>NC_090285.1:57482500-67482500 GCF_037392515.1 Haliotis asinina | reverse complement strand
CAAGGTGGTATTACATGAGGTTAGGTGGTATAACATGAGGCTAGGTGGTATAACATGAGGTTAGGTGGTATAACATGAGGTTAGGTGGCATAACATGAGGTTAGGTGGTATAACATGAGGTTAGGTGGTATTACATGAGGCAAGGTGCTATAACATGAGGTTAGGTGGTATAACATGAGGTTAGGTGGTATAACATGAGGTTAGGTGGTATAACATGAGGCTAGGTGGTATAACATGAGGTTAGGTGGTATTACATGAGGCAAGGTGCTATAACATGAGGTTAGGTGGTATAACATGAGGTTAGGTGGTATAACATGAGGTTAGGTGGTATAACATGAGGTTAGGTGGTATAACATGAGGCGAGGTGGTATAACATGAGGTTAGGTGGTATAACATGAGGTTAGGTGGTATTACATGAGGTTAGGTGGTATAACATGAGGCAAGGTGGTATTACATGAGGTTAGGTGGTATAACATGAGGTTAGGTGGTATTACATGAGGTTAGGTGGTATAACATGAGGTTAGGTGGTATTACATGAGGTTAGGTGGTATAACATGAGGTTAGGTGGTATTACATGAGGTTAGGTGGTATAACATGAGGTTAGGTGGTATAACATGAGGTTAGGTGGTATAACATGAGGTTAGGTGGTATAACATGAGGCGAGGTGGTATTACATGAGGTTAGGTGGTATAACATGAGGTTAGGTGGTATTACATGAGGCAAGGTGCTATAACATGAGGTTAGGTGGTATAACATGAGGTTAGGTGGTATAACATGAGGTTAGGTGGTATAACATGAGGTTAGGTGGTATAACATGAGGTTAGGTGGTATAACATGAGGTTAGGCGGTATAACAATAACCGTCAAGATTATCGCACATCGTTATGAGTCGATATAAAAATTGAAGCCGACAGGTTCCTCAGACTCACAATCAAGTTCTAGTTACTAGCACACCACTTCACTAAATCTATCCAGAATTAATGCAGTATACGAGTAGATGCCATTATGTACAAAGAATTGCACCCTTGCAATAGTCTCAGTATAATCACGCCTTTGCTCTCGCTACCCCATGGGAGTTCACGCCGAAAGCTTTGTTAAGACAGTGAAGGTGCACCTTTCAGAAGCTACATGATACTAGTTTATAACTGCCTGGCCTCTAACTAAGACTGGATATATTTATATCGCTCTCATTAAAAGACTGAAACCTGAACAAAAGCCCATCTTTGATTGTCTTGCAGATGCGAGATTGTATGGCTTACTACCACGGGCTATGCAAAGTCGCTTGCGTTCACATGTTTCTTCCACGGTAGCGAGCGACTGTGATAGATTCAGTCGTAACTGAGATGGTTACTCATACAGAGATTACTTGTCTAAGTCATAAAGCTAGCCACTCAGATGTCATGCCGAACACTTGTACTAGCCAAGTAAGTCATAATGCTAGCCACTCACATGTCATGTCGACAACTTGTACCGGTCCTCAGTCATAATGCTAGCCACTCACATGTCATGTCGACAACTTGTACCGGTCCTCAGTCATAATGCTAACCACACAAATACCTTGCCGACAACTTGTACTGGTCCACAGTCATAATGCTAGCCACTCAATGCCATGCCGAGCACGTGTACTAGTCAACGAAGTCATAATGCTAGCCACTCAATGCCATGACGAGCACGTGTACTAGTCAACGAAGCCATAATGCTAGCCACTCAATGCCATGCCGACAACGTGTACTAGTCAACGAAGTCATAATGCTAGCCACTCAATGCCATGCCGACAACGTGTACTAGTCAACGAAATCATAATGCTAGCAACTCAATGCCATGCCGAACACTTGTACTGGTCCACAGTCATAATGCTAGCCACACAGATACCATGCCGACAACTTGTACTGGTCCAAAGTCCAGTCCAAGTAAACTCAGTCTCAGTGTCTTTCGTTACATTCCACCTCAGTAGTGGAATGTACCGAAAAGTACTGAGGATACGTTTACTTAGACTGGTCCAAAGTCATAATGCTATACCACTCAGATGTCATGCCGACATCTAAATAGTCAGCCATGGAGCTCCGGGATGAGTGTCACTCTCGGGTCACTGTCTGATACTCTAGTAGAAAATGGGTTAATGAATGGATTAAGAGAAGTACGACGTTTCAAGAAATACAACTATGAGAAATACAACTATGAGAAATACAACTATGAGAAATACAACTATGAGAAATACAACTATGAGACATACAACTATGAGAAATACAGCTATGAGACATACAACTATGAGAAATACAGCTATGAGACATACAACTATGAGAAATACAACTATGAGAAATACAACTATGAGAAATACAACTATGAGAAATACAGCTATGAGACATACAACTATGAGAAATACAACTATGAGAAATACAACTATGAGAAATACAACTATCAGACATACAACTATGAGAAATACAGCTATGAGACATACAACTATGAGAAATACAACTATGAGAAATACAACTATGAGAAATACAACTATGAGACATACAACTATGAGACATACAACTATGAGACATACAACTATGAGAAATACAGCTATGAGAGATACAACTATGAGAAATACAACTATGAGAAATACAACTATGAGAAATACAACTATGAGAAATACAACTATGAGACATACAACTATGAGAAATACAACTATGAGAAATACAACTATGAGAAATACAACTATGAGACATACAACTATGAGAAATACAACTATGAGACATACAGCTATGAGACATACAACTATGAGAAATACAGCTATGAGAGATACAACTATGAGAAATACAACTATGATAAATACAACTATGAGAAATACAACTATGAGACATACAACTATGAGACATACAACTATGAGACATACAACTATGAGACATACAACTATGAGAAATACAACTATGAGACATACAGCTATGAGACATACAACTATGAGAAATACAGCTATGAGACATACAACTATGAGAAATACAACTATGAGAAATACAGCTATAAGACATACAACTATGAGAAATACAACTATGAGAAATACAACTATGAGACATACAACTATGAGACATACAACTATGAGAAATACAGCTATGAGACATACAACTATGAGAAATACAGCTATGAGACATACAACTATGAGAAATACAACTATGAGAAATACAACTATGAGAAATACAACTATGAGAAATACAACTATGAGAAATACAACTATGAGAAATACAGCTATGAGACATACAACTATGAGAAATACAACTATGAGACATACAACTATGAGAAATACAACTATGAGACATACAACTATGAGACATACAGCTATGAGACATACAACTATGAGACATACAACTATGAGAAATACAACTATCAGAAATACAACTATGAGACATACAACTATGAGAAATACAACTATGAGACATACAACTATGAGACATACAACTATGAGAAATACAACTATGAGACATACAACTATGAGACATACAACTATGAGACATACAACTATGAGAAATACAACTATGAGGAATACAACTATGAGGAATACAACTATGAGAAATACAACTATGAGAAATACAACTATGAGACATACAACTATGAGAAATACAACTATGAGACATACAACTATGAGAAATACAACTATGAGACATACAACTATGAGAAATACAACTATGAGAAATACAACTATGAGAAATACAAATATGAAGCAGATAGCTGTGTACAAGTGAAACGACAAACAATGTTTGTATCTATATATCCAATGTAAATTTGATTTATTCCATCACAACCATGTATGTCAGCACAAATCTGTGCAAATGTGTTATAAATAGTATATATATAGTATGATGAACGTGGGAAACACTCACGGAACATTTTTGCAAAATCCTCAACTGACTGAGTGAGCAATACTGAACCCAATGGCCAAAGTGTCCACGAGAGGGGCACAAGTAGGTATTCGGAATACAAGCAGCTGACCACGAATAAGATCAGCCGAGCTTTGAAGATATAATATCGCGTGCTCTTTCCAATCATAATACAGTGTTAAACGTCAAATAAAACATGCAGAAACAATCAGTTGTAAAGCAAATATTAGAAGAAACTTGAATGTGTAAGCAATGATGCCTTTGATCAAATGTGCAGTAAAAACACAAACGTGATTATAAAACATTTCGATCATCATGTCAAGTTCAAATCCGATCTTGCAGCATTCAACATCCTTTTTGTAACATTTCAAACGTAAATACCACGATTGGATTTAGGGCGAATGACGTCCCTAGTTCCCATTGCGAGGTATTAGAAGCCACATGCTTCGTGTGATCTTATGTCAAGCAGAGAGTGAGCGAAATCTAACCATTTAATCTTTAACCAGTTTTTTATGCACCAATGCACACGTTTCAACTAAAGGTAATAAATTTATTTTCTTTTTTTCAGAACAGCACAAATGAGACGACTACGAACGGGTCCGAAGGCCCCACCGATGGCGCACACAGTGTCGTATTCACAGGAATTGTCATAGCAACGGCGACAATACTTGCTCGCATCGTCAATTAAGGTACGCCTGACCATTTGTCTTGGCATCAGACAGAAAATAATGGAAACAATTGAATATCAGTTTAAATTTTACATAGCATTTCGGGCATGCTGTAGAATGAGACATCAGCAGTCCACGGGTCACTCGCCTCTACTATGTGTGTAGGAAAGAGAAACGACTGATCAGTGGGGTTCGTCTGTGTAAAGGCCACACATGAAAGATGGCTGACATTAACATGAAGGAATCTAATTCAAGTTGAGGCATGCGCAATTCTATGCTGTCTTCATGTAGCCGACTTGGCTTCTAAATTACTATTGATACAGAATCCGGCAATGTAGAATCCAGTTTCCGGTGTACTTTTGTCAGATGTACTGTACTTCCTCTCTTTAAAAGATCACGTCACATGCTCTGACGTCATAGATGCTATTTCTGGATGGATATCGTCAGAGAAGATGATGTACGCTATATGCTTCAGTTTGCCTCTAAAATCATGTCATTGATTTGAATTTAATGCCTCTTTGAAAGGCATTTCTATTTAACAGACATGTCAACTTCACGATGGTGGAAAGCTTGAAGTCATAAGGGGTTTCAGTGTTTAACGTTTTAGTAAAACCAACGACCACAGGTCGTGCAGAGAAAAAAAATTTAAAAACTTCAGGTTGAATCTGGCATTCAAAGAGGTCATAATATTCTGGGGACTATAGGACGTAACGCCGCACAACGGAACAGGAAGTAAATTATATGCGCACGCACATACAGACGCGTGTGGTTTGTTTCCCGTGGGGATAAAGCAAAGAGACATACACAGTATCCTGTAGGGAGCTGTTATGTTGTTGGTTCAAACAAATACAGATGGACAAGTCTTTTAACTACACTACGGGGCAAAAGAACCTCTACTCCTCATGTTTCATAGTGGATAACAATGAAAAAGAAACATTGTATACGATGAATTTTAACCATTCCGATGTTACAGGGAATCAAACAGTGGATAGTCTCACAACAGGTGACATCCATGTCTGAAGGAATATGTGTTGGGGGTGCCGCAGGCAAGAGTCAGCTATCATGAGAAAAGAGCCCGCGTTGACTCATGAGTTAGACTATGGAAGCTGGGGAAGACCACAATACCATCTAAATACATAGCTTTGCAGCCTATCGGCTTGCTACACGCCTAGCAGTCATGCGCAGAGGGAAGTGTGAATTGTTTCCACATGCTCGTCAGTCCATATTAGTCATCTATGATACAAATTTAATATTTGTATGACATTCGTCTAAGACTCTCTACAGAGTAGAAGTTTCTACTATCAACTAATTATCATCCTCGATAATCTGTAGAGTAATAACGTTACAAAACATCTCCACCTTACTTGTGAAATTTGTCGGAATATATCAGTAAATGAACATAAAATAAAGTCGATATGTATTTCAATGTGCTTCTGTGTACATGGATAAATGGTTACTGCATCATTAGTTTGATCTAGATCTGATCAGAATTCTAGAGATATATTGATGTTCCCATCGATATTTGTATGCTTGTATCCAGGACTTTCTATCGTTATTCATAAATTCCTGTTGGTGTAGCATTTTATTCATAAATTCCTGTTGATGTAGCATTTTATTCATAAATTCCTGTTGGTGTAGCATTTTATTCATAAATTCCTGTTGGTATTGCATTTTATTCATAAATTCCTGTTGGTGTAGCATTTTATTCATAAATTCCTGTTGGTGTAGCATTTTATTCATAAATTCCTGTTGGTGTAGCATTTTATTCATAAATTCCTGTTGGTGTAGCATTTTATTCATAAATTCCTGCTGGTGTAGCATTGTGAAAACATGTCCAAATATCGCTATCTACGACTTCACAGAGTTTCAGACAGGAAATATGCCACAGGGTCTGCTGATTCTTTAACATGGCTACAGAAGATGGCAGTCCTGTAGAAAAAGTCTTTGATTCGATATTCCATGTTGTCCAAGTACGTGATTTACCAGAAAACCAATATTCACTGCTGTTTCCTCCAATACCAACACACTTCATCACAGACAAGACATTTTTTTTCAGTTAATAAAATTCATCCGAGTTCCTTAGAAATTTGAGCTTCCAACACTTTTATTGATCGCCTCTATGTCGACATAACTGAACAGAGTAGTAATATGTATAGACGGGAGATTTGAATTCAGTATCATTACGTCGTATTTTAGTAATATGCAGGGCTGAATTGACACACTCGGGGCAGCGCAAACAGGGACATACGTCATGAGTATGGGGGTCGGTACAAACTTGCATCAGCAGTAATAATTTAAAGTTAACGTTAAAACGCTGGCGGCGGTGAGTTAATAGATTGGTGACACCAAGTTAACTAAAAAACGTAAGATTTTTATGGTGCTTCCATCGTGACATCTGGAGAAGAGCTTTAGTACATTATAGAGTGACTTCTTTAGCTTGTGACATTGTTTGAAGGATGACATATCATGAAGACCCTGTGCACAGTTTAACAAAGGAGCAAAGCGTTTCATGCTGCATTAAGCATCGTCGAAGCGAAATGACGGCGCGGAGCACCAGAAATGAGCATCACACATTGGACCTACTTGGGAATCGAACCCGAACTTTCGGCGTGATGCGTCTAGGTTTACACACGAGGCAATCTCATCAATCACAACATACACACGACTTTATTACTTGCACCTCCAAATGTTTCCTGTAGAGATTTTCATTCAGTTCTTTTGCTAATATTGAATGCGAACAAGTTTCTGAAGCTTATTTTCTTAGAAGACGAAAATACAGGCAAAAAACGTATCATATGCATATGTTCAACCTTGGTGATTCACTTTCATTCCATTATGCCGAGATTACAGATTTTAACTGACTGATGTAACATGTTGTGTACATGTCCAGAGAACATAAACAATATAATCTGTTTTGTCCTTTGGATGTGTCTATATTAACAGCGTGTAGTTATCCGGAAGTGGATGATGGAAACAGAACGTTCTGTAGCTGCTGTGGATTGTATGCTCCCAATGGAGTTGAGAATGCAAGGTCAGAACCGAAGTAATAATAACGTGATCACATGAGAAAACGTATGGTGTGGATTTGGCGTAAACATGAATATTTCATAATGACGTAATTATTATGACACTTGTGACCACGCTAGAGACGCCGTTCAGATTAAGGAAAGCAAAGTGGTGAAGTATGGTTCAACCATATTATGCCTTTTTTAGCTTTGTTACGCTATTAAATTCTCACAGGGTACTCGAGTCTGTAACACATGTGTGGTTTACTCACTCGGTATCTTTTTTTACACATTTTGGACGTTTTGTGTCATTCTGACACTGAAAATGCCGAATAAGCATTCAACTTTCATAGTCTAGGAATTGAGATGGAGTCATGTAAAATGGGGTTTAACGTTGCGTTGAGGATATTTGCACTTTAATAGTGTCTTACATAGTTCGTGCATCTTACAGTGCTTTATGTATACCTATGGCGGTTTTATGATGCTAGAAACAGACAGCAAGTCCAAGATGAAAAGGGAAATCTACTAGAGATAATTATTCACACTAGGAAGGCTAATAACAAATACCGTACTGTGACGTCATTTCAAACCAGCAGCCTTCTGCCGTTCGACTTCGTAAACACTGTCTATCAACAAATTCATGAAGGCAGTCCTAACTGGTATGGGCCATCTGTACTTCGACCTTTCATAAATACATCTGCTTAAAATAGGTTTACATGCGTGCCCTTTGCACAGTGTGAGGTAACATCTCTCTTACATCAATCATTGTCCGTTCGGTAAACAGTACCACTAAGACGTTAATCCCGCTATTCTGCTGTTCGGCAGCCGACTTCCGGTTGTAAAGGAAGTGGGTCAGACCAGACAACAACCTTCCTGTATGGGGCGGACTGAGCGATGATATCCACCAGGCTCCCTCAATGCCGCCAGCTTCGATGCTGTTCACAAGACACATTTTGAGAATATTCTGTGATGGAAGCGATGTTATAGTCGTCCAAAAGTGAGACAGTTAAGACTTAAAACAAGCTATTAAAGAAAAAAGAGGGGAAAAAGCAATGACATCAATGAATGCAATGCGTCATGTCTTTTATTCATATTGGACGGCCATTGATCTTGGAGCTAGCAGCTGCCCGCAACATGAACTTATTAGTTTATGTAGGATTAGGTGCCCGACTCTACTCACCTCTACCTGGAGAACAGGCTGACATGGTCAACACCGTCCACGTGTACCATCCTCTGATGTCCTCCGCGCGCATCCGTGTATAATAAGAAACAATGTTGTTTGTGAGTAACCCATTAGCTTTTGTCTAGTTGTGAAGAAGAAAAATGCTGGTTCGCTCCGCAGTCAGTAGTATTCCTTGTAGGTATATAATTCAGAGCACGGCCATTATTCATGACATACTCATCGATGCCATACGTTGTATTTACTAGGGTTTCATTAATTAGTTTTGTTGCAAACGGGAGATACTGGAGCATTATCCTGACTGAGAACCCCAAAGGAATGCAGCGTATGGCAATCATTTGCTGAAGCTGTAAGGCTGAAATATCGGGTGGACATGTGTGATGTTTTAGGGTTTACGATATTTGATAATAAGAGAATGGACGCCTTCCAGATGTGCTTACGCATATAAATCAGAAGCTCCCTTCTGCAACATTCTTCCAGTGTATCAGTTAAAAGGTCACATTAAGTAACTCGGGTGTGGGAGGGGAACTGGAATCGATACATTGCTGGTGTGTTAAAGTGTTAGAATGTGAAACTGAACACGGATGACAAACCAAGAAACAATAAAAGCTGATCTGGGATTCGTACTCTTAATCATGGCAAAGGGTGGCAACTCAGAACCTTTTGGCGACTTAGATGCCTGACCCTATAGCGTTCCTCCGTATTATAACTACTGACATTTGTCTTTAATTAGCCGCCATAGTACAAACGTACGACACAACACCTGGTAAACAAAAATCAGACACACCATGTCGCGTTTATCGATTATCTCAGTGTGTCCTAGAAGATAGCTACACAACAGAGGTATCAAGTTGTAACGAGTATACCTGGAAATAAAGACAGGCAGTCATCACTGGTAGTATGGCACGCGTCAGTTCTCGCCAAGTGTCCTGCCATGTACCTTGGTATCCCTTATAGAGATGGGCGTCTTACTGAAGGGGTTCATCAACAGCTGAAGGGTATGGCGTTCGATCGTTTAGTTTCTGACGTAATGATGTACATCGGGCTGTGCATGGTTCGCGGGGGATTCTGGTAGGGTGGATGTGGCCTTCATTCGTTGTTAATGAACAACCTGCCAGCAGCAGCTTTGGTGCATTGCATTTACTTGAATGAAGGATAATTGTAATGTGTTGTCTTCGGGTCATGCCCCGGGATATGATTCATCCTCTCAGAGTAAACAAAACTGGAAATATTTCAGTGTGTTTTAGTTAAGATACTAATATCATACTTATTTCGAAACGTGTCCGATTGAAGGTATGTGAATAATATCATCTCAAGCATTATTTATATCTGGCGAAGTGGCTGAAATAATCAGTGAGTTTAGTTTTACGCCGCACTCCGCAATATTCCTACTATATGGCGGCGGTCTGTAAATAATCGAGTCTGGATCTGACAATCCAGTGACAATCCAACTGCATGAGCATCGATCTGCACATTTGGGAACCGATGACATGTGTCAGCGAGCCTGACCACCCAAGTCGATTCTTACAAGCATAGTCGCATTTTGTGGTAAGCATGGGTTGCTGAAGACCTATTCTACCCCGGATCTTCAAGGATCAAACAATAAAGGATATCGAAATGATCAGCTCAAAGTATTAGAGACAAGTTATCTGTCACCTTTTAGACATGAAATAAAATTTAATAGAACGTTTGGTGCAAACTAAAATGGGAGGGTCATCTTTCACCTTTAATACATGGGATAAAATTTAATAGAACGTTTGGTTCAAACTAAAATGGGAGGGTATAAAAAGATGAAATTTTAAAACAGATACAGATGGGATTTTAAAGCTAACTAGCACCACTCCATCAAAGTGAAGCAGCGTAATGTTCCCTTCCGTATTAATGTAACGCACTAATACACAGTATTATTGTCTTCGTGCAAAGGATCTTTGAGATATGTGTTTTTAGCATTTTGTTTGAAAATTTCATGACTTATCGCCAGCTGACCTTCAGTTGGTATGTAAGTTAATGGGTAGCTGGTCTCATGTGTGCGTCAAGGTTTCAACACACTCTGGTATATTACACAGCGCTTGTCAGTCCGCGCACTACCCTGTCATCGTGTAAGTGCACTTGGACTGGCTGTAGACTTTCTAATGCAAATCCAGTGTTCTAAAACAGGGACAGGAGGTGATGGATATTGGCTGATAAAAACGGGAGCCTGCGTGCAGATGGAGGCCAGTTGTTGATGGTGATGGCGTTCTTAATTGTCAGCCATTTTGTCAGATACGACGAACTTGCGTAACTGTTGGGGACAGAATTGTTCGTGAAGTCTCAGTCGGATGTTTCCGTGACCATTCGACTCTTTTCGAGTTTTTCTCTTCACATTGTTTATCATATTTAGATACTAGTTCACAAGAGTATTATATCACAAATGATTTAATCATAATGAAGGCTTTACTCTTTCATTCACAATGTAATCAGTCACTGACGAGAGTGGGAGATCTGTATGTTCTTTAAGCCGTGTAAGTATTCAAGACCTTCCGTATAATGTAGTACGGGTAACGTCTCAGTTCGTCAGATGGCACTAATTTCAACATCTATGAAGAACTGGAGACCTGAGCAGTTTGGTTGGTTGAATGTATGTTCCCCATAGAACGGAATGACAGTGTCTCCGCGTCCTACCAACAGACGTTATTCGGATATTCAGGAGGTAAACCAAGGACTGGGTGGATTTCGCTAGTTTGGACGTAACAATCTTGCACTCAACAACAAACTAAAATTGATCTCACAGGGCTGGCCTGGGCACCCGATAGTGGAAGGCAACATTTGCATAGCAGAAAGATGTAGCAGTGTTTAAAGGACTTGAATGAAACTTGCTACAACCGCAAATTTCCCACTGTTATTCCCTTCAGGAGTTACATTTAGATCCAGGCCATGGAGACTGTTTGTTTGCTGTTTGTGCCGTCTGTGTACCTGGACCAGACGTAAAATGATTGATAAAGTGGGCCATCTCTCGTACGGTCGTGACCTAGCGCGCTATGTCATCAGCCAGGTCAGCAAGCAAGGCTTTCTTAGGATCAACAATAACCTGACATCTGAAAAATAAGGTTGCTTCAATCTTCTTCTAGAATTTACTAGTGTGGTTGCGTGCGTGAGTGATTGCGTCCTTATCTCTTTAAATACTGAGCGAAAATAATGTTACATTAACTTCTTCACTCAATGTCTGGTAGGAGAATCTCAGAAAGACATCACCTTTAGTACTAAGTGCATACCGTTCCTTTATGTTTAATAACAATTGAACGACTACTTTTTTTCTACCATTTTTCTCTAAATACTTTCACAATTTCCTTACTCGGATTCGATGTGTCACGATGATGCAGCTGAACTTGAAACAATCCATGACTTTAAATGTCCAATATGTTCGTAAGATTGCTGTGTTTAGTAGGTCACGTGATTACTCAAACTGGAGACACTGAAAATCTCTCAACAAACTTGAAGCATTGGTAATCAGGGTCTGTTACAAGAAATGTTATGTACTTCTGACAATCGCAATAAACTAACTACGTGAAGCGTTGCTTTTGCGTATATGTCTTCCAACATGTTTGTGTTGAAGGAAACTCTCTCAAACAGCAGGGGACGGAGGGGTAGCCTAGTGGTTACCTTTGTGTCCACCGCCGCTGCAAAACTGCAAAGCGGCGAAATACTCAACTCAAAAGGCAACAAATCAAGCACTAATCATGTGTTTTGTGTTTCAGAGTGCTTAACAGGTGGTCTGTTGTGGAAGAATGCGGGTGCCATCTTGCTGTTCCATCCACTGCCACTCCGTGTCTGCCATCCGTGTCCTGTCCGCTCTTCTAGTGCCCAGGACATTCTCAGCTTCTCTCATTTCCGTACAAAGAAACATGACTCATTTCCATATTTGGTAGTCGTTCGATGTAAGAAAACTATAAGTAGCCAATCATTCATCAGTATGCAAATTGTATAAGTAATGTGATGTGTTTCAGTTTTATTTGTATGTATACATTTGCCGCATCCCATAATTATCTGGAATAAAACATTCCATTTGTATACCACCCTTCTGTTGTCCTGAATTATGTGTGAATGTGCAGTTCCGTGTTATTGCTGAGCAGAGTTGTGGCCCTTGGGATGACAGACTCTTCATCATTTGGGAACGTTCATTATTTTTGGCTTGGGTGATGATGAGTGTTATGGAGAAACATGTACAATGTGAATGAACCCATCATGGCGGCAGAGACCCGGGAAATGGGCTGCATACATTGTACTCATACATGAACTTAAACCTGGGTTGTCTGGATTAGGTGATATATGTGAGGGAGTAGGGTCTCAGCCATATTCCACCAAATCTTGGCAAGGGACATCAGACATTATTGTCACACATAAGCGAAGGAGTTTCACAGAACTTTAAACATTACTCCAGTCACATCACCAAAGTTTGTCTTAGTGTGTGAGAAAAGTCTGATATATACAGGTCTAAGAGAAAGGTCTGATACATACAGGTCTAAGAGAAAGGTCTGATACATACAGGTCTCAGAGAAAGGTCTGATACATACAGGTCTAAGAGAAAGGTCTGATACATACAGGTCTCAGAGAAAAGTCTGATACATACAAGTCTAAGAGAAAGGTCTGATACATACAGGTCTCAGAGAAAAGTCTGATACATGCAGGTCTAAGAGAAAGGTCTGATACGTACAGGTCTCAGAGAAAAGTCTTATATATACAGGTTTAAGAGAAAGCTCTGATACATACAGGTCTCGGAGAAAAGTCTGATACATACAGGTCTAGGAGAAAGGTCTGATACATACAGGTCTCGGAGAAAAGTCTGATATATACAGGTCTAAGAGAAAAGTCTGATACATACAGGTCTAAGAGAAAGGTCTGATACGTACAGGTCTAAGAGATAAGACTGATACATACAGATCTGAGATTTTTACCACTTTTGTGAAACCCAGGAACAGTGCGACAAAACTAAGGGGGACTGGATTCATTCAAACAATCACTGTTTGGGGCATGCCCAAGTGACTCTGACTATTGAGCCACCAGTAGTGCCTCCCTCTTCCCTTGTACAGAAGAAGAATATGGGGAAGTAATATTAATTGCATTTTAAAAACAAAAGGCTCTATGATTTTAGATATTTTCCTCAAATGACCTTACTGGCTTCAGATTCTAAATACAAATGTTTAAATCCACTAAGACACACAAGGAACATTAACCATTGACTAAGAGTTTATTTTTATGCTTAGGAACATAACACACATGCCACATCCACTCACACTACATGTAGATCACAAGCCGCGTCCTACAGCTACCTCTGGGGATTCTGTGTCCAAATGATCAAGATTCAAACTTGGAAAGTTCACCTGCTGCTCAAACCACTGAGCTACTGACAACAGTTTCTGTTCCTGAAAATGATTTCCAATGAACTGAAGTCCAATTGGGAGCCCTTTAGTTGACAAGCAGGCCGGCACATTGACAGCTGCAACACCTGGAAGGGGACACAACTCTGGTATGATCCTTGCACAAACAATTTGAAATTTGTGAGGGGCTCATCATTAAATTTTCAGGTGAAGGCTTTAGATATGTGTTAGGGACAAGAATGTTTTATTCACAGCTTCACTTTTTGTCGATACAACAACTCTACCACTGTCATCTACCTGCCATGCAGACTGTACAATGGTAACAGTACTAACTCATTTATAATTTAAATGCTAAACTCCAATCACTATGTGAATGCTCATAGTGCTAACAAATAACACATTTACAAAGTTTGTAATTGGGGGCAAGATTAGGCTGTGTTGTAAAGTATGTTAAACAAGTAGATCTTTATAGCCCTTTTTTTTGTCAACAGTCAGTTCATTCCACAGTTGCGCTGTAATGAAAGAAATGGATCATTTGCTCAATGCAACTACCACTACTACCACCTACCTGCTATGTTGGCAGACTGTGTGTACACGTCATGCTGCTCCGTGCGAGTTCTGTTGTCTTCACATATGAAGTCACTGTACAGTGGAGCATCAGCAACCGTTGTTGGAGTCAACAGGACATCCACACCACTGGCAAATACCTTCTGGAAGTCCTCACTAATGAGCCTCCTGACCCTCTGAGCCTTAATGAAGTAGTCCTCATAGTTTCTGAAAGCAGGCATTGAAACAGTTACACCAGTTAGCTTCCTGTAAGCTGGGATTGCTCCTCAACCTAAGAACAAATAATTCGATAGGTCTGAGGCCAAACATGATTTAGAGGGTTATCATCGTAAGCAAAGGGTTAGATATGCTGTAGGTAAGTAGGGGGTTATATATGCTGTAGGTAAGTAGGGGGTTAGATATGCTGTAGGTAAGTAGGGGGTTATATTTGCTGTAGGTAAGTAGGGGGTTATATATGCTGTAGGTAAGTAGAGGGTTAGATATGCTGTAGGTAAGTAGAGGGTTATATATGCTGTAGGTAAGTAGAGGATATTATATGCTGTAGGTAAGTAGAGAGTTATATATGCTGTAGGTAAGTAGGGGGTTATATATGCTGTAGGTAAGTAGAGGGTTAGATATGCTGTAGGTAAGTAGAGGGTTAGATATGCTGTAGGTAAGTAGGGGGGTATATATGCTGTAGGTAAGTAGAGGGTTAGATATGCTGTGGGTAAGTAGGGGGTTATATATACTGTAGGTAAGTAGGGGGTTATATATGCTGTAGGTAAGTAGAGGGTTAGATATGCTGTGGGTAAGTAGGGGGTTATATATACTGTAGGTAAGTAGGGGGTTATATATGCTGTAGGTAAGTAGAGGGTTATATATGCTGTAGGCAAGTAGAGGGCTATATATGCTGTAGGTAAGTAGGGGGTTATATATGCCGTAGGTAAGTAGGGGGTTATATATGCTGTAGGTAAGTAGAGGGTTAGATATGCTGTAGGTAAGTAGGGGGTTATATATGCTGTAGGTAAATAGAGGGTTATATATGTTGTAATAAATAGAGAGCTCTAAATGATCAAGTACCAGCAACATTTCACAGTCCCAATCATACATCACTCATCACACTCAAGCATAAGTCACCTGCAACCAGTAAAGCATACAGTCCCTTTGAGTCAAAATCTCCCAGATTAATTGCACTCTGACTCAAAAACAAAAAATCATACATGAGAGTTGAGAAAGTTGAACCTAACCGAACTGATCTGGGGTACCATCAAATCTGACATTGCCCAGAATAACACAACATTTAAAATGACAGATCTTGATTAGCCACGAATACATGGCTAAGATTTCACAAGACACATGGAAAAGATTAGTTGAGAAAGTTGAAAATACTGTGGAGCATCAGTACTGGCTTCAAAGCGGTTTACAACAGTGTATGAAACTCCTAATAAAACCAGGAACCCCACCGGGCTGACAAATGAAAAATGTTGCTGGCCCTGGGAACATGTAACCAGCCCTGTATTAAAAATAGAAAACTGAAGTAAGATGTTAAATTACTCTTGTCAAAGAATTACTTACAGTGAAGTAAACTTAAACATATGCAAAAGCAAATTTTACAAATTGAGACAAACAAGGAAAGTCAGAATGGTCAGTATCTTTGGCAAGAATCTACATGTTCTTCATGCACTTAGCATTGGGGATTTGTAACTCTCCTTGTGAAAACATGCACAACAAATTTAGCAATAAAACTTGGTCACTAGAGGTATTCAGGTTTAGTGTTAGCTAAAAGGGCAGGATGATCTGTGGAAGTTACAGTTTGATTGATCCTCAACTATACATACAGACATATGTATTGTCAAGGACATGGCAAACTATATATCTATGGAAAATGGATTGGCCCACAGGGCTGGCTATAAAATAAAGTTGTAAGCCTGTCATGTAACTAGCATGCAGCAGGCTGTCAGGCAGACGCTATTTCATATACTGTTTACAACAGGCAACTATCAGTCCTGTTATCAATTGAGTGCACTCTGACAACAAAATGACTTATTTAGAAGCACAGAGTGATGACTTTTGATACCATCACCTACCAATGAAATCAACATCACACGTGCCTCACGCTTACCTAGCTGTTACCTGAGCTGCTGCTACACCCTCGTCACAAGTCTTGCAGTATTGAATGAAAATAGTGATGGTTTTATATTTTGTTGACAAAACTTATAACAAAATTCTGCAGAGTTGGTGTGTTTTTCCTATTTACTTTGGCATTTGTTTGAGTTAGAGAGTAATTCATTGGGGAGATTTTGACTCAAATGGACTGTACAATGGAACAATCAGTCCAGCATACTTCATAATGACGTATACATCACAGTAAAGCATACTTCAGTCAAGCATACATCAGAGTCAAGTGCATATGACTATCAGGCATACATCACTCAAGCATGCATCACAGTCAAGCATACATCTCAATCAAGAATACATCACAATGAAGCATTTATTAATCAATGATTATATACCTCTTCAGAAGAAACCAGTTTCCATTGAGGATTCTTGACCGGACTACGTAGTTGAAACCATCACGCCGACTTTGGGCATAGAGTTCTTCAGTTGAATTGTCAACTGGGGCACGTAAACCTGCAACATTGTTGATTTTGTTAGTGTTGTAGGTGACGAAACATTTAGTTCTGGATGCCATTCATTTCTTTTCCTCTAATTTCCCTATACCACTGGACATTACTCATGACATCAACCACTGGGTTGTGTGGACCTACAATAATTCTTTAAGGGTATGCTTAAAAATCTAGAATATTGCAAATTATTCCCTGTGTTTATGAAACTTAGTAAATATTATGGAGCTTATTTCAAGAAACCAACCAGAGTTAAAGAACCATTATCAGAATCGGGGACACACTGATGGTATGTGAGGCCTGATACCCAAAAGCAAATGAAGATCCTGTATACTTAAGAAAATAAGCAGTGAAACTTTACAATAACATCAGGAAAAATGTTAATCAACACTTAATATAAACTCACATATGTAGTCACTCAGAATCTCATCCTCTAGTCATTGAGCTTTATGTATATTATACCAAATTAATTCTCAAGTAAAGTTGGAATGGTGTCTTTCCTGAACATTAAAAAAGAGGGCAGGAGGTTCTTTATAATGTTGCCAGTTGTATTTGAAACAGACACGATGAGGCTGGTAGAGAGGATGTTGTATTGCCGCCCGTTTCAATCATGAAAGGACAGGGTCACATGATTGGATTGCTTATTTCATCAATGTCTGTTTCCTTTCTGATGACAACTAGATTGAACCATGGTATCACAATGGAGTTGAGGTACTATACACTTGACAGCTGAAGACAGGTTAGTTCCAGCAACAGATATTACCATATTGTATCCCGTCATAGCGAGCCATGTTGGACGCCACCTCACAGTAGCAGAGGACGTTGTAGCAGATGATGGAGTACTGTGTGTGAGGGAGCGACACCTCCGTCACACGGGCACCCCCCTTCTCAAACATGTCAGCTGCCCGTTGCCAAGCCAACACTACATCTGGTGACGTACCGGGGGCAAAATACTCCTAGATAACACAGAAACACACTGATGGAACAAGCTGAGCTTCACTGATTGTGAAAGGTTAATAACTATATGGGGATAAAGAAAAGGTTTCAACACTGCAAGGGGTGGTGGGGTAACATAGTGTTTAAAATGTTCGCGCACACCTAGAGTTTGCTTGCGGCACTTTTGACATAGCTACTCTAGACATCAAGGTGATATTTTTGGAAGAGGAAAGTTTTCAACTTTGACTGGAAGGTAGACAGTGTTTCAGTGTTTTTCATAAAGAAGAGAAGATCATTCCAGAGAGAGTATGTGAAAGAGAAGCGTCTGTGTCCAAGGGTTTCCATTTTGGCTTTGGGCATTGTCAGCAGTTAGTTGTTGGCTGATCTGAGACAGTGAGATGGAACATACTCTTTCACCAAGTTGGTCAGGTAGGATGGAGCTAAGCCACTGATGCAGCAGTATGTGATGCACAAGATCTTGTATTCAGTCCTTGCTTTGATCAGCAGCCAGTGGAGTTGGACAAGGACTGGTGTGATGTGTGACCGGTTTCTGCTTCTGGTGATGGTCCATGCAGCTGCATTCTAAACGCGCTGTACCTTGGTGACAAGATCCTGATGGACATTACCAGTAGACTGTTACATTAATCCAAATGTGAGAGGAAATGGATCTGGCCAAATGGTGTGACGCATCACATGTCAACAGGTGACGTATGTTGGCAATGTTCCTCATGTGGAAGTAGCATGTGCTACATACGCTATTAACATGGTTCTCCATAGAAAGGTTTGAGTCCATGATGACCCCAAGATTTTTTATGGTTGTACTGAAAGGTAGCACTGAAGTACCACTCTTGATTGAGTCCACTTTGGCCCGATTCATGGCTGAACCCGTCAGCAAGATATCAGTTTTGTTGTCATTTAGTTTTAGTTTATTGATAGACATCCAGGATTTCACATCAGAAATGCACTGTGAAACGTGAGCAAAAACGTTGAGTGAGTTTCTGACTGATTAGGAAAAAATTATCTCTGAAGCTGAGTGTCATCACTGTCATAGCAGTGGCGATTGACAGAATAGTGGCTGATCGGCTCACCAAGGCTACGTGTGACAAACATCAATGGTGAGTAAACATCAGTAAACACCCAGGGTCCCAGGACTGACCCTTGTGGAACTCCATAAATAACTTCATGTGAACTTGATCGGAAATCATCAATGAGACCAAACAGTGTTCTGTTTTTCAAATATGATGTAAACCACTTAAACACATTACCACATAGCCCAGAAAGGTCCCGTAAACGCACAATGAGCTTGATGTAGTCTAATGTGTTAACTTGCGCCGAGTCTGCTGCTTCAAGTAGAGCAACCATGACACTGATCAGTGTCTCCATGCTATGGTTTGATCTGTAAGCAGACTGAGAAGGATCATAAAGACCTTTCTCATTGAGATGTGTCACAAGACGAGTCTTCATAGCCTTTTCCAAGAGCTTTGACACATAGGAAAGGTTAGATACAGGTCTATAGTTAGCGTGATCTTCGGTATCTAGTCCATTCTTCTTCAGTAAAGGTTTCACAGAATCACTTTGAAAGAAGATGGGACATAACCAATGGAAAGACTGAGATATATCATCTTGGTAATGATGCATCCAAAGTTAGTGGAAGACTAGAGACCTTCTTCCCAAGGGATGAGATGAACTCACTGAGAGCCTTCGTGGATGTGGATGTGGTATGATATGTGAAGCCCCTTTCTGATGTCCCCAACCAATGACATTGCTGGAATATAGCTAAAAGCAGTGTAAAAGCATACTCACTGAACACCACAAAGTCAAATCATCTACATGCATAAAAGGCTTGAACAAAGATGACATTTTCAAAATGGCTACCATGGTTTGAGTTCAGTGCTTAAATTAGGATAAGATTATCTTGAAACAACTGCTGAGATGACATACAAAACTCTAGCTTAGAAAACCAAGAGGTTTATTAGATTTCAAAATTGTATTGACATCAAGCAAATTAGTTTGGCCACAAATTTTCCATTAAAATTCACTTACCTTTGGAACACCAACATGTAAGCCCTTGACTGAGAACTCACTGGACAAGGAGACCGAGTGAAAGTGGTCAGGCACAGTGGTGGAGTCATGGGTGTCATGGCCTGCCACTACATCTACAACAAGGATATACATGGCAACTGTTTAAATCACAGGATTCAAAGGTACTAGAAAATATTTTCTTGAGCCATAGTATTTAAACTGCACTTTTAAACTGCAGTTAGTTTGACATCATCTGGTGGTTACTATTGGGACAATGAATATGAAGATACAAGCTTCATGTCATGACATCAGGTGTATATTTCCCGTACTTAAAACAGTGGCTGCATCCTCCACTGTCCTGGTGAGGATGCCAGGGACGTCCATGGAGTTGACCAGCGGGATGAGGCCGTGTCTGGACAGCAGACCGTACGTTGGCTTCAGTCCCACCACACCACAATAGGAGGCCGGGTTACGTGTCGAACCTCCAGTGTCAGAGCCAAAAGCACTGGATAATACATAATACATTATCAGAGTGAACTGTAAACACTGACACACTGGATCTTCTATTCCGTTTTAATAAAACAGAATACAGGAAAAGCATCTCAGCATAAGATTACTGTAATAGATCACTTGTAGTTCTCAACAAAGCTCAGCCTTATAAACTGCAAAAACTTCCGAAAACAGTAGTTTGCACTGTTTCTTTAAAATCACTGATTACATAACTTCTATTCTCAAATCAATACTTAGGATTCCTGCTGTATCTCATATTGACTTTGAGATCAGTACAGCAAGGGGAGGACGAAAGGGATAGAGAAGAAACACACAATGCAGACATTTAGTTCTTCTGGAGGCGACAGGATAAGAATCTGAGTAGTCTGGTCAAAGGGAGATAATCCATCCCCTGCACATAACATAGGAGTGCATCAAGAATGCGTCCCAATAAGGGCCAGTCTTGCATAATGACCACAAGACTCAGTATCTTGGTACAACTAAGGGAGGCAACTTATTCAAATATACAATAGTCCTAAGATAACTGCCCAATATTATGTTTAAATTACTGCTCCAAACAATGTTTTATAACATTCATATCAAACAATTTTCACACCTACATGTTTATCCTGCCATGGAAAAAAACAGTTCACTCGTAAGAATATGTCCCTCATGTATTTATAAGAAATATATTCACCTCAATACTAGAAACATTCCAAAACAATTTCTGAAATCTATTTGATCTGACATACGCATAACATGCTCCAACAGCAACCGACACAGCACTGCCACCGGAACTCCCTCCAGCGATGAACCAGTCAGGTGAGGACGAACTAGTCACATGGTCTGGGTGTTTCGATTGGTCATCCCCTCGGTCAGGTTGCTTCTTGCCGTGCCTTTTCCTGAACTTGTACCTCCATGGGTTGATGGTTGGTCCAGCCACACTGTCCACAGTTGCTGACCTGACAGAGTGGGTGAGTGAGAGAAGAGGAAAAAGACAGTCTAAGTAAACGCATCCTCAGTACTTTTCGCTACACTCCACTACTGAGTCTAACAAAACCTTATGGGAGGTAATCTTTGAGATTCACCAATCAGAACACAGCTTACCACATCGCGAACTTTTTATCTCGAAAAGGTTTCGTACTCAAACAATTCCAAATGATATTTAGCGTACGCTCACTTTGTGATGCACATGGCGTAAGTACAGCCATGACAACAGTGAGTAAACAATCGCAGAAAATGGTGTTTGGGGCTATATTCAAGGATGTCATCTTGCTGAAATATTAGCTAATGGTAGCATGTCAACAGAAACCCCAAAGCGTATATACTGCAGGTCAAATAATTGTGCTATATGTAGATTTTTGTTTGTGGAAAGATCTGTGTCAGTGACCTGAATATTTTGAAAGTCCCTCCGATCCCTAAATAGTAGCCGTAGTCTGATTGGTTAATCTGTATAACCGTCTCGCGTTTGATTGGACGGTCATTGGTCGCTCAAAGGTTACCTGACGTGACCTTCTGCTAGGTTTTGTTAGTCAGTGGTGGAGTGTAACGAAATACACTGAAACTAAGTTTACTTAGACTGGGAAAAAGAGGACAATACTTGACTGACATGACCACCCTTGATCATGTGGAGACTGACACCCAGTTTCTGGGTTGTCATACTGTACTTGTCATGTCTGGGTTGTCATGCTGTACTTGTCATGTCTGGGTTGTAATGCTGTACTTGTTATGTCTGGGTTGTCATGCTGTACTTGCCATGTCTGACCTGTTGTTCAAGACTCATGACACCAGCCCTAGCATGCAAGGCAACTTAAAAAGCAGTGTCTTCATTGTAATTGTGACCAAGAACAAAGATGATACTACACACAATTATCAGCTGAGATAGTTCCTCACCAACGTGCTAAAACACACAAACCACCCTTGAATCTGACCTTGGTAAGAAACTCTCTCTAAATCTAGCAAAAATTACATGCTTTTTTATTAGCTGTGTCACAAGGGTCACTATTCCTTACTATGTGCAGCGTACCTGACTAAACAGTTCATTCCTGTATGTCCAGGATTAATGTGTCACTTCATAAATGCCAGCAAGGGACATTCACATTCTGCACATTCACTTCAAGATTTATAATGCAGATCACTATCTGACATTCACCTTTAGAACTGCTCACTTCTTCTCCACTGTCTAGAGTTTGCTAGGTTCATGTAAAAGAAAAGACTGGATTCTGAACAAAATAGACTACATGATAATTATTAAAGACCTGACTCGATAGACTGGAGACATTTGTGACTTAGATGGAAGACCATTGCTGACGTACATTGAATATTGCTGACACTAGCAGAAAACTTGTCTCCTTGACCTCATATGGTAGTTGACCAGTCATGACTACATACATGACCATGGAGATGTGCAGTCACTCACAGCATGTATGGTTTCCTCATATAGGGGGTGTAACAGGTAACAAAAAAACACTTCTCACTGAATGGCCAGTGAAAATGGTCTATATAAACAATGTACCATGATAGGAGGGAAACAGGTGATGGAGCTCAGTCCAGGTACCGGTATATTGAAAGACTTGACTCTATTAAAGGGATGGTGACACACTGACAGAGTGTTAAGAATGTCAAGCTGTTTTTCAGTTGGTTTGTTTTTGACCCAGTGGAGGCACTGTTCCCTTTCAGGTCAAACATAGAGGAAAGAACAATATATGTTGATGTAAAATCTATCATTATTGCTAGATTAATACAGGTGAGAAAATTAATGTTAGGATGTATGTTTTGAGTATTTATTTAAAGGGGCACTAATGCGGAGCAATTTCCGTGGACTGGTGTAAACTTTTGTTATTGTTTTTCTCCCGTGAGTACCCGGATGATATCCCAGAATTCGTGACTGGTTCGTGACCTCTGCTGCGCAGTCCGTAGGCGCAACTGATAGTTTAATTATAGACAGATCAACTGAGGTGAAGTCATTTTTTACTTCATTACAAATGTATTATGAAAACAAATGAAACACTTTGAAGGTTAATCATCTGCCAGTGGTAGAAATGGTAAAAAACTATTAGGACGGAAAAATAACGAAGCCAATGTACGTCTCTATATTTTGCCTCTTAACCCTAATTAGTTTATTGTCATATTTGTATGATTCTGAAAATTAATAAAAGAACACACGATCTGCTTATACTCATAGTAAATTTCTAACATAACAGCAACATTTATACATTGTATAGATTGCCAATGTGGATCCTATTTCACACACATACGCGATCTAGTGTCTGTTTTCTGTCATACAGATTCTGCTGAATGCTACAACAAATAAATTAAAACAAAATGCAAATAATGAATGTAAAACAGACTAATTTTATAGCAACAATGTCAGGCTACTACCTTGTTCAGGAGTGTATCCATCAATATCCACGTAAAAGAAATCGTATTCCATTCATCTGCAGCTGGTAAATAATCCTGCTCTGTGTCGCGTGTCTTACAACTGTCTCACTTGCGAAAAAGTAACACATCGTTTCACGTCTTTCACACTGGTGAAAACCAGATAAACCTCTCATTGGTCTCCCAAGATAGCACACCTGGCAACTAATTGTATGATGCCCACTATTCTAAGTAATTTAATTAACCAATAATGAGCAATCAATCAACGCAAGGGTGGATAATTCTTTGAAGGGAGGATGTTGTTTTTGCACTCACACTTTACGACAGGGTGTTGTCATCTACACACACTGCCTTTTGACAAATCCGCTAGAAGATAAAAGTAATTAATCAATCAGTGTGTTATCGGTTAATCCTTTGATCGATGTTTGCTTTTGTAACTCAGCTGATAAAACCTCTTGCATCACTTACATGCACATATTACATAACATACAATACATTTGCCATTACAGACCTTAATTTATAATGTTGAGTATTTACTCCAGACAGGAGAAATGCCAAATGGGAACCTTTGTTGAGTAACCGAAGTGGTGTTACTACTAATTATACCTGTTAAAAAATCATTAATTGACCATCCAGGGAATGATGACAAATAACACGTGTATTTACACCATCAAGCGCGAGTTACAGCAAGGAAGATGTAATCTCTGTGTCGCATGCAGCCTGAAAACACTTATGGGCCGAAACTGTTTTGAGGATACCAACGGAATTTCGTTACATAAGGAATACACACTGGCATTTGCTGTGTACTTTGGTAAATAGGGGAAATAAGGGGTTTTTTACGTAAGAAAATTTTCAGATTTCTCTACCAAAGGCAAAGTCATCGTTTTTTGTTTACGAATTCAAATAAATCAACTGTGTGTTTTTATTATCATAAATAAGAAACCACTGTAGCTACCATAGCTACCAAAATTTACGTATGATATTTGCTATCACAGCTCAACCAACACTCAAAACTACCTAAATATAAAGCTTTGCAATCTTCCGTACTGAAACAAATGGCTTGCTGCGTGCCTGTAGACATGATATTTTCATGTAACATGATTAAATATCGAGGTTAAAAACGCAGAAATAGGATCAAATTAGATCAGTAACTATACCATCCAAGCATCCGAAAAGTACTACACTGCTGGGATATTTGGTTACGATCGGACAAGGAATACCATGGATATTTTTAAACAAATGGCATATGATGGGCATCCGGCCTCCTGACTGTTTAGGTGAAAAAATTCTGGACAGGAGCCCAGTTCCTTTGTCCGTCACGGTCGAAGGAGCGGGCGCTGACCAAACTGCGGTTTGGTTTCGTAATTAGACCGTTGGTGAGAAACATTATTCGCTCCGCATCAGTGCCCCTTTAAGGAACTAATGATTGGTGAGTGTCCCTGCACAGAACATAAAAGTTGTATTACCCCATGGCAAACTCATCCATGTTGGATTTACCGATGATGACAGCCCCCGCTGATGCAGCTCTCTCCACCATTGTAGCATTGTAAGGTGGAGAAAAGTTAAACAACATGTGAGATCCACATGTGGTTGGGATACCTTTGGTACAAAAATTGTCTTTGAACACCATTGGCACACCCTCTAAGTTACGGAGGGGCAGTTCTGAAAGTATGTATATAAATATTAAACATATAATAATATAAGCTATAATATGATATATAATATAATATATATTATAATATAAGATAAGCACAAGATCAAGCCCTGGTCCAACATGTTCAACTACAAGATTCTGCAAATGGTGAAGCATAATTTACAACTATATTACAGCAATATTAAAGATTGTTCAGCACAGATCTACAAAATTCTAACCTTTAAAGCCTGCTCAAACACTACAACTGGAATATAAGGTACAGTTTAAATTATATTTGGTCCAGTTCATTTGATTACGGTTGTACTTTTGTTCAGTCTTTTGTCCGAGTCTGCAGCAGATGTCTGTGCCAGTTCCGTAGTTTCCTTGATGAGGAAGTTGAGCTCCTGTGCATGGCGTGATCGTTCCAGGCATTTTTCACATAACTCTTTAGCAGAGATCCTTCCATCTTTCAAATGGGTGAGAATCTGAAAAATGTTAAGTTGTTTATGTTGCATGAAAAAACTTGGACAGCAGAGTTGTCAGACAGCAGTCTGTGGGGGCAGGAGAGGCAATATAATGCATATACTGACACTACACATGCCTTAAAGCATGTTGACATCTGATAAATCATTAAAATGTAAGAAAATGACATTGCAAACCTCTCTGATCGTCAATGACAGCATGGTTCCGGTTTGGGTCAGAGGTCACATCAAGCTCCCTTCAGTGATAGCGCACCGTTCTTAAACAGAGCAAGTGATTAGCGCTATGTGGAGCTTGTCTGAGGGAAGAAGAGAGGCAGTCGTTTTCTGTAGATGCCTTTTAACGACACACTGAAGGAACCAAATAATGGAACACATGAGAGTAAAAATGTTCATTGGTTCATTCAGGTTCATTAGCTAACCCTATATTGTTCTGTGGTTGGAAACCTGAGAATGTATGTTAGGATAATATAACTGTACGATGAAGCGTGTGTTGGGGCATGAGGGTAGAGAAGTGGGCCGGCTTATATTTGTACCATGCGGTATGTTTGTTACAGTTAATCTGTGTAATCAGCTCTTTCGTGTAATGACTACATGAATCAGTCATTTTTAAGTACCTGATACGTGTAATGACTGAACATTCCAGTTGCTACACGAAATGACTAAAAATTATTAGTTTGTCATCCATATTACGTGAAATGACTTCAAAATGCTGTCAAGGTCACAAAACTTCACAGTAAAAATATTTACGGACGCTATAATAAATTGTTTTACATGTGGCACATCAAGATAAAGTAGAACTGAATATCCAGTGAATACGTTTTTCCAAAAGTCAGAAAAGTCGCCCATGGTAGTCTTTTTCGGGTACTGAAACTCTGACTTTAAACAGAGGCATTGACAGAGTAAGGATCGTTTTACGCCGCTTTCAGCACCATTCCAGTAATCATTACATACACATCATATTCAGATATGCCTGTGCTACGATCAAGATCGAGCTTCAAGCCTTTGATTGGTATTGTAGAAGCTTGGTAGATGAAGGATGAGGACTATTTTATGGATACACAACTTCTTTATTCTTTAGGCGACGTTTCGACATAGATTCTAATGTCTTTGTCAAGCAAGTGATGAAAGAATAATCAAAGAATAGTGAAGTTGCATATCCATAAAACAGTCATCATCCTTCATCGAGCTTCACCCGTTATTAATCAAATATTAAGTTTCAGTAAATTGTTCTTTCAGCAGGGTAAAATCAATTGATTCCGGTACTAATAAGCAAATGCAGTAGCTTCAGCTGCTCAAGTTACTGGTATGCGGAATGATGGCATATGATTTATGGCTATTGCAAGAGATGTTGGTTGTCATCCGTCACCTTTAGCTGATGATGAAGTCAAGGGCCTGTCGATTTTAAAGCCACCAGATGGTCAGCTGGCAAATTCAAGAATTGCAAACACTGGTGAGGACAGGATCATTTCTCCCGTTTAGTTTGGATGACGCGGGGGATGTGGGTAAACATCAAACTCAAACCAGGTAAAAGTCTGAATATTACGCTCACATGTATGTTTTGTAAAGGAAACCTGCTTTTCGTCTTCATAAATTAGAAACAGTAATACGCCGGTCTGTCAAGTGGCAACTGACAGTATTCGTATTTCTTTAAAGGAGGCATGGCTTACTATATACTTCGATGTCGAGCCTGGTTGTCTGGGAGGTTTGCAGCGTTATCTTTAATATATTAAGACTCGATCATGAGCTGTGCATTCCTCTTGACACAGTTCGTAGCAGGTGCACCTTGACGTCGGAGTACATGTCTGGTGTGCCCTTAAAGCAAGAATGGTCTTAAGCGTAGAATAATCATGAGAATTCATCAGTGGGCAGAGCTTGAGTGCTACGTCACATCATGACTATTCTTCACTTAAGATCATTCTATCTTTAAGCCCAAAACACACGTTCCCTGGCCGTATCCGATTTAAGGAGTGTTCTGCCATTGGATTCTGTGGATGTTTATACAGCGTTTAGGCTGCCGTCAGTTTTCAAAAGTTATGTGTCCTCTGACAACTGACCCTAGCATTTAGAAGTCATGATACCCGATCTTCTTTCGGGGAGTATATGAAGACATGGCCTGGCATATGTGTCCGGGAAGATTAAATGCATGTTGGCTAGTGTTAATGTACGGCCGTGTTGCTGTGAGTGTATGTCTCAAAAATCATCTCGTGACAACACAGTCTGTACAGTTTCACGGTGAACTGAACACACGTTAATTACTCTCAGGTTCGCGTAAAATATCTAGAAGTACAATACGGACACAGTGTCTGTCTGAAAGGGTTGTCCATGCACTGGTTAATCCATGCGTCAGTGTGTGGGAGTCTGGGGTAAAAACAAAGGAAAGATGACTGACTGTTATTTATGCCGGCATTTCAAGTGAGCGGTAAGAGAAGGAGCTAGAGAGATCGCCTGTCCCGCTGTAGAACTCTTCATCTCAAAGTTGTGTTCTAATGGTATATTTTGAAAATTTTAATCCGACATCTGTTACTTAACTGCCATCCAAGCTGTAACCGCCACTGAACCATGTTATTTTTCTTTCTACTCACCAATTTCCATAAGGAAGTAAGTCTAGATTTAACCTAGTTCAGGAATCTCCCACCTCAGTGGAGTTCCTTTTCAGTTTCAATGGTTTTTTTCAGTTTCATCATTTGTTCCTATCAGTATTATGCATATTCAAAATTAATACTGTACTGTATTCAACTATTTTCAAACTGTGAATGCAGGAGTTCCCGTGTACTACCATGTCAAAGCCAGATCACACCTGGACAGTTCTGTCAAGTCTCGTTACTATTCATGTGGGTAGCAGTGTGTTTGAGTTTCCGATGTTATGGTTCTGAGAAATGTTCAGCTGTATCATCAGAGCAATATGTTCCTACCTTCCATCCACCCTTCCTTCTTCAGGGTGGTTTATTCGACATCACATATCCTGGAAAAACAATCGTGATAGAAACCCGGACCAGGTACAACTGCCCAAATATGAGACAGTGAATTAGAGCACATGCATATGGTACGTGCGGTCCCTAGCTGAAGAGCACAGTCAACATTGCATCATTAAACATTGTATAATTCATGGATCGTATTACAGATCCACCAAATCCATGTATGTCCATTTAATCGTCGACATGACTTCCTTCAGCAGCTAAAGGGTTGAGACAATCCAGTGACTCACATCAGGATCATCCGTGTAGGAATTAAGATTGCCCCTTTAGTTGCCTCTTGCCACAAGCAAGCACGGAATGCCGCAGGCAATTCCCTTACCCCAAACAGGTGCTGTAAGTAAATACTCCTATCGTGACCCCTGTGGTCACTTACTTTGGTTGCTTGCGATCTAAACCCTATACCATATTTGGTATTGCCGTATGTTTTAATGTATATCGTGGTTTGTTATAATTATAGTCATACAATATCTGAAATATCGCCAACAAGACTTTTCTACACCTTAAACCAACCCTACCCCAGCAGATGCAACTAACTATTAAAATTCGAGAGTTTTTCGTCGGATGAGCTGAATCAAGCAGTAACTGCTGATATGCACATTCGTATATGTCGTGATCGTGACTAGTTTCACACTGGTCGTGTAGTACGTGACGGGAGTAGTAACGTTATAGTCGCCGCCATGTTGTGACAGCCATTCAGAGGCGTTCTTCACAGCACCCAATACACCGGGATGGCCCCACTCTCCACCCTAGAACAACTCCAGATGGTTTCCCATATATCACAGGATACCAGCAGCTTTCAGGGTAAGGATCGCACAAGGACCATAGTTACCATAGTTAGCGTTGTGGTGATACCAGGTTTCATTGTCTTCTGTCCGATGGCTGCATGTCGACCCTAGTGTTGAAAAAATATTCTCATTTAAACAAACATGGGAACATCCGAGGCATGGGTCGCAAGAAGATAACATAGCACAAAACGCAAATTAACTGCATTCACCCAACGTGGTCGTTCTTTGACCCCCTCATGGGTCTGGAACCTGTACCACAGAAACGATGACGCTCTAATGGAGCCGTCCGGCAATGTCTTCATCAGCTGTTCGCTGACGCGACGTCGTCCATTCCTCCTTCCACTTAGTAAACGGTCGTATCCACTGCCAGGACCCACGGTCCACCTTTATACCCCTGTATCAGCTTACCCGCAGACTTCAGGGAAATCCGGCTCAATCTTACTTCTTCGCCTTACACCTAACCTTGACATTTTGCTAATTTAACCAACACATGGTCATAGGAATCAGTTCCAAAACACAACCAAAAATGTTGGCCATTCAAAAATCAAGATGGCTTTTGGGGTATGGGTTCTTCTTTGTTGTATACAACCTGGTACAGTGTGTCAGTGGTCGGGTTTCTGTGGAACACTATAATGTTAGTCTTCTTTGCAATTGTACGGGTCTTTTTAGTCTGGTCAAGAGAAAGAAAACACACCAAATAACTGTTGTCTTGACAACTTTGAAGGACGTTTAGACGTGATACACGTCATTTTTAACAAGAATGACATGTTTGTCAACGTTTTAATTGTGATGGACACGGATTCGCAGTATACCCTTCTTCCTTCAGTCACCTTCATGTGCTGCTAACGTTAGGAAGATTAATATTCGGAAATCAGTCGGCCCCGATGGAATACCTGACATTGCACCATGAGAATGTTATGAAAAGTTGTGTGCAGCGTTCGAAATAACCGCCGGCCCGAAGGCCCAGCTCCGCTTGTTACTGTATCGGGCCGGCAGTTTGAAATGTGTGCGGGCCCTTTTGGTCGTCAGTAAATTATCTGTCAATTATTTTTCAACTGGAATGGTTCCTAATGTGTCCATTATTAACGATCGGGAATCATCTACGATCCATAATGTTACGATAACCTACAGTTTCCTGGTATTTCAACGCTTTGGCGGTGAAATGTCAACACCAGTCTAAGAAACATTAACTCCTCAGTGTACCATAGGCTTCGCTCCAAATGGGCCTGCAGATTTCGTTCAGGGCCTGTAGATTTTTAAGCCTGCATGTAGCAGCAGGCCTTAATGGCCGGCTGCTAAATGAAACTATTGCAAACACTGGTTGTGCGGGGTATACAAAGTGATGTTCCAGATATCTGTCGACGCCCATCTTAATTCAATAATTAATTACTACCGTCCCGTGGCTTTTACTCTAATAATCATGAAAAACCTTCAGCGAATTATCTTGAACTTAATTAGGAAATTATTCAGCATGGACGTAAATAGTAACATCATCAAGTGGGTAGAGGGCCTCTTAACTAACCGTCCTCAGCGTGTTCTGGTCGATTCAACGCTTACAGACAATAATCTTCGGAGTACCGGTGTTCATCAAGGCTGTGTCCTGTTCCCTGTCCTTTTATATATATAATCCATCTCTATGAATTTCAGATTTGCTGATGATGCCGCATTGATTGGGGTTATTCGTCAATAGGAGTTAGAGTATAGGAAAATACTGATGTGTTTACCTTATGGTGCAATGGGACTTTCCTCTCCCTAAACATAAACAAAACAAAGGAAATGTCAGTTGACTTCCGAAGCGGAAAACCAAACTGGAACCTGTTTGTATTCAGGGGCAAAAGTAAAAACAGTAGAAGAGTATAAATATCTGGGCACTATCATTGATCATATGCTTTCATGGAAATCAAATTCACATTGTGTACATGGGAAAGCACAGCGAAAGCTTTTCTTTCTACGAAACTTGTCGACAATGTAGACAATAATATCATAAAAATCGTTCTACCAAACATTCATAAATAGTACTTTGACTTTCAGCTTTCATGCCTGGTATGGCAATCTTCCTATTACACAGAAAAAGAATCTTGTCAAAACCGTAAATATGTCCAGCAATGTTGCGGCTTCAATTTCGAACCTCTTCAGTATGTGTCAAAAGTTAAGATGAAAGCTCTGGCTTCAATCCATCACACTTTTTATATGAATGTTATACATTTCTGCCTGTTTCAAAATCATGTATTACAAAACTAACAGAAATTCAAAATCATTTCCCAAACGGAATGAAGCTTCTAAATCTTCCTCCAAAATTGTAATAATGAAATCTGTGACGAGGCACGAGTCATAATTACATTAACTGGCTTTTCCTTGGATTGAACTAGGTTTGCCCTGTGCTATGAACACCTACATGAAATGTAGAGACTGTGATTGTATCGTCTCGTGGTGTCCCCATTAATTGAAATGATCGGAGATTGGTTGCAGTTACCAAACGACAACCCATCGATCACATTTTCTCATAATCGATCACAAACGATTTTGAAACTACAGTTTTAGTGTTTGAAACACTTGACGATGGAACACATACTCGACGTTGCAAGGTCCTGAAAACGTGTTTGTTTCTCTTTCTTAGAAAACTTACTTCACTAACTGAAACATATTTAACATATTTCTTGAAGACTCCAAGAAATCTACGTTCATGATATGTTAGTCATCACGTTAAAGTAGCAAGTGGCATCATTTTATTAGATATCTGCAATAGCAACCTGGATAGAAAAATCTGAAATTTGTTTTCGATGATTGTTTGTTGGTAAAGAATCAATAATCAATTGTTAGATTTCTATCCAATTCCCAACACTAGTATCGTCTTTGTTATCCGTGTTGACGCCATTCAAGCTAATTTATGAAAATTGCAGACCTGACAAGTGCTGCCGACAGAGAAAGATTAGATCTCCCACAAGCGCTGTGCATACATAGAGGATACTAAACGACCTTCCCTGTAATACCATTTTTATTTAACGAGTTAATGATTTGGTATCAGACGAGCGAAAGCGATTTTACCATAAATTGACAGAAATAAATTAATAAATAAATTAATAAAATAAATTAATTAATTAAATTAATACACCGCAGTATAATAAGTAATAAACAGAGCATACTAAACGACCTTCCGTGTAGTACCATTTTTATTAAACGAGGAAATGTTTTAGTATCAAACGAACAAGTTTGATACTAAATCTTTAACGAGTTTAATAAAAAATGAATGATATTTCACGGAGGCGAGTTTAGTATTATTAGTATACCCTCTATTTATCACACACTGTCGGTATACCATGAAAGACGCTGCATTCTAAGATGCTTCGGTGAAAGATGAAAGGCGCCGACAATGCTTTTTCAGACGATAATGTGCACTTTTTGCATTACATCACAATATGTTGACGTCACAGCGCCATTCCAGTCTGCCCCCTTGTAATCGAACTTTTTTGCACTACGTCACAATGTAACCGATGGATATCAGTTACCGTCGCCTCGTACAGCCTCCCTCAGTAAACTGCTTCGTCGCATCCCGTTTCTTGGTTTGCAGCTGCATCACACAGCTAACATCACTGGTGGAAACATTACGTTTATGTTTTCCGAAGGATAAAATGTCTCACAGTTCTTTTGTCAGAGAAACGGTATGCAATGTTTACAGTCCCACAATGCAATCGTGGAATGTCGCATGACTTGTCAGCTTCAGCTGAATGTACATCCTCGATATCTCCAGGGTATACGTTCCGAAAAGTCTCCACTATACCCTGGACGCATCTACGGGTCGGCCCGATAATTTTATTACCTCCCTTTGCTGGCTCCGCATTCTCACAGTAGCCAATCAGCAAGGTATCCGTTATAACCGAGCTTGCCAGTGTCAACAAAGGTAGCAGTTGCTTCTGCGAAGGTTTGCTCGCCGTGCGACTCGCAATTTGAGGAAATCATACAGGCAAATTTATAGGTCCGAAACCTTTTTAGAAACATGTGCAAGAAATCCATCTACCTCTTTCAGAGAACCTGTGAATGGTTTGTTTGCCAAGTTTAATCGGTTAGAGAATTTGAAAAGCGAAAGTGAGTTGTGATTGGTTCGCTCAACTTCCCAGCGTAGACACCTGATTGGATAAAAAGCCAGCCAAGGGATGTAATAAAATTATCAGGCCGACCCGTAGATGCGTCCAGGGTATAGTGGAGACTTTTCGGAACGTATACCCTGGAGATATCGAGGATGTTGAATGTACTGATCTAAACTTTCGTTGGTAGTAGAAATGAGACGGTCATATTCAGGCCCCCCTAAGTAATTGAAGGAATTACAGCGGGCCTGATATTGGCGTGTATGGTTTAAGAGAATCACAGATGTAATTAAAATGATCTAGAGAAGATATTTAACCCGAACATAAACCGTCACCAAACTGTTCATCATTTGTTTTTCTAGTAACGTTTGTCTTAACTTTGGGGGCTGACACGTCAAAAGAACAGCGCGTCAATTAGCCCTATGCGAGGATTCTTAAGTTAGGTCTCAGACACCGTTATTTGTTTTCTGCCATAGATTAATCGAAAATAGGCTTAGAAATTATTTAATACGACATCTTAGAAAAGAAATACAGTTCGTTCTACCACCATGTATAGTGTAATAAAGCACACTTTCGCCCTGAACTATTATATCGTTAAAGCGCTTCGCCCTGAACTATTATATCGTTAAAGCGCTTCGCCATGAACTATTATATCGTTAAAGCGCTTCGCCCTGAACTATTATATCGTGAAAGCACACGGGCCCAAGCGTCCTCGTGCTTTAACGATATAATAAATTCAGGGTGAAAGTGTGCTTTGTTACACTATACATGGTGGTAGAACGAACTGTATTTCTTAAGCATTACGTACATGATTTTAATACGGATCTACATTAACTGATCAGTATGATAACTGATGCCTACTTGGTCTCTTTGCTACATGACTACGATAAAGCCGATGCGAGGTAAACCTCAACTCAGCTCACAGTACTATATTACCAGGTGCCTACTGAACGAAGCGCCTAAGTATACGGCTTACGTTGCCTCCCTTCAGCTACCACACAATCAGACTGCACCTTGCGACCACAACACAACGATAAGTCATAACGCTTTGTGTCGATGTTCAAGGTCATTTGTTGTACCATAAGTTTCCACCCTTGCGAAATGCATACATTATTTTTAATATATTGCGGCGGTAACAAACTACATATTAAATACGTCTTTGAAAGATTTCATTTAGAGGCAAACTACCGGTTCTACATGTATTCGCGATGATTGTTTTCACATTGAGGTCCAGGATATATATATCCACGGGAAGAACAATATTCAACAAATACATGTATACACACGAGGACAGAATTACACTCATAGAAATGAATAAAGGAACACATGATAGTACAAGTGTTCCTTTATTCTTGTCCACGTTTCTTCACAAGCTTTGTATATATCACACTGTGGGTGGAATCTGGAAGAGAATAAAAGAACCCTTGTACTTTCATGTATTCCCATATTTGTTTCCATGAGTATATTTAGCACATTTATTCAAGGTAAGAGCAATGGTAAAAGCTTATATACACGGTAAGAGCATTGTTCAAGGAACATATACACCACAAGAGCACTGTTAAGTACAAACATCCAACATAGAGTTCATCTTCAGGAACCGGGGTTGGGTGGTCAAGCTTGCTGACTTGGGTGACACATGTATCCCAGTTACGTAGAATCTGTGGATTCTCTGGTCCAGCTCCGATTTCATACAAACCGACCCCACATCTGAAACATTGCTTAGCTGCGGTGTTAAACAATAAGCAGTCATAAAGTAACTCTGTATTACGTATGCCTACATTGAGGATAGAATCAGAGTCATATGTGTGACTAGCGAACCATTCGACCTAAAGATCCTGTGTAAGAAAGAACATGATGCTGTAGGTATATTCAGGCTGAACGTGTATAAAGATCCATCAACCCATCCATCCATCCATCTATAGCGTTATCACTACAACTGCAAGGTGTGGGTTAGGATGTACAAGTGCCTATGTCCGATAGCCACCCATGCTCGTCAGTCACTGTATGTTCTGGTTTGAACTGGATTATTTTTTACACATGGGGTGTCTGGATGACGGAGGGGTTAAACCAACACATATTATTTGACTTACACTATGATATCGATCGCACAAACGTGGATAACCGTACAGAATACACTCCTCATATTTTCTGCCATGTCACTGTTTTACTGTGAATTCTGTCAACTCACTCCCGTGTTTTTATCGTAATGCCCTTAACATGAATTATAATAGTCGCACATCGCAGAAGTGGGCAGTGATTCGATTACTACTACTTCAACGTGTCTCAGTGGGTCTGCGATTTTGTAGCGTATATCTCGGAGAGTTTCTCCTCATTCACTGACGACACTCTTACACGATAAGAGTGAATGAGTCCGACTTTTCGGTCGGAATATTTCAGTAATATCACGGCGGGGTACACCAGAAAAGGGGCTTCACTCTTACCCATGGGGGAATCGAACCCCGATCTTCGGTGTGACGTGCGAGCGCTTTAACCATTATAACATTCAGCGAAGACAACCTCGCGATATTTCCCGGCGACAGGTGTTCGTAACAAATCGCCATGGTATCACAGCGCCGCTACAGATGTTGTACACGCTTTAAGGCCTGCTAAGGTTACCGACAACATAGCTCCAGTAGTATATAGGCCATAGTGACATCATGGATTTAAATCATGTTAACTTTCCGCGCGCTCTGGAAGCTTGTACAGCCGAATCTGGGGAGGAAAATACAAAGAGTCATACATTCCGAACAGCATGACTCCTGGGTGCCAGCGATGCGAATGCCGCTGTTTGTCCACAGATTATGTTTAATGGTAGGATAATCAGTAACAGGGACCTACTAGTATGTCAGTCAGATTATTCTCTCCCCTGATAGTAACGTACGTAGTTAACTTTAATTTTTCGAATTAAGAACAAACGCGGAAAATCCCTCTATATGTCCAGCGTGATGCTGTTAAGTCTTCACCATGAGTTATTACAACGCACAAACTGTTATCTTCGGATAGTTTGAAGCACTCATCTAAACTAGATGTCGGCGTTGTGTAAATATATATTTAATTCACCCCGCTCCCAGACGATCCCTGACTGATCCAGCTTGCTTGACCACCTGTTTAGTCAGACAGACATATTTCATTAATATTACATGATAATATTACAGGTAAAACAGGGTTTCAGTTGTTTAGGTAACATATATCATCCAGCCATGACATCGGCTTACGAGACACTACTAAACAGACTTAAACAGAGTGTACAATGCACAGTCTGGACGATTGTGTTCATAGCATGCACTAAAAAGTATATATTAAGAATGTAACTGCCTCCTACGGAACATATCGTTAATAGCATCAGCTAAAGGTTTAAGAACCGTGATTTCAGCAGTATTCATAACCATAATAAATTTCAAATGATCACTATCATCTAGTAATTCAGCTCTCATACCAATGTTTAATTTGGAATTATAAATATAAATGGGATTCTCTCCTTTGGTTTGCATTGCAACATATATCAAATGTACAACTTATAATCACATAATACATTCATTCTCTTGGATCTTCGATTCTCTTTGAAACGAATTGACAACACAATTAAAAATATAATAATATTGTATCATAATTATTTTGTAATTATATTATTTCATTTATACTATTAAAATTAAAGGCATAAATATGAAGGAAAAATGCAAAATATTTTATTTTAAGTGATCGTAATTCTGCAATATTTGATTTGGAAGTACAATGCAGTCTGTCGTATTTGCCTTTTGTGGCTATATTAATTCTTTAATACAACTAACATAAGCGAGACAAACATACATGCAAATACATAAATACATTGACTAGAAATCGTGATATCAGGTTAAAAGCTGACTGTCCGCAACAAACAGCTCACGCGAATGGGATACACAGGCTACGAGTCATTAACATATATGACGTCAGCGCTGCTTCGGCTGTTTCCGTCGTTCCGATACAGCCTCGTGTCGTGTGGCAGTGTAGATAAAGTCCTATCTCGTTTCACTGGTGATCTAGAGCACCCTTGCACGAGCACGGAGGTGACAATCGCGAAGATTCTCTCAAAATGGGTTCCAAGTCGACACTAGGTGGACTGACAACTGTCACCGTCGTAAGCTGCGACACTGGAGACTTCGACGGTGAGCATTTTACTGTAGTTGTAGCTGATGCCGATGTGTTTTTTTTTTCGGCAATATAAGTCAAGGGTGATGTTACATGACGGACATCGCGTTGCTCGTGATTTGTCGGCGAAAATCTGACACTCGCGCATGATCGCAGAATCTTCCAATAAACATACCCATTTGAAAGACATGTTTCAGTCAGAAATTACTTTATACATATAATACTGTATTAGTATACACACGACCTACAAATTATCGTAATCTGCTTTTCAAAATGCTTAAAATAGTTTCTGTTCTCATTTTAGTACATAGTTTTTATCCATTCAGTTTTGAAAAATATAAAGAATTCAAATATAGAAATATAAATTTTGAGTTAGGTCATTAAATTATTGAAATTCTCGCATGCATGTACATGTATATGCAGCCATACAGGTATCCACCCATTAATTACGATCGAAAGAAAATCAAATATACATGTACATGCACAGTTATGGGATACATGTGCATAACATGTCATCATCAGGGCGTCATCTGTTGCTCCTATCATATTGTACATTAACAACGCGTCAAAAGCTGTTGTCGAGCACCGGCGACCGACTACCAAGGTCACAGTTGAACATAACACTGGTTTCAACATAATCACGTTTTCGGTGTCAATATTGGCTTTATGATATCTGATGTGGTTCCATGTGTTTTTAATGTGAAGAATTATATTAAACAAACTTGTATTAATTTTGTTTGAAAATTAGGTGAAAGAGTGGAAATGTTTCCGTTGAAATACACGGCTTTAGTTGAATGAGCAGGGTATAGTATTTAACTGAGCAAAAATTTAATTCATTATTTAATAAGTGTGTAAGAATGATTGCTGATTAGATGAGCAATACTCCATGTAAAATAGGCTTCGCGGGTTATGGCAATCCTTGGGGTAGAACCCAGGTCAAACGATCAAGGGGGCATGGGGTAGACTTATGGTTAAGGGACCTGACTCGTTTCCCCGTGGTTACAATGTGTGGCGTCACGGGCTCTGATATTACTGGAGTGTTGGGTAAATCCTTTCTCACTCTCTCACTCTCTCACTCTCTCACTCACTCAAAGAAGACAAGCTACCAAATCTCTGTTCAACCGTCGTCAATGAATGAGATACACTCCCCGAGAAATAGACTACTGTCGACCCGTGGAGACACATCCTACTTCTGTGATGTACAACTATTCCTTCAGGTTAAGGGCATTTCGATGCAAAATAAACATGAGAATGAGTTGACAGAATTCACAAAAGGGTGACTTTGCAGAAAATATGATCAGTGTATTCTCTGCGGTTATCCCCCTTCGTGCGATCAATATCATGTTGTGAGTCCAATAGCAATTGCTGGTTCAACCCCGTTGGCATCAAAATACCAGATGTTTAGAAATACAGATTGAATGTGTGTACAACATCATATCATGTGTTATTTAGGTTGAATGCTTCGCTAGTCACACGGATGACTATGGTACAATAGGACTATTGTAAAGAGTGAGTCTCTCTCTCTCCTCCTCCCCCAACCCCTACACACACACACACACACACACACACACCCATAGGACTATTGTAAAGAGTGAGTCTCTCTCTCTCCTCCCCCCCCCCGACTATTGTAAACTCCTCCCCCAACCCCTACACACACACCAACCCCAACCCCAATAGGACTATTGTAAAGAGTGAGTCTCTCTCTCCTCCTCCCCCAACCCCTACACACCCATCCACCCCACCCCCAGTAGGACTAGTGTAAAGAGTGAGTCTCTCTCTCTCCTCCCCCAACCCCTACACACACACACACACACACACACACACACACACACACACACACCACCCCCAATAGGACTATTGTAAAGAGTGAGTCTCTCTCTCCTCCCCCAACACCTACAAACACACCCACACTCCCCAATAGGACTATTGTAAAGAGTGACTCTCTCTCTCTCCTCCCCCAACACCTACACACACACCCACACTCCCCAATAGGACTATTGTAAAGAGTGAGTCTCTCTCTCTCTCTCCTCCCCCTCCTCCAACTCCTCCCCCAACCCCTACACCCTTACACTATGTGTTAACCAGGTCATTGAGCCTGACCACCCTATACCTTTAGTCGCCTCTTATGACAAACTCGTAGTCCTTCACAGCAGAGACTTCCCAGTTGAAATCTTTGACATTGTACCTACCTACGCAAAGCGAACGTTAATAAAATCAGAGTAAATTATTTACTGTTTATGATATTGGTATCGCTTGACATAATTCGAAATATACAGCTGAGATGTAGCTTTGAAACTCGCTCTCTCATCTATGGAAGTGAGATACATCTTAAAGTCTTGTGTAGTGTAAGTTGTAACTAACGTTTTGTTCGGCAGATACATTTTTACCTCGCAGCAAATACAATGATATGAATCTTGGGACGAGTGCGCATTTCAAATTCATATAAGGATGTAAATTTAGCGAACTTTCCACATCCGATATCTCCGTCCCTCGATATGTCTTGAACTTCCGGTCATTTGTTCCTGACTTCCGGCATGATACCGTACACTGACAAACCGTGGGGCGTGAGCAAGGCACTGACACGCTCTGTACTCATGCAACAACCCAACAGCATCATAAACCATTTCTTTCTTATCACAGGCTGCCCTTCCTGTCCAGCGCTATAACCATATTTGCTTTAGGCAAATTCCGGATTTGCAAATCAATGGTTGTTCGATTATGCGACACGCTGTGATATGAGATTGGTGGTCTGCATAGGAACTGTGATTTAATGCCTCAGTCTTAAGTCAAAATATATTCCAGCAGTGTCACTGCGATGTGTTAATATTGGAGGCTAGGTTGTAATTGCATCCCATTCCACAGAGGTAGACTCTGATATATGGTGCTTCACAAGACGCTGCTCACCTCGGCTGCCCAGCTAGGGTCTATTCGAAGTGTATATTCCAGAACCTATAGATAATCTCGTACGCGGACACAAATGTAATCGTATTTGGTAGGCTACTTCCATTAAATAAACATAAAACTATAAAACCCAGAAAACGCCACAATGTGCTGTAAATATTCCTTTCCATTTCAGTTTTTGCGATATAGAAGTTGAAGCTGGCCCCTTTTACTCAGTGCTTTTGAGCCCTGATATATTTTTCAGTAGTAAGAAAGTGAGATTTAGAGAGTAAAAATGTAAATGGTATTCGAATTCTGCTGGCGTTCCCCAATCAACCAGATTACACCACGTGACCACCGATTATGTGCTTATGCCAGTTGTTTGACTGAATATAGTCAAGAGAGTGAGTGAGTTTACGCCGCTTCTAGTGATATTCCAGCAATATCACGACGGGAGACAACAGAAATGGCCGCACACGTTGTACCTATGTGGAGAATCGAATCGGTCTTTGGCGTGTCGAGCGAACGCTTTAACCGCCGCCCTACCCAACCGCCCGCGGCTGTTCAATAATTACACATGAGGACAGATCAACAGCTGGTTGATATTTACACATGCTCATATCAGTGAATACACAGGTCGGATGTAAAATTGCCGTAAAAGTGAGTGAAGTGGCAATGATGGTGGCAGTTTGAATGGATGTCAAGCTGGAAAAACTGAAACACTAGTTAGTAGCTTTTAAGCAATAAGTATTTATATACATTATACGCCCAATCTTTGCAACAGCCAATTGCGTGCATTGGGAAGGCCGCTTGGCCATTGCGTACAATGTGCCAACAATCATCTGCTCATTGCATGAAATGGTCAATAGCTGAGAATAAAAAATAATTGTTCAAACACTTCACACAGGGTTCGATTCCCCACAATGGGTACAATTTGTGAAGCCCATTGCTAGTGTCCACCGCCGTGATATTGCTGGAATATTGCTAGAAGCGGCGTAAAACCATACTTCCTCCCACCATGGGCATCCAGTCTGCTCTTTTAACATAAAATGGTCTGTTCTTGGAAAGTGCCGCACATTTGCTCCGTGATCCAACATAACGCCAGCACCTCCAGGGAGAACTAACTGATCTGGAGTAGGATCAAAGTATATATTTTACAATCTAAGTGAAAATAGACTCTACTGATTTACGAGAATCGGTAAAAACGTGACCGTGGATATATATATTCTATTTAAGCACAAATAATCTTCACATGTATTGACTTGTTATATTGCCAATTCATGCAGGTTCATCAATATGACCTCTCCTCTGAACTACTGGGCTCACCTTTTGAACCCATGCGAACCATTCGTTTTTATTGTCAATGTCCTCAACGTAAATCTGCTCTATAAGGCGTCCTGAAAACATCCACTATCTAGCAAATGAACATCATTCGAGCCTATCATCCCAACTACCAACAGACGCTCTCAAAACTGCATGCTGTGAAAGGGGAAATGAACATGAGACTAAAGTTAATGGAATGTTTATGATCCGTGTTTGGGGGTACGTGGAGACAACCCTGTTGATGTAATCACAGGGCGAAAACTAGACGTTCTAAAATACGACTTTCTCCAAATAAGAATTACGCCTTTGGTTTTGAACATGGAGTGTTAAACAGTCATTGTCTATCGACGCATTTGGAGAAGTTGTATTTTAACAAACTGCTCGGTTTACCTGTGTCGATGTTGTGTTACATTTTAACCCACTCACTCGCTTGAATGGATGTTGATAAAGTGCCAACATTTCCCCAACTTTTGCTTACGTTGTCACTTCAATGCTATTGACTGTGCAATTTAGCATCCCGTGCGTTTAGAAAGTGCAGCTACATAACCACTCATCAAAATTAGTGCACGATAATAAATATTATAATATACCCCATATCCACCAATGTCAACATCACCTGATTGACTAATGTGGTGTATATGTACTCGTTCAGAGTATGTTTTCAGCTACACTAGGTATTTCTATTTATAGAGTATCATTGATTCCATGAACGGGTTTTTCTTGGAGTAATCTCATTGTTACCAGTTTTGTTTATGCTTCAATCAGCGATCATATGGACTCTGTTGTAAGTTATATAAATGCTGAGGTTTTTTTCTGTTAATAGCAGACGCTGCAGTTGTTTCTTTACCTCTGTTTTAGAACATATAATGTTGTTATTGCTTTCTGCTGTTTTGACTTTTATTCCGTGACTCTGCATGTAGTGGTCAAGAAATGTTAGGATGTATCGCGACCAATGCTCCGCAATGACACAGGGATAGGGCGCAGAAACGTTTACAGAGAAACCTGCCAAGGTCAATGTTATCGCGCATGCGCACTATAAACAGAAATCAGCTTTGAAGTTTACTGCGGGAAAGATTGCAGGCTAGGTCCAGACCAGCTGACTCCTCGCGAACAGTGTAGATTATGTCCGACTCCAAAAGGCAAGCTATGACGTCCCTTTGTCAGCTGAAAGAGAACACCGTTGTTGTCGCTGATACCGGTGATTTTGAAGGTGAGATTGATGTCCTCGATGTGTGGCCTTGTATATAGGGCATGTAGCGGGAACTAAATTCAGTCCATCCGTGAAAGGCGTGGACACGTGGAATAAGAGCCTTATCTGTTGACAGAAATGCAGTAGGATTTAAAAATACATATGCAAACATCCACATGCACATTAATTTATACATGTCGATAGAAAAATGACGAAGTACCCAGACTTCCCCCAAAGCGAGTGTCAGCATGACATTGCAACTATATAATGCAAAGTGGGACCTGAACATGTATATGTAAATTTGTTCACTCCACTGTATTCTCGCTGAGTATAGACACCCGACGTGCTTATCAGTGCCGACCATATAGCGAGATAGTGAAGACTGCTGAATTTTATCGTTGCTTATGTATATGTAATTAAATATTTTGATGAGTAAACCACTCCAGATGGATTTCATTGTTTAATGGTGCGGTATATACTAGTATGTCATGGTAAAACACACTATGACTTCCTTTTAGTGAAATTGACATTACAGTAATATTTGTATAGTTCAAACAATAAAACGAATTGCCCCATTAGGTGGTAATTATTGTTCGTTTTGTGTTCGGAAGGAAAACAAGTAATCAGGTAAAGCTGCACTTAAAAGAACCCCACATTAACGAAAGGACATGAAGGACCATTGCTCAGATGAGTATATCTAAAAGGTGTGACCCAGAAATCTGTGATACACAATGGTCATTGACCTGAGACACAGTGGTCGTGAAGTAGAAATGTAACTGATAGCTTCATGCCCCTGTCATTTTTATTTCCTGGCTCCCTGCTTTGGTATACCTGGTGCTTCTGTTGCTTTCTCCCCTTGAGTCCTTGTAACTACAAATTGACTTGTGATGCAGTCACCCATAATTGTGTCTTTGATTAAACACTGGACCCCTTCACAGCTTTGGGTTGTGTTTAACTTTAATTTGAATAACAGATACAATACAGAAATACAATATTATCCATTCAAAACTATCCTGTTACTCCTATGAACAAGAGAAAATCTCTGGCGTGTTACAGCTGATGCAAGACAAAGCAATGGGAGAGCAAGTGTCTTTGAATGGATCCTGAAATATGGAGAAGTAAATGCACTGGACAATCAAGGGTGTGGTTGGAGTTGAACCTTGCTGTGAAGAAACCTCACTCAAATAGATGTCTTAACAGTCTTACCAGGACAACCCTTGGGCCTTCTAAAAATTTTCATTTTCAAATTTGACCAATACAAGGAAAACTAAATTAATTGTAAATAATTTGTGAAGTTTCTTTGCTGATGGATGATTTTCCTTGTTAAATGAAAATATGTTATAACAATAAGAAGTAGTTACACTATGTTAAAATGAAAGGTTTGTCCAGATAGACAATGGGTGAGTCTGTGTTGATTAACAGCTGAGTATGTTGAGGGTGCAGCCCGAGACACATATAATGGACTGGAGTGTCGAAAGTAATAGACTGGATTGGGATGAGACAGTCAAAGACAAATTTCTTTCACAGCTCCTGAGGTTATGAAAACTCATTTGGACATGTGAGATGTCATAGACAAAGGTGCAACATTTCCTGAACTTTCAAATTGTACACTTACTGAGGTCATGAAACAATATGATGTAGACATGAGTAGGCCAACTCATGGGAACTTTCAACTTGATTCTGATGTCATTGACAACAAATTTGAAGTAGCAGTAAACAAACAGATTAGCTATCCCAAAACGTTATGATGATAATATCAAGCATTTACTTTCTGAAAAAATATGAAGTGGAGTGTTGTTATGTTTAACTAGTGTGAAAACAAGGTAAAGACAACATGATCTCCAATCTCCAGACTATAATGTGGAGACAGTGAATGTCTGGTTATCAAAATTTGTTGTTGAGGCGAGTAAAGTCAACGAGGACTGCTACGAACTGAAGACATTGTATTTGATCATGACTGGGTTTCTTAGGGCAATGAGAGAGCAAGGGAATGACATGTATAAACTTCCTTGATGTCAAACGCAACAACTGCTATCAATTTCGCCAAGTACTCAGCATTCAAATGTCCAGATTGATGTCAGAGGGCCTTGGAACAAATACAAAGCAAGCCAACCCGATAACAGGAGACAGTGAGCGAATTTTGAGGGAGAAAGGTGTTTTCGGTAGATAAACTGCACAAAGTCCCCTTCAACACTGTTATTCTATAACTCTTAAACTCTTTGGTTCATGCGATGAACACCATCAGCTCAAGGCAACAAAAATTATTGCTGGCCAAGATCAACTGGGCAATTTCATTGAATTTTAACTTCAAGGTAAACTGCTATAAACTGCCATGGTGGATTGCACCATTGCCATGTACAGACAGAAACACTCCCACATCACACCTCGAGCGAACTGCCTGAGGGACCAGTCTAAGTAAACTTAGTCTCAGTGTATTTCATTACACTCCACCACCGAGTCTAACAAAACCTAGTAGAAGGTCGCGTCAGATAACCTTTGAGCAACCAAAATATCCAAACAAACGCAAGACTATTAAATAGATTTAACCAATCAGACAAAGGCTATTATTTAAGGATAGGAGGGACTTTCAAAATATTCAGGTTACCGACACAGATCTCTCCACAAACAAAAATCTGCATATAACACAGTTATTTGACCTGCAGTATATACGCTTTGGGGTGTCTAGACATGGTTACCGTTATCTAATATTTCCGCAAGATAACATCCCTGAATATTGCCAAAAACACTATTTTCAGCAACTGTCCACTCATCATTGTCATGGTTTTACGTACGCTGTGTGCATCACCCGGAAACAAGCGTACGCTAAATAACATTCGGAATCGTTCAGGTACGAACCTTATCAAGACATAAAGTTCAAAAGGTGTGTGCAAATGTGCACTTTCGCGATTTGGTAAGCTATGTTCTAATTGGTCAGTCTCAAAGGTTACCTGACGTGACCGCCCATAAGGTTTTGTTAGAATCAGTAGTGGAGTGTAACGAAAAGTACTAAGGATACGTTTACTTAGACTGCCTGAAGGATCTGTCTACATGCGAGCTCTCATACCTCGACAAAGAGAGGACGATTTGAGATACAGTGCTCAGGTACTCAGTGTAGATAAGCTGACATCATTGAAGGATATTTGCAGTGCCGGGAGTATTGAAGGCAACTTCTCCAAACACTCAGGTAAATGCACCTGTGCAACTCAGCTTTATGAAGCAGGTGTTGAGGAACAGGAGATCATGAGAATCACAGGTCATCGTTCTCTAGACACAGTCAGAAGATACAAATGACCATCTGCCAACATGTTGGCAGATATACCCACCGGAAAAAAAATCAAATGTGACCCCTCTGTTGGTGCTGTTGAACCTGGCCTCCCAATACAAGACATGGCCAAACCTCATAATCCCTCCTCATAATCCATCTTCAACACTTCCAACAACAAACCAACAAATCCCTGTCAACAAAATATTATCTACCACAACTGTACTTTCCATATTTACTAAGTTGCAGATTTTCTCTGAGTGTTTATCTTTTATCTACGGGTGCAGATACTTTCACTGTATTTCAGCAGAGAAAAACGAACTATCATTAATTAAGGTCAAATTATGTTCCCGAGGCTGATTTTCTGTACCTGTAATTGAGTTCTGAATTTATGTGAAGATTTATCGCTATTTGTTCCATTTTATCTTATTTGAATATGTAATATGTCCTCAAAATTAAAAAGTTATAAATGTCAGTTTGTTGAGGTTAATTTTTAGCAGGTTTACATTCAACTGAGACAGGTAAACAAACTGTTTTATGTGCGTGGGAGCTGTAGACGTGGCTTGCTAATTTGTAATGAGCCAATCAGATAGCTGTGGTGTTCGGTTCCTTCAAGCCATGTTGTAACTATTAGGTGTACCATGGGTAAGATCCTCATCTGTGTGAATGTCATTGGATCCCATTTGCATAGATCAGTGCTTGCAGTGTCTAACATTGGATTGCCTGGTCCAGGCTCAAGTATTTACAGAATTTTGTCAAATAGCTGTGATATTGCTGAGACCGACATTGGCAAAAATCAAAGCAATATTCTAACAGCGGAGAACTTGCAGAAGACCTGCAATATATACAATTATAGACTGGTGACGAGAGCAATACCTGTTTCTATGGACCCACAAAAAGCAATGTTGACAGAGGATGAAGTCCGTCATAGCTTAACGTCATGGTAACTCAAGTCAATATGAATTTTAGTTGGACTTGGGTTGGCGTCAGTATGCTTTTCTGTAGACGGTCACGTTACCACCTGTGTGTTCTGTTCAGTAGTCACAAATATTGTGCAGATAATACTTTATTGGAGAGGTGATATGTCCATGTTGATATTCTGAAACCACATTTGGGCAACATGAGAACCATGTGAAATTGCAGTGAAGAGTCTACTTCCGCAATCTTTCTAGTTCAGCCTTCATCTGTTTCAGCCATGAAGAAGTACAAGCCGACAGATGCAACAACCAATCCATCCCTCATCTTCGCTGCCTCCAGCATGCCGGCCTACCAGCCACTTATTGATGAAGCAATAGAGTATGCCAAGGCTAAAGGAGGGTAAGGAGAGACTGACTGTTTATTGTATTTCCTCCTGAGGGGAGCAGGATGGTAGTCTAGTATTTGCATGTCAAGGCCAAGGCTCAAATTCAGTTCTTCTTAAAAGTATACTGTTTGTTTGGTAAAGTTAGTATTATCAGTACTTCAAACCTGTGAATGATGCTTTGCAGTTTGGTTTAGTTGCCCTTTTTACCAAAGAAACAAGCAACAGTCAGGTTCTGAGTTCAGTCAGTAAACCAAGTTCAGGCTAATATTGTAAAAAGCCATCAACTTACATCAATGTTATTGCAACTGTAACATCTATCCTTTCGCCAGCTTCACACAGTCAACAACAGCAGGGTTTGCACAAAGGTCATGTGTGAAGTAGCTCTATTAGACTGAGTGGTTGTTTCCATGTTCAATGACACTCTGAATATCCTTCAGAAAGTGCATCAGGTTTGTTAATGATGATTCTTTGTGAACACATTTTATTTACATTTTCTGCAGCGGCATCCCTTACTCTCTCAAGTGACCACTGTTCCTGTGTATTAACTGCTAAAATTTCCTGTTTTTGTAGGAGCATCAATGATCAGGTCAGCGAGGCCATGGACAGGGTGTGCATCAACTTTGGTTGTGAAATCCTCAAGATCATCCCAGGCCGAGTGTCCACAGAGGTCGATGCCAGGTACACCCTCACTACCTGTATTTCAGCACTGCTTATGTCTCCAATAGACACCAAGTGGGGTCATTGCTCACTCTGTACGCTGAGACTTCCAGACTCTAATAATTATGCTGCTGAGTGCAAGAGCATAAAACCTTTGACAATTGTTACATAGATCACCTTCTGGTAGGAACTATGTATTCATGGCCTTTTGCCATAGGAGCCATGCCAACATACCTGGTACACTTGTCAGAAGAGTGCAGAAAGTACACAAACTTGTCTTCCAGTTGACACTAACAACTAGCCAGAAATCCCATCATCCCATCTATGCCTTTTAAGGATTTATATATTCCTTGTTTTATTTATCAATCCATGCTTTTCTACAACAACCCATTTATTATTATTTTAAAATTCACAATCTTTTTAACTGTATAATGACAACAAACTATTTAATGACAACAAAATGAATGCAGTATCTCAGTGTTCTAGGAATGCAGTTTGTTTAGCTGTGTGTCCTGTACTGTAACAACTTGTGCTTATTACAGGTTATCGTTCGACAAGGATGCAATGATAGCCAAGGCTCAGAAACTTATCCAGATGTACAAGGACTTGGGCATAGACAAAGAGAGAATTCTCATTAAACTCTCCTCGACCTGGGAGGGTATAGAGGCAGCCAGGTGAGGGTGCAGACAATCACATGTAACACATTTCAGGGACATATTTGCTGGCATGTTATTGTTAACCTAGCAGATAGACAGGGTCAATCATGGTATTTCAGTTGAAAATATTCTAAATAAAACCTATATTGGATGTAGGTGATAAATAATTTCACAGCAGTATTGGTTTTTGTGCTTCTGTATTCTTACTCAAAACAAGTCTGAAAGAAGTAAGGCCTGATTGTTTGATAAGTGTACCAAATCCCAACTGTTCCAGAGTCCTGGAGAAGAAGTATGGCATTCACTGCAACATGACCCTCATCTTCAACTTCCACCAGGTACGAGTCACAGGAAATAAATGGCTATCTGGGAATATTTTAGAATAACTTGGTTTGTTCACTAGAATTGTCGTGACATTAAAATAGTTACTGAGTGAAAGTGAAATTTTAGTAGATGGAGATTTCATGTAATATTTTAGGCTATCTTTGGCATAGAGATCTTAGCAAAACTATTCTTTCAAGTGTTTCATGTTAGTTCCTAGTTCCAAAATACCCGCTTCCTATCACCTGTTCTCACTGGTCACTTGGAGTATCTGTTGTCTGTTGCCAACCGTTGTGATTTTGCTGGAAGGGGACCCAACTCACATCTTTCTAAGCTCTGTTTCACATCTTTAATTGAGACATTGTTGATGCTTTGTTTTGTAGGCTGTAGCTTGTGGACAGGCTGAAGTCACCCTCATTTCACCATTTGTAGGCCGGATATTTGACTGGTATGTGAAGAATGGAGATAAGAAGACCTTCTCCATGCTGGAAGATCCTGGTGAGTTCATTTTCCATATCCTGCTGGGGAATTAGGGGTACCATGTCAATCCTGTGTGTCATAAGTTTAAGGCAGATCTTGAATGGTCGTCTCCTATAACTCAATCAAGACATCTTGTAACGTTTTTGTTCCATTTGTAAGCAGCCATGCAGAAATGTCACCAAATAGTGAAACCAGTGTCACATTTTATCATAGTTCCTAGTATGTAACACTCACCTTTTACACTATCAACTGGCTACTGCATGTGCTTTTTCTTCCTTCACTACCCCTAACAGTTTAGTTACTTACAGAAAATAAACACCTGATGTCAATCACTTTACTAACATGAGTTATGTAGTTAGACCACTATGGTAGTCTGTATGACTTGACTGATTGCATCTCTTCCTAACCACACGTCTTGTCTGCCACGTGTTCCTCCGGTCATTGAGGACAGTCATTGAGCATGTTGTGAAACCTCACTCACTCACTCACTCCTTCCTTCCAGGTGTCAAGAGTGTGACAAGAATCTACAACTACTACAAGAAGTCTGGCTTCAAGACAGTTGTCATGGGAGCTTCCTTCAGGAATGTTGACCAAATTCTTGGTCTCGCTGGCTGTGATCTGCTCACCATCTCGTAAGTCCATGGTTTCAGAGCTTGGTATAATAAGTTGTGTCGAAATATAACAACAAAACCTGAGTGGATGTTTGTGCATGTTCTATTCTATAATGGTCTAGAACGTGGTAGAAACCATTGGTCAGAACATTGAGAGTTACGAGGGTTGGCTGAAAAGTTCTCAGCCTGAGTGGTTTTTCCCCACCAAGTAGAGACAGGTGGTTGCCACCAATGAGGACAATCATTTAGTGAATCATAGACACAAGAACTACAAACGTACTAATAGTTTTATCTCAACTACAGCTCTTTTGGTAAACCTACCCTCTGAAATCATCAGAAATGGACAAAACTGAATACAGGGCAGTCATCAAGTACTTGCAAAAGAAAGGGATGTCCCCAACACAGATACATGCTGACATGGTCTTCACTCTAGGGGATGATGCTCCTTCATTTTCCACAGTAAAGAAGTGGGCTGCAGAATTTAAGCGTGGCAGACAAAGCCTTGATGATGACCCATGCTCAGGAAGGCCTTCAACAGCAACCACTCCAGAAAACATCACGCGAGTGCTTGATATGTTGATGGATGATCGACGATTGACAACTCGACATATTGCTAGTGTAGTGGGCATCTCTCATGAGAGGGTTGAGCATATTATCACCAACGAATTAGGAATGACTAAAGTTTTTGCAAGATGGGTGCCAAAGCTCTTGACAGCAGAACAGAAACATGTTCCAGACGTCCCTTGACAATTTGCGTCGTTTTGAAGCAGATCCCGATGATTTTGTGGCACGATTTGTAACCATGGATGAGACCTGGATACATCACTTTCAACCAGAAACAAAACTACAGTCAAAACAGTGGAAGCATCCTGATTCACCAGCTCCGAAGAAAGCCAAGTCTGTTCCTTCAGCTGGAAAGGTGATGGCATCAGTCTTTTGGGATTCCAGGGGTATTCTGCTCATTGATTATCTTGAAAAAGGTCAAACTATCAACGGCAGATACTATGCTGATCTACTGAACCAGTTGCGAGAAGCAATCAAAGCCAAACGACGAGGGATGATCGCTAAAGGTGTCCTCTTCCACCAAGAGAATGCGCCTGTTCACAAATCGGTGGTGGCCATGTCAACAATCCGCGATTGTGGCTTTGAACTCATTGACCATCCTCCTTATTCACCTGATTTGGCTCCTTCTGACTTCCACCTGTTCCCCAAAATGAAAAAGGAACTCGCCAGTCGCCATTTTGCAAGTAATGATGACGTCATTTCCGCTGTGACTGATTTTTTTAGGGTAGCTGAAGAAGATTTCTTCCTGACCGGGATTCGGGCCTTGCAGCATCGCTGGCAAAAGTGTGTGAACTTGGAAGGGGACTATGTAGAAAAATAAATTACAAACGTGGACTTTGTAACTTTTTTTCACAGTGAGGCTTAGAACTTTTCAGCCAACCCTCGTATCTCCCTTACTGTGAATTCACATATGGAAGTGTAGTTTTTGAATGCAATGCAAATAACCTGGTAAATATTTGATGTTGCAATATTCCATAACCAACATTTCTATTGTATTGATGTGTTTCTGTTTGATTGAAATGCTTTGGTTCTATCAGGAGCATAGCTACCATTATAAGCAAATGCCCGGCAGGGGTTAAAAAATCCCATGGTCCAATGCTCGGGACAAGTCAGTTTTCATGTCATCCAATCCAGTAATAGTATCTTACTTGTCCATGGGCTACAAGATAATTTCTGCTTATGATTTCAAACTGCAAATGAACTTGGACTTCATTACATATCTGCTCAAAATGAAGCGATTGAATTTCACAATGATAATAAAGTTGTTTTCTTTCTTGGCTATTTATCAGTTCTCAATAAATAATCCACCAAACATTAACATCAAGTACCATGTTGATTTAATCTTTCCCAATTACATTATGATGATTGTGTCATAAAAATCAGGGCAAGTGGGAAATTAGTCCATCAAAGTTACTTTGTTAAAGTCACTTGCACTTCAAGAGCTTTTAAAAACATTTTTGAACCTTTGCCTGGGCTTACATATGATTGTCACTAAAAATGTCCGGCAACCCCCCAGTGCTATCTAAATATAAAGCATTGCAACCTATTGGCTTACAGAAAAAAAATGACTGGCTCTGCACCTGTGTATGCATTAGTCCACCATATAAGTGAATACTGTTTTGATTGGTAATGGCTGATACTTTACCTGTTGTTCTTGTGTTTTTGTGGAAACAGCTTTGTTTTGAGGAATTACCTTGCATTATCAGGTTCATGATAACAGGATTGATACTGTTAACCATTAAACAAACAAACTGGTTTCCATGAATGGATTGTAGAGATCATGTGTGTGTTTTTCCAGGCCTTCACTTTTGGAAAAGTTGTCCAATTCCACTGACCCAGTTCAAGTGTACCTTGACAAAAAATCAGGTGAGTGAGAAAAAGCTATTTCTTGAAAGTAAATGCCATAAACGATGTTTGTTAAAACTGCATGAAATTCTTATAAAGTTTAATTATTTTTAAAGGGTATTAGTATAGAATATTTAACATGTGTTTTTTACAACCTAAACAAATTGTGTTTGAATATTTCTGAAATTTTTATCCCATTGTCTTCAACTCATGTGTATTCCAGGTAAGAACCTGACTATAGGTGCCCAGCAACCTATGTTTGTCAGAGGTGACCCATTTGGTTGATGCATTTGGTCTTGTCCCATCAATTAAAATCAGTGCCCATAATGTCACTGGATTGTCAAGTCCAGACTAAATATGCACAGATCACTATCATATAGAGGAATTGATGCTGATTGAAGTGTTCAACATGCAAACATAGCATTTTGGTATGTGTTCTTGTGACACACAACCCTGGCATATAGTGTGACCTCTAGTTGACATGATAAGTATCAATCTACACAGCTGGTATTCAGTTACAGCAGTATGACTGTGTATTGTAATTAATTTAGTCAGGACAAGACAAACTTCAGGACTTCAAGCAACCTTCCATCACTATCCAACACTCACGTGACTATCATTATTTTTCCAGCTCAAAAACTTGACATTGATGAAATAAATGTTGATGAGAAGATGTTTCGTTGGGAAATGAACGAAGACCAGATGGCAAATGACAAACTCTCCGAGGGAATTCGCCGATTTGCAGTGGATGCAGTCAAACTGGAAAATGTGTTGAAAGATAGATTACTTTAAGACTTTTTGTAGCAGACTGGAGCACGGGAAGTTAATATTCAAATACCATCATCATATAACATAGTGGCCGTCAGGGTTTACTGGCTTCAATATATAACATAAATCATGTTACTTGTACAAAATGGAATGAATTTGTCATTCCTACATCATGTCTAGACGAGGCCATTTGAGGTGCTTTATGTGAAGTATGTTTTGTTTTAACAGGCAGGACTTTTAAATGCTTGGTTTACAGGTACTTGACAAGGGATGCAGAGAACGTGAAATAAGAAAAGCTTTTTTGTTTTATTCTGTTGGGTTCAGTCTTATTTGTTGTCAAAACCAGTATAACTGCAGGATCAGTAACAGAAATACATATTTTCCACAAACCAGAAGTTGTTTGTAAATCTCTAAATTACAAAATGGAAAAAAGTCTGGCCAGAAGTCTCATCAGATGATGGTTTATTCCAGTGAAGAAATCCTACATTGTTAATGTATACTGCTGTAAATGGTAGTTTAGATATAGACTGTATTTATGACGGAAAATAGTTGTTATTTTTTGTTCTTATGTGATTGTTGTAAAGTTTCTTTGTTCATGAATTAAAAACCGTGAACTGAAGCTTTTTCAAAAAATGTTTCATATTATTTTTAAGTATCTCAATGTTACTTGTTTTTATGACCATATTCTTAAAATATTTGTTGCCTTGTTTCCCATGGAGCTTTCCTGTATTGTCTCATAATACCTAGCTTTGATTATATAGCTAATCACTGTTACTAACTGGCACCTGCTCTAGCATTGTTGTATGTTACTGCACATTCTCAACAAAGGCAAAATCTTTGTTAGCTAGGAGAATAAAAAGTTTGACATGTTTATTTTGTTTAGTCTTCCTAATTCTTATCTCATACTTACAGAATGTATGTATTCACAAGTAATCGCAATCTCCTCAGTTCTGGCATTTATTTGTGTATGTCATTTTGACAGAAACGTTCAGTATGAAAACATGTCTGGGTAGTGTGAGGATGTCTTTTGCAAGAAGTGTGTCAGAACGATAATGTAATGAAATGTACATTTGTGTTTTGTATATTATAGAGTGATGTATTTATACAATTCATGATGTGACACTGTGGCAGTCATAACGTTATGTAACAACTGACAAGGGTGTATCTGTCACGGTCTGAGGACATTACAAAGTTGTTTGGAGGATTCTCTCTTCAGCAATACTTCCAATATGAGTTTGTCAGTTTGGAGTAATAAAAGATGTCAATATTCTCTGGGGTTAGTCATTGTCTTTTGAAAGGATGGTTTTGCACCCCTTGATGTTGTTGAAGAATAAACATGTTCCTAATTTGCTTGAAGGATAGCCTAGTGTCAGTTGGGTGGTCACAGGGTGTGGTTCCCCACAGAGTACAATCTGTGATACGCCCATTTCTGGTGTTTCTGGCAGTGACATTGCTGTAATATTTGCTAGAACACCACACTGTATGTCAGTATATCAAGGCGTGGTCTAATATTCACAGCAGCTGATATGGAGATCTGGCAAATCTTCATTACTGTATCACTGGTCTTAATGATAAAGCTGTGGAAGTACCACAATTTGTGGCCAGTTTTGTAGAATTGGTCTCTTCTATATCCCAAGAACTATTTTTGGGAGATCCCAGGTTCAACCAGATAATGATTTCTTTTGAGCTACATAACAATGCTTGCTGGATTTTTCGGGGAGGCAAATGTTTCTGATTTGTTTTGATCCAAACAAGTTATGATAGCGGCATGGCATAAAACTAAAATACTGTTTAAAGCCCTTGTTCAAATATAGTTGCCATGCTGATTCGTGTATTCCCCGTCTAAGGGAGACACGAACGAGTGACTGAGTTTAGTTTTGCGCCGCACTCGGCAATAGTCTAGCTATATGACGCGGTCTGTAAATAGACAATCCAGTGATCAACAACATGAGCATCGATCTGCGCAATTGGGAACCGATGACGTGTCAACCAAGTCAGCGAGTCTGACCACCCGATCCCGTTAGTCGGCTCTTACGACAAGCATAGTCACCTTTACATGGCAAGCATGAGTTGCTGAAGGCCTGTTCTGCCCCGGACCTTCACGGGTCAGACACGAACGAACAACGGCAATGGTCTATAGATGTACAACTTCTTTATCATAATGTAACCATTTTGGTGTGGGTAAAAAGTCGCTTACATTATAATAAGTAATTTCTATATCTGGAATATTTTCCCCCTTTTTCATCACACTAACTACCAAGTGCCGCTCTAAGGTGTTAATGAATACAAGTTGGTTGTCTTTATCAAGTGTTATAACAGAATTAATCCCCATTTCCTTTGTTACATCTAGACAGAAGACATGCTACATATGATAGGCCTCTGCCCTTGGTAACACAAAGCCCATGACCTGAAAATATTTCAAAACTGTTCAGTACGTCTGTTTATTTACAGCAAACACACACAATCTTGTCACATGTACTTGAGTAATACAAAAAGCACACCTGGTCTATTCATAAACTGTTATCGAGGATGTTCCACAACCCTGTACATATCTCCAGGGTATACGTTCTGATAGATATCGAGGATGTTCCACAACCCTGTACATATCTCCAGGGTATGCGTTCTGATAGATATCGAGGATGTTCCACAACCCTGTACATATCTCCAGGGTATACGTTCTGATAGATATCGAGGATGTTCCACAACCCTGTACATATCTCCAGGGTATGCGTTCTGATAGATATCGAGGATGTTCCACAACCCTGTACATATCTCCAGGGTATACGTTCTGATAGATATCGAGGATGTTCCACAACCCTGTACATATCTCCAGGATATACGTTCTGATAGATATCGAGGATGTTCCACAACCCTGTACATATCTCCAGGGCATACGTTCTGATAGATATCGAGGATGTTCCACAACCCTGTACATATCTCCAGGGTATACGTTCTGATAGATATCGAGGATGTTCCACAACCCTGTACATATCTCCAGGGCATACGTTCTGATAGATATCGAGGATGTTCCACAACCCTGTACATATCTCCAGGGTATACGTTCTGATAGATATCGAGGATGTTCCACAACCCTGTACATATCTCCAGGGCATACGTTCTGATAGATATCGAGGATGTTCCACAACCCTGTACATATCTCCAGGGCATACGTTCTGATAGATATCGAGGATGTTCCACAACCCTGTACATATCTCCAGGGTATACGTTCTGATAGATATCGAGGATGGGTTTGGAAGTACATGCTATCAAACTGATCCAATCCAGGTAGTAATCGTAGTTGGCCCAACATTGGCCCAACATTGGCCCAACGCTGGCAAACGTTGAATGCTATCTAGGAATATTGTTACTGTCAACTTTTGAAGTGGAAACTACTTTGTCACGTGTCAACTGTGTAGGATTTTTCCTCTCAGAGTTGAGCGGTATTATACCTTCCACGTGACACCATGGTCCCAAACTTCCCGCTACCACGACCAGGCAATAATCCAATCTGGTTACTGAAAGGCAGTAAATGACGGGGAGACGTGGAAATATGCCAGCCAGAAACACTGCATTGTAACTTCAACATACACTGAGCATCATGACAAGTGCATGTATACAAAGGGGATGATCCACCAACAAAGTATATTTACGCTACCCTGTAGCAAGGGCGGATCCAAAGGGGTGTGAGTGGAGGTGCGCACCCACCCTTCTCCCTAAAAAAAATCGTTACTCCTCCTTCAACCCCTAACCGTTTGTACGAAATTCTGGATGTCTACCCATGTAGCATTGATCAACAATTACTGGTTCGGTTGGCCAATGGATGTTAAACTGGTCAGGTGCCTATCAGAAGAAGGAATTGCATCTGACATTATTTTTGTCACCTTGTGTCAAATGCTGAAATATCCTACCTTTAAACGTTTTGAAAGATTTACAGACAGACAGACAGATCTGCAAGAGAATATTTGGTGTATGAATAAAGCAGTAATGAATTAAACACGCGGATGTTTAGACCTTAAAATATTCTGGAGTGAAAGAGGGCCCTTGTATACATTTCCAAGCTGGAGAAGGTATCTTTCACGGAAGTGTTGGTACTGTTTACAGAAAAAAAGATATGTTTCCCTCTTCGATTTGTGAAGAATTGCAGAATGTACGGTAAAGTTCATTAATAGGCACATATCCTGATGACAAGCTCATATAGATGTTAAATTTAAAATCGTTATGGGCCATCCGAAATGTGCAGAGAGCACGGATGAGCTGTTTACTTCTTAGTTCTGTGATGTAGGGTTCTAGGTGAAGGTCGAATTGTGAATGTGGGTTGAGATATTCTGATGTAGCGATGCCGTTGTGCCAGCTTTGGCATCCTGTATCTGTAAGTCATTGCAGGAATGGAAGATTCACAGAGACTTAACATGCTGTTATTGGTTTATTTTGGTGTATTATCAATACTAAAAGTGCTTTATGGTCCAACTTCTTTATTCTACAAGGTCACAACGTTTCGAGACAGATTCTAGTCTCTTCTTCAGGTGAAGTGAGGGTAAAACTAAAGGGTTGCAGTATATATACACATAACAGTAGACTGATAATAATAGGTAACAAGATATACAGGTTTCTATTAATTGATGTACAGGCTTCAATTGATAGATGTACAGGCTTCTAATTATGTACAGGCTTCAACTGATTGGTGTGCAGACTTGTGTTGATTAGGTTAACGAGTTACAGGTAAAGATGTTTGGATAAAGATTAGTCACTGAGGATAAGGTGGCTCCATGCATTGGGTAAGTAAACACCTCCGTCTCTGCAGCCCAGACAGCCTCCACAGCGAATTAAAACACCTGAAATCAACCTTCCAAGACCTTAACGAGTACCCACCCCATCTAGTCAGCAACACCATCACCAAGACCCTGAAAGAAACTCCCAAGTCAACTAAACCAGAACCTTCCCCCATCAGAATTAACATACCATACCATGGCCAGATAAGTCATCGCATCAGCCGTCTCATCAAGAGAACAACAGGAATAGACGTCACCTTCCGTAGCGACACCAACCTGAAAACGCTACTATCAGCTAATGGACGTGGGCCAACAACACCTAAATGCAACAACCCAGCAGGATGCATCTACCAGATCCAATGCAGTTGTAAAGGGACATATATTGGTGAAACTGGTCGACCACTGGCTATCAGGTTAAAAGAACACAAAACATCAGTTCAAAATTTGGATCAGAAGTCTGCTGTATGTGAACACATCATGCACAACCCCAATCACAAGATTGTTTGGGACAACACCAGGACATTAGTTAGGAACGCCAATGACTTAAAAAAACGGAAGCTCCTAGAAGCCATTGCAATCAAGCGGAACAATCCCTCAATCAACAGAGACGGAGGTGTTTACTTACCCAATGCATGGAACCACCTTATCCTCAGTGACTAATCTTTATCCAAACATCTTTACCTGTAACTCGTTAACCTAATCAACACAAGTCTGCACACCAATCAGTTGAAGTCTGTACATAATTAGAAGCCTGTACATCTATCAATTGAAGCCTGTACATCAATTAATAGAAACCTGTATATCTTGTTACCTATTGTTATCAGTCTACTGTTATGTGTATATATACTGCAACCCTTTAGTTTTACCCTCACTTCACCTGAAGAAGAGACTAGAATCTGTCTCGAAACGTTGTGACCTTGTAGAATAAAGAAGTTGAACCATAAAGCACTTTTAGTTTGATTCCTCCAACTTCTAAATGCCTTTGAAACAACTTATTATCAATACTACCTGAATAGGAGAGCATCATCAATTGTACCTCAAAAGGTCTGAAATATAAACACCCAAGACTGGAGCTCTTTGAGTATTGCACGACATGCTGAGGAAGTTGAAATCATCCCTTTTGTCATACATAGTCGTGAAGAGTTTGTGTCGCATTAAATCGTTATGCACAGATCTAAATATGAAACACATGAACCGGTTTAACCTGTCTGCTTTATTTCAAGTTCACGTGGGTAAAACACTGGTAAGAACTGGTTATCTGATGGTTATTGCACGATAACAGATCATCATAAACCCAAACACATTGTAGTAATATCTAGCATATACATGGTCTCTGGTATACATGGAATTTAAGTTTAAGATCTTGGCCACATTACTTTGCTTAGATTCAGATATATAAAATATATAAATAATAAAAATGTGAAAACAGATCAGCAGGGGGGAAAACAGTTGTGCCGATGGGCGTGCCTGCCTCATGTCAAGGTGGATTACCCTTACGTAGTTATCAACAGTGATTCCAGCTTCTGATGTCATGACGAGTAACTATAGCAATTATCAATATCGCTTTATCTCATCCTCAGTGCATTGTAGAATGTTGTAGAATGTTGCAGGTGGCCACGTCTGAGGACACTTCTCAAGTAGACTGGTTCTTGGACGGATTTGCGTTGAATAAATGTTTTGGTGTGCAGACACATTGTATTGAAGTGTTTCTGTTTAAAGGTACATTAAAGAAAATTCGTTACTATGAATATGATTATTATTTTAGCAAATATTATGTCCATGTACAGGTTGTCTGGGTGAATAGCAAACAGTTCATACAGAGGTTGATACAACTTCTTATTCCTCCGGCACGTGAAGCTTCGTTTCTTGAGCACAACTCGAAAACTTCTTAATATCTTAACACTGGCCAGGCAGATATGTGAGGCCGATCCAAATTGATGCATTTTACTATTTTCAAATTTGTGGCATTTCTATTTTTCCCAGTTTCCATGGAAATGATTCGGACTTACTCTCAAAAGGGAGGGGTGGGCTTCGTTTCCGGAGCACCACTGGAAATGTTAGCCCAGCTACAAAAGGCCCAAACAAAAGTCGTCCAAATGGCCCAGAGTTTTGGTCAAATTTTCCCCGGTTGCACCAGGGATAATTTATATAGTCTCCCTGGTTGCACGGTCGAGGAACTAGTCAAAATGCCCCCATTTATTTATAAGGTGTAATATATGGCACAAATGCATAGTTTTGTCAACTTCGATATTATATTCTTCATAAAAAAGTTATTAGAGTCTAAAGTATTTCTGATGAATGTTCCATTAATAAACCCATGAGAAAAAAAGGATAATTATTTTAAAGACAACCCTGTATTACCCTGCTATTAATGCGTTTTTTGTAAAGTAGTACAAGAATTATATAAACTGTTTGTACAATCACACTTATAAACAATTAAACTGCTTGACCTGCTGTCAGTATAAAAATCTGTCTGGTTCAATTATTGCTGTAACATGTAGAATTATGATTTCAAAACGTGACATTTGGCACGTCGATCGGGAAACAAAAAAAACTTTGGCGGCAGTAGGGGGGGCAACTCTGATAATACAGAGGGCGCTTCACGAACACAAAGCGAAGCACCGTTTACCAAAACATTTCGGATTAAGCCCAATTGATGTTTTTAAGGTATTGTTTACTGCTTGCAAGTTGTACTTGAGTCGTTATGTCGGCTTCCACAACTGGGAAAGCTCTGCTAGCAGGGTTGAAAGATCGCAAAGACAGCGAATCAAACGGTGATGATCGGAAACGACAAGGATCGCCGGTTGTAGTGGAAGACAATGACGCTGCTGACAGAAGAACCAGTAGAAGAAAACGACCAAAGGTAGTTGCCGCCGGCACAGACGGAGCACCCCACCCACAACAAAGCGCATCATCGACTGTGAATATTATTTTAAATCATAAGTGTCCATGTCCGTGTTTGTGGCATGACTTTGGAATGCAGAGCTTCGGTGGTTTGCATGCTAGTTTCCGTCTTCACACATGTTGTTCTGTTTTCGATCACTCATCACGTTACAGGTTGTCTTATAATATGTTATAGTCACAGCGTTATAGTTGCACATGTATATGGTTTTGGTTCTGTACTGCACATATTACCTATTTTAGAATGTTTTTTGTAATTTGTTACATGTGAGTGAAGTATCTATATTTTTTGTTCAATTGGCATTATGCATATGTTTTTATGAACAAAATGAATCATGAATGTTTCATTAACTTTCAAGCACCCCAACTTTTCTTGAGAACAATTTCTTTTTCGACCCTTTTATGCCGTATTAAGGTATCACTCATTGATAGGCTCTAGTGAAACATCACAATACGTCTCATTCAAAATCTACCTAGATTTTGTGTCTAGGTAAAGAGTAGTGACAAGTCAGTCACATACTTTGACATAGTCAGTGAATCATTCATATTCCTTTATGGATTCATTATTCCCCTAAATTAGAATGGTAAACTCATGAAAGAATGGTTTAAGCTCAATTTGGGTCTTATCAGAGCAAGATAAGCAAAATGTAATGCCCAAGCCAGTTAGTATATTTGTACTTATAGTGACATGTATAGTATCTTCCTTATGTATTTTCTGCAGTGTTTGATATACAGGTATGTAAACACTGTTGAAATGATAATTGTTGTAAGTCAGTGATTTATCTATATGTTTGTTTTGACTATATGTGCCACAAGCGTTGGTCGTACTAACACTGCTAGGCTTGGATATACCATGGTGCCCCGCGTTCCATCTGGCTGGGTTGCTAGGGAATCCTGTAGGGGCAGGCTCTTCCCCGGCTACTTGGGCTCCACCAGGGTGCATTGAGAGCATTCCCTTATGGCTACTCTTGACTTAAAGAGTTCTTCATGCTCTACTTCAGTTGCGCCCTTTGTGGCCTCTCTCGAGTACGAGAGTTTGATGGTGGAGGATTTTGAATAGGTAGACATGGAGGAGGAGAGGGAGGAGTCGGAGGAGGGAGCTAAATATACCTTTGGGTCCTCCTTGTAGCAGAACTGTGAATGCATTGCAGACATGTTGCCCCAAGGAGGTTGTTCTGGTTCAGGCGGCCGATTCGGGGAGATTCACGGGCTACTCAGCAAGCTCCATACGAGAGGAGATAAATGGGGGGATATTCAGAATTATCTCCCAGTTATTCGGGTCATCCCAGGTGGATCTGTTTGTGTCTATGGTGACGAAACAGATACTGGTGTTTTGTTCTCAGATTTAGGATCCAAGGACAGTAGCCAACAATGCCTTTCAGCTTGATTAGTTGGACAGGGTACTGTGGGTGTTCCCAACAGTATCACTGATTCCTAGAGTCCTCTCGCAGCTAACCACACAACCAGCTCGACTACCGGTGCTTTTTGCACTGCTTTGGTTGTCTCAAAGCTGGTTTCCGGAACTTCTAAGGTTTCTGTCTGGCTCAGTCTCCTGTTCTGTTACCTTTTCAACTGGACCTTCTCTCCCAGAAGGGAGCACCCCACCCAAGTCCTAGGATTCAGTGGGTGGCTTGGCCACTGTCTGGAATCGCCTCCAGTTATGCCGACACAATTCTGACTTTGTGGAAGGATTCGACCAGCATTCAGTATGAGGATAGATGGGTCTGTTATACGCCCTAATGTGTCAGCAGGGGTATTCTCGATCCCTTTTCTACAGATTTAGTCTGTGTGTTAGAATTCCTTCATCTGCCAGGCCAGCTTCCAACTGATCGAGGATATTCTACAGCTATTTCTGCTTTCCATTCCTGTCGATGGTGCACTCTTGGGGTAGCACCCTCTTGCTCAGTGCTGTCTAGCAGATATGGACAGAATCCCTCTATCTGTCCAGCAGATTAGTTCCCATGGGACTTGTCAGTCATGCTTGATTGGATGTCTGGCTCCCTTTTTCATGATCAGTTGGCTCTCCAGCTGTTGACTTAGAAGGCCGTGATTCTTGTGGAGGTGACCTTCAGCAGGCAGACAGGCCACGCAATGTCGTCTGAGCCCGCCTTAACAGTCTTTCACAAGGACAGGGTTAGTATTCGTTTGCCAGATACTTACCATCCTAAGAGAGATAGAACCTTACATGTCACAGCGCCTATTGAGCTTCCTGCTTTCTAACAGCTTTCTAACAGCTTTCCCCGCCAGTACCTCTACTAGGTGTAATCATGTCCTATAGATGTCCATAATACCCTCAAGGCTTATATCAAACAAACAGCAGATATTCTGAGAGATAACCAGCTGTTTTGTTGTTGTGGCAGAGGTAAGGCTGGTCGTCTGGTGAACCAGTCTAAGTAGTCTCAGTACTTTTTGTTACACTCCACTACTGAGTCTAACAAAACCTAGTAGGAGATCATGTCAGGTAACCTTTGAGCGACCTAAGACAGTCCAGTCAAACGCGAGAAGGCCGAACGGATTGAACCAATCAGACAACGGCTACTTTGGCGGGACTTATCCCTCAATAAACGAAAATCCTCAGAAAACACAGGTAATTGACCTGTACTATATATGCTTTGGGCTTTCTATGACGTGGTTACCACTAGCTAATATTTCCACAAAAAATGAATTTCCTTGAATATTGACAAAGATGCTATTTTCAGCGACTGTGTATTCACTGTTGACAGTATTGTAGCGTGCTCCATGTGCATTAACTGGAAGCGATCATATGGAAAATAGCATTTGGAATCATTCAGATACAAACCTTTCTGAGGTAAAAGTTCAAAAGGTATGTGCAAATGTCCCCTTTCGTGATTTGGTAAGCTGTGTTCTGATTGGTCAATCTCAAAGGTTTCTAGACATGACCTCCTACTAGGTTTTGTTAGACTCATTAGTGGAGTGTGACAAAAAGTAGTGAGACTAAGTTTACTTAGACCGCCGACGAACAAGCAGATCATGTCAAGAAGGGCATATACCACCTGAAGGCTTAAAAGCTCATTCAGTTTGAGCAGTCACCACACCTAAGGCTTGTGCTGTGGCCCTGCCCATTGAGGAGATCTGCTCCGTCGAGCATGCTCAGTTTGGCCAGTCAGTCCTCTCCAATGGGCAGGGCCCCACCTCTATAACTGATGGAGCTTCAGAGGTTTCATGATGATGAGAACAGAATATCTACCAATTTAACTGGGGGTAGGTTCTGTCTACATCAACCTGCTGGTGTTGGTTTTGTTACTGTGATGGTACTTTATCCCATGTCACTCCGATCTCTGTGCTGCACTTAAAGTAATGTCCTTGGATGTTTTTGCTGGTTATGCAAAGAATTTATTCTTGGGTATATAGCTATTTTTCCGTTATTTTCGCTTCCGCTCAATTGAGGGAAGGTGGGGTGATAAATGTGTGCAGTATGCATTAGCAAGGTTTCACTTTATAAGTTCGACCACTATTTTTAGTAAGGAGATTTCTCTGGTTTTCAGGGTTATGCAAGACTGAATGCCACTCCCAGGCTCAGTCTTTAGGAGTCTGTCTTATGCTTATATGTACCCCAAGGAGGAATATGAGAAAAAGAATTGAACAAACCTGTAGAGGTTGCAGATTCTTTGGATATAATCCCCCACCTCCCCACATTCCGTCTGATTTCATTCAGCATGGAAAGTGAGGTGTGAGGTTATGGTCTAGAGTTACCTGCCTTAGGTTGTACAGGTCCTTGGAGGCCCTGTAAGGATGACCTCACTGTCCAGAAACATAGTTTTTGTATCATAAATATTTTATTCAAAATATTGTTATAACTATCATAGGGATTTTAAATGGACATTAAAATACTTATATATACCCCAAAGTGGACTATATTCAAAGAATCTGTAATCTCTACAGGTTTGTCATCCTCGATATCTCCAGGGTTTACGTTCCGATAAGTCTCCACTATACCCTGGACGCATCCACGGCTCTGCCTGATAAATTTATTACCTCCCTTTGCTGGCCCCGCCTTCTCAAAGTAGCCAATCAGCTAGGTCGCCGTTATAACCAAGCTTGCCAGTGTCAACAAAGGTAGCGGTCGCAACTGCGAAGGTTTGCTCACAGTGCGTCCCAGATTTTAGGGAAATCATACAAACAAACTGACAGGTCCGAAACTTTAAAACAACATATGCAAGAACGCCTTCTACCTCTTCCAGAGAACCTCTGCATGGTTTCTGCTGCCAAGTATAATCGGTTAGATAATTAAAAAAACGAAAGTGAGTTGTGATTGGTTCGCTCTACTTCCCAGCGTAGACACCTGACTGGGTCAAAAGACAGTCAAGGGAGGTAATAAATTTATCAGGCAGAGCTGTAGATGCGTCCAGGGTATAGTGGAGACTTATCGGAACGTATACCCTGGAGATATCGAGGATGCAGGTTTGTTTGAGCTTTTCAGTGTGGTTGAAAATAGGTTTGTTTGAAAGTCATTTGTCTTCCAGTTAATTATGTTGAGCCAAACTGCCATAATTCCTTGAAGTTGAAAGTTTAACAATAATGTAAGTTAAGTATTAAGTTAATAGGGTAAGCATGTAACCATGGTTATGGTTTTATTTGTCATTCAAGGAAACTCCAAGATGATGACCATGTCAGACAGTTTGATAATTATCTCATATAGCCTACTTGTCATTATATTTACCTGGCACACCGAAGGACTGTGACATGGTATGGCCTTAAAAGTCTTTTGACAGTGATCATGGTGAGAGGACTAACCATTAAAGCATGTTTGAGCCGTGTTCTGCTAATTTGGAAACTGGTTCTAAAGATGATTTTATTTTTGTTCTTTTTAGTACCTAGAGGTAAAGTTTTGGTGTCCATATACTAAGCCAGGCTTCAGCATGTTTATTGTGCCTTAGATGTGGAGTTTTTGGTGTCTGTGTTGTAAGTCTGACTTGAGAGAGTCCTAATTATTGATGGTTGATGTTTGTTCTGAGCAACATTTTATTCCTTTAGATTGAATACAAGGAAATGGAGGATGCACAAGGTCAGGGGTCAGAGGAAGATGAAGGATCAGAGGAGGAGAAAAAGGAGGTGAAAGAGAGGGAAAGAGTGGAGGAGAAGAAACTGATCCCAAAGGAAGAACCTGAACCAGTTGTGGATGACAGTGACCATGCAGATGACCCGACAGGTTAGTGTAGAACAATGACAACACATCCATCCATGGGATAATCATACTGATAGATAACAGCCTTCAGTTTATCGCATATCTGTTTAAGGGGTCACACAATGTATTGCCGATGTACACCTGGCAACATAATCATAGTGATAATAGATCCTGCTAGTAATTATGTACAGTGCAGTATACTGTTATTTACAACTTGATTATAGTTTTTATGCTGTTAGGATTGGTTTAATACATGTGGGTGGTGGGGTAACCTGGAGGTTAAAGCCATCATACTTAAGACTCTTATTAGATTACACACATGGGTACAATGTGTGAAGCCCATTTCTGGTATCTCCCCACTATGATATTGATGGAATATTGCTGAAAGCGCATAAAACTTAACTCACTCACTGAGGGAGATGGGAAGCAACTTAGACGCAAACCAGTTTGGTAATCTGAAGACATCATAAGTTTCATTTAGAATTCAGGCAAAACTGGCACAGGTTAAGTACTGTGCTTCAAGAATTTACATCACTACTCTTTGAATGTATGTAGAAACAAAATTTTGTTACTCTGGTAAATGTGTAAATTTCTATCTTGGTTTTTGTTTCACACATCATGGTGACACCTGTTTGTTATTGGCTGTAATAGTTTGTAAAATAATAGACTTTCACGTAAATATTTGTATTTGTATCAGGCAACTTTCACCAGATGTTCACATATCTGGATATTTTCTCTGAGCAGGTTTGGAGGGTGCAGCATTCCAGAGTCGTCTCCCTTTTGACAAGATGACCTCCCAGGAGGCCGCTTGTTTCCCAGACATCTTACAGGGACCTCCTCAGGCTCAGAAGGTGTTCCTTTACATCAGAAACAGGCTGGTAAGTTGGACTGACTAATAGGGGAACACTGGCAAGATGTACTAGACTCTTAGCATTCTTATTACTGTCCTTAATTGTCACTGTCCATTTCAAACTAGAAATATAATGCTCTTTGTTTCCACTCATCTTAGTAACTATGTATCTTCCTATCTATCTTGACAACAGTCACACATGTCCAGTATAATTTTGAACCTCCTGCTGAATTTATTATTATGGTTTTCAGAGAGAGAATGTGACTTTATGTACAACTTTTGTTGTTTTTTTCTGTCTTGTAATTCTAGTGTTATCTTCTATCTTAACACTGTCAAATACAATACAACTACTGCATTATAGAAACAACACAATAACAATGCCTAAAGGTATTCATCTAATTAGGTTGATAAATGTTAATTCAAAACCAGGTTTGAATCCTTGTGATGAAATGCAGTAAGTCTATAGTCTCTTGTTTATTTTTTTGAGATTACAAACATCAAGTACTAGTTTGTAATTTTCTCTTGATAGTACTGACAGTGTATCAATGCTGTATTGTCAATGGACAATTTAGGGTTGACATCTCCACGGGCAGGGCTCCAAACAAGGGCCACATTGGCGTGTGTACGGATGTAAAATATGCACAATACAGTTGGAAAAAAAAATCAGGAAACGTTATATATATGCATCAAAGCAATGCTGTACGATCTTAGAACCATTTACGGAAGTATTTATCTGAAAAAGTATTACTTTATTGTTTATTGACCTGTTTACACAAGCGTAGCAATGTTGTGGTGCATATATGAAATGAAACACGAGATTACTTACATGCCATTAAATTCCATTCAGTACTCTATCTTTTCGCAGTACTCTTATATTGAAAAATAGGGCGTATGTACCCCTCATGTAGAAAAATTATCTGGAGCAACAATAAACAATATGTTTCTCCCACCCCGTCATTCATGTTGTCACTTGCTTCAGTACTGACTACATTCCGTCCTCTTGTACTCGCAGCTTCAACTCTGGCTTGACAACCCTAAACAGCAGCTGACATTTGAAGGAGCCCTGCCACAGATAGAAGCTCCATACAACAGTGAGTGATCTGGATCCATACCCTTATATTTTGATGCACTTAATTATGTTGTGTCATTGTTTTACAGTATGGTAGAATCTGTTCCCATATTTTACCATATTTCATTGATTAAACATGATGTTTGAACATAGTATTCTCCATATCATGAATTTTGCAATTTGGGTGTCTGAAAGAACTGAATGCAGTGTTTTAATCAAGGAAACATGTTATGCTTCTTTAACTCAATTTTGATTGGGTCGTAACAACAACTAACAGACAACACATACAAGATGACATAGTTCCTCATTGGTGATTCCTGTCACTGGTTCAGTTATTTACAGACTAAAATATGGTAGCAGTAAATGCCAATGGCCAGTGAAGTTGAAGCATGACATATCATAAATATTACAGTTGTCCCTGATATGTTGTTGGGCACTGGGTTGTCACTCACTCTGCAGAGTTGTCTCTCTTGTTCCTCTAGGATTTTCTTATCAACAACACTCTCATCAGGTTCATGTTTGTGGCTTTCCTAGGTGACGGGCCTTTAGTGATGAGGGTTCACTCCTTCCTTGAGAGATACGGACTTATCAACTTTGGCGTCTTCAAAAGACTAAAGCCGTTACCAGGTGAGAAGGAACTACATGGTTGTTTATCTGAGTGTCAAGAGTGTTTGCTTGTCTAGACTTGGGTTGCAGTATGTGCCTGACAACTAATGATAGTTGTGAGAGGCTCAGGTTACTGTGGTCAAGACTCACTGACGTGATTGATGCAGTTCATTGGATCCCAATTTGAGTGGAGCAGTTTGCATAATGTCAATCACTGGATTGCCTGGTCCAGACTCTTTTAGTGACCACCATCTTGCTGAGTGGATCATTTTTCAACAAACACTATTGGGGTGAATATTGAGACATTTTTTATTACAGTTGTACTCTTCTTTACACTGAAAACTGCTCTCGATGTATATACAGTGGAAGCCCTCTTAACTAGCTTTCATTGGGATTAGTAAAAAATGCTGGTTAAGAGAACTTTTCCCTTTTCATCCTGAGAATGATCTTCTGTGAGAGAGTGACAGGCAAATTGTTTACAATACAAGTGACATATGTCAACAATTTGCCTAATCCTTATCCATTCACATTTTATCAGGCAACAGTTGCTGGTTTAGAGAGCATTTATTACTGTACAGATAGTCAGTTGGGCTGAAATAGGGGAAAGACTGACACCGGGCTGGAGGGTGTGTGAATAATCATTGTCCGGACTCATGCTGATTTGCGTATCTCCTCCCTCTGTGCATAGATAGTGGAACACTTGCAATGCCTTGAAACGGGGAGGCTTACTGTAGGTGAGTGTATTGTAGGGGAAAAAGGGAACTTCAATGGATTTCATGTGGTCAACTATCTTCGCATGGAGGGAGGAGATAAGCAAATAAGCATGAGTCAGAATGAGTATGATTAGGTATAAGTATAAATTTTATTCAGAAAATTGCTTGCTTCTGTCAGGACCAAATTCTATTGCTGATATTGAAAGCATGCTAGATTGGACGGCTGCCAACTTAAAGGGCTTCCACTGTACATAATGTATCAAAGGAGTGTTGCAGGTGAAAGATTTGCTGCCCGTGATGTTTTCTTGGATATTAATATCGAGGAGGGAAACCCCTATTTCCAGTTTGGTCTGTTTGAGAAGCTCAAAAAAAGACAGCTGAAGTGCTGTTGCTACCACTGTTTGTAGTGTCTTGCAGGGTATTTTGTATGGTAGACTGGAGATGTAATACCCTGGATGGGTGAGGATGACATGAATAGCATCCTTCTCATACTGTATTCCTCATGACTACTGATGTGTTGAGTAAGAATCTTGATAAAATAATATTTCAGCCAAGAAGCATGGGCGAGTGGTGGTGATTGGGGCTGGCATAGCAGGGCTGGGAGCAGCTAGACAGCTCCTGTCTTTTGGGATGGATGTTGTCATTATTGAAGCAAGGGTGAGTGTATGTCTAACATGAACGTAAACAGTTTCCATATTATGATGCTGTGTGGTGAGTCCACACAAACACACACACACACACGCTCACAGGCACACATGCACATACATGCACATAAACAGTGTGTTTTTATGACTCACCTGTAGAACACGTCAATCATGAAAGTGTCTGATCTCCACAGGATCGAGTTGGAGGGAGAGTGGCAACATTCAGGAAGAACAACTATGTTGCTGATCTAGGAGCCATGGTGGTCACAGGGCTTGGTGAGTCATTCCTGTGTAGTATGGTTTAAACTGTGGGTAAAATACTTGTGTCCAAACACAAAACATATCATGGCTAAAATCAGCTTTAACTTCAGCGTATTGATTCTAGTTCTTGAGTTTGAACATCATGCTGTCTGCTGTCTAGGAGGGAACCCAGTTACGGTGCTGAGTCGGCAGATCAACATGGAGCTGCACAAGATCAAGCAGAAATGTCCACTGTACGAAAGTAATGGCTGCACGGTTAGTATCGAAAATATCTGGCTGATAGCTGCATTTACCTGTTTTTTCAAGCGTGTCATCACCATAGATACTGTCCACCCCAATATTTAGGAATTTTTACATCATCAGTACTAACAGTTTTTAACATTCCCAGTTATTGCAGTGAGAGTCCGTCTTACTCTGAAACAAATTGCCCTGTGTTGATCACCCTTTCCCTTGGTAATTTGATGGCCCACAAAACATAATATGTCGGGGACCTAAAATAAAGACTTTGTTCCAAAATTTTTTTTCAGGTTCCCAAAGAGAAAGATGAGATGGTGGAGAGGGAATTTAACCGTCTCTTGGAAGCAACATCCTATCTCTCACATCAGATGGATTTCAATATGGTTGAGGGGAAGCCTGCCTCTCTCGGACAAGCACTTGAGGCTGTTATAAAGTAAGATGGACCATCTCACCAACAAGGCTTGGTTTGATTTGGTTTATTGTTTTTCTCTACACTCAGCAATATTCCAGCTGTATCATGACACTCTGTAAATAATTTACTCTCTTAAATACTGGATGACATGACTATCCTGTGATCAACAGCATGAACATCAACCTATGCTCTCTAAGGAGTATTTGGTGCATTCGTGTGTGGACAGTGTGCATTGTCGGTCATGTTATGAACCAGTGACTAGATGAAACCAGGATATGACAAACTGGAGGTATAATACCCTGGATAACTGGGGATGAGGCACAGCCAGTATCTGACCATCCTGCTCCACATGAACTTCTTTATTGTTTGTGATGTATAGAGTGAGAATCCTTGTTAAATAATGTATTTCAGCCAAGATAATGTTTGGTCAGTATGCATCGTGTCATGCTATGAACCTGGATTAGAAGAGCTGAAGTGTCACTGACCATAGTAACAAAGTCACTGTCAGTATGTTACTGCAGCTCTTGTAGAGCTCTTCTAACTAGTAGATAGAACATCAGCACAGAAAACTAAAGTTTGGCAGTTTGTTTCTCAACCATATTCTCATGATCATACCAAAATCCAGTTTGCTTGTTACCTGGGCAGGCGCTCAGCAATGAGAGGATAAGACAGGGACCGGTCAACACTGTATTTCTGTGTGACGTATGCTTGTTGATCTGTGACAAGGTATCACCGTACTGGTGTCTGTTGCAGGCTGCAGGAGAAGCATGTGAAGGAGAAGCAGTGTGAGCACCAGAGACATATCATCGAGATGCAGGACAAGCTCAAAAAGAACCAGACCCAGGTAGGCTTGTATACTTTATGTCCTTGTCACTCCCATGTGTCCAGACATACCACGCCTTCAGTTTGAGGAGCCTTGGGATAGATGCATTCTTGCAAGTGGACCTGAGCCATGCTAACACTGTTGATGTCTGTGGTTTTGTATCATTTTATGCGGCATTTGGCACTGTTGAAACTACAACACAGAGACTGATTATTGATAAAGTGTTGTCCAGGTGAACTTGACAGCGTTATTATGGTGACAGCACCTTGTCAGTTCAGGGACATAATGTGCTCTTGTTTCAGTTGTCATTTTCAAAGGTCAGTATACAATGAGACCCTATCTTGGCTTTGAATCTTGGTTTGCATTTCTCCAGAGTCTATGAGTGAAGAAGGTGCTGATACATACTGAAACAGTCAGATCAAACCAGAATTTGAACTTGATATGGAGACCAAAGCACACCTTCTGCTGGGGTCTAGGACAATTGCCACCAGGACAATTGCCAGCCGCACAAATGCCACCCAGACAATACCCACCTAGGGCAATATACCCACCTTGGACAATTCCTACCCCAAAATAAATAAAACATGAAGAACATAGTTCAGTTTCTACATTTATTCATTTTAACATATGTACGATATAACAATATTCCATATCAAACAAACATAAACTATTACCTTCTTCTTGACATGCTTTAGTATCAGTTTTACTGATCCCATTTAATACCTAACAAATGATAGCATTTGAGTAAGGAAGCACTATTTTGTGACATACATAAGGTTACTGTAAAGATTCATCTCAAAATATGTATACTTAAAACAGTAGCACCCAAGTTTATATTTTATCAAAGTGAATATTGCACAAAGTAAAAGCTTCATGTAGTGTGGTGGGGATTATAGTGAAAATAACTGGGTGGGAATTGTCCTGGGTGGGAATTGCCCTGGAATTGTCCAGGTGGCATTTGTCCGGGTGGGAATTGTCCTGCTCCATTCTGCTGGAGAGAGAAGGGTATTTGTTAAGATTCACACCTGTAATGGCAGTAACAATAACCAAGCTGACATAGCAACAGCTGCAACAGGGTTGCGCTAGAAGTCACTAACACACATGTATGTCATTGTTCCAGATGTTGACTCTAAGAGACAAGATTGAGGAGCTTCACAAGCAGTGGAAAGAAGCATCAGAAGTGAAGCCACCAAGAGACATCACTGCCGAGTTCCTCATCAAGAGCAAACTCAGAGATCTCAATGCAGCCTGTAAGGTGAGCAGATTCTGAGATTACATCATGACCTGTACAAGTAGGAAGCTCCTAATATCACAAGGCCTGTAAAGTGATCCAGAGATCACAGTATGGTCAGTAAAGGATGTTACAGTACAGTAAAGCCAGTGAAGGGAGTACACCTCGAGATCACAGTAAGGCCAGTAAAGGGCGTTAACTCTAGATATCACAGTAAGGCCAGTGAAGGGAGATCAGTAAAGGACATTAACTCCAAAGATTACAGTAAAGTCAGTGAAGGGAGTTTACCCCAAGAGCACAGTAAGGCCAGTAAAGGATGTTAAGTCCAGAGATCACAGTAAGGCCAGTAAAGGAAGTAACTCCAGAGATCGCAGTAAAGCCAGTGAAGGGAGTACACCCCGAGATCACAGTGAAGCCAGTGAAGGATATTAACTCCAGAGATCACAATAAGGCCTGTAAAGTGACGTAACTCCAGAGATCTCATGAAAGTCAGTAATAGGAGTAGACCCTCAAGATCACTGTAAGGCCAGTGAGGAGAGTAAACTGCAGAGATCTCATCACAGAGAGGAAATTCTGTGTGTAAACTGTGTGTAAACTCTGGAGATCACAGTAAGGCCTGTAAAGGGAGCTAACACAGAGATAACTGTATGGAGTTGAAAATGTAAACTCTGAAGATCAGAGGAAGGCCAGTAAAGGGAGGTAACACCAGAGATCACTGTAAGGAGTTGAAAGTGTAAACTCTGGAGATCACAGTTAGGCCTGTAAAGGGAGGTAACACCGGAGATAACCATTAGGAGTTGTAAGTGTAAACTAAGGAGATCACAACCTGTAAAGTCAGTAAACTCCTAAGATCACATTAAGGCTAGTAAAGGGAGTATTTTCATTGCTGGGGAAGATGACATGTATTGGCAGTCACTGTCTTAGCAATTCCGGAAGTATTTTCTACAGTATTTATCTTTGTCCCTTTCAGGAATTTGAACTATTTCAAGCTCAGCAGAAAGAAATTGAAGAAAAATTGAATGAACTGGAGTCCAATCCACCAAGGTAAGTTATATTCTGCTATTGTTGGTTGTACAGTATCATTACGTCTGTGGAATATAAGGCAACATGGTGTTGTGTTTTAGAATGTTAACATAAGGAACTGTTTGAATACCTCATGAATGGTAGTGTTTGTTACACTAGTTAGGACTGATATCTTCTATTAGAACATCTGAAAAGTATTTTTCACAGTTGCAGCATGCACCAACTGAGTGATGTTGGATAGGTTCTGACATCTCTGTTGTTCCTTTATTTCAGTGATGTTTATCTGTCATCTCGAGACCGCCAGATTCTGGACTGGCATTTTGCTAATCTAGAGTTTGCCAATGCAACGCCTCTCACAACTCTATCTCTCAAACATTGGGATCAGGATGATGACTTCGAATTCTCTGGAAGCCATTTAACAGGTATTGTCCTGGCTTTGTCACAAGTGTCATTTTGTTTCTGTCATATGTTATATCCTTTGTTGCAACCAGAATTTGAAGTAAGCTCAGTTAGACTGTAGTATGCATTTTATTGCATAGTTGTCATTTCAGTCTGCTCTCAGACCTTTACAATTACACCCAGATGAATTCCTCAAACCATTGTCCAAGTTTGCCTGAAAATGTGAACATGAGGAAAAGAGAAAAGACCTTGTGAAAAGTTGCGGCCTGTGGGTTTTTTTTTGACTTCTGAATCCTCCAAAATGGGGGGAAATTGTCATAGTCAAGTTTGCAGGTATACAAATATGGCCTGTGAAGATAATGTTTACGTTTTGTTTACACACATTTCCATACAGCAGTGGTGGGTTTGAGAGGAAGAAGTTGTTTCAGGGTTGTGAGTTAACTTTCTAGCATTTTGTCTTTATTTTCTCTGCAGTTCGGAATGGCTACTCATGTGTACCTGTAGCTCTGGCTGAAGGCCTCGACATCAAGCTCAACACTTCAGTACGACAAATTCGCTACACAACACAAGGTAGAGACACTGACATTCACAGTGTTAACTGCTCGACATACGGGGGTTTTTTTTTGAGTATTTACTCTATGAAATCATTCCCAACGACGTGAACCTCTATGGTTGCCCGGTGGAAACGCACAGAATACAGGCTGGATTTGATAATGTGATAAAAGTGCTTTGATTGTAGTTACCAGAGTGTTTGTGTAGAACAGCATATGAACTGTACTATATGATACGTCATTGTTCCATGACAACTGAGGGGTGTGGGAGGGTACCAGTAGTGTCAGTCAGTGGTTTGTCTGGTCCAGAATCTACCATTTATAGGATTATTGGGAATCCAGCTGCTGGATCTGTTATCTGCATATGAATCTGGCCTTATCCCGAGTTCTTTATACTCCTTCTCGGCTTCAGGCGTGGAGGTGACAACAGGCAACTCCCGGATGAACATAAACCCGCAGACGTTCAAGGCAGATGCAGTGTTGTCCACCCTGCCACTGGGGGTGTTGAAGGAGAGCATGAGGAACAGTGGCATCAACAGCCCACAGTTCCTGCCTCCACTGCCAGACTGGAAGGCTGCAGCCATCAAGAGACTGGGATTTGGTAACTTGAACAAGGTATGCCAGTGAGTGGGCAAGATGGTGTGTGATGAATGTCAGTGGCACCTTAATTCAGACCAGTTTCATGCGCAATTTTATGCAGTCTTATCGTAAAGTTTGTTTTGTAGGTTGTGCTATGTTTTGACCGAGTGTTCTGGGACCCCAATGCCAATCTCTTTGGACATGTGGGCAGTACAACAGCTAGTCGTGGTGAGCTCTTCCTGTTCTGGAACCTGTACAAGGCACCGGTATTACTGGCGCTGGTGGCTGGGGAGGCAGCTGCCATTATGGAGAATGTCAGCGATGATGTCATCGTGGGTCGGTGCATCGCAGTCCTAAAGGGTATCTTTGGCAACAACGCTGTACCCCAGGTAAACATTGTTGACATTTCAAGCAACACACCAGTGAAGCTACCTAAGTATGTATCAACGCAACTAGAGAATGTTCAAAGATTTTCAGAATGCAAGTTCAAAGTATCAGTGTGTGACTGCTTGTTCTTGGTGTTTGAGTGTATGTCCTAGGTGATGAACTGCTTCTCCTGGGTGTTTGACTGCGTGTCCTGGATGTTTGATGGCATGTATGAGGAGTTTGACTGTATGTCTTAGATGATTGACTATGTCTTAGGTGTTTAAAGGTATGTCCTGGGTGTTTCACTGCATGTCCTGGGTGTTTCACTGCATGTCCTGTAGTGGTGTTCTGATTAATTGCAATAATCGAACATAGCAACCAAACGATCAAACAGTCGATCACATTTTCTCATAATTGAACACAAACTATTCTATAACTGCTGTTTAATCTTTGAAACACTTGACAATGGAACATGTCTTTGAGGTTGTCAGGGCCTGAAAACTTTAATTCTTAAGCTCTCTTCAGTAACTGAAAAGTCATCACGGAATATTTCTTGAAGACTACAGGAAATTTATGTTCATGATATCTTAGTATTATTATCAGTCATCACTTTGAAGTAGCACAGTGTATCATGTTATACACATCTGTAATAACGACCTGTATTGGAAAATCTGAAAACTGACTCCAACTAATGTTTTTCAATGATCGTTCATTAGTAATGAAGTAATCATCAATTGTGAGATTTCAACCAATTCCCAACACTAAGGTCACGAGTGTTTGACTGTATGTCTTGGGTGTTTGACTTTGAGTACAGGATATTTGATTGTATTTCCTGGATGTTTCAGCCGAAGGAGACACTAGTGACCAGATGGCGAGCTGACCCTTGGTCCAGAGGCTCGTACTCCTATGTTGCAGCAGGATCATCAGGTGAGCTACAACATGGACATTTATATGGGAAATATTCATTCTTTTACAAAAGTCATGATGGTCTGGGAGTCAGGCGCTGGTTTTCCAATGTTTACAGGCTTCGGTCATAATGCTGGAATATTTCTCCTTGCAAAAACATCTTATTTAGACAGCAATGTGACAGTGTATTTGTTTCTGCGCAGGCAATGACTATGATCTACTTGCCACACCGGTGTCTCCACAACAAGGAAGTCTACCTCGTCTGTTCTTTGCTGGGGAACACACAATCAGGAACTACCCTGCGACAGTACATGGAGCTCTGTTGAGTGGACTGAGAGAGGCTGGGCGGATAGCAGACCAGTTTCTCGGAGCTCCCTATGCCCTTCCAACACGGCCTCCAGCAGCGCCACCTATAACTACTTCATAAAATCACAAACTATCACCATGGTTATGTTCATGTCAAGACTCAATAACTGCCAGCACAGTCAAGACCTTGGTACTGCCACATTCATAGGAATTCATGTGATGCCTTGGTGCTCATCTCATGACATTGTCAGTGCTTCTTGGGAATTAAAAGTGCATCCACTTGGATGGAACATGGTTGATAGATCATCTCTTATATACAGGAACATGGAATGCAAAATATTCGATCTTGAATATAGCCATGTTGATTGGGTCATTTATATATCAGACATAGATTCACATACATTTGACATTCAATTCCAAACATTTTAACTCAACTTTTCTTCATGGAATTACTTGGGTTTTAATAACTCAATGCACAAGAACGTGAAGTTACATGTATTTCATTACCACTGATAAAGGATGCATTATGGGAGACTAGCTGGAAAGACCAAGTTCCTATCAGTTGTCAAGTCAAGAAGTGGGACACCAGTCTAGTGGCTACTGTGAAGATATCATGGCTTCACAGGACTAGGCTACAGTAATAAGTGCTAAAGCAGTTACCCAAGATTATAAATTTGGTCTCACACCATGAACTCATTGAAAAGCATTTTCAGTTTATGAAAACTGTGTGGCTTTAAAATTTTCAGTTGTTTTTGCTCTAAAGCTGAAATATTAGGCTTAATGCTGGTGTTTTAGTGAGTTAGACTTTTGAAGATGTAGTCCCAGCCTAGTATGTACAAATGTAGCAAATTGTGAGTTTGTGTTCTATCTAAGTTATGCTGTACATAATGCTGTTTGAATGTAGGAATGGTTCAGAAGTACTTCCTTTCTCATAATTCACTTTCTGGTTTATAAATCCCGCTGAATAATGTTGGGTCAATATTCTGAACAACGATGGCAGCTAACACAATGGACATATTCCATCCTCAGTGTCCAGTTGTCTGCTTGTATTCCTGCATCTATCACTCACTGATCTCAGACTTCAATACTGCTCAGTAGACGCTGATTGGAGGACAGTTTTGTTGACAGTATTCATTTTGTGTCAGCAACTGAACGTCATTCAAGTGAAAGTGCTGGGAAAGAAAAAGTCCCTGTGTTTGTGGTAAGATATAACTTAGCATCAAGTTGCTGCATATGTGGCATGGCAGAATTTGTCATCTTCATTGTTGTTACCATATCATCATCATCATCATCATCATCATCATCATCATCATCATCATCCGTCTCTGTCAGCCTCCAGTGTGTATTGAGCACAGTTGACTGTACCACTGTATGCTACTTGGAAGTAGAAAACAATTATTTTTTTTCCTTTGACTATCGTTGATCTGTCATGGCCTGTTGTTGATTATACTCAGATGATGATCTTACTTTTGAGGCCATTCTGTTAAGATTTGCTTTGTGGCTTTTGAATACAGTTGTTGTGACATGAAAACTGAAATCCTAGTTTTAGGCTATAAATAACATTTCATATTGATAGGCATGGGTACAGTAATAGAAATCTTAATAAATATGTCAAGTAAACAGTTTGATATTTTCAGTATATAATCATGATGAGTGCATTTTTGTAGCATGGTAGGCTGGCAGCAGTGTCAGCCTGGACTTCATCCCACAAGTCTGTTACTGCTTTTGTGGTGTTAAACACCTTGAGGAACTCATTTTTCTGATCATCTCTTTCATTGGCAACATCACTGAGAGAATTTGTGACTAAAGTGTAAATAGGAACACTTGTTTAGAAGTCCACATTCTAAGCTGTTTGAGAATTGTGGATTTATCACTTTCTATGAAGAATATATTAATTACAAGTGCTGAATTTCCAAACTGGACCTGTGTCCTGATCGATGTTAACTATTATGTTAAGTTATTCTTTATTTTTGTATCAATCTTTGTCTTGTGTGTGAAGTAGATATAGAAAATAAAACTGTACAAGTTAATTATTTTTTGATGTTGTAGTCAGACAGTTGAGGGTGTTGGTTTGACAGTGCTCTGACCAGTATTCCAGTCATATCAGCGCCATATTGGAGCCACGGCCCCGTAATAACAGCAGAACTATGACAAACTTGGCTCACAGAAGATCAGTTCTAACCCAGATCTTCACAGGATGACATTAGTCTCTGATGTAATATCAGGAGCCAGACCATGTCAACGTTGCTATGATGGTGCAATAACAATAAATATATAAACCCCTGTATAGCTGGAATATTGCTGAACGCAACAAAACTAAACACATTCCCTCACGACCTTAAGTCCCTTACACCTCCTCCTTTGTCAGTCATCAGCTGGAGGTCTGTGGTTGATGATTTCATGTACACTCAACAGAGGAAGTAAGGGTTTATGTATTGGGGCACAGGCAAACTAACGCAAATGGGGTTGCGCAGCACAGAGAATGTGACCAGTCCTCTTAAATGCAAGCAGTAAGAGCAAAGGTTGGCAACGTACTTCCCTCGCTTCGGATCTAAAAATATTTTTCATGTCAGAATAACATATCGCCACCATCAAAGGTACACTCTCATTTCCTCCCTTGGTTATGCTCTCACATTTCCTATTCCATGTTTAATAATTACTTGCGTGAAATATGTTTTATTCAACATTTTAAACACTACTCGTGGTATTCTGATCATTCTTCGCCTCCATTAACCCTGCCAGCTTCCAGATGAACTGAGTGACAGAACAAGAATAAGCAGAAATTAAAAAGAAATATCATATTGCCTAATTTTAACATGTACCTGTTGGAGTTTATTTGTCTTATCTGTCATCGCTATTGTTAGAATTTTCGTAACATTTATTCTATATAAAAACACTTTGAGTGTAATAAGCAAATGAAGCAGGGAAGGTAACTGTAAGTATTCCTTATGGAATAATACCCTCCTGCTCCTTCACTCCGTTGAACCTGAAGCTGGAAGGGGAATGGAGATGAAGAACGGTCCAATATACCACAAGCTATGCTTAAAATTTTGAATAAAAAAATATTTCACGTAATTGTTCAACATGGGGCTGGAAATGTGAGAGCACAACCAAGTGAGGAAATGAGAGTGTACCTTTGATGGTGGCGATATCTTATTTTGACATGAACAATATTTTTTTTATCCGAAGAGAGGGAAGTACGTTGCCAACCTTTGCTCACTTCGCTTGCATATAGGAAGACTGGTCACATTCTCCATGCTGCGGTCCCGGGGTAGAATAGGCCTTCAGCAACCCATGCTTGCCATAAAAGGTGACTATGCTTGTCGTAAGAGGCGACTTACGGGATCGGGTGGTCAGACTAGCTGACTTGGTTGACACATGTCATCGGTTCCCCATTGCGCAGATCGATGCTCATGTTGTTGATCACTGGATTGTCTGGTCCAGACTCGATTATTTACAGACCGTCGCCATATAGCTGGTATATTGCTAAGTGCGACGTAAAACTCAACTCACTCACTCACTCACTCACTCACTCACTCACTCCATGCTGCGCAATCCCATTTGCGCTACAGTTTGCCTTTGATTGGGGGGATATCAGATTAAATTGTGAGCTTACTCATATAGTCATGATCCCTTCATTCTCTTGTTCAGTATACTTATTACCTTGTTACTATGAGACACCAAAACTGTGGCCACATATCCCTTGTGTCTCTCAACTGTTGGACTGTAGCCATTTTGTCCATGAGAATGTCATCTTTTGCACAAATGCAGAGTTGGAAATCCTGTATTGCTGATAACACTCTAAACAGATTAACTGAAAAAATACTTTAGGATTGTTTAATCTTTATTATTTAGCAATATTTATTTTACACATTTAATGATATTAATATGCAGGATCTTCTGTACAAAAATATAACAAAACCATCGGCACCCAACCACCAAATTTGAAACATAACAGGTAAGATCTGGAGTGGACCTTCAACATGCAGTTCATTATGGCAGACATGTTTACCATGGTAACAGAGTCTGAGAAATGCAGCTTTTGGGGAGCAGTTCACAATGTTGATGTCCAATAGAACACTTAACTGAATGTTTTGCCTGACCAGAGTTGAACTACTCCCTTACCAACAATCCTTCGTGGTTCTTCATTCATGAAAACACCTGGTTCCTAACAACAACACCCTCTTAAATACCATGAAAAGTCAAACAATTTATTTGAGACAATTTGGGAGAGTGTTATTGGCAATAGCAAACATTACAGTAGTTGATTATTGATATGACATATATTAGAAATTATACTTCCTGAGCAAGAACAGATTCTGGTTGGCAATCTAACCAACTCTCATTTAAGTCACAACCTGCTCAGAAAATACTGGAATGTGTTCTTTACTGAAACGTGTATGTGACATCTGACCACTTTCTAAACTGGCATTGATCATTGATGTATGTTTTTAGTGTATTTGCTCAAAGAATTAAAAAATCCAATCTTAGAATTTAGGTTCCATGGTTAGGTTAGATTCTATTCCTAGATAAATAGGAAATGTTCATCCAAATTATATTCCTTGTTGTGATGGGTAGAGGTTAACAGGGTCACAGTTAATATCCCGGTATATCAGCCTTCATTCCTGAAACATTCAGATGACTGGACATACAAGTGTAACCTCTCATCAATTCAGGGTAACAGAATCTAAATGAGATATGGCTCCACAATCTGTCAAGTCCAGATTCACTCAACACCAGAATTATTTGTCTTCCTCTTCTTTCGGTGAGTTTCTTTTGGCTGTAAGGGCTATTTCTTTCACCTGAGGCAAGAGAGGCTTGATGTCCTCCATGACTGCAGTAACAGCTTCAGCGTCTGCAGCAGCACCATCAGCCTGGAGCTTGGCCTGCTTCACCACAAGTTCTGGGGAAGGGCAAAGTTTTATTACCTCTTGTGCCACTTGAACTCATCACAAAATATATCTTTACCAGAGAACCATGATTTTGATCTCACAATCAAGGAACATAACACATGTATTTTAAGGATTTCACATTTTCAGGAAAGAACAAATTGTCATACATGTTTGGTACTAGAATCTCTACTTTACTGAGAAAAAAAAGTGTAATCCCAAAAATAGCATATGTTGCTTCTTACCACTTTCTAACAGGCATTGTTTACTCGTGATCAAGTAATAGGAATTTGTTTACTTATTTCCATGACAAAGAAAGCAGCATTTTCTGGGCACATCTGGCCTCTAACCCACAACCAGCAATTCCTGGATCTGCCACAAGGACAGCTCTGTCTTACCTTGTAGAGTGACTAGCATTTTGTGCTGGTCCTTGACCATGTAGGTTTCAAGATACTCAATGATCTGTGGCACAACTCGTCCTGGGGCATGCACCATCATCTGTGTGTAGGTCTGGAACAGTATGACTGCAGCAAGATGGAGAGCCATGGCTGGATCACTCTCATCCTTCAGGCTCTCCACAAGAGACTGACGATGGTTGAACACAATTTGCCTGAAATAAATATTATCATTCACGTTTACACTGTGTTGGAAGATACTAAAAATCAGTTATAAAAAACACAACAAAAAAGCCATAAGACAGCACAGCAAATGAGCTTACTGTTATGTGTGCATACAAACATCAAAACACATAGATATAAAACAGAGACTTAGAACATAGCACCAGGTTAAGATCATACTAAACAAGCACCACAAATATGAACTGACAATACTATACAGCAATATACTGTTCAAACATGATGGACGTTTGTGCCCAGAAGGAAAAACGCTGGATATAAAGGTATAGTTTATAGTCTGTTTCAACATCCTCTATGTTCCCGTACCAGCCTTGCTGCACACTTCTGCCAGTCCACAGACAGCAAGCACCTGCCTTCTTCACTCCACATCATCTCCCTTATGTTCTGCCTGCTCACAAACAGTAATCACCTGCCTCATGCCACACCTTTCCCTAACCTTCTGCTTGCCCACAGCCACAAAGCACCTGTGTCCTTCACTCAACAACATCTCCCTTGTGTTCTGCCTGCCCTCAAACCGAAAGCACCTGCCTCCTTCATGCCACACCTTTCTCGAACCCTCTGCCTGCCTTCAGACAGCAAGCACCAACCTTGTTCATTCCAGATCCACTTCCTACTCTTCTGTCTCCCTACCCCTCTGCCTGCCTTCAGAAAAAACAGAACCCGCCTCACTCCACACTCTCTCCCTACCCCTCTGCCTGCCTATGGACAAGGTCTTGTCTCCTTCACTGCCTAAGGACAAGGACTTGTCTCCTTCACTCTACACTCTCTCCCTACCTCTCCTTCCTCTTGTCTGGCTTCTTCAGCATCAGTCCCAGGTGTGCTGACCCACAAACAACATCCAGGTAGTTGAAGAAGTCATCTAAGTTCTGTAACATACACATGTAAAGCAATCCATATATTTCTGTGCCTTTTGTCTCCTTTCCTCATACACATATATAATATCATGTTAGGATCCAATCAAAGATTTTCAACATGGCTCCTTTTCTAAAAATCACATCATCATTCTATGAGCACTTCATACACACATCTTTTCTGGGATCAAATACACAGCTGTTAGCTCCATCATGTAAATAAAGCCATATGTTAATGTCAAAATTAGACAAACACTAGACATCATTATGTGACGGTGAAAGGTTGATCTCAAAACGAAAGATTTACCAGAAAACATATTACTATTAATACAAAATACCTCCAGCAGGACTTCCGAAACTACAACTTTAATGTGGCTGCCATGGTATTTATGTTTGCTTTTAACGACACAGAAACAAGGTAAACTTCCTTCACATGTACCAAGAATGTCAAAGCCTCCAGGCTGAATAGCTTATTAGCAAGTTTAGCTGACATGTCCTTTAATGGACAAACATTATCAGAGAATTATCATACCAGATGACAAGACTGTTCCCTACCTTCCCCATAACGGACATATGTAACTTGGTCATCATGGTCTGTTCTGCTGCAGGGAGACTGCTGATTACTTTCAGTCTGGCCTGGGATGAACACAAACACACCATATAGGCAAACTCAGGAAATGGAAGCGTTTTCCTACCAAAATGAAGCTGTAGTAGTGACTGTTTCCAGGGAATTCAGTTGTAGAATGGAGATATAGCAACATGGACTATGGATAGTAAGCAACGCAACTGATGTACATACAGTACACTACAGCTGCAACAAACCCAAGGGGACCAAGCAAAGAATGCCTAAAGCTTAGTTTGTCATTACCAAAATTTGTCATACACGGCATTAAATATGGTAGTTTTTTATAAACATAGCTGACTAAGCATAAACATAGTAAATTACATTCCTCCACTTTAATGAAGCTTTTTTCAAATCAATTGACAGTCTACTCTACAATCATAATTCTTATCTCGACATAAGAATAATATGGCAAAGATATAACAAGATAATAAAAGACATCTGACCAATAATCTACCAAAGTTCCAAGCGCTATGTCTACCTACCTCTGCTGTAAGACCTTCATCATCCATCACTGACATGAGGCTGTCAGTAGCCACAGCATTCAACACGATATTGGTGATGTCGGTGCATACTGTGTTCAGCAGATACTTGACTAGCTGCATGTTGGTATCACCTAAACAAAGAACAGGAATCATTATCATCATATACCTTTCATAAATCCTGTCTGCTCTCAACACAAATACTGCCAGGAAATCAATACAATCATTAGCTAAGGGACCTGTGAAGATCCGGGGGTAAAATAGGTCTTCAGCAACCCATGCCTGCTGCGAGAGGTAACTATGTTTGTCATGGTCAGGCTCGCTGACTTGGTTGACACATGTCATTGGTTCCCCATTGGGCATATTGATGGCCATGCTGTTGATCACTGGATTGCCTGGTCCAGACTCTATTATTTACAGACCGTCACAATACAGTTGGAATATTGCTGAGTGCAGCATAAAACTTAACTCACTCACTTATTAGTTAAGGACTGGTAATGTTATGACTGATTTTATTTAAAGCCTGTCAAAGAAACTTGTACAACTGCGTACAACACAGACTAGGGCTTATGAGGAAAATGTGCTTAATAAGTACCACATTAATCAGAACCAAAATATCTCAACCTCCCAAACCCTGAATGCAAGTTGGTCCTGCCCTATTCACTTTGAACAAGCAAATTTCCACCTCCCAAATCTTACCACCGAAATGTTTCAGCCCCTTCTCAAACAGCTTCGCATTGGTCCACAGCCCTGACACTTTCTCCTGCAACTCCCCATGGGTCTTCTTCCTGTCGGAGCCTGTCGCAGTGCCAGATGTTTCCATGAATATAGACTTTGCCACTTCCTGGAACTGTCGAGTCAGGGGTCTGGATACGGAACAAATGTCAGTTACAATGTGGGCATAGTATACACAGCTGTACATTTGTCATATGTGTGACAGCTAGGTCAGGATGACCTGCCGTGATTGTATGACCACTTAGTCCTTCACGTTCAAGTATACACAGCTGTACATTTGTCATATGTGTGACAGCTAGGTCAAGGTGACCTGCCGTGATTGTATGACCACTTAGTCCTTCATGTTCAAGTATACACATCTACACATTAGTCACATGTTTGACAGCTAGGTCAAGGTGACCTGCCGTGTTTGCATGACCACTTCTAAGAGAGCTAAGAGAGCCAACTCTGCAGAGAGAATTCCTTAGACCACAAATTTTGTAGTTACCAGAAATCAATGGTAAACATTAATGGCCATATCCATCTCATCCACAGCTTACTCTTAACTATTAACCTATGTAGAATAACTACAACTAAAGTAAAACAATTCTGCCCCGATACAAGTGAAGGTAACTAGCTCTAACATCTAAGCACTGGCCACATCAGACAAAAAGACTTGGTACTTATATTTTCCTCTGTGTGAGTGGGATATCCTTATCAAACTGTTCCATGGTATTTCCAGACCAGCACAGACCTAGGGCCTACATTTTCAAATCTCTTTAACGCTAAGATTAACATTAACTTATGACTGTCTTACACTAAGAGAGCTTAAAAAAAAGGCCCTGACTAGTCCAGTAGTCAAACACATTGCTTAGTAACTGTAATAAGCTTCAAGTGAATTAACAGTCTACATTTCTGGATTAGTCATAATATAGTTAGTGAGGCACAAAATGGTTGCTGTAATGAAGCTAGCAACACACGCCCACCTGTACAACTTGCTGGCTATTTCACTGATCAGGTCTTCTGGACAATCCTGTAGCTTCTCCTGTTTACGTATGACATCTGATATCTCACCGATGCTCATAAATGTAACCTCGCCTGGTTTTGTACGTGTGTTCGAAGACTGAACAGTGTCATCATCAGAATCGTCTTCCTGATCGCCACGACCAGTTCGATACTTTTTCTTTGTTGCTTTCATCTTTGACTCACGGCCCTGCGTACCCCCTCCGCTTTTTGTGCTGGCTGCAAAACAAAACAGAGATACAGTGAAATGGGTTTGCACAACTGTTATTGGGATCTGTTTGCTTGGAAAATTATGTACTGAAAACATAACAATCACATAAGAATCACAACAAAGTGTCTTTCGATATCCTGTACGACAACACAGGTCAACAGAAGTATTAAACTCTGGGAGTCTTAAATGTTTATCAATGAGTGTTCACTTGTTTGATAACAAACAACTTCACGATAACATTCTACTTCATGCAATCCCATCCTTTCAACTTGTTTAGTTTGCAAACAGTAATAACTAGTGCATTGATGGTAAATACTGGAGTTCCTGTGTCATAAAGAAACGTGATGTCATTTAGACTTCTGTTCAATCCAGTTTGACTAGTATTTAACACATAAACATGTTTTCAACATAGCACGTGTAAAATATAAGTCAATATGAATAAATATGGCCTGTTATTTTTGTATTTTAGCCTAATTTTGAATTAAAAGCAGTCATGTTATATATGGCCCAAATCGTCTCACTTGTGTCGATGTGACGGGCACCCTGAAATAAATGACAATAGTAATGCTAAAATGTTATGGGCCCAAACATGTTGTGTATACTTGTCATTGGAATCTACTTTATAGTCTATGTAAAACAAGTTTTAGATAATTTGTTTATCTGTGCCAGCTCATTTCATTGCTGAGCATAACCAACATCATATCAAACATATTTATTATTCAATTGTTTATCTGTTATTTTGTCACAGTACTAACCAGAATATAATTGAGCTGCCCACTGTGGACCCATCACAGTGTTTACAAAGTCTGTGTCCGTGCACAAATAACTTCTTAATTCACTTACTATGCAGTGTATATGATATAACATGTAACTCAGTGTATGTGTACACTTGAACTATGACCTATGTAAATTAGATGAATAAATATTGTATGAGTGAGTGAGTGAGTTCAGTTTTACGCCACCTTTAGCAATATTCCAGCAATATCACAATGGGGGACACTAGAAAATGGGCTTTATACATTGTACCCACATGGGGAATCAAACCCAGTTCTTTGGTGTGACGAGCAGACGCTTTAACCACTAAGCAACCCCACCATCCAAAATGTTGTATTAACCTGGTACAGCCATAATTGTTTCTAAGTGTTTGATGGATCAGTCTACCGTATGGTGCGGAGAGTTTTAGCCATTAAAAACCGGAACAGGTAGTGTATTTGACGGGTAGTCTAACTCAGAGTAGTCATGATGGGAATGAACCCATTGTGATGCAGTTCAGTGTCAAAATCATCTATAGAAGCCAAGATGATAGGATTGAAGTACTCCAGACATTTCATTTGTTACTTTGGACAATTTCAACAGGTGAACTATCATCCATATCAAGGGAGTTTCAAAATATAAACTCGAATTAAAACATGTTTGAGTGACTTTTGGAGAGGAGAGGAGTATATCACAAATACTGAATAATAAGTTCATTTTTTAACAACATGAAGCAAACAGACGCTCTGCGAGAGAGAAACTGCTAAAGAGTAAATCAGTATTTACTGGCAGCTTTTTTTCTCCGCTGGTCTTTCTTGTCTTCCCGAGCTGTGCTTCCATCGTCCAGGCCTGCAAGTTTACCTCCCTTCTTGTCTCCATCGGTGTTCAGGAATGCTGGGTTAGACTTGGCTTCCTGGACACAAACAGTAAAGAAGAACTATTTTCATAATAATTCTCCCTTATACACTGAAGCATAATCTTTTTAAAAAGAATGTGCCGGTTTTCATTGTGAATACACTATTTTCAAATCAATTTCATTTGTAGTCTTGTCAAAACTTGAGTGAATGAGTTTAGTTTTACGCCGCACTCAGCAATATTCCACCTATATGGCAGGGGTGTCAAAACTTGAACTTGAACACAGCACACTGACTGAACCAACAGAAATGGATGGATGGATTTGATTTAGCCAATCAGATTGACTGGCAGGCTTTCATACCTTTTGTTGGTGAGAAGAAGATTTATGTTGATGACTGAAAGATGCAGCTGACATGACACACTGTGTTGTATCAATGAGGAATGTGGTATTTTTTACACTTCTTTCAGAGTGAGTGAGTTTAGTCTTAATGAGTGAGTGAGTGAGTGAGTGAGTGAGTTAGTGAGTGAGTAAGTGAGTGAGTTTAGTCTTAAGCCAAATTTAGCAATAATCGAACAAACCTGTAGAGGTTGCAGATTCTTTGAATAGAGTCCTCCTTGGGGTACTTATAAGCATTAAAATGTTCTTTAAATTCTCGCGTCAGTTGTAACTATATTTGTTCAATAAAATATATACAAAACAAAAAACATTGTTTTTGTCTTGTGAGACCACCCCTACAGGGCCCCTGGCCCCATGACAGCCAAGAGCAGGTAACTCTTCAGACTATAGCCTCCAGCAAAACACTTCCGTTCTGTAAGCAATACAGACAGAATGTGGGGAGGTGGGTGGCCTTACCCCAAGGAGGACTCTATTCAAAGAATCTGCAACCTCTACAGGTTTGTTCGATTCTTTTTCATAGAGATCCTCCTTGGGGTACTTATAAGCATAAGACAGACTCCAAAAGACTGATCTTAGGGAGAGGCATTCTGTCTGCTCATAAACCTGACATAAGATGATAACCTTTATTACGATACTGAAGTAACAAGGAATCAAACTTACCTGGTCACGTGACCTTCTGTGCCTTGCAGCGGGGGTGCGGACCAGGGCCAGGCTATTACACGGTCTAACCCTACCATTCTACGAGAAAGTCGTAGGGTGCCTATAAAAAATTGCCCCGCCCCCCTCTTTTTTTTCAAAAAACGGGAGTCGGGACAGGCGACCGATATATCAGGGTCCATTCTCATGCACCGGCCAAGGTGCTAGGGAAGGACTGAGGCAGTCCAGACCGGTAAAGCAAAAAATACCACCACCATAATAGAGCCCACCACCGGGATAAAAGATGGAAAGTATACAGTAAGACACCACCACCAGTCTACTTGTTGCAGCTACAATGTCAAATGATCGTACGTCAAATGATCGTTCGTCAAATGCAAGGGTAGCTCAATCGGCTATGGCACTCATGCCCTGCCCACTGGTGAGAACTGACGGGCCAAACCGAGCACGCTCGCTTGACAGTCTGTCTAACTGATAATGACGGATGAACGTGCTCGGTCGGCTCCAAATAGCCGCATAGCAGATTTCCTCAATGGGCAAGGCAGACGCCTATGCCTTAGACGTCGCCACAGCCCTAACCTAATGAGCTTTCAAACCCTCAGGGGGCGTACGACCTTTCGAGGTGTATCCCATACAAATGGCAGAGACAAGCCACCTAGATATGGTATGCTTGTTCGCCTGAAGGCCAGCCTTGTCGCCACCATAACTGCAGGACAATTGATCATTCTTCCTAATGTCTTTTGTTCGTTTGATATAAGCCTTAAGGGTCTTACGGACATCTAAGACGTGAGCACGTCGAAGAGAGGTACCGGCCGGCGAAGGCTGCGTGAAAGCAGGGAGCTCAATAGGCGCCGTTACATGAAAGGTGCTATCTCTCTTAGGACGGTAAGTATCTGGCAATCGAATGCTCACTCTGTCTTTGTGAAACACCGTTAATTCAGGGTTGGCGGACATAGCATGTATGTCGCCCACTCGCCTGCCAGAAGTTACCGCCACAAGAAAGCAGTCTTCCATGTCGACAGTTGGAGGGACAGAGCCGACTGATTGTGAAAAAGAGGACCGGACAGCCAATCAAGAACAACTGGCAAGTCCCACGGGGGACTAATCCGCCGGACAGACGGATGGATTCTGTCCACGCCTGCAAGGAAGCGCTGACTAGAGGGTGCTGCCCCAATAATGCACCATCGACAGGAATGTGGAAGGCAGAGATGGCCGTGGAGTAACCTCTAACTGTAGAAGCGGTCAGACCGGCTTCCAGTTTAGACTGTAAAAACTCCAACACAGATACTAGATCTACAGAAAAGGGATCGAGAATCCCCCGTCGACACACCAGCACGCATAACAGGCCCATCTATCCTCATATTGAACGTTCGTCGAATCCCTCCGTGAAGCCAGAATTGTGTCTGCAACTGGTGCAGGAATTCCTCTCGCATGGAGGCGACAGCGGCCAAGTCACGCACTGAATCCTGGGATTGGGGTGTGGCGCTCCGTTCTGGGATAGTAAGTCCGGTCAAAAGGGTAATAGAACAGGAGGCTGAGCCAGAAACCTGAGAATTACCGGAAACTCGCTTTGAGCCGACCAAAGCGGTGCCAGAAGCACAAGCAGCCAAGCCGGTTGTGCGGTCAGCTGCAAGAGGACTCTTGAGATCAGAGGAACTGGTGGGAACCAAAAGCACTCTGTCTGTCCAATCGAGCAGAAAGGCGTTGTTGGCTTATCGCTCTCGGATCTGGTATCCTTGAGCAAGACACAGGAATCTGATCCGTCGCCCCAGAGGCAAACAGATCTACCTGGAACGACCCGAACAACTGGGAAATAATTCCGAATATCCCCCGATGCAGCATCCACTTGTGTGGGGCTAGTATACGTCTCGATAGCGCATCTGCGCGGACGTTGTCTATGCCCGGGAGAAAAACGGGGAGTACCCGAATGTCGAACTGGTCGCACCACAGCAGAAACTGCCACGCCTCCTGAAGGAGGGACGGAGACACTGTGCCGCCTTGCTTCAGAATATACGTCATAGCGGTCTGGTTGTCCATCTCGAGGCGAACCACTTGACCCCGCACTGACTCCACAAAGCTCTCGAACACCCGGCGGACTGCTCTCAATTCCAACACATTGATGTGTAGGGTAACTTCGTCCTCAGGCCAACGGCCCGAGACCGATAGTTCGCCCAGGATGCCCCCCCAGCCTGTGAGGGAGGCGTCCGTCTGAATCGAGAGGGAATCCCCTGAGCCGTATTGAACCGTGCCCTCAAGAACACCAGATCCTGCGTGGGGGTCAGGTCTGATTTCTTGAGATTGATGATGCAGCCGAGCTTCAACAGGATGTCCATCACATGGTGTGTGGCATCGTGTGATAACAGGAGCCCGAGGGCCCTCAAAAGCCAATCGTCCAGGTACGGATGACAACACCTGCCCTGTGACCTGGCTAGCTGAGCCGGAATCAACATAAGTTTGGTGAACACCCTCAGCGCTGTGGAGATGCCGAAGGGTAGAACCCGAAACTGATAACACTTCCCGTCGAACGAAAACCGACGGTATTTCTTGAACTCTGAGTGTATCGGAACATGGAGGTAAGCGTCCTTGAGATCGATTGACGTGAGCCAATCCCCTGTCTCTACGGAAGAGATCACTGACCGCAGTGTCTCCATCCTGAAGGACGGAACCTCTATGAACTTGTTCAGCCCCTTGAGATTCAAGATAGGTCTGAACCCTCCGTCCTTCTTGGTCACAAGGAAGTACGTGGAATAAAACCTGTCTTCTTGTTGACCTTCCGGAACCACCTCGATGGCAGCCTGGTCCAGTAACGACTGGACCTCGGCACGGAGGACCTCTGCTTTTTCCCGGGAGAATGGCACCGGCGTGTGCCGAATCCCTGAGAAGCGTGGAGGGTCTCGCTTCCACTGTGGCATATGGCCATCCCTGACTGTGGACAGGACCCAGGGATTTGAAGTGGCTGCCTGCCATTCGGAAAGGAATAGTGACAGCCTGCCGCCTACAGGGACTTCTGGCGCAAGGCAATGTACCCCCACATTCGGCAGTTCTCTGCCTGCTTGTGTGGGGGACACCAAAGGCTCTGGGCAAATGTTTAACCTTTGCCCCGAAAAGGCTGCTGTTGCTGCGACTGCTGCAACGCAGGCCCCTTGCCTTTGCCTTTTGCCCTCTTGCTTTGTTTGTGCTGCAGCAGAGCAGTCCACTTAGCACCTTCCTTCGCCGGAGCCGAAGGGTAAACTGAAGCAAGAGTGGGAGGCCGTTGGCGAGACGAGGAGGGTTGCTCTAACAAGGGCTTAGAGTCCTTGAAAGTGCTAACAGCCTCCGCGACCTCCCGCACAACCTGTAGTGCCCCAGGGAAGAGGGAAGATCCCAACCTGTAGGGCAGAGCCAGTAGTGCCTGCTGGGTAGCGGGAGAGTACCTGGCTACAGATAGCCATAGCCGACGCAACCCCATGACGGCCCCCCATCATCTGGCTAGCACAGCACCTAATGCTGTCCCTCGCCAGATGAGAGTGCACGTCCATAAGCTGCCGGCCCAACACTGCCACCGGAGAGTCATCAGCAGTGCTCCCATGATCCAACAGCTGCCCCTGCAAAGCCAAAGGTAAGCCGAATGGACCACTACTCTCAGCTGTTGGGTCTCACACCTATATTGCTCCTCAAAGGAACGATAGGCGGACCTCAGCGCTGGAGCGGCCGTGGAGAAGGGCGGCAGCCGCCGGCCCTCCCTCTCCGAGGCCAAGGAAGAGGAGGAGGACCCCCCCAGGGTGACCGAGGCGTACACACACTCGTCCACCACCGGCGGTTCGAATAGCGAATCCTCATCCAGCTGATACCGGCGGCTAATCTCCGGGAGATTAAAGCGCGACCGGGTACCCGAAAGGAGCGGATTCACTACCTCCCCGACCAGCGATGGGAGCAGGCGCAACCTCGCCTCGGCGACCTTAGTAGGCGCAAACGCCTCCCTGGGGAGCCGAAACTCCAAGGGGTCGGACTCCAACACAGGAACAGAAACCTGAGGTAAGACCTCGGCAATTTTCTCTCTACCCTGTTTGAGGGACGAACCGAACGAGTACGTGACCTCCGACTCGCACTCCTCCCCAATCCCCTCCACCTCGATATCCATCTCCTCACGCTCCTCAGACAAGGAACCTTTGCCGTGAAGCGAGCCTGTCGAGGGCGCTACTGAGACGGAACTCGAAGGAGCAGAGAGACTGAGAAGGGCCGAGCCGCTAGGTTCGCCCCTGCCAGAGCCCGAACTAGGTCGTCTGGGCAAGCCCCCCACCGGAGGGTGGTCCGAGAGCACAGGAAATGGATAGGATGTCGATGCCCCCAGCGGCTGAGCAGCACTAGGCTGCCTGCCCACCGTGGCACTAGGCGCGCTGACCGAGGTCAAGCCGCCGACACCGGGCGACACCACTTGCCCCACGGGACAAGCTGGGGCCGACTGCCCTAGGCACATCCGCCTGAACGCCCGAAGCACAGGACGGCTGCCCAGAGGGAGGAGCGTTCTCCGAGCCTAAACCCCGGCCGCGGCCTCCCTCAACTGAACCACCATGGCCGCTCAATGAAGATCGGGCGTCCAGTTCCTTTCGGAAACCTGACAGCACCAAATCTATCATTGATTGGACCGAAGACATCTGTTGCTGAAACAAGGCATTAATTGAATCAACAGAGATTAATGGTGCGTGCGAAGTAGGGGTAGGTGCTGAGGATACAGCGGCAGGAGAAGGGGAAGGGTCCCTAGACACCCTGGCCTTCTTAGCCGACCCCTCCGAAGAGGAAGCTGCGCCTTTCTTTTTGTGGGAGCGCTTGGATGGAGGGTCCTGAGCCCAGATATCCCCCCCTGCCTTAAGTAGGTTGGAATAGAACAAGAAGTCCGCGTGTCTAGACTTTCTGGTCTGAGGGGTAAAAACCCGCGCACACATCACAAGACTGATCGTCGTGATGACATTCCACTAGGCACCTTAGACAAACATCATGCAGGTCTTTGGCCGGAATGGAGGATTTGCATGTTGAGCAGGATTTAAACTGCAAGGCAACAAATAGCCTCCTACTGTTGCGTAATAAACAACAAATGAAACAAGACACGCATGGGCGCAAAGCTAGATAACTAAAACTACCTACGTAGTTAAGGTAAAAGCTAAGTGCCACTACACCATAATTTACGACATATTTTACAAAAAATAGTAGTAAATATGGAGATAATATGAATAAAGTACATAAAAAGTATAGCTACACAAGCTTACTTTGAAAAAGACCGCCATAAAACTGAAAAGTTTTGGCGGGAAAAAAGGGTTGCCTTCCACCATTATGCTAACCACGTGGCTACCAACAGGGACGGCAAAAGTTACAACATTTTGATAAGTAAACTGTAAAAGAAAATGATTCCTGAGGCGCCCATGCATCTAATAAAGAAACCATACATACAGTATGAGTCTCTGTGTTACTCATCTTAGCACTTGTCAAGTCAATCTTGGAAGCAAGAATTGTGAACGCTGTAGCACGTCTTCACAGGTGGGCGACAGAAAAGGAAGTGTTTTGCTGGAGGCTATAGTCTGAAGAGTTACCTGCTCTTGGCTGTCACGGGGCCAGGGGCCCTGTAGGGGTGGTCTCACAAGACAAAAACAATGTTTTTTGTTTTATATATATTTTATTGAAAAAATATAGTTACAACTGTCGCGAGAATTTAAATGCTTATAAGTACCCCAAGGAGGATCTCTATGAAAAAGAATCCAGCAATATGGTAGTGGTCTGTAAATAATCGAGTCTGGACCAGACAATCCTGTGATCCACAGCATGAGCATCGAACTGCACAATTGGGAAGTGATGACATGTCAACCAAGTCAGCAAGCATGACCACCCGATCCTGTTAGTCGCCTCTTATGACAAGCATAGTTGTGTTTTATGGCAAGCATGGGTTGGTGAACGCCTATTCTACCCAAGACCTTAATGGGTCTCAATGTCTGTGTTTGATAGACGAAATGTCAGATGTACCATTCAGAAAGTTTTGTTACATTAAACTATACAAGCTTTCGCAATGATAGGTTGACAAGAAAGTTTTCCTGAGGAGACCTCTATGTGACTGATGGTGTGAGGTACTGAATTTGAAAGAAAGGTCAGATTTCAGTTCAATTTTTCATGCACATATAACTCACCTTCCTTGCTTTTGATGTCATGAGTTCTGAAAATGGCTTGCTACACTCTGATATGAGAGACTCACTAGCCACAATGCTCTCACAGCACACAATTACACCTTGACGGCCTCTCAGATAATTGGTCAACAGTTGTCCTGCATCCTTGACGCTGAATATAGACGGCATTACAGTCTGAAAACAAACACATAGTAAACAGGTATAGACACCATGGTTACAATGTGGTCTTACATCTTTCAAAACCTGTGATTTTTATGATAAGCCAAGGGACCATGAAGAAACCGTCCAACCGTCCACTTGGGCAACAGAGGAGAGAATGAGGACAAGCATGCAAAGGCGGGAAAAAGGGAGGTAAATCAGGGTGAGTGACTACACATTCACTTCAAGGGAATTAAAGGGATTCCACTTAACCATCCAGAAGAGAGGATTGAGAAAGCAAATATGCATGAGTGAGGATAAGGATAAAATTGACGAATTATCAACAAGAGCATGAAGGTGTATCAGCTTAATCAGATAATTCATATGATTTCAAATGCTTATTAGAAGGCTAATGTAATCAAGGAGATGTTTTCTCTCAAAATGAAAGCTGTTTCATTCTAAAAAGCTCATCATATATTAAAAATATATTGAAAAAGATACCTGAACAAGATGAGAAGGATGAGTTTTATATCGTACCGTAATGATTTGGTTACAAATGTTTGTAGTGCTACAAATGTTTTAAGAATAGCTAGCCTGAACCCCTGTAAAATGTCAGATTATGAAATCCTTACAAGTGTACACTGTTAAACTGCTCCCTGGCACTGAACTGACTGACACATACAACTATGTCAGTTACATCACACAAGTCTGTTAGTATCTGGGACTATTTGGGTACTGAAGACACTTGCGGTGTCACTAAAACATGCACACCGCTCTGGCCTACATCCACACTTGTGTTAATTATACTTAATAACTGCCATGGCAACACTTTCACCTCTAGACTACCACATCATCCCTCAAATTTTATACAAAATAACTCTGTCACTTACCATGATGTCCACCCATCCTCCTGTAGAGAGGGCTTCTTCAGCTGTAGCTTCAATCTGGTCCTGAATTCCTTTCCCAGCACAACATGTCTTCAAGTAGGTGATAGGCTCATCCTTGAAACGCTTCTTGATGAAGCTCTTCACATCTGATATTCCCAGTCTTGACAGTGAGTCATACTCTGGAGAGTGAAACTCTCATAAATACACACGGAAACAACAGAACGAGATGTCCAGAGAGCCTGCCACAACCTGATATAGTGTAACCAGTATAACAAACCTGGGATGCATAAACTACCAGTACACATCCAAGACTGTGGGGCATACAGTAATGCCTTCAGTACAATGGTACACTTACATCGTAGTCATACCACCATCATCTCTTACTCATCTTAATCTAAACAACAAATACTCAAGTTCACATCACTTTCGTTCGACTTCTCTGCTGTTCTTGATGCGTTCAATAGTGTAGCTTTTCATGGATTCCTATACACGTGTGAACAACAAGAAACAGAAATGTTGTTCAAGATGCATATACATGACACAAGATAAAGCAATTGCACACATGTACCTAGATATCCATTCTGTTTGTAGAAGGCATCGACCCACTCATTCTGTGACTGTGTGTAGATGTCAGGAATGTATGTTGCCTTCTCATTTTTACCTCCAGATACTGAACCCGCCAAACGTCCGGTCTTGATCAGTTTCTCTAAAATGGCTAGAGAGAAAATAAAATATGGTAAGTGTGAACTCAAGAAACAAAACTATTTCCATAAACATGTGCCCACTGATAGTTATATGATTCATGTTTCCATAACCTTGTACATACCTTTGCAAAATATGACTGGTATTTATAGCTCATTTAACATGACAACTGATCATGAAGTTACCAATCACTAAATCATGGTACAGTCTTACTATGAAAGAGCCTCTCCTTGCAGCCATGCTGGGACATCACAGATAGCACAGGTGTCGGCCTGCAACAAAGGGTCTGATAAATACATAGTAGAGGGTTGATGATCAATATGTTGCTCAGGGTTGATGATAAATACATAGTCGAGGGTTGATAATAAATACATAGTCAAGGGTTGATGACAAATACATAGTAGAGGGTTGATGATAAATACATAATCAAGGGTTGATGATAAATTCATAGTCGAGGGTTGATGATAAATACATTGTCCAGGGTTGATGATAAATACATAGTCGAGGGTTGATGATAAATACATAATCAAGGGTTGATGATAAATTCATAGTAGAGGGTTGATGATAAATACATTGTCGAGGGTTGATGATAAATACATAGTCAAGGGTTGATGATAAATACTTTGCCCATGGTTGATGATAAATACATAATCAAGGGTTGATGATAAATACATTGTCCAGGGTTGATGATAAATACATAGTCAAGGGTTGATGATAAATACTTTGCCCATGGTTGATGATAAATACATAGTCAAGGGTTGATGATAAATACTTTGCCCATGGTTGATGATAAATACATAATCAAGGGTTGATGATATATACAGTCGAGGGTTGATGATAAATACATTGCCCAGGGTCGATGATAAATACATAGTCGAAGGTTGATGATAAATACATTGCCCATGGTTGATGATAAATACATAGTCGAGGGTTTAATATGGTTCCATACAGCAGGAACTTTATGCATCATTCACCCATATAACTGTTAGAATCTGCAGTGAGTTGGCTTTAGACATACGGAAAATGACAATTTAACCCATTGTCAGCCACTTGTTCAAAGAAAAGGGAAAGGACAACATTTTCAGTTACAACTGATCACAATCCATTTCCAAGGTGAACAGCACTCTCTAAGCTGAAAGCTGGATCAAAAGCCTTCATCCTTAACATGTCTCCTGAAAATATGGCACCATTTATGTTGCTGAACCTGAATAGACTGAAGTATTGAACTACATAAGACAATATGATCCTGTTTCACAGCTGCAATGAAACTGCAAAGCTTTACAAGACCCAGTGGTTTGTACATTTTATGCACTGATGCTCACTATGTGTGATTATCAAATTATAGTGCAGCTACACCTACTTTGTGACAGCACTGAGTGAGCCACGGATTCTAGCCTTCATCCTCGTGACGAATGCATGGGTGAATATGACGTCACGGTCATAGCTATCAAGTTGACCTTTGATTATAGACCCAAGTCTCTCATGAACCACCTGCAATAGAAATACAAATTTAGGATCGAACATATTATTCTTCGTCATAAGTGACAAAAAGATTGAAATGTTTGGCTGTCACGGGTCCAGGGGGCCCGGTAGGGGTGGTCTCACAAGACAAAAGCATTGTTGTTTGTTTTGTACATATTTTTTATTCAAAATATGGTTACAACTGTCGCAAGAATTAAAAGAACATTTTAATGCTTATAAGTACCCCAAGGAGAATCTCTATGAAAAAGAATGAGGAGTGCCATGCCCACCCAATATGGATATAGTTTACAACTATGTCAGTGAATCTTGAAAAGAACAGGAAATTAAGTCATTACCACGGTAACATGTTGTCAATAGAATGAAAACCACTCCATGCCCTAATGGAGCAACACAGGTCATAACAGAAGGCTTGTATCATGTGCATACAACATTCTTTCCAAACAACTCTCTGTGTTTGCCAACCAATGTCACATACAGATTCACCTGTTGCCACCTTTTCATCTCTCAGTGTAAATATGACAAAGTTGTTTCTATGCACAAACCTCAGTGAGAAAGTCTGCTGGCAGGTCATATGTCTTCGTTAGTTCGGCAATGGTCACTTGACCTTGTTCTGTAAGTTTGTCATTCACCTCTTCTGCCAGACGATCTTTATAGGTGCTAGATAACACAACATTACAAATCAACAAAGATGTGTAATAAAGCCACAAACATATGTCATAACACTGTCATCAAGTGTTGTCTACAATGTAAGAGAAGCATTTCTTCTCTTTTTTTTCAAACATATTGATAACCATAAAATAGGCACCTATGTTTTTTAACTGTGTATGATTCAAGTAAAGCATGAATGGTTTACTATGTGCTTGACAAAAGGAAGATTAATACCCGTTGTCAACATATGATGTACTAATCTGTAGGGTAAACATGATGTGTTTGGTAGAGAAGTAGGCTGGGGAAAAATCCAGGAATAATGGTACACTTTGTAAGCCTGACTAAAAGAAATATAGGACCTAAGTATTCAATATCTGTGAATGTGGTCTGGGCTTACACGTCAATGAGCTGTCCAAGGACCAGGCTGATCTTCCTGTCATGGCCCACAATGGAGCTCACCTTGGCCTGGATGTGGTTCAGGTCAACATTGAGAATCTGCTGTAGTTCAACCAGGTTGATACGACCTACATAAAATACAACAAAAGGATTGGGATAAAACACACAACAGCCACTAAATATCACATTAGGCGGAATGTCAAAACAAATAGTACACTTAACACGTAACAATAATCATGATTATAGATTTAATGACTGAAGTTAAATATGAAGTTTGTGTGGTTAGAGATATCGTTCAAGGCAGCTTGTTTACACAATGATGGCATGTCAATATACCAACAGTAAACATCCATGTCATTCAACACTTTGCTGTGTCTCATAGACATGTTAAGCTTTCTTGGCCATCTTGAAAAATGCAAAGTATCATACAAAGATGGATGCTATTAAAATAACAGTCACCAAACTATTGCAACAGTAAAGAATAGTAACCGTAATCATTTGTATTAATATCGTTTTTAATTCTTATACTACAAGTTGCCAGGAACATCACACAGATACAATGACACCAGTTGTAGTAATAGTTTCAGTCTATTCTTATTAACTTTAACATAATACACACTTAATTTGTTGAGTTCTGCTACTCTGTCTTAACAATGACCCAAGTGAACATGGTTGTGTTCCTAATTTGTATTCTTCCACCGTTTTATGATGAAATATTAAAGTTTCAAAATGATTCAGGAGAGTATATCTATATTCAGTGATCAGCTTCAGTGTGTTGAAATTAACTAAACATCTATGTAGGGACATGTGGGTTACCTAGTAACCATACTGCTGAAGCCAAAGGACCAATTCTGTCCAAAGATGCATTGTTTATACTTATGTCAAAAGCAGACTGAGAACCAATTCACACACTCACTCATTTACACTTACCATCATAACATGTACAGTCAAGTCTCGTTAGCCCAACCTCTGTTTATCCAACAATCGGCTTTATCCGAAGATTTTATTGGTAACAAATTGAATAAATGTAATTTAGACTCATTTATTTAGTCCGACATCCTTGTTAATCTGACAATTTGCTGTGCTATGAACGATGTCAGATTAATAAGACTTGACTGTAGATAATTAATGTGTACCTCCATGAACATATAGTTCTTCTCTGATCTCTTTTGCCAGCTCCTGGTGGGTGAGGTACTCTTTGCCATCTGTTGTGTAGATCACATCAATCAGTTTCAGCTCAATCAGCTTTGTAACCAACTCCACAATGTTCCTTTCTGACAATCTGAAACAGCATCAGCACCTTTAGTGAAAGAGTGAACATTGTACACACGATTCTAACAGAAAAATATTTATGGAATAATGTAACCAACCCTAGAGTCAGTAGACAATAGTACGTAACGTGTGATCAGTTTGCTTTTTAAATGAGAAAAAGAAAAAACATAAGTGTCGAAAGTCAGACTCTAAATGATTCCTTTTTTGCATGTGAAGATACTGAAATATTATCAGTGAAACATTTGAAATAAGCATGGACCATCGGATGAACGTTACATTGCAGCTGGTTGCGACACTCACATCGACCATTCGATGAACAAGGTGCCGCGACATATTGAACAAGAAACTGACAAAGACAGACACACAGCAAATAGAATGGATACCGAAAATGAGCCATTCGTTTCAACAGGGCTATGTGATAAAAATAATTACTTTTGCTTAGTCGTACTCAGCTGTACACGCTGAAAATCAGCTGCCAGACGTTTCACCTCTTCCCAGTCAGCCATGTTGGCATACGCACTGAAGAGTCTTCAAAGGGAGATAACTTCAATATTTTATAGCAGCCGACATTTCTTGACGAGTATGTGTGTTTGATGTATGCATAACGTCAGTTGATATATGAATCAATATGGAATATATATTATAAAAGAAGTATGACTTGCAATGATGTTTTGAGCCGAAAAGAACGTAAGACCTATCATGTTATACATGGTATGTCACTGAAACTGGGAATGTCCCTGCAGTTATGGAGACCACGAATCGGAACTGTTATTCACCCGAAGGGCTACAAACAAGTTGACAAAGCTTTGCCATATTCTCCACATTCACAAACTTTGACAAAGGACAGTCGGCACAGCCATGTCCCGTTGGACTGTGCTGTGCACTGCATTTATAGTGGTCCTTGAGATCAATCACTGGATCGGTTATGCCTATGGAATACACGGTATCTACGATGGACCACCAACCGCTTATGTGCAGGAAAGGTGAGGTCTGCACAAATTACTTTGGAAAAAGGGACTTTGTTTACATCACGAAAACTGAACCACACACATGACTTCAATAGACAACCTGTTATATTACTTCACTTATCAGAAGACACCGAGCACAATCCGGGACCCATCGGCGATGTCTTATCCGATCTCAAAGCAACAACCATACAACGAGGGATAATCTACAACATATATAGTCTCCTTGATACAACAAATTAAGGATTCGGAAGACCGAATATCAAGACATTACTTCAGTGAATGAGGAAATACAGTCGATGAAAGAGGAGTTACGGTATTAAAACGAGACTGATCATCGGAAAGAAGAACAAGCTAACCTACGACTTGACATAGATGCAATGAATGACAGAGTGGACGAAATTGATATTGTTTTTGATAGCATCAATGATCTAGCCTCAAGAGTTGAAAACCAAGAGAAGCAAGGTATAAGGAATAATCTCATCCGGTATGATGTACCCAAGAGTGGAAATGAGTCCTGCAATACGTGTGGGGAGAAAGCAACAAGACGTTATAAACAGAGCTAGGGACAAGGTCAAGAAAGCACCGCTACAATACAGAGACATTGAACGCGCCCGCAGACTCTCTGTAAAAATCGACAGTAAATCACGCCCACTCATTGTATATTGATGTCTCATTGGGGGGACAAACTGCACACTGTTGGATTAAGATAAACCCTTATTGATATGGGATATGGCGTAGCGAATGACCTGACATATAACCAAAGGCAAGAACTTAATAAATTGCGTTCGGAATTCCCGACTTACAGATTTTACTTCAAAGGGGGTAATATCGTCGAAGATGTAAGACGTGAAAGCGAAAATGACAACACGCGACCAAAGTCAAGATCGAGACCTAAACAATAGACAGTGCGACATTAGAGACACATGTATGGCAAAGGATGACACTAGGAGCGACTGGCAAAAGAAACGTTCTCTTAGATCGAACGCCCACTCCCAGGCCCGTTGTAGCCTGGGAGGAAAACTGTGAGATAGGGGTGTGGCCAGAGCCGCGATAGTTTACGGGTGCTTCAAACAAATGTACCCCGGAATAATTATAACAAAAACTTAGCATTTTGGAATGTATCGGGTCCGATGACCTGAGTCACAGAATCGTGACTTTATAAAATTCACACGTAAATGTGATATTGTTGGATAGCTAGAGTCGTGGTGTAAGGAGATTGATTTAACAATCGTATTTCCAGAATCTGTAGCTATAACGAAAAGAAGATAAAATATCCAGCTTTGGTCGCCTGTCAGGTGGTGTGCTACTTCATATAAAGGTTTGAGATTTTCTGTAAAATGGACGAGAATCCTTAAAAGTGGAATATTTGTCCTACTAGACAAAAGAATGTTCAGTATAAATAAAGATATAATGTTCTCATGTGTGTATCTTCACCCAGAATCGTCAAACTGGCATAAAACGTTATCACCTGACTGTAGTAACGGTGTGTTGTTGTTGCAAGAGGAGCTACTACATGTTCTCTCGCACTGCGACGAAGTCTATGTCATGTTAGGTGGAGACTGTAATGCACGGACGGATACTGAGCCGGATTTTGTTGAAGATGATATCCTTGAAGACTTACATAATGATAACTGTATAATTCTCTACTCGACCGTTTTACTTTGGTACGTACTTCATCAGACAAAGTGTCAAACAACTTTGGAAAATGTTTGATCAGTTTATGTAATTTCCTAAATATACATTTTCTGAATGGAAGATGTTGGTCAGACTCAGAAGTTGGTGACTACACGTTTCTTTCTTCATTTTGCTGACGATATTGTTTTGCTCGCGAGCACAGTACCTGGCCTTCAAAATCTAATTAATCAACTTGAGTACTACAGTCAACAATGGACAGTGAATGTCAATATCGATATCGATTAGGTCATAGTTTTCAAAACTGGAGGAAAATTATCAAAACGGGAAAATGGTTTTATAAAGGTGAAAGATTGGAGGTTGTAAGAAGTTACAAATACTTGGGTGTATATTTTACAAATCGACTAAACTGGTCATTGCACTGTAACAAAGCCTCACTACAAGCTAAAAATATTTTAATAGGCATTTTAAGAAGGCCGCTTCCACCTTTTCCAAAATTTTTGACTAAGATTAGTCCTATTCTACTCAATGGTGCAGGAATATGGGGCCAAGAAATCTATGACACGCTAGAGAAGGTGCATCTATATGCGTGCAAAAGAGTTTTAGGAGTAAACTACAACACTCCCGTCTCACAGTTTATGGGAATGTGGGATATTGCCTTTGTATATATCTAGCTACATAAAAGTAACAAAATATTAGATATACACACTCACACCCAAATGTTTTAACATGATGATGCTTTACAATTGTAGAGGTAAAACAACTGGACCTCTTGTGTAGGAAAGATCCTTCAGTCTTTCATTTCATGTGGAGAGAACAAAACGGAGCAGCACCAGAGTATTTTTGTATAGATATGTTTTTAAAAGATATGTATTTTCAGAAGTGACACTTTTCACTTTGTTTATACAGTAAGTGTAAGCCATTACGCCTGTTTTAAGTCATTCATTGTTACAGAAAAACAACTTCTAGGTATCAGTGTTAAGAAATTCAGAACAGCACTGGCCCGTTTCAGATGTAGATCCTATGATCTAATAGAAAAGGGTAGGCATTTAGGGATACCACGGGGAAAACGTTTGAGCAAATATTGTACCTATCTAGAGGTAGAAGATAAATATCATGTGTTGCTTGTTTGTCCATTGCATACAAATATCAGAAAAGAATACATAAAGGAATATTTCTACTTGAGGCACCAAATAGATGTATTCTATACCCTCATGACATCCCAAAATCAAAAAATACCATGCAACGCATATATACCGTGTCATGAAAATATCATTGAGATCATTGTGTGTGTGTGTGTGTGTGTGTGTGTGTGTGTGTGTGTGTGTGTGTGTGTGTGTGTGTGTGTGTGTGTGTGTGTGTGTGTGTGTGTGTGTTTAGATTAGGGATCGGGAGTGCTTCTGTACATTCGTTAATTAGGTTAGAATACTCCCTTTTGTGGCATTCTAAAAGACCGTAGATGATATTTACCGAAACCTTTCAAACAGCTCAGCTGAAGAAACGTATGCCTCTTCATGGCACGTGGTGGAGCATACGCCAAGGATGCATACAAATCCAGATTCGAGGAATCACTGATCTTAGAAAACCATGTTTGGATACATCAGTCTTTGAAACAAATCATAATTCCCAACATCTTGATTTCCCAAACGAAATAAAGCAATATACATCAAAACGGGTACAATCACCTTGAACTTGTCGCTGATTATTCTCGATACAAGTTTACGAAATTTTGTGCGAAATTGTTAAAATGTGTTCCCGTTGTCCCAGTCCTCAGTTCTGAGTTATACAAAGTGATAGGCATTATTTCATAATTCTAAACATCTAGCAGGCCGTGAAGGTCCGGGTTAGAATATTGGCCTTCAGCAACCCATGCATGTCGCAAGAGACTACTTACAGGATCGGATAATCAGGCTTGCTGACTTGGTTGACACATGTCATCAGTTCCCATTTGCGCAGATCGATGTTCATGCTGTTGATCATTGGATTGTCTGGTCCAGACTCAATTATTTACAGACAGCCGCCATATAGATTGGATATTGCTCAGTACGGCCTAAAACTAAACTCACTCACTTCTGGCAAGATAATCTCGAAACGTTCGTAGCCCTGCGAACTCCATAAGCCCATTCTTAACGCATTTGTTTCGATGAAAGTTAAGAACTTAAGAATAAGGGCCCTTCTTGTTAAAATGGAATTTGTCCAGTGATTGGACCGCTGACCTTGCGCTCTCCGCCCGCTGCACCAGAGTAACATGCTTAACTTTATGTTCATTTGCTTTACCTTTAAGCCGAGCTAAGCCGTGCTTACGCCCACGATGCGGTTAGTAATCCAGTACGCGGTCCAAAGTAAAGCAATTTCACTGTCCCTCACTAGTAACTGCATCCGCTATGGGTATATTGGGTTGCAACTTTCACTATTATTTTGTGTATCAGCACAATATCATTTTCACTGGTTTCATTTCAGTAAAGAACATACAGAGGTTGTGCTATCTGAGGGTCATACGACGGAAAGGCGTTCATCACATGAAGCGCTCGTAAAATAATACCATATAGTTCCCATAAAATGTTGTCGGCTTTCGGTGCATTGTTTAAATCTCATTTCAATTAGGTACACTTTAGATTAAGCCTAAGTAAACTATAGTCTCACCATACTTAGGCTGACTTTGGACTATATCTGGGTACATGGTGGGCAAGCTGGCTAAGGCGCAAGGTTAGTGATCCAGCGAGGTGGAGGCTTCAGGATCGAGTCCACCTGTGTCCGGGTGTAAAAACCTATCGGGTGTAAAATCCTTGGAGTCAATTTTGTGTGAGGACTCTTTCAGTGTTGTCACAACCCCCAGTGTACAGTACACAACCCTGTGCACTTAAAAGAACCCACGAATCCGTTGGTATATGACCAGATGGTGGCCACATGAACATGTGCACACACCTAGTTGCGGGTACAGCAACGTGCAGTAAACTTGGACAAAGTGTTATGACTCTGTGTCCCAGTCCACCAAGCTGTCATTGGGTACCTCGTTTGGATGAGAGAGCCACACTAAACTCGGTGCGCCTAGTGGCAGCAAGAGTTGTATACTCCCCAGGGAGCTGAGATTAACATCCAGTAATCGAGGGAAAAAATACCAGCGCCTTGAGCATACACTAGTGCGTGGATATGTGCGCTATATAAATATCCTATATCATACTCATATAATAATATCAGCCTTGTATATTCAGTACCGCCCTTAAGGAGGTATCCCGATAAAGACAATCAATGGGAGAACCTTCCAAGCAGAGCCGTCCAAATTACTATACTTTAAAGTAAAGGAATCACAATAGGTGTAGTAGGCCTTTAATTTCATGTAGCCGTTAAATGAAAACGAGTGTCCAGGTATAGGCGTGTTTATTTTTCTGAATTGACGGGGTCCGTATAAATGAGGCAAGCGTTGCACCTGTCTGTCAGAGCATTTATCTCAGCCAAAGCTCTTCTTGAAAGGACACCGTTTTTATTTACTGAAATAAGACCAGTCAACAGCAACAAATACGATCCTAGCCCTCACAGCATATAGGTATACGTAAATGAGCTTGACACAGCCTATTGTCAAGCTTAAACCACACGGCACTCTGTAAGCAATGCATAGCAGACTTGTGCTTTGACAACAATTTTTTTCAAACAGAGATCAGGTGCGAGATAGTCATACCAGGGTGACCCCAAGGATTCTTGAACCACCAGTCATTCAATACCCCCTGCCTCGGTGTTGTGATATAACGCGGTCCGTTTGATAACCCCTGCCTCAGTATAGCGATAAAGAGCAGGAGACAATCGTACACAGCATTGACTCAGGTTAAGATGACCTTACATTCAATCAGTTTCATCTGTAGAGTTAATTAATGATAGAAGAATACCGGGTAGTACATTGTGTTGCCGAGAGACTTGGTTGTGTTGCGTCTCACAGCGCAATGGCGAGTAAGGGTTAAGGGTGTCCAATATTAACGCAGACACCATGCATGTCTAAGCTGTGTGGATGTGGAGTCACAAAAGGCAGCTCATTTGCTTACAATGGCTAGCATGTAAATGCGTATGGTACAAACATAACTTTATGGTACAAAATTTACATATGTTTATGGGTAAAAAAGGTTCTGATAAGAAACCAATCAGCAATCAATTAGTCGATACTTCTATTTACTTAAGCACAAGCTTTAGTGATATTTACATGATATATTCGATTAAATGTAATCTAAAGTTACCCAGTGCATGCGTAAATACATTAATGAATGTGCTTTTGTGCATTTTGAAAAGCCATTTGCAGACATAGATAATTTACTATCACTATTTTTATGATATATGTGGGTTTTGAATTTGAGTTAATAATTTCAATAGGCACGCAGGTAAGAAACCAATTATGCAAAACGAGAGCATTTATGTGTATAGCATTTTCCTTAAACCACGTGCGACGTCTCAGCTATAGATGGAGGGACAGCCTAGTGACTGATGGTGCATGAGTGACTTTAGTTATGCGCAGCACTCAGCAGTATTCCTCATAAATGGCGGCGGTCTGTAAATAATCGAGTGTGGACCAGACAATCCAGTGATCGGCAGCATCAACATCGATCTGCGCAAATGGGATACGATGACAGTGATGCAGTTTTATCACAGTGGTGAAACCCGCTAGCAAGGGTTTGATGTTGAACAGTGTAATCAGGTCGAATCCAGCATACTAACCCACGATCACAGTGTACTGGCGCGTTGAAAGGCTGCAACTCTACCAAACGAATTACGGCGTCAATTATATAAACTATATCAGTAACATCAGAGGGCTTAGCCTTTAAGTTAACACAGCTAAAATAAAAAAAAAAAAAAAAAATAGAACCTAACACCAGCTGATCCTGAGACAGCTATTAAGGGACGTCACTCTACACAGTGAACTACTGCACCATGTTCCACTTGGCCACCCTGCCCACACTTACGTAAGTGTCGTTGAGCAAGAGCACATAAAATTTTCCCAACCATGACACATAAAAATCACGTGAAAGGCTAGTATCTTATTTTTTGAATCTGAAAAAGGTGTCTTGGTTTTACAATTAGAGATTTCTTTATGACTGTTACCAAGAGAGATATAGCATTACATGTCTGCCCCTTGGTTACATTAATTGCAAACTTCACAGACGTACGCTTGGGTTATCGCGAACCATGATCGCAACCAATTTACCGATCTCATTGCTAGGCTTAATAATGTATAGCAGCACACACCTTGTACACGACCAATGAGCCGGACACGCTATATGACAGCAGGGGTAGTCTTATAGCCTAGTCACGGGGATCAGTTAGGTCATTTACGGTTCTTTCATCTACCCCGTTGGAAGCGTCTGTGACGTATACTTCCTAGACTTAATGTAAAGAATGCATGGAAGAGACTGTCCTGTATAGTCGATACTGATTTCTAACATGGCATTATCAACAAGCGGGGTTACAAAGTAGAGACCCTACGTGTCTTCATATATACATGCGTATTGGAGAGACTGTTACTACAGCACGCTATTATACTATATCAACAGTTACTGCGACACCAGAGCAACATAAATGACCTTTTGTGACAGTTTTCGAATTGTTTGATCTCAGTTTTGTCATCTCTAAATGTGAATTACCGTGAATCATTTTCACATTTCCACAAGCTATTACAACCTCCAGATTACAAGGTTGGGTTGTTTATGGGATAATGTTGTTTATGGGATATATACAACTGTGTACGTTGTTTGAACCTACAGACTAAAGTAACACATGTCTCTTTTTGCGAGGATATATACTAACAATGATATAGATAGTTTAGTTGCCATCAAGCCATGGGAATTGCAAATCACCGTGAGTTCGACCAGTTGTTCACATCTATACGTCTTACTTACGCTATAGTTGGACAATGAAGTGGGGAGTGAGTGAGTGAGTTTAGTTTTACACCGCTTTTAGCAATATTCCAGAAATATCACGGCGGGGGACACCAGAAAATGGGCTTCACATATTGTATCCATGTGGGGAATCGAAACCGGGTCTTCGGCGTGACGAGCGATTGCTTTAACAATTAGGCTACCCCACCGCCCCTGGACAATGAAACATTATATATACTATAGTCTAATTTTAGTACTCTTGTTGTCTCGAAGTATCATCCTATATTTCCCTTTGTGATTTTATAGTGGTAGTCTACCAATAGGTACACAGATGGTTTGTTTCCATAGCAATGGTTCTCTTTTGATTACGGCTTCAAGTGAGGAATTCATGTCTTGGCACCTTCTGCCAGACATGATGCAAACTTTCTTTCATCTAATCTATAACGGACATTGAACATTCCACAATAATGCAGACTAAGGTTCCGGCTTGGAGTACTCAAACCCAAACATCGTGTATGGAGGTAGTAAGAGCTTCCCACTGAAATACTGACTGCAGTTTCACATCTGCCATCCTGTACTCAAACTCAAATATTGTATATGGAGGTAGTGAGAGCTTCCCACTGAAATACTGACTGCAGTTTCACATCTGCCATCCTGTACTCAAACTCAAATATTGTATATGGAGGTAGTGAGAGCTTCCCACTGAAATACTGACTGCAGTTTCACATCTGCCATCCTGTACATTCCCGTTGTTCTATATTGGACATCAGCAGTCATTTCTGGATGTGTCGTCCTGGAGGTGTTTAGTAGTGCAATGCTGCAGGGTAAAGACTCAGAACCATATGCAGTTGTGGGCCCTGATCAGAATGTGTTGGTCAAAATATTTTAGTATATAGAAATGATACTCTTAGTCATTGAGAGTGAAAAGGCTATCGATCATATGAGGACCTGGGGAAAACAAAATTTAAAGCTGTGGGTGCGATATGGAGAAAACAGACTATCGACCAGACAACCCAGTGATTGTCACCATGAACGTGGATATGTTCAGTTTGGAATTGACATGCACCAACTAAGACCCCGAGCCTAACCACCCGATTCCGGTTAGCTGTCACTTACAACAAGCACTGGTTGCCATTCGATCAAAGATATCCACTGTTCCAAAATCTTCATGACTGCCCCTTGGTCCAACCTGCTGATATCTATCATTATTCAAAGGGTGAACATTCCCTAATGTTATCAGATGTACAATTATATTTTGGTAACGTAGCATTTAATCGGCATTAAACGGTATAGGACTCTTCAACAGCCCGTTAGTATTCCAGGTCGGTGAGAATTGGTCCCCAGCAACCCGAGGCTTGTCGCAAAGGGCAACTAACTTGATCGTGTGGTCAGCTTCGGTGTCTTGATTGATTGGATGTCATCATTTCCGACTTCTGTGGATCAATGTTCTTGGTTAGACCTGACTATTTACAGACCGCCATATCTTACACCGGGCATATTGCTGACAGAGGCGTTTAACACCAAATAAAACCTTTTCCTCACTTTGTGTGGCAAATAAATAAATAAATAAATAAATAAATAAATAAATAAATAAATAAATAAATAAATAAATAAATAAATAAATAAATAAATAAATAAATAAAGTTAGTGTCAATAAACAATATGAACTACTTTATCCTTACATCAAAACCATGCACGTCTTTAACAGTCTTAGTTCATACGCCGATTCAACGTAAAAGATCATTACAAAAAGACCCGAGGGAGTCTATGGTGTCAACTAGCCGTTAATGCGCCGTACTGTACATAGCGCAGACTCGCCAGTCATAGAGACCATGGGGTATTGACGATCTGCCGATGAGAGAGTAGTGACGGGGTACAGTTTATTGACTTGAAAACTCACATAACATCGATATATACTATACCTAGGCAGTATCTTTAATGCACCCTCCAGTATGTGTCGTATAAAAGCCCACACAGCACGGAATGTGGATGGGACTTAACACGCCTTCCCTTGTCCAGCTGAAAATGTAAATATACTTGTATAAATAGATGCATGTGAGCAGCACACAACCATTCTGACACATGTTAACCTTATCTACCCACTCGTCAGGTTATGAAAAGTGGCGTTTTGTTCATATCTGAGTGCTGAGTTAACAGTTGTAAGCGCTCGAGGTGTTTGTGTGTGTGTGTGTGTGTGTGTGTGTGTGTGCGCGCGCGCGCGTGTGTGTGACGGAGAGAGAGAAGGAGGAGTCTTTTCCATGTGAATTCTCACGTTTATATACCATTTCATCACCAACTGCTTTCTAATCTATAAAAGATGTGCTGTTGAAATTCTACAAAAAGGTATACCTAGAACATTGGTTTCTTCATATACTGGGCGACCCCTCTGTGACAGACAGCGCTGGTCTATGTACCTGCGAGGCTAGAAGTAGCAGATATATGTTCACTCCTTGCTTGTAACTATACACAAGCCAACTATACAACCACACCTATAGTCATATAAATCCTACTTAAGATCTTTTGAAGATGTAATACAACTTTGTTACTGCCGAAGATTAATGACATAAGCTAGATCCGCAGTGCTCAGCTGTTTTATTTGCCGACCATTGGCCGATTATTGCGTGTTTTATTGTGTATCTGCAGTGAGTATGGAGTTTCGGTTTGTCTGGTGTTGGGGCCGAGAGCGGAACGACAAGGTTCCTATTTATCAGATTAAACAGCTCCCATAACCCGAGTTATATCGAGTGAGTTCCATATGTATATATAGGCAATATGAAACATAATTATAACCCATCCCCGGCCTATCAATGACATAAACATGACAAGAATAAATATACTGGTCCTTTGACATGGAATATACTAGCTAGTATATAATCATATGATGTAATGATATAACATACATGCGGTGTTAATTTTGCTAGCTCGATCATTCGAGTTATTCGTAGTTCGTGAAAAACCGTATATGGAGTGTCAATGTTGCACCACTATTAAAAGGCTTTGATCTCGTCTCCTGTGGAGTTTAGAGTACAGTTTAACGTGGTTAGATCGAAGTCCACGAGTTATCAGAAGTTCGAGAGAAACAGGGAGGCAATTTTACATCACCATGACTAACATCATACCGTATGTGTATATTACCGAGAACGAGTGAAACAGTTACATTAGGGATTAAAACCTCAATTCTCTTAACAATATTTATACAGTTGTAGCCGACTGAACACTATATATGGTCGTAGTAGAATCGCCCATCTCTGACTCTAGATCTAACTACGTGTAACTCGAGTACTTCATAAACGAGTGATAGACTGAAAATCATTTTAGATCGTTCAACTTAAAAGTGTTTCGCAATATTCACAATTAGGGAGACTATACACAGCTAGAGTTGTAGATTATCCCTGATACAATGTACTTTCTTAACTTAACCGTAGTGTTCAACATTCACGAGTACGTATTCATCTGATCATTCAGGTAATTGGGTTCGTTCGCATCTGCCCTAAAATGACAAACGACTTCACTGGACAACGAAAATATTGAAAACAAATATGCGGTCGATTGAATTTTAGAAAAAAGTGCACCGACAGGGACGATTGCAAATACAAATCAATCAAGAACGACAAATGATCAATCGAAAGTGAAAGAGAGAGAGACGGTGTGACGTACATATGTTCTCGTTCAAATAATCATCTGATTTTATTGATTAGGGAAATTCTTCTCTGTACCGCATGTAATTATACGAAATAAACATTTGCAGTACCTATAGTATGTTTTACGAGAATTGCATATCATGACGACCAAGAAAGCCTGATTTCACGAAACTGCATAAATTAAAATATTTCACGTTGTTTCTGAATTTTATTTGCACACAAGAATAAATTACATGATTTAAAACGCATCACTCGAGGTTTGAACATTATTATATAATGCACAATGTATTAGATCTACCCAATACGTATCAACTAGCATAAAGAATGGAAGCAGTTATAAGTGAGTCAATGACAATTTTTGACGGCATTTTATGAAATATCTAAATAAAGACGTTTGTTATACAAAATAAATGACAATTCTCCTAATACCGACTTTTTCCTCATAGCGTCCAACACTCAACACTGTCTATTATTCCACAACACCACACGGCCGTGAAAAGATTTCCGATAGGCGAACTGATTAGGTAAGAATAATGACCTTAATCCGATTCAGACCCCAACTCTTTTGTGTACATGTCTCCATGGTGAGGGAAACGTCTCCACAGAGCTACTTGCCAAAATATTATTCCGCTAAAAACACCTGTTTTTATATCAATGATTAAATCATATTTTCTGCATGAATTATATGTAACCATGCCCTGTCAGTGACATGCATGCGATGTCATCTAAAACTTACAAGCAATAAATATTTGTGCAGTATTTTTATCGCGGACTATTTTGTATCCCCCACAGCGCGGAAGTCAGAACACGTGCGCGGTAGCACAGCTCAAAGATGACGCGCCTACTTAGTTCGAGTGTTCAGTGAGAACTCGCAGTAACAATTCATTTTTCACAAGGACACTTGGACACAACTGGACTGTTGCTTGTGAAGGGATACTTTAAACTTTCTCAAAATGGCAGACGTCGAACAAGACGGCGGGCCTAGTGAAAAAGAACAAAACAAGCCTGACAGCCCAAAACCTGACCAAGAAGTTGCTCCCCCTCTCGTTACCAAAGGTGAGTGGTGGAAGTGTCATTTGTCAAAACATGACCTTGCATTTACTAAATGGGCTAGCTACCACACGTCAGCATTTCTGCTTCTTTTATTTAAACCTGCACGGTTTACAACATAAAAGTTCTTTTCTGTTCAAGAAAAAATCGATATGTTAAGCGCCTCAACAAATCACATTGAGCGAAACAAACATTCAGATTTCTTCATATCTAGGTGTCAGTATTTTTTCAAAACTTATTGACATGCCGTATACACTGATAACCTATTTGTAATTATACTTTTTACAATCAAATCAGTTTTGCGATTTTTCAAACGTCAAAAATTACTTGTCAGATTTGAATAAAGGTCAATTAGTTAAAACCAAATTAAAGTAAAAATGCCGAATGACATTGAAAAAAATATAAAACTTTCCAGTAAGACTATGCTCAACTACATACAGTAGACCTGTTAAAGTAAACTTTACTGTTTACTAAATATCTTGCATTAATATCTTTTACACTGGCTATAGTTACATTTAACATTTTGTTCAGATTAATGAAAATGTGAATTTAATAAAAATGTGTATTATGTATGGATCTACTCTTTCTTCACATTTTCTTGTTACTTGCTTTTGAACTAACAGACACAATGATGGGAAATTATACTATTTTGAGCGGTGCCTACCTGACACTTTCACATTAGTATTAGACAAACAAGTTTACTTATCCTAATCAGTAGTTTTATCACTAAGTTACCAAACCTTCTCACTCAGTGTAGACAAGCCAGGCTTCAATGACTGTTAAGTAAATATAGACGGAGTGAGTTTATTTCCCATCAGCTGGATTGTCTGATAAATCCAGCACCCCATTGACAATCAAGTACCTGACCCACAATGCTATCTTTCATGATAAGAAACGGAAATAAACTCACGATCACGCCTGAAGATCTTCCAGTGGCAGACAGGCTATTATTTGTGCTTACCCACTGAGACGGTACGCATGATTGATAACTATGAAATCAACTTTGAAAGGGACGATTTTCCCGTCTGTTTATTATTTACATGTGCATTAATGTGTACATATAGTCCATTTAGCTGAATGCCATGTCAAATACTTCCGAAGTATCTGCCGTGTGATTCAAGGTATTAGGAGCCGATGACTTGTTGATATGAAAGAGCTTATTGAAAAGACAGGCCATTAAAGAGTAACAGTAACTGTATTGATACAGAGTGTTAGAGTACTGGTAATGCACTCCATGCTGTATTCTTTGACCCCAGCAACTGAGGTGTGAATCTGAACACAAACCAGTGGATTTGTCCAGAATGCAATAGCGTTTTATAGAGGCTGTTACTTGTAGGTACAAGGGAAGAGTACTGTCTGCTGCAGTTGCCATTTGCATTTTATGGGAAAGGGATAAAACAACTGTCTTTAGAAAATTTTTAGAGTAGAAGTGTAATTACTATGAACACAAAAGCGATTATATTTTATTCTACTCTGGTTGGTTCAGACTTAAAGAAATGCTTCCGTCGTTCCAGAATAGTTCATTTCTATTTTTGTGAAACTGGCCCTACATTTGGTTTATCCTTCCAGCTGTTGCCCTCTTATTTAACATGTGTAATAACCTTGAAGGCAGTGATAGTGGATTTTTATAATGTGAGTTTTATTATGATGACTGCTGGCCCAGTGTCTGGGATAAAAGTTTTACTTTGTAAACCAAGAAACAGAAAGTGCAATGGATTGGCTGGTTTACATTATCCAGCATAAAGAACAAATGAGTTTTGTGACATTAGACTAAACAAAACTGTCATACATTTGGAATCCAACCAAAACCTGGAAGTTTATCAGGTGCATACAGGTTTTAAAAGGTCTCTAAAGTGGTTGCCTAGCTTTGAAATGGCTTTAGTTGAAATATGAATGTGAAAGTATGTTATTCTAATGTTTGGTCACTACAAATACACTTAAGATCCCAAAAGACAATTTTCATTGAAGATGTTTATGTTTGTGTTGCAGGAGATGACAAGGGAGGCAAGAAGCCAGCACCAAAGATGCAGGTCTCCAAGGTAAAAACAAATAACTATTTTTGGTGCATGAAATGTGAATGGTAGATTCTGTTCTGATCATCTTTGCTTGTCTGTGTGTTTGTGTTTTTCTGTAATTAAAGAAACTTGTACATTCCCAGAATACACATTTTTGCATATAAGGAAAAATGGTTTTGTATAGCTACTTATAGGCTTGTACATTGTTATGTAAAATACATGCACATAAATGTATCTAAATGTTTCAGTGTGAAAATCCTTGTTGAATGCTTAGTGGTTAATGTTATTGTGTGGTGGATTTAGGTGTAAAAATAGAACTATTGTATTCATTTGACATGGCATGCCTTCATGAGTGTTCATTTCCACATCCCAATTTCTGTAAGTAACTCAAACAAAACATGTATTTGCTCTATCTGATAATGTGTAAGAATTACCTTTCACTTCCTTTTTTGTTGCTTCTGTGTGTTGCTTTAATGTCACGTTTCATATCAACTAACAAATATCAAGGTTTATACTATAACAGAAGTTCTGAAAAGGTTAAAACTTTTCACATGTTCATATTTTGTGTCTGTTCCTTTCACAGAACTCAGTCCTAAGTTATGTTTATGAAAACTAAAAGCAATATGCCTGACAACAAATCGAAACAGCTGTACTTGTGAAAGTTAATTTACAGAGTATTTGGATTTATGTTTAAAAAATGGTTTCATTCTAATTCAGAGATTCAAATAAGATGATGCCTTTATGTTTTGTTGTCGGAAATACTCCCTTTTAATGTCACAATTGAACTAATTATGGTATAAAGGTTTTCTTCTATGTCAATGCATTTCAACACTGTCTGACTACTGCGCACCAGTCTGAAATCTGAGTAGTTTTCTCAGTAATGTTAGACCCGTGAAAGTCCATGGGTAGAATAGGCTTTCAGCAACCCGTGCTTGCCATAAAAGGCGGCATAAAACTAAACTCACTCACTCAGTAATGTTAGACCCGTGAAAGTCCATGGGTAGAATAGGCTTTCAGCAACCCGTGCTTGCCATAAAAGGCGGCATAAAACTAAACTCACTCACTCAGTAATGTTACCAACTTGAAATATGATATGTAACAAAGTAAAGAGTAGTTTAATGTGAAATATATTAGATGTCTTAAAGAAGGTTATGGCTTGTACTGTGGTAATGAAATATGACTGCACACATCTAAGAAAATCCATCTGAGTTATATTGACTGCACTTGTGTAACTTTGTCATGATGTTTATCTTTGATAACATACTGTTTTTAAATCAATCCCTTTTAGGTTTTAAGCTCTTAAGGTTCAGTGTATTGACAACACTGATCTAGTTTGTTATGCTGTCACTTAGCAGTGCCAATCAATGAGACAAATAAACCATTGCTTCAGTGATCACGCTGATTGATAGCAATAGTCACTATTGCCGTTCACATATAATAGTGGCTAAGAATAAATTCCCTTTATTATGGCGCTCTTACTTTGAATTTGTTGGGCATGGAGTGTTTAATGTTTGCTTATGGTCATTGAAAAGGTACATTATTTTCCTCTAAAGGTACATTTTTCTACACAATATTAATTGGTAATCTATGTTCTATGAAGTTACGTGTGTAGTGAATTGACATAGCCAGAAGTCTGTAAAATGGGGTTGCATTAAGTGAAAGTGGAGAAAACATTTGATGATATTTTTTATTGAGGGACACTGCTGTAAGGTTTAACATAATTCAATTAGATTTTAAATGTTGTTTTAATGACTTCATCTCTTTTATGATAAAATTTATCATATTGTTGTTAATGATTAAGTGCAAACAAGAGTTTCTAATATTTGAAGTATTTGAATTTTTTTGTGAAGGGAGACCAAACCTTTCAGAATCTGTTATAAGAGGTGAAACATGTTCAGATGAATAAGAATTTGGCTGATTTCTTAGGACAGTATATGGATAGATTTGTCTAGCTGGGTGAAAAAGGCTGATTTTAGAATATTCAGAAAATAATCAGCAAGCATTTAAGACAAGCTGTTTTTCTCTGCAGAATAAAATACTTAGCAAGTCTTTGACTCACACTGACTTTCTTAGTGCAAAAATACAGTGCAGAGTATTGGTCAAAAAAGTTTCTGGAGGTTTTTGAACAGTTTTTTGCCCACATATTATGACCAATAAACATTGAGCCAAAGCCCTTGCCATATCTTTGTGGCTGCCCTTCTCCTTGTCCTTTTCTATATCTCACTGAGGCTTGACCATGCAGTAGCCTGAAGCAGGAGTGACATAAAACTAGACTCAACTAGTATCAGTCCTCATACTAATATATAAATGGACTGAAACTGATGCTGAGGTCCAAGTATTGGCTAGTAAACCTAGAAATCTTTTTCGCAGACTAATATGTCTGTTCTATGTACAGGCCGCCATGAAGAAGATAGTTCTGGCTGGAGATGCCATGAAGGAAGTTCAGCGAGCAAAGGCCAACAAAGATGAGAGGAAACTGCAGGTAGGTGACATTGTAGTTCTGTGACTGCCTGTTGTTTACAAGGGGTCTTGTCATGTCCTTAGAGATACTCTACAGGCTACTTGTATACTATCATATATCTCAGTTCCATTGGAGTCAAGAAGGTTTAGTTTCCATTACTATATCTATAGAGGTTAGATTGTTGCTCATGCTTTCAGTCACTGGATTGGTTATTTACAGGCTGATGTAGATGTCAAGAATATGGCTGACAAACATGTAACACCCACTGACATTCTCTCTTACAGTAGATAACAGGACGGTCACCTATTCCCTGTAATAATTCGTAATTATCTGTATATATATGATGTATATTTTAATTCTTCAGATGGATGCAAGACATGCCTACCTCATTGAAAAGGTAGGTAAATTATTCATTTTACCACATGTTGCTTAGTAATTTTCACATGTTTTGGAAGTACCATGATTCTAAATCAGAATAGGCTCTATACAGTTAACAATTCTCATTGCAATATGCTGCATGGAAAACCTTATAGTACCATTACAGTAATCATGGTAATGGTATATTATTTAAGAATGAAAATGATTCATATTCTTGAATAGTTATATTTCATTCTTAATTTATCAACTGACCAAAAGACTGCTTCATGCCAAATATAGGCTGAAGAAATCTATGAACCAGTGAATACAGAAAGGTGTACATAGAACTAATTCTGGTTTATAAGATGAATTCCTAGTAGGTGAAGGTTATGTAGGTTGAATCAAATCTGTTTCTTGGCAGTCGCATTGGAAACAATCTTTTTTGAAAAATTATTTAACTTGTCAGTTGGGGAACAAAACCAGACGAAAAAAAATGGTAACGTAAAACTGGTAACAAAAACAGGCACAACTGACCAGGAGCAAGAATCATAAGCTTAACCAAATATCATGATCAAATATCAAATGTTGACTGATTGACTGAAACCTGGCATACAGAGAGTTTCACTAGCATTCATTGTTTAAAGGATTTTTAGAAAGGTCACTACCCATTGTTCATATTTGATCTTAATTAATGAACACCTAGATATATATAATATACACAGAATATAGTTAAAAACAGTAACATTTCATGATACAGCTTCTATTGTGAATTTAAAATGTGTGTCTCTCAAAAGCATTGCACCATTTCGCCAGATAATGACTTAGGCGGTCATGTGGTCACAACAACACACAGAAAATAGAGCAGTACTGAGCCTGTTTGCTTACTGGGGTATGCTTCAAGTTTAGCACATAAATCAATCCACAAAGTCAAAAGTGGATTTGGATGACATACTAGATACAGATATTATCATATACATACAACCTTTGACATTTTGATTAGACTACTGCAGAGTGGTTTACAAGCCACTTGCCTATCATATGTTCATTGAAAACCAACCTGATACAGAATTAAAATTTCAGCAGTAATGGTACAGTTTGCAGTCATGATAATGCAATGTTCATTCAATGTTCATTCAATGTGTTTAGCCTGTAAGCCGGTACAACATTGGGAAGGTAAACACTGACAATAGTTATGTTTTAGGTTCATGATTTTAATTTTTATTAAGGTTTATAAGTAACTTTAAGCTTTTTTTCATAAAATTGGTCTTCTGATTGGCTTGGGTATAGGCTGTTTTCATGGATGTGAAATGCTGCCATGTACATCCTAAAAATAACAGAAATAAAACCACCAAAAAAGTACATTTTCTGAATATGTTTCCATTGTTTTTAAAAGTGGGTTAAAAGTTACCTTTATATACAGCTGCCATGATTTTTTTTCAAGGGGATCAGTAATAACTAAGCTTTATGCCAGTGCAGAGCAGTCATTTTCATCTTATCAGGGGTGGAAATAACTCATTCCACCGTCTCAGTCTAGTGTTTTTTTGTGTCGGGCAAGCTAATTTGTATATCACGCTGCACCGGAGTCCAGTGGAGTTTCCATTGTTAATTATGTTGTTTGTTTAAATAATTGACAAGAAAATCAGGTATTACAGTGGAAAAATTATCAGGGCAAGTGATTTTACAAGTGCCAGTGTGCCGGCGTACATTAGCAATTCAAGAATTATTTCCATCCCTGCTTTATGTATTGTGCATTGTCTTTAAGAGGAAAAAGAGTGAGAGTCAACATTTTTATCATGCCCTAACACAGCACCCACCCCCATTAACTAATTCAACCATTTTAGCATGGTAGGGGACCTGTATCTCAGCTCGGATGTAGGACATGAGTGCAAATTATGACATACTTTTATGTCAACTGTTTCTTAGCAACATATGCTGATAAAGGACGCTAAAAATGAAAATACTAATATGGCCAGCTACTAGAGTGTTTATGTTGCTTTCCTCCAAAGCAAATACATCTGAAACTCACCTGTAACCAACATCACTTTTGGAATGCATCTCTCTTGGTCTCTGTCCCAAGTTGACATTTCGACCTCTGTGTTTGTTTAGAATGTTGAAAGGAATGCCCGATATCTAGCATGCTTATGAAGTTTTGCCTATTTGAATCCATATTCCACCAGAGGATAGGTCTCTTTCACAGCTCTTCGAAAAATGTAACAAACACAGATGACCGTGTGTGGAAAGGTTCACAAAATCAGTATGACAGTAAACAATACATAACCACAACAATGCTTTATTAGAAATATTGTGCTTCACGTCACTTTCAGCTCGATGGCGTATAAACTACTGAAATGTAAACACTCTGAGCAGACACTTGGGTATGACGTCACACTCACCGACGATAGACCACTAAAAATAAAAATATGCATATGATTGGGCGGGGTTAAAGTGGTTTAAATTTTGGTGCATATTTGCATTTTTTTTACTTTATTTCATAAATGATTGGTGCAGATGTGCTATAAATTCATGTTTGAATGACATGTAGTGAAAATACATAGTGTCTAACCATTTTAAAAATCCTTTAAGGTGGTGTTTTGTTTGTTTATTTGTAGATTTCTGATGCTCTTGGTCTTGACTCAGCTGTGGTAGAAGACTTTATTCTGGGAGATGACAAGGTGAGAGCTATAAGTAGCACCAGCATATTTATCTTTCACTGTCTTCATCCTGAACATCTTTGGAGTGCAACAGTGGAGAAAGAATGCTAATGTGTAGTCTTTTCCCAAAACATTTGAGAATACTTTCTAGACATGACTATTAGCATATATTTAAGTAGCTTTTCAGTAATGTTATGATGTAGAATGATATTGGCTGTGCTTACTGGGACAGACTCTGGACTAAGGCTTTGGATGATTTCTTGACGTCACCAACTGGATATATGACCTTGAACTTGATGTTATGTTGTGACTCATGGATGTACCTCTAATTGAGAGTATTTGTGTTTTTCTTTTCAGTTTGATCTTATTGACAACTTTTTTGCGGAGAAGGGAGCCAGAAAGTTGATGTTTTTCTATCAGGAGGCCACTGTGAGTGAGATTTGTATTGCTTCATGTCAAAAATAGGCTGAAAGTATAAAGTTGGAAAAATGTGTACATGCATTATTTTATTGAAGCCTTCTCTTAAATAACTCCTGTGTGTCAAGATCTCAGAAATTCTTCTAAAATGTGTATTATGTTTAGATTGAGTGAACTTACTAATAAGACAATCATTTTCTGTGTGAAAGTGTGGTATATATTATATATTATACTGAATGTACTGATTTCTACAGTGTTGTAACCTAGCTCTAGCTCATGAGGCTTGACACTTGCAGGGACCGTTCCGAGACATTCTTCTAACATAAAGCATGATTGTGTTTTGTTGCAGAAGTCAACTACCACTGGTAATCCCAGCAAGAGACTATTCATCACCAGTGGGGACACAGAGGTAAGACATGTTGATTTTCTGACAGTTTGTCAGGTGACAGACATTAACTGGTAACCTCCATACATGAAACATACTTGGTACAGTGAAATGTCCATATTATATTTATTCTACAATATTTTGAAATTCATAATTTCAAGTGCTGTTCAATATTGATGGTTTTCGTTGATATTTATTTTTCTAGTTAAAATTATATTAAATCAGTCAAATACAAGTTGGAGGTATTAAGCTCCCAGTTTTGATTTTTATCACCCCAATTTTCAAACAGTGACACTATCACATCACTATCAAACAAAGATAGAGGATTTGTTCCAACAAAATGCCTTTGATAAATCCAGATATTTGGTTCCAGCACAGTTGAAATATCTTGATGCTAAGAATTAACTCTGGAATGAGAGATGTTCTCTGTTAAGGTCTGAAAATAGCAAATCGTGAAGGGCGTGTCAGATGCACAACAAAGTGCTATTTACAAATGGGTCCATGGTAATTATCATTATCAGAAGAATTCTCTGGATAATCTGATGGAGTTTGATGTAGTTTTCCTTTACTTTGTTTTACAATGACTAAAATGTAAGAAGTACATATGCACTTGCTTTTGTAGCAGGTTAAAGGTGAACTTAACCTTTTCTCTTGGCGTTTTTTTCCTTTCATAAACACACACTAACCTAGCAATAATTGTTAAATAACTTTGTCTGATGAGGTGTAAATCGATATTGAACTACTTGTACACAATCGCTAATATATTACACCCTGCTAACATTAAAACATGAGAGGTTTATAGTGTTGTGTATTACATTGTTTACTGCGTCGTGTACATTCTGTGGTAATCACACAGGACATTACAGCAAAGACAACTGGGTATTGTTGCATGTTACACTGTTAATTACAGTGTGTACCTCTGGCATATTGCCAGGATGTGTTACCTGGGGACACTTTGATGAGTTCTGTCAGCTTAGAGCTTGGTTTCCCCCCATTGCGTTATTTATTGATCATATAAACTTAAGATTGGTATTGATCTGCTCTCAAAGTTATGTGATTTGTACCATTAAGCACCGTCTGTCGTCTCTCAATGGGTTTATGATGCTGCTGTCGTTGGGAAGGGTGTTAGCATTTCCTTGCATTTGTCAACAGGAAATGGTTTTCTGTTCATTTGTAGATAAGTCCCATTATATTCTACATGAAAAGGAAAACGAGGAGAGCAGTGATGTTATCACAACTTCAATAACTTTGTTATTACTCTTGGTACAAACACCCAATATAGGATTTATTATCCTCGTGTAGTTACAGTTTAAACACAGTTGTATTGATTGTGCTTGTTGTGAAACAGAATAGTTTGTGTCAGATTACTTTTGTGATTGTGTCCTGAAAGGTACTTGTGCTAAACACAATTCCAGTTTAGATACTAATGACTGTAAAAATTGTACTGACTGGTATTCAGAGTGCATTGTGAAAGCTGACATTATGTGATTAAAGTGTTTGGCTAAGTCATGTAGTAATTGGTTGAGTGAATATACTGTTTTGTTTTAAGATAGTGCAGCCTGAAAATAAATAAGATATGTATTTATAGATGTTTATCCCCCTGGCATGTAATGCGGGGGGATATAGTCGACACCTCGTCTGACATGTTTTGGACGTTTTGTCTCAAAATGGAGGAATGGCCTCGTTTCTGGAGCAGAACTCAAAAACCATTCAATATTTTTCTGGGTAGATATATCAATCAGAACCTATAGTGGTGCCTTTTGGTATTTACAGGTTTTTGTGATTTAGTATCTTCTTGGTTTCCATGGAAACGTTTCTCAAAAGTGAGAGATGTGTTTCGTTTCCAGAGCAGATCTCAAAAACTTCCTAATATCTGTCAGTAAAACTTGGTAGATATGTGTGGCAGATGTTAAAGTGGTGCCTTTTGGTATTTACAGTTTTTTGTGATTTATTATTTTCTCTGGTTCCATGGAAATGTCTTGGACTTTGTCTCCGTATGGAGGGATGGGCTTCATTTCCAGAACAGAACTCGAAAACCATTTCATATCTTTCAACAGATCTTGGCAGATATATGAGACAGATCTTGAAATGGTGACTTTTGCTGATTACAGATATATGGCATTTAAATTTGTCATGTATTCCATGGGAACAATTCAAACTTAGTCTAAAAAAACAATAAGTAACTGTCAGATGATTTGTCCTTTCAAACAGAAAGGGGCTGGGGGGACATGTCATCTTCTGATGACTCTTGTTTTTTTATGGCCTGATGTTTTTTTGTTGTGACAGCACACTCATATGTATGGTCTACTTCCTGTCCAGGATATGTCATTTAATGGTGTCTATGCAACATGTACTTAAAGAATTGAACGAAGTCCTTCACATGACTGCAATATCTCTGACTGTTTTTCAGTAGTTTTGGTCATATTTTAAGTTATGCCTAATCTCAGGTTTAGTTTCATGGGTTAATACTAGCTGTTATCATACGTTCTTCCTGGTGATGTGATGGCATCTAAACATAAATACCAGCATTTGCATCCTCCGGGATGGTACACTTACTTCAGATGATAGAGTTCCCCAAACAGTTAAATGTGTCTGGAAGAATCACTGATAGCAACTAAATTGGTTCATTTGGTTTTTTTTTTCAACATATGCTGATAAAGGATGCTAAAAATGGAGCTCCTGGCTATTTTGGCGCTGATCCCTCACTTGACTGTTCATAGAAACTGGATCTCAGTCGTAGCTATGGCTTGAATGGAAAGGATTATTTAAGGAGTTGTTTCAGGATTTCTGTTTGAATATTATGTGTTGGTATAGCCTTGTGGGCTAGCATTTACTAGTACCATCAAAGTTTGATTCTCTGGAGACATGCAACAAAGTAACACATTTGTTGTCTGTTTACTGTGGATAACATATGACACCAAAATGAAGTATGGGTCCACAAGTCACAGGTGTAACAATACAGCAATACACTATTGTATCCTGGTATATGATTCATGATGCAGTATGTTGATAGATAGCCAAATCTACATCATGTACATAGTGCCCTCAATTTTGAAATGAGTAGTGGAAATGCTGTACAGACCCTGTATTCTGATGGGTTCTGTGTACATCTTTGTTATCAGGGTCTGCATGGAGTGTGCCTGTACTTCCTGAGGTTGTCAACCAAGGCTATTTCCAACAAAAACATCACAGATGAGGTCAACTTCGGTATGATGGACTGCAACCAGGGGCAGGTGCTAAGTGGCTTTGAGAAACACATGTCAAAGGTCATACTACCAGCACTGAAATCTCTAGAGGTAGGTACTACCAGAGTTCAAAATACCTGTCCAATCGTTCGGGATGGTTTATTTTCAACACAGACTGCCAGATCTGACCAATGGTCCTGTTAAGTTTCAATCCTTATTTTACAAGTTTTAATTTAATTAGACTAAGTAAATCAGCAAGTTTTACATCTGACCAACCTTGTGGTCTGGCTGAAATTTTTGGGAGTGTCATATCCTGGTATTAGAATAGTGGAAATTTCATATTAACATAACTTTTGTTGAAACGTCATTGTGAAAAATATCAAGTACAAATATTGGACATGTTTGTAGATTCAGTGTTTTTTTTTCAGATTTATCTATGTGACTCAAATTTCATATGAATCCTTGATATGTTTCAGCAATTGTTTATGATTTTGATGTCTGTTTATGCCAGGTTGTGTCAAGTAGAATCTATTTTGAATGCAATTTGTGTTTTTTTTCAGCAATGGGGCACCTTAACAAATGGCAGCAACGGTAACAATGCTCAGGTTGAGGATTTCTTGGAAAACATGGAGAAGTTCATCAGCAGCCTCATCTCTGCTCTAAACAACATGGAGGGTCAGGTCTCTCTGGAGGAGAATGGGACAGGACACATTATAGACAGCATGGAGTCTCCCTCAGACTATCAGACTGCAGGTATGGTGTGGAACTCTTTGGATGATGGGAGTTATTGTTATTCTGTTGACAGTTCGTAACATCCAAGGCAAAGTCAGGAATGTGTATCCTTGTTGGATAAATAATTCTCATAGACTTACAGTAGTCTTAGCAACACAATTTCTTTTAGGTTGACTCAGTAAAAGTTTGAAACTTTTGAAGATTGTGAATCTATATAGACACTGGTGCAGCTGTTTAGACACACAGTTAAGCTGTATACATCTGTTACAGCTGCTAACACAGAGTACCTGGAGAAGCTGGAGGAGCTGCTTGGTCTTTGGTCCAAGCAGATTGAGCAGGTACTGGCTGAGAGTGAGCAGATGAGGCGAGAAGCTGATGACATCGGACCAACTGCGGAACTAGCATACTGGAAGAGTCGCATGGCCAGATTCAACAAGTATGTCTACCACCCTTTTGTAGTTTCATGAAAGCGTTTTCTGACCTTGAAGTAACTCTGAGTCCTCTGTACTCTCCATTATGTATTGTAACATTTTATTGATCTGAAGACAACTTTGTTATGCCACTGCATGGATTTAATGTCCTGTGTCAAAACTTAGACACACTTTGCTAATCCATTTGTTAAAGCTGGTATCCCAGACTTTTACAGACAGACTCAATCTGTGAGTGTTTAATCATGTAAAAGATTAATGGTGCGTTTCCTTCTAAGTATAATTAACCCTTACTGTGTTACGACTGCACAATAGTCTAAGACACCAAACTGAAATCATTGAACCACTTTCTTTATCACACTTTCAATCTGATATTAGTAGCAAATGAGTTAATGTATTTGAGATGGTTGGCTGAACTGAATAAACCTGTTAATGATTACTACTTTAATATTAATAGCCATGTATTATCAGGTATTTTTGACTGCGATATAGATAGGGTATTGAAAAAACACAGATTTAACAGCATCCAAAATACTAGTCAGGTAAGGCTGTGGCACAGATATTGATTATACTTGTCTGAGTTTTCTGTAATTAGAAGAGGGATCAATTATTGATGGAGTCTGAGGCAAGGAATTGCTTCATGTTGCTTGTCAGTGATTTACAGTAGTCAATTGTTTTGGCAGCCTCCTGGAACAGATGAAGAACGCAAGAGTGAAGCGAGTGGTGGGCGTGTTACAGGTGGCCAAGTCCAAGTCACTGAAGAAGTGGAAGGAACTGGTGAGATGTGCAGCAGCTCGGTCCGACATTATAGCATGTTTCCACTCCTTCTTTACACAACGATAACTCAGAACCCACCAACTATGACAGATTATCTCAAGCAGTGATATCACTATATCTTCATTCACCATGTGCACCATCCGTAAGGAGGAATTTATTTGAATACATTGCCTTAAGAGCTTGTTTTAGGCAGAGTCAAACTCTGCCTCAGAGGAGTCATCTATATGGTTGTTGACTCAATGTTCATTGTCTTGAGACTTTCTGTAGTAAGTTGGTGATTCTGAAGTGATAACTGAGGATGACTAAACAGTGGCTGAAAGTAAGCTTAACAAACTTTAGCAAAGAAAACATCTTGATGATGTTCACCAGACTAATGGTACTATCCATTGCTGCTATCTGGTGCTCACTTTCGCCCAAGCCCTATTGTGACTCAGCCATTTTGAATCCCAAAATCTGTTAGAATTTATAGCATGTGACATCACCTGGATCTTGTATACAAACAAGCAGCGTACTGCTGCTGCTTAGGCAACAAAATGCTGAGTATCAACCCACAAGAGTTAAGGTATCAAAACAATTTGTGAAATATATGATTTTTTAACAGAGATCACTAAGACATAAACAGCTTTAGATACATGTGTCAAATTTCCAAGTAGTTGGTTGTCGGCCACCTCAATTCAAGATTATTAATTTCACCTCGTGATGGGATATTCCCCTGCAGTATGTAGTGCGCAACATAAATAAACCAGTGAAGTGAGTGAAAATAGGTGACATCGCTCCAAACTATCATGGCAACTCCATGGCATCCTCCGAAGTGAATGTAATCTACTTTCACATCATTTTTCAACACACTAACTAATGATAAGTCCATCATATTAACTAGTGGGTACTATCATACACTTAGTCTATTATTTGTCTATATTTTATAAGCTCTTGTTTCTTATCTGAGGTAAAACTGGTAACCCCAAGATGTACATTGCTGAGTTTGTTAGATTGTATACTGCTAAACAGAATGATGATAGGCAGCATCTGAAATAAGGTTGTCTCTGTAATATTTCTCAAAATAATGTGTTATTCTGTTTTGTATCCAGGATGGTCGCATCACAGATGCTGCTAATGAAGCCAAGGACAATGTGAAATATCTCTATACTCTCGACAAGTTCTTTGGCCCACTTGTCAAGTGTACTCCAGTAAGTTCAAGATGATTAAACGTGATGTTGATTCTATATCCAGCAACTGTTCCTTCTCATTCAAGAGAAATTCATTGATCAGGTTGTCAGGCTTGATGACTGGTTTATTGTCATTGTATGTCATCATACCCTGACAGGGTGAATTCTTGCTCATAACAGTTATTACTGGTTTGCTTGCTCCAGCTTGGAATTGATTTCTGTTCATTGTATAGTTGGAACATGGCTCTTTCTTACTTGAAACGGGTAATATAAATGATAAAACAATCATACTTTCCAGCCTGTCCATCATAATGACCAATTTAGCTAGTGTGTTGAATAGTTGTGGAAATGTTGTACAGGCTAACATGGTGGAACACATTCCAAGTCTGATGAATGCCATCAGGATGATCTACAGCATCTCGCAGTACTATAACACCTCCGAGAGGATGACCTCCTTGTTTGTGAAGGTCACCAACCAGATGATTACAACATGCAAGGCCTACATCATGCAGGGAGTGAGCAAGGTGTGGGAGCACCCAAGGTATGTTCAGCTTTGCCCTCATACTTGAGGTTATGGGAAGCCGACTTAAGCACTGCAGTTCACTATGCAGAGTGACCTCAGTATTGTGCTGAGGACAGTGATTGTAGGCCTTATTGTATAGTAACATTTGAGAGGTACTGTTCTTCAATACTTCCATTTTACTGCAGATTGGAGTTTTGTTATGGTTGATAGTTTGCCGTGGCAAAACGTATAAGAAATCCCTCCAGAACCAGCAAAATATGACACAGACAAGTCTAAAATATTCAATAATACTTATTGACCAAAGAGTAAGATCATGGTGTGATTCACAGTAGACGTTTCATGTACAATGCAACTGAGTCAAATCTATAGTAATGGGTCACAAACATAATATCAACTCACCAAAGTCTTGGTTTGAGAGTGAGAAACAGTTATACTAAATGTTACGTAGCAAGCGGTCTGTCCTGGATGTAGGTTGATGTTGATAATCGGACGAAGAGGGAGACAGGTGTAGATAGACCGAATAATGACACAACTCCAGTATAACACTGTGTGTGAGTCCGTATGTGTGTGTGAACACACCAACCAGCCTAATATATACACAGTCACTGATTCTTGAGCATTCCAGCAAAGTATGGAACCTTTGCGACCAGCTCGTGTTTACCAATAGTCAAAACACACCAAAGGGAGGCAACTCTAAAGCGCTACCTTAAAGGCGTGCTACTAAAACATTATTACCAGTACAAAACGTCACCCATAATAATTATAACTCACCACTCTAAACATTGGTACCTAACTATAACTGTCACTTATTCAATAATAATACAAATTACAGAAAACACACTCTTGTAACAACTGAATAACAATGACAGAAAATGTAAACACTTGATTAAGTAAGACTAGCTACAGGCAGTACTACTGAAATAAGTACCACTGGAATAAGGTTTTCACTTATCTTCTGTTACAGTTAAGAATTTACTGTGACAAACAATGTAAGAAATCCCCTGTGAACCAGCAAAACAGAACAAAGACCAGTTGTTTACGTTCAAATTCTATTATTGTTATTATGCAACGAGATCAAGGTATACAAAGTCACAAGTCAATATAACAATGCAGATTTCAAATACAATTTAAGAGAGACAAAATCTAAGTCAGTGGGTCACAAAATACAATATAGCAAACTCACCAAAGTCTTGGTGTGAGAGAGAATCATTTTGGCAGAATGTCAACACAGCGATCGGTGCGACCGCAGATAATGTAGATTCAGGCGTTGACTTGGTTTTGATGATCAAGTGTGTTGGCAGTAACTCCAGTAAATATGAATGAATGGGAGTGTCGCTCTCCACACGGCAACCGACCTATTTATATATAAACTAAGTCATTTCTCGAAAGCTCAGGCACAAACGAACATCGTCGACACTGTAGAATGCCCTAGAATAGGTCTCCTAAACATCGAAAAGTGGGAGCAGATAAATTCCGGAAAACCAGAATGCGTGAGGTAGCTATTAAAACGAAATGTGACCCATCATAATTAATATTCAAAACACTAAATGTTGTGACCCAATAATAATTATTACTGAATTAATAACAAAAATATACAGAAAATACACACTCCTAACACTTCTAATGTTGTATAAGACTGTGTAGACAACCTATGGTGTATTGCTGATTTCCCCACCAGCTGTGATGTGAGATGCTGCATGTAACTGTCCTCTTTTCCTAGACCAATGCTGCTAAAGAGATTGGGGGAGTGTATCAACCTGAACAAGGAGTATCAGCGGCACTTCCACAAGACCAAGGCAAGACTTCAGGAGACGCCCAATGAAAGACAGTTTGAGTTCAGGTGATATATCTGCTTATCCATTCATTATGGGGATGCTTTGAATGATTGTGGTGAAAAGTGTCTTTTTAACTGGGGCAGGTGCTATTTATGATGGCAGGTGATGGTTATTAGAAGTAAGAAAATGATGTTTTCTAGCCTAATTGATGGTTTGATAAAAGGACTTTCAAGCAGTCCAAACTGATTTTATGGTTTGGTTTGAGTGTTGGCTGATAATGAATTTAACCTGTTTTCATTGAAGATCATTTTCCCTTTCTTCCAGTGAAAACTACATTTTTGGCAAATTTGACACATTCTGCAAACGTTTGGATAAGATCATTGACATGATCAACACAATAGAGATGTTTGCTGGCATTCAGGATATGAAAATAGAGGGTCTGGACACCATCATCGTCAGGTACAAGACTATTGTTGATGTCACAAAGAAGAAGAACTATGATGTGTTGGACCATCGGAAGCAGGAGGTTAGTGTCATCATCAGAATACCTGTCTCTCACTTGAAACAGGGTTACTTGGTAGACAGGATGTCTGCCTTGACTAATACTTGACTAGTCCTTCTAGTATATCTTTGTTTAACTTTAATAGTAGAAATATTACTGTCATGGATGGGATTCAGTTTCACTGATGTTTGTCTAGTTTGTCATTATATTTGTTGAGCCCAGCATTAAATGTTTTCTTTACCTTCCAGTTTGATCAGGACTATCTTGATTTCCGCAACCAGATTGATTCCCTGCGTATGAGCATCCAGACCTTCATGGACTCATGGTTCCAGAGATCTCTCACGGTTAGTCTTGGAGCCGCTACAAGCTCTACAACAATTTTGTTTGCATCAAAGATTTACTCAACATGAATTTGTCTTTGAAAGTGCTGTTTTTTTGTGTTTTTACTTCCCTATTTTATCAAGTAAACTAAGAGAAGAATGCATATGTAATAATGGTAAAAGGATGCAGGGGTTAATGTCTAAATTTGATCTTCAGACCGAGAAAGCCTTGGAGCTACTAGACAAGTTTGATGCCATCAGTGGAGCCCAGCTGGACATGAATGAGAAGTACATGCGGGTCATGATGAGCTATGGCAAAGACTTGGAGTCAATCAGGAAGATCTACCAGAAGAACAAGGGAGACCCCATCATCCCACGGAACCTGCCCCCGATTGCTGGCCGAATAGCATGGGCCAGACAGTTGTACAGGAAGATTGAGCTGCCCATGAAGGTGTTCAAGAGCAAGCCAGAGATACTGAAGGTCAGTCTGGTTACAATCAGGATACTTTTACAGGTCATTAAATTGCAGAATTTCTGTGCTGCTGGAATGAATTTTAATGATGCTGAATCTGTGTTAACTTGTTTTTGTAGCATGCTGAGGCCAAGAAAATAATCCGAAACTTCAACAAAATGGCTGGTGTTTTGCTTGAGTATGAGGTAAGATGTTTGCATTTTTCACTGTTCAAAAGTCCTGTTATTTCAGTTAAGATTGCATGGTTAAATTACATTTTCTGATTTTCTGATACAATATTACCTTGGAGGTTGTATCATGTTGAGCAAGTGAGAAGTATTCTACTTAAAACTGAATGGACACAGTAATAATGAACACATAATGACAAAGTTTGATCGTTGTCTTCCTTTTGACTTATCAGTTAATAGGGAACACCTGTACATCTCAGTCTTTGCTCTGTGGCTCACTTGAAAAATATACCTTTGAAATATTATAAACGTATTAGATAATTAGTGATGTGGTTCTCTTTCCTCTAACAAGCTACAGCGTGAGGTATTGCTGTCAGTAGGTAACCTGTTTGTTGAGATTGATGATGGACCTGTGATGTTGCAGCTGCTGTATCACCGTGGATGGTTCCGTGCCGTGGAGGCAGCAAAGAGTGGACTGCATGCTTCACTTCTTGTGAAGCACCCAGAGTCCAACGAGCTGTTTGTCAACTTTGACCCCCAGATTATGGAACTGATTCAGGAGGCTAAGTGTCTGCAGGCTATGGGGCTGGAGGTTCCCCGGGAGGCTAAGGACCTCATTGTGAAGGAGGAGACAATCAAGAGCAACCACACCACGTAAGTGACTCCTGGAAACATCAATCTGTAAGCTGTAAGGCCCTGACAACTTTGAAGATATGTTCCATTTTCAAGTCTTTCAGACATGAAAACAGTAGGTCCTAAATCGTTTGTGTTTGATGAAGAAAAAATTTGATTGATTGTTTGGTTGTTCCAATTATTTCAATTAATTGGAACACCACTAATCCATATTTGTCATGATGTTCCATGATTTATCTCTAACCATGCTAACATATAAATATCAAAATGGCGTCAGACAGTCATGTCTTATTTGTTTTAGTTTATGATGAAGCTGTATTTTACAAAAGCAATTTCTTTGACATGCAGTCTGCAGGAAATCCTGTCTGAGTACAAGGGCATTGTCGGAAGTATCGCCCACGCTCTGTTGCCTTTGATGAAACCATTCCAGGACCGTGTTGAAGAGGCCCTTAGTCCTGGAGTGACAAGTCTCACATGGACTTCTCTCAATGTTGATGCATGTGAGTCTCAGTCAATCAGTGTCTCACACATTTGTACTCTCACTTTGTTTCTTGTTACCTTCTCTCCTTGTAGAGATTCTAGGGTAACTTACACTGTTTGCACAGGCTTGAAAAAGCCTTGAATTTGGCACCCATGATAATAACTATAAATAACCGAATATATTTGGAATATTTTGCTCCTATATTAAGTGATATCATGAAGTATAAGCTTACAAATAAGCAGTTCTGATGGTACATGAACAGTGTGTGATTAAAGGACATTTGCACGTGATATATTACTTTGAATCGTTTAATCATTTCAGTGAAGTCTTTCAACAAAATTCAAACTTTTGTATGATGCTGTTTTGATGAACAGTGAAAATTATCAGCTGCTTTTTGTTTTCCTTGAATATTTTGTTCAGTGATTGTCTGTATATAAATGATATCCCCATTTTCCAGACACTTCTAAAATCTATGAGGTCATGTCCTCTCTTGAGAAGCTAGTGAAGACTGTCAACGATATCCTTGACTGCCGTATCGAGGCTGTTCTACAGGAGATGTCCATTACAGCACTTTGTGATCTGCCAGAGTATGAGGCCATTCCTGCTGAAAAGTTCCTGGAAATCACAGAGGACGTTGTCAAGCAGGCATCAGAATCTCTAGCAACGTAAGCCATTTTGAGTAACTTTCCTACTGAGGTCAAGTCTCAGAGACTGGGCAAAGGGTACATCTTAACTTAATAACTGTTTTGCAAAAGGGTTTTTGACACTGAACAAATGTGCGTCCACTATGCACAGATGTGTAGAATAGATTTAAGAATCCCAAATTACTGTGCCAAGGAGATGCACAAACTACGTACCAGGTATCAGTAGTTATCTGCGTCCGTAACCCATCAGTCCTGTCCACTGTTCACTGATTCATTCTAGAATCTGAAGTAATTATCTCAATGTAAGTATACAGTACACTTCATTTCAGTTCTTTACTGAAACCTAATATTACCAGCATGGATCAGAAACATTTTCTGATTTGGGGTCCTCTAGATACCACTTTTGAAGGTCACGGTAAAACTCATTAACTACTAGCAAGTCCTGTAGTGGCCATGAATGGTTCAGTTTTAGTGTAGCTATGTCATGAAAGCTACATATAAATCAAATTTTGTCAGCCCAAAAGTTGTTGGTGTAGCTAATATGTGTTCACTTTCTGTTTTCCAGTCAGAGTCAGTTGGTTGAGAAGTCAGTGAATGAGCTGGTGAGTACTCTGAAGGGAAAGCTGTATCCCGAGGAGCAGACCAACCTGTCCCCTGATGATGGCTACGCTTGTGTTCAGCCTGACACAAAGAACAAGAAGCAGCGTTGCCAGGAGTGTCAGCCATGTTGCTACTACAGCCTCCTAAACTACTTCACACAGCGCAACACCGAGGCCCTTGTCAAGTGTGAGTACTAACACCTGTAAGGTTGAAAGGATGGACTATATTAGTTCCTGATGCTCACACATGTATGTCTTAGCAATTCTCGTGGTTCTCAAATCAAGTTAACAATGAAATCACTGTCTGAAGTGGCATTAAACCATTGTGGCTTATTTCCTTTGTGTATTGACTTGTGATGGCTTCCCCCAGGTACCCGCCTTTCCTTGGACACCATCAAGCGTCGGCTGCAAGCCTCCAACAAGTACACCATGGGGGATGAACTGAAGGAGGACCCCAAGCCTCCCCTGTTTAAGGCTGATGTCATCCTGGCCATCCCCAATGTTGTGATGAAGCCCAGTTTGGAGGATCTCCAACACACTCTCAACAAGGCTGTGCAGATAATCCTGAAGGCTTCGGCCAACATCCCACAGTGGGAGCACCAGACCCTGCAGCAGAAGCAGCAGCAGAAGGTAGGGATCATGCTGGCTATAGCCTTTATAGCCAGATAGCTAGATAGGGATATGGTCTTCAGATTGCATGTGTGTGAACATTTGTACAGGTATAATCATACACTAATGCTGTTTATGTTATCTAATGCTGACATTTGTGAGAGACAGGTGGTCAGATTTAATTTCCCTGATAATGTGAAACAGCTTATAGATGGCACATCATTCCCTCATTCTGTGGATTGTTGATCAGGCTATTAACCATTGGTTCCCACAGCATGAACTTCTAAACAACATATTGTGTATTTAGTTCAGCAGGAATATTGGAAGTTGGTGTCAAATATTTTAATTATATTTATGTTCTGTTGAACTGAATACACATTTGACTCCACTGTTAGATCAGAGAAGACCATCACAAGTTGATTGCTAACTGATTTAAAGAATGATTGATTCATAAAGTTTCAAAGAACCAGAGGGTGATTTGGTTAAAAGGAAATGTTCATAAGAATTATTTGAAATGGCCCATACAATTGCTTGTGTTCTTGATGTATTGTAGGATCAAGTCTACTGTTATGGCCAGTTTAATGGTGGTTTTCTAAGTTTGCTTGTTTAGCTTAGGCTTAGATAATGGATGGTTTAACATGTTAAAGGTTCCTTTCTCCCATAAAGTCATCCGAGAGCTACTTGGATCATAAATCTGTTTCACTGCTATAAAATCACGATAAGAACTGGGGATGTATGAAACAAGGCCAAATTGTTTTAGTGACTGCTAGTTTGATTGTAACATGAACCTGGGCAGCTATCATTTAGATCCCCTGTGATAATCCATGCATGTGCCTGCAGATGTTGGTCTGTAGAGGTATCATGACAGAGTAGAAGGTCTATATTTGTGTCACACTAGCCCTTAGCTGACCTAGTGGAGCAGGGCTGAGACTGTACAAGCTGCAGTATCATAGCAAGGGTAGCCATTGTACAGCTGACTAACACTGCTTGTGTTACTAACACTAGGTGGCAGCTGCTAACTGCTGATGTATAAAGAAATACAGCTTCCATTCAAATACTGATGCCAAATTGACACCATGGAGATGCTCATACCAGGTCAACTGCCATTTAAGGAATCCTTCAGAAAAAAACTTTTCTAAACATTTTAGTCACTTAGTAAATTGACGACTCAACTCAGTTCAGGTTATTTGTGAAATTTCAATTGAGATGTGCAAGCTGTATTTGTCTATTACATATACCCTGTGCCTGTTACCATGGTAATGGTGTTGTGTATTTTCCTGATTTCAGGCTGACAGAAAGGTCTGTGTGACTGTGTGAAAGCCACATTGTGCTGTGCTGCTGCACTTAATGCTCTGCATGGTTTTGTTAGTGGCTTAGTACACTCTTAATGCAGGCAGTATAGTTTGTAGAAGTTTGTCTGACTTAGTATGCAATTACTAAAACAGGATGTTATGGTATATCTGTAGACCTAACGTATAAACATCCAACACAGGTCTTGCTATAACGGACAGCCAGTGGTCAGAAGTGAGCATCAATGTGGGCCGTCTATTGTAAACTATCTTTTGAAAGTTAAAGTGATACTTAGATTCAAACAGCAGAGGATCCACATGCTTTAGAGTTACTACAAATGACTATTAGTTAGAACTGCCTGTAGTCACAATGAAGCATTGCACCTTCTTCAGAGACTGATGCTTCTATTGTACTCTCAGAAAAACTTCAGCTGTCACTTTTGCTTCAGCATTATGCACCAGTAATAGTTTGGGTTTGTTTCTGAGAACTGGCAACTATTAAAACATCTGTTCTAAATACTGTTGTAGTTCAGCTTTCATTTTAAATGTTAAATAATTTGTGGAGCTTTCGACATGACGACGTAACCTGTATTGTTGGTGTTACTGACTATGCACATTTGGGGAAGTGTCAGTTTGCACCTGCTTTGCTGTACTATGGATGGCTGTAAGTGTTGGTAATTGCAATGGGTGCGACAAGTTTTCATTTTGCTTGACAGTTCAATAGAGCATTTATTTAAGATAATTCTTGGATGATTTTCATTTTCATTTTCAGAGAGTATGTTCAGAATAATGTCTTTGAGTATACTCAACCATTTCATTACGACAATGTTGTGTTAAGCTATTTGGCATGGTTTTACGTGCCTCAACAATGAATTAATTGCTTTTGTTAGGTTTGTGCGAAGTTATTTTCCTTAACAACACTCTGGAAACCAAAAAAAATCAGCAAAGATGTGTTCATGTAAAAAATCATACTTTGAAGATATCGGTTAAATTTTGTTTTCATTACTTTAGCAAATATGTTATTGATACATCTCTGTAAAGCAGGATAATCAGATGACCTCAGAAAATTACCAGATTAACTTATCTGACTTAGTTTGCGTTTCCTCACCTGCTTGTGATACAGTAACATAACATCATTGACTTGTCAGTAACAGCAGGATCCAGGTTTCTAGAAGTCTATTGGGGTTCACGTAAGACATTTAATGTTGTAGGAGATGGAGCTGCTAGCCGCAGAACAAGCAGATGAGGGAGCCAAGATGATTCCCACTGCCCAGGTGAAGCCACTGCACAAGGTGATCAGCGAACACAAGGATGTGATGAAGATTGTTATCCAGTTAAACTCCATCATCTCCACATTCAAGGCAGACGTCAATGAGTCACTGGAAGTGTATACTCAGTACTCTGAACTTTGGGCTCAGGTATGACATCCTGTTTACAAAACTTGTGTAAGGCATTTCATGTTGTCAGTGTGGCGAAAGCAACATTGATTCATGTTGTTCATACTGTCAAATAACACAGGATTGTTTGGTAGGACTACATAAAGAATGATCATTGTGTGCATGAGGAGGTAAAGATAAAATGTCCTATTAAATCTGTTTGAGAGAACACTTAGATCTTATTTTCTACATTAGGATCATTGCAATAGAGAGCATTAAATTCGAAGTTGATAGTGGTTTCAGTTGTGATTGTTAGATGCTTGACATTGCATCAGCAGTGTATCCAGGATGAGTGTTTGAAATGCATCCTAATTGTGTTTCAGGAGCCCGAGGAGAAGGTGAAGGAATTCATGGCCAGCAAACCCATCATGTCCGAGATTGAAGCGCAGATCAAGTATTATCAGGTAAAAGTCGTACAAGTCTGTTAAAACTTTTGTTCGTATCACTTGAAATAAGGTTCAGTTTTCCATGTTAGTGAAGTTCACGAAATTTGCATTGCTGCTTAATTCTTTATTAACGTACTGTTCAGTATTGACCATACTATCTGCATTCTTTTCACAGAAACTTGAGTTGGAGATTGAAGAGATGCAGACAAGTTTCCGTGTGGGTTCCGTGCTGTTCCTGACCGACGTTCTCAAACTAGCGCTGGTCACGGAAACCCGCAATTGGAAACATGCTTACGCCAAGGCCCTCAACGAGAAATGTAGTCGGGAGATGGATGAGACTCTTGACTTCATTGACAATCTCATGAAGAGACTTAGTCGACCAATCAAAGATTTGGATGACGTGAGAGGTGCCATGGCTGCCCTGAATGAAATACGAGAAAATGAGATCCGTATTGATATGACTCTTGGGCCGATTGAAGAGACATATGCCTTGCTGAATCGTGTGAACATCTTTTTCAATGATGGAAATGCTGAGAGGGTTGATTCAATGGCCTACAACTGGAAGAAACTTAACACGCAGGTTTGAACATTTTGTGATCTTTTTGCTGTCCATTTCACACATTTAGGAATGATGGAGTATTCATGGTGTCAGCCACTGCTTTGGTAGTCACACATTTAGTCTAACTATAAGTCCTATTTCAATAATCCCCTGAATTTCTCATTTGTCTGGGGCTCTCATTTAGCTGCATACAGTGTTATCAAAGACTTTTGGAAATATAGTATACCTCTGTGGTGTTGATGTAAATGCAGATAGTCTTTGGTGTGATGCAGTTGTTTATAAAGAGGCAATTTTGTCTGTACCTACAGGTAGATGTTGTTCAGGAGCATCTGCTGGTCATTCAGCCGGAGTTCAAGGCTGACCTCACCGCTGGTGTGGAACAGTACATTGCTGATGTTAACTCATTTGTCAATGACTATGACAAAACGTGAGTATATACAAGTGGAAAACAATTCTTGATAATCTTGATTGTGAAATTGTCTGCTTTGTTTGATTTTAGATAGAAGGATGGACTACAGTCATTTAGTCCAGTGTTTCACAAGCTATAAGCGCTTAAGTAAAGTGAACTGTTTCAAAGTTTCACTTTTGTAGATGTAGTCACTGTTGTAATGAGTGTCTCTGTAAGAGTAGAGAACCACTGTTTCTCTCACAAGGAGGACTTTCCATTCAGAAGATGTAAAATATGAGATTGCAGATATGGTAAAAATGTCTTAGATTTCAAATCACTGTAGTATATTAGCCTGGTTGATTTGACATCCAAATCAAATAAGAAATACCTTTCTAGATAGATTTCCTCCTAATCAGTTTTGTGCTGTCAAGTTGTACTGATTACATCAGTGTATGTGTGAATCTCCAATCTGATTCTGTTGGATCTCAGGGGCCCAATGGAACAGGGCATACAGCCTAGCGAGGCCTCTGACCGTCTCAACATCTACCAAGCCAAGTTTGATGAGTTATGGAGGAAGTATGTCACCTACAATGGTGGGGAGGAGCTGTTTGGGCTTCAGGTGACGGAGTACCCAGAACTGTTCCGCATCAAGAAGGAGCTTAACCTTCTCCAGAAGCTGTATCAGCTGTACAACGCTGTCCTGGACAACGTCAGTGGGTACTATGACATTGCCTGGTCTGAGATTGACATTGAGAAGATCAATGGAGAGCTTTTGGAGTTCCAAAATAGGTATGGGTGTAATTAATCTAAAGGCCCAACTGTGAATCTTCAATAGTGTGCAATGTTTGCAACACATGTATGGCTATATATCTGGAAGAGTGATAAAAGCTTCAACAAACTGTGCTCATTCATAGCTTTAATGAGCAACACTTAAAGATTAAAGGATCTATTGTATAAAATCTGATGGCAGAAACCCTCCAGGGCCAGTAAGAATCTCCTTGTCTAAGAGCAAACTGTTCACCTGGGAAAGTTTTTGAAGGGTTGATATGTGGTTAAGTTATGTTTTGGTTTGGTATGCCAAGATTACATGATCTGTGGTTTTGTCCAGGTGCCGTAAGTTGCCAAAGGCCTTGAAGGAATGGCAGGCCTATGAGGATTTGCGGAAGACTATTGATGACTTCAATGAGACTTGTCCACTTCTTGAAATGATGTCCAATAAAGCCATGATGGCCCGTCACTGGGAGCGTATTGCACAGATAACTGGACACACATTTGATGTGGAATCTGAGAACTTCCTCCTGCGAGACTTGATGAAGGCTCCATTGTTGCAGTACAAAGAAGACATTGAGGTGAGACATGCTAAATAGTCAAGAGCTGGACAACACTCAAATTTGATGCATTGTAACTAGACAACACTGGAAAAATACCTCTAGCACTTGATGCAATAGAACTACACAAGACAAGAGAACAGGCGGTTATTGAGTAATAACTAATAGTGTTAAACATATCATTTGAGCAGTAGTTTTTCTCATGAGCAGACCACTTCAAACAACTACCTTTGCACTAGAGATAAGACAGTGTAGAGCTTTATGGTGTCCCTTAATGATACTGAATGGCTGGCAAAGAAATACATTATATTGAAGAGTGACTGCTGTTGTGTCTCTTGTGATTTTTATGTATTGTGACTGTTGTGACTTCTGACTGCTTTTGCTGTAGGACATCTGTATCTCAGCTGTGAAGGAGAAGGACATTGAGGCTAAGTTGAAGCAGGTGGTCAATGACTGGAGTGCCCAGAACTTCCAGTTCTCTAACTTCAAGACCAGGGGAGAACTTCTTCTCAAGGGTAGGTACACACTTTAACTGATGGTGAAGCATACAAATTTATGGATAGTAATCTCTTTGTTTCTTGTATAGAGCAATATTTTATGCTTCATTATTCACTCACCAACTTGCAGAATGTTGATAAAATAATTTACCTCATGGGTAACTCATGAATAAATAACCAGTTTGAGTGATAGGCAAGTCTTCATTGCATCACTTTGTGTTCAGGTGACACAACATCAGAGACTGTGGCACTGATGGAGGACAGTTTGATGGTGCTTGGCTCCTTGCTCAGTAACAGGTAAGAGTAGAAAGGAGACTTTGTGGCCAGACTTTGTTGTTTGAAGTTAAAAACGTCACCAGTGTTTTTTTAAGGACATTGTTCATTATTCCCTGCATTGCTTTTTGTGGGGTATATTTAAATGGGCTGCATTTGTTCCATGTGCATTTGTCTATACTGGAGCAGTGTTTTTAAATATTTCTTCACCAAACTTACCACATAGATAGGTCTGGTGGTGTACTGGTGTCCTTTGGTTTTGGAATTTGAGTTAAATATTTTTGGCATTTCCATGGCAACAAGTTTGAAATTGAAATTGGTGGTAGTGTTCTTTTCTGGAGCAGTACCTTTCAAACCTTTCTCTATTTCTTCACCAAACTTGGCATATAGATAGGTCTAGTGGTGTATTGATGCAGTTTTTGTATTTTTGGAATTCTGAATTAAATATTTTTGGCGTTTCGATGGCAACAAGTTTGACACCAACTGAAATTGGTGGTTGCACTCTTTTTTGGAGCAGAACTCTAAAACCATTCAATGTTTCTTCACCTAACTTGGCATGTATATAGGTATTTCAAGGTTTTTTGCAGGGCTTTTTAATTTATTTCAGTATCATAGGCCAGCTGTTTTACACAGCAGCATAACTACAACTGATCAGTGTACTCTCTCAATAGGTACAATGCCCCATTCAAGCCTCGTATACAGGAATGGGTACAGAAGTTAACCGGAACTACTGAGATCATTGAGAACTGGCTGGTTGTGCAGAACCTTTGGATCTACCTGGAGGCTGTATTTGTTGGGGGTGACATTGCAAAACAGTTGCCTCAGGTAGGAGCCCACACAAAATGTGTTCTTGATCTGATCATTCACAAACTGATAGCTAAGATGTAATAGACTAGGCTATGAAGATATGTTATGACATTTTGATACACTTGCATCTGATGTATTATCTACTGATACCAGGAAGCCAAGCGGTTCAGCAACATTGACAAGTCCTGGCAGAAGATCATGCAGCGTGCCCATGAGAACCCAAACGTGGTGGTGTGCTGTGTTGGTGACGACACCCTGAGTCAGCTGCTGCCACATCTACTGGAACAACTGGAGATCTGCCAGAAGTCTCTCACTGGCTACCTGGAGAAAAAACGTCTGGTGTTCCCCCGATTCTTCTTTGTGTCTGACCCTGCTCTGCTTGAGATCCTTGGACAGGCCAGTGACTCCCACACTATCCAGGTATGTCAATGTTCTTTGTTTCTATAGGAAGTTTAAATGGCACTCCATGGTACAGCTAATACTAGAATAATACACAGATAATTCTTCACAGACAGTGGCATTTTGATTTGTGTGAACTATTTCCTTTTTTCAGAATCATCTCCTGAGTGTGTTTGACAACACTCGCCTTGTGACGTTTGATGAAAAACAGTATGATAAGATCCTTGCAATCAACTCCCAGGAGGGTGAGCAGGTTATGCTTGATGAGCCAGTCAATGCTCAGGGCAATGTTGAAGTGTGGCTTGGTGACCTCCTGAACACTGGCCGCCGCTCGCTGCACGGCATTATCAGAACAGCCTCTGTTGCCATCCAGGACCCAGCGTTTAACTTGCTGGAGTTCGAGAACACATTCCCGTCTCAGGTGGGTGTCAGTTATGTGTCATCTGTTAAGAAAATAGGCGTGCCTGATTGGCACTGACATAGAAATTTGTTTTCATTTCAAGAGTACAATTGTAATTCTTGTTGATTGGTCCTCACAGTTTGTAGCTAGTCCTGAAATGAAAACGTTTATAATCTTTCCAGTTTGTCAGTATTATACATTTGTAGCTGAATTGAGGTCTTGAGATGTCTAGATCAGAATTAATGCTTCTAGTCCAAGAAGACTGCATCACTGGATTTTTATTTCCCTGTAGTCTTGGGGCCCAAATGGAAGTTAATCAGTGTGAATCAATGTCTGCAGATTACTATGCACAAACTGTGGTGTTGTCCTGTACAGGTTGGTCTGCTGGGCATCCAGATGATCTGGACCCGTGACTCAGAAGATGCCCTGAACAATGCTCGGACAGACAAGAAGGTGATGGCCACTACCAACCAAAAGTTTCTGGATCTTCTGAATATGTTGATTGAGCAGACAACACGAGAGATGACAAAGATGGAGAGAACCAAATATGAAACTCTCATCACCATCCACGTACATCAGAAGGACATCTTTGACGATCTGGTAAAATCCCATTACGGTTTATTTCTGTTACAAAATCGTTTTGATGTTATTTTCATATCTAGAAAAGGTCTAGTTGGTTTTAGTTGAACTTACTTCAATTATATTCTGAAAACATGGCAACATGGATGTCTGCATCTCCATCGAGAAAAATATTTTTTAAGAATATTGTTTATGTAGAAGTACAAATGGAACAATACAACCAATATGATATAGTAAGTGTGGCCTTACACCTGCTTGATACAATGGTCTGTAACTCCCTGACTGATGTGTTTATTGCCATTAGATGGCATCCTTGTGTTGCTTTAAGTTGTGTTTGAACCATGTTAGAAACCTGCTCTGCAGAAAGAAAAAAACTGATTCTTGGAAGATCTCATGTTGGAAATTTATTTGAGAGGTATGATTTAGTACTGATCTTCCAGAGTTCTTTTCAGCTGATCTAATTTGCTACTCCTCTGTCTGGATTACCATGGTTTAGTTTTGATACACCACACCATTCCTGCTCATGGTCGTCACTGCCTGACCACATCCTACTACTGTGTATTACATCTGGTACATCTAGAATATGCCCTGGTTATGTTTTCTGTGGGTCAGCTACATGTCAGTGAGTTTGACTTGAGTGGTTGAATTCTGCCACATGCTTCATTGAGGTTGACTTCACACATTGATCTTAAAAACTGTTATCTGATTTATGCTAGAGCTTCAGATCTGATTTTCATTATTTTCATTTTGCAGGTACGTCTCCATGTCAAGTCAATAAACGACTTTGAGTGGTTGAAGCAGTCTCGCTTCTACTTCAAGGAGGATCTGGATCAGTGCATTATCTCCATCACTGATGTGGACTTCATCTACCAGAACGAGTTCCTGGGGTGCACAGAGAGATTGGTCATCACCCCACTCACAGACAGGTGGGAAGATTTACGTTGTTGTTAACACTGACATTGTCATTCACATTTACTTTGCCTTCATGTTGTTGTTCATGTCCACAGTGTTGATGTGGATCTTTCAGCACAGTGTTGACTAATGGATGCCATCTCCTTTATTCTTTCAGTGTGATATTTAGGAACAGGTGCTTGTTCCCGTATCTTCTAAATACTTAAACTGTAGTGCCATCTGTACCAAAAGGGTTCAGTTGAAACCCACAAGTAACAATGTTGACGTCCCTCTTCCTGAGTGTTAACAAACCCATATCAAAGTGTAGTGTTCACCGAGAAGATGGTTGGCATAGAATGTCAGCTGTTGGATATGTATGTAATCTATAGTGTGCCTGTTTCAGATGTTACATCACCCTGTCCCAGGCATTGGGAATGTCGCTTGGGGGTGCCCCAGCAGGCCCTGCTGGTACTGGCAAGACTGAGACCACTAAGGACATGGGACGATGTCTTGGCAAGTATGTCGTCGTCTTCAACTGCTCTGATCAGATGGACTACAGAGGTCTTGGCAGAATCTACAAAGGTGAGGGCAAGATTTATTCCTGTAATCTGTAATCAGACAATGTATCAGCGGGATAAGAGTTCCATGGTTGTCATGAAAATTGACAGTGTGAAATTTGACTGCCTAGAAAGATCAGCCGCAGATCCCTGGTCCAAACTAAGTTATTTCCAGACTGCTTTGATTTTGAAACTGTCATTAAGATAACATCATCCTATCTCTGCTACCATTGATCAGCAGTCATGTAGACTGTCCATAAATAACATAAACATGTTAGCACTGGTAGATATATTTAGTTCAGATTGTGGCACTTCTACTTTGTCTTTTATAATAGGTCTTGCTCAGGCTGGTGCATGGGGTTGTTTTGACGAGTTCAACCGTATCGAGCTGCCTGTGTTGTCTGTGGCTGCCCAGCAGATTGCCATTGTTCTACAGTGTAAGAAGGAGAGGAAATCAGTGTTTATCTTCACTGATGGAGACTCTGTGGACATGGACCCCGAGTTTGGTATCTTCCTGACCATGGTAAGTTGCCCATGAGTTCTGCAGCACAATTATGTCTGTATTATCAAAGAAGTGTTTGGTCTTTACTACAAATATATAAGCTCTATCGTTCATTAGTGTTCACTGTGAACTTGTTTTGTCCTGAAAGACTTTGTTGCCCACTTGTCAATGATGCTGCAATCCACTGTGTAGAGTTACATTCACTAGGTGTGACAAACATCTTCAAAAGCTAATTTACCCTATTTATGAAGGTTTTTAATATCCTGATCTCTTCTGGTAGGTTTAACATTTTGTGGTTAGTCTGTCATGCTGTGATACAGCTGGCTTACTGTGTACAGGAATGTGAAACCCAACACACTGTCTGCTTTGTAGAACCCTGGCTATGCTGGGCGTCAGGAGTTGCCTGAGAACCTGAAGATCAACTTCCGTACTGTGGCCATGATGGTTCCAGATAGAGCTATCATCATCCGTGTCAAGCTTGCCAGTTGTGGTTTCCAACAGAACATTGTTCTTGCCAAAAAGTTCTTCACCCTCTACAAGCTCTGTGAAGAGCAGCTCAGCAAACAGGTCAGTTCATGGTTCTTTACTCTTTTCAATCTGTATGTGATGTGTGTTATACTGGAGGTCATGAATGTTGTATTAAAGTCTACAGTTAATGATCTGGCTCATCACTGTGGGAACCTAGCTTCATTTCATATATTGCCATAATGATGACTGGACTCCATGCACTATCTTACCATTGCTGGAACATTCCTAAAACTGCATTGAACTTTATTGACTGATCGTTTCATTCATTTTCATCTGATTTTCAATTCATTGCTTCTCTAGGTCCACTATGACTTTGGTTTGAGGAACATCCTATCTGTTCTGCGTACACTTGGAGCCTTCAAGAGAGCTAACCCTGAAGATGGAGAGCCCACCATTGTGATGAGAGTACTGAGAGACATGAACCTCTCTAAGCTGGTAAGTGGCTTGCTTTTTAGAGATTATTTGCCTCAACCAAGTAATAAGGTCTTCAGATGAGGAAATACTACAGCATTAAAAGATTTGATATCATTCAAGGAGTGAAATGTGTCACTCCCTAACAAATGTACTCATGTCAAAGTTTCTCTCTAGTGAAATTTGTACAAAGGAAGGTAATAAGTCTCCAAGAATTATTTTCCAACTTGTTGACTTTCAAGTCAGCAGATCAGTAAAACAAGCAGATAGATCATATTAAAATGAAAAACATTGAATGTAATTACTGAAATGGCTTTGCATACTTGGCTAATATTATGAAGCTGGTAAAGAGTGTTTATCTTACTGTTACAAGGTGGATGAGGATGAACCACTGTTCATGTCACTGATTGAGGACTTGTTCCCTGGGATGACCCTGGACAAGGCAGGTTACCCTGAGATGGAGGCAGCCATTGAGAAACAGGTAGGAGAACATTCTACTCTGTCGTGTAGTCAGCTTTGTGTGTCCAGTGTATGATATCCCCTCTGTCTATATTGAACACCCTTTATCCATTTGCTTCATTTCAGAAATAACAACAATCTCCTTCATACTAACTTATTTCTCTCTCATGAGCTTGACTTAAGCAACTTATGAGCCTACATATACATCCTGTCTCCTCATCAGTATAGTTTAGCTGTTTTCCCCTCTGTGAGGAATATTTTAGAAACAAGGATATTGACGTATGACATAAGAGATAATAGTAGAGTGATTCTAATTACTCTTAACTGCCTTGTACAGCAGAGGTGCTACCTCATCAATCACCTGTAGTCATCCATGTGTCTTCATCTGTGTAGGTAGGAGAGGCTGGTCTGATCCATCATGCTCCATGGATCCTGAAGTTGATCCAGCTGTTTGAGACCCAGCGTGTGCGTCACGGCATGATGACCCTGGGACCGACTGGCGCTGGCAAGACAAAGTGTATTCAGATGCTGATGAAAGCCATGACAGAGTGCGGCACCCCCCACAAGGAGATGAGGATGAACCCCAAGGCTATCACAGCCCCCCAGATGTTTGGTAGACTGGATGTAGCCACCAATGACTGGACAGATGGTATCTTCTCTACTCTCTGGAGAAGAACTCACAAGACAAAGAAGGTGGGTACTGAATCATCTTGGAATAGACCTGCATCTCAGCCTGTGCATACTTTTAGTCCTTTTAGTTTACACTCAATATCAGTATCATCAGTAATGAAATTAGTTAGTACATTGTGTTGCACTAGACCTGAGTCTCAATAAAAGTGATTTGTTTTCAAATTTATGCTGCAACTCACTGGTCATCTACTGTAAGGTTGTTGAGTATCCTAGAATGTGTTGTAAATGGTGTCTTGTCCTGTGTTACAGGGGGAACATGTCTGGATGATTCTTGATGGTCCAGTAGATGCCATCTGGATTGAGAACCTCAACTCTGTACTGGATGACAACAAGACTCTCACTCTGGCTAATGGAGATCGTATCCCTATGGCCCCCAACTGTAAGATCATCTTTGAGGTTCACAACATTGACAATGCCTCCCCTGCCACAGTGTCCAGGAATGGCATGGTCTTCATGAGCAGCTCCATCTTGGACTGGGATCCCATCCTCAGGGGTAAGATTGTTGTCAAACACTGGCAGTATACTGTCCCTCTACATTGCTTCATAATAAACCAATTCAGTGTGTCTGACAAGTTTACACACCTCTGCTGACAGGCAAGAGTTCAATTTATCTTTTCAGTAATATGTCATCATGGGGGGACATGGTAAACCCAGTTTGATGGGTCCTTATAACATTTAGACATTGAAGATATGGTCACTGATTATTGCATCATTATATTTGTTCAGCTGGTTTTTGTTTTGTGGCTCCTCCTTTGTAAATGCCACTTGGTCTCATAGTGTTCCTAAAGATCAGCTTCACAGACGGCAAAGAATGCAGAGTACAGGTACAAGGCTAGTTATTAAGACAAAGCCTAGAGATCACTTTCAACCTGTACTCAGATGAATTCACTGGCTACAAATCCATGAAAGGATACAATTTTAAGTCTTGCCTACCAATCACTCCAAAGATCTCCCTACCACATCTTCAGACTCACAGCAGCAAATCAATCTTCCAGAAACCTTTCAGCTGGCAAATTGTTCCTTTCTGCACCTCCCTATAAATTGAAGACACACTTTGCCAGATCCTTCAAATCCTCTTCTGTGCTACCAGATTATTCCTAGACTATCTGGCCTAAAGACTCATCTGTTCCATAGTTGTTGACAATTGTAGCGTTATTATTATTGTTATCATTATCATTACTTCGTACACTCCTCTTATATATGAAGAGGTCATGTAAGCCATGAGTCCAAAGCCTGGGATACTATGTTGTCTTTCAACTATTAAGACTCCATGAATAAATGTCCATATATTAACAGTAAAGGCAGCTAGGAATAGTTTTAAGTGAACAGAGGGGACTAGACTCCACGGCATACAGTTTTTTGCACCAGCTGCTAGAATGAACAGTGATTCCTGTTCTTTGTTTGTAGCTCAGTATTTCTGTTTCCCTCAGGTTGGCTTGTGAGTCGTCCACCGGGACAGGCTGACATAATCTACAGTGTGTTTGAATCTATCTTCCCCAAGTTGTATCTGTATGTTATACAGTCTCTGGACCCAAAGATGACGGTGGGTAGTTTCACAGTTTCTCATATGTATGTACAAATCGTTTGGGATTTTATCATTGATCATTCATTTTCACAGGTTAATCAAACTGAACTACTATCAAGTATATTCTTTGCTGATAATGAAATTTGAAGCAACAACCAAAGCTGAAACTGTTGTTTTAAAAAATCTTTTTAAGCCATACATATCTTGCTATACCCGACCCTGACAAGCAAGGACTCCTGAAGATTAATTGTAACCTGAATGTTCTTGGGTGGTATCCTATCAGCTATAGCCGGCTTTATTTAGGTATCTGTTGTACTACAGCTAAGATAAACATATTTGTCGCTTATGTAGGTGTTGGAGTGCATGTACATCCGTCAGGCCATTGATGTTCTGGAAGGACTGCTCCCCAAGGGAGACGACAACAAGGACATTCAGCGAGAACACCTCACTCGTCTCATCATCTTTTCCATCATGTGGTCCCTAGGGGCACTCCTGGAGATAGATGACAGGAAAAAGGTCAAATCCTCTTCAAACTTAACACAGTTTACCTTACCTCCTTTAAACTGTCAGTAGTGAGTTATGTTCAGAAAGATTGAAAGAAAATGTCACCCTATTTCTAGTCCATTCTTTTCTTTGTCATAGAATAACCGTTAGAAAAGGAAGAAGTTGAAGGAGTCCTTTGGTATATTATGTATGAGTGGACAATTAACTATGGCCATCTAAATGTGAATACAGTTTTTGCTCACAATGTCACGTTACTGTATTCCAGTCTGCAAGTGTTGAAATATATGCTTTGACTATGTTTGTTTTGCTAATTATTGTGTCTTGCTATCACAGCTTGAAGAATGGTTCCTGGAGAAGAATGGAGAGCTTAACCTTCCCCTGCCTCCTGCATCTGGGGAGGACACCATCTATGAGTTTGTTGTTGGTGAGAATGGCGAATGGGAACACTGGGCTGGACGAGTAAGCAATATTTAGTGTATAAAATTTTCATTCATTTTCAGTTCTTGGTAAATTAATGGCCTGTGTTCTTCATTTCTATTTGCATTTAAAATATGCCTGATGCATTGCAATGACACCACATAGATATTGTACTCTGGAAATTGCTATACAACCTGGGCATTATTCATCAAGCCAAGACATTCTGTGAAGCAATGTATGATGTTCACGTTTCCTCTTTCTTCAGGTGCCGGAGTATGTGTATCCCCCTGACTCAACACCTGAGTATACCTCCATCTTGGTGCCAAACGTTGACAATGTTAGAACTGACTTCCTCATCGACACCATCTCCAAACAGGGCAAGGCCATACTGCTGATTGGTGAACAGGTAGGCATAAATTCAGTGACCCTTTTGTTAATGTCATAAAGAAAACTCTTTTGACTGCCAGAATCTGGCCATCGTGTCAAATCTTATTGAAGTTTGAAGTACTTAAAATTTGTTCTCATGACATTCAAGGAATAAACATTTATGTTGATTTTTAACTGGACAGTAAGAGATATGCTTGGTGATCTGTGACAATTTCAAAGACAAATGTGAAGGATGATATTGTTCTCTGTTAGCCCAGAGGATTTGAGTGTGTCATGTCTGTCTCTCCAGGGTACGGCTAAGACTGTGATGGTGCAAGGATACTGTGGCAAGAGTGACCCAGAAGTTCACATGTTCAAGAGCTTCAACTTCTCTAGTGCCTCGACACCCATGCTGTTCCAGGTTAGTCACTGTACACTCATCTGCTTTTATTGCCAAATGTTGATAGGTATAACTGCATAAAATAGTTTTAAACATTGTTTATTGTTGATAGGTTCCACACAACCTGTATTTAGCAACAGTGAAGTCTCATCATACTTCTTTGCACGTGATGCCATGAACAAGACCACATGTCACTTCATATATACAAACATAGAACTGATGTAGCCATCATGGTGGTAATCTACACAGAATAACATATTTCTGTTTGTTTTCAGAGAACTATTGAAAGTTTTGTAGACAAAAGGATGGGCACAACATATGGGCCCCCAGCTGGTCGCAAGATGACTGTCTTCATTGATGACATCAACATGCCCATCATCAATGAGTGGGGAGATCAGGTAAGCTGAAGTTGAACTTTCACTCTGAAAGTGTACATACCACTCAATGATATATTTATGACATGGATCAGCAGGTTGAAAGATTTACAGGATCTTTGAACCTTTAACCTCTGCTCCTGTGGTATTTGAATCTAATGACCCCTTAAATCAAACTTGTTGAACTTCTAAATTACATTGGCCAGTCATTAGTCAGGACCTGACATTTCAGTCCAGTTAGTTTATCCTGCTGGGGATATAATGCCCTTGATATGTGAGGATGATGACTTTATGCACTAGAGAAGGTTGTTCTTTTAAAATGTGTAATTTGAACTTGTGCCAGGTGACTAACGAGATCACTCGCCAGATGATGGAGTACCATGGCTTCTATAACCTGGAGAAACCAGGCGAGTTTACCACCATCGTGGACATTCAGATCATCGCTGCCATGATTCACCCAGGGGGTGGTCGGAATGACATCCCCCAGCGCCTTAAGAGAGCTTTCAACATCTTCAACTGCACACTGCCATCCAATGCCTCCATTGACAAGGTTTTCAGCACCATTGGATGTGGCTGGTTCATCAAGGTAACTATTTATCCATAATTATCAGCCAATATATGGAATTGACATCATTAATTGTGTTTTATGAAAATATGTTGTATGCTTAGCCAACAAACTGCTTTGGAATCTCTGGCAGTGTATTTTGGTAAGAAGTTGTGCTTGCAATAAAAAGTGATGCACCTTGATCAGTCGTAATACCTCTTTGTCATCAGGAGCGAGGGTTTGTGGAGGAGGTGTCTGAACTGATCAAGTCCCTGGTGCCAGCAACCAGGAAACTCTGGCAGAAGGTCAAGGTCAAGATGTTGCCAACACCTGCCAAGTTTCATTATGTCTTCAACTTGAGAGATCTCAGCAGAATATGGCAGGTATGGATGAACACAAATGTAGCAAGAGCATTTTTTACATAGATATCTGTAGTAAGAAAGCTAAAACATCATTGTGTTCGTATAAAAATGTACTTTTGCATATGTTGAAGCCTCAACTGTAGGAATAAGTTTGATTTACAGAAACATTCTTTTGTGGAAAAATATAGTTCTAAACATGTTATTTTCAGGGCATGCTGAACACTACGAGTGAGATAGTTACCAACAATGGTATCCTGATGTCACTATGGAAACATGAGTGTACACGTGTCATCGCAGACAGGTTCACTGAGATGTCAGACAAGGATTGGTTTGAAAAGACTATCAAACAGGTCAGTTTTGTGACAGTGGTGAAAATTGTAAAACCGTTCATGTTATGTGATTATCCTGGTTAAGTATCTGCATGTGTTATCACAGGCTCCATTTTGACTCAGTACCTAAGTACAATGATTAAAGCACTTTCTCTGACAGTGTTCTGTCCATTATGGAACATAGGCTGTAAAGATGATAATATTCTCCAGGAAACTGATTCTTTTTCAGAAGAAGTCCTCCTTGGGGTACATATATAGCATTAAAATGTCCATTTAAAAATGCCTACGACAGTTGTAACAATATTGAATAAATATTTTACAAAACAAAAAACTCGTTTTTGTCTTGTGAGACCACCCCTACAGGGCCCCCACCCGGGCCCCTTAACAGCCAAGAGCAGGTAACTCTCGCTGCGTACCTCATACCTCACTTTTCATGCTGTCGTCATTGAGGACAGTCGTCCATCAGCAAGCTCTCATACTTAGAGAACCTACGAATTGAAGAGAATGAGTGAGAAAGCTACGAAAACCGTATGTATGGTTCCTTTTTAACGCACGGGCGGTATTAGGAATGCATATTTCACTCTTTTTCATTCATGAAATGTTGTAACTTTCCATGGCTACCGTGGTCTTCAGCCATGTGGCTGACAAGATGGCGGGCGGCACGTACCTGGTGGTTATTTCTTCTGCCTATTCTTTTAGGTGGTTTTAAATACAAACCGGATATTTGTATGGTTTTTTACCTTTCTTTTCCATGGTAAAAAAATCCTTATATGCTATTGTATGTTTTCATAAATAGCTTTCTTATTATTTAACGGTTAAATATCGCCAGTGCGTATTATTGTTTCTGTTAAATACTCATGTGTTTGTTGGATTAACGGGCCTTGCTATTAATCATAGCACGGTTCGGTTTTTTCCAGTTCAAGGGGTGTGCTACTTGTAACGCAAGACTCCCCCCGAGGGATAAGCATATTCTGTGCCTGCGTTGCTTGGCGGAGGAAGCTCACGACGAGCAAGGATGCGCCGTATGTCAGGACTTTTCCCCCAGGGCTCAAAAATCCCGTCATGCAGACTTGATCTTTTATAGATCTTTGATCCAGGCGGGGGGGGATATTTGGGCTCAGGAGCCGCCTTCAAAAAAAGCTAAAAAAGATATTAAGAAGGCGTCTTCGGCTTCAGTCTCGGGGGGGGATACGGCAAAACCAGCGAAGGGTACTTCGGTTCCACCTCCAGCGGTGGCTTCTACCTCCGCAGCACCTCCCACTGAACCCTCGCAACCGTTAACATTTGATTTACTGTCGTCTTTGTTGCAGCAGCAAATGGCGTCGGTGCATACCCTGATTTCGGATGCGATGTCCGGTCTCCGTCAGGAGATCGGCGTTCGTCCGGAGTCGGGTGTGTATCCGGCTTCGGCTTCCGTGGGACTCCCCAGCCACGCCTCTGGCGCCGGTGTGGGGACTTCCATTAGGGGTGCGCAGGAACCGACTTTAGAGTCGGTTGCCAGCCACTCCGAGGTTGCCAGTGTTGGTCATGGGACCATGCCTATGTTGGGAGCGTTGCCGGCGATCCGCCACCCAGACTCAGTCTCGGGCGTCGGGTCTATGGCGTCGGGCCGCTCGGCTCTGCTCGGGCCTTTCTCTCTTTCGGATGTTCCCTCGACCGATCCCCCGGAGCTATCCTTAGATGACAGATCTGAGGTGTCACTCATGGGGGATCGCGCCGAGGAGATAATGGAGGAGGGGGAGGACCGGGGTGGGCCGAGTGAGTTTTCGTATTCGCTCGGCGCCTCGCTGAGGCAGGTACGGGAGCGTATTGCTTCTGTCCTGCCGCAGGTCGTGGTTGCTTCGGCGACACCTGACCCCGAGGAATTCCGACTGCCGGGTGAGGCTTTTGCCCCAGCCAAGGTGGTGGATTCTCGGTTGCGCATCCTCCCTTCTATATTGTCAGAAGTGATTAACCCTCTTTTAACGGGAGCGCGGTCACGCTTCGATTTGCCGGAGCTAGACCGACGTTACCTTATGGGTGATCTTGACTTGTATAACCCTCCAGTGGTCGACGACTGTATCTATGCGTCGGTCGCCCTGGGGGGTTCCTCTGGCAGCTCCTTAGCTTCGGCTAAGCAAGGACGCCGCCTGCCTCCGTTCACCTCTAACGTTACTGCCCTCAAATCGGCTTATAGGTCGTTTGAGGAGCAGTACCGAAATGCAGCTCAGTGCCTGAAAGTCACAATACACGCCGCATATACTTCGGTATTGCAGCGTCGGCTTGTTGACGGCGGCGGTGTTGAGGAGGAGTGTGTTTCCCCTACGCTCGCTCAACAGCTTACGGAGGTGCAGTCACATCTGGCGCGGGACTCGATCAGGTCCTCGGCGTGTCAGATGATGTCTGCAGTTATGGGCCTCCGTAGACTGTGGCTGTCCGTGGCACGGTATTCGCCGGCCACTCAGCAAGCGCTACTTTCACTGCCATTCCGGATGGGATCTACTCTCTTCCCGGGAGCGGCATCAGTAGTCCGGGAGGCCGCGGAGGCTGTGTCTACATTCAAGGAGTCTAAACCCTTGTTAGAACAGCCTCACACTTCTCGTGCGCGTCCCCCGGTGCTTTCCTCCGCTTATCCTTCGGCTCCGGCCAAGGACTCTGCTAAGTGGGCACAGCCCTTGCAGGCGCGGAAGGGTAAGGGTAAGGGTAGGGGCAAGGGCAAGGCTGCGGCGCCCCAGCATCCTTTTCCGAGGAAAGGGAAGTCGGCCCCGGCTTCCCAGTAAGTCATCCTCCGGAGCCCTTGCAAGTGAACCCGAATCAAGCAGTCGGAGCACTGCCGACGTCGGGCATTCATTGCCTTCTGCCAAACCTTCCTGTGGGTGGCCGCCTTTCCCACTTCCTGTCGGATTGGGAAAAGGTAACCTCCAACCCCTGGGTCCTATCCACACTCAGGGACGGTCACTTACCACTATGGAAGAGAGACCCGCCTCCCTTTTCCGGAATTCGGCGCACTCCTGTGCCGGTAGTTCCGGAGAAAGCCGAGGTTCTCCGCGCCGAGGTTCAGTCTTTACTGGACAAGGCGGCCATCGAGGTGGTTCCAGGGGGCCAGGAACAAGAGGGATTTTACTCCACTTATTTCCTGGTCACCAAAAAGGACGGAGGGTTCAGACCGATTCTCAATCTCAAACGGCTGAACACTATGCTGCAGGTACCGTCATTCAAGATGGAGACACTACGGTCAGTGATCTCATCTGTAGAAAGAGGCGACTGGCTTACGTCCATCGACCTCAAGGATGCGTACCTGCATGTTCCGATGCATCCCGAGTTCAGGAAGTACCTGCGGTTCTCCTTCGACGGGGTATGCTATCAGTTTCGGGTGCTTCCCTTCGGCATCGCTACGGCTCCGAGGGTATTCACCAAGCTTATGTTAATCCCAGCGCAAGTGGCCAGGTCACAGGGCAGGTGTTGTCACCCGTACCTGGACGATTGGCTTATACGAGCACTTGCCGCTCACTTGAGTCGAGACGCAACATTCGCCATGATGTGTATTCTCACCAGGTTGGGCTGGATTATCAATCTCAAGAAGTCAGACCTAGTTCCTACACAGGATCTGATCTTCTTAGGCGCTCGGTTCGACACAGCGAGAGGCGTAGTCTCCCTCTCGCCGGATCGGATCTCCAAAGTTCAGAGAGTTGTTATGCAATTCCTCGAGTCCCCCTCGGCTTCGGCTCGGGTTTGGCTCCAGTTGCTAGGCAACATGGCAGCGACGGTGGACGTTGTTTGGAGGGCGCGGTTGAGGATGCGACCTATTCAGTACGCCTTGGCGCGAATGTGGTCCCACGGCAGGAGTTACGAGATGATTCTCCTCACTCCGGAGTGGCTCCTTCCTCATTTACGGTGGTGGACAGTGGTAGGGAATCTATCCAGGGGGTTACACCTGGACGCTCCCTCACCAACCCTTTCAATTCAGACGGACGCTTCCCTCACAGGGTGGGGTGGCGTGCTGGGCGCCCATTCAGTTTCGGGCCTATGGTTACGGCACGAAACGCGCCTGCACATCAATGTGCTCGAATTGAGAGCTGTCCGGCTAGTGTTCCAACACTTTCGGGAGACGGTTCGAGGCTGTGTGGTACGTCTAGAGATGGACAACCAGACGGCAATGACCTATATCCTGAAACAGGGCGGTACGGTTTCTCCGTCCCTCCTAGAGGAGGCGTGGCACTTTCTACAGTGGTGCGACCGGTTCAATGTTCGGGTGTGTCCCGTGTATCTCCCCGGGGTGGACAATGTTCGAGCAGACGCGCTCTCTCGACGTGTCCTAGCTCCTCACGAGTGGATGTTGCATCGGGAGATATTCGGGATTATCTCCCGGTTGTTCGGATCGTTCCAGGTGGATCTGTTTGCCTCTGGGGGGACGAACCAGATTCCGGTGTTTTGTTCTCGGATACCGGATCCGAGAGCCATCGCTCAGGACGCTTTCCAGCTCGATTGGACGGACAGGGTATTGTGGGCGTTCCCACCTCTGCCGCTGATTCCCAGGGTCCTCTCGCAGCTTGCCACCCAACCAGCTCGACTGTTAGTGCTTCTTGCTCCTCTTTGGTCGTCTCAAAGCTGGTTTCCGGTAATGATGAGGTTTCTGGCATTGCCTCCTGTCCTTTTACCCTTTCGACCGGACTTACTATCCCAGAACGGAGCGCCGCACCCGAATCCCAGGATTCAGTGGGTGGCCTGGCCACTGTCAGGAATCGCCTCCAAGCGAGCGGAATTTCTGCACCAGTTGCAGACACAATTCTGGCTTCGCGGAGGGATTCGACAAACGTTCAATATGAGGATAGATGGGCCTGTTATGCGCGCTGGTGTGTCAACAGGGGGATTCTTGATCCCTTTTCTTCAACTCTAGTTGAAGTACTGGAATTTTTGCAGTCCCGGTTAGAGTCAGGCCTAGCCGCCTCTACTATTCGGGGCTATTCCACGGCCATTTCGGCATTCCATATTCCTGTTGACGGTGCTCTCTTGGGGCAGCACCCTCTTGTTCAGCGTTTTTTAGCGGGTGTGGATAGGATCCGTCCGACTGTCCGGCGGATTAGTCCCCCGTGGGACTTGTCAGTCGTTCTTGACTGGTTGTCCGGTCCTCTTTTTCACGAGCTATCGTCTCTTTCTCTCCAGCTGTTAACGTGGAGGGCTGCCTTTCTTGTGGCGGTAACGTCTGGCAGGCGGGTAGGTGACATTCATGCAATGTCAGCGGATCCTGCTTTGACCGTCTTTCACAAAGACAGGGTCAGTATTAGACTGCCGGATTCTTACCGTCCTAAGATCGCAGGCGCTTTTCATGTTACAGCGCCTATCGAGCTCCCTAAGCTCATGCAGCCTCCCTCGCCCGGTACCTCTCTTCGACGTGCTCACGTCTTAGATGTCCGTAAGACCCTTAGGGCTTATATCAAACGAACTGCTGATATCCGAAAAGATAACCAGTTGTTTTGTTGTTATGGCGGGGGAAGAGCTGGTCTGCCGGCGAACAAGCAAACCATATCTAGGTGGCTTGTCTCTGCCATTTGTATGGCATATACTCATAAAGGGTTACCTATCCCTAATGGGTTAAAGGCTCATTCTGTTAGGGCAGTGGCTACGTCACAGGCTTATGCCGCGGCTCTGCCCATTGAGGAGATCTGCTCTGCGGCTATTTGGAGCCGACCGAGCACGTTTATCCGTCACTACCAACTGGACAAACATTCACGGGAACGTGCTCGGTTTGGCCATACAGTTCTCACCAGTGGGCAGAGTCGTGATTCCCCTAGCTGAATGAGCGTCGGAGATCTCGACTTTGTTTATCATGAGGTGGTGGGGTTTTCACGAAACATTTCTTGTTATATTGGTGACGGATATCCCCTGGTGGTGGTGTTTTTATATATATATATATATAAAAAAAAAAAAAAAAAAACACAAAGAGAAACTACCTATAGACGGTTTTTTCACTATTAGCGTCGACATACGCTCATATTTACTCTTGCACTGTTATTCCCGGCACTACTTCGCTGGTTTGGGGGAATATTTACAGTGAATGGCATGAGGTGTGGTCATATGTCAATCACCTTTGCTGGGTTATTATCGATTGGCTCTTTCGGCCCTATGTTGCCCCGCCCCCGCCTGATTGACATCAGCGGCTTGGTGATTGGGTAAGTGTATTTCTCTATCTCTCGCAGCTTCGGCAGTGTATGAGAGTGTGTGTAGGGTACACATCAGCAGACAGAATGCCGCTCCCGACTCACGTTCGTTGGGAGTCTGTCTTATGCTATATATGTACCCCAAGGAGGACTTCTTCTGAAAAAGAATTATACAAACCTGTAGAGGTTATGAATTCTTTGAAGAATGTCCTCCTTGGGGTATGGCCACCCGCCTCCCCACATTCTGTCTGACAATCTCAGCATGAAAAGTGAGGTATGAGGTACGCAGCGAGAGTTACCTGCTCTTGGCTGTTAAGGGGCCCGGGTGGGGGCCCTGTAGGGGTGGTCTCACAAGACAAAAACGAGTTTTTTGTTTTGTAAAATATTTATTCAATATTGTTACAACTGTCGTAGGCATTTTTAAATGGACATTTTAATGCTATATATGTACCCCAAGGAGGACATTCTTCAAAGAATTCATAACCTCTACAGGTTTGTATAATTTTTGCTAGACCATCCTGTAGATGGTTTATGACTTAGGTCATCATTCTGAAGAATGTCCAGGATACAATCATGAAAATGTTCCAGGATGTTCTTATGTTATTTGCAAAGAGGTAGAATCTCTGAAAAACCAAGAATATCAAAGACACCATCTCTTCTTCACCACTTGTCTGACACAGTGTATGCCATCTGCAGGTTGCTGAAGAGCAGTGTGGCTCTGCTGTCTGCCAGGACATGCAGCTTGAGCCGTACTTTGTGGATTTCCTGAGAGAAGCCCCAGAGCCCACTGGGGATGAAGCAGAAGATGCTGACTTGGATGCTCCTAAAATATATGAGCCCATTGATACTTTTGAAGGTCTTGCAGAACGACTCACATCCTACCAGGCACAGTACAATGAACTCATCAGAGGATCCAAGATGGATCTTGTCTTCTTCAAGGTATGTCTCACTGACATGGACTTCATATGTGAAATATGCACTAGAATAATCTACGTAAGTCCATAGTGAAGACTTTTGCCTAACATGAAATTCATCTGTTGTCATAATTATAGAACTGGTGATACTATTGACTTTGTGTTGTAAAGTTAATATATTTAACCCCAGCTTGATCTTGATGGTAAATCATCTGTACTTGTTCCTTATAGTATGTGAACAGTTTTGGTTCATGATGGTAAGTGAACAGTGTTTGTTCATGATGGTAAATCACTTGTTTCTTTGTGATGTTAATGAAAGTGGATTTTCTTCAGGATGCTATGACTAACTTGGTGAAGATTTCACGCATCATTCGCACCCCGAGAGGCCATGCGCTGTTGGTGGGTGTTGGAGGCTCTGGCAAACAGAGTTTAACACGCCTGGCTTCCTTCATTGCTGGCTACAAGATCTTCCAGGTCACACTGACAAGGTAGGTTGCAAGTCACTATATATATAGTGAATGTGTATCAGCTTTCACTTGATCAGGTGTGGACTGATATGCTGGAGTGTAGGAAACTTTGTAACATGAGTTCAAACAATGAGTCTGCTTTTGAGGATCTAAAATCAACAGGTGCTTGTCGGCCATGCTATGAAAAATATATCACACAGCAGGGGTTCTTAACTGATCAAAGTACGAGGACATCTTCCTGGATATATTTCCTTAAGATTTTTGACAAAATGATGTATTTCTCTGTTTTATTACATTTTTGTACTTAAGTGAAAGTTTCTTATTGTTGTTTGTATGTGTTATTAATGGCACTTAGGTACATATACTGTGACTGTAAAGCTGAAAATCACAGTACTTTTTGTGAGGAATTTCATATGATTGCTGTAAACTGTGTAAATGTGTAAACTCTGTTCAGAACAATCTAGTCTTGTGTTATTTATGTAATCTGTAAATATTTGTACATATTTTGTCATTCTCTTGGACTGGTTGTGTGGGAAGCGGCATTTGACTTATGTGCACAAAGTGAACCACCATATGCTGTTCAGGTCATACAATGTTGCCAACCTGCTTGAGGACCTGAAGAACCTGTACCGCATCGCAGGACAGCAGGGACAGGGCATCACCTTCCTCTTCACCGACAATGAGATCAAGGATGAAGGCTTCCTTGAGTACATGAACAACATCCTGTCCTCAGGAGAGGTAAATTACAATCATTGTCCCTACTGTGTCCTAGCTGTCCATGGTGACAATGTTACTGTGATAAGACTGCATAAATTCTTATGTAGACTTGTTCAAGCACAGAGATTGTAGTGTACCCTGGGTATAGATTGTTACTCATTCAACCGCTGGTTTGTCAGGGCCAGATTTTGTTTCAGGCCAGAAATGTATTACTTAGGTTTGAAGCCTGAAGTACTTAGGTTTTAGATATGTTTTGGATTTTTAATTTGCTCTGAGAAACATTCTGTGAAATCCATTTTTGTCAATTGTCCTTAGCTATTGCACTTAAGGGATGCTGGTAGCCTAATAGTTTTAGTCCAGTGGGTAAGATATCTCTACTGCGTGAGGCCCAAATGTTGTTCATCATAACTGTACATAAGATGCTGCTGCTAGAAAAGAGTTCTGACTATACCTCACTCTTACTCAACACACAGTATGTAATTCTTACAAGAGCGTGAAGAAGTGTTTGTTGTTTGTCCACAACTGGGATGTGTGTTGTCAGGTTTCTGGACTGTTTGCTCGAGATGAGATGGATGAAATCCTGCAGGAACTGATTGCCCCCATGAAGAGAGACGCCCCCCGTCGTCCACCCACAAATGAGAACCTGTATGACTATTATCTCAGCCGTGTGAGACAGAATCTCCACGTCTGCCTCTGCTTCTCTCCGGTAAGGACTTGAATGCTTTACAAAGTATATGGCTTAAACAAGAACATACCTCATGTAGTGTTCTTCATCCAAATCCTTTCTGGGAAATGTTCATTTGTGTTGATTTCTTTGTTATTCTTAGGTTGGAGAAAAGTTTCGGAATCGTTCTCTGAAGTTCCCTGGTTTGATCTCTGGCTGTACAATGGACTGGTTCCAGCGCTGGCCCAAGGATGCTTTGGTTGCTGTATCCAACCACTTCCTTGCGTCCTATGACATTGTCTGTACGCCAACAGTCAAACAGTCTGTAGTCAACACCATGGGTGTCTTCCAGGTAAGTTATACATCTCCACACCAAGCTTAGCATACCTTAAAGTGGCCTTGAAATTGCCAGTAAGTCCTTGCAAAAGGCATTGTATTTGAATTTGCCTGAAAATGTTCTTAAGATTGAATGAGACACATATATTAGTTATACAGAAACTCACTGATGTGTATTAAAGTTGAAATACCACATCTCTTTAACCCATCCAAGCATATGGAAATGCCTGTTCTTAACACTGTGTAAGCGTCAAGACTTGTTATTGACAAAATGTGTTTGTACATTTTATTCAGAATATGAAAAATGCGGACAGTTTTGATTTGCTGAGTAAATAAATTTTTACCTGTGACCATTATTCATGACAGGATACAGTTGCTGAGCTGTGCACTGAATACTTCCAACGTTACCGTCGTCAAACACATGTGACCCCAAAGTCATACTTGTCTTTCCTGTCTGGATACAAACAGATCTACTCAGAGAAGAAAGAAGAAATTGGAATCCTTGCTAACAGGATGAATACAGGTAATATATCGTGGTGAACTCCTGTTCACCAGCTAGATTTGTGGTACAGAGTTGTGTCCCTTCAAGGCATCTGGATCCACTTACCGTATTTGTCCTGATTATCCATGGCCTTAAAAGCAATTTGGGATTTTCACCCAAACTGCCATATCATGAGTTTCACTGAGCTTTCCTGTGGTGATAAGTAAAAAATAATGATAAAATAATAATACAAATAAGTTAATATTGTAAAAGAGGGGAAGGTATCGTGTTTAGTTCAGAACATGGTCGAATTTGGTACAAGTTGCTTTGCCTGTCAGTCAGCATTAATAGGATAAAACTATGAGTTTATATACTGTGTCTTATTGAGGTGGCCCTGTGAAAGTGAGGCATCATATCTAGCTAGACTAGTAAGATATTCACATCTGTTTCTATGTTGGTGGAAAAATCTTGACACTGACATTCAGCTCATGTCACCATTGTACTGTCTGCTGCTGTGACAGTAGAGCACCCACCTCCTCACTGAGAACACTGGTACTTTGTACCTAGAGTTGGAGCATGATAGTTTAACCTCTGGTTCTGGTTGAAGGTTTGAAGAAGCTGATTGAGGCATCAGAGTCTGTAAATGAGCTTAGTCTGGAACTGGCTGTCAAGGAGAAGGAGCTGGCTGTTGCCTCAAAGAAGGCTGACCAGGTGCTGGCAGAGGTCACAGTGAAGGCTCAGGCTGCTGAGAAGGTCAAGGCCCAAGTCCAGTTGGTCAAGGACAAAGCTCAGACTATTGTCGACCAAATCTCTGTGAGTATATCATGATGTTCAGAAATACAGGTTTAGTAATTGAGTACAGAAATATAGCTCTGAATTTAAAAGCTGATTAGTCAGAATCAGATAACTGCAAATACATGTATGTCATAGTAGTCTTTCAAATGAGCTGGTAGTGTTGAGTAATGAGATGGTACTGTTGAGTAATGTTTCATTTGTTTCTGAAGATGGTGTCTCTACAAACATAGGTATTAGTTCAATATACTTATAGAATCTTCAGACCAAATTTTTGTGAAGAATCCTCTTTTGGAAGATATTGGTATTGTAAGAAATTATTGGGGTCTCTACCGCCTCTTGATCTGGGTGAACTGTTTCAGGCTAGAGTTTTGAAATGTTACCTTAAAATTACTTTCATATGCTATCTGGAAAACTGATGGTTTATATGGGTGAAAGAGATTTGAAAAAACAAACAAAACAAGTAAAAGATACTAATGGATTATGATCTTACTCAAATTGCTGCTGTTTACAGGGAGACAAGGCATATGCCATGGAAAAGCTAGAGGCTGCCCGACCTGCCCTTGAGGAGGCTGAGGCTGCTCTTCAGACCATCAAACCTGCTCACATTTCAACTGGTATGTTGAACTCTTGTTTAACACTCACCCCAAAGCTCACAAACTAATATACTTAGCATAAATTCTTCAGTAAGTAAATTTAAAGACAACTAATTATAAGAATAAGTGATATATGTGAAGCTTTGCATCTTTTGGCGCAATTAATGTGCACACAGTTTTTTTGTTTTGTTTTGTTCTTTTGTCTGTTTGTTTGCTTTTGTTTGTTAGAAAGTATTGGAGCTGTTACAAACTGTTGAAGCATATCATGTTTCTTTTTTCCAGTGAGAAAGCTTGGCAAACCTCCACATCTCATCATGAGAATCATGGACTGTGTGCTGATTCTATTCAGACGCAAAGTTGATCAAAATGTTCAGGACCCAGAACGACTATGCCCAAAACCATCCTGGTCCGAGGCTCTGAAACTGATGTCCGGGGCAGGATTCCTGCAGTCACTGCTCAACTTCAACAAGGTAGAGAACATTTTTTGTGTTCTGGGATAAGGTATTCATCTTTGAGGTTGTGGTATGTAGAGTGAGAGTGTGGGTTCACGTCCTGCATGTGACTCAACTACAGAAGTCTTAGATTTCGTACTTACTGAGAAAGTGTAATCCCAAGTGTAACACAGGTTTCATTTGAAGACTCCATAAATAACATTGTATATTTATGGTATACCTAAGTTGCCTCCCTTGCCATGAGTTAATGATTTCAAACCCAGGTCAACCTTCTGGTGATCATGTCAGCATTGTGCTGTGTAAGGAGCTGCTATATGTTCATGCCTAAGGCTTGTCAGAATCAATTTGTAGTTGACTTGAATCTCATTTTTGTATTGATTTTGATTCTCAAAGTGGTTAAATCCTAACATTGGTGTGAGGCTCTTCTCGCTTCCTGACTAGTCTGTATGAGAATGAATGTGCTGCAATGAAGTCAAAGTTTGCGAAATTATCTCTTTGTAATTTGGGACAATCATTGAACTGTAATGTAATTGTCTTATGTTACCTGACTAAGACTTTGACCTGCCATTCAAACTGCCATTTGACCAGGTTCCAAATATAAATGTGAAGCAAAGCACTGACACATTGTCCTTGAATTTTCAGGACACCATCACAGAGGAAATGGTAGAACTTATGCAGCCATATTTAACCATGGAGGACTACAACATTGACAACGCCCGTAAAGTGTGTGGTGATGTTGCCGGACTTGCATCATGGACCAAGGCTATGGCCTTCTTCTATGGCATCAACAAGGAGGTCCTTCCTCTCAAGGTCAGTCCATCTTCCTGCAGCTCACTGCCTGGAACTAAATATGAAGGTCACATCTTGTGCACATCCTGAGTGCTCATTTATGCTGTCTGCATCCCTGTAATCGCCCTTAAAGCTCAACTTACATCAGTAACATATCTGCCCATGCTTCTGACTTATTAGAGTATATATTCAAGTACTGAATATTGAATTGATCTGTTAATACACATGGTTACGGTATTTTGTTTTAGTTCAAAACATAAAGTGTCATTTGCTACTAAATCCCCGCTACTTTGTACATGTGCAGTTATATCTAACATTGATTTGGGTAAAGCAGATGTCATGGCAAACTCTCTTATCTGCCTTACATTGCTTACTGCATGCATGTACACCAATGTTATTCATACTTTTGTCTGTGATAGCAATAGGGACAGGGCCTGATAACTAGCATGTGAACTTCCAGACCATGTTGAATTTTATCTTAGGAAAGTGACATTTTCCCATACTGTGTGTTTTACAGGCAAACCTGGCAGTGCAGGAGGCTAAACTAGGTGTGGCCAATGCTGACTTGGCCTCAGCACAGGCCCAACTTGATGCTAAACAGGCTGAACTGGACGTTGTACAGGCCCAGTTTGATGCTGCCATGTCAGAAAAACAGGTACATGAAACTAATATGACATTATGGTATCAAACACCTAATTCTGGAACAACACCACTCTGTGGGGAGATCTAATCAGCTCTACACTGGAGATTTTGTCAGATTAACTGCCAATCAGCCAATGCATATCATGAAGTTAAGTTCCAGTTTGAAGATGGAGCTGTTTTATCATGGTATTATGTGAAAATGAACATGAATGGGCAGCGCCAAACAGTAAATGGAAACTGCTATCACTGTGAATGAATTGTTCACCTGACATTCACCTCTGCTGGTCTGATATAGCCTGGGTTACATCTCAGCCTACAATGATATTACTGGAATACTGCTTGTGCAAATCATTACGTGTTCATTTTTCTGTCATTGCTTAAACATAACAAACAATTTAGTGTAGGATTCTTATCAGTTTCACGCCATGATGAATTGTGAATAATGACTGTAGCTGTACTTGCCCTATTTGATTAACATGAGTTGAAGCAGAAAGTACATACTGTGTGCAGGCTCTGATGGATGATGCTGAAGCATGCAGACGCAAGATGACTAATGCTGAGGCTCTCATCAATGGTTTGTCTGGAGAGAAGGTCCGATGGACAGAGTCCAGCAAGAGTTTCGAGTCACAGATCCAGAGACTGGTTGGTGATGTTCTGCTGGCTACTGGCTTCCTGTCCTACAGTGGACCTTTCAACCAGGAGTTCCGTAGTTTGATGCTCCGCAACTGGAAGAAAGAGATGACACAGGGCAAGATCCCATTCACTGATGTAAGTTTCTAAAGGGCCATAAGTATTGTTCCAGATAGGCAAATTTGCACACTATGTAGCTTGTACATGGCGAGCCTGAAAGTATGGAATTTGTCAGTGGAAGTCAATTGTTAGAAACATGTTGGTAATGATTTTGTTGACAAAAATTATACTCACAAACTGCTATTTAGCTGCATGTGCTGTCAGAAAATATTCTTGTCTGACCTCTGAAGCTTCACTTCACACTTCACAGCTTCACATGCATTGTATTGTGTGTACAGGACCTGAATATCATCTCCATGCTGGTGGACAATGCAACTATCAGTGAGTGGAACCTGCAAGGTCTACCTAACGATGAGTTATCCACACAGAACGGCCTGATTGTGACCAAGGCAGCTCGCTTCCCTCTGCTTATTGACCCCCAAGGTCAAGGCAAGGCTTGGATCAAGAGCAAGGAGGGGAACAATGAGCTTCAGGTAGGTCGCTTGTTCATGACACCATACAGAACAAAAGATCTCAAACCTATGACCTGATGTGAAGCTTGGAGAATTTCACAGAAGCAGATTAAGTACCTCCTGTAATGTGTTTGTAGTGACAGTTTTGTAGTGTTTGTATGGTATACATTTTGGTTCATCTGTACAATTTTCAGATCACTGCCTTGAATCACAAGTACTTCAGGACCCATCTTGAAGATAGCTTGTCCTTAGGACGTCCCTTGTTGATTGAAGATGTTGGGGAAGAGTTAGATCCTGCACTTGATAATGTCCTTGAGAAGAACTTCATCAAGTCAGGCAGCACATTCAAGGTAAACCTTTATACTCCTTACATAATGGAAACATGCATCTTCTGTCTCTGAACAGTCTCATTAAAATCAATTCAAATTCAAATTCAAAGTCTATTCCAATTCCTGTCTATGAATATATGATAAACCACCAACATGAGCTTGTTTTAGCCTCACACGTTTAATGTAAAAGATTTCAGTGAAGTACCAAAAATGAACAATGTGTCTGTTTGCCTTTTTGCTTTTACAAGAAAGTCAGTATTTTATATTTCTTAGCATGTGCTAAATGAAAAGACTAGACATGACACCATACTGATGTCCTCTGTTCATGTCCTCTGTACAGGTCAAAGTTGGGGACAAGGAGGTAGACGTCATGAATGGCTTCCGACTGTATGTCACTACAAAGCTGGCCAACCCTGCCTACACCCCTGAGGTGTCTGCCCGAACTTCTATCATTGACTTCACAGTGACACAGAAGGGCCTGGAGGACCAACTTCTGGGAGTTGTAATCCTCACAGAGAAACAGGTATAGTTGGTTGGTCATTGTGTGGTATCCAAGTTCTCCAGCTGAAAGCCTTGATTCCCAGTATTGGTACGATGTGATTTCTTGTGCTTCCTTATGCAATGTTGATGTGCGCCTCAGTGTTGAAAGGGACAGAGCATCTATTTGATCCATGGGCAGTGTCACAATAAAGATGGTGCTTGTTATCACCTTGCCAAAAGCATGGCTTTGGCGGAATAAAAGGAGCATTGAGTATCTTTAAGCTGTAGAAGGTTCCTTGGTTGTTGAACCTGACTTATGCTATATCTGGTAACCCATTGTTTATGAAAGAGGTAAAAGATTTGCCTCTCTCTTCCACTGGGAATATCACACAGAACAACCACTTATTCTGTATTAATGTGAAAGAGTATGTCAGGGCTTGAACTTTAGTTAGAGAGACAAGATATGTATGTTTGGATTAGTTTTGATGTTAGACACTAATGTTGCTTTTGGTGCAGGAACTAGAGGCTGAACGTACCAGTCTCCTGGAAGAGGTCACCAACAACAAGAGGAAAATGAAGGAGCTGGAGGACAACCTCCTGTACAGGCTGACCTCAACTGAGGGCTCACTTGTTGAGGATGAATCACTCATTGAGGTACTGAGGATCACCAAGGCCACCTCTGAGGAGGTCAGTGAGAAGCTGAATATTGCCAAGGAAACTGAGATCAAGATAAATACAGCTCGAGAAGAGTTCAGACCAGGTAGGAAGTTTGAGTGATCTGATTCAGGATCATCTTGCTTTCATTATAACAAATTCATGCATGTGATTTTGTCTGAGACACACCTTCAGATTTCTATCATGACTTGTTTGACAACAAAAGTTAACAGTTGCATCAACACTATATCCAGCATAGTCATAAGGGCTGGAACTCTGGTGTAATGAATCAATGAGTGACTGAATACTCATTTCTGTGAAGTTCATCACCATTAGGCATATCCATATCCCCTAAACTTACAGTCATTGTCTGTAAGTGATGTAATATTGTAACTGGGTTGTGTTGAGTATAGAAGACATCCAAACACAGGCTACGGGTGTGAGGTTTTATTTGCAGAAGAGCAGTATTGACACCCTGTAACACAATACGATAACAATAAGACAGTATCATAAAATTTAATGTTATCTCAGAAACAAGGTTCATCCTTCATATACAGGTGATTATCTTGGTCAAAGAGACATAAAATCATTATTTAGATTAGACAAATGGTTTATCAAGGGTGATAACCCAATGTACGTGTATTATACATGATGCATACAACATAAAACATCATGTTCTTAATAGTAAAACTAATTACCACATTATGGTACCAGTGATGTAAAATGTAATCAGAGGTACATAGTTGTCATAATGTACTATTTACAATGTATACAAAGAACAATAATTAATACTGAAATTGTCCATATCCTGTGGGTGATAACGGGGTGTAAATTGCCCGCGGCAGCCACCTTACACATTGAATGACAGTATTCACCTGCACAGGAACACATAAATGCAAATATATGACACTCAGACACATAATGGATTCCCCTGCATAAACAATACTTCCCTAAAGACGTGTCTCTAATGATCAGTGAGGGAAGCGTTTCACATTGTAAATATATATACATTCACTCGCTGAACATCCATGCAGGAAGATCCACAGAGGGAGATTAGAACAGATCAGAATGTTTTATCCCTACTGAGAGAATACCTATGTTGACATGATTATACAATACCTACAATGAATATACTAAATACATTGAAATGTGTTTTAAACATAGCTAAGTCTACCTACATATATACATATAGACTAGCTAGCAACAATACTACTAACCTTGAACAATACCTATGACTAGTCTGTACGTCAAAATCTTCTCAAGGTGGATGAAAAGTGAACAGTTTAAATTGACCAATGAAAGCAAGGCTTGGGTTAAAACAAGGAGACAGTGACAAACATGGAATAAGCTGAAACCCCTTTACATTAATAGGCTGCTCCAAAAGCATAGTAAGGAGAAGTTAAAGAAAACTGATATCCTGACAGCTCTAAAATACCACAACATAATAACACCTGAATTAGATAAAACCATTTACAGCACACTATTCAGGAATGGTGTCTGCCACAATGTCTAACCTGATTTTTAACATCTGCATTGTGTATTGCCACTACCTGAGTCAAGTTTCTTAAAGGTGTTGTCATGTCTGTAAGTACTGTCATCTCTTCCAGTGGCGGCCCGAGGCAGTATCCTGTATTTTGTCATTGTGGAGATGAGTATGGTGAATGTCATGTACCAGACATCACTCCGTCAGTTTCTGCAGCTGTTTGATTTGTCTATGGCCCGGTCACAGAAGTCGCCCATTACCGGCAAGCGAATCAACAACATCATCGACTTCCTCACCCTGCTTGTGTTCAAGTACACCTGCCGTGGTCTGTATGAGAAGGACAAGTTCCTCTTTACGATCCTCATGACTCTCAAGATTGAGATGTCCTTCATGAGGGTCAAGCCAGAGGAGTTCCAAGTCTTCATAAAGGGTTAGATCAGCATTTACTTTTCCTTCCTTCTTATTTCTTATCATATGTATATGGCAATGTATGAGGAACAGGTATACATATGTTCACTCTAATGCAGTTGTCTCCCTGGGCCCTGGATTTTTGAAGCTGTCTTAGCACTAAGATAGTTGTAAGTTAATGTTAATGTGTGGCATTTACGACTATCTTAGCACAAAACTTCAAAAATCTAGGCCTAAAATACTAGCCACACAGGAATCTTCACTAATCCCAAATCTGTCCCACCCCTCAAAATTGCTGCATGTGTCATGCCAATTACAAACCAGTGAAATGTGGAATATCTGAAATCCCGATTGTATCCTGCAACTTGACATCAACTTGTGTTCTACCTCCAGGTGGTGCTGCTCTGGATCTAAATGCTGTGGAGCCAAAGCCCAAGAAGTGGATCATGGACATGACCTGGCTGAACCTGGTGGAACTGAGCAGATTGCCTCAGTTCATACAGATCCTCTCACAAGTCAGCCGGAATGATAAGGTTTGTACTCAACAGTATATGTAGCAGATACTTGATATAAAACAACCAGATGAAGGTGAGGTGGTCGGAATCTAATTATGAATTGTTTCTGGTGTTTCATTAACTGCAGGCCAGGCCATGCATATGTAAACTTCTCATATTAAACATTCGTTCATTAGCACATTCCTCTTCATTTATTCTAAGTAAAAGTAAGCCCCCAGTATCATGTTATTATATAAAGCAACTACATGCATTTGGTCATCAGACAGTGATTTGGTTCAGTCAGTGTGGTTGGATGATGCAGAAACTTTCTGTCATGTATAGCATCGTAAGTGTGTACATTTAGTCAGTGTCGGTGTAGAAGTGTCAGGCAGCTGGAATATTCTCAGTGTGTTGTAAGACAAACAAACAAACAGTTTTTGCACTACTTCTGCAGGCTTGGAAGGCTTGGTTTGATGAAGATGCCCCTGAGGAAGTGACTATCCCAGATGGCTACTCCACAACACTTGACACATTCCGGAAGTTGTTACTCATCCGATGCTGGTCCCCTGATCGAGTCATCCCTATGGCCAGGAAGTACATAGCAGAAGCTATGGGTGTTGAGGTAGGTGATCACAAGGATGAATACAGCAAGTGCCATCATCCCAGTGTGTTTGGGTGACAGTTACCGGTGTCTGAGGCATGGGTTTTTGTTACCAGGTTCAGTCCAAATGCTTGATGTTTATCCTGTTAGTTGTGTTCTCAGTATCAGAGATAATGGAGTTGCAGTGTTGGCACTGGAATTTCAAGATGAAAGTTCTGTTTGATATTCCCCGGTGACTTGAAATGTCATGGTGAGTTCAAGCACCAGAATGGAACAGTCACAGTGTCTTCACCATGATAATGTTTGCTTCTGGCTCCACGGTGTCTTGAATGTGGTTTAACTTTCTCACTTCAGTTTGCTGAGGGTGTGATTCTCAACCTTGAAGACATGTGGGGAGAGTCCATCAACAAAACTCCAATGATCTGTTTCCTCTCCATGGGATCTGATCCAACAGACGACATTGAGAGACTTGCCAAACAGAAAGGAATAAGTGAGTCACCACACATTTCAGACTGTCATTTCAGGGCTGACGACCAGGGAAAAGTAGTCCAACATTGTGGTTTCACTCACATCTAGCTATTTCGCCTAAATAGTCAATCCTCTTACTTGCTTTTTTTCTGTGTACACAATTGCACTTATTCCGTCTCAGATGGCGATGGATAAAGAAAGATGTACTCAGGTGATGATATCTACACAGTGTCTGTTTGTTAGTTTACTAATATCACTCCTGTCTTTGCAGAGTGTGGCGCAATTTCCATGGGTCAAGGTCAGGAAGTACATGCTCGCCGTCTGCTGCAAGTGTCTATGTCTGAAGGCCGCTGGGTTCTACTGCAAAACTGCCATCTTGGTCTTGACTTCATGGATGAACTGTTAGAAACAGTCAGTAAACCTTTTGTCCCTACTTTCATAAAGCTTAGAATAGGGTTTTGTTAACCTCTGACTTTAGAAGGAATGTTTAGGAACAAAAGACATTGTTGTGCATGGTACACATGAGTCTCCAAGAGTTGACAGGTTGCTATGTCTCTCATGAGTGTGAGATACTGTTAGTCTTGGGTTTGATTTCCTGAACTGTCTCTGACATTTGATCGTGATTTGCCACCACTATACTTGTCTTGATGTTTATGACTGGTATGGCTTTCAACATTTTCACATAATCTGAACCGCATAAGATATTTAAACAACCTCACAACACAACTGGAAATAATGATAATTAAAGAGCTTTCGTATTAAGGATGTTGAGAGATATAAATGTAGAGAGATACTAATGTTGAGAAAAGTTGATTGTGAGATGTACTGATGGTGAGAGAAGCTTATGGTCTGATTGTGTGTAAAGGTTACAACAACAGAGCCAATGAATGAAGCTTTCCGTCTGTGGGTGACAACAGAGGAACATCCCAAATTCCCTATCAACTTGCTGCAGTCGTCCATCAAATTCACCAATGAACCCCCACAGGGAGTGAAGGCTGGTCTCAAGAGAACATATGCTGGAGTCACGCAGGTTCAGAAATTATTCATTATTTTAATCACAGAAAACATCTGTATACACAAATAATATCCAACACATCGGTTTGCCTAACAAGTGTAGGATTATATTTTAATATTTTTATCTTGATATTTTCAGCTGTAAATTTGTTTGATTTTTCAGATATCTTGTTTACTGAACAAAATTGAGTACACGGTAAAATAAAATACGCAACTTCTCATTGTGATCTTTGAAAGGACTTAAATCCACACTGCTCTGGTGGCCAGCGTGATACTAAACTCTGACTTTTGAACATGTCAGTGATTTGTTTGCATGTTGATAATGATGACAACAGTATTCATGTGTGTTTGGTGGTTGTTAAAACAGGAACAACTGGAGTACAGCAACCTGAACATGTGGAAGCCAATACTGTATGCTGTTGGTTTCCTGCACACCACAGTTCAGGAGAGAAGGAAGTTCGGACCCATAGGCTGGAACATCCCGTATGAATTTAACCAGGCAGATTACTCGGCCACTGTCCAGTTTGTACAGAACCATCTGGATGATCTGGACCCCAAGAAGGTCAGTCTGATGCGCACATTTTGACATATGACAGTGACAAGATCTTCGGATGAATATACTTCAATACGTCAATGTGTGCTAATTTTTCTGGTCTATCAAACCAGGGATTATGGCTCTGTTAATGAATATTGTAGCAAAGCAGGGACGGGTCTTCAGTATCAAACACTGTGGAAAATGACAGATTTGAGCTTTATTGTCAAACCAGGGATTAAGTCTTTCTTACCAAACACTGTATGAAAGCAGGGATTGGGTCTTGCTTATCAAACTAGCCTCTCTATTATCAGATGTTTGTATCACACAAAGGGTTTGGTCTCTTTCATCAAATATTGCATTGCAGAGGTTATTGTGTTTTCACTGTTGGAAACTATCAAACATACTGGAAAGAGTGAAAAATAACCTCCCTGATATGTGTGATTTTCAGGGAGTGAGCTTTGTGACTGTACGTTACATGATTGGTGAGGTGCAGTATGGAGGTCGTGTAACGGACGACTACGACAAGCGTCTCCTAAACACATACGCTAAAGTGTGGTTCAGTGAGCACATGTTCCAGGACAACTTCCAGTTCTACACAGGTGGGTCAACGGATTCTGTGAAAAGATTCCCTGTAACCCATGTTGATCATGAGGCAATCCAGTTAATAGTGTGAAGAGACTCGGCATCTTGGTTTGCAATTCTAGTTTGTCAGGTCCAGACTCTAATCTTTAAAGTCTTTACTTGAAATAAGTGTACATGCACCTGGAATGTAGATGCGTTTCTGAATATTCCACTGAATGTGATATTTCAGGCTACAAGATCCCTCGCTGTAAGACTATTGATGAGTACAGACAGTACATTGACAATCTGCCACTCAATGACACCCCTGAATGCTTTGGACTTCATCCCAATGCTGACATCACGTGAGTAGTTGTCATCTTTTATGCACATACAGTAAATTTGTTCCTGTTGAACCCATGTAGATTCTGAGTCTGAATGAGTGCCAAGTAATTTGTGCCAGTGAGAAACAACTAAACAGATCATTTAGTCAAACTATGCGCCATAATTACATTACTACTTGACCAGGATGTTGCTCATGCTGTTGACCACTTGTCTGTGCAGACTTATATCGTTAATTGGCATGGTGATACAGCTGCAATATTGAAAACTGAGGCATGAGGAATGATTTAAAATCTCAAACTAGGTATTTGTGGGGACCTTGAATAAAGAGCATTGAAAGGTCGGTTTGAATGTGTTGATAAGTGGTGATCACTTGAGTCAGTAATTATTGTTGTTAATGTGTAGGTACCAGACCAACACAGCTAACAGCATGCTGGACACCATAGTCAGCATCCAGCCCAAGGATTCTGGCGGTGGCAGTGGAGAGACACGTGAGAGCGTGGTCTACAGACTGGCTGATGACATGTTGGAGAAACTTCCTGCAGACTACATTCCATTTGAGGTACAGTGTTTTATGTGCCAAAAATAGAAACAGTTCTGTAATGTTTTCTGAAATTTGTTTAAAGCAGCATTTTATGATTCTAAAACTGTTATTGCAGAAAGTTCTGCGTCCCGATATGCTATTATGTGCAACCAAAACTTTCTTGTTAACGACAAGCCTCAGTGTAATGATGGCATGTTACGTCGGTAGTGAGGCCATATGTTGCACAATCGTTCATGGAGGTGCAAAGACCTGTTGCTTCCTATGGGTGTCAGAATCACTGAGCCAGTCTTATGTTCTGTATTGTCAGCATCATGTCCATGATTCTGGACATCTAAGTCTTCTTCCCATTCCGGGATTTCCTACCAACTCAAGCTGACATGATATGTCTGAAGTACTGTCAGGTGGACTTGACCCGTCTCACTCACACCACCTGTTTTCTTCATTTTCCTCTCATGTCCATTAGTGGGAAAATTTTGAATGTATTCTGGGTGTTCAAGAATCTTTCTATCTGTGCAGGTGAAGGAACGTCTGCGTAAGATGGGACATCTTCAACCCCTCAACATCTTCCTCAGACAGGAGATTGACCGGATGCAGAAGGTCATTGCTCTGGTCCGTTCGACTCTGAAGGATCTGAAGTTGGCTATTGATGGTACTATCATCATGAGTGAAAACTTGCGTGATGCCCTCGACAACATGTATGATGCCCGTGTGCCAAGCAACTGGAAGAAGGTATGTACATTACAGACACTTGTGAGTGTTGCTTTAACAAACTATCATGTATCCTCTGTGCTGTGCAGGCTGAATATAATGTGGATTAATAAGTATATATATATATATATATTATAACTTGTTTCAAATGTTACCATGTAAAATTTCCCCCCAAATCTCTGTTATTAAGTGTTTTTCCTCTCGGTCTCCCTGTTCATCTGTATACCATGTTCTTAGTTTCCTCCTTGATTCAACAATGGGGATGTAAATAATTGTGATGGTGGTGGTGTCCTTACTTGGAACATGAAATTTGGATATTATTCAGGAGACCCAGGCTGAACTGTTAGTAACATTTAAAATGGGGGCATTTATTATTTCACTTTCTGAACTGTTCGAACATGGAAATTTGGAACTTTTTACCTCATAAGAAATGATCGGTGTAATTAGTCATTTATTCCTATTCTTGCGACGCTACCACAGATAATCATCATTTCAAAGTACAGGCTAATTCACACCTTAGCCATCCATAGCCATTGTCAGTCGTGCCAAGACTGACAGAATGTGATGACAATATGAGGTGTCACCTATTTTGCAGATGTTTCTGCCGCAGGTATATGGAGCTAGATAATGAGTGTCAGCTTATTCACTGTGCACCATATCGCCACTGTGGTTGGCTAAGTCACAAATACTTGCATGGACAATAGTGTCTCTTACTGTTCAGACTCTCACCCCGTGTCCTGCTTCTCTCAGTTTGCATGTTGTCATATCTTCCATTGACACAAGAAGAATGTTGAATGACCACTATATGATTGTGGGTATTGTTGGAGCTGGAGATGGCACTTGATAGTGGGGTTATTGTGCTGGTTGTTTCTCACAGGGTGTTGAAATAGCAGGGGCTGCATGGGCACAGCGCATCACTTGGTTCATAGGATTAGATATAAGTCTCTCACCATCTCAACGTTTAGAATATAAACTGTGTTAATTGTCACATCAAGGGTCATTTCTTAAATCATGACAATGTATACATAGGGTATATGCCCTCAGGTACTGACTGTTTGGTGAATTGTAAATGCCTTGTCCTTCACCTTACAGAAGTTCTTAGGTAGCATGGGTGGCCCATTTGTTGAAGGCACTGCAGTCTGTGGTGGAGAGTTGCATTTCTTTGGCATGCTAGAATCCTGATCATGGGTTCAAATTCACTGTGATCATGACTGTTGGTTTGTCACCTTCATACCCTCTTGTCAGTGGCAAGAGTTTACAATATGTCGACATGACACTGCCATGCTGTGACTTCGCTTGGGTACTGAAGCTCTTCACATCAGTGTTATCCCAGCTCATTCTGTGTGACTAGATTTTGTTATACTGAATATTTAGTATTGTGAATAGCCTCGGGACAAATATCTGTGTGGGTCATTAGTAGTGTAAAGAGATATCTCAAGTAGAATATTATCTGTTCTCATACTCTTACATGGACGATGTACAACATAATTACCTGTCTACTTGTATACCCTGTTAGTAATCCTTGAACAGTGCTTTATAGCAGGAACAATAATATATCTAACTAATCTGGTATCCTAATGTTTGTGTGCATAATGTTATCTGTAATGCTCTGTTTCAGATGTATATGATCAGTCTGTATGTTCTGCATGTTCTGTCTGCAGGTGTCCTGGGAGTCAGCCACTCTTGGGTTCTGGTTCACAGACCTATTGGACAGGAATGCTCAGTTCCACACCTGGCTGTTTGAGGGTCGACCTACCTGTTTCTGGATGACTGGTTTCTTCAACCCTCAGGTATGTGTGCTTCTTCAACTTAATCGTCATAATCTGCCCAACACACATAAGCAGCATATTCATCCTCATTCACAATGCATGCAGTGTATAACTTAGTGTAGAGTTTCTTCCCTTGGACATACCAGGAACCTCTGATATTAGGTTTGAATTGGGCCTGATTATGTTTCTCAGCATCATAACTGTGCTTGTTGGTTTCACCATTGTAGTAAATATCTGAGACCTGCATCACTTTCATCCTAAATCAACATGGGTACTGCTGTCCCCCTCACTCACCACTTTCACATGTTGTTAAGACTAACACTGTTGTATTCAGGGCTTCCTGACTGCCATGAGACAGGAGATCACCCGAGCTCACAAGGGTTGGGCCTTGGACAATGTCTTCCTGGACAATGATGTCACCAAGATGATGAAAGAGGATATCAACTCACCACCATCTGAAGGTATGTATCACCCACAAGGGGAATCAGGGGCAGAATACCTCCCCAGTGTACTATCCTTGTCCCACTGTAAGAATTACTTGGTTATCAGTGGATACTCCAATGCAGTCAAGGTCCTCATGCAGATCTGCCCACATCTAAGTGTTGTGGAGAAGAATGTCTTCTGTGCTACATGTGTTGTTACCTATGATTATACTCTTTAGACTGTTCTTTTTGTGATGACAGAATGGTTTAGGGTTTTACATGAAAATAGTGGTTTAATAATGGGCTGGTATTCTTTTTCTTACAGTTCCATATAAATCAGATAAAGAAGTTCTCTGTCTGATGTAGCATATTTGATCCAGAAACTAAGTCCTCCCATGTCACATCCTTGTCTTGTTTCTCTCCAGGTGTGTATGTATATGGTTTGTTCTTGGATGGTGCGGGCTGGGACCGACGTAACGCACGTCTCATCGAACCCACGCCAAAGGTCCTGTACACTCCTCTACCAGTGGTGCATGTCTTTGCAACCAACCAGGACAAAAACAAGGGTGCCAATTTCTACGAGTGTCCCGTGTACAAGAAGCCTAGGCGTACTGATCTAACATACATCTTCCCCTTGCTTCTAAAGACCAACAAGACTCCAGACCACTGGATCCTGCGTGGAGTTGCCCTGCTGTGTGACACCAAGTAAACACTGTGAGATGGTTCAAACTAAGAAGGTCCTACTGTCCTGCTGTTCTAGAGGCCAAAATTTGGACAAAGGGTTCCTTCATATTCATGCTTAATTTCAAATAATACACACTGGTTTGGTTAACATTGGTTAACACAATATTTGGAACCAATGAATTCCTGAAGCGTTCAAGAGATCCTTTTTCTTCCAAACACTCCCAAATTAATTAGAAAGTGAGATAGCGTCTTGTAATTGAAGTTACTGCAGATATGTTAATATAGTTGGTTTAAGAATGCTGTGTTAAGAGGTGCATTTGAGATAATCAAAATGTCGGAGTGTCATTTACATATGTTGTGCTATATATGACACAGTACAGTGCTGATTAAATGTGATGTGATATTTGACTCTGTCATCTATCCTCAGTCCTGGCATATAAGTTCTACCAAATAACTTTCATGTTTTGTCATCTTTGAATTTAGAATAATGTCACTTTTGTAGAGAGGCACAATCATTTATTTGTCATTACTTTATTTCTATTTATATCTATTTGCCAAATTGTTTTTCGTAAAACAAAAAAATATGCAACCAACTTCAGACAATCTTCATGCACGCTTAAAATATCACTAGCCAAAATAAACAAAGTATGGCAACAGTATCAACAGTATGAAACTTATGAAATGATTATATTGTTTGTTGTACATATGCTCAATATCTGTACGACTGTACAGTTTCATCAGAGTAAGAAATGTATTTGTACACAGTTATATTTCTTGTTTTTTTTATCAGTATTATGTTTTTGTCTGGTTTGAGTTGCAATAAGAATGTGCAAAGTGTGTTTTTCGTTGCTCAGTTTCCTGACGTTTTCCTCAAGTCCGTCCCTGATGCATTGCATCAAACACTGCTTTCTGTATTGTTCATATATGTGTGTCTGATATTCAACAGTCTTGTACATGTGTGTCTGTTCTGATTTCCTTATCCAGTATTACAAGATGGAAACAAATTTATGAAAGCACAATCGAAGCCAAATCTTCCACATTGCCAGTACGATCCATTGTTATGTTCTGTTGGAGATAACATCGTATCAAATACACCACGACCAATGCTGAACATTGATTAGTAATATTCAGCTCTACCATTGATTTATGCAGATTATTTTCAAATATACATCCTGTGTGATAATGTTGAGTGGGGTTTTGTTGTGTATTTTACATGCACGGTTTATATTTGTATGCCTTTTGCATTTGTGATATCACAATATTTTATTTTTGTTTGAAGAAATAAAGTTGATGAAAAGTATCTTATTGATATTGTTTTGTGTGACAGGGATGAAGCATGTGTTGTTGGTGTCACTGACCAGTAAGATGTTGGTATCAAGAATCATTACATATACAAATGAGGTCATCTTACAGGAACTGCTTCAAGGAGAAATAGAAATCACAAATGTCATCGGAACTAGGTGAATGATGGCAGTGTAATCATAACATGTCCTGACCAGACAGTTTCTTAAAGACATGCACTGTATGTAAGTACAGTTATGCAATATACTCTACAAGATGGTGGTGTTTAGGTGCTCGAAACTGGATTCAGATTCCAGATGGGACTCAACTCCACCAAAGTACTAGAATCTGTAGTTAACTGACCCCTTAATCCCTGACATAAGACTTGTAACGATCTAAGATCAACATCCCCTGGTCAGTTGGCTCAAAAAGCCAGGGTTCTGGGCTGAAGCTGCTGGTCAGCCCAGGGACTACAGAGTGTCCTGCAGGTATTGGTCTGTACACACAACATAGACAGTCTTTCTTCACAATGTGTAAAACCTGTATATGTCTGGTGGTTTAGAACACGTCTTGTGTGCAATTCCCAATAGAAAGGCAGTGTACCTTTGATGTGAAATCAAGGAATCTAGTGTTAAAGGAATACAAATCGGTGAAGCGTATTGATTAGAAAAACATTAGAGGTTTATAGAATTTGTCTCACTGGCATGTGAACTAAGTCAAAGATGAATAACTTCTCTAAGTTAACCTGAATCTTGAACGAATTCATAAAGAAATCTATAAAATACTTGGGTACACTCATATTACACTTGTTCTTCAGCTAACAACCCTGATGACATGACTGTGGATTTCTCCTTTCATTACACCCAGGAAAAAATAATTTTAATCCACCAGTTGGGCAATTGCAAACAACTGCTGCTATTACATTTTTCAGTGTTTTTGGTGAAGTTGGTCAAACACATGACAGACATGAGAGCATGCATCCTTGGAGAAAATGTACTTCAAAACTTGAAGAACAGACACTATGGCCAGTATCCAAATGTTTTCAAGAAATATGCAACACAGATACTTTTGAAGTTTATTAAATTGAAACATTAAGACATTCAGTATAAAGGATTATTCTCAGTTATGCATTTTCATAAAAGTCTACAAAATACAAACAGCCCTCAGTGATCAAGGAATATTTACAATGATGTGTTAATGTGTTAACCTTACAATGAAAGGATCCGCAGATACACCTGCCTGCTCTATTCATTCTGGATATTAAATCCCAAAACACATATCTAACCGGGTGAGTTTTAGACAAGAAACAGCAATTGCAAGGCATCAGTGTTCCTGTTATACAGTAATTACAGGTGAACAAGGGGCACCGAAAAAACTACATGTATTGCAGAAGTAAAGGAGTACGCATTACAAATGGCACTATCTACTTTATTGCTGGCAAACTGAACCAAAAGTTGAAAGTTAGCCTCAGAATAAGGTCAATGTGTGTGTTAAACATTGTTTTATCCAGGAACATCTGAACTATCATGACTGGTGCAAATTACCTTAGCTCCTGTGTATATTTCCTGACACTCCTTATGACATGGGTACATTTACTGGAACCCTACACAACAAACTGCCATTGCAAACTTAACTATTAACATTAAGGTTAATAAATGTTATATTTCAATAAAACTCCCCACTGAAAACCAATATTTTCCCTCTTTTCCTTATTCCAACAAATGTCAGACGTAAATCAATCTAAAAACAATTGCATATTTTGCCTGATATGTACCAATAAGATTTCAACTTAAAAAATCAATATGATTCGGAAATATTGACCTGAGGAAACACTATAAAATACTCTCCATTGTAATCACTTTGGATGTAGTTAATTTGACACTCACAAACACGACATGCCCCACAATAAGACAGTAGAGCATTATGAGAACTTCACTCAGTGACCGATCAGAGAGGTCTGACTTCACTGAGATTGTATTATCTTCCACCCACTGCAGTTATACATGCAATTAACAATATGAAACACAAGCACCAGCTGATTTCTCAATACAACATAGAGCATTAATTAATAACACCTTTTATTTTAGGTTAGGTGGTCTACAAAACCAACTGACACTTAAATGACAGAAAAGATATTTTAAAAAATAAATGCTTTGTGGCCTGACACTAAGAGGCTTTGGAGTGAGGTGGAAACAAGTGGAGTGGAAACATCTGATTGAAGAATGAAACCTTGACTGATTACCCATGATTGATATAACTGCTTCCACAAAACTTAAAACACTGATCAGCTGACGATGGAATTACAGGTACATTTGTTGATTTTCGGATTTAAGATTTTGATGATAACACTTGACATATTAAAAAACTTTGTTTTTCATTCATAAACAGAAACATCATTTTCATGGAATTGAAAAGAAGAGGACCACTTACACTGAATGTTTTGGCCCCAGATTTTGTTAACAATCCATTTAACAACAAACAGCATTATCAGTAATCAATGCTTATCAGAAGGGTGGTAACATAACACACACCATCCAACACTTTGAACACTATATACCACATACCAGCATAAAACAAACACAAATGTTTTGGCTTCAGGAAATAGAAAATGTTTCATCATAATAAACTACATGCTTGATAGAAGCATTTCGTTATCATCTGAATAAATCTTCCAAAAAGATGTCATGTGAAGTCCAGGATCTTTGAGGTCAAGCACCATCTCCATATATCACTCACAAGGGCCACCTATTATGCTAGATATTGCTGGTGGACAGTGTTGGAAAGGGTACATTTCTGTATTGGTACATGTTCAGGGAGAAAACAAATTATGATTAACTGTACCTCATAACCACCAAGTATTTTCTACAGCAGTCCCTTAAATACTCCCCGTAAGTATTCAATTTCAGCGTTCATGGCATTGCCGAACTTCTCATTGCATAAACCTTATTGATTATTAATAATAAAACAATCAAAACAATGATAAAAACACACCAACAAACAGATAAACATTACACAGGGCTACAACATGTGAATAAAGTCCTTATAAAATACGTAAAACAAACAAATCTGCTCTGCATACGTCAGCCTCAAAAGAAAACCAACAATGCAATCATGTTAAACATTAAAGGCAAGATGTGCCACGTAACAAGTGCAGGTAGTCCTGTGACAGTAGTGTTCTACCATGTCTTCTGTTACCATGTACTAGCCACGCAAGTTCTTGTTTTACTGACAAGGTCATGGTCAGCAGCTAAGGAGACAAGTACATGTGAAACATTCATCAGAATACAATACATTTTCTTTTCTTACAAAATGTATGTTGCTACCTATTGAATCTTTGCTTCCTGTGCAGTTTAAGCTATTATACATATTGAAGTGAACATGTAAGCTTCATGTCAATAGTGTGCTAGTGCATCTGTAAACCAATTCACAAATTAATGCTAGCAGCTCTGTTGTCTGGCATTTCAGATCAAGGCAATATATCATTCATGTTTCACCCCTTTCCTGACCTTGAGTCTGACATTTCTCTCCCTTGTATGTTACTTATTTCAGTGAGTGAGTGAGTTTAGTTTATGCCACTTTTATTAATATTCCAGCAACATCATGGCGGGGGACACCAGAAATGGGCTTCACATTGTACCCATGTGGGGAATTGAACCTGGGTCTCTGGTGTGATGAGTGAAAGCTTTAACCACTAGGCTACCCCACCACCCTTATCTCTCCAAATGAAGCACTAAAGTAGTAATCCCCTTTTCTTCCACCAAAGTTGGACATAAGACATACGATTCTGACAGCTGGTAGTTATCGAAGATCTTTAGGGATATTTAGGAATGGAGGCCACGCTGAGATCTGTTTGAGAGTTTGTTTTACAGTCACAATATGGTACACCTAGAAGGTACTTCACAACTGTTGTAATTTTATTTAAATCAAATATCTGCTCACTTACATCATGTTTGTTTTAAGAAATAAGTGAACTTCAAAACAACTGCATCTAGGATGCACACTTGTAACAAATATAAATGAAACAAAATGAACGAGTGAGTTATCATATGTAGATATCACAGACTTCAGCTTGTTTAAGATACATGTAAAAGTGTGATTGGAAATATAATTGACAAGACAATCATTATAATGCAAGCATAATATATGCAGTGATATCTATACAGGATGATCATGAGTTATCTCCCTTACACTGAACACTAGTCCATGAGTAATTTTGTAATGATCTCTCTTAGTTGATTCCACTGTGTTGTATTCAGTTTATGAGATACAGCAGAACAGAGATAAATTGTTTAAACATGGACGGGTTCATTCCTTAACATGTTCATGGTGTGTGGAAACAGATTAAGATGCATTCAAGATGCATAGCTGTTTTGATTTCACCATTGTGTAGACTTTTGTGTCAATGTCTTTGTACAGTGTGCGGCAATAAACACATTTTTTCAGAAATATCTTCACATTAACAGAGCTCAACTACCACAGATGTGGATACCTGATCTTGCAGTTCGTGAGTCTGAGAAATACGCAATCCTCCTCAACCTTCCTCAAACACCAGCTGCAGTAACTCTGGCTACATAACTGTTCACAGCTGTCCAAGAAGAAAGCAGAAGAAGCACTCATAAAAGCTGAACCTGGCAGCACTGAACCCCCTGTACACAAGCAAGGCAACATAAACAAACCATCCATGGTCATTGGTCATATACTCAATATATTAGCACTTGTTAGAAATCATGTTCATCATGAGCCCATTTATTTGTCTGCCCTTGTGAACTCTGACCCTGAGTGTCCTTGACATTGGTTCCTGATGAATAGCTGTACCCCCTACGCCCTGGTGTCCACATGCTGTCTGTCAATCAAAAAATAGCACATGGTTAGCAATGCTGGCTTTAACAGATTCATTGTCAGAAATATCATCAACAGAAAAAATGATTAATGATTATCGCTATGAAACCAAAAAATGATTAATGATTATCCCTATGAAACAAGTGTCACTGATAATATTGTACATTAACTTTTGTGATAGATTATGGTATACATTTACTGTACAAAGTTAAGATTTTATTCATGGGCGGTTTTTATATTCTGTTCAGAACGCTGTAATTCATGCATAAACATGTCACCACTCTGATATGAAATATACCGGTATTCATTTGTTTTGGACTTCTTTTGCACTTTTTCTCAAAGTTATTTCTTGGATATAAATTGATAATCAATCAATAGTTAGTTAATGGTTATCAATCCCTCTGATCTATATCAACAGCAAGCCCTACAGATTAATGGTGTAAAATATTGTTGAACCAATGTTTGAAGAGGCAGACGAGGCATCTATCACATAAAAGTGTTGTATAATAGCATGCACCAAATCATACACATGTAACATGCATCATACTTCACCTATAACCTGGAGTAACAGTAAGAGTATACGCCCACAGACACAGTTATAGTCTGGGCTGGATGGGTCCAGAATATATCCCGGGGTATTAACTGGGCTAGCCTATAGTTTTCCCAAGGAATAATCTGATGGGGTTATTCTGGGCTGCTACATAGGCCTGGCAAGAGGTAGGTTTCTCAACTTGTTTCATACAAAAACCTTGTATCAAAATATGTAGTTTAAAGGAATTAGTCATATTACAACATGAAAATACTAGGAGAAGTTTTTCTATCAATACTTGAGGACACTACAGCTTTTCCAGGCCAGTCAGTGGTGGAGTCGCTGAGAGTCCAAACACAACTGTTAAGAACAGAAGGAGTGTATCACCATCATCAGTAATTCATTCCAACTGCCTATCTTGCACAAGTGTGAAGTAGATGCATGATGCATATTTGAAGTACAACAGTGGAGAATAATGAGAAGAACAGGTGTTGTGGCCTCAAGGATCAGTAGGTTTGATTACATGATTCTCCTGAGAGTTCAGCAAAAGGATGGAATCAATAATTGATGCCATATGTCTACACTGAGTAAGGCAGTAGCTCATTGTAGGAACTATGTCTGTGATGTTAGCACTCCAGTTGTGCCTGTGTCTGGACAATACATGACAGAGGATGCTGGGGAGACGGGGCAGACGGGGCACTTTCTGTAGGGTTTTATATCATTTCTATGGCAAACATAGATTAGAATGGCAGGAAATGGCACAGATTGTGAAACACTGGAATGAAACATCCCTGCTTTGGACAGCCAACATTTCATTATGTCTAAATTTGATCTGCTTATCCTCTGCAGAAAACATGCTGGCCATTCCAATGATAAACCTGTTTATATAACAGAACAGACTCTAATGTGTGCCTTTTTCAGATAGTGGGATAGAAAAAGCACAAACAACTGACACATAAATACCCGAACAGGACAATATGGATGATATAAGTGGCCTAGGCAATGCCTTACAATGAGTTGTCACATATATCCCGTTATAATAACACTATCTTCCTACAGACACTGATAAACAGCAACTAGGAAGAGAAACCGCAATGAATCTGAGGTGTAACAACAGTGTATATTGCTACTTTGCATGCTCTCATCAATCCAGCATAGTGGGTAACAAGCTGTGCAGTCCATATACAGACAAAAGGACAGTATAAAGACATTCCTTAATGTAACTTAAGAGATGTTATGTTTTGCAGAGGTCACCATATCTGCTCCACATGTTGATCCTTACCTGGCAAAGCTCCAGCCATGGGTGACGTTGCAGTCGGGTCTGGAACAGAAGATACACACATAAGAAGGACACTTTCTGTGCATGTTCACTTAAATATCAGTTCAACAAAATCTCATCGTCATGGTAACACAGCTTTATTTTTGAGGAAGATCAAAGATCAAAGTGCTGTGATAAATGACAAATACTGCTTGCTGATCCCTACACACAAATAGTGAAATTGACTAGAAGGCCCAACAAGTCAGCTACTGTTGTTTACCTTTCATGCCCCCATGTCTAGAGTAGAAACTCTTGTTGGCGTTCAGGTTGAGCTTGTCCTGCTGGGCGGTGCCGATGCCGACATTCCTCTTGATACTCCACACCTCATCCAGGTCCAAAGCCAAAGCTGGGGACAAGAGCAGTACCTTCTGTCATGGTGCTTCAGAGGGAAATGTTACAAATACCAAGAAGGTGAGCTACAGAGATTTACTGCTTCAAACGATATATCATGGAATGTAATTCCAGTGACATACTGTGTTGAGTCAGTGATTATGTTTCTACACGCCATATCAGTCATAGTTCTCCGTGAACTACAGATCTTGCTTCATCAGCCACAGCATGGGTTTTCAGATCTGTGACAATACTTGAAGTTGTATCAGTGAGTGAGTGAGTGAGTGAGTGAGTGAGTGAGTTAGACAGTATTAGACGGTATTCCAGTTATATCATGGCATGTCTGTGCAACGAAGAATGATGACAATATTTATTGATATACAACTTCTTTTATTGTAATAATATTTGTCATTATTCTTCCTCAACTTCTAAAATGCCAATCAAGCAGGTGTTTGTTTAATGTAGGAGAAGAGCCCCAAGTGATGCAGGTCACACATGTTTATTACTTTGGTTAAACCACCGGCAAACTGTAGCGCAAATGGGGTTGCGCAGCATAGAGAATATGACAAGTCTTCTTATAGACAAGCGAAGCAAGCAAAGGTTGGCAACGTACTTCTGTCGCTTTCAATCGAAAAATATTTTTCATTTCAAAATAAAATATTGCCACCATCAAAGGTACACGTTCATTTCCTCCCTTGGTTGTGCTGTCAGATTTCCTACCCCATGTTTAATAATTACTCAAGTGAAATATGTTTAATTTAACATTTTAAGGGCCACTCGTGGTATTCAGATTGTTCTTCGCCTCCATTACTGCTTCCTGCCAGCTTCCGGTTGAATGGAGTGATGAAACAAGAATAAACAGAAACTAAAAAGAAATACCACGTTGCCCAATTTTATCATGAACCTGTTAGAGTTTATTTGTCTTAACTGTCGTTGCTATTGTTGGAATTTTTGTAACATTTATTCTATATAAAAACACTTCTGGCTTAATGGGCTAATGAAGCAAGGGAGGTAACTGTAAATATTCTCTATGGAATAATACTCTCCTGTTCCTTCACTCCCCTGAACCAGAAGCTGGAAGGGGGAATGGAGGCGAAGAACAGTCTGATATACCATGAGTTGAATGTTGAATACAATGTTGAATAAAAAATGTTTCACATGAATAATTGTTCAATATGGGGATGGAAATGTGAGAGCACAACCCAGTGAAGAAATGGGTGTATACCTTTTATGGTGGCGATATTTTATTTTGACATGAAAATATTTTTCGAACCGAAGTGAAGAAGTATGTTGCCAACCTTTGCTTGCCTCTCTTGCATGTAAGAAGACTGGTTGTTTTCTCTATGTTGCGCTACTCTTTGCGCTACAGTTTGCCCGTGGTTAAACCCACATGCACAGGTATGGTTTTGACACACCTAGAATTTTCACTAGGCGACGGGGATTCTAAGCCACAATTACAGGCTTCTGGTGATACCAAGGGACGTACCTCTACACAGCAAACTGGTAACTAAGGCTACAGGGCTAGCCATGAGCCCTAGTTAATGAAATATGAGAAGTGAGTTTGGTTTTACACTGCTTTTAGCATTATTCTTGCTGTATACTCCTAGGCTAACTATAGAGATAGCATCAAAATCAGGTAATATCATCCAAACTGCATATCTTGACCATGTTAACACCAGAGCTTGTCACTGTCCATTAGACAATGTGATCAATACTCCTGGAGTTGGTCTATGAACATGTGAACACTGTTCAACAGTAGACTGAACCCAGTTTGTTTCAGTGACCTAATACATCCTATGGTTAGTTCCATATCAACAACCCGTGAAGGTCCCAGCTTAGAATAGGCCTTCTGAGACAGCAACCCATGCTTCCATGATAACATGTTTACTGCTGCTGAGAGATCCCAGACTTTTCTAGCAATTGGCCTAGGACAAAGTATCATGGCAGTGGACACCAGAAATGAATTCATAGATTGAACCCAGGTTGGGAATCAAACTCAGGTGTTCTGCATGTTGAGCTGGCACATTAACTACTAGGTTACCCCACAATCCACAAAATATGAGGACATGTGCTGCCATGATGTAGGTTTCAGGATGTAGATATACATACTTGTTTCAAATACAGTTTGACAACAATCTACTCTCTTACGTGAGGAGCTAGAAGATTTCCGGGGAGAGAAGCTCATCTGATCCTCTTCTGCATGTTCCTTTGATTTTGGACCCGTGTACAGGAACTTCTTGGCTCCACCTGGTGGCAGAGATGATGATGTCACAAACTCTACACAGACAATGGGGTAGACCTAATCATAAATGTCAAATGTGATTGCATGACTAGTCTACCACACAAGTACATACATGTTGCTTGGAGTTATGGGAGAAGATTTGAACTCCTACAGAAATATGCAGGAATGAATGTGTGTGTGTGTGTGCATGAGTGCATGCATGTGCATATGCATGTTTCCAAATGTCAAACAGTAATACTGCTAGACCTATGATAAACCATGATGCAATGGACACCCTCAATGAAGCCTTCCCCTCCATATTTAATCCCTTAAATAATGAACCTCTGTCATGGTAATAACAAGAACCTTCTAATGCTTTTTCAGTGTGACACTACCAAGAAATAGATCCAGAAACTTTCTCAAGCAGTTACATAAATAAAAAGATTTTGTTGCTGTCAGTTTGCAAAACTGCTGCACTTTTAGTTCCAGGTCTACCATGAAATACAGTAAATATCAGTAATAATGGTAACACAAAAATGACTGAAAATAAAATGATATTTAAAGAAAAACATAATATATTACCATTCCCCAAATATAACAAGAAACAGACACAAACTGATCTCACTTCTCACGTGTGTTAGCCTGATTTCTGTGTTCAGATACAAATGTCATGTTTGGTAGTGTTTCATATTTATAAGAAAAAGAACTTCCACTAAATTTGGTCTGTCGTCCTGGATAATCTGCCATAAACCTCAGAAATAACAGAACATGCTGTTCACAAATGGTCATGTTATTTTAAGAGAAAAATGATTCCAGTAACCATGGCAACAAACCTTTATCAGAATCCTAATCAATTACAACCTGCCTTGCGGGTGTGGCCATTTACCTGACTGCATGAGTGTTTCCTACAGACTGTTTGTGACTGTGCACTGACCAACACTGGACTAAGTGTCACTGCACAGTTCCTCCCCTGCATGAACATAGCACTACCATCTTCACCTCGGCAGACATTCACTCCATAAGCTCAACACGACACATCAGTCAATTCCATCATCAAGGCTCAAGTGTTTGCCTGCAGTAATTCTACTCCCCTTTTTCAATTTTTAATAGGTCAATACTTGTATCCAAGGGCAACAATGGTAAATGCAGGCAAATAGGAATGCTTAAATCACTGATGAAATAGTAACATGAAGTATTAAAGCAGAACTCATAAACACACAGAGATAAGACTAGATATGCCACTTGGATGAAATGCAGGTGATTTTCTGACCTCTCCACAAAAAAGTCAACTGAAATGAAACTGGTACTTATCAAACCATTGACAGAATAGTACAAGTCCAACAATACACTTTCTCTCTAGTGTCATGCAAATTAAGAAAAAAAAACAACTTGCAAATTGAGAATATGCTTATGGCATAAAAACATTACAGCATAAATACAAAGTTGCACATGTCAGCTTGCCAAAGATAAGATACTAGCTTGATACATTTGGTCAATTCAAAATCATTAGGCTGTGAACAAATGAGCAGCATAATCCATGAAATATAAGAGCTTCACTGATCACTCATAACCCTGAGTTCACCAGAGACCCTACAGTACACTCGTCAGCGCAAACAATACCTAGCTGTCACACTAGCCTTGTTCCACTGTGGACACAAACTCTGCGTACATCACACACACACACGTTAATACAAGCAAATACTGTATATTCCAAATAAGAGCAACAAATTCCTCTGAAATACTCTAGTCGAGTGTACACTGATAATGCCTGTGTCCCTGGCACTGACACACAAGCTAGATAATATTAAGTTGAATTGTTTCATAGGCACTTCTTTACTTGACCCCATTTATGGACTTCTTTGTGTAGAGTTAGGCTAAATAACAAAAGAGAAATGTTTCTCGGCCATCGGTGCGCCAGTTTCATTTCTGCGTGTAACAATTTTTTATCACAATTTATAAAAAATTATTTTGACTTGGCCACGTCCCGATAATCCATTTGTCCACTATAAAAATGAACGTCTGTATGGACGTGTGTGACTGAATCTATTATTCATTAACACATGCTTAACCTCCCAAGCTGTATCTCTGAGAGAAAAAAATAAAAATGTGTTTCTCCCGCATCAGTTATTTTCTATCAAAACTTACCAAAAAAAAGTCCTACCGTCCTCATCACTTTTGAAAAAAAATGTGTCTGAGAAACATTTAATTTTTTATACAGCCTTATGGTGACATTTCCATATAGATCCTTATACTGTTGTCAGGCAAGACTGCTGAATGAAAGTTCACTGTCAATGTACTGGTCCACGCTGACATGTGTGTATTGAGTCGCTAGGACACCTGTGGTAGTTCCACATTCATAATCTATGCTAATGGTGGCTGGGATCACCTTGAGGAGTCTGACTGACATGTTTATGGTCACACTACAGAGAAGACTGCCAGGCGAGATCCCTCGAGACTGATTGCAGTGCAGTACCTCGTAGCACTGCATATATAATTACAGCAGTTTGTTTGATTGGAATGTCACCATGCTGTTGATGTTTCTGTCGGTAATTTGTGTGAACACTGCCATGGTAGTAATGGTTGATATCTCCAGTCATCTGAGCTGGTAAACACTGACATTCTTGGTTCTTTCTCAGCATACTGTATGTACAGAGTTCCTGAACAGTTGTGTTCTACATGAAATTGTCAAGATTAAAAAATTTCCAAAACAACAAATAATTGGTCTGTGTGAATGACATTACAGAAACTGTTGAATAATAATAAAGGTATGATTGAGCAAGTGTGCCACTTGCTTGACAACAAAAAAAGGATCTATACCAAAATGTGGAATATGTAATAAAAAAGTTTGAATCCATGAAGTATCACAGTTTTCTGGCATGGACAATTTAACTTTTAACACATCACAGCACCATCACCAAAACTTGCAGTAGGTGGAGTTTATCGATTATTAAAGTTACTCTGGATTACTAAAACTACAAATGGAGATAAAAAATGGAATAATTTCTTCCGTTGTAATTTATTAGATAACCTTAAAATATATTTCTAGTTGATCATCAACCTATACCTTTCACCTTGTCAACACTGTAGCATCCAATTAGCATAGTCAGTTAGGAACATATGCTATAGCTGTCGTGAGTGAGTGAGTGAGTGAGCGAGCGAGCGTGTGTGAGTGAGAGTATGGTTTCATGAAGGTTTAAGGCACTACTCCAGCAATATCTGGGTGCAGGCATACTGGAAATAACTGGCAATAACAATATACATTAAGGTGTAAGTTAAACATTCTCATAATGCCTTGTGGCACTGTGCAAGACAATGCTGTAAAATTGTACTAGGTCAGAAAATATTCTTCAAAATGATATGGTGTAAATGAGGCCACCCTTACCTGGCACTCATGATACAGACAGGCAGGTAAATTGTGTTTGTGATTTACAGATGAACGCACCTTAATTCACAGAAAGTACGATTTGGGTGAAATTCTTTTATTTTAGCTTTTATTTTAAAAAGTGCTGATGCTATAAATGGATACTGTTTTATGACATCAATGGGCAGGGTACTGGTTCAGTTACGGATGGTTTGTTTATGGGTCAATGTTGAAAGGCCTGCTTCATGACATCATCATAACAGTTTGTCCTACCTTCTCTGTTTAACCCCCTGGATGCTGATTTTTTTTTCATGCGCACATTTTCATAAGGCTTGAAAAGTGAATGGTTGTGCAAGAATTGCGTTCGCGTGGTCCTGGATCAGTGTATGGCTATAAAATTACCCAGAAATGTAGAATATTTAATGACCTATCCATTGGTATAAATATAACTGTGACTACATCAGCGGTTTGAGAAATACACACTGCTAAATGTTGTCCAAAACTTTTGTATGCGTTAAATAAAAACAGTAAAGTTCTCCGTTCTTTTATCATGCACTAACAAAATTTATAGCTCTCTGCTATGATTTCTATAATTTCCCAATTCCCATGTTCTCCTCTTTTTGCAGATGCGTTTTGCCTAATTTTGCATCATTGTTAACAGAGTAGTAGCCTTATCTTAAACATAATTTCCACTGACTGTGAAACAGGTCTCAGCTTCTATGTCAGAATTCAACACAATTTAGACAAAACGTAAAATGAATGGTTTTCATTGAATATTCATTTAGGATGTAAACTTTTCTTCTTATAATAATGTAATTACATGTACATGTATTTCTCTTCCAGTATACAATGAAAGGTCACACAGAGATCACATTTTATAATATGGAACAATTTAAAAATAGATGCAAGGTTTGTCCAAATTAAGCCATGACCTGGTTCGTACATTTTAAATTTTTTTTTGTATAAATATTGTTTGAGTTAGATATCCTTAGAATATGTTTTAACTGAATTTGATTGGCTGTATTATTGAAAACAATGATAATGAATCATGAAACGTATAAATCATATTTGTTATTATTATCACATTTACTTGCAAGGTTGAAATAAATCACTGTTTATCAACCAGTACAAATGAAACTGCAATATTAGTCCCAAGGTATTGAATATTGTACTTCACAGAAAGTACATGTTGTAGTAATGGCTATCTTCTAACACTTGTGTAGAGGCTATCACGCAATAAAGAAGTTGTTATCCATACAAATTGTCCTATTTGATATTCACAGTAGATGATAATGTGAGTGAATATATCGGTATAAAACAAGCTACATCTGTGACACAACTCATGAACGTCCTGCTTCATACTAATGTCATTCTGCGTGATCTTGCATTCGTCATGGCATTGGCTGCACAGAAACTTTGACAGTTTCTTATGAATTGTCAAATAATTGCCTTGTATCTATTTTTAATTTGCTATTTCTCTATTACAATACTCATCCCCTGAATATTCTAAACATATTGAGCCAATGTAAGCAATAATGAGACGTCTAGATGTCGGAAAATTTCTGAAAAAGCTACGCTGCGTAAAATCGGAATTTTTCTTTATTCACGTTCAAACATGTGCAGTCTTTTGAGCACAGTATTCATTCTCATGCACAGTACCTTTCGTTTCGCTTTATCTAGTTGGTACTGGCAACAAAGACCATTTGTAATTTGATTCTAAGATGTACGGGGAATTCGATGATGCATTTGTCGCAGCTGACTATGAAGTATACATGATATAATAGGCATCTCAATACTGACCTCGAAACCTGAATTTCTACACACTATCCAATATGACGATAATGTACTTCGGTGTTCGTGTGAGTGTATTTTTTAAAACATCCCAACCGATTCTCGGTTCATTGGTGACATTTTGGAGTTATTATTACTGGTTACATGAAAACTTGATATTTGAAATGTCATTTCAAGCACTTTAGCTTTGTCTGAGATAATAGTGGATGGTATCAAGACACAGCGGAAGGACATATATGTCCCTGTGGCATCCAGGGGGTTAAGGTGGAGGATTTAACCTAGAATCACAAACATGGGGATCCCAGCAACGCCCAATTATTTTTTTAAGACACCTTGTATGTTTAGATAATTTCTTTAGAGCCTGGAATGAACAATTGGTCATGTGGACTGATGGATGAAATGATAGACCATCTGAAAAGAAAACAACCAAACACTAGCAAAGTCATAGCTGTGTTGTGGGTACAATCAATAATATTTTGCATTCCACTGGATGCAGTGAAATTGTTTTCTTTGCCCATTCTTTACATTTGTAGGTACTGGGTGCACAGATATTGATTGGTACTGAGAGGCATTCTTATGACTTAATTGATGTATACTGATAATGCATGTGGATATTAACATATAAAGGAAGGGTTTGAATAAAATGAGAATTAACTGTACACATGCTATTGATTTTGTAATCATTGCTTCGCCATCAATCAATACTGATCCTTGGATCAGTAACTTGTATTAAACCATATTCCTAAATAAAGAGGTGAATAAATGATGGTGGGATGCATCTTGTGACTTTGTATACGATTTCTGACATCACCAGTGAAAGAAGATCCATAATGACTACATCTGACTCAAATTAACTAAATAAGGAAAGTATTTCTCACTTATTTTTGACAATATTTCCTTCAAAACAAACGGATTGATTTATAATCGGTTTACAAGTTACAAATGTTAATCTAATTTTCAAAAGGGCCAGAATAATCCACCTTTGTGAATATATGAGTGAGTCGAAAAGTTGTCTCAGGACAAGTAGACACTCGTGAGCACACTGCAACATGAGAGCGATCACTTGGTGCTGGCATGACGAATCGGGGATAACAGAAATACATTTCTTGAACAAACTGGCCAGTGACAGTACTTACCTGGAGGCTGACTGTCCCCGTCTTTCCTCATTGGAGCCGCCAGCCTCTTGATTTACAATATCCACAGTCAGTCTACGGATGCCCGCCCTTGCAGTTTTCAATGACTTCTCACTGTACTTTGTTTACAACCCGGTCAGCCATGACAGTTTCTCAGCCTCGTTCTGGAATAAGGGCACTCGAGGAGACCCACCTCATGCAGATGCTTCGTCATAAGGTATCATATGGGACAGAGAACATTTTTCTGGCACGTGTCATAACTATCATATGGCCTCGGATTCCAATGAATGTCCATAAATTTATATGCACATCGTAAGTCAAAGGCGTGTTTGATTTGCTTGATTTTATTTGGAGACCGATGCACTTTTATAAGCTTTTCAAACTCCCGCTCTCGCATGAAATTCAGAAGACAACCTGTCGTTATTAATACATCAATAACATTTATCTGAATACGAATCACTACATTTTTAAGGAAATGACTCGATCCTTCACATTGTCGCACACAGTTTGCAGGTTATCAGGAAATTGGCATGTTATTACCCAAACGATTAATTATCGGGTTTATACTAATAAACAAGACGAACGGCGTGTTATGCATTCTTTTGGTGTAATATATATACGTCACTGTTGACGTAACCACACACAGTAGTTGATGGAATGCACTGTGATGTCACGCGTCATCATTGCATGGTTTCTTGTACGATGCTTGTTGTAAGGGGCGACTAACGGGATCGGGTGGTCAGGCTCGCTGACTTGGTTAACACATGTCATCGGTTCCCAATTGCGCCGATCGACGCTCATGTTGTTGGTCACTGGATTGTCTGGTCCAGACTCGATTATTTACAGACCGCCGCCTTATGGCTGGAATATTGCTGAGTGTGGAGTCAACTAATTCACTCACTCAGTCACTTTTACGAAATAGTTTTACTCTTGAAAATACCAGCTCAGACAGCTCGTAAAAAGGAGATGATTAAATTCGTGTGTTAGGCGTGCTGAATCTATTGTTGCTTTGAGAGTGTAAATCTAATCCAATGAAATGTTTCACCATTACCGTGGATTGAAACTTCTGATTGTCAAGCCTGAATTGACAATTTTCCAAGTTCACTGTAGTGATTTAGCATGCCGAAATACAGCTACCTTGATGTCACACAGACACGATGTGTAATATTATAGTGTAATACCAATGACGCACGTATCTATAAACAGTAGCTATTTAGGCTGACTTGAGAGGGATTTCCTCCACATACGTAGGTTTTCCATTTGTGGCATTTCTTTTCAGTGTCAAAGAGATTTTACGACACTTGTCAGAATTCGAATCTGTACATACCAAACGATCGAATTCCGTGAATCTGCACCTAGCGCACTCTGCTTGATCATATCTCCAGTTAAAATATAGCTTTATTATATGACAGAGAACAGCCGGACACAAAAAGACAAAAAAAGTTCATGGTATGAGTTTATTGGGACTTTGAATCTTGAGACATTCCTGTCAATACATTTGGCACTTGTTCATGAATATGTGACTATACATGTATATAAATTTGAAAAAGGAACGGGAAATACATTTTTCATTACAACCGACTAAGTGGCTATAAATACTGGAAAAGTCATGCAGACTAAAATACTGGACATTACGTTTCACAGAAGTGTGCTGGGTGATTGTCGTTCGAGATGACCTGTGTACTTACAATGATATACATGGTGCTAAGTGTTCTAATGCAGTTCTAATACTGTGTCTCTAGAATAACAGCCCCTCAATCTGTCTGCGTGTTATATATCTCTAATGGAAATAAATAATGAATACGATGCTTAAATATCAACATAACAGATATCAGTGAATATGTTTGCCGCTGAGCCACATTTTCATCCAGTTGAACAGTTACTTGTAAAAGATGATCATTCTTACCTTACGTAGATGTTTAGACAGGTTAATCTTCTGTGATAACGGCAACATAACTAAACGGTAATATCTGCCAGACGGACGGTATATAGACGGTGACAATGTTAACCATATGTGACAACTGTTCTGAGGAAACACATGCGGCTTTGTGAGTGAATTAGTATGGTAGTCACGTGACAGCTAGCGACAGTTCCCCCATTACAGTCGTATTGGGAATCGAACCCGGGTGCTTGATTTGAAAGCTTTACCAACCTGCCCTCTACGTGACCAAAAGTAAATTTACATAATATACGAATTTAAGTCATGCATGATTAAGCACTATTTTAATGCACTAGTAAAATAACAATTATTTGAAAATATTATGAGGAGATATTCTCATCTGTTTCTATTTCAAAACAACTGAAACATATATCCAGTAAACATAATAAACACACATACATAATCATATATACAAGTCAATGAGGGACACGCGGCTTCCACAAAGACAAAGATAAGTAGACACCCGATTCCTTGTCGTAACCTTTCGTCTTTTCTATTAAGTACCACAGGATAAACAAACTTTCATTAATATTCCAACAACGTGTGTATGCTGATATTGTAACCATTGTTTATGTATACGTATACATGGTACAGTCAGATTGTGAAATGACTAAAATTTTAGTCATTTCGTGAAATGACTAAGAGGGTCTACCTTTTCGCGTCATTTTCTTCAGCAACAATCATTATAAAATCAATAAAATCTCTTGAAACTTCACTTCATAACTTAAATCTACAGCGTGGATCACAATTTGAACATCACTTATCGTCACTAACAGACAGAACTATTGTGGCAGAGACTGTTTACACCTGTTTGTTTCACGCTTGCTGTGTCCAGAGCAGCCACATATCACAAACCTGTCCACCACATAAAGGTGACTGAAGTAAAATGATTGTTGTTACACAAAATGACGCAAAATGGCAGACCCTCTTAATCATTTCACGAAATTGCTGATTTCACAGTTTGGCTGTAACATATAGATAACGAACAATGTATCTCTTATATCTGTACACTAAACATGCTCATGCTGGATGTCAGTATCATACACGACAATACTGTTGTACAGGTGGGGTACAGCGAAAGCTATATGTTTGTGAAGGCACAGTTGGGTACGATTATGCAAGATTTGTAAAATATATAACCTGAGAGTTTAAAATAACATCCTTTGAAGTAACATGTGGCCAGTTTACAACTATCTCTACATGAACAAATATAGAAAACAGTTCTCATCGTGTATTTGTTAGACAGTTATTGAGACTATTAATATATTGTGACCAGGGATTTTGGCAGGTAATAAAGACGTTCTTGACTCAGTTGTGTAGGTGAAGATTCTACGTAAGAATGATCACCATGCTTACTTTTGTTGAAGGCAGCTACCATCGGTAGGTAAGGCTCGGTGGTTTAGCTAGCTGCTGCAGTAATTTTTGGAAGGGATCGTTAATCAACACACACACACACACACACACACACACACACACACACACACACACGAACACACACACACGAACACACACACACACGAACACACACACACACGAACACACACACACACGAACACACACACACACGAACACACACACTGACAGACCCTCACACTAAAGCAACCACAAAGTGATTGATGCATACGTAAAATGTCTGTTTGCAGTCACGTCACAAACGAAGGCTGACCAGGAAAGGATCACGGGGCACACACGATAAGAATTATGAATGTCATCAACTGACACAGACTCAGGAAGCTACTTCAGTAGTTCAGGAGGTGGTAAGGTGGATACCCGCTTAGGTTTAATGCTTCAAAAGCGATAGATCAAAACTGAGTGAGCTGGGATTTACGCCTCTTTAACATGTAAAGCTGTGAATGCATTTACTCCAAGGTCGCTTTAAACACGTGTAATAAACGAGTGATTTTGGAATATCACCGCTTTGAACCTAATTTGTGTGGGGGAAATGAAAGATGAAGTCCATCCCCCGTGAGATTATGGCATCAATGAGCAATGTAGAGGTATTTGCCATTCGATACTCGGTCACTCCTGATAGGGTTGGATTATATTCCGACATTATTTTGTCCACTTTCCCTAGCTTTAACAAATATTTGGACGTATTTTGGCAGATATGCAACAAGAGAAAGCCACTGAACGATACCAAAGACTAAAAATAACAGATGACCTCAAGAGTCAATGATTAAAGAGTCTTGATTAAATCTTTCACCCCAGACAAAACATCGACTGAGTAGCCAGCCACGCCACCTTACCCTGATTGTAAGCCTCGTTTTGAGATTTAACAGCGCTCGGAATGAGCACCCAATTGCTACTTTTATATAAAAGGACGCGGACATATACAAATACAGACATTCATCAACACTTTGTCGTCGCCTTATAAAAATATGACAACCTTATTCAACTCTACTTTGAGACAGACCTCCCCTCAACTTGTGTAACTCTCTTATCCAAGATTCGTGGAACAATAACCAACGAACTACCCGGGAATGGCGGATTATCTGTCCCTCGAGTCTTACATCATTCTATATATCTGTCTTTGTCATATTTAGGAAGAAAGTGAAGGAAGTGTCTCCTCTACAGAGTAACCTCGCCACGTCAGCCTTCTGTTCATAGCGTGAGGTCCATTGTATAGTATGACACTGTGAGCCAAACTGTAGGAACATTGGGAAATATTATTAGATAAGATGTCAACAATGATGTAATATGACATGTCACTTCACATTTTCAAGTCAATATATTTGTCAATATTCTCCAGACCAGATTCATCGCCATTCCTCGATGCTCGTTGGTTTTTCTGTAAGTATTTATAACATAGGCAATACTTTACATACACATTAAACATAAATCACACAAATAAGTAAACCTGACTCGTATTCTGTACAAGGAACACTGCATGGGCGTGTCGGTTCTGTATATTGATCACATGTATAAATATCATGGGATCGTATCTTCTACATGCCACTACTGGCAACAGGATTCTACCTCAGCATTAAACGCCTTTAAACCAATATATCACGTGGAAATAGCTACGATTTTTACGTCACTGAAACAGTTCTGATTAAACGAAACACCCTCTGAATCACTACGTTTGGCACGTGGAGGTACAGTCCACGTCGTGCAACACGGTAGGTAAATAAGATGTTCGCCCTTATGTTATATACTCAAGGGAAGAACTAAGGGAACAATTTTAAATGGAAAAATTGAGAGAGTTTGGACGGGTACTTATTTGTTGAAATACTAACCCTTTTCTCTTATCTTGCACTTTTTTGCTCCTGTTTAAATACATCATATACACTTCATTTCATCCCAAACGAACAAAACAGTGGTAGGGCCAAGACGGACTATTTCCATAGGGATGAACAATGAAGGATGTTTTGTTGACTGAAAAACCTTGGGCAAGTTTTGTTTGTAAGAACATACATACCTCCAATCTCCTTACAAGGTTTTACTAGAAACGGATTAAGTGACTTTGATTAAAGTGACTAGTTGATTTCGAACAGTGCTTCACAGAGACGATTCAGAGCTACAACCCGCTCCAATATGGTGCCTTCATTCACCCTCTATGTCTTCCGCATACGGAACAGGAAGTTAGAACATACTAGTGTTAGGTAAGGCACTTTCATTCAGTTGGTACCATGTTGTTCCCACCATCCTTACAAGGATGTTGCAAGTGATATCCACGTCCAACGAACTCGCAGTTTTGTCCACGCAAAGTAAAATAATGATAAGACACTGCATCATTATTAATAACACTACTACACATCAATATCATCGTCAGGATCGCCGAAAACAAACGTGCCTGGAGTGAGTTTGACATTGTGTGAACTATCACTCCTTCCGTCTTTACTCGAGCCGTCAGACAGCTCAGCTAGCAGGTCATCGTCCGTGAATTGCAACCCCTCCTCTTCAGATTCACTCGCGTCATCACCCACCCCGCTGATATTGTAAGATCTTGACCGTCCCTCATCACTGTCCGACTCTTCCTCAATGCCCGGCATCGGGTTGATGGTGTTGATGATGCTACTGATAGAGGCCCTGGGTTTGTCCTCCTCCTCGGAGTCGCTTGAGGCGTCGCTGTGTGTGTCGTCGTCGTCATCCCCGATAGTAAACACAGGGGCCAACACCTTCCTGGGCTGGTCGGATGTTGTAGGCGGATGTGAGAAGCGCTTCTGGGGAACAGGGCTCTCCGTTGATGAAGTGGACAACTCTACTGATGTATCTAACAAGGACGGATCCAAGGAGGATATGGAGCTTGTATCCAGATTTATTCCAGCTTCTTTCTTTGGTTCGAAACCAGACACAACACTTGACCGATCTTCGTCGTCCTCCTGTTGCTTGAAGGCTACAACACCATCTGCTGAATCAGGACTGTGTGGTGGATGTGGGATGTCTCTCCCCACTTCCTTCTCTCCCCCTCTCTCCCCTTCATCTTCATCGTCTGACTTCTGAACAGGGTTACCAAAATCATAACGCCCAGAAACATTGCTAGAAGTCGAGGACTCGCTAACACTGTCGTCTTCGGAATCGTCTTCTTTGAAACTGTTGGATGTGGGCCTAAAATCAACATGTCCATCACTTTTCTCCCCATCATGAAATGAAGTTGACACTAATGTCACACTTTCTGGGTGTGACTGGACCTTCTCCTCATCGTCGGTATGACCTAAACCAGAGGATGAAGCAAAAGGTTTATCAGATTCAGAACTGTCGCTTACATTTTCTGGATGAGTGTGAGAAACCCCTTCACCCGGTATATCTGTTCTGTCAAACTCCCGAGATAATTCGGACACCGGAGGAGGTGGATCTCTCGGCGATGCCGTCTTAACATGAACGTCTACCCCTAACTGATCGTCCTCGTCTGATGATTCTACGCTCTTTCCTGTTACTGTGTCGGGCGCCCCTTGGCTGCTTTCTTCATTTGGGTCAGAGACTTGTCCAGGAGCCGTAGCAGAATGCCGTGTGTCATTTGGATCAACTAAATCTACATCAGCCCTCGCGAAATATTCCTTCTCAGAATCATTCTTCGGCTGGGATGTCACTGAATCTATTTCATCCTTCAGAACAAATTCCCTCTCGGAATCAGAAACACTTGAATATTGCTGTCCATCCTTGGTGTGAGATACTATTGAATCTGTTTCCTCCTTTCCAGAAGAATCAGCATCCGTTTCATCTGTACGCCCAGTGATGTCCTGTTCTGGTTCAGAACCTTCCACCGGTGCACCTACCACTAGAGGCAACTCACCATCGCTAACATGCCCCTCTTTCACTACTATTTTTTCATACACACCATCCTGGATGTTTACTAAGTCCTCAGTCTCTCCATCCTTGTTTGGTTGTTCATGTCTGTCCTCTTCAGTAGCTACCACCGTAGATTCGGGAGAAACACTCACATTTTCATCTTCCTGAAGGACATTCCTTACCTCCATATTGTCAACACTGTCGCCATACACAGCTCCTCGACTCTGGTTTTCAACCTGATTTTCCTCATTGTCACTTGATATTTCTCGTAAATGTCCAGGTGTGTTGTCTACTGCCTCGGAGGCGTGTTCGTCCTCTTCATCGTCTGCAAGTGAGCGACTCCAACAGCTACCTTTCGACATATTGAGCAAAGCTGTAAGCTTCTCTGCCTCCAAAGTCACCTCGCCTGGTGTTTTGGCCGAGAGAGACCTACCTCTTACGGACATGCTAGCATCATAGGAAAGACGTCTGGGTTTCGGCTCTTCGTTCGTGAATGCTCGTCTGTCTCTGGATCTTTCAATCAAAGCTGACAGAGACAATTTCCTGTGTGGGAAATTGTTATTTAAATTAGAACCAACTGTACTAAAACCATCTGACTGAGAGATGTTAACCTCCGTCTGTATAGCCGCAACATGTTCCTGTTCTTCCTCCTGTTCCTGTTCAACGGTAACAACAACATCTTGAGTCCTTCTGGACGTGTGACTCTTATCGCTGTGGGACACAGAACCTGAGTCGCTGGAGGAATCCTCTTCCTTCCTGCTATCCTCATCCCCGTCGAACATATCCATGTGAGTAAACAAATAGCTCTTCCGTTTCATCAACTCCCGGTCTTCAGCATCCTGGTCCAATGGCTGGTGCTCCGTGTCATCCAGTTCACCGGACGTCACCCCGTCATGGTCGTTTGTAAAAGCCACATTCACATAATGAGGACCGGATTCTTTGTCCATTACCAAACTCACGTTTGACGTAGCCCGCGAAGCAATATTGAAGAAGTCTTCAGCGTCTTCTCTGACAAGCGTAAGAGTGGACGTGGCCTTTGTAGCGTATTCGGGATTGTAGAACTTGCCGAACTCTCGGCCTATAATCATCCTGACGGGGTATTTCTTTCTGTACCATAGATACAAACCCAAGATGACAACCAGACAGATAAACACGGGTACACCTACCCCGACGGCAATCTTCACTGTCCCACTGTCGTCGTCAACGTACGTCGTCACCGGCTTTGGGGACGTCACCGGCGGTGTCGTTGTGATCTGTAACAGAAAGATTCCGTGATTGGATGGAGGCGGAAGGGGATTTGGCAAGTCAAGTCGAAGACATACTTTGTTTCTAGGTTTCTGAACTTAACAAATGGGTGAGTTGGCGTGGCGTGGGTTAGGAGAGGAAACATAAAGAGAACCCTTGATGGACTTCGTGAAGGGTTGGGAAAAATAATGTTCTACAATTTCTGGATTAAAACTGACGGCTGATAACAGGGTTTAGGTCTTGTGGGAGGTGCTGACTCTTGGTGAACTCTTAAGGATTGCTTGTGTGTTTGCTGTTATATGACGTTGCACTATTCCAGCTATTCCGCAGCATGAAGAGCACTGGGTATTTTCATTAGTAACTTCAAAGCAGTTGCTGGGATGTATTATGTGTTTATGATAACCTAGTTCACCCAATACTGCCGTACGGCTTTGTTATTTCGGGAACACGTGAATTCAGTTGTATAAATGCTTTTCAAAACACGACATGCCGTTTCTTTTTGGGAGTAGGTCGTAATGCCCCGAGCTTAGCCGTAAGAGGTAAGATGGGTTGGGTTTTTTCTAACCTCAAAAACATGGTATTGAATCTGTCCGTTATTGGAAACTCCTACATTCTTCTAGGCCCGATAGTATTATAAGCAACTGGCCATCTTCCTCCCGTAAGTCATAGGATAGCAAAGTTCTACAATTATTTTTTTCATATTTACCTCTTCTTGATATGCTGTATCTTTCATTAATTGATTTTATTTTCACAAAAGAGAAGTTATTCGATATTGATCACTCTGACTGGTCTCCTCAATTATGGGGTGATACTGTCTGTTGCAACGGCAACAAACTACGAACGTTAAGGCTGACGTTTAGACCTCTGTATCACTATCAACATATGTCCGCTCTGTTTCCAATAGGTTGGAACGAAGAACCCTGGTCAAACTATACGATGTGGAACTTTACCTCTTGATCTTGATTGTTTTTCACGGCCTAAAACCCCTCTTGAACAAGGACTATGCAAATTTTGTAAGAATATTGCAGTTGAAGACGAGGTCCCTTTTTTATCGAAATGAAATGTATATTCCGAAATAAGGTCACTTTTATGGCAAACGGCAAGCTCTCCTAGCCCTCTGTTTATGTTGATGACTTCAGTCGACCAAACTATATTTAACCTAGCATATCCCTTAGCTGTTTCACTGTAACTTATGTTTAAAAGAAGAAACTTATTTTAATGTATAATGTTACACCATCCACCCCCCAAAACAGGGGTCAATAAATCGTCAATTTTCTGAAATATCAGTTTGGATCAGAATGGTCAAAGGAAGGTATCGAAGATTCGTGGACCTGAAATACTAGACCTCCCTACACGATAGAGACGCTTACATCTTGTTGACAGAAATGCACAGAGATGTATGGGAGGGAGTCGTGTGGAAGGTCAAACACGTTATCTGAATGGCAGTGATACTACTGACTGTAAAAGAGGAACAGACAGGTCGAATAATGAATTTTGAACTGTGTCGCAAGACAATAGGATTGGTATAACACTGGATATAAAATAGATAAAAAACAACAACATACCCTACCTGTCAATATTGAAAACAAAGTCACGGCCCTAGCCGACCAATATCCAATATGCATAATGTGTCTGACACAAGACGCTGAGCGACTGGCCGTACGTGCCATATTTTATTTATACTTTATATGCATATGATGTATTATATGTTTGTGTGTGTTGTCTGTCTGTCTGTCTGTCTGTCTGTCCAGGTCATGCAATATCCAAACGACCTCAATAATGTACCCGCCCTATACATTAGAGTCGGATTACTGTACACTCAACAGTCGGCTGTTGTTGTCATGACGTGACATGCAACAACACGTCCCCAGCTACATCAGGTGACCGGGGTCAGTGTCATGGCGGGGAAGTCACTTATCATCACTCGGCACAGCCATCTATCGACTGTGTAATCTCTACATATAGACACATATGCAGGGTTGAACCAACTGTTGCGACGTAAATTTTAATATTGCAGCAAATCGTAATAACCCTTTTCGTATACTGTAATAACACGTGTAAATAGGACGTCTGTTTGAAGTACTAGTGCGACAGCGACAATGACGACGACAAAGATGGTGAAATCGTTTCAGTTGTGCCGGTAGTTACGATTACCTAGCCTTTTATACTATTGAGGTACTCCTGTTTTTCACCTGGATCACTTCCAGTAAAACCAGTGAACCAGGAATGGTGCAAGGGTTCACCACGTCTGACAAACACCTTAACTGCATTAGTATGCAATTGGTAATAGCACGAGAATTCATTCACTCATTTCAATTACTCATTCATTAACGTATATCATTCATTCATTTCCTCAGTACTGAGTCAAAAAAGAAGCTTCACATTCTTTATTCAGGGTACTATAAATGAACAAGAGATGGTAACATGGTTAAATTGTTACTATTTCATTGCTTAGATCTGTGTGATGTACTCGATACACTGACAGTGCCACAATCAGTTCCATTAGACTACACCGCCGTCCGAAAACATAGGTATACAGAATGTCAAGTCACAAGAATAAAAATTCGAAATTCCTCAGTTCAATATTGTGTATGTCCACCAGCGCATTCACCAGTGCCAAACATCGTCTCCTCATCGACTGCCTGATGCTTGTGAACACGTGGTTGGGGATTCTGCGCCATTGCTCTTGCAAGGCAACACCAAGTTTCTGCAAATTCTGAGGATGGTTCCTAAGACCAGGAAGCCTTCTCCCAAGTGCATCCCAAACGTGCTCTATTGGATTAAGGTCAGGGGACCTCGATGGCCAGTCCATGACGTTGAGTCCATTATCATGCTGGAACTGTAGACGTGGTCCATGAGCCGCCATGAAAGGAACGCGTTGAGCTGTGAGGTTTCCCCTGATGACCAGAAGTCGGGAACGGTTGTTCCCACAGAAAGCACCCCACACCATGCAACTTCCGGCCCCGAATCTGTCGACCTCCTATACACAACATTGGGCATACCGTTCACGACGTCGTCTCCAGACTCTATGCCTGCCGTCTGCGAATCTTAGAGTAAACATGGATTCATCGCTAAAGACGAGTCAATTCCAGTCTCTCTGGGCCCATCGGAGGTGACGTTGAGCGTCAATATTGGCCCACGATATGGACGTCGAGAATGGAGATTGGCAGCCGCAGCCGATTTCGAATGGTCCGTGAGGACAGTCGACCTCTAAACACCTCAGGCCTGCTTCGTGTAGCCGACAGAAATCTGTCGCGTAGGTGACGTTGGACGATATGACGGTCTTCTGCTCGTGACGTCACGCGTGGACGACCCGACCTTGGGCGATCAGAAGTGCTGCCAGTTTGTTGCAAACGACCTCGTAAGTCATACACAGTGCGACGGCTGCATCCCATTGCTCTTGCGACGTCAATAACTGATCTTCTCGCTTGCAACATGCCAACGGCACGTTCACGTTGCACATTTGACAATCGTGGCATTTAAAGTACCGTTAGAACTGTAAACTGCAAACACGTGAAAATGAAGAAAACTTAGATACGAAGATCACGTGGTCGACTGCACGTGCAAAACCTGATTTGGCACTAACGTCATTTGCACGACGAATGGATCGGTTTGAGTGGGTTTTCCTAACGATTTTTTCTAGAGTCGGAAGATAGGGAACCCATTTCGGATACATAAGTGTATCATCAGAGAAAAATTATTCTTTATGTTTAAAAATTACATTTTGTGAAGTTTCCTTTTTGACTCAGTTTATATATATATATGTGTGTGTGTGTGTGTGTGTGTGTGTGTGTGTGTGTGTGTGTGTGTGTGTGTGTGCTCAAAATGTACGACATTAGCCAGGGCATCAGCCTTGATTATCCACGTGCCTTGGTAAACAACTCAGGAGATTGTTTTCACCTTTACGCGAGTATTTCTCGCAGAGCGGCGTAAAACACATATCACTCACATAATAAAATCAGTTTATATACAGTTATCGTATCTGCAGATTAACAGTTGAACGCCTAAACTCCTTTCATAGGGCTGTATATACGACCAACACTGGTCGTGTTGCGCCTTTCTCACCATCTCTGGATCCAATTACTCACATACACTGATCTGACAGGGCACCTTAACAGGTCCTAATTAAACAAAACTGGCTTTCTCATCAGCTATGTCTCGTATCGATTCCCTACCTATTTAAACCCACTCTCGGCATCTGAACTTGTCGCTCAGTCAACAAGGATACAATAGCGTTATGGTCAAACTGAAAAATGTCCAGCGTCGTACAAATGTTCATATCCACGTACAAACATTATGTTTGTGAAACAATAGGATGCCATATTTGCGGATTTGTTGTTAACACTCTCTCTATTTCTATAAACATTGAACTTCAAAGGTAAAATCAATTGCCGGGTTATTGCACGTCGGCCTTGAGCTGAGTCACGTGGTTCTAATGCAGGACAGTACGTAATCCAGGACACGAGGATATGGATTCCCCCATTGTGTGTTAATGTACAGGACACGAGGATATGGATTCCCCCATTGTGTGTTAATGTACAGGACACGAGGCTATGGATTCCCCCATTGTGTGTTAATGTACAGGACACGAGGATATGGATTCCCCCATTGTGTGTTAATGTACAGGACACGAGGATATGGATTCCCCCATTGTGTGTTAATGTACAGGACACGAGGATATGGATTCCCCCATTGTGTGTTAATGTACATGACACGAGGCTATGGATTCCCCCATTGTGTGTTAATGTACAGGACACGAGGATATGGATTCCCCCATTGTGTGTTAATGTACAGGACACGAGGATATGGATTCCCCCATTGTGTGTTAATGTACATGACACGAGGCTATGGATTCCCCCATTGTGTGTTAATGTACAGGACACGAGGATATGGATTCCCCCATTGTGTGTTAATGTACAGGACACGAGGATATGGATTCCCCCATTGTGTGTTAATGTACAGGACACGAGGATATGGATTCCCCCATTGTGTGTTAATGTACAGGACACGAGGATATGGATTCCCCCATTGTGTGTTAATGTACAGGACACGAGGATATGGATTCCCCCATTGTGTGTTAATGTACAGGACACGAGGCTATGGATTCCCCCATTGTGTGTTAATGCACAGGACACGAGGCTATGGATTCCCCCATTGTGTGTTAATGTACAGGACACGAGGATATGGATTCCCCCATTGTGTGTTAATGTACAGCACGCATGGCGTGCATACCAGTAGCAGTCAACCACATGACCGAAGAACAAATTGTCAAAACAACGGGAACAGGGAAAGTCTATACAGTTACGAGTATTTGGTTGGAATTTTTAGGAAGCTTGTGACATCTTTACGTCCTCGTTAATGAGAAGGAGTGTACACCAATCACTACGGCAATGTCGGTTTGCTGTACTTTTAAAGGGGGGGGGGGGGTACGACTCGCCAACCTGGCAGTCCCAGCAGATTTGATTTACTGTTAACGACACAATCAGACGGTCTGCAACAACGGAACAATGACGTAAGAGGCGGGTGACGCAGTTTGATGGCGACAAAGCACATGCTTATCATATACGTGTAAGGGTGACGGGTGACTCGGTTTGAAGGTGAGAAAGCACATGCTTATCATATACATGTAAGGGTGACGGGTGACGCAGTTGATGGCGACAAAGCACATGCTTATCATATACGTGTAAGGGTGACGGGTGACACGGTTTGAAGGTGAGAAAGCAGATGTTTATCATATACATGTAAGGATGACGGGTGACGCAGTCTGATGGTGATAAAGCAAATGCTTATCATATACAAGTAATTGGAATCGTGGAATCGACCCGGCTCCGGTGTCTGATTAGGTTTGGCATAGCAGAGCTTTCGGCAATAATAGCACGTGAGTGCACACACGAAATAAAGAGGTTGTTACCCATAGCGTTTGTTCTATACAGTAAATCGTCACTTCTAAACTGCCACAAGTTAGGTATTTCTATAGTTCTATCATAGTGTGTCAACTGAAGGTGTGGGGAAAACCACGGCTTTCGAGGTTATGAATTTTGATGAAACTGTGTGATGGTGCTGACAGACCTCGTAAGGAGGGCGAATGAAGGATTCGAACCCACGATCGTCCTTCCGGATATTACGTAAGGCACGTAAATCTGCAGAGAAAATTGTCTCAACTTAGATCGACCACCGTGTTTGTTGGATACTGAGATACTGTCGCTATTTCACTAGTGCGGTCAGTACGTTATAAAGTTTCAAAGCACAATAAAACATGACTTAACAGGCAAAAATGTACCATGGAATGCTTGACTCAAACCAGCTGGGTCTGTCATTTATGTCAAGATTAGTCCACCTTTTAAAGTCAGATCAGCCCGTGTGTACGGAAGCAGTATATCGGTACGGGGTGCTGACATGTGAAGTGGTATCACAAGCTCTACTAGCCGAGCTCATACTGTGGAGGGAGTTGATTGTTTGTGTTATAACACAATACATCTCCGTGCTGACTTCTCATAACGAACACAGGCAAGCGGCGTGATAATATAAGATGTATACGTACAAACATTCTACGTGTTATTCCCACACATGCCGGTATATGGTCTCTGTTATTCCTGATAGATGTTTGTAGACAATGTAACTCGTCTACCCAAATATGTGAATTGATATTTAAAATGAACGTATATGCAAACGATTGATCAATCAGGAAGGATCAGACAGGCCTTATGTCGTTTTTATGATATCGCGTTAAAAATGAAAGAGACGTTCAAACAGCTGACACGTCCGAAAATAATCCAAAATATGTGTTGAATTCGCAGTTTTAAAAATAAATAAAAATCTCTAGAAAGATATTTCCATATTGTCGCTGTCAAGCGAACGTATTCAAATAAAAAATTAAACATCTTCAAGGGAAAGCTTTTTTCGCCACAAACGAAGTGAACAATCACTTTTGCCCATATCTGTACGTGTTTTATTTATTGTAGATAGCCTGGAATTTGAATATTGCCAATATCAAATCAATATTTCCTTCCACATCCTTAAACTACACAAGAATATGACTAAACATATTCCGATTGAAGTTCACTTTTCCTCAGGGAAAGGTCCTTCTTTACCTCTGAAAGGCAGTAATTCTAATAGAGTTGAACACGACTCGACGTGGTGTTAATAGAAAGCTGGCTTTCAATCTCGCGTGTTGTACTGAGGTATTGGCAGGTTCTTTCGTGTGAGTGTACAGGTGTTGTCTATAAGAATTAACATCTCCCGGTTTCCACTTGGTCAAATACAACACACTACCTGCTGGCGCCTCGTCAAACCCCCAAAAGACACAAAAACTCCGGTAATAGGGTCACGAACAATGAAGCCTTCAGATGCTCAACGCAAAGACATTATACATAGCTTCGTACTGGCTGCCCTGGAGACCAACGACATGTCTGTACTGAAATATTACGTCGAGAACACGATAATAGCCTTTAATATGATAACTCAATCATTCACCTCCCTCCTTCCTCGTCACCCCTTCAAAATTAAAATGATTTATCTCCAAGGACACAAGACACCGCAACAGAAAAAAGGTAGGCTATAACAAGAATATTATTACACGATGTTATCCCAACAGAGGGCGTTGTGCAATATCAACGCCATGATAGCCTCTAAACTGATACACATCTCAGAAATATGTGTACTAGTTTCATGTACGATTTGCCTTGACTATCAGGGAAAATATATAAACAAACGAACGAACGAACGAACGAATGAATAGGACGACCCAACACTGCGCGTTGTATGCATGTGGTTATCAGTGAGTGTTAATGTTATTAAAGTACATGACAGTTTCAGTGATTTATTGATAGGCATCAGCTGTCAGCGCCTGAACGTATTTACAAGAGAGGGGATGTATAAACCATTATACCCTCAGGGAATACAAACGTCATATGTCATGCTGATCGCATTTCTAGGTGACAAAATGTTTGTCTGGAGGAGAGTTTCATTTTCATTGTGTCACAGTTATGTGCGCCTATAAACAATGTGCGCCAACTTCCATATATCTCGTCATGCATCTTCCATATATCTTGTCATGCATATACGTGTGTACGAACACATTTAGTTCCTGACAAAATACTGCATTTGTCAAGAAATCTAGCATCCATGTATTCATGCAATAAATATTCTTGTCTAACGGAAATAAATAAAAATGTACGTAAATGAAACCCTGCTTTTCAGACAATACGGCAGATAATCAGCCTTTCGTGTCAATCCATGTGGTAAGACTTGTACCTATCAAGAAAATACTAAGTCGGAATGGGTGTATATTCACTTTGGGGGTAAATGACGTCAGAGTGAAATACATCCCCCTAGAGCTTCTCGTATAATCGATGGTGAACTTCCACAATCTATCATCACAGATCTGTCTTGTCTTAACATACAAAAGCACCTCGTGTATTCAAATATAGAAAAGAATTCACGGTGTTCATGGTGGGCTTTGCAGGACAACAGAGGTTGATATTCAGAGAATTTACCCGCCCACGCCTCAACATATACACATACTCAGGCCCATACATACGAGCGTCTGTGTCACTGCGTCTGCCTGTGTGTGCGAGCGCGCATGTGTGAGATGTTGTAAAAAACGTGAAGTGAAAACACTACAACTAAAGCATATTTATGCTGTTTTACTTACCGGAGGTAGATTGGGTGTTCTAGATCCCCTGCGCTCGTCATCTAAGATGATCGGAAGAGACCCCATCTGATACTGTATGTAGAATCCTTGATGATCAGTGGAGTTCCTCGCCGGACCATGGTACTCTAGTTCTACTACATTCGTTTGGCTGGTGACATTTCGAGGTGCATCTCCACCAACTAACCTTACAATCAGTCTCCTCTCACGCCCTGTATCCGTCACTTCTAGCGTGCTACCGGCGGGCAGGTCGAAGTATAGAAATGAAAGGTGAATGATCCGACCGACCTCAGCAACGACCTGCCAACTGCAGCTCACGTCGGCGTTGATAACACTTGTGGCGTAACCTGGGTTCACTATGGCGCCACTCCATTGTGTTAGCACTATCCGGTTAGAACAATCAGGAATTACACATTGTATGGAAGATCTGTTCCATGCTGGGATTCCTCTGTTATCAAGAATGCATTTAATTGTATCCCCTCCTTTAACGACATATGGCGAATCACAGAAAAATGTTAAAGTTGAATTTACTTTTAAATCTAAATACTGCGTGTTTCCGTTTGGTATAGCTGGAAGTTTACACGTGTCCAAACATGAAGGGGCGGGGTCGGACCACGTGGGTTGGCCCGACTCACCCAACACACAAACAGTCACACGAGCGCCGTCAAGTCTAAATCCACGGCTGCAACTGTAGGAGATGAACGACCCCACTGTACTATTGCCAACAACGGATGCATTTAAAGGGGTTTCGGGGCTGTCGCGAGATGGGCAGCTGTCTCCAGGGATAACAGCACTGTATAGGATGTCGAAGCCGAGGACGTTTGGCCCCGGGCTTTTTCTGCCGATGTTTGGGGCAGATGAAAACCTCAGCCAGAGTTCTTGTTGTTGTGATTGGTAAACATCATCGGTCTCCGTGTAAACAACAGGGGTCGCGTTAGAAAAAGAAGGGTTTTCTTCATATATTAGAAGTTCCTCCTCAAACAGTCTTCCTGAGTTTGTTTCTTGCGTGGAGTAGTGTTTAATGGCTAGCGTTAAGCCGATGGCGTTTACATTATTACCAACAGTGATGTGCCACTGGCATGTTACCCCGCCAGGGTAGGGGTGAGGGTAGTTTGGGGAGCGGATCACCCCCCGGGTGGTCGTGAGGGTGTAATTACAAGATGGAGTGACGTCAGATGTATGGATATATACGGAGGACTGAATGATAACAGTCAACACGAACACAGCTCCGTGACCCGCTGAGGTCATCGTGACGTCATGTAATCAGCTGATTCGTCAGGGAAGTCGGCTCACAGGAGTAGCAGGTGATTGATTACAGGTAGCGTTGAGCTGACATCCCTAGCTGCCCAGGTGAACACCGTACAAGGGTGGTCAGTGGCTTTGTATCGGACTTCAGATATCATTGTTCAGTCTACCCTTCCACCCATATCTGGAACGAAAAATAAGAAATATATATATATATATATATATATCACCTGGTTTCATTCGCCCTTTTCAAATCATACGAGCTTTCCGCATAAAATGAATATTTACTCTCCTTTTAAGAGTAATCCTAAATATCATATTAAACATGCTTACATATCTTTACCGATTTGAAAACCTGAGGAATTATTATTAAATGACATTAAGTGAATGTAGCAGAAATTGAACTTGCCTGTAACACTGTATAATAACATCTAGGTATTAGCTGGTATCAACAAGGACTTAAATACTTCACGTCTAACAACATATCGTTCACCAGGAAGTCAAGCTACAAATTCGTGATAAGGAATGAAATAGTATTCGAGGTTTTGTAAACATACACACGTCACGAATTGTTGTGACATAGCCGTGACGCTTTTGTCCTTAAATTGTATAATCGGAAATACTTGCCTTATAATCCTCTGTTTTATAATAGAAGGAAATAATTTGGAAAGTCTATTGTATTGCACTACGTGGTACTGGTTTGTACACACTACTAACGGACGTATAGTACCGTGCATCTACTGGTTCGTTAAGAGGAAATCGTCAGCTGTGAGGTCAAAGCTATTGTAGCTGAATTAATGACCTGTGACCTGTGTCTAATACTGATACTGCAAACAAAATCCGTCATGTTTATATTTATATACAATCATGACTTTATTCAGAGGAATCATGACTGCCCCTCCCCTTTCAATCTCTCTCAGCCTCAGTCGAAGTGTTGACATAACGCTGATAATGTTCCTGTCGGGTCATCTGCAGCATTGTTTAACAATGCTGACTGCGATAATTAAACAATATGTCACAGGGATTGTGATAATACTTACATGTTATGTCGGGTTTAGTATCACAAACGTTTGGGAGATAAATAGCCGTTTGAAAGAGTACGGCTGAAAGTCACGACACGGCGGGGAATAATAGACTGTGATCATACATGTACTGGTAATTCCCTTGTTATATATTGATCGCATGGAGCAAGGAATATACAGGTGCCGAATGCCTAATCAATAAGCGTTTTACTTCCAAGTCTCAATCAAATGTCATTGCTAAATCTATCCCTGTCGTCCATATATCGCTGACTGTGACAGAAGATAAAAGTAATGACAGATACAATACAGATGGTTATATATGAACTATCTCACAGATACGTGGGCCTCGTTGACATGTCTTAGGTCCCGTCCCCGTGTCAACCCCAACATACTGAGACACAGGTTATTCGTAGTTCATGAGTGCAGGTTTAAAAATGCACAAGCATATAACCTGAAGATACTGCATACAGCGTATACAAAGAAAATCCTGGTTTGATATTATATGAACGCGTTTAGCGAAAATTAGCTAAACAAGTCTGACGGAAATATTCGATCGTTAGGTTTATAATGAGTGGTTAAATATTTACTTGTACCTATGCGACCGGGGTAAAAATAGATATCGATCAGCAATTCATTTACTAATACAGAATATGCCTACACGCAATGTTGAATCCCAAGAATTTACACATTTTATAAAGCAAAGCATGTGAATATTATCAACGTGAAAATGTACAAAACAAAAGGGGGCGTTTCCTGAGCATTCGACCCTTTCATCGTTACCATTTTAATATGTGAAATGTTTGGTTTAATAGAGAAAATGACACTTATGTCTGTCAGGGACGCTATAATCGATAAGGATGAAAAGATCACGTAAAATCATGTACTCACTCTTGATATGCTCGGGTTGTCCAGGTGAAGACCATTGCTTCAAGTCGCATAGTCGAGGGGGTGTTTCCCCAGCGGTCACGTGGGCGGAAGAGATTCCCGATGACGTCATAAACAGCGCCATTTTTGAAAAGGTAAACATTGTCATGTTCTCGCCGCCAAATGTACATACCATCACTTTTTTATTGTTCATCCACTTTCATTATAAACAGATTGTGTGTTAAAACTGAACTATACATTCATTTCACTACCCTTTTGAAACATAAAACGACCTTCGATCGCCCGTGACCTGTGTAAATGAGAAGGATACCATTCAAATTAAAACAGACAGACACAGATCTCCACCAGGGAGAAAGAAAGTGAGAGCAGATAGTTGGTTCTCGTCACCAAGATGGCGCTGGCAGCCGTCAAATTGTTCAAGTTTAAAGCGAAACGGCCACGAAACCATTGACATAGACTCAAGTGATCAAGCTATTTCAATATAACACCAGATTATCAGCCGGTGTCAGACCATGCTCCACATACTAACATGACATTCCTAGCTAGGATCTCTCCGTATAACGAGAACGTAGAACTTTGATACAAGTCGATACTAGATATTAGGCCCAAATGTCCCTAATGTCCCTAAAGTCCCTAATGTCCCTGGGGAAGCATTCTGTGAATGTACCAGTTATGTTGTTGCAATAAGCATGTCATCTGTGGTGATTCTGTTTTAGTAATGATCCACTGCAACCAATATGGTAGTCATAAGAGATGATGGATAGTTGGATGACATGCTACAATGAAATGCATGATAAGTGTGAAAAATGTTTCATGAAATCAAGTAAACTCTATTATTTACCTTCTAGGATAATATGGATTATTGCTGATAACTGTTTACCAAAATATCCAAACTGCTCTTAATTATCACAAGATCACGATTTATCAGTTTTCATTTAACATGGGGGATAAGATTACAGAATCTTCAAGTAAAATCACTCCTCTGACATACAGTCCATGGAAAACACAATCAAAAAGACAACTGGCTGTAACAGATATCTGATGAACAGAGTGATCTGTTTTAATCAGCTTATTGTGACACATTATTCATAGTATGTATTTTGTTCAGTTTCAGAATTAACAATGGAATCAACTAGTGTGTTTTGTCAGCTCCGGAGCCTTGCAAGGCGCCTTGACCAAGGTGTTGCTGACATACAGAAGAAAGTGGCTGATCCCAGAAAACGTTCAGACAGTAGCTATGCACATGCATACAAGCATCTTCAGGAGGTGAAGAAGGATATCCATGCCCTGAAGGTGAATTCAAGAAGCAGTTTCTTCATTCCTGTTATTACCGGTTTTGGCAATTTTCTTTTATCCATATTTCAAACAACAGCTGAGAACATGAGTGCTAATCTGAGTGCTAAGAAAAGTAGTCTGACCTTGAAAAAGTAAGGACATGGCCTCTCCTAACATGATTTAATTATCTGCATGTTAAAAGTATATATTTTGCTGGAATTGCATGAGGACATCCCACAGCAATAGTTTTGAACTTCACTGGTAAATAACATTGAAACACTTGTGTGTGGACATGAATATTTTAATGTTGTAATAGATAGAAAAATACAGCTGTATTGATGATGAAATACATTCAGAAATGCCTAAAATGTTTCTTGAGTATCATGTATCATCATGATGATTTTATGTAACTGTAGAAAAGCAAAGGTCCTAACTTGACCCTTAAAAACAGCATAAGAATGGTATATTCCGTTCATAAGCATGATAAGCCGAATCACCAAGCTTTCTTCATCCTGTCGTGATCAGTACTGATAATTAAGTTGATCTTGTTGTTACACCATTTTATAATAAAACAAAACATGTTCTTTGCATATGTGAAGTTATTTTTGTAATTCAGTTTATTCATTTAACTCGAAATGTCATTTAGTACTGTATTTGTGGTAATTGCTGTGAAATGGTGTGTAAGCCTGATGTGATTGCCAGGAAGAAGCCCAGGAGAAGCTGGCGTGTCAACAGATCAGTACACACAGACTGCAGCAGGTGCTGGACCTCCTTCCTCGACTCATTGAATCACAGCGGCGCACTCTCACTGGAACTGAGGACTACCTGGAGCAGTATGGCTATGTGAAGCAAGGTGACCTCAACTCTCAGCACTGTGACTGACACGTATATAAGTCTCCTCACATAAACTTAAAAAGCAAATGCATGGGTTATCATTTTACAGTTTACACCTTTGAGCACTAAAGCTATGTAGCCTATGGCAGTCCAACAGGGAAAAATTAATGTAGGTTTTTCATATCACTGTGTTCATTATTATGGTATAAAGTGAATGATTAAATTCTCTTCCCCCGGTCCTGTTATCAGTCATATGCAGAAAGTTATATTAATATGAATTCTGAATCCTTTACTTGTGATTTATATTCTTGTGTTAAGTTTATTGGCAGTTGTTGCTTGGAGCTGGACACAGAGCTCTGATTAGGTCCGTTTAAACTTCTGCATACATATGAACTACAAAATTAAAATTTCAATGCATACTTTGTTGTGATGAAAGTGTTATATCACAGTATAATTAACAGCATTTCATCAAGAGTGTTTCTGTTACCACTGCTTGTTTCCATTAACAAAGAACTTAGGAGATGTTACCATGTCTGACCTTTGCTTTAGTGGTGGATAAAACTAGGAGTGATGGGTCTTGAGTATTAAACTGTCTGAGTAGTGTTTCCATATTAAATTTGCATACCACAATGAGTAGAGCAGAGTAAAACAGGCACTAGTTCAGACTAGTACAGTACCTTTGACTAGCAGAGTAAAACAGGTACTTGTTTAAGCTAGTACAAACATAGTGGACAGTCAGAGTAAACCAGGCCCCAGTTAAGACTAATACAAGTGCAGTGGACTAGCAGAGTAAAACAGGCCTTAGTTCAGACTAATACAAGCATAGTGGACTAGCAAAGTAAAATAGACCTTAGTTCAGACTAATACAAGCACAGTGGACTAGCTGAGTATATCAGGCACTAGTTTAGACTAATACAAGTGCAGTGGACTAAGAGAGTAAAACATGCACTAGTTCAGACTAATACAAGCACAGTGGACTAGCAGAGTGAAACAGGCACTAGTATAAGGGTAACGCTATTTTTCAGGGCATTATCATTTGCAGAAGCCCAAGGTCTTTCATTAACTGCCCGACGAAGGAGGGCAGTTGAAAAGACCGAGGGCTTCTGCAAATCATAATGCCCTGAAAAATAGCGTTACCGTTATTATAGCTAAAATGAATAGAATTTTTTATAAAAGAATAATAAAAACAGCAGCATCGGTTTAGAAGCATTTACTGCCAACACCAAAACGACGGAGGTCACTGACACACATTTTACAAATATAGTCACGTCATAGAACAACAGAGATGACGTCACTATTGAAAGTGATGACATTCGACCTTGACCTTTGCTCATACTACCAGCCGCCATTGTTTTCAGTGATCAACGTTAGACTTCAAGTCGATACTTTCATTGCTGTATGTTGCCATTTATGGCACAATCGTTATGGATGGCACAAGTAGGAAAGTGCATAATGGCACAGGCACATGTGACGAATGTGAGCCAGATATATGGTCAATAATGAACCCAAGTTAATTCGAGCCGTAGGTGATTGAACTTCAACAGCTGAGCTACTTATGACATCACCTAACAACGGGCTTGATAATGGCCCGTCGTCAAGCATTTTGCGGGCGTTACAGTGGACCGCTCCTTTCTGATAACGAGCGGTCGTTTTCATGATAATTCTATCCATTTTAGCTATAATTCAGACTAATACAAATGCAGTGAACTAGGAGAGTGAAACAGGCATTAGTTCAGACGGGTACAAGCACATTGGGCTAACATATTAAAATGGGCACTACTTCAGCACAATGGACTATCAGAGTATAACAGGCACTAGTTCACTGACATGATGGAATTAGTACAGCCCCCTCAGTAAAAGAGGCAGATATGCTTCAGATTTACACATTATTTATTTGCAGTTCAGTATTGTCTCCGCTCATGATAACCCATGATTGTAAACATCTGTTTTACGTTATGTTTTTGCCTCTGCAAACACTTACACTTATCATATAATCTTTGTAATTATGAGAAAAGTGGACTGAATTCTTGGCTAACATTTTCAGTCAAGAAGACGATACCAACAGATGCGGTTGTGAAACCAGAAGTGTCAGTCATTGTCCATGACAACAACGATGAAGAAGGTGATGGCAGCATCAAGGAAGAACCTGATGCTGTCAATGATGAGGCCATCGTACATGAGACTGCGTATCCTTTTTGTGCCAGCTTGCAGACTGTTGTATGTGTTAAATGACCTTGTCAGATCTTCACCATGTTCCTGTGTTGGTACTCAAGCATCCATATTAGCCATGAATTGACGTATGGTTGAGGTGTAGTCAAGTGAAGGTGCTGTAGTCTACACATTAGACAGTAGCTGGGCTCACATTATACTGAATGAAAGCTTGCCATGGTAGTGACTGCCAATTATTGTTGATCTCCAAAATATGAGCAAAACAAATTCAACTTGCTTAACCTGGGCTGAAATAGGAAACTCTGTGTACTAAAAATATCACCCTGTCCTGCAAAGCTGTTTAGAGCTAACATGATCATTACTTGCATGTTTTAATATAGTCATACCATTAAGGCTGATTTGTGGACTCTGTGAAGTGACTTGTTTGGTTGTATCTACATGATTATTTTACGTGGTATGTCACTTGTAGTGCTGTCTGGATGAATATTATAGGTCACGGTTCTGCAGCATATAGCAACATTCACTCACTCATGACCCTGTTGTCAGTTGCCTTTGAAGAGAAGTATAAAGGGCGGAAACCTTTTCATGTGTAAATGCCACAAAGAGTTGTCTCCCTTCCATACACCAAGCTAATGATGTCACTGTTAATCATATCACGTGTGTTGACCACAAACTCCAGTGACATTGTGTTTGTAGTTTTACTAGTACTCTCTCTTACAGCCAGTGCTACTTATTTGAGTGCTAGCAGGTAGTCAGTCCAACCAGCTAGAGGTGAGATGAACTGAATCTAATTGTCAATACTACTTTTGAAAGTGCAAATAAAGAGAAATCAGTGTTTTTGAGTGAAATGTTATAAACTGTACTACTTCTGGAAGTGCACTTCTACAGTCACAATGTAGTTTGTCAGTTTTTGGGTCCTTAACCAGATCTTGTACCCCGCCTACACGGACGAAGCCAAGTGAATGTAAGACTCCACGCCTAGAAGACTTTGGACTCAGTGACTTCACACTCAGTATTTTACAGAAGGGCAGGAGCTGTGTCCCCACACAGCATGTGACACAGCCCAGGTGAGCTAAGCCCCTACACAGCACATCCCACAGTGCAGGTGAGCTATGCCCCCACACATCATGTCCCACGGCCCAGGTGAGCTATGCCCTGCCCCAACACAGCATGTCCACAGTCTAGGTGAGCTATGCCCCCACAGAGCATGTGACACAGTCCAGGTAAGCTATGCCCTCCACACAGCATATCCACAGCCCAGGTGAGCTATGCTCCCCTGCCCACCACAACATGTAACAGCTAAGGTGAGCTATGCCCCCAGCACAGCATGTGACATAGCGCAGGTGAGCTACATCCCCACACAGCATGTCCACAGTCGAGGTGAGCTACATCCCCACACAGCATGTCCCACAGTCCAGTCATACTATGTTCATACTGTTTGTGGACATGAGAGGTCAAGTGAGCTGCAAGTCATGGTAGGATCCCAATTGATAGGATATGATAGTCTTTGTTCAAAAGCCAGATTAACACAGACTGTGATTCAGGGTCTATCTACACTGGTGTCAGAACCACTAACGTTACATGATGTTGAAACTTGCTTCACTTTGGGCTCTTTACCATAGCTGACATTTGGTGATCTGAGCCACATGGTTTACAATGAGGTGTAAAGTCATACATCATTCATAGTTGATACTATACTATCATTGACAACTGACATGCTAATATGCTGAGGGAAAAATGATAAGGGATCATATGAAAGGACAAGTGTTCCTTGAATTGAAGCAGATGTACAATACACTCACCCATTGGTAGCCTCCTTTTCCTGCCAGTACGGTCACATGACCAGCCATGCTTGCCACTCTCTCTGAATCTCATGCCCGTTGAGGATGACTAAGGACACTTTGGGGTCCTGACACGGCGATAAGTTTTTGCTTTATTTTGGTCCTATCATCTAAACTGTGTCGTATTCTGTTTTTGGATTGTCATTATTATCATCATCATGTAAAATTATTGTGGAAAATGATAAAATTTCATGTGTTTTGGACATGTTTACTTCAACTCTGACTTATAAATCGTGCTCCTAGTGTAATGTTTGCTGTGAACTTATCAAGGAGTTATCAGATCCAGATTTTTGCATGATATTTGTATACTGTTCTAAGGTGTGCTAAGGACAAACAATGTAGGCTCTCACGGGTCATTTCTAAATTGGTTGATTCTGCGCCTGGTAACCATATGTTGTTAAAAGCTGACATTCATAATTTTAGTAATCCGCCTGACATGCCTGGGGGCATGATCAAGATACCAGTGAGACTTGGTTGAGATCACAGAAGAGGGCGTTGTCAGAATCATGATCATCTCAATCTGGGAAGTTGAAGTTGTCATCTTGTAAGTCTAAGTCTTCAATTAATAGACCTGTGCAGAAACTACACTTCACGGCTTCTTCAAAGTCTTTCACCAATGAGATGGTCTTTCTCAACAAATGTCACATCTATGACAAACCTCCACTACAACTTCCTTAGGTACAGATTGTCAGCTCTCATGACCAACAATCAATGTCTACTTGGCCTTCATCAACTAAGTGGACAACTACACTGCATCCTTCAGAGAGTCAGCAATTTACGCAGACATTTACGTCTACACCTTATATGCAGCTGCTTGCACCTCAGTCATTGGACACCGGCCTCTTCATGCAACAATTCACCTCTCATATGATGAACCTGATGGATCGCCGTTTTGAAGAGGAAAGGAAACACCAGTCAGCTTCTACAACTACAGTCACCCTTCATGACAGTCAACCGCTGCTGCTTGCACCACAGTCATTGGACACCGGCCTCTTCATGCAACAATTCACCTGTCATATGATGAACCTGATGGATCGCCGTTTTGAAGAGGAAAGGAAACACCAGTCAGCTGCTATGTCTACAACATGTCTGATGCTTCTGCGAGTCAACCGCTGCTGCTTGCACCACAGTCATTGGACACCGGCCTCTTCATGCAACAATTCACCTCTCATATGATGAACCTGATGGATCGCCGTTTTGAAGAGGAAAGGAAACACCAGTCAGCTGTCTGATGCTTCTGCGAGTCAACCGCTGCTGCTTGCACCTCAGTCATTGGACACCGGCCTCTTCATGCAACAATTCACCTCTCATATGATGAACCTGATGGATCGCCGTTTTGAAGAGGAATGGAAATGCAAGGGCTCCTTTCGTCGCTTTAATGGAGAAAACAGACGCACCCATGGAACAGGATATCCTGCCAGGGGCACTAAAGGAGGAAAGTACTGAAGATCTTCCACCCCCAGCCGTTTCCATACAATCTTCACAGGTGGGTGGACGTCTACAATGCTACTGGAAGAATTTGGGACTACTCAACAACATGATTTTGTCATGAGCATCCTACGAGATGGCTACAAGATCGCACTGAAAGCAATACTACCACTCACAAGAGTCCCAGTACTCTTCGTGTATGTCAGGGATCAACAAGACAAGTTAGCCAAAGCCATATCATCTCAACTAGAGAAAGGCGCATTCGAAAAAGTATATCTAGATCAACTAACATCAGGATGTTACTCCCCAATCTTTCTGGTACCCAAGAAAAACTTCAAGGAAAAGTATCGACTTATATACAACATGAAGGAGTTCAACAAGGATTATCTACTGAAACCAGAACAGTTCAGAATGATCCATCTACCACAACTGCAACATCTCATCCTCCCGTGGATTGTCTAGCCAGCGTTGATCAGCGAAGATGCCTACCAGCACATTCGGACTCATCTGCACTCCAGGAAATATCTGCGTTTCCTATTCAGCAATCATCACTATCAATGGACTGTGCTACTGTTTGGAATATCTTATCTTTACTCGTATCACCAAGCTGATAGTTACTTACCTACATCGCCGGGGACTTCGCAATGCCTTTCACCTGGGCGACGGCTTTCAAGGTCATCACGAGAGAAGTCATCTCTGACTACAGTTAAACTTCATCATGCTGCTAACTCAACTCAAAGACATGTGAATTTACTGAAATTGGAACTAGGGCCGCAGCAAGATCCTCATTTCCTCTGGATTTGGTTCAACATCCAGTTAAACCCTCATTTTCGTCTGAGAGGATCAAGGGGTTAAAATTCAGGCCATGATAGAGCAAGCACTACTCTCTCCATTACCACAGTGGCAATGTCTACTCAGCTTACAACGGTTCCTGATTCAACACCTCAATACCTCAGATCGGATAGCGTTGCCAGTCTACTTGAGACTATTTCTACTATGATGGACTCACTGATCGAATGTCTGCACAGGGACCTATGTGCTAGAGCCGGGCTACAACAACCATCTTTACGTACATGCATCACTACAAGGTTGGAGTGCTCACCTATAACAACGAGATGGCAGCAGGAATCTGAACGCATTCAGCACATCAACCACATGGAGATGAAAGCTTTAATCAATGCAGTAATGCATTGGTCGACAGCATTGTGGAACAAACTACTGATGGTTCATACAGACAACTCCACAGTAGAGTTCTACATAAACAAACAAGGATCAACTCGATCACACACTTTGCTACAACTGACTTTTCAACTCTTTGACATTGATGATGACTTGAACCTCCACGTATAGTCATGTCACATCCCAGGTGCATGCGATGTCTTGGCTGATGCGCTATCACGCCCTCTTCAACAATCTCCGGATCTTCAACAAAACAGGATGGATGCCATATCGTGAGGCGTTTTGACTCATCATTCAGACATTCGGATCCCCAAAATTACACTTATTTGCCACAAGGTTCTACAAGCAGGTGCCAACATTTGTATCTGCAGTACGGGATCTATTAGCATGGGCAGGGAGAAGATGCTCGTGGGAAGTATGGAGTGCTTATGCGTTCCCCATGCCAGTACTTCAACTGAAAGCCATCGAAGTTATAACAGAGGATGCTGATACAGCTGATTTTGGTCGTGCCTTACTGGCCAGCAAGAGATTAGTTCCCAATACTCATCGAGGAACTAGGACAACCAACACTGCAACTATTAGGGTGGAAAAACCTACTCATCCATCTGCACCCCAAACAAGCACACAGCAATCCAACATCGTTCCACTTCCAGCTTCACGTGTGGATCGCATCAAAGCCTTCTTAAAACATTGAGGATATTCTACTAGTGCGGCAAAGGTAGTTACCCCAGCTCTTCGAAGATCTACCCACACCATATATGATGATAAATGAATGCAGTTTGAAACATACACCAGAAAGAAAGGCTTCACTGTAATGAAGGCCACACATCGTCAAGAAGCGGACTGCTTATGTCATCTGCGACATACCAGATGACTGAAAGGTTTTACACTCTTGACATATTGGTGGTACTCAGATCGGTTATCACCGTGAAAACGGGGATCAAGCTGACTAAAGTACCTGAACTTCTCACCTTACTACGATCGTTCAAGCTGTAAGACCAACAGCGCAGGTTTGGATACCAGAAATACATGCTCTGGATTTCAGTCATACTCAACTCGACTCCAATCATCATGAGACTGTACATCTAGGACTGAGATGATGAATTAAGCGCCAAAAATCAACTGTCTGGACAACCATGCAGACAATTCCTCATCCCAGCATTTTCAACAGTCCTTGGGCCACATGATACACAGGATTTATCACATAGTATGTTGAAGATATATTTTCTATGCTCTGACTGAGCATAGAAAATATATCTTCAACATACTATGTCAAGGAAACAACGTTTCAAGTGCCTATTCATCCCATTATCAACTGAGACACCTACATAATTTCCTGCAACACTATCTCAGCATGGTTGAGAGCCTTTATACTGAGGTTCTTTAAAGCAGCAGAATGCAAACCAGTGCAAGCCTCCAATCCACATGAAGTAAGAGCCTTGGAGTTGACACTCGCTCTACATGGAAACTGCTCACTAACAATGATAATTTAGGGCTGCTTTTGGAAATCAAACACAGTGTTTGCCAAACACTACCTATGGAACATCGCCATGGAGGACGTCACTGGCATTCACCAATTTGAGCCACTTGTTGTCACACAACAACTAACGGTTCCACAAAGGCACTGACTTTCACTCACTCTTTTAACACTCGTGTGACGTGTTGAGACGTTTTACGGAGTATAATGGTGTAGAATCCATGCACAAGTCTTGACCCTGGACTCATAATGATGATACTTGTACAGGGTTGTGACTGGTCTCGATGGAAATCTTGACGTACAGTTGCACTAGACACTAGCACGTTCCAGTCAATGAATGCTTCAAGAGAAGACAAGTTCAACTGGATCTGATCCCCCCATCTCACAGATGAATATTGAAAGAACAGGACCAAACTATTGCTGAAGGGGGAAGTACTGGATGTACTTATATGACATTCATCAGAATCTACTGCTGTTTCTGTTGGATTCTGTAAACATATTAAGCATGTGTCAGGATAAGGAAAATGTCTAATTTTCTGAATAAAATTGATATTTTATACTTATCCTGACTCATGGCATCAAGCCATCCCAACCGCCCCTCCCAGGCATGCTGAATTCTCGTGTTGGGTTTATGAGATTTGGAGAAAGTGGCAAGTATGGCTGGGCATGTGACTGTATTGGCAGGAAAGGGAGGCTACCGATGGGTGAATGCATTGTATGTTTGCCTCAGTTAGAAGGGAACTTCAAGGGATTTCAAGTGTCTTACAGTCTTCGCACAGAGGGAGAAGATAAGCCTAATAAGCATGAGTCAGGATAAGCATAAAATATCAATGTTATTCAGAAAATTGCATGTTTTACTAAGGTTTCTTCTTCTTGTGAAGAAACCTGGAAACAAAAAAACACGCATTTCTTAATTTTTTCCCTCAGTGTATAACTCACATGTTCAAATGTAATATTCCAAAGAGTTTGAAATCCAAACTCATTCTCTGGCTATGTTTATTGCTGATCCTCAGATGCCATCTATATATCAGCAGGACTGACAAGTAAGCATCATGTTTCAGTTCACTGTATGTGCCACACCAAGGCCTGTCTGAAGACTCACCAACTCCTGCTCTCTTCAAACACAATGGTCTGTTAGTGACGCCGAGCCTCATGGGTGGCCGATATATTCCCCAGCAGACACCGGACTGTAACAGAATGGGTACGATAGGCCTTGATGTTGTCATGACTTCAAGAAGGCAGACTACAGACATCTGATAAGTGGGCTGTTGCTGGCATCAATTTGGCACCTGTAGTGTTAATACATGACAATGGTCAAACTTCAGTCAATTCAACATTTTATTGATATAAAGAAAAATGTAATTTTTTGCTTTAAATGTTATTGATGACCAAACTGATCTTTGAATGACATTTAACAGTGATGCCAATAAAGTGAGGGAAATGTATGGATGTCAACTTATATTTTAAGTTGGGAGGGACATGGCTTATATTATATCACTTTTTCGCTCTCACATATACCTATATAAGCTGTCTGCTTTTAAGCTGTCATTTATATGATGAAGGAATGAGAATATGAAAAGGACAAACTTTATGGATGAACAATTTCTATATTCAGGTGAAGCAACAATTCCATACAGATTCGCCTGACAGTGTTGCAAGAATCTGTATCAAAATGTCACTTCACCTGAAAAAAGTTGTTGATCCATAAAGTTTGTCCTCATCACATAAACCAACTCCTGAATATGCAACTGAAAGAAGAAGGAGAAAAAGCTTCGAAATGTCGTGTTCCTCATTATGCAGAGCATGACATCCATAAACTTTCCCCATTTTTGATTTAGGGCCAGAGATCCCCTTTCCCCTGTGAGATACCATTTGGCCTTACATGCAAGATCATTGCAGGTTGTGACCTACCCCAGCCCATGTTCACCGAAGATAGCCCTGCCCCCTTCCTGACCCCTGCAGACAAGGTGGCATGGAGACGACCGGATGTACGACCGAACTATGATACCCAGGGGAGTCCTGTTCCTCCTGTGCTTAACACCCCTGGGGCCAAGCAGATTAACAAACAACTGTATAGAGAGACTGTCAAAAAACCTGCCTTCACAGAGGTAGTCTCCTTGATTATCTAGTACATCTAATTCCCATTCTATTTTGATGAATATCCTGAACACATTTGCAATGGATTTGTTTTCTAAATGATGTGTTAATTTTGTAGCATCATCATCATGTGATTTATTTTGGCTCATGGAAGTTTCATGTCAATGAAACATCTTAATAACACCAGTGAGCTTGCATTTCTTTCTCTGGTCATATATCACTGGGCATGTATCACTAAATTCGAAATCGCAATCTCACAGTGTGTAACTGGTTTAGATTCACCATGCACTTTTCTCTTTCAGAAGAAGTCCTCCTTGGGGTACATATAACCATTTTTATATCCATTAAGAATTCCTAGATGGAATTTTTAGGCTGAATTTTTCATTCATAAATTGTTGTGAATTTGCCTGTCTGGTTCCCATCTCCTGCCATGTGGCCGGCAAGATGGATGTCCGAGAGGCTTACATTCGTCTCTGGTCGTGTTTCGCTTTGTGTCTTGTGCCTGGATGTATGTTTGTATTTGTGTTTTTTCACATGCTAAGCTTGTCTTACCCTTTTTCGCTTTCAGTAAAATTTGTGTAAGTTGATATACAAAGGTTGGTTGTGTTATCCTATTTCCTATATGCCGTTTATTATGCTATTATCTCATAAACCCTTTTAGCTTGCGTTTATCCACTTGTAGGGGTGGGTAGGGTGGGGACATTTGAGTCAAAGACCCCCTCTCAAACCCCCCACTCAAAGGCTCAGGAATGGGTATTGCCTCTGGGGGAGTGTCTGATCCAAGCCTCGGCTCTGGTGATGGCCTCCTTGCTGATAACGCTGTATCTACACAAAGCTCCGGTTCCTGTGCAGTTCAGTCTGCCAGTGCCGGTCCATCGGGTCTCATACTGTTGGCCACTTACACCCCTGCCATGGGTACTTGAGCCCCGGCACTGCTGCCAGCCTTGGTGCCTCCTGGTGTCACGGGGATCCCTGTCCTGGCAGGCGATCCCACGACAGGGTTTCGGCACCCGGGCTCTTCCTTGAGTCTAGGGTCGGTCGGTCCAGGCAACCTGGCTCTTCTGGATCCATTGTCCTTGTTGGCGGGTCCTTTCTGTGTAACTTCGGATGTGTCTCTCGCTACAGAGGGCTCCTTGATGGAGGAAGGCCGGGAGGAGGCCATGGATGAGGATGAGGATCAGGTGCAGTTGGGAGGGAAGTTCCTATCTCGTTCGGATCGCCCTTGCAGCATGTGTGCGATTGGAGTTCCGCCTACCTGGTGAGGCTTTTGCACTGTGCCAAGGTGGCCAAAACTCAATTTCGCATTTTGCCGTCGCTTATCAGCGAGGTAGTTAATCCTTTCCTGTTGGGCAGCAGGTCGCAGTTTGATTGGGGAGGAGGTGCTGTTTGACCCACTTGTTGTCAACAAGTGTGTTTATGCCTCAGTTGTGCTTAGGGGGTCGTCTCTCCTCTCATTCTGTCTGATACGTTCAGCATGAAAAGTTATCCGTGCTTGGCTGAAGGGGGCTCTGTAAGGGTGGTCTCACAAGACACAAAAAGTTTTTTGTTTTGCAAATATTTTAGTACAACATATAGTTACAACTGTCGTAGGAACTATTAATGGACATAAAACAGCTTATGTGTACCCCAAGGGGGACTTTCTTCAAAGAATACAATACCTCTGCAGGTTTGTATAAATTTACTTTCACAATGTTGAACATTTTCAATTGATACCTATGATATCAAAATTATGTCAGCCCTCTAGTACAGTCCCAAGATATTTGTCATAAAATGTATGATTTCCACCTTATTTGGATTCAGCCTGACTGTGACTGTACTTTGTATTGTCCTTGTGTCCTTAGCGCTAGTGGAAGAAAGCTAGAACCCCAAAGAGCTTTCATGCAATGCCATCAACCTTCATGTCCTTTATTGGAAAGTGGGGTAGCCTAGTGGTTAAAGTGTCTGCTCTTGGGGTTCAATTCCGTGCATGGGTACATTGTGTGAAGGCCATTTCTGGTGTTCCTGGCCATGATATTGCCGGAATATTGCTAAAAGTGGCATTAAACTCATTCACTCATGTCCTTAATCAGATTAGGCTGGAGAGTATTTCATACTTGATTGATCCTTCAGGACAATGACAGCCCGATTCCTCCTCTTCTGATGACGCCAGGGATGAAGCAGATCAGTAAAACCATCACTGTCCCTCAGGTCAGCAGCACCCTCAACAACAAGCCAGACAATGACAGTCCCGTGGTGCCAGTGCTGATGACACCAGGGGTCAAGCAGATCCAGAAGTCTGTCACTGACATGAAGGCCCCATCTGTTCCGGTGCCAGCTTCTTCTTGGGACAAGGAGCCAGAGATGCCAGAATTCACGCTCAGTCTTCAGGTACAACCAGTGTGTGAACTCATACTTAGTGACCATGTGCAGCCAGGGTCTTAAGTAACACTTACTGACCAGGTACAACCAGGGTGTGTACTCACACTTAGTGACCATGTGCAGCCAGGGTCTTAACTAACACTTACTGACCAGGTACAACCAGGGTGTGTACTCACACGTAGTGATCATGTAAAACCAGGGTCTTAACTAACACTTACTGACCAGGTATGACCAGGGTGTGAACTCATATTTAGTGAACATGTGCAGCCAGGGTCTTAAGTAACACTTACTGACCAGGTACAACCAGGGTGTGAACTCATATTTAGTGAACATGTGCAGCCAGGGTCTTAAGTAACACTTACTGACCAGGTACAACCAGGGTGTGAACTCATATTTAGTGAACATGTGCAGCCAGGGTCTTAAGTAACACTTACTGACCAGGTACAACCAGGGTGTGTACTCACACTTAGTGAACATGTGCAGCCAGGGTCTTAACTAACACTTACTGATCAGGTACAACCAGGGTGTGAACTCATACTTAGTGACCATGTGCATCCAGGGTCTTAACTAACACTTACTGACCAGGTATGACCAGGGTGTGAACTCATATTTAGTGATCATGTAAAACCAGGGTCTTAACTAACACTTACTGATCAGGTACAACCAGGGTGTGAACTCATATTTAGTGACCAGGTATGACCAGTGTGTGAACTCATACTTAGTGACCATGTGCATCCAGGGTCTTAACTAACACTTACTGACCAGATACAACCAGGGTGTGAACTCATACTTAGTGACCATGTGCATCCAGGGTCTTAACTAACACTTACTGACCAGGTACAACCAGGGTGTGAACTCATACTTAGTGAACATGTGCAGCCAGGTTCTTAACTAACACTTACTGACCAGGTACAACCAGGGTGTGAACTCATATTTAGTGACCATGTGCATCCAGGGTCTTAACTAACACTTACTGACCAGGTATGACCAGGGTGTGAACTCATACTTAGTGACCATGTGCATCCAGGGTCTTAACTAACACTTACTGACCAGATACAACCAGGGTGTGAACTCATACTTAGTGACCATGTGCATCCAGGGTCTTAACTAACACTTACTGACCAGGTACAACCAGGGTGTGAACTCATACTTAGTGACCATGTGCATCCAGGGTCTTAACTAACACTTACTGACCAGATACAACCAGGGTGTGAACTCATACTTAGTGACCATGTGCATCCAGGGTCTTAACTAACACTTACTGACCAGATACAACCAGGGTGTGAACTCATACTTAGTGACCATGTGCATCCAGGGTCTTAACTAACACTTACTGACCAGGTACAACCAGGGTGTGAACTCATACTTAGTGACCATGTGCATCCAGGGTCTTAACTAACACTTACTGACCAGATACAACCAGGGTGTGAACTCATATTTAGTGAACATGTGCATCCAGGGTCTTAACTAACACTTACTGACCAGATACAACCAGGGTGTGAACTCATACTTAGTGACCATGTGCATCCAGGGTCTTAACTAACACTTACTGACCAGATACAGCCAGGGTGTGAACTCATACTTAGTGACCATGTGCATCCAGGGTCTTAACTAACACTTACTGACCAGGTACAACCAGGGTGTGAACTCATACTTAGTGACCATGTGCATCCAGGGTCTTAACTAACACTTACTGACCAGGTATGACCAGGGTTTGAACTCATACTTAGTGACCATGTGCATCCAGGGTCTTAACTAACACTTACTGATCAGGTACAACCAGGGTGTGAACTCATACTTAGTGACCATGTGCATCCAGGGTCTTAACTAACACTTACTGACCAGATACAACCAGGGTGTGAACTCATACTTAGTGACCATGTGCATCCAGGGTCTTAACTAACACTTACTGACCAGGTACAACCAGGGTGTGAACTCATACTTAGTGACCATGTGCATCCAGGGTCTTAACTAACACTTACTGATCAGGTACAACCAGGGTGTGAACTCATACTTAGTGACCATGTGCATCCAGGGTCTTAACTAACACTTACTGACCAGGTATGACCAGGGTGTGAACTCATACTTAGTGACCATGTGCATCCAGGGTCTTAACTAACACTTACTGATCAGGTACAACCAGGGTGTGAACTCATACTTAGTGACCATGTGCATCCAGGGTCTTAACTAACACTTACTGACCAGGTACAACCAGGGTGTGAACTCATACTTAGTGACCATGTGCATCCAGGGTCTTAACTAACACTTACTGACCAGGTACAACCAGGGTGTGAACTCATACTTAGTGACCATGTGCATCCAGGGTCTTAACTAACACTTACTGACCAGATACAACCAGGGTGTGAACTCATATTTAGTGAACATGTGCATCCAGGGTCTTAACTAACACTTACTGACCAGATACAACCAGGGTGTGAACTCATACTTAGTGACCATGTGCATCCAGGGTCTTAACTAACACTTACTGACCAGATACAGCCAGGGTGTGAACTCATACTTAGTGACCATGTGCATCCAGGGTCTTAACTAACACTTACTGACCAGGTACAACCAGGGTGTGAACTCATACTTAGTGACCATGTGCATCCAGGGTCTTAACTAACACTTACTGACCAGGTATGACCAGGGTTTGAACTCATACTTAGTGACCATGTGCATCCAGGGTCTTAACTAACACTTACTGATCAGGTACAACCAGGGTGTGAACTCATACTTAGTGACCATGTGCATCCAGGGTCTTAACTAACACTTACTGACCAGATACAACCAGGGTGTGAACTCATACTTAGTGACCATGTGCATCCAGGGTCTTAACTAACACTTACTGACCAGGTACAACCAGGGTGTGAACTCATACTTAGTGACCATGTGCATCCAGGGTCTTAACTAACACTTACTGATCAGGTACAACCAGGGTGTGAACTCATACTTAGTGACCATGTGCATCCAGGGTCTTAACTAACACTTACTGACCAGGTATGACCAGGGTGTGAACTCATACTTAGTGACCATGTGCATCCAGGGTCTTAACTAACACTTACTGATCAGGTACAACCAGGGTGTGAACTCATACTTAGTGACCATGTGCATCCAGGGTCTTAACTAACACTTACTGACCAGGTACAACCAGGGTGTGAACTCATACTTAGTGACCATGTGCATCCAGGGTCTTAACTAACACTTACTGATCAGGTACAACCAGGGTGTGAACTCATACTTAGTGACCATGTGCATCCAGGGTCTTAACTAACACTTACTGACCAGGTATGACCAGGGTGTGAACTCATACTTAGTGACCATGTGCATCCAGGGTCTTAACTAACACTTACTGACCAGGTACAACCAGGGTGTGAACTCATATTTAGTGACCATGTGCAGCCAGGGTCTTAACTAACACTTACTGACCAGGTATGACCAGGGTGTGAACTCATACTTAGTGACCATGTGCATCCAGGGTCAGAGCCAAATCAGGTGAATAAGGAGGATGGTCAATGAGTTCAAAGCCACAATCGTGGATTGTTGACATGGCCACCACCGATTTGTGAACAGGTGCATTGTCGTGGTGGAAGAGGACACCTTTAGCGATCATCCCTCATCGTTTGGCTTTGATTACTTCTCGCAACTGGTTCATTAGATCAGCATAGTATCTGCCATTGATAGTTTGACCTTTTTCAAGATAATCAATGAGCAGAATACCCCTGGAATCCCAAAAGACTGATGCCATCACCTTTCCAGTTGAAGGAACAGACTTGGCTTTCTTCGGAGCTGGTGAATCAGGATGCTTCCACTGTTTTGACTGTAGTTTTGTTTCTGGTTGAAAGTGATGTATCCAGGTCTCATCCATGGTTACAAATCGTGCCACAAAATCATCGGGATCTGCTTCAAAATGACGTCTGGAACCTGACACGTTTCTGTTCTGCTGTCAAGAGCTTTGGCACCCATCTTGCAGAAACTTTAGTCATTCCGAATTCGTTGGTGATAATATGCTCAACCCTCTCTTGAGAGATGCCCACTACACTAGCAATATGTCGAGTAGTCAATCGTCGATCATCCATCAACATATCGAGCACTCGCGTGATGTTTTCTGGAGTGGTTGCTGTTGAAGGCCTTCCTGAGCGTGGGTCATCATCAGGGCTTTGTCTGCCACGTTTATATTCTGCAGCCCACTTCTTTACTGTGGAAAATGAAGGAGCATCATCCCCCAGAGTGGAGACCATGTCAGCATGTATCTGTGTTGAGTACATCCCTTCTTTTGCAAGTACTTGATGACTGCCCTGTATTCAGTTTTGTCCATTTCTGATGATTTCAGAGGGTAGGTTTACCAAAAGAGCTGTAGTTGAGATAAAACTATTAGTACGTTTGTAGTTCTTGTGTCTATGATTCACTAAATGATTGTCCTCATTGGTGGCAAACAACTGTCTCTACCTGGTGGGGAAAAAACACTCAGGCTGAGAACTTTTCAGGCAAACCCTTGTAACTAACACTTACTGATCGGGTACAACCTGGATGTGAACTCACGCTTAATCTTAGGTGCACCCAACGTCTGAACTCACACTGAACTTGCATTAGGTTTTCATTCACCATTTCAAAACAATTTTATGCAGAATTTTTGTGTGCAACCCTATGTATATAAAGAGAAAAACAATAATTCATGGTAATGTCTGAACATGTTTTCCATTACAACAGGACATTACCCAACTGACGCAATCATTTCGACTCAACAATTCAACCAGCTGCATGAACCCCCCTGAAGCTCCAACACTTCTTGGCAAGCAGATAAAGGACCGAGACACGCCTCCCCTGCCGGAACTACTTTCCACCAGACTGGCCAACCTAGGCACCATGCCAGGGATGTCAACTGTCTCCTCTGTTCCAAACACAAAGGCTGGGGATGATACCATGTCAGCAAGAATTCTAAAAGCTACACAGTGTGACACACCTCCGCCTCCAACACTATTTGGCAAATATAACTTCACATCTAAATACGAACATCGAGAAAATATTCCTCCCCAGTAAACCCGATATTTCATTTAAGGTTATCAAAGGGGCAAGGGCTAGGCAACGCTGAGTGGCCTGTTGTAGCTCTTAGCAGAATTTGTAGAGGTTCGTAACTCATGTGCCACCGACTTAAAAAATCAGGAAATTCATTCAAGTCCCTATATTCTGTACATCAGTTCAGTGCTGTATTTAAGGTGAACCAAATATTGTAGTTTGGGTCAACTGTAAACACATAAACACACCTGTACATGCGGTTTTTATTACCCTGTGATGGCTGAGTACAGGTTGGAATGACTGTAATAAGCATCTTAACTCTGTAAATAAATCTTCAACTGTGGACAGATGTGTTTTGGCATCAGCAGATGTGCTTAGTCTGTAGACAACATCATATGTGCTTAGTCTGTGCTTATATTTTGCTTTGACTGTGAACAGCATTACATGTGTTTAGTCTCTGGACAGCATTACTGTATTTTCAGAGGTTTCAAATAATTTATGACAAGTAATAGTTGCATCATCCTTTATTGTCACAATGCTGTTACTGTGCACAGTGATGTATGAAGTTGGGAAGTGGATTTATCACCACCACTGAACTATTCTGTCATCTTCCTTGTCTCTATATCAACCATGCCTGAAGGGATTCGGGAGATAACTAGGGACATAACTCACTGACCCACAAAGTTATGTGGAACTCTGTATACAGTACAGTTAACTGCCAAGCAGGGATGAAGGAGTCAAACAATAAAACTTTGTTTCATCTTTATTACAGTATAAACATCCAATGTTGTACAACTGAGTTGACCATGGTAATACTTGCATATGTGTTCAACAACACTCAAGGTTAAAAGCAGAGAATATAAAACTGTCAAAATTGTTCACGAGGAATAGCACTGTGTACATGCACACATAAGAGTATTGCACATTTCCAGATGAAGATCCAACTAGAGTGGAATGATGATGTTTATGAGTGGTGAGGTTGCACTGACGTTCTGTACATTGGTATTTTGGTGACGAAACTTAATAGGGTTTAAGTTAACACTTACAGTGTAACAACATACAACTCTTTTCATTTGAAGATGACATACGCTTGACCCATCAAACGCTGATTTTTAAAACTCCAAGTATCTACAATGAACTAGCCCAATTGTTTAAACTAAAGTTCAAAGATATTGTCCCCTAGTGTGTTTGCGGGAAGGTTACAGTGTGTGAAAATGACAACCTAACATTGCAGCGATATTGCAGGCAGTGGAGTAATACCCTGCCTTTGGAGATGCATTAAGGGCACATGCCTGATGTCAGACTATAGCGCACGGTAGCCTGACTGGAAGACAGCTTATATGTACAGATCACAGGTAGTGCTTTGATGAGAGGTTGTCCTGGTCAAATATATACAGTCGTTTCAAATTTAAATGAGTCTTAATATTAATAGAAGTTCCACGTTTTCCTGGGGAGCAGCATCAGGTCCATCGGCCCAACATAGCCTAATGGTTTTCGACAAGGTATGGTTCTACTCCAGCTTATGCTTCAGTAAGCCGTTATATAAAATAACCTTGGCGCTAGCAATTCGTAAGTGTATGTTATATTGGAGTTTCGATCACCCAGGTGCTACGATCGCCTTATACAACGGCATCCATTTCACTCAGTGGCCAGCCATTTCCTTAGTCATGGATAAGGGCAATGATGTGAACTTATATTGTCTGAACAGTGAGTTTACCATAAATTTATTGATGCAGTATCACTTTGGGCCTCACACGTTGTACCCAAGTGGGGAATCAAACCCTGGTCTTCAGCGTGCCCAGCGAACGCTTCGGCCACTCATCTACTCCATCCGCCACTCAAAACAGGTTTTCAGCAAACATACAATAAATTTATGTACTGCAAACCAAACCGGCCTTGTGAAAAATAGATATTCATCTTTGTTGAAGCCGATTTTTTGTGGTTACACCATGTTCTTTCATGAATAGAAAAGATGTCCTCTGAACAGAGTAGCATTTAACCAAACTCCCTTGACCATACATGATACTGCTGTGTTATAACAGGTTAGCTATTTGTTTTACTTGGAAACATTGATGACATGGCTGTTGTAGTTAATTCAGTAAACTGAAACTTATATAGCTGAAACAGCGTTATGTGATGGTAACTGTTAACATGTGTTACTACACGATCCAAATCACCCACCCACCCATACCACCCCACCCTCACCCCACCCTCACCCCACGCTCACCCCAAATACTGGCCCTTCCGACCTGTCTGTTAAGAAGAAAACATGGACACTTATATACACGTAGGAAATGTTTTTCTCGCTCACACATGTAACAGGTTCTGGCCCACACACTCTCACACATGTAACAGGTTCTGGCCCACACACTCTCACACATGTAACAGGTTCTCGCTCACACATTCGCTCACACGTAACAGGTTCTCGCTCACACACGCATGTAACAGGTTTCTCTCCCACTAACAGACGAGTGCAGTACCGACAGTTAAAATGATAATGTGTGAACCCCCACTTAAGAAATGATGGATCACCTCCGGTAAGGTAGCCACATTTTGAGTGTTCAACCGTGCCCCAGTTCTGCACATTTGTGTAGCACAACCGGACGCCAGACCCAGACCTTCCTCATACACCGCACGTCTACACCACCACTTCTGCAAGATCAGAGGACCACTGACACATTAGTTCTCAAGTCCGTGAAATGGGAGCGAAACATGGAAGCCCTTACGTAACACGCGGGGTACATATCTCACAATGGATAGGTACACACGTCACAATTAAATTTCCACGTTGGCATTTAACGTAGTCGCAACACAGGAAAGCACTGGTAGAAACCTCATGCTGATAAACCAGCACAACGCAAAGCCTCATTTGGGGAACAAGGGAGCCCAGGTGGCTATCTGTAATCCACTTGTTAACCTTCCAGAAAACAACGCCCTGACACTCAAGTAGCTGTAGTGGATTTAAAGACAGAACCCAGTCCGTCTTTCTGAATTTGAAATTCCATCTCCTTGATTTCATCCTCAAAGAACTCAGTCGAGTTGGAAGCAAGCATCCCGAAGAGATTGTCCAGCTTGGTGAGGTCGGGTCTGTTGGTCTCCAGGCGATACTGAAGTGGCTTGAACCCTTCCTCCTTCAGTTCCTTCACCATACGCCCTTCCCTGTGCTGCCCCTGCAGGAACGACACGAACACCAACTTGGCCGGGTATACCTCGGCGTGGTACTTCTTGAACAGCGGACAGAACCTGTAACAGGAACCCATCCATCTCTAAAGACTCATATTGGTATTTCAAAGATTCCCTAACTTTATCATTTCATTTTGTCCAGAAAGGGCCCTCATACTGAACCAGACTTCCTTTCCCGTTTTTACTTGCAGATATGCATTATGACATAAACACTGATTCTTTTCAGACAGTTCCCTCAGAGGTTGAGACCTAAGACATACCTGTATCCCTCGTACTCATCCATCTCTTCCTCATCTGTGACGACGATGAACGTCTTCACTACCTCCTGCTCCTTATAGTATGGGAAGAGACTGGCAGCAGGCGCTGTACCCCCCTCTGCCCGTATGGTCACCGCCAACTCCAGGCACTGCAACGCAACCACAACACATTTAAACAACGTTATAAAGGACAAAAGCCCGGCGCAACGAATAATCAGTTCCAGAGGGTGAAAGCGTGTGCAGGAATCCTGTACAACAACCACACAACTGACATGTTCTTCACACTGGAGTTGTAAGATAGGTTCAACAGTTTCAAGGACCCTCTGCCAGGTACTCTCTCTGACTTGGCTTGGTGGGAACGTGGATTTGCAGTTGCAGGTTCATGTGTTCGGAGAGTTCCATGGGTACTCAAATCATCAAAACAAAGTCTGACAATCCTGTCATTCTCAAATATAAGCCAATGTATCCCACCATTCCGTGCATTTATCATAAGCACATAGGTACCACCCACCTGCTCTACGGTCTTTGGCAGGTAGGGAGCGTCCCTGGTCCATTCGTTGAAGAAGACCAGTTTTGCAGAGGTCGCCGCGGTGAGCAGACTGGCGATGATGGTGCTGGTCCGCACTGCAACGTCCATGGAGCCCGAGGCGTCCCCCATCACAACCACTGGGGACTCCAGATTCAATCTGTTGACAGAAACATATGTTATAATGTTACAATATAACCCTGTCTTGCCCGGAAAATGACCTCCGTGCCAATACGGAAACGTGTTAATTACAGGGCAGTCTCTTGGTTAATTATCGGCTCGATCCACTTTGCTTTAGAACGTGCATTTAGGTATCGCCAACAGCAGCCCGAACACAAACTAAGTCACTAACCCATCCCGAGAAACCCAATTCAAACCCTAAATACCCTTCCACCACGCCCAGTTCACTCACTAAGGAATTCCAGACCAGGACTGGATACGTCCCCGACTGAAGAGGCAAAGGTGCCAATAGTACGTGATGAGTTTCTGGACTGTGCTTACTTGATGCTGTTAAGCCTGTCCTCAGCCAATCGCACCAGCGCTGGGTGGAAGCAGGCTTTAGTGGGGTTTTCAATGCGAGGCACGTCCCACCCACTGTAGCTAGGGTCAAAGGGTATGTTCTCTCTGATCATCTTCAGAGTCAGTAGTCTCTCCAGAAGCTTCCCATTGGGCAGAGAAACCTGGTGTCCATCCTCAAGCCTCTCCTTCACCACGGTGTCCACTTCCTGGCACTGCAGGTCCTCGTAGTACCTGAAAACGGCCATTAACAAGATTGAGGATCGCGATATCCCCCTGTCAGGTAATCAGACATACTGACTGGAGATGGTCTTGCAGACTTACAAGAGGAGGATGTACCTGAGCTCTCACACGAAGCGTCCAGTAAGACCTCTCATACCTAAACACGTGAAATAATATTCAATTTCTCATAAATACCCAGATAAAATATTGCATAGGATATACAAGAAAATGGTGTTTTGTTATGGCCACGTATAGCATACCGTTTACCTGCGAGACATTCAGAGTTTCTGCCCTGTCCAGGGCACTAGAATGTTAACATTTCTAACCACGTCCCCCATTTCACACAGCATATGTAGCACCTACCAGAGAATGGTGTCCAGTTTCTCGTATGCAGCCACTCTTGTCTTAGAGTCGGGCGTTAGGCTTTCGACGTGCGCCTTCACCACGCTGTAGGGGATGTCGTACTCCTTCACGAGGTCGTCGACGTTGCCTGGCGTCAGGTTCTGGCACCTCTCCACCATCGTGTTGTCTGGAGCAGGGCCACCATAGCAGAAAGGCAGAAACCATGGCAACGCGGGAAAATCCTGCACAAGATCATAAACTCGTCAGTGCTCAGTCTTGTTAGTACCAGCCTCTTTGAGTAAACTATTATATATTGTTTAGGCAAAATGTCAACGAAATACCATCATTAACATATAATATGTTACTTATAAGTATAAGCTTTAATTCACATTTTCGAGAAAAAAATAATTCTGGTTTGAAGGGAAGTTCAGGGCAAAGGTTCAGAATATTAAAGGGTTATCTCTTTGAACGTACGATAGTGTAAACTCCGCACGGTTTGTAGTACAGATATAGCTATGTATATCCACCTCCTTGGGATCAAATACTATCTGTGTACATTTGCCTCTTGTTCTAACAATATGTCTGTGCATAGAAACTAATTTGGTAATGTAACATAGCTTCGTTCATTTACCTCTTTGGGATTAAAATGACATATGTCTGCAAGTTTCTTCCAGCTTTGTTTGGGGAAGTATAGCGCATAGAACTCCAGCTCCTGGGTGGTGAAGTTCCTCACCCACCTCGTGATGTGTTTGCAGGTGGCACCACTGGCAGAGCCTGTCTGGCAACAAGTCATCAAGCATGTTATATATGAATATACACAACTGTTTTGATCATACGAATAACCTGTGATTATTACAGATGCTTTTCCTATTTCTAAGCACATAATGTAAAAGAAATGTTGATTCTGTTATACGTTACAGTCAGCATCAGGCAGAGGCATGGAAACATCTACTTTCAATGGATTCAGAACACGTGTAAATACAACACAGAAAATGCAATCAGGAACGCCAGATTTCCAATTCGGGTAGGGAATATATTCTTTTTGGTTTTTTCATTCCAACAGTGGTACTCTGCATCGAGAATAATTAACATTAATTATCTCAGTTTTGTTAATATGTTTACTACATACTTTAAACAATTTAAAGATGTCAGCGGTTTTACTTACTGGGGGTTTGATAGCTTTGAGGTTTCCGAGGTCGGCCTTCATTTTCCCCATCTTCTTTTTGCTGACCCTTGCCCCTGACAACAGCAACCGTGTCATTCTTTTCTCAAGGACACGAATCTGTCTCCCCGAGTCCAGCAATGTCAAGGCTTTTAGTACCTCCACCAGACCGAACTGATCCCTGTTCTGGAGAAAGCCGTCTGAGAGGTCGTAATCGTTCCTAGTCCACGCTGCAGCCAACGCTCGCACCCTTGCGTCTGCAATAATAAGAGAAATCTGGTTGAGTATTATTGACAGGGGACCATGGGTTTTGCTGTTCCTTATCAGCAGGTCGACAGAACAGCAAGGTAACCGTACCTCTTCGTCAACTCGTTCGTGAAATGCGCAGAAATCGTCTGAGGCGGCGTTGGTCGCTCTTCCGATTAGTCAGAGATCAGATGATATTATTCATATACTTACTAAAGACGTAACGTAACGATTTGAAACTGTCTTGATATAAGAATTTCTGAGCGTAACACTAACTTAATGTATGGCTGTCTACAACAGACATGTATGTCATTTTTCGCATTCAAATTAAAGGTCATATCCCATACGAATCAGAATTCAATTATATACTTCACTCCTGGCAGAGCTACGTTACCTAAAACAAATAAACAAACAAACAAACAAGCAACAAAAAATTCATTTAACCGATTTCTAGTGCAAGGTAACGTTTTCGGTGATCTTGAGTGAGTGAGTGACTGAGTGTGATTTTACGACGCTTTTAGCAATATTCCTGCAATATAACGGCGGGTGACACCAGAAATAGGGTCCACGTATTGTGCCTATGTAGGGCGTTAATACTGAGTGAGTATTAGTTTAGTTTTACGGCGCTTTTAGCAATATTCCAGCAAAAAAATGGACAAATTGGGAAAACATATATATGCATTCTAATTTCTTGAATACTTTAACATGATCTTAAAGCTGTGTGTTATAGCTTTCATTAGGCTACATATAGACGATACATAATTCGATGATGCAGCAATATATATTACTCACTCTGAGATACCGCCACTCCGCTGTTAGCTAACACCGCCATTGCAGCTGCATAACGTGTTCTGTTTTGCTCCTGTCCTTTCACGTGATCTGCCATACTCACAGTCCCTACAAAATAGTCTTTCGGTTCCTTCTCAATATCCAGATCCTTATTTTCCACCACCTTGTTTTCATCTGTCATTTCCTCCAAGTGCGGTCTCCTTATACCACCTCTCATGGCGCCCCGCCCACCTCGGGACCTACCTCTATATCCCCCACCCCGTCTACCCCTTCCACGGCCTCGTCCACGCCCGCTCATTTCACTGTTCGGTATTAAACGAGGTGTCTTTCACGTTTGTAAATCGTTGATTCCGCTATGTTGCCATATTACAGTATACTGACTGATTCAGCGCTTGAGAACATATTTATATGAACCTACAAATTTGTATCTTGCACAATCAGCGGTCAGATTTCCTGTAGCCAATCAGAGTGATCGAGCTTCCATGACCTAGGGTCAAATATGATGTAGTTCTAAACACGTTTTTATTGTCATGATCGTCGAAGCAGCTTGTGTAAAAATTGCGATCCGTTTACGGCATCCCAGTCACTGTTTCATTTCTCTTAAGTTTCATCATGTAAGCAAGTGTGATTCTATTTTTAACAAATGAGTAAAATAATACGTACATGCTACATGCCTGTTACACCATATTCCGAAACAGTTACTAGATGTATTCAACAGAATTATTCAGATTTGAAAAAAAAATGCACACTAAAATCACTGTGACAATGTTTTGTTTATTTTTACGCAAACAAGTATTATAAATACGTTGGCCCAACACTGACAAACGTTGGTTCAACTATGAATACTATCTGGGTTCTTGGTGGCCTTTCATTGAGTACCTAATTCTTAAGTTCATATATTAGCAAATGATTACATTTTCTTATTAAAGACAAGAAAAGAAGATACAGTTGTACCCCGCTTCTTCGAATTCAGCACTTCACCATCTACGCATGACCATCAGTCACTTTTGTCTTTGTCATATTTGTTATTCATGACAGTAACCCTGTATGAGTAGTGATATTCAGTATTGTGTAATAAATTCAATAACTTCTCCATGTGCACACAAAATGATTAGCAACAGCGGAAACTAAAATGTAGTATACACATGATGTTTGGTCGGTGCCACGTTGATGCATGTATTAGCTAGTATATTGTGAAAACAATAACTATGATGTTTGGTCGCTGCCACGTTGATGCATGTATTAGCTAGTATATTGTGAAAACAATAACTATGATGTTTGGTCGCTGCCACGTTGATGCATGTATTAGCTAGTATATTGTGAAAACAATAACTATGATGTTTGGTCGCTGCCACGTTGATGCATGTATTAGCTAGTATATTGTGAAAACAATAACTATGATGTTTGGTCGCTGACACGTTGATGCATGTATTAGCTAGTATATTGTGAAAACAATAATTATGATGTTTATACTGATTCACTTATGTCTGGTTGTAGTCTGTTAAATGAAAAAAAAATGAATGAAAGAAAACGAACGAACGAAAAAAAAGAAACCTAAACAAACAAATAGAGAGGTAAAAATATCTGGTTCAGTAACAACTGTAGTTTTTAGCAGTATTGCGTCTCAGTAGTTTAATGTAACGAAAAGTACTGAGGATAAGTTTACTAGCTTATAGACTGAAGACATATGACTGAGTCAAAGTCTCCATTGATGCCACCACATCTTTGAAATGTCACTTAGATATAGCTGAACAAAGTTATTACTTCCATATCATAAGCATACTTATATAGCATAGGTTTGACCGAGTTCCACATGTATGCAATAGATATATATAGCGTGCAGACCGTGCGCGGTTAACCGCGATATATTACAGCTGCCATCATGTACAGAGAAGTACTGCGTTCTTCACAATCCAGATAGGACAAGCTTGCTAAATATTTAATTGTAATACACATCACACTCTTCCTTCATTACAAATTGGTGGGCAGTATTTTAAAACAATTCATAAAAGCAACAGTACTTGTTTTCAACCCCCCCTTTTTGTGTGATTTTTGATGGACCAGTTTATAATTTCTATTGATTTGTTACTATTGTTGCATGTTTATCTGCAGATTTCTCGAGTAGAATTCAAATTCCCCAATCTAAAATATTTCTACTCTCATTGTAATGATGTTCGAGGAGGTTCTTTTCGTCTTCTAACACGTCAGGGTAAAATTCGTACTGACGAAAGATAAACGTAATTTCTTGAATGAACCCGCGTATGTATATTCCTACGCATCAAACCGCGCACGTTTGAAACGTAATCTCTGCGTTGGAATACATTACAGCTTATAAATGTGTTAATATTCTGTATGATATAATTACTTTTAAGCGTATATTTATAGAATGTGCATGGCAGTAATATGATGCAAACCTATGTGACCGAACTATATCTATGCGCGGAGTTCCGAGTGTTGCCAGGTACGCGAGTTGTTGACATGTTGTTGTGCAAGGCACACTTGATTATAAACACGACCATGCGGTTGTTGCCCACAGTTTGCTGACGAGAGATACTTAGAACGCGGGCACCACATACATGACCGATTAGGACACCTCGTATAGTTTTCTACAGTTGTCACATTTCATAATGGCGAGAGGACGAGGCCGTGGTCGTGGACGTGGGGGTGCTCGAGGTGGGCGTGGTCGTAGTAGAGGAAGCCGAGGGAGATTTGCATCCGCCTCAAATCAAGTTAAAGATGAGCAAGTCAGTGCTCCAAAACAGTTCGACATCGAGACGAATCCAAATGACTACTTCACAGGCACCGCGTCGGTGGCTCAACACATCCAGGGTCAGACAGACAACCTGGACAGGTACGCTGCTACTATGGCAGTTCTCAGGAAGAATGGGGTGGCAGTGGCGCAAAGTGAGTGCAAATTGCTGACGTCAACTTTAATTTTTGATGAATCAGCATAATTTTGTGTGTACACATTTTTTTATTTAAATGAATGGTTTTTCAGTCTGTACTAAATCAAAGATCTGCTCTGGATATTTCTCCTTCACACACACACACGCACACACACACACACACACACACGCACACAGAAACATACAAGGTACATAATGTATATGTATATGTGTGTGTGTGCGCGCGCGCGCGAGTGCGTGTGTGTATATAATTTGTTAATTCTATATATTCTATTTATAGGATATAGAGTAATACTGTATCTAGGACAGACCTTTGATGTAGTACATATTGAAAAGACAATCATTTAAATATATAATAATATATATTATTCTGAAAGTCCGTTTTATTGATTTATTGAGTAGTTGTCTCTTTAACTGATCAGCAAATAAAGAAAAACTACTTGCAGATATATATTTTGATGAAATCTTATGAGAAAAATAATTCATGACAAAGAGTAAAGAGATCTGTCCTTTCTTCAAACATTTATTCTGAAGTTGTACAGGGCACTAGACAAGTCAGATATATATATCTAATATTAATCATTATGAAGGTGTCTCAATGACTACATATTTTCTAGAAGTTTGCATGGCATTCTGTAAAAAACACCAAATCAAACTAACAACACAAACTGTATTGTGAATTGCAGATGCCTGTGTTCGAGCTTTGACTGCAGCATGGGCACGGCATGACTATAAGCTTGCTGATGCCTTTCTCCAGAACAGAGAGCAGTTTGGACTAGTTGAGGTTTTGAAGGCCTTAACTTTACTTGACTCGGGAAGGAGAGTGCGTGTTCTGGAGAAAAAGCTCAAAAGGTTGCAGCTCACAGGGTCAAAGATCAGCAAGAAGAAATTTGGAAAACTGAAGTCAGACATTGACAACCTTAATGCAATAAAACCACCAGTAAGTAATGCCAGTTTTGTCTCCCTTGATGTGTTGCACCAATAATAGAAAATGCAAGCAACAGTCTCAACACTGCACTACCACTGGACGCAAAGATCCCAATAAAACCTTTATCAAAAATTGTTTGATGGAAAAGTATTTGCAGATGAGGATAGCATTCTTCATCGACTCAAAATTTGAAGTGCAGTCTCTTCGTAATCAGCATTATCTTAGTGTGCATGTGTTAAACTCAATATTCTGATGCATGTGAGATTGAAACCTATGTCAGGTAGTAAAAACTGAAATTTAAAAGAAATGGTCAGATTGATACATATGAAGGCAGACCATGAAATTTATACTTATGATGATTTTGTTTGCAGCAAGGGTCAGCAAGTGGGGCAGTGTGTAAACATGTCCAGGCATGGGTGAGGACCTTCACCAAGGAGGAGCTCGAGTTCTATGCTCTCCACTACCCTAAAGATCCGTGGAAGAAACTGGCTGATATCTGTCACTTCAACCCCAAAACAGTAAGTCTGATTATGTGTCAGAAGACAATAGTCTCTCATACAGACCCTGACACAAACATCCAAGAAAGCACTCACAAGTCTAGAATATGTCGCAAGTCCAGATTTCAACAGAATCTGAAAGTGGAGAGAGTCTCAGGCTCCTTTTCATTATAATATGTTTTTTATTTTATGAATATTTTTTTCTGTATAATATGTTTTATTTATGTTAAGTCTAAAGATAGGTTTAATGTCAATATTTAATATTTTGTCCAAACATTAACAATACAGAAGGGTTTACATATATGATGCTGGATGCACTGTCATGTGGTTCATAGGTTTGTGGTTACACATGAATCATAGTATTCAGTACGCATGCCTATGTACGAAACAACATCAGCAAACATAAATCATATACATTCACTGTGTTTATCACATCACTTTCTAAATGCACAATTTCATAAGTGTAAAATGTGCTCCAACCTCCACAGATTATGAGGTACAGTGCTTCCTGTGTTGGAAAACATCTGGCAGTGTTGAGTTGTCATTGGTGTAGTGCCAGGGTTGATTGTTCCAGACAGGCTGCGGTGATAGGTCTGGTTATATGGTGGAGTACAAGATTCATTTACTCATATCACTTATCGGTTTATCATTTTCACTCAATAGAAAACACATTTTTTGTGTTGCAGGATTTTGAAGCGTTGCCATGGTTCTTGCCATACTGTTTTGGAGAAAATCCCCCAAGTGGATCAATGGTGGAGAGGTGTCGGGACATAACCGAGGCCAATGTCAACGACCTCATCACGGAGTATGATGTCCCATACACGCATATCAAGGAACACAAGGCCAAGCTAACAGACAACTCGAAAGCCAGATTGGCTGCATATGAGTCAAAACTGGATACAGTGTTATGGTAAAATAAACCTTTCATGCAAAAAATTGTATACCTTGGCTCTCCAAGGTACAGTGTCGTCAGGTTACAATAACATTACCACACAGAAGCGTCAAAACTTTGGGTTAAGTGATGAGACAAGTTTAACTTAACTGGCAAGAGCATATTCAGAAACTATGTTGATGAAAAACAAACATGTTGGTTTTAATTTGATTGTCTCGCCCATCTATCCACCAACATTTTAAATCTCAAACTAATAAATGATTAATATCAACAATTTAGCTTCTTATTTATTCTAATTTCGCGAAAAATATATTATTTGAACATATATCTCTCATTTGAAATGGAATGTCTTATGATGCTTAATTGTATTTATATATTTAAATATTTTATGAAAGAGTTGAGATTGAAACACACATTATCTCTGTCATTGTGTAGACTCAGTCACCCTGTATTCTGGGTCACACACAAACTTGGTTCTGATTGTTACATTGTAGGCAGTTTATCTGTCATTGCATATATCTTTGTTCATGCTGTCAGTCATTCATGCTTCTCGTCTTGTCAGCTTACCGAGTTGATACTGATGGAGTGAGTGAGGGAGTGAGTTTAGTTTTACACCGCTCTCAGCAATATTCCAGCTATATGGTGGAGGTTTGCAAATAATATTGAGCCTGGACCAGACAGTCCAGTGGTCAACAGCAGTACCATCAATCTGTGCAAATTGGAACCTGTGACATGTGCCCAGCAAGTCGGCGAGCTTGACCTCCCGATCCCATCAGTCACCTCTTATGACTAGCAGAGTCACCTTTTATGGCAAGCATGGGTTGTTGAAGGCCTATTCTACCCCTGGCCTTCATGGGTCTGACACTGATGGAACATCGAGAGTACACCAGCATAAAACAACAGTCATTCCCCATATGACCCACACAACTAATGTCCTTGAGATAGGAAATGGATTTATAGTCGCATTAGTTAAATGAAATCTGTGAAACGGGGTAATGAAGTGAAATGTTAGGATCATCTATTTTCAATTTTGACAGAGTGTCCAACCAATGCAATGTAAAAACTGTACTTATGTTGTACTGTTTGTCTTCCCTTAGGTGGTATGAAGATCTTCAGTGCATGGATGTGGATAAGATTATAGAGGAGAGACTTGAAGCAGGCGAGACTGTTAATCTGGCCAATGGGAAACTGTTGGAAAGATTATTGACCCTGAAGATAATCCGCGAGAACATCCAGACACGTTCATATTACAGCACAGGCCCCCCAACAAGGGAGGCAAACCCAACTAAAGTCTGTTTTCTCCCCAAACTGATCCCCATGGCTGAAACAAGACTGACATCAATCAAGTAAGTTATGTGTGTAGTACTCATGTACAACTCCAGAGATAAGTTCAACGCCTGTTATTGGTTCAACTCTGTTAAAAGTCAAACTCTAATTCCTGAGAGAGATGGAAGTCCAGTTAAGTTGAAAACAGAACTTTACAATTTACCCTTAGGCTTTAAGAATATGTTAGAATCACTTATTCATTATCTGTACTTTTCTTTAGACTTCCCCTGGAGTCCCCGATTGTTGTGATTGGTGACGCATCTGGCTCCATGCAGGTCGCCATTCGGACCAGCACAATCATCGCAAGTCTGCTGACTGCCATCTGCTCAGCCAGACTAGTCTTCTTCAACAATGAAAATCGTGAAGCACCATACTTGCCCAAGACCATCGACCAAGTGCTAGAGCTGGCAGTTACCACCAACGCAGGAGGGGGAACAACTCCTGCCGCTAGCTTGTGGCCATTCTATGAGAAGAAAGAGGTAGTGAAGACATTCATCATGGTAACAGACGAAGAGGAGAATGGGAAAGTTCAGAATATGAAGTAAGTGGAACGATGATGATTTGTACCTTGAAACATTGACTCTGAAGATTATGAGACATATGTTTAGGTGTAAGTACAAATCCTGATGAATGTGAACTTGTAAATAATCTCCTGTTTTGGTTTTAGCTATGTTGTTTATAGTGGGCAGTCCTAAATGTGAAGATGGATGAATGAACGTTGACACAATTACTTATAAATTTCAGTGTCATAAATGGCTTGAGGAGCTGTGTTCCTTTGACTTTCTGAAAGGCCACAGGAAAAAGAATTACTGTGTTAAAAGTTAAGTTTATATATGAGATCAGTGAAATGACCAAGTTGTAGCTTGGTGAGGAGAAAGGAAGTGGTTTTACCCACGACTAATTTGTTTGTAAATTAACTTCAATGAAAACTGATTTGGGGGTTACATTGATCTTGCCTTTGTTAGATATTTTTTGATAGCTTGGTGATTGATGAATTTCACCATAATTTCATTTCAGTTTTGCTGAGCTGTACAAGAAGTATCATGATGAAGTATTTCCTGCAAAGCTGGTCTTCGTGTCCTTCCTCCGTTCCCAGCATGCAAAGGGGCAAATGGTGACTGAACTTCAGGAAGCTGGATTCCGGCCACTCCAGTTCAAACTGGAAGGAAGCCGTCCTGACCTGACCAAACTGGACAATCTGTTTGGGCTGCTGTCATCTGATTCTGCTTCATTCAAGGATGAAATCACAGAAATGCAGGAGGACATCCAGAAATTGGGACTGGTCGAGGTCTTCAAGAAGATCAAGACTGAGTGATATGAGTGTGGAGGTCACTACCTGAACAATATCCTTGGTCAGCTGCCCTGTAAAGGAGTTACAACAGCTGTAGTGCAGCTCTTGTATTAACTCTATAGAAATGATTCCACTCAATTAGAGTAGCTCTGTGTTCAGATTTACGAGCTGCAGCACAACAGCTTTCATTAACCTGTTTTGATGCATCTGTTTAGGGGGAAACATAAGTGTCATGACAGTTAAAGTGAAACAATGTTCTGTAGTCTTCATTTACACACATATTGAACAGCTTACGCACAGAGTTTCCATGCATATTACTAAATATTCCAACCCAAAATGTATGTTTGGCGTATATTTTATTGTAGAGTCATGGACATGTCCAGGTGGGTGGACACAGGTTCGTCGTAACTCCATTATTGTTATATTCAATAGTTTACATGCATATTCAATAGTTTACATGCATATTCAATAGTTTACATGCATATTCAATATTTTACATACATATTGCACTGTTTAGGTGCATATTCAATAGTTTACATAAATATTGCACAGTTTATACACAACAGTGAGTTGAACAATACATGACAAAATGTATTAAATGAGCTAATATTGTGTAATTTTGTGTAAATATCAATCAGTCTTTCATTTCATCAGTGTAATGAGCCCAATGCACACGTTCACAACAATGGCAGTTGCCAGGGATAAGACTTGTAAATACTGTAAAAATAAATAGTGTACATAGCAAGTGATGGTTACAAGGCAGCATTTGTCAGTTTAAATGCAAGACATTTTGGGGAAAACATCTGTCTGTGTTATGTTGCAAAGCTGGATATGCTTTTTTTTGTTGTCAATTAGTTTTCTCAAGCAATTTTGTGATGTTAGACAAAACTATACTATCTCCACAGTAACAGCAATTCAAAACGTTGCTGATAATTTGATATATACTTTTTTTGCATCTCCCATTACAACTTGGGAAATTAATTTCACGAGTTAAGTTTACCATTCCTTCATCTAAAAGTCATTCATTTTTAATAGACCCCTAGTCACCATCTTTGGTTCAAAGGGAGATAACTTTTGTAATGCATTCAGTTGCATACCATGCCTTCGTCTGATAAGTCATTTATCTTTAATAGACTCCTGGGCACCATATTTGTTTTAGGGGGAGATAATTTTTGTAATGCATTTAGTTGCATACCATGAACAACTGTTAAGTGCTTTTTCAGATGGAAGTAATTATGAACTAAAAGGTTTTTGTTTTGATATTTATATTTTATTGAATTGAGTCTAATGGATGATTCATGACAGCATGTTCATAGTTTTGTGTTTGGTGATTGCTTTGTATGTAAGCAGTGTCCATGATTTAAGAAGGAATTAGCATCATCTGAAGTTGAATATGTACATGTGTTAAAAGTCTAACTTAGGTGTTGCTACTATGCTTTTGAATGTGATTTACAACTGAATAGCTATTTTGTTTAGAAAATTTTGTGGTTGTGTACAACTTTCGCATATTTGTTTTTTGAGTATGGATGAAATGGCTGATCTTCAACATATTTTATGTCTTCATTAATCATCATAAATAAATTATGTATATAAGTATATAATTTATACACAATAGCTGCTCTGATGTATGATTTGTTCTCTATTTACTGTGATAATTATGTATTGTGTTAAATCCGCAGTGCTGTACATTTGTGCTGGAATGATCACATGTCATGAACCTATTTAAATGTATAGTATTCTTTGTGATACGTTTTATACTCATTCAGTATATGTTTTTCACATTTTACCTCAGGGCCACCTTGGATAACAAACAGGTTAAAATTATGAGCATGCTTTGTTCTCTTTGTACATTTGGCAGTATCAAACACATCGTGCAACATGCAACTAGTAAGGAAGACAAGGTTTGTATGTGTCACTGCTATCCATGTGGCATGTCCACTATCTGTGGTATCATTGTGGCATGTCCACTATCTGTGGTATCATTGTGGCAGGTCCACTATCTGTGGTATCATTGTGGCAGGTCCACTATCTGTGGTATCATTGTGGCATGCCCACTATCTGTGACATCTTTGTGGGATGTCCCCTATCTCTGATATTGTGGCATGGCCACTCTCTGTGATATCATTGTGGCATGTCCACAATCTGTGACATCTTTGAGTCATGTCCTCTGTGATATCATTGTGGCATGCCCACAGTCTGTCATATCCATGTGTCACATACACTATGTGTGATATCAGTGTGGCATGTACTCTATGTGATATCCATGTGGCATACATACACTATCTGTGATATCCATTTTTCACATACACTTGTGTGACATTATTGTGGCATGTTCACATGAGTGAGTGAGTGAGTGAGTTTTACACCACTTTATCACTGGACAGGGAACACCAGACGTGGACTTCACATGCCGTACCTATGTACGTAGAGTTTCAGGGATATTACAGGGCATCTGCTCTGTGATGCTGTGGCAGTACACTGTGATATTCTTTGTGACGTAAACACAATGATATCTCTGTGTTATGTCCCGTGTCTGTGATGTCATTGTGGCATTGACAGTAACCAGCCCCTGGTGATGGGTCGACTCCAGGCCTTCAGCTTCAACACTTCAACCCTTAACTAATGAACCTCAAGACCAGAGTTCTAATCCTAAATACGATTTAGACGCATTATTGTTCACACAATACCCACTAGAATCTGCACTCACCTCATGTGACTAAACTAGAATCTCCACTCACCTTATATGTCTGAACTAGAATCTCCACTCACCTCATTTGACTGAACTTGAATCACCTCTCACCTCATATGTCTGAACTAAAATCTCCACTCACCTCATATACCTAAGCTAGAATCTCCGCTCACCTCATCTACCTGAGCTAGAATCTCCGCTCACCTCATATGTCTGAGCTGGAAATATATGCCCGAGGTAGAATCCCCACTACATAAACAATAGTGTACTACACTCCTCTGCCAGTACAACGATAATGAATGAATTGAGGGTTTATTGACGACACTAAAGAGATACATGTTGATGAATAAACTATAGAGTGCATCACAGATATATAGACGACTCATGGTTTGAACCAGTCATACATGTCGTCACACACTGTGACCGTTACAGGGCTAATACATGGTGCAGTAGTATGAAATGGTTATAACCATGGACGAAGATTAAAACACTAGCTGAACATCTCTTGGTTAAGAATGTTGAAGGACAGTTAGAATGTAGTCCCGTATGCTGAAGGAATAGAGTATAACAAGGTTCAGTGTTGCGGAGAAACTGACATAATCAATTGTTAATAAGTAGAAACGTGCTTTTGTTTACTTAAAGGACAATAGTCTGTCTTTGGTCAGTAGGGATGAGAAAAGCTAGGAATAGTTTTTTATCAGATGGGTTCAGAACTAGAATGTACATGGTTCATGTCAATACCTGCACATTTTGAAATCGTAACAATCCTTTGTCGACCAACATCTGTGAGTATCCAGTGAGCTTCTTCCATTTATGCTCGAGCAATTTTGTGCCCTTGCTGTTAACACCAGAAAACAATATCTGAGGAGTAGGCAAGGGAAACCATCACTGAAAACCAGTGACCAGTCACTCGCGAAATGATCTGACCAATCAGCAATTTCAAAAGATCTAAATTTGACAAAAATGAATTATACCCTACCTTGTCCTGAATAACATGCTTGAAAAGTAGATACGACGCTTTATATTATCAAGTGTCCAACTTTCCATGATGGTGTGACAGGGATTATCTTCAACAGATATGTCTGTTGACAACTAACTTTAGCATGGCATATGTTTAGAAGCCATGCCAGTTTGAAGTTTCTGTTTAAATGCATAAGCACACACTACACAGAGAAAGATCTGCATTCCTTCATCCACGTTCTCAGACCGTCAGGCCCAACAAAAAAACCAACAGCATCAGTACCGCTGGCACCAGCTGTGGGGACAGGAACGTTCCACCGTTGTCTTGTTCTGTTGTCGATGAGGGTGTCGAGGACGTCATAGAAAAACACGAATCATCACCCGTTAAAGTGCCGTTCTCACTGAAAGAACAATTTGCTTTGGGTTATTGTTTGTCACGCTGGGTAGTATCTCGATTAGTATCAAGTTTGGGCTCGTATGGTTCAGGGCCCTTAAGGCTTTAAGTGTTACGGGCCAGCACAGTGGTTTCTATCCTTGTTAATGTATAGATTAGTTATGAGGTGTCTGCAGCACGAACTGCTGTCAGGAGTCAGCCTGCAGTAGCCGTTCAATGTTCAGTGTTAAGAAAGAAGCGGAATGTTAAAGATCGAACAGTCCAACGACAAGAATACTGGGTCAAGTGATCCGAAACTAGGGTCTACAAAAGCTCAAAAGACGAATCAAATTTGCTGCCCCCTTTCATCACTCGTCTTGAGTTACTGTACGAGTTAGGGCCAGGAAACAGAATGGAAATCATGTGCAGCGGCAACGTGTCCTTATGGGTCGTCATATTGTGAAACAAACACGAGTGTTACAGTAACGTCAGGACTGGGTCAGTCGTCGGTAGTCCCATGTGGGAGATATGTTTTCAGCATGACAACACCATCGTTCACCCTGCTGACCGCATCGTCAATGTATGTTGACCCCCAGCAGGACAATATTCACAACATGCCAAGCCCAAGCCGTCTAAACCCGTTTGAAACGTGCACGTGAGACGTGTAGGTCAACGTCAAAGACCGTTGATGGCTTTGGATGAACACGACCAGGCACTGCAAGAAGACTCTCTCTATCCGCAACGGGAGATTCATTCGCACTCGGAGAGAATGAATGTTTCCCAAATCGTGCCCAAAGAAAGTTTAAGTGTAATGACTACATTGTTACCGTGTGTACGTGCACCAGGTATGACTACATTGTTACCGTGTGCACGTGTACCGGGTATGACTACATTGCTACCGTGTGTACGTGTACCGGGTATGACTACATTGTTACCGTGTGTACGTGTACCGGGTATGACTACATTGCTACCGTCTGTACGAGCACCAGGTATGACAACATTGTTACCGTGTGTACGTGTACCGGGTATGACTACATTGTTATCGTGTGTATGTGCACCGGGTATGACTACATTGTTACCGTGATCGAGGCTGTGGCCGTTAAACACTTTGCTGAAACCCATGTGTTATGTCAAGATAGATCAATGATTTTTCTCCACTCGGCACGACTTATCAAAGAACATGTGCAATTGCTGCTTGGTATCATAGATTCTAGTGTTGTCTGTTTTAACTAAGCATTAAAACAATCTGATCCATGTTAAACCAAATATATTATCTCACAAGCATATTTTTTGGTTGGCGGCACATGACCCCTGTGCTGTTGTACCGTCGGTGAAACAGTAGGAGATGAAGTCGGGTTGGCAAATGGCTGGGCTGAAGTCGCTGCAGTTGGTGACAATAGCACAGCGGGCAACGCCTACAACATAACATATATTTCACGTTCACTCTTTACAAAGCAAAACCTGAGTACACCTTTATACGTATCTCAGAACATTCTCCGGTTTGCAGGGAATTACATTCATTGTTTTACTAAACCAAACTGAATCCCAGCATGGAAGGTATGTGTGTATTACAGAGGCCGAGAGGCTGATTGAGGGGTAATTCCATGGGAAAAATAATGCATAACGTGGAGATGACAACAGTTTATGGACAACTTGTGTATTTTGACAATGGCGACGTTTCGGGTAAAGATTTTATACCGTTTTCAACTATATGCCGACACTGTGAAAATAAAGTTTTGTCATCTCTATTACCACCAGCTTCTAGAATGTTTACAGACTCGTTGTTAACTCACGACCTGGTCACGACGGAATTGCATGGGATAGGCCCCGTGTATGGTTGCCTAGCTCAGATACCTACGGTGCGCAATCGATCACTTATGATTGGTGCTGACTAAACAGCTTCCCAGGCGTTGGATAATCAGCCGTGAAGGTCTTCTATTGCAAGCGCGCTTTCGAACCGTGTATCGTATGATGAATACAGCAAAATGCTCGTGCAAGTCCTGGGATGGATTGTCTACTTAGGCCCATACAAGACAAGCCCAAGTTGCTGATTTGTGAGATTTACGTTTTGTTACCAAACCTGCAGGTTTGATTTGGTTGTCTACCTGTGAACCCCCAGGGGGAATGGGTCTTGAGCAACCGATGCTGGTCCTCAAAGTTGCTAACGGGATCAGGTGGTCAGACTCGTTGACTTGGTTGAAATATGTCATCGTATCCCAAATGTGTAGATCAATGCTCCTGCTGTTGATCACTGGATTGTTACAGACTTGATTATTTACACACTGTCACCATACAGGTGAAACACTGCTGAGTACACTATTAAAATAGTACTCCTTCCGTCATCGGCAGTTTGTCCGAAATAAATCTAACACCCCAATGCATGTCGTACACAAACACAAGCAAAGCCTTGTGATGTTGTTCACACTATCTTCGGAGGTCCAATAAACGGGGGACATTCCACATCAAAATTGACAAGTCTTTTATGGCAGTGAGTGAGACCCTGCCGTTACAAACCGTCGCCGTTTTCCTCGCTCTCCTCTCAGTGTCTCTTCTGACGACGAATAACTTTCCCATTAACAATGTTTCCAGTTATACAATTCTTAGTTACTTAAGTTGTACGTGCATCAGGTAAATTTCAATTCAAAATGTGTTTGCATTTTTTGTCTTCGTGCAATAGTAACCAGTCCGAGTAATAGCATTACACAGGGAGTTTACGTCCATAGTGCCGTATCACTGTATTCTTACGCGACCTTGACCTTTACGTCAAGCGACAACTGCTGATTTCATTTTACGTGGAGTTGTTTAGAAATAAAAAGATAGATACAAATGAATTATAAAGAAATTAACGGGAAATACCAACATTTAGGCACTCGTGTCGTAAACATAATATGACATAGGCACTCATATAATCACTGGATTGTCTGGTCCATACTCCATTTTTTATATTTCACCATCATAGAGATGAAATAGTTCTGTATATTGAATTAACCAACCATTTCTGACTAATGGATCGCACACTAATAATTAGCTCGCTTTGACGAATAAGCTGAGAACAATACTAGCCAGTGAGTGAGTTTAGTTTTACGCCACACTCAGCAATAGTCCAGCTATATGGTGGCGGCCTGTAAATAATCGAGTCTGGACCAGACAATCCAGTGATCAACAACATGAGCATCGATCTGGGCAATTGGGAACCGATGACATGTGTCAACCAAGTCAGCGAGCCTGACCACCCGATCCCGTTAGTCGCCTCTTAAGACAAGCATAGTCGCCTGTTATGGGAAGCATGGGTTGCTGAAGGCCTATTCTACCCCAGGTCACGAGTCGATACTATCCAAACTAACAGGATTTCGTAATACCGGGGTGCCCTGTCTACTCACCCACCACCAGGACCAGTGCTAGCAACATCGTCATGATAGGGATCTCGTCAGATTGATACAGCTTCAGCCGAAGATTTAATCAGCACGACTTGTCTGTGGGCTTTTATATCATAATCCCCACGTGTTTATGTCGGTTTACACCTTTTTGGAGGGTGTCGGTAAGGCTGAGTGGAATATAAGGCTCCTCATACTTGCCAATGTACAGTCATAAATATAAATTTATGGTCATTTATTCGTTCACATTTTGATATGGGCGGGGAATGTTTGAACATGATGGCGACTAGAACTTGGATGGACGAGAATTCAAAGACACATACATGTTGGTCCACACCGAATACACCTCTCCAAGACTGATACTCGTCCTTAATACACGATTCCTGATCCGTGGGGAATTCATTCCTTTAGTGGTGACTAAAGCTATCACTTCTTTCGTCAAAGGTTTATTACTAAGACAGCGATTCGTGAAATTCCGAATTTTCCCACCGAAAACAACTTGCAATTTGAGTGTTGGCAAAACGAAGGTATCTCCATGAACATAATGAGTTGTTTTATACATCGGATGCATAATGATTCTTACAACATTCCCCCGTGACCCATAACTCTTCACGAGGCGATATGAAAAGAGGCGTGACTCAATTTCTCAATAGTCAATTTTCTTTTAATATCCTTGTCAACGGGTTCATTTGTTGCTGTCGACTGAGGAATAGCTCGGAATTCAGATGAAGAGTACCTTGAAGAAGACAGATGAATACGTTGGCGAAGACGAAGGCATAGTTGACCTCAAACGTCTTTAGTTGGTTACACTAGACATGACAAACAGTAGGCATGAATGAGGTGATCGGAGTTGCAGCTCAACCCCAAGGTGTTTCCTACGAGCGGTATTATCTCGCTCGCGGTCGTCCCTACACAGACAGAATACCTTACTCTCATTCTGCAATATAGATGTGAGCATATATATATACAGTTTTGACAACAACGGACAGGCGAAGACTCAACAACGGACAGATAGAGAAACAATAGCACTTCCTTGTACAGTTGATGTGATGACAGACACAGCTGAGGGGAATGACCAATAAGGGCCGTTAATGTCATATATACACAGCAGTTAATTGAAGTGACAAAGAGGAACAGGGTAGCTGACAAGACAGTGTACACTGCAGTAGTGACAAAGACCAAGAATATAGATTAAAAGATAACAAATAAGCCCCGTATTGCTTTGCTACATAGTGTTTGTTTTTTAGAAATATTTGGACAATGGCTGTCCTGAATTAGACACTATAACATCATCTTCAAGTTTCCCAATATTCAAACTGCCCCAGGTTTTGGTGTCCAGAGATCACACGAGTCAAGCCCACTCGTTCTCTGTTTTCGCCCACAAGCTTTTACTGGACCGAGGCTACCGCATTATATGTGTCAGGAAAGCCTCCGAAACGTTTAATCATCTACATGAAACTTAATATACCTGTGATAGAACCGGTGACCATATATGTCCCTTACTGGAAAATAGTAGTGGTTATTTGCCCTTGCATATATATGTGTGTGATTTGTGCTACCGGTTGAGCAGGATGTGGTCCCGTTGTCCGTGACACCTAGTATCATGGATATTTGGCCTTTTAGCTGATTAAACACATGCATGCATATTAGTCGAAATCAATGGGTTTTTGTTTTAAAGACTCGGTCTTCAGTAATGCCTGTCTGTGTTTACACACACACATACATCTATTATGACCAGAAGATTGTGATTTTGGTATAGTCTTGTTTCTCGTTAACAAATTTGCTCTAATCTTAAACATATACGAACACCCACGTTTCTTTGAACATGTGCCTTTTGGCATGAGTCTTATCTCTCCCTGGTGATTTATGTCAAATTGTATATAATTAGAAAATCCTAGGAGCGGACAAATTAACGCGTTGTCCTCAATCTTTTAAAGGGTAGGGACTTCCACTCATCAGTGCCTGACTCTCAACGTGTGGGTTCGAATCCCGTGTGTGATTCACCCTAACAAAAGTACTAGAATCTGTGCTTTACTTAGAAACTGTAATCCCAAATATAGTAACTGTGAGTGAGTGAGTGACTGAGTGTGTGTGTGAGTGAGTGAGTGAATGAGTCAGTATTCAACGTCACGTCATGTTTGAGATTAAAATGGTATAAATTTATGTTATAAAAACACGTCGTCAAAGGGTAGGAAAACAACTCAAATATCACTAGTACAAATAAAACTTGTGTAGAAAGTTAAAACTAATAGCACTATCTGGACAAAACGATATAGAACACGAACTATATATCATCACCAACTGAAGGTGAATGACGATACTAGGAACCATGGGGACTTACAATACTTTTGCTACCTGCGTGGACCCTAGCTGGATTTACACCATTCCTTCAGCCGCTGGCGATGGTAAGAAGAGTTAGAATTTAACATAACAAAAATACCACGATTAAAAGTATGGTTGAGCAAAATTGACTGTGAAAGTTTTCTGGTACTTACGTACCCCCTCAGGAGGGCTAATCTCAAATATAACGTGTTACATTTGACTACTTTCAAAATGCATATTTAAGAACATGTAACTTGCACCTCTTTAGCGACTATATCACTGCTTAACTGAATGTAATTCAAAATAAAAAGTTAATACTGCCGCACATTGTGGACGTAGATATACGTTACTCTGTTGAAGAGACTGTTAGTGTTTCTCTTTGCCTTTACCACGCTCTTCACCTGTAGATTTTGACATACAAAATATATTCACATATCGTTTTCAGCGTAAAACGCCAGCAGACTCGCCGTAGTGCCACTGTAATTATTTCCAAATAACTGGCGTCATCACATGTTTTCACTCATCTTTTTATATATTCTTGATCACTACTTTTCCTTAAAGGCCCATTCACACTCATTTCAAACTGTCGGGAACCAAGGAGAACTAATTTTCCAAAAGGGGAACCGCACTTGGGAGAGAATGTAAAACATGAAAAATTTTGTAAGCCTTTTAAGAATGCGACTCCCAAATGCTATGAAGGTGACAGGTGACAGGTGACAGGTGACCACATTTTTATGGGATTCGGCGGTGTTCTGATGACGTCAGGGCTCATTTGAACGGGACGTTCTGAATGTATTCCAGGTGTATTCGAGGTACTTTCGCTATTTCAACTTTAATCGAAATATTCAGATACATTTGAGGAATATTCCACCTGAGGTACATCAATAATCGAGATACATTCCGACTCATTCGAGACATTCTGACAGGATTTGAAGTGGGTTGTCTTTTCTATTCTCCCTCGAATATGGTCAGAATACTTACAATGCAATAACAATACATGTAGTTAGAATACAGTTCGAATGCACCTCGAAGCCGTACGATATTTTTCCACATCGAATGTACCTGGAAAGTTTTGAACATGTATAAAACATTCGGGCATGTTACAGGAATTGACCCAAATAGTTGAAATATATACAATCTGAATGCAACAAGAATTTTTAGGATTCATTTTGAATTGACAGGAATCCCCAAATGTCCCTTCTGACAGCATTCCGGTTCATTCCTCCTCAAGTGTGAAGGTGGTATAAATGCCGACTGGAATATGTGAATCTGTGAAAAGATCGGGACATGCTATATTCCCTTACTCTAACCTTTTTTATTGAGGCTGCTGACGTTAATGTGACGGTACTTACAAGGGACTCACTGCAGAATACGAAGTGTCACATGCAGAAGAAATTAGAATGAGTGTAACCAATATCACATATAGGTGCCTCGTCTGCACCTCATCCCTTGTGTACCTTGCGTTTGTTCTCACACTAAACGTGTTTTATCGTTGCCCCACTAAAGGTTTAATAGCATTTCAGATAGACGAGAAATATATTTGATCTATAATTCAGCCGACCGTCTGACGTTTGTTAGACTTTGATGACTGCCATATAGCTATCAAACCTCCCACTACACTGATGATTTACAGATAAACGGACTTTGGGTATAAGAACATGGGCTTATATTTCTCAACCAATTGTTTTGGGCATGTTGCAATGCGTAAAACACTTTAACATGTTTACTAGCGTTTGGTGGTTCCAAAATCCTGTGACTAGAGAGTTAATGTTCAAATATGACATTTCATGTATAACTGTGAAACCTATTTAAACGGACGCCTCTATTTCCTATTACTAAATGGGAACAGATATCCAAACGGGAGATGTTGTATGTAAATCCACTTACGATTCTTTTCATATTCGTCTGCTTGGTTGTCCCGACACACAGTGGGTCGGTTATGTCAAGGATTTTATCAAAGTTGGGCGCTTTCGGATAAAAGCACCCAAACTGGCACACTGATACGTGGAACAATTCCAATAAGATATGAGTACAATGGTTAAACGCATTTCTGGTGTCCAACGCCGTGATGTTGCTGGAATATTGCTCAAAACGGCGTAAAACCAAATTCATGAGGCATACCCGACTCTCCGAATTTCAGTTTTGATAGGAAGAATGAGCGTTAACAAACGTTTCAAAGGCCGACATCTTATTAACGCACCACAATTTCTGTTCAACATGACTTCTAGACACAATGCATGGGATGCACGTACACAACGCAATAGTACCATACACGTGGATGAGCTGCCATTCTTATCTTGACGCTTTTTAAGAAGGTCTATATAAAAGTCACTGAGACCATTAACTTGACAATCATCTTGCATCATACAGTTGTTAGTGTTTGTGATTGCATATTTCATGTTATACACCAGTCATCTTTCAAGAGTGATACTGTACACACACCTATCATAATTATGGAAGTGGAATTGGTGATGCACTCTTAAAACATTCAGTATTATATCAACATTGACTACCTCCGATATATCTCCCTAGTTTTTCAGACGTTTGTCGGACATTGTTAAGGTTTACCTTATCTACTGTATACCAGATGACGCTAAATGTAATGGAAGCCAAACTGCGACAGTTTCACAGTTGCTGCTACTGAATCGGACACGGGGACGGACTAGGTGTCCCTCCCCCCGACACTGATAGTATTAAATGAGGAGTCACTCATTCACATAAGAGGGAATAAAGATATGATGATGGTTTGGTCATAGTTTTTAGTTTTATTGAAGAGGACAAGACTTTGTGAGGATTTAATAGTCGAGCGGCAGGCACTTGATACATTTGTTAGAATTTGATTGCTTCTGTAATAGTGTACGGTGTTGTTACCTAGTAACTGTATAAACACTGACGTAATGGCCAGAACGCGGAAAGCCTAGGCCAGTGGTTACAGAGTTCGCTCGAAGGTCCAGTTCACACAAGCCCATTCCTGATGTTTTATAGCCATTGCCCGGACTTGTGGCACCACCATCTGCTGTTGGCATGCAGATAGTACTGAACACTCAACGTTCTTGCAAACACACCTGCACTAGATCATCGGGAGATTTGTAGACGATATTAGCAGTTTGAGGATTCCCTATCTGATAGGTAGCATTTAGCAGTGCTTGTCCACAAGTCTACTGACTTGTCGGACATACTCACTGATGCTGTAGCAGTTTTGGGTAAATTTTACAAACGTTACACGTTCTATCCCGTTCGAACCCGTTTTTGGACGGGATGGGGCGTACTAAGAACTACCTTGGCGTGACTCAGGCTTCACACAGCACGTGTAAGCACCCTGGTTAAGATTTTAGTATTGGTATCTTCAGGCCTGGAGCAAAGTCCATTGCTTTTAGAATTGACCTGTGCCCTAATAGATCAGTCCTGTGGAGATGCTTGCCTTTGTCTGCAGATCCCGTGATCGTGAGTTCGAATCCTTACCCGTCATGTCATAAATGGCTGATGTTTTTCGAGAAAACCACAGATTTAAGTATATGAGGATAACACTGGCAATATGGGTACTTGTGTCCATCTGTTGAAAAATGGACGTGGAGATTGGTTCCTCCATCGACACTGACCCCACCCACAATGATGACAGGGCCTCTTCTGAGACATACTTAGGCCGCGTTCGGATACACTACTATTGTGTATCCACTGTCCTACTGTCTACTCCTCAGTCGCTTTATCTACAGACTTCTGCCAGGTGGCAGTCACGAAGCGATCCCCTTACAGATGTCTGTGCCTGCATCACCACTGGAAATGTATACCTTGTATCTGTTCCTCTTTTCAAATCAGGGAGAAAACACCAATGCATATTTCGTTTTGATGTTTCCCTGGTTCCCCGGCGTATTGAATGCCTTGTCGGAAAGTAATAACACGACAGGTCGGTGCAACCGTAGACATTAACCACAGCAATGTCAACTGAAGAACAATGTATTATTAATATGCGCGTTGATGCATGTTGCCCATTGCTTCACCACAGGTCTATATACTGTTTTAACAATGTTCGCTTTTATTACACACACGTGGCGTTTTCATACCTTAGCGACAAATAGGGGTCATCCCATCAAAAGGAAACACTTGGTCCCAAAGTTTGCTTCTATCATGAACCTTGAACATAAACAGATAAATGTCAGCTGCTATGGTTGATACTTAAACAACTATAAGACTGTCTTCGGTATTAATAGAATCGGTATTAAAAGACATGAATATTTGCATACACAAAGGCATACTACAACAGCCCTAATGTATGTTTATGTATTTCTTGTGTTGAATGCAGTGTTGTTTACGGATCGATACCCGTAATAACACACGCAGAGACAGCGTGATCAACCCTGTGTCAGTCATCTCTCGTAAACTGATTTCTGTAAATACCACAAGCACTGTTATGAAAGCATGATGGCTTGGATCTACCTCCTCTTCTAAACTGGCAAGCCATGTCCAACTGAGAAAATACCGATAGAGACGGGCAAACTCCGCATGTATACATGTATTCGTGAAAATGACGAATGTCAGTATTCACTTCATGATCTCATCTCTTATGGTTTCTGGTTGGAACCATTTCCCATCTTGGCTGGTGATAATTGCATTGTAACCTGACAGTGGCAATAGTACGTGTACGTCTAAAGCCCGAAGATGCGAGATAGTTGAAACCAGGTTCTACATGTAAAAGAACGTGAGCCTTGGTCAGAAGCAGATCTGTATAATGAAATGGATAATTTAGTGTAGTTCAGTAGGAGAATTGCTCTCAAACGCTCTATGAACATGTTTATCACATTTGTTTCCAGATTTCAACGGTCAGTATAATTGCTATGTTATGACCATAACAACAGGAAACACGTTGTTACACAGCAGTAACCATGGTTATGTTTATAAAACAATAAAAGCAGTGTCGGTGATCTTATCACTCACAAAGCAGCACAGTGGCGATGACAGTAAAGTCAGTGTTGATGTCATCTACAAAGGAGCAACAGTGGTGATGACAGTAAAGTCAGTGATGATGTCATTTGCAAAGGAGCAACAGTGGTGATGACAGTAAAGTTAGTGATGTCATCTACAAAGGAGCAACAGTGGTAATGACAGTAAAGTCAGTGATGATGTCATCTACAAAGGAGCAACAGTGGTGATGACAGTAAAGTCAGTGGTGATGTCATTTGCAAAGGAGCAACAGTGGTGATGACAGTAAAGTCAGTGATGATCTCATCTACAAAGCAGGAATAGTGGTCAGACTTCCAAAGTACCCAGTGTGGACATCACACAATACGTGGCCTTGACATAATGTGTCAAAACAGAGACTTGGACTCCAACAGAAGTTTAAGAAATGTTCCATACTGGATAGGTCTTTGCTGTTTTAGAATCTTCCAGATTTCTCTACAGCACCCCAATATTGTTGCTTCACACCAGCCACTACTCTCTACTGAATATCTTAGCTGTACTTAGCTGTATCTTAGCTGAATCTTATTAGAAACAATGTCATACAATTGTATGACTATGATACAACTATTTTACGATAATATTTGTTCCTTTCACATAGTACTATTGTTTTGACTCTAACATGTCTTACAATCATACGATAGGGGATTGAGCTCTGCCAACATGTTTACCGAACAAATCAAATCAAATCATAAAGAAAGCAGCATTTGCAACACATTCCATATTTGAACTGTGCCTGATAACCATTTGTCTCTTCCTGAAAAGTAATAGAATTCAATCACTTAAGGAACCTGTTTCCATGGGTAAATGCATCAGTTTCGGTGATCAATCAATGACAATGCATATAGGGTTACGCACTTGAGATCCGTATGAGTTTAACATAATAGGAAAGATAAGTTGTCATCCATATCTTGTCTTTGTTATTAATCACCAACTTCTAAACTGCCAATCAAACACAGTTATTTCCGAAAGCCAATCAGCATTTATTGCAATTATACCATGCTTGGTTTGTGTCAGTGACTTCCACATGAAAACTTAATATTCACCCATTTTGTGGTCGATGGGTTTAAGTCATCGTTTTGTATGTGTATTGATGCAGACATATCCATGCGCTTTATTATTAATAAACAACACTGGATGTGACTTTCTAGGATCAGTGGAAGACGAGGAGCCTTGGTTAGGTACAAGAATGATACACAGCCAATCAATGCGACAGGAAGCTCACGGTGATGGGCCTCAGCGAATCACAAATGAATGCATCTCTGCGTATGGTGTTATTTGATAATAGTCTTACATAATTACCCATTGTGAGTTGTTACAGTCGTTGTTGCTCAAACACCATTATCTAGTCCGAGATCACCTCCCAGCATCGGAGAGGGTCTGTGGCGTTAAGGTTGTCTGATTCAGTAGGTCGGTTTCGCGTTATGCTTGAGCATTAACACTGGACACTTGTGAGTCTGTGACGAGTTGTAAGGGAGCAGAATGGAAGGTAATAGGCATGAATCGGTTTCTTCCCTCGTCAATTACTTCGCGGAGAGCACGAGCATGCACGGAGTGTCCAGGTTTGTAGGAAAACCGGGGTTCTTCAGGAGAGCATTCTGGGTTCTTGCGGTAGTAGCTGGAGCTGGTGAGTACTGTATTTTTTCTTATCATCTGGTTTATCAAACAACGGTGACAGAAATGTTGTCATTTTTCTCGTTTGTCATGCTTCTCCAGGGCCAAATATTGTTTTTTTCCCTGGCAAACACGAACCCCTGAAACGAATTAATATTATTACCAACTACAATCGGAGTTGGTCATACCCGAAATATGTACTGTTTTGCTTAAAATAAGAGGTGGGGAGATGTTATGACAACTACCACAAAATACTACAAACGCATAGGATTTGTCAGCTTAGTCTGACCCAGAATATCATGGACGGTTTCAGACCAGTTTCTCTCTCTCTATAAGGGTTTTCTTTTAATATATCACAGAGTATGGTTAATGAAAAAATAAATATTTTCATGACATCACTTTGAGTGTTTTATCAACAGTGGTGGCCATTTTGAAATCGGTGGCCATTTTGAAAAGCATGTTGTAAATATATTTAGAATCCCAGCGAGATGGCAAAATTGTTGACAAAATATCTGTTTGCATAATCATTTTATTGACTTTGGCGGTCATTTTGAAATTGGCGTCCATTTTAAAACTGCCACAAGGTAAAACTTTCATAACTTTACATCTTGCACATAACACTGATGGTCTGAAGCCTTACTGAAAAATTAAGCCTTACCTGAAAAATCCAGTTTTCTACTATTTTTTAATGTGTTACGGTTACAATTTTTGCCTTGACAAAAGACATAAGAAATCCCTTCATAACCAGCAAAATCTACCACAGATAAGTCTAAAATATTCAATATTTTGGATTTCACAGTAGAGAACATTGAACATTGAACATTGCAACTGAGTCAGATCTAAAGTAATGGGTCACAAATATAGTATCAACTCACCAAAGGCTTGGTTTGCAGTGAGAAACAGTTATACTGAATGTTACACAGCGAGCGGTCAGGTACCGGTTATGTAGGTCAAGCGTTGACAAAGGCAGGCAGATTGATGCACTCCGTGTGCAACCAGCCTTTATATACACAGTCACTGATTCTTGAATATTCAAGCACTTTGCTACCACATCGCCATCAATGTAGAACCTTCTCGTAGTCTCCCGGAAGTAAACACAACTAGTCAAGGGAAGCAGCTCTAGAGCTCTACCTTAAAGGCATGCTGCTGAATTATTAATAGCACGATCAGGATATACTCGTGAACAGCATTTAGAGTAACACTTAAGAAAACCGCACAGGTCAAAACTTAAGAAATGTATTATAAACGTACTTGAGAGCACCTAAATCGACTGACCTTAAACATGGTAGATGGAAATTCAACACACGGATGGAAATATGGCATTGTCATTGTTTATTCAGTTCACTCACTGCACGTTTTGGACAACAGATGGAGTTCAAACTAGTACCTGGTGACACCTTGCCACCGTCACTGCACGTCACCGCTTTGGAATGATTGCACACGTCGTCGGGTTTTTACTTAGGGAATTCGTTGCCATTTCTCATTCAACTCGTTTCGCAAATGTCATGGGATTGTTGTCGAGCGTTGCCGTGGCCTCTGTGGTATTTATGAAGTGGGAGGAGATGAGACCGAATGATTTGGGTGATGTAGCAATTCGCTTAAGATTACCTTGAAACACCACTATCTCTGTAGATGTTTGACAGAGACTCCCATTCCTTCGAGACCGGAGGAAACGCTATTCATCGCTGAACCAAACGCGTTTTAAAACACATCTTGAGATGGGTTTGCGTACATGCACAACCACACCATGATAAACTGGATGCAAACATAGGAATTGTCTTAATGGCAGCTGCTGACAAAGCATATCGAAACGAACTGCTGAAAACGCCTATGCGTTATTTTTTTGTATCATGCTTTTGTCGCTTTTATAAGGAATTATTTATGTGACTATAACTACATGTGTAATTGCTGCGCGGGTGAAGAGATACGCCTTCGGTTTGCTTGCGCTTACATAGGGCTGGTGAACTGATTGATCTTACACACTGATATATCGACTGATAACACAACTGTGGTTCTATTATTTACTCACACATTGTTGTTCCGCACAATATCGAGATGACTCCTTTCTCCAGAATAAATGTTCTCTCATGACAAGACAATTGGTTGTATCAATCTGACTGTATTTTATACCGGAAGCGTGCACTGAAGCAAGGACAACTAATCAGGTCTGAAGTTGTAACTTTACAAGGTGATTTAAGTTTTGAATAGGTCACCAGTACCCAAAGGTATTCCCCTGTAGGAATGTGACAGTAGGTCACCAGTACCCCAAGTAGTATGCCTGTAGGAATGTCACGGCAGGCCTCCAATACCCCAAGTTATTTGCCTGTAGGAATGTCACGGTAGGTTACCAGTACCTCGGGTTATATGCCTGTAGAAATTTCACAGTAGGTCACCAGTACCCCAGGTTATATGCCTGTAGGAATGTCACGGTAAGTCACCAATACCCCAAGTTATATGCCTGTAGGAATGTCACAGTAGGTCACCAATACCCCAAGTTATATGCCTGTAGGAATTTCACCGTAGGTTTCCAAGGCCCTGTGCTTGTCTCTACTTGATTTCAGAGAAGAGTAGGACCCTGGGTGGTCCATTGTTTCTCTCTGTAGGATTTCAGAGTAGAATAAGTCCGTATCACCCTATGCATTTTTCCCAGTCTGAATTTCAGATGAAATGGGTCTCCAGCACACACCAATGTTTCTGAGTTAATTTTGAGGTAGCATAGGTTATAAACTCCTAATGCTTGTTTCCAAGTGGGAATGTAAGGGTAAAATAATTTCCTCAAATCCTGTGATTGTTTGTCTAAGATGATTTAAGGTTGAACAGGTTCCCTTCATTCCACGATTGTCTCCGAGTTTCCTTAAATGGCGTCATGCTTGTCTCTGGACAGAAGATTGTATGTCATCGTGCCACTGTAGCTCACAATATTCATCACACATTCATCTGGTGTTGAAATTCAATGAAATAACCCAAGTACAAAGTACAGAAACTTAACCTTACTCAGTGATATGACATTTACGGGGTGAGGATATACTACGTATTTTCTAACTTTAACCCAATAAATGCTTAGACTGATTCTAAAGCCTCTTAGGACAATTATATATATATATAATTCCTTTGCAAAAGAGGCAGTTTCCGTATGCTACTTTAACTGAGGATTGGTTGGTAGAACCGAAGGGGAGAAGACCCTTGGTGGCGTCAACAAAAGAAGTTGTTGCCTTGCCTGGCGTTCGGCCTGGCGTTAAAGAGTAACTACTTCTCTTTGCACCAGTGAATCCTGATACCTCGTACCACGGGATGACAAATTGACAGTACTATGACAATGTCATGTTGATAATGAATTTCATGTCAGCAAACGTAAATTTAGATCTTACACACAAACAGAAGCATGTTCTTTGTCCCATAATTATGACGCATTCGGAGTGTAGAAACATCAAGGATTGATTTTCACCGAAAAACATCTTTGTATTCGATCTTGAAATGAAATACTTGAAAAAGTCTCTACTGTATTTAAAACGTTTAATAAGTGCGTATATGTATATATGTATATATGTATGTATGTATGCATGTGTATATGTTGGTACGTATCGATACACTCACATATCGACGGGTTTATGCATTATTTTGCTTTGTAATCCATCAGGCTCCCACGCTGTTATCACAAGCTTCAGCTTTGTTGTTTTGCACATTATCGTGTAAACATTGTATGGTCCAAGTAGTGTATTATCGCGAGCGGCGTGAGTGAACATCTAAGTTCAATACAGGGGGATATAAAAAAAGTAGTGAGCCTCACCACAACAATGATATAAAACAGCGGTTTTTCATATTTTGTTTTTCTGCATAATATCTGTCAATCTGAAGCAAATCGGTCTGCCATGTACCAGCCTCACAATCCCCATTTTGTTTGACTTTTTATCTCGTGAACCACATTACCTACAAATGTGAAACTTTGGATATGGCTTTGATAATGATCCCTTCACAATAACGTGATAACTTCACAAACACTGGACATCTGTAATATATTTAGACTCACTACTTTTTGACATCCCCTCGTATATATCAAACATCTTTACCTTACCTTACACTTAAGCTGATAATACCCATTCGTTTAAACATATTTATATTTTCACCATATTCGACACAGTCGGAATCGTTCAATTGACACAGATTTCTTGTTGCTATGGAAATGTCTTTTTAACTTTCATTGTACACTATTATGCATTTTTAACAAGGAATTATTGTTTAATCTTTATATCACGTTTACCTTCTGAAAGGCGTTGCTGTGTATAATATCTGGATGATTGGCATAGCCTACAGCAACTGGGAGGTATCTACAGTGGTTAGTCTCAAATACAACTCCAAGCTTCGCTTTCCTGCAGTCACCTTTTGCAACCTTAACCCAGTTAAGAAATCTAGGATTGAAGGGACACAGACTGAATTTGACAGCTTGACAACAACTTTACAGGTAAGGAGAAAAACACCTTCAAGGACATTCCGCTATATCGATCATCTTTTTAATATTTCCATAACAGCAATCCGGGTCGTCATCATAATGATGCACTGGTAAAGTAGGAGGTAGCTCAGCAGTGGTAAAGTAGGAGGTAGCTCAGCAGTGGTAAAGTAGGAGGTAGCTCAGCAGTGGTAAAGTAGGAGGTAGCTCAGCAGTGGTAAAGTAGGAGGTAGCTCAGCACCGGTAAAGTAGGAGGTAGCTCAGCACCGGTAAATTAGGAGGTAGCTCAGCACCGGTAAAGTAGGAGGTAGCTCAGCACTCGGTAAAGTAGGAGGTAGCTCAGCACCGGTAAAGTAGGAGGTAGCTCAGCACCGGTAAAGTAGGAGGTAGCTCAGCACCGGTAAAGTAGGAGGTAGCTCAGCACCGGTAAAGTAGGAGGTAGCTCAGCACCGGTAAAGTAGGAGGTAGCTCAGCACTGGTAAAGTAGGAGGTAGCTCAGCAGTGGTAAAGTAGGAGGTAGCTCAGCAGTGGTAAAGTAGGAGGTAGCTCAGCACCGGTAAAGTAGGAGGTAGCTCAGCACTGGTAAAGTAGGAGGTAGCTCAGCAGTGGTAAAGTAGGAGGTAGCTCAGCACCGGTAAAGTAGGAGGTAGCTCAGCAGTGGTAAAGTAGGAGGTAGCTCAGCACTGGTAAAGTAGGAGGTAGCTCAGCAGTGGTAAAGTAGGAGGTAGCTCAGCACTCGGTAAAGTAGGAGGTAGCTCAGCACTGGTAAAGTAGGAGGTAGCTCAGCACCGGTAAAGTAGGAGGTAGCTCAGCACCGGTAAAGTAGGAGGTAGCTCAGCAGTGGTAAAGTAGGAGGTAGCTCAGCAGTGGTAAAGTAGGAGGTAGCTCAGCACCGGTAAAGTAGGAGGTAGCTCAGCACCGGTAAAGTAGGAGGTAGCTCAGCAGTGGTAAAGTAGGAGGTAGCTCAGCAGTGGTAAAGTAGGAGGTAGCTCAGCACCGGTAAAGTAGGAGGTAGCTCAGCACCGGTAAAGTAGGAGGTAGCTCAGCACCGGTAAAGTAGGAGGTAGCTCAGCACCGGTAAAGTAGGAGGTAGCTCAGCAGTGGTAAAGTAGGAGGTAGCTCAGCACCGGTAAAGTAGGAGGTAGCTCAGCACCGGTAAAGTAGGAGGTAGCTCAGCAGTGGTAAAGTAGGAGGTAGCTCAGCAGTGGTAAAGTAGGAGGTAGCTCAGCAGTGGTAAAGTAGGAGGTAGCTCAGCACCGGTAAAGTAGGAGGTAGCTCAGCAGTGGTAAAGTAGGAGGTAGCTCAGCAGTGGTATAGTAGGAGGTAGCTCAGCACGGTAAAGTAGGAGGTAGCTCAGCACCGGTAAAGTAGGAGGTAGCTCAGCAGTGGTAAAGTAGGAGGTAGCTCAGCACCGGTAAAGTAGGAGGTAGCTCAGCACCGGTAAAGTAGGAGGTAGCTCAGCACTCGGTAAAGTAGGAGGTAGCTCAGCACCGGTAAAGTAGGAGGTAGCTCAGCACCGGTAAAGTAGGAGGTAGCTCAGCACCGGTAAAGTAGGAGGTAGCTCAGCAGTGGTAAAGTAGGAGGTAGCTCAGCAGTGGTAAAGTAGGAGGTAGCTCAGCAGTGGTAAAGTAGGAGGTAGCTCAGCACTCGGTAAAGTAGGAGGTAGCTCAGCACTGGTAAAGTAGGAGGTAGCTCAGCACCGGTAAAGTAGGAGGTAGCTCAGCACCGGTAAAGTAGGAGGTAGCTCAGCGCTGGTAAAGTAGGAGGTAGCTCAGCACCGGTAAAGTAGGAGGTAGCTCAGCACCGGTAAAGTAGGAGGTAGCTCAGCACCGGTAAAGTAGGAGGTTAGGAAGTAGCTCAGCACTGGTAAAGTAGGAGGTTAGGAAGTAGCTCAGCACTGGTAAAGTAGGAGGTAGCTCAAATGGAGAGGTACTTTTCACAGACCACAAGCGCACCAACATCAACAGTCTCCAACAAAGCCGGCAGCTTCTTGGAAAGTCTCAGTTCATCAATCTCCAACGAAGCCGGCAGCTTGTTGGAAAATCTCAGTTCATCAGTCTCCAACGAAGCCGTCACCTTGTTGAAGAACCTCAGTTCAGTCTCCAATGAAAACTTCAATAGCGGCTTCCTGAAAAGAATAAATTTCCAGAGAGTATTGGCAAACCTGGATCCGTCGGTGAAAATCCAAATCGGACATCAAATCACCGACATGCTTATAGAGTGCACCTTCCAAGGAATTGTTTGCTCACACAGGTGTGTGTTAATAAACTCATGGATAGTGATATTGAGAGTGATATTTTGATTTTAACTCTCCATAAAATTACTAGCTAAATAGTGATGATCGTAACCATTTTTCGTTTTTGTGAATGATGGTGAATGATGGTGAATGATGGTGAATGTATAGAGTAGATGAAAGCACCCATTCCTAGATCATCACCTAAAAGCAATGTCTTTTGTCCGATCCCGCTGCAGGTGTGGTCATTAGCATGATGGATAGAAGAAAGGATGGATAGAAGAAAGGATGGATAGAAGAAGGGATGAATGGATGGGTGGATGATACAACGTGAAAGAGGAAGGATGGGCGGCAGATGGATGCACAACACACACACACATACACACACACACACACACACACACACACACACACACACACACACACACACACACACATACATACATACATACATACATACATACATACATACATACATACATACATACATACATACATACATACATACATACACACACATGACGTATGGGGGGATAGGTGGATAGACAAATTGTTATAGATATACAAGAAATAGACAAAGATTGATGTGTCAAAGATTCCCATGCCGTGTATTTGAAAATGGTACAGATTTGGAAAATGACGTCGTTGCATGTGCAGTGAATATGTCAAGTAGGATACAAAGTGGTCTATAAATGTGACGTTGCTCAAATCAATTTACAGAGATAGTTGAACGCAATGAAAAATATTTATAATTAAAGGCGAATTGAATTTGTAAGGCGATAACCTACATCTGAAGAAATTATCTTTTGAACACTTGCAGCAACTTCACCCACTTCTACAACTACATGTACGGCAACTGCTACACCTTCAACCCCAAAGACAACGACTCCTACATCAGCAGAACTGGGCCGCTTTTCGGTACATGTTGTCTTACTCTTTATGTGAAAATTGTCGCTATCAGATCGAAACTGTTTCTGCAGGTCTGTCTCTGATGGTATATGTATTTCTGCAGGTCTGTCTCTGATGCTATATGTGTTTCTGCAGGGCTGTCTCTGATGCTATATGTGTTTCTGCAGGTCTGTCTCTGATGATGTATATGTTTCTGCAGGTCTGTGTGTGATGCTATATGTCTTCTCGCATGCTTGTCTCTGATGCTATATGTGTTTCTGCAGGTCTGTCGTTGATGCTATATGTGTTTCTGCAGGTCTGTCTCTAATGCTGTATGTGTTCCTGCAGGCTTGTCTCTGATGCTATACGCTGACGAGGAGGAGTATATCTCCAGCTTAGGCAGCAGCGTGGGTTTCAAGGTGGTCGTCCACAGTCCCAATACCATGCCGTTCCCTGAAGACGACGGTTTCGACATAAGTCCCGGGTTTGCCACATCAGTCGGAGTCACCAAAGTAAGGATAAAAACTGTGACCTTGACCTTCATAGGCTGAATATTCTCAAAGTTGGGTTATGAGCACGGGGTCCTGGTTCGGGTATTTGTATCATCATGGACTATCTGTAACAAGGGACTTGGATACTCGTCAACATACTGGCTTGTCACACAGTCTTGGGCTCTGTACACTACATTTGTACAATGTGATATTTCTGTTGGCCCTTCAGCTGAGATATAATGGTATATTACTAAAAGCAGCGTAAAACCCAACTGACCCTATATGTAAATATAGCAAATGTGTACACGCCATTTGGACACCCCAGTATACATGGATGTCTTATAATCATATACCATTCAAAAAAGCAGGAGATAATCCATTTTAGGAGCACGCCACTAGCCGGGCAATGTATATGAGAAAAATTAATAGATTTCCATACCGAGGAAACATTTCCAGAGGGATTAACTAAATTGTCACATTTTCCTTAATTTTCTCTTCATCATCTGTTTCCTCCTCTTCATCACTTGCATTTTATCAATGTTGTAAATCCAATATGTCCTACGTTTTTTAAATGGTATATATGGGTCATTTTCCCCACACTTTGTATGTTGTTAGGTGGCCGTGGAGCGTGTTCCACAACCCTATGGTGATTGCAAGCTCTATGGAGACGGTGTCGAGGAACCCCCCAATATATACACCACCGAGGTTCCCAACATCAGCTACAGTGATAAGGTCGGGGCGCTGATGAGAAACAAACTTAATACATAATGGTTTTTTGACAGAATTGATAACGTATTTAGTTACCCTGCATACATTAGATATATTCAAGGTATATTACTTTTAACCATCCCCGTTTGTTTGCCGTGTACTTGGGGGCCGTTTTGCTGCTTTGAAGCCTGTCAAGTTTTGCTGATCACGGATTCGAATCCCAGAGCAGTCTGATCATAATCCTTGTTTTAATGAGATGACAGTAGAAACCTGAGATAGGATTTGATTTTCTGGCGGCTATGAAGACTTGTCTTCGTTACTTTGGTGTTGTATTTCAATACAGACGTGCGAGAGGACGTGTGTGCAGCAGATACTGTTGTCTCGGTGCGGCTGTTGTTACGACATCTACCCGTGCAACTCCGAAGCCCTCAACATCATCAACACAAGCATCCCTCATCCAGTCCAGTTTTGTACCATCGAAAGCAACAAGAACGGTACTTGACTTATCAGTTAACGAACCCTCCTTTTTGTGATGGCGTCATGTTTCGCTGAATTACAAGAGCTCACGTTTGGAGTTATATTCACGTGGTCCGTGGACTAGGACTGGAATGTTACAGTCTGAATTGAAAGCTCTTAAATGGAATACATGCTTGCCTTGTCATTTTACAAGCATTATAGTCCGTTTGGTTCAAAAGCGTACAGATTAATTGCAGTCGAAATTAAAAACTATAACTCGAAAACTAATAACTATAAAACAATGAAACGCTGATCATAATCACAACATCGTACCAACTCTGTGAGGCTTTTTTGCAGAATTTTTTATCGTAAAAATAAAAAAAGTTGTTTAACAAACTTTCATTAAGGTATTGACAAGTGCACAAGTGCTGACAAAGTTATTTTTCATTTACCTGTGCCGTCACTATCCTTTCTTGCACACCTGGCTGTTCCTTCCTTTGCACTCCTTCCTCGTAATAAATAGTGAACTGTGTCAATATTTTAATGATATTTTGTTAAACAACTTTTTCGTTATTTTACATGACAAAAAATGTGTAAAAGCCTTGGTTTATGGTGTTGGTATGGTGTTTTGATAATGATCAGCGTTTCATTGAATGTTTCATATATATCAGTTTTAGAGTTAGATTTCAATTCATCAGGAGCCAAAAGGACTGTAAACTTTTGAACAACGCATGGATTGAATATTGTATTGGCACATTACCGACTTCTGACAACGGAATGGTTCCATCAGATCTGCTCGCATGTCCGAGTTCGAGGAAGGTTTATCATGAATACTGCATAATGGCGGGTGAAAGTATTTTAGGACAACCATGTGATTTGCAGGGAGGTTACATTTTTTCCGGAGCAAATGATTGTCTGGCTAAACAGAGGATAAAGTGCTTTGGGTACAAAATGTAAAGTGCTAATTGCTGACCTGTCTCGTGTAGTATTTGGACACATTTCCATCAAACCCTAACTGGTAGAGTTCTGTTCCAGGGACATGTGCATCAGCGGTGATGGAAAGGCAAATGAATAACCAGCTAATATGTCCGGACACGTGCTATCCACCCTGCCTGTAAGTCATTGTGATCAATGCTGATGTCGTCTGCTGTGTAGTACACCATGTCTACTATGACGATGCGTGTTGTATACCGTCTACTGTGTACTGAGTTCTGTCGTCTGTCTACAGTGAATTGTGTAATGTGTATAGACAATGATGTCTGTATATAGTCTCTTGTCTTCTCTCCCAACAGGAATTCCAGTTCATGTGTAGAAAGTATCCGATCCTCAGGGATCACGGCCCAGTCTGTACAGAAACTGCCAGAATGTCCAGTATTGTCCAGTATTTCACACAGCTATTACCAGTAATGAAGTTCAGCAATTCTGCATTCATCATTGACAAAACTGTCATGTTGGATAGTGCTGTAGAAAGTTGAAACATCAAATGTCAGCGGACGCTGACTAATATCTAACGACTTCTGTTTGATTCAGAGACGAGACCCACCACTTGGAGTTGTCCGCAGCCATATGGCCAGCAAGCAATTATCTTTCCAGTGTTCTAGATGACTTTATCAAGGCCCTCAATAACAACCAGATTGTGTCGCCTATCAACGAGAATGCCTCTGTAGACGACAAAGACACCTTTGTCAGGTTCGTAAAATGTCAAATAAAAAATTGAACATCAGGGTCGTTAAGGGTTAGGACTAGGATTGGGAAAGGGGTCGGGTTCAGGGTTAAGTTTGGCCTTTGAGGTGAGGGTCAGGGTAATGGTGAGAGTAAAGGTCAAGTGCATGAAAATGATTGTCCGATATAATGCGTATTTCGAACGGGGAAAATGAGTGAGGGAGTTTAGTGTTATTATGTTCCAGCTATATGTTGCCGTATGTAAATAATGGAGTCCGGACCAGACAATCCAGTGATCAACATCGATCTGCGCAACTGAGAACCGATGGCAGGTGTCAATCAAGTCAGCGAGACTGACCACCTGATGCTGTTAGTCGCCTCTTACCACAAGCGTAATCGCCTTTTCTGTCAAGCATTTGTTACTGAAGGCCTATTTTGCTCGGACTGCCACGGGTCAGGGGAAATTGAAACAAACAGACATTTGTATGACCTACTGCGGTGATTCATAGTACTAGCAATAGGGTGACCACTTCCAGGGAAAAGGGTGGTTTGATTCCCGGTATCGTCATACTAAAGTATTTAAAGATGACACTTGTTGTCACCCTGTCTGGCGTCGTGTACATTGTACTTGACTGCTAAATATAATGTTGATCCCAGTACAGGATACTGACCAATCTAATGATAACAAGGATAACAACCCTGTAAGCGAGTATGAGGATAACACCTTCTTCTTTATTGTATAAGACAACGTTTCAAGGCTACTTCTTGCTCCTGCTTCCGGTGATTGAAGTTGTCATCAATATACTGGTCTTATAAACTATGAGAAAGAAAGAAAGAAAGAAATCCATAGGTAGTATTTTTCCACGTTACTTCTCGAATTTGAATCATTGGTGTCTATATAATAAGTTAATCTATGGTGAACGCTGTCCGAACGCTGAACCATTTCCCGAGTTTGAATCCATTGTCATTGTGAACGGGAAGGAATTCATGCGTTTACTTTTGCCCGCACATCTTATGCATCATTTCCATTAAACGTCGGGGCGGGGTTAGGGGGAAGTTAATGCTCTTGCGACAGCTGACAACCTTAAATTTGGTGTTAAAATCATGCCGAGACTTGCTGAGGCTCAGCGCGACAGTGCGATTGGTCATTTGGATGCCGGGGAGTCTCAGTCTGCGATTGCAAGGTAACTGAATGTGTCACAGAGTAGCAAGGGCCAACAAGTGATCGCCCCAGGTCAGGTCGACCCCGTGTGACCACGCCCGCTCAGGACAGGTTTATTCGGCTTTGACATTTGCGGAACAGGTTCACCACAGCATCCTCCACATCAGTAGTGCCAGGATACAGAACAATTTCTGAACAGACTGTGAGGAACTGCTTACGTGAGGCTGGTATTCGCTCCAGAAGACCTTTGCGAGGACCTGTCCTTACAGGTCAACATCGGTAACAACGCAGACAGTGGTGTCGCCAACATCTCCCATGGCCATTGCACAGGTGGAGAACTGTTATCTTCAGTGATGAGTCACTGGGAGTTACATGCTGCGACGTCCCGACGGAAGAGCACGTGTATATCGACGTCGTAACGAACGCTACGCTGCAAATTGCGTACAGGAAGTGGACAGATTTGGTAGTAGAAGTGTCATGGTTTTGGGCTGACATCTCATACAGTGGCAGGGCAGATTTCATTCAGGTCCAGGGCAGTTTGACAGCTCGACGTTACCGTGATGAAATCATCAGGCCTCATGTCCTTCCTTTCATGAACCGCCAGAACGTCATTTTTCAGCATGATAACTCTCGGACTCATACAGCAAGAATAACCAGGGATTTCTTGGCCCAGAATAACGTTCAGGTTCTTGATTGGCCCTCACGATCACAAGATCTTAACCCTGTTGAACATTTGTGGCACGAATTGGATCGTCGAATGTGACAGCGTGACCCTTAGCCACAGACGTTTACCTGCTCTTTTTGTGGCCTTGAGGGAAGAGTACCAACTCATTCCCAGGCACTTATTCCGGAATCTGGTCCAGTCTATGGGACGCCAATGCCAAACAACCATTGATGCTAAGGGTGGCCACACAAGATACTGACTGCTCTGCGGCCTTGACCTTAGAAAACTTGTCATTTGTGACGTACAGTTTTTTTTGCAACATTGGACCGTTAGTGTTCATTCAGGTTTTTTCATGACTGCCCTGTATTACTGAACCTTAAGTGTATAAATTGATCACAAGTTTCAACTATGCGTTTCTTTTTTTTTGAGTAGTAAATATGCACCAACTGCTAAATGCTCCTCAGCAGTGTATGAAACTCCTAAACGTACCAGGAAGTCCAACGGGCTGATAACTGAAAAATGTTGCTGGTCCTGTGAACATGTAACCATCCTTGTATTAAAAACAGGAAACTTAAGTAAGGTGTTAAAATACTCTTATCAAAGAATTACTTATTGTGGGGTAAACTTAAACATATGCAAAAGCAAATTTTACAAAGCATAGCTTGGTGGTTCCTGTTGATTCATTTAGTGTCACTGCCATGTAAATGAGACAAACAGGCAAACAGGTAAACAGGCAAAACAAAATGGTCAGTATCTTTGGCAAAAATGGTCTCTACATGTTCTTGATGCAATTAGCACAGGGGATTTGTAACTCTCCTTGTGAAAGAAAACATGCGCAACAGCAAAAACGACTTGGTCGTTGAAAGCATTCTTTAGACCAATCATGTTTAGTGTTAGATAAAGGGGTAGGCGGATCTGTGGAAGTTTCGGTTTGATTGATCATGAAGTATACTTACAGGCGTCGTCGTTTTCAAAATATTAATCGTGGTCAGAAACATAGTAAAATATACCCATGGAAAATGGATTGGCCCAGAGGTCCGGCTATAAAATAAAGTTGTAACTTGCAAACAGTGGGGTGCCTGGCAGACGCTATTTCATACACTGCTCTCATCAATCTTATGCATTGTTTGTTTGCATGTTTGCTTGTCCCCGTATTCAGTGACACCCGTGATAAACATACGCATAGGTGAGCCACTAGTTCACTTGGATATATTCGGAACGTATGGGTGCAAGTCAATATGGGGGAAAACATCCGACATCACTTTGCCACTGAGGCATCACATTTTGAAATGTCCTGTCTTGAAATTTTGAAAGCAGTCTTTGACTGTTGATCCCTTGAAAGCTGCAACCTTGATCAAACGACTTCTGAGCAAGGGTCGTATGGCACTCTGATGTGTTGGTAAAAAGATCATGCTCGATTGTACTTCAAAAGTTGTAAATGTAAACAACAAGGGGTTTGTGTTGTTGGAACTTTGCTCGACAGGGGAAGTTTGACTTTTGAAAAGTTGGAAGTTATAATCACTCCTTTAGCCACATAGCCTCCATAGCCTTTGTCTTCGTGAATACATCTAAATATGTGACTGGCCCCTTTATTGCACACTCACTGGGGTGGTGGCCCCTATCGTTTATGTCTGCGTCTAATTATTCAGGAGAAACATGCTGAGACTGACCGTGTTCTACAAGGAATTAAACTATCAGAAGATAACAACAAGGCCTTCATATACCGTGAGTATGTGAGTGAGTGGGTGAGTGAGTGAGTGAGTGAGTGAGTGAGTGAGTGAGTAAGTGAACAATATCACTTTCCCTATGTTTCATGTCAGTATAATCACATCTCCTCCTGTTTGTATTCCAGTGGAAGAGTCTGTTGTCTGATGTCAGTATAATCACATCTCCTCCTGTTTGTATTCCAGTGGAAGAGTCTGTTGTCTGATGTCGGCGGCCAGGCAGGGTTGTGGCTTGGCTTCTCCCTCCTCACGCTGGGTGAGCTTCTGGAACTGATAGTCGACCTAGCCATCCATGTATGCACAAAGCCTTTCCGATCAAAGAAGGTACAGGCGTCCAGTGGAGGGACGAAACACACCTCAACGTGTGCGTTGTATGACATGTGATTTGCTGCCGGGTGATGCATCGCCCATCCCCACCGCACTGACGTTAGATGTAAGTGTTCAGCAGCCAAGAGATTTACAGTCAGTTTGGTAATACTATTTTGGTCGTGATGGCCGTTGTTGTCAAAGATTTCATCACTAATACTGCTGCACAGTATTTCAACACTAATACTGCTGCATTATAACAATATTTCAGCACTGATACTCCTACATCATAACAGAATTTCAGCACCAATACTTCTGCATTACAACATATGAACACTAGTACTGCTGCATCATAACAGAGTGTGTTACTCAGCACCAATACTGTTGCATTATAACACAATATTTCAACACTGATACTCTCGAGCACAGGCAATAACATTTTCAACATGGGGGCCTGTGGTAATCGGCTTGTCGAGAATTAGCTCATTATTTTGATGAACACTACGTTGACGAAGACAAATGAATACGTTGATGAAGACGAAGGCATACTTTAGTTGTTCAAACTTCTTTAGTTTCACAAGACATGGCAAACAAGCATACATGAATGAGGTGAGCGGACTTCCAGCTCAACCCCAGGGCCTTTCCTACGAGCGGCATAATCCTGCTCCCGGTCGTCCCTACAAAGACAGTCGGAGTGCCTGTCTCCACACTCACATCTCACGTACAGTATAGATGTGAGCATACATATGTATATTTTTTAACAACAATAGACAGGCAAAGATTCAACAATGGACAGATAGAGAAACAATAGCACTTCCTTCTACAGTTGATGTGACGACAGACACAGCCAAGGAGGGTGACCAATAAAGGCCATAAATGTCCTATACAGTAATTAATGGAAGTGACAAAGAGGAACAAGGTAGCTGACAAAACAATGTACTCTGCGGTAGTGATAAAGATCAAGATTGTAGATTGAATAATAATAACTAAATATCATATAGCCTAGCTTCATTGTTTTGGTGTGTAGAAATATTTGTACATGGCTGTCCTGAAGTAGGCACTATAACAGCATCAACACTTATATCCTTGCACTTAAAAAACGCTTTAACACGAACACCCCTTCACTTAAAGCCACAATGTCACACCAGTATTCCCGCAATAAGAGCCACGGTGTTGACGCGATTCATCTTTGCATTAGAAACTGTTGAGACAAATATTCTTCTAGTGCTTATATTTCAGAACTAATAATCAGGTTTATTTAAATGTATTGATTCAGTTTTGTCACATATTTTTTGAGTGTCCAAACCTGGTGGTTATTGCTCGTTAATGTTACTGCATGAATGTTTCGCCGTGTTTTATATGTAATGCCACCTTGGTTTCAAGTAAAAATAAACATACTTATTGCGTTAGTGTAATTCTTTTCCACAATGGTGTGTGTTCTGTCCGCTGAATGAGTGCAGGTATGTTTGTGATTATGGGGACGTGTCTGTATATTTGTCTGTTGTCAGTGTATGTCATTTAGGCTGCATAAAAACTTAAATGTTTCTCGAGCACATTTTTTTCAAAAGTGACGAGGACGGTAGGACTTTTATTTAATCTTAATTTTTATAGAAACAAAGTGACGAGGGAGGAACACATTTTTGTTTTTTTTTCTCACAAAAATACACTTTGTAAAGTTCAGCACGCGTTAATGAGCTGTAGATTCAATCACACTCGTTTTTACAGACAGCCATTCTTATAGATGACAAATGGATGATCGGGACGCGGCCAAGTCAAAACTATTTTTTCAAAATGGCAATAAAAATTTGTTACGCGAACAAACAAAAGTGACCCGCCGATGTCCCAGAAACATTTAACTTTTCTATTTAGCCATATGTTATCTCTTTAGAGGTTACGAGTGGTTGTTCAGAAAGTCACACAACAAAGTGGTGGCAACTCATTCAGTTATCCACTCAGACAAACCTATATCACACGTTGTAGTTGTAAAATGAGGAATATATGGGTCAAGGTTCACGGTAACACGGAAAGTAATCAGGCCCTCGTGTACCTCAGATGACTGGATAATGTGGGATAATGGTGGATAATGTGAGATAATGATGGATAATGTGAGATAATGGTCAGTTCTTGCAGGTTGGTGTCTGACACCTCAGCAATATTGATTGTTGTTACACAAAATGACGCGAAATGGCTGATCTTTCACAGATTGTGATATCACAATCTGACTGAAACACATATACACCTGTTCATTCAGAATGGAAAGATCGACAATCTGGTCATGTCTGACACAGACAGTTTCTGTTTGGCTATACATCACACATAAAGGCATCACATTCAGTACGTTGTTATCGTGTGAAGTTAGTGTAGCGAGTAGTAAATCCTTTGAGAAAACATTAACAACTCAAACAGACAAAGCTTAATATCGATATTTTAGTTTCCTTTAAAACATAATAGAACCTATTTGTATCCATTGAACCACCAGCCTTCATCACGCCATGGACACAACCAGTGCATATAACGCATTAACACCTATTAGTGAAAGTACGTCAGGTGTGTTACTTCCATATCTTTGATGACACAGTGTTGTACTTTGACATTCTGAACACATTTACAATGATTCATTCAAATACCTTTTCGCTTTTCACGCTGAAACCCAAAGTTGTGAACCCAGCACAACAAATAGATATTATTACATTTAACACAATGACAAATATGTATAAATATTCTAAAATTAACTCAGTGTACAAATCAATGAAAATTTCTACTCCATTTCCTCACAGGGTTGTGCTCTCAGATTTCCAACCCCATATTTAATAATTACTCACGTGAAATATGTTTTATTCAACATTTAAAGCTCCACTCGTGGTATTCAGATCATTCTTCGCCTCCATTCCCCCTTCCAGCTTCCGGTTGAACGGAGTGAAGGAACAAGAATAAGCAGAAATTAAAAAGAAATACCATATTGCCTAATTTCATCATGAACCTGTTAGAGTCTGTTTGTCTTAAGTGTCGTCGTTATTGTTAGTTTTTTGCAACATTTATTCCACAATAAAAACACTACTGGTGTAGTGGGCGTATGAAGCAGGGGAGGTAACTCTTTATGTATTCCACGGAATAAAATCTTGTTCCTTCACTGCGTTGAACCGGAAGCTGGAAGGGGGAATGGAGGCGAGGAACGGTCTGGTGTTCCACGAGTTGCACTTGTTGTTGAATAAAATATATTTCACGTGAGTAATTACCAAATATGGGCTTGGAAATCTGAGAGCACAACCTAGTGAGGAAATGGGAGGGTACTTTTGGTGGTGGCGATATTTTATTTTGACATGAAAAATACTTTTTGAACCGAAGCGAGGGAAGTGCGTTGCCAAACTTTGCTGGTTTCGCCCGCATATGAGAAGACTGGTTATATTCTCTACATTGCGCTATCCAATTTGCACTACAGTTTGCCTGTGGTCAAATACAGACTAAGCACAGAAGTCTGACTGTTGAGATTTCGATGTCCTTCAAGAAGGAGATGAGATAAGCTTCAGAGCAAACAGGCGAGCAATGCTTCACATTCCGAGAGTATGTCCATCTCATCTCAAGTTACAGCTTGTCAGATGCTCACAAGTTCCACCTGCCTGTAGTTGACACACCTGGAACAGCGGTGTGGATTAGGACAAGAAACAACGGACAAAGATGGACATTCGCGCATTGTAGCCTCCCAAGACGAGTATACAAGAGGTTGTAGGCTACACTGCAAGTGCTTAAAATGATACTGAGGAGTCCCGCACTGTGTAATTGCGATTAATATGGCTAAAGTGCATGTAACGAATGTAAGTGTGTAACGAATATAAATTATCTCAAATCAAAAATGTTTTTGGAGATATGAATACTAGGTGGGTTCTAATACGTGTGTATACACATAGACTGTTGGGAGTAAGTGATAACACTTTCTATGATCTATATCTGGAATAATTAACGTCTCAGCTAGTACGTTAAAGATTTGTAATCAGGTTCAAGGATTAAAACACATGTACTTTATCAGATTTAAATCCGACCTTAGCGTAGAAAGCATATATGTAGACGCCAATACGACAATGTCTTGTAATCAGTTCACAATGACACTTTCAGACTTTTCAGATTGGCCTTCACTCACTCACTTGCAGTCTTCTGAATAGTTCACAATTAAAATGTTTTGTGTATGTAAAGCATTTCTCGTCACTATATGGTTGAAATATTGCCGAGGTGACGTTATATTTTAACTCACTCACTCAGACTGGCCGCAAAAGTCAATGATCAAATCAACGATGGCAGTTTATGTTGATATGATGTGCGTTGGTGCTAAATGCACTATTCACTGATAGTATGGTATTATTGGCGTGAAACCAGCCATAGGTAACATAGGTCAGCAGCAATGTAAAGATGCCTTAAAAGTATTACTGATTAACTGATTCCTGACTGATGCGTTGCCAATGATAACAATCATCAACCACGCACGCAAACCACTGTTCTAGTGCTCTTTGGGGGTTTGTTAACTTACTGAAAGTGTTCCCATTACATTTGAGAAATCACCATGTGTGTGTGTGTATCGTGTTGACAAACATCAACACATCAGTCATGGTCGTTTACATTAGCAAGAGTTAGTAATTATCATTGTGGTGTATAATCAAGCTCAAACGTTGTGTACGTAAAAAAGGTATTCAATACATCTGTTACTTTGTAATCTATTTACTCAATACATAGTGTCTTATCACCTGTGGTTTTAAATGTAACGAAGTATCTTGTCATCTAATCGCGTATTAATGAGATGGTATTAATGAGATGTCCAGTGTCTCACCTACAGTCTGGTATGTATACAGTTTTGCTAAGCGGTTTGTTTGAAATACAATTACCAGATTTGCCGATCTGTAAATCCGCGTGATCGATATCGATTTAGTATAAGTGGTGAATTGATCGCAGTTGCTGTGTATGTTTACGCATGCCATGTTTCTGGTCCTTCAATAGGCAAGAGTGGCCCAATCGGCGGAGGTCGCTATGAAGACTTACGGGTCTCATTTTGCAGGATCCGCAGATCCCAGGTCGAGATAGTGGTCCTCATCATGTACAATGTTTGAATTTTAAGAAAAGCACCACGCTGAAATAGGAAGAGCACGGTAGTAAGCTTAAGTAGGTATGGTAAAAGAATCAGATTACGTCTTGGTGAATGGCAAATGCTTGTCAGCCATCTTCGAATTTCTGAGGTAGCTTTGGTAGCAGAAATATCTGTTTGAACCAGAACCTCTCTTTATTTCCACTTTCAAGTTTTTTCTCGTTAATTGGTATATTTTTCGTTATTTTGGCTAATTCTAACAAACTCGAAATTTCGATTTTGTCTCGAAATTTGTTTTGAAATTAAACCAGTGGTTGTGAAAGAAAATGAGTTAAGATATTTATAAGGAGTTCGTGAGACAGTAGTTTACAATATGAAATTTCCCATTCATCAGTCAAACATGGAAGTTTAACAACTTAAGAAAATCAAATTCACGACGAATGATTATCGTAAATAAATATTATCTCACTGCCTGTGTTGTTTGTGCGCAAACCCCTGAAGCAAGTTAACTGTTGGTCTTCTAGTCTGGTGTCCAAGGATACCATATTAACACAATGTGTTCTTTGTCGAGCATATGAATTATTTTCAGTTTCTCAGGCGTTTTGCTCCTTTCGTTTTGTGGTTCTTTCGAAACCTGGTTATCATTTGGCGTTGATATTTCATGTAGCATGAACATAATTATTGGTATGACTGAAAATAATTACCGGGAACAGTTATTTTCACGGATATCTTCCCATTATGACTACTCCCATTCTGAGTACTAATTAAAATATACATATAATGGACCACCCCTGCACTTAATAATGTACTGTACCCTTATAGCTGATTATTTCCAGTTTGGAGATCACTCCTCTACAACCCAAACTAAGGTACTTTGAAAATTTAAAATACAGATTGGTTGTTTTGAAAGTACCCAAGCTATGATAATCCTTCTACTCTGATCAAAGATATAGATACTCACGCTTCATCCACATTTTCATTTGTTTTGAAAACCGGACATATTTGGAGATCACTCCTGTACAACCCAAGCTAAGGTAACCCCTCTCTATTTTAAAAAAAATAAAACGTTTTAACTACTATATTTATCAACAAGTATGTAAGACCCAGTTACACTTATTTTGATTTAGCTATGGCTGGTGTTCAGAGAGCAGAGTTTGTTACATCACAGAGAGGAGCCCGACAAGTGTTGCATGCTGGATTTCGGTACAAGTTCAACAAGTGTGGAAATGTGTCTGACTACTGGAAATGTGTTGTTCCTAGGTGTAGAAGCAACATGTCAACAACTGGAGAGTTCATCAGAGCAGTTACTGGCGAGCACAATCACGGGCCCGACAATCCAGCCACAGTTAGACTCATGAACATACTGCGAAAAAGAAAAACAGAGAGCGAGGCGATCAAGAGAATCGAGGCCACGAATAGAAGAAGAATTGCCCACCTGGGGTATGGAGCACCTGCACCACCAAGGAAAAGAATGTACAGAGATTTAGATGCTCGATGGTACAGTCTACCATTGATGGAGGGGAGAGAGCTAGCAATTAAAAACCACTGGACTGGAACAAGTTGTATATTGGACGGGTAGTCAAACTGGGAGTAGTCATAATGGGAATGAACCTTTTCTCACAGTGCTCCAACAGCAGGCGAAGAGCCCTCTGTAAGTGATACGATACGTTCGTGTGGCATTTATATGTAGCATGAACATCATTACAGCTATGCCCGAAGGTAATTTACTGTGAATGTCACACCGTCCATCACGTGTCGACTGAACACGTCTTTACGGACAAGGTGACATATGCAACCAATGACGTATGTTTCACTATAACCATTTTAATTCCAGGTGTTTGTTCCAGACAATGACTGACCTGTGATCAACTTCCACGTCCGGGAAGACAATGAAGCGACCAGAATCAGCCCCTAATGCGTCTGAACTGACATACAAATACGTCAGTTGCAGTCATCGACCATGGACAATACCTACAAACAATATGGATGTCGTTAAGTACTTGATATCCCTATGCGTTAATTATCCCCAAACCCTTCACAATTAACACTACCTGGTGTAGTATACACAAGCTTTGAAAATGGAAACTAAAGGTTTATGGGTGTTTTGAATGACCGATGAAACTATTGTTTGATTTGATGTATTGCTGCATAGCAATCAATAAAAAGTTCATTAGGTAGACGGATGATTTGCAGCCAATCAATACAACCCTCCCGAACGGCAGAGAATCATAGGACACTGTCAGATTCACACGTTCTTGTTATGTTGACGACCAGGGTGATATATAAAAATATATTTTTATCGTATAGACTCAAATAGTTTCCAATTGGTTTTGATAGTGCTAGTGGCAATTACTCCATATTAGTTGTTGGAGCCCTTGTTGCCCCATACAACCTCACATCACAGTGTGGCAAAGGTCCGCAGTGTTACCACTATCCGGTTCAGTAACACGTTTTCGTAATGAACTTGACCCAAGCAGGGCGAGAATTAGCATTAGACTTGTGACGATTTTTAAGGAAACAAAAATGGACGGCAAAAGACATGAATCGGTTTCTTCCCTCGTCAGATACTTCTCGGAAAATACGAGCATGCATGGAGTGTCCAGGTTTGTAGGAAAACCGGGCTACTTAAGAAGAACGTTCTGGGTTCTTGCGGTGTTAGCCGGAGCTGGTGAGTAGCGCAGTGTTTACATGTGCCTATTTCGTAAACTGGTAACAGAAATCTATGGGTAATTATGGGTAGTTCATGCTGTCAAAACGCCCTCAAGGTATTGTTTGTAGTTAATCTAACGTCTGGGACGCCGGTTGACGTTCACGTATTCACAAATGCTGAATCGGGGTTGATGCTGGGAGATCTGACAGGAAATGGAAACTCTTTAATGTTGTCATTCTGACGATACAGTGACTGAATACAGGCATATTCTATGTGAGGTCTGACATTATCTTGATTGAACAGCTTCGTGTGACGGCCAATGATCAGAACCATGTGAAGCCTAAAGATTTTGTCTCTCTACCGAATAGCAGTTAAATGACCCGAAATGTTTCTATATTCGGCGTAAATGCAAATTCACTGCGGAGAAATAAAGAATCGACCATCTAAAACAGCTTGAAACGAGTTTTTGAGTCTATGTATTAATTTTGATGTAGATGTCGAATATGTCAGTAAGTAATAGGACACTCATCCACCCACGGACACCGCATGTCAAAACGGTATGTTCTCTATTCGCCTACATCTCTATTCGCCTACATTCTGAAAACAACACTTCATGGTCTGTTGACCATAGATTACGCACAGATAAACGAGCGTCACCCCAATGATCTGAAACTGGACTCTTCTATTTGAAAGAAGAGAAAGAGGTATACAGAGGTAGAAAATGACTATATTAATTGATATTAAAAGATATGTAATGTCCCAGTGGGAAGAAATATAAGGAAGACGATTTCCCCCAATGTGATTGAGATATATACATTTAATGCCCAATAGATGTACTCAGAGCGTAAATTTGAAATATTTCCAATACAAGAATACTGAAAAACAAAATTTTAACAGCTGGTAGATATTTACACGAGATTGGAATTAGAGAATCGCCATTATGTAAACAGGCATGAGAGTTAGTATGACATCTACTGTTTGACTTTAGCTTTGTAAAGGTAGCGTGCCGAATTGTCCTCATGGATCGGGATATTGGGCGAAGGATAAATTGAATTAATGTTAGAAAATATATCATTTGAGTTTAAGAAGAAAAATAACAACCCTGTAAACATTATTTGCCTAATAGTAAAGAAGAATATTTACCCTATGAGCATAAAAGAAGAAGCTTTCACCAGATCAAAAGTGAGATACAAATCATGTAAATCTATTGTCTTTGAACGCGACGACCAAACTAACACGTATCTCTCTGAAAGAAAAAAAAAGTAAAAAGAAGAAAAGAAAATGAAAAAGAAAAAAAATGAAAAAAATGAAAAGGTGGTTATATTTTGATACGCTAGTCCTTTTGTAAAAGAAGAACGTTCAATGCTTTTCATCTAAATAAATAATGGAATTCATATTGGACATACTTATCTTCCTCGTCCACTGAATGTTGTAACAGTCAATCAAGGTCACTGTAGCCCTGGTTAGGCTGTTTCATTATAAGAGTAGGGGAGCATTTTCTCATCCTATTTAGTCATCTTTATTTTTGTTGGCGATTAGAGACGTAGGCGAAAAGAGATGTAGGCGATTAGAGACTAACTCAAAACGTTTGAACTTTCAGTCTGCTATTTATGACTCTCTACACAAAGTTTACGATATTTTTATGTACACGTCATAAATAACGATTGCACGAAACCCTTGTGTTTGTTGTTTGTAAAAAGTTCAAAACTTTTTGTGAGTGGAGTAATCGTTTTCTAAATCCATATACAATCAAGCACATTAGTTCCCCGTTAATACCACCCAAAACGGAATATCCCATACTTAATTTGAATATCATAGATAAGTCTGTGAAATAGCAAACTTTGTAGGCAGATTAAACCTTATCGTCTATACTGTTTTGATGACATTTACTATACATTGATGTCCAGACATCCGTAGCAATAGCTGGCAAGTTTATTTTCCAGAGGAAGCGTTCTTTACAAGAACCTAGTGTTTGACCTTTAAATTTAATTGTGGGCGGAAGGGTAGCCTTGGGGTTAGAGTGTTCACTCCGAAGACCCGGGTTCGATTCCCCTCATGAGTACAGTGTGTGAAGCCTAGTTCTGGTGCCCCACGCCATGATGTTGCTGGAATTATTTGGCGTCACACCACACTCACTCATTTAAAATTAATTTGCACAACCTATAGATTCCCAGTCCGTGTAGGACACGACTTCCATTCACTGATCGTCTGTGATTCCAGGGAATCCTTAACCAGGAATCATTATTTCATATAATTCATGAATACTTCAGTGCCGAAGAATCTATCGATGAAGTATGAAAGATAATTGGATCATTGACTTATAAAGTATGTTTAAGTGCAACAACATCAATACTATCAACGGCACGTGTTTCTCTGTCAACAGATCATAAAACCTCATCGCGAGTAATGGACGTATCTAAGGCAAGAATATCAGTTGTGAAGAATGATTGTACTAATATTCATTTAATTTATTTTAGTCGTGTCGTTATGGCTATTTTTTCTCCATGTTATTAAACGGTATAAAGCTTGGTTCTTGTCGATTTTCTGCATTATCATATCTCATATACCGAACCGAATGCATGTACCGCAATACGCTCCGTACCTTGGAGCCCCAAACGTATCAAGGAAATTGGCAAATGTATCCTTGAGTCGTCAGTGAGCCTCATCCTCTAACAAAAATCAGCATAGATTTTATCTCGTATATGGGCCTCTGAGCAGGTTTCTGGCGTACGGAAGGGAGGCAACTCCGTACAGCGAAGTTAGGAGCAACAGTCAGCTATGGTACCCGCACATCGTGTTACGAAGGTGGCGGAATTATCCAAGTATATCTGAAAGATGGTGGCTCCAAGCCGTAACAAGCTGACGGAGATACATGTCAGATACATTTCACACACGAAGAACCAGGCATGCGACACCCTACATTTCGGGCTCAAATGTCATGTATCGGCTATTATACGCCCACGTCACCCAGACACGTTAATACTGTGTTAGCGCACGTGGCATATGATAAGTTGGTCACTGGCCACAAGAGGGGCATCTTGTACCCTCGAGGTGTGTAAATGTTCCCCGAGCCCGCAGGGGAACATGAACACACCTCGAGGGTACATGAACCCATGGACCCCAAACGTATTTGTCTTACCGAACACCTGAATTTTAATTTTGAACTGTTTGAAGCACTTCTGTTGAAAGCGAGGCGAATCGCCATTTTGCAGACGGTACACAAGGTAAACAGATTTAGAGTGATCTTCCCTTCCGTCCTTGATGCCTGATTCAATGTTATTCGAGGCAAAGAAGTACTACCACGAAGCACCAGAAGAGTTCGGAATTCCCAGCGGTGTACATTGAAAATAATACGTCGCCTGTAAGCGGGGTACATTGAAATTAATAGAATAGCGCTTAGCCAATCAGAAAGTGTGAGGTAAGATAAAAGTTGATGTGTCTTCGATGTTTGTCGAAAGGCTCGAGAAACATAAACAAACACTGATTGGTACATCAACTCATGTCCATCTCGTGACCAGTGAACAACGTATTTATCTTACGGAACATTTAATACTAATTTTGATCTGTTCGAAGCACGGGTATTGGATCATAATATGGATTAGTGGAGTTAGGCACAGGGAAACTGTAGCTCAAATGGGATTGCGCAGCGTAAAGAATATGACAAGTCTTTTTGGACGCGAGCGAAGCAAGAAACGGTTGACAACGTACTTCCCTCGCATGTAGAGAAGACTAGTCATTTTCTCTATGCTGCGCAGCCCATTTGCGCTACAGTTTGCCCGTGAGTTAGGCAACAGCCCAAACACTACTAACGCGAATTACCAAACAAATTTCCAGAGCTGGGCACTTCCAGCGGTTAACAGAAAATGTTGCTTGCTTGTAAGCGGGGTACATCGATTGGCTCAGTCAATAACACATTTAGGTAAGAGGACATATTTACGTATCAACTTACACATTAATAGTTAACCTCGCACTGAAGCAAGTGCTCAGAATAATTATAACTTTTTGATTAATCAAAGACAGTGACATTTACAAACTGTATTCGATGTGCTAACAAGTCTTATTATCTTTTTAAAATTATAACACAGGTTATAAACCAATGTGAACAACACCGTTATGTCATTATTCACTTCTCGTACGCTTATGTCGGAATAAACATGCTGCGTTAGCTATTCTCGAAACGTTCGTAGACCTACAAACTTCTTAAGCCCATTCTTAACACATTGGCTACGATCAAAGTTAGGGCTACGAATGTTTCGAGAATAGCTAACGCAGCATGTTGGTCGGACACAATTAATGATGGATTTCCAGTGTAGGGTAAAGAGTCTTTTTTTATTCTAGATTCAGGATGACAAAATAAATCGCTTCAGCTTTCTAGTTGTCAGTTTTCCCTTTGGAGTAATATTCCTGTAGGCGCGATCATAAAAAATCACAGTCTTGGTGGTGCAGTCGAACCAACTATTTCTACGGAGATTTCAAACAGCACAGGCCCACTGCCTTCAAAGTTGTTTGATTTGAGTTAAAACATTCAAGGTCTTAGTAACGCTATCTAGATGTTTTATGGTAGACATTTCGAAGACATTTCTTATTTTCAGCCACAATGACAAAACGTATGTAAAATGCAGAATGCTTTTTTTCGGTTTTGTATCACGTGTTCCCATGTCTTATTGGTTGATCGATCCGTGATACATTCCTTGTTTAAAATCAGCAAAAACAGGCAAATATCTATACGGTCCACTATTGTGACATCTATTTCGTTTAAAATATATTTCATGTTTTATTGATGGACGTATTATGCATAAAGTTTCGTTTATTCATTAATTATTGTATCTATTATATATGTCATGAATTATTAATTTGGTTGGGTGCATGGGGTGGGTGGAGGAGCTGGTGATGGTGGTGCACAGTTCATTTTCACAAGTTTTCACGAGACTTCCAATAGTCTTTCAGGAATAAGCGCCCCTGCAGATGACCTCGACTCAAAATACTATACAGGACAATACACCATGAATATGTCGTTAATTCACTGTTTAAAAAAGTGTATGCTCTTCGTAGAGGCACTGTCATTGTCGCAGTGCGTGAGTTTCCTTTCCCTCCCGAGCCATTCAGTCAGGTGTTTAGGACAGGAGTACGGGTGTTAGCGACCAGTCCCATTGTGTCCCTCGTGATTTTTGCAGGCTACGCTTTGTATATGTTGCAGGTCCCCCTTTATGCATATTGCAAGCCAATTAAACTCTCTTTGACAACATACATATTGGCGCTAGCTGAATGAGAGTGAATTGGTTCTAGTCGCACTTTGTGTATCTTCGTCAGGAGTTGCAGTGTACAACATTTGGACGATTTTCTTGGCCTTCGGGACGTTTGAGGTGTCGACAGTAGTCAATCTGGTATACAACGCCAAGCTTCGTTTCCCTTCCATCACCATTTGTAACATCAATGCAGTGAAGAGGTCCAAGCTACAGAATGTCTCGGGAGACACGCTGAAAACCCTGCAATCAGCCGTGGGAATCCAGGTGGGATACCTACAGGAGGAGGCCAGTTTTACTGCTGCAGTCATAATGTGTGCATGTGCGAGTGCGCACGTGCGTGCGTGCGTGCGTGAGTGCGTGCGTGCGTGCGTGCGTGCGTGTGTATCTGTGTGTACGAGGTAGTAGATTATATCAAATGAAGTGAAACCCCTTTCTCCCAGAGTTACCTCCCGTTGTTACACTCAGCAGCATAAAGTTATTCTGAAGTAGTGTTTACATCTCCGAAGTTCCCAAACATTTATATGGTAAATGGTAGAAAGACCGCAGCCATGCCGCTGGAATACTGCTCAGTGCGGCGTAAAACTAAAGGTACTCACTCACTACAATGAGTGAAGCCCATTTCTAGTATCCCCAGTCGTAAAAATGCTTTGTTTCAAAGGCATTTAGAAGTTGGTGGAATCAAACTAAATATGCTTTATGGTTCAGCTTCTTTATTATACAAGGTTCGAGACAGTTTCTGCTCCTAGAAGCCATTGCAATCAAGCGGAACAAGCCCTCGATCAACAGAGACGGTGGTGTTTACCTACCCAATGCATGGAACCACCTTATTCTCAGCGACTAACCTTTATCTAAATAGCTTTAACGGTAACTCGTTAACCTAATGAATAGAAGCCTGCACGCCAATCAGTTAAGCCAACCAGTTAAGCCTGTACATCAGAAGAAGCCTATACATCAATCAGTCGAAGCCTGTACATCAATTAATAGAAACCTGTATATCTTGTTACCCATTGTTATCTGTCTACTGTTATGTGTATATATACTACATCCCTTTAGTTACACCGTCACTTCACCTGAAGAAGAGACTAGGAACTGTCTCGAAACGTTGTGACCTTGTATAATAAAGAAGTTGAACCATAAAGCACTTTTAGTCGTAATACTGCTGAAATGCTGAAAAGGGAAGGGTAAAACTTCACTAACTTAAGACAAAAAAATGTTTTATGGTATGTTTGTACGGCACAGTAAGTTTTGCTTTCGAGTACATGCTGAAATATAATAATAAATGTTAACTAATAACGCGCCTTTTCCATTCACAAGGGCCATGCACAAAACGCTGTGGGCGGATACTATACATACAGACAATGAGGGACTTGTAGGTAATCAATATGCAGTGAAGACAGATGAGCCTTGAGTAGGCGTTTGAAGGAATTAAAGTCGTAATAGGTGATAGGGAAAGAGTTCCAGAGTAGACGGGGAAAGAGTTCCAGTGTAGACGGGGAAGAACAAGCTAATGATTTCCTTCAGAACGTCTTTGGACAAGGTAGTTTGAAATGAGGCGGGTTCACATTCTGAGAACGGTGACTTTCCAGTGTGAAAATCTTTGGGAGTTAGGTTAGGTGCCATCGACGAACGAATGATGGCAAATGCCGTGTTTATCAATTAACATCCGTAACATCGGCCGTGTACGCTATGAAAAGAAGCGGAGCGAGTACGGATGGGGCACACCGCAGAGGACCGAGGAGTTTCGTGATTGGACGTTTTCTGACAGAACAGTAACCAGATGAGCGGCACCCCTTGGACTCCAAATGAAAAAGGAATCGCCAAAACTACCTTCCACTTGAACTTGTGTAGCAAAGAGTATGCACTGTCTAGCAACGAAAATCCAGATTACTGTCGGAATTTCGCATTCGTTTTGAAGGAGTTCAAGGTCAAATCACTACGCCACGTCTTTTCTCGGTGACACGGAACATCGCCACTGACAGAATGCATGCTGGACATCACCAATCTTCTATTGCCAGGCGTCTGAATGTTAGTCTGAGCAAGACATCACGATTTGCAGCTCATTGCCTACAAACAGGCGTAACAAATGACCGTCCCCGTGCGGACAGACCTCCAGTTACCACTAGAGCCGAAGATCGGTACGCCCGGGTATTCCAGTTGCTGCCACGTGTGAGAGCACAGCAGTCAGTGGGCCTTGACTTTGGAGGATATCCGGTCAAACTGCATGGAACAGGTTGAAAGAGATTGGTCCGAGAGCCAGGAGATTCGAAGTCGCGCACGTGTTACGTTGTCACCATCGAGCTCAACGTCTCCGTTATCGAAATGTATCCACTTGGCTGTATAGATGTTATCTTCTTCTAAACTGATGTATAAATTCATGCACAAAAGTCTGTGCGTAGACGAGATACACGTTTGAAAATACAACATTTTCGCAACAGACTTCTGGCCTATGCCTCACCGACCGTTGTGCTAATGCCTCTTGATTGAAGATGGAACAGTTACGAGCTTTCTGTGAAAGGTTTAGCTGACTTAAATGAATTGTTGTCAACTGTCTTTTTAGAACAACTAATGTTTATTTGTGTATCCTTCTATGAATTACAAAACATAAAAACGTGCACACGGATGGACAAAGCAGGCACCCCAATCTTTATACAACTCAGTTGTTGATCATCTTTGATTAAGATGAGTTTACTGTTAAAAATAATATACATATAATCTATATTTCAGAGCACGGACAATCCAAACTCACTTGGGAACAATTCCCTTGTACCGAGATTGGCAGCGGGTAACTCGAGCGTCACCGATTCCTCGAACACCGTCAAGTCGGCGTACAGCGGTGACTTCACGGCAGCAGTCAGCTTTCAACAAGCCACGTTAAATTTAACAACAGCAGAAAGACACCAGATAGGACACCAGATAGAGGACATGCTGTTCGGATGTACCTATCAAGGAATATCATGTACAACAGAGTAAGATTCTGTAGACTATCCAAGAAAACCCAGGGGTGCGTTTAGACATTCGCGCCAGATAGGCCCACTCGGTACTTTGATCCCTACGTCCCACAGATCCACTTTTAACAAATCAGACGTTAGCATACAGCCGAAGATCACATCCAGTCAGAATTCTTCCTATGCTGTATAATGGATGTTGTATAATTTCGTGAATCACGACATGTCTTCAACGAGCTGGGTTGCTACCATTGGCTTGTTGATGGTCAACAATAGACGCTTCGAGTTAGACGTTAAGAACCTCAACATATCCCAGAGGCTAGTGTGAGAAATGTGGGTTATGTTATCTGGGTTCGGATATCAGACATTGTGAGAAACCAATATTGAGATTTTGAGATTTTGCGTTGAAATGTGAGAAAGGTAAAGTGAATTTGTATCATCACACATCACACACAATTTTCTCAGTCGGGGTATTTGGTTTGTCAACAAACCCATAGCATTCTTGAAATAACGGGGGATAATCAGTCCAGGGGTGCCACTGTTATTCCTTATGGGTTGTGAAACGTTGGCACGGGAGACCGTGTTGTTGACAGGCCAATGTAACAAAGCGTGCTACACTGTTTGTTGACAGGAATTTCACCAGGTTCTACAACTACATGCACGGCAACTGCTACACCTTCACACCTACTGCAACTGACTACATGTTCTCAACCAAGACAGGACCCTTATATGGTAATTACATTCACCGATGTCCCTTTGCTCAGCCGTCTATTGTAATTGTGCGAGGTTGTGGAGTGAACCTGGTGTGGCTTAATGACAGTTTGTGTATGCGCGTGTGTGTGCTTGTGTGCTTGCATCCGTGCTTGTATGTTCGTTCATGTGTACAGGTGGGCGGGTGTTTGTGTGGTATGTTTGTTGCTTGCAGGTGGTCGGGTTAGTGTACGCGCAAGTGTGTGTTGCTTTACGAGGTCAGCCAAAAGTTAGTTGTGTAGGTCGGAGAAATTACTCACCATAACTGAGCCTAATGTTTGTTGTGTAGGTCGGAGAAATTACTCACCATGACTGAGCCAACTGTTTGTTGTGTAGGTCGGAGAAATTACTCACCATGACTGAGCCAAATGTTAGTTGTGTAGGTCGGAGAAATTACTCACCATGACTGAGCCAACTGTTTGTTGTGTAGGTTAGAGAAATTACTCACCATGACTGAGCCAACTGTTTGTTGTGTAGGTCGGAGAAATTACTCACCATAACTGAACCAAATTTTAGTTGTGTAGGTCGGAGAAATTACTATAACTGAGCCAAATTTTAGTTGTGTAGGTCGGAGAAATTACTTTAACTGAGCCAAATTTTAGTTGTGTAGGTCGGAGAAATTACTCACCATAACTGAGCCAAATGTTTGCTGTGTAGGTCGGAGAAATTACTCACCATAACTGAGCCAACTGTCTGTTGTGTAGGTCGGAGAAATTACTCACCATAACTGAGCCTAATGTTTGTTGTGTAGGTCGGAGAAATTACTCACCATGACTGAGCCAACTGTTTGTTGTGTAGGTTAGAGAAATTACTCACCATGACTGAGCCAAATGTTTGTTGTGTAGGTCGGAGAAATTACTCACCATGACTGAGCCAACTGTTTGTTGTGTAGGTTAGAGAAATTACTCTCCGTAACTGAGCCAAATTTTAGTTTTGTGGACGGGGGAAATTGCTCTCCATAACTGAACCAAGTGTTGGTTGTGTAGGTTGGAATGAAGTGCAAGCTAAATGTCAGTGGCTGCGCTTTCAGAAATAAGGTTTGTGCTGATCGCATACTGAGACGAATTTGAGAGTCGTAACAATGGGCAGCACAATAGCCACGAACACAGTTCATGTCTCTCTCGAACCCTTATGAAAAAACAATGACGAGCACTTAACAACCAAAATGGACATTATGACCCCTAGCTCCCTTTTACTGAATACAATGATCATATTAGTAAGGTAAATACCCAGGGTCTACTCAGTAGAACTGTTTAGTCAAATCAAGATGTGGCAAACAAATCATTAGAGAGGTGGCTTCATTCTAAAACGAGGCTGCGAGGCAAGGGGACGTATGGAATAGAATGATCATACAAAATCTCGAGTAATGCGTGACTGACCTGCCTTCTAGGGCTGTCTCTCATGCTGAACGCGGAAGAAGACGAGTATGTGAAGTCTCTGACCAACAGCGTCGGGTTCAAGGTCACCGTCCACAACCATCACGTCATGCCCTTCCCTGAAGATGATGGTTTCGACATCGCCCCATCGTTTGCAACATCTGTCGGCGTGCGGAAGGTAGGGACTGACCATGTCATGACTGGGGAATCAAATCGACTACAACTCAAAACATTGATTACAAAACAGTCTCGTTTTCTTGTTGACTAGGTTCAGTCCTCTTGCTAAACTTAACGCAATGACCAGTCAAGACCTTTCACACTGTAACTGGATACATAAGTATTAATCAGGATGGTCTGATGCATCTAAGCACTTGCATATTGCAATACTACTAATCCTAGCAAACACGTCGTACGGGGTGCCCTGTCGTATAGCGAGTTCTGACAAACGGAAACCTGGAAATCGTGGAAATCTCAAAACGAGCATCTGAATTCTGAGCCAGTTCTTTGGCCCTTTAAACTGTAAATTTAGCACATTTCTCGTGCCCTTTTTACCCGAGCCGTGTTATGTCCCTTTCTAATTTAATAACGAATGTGTACAACCTGGTTGTATCTGAAGCGGTCACCCGCACATATCCCTATAACCACAACAACATCGGTTGAATGTGATGTTTCCCCCCCAGCTCCTGTAACTGCACATGGGAAACAGTGTGCGAAGCCCATTTCTGGCGTCTCCCATCACACTCACTCCAGTGATGCTGTAACTAAGGTTACTGTTGTATAATATGTACAGGTGGTTGTTCACCGTACTCCAGCCCCGTACGGCAACTGTGGCGTCCATGAACGTGGCGGCCCCTTCAACATATACTCCACCCAGGTAGAAAACATCACCTACAGTGACAAGGTAGGAAGTGGTATGTTCGCACAATGTATGCTCATACATACAGAACTTCTAAGGTGTCGCTATAGTTCCTGCTATCCACGCTGTTTTATAACGAGGCTCATTCCAGCATTGTAAGGGCCATCAGAAATGGTCCTGCAGGGGTTTATAAGATGGAGGTGTACAGCTTAGATATCATAACACATCAAATAGCGTTGGGTGTTAAAGCTAGCAGTTCAAATCTTTCTTTCAAGTGTCAGTGTGTCGTTAACGCATTTTTAAAACAGTAACACCTCGTCAATCCGGGCAACATGGCATATTACATCACACGCATAAGTAATTAGTAATGGACTTGAGATAATCCGGTCAAGGAATATTAAACCACACTCATAAGTCATTAGTACGGACTAGAGATAATCCGGACAACAAGGAATATTACACCACACGCATAAGGCATTAGTAATGGACTAGAGATAATCCGGACAACAAGGAATATTACATCACACGCATAAGGCATTAGCACGGACTAGAGATAATCCGGACAACAAGGAATATTACACCACACGCATAAGTCATTAGTACGGACTAGAGATAATCCGGACAACAAGAAATATTACACCACACGCATAAGTCATTAGCACGGACTAGAGATAATCCGGACAACAAGAAATATTACATCACACGCATAAGGCATTAGTACAGACTAGAGATAATCCGGACAACAAGGAATATTACACCACACGCATAAGGCATTAGTAATGGACTAGAGATAATCCGGACAACAAGGAATATTACACCACACGCATAAGTCATTAGCACGGACTAGAGATAATCCGGACAACAAGGAATATTACACCACACGCATAAGTCATTAGCACGGACTAGAGATAATCCAGACAACAAGGAATATTACACCACACGCATAAGTCATTAGCACGGACTAGAGACAATCCGGACAACAAGGAATATTACACCACACTCATAAGTCATTAGCACGGACTAGAGACAATCCGGACAACAAGGAATATTACACCACACGCATAAGTCATTAGTACGGACTAGAGATAATCCAGACAACAAGGAATATTACACCACACGCATAAGTCATTAGCACGGACTAGAGATAATCCGGTCAAGAAATATTACACCACACGCATAAGTCACTAGCACGGACTAGAGATAATCCGGACAACAAGGAATATTACACCACACGCATAAGTCATTAGTACGGACTAGAGATAATCCGGACAACAAGGAATATTACACCACACGCATAAGTCATTAGCACGGACTAGAGATAATCCAGACAACAAGGAATATTACACCACACGCATAAGTCATTAGCACGGACTAGAGACAATCCGGACAACAAGGAATATTACACCACACGCATAAGTCATTAGCACGGACTAGAGACAATCCGGACAACAAGGAATATTACACCACACGCATAAGTCATTAGTACGGACTAGAGATAATCCAGACAACAAGGAATATTACACCACACGCATAAGTCATTAGCACGGACTAGAGATAATCCGGTCAAGAAATATTACACCACACGCATAAGTCATTAGCACGGACTAGAGATAATCCGGACAACAAGGAATATTACACCACACGCATAAGTCATTAGTACGGACTAGAGATAATCCGGACAACAAGGAATATTACACCACACGCATAAGTCATTAGCACGGACTAGAGATAATCCAGACAACAAGGAATATTACACCACACGCATAAGTCATTAGCACGGACTAGAGACAATCCGGACAACAAGGAATATTACACCACACTCATAAGTCATTAGCACGGACTAGAGACAATCCGGACAACAAGGAATATTACACCACACGCATAAGTCATTAGTACGGACTAGAGATAATCCAGACAACAAGGAATATTACACCACACGCATAAGTCATTAGCACGGACTAGAGATAATCCGGTCAAGAAATATTACACCACACGCATAAGTCATTAGCACGGACTAGAGATAATCCGGACAACAAGGAATATTACACCACACGCATAAGTCATTAGTACGGACTAGAGATAATCCGGGCAACAAGGAATATTACACCACACGCATAAGTCATTAGCACGGACTAGAGACAATCCGGACAACAAGGAATATTACACCACACTCATAAGTCATTAGCACGGACTAGAGACAATCCGGACAACAAGGAATATTACACCACACGCATAAGTCATTAGTACGGACTAGAGATAATCCAGACAACAAGGAATATTACACCACACGCATAAGTCATTAGTACGGACTAGAGATAATCCGGTCAAGAAATATTACACCACACGCATAAGTCATTAGCACGGACTAGAGATAATCCGGACAACAAGGAATATTACACCACACGCATAAGTCATTAGCACGGACTAGAGATAATCCGGACAACAAGGAATATTACACCACACGCATAAGTCATTAGTACGGATTAGAGATAATCCGGACGTATCTCGGGTCAAGGTATCACCTAGATGAACGGATTTTGACTGTATTTAAGTGTGTACGGTAATATCCTTTGTAAGTGTGAGTGACTGTGAGATTTGGTAATTGGTGTACCGTCAAACCGTCTCATTTTCCTTCCGTTACAGGCGTGCGAAAGGTCGTGTCTTCAGGCACTACTGGTGAACCGTTGCGGTTGTTGCGATGTAATGATTCCTTGTGATGCTGCAGCTCTCGGTAAAATCCTGGAAACCGTCCCACCAATGCCATTCCCACAGTGTAACTTCAGAAATTCAGGTAACCCTGTTAAACAGTTAAACACGTGTTGGCCTCTTACAGCAGAGAGTGAGTGACCTCTCTTACAATAGTCTCTTATAGCAACAACTTTTCATGACACGGCACTTTACTGTTGTTCCTATTTTGAAGAACCTCAGTTGTCTCCAGAGTGCTACTATCAGTTATACCCTATCATCGATTTATTTTTGTGTTTTTAACCCGAAACTATTGTCATTTCTGAGAATGTGAATATCTTCATCTCGTTACCTGGAATGCTTACCAACAATGAAACTTTCCGTAAGTGTTCGCTTCAGCAGCAATACAGCCTGAGAACAACCCCCGACATTGAGTATTACATGGGCGTTATCACGGCATCGGGGACTACATTGGAAATCTTGAACTACATGTCTTCCGCTGACATGCGCACAGGCATGGTGTTTATAGACATGAGGGCCTAGATTTTCGAAGCTCTCCTAGCGCTAAGATAGTCAGAAGTGTCTTGCATCAACATTAACTTACGGCTATCTCAGCGCAAAGAGAGTTTCGAAAATCTAACCCCCGATAACCATCATTATCCATTGCTAGACAAACCTAGTCAGGTTCGGTTTTGCATTGATGGTGTACTCTTTGTTTACAGTTTATGACTTCATAATCTGACTTCGTAGACAAAGGGCGTGTATAAGATTGAGACGTCGATGTGCGTCTTGCATTAGCGTCCTGGTAGGTAATTACTCCGAAGACATTCCAGAGTTTGGTGACTGGAAGTTCATATTTGCTCCATTTGTCATCAAAATGAAAACTTGATGAAAAAGATTAACCTCTGTCCGTGATGCCCGTGAGTTTTTTTAAATGGTTTCTCGGGGCGGTATGGCAGGCTAGTGATTGTATGGCAACAACCAGCGTGAAAACCCGCTATGTTGGTTTCCCGAGGCAGTAGGGTAGGTTAGTAATTGTATGGCTACAACCGGCGTGAAAACCCGTTATGTTGGTTTCCCGAGGCAGTAGGGCAGGTTAGTAATTGTATGGCTACAACCGGCGTGAAAACCCGCTATATTGGTTTCCCGAGGCAGTAGGGCAGGTTAGTAATTGTATGGCTACAACCGGCGTGAAAACCCGCTATATTGGTTTCCCGAGGCAGTAGGGCAGGTTAGTAATTGTATGGCTACAACCGGCGTGAAAACCCGCTATGTTGGTTTCCCGAGGCAGTAGGGCAGGTTAGTAATTGTATGGCTACAACCGGCGTGAAAACCCGCTATATTGGTTTCCCGAGGCAGTAGGGCAGGTTAGTAATTGTATGGCTACAACCGGCGTGAAAACCCGCTATGTTGGTTTCCCGAGGCAGTAGGGCAGGTTAGTAATTGTATGGCTACAATCGGCGTGAAAACCCGCTATGTTGGTTTCCCGAGGCAGTAGGGCAGGTTAGTAATTGTATGGCTACAACCGGCGTGAAACCCCGTTATACTGGTTTCCCGAGGTAGTAGGGCAGGTTAGTAATTGTATGGCTACAACCATTGTGAAAACCCGCTATGTTGGTTTCCCGAGGCAGTAGGGTAGGCTATTGACTGTATGGCAACAACCGTCGTGAAAACCCGCTATACTGGTTTCCCGAGGTAGTAGGGCAGGTTAGTAATTGTATGGCTACAACCGGCGTGAAAACCCGCTATGTTGGTTTCCCGAGGCAGTAGGGCAGGTTAGTAATTGTATGGCTACAACCGGCGTGAAAACCCGCTATGTTGGTTTCCCACGCAGTATCAGCTGGAATGTGTCTCTTGTCAATATTAGCCACTTTATAAGACTTTGGTAAATACAAATATTGCGTTTTTTGTTGTTTTTGTCAAAAAGGTCAAAGTCGTGACCAGCGCGAACCATTCCGACTGACGAGGAAGGGAAATAACTCTGATTTCAAGAATCATTTATAATGAAAATCGTTACACCAGACACTGTGCCGTAAAGTTAACATCCACTTACATGACAGAGGTAGTATTCTGATGCCCATTTGATTCCAAAACCGGAGACATTGTCTGGTAGTAAAGTTGACTGCGCTTAACGTTTCAGCTGATATACAATGTGACTGGTACATGACGGCCGTGAGTCGAGGTTGCTGGGTGGTGTACCAAGACAGCCCCAAACCAGACCCACTGTCCACATTAATTCAATTAACGGCCGGTACATCCATTTGTACGGAGTTTCGGGCGTCGACGCAGCGATAAAACAGCAAATGCTAGATTAATAAAGATAGCAATGTTAATCTTTTGAGATTCCTGTGGAGCGGCCGTCATGAAGCTGTTTGAGGAAGAAGACACTGATTGTAACACACGGTGTACACCGAGTTGCAGGTTAGTGTGTTTGTTTACACAACAAAGATATCATATATATGAATGAGAATGTAATGTCGTATGTATATTTTCGTGGGTGAGTATGTAATGTACTATGTATATTTACAAGGGCGAGAATGTAATATGCAATGTATATTTACATGGGTGAGAATGTCATATGTAATCTATACTTTCGTGTGTGGGAATGTAATGCCGTGTGTATATTTACGTAGATAACAACTTAATACAGTATGCTCCGACATTTAGAGAATGTTAGCTGTAGCCGACCATGAATTAACCATTGATATTGAAAGATGGGGACTATTTTATGGATATACAACTTCTTTATTTTATACAACTTCTTTAAAATAGTCCCCATCCTTCATCTACCCTTCTAGAATGCCTGTCAAAGAAGTCTAAGTGATTTGCTCCCTTAACATTCCAGAGACGAGTCGTACGAGCAGGACCTATCGGCGTCCATGTGGCCAGCGTCAAACCACGTCCCCAATCTGGCAGAATCATTCGTGGCTCAGCTCGTCGCAAGCGGCAGGGAGGTGCCGATCAGTGAAAGTTCTTCTGCTTCGGAGAAGGAGACTTTCTTCAGGTTACACTGTATTAAATATTCATGATTTGGACATTTTGTAAATTAAGTCCATAAAGGTTGTATTGTAGGCCCCAGAGTGTCATTTAGATAAGGTTTCTTCATTTCAGGCGGAATGTTATGTCTGTGAACGTTTTCTTCAAAGCGCTTAACTATGAGAAGATTGAGACAAGACCAGCGTATAATGTAAGTACACCTTCCTTTCGCTACGACTGTTAATAGTATGTTATAAACGTGAGTTGGTTAACACTACCTGAACATCGGAGAACATAATTTGGCAAGTTGTGTGCCCGTGCAATATTAGTACAAAATATATACTCCCTGTCAGTGTCTGAAAAAGAGAGAAACAGACGACTCGGAAATAAATATCGATTAATATATGGCTGATTTCCCTTCTATATTCCAGCAGTAGTAGGAGGGTCCTATGTCAGCATAATCACATCTCCTCCCAGTGGAAGAGTCTGTTGTCTGATGTCGGCATAATTACCTCATGCCTGTATTAAAAAGAGTGTGTTGTCTGATGTCAGTGTAATCACATCTCTTCCTCTCTGTATTCCAGTGGAAGAGTCAGTTGTCTGATGTCAGTATAATCACATCTCCTCCCGTCTGTATCCCAGTGGAAGAGTCTGTTGTCTGATGTCGGCATAATTACCTCATGCCTGTATTAAAAAGAGTGTGTTCTCTGATGTCAGTGTAATCACATCTCTTCCTCTCTGTATTCCAGTGGAAGAGTCAGTTGTCTGATGTCAGTATAATCACATCCCCTGTCTGTATTCCAGTGGAAGAGTCTGTTGTCTGATGTCGGCATAATTACCTCATGCCTGTATTAAAAAGAGTGTGTTGTCTGATGTCAATAAATTATATGTGTTCCAATGAAAAAGTCTGAGATCAGCATAATCACATGTCCCCCTGTGGAAGAGTCAGTTGTCTGATGTCAGTGTAATCACATCTCTTCCTCTCTGTATTCCAGTGGAAGAGTCAGTTGTCTGATGTCAGTATAATCACATCCCCTGTCTGTATTCCAGTGGAAGAGTCAGTTGTCTGATATCGGCATAATTACCTCATGCCTGTATTAAAAAGAGTGTGTTGTCTGATGTCAATAAATTATATGTGTTCCAATGAAAAAGTCTGAGATCAGCATAATCACATGTCCTCCTGTGGAAGAGTCAGTTGTCTGATGTCAGTGTAATCACATCTCTTCCTCCTTGTATTCCAGTGGAAGAGTCAGTTGTCTGATGTCAGTATAATCACATCTCTTCCTCTCTGTATTCCAGTGGAAGAGTCAGTTGTCTGATGTCAGTATAATCACATCTCCTCCTCTCTGTATTCCAGTGGAAGGGTCTGTTGTCTGATGTCAGTATAATCACATCCCCTGTCTGTATTCCATTGGAAGAGTCAGTTGTCTGATGTCAGTATAATCACATCTCCTCCTCTCTATATTCCAGTGGAAGAGGCTGTTGTCTGATGTCGGCGGCCAGGCAGGGTTGTGGCTTGGCTTCTCCCTCCTCACGCTGGGTGAGGTTCTGGAACTGATCGTAGATGTTGCCGTCCATCTTGTCACCAAAGTATGTCGGCGAGATCAAATCAAACCATCCACTACGCATCGCTGACATGACTTACTGACGTCGACTGGGCTCAGTGCCCGCCAAAGCCTTTCCTCATATACGATACCTCAGACATCAGATAGGTTTTCAAACAAGACAACCAACAAGGTTCTAGACAGGAGTGAGCGACACATTCACAGGAGTAAGTGTGAAACTGAATTTCGAAAACATAAACTTGAAGTTTCGAAAGCAACAATACCAATATCATTGTGTACGCTAACGTTGTGATACCTTGTTGTTTCTGAATGCCGTGGAACCTATACAGTCGACTTGGAGTACCATGGAAGGAATAGTTCTGTGATCTTTTCTTCAGAAAAGAAAATAAATGTATCGTTATAGAAATCTGAACTGTCATTAGCCAAAGTGCCAGTTCATCCTTCCTGGAGACCAGACAAGCCAATTCTGCTCAGTTACCCATCTGAGTCCTCTTGTGAAGTCTATGAGAGACACAAAGCCACGAAAATATAGTTGTGAAATAACCAAAGAAGAAAATGTTAAACGAAAACTCAGTTTTTTTACGTTTTTATGACCGGGATGTCTCTTCTCCCGTGATAGCAGAATATGGCGGCGAGTCGACGTTAAGCCGCTGACAAAATATGGTCTCCACCAAATATATACATTTGCAAGAGGCTTCATAAAATTATCTATTTAGGCTCACGGTTTTATTCATTTAGAAGAGAAACATTGGTAATTTCCTGGTGTTACAGGAAATATATTGAGTACCTATACGAGGATACAAAATCTTAGCAACCATTCAGAGCATCAAGGGACTCTGTGCCCTGTCATTTATAACCATGTGTGTCCTGTTGAAGTATGTGCGAGACTTGTACAGTAGAACAACTGCGATCTTTTGACTGGTGATTTAAAAACATTTAAATACATATTTGATGTCAATAAACTCTTTCATTACATATTTGTACGTCCTAAGAATCCTAAACACGTGGTTGCATAAATAACGGTTGAGTAAAAAGCCTTTAGCCTTTCATACATACACCACGTGTGACAGCCAGGATTCGATGGCGCGTTGTTCAAGCTAACAATGCCTGTTGACAAACACAACATTCGCTCACACGTCTTGCATAATGTGGACATGCATGACAGTCGATGTAAAATATAACGTATGCATTATTTATTGTGATAGAGTAATTACAATCCATAATCCATACCTTCCACATTTACTGGTTACGAGTAAATAAAGCTTACTCAATTTACTTTTATCTGGCGATCTCGCTTGAGCAATATCGGAGACATCCCATTGTGGGTAACGTCAGAACGAACTTTGGAGATCCTCTAATAATATCCATTCTTTTCTGAAACTCTTTTAAACAGATTTTGATGCGATAACCTAGATCGATTATGGAATGGTTAGAATCATGTTTTATGGATAGCAACCACCACCTATATTCTTTGAAAGGCGATTTGAAGTTGATATGATCAACCTGGGACACCATCTCACTTCCTAAGTGGGGAGAATGATTTAGTATGACCAGAAATTATTGAGAATGTTAGGAACATGTTTACTTGGATTTCTAGTATAAACAACCCGCCCAAGGCGCCCAATTACAGGTAGATATCGGACGTAGAAATAATATACCTAAAGAGGATAGGAATTGTAAACTTTGCAACTTAAATGAAAAAGAAGATGAATTCCATGTTATTTAAAAATGCCCACTGTATAATGAAATTAGACAACAATATATTCCTCAGAAATACATCAAGAATTGTAATCTTGTAATGTTTTGTACACTTATGTCTGATTGTAAAAGTGAAACGGTAAATGTAAACTATATATGCTAAATGTGTATTATTTCCATTACCAACGTATATATGAATGCCATTATGTTTATTTGTATATGGGGCCTATGGCCGTGAATACAATAAACTGAATGGATTGATGGTATAAACAACCTTGACCAGTTTTCAAGAGCTTGGTTTCATTCTACAGAGACTCCGTTAATCCTGTTTCATTAGTTCGTGAAGTTATCCCCCTTTGTTTAATTGCTACCAGACGTCATTTTCCGTGACCCTCAGTATGGATGATTTACAGAAGAGGAAGTTATTTCAGAGTATTACAACATGGGCATCAGATCAGCTAAATTAAGGTTGAACAGGCATCCCTTTGTCCACTCATTATCGTGTTTTGACAAATACGGCAAATGGATATGGTATTGAGCACCAGCGCGGCGCAGGTAGGCCCAGAAAATTTACTGTCGGTGCTAGGAGGCGGCTTGGCATTCTCTTCTGAATACAAACGAAGGAGTTTAGGAAACTTAAGACTGGATAGGATTGATAGATTAACTGTGGTTGTCTGTATGTAGACAATTAAAACTGAGCTGCATGCAATGGGTTGGCAGAAAAGTCGAGGAATTCCATCACCGATCATGAGACAGCATAGACATTTTGATTTGATTTTCTCAGATGAAAGTTGAGTGTGGCTGTTTCCCAATACACTGAAATTCTGGACCAAACAAACTGACAAACCTTTGTAACAGCACCCAAAGTACAGTCTGAATGTAATGTGTAGGGTGGCATATCTGTGTTAGGGACAACACCCCTCTGTGTATTTGAATGGAATGTGACCAGTGAACGGTACACAGATATTCTCGAGGGACATTTACTTCCATCTGCTCACCTGTTGTCTGGAAATTGTTTATATTTTCGAGCAGGACAACAACCCAAATCATCGTTCCAAGCTTTTCATAGGCCCGATTTCGGTCCCAAAGTATGACATTATTAGATTGGCGAAGCTAGATCTATAGCCCTGACCTTAATTCAAGAGAAAATGTTTGGGGACTTATGAAGGATAGTGTCAATATGAAAATTCTGACAAATATTGCTGGAATGAAAGGTGGTCCGATATTCGGACAGCATGAACCACGACTTACTAACTTCTTTGATCAGTAGTAGTATACCCCGCTGCATTGACGTCTGCATCGCTGCAGATGGCGACTTGGCAAAATACTAACTGTTCAGCTGTCTTTGTATCTGGAGTTATGTTATGCTAATATTCATGTTTAATAAGCGAGTAATGGATGAGAAAATAGAAAATATTACAATCTCAATAATTTCTGGTCATACTGCATCTTAAACAGTAAATCAATTGTGGTGAGTCGACATAAACTAGTGCGCATATAATAACGCTCGTCACCTACTGATATACGGTCATTTTCGATTCATGAAAGGATTTTGCCAGTATTGAACCGGCATTCATCATAATCATTCAAAACCACACTCCCACTTAGAACTGTAATCAAACAGATCACCCAGTAACCAGTGCTGGGTTGTGTGTACAGGCTCGGTGACAAGGTCGATGGCGCGTCATCGTTTGTATCAATCACTGGACTGTCTGGTCCAGACTGACCTTTAATGTTGCAGGCAAATGGGAGATAACATGGGGTTGATGTACAATGTCATTCACACACAAAGCAACGTAAAGGTTAAGTCTAGACACTCGTCCATCTGGTGGGCATTTACAACCTTGTCGTGATATATACTTCAGATATTTGTAAGGAGACATTGAAGGTCATTCTGACCCACATGTGCAGTAACACTGTCAACTTTTGATATTTGATTGTGTTCATTTCAGCGATTCTCAATGCTGATTGGTCAAATGAAGTCTTATTAGGTCAGTTTTCCTTTGAGATAAATCTGTTGTTCATGTCATACATACTAGGTGCATCATCTGAACAACAGGTAAGTTTCTATACGTATAACAACCTTTTCCTTCTATTTCTATCATAAAATGTCTGTCTCATAAACAATACAGACACCTTGATGCCATGCATACTTATACTTGGATTACACTGGTTATAGATTGTGATTCCACATAATAAATGCCTACCAGGAGTTGGTTTCACTAGGCAACCTGTACCAAGGTTAACCTTAAATCCCATTCTTTAACACTGTAGTTACTAAGATTACCTTAGTGACTTACCGGTTGCTGCTTTGTGCCCAAAGACTTTCCTTTTATTGCAACCTATACTGAAAGTCATTAAAAACGCAATTCTGACATTCATGATTTCCTTACACAGATGTGAGGATGGGTCAGAGGAGTCAAACAAAGGAGTGGTCACCTACAGTCATATCCAAGATTGGCCCCCAGCACTATCTGGCAAGTTGGTGGCGATGCAATAAAACTGAAGGCAGCAAGGTGTCTTTGTACCATTTGGGAGCTGAGAGGAGGTTGTCTGGTGCCAGTTGTCATCCTTGCCATATCAGCAGCTGTTTCAAACGGATTTTGCAAGTGTGAAACTCATCACATGGGTTGCACCAGGTCGCTGGCCATCAGCAACACCTCTGGTGTCCCGAAAACATTATTGCGAGTCGACCAACAGTGGATGGATACACATTTAAATGTCTTGCAATCATCACATCTGAAGTAACTTGTTTAACTACACCGATAGCCAGATTCCTGGAAAAAATCATCAACAGAACTTTTGTGAGTTCCTGGGGCTCCTTTCACAAAGCAACCTTTACTAAGGTTAACCTTAAATCCCATTCTTAAAATTGCACTAAGGTTACCCTCAGTCCAATGTTAAAGAATGGGAGTTAAGGTTAACCTCTGTAAAGGTTGCTTTGTGAAAGGAGACCCAGGACAACAAATACCAATTGCATTTCTAATAGCGTTCAGTATAATAACAAGTTATTTGAATGTCCCTGGGTCCTCTTCCTTGTTTACATGACATCACCGGAAGAACAATGAAACTTACAAGTGTCTGAGATTTATTTCAGTTCATCCTGGAGTATGCCTGGTGTGGTGTTCATACTGCTGGCTGTTCTAGCCAACTTGAAAGATTGAAGGCCTGGTTCATGGATGTATCCTGAAGTGAGGGAATGTTGCTCACAACATCAGTCACTGGATTGTCTGGTCCAGATTAAAATATCTTGCAAATGAAAAAAAGTGAGAATACAGAGTAAAAACATAATTCACCTAAAGATGTCAGGGTTCACTTTGTCATAGGCGATAAATATAACATGGAAACAGACTGAACAAGTTGAAGATTGCCTGGGTGAAACACACGCTGGTCAGCATGACTGAACAAGCTGAAGATTGTCAGGGTGAAACACACATGCTGGTCAACATACCACAGACTAAGGTAAATCTGCATACCTAACATCACAACTGATGCATGTAAAAACTCTACACTAAAAAGAACACTAACATGATCATTTGTAAAAAGCAATAATACACTTTTCAAATATTTGTGTTCTAAGTAAACTCTATCTGAAATTGTGACCCATTTTTCTCAGCCACAAACCATAAAGAAACAGAATAAATTTGAAAAACACCTTTTGCAGTCATCAGTAATTTGGACCAACGTATCAGAGAAACATCAACTGAAAATCAGTTCCCCACAAGCTGTGTTAATACTATACTTAACAAAATTAGAACGGGTGCACGAGTTGAATACTCCTCAGGGAGCTGAGTTGGTTAAAAGAATGCCAGAAAAGACATCTGCTGTACACAGGGACACTCAAGTGCCTTGAGCATGTACTAGTTGTGTGGATATGTGTGCAATACAAATACCCTATAATAATGACATTATCACAAACCATGTCTGATTATAAATATAGATCATTTGTGGGTTCACTTTATGTTCATAAACAAACATCAACATGATCAGTCTCTTTACTACCAATGTATCACTTCTATGTGATCAGGATTTCTTTAGTAACTGAGTATTTAATGCACAAAAGTAAATCTTTGACACTGACTAGAATTAAAAAATATGAGGGATAATTAATTCATATGCAAAATTAAACATAGAAATGTATGGACTATACCACAGTTTAAGTGGGAGAAAACAATATAACCGTCAAATTCTACTTTCTGGATCAAATTCCACTGACTCCACACAAAAATAAATCTCTAGAAAGACATAAAGAGTTTTATTCACAATTAGAAAATTATATCTAAAAGTAAAGAGGTAGCACAAAATGGTATCATGTAGGCTAGTTTAACACACTGCAATGGGCTTGTGCTCAATCACTCTCCATTACAACCTTGGCACAATACATTTTACATGTTATCACATTTTGCACATTCCTTATTAACCACAGTAACATGCCTGAGTGAGTTTAGATTGATCGGTTTTCTGCCACTTTTAGTACTAACAATATTCCAGCAATATCACCAGAAATGGCCTGCAAACATTGTACCCATGTGGGGAATCTAACACGGGTCTTCAGCATGACAAGTGAAAGCTTTAACCACTAAGCTAACCCACTGCTCCTGACAATAAAATGAACACTTTATAATTGTGATCTTAGTCACGGTGAGGGATGATATGTGTGTAATGTTTCTGTTCAGCATCAATCCGAAGGGGTTGGTATAACAGACAGAGTTCAAGATCTGTGTGATTTTACATAAAGATACCACAGCACTAATCCTCACAGACGCCAGGAACACACCAAATTTCAAACACTGCATACACAAAGATATTTGCACATGACCAATATGTGCCCAACCCTGCAATCAATGGAAAGAGAAGATCGCAAAACTAAAAGGCACTTGATCTGCCTGTGAACTTGACTATGGACTAATTAACTTTAGCAACATAAGAAGTTTAACTGCTTCCAACATATTACCACAGACAAAAAAATTGTTTTGGTTTACAAATTTAAACTACAGAAAGAGAATTAAATTATATCAAACTGGACTGTTCAGTGACAATACTTATTTCATTACCCTCGTTAACTGCTTCTTTCACTTCTGTGGATGTCGTGATATGCTTCATTACTTGCATTGCTCCCATCTGGAGATACATACTTGTAGGTTAGATTGTAATACATGAAAAGACAAATCCAACAGTCATGTACTTTCTGTCAGAACAGATGTCAATCCCCATAATTCCACACAATCTTAACAGAACAGTTTTGTGTGAAAGGGACTCTCACTTGGACTGCTATCTGTTCATCGTGTTCAATTTTGTTTTAACAATCCTGATTACATAACACACATATATTATCACCATAAAAGGGTCATGACTTGTCTCTATTGCTCCTCCTGCCAGAATGGCGACTGACTGAACCTTGGTCACTCCTACTTCTAGCCGAGTCCATGAAATCTCGCCCTCGGGCTCTGGGCCTTTCTTCATGATCACCACCGTGATTCCTGTGGTTTTCTTTACATTGGTCTTTGTGCGAAACTCTTGATGATAATGGTGAACTGTTTCTATGACTGTCTTTCCTTCTCTCAGAAGGAATCTGATGAGGTGCAGGGCTGCTGTGATAACGTGGTTCTTCATCCCTTCTGTGTCTTGACGATGACCTGTCAAGTCTTGGATCGCTTCCATGAACTTTTCTACGGAATCTATCCTGACCAGATGTTCCAGGTTTGGATCCTCTACGGTTATCGACAACTCTTGTAGCCCTAGACCTATCATCTTTTCGTTCCAATCTACGATCACGACGTTTATTTTTATGCCTATTTTCATGATCAGAAGGTTGAGATGACAAAGGCTTCTTACTTTCCCTTCCACAAATACCATATATTTTCTGTTCAAGGAGCTGCTTTGCTTCCAACAATTCTCTCAAATCAACAGACATTTCTTCATCGACAGGTCTATCTACAGCTGGACCTTCTTCATCATTAGTGATCTCCCCATCTTCAGAACATTCACCACCATCACACTCCCCATCTTCATCTTCAACTTGAGTTTCTGTGGCAGGTTCTCCATTCTGGCTTCTGAACTGGTCACCATGAACGCTTTGGTCACAGTCAAATTCAAACTGCTCTGCATGCAGTGACAAAAGACTACACTGAGTGTCTTCATCTAGAGATGTCACTGGTTTCCTAGTTACTGTTTCTGGTGATGTGGTTTTATCTGAGGGTTCATTAGACGAAGCCAGCCTTGCAGAAGCTGAAGTAGACATGTCTGGTAATTTAAACTTGGCCTTTTCGTCATTACTCATTTGAGATCTACTGGCCATACAAACAAGATCTTCTGATGACTCAGGATTATAACTGAGACTACTGTCATCCGAGAGAAGCAAGTCATGTCGCAACTTTTCAAAATTTTTCAGAGGCAGACTTTCACATGATAGAGTTTTCATTAGCATCTCACTCTGGCTGCTTTCACAGTGAAATGCATCTTGATCATCAGTCACACAGACATCCTCTGAACTCTCTTCTTCATTGCTACCCTCGTCCTCCTCACTGCTGGACACACTATCACTATCAGCAGCTGATACTGAGGAATCACAGGATGAAGTAGTAGTCTTACTTGGGACACTGGATAGGGTTGTCACAGTTTCACTTGAACATGCACTCTTGGGATTATCTGAACAGGATGAAACCTGAGTTGAAGATACAGTTTTAGAGGATGATACAGAAATGTCCTGACTTGTTGCCGAAATGACATCTTCCTTGTCTTTGGAGTCAGATGTACAACTTTCTTCTGAAGTGCTTTCATGACTGCCATCTCTTTTGGGTGAAGTTATGTCCAATTCCTCACTTGTGTCACTTCTATCCATACTTTGTATTGAAATATTGACAGGTTTATCAGATGATGCAGGTTCTCCATCCTGACAGGGGGGCTTCACCTCCACTGTTGCAGCAGTATCCTGGTTCAGTTGAGGTCGGATTTGACCTTGAGAGGAATTAACTTCAACATCTTTTTTGCTTTTGATTTGTCTACTTAACACAAGATCACATTCATCAGCAGCTGCAACATTTGACTTCATGGTGCTTAAATCAACCAAGGTTAATGACTTTGTATCCATATAACCTGAATGTAAAGCATGTCTGGGAGAAGATGCAACCATGCTATTATTGCTAGAACTCTGCTTTGATTTTGGTTCATCTTGATCAACTACTGTAGCATTGACTTTATTTGCTATTGGGTTACTTTCACAATTTACAACAATTTCTTCAGGTCTCTGAACATGTTTCTTTGACAAGTCTAATGCTCCATCTTCTGACAAACTAAAGCCACGGAAATGACTAGACTCAGTAAACGGTTTTGCCTTCTTTACGGACAAGCGACGTGGCCTTACTGTTGATCTCACAGACAAGTCCATGGGTTTAAATGTGCAGTGACAACTATCTACTGGAACTAAGCCGGGCAGACTGGTGCCACACTGTGAGCCTGAAATACTTCTTGATCTTGTTTTCACAAGATCAATTGAAACGTTCTCATCATTAGTTTTTTGGACTGGAACAGAAGACTGCTGGCACAAAGTTGTTCTGTTTCCTGACAGTTCTTTTGTCACCAGACAATTGGTTGATACACTGTCCATTTCGACATCACTGCTCACTGACAAATGCCTGCCTCTCTTTTTTGTGGCTACATCACACTGAGATTCATTCATGTTGATGTCACCTGAATCTTTGTTATGAGCAACATTCCCAGACAAATGGTTTTCTGGATGACATTTCATTCCCACCTGTCCAGATGTGTTCCTACATTCAACAATTTGGGTATTCCGCATCTCATCCTCACTCTCAGATTTGGCATATGATGTAGGAAATGAGGTAAAATCAAATGGTTCCACATGGTAGGGAGGTCTTTCATGGCCATTCAGACGACTGTCCACATGATGAACAGGTAATGGACCCTCTACATGGGACCCATCTTTACTAACATGTCCACCTTGATGGGAGGAGAGCTTGTTTGTGGATGTATTTTCACTTCTCGACTTCTGAAAAGTATTTTCAGTAATTCCAATTTCAGAAACTTTACAAGTGGCATTATTTACTTTCATAGGAACTCCGTAATCCAACCTAGGATCTCTTCTATCAACATGATCCAATTTAATGTCATTATTAGGAGGCAGCTCTCCAGTACCTACGCCACTTGAGGCCACAGCAATTTGTGTTTGTTCAATCACTTTGGGGCTCACAGAAGCAGGGGTTGTGTGTGAAGAAACCCCAGTTGTTACTGGTGATTTTGTCTCTGATAAAGTAGATTTTGTAATATTATCATACTGACCCACTGAATGAGACTGAACCTTCTCTTTTCCTACACGCTTGGATTTGTGTTTCTTTATAGAGTTCTTCTTCTCTCCTGAACTCAAGTCCATATTTTCTTCCTCCTGACAACCTTTACTGGATAATTCACCTGCCACACTGGAGCCACGATGAGAGTCTGAATTACTTCTTGATGAATGCTTCACCTGGACTCTACATTTCCGAACATACATATATGGCATGGTTCTGGAGCACCTCTCCTCCTCCATCATCAGATCCAGAGAACAGTCTCCGTCTGATAGGTCACCAGCCATAGACTCAACTGTCTCCCTGTCTACAGACACACAATTGTCTGACAAATGGGTATCTACAGTACACATTGGCAAATGTTCAATTACATCTCCATGAATCTGCACCTTCTCCTTACTCACATCCTGTTTGGCACAAAGCTTAGGTGAAGTTCTATCATGTTCACCTTTAAAATCTGCCATGGCATCATCTTTTGCATTGGCAGTACCTTCTTCACAAAGGAACTGATCATCTGTACATTTAGCCGCATCTACAGGACAACCCTTAACATCCATGACAACCACCCTTGCATTAGCAAAGCTGGACCTCTCCCTCATCTCTATGTTGTGTATAACTGAATCAAAACAAGATTTGTTGACCGTGTTGTGGGTATCTCCTACCACATCAGGTTTTCCACTCAGCATTATTGGCTTGATTCTTCTCTTTTCCTTAGATGCACTGTAAGAGGATGAGCTCACTGAACTTGTAGGACTATTGGATGAGTCACCTTTCATCACAGAACCACTTGCTGATAAAGATGATGGTTCAAATTCCTTTTCATTTCCTCCTTTCCTTTTGTCCTGATCAGAAGAGATATCAGTTTGAGGTCGCACAGAATTGTGTTTCACAGCACTGCTGGTCTCTGCATCATACTTTGTCTTTGTTTTAACTGAAGTGCCTTTCAAGAAACTTTCATCATTTTCACTTCCAGCTTGTTTATCACACTTCAAGTTACTATCATTGTTCCTATCAAGCAACCTACCACCAGCAAGACCCTTGTCACTGGGTCTTGGTTCTTTGTCACATGCTTTTGAGTCATAGTTTGTGTTTTTCAAACGTTCTGATATGCTTTCAGTTTTACTGGAATGTCGTTTTCTATTTGCTATTTCAACAGTTTTCTGTTCCATTCCATCTCTCTTTCGCTTCAAAATATTCCGTAAGTCTCCAGAATAGTTTTGGTCATTTCTACTGGACTCTATTCTTTTCACCTTATCACCACTGCTTGATTTATTACGTGTCCTGCTTCGTTCATCTGCAGGACCATCTTTTGATGACTTCTTCAACCCTATATCTCTCTCACCAGCCTCAAGATACTTATCTCTCTCACGACTGTCTCGATCATATTTCCTCGGACCAGTTCTAGATTTCTCTGTAGTACCCCTATCACAATGATCTCTCTCCCTACTTGTTTTGGATCTACGTTTGTGGTCCTCTTCCTCTGCAAAATCCTTCTGTTTGTGATCTGAGGATTTGCTGTCATTCCTCCTCTCCTTTGCTGGGCCCTGTGTCCTCCTATCAGGTTTGTCTGGACTTTGGCTGTGTGACCATGGTTTTCTACAATCTTTGGGTTCAGGGGTCACAGGATGTTTGGCATTTCCGATTTTCTGCCTTTTAGGTGTCCCTTCATTGATTGTTTCGTTTCTCTTCCTTTTCTGGTTGTCGAATTCACCAATTCTTCCTCTTCTTGGTAAATGTGGATCAGTGTCGTCTTCAATCCCTCGGGGCACCTTCTGTTGACTAGACGATGACTCAATATACTTTCTGACCTCAGAGTGTTTTCCTCGGAAGTTTCCGGCACCACGTTTGGATAACAATAAGCTGCAGATAAAAAAGAGGAAAAAGGGATCATTATAAATGACTTAACAGAAGTGTTTGAGACACAAGGCATACAAAAAAAAAGTAAAAAAAATAATGTCTTTCTTCTTTCTTGAGTAAACTACTAACCTGTACATTATTTAAAATGTACTGGTCTGGTCATGTTTTAGCAAGACAAAAGAAACATCAGCTTATGTTATTTGATCACAACTCCAACATACATTCACCAAAAAATCATTGTCGAGACTTCATGGCATTACTTAATCTATAGATTTAGCTACATCCTTGCAACACTTACTTCAGCCTGCTGATTTCTCTATCTTTTCGTTGGAGTTCTGTTTTAGAGGTTAGGAGGAGAGATGTGATGTTTTGTTTGATAACTATGTTCTGTGCACGGGTCTTCTCTTCTGTTTCCTTTAACTTCTGAAGCTCAGCCTCCAGGTCCTGAATCCTTGCTACTGCAGTGGAATACTTTTGTTCCAGCTGAAGCAAAAACAGCATTTAAATCAACAAGGTTATTTTTGCATGGAGGACCTACAATGGCAAGCTAACACTTATACTTGGTGAAAAGGAAAAATATATGTTTTTGGCAAAATTTGATGAGGGAAATTTACTAACTGACCCCCCCGCCCTGCAAATTCATCCTAAAAGAACTTTACACATTACACACTTTGAGACAAAGATCAAAACTGATAAATTATGCACATGATGCAGGAGCAGAATGTTTCTATTAAATCTCACAACTAAACAAAGACCAAATAAAATTCATAAAAATAGTCTGGAGAAACATCAGCTTATGTTATCACTGAATTGTAATAGAAACAGGGTAAAATATCAAAAAACTTTGTGTGTACCAATCTGAATGGCATGACAATATGTCTGATGTGGCTGCCATAAAATGATAAACTAATCTGGATTTGATCCTCTGTGTTATCACTGATGGGAGTAGTATAGGGAATAGGGGTTCTGGACCACTTTCAAGAAATGTTCAAGCTTCCCTGGTCTAGGGGTTTCTTATAGAACATAAACATAAAGATGTGTTTTTCATGGATGCACCATGTACATGATTTGTGTGTTCATAATCAAGAGAATCTAATAGAATGGACTGAGGCGCAACTGTTCAAAAGTCGACAGTCATTGCTAGTGGAATCTGAAAGTGATGCAGCAGGATACACTGGGATCCTCTATCTGTACATACCAGTGACCCCAATCAAACCTACTTTGTTAAATTCTTTGTAGGAAAAACTTGCCTGTATTTGTGAGTCGTGTCGTTGCTGTAGTTCATCACTGAGGATCTCTGTGTACAGGTCCAAGTTACTGTCCTCTTCACCAGGCTTTACTGAAGATCCACTCCTAGCAGTTTCAACACCATCGTTACCTACACTTGATGACAAGCCAGCACAGGTTGACACAAGCAACTTGTCACCTGAAGATGATGACTGTTCGGATCTATTGTTGTCAGTTATGATGTCAGAATACAAGTCCAAACTTTCCTCTTCAGGCGGAGGCTTGTTGGGGACCAGGGACTGAGGTTTTACATCTTGTGACAGAGGTTTCAAATTTGTTGATGGAGGTTTCAAATCTGGTGATGGTGGTTTCATATCTGGTGACATGTGTTTCAAATCTGGTGATGGACCCAGGGGAGAAACTGGCACTGGAACGGATTTAGGTAAAGATCTACACGCAACAAGTGCTAGTTTTGAGTCTTCACATATCATGTCTGTGTATAGATCAAAGTCATCTTCCTGGACCACATCATGGGCCATTGTCGTAGGCTGACTGACTTGTGAGCTTCTGTCTTAGGATTTGATCAAGTCACGGAGAGGTTTCACATGATGAGGTTGATGGAGTTTATCTGTAATGTATCATCATTGTTGATAACTGTTACAGACAATATTCCTGACTGATATAAAATACTAACAAGTTTCTCCATGCTCAGGACATTTTCAATAAATTAATTAATCTAGGATTCAAAACGTGGAAACCTTCAAAGGCAGCTTAAAAATTAAAACAAATTTGTTAATGAGCCGCACTAGGTTCAAGTTACGGACCAGGGGCCCGTTTCACAAAACGCTTGTAGCCTAAGATCTCGTAAGTTTTCTCGTGGCCATTGTACCTCCTATACTGTAACACAGGAGCTATGGATGCTACGAGAAAAGTTATGAGATCTTAGGCTTACGAGAGTTTCGTGAAACGGGCCCCAGACAATTAGTAATCAGCTACATGCAGGACAACCATATGTTATACTTGTGTGAACAAATACACACATTGGAGCCGACCTGCAACAACGTTGAGAAATGTACACAAACACATGTCCCTTCATTCATGAAAACACTGCCCAAGTACAAAACTGTAAAGGTCTTCACAAAACTTACAAACATAGAAAAAGTGTCAAATCGAAGTAGTGGAATGTTTAAGTGCTACCAGTCATCATCAAAGACTGCTGCATATATACTTCTTTATATTAAAGTACTGGAGCTGATGAAAGATGAAATCTGCTGAACAAACTCATTTCTTAGCAGTTTATCTTGAGTCACCTGATATTAATAAGGTCGAAAATACACTGACGTTTTCATTTAACGACTATATTTTTAACTGCAGTCTAGCAACACCTTTCAACTTAACAAGTCAGTAATGTCAAACAATAGAAATGTTTTCTTTAAATCCTCGTTCATTTTTCTGATCAATACCTACAATCAGAATGATATCAAAATCCAATGTCCAGTCTCAGTTCTGCTCTCAGTTTCACTTTACCCGCCATTTCAAGCAAGTACGCAAGCGTCAACATTTCGAAGTTCCGGGGGATGTTAACAAGGACACATGCGCGTCACCATTCCCGGAAGTAAACATCCAACATGTCGGCTCTGCGACAAACACCGCTGACTTGCAGTGGACATACTCGACCAGTGGTTTATTTGAATTTTAGTGATATAACACCATATGGATATTTCAGCATAAGCGCTTGCAAAGGTTTGAATATATCTTTGGCTTCTAGCAGAGCATAAGTCCTAGCGAACTAAATAGCGTTCAATATGGGCACGTGCTCGCACCTGTAGTACCGACAGACAGCATGACACATCGGTATGCCACCGAAATGTGATTTTTGTCAGATATAGATTCGAGGAGAGATTTTAAGGGCGTAACATTAAATTTTTCTTGACTAGAGTGCAGTTTACCGGGCGCGCGACCCGGGACTGCTGAGCGTTCGCTAATGAGCGCGCTATAGCGCGCTGTAGAGCTACTGAACTGTCTCACTTTACCGCGCTGATGTATCCTTAGGGTTAGGGACCCCCCTTCTAGATCCTTAGGGTTAGGGACCCCCCTTCTAGATCCTTAGGGTTAGGGACCCCCGCTTCTAGATCCTTAGGGTTAGGGACACCCCCCTTCTAGATCCTTAGGGTTAGGGATCCCCCCTTCTAGTTCCTTAGGGTTAGGGACCCCCCTTCTAGATCTTTAGGGTTAGGGACCCCCCTTCTAGATCCTTAGGGTTAGTGAGTAAAGGTTAGAGTTGGCAAACCTTAGATGCGATTATATCCATCCACGAATCGAAAGTCAAACGATAAACGTCATCATATATCATAGCTTCGCTGGATTGGCTGCACAACATCTTGAAAACAATGCCTAGGTGTGGCTTCTCGCTTTGATGAATGGGTAGGCGGGGCCTAGCTCTGCGCATGCGCAGTAAATGAAAACAAACCATAATAGCTTGTTTTCATTCACTGCGCATGCGCAGAGCTAGTGGGGTAATGACCCGTTAAACAAGCACTAACAAATTGTGATCGCACCGGTGGTCCCGAGGTAGCGTGTCCGCTAATTAGTCTAATTAGTCTAATTAGAATCCCACGACCCCTGCTGAGAGCGTTCGGGCCCCGCCAGCACAGCGAAAAAAATCGGAAAAAGCGCGCCCGGTAAAGTGCACTACTCCCTTTTTCTTAAATGATATGTCCAATAATGATAAAAACCAGATGCTGAAACTGTATATTTGGTTCGGTGCAGCATTCGTACTAAAAGACAAAACACGGAACAGGTTTGCTCGGGTGCAGGCTAAAACGTCACCGAAGCAAAACTGCACCTGGCATAAACGGCACCATTTGGACACAACGGAACCTCCCCTTGGCGAAGACGGCAACAAATGTTAGGGCGAAAACGTCACCTTATAAAATTTGAAAAGGATGAACATTGATACGTTCACTTTAGTGTTTTGTGAACATTGGATGAACATTGATATGATTGATTGATATACGCATCAACATTCAACTAAGCCATGTCACCGATGAGGTGTTCAAAGTGTGGAGCCTGTTCAAGGATGGTGACTTGTCCTTATCTCAAAGTATAAGATGTGCAGCAATTCATGGACCCATCTTTCATTGAGTTACTAAATAAAACATTTAAACAATAAAAAAAATATTAAAACTTTAAAGTCAACATAACAACAAAGTCAATATAACAATGTTTTATATATGGTGCTGTTTTAGCCCATCAATCAGTAGCCGTTTTCGCCAACATGGTGCCGTTTTCACCACACGATTTAGGTGCTGTTCTGTTGTGGTGCCGTTTTAGCTCGGGTTCAGTTCCCGTCACGGATACCACGCGTGATGCCAGTCTCTTGTTCACCTGTTTTAATATATGTGGTATGTTGCCCTGAAAGAGCTGAAAAAACTTTTTCAGAAATAAATAGATGTGTTGTGTCTGTAGAAGTAAGTCCTATGGGCACTCTGTCTTTAATAAACAAGATTAACCAAAAGTTGAAGTTTGTAAGTATTGACATCCCTTGCCATAATGAGTTTCTCAAGGTCCATGGACAACCCCCTGTATTAGAAACCCCAGTCTGCCTGTGGTTCAGTTGGAAACAATTTGATATAACTTCAATGAATTTCTATTCCACGATTGGAAGAATTTGAATCTTAAGCAGAAAGGAAAATATATCCTATCGTTGTAATACAACTTTGTGGATCTTTAAACCAATTATTAACACAAGTATAGCACTTTAATATTTCTAAGGTTGACCTACTTTCAGTTCGCTCTCAGGACGATCATTCCATTTTAATTGTCATGTCATATTTTGATTTAAGAAAGATGAATGAAAGCTACGAGTATATTCCTTAATTATACATGGACAACTCTTCAGCCACTGAAGATAGCAATAGGACACAAAAACTAGCTGGCGTAGGAAGCTGCGCTATGACTGGATATCTGTAGTCACATGGTTCAATAACAACAAATCAAAGAGAGGGTTACTTCCTCGTTTGTACTTGTTTCAAAATGGCATAATTTTTGTAAGTTATTGCAAAAAGGTAAGTTAAACAGGTGGGCAGGCAACTTTCAAGATGGGCAGGCAATATTTATGGGCCACCAGCCCGGCTGTCAGGTTGAGTTGAAAAATTATTTCAATCACTGCCATAGGCATATAGTACAGTAGCGTAGCAGTACAGTACAGTAGCGAAAATTGTTGAGGTCAGTGACACTTGTTTGGTAAAGGACGACAAGACTACACAGTGAAGGGTTGATCGGACAGTACAGACCTTATATGGCTAACAAAGCTTTATATTATGGTTTGGACCTGCCTAGTGTACCAAATTAGACATGGTGCTATATTTAGAATGGGGTATCCTCATTTTCACCAAGACTTATTGGCTTTCCCATGTCATTGACGATACATGCACAATGTATCAGGATGTAATGCCAGTTGCTTGTCTTTTTGTCAGTTTTCTTCTCTTCGTTATTTTAAATATAGGAGCAGACGATTGTTTTTCAAGTAAAGGAAGTTTCCCTATCATGGTATGCTCATAAAAATTGCTGTAGTGATCAGCAACTTGAGAAAACAATACGGAACTGGAATTTTATTCGGAAATAGCCACTGGTTTGGTAATACCCGATACCGCTCTAATACATCATGTGTGAAATTCATGTCTGTAGGAATGAATATGTTAGATGAAAGATCTGTCAGAATTTAAAGTCTATATCACTAGAAAACTGCTGGTATTCAGGTAATATGGAAATAAATGCTGCTGTCTCAGTGTAGTACCATTTCGTAAATAATTTAACAAGTATACAGTTGCACTCATTGTGAGTTTATTGTAATTGTTGTTATTATTGTCATTGGTACATTGAAATTTCATTTTCCATCTCCAAAGTATCTGTATCATGATAAACATAATAATACTACATTATTGAGAAGTGTATTTTCTTGTGAGTCTGAGTTTTCTCCTAGTGCTCTGGTCGTTCATTTTTAGATGGAAAGCCAATGTTACGGCAAGGCGACACAGGGGACTGGATTGGGACTTTCGAGGGTCACAAGGGAGCAGTATGGGGAGCCACACTGAACCGAGATGCCACCAGGGCTGCAACTGGTGCTGCAGATTTTACTGCGTGAGTAAACTACACCGTGTGTGACTGGGTGACTTGTCATGTGATATGCATCCATGCATACTGCTGATAGAAACTAATGGAACAAGGATGTGTACACTTACAATACTGTGGTGTGCATGCAACATAGAAAAGGCTGAAGGGTGTGCAGCCCCTGACATGTCCCCATGAGAGCACCTGTGGGATGTTCTCAGGTGGAGTCCCAGCACCTGCTGGTATGGCCCAGTGAGGGTTAACTGATCACGCCAAACAGTAGGTAGTAGTAGTGTAGCAGTGTGCATGTTGACTGAAATAGAAGGCAGTACTAGTTCAGCAGTGCGCACCTTGACTGAAATAGCAGGCAGTACTAGTTCAGCAGTGCACACCTTGACTGAAATAGCAGGCAGTACTAGTTCAGCAGTGCACACCTTGACTGAAATAGCAGGCAGTACCAGTTCAACAGTGTGCTCCTTGACTGACAGTATTCCATCATAGAGTTGTGCATGTATGACCCAATGAGTACCCACTAGATATTGATCTACATACATGGATTCAGTTTGACTGACATTTATTGTCATTACATCTTCAATGTCATTTCATGAATTTCCTTGTTTTAGGTTTGTTGTATATATAGAAAGTTGTCAAGAGTTCAAGATACTCAAGAGATAACCTTTAAATGATTTGTGTAACTGAGGTGGGTGGGGAGGGGGCATGAAACATAACCGAATAAGAAGTAAGTGCAGTCTTGTAATGGAGGCAATGCTCACCTTAATTGTTAGGAACGTCTTTCCTACTTTTACCATGTAGTAAGTGTGTCTACATGCATTAAACAAGAGAGATTTATCTAGATGCTCACAGAGGCCAATATATTTGACTATGTCTGCAGCAAGAATCAATGAAATGCTCAAATTTGTGATTGAATGATTTAGGTGTCATTCTAAGCCAACACCCCAGAATGTTGTTTATAATACCAAACTGGGTTCAGAATTTAGTATATATAGATGTAGCTGAACCATAGCTGAGAGAAGTATAAAACTTAAAAATGTCATGTAAATCAGTGTTTCCAAACAGCGTTAATATTTTTAGAGAGTGTATAAGCGTAAGAGATTTGTTCTTGATTAGCCTACAGTACTCACTTATATTTCATGAAAGTACAGAAAGGCTTTGTTGTGACTAACACATGAAGATCTGGGTTAGAATTGATTTAACGGTGTCAGATGGTCAAACGCACTGACTTGGTTGACACGTCATATCCCAGTTATGTAGATTGATGCTCTTGCTGTTGATCACTGGATCAACCTCCACCATACATTTGGAATATGGCTAAATGTGGCATAAAGTTAAACTAACCCACTCACTCACACTCTTTGTTCGAATTAAGATAAAACATGTATGTTACCAGGAAACTCTGGGATGCAGAGAAAGGCGAGGAGATCCACTCGTTTGCCCATAAGCACATTGTGAAGTGTGTGGATTTCTCCGCTGATAGCAACTTTCTTCTCACGGGAACCCAGGAGAAAAACCTTCGAATATTTGATCTGTTGAAGCCAGAAGCAGGTAAGTGTAGATGGTTTGAATGTCAGCAAGACTTGAGACCACGGCTTTAAGCAGAACTAGCATGTTAGCTTGTTGATGGATGAACAACTTCTATTTGTTGAAAGCCTTAAGTGATGCAGGTTTTATCATGTTCACCTGTTTTTGGGGGCTGGGTATGATGCTGATAGATCTATGGCCATAATAAGGGCCAATCTACTAGTGGAATCCATGATAAGTGGATCCTGTCACTGACAAGGGACACGATTAGTCAAGGACTTGGCATGAGACTGCTGTGAATTTCAAGGGTACAAACAACAAACAACAAGTGATAAGATTTAGAAGTCATGAGTTTACTTTTACACCACACTCCGCAATATTCCAGCTATGTGGCGACAGACTGTAAGTAATCGAGTCGTGGACCAGACAATCCAGGGATCAAGAGCAGGAGCATTGATTTGAGCGATTGGGAACCAATGACATGTCAACCAAGTCAGCGAGCCTGACCACCTGATCCTGTTAGTTGCCTCTTACGACAAGCATAGCCACCTTTTCTGTCCACTTTCACGGGTCTTCAGAAGTGAGAGTCGAATGTAAAATGGTTGAAGTTTGATTGAAAAAGTGTAACATTATTTAATATGAATTTCTGATGTATATTCTTACCTCTGTGTTGCATGAGTTGATGCAGAGATCTTTTGTGACATTTCCAGAGCCACGAGTACTAAGTGGACACACTGCCAATGTCAGATCAGCCTTGTTCACAAAGGGAGATAAATCTATCATCAGCATATCAGATGATAAGACTGTCAGGTAGGTAACTGAGATCTGTAAAATGTTCGTATCTTCACATTGAATCCAACCATGGGTTGCCTTGTAACAATAACTAATTGTTAGATCAGTAATGTGTATATACTGAACCTAAAGTCTGGTTCAAAAGCAGAGCAGTGTTTTACTGTTGAACTTGTAAATATAAAATACTCAATGAAACTTTGAATATAATAATTTACTGAGGCAATCTTCAAGTGTCTCAATGTTAGACACTGGTGTATTTATGTCCAACTACCTTGATGTGTTACAACAAGTTTGAATTTCTGCTCACAGTAGTGAGTGTTCATTCTTGAAACTGCATACACATAGATCGTGTTGTCAAGTGATGCCCTTTGCTGTTTAGAGTTTTCAAGAATTTTTCTTTTCCCTGTTACCATGGTAGCAAGTCATGTGTCCACTTGTGTGTATTTCAGACTCTGGGATGTCAGCAGTGGGACAGAGGTGAGGAAGATTGATCTGCCAGCTCAGCCATCTAGTCTAGAGTTGGCCCGCGACGGAAGTGTCTTCCTGGTCACACATGGCCATAAGACATGCTTTTTTAATTCTGATACGTGAGTGTTGTCTCCATTTATCCTGCAGTTTTGTGAATCATACAATATTTGAGATCTGTGCCAATTTTTCATACTGTTGGTGTTCGGTAAATTAAGCTAAAGCATCCTTGTAAAACCTAGATGAGAATAAACTTTTGAACTTGTCCGTGTACTCACTGCTGTGTGTCTGTTTCAGGTTTGATAGTGTGAGAGAGTATGAATCCCCAGCACCGGTAAACTCCTCATCTCTCCATCCTTCAAAAAACATCTTTGTTTCTGGAGGCGAGGACTTCAAAATGTACAAGTATGACTATGAAACTGGAGAGGAACTTGGTAAGATTGGCATTAACAATAGTTGATATAGAAACTGTTTTCTAAACATTTGCCAAGATAACAGTTATGAGAAAGTGCACACTGTCTGTCAGATGTTTTCTTGTTTGATGCCGTCACACTGGCACAATGGGAGGATTTGGAAAACTCAGATGTTGGCAACATGATATAATTCCTGAGCTAAGAGGATAAGGTAGTTTGAGTGGCTTAGTGGTATGGGTGTTTAACTGCCTTGATATGCTAATCATGAGTTCAAACACCAGATTAACCCAGATATCTTTCTCGGTTAGCACCTTTCCCCTACAAAGCTATGATGTTATCATCTGACTTCAAAACCTTTATGACCATTCCATGGTCAAAGGAGGCTCCTCTAACTGGAGGTTGGCATTCCAGTGACACATGGGGCTCTGAAAATCCTCCGAATTGAAAGTTATAATGATCATTGTCATGTATTGGCTCTGAAATCCTTCATTTTGTTCCATTTTAGAATCATTCAAGGGACATTTTGGTCCAGTTCACTGTGTGAGGTTTTCTCCTGATGGGGAGTTGTATGCCAGTGGCAGTGAAGACGGAACTCTACGTTTGTGGCAGACAACTGTCGGCAAAACATACGGTTTGTGGAAATGCATCTCTCCAGAAGACAACCTCTCAAACTCCGATTCCAACATTCCTCTGAAGGCAGAGGCGTAACATTGGCACTTCCTAGCGCTCACAAATCTTGCTTCATGTCCACAGCTACTGACTATCTAGCAAATGTTTCACTCTGAACTTCAACAGAACTCAAAGATGTTGGCTACCTGTCAGTGATGTCCTGTGGAATGGTAATTAAGATGACTGATTTATGTTGCGATGCAAGTCACAACAAATACATGCAGCACAAATACAGAATTATTGTCAGCTGTTTGTCGTTGTGTAAGTTCTGGTTGAAGTCAGATCAACTTCCGTTACTTCTTGACCATGGGACCTCCTGAGAATGTTGAAAAGGAACATGTCAGTGATCAGTGTATTGACTGTAGGATGCTTTTTGTGTTCTGTTTCCATTGGTTATATTTCCCCCAATTCAACTGGCAAGACCTGAAAATGATTCAAGATCAGCATTCTTTAATGGTCCTAAATTTGATGTATTGACGGGGATGTTATTGAAGCAAAATAAATAATATAAAGTCTTGTCTAAGTTAAATGTCTACTAGTTAGTACAAAAGACTTAATGATACGTTGTTATGCTATTCATAAGTAGTGAAGAAACACTTGATTCTTTCAGCTACTGTGTTATGAAAAAATCAGATTTCTTTGGGTACATGTAAATGTATTTTGTTGAATGTAAAAGGGTTGACATAACTATAGGCTTTAGGAATAATGATATTTGAAAGTTTTATAAATTGTTTCAAATATTGTTTGTCTATAGAAGATAAGTATTATTAAGTGTATACATATTATTAATATCTACTATATAAACATTGGCCTTGGCAGTGTATTAGAAATATCTTCCAGTAGTCGCCATGAACAAGACAATCAGTGGGAAAAGTTACTATACTAATCAAAATGTGTCACAGAACTCTGGAAGCTAGTATACTTTACTTCTTTTGAGTGATGTGTTTTTGGCATGATGCTGTTGTGCTGAGATACTAACATTTAATCTTCTGTCTCTTTGTGAGATATGTTTCCTTATGTGATGTGAGCACACTCATCTTCGTTATTTTGAATAACACAATAGCACAACATTTAGGAGCATATGCTTGCTCCTTCATCAGGTGAATAGCAGGCAGTATCAAGGGGTTATATATACATACAAGAGGCACTACAAAGGAAACATTTTTAACAATGTTGAGGAATGAAAATATAACATAAACATGAGGCCAGTAATACACTAAAACAACATGGTAATTGCCTTGATGGAATATAACACAGACATGAAGGGGTCAGCAGTACACTAATTTACAACATGAACTGGCCACAGGTACCATGCCATGTTTTGGGGTGGGGTCTGGCTGGCAGTGCTGGATCCTTTGCAGTTGCTGTGAGGAGGTTCTTGAGGGTCTTGCCACTTGAACATGTGACATCAATGCTAGCTTGGTTCTTGATGAGGCAGGAGATCTTGTGTGGCTTTTTCTTTATTTCCTGTCTAGATTACTGGAGAGGAGCCCAACCAGAATTCTTGAGAATGTGTTAGCAACTCTGTTATTTGTGTGGTTTAACACTTTTTGTTTAAAGTTACATATTGATGTGAGTTTTGAGATCAAAATGTTTTTGGGGTTTCACAACAATGAAAATTCTTAGTTCTGTACAGATCACATGTTCATACAGAAATATATGAATGAAAATATTGGGACGTATCTTGATACATGATGTCAGCATTATATCATGGGATGATATATTACCTTCTGACCCAGTGAAACAACAAGCAGTTTAATGCATGATTTTGTAAGTATTTGGAGAGGCGAGTCACTCTCTTAATATACAATTCTGACTTTTAGTAATCACTCTTTGTCTCTTCTGATGCATTGTTTACAAATCAAAGCTGACCTTCCTAAGCTTATGAGGCTATACTTGCCTTGTTTCATTTGACATGTCTTCACTTCTTTGAGTATATTGGGAGACAGGCATTATTAGTATGTTAGGAACCACTTCTTTCATGGCACCCAGTTGTGGGGGTTCTAGAACTGGTTTTGAGTAGCAGATTAAGAGCTATTCAAAAGTTATCTCACTCCAACCCCTCAAAAAAAAAGAGAAAAAAGGAAGATGCTACAAAAAATATAAATGAAATAAAAAAAATAAAGAATAAGTGCCACCACTCTACTTAATAGTGCCATGTAGATGTTCCTGATACAAATATATTGTGTGATGTGTGCTACAAATGTTCATTTGCTTCATCTCAGTGATATTTGAGCCACGCAGGTAAGAGATTGAATCACCCCTGGTAAAAGCCATATATGTATTTATTTGAATAGATTCTTCAGTATGGTGCAAGAGTTAACATGTGCATAGTAATGTTTTAATTTAGTTGCTCATACCTAGTGTAAACATTGTAAGCAAAATAATTATTTTGTAAAGGTTCAGTTGCTATGTACCTGGGTGGTTTGGTCATCAGTGTTGCAATTCACTGTACAGAGTAGTTGCCCTTGGAAGCCAGGCACCCATGAATGCAAGTCGGCATCCAACTTTGCTTCAGCTATCAGCTTGATAGTGCCCACTGAAAAATATCTGAAACTTGCACCAGAATTTGTTTGTTGAAAGTACAAGGAACAGTAAAAATGCAAAATCTTAATGTCAACACCTTGAAAATACTGTATAAAGATACTGCATCTATGAGAGTATAGATGACACATCCTTGAAAATCTTGCATGGCAACATCTAAATATCTGTGCCATTGTCAAGTGAATGAATGGTGTTAACAGGCAGATTCTAGAGACTACCGATATGGAAGGATCTATTGTTTTGGTTTCTGTTTTGTGTTGCATTTTCAGGAAATAAGTGCAACTTTGTTAACTCAAACAGGTTATGGTCTTTTGAAATAAGTACTAGAAATAATTTGCAGTTATGATGTTTATGAGCAGTGTCTCGTCTGTTCCACTGCTTGAGTATTAGACTCTCCTTGGCTGTGAACTGTTTTACTGCTTTTCAATTTAATGTTATTAATATCATGTATGTTGAATTTATATGGTTTAATATGAATATACTTCAAGTCTGAGTAAAGCAGGCATTTTGAGTCAACGTAATTTACCTAAAGATTGAGAATGCTCAGCTTCGCTAGAATCATCTTTTGGATACCATTGTGATGTCACATGGGACAAGTCTCATCAGCCACATGTTGACATCTTGGTGCTGAGCATGGCAGGGCATATTAGTTCCTCAAACCAACCTTTACTTTACCACATGCTTTATCACAGAAACTTAAAAAGCAGAGAAACTCATGATCAGCACCTTCTTATTGCATGTTTTATTCTCTACATCAACTGACATGTCAAGGTCCTGGTTATTGTAAGAGTATTGTAATGGGGTTCAGTGGTAAAGATTGCTGACTTTGTTGGTGCATGGCATCATGTCATTTGGGTAGATTGATGCTCTTGGTGTTGATCAGTGGAGTGTCTGTTCCAAATATGATTATTTACAATCTGTGTTTATGCATCGACAACAAACAAAAAATAGCAAAGAAAACCTCCACATTAATTCAGTGATAACTGCCAACATGCCAGTCACAGTTAGGGGAAGATAACTTTAGTTCTTTTCTTTCACTTTTGTAGGTTACATGTTTTTCGCATTGTTATGTACCATGTGTCCTCTAATGATATTGTGGCTCCTGTAGTATGAGGACATGGCTACCTTCATCTCTGGATAAAATTAATGTTATGAGTGGAATGTTGTATTTAAAAAGTGGTGAGAAACAAAGACACAGAATCTGAAAACATCAACAGTGCTTAAGAACATATAATAATGAGGACATGGCTGATGGAGTATGAAGAACAGGAAATGAATGATATGAATGCATTCAGGGGCGCAAGCAAATTGTGATTAGGATTGGGATCTGTTTTTCTTTTCCACCGTTTGTTTTAGGTGGATGGGATGACTTGAATGAATTAAGAAAACTTTACCGTCTAATTCCTGCAAAAGTGCTAACCTCAGCAAGTGTAGTTCGTTTTCAAAAAGGGACGAAAGCAATATGATTGTGAGAAACTGACTAGACCATGGTGTTCTGCATTAACTTGAGAACAATTCATGGATGTATTTATCAATATCAGATATTTGATAGTCACTTTTGTAGAGAGGGGTGGTTTCTTTGTTAGATATATGACAAAATCATGTTACATGTGATGTTTTCAGTGATGCAAAATAAATGCATTTATCAGTTTGTGTTCAGTAGTGTTTGTCGTCTTTCTTGATGCTTGTAAATGTTTGAAATTCCTGTTTTGGAAGTCTGGGACTACAAGGCTATGAAACCTCAGTCATGAGTGAATAAAAATGTCTACACTAGTCTTGACCTGCAAGAGCCCACATAAGTGTTGTTGATCAATGCTCATTCTATCACTTACTGGTTTTCCATGTCCAAACCATAATACTTGCAGGCTGTCCTGCACCAAATCCTATTTTCTCCTTATTCTCATGGATAGAGATTCTGCTTGCAGAATGGAAATCTGACACCCTGCCAGGTGCTTGGTATTAAAGGAATAAAACAACTGAGATGAGTCAGTATACTGTGTTTGGAGTAGCCATGTTAGCCTGCTGAATGGTCTACCAGCACAAGTTCGGACAGCGCACACCGTGGACAGTGTATTCAAACAATGATTGGATTGAACTGGATGCTTACAATTAATTTTCCACTTGTTTTCTTGTTCATTCTCAACATATATTTTGAATATTGCCAGGTACAGTACTAAATTGCAAACGAGCAAAAACATGATTTCAAGGCATCTGGTTAAGAAAGTGACTCCTGTATTAACAAGCACCTGTCAACATTTGCAAGCATTTATCAGCTCATACAATTAAGTGAAGGACCATCTATTTTGCACCAAAATTATCAAAGTAAAAAATACAACAAAATAACCCACATTGTTTCATAAGTATTTAATAACAGAATACATTACTACAACTCGTTTAGAAACCATGTATAAAGTTCAGCTTTCCTTTTCCGTTTTGAAATGGCCAATAGACTCCACACAATCACAAATAGTTCACTTCCAACAACAGTCTGATGTAGTCTGGTAGTGCTTACATGGTGTCTCAAGGAGAAAGCTTCATTCATACATTATGTACAAACAATATGCCTACATGCGGTCCCATTAATCTGCAGGCTCAAATGTGTAGTGTTGCACTGCTTTCTCCTGTGCTGGATCACCACCATTTTCCAGGTAGAGGTTGTTGAATGGGTATTGTTTAGGCATCTGAAATACAAACAAGCACGCAATAAATCACCTGAATCTGTAAATAGCAAAAGGCACTAGTTTAGGGTCTGTCTCACGTATCTACCACGTTTTGCTGAAATATATTAAGAAATGTTCATGTTTTGCTTCAGCCAAAGCCCTTCCCTCCCTTTTGAGACAAAGTCTGAAATGTATCCATGGAAAACAGAAAAAAAAAATGCCAAAAATCTGTATAGTATAAGACACAACCCTAGGTTCAGTTTATTATATCTACTAATTTTCGTCTAAAAATATCAAACGTATTTTGAGTTATGCTCCAGAAACAAAACAATTATGGACAGACGGACAGATAGAAAAATCAACTATATCCCCCAGCATTACATGCCAGGGGGATAATAATGTGGGAGGGCTGTTTTGAAGCAACATTGAACAACGTTTCTTCAGCAATTGGTCACCTATAGCCTGTTTTTATGACTGTATTGTCATCAGTAGTAAAATAGTCTTAGATTTATGTACAAGTTTTTTTATACACCATCTATGACACTCTAGTTATTTTACAGTCCTTTGATGACTGGACTTTAAACAATTTGTACTTTTTATGAATGTGAAACTTATTTATTCATTATATGGCTGAAATATTGCTGATGTGATATTAAATTTTAACTCACTCACTTAAACAATATTTCAGTTCAGTGGACATGGTGTTGACAAATAAAGCACCACTCAGACCTTAGTTCACCCTTTTTGGGGATGGAAGAATATACCTGGAGAGTCCATGTTGAGTTATAAAAGAATACATGTACAAATACAGTGAAAGTCAGATTCTACTTACCACTGGCAGAAAGTGTGGGTATGGTTCTGTCAGAATATAGATCGCTAATAATGTACCGAGGAAAGTACCAGTTGATAGGAACATTGTCCGGCTGAAACAAATACGCCAGACATAAATAATGACAGTTATGATCATTATCATTATTATATTTTCAGGTATGGGTATTGTGTCAATACTTCCATAGAGTGTTTTGTAAATTGTATTTTCAGTGTTATCAGATCAGCGCATACTAAATCTGTATGTTGAAGGCCCTGCAGTCACAGTGCTAGTTCATTCCAAACATACATTCTCTACTTCATGTGTAATCACATAAATGAGAAATACACCTTTTTAACTTAGCAAATATTCAAAATGTAAATGTAAGGCTAAAACATATATCCAAAAAACGCTTTCACGGGATACAATGTATAAATGAAATACTGCTGTTATCATGAAATGTATGTCATATTTGGGATTTCACTCTCTTGGTAAAGTACAAATTCTAGTACTTTTTTGGTTCAGTCCCATCTGGAATTTGAACCTGTACCCTCACAGTCAGGCACATAATCGCCAGCACACAAAGTCAGCCATCTAGCCCGCCCAGCCACCGCGACTTCCACAAAAATGAAAGCCAGACAACAGGTAGTCTAGACTGCGTATTTTGTGTACCCCTCTGATAAGGGTAAATTGGCACAGCTGCCACGGCCGAAAGCTATGATTACACGAGGCCATTTAGAAAGTGGTCAAATGAAATACATGTATATGTCATTTTGGGGATTTCACTTTCTTAGTAAAGTACAAATTCTAGTACTTTTTCGGTTGAGTCCCATCTGGGATTCGAACCCGCACCCTCAGAGTCAGACACCTAATCGCCAGCACACATGTTGTCATGTTATGAACATGTTTCATACACTTTCACTGAAAGATCTCTATATTTACAACAGCCAAAAATGTCATTGTCTATGTTATTATAATAGCCCTTGAAAAACATTTTAATTAAATAATCAGTTTTCCACAATTTACCTGTATATACACCTATTTTATAAATCCAAGATATATCCCTTCACATACATACAAAAGTATTTTTTGTCATCGACACATCTTTGTAACAAAATGTAGAAAAAACCTTGCAAACTTGGGTTTATACATCTCAGTATCCCCATCACAAGCAGTAGCTCTATATATAGTTACAACTCATCTTGCTGATTCATCTCGTGAATTAGACTCATTTCATGCTAATGCTGTTATACAATCCTTATCTGTGACATTTTATGGATCACATTATCTAGTTTCTCAAACAGATTAGGAAATGCAACAAATTTTATCATAAACTTACTACGACAGTCTGGGGTTGGCATTTATGTTGTACCTGTCTTCACCAATCATATCATGGTCGACATGCAACTGAAATATACAAAACATTGTCATCACACATTTTAGTTTCATATGGAGCTCATAATCATGAATATATCGAGTGGCACACTGCTCTTGTAATCACACTCATCAATAATTAAGATGAGTACCTTGAAACAGTTTGGTAAATTTTGCACAATCTATTTTAGATGCGTCCTAGTCAAAATGGCCACACTTTGATATCAAATAATACAAATGTCATGAGCATTAAAAACTAATAAAACAATGTATGGCCATTTTGACTTTCCTGTGTGGCCATTTTGACTTTTTGTGTGCCCATTTTGACTGTGGGTCGTGGCCATTTTGACCTTTTTGTATGGCCATTTTGACTAGGGTCAGTGTGGCCATTTTGACCTGTTCCCTTTTAGATCAGTTGACTGAAGTAAGTTTCTACATTTAGGGGCCGTTCATAATTTATCACCAGCGGGGGCGATGAGGATTTTCAAGGGGGGGGTCAGCTGTTTTGCTTTCTTTAATTTATTATTTTAAATAGGCAGGGAGGGTGGGGGTGGGGGGTGTCATGTGTTTTGTACATACAATGCGTATGTGTGTGTGTGTGTGTGGGGGGGGTCCTATCAGATTTGTACAGAAAAAATATAAAAATCCTCATCGTCCCCTCCTAGTGATACCTTATGTATGGTCCCTTACTGTAGTGAGTCTAAACTTTTTGAACTTTTGGATAGTATAGTTTAAATAGTTTAAACAACGTACAGGTTCACCATAGTTTCTTTTTATCTCTGGTAAATCCCAGTCCTCATTTGGATCCCTGATATCTCCAGATACATGTGGAAGCTTGGGGTAGTCTCCATATCCAGTACCATCATCAGCATACACGTCATAATCTTCAACCCGCAACCCGTATCTTTTGGCAGCATTGGCGCGTTCTTCAGGGGTCATGGGATATGGGCCTGGCTTCCAGTCCTTATTCCAGTCTGTAACAAATAATCAAATGACGTTTTAATATCTCATGAAAGACGAAGTTTCTCATCATTACATTAGACTTCTATCTCTTGTAACAACATTCTCACTGAATGGTATCATTTAGTTGCTTTAGTTCGCATTTCATGGTTGGAGAATTTTGACAACTATTGTTTGTTCCTCCACTCACAGTGTATGGACCTTTATCCAATTTTGCATTAACTGAAACAACTGGAATCATTTGGCCAGTAATATGAAAACAGTCTTTGGCGTCAGATTTCAGAGGTTAGGTCTGAGGTATTTTGGGGTGCTTCAGTGAATGCATATTCCTAAGCGACCGACTTGACGCGATAGTGATAAAACACTCAAAGTAAAGACTCAGTTTACAGTACGTACTTGAAACTACCGCTGATGTCTTGATGGATCTGTTAGTTATGCATGGCCGAAACACTTTGCTTGCTAGCAAAACACTCCTGAAGGTCGCCATGTTGGACGTGAAAGTCAAAGACTGAAGATTGTCAACAAGGGCGATAACTCTTTACCCCCCCCCCCCCCCCCCGGGAATCAGGGTGTTTGTTTCAAAAAGAAGGAAATACTTTGAAATGTTGTTTATTGTTAAATCAGAATGCAGACTTCGTAATTTCTAGGTTGATTTCTTCCTTTTTGCCCGGTAGTCTTTGATAGCATGTTTTGATATAAACTGGAAATGATAAACTAAGAATCTATTTGAAATATGTGTTTGACCTGACTTACTAAACATTAATCCCTTCATGTGCCATTTCCGCCATGTAGCACGTTAAATATCAAATATGTTGCCTAGGAAACTTCTCACACAGGCCACTAAAAAAAACTTATTTTTGTAGGCTTTGCAGTATTTAAGCTAATAGCTCAAAGTCATTCGATCATCATGCTTTACACTGAAAATGAACAATGACTGCATCATCTTTGAAAATACTTTACGTATACTGGTAAACTGGGACATATCGTTCACACATACGCATTCATTAAAGACACGAGTTTTTTTATGTGTATTACTTTTAAATGCCCTTCAAAGACTCTATACGTATTCAGTACTCATTTAAATGAAATTTGTTGGATATTTGAGAAGAAATAATACACGAGCTATGACAGTGAAAAGTTCTTTGTTCTCAGCATAGTTATGTACTGAATTTATGGTAGTATATTATTGAATAAACGTTGAAATAGTTTATGTCTTGTAGAGAGATAGATGGGAAACTAAATCATCTGATGGGCGACGTATCAGAACACTTTTGTGTGGTCTGCAATAATGCAATGTTCAGAGTTCAGTCCCTTTGTACGTGAGGAAGTCAACCCACCAAATGTTTCTGATTTCGCACATAGATCGTAAATGGTGTCGGTTTTCTTAATGCAAAACGTGTGTCGGTCCACATAGAGTCCAGACAGAGACGTTTAAGAGGGTCCTGTCAGGTGAAAGGTAAGTCATTTGTACGGAATGCCAAATATGTCCTTTGTTAATTTTGTCAGCTGATTGGCATTTTGACTCACTGTCAACACCCACTGACAGCACCTCGGTTGCTGTCAACAGACTCTCATGGTCTCTGACGGTCTGTTCTCCACGTAAGACATCGGTATATTGATTACAATTTTGCGCATTTCAACAAACCATTTGCATTTTTAGTAAGTACCTATGAGGCGCTATGTTTATTGACTACGTTACCTGACAGTTCCATTAAACAATGTCTAAGTACTGACAGTATATGGTCTTTGGTACTAAGGATATGACATGCCAAAAGATGTGTTAGTGTGAAATTAGTATTTCACGTATTTTATTTATAAGCCATGAACTGCACTTGTGAATTAGCAAGAGCCTTGTTTAGAGCCTAATTACGTTACAGTTATGCATGATTGATTGATTGACTGATTGATTGATTGATTCAAATTGCTAGGTTCAGGTGTTCACTACATGTATTTATTTTATAATAGTTGTTTCGATATGCTTAATCATTAATGCTTCATGTCCTTCATGCAAATGAATGGAGGAATCATGACTACAATTAATTATCATTGAAACTCCCATTTCATCTGACTTAATGTCAAGACCCTGTAATTTCCATGAGGTGTTTTTCTCCAGTGGAGTACCTCTCTCTTTGGCGATCTGAGCATACCTCTGTGGGTGAGATATGTAATCAGATGCTTCGAAATCCTTGGTAATAGGAAGCAAAATTCATATCTACTGCTCAGTCTAGGTAAACTTCGTCTCAGTGTATTTCGTTACACTCCACCACTGAGTCTAACAAAACCTAGTAGAAGGTCGCATCAGGTAACCTTTGAGCAACCAATCACAATCCAATCAAATGCGAGACGGTTAAATAGATTTAGCCAATCAGACAACGGCTACTATTTAGGGATCGGAGGGACTTTCAAAATATTCAGGTCACCGACACAGATCTCTCCACAAACAAAAATCAGCATGTAACACAGTTATTTGACCTAGAGTATATATGCTTTGGGGTTTCTGTTGACATGGTTACCATTAGCTAATATTTCCGCAAGACAACGTCCTTGAATATTGTCAAAAACACTATTTTCAGCGACTGTTTACTCACCGTTGTCATGGCTGTACGTATGCCGTGTGCATCACCCGGAAGCGATTGTATGCTAAATAACATTCAGAATCGTTCGGGTACAAACCTTTTCGAGATAAAAAGTTCAAAAGGTATGTGCGAATGTGCACTTTCGCGATTTGGTTAGCTGTGTTCTGATTAGTCAGTCTCAAAGTTTACCTGACGCGACCTCCCATAAGGTTTTGTTAGACTCAGTGGTGGAGTGTAAAGAAAAGTACTGAGGATAAGTTTACTTAGACTGATCTACTGCTTGACATCTATTAGATGATCAATCACAGTGAATGTGTTTGTGACAAGCAGGCGAGGCAAGTAATCTGGATGAATACACTTGGATGCTAGAGACAGATTGGTGATTAAGCACTTGCAATATATGCTGATCGTGGCGTGAAATCAATACCGCTATAGTTTAACATGTGTTTGGTAGAGTGATTTAGTTCATCAAAACATCATCATGACACGATTCGCACAAGGAAATTGAGCTTTTCAGTATTTAGATGGCAACCTGATTCCCTCTTGTTTCAAATGTTTGAAAACATTGAATATTCTGGAAGGCGATCCCATATATGCAAATTGAGATCATTTGTTACGTGGTGGTTCATCAAATACTAATAGCAATAATGTCTTATCTCAAAAAGGAATATCATTGAGGAAGTGAAAATGAAAAGAAATAATGCTCTATTGTTGAGTTGTTTTTGAAATTTGGTTTGTGAACAACATGGCATCTACAATCAAAATGAATTTGAACAAAGGGTCGATTTCTCAAGAAACTGAGGTTGATGTGTTGAGACATCTGCTTGGCTGAAGGACCTACACATCAACCTTTGTTATCAGACAAAGTATATTTAGGATTTACCTAGCATTACTCCTGTTCAAATTTTGCAGATGCTTGATGGGCATTTAGAAGTTGGATGGTAACACAGCAAAGTATGGTATGGGTTTACAAGGTCTTTATTGTTTTTAACACTGCATTTCTTGGCTTTTCTGTTATCATCATTCACCTGATGAAGGGACAAGAAGAAGTCCAGGAATGTCGTGTTGTAAATAACAAAGATGTTGTAAATCTATTGTTCTATACCATATGTTGTTGTGAAGTTTTTCAATTCTTGATGCAGACAGACATGTACCTGTATTGGAGTAAGAGATAGGGATGGCATGAGGCCATTCCAGAACTCGAAGCCCATTCCTGGTGTTTCCTGTAGTGATAGTGCTGGAATGTTGCTACTGTGATGTAATACCATACATGCTCCTTCATTCTTTCATAGTAGAACTATGAATGTCTTGTTTATAATGTTTAACTTACAGTAACCCTGGAACCTGTACAGACCACCAAACCACTGATTTCTATAATAGAATAATGTAATAGCATGCTGTACCCTGTCAACAAATTCACATGTTGGAGGGGAACTTCACTTGTGCCAACTGACTCTCCTAATAATATGAGCAGTGTTGACATTTTAACTAAATCTCTTATCTATTGCTGAAGTATATTAATCTAATTATCATATTTGACAGTCTTTATCTTGTTGAAAAAAAGATTTTTGATAGTTATTTCTATATTGTACAACTAATGAGAATAGAAATCTTATTGACTTTCAGTAGGATGGCATTGGTTTAACATTGTTTTTCTAGGTGTCAAAAACCCAGTAAAATCAGCTATTCTTAAAAGTAGTAATGCTTGTTTCTTAATTAGATTTCAGGAATTTGTAGAGAAGAATTATGGCTGAAGATCGAGAGATTCTCCGCGAGGTCTGGGAAGGACGAATCCCAGTGTGTTTTGCCTTAGCTTCAGAAGAAATTGAAACAGTGGAACAGCCTGACCCCTATTATGTAAGGGCAGTGAAATATGATCCTGTACTGTCTGTATATTTCTTCGAGTCTATATATTAGCATCAGCTTTTTTGATAATATCCAGTTAGAGCGTTCAGCTTGAGAATGAGTAATCTTGATTTTGAAAGTGAAAAACAATTTATCTTATGTTTGAAGTGAAACCATGAAATAATCCAGGGTTTATCCTAATGTTCCCTTTGAAAGCAAGATTTTGTATTGTTTATCATGTTGATAAAAGCAGAAAAACTCTACCTTCTCAAAACAGTTTCCCTCTGAATTCTGTTTTCCATGGTGTTCAAACACCATCATCAGTGTAATGTTCAAGTTAAAGTAGCTCACTGTGTAGAGGCAAAACTTTGTTCATGGCTATAGGGTAACAAGCCGCTGATCTGAGTCAAGTGTACTTCATTTATATCAATGGTAAGTAAGTAGGCCGATGCTAAATATCACTGGTTATCGAGCAAGTGTTAAGGATAAATATTGCTTAAAAGGTATCTGGAAGACATGGTTTGGGCCAGTGGACTAAAAGGTTGTAATTACATTGACAAACAACATGAATGTCAGTTCTCTGAATATTATAAAGATTTTACAATATTTTTAGCTGTTGGTGCCCCGACAGAGTTATTTCCCCTTAGTGACTGACAAGGTCCAGAAGCACTTCCTGAAGTGTGTGGAGGCTGAGAAACAGGGGGAGATGTGGCTGGAGTTTGAAGGCCAGCCACTCAAATGGTGAGTTTAGAAAATATGATATGTATATTGTTACCATGGTGATGACACATGCTTTGGTGTTTGAAAGTTGTTAAGTTTTGTTAGATAACCTATGCTTCAAGGATCAATGTGCAAATTCTATCATGAACAGTTTCAGGTAAATTATTTATATGTAATGATACCCTATGTACTGGAGCTGATCATAAATCTGGTATGGTTAATGATAAGATGTTGCATGTTACAGTAGAATCACAGGCTTGCTAGGAGCAAGATCCACTTTTCCAGCAATCAGAATGTTTAGTATCTTACTACTAAACAAAACACAGATGAGATTTAGATTATGTTGATGGTGTGTGCACTGATGGTTCAGTGTTTGGTGATGTGTGAGGATGTTTACAGGCACTACCCCATTGGAGTGTTGTTTGATCTCTATGGATCAGGGACAAGCTTGCCATGGAATGTAACAGTCCACTTTCAGGTGAGTGTGTTGCAGAATATAAACATTGTAATTTTGAGTATGTTTATGAGGGGGAACAATTTTTAACGGATGGTCAACTTCTTTGTTGAAAGGTGTTGCATTGCTGACCACAGAATAATATGAGGAAACAAAAGGCTAAAAGTATTGTTAGAATATGCCCCAAACAGAAGACCCAGTGAAGAAGCAGGTTTTAGTTGTGTACTCTGTTCCAGCACTTCCCCGAGGATGAACTGCTGCACTGCCCCAACAAGGAGGCTGTTGAGTCTCACTTCATGTCGGTGGTGAAGGAGGCAGACGCTCTCAAACATCGCAGCCAGGTGGTGAACAGCATGCAGAAGAAGGACCACAAACAACTGTGGACAGGACTTCAGAATGGTGCGGAGCTGGAGTAGGATGTTGGGAGTTTGATTTGTAGGTTGAAAGTGTGGATGCATGTAGGAAAAAGTGTGTAAACATTTGGATGGGGGTGGAGGAGGGGAAGGTTATGAGGTGGAAGAGGGGTGTGAAGTGAGAGCGTAGGTGTACGGGGTGTAAGAGGAGGGAAATGTGTTTGTTGCTATAACAGATGAATATCTGATAATGGGGTTGATTGTGTGCTATCATACCAAGACTCTTGGTATCAAGCTATGTTTCTCATTGCAGACAAGTTTGAGCAGTTCTGGTCTGTGAACAAGAGGCTGATGGAGACCACTGTAGAAGACTCCTTCAAATACATTCCTTACAGAATATACCTGGTATGCTGGTCTGTCAGCCAGACTGCCTTTGTCTGTCTGTCTGTCTGTTTGTCTGTCACAGTTGGTGTGATTTGTCTCTTCCTGTATTGCTTATGAGAGGCAGGAAAACTCGCAACATATGTTTCTTTGGTGTTATCTTAGTCCCCTAAACATGACATATGTCAACTTTGCTTTGCCGCTTGTTGAAATACCAGCTGACCTTGGCAGCAGGTCACATGGAACACTGTTTAAATAGCAAAGGACTTTTGCTCTAGGGGGAGTGAAAACATTACCTTGGCTTCCATCGTAAGTGCTTGCTGCTCAGGGCAAGACCGGATGTCATTGACTGTGTGTTGATGGTACTGCTGCAGAGTTTGGCAGGAGGGTGTCCACATGGTTCAAGTTTTAGTTGTCTCACTGTTTTGTTGTCGGGGTAGCCTAGCAGTTACAGCATTTGCTCATCAAATGCTTTCCATTCGATTTCCTATTTGGGTGCAATGTGTGATGCCTGTTTCTGCTGTCCCACACTGTGATATTGCTGGAACATTGCTGAAAGTGGCATGAACCAAACTGACTGTTTCTGGTGTCCTGCATCGTGACGTTGTTGGTATGTTGCAAATGCTGTGTTGTACTGTCATTCCTCCACTGATCCACTGTGTATTGATCAAGATGGAAGACCACTTTGAATGTCTAACTTCTTTTCAGCCTGACCAACCACTTATACAAAGGTTGTTTCGACCAGTCAATGAAATGGGGGAGACTGAGACGCTGGGGACACTGCTGAACATGTCGTTGCCCAGTGACACCAAAGACGGTAAGCGGAACACTTGTTATAAATGAAAACATGACTAGCTACCACAATGGTTATCTCCCCTATTAACCAGGCCACTAACTAAGTATAATCGTGTGTTGAACTGTAACAGCGAGATTATCATTAAGAATCACATATTTTCTTTGTATAATTTCAGATTTAGAAAATGTGCATGTACTGATCCAGGGAATAGAGCCATCGTTGGACACCCCGATCTTGTGGCTGAGTGAGCACTGCAGCTATCCTGACAACTTCTTACATATATGTGTTGTTCTCAAGCGTCTAGTGCAGAGCTAGCACTAGCATACAGTGTGACTGAAGGGCTGTGTATAGCTTCCACAATGAGTGAACAGGAGGATAGTATGTTCATGTTTTAGATGGGGAGGTGTTCAACCAGACAGGTGTTCTGTCATTCAAATGAGAATGTCATGCATTATCGTATTTCAAATCAATGTTTGTTGATTGATAGTGTCACCATGGTAACCAGGTATTTGTGTCAGGAAATCCATGATCACTGGATAATGAAAAAATCATGTCCTCTTTTCTTTGTGACTCATATTCTGGCAAAGCATTGATTAGAGATAATAACTTTGTTAAACTTCGTTACTGGATTTGAATCCGGGTCCATCTTTGAACCACTTGCCTCACATCACAGAGTCATAGTGAAGACAATTGTGTTCACTGTTTCAGTTTATTAACATGTTATTTATTCCACAAAATGACCTGCTTCCGAGTTGTCATTGACCATTGGTTGACCGTTACTCCTTCCTGTATGAATAGATGCTCTGTATTCGCTGTAGTTAGCACACTTACCAATTTCAGGATGTACAGGTAAGCACTCTTATTAAGCAGCCCTACAAAGACTGCAAAACTGCATGACAGTCCATATATTCTTGTGTATATTACAGAATGTTGTCACAGAAAATAGCATTGCAAAAGTAGTAGAGGATTGTGCTGTAACTGTTATCCCAACTAGTTTGAAACCTAATTTGGCAATTAATTCATTGTGGACTTTAAAGATGTGATATATACATTTATCATGATTTTGTCAAATCTGAAAAGAGGAACCTAGTTGCCCCAGACTTATGATTGTCAGACAGACCGTTTATATACAACTGCATGTGATTATCTGGTAAGCCAAATAAATAGATTAATAGATACTGTTTACTACATCAGCTACTTTATTTAAATGGCGACCTGACTATTTTAGTGGGACTTGAGGTAGAATGTCACCATCAGCCTACTGCAAGTCAGGTCTCATGGACTTGGTTCATTGTTCATGCTGCAAGTGAACACACTTGTTTAGTCAAGAATGAATATTTACAACCAACATTAAAACACCAGGAATATTACTTATTACACATTTGCTATCTTGGATGCTAATTGTTTTGCATGTATTGTATCCTCCAACTATGACCTAGGTCAGTCTGTGGAATGTCTGCTTCTGTATTTGTTCTCATATGGGAACATCACCACTATGTTGTTGAAAGAGATGATGTTGTAGGGGTGGACAGAGTATCTGCAGCTACAGGTTCCTGTATCAGGGTTGAACGTCGGCTGATCTGACACTTTCTTGGGCTGTAGATCAACCAGGGGGAAGTGTTAGCGTAATGTACAATGTGTGAATTACAATGGTCCGTCATTAATCTGATGCAGGATGGTGTAGCCTACCCAGAACTTGGCTTGTTCACTCTACATGATGTAACCACCATGTTTACACTGAATGCTGATGATAGTGACCATCGTGGAATGTATGTGTTGGTGAGGGTGTGTGTATGTTTAGTGGGGAGAATGTGTGTTGGGGAGGGAGTGTGTGTTGGGGAGGGAGTGTGTGTTGGGGAGGGAGTGTGTGTTGGTTAGGGATGTGTGTTGGGGAGGGAGTGTGTGTTGGGGAGGGAGTGTGTGTTGGGGTATTTTTTTAAATGTTTTGGTAGGAACTACTTCAGTATGATGATAAGATGCGGTGTTAAAACTGAGTCGCTTATCAGAAATATTATTAGGAATATTTTGAAATATTTTGAATCTTTCTCCTAACAAGAATGCTTGTTTTATGAGTCTGCTCCACTGTTCAGTCTCCAAGTGGAAAAGCTTGACACATGCACTTGCTGTTTGGGTCTTGTCTTTCTTTGGCTATATGACAATGTGGAAAGTGAAAGTAATATATTGTTTTGTTGTTTGGCTTGACACATATATATTCTAGTGTTTCAGATTGTGCTTGCTTGCTAAGTGCTGGAGAAGATAAAAGTAAAACACTTTCACAACTTCTTTGTTTGGCTTTGAACATTAAATGTAACAATTTATATATTTATGTTTACAGTTTAATCAGTGTATTTAAGTTTGGTGTGATCTGTAGTTCAAATTCAAAATAAGTAAAACAAAGTTACCTGACCATATGGTTTATTAACTAAACCAAAAGCGTACGTTCTCCTTTCAATCTCATTGAAATCACATTTTTAATATTGATACTGTTCTGCTTCCCATTAGGTGTCAGCATACCTCCATTACCCACATCAGGTGACATCCAATCCAATCTGAATGAAAGTTGGAAGGCAGCATTGTAAAGTGTTTTGGTCATCTCTCTAAACCACTTTGACTTGGGGATTTCTGTTCTAACCAAGGAAAACCCATGCAGGCCCAGAATCTGTCCTGAGTGTTCCCCCCTGTCGGTTGTTGATGCCACACGGTTCAGACATGACTGTACTTCAGATGTCCACAACAACTTAATGGCACAGTCTTCAGTATGTAGCTGGCTATATGGTCAGTTTCTGGTAGAGGTATCACAATATGACATCTGATTATACTAAGGCTGTTTCTCCTTTCCCCTTCCTGGTACAGGTGGGCTTATGTTGTCACCCTGTCCATGTCAACCTACATTTCACTGACTTAGAACATATCAACCTCCGACTGAATTTGATTCGAAGAAAAGCGCACTGAGCAGCTCAGGTTAGGTCATTTCAGGTCACTCTAGGATACACAGTATTGAATGTTGTCAATATTTGAACAAGTAAATTCAGCAAGAATGTCTACATTTTACAATGGGGTTTGTATTGACTTTGTAAATAAATACTGATGTATTTGAATGATGTGCTCATGTGAAAGTTGCAACATGACATTTAGTGGACATTTAGTGGCATTTTAATGACGGTTGTTGTAAGAACTTACAGGATATTAAGGCTGATATTGCTTATGGCAGCCATGATGCTGATCACATGATACTGTTGTTAGTATTGTTCTGTTGTTCTGTTCTGTGATTGGCAGATACAGAAGTGTTAAGTGCTAATGTGTGTACACTGTGTGCAATAAAGATGTATCCATTTTTCGTAACCTGTTGTGAAATTATTTGGAATTCCAAACCAGAACACAGGGATGGTGCTGGCAAACCCAGACTTTAAACTCATCTGTCATTAGGATTAAAAGTACATGTGTAGTAAGGGCCAGTCAAGGGGAGGGTGAAGATTCACAGCAGTGTATACTTTTAAAACAAAACACCCACTAAAAAATAACCACCTTGGATCCATCAATTGTCTATGTACACACCCAGTGTCAGAGAGACAGTTTGTTCATAACACCAGTGAGAAGAATTCGATAAATACAATGTTTATTCCTGACATATGGTATTTCCCATCCCAAACCATGCTCTTCCAATAACGTTTATATACATGTAATTTATTTAACGGCACTGGGAAATGTCAGTATTGGGTGCAGGATGGAACAAGCATCTAGGCGTTACATTAGAGAACTGAACACTACAACAATAGCTGATACAAAATGGAGATGATCCGGTAATATTCATCAACATGCACAAGACCATCAGCTAAAGTGATAACACCAACAATTTCCAAGACCTGAAGCATATGTCACCGAGAAAACCTGTCCGTGTCCAGGTAAATATAAACTCACACTGACAGCTCACTAACTGCCATACCCATTAGCTCGTTACTATAGGTGACAGACCAATTCCTGCATTGACAACTGACATGGCCAGGTGTCCAAGTCAAGGCCGTTTATGAAAACAGTCATAGTTTTCTCTGTGCTTGATACTACATGATAGTAATCATAAAATATAATTCTGATCCGTTACTGTTATGCAAGTGACATATATATACAGAAGCAAGACTATTCATGCTGATATTGTTTACAACACTAGAAGCGGGTATTTCTACCTTTATAGAACATTTGCAATGATGAATGTTGCAGATATCATACAATGAAGACTATCCAAATTGTGTTAAATTCAGCAACCTGGTTTAACACATCACACAAAATTTGGCTATTTTTTCAAATCAAGTTGCAGACAACCCTGGATAGTGACAGTGCGTGGCAACATCCCGTGATGACGTGATGGCGTTGTGCGCCGTGCAAGGTGAGGGTGGTGATCATTTACAAGTGTCTGTGGTCGTCTCATTCCAATCTTGTGGAACCTAATCACTCATTGTGGTCTCTCACTCCAGTCTCTAGAGACAAGATAAATTTCATTAACAGCAAGCATGTGCTTGAATGTCTCTATTCACATAATGCATTCTATATAAATAAGCAAAGTTCTGTGTTGGTCAGCACATGATGACATATGAAACTGGCATTCGTTGTACTGAGTTGCCTACCTTAGATGCACCAGAAGCCTGTGGTCTGGAGTTTTGAAGTGTACACTAGCTTCATTTACCTGCCCAGGTTTGATATCGCAAAACGTGTTGCATTCACCGAAGTGGTAAACCTGCTTGTAAGTTCTGTATCAGTTCGTGTTTGCCTATCAAATGGAACTGGTTGGTTGACTTCTTGTTTTATGCCACACCAATCAACTTTCCAGCTATATGGGGCGGTCTGTAAATAATTCAGTCTGGACCAGACAATCCAGTGATCAACAGCATCAACATCGATCACGATGCCAGAGGTAATGTCAGGTAACATTTGCTGGATCCCAAAGCATGTCCGCCTGTTACTGTGTACTGTGTACGTGCGGTGACGGAACCAGTGTAGGAAAAATTACATTCGTAACTACTCGTGTCATTCCGGCAAGCCGGATCTTCTTGTAGGTCACGGAAAGAGACGAGTAGGTACGAATGACTACCGCCTCACACCTACGATGGCTTTGCGGAACGACCCGCTGTTCAAAGCATCAGCGCAGCATACCCAGAGAACCAGGATTGTTCAGGGCCTATAACATTCGTAACTACTCGTCTCTTTCCGTGACCTACAAGAAGACTCGTATCCCTCTCGTACGCCATTATTGCCAAGAATCTTGGCAAACCAATCAAATCGCGCGTAGTAAAACACATTTCAAAACATGAAATTGGCGGAACCGTTGAACTTTGAAACTTCGCTACACTATACAAAGCACAATTTGAACATAAACTTTGATCTAGAAGATGAACAACTTTCAACGCTGAAACATATTTGCAACGGGAATGACGGTATTGCTGTTTTACCCATGGGAGGTAGATATTCCATGAGCCATGTTTGGAAATTAAAAGTTAGCTTTCGTTGATAAAAGTACTAGACTATTTTCATCTTCATGCCCGTTTGCGCTTAGACAGGACCCAGTCGAAAACATGGCCAGGAGAGGGGTACCAGACGCCATCCGGCTTGGCGGAATGACACGAGTAGTTACGAATGGGCCTATAATTGTTCCCATTCGTAACTACTCGTCTCTTTCCGTGACCTACGGGAAGATCCGCCTTGCCGGAATGACACGAGTAGTTACGAATGAGGCGATAGTAAGTCCATACTTTTGCGCAGTCGTATGGCTGTCACTACGCTCTCGCTTTGCTGAAGCACCCAGCTGTGTAGCGCCAGCCCCGGCTCCACTGTAACATTCTTACCTCATTGACTTGGCTCTTGCAGAAGACTAAGCCGGTGTAGATGAGGTTGGCGACGAGAATGATGAGTCCCAGCAGCATGAGCACAAAGTTGCTGATCCTGGTGTCTCGCGCTGTGCACAACTGGGTAGACTGGACCTGGACAGCATCAACTCTGTAAAACAATGACCGTCAGTTATACACTGTGCAGTCTCTACACCGTAAAACAATGTCCGTCAGTTATACACTGTACAGTCTCTACACCGTAAGACAATGACCGTCAGTTATACACTGTGCAGTCTCTACACCGTAAGACAATGACCGTCAGTTATACACTGTACAGTCTCTACACCGTAAGACAATGACCGTCAGTTATACACTGTGCAGTCTCTACACTGTAAAACAATGTCCGTCAGTTATACACTGTACATAGTTAGGAAGACTGAAGCTGGACAGCATCTACACCGTAAGACAATGTCCGTCAGTTATACACTGTACATAGTTAGGAAGACTGAAGCTGGACAGCATCTACACCGTAAGACAATGACCGTCAGTTATACACTGTACAGTCTCTACACCGTAAGACATTGACCGTTAGTCATATACTGTGCACGGCTGAGTAGACTGGGATTGTAATGTCTGCGAGACATTGTAACCTTTAGAGTAATGAGGAGTCACATGTGATTGAAGCGGCTGTATAAGGTTTCGATTACTGAGCTGGTTATGAAAACTGAGTTTTTGCACCTTCTCGTAAACCAAAGAAAACTATTTGTATTCTGTCAATATCATGCTTGGATCAGCTGTTCAAGGGCGCTTTGTTTTTCCCTTGATCATAGGATGTCAATCTCAACGGAACACAGTGTAGAGACTGTATTTTTCAATCTCAACTCCCAGGAGACCATACAGTTATTGCGTGTTTCCCACCCTGGTGATGGCTCCATTTCACTGATGTGTGCACAGGGACACGTAGTCACACTATTCTGTCCAGGTCTACTACACCTATCTGGCAGCTATGTGTTTGCATGTATTCATATGGCTACCACTGGCCATTTACCAACGATTCGACCATTGGCTCCTAATCCCAGATTGTTTTCAGGTCTTAGAGGTTGAGAAACGTTACCATAGTTACGTTACTCACGTGCAGGTGTACGAGTTTCCAACCTGGTTTAATGTCCACATATCTTGGCACAAGACCGCTAGTAGCCCCGCACTGGCCAGTGACAGGATCACTAGGTGAACTAAACGCTGTAAGGCAAAAGGCATTTACATGTACTCTAGTCATACTACCGCTATAATCTTTATGCATGATGCGACATTTTATAACGCATTCTGTCTATTACATCTAATAAGGTGATATATCTCAATATTACATTCAATAACAAGTGTTGCATATTACCGCAATATAAGGCGGATTATACCACTGACCATCTACCCACCCGTCTCCCTCCAACACAACCCCCTCCACTGCTCGTCTCGACTTGCTTGTATTGTACATTTCAGATCTTAAACCTTAAACCTGCTCTTACATTTTAAACACTTAACCTATGCGAAAGTTTACTATACAATACAAATATACCTTTAAAACTATATAGGTGAAGGTAATGCTGGTCAGACACCACCAGGCCTTATGGTTTTAACGCAGGACATATAGTATTCCCAGAAATTATTGAGAATCATGTTGCGTCATGTAACTCATTACGTTTATTAACTTCTGGCGTTTTACTTACATAAACATGTTAAAACATCATCCTTTTACAGTCTCAGTCTTGTTTTAGTACTTTGTTAGACCTCCTCGCTCAGCAATGCATGCCTGAATACGCCTAGGCACACTACCCATCAAAGTTTGTAGGTAATCGTGTGACAGGGTATCCCAATATTGGACCACCTCGGCCTTCATATCTTCAATATTTCTCAGTCCCTTTTGGTTTATTCGGTCCTTCATGACTCCCCACACATTCTCAATTGGGTTTAGGTCTGGGCTGTAACTGGGCCAGTTAAAACTTGAACATTTTCGCCCGACAACCACTGTTTTGTGTAGCGCGCAGTGTGTTTTGGGTCATTATCATGCTGGAAAATCCAATCATCTTCATACAATGTTTGTGCTGTCGGAAGAAGGTGACCATTTAGAATGTCAACGTATCTTTCTTTTGTCAGGTTTCCCGTGAAAACACACAATGGCGTCACTCCGCGAGCCGATATGCCACCCCACATGTGAAACTTCGGGCTATGTTTTGGTCGCTGGTAGATAGGTTTTACAGTATCTTTGGTCCAAATTTTCACACAATTAGGGAAAAGCCAAACAGAACTTTCATCCGAAAAGAAAACTATCCCAATCTTGATTTTCATGAGCCCGACACCAGTTTAAACGTTTTTCCTTTTGTGCATCTTTCATCAACGGCGAGGGAATTCCACGTTTTTTCACCCAATTAAGTCTCTGTAATTCCTGCCTAACTGTTTCATTGCATACCTGAGGACTTCCTCTGCTAATCATTTCATTTCTGATGTTCTCAACACTTTTCAATTTGCCCCTACTCACAATCTGCCCAAGTCTTCGGCGATCCACAACACTGAATTTCCTAGGCCGACCTGACCCTGCTTTGTGCTCTATCCCGGTTCCTGTTTGAATATTCTTCAAAGTTCTGTATACTGTAGACAGAGGAATACCATGTCTACAAGCTAACACTTTAGCATCAGCCTCACCCCTTTCAAAATCATCTAGAATGAGCTTTCTTTTCTCTCTTGCTGTAAATTCTGCCATGTCAACACGGGAAGCCGTCTGCTCAGACAAGGGAGATAACTCTGGACGTAATGAGCTGCCATCTAAGCCTTCAAGAGTTGTCTCCCTTATTTAGTATGCTTAGTGCATAGTGAAAACCCTTTTTCCAATCTTAGCATCATTAGAAAAAAAACAAAGATTTTCTCAGTAATTTCTGGGAACACTGTATATACATGTACTTACCGTGGTGGGGGATTTCTTCATGTTAGCTACTAGAGCGGTTACACCAGGTACAATTAACTAAAACAAAGCAAAAAATAACAAAATAACAACAAATCAGGTTTGCAGCGCATGCTCCTAATACTTTTGTTTATAAACTATGTCTCCATTTCTTTCGTTTACTGGTGTATATTGGCATACAATTGTATTGGAAGAAACTATTCTGATCCCACATGATGTACACCGAGTAGAGCAGATGTTACATGCCGAATACAGCACGTATTATGTACCAACTGCAGCAGATGATATGCATCTAGAAGAGCAGGTGTTATATACCGATTACAGCAGATATTACATAAAGAGTAGAGTATATGCTGAATACGACAGGTGTTATACACTGAATACAACACATGTTGTATACTGAGTACAGCAGATGGTATATATGAAATACAGCATATATTATACACTGAATACAGCACGTTAGATTTTGAGTAGAGCAGATGTTATAAGCTGAATACATAAGATGCTATATACTGAATACAACAGATGTTAAATACTGAATACAGCACATGATTTACACTGAATACAGCAGATGTTATATAATGCATACAGCAAATGTTATATGCTAAATGCAGCAGATGTTATATAATGCATACAGCAAATGTTATATGCTAAATACAGCAGATGTTATATAATGAATACAGCAAATGTTATATGCTAAATACAGCAGATGTTATGTACTGAATACAGCAAATGTTATATGCTACATACAGCAGATGTTATATAATGAATACAGCAAATGTTATATGCTAAATACAGCAGATGTTATATAATGAATACAGCAAATGTTATATGCTAAATACAGCAGATGTTATGTACTGAATACAGCAAATGTTATATGCTAAATACAGCAGATGTTATATAATGAATACAGCAAATGTTATATGCTAAATACAGCAGATGTTATATAATGAATACAGCAAATGTTATATGCTAAATACAGCAGATGTTATGTACTGAATACAGCAGATGTTACATGCTGAATACAAGTGTCATATAATGAATACAGCACGTGGTATATACCGAAAACAGCAGATGTTATATACTGAATATAGCAGATTTTGTATACTGAATATAGCAGATGTTATATACTAAATACAGCATGTGATGTATACTGAATACAGCATGTGATATATAGTGAACACATTATCCTTACAACGAGGACGATAATAAGGACGACGAGGGATATGGCGATGTTGGGCTGTATGATGTAGGGTTCCATCGCGGAGTTGCTGTTCGCGTGGCTGAAGTTGATGACTTGAAGGATGCATGTTTGGATACCTGAACAGGGAAAACACACGCAGGCCTTTAAATATATACCGTTAACGTCTCTGTGGCGTCATCGTTCATTTCTGATCACGTGACAAACTGACGCAAACTATCTTGTGTCTGTGCATTTTATATGAACTTTTAAATTCAGAAACATGTAAACACTTCAGTCTGTGGTATACGCGAGAGTAGTAAATTTTGTTTACGTCACTTTTATCAGCGTTTCAGTTCAAGCGTATCAGCTTGATGCGAGTGGTATGTCCCAATGGTTCACTGATCCTTTGATCATTAACAGTCAAAGTCTAGATTCCAATCTAGAATTAGTAGATCCTACAACGCCAAAGGGACGCAACTCGGTCAGTCGTCCAAAGATTAATTCAATTTCCAGTCAGCTGCCTTATCAGTCTGAATCACTTTAACATTCATTTCTGTATTTTAGCAAAACACCTTTATCAGACAAATGGGTTTCACGTTATTATATCAATAGGCGAAGAACTCCCCTCAGTATCCAAAATCATTATTGGTTACAACGATAAAGTACCTTACCTAAAAATATCAACAGTGTTGTAGTAAGAATGGCGATTGTTTGATCCAAGTCCGCCATGGCGTCTAGAGCTGGACAGTTAACTTACAGCTAAAATCTCTCCATACCCGAACGCCCAGGAAAAGAGACGACCGACAGCACACTGATAAAACTATCCAGAGTAGCCTGGGAACAAATCTGTTACCGTACGTCCTCTGTTTGACGTTCCAATCACCCGACCAATCAATCGATGTCTCCCTCCACTCCGAATGCTTTAAGTAAGGTCGGGGTTATCGATACAGGTTTTGCACATTGTGTGATAAGAAAATGCAAATTAATTCGTTACCGTGTCGTAAGTATAGATTTCCTGTCAGATATAAAGTTTTTTACACCACTCGACGGGAAGAAAGCGTCGTCAATGACTGACTACTTCTGTTTACAATGACGTTGAACTGTATCGAGCTGTCATAAGCCGATCTGTCGCTAACAGCGGTTACGGGTTCCAAGAACCGCTTTAACAGTTACACTATCCCTTTTAAATCGGATAAGTCAATATACAACATTTTAAAGATCTCCATTGATAACACTTTCAAACAGTCCACCAAGCGTTCGCAGTTCCACGTCCACACGTCTTTCGTACTTTCGATAGCTCGAAACGTTACGAACGTTTTGTGGATTGGTTCCCAGGGCCTCGATTTTCGAAGCTCTCTTAGGGATAAGAATTATCATACATTAACACTAACTTACGACTATCTTAGCACTGAGGGAGCTTCGAAAATGTAACCTCTGGTCAGTAGCTATGACATGATCAATGGTGGTGCGAAACTACTTTACTGTGTAATTGAGTGAATACTGTTTAACGCCACACTGAGTCATATAATGGCAGCCTGTAAGTATATGAATTCCTGCCAGACAAACCAGTGACTGAAAGCGTGAGCAAGATGACTAGAGTACATATCTGAACAAAGACTCCCTACCCGAACATAGCCTTACTCTGTCTGAGAGCTAAATTTGACTCTGTTGCTGGTCATCAGAGGCGACTAAATTGAATCGGATGGTCAGGATGTGTGACGTGTCGATGACGTGGTTTGCTAATGTTGATCCTTGACTAGGAATACCGAGATAACGAAGAAGTGAGTGAGTGAGTTTAGTTTTACACCGACCTAGTCAATATTCAAATTATATGGCGGCGGAATGTAAATAGTCGCGTCTTGAGTAGACAGTCGAGTGATCAACAGTATGAGCATCGATCTACGCAATTGTGATAAGATGACAAGTGTCAACCAAGTCATCGACCTGACAAACCGATCCCGAACGAACCAGGAATACACCGTATACACAGTTCATCTGTGGAGAAACTGATATATCGAACTGTTATCGGAACTCCGGCACAATAAACGGACTAACTGCAATGAATCCCGAATTGTACTTCGTACTTCGCCAGATATAACGACCTGATGTTCAGTTACACTTATAGCTTACTGAATTAGAACTGCATTACTGCAAAACTATAAAGTTCTGTGATAAGCAAATTACACGCATGTGCCTTAGTCAGCAGAACACCGATACATTAGGAAGCAGAGCATCCTAGTTCACAGCCAGTTTCTGGCTCACATCTTTGTCCCCTCTCTCTCACATCGATTCAATACTCAGAGAAGGAGAGATATTCCTGAGTACTATAGACTCTTGGGTTCTGATACAGATAGTTAAAGAACAGCATAATGTGGCACGTCGTCATGACATATTACGAAAATGTATTTGGTAATAACACATAGTGATAACCCAACATTGATCGTTTTGCTTCTTGTTGTCGGGGGTATTCGCGTTCTTTTGTAATCCCTATTTTAGGAATGCAGTGGCATGCAATTCAAGATGGCATCCATGGGCATACGTGACAACTTGGCAGGTGTCAGACCAGGATTTCTTTCTTCGTTTTAGTAGACTATGGGTAATTTGTAGAAACTTCAGTGTTCTCAAGGACATAGTTGGTGTAATTTACGTAATGGTTCATCTGACTAGATAAATGTACTTCTTGATCAAAACACCTAAAGAGGCACCACATAACATGTCGGTATGCCCTATTCACGTCTTCGTATTGTACCCACTCTGTTCTGCAGTTTAAAACCGATCCAGTTACAGTGTAATGAGGCGTGCACCATTGCATGTCTTTGGTCGTCCTGTGTGGCATTTCTCATTGTATAGAAAGATGACAGAGCTACTAAGGTAGGCAGTCAAACCGTAATTCCAGTATGTACATAGTGATAAACAGAGAAGTGACGTGATAGTGATAGCTGACTGGGAACCGTGTTTCGAGTCATGACCGTTTCAACAAAGCAACAATAAATTATTGCTGTCAAATTACACGAACTCGAAGCAGTGGAGGAATTTGTACGAATCCAAATCGTTTTGTTTCGATATGTCGTCGAGTGAGTTGGGTTTTACGCCGCGGTATTCCAGCAGTAGCATGGCGGGGGACACCAGACATTTATACAATGTCCATACGTGGGGAGTCGAACCCGGGTCTTCGGCGTGGTGAGCGAACGCTTTAACCATTGGGCTATCCCACCGCCCTCCGAACCCACGAACATAAGGTCCACATCCTGTATTCCCAAATGTTCTATAGATCGGGATGACGACAGCACGCAGTTGTCTCATCACTGTGCTCTTGTTGAGGCAACGACCCAAAGCTTTCGATGCCGATGACGTCACTGTGAGCTTGTGGAGCATGCGCAGGCGATGGTCATCATGTGAAGTCACTCTTGGTCTGCTCTGGCGCCTTCTGATGTTTAGCCAGTTCAATGCTCTAAGACACAAGATGCAACATTCTAGAGGCCCGTTCCAGCTGCGCTTTTGATAATCGTGGTATTTTGATGTGTGCCTTTAGCATGTATATCACCTACAATCCCAGATGACTTTATTTTATATTGCTGGTACATGTCATGCACGTGCTGTGCAACATAATCATTTTTTTCAATTCCACCCAAAACACCATAAGGAATACTTCTGCGGGGCTGTGTCGTGGCCAAGTGGTTAAAGCGTTGGCTTGTCGAGCCGAAGACCCAGGTTCGATTCCCCACACAGGTACAATGTGTGGAGCCCATTTTGGTTGTATCCCGCGATACAGCTGGAATATTGCTAAAAGAGGCAAAAACCCATACTCACTCACCATTTCTGGTGTTTTGGCAAAGCGTACACAATGTTTGTTACTGGTCAGACTAAACAGAACACTTTTTCAAAATATTTCAGTTGTTATAATCCCCTCAAAACCTTTTTGTATTTAAGTTTACACTAAACACTACGACCATTTTGGTGTGGCGTAGCGTTTATTTACTACAGACTTATACATTACAAGCTCTGAGATTACTTTTTGTGAAAAGTATTTATTATCTTATATGTCACTGAAACAGTACAGTATTTCCATTTGTCGTGGTGGGCGCCTCTGAGCCAATACTAACCCGTTCTCAAGAGTTCGGATCAACGCTGAAGCTATCAACCACTATTTGCTTGTTCTTAGACACTATTCCGTATAATTGCACTGTGTGAATGTCGTACAGGTAAACACGTCATGTGCAGACCAGGACTGTCGTGGATTATGCGATTGGGACAAGCGATGACAAAATCATAACATCTTTATTACATTTTTTTTGTCAGAATATACAATATTATACACATGATAAATTTCGTCCTTTATATCGTGGCCAGTTGGGCGCAGGACACAAGTGCGAAGCCATATAAATATTGTATAAACATTACTTCCTAGATTCGCTTATCTGGACACGTGTGAATATGGACAGTTTCATTGAGAAGGATGCACTCCGGATCAGCGGGATTCCACGCTATTCACCTCTATGGTGTATGTTCCATTGAGACATGCCGATACGTACAAACAATTCTACCGCAAGTGGTTTAGGGAGTTTGGTGCACTCAGCAATATTCCAATCACATGGCGGTCTAGTAGAAGGAAATATTATCATCTCATTGCAACGCTTAAGATCATAATCTAATCTAAACTAAGCTTCTTGAGCATATAAAAATGTCATTCATCTTCTCGAGCTCCCCTTCGATCACTGAATACTTGACGTAACACTGACTCCAGCAGATTAAAGCATACCACCCGTTTGTAACTCTACTGTCGGTTGAAGATCTATTTGTTCCTGACACTAAGCACATCGGAGGTCCTTTATTCATTCTGATTTGAACTTCTCTCATCTGTGGGAGCAATCGGGTTTTCTGTTGGACCTTGGCCCACTGTCGCAGTAGCCGCTCGTGTTGGACATTTTATCTGGAAAAGGTTTGTACTAGTAACTGTCTGGCGAAGTATCTGATCTCCAGATTTATTCTGTTCAGATGTGACGAAATGAATTGATCAGCTAACGATAGCATATTTAAGTAGGTAATGCATAGCATGAATTGTAATATTTGAATAATATATCCGACTAGAGTTTTTACAAATCATAAGAACGTTACAGTAGTGATGAGACCAGGTGTCCACCAAACGGTGAGTATATCCTGTTCTTCCGGGTACCCGTCACAAACACATGCAGCAACAAGTCAACTAATCCCTTGATCAAACACAGGACCATATGGACAGTACTGCATTGTCGGATAGGCCTGGAAGTGTCCTCTATTTGACAATCATAAAAATGTTTGAAAGCTTTACTGAGACCTTGAATACTGCAGCCACATCATCTATAACAATCTTTCGTCTCGTATGGTCACCAATGCCGTAACTATCTAAGGTATAAAATTTACGTACCAAAGTTTAGACAATATAATGTTTCAAATTTGATTTTTTTCTGAGATTGGAAAACGTTTCTGAGATAAGTTCCAAGTGGACCACAGACCTTTGCGCTGCATTAGTAATCTAAAGTTACAGCTTGTATAACACGCAGGTATTACATCTCCTGGATTGGAAAGATTGTATACTCACCAACTTTGCTGCAAGTAACAGACTGAGTACCTCACAACATAAAGCCAGGACGATGAAAACGAGGTAGGAGATGCGCAGATTTCCGCAAGCACAGACGTTGTTGGATCTGGAAGGAGAAACGTGGATACCACTCAGTTAATGACAGAAGCTTAACAACCCTATCATTGGTGTTTTACTTACATCATGGAGTTTAAAGAGGGTTCGAAGTGTTTTGGCGTTTGTCACAATACCAGCTTAACACAGGAACAAACCGTAGGTTCAGATCACGTGTACCACTTTAGTGACCATGCCAATGACAAGTGACCTACGCAGACATTATGTGCCATATAGAGCCTGATACAGCTTTTTGAGAACGGGGTGGTGCACATTCATGAGAAAGAGGGAACGTACAGTTCAGTAGTCATGTGATAGGGGGTGGGGAAGAGGTTGGTGGTGGTGCGCATCCCAGCAGTATCCACAATATACTGCCTCAGGTACCGCAATAACGGTTTGACGATAAAGAACCTGTGTCTTCTTGTCATCAGTACGGCCACTAAATTCGTACTCATACTAGTAGGTTCAGACGAGGCATTTTCTTTAAAGGTCACATGCAACCAAACAATCAAACATAATTAAAATACAATTATGAATCATTCATGGCATGTAATATACACTGCTGCGTGTAAAAAATAAATAAACAAAATTATAAGCGTACAATCCCGATTCAAAAATGCAATATTTTCTACTTGGGCTTACTTCCCTCGAAACGAAGCCTTCGGGAGACCGAACCCAGTCACAGCGGGTGTGGGTGCACTGAAGTGTAACGACGGCTTCCGATTGGCGGGTTCATTTGCTGATACGCTGAGGGCTCATTTTGTGTACAGAAAGATGATCTGTTTGATGATCATTTTAGAAGTATGGCGAGTCACAAGAAAGTAAGATTCGATCCAATAAAAAATCATCTCTGTAGAGATGGTGAACCACTGAGCGGCTGGACAACTGTCATTCGTCCAAGCAGGACTTGAAACTGACAAGACTTTGCACCAGTTTCCGTCAGATCCAGTCATCCGAGAAAAATGGATGCAGTTTGTTTGCAACCCACAGACATAAAAACATGTCATGTGTACAAGTATCACACCTGTCTAATTACATAATGTGGCAGGGACAGGACTCGGGTGCAAGAGTCATAAATCAATTTGTTTTGTTTATGACGTATAGCCTGATAGGTGTAAAGTTCAAATTGCATGTGGTCAATGAGTGAAGTTGTGTATTACATATTGTCTTTAGCAGACAGGCAGGCAGACTTATAGGTGTCAATAAACCAGGCATTGAGCTTTTTCTGTGACAGAGGCTGCTTACCACAATCAACAAGGTTTTTTATGTAACGAGTAGATTATTTATTTGTTTGTGTACACAACCAACATTAGACCAGCAGTTGAAACCACTTTTTTCCCCCAACTCCGATTTCGCGGGCTTTTTTTCATCGCGGTTTTTGCAACTTAGGTTGAATTGGCATTTTTGATGATTTTTTTCGGTAAGTGCATACCAAAAGGTATCAGAATCTGAAAAGTTGTATTTTACGTTGCATGTGATACAAAACAGGAAGTCGCAAAGATGTTCATGCTCAAACTTAAAACCGTTATGACGTTACTGGTGTGGAACGTGAAAGAGCTAAAATACACTATAGAAACATACTGAACTACAGTACAGGAACATGCTGAAGTACAGTACAGGAACATGCTGAAGTACAACACAGGAACATGTTGAAGTACAGTACAGTACAGAAACATGCTGAAGTGCAGTACAGTGCAGCTCAGGAACATGTTGAAGTACAGTACAGGAACATGTTGAAGTACAGCACAGGAACATGTTGAAGTACAGTACAGTGCAGCACAGGAACATGCTGAAGTACAGTACAGTGCAGCACAGGATTATGTTGAAGTACAGTACAGTACAGTACAGGAACATGCTGAAGTACAGTACAGTGCAGCACAGGAACATGTTGAAGCACAGTACAGTACAGGAACATGTTGAAGTACAAAACATTACAGTACAGGAACATGTTGAAGTACAGTATAGTACAGCACAGGAACATGCTGAAGTACGGTACAGGAACATGTTAAAGTACAGTACAGTACAGCACAGGAACATGTTGAAGTACAGCACAATACAGTACAGGAACATGTTGAGGTACAGTACAGCACAGGAACATGTTGAAGTACAGTTCAGTACAGTACAGGAACATGCTGAAGTACAGAACAGTACAGGAACATGTTGAAGTACAGCACAGGAACATGTTGAAGTACAGTACAGTACAGTAACATGTTGAAGTACAGCTCAGTGCAGCTCAGGAACATGCTGAAGTACAGTACAGAGCATGAACATGGTGAACTAAAGTACAGAGAAGGTATATGCTGAGGTAGAGGACAAAACAGTAACTGAAGTACAGTATAGAACCTCCATCAACTTGGAGGCACGTTTGTAGCGATATTCTCTTGCCCATTGGTGTTAACGTACATGGGTTGATCTGCACACACGCAGTTGTTGTTGTCGAGACGGCAGTTAACACCAATGATGTCGCCAATACCTGCCGCCTCGGATGCCAGCAGCACACACAAGGTTAGAATCCCTATCACTAGGAAGGTCACATGGACAACACGCAGCTTCTTCTTGTAGAACCGCTGAAACAATAACACCACTTATACACTGAAGTGAGTAGTTTCGCAAACGTTTCAAACCATTATCAAACTGTTGAAACTGTTCCCAAACAGAACTTATGAGGCAGTATGTGTGTTTATTACTGGCTCGTTGAAGATACTGCAGTGTAATATTTTCACTTCAATATTACACTAGTGTAATACCGCTTGACCTATGACGTCAAAATGGTTCAAAGTTGTGACGTCACAATGCTGATGTTGACGTCGCGATTTTACTAGACCTTGCTTGACTTGAAAGCTGAGTGTCCTCACACTACACAATTTCGCCGCAGTTTCTGTCAATTTATGTTGGCGAGTAATAAACAGAATACTAAACTCGCTTCCGTGAAATACCACTCGTTAAAGATTTAGTATCAAACTCGCTTTCGCCCGTTTGATACCAAATCATTAACTCGTTTAATAAAAATGGTATTACACGGAAGGTCGCTTAGTATCCTCTATGTATTGCACCTATTGCCCGACTCGGGGGCTTGTCATTATCATGGCCACTAAAGTCGTACACTGAGGCTTGTATGCTTACCCGCTGTGTCTCCTTCTTGATACACGTGTAAAACAAACCTATTAACGACGGCACAAACATCTGTCAAAAAACGTGGTGAAAAGACTTATATAAACATCAGTTGTAGTGGAACTTTCTGGAATATGTTGAACAATGTTACATGATGGGCAACACATACATGGCAACACTACACGATGATATACATTACCTTGTATTGTGTATTACAAAAAGCACCCATAAAAATATTCAAGTATCAAAACTCGAGCTGGATGTGAAACAACTAGCACTGTTCTTCTAATATATCTCTCACATGTATGTCCTTTAATGGGATAGAAACATTTACTGTCATTCGAATTGGAATGAGTTTAGTTATACGCCACACTTAGCAATATTCAAGCTATATGGCGTCGGTTTGTAATTAATCGAGCCTGGACCAGACAGTCCAGAGATCAGGAGCATGAGCACCGATCTATGCAACTGGGAAACAATGGACATGTGCCAGCGAAGTCAGCCAGCCTGCCCACCCGATCCCTTTAGTCGCCTCTTACATGAAGCAGGGGTTAATGAAGTTCTAACCCAGATCTTCAAAAGCAAATTGGAACTAGAAACAAAGTGAAGTGAATGGTTTATATTTTAGCAGAATACAAATGCAATACACTGGATTTTGGATGATGAATTTAATACTTTCACACCGTGACATGACTTACCGCGACGGCTAGCAGCAACACGTGGACTCCCACGGGGATGTCTGGCCTGATCTGGTAGTCGGTCAGTTGAAACCCGGAGTTGGCTTTAATGAAAGCTTTGTTCAGCGTCATGATGACAGTCGTGAGAAGACCTGCAATGAGATAAACTCGACTACGGGCGAATAAACTCGACTTCGGATATAACGAAGTGCATGACAAATAAACTTGACTTACCTATTTCAGCAAAGGCGAAGTAGACCCTTTTAGGGTCACTGGAAAAGCCTGCATGAATATTTGCGGAAAGGCGTTTAAGACATGGTCGAATAAATTCGATTACCAGGTAAAAATTAAGTCTACTGGTCAATGTCGTTTGAGAGTGAATGCTTTTAGTTTTAGCAATATTCAAGCAATATCATGGTGGGGGACACCAGACATGGGCTTCACATATATACATATACGGGGACTTGAACCCAGGTGTTCGGCGTGACGGGCGAATGCTTTAAGCTACCCCACTCCCCGTTTACGCTGAGACATAGAAGTGTAACATAACATAGATATTAAACCACGACTCATTCTTACTTAAGGAGCAGCAGAATTTCTGCACTTGATCAGAGCGGAAATAATTAAAAATTAACATACAATTTTACTTGTGCCTTGTTCACCCGGTAGAATCTGTTTCGGCAGATGATCGAGACAAGAGATAAAATACGTTTGTTGCATACATGTTTGCCAAATCAAAACAGATCCCAGTTTCGCATTCCCCCACGGACATGATTAGAAGTTCTGCTACATAAACATGTACTGTAATACTTACATAACAGCAGCAGTCCCAAGTGGACAGTCAAACCAACTACCATTTGTAACTTCATTCTTCATTTGTTGATAAAGAGCCTGCTAGTTACTCCATGTTTAACAAATGCCCTGATACCGTAGTAATTCCTGTAGCGGCAAAACGAAAAGTTCCGCCCTGCTGTACTCCACCTTTGTTCTAACCACCCTTCCACCCGGCGTCGGTACACGGCGGGAGCCCTTTATTGCGTGCAGCATAGATCGATTACTTACCTTCTTTCATACCTACATAATTCATTTCAGCGTCCCAGGCAGGTGTACTTGAAATCCCAAGCCACATATCTCCTCGCTTGTCAGCTTGCGTGCAACTCACATTGAGTGATAATATACATATGGAAATTAATTAAGCAACACCAAATTCAAAGACACATAAAAACTTAACAAAGTTTAACGAAGTAATTTTGATGATTGATTATTCAATTTTGATGTATTGACATACAGCATGAGCTTTTCATGGGTTGATATGACGCGCGTGAAGCTTGCACAGCGCACGTGCATTGCTTTAACCTCAACTTTCGAAAAATGCACTTTTTCCCTGGGGTGTTTACAAGCGCAGGTTGTCGATTGCATTCGGTTTTTCATTCATTTCAATGTCATGGCACGTAGGAAATTATCAGAGGCCACTCGTTGGCAAATAATCGGCATGAGGAATGCTGGTATGTCTCTAAGACAAATCGGGACTCAAATCGGACGACATCATTCCATAATTTCAAAACTTTTGAAAAAATACCGGGCCACTAATGAAGTTAAAGACCTGCCTAGACCAGGAAGACCCAGGAAGACCCAGGAAGACCACAGTCCGGGAGGACAGAGCTTTACTGAGACTTGTACGGCGCAGGTCCTTCGACTCGAGCTCTCGGTTGAGACAGGAGTGGCTTCCAGGGAGACCCATCTCGAACAGGACTGTTCGGAATCGTCTGAAAGCTGCAGGATACCGGGCAAGGAGGCCAATCAAGCGACCCAGACTGTCTCCAGCCCATAAGGCAGCCCGACTGGCCTGGTGTAATGACCGTTTGCACTGGAACATTGCCTCTTGGAGGAAGGTCCATTTCTCAGATGAGAGCCGGTTCTTGCTGCACATGGTGGACGGTCGTACTCGGGTCTGGAGGCAGAGGAACACAGCAATGGCTCCACGGAACATCCAGGAGACTGTGGCCTTTGGGGGAGGTTCCGTTATGGTATGGGGGTGCATTTCCATGAACTGCAAGTTGGATATCATTACCATCCGTGGCAACCTTAACGGTGTTCGTTACCAACAGGAGGTTCTTGACAGGGCTGTGGTACCTCATTTTGAGAACCATCCTCTGGCAACGAGACCCATATTTATGGACGACAATGCTAGACCTCACAGGGCGCATGCTGTAAATGATTTTTTGCGGCAAAATGCAATTGACAGAATTCCATGGCCTGCCATGAGCCCTGACCTCAACCCCATTGAACATTTGTGGGACTTTATTGGCCGTCGTGTGAGGCAGAGAGACCCACCAGTCCATAATCTCAACGAATTGACGGCTGCCCTGCATGAGGAGTGGAACAGGATCCCCCAGAATCAGATCCGGAGACTCATCCAAGGAATGAGGAGGCGTCTGGAATCGGTGGTGCGTGCGCAGGGAGGACACACTAGATATTGATGAAAGTCGGTGTGCAGACTCTCAGATGACTGTTCTTTCTTTCCATGTGACATTTGTGTTAATACACCTGACAACAACGTCTGTGGATGAATAGTAAATTGTGTCCATTTTTTCATGAATTTAAGACAGTTTTAACAATTTGGATTTCGTTGCAATAAAGCAAAGTCTTGATACTTTTTCCCTTTAAGTTGTTTGTCAGAGATCGTCTGTTGAATAAAAAAGTGTCAAACTATATCAACCCGGCATATTTTGATTGTCAGAACACTTCAAAGTTGCTCCAATAGAAAAAATTGGGGTGTTGCTTGATTAATTTCCAGGTGTATATATACACCCATGAAAAAGTTAAGCACCCCTTGTAATATTTACAAAGTTCTGTTTTCCGAACAGCTCGTTTGTAAAACAGTATGCATCTTTTGCAAAATCATGTCTTCACTACAAGGAAACACTTTAACGTTTCCTCCAAAGTTAATAATGAGTATGTCACAATACAGAAATCATTTGTATTGCCTCAAAAGCTGGGATACCTGGGACTGGCGAGAAAGGATCAGGCAATATCGCATGTATATGATGCCAGTGACAACAACGTCCATTTGTAAACGGAACACCGTAAATCAATACGTTATGCACCCTTCACGTGGTTGGTTAACCACCCGTACCCCCATCAGTCGTCGTATCCGTTGAAGATGAAACTGTCGCTGTTCTTCGTGCAAAGCTACTTCCAACTCACACAGATTGTGAACAGGTAGTGTACACTATAAGTTATCACATCGTCTCTCGGGAAATACGGGGTTTTATCAGTCCCTCATAAGGTTGTATAAGGGAATACAGCCTTACTCGGAACTGATAATTTGGGAATAATTTCTTAAATGAACATTATTATCATACACACCCTCATGTACAAACTGAACTTGAACACAGTCACGTTATCGATCAACATGTTTGGGGGTCCTTGGTAATAGTGCTTCATACTGGTGTGTAGACTAACACACTCGTAGTGACACGTGTGTCACCATACGTCCATACCTCCCAGGAAGTGAGATTAACTAGGGTTTAACATCGTCTTCAACATTATTGCTCATATATCGCGACCTGCGTGTACGTTTACTAGTTTCACTGAGCAAACCAACAGAGACAGCATGGCTATGTTTAAGAGTGACAGTCAGCCCAGTCAGCAATAGACTTGAGTGCCATGGTTCATATCCGATAGTGCCAAACAGCGGTCAGGGGAACAAAAAGTAGCCACTTGCTTCAACAAAGATATGCTCAAGAGACAAACACAATTGTAGGGACGACTCTGCTGGAGATTTCTTATGAATCGTGAAAGGGTTTTGTCGCTGTTATTGTATTCGACTGCTCTAATGGACTGATATCGACAGGTCGCAGTTCGGTAGAGCATACAACCAAAGCGGAAGTCCGCCAGTAGATGTTTTTACACGTTCTGCGCATGCGCACAGCGAGTCTATAGTTAATATAAAACCAACGAATGTTAAGTTTCATTGTGGCGCGTGCAAAACGTTGCGTCTCGTCATGTGCACTGCTGAAAAGCATTGAAGTCTGGTTAACATGTCCTGTCTGTAAATTAATTTGTGGAATTGGCCGTGTTTATTCGGTGTTTTTATCTCGTGATACATAGGTAATTCAATTACAAATTTACACATTTTAACATTTACACAACAATCTTATCAATAGAAACAGCTTGGGCCCGGGGCTGGTAAGGCGCCGGACTAGTGGTCCAGAACTTGAGGTGTAGGGATCGAGCCCTCATGTGACCGCGTGTAAAAAACCCTAAGAGTCAACTTTGTCTGCAGACTCTTCCCATGTTGTCACAACCTCTTTGTACAGTACACAACTCTGTGCACTTAAAAGAACCCACGAATCCGCTGGTATTGACCAGATTGTGGTCACATGAATACGTGCGTGCACCTAGCTGCCGGACACAAAGTACTTGACTATGTATCCCAGTCCACACAGCTTTGAAATGGGTATCTGTTTAGCATGAGAGAGCAATAATAAATTCGGTGCGCCTAGTGACAGCAAGAGTTGTATACTCCCCATGGAGTTGAGATTTGTAATACAATGCGACGTTGAGGTTGACATCCACTGATCGAAGGCAACTTTTTCCAACGTCTCGAGCAAGCACTGACTGAATGGATATGTGCGCTATATAAATATCAATATTGGTAGAAGAGAACCAAGTTCATTTTCTGCATTTCGCATTCGGTCATGAGAACTGAGACTCGTGACGCTCATGGAATTTATGGGAACATCAGGGTGACCAAACCTTCCTGTCCCATAAACCTTCTTGTCGCAGCTTTGTCCTTTTATCTGGTTAGATAATTTCCCTAAATACTCATAAGAGTTATTCATAATAGGGTTACGATAGTCTCATGTACATAACATGTTCATTTCTATTTTGTAACTATGAATATTTGTGGGAAACAAGCTGCTACGGTAGAGAACTAACAAAAAGATAACGTTCAACTGTTCTTTGAAGTAGATATTGTCTGATTTATTTTCATTTTTCAATACCGATAACGTTATGTATGTCTATTTACCGCGGCCCATAAATGATATCCCCTGAGCACGTTGTCGGTATATAGACGACCTCTGTGGTCCAGGGGATGGATTGTCTGCCTAAGTATGGTGCTTCCATCCCTTAGCCACGTCATATCGAAGGATAGTTAGCGGACTGATGGTTGGCTGGTGTGGACTAAAACTCCTGGGACTGTATTGTATCTGAGTGTCTACAAACGTACAAAACAATACTTGCACCATTCTACCATATAGATTGGCAGTGATACACTTGAACCAAACTTGCACAAAACCCACTTGATATTACTCATAATATGTGTGATGGCTTTGATAAATATGAATCATAACCAAATATTGATAGCGTTTGACTGTCGTATATCATCGAGTAAATCGCTTTACAAGCGTGAGACCACCAGTCATTGCATGACAGGTACATGGTTTTAAAGGAGTAACATGACGAGATAGCAGGAATCGTTGTATCTACCATCTCACAGGGAGCACATGTCAGACAAACTGTCAATATGGCCTTCGGTTAGGGGGCATGCGCAATCGAAACGGAAATAATGATTTGACATGAGTTCATTGCCAACGTTCCTCTCTTTGAAATGGCGGGAGAAAAAGCAACGCTCTACGTTTTTATGCTGGCATTATGTGAGTTGAACTTCAATCTGTGAGTTAATGAATGACTGATTTAGTACCTGAATCTTTTTGAGTCACACGAACAGATCATTTCATATTTTGATTTTCTGGGTATTTTTACGACGCGTAGCATTTCAAGCCAACAGTTTCTGAACAGTTCAGGTATAATGGTTCTTATTTTAACCCTGCATTCCCGCTCTGAGAATATCAAATGATCCGTTTCTTGTATCGTGTATGCCACATTTTGGAACAGACATTGCCCGATTTGATGTGAAGTCGTCACGATCACCGTTTATCACAGTCTCAAAGTCTTACCATGTTTGATGTTTGTATTCGAACGGACGCCACCTGAAAACAACCCCAGTCTCCAAACAAATACAAGCCCCTAATCTTAACCTATCTTTCACATGTGTGACCTAAGTTCATATCTCCCTCCAAGAGTTGCTTAAAGGTCACATGCAACGGAAAACACAACTTGCAGATTCTGATACCTTTCGGAATGAACTTAAAGAAATAAGTGATAAAAATGCAAATTCAGCTTATAAAGTTGAAAAATAACGCGATGAGAAAAAGCGTGCGAAATCGCAGTTAAAACGATTCATTAATTTTCCCCCAGGGCTGGTGGAAAAAATCGTTTCACCGGCTGTGCTGCGATGCGCCCATAGAGCATGTGCGGTGATTAGGTTCGCGCGGCTCGAACCGGGAAGGCGACGCGTACAAACACAGCAAGTGATGAGTGCAAGGATTATCGCTACGGTCTAATTTGGAGAACAGAGATGTTTCTTGTCATTACGACATCGACGTCAAGTCTGAGCTAGAGATTCTTCCGTGAAAATTCAATCTGTAAATAACGCAGGTTCTTCAAGAATGGCAGACAGTTCCAATGTTGAGAATTAGACGCCAGATGCCAGTATGAAATATGGTTGTGGTTGATGAAATCCCAACAATCACTATTTGAGTACCGTGGGACCCTCAGATTGTTGTGGATATTCATGGTCTTATGTATTCCTCTCAGAATATTGCTGACAATTTCATTTTTTTGGGTGTGTTTTCATCAGAGCGAATATACTACTATTACCATTTTAATGAGTGGAATTCGGTTTTCAAAGCATACAAAACAACATAATGTGTTAGGAACAAGTGGTTGGTGATGACTGATGAATACTCTTATAGCTCACAGTTTTGATTACCTTCGTTAATTCCTCAATTACACCGGGTTCGCCACAGTCATTTTTGTTCACATTTTAATGCGATACTCACTGAGCCATTAAAATAGCGAGAGACCATGTTGTTCTCTATACTTAGCTGTTTACTAACGACTTTACTTGATTTTAGGTCTAGTGGAAATAGTTCTGTTGACGCTGAACCGCGCCGTGTACAACAACTTCAACAGCAGCATCGCCACAGGGGCAGGCGTCAGCATCTACGACTACTTGATCCAACCGGATGTTCAGCTGTATACATCCATTTTCGTCGTGTTGATTGGGGTATGGTCTTGCTGAGTACGCATTGTTTCATGATTAGGCCACATCCCACTGAATCAACTTCCATGACTGCCGTGACCTCAAAATATCCCCTATCCTGACGAATCTCGGTTTGATCGTGCCCTTTACTTTCGGACATTTATTGTATCACATTTAAATTTACACGTCATACAAACACGTCATATATATCTTTTCACGTCATGCTAATACGTCACATAAACATTTACACGTCGTGCAAACACGTCATATAAATCTTTTCACGTCATGCTAATACGTCACATCAACATTTACACGTCATACAAACACGTCATATATATCTTTTCACGTCATGCTATACGTCACATGAACATTTACACGTCATACAAACACGTCGCATTTCACTGTCTGCTAAATAGAACATGACTGCTGCATTTCATATATAATAGGTAATATGTTTTAAGTTAAATTAGACTAGATACGCGTCTGTGCTGCAAAGTGCGGAGTCGTAGACACTTGGGTCGGCCTCTTGTACAGTTCTGTGCGCAGGCCTTAGTAAACATGTATAACAACATCTGTGATGAATATAGCGCTTGTGTAATTTGTGTTCCAGACACTTCTTCCTGCGCTGTGCGGAATAGCCTTTACCCGAGTTAAAAAACAATGGACAGTTGTAAGTATTAAAATCCAAAACCGTACATTCGTACTTATACTAAAATGTCTATCCAATCTAATGCAAGCGAGTGATATTCTGTGCTCATTCCTCTCCATTCGCCCCTTTCCGTAACCTTGGCGTGTCCCGGAATAACAAGAGTAGGTCACCACTGTAGCTGTGCTGAGTTTCAGGTATGGAAAAATGAGGCGATGACGCCACCCCCACCTACCCGCCCCTTTCCATGAATGTATTGATCTCTGGTGACGAATCCCACTATTGACTGCGGATACTTTGAATTTTGTCCTTTAACACAACTTACTCTTATTGAGTCTTTGAAAGGCATACTCTTAGTTTATTATATCATCATATATTTTATGCCCAACTGTAACATTCATTATTAACTGAAATATTATTGCATAAATCTGAATCATTCAAAACAAATGAAGCATTTTCTGACATATCAACTGTACGATACCTTCTCATAATACGTACTGCTACCGTTGAAATTTACCAATTTAATTTGAGACATATATTTTTGAAACAGAAAGTACAGGCGTGTCTGTTCGTGACAACGGTTATCGGGTTCTTGTGCACCGGTGTCCTCACAGTCCTGGACGTCTCTACGATAGGGAACGTGAGCCACGCCCAGTGCTGGTACACCTCCGACAACGGGTGCTTCTGTGGATTAGCCGTCGAGCCTTACACCACGTAAGTAGGAAGCGTTGTGGTCCAGCAGTACTTGACGTAAGTAGACAGCGTTGTAGTTGAGCTACACTTGACGTAAGTAGGAAGTGTTGTGGTCCGGCTGTACCTAACTCAAGCAGGAAGCGTTGTGGTCCACCTGCACCTGTGGTCCAGCTGTACTAGAAGCAAGTAAGAGGCGTCGTGGTCCAGCTGTACTTGGTGTAAGTAGGGATGCGTTGTGGTCCAGCTGTACTTGACGTAAGTAAGAGGCGTTGTGGTCCAGCTGTACTTGACGTAAGTAAGAGGCTTCGTGGTCCAGCTGTACTTGACATACGTAAGAGGCGTTGTTGTCTAGTTGTACTTGACGTAGTCAGAAAGCGTTGACATAGGAAGACATAGGAAGCGTTGTGGCCCAACTGTACCTTACGCAAGCAGGGAGGGTTCGGGTCCACCTGTACTTGACGTAAGTAAGAGGCGTTGTGGTCCAGCTGTACTTGACATAAGTAAGAGGCGTTGTTGTCTAGTTGTACTTGACGTAGTCAGAAAGCGTTGTGGTCCAGTTGTGCTTGACGTAAGTAGGAAGCGTTGTGGTCCAGTTGTACTTGACGTAAGTAGGAAGTGTTGTGGTCCAACTGTACCTAACGCAAGCAGGGAGGGTTGGGATCCACCTGTACTTGACGTAAGTAGGGAAGCATTGTGGTCCAGCTGTACTAGAAGCAAGTAAGAGGCGTTGTGGTCCAGCTGTACTTGACGTAAATAGGAAGCATTGTGGTCCACCTGTACTTGGTGTAAGTAGGGATGATTTGTGGTCCAGCTTGGTGTAAGTAGGAAGTGTTGTGGTCCAACTGTACCTAACGCAAGCAGGGAGGGTTGTGGTCCACCTGTACTAGCAGCAAGTAAGAGGCGTCGTGGTCCAGTTGTACATGACAGACATAGGAAGCGTTGTGGCCCAACTGTACCTTACGCAAGCAGAGAGAGTTCGGGTCCACCTGTACTTGATGTAAGTAGGGAGGCAGTGTGGTCCAGCTGTACTTGACGTAAGTAAGAGGCGTTGTGGTCCAGCTGTACTTGACGTAAGTAAGAGGCGTTGTGCACCAGCTATACTTGACGTAAGTAAGAGGCGTTGTGGTCCAGCTGTACGTGACGTAAGTAAGAGGCGTTGTGCACCAGCTATACTTGACGTAAGTAAGAGGCGTTGTGGTCCAGCTGTACTTGACGTAAGTAAGAGGCGTTGTGCACCAGCTATACTTGACGTAAGTAGGAAGCATTGTGGTCCAGCTGTACTTGACGTAAGAGGCGTTGTAATCCAACTGTACTTGACGTAAGTAAGGGGCGTTGTGGTCCAGTTGTACTAGACGCAAGTAGGAAGCGTTCTTGTCCGTCTGTACTTGATGTAAGTAAGAGGCGTTGTGGTCCAGCTTTACTTGACATAAGTAAGAGGCTTTGTGGTCCAGCTGTACTTGACGTAAGTAGGAAGTGTTGTGGTCCAGCTGTACTTGACGTAAGTAGGAAGTGTTGTGGTCCAGCTGTACTTGACGTAAGTAAGAGGCTTTGTGGTCCAGCTATACTTGACGTAAGTAAGAGGCGTTGTGGTCCAGCTGTACTTGACGTAAGTAGGAAGTGTTGTGGTCCAGCTATACTTGACGTAAGTAGGAAGTGTTGTGGTCCAGCTGTACTTGACGTAAGTAGGAAGTGTTGTGGTCCAGCTGTACTTGACGTAAGAAAGAGGCGTTGTGCACCAGCTATACTTGACGTAAGTAAGAGGTGTTGTGGTCCAGCTGTACTTGACGTAAGCAAGAGGCATTGTGCACCAGCTATACTTGACGTAAGTAGGAAGCATTGTGGTCCAGCTGTACTTGACGTAAGAGGCGTTGTAATCCAACTGTACTTGACGTAAGTAAGGGGCGTTGTGGTCCAGCTGTACTAGACGCAAGTAGGAAGCGTTCTTGTCCGTCTGTACTTGATGTAAGTAAGAGGCGTTGTGGTCCAGCTGTACTTGATGTAAGTAAGAGGCGTTGTGGTCCAGCTTTACTTGACGTAAGTAAGAGGCTTTGTGGTCCAGCTGTACTTGACGTAAGTAGGAAGTGTTGTGGTCCAGCTGTACTTGACGTAAGTAGGAAGTGTTGTGGTCCAGCTGTACTTGACGTAAGTAGGAAGTGTTGTGGTCCAGCTGTACTTGACGTAAGTAAGAGGCGTTGTGGTCCAGCTATACTTGACGTAAGTAAGAGGCGTTGTGGTCCAGCTGTACTTGACGTAAGTAGGAAGTGTTGTGGTCCAGCTATACTTGACGTAAGTAGGAAGTGTTGTGGTCCAGCTGTACTTGACGTAAGTAAGAGGCGTTGTGGTCCAGCTATACTTGACGTAAGTAAGAGGCTTTGTGGTCCAGCTGTACTTGACGTAAGTAGGAAGTGTTGTGGTCCAGCTATACTTGACGTAAGTAGGAAGTGTTGTGGTCCAGCTGTACTTGACGTAAGTAGGAAGTGTTGTTGTCTAGTTGTACTTGACGTAGTCAGAAAGCGTTGTGGTCCAGTTGTGCTTGACGTAAGTAGGAAGCGTTGTGGTCCAGTTGTACTTGACGTAAGTAGGAAATGTTGTGGTCCAGCAGTACTTGACGTAAGTAGAAAGCGTTGTGGTTGAGCTACACTTGACGTAATTAGGAAGCGTTGTAGGGATGCGTTGTGGTCCAGCTGTACTTGACGTAAGTAAGAGGTGTTGTGGTCCAGCTGTACTTGACGTAAGTAAGAGGCGTTGTTGTCCAGCTGTACTTGATGTAAGTAAGAGGCGTTGTGGTCCAGCTGTACTTGATGTAAGTAAGAGGCGTTGTGGTCCAGCTTTACTTGACATAAGTAAGAGGCTTTGTGGTCCAGCTGTACTTGACGTAAGTAGGAAGTGTTGTGGTCCAGCTGTGCTTGACGCAAGTAGGAAGTGTTGTGGTCCAGCTGTACTTGACGTAAGTAAGAGGCTTTGTGGTCCAGCTATACTTGACATAAGTAAGAGGCTTTGTGGTCCAGCTGTACTTGACGTAAGTAGGAAGTGTTGTGGTCCAGCTGTACTTGACGTAAGTAGGAAGTGTTGTGGTCCAGCTGTACTTGACGTAAGTAAGAGGCTTTGTGGTCCAGCTATACTTGACGTAAGTAAGAGGCGTTGTGGTCCAGCTGTACTTGACGTAAGTAGGAAGTGTTGTGGTCCAGCTATACTTGACGTAAGTAGGAAGTGTTGTGGTCCAGCTGTACTTGACGTAAGTAGGAAGTGTTGTGGTCCAGCTATACTTGACGTAAGTAGGAAGTGTTGTGGTCCAGCTGTACTTGACGTAAGTAGGAAGTGTTGTGGTCCAGCTGTACTTGACGTAAGTAAGAGGCGTTGTGCACCAGCTATACTTGACGTAAGTAAGAGGTGTTGTGGTCCAGCTGTACTTGACGTAAGTAAGAGGCGTTCTGCACCAGCTATACTTGACGTAAGTAGGAAGCATTGTGGTCCAGCTGTACTTGACGTAAGAGGCGTTGTAATCCAACTGTACTTGACGTAAGTAAGGGGCGTTGTGGTCCAGTTGTACTAGACGCAAGTAGGAAGCGTTCTTGTCCGTCTGTACTTGATGTAAGTAAGAGGCGTTGTGGTCCAGCTGTACTTGATGTAAGTAAGAGGCGTTGTGGTCCAGCTTTACTTGACGTAAGTAAGAGGCTTTGTGGTCCAGCTGTACTTGACGTAAGTAGGAAGTGTTGTGGTCCAGCTGTACTTGACGTAAGTAGGAAGTGTTGTGGTCCAGCTGTACTTGACGTAAGTAAGAGGCGTTGTGGTCCAGCTATACTTGACGTAAGTAAGAGGCGTTGTGGTCCAGCTGTACTTGACGTAAGTAGGAAGTGTTGTGGTCCAGCTATACTTGACGTAAGTAGGAAGTGTTGTGGTCCAGCTGTACTTGACGTAAGTAAGAGGCGTTGTGGTCCAGCTATACTTGACGTAAGTAAGAGGCGTTGTGGTCCAGCTGTACTTGACGTAAGTAGGAAGTGTTGTGGTCCAGCTATACTTGACGTAAGTAGGAAGTGTTGTGGTCCAGCTGTACTTGACGTTAGTAGGAAGTGTTGTTGTCTAGTTGTACTTGACGTAGTCAGAAAGCGTTGTGGTCCAGTTGTGCTTGACGTAAGTAGGAAGCGTTGTGGTCCAGTTGTACTTGACGTAAGTAGGAAGTGTTGTGGTCCAGCAGTACTTGACGTAAGTAGAAAGCGTTGTGGTTGAGCTACACTTGACGTAATTAGGAAGCGTTGTAGGGATGCGTTGTGGTCCAGCTGTACTTGACGTAAGTAAGAGGTGTTGTGGTCCAGCTGTACTTGACGTAAGTAAGAGGCGTTGTTGTCCAGCTGTACTTGACGTAATCAGGAAGCGTTGTGGTCCAGCTGTACTTGACGTAAGTAGGAAGTGTTGTGGTCCAGCTATACTTGACGTAAGTAGGAAGTGTTGCGGTCCAGCTGTACTTGACGTAAGTAGGAAGTGTTGTGGTCCAGCTATACTTGACGTAAGTAGGAAGTGTTGTGGTCCAGCTGTACTTGACGTAAGTAGGAAGTGTTGTGGTCCAGCTGTACTTGACGTAAGTAAGAGGCGTTGTGCACCAGCTATACTTGACGTAAGTAAGAGGTGTTGTGGTCCAGCTGTACTTGACGTAAGTAAGAGGCGTTCTGCACCAGCTATACTTGACGTAAGTAGGAAGCATTGTGGTCCAGCTGTACTTGACGTAAGAGGCGTTGTAATCCAACTGTACTTGACGTAAGTAAGGGGCGTTGTGGTCCAGTTGTACTAGACGCAAGTAGGAAGCGTTCTTGTCCGTCTGTACTTGATGTAAGTAAGAGGCGTTGTGGTCCAGCTGTACTTGATGTAAGTAAGAGGCGTTGTGGTCCAGCTTTACTTGACGTAAGTAAGAGGCTTTGTGGTCCAGCTGTACTTGACGTAAGTAGGAAGTGTTGTGGTCCAGCTGTACTTGACGTAAGTAGGAAGTGTTGTGGTCCAGCTGTACTTGACGTAAGTAAGAGGCGTTGTGGTCCAGCTATACTTGACGTAAGTAAGAGGCGTTGTGGTCCAGCTGTACTTGACGTAAGTAGGAAGTGTTGTGGTCCAGCTATACTTGACGTAAGTAGGAAGTGTTGTGGTCCAGCTGTACTTGACGTAAGTAAGAGGCGTTGTGGTCCAGCTATACTTGACGTAGGTAAGAGGCGTTGTGGTCCAGCTGTACTTGACGTAAGTAGGAAGTGTTGTGGTCCAGCTATACTTGACGTAAGTAGGAAGTGTTGTGGTCCAGCTGTACTTGACGTTAGTAGGAAGTGTTGTTGTCTAGTTGTACTTGACGTAGTCAGAAAGCGTTGTGGTCCAGTTGTGCTTGACGTAAGTAGGAAGCGTTGTGGTCCAGTTGTACTTGACGTAAGTAGGAAGTGTTGTGGTCCAGCAGTACTTGACGTAAGTAGAAAGCGTTGTGGTTGAGCTACACTTGACGTAATTAGGAAGCGTTGTAGGGATGCGTTGTGGTCCAGCTGTACTTGACGTAAGTAAGAGGTGTTGTGGTCCAGCTGTACTTGACGTAAGTAAGAGGCGTTGTTGTCCAGCTGTACTTGACGTAATCAGGAAGCGTTGTGGTCCAGCTGTACTTGACGTAAGTAAGAGGCGTTGTGGTCCAGTTGTACTTGACGTAAGTAGGAAGTGTTGTGGTCCAGCTGTACTTGACGTAAGTAAGAGGCGTCGTTGTCCAGCTGTACTTGGTGTAAGTAGGGATGCGTTGTGGTCCAGCTGTACTTGCTGTAAGTAGGAAGCGTTGTGGTCCAACTGTACCTAACGTAAGCAGGGAGGGTTGGGATCCACCTGTACTTGACGTAAGTAGGGAAGCATTGTGGTCCAGCTGTACTAGAAGCAAGTAAGAGGCGTTGTGGTCCAGCTGTACTTGACGTAAATAGGAAGCATTGTGGTCCTCCTGTACTTGGTGTAAGTAGGGATGATTTGTGGTCCAGCTTGGTGTAAGTAGGAAGTGTTGTGGTCCAACTGTACCTAACGCAAGCAGGGAGGGTTGTGGCCCAGCTGTACCTTACGCAAGCAGGGGGAGTTCGGGTCCACCTGTACTTGATGTAAGTAGGGAGGCAGTGTGGTCCAGCTGTAGTTGACGTAAGTAAGAGGCGTTGTGGTCCAGCTGTACTTGACGTAAGTAAGAGGCGTTGTGCACCAGCTATACTTGACGTAAGTAAGAGGCGTTGTGGTCCAGCTGTACTTGACGTAAGTAAGAGGCGTTGTGCACCAGCTATACTTGACGTAAGTAAGAGGCGTTGTGGTCCAGCTGTACTTGACGTCAGTAAGAGGCGTTGTGCACCAGCTGTACTTGACGTAAGTAGGAAGCATTGTGGTCCAGCTGTACTTGACGTAAGAGGCGTTGTAATCCAACTGTACTTGACGTAAGTAAGGGGCGTTGTGGTCCAGTTGTACTAGACGCAAGTAGGAAGCGTTCTTGTCCGTCTGTACTTGATGTAAGTAAGAGGCGTTGTGGTCCAGCTGTACTTGATGGAAGTAAGAGGCGTTGTGGTCCAGCTTTACTTGACGTAAGTAAGAGGCTTTGTGGTCCAGCTGTACTTGACGTAAGTAGGAAGTGTTGTGGTCCAGCTGTACTTGACGTAAGTAAGAGGCGTTGTGGTCCAGCTATACTTGACGTAAGTAAGAGGCTTTGTGGTCCAGCTGTACTTGACGTAAGTAGGAAGTGTTGTGGTCCAGCTATACTTGACGTAAGTAGGAAGTGTTGTGGTCCAGCTGTACTTGACGTAAGTAGGAAGTGTTGTGGTCCAGCTGTACTTGACGTAAGTAGGAAGCATTGTGGTCCAGCTGTACTTGACGTAAGAGGCGTTGTAGTCCAACTGTACTTGACGTAAGTAAGGGGCGTTGTGGTTCAGTTGTACTAGACGCAAGTAGGAAGCGTTCTTGTCCGTCTGTACTTGATGTAAGTAAGAGGCGTTGTGGTCCAGCTGTACTTGATGGAAGTAAGAGGCGTTGTGGTCCAGCTTTACTTGACGTAAGTAAGAGGCTTTGTGGTCCAGCTGTACTTGACGTAAGTAGGAAGTGTTGTGGTCCAGCTATACTTGATGTAAGTAAGAGGCGTTGTGGTCCAGCTATACTTGATGTAAGTAAGAGGCTTTGTGGTCCAGCTGTACTTGACGTAAGTAGGAAGTGCTGTGGTCCGGTTGTACTAGATGTAAGTAGGAAGTGTTGTGGTCCAGCTGTACTTGACGTAAGTAAGAGGCGTTGTGGTCCAGCTGTACTTGACGTAAGTAGGAAGTGTTGTGGTCCGGTTGTACTAGATGTAAGTAGGAAGGGTTGTGACAGAGCTGTACATGCAGTACGTAGGGGGCGTTGTAGTCTAACTGTACGTTTTTGTTCGTATATTGTTGAGCTGAGCAAATTCGTCCCCATCGTAATTAGTGGGTTCTCACTGGCATTGGTATATAAACTCTCTTCCGTGTCTCCAGAAATATAGTGAAACAGATGTTCTCACCACGTTTGCGTTTGTCCCTCCCAGAAACAGCGTTTGATAGGTATACAGACCCTACCCTCCTACTATATGAAAGGAAATGGATTAAACGACAAAATGAGCCATGAACGGTTTCTAAGCATGACGTGCCTCTATGGTTCTCACAAACCCGTGTTTTTGTTTAAGATCTGTGATGGTGTGCGGGCAGTTTGTGGTCCGTCTCCTCTACCTTGTGTGCATGGGTCTCAGCTGCATCTCCACAATACTGTGTCTCATCACAGTCACCTGGAAGGTATGTCTTCAACAATAACATTCCTCTAAATTAACGTAATACTTCCAATTAAAACAAATTGTTAACAGCAACTCGTTTTAACTGATTATTCAGACTAAACCAGCGAAGAAGAAGAAGATGCCTGGATTAAGGGACAAGAAGTCATGGCCGAGGGTGCAGCAGATTCTTCAGAAGAAGCCAAGACACGTCAAAATACAATTCAGGACAGCTTGACCAGATCAGTGTACAGACAGAAACCTGACAGTAGAGGACTAGACTGAAAGCCTTCCGGGAGAGATTTGTGTGTCTAGCGCATGTTTATAGAAGAACAGCATGTCTTATGGGTGCTCTGTAAACTACAAAATACGAGAAATATGTGTGTCCTCAGTGAGAGTTCTCTCACCTGGTCCTTCCTTTATGACTGTATACTGTGTGTGCATACAGTGTGTCATTCGTAATCCCGACATTTTAGTTGTTCTTGGAAAACCCTGTTTCATGGAAGAAGGCCCTCGGATACTTTCACTAACCCTGCTGCGTCACACTGCCCATCATGGCATGACGGTCGGGTCGAATGAGCATTCTTTCCAGCCAGTCAGAGGCAGTTTAAAGGTCACATGCAACCAAAAAATCAAACATAATTAAAACACATTTATCACTTATTCATGACATATGATATACATTGCTGCTTTTGAAAAAACAAATAAACACAATTATAAGCGTACAATCGCGATTCAAAAGTGCAATAATTTGTACTTGTGCTTACTTCCCCCGAAACGAAGCCCTCGGGAGACCGAACCCAGTCATAGCGGATGGATATGCACTCAAGTGTAACGACAGCTTCCGATTGGCTGTTTCATTTGCTGATATGCTGAGGGCTGATTGTGTGTACAGAAAGATGATCTGTTTGATGGGCATTTTAGAAGTATAGCCAGTCACAAGAAAGTAAGATTCTTTATGGATAACAACTTTTTTTTGTGTACTTGATGCGTCGTTTCAGTATGGATTCATATACTGTTGTCAAACAAAATCATATACACGAAAAGAAGTCGTTATCCATGAAGAATGTTTATACAGATGTTGGGTTTAGAAAATACATGTTCTTTGAATTTGCGCTCGATCCAATAAAAAATCATGTCAGTAGAGATGGTAAACTACTGCGTGGCTGTAATCTGTCATTCGTCCAAGTACAAAGCAGGACTTGAAACTGACAAGAGTTTGCACATGTTTCCATCAGATCCAGTCATCCGAAAAAAGTGAATGTAGTTTGTTTGCAACCCACAGACATAAAAACATGTCATGTGTATCACACGTGCCTAATTACATAATGTGGCAGACACGGGACTCGGGTGCACGAGTCATAAATCAACTTATTTTCTTTATGTCGTATAGTCGGATAGGTGTTAAGTTCAAATTGCATGTGGTCAATGATTAAAGCTGTGTATTGCATGTTGTCTTTAGCAGACAGGCAGGCAGGCAGACATATAGGTGTGAATAAACCAGACACTGAGCTTTCTCTGAGACAGAGACTGCTTACCACAATCAACAAGTTGTTTTACGTAAACGAGTAGATTATTTACTTGTTTATGTACACAACCAAGATTAGACTACTGCTCACGACCTCAGACACTGGTCATGCATACTGTTTCAAGCTCCGCGAACCTATTCACTGCGCATGCGTTATGGACGCAGCGCAGCCCAGCTGTTGAAACCAGTTTTCCCCCCAGCGCTGGGGGGAATTTAGTGAAACGTTTGAACTCCGATTTCGCGGGCTTTTTTTTCATCGCGTTTTTTTCCACTTTATAGGTTGAATTGGCATTTTTTATGGTTTGTTTCAGTAAGTAATCTGCAAAGTTGTGTTTTACGTTGCATGTGACCTTTAACTTTACCTGGGTTGAGTGTTCACCTGACGCGACCTTCTCTGCGGATGACGTCATTGAGGTATCATAGTGGAGTGGTATATTTGACTGTGATGAGACTGGTCCATTTGGCGGTTGTCACTGATGTGCTATTACAATACCGTAGCCAGTGTAGCGTAGTGTACTTTGAATACTATGAATATCTTCGTACTAATCACCCAGTTCCATTACATGATGGCAGTGCGGGTTCCTTGTAGCGTTGCGCTACCTAATCTGTACTACCCATGCACTTGCTGTTGCTGATACATGTATTGTCAAACCGAAATACATTGTATACAAAATATATCATGTTTGCCTTGTTTTATGTATAATATGTGGTCGTTTGTGTTTTGACGCACTGGTTACCAAATATACGTCTTGGAGACACAATGTCTACCGAATATATGTCTTTGACACATAGTGGCCACATATATTCATCCTGGAGACGTAATGTCCACCAGATATATGTCTTTGTGATATTGGGACCACCAGATATATGTCTTGGAGACATAATGGCCGCCAGATATATGTCTTGGAGACACAGAGGCCAACATATATAGTGTCCACCACATATATATGTTGGAGGCATAAATATCCACCGGATATATGTCTTGGTATCATAGGGACCACCAGATATATGTGTTGGTGTCATAGTGGCCACGAGATATACGTCTCGGAGACACAGATATTGTCTTGGGAACATAGTACCAGCAGAAAAAATGTCTTGGAGACATAGTGGCCTCCAGATGTACGTCTTGGAGACATAATTTCCACCAGATATAAGTCTTGGAGACATAGTGGCTACGTGATATACGTCCTGCAGACATAGTGGCCGTTAGTGGTCTTGGAGACCAAAGTGGTCTTTGACCACCAGAACTGTGTCTTGGAGAGATAATGGCCACCAGATACACGTTTTGGAGACACGATATCCACCAGATATACGTCTTGTAGGCATAGTGGTCACCAGATATACGCCCTGGAGACATAATGTCCACCAGATATACGTCTTGTAGGCATAGTGGTCACCAGATATACGCCCTGGAGACATAATGTCCACCAGATATACGTCTTGCATGACCACATGATATGCGTCATCGTATCACAATTGTGGAGATCGATGATGCTCATGCTTTTGATCACTGGATTCTCTTGTCCGTACTTGATTATTTACTGACCGCCGCCATTATAAGTTGTTCACCGGTCACAAGGGGTCCATGAGCTCATGTACCCTCGAGGTTTGTTTATGCTCACCGAGCCGCTGGGCACACGACCCCGAGGGACCAGTGAACAACGTATTTATCTTAACGAGCACCCGAATTTTAATTTCGAGGTGTTTGAAGCACTTCTGTTGAATGCGAGGCGAATTGCCATTTTGCATACGATACAAGGTAAACAGATTTAGAGTTATCTCCCTTCCATCGATTTTCAATCGCAAAACATCGGTAATGTCCGTGCTTCATGCATGATTCAATGGTATTCGAGGCAAAGAAGTACAACCGTGAAGCACCAGAAGAGTTCGGAATTCCCAGCGGTGTACATTAAAAATAATACATCGCCTGTAAGCGGGGTATTTTGAAAATAATAGAATAGTACTTAGCCAATCAGAAAGCGACATTCATGTGTGAGGTAAGATAAAATGTTATATCTGGAATATAACATGTGGCATTAAGAGCGAGTGAGTGAGTGAGTGAGTTTAGTTTTACGCCACACCCAGCAATATTCCAGCTATATGGCGGTGGTCTGTAAATAATCGAGTCTGGACCAGACAATCAAGTGACCAACAACATGATCATCGATCTGCGCATGTGGGAACCGATGACATGTGTCAACCAAGTCAGCTAGCCGGACCACCTGATCCCGTTAGTCGCCTCTTACAACAAGCACAGCCCTGTACGGCAAGCATGGGTTGCTGAAGATCTATTCTACCTCGGGACCTTCAAGGGTCGTGGCATTAAGAACAAACTAACCAGCCTTAAAGACACTTGTGTTACACAATCAGCTAAGTCTCTTCACCCAGTCCACCCCGTGGAGACAATCAGATCTGTCAGATACATGTGTAATGGGACAGACATTATGGTGTTTAAATTGCTTTGATCAAACCTGCGACTGTCTGGTACTAATCGTCTTTAACAGACGTTTAACATTTAACATGACGAGAAAGCAGCTGCATTTTACTCAAACCTAGACAATGGAATGTTAAAAATGTAACAGGTGTTGTCGATAGAGTATTGCGAAGGTTTGATAGGCACCCTGCACCTTCCTGTACAACTTTACTTGCATTTTTTCACATGGCAACTAAGCCTAGCAAATCTCTCAAGTCCGATATTTAGTCCGACTGCATGAGGAGTCTAGGCGCTGAAGCGTTCTCTCATCACGAACTGTGTTCGATTTTGAAGAACCCCCAAACTTTAATCCCATTAAGACCACGGATTAGCTGGGTTCAGTCAGCTAATCATAAACCTCTCAGAATGTATTCAACCAAACAATTACTTATTCTGGTTGTAGAGGTTTAGACTGTGGACTGTACCGGCGGAACCTGACTCCAACAGCTGGGGTATATTCAACATATTTTTATGACTCATTCTTGCGCTGAGGAAACTGATTGAACGCATGTGTCAAAAGTGTTTCTTCCATTCTCTATGTCTCCGGCCGTGATATTGCTATCCGCTAGGGAATCTGTACTCCTTGGAAACACCCCCTTGGAAACACGCAACGTCACTCGAATTTGTTATAAACGTATCGTCTTAATATAATTCTGTTAATCTAACTTTGAAGTTAATCCTTCTAACAACAGATCAACTTGGCAAATAGCCAACCCTCTATCTCACGTCACTGATCTCAATGCTCCAGTCAGGGGCTTTGAACATGGTATCGGCAGGTCTGTATGTACTGATCTGGTTGGTTTACACTGATATGGGGTGTGTTTCGAAACAGTTGCAAAGTTATCACGATAAGGTGTCACTGCAGTCGTGAACGCCGAGGCAACTGACAGGGAGAAGACGACAAATATTCAGTATGTCTGTCACGTCTCTGACCCCCCGCCGAGTTCCATGGACGACTGCCATGAATGACACCTAGGTAACAAACTGTTCATACAAATACATGCATTGTCTGATTAACTGATCTTCCTGGTCATTCGCTAGCGTTCTTTAGCTGTATTTGTTAGCCGTAAACACTTAGATCACCAACATACATACGAATGTTCATAAAAAGTAGAGTTAAGACATTCGACAATGCTTTAATAATCTTGTAGTTACCAAGGAGTTACGTCCCCTGCCTTCCAGGAGATTGTTCATATTGCAAGTTTGACCTGAACTTGTTTTTACGGATGTTTTTCATCCAGTGCCTCAACACTTACAGAGTTTGAAAGGAGCAGAGGAACATTTTTTAAATATAATTACGGCATTTCCTCACAGTATTGTCAATTAATCCTTGTTTGAAAGAAATAATCGTTACTCTCACAGATATCTGTATCAACGTATATCAATGCTGGAAATGAAAATGAAACAAAGAAGCAGTTTCAGATGACCTTGACCTCCCATATGTCACTAAGACTCAATCGCTCAGTATATATTGTGAAAGTCGGTCCAATGGCGGATGAGTCGAACAGATACTCGGATAATCCCCATTGCAGTCCATTAGGATTGTTCAAAACTAGTATTGCAGACTTTGTTTAGTATAAATTAAACCATGTATGGGATAAGGATAAGGGAAACTTTTGAATGAATTGTCCGCCCTTGGATTGTTACACACCCTTGACTGAAGAAGTCGGTACATGTGGGAACCTGATCGCAGTTATAGGTATGACTTGCGATCGGGTCAGTCAGAGTAGAGATCATTGCATCTCGTCATGCCCCTCCGTTGCACTGAAATACATTTACATTGTTTTATTGCCTGTTTCTCTCAACTGCTGCACATACTAACACATACTAATAATAAGAATCATATTTTACAACACTCATGGCTGACAATTTTCACAGATTACATATACATGTATACCCATATTTAACAAAAGATGAAATCATCTTTGTCAGTAAGCATGTATTTTCAACGCAGAATTAATTAGTAACAATACACATCCGGCTGACTCCTCGCCCCATGCCGGATTAGACAGTGTTGGTTGCTATATATAAATGGATATTCGGGCTGCTCATGCAGAGATCCGGTATTGACAGCTGCCGGGTTAAGGGTTTTTAAAATATGATATATGTACTAGCTACGGACGGGATTGAGATTCTATGCCAAGCTGACAACTTGCCGGATGGGACAGCTTCTACTGTAGAGAGAAAGGTGGTATGTAAATGGGTTTTGTACCAACACATGAATGACAAGTAATTGATTGGTTATTGTCTTTCGGTTACTTCCTGCCACGTCCTTCCTGTCTGCCGGGTGGCCGCAATGACAACAAACAACATCGACTGTAGAAACTATGGACAATTCAAGGAAGATTTATGTAAGATATTGGAATGTACCCAAAATATTACATGCTATTTTATAGATTGCTTCAGTGATATCACTTTTTAGAAACACTAGATGCCACGAATGTGAAAGACGTTCAATAAACACCAGTGTTAAATGCAGCGCCTAAATTCGCCAAGGAAGGTATATATTTGTTGATGTCAGGTGTATCGGCCAATTTTCAAGGCCATGTTAAATCACATTTCACCGAATGTCATTCTAAGTAATGTCAAAACAACCTTTAACGCACGCCTTGACACAACATCGCCATCATGATGCATACCGTTCATGTAAAGATAAGATCAGGTACTTGTTTCCGACTGTCACAAAATTAACGAAAGGTGACCTTGACCTTGAGGGGAAGATTCACGATGCTGGCATCACCCTTGTGATATTACCGCGCAACTGCTGGTTCGGGAGATCCTTCCCCTATGAACATAATATACAGATGATGATTTTAAAGGTGTATGTTCAAACTGTGCAAAGGTTTATGTGTGAGTAGATGAATAATTTTGGTTCACCTCCTCTTTGATAGGTATGTCAGTTATATGGAAAGGGAAGCTAAACGTGAAACCCGCGAAAACAAGAATGGTGTAGGAACACCTAGAGAAATAATCAGGGCCAACCAGGAATCGAACCGCGACCTTCCATTTGGTTTTATCAGAAACCCAGAACAACACACAAAGTATAACCAAAGAATGTAGCACGTGTGTTTACCCCGGCCAGTTTTTATGACAGCGGCTTGTAACCTATCGAGTCTGTACAAACCAGTGGGCGATGTAATGAGCGCTGCAACATGTCTGAATATGAATTTGCAATAGAAGTGATCTCAAATTGATGCCACATTGGACTTTGCCGTCATAAAGCCTTTACCGATTTCTTCACATCGTGGCATTATATTCCATGAATAATATGACATAAATTCCTTTCATGAAACAGGAAAGGCACAGAGCCTCATTGTTGAGGTGAAATATTCTGCAATATTCGGTACTCTTATATGTATTACTCAGATGTAGTTTTAAAACAGTAAACGAAAAATAAACGATGAAATGTCAATCCTACAGGAGACGTCACTGAATGCGACCTAAAATATGACGTCATGAACAAGCGATGATGCATATTGGTGCACTACTAAATCTTCTCTGTGAGTGAGTTTAGTTTTACGCCACACTCAGCAATATTCCAGCTGTATGGCTGCGGTATGTAAATAATCCAGTCTGAACCAGACAACCCAATGATCAACAGCATGACCATCGATCTGGGCAACTGGGAACCGATGACATGTGTCAACCAAGTCAGCGAGGCTGACCACCCGATCCCGTTAGTCGCCTCTTACGAGAAGGATAGTCGCCTTTTATGGCAAGCATGGGTTGCTGAAGGCCTATTCTACCCCGGACCTTCACGGGTCACTTCTCCGTGTCTCTTGGGGCGGTGGGAATGAAGGCTGAAGCATGACGTCGCTCGTCACGCTGAAGACCCGGGTTCGATTCCCCAGTGGGTACGATGTGTACAGCCCATTTCTTGTGTTCCCGTCGTGATATAGCTAGAATACTGCTACAATCGGCGTAAAACTGAACTCACTGTCGTGTGGTGATTGTGTTCCATGTCAGAAAGGGTTTGTGGTAACCATGGCAACCATTGTTGTTAGAGACGTAACGAGGTCGGGTGGCCAGGCTCACTGTAAGTCACTGTAACCTATTTCGTAAATCGGTGCTGCTGATGTAAAACACTGGATAATTTGGTCCAAGCATACTTGTTTCGAACCATCCTCTCCCGAAGTATGAAATAACATGCAACCCAAACCCGGTATGATTAATCACTTGGTTCGCGGTTAGTATTTACGATGGACTCACGCAGACTTATGAAAGTCTCACCATTTTAGTTGAGCAAACCAGGCTGATTACGTCACAGCAGAGGTTGACACACAGCAGTGCCAGGTACGTGATCCTCATCTGCTTCATGACACATACTTCTGGGTTCCTGCAAAACACAACTGTTACAGAATATATAGCATCACATATTCTCGTCTCATTATGATATGCCACGTATCAAATGTTCAGACTCACGTAAGTATCCACTACATGGTATGTATACACTCATGGCTACATCGAAGATGAATTATTCCACTAGCTTGGGGGAACAAACTGCAAACATATTGCAGATGAACTGCACGAGGATCATACATCATATTTCTGAAAAACTTGCAAGTATCGTGTGTATGAACAGCTGCGTTTTTGTGTAAAGTTTCACTGAGTTTCATCATTTATTGAACTCAACAATAATCCTTCAACGTTATAAATTTGTTTTACAATACATCAGTTCCGGTGTCAACGGTACCTATAAACAATAAGGAACATTTAGTTAATCTAGTTTAGAACAGTTCACTGAAGTAATAGGCTACACGATGTGGAATGGCGTTAGTCCATAGTTCCAAGCATCTCCACACGAGCAGTAACCAGTGAAGTAACTGCAGGACAAGGAGTTGATCTCATGTATCCTGCTGGCCTCCGTCGTCACCAGCACTGCCAGACATATCGTGCCAGCAACAGCGCTCACTGCGTGAACCAAACGGACCTTCTGAAAAGGAAACCATCCTAGCACTCTATGGACCTGGAGAAAAGTTAACGGTGGGTCTCTTACACCAGGTATGATCAATACTGGGCAGTGATTCTTGAACCAATAAAATCGATTTATATTCTTTTCAGATTTGTCAAACAGTGGAGTATGAATGTCTGTCTGTTATAGCTATTATGTCAATAAGAGTATTCGTATGTTCATATAAATTCTAATGCGGATGACAACAATGATGTTGATACTGACGACGGTGATGTCGACGATGGTGTTCAAGATGATGATGATGATGATGTAAAGACGACGATGACGATGTTGATGCTGACGATGGTGGCGATGGTGTTGATGATGACGATGATGATAAGTATGACGATGACGACTCACGCTAGACATCTTCCTGTTGACCAAATGAAGACCCAGACCACTCACTCCTGGAATGAAGCCCTGTACAAAGATAAGAGACACATGATGTTCACAGGTGTCAGGGTGGCTGATGGATGTTATATTGCAATTTGTGTTGAAGTGACAGTTAGTGGCAATGTTGGATTAAGTCTCAACTTACTTTCGCCAAGGAATATTGATGCCTGTGTTATCAACATCGTCTCACTGTATGTATGTGAGCTTTCATCCCAATTGAGCTGGTGTAAGGTGTTGAAACTGAAATACTGTTCACAGAGGCGATTATATTTTTTTTATTATTCATCAACTTTGCGATATGCGATACCGTGTGTTATTGAGTGTCAGCAATACAACATTACCATCTTGGGGATGATGGGGTTTACCTTATGTCTCTGTTTTCTAACACCCCGCTTCCCTGTCCTGCTGCTCTAAAACGAGGTGAATCAGCTTACCCCGACCAGTAGGAGCAAGACGTGGACTTCAAAGGGTATGTCTGGCTTCATCAGAAACAAGGAAAGGTTCACATTGTAGGGATATAATGCAAGGGCATCGTGGTTCTGTCTGTAGACGCCGTAGTTAAATGCCAGTAACACGGTGTTGATGACACCTAGAAATCACAAATGAGTGAGTTCAGTTTTACATCGCAGTTAGAAATATTCCCGCTATATCACGGGATATCATAAATGGGCTTCACACATTGTACCCTTATGGGAAATGTACCTCGGGTCTTCGATGAGGCGAGTGGAGCCACCTGGCTATTCCAGAAAGCACGAAACTGGCATTACAGTATCGTAGATGGGTACCCGGTAGTATGTGAAGACAATGGGCTTGACAGCATATATACATGTATACTGAGTTCGTGGGTGAACAAAATATGTAAAGTAATGGCTGCGGTAATGTTAACATAATAGTAAATATCATCATGCATGCCCTATATATTATCTTCTGAATCATCATGTTTAGGAGGTCTGGGAATAACAACTGGATTAATCCGCCAATTCTGCTTACAAACTATAAATTTGACTTTCTATAGTTATTACGATCGTGAGCAACCTAGCAGAGCCAAGTAGTTCACTGTCTTATTTATTATTTCGTTCTGTTATATTCTTAACCTTCTTAGGCATCTATAGGCATTCTGGACACATTCGTGAGCTCCACCAGTCAGCTATTCGATCACTGTTTTCACTTCCACCTATCCACCTCATTTACAAAGAGACACACTGATAATGTAATATAACTGAAATGCTAGTCAACCAATATTAAATCCACATGTCCCTCTCAGACGCCTACTTAGACCGCATTCTAGTTATAACACGTCAGGTCAGTTTGATGTCGCATAACGGCGTTTTTGGACATGTATAAATTTGGTTATACCCTTGCATGGTTATTTCATGCTAACAAAACAAGGAATGTAATCAGGACCTTTTGGGATTCACAGTCACACGTTCCAGGAACTCCTAAGAAAAACTGTGGCACCCTTCGTGAGACCACAGGCAAACTGTAGCGCAAATGGGTTGCGCAGCATAGAAAAAATGACCAGTCTTCTTACATGCGAGCGAAGCGAGCAAAGGTTGGCAACGTACTTTCCTCGCGTCAGTTCGAAAAATGTTTTTCAAGAAAAATAAAATATCGCCACCATCAAAGGTATTCATCCATTTCTTCACTGGGTTGTGCTCTCACATTTCCCAACCTAATGTTGACAATTACTCACGTGAAATACTTTTTATTCAACATTTTAAGCGCAACTCGTGGTATATCAGACTGTTCTTTGCCTCCATTCCCTCTTCCAGCTTCCGGATCAACGGAGTGAAGGAGCAAGAGGATATTATTCCATATGGAATACCTACTGTTACCTCCCCTGCTTCATTAGCCCATTATGCCAAAAGTGTTTTATGTAGAATAAATGTTACGAAAATTCTAACAATAGCAACGACAGATAAGACAAATAAGCTCCAACAGGTTCATGATAAAATTAGGCAATATCGTATTCCTTTTTAATTTCTGCTTATTCTTGTTCCTTCACATCGTTCAGCCAGAAACTAGCAGAGGTTATGGAGGCGCATTAACTACTCGTCTCTTTCCGTGTCCTACTTGGCGGAATGACACGAGTAGTTACGAATGATGGAGGCGAAGAACGATCTGAATACCACGAGTGGCGTTAAAAATCTTGAATTAAACATATTTCACGTGAGAAATGATAAAACATACGGGAGAAAAACTGAGAGCACAAGGAAATGAGGAGATGGGAGAGTACCTTTGATTGTGGCGGTATTTTATTTTGACATGAAAAATAGTTTTGATTCGGAGCGAGGGAATTACGTTGACAACCTTTGCTCGCTTCGCTCGCATACAGGAAGACTTGCCATATTCTCTATGCTGCGCAACCCTATTTGCGCTACAGTTTGCTTGTGGTGAGACATAAACTAGAGATACCAAAGGATAGCGTAAGAACTCAGTGTCCTGTGATGTTAATTCGAAAGGAGACGATTTGTGTACGACATCTCCAGAGATACGTATAATGCCATATAAGCAATTAACTGCTCTCTGATAAAAATATAATTTGTTATCGTTCAGCATGCAAAGCACATGGTGAGCATAACAATCAAACACCTGGTAGTCATTAGGTTTTAAAACAAAACCACATTAAAATGGACTTACTTAACGCCAGAATGATCCCGTGTAAGGTGCACCCAGTAGCTCCATTTATGCTAGCCATGATATTTGCACATTAAATATCAATCACCACCTTGTACACAAGTGCACCGGTATATAACGAATATCAAAATAAATCTGGACAAGAATCAACCAGTGTTTGTTCAAAACACAATCGTCCTCCTGAGTCAGATCTTAGACATGCGTCAATACCATAGGGAAATCATTTCTCTATCCGTTAATCAATGATTAGTCGATAGGTTGTCGCAGAGACCATTTATTTTGGCTACATAACCAGTTCGTTCTGCTGATCAAGATAATGTCTGTCCCTTAACCCTAGACTAGAGGAAGTGCTTGTTTTAGAAGAAGATAAAAAAAATCCGAGCCATATCTTTCCGCCTCCATGGTGTGTTCCGAATGTCTAATAACCTCGAGGACAGTCTCAATTTTATCACATTTGATAAATAGTCCTAGTTTTATAGTTCCATTTTATATGTTAGACAATGAAATGAAGACTGTTGCAGTCTAGCAGCATTCCGTTTTGTTGTACGGACGGGTCTTTAATTCAAGATAACATGCAGCAGGATTTGCATGACTGGTGTTTCGTTAGACGCATATAGGCATGTTTTGTGTAAGTCCAATCTTGCTCGGGAATACCCACATTAGTGAAGTGGTGAGGAGTGATAATAGATATTTGGTGTGCTAAAGCGCAGTCTAAGTAAACTTATCCTCAGTACTCTACCACTGAGTCTAACAAAACCTTATGGGAGGTCGCCATTCGTAACTACTCGTGTCATTCCGCCAAGCCGGATGGCGTCACGGAAAGAGACGAGTAGTTACAAATGGGGAGGCCGCGTCAGGTAACCTTTGAGATTCACCAATCAGAACACAGCTTACCAAATCGCGAAGGTGCACATTCGCACATATCTTTTGAACTTTTTATCTCGAAAAGGTTCGTACTCGAACGATTCCGAATGTTATTTAGCGTACGATCGCTTCCGGGTGATGCACACGGCGTACGAACAGCCATGAAAACGGTGAGTAAACAGTCGCTGAAAATAGTGTTTTTGACAATATTCAAGGATGTTGTCTTGCGGAAATATTAGCTAATGGTAACCATGTCCATAGAAACCCCAAAGCCTATATACTGTAGGTCAAATAACTGTGTTATATGCTGATTTTTGTTTGTGGAGAGACCTGTGTCGGTGACCTGAATATTTTGAAAGTCCCTCCGATCCCTAAATAGTAGCTGTTGTCTGATTGGTTAAATCTATTTAACCGTCTCGCATTTGATTGGACTGTGATTGGTTGTTCAAAGGTTACCTGACGCGACCCTCTACTAGGTTTTGTTCGACTCAGTGGTGGAGTTTAACGAAATACATTGAGACGAAGTTTACTTAGACTGGCTAAAGCGTGACTATGTTTTGCACAATGCTGGGGGTAATCATGGTAAAACATGTTTTGGGGGCGTGCCCGATATTTGGTACCATATTCCGAAACTCCAAAAACGGCTGCCAAAAAGGAAAGGTTTCTAGCTGTGTGTCACCATTCCCGGGCCGGAAGACCATGCACAGTGCTAGGGAACATGATAAAAATATTTTTGGGGTGAGTCCGATTTTTTTGCCTATTTTCCGAAAAAATGAAGACAAAAGTCAAAGAATGCTGAACTCCACATATATAAAATGATCGCCGACTATGAAAAAAATAGCTCCATTTGTTGCAATATGAGAGGTATATTTAACATCCAAAGGGCTATTTCTAATACTCTGAAGAAACATAACAAACAATGCATGTTCAGTAACAATTTAATTTACCAATCAATTAACGAAAACAGTAACTGTTTTGATCAGTCACGTGAGTCATCATTTTGTCAAACATTGATCTCTGTGATTTTGAAGCCTCCTTTAACAGTTCCAATTGCATTTTCAGATCAGTGTGCATAGAAGTTGAGAAGATTTACAAATGCACTTCTTTGAGCATGGAGGTCGAGACTTGCAGTCACAGCTGATACATTCTCGTCAACTTCGTGAAGCTTTAGAAATCAGTCGCCGGTGCTTTCTGTCTGAGGCGTAAACAAGTACGCCACGTGCTGGCCTGACACATGTTCCTGTTTGTGTGCTGTGGCAGAGCATCCTGGGTGGTTGGGGGGAGAGGTTCTGAGTCAACTTGATCCTGCGGTTCACCCAGTTTGGCCAACATGTGTATCGGCATTGCTATATGTCTGTAGCACCTTTTTGCAAAGCAACTTTGACATGAAGGGAGATTGTGGTATCCGCCTCTTCCTGATCAGTGCACTGCATATCCTCTTCACCTCTTACGCGATTGGACCTTACAAAGATTAGATCGTCTCGAGATGAAGAGAGGAATCAAATCTCAGTATTTGAATATTGGACTCGTTTTTGACATCCAGTTTTTCCAGTCAGTCTTCAAATGGTTGAAGATTTTCTGCTATAATCCCGTCGAAAAAAGTTGCATTGTTTTAGAATTGGAAATCCTTGATTTTTTTTCCAGCCAAAATGGGCCCAAAATCTCGAGCATACCCCAAATATATGTTTCATCATGATATTCCCCAGCACTTTTTACTCTGGCGTGTAACAACTAACCTAAAAATCTGACCAACGCTACTGCACTAAATGGGAGGTAACTGATATTGTACAGAGATCTCTAATTTAAGATTCAACAGACGAGAGTGAGCAAGGAGAAGAAGAAACAGAATTAGAAGGGAAGTGGACAAAATATAATGAGTATAATATACTCAAAAAATCAAAATATTTACATATATCATAAAAAATGTATGACGTAACATATCTCACCACCCGCACCAACGTGGCTTCCTTTTTAGTTCGTTCAAAGAAAAAATTCATCTGTTTGAAACACTAGTAAAATATATGATTGTTCCCCAACCACAATCAATGGGAAGCAACTCTTGTCCAATCTCACTCGGCGGCTGATAAATATCAACTAGCTCAACTTGAGAAATAGTCACGTGACCACCGGAGGTGTTCCCTGTGGATCTAAAAATACAGGTAGGTGATTAAAGTTGAAAACACACCTGTTTGGGCCTGGATTGGCGACAAGTAAGCGTTCCGGCGACATCAGTATTTCCTGCCACGACGTTCCAGTCGCATTTCTTGGTCGTACGGCACCCGAAACGCCGTCAATATAGCGCATTCCACTGGTTTTTCACGGCCATTTTCCTGTCAAAATCAACCTTGTTTTGGTAAATTTTTATGACTTTATTTCTTTCAACCGGTTTCGGTGTAAAGTGGTGATATCTCGCTGTGATGTTGGGTGTATATGAAATAGAATTATTGCCTTTCCTTGAGTCAGTTCTGGCTTGACGGGTGTGATTTCCACGAGGAAGTTGATACTTGGCATGAATTGTCAAAATTCAACGTTAATCATGAGCAGATGTGATTTGAGGAGGCCAATATAATGGCTATACACAGAGTATCTCATTCCGGAAGCACTGTTATAAGAATTGGTGGTAACTATCAAACCTGAAAGAGCACACTTTGAAGCATATCTATAGGCTGAGCGTGCCATTTAAATGCCTCAACTAGTGTTAGTGTTTGTGTTCATGCTTCTACATCAGTGAATACAATATACTGTTTGACGTTTATGTTCATTTTGAGGAACAGGTTTCATGTAGTACGTTATATTTATCGTCAGTTGTGTTATTTGAGAATAACACTGTATTATGTGAATCAAGTATGTGGACACACCCACACGTAGTATATGATAGAGAGTCAGATGTGAGATAGAGGTTAGGTGTTTTCAATGATGTAAGACAAAAACATAATTATAATCTTTAATATCATTTAACGTTTTGATTTTAGATTTTTTAGATTTTTTAGAAACCTTCTGTGAAAAAGGCTATATTTATCTATTTCACACAAAAATGTCAAGGGTTTCCTACAAAATGGTGACATTGTATCGACAAAACCGTAGCTACTTGCCACATCCTCTAGGTATTTTGTATGTGTTTTCGACGATGAGCCATACCATTCCCCCTGCACTGCAAAAGAGTGTTGTAATCAGGTGGCTTCCTGTTTTATGCATAACCTGTCACTAGCAGACAACTGATCTTGCTTAATTTCACTCACTGTAGTTTGTTATACAGCCAGTTGATTGTGCATCTGAAGTGGTATTAACACTCTTGGGTAAATAATATTGATGTGTGTTTGCTTTTAATGTAGCCTAATGTCTTTATTTCAATTGTCAGTGAAATGTCTCACGACAGGAACTGGGCAATCACCCTACTGATGAAACTGTTTGTTCACTCAGACTGTGCATGTACTTCTCCAATATAGCTGGCTTTGGGATATAGCCCAGTATTTATCTTGATCTATTTTACTGTCATGGGACCATTCAGTGATGTATATTATCATGATTATTGGGTTCAAGACTTGAAAATGTGGGTCCCAGGCATATGACTCAGGTAATGTTACTTTTGAACGAAACATGTTTGTGAAACGTTTTGTGTGGCCTTTCTCTATATGATGTGTATTTCGTCCTTTCTGATTCAACATAAAATTATGGGTGGTGGGGTAGCCTAGTGGTTAAAGCATTTACTTGTCAAGCTGAAGACCCGGGTTTCACTCCCCACATTGGTAGGATGTATAAAGTGTCCCCAGTCATCATGTTGCTGGAATGTTGCTAAAAGTGGCATAAAGCTTATTCACTCACTCAGTAAATTAATAATCTTGTGCTGACGTACCTTGTTCCAGGCATATCTGTGCATATAGTACACAATATTACAAGTCGATTGTAACATTTAATGTTGAATTTACAAAAACGTTTTTTATTATTCCTGAAATAGTAAGAAGTATGATGACATAAAAATCTGTTATTTATAGTATTAGCACAGAGATCATAACCAGCTGTTCACTCTGTGGATATGGTGTATGCAGTTTGTGTTTAAATGTATTTGTGCATCTTGTGTATGGAACAAATGTGCAATGTGACAGACCTATCCTTTAAATCGTTAGGAACATTTCAATGTGTATAATATCCCACCAGGATAATGTTGTTTATTGTGTGGGGGATTCCCTCTGTGAAATATGCAGAACAGATGTAAGCGTTATGACATTTTGCATCAGCATCAGTGCTCGATGATTGCTAGAACACCAGCAAGTTAAATGATTATCAAAAGAGTTTGTGTCATTAAATTTGGATGTATTTAAACATCCCTGTCCATTGTTTATGACCTTGTAGAACAGTTTCAAATAAGAATGAAGTTGAATTTTTTCAAATATTTTCATTTTCTCTTTGGACATGTTAGAATAGTACACACACTATACATGAGGGCTATTTAGAGAGAATGTTCAAATGTCATATTTTCCATCGTCATTCATTATTGAAAGTTTACCATGGTTACATGCCAAAGTGTTTGAAATATGTAATTAACCTGCTTAACACATTAGGTCAGTCCCATACACTATCCTAACTGTTAGAATACATTGGAAGTGGCTGCAACATGTGTCTATCTGTAAACATGTCTTTTGTACAATTTATGAGAAATAGTATTTTTCACAAAAGGAAGATAAGCTAGGCTTCATTGTCAGGCATTGACAGTCTTGGTATTGTTATGAGTTTGCTATTATGTTTAATGCTTAAATTGTGTCTGCTTCGTTTGCAGGGTGTAACAGTGTGATAAATAAGGGTGGAGAACTATGACATGAGTGATGATCTAATGTGACCAAACACATAATACAGTAGTCAAGAAATCAACCTGCATCATTAGCAAGCACTAACAGTGACAAACGTATGTTATGAGCGGTTTTAGAAAACTATTGACAGTTTACCAACCCAGGATGTGTCTGATGTTAAACAGACACTTCTAGGTGTTGTAAGTAATATATAGTATAGACATGGCAATACAGTACTGAGGCCTATTAAACATCAATTTAGAAACCCAATATCATGAGAAGCACATTACATTACAAGTTACAATGGTGAAAAGGCAACAAATCTATACTGTTGAATGACATGGACAGGCTTACACAGATTCTCTAGTATTTTCAGGCTGGCTGTAGATTATGTGGTGCTCAAAGTTGCTTCAGTTGCTGTGTATCTGTATGCTTTAACCCATCAATATCCCATCTCTGTTTTCTGAGTTTAAAAATGATATGGTTCTTTGTGATTCAATGCCTGAAGAAAGGACCTGACTCTATAATATATAAATACTCCATTGTGATACAAATCATATCATGCCCTTGATTTACTGTTGCTCTAACAAGTTGCATGGGCGACAGTCATGAATGGGCTATTATGCACCAGTTTCAGATTTTAGCCACATTCTAACTCAGCTTACCATACTAATGAAAAATTGACTGGATTCACCTTGAAATTCAATTTTTAAAAGCTATCCCTCATGACTATAAGCCTTAGTATATTATTGCTCAGTGCTCATTGCAACTCATTACACAGGACAAAAACTTTCATTGTGTTTTTTTTATATTTAAACTGGTTTTACCCAGTTCCAAATTGTAGCTAACTGAGAACTAGATCAAGATTATAACTTGTAAATGTTTCTAGCATTGTATTTTCTACTCCCTTCCGCACGTTTCAGAAAGCCTGAGTAGAAAACTAATGTGACTTTTAGAGGATACAATCTGACTTCACAGTAGTGTTCAAAGTTGTGGACTGATATGTTGGTGATTGTTGATCACTTTGATCATGCTGTCAGCACATCAGCTTGGGCTTAACCCTCTAGAGTCCACAAGTCAAACATGTATGCCTGCAGTTAGTAGATCGTATGCTAGTTCCATAATAGTTTACCTCACATGGCAAACACTTCAAGTGAGAGTTGGCATTATTAAGGTCAGGGACTGGTATAGGTGTCATGGGTGGATATTCACTGACCTTGCATACATTATCCCAAGGCTTGTAAATGAAATATTACCAATCACATCTGTAACAGTTGCAGGAATTGTCACAGTTCACTTCTCCCAGACACAGGTACAGTAGAATACTTTTGGATACACGGATATAATGAACTGACGGCTATAGCGAACTGTTTTAAAGTCCCGAATAAACCACTATATGTTATCATATAGAAAAGTCGTGAATAACAAATTCTCTATAACGAACGTTCCGGCTATAGCAAACTGATTTGCAATCCCCACGCGTCCCAGGTAACACTAATTAACGGTGTGAATAACGAACTGATGGAACTCAATAGGTGTCATTGCCAGTTAGCAATGCTCACTTTGAAATCCTCGACAGTTCCAGTTAACACTAATTAATGGTGTGAATAGACAATTGAGCAAATTCAATCAGTGTCAATTAGCGGCGCTCACTTTGAAATCTGACCAATAAGTTAGACGTCAATGGCTAGCACTTTTGTGTACAAAACACACTCCAGTTTTTACACCCATTTGAAGTTGTAGTTTGCATTATTAACCAATCAGATTGCCGGAGGCTGTAAAGCCCGTCGCTGACGACCTAGTTTTGTATACTTCCGGCACAGCAACTCGGTCTTTGGCGATTTAATAGAAAACGACAAGTGCATCCCCTCAAAAGGCCTGTGTATATGCCTCCCACACACTTCAGAAATGTGGATAGAAGCGTTTGATACTCGTGAGACTTTTAAAATATGATATGTTCAATGACGAGTGCGTAGTGACGAGTGACCTGTGTAAGATTACTGACTTTGTAGTGGAAATGAATGAATGAATGTACGAATAATTCTGAGTAGGAATGTTTTGTACTCTATAGTGTGTTTTACTGTTCTTTCAATGGATTTTCGTGAATAGCGAACTACGGATATTATGAACTAATTTCAGTGGTCCCTTGTAGTTCGTTATAAAAGTATATTACTGTATATGAACCCAGCACTATGTTACCACCATGTTATTGCAGATAGTTTCAAAGTTGTAGTTGCTTGAGACCCTACAGTTTTTTTTAAGTAAACTGAAAGTAACAAGCTTCACATGTTCAAAGTCAATGGATGTTTTTGAACAAGCTTCTGCTCTGGTAATTTTGTAGTTTTTGTCGGAGACATTGCATGTTGTCAGCCATGTTGATAGGTCAAATACGCAGAATATGCAAACAATCTCTGTAAATTCAAGCTTAGTCATCATATTAGTGCCAGGTGATGACCGGTCTAAGGGACATAACAATCCACTGTTTATCAGGTTTGGGTGTAAGGAGGAAAACAGGTAATGTTTAAATGTTTTATTCATAGCATGGGAGTAGGTATACAAAGGCCTACTAGCACATAGTGCCCCCTTGGATTTCAGAGTTTATTCCCTCACATAGGGCAAGTATTTCATGTATTTGAAAGAACCAGTTCCACTGCATTAGCCATTGTGTGTAATGTGGAAAGATAGGATGTGTTTTCATATACCTGGCAAAGAAACTTGTGTGGTGCATCCAACAACTTGTCGGTATTCACCTCTTGCTGATAAAATAGCACGTTTAGTTGGCAGGAAACTGCTTATCAAGTAATCTGAAAACAATGTATTGAGTAATCTCTCTTGAGAATATACCTGAAACAGATGTGAAGTTAACCAAAGTTTATGTGTTAATACTACAGGAAACTGCTTATCAAGTAATCTGAAAACAATGTATTGAGTAATCTCTCTGGAGAATATACCTGAAACAGATGTGAAGTTAACCAAAGTTTATATGTTAATACTACAGGAAACTGATTCAGAAACTTTGTGAAAACATATATTTTATTTGTTTATTTTGGTCGCACAAATAGGGTATTTCACTAAAGGGGATTGCTGTTTTAATACTGAGAAATGAGAAATAAGTGGTAAGTGCTAATATTTAACACATCATAAGATCACAAGATGTCTTACACTCCAATCAATGTGCACTCATTCACACACACATACGCACTTACACATGCGTATGCACACGAACAAAAGAGCAATTTGTGATACACACATTCGTGTCTACAGCTTGCCTCGCCTGATGGCTTCTATTTTTGTACATTTCAGTATTATTTTGTGGATATTGTTACATAGGCTCACTGGACTGAACAAAGTGTTACAATATGCTGGGTTTGGTTTTTGTGACTTCACTTTGGAAAGATACACAGTTCTGCCATTTCTGTACTGGCCAGCGACCAGATATCACCACATCCTCGATACAGCGCATGCACAGATCTTACAGTGTCAATTTCATTGTTTTTCCAAGAGGAATCTTCAGATAGATGTTGTATATCGTAAAACTTTTCCATGATAAGTAAACAAATTTTCAAACCAATAGAGAGAAGTTAGTTTTTCTAAAATTGTAATAGCGGGGGGGGGGGCGGGGAGAGATGGGGATGTCACGTGATCGACAGGGTTGGGGGTGTAACTTTTAAAAAAAATCTTAGAAAGTTACACTGACATATAACTTGTGTTTCTAGTTACAAAGCAGCATTTTCCTGTATGGTTTTGTATAAAATTTCACATAAAAGATAAATACAGCTTCACTTCAATATGTCCACGTTTTTTCTTACTGACAATCCAACGTCTGCTAATCTGCCAGATTTCAATCCTTGTCAGTTGAATTTGTGATGTACTTGCTTAGTGTGAATTTTAATGAAAAAAATACCCACCAGATTTGCATATTGTTTCAAAGGACTCAAAACCAATTTCATAACAATCATGTGGTTATTTCATTGAAACTTTGTAATAACATCAACCACAACAAAACACTATGAACCACTTAAAATCTTTAATTTTTTTAGGTTTAAAATAACATCAAACAGATACAAATCTTATTTTAAAAAATGATATCAACTGTAGTCCCTGTATTTATTCTACAAACATCTGGCAATCTATTGGAATATGTACATGTTTTGTCTACGAAATTCACCAACAGCCAATACAAGTTACTATAAAGAGAAAATAAATCTGTTGGTCCAAGATCGGAATATCAGTTAAGTTACATGCTTAAAAGTTAAATGATCTGGCTAGCTATTCTCAAAACGTTCGTAACCCTACAAACTCCTTAAGCCCATTCTTAACACATTGGCTACGATCAAAGTTAAGAATTCTTAGGGCTACAAACATACCTACACTAACACATATCCACAAATAAAATGTCAGTTCACTCTGACAATTAGAAACAATTCAATGAGGTGAATCAGCATTCGTCCACATTCAAAATGAGAGTAGGGTTTGCTCTTTCAAATTTCATTTTTAAAATAAAATACCATTGATGAAATGTGCTCAGCATGTCAAGGTTAGAAAGACAATAATTTACTTACAATTTTATGTAATATTTGGTGAATAGCGTGAACTATTCGAAAGTGGAGATAACTGCTCCTGTTAGTTGTTTGGAAAGCACAGTATGTACTACCGCGCTTCCTATTGGCCGCATAATAGAAAAATAGAACTGTAAACAAGCAGGATACATTGGTGAATAGCTAATCTATCAGCATGAAAACTGTTATTTCATTTGGTTGAGGAACTACTATGGCAATCGCAAAAGACCACTAAAATACGGAGATAACTGGTCGCTAGCCAGTATCACTAAAGGTAGCACTCCAGGATGGAACTTTCAGTACAACTCAGTGTCTGGGAACCTGTATGTACTTATTATTTCATTGCGCTCTTTTGGATTTTCATGATGATTTATATACGTCATTAATTGATTGCAATGAATCTTGTGCATCAGATCCAGTATATGGTGGTTATTGATTGCGCTGCTTCTATAGACACTGTGTAGTCAAATAGAATCAGTAGCAATGAAAGTATTGGCAGGTATCTGGTTATCATCACCAACCAGTTATGGCACACATGTGATCATGATTCCATATGTCCAGCTTAAGATAGATACTGGATAAAATAGAACTTTGGAAATATAATGCACCGAAAGAATACCAGTGCTCAAATGAATAAGATAATGTACAAATGGTAGGTTTTTAGACAGAGAGCTATCAACATTGTGATGGCATTTACCTGAGTCGTTATGGACATTGTTTACAGTTATTTCCCAAAATATGTTTGAACAACAAACTTGAAAAACATCTTCTTTTCTTCTATTGACAAATATGCGTAACATGAACATGCTTAGAATGTTTCGAAATGTTTAAGAGTGTTTCAGAATGTTTTGAGAATCATTATGAATCAACTAGATATACAATCCACTTTGTGGATATTCATTAACAACATTGGTGTGTGATGTTTCTTGTTCAGACTGGATTATTAACGGACTGCCACTACATTGCTGAGTGTGTCATCAGCAGCTCACAAACTATTCAATTATTGATGCTTCGACTCAGCTAGAGTGTTGCTGTGAGGGGTATTAAACAATTGAACCCTTAATCTGTTTTGGTTAGGGAGATCATAGCACATATAGATATCACTGTATCCAAAAACTGTTTGTTGATACCGAATCAATACAGACCTATCAGCGTCAGTACAGCAATTCACATTTGTTAACATCACCATGGATAAAATGGACATTGAAAAGGCAGAAAGTTCAATATATAGGAGATAAACATCACTTGTTGGCCAATTCATGGGTGTTTTTAGTAGTTGAAACACAGGAATTCATTTGTAACTGATGGCATTAGTTGTACTTTTGTTTACATTTCATCAATCAGCCTAGTGCAGGTTGAACACATTTGATGCTCCAGTTTTTATAATGCAACAAACAAGTCCAGTATTTGACTTGTGTTTTGCTTTGTTCCAGAGTGAAGATGTCAACTCAGGATGGTTAGTTTGATGTGGTGTGAGCAGAATGAAGACCTGTAATCATGAGTAAGTACACCCTGGACAGACAGTGGATCTTACTGCCGGGGCGGGGAGGTGACCCAGTGACATGGATTTGATTCCTCAAGTCAATACCATGTATTAAACCCTTATATGGTATCCTCAGCTGCATGTTGTTGGAATGTTTGGAGTCAGTGAAGTAAAAGCATTATCACTCACCAATCATATGGCCGTATCGATAGTCATGGAAGCAAGCATGAACTGATTGCACAAGTGAAGTGATAAAATGAAGATGTGACAGTTTTGACACAAGACACTGCTGTCGTATGTTAATACATGTCATTCACACCATAAAGTACAAAAGGAAAGGATTACAAAAATAGATGAGGATATGACATTATCAGCATGACACAGATTTCCTCACTAAGCTACTAATATGGTGAACATGTTTGTCAAGCCTTTGTTTACATGATGTAAAAGTGTATGATAACTTATCAAGATGGAGAGAGTGATGCATTTACAAAATTACCCCATGAAAATTCACTAGTCATTTGGGGCTACATCCTCCATATCTCCACTACACCATGCATGCATCTACGGGTCGGCCCGTTAATTTTTTTACCTCCCTTTGCTGGCTTCGCATTTTCACAGTAGCCAATCAGCTAAGCTGCCGTTAAACCAAACTGGCTAGTGTCAGCAAACAAGGTGTTCGTCTGCTTTTCAACTTTTGGGGACATCATGCAAACAAATGACAGGTCCGAAACTTTACATAAATATATGCAAGAACTACTACTTCTTTCAGAGAACCTCTGCATGGTTTGTGTTGCCAGGTTTAATTGGTTAGATAATTCAAAAAGCGAAAGTGAGTTGTGATTGCTATGCTCAACTTCCCAGCGTAGACATCTGATTGGCTAAAAGTGAACCATGGAAGGTAATAAATTCATCCGGAGCAGTAAGTGCATCCAGGGTATTGTGGAGACTTAGCAGAATGAATATCCTGGAGATATTGAGGATGTTGGAACTAGTGACTGTGGAGATTTGGCCCAACTGGATTATTACCAGCCATGGGCTAGTTAGTCAGTGGCTATTTCACACTCTGTTAAGGACAGGAAAATCAGTAACCTGTTGTGTAAGATTATGCCTGTAACCCATTCTAAGTGAAAATGATGTGTTCAGCTATGTGTCTTTATCATTGTGTCTGTATTTAAAAAATGAACCTGAACAGGCAGTTCAATTGTGAAAAATAGTCAGGCATTGTTATTTATGGTGGATGAATGTTATATACTGCATCATTTCAGATTGTCATGGCATTAACAGCCAAAAGAGAGTGCTTAGGATGGTGTGTTTAGCTTTTGTATGAAGTTATACCATGTTAAGATCAAGGTTGTCAAAAGTTGTACGTAGTGGAACAGGATAAGCAATTTTAGAAGCTGATTGGCCAGAGAACCAACCTGCACATGCTTTATTTTGATTGGATGGTCAAAGGTCAATCTGGCATGACATGATGTAACTTCCTAGATGAATGAAACTTGAAAATATTAGGTGGCCCACTCTTCTGGTGATAAACTATGGCAAGAGACATGCTAGTGAGTTAGTGGTTAAACTGCGAATACATTGGCTATGATGAGGTAGCATGAAAGTCAGGATGTCCTTATCATAGCCCAGACATTATTTGTTGAAGGGGTGTCACTAGATCATGATCATGCAAGGCTGTAACTCAAGTACCCCTTGACCTCCATTGATATGTGAACTTAGATATACTCTTCACTGCTAATGGATGTATTATGATGTTACAAAGTTGTAGCATGTCTAATTCTCATGGCTAGCTACTCCATTGTTTGACCTTTGACCCAGTAGAGTGTGACAGTGGTCTGAGTTTGTCAGGTCCTCTGAGGTCCGGGACACTCCATCAACATGTCATCTTGCCTACACAAGAGGACTATCCTCTGATGTTAAGTGTTGTGATTGGCATGCTATGCCAAAAATAACTTGTTCTTACATGCTCAGACCATTATGGCTGGTTGTTTTGATTAGAGTGAATATTTGAGAAAGCCTAAAACAAATTGCAAAGGGCTATTTAATAATTCAGGACTGAGTGAGTGAGTGAGTTTAGTTTTACGCCGCACTCAGCAATATTACAGCTATATGGCGGCGGTCTGTAAATAATCGAGTCTGGACCAGACAATCCAGTGATCAACAACATGAGCATCGATCTGCGCAATTGGGAACCGATGACATGCGTCAACCAAGTCAGCCAGCCTGACCACCCGATCCCGTTAGTCGCCTCTTACGACAAGCTGAGTCGCCTTTTATGGCAAGTATGGGTTGCTGAAGGCCTATTCTACCCCAGGACCTTCAGGAATATCCCATAACACTGCATGCTTTATCTATGTCTATCTATCTATCTATGCAAGGCAAATGACCTCTTTCCTCTGTTATTCATATAGCTTTGTTTACACAACATTGAAATTTCGCCCCATATTTGGATGATTTGTTTGTGTTGGTTTGCAATGAGAGGGAAGTCTTTGGTTTTTTTTGTAGAATCCTCTTTAGACAGTGGTATTGTTTTATGAAGGGGGCTATTGTTGTAATTGTTATTGATCTACATAATGCACAGGGCATGATTAAGTTTTTGACCATTGCTCACACTCTTGCAGGGGTTAAAAAATCCCATCCCCCGGCGCCCGGGACAAGTCAGTTTTCATTTCGGGCAATCAAATAATGGTATCTTACATCTCCATGGACTACTGGATAATTTCCACTTATGGTTTCAAACTGCAAATAAACTTGGATCTTATTTCATATCTGCTCATAATGTAGCTAATACATTTTGCAGTAATAGTAATTTAGAGTTATTGTTCTTTGAAATTTATCACTCTTCGACAAATAGTCCAGTAAACATTAGCATCAAACATTGTGTCATAAAATCAAGGCAAGTGGAAAGTTTGTCAGGACAAGTAACGTTCTTGAAGTCACTTGCCCTGTGGCAAGTCCCCCATGTCTTGGTCACTTGATTGTCTGATCCTGACTAGAATATTTTGCTGACAGCCAATTTGGTCATCACCAAAGGAAGCAAAACAGTAGTATTATGTGAATATATATTGCTAGGCTACTAATCGTATTTAGAGATTAAAATTAGATATATTTACAAACGTTTTCACTTGTTATTTTCTATGATTATTTGCAGGCTGGTCTTACTTTGAAGGTATTGCTGATTATCAATGTATCGCTAACAGTGCTTTTGTATTAATGGACCAAACCAGCATTATACCGAACTCACTCACTCACTCATTTTGTAGAGGTCTCTGTATCCTAATCTATGAAGTAATACTTATAAATTGTAACCATGCCCTTTGCATACCATTACCAATGTGTTAATAACAGTTCAGATTTATACTACAGTTACCAACTTAACAGCAGGTAACAGGGCAGAGGCCCTGTGATATTGATCAGGAGCAGTTATTGTAATATATGTAATTGTTCATGGGCACTGTGAATCACAGAGTGATATTTACATATAATGACAGTGAGCATAGCACAGTGGTTTGATCTGTGATAGGCCACTGTGCACCTTGATCCACTGTGTTCAGATCCTATAATCCTTGGTTTCATAACAATATAATCATGACATTGACCATGTACATGAGGCATGTTCCTCTGAGTTAACTGGGCAAACTAGGACATTAATCAGGCTTCTGAAATGCCTTGACTGAAATACACATATTAACATAAACCTGGAATTCAAAAACATGTTAAACTCTTGGTCTCCTGTGTACTGGTGCAAAAACAGAGGTAGTAACTACTGGAGACCAGTGTAACATTGTTTTATTTGGGATCACACTTGCTTTGTAAAGTATAGATCTCAGTACCTTTGTTGGGTTGAGTCCCATCTGGGATTCCAACCCACACCCTCAGAGTCAGACACCTAATAACCAGTTCATACAGTCAGCTGCCTAACCCGCTCAGCTACTGTGACTTCCACTAAGCGGTACAACAATCTGTACTTCACTATGAAATCCCAAATATGGCATGTTATATGTGACCACTTTCTAAATGGCATTGTATTCATATTTGAGTTCAGTTTGTAATCACCCACACTTTGAAGTGACATTGATTAGATGGAATCATTAGACAGGGATTGATGGCACAGTTACTTAGTTTTTGATCATATATTACCATATGATTACTGAGGGATCACTAAAATGTGAACACAAGTAAGATACTACTGAAAATAATCCTTGTCAGATGCAAATGAATGAATTAAATTGTTTTTCAGTGCAGTGTTTGTCATAGAGGCTTTACACAAATAGTGGATCAGCCCTTGTAGCATGTACAGTAGTACCAATATCACTTGATAATCTACAGAACAGGTGCATCCTGGCACATGTGAAAATGTGTGTGTGAGTGTGTATGTGTATGTTCATGAGTAGATGATATCTGTGTGTGCGTGGATGCATGTTTTCGTTTGTTTATGTCGGGTACCTCTACTAGTCCTGTCTACTGTTGTCTACCTTATGGTGCTGAGTAAGAGAGTCCGATGAGATACCATGCTGTAGTTTATACTGAATGCCTACTCACAGTATATTATCACTGCACCCACAATAACTTGTTCATTCCCTAGCTGCATTTGGCTACGAAATGGCTGATTCGGTGATAAGTAATACTCACTCACATATTCCCTTAAGGTAAGGTAAGGAAACAAACAGTAATTTCTTATGGCTGACATAGTATGAATTGGGATCAACCAACTCTCTCAGATGATTGTGATAAAGAATAGAAAGACATGTGATAAGACATGTGATATCACTTGTATTCCTCTCAGATCTGTAGTCTGCCATTGTCTAGTAGAGAAAGTATGATTTCTTCACCTTTTATATTTTACAGATATATTTTTAGAAATTATAAATGATTTTTGCTGAAAGAGTCAGTATGTGATGGTAAGGAATTGTAATGAGCTAGCACAAGACAGCAGAACACATTGAATTATGTTCCAGTTCAACATCCTGTAGGTCGTATACTAGGAATGCTGAGCAGAGGATTATGGTAACAGATCTCAGCAATGATTAATATCTACAGTGAGCTACATTATGAGGGCGTGGCCAGGATCACATGGTCGTGATCTCAAATAATGATGCTACAATGTAATACATGATGTATTGAAATACCAGCTGCATATGGTATGTCTGTGCATACAGGTTACTCAAGACTGACTTAGGTCAGCCTTAAGTGATTATTAGACACAAAATGGGGACTGTGATTCAAGGCATTAACGAGTTGCTATCACATCCACAGTATTATTTGGTGCTGACAATAGAGAGGTTTGGTTAAATGGTGGTTAGTTTGTAAAGATGCTCAATTATGCATTTGGAAACATCAGAAAGGATTTAGCTGCATTACTATGAATGTTGTTCTAGGTTACCCAGACAAACCAGAGGTTTTGTAAACCATCAATACAGGTTATTGGTAGCAGCGTTATGAGTTCCTTTGTGGTTGCCATGGTTACATATTTCCTGTTGTGACTCATTGGTGATTTCAAACTGTGGTAAATGAATCATTGAACATGCTATACATGTAATCTGTTATTACAGAGGGGATGTGAAGAAGACACTGATGATGGTTATCTTAAGGAAATGCCATGTCCTTGTGCATCTGGTGTCCTGGGCTGTGTTCATAATGATTTATAGCCCCACCTCTTTGTGGCATGCTGTTGTGATTCCAGCAGATAAGACTTGATAGGGAGAAACAGTGGAAGATATCAGTCTTTTATGTGAACCTTATGAAAATGACATTGGAGTAACTGCTTCAAGAACAATTTGACCTTACACATGTCACTCTGTGTTTGGAGTGAAATAGAAATGTTGAGGAGTTGTAATGACGAAACAAACATACTTTATCCCAGTTGAATATGGAACAGTTTTGGAAGCAAATCACAAGATATAAATGGCTTTGCAGCAATTCCCTAGATTAAGTTAATATTACAGTATCCACCAGTTTCATGTAATGTAACCCCTGAACTGATCACTGGTAATTACTAAGATGTTTTTCAATGGTGAGTGAGTGAGTATAGTTTTTCATTCACTGATATTGCCGCTATATGTTTTTCATCACATTCACCAATATTCTAGCTATATGATTTTTCTATAGAATTGATGCCACATTTGTGCAGATAATGATTTTAGATAACTGAGAGAATGTGTGGTTTGAAAGTTTTCTGCAAATTTTGAAAGGAAGGACCTCTTCAATGTTGCCATGGCAAACTTTGGAATAATTCATGTGCAGTCTGTAGTTGTCATTTGTATCATTGGTGTCAAGGATTGATGCTCATGTTATCAGTCAGTGGTATCTGTGGTCTACACTCGATTATTGATAAGCCATTACCATGTTATAGATGGAATAGGGTCTGATAGTGGTGATACTACATGGAATCAACCAACAATTGACTCTAAAGCCTCACCAGAGAGGCAGATAGCAGATTGGTTTGTGTAACTCACTGAGTATATAGGACCCACTGATAAACCAAAGGTACTGTTACATGCAGATTGTATAATGGTGTAGAATTTCCATGTCAGATGAAATTGTAATGTGATTCTGGAAGGCTGTAGTGCCTAAGTGACAATCAAGAAGATTGTTTGGTCTCGAGAGAGCTGGGAATGTAATTTGAGTGCACGCTGATTCATTGTTTGGGAATACGATTGTGTGGAACCAGATCAGGCTGTTGGGCATCCATGTATCAGTGTATAGGGCATTATGTCAAAAAAGGATGATGGTGATGGTGATGGTGATGATGTCGTGGTTAATGCAGTAATGCTACAACTAAAACTGTTTCTGTAACTCTTCATGCACTTGAATGGATTGCTGAGCAAAAAGTTTTCCTTTGGTCTGTGTTTCTTACCTATTTATCGATAGATTTTGTCTCATAGAGTTAAATATTTACATTCCAGAGTGCTTAAGTGTAGATTCATGTATTTCTTTTCAATATGAAAATGTCAGAGGTGATAAAACACAGCAGGTGTGATTTCAACATAGCATGTGATAAAACCATCGCTCATGTGATGAAACGTTAGTCGAGGTGATGAAAACCATAGCAGAGGTGATCAAACTATTGCCAAAGTGATCATACAATTCTAAGGCGGTGAACCATAGCTGAGTGATGAAATCATAGCAGAGGTGATGAGACCATAGTGGAATTGATGAAAACATATCAGAGGTGATGAGACCATAGTGGAAAAGTCATGAAATCATAACACAGGTGATGAGACCATAGTGGAAGTGATGAAATCATAACAGAGGTGATGAGACCATAGCTGAGTGATGAAATCATAGCACAGGTAATGACACCATAGTGGAAATGATGAAATCATAGCAGAGGTGATGAGACCATAGTGGAAGTGATGAAAACATAGCAAAGTGATGAAACCATAGTCAAATGACGAAACCACAGTTGAGGTGATGATACAATTGCCGAGGTTGTACCATTTCAGAGTGGTGAAATCAATCCCGATTTGTGATGACATGATAGCCTCTTGTATTTTGTAGAAAAAACTCAGGTTCTAAAGTGAAATGGTTGTTGTTGATTTAAGTTGGACTCAAAATATATAAGTTATATAGAACGAAGTCAAACTCATAAAGCGGTGACGGCTCAAGAAAAATTCAGTTCATATATGACAACAAATTGTTGATTCCTCTTAGCTGTATTTTATCCGTTGTATGGACAGTTAATCTCTTGCCTGGTGTTGCAGTCAGTGCGTAGCTAGGTGTGAACAGCCCCCTTTGTCATGTTCAAGTGGACTAGTTTGTCATGAACACCCAGAGATAGCCAAGGTGTATGTGATACTAAGACCCATAAGGAGCTGGTATTGTGAGTCAGTGGACCTTGGAGAGTTACAGTGTGTATGGGAAGCTTTGGCCTGGGCAGTAGGGAGAAGTATGTCCACTGATTCAAACCCACCTATTGCTCAAGTCTCTGTCCAACTGTCGTCCAACTATCATCCCCACTGTTATCCCAGCTCTCATCTCAGCTGATGTTCAAGGCCTAGATTTTTGAAGCTCTCAAAGGTTGTCGTAAGTTAACGTTAAGTATCATATGTATGGCACTTATGACTATCTTAGCACAAAGACAGCCTCGAAAATCTAAGTAGGTACTATCCACTGGTTGTAAAACTCTCATTCCAGCTATTATCCCAGCTACTACCTAAGCTATTGTCCAGGTGTTGCCCCAGTTGCTTACTATCTGTAGTCTGTTTGCAGTATGCTGTCCAGTTACTTTCTAGTTGTTGTCCAACTATCGTCCAACTTTTGTCCCAGCGTTCATCCTATCTGCTGTCCAGTTTCTGTCCTTCTGTTGCCCAACTGTCCAGTTTCTGTCCTTCTGTTGCCCAACTGTCCAGTTTCTGTCCTTCTGTTGCCCAACTGTCCAGTTTCTGTCCAACTATTGTGCAGCTACAGGCCAAACTTTGTCCAAGCTACTTCATTTGTTTGTGTCTTATGTCCTGCCCCACCTTCCTCCTATCCTCTATGTGGATTCCAGAGCACACAGGTTATTGTAGTTTTCTGATTTGAAACTGAAAGTGTTTGTTGGTTGTGATTGTTACACTTCCCATGCTTCACCTTACAACAGGAAAGTAGTCATGACATTTTTGTCTCAGTGTCTTATATAGAGATTAGTATACGAGCATGTGTGTCATACGAATGAGCCAAACGAGCCTGAAATTTGGAAAATGCATAATTTTGCACAAGTTTCATGTAAGTCATATGACACACTTGAGTGTAATAATTTTTATGTTATCCATTATATTCATGTAAATTTGTGCAGTAAAATTTGATAAAAAGTGTGACGGCTCTCTTGGCGTCACATTCAGTTGTTTAATGTTGTCACAGATACCAATGTACAGAAACAATGGTTGCTAGGCTAAAATAATATGTGCATGCATGCCATATATGACACTGGTTGTGTTTCTCCATATTGGTCACTATACTTCACATCAGTGCTCTTGTGAGATCAGTCTGTTCATTGTACACGAGGTAGTCATTAGCATGGTGACATTGTTGACTAGTCATATTTCTACACGAGGTAGTCATTAGCATGGTGACATTGTTGACTAGTCATATTTCTTATAAATGTGAATGCATGAGGCATTTTTGAGTAAAGGCAAGCAAACCACATATTCAGGTGTAGTTTTTCATGCTGAATAGGAATCTGTTGTTTGCTAAACTCAATCCTATTCAAGACATACTCAGCATGAAGCATGAAAAACTACCCTAGGTTATGTGGTTTGCTTGATTTTACTCAGAAGTGCCTCATGCATTCTTAAATGCACATTTCTGAGAAATTTGAATAGACTGTTGTCAGCAGAAGGACTAGGGTGATTTGTATGACCCTGATATTTTTATGGCAGACTGCATATAGAGTTAACCTTTGTGTCCGTCTGTCCGTCCGTACGTAAAGTGGAATGTATTCTAAAAAAAACGCTCATTGTAATTCAATGAACTTATACATGGGCTTTCTTTGGACACCAACGGTGTGCATCTCATAGTTTGTTTTGTATCTCATGTGTTTTTTGCAAGGTTAGAGACATCTGACCTTAGGTACATTTAGCTGAATTTCTCTTTGAATTATAGTGTAATAGGGGATGAAGTCTATCCACTTCTCCACAGAAACTGTTCAACAAAATTGAATGAACTTCAATGTGTCTTTTGGAGGGACTCATATTCCTTTTGTGCAGTGTCTTAATTTTCGTCTTGTTTACAGATGCTTGAACATAGTTGAATTTTGTTGTATTCAGCCTGTTTGTTCAATCAAACAGAGGATGTATACTCCTCAAACATTATTTTACGGAATTCATTTAGATTATATGTGTGCTTTATAGGGACTCTAAAGGTGTGCATCTCATATTTTGACTTCGTATGTTATTTATTTTTCCAATTTGAATGCGGTTTGAACTTTGTTGAATTTGTATAAAATGAATCCACTTCTCCACAAAAGCAGCTCAGCAGAATTGATTTCCAGGTAAACTATGTTTCAAACTCTGCAAAGTGGCCACTGCAGATAGTACATGTAATTTTGGGTTATTATGATCATGGTTGGCTGATTGATTCTGCTGCAAACATCTTGCCACCCAAATATTTTTTGTAATTTTTCACTTATTCAATCTCAATTGAATTATTTTTTTTGTTTTTCATTATCAGCCATCCTCGATGTCTCCAGGGTATACATTCCAATAGATCTCCAGTATACAATGGATGCATCTGTGTCTCAGCCTGATGAATTTATGACCTCCTTTGGATGGCATTGTTATCCAATCAGGTGCCTATGCTCTTAAGTTGAGCATACCAATCATGACTCACTTACACTATTTAAATTATCTAACCGATTAAACTTGGCAACACCAATGGCAGGCCGTTATTTCGATCACTGTATGTACAGATGAAAAATATGCAAGATACGGTAGGAAAAATCAGAAAAAATAGCAGATACGAACTACACCAATGGTCTTAGAATCATTTATAGATGCATTTATCTGAAAAAGTATTGCTTTATTGTTTATTGACCTGTTTACACAAGAGTAGTAATGTTGTGGTGCACATATGAAACGAAACATGAAATTATTTACACGCCATTAAATTCCATTCAGTACACTAACTTTTCCCAGTATTCTTATATTGAAAAAATAAGGCGTAGATATTGATGATGTTGAAAAATTATCTAGAGCCCTGTGTATGATTTCCTCAAAATCTGCAACCATTATCTTTGTTGACACAGGCAAGCTCGGTTGTAATGGCGGCTTAGCTTATCGGTTATTGTGAGAAGGGAGGTGATAAAATTATCGAGCTGACACATAGATGCACAAGGGTATAGTGGAAACTTATCGGAATGTATATCCAGGAGATACTGAGGATGATTATTCGCATGATTTTGTTCCACAAGTGGTGATGAACATTTTCAATGTTTATTGCCTTCTTTGTTTCAGCAACTAGCACTGTCACCGACTATGATGAAATTCAAAGGGCTGCCAAGGAGAGGGCAGAGATTGTCGCCAGATATGACAAGGTAGATGAAATTACTCATTTCTTTGTTGACACAAGATGAGCATACAAATATTATTTGGTATGTTTCAAACACAGCATCACCAACCCTAATCTGACACATATTTTGCCATATCAATCAGCTGTAGCTGTTTGACTTCCTGTTAGTATATACTAACATACATGGAAAAATACACAGCCCCATGTTTCAAAGTTTCAATATGTTAACATTAACCACAGCTAAGGACCATTTCCAAACCTCAGTATAATTTACAGTGTGGATACATTGAACCTGAAGGTAAAAATTAAATGTCAATTACAAATACGAAAAGATTACTCATGGTTTTTTTGTGGGGATAGCAAAAGGGCATCTGCTGGGTCATATGGTTCTGTTCTCTGATTTTAGGCAATTCCAGACTATACCATGTATACTGTTTGACAAGCAAGGACATGGGAGTCACTTTGTTTTTAACACGCCAAATGACATCAGTTGGTGAAGTTGCGGGATTCTGAGGGTTGTATTTCCCCCAAGTGTTGCCACTTAGTGACTTATGGACAAACTTAAGTCCTTTGCATCATAAGTTTGCTGATATCTTCTAGCCAGTCTGCTGAGTCAGTGGATGACAACCACCATCTTTTGTAGTAGCCCTCAGCTACATGCCAGCATTATGCCATTTGTGAGCAGCTGACAGTTGTGGAGGCCCCACATTAATGGCTGTATAACTCAATATTAGTGTCTGATGCTGTGCTTGGTGAAACTGAGGAGGGTTAAATAGGAATCAATGTTTGTGTGCATGTGGAGGTGTCAAACATAACAGCCAATGTGCATACTGTGTTAATCTTTATAATGGATCCATTGTAGATATGTACAATGATTTTTGTGTGTGTAATTTGGCAGACTTTGGAAAATAAGTCAACAATTATAGCTCCACAAATATTTATTCAGATATCAAGACAAACATGAAAAAAAACAAAACAAAACAAAACAAAACAAAAACACCCTGTAAACAGTAAAGTCATTTGCAGTTCATTTATATGCAAATATCATGGGATAGTCATGGTCATGACTGAATTGGATGTCATCAAATCCCAGTGACTTGTTATGTTAGTTGTATTGTCCATGATTGGTTTACACAGCTTGCTCTCACAGCCAGGGAGACTGTTTGCATCATTAAACATCAGACACACTCACATTTTTTGTTTGTGTATTCCAGGGCAGAGAAGAGGGTGCTCACATTGACCCATGGGAGGATCCAGCATTTGAGGTCTACCAAGTGACAGACAGATTTGGCTTCATTCAGTAAGTAGTTCACTCTTGTTGATTAACCACTGGTTGTACTGACTATATATTATAAAGCAAAAGTCACTTTGTTCTTTAATCTGATCGGTTTAAAAACATGATCAAATGGTATTCAGTTCACAGAAATTGCAAGAGCATATGCTACGTATTGACATGTACAAATATTGCACACAACTGTATTGTTGCACCGTCAGCAGTGGTAACGCCATTAAAATCATGTTGTGATGTAGTCAGGATGAGGTCCCAAATGAGCAGCTCCAGATGCTACCATGGGAACCAGCTTAAATGGTCAGCTCTTGACACTTAATTGCTGCACCCATACTTGATGTCAAAGAAAACAGACAGCAAGCCTATTGGCTTCCTTTTATGTTTTCAATGCCAATAAACATATATTGGCCACTATGTCCAGTGTTAGCGTAAGCAAGCCCATCAACCTGTATACCACCACCATGCTTTAACATTACTGGGTTTATAGGGGGTTCCATTATAGGTTATCATGGTATCAATTAACAGTAAATTCAATCATATATAACTAAGCATTGAAGTCTGTTGCTCTTTAGTAGCCCTGTTCTCAGTGAAATACAAGTTTCCTTGACAAGCCAACACTTCAGATATAAGCATGTTTAAATCAACTGAAATTTGATTGTTGGGTTAATTGGTCCAGTTTTGGAATGTTTACTGAATTTGTTGCTAACATGGGGCCAAATATTGGGTCATTAGTACTGCGCCATTTCGTAGGCAAGTGCTATGGTATAGAGTTGCAATAGATCCTAAAGCTGTGATCACTTTGTGGATTATTTTCATCATGTGTACAGCTGATATATGTATGTATAACAGGACATTCCTCTGTCTTGCAGTGACCATGCTCTGCCTGCCACCACAGATGCTGCTGAAGCCAAGGTTTGGAGTAGTGCATTCGTTTTCTAAAATTAATGGTAGCAAGTAGTAAAAATATCATATCATGGTCTTATTTTGCTACAGTGTTTTGCAACAATTACCTCAAAGTGATATTATTCACTTGATAAGTCAAATTTAGCTTGCTATCAGATGGTGCAATGATGTCACCTAATGTGTTCCTGCATAGATCTTTGGTCTGAAGTGATGAGTCAAGACAAAGTGTACAAGAGGTACAGTAACATACTGCCCCTTGTACAGATATCTCTTGATCTAGTTGTGTCCTGTCATCTCATGACAGTTGCACAGTGCCAAACCCCTCTTGCAGGCTTCATCCCCCGAGGGGCTATAGCAAGATGGATGAGGGGGAGTAAAGGTCCAAGGAGATCAACCCCTGCTTATGGCCCTAGGCCAGAACTGTTCGCTCAGATAATAGCTCTAGTATGGATGCTGAAGAGTCAGCTGATTGAGAAACTAAAGTTTTCATGATGCAGTGGAGTACAAAAGCTTTATGTGACATTGTTAAATAAAAAAACATCAGTCATTTTCTTTATTGTATATATTGATAATCCTTTATTACAATGTCCTTGGCACACTGCAGTGTCATTTGGCACACCTGATTTGTACACTGGGTTCCTTAAGTTCCACACTTTGAAAAAATACATTTCTGTACCTGCCTTTCTGGGTTACAGATTAAATGCTTCTTATTGTTGCCTTTTGTTTCAGGCTAAGACTCTCGAGATTGAGAGAACTCAAAAATGGTTGAAAATGCTGAAGAACTGGGACAAATATTTTCCCGGTGAAAAGGTAAATAAGGTGAAAAGCTTTTACATCATTCTTCTTCATGTTGTTCGTATGAAGGTCCAAGGGCGGATCCCATAGGAGGTAGACTGATGATTTGATCTTTGTAGTGACACAGCCTTGCTTACTCCTTGTGTCCTAGTCACTTAGATTGTCGCTTCACCATGTGTCACAGGTTAGAGATACTGCCATGGATGGTGGTGCAATATGGAAAGGGATAGTTGGTTGTTGTGGTGGGAGATGGTAGTGTTATGTGGAAAAGGATTGTTAGTTGTGGGTGAGATATTAGTATTTTTGTTCAGAGGGACAGTTGGTTGTGGAGGAGATGGTAGTGAAATATGAAAAGGATGGTTGTGGAGGAGATGGTAGTGTCACGAGAAAAGGGATAGTTGGTCGTGGAGGAGATGGTGGTATCACATGGAAAGGGATAGTTGGTTGTGGAGGGGATGGTAGTGTCACATGGTATGGGATAGTTGGTTGTGGAGGGGATGGTAGTGTCATGTGGTAAGAGATAGTTGGTCATGGAGGAGATGGTGGTATCACGTGGTAAGGGATGGTTCTAGAGGGAATGGTAGTGTCACATGGTATGGGATAGTTGGTCATGGAGGAGATGGTAGTGTCATGTGGTAAGGGATAGTTGGTCATGGAGGAGATGGTAGTGTCACGTGGTAAGGGATGGTTGGTCATGGAGGAGATGGTAGTGTCACGTGGTAAGGGATGGTTCTAGAGGGAATGGTAGTGTCACATGATATGGGATAGTTGGTTGTGGAGGGGATGGTAGTGTCATGTGGTAAGGGATAGTTGGTCATGGAGGAGATGGTGGTATCACGTGGTAAGGGATGGTTCTAGAGGGAATGGTAGTGTCACATGGTATGGGATAGTTGGTTGTGGAGGGGATGGTAGTGTCATGTGGTAAGAGATAGTTGATTGTGGAGGGGATGGTAGTGTCATGTGGTAAGGGATAGTTGGTCATGGAGGAGATGGTAGTGTCATGTGGTAAGGGATAGTTGGTCATGGAGGAGATGGTAGTGTCACGTGGTAAGGGATGGTTCTAGAGGGAATGGTAGTGTCACATGGTATGGGATAGTTGGTCATGGAGGAGATGGTAGTGTCATGTGGTAAGGGATAGTTGGTCATGGAGGAGATGGTAGTGTCATGTGGTAAGGGATAGTTGGTCATGGAGGAGATGGTAGTGTCATGTGGTAAGGGATAGTTGGTCATGGAGGAGATGGTGGTATCACGTGGTAAGGGATGGCTCTAGAGGGAATGGTAGTGTCACATGGTATGGGATAGTTGGTTGTGGAGGGGATGGTAGTGTCATGTGGTAAGGGATAGTTGGTCATGGAGGAGATGGTAGTGTCATGTGGTAAGGGATAGTTGGTCATGGAGGAGATGGTAGTGTCACGTGGTAAGGGATGGTTCTAGAGGGAATGGTAGTGTCACATGGTATGGGATAGTTGGTTGTGGAGGGGAGGGTAGTGTCATGTGGTAAGAGATAGTTGATTGTGGAGGGGATGGTAGTGTCATGTGGTAAGGGATAGTTGGTCATGGAGGAGATGGTAGTGTCATGTGGTAAGGGATAGTTGGTCATGGAGGAGATGGTAGTGTCACGTGGTAAGGGATGGTTCTAGAGGGAATGGTAGTGTCACATGGTATGGGATAGTTGGTTGTGGAGGGGATGGTAGTGTCATGTGGTAAGAGATAGTTGATTGTGGAGGGGATGGTAGTGTCATGTGGTAAGGGATAGTTGGTCATGGAGGAGATGGTAGTGTCATGTGGTAAGGGATAGTTGGTCATGGAGGAGATGGTAGTGTCACGTGGTAAGGGATGGTTCTAGAGGGAATGGTAGTGTCACATGGTATGGGATAGTTGGTTGTGGAGGGGATGGTAGTGTCATGTGGTAAGAGATAGTTGATTGTGGAGGGGATGGTAGTGTCATGTGGTAAGGGATAGTTGGTCATGGAGGAGATGGTAGTGTCATGTGGTAAGGGATAGTTGGTCATGGAGGAGATGGTAGTGTCACATGGTATGGGATAGTTGGTTGTGGAGGGGATGGTAGTGTCACATGGTATGGGATAGTTGGTTGTGGAGGGGATGGTAGTGTCATGTGGTAAGGGATAGTAGGTTGTGGAGGGGAAAAACTTAGTGTCATCATGTCTGGGATGTGATGTGCTAGATTATTGTCAATGCTCAATAGTTGGCTATGGAGGAGATGGTAGTGAATTATAGAAATGGATAGTTGGTTTGAGGTGCATTTTGTATAGCGTATGCTCTATGTAGGGAGAACTGAATTGGAACAGAATGGAGGCCGCACATGGTGGATGGATTCAGAATGGGGAGGCAAGGGATATGGTATTTATGAGTTGTTTATAATCATGTATGTCAGTTGCATTTCAAATTCATGCTGGTAGGAAATTTGCTGTTTCAGGTGTCTTTAAAGTCCAGACAAGAGATTAATTTAAAGGAATTATAAAAATGATGCTTATCATTGCTTGAAGTTTGATGTGTTATGCACATGGTTAGATAGCACAAGTCATCAAAGAGAATGGTTTAGAGTTACAGTCAATAGAGCTGGTATCCTCATCCACTGGTCCGCCCTTGTCATTAACACTGTCCATCTATCTAACCATTGTCCATGTTGTGTTTTCTTACCTTGTTATCTGTAGAGTAGCTGCTTCACTGTTATGTGTTTTGTAGACATTGATAGAGTACATCATTCATGTGCACAGTGCCTTAATGCCATTATGTTGCCTGCAGAGGTCAGATAGTAATATCATGTCTTATATAGAATTTTGCTGTCAAAGAACATGAACATGACCTCTGAAAAGTTCACTTTCGACTCAACTAAAGATCGCATCGTGCACAGGCTTGGTATGTAGGGGACAACATTGGCACACTTAATTACAGTGAGGGAGAATCTTAATTGCTTCCTATTTGGGATATTGTTGCAATCAATTGGTTAGTTCAACATTCCTGTTATTCCTTAACTCATTAGTCTTGTTCCTTGATGTGTAAATAATAAGATATGTGTCTCAGTGTACCTATTGGTACACTGTAAATCATGAAAATATTGTCACCAGTTGAATATGTGTTTAAATTGCATCATGAAGTGAACATGAACAACTTCCTCATTTGAAAAGCATAGAGAATGTTTGATACCATTGCATGGTGTGGTGTGTTACAGTTCGGGTTGATATTTACACTCACCTACTTCACCTATTTCACTTGAGGTAGATAAGCAGTATACAGCATTCATGAAACATGTCAGTGTAAGCTTTCTCTGCTGTAAGACAAACATGACATTCATTGAGGCCATGAGAGGTTGATCCATCTGTGTTTACAGACCATTACTTGATACTGTACACAGTGAGAAACAGTCAAGTACAAATGTTTTCTAGAGCTTTATGTGATAAGTGCCATTGTGGGCAGTGTAACACACCAAGTATGATGGTATAATTTAAGGTTTTCACTGTAATTTAATGGATGCCAGTAGATTTTTCGTGTTAGGTGTTCAGACAGACAGGGATTTTTGTGCCTCAGTACTTAGAACAAGACACTGACATTGACAGTGATCAGTCTTTATTAAATGATGAAAGGGATTTTACAAATGCTTCTAACAGTGTGACTTTGTTGCTTTGCTTGTGAAGTAGTGATCATTATTCAGTCTTGTCAGTACTATTAGTTTGCTAGATACTTGCAGTAGTTCTCTTACTCTAGCAACAGGCTAGCAACAAAACATTACAGAAGAGTATTTGAACAATATTGTTTAATATAAATACATTGAATGTACAAACTGGCCCAAGTTAGCAGATATGCGATAATGTCAGTTGTTATTCTCTCTATGCTGCTTCTCATACTACTAGTGAAATGTTACTTTGGTTGAATATTTTGTAACAGAAAGGAATAGATTGATTATGACTTCTAATTTACATGTCTTCCTCGCCCTCTGTTACAGTAGATTAGGAATTTTGTTGCATTTGATTTTAATGGATATTTCTGTTTGATTGCTCTGTTACAGCTTGAAATGATTTTATGATAGATCAGTCTCTGTATTTTCAATGTTGGAAAAGAGTTTGTTATATGAATTATATTTAATAAATATTCCAAGACTTGTAAGTTGTTATTTGCTTGCGTTCTGCTTCATACTTGAAAATGAGTTCACCCAAATGACTTTGATTATATTTGTTTCTTTCTTGGGATGAGTTGAAGGACTATATGTCTGAAATAGGTGTAGCAGTTATTTAATGCTTATACAGGGTATTATATTAATAACATACCAGTTATGTGTTATAAATTTATTTTGCTAATGCTGATGTTTAATGACATCTGTCAGTTAACGAGGAGGATCTACAAGGGAATCCCAGACCGACTCCGGGGAGAGGTGTGGTCTCGCATACTGAACATCACCAAGGTCAAGGCAGAGCAAGATGGTGTATACAAGGTAGGGAACACATGATATGTATATAGGATAGGTTGAGTTAAACTTGGCGTGTAGGTTGTAGTGACACCTGAAGTGTATATAGGATGTAGTGACACCTGAAGTGTATATAGGGTGTAGCAACACCTGAAGTGTATATAGGGTGTAGCAACACCTGAAGTGTATATAGGGTGTAGCAACACCTGAAGTGTATATAGGATGTAGTGACACCATAGTGACACCTGAAGTGTATATAGGTTGTAGTGATACCTGAAGTGTGTATAGGGTGTAGTGACATCTGAAGTGTGTATAGGGTGTAGTGACATCTGAAGTGTATATAGGATGTAGTGATACCTGAAGTGTATATAGGGTGTAGTTACACCTGAAGTGTGTATAGGATGTAGTGATACCTGAAGTGTATATAGGGTGTAGTGACATCTGAAGTGTATATAAGGTTTAGTGACATCTGAAGTGTGTATAGGATGTAGTGATACCTGAAGTGTGTATAGGGTGTAGTGACATCTGAAGTGTGTATAGGGTGTAGTGACATCTGAAGTGTATATAAGGTTTAGTGACATCTGACGTGTGTATAGGATGTAGTGACACCTGAAGTGTGTATAGGGTGTAGTGACATCTGAAGTGTGTATAGGGTGTAGTGACATCTGAAGTGTATATAAGGTTTAGTGACATCTGACGTGTATATAGGATGTAGTGACACCTGAAGTGTGTATAGGGTGTAGTGACACCTGAAGTGTGTATAGGATGTAGTGATACCTGAAGTGTATATAGGGTGTAGTGACATCTGAAGTGTATATAAGGTTTAGTGACATCTGAAGTGTGTATAGGATGTAGTGATACCTGAAGTGTATATAGGGTGTAGTTACACCTGAAGTGTGTATAGGATGTAGTGATACCTGAAGTGTATATAGGGTGTAGTGACATCTGAAGTGTATATAAGGTTTAGTGACATCTGAAGTGTGTATAGGATGTAGTGATACCTGAAGTGTGTATAGGGTGTAGTGACATCTGAAGTGTGTATAGGGTGTAGTGACATCTGAAGTGTATATAAGGTTTAGTGACATCTGACGTGTGTATAGGATGTAGTGACACCTGAAGTGTGTATAGGGTGTAGTGACATCTGAAGTGTGTATAGGGTGTAGTGACATCTGAAGTGTATATAAGGTTTAGTGACATCTGACGTGTATATAGGATGTAGTGACACCTGAAGTGTGTATAGGGTGTAGTGACACCTGAAGTGTGTATAGGATGTAGTGACACAGTAGTGACACCTGAAGTGTATATAGTGTGTAGCGACACCTGAAGTGTGTAAAGGATGTAGTGACACCTGGAGTGTATATAAGGTGTAGTGACACCTGAAGTGTATATAGGCTGTAGCGACACCAGAAGTGTATATAGGTTGTAGTGACACCTGAAGTGTATACAGGGTTTTTGGAGTTACACCTGTATAAAGGGTAGGTGGTGTAACACCTGAAGTGTATACAAGGTGAAGTAACACCTGAAGTGTATACAGGATGTTTGGAGTGTATAGGATAGGTGTTGTAACACCTGATGTGTATACATTTTAGGTATACCTGACATTGCCCCCCAGCTGTTGACAGGGTATGTGTAGTTACTCCGCTGATGTGTGTACAGTATTTAAAGGGAACCGGTAACTATTTTCAGTCTTCAGAAATATATGTTTCAAGTGAGACAGACATCTAGAAAGTTCTGTTCTGTTAAACCACAAATTCATAAAACAGAGATATTTGTGTGTTTGTCATTGATGTTGTTAAAAACTGTTCGGACTGTGAAAAATAATTGTTTCATGTGTTTAGCGAATGAGAGATCGTGCCAGGAGGTCGTCGACCCACATTCGCCAGATTGACCTGGATGTGAACCGAACGTACAGAAACCACATAATGTTCAGAGAAAGATACGGTGTCAAGTGAGTACATATATGGGCAGATGGTGGTGTCAAGGGTGTACACGGACGGGCAGATGGTGTTGTCGAGTGAGTACACGGATGGGCACATGGTAGTGTCAAGTGAGTACACGGACGGGCAGATGGTGGTGTCAAGTGAGTACATGGATGGGCAGATGGTGTTGTCGACTGAGTACACGGATGGGCACATGGTAGTGTCAAGTGAGTACACGGACGGGCAGATGGTGGTGTCAAGTGAGTACATGGATGGGCACATGGTGGTGTCGAGTGAGTACACAGATGGGCACATGGTGGTGTCAAGTGAGAACATGGACTGGCACATGGTGGTGTCAAGTGAGTACATGGACGGGCACATGGTGGTGGGAACTGCCTCCTGCAGGAACACTGGTAGTGTTTAGCAGATTAATTAGTTAAGCTTTACATCGTGCTTGTCTGGTCCAGAGTTAATAATTAACTATGTTGATGGACTGATTTATAGCTGTATTGTTGATTGTGTCCTTAAACAAGATGTAACAAGAAGTAACTGCCCACCAAAGCGTATCCCTGAGTAGTAGCTATGTATTCCTCTTGTGTTGCAGACAACAGGCCCTGTTCCATGTGCTCGCAGCCTACTCAGTGTACAACACGGAACTGGGGTACTGCCAGGGCATGAGCGAGATCGCTGCCCTACTGCTCATGTACCTCAATGAAGAGGTATTACATATATGGTGTATCCCTAACTTCCTCCATCTGGTTTCCCTATATTCCCAGACGAGTCCGTCTATAGTGAGATGGTTATTTCTCTCATGTTCCTGAGTATATTGTCAACACAAATAAAAAACACAGGAACATAACAAGATTTTGTCATTTTGAAAATGTTATTATTTGAATCATGTATTCTGATATTCGTTAATACTGTTTAACGAAAGTATTCTCACTGTCAATGACCAACAATGTCCCTACTCGTATTCATTCTTTTCTAAAGGGTTCATATGTTGCACTCTGTCATTTAATACTGTACATATATACCTTTTATGATTTCAGGAGGCCTTTTGGGGCTTGTCCCAGCTGTTTGTCACAGAAAGACACACAGTTCATGGTAGGAACCTCATTGCGTACTGTCAATACTTACCCAATGCTATTCTCTCCACGGCATGGTGAGGTAGCCCAAGTCTAGTTCCTCACAGTGCATTGCAAAAGCTGGCCATAGTTAACTGTGTTTAGATTTTGATTGAAAAGACTTGCGATTCAGATGAAATGCATTTATGAGGTTTCATCAATCTTTACAATACTATGCGTAACTGTGTTGTGCCAGAATTTCGTAGAATCGGTCTGCGAATACATCCCTGGCAGCCTCAACTGCGTTCTGATGTACAAAGTTCTGACTGTAACTCCCATACCTTAACACAGGTGGTCTTGAAAACAAATGGAAAAGTTTGATTGGTCAGACTGAATGACTTGGTTGATACCACATTTTCATGGTGCGAATTATTGCTGATAACAACATTTACTGCATTGCCTGGTCCTGACTCAGTCGTTTTGATATATCAAGAATATTGCTGGCTGAATCTTTGAACTGAAAACCACAAATATTCCTGTAAGTAGGTTGACAAGTGCAAATTCCAAAGTAAACAATGTTTTAGAGGAGATCAAACCTGGCACAGCAGTGTAAGGTCTCATCTTGGTGTAACCCTTTATCACATCATGCAGACTGTCCAGTGAATGCTCCACAGTTTTACCCAGTGCTTTTTGTCTTCAGGCTTCTTCATCCATGGATTCCCAAAACTCCTGAGATTTCAAGAACATCATGACGTTGTCTTGAAAAAGTTCCTCCCCAAAATCCGAAAACATCTGGTAAGATACTTAAAGTAGTATTCAGCCACCCCCCAACCAACAGTTATTGACTATGCATTGCTGAGAATGAATGTGTAACATTCAGTGTATTCAGCATGTGTTTTATATGGAACTGCTATATTTGTTTTAATTTTTCCTTATCTTGACTCATGTTTAATTGCTTACTCTCCTCTTCCTGGTGAAGGTAGTTGAACACCTGAAATCCCTTAAGTTCCCTTTTAAAAGAAGTGGACCTAAAATTCACACTCACCCATGTATTGCCTCCCTTGTCACGCACATGGTCAGGCGACCGCCATGATACTTCACTCTCTCCCTATCACACAACGATTGCCCATATACGGCGATAACCTTTTCATTCTTTTGGTTTTTCTAACTAAATTTGTGTTGTATGCGGTTTTTGGCTTGTATATGTTTATTGCAATGATACAGGTTCGTGATTATTGTGCATTTTTCTACCATGCATTTTATCAGGCAAATCGTGTTTTCAGTGCAGGTTATGGCTGTCAGTGGTTGACCCGCATTTACTTTGCCCAGCGTGTAAACCTTTATGTTCTGCTCATACTTGTTGTAAATTTTACATTAAATTGTCTGAAGCAGATTTCTTATTATATTATGGTCTGTTCACAGACATGCTCGAGATAAGCAACGTTGGCTCACATTAGCCATGTCTAAATCTAGTGAAATAAAGTTGGGTAATCTCCAGCGAGATGCCAGCCATATCTCCGAGGTTGTGTCCAGGGTCGGGCGAGTCCCCTCCCAAGACGCAGAAGAGACCATCTGTTGAGGCAGGGCCATCACAGGCCAAGAAAACTAAGTCATGGAAGTTGAAGTCTTCATCTGTAAGATCATCGTGGAATCATCCCTCATTGATGAAGAAATCATTCGGGGAGGAGATGGTCCCCTTAGAAGAATGTCAATTTTTTGACGAGTCTCCGTTGATGATACGGAGTGAATACATTAGTCAACGGACATCAGCAACTAGATCAACACGAATGGCATCATCAACGCCTCAGAACCCGTTTCATCTACAGCAGACATCGCAGATGTCGATTGCAACCTTTGGCATAGTAGACAACTCTTCAACACAGTGGTCAATGCATTTGATGCAGGCGCCTTCATGCAGCAATTCACAACGCAGATGATGAATCTTATGGAGTGACGATTGGAAGGGGAAAGATGACTGAACTTGTCAATGATGTCGACAGTGAATCAGTGAGATACTGCAATCACGTCTGAGGATGAAGAGGAGGTGCACGCACACATGCACTCCAGAAGATCCAGTGCCAGTCATTGGGTCGTAGCACAGAGAAGGATACACCCACGCAGAGTGAGTGCACTCGCACGAGTAGTTATACTCGGGGGAGCGACGTCACACTTTCACGTGAGTGCACTCGTGGATGGACTTGTCAACGGAGAAGGTCTCCTTCAGTCTCCCCCATTCATAGAAGACGCCATATGCAGTCATCCTCCCTTTCGGACTCAGACTCACACAGTTGGGATCGTCGGTGATCTATGAATTCGTCTTTCTCTAGCAAGAACAAAGTTAGACACAATCATGATTTGTCACTGGAGGAAGCCCTATTTCGGACTCAGAAGTCACATCGTGGATCATGAATGGTCTGGACTTAGTCTCATCATCCAAGGATTCCACTTATAGGATGAAGAAGGAAGACATGGGTTAACGTTTCTGGCAATAGCTCCAATATCTACGATTTCTGAGAAGTTAACTATGGCATTCAAGTCAGCATCCAAGTTTCAATAACAACATATGCCACCTTTCAATGATCGTCGCTTCCCTTTCACCATGTGGAGACCTCCATCAGAGCACCAGATGTAGATGAGGCATACAAGATCATCAGCAATCCCCGCAACGATCTTACAAGATAGACAACATTCGGACGGTTTCGGCTTGCGTCTCAAGTTCAGCAATCCTGCGAACGAGGAAGAGTGAATGTTCCTGTCAACTTTCGTCAGAAAGGATCAGCAGTTTACGTGCGAACACCTCATCTCAACTACTGTGGGACTGAATCTACTCCCTCAATGTGATTGAAGAGGTAACAAGGATGATTGACCAAGAATTTAGAGAAGTCATGATGATCAAGTCCATCGACACCTTGACAACGGTGCTCAAGCAGACGGGTGCGGGTTAAACCAACATTCGCTCTGAACGGTCCTTTTCAGGACCACCAAACAACCCAAAAGAATGCTTGATAACTGGATGTAAAATGAAATAAAACATGTAATATAATATTAAAACAATAAAGTCAACATAACAATGTTTTATATATGGTGCCATTTAACCCATTAATCAACAGCCATTTTTGCCAATATGGTGCCGTTTTCACCAAACGACTTAGGTGCTGTTCTGTTGTGGTGCCGTTTCAGCTATATCCCAAGCAGAGAAGTCAGCGTTACACTAACAAGTCCAAGTTCTCCAGAGCTCAGAGAATGAGGGATAAGAAGTTTAATACCGAAGTGTCCAGGAGGTAAACACTGAAGATCAGGGTCGGAACAACTGGAGTTTTCCACCCTCAGCTGTTCCCACACAACCATCTCCAGTGGGTGAATGTCTTGACTGGAAGAAGTGGGCAATTCCCAATGATGAATACGTCACGAAGATTCTTCGAGATGACTGCAACATACCACTGCAAACTACACCTCTGATCACAAGAGGTGACGGTATTATCTTCGGTGGAAAAGTTTTGACACATCTACATGGAAGACAATTTGTTTACATCAGTTTGAAGCGACGGAATTTTTTTCGCACGCTTTACTCATCTAGACACATGCTCGCCAAACTGCATGGTTAAGGACAAGCCTAAATGCTAGCAAGGGTATCACCATTTGAACAAGATTTCATGATGATCAGTTATCTGCTACACTGGTGACGTCACGTCTACAATCTGATTGGTCCCTGAGAGACGCCTTGTAAGGAAAGCTAGTGACCTTACATCTACAATCTGATTGGTCCTCGAGAGACAACACCCTGTGCAGAATGTGACGTTATTTTTCCAGCGTTAGGAAGTTGTCTACATTTGACCTACAGTCATTCAATGATGGAAAGATGTTGTTTACACGATAGATTAGCAGTCTACAGTGTCATTTGATTTTGCAGACGGCACAGAGATTGTTCTACAGCAGACTCAATGTTGCCTATCAGGAATCTTGTAGCAATGAATGGCAGTTTCTGATCGGACAGCCAGCCAGCTATAAATAGACTTCCTTGGAATGTCAACACATTCAGCGTTGATGATCTGAAGATGAAGAGTGACGCATCTTTACGGCATACAAGCTCATCATCGGAGAAGTCAACTCAGTCTACAGTTGGACTTCACTATCAGGCTACTAACTCAGCTCGAATGCCTTGAGAATCTAACTCCTCTGGATTTGATTCATCACTACATTGAGATACATCGCTGTCTCAGGATTGGTGGGTTGAAGTTCAAGCCGATGATTAGAACAAGTTCCTCTCTCTCCGTTATCACTATGTCAGTGATAATGTCTACTCAATCTGCTCACGTCACCTCAGGATATGACCAGACAAAGACGCCTAATACTACGTTTATGACAGTGGTTCCTGAGTCACGGTTTCATGTCTTGACCAGTTTACGATGCTAGACAACTTGAAACCACACCTGCTATGGGGAACTCACCAGTCAAATGTCTGTGTTACAGTTGGCATTCAACAACCATTTCTATGTAGACATGTCTCCCCAAGGATGGGATGCCCATCTAAACAACAGGAAGGAAGCAGCAGGAATCTGGAAGATGGAAGATCAAACTCTTCCCATCAACCTTTTGGAGATAACAGTGGTGATTCATGCTATCCATCACTGGTTGACAACACTGAGAAACAAGCTACTGATGATCCACACAGACAATTTAACAGTGGCTTTCTACTTAAAGAAAACAAGGGTCAATGAGATTGCCATCGCTACTACACCTGTTGTTTCAACAACATGGTCAACAGTCTGAATCTCCAAATAAAAGCATGTCACATACCAGGAGTCTGTAAAATCATGGCACATACCTTATAGACTTATTTGCAACATGGTTCCACAAACAGACTACAACCTTTGTATCACCGGTACCTGAGATGCTCTCAGCATTCCAGGGAAAGTACTAAAACGCATTCGCGTTTCCCCCTCCATTGCTGCTACCGAAAGTCAAAGAGAAAATAAAACAGACCAAGAGGCTACAATTGACTTTGGTCGCACCTTACTGGCTAACGAGACATTGGTTTCCAACACTCACAGAGGAGTTAGGGCAACCAACACTACAGCTACCAGATTGGGAAAATCGTCTCGTCCATCCCCACACGAAACAGGCGCACAGCAACCCATCTGTGTTCCAACTGGAACGTATCAAAATCTGTTTAAAACATAGAGGATACTTGATGAGAGCAGCGAAAGCAGTTGCCTTAGCCTTACGGAAATCCACTCGCACCCTTTATGATGACAAGTGGAAGCGGTTTGAGACATACACCAAGAAGAAACTCTTCATGGCGATGAAGACAACATACCCGCAGATAGCAGAATATTTATGTCACCTATGACATTCCAGAGGTCTGAAAGGCTCTACATTATCTACATACTTGGCAGCTCTCATCCCAGTTGTCACCATGGAAATGGGGCCCAAGCTAACTAAAGTATCCGAGTTACTTGCCTTGCTACACTCCTTCAAGTTGGAAGATCAACAACGTAGATTTAGAGCTCCAACAAGGGATCTAAACATCACACTCCAACATCTCACAAGTGATGTGTATGAGCCGCTTGATTGGCCCTCGTTTGAACTGTTAACTCAGAAGACACTGTATTTACTTGCCTTGGCTAGAGCTGCACGAATATCAGAAATTCATGCTCTAGACTTCAACCACACAAGCTCTGATGCAAGTCATCAGCAGACAGCTCATCTGGGTCTAAGATGGGATTTTATTGTGGAAAATCAACTTCCAGGTCAACCGGGTAGACAATTCCACATACTGGCACTATCTTTAATCCCTAGACCCCATGATACTCGAGATTTATCATTATGTCCAGTCAGAGCATTGAAGCACCAAGTCTAGTAGGCAACGTGTCAAGTGCCTGTTTTGTCCTATATCTACTGAGACACTTACGGAAGTATCCTGCAACACTATCTCAGTGTGGATCAGAGCTGTTATATTGAGAGCCTTTAAAGCAGCAGGATTGGAGCCTCCGCGAGCCTCCAACCCTCATGAAGTCAGAGCCTAGGCCTCTACACTAGCGCTACATGTGAATTGCTTGCTATCAACTATAATAGAGGGCTGCTTTTGGAAGTCAAACATGGTGTTTGCCAACCACTACCTACGAGTCATAGCCATGGAGGACATCTCTGGCATTCATCAGTTCGGGGCTCTTGTTGCTCAGCAACTAACAGTTTTCCGAAGACGCTGAATTCACTCACGCGTTTTATCACGTGACTTGTGGAAACCAGGCGCTCTGCAGAGTATAATGGTGGAAAATCCATGCACACGTCTTTAACAGACTCGCATAAGTGATTATGACCCGGTATTCATAATGAAGATACTTGTACACGAAGAGGGGTCGCAACTAGTCTCGATTGCTATATCTTGACATTTAGTTGCATCAGAAACTAGCAGGACGCTAGTTACATTTGATGTCATTACGTGCCAGTCAACGAAGTTGTCTACGGAAGACAAGTTCGACTGGATGCGATTCCCCCACAATCTACAATGAATATTAGAAAGGACAGGACCGCATTATCGTCGTTATAAGTTCCTGTTTGTCGGGGAAATTATTGGACGTAATTTTGAACAGCCAACAGAATCCAACATGGTCTGACTCACTGCCATTTCCTTCGGATTCTGTAAGCAAGTAAGCATGAGTCAGGATAAGGAAAAATATGTAATTTTCTGAATAAAATTGATATTTTATACTTATCCTGACTCATGACAAAAGCCCTCCCACCCGCCCCTCATAGACACTCTGAATTCTTGTATTCTCGTGTCAGGCGATTATAAGAGAGAGTAAAGTATCATGGTGGTCAGCTGACCATGTGCGTGACAAGGGAGTTAAAACATGGGTGAGTGTGAATTTTACGTCCGTTTCTTTTAGAAGGGAACTTCAAGGGATTTCAGGTGTTCCACTACCTTCGCCAGGAAGAGGAGTGTAAGCAATAAAGCATGAGTCAGGATAAGTATAAGATATCAATTTTATTCAGAAAATTACATTTTCAAACATGCACTGATGTAACCTTCCTTCAGGAATTGCTTGTTATCTCAGGTCCTAACTTATTCATTAGAAGTGACATAAATTTTCGTGATGTCTGACCAGTGGATTTAACTGTGTGTCTGTTGTCATGTCCTGATTGCTTATAATATCAATCGACCCGTGAAGGTTCCGGGATAGAATAGGCCTTCAGCAACCCATGCTTGCTATTAAAGGCGACTCAGCTTGTCGTAAGAGGTGACTAACGGGATCGGGTGGTCAGGCTAGCTGACTTGGTTGACACATGTCATCGGTTTCCAAGTACGCAGATCGATGCTCATGTTGTTGATCACTGGATTGTCTGGTCCAGACTCGATTATTTACAGACCGCCGCCATATAGCTGTAATATTGCTGAGTGCGGCGTAAAACTAAAACTCACTCACTATAATATCAATCACTGGACACAGAAGACTGGAACAGTAGCATTGTGAGATGACTGGATATTGTATGTGGTGAACAACTCCTCACTGATATTAGCATGCAGGCAGTGTAGGATTGAACTTTTTATTGAACATGTTTTGGCACTGTGTAAACTGTAAGATTCTGCCACAGGCCCAACATCCAAGGAAACAATGTAAATATTTTGTATGATATTTTAAAATAGTATATTTGTAAATGTGTCCAGTGTTGAATAGTGTGGCTGATGTCCTTGTAGGAGAGGAATGAGATTTACCCAACACTCTACACCATCAAGTGGTTCCTTCAGTGCTTCCTTGACAGGGTGAGTGCAAATCATACAGTGAAATAACAATTGATTAGTGAATAAAATATAAGAGAAGAAAGGGACCTGTGATGCTGGATGGATTTTATCTCTCTTATGTTTTTATGTTCCAGGTCTGATTGTTTGCAAATTTGAACTTTGATAATATTTTGTGATTCTTAAGATGTTTGGTATCATACTAATGTCATGTAAGCGAAGCTTTTTCCAAACACATTTGAAATGAGAATTTATCGAGATAAATTTTTAAGTTTTTAAAACTGGCATCAGTAGAGAGGGTAAACCAAACTTTTTATTGTCTTTGCTTGTTTTGTGACAATAGTCCAATGTGTAAGTTTACTATAACTACCTAAGGCTTTCTTTTAGGAATAACATCCTGTAGTTTCAGGCTTGTTTAAGTTATTGAAAATACAAATTGTGATGTATTCCTGGTGCTTGTAAGTGAAAGTGTGACATATGTTGTTTGCCAGACTCCATTCCACCTGACACTGCGGTTGTGGGATATCTGGATGTTGGAGGGGGACCGAGTGCTCACCGCCATGGCCTACTGTATTGTCAAGATGCACAGAAGTAGGTACTCACAAAGACAATGGGATTCCATGTCAATCTGGTGTAAATACATACAACACTGGGTGTAGTATATACTTAAATGATTAACTCCACTCTTGGAGTTGTCAGACAGGATGGTTCCTCTGTTTTTTATGACTGACTTGAGTGGAGAGTGAGTGAGTAGTGAATCACTGATTGAGTGAGTTTGTTTTAAAACCTTTGTCCCACATGTGGGTGTATGTGGAATTTTAGCCCTACCTAATGCAGGTTTTTAGATGTTCACCATGTTCATGAAAGCCACAAGCCTGTTACTGTGCTGCCAAACTAGTGATTATAATCAGATGATTCAATCCCTAACCACAATAATTTAAAATGCTGATATGACAAAAAGGGTTCTACAAGTAACCGTGTTTTATTACCTGTCCTGGCTGTTTTGTGGTGTTTGTTTCCTGATAATGTTTCCACAGTTATTGTTAAATTTATTATTCTAAACACGATATCATACACTGTCCGGTCGTGTGAGGCCAGTCTTTGATATTCCCATTCCTAAGTCAAGCAAACAGACTTAACCTGTAACCAATCTTGTTGGCTATATAAGTACACAAATTGTTGATTCATTAATCTGATGCTTCAGTCTCTGAGTCTGAGCATCAGTTATTGGTTATGCATTAGCTAAGTGTACTTGTTTTTGCTTCATTTATCCGGCTGTGCATATGGGGGCCATATTGCCGAACAATAGCAGGGCTAATTATCAGTAAACTTCAATGGCAATTAATACATTGCAAGTTGAACAAGTTATGAGTTTATAATTTTGATAATTAGCAGGTTGCACTTCGTGTCATTTTGAGCAAAAGCTGTCACAGTTTTTTGTGTTGTTTTTATTTCATATAAATACACACCCTGTCAAAGTGTGATCTTATGCCATACATATGTTAAACGTGAACATTATTCAGTTGTAATGAAAAGGAAGTTACTTTATCTGTCGAAATTTGCACTTTTTGAATAATGAATGTGTCAGATTTTAATCCATGTCCTTCCTCCTCCCAGGACGAATTGGCCGGATGCAGATGGACGACCTGTTGTCCTTCTTCCAGAGTCAGCTAGAAAAGGACTTCAGCTATGATGACGACGTTGTGATTGAACAGCTTCAGATCTGTATGGAGGAACTAAGAAAAGCCAGGATGGATGTCCCACCCAAACCGAAGACTAATGAGTCTCCTACTCTTCCATTTGGGCTTGATATTGAGCCCAGTATAGATCAGTTGATAGGCAGGAGAACGGTAGAATCTATAGATGAACATTTCCGACGGAATCCTAGAGGTGGGAAGGCAGCATATCTCCGGAAGCGCAATTTGGCCACAAACGGTACCCCAGAAATGTCACGCAGTCGGACTGACACCCGTTCTATACAATCAAGTCGGTTGTCTGAGTACTCTATAGATGGATCATCGTATTATGATACTGCTGGCAACTCCAGAATGTCTTTAGTGGATTACAGTGTGAGGACATCCGTGCCAAGTTCACGGACCTCATTTGCTGATGCTTCAGAGATGAATAGCCTCAATCTTGGTCACAGTACACAAACACTCGATCGGGTGTCCGATTTTGATCCGGACAAAACCCCTGAGTATGAGCATGTAGAACCCCCCAGAATGGCCACATCTGAGTATCATCAGGGATTTGAAGTAGTTCATCCTATCACAGTAGTTGATGTTAAAGTGGAGCCCATGGAAGCTGAAACACAGCCATCATCTGAAGCATCAGACTATGACAACCTAAACGGTATGGAGGATTACACCGACACAGGAACACTTCGACCGTCAATGCCCCAGAGCAAGTCTGATGGCTTCATGATGGTGCATACTGACAGTGAAATGGTTGTGATGAACGGACACGATCAAATATCTACCAACATGAGACTAACCCGAACTGAAGATAGTCTTCATCAAAGTCACTTTTCTGACCGTACAGATCATCGGGAGGTTGAGCATCACAATGGTGTCCGGGTCGAGCGACAAATCTCACGACAGGTTCGAGAGACATCCAGTACAACTAGGAGGTTGATCCACACCAAGTCACACAAGGAAACCGTCTTTCTTTGAACGAATGCATCACAACACTTAGGCTATTTATTCTTCAACTAAATGAAAGTGATGTATTTGACATCCACATCATTAGAGTGTTCTACAGTTAGAAATCCTTTTGTCAGTGTTTGCCATGTCTTTTGATAAGGAAATGATTTAAATTTCAGAATTTGATTCATCCATTGATTATAATTAGGGAATGCATTTTGACATATGTCCACTTTGCTGTCATCAGTTAGTACCTTCCTCATTGTCGTTTTCTTCGAAAAGGACATGCCATTGTTATGAAATCAAGGTTACAGGTTTTGAAAACCACCACTGATGTGTGTAGTAATTACAAATATAAACCTATTTGATAAAATGTACCATTGTTTTGTATGTGATTTTATAATTATTCATTGATATGACCAATTGTATTGCTGTATGTTGAATGTATAGGGCTTTTAGATTGTTGAGCAATGGAAATGTCATGGCTGTCACCACTGATGTTACTCATACTTTTACTCACATCTGTTTTAGAGACCTTGTCTGTGATACTGGGATATTTTGCTTGATATATGTGCAAGAATGACGACCTATGTTTTCCTGTGTAAATTTTTGTTAATGAAAAGTGTTGCTTCGTGTTTCCATCAAAACCACCCGTCTTTTGTAAAACCAGACCTGAATTTTACATGATGAAAATGGTTTTGTTCCGAGTCTCATGCCCATTGTGTCACCATGGTAACTGTTACTACTTGAATATCCCCAGATACCTACTTTTCAGCAGTGGCTGATGTAAGACTTTATGTGGGAACTTTTATCAGTGATATGTTTTTATTGTAGTTTGATCTAAAAGCTTGGTGGAATGTTGTAAAGAAAATAAGTAAAAGCATTGTTAGCATTAGCATTAGAACTGAAAAAAAGAAACTGACAATGATGTGACAATCATGCAGTACTTGACATGCTTTGTTGAACAGGTGAATAGTCGAGCAGTCATACAAACAGTTTTAGTGATTTGATGAATATAACTTGGACAAATTCGACACAGCATTAGCTCAAGGATTGCTTTGTTGAACTTGTCTATGGCTAGTATAAACAAGCTATGTGAGCATAATGGTCATTGGTAATACATGTGTGTATACACTAAGATCATTGTGTTTAACAGGACCTTGACTGGTACAGACATGTTCAACATCAGAGTTCTTATCTGTGTTAGATCTTACCTCTTGTGGACGGATCTCACACCAGAGTAGGATTTACATTATGGACAGTGAGAGACCTATGTTCTTAGTACTTTCTGTACTCTGTTGCCACTCAACACAGTTACGTTGTTTTCACATCATCATAAGTTTAACGATGATGTCACTTTGAATTAAGCTTGAATCCTCTGATTACCCCTTATTACCATCATAGATATCACTGTGAATTACAATCTAAAGCCATCTTGATATCTCTGTGAATTATATTTTTATTATGATGATGCATGAATCTTCTGATCAGAACATCTCATTCTTTGTGAGTACATCATCTTGAGAGGCACAAATCGAGATACATTATGCACAGAGGATTCAGTCTCCTTATCTACAGTTCTCACTTTCCATCAGTGACACATGGTCACCCCTTCATCTTGACCTTGACCTATGCAACCAATATTTCAAGTGAAACTTTCAATGATATCTGCTGGTCAGGATTGTTTTCATCATGATATTAAGGACACAGCACCATGATATGCATGAAAGGAAGAGCATAACTTGGCATAAAGGAAATACAGATAACTTGGCGTTAAAGAAATACAGATAACTTGGCGTTAAAGAAATACAGATAACTTGGCATAAAAGAATTCCATCACCTTGTCTGATTTGGTACAGCTCCCTTAAGTTTGTCTAAAGAACCAGCTATTCACCACTTGTCAGAACTTGGAGCCTACACAGAGAAACACAGAGAAGTATAGGTTACAAAATGTTGGTCCTAGAAGTTTTATAGCAAATGTTGAAACATTATTGTGATGTGAATATTGACTGTAAGTCTGGATTAGTTGGTGAGCTGTAATCATGAAGTATGTTTATTGGGACATTGTGTCAATGCAGAAATGGATGAGCACTATGAACATAAGTACTCCAGATCATGTAGTTCTGTTTTCGAGGAGATATTTCTCCTTTCAACTTGCTGCTGTAGAGGTGAGTACAGATGATATCCCTAACACTGGCACTCCTACAGCTCATGGTAGTATCACATAGACATTCTGAGGAACTGTTGTGATGTGTCAACATTGGAGGATATACTGCTCAGGTAGTGTCTGAATACTTAACTGATCTCATCCCCAGGGCTCTGCACTAACATTGTCTTCCACATTCTTCAGTCTGCACAACATGGCTGACAGGTCAACAGGGTTCCAAGACACTTCTCTGAGGTATGATACATGATGAGATTACAAAAAAAGAAGATGGGGAGCAATAGTTAGACTAGGCGTCACATAGACTGCAGTTTGAAATGATTTTGATGATGTAGACCGAGCTGATTCACTTGTTCTGATTGAACTGTGAAAGTTAAAGAGTGAGTGTTGAGTGCTTGTCCTGGACGCAGAAGTGTATAGCAGACTGGCGGCAGGCGTCTTTGAGATATGTCGTTTTCAGTTTTGTCTACATTTTAATATCTTTATTATATACATATTAGACAGTGATGTCTTTTGTACCTGGTTTGAGTGCTTTCCTGGATGTACCCTCAGCTGTTGTTTCTGTTGAGGAAGAGCAGGTCAGTAAGATGAGCTGTGGCTTTACTGTGGCTATGAAGTTGAGTGGGTGTCTTTGGTACCATTTCAGTGGTTTGGCCCAGTGACTGAATAGCTGGATTTACCATAGTCTGTATTAAAACCATAAGTCTATAGAGTAGTTGGTATCTGAATGTGCTAAAGGGTTCAGTGAGCGGGGCATCCATTACAAGGGAGATAACTTTGAAGGTTTTGTTACAGCAGGCTTTGAAAGATTTGGATGGGGATAGCCCCAAGTATATGGACATAGGGTACACTGAAATCACAATACATCCTAGTCCTTTTTGACAACAAACATTCTCAATAACATGCTTGAATGGAAAACTTGAAATGTTCATATTAGGCATACAAAGGAGAAATATATATTTCTGTTAAGAATGTAATGATACTGAATTTGTGGATTTAGTTACAAAAGTACAAATGATTAGTAGAATCGGAATGAACAGGCAGTGAACAAAATGGTGGCAGTAAAGTATAAATGCTTTATATCTTGTTGAGTTCAAATTGAAACCCTTGAAGTCTGGACCCTGTAATTCTAAACACCAGGCTTCTTTGATGATGTTGCTAGCACTGTTTATATAGATATAAAGGCCATTACCCACCTGGGGAGGGGAAAATCACATAAACTTGTTGCACCATGTGGCTTCGAAGTTTTATGCTCCCAAGGGAGATGAGGTTGATAATAAAAAGTGCCGTTGAGATTGACATCCAATGATTGTGAGAAAACAAAAGCGCCTGTGTGCAGCCTAGCTGGAACTCTGTGCTATATAAATAGGCTTTAATAATTATAATAATGATTACAACATAACCATTTGTTCACCATCACCAAAAGCCTGATTTGATACTCCACATGGATCATGGGTGTGGGAACATTCATTGTGGCCCTTACTTGATAATGCCCTTCTCCTTTCTGTACTGTTGTGTAAAGGTGTATGTTCCAGCCTTGTGTCTGCCGTGAAGTAAACGCACATCCATGTGTTCAGCTGTGTAGATATGCTTAATGATGTACATGATTCTTCTGTATATTGACCGACCCATCTGGACGTCTTTTGTCAATGTTGCCCTTTCTGAACATGTGCATGAGTTCTGTGGAATTGTTCTGTTTTTTGTGAAATACGGTTACTGTTATATTCCCTACTGAACCACCATGGGTGGTTTGTTGAAGATTTAATATGGGTAACACAGAAGTGACCTGTATTGTTAGCTGTAGTGTTTTAAACAAGGTACTTGGTGCATAATGTTCAGTGTGGTTTCAGTCAAATACTCTGAATGTATTTCTGTGTTTTTATCAGTCTCCTTGGTGCATGATTTTGTTTCGTATGATTACTGTGTTGCAAGTAAATGAACATAATAAGAGGAGTCATCACAACTCGCCAGTTTAACGTAGTCACTAGTTTTAAAAGGAGGTGTGTAAAACCTACCTTTAAACTGTCATGTAAGTGTTTATTTAATTACACATTATCAACTGTGTATTTTATGGGGCATAGGAAATTATGAACTACATACATATACAAATTGACAAGAATTAAAGCTGATGTTATTTAAACCATATGCATGTTTTGTGCATCTCTGAAATTAGTGTTAGTGAACACACTGAATCACCACGGCCACCTTTTGATCAGTATTCCATATATAGAAACACCTTGGTTTTCATCTCATTGTTTCCCAGCCACTGCTGCCTGTATCTCCTTTAGGTTTTGATACCTTTACTAAGTTTGCAAAGTAATAACAGGCATTGCTAGTTGCTCACATCACTGAAAGCTTGTCTTGCATCCTTTGGTGTTGACATATGTAAAATCCCTTTTTCCCAGAAACCACAGGAGCAATGACTTTGTAACATTATGTTCATGATTTGTATGAGGTTCAAATTGGATTTTCAAATTAACAACCATATTTGGCAGTTGTGAGGATGCATGTCTTGTGAAATAATTGAAAAATTTGTATGGGATTGGAAAATGCTTTATCCTTCTCTGAAAGTTAAAAAGTGTAAAGTAAATTTAAGTGTTCTATTTGATCTAACAACATCTCAAAAAGCAGGTTTGTATTTTAATAGCTGTTGACTGCAAATTTTGTTAGGTGTATGACCATGTCAGCATGTCTAACTGTTGTTCTTACACAGGGGAGCTACAGTGGTGCTATTTTTGACTGGTTGGTTTAGAGAAAAACTACATCAGGGAATTGAAAACTGTATATTCTGAATTTTAACCATACATGGAAATATACATAGCTGTTTTTCTTTTGGACACTGATGGGAAACAAGATGTTATTGATATGGCACTGGTTCAGTGACCAGAGGGGGACTGTCATATAGATGGAATATTGCTGACTCTGGCATAAACATCAAACGATATAATGATAAGAAGGATAGTGGTATCAACCCAGATTTCAACTCATTGGAATATTCATGTCAGCTTGGTATCATGGGTTCTGTGTGCAATGATTCAGTGGCTTGTCAAGACAAAAGAGTTGCTTGTCACACCCAAGACCATCGTTGTCATCATCATATGTATATAGTGTAATGGCCATCGATGTCAGTTTCTGTGATGTTGCAGGCTATCACCTAATGTTAAAAGACACACTCTGGAACAATAAGGTCATCATGTCACAAACAGCTTCTGGCAGCTGATGGGAAGATGTTTGGTCCAAACACTATAACATTTCTGGTGTGCCATGACATTGCTGGAACATTGCTAAGAGTGGCATAAACCCCACTCACTGTGGTCATGAGCAGTATGCATACATTGGGCCACAATCTCCACATTATTTTCACAGTATACATCTGAATCTTCTTTAAGATACCCCCATATCCAAAGTGAGAGTGATGAATTTGGACTGATCCACTGATAGCTTCATCACTACATGTTGCTCTGATAGCTTACCTTTTTCATTGTCTAAGTGTCTGGTTGTCAGCTGGTACTGACATTCAAAGAACTCAGTTAAGACTACTATTCAACCTGATAGTGTCTTGCTGCTGAGACAATGTTTGAGCCCTGCAAGTCTGTCTTTTTTGCGAAAATGTAATTTTCAATTTCTTGTTTTATGTGAATGATGAAATTCTGCCAAAGTATTGCAGCATCAGTTGTATCAAGACATCAGTGGATGATCGAGTCCAGCTTAAAAATCCATGCAAGATGATTTCAGTGAGTGAGAGAATGTGATAGCCAGTTTACGTTTGTGCATGCACAAAAGGAGCTGTTTTGTAACTCTTTTTACCATGGTAACTGTAACCATGAGAAATACTACAACGTATAGCAAATGTATTGCAGATGTTTATATATATTTAGAATGTGCAGAATACATCTGCCATTGTGTAGATTGTATGTACTCCAATATTGGTCTGTGATTATCATGTATATTGGCTGTATATGTTGATATAGTGCCATATTGTCAGTGTGTGTATATAGTAGTCTATATTGTGTCATATGCAATGAAACAATTGTAGAGAGTGTCTAGTTATACAAGATTAGTAAACCTTTGTATGAACACTTTTATTTTTAATCAGAGTTATTGTTATACATCGGAATGGAGGAACAGACAAATCTGCTTCTTTTTATTGTAGTTTCTCACAGATTGCCCTGTCTGGAAGTTGTGTAAAAATGTATGTGCAAGGAAGTATATGTTTAGAAAACTTTTACATGTCAATCAAAGTGGTTAAAATAGATGTTCAGTCTGATCAAAGCTAGTCTACCTTGATTGTGAAACTTCCAGTGGATCTGATGTTTTTCAAATTTCTATATATTCTTTAGTTGATAATTGTTTTGTGAATAGGGATTGTATGCAAAACTTTAAAATATTCATGTTGTGGGTCTAAGTTTTAAATGAGCCATGTAGACCTGGCAAAGGCATTATTAAATCTGTAGTTTTAAGCTGAAGAGCATGGTTGAAAGAATTCTTCAGCCATACATAGCTTCCATTGATGTAACTTTCTGTTTGCAAGAACAAAACTGTTCAGTCAATCCTTGAAGAATTTGGAAATGTTTTTGTATCTGTGAATAGTACATTACTGCTTGCTAAGATTAATACAATATGGGTCATGGTGTCCTGTTTTAAGAAATATTTGAACAGTGGAATGATGCTGTGCAATGACTAACCCTAAAGACTAGTGATTTCATCCCCATTATTGTCTTGCCTTAGATAGGTTTACCTCAGAGATATTCAGGGTTAAGTGCCATTATGTTCATGACCTCTGACCAGTCATTGTGAAGTACATACATGCAACATCATGGCTTATTTCACCTCTGAACTCAGTACACTTGAAATATCACATTAAAATGCTTCATCATTTAAAGTGCAATAGACATTAGTGTTGTGTAAATTTGTACAAACTGACTCAAGAGTATCAGAATTATTTAAGCCAACAGAGAAATGTGATGATCCACCTCAAGTGGTTTTTCAACAGTTTTCTCATATACACTGGTCAAAAAAGTTGTAGATAATAAATTTTTGAAAAATTTCTTTCAACCTGTCCAACTTTATGAAAGAGTATGTTCCAGACTATGGCTCAGATCAGCCAACAACAAACTTGACTTGTTTGGTATGTCACCCAATTCAATGCAAGAGAAGTTTTTTGTAAGTGCTATTGAAGTGATATACAGATATATCAACTCCTAATACTGGATAGAGAATGTCCGTGTTCTGTGTAGATTCATTTCTCATTCATCCACTTGTGATTTCATGCTTTTGTAGCCATACTGTAGGAAGGGCTAGCAACGAACCCACATGCAACAGTGAGTAGATGGTAGTTCTATGCAAATTTTCATTAACTGTAGATGTGTTGCGGATCAGATTGTGCAGTCATCTGACTGTCACTGTCTATGCATGTTGTTATATGGCAGACTGGGGCTCCCAAGTATCACCATAGAGTTTTGTCTTGCTTTTAATGGGGAGAGATCTGAATCCACAAGGTGGTTTTGTCATATTTGACACTGTTCATAGTCATCACATTTTCTACAGTGTAAGTGTGTAGATTCAAACTTCAGAAAGTTACGTGTTTTATTCCATCATATATGAATACCATGTGTTGTTATAATTTAGCGGAAGTTTGTTACTAGTGGACACCTGAACACCTGTAATGGAAATGTCCATGCTTAAATTCCTTACTCACAATATATCAGCCATTAAATGCTATGGTCCTCCCATAATGAAAGTTATGCAAGTCTTGGTGATTTTACAGATGGTTTGTAGAAAGAAACCTCTGTGATAGAAATAGGTATTGCTGTGTCAGTCAACCAAACTTTCATTAACTCTGTAAAAAAGTCATGTTTGGCTTATTGTTTGCGCTGAAAACTTTCTAATGCTGCTAAATGCAGTATTCAGTGAGTTGATGCCAGTAATTGTGATTGCATTTGAAGATGCTTCTGAAAGAAATGTCCCTGTATGTTAAATCCCATGTGTCCAGTGAGGATATGTTGTGTAATCTACAAAGTATCCACTCCTCCATCGGATATTTTGGGTACTTTAGATATGAATGAGGGATATATGAAAATTCAGACACTTTTTGGCACATCTATATGCATGTTGTCTAACATATTTCTAAAAAAGAGTCAATATTTGACCTTGTTTGAAATATTGGTAGATTCTGTTCGAAGAGAAGGCATTAAACTAACCTTCACTTAACCAAGGGAGACACTAACTATCCACCTGGATTACTTTGAGCAAACCAGATGTGGATGCCCTTTGAGGATCTGCACCACCACCTCCTCCTCCCTGCAGGTGTGTCACAATTCTCATTCAACCATGTATATATCTGTAACTGCGTACATGTACATTTCTGTAAGATAGAAACTTGGGTCCATGTCGACCAAGTCTGTGTCGTGTAGGCTCTTTTTAAGACCTGACTTGTAAACAATTGTTTGAGAGCACTGCCTGCCTCCCGCACCCGTCAATGTGTATGTGTTTGGTGTCTGGAGAACTGAGGGGACTAACTTCACCATTCAATACCACTCCTTACTACATCCTTAACAGGATATGTTTCTCAAACAGTATTGAAATAAAATGTAGTTTTCAGCTATTCTAATGTTGTTGTGTTTTGTCTAAGGTTTTGGATGCATGTTTCCTGTTTACTGTGTTGGTCCTACAACCCGACCGGAGAAACGATTGTGTCCCGCGATTTTTAAAGTCATTGTTTAATGATGGAGGATGTGACAGCCTTAGTTCGGGGTTATAGCTAAAACGGCACCACAGCCAAATGTGTCCAAATGGTGCCGTTTTGCTTTGGTGACGTTTTAGCCTGCACCCATAGTTCGCAGGTGATAAACATCACAGTCAGTATCTGTTTGAATCTATGCAGTTCATAGTTCACTGGGTCTAATCCCAGTCGGAAGTTGGTCGTCATGATCTAGGCGATCCCAGTAGAGCGCGAGTCCCAAACTTCGTAATATTTTAATGTTTCCTAGGAGTAGGGGTAATCTACATCTATATATAGTCTCCCTGTTAGGAGTAAATATTTATGAATTCGTCTTGTACAAACTGAATTGCATTGTCTTATAATCATTGATTACAGCCCCTATATCAAGTGGTGTTTAATATTTACTACTTGGAAATATCAAAATCTTACGAAGTTTGGGACTCACTCTCTATCAGGATCGACCATGGAGGAAATGATAGTTGATGACGACCAACTTCCGGCTGAGCATGGACAGGGCTTACCTCCAGTGTAGTTGGTTATGAATGTTTCATATACCTAACGAATATTCACATGTACGATTCCCACAAACCAGCTGTCGTGTAACCGTTCACAGAGATAGCCGTTGCTGATAACTTGGTGCACCAAATTATGGAGGACCATGTAAGTACCGTATGTCGCACAATCTACTTCCGCATGAGGAACAATGCCAACATCCGTCAGCTGTTGACGTGATGCGTTATGCCATTTGGCCAGATCCTCTATATTCACACGGCTGGACTACTGTGACAGTCTAGTGGGTAATGTTCGTCACGATCTTGTCACCAAATCACAGCGCGTGCAGAATGCAGCTGCTCGGACCATCACCAGAAGCGGTATGCGGACACACATCACACCAGTCCTTGTCAAACTTCACTGGTTGCCGATCAAAGAAAGGATCGACTACAAGATATTGTGCATCACATGCTGCTACACCAATGACTCAGAACCTTTCTACCTGTCCAACTTGGTGAAAGAGTATGTTCCATCTCGCTGTCTCAGATCAGCCCACAACTCACTGCTCAAAATTCCCACAGCCAAACTGAAAACCTTTGGACACACCTTTCTCGTTCACATCCACCTTTCTCTGGAATGATCTGCCCGATTTGTTAAAAATACTGAAACACTGACTACCTTCTAGTCAAAACTGAAAACTTTCCTCTTCCGACATATTACCTTGATAGCCGACTAGCAGTCTTATAAAAAGCGCCGCGAGCAATCACTTGGTGTTTGGACACTGTGCGCTGTAAAAGACGATTTTATATTATATTATTGTATAGCCAAAAATGATGTGTGAAAGATGCTAATAGGTACTGCACAGTATACATATTTGTAAAGCATTTGATGTACGGGAGATAACTCCAGTTTCTCTAGCGGTATGCAAGGCGAGCATACCGCAACGAAAGGGGAGATAACTCTAAGGAGGTTGGCTAGAGGACGTTTGAAGGTTGTAATGGTGGCTAAACTTTCAGTGAAGTAAAAGACTCAAATGTACATGACCGCACACGTCGTGGAAACAGCAAGATGACGTCTTTGAGCATTAAATAAATGGACGAGTTACCGATCTCAAGACTTCGCCGATGTAACGCTGCACAGTAATACCCCTTTCACGACCTTGCACATTCTTCTGAAAAATTACATGTTGAACATAACGTCCCTAGCTTATGACATTACAAAACATGTGGGAAAGCCCTCCCCAACGATCTCTCTCCAAAACATGAGGGAAAGCCCTTCCCCAACGATCTCTCTCCAAAACATGTGGGAAAGCCCTCCCCAACGATCTCTCTCCAAAACATGAGGGAAAGCCCTCCCCAACGATCTCTCTCCAAACATGAGGGAAAGCCCTCCCCAACGATCTCTCTCCAAACATGAGGGAAAGCCCTCCCCAACGATCTCTCTCCAAACATGAGGGAAAGCCCTCCCCAACGATCTCTCTCCAAAACATGTGGGAAAGCCCTCCCCAACGATCTCTCTCCAAAACATGAGGGAAAGCCCTCCCCAACGATCTCTCTCCAAAACATGTGGGAAAGCCCTCCCCAACGATCTCTCTCCAAAACATGTGGGAAAGCCCTCCCCAACGATCTCTCTCCAAAACATGAGAGAGAGCCTTCCCCAGTGATCTCTTTCCAAAACATGAGTGAAAGCCCTTCCCCAACGATCTCTCTCCAAAACACATGGTTCTGAGAATCTTTCTACTTTGAGGACGCCATATTCTCACTCTGTCGTCTGCGGCCTCGATGGAAAAGCGACTTTCATCTGAGAAAACGATGTTCTGCCTACTGTCCATGGCGCCAGTTACGGTGGACTGCCGCTCAGTTCAGTCGAGCACGTCTATTTCGTGGCATCAGTCATGAATCGACGTATGGTCGACGGCATCTTAAACTGAGGTAACACGGCGAAGTACAGTATTACTCTCTGACGTTCGCTATCACTTTAACGTGGCATGCTCGCTGCTGCATCAAAAATGCGAACACAGCCGTTAAGCAGTATCCATTCCTTATGTAGTAGCATCGTAAGAGCAAGAACACCATGCAAAGAATGCATTTCTAACTTCACGACCTGGCTCAGCATGGGCAAAATGAAAAGCACTAATTTCACATTTTCTTGATGTGTGACGTCACGTATGTTGGTTTGTGTTAAACATTTCTATTTGGTGTGAAAAACAGTATTAACGGAATCAATTACTCATAAGAAATCCATTCAACACTGTAGATTTACGTCACAGTAGATATTGATGAATTTCGCGTTTCTGTAGTATTCCAGTATAGCTGAATATTGCTGAGGTCGGCGTAAAACTATACTTACTCACTCACTCAGGTAGTAAATACATTATTTCAATGTCATCACCTGAGCGTGCATTTATGCATATTTGCAATATTGTAAGCTAATATTCCAGCTATATGAGCACATGCTATCCGTTTGTAGGACATGTCGGTATCAGTGTATGGCATGTCGTTATCATTGTAGGACATGTTATCATTCTATGATGTGTCATTATTGTATGGCATATCATTACCATTCTATGAAATGTTATCACTGGAGGGCATGCAATGATTATATGACGTCGTTATCATTGTATGGCATATCGTTATCATTGTAGGACATGTCATCATTATATGACGTTATCATTGTAAAACATGGTTTTAATTGTATGACATGATTCTTTCATTGAAGGACATGTGATCATTCTATGATATGTTGTTGTCAGTGTATGGCATATTATCATTGTATGACATGTCGTTATCATTGTATGACATGCTATCACTATATGACGTCGTTATCATTGTATGAAATATGGTTATCATTGTATGACGTGTTTGTATCATTGTATGACATGTTATAAGCCCATGACATGTCGTTATCGTTGTAGGACATGTTATGAACACGTTATAAGCCTGTAACATCTCGTTATCATTGTAGGACATATTATCATTGTGTGACATGTTTCAATGTAGGGCATGTCGTTCGCATTGTAGGACATGTTGTTATCATTGGAGGACATGTTATAATTTTATGACGCGTCGTTATCATTGTTTAGCTTGTTATCATTGTATGAAATATCGTTATCAGAGTAGGACATATAATCACCATTGCAGGAGTGAGTGAGTTAAATTTATAGGTCACATGGGCAATATTTCAGTCACATCGTGACTAAAAATAGTTCTAAATTATGAATACATACATATTATATACAAAATCCTGTCAATGAAGAACAGTAAAACTACTAGCTAATCATATATTGATTTACAACTAGCTAGTATATATCTTAGAAAGTAGAAAACTATTTTTGGACAATAAAAAGTAAAAATATTTGGCTAGTTCTCGCCAACATCCGAAACTAGATCACCATACTGCGGTCCATTGGGACTTACATTACTTTTGCTACCTTTATGGACCCTAGCTGGATTTACACCCTCCCCTCAGCCATTGTAGTTTCTGCAGAGAATTATACAGTTATATTGCTGAAAGATCCTGTATAGGTCGTGATTTGAAATAGAAGTGCCTTGTGATGGGATAGTCAGTGCAGTCAAGCAAGACATGCTTGACCGTGATTCTATCATCACAAGGGATACAAAACGAAGGATCTTCACCTTTCAAGATATATTCGTGCGTATATCTTGTGTGGCCAATGCGACATAGTCACATAATGACCTCTTCAAATCTGGACTGACAACCCAAGTAGGTGTATCCAGTATAGGGTTCATCATTGTAGGACATATTGCCATCAGCGTAGGGCATGTTATGAAAAGTTTACGGCATTTTATAATCAGTATACAGCTTTTTGTCTCCAATGTAACCAGCTTCAGTCCTGAATATTATGAATATCTACATACACGTTCACAGATGTGGCGTTGGAGGGGGACATGATTTGCACGTGACTAGGGAAGTGTGATATTGAGGGTAGGAGGGGTAGAGTAGGCGCCAGTGGGTGGACAGTTGTGGGTGTCAGGTGATATAGTCTCTACTCATCCTTCGTTTCAATGTCTGCCTCGGGGAAAAGGTGTACTTATGTTGAGGTGTGATCGGATTTCATTTACTTCATTACTCTCGCGTCGTCTCAGGACTCACACACACACACACACACACACACACACACACACACACACACGCACGCATGCATGCATGCATACATATGTGTTTGACAGCAGAGAAATGCTCCTACCATAGACAGTTGATGTTGGATTTCGACTAGTGTATTAAGACCAGCATGACAATAGCGATTTGGAAAACCTGCTCTGGTGTGTTCCTCACACTAAAGAAGTTGCCATCCGACTCTTACTTGTATCGCTTCTAAATACCAGGCAAAGACAGTTCGTGACGACGCACACTGGACCAAGGCTTTGCTGTACACTAGTTTGAAATTGTACACAAGCATGACGTGCCCAGTTGTTAGTCGCTTGCTCTAAGAAGGTACAGAAACCAAAACTTCCCATCGTAAGATTTAAGACAAAAAAGCCTTACCAAAAAGCCTTACCCCGTTTTAGTGAGTACTCATTACGTCCATAAACTAGATTTATCCTCTGGCAATACATTTTGTCATATATGGGTATCTATTGATAAAAAAGTAACACATTTCTTTTTGGGGGGTTTAGTATGTCATACTGTTGAAATCGTGGTGATAAATTGCTCAATTGATTTTTCGAAAAATCCCACAAATATGTACCTCATATATCCAGTATTTCGTATTTCACCACTGACACGCTTAACAACGATGAACTGTGAAACATTTACTGTAGTGACAAGCTCAGAAGTAACTCTCCTGTGACTTAAGTGCCGTTGTAGAAAATCGTAGCCACCACACTTTAACAGGGATTAACGACAATCATAGCACAAAGATGGCAAGTCGCAAGTCTGTGTTGAAGTACAGGGGTGACAATCATAGCATAAAGATAGCAAGTCGCAAGCCTGTGTTGAAGTACAGGGGTGACAATCATAGCACAAAGATAGCAAGTCGCAAGCCTGTGTTGAAGTACAGGGGTGACAATCATAGCACAAAGATAACAAGTTGCAAGCCTGTGTTGAAGTACAGGGGTGACAATCATAGCACAAAGATAGCAAGTCGCAAGCCTGTGTTCAAGCGTACGAGTGACAATCGTAGATAGCAAATCGTAAGTCAGTGTTGAAGTACAGGGGTGACAACCGTAGCACTAAGACAGCTAGTAGCAAGCCTGTGTTGAAGTATGGGAGTGATGATCACCTAGGTGGCTTTGTACAATAAGCAAAGTTGGAAGCACCATTGGCACTAAGACTGACGTTCATGTTTCGCTATGGGAGCTATAACCTTAGCGCTAAGATGACTTTGTACAACTATACTTTGCGCGACAGTGTGTCCAAGTTCGTTGCCCTTGGTATCAATCTCTGGTATGTCTGGTGCCCACACTTACTGATATACTGATGGCAGACTGCCGCCCACATCAATATACCTTCGCTCAAACTTGAAATTCAACGTCTCATTGTCAACAATAAAAAGATCCTACATAGCGAAATGTTATACATTTAAAAACATAATATCAATATCGCTGTATGTTTATAGACCATTATATAGTCTCCGAACGAAATATAAAAAAACTCAGACATTAAACTGGAACTTTCTAATGTTCTTATGTGATATTGGATGTTCTTCAAACTACTGTTAATTAGGGCTTCTCTTCGTTAAATGAGAATCCAAACCTCCAGGGCCTCTTTTCCATCTTGAAGCATCCCCGCCAGGTTGGCACTACTAACTTACACATTAAAAGATACAATTTCCATTGTTCACTATTCTTACAAAATCCACAAAAAATCCAACGCTCTAGACGCAGAACAATATGTAAATCAAACTTAATACGGAATTTCAAGAGGGTGTATATTTACAAATTAATTAAACAAATTTGAATCTGTTTCATCTTGGATTTCATCATGGTTTTGCTCGAGGGACGCACTGTGATCTTTCTTATTATTGCTTATGAAGAATGTACACCGTGGTGTGAGGGGTTTATGAAAACATGAAGACTCTTTGAAATGAGAGAACGCTTCCAAAATAAATTTATGAGAGTCATGGTGGTTCTATCGCACGGGCGGGGACTGTAAACCCGAGTAATTCTTACATCTGTAGATTTGTGACAACGACGACACATCTGTGGTACTTGAAGCAGTGTGACGAAATGTCGCGATGATCAATCAACGAAGATGGTTGTCCGTGGATGATTTTTTTTCCAGTGAAACCAGGACATGCCGCCGAGAAGGAATACTGACAATTGCAGCATCATCATTGAATTTTGATCATTATTTTAGATTCAGAATACGATCCGACAGCCAGCTGCAAGCCAGAAAATATGATAAGCAACGATCTTTGTCGCTAGAGCCTTAAATACAACGTCTGCACTTTGTTTTCCCTCAAATTCCCTCACTACATATTACAGACGCTAAGTTAGGTGCTCGGAGTCAGATTGCGGAGACAAGATCAAAAGTGCACGATATCTTAGGCAAATCGGATATTTTGTAAATATCCTTTTTCGCATTTGGAGCTTTTTCACACATGGAAGCTCTATAAAACTTTATTTGATTTGTGTTCCCAATAACAAGCAATATGCAATCTTCGGAAATTATCAACTTTACGACCGATGTTTGTCTGACGGTCCACCTTCACTAACAGTGTGACGCTATCCTTACACAAGACACGTGGAATGGGAATGGAAGAGCTGGTGTATTGTTGTGACCCGATGTTGACACTTTCATTGTTAAATCAGATTTGATTCTAAACGTTTAGAATTCTGTTGAGAGCGTCTGAGTGCCAATGTGGAGAGCCACTTAGACAAGCAAGTTCAAATCTAATAGAGACAGCCTCTACGAGATTACACACACAAGGAAGTTACAGCTTTGTTGCCAGTTCATGTGTCACTCCAGTAAAATTGACATGGTCGTGTTTCACAGCTGACGTGTTACTTCCTCCTTCACCGAGCCAGTATGGCCGATCTGATTGGTTTACCTGGAATTGATAATGACCACACAATCGCATTCTCTTACGGACGGTGACCGATTACAAAATGGAGTCAGTAAAACCTTTGTCAACAGTTAACCCATCAAATATGAACCTAACAATAAATAACAAGAGCAAAACTCTCTTCCTATCATCATTTTAATTCTTGAACGATCCTCTCGACTAGTTTTAGTCCGATATCACCTCATCGTGATTTCTGAAGAATCCGCAAGGAAAGCAAATATGATATCTATAGCATTCTATATTCTATAGCATTAACAATGAGAAAGTGGGAAACAAGATGTATAAATATATCGTCAAGCCATAAGAGACTGGAAACAGAATAACCATCTAAAAGACTGCATCTTAACCCTGCCAGGGGTCATATTGATAACGAGTATCCGTTATTGTGCTGGCCAGATAGACTAACAGATCCAGGGTGCAATGTATTTATCTGTATTTACGGCTATTTTCATGATCCTCTCAATCATTTGTCCCACGCATTCAAAGGTGACATACAAGCTCAGCAGCCACTCCACAGAGAACTTCACCCATACACACTGTTGACAACAATACCTTCATCACATTATAACATAGAATTCTATCAAGACATAGAAACTAAAGATCACAATAACAACCTTATCGTCATTCTAAGTAGATGACAAGATAGAGACAAAGCAGCGTATATTTAGAGTAACAACATCAGAAGACATAATTATCAGAAGCAGTTGAAGCATGTACAGATATGATTACAAATCTCCCTGTGGGTGACTTATAAACTCGTCATATACCCAAGTAAGGAGCGTGACTATTCTTTACCTTATTACACCTTAGCTATGTGTTATTAAGTCATTACTTTAAGCTATTGTTGTATTCAAGCATACATTCAATCATTTGTGAACTGTTCTCTTATGCTGGTTCACCTGCGAAACGTGTGGTAATTGACATAGTATTTAGGGACTGATTTGCTCATTTATGTTTCTTGTTATATGTACATTTATAAATGGTGTTAGCATTTTATAAAACTTGAGTGTATGATATGTGTTGTAGACTAATTATTCCCTTTCTTCCCCTACTGTTAAAGAACCGTTTGTTCTTGTATTGTTTGATGGGATGGTTATATATATTGTTATCTTTGAAAATTATCAGAATTCCTCTCGTTTCAATAATAATTTCAATTATGGCCAAAGTGGCATCCTTCCTGTTTGAACGTGTTAACAATATTTCCGTCGTTTTCCAGATTAACACCTCACCTGTTTTCGCGAGCGTTTGTGACAGGTGCCAGGATACGCCCAACGTTTGCACGAGCACCCGGTGTCATCATTGTGATGGTGACTCACAAACACCTGCTAATGATGTGGTCAGATGTACAATGGACTCATATGATAACTGCAGGAGTTTTGTTACTGTTATTTATTCACATTATATAGAATGTCCAGATACTTCACTGCTCTGGTAGGAGACTTCACAATTACATTTAGAAACAAACGATCATTTAAACCTCCCCCCTCTCAGAATATAGTTTATTATGATTTGTGCCGCAAACAGCTCCGCAGAGAGTTCTGATAGTAAACTGGCGGGCAAAAGAAAGTATAGGTACACTTTCACAACCCATAAAACAAAGACAAACGAAAATAGTTCAGTTTATATTATTTTATCGGATTCAGTGATGTTTAATGATAGTCTCAACATAAAACAGAAAACTTTTATGTTTGCATTTATGCCATAATGGCCCAGTAAACACACAAGGGTTGAATTAGCACGTTTTGTAAACATCTCTCGTTACACCAAATGTCAGTAGCACACTACGATGAAGCATGGTCACTGTCAGTAATGTGTATGACCTCTTGCCACGTCAATACAGGCTCGGATACGTCTCCTCATTGACGTAGACAATCGTCTGATGACGTCATTAGGTATCCGTTGCCATTCTTCTGTAAGTGCGCGTTGCAACTCTTGACGATCATGTGGAACAGGTCTCCGAAGTCTAATTTGTCTGTCCAAGTGGTCCCATAAGGGTTCAATAGGATTCATATCCGGTGGACACTGTCAGGGGTGAGCAATGGAAAGTCCTCGCAATGTGCACGTGTTGCTCCCATCTGTGCCATTCCAACAGCTCGCTCTCTTTCTTCCTGGGTCAAACGTGGCATCCTTTTTGTGTGTTTTCAGTTGCTGTGATATTGCAGCATCGGAGAAGTCAATTTATACCGAACTCCTGCACGAGCATTTCATGAAATTGGACTTCTGTACATGTTTTACCATTTTCTTGAATTTTTCCAGAATAACGACCATAAGTTGCGTTTTGGCAATAGAAACCATAAATGGGAACTTAGGCAGTCATTATTATACAAACTGTCATCACATTTTGTCACAAATGTACAAAATGTAATATTATTAAAAACCTATACTTTCTTTTGCCCGCCAGTTTATCTTGTTTTAATTTTTCCAGAGGAAGCGCTTGCACTTTAGTGCAATTATCACATACATGACACGCATAGCCGAACATTGTACATGAACATGATTTGCACATTGTTTGCAGAGTGTTCCTGCAGAAGCGATATTTAAAACTTCCTTGGCAGTTTGTCATTGGACTGACTATTTTATGACATTTTCGATATGACTATGAAGAACTATTATTAAATGTTTGTGAGATGAGGCGTCGTTTATGTTAGTGTTATACATCGATAAGACTGGTTTGATATTCTGGATATGTTTACGCGTAAACTGAAAAGAGACCATTTGATTTGGATTAAAATCAACTGGCAATGCTTTGGCTCAGTCTGATATTACAGACAAATCATTATTCAGACATGTCAATGTCATCGACGATAACGTTGATATAAACTAAGAATAACAGCGGGCCTAAGACGGAACCTTGTGGGACGCCAGCTGTAACCGGTTCTATTTCGAAACAGAAGCCGTTGATTACGACACGCTGTCTTCTGTCTTCGGGATAACGTTTAAACCTTAAAGGTATTTTACCATAAATACCGTAAGCTTTCAATTACTGAATGATTCCTCTGTGCTAGTAAACCCGGGCGGAAGATTTGTTAGCAAGTCATTTGTGATATTTAAATACATATTTGAAAACATATTCAAATACTGTGGTTAAACAAGTAGTTAGAGCTATAGGTCTGTAGTTATTACATTCACCTTTCTTATGAATTAGTATTACTGACGTCATTTTCCAAATGTCTGGAAATACTGAGTTATTCAGAGAGGTATTTAACAATTTAGATAATGGATCGGATATTACCAGAGAGCTGTGTTTAAACTCCACTACGGATACCATCACGCCCGACTGCTTTAGTCACCTCAACTTTAATGGAAAGTAAAACATCTTTAACTTCACTGGAACTCGAAGTGGTAGGGGATAAGTTCTGACCCATATTTGTCTTAAATTCCGGTAGCTTTTGGCCAGGACTTCGCACAGCAGCCTGATCTCAGAAATAATTATTATTTACTGTCACGATATCATCTATATCATCGTATACTAAATTCTCATGCTTAATTGGAGGAAATACGGTATGATTCATTTCCAGTAGTTTTTTACTAAGAGCCACCAGTGCTTACTGCCGTGCGTTTATCTTATTATCGATTTTAGAGACATACGTTTTCTTTGATAAAGGTCTAAATTTGTTTACCATCCAGAAGGAAACGTTATCATGAAGAAAACCACGACGTTCTAAAGATATTTAGAAAGACAGAAAACTGTCATGCTCCATGAGCGGAAATATTTCAGATATTTGTATTCTAGCGCGTCAGTGGACCCCAGCTCATTTACCGTATCCATTTTGACACTGGGGCGCTGGCTGCCGCAGAGCAATCAGACGACTAACCCATATCCCGCTCTGTGGGGAAAACAGCGCACATAGTACCGCCGAACTAACGTTTCATATTGTTCACACCATTCTAAATGCCTAATGATTTCAACATCCGTTAGAAATGAGCGGGTCAGTTTCCTCTCATTCCAGCTTAGGCTGTATTTCAATTTCTTCACTCTTAGGTGAAATGTTAGAACGGAATACAACATACGTTTACTTCAACAGATTTACAACAGCGTCACAGCAACAGCTGAACGGGAAGAGATTCAGGACAACAGTGTCACAGCAACAGCTGAATGGGAAGAGATTCAGGACAACAGCGTCACAGCAACAGCTGAATGGGAAGAGATTCAGGACAACAGCGTCACAGCAACAGCTGAATGGGAAGAGATTCAGGACAACAGCGTCACAGCAACAGCTGAACGGGAAGAGATTCAGGACAACAGCGTCACAGCAACAGCTGACCGGGAAGAGATTCAGGACAACAGCGTCACAGCAACAGCTGACCGGGAAGAGATTCAGGACAACAGCGTCACAGCAACAGCTGACCGGGAAGAGATTCAGGACAACAGCGTCACAGCAACAGCTGAATGGGAAGAGATTCAAGACAATAGCCTCACAACGCTGTACAACACCTTCTTTACAATAGCTTTGAAATTTTGTACAACGATAGTTTAAAAATGTAAACCAATAGCTCGACTACAACAGCTTCAAAATGTGCATAAATCGGTTTGTTACAACAGCTTAAAATGTACACCAACAGTTTCTACACACCGACTTCAAACGTAAACCAACAGCTTCTATACACCCACTTCAAACGTACACCAACAGCTTCTATACACCGACTTCAAACGTACACCAACAGCTTCTATACACCCACTTCAAACGCACACCAACAGCTTCTATACACCCACTTCAAACGTACACCAACAGCTTCTATACACCGACTTCAAACGTACACCAACAGCTTCTATACACCCACTTCAGACGCACACCAACAGCTTCTATACACCCACTTCAAACGTACACCAACAGCTTCTATACACCCACTTCAAACGCACACCAACAGCTTCTATACACCCACTTCAAACGTACACCAACAGCTTCTATACACCCACTTCAAACGTACACCAACAGCTTCTATACACCCACTTCAAACGTACACCAACAGCTTCTATACACCCACTTCAAACGCACACCAACAGCTTCTATACACCCACTTCAAACGTACACCAACAGCTTCTATACACCCACTTCAAACGTACACCAACAGCTTCTATACACCCACTTCAAACGTACACCAACAGCTTCTATACACCCACTTCAAACGCACACCAACAGCTTCTATACACCCACTTCAAACGTACACCAACAGCTTCTATACACCCACTTCAAACGTACACCAACAGCTTCTATACACCCACTTCAAACGTACACCAACAGCTTCTATACACCGACTTCAAACGCACACCAACAGCTTCTATACACCCACTTCAAACGTACACCAACAGCTTCTATACACCGACTTCAAACGTACACCAACAGCTTCTATACACCCACTTCAAACGTACACCAACAGCTTCTATACACCCACTTCAAACGTACACCAACAGCTTCTATACACCCACTTCAAACGCACACCAACAGCTTCTATACACCCACTTCAAACGTACACCAACAGCTTCTATACACCGACTTCAAACGTACACCAACAGCTTCTATACACCCACTTCAAACGCACACCAACAGCTTCTATACACCCACTTCAAACGTACACCAACAGCTTCTATACACCCACTTCAAACGTACACCAATGGCTTCCCTTCAAAAGGTTTAAAACGTACACCAACAGCTTCTATACACCCACTTCAAACGTACACCAACAGCTTCTATACACCCACTTCAAACGTACACCAATGGCTTCCCTTCAAAAGGTTTAAAACGTACACCAATGTCTTCGCTACGCCTGCTTCAAAATGTACGACAATAACGTCGCTACAACAGCTGTACAATATGCACCAACAGCTTCGCTACAACAACTTCAAAATGTACACCAAAAGCTTCATTACAACAGTTTTAAAAAGAGCACCAATATCTTAATTTTATGAAGACGCTTAAAACTGCAGTAAGTTCAGACTGAAGAATATTGATGCACTATATACAAGCGCTGCATCGGCTACATCCATGAATAGTATCTGAATTATAACGCTGTGCAAATATTCTCTATCGTATATCTCATAAACCTCCTGAAATGCGTGAAAACATACTTTTGAAGACAATTTTAGTGAAACTGTAGGTATGTGCATACGTATGTGTTATATGACATTGTGATTTTTGTTTATATTCATGTTTGTTTTTATGAAAACTGGCGAAAACAGGTTACCATAGTATTCATTTACACTTTGTTTCAGAACTGTACGAGATCACACTTCCCCAGGGAATTACCCATACTAAAGCACCTACTGCGAAAATCAAGAACACGGACGATAATTACTCCAGATTAACCTGCCCATATGTACGTCACAATCAATCAAGCCCTGTATGACAGAGAAGCTACAGATGTGTGTCGAGTGCGAAGATAACCTATTATTGACATGTTTTGGTGATTAATTACATCTTTCACCTGTAACTCATCATCAGGTGACACACTATGGTAAACTGTTATGTAATCATATACATTTATACAACAGTGATGTGTTTATTGCAATGTTCACTGTAATCTGTAGTTAAACAATGCAGACTACTTGTCATACAGAAATGGTTTGCTCTTCATTTATATCCACTTGTGTTCATGCATTTTGGAGCAGGTGCATGCTTTGTGATCCATAAATGTCTTCCACGGGAGATATTGCTTGTGCGAGATCAAACGATATATCCTAGGACATACCGTTTTGACAGTAGATTTTGCACAATGCCATGACATTGTAAGGTTTTGCGTTTTTGCATCAATTCATTATCGTCTGCCTTTATTTCACAGATGTATTTGTATTCTGATTTTTTTTGGTGCTTAAGATCATCATACCTACAAGATTGGCATTCAAAATTAACCAAAAATCAAAAATATTTATTTACTCATTGCTTAACACTATACCTTAAAAGGATTTATATATTTCAGTTATTTCAAATGACCTCTCACATGATTTAACATGTTTAGATACAATTCCCATACACCACATACAACGACTAGAATATATACTGTCTCACCCGATTATATATAACTTATAATCAGCCACATCTATCAAATCTCTTTTTCAAACATTTCAACGATCTATTTAGTTGTCTATTTAATCAATAACAAATACAACATACAAGCTGAAGCGAGAGAACCCGTCTCGATGATCTGTCAAAGCACACATAACAGCAAATTCACTGAACATCTGTCATGGGTCCAGGTGTCGGCAACAAAGGTAAGCTTGGTCTTCGGCACTAGATCCGGGGTAGAACAGGTCTTCAGCAACCCATGCTTACCACAAAAGGTTACTGTCCTTGTCGTAAAGGGCGACTAACGCGATCGGCTGGCCAGGTTCTCTGACTTGGTTGACACATGTCATCGGTTCCCAGCTGCGCACATCTATGCTCATACTATTGATCAATTGATTCTCTGTTTCAGACACGATTATTTACATACCGCCGCCTATAGCGGGAATATTGTCTAGTGCGGCGTAAAACTATACTCACTCACTACCTCAGTACATGGTCTTCAGAACTGGCAGCAGTCTACACTAACAATCTGGATAAAACATACGTGTTTCATGTTTGCACGACTGACATACGGCGGGTAAAGTCTCAACCTAACAATCAGGTGAAGGACCAGAACATCCAGTGATACGACAGCGAATGGACACTTAGTAAGTAAAATTAGCATGTTAATTTAAATTAATGTTATATTTGCACGGAAACTGCAAGTAGTTATCAAGCCTGCCAAAGCGCTATACCCCTCCACTGACAGGCTTGGTAATCAGAAACACTGTCTCACCCGATTTTATTGAATCAGATGTCAACCGATCAATTCCTCCGCCACTGAGGTGAATCTCCCACCCGATTGGTTTCCAAGAATGTCAGGGAGTGTGGAGGTTGACCACATGTGATGAAGTCTGACAACGAGCACGCGTGGGCAGAGGCGGTAATGCCAACCTACTGGAAGCAGAATCGTCAGTCTCCAAGTGAATTTGAGACATGCTGACCGTGTTCCACCTTGAGGGGAAACTATATATGGCTATGCAATGTAGATCTTTATAGCAGCTAGCTGTTGATACCACTGCACAACAAGTTGAAACGTTTGACAAGTGTGCCTGTGCCGCTTGGGCGAGAGGGCTCATCAGAGAAGACCATAGGACTTTCCAAATGATCACGCACGGTTTACTTGTTGTGTTCACTGTACATCTGACTGTATTCTTACCTATCTACCATTTCGCCTCGCTTCCGCAGACATCCAATGACATGAAAGAACATTACTTTGGGAAAAGGCAATCACTAGGTAAGTTGACACCTGTTTCTCGTTATATTTATATTGCTTGCTGAATATTTTCGCTGTCGAGCGTTGTCGGTATGCAAAACCGTGAGGTAACCAGTGATCATTGTACAAAGATGTAATGTCAGCTGTAGGCCGTAAGCTTGCATGTGCTTGCTTTCACATGATAAATTCTTTGGTACTGATAATTGTCCTAATGATAACACGAAGATTAGGAACGAATCACTTAGTGATCGCAGAAACAGACGGTATCGACAGATCTGCTAATAGCATATAAAGACTTTATGCTAACGGAAAATAGATATCATCGTAGTACGTTGATGTACATGTTTCTTGTGGAAATTATCATTCAATATTACCAGTGTGTTAGAAACGAACATGACATTATATCAACTGTATCTTCAACAATAATACATACACATCCTCGAGTAAAACACCAATCATATGCGTTGATACAAAGTTGATACACCCGTTAATATGGTATGGAGTTCAGAACATACCAGTTTGACCATTTTCAATCACATTTCAACGTTGTCTAAAGAAAGCAATGCCTGTGAACATCATGCAATCTCTTCGTAAGGGAATAACATGTTTGACTTCAAAAGTACCCACGTCCATCAGACTAACAGTTAAGTGACTGTACAGATCGATAAAATCGCAACCGCAGTTCTGAATGGACCCATTTGTCATCGAAGTTTGTACACATTTTGTATGGTCAAGTCATGAATACAAGGGACGGAGTGGTAGGCTAGTGGTCAAAGCGTTTTCTCGTCACGCCGAAGAGTCGGGTTCGATTCCGTGCATAAGTACAAAGTGTGTAGTCCGTCTCTGGTGTCCAGGACCGTGATGTTACTGGAATATTGCTTAAGCGACGGAAAGACCAGGCTCACGCAGTCATGAATACATAATACATAGGAATATTTCGGTTTCGTGTTTCTATTATGGGATAGGTGTACGGTTTTGTCTGTATTGCCCTGCACAGGGAGGAATGGACTGCTTTATACCGTTTCCCTCCTAAATGGTGCTGACATTGGCCGAGGTATATTAACGGGCTTGATAAAAAGTATTTCACTGCTACTTCTGTGAAATAATTGATGTTTCTGTGTGAAGACTGATGCTTCCCCAAATACTGCAACGAACAGAATTAGAGAAAGGTCTCAGTGATACCAAGACAGTATTTATGCTACGACAGTGTGGTCCTGGACCACTTCTCAACGTCTTGGTTTCATCTTAAAACATGGTATTTGGTGAACACCAAGAAGATAGGGTTCAAAGGGGATGGAAGCTATGTTTCAAGAAAAAGATTTGCCCAAGTTTTAAACACATTCAGCATAATGGACCCAAGCTGCCTGTGAAGGGCTAGAGGAGTAACAGTCGTATGACTTATCCTAACGGGTACCCAGTTTCTGCTGGGCAGACATAGGCAATTCTAAACAAACTAAGTTGCCAAAGATGAAATTACACGTGCTTCGTTGTTGGGCAGGACAGAATTCATAGAAACTATGAGGAGTCAAACTACCAAACACGGTCACCCATACAAGGACTCTCCGTTACTCTCCGTTGCTTAAACGTGACTTAAACCTATCTGTGACCTGGACCTGATTTCTGGAAACAGACAAAACTTTTATTCAATCAGTTTTAAGTTTAGTCCGGATTATGCATTTTGCCATCTCTCGATACAAACTTATGTCTGAGATTTGACTTAAGTTAGAGTTCTTCCTCAAATTTGATAAAAACGCAGGAAAATGTATTTCTCACAGTGAACTGAAACTGATATTAAACTCAAACAAGGTAGACAATTTGAGTTTGGTAAAGAGATTACTTAAGGTGTTTGGACATTTTGTTTTAAGAATACACTTGAGTTAAAAATTCAGCTGTTTCGAAATTGTTAATTCCGTTTGAAATGTGAGTATAAACCTACGTTTAATTCGAGAAATCGGGGCCAGACCCTACAGCACCACTGAATATTCTTGTTTTAACGCTTTTGTGGGAGAAATGCCCTTGAAACATAACCAGGCCGAAACTGGATTCGAACCCAAAGATTTGCATATCAATGGGCTCCTATTGCTAACTATAAGGACTCAATAGCAGTCAGTCACGTACGATGTCATACTCCCAACCACCGTTGCCCTATGTATAAACTTCAGTTATATGCTAATGTCCTGACAAAACATGTAAACCAGCTAGTACGTATTCAAACACTCGATATTCATAATGCCCTTGAGTTACAAAATAAGTAAAGTAAGGGTGAACACGATCCGCCTCTCTGAGGAGAAAAAAAACCGAAAACGAGGATGACTGTAAGGTTTTGTCCAGCTTAGTTATCGACAAATAACTGTCAAATACCATGATGGTATAACAACGGTTGATGTGCCTACAGTACTTAATTTGTCAAGAAACAGGGAATTATGAAGTTCGTGAAAACACAGTATACTGTCGTAGGCACAGAATTGGTTTCGGAATTCTGGAAACCTACTTCGGCGAAGGTATAGGTGGTTTATATGTTTTTCTCAAAGCCTACGTCAAGGGTACTTTAGTTAAAAAGGGTACGCATTTCTGCCAAATTTGTATTTCTCTTACAAGCGTGATGAATGCGTGACCCTACCCGTGTGAATCGAGTGTGACGCAACACACGACACACGCATTTCGGAGGGAGCAAACTTTCGCCCAAAGTTGACTTAAAACTGGGCGTCGTAACAGATCTCATCCCATGAGTGTTTCGATCTCATCTTGCAGGAACATAAGAATGATGTGATCATTAAGACTCATCTAGTATATATGGTACTTGGATGTCCTTATTCCCTTGTCATCAGTATATTGCTTCACGGGGCAATTTGTGGTACCACCTTCCACCCCTGCTAATAAGAAGTAAAACTAACTGAAGCCCCAAAATACATTAACATTGTTACGGTGAACAGTTTGCCATGACAAGAGGTGTAAGAAATCCACTCAGAACCGGTAAAATATAACACAGACGAGTCTAAAATATTCAACATTATGTACTGAGCAAATAAAAGCAAGATACATAGAGTCAAATCTAAAGTAATGGCTCACAAATATAATATCAATTCACCAACTTCTTGGTTTACAGTGAGAAACAGTTCTACTGAACATTACAAAGCGAGCGGTCACTGTTGGATGTACTATACTATACTGTACTGTACTGTACTGTACTGTACTGTACTGTACTACACTATGCTACTAGATATTTGTATAGCCCCGATATCCAGTTGGTTCAACTGCTCAAGGGCGCTTTGTTTTTCCCTCGATCATTGGTTGTGAATCACAACGGCATATAGTATTTTCAATCTCAACTCCTTGGGGATCATACCACTCCTGCAGCCTACTAGGCACACCGAGTTAATGTGGCTTTCCACCCTTAAGAGGTAGCTATTCACAGCTGGGTGGACTGGGACACATAGTCACAGTACTTTGTCCATGTTTACTGCACGTTGATGTCCCCGCAACTGGGTGTTTGCACGTACTCGTGTGGCCACCATCTGGTCATCTGCGTGGGTGTTGTGTACTGCACACTAGGAGTTGTGACAACACTGAAAGAGTCTGCACACAAAGTTGACGCCAAGGGTTCTACACCCGGTCACAGGTGGGCTCGATCCAGGCACCTCCAAGCTCGCTTGATTAGTAGCCTGACGCCTTAGACAGGTCGCCCACCGCGCCCCGATGTAGGTCGATGTCGACAATCAGACGACGAGGCAGACAGGTGTCGATAGGCCGAATGATGACAACTCAAGTAAATCCGTGTGTGCTTGTGTGTCAACACAGTAACTAGCCTAACGTATCCACACAGTCACTGATTACTGGATATTCGAGCGCTTTACGACGACATCGCCACCAACTTAGAACTTTCTCTCAGACTCTCGGAAGTAAACACAACTAGTCAAGGGAGGCAACTCTAGAGCAGTACCTTAAAGGCCTGCCGCTAAAATACTATTAGGTGATACGAAATGTGACCCATACTAACTATCACTCAAAACTTAACAATGTGACCCAATAATAACTATCACTTAATCAATAATAGATTAAAGACATACACTCTCATAACAAAAGCATCAGGAATCAAATATCAAACAGACAAGAGTCGATTTGGAAAAACCTAAATCTAGGATTTGGACGGAAAAAGATAAACAGACAAAGAAAAATACATTTATCAAACTGAATAAACTCTTTAAAGTTAATAAACAATTTTACAGGAAAGAAAGAAAAGAAAGACTAATGGTAAACATGACAGACGGAACCCTTGGACGCAAATGGAACAGTGTTTGCAATACTTTAATTTAACAGCTGGCCATCAGGGCCTGCTGCCGCCTTCAGGACTTTAAAATCTACAGACCCTGGATGAAATCTACAGGCGCATTTGCTCAATCCAATAAAAACAAAATAGACTACATTGGACACAGTTTCACATTTTTTGCTACAAAATCAGTTAGCGAACCCAATGGCGCACAGAGACGTTTCTATTTGTTAAAGACTGTTTAAAAACATTCCTAAACGGAGAGTGCCGGAAGTAAAACTTAAGTCATCGTAACATCATGAATCATGGATCATAAGGTCCTAAAGGGAAAAAAGGAAAGAAAAAAGAACAAACTAAAAACCAAGGGAAGGAATCCAGTTGAAAATTTGATAATATACCACAGGCCACATTTTCAAAATTTCAAAGGATTTGCTTACTTTTTCAGAAGTTCAGAGTTCCGTCCTGTCATAACATTGTATACCACTGCCCCAGATACTTCATTTCTTGATTCATGGGGCTTCTGAAAACATACGTAGAACAGCTATATACCTCCATATCTATCTTCAGAGGTTCAAGGGAGTTTGTCAAAAGTGAGAGCAAATGCTATTAGAAGTTTACCGAGAAAACAGTATGTGAAAGGCTGCACTTTCTTGTTGATGACATGTTTGTGAAATTCGAAGGTAAAACATCTCGCCAAGAAAGAAACCTCCCCATGGGCTCCAGTGGTGCCCCGCTCCTTGCAGATCTGTTTCTTTATCCATATGAATCCGATTTTCTCCTTGGGTTTGCAAAATCATGGGATGATTTTAAGTTTCCTTTCATGTCGAGCAACATTCTAAGAGCTTCAGGATTTGGTGTTTACATTTCACAACTGTTTAGGCACAATCGTGCGTCCTCTCTTTATCAGGATTTCAAAGAGTGTTATGCACCTCAGACTCAGAAGTTGTTTGATAAGATTGACACATTCAAGGTCCCCGTAAAGCTTTCAAGACGATTTATGGTAGACACGTGGTGGGGAAATTTTCAAATTTGACGCATCAGTGACAAAAATGATGACCAATACAATTTTATTTTCACTTACACCATACGTTCCCGAAATATTTCAGGTGACCAAATGACTAGACTTAGCAGTGCTTATGACGGGCGCCACCTGTAGGCCAGGATACGCTCACCTTTTGACGAACACCTGGTGTCATCATTATTTTATAATGATTCAAGACATGCTCTGTCATTGTATCATCTGTCACTATATACTGTGTGGTTGAGGTCCGTTAACAAACAACATCATACAACTATAATAGTAAATTCAAACGTATCTGCCAAAGACTGTGCAGTCCAGTCTTTTGGAGACTGCTCGTGAATGTGGAAAGGGTTTTATGACTTCTGTTTAAATCCTTTGATTTTCCCGCTCAATAAAGCGGAGGGTTACTATCCCTGACTTCCACGATACAGATTCCCCAACACCGCTTACTCTAATCCACACTACATGGATGGCATCGAGCTAATTGCCGAATGAGATTTGAAAGAACAGCTTTTCCTTGCCGAGACCTTTCCTAATGATATTGGCAAAACATTGTGACTCTACAAATGTGATACTATATATAAATAAATAAATAAATAAATAAATAAATAAATAAATAAATAAATAAATAAATAAATAAATAAATAAATAAATAAATAAATAGGACATTCCATGTAGGTACCATTCCATGGAGATGGATCGCTTTCATCTCGCCGCAGCTTTCCATAATCTTCTCAAAAAGGTAACATAGCCCAAATACAGGTCCAGGATGAAGATACAACCCACACTATTATTGTCAAATCACAAAATACAGATATAAAATACCACCTGCTGATCTTTATTTCGTCTGAATCTAAGTTAACCGTCTGTAATACTTTTTTATGTATTAGTATCGGGCAAGTTCTATAACTCGGAAAGTTCAGTTTTAAATATAACTTTTTAGAGCATTATAAATAATTTTTAACCTTTATAACTGCATTCCTAACTTCAACTGCTGAGTGGACCCATATATCATGGTAAGATAAATAATGAGTACTACATTAACTCTTCTACTTTCATGGTTTTCACTGCGTTACCTCGTTCAACAGTGAATCCGTTCTCAATACGCATTGTCAACGAATACACATATGCAATATACATCAGCACTTGGTTTGCCAGAGTTTAATCGGGTATTCACAAGCGTGCCGATACGCTTAAGGCTATTGCTTGACGACGTGCTTAATACAACACCCCCTTACTCACGAGGTATTGTAAATCATGTTTCAGTTTTTAATTAGTTCAACAGGATAATACTTCCTTGCTAATTCCCTTCGATTTGTGTTAAAGAGAATAAGTCCGTCTTCACTTATGAGATCAAAGAACGAATGGAATTGATCAGCTGTCGTTTAATGCGATCCGGTAATAGACAAGGCAGTTATATTCGGGACCAACATATCTCAAGGCTTTGTACTTTTAACTAAATTTTTCAATGCAGCTGTTGAAAGGGTCAATAGGTAACCATGAATGAAAAAATCACAATCCTGCCTCCACTTGTTCTTCATCAAATGGTCTTTCAAATGATGTCGACCTTTGTTAAACGCCTCGCATTGTCGATCACTTGTCTTTGATAATCAGCTGATAATACACACTGTCAAAGATCTGACAGGGAAATCGTAATTCCGGAATGCTGAGAAGGTCAAGCTACTACTAACTACAAAGTAGGATACAGAAGAATTACGGAATAAATACTGGAAAGGAGAGGAAAAATAAATATCCGTGCAGTGGGGTTACAATTCATAGTAAAAACTCCCAGCCTCACAGAAAATATGAAGCATTTCGTTACAGTGGGAAGTTTATTGTAGAACTAATGAAGATGTCACAAAAATTAATGTATTTCTGTTCATGTTATCTGTGCTCGTAATATGTGTCAATGTTGTGTCCTTGTACAGCCTGAGTGACAGAGCGTTAATTGTAAGAACTACTTCATCACTTTACGACTTTAAATGGGGCAACTATTTAAACATCACAGATGTTTTCACGCATGTCCTAGCTTGAAGCTACAAAACCAAGGAAAATGTGCAGAAATGAAATTCAGTTGTGACGATCCAGGTCATATGATATGTTGGTTCTGTAGCTTCTGGACATCGCTCGATGAGGCCTTTTTAAACTCCTACGCCTCACCTGAAATGTTTTATGAGGGTGGCGGTAACCAATTATTTCGCCTCATAAACGAACAGCAAAGTCCAAGCTTATCACTGGTATGAATCAAACGGATTCCAGAAAACTTGACCTGGTTAGGGCCTGAAGGGAAATAGAGAAAGTGAGTAGTAGAGGTTAAATTAGTGCTAAAATGTTTTTTGATCTAATATCTGATAGATTTTTGAATATAGGCAAGGTGATTATATAGCATGTGAAAGTACCCATGACACAGTTATCGCAGAAGATATCCAGAAATTTAGGAAAAGTAGTGTTCTTCCAAAACGTTTCATTAACAGTTCTCCACACCGAGCATATCCACGAATGTTTATAAAGAAAACCTGTATTGCAGAAATGAACATATAGTCACCAGGAAAAATAATTTCTAACGTTTCGTTCGAGTGGAAATCACCGATGACAGGGTAGTGAGATCATTATATGATAATGCCAGACAACATCATATGTCCTCCACTGAGCGGGTACAGTGACACAGTTGTCTACATGGCGTGAGGCTTGGCTCTGCGCAGTGGCGTCCCTGTGGACCGAGTCTTCGGTTCGATTTCTAGTTCGTCCCAATGGTTAGTTCTTAAACTGTCAGCATAGATAGATAGGATAGTTATATAGCGCACATATCCACGCTCAAGGCGCTGGTATTTTTCCCTCGATCACTGGATGTCAATCACAACAACACATCCTATTTCAACCTCAACTCCCTGGGGAGTATATAACTCTTGCTGCCACTAGGCGCACCGAGTTTATTGTGGTTGTCTCATCCTAACGAGGTACCCAGTTGACAGCTGGGTGGACTGGGACACATAGTCACAGGACTTTGTCCAAGTTTACTGCACGTTGCTGTGCCCGCAACTAGGTGTTTGCACGTATCCATGTGGCCACCATCTGGTCATATACCAACGGATTCGTGGGTTCTTTTAAGTGCACAGTCTTGTGTACTGTACACTAGGGGTTGTGACAACAGTGAAAGAGTCTGCACACAAAGTTGACTCCAAGGTTTTTACACGCGGTCACAGGTGGGCTCGATCCCGAAACCTCAACCTCGATGGATCACTAGCCTGGCGCCTTAGCCCGCTCGCCCACCATGACCCCCACTCAGCACCATGGGTTTCGCCGAAGTCGTGCACATGTGAGACCTGCTCTACTTTGAGATTTCCTCCCACATTAAGCTGATAGGCAGTGATATACATGGAATACAGGTCTAAACTCAGTGACACACTCAATCATTACATTTCCTGAAATGATTGCAGCTTGGTTTAGTTTGGCTAACTGTTAACCTGACAACTATCACAAGACTGACAAATTCGCGTATGATGACTGCACTGTCCATGAAGAACTATTTTCTTTAGTTCTAGGAGAATACCATTGATACTATCTATGATTCCCAACATCGTTTTGCTTTGGAAATCCCTTTCATGATATATAGTTTTAACCAAGAACTTCATGCATATGATATATTTCAGGCAGCTCAAGATGTACTCAGCATACTTCCCTTTTTCATTAAAGAAAGAAAGAAAAAACATTCAGTAAACGGGAAGGTAGGTACATTATGACATATCGGAGGGAGTTTTACTATTACTAATATAAAATGAATACCTAATATGACTTTTTCATGTCTGGGTATCACGGCTACAAGATAATAGCAATTAGAACCATAATGATACGAAATAATGCAGAATTAAAAGGAACACGTGTACACAATGTTAATACTTGCTCAGTTTGCCGATGATACTACCAGTACTCGTGATGGATCTGAACGCATTATGCAAGCAATGCTTCAGGTTTTAAAGTTTTGAGTCCGTTTTTTAGGATTGAAAGTAAAAATAGACAAAACTAGAATTACATGGATTGGCTCCAGAAACGCTCAAATACAAGACCTAGGTTTTATCGAAAGTTCAATCTAAATTGGGAACAAATTGATTCTGAATTATTCGGAATAGAATTTGATTTAGATCTTGATGAAATGGTTAATCTCAACTATAAAGATGACTTTCAAGAAAATGTTTCAAATTTATATGGAGATACACTCGTTAACGTTAAAGTTATTAACTTATATGTAAAGTTAAAGATGGCGGTGTGAACGCACCGCCCGTATATGAAGGAGGTGATGCAAGCACACGACGTGTCGGTTATTGGACGATTCGACATGAAGTATTCCAAAGGCACCAATCTATATGTATTTTGCAGAAAATTAACTTGAACTTGGATCTGCAAATATTTTTTATATAAATGTCAAAATCTAAGAAACTTCATTACTCCATTGGTTCTTAACATGTTCTACCGTGACTTGTTGAAAGCCTGGTGGGACCTATTGTCCAGATAGGAGAAAATAAACTCGGAACTTAACATTACCTCCCAATTTATTTAGTATAATCAAAACATTCTAATCAACTGAAAAAACAACTTTTATACAAATTGATAGGAAAAAGATATACGATTTAAAAATGACCGTCTTACTGACGCTTGCAAATTTCCGTTCCATGAAAAGAACGAAACCATATATAATCTTCAGGCTGATTATTGTGTCCTTAGTGCAGTTAAAGCAGTTTTTTTAAAGCAAACAAATCAATTCAGAAAATGTAAACAATAAAGTGAACACAATGTAACCATGCATCTTCCTGGACAATTAATCGGTAGTCACGTTCATTACAGGGCTTTATTGGAAGTTCACAATCAGCACTGTGTGAAATGAAATGTAAATTACGAAATGAAATTGGACCTGAGAAAGATTCTTTTCACAACTATAAGATATTCATTTTCGTTCTACAAAGGATCTCCAGTGGTTTCAACAGAATCTGCTTCATCATATTTTGCGAACGAATAGTAGACGTTTAAGAATAAAATATATTGAACAAGACCCAAGTAGCCGTTCCTCCAATTCTACAGAAACATTACCCCAACACTTTTATGACTTTTAAGATTTTCTCAATGATAAACTGGATTTAAATTGGAATTTCACAAGACAATAAAATTTTCTTTGATTGCATCGCAACGTAATGACCGAATTAATGTGATCCTCTTTGTCTTAACCACTATAAATTATTTAATCGAAAAATATTCGGAAATAAGCTAGACAAAAAATAAGAAAATGCACGTGTAATGAACGGCAACATGAATTATTGGTTTATGAAAACGATGGTTGTCTGTCATCACGCATGTACATCAAGTGTACAAGTGAAACCTTGTTACGACTGACAGACACGAGACTGCAAACGGCCAGATGCAGACGGGCGTTGCTTCGGTTGTAGCTACGTGATTCCACCTATCGCAAAGCAGCATTATAAGACTATGGAGGGCCGAACTGGTTGACCATGAGTCACAATGGCCAGTGCAGGACAGGTTCGTGCCGATTCGTCACATACGTGATAGACTCGCCCTTTGGGGCTACTGTAATACCAGGAAATGCGTAGGATTTCAGTGGAGTGTAATGATGTGGGCAACATCTCCCACAACAGACATCCAGGGCTTAGATCATCCAAGCTCTCTTAGCGCTAAAATATTCGCAAAATGATGTTAATGTATGGCAGCTATGATTGTCTTAGCGCATGGGGAGCTTTAAAAATGTAGACCCAGGCTATTTAAAGGCACAAAGCCACACAAATAAAATTCTTCGGTTAAATGTCCTTCCCATTATGCAACAAGCAAAGGTCAGTTTTCAACACGACAACGCCCGATCTCACAAGGCAGTTCTAACAACGACCCTTTGATGATGATGCAAGGCAGTTTTGTACTCTCATGAGTGAATTAAGATTTACAGTCACATCGGCAATATCTCAGCCATTTCATAACTAAATCAAGTTGTAGATGTACAGTAAAAACTTGATTATCACACACACACACACACATATATATGTTAGACTGGAAATAAATATAAAACAGTTTACCGGTTTATCTATAGAAAAGAGACCATGGGTACTCTTATGGGGGCTCAACAAGATGTCAGCCCACATGGCCTAAACGTCATCATCGAGATAGGTAAAGTTCATTAGCCTACACGGGCATTCATGCCTCACTGGTTTATGCGATTTGGGAGGATTATTACTGGACTGGTCCATAAATGACCTCAAACGGGGTGAATCACAAGAAACAACAAAGTTCAAATATTCATTCCTTTTCATAAATATCACAAAGAGAAAGAACTCATCTGTAACATTTATCATGATATAACACTGTCATGACATGCACCAGACTTGAACAATTTATTATGATCTGTTGATTATTGATGCAAAGCATGAAGTATGCATTCGTAAACCCTTTCGTTTGTTTTTGCAGAGTTTCTTCTGTCTACAATGTATGTGTCAGAGTGGTCTGTCATATATTCTATGAATAGAGTGTATAGAAACATTTTTGACATTCTGACTGATAGATTCATACATGCATAGGTGGATGAGAGCTGTAAAACAATCCTAAACATCAGAGAACTGCACACTCCTATCATAAACATCAGAGAACTGTACACTCCTATCATAAACACCAGAGAACTGCACAATCCTATCATAAACATCCAAATCCCATTGTGGTAATATACTCAACTATTTGCAAAGAATAATAAATGAATAATATAACATAACCCTCTGCTACAACAAATGGATATAGGATAATTACATAGAAACCCCCTGTGTAGGAGCGGGATACATCACAGCAGTCAAGAAAACAGTATAACAAGTATAAAAGAACAAAGGTTTTTATGAGCTTCATTAACTGTCTACACTGTTGTTTTCATAATAAAAACGCCCACAACTGACCACCATAGTTAACTAGACTATCACGAACCAATACAAATCTCTAATTACGATCAAACAAAGAGTCCATTTTGTTCAAGCCAGATCATCGATGACACTTTCATGAACACGAACACGGGCACATGATACGGATGATAATGGTGATGATGATGATGATGATGATGATGATGATGATCATTGAGGGTAAAATGTGAGCAAATTTTGTTAAATGCTGTACAAGATACATACTTAGGTATAGTTTATATCCCCTCAAGAAGGGTCCAATTATATCAGTGATGAAACATTTACTTATATAGAAATCTCTATTCTAAACAAATTAATAATAGGTGGTTATGTCATGCTCAGGGGAGATTTTAATGCAAAAACAGGAGTGTTGTCTGATTACAAAGTTTATGACGAATTCCTGTCTGAAGAATTTGAATTGAACAATACTGATGAAATATTTAATATTAACCCAGAATTTGCCCTTAGCCAACAAGGCCTTGTAAGGGGTTCAAAAGACAAAGGGAAACCAAATAAATGTGGACATAGATTATTAAACATATGTGAAAACTTAAAGTTCACATGCAACGTAACACACAGCTTTGCAGATTGTGATACCTTTCCCTATGGACTTACAGAAACAACTTATCAAAAATGCCAATTCAACATGATAGAGTTGGAAAAAAAACACGATTGAAAAAGCCCGCGAAGCCCGAGTTCAAAGGATTCACTAATTTTCCCCAAGCGTAGGGGTAAAAGTGGTTTCAACAGCTATGCTGCACTGCGCTCATAACGCATGCGCAGTGGTTCGCAGAGCTTGAAACAGTATGCCTGCCCAGTGTATGAGGTCATGAGCAGTAGCTAATCTTATTTGTGTACACTAAAAAGTAAATAATATAATCGTTACATCAAAAAAACCCCAACATGTTGATTGTGATCAGCAGTCTGTCTCAAAGAACGGCCAATGTGTGGTTTATTAACAACTATATGACTGCCTGCCTGTCTGTTAATGACCATATGCAATGCACAACTTCAATCATTGAGCACATGTAATTTCAAATTAACACTTATCGGGCTTATATGCCATAAACAAAGAGCCGACTACGCGTATCGGCAAATGAACCAGTGTCCGATGTAAAAGCTTCGTTACAGTTGAGTGCACACCCGCCGGCTCTGAGTGGTTTCGGTAACGCGGCTGCTTCGTTTCGAGGTAAACCCAAGTACAAAATATTGCACTTCTGATTTGCTATTATACGCTTATAATTTGGTTTATTTGTTTGTTTTTCTTAATCTTAATCTTAATTAATTGTACTGATATGAAGCTGAGTAGACACATTATACACAATGACAGTTTTCCTTACGTTCAACTACCTGACACTTTTATAAACGTTTAAAATTATGGAGAAATATCTAATTGGTATATTCCCATTCATATATCTGTGTTGCCCTGATCAGTTTCTTACAGTAAATGGAAGTAAAATCCTGAGTGAACTACAAATTGAAACCTGGGATTGATCTCAGATTATCCTGACCCCCCATGTTACCTGTCATTAAACACTACAAAATACATTTACATATTTCTTTCTTTCGCCGTCCACCCCCTAGCGCGCACACACACGCCCACACTGCATCAGCATTACTAAATCAATGTAAATAGAGAACTATATATTTAGATAAACCCCAAGCCCCGTAACCTACAAAATATGACTGCTTAAGGACCACCAGTTGCATACAGAATTTCGGTAATCTATTCAGATAATTTTCACCGTTCATTCTCCTTTTCCCAGAGAAATCTGTTTCTGGAAAAAACCGGACAATTTTCTTGCACTGACGCAATATCATTGCCCTTCGTGCTGATGTGAAATATGAACACATCTGGTGATCTTCAATATGAAAAGTGAAGGATTACCTCATTTCACAAACAAGGATGTTGTCATTCATTAACACCTTATCGAAAAGCTGATCACTCATCCAGCATTGACGTCAGTATACATTTGCGCCAGATACGTAGTGTTGATGTGAGCCTGCATACATGGTGCATTAACTCACTCTCATGCACAGATTCGGGCCCACCTATTTAAACTATGAAACTAATACGTACACGTTAGGTTCAATAATATTACATTTATTCTTAGTTCATACGTTATCAACGCATTATGATTGGTGAATACCACGCAACTTGTCCATTTGTTCTAAGACTGTATGATTGCATCGTGGGCCAGGATTCGATGATCGTTGAATCAAATATCAGAATCAGTCTGTATATGGCGCACAATTTGTTCTTACTATACCACTTTTCACTTTTTTGATTATCAGAAGCAGATTCTGCGTCACACACTACTGTCATATTTGGTTTTACTCTGACACACTGAAATACTGTTCAAGGCGCTCAGAAATTAAACGAAACTTGTGGGCGGTTCTATATTAACACCAGCTGTTCCTTGTATGTTGAACCTACTGGGGTTGTCAACTGACATAAAACAGTCGGGATCAACCAAGGATTATTTAGTATATAGACAAACTGTTTGATCGGCCAGTGGGAGTTTGATGATGTCTATTACATTGCAGTGACATACGTGTCTGTCAGGTTGTAGACAGCTAGTGTGACACTTGTCTCGTTTGGCAGTGGTGGGGCAATACCTGGTTGATGATCAGGCAACAATTCTAATGTCTCAGACAAAGACCATCGAGAAGCATGTTTACAGCCGTCTCACGTATTGTATATGGAAATTTCCCCGATCCCTTGGAGTTGTCATGATAATATGTGTGGTACGACAAAGTATCTGAAGCGCATAGACAATTTTAGATGAAGACATGAAATTGATTTTAGTTCCAGTGACGAGATCACAAACGCATCAACGAGGCATATGTGATACACGTGGTCTCACCTTAGGAAAGCAAGCTTGTTCAAAATCGCTTCTATTCACCTACCATAAAATGGATACCCGGTCGGATAAATCTTGACTAATAATCTCCTAGCACCACACAGGTGTAGTTATAATCAGATTGTGATTTCAGCGTCATTGAGCACCTATGGCGGAAAACAGGAGCTTTACAAATCAATTATATAATTAAGATCAGATGTGTTTTAACAAACGTGTATTATGACTCTAAATATTTCAAAGAACAAACATATTATACACAATGTATATTTATTTCGAGTAGATTCCTTTCATTTCAACCTTCATTTTCACACTACTGATCACGACATCCGGAGGTTAGCCCAATATTAAGTCTGTATTCCCCCAGTCTGTTTTAATAATCACACGTGATTGTATCGAACTTTGCATATTTCAGGAAAGCACAACATACATTCTTATTATTCACGTGAGTATATGACTGATGATACCAACAGCATCAGTATCAGAGGCACTGAATTTAGCACAACTATACATATGTAGTAGTTGCACCAGTAGTATCACCAACAACAACATTTGCTCTGTTACTATCTCCCACAACAGCTGTATCAGAGGCACTGAATTTAGCACAACTATACATATGTAGTAGTTGCACCAGTAGTATCACCAACAACAGCATTTGCTCTGTTACTATCTCCCACAACAGCTGTATCAGAGGCACTGAATTTAGCACATATATGTAGTAGTTGCGCCAGTATTACCACCAGCATCAGGCTTATTAGCTGCACTGCCTAAGCAATGGAAATAGTAGTTGCACCAGTAGTATCACCAACATCAGCCTTATTAGTGGCACTGTTATAAACAACGGAAATAGTAGTTGCACCAGTAGTATCACCAACAACAACATCATTAGCTGCACTGCCTAAGCAATGGAAATAGTAGTTGCACCAGTAGGATCACCATTAACAACAATAATGGTGCCACTTTTAGCTTCACAGCAATAGTAATATCAGTGGCACTGTTGGTATCACAACAATAGAAGATGGGTCGGAATCGGAAGACAGGTCAAATCTTCGGGGCCAGCATCAGAGAATTCACTTTATGCACAAGCAAACGGTAGCGGAAATGGGTTTCACATCATAGAGAAAATGGCCAGTCTTCTTACATGCGAGCGAAGCGAGCAAAGGTTGCCAACGTATTTTCCTCTTATCGGTTCGAAAAATGTATATCATGTGTTACGAGAGTGAAGTTTCTGTAAATTGTATTAATTAAGTGATAATTATTATGGGTCATATTTCTTGTCATAAATGTTCAGTACTTTTCGTATTTTGGCAGCAGGCTTTAAGGAAGTGCTCTAGAGTTGCCTCCCTTGATTAATTGTATACCTCCGGGAGACAACTACTGTACTTGAGAATTCTACGTTGATGGGGATGGTAGTGTGTGTTCGACCTTTCAGGAAATCGTAACTGTGTATATAAGGCTGTATAAGGCTGGTTACCGTGTTGTCGACACGGATACACACAGTTTTATAGGAGTACATATGTGCCAGCCTCTCCGTCAACGATTGATCTACATAACCGCTGTCTGGCCGCACGCTGTGTTTCATTCAGCAAAACTGTTTCTCACTCTCACATCAAGACTTCGGTGAGTTGACATTATATTTGTGACCTATTAGTTTGGAACTGACTCAGTTGTATTGTACATGAAACTTCTTAGGCAATACGGTATTTCTTTCTAATTTCTGCTCATTCTTGTTCCGTCACTCCGTTCAATCGGAAGCTGGCACGGGTAATGGAGGCGAAGAACGATCTGAATACCATGAATGGCGCTTAAAATATGGAATAAAACATATTTCATATATATTTATAATTCATGGAGTAGGAAATCCGAGAGCATAACCAAGTGAGGAAATGGGAATGTATCTTTGATGGTGGCGGTATTTTATTTTGACATGTAAAATATTTTTCGATCCGAAGCGAGGAAAGTACGTTGCCAACCTTTGCTCGCTTCGCCCGCATATAAGAAGACTTGTCATATTCTCTATGCTACGCAACTTCATTTGCGCTACAGTTTGTCTGTGCTTTGTAAGCCCATGTGTAGATCGTTAATGAGAAATACATTCTTCTGGAAAGTTTTGTAAACGGCTGTGTGCTGCGGTCTGTGCCTGGCGAGTTTTGGCAGTTTGCTCACCCAGTGTAAAGACAATGTTAAACGCTGAATATACTGGTCAGTTGGGTATGCATGTATAGGCATGGGCGTGTCCCGTTGCTTATTTGCAAGTTCGAGATTTACTCGGGAGATGCCTGGCCATGCTGCAGCTGCCGCACACTCAAGATATGTTGACAGCAGTTGCCCCGTCCATGGTATCCTCGGTGCTTCCGTCTTGGTAAAGTCCCATCTTCACTTGGTATGTGATTTGGGAGAGGCTGACTTGGTGATCTATGAATAAACTAGATTAAACCACGTTCTAGAAGCTTTTAGAAGCTTCTGGATTACTTATACCCAAATATAGTACCTTGCTCACACTGATCTCTGCTGAATCTGAACAGAAAGATCTCTGAAACACATGGCGTGGCTTTATGTGGTAGGCATATAATGCCACACATTTCAGAATATAGCACATCAGTGGCAAATATCTTGTCCGGTGTAATCCCATATTTTGTTCTATGCCAAATGTTCGAGTATTTTTGGAGACCAGTTGCTTTGACATGTTTATGTGGGGTGTGCCACTGGTGGGACAGGGTGTCTTTACCTTTCCACGGCCAGAGAGAAAAGAAAAAGAAATCATACAACAGCCGGTGTATGACAAAAATAAGTTGTTCCACAGCTGTGATGACAAATGAACTTGAACTGTTGTAGAGCATATACTGAAATGGTTTAATTAACATCAGATTATGTTTCTTGGAATGATAGCTCAAGGCGAAGTTCAGTTTAAATGATTGACTAATGAATGTCGTAAAGTAAAACAAGAATATGTAGCTACGGCACATCATGGATTATGTCGTGACACCAAATAAGAATTCCATCCAATAAACAAAATATACCCTACAATTGTCCAGGAACATATACTTTTGGAATAGTTTGTTACGTACTATGTTGATTTCTGAATGCCTAGGTACTTATAAATATACAGAATAATATATATCATGATAGAGTCACCACTGCCACAAACTCTCTCGAGTAAATAAGTAATTAAGAAAGCAAATACTAGAATGTTATTGCCAGTCCTAGATCCTATGCACATGTTCTCAATTCGACGAGATTCATTTAACCCACTTTTCGTATTTTCTATGTCTCTGCTTATACCTACACTGCGTATTCATATGAACAGATTTCATTTTACTTGTAAAATAAGATAAAACAAATAAAAAGCTACACTCGTCGTCACTTGTATGGTTGAAATCATTGCTGTTGACAGGTTGGAATTACACGTTCCATTCACTCATACAGCTGTTGTGTGTGGTTTCATTGTTATCGCTTGCAAGTTATCACTTATTTTGAAAAGCAAACTCATTTTCTCAATCAAAGTCAAGAATGCAGAATAATTTTCAGTCACTAGATCAGGAATGTTTTCATTTTTTTAAAGTTTCATTTGCAAAACGTGAAATTTCTTGTGATATAATATGATTCCGATCATACTTCAAAATAGTCTAATAATTCGTAGATGTTGTAATACACTTGCGTGTCTCACATAAGCGATCAGTAAGCGATTGTAGTTACGTTATTCATTATGACAACTATCACTTTTGCCTTGCATAGTCCCACTTTCAGCTGCAAGTTCAAACACAGAAACCTTTTTGCTGAATCTGATTCCAAACGTATCCTTACTGGTGAAAGAGCACTCACCATAGTCATTAGTAGACACTGTTTGTTTTATTATTGATATCTTTGATATTTACAATTTAAAAATGTCTAAGGTAGCAGAGGACGGATAAAGTTTGTTGAGTCTGGGGGGTATATGTACCGTATAGCTACGAGATGTCACTGATTAGAACGTGTAGGTACAAATAGACAGACACTTAGGAACTTTCAACCTTTTCATTTTTCTGCGTCATCGTTCTGAAACATTGATCTGTGTATGGCCACTTATATCTTATCTCACAACCTTTAAACAGAACATGACACATATATCAAGGGAGCCTCAATGTATCTATGTTATTTTGTTCCATAGTAATGTTATTTCAAAATCACGTCTGCGAACATTCCAATCTCTATATTAGATAGTTGTCTTGAATGTATTCGAAATAATGGGACATATTAATCATTATGCATCTCTTTCTTCAGCATGTGAACGCTCTGCCAATGGTCTGCGCAAGTACCGCTGCCCAACTTTGGACCAGTATGGGAACATTCGATGTATTGATGACACCAGTCTCTGCAATCACGTGCCAGATTGCCCCGAGGGGGAAGACGAACAGCCTAGTCTCTGTCTTTTCTACAAAGTTGTAAGTCTTCTTGAATGCCTTGGAGAAGGCGTATGATAGGGTTGGGTTAATTGTTTCGTTTTAGAAATGTTCAGGTGATTAATAATCTTTCTCTGTATTACTTCCCTTTCATGTTCAAGGATACTGTGAGATAACTGATCCCACTGAACAAAGTCTACATTTTCTTGATAATGATTTCTGGTTTGAAAGCACTATGGCGATGTGGTGGGATTCACCAAAGCGGTAGGAGCAGTTCTTGGAACGGAATCACCTTTGGTCTTCTTTCCACATGAAGCTGACACGCTGACATATAATATTGTCCTGTTCAGTGTTAGGCCGGATTTCCGCGTTCTCCATATGTAAAGCAAACACATATCTGTTGAGATATGAGGTAATTACCATGTTATACTTAAGATAAGTGAATGTGACGTGCCCCACTGGCCAGAAGTGTCACGGTTGTCGTATACAGAGCTCCGTACATTTGCCGGGCATTAGGTCCAATGCCCGTGGGATCGAATCTCAAATATGTCTTTATCAAATATCCAATTTTAATTTTTGATAGTGATTTTCTGATTCATCGCTTGGTGAGGTCAAAGGTATTCCAGCTTGAGGAACAATGACACATTTTCTGACATTTCCTATCGAAATATACACAAATTGCCAAGGAGTGGTAACAATATACCAGCACACGTATCACAAGTGTAGCAGTGACATCAGTTTAACGTTCCTCTTTCAAAAACAAAACACGCCGTCATAAAAATGGTACGGTTTAATGTTGCGATCATATTCACACTCCTTCTCTCTTAAAAATAGTTTGGAGTTATTTTTCTACGAGTCCATTCCCTCCCCATTGGGTCTTGGTGCACTAAATTCCTCCATTCAGTGGGAGCTCTCGACAGTATTAGCGATTCTGCGGCAACACGCACAATCAGATCTGTTGGTGCTCCCTGTAGCATTGAGGCAGTTACCTGGACCACTCATGACGTTGGACGCCTTGATTACCTTGACCTCGGACGGCTTCGCATCATTGTCTCGAGACGGTCGTATTCAGAGACACAGGAACGATAGTTTGTACACCGTTCAGGGACATGGAAACGACGTATGCGTATGTATGGCAGGTATTGACACAGGCTTGTTCCCATGTTTCAGATCGACCGCGACCTGAAGGCATTGTTTGACTTCATCGTTGAAAGGTTTGAAACACATCTTCACCGTCGTCACTGAGTTCCAGAAATGAATGGAACTGACCTCCCCGTCTGCCTTCCGCAATGGACCCTCTCGCTGGTGGTGCAAATATTTTGTGAATATGAGATCTTACACAATTATCTTTCAAATAAGAATTTTGTGAAGTTTGTTATAATGATTTTAACTTTCTATTTTATATTTCGTTTTTATATTAAAGTGATTCATTGGGATACTTGAAAGCCTGAGCCCTGCATCACTAAGAATTAAGCTGGAATACTGTTAGAGACGGCGTTACAACTAGTGTAGTTCCGATATGGCTCGCTTACAAAAGCAAAATTACCTTTTCCACTCATGTACACTTTGGCCTTACACTCTTCATATCTGGAGCTTGTGATTACTCGACATATATTCGATGATACTAATGTTATACAGTATACGCTAACAGTTATATCGACTGTCAGGCCATGGATAGTAATAAGTATAAGTATACGGAGATGCATATGTTCAGAGGAATCTTCAAGCTGTTTAACTGGAAAACATTTGGCGTTAGTTGATTAGTTGATAAGTGTTTTAGAACGGACTTGCCCCTGTGCTGATTTTAATCACATGGCCATTCACAATTAACTTGTGAAATTCTCCTAAATATTCAAATATATGAGACACGTGGACCACTCACTCACCCACTAACTCTATCACATTTCGGTCCAGGATGGGGATTCATTCATGACGACTCGCACTTGAAGGTTGTCAACAAGCGTTCAATCCAATACCTGCTTAATCCCAAAACAATTCCAAGATACAGTGTGACTAAAACGTCTCAACATTGCCAGAGGGACAACTTCAACCTTCCCTTTATGTTGAGTAAACAAACAGCCCAAGCCTTGGTGCTTACATTTCAAGACATTAAAGTATGTTTTATCAAGATTTCAAAGAGTCATTTGATTCCTGCCCAAAAGATATTCAAAAAGGCCAGAACATCCAAGGCCACAGCAAAGCCTTCCAACGTTTTATGGTTGACAGAAATGCTGTCTCTTTCCGGATTTCGACTTGTACCATGACTTGTTCCCGTGTTTTATCAAGTGAACAATTGACTAACCTTTGCATGTGTTGATGACGGGTGCCACCGGTGGGCAGGATACGCTCACCTTTTTTGCGAACACCTATTATCATAACTATTTCATAGTAATTCATAAACACACGCTGATGATATAGTCTGAACTGTACAGTCGCCTCTGCTTTCAGCAGATGTTTCGTTTGGATGTGGAGCGTGTTTTGTCACTTCTATCTAATCTAGCATTCGCGTTTTAACATGATTACTATGTATACTTAATATAGAGCTCTAACCTTTTCCTTTTTCGATCACGTGTTAGATGTTCCAGCCTCGGAAACGCTCCATGACGTCCGTTAACCCAAATTCCCCCAGCATGTTCGTAATAGAATTATGGAAGAAGAAGCCAAACTTAGCATTCGGCAATGTACAGTTTTGAATGTATATACATCCTCCATGAAAGATAATGTGGTAACAGTGCTGTCGTTGATGATTAAAACTATTTTGCTGGAAGATGATTTCATTATTTTGATTTTTAAACTATATTCTTTGTTCACCATCTGTATTTGGTCATGTACAATATCGGAATAAATTCTGAATAAATGTTAATATGACAATATTATCAAAAAGAATGTTCTTTGTAATGTCAAACATACTTATTTACCTACTGATTTTTTGTTTGTTTATTTGTATGTCGCTCATATTCAAGTTAACCGGGGGCCTATAAGTGATCGATATGTAAACAACGGAAAACTGCTTGTTGGTTTCCCTTTGTTATATCACTAGACTTTGAAAGGTAATACTCTCTGTTACCCTGCCTGTCAATCGCCATTCAAAAGAAAGACCTGGTTAACTGGATATATTTATGTATATAATATATTATGTCTGTGCGCAGTATCTGAGTTAAAGGCCTGATGGAGCACAGCCTTCCGAATCAGATAATTATCACGAGATAAAGTGCACTTAAACTAGACAAAAAGAACAACCGTCAGATTCACTTGGTATTGATGTTTACTCTATTCCAGAAGTGAATGAGTTTAAATTTGAACAATATTCCACCGATATCAAGGTTGGGTGACAAGAAATGGACTTCATACAATATATAGGGGATCGAACCCAGGTCTTGACAAGCAATCGCTTTAACCAGTACGCTACACCACATTCTCTACTCTAATACTGAAACACTACGAGTTTTTACAGACCTTGCAGTAGCTACGAGATGCACGTCATCAGAGTGAGTGAGGAGTGAGCTTTGCTTTTGCCACACTGAGTAATATTCCAGTTATATGGCGGCGGTATGTAAATAATCGAGTCTGGACCAGTCAGTCCAGTGATCAAGAGCATGAGCATTGATCTGCACAACTGGGAACCTATGACATGTGTCAAACATGTCAGCGAGCCTGACAACCCGATCCCTTTAGTCGCCTCTTACGAAGATTTATTCTAAAACGGATTTTCACGGGTGGCACATCTTTGAACCATATGACAATCCAGTGGTCAACAGCATGAGCATCGATCTACGCAATTGGGATGCGATGACATGTGTCAACCCAGTCAGCGTGCCTGACCGTTAGTCGTCCCTGACAGTCGCATATCATTAGAAACAAAACCAGTATTTGCTTAAGGAGGATACAACAAAACTGCACGAACTGACAGGGTCAAACACAGAGTGATCAGAAATGCGTAGCCCCAAGTTTTAATACGAAGTAGTTTGTATTTACATTTAAGTCGCAAAAACAGTTTCTGCTATGTCAACTTCGACCAGTATGCATATTCCGCCAGTAGGTCCGTGAAATCACGTGACCGTTTACACTTGTGATGTCATATCTGGCTTTGGTGGGCTACAGTAATGTAACCCGCCTTTTCTTGTCGTTTTTCTAATTGGAAAGATGGAGTATTGTGTCGTCTGGGGTTCCACGCCGTCATCGCACAATGGAAATTGCCACAACGGACGAAGTAAATAGTTTCCGATCGACTTGACCGTTAAGGTAGATTGGTGATTTGGCGTAATGATCAATTCATAATATTCCTTTTAAACTTCACATTAACATACTGCCAACTTACTGTCATTCATTAAGTCAGTGATTGTGATAAAACATGTAACATTAAAATCCCGGTTTGGAGCCCCAAATACTGAGGTCGACCCGGAAAAAAAACAGGATCTATAAATAGAACGGCAAATGCTGAAGTACCTCCCAACTAACAATTTCACGATGTCATAACGTTATGATTTCGTTGTTATAAAGTTATTCTGTGGACTCCTATTTACTTTGTCACAACGCTGTGGCCTGGCGTTGTGATTCATCAGTTTTACGTCGCCACAAGGCTATTTGACGTATTTTTAAAAGTTGTCTTAACATTCTATTTAACTTTAACAGTTAAATAGTTTTCCCTGTAGTGAGCAGAGTTAGTTCCTGCTGGATGCGTGGACCTTTGGGTGCGTGTAAAAGCAAGCTAGTCGCTTTGGTGGGTTATAGCGTTTAGGTCGACTAGTTCTAGACAATGGACAGTCAATGTTTTCACAACGACACAGTTAATGCAAAAATGCTCACCGGAACATAACTGAACAAGGATCACGTTGCAAAATGTCATTTTTATTTGTGCATTCATTGGTGCAGTAATTGTTATACGTATAAGGAATGTTGTCTTCAAATAAATAAAAAATTATAAAAAATATGATACATATTATATAATCTAATTTTGCATGTGTTACATAAATAGAGCTGACAGTTGTCTTCAAATAAAATAACATACAATACATACTAGTATCTTTTATGTATTTGACATATATAGTTCATAGCAAAAGAATGTAACAGAACAAGAATCACGACCTTAAGAACTTAACAAAACAGGACGTATTGTCTAGGTGCTGTAACAATGTCGTGTCGTTTCTTGCAAGCTTGAACTTCAATGTTTCCAATCGTCGCACCAAACCTCTGTATTTCTTCTTCTTTGGGGGCAGTTTTTCGTCGGCTTTATATTGAAGCATCTTGGCTCCAATCAGACATCCATGTCAACCCTTGAGGGTGTTGCTCGAGGACCGTCAGTGTTAAAATGGTTTCAGCTGCCTATTTCCAGGTCCCCTTCAATCCACAGGGATGTGACGTAGTCAGTCACCCGATTCACTCTCTGATCTTGTGGCATGTCCGCCAAGACACCCAGCCAGACCGGTGATTCCTTCGCCTGAAAAATATGACAGAAAGTTATACGTGTTAGTATTCTCCTATAAAAATTTCACAGTGCTGCAACAATGCTTGTGCGATAGCCACGGGAGGTCCAAATGGTACCAACAACCTATGCTTGTGTAGTGGCAGAAGCATTTTCCAATTCCGTGATACGATTCGAGCCGCATGCCTGCTTACACGAACTCAGATGCCTTGTATTCATAGCCAAAGAAGTTAATCCTGTCATCATTTAGTCGCTGATTTAGGGAGTAACATGTGCTGGTGATCAGGTTCTTCCTTGTCAGGACAGTGTCTTACACCGCTGCTTGTGGCTCTGTACCAAACACTGGCTGACCCAAACCTTTGACCATCTACAGATCGAAGGCACTATGAGTAGCGTATGAGTGAGGTTATTTTGACCCTCCCAAACACACATATCGATCGCAGTTTTTAGTCAACTACAACGATCGTAACAGTATAGCATACCCTCAATAGCAGCCTACATGCAATAATAGCGTCATACACACAATATAGTTGCTTATATGTAAGAAGAGACGAAAAAAACACAGCTGCCTTCTCTCAACACCTGCTGCCTTCACTCACCACCAACAACCTTCAATTACCACCAGCAGACTTCTCTCAACAACCACCTTCACTCAACAGCAGTAGCATTCACTTAACAGCAGCAACCTTCACTCAACAACAGCAGCGGACGTTGCTCAACAGCAGCAACCTTCACTTAACAGCAGCAGCAGCGCCCACTTAACAACAGCAACCTTCAGTCAACAAACAGCAACGGACTTTGCTCAACAGCAGCAACCGTCACTCAATAACAGCAGCAGCCTTTACTCAACAGCAGCCTCCAGTCAACAGCAGCAGCCTTCACTCAACAACAACCTCTAATCAACAGCAGCAGCCATCACTCAACAACAACCTCCAATCAACAGCAGCAGCCTTCACTCAACAACAACCTCCAATCAACAGCAGCAGCCATCACTCAACAACAACCTCCAGTCAACAGCAGCAGTCTTCACTCAACAAAAACCTCCAGTCAACAGCAGCAGTCTTCACTCAACAACAACCTCCAATCAACAGCAGCAGCCTTCACTCAACAGCTACCTCCAGTCAACAGCAGCAGTCTTCACTCAGCAACAACCTCAAGTCAACAGCAGCAGTCTTCACTCAACAGCAACCTCCAGTCAACAGCAGCAGCCATCACTCAACAACAACCTCCAGTCAACAGCAGCAGCCTTCACTCAACAACAACCTCCAATCAACAGCAGCAGCCTTAACTCAACAGCAACCTCCAGTCAACAGCAGCAGTCTTCACTCAACAGCAACCTCCAGTCAACAGCAGCAGCCTTCACTCAACAACAACCTCCAATCAACAGCAGCAGCCTTCACTCAACAACAACCTCCAATCAACAGCAGCAGTCTTCACTCAACAACAACCTCCAGTCAACAGCAGCAGTCTTCACTCAACAACAACCTCCAGTCAACAGCAGCAGTCTTCACTCAACAACAACCTCCAATCAACAGCAGCAGTCTTCACTCAACAACAACCTCCAGTCAACAGCAGCAGTCTTCACTCAACAACAACCTCCAGTCAACAGCAGCAGTCTTCACTCAACAACAACCGCCAGTCAACAGCAGCAGCTATCACTCAACAACAACCTCCAATCAACAGCAGCAGTCTTCACTCAACAACAACCTCCAATCAACAGCAGCAGCCTTCACTCAACAACAACCTCCAATCAACAGCAGCAGTCTTCACTCAACAACAACCTCCAGTCAACAGCAGCAGCCATCACTCAACAACAACCTCCAGTCAACAGCAGCAGTCTTCACTCAACAACAACCTCCAATCAACAGCAGCAGTCTTCATTCAACAACAACCTCCAGTCAACAGCAGCAGTCTTCACTCAACAACAACCTTCTGTCAACAGCAGCAGTCTTCACTCAACAACAACCTCCAGTCAACAGCAGCACTCTTCACTCAACAACAACCTCCTGTCAACAGCAGCAGTCTTCACTCAACAACAACCTCCAGTCAACAGCAGCAGCCTTCACTCAACAACAACCTCCAGTCAACAGCAGCAGTCTTCACTCAACAACAACCTCTAATCAACAGCAGCAGCCATCACTCAACAACAACCTCCAGTCAACAGCAGCAGCCATCACTCAACAACAACCTCCAATAAACAGCAGCAGCCTTCACTCAACAACAACCGCCAGTCAACAGCAGCAGCTATCACTCAACAACAACCTCCAATCAACAGCAGCAGTCTTCACTCAACAACAACCTCCAATCAACAGCAGCAGCTATCACTCAACAACAACCTCCAATCAACAGCAGCAGCCTTCACTCAACAACAACCTCCAATCAACAGCAGCAGCCTTCACTCAACAGCAACCTCCAATCAACAGCAGCAGTCTTCACTCAACAACAACCTCAAGTCAACAGCTGCAGCCTTCACTCAACAACAACCTCCAATGAACAGCAGCAGCCTTCACTCAACAACAACCTCCAATCAACAGCAGCAGCCATCACTCAACAACAACCTCCAATCAACAGCAGCAGCCTTCACTCAACAACAACCTCCAATCAACAGCAGCAGCTATCACTCAACAGCAACCTCCAATCAACAGCAGCAGTCTTCACTCAACAACAACCTCAAGTCAACAGCAGCAGCCTTCACTCAACAACAACCTCCAATCAACAGCAGCAGCCTTCACTCAACAGCAACCTCCAGTCAACAGCAACAGTCTTCACTCAACAACAACCTCCAGTCAACAGCAGCAATCTTCACTCAACAACAACCTCCAATCAACAGCAGCAGCCTTCACTCAACAGCAACCTCCAATCAACAGCAGCAGTCTTCACTCAACAACAACCTCAAGTCAACAGCTGCAGCCTTCACTCAACAACAACCTCCAATCAACAGCAGCAGCCTTCACTCAACAACAACCTCCAATCAACAGCAGCAGCCATCACTCAACAACAACCTCCAATCAACAGCAGCAGCCTTCACTCAACAACAACCTCCAATCAACAGCAGCAGCCTTCACTCAACAGCAACCTCCAATCAACAGCAGCAGTCTTCACTCAACAACAACCTCAAGTCAACAGCTGCAGCCTTCACTCAACAACAACCTCCAATCAACAGCAGCAGCCTTCACTCAACAGCAACCTCCAGTCAACAGCAACAGTCTTCACTCAACAACAACCTCCAGTCAACAGCAGCAGTCTTCACTCAACAGCAACCTCCTGTCAACAGCAGCAGTCTTTACTCAGCTTCAACCTTAGCTCAACAGCACCAGCATTCAGTCAACAACCTTAACTCACTAACAACAAAGTCCACAAACAAAACACAGCCCCTTTAACTGCTTTCACTCAACAACAGCCTTCACTCTTTTTATTTAAATATTTTTATGTCCGAAACATGGGTTGGTAAACATGCATTTTTATGCTTTTATAAGTACCGCTCCAACAACATGGCAATTTCAAGATCGTAACGGATACAAATAAACGAAAATAATAGACAACTCACATGTTCATAGATCAATTAAGTGTTTTAAGTAAGTACAACATAGGAAACAGTACAATATGATGATAGGTGCTGCAATAGCGGCAGGTAAATATTACAGATCTAGCTTTTTAGATTTTTTAGTCAAAATAGTGCGAAACTTGCCTATACATGTACAAATCGATTACTTTTTGTTATGAAGTGGTCAACAGATTTTAATATAACCATTTAAACAATTTTGCTTAAACTCCTGTTAACATATAGGTCAGTTTCTAAATCATAACCGTGGGTGTAAAAGAAGGCATTTTTCTAATTCCACCATATTTAGCACAAGTAAAGAAATAATGATATGAATTCTCGATTTGGTGCCCTCAAGAGCAGACCGGGTTTTCTGAAAAATATCTTTGTCCCAGTTAAGATCGCTGCATCCTAGTCTCAGTCGACTGTGGATTATCCGACAGTTTCCACTACCATTACATTTATCTTTGATAAGGGTTTTGAAATCCGGTAGAGACATGCAATTTCTAACCTCGAGAGGCAGTGAATTCCAGAGTTTGACCGTGTCCGGCATGAATGATTTGGCATATCTTGTTGTTCGGCAGTAGATGCTTCTCAGACTACTGCTATCACGTAAGGGATAACGACTATTTTCCCTGATTGATTGGGGTAACAGATTGCACAGGTAACCCCGTAACAGATGATGATACATTTTATTAACTGTTAGGAATGTGAAGTATATTCGCCTGTCACTCAACGGAGTGAATGAAGGTTCGCGATAAATCTTTTCATGAGTTGTTCCACGGACAGTACCACATATTATTCTAAGGGCACCTAGATGTAGTTTTTCTAAAGTAAGAGCTTGATGATCTGTACTGTTGTATCAGATATGAGAATAATATTCAAAAGAAGGAAGAATTTAGGATTTGTACATAGTCTCTGTCGTTTTCCTAGAAATTCGATATTTATAGTTTTTAAGGCAATTTATCATGGGACTGACATTTTTGATAATGTTGTAAACGTGTGCGTCCCATGAACAGTCGTTTTGTCGTAGTACTCCAACGTGTTTATGGCTTTCAACATCTTGGATTGTAATTACATTCATAAATAATTCGGTTTAGGGTTGAAAGTATTTCTGCGCTTGAGCTGCATAGGTTTTGTTTTTCAGGGATTAAAACTAACTTGCGACACATTTGCCCAGTTCGATATTCTTTCCAGATCGTCATTTAAGCAGTTAACCTCTGCATGACATTAACAGACGTAACATCAGCGAAAAGTCTGATGTTACTGTTAATCCCATCCACTATGTCATTTATGTATATAATAAAGAGTACAGGTCCTAAAACTGAACCCTGTGGAACACCATTACGGGTCTTGTTTTCGAACAAAAAACATTATTAACAATCTTTGCACTCTATTTTGTAATTAACTTTCAAAACATTTGAATAGGTTTCCTTTAATCCCATTAGCCTGAAGCTTTTGAATAATTCCCGTATGGCCTTGCTATTGTAGCAGAAAACTTCTCATATCTCCTTACCTTCATCAAGGCCTTTAGCGATTAAGTTATACAAATATGCTAATTGATAGGCACAAGAGTCGTCCGTCATGAATCCCAAAGGAATATTGGAGAGTAAGTTGTTGTCTCTAAGGTAACTAAAATGGTGCTATAGCAAAATTATCACTAATTAAACTTATAGATAAACAACTGGTTAAGGCCACGGGTCTTTAATTGGATCATTCACTTGTGCTTCCTTTCTTGTGGAGAGAAATTACATTCGTTTCCTTCCACAACGACGGAAATATCATTTGCTGTAGGTAAATATTGAAGAACCTTGTATGGGTGTTATAGTATAAGGCGTTATTTTCAGAATTTTGTTACCGATTTCATCTGGACCAGTAGCTTTAGAAATATCAACCGATTTGAGGATGTTCTCGACTTCCCCTTGGTTAAAGAATTTATCTGAAAGTCAGTCCCTTTGGACGTGTAGCTCAGTATTGGGTGGACTAATATTAGCATTTGACACGTTTGATTGTTCGGTGAAATGTTTGTTAAAAGCCCCACTTATTTCTGTCGTATCATCAATAAATAGGTTTCTGTATGACACTGATGGGAAGATAGAGATGCTAGATGTTTTAGTCTTCATGTAGGTTTTGACAAGGCTCCACCATCTCTTGGTGCCGCGAGAGCTACACCACGTGATTTCGCATCGAAGTTTTCTTCATTTGCACGTGTTTGTATTTGCCTCAAGAACTGGAAAGAAACACTTTTAAACCACAGTTCTAACGGTACTTTAAATGCCACGATTGTCAAATGTGACAAGCGGGAAGATCAGTTATTGACGTCGCAAGAGCAATGGGATCCAGCCGTCGTAGTATGTATGACTTGCGAGATCGTCTACAACACACTGGTACCTCTTCTGATCGCCCAAGGTCGGGTCGTCCACGTGTGACGTGACGAGCAGAAGACTATCAAATTGACCTACGTCACCTACGTGACGTCATGGACTGGCCATCGAGGTCCCCTGACCTTAATCCAACAGAGCACGTTTTGGATGCACTTGGGAACTTGGCGCTGCCTTGCAAGATCAATGGAGTAGAATCCCCAACCACGTGTTCACAAGCATCAGGCAGTCGATGAGGAGACGGTGTTTGGCAGTGGTGAATGCATGGGGCGGACATACACAATACTGAACTGAGAAATTTCGAATTTTTATTCTTGTGACTTGACATTCTGTATACCCATGTTTTGGAACGGAGGTGTAACCTAATGGAACTGATTGTGGCACTGTCAGTGTATCGAGTACATCACACAGATATCAGCAATGAAATAACAACAATTTAGCCATCTTAAAGAATGTGAAGTTTCTTTTTTGACTCAGTATATTTATTCTTTCCTCTGTGTTAAGGTCATTCTTGTTCTTTGCAGATCTAACAGTTGCGGTTACTTGATATCTAATTGATCTGAACTTCTCATAATCACTCGCTAAGTTTTTGCTAGTTAATGTTGTCGATTGCGCTTCCTTATTAATGATCTTATATTATTCAACCACAGACTCGAGGGACGAATTGACAATTTCGCTGGAAATAAATGTATCACATGCGTCTGTGATTAATTTTGTCAGTAATTCTGCAATAGTATTAACATTTGTACTTGAAAATAAAACATCGGTATTAATTCCATTGATGGCTTGGATGGCTTCGCATTGTTAATATCGCCTTTGTCAACTCGGGTGTAATCATAAATCTTTCTTTTATAACAATTTAGTTTATGTATCAACTCTTTTAACACGACATATATTGGACAATGATCGCTACATATTTGATCTAAGACGCCAAAAACATGGATTATATTTTCGTAGTTTGTAAATATCAGATCAATCAATGTGGGAGAATGTTGGGTAATTCTGGTAGGTTCATTAGTACTCTGAGTAAGTCCATATGCGTTTTGAAAGTATTTTGAAAGTATTTTGCCTGTACCCATTTAGCCAAATAGTCTTATAATGTCTGTATGTTGTACTATTATATTTTCCTTCTCGTATATTGCTACTCCACCTCCTCGCGTTGATCTTACGTTGATCTAACAACCCCGGAATATGGAGCATTTTATTATCTATATCAGCCATGATTCCGTTATACATATTGAGTGGTATGACCCGAATTCCGTTTCCAATATATCGATTTTGTCTCATAGACTTCGGATATTTAAGTGGACTATTTTTAGATGTAGATTAACTTGTTCAGGGTTAGGATCAACATCACCACAGCAAAGCAATATAACTGTTGTTAGTATGCTTACTGTTGGATTGTATAAGCAGTGGGGTTTGGTTAAGCGTATGAACATTTTCAGATTAATTACAGATTTCACATGTATTTTGACCGCACAATGGCCCACTGCCCGTCTGTATTGGTCTATACTAACTGTCATCAGTAGAGAATATATTGATAGCTATGCAGGCTGGGAACTAGAGCTGATGAATGAGTGCAACCAAAGAACATACGCCTGTTAAGTAACTTGTGAGTATATGTCATAGCAGGAATATCATCAAATGTGAAAATGCATGAAAAGAACAATTGTATAGGAAGTCCATTATAAGTCCATTATAAGTAGGGGTCACATATCCAGAGAGGCCACATATCCAGAGCGGCCACAGACCCATAGGGGCCACAGATCCAGAGTGGCCACATATCCAGAGAGGCCACATATCCAGAGTGGTCACATATCCAGAGAGGCCACACATCCAGAGCGGCCACAGACCCATAGGGGCCACAGATCCAGAGTGGCCACATATCCAGAGAGGCCACACATCCAGAGTGGTCACATATCCAGAGAGGCCACATATCCAGAGCGGCCACAGACCCATAGGGGCCACAGATCCAGAGTGGCCACATATCCAGAGAGGCCACATATCCAGAGAGGCCACATATCCAGGGTGACCACATATCCAGAGAGGCCACAGATCCAGAGTGGCCACACATCCAGGGTGACCACATATCCAGAGAGGCCACATATCCAGAGCGGCCACAGACCCATAGGGGCCACAGATCCAGAGTGGCCACATATCCAGAGAGGCCACAGATCCAGAGTGGCCACACATCCAGGGTGACCACATATCCAGAGTGGCCACATATCCAGAGTGGCCACAGACCCATAGGGGCCACAGATCCAGAGTGGCCACATATCCAGAGAGGCCACAGATCCAGAGTGGCCACACATCCAGGGTGACCACATATCCAGAGTGGCCACATATCCAGAGTGGCCACACATCCAGAGGGGCCACACATCCAGAGCGGCCACACATCCAGAGTGGCCACAGATCCAGAGTGGCCACACATCCAGAGCGGCCACACATCCAGAGAGGCCACACATCCAGAGAGGCCACACATCCAGAGAGGCCACACATCCAGAGTGGCCACATATCCAGAGTGGCCACATATCCAGAGTGGCCACATATCCAGAGTGGCCACACATCCAGAGTGGCCACATATCCAGAGTGGCCACACATCCAGAGTGGCCACATATCCAGAGTGGCCACACATCCAGAGTGGCCACACATCCAGAGAGGCCACACATCCAGAGAGGCCACATATCCAGAGGGGCCACACATCCAGAGCGGCCACACATCCAGAGTGGCCACAGATCCAGAGTGGCCACACATCCAGAGCGGCCACACATCCAGAGAGGCCACACATCCAGAGAGGCCACACATCCAGAGAGGCCACACATCCAGAGTGGCCACATATCCAGAGTGGCCACATATCCAGAGTGGCCACATATCCAGAGTGGCCACACATCCAGAGTGGCCACATATCCAGAGTGGCCACACATCCAGAGTGGCCACATATCCAGAGTGGCCACACATCCAGAGTGGCCACACATCCAGAGAGGCCACACATCCAGAGAGGCCACATATCCAGAGTGGCCACATATCCAGAGTGGCCACATATCCAGAGTGGCCACACATCCAGAGTGGCCACATATCCAGAGTGGCCACACATCCAGAGTGGCCACACATCCAGAGTGGCCACGCATCCAGAGTGGCCACACATCCAGAGAGGCCACACATCCAGAGAGGCCACATATCCAGAGTGGCCACATATCCAGAGTGGCCACATGTCCAGAGTGGCCACACATCCAGAGTGGCCACACATCCAGAGCGGCCACATATCCAGAGTGGCCACACATCCAGAGTGGCCACACATCCAGAGGGGCCACATATCCAGAGTGGCCACACATCCAGAGGGGCCACACATCCAGAGCGGCCACACATCCAGAGTGGCCACAGATCCAGAGTGGCCACACATCCAGAGCGGCCACACATCCAGAGAGGCCACACATCCAGAGAGGCCACACATCCAGAGAGGCCACACATCCAGAGTGGCCACATATCCAGAGTGGCCACATATCCAGAGTGGCCACATATCCAGAGTGGCCACACATCCAGAGTGGCCACATATCCAGAGTGGCCACACATCCAGAGCAGCCACATATCCAGAGTGGCCACACATCCAGAGTGGCCACACATCCAGAGAGGCCACACATCCAGAGAGGCCACATATCCAGAGTGGCCACATATCCAGAGTGGCCACATATCCAGAGTGGCCACACATCCAGAGTGGCCACATATCCAGAGTGGCCACACATCCAGAGTGGCCACACATCCAGAGTGGCCACGCATCCAGAGTGGCCACGCATCCAGAGAGGCCACACATCCAGAGAGGCCACATATCCAGAGTGGCCACATATCCAGAGTGGCCACATATCCAGAGCGGCCACACATCCAGAGTGGCCACACATCCAGAGCGGCCACATATCCAGAGTGGCCACACATCCAGAGTGGCCACACATCCAGAGGGGCCACATATCCAGAGTGGCCACATATCCAGAGTGGCCACACATCCAGAGTGGCCACATATCCAGAGTGGCCACATATCCAGAGTGGCCACATATCCAAAGTGGCCACACATCCAGAGTGGCCACAGATCCAAAGTGGCCACACATCCAGAGTGGCCACATATCCAGAGGGGCCACATATCCAGAGTGGCCACACATCCAGAGTGGCCACATATCCAGAGTGGCCACACATCCAGAGTGGCCACATATCCAGAGTGGCCACATATCCAGAGGGGCCACATATCCAGAGGGGCCACACATCCAGAGCGGCCACACATCCAGAGTGGCCACACATCCAGAGTGGCCACACATCCAGAGTGGCCACACATCCAGAGTGGCCACATATCCAGAGGGGCCACACATCCAGAGAGGCCACACATCCAGAGAGGCCACACAACCAGAGTGGCCACATATCCAGAGTGGTCACATATCCAGAGTGGCCACATATCCAGAGTGGCCACACATCCAGAGGGGCTACATATCCAGAGTGGCCACACATCCAGGGTGACCACATATCCAGAGTGGCCACATATCCAGAGAGGCCACATATCCAGAGTGGCCACATATCCAGAGTGGCCACATATCCAGAGTGGCCACACATCCAGAGGGGCCACATATCCAGGGTGACCACATATCCAGAGGGGCCACACATCCAGAGGGGCCACACATCCAGAGGGGCCACACATCCAGAGTGGCCACATATCCAGAGAGGCCACACATCCAGAGTGGCCACATATCCAGAGTGGCCACATATCCAGAGTGGCCACACATCCAGGGTGACCACATATCCAGAGTGGCCACATATCCAGAACGGCCACACATCCAGAGCGGCCACACATCCAGAGTGGCCACACATCCAGAGTGGCCACACATCCAGAGTGGCCACATATCCAGAGTGGCCACACATCCAGAGAGGCCACATATCCAGAGTGGCCACATATCCAGAGCGGCCACACATCCACAGTGGCCACACATCCAGAGTGGCTTGTCCGTGAATAAAGTTCAGCAACTGCGCATCTGGAGAGGATTGTCAGACATAAACATACTGACGTTACTGGATACCAACACTCTCATATGTTATAATACAATAAAAATTTAGAAGCAATTTTAAAGTAGATTTTAAAACGCAATATGAACGCAGTATGTCAACACTACTACTTGGTTTGTTGTGTATCGAGTTCTGCATCTGATTCCGTTACGTTCACAAGGTCAGATTCTAAACGTAGTGTTACAAAAACTTCCTCAAGCCAATTGACTGGTAGACTGGTAGGAGGCCACATATCCAGAGCGGCCACAGATCCAGAGGGGCCACAGATCCAGAGTGGCCACAGTTTCCACCTCCCTGTGGAGTATATCTGCTGACCTCAACACCCTTCGTAGCAAATTTCGAATAAGTACAAACTTTACAATTTGTCACCTATGATTAAGCGTCAAGGTTGAAGAACGCAGTCACCCATCCATCTGTACTCCGCCCTCTATTCGTCATCATTTTATTTTGTAAACAGTGCGCGAGGCACTTGATCACATGCATTGTGTGTTATGAACAGTAGAGAAAGGGAAACTGACTCCCATATTTTCTCAAATATTTTGATTGTGGACCAGGAGCTTAATGGAGGCCCGGCACTTTTGCGCTTGCTAAGCGCCATTGTCATTATCATAATTGTTAGTGAACTGCTTTACCCCCGGCGCTTATAAGAGGCCTAGCGATTAGCAGAGAAAGTACGGTATTTGAATTCGACATATGTAAACTTTCGTTCTGAAATATACCAAAAAAGTATTACCAAATTTGAAATAGAATCGCGTGTCTTGTTCCCAAGAATTCAACAACGATCAGTCGTGCTGATGCAAGGCTTTTCCATTACATGCAGCTGCGTCCAGAATGAAATGATAGTTCGAATTTAGAAAATCAACAAAAGCAGTGTCCTCCGTGTCATGTACTCGTCATCCAAAGATCGATTAATAGTTAGAATGTCCTTTTAATTCTAAACTGTTTTATGAAGGTATTTCTATAGGTCTCGGGTGTAAATTTACTTTTTGCCGGGGGTAAAATACATCTGAAGAAAATGAATCTTTCGTTCAACATTTACCGGTGTAGAGCTCATATCAAAAGAACAATCAGACAAAATGTCGCCCACTTGTCTGCTGTTATTAAAGTATTTTTAATATAGTAATGAAAATAAAATGTCACATATACATACATACTTATACTTAAAAGTCCATACAGTATTAGGTTATTTGTAATAGAATAACGTGCTGTTTTGGGATTTTTTTGGTTTTGTTTTGTTTTGGTTTGGTTTTTGTTTTGATTTGTCGTGCTCTTAAGTACGCATATGCGTGTGTTTGTGAGCGTATGTTTGTATATGTGTGTGCGCGCGTCTGGGGTTGCATTTGAAGGTTATCAGTGTTAATACTTTTCTTCTTAGACCATACTACGTTTCAGGGACATACAATTTCATTTCAAATATCAAAAGTCATCAGAGTCGTTTAGCCATGCCCGAGAAAGCTTTGCCGAGTTGACAGAGGAAGGCATGGCGCTTGTCCTCCTTCGCCCAATTAGCAGAAAGGAATGGTACTGTCAGGTTTTGAATCTCTCCAGACCATGTCTATCAAATCAGTGCACGGCATTTCGTGCCGGACATTTGTAAACTCATTTCAACCTTCAAAAAACACCCACCCATGTCTCTCTGCTACCATCCACATATTTCTTCTGTCATATGTAAAAACACAGACTTTCGAACTAGTAGATGAATTGCGAAACGGGAACTGTCATAGCATGTTTAATACATGAAATCTGTTTCAGCGAAACCCCAGGCACAGCAAGCCCGCGCGCTAATGCTCTTCGTTTGTGACTTGGTAGAAGCTGACAACCCCTTGATTTGAGTGAATTCGGGGGAAACAAATCATTCCACCATGAATTTGGTAATAAATGACACACGAATGGTCAATCCGAGGAACTAAACGTCACATAAAGCTGCTCTGAATTACACATCTGAATTCGAGTTAATGTGTATTGTGTATACAGTTTGTGTCAGTATCGTTTCTAAGTTCAAGTTATGTTAAGAATAGAAATATACACACTGTTTTGTCTGTGTGCAATCTCACTGTCCTAAGTTCAAAACTAACCTAATTTGATGCGTTCGAATATACATTCAAGTTTGATTTAGTTTTAAAACTGCAGGTAGGATTATCTAGTTATGTACTGAAAACGTAGTATGAATATTTTCGATTTGATTAGCAGGATAATATTTCATAGGTCGTATGGTTCTGATAATTTCCAGGGTTCAAATCTCATTCAGCCATGTCAATTTCAACAGAGGCGGATGGCCGAGTGGTTAAGACGAGTTGGGGTGAACCTGAGTCATGTGGTTTGAATCTAAAAGCATCAATGAATTGTGTTTTACGTCGCATCGGGATTATTTCAGCTATGTAGGGTCATCAAAGGGATAACATTTCCAAACTGCATCCTCACACATTACACTCTCACAGAGGACCTACTTGCATTTCAAAAACAGTAATTCATAATGCTTATAAGCATTTTCCGAACCATTGTTAACAACTTCATAAGTGTCATAAATATACAATATTCCGTGTGAGATTCCATCATCACGAGAAAAGTCTCCTTGGCATCATGTTTGATGTAGTTTCAGTTCGACATATGCTTGTAACACTATAGAAATAATCAGAATATTAATAACAAATCGGAACTAATAAGAATCACAGGAATGCATAACACTTTTTATGGATAACAACATTTATTTTGTACACAATGTTTCAAAGCTAAAACGTGTTCCCTAACCTTTCACCTGTTGAAGGAGCAAGAATATTATGCCAGGTGTAAACAAGAGGAGGAAAATATGGCTTCCTGTTTGATGAATGCATTAGAGAATAAAGTGTATCACGTCATCGCTGGAGAACAACCTTTCTCTACCATTGACATCAAGAGACAAAATAGCGGAAGAGAGCATATGACTGAGTTACTAAGAACCGGTGATCAGCAAAAAATCACTTCCCGCCCTCTCGGTACTGGCCGCCACTCAAGCAATGCGTGAGATACTGACGCAGAGGCACATCCCCCACACATCACATTCATACATGCTCAGTCACAGGGAATCAGATCACCACGGTACCACACCGTGTGCTGTCTGTCTTGCACACACAGAGAAATATAGGGAAAAAAAGATTCATTCGATTTATCAACATGACGAATTCTCCAGTCCATGAACCTAAAGACAGTTGAAAGACAACCTTTCTTTAGATACAAACTGTTCAGTTACACTGAAATACCAAAGTATTTAGACATGCCATTAGAAAACGACCAATAAGGTCCACTCTTGAATGTCATAAAGTAAGAAATATCTACCTATTTTGGTTAACCGTCTTATGCCGAGTATTGCTGGGTCTTAGCTAAGACCCAAACTTTAGGTGACTCATAGTTAAGCGACCTTTACCTAAGTGGCCATTCTATGGTACAAAAACCTATTATTCTTTACCTAAGCCATAGGCGACTCATAGTTAACCGTTATTTACTACGTTATTCTTTACCTAGGTTATAACCGACCATAGTCAACCGATCTTTACCTATTGTATTTCTTACCTAGGTTATAAGTGGCCATAGTTAACCGATCTTTCCTATTGTATTCTTTACCTAGGTTATAAGTGGCCATAGCTAACCGATCCTTACTATTGTATTCTTTACCTAGGTTATAAGTGGCCATAGCTAACCGATCTTTACCCATTGTATTCCTTACCTAGGTTATAAGTGCCCATAGTTAACCGATCTTTACTATTGTATTCTTTACCTAGGTTATAAGTGGCCATAGCTAACCGATCCTTACTATTGTATTCCTTACCTAGGTTATAAGTGCCCATAGTTAACCGATCTTTACCTATTGTATTCTTTACCTAGGTTATAAGTGGCCGTTGTTAACCGATCTTTACCTATTGTATTCTTTACCTAGGTTATAAGTGGCCATAGTTAACTGATCTTTACCTATTGTATTCTTTACCTAGGTTATAAGTGGCCATGGTTAACTGATCTTTACCCATTGTATTCCTTACCTAGGTTATGAGTGGCCATGGTTAACCGATCTTTACCCATTGTATTCCTTACCTAGGTTATAAGTGGCCATAGTTAACCGATCTTTACCCATTGTATTCTTTACCTAGGTTATAAGTGCCCATAGCTAACCGATCCTTACTATTGTATTCTTTACCTAGGTTATAAGTGACCATAGTTAACCGATCTTTACCCATTGTATTCTTTACCTAGGTTATAAGTGCCCATAGTTAACCGATCTTTCCTATTGTATTCTTTACCTAGGTTATAAGTGGCCATAGCTAACCGATCCTTACTATTGTATTCTTTACCTAGGTTATAAGTGCCCATAGTTAACCGATCTTTACCTATTGTATTCTTTACCTAGGTTATAAGTGGCCGTTGTTAACCGATCTTTACCTATTGTATTCTTTACCTAGGTTATAAGTGGCCATAGTTAACCGATCTTTACTATTGTATTCTTTACCTAGGTTATAAGTGGCCATAGCTAACCGATCCTTACTATTGTATTCTTTACCTAGGTTATAAGTGACCATAGTTAACAGATCTTTGCCTATTGTATTCTTTACCTAGGTTATAAGTGACCATAGTTAACAGATCTTTGCCTACAGTGTTATTTACCCAAGGTATAAGTGACCATAGTTAACAGATCTTACAGATGTACAAAAGGCCTCCGACCCATATACAAAAGAGTATGTATATAACATAAACTTACACACAGGGAGTAACACGTTCTTTAAGCAATTCATTCCTTTTAACTAATGCATGTTTAATGTACATGTATAGTGAAAGGTTTAATACTTGAGATTCGTTCTTAGCAGCTAAAACAAGTCATATACGAATGCTTGCGATGACGGCATCTTTATCAAATGGTCTTTAATATATTTCGAAGGTCACTATAAAATGGACAGACAAACACAAAGTGAATTTCATTCTCTATTTCTATATTACTACTATTTACTATAGTACTGACTAATTCGGTTCGATTTTGCAATGGACACAATTCTTATTTTCGACAAGGTCTAATAATCCTAGTAGATATTTAATAAAATGGTTCCTTAAAGTTTCCGTCGTGAGTATTGATCAATAAATTTCTGGTTGGAGTAACGTCAAGTTCTGTAAGAAGCATAACGTGAGCTATCGCCTAAAGTTGAATGCCATTCCTGATAAAACATTTTTGCAGACAGCGTTCTAAATTCCTTAAGAAACACGTCTACACTTTCAACTGACTGACATAACCATATGAAACAATAACCGTGTGGAAATAGAAGATTCCTTATATACGTTACCCATTTTTCCCATGTTATCTAAATGTAAAAGCATATTGTATACTATTTTAGGAAGTCGCTGTTAGTGCATATGAAGATGTTTGAACCAGTATTTTAATCATCTAATTTGGGAATTAATATATAAGGGGTATATCTACCACATTCACCATATACCATACCCAACTTAAGACCAAACTTAGAGAAATTTGTTACATACTAATAAATGGACCTTCTCCAGACATTCATACCGCTGGAATCCCCATACCACTGGGTCATATAATAAAATTGGTTGTATCCGGGTATCAAAGAGTTTAAAGAATATTTAAGGTGGCAGGGGTCCAACTTTATGAACAACTGAGATTACACTCAATTGGGCTTTCTTTGCACGCAACGATAAATCCTTAGTACACTTGTTCAAGTTCATAGTATGTGAAAACCATATTCCTAAATATGAATAATGATCCACTACACTGACCAACTGACCATTGAATACCCGTCTTTCTTTAAACACTATTGGATCACCGTTCCTGAATATCACAATTTTAGTACATCTAGATTCACAGATAATTTCCATTCATTTGTGTATGCATTTAGAATATTTAGTTGCCTTTGGAGACCAGCCAGAGTATCTGACACTAAAATGACATCGTCTGCAAACAGTAACATCAAAACTTCTATTAGATCTGAAAACATTTGGATGCCATGTTTACCATTTGAAGCTATTTCAAGATATAATTCATTAATGAAAATTGAAAATAAGATAGGACTCAGAATACAGCCTTGTCTTAAACCCAAAGGGCAATCAAAGAGATCTGTCACACCTTTCCTGCAACGAACACATGATCTCACGTTACAGTATACTGCTTTTATAATAGCAAATATTTCCCCCCGTAGTCCAGCTTTCCGAAGACATTTCCATAACTTGGGGTGGTCAACTGAATCAGAAGCTTTTTTGAAGTCTACAAGTGCGACAAACAATTTATGTTTGGATAAGTGCATAAAGAGTAAATATATGATCTGATGTAGAATAATTCTTCCTAAAGCCAGCTTGAAATTCAGAAATTTTATCACGCATGTTTACCCATTTGGAAATTCTATTATTTAGTATTGATGTAAACGCTTTTCCTAGTATGCTCATCAGTGAAATTATTATGGAACATGACCAATAGTTGGGGAAACACCCTTTTCAAAAACCTTCTTAAAATGACTAAGCCACTGTGTTTTGGATATGTAGTCTTTAGCATGGGCTCCATATTTCAGGGATGCTGACGCGTTGCTCATAGAATTTGCGTTTGTCTTGTTTACGCCTATGCATATCGACTTTGAATTTCCGACAAGAATTCTTATATTTTGTTTTTACTTGCACAAAATGTCTTCCGGTCATTTTGGATATGTAGTCTTTAGCATGGGCTCCATATTTCAGGGATGCTGACGCGTTGCTCATAGAATTTACGTTTGTCTTGTTTACGCCTATGCATATCGACTTTGAATTTCCGACAAGAATTACCCTAGACTAATACGAGTTACCCTACATCTTCGCGTTTCGTCTTGCAGTCCGACATTCAGCATGAAGCGGGGAGATTTTATCAATGTTACATTTTAGTTCTTTTCTCATACCAGATGATGAATCCAGCATTATTTGAACAAAATCATCGATTGCCTCTTCAATGTTATTACAGAAGTTTACAGAAGAGTAGTTGTGTAGTAGACGTGATTCCTTCTTGCAGCTTACTCAAATAAATGTCAGATAATTTGTCATTCCATGTCAATTTCTCCATAGTGACGCCCTTAGGTGTTAACTTGCTATTTCTTCGATACATATTTGTCTACAGTCAATTCTAGACGTAAGTGATCAGATTCCAGACGATCGCCAATATTCAACATGTTAATATAATCGAAGAAGTCAGGAGAACATATGAAGTAATCAGTAACGGTAGCACCTTGATTACCACAATAGGTAAATTCTCCCAGCGTATCTCCATACACTCTCCCGTTGACAATAAACAGTGGGAATGTATACAACATATCTGACAACAGTTGTCCAAAATTGTTTATAATTGTATGATCAGATTTCTGTTATGCTTTCATCATCAGGAAATACACAGCTACTATAAGTGTCATCGGTTTGTTAATCGGCTAAAGGATTATTCAATTCACCTGTACAAGCATTCCAATCTCCATATATCACAGCCATAGAATCTCTAAATTAGAATCTTAGAATTATCTAACAAAAACTCTTCTATCTGTACAATACTACAGTCTGGTTATAGTACGGCGAGCCACCTTGTGGTATGTACGTACATATCAAGCTGACACTTTTATCGATTCTAAGTAACACTTTTGATATGTTCAAGCACAGGAGGTTGTGAAGCTCTGATTCAATCATCGAACAGAATTTATGTACTGAATGATGAACACACACACCACCGGGTACCCTGCCGTAGTCAGATATCCTTAATGCGGGGCTATAATACGTGTCATAATCACCTAACCAGTCTTTGATAAAACCGCTGTCGACAAAAGTTTCCACAATACATATTATTTGGAATTGCTTTAAGTACGAAATAACATCACTGTCAAGATTTTTGTTTCGTAATCCGTTAATGTTCCAACAAAGGAAAGCAAATGTTTCGTCGGGGCAGTCAACATTTCATGTAGCACAGGTGTCAGCCTTGTTCGGTCCTTGTGTGGAAAGATCCAGGCTTCGGCCAGTTCCCTAGCTTACCGACACATTTGCGCTTGATTTTCCAAGCGGACGTTTTGATAATCATCGCCGGTCTCCTGACGTTTTAGTTCCAGACATCGACGTAGTTGGTGTTGTTTCGAGTGTGCAAGACTTGGTCATCAACCGTCCATCCTTGAAGTACCCAAACTGGATGGTTCCCTTAAGCGCCTGCAACTGTTGACGTTGACGTGACGTAAGATCCCTCGAAATTCCTAGACCTCCTTCCTTGAATATGTGTCTCGCTTTCAAGGCGGGAACTTTGTCGTCAGATATATGTAACATAACAATCATTGGGCGTGGTCGTTTCGCATTTTCACGTTTAACGCCAAGTCTATGACCACGTATGACATCCACAGACTGCCACGTTTTAAATTTAGCATGTGTAAAACGCCCTGAAATACACACACACACACACACACATCCACACACACACAACACACATCCGCACACACACATCCACACACCTCCTCACACACACACCTCCACACACACACACAACACACACATCACACATCCGCACACACATCCACACACACATCCATATCCACACACATACACTCACAGACATACACACACACATCCACATATACACATCCACATCCAAATCCACATCCACATCCACATCCACACACACACACACACACATCCACATCCACATCCACATCCACATCCACACACACACACATCCACATCCACATCCACATCCACATCCACACACACACACACACATCCACATCCACATCCACATCCACATCCACATCCACACACACACACAACACACATCCACATCCACATCCACATCCACATCCACATCCACATCCACACACAACACACACGCACACACACACACACATCCACATCCACATCCACACACACACACACACATCCACATCCACACACACACACACATCCAAATCCACATCCACATCCACATCCACACACACACACACACACACACACATCCACATCCACATCCACACACACACACACACATCCACATCCACATCCACATCCACATCCACATCCACATCCACATCCACATCCACATCCACATCCACATCCACACACACACACACACACACATTCACATCCACATCCACATCCACATCCACACACACATCCACATCCACATCCACATCCACATCCACACACACACACACACACACATCCACATCCACATCCACACACACACACACACACACACACACACACATCCACATCCACATCCACATCCACATCCACATCCACATCCACATCCACATCCACACCCACACACACACACACACATCCACATCCACATCCACATCCACACACACACACACACACACACATCCACATCCACATCCACACACACACACATCCACATCCACATCCACATCCACATCCACATCCACACACACACACACACACCACCCATCCCTGTCATTATAACTTCTTTCAGCAGAACGTCAGATAGGTTTTACGAGCGCTTCAGTGTTAGTGAAGGAACAGGAAAATGTATGAGAGGAGAGAAGAGATAGAGTTGTTATACATGACCTTTGTGATTGGCACCTTTCTTTACGAGTAAAGTGGGAAAAGTATCGTGTCCTAGTGTTGACTGTAAGTACAGATACGGATGAAAGCAAGGAAACCTTTTTTTATACTGCTTCAATTTTGGTATGACTAACAACAGTGAATGGTGATTATATTGGAACTCCTCATACAAGATGGACCTTAAAGCAGTGCTCCATCCCATACAGCTTTCTGAACGTCCGTCTGGAACATTATACACTTTGAATAATGCCATCTGTCTGGGCCCTTATGTACACCTACACCCTTCATTGTCAGATTGTTTAACTAGTACCTGGTAATCATGACAACATGAACTGATAGTATCTGTGAACAGCAAGTTCATTGCTAACCGATGTTTCGTTCAGCGCTGTCCAAGGCAGACCAGGACTCTATATGTAAAAAATACAATTTTGTGAAGTAGAAAAAGGTGATTACCGTAGAACATAGAATAGTTTTAGGCAAGTGCTTATCCCATTTATTTAATACTGTGAAATACATCTGCCTTATCGTTATATTATCGTGTGTGACAGTCAAATAAAATTCGATTTTTGTATTCTTACTATTTATGTCATCAGGCACGATAACATCGATCTAATGGGAAACGTATCAGTGGAAGAATATCGTGGCTCATACCTGGGTACTTACGTGTTTATGGGGCTGTTTTAGAATGTGCATCAATTTAACACGTTCTAGTGTAGTGGAAGAATACCATGGTTCATACCTGGGTACTTACGTGTTTATGGGGCTGTTTTAGAATGTGCATCAATTTAACACGTTCTAGTGTAGTGGAAGAATACCATGGTTCATACCTGGGTACTTACGTGTTTATGGGGCTGTTTTAGAATGTGCATCAATTTAACACGTTCTAGTGTAGTGGAAGAATACCATGGTTCATACCTGGGTACTTACGTGTTTATGGGGCTGTTTTAGAATGTGCATCAATTTAACACGTTCTAGTGTAGTGGAAGAATACCATGGTTCATACCTGGGTACTTACGTGTTTATGGGGCTGTTTTAGAATGTGCATCAATTTAACACGTTCTAGTGTAGTGGAAGAATATCATGGTTCATACCTGGGTACTTATGTGTTTATGGGGCTGTTTTAGAATGTGCATCAATTTAACACGTTCTAGTGTAGTGCTTCGATTACGCGATATTTAACCAGACAAATGTTTGGATTGATGCTTGTTTAGTCTATCTGCCTTACTGCCCTCATGTAACTTTACATAGTCTCACTTTACTGGGTATCTACACTCCAGATTCACCCTGCTGATATGTTTTGTCACCTGCAGCAATATGCCATACTTACAGCTATATTTCTTCACACTTGTAGTGAGCGTTCCTTCTCACGTGGGTGCTTAAAAGTAAGGCAGCAAGGGTTCGTGACACACGTGACTAATCACTGGCTTGGTTGTACGTGATTCCGGCAGATGTTATATTGTCAATAACTTGGTGTGACATAGGCAATAATGTCACTTACAAGGGCAATTCAATATTTTAACACGAATAAAATTTGACATGACCTGAAAGCATATCGTTTCTTCTTTTGTATTTGGATCCAAAGCTCCCCAATTATCTTCTAGTTGTGTTTTTCACGGGAGATATGTGAAACTAATACCGTGTGGATTCTTAAGAACTCAAAGGATAAGGTCAACGAAACACTGTCCCTAGGAAAGGTGATTTGACAGATCCTAAACACTTCCACCCTTACGCGTGTTTGATTGCACAAATAGAATGTGTAGCGCCAGGTTTATAGATGTGTCGTCATACTGGCGTCGCTTCTGATGATACTGTGTGGTACATAGACGAGTTTGACAATTTGAGGGGAATATCCAATTTATATGCATAACGAAACGTACCTGTCGCACGGAAGGAAACACGAATGGCGTCCCTTGGAGGAAGCCTACTCCTTGCCTAAATTGTGAGTGATCCCCAAACCTTAATGACGGATAATTAGATGTGGTACTATACATATTGTGGTACTGTACATATTGTGGTACCGTACATATTGTGGTACTATACATATTGTTGTACTGTACATATCGTGGCACTATACATATTGTGGTACTGTACATATTGTGGTACTATACATATTGTGGTACTGTACATATTGTGGTACTATACATATTGTCCCCAAATGTCCAATGAGTAAGTTAAAGGAGTATTGCTTCAGTTTTTGATGTGTGGTGTGTAAAAAGTTGAAAATGTATCGAATTTAATTGAACACAACCTGTCTCTTTTCCGAGATAGCAACAATTCCGGCCAATCATTTGTATATTTGAAAGTCCGTATGGAATTATTCCTCTTCTTTGATTATTTTGCTTAAATTAATTTATCTGTCGAACCGACAGTGTATGCTCTAGACAAACTTTCCCTACAGGCCATCGCACATGCCTTTCGTGTGGCACTGTGTGATGTGTCACGTGTTACTCGGTGTTAAGTCGTGTCCACTGATGTATGGATTAAATCAGTAGCTAATAATGAACACAGAATACTCGTGAACGCCCATCTCTCTGCTTTATTCAAGAACATGGACGGACCTGTTTGAAGGTAATCGGCAATCGATGAGGTCGTGAGTGCACCCACATTAACAGCAAAGCGTGTTACGTATATCACCCACTGCAATGCCTATTTTTGTAAACATGGAACTGAATGTCTCAATAAATGTTATTGATTATTCATTGATCTTCATTATTCGTAGATATTCATTTTCAGTTCAGGTCAGATTAGTCTATCGTTCCTATTCAAGAAAGACAACTGACAGTTGTTTGCCCTTCATTTTTTTGTAAAGTAGCAATACATTTCAAAGGATTAATGTAAATCCGGAATGGTGCAAAGTGCATTAATACGCAGTGCTCAAAGAACTCTTTATTTCCTATATTTCCATTATTTCCTAAGCTTCGTGTTCGTGTTAGTTTCCGGAACGTTTCTGTTGAATGGAAACGTTCTCTGGTTCCTTTGAATGTTTGGCAGTTGTTTCCTCGGTTTACTTTAAATTCTTTAGTAGATTTTGAAAATCAATGCAGCTGGGTCAGAGACGGGTGTGTTTGTCCCTCCTCCCTGTTCCTACCCACTCCTTTTGTACTTGATTCAGCACGTAAATATGTTACTGAGCCTATGATAAATCCTAATCCATGTTCATTTAGACGTAATATAGCACGTCAGTGCAAAGGCATACCCAGTCTAAACACTCTCAGAACCAAATTGCGTTTGGTGTAAGGAATCACAGTAATTAGCCATGACTTCAGATAAAAGTTAATATGGCCTGCCGTACCGGTAGCATCCGACATTAAAAGAATCAGCCAAACAACGAAAGTATTTCTGGGCTCCTCGATTGTTCTAAAAGAAAGTGAAATGGTGTCAGTTTGTTTCAAAGATGTGTTTTGACGTATGTTTATGACTGGTGCCACCGGTGGGACAGGATACGCTCACCTTTTCGAGAAACACCTGGTATCATACTTATTTCATAGTCCTTCATACGCACATACTCTGTCATCGTATCATATGGTGACAGTCATTAGATTGTCTGGTCCATTCTCCATTTATTTACACAATGCATGATCAAATACCATGATTAATGACCTCACGTCAGATAATGACGAACTACAGTGCTTATTGCAATGTACTCATATGCTACAGTCGAATTCACCAACATCTGTGTCAAAACTTTTATGTTAGAGAGTCAATACATTTTCCATGGTTCGAGTGTGGTTTGTATTATCAATATTCTTCATAATCTGCACTCTTTGGAAGTTAAATGGCATTTCCCTTTGCATGATGTGTAGTATCCGACAGTATCTGTAGTAATCTGTGTTGACGTGACAGTAATGCCATACACAAGGAAACAAATCTGCTGAAACCATGGGTCACTACTGTTGACTCATCTCTAAATTTAAGGATAAGTCCCCTCTTTTGTATAGGATTTCAAAGCTCTATATCCGGCCCGTTGGAGGTCTGTGGCTCGGCTAAGCACATGTAATACATCATTTCCGTAAAATAATCCGTCAAACAATAAAATAGACTTCTGTTTTTGGAATTTGGATGTTTTTTTCCAAAACCTCAAGGATTGAGCTTGAGAGTTCATAGTCTCAAACCATCACATCAATCAATTACAGTCATTTCTAAACTATTTCATATAATGTATAATTTCTTGATGCAGGGGGCCATCATCCCTGAACATTGGTGACCGTACTTAAACCGTCACCTTAAGAGAATATGGTCGATTAATTCAAAACGAAAGCAAATGTCATTTGCGGTTTAATTGGAAAACAATATATCATATGAAAGAAACCTCACTGGTCAACGTGAACTTTGTGTAAACTATCAGGGTGATATAACTATCTTCATGAAAATATGAAAAGAATGATGACTACCTTATAACTTTCAGTCGAGTACATTCCAGCAGTCCCATCCTTTGTTGTACTCATCTCACTGTTGTGGTGCATCCGAATATCCTCTCTCAAAGAATTAAAAATCGCAGTGAAGCTCTTGCTGGAAAGTAGTTTGGCCGAGGTTAAGACATTTAAGACAAAAACAAAACGTATGGTTTGACTAATTCCAAACGTTGCCGTTTTTTAAATTTTCTTTGCCGGGTGCCACTTGTGGGTCCAGAATGGGAAACCTTTTCACACCTGGTGTCAACGGGACTCTTGTTATTTATTTTTAAATGGAAGTATACGCATATGTTTTTGTCGCCATTATTCAGCCGGTAAGTAACTGTTTTATGTCCTTACACTACACAATGAGTTTGTGCAGTTATGCATACAAGGCACTTCATTGTAGCAGGAATGCGTCAGCTACACTCTGAGAAGAGAAATGTACTGTGCTCGTTAATGGCCGTTAGTATATTTACAGATGGTTGGTGTGCATGATCAGCCACACACAGCACGAAGACAACACATGTCATATAAATGACTTATCAGGTTTATTCCAGAGCAGTATCATAACACAAATTACAGGGGCTGATTCCTCTCCAAATCTGCTTGCTCTGGTTCTATATGTCTTCAGGTTCTGTTTCTGTGCAAACTACATTAACATTCTTTCCCGACAGAGTGAGTTCAGCGTTAAACACCAAAGCAAGACACCCCCTCCCCCAAGAAATATTAGTGATGAAAGTGCCCTCATCAGGAACTACTGGAATAATCAACAGAGACCGAGTGTTGTCTGATTCTAACGTGTTTGATGTTCAGCGACTGGTTTGACATACTGGATGTCTTCCCGCCGGCGTTGACTTTAGTGTTGCTGATCTATCAGAAGTGGGTGTATGTATAAACGTACCTTTAAGTGGTTGTGTCTTGTTGGTTCCCTCTCTTGACAGAATACATTGTGAAACGCCATACATTATGGTGTAAATATAACAGCATCGAGACTGTTATGTGTAGTGCGGAGCATCAGAGACAAGCAACAGGTCTACTTCAACCTCCATGTACCCAGAATAAGGAAGATGTTGGCTGTCTTCTCACTCTGTCTTCACATCTAGGGCCTGTATGGTAGTACCTGATATGGACTGAACGTAAAAACTACGGGAAACTTTTGACACTGCTCACCTTATATCTAATAAACATTTACGTCTATACGATTACCCAAAACTGTTCCTTCAGCAGGTCTAAATATCAGCTTGGATACCTGCTAACTACATTTTGGTAGGACTACGGACTACGCATATGCGTCTTCCTGCTTAAAGAGAACTTAAAATGGTTCAAGGTCACTCTACATCCATGATGTACAGGAATCCAAACTACTTCCCAGTTCTGGTCCCCCTGTGTTGCAGGCTGGTTCAGTAGGTACTTTAAAATAGCCTACAATAACATATAGCAGCATCGTGTAACCCTCCCTGACTTACACCACAGAACCAATGACTGATTTCTGTTAACACTGCCGAAGTTTGTAAATGCTAGCTGAGGTGTTTGAAATCAGCTTTGGGCCTCGACAAATAGCAATAGCGGCTGCCTTTCCACGTAAAGACTGCTGTACAGTATTGGCAACAGCTTGTAGAGACAACGATTTGTTATGTATTAAGCCTTCAACATCCAAACTTCGAAAAATGCCTGGGAATGACTGTAACCAGCGGAGCCGTGCGACGGTAAATGGACCGGAAAACCCAGGAGACTGGTTCTGAAACTGCAGTGATCTTAATGAATCTTGATTCTCATCTCCAGCCTCTAGCTTGGTCTCAGTGGAGCTCTTCATCGAATACACTGAACCCTCTCAGCAACTGGATTTAGACTATGTCATGTGTGCTTTGTAAGCTTTATTAATATTCTTTACCTTCGCTGGTGTTGGTTCACTTATACCATACGAAACGAGAGTCACAAATACATGCAAATAAAGTGAGGTAGATGTAGTAACTGCAGAAATAAATGTGATAACGACTGCATGAGGACACATTATGATGAGTCTTCTCACTTACTCACTCACACAATCACAAATGCAATGCTGCTGTGTATGAGCGCTCATTCCAGGTCAAAGAGTTTAGGTCACATGCAACGCAAAACAAAACTTTGCAGATTCTAACACCTTTCGGTATGGACTTACAGAAACAAATTATCAAACATGCAAATTCAGCTTATAAAGTTGAAGAATAATGCAATGAGAAAAAGCCCGCGAAATCGCACTTCAAACGATTCACTAATTCTCCTCTAGGGCAGGGGGAAAAGTGGTTTCAACAGCTCTGGTGCGCTGCGCCCACTGCGCATGCGCAGTGATTATGATGAACCGGGTAGGCGACTCTTTCCAACACAGCAAGTAATGCCTGCAAGGATTGCCGCTATGGTCGAAGTTGGAGATCAGAGATGTTTCTTTTGATTACAAGCATCTTGAGTCTGCAGTAATAAATATACACTGGCCCCATACATGTAGATTTGCAAACCAATTTTCCAAGGAAGTGTGGCATTAGATATTACTAACTTCTTTGTTACAAGTACTCAGCTTGAAAACTGAAATGTGTTAATGTTTATGGAAACCTAGAAAGATATGTTGATTGTGATAAGCTGTCTCTGTTACTGACAAAACTTAATGTCTGCTATATTGACACCTATGTGCCTGCCTCATTGTAGCAGTGATATTTTCATGCTTTTCATAAATCAGTTTGGTTTGTTTGCTGTGAACTATTTTATAACTACCTTATATAAATTGGTGTTACAGTGTTTTATTCTTTACAAGGAAAATGGGAATAAAAATATTATATAAGTCATAAAAAGGTCACTAAAAATATTGAAGGTTGGTGGTAGTGTTCTAAAGTTTGTGGTTTTATGCATATGTCAATCATATTGACATTTAGTACGGTATGGAAAGTATTCCAGATGCATTTTATTCATCTGAAAAGTTGCTATTGCATTTGTGGTTCAGAAAAGTGCTGGATCAAGAGTATTGTCTCACTTGGAATATTATGTATCACATGACCCTAATTTATAGCTCCCAATTGGCTAATTTTAAAAATTCCCATAATTCCTATGCACCAATCTGGGTACTCATCTAAGAATACTTCAATATAGCACAGTACAGCAACAAGGAACAACGTCCCCCAGGCATACAGCTGTAGTTTTCATCAGACAGGTCAGTTTGATACTTTAACATGATGCTAAGTTCAAGTGCATTGGATTTTTTAAATAACTTCATTAACTTAATTGTATTATAAATGTTATTTGGTAATTGGTTACATATGGTAATGTTGTAAACTAGACAAAGGTGATAACTTATGTTTAAGCCCAAAGTTCATGTCGTATTGTATTATAGCTCAGGTGTAAAATCAAACAGTATTGCAAGTATTGTTTCATTTCTCTCTACAACCATGGTTCACGGTTGTTTAGATGTACATATGTGCAATAGGTTTATTGTTTGTTTTGTGAGTGGAGAGCAGAGATATAGATGAAAGCGTTTTTCATATTTCTGAATGATTGGTATCTGCTTCCATTGTCCTCAGCTTTCCCTGTGTTTATGCATGCAATGGATCTCTTTGCTTTGTGTAAATGGAGATCATCATATGTGATGGTGAATGTGTTGTCACAAAGACAAATGATGTTTGCACTTGGCTGGTCACATGTATCAAAATCACATACTAGGCTCTATTCCACAAATGGGTAAGATGTATTCTCATTTGTCCACATATGTCTATTTGTTATGTACAGCTTTCCAGTATCTACGAAGGGTTATCAAATATTTATCTGACTGTATGTTTTTATAGTTGTGAACTGTATTGCCTATCAATATATGTGTACATATTGCTAAGTTTAACAGTTTCTTGGGCAAACTAGGTTATTGGACCATGAATTATTTCCCTTGGTGGCACAACCAATGTATCATGGAATTATTTCACTTGCTCAGTTATGTTGAATAACTTCATTGCTGGATTACAGAATTTATTGTGGTAAACTGCTTGGGCTGCCTATGCCAAACATCATGTATTGTACAAATTTTAATAAGAATGTTATGTCATTCCAGGGCTTACGATTACCAATATGAACTGAATAAACCACCCCTCACTCCCCTACAGCGAGTCATGTGATTCTTGGCGCCTTACCCCAGCTGTAACATTTGGAGCCCCCAGTGAGGAAAGTGAATCCATAATGGCAAGATTCTATAGTGCTAAACAGATGGCAGAAGAGGATGTCTCGTCTTGGGTTGCAGGCTTGAAGACCTATATGCTAAGGCTATACAGAGTAGCAAGTCATCACCTAGCAAAACTAATCAAGCTCTTAGAAGTGTTTTCTGGCAGAGTCTAAAACCAAGTTTGAAGGATGTGTCTGGTCACAAGTATGATACTATTGAGGACTTTGATGAGTTGCGTGTAACAATTAGGAGGATTGAATTTGAGTTGAATCAGAGGAAACCCCAAGAATGTCCTAAGAAGCCAATCCCCTCTAAAATGGCTGCTAATTCTTCTGACAAAGATTACCAGGAGCTGAAAGGCATGGTTCAACAATTAACATCAGAGTTTGGTGCCATTAAAAAGCAACTAGCTAGCATTCCCTCAGTAGCTCAGAATCCATCTCCTTCCAGAGATAGAGGAACAGGCATATCTAATCAAGGCTCATTCCCTAGTCCAGGCAGATCTAATTTCTCGTCCTCTTGGAACCATGCAGAACGTGGTCACGTTAGGTCTAGGGGTCGATTCAGATACAGTCCTGAATACTTACCCTATCAGGGAGCTGTTCCTCGTGATGGCAGCCAGGGTATTATTTGCTGGAAATGTGGACAAATTGGGCATCTGTGGCGTGGATGTAGGGTTATTATGGACCATAACTGGACTTTAAACGCAGGCAGGCCCATGGAAACTGGCAACACATGGGCCAATCCACAAGCATGCCAGGAACGACATCCAGCTCACCTCCAGAAGGATTGATTGGAAAAGCAAATGAAGCCAGTATCACAGTATGTGGTAAAGTATGTACAGCTTTACTTGATACGGGGTCCACAGTATCTACTGTAAATGAATCCTTCTACAGGAATCACCTTTCTCATCTTCCATTACATCAACTGGAACGTATTTTAGAGATTGAGTGTGCGGATGGGGGAACATTGCCATACTTAGGATATGTTGAGAGTGAGCTGGTAGTCCCAGGACTTGATTCAAAGGACACTTTGCCTTGCTTACTACTAGTTGTAGCAGACAGTCGATATAACTTGTCAGTGCCGATATTGTTGGGTACCAATGTCTTGTCAACCTTGATGGAAAGATGCAAGTCAACACTGGGTCCTAGGTTTCTTCAAAAAGCATCAGTTCATACTCCATGGTATTTGTCATTTAGGAATATGGCCATTTGTGAGAAGGAACTAGCAAAGAATGATTGGAGATTAGGTCTTGTCAAGAGTGCTGAAGACAGGAACATAGTTATTCCAGCAAACTCACAAGTTATTGTCCAAGGTTATGCTGATAAGGAAATCAATTATCGTCAAACTCTTGCCAAACTACAGCAAAGTCATAGTGCAACTATTCCATCAGACATAGATATTTCCCCAACACTCATGTTGTACAAATATAAGAAACAGGATCCTATCCAGGTACACTTGTCAAATGTTACCACTCGTACTATCGTGGTTCAGCCCAGGTCCATTCTTTGTGAACTTCAACCCGTATCCATAGAAGAGACAGAGCTTAATCAGTCGTCCAATACTGAGTCTATTTTGAACCTCATTGAAATCAATGATAAAGGACTTACTCCAGAGGAGTTGGATAAAGGTGTGAAGCTCATTTCAAAGTACATTGATGTCTTTTCAAGTGGAGAATTAGATCTTGGTCATTCAACTGCAGTTCAGCATCGTATTGAGCTAATGGATGAAACTCCTTTCAAACAAAGGCATCACCGCATTCCCCCTTCAATGTTTCAGGAGGTGAAAGATCATCTTAAACAGTTGCTAGCCTGTGGAGTTATACATAGATCTCATAGCCCTTGGGCTTCCAATATCGTTCTTTGTAGAAAGAAAAATGGGAAACTTAGAATGTGTGTGGACTTTAGACAGTTAAACAATTCCACTATCAAAGACAGTTTTGATCTACCAAGGATAGAGGAAACTTTAGATTGTGTCGCAGGCGGTAAGGTTTTCACAAAGTTGGATTTAAAATCAGGATATTACCAAGCTGAACTTGCAGAGGAACATAAGGAGCGTACTGCTTTTACAGTTGGCCCCCTGGGTTTCTTTGAGTATAATCGTCTCCCATTTGGTCTATGCAACAGTCATGCAACATTTCAACGTCTCATGCAAGATTGTCTTGGAGATCTGCATTTGTCAATTTGTGTGATATATATTGATGATCTAATCATATTTGCTGATAGCTATGAGGAACACTTGACACGCATTGCCAAAGTTTTGGAACGCTTATGGCAATGCAATTTAAAATTGTCACCTGACAAGTGTGAATTCTTCAAAGAGAAGGTTGCCTATGATGGACATGTCATTTCCAAGGATGGAGTTGAACCAGATCCATCAAAAGTGGAAGCCATTAGAAACTGGCCACGACCTACAAACCCTTTTGATGTAAGGAAGTTTTTAGGTTTTGCAGGATACTACAGACGTTTTGTACAGAATTTCTCCAAGATATCCAAGCCTCTGTCACAATTAATGCCCAGTCCAAAAGACAAGAAAGGGAAATCTTCAGTGGAATGGAGCTGGGGTGATTCTCAGGAAGCAGCCTTTCAGGAGCTGAAAGAGAGACTTTCATCACCGCCAGTATTAGGATACTGTGATTACTCTGTCCCGTTTGAGCTCCATACTGATGCCAGTCGACAAGGTCTAGGTGCTGTCCTATATCAGTGTCAAGGTGGCAAACAGAGAGTCATTACCTATGCCAGCCGAGGTCTGTCAAGGTCAGAGCAAAATTATTCCGCCCATAAACTGGAATTTCTTGCACTGAAATGGTCAATTACTGAGAAGTTCCATGATTACCTTTTTGGGAACCAGTTCACTGTATACACAGATAACAATACATTGACCTACATTCTGACCACTGCCAAGCTAGGTGCAACTGGTCATAGATGGCTTGCTGCCTTGTCAGCTTACAATTTTGATGTGAAGTATAGACCTGGAACATCTAACATAGATGCGGATGTGCTGTCACGGATTCCAGATCATGCAAGCAAACTTGAAGTTAGTAAGATTTCTTCAGAATGTGTTAAGGCTATCTGTCACTCTGCTTCTGCATCCAATTATGTTGAGTGTTTAAACATGTCCCCAGAGTTAGCTGACATTGATGACACAAGTCAGAATCTGAAGAACATGTCACCAAGGGATTAGAGACGTGAACAGTCCCATGATCCAACCCTGGCAGATGTCATCAAGTGGATCGGAACAGGACGAAAGTCAAGGCATGAATATATGCAATCCAGTGAATTTACAGCCCTATCTCGCAGTTTTGACAATCTGAAACTCAAGCAAGGTGTGTTGTACAGAGTAACTACTACAAATGATGAGCTTACAGAACAGTTGGTAATACCTTATCATCTCCGTCCACACGTTCTCAGAAGTCTTCATGATAACATGGGTCATTTAGGACGTGATATAACGATGGCTTTGGTGAGAGAGAAATTCTTTTGGCCTGGAATGGCCAGACAAGTTGAAAAGTGGGTCAAGGATTGTCAGAGATGTTTACGTTGAAAGTCAGCAACTAATACAAGAGCTCCTTTAGTTAACATTGAAACCACCTATACACTGGAACTAGTTGCTATGGATTTTCTCACGTTGGAACCTTCAAAGGGAAACTATCAGCACATCCTTGTGATCACTGATCACTTCACTAAATATTCCCAAGCCATTCCCACTAGAAATATGACTGCTCATACAACAGCGGAAGCATTTCTGAACCATTTTGTGGTACACTATGGTCTACCAGCAAGAATCCATTCGGATCAAGGTGCCAACTTTGAAAGTCGTTTGATAGAAGAACTTTGTGCTATTACCGGAATGAAGAAGTCAAGAACAACGCCATATCATCCCATGGGCAATGGTCAAACTGAGTGTTTCAACAGAACACTTTTGAACATGCTGGGTACTCTTAAACCTGAACAAAAGAAGGATTGCACGTGTCTCCTCTAGTTCATGCATACAATTGTACCAAACATGAAACTACTGGGTATTCTGCATTCTATTTGATGTTCGGACGTCAACCCCGATTGCCAATAGACCTTGCATTTGGGATTGACAGGGGGCACACGAACCAGTCACTACAATCCTATACAAAGTCTCTTCGTGACAGACTGAAGAAGTCCTATGAATTAGCTCGTAATACCACTCAAACGTCTAAAGGAAAACAGAAACAGCACTATGATCAAAGAGCAAGGGGAGCAGCTGTACATATTGGTGAAAGAGTGCTAGTGAGAGCTCTTGCATTTGACGGTAAGCATAAGCTAGCGGACCGATGGGAAGAGGATGCTTATATTGTCAGAGACCACCCCAACCCTACTATACCTGTATTTGTTGTGGAACCTGAGGGTGGAAAGGGTCGGATAAGAACTTTGCATCGTAATCACCTTCTTCCCATTGGCAGTGTGGACGCAGAACCAGGCAGACCACAACCAAAACCGCGGAAAAGAAGCCGGCTTCAAACTGTTCCGACCAGCCTGACTAATCTGCAGCAACAGGATGATGAAGATGAAGTCATTTTGTCTGTTTCATGCACTGATACTCTCACAGGTAACATGAATGGTTTTGAAGTTGAACAGATGACAACAAAGAAACAGGATGAAGGTAGTTTATTCCATGTTGATGACGTTGTGCTCGATGTAACGCAAGAAGAAACTGGAATAGTGGAAGATGACAGTGCTGATTCTCCCCCAGAATCAGAGCCCACGCTGTTAATTGAAGATCAGAATGCCACCGATCTTGCTGACGTCACTCCTGTTACAGATACTGCTGACAGAACTGTCGACAATGGTTCTAATGGCACAGAGGTTCCTGCTGTCCCTGATGAAGGCCAGGTCACTGATGTTGTAACTGGTATTGAAAATGATGTGGAAAATACTGAAACAGACCATGATGATGACGCACCTGATGACGATGTTCCACGTGCTCAGATCAGATGGTCGGAGAGAGCAAGGCGGAAACCTGCATGGCAAACTGGTGGCGAGTTTATAATGTCACAAGCAGGTCGACCACCAGATTGGTTGGAGAAAGCAAGGTTTTTGGAACATCTTGCAACCAGTGGAACATACTACACATTACCCTCAAAAGTATCAGATGTTCTTTTGTCGGTTGTCAAGGATAATTGAGTGATGACGAGGACGTCATTACTTGATATGGGGGTAGTGTGTAGCAGTGATATTTTCATGCTTTTCATAAATCAGTTTGGTTTGTTTGCTGTGAACTATTTTATAACTATCTTGAGTCTGCAGTAATAAATATACACTGGCCCCATACATGTAGATTTGCAAACCAATTTTCCAAGGAAGTGTAGCATTAGATATTACTAACTTCTTTGTTACAAGTACTCAGCTTGAAAACTGAAATGTGTTAATGTTTATGGAAACCTAGAAAGATATGTTGATTGTGATAAGCTGTCTCTGTTACTGACAAAACTTAATGTCTGCTATATTGACACCTATGTGCCTGCCTCATTGTAGCAGTGATATTTTCATGCTTTTCATAAATCAGTTTGGTTTGTTTGCTGTGAACGATTTTATAACTACCTTATATAAATTGGTGTTACAGTGTTTTATTCTTTACAAGGAAAATAGGAATAAAAATATTATATAAGTCATAAAAAGGTCACTAAAAATATTGAAGGTTGGTGGTAGTGTTCTAAAGTTTGTGGTTTTATGCATATGTCAATCATATTGACATTTAGTACGGTATGGAAAGTATTCCAGATGCATTTTATTCATCTGAAAAGTTGCTATTGCATTTGTGGTTCAGAAAAGTGCAGGATCAAGAGTATTGTCTCACTTTGGAATATTGTGTATCACATGACCCTAATTTATAGCTCCCAATTGGCTAATTTTAAAAAATCCCATAATTCCTATGCACCAATCTGGGTACTCATCTAAGAATACTTCAATATAGCACAGTACAGCAACAAGGAACAAGGTCCCCCAGGCATACTGCTGTAGTTTTCATCAGACAGGTCAGTTTGATACTTTAACATGATGCTAAGTTCAAGTGCATTGGATTTTTTTAAATAACTTCATTAACTTAATTATATTATAAATGTTATTTGGTAATTGGTTACATATGGTAATGTTGTAAACTAGACAAAGGTGATAACTTATGTTTAAGCCCAAAGTTCATGTCGTATTGTATTATAGCTCAGGTGTAAAATCAAACAGTATTGCAAGTATTGTTTCATTTTTCTACAACCATGGTTCACGGTTGTTTAGATGTATACATGTGCAATAGGTTTATTGTTTGTTTTGTGAATGGAGAGCAGAGATAAAGATGAAAGCGTTTTTCTGAATGATTGGTATCTGCTTCCATTGTCCTCAGCTTTTCCTGTGTTTATGCATCTCTTTGCTTTGTGTGAACGGAGATCATCAAATGTGATGGTGAAAGTATTGTCACAAAGTCAAATGATGTTTGCACTTGGCTGGTCACATGTATCAAAATCACATACTAGGCTCTATTCCACAAATGGGTAAGATGTATTCTCATTTGTCCACATATGTCTATTTGTTATGTACAGCTTTCCAGTATCTACGAAGGGTTATCAAATATTTATCTGACTGTATGTTTTTATAGTTGTGAACTGTATTGCCTATCAGTATATGTGTACATATTGCTAAGTTTAACAGTTTCTTGGGCAAACTAGGTTACTGGACCATGAATTATTTCCCTTGGTGGCACAACCAATGTATCATGGAATTATTTCACTTGCTCAGTTATGTTGAATAACTTCAATGTTGGATTACAGAATTTATTGTGGTAAACTGCTTGGGCTGCCTATGCCAAACATCATGTATTGTACAAATTTTAATAAGAATGTTATGTCATTCCAGGGCTTACGATTACCAATATGAACTGAATAAACCACCCCTCACTCCCCTACAGCGAGTCATGTGATTCTTGGCGCCTTACTCCAGCTGTAACATCATGTCAATATGCAATACACAACTTCAATCATTGAAAACATGCATTTTGAACTTAACACCCATCAGGCTATATACCATAAACAGAATACATTGATTTATGGCTCGTGCACTTGTGATCTGTCTCTGTCACGCTATGTAATTACACAGGCAGGCAGGTGTGATACTTGTACACATGACTTGTTATTATGTCTGTGGGTTGCAAACAAACTGCATCTATTTTTTCCGGATGGCTGGGTCGAACGGAAACCGGTACAAACTCAGATTGTCAGTTTCAAGTTTCAGTTTCGAACGAGAGTTCCCAGCCACGCAGTAGTTCCCCATCTCAATATCTGTTGATAGGATCGAACGTCAAATTCAGAGAGCATGCATTTACAAAACCCAACATCTCTACGTACATTAATTTTATGGATAACACCTTCTTCTATTGTATATGATTGTATATGATGTTTCGGTATGGGTTCTTATACCGTTATCACTCTTGCTTGACAATGGTATATGAATACATACGTTGCATCTTGTACAATAAAAGAAGTTGTTATCCATAAAAATCTTACTTTATGGTTACTCTCCATATACTTCTGAAATACCAATCAAACAGGGTATCGGCAAATGAACCAACCAATGAAAGACGTCATTACACGTCAGTGCACACCCACCCGCTTTGACTGGCTTCGTTCTCCCGGGTGCTTCGTTTTGAGGGAAGTAAACCCAAGTACAAAATATTGCACTTTTGATTCGCAATTGTACACTTATCATTTTGTTTATGTATATTATATGTCATGAATAAGAGATAGCTGTGTTTTAATTATGTTTGATTTTTTGCTTGCATGTGACCTTTACAAAACATAATCAAACCGGCTACGAAACACTGACACTACCAGGATACGTGTGTTCCGTGCGTGTTCAAGGACAGTTCAGAACATGGTCAAACATTGGTTTATAATTACCAACCATGCAATCCGTGTCTCAACAATAGTTCCAAAACCTGCATGCTGCTATACGTGAGCACACATATACACTACAAAGACAGCCAGATAAACGATGTACTAAAATACCGGGGTGTGGGCCTCAGTTTATTCCATACATCTCGTTTGCAGATAATAACATACACAACCTCAGGCTGACCTTAGCATTAATATCGTTACCCTTCATATAATATAGATATTAGTATACCTGAAGCTGAACAAGGCAAAACAACGGATTGTACGGCCGCTTCATTCACCCATTCATTCATACTTATTTTGGTCCACTCATTTATGTTAAATATCATTCACTTAATACACACTTATGAGTATTCATTGATTTAAATATATTTTATTCACAAATGTGTAAGAGATTGGGGACAAGTTATCCAACTTAAAATACCCGCTCCGCAATATTTACATGCATCCAGTTTCAACTGTATACATTTTAGAAAAAGATATGGAAAAGATAGGAAAGTTAAAGAGAGGAAGGGACACAACCTATGTGATCACACACAAAAGTCTTGACTGATGAATGAACTTTTGCACATATTCATTCTAAACAATGTAGAGGTATGAGCCTACAAGATTTCCAGTAGAGGTTTTTGCAATCGACAAGTGTCTCTGTCAGAAATGTAACAGTGAGGATGAATCCACTGTGCATGTTTATTTTGAATGTCCACTCGTTGGCCGTTTCTGGTACGAACTTGAACGATTTTTGAAACATTTCTTGTGTTGTGAGGTCCAACTAAATGAATTTTTGTCTTTCAGTTCCTTTATTACAACCTTGAAAGATATTTTCAAGTTGAAAGTTATGTTGACAGAATGAACAACCAGTCAAATGAATGTATGACTAAATGGCTACATTACGTCCAGCTTTAATGTGTAAAAAGTAGTTTCAGGGTAGTAAGTCATAACTGTACCTACTCGTGGCGAAATCCTATTTGGGGGTAAAAAGTTTAAAAGTTGAAATTTTCAGAGAATAATAATTAAAATCTTATGTCAACACACAAATGTCCTCTGCATGTATATTTTAGCAAAGGACACAAACAACTCGTAATACATATTTGGGAAAAGTCAAAAAACATTTTGTTTAGTCCTATTTGGTGTTAAACGGTGAAAAGTTGAATTTTTCGGAGAAAATATTTTAAAAATTATATTGAGACACATGTATTTTTTTATGGATAATTTCAAAGAGAACACGGGGTACTACTAATCCATGGGTGAGAAAAGTCAAATAAATTTATGCTAAATCCTATTTTGGGGTACAAAATAGAAAAATTGAAATTTTCTGAGAATAATTTTTAAAATATAATACTGAGACTCAAATGAACTTGTATATGTTTGTACATGTGTCAGTCCAGGACAGTCAAATATCAGTGATAATGTGATTGGATAGTCGCCTTTTACAATGGTTTTATTTTCTGAGTATAATTTCTAAAATATGACATTGAGACTCAGATGTAATTTCATATGCTTCCATGTGTATATTGTCAAAGAGGACAGAAGAAACTACCTATATATGCAGTAGAAAAGTCATATAATTTGAACAAAACCATAGATAAAACACTTTTCTGAGCACATGTTTTCTGTTTTCAAGGGGAAATAGACACAACTTCATGAATATGCAATTTAGTTTCGTGTAGACAAAGTTATAACTTATCTGAAAGAGAACTGCCCACTGTCAACATGGAGAAGTTGTCAATGTTGTTCTTTTGAGTGTGCGCGTGAGCATGTGTGCGTGTGTGTAGTGTGCATACAGCTTATATGTATCCGAGGGTAAGTCTCTAATAATTAAAATCACAATCCATATCTCTAAAACTAAAACTAACACATATTCCTTCTGAATTTTGAAAACAGAGCGATCAAGTTATGAACAAGGGCCCTGTGCTATTTTCAGATTTTAAAATGTCTGTTTAGTGCTTCCTTGGTAATAACTTTGACTTTATCCATGGTCGTATACTTGCTAGGACTATCTCCAAAGCCAATGGGAGTTTATTTAAGAGACTTTGACTTTGCCCATGGTAGTATACTTGCAAGGACTATCTCCAAAGCCAATGGGAGTTTATTTAAGAAACTAAGTGGTGTCTTTGCTCTACAGGAATCCGTCCATGACACCAGATATAGGTTTATCAAAAGCAAGAGTGTATTGCTGAAGGCTGAAATCCACATCAGTGTTTGATACTGCTGTACACAGGACCAGATCGTGCATGACGGAACTTCCATTTCAACATGTGAGTGACAATTCTCACAGTAATTCCATTTCCAGTGTCCTTTGTGAGATATTACACTTCAAATACAACCAGCTCACTTACACATGACTATGACTATAGATCACTTGACTTCTTTGTATGGTCGCTCACACACGTTGAGCAAATACAGTTTTGAGTATGGGATTCAGGTTGAGCACATGAATGTGACACAACTCAATTCTGAGAATCATACAGTCTAGTGATTAATTACATATACTACACGAATTGTGCAAGACATCAAGATTCAGCAAGGTTTAGAGGACATATGAACCCAACCCTTTCAGCACATGAACACCTCGGCAGCCTTGGAAAACAGTCACCCGATTGTCCGAAACATCATGGTTATGACTTAACCCATGTTCTCAGATTCATCTAAGTTATCCGTTACAAATTGAATTAACTGACTCTGTGTACCCAAGAAGATAAAACCTATTTTTCCATTCTGCTACACCAATCTAGTGAATTGTATATGCTAACAGACAGCTTTTGTAAAACCAGATATGTTACTCTCTCGGGTTGAAAACACCAAGTTTTGATGAAAGACGACATCCATCAACTCGCTTGTTCTCGAAGAAGGGTAACAATTAAGCACCTGCAAAACACACTCTACCATTAAGAACCATCCGGAAAGGAGCTGATGATGTAGAAATGACAAAGTCTGAGGTGTATTTGGTAACTACAACTTATCCCACACAAGTACTCTCACAACAGCACTCTTTGGACACTTGAGCCAATGTTATATGGCGGTAACATGTTCTAAAACGTTACAGATGAAATAGGTTCTTTTTAAAGATACTTTTTGACATCATGTTTAACTTACTGACACGAATACTGTACTGATATATATAAGCAGTGCTGTTTGTTATCTTTCTCTCTCTCTCTCTCTCTGTGTGTGTGTGTGTGTGTGTGTGATGACTTCTGTTGCTGTTACCTGAATTTTACCATGTTTTCTGGTCATTATGTTATGTAGTACTAATGTAATTACTTGGCACTAAGTTGTATTGATTATATACTTAGTATTTCTGACTCCATTTACTGTTTTAGTTCAGAAGTTGATATGCAGCAATAACTTGTATTCCGCCGTCGGAAATGTGGCAATTAGAAAGAGTTACTTGTAGTAATGGTTTGAAATTCTTTTCTAACGCATCGTGGTTGATATTTGTAAGTCTAATCCAATAGAATAAATAAAGGTAGGTTAGATTTTGATCGTGAGAGTGTGTTCGCGAGATTACACGTCCTGAGAAAGAAGTGAAAACAGCACCACTCCTACCACCGTCACAACTGTTTCCTGATGTGGATAACCTATTTTTGACAAGATTGAGAAACAGTTGTAAATGTCTTCAGAAATTGTATCCGCTATATATATGACTGAGATGTTGCTGAATGTGGTGTTCAACAAACAGCAAATCCAGTTGCATCAGCGTCCTGTTTGACAACAGTTTGAGGATATATATGGACACGTCATTGTATAAAAAAAGAAGTTGTCATCCATCTTTTATCTTACCTTTATTGCTACGTCCAACAACATTAATCGCATCCCTAACCGCCATTTTCTAACATCACGTCAAAACGCCGTGATATAGATCTAATTCTACCAATGGGCGTTCGAACGCTAGTGGACATGACGTCACAAAAGTTGTTTTTTTATGACGCCAGTCCAACAGAAGGCAAAGAGGGGTAATTTATTCATTTGAAATCAGAAACACGTACATACTTTTCCATACTTTCTTAAAACAAAGTTGATAACGAATATCAACTACACATCATCTGTGGATTCGCTGCGTTATGTGAATTTAAGCTTATCTGCTCACACACTGCAGCTCACCTCACGCCATTTCTTGTAGTGAGTCGGTTTTTGTCTGAATGATCAATGCGCAGTTACACGTACGTAATTCACTCACTCGCTCATTCACCTGGGCTTATTGACATCAGTTCCAAAAGTTGATCTAATGAGTAGAACGCTGACAAAAAACAGTTGGCTGCCTCTGACGACATCTGTTACGGTAACGACATTAACACTGCAGGAATATTTTGATTATAAAAAATGACACGGGCTTTGGTCCAAACGCGTATTTATAAACACTGCTAGAAGCGGCTGTGACATGTACATTAAATTGCCTTTTCAACAAAACAAAATAAGGTGCCGGTAGGTGTTCGTTGCAACATGCTATAAATATACCCTGGAAAGAGTGATAGAACTCGGCAGTGCAAGTTTTAATTATCACAACCACGTCAGCAATTCCTTATCTTGCCGCAAAACTCGGATTTCACGTTGGGTTAGCAGCATAGCATTCATTCGCGCGTGTGGAATGTTGTGTTCTACGTCATAGGAAGTGGGTTCTCACTGCCTCTTCCTGATGTAGCCGCCATATTGGTCGGCTTGAGGGTCAGAAAATTGCAAACTCTTGTGTAGTTTGGAAGTTCTTTTAAAAACTTGTCAAAATTCCGCTCTTTAGCCCCAAAATGCCGTTGGCTCCGTTAGCGGATCCCTGGAAGCGTATGGAAGTGGCCCAGGACAATGAGGTAACACGATCTCACGTGGATTTCACTAGTACACAAACTGTTGAATCCGATGCAGTCCGTGTATTACTTGAGAATTCGGCGTCTCAGTGTCCGGTATTTTGTCGGCGTATTCTTTTGACGGAATAAGGACGACGACATGCTTTACCAGTAGGGGTGCTTGTTAATTCTACATTTCTAATTTTTTTGTTTGTTCGTTCACAGGCAGGAAGTACAGAAGATATGCTTGTGGATGATCAGGTAAGTTGTCTGACGAGAGTTGTCTCGCTCCAGTTAACGCTTGGATTTCATCTTAAACCACTGCTGTCAGTTTTATTGAATGTTTGTTTTAGAATGTTTGCGAGTCAAATACACTAAAAATTGCCAGACATGGGTGATACAATGCTTTTGGCATCAACAAATGACAATTACATTGGTAGCATTGATCACTAAGGAATTTATGGGGCACAAGTGTGGGCGTGGAATGTAGAACATGTTTGCCTTGAAAGAGTAAACATTGAACATAGACAAGCCACAGTCGTGTGCACAATATAAGTACGTAGGTTTCAAACTGTTAACCCTTGGAATTCACGGAATCGTATCTCAGCTATGATATTGTTCATGTTGTTGGTGATTTGTTGTCACCAACAAGTAGGAATCATCATTTTTTTACAACATTAAAAAGTTGTAAGAATTAGAAGATAACAACCTTATGCTTGGTCATGATGATAAGTAAATGTGATATTGACTTGTCAATAATTTTAAGTAATATAGTTTCATAATTTTGGACTGATTTCAGTCTGTTTGTCATTTTCAACTGTTATGTTGAACATTTTTGAGATGTTGAATTATTTTGACACTTTTTCAGAATAAGAAGGAGTGACAACAATTTTATTTAGAAGAATCATGTTTGTGTATCTTTGTACCATGTACACTGCACCCATTGTAGCTACACAAGCTTATACAGGGAGCATAGTTGATTATTTATGCACATGTTAACTCAGCTCAGCTTTTGCCATTGACATGTCAGCATTTTGTTCAGAGTGTGGCAGATTAGTAGTAAATAATTGTTACTATTTATAATCATCATGCTAAATTTTGTCTAGTAATTTTGATTGATTGTTGGTTATTAAACGGTTAGCACAGCAGTGTCAAATTGTCCAAACTGATATTTAACAATCCCAAGTCAGGTTATGGTGATTATGTTTGGTGACGTATACTGTTATGTTTTGCCGTGGTGATTGCATTCCACAAACAGGACAGATATTGAAAAAAGCCTTTTAATGGTTTTGCTATGTGTCACTGCAATGAATACAGTCATAGTAACAGGTTATAGTGATTGTGCATGTTGCACAGTATTTTTCTATTGCATTTATTTAATTTATCATTGAATTAGCTATCATCATCTCAGAAAGCCTTTTAACTTGTCATGTTAGTTGTAAGGAGTGCTCAATGACATACTTGTAGTTTATCAGTTTGATGGATTGTCTACAGGACCATCCTAGTCACTTTACGATAATATTCTTGACCTTTTTAACTAGCTGTATTGATACATTGAAAAGTTATTATTCTATTCAAATGAGATAAAAATATTTACAGTGGGAGATTCATGTGTTAGTGGTAATATGGATGAGGTGAATAGTTTGAATTGGCAGATCCAGAGGGGGGGTCAGGGAATTTGAACCCCGCTTTTTGAAATTAATGAAAATGACTTATGATGACTTATGATGACTTTTTTTTTTTTTTTTTTTGTTGCTTTGGCAGAGCGGATAGGTGGGTTCAGGGGGTTTGAACCCCCATTACCTGCCCCTTTCAAAATTTCTGGATTCTCCCATGGTTTGATGACAGCCAGACCTTGTTTTCCTCTGGCCTTAATCATTAAAGACAACTGACTGTTCACCAGGTGACACCAGTGCTTGGGAACTCTAGCTACTTCAGCATGTTTTAGTAACATAACTAAATTACTTGGATTGACTAGGATTTTTGTAGACATGGCCAGAGACTGATATTCAGCCTAACGTCTGCAGCAGAAACAGTGAAAGTTTCAAAATTAAAATGCTAAAAAAATCATTTCATATTCAGGCACCCCTAAGTATTTGAAGGAATCACAGCAAATTTGAAGGAATTGCATCTCAAATGTAAACAAAAGCAGACCACTCGCAAAACAATTGCAGCGATATCGGTAGTTTAGCGGTAACAACATAAACACAACGTTGCTATCGGAAGCAATGTCAGTAATAGTTGAAACACGCTCTGCCATCTTCGGAGATTCTCAGCTCCGTTCCGTGATTTGTCGGTCACATCCTGAAACTCACACATCAAAACATGGTGTCATTAGGAAGAGCACCTGTCTGGGTGAGTTTTGTTTTTAGTTTCTACTGTTTTCATTTTTATAATTATCCATCTTTGACCACTGGTGTTGAAGGTGTTTAGGTATGAGGAGTTGTCAGAGACATTTATTTTTTTGTAGGGAATGATCACACCTAAACAGTGGTCAAAGAACGATAATTATGAAAATGAAAACAGTAGAAACTAAAAACTAAAAAAATGTAGGCTGTGTTCGTTTACATTTGAGATGCAATTCCTTCAAATTTGCCGCAATTCCTTCAGTTACTTAAGTGGGCCTGATATTAATTTGCTTATGTCATAGCTTTGTGAGGGAAACCTGTGTATCTCAAATGACATTGACCTTGAGGGAGTTGAGGTAGCCTGGTTGTCAGTGCGTTCTCCTATCACACCGTACCGCTTAGCATGGGTACAATTGGTGAAACCCATTTCTGGTAAATCCCCCATCATGATATTGCTGGTAAAACCAAAGTCACTCACACTCTAATGACAGTGAAAAACAAAATATGAAATGTATGGCCCTATTTCGTCTATTGATACAAAAGGTTTTTATACCAAAGAACAGTAACCCATGTGTGACATTTAATCCAAACAAAGATAAGACGTTACCTCATGTTGTCATTGTAATTATGACAAAAATTTAATTCAGTAATACCTTACCTTCCTGAACTTAATTGGTTCAGTGTTATGCATGTTACCTGAAACACAAGCTTGTTTTGTTTGGCCCCCTTATTGTAGAATTTCTTAGCATGTTACAGTAACCTGCTTCATCTCTGTTTAGTGATTTAAACATTATGGCTGTATCAGATGGCACCAGGAAACATAGCTTGTTTTGTGTGTTTGGTCACTGTTTTCGTATTTTCAATTCAGCAGAAATCCATTGAACATGCTGTGGGGTAGGTCATCAATGAACGTGAAAAGCCAACCTGGTTTACAGAAAGGGAGATAGACATGCAGCTGTTGGGACCCTTAATGTACACTGTTTACTTTCCTAATGCAGGTTCAAGTGTGAGCAAATCGATAACCATCACAATACAGTCATTTGTCTTGTTGATTGAAATTTGCTGTTGTGAACTTATGAGGTGAGAAAATACTGGTTTGTAAAACTTCTTGGGTGCCTTGTACAGTACAATGTGTAATCCCCCTTTCTGTATATAGACTAAGGCTGCAATGAATACACTATGTGAGGGATATAATATATATCATGAATATTGGGTAATGAATACAAATAATTATTCATGATTATAATATTGTAGTATTGAGGGACAATATGGAACCCCCATGTTGACTGTGAATTTGTCATAGTAATGACTAGTGATCTGACATGACACTCAAATTTGGTATTTAGTAGTAATAGTACACTGATAGTTGTAACTTGTAGTCCACAGTATCATGTGCCATCATTGCGAATTAACATGACTTGTACTACTAAAATGCTAGTACATACTCTGGTCTCTCTCTTGCATATCTAACTTTTATGATTTAATATTAAGGCACAAGTAGAACGTGACCAGATAGAAATTTTTAAATATTTATTCATAATCGCGTCTGGTGACCACGAAATATAAATTATATTCATGAAGGGACATGGTTCTGTTCACCGAATATGTGAGTGCATCGTAACAGCTGTAATATAGACCGATTCTTTTGCTGTTGCTCACTGGTTTATCTGGTCCAGACTCAGTTGTTTAGAAATCACCACCATGTATCGCTTGAATATTGTTTACTGTGGCATAAAACTAAACTTTCTTTAATGCAAGACATTTCATTGCAGATTTGTGTCCCTTGGTTATACTAGAAATATATGACAGAAAGTCTGTGTCCCATTTCCCTTGATTTTGTTTTTCAAGGTTTGACACAGACAGCACCATAAATCAGTTTTGCAGATCATTGCTTACTATGTCGAGGGCTCGTTTCCTTGGTCCAGACTTCTTGATTATTTACATACTGCCGTCCTATAGCAGGAAAGTTACGTGAGCGCCATGTTACACCAAACGAAAAGTCATTGACATTGTGATTTGATCAGAGGTACGTCTGTATGTCCTTTGGAAGTCATTTCTACATATGATGGTGATCTGTGGCTGATGGATTGAAAAGTTAGCACAAGGCCACTGTTTCTACAGGTACTCACTACTGCTTATTTGTTTATTGTTCAAGATTGTTCCAGAAAACAAATCAGAAAAGGAATTTGGCAGTAAGACTAAATGAATATGATTTTATAATGTATGACATTTTTGTCATTTTTCATTGTATACTGCACAAAAGATGACAGGGATTCGGAATATTTTGGGTATAATTATCTGTAGTGTAGACTGAGCTCTCAATTTCTGGAATATGTTCCCTGAAATAATTATGATCTTTGGTGTGTTTTGTTCACCAAGAGCATGGTTTCTTTACAAGAGTACAGTTTCCCCAATGACCATAAGCACATTCCCATTTTATAAAGCAAGTGTCATTGCTGTGTCGTTGTATCTTGTAAATCCTTTTCCCAGCTGGAGCTAATTGTATTAGTATTGATTTTATGTCTGCAAATACCCTTAACTGTCCATTAGAACAAGGCTCAGCATTTTACCAAGTGCAAAGGATCATATAGACGCATCTGTACTAGCCATTGACTGGCAGTTTGAAAAATTCCCTCCAACTATCATGGATAGTGTTGTAAAAAGTAGTCACAAGGCGACTATAGGTCAACATGGGCAGGGTGGCAGTATGTGTCTGTGGTTGTGTAACTGGGAAGGAATGTGGTTTTCAAAGATTTTGAATATGCTTTGCTGCTGTATGAATTGTATCGGTTTGCAGAAGGACATGCTCATTGGGAAGAAGCAAGGCCATACAGCTTTAAATATGCAGATATTTGATGGCTAGGGGATTCATTTTGTTAATACCACTGGGGAAATACTTCCGTAGAATACAATTGCTGAATTTATTGACAGCCCCACTTGTGATAAGGATGATATTCAAAACTGATTCTCATTATGCCAGGTAGCATATTGAATAGAATGACATGTTTTTTTGTCCTCATCAAAGGTTCACATTTTGACTATTTGAAGTCTGTGAAAAGCCTGGGTACCCAGCTTTATAATCTGCTGTGAAAGTTTACAGAAACAAGTGATGGTGGGTTTGATTCCCAGATTTGTCCTAAACGCTCTCATTGTTTTTGTCAGTATCATCAATATGCCTGTGGGTTTTGCAGAAATGGTCAGCTTGTAAGATCTGCATCACTGGTTATACATACAGATTATAGAGATTGAGAATCATGCTCTCAATATCTGTCAATATAAGTCAGAGAGATTACCCGTAACTTCATATGAGTCCATTATTGACAGATATTGGAGGCGTACGTGAGCAAAAATACCAATTCTACCATGATTTCAGTAAATACTGGATTGTGATTGCTTAATCAAAGTCATTTAGAGGTATATAATAATGTTATATACCTCTGATTTCCAACACAGTATGTATATTTTGAAAAATCTGAATAATGTGGTTACGGTAGAATGGAGATAATTGTGCTGTGTTGGAGAATCACAGCAAAGTTGTAATAGCTCTAAATATTATATTTAAAACCTCAGGCTATATGTTCAGTTCTAAATCAGATTTAGAACTATTTTAATTTTGTTCTATGCCTCTGATTTTCCAACACAGTTTGGGACCTGTGAAGGTTTGGGGTAGAATAGGTCTTCAGCAACCCATACTTACCATAAAAGATTACTATCCTTGTCGTAAGAGGCGACTAATGAGATCGGGTGGTCAGGTTCGCTGACTTGGTTGACACATGTCATCGGTTCCCAATTGGGCAGATCGATGCTCATGCTGTTGATCACTGGGTTGCCTGGTCAAGACTCAGTTATTTACGCACCATATAGCTAGAATATTGCTGAGTTTGGCGTAAAACTAAACTCACTCACTCATTCCCCCAACACAGTATATTTATTTCCTAAATAGAAATCAATATTTGTCACATCATTGAGTGGTGATAAATTTACACATGGAATGCAAACAAGAACATTACTCTGAAGATAATTTAGAAGCATCCGATAAGCAAAAGACATAGCTGTGTGTATTTAGTTACGACTTTGTCATCACAATAGTTTATGTACAATAATATCAATGATGCTATTTTTAAAGAGGCAGTACATAATGCTCATTCCATTATCTGATGATATTTCCCTTGCTGATTACGTGTGATGTGACTGATGTGATGTTCAGCACTACTCATTCACTGATTACTGAAAGTAGTTACTAAGACATGGGAGAAACAACCTTTCGGTATTTCTTGGACATACGTGTCCATTAATAACATTAGCTCTTCTTTTAAGAAATAGTATTTTCCTAATTATCAATATATTGGGGTCAAAATAGCTCATCCTTGCCTCCCTGTGAACATTCCAGATCAGATAAGGACCCCTGTACTTTATGCTTTTCTGTGTTTGTATGGATTCCAAATCAAACTAGGACCCCTGTACCTTATTCTTGTCTCCCTGTAGGGAATTGGGATCAGATTAGGACCCCTGTACCTAATGCTTGTCTGCTTGTATGGATTTCAGATCAGACTAGGACCCCAGTACATCATGCTTATTATCCCCATGCAACACGTTTTGCAGGGGTATTAAAATGCACCCCATCTGCCTATCGGGGCGTGCATCCGTCCGTGCACATTTCTGTTTTCCTGAGCAGAACTTTAAAACCATTCAATATTTCTTCACCAAACTTGGCACATAGATTGATCTGATGGTGTATTAGTGCCTTTTGGTAATTTGGGTATTCTTAATAAAATATTTTTTTGCATTGCCATAGCAACAAGTTTGACTTAGACTGAAATTGGAGGTAATGTAGGTGATATTGATGACTGTGTCTTTTTGTCTTATTTCTATAGATTCCAAATCTGACTATGACCCTGGTATGGTTTCCAGATCAGGATAGGACTTTTGTACATTATGATTGTAACCCTGTAAGAGTGGCAGGTCAGGATAGGATGCTGTACACTATGTATGTGGCCATTCCATAGTCTTCCTGTGGGACTTCAGGTGAGGATTGGGCCCCTGTATGCAATGATTGTGTACCAGTGGGGATTCTGTTTGAAATTAAGCCAACTGTTATGGATCATTGGACAGATTGTTAGGCTGAGGCATGGATCATTAATCATAGTCATTCAGGTCATCTGGCTACTGATGTAGCTTTAATACTGCTGACTGTGCTGTAATGTCTTCACTCAGCCACTAATTGTGTCCTGAGAGAACAGCCTGTTGGTGATTTCAAGACCCTTTGAGACACTGGATCTGTAAGGTCACTGACCACTGATGACAGGCTGCAACTGATCACACTCACCTGACAATTCTACTCCTAGAACTACTGTGTCTAGACATTGTAAATTAAAGACCAGTCTTGCTCAGCAGGTATTGAGAATATGAACAGTGTGCCTATTATAACGTGGAGCTTGTGGACTGAATACCCACATAGGATTTTATGCCAAATGACCACTGCCTGGACACAGTGATCCTTTGAATGGTACACGAATGTTTAATTAGTTTATGGCTCTATGAAAATCTGAGGTTTCCATTTGCGACAACAGCGATGTATGGAATCCTTGGTTTTGAACAGTTCCTAGATACTTAAGCTTGTCATGTATAACAACCATTATGTGGATTTTGTATTCAGGTTTCAGGCCCCCCTAAGTAATTGAAGGAATTACAGCAAATTTGAAGGAATTGCATCTCAAATGGATACAAACGCAGCCCACTCGCGAAACAATTGCAGCGATATCGGTAGTTTAGCGGTAATAATGGAAACACATCGGCCCTATCGGAAGCAATGTCGGTAATACTGGAAACACGCGCGGCCATCTTCGGAGATTTTTCGGTCGCGAGCGGAAACTCACGCAGCAAAACATGGCGTCGTTGGAAGAAACACCCGTCTCGGTGAGTTGTGTTTTTCGTTCCTACTATTACGTTTTTATACCTATCCATCTTTGACAACCCGTGTTGAATGCGTTTAGGTATGAGGTGTTATCTGGGCAATAGCTTATGTTTTTAGGAAACGATTGTCACTGCAGAACAGTGTCACAAGTCATGCCCCTGGAGATTGTTTACACCTGAACATCGAAGTCGTGCCGATGATTACAAACATCATGAACGTGCGCCATGAAGAAGTTTATGAGCCATAATTTTTCTTTCTATGAAGTGCAATTGACAAATTTGAACACATTTTACAAAAAAATGATGTTATATCTAGCGCACGTTCGTAATCATCAGCACGACTTCGATGTTCAGATGTAAACAACCTCCAGGAGCATGACTTGTGACACTCTTCTAGAGTGACTATCTTTTCCTAAAAACATAAGCTATTGCCCCGACAACACCTCATACCTAAACGCATTCAACACGGGTTGTCAAAGATGGATAGGTATAAAAATGTAATAGTGGGAACAAAAAACACAACTCACCGAGACAGGTGTTTCTTCCAATGACGCCATGTTTTGCTGCGTGAGTTTCCGCTCGCGACCGAAAAATCTCCGAAGATGGCCGCGCGTGTTTCCAGTATTACCGACATTGCTTCCGATAGGGCCGATGTGTTTCCATTATTACCGCTAAATTACCGATATCGCTGCAATTGTTTCGCGAGTGGGCTGCGTTTGTTTCCATTTGAGATGCAATTCCTTCAAATTTGCTGTAATTCCTTCAATTACTTAGGGGGGCCTGGGTTTGGTGTCCTTTACCTTCATTTCAAGGTCACAAGTGAACTTAAACCTTTTACCCATGTCAGCGATATATCTGAAGAAATAATCTCTGGATTTTCCTTCACCTTCGTCATCAAGCTTCGTCTAGGGAAGGTGCATGGCCCAGTAGGTTTTGGTGATCTTCACTTAGTGTTCATAGTCACAGACAGACACACTGATTTCTGCATGTTTGCCTGCATGTTAAGCTTGTCAACACGATATCTCAAGAACTGGTCACTAGATTTTCTTATTCATTACTAAGCTTCATCTTGGAAAGGTGCTTTTAACTTTATCGTGAACTACTACCTTCATTTTCATTAGTGTTTTAAGTTTAATGTGATAATTAGCAGCGGGGGATTATGCCACCTTAGTGACAATGCTTGTTTTGTGATTTAGATTTTATGCTGGTCACATGCTGATCACATAGCTAAGATATTGCTGAGTGTGCTGTTGAACAATTGGCTTCTCAGCATTTATGTGTTAAGTGTCATAACTGTTACAGTGCTGGAAGACTGCTTTAACCATTGTACATCATGCTGCCCACCCTGCCTCACACTCATCTATCACCAAACCGTTCTTACCCTCTGTCACACAGCCACTCTAAATCACTTGCTCGGGATTTGTCTAGATCTGCTCAGAAACTGATATTTAGCAAAATGCCTGCATCAAAAACATTTTAATTTCTCATTGGAATTGATGATTTTCCGTTTTCTGAAATTTTATGAAAATAAAAGCATTAAAACATCCAATGTTTAATAATATGATGATTTTTTCCTATTTGCCTGTTGGAGGCACTTAGTTAATGATCCTAGATAAGCCCCTGCATGCCTGACTTTGACATTGGATGATTCTGCCTTGTAGCATTGGTCTGTTTAATCACACACCCTATAAACCATTGTGATGTGTCTGAAATAAAGCTGATTCTGGCATTGGACAGCAGTTGCTCAATCAAGGACACTAGACCAAATATAATATGCCCCAGGCTACAATCCAATATGGATACAGTATTATTGTGTTCGTGAATAAGAGACCATGAAATATAGAATGCTTGTCTTTTGATGAAGAGGCTAGCTGCTGGGCATGTCATTGAACAGTAACATCCTGTAATGATCTGTAAATAACATATCACACAGTTTACCCACCACACTTTCATTTACGAACCACAGTTTCAGAACTGGAACGGAATTGCATGGTAGTGTATATTTTGGGAGTGACAGTGATTTGCTACACTGTCACCCTCAACTCAAACATACACTGATCTGCAGGCAGCTGTGAGTTAATATTTAACACCAAAGAGAAAGCAGGCAGGCATATGTGAATGTGTCCAAAGCGATTGATTTATAAACATGATGCCATCATGTATTATCACAAACCCGTAGTCTTGGTGGAATCAAGAAGTGTATTTCAGTAGTGATTTCCTTTGTGTATGTATGCATCAGATCAGGCTTGTGAGGTTCATTTATGAAAGGGAAGTACTTTCAATGGAGGCTATAAATAGTTTATCATCAACATGTTGATGAGCTGCAATATTGGCAGTATGCACAATTCTTAAGCCACTCTAGGGTTTTTATGGGCAGACTGCCTTCATCTCCCTATGCTTGTGTGAAGGCAGCTAATTATGGTTGTGAGAGCCCTTGTTTTATGCTTCATCATTAACAAAGCTATTTGTGGCCAGCTGTGCTGTTGATGTGCAAGCTGGGTCTATACTCAAAATTACAAAGCCGTAGACCTGTAAACCTGCTGAAAATAATGATTAAGTCATGCTCAAGGTAGTTCACTTTAAACTTTTTGGCACAAAATGTATATTAGAATCAGTTCGCTAGAATGTGTACAGGGATTGATGTAACTCAACTGCAGCATGACATGTTTAAACATTTTCTGATGTGCACACTGCTCCCATAAGTCAATGAGAAGTCAGGGAGTTTGGGCTTTTCTGTGAAAGTCAGGGAAAAGTCTGGGAATATGGGGTTTAATTTGGGGAAATTTAGGGTTATTGTCAGGGAAAAAATTGACGCAGAATATCGCAAATAGATGTAATAGTCAAAGTCAAAAATGCTTATTGTATATGAAGGTCACATACAACGCAACACACAACTTTGCAGATTTTGATTCATTTAGGTATGGACTTAAAGTTACAAATCATCAAAAATTCATATTCATCTTGCAAAGTTAAAAAATAACTAGATTAACGACCACCACCACTACCCCACCTTCTGTGAGATTGGAGTTCAAATGATTCACCAAGTTTCACCCAGTTCTAGGAGAAAAAGAGGCTTCAATAGCTGTGCTGCTCTGCACCCTTAGCACATGCGCAATGATTAGGTTTGCACGGCTTGAACCAGGGAAGGCGACTCGTAAAAAATGCCTGCAAGGATTATCATTGCAGTCAAAGCTGGAGACAGAAGAGATGTTTCTTGTGCTTACAAGCATCTTGGGACTGCAGTAATTAAAATACACTGGTCACATACCTGTTGAAACCAAATGTTCTAGAAAGTGTAGCTTGAGAAATTCTAATTTCTTTGTTAAAAATTGCACAGCTTGAAAACATGTTGATTGTTATAAGCATCACAAACTCCATCTTTTTTATTGACACCTATGTGTCTGCCTGTCTGCAGATGACAGTATGCAACACACAAGTTCAATCATTGACCATATGCAATTTGAACTTAACACATATCAGACTATACACCATAAACAAAATATATTCATTTATGGGGTGTACACCTGGGTTCTGTCTGTCACATTATGTAATTACAGAGACAGGAAGGTGTGATACTTGTACACATGACATGTTGTTTTGTCTGTTGGTTGCAAACAAACTGGATCCATTTTTCTTTGATGACTGGATAAGAAGGAAACCGGTGCAAACTCAGATTGTCAGTTTCAAGATGTGTTTTGTACTTGGACGAATGACAGTTTCCAGCCATGCAGTAGTTCACCATGTCAGGATTTGTTGATTGGATCGAACGCAAATGCAGAGAGCATGCATTTACAAAACCCAACATCTCTATATACATTATTTATGGATAACAACTTATACTGTACATGATGCGACGTTTCGGTATGGATTCTTATACTGTTATCACTCTTGCTTGACAGCGGTTTATGAATCCATACCTAAACGTTGCATCTTATACAATGAAAGATTTGTTGTCCATAAAATATCTTACTTTATTGCTACTCACCATATACTGAAATTACAGTTCAGATAACAATTGCCTCTAAGGATAATACAATGTTTTACATAAAGCACTATATTACATATTACATTTTCAATTTTGGAGGATAGTGTGTGTGAGTTTAGTCTTACACTACACTCAGCAATATTCCAGCCATCTTTTTACGGCGGCGGTCTGTAGAATAATCAAGTCTGGACCGGACAATCCAGTGACCAAGAACATGAGCATCGATCTCCTCAATTTGGAAGCGATGACATATATCAAAGGATGTGTAGCATATTTATTTAGGATCTATTGTTTTCTTAAATCAGCATAATGTGGGCAAGCAAAAGCAAAATGAATTTCATCATCTACAGCTGGGTTACATAATGGACATATTCTTCCATGAAGTGAACTGTTGGATTTGGGAATGAAACAGTTTGAAATATGTTTTTGGGGTCAAAATTCCAAAATTCTGGAAACTGACATAAATTTAATAAAAGCCCTCGCAGCAAATGATTTCAAATTTATAACTCTCTTTTTTAAGCTCATGGGAAAACACTATTGCGAGTAGGCATAGTGATTAACAATAAATACCTGTAATTGTTTACCATTCAAAAGAACACTTTGTCTTTAGAGGTAACAGATCCTCCTCTGATAAAGGTATCTGTTTGTTTGTCCAAAATTAACAGATAATTTTCCATTCATTTGTATTCCATTCCAAAATATTATAAACAGTATCATGGCTATAGTGCTTTTCTTTCAAATTGTGAATGCTCATTTTGGTGAAACTTGCCCATCTTAGTTTCAGTGTTAAAGTACAGCATTGGTTGATATGACATGACCTATGTTATGACATATAATGTTTATTCATTCACAAGATTGAATGGGGTTCATTCTAATTGTCATAGTTATACTGATGGTAAAGTTGTATTTGCATGTTTATTCTTAGCAAATATGCCTTTGATACTGACAACATATGTGATAATGAAGAAATGTGTTCCTGACTTAAAGTGAAATAATTTAGTCACATCATTACTTTTACATTTATGCTCTTTGTCAAAAGCCTTTAATATAAAATACGAAGTTTTCAGATAGTATGTTGTTGACATTACTTTGGAATATATACAGTATGGTTCAAAATTATTGAGAATAGCTAAAGCATTTCATATTATTAAACGGGAACAAATCAGATAAAATTGAATGTATTGTGAAAGTGAACTGACCTTTTCATGTTGTGTAGGTAACAATTTAATATTTCACAAGTCTCCTTGAGCTTCACGGCACAGTCTAAGACGGGTAGGCATACTTCCTATCAGAGAGGTTAGCGTCTCGTGAGTTATGCTGTCCCAGTATCGGACCACTTCTCTCTTCATGTCTTCAATTTTTGTCAACCCCTTTTGATTCACACATTCCTTCATCATCCCCCAAATGTTCTCAATGGGATTTAAGTCAGGACTATATGCAGGAAATGGTAATGCAGTCACATTTTTCTCCTGAAACCACTGCTTGGCATGTTTTGCGGTGTGTTTAGGATCATTATCTTGCTGCAAAATCCAGTCATTTCCATAAAACACATGTGCACCTGGAAGGAGAAAATTATCTAATATGTTAGTGTAGCGTTGACTTGTCAGATTTCCTTCAAACACACACAGCGGGGTCGTTCCTAATAAGGATATCCCTCCCCATACATGAAACTTTGGGCTGTATTTAGGTCGTCGATACAACGGTGCTGACGCAGACTTTGTCCATATTTTCACATTATTGGGATATACCCATATTGAGCTTTCATCAGTAAAAATCACATTTTCCCAGTCAAAGTTTTCATGTGCCAAACACCACTCAACACGCCTGTCTTTATGTTCTTGTTTCATGAGAGGAGAAGGAATTCCAGTCTTTTTCTCCCATCCAAGATCAATCAAATTTCTTCTAACTGTAGATTTTGATACAACTGTTGATCCCCTTTCTATCATTTCATACCTGATGTTGGAGATGCTTGCCATTTGCTTTTTAGACGCTAAAATTCCCAGCCGGACGCGATCTGGGAAGTCCAATTTTCTGGGTCTCCCTGCTCCTTTCTGGTGCCCCAAATCCTTTCCCTCTTTACAATTCTTCCTAATCCTATACACAGTAGAAAGAGGAGTTCCTGTTCTCTCTGCCAATGTATTTACATCATCAATTCCTTGATTACACAACTCAAAAATCAACCTTCTTTTATCTTCAGCAGACATTGTTGACAGTGCTGAGGAAAATGACGTCTGCGACAAATTCAGGGGAGGTAACTCTAATTGTACTATACCCAGTAGGCCAAGATGAGTTACCTCCCTTATACCATTACTTAGTTTTAAGTATCAGTGAATCAGTTGAGGTGTTAGGATAGCTCAAAGTAAGAAGAAAAATTCTCAATAATTATGAACCAGACTGTATGTGATGGTTACACTGTATCTCCTAGTGTTATATGACTTTGTGGCTACGGAGTTGAGGAACATCACAAATCTTCATCACAAATCTTCATCACAAATATCAGTGGTTTGGTTAATGTAATTAATTAACAAAAAATGTATGTATGATTGGACTCTCTGAAGGGGAGGAAGGAGGCCAGTTTTTGCACATAAATGGTCAGGGGAAAAGTCACTAAAAGTTGGTCTGCCATGCCTGTGGGAACCCTGGTCAAGAACTGTCTATCATTGTCTGTACTGACTTCTTTTCTGTAGCTTCATTTCTAGAGCAGCATTCAAAGTCAGTGCAATGTTTTCCTTTGAGTTATTAAAGGGTTTGATGAAAGCATTTTGAACCTGCACAGAAATTGCAGAATGAAACCTGATATACCCACTTGCACCTAGTTCGTTCAGAACACAATGATGTTAGAAGGAAAAGGAACTGGCTTGAAGCTGTAGCTCTGGCTTGTTTGACAGTGTCTCAATAACTTTTGTGGTTCTCATCATAAAACGTTAAAGAGTAATTATGTTAAAAATCATCTCTACCAGAACTCTAGTATTTTATATACAATTTTTTTATTCTATAGGTGCAACATGCTTTTGTCAGGTGCATCAAGTTATTACTTAATGTTGCATTGGTTGCAAGGAAATCTGTTTTGTTTCTAATGGTCGTTTCTAAAGAAATATCAGATTCATGATAAGGACTGTGTTAGGTTTAAAAAACATGAATTTAGTTTGCTTATGTATTATGACTAGTCTCTTATGATTAAGTATATTATAATGCTGTCTTATCTCAGGGTAACAATTGTATTGAGTGTGGAACATACACCATCATGTACATGGGCTAAAAATGACAACTTATACACACAACTAATTACTAAATAATTTCTGCATGTATATCAACATAATGGTACTTTCTGAAGAAAGTATGTCCTTTCCCTTTTGTAGTTTCAGTTGTTGTTTCTGTGCTCCTGAAAAATCAATATGTGTCCTTGGTGAGATATGCATGCGCAATCTTTCATTTGTTGATAAGTAGGGCGATGGGGGTAGCCCAACAATTGAATCATTTGCTTGAAGACCAGAGTTAGATTCCCCATGTGAATTCAGTGTATGTCACTGTATGAAACCTACTCTTGTACCCCCTGCCATAATGTTGCTTGAATATTCAGACATGTCATTGTTGAAATATAGAGGTTTACTACATTGTTATAATTCTTCTGCACAGCTTTATATTGATTATATAGATGAATTCTTATTACTGCTCATGTTATTCTCATAGATTAAAACATATTGACAAGTTATTGCTGATAAAAGAAATGTATCCCATATGCAAATTGAGTGTTTAGACACATGAGTAGTTGTTTAGATCAAAACAAAAGTTGATGGCATGTTGTTTATGTAACTAACATGTCGTTCCTGGCGAGAAATACACAAGGTCAAGGAGTCAGGTTTCAGAGCAATTGGAAGACCATAACAAAAGTAAATCGGGGTAAACATCTGTAGCATGCCCCCTGTCAAATATTTTTATTTTTAGATCCCAAAATGTATCAACAAGTGTTCCCCTGCAATATTCGTGAATGTTAAATTATTCCTTTGTAAGACAATTAATTTATGCTGCTAGGGTTTATGCATGATGTCACATCATTTGGCAGTGGAAGTTTCACAGAGAAAGATTCTAATTTAGCTGTCTAGTTCTTGATGGTTCCTCATGTTGAAACACCATCAATGCAAGCAAATGTAAAAGGCACCCACCCACCTCCAACCCTTAATTTCAGACAATGAATGCTATGATAGTTATGTGTGTCCATGACCAATATTTGTAAATACAGACACAACCTAACCACACAACATGTATATTTAACATTGTTACTTATGTAAATATTATGTTCATGTTGTTGTGGTGTGGCATTTAGTCAGTGACTGATCACATAAATAGCTTTGTTGTACATGCTCTTTGTAGGAAATGGAGTTGTTTTAATTACCTCACTGTGGAAATGTCATCACGAAGCTGATGGAAGTAATTAATGGTAATTACCTTGATAGAGATTTCAGAATGGTACTGCTGCTGTGTCTAGATGTGATGAAACTGGTAATGAACCTGGGATGTGGAAAACACACTGACTTGTACATTGTTTTTGATTGTTGTTCTGAGTTATGGACCTATTATCCAAACAAATTGGCCTCTTTTCTCAATTTTGATAAAACGTGTAGCAAGTGTTGAATCACCCTTTGAAACAGTGAGCACAAGAGTATGACAAAGCAACTGACAGTAATGTCATTTGTTAGCATTTCAAATGTAAGAATTCTGACTGGAGATGGTTCTTACCCTCAGTTGAACCAAGGCCCATGTACTTACTCTTGGTTGTAACTGGTACCTATTACTATTGAGACTTTCCTTTTGCTGTCCACTTTGGCAAAATGATCATTACCCCGGTGTCCTCCTATTACAGAGACAGGCAGTTTGCAGACACCTTAGAAAAAGCAACATTTACGGTTCAATGAACAGATATGCTATTACCTGTTACCTACACTTTATAATGGAATTGTCCAAAGAATAACACAAGAAAACAATTAAAGCTTTATTTTTACTTTTAAAGATGGCCAAAACAACATTAATTTTAATTTTGATTGCTGCAATATATAAACAGTTGATTTTCACAAACATTCCAGTTTAACCTTCACCTCAAAAAGATATCTAAAATGATTGGAGCACTTAAAAAACAATACCAGTTTTTCTTCAGGATTTCCCCCCACCTGTATTAGGCTACCGGACAAGCTATGAGTTAAGAAACTCCAATAATTTTAACCAGTCATGTTCAGAATTTAACATCATCATTTATTCCATCAGCAGTTCAACTGCGAAATAATATTCCCTTAGCTGTTAAAACTTACACTGTTGTAATAGTGAAGCTTAACATTATTTATATGCAATAAAGAAGATAAATGTTTTCCACATAAGATTATGATATATGTGGAGTACATTTGATTATGTTTTTTTAAAAATAAATATAAAAAAATGCTGCATCATGTCAGTGTGGTTATTGGATGTCGGATTTTTTTATTACTTCCTTGAGTGGGGAAGGGCTTTTGTAGGTTAAAATTGTGTGCCCAATCCTTTTCTTGAGTGAATAAAATATGTTTCAATAAGAAAAAAATCAAACTTTTGAGTGACAAACCTGTTTTTATATTCGATAGTAATTGGTATTAAAACCAATTTTGAGAAGAGAAGTTACTTCTTAGTATGACCTTGTACTTCTTAGTAATTGAAATGTGAAAATATGAAAGAAGCAGAACAACTGAAAATGGAAGCAGCAGGACAGATTGACCATGTGCATTTTCATTCATAACCCTGCCTCAATGAAAATACCAAATATGTATAACAATGTTGACATACATATGACATCACTGTCAAGAAGGGACTTTCTCAAAATGGTGTGTTCACTGACTTGAGTGGCCAGATTTTTCGAGAGAAACTTTTGTTGTATCAAATAACATAGATCCATAAATGTGGCATATAAGTAACAACAATCTGATCAGACCGATAGATTCTTTCATGACTAACAGACCTCAGTATGTTACTGGTAATGAAATCAGTTCCTCCGTGGACCAACCTGTCCACTGGGGCTCCACAAGTATGTGTACCCATATTGTTCATCATTATTTACACAGTTGTGTCTGTAAAGCAGTTAACTGTTTCATTATCAGATTTGCTGATTATGCAGCAATTATCGCACTTCTAAAATCTGTTGACTTTAGTTACAAAAATGTTTTCGTTTGTAAATTTTACTAATTGGTGTTATGATAACTTTCTGGTTTTAAATAATAAGACAACGAAAGAAATGATTATAGACTTCAGGAAATCATATAATGCCTTTCTTAATATAGTAATCAACAAGGAAATTGAAATAGTGAGTAAGTCTGACTTTTTACCACTGCTTTTTTATCTCATTTCAGTTCATTAGACCCTACTCCTCACCTCATCTGCACTTGGTAACATAAGACGTGTCAACCAAGTCAGCGAGCCTGAACCCCCATTTGACATTTGAATTATGACATATTAAACTATAAATGACACAAAACGCAATAAATAATAATTTAGTAATGTGTCAAATTTGGCAGGATTTACAATGCATGTAATTCCAGTAGATACGCCAAACAAGGAGCGGATGATATAGATGAAAGAATTTTAACAGAATTTAAAGAATGTGTTTTTGTGATGCATTTGGATATGATTTCGATGTCTAAGTGAGGGTTGAAGAGGAGGGACATATGCTGTACGATTTATGTAGGAATTAAGTACCACATGTAGATGCCGTCACATTCACCCATAGATGAAGTGCTTGCTTACTTGCTTGCTTGCTTGCTTGCTTGCTTGCTTGCTTGCTTACTTACTTACTTACTTACTTACTTACTTACTTACTTACTTACTTACTTACAGTTAATGTAGAAAATTTGAATCGTTATAGCACAAAAAATAAACTAGTTACGTCTCTACTGTTTTGCATTAAAACTACTTGACAAACAATTTTTATGATGAAAAGGTGCAAGACACAAAGATTAATGTTCGTGTAAACTTGCCCTTTAAGTTTTGACCACAAAATGGGGGTCTGAAACACTTCAATAATATCATTGATACTGTGATGTAATATTGTCGCAATTCAGTTACTGCCATAGTATGGTGTATCATTATCATCATATTGTCATAGCAGTTATTTGCAAATAATGCCGTAACCTGGCTAGAAGCAGACTCAGTGATAACTTACTTTTACTTGATCAAAATTTTTACTATAAGTATTTTGATTATTTTTTGCATCCCTGTGGACGAGCTTATAGGTTTTGTTGCATCTATTGTCAATTTTTGAGAGTATGTTACACAGGAATTTGTGTTCTGTAAATCCCTGTACTGTGATGTAGATGCAATAATGATGAGTGTAAGATCACTCACTAAGCGGTTTTTGCTTTACTATGTAATTGAGGTTGCTCTAAGTTCCAATCATGATTAATGGATGATAATGGGGAACTCCTGTGTGCTTCATTAAAGATCTTTACAATGAGAACTATCCAGCACTCAGGTTATAGTGAGGGTATATTGGCATGGTGATATTATTTCCACTAATAGCAGCAAAGGTCACTGGACACAGTGACAAATGTTCTTCCCAGTGGCAGTTCCTAGTAGAATCAGTCCCGTGTGCACTTTGCACATCATGACTGGATACTCAAAGTGGGAAGTTCTTAGCCAGAATGATTAAGGACAGACTATTGCGGATGCTGTGGGTTTTGAAAATTATTATCGGTTTGTACCAGGAAGGAAATTGTAATGAGAGTCTTTCCTTACAGCTTTTTGATAAAATTGAGTATACTCATTAGATTGTTTCATTTAGAAAGGTATTGATATCATATTTCTTACCTCACTGTCATTTGTCAAATGGGACAGGTATCATGGTGCCAGTCACATGAAATTGATAGCAGCATGTTTCTTACAATGGCAGGGATAGCAGTATGCTTGTCACATGTACAGTCATGGATAGCACTGTGCTTGTTATGATGGCAGGGATATCAACGTGCCTGCCACATGGGATGGATAGCAGTATGCTTGTCCCAATAGGATTCAGCGTTCGATCTTTACGCTTACCCGCACGCCCATGGTGAATAAATGTTTTGTCGGGCGAAAGGAAATATAACTGCACTAGTCCGGCGGACTGCTTGGGTTTTAACAGTGGTTACTATTATTCATAAAGTACTGGAATTGAGATCATGCATTTTCTACTCAAATCACCAGACTAATGAATCTCTAACGTTGCAAAACTCAAAAGTTAGCGTATACATCGTGTCACTTCTTTCAAATCATGTTATCGCTCCCTTACTTTACCACGGTATAGGTTGGGAAGAGTTACACAGCTTACAATTTTAGTTATCCCTTTCCATTTCTTCAGTTCTTTACAGCTGGCCCTGATAGAGGATAACTATCTGACAAATCACAACCTTGCACACGCCTCTCATAACATCTGGCAAATTCAGTTATACATTTCCACATGGTCAGTTCTTTACTACTGGCCCAGATGGAGTAAAAATAATTGGATCACTATTGGTTTCTAATGAAACATTTCCGCCTGTCTGCTATAAAGATCGTGATTGGTCCAAATCATGCACATGACCTAAAGCTGTAAAGCTTGTAGATTTAGACACAAGTTTCAGGTAAACACATGCCAATTAGAACGTTTTACTCAAAACCTTGCCACCTATACGTAAATTATGGAACATAGAGGACACATCGTGCATAAGTTACCTGCAATAAAAATGCTTCGTGCACATATTTTAGCATTGGACATCGTCGTTTGAGCGTGAAGTTCGAGATGTCACATGAATTTCACTAAATATTTATGCAATTGCATAAAAAGTATTAAACAACAACTTGATATACCATGGTGTAACGTGTTTTCGGGGTAGTAGCACAAAAGATGATCATGAATATTATTCCGTATCGGTAGATTATCAAAACTGTATTATAACTGTAAATAAATATCACCTTGCCTTTTATAAATTATTTCATGTCTTGTTCGCAAGCACGAGCGCTCGAAGTGACATACCATGTTTTCGGGTTACTCGTTGAGCAGGGTATCACCCTTGAATGGAAGCGCATGTGATGCATTCTTCTCCACGGAAATCAACAAATACAACGTATCATTTTAATTAAAAGCCAAGCAAACTGGTAATTTTGTATTTGATTATTGTTTTGTTTTTTTTTTTGTAAAATTTGTTAAAAATAAACATATTTACAGGTAAGTTATTCAATCATTTGCACATTCATTCTTCTTGTCTGCATGGCCCGCCATGGCAGGGACAATAAAACGTGTCATGTCTGTGCAGTATACTATCATCGCAGTAGCATTTTAAATGAACCCAGAGGTCACATGCCTGGTGTGAATTCTGCTGCACGAAAAAAATACATGTAGGAGATGACCAATTCAGTGTTCAATGTTTTTTTTGTTTTTATTACGTCGGCAACATTCCATTCGAGTCACGTGATCTATATGTTTGGCTTTTCACTTGAGCAGACGATGGTCCGCTTGACAAGTTGCGAGCGTTATTTCAAAAGTTATGATCTCATTTACGAAGGTTTTCAAAGTGTATTATGTTCTATGGTAGACTTTTAGTACTTTGACAGAAGACAACAACCTCCCTGAAATCTGAACATTTCAAACATTTTGTGTTCTGATTGCAACGGAAGCTTCTACACACGAGACGATGTTTACAGGTGGCACTGTCATTTCACTGTACCCAAGAAATCATGGGGAAAAGAAATATCCCGAAAACGTGGTACGGCATGGTACGTTTGACAACTTTCATGAGTACTGCTGTTTATTTCATTCATTTGTTTATTTAGTTTGCTTATTTATTTCCGCCAAACACTGTTTCTTCAGGTTTTTTTTTTTGTTTTCTTTTGTTTGTTTTTTTGTTTTTTTTTCACAACTTTGATGTTGACATGTTGCCGATCCAGGAGTTCGATAATCGTGTCTTTCAAATTAAAATAACACTGCAAATGCAATTTTATAATTCGAATTCTGTCAGTAATGTATGACCATCTGAAATGCCATAAGTGTTTTCAGACATTGTAACATTCAGGTTGGTTCCTAAAAATATTCCTATCATTTTGATGTGCATACAGCCTCCGTTGTCTGGGGACCTGCTATTTTTGGTAGATTAACAAATAAAAAAACGGCTTCAGGCGCTCCTGATGTTGATGAACCCAGAATGATTGAAGCAAGAGCCCATGACCTTCTTTCAGCAGCCCTTTCACTAGTGAAGCAATCTTCTGTGTCAGATGAATTGTAGACAGTGCCACGATATTAACAATTCAGTGAATAACTTTCATCCTCTGGACTACTTGTTTTGTGTCTGGGCTAGTGACAGTTGAAGGTTACTAGCCCGGAGGTCTAATGGCCATTTTATGTTTAGTTCTAACCCTGGGATTGATATCGGGGTGCCAGTCACATGAACAGTAGTGTTTGTCACAGTTGGGGTGGGATTCAGGGTGCCTGTCACATGTAATGGACAGCAGTATGTTTGTTCAAATGGGAGTGAGATCAGGGTGTCTTCCACATATAATGTACATCAGGGTTAGCATTTGATGTATAATGGTGGTTTCGAACATGGGATAACTGTGGTTTGGAAGGTTGCTTAATACTAGAAACACCCTGGACTCAGTTTGCTATAGAGCAGTACATAAATTGATGCAAGATGTCTCTTGCAATGATGAAGCTGCACTTTTACTAGACTTGATGGTACAGAGTACGGTAATGATTATACACATGTTCAGGGCAGCCATGGTGGTGTTTTTCTGTTAGCCTTATATATAAACAATTAATCATCAAATTGTCCTGTCTACCAGCCTCGCAAGGTTTTTTCTGGTCATGACCAGGTGTCAGTAATGTCCAACGTCATTTACTTGCATGAAGACCTGTATTATTATTGCATGGGTTTTCAAGGAAAATGATGGAAGTTGAAAATTTAAACAAACATGAAAGAGAAATCATGTATTTTTTGTTGCAACTTTATTCAATTCTTCTTGACATGCTTTTGATGAGGCTGACACCACACTCCAGCTATAATAGATTGGCCCAGATCAGACTATCTAGTGATCAGTACTATGAGTATGACTGATGAGCCACATATTGTGTGCAATGACATGGAATCAACCTTGTCATTTAGCCTGACCAAGTAGCCCATTTAGTTGCCTTTTTTAGCCTGCATAGTTTGTTGGAGACAATTTCAAATGGGAATCTCAAGAAAGGTCTGTTCACGTGCAATAATTCTTCCACAAGACATCAAACTTGGCCAATTAGCATCAAACTTGGCCAATTAGCCTACTTTTTACAGAAAGAGGGCAAACATCTTACCTTGCCCGTTCACACATTTGATTTCATTTGTATCCAATATTCTCTTATTATCACTGCATCTCTAATAGCCGTGCCATTTTAAACTTAACTGTTTGACTGGAAATCATGAAACTTGCAACATTGAGAGTGAAAAACTGAAAAACAGTGTTTTTTGGTGTAGATCTCTTGACAGTGTTGATGTACCTATTGCTGTTCATGTCCATCGAGTTCACACTGACTGACCATGTTTAGCATGACCATGCTCAGTTGAGTTTGAGGTGGCATTGTCATCGGCATGACCTTGTGCTGGGACTGTTTGTTGTTTGAACCTGTACAGAGAACCACGGTGGCCCTGTTGGGTATATGGGTAACCTAGAGATTTAAGTGTTAAGCAGGGAAGTGTCTCACATAGATTTAGTATGTTTTAAGCGTTATCAGTGTGTCCCTGCTGTCATATTGATGGAAAATTGCTTGACATGACACATGCGTATAAAGACAACAACCAGACATCACCATTTGCACAGAGTTTTGAATTTATTTACTGTGCTCGATTGTAATTTGGTTGAATTGAGTTTTAAGATCAAATGAAACCATTTTCGAGATGCATCTAGGTTGGAAGATTGTCGGATATATACAGTTATCCCTTCTGGATATAAGTAGTTATCACTACATTATGTCAATGCAACAAATTTCATGCAAATGAATTTGTGCTGGTGGACTTAGATGACCAAGTGCAAGATATAATTTGAACTAAAATAACAATATAAACAACACCGTTAGTAATTACTTTGTCATTCAGATACTGTTACTTGTATCTGGAACAAAAAAATCTGTGGTAGTCATCTAAATAGCCAGAGGCATCAGTGGTCAAAGTCAAAGAATTAATTGGAATTCTTGAAGGTGTACCTGTGGTGAAAGTCAAACAATCCATTGGAATTCTTGAAGGGGTGTCTGTGGTCACGTCAAAGAATCCATTGGAATTCTTAAGCATCAAGAGATTACCTTTCCTTGGAGTGCTTAATTAGGTCGTAAACTTATTAAAAATCATAAAACATGTTGGCCCATATTCAGAGAGCTGTTGACCCACTCTATAATGACGGGGCTAGCTGGCCCATTTTACTGAAAAGCTGGATGCATCCAAACCTTCTTGGATGAGCTTATTTTAAGGTCAAATGAAATCTTTCAGTCCTTGCTTCAGTTAGTGGTCAAACTGGGCAATACATGATTTATGGTGAAGTTACACTTGGTGGTAGTGAGAAATACTTAATTAGTTGATTAGATTGAGATGTTGCATTGAATATCCATGTTTGTTTCAGAATGACAACTGTGAGATTGAATTAGAGTTGACTACAGTGAAAAAAGAAGGTGTGAGAGCTGAACCTGGTGACTTCGAGTTATTGAAGGTTCTTGGACAGGGTTCCTTTGGAAAGGTGAGTTCTGCAGTATTGTGAGATCCAACTGAACCAAGGCTTCAGAGTTAACATAATACAATGCAGAGACAAAATGGAACATACAACTTGATGGATGACATTGTCATTTAATGATAGTAATGTGTCTGTGTAGTGCCAAAGTCCTCACAAGGTATATTCACAGTGTTATCAGTGAATAACACATCACATTATTTCCCCAGAAAACACAGGCTACATGTTAGGCATGGGAATGTTATAGTCACATGACTTAGCGAACCAGGTACCCATTTTTTGCTGTGTGAAAACTGAACAGAAGCAATTTTGAACAAACTCGCTTGCCCAAGGTGAGTTTGATATTATAGTATTGACTGTCAGTTCACCTTATGCGAAAAGACCCTGTAACGTGTGTAAAAGATTAAAGAAGATTTTGGTCATCTATAACATCTTCTAAATGCTGCTAAAAACATCAAGGAAGCAGGTTACATACTACTCATTATGTGCACACAAACGTCAACAAAATGTATTATTCTTTGACTCTTTCATTAAAGTTGGCAATATTAATTTATCATTAGAGTAATCTGTAGCAACATTATCTGCCAGATTAAACTTAGATATTGCCTATTATCCAGCCTGGCTTGTATATAATTCCATTTTGTATATATTGCTTTTGAAAAAATAACACTCCTTGTTGAAAACATCCATGAATTTTAGATTGCTCTGATTGTGAATAACAAATTGAATGCAGTGTCCATTCTCCGGTAATTACTGGGGTTTTTTTTTTTACCCGCTAAAAATTGGCATGATCCGGTATTTTCAACTGCTGTCGGTAGATGCTGACGGGAAATTTTTCATTGCACTGAGTTGCCTTTTATCAGTAAATGTAATATACTTTCAATTAAAAACCGCGTCTTTGCACATCACACTGCCACGCCCTGTTATCTATTTATAGCCATAGCACATGGTAATCATTGTGTGCGTAGTGAAAAAATGGCTTCCCGTAGTAAAAAGGAACAGCGTACACTGACAGGGTTCTTTTCAGGAACAAATAAGATGCAAAATAAAAGTCAAACATCTAATCCAGTGGAAAAATATGGTGATGTTTTTTCAAATTGTGGCATGTCATAACAGCCCCGTGCCTTTTCTTTTATTTTGTCATATTTACGTAATGAGAAAATTATCATAAAAAATATCTTTTCTGTTGTCAGAAGCTTTCCACTCGTTAACATGGCACAATAGTGGAAATACCTCCGTTTTATAAGCTTCGCATGAATAACATGCGAGTCGATTCACTTGATGGCGGGAATCTTTTGAAAGCTGTGATTATGAACTTTGACTGTAGCCTTGCTGAGAGTATTTTCACAATTATAAGAAGCGATTTTATTTGATAAAAATTGGTTTCTAATGACGCGTTTTTGACACTCTGCTATAGGGATTGTGATTGGCCAAAATCAGGCATGTGACCCAAGGCAGCCAATTATATTACAGTAATGGTGTCCTTGTAAACGAAAACTTATAGATTTAGACGAATGTTTTGGGTAAAATAATGGTACTCATTGAACTCATTAAGCAAGAAATCGCTATCAATATGTATATTATGGAACCGACTGGATGTATCGTGCTGTGTTATACTTCTGTGACGAATATACTTCTTGCACGTTTTCTTCATTAAACTGAGCGTAAGACTGAGGTGGCAAAAGCCAAGATGTCATTTGTCAGTGACTAGACTTACATGACACAATCGCACAAAAGATGGACAAACTTTTACAAATGCTGATGTTATTTTTATTCATCAGTTTATTCAATTTATTTGATGACTTTCTAAACACATTTATTGAATGTAGTTGGAAAGCTTGAAATCATTTTCTGATTGCCTCAGCATGACATTGAATCGATAATTGTATTTAATGTAGGTCTAACATATTCTCCAACAACAAGCAACACACAGTACACCTGCAGCACTTTCATTGACAGTATTTTGTTATAAATACTGATTATTTTCTCTCTGAATAAAAACTGGTTCAGCCAGAATTTTCAGACCCTGTCGGTATAAGCCAACGGCAATTTTCAAAACCACTGGGAACGCTGTGAATGTATGAAGTGATACTGTTTGATTCACTTAACAAGTAAATCAGTCCTATGCAGTACAAAGAAGCAAATGTCGAGGGACCTCTTGGTTCTGCTTAATTGTCCTCACTGACAACCCTTGGAACACCAGTTGCAATGGAGCAGCCACATACTCCCTTACCTCTACATCACTTGCCTATATCTCTTGGATTTTGTCTTCAGAACCCATGTTAATCATTTGAAGTGACTTTGGGAACTGGGGGTCAGGCTTGCTGACTTGTTTGATGTATACCATCATATTCCATCATTGAGCAGTGTTCCTTAGGTTTTTCAATGGATTGCCTGATTCCGACTCAGTCATTTACAACATTGTTTTCACATTGCAATAAGAAGCAAGCAAACTACAAACAATTACTACTTTATCCCAGTAAAACATTCCTTTACTTTTGAGACATTGCATTGTTTTTCAATGAAACACCATTCGAAAGCTGTACTTGTATGATTTTCATTCAGTACTGGAATCTTTTGGTGTAATTGTGGGTTCCAGGTTTGGTAAGACAAAGATGCTTTCACTACACGCAGAAATGGATGAATATATGAACTTTTAACCATTTGTTTTGTTTTTTTATTTATTCATTGACTCTTTTTAGAAAAAATGATTTTACCAAGTTTACATGGGAGTTGAAAAGTTTGCAATTTTGGAAATGTTAATAAGTAGAATGTTTATAACAGTGGTATACGTGTTTGCCGAAGAATCATTGTTGCCACTGAATATGTCACACACAGTCATATGAGTAGATTTCTAAGTCACCTATCATTTACATCACTGTCTTTGTTTGTATTGCAATACCTACCAATCTTGTGAAACAGTCATATCTATATGTGACAATCATTTAGTCTTTATGACTTTAACTACATTCATAAAAGAACCTTTGACTTATCAATTCAGGTAAAATATTAAGAGAAATACAGGGTTTTGGTGCTCAGTGTCAGACCAGATTGTTGGATAAATAAATACTGATTATTTTCTCTTCGGATAAAAACTGGTTCAGCCGGAAACTAGTACAAGTAATTTCCGATCTAGGAAGCATCTTTTTGTCTGAGACAAAAGACTAATTGTTAACAAGGCCCAGGATAATGGCAGCTGAACCATTGATTCATGCAGCATGTTATGATATTGATCCATTTCTGTTTGGGACGTGAGATATACAATCTTGTGGATTCTATCCCCGTGGTTTGAGATGATAGTTACATGTTAAGTGTGGCAGAGTTCTTGCAGGGAGCCAAGGGAGGAGATGTAACTATATATACTCTGTCAGATATTAACTGTATACACAAACAGTGGTATGAAAACAATGTATATGCTTGTAGAAGATATATAGTGCATAGGTAAACTGAAACATGACCACAAGCCTGAACATAAGAGTAGCTTTTTCTGTCGTCCAGCTTTGTAATGGGTAAATAAAGAGAAACTGATGCTTTTCTTATCTATTCAGTTTTCTTCTGTTTCAAGATTGAATGGTTTATGTACAGTGTGTGATTCCATTACCTTCTAATGGGGCAAAGTGTGTTTTTATTTAAACCATTGTAATTCAGTGATGGCTCATGATAAATTGTTTTTATTGATTTTTTTTTCAAGATGTATCAGTGTACTTAGTGCAAAAATATTCTCAACTATACATACAGACTTGCTCCACATCACAACCTTACCCCAACCCACACTAGAGGTGATTGATTAACTAATCTGAAAAAACATGTTTAAACATGCTTGCAGCTTCCTGTCATTGCATTGTTTGTCATAAATCTTTCATCTTCTTCAAAACAGTTGTTGCCAGTTGTGCCTTGAAAACACAATTATGATTGCTAGCCTGAATATTCTTGTATTTTTAATGTTAGTTTCCCCCAAATTATTGAAGTGATATACAGCTTCAGTATCATGTTCATAAACAATGTACCCCTGAAGTTAACAATTAATGCTCTGAAAGATTCAGATGACATCAGTTGTGTGGACATTGGATTGACCTTTGATTAAACTGGGAGTTCTTGCATGATAGAGGACATGCGTCATCCATGATGGCATTGTTTCAGATGTCATGATTATTTGAACAAATACAGTCATTATTGTAAGAATGTATCTTGAAATAACTAATTGAAGAGACACTTTTGTATCATGCATGGCTCTGTCAATTTTGACACTTCCTCTACAAAAATAAAAAATCATGAAATACAATCTAAACCTAATAACATGATGTTATGTAGTCATTAAGAAAAAGAAATGAGAAATAATTGTTCATGGAAGGTCATTTATGGATTGCTAAAAGAATGAGGGGAGTTGGATAACACATCTGGGACTAAGTCTTGACAGAGGACATGCAGTTTGGGCATCGTTAATATGATTGTATTATTTGCATACTTGGTTTCAGTATTCCTCTATGGAGGTTAAGATGTGATGACACAGGCTTAATGGGCGATCTTTTTGTTGCGAGGGGTGATAACTCTCCTTTTGAAATGATATAAGCGACGGTCCAACATCTCGCTTCCGGACTCAAAGTGTGCTGCACCAACTTGCTACATGTAAAGACAGAACGCGTTGCTGTGGTCACCTCCATTGAAAAAACGATCGTTTACAACGAAAAACCATGAACTGACACGTTTCGCTTTGGTTTTTAGTTTATAAAGGCATTGTTTGTTTTATTTCCAAGTGCAGTACGAACTGACATGATATAGATAAAGAGGGAAAACGCAATGAAACATCGGTATTGTCATGGCAATGCCTACAACAGAACACGAGGCTGTGCAAGTCTTGGGTGTTGTAGCATCAATGACAATTCATTTTATATCTTATCAACCCCTATGTTATTTCCATCGGTAATTCATGAACAATTGCTAAATTAAAATTCTACAAATCGTTCCCATGCTACCACCGATCTCAATGTAAACAATTGGAGATATTCCTGATACACCTCCAACCAATGACTATACCCTGGAAGGTCTTACCGCCAATTTGTGATTATTACACAATTGAAGAAATTCCTTTTACTATAAGAATGTAACAGTTAGTTAGAAATATATTAATTATGTTTTGAGCAGCTGTTCCTCACTCATCTGAATCCATTTTGGTTTTAAATTCTGACACTACTGTATATTTTTATGTGTATTTATAAAAGTGCTATAGGCCTATTATCCAAGCAGTTATTCAGTTACATTAGAAACATCAGTCAGTGTTGTGAGTCAGTTTGTATATGTGAATTTATTGATTCATTTCTTACAAAAAATTAACACAACATGAAGTTCTTAATATAAATACTCATTTACAGAGATTTGTCTCAAGAAACAAAATATAATTCTGACCTCCCAAGAGGATGTGCATGATATAGAATTATATATGTGTTTCTTGTTTTGATAACAATATATTGTTACGGTTAAGAATTTACCGTGACAACAATGTAAGAAATCCCCTTGTGAACCAGCAAAACAGAACAAAGACAAGTTTAAAATATTCAGATATTATTATTATGCAATGAGAGCAAAGTATACATAGTCACAAGTCAATATAACAATGCAGACAAAATCTAAGTCAGTGGGTCACAAAATACAATATAGCAAACTCACCAAAGTCTTGGTGTGAGAGAGAATCAACTATGGCAGAATGTCAACATAGAGATCGGTGCGACCGCAGATAATGTAGGTTTGGCGTTGACGGGTAAGCGTGGCAGTAACTCCAGCAAATATGAATGAGTGTGAGTGTAGCCCTCAACCATCCTTTTTATATATATTTAGCCGTTTCCCGAAAGTTCAAGCACAAATGAACATTGTCAACACTGTAGAATGCCCTTGAATAAGTCTCCCGAAGTAGACACATAGAAAACTAGGAGCAGATAAATTCCGGAAAACCAGAATGCTAAAAGTGTTGACCAGCTATTAAAATGAAATGTGACCCATCATATTAAATATTCAAAACACTAAATGTTGTGACCCGATAATAATTTGTAATATACAACCCAAATTAACATTTGGCCTCGGAATAATCCCGCAGATGTTAGCATGCGACAAGTTTTCCCATATTGACATAGTGGCAGGGAGCATCATCGCATTTATCCTCAGTCTTTAGATTAGGAGAGGTAATACAGTTCTTTAAAAAAACGTTAGGTTATGTAGGTTTGTTAGGAATTAACAAAGAAAATGTGTTTAAAATCAAATATGTTTTTCTTGACTTAATTCGAATTTAACCTCATATTCTACGAAGATATATTTATGCATTTATTTATATTTTTACAAATTTAACAGATAATGTGTATAATGGCTGAATAAAGTCGTGCATCTCTAATTTATTATGAAAGTACACATGCATCATCATACAAAAACTCAGATAGAAATACAACATTTTACAGTGCAGCTATAATGTAAAGTGGGAAAAGATACTATTTTTTACATATTTGTGTTAAAATTTAAAAAAATAAATTTATTTTTACAAAACATGAAGAGCTAGCTCTAATAAATACAATATCAACTTTTTCTAGACTGTTATAATAATCTGATTATTGTGAAGGCAAGCTGTATGTAGACACAACAGTAAAATATAAACCTTTGTTGCTTCAACACTTAATAGTGCTATTTATTATAGTATTTATTATGTTAAAGAGATTGAAAATTATAATCATTATCACTATATGTACTTTTTTAGTTATGCAATAAAATTTTGAAAGTGCCCCTGAATATGTACTTACTCTAGTAGTACTGCTTCTTCTGTGTTCTGTGTCTGAAATATTATATTTAATAAATGGATATTTTGATATTATTCCCTTTTATTAAAAATTAAGAAAAAAACAAAACATTTATACCCAAAATTCAGGATAATTAAAATGCAGTAGAAAGTTGCAGTGTTTTATGCATTATTTATCCAAACTGTGATTTTGTATTTCATGCATCACAAACCTTTGCAGACATAAAAAAGTAGATTTTAGTTACCCCATGTACAGTCATGCCGCGTTAGTCTGGACCCAGATAAACCGATTCCTGCGATATCCAAACAATAGCTAGCTGTAACCAATCTTGTTTACTATGTAAACTCATTACCTGTTGATTCATTAATCCGGTGCTTCACTCTCCATATCCAGATGTTAATTAGTGGAAACAGTTTAGCTAATTACTCATAGTTTTGCTACATTAACCTGGCAGTACATCAATAAGGTGTGGATAATCCCCATTCAGTGGCAATTGTTAAGTGACACTTCCTAGTTGAACATGTCGTTAATTTGTGATTTTGATCAATTAGTAGGTCGCACTTTTGGTTAATAATACCTGTCATGCTTACTTGCTGTATAAAACACTGATCATGTCAAAATTATAAGATTATAACATAGACGAGACGGGGTTGACAATGCTGCCAGTCACAAGTGTGCCAATGTCATGAATATTTAAGTTATGTCTACAAACTGTAATAAAGTCTTTTGAAACTTGTATACGTTCCTATGTTTTTATATTGCCATGTCAAAGGGAAGAAACTCTACTGTAGTGGTGTTCATAAAAGTTCAGACACATTTCGGCCGTTACTGTTATCTTACAATTACGTGACCGTTGTTTCTCACTTCTCTCTCTGCCTGCTAAGTATTTGTGTTGTCAAAAATCTCTATCCCATCTTGTATGACCCAATGAAATTTATGTATCATGACTCTCTGTGTTTCTCATTTCGCGCATCCCATCAGCTCCTTGCCGCAGTGAGTTACACGAATGTAGCCACATCAACCGCAATGCTAAATTTGAGTACATATACAATGAAAATACACCGCAGTTTTAAATGTGTGATATTGAGACATCTAGTGCCAAACTAAAATTAGCTATTGCAAAATGTCAACAAACTGAAAAAACGTGACGATCAGCTGATTCCACCACCTCGCTTCGAACTGCTATTTCTCGATACATTCTATCAATAAAAACAGTCATGACTATCCCAGGTGTTTCATAGAAAATCTGAATAAATACTACAGGACATAACACTCGCTAGATCATCGTGAAAAGGAAAAGATATACGTTTCATGCTCCAGCATCAACGTTCCCGGTGAACTTTCTAAATGTACAGTAGGACTGACATGTAAATATGTTTTCCTTACACTTAACATGTGGGGTGGAAGAATAGTGTTCAAAACTTCCACAGAACTGAAGTATGCATAGCTTCAGTTTGACGACACGCATGATGATTCAAGTTACAGTTGGCCTTCAACAATCTATGCTTATTGTGAAAAGCAACTAACATCAGTTCTGAAGAAAATATTGTCAATTTTTGTTTGCTGTTAGCATCTTGTTTGATGTTAGTCTATATATATGTGTATTCAGCAGTGTCCTTAAATTTTTCCTTATCCTGACTCATGCTTAAATGCTTATCTCCTCTTCCTGGCGAAGGCAGCTGAACACCTGAAATCCGTTGAACTTCCCTTCTAAAATAAGCGGACGTAAAATTCACTCTCACCCATGCATTACCTCCCTTCCCAGCACATGGTTAGCTGATCGGCCATGATACTTCACTCTCTCCCTATCGCCCGACGAGGGCGGCTGGAGGCATCAGGGGTCCCGTATACGGCGATACAGCCTTTTTCTAACACTTATTTTATGAACTGAAACTTGGTCTCAGTTGATGAAATCATGTTTTCAGTCCAGGATATGGCTGTCGGCGGTTGGCCCGCATGTACTTTTCCCAGTGTGTAAACCTTTATGTTCTGCTCATACTTGTTTAAATTTTACATTAAATTGTGTGAAGCAGAATTCTTATTATATGACGGTCTGTTCACAGACGTGCTAGAGAGAAGCAATGTCGGCTCACATTAGCCTTGTCTAATCTAGTGAAATAGAATCAGGTAACCGTTTAATTATTGATGCTGAGATTCATTCCCGCGAGATGCCAGCCGTTTCTCCGAGGTTGTGTCCAGGGTCGGGTGAGTCCCATCAGTGTTGCCGTTATCCGATAAATACCGGACATAGTCCGATGAAAATTATCATTTTCCGGTACTTGAAAACACTGCCGGACATCATGTTTGATAAAATATCAAGTTATCAACTTAAAAAATTACTGAATCATTAAATTATTAATCTAATGATTGATCAAAATGATGTGCCGAGTGTACCACTTCTGAAAAGGTTTTGAAAACCCCAGTTGGCTTAAAATAGAATGCTCGAGAGACATTAAAGCATTTGGAAATCTGAGGTTGATTTTACATATCTCGGTTCCAGTGGTTAGTTTAACTACATACGGAAATGCTCGATATTTACTGATCCCTTCTGATTTCAAACATGTAGCTACGTGGAATAAACATGAAAAAGCAGATGAATCTGTCAAACTATTTCAGCGGGGTGGGGAAAGGTAGTACCCATGCTGATAGTGGAAAACGAAAGTGTGACAATGAGACAGGTACAAGTTCTGATGTTTCTAAAAGCAAAAACGTTAAGAACACTGAATCTGAGACTAGTAGTAAATCTAGACCTACATCTGATACAGTTCCCCAGACACCGCAACCGTCCAACACGTGCGACAAATCTCATTTGAAAACACAATGTCAAAGTAAAAAACCTTGCATCTAGTACAGTTACTCTGCACGTAAAGGATGACTGGTTTAAGGTGTTTCCGTGGCTCAGTTTTGAGGATGGAAAAATGTTTTGTAAAATATGCGTGGAAGCAAAAGTGCAAAATAAATTTACGGAAGGCAGTATCAATTTGAGAAAATCAGCACTAGACGATCATCGAGATAGTGCATCACACGCAAGCTGTCAAACTTCTGCATTAGAAAAACTGCCATGGTTGCTCACATTGAAACTGCCAAGGAGAAAAACAATGAAAGTTTACTTGCACAAATGAACATTGTACTTTTTATGGCGCATGAAAATAATCCCTACTGTTAAATTCTCAAAATTTATTGAACTTTAGCAGAAGAATGGTTGTTCAAGTTTACTTAAAGGTGTCATGTACAGTCATTCACATTCCATTGAAGAAATGAAACATGCCATATTTGCAAATACAAAGATATTAAGTCAAAAATTGAAAAAAGCAAGTTTGTTGGCTTAATTGTGGATGAAACTGTGAATGTAACTGTAGAAAAAAAACCTTATTATATTTGTGAGGATAGAAAATCATGTGAACACGGAAACATTGTTTCTTGGAAATTTCAGAGTACACAGTGGTACATCAGAATGTGTAACAGAAAAAATTAAAGTGCTTCCACAATGGAATATTGAATTAAATCGTGTTGTTGTGTTTGGTTCCAGTGGAGCCAGAGTGGTGACAGGACGCTGGACAGGAGTTGGTGTTAGGCTACAAACATCTGACTGCCCGTATCTGATTCATTTGCATTGCATAGCACATAGAGTTGCATTGCATTGGCGGATGTGGCCAAAACAACTAAAGTTGTCGCAGACTATAGAAAAACCTTGAATGAAATATATAAACTTTATGAATTTTCAGCGGTTCGGTACAATAGACTGCGCGAACTGTCTGAAGTTTTGGAAGAGAGTGAGTTCTCCAGTGTCAAGCAACCATGTAGCTTTCAATGGTTGTCGGTAGGGCGTGTGGTTGAATCAACAAAAACAAACTGGCCGGCACTTGTGATGGAGATAGAGGAGGAGGCCAGTGAACGAAACAACCCTGTCATGAAAAACATTATGAAAAAATCAAAACCTGTGGATTTGTTGCAATGACGTACGCATTGTCTGTTATCCTGTATTGCATGGACAAATTAGTGCAGTCTTTCAGAAAGACTCTCTAAACCTCGGCATGGTCATGCGTATAGTGAATTCCACTATTGATGCACTTCAAGGGTTAAACGGGAACCCTGGCCCAAGTGAACAATTTTTTCTTCACAATGCAACTGATACTGGCACTGGTAGGGTATTTGGGGGTGTGACTTTACAATACACTGATGATGGGTCAATCACTGCTTTCAAGAAATCCCGAAGCGAGTTCTTAGCAGAATTATGCACATCACTGAGAGTTAGATTTCCAGAGGATAGTTTGAGTGTTATGTCAAGCCTTGACAACATATTCAATCCCTCAAAATACCCTAGTAAAGAAGAACTATCTGCACATGGAGGGGATTCCATGACCATACTGTTAGACCACTTCTGCTCAGAGATTGGCCAGGCGGCAGGTGACGTCACAGTTATTCAAGCAATGATTGACTACAAGAGAATGCATAGGGATTTCCCAGAGTACTGTGGCCAGCTTTGGCTCTATGACTTTAAAGCAAACATGCTAAACAATTGTTCGTGAATTTTGGGGATGTTTACCCTGATTTCCAAATCATCGCTTCAGCTGCACTAGTGATTCCAGTATCAAGCGTACCAGCCGAGCGTGGTTTCAAAAGAGGATTCACACAGCCAGCTGGAGTCTGCTGTCAGAACATCGATTGAACAATCTGATGCTCCTCAACACCCACGGAAAATAGGAGAACGTGCCACAGAAATATTTGGAAATAAAAGATCGAAATATTAGGTGAGTGTTATCTTTATTTATTTATTACATTATTCGTTGACCGGGAAAAAATGGAAATGTCCGATAAAGTTATGGACAGTCGGTCAAGATGACCGACTGTTGAAAATGTCAGCGGAAACACTGCCCCTCCCAAATCTCAGGAGAAACCGTCTGTTGAGGCAGGGCCATCACAGGCCAAGAAAACTATGTCAGCGAAGTCGAAGTCTTCATCTGTAAGATCATCGCAGAATCATCACAGAATCATCCCTCATTGATGAAGAAATCATTCGGGGAGGAGATAGTCCCCTTGGAAGAACGTCAATTTTTTCATGAGTCTCTGTTGATGATACGGTGTGAAGACATCAGGTGCATGTCGACTGCAACCTTGGGCATTGTAGACTACTCTTCAACACAGTCGTCAATGCACGCTACTGCATGCATTCGACGCAGGCACTTTCATGCCACAATTCACAACGCAAATGATGAACTTATGGAGCGACGATTGGAAGAGGAAAGATGACTACACTCATCAACGATGTTGACTGCGATGTGCACTCATGGACGGACTCGTGGACGGAGAAGGTCTCCTTCAGTCACCCCTATTCATAGAAGACATCGTATGCAATCACCCTCCCCTTCGGACTGCACTCAACGCAGCTGTTCGACGCAGATGCCTGCATCCAGCATGAGCTTGATTAGGTCATGTTGAAGAAGGACGAAGACTTCATCGACTGCTGCTCCTAGGTCTACCACAACTGCATCGTCGCCACTTCGGGTCGTCAGACAACACAGACTTCGTTAGCAGACTCAGTCATCACAGCAGACACCTCTACAAGTCAGCCGTGTTTCAATGCAATCCTTCTACGCAGATGCCTTCATGCAGCATGAGTTTGGAAGTCATGTTAAAGAAGAACGAAGGCTACAGTCTTCAACTACGTCAACTGCTGCGACTCAACTAGATCTGCACTCACCCCAGAGGATGAAGAGGAGGCGTATGCACACACCTGCTCAGGAGGATCGTCACCATTGTCCTTATCATCCTGTCTCAGTTTGGAGAGAGATCCACCTACTTCGAGTGAGTGCACCCGCATGGATGGGTGAGTGAGCCAGTCCGGACGACTGCACACACGTGGGTGAGTGCGCTCACAGGTCTAATCGTCAATGAAGATCTTCATCAGTCTCCACAGCTCGTCAAAGGCGCTGTCAGCACTTGTTGTCCCCTTCAGACCTGGACTCACATAAGGAGGATCATCGGCATCCATTGAATGTGTTGCACTCATGGAAGGATGAAGACAGATACTACCGATCGTCATCTCCGGAAGAAGCCCTCTTTTCGGACTTGGAAGTCACATCATGGATCATGAATGGTCTGAACTTAGTCTCACTATCCAAGGACTCCAACTAACCCAACACTTATAGGATGAAGAAGGAAGACACTTGTTAAGGTTTCTGGTGATAACTCCGATATCTACAATATCTGAGAAGTTATCTACAGCATTCAAGTCAGCATCCAAGTTTCAACAACAACATATGCCACCTTTCAACGCTCGTAGCTTCCGTCTTCACCATGTGGAGCCCTCCATCAGTGCACCAGACATTTTGAACGGCACTAGTTTCATATTACACGATCTCACGCCTTGTTACCCAATTTTAATATTGTTGATATATATACATCAAATTAAAGCAGAAATGTTGCTCTTTATGTAACACGATGAAGCAGATTAAAAACGCACTTACCTTGAAAATGGGGGAGTTTTTCAAATGTCAAGTCCATACAGTTCCTCTAAATTTGTCGAAATATAAAATATACCACATGAAAGTCCATCTTCTGATCTTATGGTACACCAATTTTCATGACATTTGAACTTAGAATGGCAGCACTGCGGTGCTTTGAAAATACCCCGACGAAACTGGGCACTGCCATCAAACGGTCCAGGGGACAGGACCTTTGACAGACTGCCAAAGCTGACATTCACCTCGCTGTCGCTAATTAACTAAACAATCAACAAACACCATTTTTGGATATTATTTACTTTAATATGTTGTCTAAGCATATCAGAAGAAATAATTGAAAAAGATTCAATAGTTTTTCTGTAGTATATGAATAAAGAAAATATTCCAAGGTAATTAGCCAAATCCAGTCAATTAGTGGGAGCCAGTGGTATAGCTACTATAAATAGACTTCCTTGGAATGGCAACATGTTCAGCTTTGATGATGTGAAGACGAAGAATGACGCATCTTCACGGCATATAAGCTCATCACGGGAGAAATCAACTCAGTCTACAGTTGGACTTCACTATCAGGCTACTAACTCAGCTGGGATGACTTGAGAATCTAACTCCTCGGGATTTGATTCATCACTACATTGAGATACATCGCTGTCCCAGGATCAGTGGGTTGACGTTCAAGCCAATGATTAGACCAAGTTCTACTCTCTCCCTTATCACTATGTCAGTGATAATGTCTACTCACGTCAGCTCAGGATATGACAAGATGAAGACGCCTACTACTACGTCTATGACAGGAGTTCATGAGTCATGGTTTCATGTCCTGACCGGTTTATGACGCTGGACATCTTGGGATCATACCTGCTTTGGTAGACTCGCCAGTCAATGTTTGCACATTAATTTACATATTAGAGTCCGCGTTCTACAACCATCTTTAGGTAGACACGTGTCTTCTAGGATGGAATGCCCATCTTTAGATGGGCATTCCATCCTAGAATACATGTGTCTACCTAAAGGTGATACCCAATGAGGTTGCAGCAGGATTCTGGAAGAAGGAAGATCGAGCTCTTCTCATCAACCAGTTGCAGATAATGTGGTGATGCATGTTATCCATCATTGGTCGACAACACCGAGAGACAAGTTACTGATGATCCAGGTGGACAACTCAACTCAGAGTATATGCTGCATCGAGAGATGTTTCAACTAATCAGCTGAAGGTTCAGCATCTTGTGGGAAGGACTGAATGCATTCGCGTTTCCCCCTCCAGTGCTGCTACCAAGAGACATCGAGAAAATCAGACAGGTGCCAGGCCAACCGGACAGACAGTTCGGCATACCAGCCTTGTCTTCAATACTTAGACCTTATGACTACTGAGACAGCTGAAGGCAACATACCTGCAGATAGCAGAATATTTATGCCACTTCCAACATTCCAGAGGTCTGAAAGGCTCCACATTGTCTACATACTTGGCAGCTCTCAGCTCAGTCGTCACCATGGAAATGGAACCCAAGCTGACTAAAGTACCAACAGCATGGGATCTAAACATTGTACTTAAACATCTCACAAGTGATGCATACGAACCGCTTGATCGGACCTCATTTGAACTGCTAATTCAGGAAATGCTGTTTAATTTGCCTTAGCTACAGCTGCACGCATGTCACAAATTCATGCTCTAGACTTCAACTGCACGAACTTTGATGCAAATCATCAGCAAACAGCTCATCCAGGTCTACGATGGGATTTTATTGCGGAAAATAAACTGCCAGGTCAACTGGATAGACAATTCCATACTCCCGGCATTGTCTTCAATTCTGAAACCTCATGATACTCAAGATTTATCATTATGTCCAGTCAGAGCATTAAAGATATACATCGTACGTAAGTCGAGAAGGCAACGTTTCAAGCGCCTGTTTATCTCTATATCCGTTGAGACACCTACGGAAGTATCCTGCAACACTATCTCCGTGTGGTTTAGAACTGTTATACTTAGAGCATATAAAGTAGCAGGATTGGATCCTTTGTGAGCCTCCAACCCACACGAAGTCAGAGCCTTGGCTTCTTCACTAGCGCTACATGGGAATTGCTTGCTATCTACTATAATGGAGGGCTGCTTTTGGATGTCAAACATGGTGTTTACCAGCCATTATCTACGAGACATAGCCACAGAGGATGTCTCTATTCATCAGTTTTGGCCACTTGTCGTTGCTCAGCAAATAACAGTTCCCCGACTTAACTCACCTGATTTATCATGTGACTTGTGGAAGCCAGACGCTCTGCGGAGTATTTTGGTGGAAAGTCCATGCATGTCTTAAACAGACTAGCATGGGTGATTATGACCCTGTACTCGTAATGAAGATGCTTGTACATGAAGAGGGGTCGCAACTAGTCTCGATTGCTATATCTTGACATTTAGTTGCATCAGAGTTTTGATGTCATCACGTGCCAGTCAACAAAGCCTTCTATGGAAGACAAGTTCGACTGGATGTGATTCAACCCAAAATCTACAATGAATATGAGAAGAATAGGACCGAATTATCGCCATTACAAAGTTCCCATTAGGAGGAAAATTATTGGACGTAATTCGGAACTGATAGCGGAATGCAGCGTGGTGTGACCCACCGCCGTTTTTGTCGGATTCTGTAAGCAATTAAGCCAGGAGTCAGGAAAAGGTAAAATGTGTAATTTTCTGAATAAAATTGGTATTTTATACTTATCCTGACTCACGACAAAAGCCCTCCCAGCCACCCCTCACAGACACGCTGAATTCTAGTATTCTTGTATCAGCTGACCATGTGCTGGGAAGGGAGGTAATACATGGGTGAGTGTGAATTTTACGTCAGCTTGTTTTAGAAGGGAACTTCAAGGGATTTCAGGTGTTCCACTACCTTTGCCAGGAAGAGGAGATAAGCAATTAAACATGAGTCAGGATAAGTATAAAACATCAATTTTATTCAGAAAATTACATTTTTGAAAGGTCAGATTAACATTGTTCTCTGTTTTTGTCTCATCTGTATATAAGATTCAGATTATTTGTCATGTGTGACTCATAAGGTAAAGTTTGATACATTACATGGTTGGCTCTAATAGTAATTTATCCCAACAAAATTGTTCTGACTTGATACGATATGTAATACACTTATCTTTTTTGTTCATATTTGGATTCTGTATTGACTCACATCAATTCATTGTCCCCCGCCTTCCGTAAGAATGTATGTATGTATTGTTGACGTGGTGTCTCAAGAACTGTTGTGCTCAATGTCTTCTAATTTAGTGACAGCCTATGTAGGGGATTATTTTCAAGGACACCACGACTTTTTGACCACTGTGCAAACTCTTGTTAACGCGATATCTCATTAACTTTTGTATCCAATGTCTTCAAATTTGGTGAGAGGCAACAATGGGGGATTACAGAGACACAGACCTTGATATTATTTTTCAATATGACCACAACTCTTTGTCCGCTATGCAAACTTGTGTTAACGCAATATTCCATAAAACATTGCTGCCAATGTCCCCAATTTTGTCATCAGCCTACACTGGGTGATTATCAAGACACCAGTCATTTCACGCATCTTGTGTTTGAGCAAAAGTAAAAAGTAGCGAATATGTAATAAATATTTAATTTTCTTTAGCGGCGAGGGACATTGCTATGTTAGTGTCAAACACGTGTTCAAATTTAAAGCATTAAATTATAGGCTCATGTTGTTGTAGCCTCGTGTATTTTGTGTCAAAGAAATGAAGAAATGGGTTATTTTCTCTGAAATACACTTTTGATGTGTGGGGTTTTTTTTGTTCTTTTTTTTTGTTTGTTTTTTTCAAATGTGAGGTACTCAGGAAAATATTACTGCTTTTTAACTTCACTTGATGGCTTGGTATTATTTTTGCAAGTTGTCCTGTGATCTGATAAGCAGACATATTGCTACTGAAAGATTTTGTTCACTTTATTGTAGTACCATCAACAAAAGTGCAGGGAATTGCGAAAGGCAGGGGCCATGGGTCATTTTGCACATTAGAATGAAAGATGGTCCTTTGAAATTTTGAAGCTGACTATTGATACAAGGGCAGAGACCCATTCTAAATTCAGAAAATGGCCCATTGTGAAAGTTCTCTATCCCAATCCCTGAAATTGTTGTATTCTGTACTTTGGTTCTGCATGCAGTCATACATTGTTATAGGCATTTGTGATATTTGTATATTGTACCCATAAGACCTGGGACTTGTAGCCCGGATGCATGGGATGGGTGAGTAATGATTTTGACCTAGGTACCCGTCTCAGTACCTGGACCCGTTATAATCGTGTGACTAGTAGATGAAACACAACCAAGATTAGACTACTGCTCACGACCTCAGACTCTGGGCATGCATACTGTTTCAAGCTCCGCAAACCTATTCACTGCGCGTGCGTTATGTACGCAGCGCAGCACAGCTGTTGAAACCAGTTTTCCCCCAAACGCTGGGGGAAATTTAGTGAAACATTTGAACTCAGATTTCGCGGACTTTTTTTTTCATCTTTTTTTTTTTCAACTTTATAGGTTGAATTGGCATTTTTTATTATTTGTTTCGTAAGTGCATACTGAAATGTACCAGAATCTGCAAAGTTGTGTTTTACGTTGCATGTGACCTTTAATCATTCATGATTAAGAAGTTATATAATTTTTGAAGATGTAGACATAATTTATTGTCACTTCTTTTGAATATGATGTTGAAAGACTTGAAATTTAGCCCCTGAGCTGAAGAATATGTTGCCATTTCTTGCAAATTTGATGTCCAGAATGAACAGGTATCCAGGTAGGGTTGGGTAACTGGAGGTGGATACCGGGGTTGAAAGTTTGGACTGTTCCAGCATTAGTCTGTTAGTTTGAGCTATGATTTGAGCTTTGCCCCAGCCATGATCAAGATGTGTGTATTTGCCTCACTATAGGGACACTATAGATCTCAGGATTCAGGTATAACATTGTTTTTGCCAAGCTTCAGGTATAACATTGTTTTTGCCAGGTCTTCCTTGTGAGGAAGATAACAGGAGATGATGCTGGGACTCTGTATGCTATGAAGGTCCTGAAGAAAGCCACACTTAAAGGTATGTATAGAGATCCTGTGAGTCCACTTAGAGGTGATCTCTCAGATAGTTTCCTACCTGGAGAAGTTCTGTCAGAGAATGGTCTACCACCAGATAATTTTGTCGGGGGTGGCTTACCATAGGATGATCTGTTGGGGCTGGTCTAGTTAAAGATGAGCTCTCACAGGATGGGTTACCAAGAAATGATCTACCAGAAGACAGTCTACCTGCACATGATCTGTCAGTGCATGGTCTACCTGGTAATGAACTATCAGTAAATTGTTATATTAGGGGATGGCCTACCTGGAGATGATCTATCAGGGGATGGTCAACTTGCAGATGATCTGTAACAAGGAGGTGGTAATACCCTGATACATGATCTTCTTGTGCACATGATCTACCAGAAGATGGTTGATAAATGTTTGCTCTGTCAGTGTGATCTGTAACAAGGCGGTGGTAATACCCTGATACATGATCCCCTTGTGCACATGATCTACCAGAAGATGGTTGATAAATGTTTGCTCTGTCAGTGTGATAATGATGATGCTGTTGAGAGTTATTTGTCTTCAATGCTCTATTTATATATCATCATCTTGAAACCTTTTGTAATACATTATTGAACATCCTTTTACATGTTATATTTTATGATTTTGACGAGATTACATCTATTAGTTTTGTGTGATTCCTCCAGATATATCTAAGTTGTTGACAAGTGTTGTTATCACATATATGGTAATGTTTCTTTTCAGTCCGTGATCGACAAAGGACAAAAATGGAACGAGACATCTTGGCAGATGTAAATCATCCTTTCATCGTTCACTTACACTATGGTGCGTAATGTTAAGAATAGGAATTGAGGGGTCAAAGTATCATGAGGGTGCATGTTTGCAAATTTGAGAAATTCTAAAATGACTTCTGTAAAGTTGTCCCCCTCAATCAAGAAGCTATGTCAGAACTGTTAAGTGACATAATGTATGTGCACTATATAAATCATTCACAGCAACCCCTACATACTGAGGGAAACAACGCCTTTATTTTGTTTCCAGTCAGGGTTAAAAAATCCCATTACCCGACGTCGGGGACAAGTCAGTTTTCGTTTTGGGCAATCAGATAATGGTATCTTACTTGTCCATGGACTCCTAGATAATTTCCACTTATGGTTTCAAACTGCAAATAAACTTGGTTTCATTTATCTGCTCATTTTGTAGCTATAACATTTCGCAGTAATAGTAATTTAGAGCTATGTTTTTTTTAAATTTATCACTCGTCGATAAGTAGTCTAGTAGACATTAACATCAAACATTGTGTCATAAAATCAAGGCAAGTGGAAAATTAGTCAGGACAAGCTACTTTCTTGAAGCCACTTGCCCTGTGGCAAGTCGCTTGTAAAAAAATAATTGAACCCTTGCCAGGTTACTTCACAAGCTTTGTATTGTACTGTGGTGAAAACTGGAGAATAAGTAAAGCAACACTGTGATGAAGTAGCATTTGCTTATTTGTTTCTGTCAGTATATATTTTAGCTACTGTTATATTGTTGGAATAGGCTCAGTGCTGCGTTAAATTTTCCATTGATACTTCCTCCAACCTCAAACTGATACTACTAAAATACTGTTTTCATTGAAACTAGTGTTTTATTCAGTCCTTTCATTCATTTTGAAAGTTCTGCAATAAATGTGTTGATATTGAATTGCTTCAAGTTTTCATAGAGGAAAGGGTAGCAGTGTTGTCTCAGGCAAATTTACTTCGCAGCATTGCATCCCTCAGGCAGGCCAAAACACTGCGTTTGAATCCCATCATTGCCACCAAACCTGTGCTTGTGAACCTCCAAGGTCATGGTGATGAACTGTGATGATCCTGGAATACTTTTCAGAGTAGTTTAAAGCCAAACTTACTTGCTTACTCTATTTTACAGCATTTCAAACAGAAGGCAAACTCTACTTGATTTTGGAGTTTCTTCGTGGAGGCGACCTATTCACACGTCTCTCTAAAGAGGTAGGTAGCAAGGCAGAAAAAATACAGAAATGTTGTGGTTCTGATTACACCTCTTTAAAATCTAAGGTAGGTAGGATTTCTTTTTTAACCCTTTTTTGAAATAAAGTACAAAATAAAACCACATTTATTAATATGTAATTATGTCCCGCCATGTGTATAGCGCGAAGCGGGAGATATGGTATTAGGCTCCATCCGTCTGTACGAATTGGAATATCTGAAGAACCATTCTCTACATTCTCTTCATATTTGGTACCTAGATTCATCATATTAAAAGACAGATCTCAGTCAGGTTTCTGGACCTTTACTTTCATTTCAAGGTCACGAGGTGACTTTAACCTTTTACCCTTGTCAGCATGATATCTCAAGAACCATTCTCAGAATTTTCTTCATATTCAACACCAAGCTTATTCTAGGGAAGATGCAGGGAACAGTCGATTTTGGTGATCATCACTAAATTTTCAAGGTCATGGCCACACTTTGAAGATTTCAGTCTGTTTAAGCTGCATGTTAAGCTTGTTAGCGAAATACCTCAAGAGCCGTTCTCTGGATTTTCTGCACATTCTACAGATTTTGGTGACCGTCACTTAATGTTCAAGGTCACAGAGACACTTTGATGATTTCTGCATGTTAAGTTTGTCAGCACGATATCTCAAGAACTGGTCACTGGATTTACTTATTCATCACCGAGCTTCATCTTGGGAAGGTGCATTTAACTTCATCTTAAACTACTACCTTCGTTTTCATTACTTTTTCAGTATAATTTGATAATTAGCAGCGGGGGATTATGTCACCTAAGTGACAATACTTGTTGTTTATTCGATCAAGCTTGCAGATATCATGTTGACTTTCTCTATCACAATAACCAATGTATTTCAGTCACAGAGAAAAAAACAATGGTATCTGTAAACTTATTTTATTCGTACTGCTTTAAAAAAAATAGGGACATCACCACATCAGTAGGTGCCAAAGTACCAAATATTCTTATCAAAAGTTGAATTGTGTGTCCTAACCATCAGGCCCCATAAGTCATCTTATAATATAGGGGTGATGGCATGGTAACCAAGTGTTAGGTCATTGCTGTGATTTACAATGTTGACTGTCTACATGGATTCAGTAGGAAACCTATCTCACATTGTGTATTGGATGAGGGCAACGATACTTGATATTAAAGTTGTAAATGAATATTCATCCATGTTACTATTTCCAGGTCATGTTTACAGAGGAAGATGTGAAATTCTACTTAGCAGAGCTTGCCCTAGCCTTGGACCACCTCCATGGAGTGGGAATAATATACAGGGACCTCAAACCAGAAAAGTAAGGGGCTTTACAGCGAACATAGTCTCTCTTGAGCAACAGTGTCAAATAATGATTACACGATGCCATTTAGGAAGTGGTCAAATGCAACATATGTCATATATTTGGGATTTCACTTCCTCAGTAAAGTTCGAATCCCGGATGGGACTCAACCAAAAAAGTACTAGAATTTGTACTTTACTGAGAAAGTGAAATCCCAAATATGACATATGTTGCAGTGTCAAATAAGGCTTGTCTGAGTAGCCAAATGCTACTCTTCAGTGTTGTTTTTACTATATTTCTCTGAAAGTAAATATGAGAATCTCCAAAATTTGAAAAAGGAAATATGAATTATTGTCGCTTGACTTTATTTTGTCCAGACTGCTGGATGTCCAACAGGACTGGTAGTTTTTCAGTCTGCTGACAATACATATCTTGACAGTAAAGTTGCTATCTTATATGGGATAGCACAAGAACACCATCTTAATTCATCAATTCAGTAGTTATTTTATGATTTGTACAGTAAATGTCTCGAGGCCTCTTAGTCCTGGGCTATTCCTTGCCCTTTTGTGAGGTTATTTGCTCAATGTTCATGGGCTATTCCTTGCCCCTTCGTCAGAAGTCTCCTCATTATTGGGCAATACGTTGTGAAATACGAAAATGAAGTTATTGTCATCCATAATATTTTCTTTCTATGTACAAACAAACAAACAAACCAGTGTCAAGATAACATGACCAATAAAATGAGATATAACAATGTTTTATTATCCCATGGGAAATTAAGTTTGCAGCAGAAGAGACTGCAGATGAAATCTACTAAGAAAATGACGATTATACTAACATGTTCAGGCCATATCCATATAACTGTCAAAAGTACTACTTTCACTGCTACTTAGTAGCTTTTGATAAGAGACTTTACTCTACTTACAGCATACTATTGGATAGTGAAGGCCATATAAAACTAACAGACTTTGGCCTTAGCAAGGAATCAATTTTTGATGAAAAGAAGACCTACTCTTTCTGCGGGACAGTGGAGTACATGGCACCAGAGGTGGTCAACCGGAAAGGCCATGGCACTGCGGCTGACTGGTGGTCGTATGGGGTCCTCATGGTAGGTAAACGGTGTCCGTCTTTGAAAGGGCAGATTGAAAAGATCCATGGTAACTCAGTGGAGCAGGTGGTGAGAATGACATGGTTGATAATATGTAGATATGGGTGATAATGCCTGTTAACTGGTAAATTGCAAATCGAACTTCACAATATGATACTGCGGTGCACTTTTCGTAAACTGGTTCACCCGATATGATTGGCAGTTTATGTGACCATGTTTGGTAATTTTCCTGATTTTGTGAAAAATACTGATAAAATTTATATTCTTTTATGTTTTTCTATATTAATAGTTTTTAGAATGTTTATGGCATTGAGGATTGCATTTGTCTGACTTTTAAACCTTATAAATAGGAAAAGCCAGGTTGGTACAGACACTTGTAGGGATAAACAAACCAAAGTGGCAGTAGCCGCTGTAGACACTTTTCCTCAAATTCCAAACTTTAGAGATCTTCTGTTTGGAAATATTTTCAATTGATTTCTTGTATAATTATATCTGAGTCCTGACAGTGCCCAGTTGGATTCTTTCAAAAGAACGGAAACAGTGATTTCATTACCTCCAACCCCATTTTACACTTGCACAATATATAGCAATACATATTGCAGTATATCGCAATATGAAAACTTTGACAATACCCAACCCTAATACTGTGTCATGGACATGGATTGTTGCTGTCGGTATGAAATAGGTTTGTTTGTATGAGATAACAGTTTCTGTTCAGCGGTTACTGTCATGTTGCTGGTGAGTTGCATTGTTAAGCAAAAAACAAAACAAAGAAGTTTCATAATCAGTTTGAGTCTTCACACATACCAAATGTCCTGGATTTTGCATTCTTGCAGTTGGAGTGCTCTTTTAAATGAGATCACCATGTTCCCTCTTTCACAATTGCTCAGAATAAATGTTTTTATTAATAACCACACCATATGCTTAATCCTTCCAGTTTGAAATGCTGACTGGGGCTTTGCCTTTTCAAGGTGCAAACAGAAAAGAAACGATGACACAAATTCTCAAGTAAGAGACTTTTTTCTGGAGAAATCCCTTTCCTCAAAGACCCGTGAAGGTCCGGGGTAGAATAGGCCTTCAGCAACCCATGCTTGCCATAAAAGGTGACTATGCTTGTCTTAAGAGGCGACTAACAGTATTGGGTGGTCAGCCTTGCTGACTTGGTTGACACACGTTATTGGTTCCCAATTGGGCAGATCGATGTTTGCAGATCACTGGATTGTCTGGTCCAGACTGGACTATTTACAGACTGCTGGGATATTGCTGAGTGTGGCGTAAAACTAAACTCAATCACTCTTTCCTCAAAGAAACTAGATGTAGAATTGTGTTCCATAACCTGTGCTTGTCATTGAGAGACTACAAAACTGTATCTGCTGGTCATGCTGCATATCATCATGGCATTCAGCTAGGAATGTTTTTGGTTTACATTTTATTATTTTCATGAAAATGTACACGAGGTTATATGTTAACCATGTCAATTGTTGATTTCAGGGCCAAACTTGGCATGCCACAGTTTCTTAGTCCAGAAGCTCAGAGTTTATTACGGGCATTGTTTAAAAGAAATCCTGTCAACAGACTGGGTAAGAATTCTTCATAACATATTTGCTTCATTTTTTTTTCCTAAAGGGTCAGTGGGATAGCCTAGTGGTTAAGGCGTTCTTGTCACTTTGAAGCCCAGGGTCTGATTCCCCACATGGATACAATGTTTGAAGCCCATTTCTGGTGTCCCAGTCGTGATGTTGCTGGAACATTGCTAAAAGCGGCATAAAACCATATTCACTCGCTCGTTTCATTAAACTTACATATCTGTAACTTTTAGTGAACTTCCTTTCTTATGTGTTGCTGACTGTATTATTAAACAATATCTACTCTCTGTAATTAGTTGTAAGGCGTTGTCATTGGCCTTCATGCAGAACATTTTGTAAGTTGAGCAGTGAAGTATTGCTTCAACACTTCTTAAACCATTAAACAGTGACACATTTTGTATAGGTATGGAACCAAACATGTCAAGGTTAGTAATTCTTTGGCTGCAATAATATGACTGTGATGATACATACGTTTTTGTATGTGTAAGAAGACGGTAACCTTAATTCTGAAACAGACAGTATTCAATCAACATCAGGTGTTTTGTTTTTGTTGGATTATTTTCAGTCACGTTACATGAAAGTGTTTATCAGCATCCCGTAGATGTAGTTTTCCTTCAAGAGAGAAATAGGATTGAATGTATGGTTCGAATTTTCTTTGCAGGGTCATTGCCAAATGGCATAGAAGATATCAAGAAGCATCCGTTTTTCAGCACCATTGACTGGGATAACCTCTACAAACGGGCAGTCATGCCCCCATTTAAACCTGCTGTGGTGCAGACCGATGAGGTCTTCTACTTCGACCAAGAATTCACAAACAGAACACCAAAAGGTAAGGAGGGCATGAATGTGATATGTGAGCCAAATGAACCACTAAATGATAAAATGTAAAGAGTTATTTATGATCTGAATAAAAATGCCAACTCAAGTGTTAAAAGTGTATCAAGCCCAACTACCTTAGTACATTGCCAGTTAATGCCCATCTCCCCACCTTACAGCAAACGAGCTGTGGGGATTGTGTGTCAGCAGAGATCTTCTCTGCCTCAGAATGTAATGTAATCAGATCTGCAGTATTTTCTATTGGTGACAGTTACCTCATTGATGTCAAATTATTGAATGCAGTTATCATAGTTATGTTCTAGTATTGATGCTGATATTATTATGCCCCTGGCATGTAATGCAGTGGGATATAGTCGACGCCTCGTCCGTTCATCCGGTATCATTTTGTTTCCAGAGCATAACTCAAAAACCATTCAATATTTTTAGATCCAGATTGGTAGAAATAATAAAATGAACCCAAGGTTGTACCTTTTGCTGTTTACAAATTTTTGGCATTTTTATTGTTTATGGAAACATTTGGTCCATGGAAACATTTTGGTCTTAGTCATTTTGGAGCACCACTCAAAAACTGTGTTTGTATTGTATTTCTACAATACAAGGTAGATATATCTAACTGAACCTAAAGTGGTGCCTTTTGCTATTTACAGGTTTTTGTAATTTATTATTTTCTTGGTTTCCTTGGAAATGTTTTGGAGGGATGGGTTTCATTTCAGGAGCACAACTCAAAACTTCTTAATACCTATCACAGTATCAGCAAAACTTGACCTCAAAGTGATGCCTTTTTGCTGTTTACAGATGTTGGTGTTTTATCATTTTATGGGTTTCCAAGGAAACGATTCGTACTTAGTCTCATATGGGAGGGATTGGCTCCATTTCCAGAGCACAATTTGAAAACCTCTTAATGTCTTTAAAAAAATATTGGCAGATATTGAGCGAGACCCCAAAGTGGTGCCTCTTGCTATTTACAAATTTTCGGCATTTATATTTTTCCCTGTTTTCATGGAAGCGATTTGGACTTAGTTTCAAAAGGTAGGGATGAACTTTGTTTCCAGAGCACAACTTGAAACCAATCTTTTCAACATGTCTTGGAAGATATTTGAGACAGATCTTAAAGTGGTACCTTTTGCTGTTAACAGATATATGGCATTTATACTTTCCATGATTTCCATGGAAATGATTCAAATTTAGTCTAAAAAGCAATTAATTAACTGTCATATGATTTGTTCTTTCTAGTATGTAGGGGCCAGGGGGATATGTCATCTTCTCATGACTCTTGTTGTAGTAGCTTTGATGAGTGATTAGAGATATATATTTCTGTCTGTGTTGTTTGTTGCAGATTCCCCCGGCATTCCCCCCAGTGCTACTGCTCATGAACTGTTCCGTGGATTTAGCTTTGTAGCCCCTGCTTTACTTGATGAAAACATCAAACAAAACAATCCTCTAGATAATCAGAAAAATTTAGCAAAGGTAGGTGCCTTGTTATATTTGACTGAAAGGGCAGTTCAGTGATTTTTAGTGAAAGCATTGTCTTACTGCATTTGTTAACCATGTGGCTACCATTAAGTCCCCACATAGTTACATTCAGTCCATTCTTGGTGTCCTCAGTTGTGACACTGCAGAAAAACACAACACACTGGCTCAAACTGGCACGTTTACATTGTATCATGATGTGAACATATTAGAACTTGTATTTTGTTGTTTGTATTGAAATGCACATGCATATCATGTCACTGTGATTTTTGGTAATTTTGCACTGTATAATGTGGGAATTATTAAGTGTTATGTCGTTTTGGGGCACTGTTTGTCACACATGCATTTGTGTTTCAGTTACCGGGTGTGAAGAGCTGCAAGTTTTCAGATGAATATGAACTGAAAGAAGTAAGTTATTAGGACTTTGGTGAGGTCTTCCTGTCATGTCAGTTAATTAGGCATCAAGAAACCTGTTTTACAGTGTACTGTGGTATTTTTGATAAAATCGTTTTTCCACAGTAATTTAAGACAGATGTTAAATTAATACCAATCGTTTCATGGTTGAGTCAAATGGAGGTGTAACTTTGAAGGAAATTTGCTCAGGAAATGAATGAAGTAGATACTGGGTACAGGGCTCCAGATAGGGGCTGTATCACATATGTACAGATAAAAAATATGCCCAATACGGTAGGAAACAGAGGTGGTGTACAGTCCTAGAATTATTTACAGAAGTATTTATTTGATAAAAAATATTGTATTATTGTTTATTGATCTGTTGACACAGGAGTAGGAGTGTTGTGATTCATATATGAAACAAAACACAAGGTAACTGATACACCATTAAATACCATTCAGTACTCTAAATGTACTCTAGTTTCTTCAGTATTCCTATATGGAAAAAAAATATGGAGTACATACTCCTGATGTTGAAAAATTACCTTGGACCTGTTGGATAGTTTCATTCAGGAAGTGTTGTATTATGTATGGAGACTTCATATGTAACACCCTCAAGTTTGCAACATGTTGTCTCATGCACTTGGATTATGTAGGAGGTTATTATCTCAATATGAAGCTCATGTACCTTGAGTTGTCATGATTGGACCTTGACAGAACTGTGCATGTATTGTTTCTAGGGTGTTTCCCTGTCTTGTAGAATAGTCATTAAACTGGAAAGTACACATACTATTACACATACCTTGCTTCAAAATCACGGTTACAATTGGTCTCAAGCAACCCATGCTTGTCATGAGGGCACCATGGAAACATCCTTGTTAATACATAGAAGGCGACTGAATAGGTTATGGGTTCAGGCTTGCTGACGTGGTTCATGTGTGTCATCAAATCCAAGTTGTGTACATCAGTGCTCATTATGTCAACACAGGTTTGTCTGATTGAAAACTGATCTTTGTCATATGACTGGAATATTGTTGAGTGTGGTATTACATTACAAACGACAGGATGGCCCTGTAGCCAGTTTGTTTACATTTTTCTAATGATACACTTCTCATTTCAGGATATTGGCATTGGCTCTTATTCAGTGTGTAAACGATGTGTGCATAAAATGACTGGGAACAGCTATGCGGTCAAAGTAAGTGTTGCAGACAGTCCTTTTCATTGGCCTCAGGTCCCACAGCAGAATTGGTCAGTGCAGATGTTTCTCGAAAAAATAGAGCCGTGAACTAGGTTGATGGCATACCATGATGCTCTGATGATGTTGATAATTGCTCATGTGTTCAGTCACTGAATTGATTAGTGCAGACCTGATTATATTTTGGCCATGTGACATAGCTTGAAGACAGGTGAAATATACACTAAACAATAATTATTGAAAACTTATGTACCTTCATATCACAAATGCATGCTTGAACTGTCAACCTTTGGGTTTTCCAGCCCCAACTGTAATATTCTGGCTGAAGAAATATTCACTTGTTTGTCTTGTATCCTATGCCATATTGAATAGTTTGAGTATTACTTTAAGAAAGCCCCCAAAGTTTGTTCTTCGAAAGGATTGTATGACGAATAATGAGGTTGGGGAGGGAACCTGGTTCTTAGATTGAGTGGGCCCTTCTCAGGCCCTGGGACCCCATGGAAGCTCTTGAACCCTCAGTCATCTGATGTTGTGTGGCTACAATGCGAGCTGCAGAAGTTGGCATTTCTTTCTAGCTATACACTCATTCGTTATGACTGTACATTCCTTCTCACTGAATACAAAATATTGTCAGTCAGCTTCAGTGTCTACATGTTGAGACGTTTTAATATGTCTGAATTGTATTTTTTGTGAGCCAGGTAGGTAATGCAGAGTAGCCTTATTCAATGAAATGAATGTCCTATGTGTATGTTTCATGGTTTATCTAGGCTGCATATGTTATTGTTTGTGTTGTATTGGCAGATCATGGACAAGGAAAAGAGGGATCCATCAGAAGAGGTCGAAATTCTGCTCCGGTTTGGGCACCATGCTAATATCATAACACTACGAGATGTAAGTGTTGTCTTCTATACAGAATCAGGAGCTGGGGCTTACGTCTCTTGTTAAGTCTTGTCTGGAATCCCACTCTTCTTTCATATGTCTTTGAATCAGAGTCAGCTATTAACAGGACTTTTATGCCAGCGTGACTTGAACAAGCATGGGAACCAAGTTTGCTCTGGAAATGAATTGTTTGTTGGTATGCATTGAAAACAGGGATTAGGAAAAAGAACTTTGACAATGGGCCATTTTCAGGATTATTAGCCATTTTCTGAATTCAGAATGGGCCACTCTATCAACAATAAACTTACAAATTTTAATGGGCCATTTTTCATTCAAATGTGTGAAATGGCCCCTGCATTTCCCAATCTACTTTGAATAGGCATTGAATGAACCTTGATACTTTGTATGAACTATGTCATCATGTGAAGAGGGAAAGTTGCCTTTTCCCTATGTGATAGTTGACCATGAAGGTCTTTAAAACTTGAAATATGTGTTTAGGTTTTCGACAATGGTACCAAGGTGTACATGGTGACAGAGCTAATGAGAGGTGGTGAACTACTCGACAAGATTCTACGTCAGAAATTCTTCTCTGAACGGGAAGCTAGTGCTGTGTTACAGATTGTGGCAAAAACTGTGGAATATCTTCACAAGAATGGAGTGAGTCTAACACTACTATTTATGCATATCTGCACATTACAGATGACTATCAGATGTTGAATTAGTCTTTGTTGCAGTAAGTAGGGGAAAAAGTGGTTAGAATTGCAGAGTCAGCCCACCCTAAGTAACTGAAGTGATTACAGCAAATTTGAAGGAATTGCATCTCAAATGTAAACAAGTGCAGCCCACTCGAGAAACAATTGCAGCTATATCGGTAGTTTAGCGGTAATAACATAAACTCAACATCGGAAGCAATGTCAGTAATAGTTGAAACACGCTCTGCCATCTTCGGAGATTCCTCAGCTAGATTCCGTAATTTATCGGTCGCGTCCTGAAACTCACACATCTAAACATGGCATCACTGGAAGGAGCACCCGTCTCCATGAGTTTTGTTTTTAGTTCTACTGTTTCATTTTTATAACTATCCATCTTTGAACAACTGTGTTGAATGCGTTCATATATGAGGTGTTGTCGGAGGTATAGATTATTGTTTTAGGAAAAGATCGTCACTGCAGCAGAGGGTCACAAGTCATGCCCCTGGAGGCTTCCGATGTTCAGACGTAAACAGCCTCCGTTGGCATGACTTATGATGCTATTCTGCAGTGATGTTCTTATCTTGAAAAAACAATTTACATTCCCAGCAACACCTTACACCTAAACGCATTCAACACAGGTGGTCAAAGGTGGATAATTATAAAAATGAAATTGTAGGAACTAAAAACAAAACTCATGGAGACGGGTCCTCCTTCCAGTGACGCCATATTTGGATGTGTGATTTTCAGAACGTGACCGACAAATCATGGAATGGAGCAGTGAAATCTCAGAAGATGGTCGGGCATGTTTCAAGTATTACTGACATTGCTTCCTATAGGGGTGTTGTGTTTATGTTACTACCACTAAACTACCGATATAGCTGCAATTGTTTCGTGAGTGGGCTGTGCTTGTTTACATTTGAGATGCAATTCCTTCAAATTTGCTATAATTCCTTCAGTTACTTAGGGGGACTTGAGAGTAAGATGATTTCTGTGTTTTGCTGGTCATGCTGGTAGTTGTGGGTCCATATTAATACATTGAGGTCCTGGAGTCATAGGTTGTGATTATATATATCAAGCTTTGTCACCACCATACCCATCCTCACTCTTGTCCCCATTGTGGTAGACGTCTTAGACTGGCAGTACTTGACGCTTTTCCTGTCACATCCAGCTATCCTTTTGTAGAACTAAATTACTGTTCCAAGCAACATGATTAACTTCCTCCCTTACTCATTCATTCATTGTCTGTGACTTCATGCATCTCCACTTGCCCACTTTTGTCCAAAGAGCTGACTAAATTGGGGATTGGATGGTTGTTTAGTGATGCTGTTATTGGTTAATGTTTGATGACATGGATTGTAGTCTAGGCTATCTACAACACTTGGATGCCAAGAGGAAACTGGTTCAAGGCACTTTCAGGCATACATTTTCTGCTGTAGGTTGTCCATCGAGACTTGAAGCCTTCCAACATTTTGTATGCCGATGATACTGGATCTCCAGAGAGCCTGAGGATATGTGACTTTGGCTTTGCTAAACAATTGCGTGCTGAAAATGGATTGCTCATGACACCATGCTACACTGCCAACTTTGTGGCACCAGAGGTAACAGACATGTCTCCATGGAATCATCATTCATTATTGCAACTTTCAGGACACATGGGCAGGGGTCCCTTTCTTCCTCATTTGGTGGGAGGTGAAAACTAGCCTTATTCATAGCTCTGTCAAATGTTTCCAAATGGGATTTCATATGGTCCTTCATATTATATTTATGATCAAAATTGGACCTTTGTAGAGGCAGGAGAATTTAAGTGATCTTGTGATTAATGCCCATCTTGCCAAACACTTGAGGTTTGAATCTGGGTGTGGTTTGAAATAAGATGCAACATGTGCTAACTGATTGTGATACACCTGCAATAGTGCTGACTACATGAAGCATCATGATGACATCAGAGGGATCATTCCGTGCTGTTTCAGGTATTGAAGCGACAAGGCTATGATGCTGCATGTGATATCTGGAGTCTTGGTGTCCTGCTGTACACCATGCTGGCAGGGTGAGTGGAAATCTTGTCAATATACAATTGTCTACTTTAACATTTGAGGCAAGCAAAATATAACATATATTTTTAACTTACCTTACCATAGGTCTTATGCATATTACCTCTAGCTTCGCTAAACGAGATCAGACAGTCGTTGATTCGCCATCCCCTCGATGGCTACCTCATGTAATCTACGAATGTAGTCACGGAAGTGACGTGATCTCTCCACTCGCGCGAGAGCGCAGAATCCAAAATTCACTTTTACCTTTAGCGTTCGTGCGAACGGACGTGTTGGTTTGCAGTTTTTTCCTACTGTGTGTAGTTTCAATAAAGTTGCTACTCCTTGGTAGGTATGGTTTGTATCCCCTCATTATGTATCAAAGTCAAGTCATACAAGCATTTAATGTGCTTACCTTGCTACCTCGTGCTGTTCTTTTCTCACTCAGGCAGGGCTTGTCCGTGTCGTAGGTGAGAACGGTATGGCGTCCATGGGGGTAATTCATCTTGTTGGTTGTTTGCCCGTCATGTTTCTGCCCATGCTTGGTCATTTTCACTTGTGTTTTCGGTATTTATCATACCATTTTCTGCCATGAATTTCAGCGTAGCGAAGGCAGCCATTGTGGTTGTTGTTTTTCGCTGCCCCGCATTTACGGGTGTGTCTATTTTTTACGTAGGGGTGCAACTACTTTCTACATTTTTATGTAGGGGGTTTTTTCTCCTAGTATTGTATCAACATATCGTCAAGTCTTGGTTTCTTGTCTGTTACAGTTTCTGTGTATGACTCGACACTATTGTACTGTCTGCAAGGGGCAGAAGTCAGCCAAGGACCCACATCCCTGGTGTCCGGATTGTGCGTCCGCTGTTTGCTCCAGCGATAATCGGTGCCTACACTGTCAAGCGTTATCTCTCGCCGATTTCAAGACCTTTTTGGCGGTTCGGAGGAAACGTTTTACACAACGTAAGAGAAGAATGTCGTCGCCAGCGTCTTCCTTGGGATTCTTACCTGACGACCAGGATCTACCACCGCCTTCAGTACCAGTATCAACACCTAGTGTGGGGCGCTCATCTATTACGCCGGCGTGCTCCTCTCCAGAGCCTACGTGTTCGGACGCCTTTGTAGATTTATCTCACCCGGATGCCTTATCCCATCCTGAAGTTCAGAAGCTTCTGCGATCTCTCTTGACACCGGGCGCTGCTGTACTCCCTACCTCGTTGTCTACACCTTTACCAACGACAGCGCCTAGACTTACGCCAGCGCCGTTGCCTGTACCAGCGCCTCTGCCTGTCCCGGCGCCACTGCCTGTCCCGGCGCCTTTGTTTACATCAGCACCGGTGTTTTCGTCAGCGCTTATTCCGACGCCAGCGCCTATTCCGACGCCAGCGCCTGTACCAACGCCAGCGCCAATGTTGTTGCCGGACCCTGCTCCTATAACTACTTCTTATCGAATCCCCAGAGTGTCTCATACGCTGACTAAAGAAGAAATGTTACAGCGCCAGTTGGATGAAGAGCGCGCTCGTCGTTTAGAGGCTGAGCGCTCCCGGCGCAGATCTCGTTCTAGGTCCCCGAAGGGTCGGCGCTCTCGTTCTCCACACCGTAGCAGACGCCGGCGCTCCCGGTCTGTTTCCCGCTCTCCAAGGCGCTCCTTAGAGGAAGACTGACGTACCAGAAGTAGACGTAGAGTGCGATCTCAGTCAAGATCACCACAGCGTCTCTCCAGATCCCAGCGTTCACGATCGCCGGAACCACTGCGGACTTCCTGCAAGGAATTTAACACTAAGAACTCTGCTTCCAACTCGAGTCAGCGACGAGAATCAACCTCTATTTCCTGGGAGGATCACGAGGAACAGTTCTTTTGTCCAGACTATGAGGAGGAACCTGGCAATGTTGGTGATAGTGATGGCACCTATCTTCCCTTAACTGCTGTCTTTGAGTGGATTGCCGACAGATTACCGGACTGTCCTTCCCCTTCTTCGGATTCAAGCAACCCGGCGTCGATTCACTTGTCTCCTGAGTCACTTATTCCACCACACCCTATGGTGGCGGATGCGGTTGCTTTGTTAGACTCGGACTTTGCGAAGTTATCCTTAAATCCAACCATCAAAGCGTCGAAGTCTAAGAAATCAGATTATAAAGTACACAGTCTGGATTTTGCCGACAACGGGGCGGTGCTAGACGATTCAATTAAGAGGTTGTCAAGCTCAACTCCGTCATCTTACAGAGTTCAGGATTCAAAGCTAGCAGCTATTGATACGGAACTGAAACGTATGCTTAAACCTATCTCGGCGCTTGCGTCAGCCACCTCCGCTGCAGCCTTGGATTTGTCAGAGGATAATGCCTCGAGGGTGGATCATTTAACTACCATTTTTGCTTGGCAAGGCAGAGTACTCCATGACCTACTTGGACATTTACGCGCGGCGCTAGCCATGACTACTACTATGCGCCGATCTGGATTTTTAGATGCTTGTTCTTGGCAAGAGGAATTTAAACGTCAACTACTTCGTGCACCATTTATGTCTAAGTTCCTCTTTGATGAAAAGATACCGACGGTGTATAAACAACATGCCGAACTTACTAACACGGAAGTGGCGCTGTCAACTTTCGAGGCCTTGGGCTCTGCATTTCGTGGCCGAGCCAGGGGTAATGCCAAGAAAAGATATGTACCCAGGAGAGAGTCTATCCGTTCCTCGTTTGGGAGGGGACGAGGTCGTACCAAGGACTCAGATGTCCAGCGCAAGCCTCAAGAACGCGGCAGGGATGCCCCAGCTACGTCCGGTCGAGGTAGGGGCAAGCGTCCCTACTCCGGCCGCTGAAGCCATGGACTACTACGACTGGGACCTCCCACCCCCAGTCGTACCAGTTCATCCGACCCCTGTAGGTGGGAGACTAGAGATCTTCTGGGCCAACTGGACATTCCTGGAAGACCCGTTTGTTTGCAAGATCCTGAGAGCCGGCTACAAGCTACCACTAGCCAGAGCTCCGCCGTTGACTACCACTCCCCGGTCACGAGTGTACTCAATAGATCAACAGGTACTTATACTAGAAAACATCAACATTTTATTAACAAAACATGCTATAGAGATAGTGTCAGAACCCCATCACTCCCCGGGGTTCTATTCACCCATCTTCCTGATACCCAAGAAAGGTTCCACCAAAATGCGGATGATTCACAACATGGCGTCTTTCAACAACCTGTATTTAGCCGAGCCCCCGCATTTCCGAATGACGTCACTGGATCAGATCCGAGCCAAGTTGTCACCCGGAGCTTGGATGGCCAGCCTAGATTTACAGGATGCTTACCTGCACGTTCCTGTATTCCCACGCCACAGGAAATTCCTGCGTTTCATATTCAACGGAGTACACTACCAGTGGCGAGTGCTGCCGTTTGGAATTTCTACGGCCCCGTGGCTTTTCACTCGGGTCACACTGCCTGTCACCCGGTTTTTGCACCTCCGGGGGATAGACTTCGATCCTTACATCGACGATTGTTTTCTAAATCACTGCGATCCTCAGTTGCTACGCAAACAACTGGACTTCTCCACACGCCTACTTCAGCAGTTGGGATGGATTATCAATATCGAGAAGTCGCAACTGGAACCAACGCAGGAGTTAACTTTCATTGGGGGGTTGTTCCTGACTCGGCTCAATCTGGTCAGGGTCCCTCCCGATCGATGGCAGAAGATTCTCGCCTTTACGGATCGAGCTCTGTCCCTACCTCTCACCCTCAGAGAATGGCAGTCTCTGTTGGGCTTGTTGACGTCGGCGCAGGACCTCACCCTCAGAGGATGGCTTATGCTGCGCCCACTACAGAGGTTCCTATTACCATTCATTCGAGAGAACGACCTCCAGTCATCATTTCTTCTACCCCCGCACCTGCATCAGTACCTCAGGTGGTGGACGGTAGAGTGGAATGTCTGCGCCGGTGTTTGTTTGACAAGCTTCAACCACGACCACGAATTGTTTGTAGACGCATCCCTCTTGGGATGGGGCGCTCACTTGAACGGCCAGACAACCTCAGGGCTGTGGTCAGACGCCGAAAGGGAGTGGCATATCAACAACCTGGAGATGCAAGCAGTCATCCTAGCGGTCCGCCACTGGCTACCGGTTCTAACAAACTCCAGACTCCTGGTAGCGTCCGACAATTCCACGGTCGTGTGGGTGATTCACAATCAGGGTACAACCAGGTCCAAACAACTTCTGGACCAGATGTTCCTGTTAGCGGATCTGGTAGACAGCAACGGCATCGTGATCGCGGCTCGTCACATTCCCGGCTGCAAAAACATCCTGGCAGACGCCCTGTCGCGCCCCGGCAAACCATCCCCGACGGAGTGGATGCTTCATCCGGACGCATTTCGCCAGATTTGTTGGCAACTCGGGAGACCACTGGTAGATCTTTTTGCCACCAGTTTCAATCACCAGTTACCAACGTACGTATCTCCCGTGCCGGATCCACAGGCGTGGGCAGTCGACGCGATGTCTCTATCATGGGAAGGCCTGGACGCATATGCGTTCCCTCCTCCAATCCTTCTCTCGGATGTAATCGCCAAGATCAGACTGACGCGGAACCTCCGACTGCTTTTGGTCGCACCCTGGTGGCCAGCCAGATCGTGGTTTCCCGATCTTCGACGGCTCGCCAGCGGAGACCCTTACAAACTTCCAGAGTGGTTGCATCTGCTTCGACATCCACACAGTCGACAGCTGCATCCGGATCCACGGCGATTCCATCTTCACGCATGGGTCATCTGCAGAGAGCATTAAAAGCTAAGGGCTACTCTGCGCACGTGGCGAACGTTATAGCTCGCGCGCATAGAGTTTCTACCCGTTCTTTATATGACGACAAATGGCGCTCTTTTGAGAATTTTTGCGCACGAAGATCTCAAGATCCCATGGCAGCATCTCCTCAGTTCGTGGCACAGTTCCTTCTCTACCTACGGAACTCTAGACATCTCAAAGGCAGTACCTTAGGCACCTATTTGTCAGCTTTGAATTCTGTCCTTGCTATCAAGTCAGATACACAGATCTCCAAGATACCAGAACTTATTGCGCTTCTCAAAGCTTTCAAGCTGGAAGACCAGAAGGCCAAGTTCCGTCCTCCAGCTTGGGATCTTAATGTTGTCCTTCAACATCTCAGAGGGCCGCCGTACGAGCCATTAGAAGAAGCCTCCTTTGAACATCTTTCCAAGAAGACGGTTTTCTTACTATCATTGGCAACAGCGGCTAGAGTCAGCGAGATCCATGCTCTTGACGTTACTCAGATCCGATTTGAACAGTCAAGACACGGACGTGTTCATTTGGGTTTGCTTTGGGATTTTGTGGCTAAGAACCAGCTTCCCGGGCAGCCTAACAGGCTATTTTCCATCCCTCCTTTGTCTACGATCCTGGGTCATCATGACTTGGAGGAGGAGCTACTATGTCCAGTCAGGGCTCTCAGATGCTATATTAAAAGGTCAGCCTCTAGGAGACGATCCCGCAAAAGATTATTCATTCCCGTTGCCGTGTCCTGCAAAGGCGAAGTAAACAGAAATACTATTGCCCTCTGGCTCAGATCGACTATCTTGGCGGCCTATGACGACAAGCACCTGCCTCATCCGGTAGCAAGTAACCTGCACAAGATCAGGGCCTTGGCGTCTACGATGGCCCTCCATCGGAACTGCACAGTACCGCAGATCATGGAGGGCTGTTTCTGGAGGTCATCAACTGTCTTCGCATCAAACTACTTAAGGGACTTGGCAGTTGAAGACGTGGAGGGGTTACAGTCATTTGGTCCATTGGTGGTTGCTCAGCAACTTACCCGACCATCCGCCCATTAGGTAACTACACTTCTACTTACCTTTGGTCTTAAGATTAACCTCACCCCCAGGGTGCGTCGGTTTTTCTTTGGAGTTCTATTGGGTTGCTCTTTGTCCTGTTCCAGGTATTATCCTGAGACCGTTGACATTGGCTTTCCCGTGTTCTCCTGATGCATGTGCACTGTTTGCTGAGGGATGGTCCTCCGGAGTCCACACCACCATCCATCTGTCGAAGCCATATGCATAAGACCTATGGTAAGGTAAGTTAAAAATTTATTAAAATCTAAATATTTTAGATATTTAAATACTTACCTTACCATAGGGCGATGACTCCCTCCCAACGCTGGATGCTCCTCCCCACTTTGGACTCTTCGGACCTTCCGGTTGACGGTAAAAGTGAATTTTGGATTCTGCGCTCTCGCGCGAGTGGAGAGATCACGTCACTTCCGTGACTACATTCGTAGATTACATGAGGTAGCCATCGAGGGGATGGCGAATCAACGACTGTCTGATCTCGTTTAGCGAAGCTAGAGGTAATATGCATAAGACCTATGGTAAGGTAAGTATTTAAATATCTAAAATATTTAGATTTTAATAAACTCTTGTGGGGTTACAAAAACATAAATCATTTATTAACATAAATAAGACCCAGTCATTGAAATGACTTATTTCGACATTTGCTTACCTAAAATCGACCAATTTGTCAGCAGTGCACAATTCTTTCCTGTGAACAAAATTTCAACCAATCAGAGGGGTGCGCCTCCATGAAGTAATAACAGGTTTACCCATGTGGATTGCTGTAGTATTCATGTACATTACCAGGGGAAAGATTATCTTGTTTGGTTTGTCTAAACCTGCAGTCGTGACAAGTGTTCTGAAAAATGAAAGTGCTATATTTTCACAATCTTCTGCTTTTCAATTTTGTCACCTGCTTTGCTTATTTTCTGAGATACAACTTGTTTTCATAGACGTTTCTGTAAAAATCGCTTTTGTCATATTGGTTATAAATGGTTCTGTTACAAGCAGTGCCATGCCAAATCCTTTTGGTTATGATTCAGAAACATATTTAGCTACGAGTAGGAAGTAGTTTTGATCTTTAAGCTTGATGAAAACTCACCGTAACCTAATTCTCAAACTGACTAAAGAACTTGAAGCCACGATTTTAGAAAATTGTGGCGTCATGTCGGGAAGGTCTAAAAAAAAAAATGCTATTTAATATTGTTTTCAGCGAGTTACAAATTCTCCTACTGTCTCCTGGTAGTAAAATGTGTATTTGATTGATAGACAATAGGAGTTTGCATGACATTGCTTATAACATAACAATTTCACTCGTGAAGCAAAGTGGGTGGCAATGTAATACTACTGACAGTATAATTGTCACTTCGGCCAGAACCTCGATTGCTTCCGAGGAAGAAATCCTTATGGTACAGGTTGTCATGCAAAATCCTTTTGGTTATCATTCATTTACTTGCAAGTAGTTTTGATTTTATAACTCGATGAAAACAAATCTTAATAGCACCTTCTATCTTGGAAGGGAGGTGGGTGTCCAACCACCCGATTTAATACATACGGGTGTCTACAATGCTCGCTTCACAAGCAAAAAAGACATATTTAGCATGAATTGAGGGGTCCTGTGGAAATCTGTGCATGATGACACCATCACCTGATACTTGGGAGCATTTAACGGCAAAATAACAATTCAGCATATCTTTGTTGACGTCGGGAAATCAGCAAATTGATGAGTTTGTTACAGATTTTGAAAATCTAACTGAAAATCCTTCCTCCCATGATGTCACTGCAGGGCTCTTGCGATGAGTGAAGGAGATGACTTTTAAGCACTCGGTATCAATTAACCACATGTTTTTTAAAAAAACAATGGGTGTTCCGCTTGAGACTAACCATGAGTCTTTCATATGTAATGGTTAAAAGAGTACCTATTGGGAGAAATGATCTCTACCATGATGGCAAAATTGGATTGAAATTGCATGTGGTTTGGTCATTCATGCATCAAGCACATTGAGGGATTGATTGGTAAGTTCTGAACCTCACATGGGAGGTAACAGACACTTGTTATCCCCTGCCGCATGTTTATCGCGAAGCAATGGATATAGTATTAGGCTCATCTGTCCCCCTGGCTTTTGATATTTGGCATCGATGTGTCTGTGTTCTTGAGTTTTTAGTCACTGCATCATTATCTCACTTATACTGATGCAGATTATGACAATTGCCCTAATGTTTTTTAATAAATGCTTTGTTACAATTTCAAAACCATTTTACATGTATTTATAAGAGAATGCTTTTAATTTTCAGACACACGCCATTTGCCAATGGCCCAAATGACACACCAAATGACATTTTAGCGCGGATAGGGGAAGGAAAGTTCACATTATCAGGTGGAAACTGGGATTCTGTGTCAGCTCCTGCTAAGGTAAGCATAAGTTATGTTAAACCGTGATGTGTTGTTCGGATGTCTTATCAGTAGGTTTGCTAAACTGTCCATACCAAAATGTTGACTGAAGTCAATCTCCTTACATCAAGTCCTAGTTCTCGCTGTTGCTAAAACTGGTTACAGGTTGTGTTACTGATTCTCAAAATCTTCTGTCTCTCTGTTTAATTGGATAAACATTTGAGTTGAAGAGACTGGATAGCCCTTGAGCAATACTTCCATGTCCTCCAACCAAAATTCTTTGCGTGTTGTAGTGCTGGCCTAGTGGCCATCAGCAATTCAGTTCTTAGTGGTGCAATTCTTAAGATATGCTAGACCATCATTCAAACCACTGAATTGTCCTCTGACAGAGCTTTTCAGGGTTTTACCTGTTCCTATTTGTTTGACTTGAGCAAAGGGGTGGTGGGGTAACCTGGTAATCAGAGTGGCCTCTTGTCACGCTGAAAGACCCATATTTAATTCCCCACATGGGCACTATGTGTGAAGCTCATTTCTGGTGTCCCCCCGATGTGATATTGCTGGAATATTGCCAAAAGCAGCATAAATTCATACTGACTCATGACTTCCACTAAGACTGTATAAACCTGTCATCAGTTTTAACATGCTTCCAGTAGCAGACTGATGTGCATAGATTTATCTTAAAAACTGTGTGGTGGTGTTAAGCACTTACTCTTTTTGTGTGGCAGGATCTCGTTCAACGCATGCTGCACATCGACCCTCATCGCCGACTCACTGCCACACAGGTGCTCAACAACCCTTGGATAGCACAACGAGACAGCTTACCAAACTTCAGACTCACAATTCAAGATGCACAGTTGAAGGTATTGGACCATCTCTGCTTCATTTGATAGGGTAACTTAGATGTCAGGTCACAATTACTTTCGAAGGGTTATACATGGGTTAGTCACAGACTTGTTCTCTTCTGTAAAAATCTTAATGCTTTACAGAATGACTTGTGTGTTAAAGATGTGGGCCAGTTTGGTATGAGCAATGGTGTCTATCCCTGATGTCCTGACAAGTACTAGGTTACTTCATGCTGTTTGAATGGCGCCACAGTCAACTCACAAATGTTTTGTCCGCTGACTTTGGTCCTGAAAGGGGTTTCTGGAAAACGATTGCTCCCCAGTTGCCTGTTTGTATAGTATCACCAGAAATTATTGAGAATTTTACAAATATGTATCATTGGATTTTTATTATAAACAACCTTGACCAGCTAACAAGCGCTTGGTTTCATTCAAGAACGACAACACTGTTTATATCCTTTTTCATTAGTTTGTGAAGAGTTATCCCATTTATTTACTAGCTAGCAGATGACATTTCCAGTGATCCTCAGTATAGATGATTTAGAGAAGAGGAAGTTGATTTTAGAGTATCATAACAAGGACATCAGATCAGCTAAAGTGATTTCAAGTAGTACAGGCTCACTTTGTCTACTGTTTATCATGTTTTTTAAAAATATTTCAAATGGACATGGCATTGAGCTCGAGGGCACCTAGAAAATTGACTGTCAGTGCCAGGGGCGGCTTGGTATTCTTGTTTCTAAAAACAATCGAAGGCATTATGAACACTTGAGGCTGGATATGATTGATAGAAAAAATGTGGCTGTATGAAGACAATTAGAACTGAGCTGTATATATTTTGGTTTGGCAGAAATGTTTAGGAATTCCATCAATATCATGAAACCGGAACAAAAGGAGCGAAGGTTGAATTGGTGCTTTGAGCATAGAAATTTTAACTTGGACAATGTCATTTTATCAGATATGTGGCTGTTTCCTAATACATTGAAATTCTGGACCAAACAAACTGCAAAAACCTTTGAATCAGCACCCAAAGTACAGTCTGAAATTTAAAGTAGGGGTGCCATATCTTTGTTGGGGGTGATGCCCTTGTGTTTGTTTGAAGGTAATATGGACAATGAGCGGTACACAGATATTCGCAAGGAACATTTGCTTACATCTGCTCACATGTTCTATGGAATTTTTTTGATTTTCCAGCAGGACACCAACCTAAAATATTCAAGGCATTCACAGGCCTGGTTTCGGACCCAAAATATGACATTATTAGATTGGCCAAATTATAGTCCTGACCTAAATCCAATAGAAAGGGGACTTGTGAAGGAAAGTGTCAATATGAAAATTCTGACAAATATTACTGAAATGAAAGAAGAGGTGGTCTGATATTGGGACAGCATGGAGTGAGTCTAGTTTTACGCCACACTCAGCAATATTCCAGCTATATGGTGACAGTCTGTAAATAAGTCTGGACCAGATAATCCAGTGATCAAGAACATGAGCATCGATCTGCACAATTGGGAACCGATGACATGTGCCAACCAGGTCAGCGAGCTTGACCACCCGATCCCGTTAGTTGCCTCTTTCGCCAAGCATAGTTGCCTTTTATAGCAAGCATGAGTTGCTGAAGGTTTTACCCTGGACCTTCACACGTGAGACAGCATGGACCATGACATTCTATCTTTTTTGATCAGGCGCCTGCATTGCTGCCCATGGTGACTTGGCAAAATATTAAGTGTTCACCTGTATTTCAATCTTGAGTTGTGCACTGCTAATATTCACATTTAATATGTGAATAATAAGTAAAACAAAAAAATTACAATTTTTAATTCTCAATAATTTCTGGTCATACTATAAGATTCCATTGTATATGAAGCATTTACAGATTGAACGCCATGATGTAGCTGAAGCATTACAATTATGATTTGTCTTTTCAGGGAGCAGTGGCAGCCACATTCAAAGCATTGAGCAATGCCCCGAAACCTGTGCTAGAACCAGTTGGTGCCTCCCGCTTGGCCCAGCGTAGGGGAAAGAACAAACCTAAGAGTTCAACAGCGGTATAACCTCCATAACCCCACATCATGGAGACATTCATCAGTATAAGTCACTATACAACGTAGTCAGGTGGAGAATGGGCAGGCCAGCCAACCAACTGGAGCAGGCAGTGGGCAGTAGGCATAGAATTACATTGGTCCCATACAGTTGAACAACTACTTGACTTGAGTTACACTGGCTGTTGTTTGATACCCAAACATAACCCTGCTCACTCTGATTGGCTGCCTGTATAAGGTCACAGTTCTCTCCCTTGACAATTTCTTCCATTCAGACTTCTTTACAGAACTAATATATATATGAGTGCTTTGAAGTATTTATTTTCAGATGTTGTTAGATGATGTATTCCTGAGAACTAACTGAATGAAGCCAGTATCTCCATAATGGGAGAATTTATTTTCTCCGATGTGTGCTAATGCCATTTGACCCTATCCATGTTAGATGTGTTCTGAGTTATGTAGGAATTTTGTGAGAGACAGGTTCCAGTTGACCTGTCATTGCATCATCCGTGAGAAACCGAAACTGTGATGAAGAACTCTGCTGAGTAGAGTAGAGATTCGTGTCTGAACTGACCAAGTTTGTCATCTCACCAATCATTGGAATAAGGAAGAATCACCATAGTAACAATATCTACTAATGCAATGACAAATTGGTGTGATGCAGTTTAACATTCTAGAGGACCCAGTTCCACAGATGATCTTGTGAGTGGAGTCATGAGAAACTGTTTGACTGTCAGTGCCAGGGGCGGCTTGTTTGTAGTATTTGACATCGGTGAGACAGCGCTCGGTTTCACAGACAAGCTAGTGGGTGCAAAATTTGGCTTCTGGGTGAAGGAACTCCTTTTCACAGATGAACTTGAGTATGGTTTGAGAATCTGGTTCTAACATTGGACTTCTCCTGCAAGACTGAGCTCTTTTCCACAGATGTGTTTGTGGATATAGAATGGCGCATCTGTGAGATAGGACTCTGTTCCACAGATGAGTATGGAACTGGGCTTCTTTGAGACTGAGTTCTGTTCCACAGATGGCTTAATGGGTGGGGCACATGTCTGTTCTCAGAGCTCCAGTCAACATGGATAACAGTATATCAGCTCAACATTAAGACCATGTGTTTGATGAAAAGTGGTGGAATGTAGTTAGGTTTACATATCAGACTTATCATTGTGTTGACAACGTAACCATGGTAACCCATGTACATCACATCGGATGTGTTTTAAGGCGATTGAAAATTGTTGGTTCTCAGGCACTCTCCCATCCTTAAAACATTAGTAGTTTCTATAACTGTGTAAATCACAAGGGTAACACCCACATAGGAACAGGTTGGTGTCCAGCAACTGTTATTTGCTCACATGAAGTGAGGTCCTGATGGTCAGTGTATGTGAGATATCTTCATTTAATTAATCACCACCATCCTCTGTAAATATATTTCCTTTAGCCAGTTCACTGATGATAGTCAACTTCATGACGAAATTTATTCAAATGACCATGAAAACAGCTTTGGAAATATGAACTTTCATTGAACTGACCCCTTGGCGCCAGAGGGACATATGTGTCCTTCCTCTTCAACCGTCATTCAGTCCAATAAAATTCTCAATATATCACGCACACAAATATGCTTCATAGGTTTGAATTCTGTGGGAAAGTTGCTGTTTCTTTATACCATTCACTGTTTTCTTAGACAAAGCTAATGTTTATAAAATAACCTTTCAAAGTAAGCTTCATCTTAAATCTAGCCATTTTTTACACAATACGGTGAAATAGTGAGTCACAGGTATATTTGCTGTATGTTTTGAAATGTGAAAATCAGATAATTATTGTGAGTATTGAATTTCAAGATAAGCATATTAATGATCACTGATATCAGTTTTTGACAAAAATTACTAATAATCATTCTGAAATGTTGATGAAGAACCTGAATTGGTTGGGATGTCGTCCGTAAAACTGATAATATTAATGAAAACGATTGATACATTTTATGAAATGTATAGGCTCAAATATTTAAAGGAATTGTCTTGTTCATTGTATTTGTTTGTGTTGTTTTATGGACAAAGCAGTAATGAATATTGATTGGCCAGGTGCGCCTTTGTCAGAGACGTTTTATGATTCATTCATTTCAAATTCTGTCAAAACATTGTGATGAGAGGATGTCAAACACAAGCAATATTTATATGAAAATTGTTTCAATATAGAGAAAGCAGGTTGTCTTAATTTTGACAAACCCTTATGTCCATATTGTAATAGTTCCATAAGAAGAAGTGGTCTCTGTGCACCTTTCTTTGCATGCTTATGAAGAGAAATAGTTACATAATCATAAAAAAAGAAATTTGTATCCTAAATTATTATTCAAGTGCTTTGAAATATTTTTCATTTACATTTAATTGATGTTAAGGAGGTAAGCATGTTGCTCACAATAAGATACGCAGTAAAAGTGTCTAATTGTTGATATATGGATGACACTACTAGTATTTCAATGGTAAAACCATTTATTTTATGATTTGCATAAAAAGTATTGATTTCTGACATAAACGCTGGACAGGAAATTTAATATCCTACATTTCTGCATAATTGTATAGCTGTATGCAGATTTAGGACCACATGAGTGCAATTCTCTTACAGCAGTCTTTTTTAAAACCAAAAATTGAGACAGGAAGTCTCCCACCATATCGCTTTGACATTATGAGCTGTTGATAATGATGACAATATGTCTGAGCTACACCATCATCCCACTCTGTTTTCAGAATGATCAGGTATTGGGAAAGAGAACTTTGAAAAAGGGCCATTTTCAGGATTGTTATCCATTTTCTGAATTTAGAATGGGCCACTGCCCTTGTAACAATAGTAAACTTGCCCATGCCACCTGCCTTTCCCAGTCCCTGAATGAGTGCTCGAGAACCAATTTTTTTCATTTTCCAAGCCTAACTTGATGTAGAATTACATGAACTGTAAGACCTCTTAGGACCAGGTTTTTGTCAATATCATTCACTGCCAAATGGCAGCCATCTTTTCTTCAAACTGTGATGAAAATACTAATCAAACTGACATGCCCACACAAATGCATAATCCATTTATATAACAAGGGCACCAATCAGATGAAACATGCACTTAAATATTTTGCTGATGGTGAAGTTTTGTTTTTGTTTATTCGTAGACATGACTTCCATCATTATTATCCATACTTTACAAAGCCCTTGCTTCACATTTCCATGAAGTGTATGTTGTTATCAGACTTGTACATAGGCTGTACATTAATAAGCATATGTTGTTAACAAAACTATGTATCCATCTGCATATATGAATAAAATCAAATAATTTCTTATCTACCATATACTTCCTATAACTTTATCTTAGATCTGGTCATATGCCTGTAGTTGTTGGAGCAAATCATGACACTCTAGATTGTTCATTGGTTAAGATGTTGCTAAAATATGAGGTTCGTATCGTTCAAGGGTTACATGCAAAAGAGTCATTCCCATAAGACCGTTAGGAGTTTCATTATTACCTTCCCTTTTGCTGTTTTGTCAAACCATCAAGTACTTGAGACTAAGAATACTGTATTTAAATGTTTATAATATTAAGTCATGTGCTTGCCTGTCAATGCTCATCATAGATGTTACGCTTTTTACTTTTAATGACAACATGGAAGAGAGTGTGTAACAGAGTACATCTACAAACATACAGGATTGTTATACTAATAAAAATCTGCCTTGGATTCAGTTTCCCATCCTCTTGCCATCTGTGCTTGAGTCATGCAGACCACAGAGGATATTTTTTGGACATTGTGGATAGATGGAATTGTTGAGTTGGATTTACATTCTGAGATAGATTTCACAAGTCAGACATGGAAGACTGCATAAAATCTGGATTGTGTGGTTCATTTCTCTACATGGGTGCATTGTGGGAAGCATTTCTGCTGTTCCCTCAAACCTCATAGTCCCAGCCAGAGTATGTAAGATCTATCCCTGGTAACTAAAGTTCAGAAACTGAGTACATTGTTACAAGTGAGGCACAAGAAAACTGATCTTGCTCTGCCTGATGTTTACTTTCCTCTCCAGTCCCTGTGACTGGATCCATGTATCTTTAATGAGAAATCAGTAAACGTGTTAAGACATTTTAGATGAACTACTACTCTGGCAGAAATAATGGTGATGACACAAATTTGGACTAAAATGCAGCCTTTATTGGATCAGTTCATCTCAGCTTTGACATTAATCCAAACTTTGACAACTTTCAATGTGGGACATATCGTCTTCATAAGTGCAAGTAACAGTGGTTGGGCCATAGGTATGTTATATTGTTATTCGTTCTATTGACAGATGCGTTGATGTTGCCACCAAGACCATTCTTCTTCTTTGTCTTACTAAGTATGAAAGAATTGAGAACTCTTTTCATAAGTTTCAAGAAAGGGTGTTGCTCTTTATGTCTTTCCAATGAAAATACATTCTGTATGTTGTGTAAGCCACTTGGTTTGGAAGTAGTACCATATACTAGTAGTTTGTGACTTACAAACTATTGTCACCAAGAGAAACCTGAATACTTGACCACAATCACAGACAAACATTTTTTGTCTTCACATTTTGCATGTTAGTCAAGCAATTTTTTTATTGTATCTGTAATTAACATTGAACTTTCAAAATTTGAAATAGTGTGAATACCGGTAGCTGTTTTCTAGAATCTAGCTGTGTTCTGAGTTAATGTGGAGTAGGGTCTTGTGTAAATTACGTCAACTGATGATGAGAGGTGCCTGAGAAAGCATGTGGGAGGACCAATTCTCTGTGTTTTTGTGCCCCAGAACCAAAACGTGGACTGTTCCATACTCCATTGCTAGTTTGTCTGACATAGACTTACTTTGACACAGGCAATTTCGAGGCCAATTTGTTTTATTTATTGATCAAGGATGCTTTTGCAGTTTTCACTCTCTGTGCATGAAATGCTGGCTTTCCATGAAGATTTAGGGAGTTGTTTCCTCAGTCTTATGTGCCAAGGACAAGGTACACAACTCCTGATTCTATTTTTCATTGCATGAACTTGGACAGATATATATGGCCAAACTGATTGTGAAATTGTGTATTGTATATGATGTTCATGATATTATTATAACAACTGATCACAAAACATTTGTGTCATGTTGTAAGAGAAATACAAGAGAACTTTGATCCTCGTTTGATTAAAAATTGGGTCAACAGGCTGATGCTGCAACAAATAACAAATTGGCCTCATATAACATTATTACATCTGACTTGTTATGCACCATTCACTCGCTGCTCTCTTTAGATTTCTCTATTCTTGAAAGTATGACAGTTGTAAAGCTGAGTTCAAGGCTTTTTGAAGTTTAATCTGTTGCTATGTCTTTGATAACAATTCCCAAACAGTATGTGAGACATTGTCATGTATATCAAACAAAGTTGTCATAAAGCCTGTGTGAAGGAAATGTGAACTGTCTACCATTATAATAGTGCTTTATGTTCCCATGACTGTGTTTACTTTATGTATATACATTATTGATAATTACTCAGATTTTTTAAAGCCGTTATCAGTGTGATAAGGATTATTGTCTTAGAAGACAAAAATTATTGTTATCCTGTTTTCTTTGTGTTTTGTGTTAATGTTGTTTTTGTGTTAATGCCCCATTCTGTTACATGTATATGAATATTTAGTTCTTCCTTTGATATGCTGTGTTAGTTTAAGGATGGTGAATCTACTGAGCAAGTGAATGATGTAATTGTATCGAATAATGATGGTAATGAGAAAACAAAATGCTTGCTCAGTAACGTGCAGATAAACAAGTTAGGAGACAATCCGAAATGGCAAAGTGCTGACTTTACAGCAGTGCTATACTGTTTTGTATGTGGCTTTTGTTGTGATTTTTTTTTTCTTTTCTTTTTTTTTTTTGTGTGAAAGAAACAGGGTATTTATCCACTATTGGCTGGAAAGTTTGTCCTCAAGCCTTATTCGAAGAGATTTTAATCAGTGTTGACAGTATTGTAACTTTTTCCACAGCTTTAAGGTTGATGTTACATATAAGATGGCTTACAGTTAATCATGATTTTCTACTTTAAGTAACTGAAACTTAATTTGCCCTCAATAGTAAATGCACCCTTTTTTTTTATCTATTTAACATGGAAATGTCTCTGCTGTTCTTGCTATTTTCCTTACAGTATTTGGGATGCATGGGTGGTGCTGTCATCTGACCTGCTCCAAATCACTATGTAGAGTTATCAAGGGTTTCAATCCTGGTTCACCCCTATTCTATGTTTTTCAGTCTCATGCTTGTGGTTGTCTTCAAAATGGTAACAGTTAGATATGAGGATGTCATCTGGCTTTTCTCTGACATTAAGTTGACATTACTTTATAAGATTGAAATGTTGTTCAAAACTGAGTTAAATACAAACTCACTATGTGTATAATCGTGGCAGAAATGTACCATCCATTACCATTTTTTACAGATGTTCTGTTTGATCTGAGTGGCATGTGTTTATGCATGTTGTACTATTCACGTTGCATCCACCTATTGATTATAGGGTTTAACCAGGTGATCTCATTTCTCGTGTGGCTATATCTTCTCTTACCTCTTGTGCAATGCTGTTCAGGTTTCAACAGAAGCCTTTGATCATCATTGTCCTCCCAATCAACTCAAGGACTTGGGGTATGCGTACATCTTGAGAGAGGTTGACATATCTCTAATAATTCACCATCCATTTTACTTCAATAATACTGTCAATTTGTTTTGGGTGAGGGGTCGGGAGAGGGACTGGGAGAAAAGTCCAAAACAAAAAATATGAACTTTTTCAACTGTAAAGGTGACAATCTGTTACGGGAAATGGTGTCAATATCACAATATTGTTTATACTGACATTATCTTGTACTACCGGTAGTTTAAAGCAACATCCTAATCATTTACTAAACTTGACAGAGACTTGTAGCATCAAGTCTTCCAATCTTGTAGGTCGTTTCAGTTGTGCTCATAATGGCATGTGCTGTGTGTTGCATAATCCTGTACTGGCCAGAGTTATACCAGAATAAGGAGAGTTGGCTTGGTAATCATTAACCTGTTTCGTACATTTCCAGTGAGTTAAGGCTGTCCAGTGGCTATCTGTTAGTATTTATGATAATTGTTTTTCAAGTGTCTTTTGTGAAGAGCACAGAAAGAAACATGGATGTCAAGATGAATGGTTGTAAGTATTTTACTTGTGTCTTACTTCCTGTTTTGTCCAAGGTACTGTGTCCTCGTTCCATGTTAATAAATACTTTGGACCTATATGCTACCTTTTCAAAATGATAGCACCACTTCCGTCACCATTTTCTCTCAGCACAAAGTTTCTCTTGCTTATGAGTCCTTTGATTGTCAGCTGTTTTACCTTGCACTAGTCGAATCCAGCTCATAACCAATCTATGACAGCATATGGGAACAGAATATTCATTATGGAGATACAGTACCCTTGATAATGGAGGAGATCTACAACCCAGTGGCGAGGTAATCTGTGTGTGTGTGGTTGTTATTCTCCAAGAGGATATGCTGATTACTATTAACAGTGTTGATTGTCTTAATAGTGTTCAACAAAATGATTATCAGCTTGGTAATTGTGAATTGTTATCGAGAAGAAACAGGGTGCACTTCATATTTACATTTTTGTTCTACATAGGACCTTCCAGTAATTGTTTTAGGAGTATTAAAGTGTGGAAAGAATGAATGGCACATGTCTCTTCATACATATTCTTCTTTTGTTCCCGAAACATTCACCTGTCGTCATCAGTCTGGACATAATTACACTAACAGGAGACAGTGATGAGTTTGGAAATCTACGATTTCATCCTCAAAGATATTTGTCAACAAGTTTGTTTAGCTTTATCAAAAATTGTTTGGATGTGTGTTTGGATCCAAGTTCTGAAAATATTTTTCAAAAAATTCACAGGAATGAACATGGCGATAAGTTGAGGACTGTAGAGATGGACCAAGTGCATTATGAAACCTGTCTTCTGGGTGTACATTGTTTTGGTTGGTTTATTGTCATCACTTGAATTGATACAGGGATCCAAGATATATGTTTGCTTGCCTGGACCATAAGAATGCTGAAAAATATAACTCAAACTCATTTTTTCTTCCCAGGATATTGTCAGTGGGAAGAATCTGTACAAGGGACAAGCTAAGTCAAGGGCATTCCACTTGGAAATATGATCTTGCTGAAAAGAAATACTGAAATACTTTTATCTTTGTCAATGTTTGTGTCCCAAATTATTCAAAAGGCGGATACTACTGAGCCTTTTCTGTTACTGTATCTTAACATGTGACAATGGGTATATCTGTTTTAGACAAATGAACATGTTCTTGGAACTCAGGCAATTGATTTACCATCAGTAATAACCACCCTACAACAGAGTCATTGCTGTTTTGAGAATATTTATTAGGTTATCTGCAGCATACATGTGTACAATATTGGAAAGGCAGACATGTTGGCCGAGAAACAGTTAAATTTCTTCATATGGCTGGCTATTGTCCTTTTTTCTGAAATAATGTCTTTTTAGGGACCATAATTATTTGGTACAGTTATTAAAATATTTAAGTTTACACTTGTTTTATTTGTGTTGAGTTTCTGTTGCCTTGCTTTAGGGTCAAGCATACAAGTGCCATGGTAGTTTTGTGAACCATGGTTGTTACCCTGTCGTAGTTGGTCACAAGGACTCCTACATCAGGTCTACTACAGCCCCATCTTCAATATATGTAAGGTTTCGTCTTGCATCTGTTTTTCAGTGACATAAAGGTTAGGTATGCTGTCAGTATTGTCGTAGAACATTGTGCACATTTTGCAAGTGCTGTGGCCTTTTTTCAGCTGTGTAGCAGTTCTATGTTGAGTGACCAAGTGGTTGTGGACAGCTTCTGAGAATGGTGTACACCAACTGAATATGCAAATCTGTGGCTGGACCACAGGGGAATTTGATGTACTTGTATGGTGTTTGTTGTGACTCGGGCTTAACACATTGGACTTACTCCTCTATTGTTCAGATTGAGTTGTCATGATTATACAGAATGTTAAACAAATGTTTAACTACACAAATGTTTTGACTTAAAAATTATTTCATTCTGAAACCATTCAGACTTCTATATGCAAATTTCATAAGGTTGACATTTTCAAGATTTTTGGAATACCTGATTTTTTTCCTGTTGCAAAAAAACAACAAACTGGATATGTAGACTGAAGTGACTGTTACTGTGTATATTGACATGCTCTTGTTCCAGTATATGGAACCAATGTTCAGACATATAAGGTTACTTTGAATATATAAATTAGTATTTCTGCAGGACTAATGTCAGCAACACAAATATGACTCTATGGTGTAAAATACTGCATATAAACAAACTTATGGCCACTTAGACACACCATTCTGTGTGCAAAATAGTGTTTCAGTTTAACTAGATGTATGATAGCTTCATAGAAAATAATCAACCTACATTGGGTTGGTATTGAAATATTGTTACATTTTTAAATATGATATGTCAGATTGCATCTAAAGACCTTTCATATGTATAAATTATTTTCAAAGCATAAGGCAACATTATCTTTGATAACTGCTCTTACCTCTATATGCAAATATGTATTGATTTGTGCCAGATATGTACATACATATGATCCTGCATAATCTCTTCTGTGTGTATCCTTTCAGATTTGCACAGAACCTCTATCTGGGAGATGTTTAAGTTGGTGCTGCTTAAAAATGTTTAGTTGAATAAGTGTGAAGAAATAAACCGTTGTGATGCATAGGGTGTCTTGCTCAAAGCCATTATTCCTATTGTTCCAAAAATTAGTCTCCTAGAGTTTGATGTATGAAGATACTTCATTGGAAAATAACCCCTTACCTTAAAAATGAGATTATTTTAGCGACCTATACAAGTTGTACAGGTGACTATATTTATTTGGTTTTCAGATTTGTTGATATACCAAAACACCAGGGATCATTGTTTATTAAATCAATCGCTGGATTCTCCTGTCCAGACATCCTAATTTAAAGATACTGTCCAGTAACTGCAATAAAGCTAAGAGCTGCATTGAAACAACTTTTTCCAATTGACATTTGTCAAGACAGTGACCTTTTCCCAGATTTGTTGTTGGATTTATGCCTGTAGCGCCAATGTAAACATCACTCAGCATGTGGTGTGCCTTTTGATCCCACCTTTGGTTGACATTTAGCTTCTCTACATAGTGCTTCGTTCCTAGTGCTCAACACAGTGTAAGCCATGTTTCTTGAAGAATGACTAGATTGGTGCTTCTCCCCTTATTAGGACTGTATGGTTTCCATTAAAAAACTGTCTGATACATCTTCATGTATTAAGGACAAAAAATAAATATTCTTGTATATTTAACCTCATGTGTTTGTTTTACTTCATTGTTTCTGTGATAGGCAAGATAAGGAACTGCTTGTCTTTCTGTTATTTGATTGGATATGCATCTTTCAGTATTGGTATTATGTTATACACACTAAACTGTTCGGATTCAAGGCAAAAATGTGGGTCCCCTGCAGTGTGTAATTTGGTCAGATATGGGCCCTGTTTTCAGGACCAATGGTATAAAGTACTTCATCTTCATGTATGGTGGGGTAAATGGTCTGTTATACTAAAAGAGACATTCCTCGGATCACTCCATCCTCACACCCTGATTTACATCCATCCACACCAAAACCTGGAGCAGGCGTAACAACACGATTTCAAATGACGGTATAGGGTTTGACCACCCTTTGCAATGACACGTGTGGGACAAGTAAGACATCTTATGACTGAAAACAGCCATGGCGGTGCTGTTCCAAATGCTAACCAAACGTCGGCCCTACTAAACTGGTCTTAACTGTTCTTTTCCTGCCATTGGTATCTCATTACAACCATATTCTGTGGTGGAAAGGTTCTGAGAATCAGCAGGCCATGAAAGTACAGCACAGCTACTTCACCATATTTCCCAATCGAGTTAGCTGATTAACTAATTTATTTGTACATAGATTTAGAACTGGTTATTCCGTTCCTGTGTGGTTATTTATGCGCAAACGCCAGTTTCGTGCTGAGTTTCCAGGCGTGCACACAGTGCATAAACACAGGGCTATTTCACAAAAATAATTCAGCAACAAATATTTTCAGTGTAATATTTTCATCAACTTCGATTGCGATTTTTGCCGATATGTTACTGAAAGGTAAATATTCAAGGAATACATGCATAACCTTTAGTGATTATCACATTGATTTTTGTCATAACCTTTACAACATCGCCCGAACACAAACGCATGTGTGGTATGAATGTGCTCCACTCTTTCATCAATGCACCCTGATCGGTGGAAACTTACTGTATTGTAACTCAACATGTTTGGGGCATTATTGGAAGTTATGTTTACGGCCTCCGTGTTCATCCTCAAACTCTAGATGACCTTGAGCAGGCGTTACCGAGAGAATGACGGAAACCCCGAATGGGCCTCAACCCAAAAAGTACTATAATTTGTACTTTGCTGAGAAAGTGAAATCCTAAATATGACATATGTTGCATCTGGCCACTGTCTAAATGGCATCGTGTATTCATAGTAGCTTTAAAGGCTCATTTGGTCAATGCAAAGACATGTAGAAGCTTGCATTTGTGCCTATAGTGGTCGCTACTGAACTCTGCTTCACTTTCCCAAGCTGACTTATATGTTTTGCTCTATCAGTGCAGCACATTTTGCGCGACTGTTTCACAGGTACATGCTTTTACTGACTTGTAAGTCAATTATTGCTCAATCCATTTCATTTCATTTTGTTAATACCGTGTACTTATGTTTTACCTTTCTAATGCATCATTCAGTGATTTGCATTTTCAATAAATGAAAATGCAATTAGACAAAAAATGTGTGTTTTTGTGAGGAGTACAGGTCGAAGTTTAAATTGAAACGAATTTCAGCTACTAAACAACAGACGTGTTTTGATATTGCTTCATCCACAAACATTTTTTGACATGCAGAGTCTGTGATGCCTGTTAGAACAGGACAAAGCACTGACTGAGGCACGAGCTCATAATGTTTCTGTCAGTAATTGGATTACAGTCACGACATCGTTGACAGGTGACGTTGATCGACTGTATGCCAAAAGTGCACATGACCGTTTTAGTAGAGTGAGGCAGCTTTATTGTCACATCGGTAGTATTTCAGCCATATTGTAATGGAAACAAGTACTAAACACACAGTACCTGAAGTGAATTAGTATAAACCTTTCCACAAAGGACAATAAAACAACTAAACTATTACAGATTTAATGATTTAATGATTGCACGCATTAGAAACGCAAGTGGTGTTTTTTGTTTTGTTTTTATTATTAATATCCAAATAGGAAACTAACTCGGAACCCAGAACTGATTTTGTATTTTTGTATATTGAGAAGCCTGGTGGTGTTATCAATATTTTATGTTGCGTTTTGGAAGGCCCTTCTATATATTGCTTCAAATTTAGGAATCACCAAAACGCACCATACCAGCGACATGTGGGTATCATGCACACACTTCTCGTGAAATCAAACATTCAGGAATTGTCACCACCATTGCTATACTAGGTGGAAGACTGAGCACAATACCTTTCTTATCCACTTTGTTCAACAATGATACGCGCTTTCATCATCACATAAAACAAAGCATACAGTCCACAGGTTTTACTGTTTTCATTTGAAAGTATCCGATTATTGTGTTGGAAAGACGCACCATTCCTTTGTAAAAATGTGTGGAATGTCATTTGATAATACTCAGGCCTGCTTCCCAAACTGTCAAAACATTTTGTGTAGTTCGAATCTTGATTAGAGGTTTAGTTAATCAAAATGTATCCTTTGGAAAATGTGGATATGGTTTTGTGGTAACTGATAGGCAGCAAGCACTTTGATTTTCATGCCTTTAATAACACTGGCCCGGTTCAAGAGGCATTGCAACTGTCGTGCATTCATGGTGGTGCTAATGTTACATGCTTCCTCCACTTACAAATCAACTGATCAGGGGTGAAAGTGATCCGAAATGAAGGGGTTTTATAATTAAATGGAAACCGGATGGGACTAGTTGATCTATCTGTATTCCATGATGTCTTCCAGTTGCTAATCGATGATCTGAAAATACAAACATGACCGTGAGGTCATTAACACCCCTCGTGTGAAATGAGGTCACACAGATGTTTGGGGCTATTCCCGCCTGTATATAACAATCAATGTTCATTTAGATTTTGATCACTTGACTCATAGATCTAGTTGTTTATATACATATGGAAATTAATTAAGCAACACCAAATTCAAAGACACATAAAAACTTAACAAAGTTTAACGAAGTAATTTTGATGATTGATTATTCAATTTTGATGTATTGACATACAGCATGAGCTTTTCATGGGTTGATATGACGCGCGTGAAGCTTGCACAGCGCACGTGCATTGCTTTAACCTCAACTTTCGAAAAATGCACTTTTTCCCTGGGGTGTTTACAAGCGCAGGTTGTCGATTGCATTCGGTTTTTCATTCATTTCAATGTCATGGCACGTAGGAAATTATCAGAGGCCACTCGTTGGCAAATAATCGGCATGAGGAATGCTGGTATGTCTCTAAGACAAATCGGGACTCAAATCGGACGACATCATTCCATAATTTCAAAACTTTTGAAAAAATACCGGGCCACTAATGAAGTTAAAGACCTGCCTAGACCAGGAAGACCCAGGAAGACCACAGTCCGGGAGGACAGAGCTTTACTGAGACTTGTACGGCGCAGGTCCTTCGACTCGAGCTCTCGGTTGAGACAGGAGTGGCTTCCAGGGAGACCCATCTCGAACAGGACTGTTCGGAATCGTCTGAAAGCTGCAGGATACCGGGCAAGGAGGCCAATCAAGCGACCCAGACTGTCTCCAGCCCATAAGGCAGCCCGACTGGCCTGGTGTAATGACCGTTTGCACTGGAACATTGCCTCTTGGAGGAAGGTCCATTTCTCAGATGAGAGCCGGTTCTTGCTGCACATGGTGGACGGTCGTACTCGGGTCTGGAGGCAGAGGAACACAGCAATGGCTCCACGGAACATCCAGGAGACTGTGGCCTTTGGGGGAGGTTCCGTTATGGTATGGGGGTGCATTTCCATGAACTGCAAGTTGGATATCATTACCATCCGTGGCAACCTTAACGGTGTTCGTTACCAACAGGAGGTTCTTGACAGGGCTGTGGTACCTCATTTTGAGAACCATCCTCTGGCAACGAGACCCATATTTATGGACGACAATGCTAGACCTCACAGGGCGCATGCTGTAAATGATTTTTTGCGGCAAAATGCAATTGACAGAATTCCATGGCCTGCCATGAGCCCTGACCTCAACCCCATTGAACATTTGTGGGACTTTATTGGCCGTCGTGTGAGGCAGAGAGACCCACCAGTCCATAATCTCAACGAATTGACGGCTGCCCTGCATGAGGAGTGGAACAGGATCCCCCAGAATCAGATCCGGAGACTCATCCAAGGAATGAGGAGGCGTCTGGAATCGGTGGTGCGTGCGCAGGGAGGACACACTAGATATTGATGAAAGTCGGTGTGCAGACTCTCAGATGACTGTTCTTTCTTTCCATGTGACATTTGTGTTAATACACCTGACAACAACGTCTGTGGATGAATAGTAAATTGTGTCCATTTTTTCATGAATTTAAGACAGTTTTAAGAATTTGGATTTCGTTGCAATAAAGCAAAGTCTTGATACTTTTTCCCTTTAAGTTGTTTGTCAGAGATCGTCTGTTGAATAAAAAAGTGTCAAACTATATCAACCCGGCATATTTTGATTGTCAGAACACTTCAAAGTTGCTCCAATAGAAAAAATTGGGGTGTTGCTTGATTAATTTCCAGGTGTATATTTCTTCCCAAAAGTTTTCCCCGCCTTTTTCGTTCTTCTGTTGTTTAGTTTTGTTACTTCTTATTCTCATTTTTATGAGCTCAACACAAGTGGAAAAACTGAAGTGAAAAACCATCACACGTATCGTAGAATCAGGCACTCACATACACAAAAATGTTCTCATACACACACAATAACGTACTCACGCTCACTTACGTGCCCATATTTATCCAAACACCCAAATACAAACTTGCATACAGTCATGCAAATACTACATATCATTAGAATAAAACACATACAAACACACACACACACACACACACACACACACACACACACACGAGAGCGCGCGCACACACACACACACATCGTGTGTATGTGTATACATACATACATACATACATACATACATACATACATACATACATACATACATACATACATACATACATACATACATACATACATACAGTGTCTTGCAGGTTTGGCGAGGCCGGTAAGGTGGGGTAGCCTAGTGGTTAAAGCGTTCGTTCGTCACGCCGAAGCCCGGGATCGATTCCGCACATGATTACAATGTATGCAGCTCATTTCTGGTGTCCCCCGACGTAATATTGCGGGAATATTGCTAAGAGCGGCGGAAAAAAAATTCACGGGGCGAGGCAGCAGTCGTGTCGGGAAACCATTATGTTAGGGGTGCGGTGTGTAAGAGAGTGGGAGTTATCACAGGTTACTTCCGCGTCTTGTATGGGGTGTGTGGAGATATATGCTGGTTTGATCTTTGTGTGAGGTATGCTCTATTTATCGGGATTTCAAAGAACGTCATACCTACATTCTGATAAGTTTGATCAAGGTCACGCAATGCAAGATTTTGAAGAAGTTCTATGGTAGATATGTGGAGAGAATGTCCAAATTCGATACATTTGTGGCAAAAGGGACGTCCGATGGAATTTATCATTTAGTCTTATACCATACATTCCCGAATTATTTCGGTGAGCAAATGTCTAGATTTAGCATATGTTTATGACAGATTCCACCTTTTCCCGAAAACCTGGCATCATCATTTTGATAGTGCATTGTACATCATAAATACATGTTATGTTATCGTATCAAATGGTGACAATCACTGGAATGTCAGGTCCTCACTCGATTAGTTTCCAAACAGTATCGTGCAGCCGCAATACTGCTGAAATAGACAAATGTACTAATGATCTCGTCACAATTGTACAACTGGCTGTGCTTTTCGCAGATATTTCTTATGGATTGGAAAAGGCTTTTGCCATTCCAGTTGTGCCTATAATTGGAAAAGATCTCTCGCCAGGAAACGTAGAGAACAGGCAGACAATGAAAATTTGAGAATAATAAAATCTACATGTACAGCTTGTTCAGCGTGACCTGATCAAGTGAATACTAAATTAATGCATTGCGTGACCGTGTCACAACTGGTTGGGTTCTTGTGAAGCGGTGCACCTTTGTAAGTTGATTGTTAACGTGGCCGAACAGCCTAGACAAGGTTACTGTTTGACGCCTCAGTTTCGGGAAATCGTCAGTAATGTCCTGCCTTTCTTTAAAACAGAAGATACAGATGGTTCCATGTCTCCGATATATGCATGATCACTGGACTGTCTGGTCCAGACTTCATTATTTACTTATCACGCACAGAACACGTCTTTGGTGTTCCTGTGTATCATCAGCAACAATCACCGACCACTCTGACCACCCTTGCAGGTAGAATTAGAGGGAGTATTGGACCTTCGGTTAGAAGCGTGCCTCGTCAAGTCCAGTTACGGTTTGATAGTACAGGCAGATCAAAGTGGTATAAATGAATGTGACATTTCATGTCATGGGTAGCAGATGTGGCGAATCATATCACAAATTTATGTCGTTCCACGACTAATGCAAATCAGCCGTCCCTATTACACTGTTCAACCATGTATCTCGTTAAAGATATAAAATATCAAGCGTCGTGATCCGTTAAATTGAACATTACCCATTTTTACAGGCACACATCCGCGTTATGATCTAAATTTCCAGCTTGATGCAGGGATGAACTAAAGAATAGCGCATATGTTTGTTTGAACATACATGCATTTGCCGGGTTTGATATATTTATGTGCATCGTGCTGCACTGTTTAAGGTTACAATGATGTATACTATCAGTATATGTCAGGATATAACAGCTGTGTGCCTGTTGGTATTTTTTTCCATACAACGTTTCTTGATATATGATATTTAGGTGCAGTGATGCTTGCACACATTGATCCAGGTGGGAGTTCATTTCCCTATCAAGTTCATCACTTTTATCACTTTCGACGAAATACATACATTTTCTCTCCGCGAAAAGCTGCAATACTGCAGATGCACCGTGAAGCAATACTCACCCACACTACTAAACTTGAAGCCCCGTCCATCGAATTGTGGACAAAGTGGGTAAGGACAGTTCTACCTCGCTTTTAGCGATATGAATTTGACGAATTTAAGAAATGCCGATCACCGGATTGTCTTGTTTTCATCTGTTATGTACAGACAGATAGCTGCTGTATTCCCGAGTGCGGCGTCAAAACACCAAATAGTTTTAAGACTGGCATTGACCCAATAAAGGTTACTTTCAGATCGACTCGAATCAAATGATTGAAAAACAATTTCTCAGTTCTCTGTCAGTCCGCGGTAAATCATGGTTTCATTATGTCTACAACTTGCAAGGGCAAGTAGGTGCGTGCGTGCGTGCGTGCGTGCGTGCGTGCGTGCGTGCGTGCGTGCGTGCATGCATGCATACATACATGCATACATACATACATACAGTGTCTTGCAGGTTTGGCGAGGCCGGTAAGGTGGGTATATATATATACTCACTTGTTGGATTATCAGCAACCTGGGCCTTTAACACATTTCCTGGCTTTGGTGTTGGACGCTGCTTTTGTTCAATATCAACACTGCTGATAGGAGGAAGACGATTTCTGTACATGGTTTTAGACTTTCCATCTCCAGTTTCTGGGGTGACTGCATACACTGGAATATCTAAATTTAGTTCTTCTTCAACAGCGTAAGCTTCGTTTTCCCATCTATCAGCAAGTTTATGTTTGTTTCCAAACGCAAGCTTTCTCACCAACACTCTATCGCTCCTCTTGATCATAACTTTGTTTTGGCCTTTGTTAACCTTTCCCGGAAAGTTTTGCCTGAAGATCACATGACTTCTGTAACCGTTCCCTTAGAGCTTTGGTATAAGACTGCTGTAGTTCCTTCGCTATATCAGTTGGTAGTTGGGGATGGCGACCGTACACCAAATAGAATGGTGAAAACCCGGTCGTCTCATGACGCGTACAATTATAAGCATGGACCAAAAGTGCAACGTGTGCTTTCCAGTCTGTCTATCTGGCTCTAGGGTACCTAACATGCTGAGAAGAGTATGATTAAATCGTTCACATTTTCCATTACTCATGCGGCCATTACTATGGCGTTGTTCGTGATTTCCTTGTACTTGTAATTGGAAACAATTCTTGAATTAGACGTCCCTCAAAATTAGCACACTGATCTGAATGACTCCTTGTTGGGTAACCAAAGTGATAAACAAAGTTGTTCAGAAACACCTCAGCAGTCGTACGAGCAGTCATATTTTTGGTAGGAACAGCTAATGAGTACTTGGTAAAGTGATCTGTAATCACCAAGACGTACTGGAAGTTATTTTTGGAAAGTCAATGTCACGAAATCCATGGCAACCAGTTCTAAAGAATACGATGTTTGCATACTCACTAATGGCGCTTTAGAACTTGTTCTTGACTTCCTGCACAAACTGTTCACGTGCACATCCCTTAATCCAAGTCTCTGTTTCTCTTGCCATTCCTGGCCAAGAGTATCTTTCTCTAATCAGTGACAGCGTTCTGTCTCTGCCTAAGTGTCCCTTATCATTGTGTAAGTTTTGTAGAACCTGTTTCCTCAAATGAGAAGGAATAACTAACTGTTCAATAATGTCTTCAGAACTTTCTGTAATTCTGTAAAGAACACCTTGACGTTGTTTGAGATTCTGAAATGTCCGTAAATAAGAGCTAAATTCACCAGTGTAATGACCTTTCTTTGGCACTTGTGCCAATGTAATCCACTTTATGACTTCAGCCAAAGTCTGATCATGCAATTGTTCCTTTCTCCAATCCTTTGGAGTCATCGCCTAAAGATCTTGACCTGCCTCATTGAGGTGACATGCTCAAACACTCAACAAAGTTAAATGCTGATACAGACTGACAAATGGCTTTTATAGATTCTGAGGAAATCTTTTCAGTTGCCTCTGTTGTATATCCTGGACTTTTAGATAACACGTCTGCATCCACATTGGATTTTCCAGGCCGGTACCTAACGTCAAAATTGTAAGCTGCTAGTGCAGCCAACCTTCTATGGCTGGTCACGTAAAGCGTAGCTGTGTTTAGAATGTAGGCCAACGGATTATTGTCTGTAAAGATGGTGAATTCATTTTGATGCAAGTATTCACGAAACTGCTCAGTGATTGACCATTTCAAATCAAGGAACTCTAACTTGTGGGATGAATAGTTCTGTTCTGGCTTTGATAATCCTCTACTGGCGTAAGCTATAACTTTGTTGTGTCCATTTTGTGTTTGATACAAGACAGCACCTATCCCATTTTGACTTGCATTCGCATGCAGTTCGAATGGAAGTGGATAAACACAAAATCAAGATGCAGGTGGTGACGAGAGTCTATCCTTAAGTTCCATGAATGCTTGTTCCTGTGCATCTCCCCAAATTCAGACCACTTTTGATTTACCCCTCTTATCAGATGGTTTCGGCATTACAGTAGACAGTGGTTTAGATATCTGTGAAAAGTAATCCTGTAATACCCTGCAAAACCTAGAAATTTTCTGACCTCCTCTGGGTTTGGTGGTTTTAGCCAATCCTTATGGCTTCAATTTTGGAAGGATCTGGTTCAGCACCATACTTGGATATGACATGTCCAGTGTAAGTACACTTTTCCTTAAAGAACTCACACTTGTCCAGGGCTAGTTTTAGATTGCATTCGCTGAGTTGCTGCAGTACTTTGGTCAGTCTATGCAGATGTTCCTAATAACTATGAGCAAAAATGGTCAAATCATCTATGTAGATTACACAAATGGACGGATGTAAATCTCCTAAACAATCTTGCATCAACTGCTGAAAGGTTGCAGGACTGTTGCAGACTGTCTGATAACTGCTCTTCCGATAGATTACCCTGGTGGACTTCAGTTTTACTGAGCACACTTTCCATGTCAGATGTGGTATCTAAGTTGACATCCTCAATGAAACTGGTTGGAGTTCTCTACTTCTCTAAGTTGTATGACTACAGTACGACTTGTAACGTTTGATACATGAACCGCAATGGAATCATGATCCTGATAGTTGTAGTACATAAAAGAAGGTGATGCATCCAAATCAGCAGGTACTGCTGAGTAACAACTAGCCTAAAGAGTAGCCAGTGTTTTTGTCCAACAAACCTCCTTGTCAACAGATCCCCGAATAGCAACTTGTGAATTAGTGGACATAATAACACTTCAACCTTCTGCATTCCTTTCAAGTCCTAGTCTCCAATTCTGCTTAACCAGTTTTTTCTCTCTGATAGCCATGTTTCGGAAAGTAAAATACCATGGGCTGTGAAGTTCAGCTTGTTGGAGAAACCTTGGTCCATGCTCCAATTTGTATGGATGTGGAGTGGAGAGGACATTTCTTCCTAACAAGATAGGTACTGAGCAGTTATAGCCGTTGTCATGCACGACCAATAACAAACACAGCCCGTTGTTTTCCGAAGCAATCCCTGGCGTTGATACGTCAACTACTATGAATCCTCAATATGGCAAAGTAGTACCATCTGCGAATTTCGTATCTATCAACGTTTCAAGAGTATGGAGTGGAAGATGTAAGAGATGATGCTTGTAAAAGGGCTCACTGACGGTCGAATTTGTTGAACCTGTATCAAGTAGAGCTATACATGGCTTGCCACAGACTACTACTAATGACTCACTGGATTCCCCAACTAATCCTTCTGGTAAGTGTTTATTGCTTGAGAAAGTGGTGAACTGAGTTGTCCATGCCCAGGGGCCCCTGTCCGTTTAAAGGCTGATGATGATCCATGTTAACCCTACAGCCATGCCAGATATGATCAAGCTGTCCACATTTCCAAAAATCTGGTAATGAACTACCTTCGGATGAAGTGTGACACTTTTGTGGCAGGTAAGGGATATCATAAGTTGTTCTGCCACGACCATCCTGCCCTTTGCCTACATTATGCTTATATCTGCCTTTCTTTACATTGCCACTAACTATATGGCCTCGAGCAGGAGGGTTACTTTGGGGTTGTTTCGTAATATTGGTTAACTCAACTCATGTTCCAACCTCTGTATTGCAGCCCGAAACTGTGACTACTTATGACTAGTGATATCCTTAAGGGCTGGTTTCAGTCCTTGCCAAAATACACTTTTAAGGGCTTGATTGATTTCATCTCGAGATTACTATTCTGAGTAACCTTGGCATAAAGATCCTCTAGCCTACAACTCCATGTGGTTACATCTTATTCTGATAATTTGCTTAGCATTGCAGAAGTTTGCCATAAGGGACTCGCTTTCCTCGCATGTTCCATAAATACTCTGCAGCTTGTTCAACACGGTCTCTAAACTGGTATGTGATCCTAAGAGTGAAGCCACTTTGTCGGTCTTGCTCTTCAATGAACGATGCACAGCCTCGAATATGATAGTCTTTGGGTAACTTTTTTTCTGCTAGAAGACAGTTGACTTCACATACCCACAGATCATATGACGATTCCCCTTTTCCTAACTCACCAAAGAATCATGACAGACGAGGAATGGAACCTGGCATATCAGTTAACGAGCTAGAACCCCGATAACTCTGGAGGCTAACACCCTTATTCCCTGCCACAGAATCCTTAGATATACCATTGGGAACATTCCACAGAACACCTCCGGGATCATTACTTGACAGTACTTGACTGCAAATATGAAACCATCAAATCCTGCAGTTCTTCAGTACTATTCACCTTAGATGTCACACCCATTGACTTAAGAGCCTGACGTAAGAGAAGAACATTAAGTTCGCCTTCATCACCTTCATGCAAAGGCGGCATCTCTTTAGACTCTAACCCCTCAATCAACTTATGATCCTATTCCATCTTATGAGCCATTTCAACATCACTAGAACTACGAGAACCACAAGACAAACCAAACTACAAAGAAGTATATCAGCGATGCAACTACATGGGTGAAAGATGAGTAAGTGCAACACGGGAGACCCAGAGACAATCAGGCAGACAGTGTTGACACAACACTTCCACAGTCCAAATCAAAACCAGAAAAACAAGAATACTAAATATTTGTGCTTTAGATGATGTTGTTAATTTAATTGACCTGCTTATGCTGAAATAAACCTAACTTATACCTACTGATAAGTTACACTGCTTTGTTTGTTTACTAAATATGTGTGACTAGGTGTGTGTGTGTGTGTGTGTGTGTGTGTGTGTGTGTGTGTGTGTGTGTGTGTGTATGTGTGGAGAGAGTATGTTACACTACACAAACTCAACCATTACACTGCATGCTTTCATTCATTCATATACACAGGTACATAAAACAATGTAAACAAACTGCTAAAACATATGTATCATTGGGCAAATATAACTATTAAAGATGTGTAAACCCCAAAAATGTACATGTGTAAACAATGCATATAAATAATATAAAATAGTTCAATACAAGTGATCCAAAAATATGAAGACTTCACTCGATGAAAAATTCAGAAGTTCGTATAGCCATCAAGGCCTGGAACACAGTTTCATCTGCCACTCCAGATTATTTAATCGTCTGTTATTTAAAGTATATAATTTATGCAGTTCTGTGGTGTGCGCAAAGGTCTGAGAGAATGTTCACCCCAACCGTTAGTCTCCTTGTGTTGTGACGATCATATGAAGAGTTGATCAGAGGCAGACATACGACCGGATATGGCGGATGGTGGACGGTTTGGCCATGTCACTGGATCCTCACTGGGGACTCCAAGTTGTAATAGCTCTACTCACCGAAACAAATGACTAGGCAGTCTGTGTGGGGTTCAATCTTTTATTCTTGTGTTCTGGTGATCCAGCATGAACTGATAGTTGTCAATGCCTGAAACATTTAGGAAATTATAGCATTCAACACATCACATTTTAGTTCAGGACCAACTTACAACAATCATTACAGCAGATTTAGATTACAATAATCTCTCTGACAATCGGTATGTCTGACTAGGGAGGCTCTAACAAGCTGATGTTAACACATGTGATCTAGGATTAGGTTTGCCTTCTTTAACATGTTGTGGAAGGGATGACCGTGGTGTATTATTTATTCTTATTTATTTATTCTTAACTCACATATTTATTACTTCTTTTATTTTTTTCTTTCTTTCATTCATTCAAAAATAATTCTTGTTCTTAATTCTTACCAGCAAGCGAGTGACCTATCCCTGTTGTAGAGTTTTTCAGGTCTGACAAATAGAAGAATACTAAATAAAACCTAGGTCGAAGAAATGCCGGGAGGGGCAAACGAGAATCACTGAAATGGATCCCACAGTATTAAAACGAAACATGCTAAACTGGGTAGGTACACTTACAAATTTGTAAGCGTAAGAATAGAATGCATTCAACAATGGAAACACTGACTACACACCGAATGCCACGTAGAAATGTTTTTCGTCCATGGGCGAGATTTTTAAAAATCTCTCTAACTTAGCAAAACTAAGTCAAAATGATATGAATTTTGTGTAATGATGTTCATAAATGTACTTCCATTCATTTACACAGCCCCAAAAACGTGAAAAGATGTATTTGGAGTAAAAGGAAATATTCTCGCCCATGGGGCAAAATGCTTTTCGCCCATGGCTGAAAGTTTTAGAATCGCTCTCAGGTAGCGGAATTAGTCAAAATCAGTTGAATTTCATGTCATGACACTGATTAATATGCTTTCATTCATTTACAAACTGCAAAACACGGAAAGACATTTATTTTGAGTAAAAGTAAATATTCTCGTCCATGGACAAACTGTTTTTCACCCATGGGCGAGATTGTTTAATATCGATCTCATTTAGCGGAATCAAGTCAAAGTAAGTTGAAATTTGTGTCATGATACTTATGAACATACCTTCATTCATTTACAATCTCCAGAACATTAATTCTGGACGAAAGTTCACGTTCTCGTCCATGGGTCATTGTTCGCCCATGGGCATGCCTTGGGTTTTCGAACATTGTTTTTATTTCTTCATCCTTAGCACATATTTTTAACAGCTGCCTGTTTATTTCAGTCAAATACCCTGTGAGAGAGTGGCCACAGTGAGGAGAGTTTCTGGACTTTTGTGGGTCCAGAATTAAAGTGAGACGTGTTGTATGGTGATCTACCTTCAGATGTTTGCGATCTATGTCCAGCGTTTTAAATTGTATTGTCTTGTTTAATTAAATGTTTTAATTTTGCATGTACTAGTTTTATATTCATATATGTGATACTCTAGTATTTGTACTGTCCTTCGATTATAGGTTTTTACGCTCTAAACTTTTCATATTGATATAAAGTGAATTGTTCTCGTCACGTCATAGCTCACTCACTCACTACTACTATACGACCTTTCGATAGCAGTTTGTATTGTATAGTAAGAGTACAATCTGTTCCAGTCTCAATATGGCTGAAATATTGCTGACAGGATTTTAAAATTTAAACTACCTTATTCAGGCTGGACCGCCTCTGTGTTGCAGTGGCTAGTGCGTCCGGCCGGTCATACCACAAGATGGTCCCTGCTTGGTGCTCAAGAACCGGTCGACTCGGAGTCAATATGGGTTTACTAGTATTCTCTTTTTGCCGGCACCTTAACTGCCGGATTAGGATTAGATGTAGGTAGAGGCAGCACCATCCGTGTTTATCTATGCCTGGGGGTCGTCTCACACACCTGAGTTCGCTCACATGGCATGTACTCTGAAAACAATAATAATTAGTAAACACAGTTATCATCAGTAATCACCAGTAATCAAATAGACAAATAGATCAGACGTCAATCTTCCCGTGAGAAACAAGCAGACAACAACTGGAGACAACTTCCTGCTACACTCCGAAGACAACAATCAGATGATGATCTTCACAACTGCCGACAACCTTCGTCACCTTGCTGCAACTGACACGTTCTTCTGCGATGGTACGTTCAGCATGTGTCCAAATCTGTTTTACCACGGCAAATTGTTTCCGTTGGTATATGCCCTTCTACTAGACAGGAGACAGACAACATACACCAGGCTGTTCCAGGTACCCTTTTTCAACAGCATTCTATAAATATTACTTTCTTTATAACTGCGTGGGGAGATACATGTCATAACTGTTCAGTGAATGTTTTGGGTGTTTACTGTGTTACTAACAGTGTATGAAATAGCGTGTGCCCGGCGGCCCACTGCTTGCTAGTTACATGGCGGGCTTACAACTATATTTTATAGCCGGCCCTGTGGGCCAATACATTGTCCAAGGGTAAATTGATTACGGGAGATATTTCGAAAGTAATTTACAAATGTGGTTTAAACATGCTACATTGTACAGAACTGGGGTCGGCAAACAAGCAATCCGCTTATACTAATGTCTCTCCAGAATGAAATCAAACATTATGCGACTTACATTTCACAATAGTATTTCAAAGGTACATGATGTAAAAACAATAATCATACAACCTATATGCATAGAAACACCCATACAGCTAAGGCACACGTAAAACACTTATAGTTCGTCAAATACTTGTAATTCTTCAAAGAGCTACATAAAGACTTATACTTAGTTAAAGCGTTTTGATCTGGTAATATAGGCATGGACAAATTTAATAATAATGTCATGCTTTATAGCACGAGATAACTCTAAATTACCATATAGGACGTCATTATGTTATAACCAGGTTTGAAATGGAATAAATTCTTTATGGCATCATAATTTGGACATACAAAAAGATAATGAAGGGTGTCCTCGGAGGGAGTACCACATGTTCAAGTTGGGCTGTCAGATACAAATCTACTTACTTTATGGGCATTTAAATCGCAGTCGAGTCTACAGTGAATTATTTGACAGAACCTGTTTCCAGTACTGATATCAAACCCGAATGAAGCATTACAATATGGTGTAATTTTGTTTTTGAATTCGCTTGGTGATTGTATAGTGAGTGAGTTGATGTTTAACGTCACATGGGCAATATATCGTGACGAGAACATTTAACAATGAAAAGGACTATAAATATATTGTAAGACCTGTCAACGAAGGACAGTAAAACAACCAGTTTATCACAAGTAGCATTAAAACTAGCATGGAAAGTTAAAACTGATATCACTACATGGACAATACAGTGTGAAAAAACAGGCTATAGACCGCCAACAACTGAAGGTAGATCACCATACTAAGGACCATGGGGACTTACAGCACCTTTGCTACCTGCATGGACCCTAGTTGGATATACACCATTTTCTCAGCCGCTGGCGTATGTAGGAAATGTTTAGCCAAAATTAAAATAAAAGTATACTACGCTTAAAAATCCTGGTAAATTTACATCGACTTTGAACGTTCTGGGACTTACTTACATCTCTCAGGAGGACAATAATTTTACAATACTTCAACGCCCTTTGAGGGTACAGCCACTAACAATTCAAGTTACTAATCTAAACTACCATTAATTAAGATACATCTGTCTACAGAACATATTACTCAGATTTCAACAAAAAAATCAATTTCCTTTAAAAAACCAATAACTAAATGAGTACTGACTAAAAAGATCCTTAACGGTTTTTACAGTAAATTACTTATCCCTTATGATGGAGAATTCAACACAGTCAAGCAGGATATGCTTGACCGTGACTCTCTCATCACAAGGGATACAAAATGCAGGATCCTTTCCTTTTAGAAGGTATGCATGGGTATATCGTGTATGGCCAATACGACATCGTCGTAAAATAACCTCTTTAAATCTGGACTGACAGCCCAAGTAGGTGTAACCAATATACGGATTTATTTCATGTAACCTATTTATGCCTACTTGAGTGTCCCACTTCTTCTGCATCAGATCACGTATGTAGGTTCTAATGCTCGCTTTTGTAATCAGTGTATGGGTGAGTGAGTGCGTGAGTGAGTTATAATTTAACGTCACATCGGCAATATCGCAGCCATATCGTGACGAGAACAATACAAAAAAATCCATGATATATATCAGTAATACTTGAAACAATCTAAAAACTGTAGACAAAGAACAGCAAAATCACTAGCATATCACAGACATTCATTTAAAACTAGTAATGATATCTAAAACAGTTTCATTACTGAGGACAATACAATATAAAAAACGGGCTATAGATTGCCAACAACTGAAGGTAGATCACCATACTAGGGACCATGGGGACTTACAATACTTTCGCTACATGCATGGACCCTAGCTGGATTTACATCATCCCTTCAGCCGTTAGCAATTTCGTCATATCTAACCATACATTAAAACTACGCGTATGCTACGAGTAAAACAGTGGAAAGCTTTAATTTACTTAGAACTCAGGAGGACAATAATATTACTGTACTTTAACCCCCCTTGAGGATACTGCCACTAACAATCTCAGTTACTAATTGAAACTTCCATTCGTAAAATATTTATCTATTTACAGCTCAGACAACAAATCTAAATCTTTTAAAAAAGCAATAATTAAATGAGAACTATTATTTAAAAAATGATCCTTCAAAGTTCGTGAAATAAAATATTTATTCCTTGTGATGGAATATTCTACACAGTCAAGCAAGACATGCTTGACTGTGATTCGTTTATCACAAGGGATACAAAACGGAGGATATTCACCTTTCAATAGATATTGATGTGTATACCTGGTGTGGCCATTACGGCATCGTCGTAAGATGACCTCCTCAAATCTGGGCTGACAACCCAAGTAGGTGTAACCAATATTGGGTGTTATTTCATGTAATTTATTGATACCTACTTGACTGCCCCACCTCCTCTGCATTATATCCCGGATGTAGATCGGATAGCAGCTTTATAATGAGAATAGGGAATAAGACGTGGTGTCACAGATTTGTTCAGCGCTGCCTTCGCGGCACGATCGGCCATTGTGTTCCCAGTAATGCCAGCGTGGCTGGGTAACCAACAAAAGACGATGTCGTATTGGCCAGTAGCAAGATCATTATATAACTCAATAATTTCTATTAAAAGTGGATGTTTACATGACACGTTTTTAATCGCCTGAAGGCAAGAAAGAGATTCTGAATAATTTATATAGTGTTGATGCTTAGGGTGTTTTTGAATATATTGTAGAGCCGTTAGTATTGCGTGTGCTTCTGCAGTAAACGTGAAAAGATGTATTTGGAGTAAGAGGAAATATTCTCGCCCATGGGGCAAAATGTTTTTCGCCCATGGCTGAAAGTTTTAGAATCGCTCTCAGGTAGCGGAATTAGTCAAAATCAGTTGAATTTCATGTCATGACACTGATTAATATGCTTTCATTCATTTACAAACTGCAAAACACGGAAAGACATTTATTTTGAGTAAAAGTAAATATTCTCGTCCATGGACAAAATGTTTTTCACCCATGGGCGTGATTGTTTAATATCGATCTCATTTAGCGGAATCAAGTCAAAGTAAGTTGAAATTGTGTCATGATACTTATGAACATACCTTCATTCATTTACAATCTCCAGAACATTAATTCTGGACGAAAGTTCACGTTCTCGTCCATGGGTCATTGTTCGCCCATGGGCATGCCTTGGGTTTTCGAACATTGTTTTTATTTCTTCATCCTTAGCACATATTTCTAACAGCTGCCTGTTTATTTCAGTCAAATACCCTGTGAGAGAGTGGCCACAGTGAGGAGAGTTTCTGGACTTTTGTGGGTCCAGAATTAAAGTGAGACGTGTTGTATGGTGATCTACCTTCAGATGTTTGCGATCTATGTCCGGCGTTTTAAATTGTATTGTCTTGTTTAATTAAATGTTTTAATTTTGCATGTACTAGTTTTATGTTCATATATGTGATACTCTAGTATTTGTACTGTCCTTCGATTATAGGTTTTTACGTTCTAAATTTGCCGATTTTCATATTGATATAAAGTGAATTGTTCTCGTCACGTCATAGCTCACTCACTCACTACTACTATACGACCTTTCGATAGCAGTTTGTATGGTATAGTAAGAGTACAATCTGTTCCAATCTGTAAGATCGGATAGCAGCTTTATAATGAGAATAGGGAATAAGACGTGGTGTCACAGATTTGTTCAGCGCTGCCTTCGCGGCACGATCGGCCATTGTGTTCCCAGTAATGCCAGCGTGGCTGGGTAACCAACAAAAGACGATGTCGTATTGGCCAGTAGCAAGATCATTATATAACTCAATAATTTCTATTAAAAGTGGATGTTTACATGATACGTTTTTAATCGCCTGAAGGCAAGAAAGAGATTCTGAATAATTTATATAGTGTTGATGCTTAGGGTGTTTTTGAATATATTGTAGAGCCGTTAGTATTGCGTGTGCTTCTGCAGTAAAAATAGAGCTATTGTCGGGTAATCGGGAAGATAGTATTCTGGATCCATTGACGGTGGCACAAGCCACGGCGCCACCATCCTTGGACCCATCTGTAAATAAGGATTTGTAACTGGAGTATTTACTTTTTTTTGATTATATTCTTGTTTATATTGTAAATCATTTGTTTCCGATTTTTTAAATGCTGTCAGTGTTAGGTCAACATCTGGTCTCACTAACTGCCAAGGAGGAGACGAAATCAGACGGGAGGGAGATATATTTTCTAGCTCAATTCTAGCAGCAGAGAGGAAAGGTTTCACCCTTATACCAAGAGGCGGAACAAGAGAAGACTTTTTATTGTATAGAGCCTCATAAAGAGGATTAAAAACACAGTTAAATGCAGGGTTGGACTTATTGGAACATTGTTTAGTGAGATACTGTAAAGATAATTTGATACGTCGTTGGTTAAGAGATGGCTCATCGGCCTCGACGCAGAGACTGTCAACTGGGGAAGTTCTGAAAGTTCCAAAACAAAGTCTTAGACTTTGGTGGTGGACAACATCTAATAGTTTGAGATTGCTGTTACATGCTCCACCATATACAATGGAGCCATAATCAAGTTTCGAGCGGACGAGAGATCTGTATAAGTGTAAGAGGGTAGTTTGGTCTCTTCCCCACTTAGAATTCGAAACTACTTTCAGTAAGTCAAGTGCCTTCAGGCCTTTATTTTTACTTAATGTGTGGTAGGAAAGTGAGATGAGAATCAAAAATAAGTCCCAAGAACTTGGCTTCCTTTACAACTTTGATGGGTGTGCCATTTAAACATAATTCTGGGTCTCTATGCGGTTTATATTTTCTACAGAAATGTATACAGTTTGTGTTGGACTTAGAAAATTTAAAACCGTTTTCAAGACACCTTTTATGGATTTTATTTAGGCATAATTGTAACTGCCTCTCTATGGCATGCGTAACATTAGAAACATTATCATCATCCACAAAAAGTGATCCATTAACTGCACTATTTATTTTAATACTAAATAAAGTAACAGACAAAATATTCCCTTGTGGGACACCCTGATCCTGATCGTAATGTTCAGACAGAGTTGAACCCACTCGGACTTGAAATTGCCTGTCTTTTAAAAATTGTGAGATAAAATGAGGTAAACGACCTCTCAACCCAAAATCATGTAAATCCTTCAAAATGCCATACTTCCAAGTAGTATCTTATGCTTTCTCCAGATCGAAGGAAATTGATACAACGTGTTGTTTATTTACAATAGCTTCTTAACATAGGATTCTAATCGTACCAAATGATCAACAGTACTTCGGTTTTTCGGAAACCATATTGAATATCTGTGATAAGATTATTCGTTTCCAAATACCAGACTAATCTATTGTTTACCATTCGTTCCATGGTTTTACAAACGCAACTGGTTAACGATATAGGGCGGTAATTTGATGGATCTGTATGATCCCGGCCAGGCTTTGGTATGGGGATTACAATGGCATTGTGCCACGATTGAGGAAAGTTTCCTGAAATCCAAATATGGTCAAATATTTCCAAAAGTGTGAAAAGACATGTCTCAGGTAAATGTTTCAGTAATTGGTAATGAATCTTGTCATCACCAGCGGCAGTGTCATGAGCTTGCTCGAGAGCAGTATGTAGCTCATGTAATGAAAATACTTCATTATAATCTTCACCGTAATTAGAGTCAAAATTAATTCTTTGTTTTTCTTGTCGAGTTTTATATTTCTGAAATTCAGGTATATAATTTGATGATGAAGAATTTATGGAAAGAGTTTCACCGATTTTATTAGCAATATCACCCATACCAGTTATCAATGTATCACCTTCTTTAAGATGTTTAACAGAGGATTTGGAACCTTTGCCTTTTATTCTTTTGGCCATATTCCACACCTTAGACATGGGTGTGCGCGAATTTATGTTGGAAACGTATTTCCTCCAAGATTGGCGCTTGTTTTGTTTATAGGTTCGTCGTGCCTTGGCACACGTAATTTTGACACTATTTAAGTTATGAACTGTAGGATGTTTGTGAAAGTATTTTTCTGCTTTCTTCCTACACTTTCTCGCTAGTTTACATTCATTGTTGAACCATGGTTTACGAAGGTGAGGAATTGCAGAGGACTCAGGAATTGATTGGTCAGCGATGTCATTCAACACAGCTGAAAACAACTCTATCGGATCTGATACATTCATAAAGTTTTCCGGTATTATTTTTTCCATACACAACATTTCATATATAGACCAATTGGCCTTATTAAAATTCCACCGTGACAAAGGTGGATCATCATCAGGTTTGATAGCTTTTAGGACAGTTGGGAAGTGGTCACTTCCACAAAGGTCGTCATGAACAGACCAGTCAAATTCGTTGTAAATATTCGAATCAGCAAGAGACAGATCAAGTATAGAATAGGTTCCAGTTACAGGATGTAAATAGGTGTATGATTCGTCATTAAAAACACACAAGCTATTATCAGATATAAAATCTTCAATAATCTGGCCTTTATGGTTTGTACTTGTACTTCCCCATAGAGGGTTGTGCCCGTTCAAATCGCCCATGATGATACAGGGCTTTTGTAACTGATCATAGAGATTTTGGAGATCAGTTTGTCGGAGAACAGATGAAGGTGGAATGTACAAAGAGCACAGAGTAAACGCAATGTGCAGGCTGGGGCGAATAGCTACGGCTTGGAGATTGGTATTTAAATGAATATCGCTGTGAATGATGTTACGACTAACTAATATAGTTGAACCTGCAGTCGCTTTATCCCCTGGAGGAGAAAAAGAGTGATAACAAGTGTACTGCCGTAAATCGAATGTATCAGTATACTTGAGATAAGTCTCTTGGAGACATAGTGCTGACGGTTTAAAGTCTTGAACTAACAACTGTAGTTCATTAAAGTTATTCTTGAGGTCTCTACAGTTCCATTGTACTAGATTAGGTGAATGACTCATAGTGTTTTAATTATCTAAGGAGCGGTAACAGGAGAGACTGCTCTACCTTTCTTTTTTGGAGAGTGACCACTTTTATGGCCACCAGTGCTCACACGGGGGGATACTTCTGTATCCATGTCTTCAAGCAATCCATATTTATTATGGATCTGCACTGTATTTTTCAATGCTTTTGGCAATCTGTCAGGCTGAATTTGTTTCTTCTTTATATCTACTTTGGTAGCTTTTGAAAAAATGATTTGATGTGACTCTGTTTGTGTTGATGTTCCTCTTTGTTTTACTGGTAACTGATCTGGATCTGTGGCGGATTTGGAACTTTCTGTATTTAGTGCAGTTTCTGACAGGGATTTTGGATCTTCAGATTTTACCCAAGTAAGGTCTGCCTGACAAAGAATAGATGTAGTTACCTTTTTGACCGTTGATACATATGATGGACGTGCTGAATCAGGTGTAAGAAGTCTGGCTTGTTTCCTGGCACCGGAGTAACTGAGACGTTTCTCACTTTTTAGTTTCTGTACCGTGGCCTCATATTTCCACACAGGACAGTTTATAGAAGATGTCATGTGGTCACCTTTGCAATGTAAACACTTGATGGTGTTTGTACATATTTTACCATCATGATCAGGTTCTCCACATCGGAAGCAAGCTAACTTGTTCCTACAGGAATTTTGCCCGTGGCCAAACTTCTGACAGTTAAAACAACGAGTAGGGCGTGGGATAAAGAGATCAACTGTCATGGAAAAACATCCAACCTTAATAGAATGAGGTAAAACCGGGGTGTCAAAAGTCAACAGATATGTGTTAGATGGGAACACACGATCATCTTTACGATATGTAAATCGTTTGGCCTCAATGTCACCTTGACTTCGAAGCAGAGATACAAATGTCTTCAACAGATTCATCTGCGAGACTTCGGTCTCTGTCACGGATTAGTCCTTTGGAAAAGTTAAGTGTCTTGTGTGCTGAACATGTAACTGGAATATCAGCTAATTTGGTTGACGTCATAAGGTTAATGACTTCGGACTTCCTGAAACATTCAACCAAAAGATCTCCAGACCGTAACTTGGTAACATTTTTCAACTCACCAGCTTTGCCCTGCAATCCCTTTTCTAACAAAAATGGTGAGTAAGAAGAAAGGGCTCGTTCACCCTTTGCTTCCAGAACAAGAAAGCGTGGCCAAGTATCCCGTTCAGAATATAACAATTTAGTAACAATCTCATCTATATCAGAGTCAAGCTCAGAATCAGATTCTCAAAGTTGCCGTTTTGTTTTTTTTGGATTTTGCTCACCCATAGTGAATTGTAGATTGGTTCATCAAATCTGTTCCCTGCCCACCACGGAGCGCCAACAAGGGCGATGTCATATGTAAGCGGTGTTCCAGCAAACTGACACCTAAGGTTTCCAGAAATGATATACTCCAGTTAATCCGGAGGATAAACCAGACTGGCCCATGAGCCACCGCCTTCTGGGCATAAGACTCTAGGCAAATTACAAAATTGAAGTCACTCATTCGAAATTCAAATATATAATGATTAAGCCAAGACATCTGATAAACTTTAAAAAGTTTCGGAAATTTATGCAGGAGAATATACATACTCAGGGCTTGGCATGACCAGCCGATTGGTTGAACCGGGCCCATTCGACCACCCGTCTAGGCGAAGTCAGGGCCAAAGTGGTGTATTGAGCAACTGGGATACGGTTACAGGCCCCTATTGCTCGCAACCACCAGGATCCCTTTCTCCGCCGACACAGGGCCGCAACCCACGGCAAACGGGTTGGTGAACCAAATATCCCCCCCGGGTCCACTACGGGGGTGTCGGCGAGCTCTTGGCGTTACCCAGCACCCACTACGAGGAGGTGGCTCGCCACGGGTGCCTGTGACGAGAACAAACGTGATTATACAGAACATGTAGAGATAATAAAACCCGTCATCAAAGTACGGTAAAATAACTAGAGCCTAAAACTAGACTACAGCACAATTTGGACAATACATAATATAAAGGTAGGCTATAGATCACCAACAACTGAAGGTAGATCACCATACTAGGAACCAAGGGGACTTACGTTACTATAGCAACCTGCATGGGCCCTAGCTGGATTTACACCATCCCCTCAGCTGCTGGCGATTGTAGGAAAATGCAGCCGAAATTTAAAATGACAAAAATACTACGTTTAAAATACTGGTAAGTTTAAATTTCACTTTGAAAGTTTGGGGACTTACGCACCCTTTCAGGGGGACAATAATTTTACGCTGCATTAATGCCCTTAATGCAACAATCGCAGTTGACAATTCACACTACCATGTTTAAAATATCAACTTTCTATTTACAAAACATATTATTCAAAATTTATCTAATAATTCTATTTCCTTTAAAAATTCAATGATTAAATGATAATTAACATGAAAAAGATCCTTCATTGTTTTGATAGTGAAATATTTTTCCCTTGTGATGGCAAAATCAACATAGTCAAGCAAGATATGCTTGACCGTGATTGCTTCATCACAAGGGATACAAAACGGAGGATCCTCACCTTTAAGCAAATATTCGTGTGTATACCGCGTTTGGCCAATACGACATCGTCGCATAACGACCTCCTCAAATCTGGACTGACAGCCCAAGTAAGTATAACCAATAACCATCATTTGATGCAATTTATTGATACCCACCTGGGTGTCCCACTTCTTTTGCATCAGATCACGGATGTAAGTTTTAATGGTTGCTTTGTAATCTGAGTATGGAATAAGGAGTGGTGTCACAGATTTATTGACTGCTGCCTTAGCAGCAAAATCGGCCATTTTGTTCCCCGAATGCCCACGTGGCTGGGTAACCAACAAAAGACGATGCCATATTGGCCAGTAGCAAGATCATTATATAACTCAATAATTTGTGGATGTTTACAAGATAGATTTTTAATAGCCTGAAGACAAGAAAGAGAGTCAGAAAAGATTATATACTGTTTATGTGCAGGATGTCGTTGAATATATTGTAGAGCCGTTAGTATTGCGTTTGCTTCTGCTGTAAAAATAGAGCTATAATCAGGTATTCTAGAAGAGATTGTTCAGTGGCACAAGCTACTGCGCCACCATCCTTGGACCCATCTGTAAATAAGAATTTGTATTTATCATATTTATGTTTTAATTGAATAAATTCTTGTTTATATTGTAATTCATTAGTTTCTGATTTTTTAAACTCTGTAAGTGTTAGGTCAACATGTGGCCTCACCAATTGCCAAGGTGGAGAAGAAAAAAGCCGTGAAGGAGAAATATTCTCCAGCTCAATCCCAGCTGCAGAAATGAATGGTTTGATTCTTATCCCAAGAGGTGGAACAAGTGAAGTTCTTTTATTATACAAATCCTCATAAAGAGGATTAAAAACGCAGATATGGGCAGGATTGAATTCATTAGAATATAACTTTGTGATATAATGTAAACATAATTTGATACGACGAAGTTTTAAAGATGGCTCATCGGCCTCAACGTAGATACTGTCGATGGGAGATGTTCTGAAAGATCCAAGACAAAGTCTCAGACCTTGGTGATGAATTGAATCAAATAGTGTTAGGTTGCTTTTACAGGCAATTGCCTTTCGATGGTATGCATATTTTTACCACAACATGAAACGTTAAAATCATCCACAAACAATGACCCATCTATTGAGTCATTTAATAATTTCGAGAGACTATTGATTTTTTATCCTAAACAAGGTAACAGACAAAATACTACCTTGTGGAACTCCTTGATACTGATTATAATGTTCAGACAGGGTTGATCCAACGCGAACTTGAAATTGTCTGCCTGCTAAGAACTGGGATATAAAATTAGGCAAACGGCCTCTCAAACCAAAGTCACGTAAGTCTCTCAAAATAGCATGTTTCCATGTTGTATCATAGGCCTTTTCCAGGTCGATTGACATAGCATGCTGGTTATTTACAATGGAATTTTTAACGAATGATTCTAGGCGAACCAAATGATCAATAGTGCTTCTATTTTTCCGAAAACCACACTGAATGTTAGAAATAAGATGCTTGGATACTAGAAACCATACTAATCTATTATTGACCATGCGTTCCATGGTTTTACAAACGCAGCTTGTTAAAGAAATTGGTCTATAGTTAAGATGGATCTGTATTGTCTCGGCCAGGCTTAGGTATTGGTACAACAATGGCATGACGCCACGAAGGAGGAAAGTGTCCTGTAGTCCAAATATGATCAAAAATGTTCAAAAGTGTCTCAATACAGGCATTGGGTAAATGTTTCAGCTGGTTGTGGATATTATCTGCTCCAGTTGCCGTATCATGAGCTTGCGCCAAGGCAGTATTCAGCTCGTGCAGTGAAAATACTTCATTATAGTCTTCACCATTTTCGGAATGAAAGTTGAGTTTCAACTTTTCTTGATGAGTTTCATAGCTCTGAAACTTCGGAAGATAACTTGATGAAGAAGAATGACTTGCTAAAGTTTCACCCAACTTGTTGGCAATGTCAATTTTATCTGTTAACATATCATGTCCATCTTTAAGATGATGAACGCTAGAACTTTTACCTTTGCCCTTGATTCTCTGTATCATGTTCCACACCTTCGCCATTGGTGTACGTGAATTAATTTTTGACACAAAGGTCTTCCAAGACTGACGTTTACTTTGTTTAAAAGTACGCCGAGCCTTGGCATTATTTATTTTTACATTATTCAAATTGTGAACTGTAGGATGTCGTCGAAAGTACTTCTCTGCCTTTTCCCTGCTCTTCCTTGCCTGTTTACAATCATCAGAAAACCATGGTTTGCGGCAATGAGGTTTAGCAGAGGACTTGGGAACAGTTTCATCAGCGATATCATTCAGTGTATCCGAGGACAACTGAATAGGATCAGGAACATTTACAAAAAATTCAGATTTCAATTTTTCTGTACAAAGTGTTTGAAATAAAGGCCAGTTGGCCTTATTAAAGTTCCACCTTGTTGCAGGTAGATCATCAGTCGGATTTAAAGCGGAGAGAATTGTCGGAAAATGGTCACTACCACAAAGGTCATCATGGACCGACCATTGAAACTCTTTATAAATATTTGGATCTGAGAGTGATAAGTCAAGTTCAGAATACGTTCCAGTTCCAGGATGTAAATATGTGGCTGATCCATCATTAAATAGGCATAGATTATTGCTAGAAATGAAGTCTTCAAGGATTTTGCCTTTATTACTAATATTAGTACTTCCCCACAAAGGATTATGTCCGTTCTGATCACCCATAATTATAGAGGGTTTGGGAAGTTGGTTAACTAGTGAGTGAGTGACTTAAAATTTATCGTCAGATCGGCAATATTTCGGCCATACAGTGACGAGAACAATTAATTTCATACATAATAAGTAATGGTAATTTGTATAAACCTGTCAGCGAAGGACAGTAAACCAACTAGATTATCACAGATTCTAATGTAAAACTAGCAACTAGATCTAAAAAGGTGTAACCATACAATACAATACAAGGTAAAAGCAAGCTATATATTGCCAACAACTGAAGGTAGATCACCACACTAAGGACCATGGGGACTTACAGTGTATTTATATAATTTGCTTCTTGCATGGACCATAGCTGGATTTACATCATCCCCTCAGTCGTTAAAAATTGAGACACATCTAGCTATAAATTAAAACTACACATATTCTACGATTAGAAAAGTGGAACGTTTAAATTTACTTGGAAGGTCCTGGAACTTACGTACCCTCTCAGGAGGACAATAATTTTACAGTACTTACAGTACTTTAAAACTTTAATAGTTTTATACGGCGCTGCTCAAGAGATGGTTCATCTGCCACAACGTAGAGACTGTCAACGGGAGAAGTTCTAAAGGAATCAAGACAGTCTTAGACCTTGGTGATGGATAGAATGTAACAGTTTAAGGTTGGTTGTGAAGGCTCCACCATATACAATGGAGCCATAATCAAGTTTGGAACGAATGAGTGATCTATATAGATGAAGGAGAGTAGTTTGATCCCCTCCCCACTTTGAATTGGAAACAACCTTTAACAAATCGAGTGCCCTCAGGCATTTAGCTTTTAGTGACTTAATATGTGACAGGAAGGTTAAATGTGAATCGAAAATAAGACCCAAGAACTTACCCCCCTTGACAACTTTGATGGGGTTGCCATTTAGATATAGTTCAGGATCTTTATGTGGTTTGTATTTACGGCAGAAATGGATACAGTTTGTTTTGGATTTAGAAAATTTGAAGCCATTTTCAAGACACCATTTATCTATTTTGTTTAAACACAGCTGCAGTTGCCGTTCAATAGTATGCATGTTTTTGCCACGGCAAGAAATGTTAAAATCATCCACAAATAACGATCCATCAATTAAATCGTTTAAAACTGTTGATAAACTGTTGATCTTGATGCTAAAAGAATGACAGACAAAATACTGCCTTGTGGAACACCCTGATCCTGATTGTAATGATCAGACAGGGTAGAACCTACACGGACCTGGAACTGTCTGTCATTTAAAAAGTTGGCCATGAATTCAGGCAAACGACCTCGCAAACCGAAGTCATGTAAATCCCTCAAAATACCATGTTTCTAGGTTGTGTCATATGCTTTTTCAAGATCAAAAAAGATAGACACAGCATGTTGTTTATTAATTAGTGCGTTTTTAACAAATGATTCCAGTCGCACTAAGTGATCGACAGTACTTCTGTTTTTACGGAAACCACACTGTATATCTGTGATAAGATTATTTGTTTCCAAGTACCAAACAAGTCGATTATTTATCATGCGTTCCATGGTCTTGCAAACACTGCTAGTTAGTGAAATAGGTCGATAATTGGACGGATCCGTATGATCACGTCCAGGTTTAGGTATTGGTACTACTATGGCGTCCCGCCATGACGGAGGAAAGTTACCCGATGTCCAAATATGATAAAAAATATTGAGAAGAGTTTCTAGGCAGGATTCTGGTAAGTGCTTCAGGAGTTGATAATGTATGTTATCAGCTCCTGTAGCAGTGCCATGAGCTTGATCAAGAGCAGTATGGAGTTCATGAATAGAAAACGTTTCATTATAATCTTCCCCATTATCAGAATTGAAATTAATAGTTTTCTTTTCTTGTTGTTTTTGATACTGCTGAAATTTAGGTGTATAATTCGAAGAGGAAGAATGTTTAGCGAGAGTTTCGCCCAGTTTATTCGCAATATCTGACTTATCAGTAAGTAATTGATCTCCATGTTTAAGATGATGGACAGTAGATTTAGTACCTTTACCTTTGATTTTCTGGACCATGTTCCATACCTTGGACATGGGTGTCCGAGAATTTATTTTGGATACATAATTTTGCCAAGATTGACGTTTGTTCTGTTTAAAAGTACGCCGTGCTTTAGCATTTAAAATCTTAAATTTATTGAAATTATGCACCACAGGATGGCGACGGAAATAATGTTCTGCATTTTTTCTTGCCTTCCTAGCTTGTTTGCACTCATCGTTGAACCATGTTTTTCTTATGTGTGGAACTGCAGAGGACTTTGGTATACACTCATCAGCTATGGAATTCAGTTCCTCAGAAAAACATTTAATAGCATCAGGAACGTCAATAAAACGTTCAGGATTAAGTTTCTCCGCACACAGTGTTTCATATAAAGCCCAGTTAGCCTTTTTAAAATTCCGTCTTGATGAAGGAGGAACATCAGATGGAGTTACAGATTTGAGAATCGTAGGAAAATGGTCACATCCACAGAGGTCATTGTGGACTGACCATTCGAATTCATTTAGTGGTTCGGAATTTGTCAATGACAAGTCAAGAGCAGAATAGGTCCCTGTCCCAGGGTGTAAATATGTGTTGGAACCATCATTATAAATACATAAATCATTGTCAGAACAAAAGTCTTCCAACAATTTACCTTTAGCGTTAGTAGTTACACTACCCCAGAGTGGGTTGTGCCCATTCAGATCTCCCATGATAACACAGGGCTTCGGGAGTTGGTCATACAGAGCTTGCGGATCTCCAGCTTGCAGCACCAAGGATACCCGGATGATATACTCCAGCAGAAAAATTAAAAGATTAATAGTTCCACCAGATTGACCCATGAGCCAGCGCCTTCTGGGCATACGACTCTAGGCAAAAACCTACATAAAATGATGGGTTTGAACTAACAATTTCAAAATAGCCAAGCATGAAAAATCAAAGCAACAGTTTTATAAATTTTGAGCATTACATAGTTGTAGCTCAGGGCTTGGCGTGACCAGCCGATTGATAGAACTGGGCCCGTTCTACCACCCGTCTAAGTGTTTAGCAAGAGTTTCGCCCAGTTTATTTGCGATATCTGATTTATCAGTAAGTAACTGATCTTCATGTTTAAGATGATGGTCAGTAGATTTAGTACCTTTACCTTTAATTTTGTGGACCATGTTCCATACCTTGGACATGGGTGTCCTCGAATTTATTTTAGATACATGATTTTGCCAAGATTGGCGTTTGTTCCGTTTAAAAGTACGCCGTGCCTTAGCATTTAAAATTTTAAATTTATTTAAAAAATGCAACATAGGATGGCGACGGAAATAATGTTCTGCTTTTTTCCTTGCCTTTCTAGCTTGTTTGCAGTCATCGTTGAGCCATGGTTTACGAATATGTGGAACTGCAGAGGACTTTGGTATACACTCATCAGCTATAGAGTTCAATTCATCGGAAACGTATTTAATAGCATCAGGAACGTCAATAAAACGTTCGGGTTTAAGTTTTTCAGCACACAGTGTTTCATATAAAGCCCAGTTAGCCTTTTAAAAATTCCGCCTTGATGAAGGAGGAACATCAGTTGGAGTTGGAGATTTTAGTATAGTAGGAAAAATGGTCACTTCCACAGAGGTCATTGTGGACTGACCAGTCAAAATTCATTTAGTAGTTCTGAATTTGTGAGTGACAAGTCAAGAGCAGAATAAGTCCCTGTCCCAGGGTGTAAATGTGTTGGAACCATCATTATAAATACATAAATCATTGTCAGAACAAACGTCCTCCAACAATTTACCTTTAGTGTTTGTAGTTACACTACCCCAGAGTGGGTTGTGCCCATTTAAATCTCCCATTATGAAGATCAGTTTTGGCAAACGCCGAAGATGGTGAAATATAAAGAGAGCATAGTGTAAACGCTACATGTAAAGTAATTCTCACTGCAACAGCCTGCATATTAGTAATAAGTGGAACAGGGCTATGGATAATGTTGTCTTTGATTAGAATGGAAGATCCTCCCGTGGCCTTGTCACCTGGAGGTGAAAAGCAATGATATGCTTTGTAATGACGAAGATCCAAAGTATCTGTCTGTTTTAAATAAGTCTCCTGCAGACAGATCGCTGAAGGTGTAAAATCTTGGACTAATAGCTGTAATTCATGTAAGTTAGTCCTCAGTCCTCTGCAGTTCCACTGTAGAATATTGTTGGAATAAACTATCTTTTGGGGGGATTTATCCCCAATCTACCCCTCACTCTTTTGGAGGGCGACAAGCTATGTGCCCTAGAATGGACGTTTTCAGAAACGTCCATGTCTTCAAGAGACCCATATTTGTTGAACAATTGAATTTTATTTTGTGACCCTTTTGGAGCTCTGCCACTTTGGTGTTTTGAAGCATCAGGCTTAGGCTTAGGTTTGCCTTTAGCAGTTTGTTGTCTATCAGTTGTAGATTCAGACTCAGAGCGTGACTGTGAAGATAATTTATGACCAGAAGAAGACTTTGATGTTCCAGGAAGTGATTCCTCAATCTGTGATGACATTGCTGGGTATAAAGGTTGTGGAGAGTCGCAATTGACCCAAGTCAAGGTAGTTTGGCAGCTTGTAGATGATTTTGTTATTTTAGAGCTGCGCACAGATGATGTGTTTGGTACTGTAGCATAACTTTCTGGAAGGTCAGATCTCTTCACCAGTTTTTTTTTGCCTCAGAAAAAGAGATGTTTTGAGTAAACTTTAGTCTGTTTATTGCCATTTGCTCTTTCCAGATTGGACACTGTTTCGAAGAAGAAGAATGGTCGCCTGAGCAGTTGGTGCATTTTTTAAAATCACTGTCACAATCTTCTATTGTGTGTGTCTTCTCACCACAGTGAGCACACACAACAGACAATGTGCAGGTATTTACACCGTGTCCATATTTCTTGGGGATGTACGTTTCAACTTGGATATTGCAGTAACCTGCCTTCACTGATTTGGGAGCATTTGGCGATGAAAAAGAAATCAGATAGGTATTCGTTTGGAATGTTTCATTGCTTTTTCGGGTTGAAAAGCGCTTCACATACAGCACACCTTGATCTTTCATTTCACATGCTATATCAAGTTCAGTCATGTCAGCAAACAATCGATCCCGATCTCTGATGATACCTTTACTCGTGTTCAAGGTCTTGTGAGCAGAGACCGTGACCGGAATACCCTCAAAAGATTCGATACTCATCAAGTTGGTTGCTTGTTGTTTCTTGCTGCACTCAATTAGTAAGGCACCCGAACGTAAGCGTCTAATGTTCTTAACATCTCCTGCAATACCTTGAATACCCTTAGATACTGCGAAAGGGTTCAGCTTTAATGGTGTCTTGTCAGGAGTCTCAACAACAAGGAAACGTGGCCAATACTCAATCGATAGAGACTGTCTGTGGTCAGTATCAACAGGATCAATTTCAAGTGGACGTTTTGTTTTTTTGGCGGGGTATTTCATAAGCCATGATTGGTGTCATATGGTTCATCATCCGAGCTCCCCACCCACCATGGAGTATCACAAGGGCAGTGCTAAAGCAAACGGGCCTCCAGCTTGCAGCACCAAGGATACCCGGATGATATACTCCAGTAGAAGAATTATCGCCTTCTGGCATAAGACTCTAGGCAAAGTTCAAAGCAACATAATTCAACATCAAACATGTTTTAGACATTAAAGCTAAGACCAAAATCAATCAAAATCAGTTCCAAATCATACTTGTGCAATGATAAATAAATTTATAATCTATGCACAGGGCTTGGCATGACCAGCCGATTGGTTGAACCGGGCCCATTCAACCTCCCGTCTAGGTGAAGTAAGGGTCGAAGGGGTGTGTTGAGCAACAGGAACACGGTTACAGGCCCCTATTGCTCTCAACCCCCAGACTCCCGTCCTCCACCGACACAGGGCCGCAACCCACGGCAAACGGTTGGTGGACCAAATATGCCCCCGGGTCCACTACGGGGGTGTCGGCGAGCTCTTGGCGTTACCCAGCACCCACCACGAGGAGGTGGCTCGCCATGGGTGCCAAGTGAAATTGGTCTATAGTTTGAAGGATCAGTATGATCACGTCCAGGGTTATGGATAGGGACAATTATAGCATTACGCCATGAAGTAGGAAATTTTCCAGATGTCCAAATATCATCAAAAATATGGAACAGAGTTTCTAGACATGGTTTTGGTAAATGCTTCAGGAGCTGATAATGTATGTTATAAGCTCCTGAAGCAGCATCGTGAGCCTAATCAAGAGCGTTATAAAGCTCGTGAATGGAAAAGGTTTCATTGTAATCTTCCCCATTATCGGAACTGAAATTAATAGCTTTCCTTTCTTGTTGTAGTTGGTATGTTTGGAACTTAGGTTCATAATTTGACGAGGAAGAATGTTTTGCTAAAGTTTCACCAAGTTTATTTGCAATGTCGGGTTTACTAGTTAACAACTGGTTTCCATCTTTAAGATGGTGAATGCTAGATTTGGAGCCCTTACCTTTGATTTTTTGGATCATGTTCCAGACTTTAGACACTGGCGTACGCGAATTAATGTTCGATACATAATTTTGCCAGGATTGGCGTTTACTTTGCTTAAAAGTACGCCGTGCCTAGCATTTAAAATTTTAAATGTATTTAAATTATGCACCATGGGGTGTCGACGGAAATAGTGTTCTGCCTTTTCCCGATCCTTTCTGGCCTGTTTGCAATTATAGTTGAACCATGGTTTCCGAATATGTGGAATTGCAGAGGACTGTGGTATACATTCGTCAGCAATGATATTCATTTCATCAGAAAAACGTTGTATAGCATCAGGAATATTGATAAAAAGTTCAGGTTTAAGCTTCTCTGTACACAACATTTCATATAAAGCCCAGTTAGGCTTTTTGAAGTTCCATCTGGATGATGAAGAAACATCGGATGGGGTTACAGGTTTTAATAGTGTTGGAAAATGGTCACTACCGCAGAGGTAATCATGGACTGACCATTCAAATTCATTTAATAGGTTTGGATCTGTAATTGAAATATCGAGGGCTGAATATGTTCCTGTGCCGGGATGTATATACGTGTTTGAACCGTCATTATAAATGTACAAACCATTATTTAAAATAAAATCTTCCAGTACAGTGCCTTTATTGTTTGTAGCTGAACCACCCCAGAGCGGGTTGTGGCCATTTAGATCACCCATAATAATGCAGGGTTTAGGACGTTCATCATAAAGAGCTTGTAGATCATTCGGTTGAAGAGCTGAAGAGGGTGGTAGATATAGAGAACATAATGTGAAAGTAACGTGCAACGTAAGCCGCACTGCAACAGCTTGGAGATAAGTTCTGAGTGAGTGAGTGAGTGAGTGAGTGAGTGAGTGAGTGAGTGAGTGAGTGAGTGAGTGAGTTTAGTTTTACGCCACACTCAGCAATATTACAGCTATATGGCGGCGGTCTGTAAATAATCGAGTCTGGACCAGACAATCCAATGATCAACAACATGAGCATCGATCTGCGCAATTGGGAACCGATGACATGTGTCAACCAAGTCTGACCTGACCACCCGATCCCGTTAGTCGCCTCTTACGACAAGCATAGTCGCTTTTTATGGCAAGCATGGGTTGCTGAAGGCCTATTCTACCCCGGGACCTTCACGGGTCAGATAAGTTCTGAGCGTAACAGGGCTGTGAATAACATTCTGCTTAACAAGGATGGAAGATCCTCCAGTTGCTCTCATACCTGGAGGTGAAAAAGAGTGATAGGCATTCAAATGACGCAGGTCAAAAACATCAGACTGTTTGAGATATGCCTCCTGTAGACAGATTGCTGACGGTGTACAATCTTGCACTAAAAGCTGTTAATCATTGAAATTAGTCCGTACTCCCCTGCAAATCCACTGAATTAAGGATGTGTTAGTCATTTAAAGGGCAGTAACAGGTGACAATACTCTCCCTTTCTTTTTGGGTGAGTGACCATTGGTATGGACGTTGGTGCTCACATGGGCGGATACCTCCATATCCATGTCCTCAAGCAACCAATATCTGTTATGGAGTTCCTCGACATCTTTCAGGGCCTTTGGCACGCGATCCGATTGAATTTGTTGTTTTTTAGAGTCCACTTTGGTGGATGTAGATGGCTTAATCTTTGATTCAGTCTGACTCGATGATAACGATTCTCTGTGTTTGCTTGATGTATGATTTGAACTACTATCTGAATGTGACGTACTAGGTACCACTGCAGAAACGTTTGTTGGGTGTTCTGACGTTATCCAAGTCAGATCTGTTTGGCAAGGAACTGATGCCGTTACCTTTTTTGCTACAGCAGCATAAGAAGGACGACTGATGTTTTCAGATGTGAGTAAACGTGCTTGTTTTCGGGCCTCAGCATGGCTGATTCTTTTTCTCACACTTTCTGAACAGTTGCCTCATGTTTAAACACTGAGCATTCCGTGGATGAAGCCGTGTGGTCGCCATCACAATGCAAACACTTGATTTTGTTAGTGCATGTTTTACCATCATGATCACATTCTCCACACCTGTAGCAAGTGAGCTTATTCCTGCAAGAAGTTTGCCCATGACCAAACTTCTGACAATTAAAGCAGCGTGTTGGTCGGGGGATGAAATAGAACTAGGTAGCACTGGAGAATCAAAAGTTAACAGATATATGTTTGATGGAAACACACGGTCATCTTTTCGAAAGGTGAAACGTTTTGCCTCGATGACACCTTGACATCTGAGTTCGGACACAATATCTTCAATTGATTCATTGGCAAGGCTTCGGTCTCTATCACGTATTAGACCTTTTGAAAAATTTAAGGTCTTGTGGGCAGAGCAGGTAATCGGAATATCGGCCAATCTTGTTGAAGTCATGAGATTAATTGCTTGAGACTTCCTAGCACATTCCACCAAAACTCCTCCTGAACGCAGTTTTGTCACATCTTTTAAATCTCCAGCTTTACCTTGAAGTCCTTTTTCCTAAAAAAATGGTGAGTAAGGGTGCGTTCACCCTTAGCTTCAATAACTAGAAAACGAGGCCATGTATCCCTATCAGAATAAAGTAATTTGGTAACTATTTCATCATCAGAGGAATCTAGTTCTGAATCTGAGTCAGACAATTGCCGCTTTGGTTTTTTGGGATTTAGTTTTCCCGTGGTTATATGTATTGTGGTTCAGCATTCCTGCTCCCTGCCCGCCACGGAGCGCCAACAAGGGCGATGCCACACGTAAGCGGCATTCCAGCATACTGACACCAAAAGGATACAGGAATGTTATACTCCAGTTGAACCAAAGGATCAACCAGATTGGTCCATGAGCCACCGCCTTCTGGCATAGGACTCTAGGCAATAGTAAAGGTAACAGGTTATTGATGACATTCATTGAAAGCATCTCATAATTTTGATACTACGCAATTTCAGAATGAATGTGTCTATGCTCAGTGCACGGCATGACCAGCCGATTGATAGAATCGGGCCGATTCTACCACCCGTCTAGGTGAAGTAAGGGCCGAAGTGGTGTGTTGAGCAAAAGGAACACGTTCCAGACTCCCAGTGCCCTCAACCACCAGGATCCCGTCCTCCACCGACACGGGACGCAACCCACGGCAAACAGGTTGCCCAATTTGGTCGCCTCTTACGACAAGCAATGGGGTGCTGTGGACACATTCTGTCCCGGGTCCACACGGGATTTGGTCAAACAGATTCTGAAGATCGGACTGCTGAAGATCTGAAGAAGGGGAATATACAAAGATCAAAGCGTAAATGTTATCTGAAGAGTAAGACGGACGGCAATAGCCTGAAGATTGGTTTTACGAGGAACTGGACTATGAATAACACCCTGCCTCACGAGTATAGAAGCACCGCCCGTGGCTTTTCCATCGGGAGGGGAGAATGCATGAAATGAATTGTACCGACGCAATTCAGATCGATCTGTACTTTTCAAGACTAAAAGCTGATGGTGTAAAATCTTGTGATAATAACTGTAATTCAGTCGTGAGCGCGTGGCAGCGCTACCCTTACACCCTGTTTGTGACGGAGTTATTTCCATGTCAAGCGGTTTTGAACCGCCACAGAAGGTGTTAATGAGAAGACTCTTCTAAATGCTGAAGGGCTCTGGTCTTTCTTCTAAACTTTTTCTCTTCTTTATTTCTCAACGCTCTGAGTATCTTGAGTTAAATTAAAATCAGACATTTGTAATGGCTGACTGTTCTCAGTTTGTGAAGCTGATGATCACTGACAATCTTGTGATGAGTGAGTGGCGTCATCTAAGGTTATTTGAGAATCCTTTATCCAAGATATTTCAGTCTGACATGATGTTGAAACGAGGGTAGCTTTTTTAACAGAAGAGGGAACAGGAGAAGACACTGTGGCAGAATAGGTAGGAACTGTTGCTGGTTTTGAATGAGCCTGAATCAGTTTCTTTGCTTCGACGTATGAGATATTATTATTGCACTTCAGTTTTAAGATTTTGTTCTCATACTCAAATTGTGGACACATTTTCGATGATGCCATATGCTCACCACTGCAACTGGCACACTTTTATCTCATTAGTACATTCGGTGCCTTCATGGTTTCCACTACAGCGTGAGCATACTGATTGACCTGTGCAAGATCTTGCACCATGTCCAAACTTTTAACACTTGTAACACCGGAGTGGATTTGGTACATATACCTCCACTCCAATATTACAATACCCAGCCTTTATGAATTTTGGAAGAGTTGTCAGACCAAACGTGAAAAAATAATTATTTGTTTTGACTAAAGTTGATTCATGTTTTCTGCTGAAACGTTTAACAGAAGTAACTGTCTGATTTTTCAGTTCTGCCACAATCTCACCTTCTGTCATATCGTACAAACAACGTGTCCTGTCTCTAACAATACCTCTACAGCTGTTGAGAGTTTTGTGAACAGAAACAACAACCTGGCTGTTTATAAACTGCTTTACTCCCAGCAGATCGACAGATTGTTGCCTACGTAAACATTCAATCAAAAGAGAACCATTTCGTAAACGTGTGACGTTTTTTACCTCTCCACAGATACCTTGGATGACCTTGGATGCCCTTGGAGACGGCAAAAGGATTGGTATTTAAAGGGTGGCCATCAGAACTTTCAATGACCAAAAACCTTGGCCAGGAATCATTTGTGAAAGTAGATATCTCTTCATCGGATGAAGAAGACATATGACGACGTTTTTAGCCAGGGTGTATTAGTGCATTTCAACAACCCTGCCCCCCACCCGCCATGGGGTGTCAACAAGGACGGTACCGCAGTGGAAACCAGACTGCAACACCAGGGTTACAGGGATGTCATACTCCAGAAAATACAGACTTGAAAAGCCATGGTATCTTTAAGAATAAGTGAGTGGGTGAGTAAAAAGTTAACGTCACATCGGCAATATTGCAGCCATATAGTGACGAGAAAAGTTGTAAATGCACACAAAAAATACAAGTTATTGAAGAACCAGTCATCAACGGACTGTAAAATAACTAGAGTATCACAAAAAGAGTTAAAACTAGCCAGAATGCATTTTAAAAGCAGAAAACTATGTTAGACAATACCACGTAAAAATTGGCTATTGATCACCTACAACTGAAGGTAGATCACCATAGTAGGGGCCATGGGGGACTTACAGTACCTTAGCTACCTGCATGATCCCTAGTTGGATTTACACCCTCCCTTCAGACGACTGTATTCAAGTTTAGCCAGGAATTAAAATGAGAATAATATTACAGTTAAAAGTGTGGAAGATTAAATTTGACTTCAAATGTTTTGGGACTTACGTACCCTCTCAGGAGGACAATAATTTTATGGTACTTCAACCTCCCTTGAGGGTACAGCCACTAAAAATCTGAGTTATTAATTTAAAGTTCCAATCATAAAATATTGATCTATTTCCAAAGCAGTCAACAAATCCAATTCTTTAAAAAAAAACAATAATTAAATGAGAACTTATATAGTTAAAAAGATCCTTCACAGTTCGTGCTTTAAAATAGGTATCCCTTGTGATGGAGTATTCAACACAGTCAAGCAGGACGTGCTTGACTGTGGTTCTTTCATCACAAGGGATGCAGAACGGAGGATCCTCACCTTTCAATAGGTAGTTGTGGGTATATCTGGTGTGGCCAATTGTCGCAGAATGACCTCTTCAAACCTGGACTGACAACCCAAGTTGGTGTAACCAATGTAGGGCTTTATTTCATGTAATTTATTTATACCTACTTGGGAGTTCCACTTCTTTTGCATCAGATCACAGATATAAGATCTAATGGTGACTTTGGAATCAATGTAAGGAATAAGAAGTGGTGTCACAGATTTGTTGAGTGCTGCTTTAGCAGCAAGGTCAGCCAATGAGTTACCAGAGATTCCTACATGGCTGGGTAACCAACAAAAGACGATGTCGTATTGGCCAGTGGCAAGATCATTGTACAATTCAATAATTTCTATTAAATTGAGTGAGTGAGTGAGTGAGTTACGATTTAACGTCACATCGGCACTATTTCAGCCATATCGTGACGAGAACATTCATCAATGAAAACGACTATTGTGTCCATTATAAAACCTGTCAACGAAGGACAGTAAAACAACTAGGATATCACAATTAGCATTAAAACTAGTGTGGAAAGGTAAAACTGATATCGTTATATGGACAATACAATATAAAAACAGACTATAGATCGCCAACAACAGAAGGTAGAACACCAGACTAGGGACCATGGGGACTTACAGTACCTTTGCTACCTGCATGGTCCCTAGTTGGATTTACACCATCCCCTCAGCCGCTGGCAATTGTAAGAAATTTTAGCCAAAATTAAAATAACACAAAGACTACACTTAAAAGTCCTGGAAAGTATAAATTGACTTTGAAAATTTTGGGACTTACGTACCCTCACAGGAGGACAATTATTTTATAATACTTCAACCCCCGTTGAGGGTACAGCCACTAATGATCAATGTTCCTTATATATACTACCAACCATTAAAATACAACCATCTACAGAACATATCAATTATAATTCAACAAGGAAATCAATTTCCCTTAAAAATCCAATAATTAAATGAGTATTGATTGTGTTAAAAAGATCCGAAAGTGTTTTTACATTGAAATATTTATCCCTTATGATGGAGAATTCAACACAGTCAAGCAGGATATGCTTGACCGTGGTTCTCCCATCACAAGGGATGCAAAATGGTGGATCTTCACCCTTCAACAGGTATGCATGGGTAAACCTTGTATGACCAATACGACATCGTCGCAAAATGACCTCTTCAAATCTGGACTGACAACCCAAGTGGGTATAACCAATGTAAGGTTTTATTTCATGTAATTTATACCCACTTGGGTGTCCCACTTCTTCTGCATCAGATCACGGACATAAGATCTAATTGCACTTTTATAATCACTGTATGGAATAAGAAGTGGAGTCACAGATTTGTTGAGTGCTGCCTTCGCAGCAATGTCAGCCAGTGTATTCCCTGAAATACCTACGTGGCTAGGTAACCAACAAAAGACGATGTCGTATTGGCCAGTTGCAAGATCATTATACATTTCAATAATTTCAATTAAAAGTGGATGTTTGCACGACAAAGTTTTAATAGCCTGAAGACAAGAAAGAGAGTCGGAATAGATTATATATTGTTTACGTTTAGGGTGTCTTTGAATATATTCAAGAGCCGTTAGTATGGCGTTTGCTTCAGCTGTAAAAATAGAGCTGTTATCCGGTAGTCTAGAAGATATTGTTCTGGATCCAATGACAGTGGCAGAAGCCACTGCACCACCGTCCTTGGACCCATCTGTATATAAGGGTTTGTAATTGCTATATTTAGTTTTTAATTGATTATATTCTTGTTTATATTGTAGTTCATTAGTTTCTGATTTTTTAAATGAAGTCAATGTTAGGTCAACTTGTGGCCTAACCAATTGCCAAGGAGGAGAAGAAAGAAGACGGGAGGGAGCTATGTTTTCCAGCCCAATGCCGGCCGAAGAAAGAAAGGGTTTAATTCTGTGCCCTAGAGGTGGAACAAGAGAAGACTTCTTGTCGTACAAATCCTCATAAAGTGGATTGAACACACAGGTATATGCAGGGTTAGATTCATTAGAATGTAATTTAGTCATGTATTGTAAGGATAATTTTATACGACGTTGTGTAAGAGATGGTTCATCGGCCTCAGCGTAAAGACTGTCAATAGGTGAAGTTCGGAAAGACCCAAGGCAAAGTCTTAGACCTTGATGGTGGACAGAATCTAATAGTTGCAGGTTGCTTTTGTAGGCTCCACTATATACGATGGAGCCATAATCAAGTTTTGAACGGACCAGTGATCGATATAGTTGTAGGAGGGTAGCTTGATCCCCTCCCCACTTTGAGTTGGAAACAACTTTCAACAGATCGAGTGCTTTCAGGCATTTGGGTTTTAGGGATTTAATATGCGGCAAAAAGGTTAAATGGGAATCGAAAACTAGGCCCAAGAACTTGGCCTCCTTTACAACTTTAATGGGAGTGCCACTTAAATATAGTTCAGGGTCTTTATGCGGTTTATAACACAACTTATATTATTTAAACACAACTGTAATTGCCGTTCAATAGTATGCATATTTTTACCACAGCAGGAAATATTAAAATCATCCACAAAAAGCGATCCATCAATTGAATCATTTAAAACCTTGGATAAACTATTGATCTTAATGCTAAATAAGGTCACCGACAAAATACTGCCCTGGGGAACACCCTGGTCCTGATTATAATGATCAGACAGGGTTGAACCCACACGGACTTGAAATTGCCTGTCTTTTAAAAATTGTGATGTAAAAAGAGGCAAACGGCCTCTCAAACCAAAATCATGCAGATCCTTCAAAATGCCATGCTTCCAGGTGCTATCATAAGCCTTTTCAAGATCAAAGAAAATTGATACAGCATGTTGTTTGTTGACTATAGCACTTTTAACGAAGGATTCTAAACGTACCAGATGATCAATGGTACTATGATTTTTTCTGAAACCACATTGAATATTTGTGATAAGGTTATGGGTTTCAAGATACCAAACAAGTCTATTATTCACCATACGTTCCATGGTTTTGCAAACACAGCTAGTTAACGATATTGGTCTATAATTCGACGGATCTGTATGATCCTTACCAGGTTTTGGTATTGGAACTACAATGGCATTTCTCCATGAAGGAGGAAATTTTCCAGACGTCCATATTTGGTCAAATAGATCCAAAAGTGTCATCAAACATGATTCAGGTAAGTGTTTCAGTAGCTGGTAATGAAAAACCATGAATACCGCGGTGCACATAACTGAGAGTGAGTGAGGAGGAGTGGCCAAAGTGTTACCAGAGATTCCAACATGACTGGGTAACCAACAAAAGACGATGTCGTATTGGCCAGTAGCAAGATCATTATATAGTTCAATAATTTCAATTAAAAGTGGATGTTTACAAGAAATATTTTTAATAGCCTGAAGGCAAGAAATAGAGTCGGAATAGATTATATATTGTTTACGTCTAGGGTGTCTTTGAATATATTTAAGAGCTGTTAATATGGCGGTAGCTTCTGCTGTAAAAATGGAGCTGTTACCCGGTAATCTAGAAGATATTGTTCTTGATCCAGTTTCATTTCAGTATTAAATGTTCTCGTCACGATATGGCTGAGATATTGCCGATGTGACTTTAATATTAACTCACTCACTCATTCACTACATCATCCCCTCAGCCGTCAGCAATTTGGGAACTCTAGCCATACAATAAAAAGACACGATTAAAAACCTGGAAATTTAGTATTTACTTTGAATGTTTGTGGACTCACGTACCCTCTCAGGAGGACAATAGTTTTACAGTACTTCAACCCCCTTGGAGGATACAGCAACTAACAAGCACAGTTATGAATTTAAACTTCCAATAATAAAATATTTGTCTATATATAATTCAGTTCGTAAATCTAATTCTTTTAAAAAAGCAATGATTAAATGAGAACTTGTGTTATTAAAAACATCCTTCATAGTTCGTGAATTAAAATACTGATCCTTAGGGATGGAATACTCAACGCAGTCAAGCAGGATATGCTTGACTGTGATTCTTTTATCGCAAGGGATAAAAGGATCCTCACTTTTCAATAGGCATGCATGAGTAAATCGTGTATGGCCAATACGACATCTTCGTAAAATAACCTCTTCAAATCTGGACTGACAGCCCAAGTAGGTGTAACCAATATACGGTTTTATTTCATGTAATTTATTTATACCTACTTGAGTGTCCCACTTCTGCATCAGATCACGTATGTAAGTTCTAATGCTCGCCTTGTAATCAATGTATGGCATAAGAAGTGGTGTCACAGATTTGTTGAGTGCTATTATTATATCATTATATAACTTAATAATTTCTATTAAAAGTGGATGTTTACAAGAAAGATTCTTAATAGCATGATGGCAGGAAAGGGAATTTGAAAATATGAGATATTGTTTATATTTGGGGTGTCTTTGAATATATTTAAGAGCTGTTATCTGTTATCTGGTATTCTTGTAGACATTGCCCTGGATCCAGTGACCGTGGCACTGCACCACCGTCCTTGGACGCATCTGCAAATAAGGGTTTGTAATTGCTATATTTAGTTTTTAATTGATTATATTCTTGTTTGTATTGTAATTCATTAGTTTCCGATGTTTCAAATATGATGTTGATGTTAGGTCAGCTTGTGGCCTAACCAACTGCCAAGGGTGAGAAGAAAGAAGACGGGAAGCAGAAATAAATGGTTTAATTCTGTGCCCGAGAGGCGGAACAAGAGACGATTCCTTGTGTAAATCCCCATGAAGGGGATTGAACACACAGCTGTAGACAGAGTTTAATTCCTTAGCGCATAATTTGGTAATATATGGTAAAGACAATTTAATACGGCGTTGTGTTAGAGATGGCTCATGAGCCTCAACGTAGAGACAGTCAATAGGTGAGGTTCTGAAAGACCCAAGACGAAGTATTAGACCCTGGTGGTGGACGGAATCAAGAAGTTTAAGCTTGTTTTCACAGGCTCCACCATATACGATGGAGCCATAATCAGGTTTATATCGTACTAATGATCTGTATAAGTGAAGGAGTGTAGCTTGATCCCCTCTCCACTTGGAATTTGAAACAACTTTTAACAAATCTAGTCCCTTCAGGCATTTAGCTTTAAGTGATTTAATGAGTGGTAAGAACGTTAAATGAGAATCGAAACTTAAGCCCAAGAACGTGGTCTCCTTGACAATTTTAATGGGAGTGCCATTTAAAGATAGTTAAGGGTCCTTATGCATTCATTTATTTTATTTAAACACAACTGTAATTGCTGTTTAATGGTATGCATATTTCTACTGCGTCAGGAAATGTTATAATCATCTACAAATAATGATCCATCAATTGAATCATTTAAAATCTTGGATAATCTGTTGATGTTAATACTAAATAAAGTAACAGACAAACTACTACCTTGAGGGACATCCTGATCCTGATTGTAATGGTCAGACAGGGTTGAACCCTCTCGAACTTGAAATTGCCTGTTTTTCAAAAACTCTGATATAAATAGAGGGAAACGGCCTCTCAAACTAAAATCATGTAAATCCTTCAAAATACCATGCTTCCAGGTCGTATCATAAGCTTTTTCAAGGTCAAAGAAAATCGATACAAAATGTTGTTTATTTACTAAAACATTTTAACGAAGGAGTCTAAACGTACCAGATGATCAATGGTACTACGATTTTTTCCTGAAACCACATTGAATATTGGTTATAGGGTTATTGGTTTCATGATACCAATTTAATCTATTATTCACCATACGTTCCATGGTTTTAGAGACACAGTTGGTTAGAAATATCGGTCTGTAGTTTGACGGATCTGTATGATCCCTGCCAGGCTTTGGTATTGGGGCTATCATGGCATTATGCCATGAAGGAGGACATTCCCCAGACGTCCATATTTTATCAAATATATCTAAAAGTGTCATCAGACATGGTTCAGGTAAGTGTTTCAGAAGCTGGTAATGGATATTATCATCACCAGTTGCCGTGTCATGAGCTTGCTCAAGAGCTGTATGTAGCTCATGTAATGAAAACACTTCATTGTAATCTTCACCATTATTTGAATCGAAATTAAATTTTGTCTTTCCCTGTTGTTTCTGATATCTCATCTTGTCGATGAGGAATTTTTGGCAAGAGTTTCGCCGATTTTATTTGCAATTTTAGACTTGTCAGTAATTAAATTATCACCATCTTTGAGATGGTGTACTGCAGATTTGGAACCTTTGCCTTTAATTCTTTGAACCATGTTCCATACTTTGGACAATGACGTGCGTGAATTAAGTTTGGAGACATAAATTCTCGCTTTTCTGAACTCTCTATAATCTACATTGAACCATGGTTTTCGTAGATGTGGAGTCGAAGAGGACTTTGGTATACACTCATCAGCTATTTTATTTAAAATGTCTGTTATATCACTGAAACATTCAGGTCGCAGTTTTGATTCACACATAGTTTGATATAAAGACCAGTTAGCCTTCGAAAAGTTCCATCTTGTAAACGATGTAGGATAGTTGGGAAGTGGTCACTTCCACAAAGGTCATTATGAACAGACTAATCAAATTCATTGAGGAGGTGAGAATCTGCAAGAGACAAATCTAGAGAAGAATAAGCCCCAGTTGCAGGGTGCAGATAGGTGCTTGAATCATCATCATTATTTAAATGAAATCTTCAAGTATTTTGCCTTTGTCTTAGTGTTAGTACTGCCCCATAGTGGGTTGTGACCGGTTAGGTCACCCATAATAACACATGGCTTCGGGAGTAGGTCATAGAGTGATTGAAGATCAGTCTGCTGTAGGTTTGAAGAAGGCGGAATATAGAGTGTAGATGCTACTCCCAGAGTCAGTCGGTCTGCAACAGTTTGGAGGCTAATATTGTTGTAATTGTAACAGGGCTGTGAATAACATCCCATCGTATGAGGATAGTGGAACCTCCAGTGGCCTTATCACCTGGAGGGGAAAATTAATGATAATCAAACTGACGTAAACTAAAATTATCTGTCTGTTTCAGACATAACGCTTATGGTGCTAAAACCTTGATTAACAACAGTATTTCATTAAAATTTGTTCGTAGTCCTCGACAGACACTGCACGATATGTTGAGATGGACCTATCTTTTAGGTGGATTAATAGGGCATCTACCCCGTACCTTTTTCGAAGGCGACAATCTATGTGCCCGAGAATGGACGTTTTCGGACACGTCCATGTCCTCAAGTGATCCGTATCTGTTAAACAATCTTATATTATGATCTGACCCCCTTGGGGCTATACCACTTTATTTTTTTTTTGAAAGAATCTGGTTTCGGTTTGGTTTTGCTTTTGACAGTTGGTTGAACGTTAGACTGAGTCATTTGAGATGCCTGACAAGATGTATCACGAGCAGAAAATGGTTCTGATTGAGTTTGGAGCATGCCAGGAAGTGGTTCCACAGTTTGTGTAGATATTACACAGCGGTAACATTGTAGAAGACTCGGTTTTAAGCCAAGGCAAGTTTGACAGCTTGCAGATGATGTGGTTACTGTAGGGGTTTTATCAGACGGTGTCTTTGCAATGGAAGCATACGTTTCCTTAATCTCAGAACCTTAGACAAGCTTTTTTTTGCATCAGAGAAACTAATGTTTTGAGTAAATTTGATCTTGTTGATCTCCACATGCTGTTTCCAAATCGGACAATCTTTGGAAAATGATGAGTGAGTACCCGAGCAGTTGGTACATTTCTTAAAAGTACACTCGCAATCTTCTGTTGTATGTGTCTTCTCACCACAGTGAGCACATACAACAAACAATGTACAAAACCAAACAATGACCAAATGTCTGGCATTTATAACACCTCAGAGGATTTGATATGTGGGTATCAACAGTCATGTTACAATATCCTGCCTTTATTGATCTGGGAGCATAAGAAGAAAATGAGAACAGGTAAGTGTTCGTCTCAATGGTTTAATGTTTTTTACGTGTTATAAAACCCTTGACGTAAATGACTCCTTGGTCTTTCATTTCCGAAACAACATCAAGTTCGGACATGTAAGCCAACAATCGATCTCAGTCTCTAACAACTCCTTTCCGTTGCTCAACACGCCACTTCGACCCTTACTTCACCTAGACGGGTGGTAGAATCGGCCCGATTCTATCAATCGGCTGGTCACGCCATGCCCTGTGCATGGACAACATTCGTATGCACTTATTGTATTGTGTACACGTTTTGATATTGGATTTTCGTGTTTCAAATTATATACTATAATATACGTTTGCCTAGAGTCCTATGCCAGAAGGCGGTGGCTCATGGGCCAATCTGGTGATATGGACCGCTGATTACTGAGTTTCTACGGGAAAATGCCACGGGCCGGACCAGCCTGACATTGCTCCTGTTATTTACAACAGCTTTTCATGTCCGTATTTCTGGAGTATGGTATTCCTGTAACCCTGATGCCGTAGGCTGGCTTCCACTACAGCACCGTCCTAGTTGACACTCGATGGCGGGTGGGGAGCAGGGATGCTGAACCTTATTCTTACAACATGGCTTTACCTACACACTCTGGTTCGTTGAAAACTAACAAACGTAAGCATTTAGATTCTCTGTCATCTGATGAAGATGCCTGTTCACAAGTTCCAACGTCTTGGCCAAGGTTCATAGTTATTACATCTGCTGACGGAAATCCCCTAAAACTAAATCCCTTTGCAATTTCTAAGGGAATCCAAAGTATCTGTGGGGAAGTGAAAAACGTCACCCGTCTTCGTTCTGGCTCAATCCTCGTGGAATGTGATCGGCGACAGCAGTCTGTTAATCTGTTGAGTGTTGAGCATTTTGTTAACTTAAAAGTTGTTGTCTCTGCGCATAAGTCACTCAATTCTTGCAAAGGCATAGTGAGAGATCGTGCTCGCTGTCTGTCGGACATGACAGAGGAGGACATAGCAAATGAACTGACATCTCAAGGTGTAACTGCCGTAAAGCGCTTTACTAGAAAAACAGAAGCTGGAAATGTTGTGAACACTCACACATATCTTTTCACCTTTTCATTATCAAAACTTCCCACATCAATAAAAGCTGGTTACTTTAACATTGGAGTGGAGACCTACATCCCGAATCCACTCCGTTGTTATAAGTGTCAACGGTTTGGCCATGGAGCCAGATTTTGCACTGGACCGACAAGATGCTTCCGCTGCAGTGGAACTCATGAGAGTTCCGAGTGTACGAATGAGATTCAGTGTGCCAACTGTGATGGTCCGCACTTGTCCTCTTCCAAGACCTGTCCAGCTTTTGAGCACGAAACAAAAATATTACAACTTAAATGTACCAACAACATCTCTTATAGTGAAGCAAAAAGGTTACTCTCAGCGTCTTCTCCTTACACTAAAACATTCTCAGCTGCTGTGTCTTCCACGCGTCGAACTCCACCAATGTCAACGACATCAACTCAAACTGACATCTCTTGGGTACGTGATGACCAGAGCAACTATGGCAATACATCAGTATTAACATCTGCCACACAAACAGACATTCCATCCACAACTCATCCTAAACCATTAGATAGAGAGGCTACAAATGTAAATATCAATCAGGATGACGCTCATGTATCTAGAAAATCAAAAAAGCAAATGAGGAGAAAGGCCAGGGCACTCCAGCACTTGGAGGAACTTTCTCCAACACAATCCCCTGTAGAGGTTCAAAATATGTTTGATCCTCTGGAGATGGAGGTGAATCCCTCACTCCCAGGCAGTGGGAATAGGACGTCCTCCCGTTCTCGATCTCCAGTTGAACCTCCGTAAACGGTTTCATGACAGACTACACTTTGCTGCAGTGGAATTGCAGAGGACTGAAGAATAACTTCAATGAAATACAATTACTAATACAAGATCATCAGCCGTCAGCATTATGTCTCCAGGAGACATACCTCAAACATTCCGATACCTTTAACTTACGTCGGTACAGCGATTACCATTCCTTTTCCCCTCCTGGGGATAAAGCTACAGGAGGCACTTCTATTTTAGTGCGGCAGGGTATTATTCACAGCCGTGTCCCACTTCATACAAATCTTCAGACTGTTGCCGTTCGTTTAACTCTCCACATTGCATTAACTCTGTGCAGTTTATATATCCCTCCTTCGTCTTCTATTCGACTATCGGACCTTCAGAATCTCTATGATCAGCTTCCAAAGCCATGTGTTATTTTGGGGGACCTCAACGGGCATAATCCGCTTTGGGGAAGTGCCCATACTAATGATAAAGGTAAAATCATCGAGGAATTTATTTCCAATAATGATTTATGTATTTCAAACGACGACTCAGCCACCTATTTACATCCAGCTACGGGAACATATTCTTCCCTGGATCTGACACTCACTGATTCTACCTTATATAATGAATTTGAATGGGTGGTCCATGATGACCTATGTGGGAGTGATCACTTCCCCACCATTCTCAAAAACATCAGTCCTGGTGATGATCCACCTGTATCAAGAAGGAACTTTGCCAGGGCTGATTGGTCTTTATATCAGAATCTATGTGTTGAACACTTGAAGCACGATCTTTTTAGGAACAGTGAAGATCCTATACAGTTGTTTTCGGATACACTAAATGACATTGCTGATAAAGCAATTCCTAAGTCCTCTGCAATTCCCCATATTCGTAAACCATGGTTTACTAATGAATGTAAACAGGCCAGAAAATGTAGGAAGAAGGCTGAAAAATATTTTCGAAAACATCCTACTGTCCATAACCTAGACAAAGTAAAAATTACTAATGCCAAGGCAAGACGTACCTTTAAGCAAAATAAGCGTCAGTCGTGGCGAAATTATGTTTCCAAAATAAATTCACGTACACCCATCTCAAAGGTGTGGAATATGATGCAAAGAATAAAGGGCAAAGGTTCCAAATCAACTGTCCACCATCTGAAGGACGGTGATAATATATTAACTAATACAACTGATATTGCCAATAAACTTGGTGTAACTTTAGCCAAGCATTCATCTTCATTAAATTATATCCCTGAGTTTCAAAAGTACCAGAAACAACAGGAGAAGAAAAACATCAATTTCAACTCGGACAATGGTGAAGACTATAATGAATTGTTTTCATTACATGAGCTCCATACCGCCCTTGAGCAAGCTCGTGATACAGCAACAGGATCTGATAATATTCACTATCAGCTCCTAAAGCATTTGCCCGAATCATGTTTAGAAATTCTTTTAGACATTTTTGATCAAATATGGACTTCTGGGAATTTCCCAACTTCGTGGCGTAATGCCATTGTTGTCCCTATACCAAAGCCTGGCCGGGATCACACTGATCCATCTAATTACAGACCAATCTCCTTAACGAGTTGTGTCTGTAAAACCATGGAACGAATGGTAAACAATAGATTAACATGGTTTCTTGAAACCAATAATCTTATAACAAATATCCAGTGTGGTTTCAGGAAAAACCGGAGTACAATTGATCATTTGGTACGACTAGAATCATTTGTTAAAAATGCTCTAGTAAATAAGCAACATGCAGTGTCGATATTCTTTGATCTTGAAAAAGCGTACGATACCACCTGGAAACATGGTATTTTAAAAGATTTACATGATTTTGGTTTGAGGGGTCGTTTACCTCTTTTTATATTACAATTTTTAAGTGACAGGCAATTTCAAGTCAGAGTGGGTTCAACCCTGTCTGACCATTATCATCAGGATCAGGGGGTCCCACAGGGCAGTATTTTGTCTGTAACACTTTTTAGTATCAAGATAAATAGTTTATCCAAGGTTTTAAATGATTCAATCGATGGATCATTATTTGTGGATGATTTTAATATTTCTTGTCGAGGTAAAAATATGCATACTATCGAACGGCAATTGCAATTGTGTTTAAACAAAATAAATAAATGGTGTCTAGAAAACGGCTTTAAATTTTCTATGTCAAAAACTAATTGTATACACTTTTGTAGAAAATATAAGCCACATAAGGACCCAGAACTGTTTTTAAATGGCTCTCCCATCAAAGTTGTTAAGGAGGCCAAGTTCTTAGGTCTAATTTTCGATTCCCACTTAACCTTTTTGCCGCATATCAAATCACTAAAAACAAAATGCCTGAAGGCCCTCGATTTACTGAAAGTGGTATCCAACTCAAAGTGGGGAGGCGATCAAGCAACTCTCCTACATCTATACAGATCACTTGTCCGTTCCAAACTCGATTATGGCTCCATCGTATATAGTGGAGCTTGCAAAAGCAACCTTAAACTTCTTGATTCTGTCCATCACCAAGGTTTAAGACTTTGTCTTGGGTCTTTTAGAACATCACCTATCGACAGTCTCTACGTTGAGGCTGATGAACCATCTCTTGAGCAGCGCCGTATAAAATTAGCTTTACAGTACACTACTAAATTATACTCCAATGAATCTAACCCTGCGTTTAATTGTGTCTTCAATCCCCTTTATGAAGATTTATACAACAAGAAATCTTCTCTGGTTCCACCTCTAGGGCATAGAATTAAACCATTTCTTTCTTCGGCCGGCATTGAACTGGAAAACATAGCTCCTTCCCGTCTTCTTTCTTCTCCTCCTTGGCAGTTGGTTAGGCCACAAGTCGACCTAACATTAACTTCATTTAAGAAATCAGAAACAAATGAATTACAATACAAACAAGAATACAATCAATTAAAAAACAAGTATGGCAATTACAAATCCTTATTTACAGACGGATCCAAGAGCGGTGGCGCAGTAGCATGTGCCACTGTCATTGGATCCAGAACAATATCTTATAGACTACCAGATAACAGCTCTATTTTCACAGCAGAAGCAAACGCCATATTAACAGCCCTCAAGTATATTAAAAAACACCCTAAATACCACCAATATATAATCTTTTCTGACTCTCTTTCTTGCCTTCAGGCGATTGAAAATGTCTCTTGTAAACATCCACTTTTACTTGAAATTATTGAATTGTATAACGATCTCGCTACTGGCCAGTGCGACATCGTCCTTTGTTGGTTACCCAGTCACGTAGGCATTTCTGGTAACACAATGGCCGATCTTGCTGCTAAGGCAGCACTCAACAAATCTGTGACACCACTTCTGATTCCATACTCAGACTATAAAGCTACGATTAGATCTTATATCCGTGATCTAATGCAGAAGAAGTGGGACACCCAAATGGGTGTTAATAAATTACATGAAATATAACCGTATATTGGTTACACCTACTTGGGTTGTCAGTCCAGGTTTGAGGAGGTTGTTATGCGACGATGTCGCATTGGCCATACTAGATACACTCACGAATATATACTTCAAGGTGAGGATCCTCCGTTTTGTATCCCTTGTGATGAAGGAATCACGGTCAAGCATATCTTGCTTGACTGTATTGATTTTGCCATCACAAGGGAGAAATATTTTCATGTCAAAACAATGAAGGATCTTTTTAATGTTAATTATCATTTAATCATTGAATTTTTAAAGGAAATAGAATTATTACATAAATTTTGAATAATATGTTTTGTTAATAGAAAGCTGATATTTTAACCATGGTGGTAAGAATTGTCAACTGCGATTGTTAGTGGCTGTACCCTCAAAGGGGGTTAAAGTAGCGTAAAATTATTGTCCCCCTGAGAGGATACGTAAGTCCTAAAACTTTCAAAGTGAAATCTAAACTGACCAATTTTTAATCGTAGTATTTTTGTCATTTTAAATTTCGGCTACATTTTCCTACAATCACCAACGGCTGAGGGGATGGTGTAAATCCAGCTAGGGTCCATGCAGGTAGCAAAAGTAATGTAAGTCCCCATGGTCCCTAGTATGGTGATCTGCCTTCAGTTGTTGGCGATCTACAGCCCGTATTTTATATTGTATTGTCCAAACAGTGGTATTTGTTTTACCTCTCCACACTAGTTTTAAATGTAACTGTGATATTCTAGTTGTTTTACTGTCCTTTGACGACAGGTGTTTATAATGTATACATATTTCATTTCAATATAGAAATGTTCTCGTCACGATATGGCTGAAATATTGCCGATGTGACGTTAAATATTAACTCACTCACTCACTCTAACAACTCCTTTGCTGGTGTTTAGTGATATGTGAGGAGAGACTGATACCGGAATGCCGACGAACGCTTCAGTAGACATCAAATTAGTTGCTTGTTGCCTTTTGCTGCACTCAGTGAGCAATGACCCTGAACGCAAAGGTCTAATGTTTTTCATATCACCAGCTATGCCTTGTATGCCTTTTTGCACTGCAAAAGGATTCAGCTTCAACCGCTTGTTATCTTTAGTCTCCATTACTGAAAAAAAACGTGACCAGTAGTCAATTGATGGTTGTCAAGATCACAGATGATTTCGTTTATATAATTAGTTTATGGTACTGTAAATAGATGTAGTATGGTATTGTTAGAGTGTGTTATATATTGTTGGGAGTTGTTGTTAGATTATGTTCGGTAATACTATGGGAACAGGGTTATGTTCAGGGAAGCGTGACCAGGTATGGCCATAGAGAGCTGGGGTGTTAATTTGTAAACAATAGAGAGGTGTTGAGTAGCTTGGGTATGGGAGGTCAATATAAATAGTGAGGAAGGGTAGTAATCTGCACAGTCAGCCAGAATCACCACTGTGTTCACCTGTATGGGTTCAACTTTTGTATGGGATTGCATCTCACGCTGGCTGGCGTAAGTTTTTATTATCATTATTACTTTTGTATTTATTGATTGAGTAGATGTAGCAAGAAATTGTTTAACTGATGTAGTATTTCTAGATATATGTGCATATTGTAACACTATATAGCCACAAAGCCATTCAAAATTTGAATGTTACCGTTCCACAAAAACTGTTCCACTTTCAAATATGTAAATCGGAGTAAAGTACATGCATAAAGTATAAGACATTGACACATGTCTTAATGAGTAACTGTAGTTACTTATATTGTATTGTAGTGTCCCGGAACTGGCCGGTTATCCTTAAAGTAAGGAGAGGGGTATTATCTCCGCCTGTAAGGAGACAGACAAGAGTCTTCCCTGTTGTACAAGGAGCATGTATCTCCTAGTAATGTGAGATGTGGATGGCACAGCCATCAACCATTACACAGGCCCCTTAAACTCCGTGAGGGAAACCATCGCCTGGGTGTGAGGGATACCACACAAATACCATGACGTCACCAAGTGGAACCAAAGTGCACTGACATTCTGATTACATTGTAAAGAGAAAGTGTTCTCTCTGAGTGGCAAATTCCTTTATTGTTATTTAGTTCAATTGTTTAGTTTCTGATTGGGATTATATGTAATCATTATCTATATTAGTGAGGGTATTAGGATTTTAGTGTAGTTAGTAGTAGTAGTAGTGTTATTAGAACTTTAGCAATATAAGTGGTAGACAGAACTGTATATGTAGCTAGGTTAGGTAATTAGATTAGTTAGTTGTATTTGCACCTGTAGAATTAGTTTAGTATAGGTATTGGGGTTACTTATATCTTAAGGGGAGGAATAAAGTTTTGCAAAACAAACTATTCTTCTGTTGTGGTTACTTTGGTATGTGACTGGCTGTCTATTGTCATCCAGATCAGGATCAGTGTCGAGAGGACGTTTCGTTTTCTTGAGGGGAGTTTCGTAAGCCATGGTTAGTGTATAAAGATTCATCATCCGAGCTCCCCACCCATCACGGAGTATCATGAAGACAATGCTAAATACAACTTGGGTCTCCAACTTGCAGCACCAAACATACTCGGATGATATACTCCAGCAGATAAACCAAAATGATGGTTTCTTCCTCCAGAGCCACCGCCTTCTGGGCATAAGACTCTAGGCAAAGTTCATGTAAACAACATTCAAGTCAAATAATATTCCATGAACAAAGGGCGCCAAGACTAAAATTTAAACAATTCCAAATCAAAATTTAGCAATGACATAAAATCCATGTACAGGACTTTGCATGACCTGCTGATTGGTTGAACGGGCCCATTCAACCACCCGTCTAGGTGAAGTCAGGGCCATGGTGTATTGAGCAATAGGAACACTGGTCCTGCTGCTAAGCCCTCAACCACCACGATCATTTCCTCCACCGACAACCAAATATACCCCCGGGTCCACAACGGGGGATTTGCGAGCACTTAGCGTTACCCAGTACCCACCACGAGGAGGTGACTCGCCACGGGTGCCCAATGGTAAGTTAGCTGTACATATTGTATATATTGGCTGTAGATCTTGAACTTGGGGTAGTAATGTGTCAGCCTTAAGCTTGTACGCATACAGTTTATTCTGCAGACGGTAATCTCTTCAGTTTAACTGTAGTGACCGTTCCCGTTCTATATTATTCACGCAGAATTAAAAGATATTATGTGATATGGCTGGTGCATTTCATTTATCTCATGTATGGTAACAGTATTTCTATATAATATTTACAGAGCTGGAAAAACTGACTAGTAAAGTTGGGCATTCCTATGGGCGAGCGAGTTTAAAGTTTGAGTTTTCTATTTTATTTTTCATTTTTGTCATCCTTAGCACATATTCAAAACAGCTCCTCGTGAGAGAGTGGCCACATTGCGGAGAGTTTCTGTACTTTTGTGAGTCCAAAATAAATTGTAACGTGTTCATGCGATTTCTGGGGTAGTCATTGCGTATTTCATGTATTCTTCTCTGAGTGAATGATAAGAGGGGATACGCCGAATGTTTGCTGAATACATTACATAGACAAAGGGATAGAATTACGGTGCACTTTGGACATATATTGAAACAAATAGATCGTTTGAATAAATAAATCTTTAAAGTGAGTTAAAATTTAACGTCACATCGGCAATATTTCAGCCATATCGTGACGGGAACATTTAACACTGAAATGGAATATATGTGTATTATAAAACCCTGTCGACAAAAAAAGTGAAAGAACTAGATTATCACAATTTGCATTAAAGCTAGCGTAGAAAGTTAAAACTAATATCATTACATGGACAATTACATGCAAAAGCATAAAACAGGCTATAGATCGCCAGCAACTGAAGGTAGATCACCATACAAGAGACCATGGGGACTTACAGTACCTTTGTTACCTGCATGGACCCTAGTTGGATTTACACCATCTCTTCAGCAGCCGGCGTGTGTACGGAAAGCTAGCCAAAATTAAAACAACAGAAATACTATGTTTAAAAAGTCTGGTGAGTTTACATTGACTTGAAAGTTTTTGGACGTACGTACCCTCTCAGGAGGACAATAATTTTACAATATTTCAACCCCCTTTGAGGGTACAGCCACTAACGATTCTAGTTACTAATATAAACTACCAATTAGTAAAATACATCTATCTACAGAACATATTACTCACAATTCAACAATGAAAACAATTTCCTTTTAAAATCCAATAATTCAATGAGCACTAACTGTGTTAAAAAGATCCTTAACGGTTTTTACAGTAAAATACTTATCCTTTGTGATGGAGAGAATTCAACACAGTCAAGCAGAATATGTTTGACCGTGACTCTCCCATCACAAGGGATACAAAATGGAGGATCCTCACCTTTCAATAGGTATGCATGAGTAAATCGTGTATGGCCAATACGGCATCGTCGTAATATAACCTCTTCAAATCTGGACTGACAGCCAAGTGGTGTAACCAATATATGGTTTTATTTCATGTAATTTATTTATACCTTCTTGGGTGTCCCACTTCTTCTGCATCAGATCACGGATGTAAGTTCTAATGCTCGCCTTGTAATCAATGTATGGGATAAGAAGTGGTGTCACAGATTTGTTGAGTGCTACCTTAGCAGCAAGATCGGACAAAGTGTTACCACAAATGCCTACGTGGCTTGGTAACCAACAGAAGACGACGTCGCATTGGCCAGTAGCAAGATAATTATACAATTCAATAATTTCAATTAAAAGTGGATGTTTGCAGGAAATACTTTTAATAGCCTGAAGGCAAGAAAGAGAGTCTGAAAGGATTATATACTGCTAATGTTTAGGGTGTTTTTAATGTATTTGAGAGCCGTTAATATGGCGTTAGCTTCAGCTGTAAAAATAGAACTGTTATCCGGTAATCTAGAAGATATTGTTCTGAATCCAATTGTTCTGGCACAAGCCACTGCGTCACCGTCCTTGGATCCATCTGTAAATAAGGATTTATACTTGCTATATTTATGTTTTAATTGAGTATATTCTTGTTTATATTGTTATTCATTCGTTTCTGATTCTTTAAATGTAGTTAATGTTAGGTCCACTTGGGGCCTAACCAAATGCCAAGGAGGAGAAGAAAGAAGACAGGAAGGAGCTATATTATCCAGCTTAATGCTGGCAGCAGCACGAAATGGCTTAATTCTGAGCCCAAGAGGCGGAACAATGGAAGCCTTTTTGTTATACAAATCCTCATAAGGAGGATTAAAGACGCAATTTAATGCAGGATTAGACTCATTAGAAGCTAATTTTGTAATGTATTGTAAAGATAGTTTTATACGGCGTTGTGTAAGAGAAGGCTCATCAGCTTCGACGTAAAGACTGTCTATAGCAGAGGTTCTAAAAGAACCAAGACAAAGTCTTAGGCCTTGGTGGTGCACCGAATCAAGTAGTTATAGGTTGCTTTGACAAACTCCACCATATACGATGACACCGTAATCAAGTGTAGATCGCACCAGTGATCTATATAAGTGAAGGAGGGTAGTTTGATCCCCTCCCCATTTTGAATTAGAAACAACCTAATAAATCGAGTGCCTTCAGGCATTTGGCTTTAAGTGATTTAATATGCGACAAAAAGGTCAAATGTGAATCGAAAATAAGTCCCCAGAACTTGGCCTCCGTGACCACTTTGACTGGGGTACCACTTACAAATAGTTCAGGGTCTTTACGGGGTTTGCATTTACGACAAAAGTGTATACAATTGGTTTTTGATTCAGAAAATTTAAAGACATCTTCAAGACACCATTTATCTAATTTGTTTAAACACAGCTGCAGTTGCCGTTCAGTAGCATGCATATATTTACCACGACAAGACATATTAAAATCATTTACGAATAATGATCCATCGATAGAATTGGTTAAGACAAATGATAAACTGTTAATGTTGATACTAAATAAAGTCATGATGTAATAGTCAGACAGGGTAGAACCCACTCGGACTTGAAATTGTCTGTCATTTAAAAATTTTACTATAAGTTCAGGCAAACGACCTCGCAAACCGAAGGCATGCTTTTTCAAGATAAAAAAGATAGTCACAGCATGTTTCTTATTTATAAAGGAATTTTTTATGAACGATTCTAGTACTTCTATTTTTTCGGAAACCACAATGAATATCAGTAATGAGATGATTGGTTTCCAAGTACCACACTAAATGATTATTCACCATACGCTCTATAGTTTTGCAAACACAACTCGTGAGAGATTGGACGGTAGTTAGATGGACCTGTATGATCTCGGCCAGGCTTTGGAACAGGGATAAGAATTGCGTTTCTCCACGAAGGAGGAAAACTGCCCGATGTCCAAACTTCATCAAATATATTCAAACGTGTCTGGAGACATGATTCAGGCAAGTGTTGCAATAGTTGATAATGTATATTATCTTCTCCAGTTGCAGTATCATGAGCCTGCACAAGAGCAGTAGTGAGCTCATGTAGTGAAAATACTTCATTGTAATCTTCACCATTGGCCGAAATGAAGTTGACTTTTTGACGTTCATGATTTTGTTGAAATTTCTGAAATTTAGGATTATAATTTGATGATGAAGAGTGTTTGACCAAAGTCTCACCTATTTTATCTGCGATGTCAGATTTATCTGTTAATAATCATCAGCATCTTTGAGGTGGTGACTTCTTGCCTTGGAACCCTTGCCTTTAATTCTTTGAACCATATTCCACACGTATGATAGTGGTGTGCGTGAATTAATTTTAGATATACAATGCCTCCACCACTGACGTTTACACCGTTTAAATGTTCGTCTAGCCTCTCCATTGTTTATTTTTACAATATTAAAATTATGAACGGTAGGGTGTCGGCGAAAATACTTTTCTGCCTTTTCCCTACATTTTCTAGCTCGTTTGCAATCATCTGTAAACCATGGTTTACGTATGTGAGGGTTCATAGAGGACTTGGTGGCTCATGGGCCAATCTGGCAATATTAACGTCTGAATTCTGTGTTTCTTCAGAAAGGTGTCGAGGGCGAACCAGCCTGGCATTTGTTCTGTTTGATTCAACAGCTTTTCAAGTTTTTATTGGCTGGAGTATAACATCCCTGTAGCCCTGGTGGAACAGACTGGTTTCCGCTGTAACACCGTCCTCGTTGACACTCCATGGTGGGTGGGGAGCAGGGTTGTCGAACACTTTCCCTACATAATGGCTACCTCCATTCCTTCTGGTTCATCGAAGAATAAACGCCGGTATGTTGAATCTTCGTCATCTCGTGAAGGCTCATCTGACTTAGTTGACTCGTGGCCGAGATTTATTGTCATCTCATCTGCTGATGAAAACCCTCTCAAGCTGAACCCCATTGCTATTTCCAAGGGCATTCACGGTGTCTGTGGACAAGTTAAGGATGTAACGCGACTTCGAAATGGCTCTCTGTTGGTGGAATGTGCGCGTACGCAACAATCGGACAATCTGTTGAAATTAAAACAGTTTGTGAATACACCCGTTGTTGCCTCTGTACACAGAACTCTGAATTCCTGTTGAGGCATTGTCAGAGATAGGGCTCATTGTCTTTCTGACATGACAGGGGACGACATTGTTACTGAGCTTCACAATCAAGGGGTCATCGCTGTAAAGCGATTTTCCAAAAAGAAAGACAATGGCACAATAATCAAGCTCAATACGTATTTGTTCACGTTTTCACATTCCGTCCTTCCAAAATCTGTAAAAGCTGGATACTTGAACAACGGGGTGGAGGTGTATGTACCGTCTCCTCTCCGATGTTTCAAATGTCAAAAACTTGGTCATGGGCCAAGTCCTGCCGCAACAGCTCAGGAATGTTCCCGTTGTGGTAGTGCACACGAACTTTCCGAGTGTACGAATGGCATTAAGTGTGCTAACTGTGATGGAGACCACTTAGCCTCATCTAAATCCTGTCCTTTTTATGAACGCGAGACAACAAATCAAACACACTAACAATATTTCGTTTTCTTCTGCTAGAAAGCTGGTACCCCTTTCTACCACTTCATCAAATTTATACTCAAATGCAGTCTCTTCTCGAGCTCTTGTTTCCAGACCTCCTATGACATCAAAATCATGTCAAACATCCTTATCTTGGGTCAATGAACAAGTCATAATCAGTGACACTATTCAGAGTTCTCAGGTTCTGATTTATGTATATACATCAACTTCTGTAGCATCACTGCCGTCGGTAGATTTATCTTTAGCAGCACAATGTATCGCAGAGGAGGGATGACAGAGTCAGATTAAATCTTCAAAATATGGCAAAAAGGAACAGAAACAATCCAAAAGGGCCAGAACCATCCAACATTTGGAGGTACTTTCCTCAGAGTCTTCCCCTATCACGGTTCACAACCAAGTTGAACCTTTAGAGATGGAGGTCAATCCGTCACTCCCAGTTAGTGGAGCTAGACCCAAATCACGAACTCCAATTGAACCTCCATGAGCCGCTCAACTAACATCATCCAGTGGAATTGTAGAGGACTAAGGAACAATTTAAATGATTTACAGTTACTGCTACAAGACTTCAAACCATCGGCATTTTGCTTGCAAGAAACCTATTTCAGAGACACTGACCTTATGGATATAAGGCAATATGATTCTTATAATTATTATTCTCCTCCAGGGCCTAAAGCTGCAGGGGGTTCTTCAGTTTTGGTGAGGCAGAGTGTTATACATAGCCCTGTCCCCCTGAATACACCACTTCAAGCTGTTGCTGTCAGGCTGACTTTGAATATTGTTTTCACTTTGTGCTCAATTTATGTATCACCATCTTTTACTCTTCAACAAGCAGATATTCAGGTTCTTTATGACCAGCTCCCTAAGCCATGTATCATTATGGGTGACTTTAACGGCCATAATCCACTTTGGGGTAGTTCTGATAAATGGGAGGATATTAGAAGATTTTCTTTCAAACAATGAACTATGTCTATTCAACGATAATTCGAAAACGTACTTACATCCTGGTACAGGTACATATTCTTCTCTTGATTTGTCACTCACTGATGCAGATCTCTTAAATGAACTCTTTAACAATCTCACGATACTGCTACAGGAGCTAATAACATTCATTATCAACTCCTGAAACACTTACCTGAATCCTGTTTAGAGACACTATTGAATATTTTTTATGCTATTTGGACATCTCGTAAATTTCCTCCATCCTGTCGTGATGCCATTATTGTACCCATACCTAAACCTGGCCGTGACCATACAGATCCCTCTTATTATAGGCCTATTTCCTTGACTAGCTGCGTTTGCAAAACCATGGAACGTATGGTCAATAGCCGACTAACTTGGTACTTAAAGTCAAATAAATTTAATCACAAATATACAATGTGGTTTTCGTGAAAATCGCAGTACCATAGATCATTTAATTCGATTGGAGTCATTCGTTAAGAACGCCGTCATTAACAAGCAACATGCAGTGTCAATCTTTTTTGATTTAGGAAGAGCTTATGTCACGACATCGAAGCATGGCATTTTAAAAGATTTACATGATTGTGGTTTACGGGGCCGTTTGCCTCAATTTATATCCGAGTTTTCAACTGACAGACAATTTCAGGTACGCATGGGTTCTACACTGTCTGACCATTATACTCGTTACCAGGGCGTCCCACAAGGCAGTATTGTGTCTGTCACACTCTTTACCATCAAAGGTAACAGTCTGTCAAAGGTTTCGAATGATTCAATCGATGGATCACTCTTTGTGGATGATTTTAATATTTCTTGTCGTGGAAAAAATATGCATACTATTGAACGACAACCGCAGTTATGTTTAAATAAAATAGATAAATGGTGTCTCGAAAACGGCTTTAAAGTTTCTAAATCCAAAACTAATTGTATACATTTCTGCCGCAAATACAAACCACATAAAGACCCTGAAATATTGTTAAATGACATTCCCATCAAAGTTGTAATGGAGGCCAAGTTCTTGGGTATACTTTTTGACTCCCATTTAACTTTTCTTCCACACATTAAATACCTAAAAAATAAATGCTTGAAGGCATTAGATCTATTAAAAGTTGTTGCCAGTTCCAAGTGGGGAGGGGATCAATCTACCCTCCTACACCTATATCGATCACTGGTTCGCTGGATTTACGGCTCCATTGTGTATGGTGGAGTCTGCAAAAGCAACCTAAAACTATTAGATTCAGTCGATCATCAAGGGCTAAGACTCTGTCTTGGCTCCTTTCGAACTTCACCTGTTGACAGCCTGTACGTCGAGGCTGATGAACCATCTCTTGAACAGCGACGTATAAAATTAACTTTACAGTATATAACAAAACTGCATTCGAATGAGTCAAATCCTGCATATAAATGTGTCTTCAATCCTCTGTATGAGGATTTATACAGTAAGAAATCTTCTCTTGTTCCGCCTCTTAGTATAAGAATACAACCACTTATTTTTGCTGCCGGCATTGAGCTGGATAATATAGCTCCTTCCTGTCTTCTTTCTTCTCCTCCTTGGCAGTTGATTAGGCCACAAGTCGATCTAACATTAACTACATTTAAAAAATCAGAAACTAATGAATTACAATATAAACAAGAATATAATAAATTAAAACATAAATATGGCAGTTATAAATCCTTATTTACAGATGGGTCCGAGGACGGTGGCGCAGTGGCTTGTGCCACTGTCATTGGATCCAGAACAATATCTTCTAGATTGCCCGATAACCGCTCTATTTTCACAGCTGAAGCTAACGCCATATTAACGGTTCTCAAATATATTCAAAGACACCCAAACCATAACCAGTATATAATCTATGCAGACTCTCTTTCTTGCCTTCAGGCTATTAAAAACACTTTTTCTTGCAAATATCCACTTTTAATTGAAATTATTGAATTGCATAATGAACGTGCTACTGGCCAATACGACATTGTTGGTTACCCAGCCACGTAGGCATTTCTGGTAACACAATGGCTGATCTTGCTGCCAAGGCAGCACTCAACAAATCTGTGACACCACTTCTTATTCCTTACACTGATTATAAAGCTACCATTAGATCTTATATCCGTGATCTGATTGCAGAAGAAGTGGGACACCCAAGTGGGCATGAATAAATTTCATGCAATAAAACTTTCTGTTGGTTATACCTACTTGGGTTGTCTGTCCAGATTTGAAGAGGTCATCATGCGACGATGTCGTATTGGCCATACGAGATACACTCATTCGTACCTATTTAAAGGTGAGGATCCTCCGTTCTGCATCCCTTGTGATGAAATAATCACGGTCAAGCATGTCTTGCTTGACTGTGTCGAATATTCCATCACAAGGGATACCTATTTCAAATCACGAACTATGAAGGATCTTTTTATTAATATAAGTTCTCATTTAATCATTGCATTTTCAAAAGAATTAGATTTGTTAAATGACTTGTAAATAGATAAATATTTTAGTATTGGAAGTACAGTAAGTCCCCGTGGTCCCTAGTATGGTGATCTACCTTCAGATGTTGGTGATATATAGCCCGTATTTTATGTTGTATTGTCCAAATAGTGATATTAGTTTTAACTTTCCACACTAGTTTTAAATTATAACTGTGATATTCTAGTTATTTTACTGTCCTTTGACGACAGGTTTTTACAGTATATGCACATTTCATTTCAATATCACACGTTCTCGTCACGATGTGGCTGGAATATTGCCGATGTCACGTTAACTATTAACTCACTCACTCACTCACTCATAGAGGACTTAGGAATAGTTTCATCTGCTTTACCTTTCAGTTTCTCCGAGAATAGCTGAATAGGGTCTGGAATATTTTTTAAACTTTCCGGCTGCAGTATTCCGGAATAAAGAGTTTGAAACAATGGCCAGTTTGCTTTGGTAAAATTCCATCTGGTTAAAGGTGGTTCATCAGTGAGGTTTATAGCTTGAAGCAGTGTAGCGAAATGATCACTTCCACATCGGTCATCATGAACAGACCAGACAAATTCATTTAGTAAATTGGCATCTGTCAGAGTCAGTTCCAATGCTGAATACATTCCCGTGGCAGGATGTAAGTATGTGTTTGAGTCATCATTTAAGATACATATGTTATTGTCAGAAATAAAATCTTCAATTACTTTGCCTTTAGCATTAGTACTAACACTTCCCCATAGAGGGTTATGTCCGTTGAAATCACCCATGATGACACATGGTTTGGGAAATTGATTATATAAACCTTGTAGATCCGCCTGCTGTAAAGCTGAAGAAGGTGGAATGTACAAAGAACAGAGTGTTAAGGTTATGTGAAATGTAAGTCGAACTGCAACAGCTTGGAATTGAGTAGCTAATGGAACAACATAGTGAATAACATCCTGTCTTACCAAGATAGAAAAACCTCCAGTGGCCTTTACACCCGGAGGTGAAAAGTGATTGTACACATTATATTTTCTGATATCACATTTATCTGTGTCCCTAAGATACGTTTCTTGTAGACGCATTGCAGATGGTTTAAAATCCCGTATTAAAATCTGTAAATCATTAAAATTATTCCTAACTCCCCTACAAGTCCATTGCATCATGGAGGCTCAACTGGCGATCTTTCTTGTCGGAAGTAGGACGGATTCTTTCCGCTCTGCGACGAAGGTGTTGTGTCCATATCAAGTTTTTCAAAGGAGTTATAGGCAACGATCTCTGAAGATGATGTTTTCTTGTTTGTTTGTTTTCTATTTAATTTCTGTCTTTCGTTTTGGTGAAAGGTTGAGCAGCCGGTTGTACTGTGACTGGTGTACTGGGAACATCAAGGACATTGACATCAATCGGAACTTGATTTACAGTTTGAGTTGAAGATGTGAGGGACTCAATGACTGAATTCATGTTAGAGGGCTGATCTGATTTGATCCATGTCAGGTCAGTCTGAACAGTAACTGATGTGCATTTAAGGTGGAATCACAACAACTGAAGAAAAAGATTTATTAATTTGAATTGGTACCTGATTGTCAAGAAGTATTTTTGCCTCATTAAAGGAGATGATTATTCATGTTTGATCTATAATATTTTCGACTGTTTTTGCCACACAGGACATAACCTTGATGAAGCAACATGTTGACCTTTGCAGTTTGCACATTTGATATCTGCTGAGCAATCTGTATCTTCTCATGTCCTTCTCCACAACGGTGACAAAGAGCAGATCCACTGCATGATTTGGAGCCATATCGAATTTTTTGGCACTTGAAACATCGGAGAGGATTGAGGATATACACCTCCACTCCGATGTTGACATAACCACCTTTTATAGATTTGGGTAAGGATGACAGCGAAAAGGTAAACAGATATGTATTTGACGGAATGATATCACCGTCCCGAGTCTTCACTGTAAAACGTTTGACTGTTGTCACTCCTTGATTTTGTAACTCGTGTGAAATATCTTCTTCAGACAACGTGCTCTGTCACGAACAATGCGGCGACAAGTATATAATGTTTTGTGTGCAGATGCAACAACCTCAGTGTTTGCAAATGTTTCACCCAATTAGCAGTGATCCACTACGAAGACGTGTTACGTTCTTCACTTCTCCGCAAATTCCTGAAATGGCCTTAGAAATTGCAATCGGGTTGAGCTTAAGTGGCTGCTTGTCTGCTGCTTCAATGACAATAAATCTAGGCATTGAATCAAGTACAGGAGATACATCTTGATCAGCTTCATCTGAATCAACATGACGCGAAAAGTTGCGTTAGTTTACCAAATCAAATGTCTGGCTGGTTCGCCCATAAACATACAGATTTCGGAGGTCAACGTCGCCCATTGGCCCATGAGCCACCGCCTTCTGGCATGAGAATCTAGGCAGATTTAATCTTGATAACGTAAAACGTTAGCCAAAACCAATCAAAATCAAATATAGGTCACACGCAGGGCTTGGCATGATCAGCTGATTGGATGAAACGGGCCCACTGAACCTCCCGTCTAGGTGAAGTCAGGGCCAAAGTGATGTGTTGAGCAGCAGGAACACGGATCCAGATGCCCACTGCCCTCAACGAAAAGGATCCCTTCCTCCACCGACACAGGGCCGCAACCCACGGCAAACGGGTTGTGCCCATTGAAATCTCCCATTATAATGCAGAGCTGCGGGAGTTGGTCATAGAGAGCTTGGAGATCAGTTTTGTGAAACGTCGAAAACGGAGAGAGAGAGAGAGAGAGAGAGAGAGAGAGAGAGAGAGAGAGAGAGAGAGAGAGAGAGAGAGAGAGAGAGAGAGAGAGAGAGAGAGAGAGAGAGAGAGAGAGAGAGAGAGAGAGAGAGAGAGAGAGAGAGAGAGAGTGTAAACGCTACATGTAAAGTAATTCTCACTGCAACAGCCTGCATATTAGTAGTACGTGAAACAGGGCTATGGATAACTTTTTGTCTGACTAGAATGGATGATCCTCCAGTGGCCCTATCACCCGGAGGGGAAAAACAATGATATGCATTAAAATGACGAAGGTCAAATGTATCTGTTTGCTTTAAATATGTCTCTTGGAGACATATCGCTGAAGGTGTAAAATCTTGGACTTATAGCTGTAATTCATGTAAATTCGTCTTCAATCCTCTGCAGTTCCACTGTACAATATTATTGGAATAAACTACACTGGCCCAAAAAAGAAACGCATAGGTGAAAATCCAATGTTATGGGAGATGATTTATTAACTTAAATTGCACAAAAAGTAATGGAACTTGAGCAATGATAATTCACACGGGTATTAACAAATGTGTGTCAAGACATATACAATCATCCACAGTGGTATTAAGCGTCTCTATTTTCCATGGCATAGTGAGAAAGTCAGTATCTGGTGTGACCACCACGGGCATCAATCACTGCTCTGCATCGCCTGGGCATTGACTGTATAAGACGTCGTATCCGCCTTTGTGGGATTCTTCTCCACTCATCTCGCAACGCATTCACCAACTGTAGACGTGTCTGTGGCTGCGGCTGTCGACGTCGTAACCGTTTACCCAATTGGTCCCATAAATGTTCAATTGGGTTCAAATCCGGCGATTTTGAGGGCCATGGAAGAACTGTAATGTTGTTGGCAAGGAAATCCGTGCTAATGCGTGCTGTGTGCGGTCTTGCATTGTCGTGCTGGAAAATTTCCCTTCTAGCGTCAATTGTAGGAACAACATGACGGTTCAGAATTTCATCCCGGTAGCGTACAGCATTGAGATTCCCTTGCACATGCACCAACTGTGTCCTGCCGTTCATAGATATGCCTCCCCACATCATTACACCTCCACCACCGTGTCTGTTGACCTCACGAACGCACTGTCGAGCATATCTCTCATTTCGACGTCTGTAAACACGCATCCTTCCATCATGTCTGTACAGCAGAAAACGTGACTCATCGCTGAACCAGATCCTCCTCCAATTCAAGAGGTTCCATGCCCGAACGTTCCTGCACCACTGAAGACGTGCACGACGGTGATGGGGATGCAGAACAGGTCCTGCATGAGGTCGCATAGGTCGAATTCCATGCTCTCTTAGGCGATTCCTGATGGTTTGTGGAGAGACTCTACGCAGCCCAGGAACGTGATCAGCGGTATACGTAGCAGTGACGGCCCGATTACGCAGATGAAGCACCCGGATGTAGCGGTCTTGTGCTGGAGTTGTCACCCTTGGTCTCCCACTCCTTGGACGGTCTCTGGTCGAGTTGTGTTGCGTGTATCGTTGCCAGAGACGGGAAATCGTGCTCTGCCTCACATTCAGACGTCTGGCAACTGATGACTGACTTTCCCCAGCTTCCAGACGTCCAATGGCTCTATTTCTGTTTTCTTCATTTAACCTTGGCATTTTTCGCGTCGCATAGACAGAAATTCGAAGAATGAATCGCAACAGGACCTGTCCCCTTTTATAGCCATCATAATCAAGATTGAGATCCTGCATTTGCACGTGCATAATGCTTTCAGATTTTCCCAAGTGCAGATTATACAAAGCGTTTTCAAGGTGCTGTGGTGTGGCGAATAATCACCAGAGGTTGTGTTTGTTTGTCTGTTTTGGTTGTATTGACTATAAAAACACTTAATATTTACATTAATTGTCATTCCATTCCATATTTTCCGAAAAAATCTACTTTAAAAATGAGATTTCAGCTATGCGTTTCTTTTTTGGGTCAGTGTATTTGGGGGCGGGGGATTTATTAAGGATCTTCCCCGCACTCTTTTGGAGGGCGACAAGCTATGTGCCCTAGAATGGACGTTTTCCGAAACATCCATGTCTTCAAGAGAACAACTGAATTTTATTTTGTGACCCGTTAGGGGCTCTGCCACTTTGTTGCTTTGAAGCATCAGTCTTTGGCTTAGGTTTACTTTTAACAGTTGAGACGTTGAGTTTGACTGAGATGATGATTTGTAATAAGAAGAAGACTTTGATGTACTAGGAAGTGATTCCTCAGTCATATAACTGGGTACAAAAGCTGTGGAGAGTCGCAATTTACCCAAGTCAAAGTAGTTTTTTAGCCCGTTGATGATTTTCTTATTTTAGAGCTAGACTCAGATGATGGTTTTGCTACTGTAGCATAACTTTCTGGAAGATCAGATCTCTTTACCAGCGTTTTTGCCTCAGAAAAAGAGATAATTTCTCAAATTTGTGTACCAACATTTACATGTACAGGGCTTAGCATGATCAACCGATAGGTTGAACAGGGCCCATTCAACCTCCCGTCTAGGTGAAGTCAGGGCCAAAGTGGTATGTTGAGCAATAGGAACAATTGTCCTGCTCCCATGCCCTCAACCACCAGGATCCCTTCCTCAAACGACACAGGGCCGCAACCCACGGCAAACGGGTTGGTGGACCGAATATCCCCCGGGCCCACAACGGGGTGAACGGCTCATAGCGATACCCAGCTCCCACCACAAGGAGGCGGCCGTTCACGGGTGCCTAAGTCTTAAAAAAAAACAAGCATAGATCGGTTGATCTATAAGTAAAGCACTAAGACTACGTGTTTATAACTCCATTCAGCAGCAGCTTGTGCGATGCCATGGCATCTAAATGTCCCGGCAACTCCTCATATCGGGAAACCATTTTGGTTCTCAGTGAAGTACCTCCTGCAATACGCGGGTGTTTCAGCACACCTGAAAGAATTCTTACTATCACCCATGTTTATGTATGCATGATTAGCTGTGTCACCCGGCAGTGTCAACACTGCACAAGTGTAATATTACAAGTAGGTTGAATGGATGAGTCTTGCTGAGACAGTGATGAAATAGGTTCCGAGTGAAAATATTTGCCTTTGATGGCGTTCAGACAGAAGTTGTAATGCATGTGCATGCAGACTTCTACAGCAGAAGTGTCCATGCAGGAAGCAAAGGTGCTGTAAGTCACCATGGTCCCTAGTATGGTGATCTATCTTCAGTTGTTGACAATCTATAGCCTGTTTTTATATTGTATTGTCCGAATAGTGATATTAGTTTTAACTTACCACGCTAGTTTTAATTGTGACATTCTAGTTGTTTGACTGTCCTTCGCTGAAATATTGCCGATGTGACGTTAAATATTAACTCACTCACTCACTCACTCACTCACTCACTCTACAGCAGACGTAATCGTATGTTTGTGGGCATCAATGATTTGCACTATGAATATTAGACGTTTTGTATGTATAGCATACATGTGAGTTCTTTACTGTTTAGAGATGTTGTGACAAATTGAATGTTTCCAGTTTGCGTGTCTGTTAAGTTTGCCGTGTGAAGGTCGCCTAAGTTTGACAACACGCGATGTTGAAATGTTAAAGGTTGTCAAACACATGTTGTCAAACTTTCACGTCATTTGAGCGCCTTGTCTCTATAAGTGCGGCCATGTGACAATTTTGTTGATTACGATTGGTCGTTTCTGAACACGTCTCGAGTTTGATATCACCGAAAGTTTGATGGAAAAGTTGGTGAGAATAGAGACCTATCCTATTTCTGGCCAACAGTTTGAAAACTCAGAAACTGGTGTTGGTGGCGAGTTGTTGGAATGTTCACGCCCTTAAACTCGAGTTTGACTACATGTCTTGTCAAACTTTAGTTTGTCGTGGGAAGGTCGCTTTACTGTAAAACCCGAATAACTGTTCTTGTTACGATATGGCTTCAGTATTGTAATCACTTTGTCATTTACATTCACCTTACTCTGCCGGGTGTCACCCGAGACCACATAATGCTTAATCACAAGAGAATGCAAAACAGGCTATTCCGTAAAACACTCACAGTTTTATCACATACACACACGAATAATGAAACAGCAAAGCCACGTTAGGTATATATACATATATGCATACATATATACAGCATTTACGTGAACAGATTATGAAGTACTTAAGTTGTAATTGCAATAGCCCAGAATAGACATGCAACTTTTCGGCATGGTGGTCAGACACACAAACTGGAGTGCATGCTTTTTTAGACCATGTGCTTCCTTGGGGATGTCATGTGATAAACAAGTGTTGGGAACGAGGCTAATTTAAATACGTTATGAATATTAGCTAAATTAGTTGCAAAAGTTTTGGCTGGTGCAAGTGGGGTTTGAACCTGTAAATTTAGGATAACAAATCCACAGAAATAACCATTAGACCAACGCGTTAGATAGTTGAAGTTTTAGTAAACTTGAGTTTAAGATTATGTTTAAACTTTAAAAAATGTTATCACATAAAATTTAATGGAATATTGAAGCATGCAATCTTGCATTGACACTAACCTTATGTAATTTTGAGCGAGCAAGTCTGCTGTGCCAGGAATGCAGTAGTCGGACAAAGGGTTAATTTTAATAAGAAAGTTTGCCAATCACTTGAAAACGATGGCACCCGTGGCGAGCCACCTCCTCGTGGTGGGTGCTGGGTAACGCTAAGAGCTCGCCAACACCCCCGTTGTGGACCTGGGGGGATATTTGGTCCACCAATCCGTTTGCCGTGGGTTGCGGCCCTGTGTCGGTGGAGGACGGGAGTCTGGGGGTTGAGGGCACTTGGGGCCTGTAACCGCGTTCCCTTTGCTCAGCACACCCCTTCGACCCTTACTTCACCTAGACGGGAGGTTGAATGGGCCCGGTTCAACCAATCGGCTGGTCATGCCAAGCCCTGTGCATAGATTATAAATATATTTATCATTGCACAAGTATGATTTGGAATTGATTTTCATTGATTTTGGTCTTGGCTTTTTTGTCTAACACATGTGTGATTTTGAATTATGTTGTTTTGAACTTTGCCTAGAGTCTCATGCCCAGAAGGCGGTGGCTCATGGGCCAATCTGGTGGAGTAATTATTTATATTTCTTCTACTGGAGTATATGATCCGGGTATCCTTGGTGCTGCAAGTTGGAGGCCCGCTTGCTTTAGCATTGTCCTTGTGATACTCCGTGGTGGATGGGGAGCTCGGATGATGAAATCTAAATAACCATGGCTTATGAACCTCCCACGAAGAAGAGCAAACGTCCTCTCGAAAATGATCCCGTTGACGACCTCAAACCGTCCAGAAAAATTGATTACTGGCCACGTTTCCTTGTCATTGAGACCAAGGATAACACACCTTCGAAGCTGAACCCGTTTGCTGTGTCTAAGGGTATCCAAGGCATTGCTGGTGAAGTAAAAAGCATTGGAAGGTTACGTTCCGGTGCGCTGTTGATTGAGTGCGCCAGAAAGCAACAGTCAACCAATCTTTTGAATACTGACACTTTTGTTGGTACACCGGTTACCGTCACGGCCCACAAAACACTTAACACCATTAAGGGAATAGTGCGAGATAGTGATCGCTTGCTGGAAGACATGTCTGACCTAGATATCGTTCCCGAGATGAGACATCAGGGTGTGCTGTATCTCAAACGCTTCTCAACCCGTAACAACAACACAACCATAAAAACCAACACCTACCTGTTTTCTTTCTCTTCACCTACTGTTCCAAAGTCACTTAAGACAGGGTACTGTAATTTCAATGTTAATACATACATTCCGAATCTGCTGAGATCTGCCAAAATTCGGTCATGGTGTAAATACGTGCACATTGTCTGTTGTGTGTGCTCATTGTAGTGAAAAAACACACACAGCAGAAGATTGTGACAGCCATGTCAAAAAAGTGCACAAACTGCACAGGGGATCACCCATCTTTCTCTAAAAAATGTCATGTGTGGAAACAACAAATGGCCATTAATAGAATAAAGTTTACACAAAACATCAGTTTTGCAGATGCAAAAAAATATGGTCCAGAGCTCAGTACAAACAAAAAGCTATGCTTCCGTTGCCAGACCAAATCCAGAAGCAGCATCCACAATAATGAAATTATCTGCAAGCTGTCAGACAAACTTGACTTGGGTGAACACGGATTCCCCTCAACCTCTGTCACCTGCCACATCTACTCAAACTGCAGAATCACCTCCTGGTACATCTCATATTCAATCAGCAACATTCCCTGATCATGACATATCTTCTCAGTCATCAACAAGGTCTCAACCCAGTAAAACAAAAACGAGAAAGCCTACTCCTTGTTAATAAAGCTAAGCGGCAGAGCCCCAAAAGGTTCAGAGAATAAAATCCAAATTTTCAACAAATATGGATCACTTGAAGACATGGACGTGTCTGAAAACGTCCGCTCTATGGCACACAGCCTGTTTCCCACTAAAAAGGTGCGTGGTAGATCCCCAATAAATCCCCCAAAAGATAGGTTATCAGAATAATATTATTCAGTGGAATTGCAGAGGGGTAAGGACTAATTTCAATGAATTGCAGCTTTTAATCCAGGATTTTACACCGTCAGCAATCTGTCTACAGGAAACATATTTAAAACACACAGATACTCTTGACCTCCGTCATTTCAATGCATATCACTGTTTTTCACCTCCAGGGGATAGGGCAAGTAGAGGATCATCAATCTTGGTACGGCAAAATGTTAAACAAAGTTCAATAACGCTTAAGACAAATCTTCAAGCCGTAGCTGTGCGACTTACATTACACACTGCATTTACGCTTTGTTCATTGTATATTCTACCTTCATCCACTGTCCAGTTAACTGATCTACAAGCTCTTTAAAATGAACTACCTAAACCCTGTATAAACATGGGCGATTTAAATGGCCACAACCCACTCTAGGGTGGTACTACTACGAACACCAAAGGTAAATTAATTGAGGATTTTCTTTCAAATAATGATCTCTGTATTTACAATCACGGGTCCCATACATATTTACATCCTGGCACAGAAACATATTCAGCTCTTGATTTATCTGTTACAGACTATAATCTTTCAAATGAATTTGAATGGTTGGTTCACGATGACCTGTGTAGGAGCGACCATTTCCCTACAATACTAAATTTATGTATCGAAAATAAATTTTCGGACACCCATGTCCAAGGTATGGAACGTGGTCCAGAAAATTAAAGGTAAAGGTACTAAGACTAGTGTCCATCATCTTAAACATGGAGATCAATTACTTTCGGATAAATCAGATATCGCAAATAAACTGGGTGAAACCCTCGCTAAACATTCTTCCTCTTCTAATTATACACCTAAATTCCAGCAGTATAAAAAACAACAAGAAAAGAAAACTATTAATTTCAATTCTGATAATGGGGAAGATTAAAATGAAACATTTTCTATTCACGAACTCCATACTGCTCATGATCATGCTCATAATACTGCTACAGGAGCTGATAACATACATTATCAACTCCTGAAGCACTTTCCAGAATCATGTTTAGAGACGCTCTTATATATTTTTGATGATATTTGGACTTCCGGGAAATTTCCCTCTTCATGGCGTGACGCTATAGTAATACCAAAACCTAAACCTGGACGTGATCATACCGATCCGTCCAATTATCGACCTATTTCACTAACTAGCTGTGTTTGCAAGATCATGGAACGCATGATAAATAATTGACTTGTTTGGTACTTGGAAACAAATAACCTTATCACAGATATACAATGTGGTTTCCGTAAAAACAGAAGTACTGTCGATCACTTAGTTCGTTTAGAATCATTTGTGAAAAAGGCGCTGATTAATAAACAACACGCTGTGTATATCTGTTTCGATCTGGAAAAAACATATGACACAACCTGGAAATATGGCATTTTGAGAGATTTGTATGATTTCGGTTTACGAGCTCGTTTGCCTGAATTCATAGCCAACTTTTTAAATAACAGACAATTTCAAGTTCGCGTGGGTTCTACCCTGTCTGATCATTACAATCAGGATCAGGGTGTTCCACAAGGCAGCATTATGTCACACTTTTTAGTGTAAAGATAACTAGTTTATCAAAAGTTTTAAACGATTCAGTTGATGGATCGTTATTTGCGGATGATTTTAATATTTCCTGTCGTGGGAAAAATATGTATACTAATGAACGGCAACTGCACCTGTGTGTAAACAAAATAAATAAATGGTGTCTTGAAAACGGCTTTAAATTTTCTGAATCCAAAACTATTTGCATACATTTTTTGTAGAAAATGTAAGCCACATAGGGACCCAGAACTATCTCTAGATGGTACTCCCATCAATGTTGTAAAGGAAGCCAAGTTCTTGGGCTTAATCTTTGACTCCAACTTAACAGTTCTGCCTCAAATCACTTAAAACTAAATACCTGAAAGCTCTTGACTTGTTGAAAGTTGTTTCTAACTCAAAGTGGGGAGGGGATCAAACGACCCTCTTACACCTATATCGATCACTGGTCCGTTCAAAACTTGATTATGGCTCCATCGTATATGGTGGAGCCTGTAACACCAACCTTAAACTTCTTCATTCTGTCCACCACAAATGTTTAAGACTTTGTCTTGGGTCGAACTTCACCTATTGACAGTCTTTACATTGAGGCCGATGGAACGTTAACCATCTCTTACACAACGTCGTATAAAATTGTCCTTACAATACATTATTAAATTATATTCAAACGAATCTAACCCTGCATATAACTATGTTTTCAATCCTCTATTTATACAATATACAATTATATTTATACAATAAGAAATCATCTCTTGTTCCGCCTCTTGGTTTAAGAATAAAACCACTTATTTTTGCTGCCAGCATTGAGCTGGATAATATGGCCCCTTCCCGTCTTCTTTCTTCTCCTCCTTGGCAATTGGTTAGGCTCCAGTGGACCTAACATTGACCACATGTAAAAAATCAGAAACGAATGAATTACAATATCAAAAATATAATCAATTAAAACATATTAAATATAGCAATTATAAATCTTTCTTTAAAGATGGATCCAAGGACGGTGGCTTGTGCCACTGTCATTGGATCCAGAAGAATATCCTCTAGATTACCGGATAGCAGCTCTATTTTCACACCTGAAGCTAACGCCATATTACCTTAACTTACTTTTATATACATACTCAGTCATTTCCCGAAAGTTCGGGCACATACGACCATCGTCAACACTGTAGGATGCCCCCGAATATGTCTCCCGGATGTAAACACATAGAAAACTAAGAGCAGATAAATTCCGGAAAAAAGAATCCTAAAAGTGCAGTGACCATCTATAAAACGAAATGTGACCCATCATAATTATTATTCTCAAACTTTTGTGCAACATTACATATAGTAATGCTCAGGGCTTGGCGTGACCAGCCGTCCAGGTGAAGTTAGGGCCGAAGTGGTGTGTTGAGCAATAGGGACACTGGTCCTGCTCCCATGCCCTAAACCACCAGGATCCCCACCTCCACCGACACAGGGCCGCAACCCACGGCAAATGGGTTGGTGGACCAAAATCCCTCGGGTCCCCAGCACCCACCACGAGGAGGTGGCCGGTCACGGGTGCCACACAATAACAACTTCAACTTTTTCTTAAACTATAAAATGTTTTATTACATCGGCATCTCTACTGAATTTGCAATTTGATTTTGATCATGACCGAGTACTGAACCAGACTGTGATGCATCCATCATAGGGTCGTAAGTATACATCTTTCCTGCATACATCATTTGAACTTCACTTGCAAGAGGCAAGACCTTTGAACTGTGTTTTTCATTAGGTTTGAAACTGTATGGTGTGGTGGTTGTTCTCTTTAAGATATCCGTGGACGAAATCGTGTACAGATTTGATGTTTTTCATTTACAATATCATGTGTTAATATTTAAAAAAAAATAGAATATTCTTTAGTGTTAGTCTCAGCTGGCATTCATATTTGGTTTTAATGAAAGAATAACATCTAAATGGTTGCATTTAGCAATACATATACATACATACATACATACATACATACATACATACATACATACATACATACATACATACATACATACATACATACACATGTATTATGTTTTTTATCTTTTTAACATAACATCAGAATCACACTTGCACAGTTCCTGTCAGTTGCAATTCCGGTATATCTGGAAAGGTATATGATAAGAATTTCTTCATGGTGAGTAACAGGATACAATTAGAGTTATGAACCCAATGAAAAAAATGATTAATGTCATCGGGTTGTGTGTTTGGTGTGTGTGTGTGTGTGGGGGGGGGGGGGGGGGGTGGGTAGGGGGCGAGACTTCTATGTCATGACAAGTTCAAGTTCTCAAGTCCTTGTTTACATTCTCTCTCAATCTACTGTGAAAGAAACGGTCAAATGGTCACAAAATCAGCTATACGCGGTTACTGTATGCAATGTTGTACATTGCCGTTTGTGAAAATTGTCCTCGTGCCTTTAGTAGTTCTGAGTAGCTTCCCTTTGCAAAATACCACCATAGTTTGCATATGTCTCCGTACGGCTCCGAAAACATTATCATTGTCAGCCCCAAACTGGCATTCAAAAAGCATTACTGTAACGTTCGTGGATAATGTTGAATTCAATATGAAAATAAAATCAGAGAGTAATAGCGTCATTTAGTGAATCACCAACCAGTGGCAACGGATACTTAAACGAAATCTAGAGATATTGTGATCATACGTTCAGCGAGTAACAGTACTGTTACATGACTGACCTAAAATGGCTCTTATTTCGCGAACGATACAGATTTTCAGCGATGTTGTCAGTTGATATATGCATATGAGAGACAAGATAAAGATTACGATTACTGTAATCAGTTTATTGGTGCTGTTCATGTAATCTTTGACTGTCAATCGCAGCTGGTGAAATCCAGCTAAGGAATTAACTCCGGTCCGGATATTGCGCAATATTGTTTACGTGGATACCAGAGTGCTCATTTGCGAACCATTCGTAACTACTCGCGTCATTCCGGCAAGCCAGATGGCGTCACGTACCCCTCTTGTAATCATGTTTACGACTGGGTCCTGTCTAAGCGCAAACGGGCATGGAGATGAAAACAGTCTAGTACCATGATCAAGAAATGATAACTCTGAATTCCCAAACATGGCTTAAGAATATCCTACATCCCGTGGGCAAAACAGCAATGCGGTCATTCTCTTTGCAAATGTGTTTCACTGTTGAAAGTTCGTCATCCTTTAGCTCGAAGTTTATGTTTAAATTGTGCTTGGTATAGTTGAGCGAAGTTTCAAAGTTCAACGGTTCCGCCATTTTCATGTTTTGAAATGCGTTTTACTACGCGCGATTTGATTGGTTTGCCACGATTCTTGGCAATAATGGCGTGCGAGAGGGGTACGAGTCTCCTTGCAGGTCACGGAAAGAGACGAGTAGTTACGAATGATTTGCCAACGTCAGCTCTGTTGCGCATGTGTACCGGTAACCGGAGGATAGCAGCAGGGTGTCGATGTGTATCAGTTACAAGCCAGACTGTAGCCCTGATGTTTAATGCTAAACCTTGGGAGAGGGCCATCCCTCTATTATATGGTCTCTGCTTAGACTAAAGGTTTGAGGGGCACAAGGATCTTACGCTAGCTACCCTTAGCATTAGTGATGTATACAAAATACGAAAATCTGACAACAGTAAAATCCACATGCACAATGCACATGCATAATCTGCCACACATGGTGCCATCTGCGCGGTGACATGCACGTCTCTTTGTGTTTCAGTACAATAACACAAGATGACACTGGGCTCGTAATGTTTTTTTTAAAAATATCGAGATTTGCGGTCTCTTTTTTTGACATTCTTTATTTCGTAAACGCACATTATGTCTATGCCTTATAATCCACACTTGCAGCTGCATTAAAGAGCTGAAGGTATGTGTGTGCTCGCATACATTACCTGGATTTTATATATTAATATGCGCTACAGTGCTATAAACAGAATAAATAAATAAATAAGTATAAGTCAGAATATAACATCAGAACGCCTGTTTTCCGACACAGTGTCACTAGATTTATGATATCAGTGTGCAGTGTGTTGAGTGTGTTGACACTGACTCATGTGGAAGTCCTCATTTCCCCACAAGATCTGGAACTATTCTTTCCTCTGAGACTCCACCTTCGTCCCATCCGACTGTCGAGTGAGTGAGTGGGTGAGTATGGCCTTTCACCTCTCTTAGCCATATGAATCCGATAATTTTAAGACATGCTGATCACTGGATTGTCAGTTCCAGACGTGATTATTTTGAGAAATACTGCTGAGTGTGGCGGTATACTACACAATTTAGGAATCCAAAATGAATTTTAAGAACGATATTGTCCCAGTCAAGTTTCTTTCAGATCAGCTCAAATCAAATGTCCTATTAAACTGTCTCAGTCCTCTCTCAGCACTCGATAAACCATGGTTTGATGATGATATTATGTCTACATTCTGCAATAATAACGTGATTAAATAGATTACAGGCGATTTGAGCCTCAGTTTACCGTCTATGCGATGACGATTCTATACAAACTAATAAAATAAATATTGCAAATTAATCTTGGGAAATCATTAACCGAGCATTCTTTGTCGTCTAGCTATTGCTAGGAAGTACTATCAAGGTGTGAGGGGAAATAAATTTTAATCTGATAATTGTGAGATTACGATGAAGTATTTTCATTGTCCTATGTGAAGTCTAATAAGGTGCAGTTTTGGCCTGGGGCCTGTTCCTCAATGCGACCTTAGCGCTACAACGATCGTAAGTCTATGTTAATGTATTGGAGTTACGATCACCTCGGCGCTACGGTCGGTTTCCGAAACGGGGCCCTGAACTATTAATTAATAAAGCACTCATGTACATGGAGGTAGAGCGAACTGTGTTTCGTAAGCAATATAGTTTCTGTACAAAAGATAACAACTGCATGGAGAAGACCTATGGGGTTTTTGACCACAGGGACTTGTATCGCTTAGAAACAGCGCTCGAAAGACATACAGTATGGTTCAAAATTATTGAGAATAGCTAAAGCATTTCATATTATTAAACGAGAACAAATCAGATAAAATTGAATGTATTGTGAAAGTGAACTGACCTTTTCATGTTGTGTAGGTAACAATTTAATATTTTATCAAGTCTCCTTGAGCTTCACGGCACAGTCTAAGACGGGTAGGCATACTTCCTATCAGAGAGGTTAGTGTCTCGTGAGTTATGCTGTCCCAGTATCGGACCACTTCTCTCTTCATGTCTTCAATTTTTGTCAACCCCTTTTGATTCACACATTCCTTCATCATCCCCCAAATGTTCTCAATGGGATTAAGTCAGGACTATATGCAGGAAATGGTAATGCAGTCACATTTTTCTCCTGAAAGCACTGCTTGGCATGTTTTGCGATGTGTTTAGGATCATTATCTTGCTGCAAAATCCAGTCATTTCCATAAAACACATGTGCACTTGGAAGGAGAAAATTATCTAATATGTTAGTGTAGCGTTGACTTGTCAGATTTCCCTCAAACACACACAGCGGGGTCGTTCCTAATAAGGATATCCCTCCCCATACATGAAACTTTGGGCTGTATTTAGGTCGTCGATACAACGGTCCTGACGCAGACTTTGTCCATATTTTCACATTATTGGGACATACCCATATTGAGCTTTCATCAGTAAAAATCACATTTTCCCAGTCAAAGTTTTCATGTGCCAAACACCACTCAACACGCCTGTCTTTATGTTCTTGTTTCATGAGAGGAGAAGGAATTCCAGTTTTTTTCTCCCATCCAAGATCAATCAAATTTCTTCTAACTGTAGATTTTGATACAACTGTTGATCCCCTTTCTATCATTTCATACCTGATGTTGGAGATGCTTGCCCTTTGCTTTTTAGACGCTAAAATTCCCAGCCGGACGCGATCTGAGAAGTCCAATTTTCTGGGTCTCCCTGCTCCTTTCTGGTGCCCAAAGTCCTTTCCCTCTTTAAAATTCTTCCTAATCCTATACACAGTAGAAAGAGGAGTTCCTGTTCTCTCTGCCAATGTATTTACATCATTTATTCCTTGATTACACAACTCAAAAATCAACCTTCTTTTATCTTCAGCAGACATTGTTGACAGTGCTGAGGAAAATGACGTCTGCTACAAATTCAGGGGAGGTAACTCTAATTGTACTATACTCAGTAGGCCAAGATGAGTTACCTCCCTTATACCATTACTTAGTTTTAAGTATCAGTGAATCAGTTGAGGTGTTAGGATAGCTCACAGTAAGAAGAAAAATTCTCAATAATTATGAACCAGACTATATATGTGTCTAGACCCTACCCTAGTACTATATAAAACGAAAGGGATGTAACGAAGAAACCACCCCCTGTTCGATCACAGTTGCATGTCACTGCGTAAAATATTTTTAAGGCAACGTCGAGTTCAACGGATCGAACGCCAGATGATTTCCCTACAAAACGAGCCATAAATGGTCACAATCGGATCATTATTTCAAACGTTATACGCCACGAATCATCGAAAACAGCTACCCCAGCAATTTCACGCCAAAATCACTTTGATCGAGCAGGGGGTGGTCTATACACATATATGTCCTTCGAGCGCTGTTTCTAAGCGATGCAAGTCCCTGTGCTTTTGACTAGTTCAGTAAATGTACAGTCTACGTCGATTTTATCGATTTAGAAAATGCATTTGACACGAAATGGAGCGGAGCTCTCATCCTATTGTAATCGACGTTTTGGCAAATATACTCTTAAAAAACACTCGACATGTTGCTTTGGAGTTACTTACTGAGTGCATATAGCTCATTCAGACGTGACGTCATTGCTAAATTCAGTAAAATCTCCACTTCACAAATTAACGAAACAAGATTATCCAGAAAGATTTTGGTAAATTCGTTTTACTTGTTTGGTGAGGACAACAGCATAAATGTTTTATAAAAGGTGTATTCGGGTAAATGTGGGTAATATACTGAGTCAAAAAAGAAATTTCACATTGTTTCTTCAGGGCACTATAAAAGAACAAGAGATGGTAAGATTAAGATTAAGGTTAAATTGTTAATATTTCATTGCTGAGATCTGTGTGATGTACTCGATACACTGACCGTGCCAAAATCAGTTCCATTAGGCTACACAGCCGTTCCAAAACATGGGTATACAGAATGTCAAGTCACAAGAATAAAACCACCACTGCCAAACACCGTCTCCTCATCGACTGCCTGCTGCTTGTGAACACGTGATAGGGGATTCTGCGTCATTGCTCTTGCAAGGCAGCACCAAGTTCTTGCAAATTCTGAGGTTGGTTCCTGATACCACGAAGCCTTCTCCCTAGTGCATCCCAAACGTGCTCTATTGGATTAAAGGGGCACTGATGCGGAGCAATTTGCGTGGACGGGTATAAACTTTTGTTATTGTTTTTCTCCCGTGAGTACCCGGACGATATCCCAGAATTCGTGACTGGTTCGTGATCTCTGCTGCGCAGCCCGTATGCGCAATTGAGAGTTTAATTATACACAGATCAACTAAGGTGAAGTCATTTTTACTTCATTACAAATGTATTATGAAAACAAATGAAACACTTTGAAGGTTAATCATCTGCCAGTGGTAGAAATGGTAAAAAAAACTATTAGGACGGAAAAATAACGAAGCCAATGTACGTCTTTCTATTTTGTCTCATAACCCTAATTAGTTTATTGTCATATTTGTATGAATTTGAAAAAAAGGACACACGGTTCGTAAATTTCTAACATGACTAACATTTAAACATTGTATAGACTGTCTATGTGGATTGTATTTGACACACGCCCTATGCGCGATCTAGTGTGCTTTGTCTGTCTCATAGATTCTACAAATGCAAACAATGAATTTAAAACAGACTAATGTTATAGCAACAATGTCAGGCTACTACCTTGTTCGGGAATGCATCCGTCAATATCCACATAAAAGAAAGATATCCCATTGATCTGCACCTGGTAAATAATCCTGCTCTATTTCGTGTGTCTTACAACAGTCTAATTTGCGAAAAAGTGGCACATCATTTCAGGTTTTTCACATTGGTGAAAACCAGATAAACCTCTCATTGGTTACTCACGATATCACACCTGGAAACTAATTGTATGATGTCCGCCATTCTAAGTAACTTAGCTAACCAATAATGAGCAATCAATCAATCAACGCAGTGGTGGTTAATTCTTTGAAGGGAGGATGTTGTTTTTACGCTCGCACTTTATGACAGTTTGTAGTCAGTATAGATTAGTACATCTACACACACTGCCTTTTGACAAATCCGCTGTAGAAGATAAAAGTAATTAATCAATCGGTGTGTTATCGGTTAATCCTTTGATCGATGTTTGTTTTTGTAACTCACCTGATAAACCCTTACATGCACATATTACATAACATGTAATACATTCGCCACATCGGACCTTCACTAATATTGGTGAGTTTTTACTCCTTTGTCGAACCTTTATCGAGTTATCGGAGTGGTGTCACCACTAATTAAACTTGTTATAAATTCATTAACTAACCATCAAGTGAATGATGACAAATAACACGTGTAGGAATATACCATCAAACGCGAGGAAGATGTAATCTGTGTGCCGCATGCAGCCTGAAAACACTGATGGGCCGAAACTGTTTTCAGGATACCAACGCAACTTCGTTGTTACATAAGAAATACATGCAGGCATTTGGTGTGTACTTGGGTAAATAGGTGTAATCAGTTTTTTTACGTACGAAAAATTTCAGGTTTCTCTACCAATGGCAATGTCGTTGTTTTTAGTTTACGAATTGAAATAAATCAACTGTATGTCTTTATTATCACAGATAATATACCAAGGTAGCTACTAGAGCTACCAAAATTTACGTATGATTTTGGCTATGACAGCTGGGCCAACCCTCAAGTAGGGTGAAGAAATTCTGCTAATGCGGTCATTAGCCCAGTCCCCGTGCCCGTCATGGTCGAGGGAACGGGTGCTGACCAGTTTGCAGCTTGGTTTCGTAATTAGACTGTTGCCGAGAAACAATATTCGCTCCGCATCAGTGCCCCTTTATGTTCAGGGGCCTCGATGGCCAGTCCATGACGTTTTGAAGAAATTTCGTGTCAACACTGCGGTATGTGGCCGTGCATTATCATGCTGGAACTGTAGATCTGGGCCACGAGCCGCCAAGGATAAGAACGAGTTCAGGGGTGAGCACCTGGTCGCGGTTAGGAGCACCTGTGAGGTTTCCACGAATGACCATAAGTCAGGACCGGTTGTTCCCACAGAAAACATGCCACACCATGCAACTTCCGCCCCCGAATCTATCGGCTTCCTGTACACAACATTGGGCATACCGTTCACGACGTCGTCTGCAGACGTATGCCTGGTATAAAGGGTATTCATCGCTAAGGGCGATTCCAGACTCTCAGGGTCCATCGGAGGTGACGTTGGGCCCACAGCAGACGTTGACGTTGATGAAGCGGCCTCAATATTGGCCCACAATATGGACGTCGAGAATGGAGACTGGCAGCCGGAACCTATTTCGTGAGGCCTGTGCGGACAATCGACCTCTAAACATCTCAGCCCTGGTTCGTGTAGTCGGCAGAAATCTGTCACTTAGGTGAGTGGGTGAGTTAATATTTCACGTTACATCGGCAATATCTCAGCCATATTGTGACGAGAACATTCAACAATGAAAAAGATCACATGTACATTATAAAACCTGTCAACGAAGGACAGTAAAACAACTAGAATATCACAATTTGAATTAAAACTAGAATGGAAACGTAAAACTAATATCACTATTTAGACAATACAATATAAAACAGGCTATAGATCGCCAACGACAGAGGGTAGATCACCATACTAGGGACCATGGGGACTTACATTACCTTTGCTACCTACATGGACCCTAGTTGGATTTACACCATCCCTCCAGCTGCTCGCGATTGTAGGAAAAGTTAGCCAAAATTACAACAACAACAACAACAACAACAACAACAACAACAACAACAAATCCTGGTAAGTTCACATAGACTTGAAAGTTTTTGGACTTTGGTGCAGTCTCAGGAGGACAATAATTTTACAATACTTCAACCCCCTTATGTTTAGGGAATCTTTGAATATATTTAAGAGCTCTTAATATGGCGTTAGCTTCAGATTTGAAAATAGAACTGTTACCCGGTAATCTAGAAGATATTGTTCTGGATCCAGTGACAGTGGCAGAAACCACTGCGCCAACGTCTTTGGACCCATCTGTAAATAAAGATTTATAATTGCCAGATTTATGTTTTAATTGGTTATATTCTTGTTTATATTGTAATGTATTCGTTTCTCATTTTTACATGTGGCCAATGTTAGGTCCACTTGGGGCCTAACCAACTGCCGAGGAGGAGAAGAAAGAAGACGGGAAGGGGATATATTATTTAACTCAATGGTGGCAGCAGGAATAAGTGGTTTTATTCTTAAACCAAGACGTGGAACAAGAGGAGATTTCTTGTTGTATAAATCCTCATACAGAGGATTGAAAACACATTTATATGCAGGGTTGGACTCATTGGAATATAGTTTTGTTACATACTGTAAAGCTATCAACAGGTGAAGTTCTAAAGGAGCCAAGACAGTCTAAGACCTTGATGATGGACAGAATCTAATAATTGTAAGTTGGTCTTGCAGGCTCCACAATAGACGATGGAGCCATAACCAAGTTTAGAACGCACGAGTGATCGATATAGATGGAGAAGTGTAGCTTGATCACCTCCCCATTTAGAACTTGAAACCACTTTTAACAAGTCAAGTGCTTTCAGGCATTTGGTTTTAAGGGATTTAATATGCGGTAAAAACGTTAAGTGTGAATCAAAGATTAGACCCAAGAACTTATATTCCTTCACAACTTTAATTGGCGCGCCATCGAGAGATAGTTCAGGGTGTTGATGTGGTTTGTATTTACGACAAAAATGTATGCATTTAGTGTTCGATTTAGAAAATTTAAAGCCGTTTTCAAGACACCATTTATTAATCTTGTTTAAACACAACTGTAGTTGCCTTTCAATGGTATGCATATTTTTACCACGACAAGAAGTATTAAAATCATCCATAAATAACGATCCATCAACTGAATCGTTTAAAACTTTTGATAAACTGTTGATCTTTATACTAAAAAGTGTGACAGACGAATTACTGCCTTGTGGAACACCCTGATTCTGATTGTAATGATCAGACAGGTTAGAACCCACGCGGGCTTGAAACTCTCTGTCATTTAAAAAGTTGGCTATAAATTGAGGCAAACGACCTCGCAAGCCGAAGTCATCTAAGTCTTTTAAAATGCCATATTTCCAGGTTGTGTCATATGCTTTTTCTAGATCAAAATAGATAGACACAACATGTTGCTTATTAATTAGTGCGGTTTTAACAAATGGTTCCAAATGCACTAAGTGATCGACAGTACTTCTGTTTTTTACGGAAACTACACTGTATGTCTGTTATGAGATTATTTGTTTTCAAGTCGATTATTTACCATGCGTTCCATGGTCTTGCAAACACAGCTCGTTAACGAAATTGGTCGACAGTTGGATGGATCGGTATGATCACGTTTAGGTATTGGTACTACTATAGCGTCACGCCATGAAGACGGAAATTTCCCGGAAGTCCAAATATTATCAGAAATACATAACAGCGTCTGTCAACATGATTCTGGTAAATGCTTCAAAGTTGATTATGTATGTTTTCAGCCCCTGTAACAGTATCGTGAGCATGATCATGAGCAGTATGGAGTTCGTGAATAGAAAATGTTTCATTTTAATCTTCCCCATTCTCTGAGTTGTAATTAATAATTTTCATTTCTTGTTGTTTTTGATATTGTTGGAATTTAGGCACATAATTAGAAGAGGAAGAATGTTTAGCGAGAGTTTCACCAGTTTATTTGCAATATATGATTTATCGGTAAGTAATTGATCTCCATGTTTAAGATGATGGACGCTAGATTTAGTACCTTTACTTTTAATTTTTTGGACCATGTTCCAAACCTTGGACATGGGTATCTGAGAATTTCTTTTGGATACATAATTTTTGCAAGATTGGCGTGTATTCTGTTTAAAGGTACATCGCGCTTTAGCATTTTAAATTGTAAATTTATTTAAATTATGGACCATGGGAGGGCGACGGAAGTAATGTTCTCATTTTTTCCTTTCCCTTCTAGCTTGTTTGCACTCATCGTTGAACCGTTTATTCGTTTTCGAATATGTGGAACTGCAGAGGACTTTGGTATACATTCATCAGCTATAGATTTTAGTTCATCAGAAAAGCTTTTGATAGCGTCAGGAACATCAATGAAATATTCAGGTTGAAACTTGGCACACAGCGTTTCATATGAAAGTAAGCCTTTTTACAATTCCATCTTGATGATGGAGGCACATCAGATGGTGGTACAGATTTTAGTATAGTAGGAAAATGGTCACTTCCACAGAGGTCATTGTTGACTGACCATTCAAATTCATTTAGTACGCTGGAGTCAGTCAGTGACAAATCAAGAGCTGTATGTATATGTTCCTGTGCCATTGTGTAAATATGTGTTTGTACCATCATTGTATATACATAAATTATTATTCGAAATGAAGTCCTCCAGAACCTGACCTTTTGTGTTTGTGGTTACACCACCCCAAAGTGGGTTGTGCCCATTTAAATCACCCATACATGGTTTGGGTAATTGATCGTGCAGAGTTTGTAGATCAGCCCGCATAAGAGTTGATGAAGGTGGAATGTACAATGAACACAAAGTGAGCGTAACGTTCAAGGTAATTCGCAACTGCTTGAAGAATAGTTTTGAGTGTCACAGGACTGTGAATAACATCATTTCTTACAAGGATTGATCCTCCAGTGACTATCACCAGGTGGGGAAAAGTAATGATATGCATTATAGCGACGTAAGTTCAACACTGAGATTGCAATATGCTGCTCTAACTGATTTTGGAATGGTTGGTGAAGAAAAATGGAAAAGATAAGTATTAGTAGGTTTTGGTTCAGAGTTTATTCGAGTTGTAAATCTTTTGACAAAAGTCACTCCTTACTCTTTCATTTCTGACACGATATCCAGTTCCAACATATCAGAAAGCAGTCAATCTCTATCTCTGACGATCCCTTTGCTCGTGTTTAGAATCCTGTGAGGGGAAATTGAGACCGAAACTCCAACGAACAACTCAGTAGACATCAGGTTGGTGGATTGTTGTTTTCGACTACACTCTATAAGGAGAGAGCATGAACGTATTTATCTGACATTTCTGACCTCACCCACAACACTTGTTATACCTTTTGATGCTGCAAAAGGGTTTCATTTAATAGGTGATTTGTCAAGCGTTTCTATAACGTGAAAACGTGGCCAGTATTCGATTGAGCTGGACTGTCGAGGTTCCTCATCATCATCATAGTCAAGCTGACGTTTGTTTCTTTTATGGGGGGTTGTGTGAGCCATGGGTAATGTAGTATGGTTCATCATCTGAGCTCCCCACCCACCGCGGAGTATCACAAGGACAATGCTAAAAGCAAGTGGGCATTTAACGTGCAGCACCAAGGATACTCAGATGATATACTCCAGCGGAAGAATTATAAATAACTAATCCACCAGATTGGCCCATGAGCCATCGCCATCTGGGCATAAGACTCTAGGCAAAGTTCAAGTACATATTATCATATTTCAAAATCCAAATCATTGCACTGTAATAATAGGTCCAAGTCCGAAAATCAAACAATTCCAAATCAGATATTTTATGCACTGATATATATACAGTCCATGCGCAGGGATTGGCATGACCAGCCGATTAGTTGAACCGGGTCCATTCAACCACCCGTCTACGTGAAGTAAGGGTCGAAGGTGTTTGTTGAGGAAGGGAAACGCAGCTACAGGCTCCCAGTGCCCTCAACCCCCAGACTCCCGTCCTCCACCGGCACAGGGCCGCAACCGACGGCAAACGGGTTAGTGGACCAAACATCCCTCCTGGTCCACAACGGGGTGAACGGCTCTTAGCGTTACACAGCACCCACCACGAGGAGGTGGCCGTTCACGGGTGCCTCACTTAGGCATTGGACGAACTTCTGCTCGTGACGTCACGCGTGGACGTCCCGAGCTTGGGTGATCAGAAGTGGTGTCTGTTTGTTGTAGACGACCTCGCAAGTCATACAGAGTACGACAGATGCATCCTATTATATTGCTCTTGCGACGTCAATAACTGATCTTCCCGCTTGCAATATGCCAACGGTACGTTAACGTTGCACATTTGACAATCATGGCATTTAAAGTACCGTTAGAACTGTGGTTTAAAAGTGTTTTTCTTTCAATTCTTGAGGCCAATACAAACACGTGCGAGTGAAGAAAACTTCGATGCGAAGATCACGTGATCGACTGTATGTGCAAAACCTGATTTGGCACTAACGTCATTTGCACGACGAATGGATGGGTTTGACTAGGTTTTGCTAACGTTTTTCTAGAGTCGAAAGATAGGGATTCCATTCCGGATACACAGATGTATCAACAGAGAAGAAATATTCATTATTATTAAAAATTACATTTTTCTTTTTTGACTCAGTATATGATTGTTGAAAATAATGCTTTGAAATACTATTAACTACAGTGGTCAGTGGTTTGTGATTTTGTAACATCATAGGGCACATAACGTCTCTCACCACATAGTGAATCATATTTGTAGGAGAAATAGTATGACCTTCAACAGTTTCTAATCTTTCCTGATGCCCTCCGCAGTGATATTGCTGGAATATTGTTAAAAGCGTCGTTAAACCTGCTCACTCACTCACTCTTATCCCTCACACTGATTATACACCTGCGATTAAATATCACGTCCGAAATCAAATGCAAAATAAATGGGACATACAACAACATTAATAAGTTAATAATTTGGTTGTTTAATGCGACCACCTTAGCCACAGGAGATCTCTATAAGAATGTTCATAGGCTATGTACTCCTTGTGATTAAGGAAACATAGCCTGTGTTGATTATCAGTTAATAACCCCGTAAGTGGAACAGTCAAGGTAATATTTCTTAGCGTTTAGTCGCGCTAGATACGCATCGGTGTATATCAGTACTTACACTACGACTGTTTTGTTCTAGGGTGTAGTATGACCAACCAAAATATTGGTTATACTGCGGGAACTACTTTCTTTTGTTCGTCTGCTTCTTAAAGAGACACGGAAGGGAGGGGAGTCATTGCTTTTGAACATACCACCACCACCACACGCTAGCCATAAATGTATTTACATAATCATGTTGTCATCTTCACAGTTGGTAGAAGTGACAACATCGTCGCCATCTGATGAAAAGTCGTAGTTGCCGACTTTCAACTGATCACCGGCAATAACTTGTGACGAAGATATCAGCTCATCATCATCAATAATATCTAACAGACAAAGATACGTCTTCTCCTCCTCCATGTCACCTAATGCAAATGGTTTTATGAATACTGGCTCAAAATGACAACGTCATCGACCGGACACGAGCCACACCGCCAATGATGATACCGACGCACTTGATAATTGTGCACGGGCGATAAACTGGGCACGTGACAACGTGTGCGTATGCGTGCCGTATTACCTCTAGTGTGCGACCATGAAAAACACGGAACAGCAGAAACTAAATCCCATACCGGTGCTGTATAACAAGTGAGTGAGTGAGTGAGTTAGTTTAAATTTAACGTCACATCGGCAATGTTGCAGCCATATATAGTGACGAGAGGTATTGTAGATACACAAAAATCGACGGACTGTAAAATAACTAGAGTATCACAAGAAGGAATTAAAACTAGCTAGTATGTATTTTTAAGAGCAGAAAACTATTTTAGACAATACCATGTAAAAATGGGCTTTTTATCACCACCAACTGAAGGTAAATCACCATACTAGGGTCCATGGGGACTAACAGTGCTTCTGCTACCTGCATGGACCCTAGCTGGGTTTACACTCTCCCCTCAGCTGCTGGCGATTGTATGCAAGTTTAGCCACAAATTAAAATGACAATAACACTACAACTAAAACCGTGGAAGATTAAATTTGACTTGAAATGTGTTGGGACTTACGTACCCTCTCAGGAGGACAATAATTTTACGGTACTTCAACCCCCTTCGAGGATACCGCCACTACCAATCTGAGTTATTAATTCAAACTTCCAATCATAAAATATTTATTTATTTACAACTTAGTAAATAAATCTATTTCTTTAAAAACGCAATTATTAAATGAGTACTTGTATTGCTAAAAAGATCCTTCATAGTTCGTGATGTAAAATATTTATCCCTTGTGATGGAGCATTCAACACAGTCAAGCAAAACATGCTTGACTGTGATTCTTTCATCACAAGGGATGCAAAATGGAGGATCGTCACCTTTCGTTAGATAGTTATGCGTAGATCTTGTATGGCCAATACGACATCGTCTCATGATGACCTGTTCAAATCTGGACTGACAGCCCAAGTAGGTGTAACAAATATTCGGTTTTATTGCATGTAATCTATTTAAACCTACCTGGGCGTCCCACTTCGTTTGCATTAGGGCACGCATATACGATCTAATGACAGGTTTGAAATCACCAGATGGCAGAAGTAGTGGTGTCACAGATTTAGCAATGGCCGCTTTCGCTGCGTCGTAAGCCATTGTGTTTCCACAATGCCAACATGCTTGGCAGCCAACAGAAGACGATGTCATATTGGCTAGCGGAAAGATCATTGTATAGTTCCAGTATGTCCAGAATGACAGGGTGGTCAGAAGACATGTTTTTCAGTGCCTGAAGACATGACAATGAATCAGAAAATAATACAAATTGTTTATGATGGACTGACGTTTAACATATTCCAAGGCTGTCAATATTGCCATAGATTCCGTTGTGAATATGGAGCTATTGCCTGGTAGTCGGAAAGAGATATTGTGTGATCCGATAACAGTGGCACAGGACACATTGCCGCCATCTTTAGATCCATCAGTAAATATGGAGCGATGGGAAGTATATTGCTTCCGTAAATGGATGTATTCCTGTTGGTATATTAAGTCATTCGTGTCAGATTTCTTCTGATGGGTAAGATCTAGTATGACTCTAGGTCACACTAATTGCCATGGAGGCGCTGAGAAAAGCCTGTATGGACATATAGTCTCCAGTTCAATATTTGCAGCTGTAATATGAGATTTCATCCGAATTCCCAAAGGTGGAATTTGTTTTGGGTTTTGTGTAAACAGTTCTTCATACTGTGGATTAAACACTGTATTATAAGCAGGATTTGATGGATTTGAACATAATTTAGTGATATACTGAAGAGATAATTTAATGGGTCGCTGATGAAGAGACGGTTCATCCGCTTCTGCATAAAGGCTATCAATAGGTGATGTTCTGACAGCGCCTAGCCACAATCTTAAACCTTGATGGTGAATTGTATCTATTTGTTGTAAATTACTTTTACATGCCCCACCATATACAATTGAACTATAATCTAATTTGGAGCGAATAAGTGCCCTGTACAAGTGGAGGAGGGTTTTTTGGTCCCCTCCCCATTTTGAATTAGACACGGCTTTCAACAGGTCTAATACCTTCAAGCATTTAGTCTTCAGCTGATTTATATGCGGTAAATATGTCAAATGATGGTCAAAAACAAGACCCACAAACTTTGCTTGTTCACCAACCTTAATGGGAGTTCCATCAAGAAATAATTCAGGGTCTTTATGTGGTTTATATTTCTGACAAAAATGAATACAATATGTCTTAGATTTTGAGAATTTGATACCATTCGCGAGACACCAAGTTTGGATGTTATGAAGACACAGCTGTAACTGGCGTTCAATTGTACGCATATTTTTGTCTCGACACGAAATGCTGAAATCATCGACAAATAATGACCCATCTATTGACTTATTTAAAACTTTTGACAAACTGTTAATCTTATGCTAAACAAGCTAAACGGACAAGATACTACCTTGTGGTACACCCTTATCGTGATAATAATGGTCAGACAGGGTAGGGCCCACACGGACCTGGGACTGTCTGTCTTTTAAAAACTGAGATATAAAATGTGGCAAACGGCCTCTCAAGCCAAAATCATGTAAATCTCTTAAAATACTATGCTTCCATGTGGTATCGTATGCTTTTTTCTAAATAAAAAAATATTGACACTGCATGTTGTTTATAAACAAAGGCATTTCGTACAAATGAATCCAAACGGACTAAATGGTCAATAGTACTTCTGTGTTTACGGAAACCACATTGAATGTTGCTGATTAAATTATTAGTTTCCAAGTACCATATTAATCTATTATTACCATACGTTCCCTAGTTTTACAGACACAGCTGGTTAAAGATATAGGTCTATAATTAGAAGGATCGGAATGATCACGACCAGGCTTAGGTATTGGTACCACGATCGCATCACGCCAAGAAGATGGGAAGTCCCCAGAAGTCCAGATGCCATCAAATATAGAAAGCAGAGTTTCCAGACTCGAGTCAGGCAGATGTTTCAAGAGTTGACAGTGGATGTTATCAACACCTGTTGCAGTATCGTGTGCTTGGGCAAGTGCAGTGTGGAGCTCATGAATTGAAAATATTTCGTTATAGTCTTCACCATTATCGGAAGAAAAGTTAATAGTCTTCTGCTCTTGTTGCATTTGATATTTTTGGAACTGAGGTACGTGATTCGATGACGAAGAATGTTTAGCCAGAGTTTCACCTATTTCATTTGCAACGTCAGTTTTGTCAGTAAGTAATTGATCTCCGTCTTTCAAATGATGAACCGCAGATTTTGTACCTTTGCCCTTGATTCTTTGTATCATGTTCCACACCTTAGACATTGGCGTTCTAGAATTTATCTTAGATACATAATTTCTCCAAGACCGACGTTTATTTTGTTTAAACGTTCGCCCTGCCTTGGCATTTGCTATTTTAACGGTATTGAGATTATGCACTGTAGGGTGTTTACGAAAATACTTTTCTGCCTTTTTTCTAGCCTTCCTACCTTTCTTACAGTCTATATCAAGCCATGGTTTACGGATATGCGAAACTGCAGAGGACTTTGGAATAGTTTCTTCAGCAATGGCATTAAGTTTGTCTGTAAACAGCTGAATGGGATCAGGAACATTCATGAAAAGATCCTGCTGCAATATTTCTTCACACATTGATTTATAAGCAGGCCAGTCGGCCTTTGAAAAGTTCCTCCTCGTTGAAGGTGGCTCATCAGCAGGGATGGTTGGCATAAGAATGGAAGGAAAATGGTCACTTCCACAGAGGTCATCGTGGACTGACCAGGAAAATCCACTTAACATACTGGAATCTGACAGTGAGACATCCAGGGCAGAATAGCTACCACTAGCAGGATGTAAGTAGGTCTTTGAGCCGTCGTTTAAAATACATAGACTCTTATCACTGATAAAGTCTTCAATGACTGTTCCCTTTGAATTAGTGTTGGTACCTCCCCATAAAGGGTTATGACCATTTAGGTCACCCATGATTATACATGGTTTCGGGAGTTGATCATATAATGACTGTAGCTCGGATCGCTGAAGAGGGTGGAATATACAATAAGCACAAAGTAAAAGTAATGGGCAATGTGAGTCGAATAGCAACAACCTGTAGATTGACAGTAAGAGGAACAGGACTGTGGATGACATCCTGCCTCACCAAAATAGAACACCCACCAGAAGCTTTACCCGCCGGAGGTGAAAAAGAATGATAAGAATTGTATTGACGAAATTCCAACTTATCTGTTGGCTTTAGATATGTCTCCTGGAGACAGAATGCTGAAGGTCGAAAGTCATGTGCTAATAAATTTAATTCGCTGACATTGGTCCTTAGACATCTGCAATTCCATTGGATTAGTGGATGGTAAATGGTCACGTTATCTAAGGTGGGCGTACAGGTGATCTACTTTGCCCTGACCGTGGCGACTTGCTTCTATTGCGCCCACGGGGATGTGGCGACACATCCATGTCTTCCAAGACAGCATACTTATTGAAGACTGGTATTGGGTCTCGGAGACCCTTTGATATCCTGTCAGAATGTTTAGAATGACCAATATTCTTGCTGGCATTTCTAACCACAGGAGATGGCGATGGTCTTTTGTGTTGTGTCTGCGTAGATGAGTTAATAGAAGTAATGTCAGGAACAGACGAAGTGTCAACGAAGGAATAGTGATCTGTTTTGATCCAGGTAATATCTGTCTGGGTTTCAACTGATTTAGCAGATTTGGTCCAAGTTTTTGTTACTCCGGCGGAATAAGACAGAGCAAGAGCGTGTGGCTGACTTGCATGGATCAGGCGTTTAGCTTCAAGGAAAGAGGTATTCTTTTCTTGCTTCAATTTAATGATATTGTGCTCTGTTTGGAATACAGGACACACTTTAGAGGAAGCCAAGTGTTCTCCGTTACAATTTACACACTTAGGATGTTTTGTACATGATCATGATCATGATCCTGTTCACCACACCGGTCTTGGAGTTTGTGCATGACTGTGATCCATGTCCAAATTTTTGGCATTTGTAACAACGGAGTGGATTTGGAATATAGGTTTCCACGCCGATGTTACAATAACCTGCTTTGACTACTTTTGGCAGTTTGTGAAGGGCAAAGGTAAAGAGATAGGTGTTGGTGTTGACGATTTCATTATTGATCTCCCTTGTAAAGCGTCTAATCTGAGTGACTCCTTGATCCCTTAGCTCTGTTGTAAGTTCTGTTTCACTCAGGTCTGAAAGAATGCGTTCCTTATCTCTCACAATGCCTTTACAGGTATTAAGTGTGTTATGGGGTGAAACCGTGACAGGTGTATTCACCAACGTTTTCAATGATTGAAGGATGTGTGATTGTTTCCTCGTTTTACATTCAATCAAGAGAAACCCATTTCTAATTTTTCTGATGGTTTGAACATCACCAGCAATGCCATAGATATACTTGGCCGTAGCAAAAGGACTGAGTCGCAATGACTGACCATCAGTAGACAGTACTACTGAAAATCTGTTCCAACTATCTAGAGGGGAAAGAGAAGACTCTTCTTCAGAAGAACTATCATCTAATACACGTCTGGAGTTTTGGGCTTGTGCCATGGTTAGTTTGGAGATGAGTAATCATCCCAGCTCCCCACCCACCACGGAGTGTCATTAAGACGATGCTTAATGCCAGTGGGTCTCCGACTGGCAGCACCGAGGATACTGGGATGGTGTACTCCAGCAGAAGAATTAATTGAAAATTAATAGATCCACTAGATTGGCCCATGAGCCACCGCCTTCTGGGCTTATAACTCTAGGCAAATTACATAAGACATGTTCCAAAATCAAAGTGATACATTTCAAAACAAAACGAGCCAAGACCTAACGTGAAAGATACAGGCAAGCATATAAATTGTGCAAAACAAGTAAAGCACAGGGCTCGACATGACCAGCCGATTGATAGAATCGGGCCGATTCTACCACCCGTCTTGGTGAAGTAAGGGCCGAAGTGGTGTGTTGAGCAAAGGGAACACGATTCAGGCTCCCAATGCCCTCAACCACCAGACTACCGTCCTCAACGGGACGACACGGGACGCAACCCACGGCAAACAGGTTGCCCAATTTGGTCGCCTCCTACGACCAGCATTGGGATGCTGTGGACACATTCTATCCCGGGTCCACACGGGACTGAATAACAAGAAAGATACAACATTATATTCTGTTGTAATATGATGAGGACGAAACTCCTATTCTTAGATTCTAATGAAGTCAAAACAAAGTAATTCAGGGAACATTTTGCAAGACATATTGTCATGTGTTTAATATAGAAACTACGGTCCATTGAACACCCGCGCAAGCATTGTGACAAAAATGAGTACGTATCAATATTAACTTTTATTGCCATTTTTCACCTTCACGGGGAGTTCGTTCTTCACTGTCGTAGTGTAACTAATTTATACGACTCGTAAGAGCAGTTTATTCCATCAACTGGTTGGTTATTAAACTGCACATACTCGTCGTATACGTGCTGACAATGGGAAGTCGTGTATTCACCTTTTCAACAAATATTAATTGACATCCTTCATCAGTCACGTTGCATGTCTGAGTTCTAATGCCATAAGTACTTTTCAATCTGTGTATAGTGTGGAATAGTATCTTACACATCAGTGCATCTGAGTGAGTGAATGAGTTTAGTTTTACGCCGCACTTAGCAGTATTTCAGCTATATGACGGCGCTCTGTAAATGAATGAGTGAGTAAGATTTAAAGTCACATCGATAATAAGTCAACCATATCGTGACTAAAACTACTTCAAAATTCATAATACAGACATATAAAATGTAAAACCCCGTCCACAAAGGACTGTAAAATTACTAGATCATCACAAAATGAGTCAAAACTAGCTAGCAAATATCTTTAAAAGTAGAAAACTGTTTTGGACAATGCAATATAAAAATGGGCTGCAAATGAAGGTAGATCACCATACTAGGGACTCACAGTGCCTTTGCTACCTCCATGGACCCTACCTGGATTTACTCTATCTCTTCAGTCCCTGGCGATATAGGCAAGTCTAACCATAGATTATAATGACAAAAATACTACGTTTTAAAATATGTTTTGTGTCCATTTACCTTGAATGTTTTGGGACTCATGTACCCCCACATAAGGGCCGGTCTGTAAGTAATGGAGTCTGGACCAGACAACCCAGTGATTAACAGCATGAGCAACGATCTGCGCAACTGGGAACCGATTACATGTGTTAACCAAGACAGCGAACCTGACCACCAGATCTCATTAGTCGCCTCTTACAAGCATGGGTTACTGAAGGCGTCACATGTACCGGTACATCTGACTGAGCCCGTTGTTCTGCCTTCTGACTCTCTGCGACTTGCATCACCGTTTTAGGTTAATTAAAGCTAGCAGTGTGGTAAAGGCATACATGTCTCATACGCTTAACATGTATCTAAACATTGTATAAAAAACGGAGGGTGGAATATTTACTACAGATGGATTTTCATCTGTTGTTTGAACGTGACCAATACTTGACTCTAAGAATGATGTATCTGAAGTACTATATCAAGTCTTAAACAGAGATATCTTTAATCGACATTATTTGGTGTGAAACATACACATGCCCACACATTTACCTTATATTTAATATATTAAATACTTTCAATGTGTCACTTTCTGGTTGTTTTTCACTCTCCGATGATTTCTAAAATATAACACAACTACAGTGGAAGCCCTCTGACCTAGTATTTCAACAGAATATCTACTGGTTCCATTGTCTCATCAGGGCTCCTCCATATCACCTACATGTAACGTTATACCCGTGGAGTGTTAATCACAGTCATAAACATGGGTGATAGTCAGGTCCTTTCACGCGTGCTTAACCAAACGTGCATTTCAGGCGTTGTGGTGATAGTGCTGAACCAATCACTGCTTTAACAAATAATTTCGGTGCGATATGTCACGTGACCAGCACTGTTGGGAGTTATGTGTGTTGTGTCCGAGAAAATATTGATATAAGTCAAGAAATAGGGTACATGCTGCTACATATTTGGTGTCAGGAAGTGTCTGATATATGGGCGAGTATCATGGGAGTTTCAAGTGATATTTGGGGGGCCAAATTTGGAACCTTTTGCACCAAGATGGGTGCGAGATATTTTCTTGTTGGGTGACGATGAAAGCAGTTTTAGACCTAGAGCTGGGACTCTAGTAAGATCGGAGTACAAACAAGATTGTCAACAAAACACGTGGCGAGCGAATGTTTAAAGGGGGGAGAGAACAGGCACAGTCCCACCTAGTTAATATGGCTGCCATTGCAAAGAGGTTTCAAACAAACAGGATGAGATATCTATGGTGGCCATATATTCTGGCCAGTGCATTATCACCCTGTAAAACCTAAGCGATATAGCGACGAAGCGATGCTGAGATACCATATTGCGATATAGCGACACGATTTGGCAATATAGTGACACAGCCAAAATCGAAATAGCGATAACACGACACGATATGACGATAACTCGACACGACATTGCGATAACACGACACGAAATGGCGAAACGGCGCTATTGCGATGTAGCGTTACTGGCGATAATGCGAAAAGGCGATAATGCGATACATTCATATTTATATCAGTGTGTGTGTGTGTGTGTGTGTGTGTGTGTGTGTGTGTGATGTGCCCATGTTATATTTGAATTAGCACCATAATAACGTTAGTCAGAAAGCAAACACTTTCTAGGGATTTCAGATAATGATAATATTCAGTGTATGCAAGTGGGTTTTATGCAAAAGTAATCTTTAATGTACACTCAGCATGCATATATTGCTATAGCTGTAACGCATCGTCTGAATCATCAAAATACAGCAACAGCAGAATAATACATACAGAAAGAAACATACATGGTCGATGAAGCACCACGAAAAGAACATAAAATTGTGGAGTGGTTATTACTATTTACTTACGTCTTGTCTCTTACCAGCTGTGTAACTTCGGCGTCATATTACTACTAACTAAAGCACAATGGAATAACGTCGACACATGGAATCATTGTTTCATCCATAAGGGCAAAACATTACACCAAATGTAGAAATGAGTGGGTTATTTACGGATTTTCTTTAAATGTCTATTAGCAGGACAGAAATATTACCGAAATATTCGTATTGCGATGTTTTGTAATACACGTTGGCGTACTGCAATATGTATTGCCATACATTGTGAAAGTGGAACACGTGGTTTAAGGTAATGAAATTACTGTTTTCTTTCTTTTGAAACAGTGCAGTCCTTTTGCATGTGGAGCATAAATGGGTTAATATCAGCTGTAATCTTTCAAAATTCTGTATCCCTTTCTAACATGTTTGACATGATAACCTTTACAGAAATTATGAGTAATGGTATGCTACTTCTGCTTAGCACTACATTGCCTAATTATTTCTGCTTTGCAATCGAAATGAAACGTCACGACAACAGTGATAGATATACCGGCGGAGTCGCTGTATGTGTTAGAGACTGGTGGTGTCGCTGTATGTGTTAGAGATCGGTGGAGTCGCTGTATGTGTTAGAGATCGGTTCGAGATATATTATTCTAGAATTAAAGTTACATGGGACAAATGTGTTGGCCTTCAGTTATTTAATATTGATTTCCCATATTCCGTTTTCTATATTATTTAGCGGAGTACTACGGTCTGGACGGTAGTGGTATCGACTTGCTGGAGAATAAGAACTTGGTGTGAAGTCATTATTATATGTGGAGATTTTAATGCGACAACAGCAACTCATGATGATTATATTTTTGCTGATAATGTCAAATGGATACCTGTAGATATTGACTTGTATACTGAAGATCCCTACGTAAAATCGAGACTTTCACGTGACACAGTTGTGAGTAAGCATGGCCTTGAGATGCTCACTCTTAACTAAGCCATGAACATGCATATCGTCCATGGACGTATCCCTGAACGTACCAGTTATGCCCCTGCTAACTGGACGTGTATTCAGTCAGAGGGACAAGTATAGCAGACTACACTGTTATCAGAACTTGTCTCTTTTCTAATGTGAAGGATAAGTCATTCCTCACAAGAACAGAGTCAGATCACCTACCACTTGTATGTACCTTTACTAATATTTTACCTTCCCAGCAATGTGAAAATGCCCACAATGACATACCATGGTACGAGTCCTTCGCTTTTGAATGAATGATACTAGCTATGAACACTTTCAGGCAATGGGTTACTCAACCCAAAGCATAATCCCGAAAAGACCTGTTTCGATGACGGAGTTTATAGTTTTGTAGATAACCACACCTGTGAAATTTGTGATAATCTCCCATTAGACCTTACTTATGCCACATTGAATAGTGCAATCACAGGAAAAGATTTACTTGACAGTATTTGGGATTTAGAACCAGGTAAAGCCCCTTGACATGACGGTATATCACCTGAATTTCAAAGGCTGAGTAGTTCATAAATTTATTTCTAACCTTTTCTACTCTTATTGTACAATGGTGTCTTGAATAGTGGCGTATTGCCCGATAGCTGGAACACTGGTATGATAATCCCGTTATTAAAATCAAGGTCAAGAAATAACGCAAACAACTACAGATGCATCTATTGAACTGCCGTGGTAAGAGTTTTACTTCAAACGTTGAAAAACGTTTAAGAATCTGGTTAGATATTAATGAACTAATTTCTGAATCTCAAGCTGGGTTTCTCTCACAGTATTCCACTGTAGATCAAATATTACCTTTACATGCCTTATCTACAAAATATTTAACTAAGCACAAAGGCAGACTTTACTGTGCATTTATAGGTTTTACAAATGCCTTCGACCTCGCTGACAGAAGAAAATTGTTATATCGCTTTGTTAAAATGGATGTCATGGTGAAATCTATAATGTCTCAAAACATGTATTCCACCGTAAAAGCAGCTGGTAAAGTTGGTAATCATAAGGCAAATCCTTTCAGTACACCAGCTGGAATTAAACAAGGGCGTATGTTAAGTCCTGTATTATCTATCCTTTATCAATGAAGAAGTACCTGGGTATTGTGTTTTCCTCAAGATTTAGCAAAAGCCTGTGCAACTTTGGCTATGCAAGCGCCTAAAGCGATAGAACCAGTGTTGATTTTATTGAATAGCAATAGACTGACTTTCAAGCTGCCTGTAAATTATTGATTCCAATATATCCCCTACTCTCATATTTACAAAGCTATTCTTGAAGGAACTGGACGATACCATTTAACATCTATATTTCTGCTAACAATATTTAGCTGAAGATCTTTTTAATATAATTTTGGTCATATGACTACTATTGTATACCTTACAATACAGGTGTACAGCTTTCTACTGTTTTTTTCCAATGTCATGTCTACTGCTCCTGGACTGTAAGGGCCATGAGGCCTAACATACGGAGTAAACTGGACACAGACATAATTTCGTTGCACATTCATTTCGGCCATAATTTATTGAATGTAACCATATATTCAAACTTATAGAAGGCAAGGTTTTCACATGCAAGTAATTCATCCTTCAGTTCTGCTGCTGTTCAATATCAACAGTTCAGTATCAACAGTTCAGTATAGACCAAGGTCACGGATAGCAACTTCTTTATTTCGTGAGTGTGACGTTTCGATACAGATTCCTGTTTGAAACGGTACTGGCTAGCGACCAGTTATCGACATTTTTAGCGCTTTTTAACGATTCGCTTCATTGTTTCTTAACACAATGAAACGAAATTTATCATGATGATAGATTATCTATTCCCGATGTTCCCTGCTTGTTGGCAGTTGCCGTTCGTGTTTCTCCGAAACATTCAATAGGAAGTGCGGTAGCGTACATTGTAATTTCATAACAACTAAAAAGACCACCTATCGCCATTTCTGATTTTTTTCATGTTATTCACCAAAATGTGACATAAATTTGGTAATAAAACCATTGTGTTCCAAACCTTTATATATTGGTCTTTTTTCTTTTTCTGGTGATGGAATATTCGACACAGTCAAGGAAGACATGCTTGACTGTGATTATTTCATCACAAGGGATGCAAAATGGAGGATCCTCACCTTTCAATAGATATTCATGTGTATATCTCGTATGGTCAATACGACATCGCCGCATGATGACCTCTTCAAATCTTGACTGGCAACCCAAATAGATATAACCAATATAAGGTTTTATTGCATGTAATTTATTAATGCCAACTTGGGTGTTCCACTTCGTCTGCATCAGATCACGGATATAAGACCTAATGGTAGCTTTATAATCAGTGTGGGGAATAAGAAGTGGTGTCACAGATTTGTTGAGAGCTGGGTTGGCAGCAAGATCAGCCACTGTGTTCCCAGAAATGCCTACGTGGCTGGGTAACCAACAGATGACGATGTCGTATTGGCCAGTAGCAAGATCATTATGCAATTCAATAATTTCAATTAAAAGTGGATGTTTGCAACACATATTTTGAAGAGCCTGATGGCAAGAAAGAGAATCTAAATAGATTATATACTGTTTATGTTTAGAGTGTCTTTTAATATATGTAAGAGCCATTAAGATGGCGTTAGCTTCAACTGTAAAATTAGAGCTGTTATCTGGTAATCTAGAAGATATTGTTCTGGATCCAGTGACAGTGGCACAAGCGACTGCGCCACCGTCCTTGGACCCATCTGTAAATATGGATTTATGTGCCTTATATTTAGTACGTAATTAATTAAATTCTTGTTTATATTGTAGTTCATTAGTGTCTGATTTTTTTAATGTGGTCAATGTTAGGTCCCCTTGGGGCCTAACCAACTGCCAAGGAGGAGAAGAAAGGAGGTGTGAAGGAGCTGTAGTATCCAGATCAATGCCGGCAGCAACAATAAGTGGTTTTATTCTTAAACCAAGAGGCGGAACAAGAGATTTCTGATTGTATCAATCCTCATAGAGAGGACTGAAAGCACAGTTATATGCCGGGTTCGACTCATTGGAATGTAGTTTTGTTATATACTGTAAGACTAATTTTATACGGCGTTGCTCAAGAGATGTTTTATCAGCCTCGACATACGGGCTGTCAACAGGTGAAGTACGAAAGGAGCCAAGACAAAGTCTTAGACCTTGATGATGGACAGAATCTAATAATGTAAGTTGCTCTTGCAGGCTCCACCATATACAAATGAGCCATAATCAAGCTTCGAACGGATAAGTGATCTATATAGATGTAGAAGGGTAGCTTGATCACCTCCCCATTTTGAATTAGACACGACCTTCAATAAATCAAGTGCCTTCAGGCATTTAGTTTTGAGGGATTGAATATGCGGCAGAAAAGTTAAATGTGAGTCGAAAATCACACCTAAGAACTTGGCCTCCTTAACAACTTTGATGGGAGTGCCATTTAAGAAGAGTGCTGGGTCCTCATGTGGTTTATATTTGCGGCAGAAATGTATACAATTGGTTTTTGATTTAGAAAATTTAAAGCCGTTTTCAAGACACCATTTGTTTATTTTGTTTAAACACAGTTGCAATTGCCGTTCAATAGTATGCATGCTTTTCCCACAACAAGAAATATTAAAATCATCCACAAAAAGTGAACCATCAACTGAATTATATAAAACTTTAGCTAAACTATTGATCTTGATACTAAATAAAGTGACAGATAAAATACTGCCCTGTGGGACACCCTGATCCTGATGATAATGATCAGATAGGGTAGAATCCACTCGGACTTGAAACTGCCTGTCAGTTAAAATCTGTGATAGAAACTGAGGCATGTAAGTCTTTTAAGATGCCGTGATTCCGGGTGGTATCATAAGCCTTTTCTAAATCGAAAAAGATCGACACTGCGTGTTGCTTGCTGATAAAAGCATTCTTGACAAACGACTCCAGTCGAACTAAATGGTCAACGGTACTGCAATTTTTACGAAAACCACATTGGATATTTGTGATTAAATTATTGGATTCCAGGTACCAAGTTACGGGAATAATGAAGATGTCTCCGTGAACTTGTGAAAGTTGACGTTTTGAGTAGCTGTTTGCAAGTTTGGAAGTGTCTGTTTTCTCTGGAAAAAATAAAGATAAAGGTGAAATTTGAAAGTTATATTTTGTCAGTATCGTCTGTATGGTAGCTACCGAGTTCATAAAACTGAGGTCAATTCAATGGTTAGTGCTTGAGTGTTGGCATTATGGGTATGTTCAGACAAATCAAATTCTGCACTTTTTAGGGGCTGAACTGCAATGTCATCGATTCAAAACATAGTCAGGATGGATTTCATTCAATTCTCATCACACTAATGTTCACATCACCCCAACCTGACATGTTTGAGTCTAATTTTGCCAGTGGATTCATATTTGTCACATCTACTAAACAAAACATATAGTTATTTTAACTTTCATAACCAATCGTTTTTGGGATGTGTCAATGTGTGAAATACTACGGGAGTTCAAGTAGCAAGCGCACAGCCACGTGGTGGTGGTGGCGATAGCTGGTCGCTAGCCAGTTCAGAAATCTGTACCGAAACAACTGGACTTTGAAATAAAGAAGTTCCTATCTATACGGTTTGTATATATCGTAATTTCCAGCTACTTGAAGAAGCTATTCATGATCACAGTTTAGTTATGAAAAGAATAAATTTTTTTTATGATCAGATTTAACAATGATGTTTCAGTTTGAAGAAATATTTGTTTAGGATCATATTTAACAATGAGATTTCAGTTTTGCAAGATTCCGACTTCCTTAGTTTGACATTTTCCATACGTTCCCGATTTACCTCAGGTGAACCCCATTGTATTTATGTGTGTGACCGTGACCACTGTAGGCAGGTTACGTTTCCTTTCCTGAACACCTGGTATGTTGGCAATTTGATAGTGATTCCGAAATACATGCTCTGTCATTGTATCTCATAGTGCCAATTATTCTAGACTGGATTTTGTACAAGCCTGTAATACTAATACTGTTGAAAGTGACGTTAAACAAACGTATAGTCATGAAATGGTCTAAACTTACATACGTCACTTCATTTCATCGTCTGCTCGCTCCATTATTTTTCAGGAATGGGGCGATGTGTACTAGTTTCAATTGTAAGACCTTGATAGTTCGTACTCTTTGCATTACATCTGATATAAAATTATCAATACTTTGAATGCCTCGGCTCCATTATTTTTCAGGAATGGAGGGATACTGGGACGTTACCCTTTACAGAATAGTACAATCGATGAATCGCCGTGCTAATGTGCATTTGTCAGATGGGTACACCATTTGTCCCACTTCCATCTTTGTGGACTCTGAGAATGTAGGTTCAAATCCCGCTCCACCCAAACTAGTCTTTCTTTACGACACATGCTTGCCACAAAATGCGACTATGCTTGTCGTAAGAGGCGACTAAAGGGATCGGGCGGTCAGTCTCGCTGACGTGGTTGGCATATGTCATCGGTTTCCAATTGCGCAGATGCTCATGCTCATGCTGTTGATCACTAGATTGTTTGGTTCAGACTCGATTATTGACAGACCGCCGCCACATAGCTGGAATATTGCAGAGTGCGGCGTAAGATTAATCTCACTCATACAGTCACTCACTCACTCACTTTACGATAAAAAAGTAATCTTGAATATGACATGTGTTGAAGCCTGATGTCGCTAACGTCAGCCTTAATGTAATCTACAGATCGGGTATGCTTAAGACTGATGTCAAGACTGTTTGTACCGCCTTTCTAGCTGAGACAGAAGTGTTGCATGATGACTGACAGTTTGCACTGAAGATGTCAAATTTACATAGAGAAAACAGTTAAGCACCCCCCGAAAAAATAGATAAAATATCATGTGAGTGATATTTCAATTGCTCAGTACTGACTATATATACAAGAACAGTCTTTGGGCAGTATTTGACCTGCATGTTCATAGACACCGAGCATAACTACTAAACACACTATGCAGGTGAAGCTGAAGACCCATGATTTTTCCAACTTTCAGTATGATCTTGTCTAACAATTTCACTATTTAATGGGTTGTTTTGAGATGGTGTATCATTTCCCTCAACAATGGCTCGTAGGAGGATATCAGAAGCACAATGAATGTCCTTCAAAGCAATGAATCTCAAGGCAGACTGGCTGCCATTCAACAGTAATAAGCAGATTAATTCGAAAACATGCTCAAACCAATGAAGTCAAGGACCGTGCACGCTCTGGACGACCTCCTGTGACGTCCTCTGAAGATAGAGCGCTTATACGGCTGGTGTGACGTTTTCCGTTTGTATCAAGCAACTCCTGAAACATCAGTGGTTACCAAATCGCCGATTGAGCACTAAGACTGTCAAGAATCGACTTAAAGCTGCAGGACTTGCTTCACGGAGGGTTATTAGGCGTCGCCAGTTGACGAATGACTATAAACGACGGCGACTGATATGGTGTCAAGCGAGACTGTACTGGAATCTAAGGTCATGGAGGAGGATCCGTTGGCCCGATGAAAGTCGGTACATTCTTCATGCCAAAGATGGGCGAGTACGCGTTTGGAGGCGTAAAAATGCAGCCTATAGTGCCAAGAACATCCCTCCCAATGTTCCTTTCGGTGGAGGCTCAGTAATGGTTTGGGGATGCTTGTCCTACGATTGTAAGTTGGACCTTCGGACGATTCAGGGTAATCTCATAGGTGCACGGTACATCCAGGAGGTGCTCCAGGTTGTCGTCATTCCTCATTTTGGTAACCACCCTCTTGCCTCCAGACCTGTGTTAATGGATGATAATGCTAGGCCTCATCGATCTATCGCAGTGAACAACTTTATTCACCAGAAAGCTGTTGAAAGGTGTGACTGCCCGGCTATGAGTCCTAATCTCAACCCGATTGAGCACATTTGGGACATTACTGGACGATGTATACAAAAGCGAGATCATCATATACTGAACCTACAGCAAATGGAGGCAGCACTGCATGAAGAATGGCAGAGATTACCCATGAACCAGTTTCAACGCCTTGTTAGGGGTATGGGTCGGAGAACAGAGGCTGTCATTCAGGCAAATGGAGGATATACACGTTATTGACTGTAATTTGTTGTAGACACCAAGTGTGAGTTTGCTGACAAATGCCATCATCACATGGTCAGCAATAGATATGCCAGCTCCATAATTTCAACCCGCTTTCACTTTGATGAAAATTCAGTCGTTAATAGCTATGACCTAAAAGCAATAAAACGATTGTAAAGCAATCAGTTCAGGTGTTCCTGTATTCGCAAATGTCTGCTCTTTCATTGCCTGTTTGAGTCTCCAGCGTTTCACACACCATATTCACTCAATAGGCGTATATATCCTCTTCAACATCTGAAACACTAGGGGGTCCTTAACTTTTTTCCCTATGTATATTAGACGTGAAGAGAGAAATTCTATTTGAGGAAATCGAATGAGTGAGAGAGTTTAAGGTTTTGCGCCAGGTGTACCCATGTGGGGAATCGATCCCGGGTCTTCGACACGATGAACGAACGTTTCAACCGTTAGGTTACCCCACCACCCCCTTAAGAAATTGAAGCTGAGAAAGAAAAAAACCTCAAACTGAAAAGAAAGACGAGGGAGAGATTAAGATGAAACTAACTGATTTTCAACGTAATCGTTCTCTCCGATCCACAAAAGGTAGGATATGGTTGGATGTTTAGAAGCTCATGTGTTCACCTGTCTCCACATGTGATGTTTTTCTTACATTTTGAACAACTGGCTAACATTTGGAAATGGTCCGAGAGTCACTGGCCACGGTATTTAGGAGTGTTCACTTTGCATTACGTATTTATGTAAGTTCCTCTTATCAGACACATAAGGCTGCAGTTTTGAAGTCTTTTGAATTGATCCCTAAAGCTTACAGGCAACCATGCAAGTCTGCTAAGAAATTATATGTCACTAGTTTGTTAAAATTTCGTTTGATAAGTGGCATTCTTCTCAGGTCAATGGTGATGTGCTGAAGCAGTTTGTGTCAGGAGCCTTTCCAACCACAGGCAAACCGTAGCGCAAATGGGTTGCGCAGCATAGAGAAAATGACCAGTCTTCCTAATTGCGAGCGAAGCGAACAAAGGTTGGCAACATGCTTTCCTCGCTTCGGTTGAAAAAGTATTTTCCATGTCAAAATATAATATCGTCACCATCAAATGTACACACTAATTCTTCACTGGGTTGTGCTCTCACATCTCCTACCGCATATTGGACAATTACTTACGTGCAATAGTTTTTACTCCACATTTTAAGCGCAACTCGAGGAACTCGCCTCCATTTCCCCTTCAAGCTTCCGGTTCAATGGAGCGAAGGAACAGGAGGGTATTATTCCATGGGTTGGTTGGTTGGTTTTACAGTTTTAGGGCGACTTGGGCCAGTAAAAAGCCTATTTGCGCCAAATACATTGACTTCGTTTAAATAACAACCGTATGTAACTGTATTGTAATTTCAAAGAGAATTGTTTAATTAAAATAAAAGAGACGGTAACACTATCAGTATTACTTTAGATAGAAAAATAAGCATATCGAATAACCTCTGCTTAATGTTACGGATTAAAAACCTTAAGTAACCACTTTCATTTCTGAAAGACGAGAAACTTGTTCATTAAAAAAGCAGTTCATATGACAGAGTGTTAAAATGTCTTAAAAACCATAGACTTGCATTGAAGCCATTCGAGAGCCTGTCTAGATAATATCATATTTTCCAGAAGACGAGACAAAATCTAAAACTGCCCGTTGCACAGACCCATACATGAGACTGGGGCCCAAAACTGTTTCTAATGAAAATACATCATCAACCTCAAGTACAGCATTTCTGAGATTGTGTCGAATGTTATTGTGCCCAGGGCATGTAATTGGAAAATGTTCGATATTTTCTGGCGTCTCCAAACTGCAATGGCCACATTTAGAAGAAACCGCCCTGTCTATAATACTCCTGTAAGCATTGAGCCCACAGTGTCCAAGTCTAAGTCGTGAAAGAATAACCTCATCACGCCTTTTACGACGACGAATTTTATGACAAGCTTTCAAGGATGGTCTAAGCTTGTACATATGACGTCCGGTATTCCCTGTATCCCACATCTGTTGCCAGCTCATTGTAACAGATTTCAATAAAACATTTTAAAAATCTTTGGGGACTGGTTGAAATTCAGACAAATCAACTTGAGGGAACCGTAATCCAGATTTGGCTGAATTATCTGCTATCTCAATCCCATGAATTCCAACATGTGCTGGGACCCACACAATATCGCATGCAATGTACGTTATGTTTAAATACGTGTCTAACTTTAGTATCTCATGAACAATGTCATCTCTAGATCCACTTGCACCAGCTTCTATAGCTTTGATCGCTGCCATGGAATCTGTAAAGATAATGGCTTCATGGTCATGTTTATCTACCCATTTCAAAGCTTGCAAAATGGCCAAAAGTTCAGCTGCAAAAACAGAAAGATAATCAGGGAATTTGAACACCTTACCGATCGATACATTGGGAATCCACAAAGCCCCAGCAGTACGACCATTTGATGGCTCTTTCGATGCATCTGTGTATATGTGTCTTAAATTAGAATAATTTTCAGAAAAAAAATTCTTGGGTTATCACTTTTATTATGTTTTGGTCCATTCTCTTATTCACTATTGAACTGCGTTCATAATTCAGTCCAGGTTTCAGTAGGAGCCACGGTGGTGTAACAGGAGGAGCAGAAGTATCAACCAGGTTACTATTGATCAGCCAATCTCTGCATATTCAAGCCAAAGGGTAATTTGCCATAAGTCCAGTCACACATGACATATTCCACACAATCGTTAACAATCTCAGTGACTGCATGGTGTTTGTATTTGGTTTTCATTTCTTTAAAAAATATTTCAAAGGACCTGTTGTCTTCGAAGGTGAAGGGGCATTTCTGAACACTCAGCTTGAAGCGCTGAGACTGGAGTTGTAGCAAACGCCCCAGTACATATTCTCAAAGCTTTAGACTGAATTCGGCCAAGCTTATTAAGGTGACATGTAGCTTCCGACATATAGACCTGGCAACTATAATCAATTCTTGACACGATAAGGGCCTTGTACAGCAATAACATAGTTGACGTATCAGCACCCCACTTCGTTTTGGAAATACATCTTAATAAATTCATGATCTTGTTACATTTGTTATACAAATGTATGATGTGGTAAGACCATGTTAGTCTTTGATGAAGATACACACCAAGAAACTTGAACACTGACACCACTTTCAGTTTATGCCGTCCAAGAATTAGATTGATGTCATGAGGAATTTTACGTCTAGTGATCATCATCGCCACTGATTTGATTTGGAAATCTTATACCCCCACTTTGAACACCATTTACTGACCATGTTTAAGCAGTTTTGTATAGATTCTAAGACAAATTGAAAATTACCAAAGCGCATCCAAAACGATCCGTCATCAGCAAACTGTGCTGCAGTTATGTTTACAGGTAAGTCCTCGAAAATGTCATTGATCATGATATTGAATAAAACTGGACTTATTACACTTCCTTGTGGAGTACCGTTTTCAATCATATGCACGCCTGATAGTTCTTTCTTATGCGAACTTGAATAGTTCTTTCAGACAAAAAAGACCATATCCACTTGAACATGTTACCTCTAATTCCAAGTTGACTGTGTTGAATTCTCCATCATAAGGGATAAATATTTCAATGTAAAAACAATTAAGGATCTTTTTAACACCGTAAGTTCTCATTTAATTCTTGGATTTTTAAAAGAAATTGATTTTATCTTTGAATTTTGATTATTATGTTCTGTAGATAGCTGCATTTTAATTCATGGTAGTTTAGATTAGTAACTTGAATTGTCAGTGGCTGTACCCTCAAAGGGGGTTGAAGTACCGTAAAATTATTGTCCTCCTGAGACGTTTCTGTACGTTTAGACTTCCACTGTTTTTAATCGTAGTATATAGTCTGGTTCATAATTATTGAGAATTTTTCTTCTTACTTTGAGCTATCCTAACACCTCAACTGATTCACTGATACTTAAAACTAAGTAATGGTATAAGGGAGGTAACTCATCTTGGCCTACTGAGTATAGTACAATTAGAGTTACCTCCCCTGAATTTGTAGCAGACGTCATTTTCCTCAGCACTGTCAACAATGTCTGCTGAAGATAAAAGAAGGTTGATTTTTGAGTTGTGTAATCAAGGAATTGATGATGTAAATACATTGGCAGAGAGAACAGGAACTCCTCTTTCTACTGTGTATAGGATTAGGAAGAATTTTAAAGAGGGAAAGGATTTTGGGCACCGGAAAGGAGCAGGGAGACCCAGAAAATTGGACTTCTCAGATCGCGTCCGGCTGGGAATTTTAGCGTCTAAAAAGCAAAGGCCAAGCATCTCCAACATCAGGTATGAAATGATAGAAAGGGGATCAACAGTTGTATCAAAATCTACAGTTAGAAGAAATTTGATTGATCTTGGATGGGAGAAAAAGACTGGAATTCCTTCTCCTCTCATGAAACAAGAACATAAAGACAGGCGTGTTAAGTGGTGTTTGGCACATGAAAACTTTGACTGGGAAAATGTGATTTTTACTGATGAAAGCTCAATATGGGTATATCCCAATAATGTGAAAATATGGACAAAGTCTGCGTCAGCACCGTTGTATCGACGACCTAAATACAGCCCAAAGTTTCATGTATGGGGAGGGATATCCTTATTAGGAACGACCCCGCTGTGTGTGTTTGAGGGAAATCCGACAAATCAACGCTACAGTAACATATTAGATATATTCTCCTTCCAAGTGCACATGTGTTTTATGGAAATGACTGGATTTTGCAGCAAGATAATGATCCTAAACACATCGCAAAACATGCCAAGCAGTGCTTTCAGGAGAAAAATGTGACTGCATTACCATTTCCTGCATATAGTCCTGACTTAAATCCCATTGAGAACATTTGGGGGATGATGAAGGAATGTGTGAATCAAAAGGGGTTGACAAAAATTGAAGACATGAAGAGAGAAGTGGTCCGATACTGGGACAGCATAACTCACGAGACACTAACCTCTCTGATAGGAAGTATGCCTACCCGTCTTAGACTGTGCCGTGAAGCTCAAGGAGACTTGATAAAATATTAAATTGTTACCTACAAAACATGAAAAGGTCAGTTCACTTTCACAATACATTCAATCTTATCTGATTTGTTCTCGTTTAATAATATGAAATGCTTTAGCTATTCTCAATAATTTTGAACCATACTGTATGTGTATTTTTAATTTTTGGCTAGATGTGACTAAACTGCTAACAGCTGAGGGGATGATGTAAATCCTACTAGGGTCCATGCAGGTAGCAAAGGTACTGTAAGTCCCCATGGTCCCTAGTATGGTGATCTACCTTCGGTTGTTGGCAATCTATAGCCTGATTTTATGTTGTATTGTCCGAATAGTGACATTATTTTTAACTTTCCACACTAGTTTTAATCATACTTGTGATATTTTAGTTGTTTTACTGTCCCTCGTTGACAGGTTTTTATAGCATCCATATATTTCACTTCAGTATTAAACGTTCTCGTCACGATATGGCTGAGATATTGCCGATGTGACGTTAAATATTAACTCACTCACTCACTCAAATTCCAAGTTTCCACAATTTCAAAAGCAAACCATTTCTCCAAATCATGTCATAAGCATTTTCGATATCCAGGAACACACACAACATGAATTCCTGATTGCATAAAGCTTTCTGTGCTTCAGTTTCCAGACGAACACTTTGATCTATACATGAACGCCCCTTTCGGAATCCTGACTGAATGTGCGTCTGAAGCTCATTTCGTTCAAGGTAATAGTTCAGTTGATTAGTAACAATTCTCTCCATAATTTTACATAACCTAGAGGTGAGAGAAATCGGCCTGTATGATGCAGGAAGCGAACTGATCTTTTCCTGGTTTGGGCACTGGAACCATTATTGCATGTCTACATGTTCTAGGCAAGGATCCAGAACGCCAGCTTAAGTTCAACAGTTCCCGAATAACAGCTACAGCACACTCTGACATATGTTTAAACATTTCATAGCACAACTCATCTGCCCCCGGCGCCGAATTATGTGTTCTTGATATGGCTGCCTAAAGTTCATCATGAGTGATAGCTGTATTAATTTCCAAGCTACTTTCCAGCATGGCAGAAGGCAAATGGCAGAAAATGTGGTTCAAAGGTTTGCTTATATTCTCTGAATTCATGACAGTAATTGTCAGAAGTGCTAACAGATTTAAATTGTTCAACAAGAGCATTTACCTTCTGACTTTTTAATATGAGTTCTCCAGCTTCTCCCAATACCGGTATTATTACCACTGATTGTTTTCACCTTGAACCAGATACTAGTTAATGATGTAAATTAATACTAGATATATATTCCCTCCATCTTAATCGTTTAGTACTCCGTACAATGCGGTGGAACGTAGCTCGTTTCTTACGAAAATCAACTAGGTCTAAGATGAATGGCGAACTTTATTATATGCCTTTTCCTTGCGATATTTGCTTTTTCACAGCTGTCATTCCACCAGAACTTTGGTGGGAATGCCGCTTTCTTACCAGACGATTTTCCAATGGACTCTTCTGCAATTCTAATTAATTGTGTTGTGATGTTTCCATTAGACGTATTAACATCACGATTTATTAGATCGGACGTAATATGTTCAGCACACATGCTGGAAAACAGTGCCCAATAAGCCTTCTTAAATTTCCACCGAGGAACACTATCACAAGAATCACGATACGGTCGGATCTGAATTTCAGTAAAAAGTGGAAAATGGTCACTACCTAACGCATCTTCCTGGTATACATCCCAGTTACACTTACCAGCTATTGGTGATGATATCATTGATAGGTCTAAGGGAGAAAGGGTCCATTTGCCAAGATAAATGCGGGTCATTTTACCATCGTTTAAGAGGACTAGATCTACCTCATCTAAAACTGTTCAACAATCTGGCCATTACAATCCGTCTTGTTGCTTCCCCAAAGCAAATTATGGCTGTTAAAGTCACCACATATAAAATAAGGGCCTGCATTGGGATCAGTTACTTTCACCTACGTTTGGCAATGGTAATAACTTTGTCTTCCTCATAATAAATCTTTACTGCGTTAAAACCGTTCTTGGTAATTTATGAACCTGATATGACAAATCAGTCTTAATAAATATAGCACAGTCACCTCTCCGAGGATTTTTAGTATTTGGATTGCTGGTTAGTCAATCCTGACGAAGACCACGATAGCCATTAATCCTAAAATGGCTCTCTGGCCATAGAAATGTTTCCTGTACACAAATTATATAATGTTTGATAGAAAATGCTTCAAATTATCCCCATGTGCAATAAGACTTTGAGCATTCCACTGCATTATAATTGGGAATACTAAAACCTTATCCATCATTCATCTCAACGTGTACCTCCTTCAACAAATTACTAGGAACATCGACGTGAAGATGTATTTTTGCCGCCGACACAAGACGACTCATCTGTTCCTCCTTTTTTGTTGTTGTTACATTGAAGCATCCTGAAATCACCTCAAACAAGAAAGCTAAAACGGTGTGAGGAGAAGGACTAAGGAATGGATTGGCTACTTGCACAGAGCTAACTTGAGCCGTATCAGTTGGATTTGATACACTCTGCTTTAATCAGACTCTCGTAACTGAGTTTTACGATTACCGCTAGGCTTAGACCCTGATCTATCTGTAAACGGAACAGGACAGATTTCAACTGGTGATTTCGAGGCTTGTACTGACACAGATCGAGATTTCTGAGCGGTGGTTACAGAGGCTGCATAAGTTTGAGTCTGCTTCAGCATAAGACAGTTGTACCCTTTGCACAGCCTCCTTGTTTTTCTCACATCCCTTGTAGGCAGCGATGTGTCTACCACCGCAATTGCAACACTTGGATACATTTTCTGAACGATTTTCTTCATTATGCTCACCACTGCACCATGGACATAGATGTTTTTTACTTTTACATCGGGATGAAACATGGCCAAACATCTGGCAATTGTAGCATCTAATTGTTGGTGGGATATACAGACGCACACGAAAGGATTGATAATACATCCTGACACGTTCAGGTAAATGTGGGGTTGAGAAAGTAAGTAGAATGGGGGTAGTAAGATCTTTTTCTTTCCCGCGCAAAAGTCTTTGGGCACATTTGACCTTTTGACTTTTCAATTGTTCGACTATCTCATCCTCAGTTACATCTTCGTCAACATTGTAAATAACTCCCTTGGATTCACTCAGAGACTTTGGGATATAACTGTAGCAACGAACATCGCAGATACATGCTACATTCATTGCAAGATTAAGTTGCTCAGCAGACCTACAATCTATCACTAAATCTCCCTTTTGCATTTTTTTTTCATATGCTCCACATCGCCAATGTTTTTAAGAATATCCCGAGCCAAAGCAATTGGACTCAAATTTGTCAGACGTAATCTTGGGTCAACAGAAGTAAAAATGACAACAAATTTAACAGGTAATAACGAAGTCGCCTCGTTTACAACTCCGTCATCCTCATGTTTTCGTTTCAAACGTTTGGAAATTATCGACACATACTTCTCTGCAAATTCAGCATCTGTCGAAGTTTCCTCAAATGAGGTAGAATGAATATCATCATCCCCATCTCCATCATTGTCGCTCTCCATACCCAAACATATCAGTAACTAATACCAGATGAAGATTTCACGCAGACACAATGCGCGAAAACTGAAGCCACATGGTATGGGAAGTCAACGCAACACAACAAACACACAAATATGGCAAAATAAGCCAATATTTGACCTTAGGTAACCTACAAACACTTACCTGTATACTATAACTGAAGTAAAAGCCAAACGTAGTAATGAATAGCAAACTATAACCCCCAAAAACGAAGGCCCTAACAGCGGAGCGGCTGATAAGCACGCCCGACCCTGTCAAAAGCCAAAGGCGGTCTCCTATAATTCCATAGGGAATACTTACAGTTACCTCCCCTGCTTCACTCGCCCATAAGTGTATTTCTTTACGTAGAATAAATGTTACGAAAATGCTAACAATAGAGACGACAGATAAGACAAATAAACACCAACAGGTTCATGATAATCGTAATTTCATTTTAATTTCTGTCTATTCTGGTTCGGTCACTCCGTTCAGCCGGAAGCTTGCAGGGGTAATGGAGGCGAAAAACGATCTGAATACCACGAGTGACGCTTCAAATGTTGAATATAACATATTTCACGTGAGTAATTATTGAACATGGAGTAGGAAAGCTGAGGGCACAACCAAGGGAGGAAATGGGAATGTGCCTTTGATGGTGGCGATATTTTATTTTGACATGAAAAATATTCTTTGAACCGAACCTAGGAAAGTACGTTGGCAACCTTAGCTCGCTTCGCTCGCATGTACGAAGACCTGTCATTTTCTCCATGCTGCGTAACCCATTTTGCGCTACAGTTTGACTCTGTTCGAACATATGTTGATGACCAGAAAGTTGATCAGCAGCATCGGACCGATGACTATCTCATAGAGTTGGCGTTTTGGGGCAGGAGTTCACACTGTAATAAACCAGTTAGTCAGTTTGGTGTTCTACACACCCATGTGATCTTCAACTAGATCTGTTAGAAGTTGTACTTCACAACTTTCAAAATTATTACTATGATTTCTGACGACAGCCATCATGCAGACGATAGATTAGTGTTTGCCCGCAATGCATCATGGATACTAACTAGGGGATTCCCCTTAGTTAATGATGGTTCAATGACGAGACCTTCATTAGGGGCATACATTGTACTTAGTTAATGGGTGTTTAAATAACGGTTTATACAACCGTATTTGAACACTTTTTACTTTTTTACAAAGTATTATACCGAGATACCTCAGCTCCAAAGGGGGTAAACTCTATACACTTTTCGTTGATTTTGAAAAAGCGTTTGATCCAGTCGACAGACACAAGCTATGGTCTATGCTTAATACCCATGGTCTAAGTCCTAAAATGAAAAAAAATGATTCATAATATGTATCAAAATGCTAAAGCGTGTGTTAAGAATAACCATGAATTCTCAGATTCCTTTGAACTACAACTCGGGGTAAGACAAGGCTGTATACTAAGCCCATTTTTATTCTCATTTTTCATAAATGAACTAGCAAACTAAATTCAAAGCAGTTGTGAGTATGGAATACAGTTACACCCAGACCTAGCACACATTTTCTTCTGCTTTTTGCAGACGATATCTTCTATTCTCAAGAACTGTCGCAGGTTTGCAGAGCCTGATTATGTCAAATTATTTACTGCAGGCTTCGTCTAAGCTGTAGTGATTTGAACTATCATAAATTTAAACGACATCTTTCAAACGATCCTTCCTGTTCTTGTTGCGCTCCTCGTGAAGATACCCAACACTATCTACTTGTCTGTCCTAATTACACTGTACTAAGAAATGATGCAGAATATTACAAACATGGATACAGCTTAAAGACAATCAGTAGTATATACAATGGGGGTTTTAAAACACTTTCAAGAAAAGTCTCTACAAAGCCTTATTTACTAAATAAGGCTTTGGTTGGACCCTTAGCTCTTGCTACTATTGCCCCTACTACTTAACGTGTGTTGGAGGTAACACTGTGCCTATGTCACGTTTATATCAATGAAACAGTTTAACGTGAACCGCCTATGATCTCTTTGGTGTTCGTAATAAAGGCTTGCTGGGCTTTTTGTATCCCCTGTTCTATGTACTTTTTTTTCTCGTCCTCGCTGATAGCAGACTTACGAGACTTGGATCGAATATCTTGTTTCATTCCGTTATATTTTGTGAGTTCAGAGAGGATTGAACGAAACTCCTCTTCTGAGATCTTACTGTCAGAGAGTGCCGTGGAAATACGCTCACTCACTGTGTTGAGCTTTGCTTCGGCCAGAACCCTGATCTCGTCGTGTTTCAATGCCTTACGATGCAGTCGGCGTGATATCAACTTAAGTGCCAACCCTAACACCCCTGCCACCCCAGCCGTTATTTCAATACCTAGCACTATAGGTGTAGCCACGATGGTAGCTAACAATCCAACACCTGCCGCCCCTAGTCCCATGCTGGTTGTCATAAGGGCAGTGTCAGCCCCGTCCAAGATATTGAAAGCTCTATGGTACTTTTTACATAGTGCTTTCCGCGTGTCACGGTCTTGTTCTAGTTGGCGTTTCACATCACATAACTGCCTCAAGCGGAACCCATCTACGGTTTCCAGCGTCTTCGCTACTTCCTCTACGACTGGGTACAGACCCATCCTATAATATATATTTTGAAAGATATTTTAATTGGGTTTCAGTTAATAGTTTATCAATGTATTTGAAGCCTACAAGGTCTATACCCCTAGATATGGTAATAGGTGAGAGGCTAATAGACTTTTCTGTTGTAATAAAAACCCCACGGAGGCTTATTAAACGGTTTATAGGACTCGTGAGGTTATCCCGTTGTATAACAATACGGCAATATTTTTTTAGGTGTTCTTCACCCCAGTGTATTACCACCCAGGGTAAAATTGGGATTGCTCTCGTGGTATTTCCCGCGTTTTCATCCCTCTGAAAGAGGACTTCTATGATGATTGTGGAAGGGGTGGCTAATAACTGAATATGCCTCGGGGAAAGCATATTATTACCAAATGTTAATTTATTGCTTGGTTCAAAAGACCTTAACCCAATTTTTTCTTCACCACGATACCATCCGGAATGAAATCCCCGAACCAGATACCGTTGTTCCTAATCTTAGAGATCCACCCATTTTCGTCCATTGTGATATAAGGTGAGGCGATTGTTAAGTTGATCAGCCATTTGGGCTCTTTAAAATCTGATAACGACACCCGTCTGTACACATTGTCTTTCAAATGCAGGATATATAAATCATCTTCCTCACCAGGCTGATCGAATCCCTCCGTATCTCCTAGGTCGTTAAGCGTAGTGTTGGGATGATGACTGGTCATTATTATACTATTACGATATAATTTCCAACTGGTTTTCTGATAATAGTTCAGGGGTGAACTTCATATCCATGAAGTGTATGTTGTCAGGTAGGAAGATCTTGGTTAGTGATATCTTGTTTTCCACGATCACGTTGACCCCCTGCAGACTGGTGTTGGAACCGACACCCACCCGCACGTAAACGTTGCAAACTTGATACTGATGTTGTTTCACCCACCCGAGTTTGATCCCCTTCACGATCTCGACATCATTCACCGATGGTTCCCCTAGGTAGACTTTGATGATCAGTGTTGAGTTTGCCGGTAGACTCTCTAGTATCTTGACCACGCCTTCGAATTCAGACACCAACTGCAATGTCACGTTTTGTATGGCCGGTTTACTCGATAGCATGTGGGCTGCCATAGTGTCGAGTGGGCTGACGACTATGCTACGTCTCTGAGTTCGGACGTAAGCCACGAGTATGGTTCCGTTGTTCACGACTTTGTTTAGGTGGTTGTCTTTGTTATCCGTGAACACGTAGGGGGAACAGAGCCTAATATTGAGAAACCAGTCGTTATCGGGTAACAACACCCACTTATCATCTTCGGTGAAGACGAGCATATATGGCTTGTTTCGGGCGACGGTAGTGCTCTCAACATCGTCTAAGTCGAACAGTTTACCCCCGAACGATGGGTATATTATCCAGTTATTACCGGTGTTGACAAGGGCGTACATAGTGTTGATTTTTGCTCTTGTGGTATCTACTATATCACTTATGGTTCCATCGGAGGGGACTTCAACGCGTTTGTAAATGTTGTTTTTCAGTTGCAAGGCGTACGATTTACCATCTACTCCGGGAGCGTCGAAACCGCGCGTGTCTCCGAGGTCGGAGATCCCGATATTGACGCATTTTTTCACTCCGGGCCCTTGTGCGCTGGTCATTTTACATGAAGCGTTAAGCTGAGGTATCCTATATTTACAGGATTATGATTTATATCTAACACCGATATTATCAGCTCAGATATGTTGCCCTGGGTTAATCTCTTATACTGCTGTGGTGAAAACGACTCGGTTCTACCGTCGTTGTATTTCTCAGTTTTCACCGGCACTGCTCTCAGTATAGTGGAAGGGTGACCTCCTTGAATGTTGTACGTTGTGCTCACCTGACCGAGATGAATGTACAGCTCTCGGTACGGTACTAGGTCGGGTAACTTCGTGCCTGTGACGGTTGTTGTTGGTTTTATCTCGTCAGGAGACATACCGAGTATCCTCGCTAATGGTCGGCCGAGCCTCAAGGAGGTTCTTCCGTTGTTGATTAACACCACTATACCGTTTGAGTCGTTCATCTTGAGTTCGGCTCCCAGGGGTTTGAAGACCTCATCGTTTAGAGAGCACACGCTGTAGTAGCCGTCAGTTATCTGACTGCGAGTTCCACTGACGAACAACTTATTGTTGCTGGCGTTGATGTTAGTCCATTGCGGTAGGTAGGTGATATCGCAGAGTGCGACTTCGAGTTGACCTGACGTGTTATCGATCGCGTGCGTCAGCTGAACGGCCTCACCGCTCGTTATTCCTGGAAGTGTTATGTACATATTATAATATATAAATTATATATTATAATATGGACTTAGCACACTTGAAAATCGTGGTGGTAGGTAGTACGGGGTTTAAAGCAACCTTTATTAATATCTTTGAAAACTATATCGTGACCGTTAATAACGCGCAGGCGGTGGTAAACTGGAATCAAAACCCAATGCAGTTTTGGCAGAACCAACTCAACTTTGCTGTGTGGTGTGCGACGACAGGGTCGGGTGTGACACTAGACTACGGTATAGACGAACTGAGTAAGGCAGTCATTTTGTTTCATATTTATTATCAAACGAGACGAATATTGAAGGAAATAAGTGCTCCTCTTCCCCAAGATAAAGCGTGGAGTATGACGAATAACCCCTATGATAAACGCGCTTATGAACGTGTTTGTGGGGAGTTTGAGATTCCAACGAATAAAGACTTTCGCCTTCCTGGTGTGAACCATGGTCTCGGTATAGTTCTCGTGTACTTCTACAGGTCCGGAACATATCAGGCCGGTTCTAAAGATGGTCCATACAACCCAAACTGTCATACATTTACAGGCCCCACAACGAATGAAAAGATCCATGTCAGCTGTATAAAGCAAACCAATCCTGATGCAGCCACAGCCTGGACCAAAATGATCTCAAAAACATCGAAAGAATTCACTCGTGCTGGTACAATACGTTTGAACGACTCGATTCGAACGTACGTGTGGGCGCTGTTGGGTGCGCAGTCGATGACGCGTTCCAACATCCTAGGTAAGGGAACTGCTTACGACGCTCAGAAACAGTTCGTTGCCAACGTTGAGGATGCTATCAATTCTCCAGTTGATCTCCCGTGGGCCATCGACCGTTACCAAAACGTGTTAGAATACGCCAGATCGAAAGTCAATTACGTGTTCGGCGTGGGGCTGTACATGGCTCCGAGTGATATGCAACTGAGAGTAAAAAAAGTGGTGGGTTATAACAACAAAATAGTCATAGCCACGGCGGATCAAAAGTTGGGTATCAACCCCGATATTAACACCCCCTATATCCCACACATCCCACCACGTGAAACGGGTATAGTGGCGCCACCCCCGGAGTCTAAAGTTCATGTGGAGGTACCCCCCACACACCCCCATATTCAGGCCTCCAATCACATCGATAATAAAACGGCCCTGGTGGTTGGTGGGGTGGCTTTGGGACTTATTTGGTTAAAAATTTCTTAGCCGCTACATACACCAGACCCGCCACGGCGACGATGGCTGCCCACAGGTTTTGACTGAGCCACGTGGCAGTTTTAGCCAGAGCGCCCAACAACCACGTGACGATGCTACCCAGGATGCCGGGAAGGGCTTCGGCGGCTTTACCAGCCAGTTTAGCTAGGCGTTCCCCGAGTTTTTTTATCCAGTCTTTAACACCACCGGCAGGTGTGGGGGAAACTCCGCCGCCAGCAGGCAGTGTCAGTGACACCACCAGGGTTGATATGATGAAACCCAATGCAGTCAGAATGCTGGCGATGGTGATCCCTTGCTCCCGGAACAATATCCGAATCCTGTCTGCTAACGTGGTGTCTCGGTGGAGGACTTGATTGATGGTTTCCCGCACACGGTTGGTCTGGGATCTAAGCTTTTCTTTGTAGCCGGACGCTGTCTCCAACCAGGTCTGCCTTTCATCTTCCAAATTACGTATTCGTTCCTCGATGGTGGCTTTCATAGACTCGTCCTCAGTTTCACCGAGTTTTTCCTTTTCATAGGCGATGTGGTCGTCTATCTCACTCATTTTGACCGTGCTTTTCCAGAGCTGACCACGAATGGTTTGCATCAACAGGTCCAACCCCTTCAGTTCCCGAAAGGTAATTTCGAGACCCGGAAAGGGCTTGTTCTTGTAGTCGGCCAACACCTTTTCAATATCATAAGTCATGTTTTGATCCGATGTGGCGTCCCTGATACCTTCCAGACTTTGAACTAACTTCGGAGGATACTGCTTAGGTCGCGCGCCACCGTAATCTTTGAAGCCTAGTTTCTTGCTGACAAAGTCACTCCCATATCGACTGCTCAGTGTTGATAAAGCAAGCGGTTCTCTCGTGTATTTATTCATGAGATCGATCTCCGGGTGAGCCTTCAAACGCAGCGTGCCATTGCTATCGAGGGTAAACCTGGAATAGTTCCTTCCCAACGACTTGAGTTTGGATTTATTTTCAACTGCTTTGTAATAATCGTCGACGGCGTCCTCCATGAGTGAGCCACCTTGCGAGAATGAGGTCTCCTGGTCATCATTGAATGCCTGGGCACTATCGTCCCACATATCATCCATAGGTATGTCTTCATCCATTAGTATTAAAAATATATTTCCTTTATATAAGAATGTACGGCAGAAAATTAGATCCTTTCAGAAGATTGAGAGAGCCATTAGGCGCCAGAGCCGTGCGCCAGTCGGTGACCATCACCAACAATCCCAGCAAGATAGACCAGAATCAAACTCTGCTGGTTAGATTTCCAAACCTTGGTGAGAATGACCTCATTGTACCATTGTACCTCACTGTTCGACTTGCGTTCAATATCACGTTGACCTCCGACAACGACAAACGCGAGCTAGTGCGGAACGTGGGTCGAGCTATCATCAAGAAAACGACCGTCAAGATCAGCGGTAACGAGGTGCTGAGTATCGACGACAGCGACGTGTTTCACTGCTACGGGGATCTCTGGAAAAGCGAGGGAGAACGAGTCAATGATGTGTACCAGGGCATCAGCAAATCAACCCGGTCGCGCATAGGGTATGCCTTCACGCAAGACCAGCTAGACAAGCTATCGGACGGTGAAAAGGCCATCGCTCGAGCATACGGGAATCGATTCTGCGTGCCGCTCGACTTCGAGTTGCTCACGGGACACGCGCCGTTTTACCAGGCCGCGCTGGGTGATAGGCTCAAATACGAGCTCACGTTTAACGACTATAGCAAAGTAGTGCGTACGCCGAACGGTGATGAGGCCAGTTATGCCATAGACAACATCTCTCTGGAGTTCGACATGGTCACTAGCCCGGAGCTGGCCAGGCAGGTTCGAAGCCAGTACTCTGGGAAGATGGCTATCCTGTACGATCGCGTACTGAGGCATAGATCAGTCGTGCGAGATAAGAGCGACACTGTGTGGAATATCAGCCTGAACGTGCCGGCGCGATCGATGAAAGGTATCCTGGTCGTCCCCGTGGAGGATTACGAGCCATTCCGGAGGGACAGCGAGAAGTTTTTCAACCCCGAGATTGAAAAGGTGGAAGTGACCATCGAGGGCGTGCCCAACCAGCTGTTCAGTCATGGTATGAGACCACACCAGCAGTGGGATGAGATAAAAAAGCTACCAGTGGGGGATTACATAACAAAGGACCTGGACCTAGGCTCCGTGCAGATCGGTGAATACCTGACCACCAAGTACGCCCTATGGTTGGACATGCGATGCACGGATGATGATAAACTGCACGGTAGCGGGCGCCGTATAGATAACGGCAGCGAAGGGATAACCATCCAGATTACTAAGAAGGCTCAACCCGCTGGTAAGTTGAAATTATATCTGTACGTTATTATGGACGCGCAACTTAATATAGACAATGGGAGATTCGTGCAAGCCATCTATTGACCTCCCCACTGACCCACACTGCGCCATAGTGTGCGGGCAGACTGGCTGTGGGAAGACCGTTTTCGTGTTGGATATGTTGGAGGGTTACTACAAGGATGTGTTCGATAACATCGTTATCATGTGCCCTACTCTGAGCATGAATAAAACGTACGCGCGACCTTGGGTTATGACGGACCCGGACGTACACAAAATCGACCCTGGAACACGCCAGCAGGACTGGTTGAAAGCTCTTCACGAGAAATTTAAAGGGGAACCGACGCTGTTCATACTGGACGACTGCAGCGCTAATCGCGAGATAACAAAAAAGAGAGACATGCTATCGTACCTGGCCTTCTCCGGCCGGCATGCAAATCACAGCGTCTGGGTGCTAACGCAGAAGTTCAACTCGGTGTTGAAAGACCTCAGGGAGCAGACGCGATGGGTGGCCTTATTTCACTGCAAGGACAGGGATTCGTTCGAGGAGTGTTTGAGAGAGAACGATGTGATGAGCAAATTAGAACGGGAACGGGTGAAGAAACAGCTCGCTGAAACTAAACACGCTAAGCTCGTGCTCAAGACCGACCAACCAGTAGCATATAGGGTGTGCTAAAGCTAAGCAAAGCTAAGCAAAGCTAAGCAAAGCTAAGCTAAAGCTAAGCAAATGCTAAGTATAGCTATGAGTGTTTGTCGTGTGCAACTTAACCTTCATTTCTCTGTGTTTTGTCTGCATCGGGTATTATATAGTTAAAACTAAATCTTACTTGTTATATTATAAGATGGAGTGTGAGGAATTGCTCGAACAATTGTTGGTGGAGGGTTCCCCCACTGATGATAAGCGAGAGAAACTGGTGGCGTTGGCTGTTGGCGGCAAAGCCAAACATTACTTTGGAGACTACACTCCGGATAAAATTCACAAAATGTCAGCCGAAGAAATCGATAAGCTGTACGCTAGATACGAGTCCCGGCTCGGAGCAGAAATGACAAAGACAATAGGATCGGCTATGACCCAGATATACACCGGTATTGTATCATACTTCCTTCCCATTCCACCAGAGCGCCGACTTTACCTGTGGGAGGACCTCGAGAAAGACCCTTTTATCGAACACGCCGTGAGTTCTATCAGCTGCGGGCTGGACCACAAATATGGTATGTTGTTGGCTCCAGTGACGGCGGCGATTATCACGGCAAAGCATTGTCAATTTGAGAGAAAAAATAATAATAATAGTATAGATGGATACTGCTCCCGAGGTGATACCCCCCACAGTGAGGGAAACTCCACTGGAGGAAACCCCCACAGTGAGGGAAGTGACCCCTTCACAGGAACCCCCAACAGTAACCAGGCAGAAGAATCCTAAGAGAGTAGCTGCCGGTAAAAAACGGTGGTGTAACCAACATAAAATTATTACAGTGACCAACCCAACCCGACTGTTGTTGGCTGTAGGTGCTGCCGTGGTTATAACATGGTTATACGTGGGAGTACCCTCCCACAGTGAGGTGGTACCTGAGGTGGTAACCCCCACTGTCGACCCGCATATCATGTTATAATTTAAAATATTTTTATATATACATAATGTCTGAGGGGAAAACGTTCGTCAACGACGCATACCACGCCACAGTGGTCGCCAGTCTAGCAGTAGGGTACGCTCGGTTGACTAAAATGGTGCTTAAACAACCAACTATCAAGTTAGATTTCAACCTGCAGGATATGGGTATGCTCATAATGAACCTTGGTATGGCGATGGCCACAAAAGACATCCTAGTAAAACAAGGGATAATACCTGATAATATAATGAAATAAATATAGGATGGCCACGATAGCTATGATGGTCGGTGGGGCGTTAGTGAATGCCCTGGCATTTTCCGGGAGTAATTTCCTCTTCTCGAAACTACGAGATGATCACGCGGCTGAAATACAGGAAGAAAGGAAGCAGCACGATCTCGCTACTGAGAACTTACAAAAGGCACAGGCCGAGTACGCTAAAAAACGCCTCCAGAGGATCGATTTTATTAACGAACAACTCCAGTGTGAAAACCATGCCGTTCAAACATTCAACGATGTCGATGAAGCAATGAAAGAATACTACCTACTAACTGGTAAGCGATTGGAACCGCTCAATAAAACCACACTCGCTCAGTACTACACACCATCCAAGGGACAAATGAATCGTGAACTGGGCTTCATAGTGTTGGGTATAGCAGCTACTGCGTTGGTTGCAAAGCAATTAAATTAAATACCTATATAAGTAAACATGAGACCCGCTCCATACCAATGCGAATACATACTTATGGGGAAGACCGAGGCCTGTGGTAGGAAATGCAGGAATCAGGGGTTCTGTTGTTTCCATATGGGAAGTCCTAACTACACGTGTTCTGTGTGTGGTATCGGGGTTAAAGGACACTACTGTCTATGTAAAGCTCACGGAGCGAACGTAGTCAGACATCAACTCATCTACGAGAATAAAAAGGACTACATAAAAGAACGTAGGCGACTGCTCAAGATAGACTCCAAATAAATGTTTTACTCATATACACAAGGAACAGCCACATATTTTTATCAAGGGTTACCTCCCTTTACTGTGAACCAATTAGACATTGGTTATGTTAGGTGTAAACACTATGACTACTGTACGCGAGCTTAAGCGGGTCGCAAAACAGAGAGGTGTGATCGGGTATTCTCGAATGCGGAAGTCAGCATTGTTGAGATTACTAGGTTTAGAAGCCCCTCCTACGGTAAAACAATTAAAAGCTCAAGCAAAACAGCTTGGATACACGGGTTATTCAAACCTGGGGAGAGCCGGGTTAACCACATTGTTATCACATGCCCCCGTTCCCACTGTAAAACAACTGAAAGCCGAGGCACACGATTTGGGTTTAGGCGGGTATTCCCGTATGAGAAAACCACAGCTTGTAGAATTATTACGACAGAATAGAGCTATTGACCTACAGTTCGTGCGCACTGAGCGCGCTGTAGGCAACTATTTGAGAGGTTGGCGCATGCACGTTGATAGAAACATAGACATTACAGATATCAAGCCTCTGATAGCTGATAAGGTCAACCAGGAACTAAATAACCTAGGAAGTATCAAGTTTCAGATCACAGTGAAAATGTCGCTCGATAAGCAGGTTGGGGGGCCCACAGGGACCACTGAGTATGTTCAGCCTTACTTCCGAGGTAAACAAGAGGTTGTCACACATACAGAGACCATTGACGCATCAATCGATACCAGTTTTCAGCAGATACGAGAATACCTAGAACGCTACACACACTTGGGGTCCGGGTGGGCTGTAGATAAAATCGATAATGTCTATCTAGACATAGCTAACTACGTGCCATTCAGAGGCGGGTCATACCTAGCCTTGCCTCCCTACTATAGGAACAAACATGCCATAGTAAACGTTAAGAATAGAGGAAACGATTGCCTGAGGTTAGCTATCAGGTCAGCCTTATTTCCAGCTGACACTAATTCGAACAGGCCTTCTAATTATCCTCAGGATGATGGACTCAACTGGGATGGTATAGATGAACCCACCCCCATATCCCAGATCACTAAAGTAGAAAAACAGAATAATCTGGCTATAAATGTCTTTGGGCACGAAGGTAACACAACAATAGTACACAGGGTCAGCGAAGTGAAGGATCACCAAGTTATCAATATATTCATGATCCAGCGAGGTGACAAGTATCACTACACATGGATAAAACACTTTAGCAGGCTGTTCTATGACCAATCGGCACACAGAGAAAAGACCCACTTCTGTGAACGATGCCTACATGGCTTCACACGAGCTGATTTATTAGAATCCCACCGGGAGGATTGCCAAGGTGTGGGGCAGACGGCCATACGAGTCGACATGCCTAAGGAAGGTGATAATATCCTAAAATTCGGTAACCACAAGAACCAAATGTCTGTGCCTTATATCATATACGCCGACTTCGAAGCCTTGGTGGTGGTGGATTCCCCCAGTGGTGCCGCCGGCGAGGCTCCCAGTGGTAGCTTTACCCACAAAACACAAGAGCATAAAGCCTGTGGGTTTGGATACATTGTCGTCCGTTGTGACGGGGAAACGAAAGCTCCGGTAGTGTATAGGGACCCTGACGCGGCTGAAAGGTTTCTAAAGTGTTTGCAGGAGGAAGAAAAAATTATTAGGAATACATTGTATAGAATCGCTCCCATGCGTATGACCCGAGTCGACAGGCTAGCTCACGCTAGTAGCACTAACTGTCACGTGTGCGACTCACCACTTAACGGTGATTCGGTGAGAGATCACTGCCACATAACTGGTAAGTATAGAGGCGCCGCTCACAGCGCGTGCAACCTCAAGTTTAAAATCAACCCTAAGACAATAAACATCCCCGTTGTCTTTCACAACTTGAGAGGGTACGACTCACACTTGATCATGCAGGCCATCGCGAAAATCGATGGTAATATAACGTGCATCCCCAACAACATGGAGAGATACATCTCCTTCAGCTTAAACGCACTTAGGTTCATTGACTCGTTTCAGTTCCTCCTGTCGTCACTCGACAGTCTGGTCAAGGCCAACAATACCTTCCCTATCACCGATCGATACACAGACGCCGAGACTAGACCCCTGCTTATGAGGAAGGGTGTGTACCCCTATGAGTACATGGATAGTTGGGTCAAGTTCACCGAGACCAGACTACCCCCTATTGACTGCTTTTATAGCAAGCTGAATGAGGCGTCCGTCTCACGAGGTGATTACTCGCACGCGACTAACGTATGGAATAAACTGGGTTGTAAGAACCTGGGTGATTATCACGACCTGTACTTGAGGACAGATGTACTGCTGTTAGCCGACGTGTTTGAGACGTTTAGGCGAACGTGTTTCAAGCAGTATAAACTCGACCCCGCATGGTATTACACCAGCCCAGGTCTGTCGTGGGACGCCTTGCTTAAAAAGACCGGAGTTAATTTGGAATTGCTCACAGATTACGACATGCACCTATTCATTGAGAAAGGCTTGCGAGGTGGGATTTCCATGGCATCCAAACGATACGCGAAAGCAAATAATCAATACGTGAAAGGTTACGATCCTAACAAGCCAACCAATCACATTCTCTACCTCGACGCAAACAACCTGTACGGCTGGGCCATGCGCCAGTATCTACCTACAGGGGGATTCGAATGGGTACCCCACGTTGATGTTATGGGGGTTGCACCAGATTCGAACAAAGGTTATATCCTCGAGGTTGACTTAGAGTATACCAAGGAATTACACACATCGCACAACAGCTACCCCCTGGCCCCCGAACGTATGAGGGTTAACCCAGACTGGATGTCTGAGTACCAACATAACTTGTTAGGTGGGCGTGTGACAGACGTTGAAAAACTCGTGCCTAACTTAATGAATAAGACCAAGTACATCGTTCACTATCGCAACCTACAGCTGTACCTGTCGTTGGGTATGAGGCTGACCAAAATACACAGGGTGCTCATGTTCGACCAGAGCCCATGGATGGAGCCCTACATCAGAATGAACACAGACCTACGAAAAAAAGCCACCAGTGATTTTGAGAAAAATCTCTACAAGCTCATGAACAACTCGGTGTTTGGTAAGACTATGGAGAACCTGAGGAAACGCGTGACCGTGAAGCTGGTTCGGTCGAGTGAGGAAGACAAGCTCAGGAGATTGATAGCCAGTCCGGCATTCAACCGTAGTAAGATATTCACAGACAACCTGGTTGCCCTACACATGAAGAAAAGCCACATAAAATTCAACCGGCCTGTTTACGTGGGGATGAGCATCCTCGATTTATCCAAACACCTGATGTACGACTTTTACTACAACGAGCTCAAGAAACAGTACGGTGACAGGTGTGAAGTGCTGTACACTGACACGGATTCCCTGCTGATGGAGATTCGAACCGAGGACGTGTACGAGGACATGAAAAAACACCTCGATTTATACGACACCAGCGACTACCCTAAGACCCATGCCATACACAGTACGGTAAATAAAAAGGTCCTAGGTAAGATGAAGGACGAGTGTGCTGGCACGCCCATAGCCGAGTACATAGGTTTGAGACCTAAGATGTACTCCATACTGAAAGCCGACAATAGTGAGATCCGGAAGGCTAAGGGGGTTAAGAAGTATGTGATTCAAGGAAGCCCTGTTCAAGACCCGTACCTTTAGGCATAAAATGAACACACTTAGAAGTGATGGACATAAGATATACGGACTGACTATAAACAAGACGTCCCTGTCGCCTATGGACACGAAACGTTGGATAGCTATTGATGGGATAAACACATACGCGTATGGACATGAAAAAATTTGAGGCTATTTACTACAGCCCGCGTGGGTACTGGAAAGGAGCTAGCGCAGTAGATAAGCTAGCTAAAATAGCGCGAGTACCCCCGGAGGAAGCCAAAGCGTGGCTTGAAAAACAAGCCCTGTGGCAGATCTATTTGCCGGCACCACGCTACGTGCCTAGAAGGAGGTTCGGTATTAACATACCTAATAGCGTTCACCAGGCAGACCTACTGTTCCTAGAACAAGACAAGAGGTACAAGTATGCCTTAACCGTAGTGGACGTAGCCAGTCGTTACAAGGAAGCCGAACCCTTGACCACGAAAGATTCGGCCCAGGTAGCCAGAGGATTCGAACGCATATACAAACGCAGTCCGCTGACGTGGCCAACAGAGCTGCAAGTTGACCCCGGACGGGAGTTCATGGGTGCCGTGTCACAACTGCTAGCCAAACACGATACAAAGGTCAGGCGTGGCACGGCCAGAGCCCATCGCAGCCAAGCCATAGTTGAGAGATTTAATAGGACTTTGGCTGAGCGCTTGTTCGGCCATCAGTATGCTAGGGAGATGGCCACCCCTGGAAAATGATCGACTGAATGGGTCACGAGGTTACCCAAGGTGGTGTCGGCAATCAACCATGAAGTCACCCGTCTCACCGGTAAGAAACTGGCAGACGCTATCAAACTAAAATCAATAGTTGCAGAGTCGGCCGCTCCATTGCGTGGGAAGGAGAAACAGATACCAGATAGGGCCCTAGTGAGGTATCTATACCAGCCGGGGGAACACGAGGGTGATAGCCGTAAGCGGGCCACCGATCCTATATGGTCAGTCAAAACTTACAACATAGATAAAGTGGATATAAAAGCCGACGAACCTAACTTGTAATACTTGAGGGATGGGCCGGGTAGGGGGTTTGTAAGAGAAGAATTATTGATCGTACCGTACGGCACAGTGTTACCTCCAACACACGTTAAGTAGTAGGGGTAATAGTAGCAAGAGCTAAGGGCCCCACCAAAGCCTTATTTAGTAAATAAGGCTTTGTAGAGACTTTTCTTGAAAGTGTTTTAAAACCCCCATTGTATATACTACTCAATCTTATATGGAAATGGTGAATTATCTGATCTTGATAATCTAGCCATCTAAAAATCTGTCTAATTCTTCGTCACTGATTCTCGTAGATTTGATACTAAATATGGTTGAGAATTACTAGCTCTAAGAAATAAATTAGATTGGTTGTTTTTGAAACATTAACCATTAACTAGTTTCATGTGCATTTACCTTGTGGTTTGTCATATGAATATCCTGTATTAGAGCTTTGGTTTATTTACTTTCGTAAAATGCATTGGAGAGGCATTAACATAAGCTTCTAGCTTGTTTGCCTATCCACTCGTTTTTCATGAATAAATATGTTTAAACCAATACCACAAACCGTACTATGCTTCAAAACTTGTCCATGTTTGCTTACTATGCAATGTCGTTTAGAACAGAATATATCTTAGAACACAATGTATCCTACAGTTGATTACTGTCTCTTTTTCAAGTATATTTTATGTGCGTGCAAATATCGATGTAATAATGTTTTTTTGTACTACAGGCCTGAGGCCTTTCAGTACCGGAAATAAAATAATAAATAAGTACTTCATTAACTAATCAAACACTTTAATCAATGATTAGTGTTTAATTGATGATTATATAATTATATAATTACATGTTGATGCAACCGGGACATGGTGCTTGATCTGTTGATAAAAGTTCACGTTCTACTTCAGTTTGTTATGAATATATTTTTGGAGCCTGTTGGTAGATATTTCCATGGTCTATAAGATACAATTTCTCATTTCCTAGTAAAGTACAAATTCTAGTACTTTTTTGGGTTGAGTCCCATCCGGGATTCGAACCCGCACCCTCAGATTTCACTAGGAAAGTGAAATCCCAAATATGACATATGTTGCCTTTTAACCACTTTCTAAAATGGCATTGTGTAATCATAGCTTATCAGAGGGATACACAAAGTACGCAGTCTAGACTACCAGTTGTCCGACTTTCATTTCTGTGGAAGTGGCAGTAGCTGAGCGGGCTAGGAGGCTGACTGACTGCCTGACTCTTAGGGTGCGAGTTCGAATCCCGGATAGGACTCAACCAAAAAAGTACTAGAATTTGTACTTTACTAGGAAAGTGAAATCCCAAATATGACATGTGTTGCGTTGGATGTTTTCATAGTAAATTACCTTGAAGGGCGGAGATTTCAGTCCGAAATCCGAGTTACATGAAGTCCGAATTAGTTAGCCTGTATGTAATGTTAACTTAGGGTCCGATTAAGACAGCTTCCACTGTATATTGTAAAGCCATTATTTGAGGTACCGGCCACATAGATATTATGTGCACATGTAAATATCTTCCCAGCAGGAGTAATAGTGGCAGGCGCTAGATCGGTATGGTAGGAAACGCAGTGTCAAAATTTAATGTAATCCATTTATGTCATTGTCATTCTCTTCCCACGGAGGTCATATCTCCCTGCTAGTCTCTGTCCTAAAACGGTTCGCAATAAAATCCCCCAGCGGCAAAACATCGCAACACGAATTGTGCCCCTTCTTTCTATCCAATCAGAACACGTGTTACATCGACTTGATCCAACTTGACTAATACAAGCAAATATGGGGACACAAATATTCCCCATCTGCCGGGGTCCTATGTTTATGTGACACACACGAATCTCATGGCTAACTTGTTCGTTGTCAACGAGGGCTATGGAGACGCCATTGATCCGGCCATTACATGGCAGGGTTTGCGCATCGCGTTGGGGCTGATGTTCTAGTTTTCCCAAAACATACGGGAATGACCGTGGTCTTACGAATGATCACTTTTGAAACAAAATCGCTTATTGCAGAACTAAATCCAATTGCAACCAATCACGAATCCTGAACACTCGCACCATGAAAATGTCGTATTAGAACAGAGTTTTTTAGAAAGATATAACAAATATCCTCAGTGGGGAGAGAATGTTGCTTGAGAGGCATTCTATAAGTTGTAATCAACGGGAATGACAAGTGTTTATGGGTGCTGAATTCATCAATGTACCATGAAAGGCAAACTTGGTAGTATAAGGAGATGACTAGCTATGGAAGTTATGTGAATATCAGTGGTGACACTAGTTGTTTGTAGAAAAGGAGTGTATGTCCTCCGCCATTTCCAAAACATCCCTAAAAATGATGTATACCAGCCACATAAAGAAACTGTGCATGTGCATTGTCAAAATATTATCCCAGTTGATAAGTACGATAACAATGTCAAAGGTACATTTAAACTTTAATGGATGGATCATGAGACCATAACAAATCGAATGTACAAGCGGGACAGGGGTCGAAGGACCACTACGTCACAAGCTCAGTCATGGGTATGTCCACCATCGGCATTGTGAACAGCAGTGCACTGTCGACGCGTAGAGCCTATCAAACGTGCAAGGAAGGCTTGTGGGATGTCACGTCAGATTCTCTCAAGTTTTTACACGGTCAAGGACGTTATCTGTTGGATGCGGATGACGGCGTAGACGTCGATCCATCTCGTCCAAAACATGCTCTATCGGGAAGAGAATTTGCAGGCCAATGCAGTAAGTCAACGTTGTGGTGTTGCAAGAAATCCATAGCAACCCTTGCCATATGAGGGCGGGCATTGTCCTGTTGGAATGTTAAAGATCACATGCAACGTAAAACACAACTTTGCAGATTCTGATACCTTTCGGTATGCACTCACCGAAACAAATCACAAAAATGCCAAATCAGCCAATAAAGTTGAGAAAAAACGCGAGGAAAAAAAGCCCGCGAATCGAGTTCAAACAATTCACTACATTTATGACTCGTGCACCCGAGTCCTGTCTCTGCCACATTATGTAAGTAGGCAGGTGTGATACTTGTACACATGACACGTCTTTATGTCTGTGGGTTGCAAACAAACTATATACATTTTTCTCGGATAACTGGATCTGACGGAAACTGGTGTAAACTCTTGTCAGTTTCAAGTCCTGCTTTGTGCTTTCCATCCACGCAGTAGTTCACCATCTGTACTGAGATGATTTTTGATAGGATCGAACGCAAATTTAGAGAACATGTATTTATAAAACACAACATCTCTATGTACATTCTTTATGGATAACAACTTCGTCTAGTGTATATGATTTGTTTGACAACGGTATATGAATCCATACTGAAACGACACATCAAGTACAATAAAAGAAGTTGTTATTCAGAAAGAATCCTACTTTTATGTGACTTTCCATACTTCTAAAATGTCCATCAAACAGATCATATTTCTGTACACACAATGAGCCCTCAGCAAATTTACCAGCCAATCGAAAGCCCTCGTTACACATGAGTGCACATCCACCCGCTATGGGTTCGGTCTCCCGAGGGCTTCGTTTCGAGGGAAGCCCAAGTACAAAATATTGCACTTTTGAATCGCGATTGTGCGGTTACAATTTTGTTTATTTGTTTTTTTACAAGCAGCAATGTATATTATATGTCATGAATAAGTGATAATTGTGTCTCAATTATGTTTGATTTTTGGCTGCATGTGACCTTTAACCCAGCGCCATGACGTTGCAGAAAAGGACTCGCCACAGGTCGAAGAATCTGATCCCTGTAGCCCATACTAGTTAAGTTGCCCTGATAAATCTGCAAAGGTGTTCTTTGGCGTCCACCCCAAATCATCACGGAACCACCACCACCACCAAAGCGATTCCTCTCCAAGACAGAGGCCTGTGCATAACGTTCTCCCACGCGTCTACATCACTGTGGGACATGTTAAACCTGGACTCATCTGTAAACACAACATTTCTCCACGAAACTAAGGTTCTGAGAACATGATTTCGGCACCACATTCGGCGAGCTTGTCGATGACGTTGCGTCAGGAGAGGTCGTATGGCGTGACGTCGTGGTCTGATCCCGTGATGACGTAAACGTTGGGGTGAATACGGTGAAGTCCTGTGATGGTCCGGGCAGTCATCATTCCAGTCTTAAACCTGTGGCGAAGATGGGTCACCCTTATCCATCTGGTCTGCCTTGGCGTTGTTATACGTGGACGTCCAGAAAGTGGCCAATCAATGACGTCATTTATTTTCTCACCAGTACAGAATGGTGTTCCGGCAGCAGTGGGAATGTGCAGCTACTTGCCGTTGAGACATTCCCCCACGGACTATCCCAATGGACCCAGTGACGTTGTGCAGCCTTGGCATGCTATGCGTTTCAATAGCCGTTTACTTTTTAACAATCGCAAGGGCAGGGATTGAGCCTTCCAGAGTGACAGTTTTGTGTGGCATTCATTTGCTCTGTTTCTCTTTCCCGGAATGCGTCTCGAGGACGAAACCACTGACGCCACGGAACGGGGCACGTGCATGCATGTTGTCACCAATCTTTGAGTTTAAATGTTTATGTGTCTACACAGGTTTGCTGAATTTAGATTTTAATTTTTTGTATGCTCAGTGTCTTTATGTGCCTAGTATACTTCGCATGACATCCCACGTTAATAACTCGTTCCGTACGACGGCAGCCTACACACAAACCATAATTAATTAACGATGTTTTACTACAGTGTGTACTATAGTAAATAAAAACACAGGGCGTGTAACGCTAAAAACTGCCACCAAGGTATGTACTGTCACTGACAGGGTATTAGTATATAAATAAAAGGAAAGGGATGTAACGAGGTCAATACATCAAGTTCGTTTCATCCTATTAGAAGTGCACAAATTTCAAGCCAATAGTGTTGCCTACAAAATGAGACAAACCGCACAAAAATCTAAGCAGTACTTTGGGAGCTAGGGTCGTCCGGAGCTCAAAAATCGTGATTACTGGATTCCGAGCCAAAATCTCTGCTCAGAATTTGTAGCGGTGACTCACCTATTTTCTTGTTTATTTCGCTGTGTACACAAACGACGTGCACCAAACATCAGGAGTTGATCTTTCAACGCGATAATCGCTATTTTTCCGGACAACACTTACAGCTTACTATGATAATGAGTTTACGTACATTTATTTATCACAAACAGGACTGTGTTGTGCCCGTTAGTAACTGACGACCTAGACCTGCCCCGAACTGAAAAAGGCCAGGGAGATCTTTGTCCATAAATCAAGTATGTCCGGATCGCTGACCCTTTTCACTAAAAGAATCATGCACATTGTGAATGACACTGGCCCCCAGACCCCACCCACACCCTTACCCCAACACACACATCTAAAATATGTGTACAAATTAAGTGACGCCCTACTCCTTAAATTCACCACACGTACTTAGAAACCCACCCGCCAATAAATTATGCACGGTACCTACTGAATCAGGTTTCAAGCACTGGAAAGCCTATCGCTTTGAATTTGATTATTTCTTGAATGATTTCTACTCAAAATCTATGAAACTGATAAATTCGTAGCAAAATTAATTTCATACTGTAACGCTTCAGTTATTAGCACAGATTTGATATACATACAAGGCAATTCCACTATTAACTGGGGTAATGGGAAGTACTGCACTGGAAATCCTTTTTGAAGCAGCCGAGCAGATAGTTTCACTGCGTCTAATAGTGCGGGTGTAATAAAAAATATTAGAAAAACAGCCCGAGAAAGGTATTTAAGCTTCAGTTGTTGCACTCCCTGTTCTGGTTTTATTACTCCTTAAACTTCCGCTTGGCTGGGTTTGTGTTTGCTGAATTACTGTACACCCAACGACGAAGATAAGACCCTGACTACGGTGCTCCTGAAGGCGTTACATCCTCAAGGACATAGGGCAGGTAAGTTCATTGACTGCAAGTAACTTTTACCAGCAACTATCTTAGAAACCATCAGCCTGAAAGCTCCCGTATTTGGCATACGGGACCAGCATCCGAGAAAGTGATCAAGGGGGATCCAGAGTGGAATTTGTCCCTGACACTCAATTGCTGATTGTAAGAGGAGACCGCATTGGACAATTTGTCTGCCGTGGATTGAATATTGGTGGTGGTGTACGAGTGAATTGTTGTGTACCGCAACTTCACCTACAAGTGTGGTAGAGCGTGGCCCTTTCTATCTGGCGGGTGGTGACGCCCGATTCAGTATATGAACAAGACTGTACGATATAAGAAACGTCGCTTTTCAAAACCCAATGCAAGTTTTTGTTCTTACAAAACGGTGTTTTATTTATGATTGTGTCGTTTTGTTAACATGGGTTTTTTCAATCCAAACTGATAATTATTACCTACATATGTGTGTTTTCTGATGAAAAAGCATGTCGATCAAACGCACCTTGAAAGGCTGACGTTTTGAAAGGTTCCGTATGAAAATGAAAATGCACGTGCATAACGTGACAACCCTACCAATAAAAGCGAGTCCCAAACTCTCCTAAACTCATTTTTGTTTTGACACAATTACCATGGCACAAATCACGAGAAATCAGAAGAACCTTGGGATGACTGCAAATTGGTCAGACTTCCACTCATTTTAATGATCATGTTAGGACAATCTAGCGACTGCAGGAGTGTTAATAGGTCGGTAACAGCATCCATAACAGTCCAGGCAGAGGGCTACCTTCAGTAACGCCACAACGTCAAGACCGTCAAATTGTCCTCCATCATCTGCAGGGTCGCCTCCCCAGAGCGATGGAAAGAGCACCCCAGACCACCAGGATTCACAACAGACCCATCAGTACCGATACAGTGTGTCGACGTTTGCGCAGAAGAAACCTCTGTTGTCACAGACCATTTCGAAGTCCTGTCATCACTAACCAAATCCACTGCAATGGGCACCTCGACATCGAAATTGGCGTTATCGACAATGGAGAACGTGCTTTTGCCTCCTGAAAGTCGATATTGTATTTTGATAGTCGATGGCAGGGTGAGAGCTTGTTAAAGGCGTGGAGAACTGTTTTCCATTGAGTGTACTGGTGAAAGAGACTCGTAGGGTGGTCAAAGCATCATGGTGTGGAGTCCAATAGGTCTGAACCAGATAACTGGCACTGTGATGTTCCAGAATCTCGGACCAGGACGTGGAAGTGCCGTGAAAGTTGCTCGGTATATTGACCAAGCCCCACCTGGCCCACATTTTGGACGTTACAGAAATCACATCTTCCAGCAAGACACCGCAGTCAAGAGTAACAGTAGACGCCATGGAACCCAAACCTCACAATAGCCCGAACTTACTCTTGATTTGGGGCCAGTAGAGCACCTTCGGGATGAGATTCAAAGAAGACTGAATGATATCCACCCAAGGCCGACAACCGCTGCCGGAACAGGCTTTTCACAAGGTATGGACCCAAGTGCCTAATGCCTTCATCAACCGGTTACTTCATTCCATGTACAGATGAGGCTTTCATCGATGCTGATCGAGGTCACACACAATACTGACTTTGGGTTATCTTAATTTTACCACATTCGGTGGTTCTGGTTGTTTGAACTCTAAATGTGATACCCGAATATGTGTTAACCATAATATGAACTCACTCCTCCCGTGTCGTTGTTAATTCGGTTGATTTAAAGTCTGTGCTTTGAGGAACCGGTTTTGTTGCGACCTTTCTTTTGTAGCTCAGTATATTTTGTCAGTTTTACTTGCCAATAGGCGAGACAGGTATATCCTCTTTCAGTTTCGATAGAAGTTCAGGTTTGAACCAGTTTGCTTTGAACCATTTGGCCAATCCAGAAATATTCTGAATCTACAGAATTTGAAATTAGCAAACAAGGGAATTCATGTCTTAAGTTTAATGACATAATGTATACCAATATGTCCCACAATATCATTTTTAGGAGCAAGCAACAGTTTCCTCCTCCTGTTCAAATTTTCACGGAGGTTGTTCAATTACAGGTTACATGTTGCATAACGTGGACAGCGCAATGTAAATTCCACTCCATAGCTATCAACTGCTGTCAACATGTATACTACCGACAAGAAATAAGGGAACTAATGAAATAAAAGCGAATTTGAAACTGATTTAAATATCCACTAAATCAATTTTAGGCGTCAAGTTCAATATCTGGTGTGTCCACCATGTTGGGCAACACATTCACGGCACCTTAATGGCATGCTGTTAATCAATTTCCGGATGGTTGCCCGTGGTATTGCCCGCCATTCCTCTTGGAGAGCTGCGCCAAGCTGGACCAGGTTGGCGACCAAGAACGTCCCAGAGATGTTCAATTGGGGACAGGTCTGGGGACTTAGAGGGTCAGTCCAATGTCTGGATACCTTCTTGTCGGAGATAAGCGGAGACAATTCGGGCCTGATGTCAATGGAGCCAGAACAGGACGCAATATTTGGTCAACGTATCGCTGACCAGTCATGGCGCCGTTAATGTCGTGTGTAATCCCACCCCACACCATGACACTAACACCTCCATATCGATCATGGTCAAGAATTGCTGCTCTGGCATATCGCTCCCCGCTCCGACGCCAACAACGTTTTCTTCCATCTGTGAATCGTAGGCAAAACCTTGACTCATCAGAGAACATGGTGTAACGCCAGTGGCGCATAGCCCGTGCCTGATGCTGCCTAGCCCATGCCAATCTTTGGCGCTTATGGTGAGCTGAAAGGGTGACACCCTTAAAAGGCCGTCTTGCTTTCAGACGAGCTTGATCGAGTCGGTTTTTAACGGTTGAGGTTGCCATGCGTCTTCCAGTGAGTGTGCGGAATTCTCTATTGATGGCAGGGGCCGATTTAAACCTATCGCGTAGAGCAATTAACGTAATGAGACGATCCTGTCGTGGTGTCGTTGATTTTAGTCTACCACGCCCAGGTCTCGTTGCAACCCCACCCGTTTGACGGTTCTTATCCCACAGGCGTGAAATTACACTTTTTGATTTACCCATCTGCCGGGCAACTTCACATAATGATGTCCCCCCCCCCCCCCCCTCTATCATCCCCACAATTCTCCATTTTGTTGCTTCACAGAGATGCTACCTCTGAGGCATTTCTGTCAGTAAGTGTCAATCTCTATTGCATTAGAGATTGCGACTTCTCCAGTACATTTACAGGAGTTAACTTCTGTATGCACGTGTAGCACGTGCTGGGCATGCATTATGCGAAATTCCATTGTCATTGGATGTTGCGTTTGGGAGATACGCCACGATAACGGACCCTGTCACAGTCAAAGTCATCTACATTCAATTTCTTGGTTCCCTTATTTTCTGTTGGTAGTATAGATGATGCAATCACATGTGATTTCTCCATCACCGGCAATAAGCACCTGCCTCATTTATTCATATAAGACCAATTGACTTCAGTAACTACTAATCATATGCTTTGAGTAGTTACTAACCAGTAGCCACCAACGAGTTGTCTTCAGCAGACAGCAACCAGTTGTCTTCAGCAGCCAGCAACCAGTTGTCTTCAGTAGTTGCCAACCAAATGTCTTCTGCAGCCACCAACCAGTTGTATTCCAGTATTTACCAACCAATTATCTTCAGCAGCCACCAACAAGTTGTCTTCAGCAGCAACCAACCAGTTGTCTTCAGTAGTTACCAACCAGTTGTCTTCAGCAGCCACCAACCAGTTGTCTTCAGCAGCCACCAACCATATGTCTTCAGTAGTTACCAACCAGTTGTCTTCAGTAGTTACCAACCAATTGTCTTCAGCAGTCACTAACAAGTTGTCTTCATCACCCACCAAGAAGTTGTCTTCAGCAGCCACCAACCAGTTGTCTTCAGTATTTACCAACCAATTGTCTTCAGCAGCCACCAACCAATTGTCTTCAGCAGCCAGCAACCAGTTGTCTTCAGCAGCAACCAACAAGTTATCTTAGGTAGTTACCAACCAATTGTCTTCAGCAGCCACCAACCAGTTATCTTCAGTAGTTGCCAACCAATTGTCTTCAGCACCCACCAACGAGTTGTCTTCTGCAGCCGCTAACCCGCTGTCTTCAGTAGCCACCAACCAGTTGTCTTCATCACCCACCAAACAACTGTCTTTAGCAGTTACTAACTAATTGTCTTCAGCAGACACCAACCAAATAGGATCATTTGTGTTATATATTTTAGAGTGTTAAGGTGAATCTCCTTTGAGGACCCTTTATCAATGGTAATGTCTAGGGGTCAACTCGGTCAGATTTCTGTCAGTAGTAGAGGTCTATCATTTCCATCTTCTCATTTCTAACATATATCACATTTGTTTTGTGTTCAATATCGGATGTCCTTGCTACAGTTACCTTGGTCATTGAGGTTGAAAGTGATATGTTATTCTGGCAGCATGCCTCACTAGTTATTTTCTCAAGTGGCAGTTCTGTTGAGATACTAGTAATTGCTGGATCCTACCATGTTAAGTAGTCGTCATCACTGAGGCAGTCATCTACTCTGCCCGCTAGTACATGAACTTGATATTGTCTGGCATTTCTGTAATTTACGTTTCAGTACGTTCACGTGAACGCCCATTGAGGACACTCTTTATCCATGGTAATGTTAGATGTTTACCTCAGCTCGGTCAGTATCTCATTGGATGATGACTTGTTTGCAGGACCAATGGCTTTATGGTGGGTCTAAAATGCGTTTGTTGGACTATATTTCATCATTCAATCGCGGTGACCCCTTTGATCTTAACAGTATTTTTTATTCTCATGTTGATATTCGTGGCATTGACACAAGTGCATGTGAAATTAAATATGGCACACCACTGCAATGAAATAATAAGGCAGGCTGACAGGATAACATTGTTAATGAATAAGTTTTGTGCCAGTTTTTATTTAACCTTTGCGTGTTTGACTATTTAAACTAATGCTTGATACTGAGATTCTTCCCGAGCAATGATTCAATGGTACTATCCGTTCTATCCAAAACGAGAAAGGGAGTACAAATGGCTCATAAGCACTCTAAGTTGTCTCGGAAAATTACGGGACCTTATTTCTCAGCACAAGGATAACGATCATGTTCTAAGTAATGATATTTCATCAAAACCTCAAGTGCATATTAGACACGGCGAGTTCTCCGCGAGTAACTATCGTCTTGACCTCTATTCTATTATTGATCTAAACGCAAAAAGTCTGGTGTGGTTTTAATGGTTTTCAGAGAGCTTTTGATAATGTCTAGATTGGTGGAAAAAGTTATCATCACAAGGTATTGTTGAAAAGATCATTCGAATGATTGCATAAAGGTTGAGAGAGACAAACTCTTCACAAAGGCTGTGTGGTTTCAACTCTCCTGTAGTCAAGTTCCCTTTCATGTCGAACATTACAGATCTGGTCCTTGATGTTTACATTTCACACCATTTGAGATAAAATCGAGAGTGTTCTTTTTCACCAGGATCTCAAAGTGCATCATACCACTTTCATTACGACGTTGTTCGTTGGTTACAACATTCAAGGACTTGAAAATAATTTGAAAACGTTTTACGCTAAACAAAAACATTGTACTATACGTTCCCGAACGGTTTCGGCGGAACAGATGACCTAATATTGTATGTGTTTATGACGAATGTCACCAGTGAGGCGTGATACACTCACCATCTCGCCGACACTTTGTATCATCACTGTTTCTTAGTGATTCATAAACATCGTATCGCATGGTGACAATCACTGCACGGCTGTAATACTGCTGTACAGAGCGCCACACTTAAAGGGGCACTTTCCATGGACTGGTTGTTGCATTTCCTCCGTGGGTACCCGGATGACATACCAGAATTCGTGACTGGTTCGTGACCTCTGCTGCGCCACCCGTTTGCGCAATTGACACTTTAAGTATAGACTGGTCAACAAAGAGGTATTGTTTTACTTCATTATTACGAAAACAAATGAAACACTTTGAAGCTTCATCATCTGCCAGTGGTAAGAAAACTGTTAGGAGTGAAAAATAACGAAGTCAATGTACGTCTTTATATTTTGTCTCATAACCCTAATTAATTTTCAAATTTGTATGCGTTTTCAAAATTAATAAAAAAAAAACCCCAAACACACGGTCTGCTTATACGCATAGTGAATTTATAGCATGACTGTAATATCTGTTGTATAGATTTCACACACGCCCTATGCACGACCTAGTGTATGTTGTCAGCTGAATGCTACAACAAATAAATTAAAACAAAATGCAGATGTTAAATTGAAAACAGACTGAAAACAATGTCAGGCTATTGTTCAGGAATGTATCCATCCATATCCACATAAACGAACGATATGCCATTCACCTGCTACTGGTAAATAATCCTGCTCTGTGTCATGTGTCTTTCAACAGTTGAAAAAAGTCATACATCCTTTCAGGTATTTTTACATTGGTGTATAGTCTCATTGGTCACCCAAGATAGCACACCTGGTGACTAACTGCATCATCTCCGCCATTCTAGTAATTTAGTTAGCCAACAATGGTCAATCAATCAATCTCCTTCTTTGAAGGAAGGGTGGCGTTTTCACACTCGCACTTCATGACTGGGTGTAGTCAGTATAGATTAGTACACACTAAACACTGCCATTTGGCAAATCCGCCGGGGAAGATAAAATTTTCGGTGTTTTCGGTTAATTCTTTGATCAATGTTTGTTTTTGTAACTCAACTGACACACCATCAAACTCCGAAGAGGCTGTTTGAAGGCCACTCCCATAAACAAAAACATACAAGTAAATGAAGAAACAGATGGAACACTGTTACAATTCTTAAATATCAGCAGTCAAGATAATGATAAGGATAATGCATGCACATCGATTTATTCGATAGTCAGAATCAGTATTTATGAAACATCAAATCGATGAGATCTTATGATGAAATCAAGAATAGATTTTAGTAATTTGTGTACATCATTGTTAGTGAGGGATGCACATCCCTATGGTACAGTTTTGATACTAAACCCCTTTAAGTAGAAATATTATTTAGGTGTATTTATTACATATAAAGAAATAATGCACATCATTTTCTACTGGATATCCACATGAGCTCGAGGGGCTGTCGATGGAGCCCGTGGCGAGAAAGTATAATTACAGTTTTGATCAAAAATAATAGTTATGATAGTAGGTCTTTATATCGAGTTTTTGAATCGGGATAGAGTATTAATATTTTGAATTTCCGAACTTAGGGAGTTCCATAGTTTTGTTGTATCAGGTAGAAATTATCTGACATATGTCGTTGTTCTACATTTAACTGATCGCTCTGGTAAATTTCCCTTGAAGTTGTAATCATTACTGGGTGAGTTCAGTTTTACGCCGCACTCAGCAAAATTCCAGCTATATGGCGGTGGTCTGTAAATAATCGAGTCTGGACAAGACAACCCAGTCATCAACAGCATGAGCATCCACCTGCGCAGTTGGGAACCGACGACTGTTCTTGTGCTGTGTCCCGGGCGGTACGATGGCGGTCACATAGGTGGGTTACCCGGATGTACCGATCTTGGGTAAGTGTGGTCTTCCTGATCTTGGACGGTCATTTGTCGAATTTCTTTGACGAAATCGATCCCACAATCGAGTTCTTGTGCTGGGATGAACGTTGAAGATCTTTATCACCTCACTCTTTGATTCGCCAGCTTGCAATCTTACCGTTGCCTGATTTCGATCGGCAGCGTTGAGACGTCCCGTTTTCGTGTACAGTCTTGCAAAGATCGTGGAAGAAATTGTGAGGTTCATTTGGGTCTTTTATAGTCACATGCGGTACTCATGCTTTGTAAGTGAGAAACAATCACTGTGCCTGATCTTCATGCTGCATGACATCCATGCACATCATGACAATCCTGATTGATAAAACCGTTCAAAATCATTTTTGGTTGCGTTTGGCCAAGCATCATCTTCTAAAACATTCCAGAAACAATATGTAACCCTAAAAACATGATCGAGCTGTCATATGTGTACAAAGTTGTATCATTTTTTAATTTCATTTTGCGTTTCTCTTTTTGAAGAGTGTATATTCGCCCGAGAATAATCATTTTCCGCATATAACAAGTTTCTTTCTGTATATCTTAACATACACCAGCTGCAGACAATGGTCGCTACATATCGGATCTAGCACTCCAGAATGAAATGAAAGGATTGAGATAAAAATACTCACTATAGGATTACATAAACAAAACAAATCTCTAGAGGCGTGCCAAAGCCGTAAAATTTACCAAAGCTTTTACGTGCGCCTTAACTGCCAATTGGCCCATTGCCTGTCTGTACCGCACTATGTCAATCGTTTTACAAAGAGGTAATAACGCTGTGGTGGGTAGAATAACTATACATGCATTATTATACTTGAATACAACACAAACTAACTTGATAATATGTATGGTGCATTTAAGTCTTGAAGTGTGATTCACGTTTGACAAATTACGCAAATGATATGTACAAGGACAGAAAGAAAGGTAAAATTAAAGCACAACATTAGTTTGAAAGGTACCAAACTCATTAGAACACCGAAGTGGCGAAGATTTGTAATGTGATTACTCTGTTCATGGATTCAGCAAGATAAGGTGCGGATCACCCGCTGCCGTGCACGTGGTGTCAGTGCTGCACGTGCTGAAATAGACAATCAATGCTAACGACGCTGGGAGTTGGGGTTGCTCACGGTATTATAAAAATATTCATTTGAATATCGATCGTTTACAATGTAAGTATGCATTATATTTACTATGGTAATTGTCAGAAATGTTTGTCACAACGTAGCGGTTTATGTTGGACTAGAGGTGTTTTCTGTAATTTGTATTATTATTAATCGAGTTATAGTTATTACCGGGTCACACAATGTTTAGCGTTTTCAGTGATATTTAAATTTCGTATCATCGGTGATGATGTTTTAGCGGCATGGCTTTAAGGTAGCGCTTTAGAGTTGCCTACCACCGGCGTGCTTTGACTGTTAGTAAACACCTGGCAGATCGCTGGAATGCTCAAGAATCAGTGACCGTATACACACACACACACACGTACACACGTGTGTGTGTGTGTGTGTGCGTGTGCGTGTGCGTGTGCGTGCGTGTGTGTATGGCTGGTTGTTGTGCTGATGACGCACACATGAACTTATACTTGTGTCATCATTCGGCCAACCTACACCTGTCTGCCTCCTCGTCAAGCTTGACCTAAATGCAAGACGGGTCGCCGTGAAAGATATAGTAGAAGTATTTCTCATTGAAATTCAAGACTTTGGTGAGTATCATATTTGTGACGCATCACTTTCGATCTGACTCATTTGCATTGTACTAGAAACCTCTATTGTGAATCGTTGTATCTTGTTCTTTGGTCAGTACATATCACTGAATATTTAGACTTGTCTGTGTTATATTTTGCTGGTTCTGGTTCTGATTTCTTATACCTGTCGTCACGGCAAATTATTAACCATAACAAAATTGGGGGCTCATCCGATATAGAATTCATTTGACATTTGAGACCTGTTGTGAAATTTATTTTCATTTTTTTTTTCAATTCTGCAACAGTTTAATTGTGGAGCCAGGAAATTGTTGTTTGAACTTGAGAAGTGTGTATTGTCCCCAGACTCTGAGACAGTCAGTCAATTGCGCAAATCAGATTTGTGGCAAATTTCTTCACATCCCAAACTTGATGCCAATGAGGAAATTTCAGATTTTGAAAATTGATTTGAATCACTGTACCGATGAGTGAGTTTTCGAACATGATGTTTTGGAAATTGTTGAGGAATGTTCAGATCAATTGGTATTAAAGACATTTGAAATTCATTTACAATTTCAAGAAGAGGAAAGTAGAAAACAGGAAACTGAAAAATAATGGAAACGAAAACGTTTGAGATGGAGAAAGACCTAGAAACAGACAAAGACAGAAGGGAAATCGAATTGAGAAAATTGGAAATTGACAGAGAAATTGATACGAAAAAGCTTGAAAACCCTTCTCCACTCTCAAATTCCTCCTCTTTTCATATTGCGAGGCAAGCTAGACTGGTACTCATTTTTGAGAAAGAAGTAGACAAATATTTTCTACATTTTGAAAAAAATGCTGAAAATGTCAAGTGGCCTAGGGAGTATGGACTACACTACCGCACACTATTTTGAAGGGTAAAACTCAGGCTGCTTATTCAGTCTCGTCGATACAGCAAAGCTCAGACTATGATCTTGTCAAGAGTACACTTTTGTAAGCCTATGAGGCTTATCGTCAGAAGTTCAGATATGCTCACAGAAGGGTCAGTGAGACTTTTGTAGAGTTTGCTAGAGAAAAGGAAACATTGTTTGATAGGTGGTGTAGGTCTAAGGAAGTCAGAGATTTTGATGGTTTGAGACGGTTAGTTTTGATGGAAGATTTCAAGCAGGGTATTCATTGTGATCTTAAGATTTATTTGGATGAACAAAATGTTGACGACTTGCATGAGGCAGCGATGCTCGCAGATGATTATTGTTCCACAAGAGTTCTTTTAGATTTCGGGACCTGCAACTTACAGTGGTGTTAGAACAGGTTCAAATTCCTGTGACTAGTGTAATTCTAAGACTGCCCGTGGTTCTGATACCGTTTGTGCGTACTGTAAGAAGCCAGTTACAAACATGTTACGAAGTCCAGTTTAAGAATCAGGCTGCAGGTTCCCCCAATGTTTTGGGGAAACATTTTCTTTCCAAGTGGTTTTGAGGAGAGTTTTATTTGTGAGAGTAAGTCCCTATATTCTGAAGTTTGGAAGAAATTTTTGCCCTTTGTTTCTAAGGGTTCTGTGGCAGTTCTTCTGCTCCTCTCCATTTTGTGAATTTGACTTCAGATCTGATTTCATGTGAGGTGAAAACTGGTGTTCTTGACTCTTTCCCAGTTCCAGGTGTCGAGTTGTTGATCGGTAATGATCTTATGGGGGCCAAAATTGGTGCTGATACAATTGTTACTGTTTCGCCGGAGAGTTCAATTAGTACAGAAAAGTGGGAAGATGAATTTCCGGGTATTTTTCCTTCTTGTGCAGTGGCTCGTTTAATGTCGAAAGGCATTTCATCCAAGATTTCCAAGCCGAATGATTCCATTTATGATTTGTCAGGTACTTTCATGGATCATTCTTTGTATGAGGTAGAGAATGATGACTTATCTTCAAAGAGTAGTAGCTCTTCAGGTCTTCTTGGTAAGTCTTGACAGATTGTCGGGTGCTGATCACATTCTTTCCAGAGGGGAGCGTATTAGTGCGCAGAATGCAGTGCAGAAGTTGGCTAGTAATGCTGTTTCTTTTGAGGAGGATAGCAAGGTTCCAGTTTGTTATTACTACAGGGATGGTGTCCTGATGAGGAAATAAAGGTCGCCGGATTTTCCTGCAGAGGATGAATGGAAATTGTTTCAGCAAATTGTGGCTATTGTATGTAGGTTGATTGTGGTAAAAGGGCGTTGTGAGATTTTTTCCTTAGTATTTGCAATATTATTTACAATTGATGACCCTCATTTTCTGTATGTACTTGTGCTCATTTCTGAAATGTTTCCGCATCCAATAAAAGTCATGTATGACAAGGACAAATGTCAGGCCTTTGCATAGCTGATTGGTAGATTTACGAAATAAATAAATAAGTAAATATGTTTGACTCAACATAAAAATAATGCTTAGTCAAAGTTTTATTCCAACGATTCACTCACGTTGGGGTGTACATACACGGACATAAAGTATTGAAAACTGTGAGAGAAATTTCAGCAAGAGTTGGCCATTTATGAAAAACAAAACGGAAATGGAAAGTGACAAGTATAACTAGGACAGACTTCCAGAATGTGTCTATATACACGTTTCGTTTGTAAAACGTTTGTCTTCAAAACTTACATTATCTATCATACAGCGAAATATATCCCATAATGAATATGTGTAATATCACGAGTTACACAAACACCTGACACTGAGTGTGAATGCAATATGAATGCAGTAAAACGGAAACAGAAATGCCCCATCCTGTTGTGTATTCTTAATTTGAATGGTCCGTACTGAATTCGGTACTGTCCTTAATCACAGTTCGAGAAAGAAAATCAACGCGTAAATTTCGACACGAAAAAAGGCTTACTAGAAGTAACGACAAATGAACTGTGTGTAGAAGAAGATGAAAAGTGAAACGTGTAATCGATATATTTTCCAATGGCGAGAAAGAACAGTGTTCCTGTGGCTGCTTGGTACGTTCTGGATCCATCAGTTCTAACATGCCAAACATCAGCATGTTTTAACATACACATCCTATATGAAAACTGTGGAATATAGATAACAGCGTGAGTTCGCAGTTACAAAATACCATCGAGCACCAATAAGACGCTCATAGGTTTCCAGCATGCCACTGTTGTATCTGTTGTTACATCATGCAGTGCCATCAAATTCACATGGGAAGTGTCGATCTACTCGAGAATTGCAGACCAGTGCACATTGTTAGTGGCTGATCTGCCTTTAAATGTAGACAGAACAGGAAAACAGGAGAGGGCCCGCGGTCATCGAGATAGCGCGAACAACCAGAAGAAAGGCAATCCATGGGCTTGAAGGATCGAACTGACCAGTCAATATTAAATAGATGTATTGTTTAACTTTTTGTGAAGAGTATATAACGAAAAACGACAATAAATGCCGTTCTCTATTGTGTTTCTGACGCACATATAATTATAGCCGCTTGGAGCTTAAGACCCCTATTTGACTTCTAAGAGGTAAGTTGACGGAATCCGGAAAATGTTCAAATATCAGGCAGCTGTTGGTATTAGTGAATGATAAACGTGTAATATATATATTCTTGTGGCAGTTTTGTACAATGAGAACATTTGCAATTCATCGGTCTGTTTCTGACTCAAACGAACTGTAAAATCTATCTTTTTGTTTGTAACAGTTTGTGATGCATGAAATATAAAATCACTATATATAAATAATGCATGAAAACTGCAAATTTCTACAATAACTGCATTTTAATTATCACGTATTAAGGGTATAAATTAAAATGTTTTATCATAATATTTAATAAAAGGGAATAATATTAAAATATTCATCTGTTAAATATAGTATACTGAGTCCAAAAAGAAACTTCACAAAATAATGAATACATCTATGTATCCGAAATGGAATCCCTATCTTTCAACTCTAGAAAAACGTGAGCAAAACCCACTCAACCCCATCCATTCGTCGTGCAAATGACGTTAGTGCCAAATCAGGTTTTGAACGTACAGTCGATCACGTGATCTTCACATCGAAGTTTTCTTCATTTGCACGTGTTTGCATTGGCCTCAAGAATTGAAGAAAAACACTTTTAAACCGCTGTTCTGACGGTACTTTAAATGCCACGATGGTCAAATGTGCAACGTGAACGTAACGTTGGCATGCTTCAAGCGGGAAGATCGGTTATTGACGTCACAAGAGCAATAGGATGCAGGCGTCGTACTGTGTATGACGTGCGTGGTCGTCTACAAGAAACTGGCACGACTTCTGATCCCCCAAGGTCGGGTAGGCCACGTGTGTAAAATGGTTTACATTTTACTGCAGTGTCTTATATAGCTGGCCTTCACAATAATCAGATTGTAATAATAGTCATGAAAAAGCTCATATTTTATTTATTAGATCTAGCTCTTTTTGTTTTGTTGCAATAAATTGACTTTTCGAATTCTAACAGAAATAGCTCAATAATGTCAGTATCTTTTCCCACTTTACATTATAACTGCACTGTACAGTGTTGTAATTCAATCTGAGTTTTTGTATGATGGTGCGTGAGTACTTTAATATTACATTACACATGCATGGCTTTATTCAGTCATTGTACATATCTGTTAAATTTGTAAATAAGTGCATAAGCATATCTTCATATAATAACTGTGGGGTTAAATTCGAATTTATGTCATTAAAAATTTATTTTCTTTGAGAACTGTTGGATGAAAATCAGAACACAAAGTTAATGTTAGATAATACACGGTCTGTTATGAGAAATATTTGTCGATATAATGTTATCAAACTCATATGTAATGTAATTCAATCCACAGGCAAACTGTAAAGCAAATGGGGTGCGCAGCATAGAGAATATTCGAGATATTCGCTGGCATATAAGAAGATATATTTTCTCTATGCTACGCAACCCATTTGCCTTACAGTTTGCCTGTGTTCACATGAATTATTTGTTGTTTGTTGAGACAAATCTCTGTAAATGACTATTTATATTCAAGAGCTTTAAGTTATGTTAAACTGTCCTAAACTGGTGTTTCTGATGCAACCAACTAACTGCTTGGATTATACATGTATAACACTTTTACAAGTACACATAAAAATATACAGTGGTGTTAGAATTTAAAACCAAAAACCATCTGGATTCAGATGAGTGAGGAACTGCTGCTCAAAACGTAATTAATATATTTCTAACTAACTGTTAATTCTATGCGGAATTTCTTCAATTGTCAGCGATGTGTAATTATCACAAATTGGCGATTCAGAACTTCCAGGGGAAGCCTGTTGTTTGGAGGTGTATCTCCGATTTTTTTACACTGAGAGCGGTGGTTGTATAGGTTGTAAGATTTTAATGCGGCAAAAGTTAAAGAATTACCGTTGGAAATAACATAGGGGCTGATAACATATAAAAAGAATTTCCAACGTCGTAAACGATCGTCTTTCCAATGAAGGTGACCAGGGCAACGCTCAAAGTGGGTTCCGTCTTTACATGTAGCATGTGGTCACAGCGCACACTGAGTCGCGTACCAGATCGTCGGAAGTTCGATCATCGCTTATATCATTTTAAAAGGAGAGTTATCGCCCCTCGCAACAGAAAAGATCGCCCATTATCCTTTATGTGAATTGTACGTGCAGCCTCTCTGATACAAACGTTCCGTTTTATCAGGATCCACTCTGGGACCAGGGAGTTTGAATACACGTCAAAACATGCAAGTGCCTCCATAATTACTATTCTATGAACTCCTTTCCAACTGTCGTTTCTTCCTTAGGTGATCTGTGTACTTGTATTCGAAATGTGATTATCTGTGTTTGGTCGACGTCTGAAATACGATCTTTTCATAAACGTCTCTTTCCAATGTTCATGAAGCTGAATGAATAGAATCGTCACTGTTACGGTCCCCATAAGATGCTTGTATTGTGTGTCTCTACTGTACTGTCCTATAACTTTATATGCTGCATGATTTTATTATCTTTTAATGCTGATGTCTCAGGATAAAGAATGCGTTTTTAAACACTCACTTTAAAGTGATAAAATCGTTCCCATAAGAATATTCAAATCATTATAGACCTGCCCGGTTCGACCGCACCCGGGGATGAATCACTAAAATGAGCACGTGATAAAACAGCGCGCTCGACAGTCACCTGGCCTCACCTTCAGAACACACAACAAAGTTATTCAAAAATTTCACGAGGACACTTGGTGGAAATAAATTTAGCAAGTCGGAAGTGCAGGGAACATGATGTTTGTAATTGGGAAATGATTGGAAATGAATTTCCCCAACCAGATCCCAGTCGCCCCAGCAAGGGTAATAATTAAGTCATCATCATTTTATCCCAAACAACATTAAGACGACATAACCCATATTACACGGGGTGTAAGCGCTGTATTGTAGAGTTACCCCAAGAGCAACTCCATTTCCTCGCTGGACAGTGAAAGAAGAACGCGTGGCACACGAGCAAAGATAACATTTTTTTTCTCGCATTTTCATTGTTTTGCAAGTATATCAGGTTTTGTACGGAGGCGCAGTAGGTCTTCATTCACAGTGTATGCTTTATTGTGTCAGTATTTTGTCAGTTATCGTAGAAAAATGAAAGTAAACATTTTATATGCGTCAGTATTTTTTCAGTTATCGTAGAAAAATGAAAGTAAACATTTTATATGCTGTTGTTCAAATTTAGCAGGTGTTTTCCTGCGTGCCTAAACTTTATTAGCTCTTTATTTGCCGAAAGCATTACCATGTCAACATTTTATGCAGATTTAAAAGTACACCATGATAACTGGAGTTTGTCTTGTAATGATGTTTAGTTGAAGTATTGGTTGATAGACATCCACCAATATGTGTGTTGCCATAGAGCGTTGGCAGTGAAAATGACACTTCATGTTTCATAGCGCCTGAAAATTATGAGGTTGCCTGAGTTTTATCATCAGTATATTATTCAGAAACTACAACGATCATGAACAGAACATTCTCTTTCACAACAATTATACCCCTAGGAGAACCTTCAATGACATGATAGTTAAAGCTATAAACTGTGAACTGCCTGGACAGTCAAATCACAACGCAGTGGATTGTCCGTTTGCTAAATGTAAAGAACTCCATGCAGAACGTACACTTTAATTTTTCGACGATAATAATATGCATAGTGTGCTATTCCTTCTATAAAATTCAATAATCAAATCACACTCGTACTGTTCATCACACAAATGAACAAGAGCTGAAAACATAATTTCTGAATGGACCACTAATATTGAGTCAGAGGGATAGGTCCTCATTTTCCCACACTTTGAAATAAACTTGAAGTATATATTTGATCGCACAAGTGTGTGATAACTAGCTATCTAGTCGATATTACTGTCACGGAGAACTAACGTCAACCTAGAGATCACACCTCTGGACAGGAAGTGGACTTACCTGTAAGGGGGGCTTAAAAGTTCGGAACTCAAAATCAGTTCGGTCACAAAAACGTAACACGCTCGTGACATCATAAACAACCGTCAGCGAATGTATGAATGTAGCGTGACTCATGCGTCCAAACACCTTTGCCAAGTTCGAATGATCCGGTTTTGACGTTATCTAGCCCAGAGTTATCGGCCTAGGTGTCAGATGTGAGCGTTTGAGTGGTCTTTGAGCCTATAATCCAGCTGCCACAAGACGTTCAGCCACTAACTCACGTGACACGTTGACGTCTGTTGCTTGTGTCCATTTTTTCTTACCTGGTTGCCTGAACGGAAGGAAGATGATTCGCGATTCTCACTGGACTTCCAAGGTTGACCATGATCAGGTCTGTCCTTCACACCACCTGTCCTTCGGTGTTTGGATAGTAGTCTGTCTACTGTCTTACTAATGTTACAGTGCTCTGAAATTTGTCATGCCTGCTTCCCTCGTGCCTGTCGTCTGTCATTGTGAAGCATCCGAAATCATGTTCCATGCCACGTTTGCAATGTAATGGCGTGTACAAAACGAGTCAAAACTTGCATTGTACAAGTCGCGAGTACCTTCGCGGATTTCACTATCCACAAGCAGCATGATATCAGGTCTTATTTCGCTGAGTGTGTTTGAGTGAAGTTTCGTGCAAAATTTCACTTGAAAACGCATTGGGCACAAATCTAATTACCTACGAAGAAATCATCACATACATACTTGGTTGCTTAACGTTTTACCGTGTGTATATATACATATTTGATATGTTTATGGTTTCAGGAAATGAACTTTAAATTTCGAGCCAGTAGACGAGTCGCATACATCATTCAATACCATCTTGTCCAGCTCATCGAAAACAAAAGAAGAAACAGAAACAGACTGGGTTCCGTCCTATTGCGCAACTTAGTACAATAACTAGTCCAGAATTTTTGGAACACCTCATTCAGCTGGATATTTAGATATTAATCAGTAATATTTGATACATCTAATCACTTGTATATTGCATCACTACGCTCCTTCTATTCCGTTGTGCAGGACGTGCTCTGTCCTACAGCTTGTTCTGACAAACGGAAATTTGGAAATTGTGGAAATCTCCAAACGAAAACGTTTGGTTGTCTTGTACTTCCTTGATATCATATAAATCATACTCTACGTTACAAATAGTACACCTAATGAGCGCCAAGAACACATGACAGATGAAACCAGTGAGCTAGATGAAATATTTTACGACTTACTCAAAAAGGGCCAGTCTGTGATGTCACAGCTGACGCCATGCTGTCTAAACATATGAAATATAGGAATACTTTTTTTTTTTCAAATTTCAAATTAAAATTCATTTTTAAATACTGTTGTAGTGACTCATTTCACATTCATATGAGAAAATTCGGGTCGGTCCGACTTTCAGTTTGATCTCTACCACACCTGCAGCAAGTTTTCATTTGCCCTCAGACAGCGTGTTAAAGGGTCCAAAACCGTTTCCATTGCCGAGTAGTCTGTGGATAAGGGTATCAACAAATGAGGGATTTTGACAGTTAATACTAAATAGTCCATGCAGCTGTATTTACAGTTACTTCAACGTAAACATCCAACGCAATGAATAGTTTCAACCCATCTCTATAAGAAATGTACAGTTTGATTTTGACGATAATTGAAAAAATACTGATGCAATAAAGCCTACACTGTGAATGAAGACCTAAAATAACTATATCTAAGAATCAACAGTTTAAAAAGGCGTGTCTAGACCCGTCAGCCAGTTGCATAGATGCAAAGTAAGGTAGATGCGAGGAAAAACTTACCTTTACTCTTGCATCACACGTTCTTCTTTCACTGTCCAGCGAGGAAATGGGTTACCTTTGGGGCAACTCCACATTTCGCGTGGGCAGCACTTCCACCCTGTGATGCTAGTTTCGGTGTAAATCGTATTTGGCCTTAAGGATCGTCCTATGACATTTATTTCAAGCTTCAGATGAAGAGTTTAAAGGTGAATTGTGAACAAGTGTAATCTACTAATTACTGAACCCACCTGAACTTGAAATTAAGGAGACAAAGCTCTCCATAAGACTGTATGACGAAATGGGTGATTTCAACTTTCCAAAAATCAGCTTTCCTTGCATGTCGAGCAATATTCCAACTGCTCCAACCTATGATGTGTATAATTCACAATCGAGCTCAATGAGCATTACACCCCTCTTTCTCAGAAGTTGTTTGAACAAGGTCATTCAAGGCCTCAGCAAAGAAGCTTTACGGTAGACATGGGAAGGAAATTTCTAAATTTGATCCATCAGTGACAAAAATGATGTCTGATGCAATTCCCTATGTTACGGTAAATACATTGACAAACGTTATAAGAAATCACCTCAGAAGCAGCAAAATATAACACACACAAGCATAAAATATTCAAAGAATTAGCAAGTTACAATGATTCCCAATAGAGATTTCTAGTAGAATGTAATGGAGACAAATGAAAAATAATGGCTCACTAACATAATATCAACTCACCAAAGTCTTGGTTTTCAGTGAGAAATAGCTCTGCTAAATCTTTCACACCTAGTGATCATGAATGTAGGTCAAGTACTGACGAAGAGAGAGGCAGATGTAGATAGGCAAAATGGTGACACCACTCCAATATAGCTCCGAGTGTGTAGTCCGTGTGTGGTCAATGCTGAAATGCTACTATCAACTTATCAAATACATATTTTATTGTATTGATTGGTCTGGTCATAGAGTGAGTGTGTATATATATTCATATTTATAACGTTTATATTCAAGATGACCATTAAGCATCATATGAGGGTACTAAATAATTACATACAACACAATGTGAATGACCGTCACTGAGTGTGTGGCACTGCGTCCCTTTGGATGTCAGAAACATCAGGAAATATGTTTGCAACACCTGAACATAAATATATACAAAATCAATGTTGTATACATACACACACAAACACACATACATACATACAAAATTAAGTACATTAGTTAATAGAAGTAGACATATCTGAAATATATGAAATGGACAACGTAAGCGCTGGGCTGACTGTGCTATTGTGAAAGTGTAGCAGGTTGGATTGAGTGGTTAAACTGGGGCTAGAATTAATGATTAAAATACAAGTTAAAATATACTGGCTTATGTATACAATTAGATACTCCTACATTCTTCTTGCCCCAGGATAATGACGTCTCAGTCATTCTGTGTTCTGGCATGTGAGAATATGTAGAAATGCTTTTGTGATGTTCGGTCCAGTATCTTGTAATGTTCCAGTGTTGGTTAAATGCTCCAGGTACCGAACCCTACCCATCCAGTATGGTTCATCTGTGATATGGCTGAGTGCATACTGTCCTGAACGCACCCAACTAGGGGGTTGCCCAGCACGTGTCGACCTACGTGGTGCCACACTGACCCTACTATTGTCTGGAGCAGAGTCATCTTCCATGTCCATTTCTTTAGCTGCTTCCAAAACATCATTATTTGTTTCTGCTTCTTCACTTTCAGGAATGACGCCATCTCTGTGTAGATATGATGTATTAATACCAGCATCTTCATCCACTTTATCATCAAAGGGATTCACCTCTGTTTCTCCCTCTCCTGGGATGTAACCATCGTCACCAGAGATGCTACTTCAGTCTCATGATCGTCACCACTCGCCTGAGTAGCAGTATCCGTATCTGCAGAAGCATCCTGTTTGGTATCTGTTGTGATACCAGACACAGCAACGCCTCTAATTTTGTGGATCTCTAATTTTGTGGACAGTTACGTCTTCCTGACTGATGTTATTATCTGGCCGTACATAATGTGGCTCTGGTGGTGGTCTATGTCGTCTTGGCCTTGGTATGGGTTTGGGTTTGGCTGATGGAGGTGTGCTTTGGGAGATGACTCATACTTATCAAAGTCATTAAGAGTACGAATGGGCAAAAGGAGATGCCCATTCAAAGTCCTCTGTCGACCTTCACCATTCTCCTTCACTGCAAAGACAGGAACATCTTGATTAGACTGAGACAGAATGCTGTAAGGATCCTCCTCCCATTTGTCTGACAGTTTATGTTTGCCTTCAACTGCCAATATCTTTACTAGCACGCAATCTGAGCCTCTTGAGCATCATCTTCAGGGTATCTAGATGTTCTTCAAAGGTATCAGCAAAGACAATGACATCGTCCATGTAGATAAATGTCATTCATGAGGCGTTGACAAGTGGCGGGACTGTTGCTCAAGCCAAGGGCATGCAGTTGAATTCAAAGAATCCGAGGGGTCCCACAGAGAAAGCAGTTCTCTCCTTGTGATCTTCCTCTAATTCAACATGGTGGTATCCGCTCTTCATATCCATCGTAGGATAGAATTTTGAACCTCTAAGTGTATCAAACATTTCCTCAGTCCTGGCAAGAGCATAAGAATCCTTAACAGTCCTTTGATTTAACTGTCTAATATCCACGCACATCCTTAGAGATTAATTTCTCTTGCATACTAATACCACGTTGGAAGACCAGGGTGATCATTAATGATAGATGACTCCACTTGCTAACAGTTGATGCAGATGATCTCCGTCTTCAGCATGCATAGATGTCAGAATTCTTCTATGTTGCTGGTTAAATGGTCGTTCATTCGTGAGGTCTATCCTGTAATTCACCGCACTAGTGTGTCCAAGGTCAAGATCACCGTGAGAGAATATGTCCAAATAGTTGGAGATAACCCCTAATTCCTCTTCGCATTGAGTGTGTATGCTATCTGAAGTTTCTATATCCTCTTGTTAAAGAGTGAATCCTTCTCCTGTAACACATCTGCCATGGAAGGCTGTTCTTCAACATCAACAGGTTGGATCTCACATAGAAGAACACGGGGATGAATGACTTCTGTTCTCGTGGTAATGCTTGAAAAGTTTACATCTACAAGTCCTTTCTCTCTGTATGTTTTCAGGCTGGGTGAGATGTCAAGGTCATCAGGGATAGCCGAACAGCTGGTCCATTGTAGTATAGCACATGTATTGTGATAAGGAAGTGCCTTGTCAATTTAGCCAGCAATAGTGACTTCTGAATTTGGCGGGATGATGACCTTAACTCCTGCACTCTTGACTAGTCCAAGTTTAAATCCTCGCTGAGCAAGATCCCGTTCATGCAGTACTATAACACCTAAAAGCTAAATACCAGGCGGTGTGAAGGTTGGCATCTTGCAGAAACTTCTCCACATATTCCTGTCTGCAGGTTCCTAAGTAAACCGATATATACCAAAAACTGGTACCTTATGATTATAGTTACTTGTAGAGACAACAAGCAAAAGGCATGGCTGGCATTCAGCATCAGTCCCATTCACATCTGATTCCACTTGAATGTAACCTGAGTATGGCAAGGCCTGTCCATCAGCACATTCAATATCCAAGACACTTGTTATTGTGGTGATGAGAATACCTGAGATATACTGATTATAAAATGCCGGATTCACAGTAGAGACCGTAGCTGCTGTATCCAATAATGCCCTTGTCTCAACTTCATTGGAATGTCCTACAAGTGCTGCTGTCTCATATCTCTGAGCTCCCCCTTGTCGTCCGTTGAGACCTATGGGCCACCCCTTTGCATAAGCCGTCTCCCGTTTAAATGATGACGACTGCGATCCATCACTGTGACTTCACATCCAGACTCTGTATGTCCAACCTGTCTACAAAGGAAACATTGCACATCTTTCTCCACAGGTCGTCCCTTAGACCTTCCCCTGGACGATGTATGATCATAATGCTGTCTCTGGAGAGAAGGTTGAGAATAATAATATCCAGTTTTGACCTTGTCAGTCCGATTAGAAGTCCTGGACAACACCAAGTGTTAACATCTTATCTGCATAATCAGCCATCCATTTCAACAAACTTTCTGGGGAATCGGCCTTGGCTTTTACTTTAAGCTGCTTGAATGTTGCAACAAGTTGAGCAACTTCCTGTTCTGACATTTGTTCCGACATACCTGATAGTTAGGCTAACAGTGAGCAATGAGCGAAATGCTGGGGAGAGGTAAACACTAACTGTGAAGTGGTAGTGTCAACAAAGGATGTTGAAAAATGTTTGTAGTGATGCCCTACTACACCCTGAAGAGACAATGCACACTATATAACCAACTGAACCATATGACTACGAACCACAAATTATTCTTACCTATTTATGGATTGAATATAATCTAATTTATGTATTGTGGCACTACACCATAATGTGATGGTTTATTCAAGGTATTTGAGTGATAAGTAGGTGCTAATCAGGCATATGTCTTTCACACAAAAGCGAATGTATTCGGACACACAGATGTAGAACACTAACTGATATTCTGTACTAATAGAGGACTTACAATCTCACAACTAAATTACATCAAACTAGGTAATCATCAGTAACTAAAGACTACAGGCACAGGTGAGCCGGGTTCACTGTTGTTATGAACAATATTCCCGGTTCGTCATAGCATGTCAACTTGGTGTGTGAGAAAAGCCCTAAGTAATGCAGGTTTCAAACGTGTACCACTCAGTGAGAACCAAGAGCATAGTTAAATCACTGGTAAATATAAAACCACCAGTGGAACAAACCAGGATTCAAACCCACAACCACCGAATGTGGAATGTTTGAGGAATATGTCTGTGTGTCAGACTTTTGGTGCCTTATAGGGCTGATCCGTTTGTACCCTTTTCCTCTGGACTGTATGGGTGTTTGCTTGTTTGCTTGCAGACCTCTGCCACGGGTCTACTGGCTTTCTAATGAAGAAGGGAGAAATAATGCTAACTAATGACTATATAATAACAAATCTAACATTTGTCTATTGACCAACCGGTATGATCAACACTATAAACAAAGTGTACTACACAGAAAGCAAAGGTATAACAAGCAATGATGGATTGCTATGTACATGAAGTATTCCAAGACACGTTTAACTTAGCTTGCTCACAACAGCGTTATTTTCATCTCTTCGTATACATCACTGACAAAATGCACATTGTAGTATGCAGAATGTGTCACTCGTACAAACAGGAGTCACAAATATCTACAGGCCGAGTAATGAGTTCGAGGCCGAAACTCATGTGTAACAAAGTGTTGTAACGGTAATCCACCATCCCTAAGCAACCCAACATTCCTGCGGGAATATCTACTCTGGTGAGAGGAGCTAGTGTTAGGTGTTTTCTGTACCCCCCCCCCCCCCCTTTTTTTTCCCATTATTATTCATTCATTTCTACAAAACCTTTATTCATAAAATTTGGTATCATTTGAAAGCTCATATCCTCGCCTTTCTTAGGGAGTAAACTGTTTTCGCTCAAATGTAATCTTGGGAAAGTATACCAACCTATCCTCTGTACGTTCATCGGTTAAATGTCTATATCTTCTATTAAACTAGTATTATGATTATCGCATTCAAGTAGTCTAACTGGGGACTTTCGTAGCTCACATCAATGTGAGGATGGATATATTTACCATCTCTATAATCATTAATATCATATGTTTTGGGAATTGAAAAAGCACAATTCCTGGGGAGTGGGGCTCTGAGACAGTTGTCCTGGTAGTTCTCTCCTCCCACGTCCGCTCATTTCCCTTATCTAGTCCATGGTCAAGCGCCTCTGGGCTGCTGGACATCGCCGCTGCGCTTAGGGACGTTGGGGGAGGACCTCAGGAGGCCGGACACGGGTAGATATGGTTCACCTTCTTCATATGCTCTATGGGGTTGTTTTGAATAGTAAGGAATACTATTTATTAGGCATCCAGAGAGTATGTCCTGCTTTATTCCTTTCTTTTAAGACATGTGGTGGAGGGTGTATGGTTCATTGACTGATATCCATAGTCCGTGTTACCTGGTCCCTTGAGTATAGCTTTGCTGGTTTGACTCACCCTGTTCTACAATTTATAGTTGTCTGACAGGCACCATTGTACTGTGCATTTTCTAAGATTGTTACCAATAGAATATCATTGTCACCCAATCTGTGTCTGTTCATCTTTGACTCCTAGCATATTAATTCCTTTGTGGAAAAGTCGCTTGGGACACTAGAGTGGAAGTTTGGTTTGTCTACCGATAATTTTCAGTCTGCTATTTTATGTTACGTGTGGGAACTAAGGAAATATTATTGTTCCCCAGTATACCGCGAGGGGTCAGCTGGCTCCGTAACAAATGTCTAGTGAAGTATGTTAATGTTACACTTGGTGGTTACGGTTCAATGATGCACAGACCTCTGTCCATTCCATCTATGGAGAGTTATTGTCCATCCTTGTCCCTGGTCACTGGGTGCACCACTGTCACTTCTGAACATCTGCAATCCTGCCGACGACGCCAATGTAACCGGAATGGTTTTGTATATGCCAGAAAGGCAAATAGGTTTCAGTAGATGTCAGCTTTTCTTGGCAAACTCGTAATAGAAATAAATACATTGTATAAACATACGCTTCTTGAGATATACAACACTACTTCAAGGGCCGACACAGATGAGAATTAGCAATAAATGCTACTATCAAATACATTAAATCAATGCAATAAGGGTGCTACATAATTATATACAATACAATGTGTATGACCCTCGCCGAGTGTATGGCACTGCGTCCCTTTGGATGTCAGAAACATCATGAAATACGTTTGCCACACCTGAACATAAATATATACAAAATCAATGCGGTTTAACGTTCTGCATGTGTATCACTCTACAGTACATACAGCATCTATTCTAACGACTCATCCCATCATACACACACACAGAGTAGATATATCTTAAATATATGTACACATTACATTTACGTACACAATACACAATCCTTTTCAAAATGCTATTTATGAATACCTGCAATACACTCACATACCAAAATGTATTGCTAGGACCTACTTATGTGACAGAGAAACTGAAGTAGAAATGTAATCGGACCCACAACACTCTGCTTGGAAATATGAGGGAGCTGAGGATGAGACGAGACAATAGGTGAAATGGACACCGTAAGCTCTGGGCTGACTGTGCTATTGTAGAAGGTTAGATTGAGTAGTTAAACTGGGTCTAGAGTTAATTATTAAAATACAAATTAAAATATACTGGATAATATATACAATTAGATACTCCTACACTGTGACCCAGTAATAACTATTACTTAATCAATAACACACTATCGTAACACCTATTTTGGCTTACACCATACCATCCAAAAATAATTCGGGTGACATATGTTTAATATGATTTGTGCCATTTGTGGGGCAGGATACGCTCGCCTTTCCCAGAATCCCCGGTATCATCATTATTCCAACACATACAACATCATACAGCTGTAATGCTGTTGAAACAAATATCTGCACATATTCTAGTCACATTTCTACAGTCGACTCTGCTTTTGGCGGGGATTACTTGTGAACGTGGACAGGGTGTTGTCGCATTTGTTGTGATAGTCTTACTGCGAGACTCAGCTTACAGACATATAACTAACATATAACCAAAATATCCTTCTTTTAAGAATACATGCAGTTTCCCGGGTTTAACCATCTAAATGTCATAAAAGTGTACTGGAGAAAATCAAGACAAACACAGTTCTCAAATAGGCATGTTACAGTAATCAGTTAGGTATGAAGGATGCGTATAAATTGTCTCATAATATCACCCCACCTTAAAAAAAAGATAGCATCTCTTCACAGGGACAATTCACTACAAAAACACAAAATGGTACTAAAACCCTATCCGTCAGCCTCCAGTTTAAACGAAACCCCTTAATGTTTGACTGACCATTACATTATCATTATTCGTTGTTTGTACGATGATGGAAATAATGATGGATCATAATGCAGCTCTACAGTCATGAGATAATCTAAGATATTCATCCAGATTTTAATATTCGTCAGTCGTGTCTGGTACGTATACCGAAATGTCATATCAATGCAGAAATACTCAGTACAACTGTGTGGAAATTCTTATCTTCAAATGTTCCCAGCTATTTTGGCACCCGTGGCGAGCCACCTCCTCGTGGTGGGTGCTGGGTAACGCCAAGAGCTCGCCGACATCCCCGTAGTGGACCCGGGGGGATATTTGGTCCACCAACCCGTTTGCCGTGGGTTGCAGCCCTGTGTCGGCGGAGGAGGGGATCCTGGTGGTTGAGAGTAATAGGAGCTTGCAACCGTGTTCCTGTTGCTCAATACACCACTTCGGCCCTGACTTCGACCAATCGGCTGGTCATGCCAAGCCCTGTGCATGGAGCATTATTATATTTATCAATGCACATATAGCATTTGGAATCGTTGTAAATTTGGACTTGGCTTTATAATCTAAAACATGTTGAATTTGAAGTATGTTGTTCTGTAATTTGCCTAGAGTCCTATGCCAGAAGGCGGTGGCTCATGGGCCAATCTGGTAGAATTATTAATCTCTTAATTCTTCTGCTGGAGTATATCATCCGGGTATCCTTGGTGCTGCAAGCTGGAGGCCCGCTTGCTTTAGCATTGTCCTTGTGATACTCCGTGGTGGGTGGGGAGCTCGGATGATGAATCATATGACACCAATCATGGCTTATGAAATACCCCCCAAAAAAACCAAACGTCCACTTGAAATTGATCCCGTTGATACTTCTCATAGACCGTCTCTATCGATTGAGTATTGGCCACGTTTTCTCGTTATTGAGACTCCGGACAAGACACCATTGAAGTTGAACCCTTTCGCAGTATCTAAGGGCATTCAAGGTATTGCTGGGGATGTCAAGAACATTAGACGCTTGCGTTCGGGTGCATTGCTAATAGAGTGTGGCAAGAAACAGCAGACAACCAATCTGATGAACATTGAATCTTTTGTGGGCATTCCGGTCACGGTCTCTGCTCACAAGACCTTGAACACAAGTAAAGGTATCGTCAGAGATCGTGATCGGTTGTTTGCTGACATGTCCGAGCTTGATATAGCATGCGAAATGAAGGATCAAGGTGTGCTGTATGTGAAGCGCTTTTCCACCCGAAAAAACAATGAAACAATCCAAACAAATACCTATCTGTTTTCTTTTTCATTGCCAAATGCTCCCAAATCAGTAAAGGCGGGTTACTGCAATATCCAAGTTGAAACCTACATCCCCAACCCGCTCAGGTGTTTTAAATGTCAGAAATATGGACACGGTGTATCTACCTGCACATTGTCTGTTGTGTGTGCTCACTGTGGTGAGAAGACACACACAACAGAAGATTGTGACAGTGACTTTAAAAAATGCACTAACTGCTCTGGCGACCATTCATCTTCGTCAAAACAGTGTCCAATATGGAAAGAGCAAATGGCGATTAACAAAATAAAGTTCACCCAAAATATCTCTTTTTCTGAGGCAAAGAAACTGGTGAAGAGATCTGACCTTCTAGAAAGTTATGCTACAGTAGCAAAATCATCATCTGAATTCAGCTCTAAAATAACAAAATCATCCACAGGATGCCAAACTACCTTGACTTGGGTCAGTTCCGACTCCCCACAGGTTTTATACCCTGCTATATCATCCCAGACTGAGGAATCACTTCCTACTACATCAAAGTCCTCTGATCATAAGTCATCTTCACAGTCACGCTCTGAGTCTCATTCAACAGCTGATAGACAACAAATTGTTAAAACTAAACCCAAACCTAAGTCAGATGCTTCAAAACAACAAAGTGGCAGAGCTCCTAAGGGGTCACAAAATAAAATTCAATTGTTTAATAAATATGGGTCTCTTGAAGATATGGACGTTTCTGAAAACGTCCATTCTAGGGCACATAGCTTGTCGCCCTCCAAAAGAGTGCGGGGTAGATCCCCAAAAAATCCCCCAAAAGATAGTTTATTCCATTAATATTGTACAATGGAACTGCAGAGGTTTGAGGACTAATTTACATGAATTACAGCTATTAGTCCAAGATTTCACACCTGCAGCGTTATGTCTCCAAGAGACATATTTAAAACAAACAGATGCATTTGACCTTCGCCATTTTAATGCATATCATTGTTTTTCACCTCTGGGTGATAGGGCCACTGGCGGATCATCCATTCTAGTCAAACAAAATGTTATTCAAAGCCCTGTTTCACTTAATACTAATATGCAGGCTGTTGCAGTGAGAATTATTTTACATGTAGCGTTTACGCTATGCTCTCTTTATATTTCACCATCTTCGGCTTTTGCCAAAACCGATCTTCAAGCTCTATATGATCAGCTCCCAAAGCCCTGTATTATAATGGGAGATTTAAATGGCCACAACCCACTCTGGGGTAGTGTAAATACAAACACTAGAGGTAAATTGTTGGAGGACTTTTGTTCTGACAATGATTTATGTATTTATAATGATGGTTCCAACACATATTTACACCCTGGTACAGGGACGTATTCTGCTCTCGACTTGTCACTTACAAATTCAGAACTATTAAATGAATTTGAATGGTCAGTCCACGATGACCTCTGTGGAAGTGACCATTTTCCTACTATATTAAAAGCTGTAACTCCATCTGATGTTCCTCCATCATCAAGGCGGAATTTTACAAAGGCTAACTGGACTTTATATGAAACACTGTGTGCTGAAAAACTTAAACCCGAACTTTTTATTGACGTTCCTGATGCTATTAAATGTTTTACTGATGAACTGAATTCCATAGCTGATGAGTGTATACCAAATTCCTCTGTAGTTCCACACATAAGAAAACCATGGTTCAACGATGAGTGCAAACAAGCTAGGAAGGCAAGGAAAAAGGCAGAACATTATTTCCGTCGCCATCCTATGGTACATAATTTAAATAAATTTAAAATTTTAAATGCTAAAGCGCGGCGTACTTTTAAACAAAACAAACGCCAATCTTGGCAAAATTATGTGTCCAAAATAAATTCTCGGACACCCATGTCCAAGGTATGGAACATGGTCCAGAAAATCAAAGGTAAAGGTACTAAATCTACTGTCCATCATCTCAAACATGGAGATCAATTGCTTACTGATAAATCAGATATTGCTAATAAACTAGGTGAAACCCTTGCTAAACACTCTTCCTCTTCAAATTATGTACCAAAATTCCAGCAATATCAAAAACAACAAGAAAAGAAAACTATTAATTTCAATTCTGATAATGGGGAAGATTATAATGAAACGTTTTCTATTCATGAACTCCATACTGCTCTTGATCAAGCTCATGACACTGCTACTGGAGCTGATAACATACATTATCAACTCCTGAAGCACTTACCAGAATCCTGCCTAGAAGATCTTCTCAATATTTTTGATGATATTTGGACATTGGGTAACTTTCCTCTCTCATGGCGTGACGCCATAGTAGTACCCATACCTAAACCTGGACGTGATCATACGGATCCATCCAATTATCGTCCGATTTCATTAACTAGCTGTGTTTGCAAGACCATGGAACGCATGATAAACAATCGACTAGTTTGGTACTTGGAAACAAATAACCTTATAACTGATATACAGTGTGGTTTCCGTAAAAACAGAAGTACTGTCGATCACTTAGTGCGTTTAGAATCATTTGTTAAAAATGCACTAATTAATAAACAACATACTGTGTCTATCTTTTTTGATCTAGAAAAAGCATATGACACAACCTGGAAATATGGTATTTTAAGAGACCTACATGACTACGGCTTGCGAGGTCGTTTACCTCAATTTATAGCAAATTTGTTAAAGGACAGACAGTTTCAAGTTCGAGTGGGTTCTACCCTGTCTGATCATTACAATCAGGATCAGGGTGTTCCACAAGGCAGTATTTTGTCTGTCACACTTTTTAGCATAAAGATAAACAGTTTATCAAAAGTTTTAAACGATTCAATTGATGGATCATTATTTGTGGATGATTTTAATATTTCTTGTCGTGGGAAAAATATGCATACTATTGAACGACAACTGCAGTTGTGTTTAAACAAAATAAATAAATGGTGTCTTGAAAACGGCTTTAAATTTTCTAAATCCAAAACTAACTGTATACATTTTTGCAGAAAATATAAACCACATAAGGACCCTGAACTATCTCTAGATGGCACTCCCATCAAAGTTGTAAAGGAGGCCAAGTTCTTGGACCTAATCTTTGACTCCCATTTAACATTTCTGCCTCATATCAAGTCCCTTAAAACTAAATGCTTGAAGGCTCTTGACTTGTTGAAAGTTGTTTCCAACACAAAGTGGGGAGGAGATCAAGCAACCCTCTTACACCTGTATCGATCACTCATACGTTCGAAACTCGATTATGGTTCCATCGTATATGGTGGAGCCTGCAACAGCAACCTTAAACTTCTTGATTCTGTCCACCATCAAGGCTTAAGACTTTGCCTTGGGTCTTTCAGAACTTCACCTATTGATAGTCTCTACGTTGAGGCCGATGAACCATCTCTTACTCAACGTCGTATAAAATTGTCTTTACAATACACTACTAAATTATATTCTGATGAATCTAACCCTGCCTATAACTGTGTGTTCAATCCCCTTTATGAAGATTTGTATAACAAAAAGTCTTCTCTTGTTCCACCTCTTGGGCACAGAATTAAACCATTTATTTCTTCTGCCGGTATTGAGCTGGAAAGTATATCGCCTTCCCGTCTTCTTTCTTCTCCTCCTTGGCAGTTGGTTAGGCCACAAGTTGACCTAACATTAACATTTTTTAAAAAATCAGAAACAAATGACTTACAATATAAACAAGAATATCATCAATTAAAGCATAAATATAGCAATTACAAACCTTTATTTACAGATGGGTCCAAGGACGGTGGCGCAGTGGCTTGTGCCACTGTCATTGGATCCAGAACAATATCTTCTAGATTACCAGATAATAGTTCTATTTTTACAGCTGAAGCTAACGCCATATTAACAGCTCTCAAATATATTCAAAGACACCCGAAACGTAAACAATATATAATCTATTCCGATTCTCTTTCTTGCCTTCAGGCTATTAAAAATATTTCTTGCAAACATCCACTTTTAATAGAAATTATTGAATTGTATAATGATCTTGCTACTGGCCAATACGACATCGTCTTTTGTTGGTTACCCAGCCATGTAGGCATTTCTGGTAACACACTGGCTGACCTTGCTGCTAAAGTAGCACTCAACAAATCTGTGACACCACTTCTTATTCCTTATCGTGATTACAAAGCCACCATTAGATCTTATATCCGTGATCTGATGCAAAAGAAGTGGGACACCCAAGTGGGTATCAATAAATTACATGAGACAAAACCTTACATTGGTTATACCCACTTGGGTTGTCAGTCCAGATTTGAAGAGGTTATTTTGCGACGATGTCGTGTTGGCCACACTAGATACACTCATGCGTACCTGTTAAAAGGTGAAGATCCTCCATTTTGTATCCCTTGTGATGAGAGAGTCACGGTCAAGCATATTCTGCTTGACTGTGTTGAATTCTCCATCACAAGGGATAAGTATTTTACAGTTAAAACAATTAAGGATCTTTTTACCAGCGTTAATTCTCATTTAATTATAGGTTTTTTAAAAGAAATTGATTTTTTGGTTGAATTTTGAATAATATGTTTCTGTAAATAGATGTATTTTAATGACTGGTAGTTTGAATTAGTAACTTGAATTGTTGGTGGCTGTACCCTCAAAGGGGGTTGAAGTATTGTAAAATTATTGTCCTCCTGAGAGGGTACGTAAGTCCACAAACATGCAAAGTAAATTCTAAATTTCCACGTTTTTAATGGTAGTATAAGTGTATTTTTATTGTATGGCTAGATTTCCGAAATTGCTGACGGCTGAGGGGATGATGTAAATCCAGCTAGGGTCCATGCAGGTAGCAAAAGTACTGTAAGTCCCCATGGTCCCTAGAATGGTGATCTACCTTCAGTTGTTGGCAATCTATAGCCCGGTTTTATATTGTATTGTCCTCTATAGATAAATTGTTTTAGGCATAGCTACTAGTTTTACATTCATTTCTGTGATGTTCTAGTTTTTTACTGTCCTTCGTCGACTGATTGTTATAATACTCATATATTCCATTTTAATGTTCCGTTCCCGTCACGATATGGCTGAAATATTGCCGATGTGACATTAAATTTTAACTCACTCACTCACTCCCCAGCTATTCCGGCACATCACTCACGTGGATGTTGCATAATTGCAGTTACACCACTGAAACAATGAAATAAATGCTCATTTATCGGCCGATATGGTAATAGTCCATTTCCATGACTTTCATAAACATAAGACAGGATATGAAATGTGGCATAAATCTAAGCCTGTCCATTCAGTATTTCAAACGTTTTAACTAGACAGAGAGAGGACTGTATAGCCTTTAAACATATTTCACTTTTTTATTGCTGTATACGGTTCTCTCGTCACGATATGGCTGAAATATTGCGGATGTGACGATAACGTTTTGCTCACTCACTCACTAATGAATATGTCAAAGTCAATGTGATGGTATAGACGTCCGTGTTTCTCTGTAGGTAATTCCAAATAGTTAAATATCTCAACTGACACTTAACACAATTTGTGAGTAGGATGTAACATGACCGCTGGCGTTATTGAAAGGTAAGCCAACTTTCTACTTGAAATGCCCAAGGGAATAGGGCTTATCTTTCAATAATGCCCACGAGTCATGTTATATCCGACCGAAGATATAATTTAGATATCATTTCAACATTTGGTATTTACTGTTGAAATCAACTGGGGTGAGACAGACGACGTCTCACAATGCACGTGCTCCCTATGCGCTACCCGTGTCCTGCACGTGCACTCCCCGTACTACCCGCGAGGAACACATGGGTTCATAACGACAGACAGTCTCATTCTTCACAGTCACGCTTCGTATCCAAGTGGATTAAACCCCCAAGCTACTAAACGAAGGGATGGGGATTCGGAACCGGGTGTCTGCACTACATGTTTGAAATTGTCAATGATGTCATATTTTATTATCGCATTAGGTGCTGGCGAGAAAACGTAGTATCAATCTTCAAAACAAGCAATAATTCAAAGTGAAGGGCTGTTCCTCAGAAGATCCCTGGGCAGATGGACATTATTTAGATAATTGTTCGAGGAAGTGAGATAGCATGACGTCACTGTTGACATCAAGAACACCTGGTTCTTTCTACAGTAACTTGAAAAGGCGATGGCAACTCTATCTTGACCAGCCAGGAGTCCAGATCACAATCGTATAGTGCAGGTTTGGGATATTATCGGTTACGCCTGAGAGATCCTCCAGTGCAAAATGAAATCTTGATGTCTTGGAACAAGCCCTCCATCAAGGATAGAACGTATTATCTCAATGTCAGATTCACCGTCTGATGTAGTCGATGAGGACAAGGATCGGAAATGTTATTGCTGGTGATGGAGATTCGGTCACATATTGACAGTGATCTCGGTTATTGATACATGTAATTTCGTGAGGACTGTATGCCAGAATCTTCAAAATCGCCGCTCTTGTGAACGTACGGTGTTCGTTATTTCTGTGTTTAGATGTGCCACTGGAGATCAGTGCATACACATAGTGAGTTACATATGAGGTTTCAGTGATTCCTTTTATGTTCTTTAATGTAACATATTAATGCTGTGACAAGTACTGGGTGTTGTGATACTTTTCCCCATTCTTTTGTGTTTGAAAGTTCCATAAAAGTGAATTGTATTTATTGCTCTTTATTTCACATTCATGTTGTATTCTATTATATATTTATATTATTTGTGCAGAGAGTCTAATCTGTACTGTCACTGTCATTCCTTTGGAGAAATTGAAATTATTTGTAAACATAATTCTTGAAGGAAACAATTACTAGTTGTATAAATATCTCCTTATTTGCTGACCTCAAACCAACTTCTCTTCAGTACAACTCGGAAAACGCAGAATTTAGCTAGATAAATAATTTTGAGAAGTAAGTCAAACGTACTCCAATCTATGCTTGACTAAATGTATCGAATATGTAACAGATGGCGTGGCTTGGGGCGAAACAATGGAATCTGCTTTGGGTAAACCTACGCGTTTCATTTCGATTCAATGTTGTCAAATGTCTGGCGAAACATTAGCGACTAGGTTGAAATCTTACACTGTACTAAAAAACCTGCTTCAGTTGTGTACAAAACTATCGATTTCGAAAGGTGAAACATAGATTTGTAATATACAGCATGAATTATTCATTTATTGGACGTGCTATCTAACCCCACTCTATATTCATGTACAGTTGAAGGCACTATTAATATTAATAGTGTCATTCACGACCGTAATCGTAATTATTTCACACACGTGAGTATCCATCGACACACATTCAGAATGAAAACATAAACGCAAACTCTTGAAGTGAGAATGGGCGAAATTCAACAGTTCTTTACATTTAACCACATACCTTGTGAAGAGTCCTGTGCAAGACAATGGTGTCGTGATTCGAAACTCCTGTCAATAGGGGCGACAAAACCTTTTCCACATCCATAAAAAAATCCCGTGCTAAAAACAACGAAGATTAAGAATTTTTCAAATTCATGATACGACGAGATGCAAGTGATGATGAGCTTTGAGTGAACCATGGGCGATCGGGGATGTGGTGGTCAAAGTGTCAGCAAATGACGCGGAAAACCCGGGTTCGATTCCATACGTGGGCACGATAGATTCATTTACTAGAATTCAGTTTGCTAGTCATGTCTTCTCTGTGGCAGCCTCAGCGCGGTGGAACAGTATTCATCTTGCAGTCAGATCTGCACATTTAGTTATCTCAGCTGATCCTGGAAAACATTCTTATTCCGTTAGCTCATGTATTTTTTCTTGTTGTTATTTGTGCAAAGCACCACCTGGCATTCTTGGATATCAGGTGCTATATAAATGCATTATTATGTTTTACAGATTGATATATAAATGTTGCAGAGATAGTTCGGGTGATCCTGGCAAGGCTCATCACCGGTTTAAGTGCCTTGCTCCCTTTACACGCAGCGCAGGCAGCGAATGGGACTTTTCCCAGGAAACACTGCCTAGTCGAACCGACCAAGAACTTTCCGAAGAATATGAAGGCTATGGTACAGGTTCCTTTTTTGCTGTGGCAGGGCATCCTGAGTGGGAGGAAGGTTTTGCATCATCATGATCTTGCGGTCGTAGCAGGACATCTATTGTCGTAGTTTGTTGGCTACGTTCGATGAGATAATGCTGTCAAACGTGATGTATGCAAATCGATCAAGTGATGGAAACACTACTGAGTCTTCATCCACAGGTTGGAATCCGATGCAGGAAGAGGAAATCTCCCAGTCACGTTCTCATAGGATATCAAGGCACCTAAACAGTTTCCTTGCCTTTTCTACTGAACTGTGATGTATCAGAACCAGTGAATGCGTGAAAAAATAGACACGCTATTCACCTTCGACAGCTAAGATCTTGGTATATTCTGCTAATGTGATAATATCTGAAGTTTTCCCTCTTTTCAAATGGCATTCACAGATGAACAGCACGCTTTAGTTCAACCAGTTAGGAGAAAACTCTACAGGTTCACAAGATCTGTGTCGACAGTGATAACCATTATATTTGTAGCACCTTTTCGCAAAGCATCTTTGACATGAGGGCAGGTTCTTGTATCCACCTCTTCCTTATCCGTGCACTGCATTATCCCCTTCACTTCCTACTGTCAACAGACTCCTTAGCTGTTAGAAACACCACCTTTCCTGGCTGTTAAGAGGTCTTCTTTGCCTTTGATCCTTGTAGAAAGGAGGCAAAATTCATATGTAGTCTAGTTTGAAGATAAAGATTTCCTCTATCTTTTCCTCGGTTTTCTTGTGTTGACTTCTTCAAGCTACGGTATTTGTAGGTGCCCCAAATATTGCCCATACAGTAACATCTGTATGCAGGTAATTAAGAACAGCTGTGCCATCAAACACTCTGGCATCAATGTCCAGACTGCTCAGGTGACGCAAAACAACTAAAAGCTCTGAATTGCATTTTGGTAGAGGAAACTTTCCATGCATTGATATGGATGGTGGCCACAGGTGGTCTCGACGAGAAAGAATTGATTCAAACCAGACTGACGTACATAACAATCAAGGAACAACTGACTAAGGAAACTGTAGTCATTTTTTCTGGTCATGTATTTTTCATTTAGAATGACGATTAATTTGTGGTCATCTTTTATAAACTTCTGATATTTGTCTTTTCCCGTTTTCTCCACAGTGTTACACATTGACTGTAGTATATACAACCCCGCCGCTCGCTTTGTATGGGTTATTCCATTATTCCAAACGCATATTCCATGTTTAACATCTGCATATGAATGTATCAGTATATACAACTGATGGATCTAATTTTGATTTAATTATGAACACACGAGACGCAACATTAATTATTAGCATTAAGCATACTTGATCATAAATTTAACATACAAATGCAAGCATTCACATAGGCGTTTTTTTCTACTTGCAGTTGTAGGATACAGCGATGGAGGCCCGATACAGTATTAACAGTGGCCACAGTAACACTCTTCAATGGGAAGACTACCTTGTATTTGGCTGTACCCTCCTTATTCCAGCATGTGTGGGGTTCTACCATGCTCTCAAAGACAGGAAGAAAAACAGCCCATCGGACTTCCTGGTGGGAAACCGTCAGATGGGCACCGTTCCTGTTGCACTCTCTGTGACGGTGACTTTTTTGTCAGCTTTGACGTTACTTGGGATGCCGGCTGAAGTCTACATCCATGACACAATGTTCTGGTTGCTTGCTCTAGGCATGATCTTAGCTGTTGCAGGGGCGGCGCATCTGTTTATACCCATTCTGTACAGGCTCGGGGTGACAAGTGTTTATGAGGTAGGAACGATTATACATATGTAAATATGTTGATAAAGGACAACAAAGGGAATACTTGCAGCTACAAATGTATATGGAAAGGTGCCGCACAGGAAGCCGTATCTACTGACGAAACTACCTTATGGTCAGGAGATTGGATGTAGTGGGATTGGGGTGTCCTATTAAACAATGTGCACAATTCATCTAAAAAAAACTCATTTAGAGACTGGTGATGTTTTTTTGCGGGGGAGGTTGCGTGTAAAATGGTATATTTATTTCGGGGGAGAATGTGGGGGTCAGTAAAACATGATACAACCTTTATATAATAATATTCTTTATTTATCTTCCACTGGAGAGTAATACTAGTCTTTATCATGGTTCATAATGTCATAACGGTTCACAGTTATGACGTGACAATGCTAATGCCGCTGTCGCAACTAGACCTTGCTTGACTCGCTGAAAGGTGCGAGTCATCACACTGTAGGCACTTTCGACGCAGTTTCTGTGAATTTATGTTGGCGAGTAATAAACAGAATGCTAAACTCGCTTCCAAGTAAGACTATTTTTATTAAACTCGCTTTCGCTCGTTTGATACCAACTCATTCACTCGTGTGATAAAAATGGTGTAACACGGAAGGTCGTTTACTATCCTCTATATATTACTCTCCCGTGGAAGATACTGCAGTGTTATATTTTACGGCAATATTACTCTAAGGTAATACCGCTAGACGTATGGCGTCATAGCGGTTCACAGTTATGACGTCACAATGCTAATTGTGCTAGACCCTGCTTGACTCGGGGAAAGCTGAGAGTCATCACACGGTAGGCAATTTCGCAGAAGTTTCTGTAAATTTATGTTGTAGTGTGATATACAGAATACTAAGCTCTGTTTCGTGAAATGCCATTTTTATTAAACTTTTGAAAGATTTAGCTTCAAACTCGCTTTCGCTCGTTTGATACCTACGGAAGAGTAGAAGGGCCACGGTGAAAACTTTTTTGGGTGGTGTCACCATCTCCTACGTTAGACATACTATCTTCTACGTAGGACTTAAAATATCCTTTTATTTATTATTATACTGAGAAATGTTTGGTTATGTTTGGTTAGGATGTTAGATAGTAGAAATGCACATCAATGCATATTCATGAAACCAACGCAGTGATACTGCACCACAGCGTGTGTGTGTGTGTGTGTGTGTGTGTGTGGTGTGTGTGTGTGTGTGTGTGGTGTGTGTGTGTGTGTGTGTGTGTGTGTGTGTGTGTGTGTGTGTGTGTGTGTGTGTGTGTGTGTGTATGACATGGACCTTGATCTAATTGCAGTTATGGGTATTCTCTTCCTCTCTCTCACTCACACCCGCACGCTCACACACAGACAGAGGAGGGGCAGAAGTTTCTGATATGAAATTCTCGTTATGGCACGTCCTCCGAAAGTTTTCTTTTGTCTTTATATGATGCTAGGTTGGATCAGATATAACGCTCGTTTGCAGTTTGCCCTGTCGTTGACTTTTATTGCTTACAAGTTGACTTTACTCGGGTGGAAAAGTGCTGAATGCCGAGTAAAGCAATACGGCATCAGAAAAGCAATCGATTGTTATTATAGCTGTGTGTATAAGGGAATAAGTACGGACAGATTGCCACCGACGGTCTGAGACACGTCTGTGCACGCAGATTATCACTAACGTGCAACGACCTCTGAAATATTCAGTGCAGAGTTTCATCATTTTTGAACGCATGAAAAAAGTATTGTCAACGTTATTTGTTTAACTATACATCGGTTCATGTGTAAGCAGTACCTTTAAACAGTATGGAATATTTTCCAAAATCTAGTTTAGAGCAGTTGACTGAAGTATGCGGCTACACGTATACTTTGTGAGTCTAAAATTTTGATGGGTAGTATAGTTGAACACACGAGTCGAATGGTGAAGGAAACAGTAGGCTCTTAGAGTAAATGAAACATATGACAGTAAACTGTAATGGTAAATATAACACATAACTGTAGACTCTAAACGTGCATGAAACACATGGCTGTAGACTCTAACAGTGACTGAAACAGTTAAAAAAGGAAATGGCTTCCGTGCCTGGGGGTTTAAGTTAACTATTTCAGATTCATGTCTATTAACATATATCGAGCATCTCCTACAGGAGATTATAAGGAAATAGTAAGTCCTACGTAAGTGATAGTACGAGTCCTATGGAGGAGATAGTAAGTCCTACATAGGAGAGAGTAAGTCGTACGTGGTAGGTATTAAGTACTAAGACTTACGTAGGCGATACTAAGTAGTAAGTCCTACGTAGGGGATAGTAAGTCCTGCGTAAGTGATAGTAAGTACTACATACCTGATAATAAGCCCTACGTAGGAGATAGTAAGTCCTACGTAAGATATATTAATTACTAGGTCCGACGTAGGAGATAGTAAGTAGTAGGTCCTACGTAGGCGATAGTAATACCTACGTAAGTGATATTAAGTCCTACGTAGGAGTTATTAAGTCTTACGTGGGAGATATTAAGTACTAAGCCTTACGTAGGAGATACTAAGTAGTACGACTTACGTAGGACTCACTACATAGTATCACCTACGTAGCACTTAGTATCTCCTATGTAGGAAATAATAAGGCTAAAAAAGATTTTTACCGTGGCCCTAATGCACTTCCGTAGAAACCGAATCATTAACTCGTTTAATAAAATTTGTGTTAGGCGGAAGGTCGTTTAGTATCCTCTGTTATGATTATGAACGGGCTGTGTAAGATTTAGGGATCTCAGTATTTATAAAAAAATGTACGATCTTGCTGATTAGATGCTATTTCCAGTTTGTAGCCTAATGCAAGATATCAGGGATAAGGTAAACTGCAACGTTCAACACCAATCGCCATCTTAAACCCACACAAGTCGATATTGCTTGTCTCGTTACAAACACTAAAGTTGTCCACAGTTACTATCACATTTGTGAATAAATATGTTTAAACCAACAAAACAACAGTTTATTGAAAAATTGGAACGATAACTTCACGCGTTCAAATCTTAAGGGACTGTACACGCTGAGCCATGTAAATCAGTCGACCTTCCAGCCTGGAGTGTTTGTGTCCATTCGCTTTGTAAACTAAAGGATATTCACGTGGTTACAATGGTGTCTTATAGTGATGTTGGATGCTTAGGCTGCGGTTGGGGGAATATGCATTCTTATGGTCAGGGATAGCTGTTGTGTAGCTGTCGATTCATACATACATTTTATTGTATGCATTTTTGTGTCTTTCTTGGAAAATGTCATGCCCAGTTTATATGTGTTCCAAGTTTTCTAGTTCCTGAACCCTTGATATATCTGTGATAATATGTACTGAAGTCCAATATTTTGTTTTCGTAGCTGTGTTAGAATATTTTTCAGTATGTTTCCTACAAGAAACTATTTCAAGTCTGTGGAAACGCAAGGACATTAACAGTGCTGTATTATTTTGTAACAGTACTTTGAACTGAGATTTGGGAAGCGAGTACGGATATTTGCGTCTCTGAACTGGATCCTACAAGTGGTAAGTTGTGACATATTTGTGCCATAAAAGTTATGTTATGAAGCGGTAAATTGTACTGTAAATATCTGATCTTTACAAAAAGGAACATAACTGACCATATCATGAGGATATGTTTAAGAATTTGCTATCAGTGATACCAGGTGTTCGCAGAAAGATGAGCGGGTCCTTGCTACAGGTGGTAGCCATCACAAATACATTCAAGGGCAGATCAGTTGTTCATCTGAAACAGATTAGGAAATTGCTTCGGAAATAATGTTTGCTAAGATTGCATCAAATTTAGAACCCCCGTAAGGTGGCCAAGCTTTGGTTGTCGGTGGTCCATAGCCTGTGCTTTAATACGTCATATCGATTTGCAATTGGAGAAATGGAAATGATTAGTTTTTAGCCTTGAATTCTGTGACACATTACTAATGTTTTACAGTCCTTCGTGATAAATATTTATCATAGACACTAACGTTGTTCTCTAAACTATATGGCTGAAATAGTGCCGGTGTGACGATCAGTTTTAACTCACTGACTCAAATTTAGACTTTTAAAGTTTTAATGAAGCCATGTATTATTGGTCACGTCATGTGACACTCTTTGAAACGTCCGTCGAAAAATCATTTTCAGTTGTGTATAAAGATTGCGAAGTGAAGACACCAAAGGTTGAAAGTGCTAAAACATAAAGGGGCAGTTCACAATGGGAGAGCTGGAGTTAAAGTATCTTCTGGAGAGAGTTTTTCTCCCACGTTGTGTCTTTGCATGGATCCTAACTGACACATATGGGGCGGACTCGCTGGTTTCCTAAATTTCCATCTCAGGATACCAGGTCATAGACAGACCTAAAATTTAATATCTTTGATAAATTACCTTTTTGACTTTGCCTAACAGAAATTCCGTTTCAGGGATATGAAAGCTCCTGTGAAAGTAAGCATATTTATTTGCAAAGGGATGCCAGCGACCTAATAAAATCCATATCTGCTCAAAGTATAGACATGACATCTCTGAAGCGTGGTATAATTCAATGTACTACAGAATTATCGGGTTTGATTGTAGGCTTAAAGGTGAAAGCGTTCGTCCGTCCAGCTGAAGACCCGGGTTCATTTGCCCACATGGATACAATGTGTGAATTCCATTTCCCATGTCCAACACCACGATATTGCTTTGGTATTTCTGCGGCGTAAAACCATACTCACTCACTAACAATTGTGTGTTCCGGGTGTCGGCCAGTGCGCATGCCCTGCCATATCACTGACATACTGCTGAGTGAAGCGTTAAACAAGAAGCAAATAACATTTATTAGTCTTAGTCTTCTGAATAGAGACGTTAGATATCTGAAACATATCACATCAATAATTATACCTGTACGATTAATGGTTTATTCATCATATTCACAGCTGCTCTACATGGCTTTCGTCCTGTATGCTCCATCACTGGCGCTCTATTCAGGTGAGTCATGTTGTCAACAATCACGAGATAAAAACATTGAAATAACATAAAAACTGCATATACTAATAGTTTACTAAACACTGCCAAGTATTACCGCACCATACAGGTATTTCAATATGTGTGCATTTGTTGAAAGAGACCCCGCAGAATAACGGCGGGAAGATGTTTAAAAACGTCACTTGCCATATTCCACATAACAAACAACACATGACAAAACTGAAACAAACAAACAACGATGCACACAGTTGTATCTTACGATCCGATAGCCATGCTTCAAACAGTTCAGAATTAACACAGGTGTGTTCGGTAAGATAAATACGTTGTTCACTGGTCTCTCCAGTCGCTAATTATGCCATCCCAGTCATGACTGAGCCCCGTCCACAACAGTCATTTTAGGCAATATTGTAACCTGAGATATTTCCCCTTGCCAGGGCCACACCCTGGCACTACTATCCGTAATGTCTAGGTGGTATCACAATTCCTCAGATGTGATGTGACCCTACACCGTTCTGCCCAATCATTGTCATACACAGCCCAACACTGACGTAATTGTCTGTGAAGTCGGGTCTTTGTAACGCTATTACATGGCGAGGATGAAACGACTACGCACTGTTTGGAAGCATAAAGTCGAGTACATGGCTCCATGCAGTCTTTAGAAAACAATGATTTGCTCTTTTGCAATGGTTCACAACGATTCTTTAAGTTCCCTTGTGCATGTCGTGCCTATGCATGACTTCATTCATTATGACCTCATTGTGTGCCGAGGTATTTGAAAAACGAGATGTCATCGAAACGTGGTTCTGAACAATCTTTCAGTTTTTAATCTGGACGCGATCGCTTTAACACGAGATGAGTGACATCTGCAAATACCCCTTCACTGTGTTGCTTAACCCGATTTTTAGTATTGGGTAAGAGTCTGTTTTAGAACGTTTCCACTTTACCTCACTATAACAATCTGATACAATATCTACAGGAGCAACAAGGGCAACACAATAATTAGGTGGCACATTGTCATTTCATTCATGATACTACTTTCTAATCATGTTGACATCACAAAGTCTTGTCCATTCATGAAGGCATGGCGTCAGCACAACTTTGTCAACTTTCAGACTTTCGTATCAGTAACACACAGCCCATAGTACCCATCACGTGGTATTTGTTCAGGAATTGACAAAAACAGTGACACTTTATCTTTATGACTGGAATTTCTCACTTGAGACGTCTTGTCATAATGTAGTTTCTTGGAAGTGGATTCTTTCAATATGTCACATGTCCAGAGGTTTTAGTACTCTATGAACAGGCCAAGAGAATGACCTTTGAAAGTGCTGGTCAAATAGAAACTTGATTCAAAAGAAGACTGCCCTTCACGACTACGTTCGCCATTCCCATCTATGGCCATTCCCATCTATGTCTGTTTCACAGCAGGCGTTACGCGTGCAGTGGATATACTACTTCATATTTATGTGACGGGTGAAGATAATCTTCAGATAAGTCTGTCAGTGTGATGTCTGAAACAGTATTCTGCAGGGATATTACAGGGCAATCTTGTAATGCATGTCTGCTTTATGCCTCAGAGAAACAACCCGGGCACACTCTGAGACGTACTATATACAGGCTAGAGATCATTCTCCTTGTCATGGCCTGAATAGTTCATTAAGACTAATTTCTATTTGCTTTTTACGTCTTTCTAAGGTGTGACGTCAATCTCAGGACATATCCTACGTGAAATGTTTGGTAGGAGAATTGCTACTTAAAATATACCTTTACACAAATATTAAAAGAGGCCTGCTCTTATGTTCCTTTTTGTGAACACCTGGTGTCATCACCGATTTTCACCGTTATGATCTATGCATATATTTTTCAACGCTATGCTTTTCACGTCCCAAATGAGCCTCTTTCGGCAGATAATCGATGCCGACTTTCCCCCGACTTTTCCAGGTGTTAAAGTAATCAGTAATTATTGTTTTCACCTTTAATGTTCGTTGTGAGTTTTTAATAGTATAACTAAAGAAAGATGGTATGATCATTTTTGTGAGCTTTTCAATAGGACAGATATAGCCGAACCAGATGCACTGCTCAATTTCTGTACAAAGGAGAAGTTGATAAGGAGATACTCGAATCCACCATAACCAAGGATAAAATCCACAAGGCTATACAGCATATGAAAAATGGTAAATCTCCAGGAATGGATAACGGTTCCCAGATGTACTAGAAATTCTAATGTTGTTTACAGACGATGTAATTCTTGTGCCAGACACCATTGGTGGTCTTCAGTGTCAGCTAGACACTTTAAAATTGTATGCAGATAAGTGGGGATTAACTGAAAAATTTGGATAAATCTAAAGTAATTAGCGGTTAAGGAAACTTGGCTTTTTAATGGGAGAAGCATTAAAACGGTAAACAGCTACAAATACCTAGGTTTTGTGTTCACATGTAATAGTAGTCTCAGGCAAGCGCTCTCAGAACTTGCATCCCGTAGTGAAAAAGGCTTTAATTCAATTAACTATAAACTTAAGGAAATTAGGAACAATACCCTCGGAAGTATTCTTTAAAATTCAGCCAATATACTTATATGGGTCAGAGGTATGGGGATTTAAAAAGATACGACAGCATTGAAAACGTTCACTTACAAGCAAGTAAAATATTGTTAAATGTCGGTCCACAGACACCAAATGTAATAGTATATGGAGAATGTGGGTGTTTTCCAGTTTATATTAATTCCTACGTTTGAACGATGAAATACTGGCTTAAGTCAATGACAATGCATGAAGGACGTAGCCCGAAAAAGGCATATAATATTTTATACTACCTAGACACAGCTGGGTACCACACGTGGGCCTCTGAGATATGCCATATACTTCGCTCGCACGGCTTTGGATTTGTCTGGTGTTCACAAACAGTCGGTGATCCGTATGCTTTTATTCAGATTTTTAGAGAACGCTTGATCAATATGTTTTATCAAAATTGGACATCTACACTTGAAAAAAGCTCACGTTACAGGTTATATGCACAATATAAGAGTCCTGGGGGATATCTCTCATTAAATTTGGAATATAAATTCAGTAAAGTACTGGTCAACTTCAGAGCTGCTGTATTACGGTTAAAGAATAACGAAGGTAGGCGGCAAAATGTTGCTGTATCTCAAAGAAATTGTCCCGCTTGTAAAGTAGACCTAGAAGATGAATATCACTTTTTTTTAAAATGTCCAGCTTGTAGAAATCTTCGGGAAAGATGTTTGCCTGACAACTTGCAAGTAAATATGATATCGTTTAAAAAATATCCTTAAACGAAACAAAACTGAAGATAATTAATCTAGCTCGTTTTATCTATTATGCATGCACAATAACAGAAAGGTTAGAAAAATAGAAATTAGTATTAGAATTATATTGAAAAAAAAACAGTACAGACACACGTGTACATATATGTGCTCTGATATTTCGCATTGAGGATGTAACTGAAGGAAAAAATAACTCAGGCAGACAGGTAAATGCTTATTCCTTCAAGAACTGTTTCATGTTTTTATGCCTGTTTCGAAGATGTACATTACTATGTATATGGGCCTGTGACCTTCATACGTAATAAACACTTTAATGATGATGATGAATCTGGCGTTTTGCGTCTGTATTCCTCATTGTGCTTGTACATTACAAACTGTCATCGTGTTTCAGTGACAGGCTTTAACCTCTGGCTGTCCATCTCCACTGTGGGAGTCATAGTTACCATCTACACTGCTCTGGTGAGTACGGGTGCAATATATTATCGTGTTTGTACATTATAAGATGTTCACTGTCTCGAGAGGGACATGGATTGATGTACCTTCTAAGTTTATGTTCCCTGAACAAAGCATTTATCTTACCAAACACATCAGTGTTAATTTCAAAGTGTTTGAATCAAGGGTATCGGATCATCATGAGTACCGTAGTTAGGCAACAGCTCTAACATAAAGTAGAAAACAAATTCCAGCAGGTCGGAATTTCAAGGGGATTACATTAAAAATGTTACTCGCTTGTACGCGGGGAAGGTCGATTGGCTCTGCCAATCAGAAAACCACATATATGCATTATTTAAGATAAATATTTATGATAAGTATAGACAGGGTAATTTTCATTGGGACCACAGTAGGTTAAAAACTCCCCTATCGGAAATGGTTAAAAAATGCACGTTCTCGGCCTTGGGCTCTCGTTTCTCTTTCCTTCAGGAGGTCATGTGAAAAACACTGCTTAGTTACAGAACTCGTAAGCTGCGTGGAGTTCACGTGATGTAGAATGCAGTGTCGTATACGTAGCACGAGACATCATGTCAATGTAATCTGGCCTCTAATTGTTTCTTCTCACGCAAGAGCCAGGTCTCGGCATAATAAACTGATTTAAAATATCAGAAACATCGCTGGTCCGTATAGCCACTGGGTTTTTAACGGAACATCAGAGTATGTATAACAAACGTATACAGTAAATGAAGAAGGCGCGTGTATGGAAACACAAATAAATGTATTTTAATAATTCATAATGGAAAAATTGAAATAGGCGAGAAACCATGCTTTGTCGATCTGACGAACTGAAATAATGTAAAATCCTGCTTTCCCCATAGAATATTGGATGATGATCTTAATTATGGTAAATATGCACATTGGCTCACGCCTTTTGGCAAGCATCCTCACATTTTGATACTGTTTCAAAACAACATGCTCATAATCTAAACGGTCCACAATGATCTCTGTGGAAGTGACCATTTTCCTACTATACTAAAATCTATATCTCCCTCTGATGTGCCTCCATCATCAGGGCGGAATTTTAAAAAGGCTAACTGGGCTTCATATGAAACACTGTGTTCTGAGAAACTTGATTCTGAACGTTTTGTTGACGTTCCTGATGCTATTAAATGGGTTTTTTTCTGATGAACTGAATTCCATAGCTGATGAGTGTATACCAAAGTCCTCTGCAGTTCCACATATTCGAAAACCATGGTTCAGCGATGAATGCAAACAAGCTAGGAAGGCAAGGAAACAAGCAGAACATTATTTCCGTCGCCATCCTATGGTGCATAATTTAATAAAGTTAAAATTTTAAATGCTAAAGCGCGGCGTACTTTTAAACAGAACAAACGCCAATCTTGGTAAAATTATGTAATACTATCCAAAATAAATTCTCGGACACCCACGTCCAAGATATCTAACATGGTCCAGAAAATTAAAGGTAAAGGTACTAAATCTAAAGTCCATCATCTTAAACATGGAGATCAATTACTTACTGATAAATACATTGCGAATAAACTGGGCGAAACTCTAGCTAAACATTCTTCCTCTTCTAATTATATACATAAATTTCAGCAATATAAAAAACAACAAGAAAAGAAAAGTTATTAATTTCAATTCTGATAATGGGGAAGATTATAATAAAACGTTTTCTATTCATGAACTCCATACTGCTCTTGATCAAGCTCATCACAGCTACAGGAGCTGATAACATACATTATTAACTCCTGAAGCACTTAGCAGAATCCTGTTTAGAAACGCTCTTGTCAATTTTTTATGATATTTGGTCTTCCGGGAAATTTCCTTCTTCGTGACGTGACGCTATAGTAATACCAATACCTAAACCTGGACGTGACCATACAGATCCATCCAATTATCGTCCGATTTCATTAACTAGCTGTGTTTGCAAGACCATAGAACGCATGATAGATAATCGACTTGTTTGGTACTTGGAAACAAATAATCTCATAACAGACATGCAGTGTGGTTTCCGTAAAAACAGAAGTACAGTCGATAACATAGTGCGACTAGAATCATTTGTTAAAAACGCACTAATTAATAAACAACATGCTGTGTCTATCTTTTTTTATCTAGAGAAAGCATTTGACACAACCTGGAAACATGGCATTTTAAGGGATTTACATGACCTCGGATTGCGAGGTCGTTTGCCTGAATTCATAGCCAACGTTTTAAATGACAGACAGTTCCAGGTCCGTGTGGGTTCTACCCTGTCTGATCATTACAATCAGGATCAGGGTGTTCCGCAAGGCAGTATTTTGTCTGTCACTCTTTTTAGCATCAAGATCAACAGTTTATCTAAAGTTGTAAACGATTTAATTGATGGATCGTTATTTGTGGATGATTTTAATATTTCTTGTCGTGGTAAAAATATGCATACTACTGAAAGGCAACTGCAGCTGTGTTTAAACAAAATAGATAAATGGTGTCTTGAAAATGGCTTCAAATTTTCTAAATCAAAAACCAATTGTATACGCATCTGCCGTAAATATAAACCTCATAAAGACCCAGAACTATTTCTACGTGGCACCCCTATCAAACTTCTCAATGAGGCTAAGTTCTTGGGACTTATTTTCGATTCACATTTGACCTTTTTTGCCGCATATTAAAGCCCTTAAAACCAAATGCTTGAAGGCACTCGATTTATTAAAGGTTGTTTCTAATTCAAAGTGGGGAGGGGATCAGTCTACCCTCCTTCACTTACATAGATCACTCATCCGCTAAAACTTGATTATGGCTCCATCGTATATGGTGGAGCCTTCAAAAGCAACCTTAAACTATTCGATTCTGTCCATCACCAAGGTCTAAGACTTTGTCTTGGTTCTTTTAGAACTTCACCTACTGACAGTCTCTATGCTGAGGCTAATGAACCATCGCTTGAACAGCGCCGTATTAAGTTAGCTTTACGATACATCACTAAATTATACTCTAATGAATCTAACCCTGCCTATAAATGTGTTTTCAATCCCCTTTATGAGGATTTATACAACAAAAAATCTTCTCTTGTCCCACCTCTAGGACGTAGAATTAAACCTTTTCTTTCATCGGCGGGCATTGATCTGGAAAACATAGCTCCCTCCCATCTTCTTTCTTGTCCTCCTTGGCAGTTGGTTAGGCCCCAAGTGGACCTAACATTGACCACATTTAAAAAATCCGAACCTAATGAATTACAATATAAACAAGAATATAATCAACTAAAATATAAATATAGCAATTATAAATCATTATTTACAGATGGGTCCAAGGACGGTGGCGCAGTGGCCTGTGCCATTGTCAATGGATCCAGAACAATATCTTCTAGATTACCAGACAACAGTTCTAGTTTTACAGCTGAAGCTAACGCAATACTAACGGCTCTTAAATATATTCAAAGACACCCTAAACACAAACAGTATATAATCTACTCCGACTTTCTTTCTTGCCTTCAGGCTATTAAAAATATTTCTTGTAAACATCCACTTTTGACTGAAATTATTGAATTGTATAATAATCTTGCTACTGGCCAATACGACATCGTCTTCTGTTGGTTACCAAGCCACGTAGGCATTTCCGGTAACGCAATGCCTGATCTCGCTACTAAGACAGCACTCAACAAATCTATGACACCACTTCTTATTCCATACTCTGTTTATAAAGCTAACATTAGATGTTATATACGTGATCTGATGCAGAAGAAGTGGGACACCCAAGAAGGTATAAATAAATTACATGAAATAAAACCGTATATTGGTTACACCTACTTGGGCTGTCAGTCCAGATTTGAAGAGGTTATTTTACGACGATGTCGTATTGGCCATACTAGATACCTTTTGAAAGGTGAGGATCCTCCATTTTGTATCCCTTGTGATGAGAGAGTCACGGTTAAGCATATTCTGCTTGACTGTGTTGAATTCTCCATCACAAGGGATAAATATACATCTGGAAAAAAGTATTGCAACACCAAAATAATTGAAGGCTGGAATTTCTTTGATTTTGAGAGTGACCTAGTTGTAGAAGAAAACTCGTACTTTTTCATCTCCTCCATCTGTTGCATCTCTCAAACACACCCATGCAAGAAGCATGCAGGAAAAAATGCACGTTTAAGTCATGCACCAAGAACGCTATAAAAACACTTTAAAAACTTGATCAGTTCAGTACCGAATTCAAAGAGCACAACATTTCTGGGCACACGGGTGAAGAAAATGGGTCCTCCACAATTGTCGACAGCACTGAGGTGGCAGATAATTGGAATGAATAATTGGAACGAATAACTGGTATGTCACTGCGCCAAATTGGTGTTCAAATTGGTCATCATCCATCAACCATCAGCCGCATTTTGAAAAAGCATTGGGAAACTAATGATGTGAAGGACAGAAGGCGTTCTGGCAGACCTCCATGTACTTCTTACAGGGAAGACAGGGCCCTTCTGAGTCATGTGCGGCGAAATCCTTTTGCGCAGAGTAATGTTTTAAAACGAGAATGGCTGCCCAATCGACGAATTTCCGACAGAACTGTCCAGAATCGACTGAAAGCAGCAGGTCTTCGTGCTAGACGGCCTGTTAAACGTCCGCTGCTGACAGCTGCTTACAAAGCTGATCGTCTGGGCTGGTGTGGGGACCGCAAGAACTGGAACATGGCATCGTGGAGAAAGGTCCATTGGTCCGATGAGAGTAGGTTTTTACTCTTCATGACAGATGGCAGAACCCGTCTTTGGCACCAGAGAATCACCGCCTACACACAGCCTACACACAGAGGAACATTATGGAACAGGTCCCATTCGGCGGTGGATCTTTGATGGTATGGGGATGTTTCTCCTACGATTGCAAACTGCCTCTGGTGACTGTAAGGGGGAACCTCAATGGCGTTAAGTATCAAAGAGACATCTTGCAACAGGTCGTTGTTCCACACTTTGACAACCATCCTCTCCGTACAAAGCCTGTTTTTATGGATGATAACGCTAGACCTCACAGATCTGCCCTGGTTTGCAATTATCTTCGTCAGGAAGCCGTTACAACACTACCCTGGCCTGCACGAAGCCCTGACATGAATCCAATTGAGCATGTGTGGCACATTTTAGGGCGTAGGATACGGCAACCTCCAGTTCAAAATCTCGCACAGCTTTATGTGGCTCTCCATCAGAAATGGAACCAATTGCCTCAAAGGCAAATCCAACGCCTTGTTCTGTCAATGAGGAGGCGTGCTGCTGCAGTTGTTGCTGCTGACGGAGGTTACACCAGATATTGATATTCTTGTCTGATTTAAGGACTTCAACACTAATTCTAATGACATTAGTGTTCCATCAACTTCTGACCAAGAATACCTTACTGCTATGACCATAGTTATTCTGCAACCGGTTTTGTGTGTTTTGTGCCATTGTTTTAAAATGACAAGAATGGATTAAAAATATGACAGAATACACGCAGTTTTGTTGTCATTTTATTGTCAATAGTCTATTTATCTCCCAATGATGGGTTTTAGTCCATTTTTTTGCACAACCATATTATACAATTCGTATATGTCACAGCAGATTTCCAAAATCCTAGTGTTGCAATACTTTTTTCCAGATGTATATTTCAATGTCAAAACCGTTAAGGATCTTTTTACAAACGTTAGGTCTCATTTAATTATTGTTTTTTTAAAAAAGAAATTGATTTTTTGGTTGAGTTTTGAATGGTGTGTTCTGTAGATAGATGTGTTTTAATTATTGGTAGTTTAGATTAGTAACTTGAATGGCTGTACCCTCAAAGGGGGTTGACGTATTGTAATATTATTGTCCTCCTGAGAGGGTACGTAAGTCCACAAACATTCACTGGTAAATTTAAACTTTCCACTGTTATTAATCGTAGCTTATGTGTATTTTTAATTTTTGGCTAGATATGTCCAAATTGCTAACAGCTGTAAATCCAGCTAGGATCCATGCAGGTAGTAAAGGTACTGTAAGTCCCTGTGGTCCCTAGTATGGTGATCTACCTTCAGTTGTTAGCAGTCTATAGCCCATTTTTATATTGTATTGTCCTCTATAGATAAATTGTTTTAGGTATAGTTACTAGTTCTATATTCTACTCTGTGATATTCTTGTTGATTCACTGTCCTTTGTTGACAGGTTTTATAATAGACATGTTTCATTTCAGTATTAAATGTTCTCGTCACGATATGGCTGAGATATTGCCGATGTGACGTTACATATTAACTCACTCACTCACTCATAATCTAAACGGATTCGTACAATGGACTATTTATGATATTGTGATTTTGGTAGGTGTTTTGTGTTTTTCTTTTTCAAGGGTGGCATGAAGACGGTGATATGGACTGACTGTCTACAAACAGTCATCATTATTGTTGGGCTGGTGTCTCTGTTGGTTCAGGGATCCATGGCTGTGGGAGGATTTTCGAAAGCATGGAAAATTGCTGGCGACAGGGATCGTCTACGGTTCTTTGAGTGAGTAGACTCACTCAAAATCTTGAACAGACAACGACCTTGACCATGAATGTAATATGTTTAAAAAGCCTGCTTTGTTTTTCAAATGCGGATATATCGTTTCAAGACATTACATTCGTGCATATTGTATATATGGTGGAATTCAACAGGTCGTTTGAAACAAGAGCAGCGCCGTTATACAAATTCACCCTGAAAGTGCTTCACTCGTATTTAATGAAAGCTGATTGGAATGTAACACATGTCATATTTGAAATTTCACTCTTCCCAATTCGAACCTGCACCCTCAGAGTCACGCACGTAATCGCCAGCACACAAAGTCAGCCGCCTAGCCCTCTCAGCCACCGCGATTTCCACGAAATGGAAGTCGGACAATTGGTAGTCTGGACTGCGTACTTTGTGTACCCCTCTGATAAGTGTAAATTGGCACGACTGAAACACAGAAAACGTGACACACTGTTATGTCGTGAAAGTTTCTGTGAGTAGATGAAGAGACATAATGTGTACAATAAAAACGTTCCGCCCACAACAGAATATTTTAATCTGTAGTTGTTATCACTGGTGAACTGTACAATTCAACTTACATATTTTTCTTTCAATCCCAGGTTTGACCCTAACCCGGGGGTTCGTCATTCGGTGTGGTCTGTTGTTGTTGGTGGAGGGATCATGTGGATGTCCCAGCTAGGTGTCAATCAAAGTCAGGTTCAAAGATTATTGGCCTGCCCCACCCTCAGGAAGGCAAAAACGTGAGGATCACAATCAATATGTCCCAATCAACATTGATAAGATCCTAGGAACAAACAGACAGTTAATACCCGTGTCTCATAGGAAGGACTGGTGCCAGTGTGGCAAATGTCAACTGCAGTTTGTATTATCGTATCGATAACTGTGTCCTTTATTACTGTTAATTCTATCAACCGCAGGTTTGTCTGGACCGCAAGCAAGTCATAGTGACACAAAGTACATTCATTCTTACAGTCTTAACAGCTGTTAACTTGCCAGTTTTGACTCCATAGGGAGCCCTGTCTGGGGTAAGTGACCCCTATTCAGGGGTGCGTCATAAACAGAGTGGTCAGACACGGTTATTTATCACCTGTTGTGTCAGTTTCAACAGTCTGTCCGGTCTCCACTGCTGACTACGTTTATCTAGCTTGAATGTTACTGATGGGGCTAAACCAAACCTCATTGACTAAACTGTTATACAGATTGAACGTAGTACGAACTTAGCCCGGTATATTGTTCACTGACAGGGCGCTGTGGCTGAGCTCAATAGGCCTGGTGTTGATTGTGACTTTGTGCACGCTAACAGGGCTGCTCATCCATGCCTTCTACATGGACTGTGACCCCCTCAGATTCCAGAACCTCATCACAAGTTCAGATCAGGTAACCACTGTAATGGAAAAGCATTATAGAATGGAATTATTATCAATTTGTTTCACTGTTTCATTACATTTCCATCCATTTTATAGCAATACGTATACATAATATATATGTGCATATTGATGTACAGAGGATTGTGTCTCGTTTAGATATACCGAAAAGGATATATACAAGGACATCGTAAATGTACATAAGCTTATGATTGATGTAAAAATCATATATGCATTACACCCGGGGTTACTAAAATTCATATGTATAAAACAATGCCATAGATGTACACGTGGTTGCAATTCATGTCAAAGACTTTACAAAGAGTTACTACAGGCGTATGTAGAGAAAACCATACACAGGGAGACGACCAAGGACGTCACAGTTGTTTACAGGATTGTGATCACATTAAATGTCATATTGATCATTGCACAGGGTTATGAAAAGTATATGAAAAGATAACCAAAAAGCGTGAAAGCTTGCTTGTTTACAGTTTGAAAATTCTGTAAATTTTGTTGCTAAATTTTCATGGTAATAGAATGGCATTATGGTATAATGGTTTAATATCTTAAAATGTATGATTTACCTTTCAAATGGAGAGCTATTAGTGTCCAAACTAATCTTCATTACAACAGAAGCATTGTAGGTTTAGAGCTGAGATCGCTTTAGATAATTAGGTCTTGCACTATACGAGGAAAAAAGTATTGTGCTAAAGTATCCAAATATTTAGAGTTAACTACCTGTTTCTACTGAACGATTTTGATATTGTATTTCGCATGTTTTATATTTGAACCGTAATAGTCTAGTTGTTTTACTGTCCCATGACGACGGGTTTTACAACTTACACATATTCTTTATAATCGTCATATTTGTTCCCGTAACCATATGATTGACATGTTGCCGATTTGACGTTAAATATTAACTCACTCATTGACTCATTCATTTCATATATTTCACCTTCTTACTTAAACCCTCCTCGATACTGCCTACAAACCCCCTGAGATTCTATGCTGCCGAGGGTTTAATTTATTACATAAAGTGCAAGTTTGGGGTTGGGCTGTGTCAATGTATCATGTTCCATATACCTGTATATGAGCGATTGTTTGTAGTGTATAACCTGTACTAAAATAGTCACTGGCAAGCTGCCTTGTGGTTTCATATTTTGCATTCGCACAATGCACACAGGCACGTGTTTGTCCAAATGCACAATGGATGATATAACGCTGTTTCAGCTCCTTCCACTGTTTGCTATGGATGTATTTGTGAACACACGCGTGCTCCCTGGTATATTCCTGGCCTGCATCTTTAGCGGGAGCTTGAGGTAATGTACATTTAGTCACAAACACCACGTCAACGCCAGTGTAATAGGTGTGGATTAATTGAGGACAAATGCCATCTGGTGCTACAGGTATAATAGCAGGGACGGTCGTATGAATAGATCACGGAACACTGGGGAAACACTTTAGCAGTCTTCGGTGTAATGCCCAAACTAACATCAGTCACACTGCTTACCTTTGTCGCGAACACCTTTTCGTTTCATCATTGGGGTGAACGAATGAGTTTGCTTTCATGCCGTTTTAGCAATATTCCACCATCACAGTAGGGGACACCAGGAATGGGTTTCACACATTGGACGCATGTGAGGAATCGAACCCGGGTCTTCAGGGTCAGCGAACGCCCTAACCACTAGGCTACCCGACCGTCCAAGTGAGATCACTGATTTTCAGTAATCCATGCAAATATGTATTCTCGCGGTATTAACGGTTACGCGGAATGGATTCTTTTCGGTACATCATCTGGTGTCCATGTAATGACATGAATGTATTAGGGCATGTTAAGTTTGGTGCCATTACGTAAAACCTGAATGGGTAGAGTCATGTCCGGTAAAACAGTTCGCATCACTATGAAAACGAGTAGTTCTGCATTTATTATAGAACAGATGGCCATCAGTATTGGTTACTAACCAAAATAGATTCATTCGGACATACAAAGAACTTTTATTGTCAGAAATACATTTAATATTGAAATGTATAAATAATGGGGTTCAATAGTAAGATATTGCTATATGTCGTTATATATATATCAGCTGCAATGTCCTGAGAAACGAAGGACTATCTGCTCATACTTCCAGCACCCTATCGTCAGGTCTCAACGCACTAGCTGCCGTCATTCTCGAAGATTACATCCGGGTTTTCTGCTGCACCATAATCACCGACTTCCGGGCCACCATTATCTCCAAGTTTCTTGGTAAGCGAGGTAGCATCTATGAAGCTGTGATATATCAAATCCGGTGCATATAGACTGTTGACAAATAGATTCGATGTTTTTCTTTTAGTTCTGCTGTGTGGAGCACTCAGCCTCGCTATTGCATACCTTGTGTCATCCTTTGGGAACATTCTTCAGGTGAGGAAACAGACTGAAAGTCTACAAAGAGGAGAGTAGGTGAAATGGAGTTAAACACGTGTTTCGGGATGATTGTGGAAGCGTTCCAAGATATCATATCGCTGTGAAAACTGGCTTCCTCAATTAGACGCCTAATACTGATTTACGACTCTCTATATTACAAGCTGTTCACAAGCCCATTAAAACGGCGACAGTGATACTGATTCATGTCAGTGCAATTTATGCTAACACTTAAATCAGTAGTGATGTCTACAGAGTGTTCTGTATATTCTCTATAACCTGCACTGAACCTTGATGATATATGATTTACTCACTTACAGATGTGCTACACGCTACAAAGCATCATGGACGGCCCATTGTTTGGACTCTTTGTTCTTGGAATGTTCTTCCCCAGCGCAAACTGGGCTGTATGTACAGGAATTTGCATACATATTTTCAGAATAATGTAAGGATCTCATACATTTATCAAAAATCAATCGGGTAGCCATCTGGCTTAACCCATCCTGTACATGACGCTGAGGCCTTGAGCATAAAGACGACCTGACATTTAACTGGGAAAGGTGGTACGTGGATGTTTGGTGTGATATATAACATCAGTAACAGCTGCAACACCATGCTGTCATCTTGGTCATTCTTCTGAAATAGCTATTGCAAAATATCTACAGTTTAAAACAAGAAAGCTGAGAAAGCAGTTAGCCCCCTATCTGTTCCGTTTATTCCCATGTAGACGTGCCTTAGAACATACAAATGAATGATATGATGATATCAACAAGCCATGTACTCCCCAGTGAGTTCAGATTGATAATATGATGTGCCGTATGAGTCTGACATCCAATGATCGATGGAAAATCAAAGCGGCCGCCAGCAGCTGCGCTGAGCTATAAACATTTTTATAATCGAGCGAGTTGACTGACACCAACAACACAGAGTGACACCAACAGAGAGTTCCCTATAACCAATTTAATGTTTTTTTTCCAAAATGTTTGACCTTTTATTCATTAACTCAATACAAATTATAAAGAACTCGTTTTCATGGTCCTCATTTGTGATTTAATGTTATTTTAATGTCATTGCAGCGTTAAACATCATCTGAAGACATTACCACATTGTGTCTTTTAGCTCCAGTCTCACCCTTTCTTTTCTGCTAGGGTGCAACAGCTGGATATTTCACTTCATTTGGGTTTATGTTGTGGATTGGTATCGGCTCATTCATGTACGGGGTGTCAACGCCAACATCCGAGACCTCCGTCGTCGGCTGCAACTGGGAAATAGCTGGTTATAACAACACCTATCCACAAAGTGTTTACAACATCACCAACGTTCAAGTTAATGAATCTGGGATATCAGAAAGGTAGGTTGAAATCAATGCACTAAAAATCAGAGGCTCGTATGTTCTTGTAATTAAATGGGATGTGGAGAAATGGTGCCAGTGGCACAGACACTTGTGCCTCAAAGCAGCTGCCATCCAGGTATATATTGTTCATGGCGGAGTCTTTGCACCATATATAAGGAAACCGGTGTAATAAGGTCAGTTTCGCTTTAGGACGAGTTCAACAAGGCTCATTGTACGCAAAAACAGAACTATACACGCAATTCTGACGATTCTGGTTCAAAATGTCTGCTGAGAATGTTTATAACTTTCTTACCGAATCGCGTGTTTGCAGCATCGTGTATATGGGCAACACATAACCAAACACACCGGTGTGTGGATCTTTGCTCACAAGGAACGCTGACCACCACATTTTTTACACAGGAGGACCTATGTCCAAAATAGAAAAGGTTTTCCACAATAATAAAACAGCATTATATGAAATAAGTGTACGTTTTTTTATAGAGTGGCTGAGTTAGAATTTACAGTCACATCGGCAATATCTCAGCCATATCATGACTAAAACAAGTTATAAATTCATCATAAATACATTATTATTCAGAAGAACCTCTCAACGAAACACAGTAAACCCAGCTAGAATATCACAGTATTTTAGAAGTAAACATAGCGTCTGTCTCTAAAATTGGATTTCAAATTCGGACAAGACAGTATAATATTTGATGTGTAGAGATCGCCAACAACTGAAAGTAGTCACCATACTAGGGGTCATGGGGACTATTTTATTTGGCTACATAGAGACAGCAGCTGACGTAGCTGCGCGGGTTCACAGTCACTGGTTTATCCAAAGAATATTAAAATGTCAGATACATTGTACAAAACTAGATCGGTATCATATTCAATCATTGCCATAAAATCACTGAATATTTATGAAACTGTAATTATATATATTTCTCTAAAGCTCGATGTATATGTATGTTATATATGATATATATGTTGGAACATAAAACGCCAACGAAACACAAAGTAACTTCGTGTTGACAGGGTGATATGTTCTTGAGAGGGAAGATGATCTGAGATACCACATCCAAAGACGCTATACACGAGCCTATTACACTGGTTCCTGTCGGTTGAATATACGCAATCATCACCTGAATATCATGTTCCTTTCGACCAGTTAATGCATACACATACACAGCTGTCTTCCACAATTATGTTACGCAATATCGCATTATTTAACACGGGTAAGTGAAAATGTGTCAACCCCGTACTTGTCATACACTGACATAGTCTGTCGATGGTGTAATCATTACCAGCAGCAGTGCGAGCATCAGTGTGACCACATAGTATACTTGTACAATGCTCACCAAGATCACGATATATAGGTAGCCTCTGAATTGTCCAGGTCATCAGGTGCATATATACAGAATATAAACAGAACTCACTCACTTTCTCTCTCTCTCTCTCTCTCTCTCTCTCTCTCTCACACACACACACACACACACTTTGTCTCTCTCTCTCTCTTTCTCTCACACACACGCAAACACTTTATTAGGTTTTATGATATCATGCTAGTTTTAGTTTAACGTCTGTGTCATACTAGTATGTTTACTGTTCTTCGACAACAGACTTAAAATTTCTCTACGTAACCATGATTTATAACCATTATTTAGACCTTTCAAACATATACCATAACCAACCCGCTGTATACAGTGACGTAACACACGGGTATGGCTATGTATATATAAAGGATACCTCCCAACTTCGCCGTATACAGCAGCTGTAGATGATTTGGCATATTTCTACAGAAATACGCCTGCAATATGTTAAGTGTTTTGTTTTTTTCAAATTCAGAACATTTTACTTCACAGCAAACATGACCCGGGAAGTCAAAGGACGCACACCGCAGGCCGAATAAATTTCATTAAAATAGAGGAGTAGAGGTTTTATTAATTTTGCGTTCGTGTGAAGCATGCACACATCAGAAACATTAAACCATCTGAAATTGTTTGTTTTTGTTTGTTTGTTTTCTAAGCGAAAGAAATTAAGAAAGTTAGGACACTGCTGAAAATTTCTCGACACTGACAAGTCAAACGGCACCTTTGTCTCGGCTGTTCGGACATGTTGACAATGAACTTACAAAGGTGCACCCTTCACAGTAACAGCCAAGCAGTTGTGACACGGTCACGCTGTGCAGTAGTATTTACTAATGGTCAAGCTGGACAGGCTGTAGTAGAAGTAACTAAAGTGTCGAATAGCTCGCCGCTCGCTTGGGCAGAATGTCCCGAATCATTTCCAGTCAGCCCTTTGGTTCTTTATGAAGTATGATGTTAGTATAAAGTTGGATTAAGCGGAAAACGTACTGGTGTAGCCATCTCGATCTTGGCCACACAATAACCAGCCCCTGTGACGCCATTGTGACAAGAGTCAAGTGCTTATGGACAAGGCTTTGAAACATTCTTCATGGACCCCACAGATATATGTCAGTGGAACCATAAAGCATCACGATGTCATTATAATGGGTATTGTCATCTAAAGTTTATTGCTCCCGAAAATTCAGACTGATTGTGTTTTCTTTGCAGAAACTACTATTCGATATATGATTTATCCTATCTCAACTACACTGCTACCGGCATGACTGTCACCGTTGTCATCGGGATATTGGTCAGCCTTGCTTCTCGTATGTATGCTCTTAAACATCATTACTGGAATACCCAATTCCCGAATAAGGTTATAAATTAACTGTATTTTGTTACAGTGTTTTCATAAACAAGGACCCATCATTCGCGTCTGTCTTAGTGAGTGAGTTGAGTTTTACGCCACACTCAGCAATATTCCAGCCATATGGCGGCGGTCTGTAAATAGTCGAATCTGGACCACACAACCCAGTGATCAACAACATGAGCATCGATCTGCGCAACTGGGAACCGAAGACATGTGTCAACCACGTCAGCGAGTCTGACCACCCGATCCCGTTAGTCGCCTCTAACGACAAGCATGGGTTCTACCGCGGACCTTCACGGGTCTGGTCAAAATTCAGAACGGTGTCTGTCTTAATGTCAGTGTGGCCGCTGATTTATAAACAGAATGTCAAAGGCAGGCTGTATCGAAACGATAATACTTGTAGACATCAGTTATAGAACCAGATTCATGTGGACAGCAACCACAACTTACACCCTTTGTATTACGCACGTGCATTTGGTTTCCAGGGCGGTGGGTTAAAGACCCACCTAGAGCAGTGATGTACAGTCATTCGTTACTGGATGACCTTCTTCCCTGTCTGCCGGAGAGGTTCTTGTCTGTCTTCAGATGCAGTGCACCAGAACAGGTGAAAACCAGAATTCTACCATGTATTCGCAAAACGCTATTGAACAGACTCAGTCTGACATTTCAGATTGTAATTACAACTTCTTACAAAACACCAATCAGATTTGTTTGGCTCATCACTACCAACAATGACAGCAAATCTACAATGTCAATGTCAGAAATGACGTAAAGAAACTGAGGGTTCTAGAAGTTGGTGGTAAAGAGATGACTCTCTATGGGTGATCAGCTTCATTGTTTGTTTCAGAATGGCGACGTTGTATGCATACATTTTATTCTGTTTTCTAGCATGTGGAAGAATGATGATGTACACCAGTTTATATACAAGGTACGCGTACATATGATAATGACATTACAGTAACAAAGGTAGGATATCAAAGCATCATAGGAAGTTACATGATGAGGGAGGGACATTAACGTGATGATGAGCTAAGCTAAGATAGTATATGTAAGTTCATTTGGCAGATGCCAAGAGATGGCTGATCAATTAGAAGGAAACCAGTGGTGAGGAATGTCAGTTAGGCAAGTGTATGAGTAGGAGGTGGGTTACAGTGTGCCATGTGTAACAGGATGTTGTAAGACAGAAAACAAAGAAACACGCACGCACGCAGTAAAACGAACGTACATTTTGTAGCATCTTGTTCAGGTAATGCCATGTGTTTGGTTTTTTTGTAGGAGGTTGTCTTTCAGATGATATTTGCTACTTTAATCAATACGACCTAACTTCTTTTTATCTTTTCAAGGGATTCCAAGCGACGCCTGTAAACGACAGTTCCGAATCCAGGGAGCAATGCGTATGATGCGTCCACGATTGGCATACAGTCAGGTCTTTACTTATAAATGACAAACAAGTGAATGCGTTCTGGTTTCCAACTGACGCTGAACTAATATAAAACAGTCAGTATCTGTTTCCCGGACTGCAACGTATACATTTGATCCCTGTCTTTCTAGTTTCCACTTGTAACGCTACTGGCATATAACCATTGCCCATCATCGTGGCGAACGGTGTTATCTTCACCCTATACTCTAAAACACGAAAATCGTCCTTGCGTGCCCTACCAACGGGTACAAATATATGCATTGAACGAAATTATATTACATTTGCCCTTAGCGCAGTTTTGTCTGAAGTCTTCCTTCCCGTAGTTTGTCCGACGTCAATGGTAGATCAGAAATGTATTTGGTATTCTTAAACTTTAAATATGAATATTCTCCATAAATGTAGTCAATATATTGTCTATTATATTTATGACACGTTTCCCTGGAAACTTAACTCGGGGCAGTCGCTTTCCCACATAGTAAAGCATCTGGTAGCTAGACATACTCAGCTTTGTGTGGTAGTAGTTTAGAAGGTAAAGACATTGAACTTTTTTGTGATGCGATTTAATTTCTCGTGTTGAATCCTTTGATGAATATCAGTATTTCTCCATATTACCTCATCTTTAAACGCCTTTTCATAAAAAATCACCTGCTCTTTCTTTTCTTAAATTTTGCTGTTTATCTTACTATTTTGATCATCACATACTTTATTATATGGTAACCTCTAACACTTCAAAGTTGACTTTGAATTATTAATCTGTGTTTTCGAATGTACTTATTCGTCCTTCTTACACTCTTTACTTGTTTTACATTACATTGAACTGTTTATTAGATGCACTCCGTATATAAACATTTTACTTAACGTATTTTTCATTGAAACCTTTGTGTAGCGTAAGCTCCTCTATATGAAATCATTTGCTGTTACTGTTTGTATCTGGAGTATTGTTTGTGTTTCTGTGCCTTTTGTTGTCGAGTGTTTGTCTCTCCTTAGTGAACCCGTGAAGATTCCGGGGTAGGTCTTCAGCAACCCATGTTTGTCATCAATGGCGAATATACTTGTCGTAAGAGGGATCGGGTGGTCACTCGCGGACTTGGTTGACACAGGTCATCGGTTCCCAGTTGTGCAGATCTAATCGCATGTTCTGGATCACTGGATTGTCTGATCCAGACTCGATTATTTACAAACCGCCGCCATATAGCTGGAATATTGCTGAGTGCGGCGTAAAGTTAAACTCACCCACTCTCATTAAAGAACAGTGCTTGGAAATCATTGATTTTGGAGCAAATTTCTCGAGCCTTATTTTGAATTCGTTTTTGAGAGCCCATATGCGACTATTCATGTTTGATTTGTCTTCTGTCCACCGGTCAATTTGATAAGTGATACAAATAGCACTTGTTTAAACATCTGATTTTGTATTTTGGAAGTTGATTTTCCTTTACTTTGTTTCATACCTTGTCGCAGTTTAATGAATTTCTAAATGAGAAGTTTCATTTTTGTCAATCTTAGACGCCTTCGGACTAATAACTCCAAATACTCCTGTCGATAATGGACGCTGCGGATAGTAATGGTACAAAATCAAAGTTAACAGATATTAAATGTTAACGGATACATAGTATTATCTCCTCTGACATTATCTACTGACGGGTTTGCTGTCCACGAGTGGCGTCACGTCAACGACCATATTCGATTGGCGCATATACGGAGTCGATACCAAACTGGCACATTCACGGCTGGGACATTCCTGGCTTGAGACCCAAAAGTGTTAGAACCAGTCGCAGTCAGTAGCGTGAGCACGACGTCCGGTCACGAGGTCCAGCGTTTCTCTGATACCACAGTCAAGCACGCCTACCGTGCTGTAGATAGCATGTGACTTTAAGACGTCAAAGACTCAGACAGTACATTGAACAAAGGTCATTCCTGGTTTCATCTTGGTGGTCTACAACTAGACAACTCTGATGTATAGACAGTTCTGATTGTTATTGATCTACTTACTGCAATGGTCTTCATCTCAAGACATCTGGTGGTCTACAGATGGATAACTCTTTGAAAAGCCTGTATATCTCTATACATAGTTCACTGTATCAATAAGTCAACTGATCAATGCGTACCACGTGTTTATACATCAGATTATGTCAGTTGGAACTTTCTTTTCCTTTTTTGTGTTTCTTACCTTGACGCATGAGCGTGAATTTCTAACAGAGATGTTCCATTTTAGTCAATCTTAGACGTTCTCTGTAACAATACTTCAAACGAAGATGCGACGCTCTCTCAATTGGACAAATATGACCGTCTACATCTTGAGAACCCTTATGATCTTCACCTGGAGACCTCCGATGGACAAATATCTGGACAAAATTGATGGTCTACATCTGGACAACCCCAATGGTCCTCATCTGGTCAATGCTTATGATCTACAGTTGGATAACTCTGATGGCCTACGTGCGGACAACTTTGGTGATCTTAATCTGGACATCTATGATGGTCTACATCTGGAACACGGTATAGATCTGGAAAGCCCTGGTGGTCTTCATCTGGAGAAGTTTGATGGTCAACTCTGGGCAACTCAGTTACTGAACATAGTCAGCTGATTGTTACACGTTTAGTGGTATGAGGTGGCACCATAACTCAGGGAAGAACACTACAAGTCTGCTTCTAATATATGTGCACCAAGTTTAAGTATTATTTTTAAACCTATATATCAGTCGAAGTTACGCTGTGGCAAAGAAACTTTCCCTCCGGGTTTTTCCCAACAGGAAATAGTGCTTTCTGGTCTGTCTTCTACAAATGGGTACAGTTTCTATAGCGAAGACCCCTGCCAACATGCTCGCGGGTAGCCTATCTATCGCGGGGCCAGTTGTTTAGATCCTTGTGGCAGCTGTCAAAACACGTGTCCATTTGTCACAATAAACCAGTTTCCTTAAATGGTGGCTTGATGAGTCTAGTCAGAGACTACAGCTATCAAGAGTCCGGTGGCACCGTGACATACAAGTTTCTACTTCAGCCATTTGTAGAATAGTAACGCGAATTTATTGTAGGGTAAATCTGTATTATTTAAATGTAAATCCACATCAATGACGCCAGTACAACTTGTTAAATTTTCAGTTAGTAGAGTGGTTTTGGTGGAAGGATGCTTTAAACGATATTTCAGTCAATCAATCACAGTATGCCATCTTGATATGGAGGGAGAGACCAAAGTAATGTAACGGTTTGCACTTACTACCTTGGTGATCCAAATAACACACTCCATGAACATATTGGTGAAACGGGAATCGAGCGAATGCCAGCATATATCTGGCATACAAACTGTGCACAACCAATCGCTACACCTTTAAGCACTAAGCCATCCATCACTTAAACATCTTTGTGAGTTCCAATCCCAGATCTTTAAAGATATTTAGGACATGCATATTGTATTTTCACTTTCACAAGCGACATCTGCTAAGCAATCCCTAAAAGCTGTTTCTCAGAGAGTCATCACACTTGACATGAACAAACACTGAACAAAACAGTTAAATAAAGAATATATTTCAGAATGATAACAATGAACTTGTAGACATAGAAAACAGTAGTGTACAAAAAGCACTGCAGTATCAAATATTGAAAGTGACACATCTTGTACGTTTGTGTGGAATCTGCAGCACCAAGTAGTGTTTATTTAATGGTGTTGTCAGCAATATTCCAGCTATCTCACAGTGTACAAACAGAACGAACCAGACACACCAGTGAGTAATACCATGAGTAATATCCCAATCAGAGCAAGGCATACAATCAAAGGCTGATCAGTTGATCTCCACCACATATACTGACAACATTCAAAATATGTAATGATTCCTAACTGAAAATACAGTATTTTGATGAGTATTACGTACAGTTTCTTTCACCAAATACCAAATAACACTACAGGCAAATGTTGCAGCTCAAATGTCAAAATGCACCATTTGTAACAAAAAGTTCAACATTTTTCTGGATCTAATATTTTACTAAGAATCATTTATATATTTGTTTTTTAAAACTGAATTGACATTTCAGTAGAAGTAATTTGTGTACATGTATACATATATATATACTTTCTGGGCGATGACTAGGTTTGTGCCATCACTAGAAGGTCTGGACATCTCAAAACATTCTTCTGTCAGATATACGCTCCTCTTTTGTTTCATTTGAAATAGACATAACGAGTTTTAATCCACTGGGCAAATCATAGCATCTCCTCTTAATCTAAAATAAAGTTTCAAATTATGTTGTGTCTTGCTGTAGTTTCAAATACATCTTTCAAGTCTTCACTTGTCTGCAGAAATAAAATGGGAAGTCTATATATGTCTGATATTACGTTTGTTCTTCATGTTTGTGGATTATTAAACAAATACTAGTATACAAATGTTTAGATTAGTAAACTTGGCCTATGTGATAAAATAACATTGATAGACACTCATAAGATCCAAGAGAACTGATAAGGTAAATCAGGGTTACCTTTAGTACATTTGAATACACAGTGCCATTTAGAAAGTGGTCAAATGTAACATGTTATATTTGGGATTACATTTTCTTAGTAAAGTATAATTCTAGTACTTTTGTTTGGTTGAGTCCCATCTGGGATTCAAACCCTAACCCTCCGAGTCAGGTGCCTGATCGCCAGACAACAAAGTCAGCCACCTAACCGGCTCAGCTTCTGCAGCCACCTTAATCCCAATATAACATATGTTACATTTTAACATATATGACAATGTATTTATAACTATAGATGAGTCATTCTCAAAATCTGTGCATATTTCATGTTGGCAAAAGTTTAAAATTTGGTTTCCTTGTATTACTTTGAAATGTTATTGAGTGCATTCATTGTATTCTGAATATACAAAGCATAGACTATGCAAGCTTAACGTTTCATTTTTCATATTTTACCCATTTTGTTCAGAATTTCATGAAATTGGGTCACTATACTTATGAACATTCATTCATTGTGCATATATACTAACATATCTAGTTTTCAAATATAACATGTCTAATGAGTTTTGACATTTTATATTTATTGCTCAAAAGGGGCCAACAAGCCAAAACATTCCTTTTTATCTGATTTGCAAATGTAAAGTAATACATTGCAAAAAATTCAAGATGAGAATATGAATAAAATTATCATTGCCTAACATCATTACACTACAAATCCAAACATAAACAGAAAATCAATTACAATTAAATAGGGAAAAGTATACTGTTACGCCATGGACCCTTGAATTAATTGTTATGGTAATGAAATTTTTAATAGAAGCCAGTTATATAGGTTTTCCTTAAATGGTAATTTAATGAAACTTGTCAGTCATCTATTTCAGAATGTTTGAAGAATATGATAAAAGGGAAAAGATTTACTTCAGATTTCCCTGTCATGTATAATACAGGTGAAGACTTCATGTTACAGTAGTGACATTGTGACAGTATATGAGGTCACTACCGTAACGACCATATCAAGGCCGTTTTCTCCTCTGTCACAGCCATTACACGACGCTGTCCTTAGTACTTATATTTGTATTGATTTTTTTCATTTGATGTCAAAACTTTCTGTTAAATAAGATTACAAAACATCTGCTGTCTTTGAATTGAAAATTTAGATACCAACAACATTAAACTGGAAAAATGTCACTGCTGTCACAAAATCTGTTCTTACCATAATAAAACCCATGAAAACGGCAGGGACCATAAGGTTAGTGACAGTCACTACCAATATCAGTTTTAAAACAATAACTTGTCCCCCAGATTTTACTGAGCACATGGTTTCAAAACATTTCCCCTACTGTCTAAGGCATTGTTTGGCTTCACAAAATTGATTGGTTTCAGTGGAAGCCACTTTACGTGTTAGGACATGCAGAAATCTCAGATATCATTTTGTACAGACTGTGTTTGCAATAAAATTCGAAAAAATGATTTTTATTGTGTCAGTGTTTGACAGTCATGCTTCCTCACTGCCATTGCTTGCAAACATAAAGTAGAATGAGAAGGCATTACAGGGAGTAATCATTATTGCAACTTTTTGGATGATGTTAGGGTACTGACATCAAACCTTGTGACAAAGTTTGGTCTTTTTTTATAAAATCCACAAAAAGGCTAAACCACGCCAAGCATGTAGTTGTAACATCATTAATTATGATATGATGTAAAAATTCTTTTGAAAAACATGGAAAAGACAAAAAAGGTCAAATTGCACATCGGCCACTATAGTTTAAATACATGAAAAACATGTACAATAGGGTGGTTTGTTGGGTTAAAATAAATATAAAAATATTTTTTCCCAATTGTCTTACAGCAAAGTGTAGAATAAACTGAGATAAATTAGTAACCATAAAAAAGATTCTTAATTTTGACTTAAGGTTGTCAGGTCAAACATATAACATAAATATGCAAGAATTTTGAGAATGACTATTTCATATCTGAATACTTTGTTGCCCTTGATGAATTATCCCCATAGCACTAGACAGAAATACATATCATGCAGTAAATCACAATCATAGTCACATTTTCACTTTAGTTCTAATTTTGTGTGTGTAGCTTTCATTTACAGTTCTATGCTGCACCTAGTAACAGTCCAGCTGCATCGGAACAGCCAGTAAATATGATTAATGTACACATGCCATTATTTACTGACTGCCACCTTAAAATTCCCACAACCCATGTAGGGAATCAAATCAACACCTTCAGGATAACAATCACTCATATATCACCGTTTGTATCAATTATGTATTAACTGTGGAAGAAATTTGGAAGATCGTTTCTCTTAGCAACATTTGAACGGGACTAAAAACAAAGCAAACAAATGCATCCATGGTGGAAAAGCCATAGACAAAGCATAATAACATAACATAATAAAGGCAATTCTCTGGATCCACCATGCCCAAAGAGAGAGATATCTAACCTCCATGAAACTGCTTGCTGGTATGTAACTATGGCAACCAGTGTTACAGATTAAACATACAAAAGGCACACAGACTGTGAGTGAGTGAGTGATTTGAGTTTTACGCCGCACTCAGCAATATTTCAGCTATATGGCAGCAGTCAGCAAATAATCGAATCTGGACCACATAATCCAATGATCAACACCATGAGCATCAATGGGGAACTGATGACATGTGTCAACCAAGTCAGCAAGCCTGACCACCCAATCCCATTAGTCGCCTCTTACAACAAGCACAGTTGCCTTGTATGGCAAGCATGGGTTGCTGACACAGACTGTAGAGATTTAACAAACATAAAAATACCAAATGCATGTCTGTTGATGCTGATATTAATACCAAAGTATAGTATCTGCATGATGATCATTCACTGGTATCTGAATCACCGTGATCCTGGAGAGGGGATGTAATTTTCATCAAGTGAGGATGATTTCAAAAGGATCATTTCATTCCTTTCAACACAAAACAGTTTTTAAAGTACTCTCATGCACATCATTGTTTCACTTTAAAGACACATTTTCTCAAAGGATGGTCTTTTCATGAAAACGTAAGGATATTGAACTGATTTTGCTTGTCCATTTAAAGGTCTTGACAAAGTCTTGTGTGGTATTAGCTCTGCTGACAACTTAGAAACAGAGTATGCTTGGAGTACAATGCCTTTGTACAGACAACAAAAGATTTTTTTAAAATCTGTTGTGTGGTAATTGTACTATATTTGTTTTGAGGACAAATCTGAGACACATGGTTGATTCCTATATTGTTGGGATAAAACTACTCACGTAAATACTTGAAAAGGTAGCATAATTGAAAATAAGCATTACAAAATATTCTACTCAGTTGTATATATTTAACCTTGTTGGGGGTTAAATGTGTATGCTGACTGAAGTTACAACAACAGATATCTTTGACTGCATAAAGATCATAACCACAGTTATGAAATAAAAGATATATCGAAATATGATAGAAAAGTTATGAGAATACAAAGACATGCAATCATCAATATGATTGAGAAAATATCAACATGCACAGAAAATAATTTAACATTTCTCTGAGAACAAACACACTGAAAAGGCGAGGAAGTCTATGAAAACATAGAAGTATTTACAGCAAATTTGTAGACATTTGACGGTCCACTTTGGAAGTGTTGCTGATGGTGCTTATCTGTTGTCAAGGCAACCTGTGTGATCATCCAACTTGCCACTGTAATACAGAAACTGCCAACAATCATTTGAATCTAGTTTTTACGTAGCTTGTGTACACAAGTTAGCTGATACAGTGCCACTGTAACCAGATCTTCTACCATTTAGAGCCATTTACTGATTTAAAGCTCACAGTTTGAAACTCCAAGAAAATGTTGGGGAACTCTGTGGCTGTATTTCTTGTATAAATCAATCACTGTATTCGAGCCAGTTTTAATTTTATTATTTCACTGCAAACTTTTCCTACATTTACACATATATGCTGTTCACTATGCTTTCCTTGGGGTCTTTTTCAGGGAGGGGGTGGGAGGGAAAAGGGAAGGAGAGAAGGAGGAGAGGGAGGGGGATGGAACGGATGATTTATATGGAGAAGCCATGTGCAATGTACAGTATGTGTGACCATGTGAAAATCAACTGTCAATGACCCTCCACACTCTTTCCTCCCTTTCCAATACTTTTAAGAATAATTTTTCAATATACTCATGTACAAAATAAAATTGCTACACCCATCCTCTTTACATCCCCAGAACGAAATGATGATGATAATTTTTATGGAGAAGCTTGTACAATGTGTGTGACCATGTTAATGTCAGTGACATACACACGCACACACACACACCGCCCATTTCCAATACTTTAATTTAAAGCTTAATTTCTAATTAGATTTATGTACAAAACAATATTACTACCCACCCAACCACTCCACACCCCTAAGTGCACGTGTTCAATACTGATGACTACCCCTCCCTCCACAACACAATGGGAGAAAAACCTCTAACCCACCCTATCCCACCCCCTAAAATCATCATTACTCCCCTAGCCATAAATTATGACCGTCCCCTTACAAATGTTGCAACAGGTTGGCCAGAACATACTAGTGGAAACTTCACTTAACATTATCATGTTAAATAACTCGTAAAGTTCATCTTTACTATTATGATAACAGAACTTTGGCTCTCAGAGAGTGGGTTTGTTCTCTATCTCATCCAATTTAAAAAACTAAAAGTATCCTCAAGCAGAATATTTCTCAACTCCCAGACTGCCTGAGCAACTGTACCTACCCTCATTGCATTATCGCCTCCTCCCTGCATCTCCGCCTTCTTCTCGATCTCCTCCCTCCTCTGCTGCTTCCTCTTCAAACCCTCAACATCCTTCACTCCTCTTGACTCATTGTCTCGCTGTCGCTTCATCGCTGCCTCAGCTTGCTGTTGTCGTCTAGTTTCCTAAATTATTGAGAGAGACACAGGGTGTATCTTCTGGGGGTGGCTGGGAGTCGGGACTGGAAGGGGTCATCAAAAAGAATGCAGAGAAAGAAGAGATGGAATGATACAATTTATAATAGCATTCTTTCTAGACGTATTGTCTTTTCTTTGCATACACTATCTTGTCCATAACATATACATATATGACATATGTTTTTCTCATGTATATATGATGTGTATGAGAAGCAGCACTGACACATGAGTCTCTATACTGTACAAGTGGGACATGGTAATCTGCATATGTCACAGTTTTACAGACTATCACTTGCTTAATATGTGCTGGAGATCAGACAGTAACCATATTAACAGCACACTACTAGTGGGTTGGGACATGTACAGAATGAAATAATACATGTATCTCAGTTGGTTTATATCACAGCACCCTGTGTATAAACAAAGCTCATTTAAGGTATTTCAGAATTTGGAAAAACGACAGTATTCAGGCACTTGTGTTCTGCTCCTGTACTGTCATTTATGGGCAAATGATGAGTACAATTTTCACTTTAACCAACATTTTGTCTATTTTCATACACCATAACACAAGATGAGACAACTTAAAAGACAATTTATGCATGTCATAATTGAGTGCTAGTGTAAATATCTTGGCAAAGTTGAACTTTATTTTTGGAAGGTTCATATGACATTGATAACACATCTCGGGATTAGTGATAGTTACATTTGCTTTCAAATCAGTAGGTGAGTAGTTAACATTGATAGGACAAAGGCCATTCATAACCTTCATAGCCTCTTTTGCATACTAACGCCATGCTCTGGCGTCATCGCCTGTATTCATACACCTGAAAGGTTGGTATTTCAGCATGGTTTCCATACCAGACAATATTCCTGCTGGTCACGATAACAACTCCAACGGTAATTCAAAAGGTTAAACCTTGCTGACGATGGTATTATTTTCATGAATACTACTTAAAACATATAAGTACTATTCACAGTCTGGTGTATTTCATAGGTGGTTATTCACGACTTGCCCTGTATTTAATTTACTGAATATGGATCTACAGCAGACATCCGACACCAGTCTGTGTATTGTAAGTCATGGTGCTCGAAATTAGGATAATCAACCATTGCAATCACGTGTAGCCATAAAAACGGTAAATATGATAACTCGACGTTATGCTCACGGGATCGGGCTGGTCGTAGTCCTCAACGGAACCACCCAGACAGGGTAGACACATCCCCATTGTCTCTACTGTCCGCACAGACGCGGTTCACACTGGTGACTTTCCTTTCTGAAGCGATGTATTTTCCAGCAGGACTCTACTTCCGGTACAGGTTGTAAACATCCGGTTTTGAACAGGGAGGTAACCCACGTATGTATACGAGATGTGGGAAATAGTTTCCCCTTAGATTTTTCATGTTGAAGGCTTCACTGTCCAGTGACAGTTAAAGATTGCTCGTGTATGGTATAGGACCTGGTGTTGTGTATTTATGATGATGGTAACGTAACTAGTCCTGGTCATATAACTAGACGACTTCGCACTGTACCAAGGTGACGTACAGGCCTTGGCTGGAATACGAGTTTATTCATAAGAACTAGTAAAGTAACCAACTTCAGTTGTATAGGCTGAATCACGTGTCATTGCTGGCAAGACAGTACCAAAGAGGAAAGGGAAACTCAATAATCTATTTACAGAGCGTGAGCTGAATTAACCTGACACCCTAAATCCTAAAACCGTAACTCCGCAATATACCCAACACCCAAACCCCTTTCTAAACAATGGTCTGATTTCAGAGCCTGTTTAGAGTTAGGGTAAGATTTTGGGTTTGGTTTAGGGTTAGGGTAATGTTTAAGGTTTGGGATAGGTAAAGGTTTAGGGTAAGGGTAAGACTTAGAGTTTGCGTTAGGGTCAGCGTGACGTGACATTAGGTATCCGGTGTTCTGTAATTGTACCCATTCTAGTCCTAACCCCCAAAGGCCTGTCTACTTAGTCTGCGTTTCCACGGCTCAAGAACTCAAAGTACGAGGGGATGTCAATAAGTTTTGAGCCTTGCGTATTTTTCATACCCAGGTGTCACAGCCTATGGTACGACATTGAACCTTGGGGTGTAGCTGATGTGATATATAAGTTTTGGTATCCTACTCGCAGAAGTTATTGAACAGCTCACATTGACCGAAAGAGACCCCCCTCACGGCAGTGAAAATGATTAAAATTGAGTAGAGAGCAGTAATTAAGTTTTTAGTTCTTGAAGGAAACTCGGCGAAGAACATTGAAGAAAGGCTTTCAGCAGTTTATGGGAAGTCTTCCCCTTCATCAGCTACCATCAAACGATGGGTCAATGAATTTAAGCATGAGTCTTGAAGATGACCCCCGTGCAGGTCGCCCTACAACAAGCCCTAGTCAGGAAAACATTGACAGAGTGCACAGATATGTGCTGGAAAATCGTCGAATCACACTCCACGAGTTAGAGGAGACCACAGGCATCGAACACGGATCCATCGAGACAATTCTTCATGAACATCTCGTCATGTCTAAGGTGTGCGGAAAATGGTTGCCAAGAATGCTTACAGATGAAATGAAGCAAACAAGGGTCAAAATAAGCAACTCCATGCTAACCAGATACAACAAGAATCCAGAAGATTTTCACTTTAGGCTAATAACCTGTTATGAAACCTGGATCCACCACTATGATCATGAGAGCAAACAAAAATCCATGGAATGGAACCATGTCACTTCTCCCAGGACCAAAAAGTTCAAAGCCTCCAGATCAGTGCAGAAGGTAATGGCGACAGTCTTCTGGGATAGCAAAGGCGTCATCCACATAGATTACTTACCAAAAGAAAAAACAATGAATGGGGAATATTACACTAACTTGTTGAGGCAAGTGCGACAGTCAATCAAGGAGAAGCGCCGGGGCAAGATCAGACGTGGTATTCTTCTACATCAAGACAATGCTCCAGTGCACACCTCTCGCGTTGCAGCCGCTGCTGTCCAGGAATGCGGGTACGAAATCTTGCCGCATCCCCCCTACTCTCCAGACCTGGCACCAAGTGATTACTATCTGTTCCCAAATCTCAAGAAACACTTGCATGGTCGTAGATTTCAGGATGATAATGAGCTTATTGCTGCTACTGAGGCTTGGTTTCTGGACCAAAATGGCGCCTTCTACAGAGATGGCATCAGCGACTGGCAGAAAAGATGGAACACAAGTGTCTTGACTCACAAAGGGACTCTGTTGAAAAATAAATGTGGTTCATACCAATATTTTGTGTTTTTCTATGCAAGGCTCAAAACTCTGGTGTGCTGGTTAGTGGATTAAAGACTTGTAAGCAGTCTTGTGAAGCTACTACCTTTATATAGAAGCAGCCTAGAAGTGGACAGTAAACCAAATCCCCATCAAGAATAGAAAGGGGATTTGGTTTCATCTTTGACCGATCCTAGTGAAATGAATACACCAGTATAGAAAAACATATTGTTTGAGCGTTTTTATGCATATTCCGTTGTTCTCGTGGAGATTTTCACCCACTCGGACAGTGTCGGACAATGAAAAAAATATCATCAAATTAACGTTTTCCCGTACAGAATATCCAGAATATATAAAGGCAACATGTAGTATTTTCAGAGTTTCATTTAAACGATGAAAAACTAATGTTTCTGTGACATAGAAAAATCAGCTGAAGTGTTCTTCCTTTCATCAGCGCCGGCCTGAAGTTGTTCACGCGCTGTTGTTGATATCTTCCGCTGCCAGTTGGACTGTATCTTGTGGTTGACCTTTGTTGTCACTCGACTTTCATCTTTTTGTACATGTTCCAATGTCTTTTATCCTACTACTAATGGAGGGTGACTGTGTCCTTCCAACTGTATGCCCTGTACAGAGGCTGTGTCTTGCCATTTAAAATGCACCCATTAATTGTGTAGCATTTCTTTGTTGTTTGTAGGTTTGTTTGTTTTGAAAGGAGATTTCCGTGCTAATATGTGGATTCGTTTTGGAAAAAGGACACGTAATAATGTATGGTCTGTTTGCCCTTTAGTCCCGCGGTTACCAATATTTAAGCTGTATAAAGTGGGCGGCTAAATAATAGAGTCTGGACCAGACAATGAAGTGATTGATATCATGTGCATAGACTGGAACAAGAGTGTGATCACCCGATCTCGTTAGTAAACATGCACATCTCTGTACGGTTTTGTAGGAATGTGCTAGTTCGACAGTGTTTGACAAACCTCATTTCATTTTAATACTCCTCCAATAGTAAAATTTACAAAGAGCAGAATGGGCAAGAAAGGGATGTTGGGGTGCAAGGATCAAGTTCCTGTACAGAAAATGATTTTCGGAGAGGAAGAGTATCACGGCAACCTGTCTATGTGGTGGATTGATTGCTAAAATGCATATGACTCCGTTAAGAAGGGGAATATATTTCCTTCTTGTCGAGTGCTTTTCTAATGACATTAGCATGACATTGGGACTCGACAAATGTAATAGGTGACAAGGTAACTAATGATGGATCGGTCAGGTTACAAGGAGGAGGAGTTATTGGGCATCTTGTGGAAAATCAGGCCTACACCTATCTGGGAATGCAAGATCGAGACAAGCTCCAGAATGCCCAGATTCAAGACAAACTTCGGGCCGAGTATAAATCTCGTTTAAAGAAAACCTGGAGCTCAGGGCTAAATGATCGCAACAAAAAAGCCAAAGCCACCAATACATTTGCCTGCCCAGTCTTATTCCGTTGGATTACTTGATTGATTGAAAACAAGATATCCAGAGTCTGCCGTCTGACCAGAAAGATCACGTCTGATCCACCACCCTCTCTACTCTCTTAGTCATTTATATATGCCATTCAGTTCTGGAGGCCGGGGTTTGATTATTGTGGAGGCTCTTCATGAAATAATTTTATTATGTTGTTTTGCACACATTTATTTGTCGGATGATCCTCTGGTGCATGTCAAGACTCATGATCAAAACAAGGAATTCCACAGGTATTTAAAGCGTGCCAAGGTTGTTGGACAGAATCTGAAATTTGAGGTTGATTTTGTCTATGATGATGTACTGCTGTACGGTACAGCGATGGGAGTAAACAGGGTGAAGTTATTGACCAAGTCCGCACAGAGTCGGTTCTTCGTTAAGAAGCTCTCAAAGAAGTCATTCCATCGCGCGCATTAAAATCCAACCGACTCCTTCGCCTGGAGGAAGTCGACTGGTCTCAAATGTGAAAGTGAAGGCTTCCCTTTTGCTGCTCAGGACCCGTCACTTCCCACTCGCAGTCGCCAGAATGTGATTCTCAATCAAAATATAAACATGAAATATCGACTATGTAAGAGATTTATGTAGCAGTTACATGATGTATTTTGTATTCTGTTTTATTTAAAATCTCAATGAAAAATCATACAAAAACATTTCTTGATGTTATTCAGTTTTGTGGCCAACGGTGTTTGTGCTTGTTCTGGGTAGGCCAGGTTTATGAATACGTATTTCACGTGCATTCCATGTTTATGGAAATCTTTGTTATAGCACGGAGGATATTGGTTGTTTGATGGGATCACCCGCTTCAACGTGATCATACCTCGTGTCTTGTGGTTTGCATTGGGTTCTGAGTGTTGACAATGTGAGGTTGGGTCGTAGAAGTCACCAGGTTAGTTATATTTGGTTGTAAAGTGGTTTCTAACATTTTAAGGTGTTATATATCAGTTGTGCATGTAAAACAAAGGGAAAGAGTTCCGCATGTAAAACAAAGGGAAAGAGTTCCACCCGTTCCCCCTTCTTATTACATAGAATATTTCCACCTTCCCAGGTGTGGTATTCCAACACTGATATAAGTTCATTGTATGTTGTTTCATACCTGTTCTTGCTTACTGAATGAATATTTAGAGTGAGGTATGCATGTCAGTTTGTAATTTAGGCTTTTGACTGGGGTGGGGGATACGGGCAGAACTCTTACCAATTAAAGGGTTAGACTAAAAACGTCTAATTATGTTGTGCCAATCCAGGTTAGGCTGTTTATGCTTTTAATAGGATTTTCTACTTACATTTTCATGTAATGTGTACTGGATGGTTGTCGAGCGTGTATATTGTGCGCGCTGTAGTAGTGCGTGTTGAGACTGATTCACTTGCCTATACTAGTGATAAATTCATGTTATGTCATACTTTTTTCCTTTTCACTTTGTAGGTTAATCTCCTAGTCACCTCACATCGAGCAGATGTCTAAGGGTAACGTCGTCTTTTAGACGAGTGAGCTAATCTCGAATATAATGTGAACGTGTGAAACGTATACTTTCCCCAAGAATAACCAATATGTGCAGGACTTAAGTTCAAGCTTAGTATGGTTATATTAATTTTGTGAGATAACTAAAGGAAAGTTATTTGGTATTATTATGTTCATTTTGCTTCATTGTGATGTGCATATCGCTTAATGTGATCGGGGCGGTGGGGTAGCCTAGTGCTTAAAGCGTTCGCTCATCACGCCGAAGACCCGGGTTCGATTCCCCACACGGGTACAATGTGTGAAGCCCATTTTCTGGTGTCCCCCGTCGTGATATTGCTGGAATATTGCTAAAAGCGGCGTAAAACTAAACTCACTCACTCACTTAATGTGATCATGATTTATGTATTCAGTTCTCTCCCTTTTCCATTCACTGGTGTAAATGAATCTGTGATATACCCTTGTGGTAAAAATACATATTGTGATATTTATACATACATACAATGTTATTCGTCTTCCCACGATATATCTAAATGAACGGATGCACACTCAACAGCGAGTCGAAGTTATGTTTGTTGGGGCCAGTAGCTGTGACATTTACAGAGACTGTCCAACACCTTGTCTGTCGATGCCCTTCCTTGACACAAACAGCAAATCTTTAAAGACATGATGGCATGGCTTGCTGCTTTTACTACCATCTTCGCCAAGCCCGTGGCTTTGACTCTTGGGTCCATCCATTTTAGACCCATGAAGGTCCCGGGGTAGAATAGGCCTTCAGCAACCCATGCTTGCCATAAAAGGTGACTATGCTTGTCGTTAGAGGCGACTAACGGGATCGGGTGGTCAGGTTCGCTGACTTTGTTGACACATGTCATCGTTCCCAATTGCGCAGATCGATGTTTATGTTGTTGATCACTGGATTGTCTGGTCCAAACTCAATTATTTACACACCGCCGCCATATAGCTGGAATACTGCTGGGTGCGGCGTAAAACTAGAATCACTCACTCACCCATCCATTTTACGACCCTGAACATGTCTAATGCGTCATAGAAATGCTGCTTCCAAACTTCCGTAGAATAGTCCCATTTACAGTCCCACAAGAACTCCAGCAAACAGACCTGATCTTGTCATTTTTTATAAAGCCAATGAATTTAATTATATCATTGAAATTTCTTTCCCTTTTGACAGCAACATGACTGACAAGTTTGTGGACCTCGCCTTTGATATGTCTAGCTTGAATCCCAAGTACACTGTCGTGACACTCCCCAGTGTTCTCGGTGCCCTGATATAGCAGTACTTCTGGTATGTGTTGGCGACCTGTAAACCAATCACACGATCGATAGACCAAAATGTCAAGTGATTCAAGTGCATTTTCTGATTTTACAGAGTCGCTGCCACCAACTTAATATTAGCGTCAAAGCCTCGCCACCCAACCAACTGGCAAAAATAAGTTCACACTGACAAACAGTTGCTGACCATGTACTATATGCACAATGTGGGAGATTTCAGGTATTTCGAGTTTTAAAAGAAATATAGTTTTTATGTTTCGTTATTATATCAGCCCTATATTAAGACTCTGGGCCTAATGATAGTCTAGTGGTTTTACTGTCCTTCGTAGACAGTGTCTTCATAACATGCATATATATTCTTTTTTGTCACGTATGTTTTCGTCACGATATGGCTGCAATATTGCCGATGTGACGTTAAATATTAACTCACAAACTCACTCACTCACTCACTCACTCACTCACTCACTCTGGGCCTACATTTTCGAAGCTGTCTTGGCGCTAAGATAGTCGTTATGGCTATACATTAAAATGAACTTACGACTGTCTTAGCTCTGAGAGCCGAAAATCTAGGCGCTGGTTTACACAAATGCCATGATATCCAGATTAGTCAATGGCTGTACAAATGTCAGAAAACAACTTTTATTGACATTCTAGAAGTTAAAAGATGAAGAATGGGGACATTCTGTGATGTGAGGGCAATTTTATGTGTACATGGAAACGTGGCAGTTACTTGACAATATTAGAAACCATGTGGAAACGTGGCAGTTACTTGACAATATTAGAACCCATGTGGAAACGTGGCAGTTACTTGACAATATTAGAACCCATGTGGAAACGTGGCAGTTACATGACAATATGAGAACCCATGTAGAAACGTGGCAGTTACTTGACAATATTAGAACCCATGTGGAAACGTGGCAGTTACTTGACAATATGAGAACCCATGTGGAAACGTGGCAGTTACTTGACAATATTAGAACCCATGTGAAAACGTGGCAGTTACTTGACAATATTAGAACCCATGTGGAAACGTGGCAGTTACTTGACAATATTAGAACCCATGTGGAAACGTGGCAGTTACTTGACAATATTAGAACCCATGTGGAAACGTGGCAGTTACTTGACAATATTAGAACCCATGTGGAAACGTGGCAGTTACTTGACAATATTAGAACCCATGTGGAAACGTGGCAGTTACTTGACAATATTAGAACCCATGTGGAAACGTGGCAGTTACTTGACAATATTAGAACCCATGTGGAAACGTGGCAGTTACATGACAATATTAGAACCCATGTGGAAACGTGGCAGTTACTTGACAATATTAGAACCCATGTGGAAACGTGGCAGTTACTTGACAATATTAGAACCCATGTGGAAACGTCGCCTATACAGATTAAAGGAGTTGTGGATCCATAAAATTGCCCTCATTCTTCATGAGAATAACTCCGGTCTTCTCTACGTAGCTATTTCAGACCTCTAAATATTTTACGAACGTCATAGGCTGGCTATTATTTGAACATTGACATACTGCCCTGTGATAATCTTTGAAAACACATGGAAAGATGCATCATGATTTCCCTTATCGCAATTGGCTGAAACTGTCACACAAAGACTAAGGCATGACACTGTTGACTTGTTACAGATATATAATCCGCTGAGTCATTCTATCAGTTCCGTGTTGCTCAGTGTAAGTTATGTTAAACGTAATCACCTCAAATAGATGTGATGTGATATGTCTTCTGTCACCAATCAATATATCACTTGTCGGGCTTATCAAGGGCATTCACCACTGTACACCAGACACAGCAGGTTTGTCAAGTGTATGTACATACACAGGACAAATGAGTCATGTTTTACTGATAATAAGTTCATTTGTTTCTGTCCGCCACTTAGATCAGTACAGTAAGAAAACAATATGACTCAGTTTTATTGCTTGGTCCCAAAACGTTAACTATAATACGATATAAGTACATTTCCGTTGTTATTTTCATAGTACGTCAACGCAATTATTACTTGACATATGCAGTTGCAAAGTAAATGTTTTAATCTGCATTTTATATATTTTTATTTATATTATCCGCAAACAACAACACCTAGAGAAGATGACATTGGTAATGATAGTCTTGATCACTAATGTGTTTGTATAATATAAAATGTATAAAGAGAATGAAAAAGTTTAAAACGAAGTCGTGATCAGACATTTTTAGGGCCCAGATTTTCGAAGCTCTCTTAGCGCTAAGATAGACGTAAGTTAATGTTAATGCATGGCACTTACGATCTTAGCGCTAAGAAGGCTTCACAAATCTAACCCCAGAAATACAAATACATGTATAAATACCAAAAATATGTTTATAAATATAACATTGTGACCTGTAACTTCAAAGAATATAATCTGAGTAAAATAATCGCCTGACCCGTTACATGTTGGTTCTTACAATAAACATGGCTTTGAATATAGCCACTGTGACCAGAGTATGGAGTAGAAATATGGGTATTTCTGTATATTGTGTGTTTGCAAACATCAGATCTGTCAAGAATATATTTTCTAAATAATGAAAACTAAAATGACGTATTTTAAGAAACAAACTACTGTGGGCACACATGTCATGATTCATGATTTATGATAACCGGTGGAGATCTGGGTGATATCAATTCAGGAAATTCCAAGAAATCTGATACAACTCCAACGTAATGCATCATTCAAGTAACCTGTCATTCTCATCTCTTTTTCTGGTGAACAGGTGTGTGTGTGTCTACACTATGCAGTGATTTGTGTACACACTTCGTGATTTTGTTTTAATCGACAACGTAGGAAGTTAGACTGCCGTTTTGAATAAAGCCCCAAGAATTGTGTTTCACATTTTTACATACATAATATTGAATAAAACCGCAAATGTTGTGCTTTACATTTTTACATACATAATATTTAATAAAATAAAAGTTTGTTTTACCAGTGCAGATTCATTATGTCTAACTGACATTATGTATAAATTAACATGTAAATGTGACCGAAAATTAAATAAAAAAACATGAAGATAAAAAAAAATTCCCGGTGAAAACATTAATTAGAACCATATTTGCACCATTTTTCGTGTACCCCTTAAAGCATTCATCGTTTATTAATTCATTGATCTTCGCTCGACAATAACGAAGAGGCAATTTACTACTCATCTAAATCACGTGTGTTTCTTTACTTCTGTTTTCTGGGGTAAGCTTGATAGTCTCCCCATCCACTTCCACCTCGTCAATGTCGACCTCCGTCAAATGGTTGAGCTTGCTTTTGTCCGCGAGGCGATCTCTGTACTTGGCGGGGATGTACAGAGTCAAGCGGTAACTGTTTGTGACTTCGGCACCCATCACTCGGATAGATTCGGGGGGAATGTCCAGACAACTGGCCAAGCTCTTTACAATCTGATCCACTTCGTTTCTCTTAGTCAGAGTCTTCCGGACATGTAAATTGACCCTTGCATTACCTCCTGAAACATGCATGTTGGTGGACTTGTAGACATAAAACAATCAATCGATGTAACATTTATACTGCGAACATTATTGATTCGGGTAAATCTAAACAAGTTTCGAAAGCAGACTTAGAAGGGGGCCGTATCTGGGCTAACCTAAAGTGTAGAGCGACGATTTGGCAAATATTACCTTCATGAATGTTGGAATATTCAAGATACAGCGCGTCGTCCGAATGTTTCCGAGCAAATTGTGAAACCATATCACAAAGATCATCTCTTCCAATCCGTGTGAGGACAGCTTGAAGAAAGGCCAGGTTTGCGAAGGAGATGAACTTCTTCTCACGGAGAAATGCGAAGAAATGTAATGGCTTCTTGAATTTCGTCAGTTCATCTGCAGGACAGCCATGTTCCCCTGTGAACACATTAAAGATATTACACATAACGACATAAAACATGCAAGAGACTACATACACATAGAAATGTTTTATAGAACTATTTAAAAACCTCATTTTAAAAACCCAACATTCATATATTTGTCGCCCGTGAATATCCGCGTGAATTGATCTTTAGTAACTAACGGGATCGGGTGGTCAGACTCTGTGTCTTGGTTGACACATGTCATCGCATCCTCGATATCTCCTGGGTATAATAATCGATGGATCATCCAGGGTATAAATGAGACATCGGAACGTATATCCTGGACATATTGAGGATACTGTCATCGTAATCCCGTTACCTTCTGATCAGGGGATTGTCTAATCCAGATTTGATTATTTACAGACCTCCGCCATATAGTTGTAAGACCACTGAGTGCAGCGTAAAACCACTCACTATATGTTTGATGCATTGCATTACCCAAGGCTATGTTTTCCAATACTGCAGGCATATCGGTCGGTGAACTTGGCTGTATCATGACTTACACAGTGAATGCTTAGAATATCCTCAAATCGTTAAAGAATATTGGAAGGTTCTGATTTGTGTCCAGGCATCTGAAGACTAAACAGACTGAAATAATAAGCAGCATGGATATAAGCGCCGGGTCTCCCACTGGATTGCGTTGTCTGACACTTGAGCCACTGATTCCAGGACATGAAAGACCTGTGGGGTCTTGTCAGAAGTACTTGGAACCATACTACAGTAAGTGAACTGGTTCTATATTTACACTGTAAGATGTAATCTTCGGATTAAGTCTCGATACGGGAAGGGAATAATTAAAGCGTCGACGACAGGGTACATCACGTCCTTTGTGGGGACTATGGAAATGACATGCAGTGGGTGGTGGTGAGTGTCAATTACTTTGTTCGTAAATCTTAAATCTTAAGGCCTTTCATTCTATATGCCTCTCTACAATGATCATTGCCACCCCCTTTCCTAGCCATACATTATGAACGGCCCCAAGTTCTAGTTACAGAACGTATTTTGTCATTTGCTTGATGAACATTTCAAGGGGGTTCCTTAACAACATAACCACGTGGTTACAGAAGTCGAGTATCGAGCAGCTTCCTGTTGGAAACTATTGCTTGAAACGTACACACGGCATAGGCGTTATTTTTACCACGGCGTGGCACACTGTAAGCTTTATTTTCAGACTAGTGAGTTACTTCTGATAACAATCCGAACAATGTTTGAGTATCACGCGTTCAACAAACACGAAAAAAAGCACAAATATAGTGCCGTTCATTAAACGTGGGAGCTGACCTTAAAGAGATGCCTACATAGCTGATGCATCATTTAATTATTCTAACTTCAGTGTACAAAACCTTGGTCGTCTTTATCAACATGATTTCTGATGTTTAAGTACACCGTGAATTCTTAGCAATGAACTGAAAACTATGCAATGCTGCACGCACGGTTCAGAATACCGAGACGTAGCGCCCAATGAAAAAGGTTTTTATCTCCTGAAAAGATAAATGAAAAAACACTAACAAAACAAGTGAGAACCAATTTTGTCTTACCAGTGAGGTACTGCTGTATGCGATCCAGCTGACTTGTGGTGATTTCTTCACCTGTTGTACAGATGTCATCAATAAGGTTCAGCAGAGGCATTTCCATTGCCCATCGCAGCGCTCTTTCACCGTCCCGGTCAGCCCCACCTTCTCGACCAGCCCCACCGTCTCGACCAGCCCCACCGTCCCGATCAGCTCCACCTTCTCGATCACTCCCCCGTTCTCGATCAGCCCCACCTTCTCCATTAGCTCCACCTTCTCCAACAGCCCCAGCTTCTCGATCAGCCATTTCCACTGAAAATGCCTGAAAAACTTCATGTTTTACGTTCATCGACAGTGTTCACATCGGCACATCGTTGCGATAATGGGTAAGACTCTTGTGAATAAAACGCACATGGTTCACACCGTAGGGACGTGTTCGATTCCCTCACGTGTGCGTGCTGTTAATCCATTTACATTACCGAAATTGTTAAGGTCGCTGTGATGATACCAAAATCACTTACCTAAAGGTAGATTTCTCTTTTTCTCTTAGACGGTGAATCTCCTTCTACTCGGACAGCTACAATGCACGTCGTAAGCAAGAACGCCGTGAAGTTGAAACAACGCCCACGCGTCTTGGTCACCTGTATCACAGCCACAGTACTAGTTACAACTGTAACGGTAAGCTTTCTGCTATGTTAATAGTGTATCGATATCAATATCGATATCAATAAAGCTGCAGCCATGTGATAACACTATTTATTCTATACATACATATATAATGCTGACGTACAGTGTGTGTACTTTGTACTTTTGTGTCTGTATCTGTTAGTTAGATCGTAAGCGACCCTTTTAATGTAATGTTCAGTTGTAATTGATATTTTGATAACGTATTGCACCCAGTAACGTGATATTATCCTCCGACAGATTATTGTTTGTAGGTTCAATGTTTGCAGCGTACTGTGATGTAATCATTGAGATCTCATAAGGTGACAACGTCTCCTTCACATGCCATCTGACATCGTTCATATTGCAAGCGCGAGTTGCTACAATGATAAGAGATGACAGTTAGGCGTGGTTTTAGAATGTATTAACAATGGAAATATTTAGCAATGCTTACCATATATTCCCTAATGGGTAAACAGTGGAGACACTACTTCAAATCATTTCATTTTATTACATCAAATAAAAGATTATATATGACAATATATATGTTTAATTACAATGTATTATTGTTTCCTAAACCTAAGAGACGTGTCTGAATAACGTCTGATTTCAACAGCATCAGTCGTCATGGATAAACTGAGTGCATGCACCAAGTGTTGTCATGACCAACATTTTGTCTCTTCAGCGAAAATATATAAACACTATTTGGTGTAAAACCACCTTGTACTATTTTACAGAAATGATCCCAGACAATAATTTTCTTGTGGAACCAATGAATGAGCGTTTTCGGGTAATGTATATGATAATCTGTATTGGTCTCATACGATACGATAACAAAAAATGGGGTAGGTTGAAGGACCTTTACTGGCATAACAGGTTATGATTGAATAGTTTAGTTTACTGGGATGGTATTGAAACTAGAGAATCAAACGATCATAAAATATGATATTTGTGTTCCTAGCGAAAGTGTCCATCTACTTATGGAGCCGATATCGGGTCTTCCTCCAGCGACTTACGAAACCGAATGTGTTAATTGCAAGTGTTCTTGGTGGAAAGTTAATTGCAAGTGTTCTTGGTGGAAAGTTAAACAAAGCCCCATTATAGTGGACAAAAGGTATTCCTTGAAATCTCAAGTTTTTGCTATATCTTCAAGGTTCATTACGTTTGTTCCTTGTTACAATTTTATATTTTTCATTAAACTGACAGATTACAACGCTCATCTTGAGTCTAACAAGCTATAATGTACATAACACCCAAATGGTCAGACGCTCTTATGATAAAATCACCAGCATCCACAAAATGGGTAGATATCAGCGCTCTAGACTGAAGAAATAGAATGGGTAGATCACTGCGCTCTCGACTGAAGAAATGGGGGTGGGGGTGGGGGGGATAATTTAAAGCTAGTTAAATATAGCGACTTTCAAGAATTATCTCAGACCCCAAGAGTGAGATGGCTTTCTAAAGAGAGATAGGGAGCGGGAGTAAACCTTGAAACTACATATCATCATCAGTTTGCACAGGAACGATTGCAAGTTCACACTGTGTAGTAACATCATACGTTGCACATTCGAGCTTCTCAGATGCGCGTCAAAATGCATTTGTGTGTCAGCCATGTTGGATTTCTACAAGTTACTAATTGCATTACACTGGCAAAAAAGATCAATCTGCTCAACTTGCACATGGGCAAGACCAATTTTCATTAGGCGATGAACATTTCGTTTTCCCAGTTGCTTCTCAATTGTCTCTTCGTTTGGAAGCTTTATTGGGTTGAAGAAAGTATTTCGTCGATAAAGGCAGCGAACAGTGTTGTTTTTCAGCTTTAATCATATTAGCAGCGTTGACAGGAGAAAACCCATGTTTTATTGGTAACTTCCACTTCTCAACGGCTCCAACCGTGTCTGCAATATGTTCAGATGTAAAAGATTCGGTTTTCTTGAAAAAAAACACCCTGAATATTTACTGCTTACTTTACCATTTCCAGTTTGATTACATATCCAGTTTTAAGACTGTATGTCAGAAACATTATGTGTATTCCGCTGTATTACTGACATTTTTAAGTTTTGACTTTTACCTCCTATCCACATAATACAACATATACAATTATATTTTGTTCCTAAAACAATTCTTGTGTATTTTACCTGTGTGAATTTCATTCGTAGCTCTAGTCTGTAAAACAGACTGTATGCACTTGTGCTGTGGCTGGATGCAATGACTATGTGGCAGACTGAGGCACTTCCATCCGTCAGTTGTGAGGGCAGGCTGAACAAGTCAAATCATTTACATATTTCCTTTTATACATCGAGACCCTGTACTCTGAACATGCGGTTTCCGTGTGTGAATATGAAAATACTTTAGAAGCTAATGCCCTCATGAAAACAACAAGGCAGGTATTAATCTTCAAGGTACTTGAAATGGTAATTAAATATAAATTCACATCTGTGTGTTGGCGATAAATGTGTACTTAGTTTGCAGATGACAACTGTTTCTGACCAACTTGTTCAGCTTTGAAATACGTTCTAGGAATTTTGAATCAAAAGTCTCGAAATTGTGGGGCAACAAGAACACTTGCATTGCACTATCCTGTCACAATAATTCTAACTGCTTTTGTAAGTCAGGTGGTGTTTACAATAGTGTTTACTGTGATACTTCTCAGGATTAGCATGTTGAATTGCTGGCTGTGTTGGAGACGAGACACTGCTTACACTCACTTGTGACGTTCCACTAGTCAAAGCCGACACTACCAGGAAAGGAGAAAGGTTCGCGGTTACTTCTAGAGTCTGCGTATTTCACCATAAATTCTTTTATTAGATTGTCAGATTTACATTTTGGCGGTCAAAGTGGCACCTATCCTCAGAATTTCACATCTCAGTTGCCAAGGTTGACATCAGAATGGAGCCGCATTTTGTAGTCATGGTTGCTGGGAAGATTGAAAACGGAAGAAAATGTGATTTCCGCATCCCGATAATCGAGGAAACGTCAGAGAATTAGTTCTATTCAAACTCCAGGTCAAACTACACAACTGAAAACGAAACTTGTGGTAGTTTTCCCACATGCTGTAATACACTGTTTTATACCTGGGCGATGGTGTAGCCATGTGGTTAAAGCACACGCTCCGTACGCTGAAGACACAGGTTCAATTCCAACATGGGTACAATGTGTAAAGCACATCCCTGTTGTCCAACACCGTGATATTGCTGGAATATTGCTAAAAGCGAGATAAAACTAAACCCACCCATTTACAGCGGACTCTGCCTAACAGTGTACCGAGCACTTCTGCCATGATAATGAGCCTCCTTTTATGCCGCTCATGTTTCACATAAATTCTACAAATTTCACATCTTGTTTCGTAGTAAACTTCAGACTGTTTTTCCCTTCCATTTTGACATACTGTTCTAAAACTCTGAAAAGAAAGAGGTAAGAGGTACTAGCTTGAAGCATATTTAGTACGTCGTTCCCTCACGTTTCTACAAAGTGTAAAAATACTTCATTTGGCATACCCCAACTTGAATCTTTCTGAGAATGAAAACAATATTAGTAGCGATTGATTTTCAATTTACAAGAAGAATATGTGTTTTGTGTGCAACAGATCTTGATGGAATGTTAACAGAAGTCAGTAAGTGTGACGCAGAATGATAGTTATAAAATACAAAACAGTCTTTACTTCTCGGACTTTCTGTTCATCCCCGAACAGATTCGTGACTATTGCACCATTCATTCTCACTCTACTATAACACACTTAATTTCCACTACGAACAGCTGCATCCGTCGTTCATATGGTCTCTGATGTCGTGAACTTCTGCAAGATAGTTTCTTCCAATTTCCATCCCACAAAATGAAGGGCGGCCACGGTGTTTAAGTGCACCTTTCATGCTGTAGAGGCTTGTCACGCTGTCTGTTCATCTCCACATTCTCGTGTAAGGCCTCATTCAGGCACCAACATAGGGTGTACTACAGGAGTTGTAAAAGAAACATGCAATCCTTCTTTAACTCAGCAACAAAATTCTGGTCATCCTAAATCATATGGTACAATGTACTGCGTTTATATTTTTTGGAAACAATATTTTGACAAATGTACCTTTTAAAAATTATAGAAATTATTCAGTTCTGGATACATTTTATTCAGAGTGCAAATAGAAAAGTGTCTTTTAACAGAGAGGATTGTGTGATGCTATTAGTGGGTCTATGTCTAACCCACCAAACCAACCCAGGAAGTTTGTCAGTTGCATTTTTAATGTTTTGAATGATCCACTTTTGAAGGTCATTCAAAAAGGTTTGGGTTCTATCACATTCCCAATATACATGGCATAAGTGCTCATTCACATCCTTAGAAAAAGAACATATTACATTGTCAACAAATTTTGACCAATCCCTTTTGGTATAAATAAATCCATGCCGGAACTTATATTGAAAGGCTGCAAATAGACAAACAGAGGATTCCTTTCAAGGATAGTGTTTTACCCATAATGATGTGAAATTAAATAAAACAACACTTTTCTCAAGGCAATTTTATCTCCTTCTCTGTTAACAGCTTGACAATGACCTAATTCTCAACAGAATGATGTAAATCTGTGATGTAAATATGTAAAACTTCTTTTTTCCTCCTTACAATACTTCTGTAAGTGTGTTGTGTTAACAGGAACATGGAGCGTTTGTAACTCTCCGAAGTTACTGGAGGAAATAAATTTCATTCATTCAATCATTATGACGTGTTCGGGCAAACACTTCTCCAGTTTCTGTTTTAATGTTGATACTATGACAAATAAATAATGTTGTTTAAAGATTATTTTGATTTGTCTGTTAGAAAGGTGGTTTCTTTAAAACAGAAGGTCTACAACTACATTGTTCTTGATGAGCGGAACGGGTTCCATCGAATACAGAGACTCAGTTTTAAGAATCTGCAAGAAATGCTCGTACTTTCACTGTCTTTCTCATGTATGTAAGTTGAAATTCACTGTAAACTGCTCCATAAGTAGTTGTGGTTCAAGTATGTCAGGGAATTTTCTCTTAGATTCCTCATGTGGAACACTTTGGTTTAAAGAAATAAATTTATCTAGGGTAAATACGGTAGTTAAAGCCGATCACCGTGGATGCAGACTTTGCACGAGAAGTTGTGCTTGTTTAGTCACGTGACAGAAGGTTACAAGGTGGGACGAAGACATTGTTTCGTCACTCGAGGTCTACGCGTTGCTCAGGCGAGTAGCTTTGCCTTGGTTTTCATGTTTTATTGGGGGAAAAGGCCACTGGGCTGTGTTGCAAATGTAGGTCACTGGGCCGTGTTAAGCCAATGGGCTGTATTGGTAATGTAGGTCATTGGGCCGTGGTAAGCCACTGGGCTGTTGCAAATGTAGGCCACTGGGCTGTTACAAATGTAGGCCACTGGGCCGTGTTAAGCCACTGGGATGCGTTGGTGATGCAGGCCACTGGGTCGTATTATACATTTACGACCATGGACAGTGTGTATGAAGTATAGTGCTGTTTCATTGAGGATGAGCAGAGGTTAAAAGAAGGAAATGCCGTATATACACAGGGACTGCTGACATGCATACAGTCAAGGACCCAACAGCGATGAATCTTATGAAGCGGAACGATCACTGTTTTAAGTTAAGTATGCTTCATGTTCAGGCAGTCAGTTCTTGTGTAGGCTCGAATGTGTCGTAACGTTTGTTGGTACTTGCAAAAGTTTATGGTGATGATTGTTTATTTTACCGAATACTTAGTAAATCAGAGGTTTATTTTTTTTTCACTTTGATGTGTCTGTCATCTTTAAAGCTAATATCGTTATCGATGAAGTTTCAAGTATAATTGCTGCACCTTATTTCAGAAGCAGTTCAGATCTGGGTTGATTCATCTTGGATGTGAAGAAGGCCGTGCTTTAAGCTGATATGTTTACCAGATGATAATGCTTCTTCGCTATTCAGCAGATTCCAGGATATATATTGTGTGGAGACCTGGCTTTACAGCTGCTGTTTTGTTTACTACTGAAGGCTATCCAGTTGGATCGCATATGGAAGATGCCTGCAGACTTTCGCGTTTGTCGTATGCCGTCGTATCCGATACGGTTTGATGTGCTTTTACATTGTAACTTTTGAAATAAACCTACTCGCTCTCGAGGCGCGGTAGACAGCACCCTGTATTATGAGTATGTTGTACTTGGTAAATAATTTATGTTCGTTTGAGCGAAGCGAATTAGAACATAAAGACCACTTTCATCTAGAGTGATTGTTCCATCGACACTCAGAAAAATGTCACATTGTCAATTATGCCTTGTGCACTCTGACCAAATGAAGGTATAGAGTGATTAAGATCACCCTTTTCCTCCTCATGTGTAAATTGATGGGATTTTAATGTTTGGAGTATGTTATCTGCAAATTAGGTTTAAGTGATGGAGTAGACGCTAGCCATATTCTATATTGCCAGATTGTTCTATCTCCAGGTCATGTCATTCCAAACTCATCAGTGTTCGGCCCATCACTTAGGACAGCATGGCCCTGACAGAACCATTCATTTAATTGAAAATAAAACCATACTATGAGATGACAACCATATCTAAGATTTTTTTCAAAATGTGGGCTTGGAATACATTGGTGTTCAGGTGACGTTTTGCTGAGGTACTACCCCTTGGGGTATTTGGATCAGCATGTTCCTTCAAGAAATCTCTGCTGATACAGGAGTTCCTTGCTGAAGGCTTTAAATTCTAGAGTCATACGCTGATTAAGAAATACAGTTCGTTCTACCACCATGTATAGTGTAATAAAGCACACGTTTGCCCTGAAGTATTATAGTTAAAGCACGAGGAAGCTGATGCCGTATTTAATAATTTCTAAGCCTAATTTCGATTAAACTATGGCGGAAAACAAACGACGGTGTCTGTGACCTAAATTAGGAATCCTCGCACAGTGCTAAATGACGCGCTGTTCTTTTGGCGTGTCAGCCCCCTACGTTAACACAAACGTTTCTAGAAAACAAATGATGAACAGTTAGGTGACGGTTTATGTTCGGGTTAGATATCTTCTCTAGATCATTTTAATTACACCTGTGATGATCTTACAGAGTGACGTAATGCAAAAAAGTTCAATTACGAGGGGGCAGACTGGAATGGCGCAGTGACGTCAACACATTGTGACGTAATGCAAAACGTGCACATTATCGTCTGATAAAGTATTGCCTTTGATCTTTCACCGAAGCATCTTAGAATGTTTTATAAAGAGGAAATTCAATGCGTCTGGTTGTGGATGATGTCAACTGTCGGTACTTTGGTCTGCTACGTCAGATGGTTTGCCTAACATCAGGGTATTTTGAAACAGAAATATAATCTGTCAAAACTTTCTGACCATATAAAATTTACAGCATCAGTTCTACTGGCTGTGCACTGCTCTTGTCACAACAAGCAAGGACAATATATTTGCAGAGTCCTTGTCCCTTTCAGTTTGTGAAGATAATGGATTCATTGTTTGCCTTGATTGACATCCACCAGTCCGAGAAATCAGTTGATTGTTGCTGAAACACTTAAGATGTGGTGCAATGCATAGGCATCTGATAATCTCAACCACACCACAAGCTTTTAATGTGACGATAGTCTCAAAGCCCAACGATTTCATTCCCGGTTCATTTTCTGTTGCTGCTACTGTAATGCAATACTTTCCCTTGCGACCTATGCCTCATCAAACTATCCGTAGTCTTTCTTATGTTTCTTTCCAACAATTCCTTTCGAGTTCGTTGTGAGGAGCCACCCGTGAACGACAACCTCCTCGTGGTGGGTGCTGGGTAGCGAGCGCTAAGAGTCGTTCACCCCCTGCTGTGGACCCGTGGGATATTTGGCCCACCAAGCCGTTTGCCGTGGATTGCGGCCCTGTGTCGGTGGAGGAAGGGATCCTGGTGGTTGAGGGCAATAGAGGCTTGGAACCGTGTTCCCGTTGCCTAATACACAACTTTGGCCCTGACTTCACCTAGACGGGTGGTAGAAATGGCCCGGTTCTATCAATCGGCTGGTCACGCTAAGCCCTGCGCATAGTTCAAATGTTTGCACATTTATCTCATTACTGGGTCTTGATTATATTTTTTATCAATGTTCAAATTATTATCATATCACATTGCCTAGAGTCCTATGCCAGAATCCGGTGGCTCACGGGACGATCTGTTGAATTCTGTATGTTTCTAAGTTGCTGTTATGGTCAGAACCAGCCTGATAGTAAACTTAGTAAACAAATATAGCTATTCATGTCATCCTTGCTGGAGTATATCAACCTTGTATCCTTGGTGTTTACATCTTGGATATCCGATGTAATTTAATACTGTCCTTGTTGACACTCCGTGGTGGGTGATGGGCAGGGTTGATGAATGTACTTTATTTCACCATGGCTTACAATCAATCAGGTTCAAAAAGGAGACATTTAGAATCAAGTTCATCTGATGAGATTAGTCCAAATGTTGATTCCTGGGCTCGATTTCTGGTGATCGAGGCAAAAGACCATCTTCCTATTAGACTAAATCCATTTGCCATATCCAAAGCTATTCATGGTTGTTGTGGTGTAGTTAAAAATGTCACACGACTTCGTTCTGGTGGCCTTCTCGTAGAGCGTGTGAAGAAACAACATAAATCTGTTGTAATCCATAAATTTGCCAATGTTGACGTTGTTGTTTCGGAACACCGGACACTTAAGTCTTGTAGAGGCACTGGTCGGGACAGGACCCGGTCCTTGTTTGACATGTCAGTTTCTTGTGTGAAACGTTTCACGAGAAAGAATCACTTTTGCCCAGAATCTTTCAAAGCTGGGTATGTAAACATCGGTGTGGAGGTGTATGCCCCCAATCCACTTCGGTGTTTTAAATGCCAAAAGTTTGGCCATGGTTCTAAGACCTGCACGCGTTCTATCGTTTGTCAACGTTGTGGTGACCACCATGAGAATCCTGACTGCCAACGGGTCATGAAATGTATCAATTGTGATGGTCAGCATATGGCATCCTCTAAACTCAGTCCTGTTTGGCAAACTGAATCGAGAATTCTTAGATTAAAGTGCGAAAAAACATCACATTTGGAGAAGCAAGAAAACTCATAAACTCTCAATCGGATAATCCACCTTCACGTAAATAGTGTGCTGCTGCTTCCACAACACGTCCAACTTCATCTATGTCGTGTCAGACTGATCTGACATGGGTCAAATCTCAAATCTGTTCAACCCCTGGCAATTGCTCCAGTCATTGAGCTTGACCTAACGACGACATCAGCTTCCAGGTCAGTCTTAACATCATGCGCAAAGAGTCAGACACAATCATTACCAGTCTCTGAGCAATCATCCGCGTCGCATCTTGCAAAAGAAAAGAAAGAGAAGAGAAAGTTCATTACAAAACAGCCCTTCAGGAATCTCACTCACTCAGAGGTACCTGTCCAGAACTCCTATAGTGCTCTGGACATGGAAGTTACTCCACCATCACAAAGTTCTGTGAAGAGTGCTTCGTCGTCACGTTCACGTGCACGATCACCTATTGACCCACCATGAATCATTCATCAGATATAATTCATATTTAAACAAAATAAGCGTCAGTCTTGGCAAAATTATGTTTCCAAAATATCCTCACGATTTCAAAACGACACCGATTTCAAAAGTGTGGAACATGATTCAACGAATAAAGGGCAAAGGTTCCAAATCTACTGTTCACCATCTGAAGGATGGTGACAATGTGTTAACTGATAAGTCTGACATTGCCAATAAGATTGGTGAAACTCTCGCTAAACATTCTTCTTCGTCAAATATTGTCCCAGAATTTAAAAAAAAATATCAGAAACAACAGGAGAAGAGGAGTATCAATTTTAACTCAGACAATAGCGAAGACTATAATGAATTATTTTCGTTATATGAGCGTCAGACCGCTCTTGAGCAAGCTCATGATACAGCAACAGGAGCTGATAATATTCACTATCCGCTCTTAAGGCATTTGCCTACATCGTATCTTGAAACACTTCTAAATATTTTGATCAAATATGGACTTCAGGGACTTTCCCGACTTCGTGGCGCAATGCCACTGAAGTCCCCATTCCAAAACCTGGCCAGGATCATACTGATCCATCTAATTACAGAGCAGTCTCTCTAACGTGTTGTGTCTGTAAACCCATGGAACGAATGGTAAACAATAGATTAACATGGTATCTTGAAACCAATAACCTTATAAGAAATATTCAATGTGGTTTCAGGAAACATCGCAGTACCATTGATCATTTGGTACGTTTGGAATCATTTGTTAAAAATGCAGTAGTAAATAAACAACATGCCGTATCAATATTCTTTGATCTCGAGAAAGCGATACCACCTGGAAGCATGGCATTTTGAAGGATTTACGTGATTTAGGTTTGAGGGGTCGTTTACCTCTTTTTATATCCTAGTTTTTATCAGACAGGTAGTTTCAAGTCCGAGTGGGTTCAACCCTGTCTGACCATTATAATCAAGATCATGGTGTTCCTCAAGGATGTATTTTGTCTGTCACATTGTTTAGTATTAAGATCAACAGTCTATCTAAGGTTTTAAACGATTCAATTGACGGATCATTATTTGTGGAAGATTTTAACATTTCTTGTCGGGGTAGGAATATGTATACTGTTGAAGGCAACTTCAGTTGTGTCTAAACAAAATAAATAAATGGTGTCTTGAAAACGGCTTTAAATTTTCTTAGTCCAAAACTAATTGCATACATTTTTGCCATAAATACAAGCCACATAAAGACCCTGAGCTATTTTCAAATGGGGCAGCTATTAAAATAGTAAAGGAGGCCAAGTTCCTGGGTCTTATTTTTGACTCCCACTTGACATTTTTACCGCATATTAAATCACTTAAAGCCAAATACCTGAAAGCACTCGATTTGTTAAAGGTTGTTTCTAATTCAAAGTAGGGAGGGGATCAAGCTACCCTCCTTCAATTAAATAGATCACTTGTGTGATCTAAACTTGATTATGGCTCCATCGTTTATGGTGGAGCCTGTAAAAGCAGCCTTACAATTCTTGATTCTGTCCACCGCCAGGGTCTACGACTTTGTCTTGGATCGTTTAGAACTTTTCCTGTTGACAGTCACTACGTCGAGGCAAACGAACCATCTCTTACACAACGCCGTATAAAATTAGCTTTAAAATATACTACAAAACTATACTCTAACGAATCTAACCCTGCCTATAACTGTGTCTTTAGTCCTCTCTATGAGGATTTGTATAACAAAAAGTCTTCTCTTGTTCCGCCTCTTGGGCTCAGAATTAAGTTATTTTATTACTTCTGCTGGCATTGACCTGGAAAACATAGCTACCTTCCCGACTTCTTTCTTGTCCTCCAACGTGTGGCAATTGGTCAGGCCACAAGTTCACCTAACATTAACTACATTTAAGAAATCAGACACTAATGAATTACAGTATAAACAAGCATATAATCAATTAAAAAGTAAATATAATACGTATAAATCATTATTTACAGACGGGTCCAAGGACGGTGGCGCAGTAGCTTGTGCTACTGTCATTCGATCCAGGACGAGATCTTCTAGAATACCAGACAACAGCTCTATTTTTTCATCCTAAATATAAGCAGTATGCAATCTTTTCCGATTCTCTTTCTTGTCTACAGGCTATTAAAAACATTTCTTGCAGACATCCACTTTTAATAGAAATTATTGAATTGTATAATGATCTTGCTACTGGCCAATACGACATCGTCTTTTGATGGTTACATAGCCACGTAGGCATTCCTGGGAACACAGTGACTGATCATGCTGCCAAGACAGCACTCAACAAATCTGTGACACCGCTTCTTATTCCATACTCTAATTACAAACCTAGCATTAGAACTCACGTCCGTGATCTGACGCAACACAAGATATACTCATGCATGCCTATTGAAAGGCGAGGATCCTCCCGTTTGTATCCCTTGTGATGAGCGAACCACGGTCAAGCATATCCTGCTTGACTGTGTTGAATTCTTTATCATAAGGGATAAATATTTTGCTTTCAAAACAATGTTAATCATCATTTAATCATTGAATTTTTAAAGGAGATAGATTTGTTAAATGAATTTTGATAAATGTTTTGTAAATAGATAAGATGTTTCAAATTTGTAGGTTAGATTATCAGCTTTGATTGTTAGTGGCTGTACCCTCAAAGGGGGGTGAATTATTGTTAAAGTATTGTCCTCCAGAGAGGGTGCGTAAGTCCCCAAACTCCCGAAGTACATTTCAAGCTTACCAGGATTTTAAGCGTAGGATTTTTGTGATTTTATTCGTGGCTAAATTTGACTCCAATCGCTGGCGGCTGGAGGGATGCTGTAAATCCAGCTAGGGTCCATGTAGGTAGCAAAGGTACTGTAAGTCCCCATAGTCCTTAGTATAGTGATCAACCTTCAGTTGCTAGTGATCTATAGCCCGTTCTTAGATTATACTGTTGTCTTGAGGTATATTTTTATGTTAGCATACTAGTTTTAAATTAAGAGCAACATTCTGGTAGTTTTACTGTCCTTTGATGACAGGTTTTTTTATCTAATACATTTATCGGGGTGAATGTTGATGTAAACTGTTCTCGTCACCATATGGCTGCAATACTGCCGACGTGACGTTAAATTTTAACTCACTCACGCGCTCACTCGTTGTGAGGATGGTAAATAATTCTCACGGTCCATCTCTTCTTTCACCAGATTTGCCCACCATGTTTCACTTTGAGTCGTTCCTGTCATACCTTTTGTGTTCAACACGTGGCATCTCCCTTGAGTGTCATCCTAGAGGTTGGTGTTAAAGAGACACATAACTTTGCAGTTAATCGCCTTCTTGAAAACGATATGAGAATCTATACCGAAATGTCGCCATTGTAAAATAAGGAAGTTGATCAATCCAACAAAAAGTCCTAGAATCGGTGTGGTCACGTGACAGTTTCGTTGACAGCGATTGGTTCTTTTTGAACAACACGAGTTTGACAACACTTCGGACGTCAAACTCGAGTTTGATATCACCGAAAGTTTGATGGAACAGTTGGTCAGAATAGAGACCGATCCTATTTCTCGCCAACAATTTTGACAGCTTTGAAATTGGTGTTGATGGCGAGTTGTTGAATGTTTTCTATCAAACCCGACTGAAATATTAAGCTATGCCACCTGCAATAGCTTTTAGTACTTACAGCACCCAAATGGCGTGGGCACTCTTAAACGGCCTTCACACGGAAAACTAAAGAGGTTTTGTCAAACTTTAGTTTGCCGCGTAGGGCGCACTTCCTGTATCTTCATATCTACGTTGATGTTTGCCTCGTTTCAGATGTAGTAGATTTATAAAGCTTTCTGTTTCTTTTTGAGGATACACAAATGTTCTATACACTGGACAAACATGTCAAGACTGTATGTGTAACCGAGGGTATTCAATAATGACACACAGGTCGGATTTGAGTTTCGAGTTTGTATTGGAGGAATCGTTTCATATGTTTCAGAAACTAGTACGTATATAAAGTTGTATACAAAGTAAACGTGCGAAGCTGGGGTAATTATAGTATTAGGTTCCGTCCGTCCGTACGAACTGGAACATCGTAAAACATTGACAAGATTATTTTCATATGTGGAACCTAAGTTCATCACAGGTTAACAAAGGTCTCAGTCACCTCGACCTTCATTTCAGGGTCAAAAGGGGACTTTACCCTTGTCAGATACATATCTCAAGAACCATTCACTGGATTTTCTCACATTCAGCACCAAACTATATCTAGGGAAACGCAGGGTCCGGTCAATTTTGATGACCTTCGCATACATTTAAAGGTCACGGTAACACTTTGAAGATTTCGGTCTGTGAAGTTCCATGTTAAGCTTGTCAGCGTTATACTTCACCGTTCACTGGATTTTCTTCATATTCAACATCAAGCTTCTTCTAGGAAAGGTGCAAGGTCCAGTCGGTTTTGGTGACCTTTACATAATTTCAACGACACGGAGACATTTGACGTTTTCAGCATATTAAACTGCATGTTAAAATTGTCAGCAATATATCTCGGTCATTGAATTTTCTTCCTAGATTTCCCTTGAATGGTTTTCAGTAAGTAGTTTCTTTATTACTACTTTTACATATTATTCTCATACACTAAGACATTCGTGTCAAGGTCAAAGTGTGTGTTGAAAACATGTTGAAAATATTGCGTTTTAACAATTACAGCGCAGGATATCAAGTGCGGCTTATTGGTCTTGTTATTTTGTAAACATTCAGCTTCATCTTAAATTAGGACCTTCACTTTCATTAGTTTTTAAGTTAGGTTTGATAATTTGCCGCGGGGAATTATGTCACAAAACTGCTACGTATAGAAAGTGGAAGATTAAAGGCAAATTCCATGCACTGCTCGTATGTGAGCGTTACTCAACCCTGTGAGTGAGTATATTTTTATGCAAATATGAATATGTGAGAATATTTTGGCAATATTCCAGCAATATCACGACGGGGAACACCAGAAATGGGTTTCACACATTGTACCCATTCGAAGGGCTTCAGGGTTGGCAGGTGCGTGTAGTTTATGAATCACTGTCAAATTGTGATGATAAAAGGTTTTCGCGAAAACATGTGAGCATATCCTGTCCCAACGGTGGCGCCTGTCATAAACACTTCCAAAGGCTGGTCAGTTATTCACATGAACAAATTTGAGACACCAGTGTTGTCACTACTACCATATACGTTTGGAAATAACGTTCACATGACTATATATCAAATATGTTTGAAAGCTTTGCTGGGGCCCTGAATATGCTATAACCTTGATCGAATTCTGAAATCTTGGTAAAGGGCTCATGTAAACCAAATTATTGTACACCAAACACTGAGAACACTTAAGGTTTGAGCTGTTAGAATATTGCTCGAGATGGGCGGAAAGTCGACTACCCGAAGTCACTGAATTTTCTCACGACATTGTGCAATGTTCGAACTGCATCGTTAGTGGTGCTCTTCCCAGAAATCGGCCGGGAAACAGCTTACTTGTAAAGTCTACCATGGAATCAGCGAGGGGCTTGCATGCTTTTTGAGAGGCCATATGTTGATGCCACACGACCTGCTGGAAATACTCATGGATGCATACAACATCTTCTGTGGTACATGCATTAAATGCCTCAAAATTATCACCTCTTAATTACTATCTTCTATTTATTCTTGTGTTTCTTTAACAAAGTGTGATAGACTGCAAAATTTAAAAAAATAAGAATGAAATGTTTATCTGAGACGTTATTTATCAAAACTGTCGAGGGCCGTAGCATTTTTTTAAAAATTTTGACAGAAAAAAAGTGAGGGATCAACACATTATTTTTTCAGAATACATCTTGGAAAGTTTGACACGTTTTAATGATCGAGTTAGATTCAGTTACACTCGACTCTTACAGACAATCATTCTTATAGTGGACAAATGGATGATCGGGGCGCGGCCAAATCAAAATTATATTTTTTACATGACAGTAAAAAAAGCTGTTATGCGCACAAATAAAAGTGACGCGCCGCTGTCAGAGAAACATTTCACTTTTTTATTTAGCCTTATAATTAGTATTCGTGTACCTGGCTGTTTACGGCTCCATAAAAAAAATATTTCTTTTCAAACCTTTTCACTGAATAGGACACGCTAGCAAATGCGTTTCAGTTTAATGATTTATCATAAAACATTGCCCTCAAATGAATCATCGCATTTGCACAATTAGAAAACGCTCTGTTGGGTTAAACTAAATTGATGATTTCAGCCTTTGCATCTTGTGAAGGGTGGTTTGCGAGATGTCCGTTTGACAAAAAACAATCGAAATGGAGAATAATTTGACCTACATCATAATGATTTTCCAGTCACTTCTAAGAAAATTACAACTGTACACGTACCATTACTTGTGTCGCTTAATGTAAGACAAACACATCGAAATCAATACAACTGTTAGATAGTTGTCGTGAAAACACTACCCACGCGCATTCTCGCGTCACTGATGAGTAAATAAAATGGCGGCTTGTTGTTGATGCGAAGCCGGGATGACTGTGTCCAAGTGAATAGTAATATTTTTAGGTAATAACAGTTTAGGAAATGTTTGGAAAAAGGTTTCTGAGGAACGTTCCCACGATCCTGTAATAGTAGATTTCGAATTTTGTAAAGCGTAGCCGATTTATCAGAGATTTATAGAAGCCATTACCAAGATGTAAATTCTTCGAATCAATATTGATGTTATCAGCGTCTAGGACAGCTTGACCATTCGCTACTAAATGACAACAATTCAGATGTGATGTTTGATTGTGTATGTCGTTGTGAACATGAACTTTTCTTGCAGTTTTTAACTTTTAAACTGGGACGTTCTCCTGCAGTAGCAGTTAGTTTTCCACCGCCATATTTAGATCGAACTTTAAATGCCAGTTGCACCATATCATCTTAATCGACAGAGGCTCGTGTAACATCTGCAGTGGAACATATGCTGTGATGGAGTCTTTTTCAGACAGATTTTTTAAGTCCATGAGTAGAGATTCCGCATATTTAGTAAGCTGAACAGGAGTAGTTGTTTTACAAGTTCACGAAATGGTCCCATTTTTGGTGTTGCCCACATGGCCCATGCAGTTGTTATGAAGACTCGACTTGAGCCAAATTACACCAGCTAACGTTGTAGTCAGTGTTTTAGAATGTACCTAATGAAGTATTAGTCATGTCACAACTGAGTCCAATTTTAGTATCAACAATAGCATGGTCAACATAATCATTAACTGTGTGTTTGTTTCCCATTGTAATTTTACATGAATATATATGATGCCAGAGAGCCCTGATGCTATCTGACTGTCAAGAGATGAGGATTCTGCCATATCTGTCAGGTCTTTCATTGTTGTCATCCATTGGAATTTTTAATGGATATAATACATTGATTTCTGATTTCGAATGTCAGTATAATTTTAGGCCATGGAATTGTACCTCAACATCTTTGCCAGTGAAATAACAGTTACCTGGACAGAGCTATAATATTGTTATTGCCATGTATAATGAGTTAGTAATTTCATATTCCAATTAGAGGAAATGAATGCACATTTTGTGTTGCCTTTTGGGTAGGATATTAGCCTCTGAGCATATTAGGATAAATCTATGAAAATTGTGTAATACTTGCTTCCAAGTACACTCTCTGGTGACTGTAGGAATACAGGCAGGGTCTTTTCCATTGCTGTTATACAACAGACTGTTATAACTTCCATCAGTATTTTCAGTTCTTGGTTGGAAATATTTCTTCAGGACTTGTGTATTTCAAAACATTTCTCGGCCCATTATTCCCCCATCTGTAGTATTTTACTCAGCTTGGTTATATGACCAGCATCAATTCTCTCATGTTAGCTGTTCAAACTTACTGTATATAGTGGTATGTTAAAATTTTGCTTTTCTTTCAGTGTTCTGTGTATCCCAATTGTGAAGATTAATTCCCATGCTGTTGATCACTGGATTGTCTAGTCCCGACTCAGTTATTTACAGATCACTAGCATATAACTGGAATATCGCACAGGGCGGCATTAAGTTAAACAACCAACCAACCAAGTCTTTCTGTAGTCACTGTTCACCTGAAACAGTTGGGTAGAGGGAGCCCTTTAAATACGTGTTGTGGGTCAGGATGTAGCACATATGATTTACTGTATCTGAAAATGATTACTCTAAGTCTAATGGTTTATGCTGCACGGTTTTGTAATAACAATGATGATATGAAATTCAATTATTTTCACATGTTTCATTCATGTTATGTGGAGCAGTGTTGTCAAGGAGTCACTGCACTGAGACTTTGTTGTAGAAAGTGTCTGTACTTTACAAAACAGCAGGAAAGTTTAACTTTGCTAGTGTTGTAACACACACACAGAAAATTAACACGCATGGAATTAAAGCAGATATGTGTAAACACTGGTGCTTGAGAAACATATTCACAATCTTGGGTGTGTGTGGGTAAGCCCAGTGGTTACAGTGTTGGCTTGCTCAAGACTGGGGTCAGATTCCCCACTTCGGAAACGTGTGGAAAGCCCATTTCCGTTGACATGCTGTCATCATAATTCTCAAATACTGAGCAGAATACCAATACTCAGTCATTTACTTCCATCACGTGATGTACAAGTAAATATAAGGTAGATCCATTCAAGAAGCACAGAACCAAGTGCATGAATTTGTCTGTTTATTCACCTCTGGACAAATGATCACTAGTTTTTGTTTCCACATCCCAGGCTTGACCGGGTGGGCATTGTATGATGTTGATGTTCCTTGATATGTTTTCAGATAGTCCAGTGTTTCTACCACAGAGGCAGACATGGCCAACACCTCTAACTCAAAGGGGTCCTTTCACCAGTATGAATTTGGAGGTATGCAATTTTTCCTTATCCACAGTCATGCTTGTTATGCTCATCTCCTCCCTCTATGCGAAGATAGTGGAACACTTGAAATCCCAAGAAGCTCCCTTCTAACTGAAGCGGATGTACAATACACTCACCCAAAGGGCTCCATAGGGAGCCTCCCTTTAACGCCAATACGGTCACATGACCAGCCATGCTTGTCACTGTCTCCTTCATCGCCCACCAAGGATGGAGGCACACTTGAGTCCTGATAAAGTTTTTGCTTTAATTTCGGTCCTGTAATCTAAATTATGTCATATTCAGTTTTTGGATTGTAGTTACTATCATCTCTCTGTAAAATTTATAAATTTTCTTGTGATTTGGACATGCTTTTCCTTCAGTTTAGGCTTGAGCTAAGTTGATGAAATCTTGCTCTTCGTGTAAGTTGTAGCTGTCAGCGGTTGATCCGCATGTAATTTGCCCTTCATGCAAACCTGTTTGTTCGTCCACTGTTTGCTGTGAACTTTGCAAGAATTTATCTGATCCAGAGTTTGCATAATATTTATTTTCTGTTCAAGGGCATGTGAAGGACAAACAACGTAGGTTCTCACAAGCCATGTCTAAATCAGTACATCATAAAACACTGATTACAACGTGAGCTGGTGTAATTTTGTCCAGTTGCGTCTTGAGAACAGCTGCATGGGGCATTCTGCGTCTTGTAACCACATGTTGTTAACAGCTGACATTCATCATTTTAGTCATCAGCCAGACATACCCGACATCGTTGAGATACCAAAGAATCCTCATTGATATCTCGGAAGAGAATGTTGTTAGAATCAGGATCATCTAATCATAGTCATCAAAGACTACGTCTGCAACTACTGGACCTGCTTTGAAACAACACTTTGCAACTGCGTTCAAAGTCCTCCAGTGATGAGATAGTCTGTCTTGACGAACGTCACATCTGCGACAAACCTCCACTACTACCTCCCGAGGTACAGATTGTCAGCACGCAGGGTCAACATGCAGTGTTACCACTCATTTGATGATCACCGTTTTGAAGAGGAACAGAAACACTAGTCAGCAGCTACAACTACAGTCGCCATGTGTAACGGTTCAGCTGCTGCAATAGGTCTGTCGGATGAAGAAGAGGCCATCGGCTGTATCTTCACTTCACAGTATGGATGATGCTCCTTCCATCGACTTGCCGAGTGCTTGCACTCATAGATGCCACTACAGCTGCAAGCGTTCACTGTCTGCATCCGTCCTCATCATTTGTTGTCTTCATCAGACACAGACTAACCTAGGAAAAAGGGAAGGCACTCACAAAATGGTTGTTGCTCCAGGGATACAAATAGACAGAAGGACCACGGTGACACTCAACCTATGGAAATCATTCCCCTCTCACACATGCAGTCGCGGAACGACGGAGATGGAGGAAGCCCTCTTCTCAGACTCCAAGATTACACCATGGATCATGAATGGTTCGGACTTACTCTCACAATCTCAGAACTCTAATCAAGCTCACACTTATATGATGAGTGATGAGGACATCGATGCTTTGATGTTTCCGCCAATTGTCTTGATATCCACATCCTGGAAACTTTCTGACGGCAACAAAGTATCAGCAACAACACATCCAGTCCTTCAACACTCATCGATTCCCACTTCCTCATATGGAGCCCTTTATGAAAGTGCCTGAAGTAGATGAATCATACGAGCTCATCAATGAGACTCTTAGTAGATCCTACCAATGGGGGGATAAGCAACTGGCTCAGCTAGATACAACCACTTTTCATACATTCTTTGGACTCACCCACTCCAGTGCTATCACTGAGGCTGTCATCTCCAAGTTTAAAAACCCGGAGAATGAAGAAGAAAGGGTGATCACTATCACTCAGAAGAAGGATCAACAATTAATTTCGAAGCATCTAGCTTCGATGTCTGTGGGAGTGAATTTGCTATGCCAACAAGGTCTACTGTCAGCATCTTCTTGGGGCAACAGCTCTACTAAACCTTTGCATAGAGCCCCTGGTCAGCATCCACGGTATTCGATGGCAGAATTGAGGACGTCACTAAATCCATTACTCAGGACTCCAGGGAAGTAATGATAAAGTCCACTGACAGTTTGACTACTGTCCAGAAGCAGACTTTTCAGTGTTACTCCATCACGTCAAAGTTCTCCAGGGTTCAGAGAGTGAGAGACAAGAAGTATAACACTTGCAATGGCAAAGGCTCTTTTCGTCGCTGAACCGGAGGAAACAGACGCTCCCTTGGAACAGGACACCTTGCCAGTGCTAAAGGAGGAAAACTCTGAAGATAAGAACACCTCCAGCTGTTCCCATACAACCTTCACAAATTGCTGGACGTCTACAAATTTGCTACTGGCGCAATTGGGGACTTCTCAATGACAATGCCACCTTGAGCATCCGATGAGGCAGCTACAAGATCTCACTACAGGCAATACCACCACTCACAAGAGACCCAGCACTCTTCATGTACACAAGGGATCAACGAGACAAACTAGCCGACGCCATATCATCTCTGCCAGAGAAAAATGCAGTTGAAAAACTACACCTGGATCGACTAGTACCAGGATTGTACTCCCCTATTTTTCTGGTACCCAAGAAAAACTCCAAGGAAAAGTTTCAACTTAAAGGACTTAAAGGAATTCAACAAGGATTATCTACTGAAGCCAGAACAGTTGAGAATGATCCATCTGCCAGTACCACAATTGTGGCATCTCGTCTGTACAGTGGATTGTCTAGCCAGCATCGAACTAAAAGATGCCTATGTGCACATTCGGATACATCCAGACGGCAGGAAATACCTGTGCGTCCTATTCAACTGTCAACACTACCACTGGAGGGTTCTACCATTTGGAATATCTGTGACTATTTACTCATGTCACCAAGCTAGTTGTCGCCTATCTACATCAACGGTGACTATGCAGTGTGTTATAACTGGATGATGGCATTCAAGCACATCACAAGACAAGTATAGTCGGACTACAGTTAGACGTCACCATCAGGCCATCATAACTCAACTTGGATGGTTTGTCCATCTACTCAAATCGAAATTAGAGCCGCAGCAAGATCTTCAATTCCTCGGGATTTGATTCATCACTCAGTTGAACCGCAGTGCCATCCTAGATAATCGTTGGGTCAAAATTCAAACAAACAACAAACTCTGCTCTCTGTTACCACCACGACAGTGGCAGTGTCTACTCAGTCTGCTTATATTAGCTCACGATTTGACTAGACAAGTATGTCTCTAAGTAACAGTTCCTGATTCAGCACCTCAACACATTGGATCAGATTGCTCTGCTGGACAACTTGGGACCATTTTTACTATGGTGGACTCACAGATCAAACGTCAGCACAAGGACATTTTTACTTTTACAAGTACAACAGCCATGTCTAGTTGATGCGTCACTACAATGTTTCATTGCTTACCTAAACAACGAGATGGCGGCAGGGATCTGGACGAACACATTCAGCATATGAACCTCCTGGAGATGAAAGCTTTAATCAATGCAGCTCGACTTTGGTCGACAGCATTAAGGAACAAACTGCTGATAGTTAATACAGACAACTCCATAGTAGCGTTTTGCATAAATAGCAAGGATCAACACGATCACACACACTACTAGAGCTGACTTTTCAGTGACTTTAACCTCCACATACAGACTTGTTTCATCCTAGATGCAGGCAACATCATGGCTGACATGCTGCAACACCCTCTACAACCATCTCTGATGGAATGGATGCTACATCGAGGGGCATTTCGACTTATCATTCAGACATTCAGATCCCTGCAAATAGGCCTATTTGCGACAAGGTTCAACAAGCAGATACCAACATTTGTATCTCCACTCTCGGATCTATGAGCATGGGCAATAGACACTCTCAGCATCTCGTGGGAAGGACTGGATGATTACACAGTTCCCCTCTAATACTACTACTAAAAGTCATGTGGAAGATAAAACTGACGATGCTGATACAACTCATTTTGCTTGCACCTTACTGGCCAGTGAGAGATTGGTTTCCAGTACTCATTGAAGAACTAGGACAACCAACATTACAACTACCAGAGTGGAAGAACTTACTCATCCATCTGCGCACCAAACAAGCACACGGCAACTTCACGTATGGATTGTATTAAAGCCTGCTTGAAATATCAAAGATATTCTACTAGAATAATCATCCTAGTCATCTGTGTAGATCTACCCACACATTATTCAATGATAAATGGATGCAGTTTGATACACTAGAAAGAAAGGCTGCACATCCTCGAATAGCTTACTACTTATGTGATCTACGTCGTACAAGAGGAATGAAAGGTTCTACACTCTTGACATACTTGCCGGCACTTAGCTCTGTTATCACCATGAAAACGGGGACCACCCTGACTAAAGGACCAGAATTACAACAGTGGCACAGATGTCAGAAATACATGCTCTGGAATTCAGTCATATATGATTCGACTCCAGTCATCATAAGATTGTACATCTAGGACTGAGATGCCTAAAATCAACTGCCTGGACAACTAGAAAGACAGTTCCACATCCCGGCATTATCTTCAGTCCTTGGACCACATGATGCACAGTATACAAGCTACCAAGACATGGAGACAATGTTTCAAGCACCTGTTCATCCCCATATCTACTGAGTCACCCATGGAAGTTTCCCGCAACACTATCTCAGTATGGATGAGTGCCGTTATTTTGAGGGCATACAAAGCAGCAAGACTTGAACCTCTGTGCGCCTCCAATCCTCTCAAAATGAGAGCCTTGGCGTTGACAGTCGCTCTATACGGAAACTGCTCGCTATCAATGGGTAATGGGTTCTGCTTTGGTGACTGTTGGCGACAAAGGGAGGCTCCCTATGTACAAATGTATTGTACGTCTGGTTCAGTGAGAAGGAAACTTCTAGGGATTTCAAGTATTCCACTATCTTCGCATAGAGGGAGGAGATAAGCATGGTGAGCATGAGACAGGATATGAGTAAGTGTGAAACATTAATTTTAATTAAAAAATTACATTATGCATGCGAAATGGGCTACCAATTTTTAAGGATTAAGGATGTAGACAGCTAATAAATGGGTGAAAATCTGATTGATCTAGTAATCTGTAAAACTAATTATCTGGATGCTCAGTTATTTAATAACAGTTTTATGTATACCTAACAATGAGGTAAGAAAATATATATATGATGGTAAAGCTGTTGCAATAATAGCTGTCATCATATTACTTCAATTAGGAAATAGATCTCAATATGTCCTGCTGTGAGGTTACACTCAAATAGAGTTTGGAGAGTTATAAATGGAATTTTCAATGCATACGTCATCATGAATTTCTTCGGCAGTCAACCCCATGGGGTCTCGACACCCGGGTTCTTCTGTAACCCATGGGTTGGTCGGTTCAGGCAACTCGGCTCTTCTAGATCCGTTGCCCTTGTCGGCTGGTTCCTCATGCGTACCTTTGAATGTCAGGGCAGTCGGGGTAAGTACATAGCTTCTCGCTCGGATCGTCCCTGTGGCAAGTGTGCGAACATATCACTGTAGTTGACTCAGTTGCACATATAGCCTTCGCTCATCAGTGAGGTAATTATTCCGCTTCTGTCGGGTAGCTGCTCGCAAGTCGATCTGGAGCACAACCGCTGCTACTCAATGGGGGACGTTGCACTGTTTAACCATCCTGTTGTTGACGAGTGATTTTACGTTTCGATCGCTCCTGGAGGGTTGGCTCATCAGGGCCAACGCTTGCTGCCTTTTACCTCAAACCAGGTGTTGCACTCAGCTTACCGCTCCTTTGAGGAGCAATGTCGGAATGCCGTGCAGCAACTTAAGGTTGCGGTGCACTCAGCTTACCTCTCTGTCCTACAAAGGCAGCTGGTGTCACAGGAGGACGGGGACGAGGATGAGGATGTTACCTGATTCACGTTAGAGCGGCAGCTTATGGAGGTGCATTCACATCTGGCACGCGCTAGTCAGATGATGTGTGATGTGATGGGCCTTCGTAGGTTGTGGCTGTCTGTCACAGATATTATCCGGCAACACAGCAGGCACTGCTGTCTCTGCCTTTCCGGCTGAGCTCAACCCTGTTTCCGGGGGCTTTGACAGTAGTTAGGGAGGCCACAGAGGATGTTATTCAATTCAAGGACTCCAAGCCCTTGCTTGAACAACCCTCCACCTCTTGCATGCAGCCTTCAGTCCTTAGTTCAAGCTATCCTGCGACTCAGTCTAAGGATGCGCCGAAGTGGACTGCTGCAAGCACGGAAGTGCAAGGGCAAGGGAGCTTCTCAGGCGCCTTTTCAGAGGAAGGGGAAGTCGACATTGGCGGTCAGGTGACAAGGTAGGTGCCTTTTCTTTTTCCGTGTGGTTGTAGATTCACACTTCGACCGAATGGACTGTGCTGTCAGACAGAATACCACTCCCTGTTGTTGATCTTTGAGAGTCTGTTTAATTCTTATATGTACCCCAAGGAGGACTTCTGAAAAAGAATTGTACAAACCTGTAGAGGTTATGAATTCTTTGAAGAAAGTCCTCCTTGGGGTACAGCCACTTTCCTCCCCTCATTCTGTCTGATACGTTCAGCATGAAAAGTGAGGTGCAAGGTAAACGGTCAGAGTTACCTGCTCTGGGCTGTACGGGGCCCTGGGGGCCCTGTAAGGGTGGTCTCACAAGACAAAAATGAGTTTTTTGTTTTGTAAATATTTTATTATCAAAACAGTTACAACTGTCGTAGGGATTTTTAATGGGCATAAAAATGCTTATATGTACCCCAAGGAGGACTTCCTTCAAAGAATTCATCACCTCTACAGGTTTGTACTATTTGTTTCCATTTTCGTTTTGTTTAGAGTGTGTTTACACTAACAGTAAAGCAAACAACCAATGCGGAAGGTGACCAGTAGATAGTTTTGCATGTGCTGCGCATACACACAGCGAGCTGAATATTAATGTGAAACTAACAAATGTCATTGAATTACTTTGTCAAGTTTTTATTACAGTGTGTTTCTTCCTTGCAGGTAACTTTTCCTGGGATCAGTATTTGAAAGAGAGCAACGAGGTTGCAGCTCCTAGCTCTTGTTTTAAACAGGTAGGACCCAAGTGTGGCATCTTGAAGTGTGAGACTTCACTTCACTGCTCACCTGTTTGGATGTGAGTCATTGTGTCCTGATGGCAAGGCATATTGCTTATGCTATCAACAGCTGTGAGTGCATTCCTCCGTCTCGTAGTTAGAGTTAGAATATAGTCCTTCAGGAACCCATGCTTGTCGTATGAGTTGACTAACAGGATCAGGTGGTCAGGCTTACTGACTTGGCTGACTCATGTCATTCTATCCCATTTATGTAGATCAGTGCTCATGATGTTGATCTTTGTCTGGTCCATACCCAAGTATTAATAGACTACCACCACATAGCTAGAATATTGCTTAGTGCAGCGTTAAGCAACAAACTACCCTTCCCCAACAATTGGAATGGCATGTTACTGTTAATTTAGACAGCCGATTTCAGTTAGCCCTGCTTTAGCTAACTCTTATTAAGGTCAAGCGTAAAAAGAGAAAAACACATTTAAATCTGCCAAGAAAAATTGATAAAATGATATATATTACAAACACTAAATCCTTCCAGAGGATTTGTACATTTTACCACACACCGAGTTGTCCTTTTATATCTTTCAATTTCCATGTTCAGTTTCATTCTTGGTCAGGAAATAATGGTGCTTTTTCACATTTCAGTCTTCAGTTCCTCCAGTAAATGAGTTCAAGGTGAATCACAAGCTTGAAGCTGCGGATCCTCGCAATTTGACGTCCATATGTGTAGCAACAGTCGTGGGAATTCAGGGCCCACGGCTTAGGTTGCGACTTGACGGCAGTGACAACAAGAATGACTTTTGGAGGCTGGTTGATGCTGGTGACCTTCACCCCATTGGTTATTGTGAAAAACATGGCGGTCTTTTGCAGCCTCCTCTAGGTAAAGCGAGATAAGCATTGATGAGAGTGAAAAATAGTCCATCCAGATAGTAATAATAAAGCACTTGTTTACACTCACGCTGACCACAGTTCATTGGTTGGGTACAGAAGTTGAAGAGGTTTGCAACTTATCATTCCTAGACCAAAATAATAGAGACTTTGGTGGCCGTAATCTGTGGCTGATTGACTTGATTGACTGCAGGTCATTTTACACAGGTGAAATCATAGTATAATTTCAACAGTGGTTTTCATGGTTAATATCAGCCTTTTAAACCACAGTAACATTCTTCAAAGTTTTATAGCTGCTGTACCACAGTTATAGAAGCAAAATCGTATGGACACTTTTTTGTGTTCCAGGTTTCAGAGCCAATCCCTCCTCGTGGCCTATGTTCCTGAAACGGTCATTAAATGGGGCAGAAATAGCCCCTGACAGATGCTTTAAGAAGGTATGTACATAGTGTGAAGGATCATTTCTCTTTGGAAGACATGATTTGTGGTTCGGCATATCAGTTACTTCATTATCTGGTCAAAAGTGTATTTAACGGCCTAAGTCATATGGCTTCAATACAACTGAATGAAACTTAATGGTCATATGCAACCAGGACACCAACCATACTTAAAACACAATTATCACTTATTCATGACATGTGATATACATTGTTCATTGTGATAATGCAAATAATCAAAATTTAAGCTTGCAATCGTGAATTTAAAGGGCAATATTTTCTACTTGGGTTTACTTCCTTCAAAACGAGGCGCTTGGGAGACCGAACGACTTTACATTGGGTGATTCATTTGCCAATACACTGAGTGCTTATTCTGTGTATATAGAGATGCTCTGTTTCATTTGCCAGTACACTGAGTGCTTATTCTGTGTATATAGAGATGCTCTGATTCATTTGCCAATACACTGAGTGGTTATTCTGTGTATATAGAGATGCTCTGTTTCATTTGCCAATACACTGAGTGGTTATTCTGTGTATATAGAGATGCTCTGTTTCATTTGCCAATACACTGAGTGGTTATTCTGTGTATATAGAGATGCTCTGTTTCATTTGCCAGTACACTGAGTGGTTATTCTGTGTATATAGAGATGCTCTGTTTCATTTGCCAATACACTGAGTGGTTATTCTGTGTATATAGAGATGCTCTGTTTCATTTGCCACTACACTGAGTGGTTATTCTGTGTATATAGAGATGCTCTGTTTCATTTGCCAGTACACTGAGTGCTTATTCTGTGTATATAGAGATGCTCTGTTTCATTTGCCAATACACTGAGTGCTTATTCTGTGTATATAGAGATGCTCTGCTTCATTTGCCAATACACTGAGTGCTTATTCTGTGTATATAGAGATGCTCTGCTTCATTTGCCAGTACACTGAGTGCTTATTCTGTGTATATAGAGATGCTCTGCTTCATTTGCCAGTACACTGAGTGCTTATTCTGTGTATATAGAGATGCTCTGTTTCATTTGCCAGTACACTGAGTGCTTATTCTGTGTATATAGAGATGCTCTGTTTCATTTGCCAGTACACTGAGTGCTTATTCTGTGTATATAGAGATGCTCTGTTTCATTTGCCAGTACACTGAGTGCTTATTCTGTGTATATAGAGATGCTCTGTTTCATTTGCCAGTACACTGAGTGCTTATTCTGTGTATATAGAGATGCTCTGTTTCATTTGCCAGTACACTGAGTGCTTATTCTGTGTATATAGAGATGCTCTGTTTCATTTGCCAGTACACTGAGTGCTTATTCTGTGTATATAGAGATGCTCTGTTTCATTTGCCAGTACACTGAGTGCTTATTCTGTGTATATAGAGATGCTCTGTTTCATTTGCCAATACACTGAGTGCTTATTCTCTGTATATAGAGATGCTCTGTTTCATTTGCCAATACACTGAGTGCTTATTCTCTGTATATAGAGATGCTCTGTTTCATTTGCATTTAAGATAGGATTTTGTGGGGATAACAACTTATTTTATTGTATATGATGCGACATTTCAGTAAGGATGCATAAACTGTTGTCGATCAAGCAAGAGTGACATCGGTATATGAATCCATACCGAAACCTCTCATCATATGCAGTAGAGGAAGTTGTTATCTATAAATAATGTATATAGAGATGCTGGATTTTGTAAATACATTCGACCCGTGAAGGTCACGGGGTAGAATAGGCCTTCAGCAACCCATGCTTGCCATAAAAGGTGACTATGCTTGTCGTAAGAGGCGACTAACGGGATCAGGTGGTCAGACTTGCTGACTTGGTTGACACATGTCATCGGTTCCCAATTACACAGATCGATGCTCATGTTGTTGATCACTGGATTGTCTGGTCCAGACTCAATTATTTACAGACCGTATAGCTGGAATATTGCTAAGTGCGACGTAAAACTAAACTCACTCACTCACTGTAAATACATTCTCTCTGCATTTGCGTTCGATCCAATCAACAAATTGTGCATGGCTGTGTGCACAAGCCATAAATCAGTGTATTTTGTTTATGGTGTGTAGCCTGGCATTGAGTTCAAATTATGGCACTAAGTATTCTAATGCTCACTTTCTTCAAATCTGTAAGTATGGGACCAGTGTATTTTTGTGCCCCAGCCATAATATTGCTTGGAGTATATAGGGTTACCCTCCATACAAATCAAGGAATTTTGCATTTTGTTTTCGAATTTTATTGGGTTTTATTTGTGAGTTTGGAGACATTTGAACTTAGCTATGATGATCGTGTAATAAGGTGCAAGGGATGGTGTCCAATATTGCCGCTATAAGCGGGGAAAACTAAACTCACTGCTTTCCATTAAAATTGTATCAAGTTCCTTTGCTTCCAATTATTCCCTGAGAATACAACTTTCACTCAATGTTTTTATTGTTAGACTCAAGGATAAGCATTTTTATGACATTTTTTACCACCAGGAGCCATCAACACCAAAGACAAATGAGTTCAAGGTTGGTCAGAAGTTGGAGGCCGTGGACCGGAAAAACCCCCAGTTGATATGCCCAGCCACAGTGGGAGCAATCAATGCAGACCAGATCCACGTGACTTTCGATGGATGGAGGGGGGCGTTTGACTACTGGTGCAGATATGACTTTCGGGACATCTTCCCAGTGGGCTGGTGTGCACAGAGTGGTCACCCCTTACAACCTCCAGGGCAGAAAGGTGAGTAGTTTGGCAGATCATAAGGTAGTTGCTTCCAATACGTATGTGAGTAGCCTCTGTACAGATTAGTAATCGTTATGTGTACCATTTTAATTTACTAAATTCAAATCGACATATCACAAAGTGTATGTTGGCTGTTTAAGCTTACTACTGCCTGTCTATCTAAATGCTGTTTCTGTACAATTGTTGTGTAAAAGCCATTAGGGTATGCTTGCCTCTTTCAATCCTTGGTGCTTTTCAAACATGATCAGCATTGCCCAATACGGTAGTAACACAGTGTTGATAATACTCTGTTGATTTCTGGTTGTGTTATTTGTTGTTTGGTTGCCTTTAATGTGCATGCATCCTTCCCAGGAGTGCCGCAGTACAAAATCAACAAGATGATGAAAGACTCTTCCCTCCAGCTGACTGTTCCACAGCCCCTCCCTATCACCAACTCCTCCTCTCACAGTCGAACCCCCCAGCCCAGTCCCACTAGTCCGTCAGTGTCCCCCGAGAAGCAGCAGTTGTCTCCCCGGGAGGCCGCCTCACCTGTCGTCACCGTCTCCGAGCCAGACACAAGCTCCTCACAGAGCATTGCAACAGGTGAGATACAGAGCCATTTGTCACTGTCCCTGAGCCAGATACAAGCTCCTCACAGAGCATGGCAACAGGTAAAATGGAGGGACATTTGTCCCTGTCTGAGGAAGACATAAGCTCTTCAGAGATCATCCTCTTAGTTAACGTTCAGTTTAGAGTTACCTCCCTTTCTTTCACAAGCATAACATATAGCAATAGCCAATTTGCAGACATTTTTTTACTATGCTTTGCTATGTTCTATGCCATCAGTGTCAACAGTTCACTGTACTAGGTCAACCCTGTATGGAGCTGGGCTCCAACAGAGTAGTATATTTATGAAGAAGTGGTGATTTTTTAAACTCATATGATTGTTTAATTTATCTCTGAAATTCCAACTTTTCTCCTGTTCTCAGTATGTGTGTATGTGAACCCCACGTGTCGACTGGGGAACTACCTCAACCCCCGCAAGACATTACAACTACCTAGTCACTACGGCCCTGGCAGCTTGACGAGGATTCTGCGAGAAGTGGTGCAGGGTCTGATTGACTGCTCACTACAGGAGAGGGTGATCTACAACATGGTCAAGGAGGGCAATGGCAAAGTCGTCGTAGCAGGTACATGATGCTGAGATAAGCTGTAGTGAAAGAGACACAAATTGACAGTGAAGGATTGCAAACATGTGAGGCAAAGTCGTCCCAGCAGGTACATGATGCTGAGATAAGCTGTAGTGAAAGAGACACAAATTAACAGTGAAGGATTGCAAACATCTGAGGCAGAATTGGTCGACAGTATCACATGTCTATGACAGAGCAAATTCTCTCCATCTGTCTCTTTGTTTGTAGCTAACCACGGGTCTCGGACCCTGACAAAGAGGGTGATATCTGTAGAGAAAGTGTCCAGCTTCTGGAGCTTCCTTGAGCGTCTGCTAGAGGACATGGGTTGCTGTGAGAGCTTCCTGTCAAGTCAGCCGCTAGAAGGAGGTTGTCCGAAGTGTTCCAAGAGCAAAATGGCAGGTGAGCAGTACAGGTTAACAAATGATGAGTTTGTTTCCCTTAGAATAAACTGCAGAATCCTGTGATTTAGGGTTGGCATTTATGAAGACTCATAGCCTTTATCTTCTCATATATATATCTACATAAAGATCTGGTTTTCTTATATGATGAACTCTTACACCCAGCTGATGATTGAGGAAAGTTTCCTATGTGCCAATTTTGAGGGTTGAAGGGGATTCACTTTAGTGAAGTATTTAGACAAATGTGTCTGTTTTCTGTATATCAAATGGTACTGAGATTGTCGCAGCGAAGATTTCGTTTCTGAGATTTCGATTTTGTCCTACTGCTTAAAGATATGAGTAACTCCATCCTTTTGCTCTGAATGCAGGTGATCCAGACCACTTTGAATTCCCAAATCCAAAAGGCCCTCGGAGGAGATGGTCCACAGAGTCAGGTGATAGTACTAAAGGTTCCAAACCACCAAAGTTGGCCAGACGGTCATTTTCAACTTTTGAAGCTGAGGGTATGTACTGTGATAGACTCATCAGGACAAATTGTGTTTCTAGGATCACCATTCCTTTCCCTAATATTCAAAGCTGTAGTAAACATCTGAGACCTGCAGTTTCTTGGGCCTTTGTACCAATTAGCTGACAATGTATGATGGAAACTTCATGGATAAAGAGAGCTTTTATGTGTTCATGTAAAATACGTGGTCTTGATGCTGGAAAGCTGGAAAAAGAGTCCCTTGCCTTGCTTAACTCCCCTTGTGGGTTCAAGGGCACAATAGTGAGATCTACATTTTGATGGCTTCCAGTCAATTATTATCCAGATGAATGAGTTATAGTCTGTTGTTTTGCAGCCAGTTCCACTACTGGTGACATGCAGCCTCCTGTTCGTCCAGGTAGACCCACTGGGGACCCGTCCGAGTGGTCAATCGAGGAGGTCATTAACTACATCAGTGATACAGATTCAGGGCTGGGGCAGCATGCTGATCTCTTCAGGAAACATGTAAGTTGATCATACCCACTGTAAATTTTAGTCTCAAACTACGCCGTTATGATTGTCACAATAAAATCAACGAAATTTGAAGAAATTTCATTAAAATGTTTCAGATACATTTTCTCCATAGATATATAGACAAAAACAAATGGTTAAAATATATTTTCCCCAAAACGAGGGGAACAGTTTGTTGTTGGCATCTCTTAAGATGGTAGGCTATTCTGTTTCAAACTGTCTTGAGGCACCAAGCTAGTGATCCAGTGATTTTGGAGGTGCAAGGATCAAGCCCACCTGTGACCATAGTTAAGAGCTTGAAGTCATCTTGGTGTGCAGACTCCTTCAGTGTTGTCACAATCCCTGATGTAAAGTACACAACCCTATGCTCTTAAAAGAATGCACAAATCAGTTTGTAAATGACCAGATGGTGGCCACATGAATATGTGCTAATGCCTAGTTGCGGGTACAGCAGCATGCAGTTAACTTGGACAAAGTACTGTGACTATGTGTCCCAGTCCACCCATCTGTGAATGGGTACCTCTTAAGGATGGGAAAGACCCTTTAAGGTGATGCACACTGTGGCTGCAAGAGCTGTATGATCCCCAGGGAGATGAGATTGATAATACGAACTGCTGTTAAAATTGACATCCTATGATCAAAGAAGAACTAAGTGTCTGCATCAGATCCATCATATCTCTTGAGAAGGACCCGTGAAGATCCAGTATACAATTGATCTTCAGTAACCTCTGCTTGTAGTAAGAGGATCGCTGACCTGGTTGACACTTGTCATCATATAATACTGGCTTAGATGGATGTTCATTCTTTTGATCACTGGAGTGTCTGGTCCACCACCATATAGCTAGTAGAATGAAACTTGCTCACTCACCATTTGAAAAGCCCCATGTTTTTCAAATGTTTATATGACTTGCATCACTTGGGAATGTCTTCCCACATGAAGCTGTTGATAGCAGTGTTAACCCGATCACGTTAAGGTCGGTCTGACACTCACTTCTCTTACTGATACTGGTGAATTCAATTGCAGGAAATAGACGGGAAGGCATTTCTCCTCCTCAACAGTGATATGATGATGAAATACATGGGACTGAAGCTTGGCCCTGTCCTCAAACTGTGTAACATAGTTGAAAAGTTGAAAACACGGAAACATGTCTGACATTGATCAGCACAAGACTTTACTTGTGAGGAGGATCTCCACACTAGGGTCTCTCCACACAAAGGGGGTGGGGTGACCCCAGCCTGCACTACACAGGGACTAACTGGCTGCTTGGGAGTGGTGCTCACACACCTGGCAGCAGCAGCAACAGCACCGTCTCACTCTGCAGCCACTACAACCGACATACTTGCAGGAAGCTGAAATCAAAGGAAATCGGTTACAAGATTTCATTTTAGTAATGTGCTGTTTTGGCCAAAGAATGTTTTTTAAAGCCATGGACAAGGGCTCAAACTACATTCTGTTTGAAAATACAAAGCTCCTAATACGAGAAGTTAGTTTGTAAGAGTTCTTACAACCATTAAATGTTATCATTAAAAACAATTTGCTTGTGTACTGAGTACCTTGGGTGTGTACCAACTTACGCCTGACACCTGCTTACAGGTTCTATTTTAATAAATAATTTTACATCTGAAGATATTACTGAAGTGAACAGTCTTTTTCCGAAATAATTTCTCAAGACAATTAGTTTTCAGATGCCCCATTCCCCACTAGCAAAGTGATGTGTATAGCTTTAGAGTTCATGGAACAACATTGGTTCTCAATGTAGAATTGAGCACAGGTGTGTGGAAGGAATAAATGTCATGGACAACAATATTGTTACCATGGCCACAAGAAAGAAGGTTAATGGCAGGGTAGTATGATTCTTGTCAACGTTGTTTATAGGTTTGGCTGTGTAGGTCCAGCCTCTACTTTCTGGTTCATCACACGTACTGATATGTCAATAAAGACATGTGCACATCAGGTGACTGCATAACGAGTGTTACATAATTCATTTTCAAGCGACAGTAAAGTTTCACATAGGAGAAAGTTCCAAAATGAGTGATTAGGGCTGATCAGTTATGGAATGGTCAGTCTTGACTGTAAATTGATTCTTAAATGTCTGAATAATTTATGAGCCTGGCTGCAGTCAAACACTTTGTGAGTAAATAACAATGTAAAGTGATTCTGCTTGGATTAACATTTTTAAAATGATGTTGAACACATGAAATCATGATAGAAAAAGCACTTGAACCAAAGTTTCTGGAAAATGTATAACATATTAAGTCAAATTGCTGCAAGATTCCTGAAAAGCAAGAATGTTTTGTTCACTCGAGTATATTACCTGTGTTTGCATATATTAATGAAGTCTTGGATGTTTTGTAATACAATGTGTTAACGATATGTGATTTCTGGATTGTATGCAGTGTGTTATTTGGGTCTGTGTGAGTCAGATGATGAGGTTCCTTAACTCGTAGATGTTCAGGTCTTGGAATTACTTCTTTTCAGCACTGAAAGACTATTTATTTGTACTGTTGTACGAGTGAACCACCTGATGTGCATTGTGCTTTCCTACACAAAGTAAGCTTTAATTCAGTTTTTACACACGATTTCTACTGTTTTTTATGTTTTGATAAAGTTTGTGTGGCCTCTTGTATTTCACATTCTGTACATCACTGAAAAATATCAAAACAGTCCATTGACTGGTGTCTTAGAGTTACAAGACTTATGTGAGTGATGGAATATTGATAAAAAACAGAACAACCTTGTCCTAGAGCACTTGAGAGTGGCTGTTAATGGTAAAACATCAATGTGATAGGCTTGACTTTTGTTACACAGTGTGAAATATTTAAACTAAATATTGACTGACCTTGGCAGAATTTTTTTCCGAGCATCATGCATATATTCTTAATTTTTTCTAACTTTATTTATCTATATATTCATAGAATCAAGTAAGAAAACACATTTCAGTACAAGCATTCCTTAATTCTTTACCAGGTTTCTTTATAAGGTATGTATTGCACTGTGAGTGAAATTCTGGAAACAATAAAGGAACACTTGTACTTTCATGTGTTCCCTTATTTGTTTGTATGAGTATATTTGTGTGGGACCACTGTTGACCAAGTCACCAATACATATAAGTAACCGTATAGAGTTGTTCTTCGTGGTAACGTCAGGATACACTGATCCCACGGGGGAATCCAAATTTCACTTCAGTAATGATGAAGGTGTATTATATGAAATACTGTGCTAGTGGATCTCTCAAAAGTGGTAAATATTATCACCAGCCTATGATGCTTTGGGCTTTCCACCTATTACAAAATGATGACATGACTCATCAATGAAGTGGCGTGTGTCACAAGTCCTATGTTACAGTTAGCCTCTCTGATTATCCTTTGCAAGTATTGATGTGGGTTTGGTTTCACATCTTTATTATCAAATATTAACACCTTAACGTGAGAGTATAAAGCTTGATACATGTAAGGCCATAATAAATTAACTGGTATGTTATACAAAAATGGTTTATTGATGGCATTTATTTTTGTGTTTGTAATCCTCAGTCTGCCACCACAGATACAATTTTTATGGATTGACTGTTAACAGGTGTGATTTGCCGGACAGGAATGTTTTATCAAGTAAGATATTTGGTTGGGAGGAAAGCAGGGATGAAATTGTAAGATTTGAGATGGCTTAACATGTTATTTGTCAACTTCTGTACAAATGTGATGGCCATGCATTGAAGTGCAATATGCTATGTCTAGAATCACTGCCGAGATGTCATGGTGCACTATTATTTTGTATCAGACTGTTGCTAAGAAGTCATGTGAATCTCATGTAATTACTTATAGACAAATTGTCCTGTATCACAAGAAGAAAGAAGCCAGGTGAAAGCCAATGTTAGCTGTTGTTCTAAATGCTAAGTTTGAGTTTTTTCTTTGCATGATCTAATTGAAGCCAAACAAAGTTACTGATGGGTAAAGATTTTGCTTTTGGCAATCTTCTATTGTGTTCATTGCAGAGTGACGTATACTGACAGAAACGAAAAGACGATCAGATGAAATAGATTACCTAAAGTTTGTATGAGGAATATCACAATTGTCTGTTATTAAGTAAAACAAAGGTTAAGGAGCACCTGGTTCTTTCACATTCCTCGAGACACATTCATGCCATGACAGGTTAACTAGTGGAATATGAAAAAAATTTGTGATCCTGAACCGTTTTAGTTGTGTTTTAGTATCAACCAGTAGCAGTAAACAGAAGAACAAAGGGACATAAGTCTGTAGTCGTCATAGCATCTGTCACAGAAAAGTCAGCTCCCTTGTCTGTACAAGTCCAATGTTTTCTGTAAGCTTACAGGTCTTTTTCTTGACTTCAATCAGTTTATGACTGTATGGTTTACCTCTAAATAATTGCAGATGTTCAGAATCAAATTTTTCTGTGCGTTAAATCCCAGTTGTATGTACTTCCCTTGAAAGATCTGAATTTGAATACTGAGTTTGTGTCCTTAGTTCTGTGTCAAGAATGTAACTTTGTTTTTGCCAGTATTTGGAATGGTATCTTACCAATTATTTACACTGGATCAGGAATTATAACATCTTCTATGGTGAGACTTACACTTTAATGATATTCATTCTTTTACCTCATATTTATTACTGCACTGATTGGGATGAGTTTGAATGCAAGGATTAATTTATTGCCTATTTTGACATTTGTCTGTAAACACATGTAAATTTTCTGCAAGTTGTAAAGTTTGCTATGCACATTTTCACTTAAGGCTTATTGCTTGTATGCTTATAATTTCCACTCAGTGTTTGCTTACTAAGCTTTGTTTGTTTACTGTTTTGCTTCTTTTACATGTAATATGTCTATTGATAGGCTGTTCTAGGCACACTGGTGTTTAGTTTGAATTTGTTTCAGGAAACATTAATGATAGCAATTCTGATGTTGGTTAAAGAAGAGGAAAGTCTTCTTGAAGCTCTTGAAAGAAGCAATTGCATTAATATTTTAATAAAATCCTGTTTAGAAGAAAAAGCAGATATGTGAAGATTGGGCATTAATATCAATGAAAGGTGAAATTGATTGGTCATAGTTTAGAGATGAGGAAAGTCAGTTAGTTTCGTCAACATGTTTATCTTTGACTTTTATCCGGTAATGCACTGAACATCTGTTTGATTACTTCATTGCAATTACAAGGATTTTTGAATAACTATTTCTTCTCTTTTTTACAAAATGTCTGTAAGAGTAGAATTTTCAATGAACTGCGTCTACTTCTGATTAGGAACAGAATTTACTGTTGTTGAGTTTGATGCTACAAAACTGGTCATGAGGGTGTCAACACACTAAGATGGTTTCGGTGTTATACACTAATACTTATTGATAAACAGGTTCTCTTTTGGAAATCACATCATTTTCAGCAGTTATATGTTGAGGTCCAAGTTTTGTTTCCCAAGAGTCCACACTAACCATGTTATACAGCCTGTATACCACACTGTGTGTTGATTGGTCTGTTTGCACATGTGTCTGTTCCATGTCCATATACATATATATATCACATTGTCTCTCTTTATTACAGTTGAACTGTAATTAATTTCAATTTCAAACATACTTACATTGTCATTAGTATGGATACAACAGAACTGTGTATTATTTCACGTTTTATAGTATTGTTATACGACTGTCCATACTGCATCCATCCCATGGTCCAGTTTTGACCCAGTTAGGTCATTTTAGAATTTGCTGTCTTCTTCGTACATTATGAGTCATCTTATTGCAGTATGTTTGTTATATGTCTGTCATGTATATTTGTATATAATGATATGAAACTTGTGAATAACGTGGGTTAGATCTATGTATTTTACGGTTGTGAGAGATTATCATGAAAAAATCATCTATGCATATCATATCTTTGCTGCCTAGAAACGATGCTTGTTAGTGGATTCCTGTTGGTATGTTGTCTGATTCTATTCTGCCTTGTTATCAGGTGTCTATTGCATGTTATGTACTCTCTGGTATATGTAATATGTGTCATTACAAACAGTTGTGAGGAGAACAGTACAGCATTGATAAAAAATGGTGGCATTTGTGTCTTGTAGGACTAACAGAATTGTGTTAGATGTGTTTGTCCCTGTAGTTAGGAAGTCACTGGATGATGATAACATGTTTTATGTTGAATTTCAGCAACATTACACAACAATATTACTGTGATTAGCTCACAAGCAGGTTCTAACCCAGAGCAGCTAAAGGCAGTGAAGTAAAAGTGATTTTGTCTTTCATTCAGCATGTGAAGTGTATCACTAGAAGATGGTTTTGATATACTTACACAGTAAGTCATGGAGTAGCCTGATGGTAAGTGTGCCAGCTCAGTAAAAGTTCACCCTGGCTCTACTCCTCAAAGTGGTAGTGTGTCTTGGGTACCACGTATTTAGTGTAACTTATGATATAGCCCTTGTGTCCTGGCAACCTGCATTCAGTGCACCACTGCTGCCAACTATGTTACTTTCTAATGAACTGCATCAGACATATATGCATATCTCATCAAGGGACATGAGACCTTACTTTAGCCATCAATATTGTCAGTACAGAGTTGTTTCCCTTGTGCATGCATTAAAAGGCCTTCACATAGCAAACTGAAGTTTGACAACACGTTAAAAGTTTTAGAGTTGTGAAAACCACATTTTCACACATTAGGCACATGTAAAACTTTCATGTCATTCGAGTGCCATGTCTCTATTAGTGTGGTCATACGATGGAATTTGTTGACTGTGATTTGTTGTTTCTGAACAACCTAAGTTTGAAAACACTTCTCCCGTAAAACTCAAGTTTGACAACACTGAAAGTTTGATGGAAAAGTCACTGAGAATAGAAACTAATCCTGTTTCTCTGCAACAGTTTGACAACTCTGAAATTTGTGTTTGTGGCAAGTTGGAATGTTCACATGGGTTGTTAGACTTTAGTTTGCTGTGTGAAGGCCGCTTTAAACCTAAGGTAGTGGACTCAAATCTTAAGTCATCCTGATTGTTTCTATGCTTGTCAGTTCCATATTCGTTCATGTGGTTCTCACTGAAGTGTAAAATAGAGAATCTCACCCAAGTGTCCACTGATATCAAACATATGAACATGACTCCATGAAGTAGCAAATATCCGAGCCTTGTCATGGATGTTTTTTCTTTATCAACGAGTATTGATATAACTGATATCAGTAGACATGAGGGTGAGATTCTATTAGATTAGTTTTCAATGAAAAATGTACATCTCTGAACACAGTACTGCCATTAGATTTGCATTGCAGCAATGTCATAGCATTGTGATGTCATCAGTTTCATGACGTCATAGCATTGTCACAACATTGTATCCATGGAGATATCGTCTGATCTCACACAAGCGATATATCCAGTGGAACACAGTTTTGGATGATTAATGTCAAATAGTGACTTTACTCTTTCCTTCCACGTGAAGCTGACATGCAGTGACAGAACTGAAATATTGTTGAAACAGTCTTTAACTCACTGTGGTTGGGAGTATATGGATAGAAATGTGCTACATCAGACTGTTCATTAAAATAGACAGTTCATTGACCAGGTGCTGATAGGTTCATCTTAAAAACAGTAGTTACATTGTTGCCTTGCCACACTTACTGTCAGTTCACATTGTCATGACACATTTATTTTCAACAAGGCTCTCTCATTTGACCATGTCGTCCATGTAATAAGCAGCTGATGTTATTCATTCTTGAGAAATCATTTCAACATTATCACATGGCTTATGTACATCATGTAAGTAATGAATTCATGATATTTTGATATCCATCCTTAATCACTATTCCATTAAGAAGTTGGTGCAATATAGAACAGATAAGGCACGTTGTGTACAATCATAAGGAAAGCAAGTCTCCCTATGTCTAGTGTACAGTACGCAACCCTGTATATGACCAGATGGTGGCCACATGAATGTGTACATACACCTAGTTGCGGGTTCAGCAATGTGCAGTAAACTTGGACAAGGTATGGTGACTAGTGTCCCAGTCCACCCAGCTGTGAATTGGGTACCTTGTTAAGATGATAGAGCCATGATATACTCGGTGGCAGCAAGAGTTGTATACTCCCAAGGGAACTGAGATTGACAATGCGATGTGACTGAGGTTGACATCCAGTGATATAACAAGCTCTATTTGCATGGATATGTTCTATATAAATGTCCTATCGTAATTGTAATATCTCCCTAGGCATCAAATCACATTTTAGTCCTATTATCAATAACAGTAGGCCTTGTTCCCTTGCCAGAGGAGCAAAATTTGAACTCCAAAGCAAAATTCTTGTATTCCTTGATTTGTAGGTAGTCAATAGGCATTCAGTGTTCAGTGTCAGGTAGGGGTAATGGGGAAGCCAAGTGGTTAGTGTGTTTGCTCATCATGCTGAAGACACGGGTTTGATTCCTCACATAGGTACAATGTGTGAAGCCCATTTCTGTTGTCCCCCGCTGGAATATTGCTGAAGGCTGGGTAAAACTAAACTCACTGTCACTCATGTCAAAAGAATAATGCCATGTGTTTTCTGTGCCTGATTGGCATTTAAGAAGATGAACATAGAGATATTTCTGGGTTACATCTTGTTATATTCTGGAATAAATGTATTTTCTGCTAACATAAACACATTGCAACAGCCAGATGTGGCTTGACTTAAGTGTTCTGATGTGTGATTAGTTCATGTAATTTTGTATTGACGAGTAATGCTTGGCCTGCATATCATAGGTTCAAACCCCACCTGTGATGCAAATATCATCCTGGATATTATAACCAGGGTATGAATAATCTAGAGGTATGCATCACAGCATCAGGTGGAGGGGTTGTCTCCCTTAGATGTTAGAGATTCAGCTCATCATTGGTTAGGGTTCGAATCCTATCTGATCGTAGAATATAATACTCCAGTAGTCACAGTACAAGCATGAGTTGCTGTCGCCACAGTTAATAGGATGATTTGACCCCTTCATCAGGTTGAGTTCCATGTGTGTCCATAATATGATGCCCTATCTTAAATATTATCACACAACAATGCTGGGGTGTCTTCTTCAGTCATTCTAGGATTATGAGGATCAAGTATTCACTGATCATCTTCTTTAGTCCACCATACCCTTGAAAGTGGCAAAATGTCACAAATCATTTTTTGTCTGAACTGCTGTAACACAACTGAAACTGTCACAAGTGGTGCTAAAAGTGACTCATTTATAACATTAAACAGATAGATGCTCATGGAAATCTAATATAGTTGTTCACAACATGCCTCAAGGTGGTGTAAGGAATGGCATGCTTGTCAGCTGGTGAGTCAGTCCAGTAGGTGATGGGAGTTGGGCATGACTTCTATTTCTCTGTCCAGGGCTCTCTTTCTCAAACATCTATCATTGTGAAGTTCTGCTAAATGTATGGCCTTTTTGTGCACCAGTTGTTGAGTGACCTGTTGTTACATAATATCCATAGTTGCTTCATACATGTATTTCCCACTGCCTGCAGCCTCAGGGGCAGCATCTCGTTTCACATGGACTGCAGATGCTGCTGGAGGATTATCAGAATACCTAGTTTAGTCATTGTGTCTGATTTACAGTTTCAAGGTCAGGCATATCAGCAAAACATTAACTGTTTCTAGAGGTCTACATATAATAAAGAAGTGACTTCATAAAGCTGTTTTAGCCATATATCAATGACTGTTTATAGAGACATAATGAGATGTGCTAACCTTTTCTGCAAATCAATAAAATGTATTTTTAGGTATTTTCATCAATCTGTAAGACAAAAGATTTGAATGAAGTTATCACATCCTTTAAAGATTGTTGTTGCACTACTGCATTTCCTCTTTAGAGTGGGCAACACATGGCATAAAATGAGGATTATTGTTTTCATTTTTATATATACATCCTCAATTCTTTGAGAATTGACTTTTAGTCTGATTGTCAAAATCACTGCCTAATGTCTGAAATAGGGTGAAGTTTAGTGTGCAGGTATGGAACAACCCATAGTTGTAGTTGTACATTGGGTTCAGGATAATACACACACATACACATCCTTAATCAAAACTTAAAATGAGTAATCAGTGATAGATTTTGATCAATGTTACAACATTTTCGAAAATTTCACTGGTGCTCACAAACCTTCAGACAAGGTGAAGGATAGTTTATTCTCCACCACTGCCATTCCGAAGTGTTAACCGAGTGTTCAAGGTCGCTCCAAGGTTGCTTCCTAATAAACCAAAGACATTTTGATGAGCATAGTTACTGTAAATATGTACAGATTTTATTAATGCTTATCCAGCTTCCAAATATGCAACCGATGTATCTGCTTAGTGCAAATAAATTAAGCAGACCTTGCTAGACATCTTTCGCTGGATGGCAAATATGTTTTCAAACAAACCTTGTTATCATAACGTAATATGTATCTGTATAGCTCTAAACATTTTTAAAAGGTTAAGACAATATATATTTTTTTTGTATTGACAACTGATCATATGAATACAGAACAAGGGACAGGAGAATTACTCATGAAGCCCATTTTCAGTTAGTGCAAACAGTTGTTCGGACATCCACTGCCAGAGTGTTTCTTTAGCCAAAGGATGTGCAGCTTGTTTTCTTTAAGTTTAAGCCCATTACATACACATTTGGCCAGTCAGATTTACGTACTTGTTTTAAAGAACAAACTACCCCCCCCCTTCCCATTATTTTTAGCAATTTCCTGTCCCAAATAACCTGTCTTGGTATATTATCATATGGTGTAAGGTTAACATTTTTCGTACAATAGAGATTTGTGATTGCATATTTTCTCCAATGTATGTGATCCTGCAAAATCTAACTGCAGTTACATTGACTTTTTAAGTTTGTTTTTTAGAAAGATATTTAGCTGCCCCTTCAAGAATGTTGACAAACATCTATTAGACTTTTTTAATGGTTTGGCTTAATGCGACATTGTATCAATGCTCCAAGGCCTTACTTACAATCCTAACAATGATAATCAGCATGATAAGGGCTTGACAAGCAGGACAGTACATGTCCTGTTGTTTATCAGTTACTAGAGATGTAATTCATTCTCCGTGTTTGTTGCTTCATGTGTTTGCTATGTGTTACTGTCAACCTCAGATACTCTCAAGTCCTTGGCACTAGTTTTGAGTGCACACAAGCTGCTATGATTGATATGGTGTATAGACATGTATATATTCACTGTAGGTGCTAATTCTGTTACTAATGGCAAGGTTTTGGCTGGAGTTTCGCATATTCAAATCAGCTGTACCTTATAGCTGTCAAATGGGTTTCATTTGCCGTGCTTGAAAGAGTTTCTTATCTAATGGCCACAATTCAAACATTTTAAACCTCATAGTTTCAGTTCTGAAGTATTTAGAAAATTATTTTGGATTGTTGTTTTAATAGGGTTCCATTTAGACACAATTTTACAATGGTACTTTAAGAGTCAGTAGTAGTAAAATATTGATTGCAATATTTTGGATATTTTCAGATTTACAGTGAATGAATCTACATTTTTGCAGTTTAACGTGGTTTCCACATTTTTCTTTCCAAAACCAAGAGGTCAAATTACCAATAATTGGATTTCAATTATTTTGTGTGAAATGCACACAAATTAAGAATTTGCATTTTTTTTGTGAATGCATCATAAGTTGTTTCATGATTTCCTTTAACATATTCATCTAATTTGAAGGTTGTCTATATTTCTCAAATAGCTAGAATGTTTCTTGGCGAAGGAGAGAAATCTGTCACTAATTCAATTTAACATTAAACTTTTGTGAACTTGTACAACCAAAAACATCTCATCTCCAAGAAAACATCCAAGTTGTTGAGTTTGTGGCACCAATCCAGCATGAGAACAGTCCTCCCAGCAGAGCCTATGGTGTTGCCAAGTGTAAAGTCAAAGTTGTATCCTAGTCATGAGAAATATTATTGCAATGCTTTTATGTAGGTTGCATTTTCAAAATCCTTGTTTCTTGTAGCTGGTGCCTATTGCTGATGCGTTCAGGTGGAAATAGTTTCAAAGTAACCAGCTTGCTGTAAGAGAAATCCTCATCTCATATCTTCAATATACATCCATGTGAATATGACAAAACCGTGCCCATGTCTGTCATGCACTTGACAATAAATGCAATGCAAATTTTGATTATGGTTTGTTGTCTCTTGAATGTTGGTGCGAGTTCCTATACAGTCAATTAACTCTATGCCTGCAGACTACAGGTCTGCATTGTTTGCCTGTAATTTATGTTGCTTATAGTGACCTCACATCTGGAAGACCCCACTGGTGGTTTGTTGTCTGTGTACAATGCAGGCCAGAGCATTGCTAAATGATAGTAGGGTGTCTGTTGCCTGGGTTCATCTTGTAAGTCTCTATCTTGCCATGTCAGCAACAGTTACTTCCAAGCACTTTACAATCAGGTTCAGAAAACTGTAGTAAACACATACCCAATGTGTCAGGTCTGGAACATGTGACCCACATATTATGTGAAACACATGATTTACATGTGCATTCCAGTATGAAATGATTTTAAAATTACCCCTGAACGTATGTTGTTTTTGAATAATTTTATGTATGCATCAGTATGTGAGCATGTCCTGGTTTCGAAGTAATGCATGGGTGATCACACAAATGCTGATGGAATGTGTAACATTATTACAATGCCCTAGATTTCAGCCTTTGATAATGGGGCCTAGATTCACCTGTTTGATGCATCTAGGTACAGATGTGACATGAATCACACAAAACAAACTATTAAAAGCTCTTTGAATTACATCCTCACACTGAAAAGGGGATGTCATTTAACCCAAAGCCTACATGTTGAGAACACATAAGGACAAAATTGTCAGACCAAGAGTTATGAATGACAGTTTACATACATTAGTTTTGCAATTTAAACAATACAGATGTAATGCCTGACCTTTCAGAAAAGTCCTTCATCAGGTTATTTTACTCAGGAGATATAAAAGATATGTCAAGCACAAACAACGTGTAAATTTCATCTTGGCTGATGGACTTGCTTACAGTTTCTGCAGATTAAAATTATGGTTATTTTAAATCACTTTCTGGTAACATGTATTGAGGGAAAAGTGACATCCTGTTTTCACAGTCATGTAACTTTGTTAGCTTTTAATAAACTTCCACTTCCTACTCTCTGTATGATAAACTGGTCATTTTTAATTTTGTGTGCATGTGTGTTTATATGTGTACTCATTTGAATGAACAAAACTACACCAGGATGAGATTTAAATCAAAATTGTGTTAGGTTGTGGATACCAAACAAGTGAGCCACTTCAGTTATGCTTTTCATTTATTTAATAAACACAATTTGTATCAACAATATCTCATAACAAAGTGTTTTACAGAATATATATTTACTCAATATCACATCTGTGCAGCACATCAGAACCATACTTTGAACACATGTTGTCTTTCCAATACACACATGCCTGAAAGCCAAAACATATTGCTCTTGTGAATATTCCAATAACTGTAAAAGAATACAAGTTAAAATGATGGACAACACAGCATTGCATTTTATCGATCTTCTGTCTAAGTATGGGTGGCACAGTTGCCTAATGCCTGTAGTTCATGACACTTCATGATATACTGGTAAACAAATACTATTTATATCAGCATTAAAACTTCTCTCACTCACAAATCTTCATGTATACATGTATAAGGTGTTATCATATAAGAAACAAACTTCACAACCTGAAGTTCCATTTCCCTTTTCTGCCTAGAATCCCATGGCTATGAAAATCAACAACATAATTACAGCTAAGACAAATGTAAATTTTGAGTGTATTAAAAGACACTTCATTGATCATTTTTTACAGAAAGCCTTTTCAGTCAATAATAGCATAATTAAGCATCAGTTCATCAGTTTAGTCAAAAGGAAATCTGACACTTTGAATTAAAGTACTACTTTTTGATTCAGTAAACATATGGATTTCAGTACACATATATTACCACAGATCAGCCAAAAATTCTCCAAACTAATTTTTTGGGATGGAAAGAAAATAACGTATCTCTTCACACAAATGAACAAATCAAAATGAATGGTCAGAGACTTCAAATTTGCAATTAAACATCACTAAACAAGACTATTTACCTTTTCGGTTGTAAGTTCTTTCAGTTAGGCCTGAACATTGTATACATATTCATGAAGACAGTCTCTGACTATCACTAAAACGATACACATCAGCTCATTGGCAAGATTGTCATCAGTTATACACTGCAGCATATCATATATGTACATTTTAGTTAATTATACTAAAACACAAGGAAAGTGGAAAACAATCTTTAACCCCTGATCAGAAATGTGTTGTTTTGATCAATTTCATTTCCAAACAAACCATTTTCAGTGTGTTTCAGTATACATTCACTCAAGCTAATTACATTCTAATATCTAAAAATACATGACATTTCCTCTCATCATGCTAAAAATTCACATTCGGCTTATTACCTGAGGGTGTTCTGTATATAAAGGTGTACATGTCAGTGACCATAAACATGCCACTAGCTAGGCCAGTGTCTGATCAACATAAAACTAGTTAAAATTTATTAAAAACAATAAACAATTTCCTGAAGAATATTGGATCATGGATTTATATACACTACCCATTAGTAGTAAGTAATACATAGTAAGCTACACATAAATACACACAAAATGATAAAAGGTATGAGGTTTGCCATAATGTACATTGTTTTCAAATAGCTGATACTAGTATGGTGTAGGTTTTAGTAGGTCCTTTGGTGATGATGATGGATTATGATCATACATCAGGTATATATCACGGTGTAAACATACTCATAGCCTGATGATGATATATATACCATTATTCACTGCTGTCATTCACACAATATATCAAACATGTCCATTCCCAACCACTATTACTACAGCCTGTTATATTTCCATTCTAAAACAACAGTTACTTGAGAAGGCACACAACCTAGACACCATGTTGTGAACTTAGAGAACATGACACATGTATCTTTCATTAATAGCTAGCTGTGGTGGCTGAGTGAGTTAGATGGCTGATTTTGTGTACTCGCAGTTAGGTCCCTGACACTGAGATTGTTCATTTGAGTCCAGGATGCTAACCCACAAAGTACTAGATTCTGCACTTTAGTGAGTGAGTGAGTGAGTTTAGTTTTACGTCGCACTTAGCAATATTCCAGCTATATGGCGACGGTCTGTAAATAATCGAGTCTGGACCAGACAATCCAGTGATCAACAACATGAGCATCGATCTGCGCAATGGGGAACCGATGATATGTGTCAACCAAGTCAGCTAGTCTGACCACCCGATCCCGTTAGTCGCCTCTTACGACAAGCATAGTCACCTTTTATGGCAAGCATGGGTTGCCTATTCTACCCCGGGACCTTCACGGGTCTCTGCACTTTATCAAGAACATGCAATCCTGAATATAACATATGACCACTTTTAAATGGCATAGTGGATTCATAAACAGTTTCTCTTCAAGGTATCCCTGATAATGCAAAAGTAAATGCATTGGGACAAATTAGTGTATGAACAGAATTTTGCGGTAAGAGTAGCGTTATACATATGTAGGAAAATAGTTCAGATATATATGACATGAAAAGCAATGTGATGCTGGGAACATTAAAAGCACATTCTGAGTTTCAGAAGTGAGGAACATATTTGGACACAAGAATATGTCTTAAACTAGAAACAGTGTTTGCAATAGATGCAAAGACAAAGGCAGAACTAAACCCTTTCTTGAATGCCCCAACACTGCACTTTGAGTTACCTTGGTAACCATATTATGTACATTTTGAACATTTTATAACACTACTTCTGGATTGTGAAAATATTTACTAACTCTAATATGCCTTTGAAACATATTTGAGTACGACTTTAAGGGAGAATAGGATCCTTATCAGCTATTTCAACAACTTTCTAAAGACATATTGAGGAATTAAAACCAAATATGACCTCTCTTATTCTGACTGGTGCAGCAGGATACCAACATGCTAATCATAGAAAACAGGTCACAGAAACCTTCTAGTGATCTCATTGAGATTGCCATTATTAATCTGGCAAAACATAAGTATTTAAGCAATATCACCACCACATGGCGCATCAGACTGCTGACTAATGCATGATGAAAACAGCCATGAACAATATGAATAAGCATAATTTTAATACCCTTGCTGATGCTAGGACACGTTATACTGAAAAAAATGTTATGACTGTTCAGAAAACATAGTTCTTTCATTATTGTCAAGAAGATAGCACATCCACTTCAGTTTCCAGTGAAATACTTTTCTTATAATAATAATCAATTATTATAAATTAGCTGGAAAGTAATACTGCATGATGTAAACCATCTCTCATGACCGGTGACTTATCCAAACTATTTTCAAACGATGTCTGTGCTTCATCACATTATTGTCAGAGGTAGGTGTTAGTGCTCTTGGATTATGGTCGACTGTGGACAGAGGAATGACGAACTTCCTATAATTGCATTACTACATGTACAACTGTTTCTCAGCATGTATCATTTATCAGTATGCTGCAGTCAAAACAGATGTTGTTGCTCTTCTGTCATGTTAGTCTCAAGGCAATGCCATGACATACCCCAAGAATTAAATTCACTTCATTTACTGGGTTTCATGTAGTGAAGCCACAGGCAACCATGTAATTTTTCTATCATAGTTCAGTATACTTTATTATACAGCACTGTATTTTCTTAATTGTGACCTTGATGTTGCAAGTAGTCTACTCACAAACAATCTACAAACCTGATTTTATATCCCACATTACACAGTAACTGGAAGAATTACATTAACTAAGGGAAAACAGCTTTTATTTTCTTTGAAATGTAGTGCCTGTATATGCAATGTATTTGAAAAAAATATGTTTTGTGAAAAAACAACATTCTTATATTTTATATACTTTGCATAGAAGTAATAGAAGACTACACATACAGTCACATGCATGAGATGTCTGTAAATATACTGAACAGCAAAAGAACAAGTGTCGAAAAAATGAAATCTCACAAATGTAAGCATTCATGTTTAGGCCTTCTGTTTAGAAACTTGACAAAAAGCAAGAGTTGCATTTCTTTTCTGTTCAGTATATATATATAACAGAAATAGATTCAGTATGCATGAATTTGGCATTTGGCTTTCTGGTAAAACCTTACAACTGAATGATAATGAAATAACAATCCACATTTCTGGTAACATCTTGTTACATACAAAAGCAAACAGACAAACAACAAAGGATTGTAAAACTAAAAATGAAAATCTGTTTTTAAAAACAACTTACATTTTGCTTACCACACATATTCAAGACATGTGACAATCAGTGAGGGACAATGCCACAATCATTTGTTTCTTGTCATTCTACAGTTGTCAAAACTAAAATGTACAACTGCATGGATGATACCTTGTTTATTGGTGTCACAGAGCAAGTTTCAATGTAAATATTTTTACTCAATAACAATGTAAGAAACGTCACTGTATGCAATAAACAAAAAAGTTGTCATCTACATAGTTTTATGTTTCATTAATGCCACAGTGAGAACATTATTTCAGTCCATATAACAAAATGCCTGCATCCCATGAAAGGAAGGTTGGAGAGATGCAGGTCCCCACTGTTGACCAGCGCCATGACACCTGTCCTTGAGGGACAGTGCTGACACACCTACACACATAATTGGGGCAATTGGGGACTCAAACGTACACCTACAGGTTTCTGGTGCTTTCTTAGTTATCCATGCACTCCCTGAGTTAACAGATGATTTTTCAAATTTATATTTCATTCCAAACTTACGAGTATTTTAATACTTTGTTCGTACAATAACATTACATCTGTTAAAATAATGATGTTGATTAATAAAATACCAGACAAAATGACACTTTCAAAACTGGTTGATAATGAATGTATAAAATGTGCAGGCATTTACCTTCCTAATCATTAGAATGTGAATGCATTCATGAATATTATTACTACTGTTATCCAAGTACAAAACTGGCATTGTTATTCTGCATAAGTACAGTTTTACGTTATAATTACAAAACAAAAGGAATTAACTAGGGCAAATATTCACACACACACATATTATTCAACTGTCCATTCATAGCTAATCAATATACTGCCAGTCAGCTTTAAGTACTCAGTGGGTTATTTTTGGACCTGATAACATGATGGTAATATTGATCAGCTAATTGATCAGTTTCACCTACTGAATGCATGCTACAACTCTATTGCCATACAACATCATCAAGAGACATGAACTTAAAATGTTAAATGTAATATCGAAGTGATAATTGATAGGGAAACAACTATTGTCTTAACTAACGGTTAGCGTGGAATATCAGTATCTTATGCCTGAAATTGCAGTCTTATCATTCGAAGGAATATGTGGTGTTGTTTTAATGGGTAAAGTTGACTTTTCGTCTGCTAAACATTAAATAGATAATAACTACATATAGTTAATTGTGTTTCATTTAACTTTCTAATATGTTACAAAGTTATCTGTTACTGAATGGTGGTGGCTGAATCAGAGTAGCAAGGGGGAAATATTTTTATCCCATAATTTTGTTCCTATTTCTCTGTACGGCTGATTTTCGTCCATAATTCCGCTGGTGATCGTCCGGGAATACATGTCTTGGAAATTTATATAACCGGTTCCAGAGAAATGGTTAGCATTCAAACAGTACAGTAGCAAGACACGTGTTACACAGTAGCGAGACAGGTTTTAATCAGTAGCGGTGTTGATTTCATGTCACGGTTAGCATGTACTGCACATGCATAACCGTCAAGCTACCTGTAGCAGCCAAGTGTACTCACCCAATTCGTTGTACCGCCTCTCTTGTCACAAATGCGTTTAGTGCGCAGGATCATCTAATATGTGTCTAGCAGTACTGTATTTTCCACTGCACAGTTATCAACATAGGTCCATTACTGAACTATTGATAGTCTCACATAATATCGATGCATCAATAGTTTTTTGTTCCTACCATCTATTTGGTATTAGAGACTCAACAATTGCAATCCATCGATAGTTTGATGCGTTGTTACTGCCCTACTAAATGTTACTTGACAAATCAAAAGACATGATGAAAAGACTAAGGCACAACATCTGAATGACTATACTTGTCTTGTAATTTTCAGCAAAACTATACTCTATAGTTTAGCTAAAGAAGAGAAAACAGTTGGCTGCCAGCAATGGTGCCCATATCCCAGTTGAGTTTTCCTTTTGTCCTCAAACAGACAAAAACCACAAACCTTGAAGTGATTGAACCTACTGATATTGGCGTTCTTGCTTGAAATTCAGATAGTAACTTCACATGGTCACAGGTCATTCTCAGCTAAAAAAGCTATTGTTAACATCCTTAAAAATAAATATAACAGACTTATTTCAAAACAGACAGGCAGAACAAAATATCATCCACAGAACATAATGCACAGTCTGCCATCCAGTTGGGACATTTTTCAAGAAGAAACAGAGAACTAGACTATGATTGTTAAGAAAATTCATATTGTAGAAATCATGAACAAAACCAAGTTTACTAGTCCTGTTTTTCACACATACCTGTCATCACACTTGACATACTATTCTTATCATGAATGCAATATGAAACCATAAATATATATGATGTTTGATGTTGAACATCCAACATAATCCAACATATCAATATAATACTGATAATGGACATGAGTTCTTAATTCGTCACTAAACAAATGCCCTGCAGTGTGAACTACTGTAACTGTTCAGACCCAGTAATGTACATTTTTTTTTTCATAGAAATGCACACAGTGAATTAAACAGCACAGGAAAATGACAAAATATCTTCTGTGACAAGATAATTGTGCACTCATCCATCTTTTAAATAATCTGGTGTGCAGTTTATTTTCAAAGATTTCTTGTAGGTGGTGAAATAAAAACGCCAGAGACATAAAAAAAAAGACATAAGGAGTCCTGTGCAACCTGATTGTGTTCCAATTTTATAATTCAAATTAATTCATTATTTCAGTGCCCATGTTCTTGTAGCAGTCTTTGTGATACTATAATCAAGTTACTAAGCTATGTCACCTGCAATAGCTTTTAGTGCTGCAGTAGCCAAATGGTGTGGGCCCTCCATCATGCAGCCTTCACACGGCAAATTCAATTTTCACAACAGATATCATCAAACTCACATTTGAGAATGTAAATATTCCAACAACACCAGTTCAGAATTGTCAAACTGCTGTGGAGAAATATATCAGTCTTCATTCTCACCAAACTTTCAATCAAACTTTGGAGTGTTGTCAAACCCATGTTGCTCAGAAACAACCAATTGCAGTCACCGAAATTGTCACATGAAAGCACCGATAGAGACATGGTGCACAAATGACACGAAAATTTGACACTATGTGTTTGCCATGTGAAAATATGAGTTTGACAACTAAAATAATTTTAAAATTTAACATCATCTGTGGTGAAACTTTATTTTGCCCTGTGAAGGCCACTACAAGTTCATGTTATTTTTTCATGAAACTGGATTTCAAAAGATTTCTTGTATGTTATCCTGGTTGATTTCTTTGAGATCATAACTGAAAAAGTTACAACTTGCTGAAAAGTTGCCAAGTATTCAATTGTTCTAAAGGCTGTTCCAAAATGACCAAAAATACAGCTCTTGTCTGCAATGCATGTTCAAAACTGGATACATTTACATATAGTGTATATTCAAAAAATGGCAAAGTGAATGGTAGAAAAGTTCCCAACTGTTCCTGTATGATACATAGTGTCTTTAATAACCAGATGAGAGGTGTGTCCATTCTATCATGTGCTAAACCACTTTAATACCTCTGACCTGGGTACACTCCACAAGAAGTGAAATCTCCATTACTTGTATCACAAACTTATCACAGATTTCTCTCTCTATTACTCTCAGGTTTCACTTGACTGAACTGCTTTGTTAGACATTGTATCCTTCCAATAAACTATGCCAATATTCTTATCAATTATGCATCTTGGGTAATTATCATAATGAAAAAGAGATACAGTTAACTGCACAGATGAGAAGGATATTAAAATATATAATCATTATATAACAAATTCTGTGCCCATCTCAGACTTCTGATGTCAGCTAGAATGACAGCACAAAGTAAATAATTCACATATGTCACATATGTTTACAAAAACTACACATGCAAGTGTACATATACTTTCATGTACTCTATTCACTCTCATCATCACAAATTCAATATATATCACACATCTTTACTGCAATTCATTCACAGACAAGCCTTCAAATGAATGTCCTGTAAACCAGGCCTTATTGCAGTACTGCATGCATCTATTACTATTGTATCTAAGAACATTGAAACCATACCTTGTACTCTGAAGAGAAACCTCTCTGCAGGGAGATATCGGAACAAGTGTTAGTCACATAAATTATGTACAATGTGAGGGTTCTTGAGCCAGTCAGATATCTGATCTTTCCAAAATGATTTATCTCTATTTCTGTACCACCTAAACTGCCAACCTTCATATCAGTAAATGATCCACTGTGACACCACACAAATAGGTCACGGACTGACACTACACCCTCATGCTGCATGTATCATGGTGCTCAGAAACAATGTGGTGAATAAAATGTTCAGACGAGAATATAACAGTGCAGCAATTCAATCAGAACTGTCCAGTTTTAGTCATTCAAGGAGACAGCAATTACATATGCTAAAATCTGAATGCTTTGCTCACTCACACCAAGTATTTTGAAGATCCAAAATTGATTGGCTGAATAAGTTCACCTGACATGACATCCTACAGTGAGATCTCCATGCAGACAGATATCACATCAGAGCAAAGATCTCAATATAGTGAGATTGCACTGTACCAGATTTATATGCTTCTAAGCACTTCAGTCAGTTCAGAGAACACAGAGATGCCAACTCCAAATAGTAGTTTCAAGTCAGAAAAATGGTGGTTTAACAATAAAATTAGAAGTCAATACTTAATATCATGATGGATTCTGAGAAAGATAATAAGATAATGACACTAATCAAGACTGAAGCTATTATTTCACATACCTCCAACAGCAGATTTCCAAATTATCAACATTACATTTCTTCTTGTCTTCTCATTTTGGTATATCCATATTTAATCGTTTAAAGATATGTATCCAAACTTAAATGAATTTTCTTCAAATTTCACAGAATTTTTGGTGCATTCGTCACATTGACTACAACAAAAGTGTAGATGTTGGCATCTCTGGAAGACTGAACACCATAAAACTGATTTGCTTTTGCACTACAGAAACAAACAACAACAAACTGTGTGCACATATCTTTCATTTTGATTTCAACTTGCATATGTATATGTAATTTCACAAATATGAGCATAGACTATTGAAATGATGACAGTATTTAGATACAGCTAGCTATTAACATCACAAACAAGGAAGTTAATAATGAGTCCCCATGGTAGACAACTTAAATTGTTCATTCAACAGAAATACATTCCTGTGGAACACATATCATTGTCTCAAAGCTCAACATTTGTTTTGATCACAGTCTCAAATTTGTATTCTTTATATCACTTGCATAGTAATGATGAATTTCATCAGTGAAACATGTAGTTTTATGCTGGAATCCCATCATCAGGTTTATCATCTGTGGAAGACAACTCTGCTTTCACTTCCTCCTTGTACAAAGCCTGCTTCTCTGAGCTGGCAGCAAATTCTTCCAGTAGATCATGGCCCTCAACAACAATCATTTCAGTGGCTGACGGTCCCTTTCCGTTTATCTTCAGTGCATCAGCTGAAAGGAAATCATGATCATAACTGATATTTACACAGAATTCTACCGGCGTCCCAGAACCATCACAAAAGCACAACTAGTACATTTCTACTGATATTCTTCCAATATTATTACCCACTGTCATAGCATGTAGCTGTTAAATTTACCAAAGAAAATGTATCAGTAATTTACACAATGCATTCCCAATGTCTTGGGGATTACAACAAGACCTGCCTGTCAAGACATGTCTTGTGGGAACCAGTTCCTCCCGTTTCATCCCATTGTGAATGTTGATTGCCAGTCTACAGGGAAACATGTGGCAACTGGTTGTGTTTTCCTTTGATTCATAACATTACAATACAGTCTGAACAATGCAACAAACACTGCTTTAGTAGAGATGTGTTTTGATATGGAAGTTGCTTTATATAGGCCAATATGCAAACCTTGGATAGGCAATACAGATAAGTATCAAGCAGACAAACCTGGTGGTCACAAAATGGAAAATACAGTTCCTCTTTGGAAATTAACAATGTTCAAATATGCTCAATATTAGAATAGTAAAAAATAAATAACAAAATTTCAAGTCAGAAACTAGATTTACCATGATCTGGTCCATCAAATATGTTTTGTTGAGACACTGCAGCAAATTCTTGCGTGTCAGTAACACCAGGGTATGTCTGAAAGAATAAAAATGAGTATCAGTGAAAATGAGAGTACTGATCTGGATCAATTTTCTAAATGGTGTCACAGGCATGCTATTATTATTCAACTAGTCAAATGATATTTTGAACCTAATTAGAAGATATTATGAACAACAGATTGTATCTAGTTGTTTATTTGTGAGACATCATATTCACAATATTTTGTCAAACATGTTGATTTCATCGGTAGGGGATGGTATCAAAAGTCATCACAGTGTGCTTCTGAATACGACATGGAGTCGCTGCTGACAGAGTCATCAGAGTGCACTCGTATAAAAACAGGACTGAGAGTCATCTATTGTACATCGCTTTGAAGACAGTAGCCTGATGCTCCACAGCATTTTCAACTTTCTCAACTGATGTTTTCCACCTATCTTGTGAAATCTTAGCCATAGCTTCTTTGACTAGATTTTGAACTTTTGTCATTTTAAATGTTGTTATCATTGTTGTGTGAGTTTTCCTCCACTCACTTAGTCTAGGGCTCCTTTTCAAATCTAAATGGGTTTATTTGTTACTATCAAAATCATATATATTCTCAGAGTTAGTCTAATAGTAATTAAGCTACAATAAGTATTGGCATGTTATTTCTGTCAAGTTTGTTTCAAAGTATCAATAATGTTAACCTGAAAAGTTGTAATAACTTCATAAACTATTTTGCTAGAATTATGTACACACTATTGGATGAAAAAAATATATGCAATTTTGGATCTGAAATTTCAAATACAGGTTACCAATGACACACTGACTCTGCATGCTGGACTTACATGACAGAAGTTCACTATGGCCAACTATAAGTTAAACAAAGACAAGCGACTTACCTGTTTTGTGCGAGGAATGAGGAACATGATGATAGCCCCAATGATTGGAGGAGCACCTGCACAGTGGAATGCTATGTTGTAAGAACCAAGGTGATCATACAGGAGACCTTCAGAAAGAACAGAGGCAGTGTTATAAATAGTGTGATATTTGCTGGACAAACACAATAACGAGGAACAACTGATACTAAATAACCTGAACAAGAAAAATGTTTCTGAAGAGAAAACTACTGACATATATTTTATACAAATATCTTTAAAGATATTCCTGATCCTGATGTGTTTCTGTTTAGAATATATTAAAGGGGCAATACTGGGAATCGTAGCAGTCAAAAACAACTTAGTGTCCACTGATTAGCTAAAGGTCTACTTTCATTAGGCAGTAGGTATATTACACAAATTCCTTAATGAGGTGAGGGATGTTTAATTAAGTAGACTAAAATATCCAAGGGTTCTATTCAGATACACCTTACATGCCATAGCAACAAGTACCATCCTAATTAACACCTGTTGGCAGATCATGCTACATCATGACAGCTGATGATTAATTACTGGGATTATTGGCTATGTATAAAAGAGACATTATCTTAATTAGTTTAGCATGCAGACTGTGTGACGGGTTATTCCTGGGAAGCAGTATTTTGTTGTTACAGTATAGTCTCCTTGAAGTGTGTAGCGGTGTTATTAATTGACTATTTAATTTCTTCTCCACATCAACTGTAAGAATATAGAATGGCCTTTGTTTGACTTGAAGGTAATGCCCTCCAAGCTTACTCCAATGTTTTCAGAATTCTACTTTGTGTGACCTTACCTGTGTGACTACAGAAAGGGTCAGGATAGAGGATCATGTGAAAAAAACGAAACAAGGCAAGGTTTGCTAATCTTGATTAATGACAGATCAGCAGGCTATTGGTGGTGATTAGTCGGCCTATCTCACACGGAGTGAACTGTAATTAGCTAATCAAAATGACCACGCTGATTTAGGGAGTGATTTTACACCAGAAGTGTGTGCTCGCTACCATTTCAACACCAAAACTTGGATGACAGAAAGCCACATATCCAGACGTTCAGTTATCCAAATGATTTATGCAAAAACAAATGTGCCTAGGTATCTGGGATCTCACTGTATCTAGGCTGCATTATATTTGTTTATTTCCAGCATTGCCCCTTGTTCTTGATAAACACTGATTAGCTTAGAATCCCCATCATTTCAAAAATACCTGTTTTTACCAAAAGAAATATCTTATCCCCTATTGTTATTTACAACCAGTAATCATCATCTCCCAGTTGAAACTTGCTGTTGTCATTCTGCAAAATGAAAGAACCTGTCATCTGTGTAACACATGTTCAACTGCTGATGAATTACACCATCTATATACTCTTAAAAAAAAGTAGGGGATAATGAAATGCAAATACCCATGCTGGTTGTGACATGATAAATAGTCATGAAAACTTCACATGCTTTGACAGTATGTTCACAGATGTAGAACTTATTGCCCCAACAGAACCACAGAACCGCACATGCAACACGCAATAGAGCCATACATGTGGGAGGGGTCCATTTGACACCTCAAGGAAGGGTTGATGAAAGCTGTCGCACGCCGGTTTATCCTAACTAAGTTTGCTTTCCTATGGCCAATCAGCTTTCTGTAAAATTGCACCAAGTTACAGGAATTCGAGTTACACCACAAACAATTAAAAATCGGCTACACGCAGCCTTATTGCATGCGCGGCGACCACATGTTGTGGCTCCATTAAATCGCCAGCACATGGCAAACAGGCGTCAATGGCATAGGCAGCATAGAAATTGGGGTAATCGTCGATGGGCACGTGTATGAGTCTCAGATGAGTCCAACTTTACTCGATAGTAGTGCTCGTGTTTGGAGGCATGTAAATGAGCATCATGCTAACATCAGACAGCAGGACAGATTCGGGCGTGGGTCTGTTATTATGTGGGGGGAATCACCATGTTAGCTTGGTTGATTGACAGCTGTTTGGGCGTGCTCTATGCTGATTGGCTAATGGTTTGGCAGGCGTGTCATTTTATGTAAATGAGTCACCTGAGTCATGTCACGCCATTACCGAATTCTTACACCGAAAATGTTAATAGGTGGTAACAAAGATATCTGTTTCAATGAATTTGATTATGTGTATGTTTAAAGAAAATATTGTTGACAGGGTATAGTATTTGTTGCTGAATTTAATTATAAGGATTGACTTTGTATTTCTTTCGTTGCATTGAAGTATGAAACTAAAAACCAATGTGCAAACTTTTGTAAGAATCCGCTACGAGGATTCATACAGTTTGCACATCTGTTTTCAGTTTCATACCTCAATGCAACGAAAGAAATGCACAGTCAATCCTTAATTAAAATCAAACCTTAATTCAGTGTCATAAATGCATGATGAACAGCATACAGTGCAACATCAAAAATAATTAACAATGATTAAATGAGGTTATTAGGATGTAGGAGTGTGACATTGCACCATTAAAGAGGGCTGATTGCATGATAATGTGACATCAGTCTCTTTACTAAAATATGGAAATTTTAAGTCTGGTGAATCAACAGCCTTGAGTTATAATAAGCTACACAACTCTAACAATTCTGTCATTCCTCAGAAAAAAATGTGTTGAATTAATATAATACAAACGTATAATATGTTATAAGCACACATCATATCTTTTGCTACACAACGGGGACTTAAACAGAGCAATAAAATGTCTTTAGTGGCCATATGTAATCTCAGCTATCAGCATTGGATATTGCATGATTCTACTTTCATATGAATTGCTGAGAATTGCATGTACTTACGGAAATTGTTAGCACAATCTCATATTCACACTTTTGTGTAATATCACAAGTTTCACATTCACATGTCACTGTAAATGTCTCTAAATAAGAAATACTTCATACGGCTGTATGTGCTCATTTGTATAATTGTATAATACTAGCTGTATGCTATACTAGCTCATCATTGCTGACTTTGCAAAGAACAATCCATACACACACATCTGAATGAAAAGGTGATGGAGTATTCTTGCAAAAGGGACAATAACAAATGAACTGTCTCTGAAGGAAAGTGAAATGCATAGTTAAGAGAAATAACTGGCATGAAAAGATAGTGTACCAATGAAGATGGAGACCTTTCAGGATTGAGAGTAGCTCTGAAGCAGACAATTCAGTGATCAACAGCATGATCATTAACATGTGTCAAACAAGTCAGTGAGCCTGGCCACTCGATCCCGTTACAATATCATAGGGACAAAAGTGATGGGCAATCTCATTTTCAAAAAGGCACACCTTGTGTGTGTATATGTTTAATTGATAATACAAGGGAAACAGTTATTGTGTTCTGGATGTTACTAACTGATGAACGGAATCTTTCATTTGAACATAATATCCTTCAGATTCAAACTAAACTTTCAATAGCCCCATCACTGGAAGTGTATTGCATCATATAACATTCTATATTAACTGCATTTTACCCTGCTACAACAAGTCCTGTCATATGTTATATGTGTGGGGCAAGAAACTTATAGAAAACTCTCACGGGTTAAGCTGCCAGACAGTCACCCATACATTAAGGACTCTCTACGAACAGCATTGCTTAACTTCAACTTGTTTGTGTAAGCCTTTGCTTTGTCTAAACCTGATATCAATTCAATGTCCTGCAGTCTTGGTCTCTGAATATATATAATTTTGATTTAACAAATAAATCCATTTAAACTGAAAAGGAGCCCCAGAGAGACTGGGGATCTAGACTGCTTCAGTTCAAGCTTTAGCACTGTAGTAAGGGCTAGGCTGTTTGCAAAATACTAAGGTTCAGTGACTGTAAAACAGATTAATACTCAGCCTACACAGAAATTTGAAAATGTCTTAATCTCAATGCCATATGTTACTGATGGCCTCATTTCATCAGAGAGTGCCTGCTGTGCTCTAATGCAGCAATGCTGGTAAATAATTCGTATTACCGAGATATTTAATTAAAAGCGTAATTCTGTCAATATGGTAATGATCCATTTACCTGTCATCAACTATTTAGGAGAATATGAAATAGGAACAAATCGAAACCTGATCACAGACAATTTCAAGGGCATTTAAATCTGTGTCATAATATACAAGAATTACAATTATTTCAGACATTATAAACATACGTACATGATGGCCATTTTTACACACCTTTGTCACATTTGTTCATATCTACCAAACGATCTTTTATTTCATGGCCAACCGATGCATAATTTCAGATGTTAGTCATATGGGCCTCAAATGAGGGGAAATATAGGAAATACTGTTCTTTTGTAAGACTCTCATAATTACTGCCTGGAACATATTTCACACTGGACACACCTTTGATGGTGTATCTGTTGTTGTCAGGACAGGTATTGTGAAAATGTACAGCAGTTTTCTTTCTGTATACACTATGTACACTGCCAAACACAAAAATGTACAGTAACTTGGCAATATTTGCAGATTTTTAGTAATCTACTTTCACAATGCATGATCCAGGTTATAGATTATCTGTCATGTGCCTCTCTTGTGCTGTCAGCCTATCCTGATGCAATATGCACTTTGTTCAGGGAAAACTACCTGTGATAAGATGAACTGACATGACTATTTCAAATTTGTATCCCTGACATGTGACATTATACGATCAAAGTATAACTTACACCTGTATTCTAACCCAAACCAAGGCTCAGTCTCTGGACTTTAGCCCTCATTCAAGACGCAATTGGCCCATTTAACATGTCCAGCCCTCTCAATCCTCCACACTTAGACTACTTCTATAATTAATTCCCAGGCAACCTGAGCAAACAATGTAATGTACACCACAAGATCCTGGGGACAGACTGAAATGACAAATCAGAAATAGCCGTCACCTGATGAAGTGTTACAATGGGTATCATAATTATATCTGAGTCTGCATGTCACTTTTACAACACTTGTAACCACTGATGACCTCCAATATCATGCATTGTTCACAGCAGTGACTTATATATGATGGTATTGAAAGACATCTTGTTGTCCAACATATGAATCATGCTAACAGCCTATTTCAGTCAATTTTAGTGGTTCTCTACATGTGATACACTTAAGCACAGTCATACTTTTAGGGTGATTTTGTTACATCCACTCTGACCATTAACAGCTTGTGTCAAGGTGAAAAATTTATTCTACAACTTAATATTTTGATTTGGTACAGTACTTTTAAAAAGGACAGGGAAGGAAGATTTGCAAATGCAAACTAAAACTAAATGGGGAACACATTAGCAATTCTTAAATATTAGCTTTTTTCTTAAAATATGAAACAAATACTTTAGTTTTTCAATTATACAGATGATCTCTCTCTCTCTCTCTCTCTCTCTCTCTCTCTCTCTCGCTCTCTCTCTCTCTCTCTCTCTCTCTCTCTCTCTCTCTCTCTCTCTCTCTCTCTCTCTCTCTCTCTCCTCTCTCTCTCTCTCTCTCTCTCTCTCTCTCTCTCTCTCTCTCTCGGGTGCTACGACTACAATGTAACAAGGATGCTGCAAGTTTACGGCAATTTTGATAGAAATCTTTAAACGTAGTAAAGATGGAAAATGATGAAACATTGGTATTTAAAATAATCAATCATTGTTCCAATGATATAAAACTAGCCAGTTTGTTTGCACTTTTTTATGATGCATGATTTATGCTCATGCATATAATACAATAAACAGGTATGGACAAAATGAGAGAAAACAAATCTCTTGAAGAATATCTATTTTTATAATGTTCTTACTGATTTAAGGAACACACTACAGCACATCAATAATCAGGTCCCAGATTTGCCTGTGTTCAAAATAAGAATATTGTTTTTCTGAAAACTACTAAAATCAGACTTCTTAACAGGTTTTAGTTACATAAACATTTAGATTTTCTAGGTCCAAAACATGAACATGTTGAAATGAACAACTGACAATTCTCAATCATTTGAAAAAACATATTAACTATCAACATGATTTGAAAAAGTTTTTATTTAAAATCAGAAAATATTTTTGGAAATGTTACTGAAAACCAAATTCTTGCACACAATAGCAGTGTCGTCCCATACTTTAGACCCAGATTACAGCTACAGTTCCAACACGATAATGTCTGCACCCACATCGCCATTATCCCAAGGCATTTAAAAATAACACTGTCATAAATTCAGTGTCCATGAACAGTGTCAGACCTTTAGACACTGTGGAACGTTACAGCCCACTGGCTCCAGTGTCCTACAGTATATTTCACTATGACCTTGACTAAAGTAGTCATATGTGACACATCACACTTCTTTGCTGTTTATACAATTTATAAATGTGTAAATAATTTCAATGCCAAATATAAGAAATGTTAAATCTGAAATGTGTGTTTCATTTTTTTTCTATGGGTCCTGTGAATTTTCAGTGGGTGAGAAAGACATCTGAAACTTAAAGTACCCAATGTCCGGTTACTTTGAAACAGCATTCATGAACATTCGTGTCATATATCTATATCTCTTCAGGTGAAACAGTTTTGCAGGGACAGACTGTGCATCACCACTGCTGCTGCCCATCAGTAATCGAAAAGTAAACTTTCTGAAAATGTATAGTATTCCCAGAAATTATTGAGAATCATGTTGCGTCATGTAACTCATTACGTGTATTAACTTCTGGCGTTTTATTTACATAAACATGTTAAAACATCATCCTTTTACAGTCTCAGTCTTGTTTTAGTACTTTGTTAGACCTCCTCGCTCAGCAATGCATGCCTGAATACGCCTAGGCACACTACCCATCAAAGTTTGTAGGTAATCATGTGACAGGGTATCCCAATATTGGACCACCTCGGCCTTCATATCTTCAATATTTCTTAGTCCCTTTTGGTTTATTCTGTCCTTCATGACTCCCCACACATTCTCAATTGGGTTTAGGTCTGGGCTGTAACTGGGCCAGTCTAAAACTTGAACATTTTCGCCCCACAACCACTGTTTTGTGTAGCGCGCAGTGTGATTTGGGTCCTTATCATGCTGGAAAATCCAATCATCTTCGTACACTGCTGTCGGAAGAAGGTGACCATTTAGAATGTCAACGTATCTTTCTTTTGTCAAGTTTCCCGTGAAAACACACAATGGCGTCACTCCGCGAGCCGATATGCCACCCCACATGTGAAACTTCGGGCTATGTTTTGGTCGCTGGTAGATAGGTTTGACAGTATCTTTGGTCCAAATTTTCACACAATTAGGGAAAAGCCAAACAGAACTTTCATCTGAAAAGAAAACATTATCCCAATCTTGATTTTCATGAGCCCGACACCAGTTTAAACGTTTTTCCTTTTGTGCATCTTTCATCAACGGCGAGGGAATTCCACGTTTTTTCACCCAATTAAGTCTCTGTAATTCCTGCCTAACTGTTTTATTGCATACCTGAGGACTTCCTCTGCTAATCATTTCATTTCTGATGTTCTCAACACTTTTCAATTTGCCCCTACTCACAATCTGCCCAAGTCTTCGGCGATCCACAACACTGAATTTCCTAGGCCGACCTGCCCCTGCTTTGTGCTCTATCCCGGTTCCTGTTTGAATATTCTTCAAAGTTCTGTATACTGTAGACAGAGGAATACCATGTCTACAAGCTAACACTTTAGCATCAGCCTCAACCCTTTCAAAATCATCTAGAATGAGCTTTCTTTTTTCTCTTGCTGTAAATTCTGCCATGTCAACACAGGAAGCCGTCTGCTCAGACAAGGGAGATAACTCTCGACGTAATGAGCTGCCTTCTATGCCTTCAAGACTTGTCTCCCTTATTTAGTATGAGCATCATTAGAAAAAAAACAAAGATTTTCTCAATAATTTCTGGGAACACTGTACAAGAAAGTCATACTAAAGTTATCTTACGTTCTGTAAAAGTAGTATCTTACCTGCTATAGGGGGCCCAACTGTCATTGGAAGACTGAATATTCCAAAGAGAAAGCCAAGGGCCTGTGATGCCCCAGTAGGACCTACAATATCAAAGGCAATAGGTCCTAGAAGGCAGATGAATATGCCATCACAGATGCCCATGACCAGAGTGATGGCGATAAGACTTGCAAAGTTGTTCGCAAATGGAATGCACATGGTTGTCACACCCAAAATAAGGAAAGCAAACTGCTGCATTCTAATGCGGTTGACCCAGGAAAAGTCAGCAACCTTCCCAAACAAAATTCTGCCAACCCCTGAGGTGATGCTCATACACATGACCAGCAAGCTGCCATCGTAACTGGGGAACCGGTCACTGGTATGTTTCACCTGCAACAGACGACAACAATTTGTCATCAAACATATCATGAAATTTGTATCTTCATATCAATAATGATCATTTACAGTAAAATCTTCTTCATCTGGAGGGGTAGTGGGCTAACCTAGTGGTTGCAGCATTCAATCATCATGCCAAAGACATAGGATCATTTCTCCACTTGGATACATGGTATGGAGACAATTTCTGAAGTCCCCCACTGTAATACTGCTGAAACATTGGTAAAACCAGCATAAAACTGAACTCACTCACTCACTCAATCTTCATCAGGACCTGTTTCCTTGAAATTGACTCATTTGTGTTTGAGATAACAACACGTTACCATGTTGTTATTAAGAGTTCTAAAATGGGGTGTTATTCTGAGAGCAATCAGGAGAGACTAGTTTATCCAACAAAATGAGCTGTGGTCTAGCTGCAGTTAAAGATAGAGACTGCCTGTGATGTTTGCTTCTGGAAATGTGTAAATACAGGAATACAGGAACATGAATCTGTGCACATCTTACCACTAGGCTTTATTCTTCTTCTTGTAACTTGGCTTTATCTTTTTGTTTAATACTGTACTTAGCAAAATATTTGAGCTACAGCAGTCTAACATGAAAATAATCGTTGAACCTCCCTCACTTATGGCATATAGAACATACAATATTTCTCCCAAGCCAATGACAGTTCAACACAATTTTTATGGCCCCTGCTGTGGAGCTATCCCTTCCTGAATTCATTCGGGTCTTATAACTGTCATGCCTATCTATACATTTCACATTATTTCACAAAACATTTAAGACACAGAAAAATCTTTTACTTACCAAATGTACAAAAGGTACAAAATATCCAAAAAGAGAAACACCATTTGAAAGTGCCCAAACAACATATCCCTTATTTTTCCAAATATTCACATTGAGGAACTTCTTGGTGAATGAACAACAGTCATTCACATGCTCAACAATACTTTCCTTTGAAAGAGCAAGACTTGCCAGGTTGGACTCTCTCTTTATCAAAGGTTTCCATGTTAAGGCACAGAATATCAACAAAAAGTTCAGTCCTCCTAAGAAAATGAATGTATACCGAAGTCCAGCTGCTTTCAACAAGACGGGGAGGCACAGGGAGAGGCCTATTGTGAACACAGAACTTCCAAAGGTCACCAGTCCATTCACAAGACCCATATGCTTTTTGAAGTAATGTCCAAGGATGACTAGAGATGGTGCATAGGCACATGAGGATCCAATTCCAAGGAGTATTCCATAGGTAAGATATAGGAGCTGTAACTGGTTCACAAAAGCACTTGACAGTAGACCAACAAATCCAAGAAATCCACCAAACATGGCTGTTTTCCTGATTCCGAGTCTGTCACTGACAATACTTGCAAACATGCACATGAGGAATGTTGTACCTGTGCACACTGAACCAACCCATGCTGCAAAACAATAACACAGGTGTGAATGTTGAGTACAAAAACAAGAATTGCAGAACATAACAATCTTCTTCAGCTGCTATCAAATAATGACTATGGACAACAGACCAGACTGTTTTTAATGGATATTTTAAAATGTTGTTTTTTGGATTACACTTTCTCAGTAAATTACAGATACTAGAACTTTTGTTGGATTTAGTCCCATCTGGGATTTGAAACCACACCCTCAGTCTAACACCTCACTCAGCACACAGTAGCTGAGTGAGTTATGAAAGGGTCTGGCAGTTGACTTTGTGTGTTGTTACTTTACTGACCACTTTCTTCATGGCTTTGGGTATTCATATGGATTTTGTTTTTTGACATGCTGTGCAACTTTAACAATGGAGTCAAATATTTGCAATCTTTTTGTTTTGGTGACAAGTTTACCAGGTCTATTTTCCTTTTGAAAAATTAGTTGTTCAAACAGTTGCAGTAACAGTGTGACAATCTCATCACGAAATACTGCAAAATTGTACCATGCCATGGAACTTGCAATTGTAGGTGTAGGTTTGTAGGTACTCTTCAATCTTATTATGAATGTTAGTCAATTGATGTATGGAGATAAAAAGTAATTCATGTCATCATTTGGATATGTCAGAATGTGATAACAGGTCTATCAGCCTGGTTCATTATTTAAAAAAAAATACATGAGTAGCTCCATACAGTGATAAAATATTTTCATACATATACTTAACAAGGCTGATTTATGGATCAAAAAATAATTTTTTTAACTATTGTTAAAACTCTTTCATGGAAGTATGATTATGAATGTGATATTTGGTTTGATTACATTATATGAGAGTCCATTTTTGTGAAGTAGCTAGTACATCATGTAAGGGTGAACCAGTACGCTGATACCACAGTATGGTATGTACTGCAGTATAAGGCCTTTGGTTTGATCAGTTTCGATTCAGTCAGCGACCATATATCAGTATATGGACTCTGGTTCAGTATATGAGATTTGATCAAAATGCAGAAAACTGACAAGAGCCAAACCTTGTTTAATAAAAAATAACAATAATCGTTTGTTTTGTTGAATGAACAAAACTGTCAGTTTTGGACTAGATGGGAGAATGGTAAGAAAAATACAGGAAAATAACACACTTCATCACAACAAAACTCTCCTTGTTGGCATTTGAGTGACTGTAATGATGTTTTAACTGAATATCATTCAACCTAAACTTTTATCCACAAATGGATCACAAACCTTTGACAGCTTTAAATGGATTGACAGCTTTAAATGGGGTACAGTATCTCTTTTCAGGTGAATTCATAGTGTATTTAGATTTTTCTATTTCCCTTGTAACTACTTTTACAGTGCATATTCCTACAATAATGCTTATACTGACAGAAATTAAACATCAGTGTAATTTTTCTCGTCATGAGTCCCTTACACTATAGCTGTTACACAGATGTCATGTGAACAAAGATATTTCAGATGTGAATTATTTAAACCAGGTATTACTTAAGGACTTCCACACACACCATGTGGCTTCCTTTCATCACTTAATTGGCCTGGACCTCAATCTCCCCTCACACAGGTTTATTCCGGATCATGTGTTTACTGAGTCTCTGTTATAGTCATGCCTCTACATGTGACTTGTGTCCTGGGCTGGTTCCAGCTGGTCAGCACCTTTGTGAGGCAAGGAAGGTTATGTCAGAGCTACCCTGTGGGAAGCCTGATGTACTGAATCTCTTTCAACATGTGTTCACATTATTATCCTGCCTGTGGCTTTGATATATTCCATGTTGTACATCCAGCTTAATAAATTAAATAAACACCCCAAGTTCCAATGAAAACACTCCTTTTTTAATACAAACCATGAATATTCAACACTTGTGACCATGAATAATGAATCACATCTTTGAACGTTTATGGTTTGAATTACCAAACAAAGAAATGTATCATAAGAGGCCCACGGTAGAAATACATACATACGCATACACACCCAGAGACATATACAGAGGCCATTACAGGCAAACTTTACAAGACAGACTTTTGTTTCACAAGATTGGATCTAAATGATGACCAAAATCACAGACTGATTACATATATATACATTCTTCAGAATCACAAATTGTTTTATTAATTCATTATTGGAATACAAACAGCTGTTTAAATTCTAAAGTGTAACAGACTGTCTGTCTGTTTTGTTTGTAAATAACATTTTACACGAAAGAGCTACTCTATGATACTAATTTCATACTGGTAAATCAAATGCCTCCTATGCTATGACAGGATCGTAGGCCAAGTTCATTTTAATGCAAAAACATTTCATCTGGAGCCTCATTTGGCCACAAAACGTAACAAAAATATGATGAAAAAAAATGTTCATCTATCAGCTCCAAATAACATTTTCTTTGTAACATACAGACTGTAGTACTGTTGTTAGGTTGAGTCCCATCTGGGGACTGATTGTGAGTGGGTGATTGGGTGCATGACTTGAAGAGTGTGGACAGATGAAGTGTACTTTGTTGAGAAGGTGTAATCCCAAATATAACATGTTAATTTTTTAAATGGTATTCATGTATTAATTACTAGTAATCAATAAAAAGGTATTTAATACATAAATACCTTTGCTAATACACACTTGAAACTAAATACCCCCTTTGACAATACTTCTGGAGTTATATTCCAGTTATACACTCTCTTTTCTGTAGTCTGTAATGTACGCCTAAGAAACAAAAGACTACTGGTGGGTATCATGTCATTTTGTTGGTTTTAATAGGTTGTGCTTAGATCACTGACATTTGTGTAATTTGAACTTGTTCTGCTCATGCTCAGAAGAGAACAATAATTTACACAAACACTGCAATGTACATCACAACAAAATACTTCTAATAGTAAAAGTGCCTTACATGAGTTGAAGTATCATATGGGAGAGTAAACATATTTATTCCATGTACGTAGGGATGAAATGATTACACAGATACTATATATATAGAGTCAAATAGTTAACATTGTTTACACTTTCTCCCTGTTATGTAATAACTCATAATCTTTGGTATTTGACAGGGTACTTGCAAGATTTATTCTAAATACTATTACTTGTATAGTATAATTGATTGAGAGAACAATACACATTGTACATTCTACTCAACTGGACAAGATCATGAAATAAACAATCAAATGCATACTCACATGTTTTGAAAGACACATCTGGGTCATCTTTGGCATACAAGTCTCTCATATGAACATAGACAATCCCAAACGTGTTGATAATACCGAACACCGTTCCATTTGCCCACATTGAGGTAAAGCAGACGACCCATCCCCACCCCCCATCTGGTTGTTCGAAGTCACCCCCTCTCGCACTCCTTCCCTCGGTGGCTCCATGCAGTGGCTCATCTGCCTCCGTAGTTTTGTATTTTCCCATTTTCTTCTTCTTGTCTGCCATTATCAGTGTGTGAGTCCGTTTCTGATGCCTGGATGTGTTGACTAACGACGATCAGCTGTTGCCTAACAAGCCATGTGAAGTGATCACACTTATCACACCTTTCTCCCAGGCAATAGAGGTGGGTTTCAAAACCAATGGACGAACACGCCTGCAAGTGAAGTGGTGATAAAGTATGACAGGAAACGAAACAGCTTTTACCGTGGTGATATACGTCTACTCATTCTAATGTAGTCATTGTAAATGACCCAGGCTATTCGCTTTGTCAAATTAACCGCATCACTGAATTCCGGTCCTGTCCTTAATATATCTTATTACTCTCATCGACAGTAGCTACAACAAACGCAAGTACATGTATAAATATCAAACTGTAGGGATACCTGTTCGTTTTTTTCTAGTCCTTGAATGGGCGCTCAATGACCTGTCAAACCTTCCTCGGTGCGAATCCAATCTCGAGCAGACGATGTACAGGGTCGGGGTGGCCGAACCAAAGGTCAAGGTCATTCGTGCCTATGGACGCGGTATAAGTCTAATGACAAAAACTGAAGAAAAGAGACTGTGTAAGCATAATCACAAAGTTAGACAAATTATAGTCAAACTATACTAAGAATCAAAATTCCTGGACACATATACTCACTGTCCGTCTCGCCGGTCTGCCCAAGCGGAAGCTGAGCCAATATCAGCTGATCGACTTTCTAGCCGGTGTCAGGGAGAATACGCGAGCTGCTGATATGAACATACCAACACCGCATGAAAGATATAATGAAAAGAGGGGCGGATACATGATTATCGAGACGGTAGTGTGCATACATATATATAGATATCATGAAGTCCAGAAGGGGAACTCCATGCTCCTTAGGGACAAGAATTAGAGGGAGAGGGGGCACATTCACCCCGTTTTTGGATCCGCTCCTGTACTACATGAACTTTAACTTCAACTTCTTTTATTCTCATAAAACCACCATTGGTGGTGCAAGAGCAAAGAATATACAATATTAACAATATAAATATAAGCATGCGTCATGATGATGAGTTATTTACGTAACAATTCATACAAGTGAGATATAAAAAGTGATAAACCTTTGGTAAGTTTAAAGTTGACTGACGACATAACCTTGCTAAGAGATGATAAATTGGCCCAACTGTGATATTTTGTGGGAATGAATGATTTTCTATAAGAATTAAGTCACGTACATTTAAAAGATAATGGAATTCGTGACCAACTAAGTTGCAGTTGCATAATCTACATATTCTTTCTTCTTTCGGTATGGTCTTTCATCTGCCAGTTTCGATCGGAAAGTTTAGATTTAAATTTCAAAATAGGGATGTGAATAGATTTTGGAAACAAAAGATATTTTTGAAAGAATAGTGTTTTTTAAAAGTATTGATAGTAGAATCCCTTAGAACTGGAACCTTTATTTTCTTGCCATTTTTTAATAAACTGATCTGTTAGGATTTGTTTTGCTTTTAAAACTAAAGACTTTGTAGTATATGCCGAGGGATTCACATACATTTAGGATGAACCGATTCTGTCTAATACATGTTTTATGAAGTGTAACCATGGGTATGCCGTAGGGTGTTGTTCATAGTCATGACTAATATATTGGTATAAAACATGAGATAGTTTGATCGGCTCAGAGACGCGAGTTTATGCCCCCGAAAGACAACATATTGACATAGCTTCTTATATTTTAAAGGGGTTCTACCTAATTCGCCATAAACCATAAAGTTTGGGATGGATTTTCTAAGACCGGGGGCAATTTTTAGAAACTTTAAATGGACACTTTCAATAAGTTCTAGTTGCTCATGTCCCCATATTTCGGATCCGTATGTAAAGATTGGTAATATCATGACATCAAAAGCTGACATGAGACAATCTAGTGGTAGATTTACATATCGTCCTTTCTTCAAGAGACAGTACATCGCTTTTGTGGCATTTACTACTACTCGTTTAATGCCGGTAACCATTCTTTTATTTCTATGGAATTCTATTCCTAAATAAACATAGCTATCAACGATATTTAATTTTCTATTTCCATATTTAAATTCTAATCTTGATGCTTTAGCCGGCCCCGCACCGAAAACAACATGCACAGCTCCAGTAACGACCAGCACACGTGAAGTTAGCATTGCACGCTTGTCACTATTAAACCCAGATACATCGTTTGATATACACACACGCACACACACGTACGTACGTTTCTGGGAAAGGAAGCGGCCTTATTAAAATCTATAAAATCTACATATAGGCCTAGATATAAATAAAGCAAAAAAAAAATTAATTTTTTTTAAAAATATATAAAAATATATATATAAAAAAACAAACAAAAAAGACCGGGCGAACGCTTTAACCACTAGGCCACAGCATCGGCCCTTATCTGCTGAAAAAAAAACAGCACCGCCTATGTTTTCAAACACACGCCAAGACTAAAGATAGAAAGTCAAAATAACAAAGATCAAATAAACTTCAAACAACAAAACAGCAATTTACAACAATATATAAATTGAAAAACCCTCTGCCCTTTGTGTTTGAGAAATTATTCGCGACATAGATATTTCATTTATGGGAAAGTTTCTAACAGATTTCTCAACCATATATCAGGGCTTGTACCGCTTCCTTAAGACAGAGATGTCGGAAGGTTGTGACATGTTGTTGGAGTCGAGGTAAAGATTAAGGGGTGAAACAAGGGATGGGGGACATGCAGGAAATGATTGCTCAGCGCGTGATGTCGCGTCTCAGGTCACATGTCCGCACAAGGTGTGGGTGTCTCAAAGTGATGACAGAGGTCGACTGTCAGGAAGGACACAGTGATGAAGTGATGACGTGACACACGTAGTTTCATACTGGTTGAAGTGCGGTGAGAGTTGTACTGTTACTGGAACTACCTAGCGTGGAATATCCTTTTCACCGGTTTGCTTGCATGAATAGCAAAATGAAGTACATACATTATTAGATTGGCGTGCTTACCCCATTATCAGATATTACCGATTGCCAACATTGGTACAATGTGTGAAACCAATATGTCTGGTGTCCCTCGTTGTGATATTGCCGGAATATTGCTAAACGCGGGGTAAAGCCATACTCACTCACTCACTCACTCACTCACTCACTCGTAATATGAAGGTGTCTTTTAATAATGTAGTCTCCCAGCAGATAGTCTAGTGAGTGATTTACTTGATAAAGTGTCGGTGAATAGAACGCCGGGCGTCGGTGAATAGAACCCTCTGGCGCCGAATGTGTTTGAGTTGGGTATCCATTAAAATAATCTGACATTGTAGTTCAGTTGGCATATACTATAAAAAATAACATAAACCGGGATAGATTACAGGCAAACAAACCGTCTCTCCAATCTCGCAAGAGCCCATGCAGAGTATACTCTGCGGACTGAGTGACTTAAGTTTTTATATGGCGTCAGTCTGTAAATAATTGAGTCTGGACCAGATAATCCAGTGATCAACAGCATGAGCATTGATGTACTATACATGAGAGACGATGGCATGTGTCATCCAAGTAAACCAGATCCGTTAGTCACCTTTATCGACAAGTATGGGCTGCTGAAGACCAATTCAAACCAGGGTCCCGGTTCATGAAGCGATCTAAGTTGATCGTAGGTCCCCTACTTCAGCCTATTATGGTCTCACCAGACCTTCACTTTTTTTTCAAAATACAGAAGTCGACCAGGGACCCATAACACAAAGCCGTCATAGTGTCATAGATGTGTACTCCAGCGATCGTGTGTCACTGAATTGTATGTGCACTAGAAACAGGGTATATGTTCACACTGTTACAGATATATGGAACTAAAGATCTATTGGATCAAGGAGCCACTTAACACAATGAGTGAGTGAGTGAGTTTAGTTTTACGCCGCACTCAGCAATATTCCAGCTATATGGCGGCGGTCTGAAAATAATCGAGTCTGGACTAGACAATCCAGTGATCAACAACATGAGCATCGATCTGCGCAATTGGGAACCGATGACATGTGTCAACCAAGTCAGCGAGCCTGACCACCCGATCCCTTTAGTCGCCTCTTACGACAAGCTGAGTGGCCTTTTATGGCAAGCATGGGTTGCTGAAGGCCTATTCTACCCCGGGACCTTCACGGGTCATTAACACAATGACCGCAGATTAACAAACCATCATCACACATACAATCTGATTACCAACGGTACCACCAATGGGTAAAACCATTCTCTTGTAAGACAATTGACAGTTTACAGTTAGTCAGTTCTATCGGGTGTGACCAGTTATCACTCTACCCCAACGCTCTGAAGACGAACTTGGTTAGTTAGGAAAATAAAATCTATTTTTACAAAAGTCGCTGAACAAGAAAATATAGACTTGTAGGACGTACAACTGACCAAACGACTGATCCGACTCACGACAATAAAAACATGCTTGGCCTCCATATGTCCCTCTCTGGAAAACTGGTTCCCCTTTGGATTACCAAATTACGGGTCATAAAATGTAGCTCCCTATAGTCAATAAATCTAGCTACCTCACACCAGGATTAAGTCAGAGCAAACCGCCCCTAAATTACTTTCTAGTCTCATCCAAGTTAAGTCTACCCTACAACAGTACTTCACATTAAGGTCTAGCAATGGCCGTCAATGATATGAATTGACAGAGCCAATACCTGGATCAGAGGGAGCAACCAAAACTATCTTCCAATTCTAAGACGCTTCGGTGAAAGATCGAAACCGCCGACAGTACTTTATCAGATGATAACATGCTCTTTTTGAATAGCGTCACAATGCCGGGCGTAACTGCGCTATTCTAGCCTCGTAATCGAACACTTTTGCATTACGTCACAATGTGATTACGTCACACGGTGCATGTCAGTTGCAGCATAGAACTCCAGTTCTATGGTTGCAGTCACCTTGTACTGAGCTGGTTCCCGGCTACCTGTGCGCGCGCTAACGTACGCCAAATCTATATTGCGAGATGCGAGACGGGACCCAGCTTCGACTCAATTTTCCAGCGACACAGTAACGTTCGCAACGTTTACATTCCCACAGTGCAATCGTGGAATGTCGCTAAACTTGTAGGCTTCACAGGCGATCGATGCATAGTATATGCCCAATGCTATGAAGAATAAGAAATTCTTATAGCAGCATAGGGCATATAATAAGCATCTATCGCCTGTTGTCATCTTCATCTTTATGTACTTATTTAAACTTATGTTGGTAGTAGAAATGCGACGTTCATATATTGCCCTATATTGTTTACATTAATCACTGATGTAAATAGAATTGTCTGGTCCAGACTCGACTATTTACAGACAGCCGCCATATAGCTGGAATATTGCTGAGTGCGGCGTAAAACTAAACTCACTCACTCACTCACTCACTCTGGTAACGTTCGCCTCACCGTAGGGTGGCAGAGACGTCAAAGGAACAGCTGGCGATTAGGTGCCTGACTCTTAGGGTGCGGGTTCGAATCCCGTCACAACCCCCATCCCCCAAAAGTACTAGAAATTGTACTTTACTAACAAAGTGTAATCCCAAATATGACACACGAGTATGTAACGGTTACATTGGACCACTTTCTAAATGGTATTGCGCCATCTTAGCTTTCGTCCATGGGAGCCATGCCAGTTTACATTTATCAGAGGGGTACACAAAATACGCAGTCTAGACTACCAGTAGTGCGACTTCCAATTTTTAAATGGAAGTCGCGTTGGCTGTGTGTGCTTGGCGGCTGACTTTGTGTGCTGGCAATTAGGAATCTAACTCGGGTGCTGCGGATGTGACTCAACGCAAAGATACTAGAATTTGTACTTTACTAAGAAAGTGTAATCCAAAATATGACATATGTAACAGCGCGTCAGGTAGCCCTGTGTGGGTATTTTTAATTTAAGTCACCGACACCGTCGATTGTTTTCTCCCTTAGAATAATCGGAACTACCCTTAGAAAGTATTAAATTTGGTATCTTAGAAAAGATTTAATGTTCGCTCTACCCCAGTGTGTTTTATAATAAAGTATAGCGTTGCCCTGAACTATCATAACATCAAAGCACTCGGACTAACTATAATAGTTCAGGGTAAAGCTATACTTTATTAGAAAACACATTGGGGTAGAGCGAACTTTATTTCCTAAACAAAAGAAAGCCAGCTGACTACTCCACTATCAGGGGAGATGTTGGAGTCAAAACAAGCTACTGAACAACCAGGCTTGAAAGGCTTAAAGAGCAAAGAGAGGCTTTTTCTGATCCATATGATCCTCTGACAAACGACAGTGATAATTGATGATCATTTTAGAAACAAAAACAACAACGATTTTCATACAAAACCTGTACAAGTATAGTTCTGGACTGTTTAATGCTGACTTTATTGGTGAATGTGAATAATACTGATAAAGATCCTGATTATACTTACAATCAGCCTTCCGAAGGGGTAGTCAAAGCCATTCCTCGCATGAAACAGCTTCCATTCGGGCCAGATTTTGTACAGGAGGATCTCTTTGTAGCACACGAAAACCAATCATGTCCCAGACATGCTCCAAAGCGGTAAGATCGGTGCTCATTCAGTCGTGACATATGTCATAGGGTGTTTAACTGCGCTCTTTGTGTATATGTAAACAGAACTAAGCAATCCCAGTAGTGCGTGAAAATAACTCAAACCTACTCAATACTTAAATAAACTTGTCTGCAGATATGAGGTAATCTATACTGAAGCTGTAAGTATGTGATTGAAGTGTTACTGAATATTATAGACAAGTAGGACAATGAGATTCTTGAGAGGCATTTAGAGGCATAAAGAACCGTACTACAACCACAATGAGTATCTAGATGCCGGCCGGTGCCGGACTTTGCCGAATTGTGCCGAACTTTACAGACTGATTTGCTGGAAAGGCCACTGCACTGAAAGATCCTTGTCTTACGACTCGGAGGCTGCACAACACACGTGATCGTAAATCCCACACTTAAACACAGACTTAATACTGTCGTAGCGCTCTGGCCATTTTTGCTCAATCAATGGCGTCCTCTTCTCTGTACCGCGTGCACCGACTCCACATAACATGCAGACATCTGGAGAGACACTTGAAATAGCACCACACCTGTAGACATCTGGAGAAACACTTACAATGACGCCGCACCTGTATGCATCAGAAGGGACACTATAAATAGTACCATACCTGTAGGTATATGAGGACACGCAAAATAGCCCTCCACATGTGGGCATTTTGAGGGACACTTCAAATAGCACCACACCTGTATGCGTCTGGAGAGACACTTGCAATGGCACCACGGCTATAGGCATCTGGAGGGACACTTGAAACAGCACCTCACCTGTGGGCATCTGAGGGACACTTGCAAGCTATACTTGTGGACGTATGTATATATACTGAACTGCAAAAGAAACGACACGTTTCAAAACCTGTGGCAAACTGGTGTATTATTATGGTTGCATCGTTTGGTTAACATGTTTTTCAAGTTCATTCATTCCATGTACAGACGTTTCAACGCTTTGATCGATGTCCATAGAGGCCACACACGGTACTGACATTGGTATATGTTATTGGTACCATTTTTGGCGATTTTCTTTGTGTGAAACCTAAATGTGATTCTCGAAAAATGTGTTAACCATACTTGTCAAGTTTGAACTCAGCCCTCCGTTTTGATTGTTAATTCATGCTAAATGACGCTGACTGCATGGCCACTTGCTGACGCACCTGGGCTAGTAGGTGAACTGAATCATTAATGTTTCCATGACTGTACGCACGACTTTGTTTCTGAGCATTATTCTGATCACGTCTAATAGATGATGACCCCGTTCCAAGCATATGCATTGTTTTGTGTGAGTGATATTCACTGTGTAGCAATGTTCCAAGTGCAATGCACTTTCATATGGTTAGTCGGTTAGGGACAGCAGTATTGATGGTGTACAGAGTTCTGGGACGTATTGCATTGTAACTCAGTCTGTGAGCCTTCTCATTGTAACCTGACCTAGTTAGCTGGAGTCTTGATTTACGTATTTAAGGGGAACCTACTGTCATAATCTCATTTCTCATTCCATCTCTAGTGACAAGAAGATTAGCCATTGGATGGCGATCATTCATTCCGTTGATACTGTGTCTAGTCCAGTTTGAGTACTCGACCACTGTTGTAATGAGGTGAATATTACCATTTCTGTCTTTACTGCTGTACTCGTTGATTCTGTATTGTACTGTCATTGGATTTGTACAGCCACTGTAATACCTTGGTGTTTCAACTTGGAGGATTTAAGAATACAACTGTTAACTACATGGCGTTGTTCAGTTGTTTACTGGTTTTGCATTGATAAAACTCTACCTTGATGGGCCCAAATACCTTCCTTCTTCCTGGTCCACAATCTGGCGATGCCCGCACAGTGAAATACTATGCTATCTTCCCATTACCCAGGGTAATGTATTTGTCATCTGTTATCAAACAATGTATTCCCATTCGCAACCGTAGCTTTTTTTTGTAAGTGTCAGTTTTCAAGCTATAGAAATGTTTCGGAAGCAAAACGTCCGCACGAAACATTGCACATGAACGTTACTATTCGCCCACACACGTGGGTATGGGGGGTCATTCTTGATTTTGACGCCTAAATAAAACGTCATCACATGGACCCGGGCCTTTGATAATGGAAATGTTCATTATATACAATAACAAGTCAGGTCTTTACGCTGGCTTTAATCAGATTAGGCATACGTTGATGAACACATTAGGTCATTTCTCATGCTCCAGACTAGGAGTTTATTAGGAGTAGCGTTTAATCTGTGCGTTTCAGCAGGCTGTGATTCAAAGGCGCAAAATGGTAGTCTTCGGACAAACAGATGCGGATAGGTCATCATTTGCTCATATAGGGTAGAGGGGTAGCTCAAGGGTGCCAAGTTGAAATCAAACTGTTGCTCCTTAATTCACATGTGTCAAACTTATTAAATCAGCAAAGAAGTTCATTTGAACCAACAATAACTATTATCACCCCGAACCGGTATTAGTGTTCAGGAATATTACTTGTAGGGTACTTCTCTCAGTTGATTGCATTCACGTAATTATCCTTAATTGGCAGTTAGTTATCTGGTTTGACAGATGACAGTGGTCATTCCGTTAGTCCAAGTTTTGCCAGCAAAACGTCACACTTTAATGGATCAGTGACTAACACGCTGTAAGAAATTGGACATTACCCACATGGATGCTCCATATAAAAGTAATGACCAATCAAGAGGAAATATTGCTGAAAGTTACAGAAGACTAGCAATAATTCACTAGTAATTAATTTAGAGAGTTCTCCTACATTTCTTAATATGTGCAATACTATGTCAATGAACAGTTGTGTTGTGAATTCTTATGCTGCTAGGGATTTGTACATGACTGATTCGGATTGGTCAATCATCTGGCTGAAGTCATAATAACCAACTCTTACTGAACCAGACAGCGGCGACAAATATTAAAGAAACACCATAGTCTTTGCTAGAACACCATTTTCAACAATTACATGTGCTATTACTACTGAATATTTATATGATGCAAAACGCTTTTCTGACTCAGATAAAACACCTCCAAATCAGAAGGCAACAAGGATTTTATGTTTATGAATTCCCTTTTCTTAGAATCTTTTTGTATTACTTTGTTGTATTTCTGTAGCATGTCCATCTTCTTTTGAAGACGTAAACACTTATTAAACCATTAGCAAAAACAAGTAAAAATGTATGAGCGATATTTGGTAACACCAAAAAGAGTATTCTATCTCTACAACGAATTTGTTGATAAGAAAAACTGAAATAAGAACATGCAACCTTGTCTCATGCCCATGGATCAGTCAGATATATGCTGCACGGGCTTTTATTTGACTGAAAAGCCTTGACACAATCATAAATTGACTTCTGTATTGTAAATTGTAAGGGAATATTTCCAATTCACACAAATCATTAAAATAATGACTAAATAAGAAACAGTTATATGTGAGCCATGTTTTAGATATTCTGAAATAACATCAGTATAATATTCGTTCATATTGCCGGGATTTACCGGAAGGACCTCACTGATATCACAGTGATGTCCGTATTGCCACAGGGCACTCTGTACCCAATGCATCGTAAATGTGTACAATAACTGGACTGGAGTCACGTGGTAGGACGGGGAGTACAAATGGCAGACGGACCTTTTTTCTTTTTTCCAGTGTCACTCGAACGATCACTTCATGTTTTAAATCCACCTTTGACCTTTTATTACAACCTTGCCACATGTGGATCAATTCTGCTAATTCTGTTACCTTTCGGTTTATAGCTCATGGCATTGCACACTCAAGCACAGTAACCAAATCGCTATAGACTGGGGCAGGACAATTAACAGGTTAACCAAAAAAACCACTATTCTGGGACACCTACAATCGGTATAAGTCAACGGCAGATAATAACTACAGTCAAGATGATCCGACGATATAGAATCCATTTTGTGTAAAAGGCTCTATACAGTGGAATGATCTGAGATGACACCAGGCGCAGAAACAAACTTTTACTCAAATTTAAAACTGAATTTGACAATTTGAAACGGCTGAAAATTTAACTCCAATGCATTTTTTTAAATAAAAGAAATACACAAACAACTTGAATAATCTATCCATCAAACTCAAATTATCTAGTACGTTTGAGTTTAATATCAATTTCAGTTCCTTCTTGGAAATGTATTTCACTGCCTTTTCTCAAATTTGAGGAAAAAATCTCACTCATGTCAAAACGTAGACTTAAGTTTTATCGAGATATCAGTGTCAGTTGTGAAAAGGCTAAGCATGTCTTGCCCTATCCCATCACTCAGTGTGTGTGCTTGTTGCCTTACATCTACGTAGATAATAAATCGCTGTCTCCGTTACGTAAATGTGCAATAACAAACAAATACAACAAATACCATCTTATTTGTTTTTTTGACAATTAATACTTACCCAGATCTCGTAGCAGAGGTGTTTTCGTTAACACCTGGTGTCAGTAATACATTTTCATAAATACTTTTCATTTCAGATCGACTGTTACATCGACCGCGTGATGGTCTTGCTATCATGGTTATTGTTCATGTTTGCTCGCAGCCACTGAACAATAAACACAATGTAAATGACTGTTAGTGGTTTGTTAGACCATTACATGTCAGACATCACGCAAATATGTCAAGGCAACAGTTGTGAAATGTCAGGTCACAGTTTCTTGTTTGTCATACTCAGGTCGTCACATGGTGAAACGCAATGTTGACTATTTGTACACAGTGGAAGCCATGTTGGCCGTGTGGCTTAGGCATTTGATTGATTGATTGATTGATTGATTGAGTGAGTGAGTGAGTGAGTGTGTGAGTGTGTGAGTGTGTGTGTGTGTGTGTGTGTGTGTGTGTGTGTGTGTGTGTGTGTGTGTGTGTGTGTGTGTGTGTGTGTGTGCCTATCTTCAGCTATCATTGTGATGCGTGGACATTTTGTCTGTCAACGGTGACCACAAATCTCTCTTAGGCTTAGTCTTAGAACCGTGATATGGTGGCATCCGAGGGCGTTGACAACCGCACTGTATGTCGACCCCATGTGCGCCATCATAATTGCTCTTGCTCTCTCTTCAGCTGTTAATGGTGGCATGATTCTCGTACTTGTGAATCATATCACGCATTCTAGTCTCTATGTATACCCTGTAGAATCAGCCTACACATGGAATGGATACAAATCCTGCTTGAATATTGCCACTTTTTGGCGACTGATGTTGCTATGAGTAAACAGAAAAATGTTACGTTGGAAACAAAAGGGTTATCAAGGGTACATTTTCGCTGTTCCTAAACACATTTCAATATCAACGGAGTGAAGGAGCAAGAATAAGCAGAAATTGAAAGAAATACCATACTGCCAAATTTTACCATGAATCTGTTGGAGTTTATTTTTTTCTTATCTGACGTCGTTATTGTTAGGGTTTACGTAGCATTTACTCTACATACAAAAACTCCTGGCGCAGTGGGCGAATGAAGCAGATGTGGTCACTCCAGAAGTATTCCATATGACGGACACGCAATTTAACAGTATAGTACCCTCCTGTTCCTTCACTCCGTTGAACCGGAAACTGGCAGTGAGAATGGAAGCGAAGAACGATCTGTTTAACCACGAGTTAAACCACGCTTAAAATGTTGAATAAAATATTTCTCGTGAGTAATGATTAATCATGGGGTTGGAGTACAACCCAGTGAAGATATGGGTGTGTACATTTGATGGTGGTGATATTTTATTTTTACATGAAATATATTTTTAGAACCGAAGCGTGGGAAGTACGTTGCCAACCTTCACTAGCTTCGTTCGCATCCATGAAGACTGGTCAGTTTCTTCCCGCTGTGTAACCCCATTTGCGCCACAGTTTGCCTGTGCGTCCCCAAAAGGCGAGTCATCGAACCATAATATCGTACCCTTACGGCGTGTCATCGTACCCAACAGGTATATCCTCTTTCCCTAACAGCTTGCCAATGTACCTTAACGGCGTATCATCGTACCCTAACTGCATGTCATCGTACCCTAACGGCAGTGTCACCGTGCCCTCAGTGTGGTCATCGCTGGATTGTCTTGACCCAAAGCGTCATATACCAGGAAATGTTGTTGGATTGAGCCCTTCACGTCAAACACAGCATGCAAATCGATCTAGCAATTACCCAACTTTCACAGATTCAGTTCCCTACAAGGTGCTTGCTGTAGCGTCCAGTCATGCCACGTAAATAGAACCCGAGTCAGCTGTAGTCTCCCTTTAACGTGCTCTGCTGCTTCTATTGCTAGCCACATGGAGCCAACCGAGGTAACCTTTGGTCTAGGTGGCAAAGGTATTGCGGTACTTGCAAGGAGATAAGTGTGTGTTACTTGTAAGTAGATAATTGTAACTATATATGTTGTAGGTCAGTCAACATGTGTACTCAGTACCCTCGGCATCACTGCGTAAGTAGGTCAGGGTAAAGGTAAACAGACAAAGTTTACTTGGTATAAGGAAGCACATACAGGCCATGTGATGTGATGGGAAATGCTTACACATGTGATGGACACTGGCAATACTTTATACACGTGATGGACACTGGCAATACTTGACACATGACATGGACGCGGGCAATACTTTACACATGACATGGATGCTGGCAATACTTTACACATGGCATGGATGCTGGCAATACATTACGCATGACATGGATGCTGGCAATACTTTACACATGACATGGATGCTGGCAATACTTTACACATGGGATGGATGCAGGCAATACTTTACGCATGACATGGATGCTGGCAATACTTTACACATGACATGGATGCTGGCAATACTTTACACATGGCATGGATGCTGGCAATACTTTACACATGACAAGAATTCCGGCAATAATTTACAAATGGCATGGATGAAAACAATACAGAGCAACCGTCCTCACTGACAATGTATACCCCCACATTACTGTCAAGTGCGCACATGCTGCTTGTCACACACCATCACGAGGAGTCCAGCATAAAACACAATCAGGCCACTGCCTAGCCGCGTGATGCAGAGTGACCGTAGTTAATACAACCAGATTCGCCGTTATCTCGCTGGCTGGACGTGTGCTTTCACACGGAGTCTTTTGCCACAGTCTACTATACGATTCCACTGTACGACATCAGTGACATTTCTGCTCAGGGAGCCGAAAATGCAATACTATCTAACCTCATCAAATCTTAAAACGATAACTTACTATGATCTCCAGGGTTTCTTTTTTATCAGTCTATCGAGAAACATATTTTTGTGTTTTAGAATAACTACTGCGCTTTTGTCAGTGTTACCCGTATACTCTTCCTCGCAGCTGAGGACATCGTTTATTATAGTGGTGCTTGGTATGGTGGGAGAGCTGCTGGTAAACGTAGGGAATGTCGGGACGGTGCGATATATATAAATCTTACATAAACGTTACAAGTGTGTGGATCAGCAAAACATGTTGCGGTCAAAAACCACGGCCTATATATGGCCAGTCACTTACTACCACCAGCAGCTTGCACAAACCTGCACAGACCTGCTTTCTATCAAGTGTTGAGAATCAAGTTCCTCTAGAATGCAGCTTCCTGTCCTCTACCTGTGTGTAATTTTACGTGCGCTTCATAAATGCTCGTTACGAGGTGAGATGTTACTGGCATTTCCCCATTCTGGACGTTTTGCCACACGCACTGAGGCCTCATGGCTGTTCCATCTCATGCAGTTTTCATGGCGAACTTGAGCCCTAATCAGACAGCAATTGGATGAATATTGCCCGTAAAACAGGCATGTGAGCACGAAATGCCTCATTCTGACTATTGGGAATCTGAAAACCTGCGTTGGTGATGGAGTTGATGTCAGAGATTGCATTATCTGGCCTTCAGAAAAGTGCATTTGAATCAATATGGCGGTGTTGCAGCAATCTGGAAATGATCAGTATGTCCCTTCGTCCGTGGCTGTCCTTTCTCAACACCTGGTGTCATCGCTGATTTTCAGTTGATCATAAACATTAGAAATACTTGACACCTTACTGGTCGTGATTGCACCGTTTCTATGTACATGGCACAGTACTTTTGTCTCCAGCTGGAATCCTTGTGTTTCGTAATAACAACACGGCTGTTTTCCCAATAGTTTTCCGGCTGTGTCTTTGTCTGTCTTGGAATCACATCGGCATCACACACAGTGACGTTGGTCGCCAAGGTTCTCTCTGCCCTTACACCAGTCTATGAAACTAAAGGGATAACGGTTGGTTTGATGGTTGTTGTTTAACGTAGCACCTAACAACATTCCAGCTGTATAGTAGCGATTCGTAAATAACCGAGTCTGGACTACACAATCCAGTGACCAAAAGTATGACCATGCAGCATGAGATAAGATGACAGCTGTCAAACGTCAGCGAGCCTGACCAGCCTATCCCGTTACTCTCCTTTTACGACAAGCAGAGGTTGCTGAAGATCAATTCTAACCTGGATCTTCACGGGATATAGGGCATAAGGGCATATCTGTAATGTGTGGTTCTTAATGAAATATAAATTCAGCTGCAGTCCCTGAGCAAAGTGTATCACGACAAATCATGATGTATATAACGTCAGTAATAGAAACACTCATCTGACAGCAAAAGTTGGGGATTATGCAACCATTATTTAACGCCAGTAACAATCGTCTGGCAGTAACAGTGTGGGATATAAAACAGTTATATAACGTCAGTGATAGTAACATTCATCTGACAACTTCAGTGGGGGGATATAAAACAATTATATGACGTTGGTGATAGTAACATTCATCTGGCAGCTTCCGTGGGGGTACAAAACAGTTATATAACGTCAGTAATAGTAACATTCATCTGACAACTTCAGTGGGGGATACAAAACAGTTATATATCGTCAGTGACAGCAACATTCATCAGTAACAGTGAGGGATTATACAACTGGTATATCACGTCAGTTATAGTAACATTAATCCAGCAGTCAAATCACAATGTCACCAGCGTTTACTGAATCTTGATGAAACAATGTACTATCATTGTGGCATTATTAAACATAATAAAACATTAAACTATTGTGCTTCCTTCTCAATTCAGAACCACTGAGGCCTGCATTAAAATAAAATCTAATTCAAGTAAAGCCCCCTTGTTTATGTAATCTTCTGATTTTGTTCCTGTTAATCAATGTTGAACTGCTAGTGCAGATGAGTCTTTGATTATGTCAACTATCTTTGGAAAGTGCAAAGAAAATCGGGCAGTTCTTTTCTTTCCGTTTTCTGTTTCAAATAATTTAACAATTAATAAAATCAATGTTTTTACACTTAAAATGAAACATCTGTCATAAATTTAGAACACTACAAATATCGCAATGTGAAAATGAAAATTTGGTAAAGATTATATCGTATATTATCACACTTCCGTGGCCTTTTCAGTACATGGGAGTCGTGCCTCTTGTATAGTCTAGACTTTTTTCAGGCCATATATTATTAACTAACTTCCAGTTTCCGAATTTATCAAGCTAGGTGAGATAAGGGTTTAAAGTCTTAAATATATGATTTTCACAGCCTCCATGCAAAATACCAGTTTCGGATTGTAAATAATACAAATTTCTTTTGAGTATAATTTCAAAGATGTCATTCCACACACACCGACAGAAATACTTGTGTAAATTAATTCCCGAAAGGTTAATCCTCTTCTTAAAATATATTTGCTAATTATGAAAAATTCCCCTTTGTTTAGGGGAATACCACAGAAATTACACATACATTGTATATATCACTGACTCCAGTTTGTCACTGCTTATGATTTTGCAAGGAATCGATATCTCGATATTGTGGATTAAAAGCCAAGAAGATCTAACTAGCTACTACTGTTACGAGTGTGTATTTTCCTTATATTGTGTTATTAATTAAGTAATAATTATTATGGGTCACAGTTCCTACAGAGAATTATTTAAGCGGCACGCCTCTACGACAATACTTTGGAGTTATCTTCCCTTAGCTTTGTAGTTGTGATTCCGATAGACATTGTTCTAGGTCTCTCCACGTTAGTGGCGATGGCCGTAAGTGCACGAATGTTCTTGAAACTATGACAGTATATATAAATGCTAGTTGCCGTGTTTGGACGGACACACATTACTGGAATATATATCTTTCTGCATCCGTCAACACCTGGGCAGCGCTGCCAGACAGCTTGCTGTGTTACATTCTGCATGACTGTAGACGTTGCTACATATTTTGTGACCCATTGCCTTACATTTTGTCTCATTTGTATTGCATTTGAAATCGGTATTGTGAAATTGACTTATGACCTTGTATAACTTGCTCACTTGCTCAATAATACAGTATTTGAATGTTTTAGACTTGCCTTATTTTGCCAATATTCTGTTTTGCTGGTTCACAGGGGATCTCTTACATCTTTTGTCATGGCAAAATTCTTTACCGTAACACTATCACTACCTGTTGTTATTTTTTTTTATGGATTCCGTCTTTGTTTTATGTCATCTATCAACCCCAAATGCAGGTTGAAACGTGCCCTGCTTTATGATCCTGCTGTTTTGTTAAACACAGAACAGTATTCAACATTCGACCTGTAGAAATAATTCATTTTTCTGTGTAATAATAGGGCAGTCAGTGCTCCAAATAAGGTTACTGGAACTTAAAAATGCCTTTTGTTTGATAACACAAACAACAGATTGTGACACACGAGAATAGTGCTTTCTGTGTAGACTAGTTGTCAGGTTTCACTTCAGTAAGTAACCATCACGTGGAGAGTTTGTGTTATCAACAGTGAGCTCATGCACCTGGTTCTTCCACAAAACACATAGACGTGCATGGCAAATGGATGTTGATGGAAGTCTTTTTAATATAAACGGATCCTGCAGTGAGTGCATTCAAACTAATATCTCGAATAAATGCCTGCCAAGCTGCATTTTGAAACAATGATTTTTGCGGCTGAGACTTGGAGAGTTCGACTCATGAACCTATACTCTAAGCTTGACCTTTCCATTATTCGAAGCGAGGTTCACAGGAATCTCTCCGTCGAGACAGCAATGAAATTCTTTGTTCTGATGAAAATTAAAAAATGCCCTTCCTTTGAATGAGTGAGTGAGTGAGTGAGTTAATATTTAACCTCACATCGGCAATATTTCAGCCATATCGTGACGAGAACATTTAACGCTGAAACGGAATATATGTACATTATAAAAGCCTGTCGACGAGGGACAGTAAACATACTAGAATATCACAGAAGGTAGATCACCATACCAGGGTCCACGGGGACTTACAGTACCTTTGCTACCTTCCTTTGAAAATCGCAAACTACAAGAAAGTGGCGGTGGGTAAACAAATAAAATGAAGGGTGTACTGGTGAGTTTGTTTGTTGAGTGGTTGATTAATTGGGTTTTTGTGTGAGTGAATGATTGAGTGAACGAATGAGTCGGTGCGATGTTGGTATGTCGTGTTTAGCAACATTCCACCCAGCAAGGCACCAAAATTAGCTTCACACAACGTAACCCATGTGTGAGGTAGCCTAGCGATTAAAGCGTTCGCTCGTATCGCCACTCGTTCAATTCTCACCATAGGCACAATATGTTAACCCATTTCTGATGTCTCCGTCCGTGATATTGCTGAAACTGAAGAAAAACCCAGCTCCCTCACTCACTGTAACCCATATGCGGAATGGAACCCGGATCCTTCGCACTGCTGGGTCTTACACCTTCTTCAGCTGATGACCTACGTATTGTCAGTGAATCACACAGTAATTCAATCTACTCGTTTGCCTTTGGCGCCCATTGGAGTCTGTGAAGAAATTGACATTGGTCACCCTTAGGTGTTTCCAGGTTAAACGTTTCGGGAATTCTTATATACGGGTGTGATTTGGGGAGCATTGTAGAGAGCGTACTAGAAATAGCATGCAAGATGTATAGACAATCTCTACACGGATTAGTGTTATAGTATCTCATACTTTATCATGTTCAGAAACAACAGAACATTGCAAACAGATTGAATAATGCTATTGTCAAAAGACAAATGTATACAAAACACAAAAGTACATATTAGACTTGTATATCCAGTGATATATGTCCAAGATGGGATAGGTCCAGACAAAAAAAGCATTAAGATTACCAAGGTTTACTGTCATTACACCACTAGGGTGTGTTATGTCCATTGTCCACGTGCAGAGGTTGATATGATGTTAACAATCGGGTATGTTATTTGGCAGCTTGACTGGCTAACCTGGGGTAGATAAGTCACACCTCGGCTTCGCCTCAGTCATTGACTTATCTTCCCACGGGATTTTGGACATCGGTAATTTTCAAATATTGTTTCTCGGCTTCGCCTGGAAACAATATTTGAAATTACCTCTATAAAAGTATCAAAAGGGTGTGAATACAGCGATTCCGTCCAGGTGCCAATCTAAAATAATAACATGAACAAGGATGTTTGGATTTATTTCATTGTGAAATTGACAACGCAGTTGTCCATGTGAATCTGGTGCCTGGTTTGTGCTGCCGACAGCGTGACGGTGGAGTTAGATGTCACAGAGGTGGCCTTGCCATGTGCCTGATCTGGCCATGATGCGGTCTTCGTTGACGCGCCAGTATCTCCCAGTTGTTCGTCATTCAGTATGGCGTTTACTATGACTTTCTGGTCCTCACTGGTTCTGGTGTAACTGCGCACACCTGTTTGAAAGAAAATTGGATCAAATTAGTAATGTAGCATATGTAGTTAAGCTCAACAATGCGACTTTATTTTGAAAGAAACGAACTTTCTCCATTTAAATGATTGCTTTAGTGAAAAATAATACACACCCGTGACGCTCCTGTGTCCAGTTCGTTCCATTATCAATGGTTCGCTAACCCCAGCCTGGTAGAGACGGGTTACCGTGGTAACCCTAAGTGAGTGGTTCGTCTTTTAGCCCTGCACACCAGCCTTCCGACACATTTCAGGGACAATCTTCTGGAACATGGGAGAATTGGTAACTATAGACTAACCAATCCAATACTGAACGCTGGGTGTACTGCATATATTCAATAATTATCATCTTTAATTTTATTTTCATTTATTTCTAACTATAAATCTGTAATTTCACTGACTATCCTGTATAGGATAAAGTATAAACACTGGTTTGAACGAGTGGTCTGGTTTCAATGTGAAACATGTTTCATTTCGTTGATCATATTATTTAGTTAAATATCTTGATGACTATTGGCATCCCTTACACTGTCACATTAAAACCGGAAGTTGTAAACTCACGAAACACTTACCAACACTTATCTGTCGGAGATTGAAGAGCTTGAAGGTACAAAGCGTCATCATGGCCGTCTGGAGGACACAGAAATAAGTACTTCTTAAACAGACGAACATGGCATCGGGCAGGATTACTACTGGTGTGATGTTCGATCTCTTTTGGGGTAACTCTTCTGTGCTTCAGCCCCCCTTTCACAGTTTTGGAGTAATCATCCCGGTAACACAAGTACTCGTGTCCTTCAGGACCCATCTTAAGGGATATTTGTGAGTTTTTGTATTTTAGCTTTTTGTGTTCGTGGCCACTACGAAGTCCAAAATGTTTGCCATTCAGGTAAAGCAAGGTGTTCACCAGTACTCGCGGGTTCCGGTCTCCAAGTTGACCACTCCTCCATAGCAGCTCCTCCTCATCAACACTGATAGCTTCAGCTTTCTGAACGAATTGTCCCAATCCCTTACGTGTCAGTCTTTTCATCTCTCCGTCAAGAACCTGGCGGAATTCTTCGAACACATCAGACTGGAGAAATTCAACATTTACTTTAGAAACAGTCTTTTTGTATGATTGTATACTCATAACTATCTGAAAGAGTGAATTCGGGGGGTATTCCACGCAATCTTTTTTGTGACTTCCCCCCACCACCCCCTCCAAAAATCGGCGATAGCCCAGGCAGTAAACGTGTTGTACGCCCATTTATCCCGCCGCTGGGTGTTTGTTGGCACAGCATCCAACGCACGCTTCCCAATTTCACCATCATTAGCCTCATAAAAACGTTCAGCAGTTTTACCTTTTTCTTGTAATTCTTTTTCAATAATTTGAGATGCTTCCAACAATTCTGAGTCGCTATCGCTATTGATATGGCATGCCTCCGCTTCTTGCGAGGCCCGACAAAGTTCATCATCAGAATTCATCTTGCACATTGACTTATTTCCCCAAACCACGTGTACACATAACCTTGACGGTGCAGGAAAGGCACGTGCGACAAGCAATGGACGAGTCCATTCAGCGCCCACGTGGTGTAAGTAGGTTAGCACCCCCCCTCAAATCGTACGCATCAAGCCAAGAGTTACCGAACTATTACACTATACCTAACTCTTAACTAGGTGCCACTTAACTAGGGCCACGGTAAAAAAAATTAGTCTCATTATCTCCTATGTAGGAGTTAGTATCTTCTACGTAGGACTTACTACTTTGTATCTCCTATGTAGGGGCACCCGTGGCGAGCCACCTCCTCGTGGTGGGTGCTGGGTAACTCTAAGAGCTCGCCGACACCCCTGTTGTGGACCCGGGGGGGATATTTGGTCCACCAACCCGTTTGCCGTGGGTTGTGGCCCTGTGTCGGTGGAGGAAGGGATCCTGGTGGCTGAGGGCAACAGGGACCTGTAATCGTGTTCCTGTTGCCTAACACACCACTTTGGCCCTGACTTCACCTAGACGGGTGTTTGAATGGGCCCGATTCAATCAATCGGCTGGTCACGCCAAGCCCTATGCTTAGTGATTGTCATTATTGCACCTTTTATACTATTGGGTCTTGGTTATTTGAAAATTTCAATACACAAATTATCATTGTCTCGTTGCCAAGAGTCCTATGCCAGAAGGCGGTGGCTCATGGGCCAGTTTGGTTATATAGACCTCTGAATTACGTGTTCTTAAGAACTGTGTCATGGATTGAACCAGTCTGACACTTTGTCTTTAAGATATCATGGCTTTTCATGTCTATGTATTCTGGAGTATGACACCTTTGTAACCCTGGCGTTGCAGGCTGGCTTCCCCTGCATTACCGTCCTTGTTGACACTCGATGGCGGGTGGGGAGCAAGGGTGTTGAATCCTATTCTACCACCATGGCAAAACACGCGCAATCTGGTTCATCACAAAATTACAAAAGGAGACATGTAGATTGTGTTTCATCTGATGATGAAGCAATTACTACCAATAGTACTTCATGGCCTCGGTTTATTGTTATCACTTCTGCTGATGGTAACCCGGTGAAATTGAATCCGTTTGCCATTTCCAAAGGTATTGAAAGTATTTGTGGAGTCGTGAAAAATGTTACACGCCTTCGAAATGGTTCACTCTTAGTTGAATGCACACGAAGGCAACAATCCGTCAATCTGCTGGGGTTACAACAATTTGTCAATATCAAGGTAGTTGTCTCAGTACTGAAAACTCTCAACTCCTGTCAAGGTATCATTAGAGATTATGGCCGTGTTCTCTCTGACATGGACGAAAGTGAGATTGTTGCCGAACTAAAAGACCAAGGCGTTACAGCTGTCAAGCGTTTCACCGAAAAAACAAAATGATAAAATAATCAAAACAAACACATATTTGTTCACCTTTGCTCTTCAACAAATTCCAAAATCAATCAAGGCTGGATACTTCAACATTGGGGTGGAGGTATACATACCAAACCCGCTCCGATGTTTTAAGTGTCAGAAATTTGGTCATGGGGCAAAATCCTGCACTCGTAATACTGTGTGTGTCCGTTGTGCTGGCGCTCATGAGAGCTCAGTTTGCACTAGTGACACCACCAAATGTGCAAACTGTGGAAATGACCATACTGCTTCATCCAAAATCTGCCCTCGATATGTTCATGAATCTAACATTCTCAAAATAAAGTATACTCAAAATGTTTCTTACCAAGAAGCAAAAAAATTGGTTCAGCATCCTTCCATAATTACGTCTGCCAAAACATATTCTGCTACTGTTTCATCTGCACCTCCTACTCCTGTTAACAAAGTTCTTACTGCTTCGAAAAGTTGTCAAACAACCATATCATGGGTGAAAGACGAGCAGCTTACATTTGGTGATACTACTCACAGTCACTATGCTTCACATTGTCATACTTCAGCTTCACAGACCAAGATGACTCAATCTGACATAGAACCAGAAATTGAAAGTGAACTTATTCAGGATAATGTCCAATTAACACAAAAAGAGAAGAAACAGATGAGACGATCCAGGGCCTACAAAATTTGAAGGTTCCTTCTTCCTCATCCCCATTTGAGGTCCATAACTCATATGGCTTCTTGATATGGAGGCTCTCACTTCACCTCAAGTGCATGGGAGTGGACCACCACCCCGGTCTAGATCACCAATCGAGCCACCATGAATAGCTCCTGTAACATTATTCAATGGAACTGTAGAGAATTTAGGAATAATCTAAATGACTTACAGTTATTAATACAAGACATAAGTCCATCAGCATTTTGTCTCCAAGAAACGTATCTGAAGAATACCGATCACTTGGATGTTCGGCAGTATAATTCATATCATTTCTTTTCGCTTCCAGGTGTTAAAACAACTGGAGGCTCATCAGTCTTCGTGAAACGAGTTCCACTAAATATTCCACTTCAAGCTGTTGCTATGCGTATAACATTACACATTGTCTTTACTTTGTGTTCTCTTTATATTCCACCATCTTCTAATCTCCATCAAACCGATCTTCAGGTCGCCTTCCTAAACCGTGTATCATTATGGGCGACCTTAATGGACATAACCCGCTCTGGGGCAGTGCTAATACAAACAATAAAGGGAAGACATTGCAAGAATTCATTTCACAGAATGATTTATGCATTTACAATGACAATTCTAAAACCTATTTACACCCAGGGACAGGAACCTATTCGTCTCTTGACCTATCTGTTTCTGATTCCACTCTACTTTCTGAATTCGAATGGTCAGTCCATGATGACCTCTGTGGCAGTGACCATTTCCCCACTGTATTACGCTCAGTTGTACCAGCTGATAACCCTCCTTCAACACGATGGAATTTTTCAAAGGCAAACTGGTCCTTGTTTGAAAATGAAACATCACACAAATTAACGCATGCTCTTCTACGTAATGTTTCAGATCCGATAAAACGTTTCTCTGATGTACTACATGACATAGCTGATGCATGTAAACCCTCAGCAAACCCTCCCAAGCGTAAACTATGGTTTGACAATGATTGCAAACAAGCAAGGAAAGCAAGGAAAATGGCCGAGCGTCATTTCCGTCGCCATCCTATGGTACATAATTTTAATACCTTTAAAATTTTAAATGCAAAAGCAAGGCGTACATTTAAACAACACAAACGCCAATCATGGCGCAAGTTTGTTTCCAGAATAAATTCACGAACGCCTATACCCAAACTCTGGAATATGATTCAGAAGATAAAGGGCAAAAGGGTCTAAATCTAGTGTCCAGCACCTTAAAGATGGGGATCACCTTTTAACAGATACATATGATTTTGCAAATAAACTTGGGGAAACTCTTGCTAAACATTCTTCCTCATCTAATTACGATCCTAAATTTATAAGATATCAAAAAGAACAAGAAAAGAAAAATATCAGCTTTACTTCAGATAATGGAGAAGATTACAATGAGTTGTTTTCAATCCACGAACTTCATACTGCACTTAGTCAAGCTCATGTTTGGAAACTCTACTTGCAATCTTTGATGAAATCTGGACGTCTGGTAACTTCCCCCCATCATGGCGTGAAGCAATAGTTGTGCCCATACCTAAACCTGGACGTGACCATACTGACCCCTCAAATTATAGACCTATTTCATTAACCAGCTGCGTTTGCAAAACCATGGAACGCATGGTCAACAATAGACTGACATGGTACTTAGAATCTAATAATCTAATAACAAATATTCAGTGTGGATTTCGGAAAAATCGAAGTACTATTGACCATTTAGTTAGATTAGAATCATTCGTAAAAAATGCAATGATTCAAAATCAACATGCAGTGTCTATATTCTTTGACTTAGAAAAGGCATACGACACTGCATGGAAACACGGAATTTTAAAAGATTTACATGATTTTGGATTTTTTGGCTTTACGCCGCATTCAACACTTTTCCACCCGAGTCAAGTCAACTTGTAAACAATTTCGAAAAAACAAACCGCAAACGAGCGCTATAGCTGATCCAACCTAGCCTCATATGAAGACAAGCAAAACTTTTGGAGGATGTGTCACAACGCGAATTTTATATCAGAGACTTTACCCCCCTCCTCTGTGTGAGTGCGTGCGTGAGTGCGTGTGTGTATCTGTCTGTGAGAGAGACTGAGAGAGAATACCCATAACTGAAATTAGATCAAGGTCCACGTCACCCAAACGTAACACACACACAGACACACACGCACACGCACACGCACACAATAACACTGTGTAGTAACACTGCGTTAGTGTCATAAATATGCATTGGCGTGCATTTCTACTGTCTAATGTCTTGCATAACCAAACATTTCTCAATTTAATAACCACACTTCATAATCCGAACCTTTAAAAGGATATAATAAGTACTACGTGGCAGATAGTATGTCCTATGCTAGAGATAGTAGGTCCTACGTAGCAGATACTAAGTCCTAAGTAGGAGATAGTAAGTCCTACGTAGGAGATAGTGACACCAAAAACATTTTTCACCGTGGCCGTAATGGCTTCCGTACTTAACTATTCCTGTCTCTCACAATTCCAATTTCAACCTGTACATTAACCTTGCACGCATGTGGGCAGTAGTTACTCCACTTCATCCACGCCACCGTGACAGTTCCACAGCTTCAGCTGTTTGACTTCAGCAGTGTTTGCACCACGGGGTGAATCTATGGCAGTGTGAACGGATCAGAAGGGATGGTTGAACCAGGTAAGATCTTTCCTTATGGTCAGTTCAGAACACAACCACAATTACAACAGATTTAAGGGTACATCTAAATCTAAGCTATCGTATACTCTTAAAAAAAGTAGAGGAACCCGAACTTTGAAATCTGATAGAAAGAAAACCCATTGAGGAACTTTACAATGACATTCAGCTTGTGTATGCAGCATCATTTCACTTTATCACCACACGCAAACATAATGCATGGGAAACACGTGCACAACGTACATAGGGTGTCATTATGAATCTTGACGTTTTCAAGATCGATAAATCACTATAGACCATTTTTTCCGATAATGTTCTTGCATGTATGGATGGTCGGGGTTTTCAGGGTCAAATCACGCACTACTGGCTATAAATTGTACTCCAGCTCTCCTAACACAGAGGGTACCTGAACGAACAATTTTGCTTTGAATGAAATCCATTTGGTGATGCATTCTCAAAACATCCATTTTTATTGTACCAATATTGATTCAATCCCATATATCTCCCAATTGTGACAATCGTATATTGAAAGTACAGTTCCACTAGTTTTTTTGAAGAGTATATTTACGTAAAAGAGAGTCCTATAGCTTCTGTGTCGTTGTGTATTTCAAAACGTCATTTCACACGAAATTCGATTTAGAAAATGCTTTGAAAAAAAAACCCAGCCCAATCAACGACACACACCATCAACGACACACACTTTAGGAAACACATATAACGGTATTTTGGGATAGCTAGGCAAGGTGCTGTGAGAAAGACATTGTAAGCGTATTCAGATCAGTCCGTATTTGGTGGCCTATTTTAAGATGTATGAGATTAGGAGAAACCGATTCATATGTGGGTCACATTATATCCGGAATAAGAGAAGCAGTTCAGAAATGGCCACCACCAGCAAACCCTTCAGAGGTTAGGCATTTTCTTGGGTTTACAGGTTATTGCAGGTGCTTTGCAAATAGGATTGCACAGTTAACTAAGCTATTGTTTTACTTACTGCCATCGTCTTTGGATAGAAAGACGGGTAGTAAAGAATAATTGAAGATTGGGTTTGGAGTGAAGTGGAAGAAGAGGCATATGTGACACTGAAGGACCAGTTGTCTTCCCCGCCGACAGTTTCTGCGATCACTTCCTTCCTCCTGAACTCCACACAGATGCTAATCCAACATTTGTTTACTTATAATAACGAACTGATATGTTCATCCTCGATATCTCCAGGGTATACGTTCCGATAAGTCTCCACTATACCCTGGATGCATCTACGGCTCTGCCCGATAAATTTATTACCTCCCTTTGGGCTAAGCCTTCTCACAGTAGCCAATCAGCTAGGCCGCCGTTATAACTGATCTTGCCAGTGTCAACAAAGGTAGCAGTTCACTGGCCAGTCGCTCTTCCTGCAGCTTTGATGCCGAAATAGAGCAGGAAAGTCCAACAAGGATGCAAATATCCAATCAAACTTCCAGACTTGAAGGCAGTAGAAGGGAAGCAGCTTCTAAGAGATTCTGTAAAAGGCAATTTGCCAGTCCACTGCAACGCCAAATTACAATGTATGTTGAGTGCAGTAGCTGATTTGTCGAATGATCTGAATGCAGGTAGAGATTTGACTTCCTGTTGTTTCAGCCCTGAAAGTGCTGTCAGGTCAGATGTTAAACCCAAGAGCGCATAGTTATCAATGATTTCATTAATTTCATTTCTTCGTTCTACAGCAGAAGCGTTTTGTAACAATTTTGTTGCTCATTTTGGTTTGCCATCCAGAATACATTCCGATGAGAGAGCGAACGTTGAGTGTGGTCTCCGCGAGGAGCTGAACAGGCACATGAATCAAGTAGTCTAGGACAACACTATATCACCCTACGCAAACTCTCATACATATAAATTATCGTGCTGTCCATTTATTAGTTCTCAAATGTTGAAAGATGACGCGTGTATCTGACCGCCCTACGTGAATACTCTGTCGTCAATCCCTACCAGCGTGTTTGTTGTGAAGAGCTGGTGACATAATAGCAAAAACATGAAAAAACGAGATTACAGTTGCATGCCATCGTGACCCAATTGCAGAGATGACGTCAATCACAGGATTGTCATGTTCCAACGGCATTATATCCAGAACGCCGCCATATATAGCTGGAATATTGTCGTGTGAGACGTTAAGCAGAAAAAAACCCGGACAAAACCATTTGTGTGGAGAAATGATGTAGGTCACACTAATCTAATATTCAGTATTGCCAACACTGCAATTATTCAGATCCACCAAGCAACCTTAATGGTGCGAAGTTGATAGGAAATACGTCTTCAAAGAAAACGTGGATGTCGCTGGTGAATCCGGGCACGTGCATACAGAAGATGTGGTTATAATAAGTCAATTATATATGACTACAGGGACTACTGTATACGTAATAACGAAAAAACGTTGTTTCAACTTTGAAACGTGCAAGTTCCAAAATGTAAAATATTATCAGGTTTACCTCAGACTACCTTTTTAATTTTTGTTTTCTGCGATCCAGTAAATGGATAAATTTTGATTTAGGCCACCATACATGTTTCCCAAGACTCCCTGGCTGGGGAATCGTCTGTTATTTAGAATATAATCTTTGTTATCTCAGCCCCAAGCACAGCGGCCACGCCACGCCACGCCACGTGTTCACACAGCAGTATGTGGATAAAAAGATTCACGTTGTGTCTCTGTAGCATATACTGGCGTATCAATGTCCATGTGTCGTCCACAAACAATGCTTCTCCTTCTCGCCCTCGTCCCCCTCGTGGTGGGGGACTACCCCTTCAGAAATACCTCTCTACCCTGGGAGGACAGAGTCAACGATCTGGTAGGTCGTCTCACCCTGGACGAGATCCAGCTACAGATGGCCCGTGGGGGATCAGGAAGCAATGCTGGTCCTGCCCCTGCTATATCCCGGCTTGGAATCAAACCCTATTCCTGGGACACTGAGTGTCTCCGTGGCGACGTGGCGGCGGGAGAGGCTACATCCTTCCCCCAGGCCTTAGGACTTGCAGCCTCATTCAGGTATGACCTTTATAGAGACGTAACCTACTCACAAAAACGATGTGATTGTTCTGAGAGGACTATACATGAACTATATATTCATGTTTATACACGCAGTATTCTTGATTTTATAACCAGCTGGTTACCTTTAAGCTAACCTGATCACTAGATATCTGATATATTGTCATGAGGATATGCTTGCTACTGACGCACCAAACCGACTCATCTTCAAGCGGCGATTATTTATGACTCTGGACACGGGTTTGTCACTTGTATTGCAAGTAGTATCTGATATGAAAAACATCAAACTATTATGTTTTTATGTGCTTCACAGCTTGTTGCTAATGGCAAAATGTTAAGCTGGTAACAATGAATTATTTTCTATGTACAGAATACTGAATACATAATGCTTTCTATGAGAAACATTTGTTTTCTCATTCTTTATTTGACGTCTCAGAACTAATTCTGCTCCTTCATCAGGTGAATTGCTGAGATGGAATACTGATGAAGGAGCAAGGATTAGCTCTGAAATATCTTGTAAAGAATAAACGAGAAATTGCTTTCCATACAACGTGCCATGTATTAATGTTCGTTCTATTTCTAAATGCCTTCAAAAATTAGTGATTGAGTTTAGTTCTACGCCGCACTCAGCAATATTCCAGCTATATGGCGGCGGTCTGTAAATAATCGAGTTTGGACCAGACAATCCAGTAATCAACATCATGAGCATCGATCTGCGCAACTGGGAACCGATGACATGTGTCAACCAAGTCAGCGAGCCTGACAACTCGATCCCGTTAGTCGCCTCTTACGACAAGCATAGTCGCCTTTTGTGGCAAGCATGAGTTGCTGAAGGCATTCTACCCCGGGACCTTCACGGGTCCCTTAAAAAATTATGATTCTGACAAGCAAAACGGAATTAACACAACCCCCCCACCCCCTACCCCATAATTATTCTTGTCATGCATCGGAGGGTCCGGCTGACCTCTCTGATTTCATTGTAAAATACTGATTTCACTCTTCCTGCAGCACAGATCTGATATTTCGGGTGGCCCAGGCAACGGGCGAAGAAGTGAGAGCCAAGTATAACAACTTCACTTCACACGGGATATACGGCACTCACAAGGGTATCAGCTGTTTCAGTCCGGTCATCAACATTGTGAGAGACCCCAGGTGGGGTAGGAATCAGGTGAGAGATGCGTTATGAATTAGGTCTTGTCTGTGCCTAATCTTTTGGAACATTGTTGACTCACGGCCTTTATCTTATTGATCGATTTCAGTTATGTCTCCATAAAACTAGTCTGTTTAAGGTGCCCACGCCATATAGTTTCAGAGTGATAGAAAAAGTTTAGTAACATCATGTTTGCAGTGGTACCATGATAACTATTGGGAGCAAATCCACGAGTCTCGGGCAACTCTAAATGGATCGCATTATCGTCTTCCTATGGCATAACTACTGACATCACACTGAACAAGAAAGGGCATCTTGTCGAATCCTGTCAACACTGGAGGTGTACTGCAGCGATCTTTGGTTATTCAAAGAATTTTTGTTTTCACCTTTCCCCAAAGAAGCCTACATTTTTCTTAATGACCTCACGCAGCGGAACGTCTACTTCGCTGACAGTTGGCAAGAACTTAGCAAATACTGAGTCATTAAAAAAAAACTCTCACGTCACCTTTGGGCTCTGGAACGGGCATCTCAGTCAACGCCCTCACTTTCCTTGGGTCTACCTCCAAGCCTTTCTCTCTCACAATATGACCAGCATACTTGACTCTGGAATGTTTCACCTGGCACTTTTCAAAGTTCAGCTTGAGATTAAAAACTGTTGTTCTCTTGACGGTTTCTTTCATGATACGTTCATGATCTGCCTCATTGTTTCCACCAACGAGGACATCGTCCATTATTGCCCTTACTCCAGCAAATCCATCCAGTCTCCATGATTCGCTGAAATATTTCAGGCGCTGACCTAATCCTAAATGGTAATCTCAGCCAACGACATTTTCCAATAGTGCTGTTGAAGGTCGTTAGTAGACTAGACTCAGAATCTCGACGAATCTGGGGGAAGCCAGACGTTGCATCTAGAACAGAAAATATATTGGCACCAGGAAATGAAGAGACTACTTCCTCCACTGTGGGGATATAAAAATGCTCTCGCTGGACTGCCACATTCAAGTCTTTTGGGTCAAGGCATATCTTTACTGTGTCACTTTTGACAACTGTCACAATTGAAATGACCCAGTCAGTCGGTTCTGCCACCCTTGTAATCTGCTTCCATTTCTTACAGCTTGGACGTCATTTTCTCCACCAAGGCCTTCGGCTGGCGTCTTGGGCCATGCACGACAAGAGGTACTGTGGGGTCAATCCTCAGGTGGTATGTACCTGTGGTTGATCTGAACTCCGGGTACTTGTCAATCTCTTGAGTGACAGCATTTGTTCTCTGGATCATACCTAGTTCTTCACATACATCTCCTGATAGCAATGGCTTCTGTTTCAGGTCAGCAACATAAAATGGCGCATTCACAGTTCTATCCACGTAGGTTACAGTTAGGGTAACCATACCTTCAACGTCAAGGTCATGAAGTGTGTAACGTTTGAAACACAGTCTGTGCTATTGAAACCTTCATGATATGTCAGTGTATCTGTGATATGATAAGAGTGACTCGTCAGCTCCTGCATCAATTCGAGCATCCAGTTTCTTACCACAAACACTAACATCTATCAGCCACTTTTTCTGTTATGACGACTCTACTACATTCTCAAGGTACGAATATCCATCTGATGAATACTCATAGCCTTCATCCATTTCCACTTTGGATTTTGACCCAGCAGTTCCACTGCAACATTCTACAATGTCAACTTCATTGAGCTTAGTTTTGCACATTTTTGCAAAGCCCCCAAAACAACTTTCATTTGTCACATTGTGCATTTTGGGCAGGGCATTTCTTGTGTGTAGTTAGTAATCCACATCTACATCTACAAGTGTCAGATTTAGATTGTTTTTCAGGTTTCAGGAGTCTGTGTGTCCCAGATTTGTCATGGTTCCGAACCTGACTTGAGTTATGTCTTTTGCTAGCATGGGACTGTCTCCTCAGTGACACCTGATTAACCTTAGGATCTTCATCAACAATGGTTGCCATACCCTAAGGCGAAGCTTCATAAGTTTGGCCCTATCGAAATAGCAATTTGAAGTGTAAGAATATCCCCTTTATCCAAGATTCATTCAAGATGCATGCTAGTCGATAACAATCATTACAATGCATTGGACGTGTACGGACGTTAGTCAGATGATCAACGTTGTGTTTGTTTTCCCCTGGTCTACTTACATATATTATATATGTGTGAGCTTCGAGTAGGTAACTTGCCCAAGAGGGGTTGGTAGTAGAAAAGTGTGGATAAGTAATGAATCATTGAGTGTTTGAGTCTATCATCCTTTGTGTTTTCTCTGGGATATCCACCAGCTGTTTGCAGTGTTTGGTAGTGGGATTGGATAATGGAAGAGTCGATATGGATTACACTTAAAACAACTAAACATCTACATGGCAATGATAATGAAAAATTGGAAAATCAAAATATAATTTGTTTCCGCCTGCTTCATTTTCCTTGTCAGCTGCTTAAACATGATAGTGTGGTTTCTAATCAACGTATGCCAGAAATCGATTACAATGACCAGAAAATATTTTTGAAGATGTGGCACCTACATATTTCTACGTATACATGGAGTCAATGATGGTAACGCTGTTGTCAGAATCACTATCACTGGATCACTGTCGACTAGATTACCACTTCCATGTATAAAGTCAAATCAGAGGATAGTTTTACACCTGTTGACTGTACGAAACAGTCGAAACTTAACGCATTCATCATTCTTGAGACTCGAGTCCAGTTCTACTTGCTATCATTGGATAACTAACCTTAATATCCATAGATTGAAACATAAACGAGTACATAAAAATCATATGTTGCACACGTGTAATAAACCCTAAAACGAATTTCATTGGTCTGTTATCTGACCATGACCCCCATGAACCCATTGGACTGTGGAACTAATTTTTCCAGTCATAACTTTTTAATACAAATTTACTACGAATGTTCAGTCTCGCTACTACGAGAACAAACCAATGAAATGCTATCAAATAAAAACGTTACAAACAAGGAATTTCTCACACACCGAGATTCAAGAAAAGGTAAAAATAAACTCGGCTCGATAACGACAAGTGGAGCACGCGTCACTGGCGACAAACGGCTAACACTAATCACAGTGACCGCAACATTTGATTCAGAAGTTGCAAGACAATATCGTAGCTTCAATGCAAATAATGCAAGTGTCTTGTACATAAAAATGTACACAATGTGAACAATTATTCACGCTTTTCTGATGTACAACACTGGGAAGTGGGAAATCTGTTGTCTTCGACATGCCTTTGACATGTCTTTCATGGCAGTGAGTGAGACCGAGCAGTTACAAACCGTCGCCGTGTTGCTCGCTCTCCTCTCAGTGACTCTTCTGACGACGAAAAACGTTCCCATCAACAATGTTTCCAGTTATACAATTCTTACAGTTACTTAAGTTGATAAAGATTAAAGTTCAATTCAAAATGTGTAGCTTGTCAATATGTCGCGCTCTGTCCTTAGTAGGGTTACACGGGGAGTTTACGTCCATATTGCCGTATTACTGTATTCTTACGCGACCTTGACCTTTACGTCAAGCGAGAACAGCTGATTACGTGGAGCTGTTCAGAAATAAAAAGTTAGATACAAATGGATGATAAAGAAATTAACACACTGGCGAGTGTGTCATATTGTTTTTACGAAACACGTGTGAGAAAAATCCATATTTCCTTCGCTCTCGCTCGAGAAAAATGTATTTTTTCTGACCCTCATTTCATAAAAACAAAAAGGACACGCTCGTGTATTAATCTCTCTTAACATATCTACTGGTCAACACGACGTTGTCATATGTTGTCGTTTCTGGCATCGTTGGAAAGACAACGGCTATTTTCGATGCTAAAACTGCATTGAACAAATCCATCCAATTACGTCTACTCTACGCTTTGCTACAGTGTTGACTCCACAGATAAACTTAAAGACCGGGAATCAGTTCTTAAAAACAGGTATGAAACCAACAAAGAAATGTGATGTAATCAACAAATTGGTACAAAGGTATCACAGTCTTAGTACGAAACAGAATGGCAATACACATTTAGACGTATCATTATAAAAAAAGTGTGATAGCAGTATTACTGACAGTGATGGTAATGGATAAATGCATTGCATGTTATTACATCAGCTACTGGTATAAACGTCCCTACTTGCAGGTTAAGATTTGCGCACATGGTATTCTGCGATCGTATAGGCCATACAGGATTCCTGTTGTGTACTTTTTCTAGTGAAGGAATCACTGCCATCCATGTGTCTTCCAAAAAGTATCTTTTCAACGTGGCATGCTACCAGATCAAAATCAGAAAATCCGTTAACTCTATCTAAACACGAACACGACTTGTTGATGTATGTATTTGATTAATACTTACACTTCTGCATATATGATCAGGTTTCAAAATATCTTGAGGAAAAGACAATACCATTGCTGTCTACAGATATCCTCGTATGCTTGTTATTTGCATGGTCTATAATCCTGATCAAAAGCTGACAGTAAAGTGTCAAAATGTCATGATACAACGATGCCCTTGTACTACAAATACAAAAATAGTAAGAAATGACTTCGCGTACGTCAACAGTTAAGGGAATGGTCAGCTAAAAAGTCAAATAAATGGGATGATTCTGTTTATACAGTCCCTGTCGTTTATTTTCTACAGGAAACATATGGAGAGGATCCATTTCTGAGCGGAGCCTTCGCTGCAAACTTCGTGAAGGGTCTCCAGGGAAACGACCCTCGCTACATCAGAGCCAACGCTGGCTGCAAACATTTCAATGTCCATGGTGGTCCTGATAACATACCAGCTCCACGCTTCTCGTTTGATGCAGAGGTAACTTGGAGACCACTTCATCTCGCATAGTTTGTCTTTAAAACATAATTAAAAGCAACGGTAGCAACACACTCTGTTGTTTTACAGGTGTCTGAAAGAGACTGGCGCACTACTTTTCTCCCAGCGTTCCGCACCTGCGTCAAGGCTGGTACTTTCAACCTAATGTGCAGCTACAATAGGTGAATATAAGTCATCAGCTACATGTCTTAGTTCTACTGACACAACGTTATTCCTTTATCATCCTTCAGGCAAAAATACTGCTATTTTGCAATGTCTTTGGCGAGATGTCCCTTCCACAACGCAAACCTACCATTAGCGCGATTGATCGTCGCCCGTACCGCTAGAATGGCTTTGTGAAATGGAGCCAAGTAGGCTGGAAAAAAATGAAAAACTGAGTGATGTCTGTATACCCACAGTCAGTAAGAAATCTGAAATGCTTCTTGCTACCGATAACAGTGATGCATCAATGTATTTTCTTCTAATGTGAATCCTTCATATTAAAGAATCAACGGAGTTCCAGCATGTGCCAACAAGAAGCTTTTGACGGATATTCTGAGAACGGAATGGGGCTTCGAGGGTTATGTGATCAGCGACGAAGCTGCAATTGAGAACATCATAACTCATCACCACTACCTCAACAACAGTGTGGACACCGTAGCAGCGTGTGTGAAGGCTGGATGCAACCTTGAATTGTCACAAAATCTAGCTCAGCCCGTTTTCATGTCACTTGGTACGAGTATGGCATTACTCACGTGTTGGAGCTTACCGTGAAGTTAGACTTTTGGTAACTACGGTGACATAACATTAGAACGTCGCTGGCTTGACCGTTTTTTATGTAACCTACCTAACATTCATAAAGATCCGAGTTACAATTAGTCTTCAGCAAACCCACACTTGCCGTGAGAGGCGATAAACGTGATTCGGTGCTCACGCTCCTTGACCTGTCTGACACTGTAACTTGTTCGCTGGCCACGAGAGGGGCGTGGGTAGATGTACTCTCGATGTGTTTTTGTTTTTGTTTTTTTATGACGGGCTCAGGAACATAAACAATCATCCTGGGTACACCAACCTATGCACCCCTCGCAACCAGTTAACAACTTATTTGTCTTACCGAACGCTTTAACTCAATGTTAATTTTGAACTGTTTAAAGCATGTTTATCGGATCGTACACTTCAGCAAACCTGTGTGAATCAAAAGATTCGAATCTAGCATCAAGCTGGTTTTCCCACAGCTAATGTCTTAGTAAAATCGCTGCGATGTATTTCACCTTCTTAAAATTCACAAGGACTACATTTGAACGATTAGTACAAAAATTATTCACTGGAATGCGAGGCAAATCTTTTTGTAACCATCGCTAGCTCAAAAACATTTTAAGTGTTATCGGTATCAACCTGTTTCGTCTGTTTTTAAAACAGGTAAACAGTAGCAATTACACGACCCAGGCATAGTCATGGTTGAGTGACGTTTGCTCGTTAGACGAAGGAGGCATGGGGACCAGTCCATTTCAGACTTAACAGGGGTGTTGCTACAAAGTAAAAACAAAGGCAACATGAATATATTTCATAGGATATTCTTAATATTTTACTGTACGTTTTCACATATATCTCACACTTATATAACATTCACAAATATATGAAAATATATTATATCGTATAGTTTTTCTTATATTACTGTTAGCTGGCCAAACATTCGCATCTTATCACCACACACACATATCTAGAGCATATGTATTCCAGAAGGGAAGTGACATAGTCATACACAAGAATTTTGATTATATAGACATGCAGGTATCGTCTAATTTTTCCGATGGCACAAAGCTTGAAGTTTGCGTTCCTGGCAGTCCATTTGAACATTCACGTTCATGACAGCTGTGGAAGGTGCAACGAAAGATGACCCAACTGAGAGCGTGTGACTTTCCATTTTGTTGCGTTGCTGAGAGGTTCCGATCATCATGGATTCAGTTTTGTCACGACTGAGTTTGACGACGTCCAATTCTGAACTTAGCAAACACATTCTTCTAGCTGTGAGATTCCAAGCCTGTTTAGAAGGTTTAGGCCAATGTACAGTAGTTGGTCATCAGCATGGCTATGGAACTGGACTGACCACCTCTAAACCTAGAGGTTTAGTGTACATTGAGGAGAGGACAGGTCCAAAACATGCCTCCTAGGGATTCCCACACTTCCAATTCCTTGCTCTGAACGGACATGGACCACCCACCTGCCACATACTGTCGGCGTCTTGGTGGTTCACGTCTGTTTAGTTACTTATTAATTTGCATTTCCTGATTAGGAGAATAGATTTCTTTAATCTTTTCATTAAGTGTTTGATAATAAACGTACTGCTTGTCATCTCTGTATTGTCAGATCTTAATTGATAAACACCTTCAGTTACCTTAACCTCATTAGTAAGCATCTTGAGACCCTCAAGATCTCCAAAAGCCTCTTCCAAACATATTTCACGGGTCGGTGACTCCACAGCTCACACTGACCCATGGAGAAATCACTCATGCCTGGTTAGACAATCCAGGCATAGTAAGGGTTTAAAAATTAGACGAAACAGGTTTTCCTTCTTGGCCTTCAAAATAAAGGAAACGGACCCGAATATTGTAAACTGTGTGAGAATACCATCCATATCAAAACCTGAATGTTCTAGAATTATAACTGTTGTGATAGTACTTGAATACAACACTAAATAAAGTACTCTGAAAAATACGAGATAGCTACTCTTCAAACAGTTTTTTTCTGTCTCCTTTCAGTCGATGCTGTTAAACAAGGCAAGCTCACCGAAGACGAAGTTAGGACCAGTGTGAAGGCTCTGTTCAACGTCAGAATGAGGCTAGGAGAGTTTGACCCACCGGAAATGAATCAGTACACCAAACTCAACGTTTCAATAGTTCAGAGTGAGATTCACAGAAACTTGTCCGTGGAGGCAGCATTGAAGACGTTTGTATTGCTGAAAAACGAAAACAGCGTCCTTCCCATAAAACCATCGGACTACAGAGATGTGGCGGTAGGTGCATGTAATTAAAATACTATATATGTTCACAGGGCGTGTGTAATTCTGCTTGATTTTCATGTAATTTTGATATGGGGTAAGGATCAACCACATTTAACATAAATAATGTAAACTATTGCCAATCAGGTTGTGGGACCAATGGCCAACAATTCTCAAGCACTGTTTGGAGACTATGCACCTGACATGGATCCTAAATATACCACCACCCCTCTACAAGGTGTACAGTCTATTTGGACAACAGTCAGGTATGGAGCTGGCTGCTCGGACAGCAAATGCACTCAGTATGCTCGTCAGGAAGTCCAAACAGCGGCAAAAGGAAGTGATCTTGTGTTTGTGTGTCTTGGGACAGGTGAGTGTACAATTTATGCTACTTGGGCATTATTCTGTGATGTTACTGGAAGCAGGACTAGTTGAATATTATTTATTGCGTTAGGAAGTAGCAACCAAAATGTGAATTCACAATCTCAACCCAACTGAGCCTGACCAAGCAGACCTATGAGACTTGAAAACCCATTATACCCCTTTCCATTGTTTCCATTGTCCAGCGGTAATCATCAGCACACACAAAAGTAAATAAAAGGTAAACATTACATTAGTACTCCTACCATGCGACGGAGGAAATCTCCATTATACGGCTTCATGATGAACAAGTGTTGCAGAACACCAAACGTGGTGATACCGTGTGTTCGTGAAAAGATTACCGTATTCTGGCCGACATTGGTGCGGATAAGCAAAACGACTTTCCACCCGAAACAAGACGGGAATACCATACGAGACAGAACAGGGACTTTGCATGACAGCATGTCTGATTGCACTTTAAGCATGAAATGCTGGCATGATATAAAATCAGAAACTGCTCATATAATTCATATGCTTCACGGAACAGATCAGATGTGAAGCTGGTTTCCAAGGGGATGTCCGCCTTTTCCATATTGAATATAAGTGAAACTTTGAGACAGGGATTTAGTAATATATTTGCTGGACACATTAAAATGGCCCGCTTTCCACGCAATATGTGTTTTATGGTGATCCCTGCAAGTTCAACATTGTTTGCCTCGTGCATCTGAAAAGTCGACGTATGTTGGGGCCTTGTGGGTGTCGGCCGATAACGTTTTATATTGTGTCATCATTACATTGAGATATGGGCCTCCGATCAAAGGAAACTGGTGAGTATGTGTTCTGTGATGTCGTGTACATTATGCAGTGCCGTGATATCGATGTTGAGAATACGTTTCTGTCAGGTACTGAGATAGAGGCTGAAGGCAACGACAAGGCCAACCTGGATCTCCCTGGACAACAGCTGCAGCTGCTGCAGGATGCCGTCACCTTCGGTCAGGGTACGTGGACATTGCACCACTGTGCAACACTTGACTAGTCATTTATCACTCACATGTAAAGACCCACAAGACCTACAAAACACTTGAAGTGACACCAACACCAATTACCACTGCCACTTCCAATAAATATTAATCCTTCGCCTTTCCTTTCCAGAATTTGGTGCAAAGGTCATCCTCCTTCTCTTCAATGCTGGGCCACTCAACGTCACATGGGCTGTTGAGAGTCCAAAGGTTAATGCCATCATGGAACTATTTCTCTCAGCGCAAGCAACAGGCGAGGCATTACGAAGAGTTCTCTTAGCTGAAGGACCCAACTCAGTTCCGGCTGGCAGACTTCCGGTCACGTGGCCAAGGTATATAGACACGGTAATACCTATTTCCCTTAATACTATTACTGGAGATTGCTTATGTTGATTTGTGCTAATGTAGGTTTCAGTATGTTTAAGTATGTTAAGTCCTCTGTATTTATGTAGAAAACCTGTGAATATCAGTACTGATAGAAGATTGCCATGCCCAAATGTCTAGTTTTACATAACAGTGTCATTGCCACGGTACTATCGTTTTATAATCAGTTTGCCGCAGGTTGTCCTATAACTGATGAAGGTGTCCTACCATACACACTTTTATTAATTTCATTGATATCGTGGTAATGTCTTGAACTGTTTGACCGGCATTGTGATATATATGACAATGTGTCAGCTTGTTCTGAAATGGAAATCCGAAGTGAACTATAAACACCTGCAAACAAAAACAGAACCATAATCAGAAATAATCTGCGATTAGATAATTCGATTTTGTTCGCCTAAGTGATCATGGACTGCGGATTCTGATATTAACTGTGTTCTGACCATATCAAATAAGGCAGATTGATCTAGATTACTATGATTCAAGGGATGATGGCTAAACATACTAGAAAAACTTCTGTAGCAGTGTCACGCATGTAACAGATAATTCTTTCTCAAGGTGCCTGACATGACCAACTACTCAATGGTTGAACGCACATACCGGTACGCCACGTATCCAGTTCTCTTCCCCTTCGGCTACGGCCTGTCCTACACCAGCTTCTTCTACGACATGCTGGAGTATAACACGGAGGTGACAGCTGGTGCCGACTTGACTGGTTCTGTGTCTGTTATCAATCGAGGATCCTTCCATGCCGATGAGGTATGCATATGTACCATTGTAAAGGTACCAGGTAATTGGTAGATAATTAAACAATTAACTGGTCTTCATTCGATTCCTTTAGTCTTCTCATACAAAAGCATGAGCTGATAAAAAACATTTGTAAAGACGGTTCTTTGATATACACAGCGCGGGAATCGTTTCTTCATTTCAGGTCATCCAAGTGTATATATCCTGGTCTAACGCCACGGTGACAGTTCCACAGCTTCAGTTGGTGGCCTTCAGCAGAGTGTTTGTACCAAGGGGTGTACAAACAAAATGGGACTTTACTATTTCAGCTGAAACCATGGCAGTGTGGACTGAACAAGATGGATGGGTTGTTGAACCAGGTAGGTTGATTGTGCAGGTACAAACATATTTTGATGACAAATCGTATCGAGGCTTGGTAGGGAAATCCGACGGTAAATGTTATAAATACACTAAGGGTGAATATTATCCTTTAGTCCTGTATCAGCTCACGTATGCCATGTGGCGCAGTAGATGGGTCTTGAAGAGCAATGAGGGATTATTATGACCAAAGGTCTTAAAATATCAGACTACCCTCTTTAATGCCATTGTGGGTAATAATGGGCTTGTCAGTGTATGGGAAATCTGTATTAGTGAGTTTTTAATTTTTCTCTGATGATGGCAGAGTGTCTCGGGCCTGGGGAAGCAATTAGTCATCATCATGACCTCAGATATCAGAGACGATTACTTCACCTGTTGTGAGATATCAGACTACCCTCTTAATTCCTGTAGTTACCTTCGCCTGAAACTTTAAAATAACGATATTCATAAGTTTGACGGGTTTATTATGTGTTACACTACTGATTCCATCAAGAAGAAAAGAAGCAAATTGGAACTATGTGTGTGTTATGTAGTGATAATATGAAGGGACGTTGTCTTTAACCATTGTTAGTATTATGGTATGAAGCCATTACAGGTCCATAGGTGATCAACAGCTCTTGGTATGTTTGTAAGTGACGGTGCTTGTGAAACAATCCGTTTGTGATAGCAAAATGTGCCACAGTAACAAGAGCTTATAAGTATATGTTAAATCAACAACGGTTTTTTTTCAGGTGTCATTTCATTATGGGCAGGAGGTCAGCAGCCCAACACCAGTCCAGCTGTTGAGTCCAATGTCCTTGCTGGGCAGTTTACAGTCACGGGGAAAAAGGTCCTTGGTCGATATTGATGAATGACCTGTTGTTTTCACTTACTTTAAATCAGATTTGTCTGTCTAAATTCTACGTTTGAACTTACGTACAGTATATCGATCGAGTGACCAATGACAACAGTGTTGCATTGAAAAACAAGAACACTTGAATCTGCACTGTGTGTATTGCACAATGTTGTAAATTCTGTTAAATGGTATTGTATATTGTAAAAGTATTGTGTTAGAAATGTTTATGATGGTTTATGTCAGGGCTGGATATGTCTTGCCACGACAACAAAAGCGGCATCTTCCCTTCAATATTTTGCATTCGTTTTGTATGTTCAGCGTGTCTCAGATCGTAACGGTTCATAGACATATTAATAAAAAATGACCTAAATGCATTTTGTTGACATGACATCGTAAAGTCACTTGGTCGTACCACGCCCCCTTGTGAGACTGAACACGTATGCAGTAAACGCAGGTTATTATGAATGAATGCAATCTCATCCATTCAGGAATTTTAAGAAAACTGGCGATACAAAAAAAAAGAGAATAAGATCTCAAATCATTCTGTTCTAAAGAACATCTTAAGTCCTTTCCACACGGACACATGAAGAGAGATAAGGAGATTTTGAAGACAGAGCTAAGAGAAACCACTCTTCGAAATCATAAATGAATTTGGGATTCAAACCGACGAATAAATGATTCTGGTACTTCTGAGTGGCGCAGTGATTTCTGTGCAGTATTTTCCCAGGGCCTACATTATATTCATATTTCATGACTCATAATAGAGGTTAATTTCAGCTATCTTCTACCAAATACGTAGCGACGAGGGAGATCACATTATATAGACACTTTAACGTACATAAAACTAGTCTCGTACGGGATTTGAACCCACACTCTCACAGCCAGGCAGTCGATGGTGTAAACACGTTTCTGGCAATCGGAATCGGACAATGACGATGAATACATGACACATTTTCTGGATATCAACCACATTTCTATTCTTTATACGACATTTCAAAACAAATTCTTAATGATGAGACCATTAAATGTTAATGTATATAAATAGAACATGTTTACTCAATGTTGTAAATTCACTACCTGTCAAACCACCATCCTCAGTTTAAACACGCTCTCATTTCCTCCTTCAATCGGCCATCCATAGCCATCTGCAATTTTGACAGCCCAGAAATTCATCATCTTAAGCATACCTTCATCGCCCTATACAGATACACTAAACATCTGGTGCAAAAACCATTCGAAACAATTGATAGCCAGGAAAAAGATCCCGTTCCAAAGCAGTTCAGTCAACCATCTTCTGTAGCATCCCATACCAAGGTCCTACAGATAGAACATGTTTACACGATAATTGTACGGGAAGAATAAAAACACTGCTACAGGTTCGAATCTTTGCAAAGGATTTTTGCAAAATGCAACACAGTCCCGATAACGAAGCAGATGGCCGAAAGCTTGGCACGAATCATGCATATTTCAAAACGTAATTGTGGGATATTGGTCCCAGTGCACATGCATGACAGTGGCATAAATACCGATGTTGGATAGAGCAAGCATGCGGTAACCGAAAAACCATCAGGAACAAGCCATGACTTTTGCAATCCTAACGAGAAAATACGATCGGTATGGCAGATGTTGGCCACCATAAGCAAACTGATTAACCACCAATCAATCCAGATACAATATTGACCAAGTTCGGGAAGACCAAGAGTTGAGACTGTTTGTTCCATTTATCCGACAACATTCAAGTCATTTTGCAGTACGACAACGCAAGGCCTCACACAGCCACAATTGTTCCCGTATACTTGCACAGCGTTATCGTTAACGTATTGCTTTGGCAAGCATGCTCTCCAGACATGAACCCCAATCAACATCTCTGGTATCATCGCGATCATCAAGTGAGAGCGCGCGTACCAAATACATGTAATACATGCCATGAATTAATAGTTTTCAGGTGCGTTTGTCAATATTATTAAAGTATTAATCGTAAATGTTAGGAAAACATGCACTTCATCAACGAGATTAAAATGGCTTTTGCTTGAATGAGAGTTCTGAATCACTGACGTGTCTTACTGGACTGGACTGCATCTGATAATGAAGGCAACAGGTTGATATTGTGTAATCAGGTGATGATTTTGGCCTCGTAGCATTCAGAAATGTCCGTTTTTGACACATTGACGGCAAGTCAATAAGTAAGGCAATAACAGTAAATGTATATACTCATTTCCAAAGGAAAATGTAACGTTTAAATATCAAACCGTTTCTATTTACATGTTTGAGTGTGTTTCCCAGTTTTAATTATTTTATCGAACAGCCCATGTTCACAACTCCGAAAAAATGACCGGTCCCACTATCTTATCTCATAGCCTTCAGGGTAAACATTCCTTGGTGTGGCATGTATGCTGCCAAATATAAAGGGAGTCACGTTGTTCCTGTAACACATACAGTCATACAGTCCCATGTGTTGTCCATAGACAATGCTACTCTTTCTTCTCTCCCTTGTCCCCCTCGTGGTAGGGGACTACCCCTTTAGAAATACCTCTCTACCCTGGGAGGACAGAGTCGACGATCTGGTAGGTCGTCTCACCCTGGACGAGATCCAGCTACAGATGGCCCGTGGGGGGTCAGGAAGTAAAGCGGGTCCCGCCCCTGCTATATCCCGACTTGGAATCAAACCCTACTCCTGGGACACTGAGTGTCTCCGAGGTGATGTATCGGCGGGAGAGGCTACATCCTTCCCCCAGGCTTTAGGACTTGCAGCCTCATTTAGGTGAGACCTTCATGAGTGACCAGTGATGTGCCTATCTATACAATATATACGATCTGACTATTCATGGGGTATGTATTTATGTGTATCCGCACAGTCGTCTTGGCACAGCAACCAGCAGATCACCTTTACGTGAACTTGATTATCAATCGATTGTGTTTCTGGATTGTGTTTCTGGAAATGAATTTGTCGCTTTTAATGCAGGTAGTACTGGTTATGACACACCTCCATGCTATATGTCTCAAGACATAGAACCTAATATGTCTATTTTGAAATTATGCTTTTGAGCTTAACAGCCTATTACCAATGACAAAATGCTCTTTTCATATATTTTACACGAAAAGCACAAGAAGACAAACTACAAATTGGTACCATACTGAATAACACACCAACATTTATATTGTTTCTTTAGAATTCATATTTGGAAATTTGGTTTAATCCACCCCCTTACCATGAGGATACCGTTTGGGCGTAAGAGACGGCTTAATGGATCTGATGGTCAGGCTCGATTGTTGACGTGCTTGATTTTGTTTTCTAAAAATCTTCCCTTCTCCTGCAGCACAGATCTGATATTCCGGGTGGCCCAGGCAACGGGCGAAGAAGTGAGAGCCAAGTATAACAACTTCACTTCACATGGGATATACGGCACTCACAAGGGTATCAGCTGTTTCAGTCCGGTCATCAACATCGTGAGAGACCCCAGGTGGGGAAGGAATCAGGTGAGAGACCACAGATACATTAGAAATTAGGTCTCTCTTGTCCTTAATCTTTTTGAATTTCGCTAACTTGCTCTATACCTTTAAATATCCTTGGTTCTTGTCCTACTGATCTATTTCAATATTATCTCCAGGGTACTAGGTTGGTTATGGTGTACAGGTCGTCTATAGACGCAGTTGTACCCATTTATTTACTAAAAGATCGGAGTGTACGGACGCTCTCAAACTATACATGGAACAAAACGTTAACCGTTAACCATAATTTCCAGTATAAAATCAAAACCATTATTGAAATTCCTTTAAACAGGATGTGTGCGCTTTTGGAAGCAACGCATTTTGTTTTCTTGAAGTTACCTCCTTTTGAAAAGTGAAAGTCAGAAATGACTATTTTATGGTCACATGGTTATCATTTGTTACAAGAGAAACCTAAGTATAACAGTGTGTATAAGCAAACTGGGAATAGTTATTTTCTTTTAAAAAGCTGTACCATCACATCTTGAACAATATTAATATTAAATACAAATGAAAATGATGTCCCTAAATCAGTTACTAGATGAACCTTCTCAAAGTATGGATGGGTGTTCCCAATTAGTTTAACCTGACATTTCCACAGTATCACATCTTAGTTTTGAAATAGGCTGGCGCTTTACGTCTTAATCTGGGTATAGTTATGTTGTGTCAGTCTGTTTTGTTACCGCCTCTAGTGGAACGATCTGAGGAAATACCCGTAGATGCTTGTACTATAAAGGGACTGACATGCGCAGGACATTTGTATTGTATTATATGTACACATTAAATTAAATCTGTGACCATGAATATTCTAACACAAAAATGACACTAAAGGGGTTCCAAAGTTGAACATGTTCCATAATACAAATATCTTGCCTCTTCACATGTCAAGCCAACAAAGTAATACATAGTATTTTTAAAATCACTGTATATTCTAAAACCCATCATATTTAGATATTACTTTAAATCCATTGGCACAGAAGTCAAACGCAGTGTTGGGGATGTTGCTATATGTTATGAAACTCACCATGTTACTTTCTGTAAACGAGGAGTGTTACTTCAAATGATGTTGCAGGAAGAGAATACTGCACATACATATTTGATGTCTATACTTACAAACGTGTTTTAAAGTATCGGTGGAGCATCATATATGTATGCAAGTTTCTAGAAACAATGCACGTTAAATTGAAATAATATTACATTGAACACATATTAGATGTGTTACAGAGACACCGTATTGACTTTATTTAAAGTTCTTAAAGACGTTGTTTTCCCTATAGGCGATTACTCCGTTCCAAAGACCATTATAGTTCCATTATTTAAGTAAAAAAGATATCTGATCTGATTTGGCTCTATCCATCATCAAAGACCTTTAACTGTGTGTGCATTAATGCCTCTGAACCATCTCTTTAAGTAACAAACACAACGATCCTCATTATACATAAAAAATAGATTCCAAGTAGAGTTCATGTGTGTTTTGTATCCTCTAATTAACTATCCTTTTGTACACATGTCCCTATATTCCAATGAGTCATATCCAGCTTATATTAATTTTCCTTTTTGGGATCCTGGTTTTATTCCACATTTTCCTTGCCTCTGACATAAAAAACAGCGTTTCGGTCACCTCCTTGTAAGTTGATATAGGTATCGGTAGATGACACTTCATCCACACTAAAGATGTATGAAAGAAATAATGCACAAAACCTACCATAACTGATTAAGAAGGAAGTACGAAACTTACACATCTTTATCTGCAGAAGGAGTCAAGGATGGTCTTTCGCTGGATGCAGGATCCGTTATCACCTATTTCCTTAAAACACTTCCATTTGTACTGTCGTATCAAAGGCGAATTTCACAACTGTTTGATACATGGACCAGTGTAAACATAAGGAATCCAGTTTGTGTTTGATACTCTTAGTGAGTGTCAGCATCCAGTTTTACTTGATATCATTGAATTACACTATAATATTACCACCGTCATTTGTTGGCTGCACAGCCATGTTTCGACCATTGTCAAAGCACATTGACACTTAAGTTCTCAATTCATGGGTGCATTAAAAACCTGTTATTACATGCTGCACCGAGGAGTTTGGAAGATATATAAATATATTACATAGAATTACATCATATTTCAAATGAATCATTTTTGGATGTCAGACCAGATGTGAGGAGGCTATTCTACTACTATGATGAATTGGTAATCAATAATTTTCATTCTGTGTCCCCTATAATGAACGGATAACTTCCATGCTGGCATTGCTCAACTGTATTGATTTACATGGGATACCTATGTTAAAGTTTCATCCATTATGATGACTTAAACATACCAGTTAGTATTTAATTTGTGCACTGAATAAATACAATCAGTTGATATTTCTGATGTACAGATTGGTTTATTCTTACAAACATGCAAAATGACGGACTACTGATCTGGAAGCAGCTCTCTGTGAAAATGTTTCTAATAACATCTACCAATCTTCTATGTTACCAATGTTACTTTGGGTGGATTATAAGGTTTCATATTTTCTGATTTATAAGCCATAAGTGTCAAATGACCTTGGTGATTATGCGAATTGATCACGATCAGAAAGTGAGGATGATTGCTTCAAAAGGAATATCTTATTGTTGTTTTATTTATAACCCACATGGCAGATTTGCATCCTAACCACTGAAAACAAATCGAAAATGGAAAAGGCAAATGTATACGATGGAGATCTACCAGACAGTTATACACATGCCACGCACAGATCGCTAATTTGATTAAATCTCCGCATACATACTTAATTTTCTAAAACGTAGCGCACTAAAATGAAAGGTATACGGATAGTATATAAATCAAATACCACGACCTTTTCCTTTCTCAAGGATAATTTAGGAGGCCACCAAAAAGCCCCTGCCCTACACCACACAAATAGGATTGGGTGACTATGCATGTTAAACAGATTGGAGAATGCTGTCCTTCAAAAGGCAACAACACTATATATGTCTGATATTCATAAATTCTCAATTCGTTTTTCACAGGAAACATATGGAGAGGATCCATTTCTGACAGGAGAGTTTGCTGCAAACTTCGTGAAGGGGCTCCAGGGAAACGACCCCCGCTACATTAGAGCCAACGCTGGCTGTAAACACTTCAATGTCCATGGCGGCCCTGAGGATATACCTGTTTCACGCTTCTCGTTTGATGCAAAGGTAACTTGAGATAAATGGTGTCGTCATGTACTGTTACAGTAACTTCAACGGTCTTTGTGGATTCATTTTGGATTCATGGTGACCCGTCACTTTTATCGGCATGTAAAAATTATGGTACACATCGCCGCGACTCCCAATCACACAATCAATCTAACATATTCCAAAGAGGCGCTGATTATTTAGGTTTGATTCTCAACGCAGGTACAATATTACACTCATATATTTGATGTTTTACAGGTGTCTGAAAGAGACTGGCGCACTACTTTTCTCCCAGCGTTCCGCACCTGTGTCAAGGCCGGTACTTACAATCTCATGTGCAGCTACAATAGGTATTGGTACAAATGTATAATCTGCGTTTTCTGGAGATATTTGTAGACGAAATCATAACACCTAGATGATAAATCATGCCACAAGTGTGGTACTCAAAAAACAAAGTGATAGTGTGAATGAATCGTGTTAGCGAGAAAGCAAACAAAAATGTTTTTCCTCTAATGTCTATCCCTCATTTTCAAGAATCAACGGAGTTCCAGCATGTGCCAACAAGAAGCTTTTGACGGATATTCTGAGAACGGAATGGGGTTTCAAGGGTTATGTAATAAGTGATGAAGGTGCCATTGAGAACATCATCTCTCAACACCATTACCTCAACAACACCGTCGACACTGTTGCAGCGTGTGTGAAAGCTGGGTGCAACCTTGAACTGTCAGGAAACCTGGCACAGTCCGTTTTCATGTCGCTTGGTACGAGTATATCAATTGACTTTTAGAGTTTACTATGGGGAAATGTTTATTTCTGTGTTAACTTTACTGCGGCACAATGAAATCGAAAACACCATTTGGCTCGACTGTCTTTTATGCCCGATATATAGTTAATGCGGTGAAGTATTTTATACATCACAACACCCTTTTGTGTGTCAGTCGACTTGGAAACATAATTGTACCTTTTCCCATCGTAGCACTGAAGAATTACCATAATAGCATCAAGGCAAAGATGTCCTACAAAGTTTATATCTTTCTCTTCTGATACACATATTTAACCCAAACGGATCAACTAAATGCTCAAATTTAGTACTCTGTGCTTGTTCATTGGCATTTGTCAGAAGTCTGGTAATGTTCGACTTTTAGGTGTTGTATAAAAAAGAGTTCCTTGCCCCATTGCAAGTTGCCACTGGCACTTACGGCAAAATGTGAATGCCTCCATGATACAGCGAACATCCCATTAGTCCTGCCTGGCACTCGAACCATAGGGAAAAGCCATGGAATAAGAGACGCTATACAGTACAGCATGTCATCCTTATCAATCCACTGCATGAAGTCATGATGGGCGGAACAGACTTGTAACTTTCATTATGTAACAAAGAACTTTTTACATGCAATAATCTTAAACGTCACATTAAAAACTTCCACCTTACTAACTCAGCAGCCTAAAGGTAAACTATCAAAATGTGGAATCATGAAACTACGAAATAAGCTACACTTCCACGACATTATTGTATGTTTTGTTTGACAGTTGATGCTGTTAAACAAGGCAAGCTCACCGAAGACGAGGTCAGGACAAGGGTGAAGTCGTTGTTCAATGTGAGAATGAGGCTGGGGGAGTTTGATCCACCGGAAATGAATCAATACACCAAACTAAACGTTTCAATAGTTCAGGGTGAAGCTCACAGGAACCTGTCCGTGGAAGCAGCATTGAAGACGTTTGTATTGCTGAAAAATGAAAACAGCGTTCTTCCCATAAAACCATCGGACTACAGAGATATTGCGGTAGGTCTATAGAACAGAAACGTTCCCATATGTTTTAGGGTTGGTTGAAAACCTGTGCCATTCACGTGCAATAGTGATACGGAATTAGGATCAAACAAATTTTACATGAATAATGGGAATTGTTGCCAAACAGGTTGTGGGACCAATGGCCAACAATCCGCAAGCACTGTTTGGAGACTATGCACCTGACATGGATCCTAAATACACCACCACCCCTCTACAAGGTTTACAGTCTATCTGGGCTACAGTTAAGTATGGAGCTGGGTGCTCGGACACTAAATGTACGCAGTATGACCGGCAGGAAGTCCAAACAGCGGCAAAAGGCAGTGATATTGTGTTTGTGTGTCTTGGGACAGGTGAGCCTAATCTGTTTTAATTGGACATTATTCTGCGATTTCATTGTGGCGTCGTTTGTATCATTCTATTGATGAGAGAAATGGAGTGCTTATTCCAACATTATCATCATGTCGTCACATTCAAAAGAAGGTCAGGTTCTTTGTTTTACACAGCACATTTTCAATGATCCCTTCAGGCGCTTCTCACCACTATGCGGTTGAAGAAGGGGATGACGGAATGTGGTGTTCTCAGCTTATGTTGTATATTTTCTCAAAATGCATTTGGATATGGACTTCAGATGAAAGGGGAAAGCAGCTAAATGGAATCTTTTGATAGTTTGTATTTTATCCCGTGATGTTGATGTTGATGTTGATGTTGATACTAAGTTTCTGTCAGGAACTGAGATAGAGGCTGAAGGCAACGACAAAGCCAATCTGGACCTCCCTGGACAACAGCTGCAGCTGCTGCAGGATGCTGTCAATGCCGGTCAGGGTATGTGGGGGTATAATCACTGTGGGATTTCTTCAGCCACTCTTTACTGCTCATTTATAAGTCACATAAGAAGGCGTTCTGTAGGTTCTGTAGGCCCACAAGAACGATTAATGTAACAGCAACTACAACTGCCGCTGTCATTTCAAATAAATATTCATCCTGCGTCTTTTCTTTCTGAAGGTGCGAAGGTCATCCTTCTTCTCTTCAATGCTGGGCCACTCAACGTCACATGGGCTGTTGAAAGTCCACAGGTTAATGCCATCATGGAACTATTTCTCCCAGCACAAGCAACAGGCGAGGCTTTGCGAAGAGTTCTTTTAGCTGAAGGACCCAACTCAGTACCTGGTGGCAGACTTCCGGTCACATGGCCAAGGTATATAGACACGGTGAGTATATGTATTTGACTCCACACCTGTCATGGTTATTGCTTACCTTACCTTAAAGATTATCTTACAACCCATCAGTAACATATGTATGTATAGAAATACTGCAAGTTTTTAGAATGTTGCTGCCTGTAGCTACAATTCTAACCTTTCTCTTATTTTGCATGCATAATAGATAAACGCGCAGGAGTGTTTATGTCTTCAGATTTCTTTTTTCTAAGGATATTGCTGGTAAGGATATATCTCATCAGCTTGCAGATACTTAAGCAAAAATATACCCTGTAATACTTAATGAGCTTGACATTTTCACATAAAGTGAACTCAACTTTACATGCAAGACAATTTATTTGGGAAACATCAGCATTTTGCCACCTTCCTACGTTATTTCTAACATGTAATAAACCAGTTCTTTTTGTTGAAAATATCATCATTACTATAGAGGAATCAGTTTGTTTGGCACTGCAGTAATCGTGATGCGACGTTTAGGTATTTAACATGGGCAGTAAGATGTTAACCATACGCTTCCAGTGCCATGGAACACTAATGTCGATTTTTGGTTTAGGCACATCACAGCGTGTCAGTCTCATCCGAGAAGTGCACTATGTGGATCTACCAAGGAAGTATCTGGAATATTGACCTGCAAAGAATTATGGTCATGGATACTTGACTATCTTCATCAGCAGTGTCACACTTGGCGTTCATGTACTGACTCTCTGTCTTTATTCTTTCACAAGGTGCCTGACATGACCAACTATTCCATGGTTCAACGTACATACCGCTACGCCACGTATCCAGTTCTCTTCCCCTTCGGCTACGGTCTGTCCTACACTAGTTTCTTCTACAACATTTTGGAATACAACAGTGAGGTGACAGCCGGTGCCGACTTGAATGGTTCTGTGTCTGTTATCAATCAAGGATCCTTCGATGCCGATGAGGTATGTACGTATACCGTTGTAAATGGGCCATGTAAGTGTTAGATAATTAAAACATTAACACGTCTTGCATCTATTAAACACGGTATAAGAACAATGTCAATAACGAGTATGAGAGTGAGCAATGTTAAAACAATATCAAGATACACCAGAAATTGTCTTCACACGCATTACCCATGAACTCAGATTGATTTTCGACTGAAAAATGACCGATCGTTTCTTCATTTCAGGTTATCCAGGTGTATATATCCTGGTCTAATGCCACTTTCACAGTTCCACAGCGTCAGTTGGTGGCCTTCGGGAGAGTGTTCGTACCACGGGGTGAGGAAACACGTTGGGACTTTACTATTTCGGCTGAAACCATGGCAGTGTGGACTGAACAAGATGGATGGGTTGTTGAACCAGGTAGGCTGATTATGCAGATGCCATAACAATGTTTTTTTTTATGGCAGAGTGTATCGCTTAATGTTATAAATACAGTCAGTGTGAATATTATCCTTTAGTCCTGTATCAGCTCACGTATGTCATGAGACGCAGTTGATGGGTCTTGGAAAGCAATGAGTGATTAGTATGACCAAAGTTGTTAGAGAAGATTTCTTCTTCCATTATTAAGTGTCAGACTACCCCCGTAATGGCATTTGCGGTAGTAATGGGCTTGTTAGTGTATGGCAAATCTCTATTATTGCATTGTTGGCTTTTTCAGGTGTCATTTCATTATGGGCAGGAGGTCAGCAGCCCAACATCAGTCCAGCTGTTGAGTCCAATGTCCTTGCAGGCCAGTTTAAGGTCATTGGGAAAAGGGTGCTTGGTCGATATTAATAAAAAGTAATGCTAGCCATTTACACTTACTTTTCACGAGGTATACCTGTTTTTTCAGAGTCAGTTTTACTCTCATATCATTGCCCCCATGATCCTTGAGGACAGGCATGGAGGACTGAGATATAGCAAATCAACATTCATAGTAATACATTCAGGAACCTAATTGAAAGTTCGAACCCACTGATACATCTAGTAGCACCACACACACCAGATGGGATTCAATTGAACAGATATATTACACTTTAGACTTTACCCAGAAAGTGTAGTCCCGAATTTAACATGTGTTACAGGTGAAATCTTTGTAAATGGTATTGTGTATTCATTGGTGACGTCGACTGTGTTGATTGGTTATGCAGGATTCGTTGACACTTGATGTAATCACCGTTTGATTATACGATGCCAATGAACGTTTAGCAGGTATTTGTAAAGACAATGGTACCGCATCCAGTGGACCATTCAATGCATGATTACCCTCATCGCGAACACCTGTTGTCATCACAGATTTTCAGGGAACCAGTAATTCGGGATTATCGGGACTGATTATTTCCTAACTTTGTCAGGCGTGGTTTGTCAACGGTTTGTCAACGAGGTAGTCTGGTTCACGTGCGACAGGAGCTTGGGTGACGTATGACCATGTAATACAATTAATAATATGTAATATAAATAGTAGACGGTTGAACGCATTACATCTGAAAGTAATTCATAATACAAAATAGAATACGTTAAATTGCATACATACCAACGAGAAACAATACCAGCACACTGCTAATGTAGTCCGAAACGTATGTGAATATGTGCGTGCGTTCGTTCGTGCGTGCGTGCGTGTTTTGCCTCCTTACAGTTAGGGATGTATTTTCACCATACTTTCATAACACACTCTTTATACCCGCATAATGCGTTCGGTTTTAACACTGCCAGTTGGTAGCGACAAGTGCCCACATTTGCCAAAGCCTTGCCCTCGTCCTTTGGAAAATAAACCCAGACATTCTCATTCTGTGACAATATTAATCATGTCTGACAACTGTATGCTATAGAAGAATGATACCGTTATCCAAACTGTATTTAAATGCCATTGCAAAGGACAACTGTGTAATCACAAAACAAAGGAGTTTGGGAAACCAGATTTCAGGAATGGAATAAAGTTGGATGAAATGTTGCCTGTTAATGCAAAAACAATACCAGAAAATATGTTCGATAGTTGAACGAGGAGTGTTAGTTTCTCAAGGCGTTTCTCTCCTAAAACACAGAGGCATGAAAGTGTTTGCAATCGAGACTTCTTGTTTGTCTTTAAGATTTATCTTTATTATCACCATTACTGACTATAATGAAGTACACATCTTTATGTATGGGAACTTTTTGTTAACTAAACAGAGATACGTTGTATATCCCTACGTCGTTATCACGCTGATGTCCGTACAGTGGTATTCTTCCTTACTGACCCACTGACTTCAGGAGTTGTGACCAAACAATCAATACAGAATACTGATGTGTAAGTTACGTTTGATAACCGGGTGACATTTGTGATTCTAAGATATGTTTGTTCAGTTAAAAAATTACCGTTTAATCATTACAACCAGAACAAGATCAGATAGCAAAGAACATGATAACACCAGTTCTCGGCGGTCCAGCCTTGTGTTTTCACAGTAATGTCTTTAGAATGGGAGAAGGTTTTGAAGAAATAACTGCACCTTTTTGTTACGTAGGGGAATCTTCATAAAAAGTATGTAATGTTTAGGCATCAAATACTTCAGAGTTTTCAGATATTTTGCGTTTGCGTCTATTTCTCAGTTTTAGTTTTTTTTGACAACAAAAAAAACTCATATTCTCAAATCAGATAAATATACCTGTCTGTTCCGCTATCTTATCTTATAACCTTCAGTGTAATCATACCTTGGTTTGACACGTATGCAGTCATATATAAAATGAGGCACGTTTTTCCTGTAACACATCACTAATTTGCTGTCATACAGTCGCTTTCTCTGTGTCGTCCACCCACAATGCTTCTCCTTCTCTCTCTCGTCCCCCTCGTGGTTGGGGACTATCCCTTTAGAAATATATCTCTACCCTGGGAGGACAGAGTCAACGATCTCGTGGGTCGTCTCACCCTGGATGAAATCCAGCTACAGATGGCTCGTGGGGGAATCGTACTTAAATATGGTCCCGCCCCTGCTATACCCCGGCTGGGAATCAAACCCTACTCCTGGGAAACTGGCTGTGCGCGGGGTGATATATGGGCGGGAGAGGCTACATCCTACCCCCAGGTATTAGGACTTGGGGCCTCATTTAGGTAAGACTTTAATGAGAGAGATAGTGAAGCCGGAACGTACAATATGAACGGCTGGAAATGACTGTACTGACTGTCGTTTTTGATGCCGCTTTGTCACAAGTCAAGAAAGTAACATGTCCAATTTTCCATTTGCCTGGAATTTATGACATAATCATGATGATGTAATTATGAAAGAATAAATCATCATGGGATTTGATGTTAACGTTTACTGAGCTATTTTATCGAAAAGTGACAAATAGCAAAGAAAGATAACTCTCCTTCATTTTCATTGCGAAATTAAATGGCTAAAATTGAGGAGATATGAAATTAACTCCAACTTTACTTTCATCTTGAAATTGTAAGTGGGAATGATAGCCCACAGACAAGTAAGATACCATTATTTGAAAACTGACTTGTCTCGGAAGTCTGGCGATGGGACTTTTGAACCCCAACATGGAGCATATTTTATGTTTTATCCTCACAGTACTTCTCCTTCAAGCTAGGGAGTCATATTTACATCTTTAAATATGCAAAGGGTTTCGCTTCTCCCGCAGTTCAGATCTGATATTCCGGGTGGCTCAGGCTACGGGTGAAGAAGTGAGAGCCAAGTATAACAACTACACAAAATACGGGATATATGGCGACCACAAGGGTATCAGCTGTACCAGTCCGGTGATCAATATCGCGAGAGACCCCAGGTGGGGCAGGAATGAGGTGAGAGATCCCAGATAAGTAGGGATTTGGTCTCTCTTGTCGTTAATCTCTTTCACCTGCCATAGGATTAGGATAGATTATTTACATAGCGCACATATCCACGCAGCTTGTACATGTTCAGCTTGCTGGTATTTTGTTATGAAACCTTAAATAGTTTGACTCAGTCTTTCATCACATTTCACAGACCTGTTTATTCCGTGTAAGCTAAGGCTGCTGAATAATCACTTAAAGCGATAATAAAAAATTGTTCTTATTATACATGAAAAACTAGATTCCAGTTAGCTTACACACGTGTTTTTGGATTCTCTTTATGATGATTTTTGCTTTAAGAAAGTGTCATTCAACTTACGTTCTTTCGGCTTCCTCTGTGAAACATTTCTTTTCTTTCAATCTGATTTATTCTTGTCTGTTGATAGAGGTACAGGCATTTCGTACCTTAATGAAACTAAACAGATATGAAAGAAAGTTCCCAATAAAACTCCCTTTTGCACTGTTGAATCAGAGGGCAGGTGTACAATGGTTGAATATTTGAAAAAGTGGAAGCATATGAAATATATTTGGTGTCTGGTTCGTTCTGGGACTGTCAGTTTTACTTGATACCAATGAATTACACTATAATATTAATACAACCAAGTTTGGACCATTGGCTGCACAATGGCTGACAAAGAGCATTGACACTTGAGTTCTAAATACATTTTTGGTTGTCAGTCCAGGTGTGAGGAGACTATTCTACTACTATGTTTAATTGGTAATTCATAATTTTCATTCTGTGTCCCCTATAATGAACGGATAACTCTCATGCTCGCATTGCTCAGCTGTATTGATTTACAAGTGATACCTATGTTAAAGTTTCATGTATTAAGATCTTTTAACCATACTAGTTAGTATTTAATAAGCGCATTCTTTCTAAAGAAATAGAATCAATTGACATTTCTCATGTACAAATTGGTTTATTCTTACAAACATGTAAGAAAATACTTTTGAAGGACAACTGAAATGAAAGCAACACTGTGAAAATGTTTCCAGTAGCATTACCTTGGTTACCAATGTTACTTTGGGTGCATTATAAGGTTTTCATGTTTCCTGATATATAAGCGAAAAGTTTCAAATGACGATTATGTGAAAAGTAACGGCACTAAAAAGAAATGTAAATAGAAACCAAGGACCATCGACCTTGTCCTTATCCTACAATAACACAAATAGGCTGGGATGACTACGCATGGTGAACAGATTGGAAATTGCTCTACTGCAAAAGGCAACAAAGTTAATATGTCTGAGCCTACATTCATACAGTCACGATTGTTTTTACAGGAAACATATGGAGAGGATCCATTTCTGTCAGGGACCCTTGCTGCAAACTTCGTGAAGGGGCTCCAGGGAAATGATCCCCGTTACGTCAGAGCCAACGCTGGCTGTAAACACTTCAATGTCCATGGAGGCCCTGATAATATACCTGTTTCTCGCTTCTCGTTTGATGCAAAGGTAACTTGAGATCAGATGGTGTCGTCATGTACTGTTACTGTAACCTCTACGGCTTTGTGAAGCCATATAAATTTATTTTGACATGTAATCTTTAACGGCCTACAAACCATTTGCAAACAATACATCATGGTGACACCCAGTCATGAAATCAATCTGGTATATTCAAAAGGTTGGAGGGAGGGGGGGGATTGTGTCGTAAAGATATATGTTGAAACAGAGCAGGTGTGAATGCATATAATGTATTGGCGGCTTGTACATATATTTTTCATCAACATATGCATGTATTGTTTGTATGCAAGAGATGAAACATACATACAAATTCTCTCTCACATCATACAGTAAGCTATAAATTAGTAAGTTAGTCTATGTATATTCTGTTCGAGCTTGGGTGTATAATTATTTGCGCATAAAGAGGTGTGGTCAAAGCAAGACCTCTTATTGGTCGACGTTTGCTATCGTCCGACATTTGTGTCAAGATCGTTTAGTTGAGGGTCAAAATCGGCTTTCAATCGACTTATAACAATAAACATGTAGGTGCCATGGGTGGCGGTCGATCTCATAATGATCTCCCGAATACATATATATTTAAAAAAATCTTAAATCGTCGCAATGGGCCTGTGGCCGGGAGTGGCAAACGATAGTCTTCACCGAGGAAAGCCGGTGTTGGGTCTCGACGGCTGATGTCAGAGTGAGAGTGTGGCGACGATTGGCGTCCTGGAAAAAGACTGAAGGGGGAGGTCCGAGCATAATGGTGTTGGTTGCTAGAGCTCTCAATCACAAAGTAGGCCTTTCTAGAATATTGATCCTGGTGGATCTGTCTTCTACTTTGATCAAGCGGTGAGACCCTTCGTCGTGCCACATTTTGGTCGTCATGGAAACCAGCAGGACAACGCCCATACTGTTATAGCAACTTTATCCGTCAACACCATATACAAACTCTTCAATGGCCTGACTTCAGTCCAGACTAAACGCGACAGAACACTTGTGGGAAGAGATTCAGAGGAGGCTCAATGATGTGCGACCAAGGCCGACAACTGCAGCTGAACTCTCTCAGGTGTATCACCGAGTCTGGGTGCAAGTTCCTGCGGCCTTCATCAACCGTCTCATCCACTCCATGTACAGATGATGCAACGCTGTTGTCAACGCCCAAGGAAGCCATAAACGTTACTGACTTTCGAATCGCACTGTCGCTCCACCTGTCGTCATTTTGACTTGTTATTGTCTGAATTTTGTCTTTAAGTATTGATGATCAAACGTGTCAATTTTGAAACCTTTCAGACAATTATTATGTTATTAACATCTGATTACCAATTTCAAAAAAGGGAGTGACGTTTTTTGCTGTTCAAGTGGCTCTCGCTGTGAGAAACTGCCACTTACCTGCCCCATGAACGCGTCACTCCCTGTGAGGAGTTTATTAATTTGTCCCATATATGCGGCTCCCGGCCTTAATAAGTTAATACATGTCTATTGGTAAAAGCAATAGTAGCACCACACTTAATTGTTTTATAGGTGTCTGAAAGAGACTGGCGCACTACCTTTCTCCCAGCGTTCCGCACCTGTGTCAAGGCTGGTACCTACAACCTCATGTGCAGCTACAATAGGTAGTGCGCAAATGTATAATCTACGTCTTCTGGAGATTTGTGTAAACGAAATCATAACACCTAGATGATAAATCATGCCACAAGTGTGGTACACAAAAAACAAAGTGATAGTGTGAATGAATCTTTTTAGCAAGAAAACGAACAAAAACTCTTTAGACACATTGCAGACAAACTATTTCTTGCTTTTGGTAACTGACGATTCCATGTATTTTCCGCTTATGTGTATCCCTTATATTCAAGAATCAACGGAGTTCCAGCATGTGCCAACAAGAAGCTTTTGACGGATATTCTGAGAACGGAATGGGGTTTCAAGGGGTATATAATAAGTGATGCAGGTGCCATTGAGAACATCATCTCTCAACACCACTACTTCAACAACAGCGTTGACACCGTTGCAGCGTCTGTGAAAGCTGGGTGCAACCTTGAACTGTCAGGATACTTTACTAATCCGGTGTTCATGTCGCTTGGTACGAATATATCGATTGATTTCTAGAGTTTACGGTGGAGAGACGCATTTTTGCTAAGCTTACTGCGGCACTAAGAAATCGAAAACACCACTTGGCATGATCGTCATCCATGCCCGAAGTGCATAGTTAATGTAGAGAAGTATTTTATACATCATAGCACTGAAACGTCCGGCAGTCGACTTGGAAACATAATTGTACCTTTCCGCATCGTAGCACTGAAGAATTACCATAACGGAATCACGGAAAAGTTGGCTGTTAAAGATACATATATATAAGCAAAACGAATCAACCTGAATTTAGTGCTCATATTTACCACAAGTCTCGTAATGTTCGACTTTTGGGGTTGTAAAAAGAGAGGAAGAACCAATGTCAGAATTTTCTTTTATTGTATGTGCTTGGCGCTTGCCCCAATGCAAGTCGCATCCGGCAAATGTACTTAAACTAACGGGATCGGGTGGTCAGGCTCGCTGACTTGGTTGACACATGTCATCGATTCCCAACTGCGCAGATCGATGCTCATGCTGTTGATCGCTGGATTGTCTGGTCCACACTCGATTATTTACAGACCGCCGCCATATAGCTGGAATATTGCTGAATGCGGCGTAAAACTAAACTCACTCATTCACTACATGCAACAATACTGAACGTAACATTAAAAAAAAATCCACCTCACTTACTCAGCCTAAACTTTAACTATTAAAATGCAGAACCATAAAACCTGCGAAATAAGCTACACTTCCACGACATTATTGTATGTTTTTCGTGACAGTTGATGCTGTTAAACAAGGCAAGCTCACTGAAGACGAGGTCAGGACAAGTGTGAAGACGTTGTTCAATGTGAGAATGAGGCTGGGAGAGTTTGACCCACCGGAAATGAATCAATACACCAAACTAAACCTTTCAATAGTTCAGGGTGAGGCTCACAGGAACTTGTCCGTGGAAGCAGCATTGAAGACGTTTGTATTGCTGAAAAATGAAAACAACGCCCTTCCCTTAAAACCATCGGACTACAAGGATGTGGCGGTACGTGTGTGTCATATTCCCTTACAGGGTTGAATGTAATACTGCTCTGTTTACCTGTAATATCGGCAAGGGATGTGTATTCAGATAACCACAACATGAATAAAGTGATTTCTTTTCAAACAGATTGTGGGACCAATGGCCAACAATGCTCAAGCACTGTTCGGAAACTACGCGCCTGAAATGGATCCTAAATACACCACCACCCCTCTACAAGGTGTACAGTCTATCTGGGCTACAGTTAAGTATGGAGCTGGCTGCACGGACACCAATTGCACTCGGTATGATCGTCAGGAAGTCCAAACAGCGGCTAAAGGCAGTAATCTGGTATTTGTGTGTCTTGGGACAGGTGAGTCTAATCTATTTTAATTGGATATTATTCTATGATTTCATTGTAGCGTCGTTTGTTATTTATTAATGTTGATGTTGAGACTACTTTTCTGTCAGGAACGGAGGTAGAGTCTGAAGGCAACGACAGGGCCAACCTGGACCTTCCTGGACAACAGCTGCAGCTGCTGCAGGATGCTGTCAACGCCGGTCAGGGTACGTGGGGGCACATTTAATAATCACCATGGAATTCTTTCAGCCACTCTTGACTGCTCATTTGACAAGTCACATCTATAGAAGGCGTTCTTTAGAAACACAAGAACAATCAATGTAACAGCAGCAACGGCTACTACTATCATGTCCAATAAATATTCATCCTTCGTCTTTTCTTTCTGAAGGTGCGAAGGTCATCCTTCTTCTCTTCAATTCTGGGCCACTCAACGTCACATGGTCTGTAGAGAGTCCACAGGTTAACGCCATCATGGAACTATTTCTCCCAGCACAAGCAACAGGCGAGGCTTTGCGAAGAGTTCTTTTAGCTGAAGGACCCAACTCAGTTCCGGCTGGCAGACTTCCGATCACGTGGCCAAGGTATATAGACACGGTGAGTATATGTATTTGATTTCACACCTTTCATGGTTATTGCTTACCAACTTTGAGCATCGAACGAGTCTTTGTGTGGTTTAATGAGGTGACATCATGGCAGACATGTGAAAGGACAAGGTTAAGGGTTCATTCCCATTATGACTACTCTCAGTTTGACTACCCGTCCAATATACAACTTGTTCCAGTCCAGTGCTAGTTCTCTTCCTCCCCCCCCCCCCCCCCAACAATGGTAGACTGTTCCATCGATATCTTCCCATTGTGACTACTCCAAGTTTCTCATCAACATACTCTTACACATACGTTCCAACAGCACCGTAAACAACTATAGCTGTACCGGCTTCATAAATATGCATTCAGTTAATTACATAGGTAATTATATGTAGCTATACATGATGTACACCTTATAGTAAGTGAATTAAGAATAATAATTGACATCTCAATGAAACTTCTGGCGTCAACAGTTCTTCTTCTTCAGTTTACAATTCGTATTTACAAAAAACTGTTTTGCAACATAGCCTGCTGCCTGAACAAATTCAATGGGCGACTTCTGTTGTCTCTGGAGCTGATCCTGCAAGCGACGGATGCGAGCATCTAAATCTCTGTACATTCTTTTCCTTGGTGGTGCAGGTGCTCCATACTCCAGCTGGGCAATTCTTCTTCTATTCGTGGCCTCGATTCTCTTGATCGCCTCGATGAATTGAATGAATTAAAAGGGTGACTGTGTCTGATGCTCTGGTTGAGCGAGTGGTGAAAACCCTCGAGGTGATTATTTGACCGTGGACCATCTGTTTCGGAATGGTTCCACACAGGGATGGGGAAACGTGCATCGTCATCAACCCAGACACTCACAACGTAGTCCTGGAATGCTTCACATCCCCGGATGTCTGGTGCTTGGTTCATGGCCTCAAGCCAGGTGTCTTGGACAAGTTCAGGAGGTAAAAAGGGAAGGGTTAACGCAGATCTAAATAGCTCATATAAGTCATCATTCTCTTTGTACATTGTCACAAGCCCTGGGTCCTGAATTTTGCGCCACAAGCACTGTGTGTAATGGAAGTATCACCGTCTAACAGACGTGTTAGGGAATTCATCAGAGAGAGCCTTATGAACAGGGTACTCAAAGTCTACCTGGATAGTCAGAGTTAGAAGAGGTCTGCCAGTTGTTTGTTGAACAGCATCCTTCAGCGCATGAAAAGGTCTACAGTAGGTACCACGTTGACGATCAGGCATGAGACAGAAAGCTAAGGGAATCATAGTATTGCCAGTGAGAGAGTGAATCACGTACAACTGATGCCAAAGTCTTGGCCACGAATAGGAAGTTCCATCCATAAAGAGAACATCAGCCTGCTGTAACGTTGAGAGTGCTTCTTCTGTAGAAAACACCAGCAGTTTGTCACCATCTCCGTCTTCAACAGCGAGAAAACGACGACCATCAGATGTAGTAGTCCATCTTCCGTCAAGGTTGACATCTCTACGATGTTCAGGCAATGCAGGAGTTGTCTTCCTTCAGTGTCTATACAATGCTGACTTTACACTGGACAGAGGTTGTGCAACAGTAGCAGCAGCAACAGGCTGTTGACGGTGCTCTTCATTGTACATTTGGGGCATTGGTGTTGACTCATCTCTGGATCTTTTTCGCAGTGTGTTCATGAGTCTAACTGTGGCTGGATTGTCGGGCCCGTGATTGTACTCGCCAGTAACTGCTCTGATGAACTCTCCAGTTGTTGACATGTTGCTTCTACATCTAGGAACAACACATTTTCAGTAGTCAGACACATTTCCAGACTTGTTGAACTTGTACCAAAATCTAGCATGCAACACTTGTCGGGCTCCTCTCTGTGATATAACAAACTCTGCTCGCTGAACACCAGCCATAGGTAAATCAAAATACGTGTAACTGGGTCTTATATACTTGTTGATAAATATGGCTTTATTTTTTTTAATCAGAGTAGAGGGATTACCCGATTGTTACAGAATGACGCTATTTGAATAATAGTGCCATGGTACTATTGTGTCATATTCAGTCTAGGGTATGTTGTACCAAGAATGATGTTGAAGGTTTTGTTATTAGTATTGCTATCAGTCTCGTCATCAAAATCTTTATTACGTATAAAGGTTGCAGGCACATACACACATGGACATACATATTCTAAACAGGTATGAAGGCGTGAACGAAAAGTGGGAACAATTTCTTAAAAGTGTATAGCACTTACCTGTCCACCTGCACAGACTATCCTAGATCCCCAGTGTATGCGTAATAGAGGTTTCAGTTATCTTTTCTCTAAGGATATGTCATATCAGCTTGCAGATTTTTGCAGGCAAAACTCCACCCCGAAGTTCTTTATTAGCTTGACATTTCCACATAAAGTAGTATTCATCATCTAAATCAACTTTACATGCAGGACAATTTCTTTTGCCACCTTCCTGCGTTATTTTTTAAACGTAAGGCACCAGCTCTATTTGTTGGAAAGGTAGCGCCTTGAACCAGTTTGGCTGGCATTGAAGTATGTCATGATCCGGCGATTAGGTATTTCGTATGGGCAATACGATGCTAACCATACGCTTCCAATGCCATGGAACACTTATGTCATGGGTTTGTTTTAACACCAACTGAAACAGTATTCCAAGCACAGCGTGTCTGTCTTATGCGAGAAGTATATATATATATATATATATATATATATATATCTGTTTCGGAATGGTTATATATATATATATACACACACACACACACACATACATACACATGTGTATCTACCAAGGAAATATCTGGAATATTGACCTGCAAAGAATTATGGTCATGGATACTTGAATATCTTCACCAGCAGTGTCACACTTGGCGTTCATATACTGACTCTCCATCTTTATTCTTTCACAAGGTGCCTGACATGACCAACTATTCCATGGTTCAACGTACATACCGCTACGCCACGTATCCAGTTCTCTTCCCCTTCGGCTACGGTCTGTCCTACACTAGTTTCTTCTACAACATTTTGGAGTACAACAGTGAGGTGACAGCAGGGGCCGACTTGAATGGTTCTGTGTCTGTTATCAATCAAGGATCCTTCGATGCCGATGAGGTATGCACGTGTACCATTGTAAATGGGCCATGTAAGTGTTAGATAATTATAACATTAACACGTCTTGCATCTATTAAACACGGTATAAGAACAATGTCAATGACGAGTATGAGAGTGAGCAATGTTAAAACAATATCAAGATACACCAGAAATTGTCTTCACACATATTACCCATGAACTCAGACTGAATTTCGACTGAAAAATGACCGATCGTTTCTTCATTTCAGGTTATCCAGGTGTATATATCCTGGTCTAATGCCACTGTCACAGTTCCACAGCGTCAGTTGGTGGCCTTCGGGAGAGTGTTCGTACCACGGGGTGAGGAACCACGTTGGGACTTTACTATTTCGGCTGAAACCATGGCAGTGTGGACTGAACAAGATGGATGGGTTGTTGAACCAGGTAGGCTGATTATGCAGATGCCAAAACAGTGAGGTTTTTTATGGCAGAATGTATCGGTTAATGTTATAAATACAGTCAGTGTGAATATTATCCTTTAGTCCTGTATCAGCTCATGAGACGCAGTAGATGGGTCTTGGAAAGCAATGAGTGATTAGTATGACCAAAGTTGTTAGAGAAGATTTCTTCTTCCATTATTTAGTGTCAGACTACCCCCTGTAATGGCATTTGCGGTAGTAACGGGCTTGTTAGTATATGGCAAATCTCTATTATTGCATTGTTGGCTTTTTTTTCAGGTGTCATTTCATTATGGGCAGGAGGTCAGCAGCCCAACATCAGTCCAGCTGTTGAGTCCAATGTCCTTGCAGGCCAGTTTAAAGTCATTGGGAAAAGGGTGCTTGGTCGATATTAATAAAAAAGTAATGCTAGCCTTTTACACTTACTTTTGACTAGGTATACCTGTTTTTTTTCAGAATCAGTTTTACTCTCATATCATTGCCTCCATGATCCTTGAGGACAGGCATGGAGGACTGAGATATAGCAAATCAACATTCATAGTAATACATTCAGGAACCTAATTGAAAGGTCGAACCCACTGATACATCTAGTAGCACCACACACACCAGATGGGATTCAATTCAACAGATATATTACACTTTAGACTTTACCCAGAAAGTGTAGTCCCGAATTTAACATGTGTTACAGGGTGAAATCTTTGTAAATGGCATTGTGTATTCATTGGTGACGTCGACTGTGTTGATTGGTTATGCAGGAATCGCTGACACTTGATGTAATCACCGTTTGATTACACGATGCCAATGAACGTTTTGCAGGTATTTTTAAAGACGATGGTACCGCATCCAGTTTACCATTCAATACGAAAGTGGCCTGTAACATGTGTGGACTGTGCATGGTTACCCTCATCGCGAACACCTGGTGTCATCCCAGATTTTCAGGGAACCAGTAATTCTGAGTCCCCAAAGGCAGATTATCGGCACTGGTTATTTCCTAACTTTGTCTGGCGTGTAAGGTTTGTCAACGAGGTAGTCTGATTGACGTGCGACAAGAGCTTGGATGACGTATGACCATGTAATACAATTAATAATATGTAATATAAATAGTAGACGGTTGAACGCATTACATCTGAAAGTAATTCATAATACAAAATAGAATACGTTAAATTGCATACCTACCGACGAGAAACAATACCAGCACACTGCTAATGTAATCCGATACGTATGTGCGTGCGTGCGTGCGTGCGTATTTTGTCTCCTTACAGTTAGGGATGTATTTCCAACATGTCACCATTTACAGTGTTCACCATACTTTCATAACACACTCTTATACCCGCATAATGCGTTCGGTTTTAACACTGTCAGTTGGTAGCGACAAGTGCCCACATTTGCCAAAGCCTTGCCCTCGTCCTTTGGAAAATAAACCCAGACATTCTCATTCTGTGACAATATTAATCATGACTGACAACTGTATGCTATAGAAGAATGATACCGTTATCTAAACTGTCCTTAAATGCCATTGCAAAGGACAACTGTGTAATAACAAGACAAAGGAGTTTGAGAAGCCAGGTTTCCGGAAGGGAAGCAAGTTGGATGAAATGTTGCCTGTTAATGCAAAAACAATACCAGAAAATATGTTTGATAGTTAAACGAGGAGTCTTAGTTTCTCAAGGAGGTTCTCTCCTAAAACACAGAGGCATGAAAGTATTTTGCAATCGAGACTTCTTGTTTGCCTTTAAGAGTTATCTTTATTATCACCAATACTGACTATAATGAAGTACACATCTTTATGTATGGGAACTTCTTGTTAACTAAACAGAGATACGTTGTATATCCCTACATTGTTATCACGCTGATGTCCATAAAGTGGTATTCTTCCTTACTGACCCACTGACTTCAGGAGTTGTGACCAAACAATCAATACAGAATAAAGATGTGTAGTTACGTTTGATAACTGGGTGACATTTGTGATTCTAAGATATGTTTGTTCAGTTAAATAAATTACCGTCAAATCTTAACAACTAGAACAAGATCAGATAGCAAAGAACATGGTAACACCAGTTCTCGGCGGTTCAGCCTTGTGTTTTCACAGTAGTGTCTTTAAAATGGGAGAAGGTTTTGAAGAAATAACTGCACCTTTTTGTTACGTAGCGGATTCTTAATAAAAATATGTAATGTTTAGGCATCAAATACTTGAGAGTTTTCAGTTATTTTGCGTTTGCGTCTATTTCTCAGTTTCAGCTTTTTGACAAAGCAAACAACAACTCAAGGTCACAAATCAGAAAATATACCTGTCTGTTCTACTATCTTATCTTATAACCTTCAGTGTAATCATACCTTGGTTTGACACGTATGCAGTCAAATATAAAATGAGGCACATTTTCTCTGTAACACATCACTAATTTGCTGTCATACAGTCGCTTTCTCTGTGTCGTCCACACACAATGCTTCTCCTTCTCGCTCTCGTCCCCCTCGTGGTTGGGGACTATCCCTTTAGAAATATATCTCTACCCTGGGAGGACAGAGTCAACGATCTCGTGGGTCGTCTCACCCTGGATGAAATCCAGCTACAGATGGCTCGTGGGGGAATCGTACTTAAATATGGTCCCGCCCCTGCTATACCCCGGCTGGGAATCAAACCCTACTCCTGGGAAACTGGGTGTGCTCGGGGTGATGTACGGGCGGGAGAGGCTACATCCTTTCCCCAGGTATTAGGACTTGGGGCCTCCTTTAGGTAAGACGTTAATGAGAGAGATAGTGAAGCCGGAACGTACAATATGAACGTCTGAAAATGACCATATGTGGCAGGGGTTCGTTTTTGACGCCGCTTGTCTCAAGTCAAGAAAGTAACGTCTCTTGACTAATTTTGCATTTGCCTGGATTTTATGACAAAATCATGATGATGTAATTATGAAAGAATAAATCATCATGGGATTTGATGTTAACGTTTACTGAACTATTCATCGAAAAGTGACAAGTAGCAAAGAAAGATAACTCTCTTTCATTTTCATTGATAAATTAAATGGCTAAAATGGAGATATGAAATTAACTTCAAGTTTACTTGCAGTTTGAAATTGTAAGTGGAAATGATAACCCACTGACAAGTAAGATACCATTGTTTGAAAACTGACTTGTCTCGGAAGTCTGGCGATGGGATTTTTTAACCCCAACATGGAGCATATTTTATGTTTTATCCTGACAGTAGTTCTCATTCAAGCTAGGGAGTCATATTTACATCTTTAAATATGCAAAGGGTTTCGCTTCTCCCGCAGTTCAGATCTGATATTCCGGGTGGCCCAGGCTACGGGTGAAGAAGTGAGAGCCAAGTATAACAACTACACAAAATACGGTATATATGGCGACCACAAGGGTATCAGCTGTACCAGTCCGGTGATCAATATCGCGAGAGACCCCAGGTGGGGCAGGAATGAGGTGAGAGATCCCAGATAAGTAGGGATTTGGTCTCTCTTGTCGTTAATCTCTTTCACCTGCCTTAGGATTAGGATAGATTATTTACATAGCGCACATATCCACGCAGCTTGTACATGTTCAGCTTGCTGGTATTTTGTTATGAAACCTTAAATAGTTTGACTCAGTCTTTCATCACATTTCACAGACCTATTTATTCCGTGTAAGCTAAGGTTGCTGAATAAAGCGATAATAAAATTGTTCTTATTATACATAAAAAACTAGATTCCAGTTAGCTTACACACGTGGTTTTGGATTCTCTTTATGATGATTATTGCTTTAAGAAAGTGTCATTCAACTTACGTTATTTCGGCTTCTTATGTGAAACAGTTCTTTTCTTTCAATCTGATTTATTCTTGTCTGTTGATAGAGGTACAGGCATTTCGTACTTTAATGAAACTAAATAAATATGAAAGAAAGTTCCCAATAAAACTCCCTTTTGCACTGTTGAATCAGAGGGCAGGTGTACAATGGTTGAATATTTGAAAAAGTGGAAGCATATGAAATATATTTTGTGTCTGGTTCGTTTTGGGACTGTCAGTTTTACTTGATACCAATGAATTACACTATAATATTAATACAGCCATGTTTGGACCATTGGTTGCACAATGGCTGACAAAGAGCATTGACACTTGAGTTCTAAATACATTTTTGGTTGTCAGACCAGGTGTGAGGAGACTATTCTACTACTATGTTTAATTGATAATTCATAATTTTCATTCTGTGTCCCCTATAATGAACGGATAACTCTCATGCTCGCATTGCTCAAGTGTATTGATTTACAAGGGATACCTATGTTAAAGTTTCATGCATTAAGATCTTTTAACCATACTAGTTAGTATTTAATAAGCGCATTCTTTCTAAAGAAATAGAATCAATTGATATTTCTCATGTACAAATTGGTTTATTCTTACAAACAGATTGGACGATTGAAATGAAAGCAACACTGTGAAAATGTTTCCAGTAGCATTACCTTGGTTACCAATGTTACTTTGGGTGCATTATAAGGTTTTCATGTTTCCTGATATATAAGCGAAAAGTTTCAAATGACGATTATGTGAAAAGTAACGGCACTAAAAAGAAATGTAAATAGAAACCAAAGACCATCGACCTGTCCTCATTCTACAATAACACACATAGGCTGGGGTGACTTCGCAGGGTGAACAGATTGGAAATTGCTCTACTGCAAAAGGCAACAAAGTTAATATGTCTGAGCTTACATTCCTACAGTCACGATTGTCTTTACAGGAAACATATGGAGAGGATCCATTTCTGTCAGGGACCCTTGCTGCAAACTTCGTGAAGGGGCTCCAGGGAAATGATCCCCGTTACGTCAGAGCCAACGCTGGCTGTAAACACTTCAATGTCCATGGCGGCCCTGATAATATACCTGTTTCACGCGTCTCGTTTGATGCAAAGGTAACTTGAGATCCGATGGTGTCGTCATGTACTGTTACAGTAACCTTTACGGCTTTGTGAAGCCACATAAATTCATTTTGACCTGTAATCTTTAACGGCCTACAAACCATTTGCAAACAATACATCATGGTGACACCCAGTCATGAAATCAATCTGGCATATTGAAAAGGTTGGGGGGGGGGGGGAGGGGGGGGGAGGGGTGTGTGTGATTATTTAGGTTTGATTTCACTGTTTCACCACTCAACACCTGGAACTTAGTGCTAATTACACTTCATTTCCCTAGCAGTTTTTGGGATGAGAGGAAACTGTCCAGTCGTACAAACAAGTCCTGATTGTTTGATTGTGTCGTAAAGATATATGTTGAAACAAAGCAGGTGTGAATGCATATAATGTATTTCAGCGTTTTAGCTGCCAGTTTCTCTTGTAGACCTTTGGTGGATTGTACATATATTTTTCATCAATATATGCATGTATTGTTTGTATGCAAGAGATGAAATATACACACAAATTCTCTCTCACATCATATAGTAAGCTATAAATTAGTAAGTTAGTCTATGTATAATCTGTTCGAGCTTGGGTGTATAATTATTTGCGCATAAAGAGGTGTGGTCAAAGCAAGACTTCTCATTGGTCGACGTTTGCTGTCGTCCGCCATTTATGTCAAGATCGTTTAGTTGAGGGTCAAAATCGGCTTTCAATCGACTTATAACAATACACTTGTAGGTGCCATGGGTAGTGGTCGATAGACCAATCACTCATGATTATGCTTAGATGTATTTTAATAGATTACATGGTAGCGTAGCGATCGGTAAAGCAGGTTGGTGGGGCAAGCCGAAGTGTCTTGCCTAGATATATTGTACTGTGAAGCGTTTCAAGTCGGGGGTCATCTCAGAATGTCTATAGATGTATATTTTTAAAAATGTTAAATCGTCGCAATGACACGAGGACCTGTGGTTGGGAGCGACGAACGATAGTCTTCACCGAGGAAAGCCGGTATTGGGTCTCGACGGCTAATGTCAGAGTGGGGGTGTGGCGACGATTGTGTCCTGGAAAAAGACTGATGGGGAGGTCCGAGCATAATGGTGTTCGGTGCTAGTCTACTAAGAGCTCTTAATCATAAAGTATGGCTTTCTAGAATACTGGTCCTGGTGGATGGTGTAACATCTGCCTTCTACTTTGATCAAGCGGTGAGACCCTTTTGGTCGTCATGGAAACCAGCAGTACAACGCCCATACTGTTATAGCAACTTTATCCGTCAACACTATATACAGACTCTCCAATGGCCTGACTTCAGTCCAGACTTAAACGCGACAGAACACTTGTGGGAAGAGATTCAGAGGAGGGTCAATGATGTGCGACCAAGGCCGACAACTGCAGCTGAACATTCTCTCAGGTGTATCACCGAGTCTGGGTGCAAGTTTCTGCGGCCTTCATCAGCCGTCTCATCCACTCCATGTACAGATTATGCAACCCTGTTGTCAACGCCCAAGGAAGCCATAAACGTTACTGACTTTCGAATCGCACTGTCTCTCCACCTGTCGTCATTTTGACTTGTTATTGTCTTTAAGTATTGATGATCAAACGTGTCAATTTTCAAATCGTTCAGACAGTTATTATGTTATTTACATCTGATTACCAATTTCAAAAAGAGAGTGACGTTTTTTGCTGTTCAAGTGGCTCTCAATGTGGGAAACTGCCAATTACCTGCCCTATGAACGCGTTACTCGCTGTGAGGAGTTTATTAATTTGTCCCATATATGCGGCTCCCGGCCTTAATAAGTTAATACATATCTATTGGTAAAAGCAATAGTAGCACCACACTTAATTGTTTTACAGGTGTCTGAAAGAGACTGGCGCACTACCTTTCTCCCAGCGTTCCGCACCTGTGTCAAGGCTGGTACCTACAACCTCATGTGCAGCTACAATAGGTTGTGTGCTAACGTATAATCTACGTCTTCTGGAGATTTGTGTAAACGAAATCATAACACCTAGATGATAAATCATGCCACAAGTGTGGAACACAAAGAACAAAGTGATAGTGTGAATGAATCTTGTTAGCGAGAAAACGAACGAAAACGCTTTAGACACATTGCAGACAAACTATTTCTTGCTTTTGGTAACAGTGGCGTTTCCATGTATTTTCCGCTTATGTGTATCCCTTATATTCAAGAATCAACGGGGTTCCAGCATGTGCCAACAAGAAGCTTTTGACGGATATTCTGAGAACTGAATGGGGTTTCAAGGGGTATATAATAAGTGATGCAGGTGCCATTGAGAACATCATCTCTCAACACCACTACTTCAACAACAGCGTTGACACCGTTGCAGCATCTGTGAAAGCTGGGTGCAACCTTGAACTGTCAGCATACTTTATTAATCCGGTGTTCATGTCGCTTGGTACGAATATATCGATTTATTTTAGAGTATACGGTGGAGAGACGCTTTTTCGCTAAGCTTACTGCGGCACTAAGAAATCGAAAACACCACTTGGCATGATCGTCATCCATGCCCGAAGTGCATAGTTGATGTAGAGAAGTATTTTATACATCATAGCACTGAAACGTCCGGCAGTCGACTTGGAAACATAATTGTACCTTTCCGCATCGTAGCACTGAAGAATTACCACAACGGAATCCCGCAAAGTTTTTAACTGTTTAAGATACATATATATATAAGCAAAAAGAATCAACCTGAATTTAGTGCTCATATTTACCACAAGTCTCGTAATGTTCGACTTTTGGGGTTGTAAAAAGAGAGGAAGAACCAATGTCAGAAATTTCTTTTATTCTATGTGCTTGTTGCTTGCCCCAATGCAAGTCGCAGCCGGCAAATGTACTTAAACTAACGGGATCGGGTGGTCAGGCTCGCTGACTTGGTTGACACATTTCATCGATTCCCAACTGCGCAGATCGATGCTCATGCTGTTGATCGCTGGGTTGTCTGGTCCACACTCGATTATTTACAGTCCGCCGCCATATAGCTGGAATATTGCTGAGGGTGGCGTAAAACAAAACTCACTCATTCACTACATGCAATTCCACCTCGCTTACTCAGCCTAAAGTTTAACTATTAAAATGCAGAACCATAAAACCTGCGAAATAAGCTACGCTTCCATGACATTATTGTGTGTTTTTTGTGACAGTTGATGCTGTTAAACAAGGCAAGCTCACTGAAGACGAGGTCAGGACAAGTGTGAAGACGTTGTTCAATGTGAGAATGAGGCTGGGAGAGTTTGATCCACCGGAAATGAATCAATACACCAGACTAAACCTTTCAATAGTTCAGGGTGAGGCTCACAGGAACTTGTCCGTGGAAGCAGCATTGAAGACGTTTGTATTGCTGAAAAATGAAAACAACGCCCTTCCCTTAAAACCATCGGACTACAAGGATGTGGCGGTACGTGTGTGTCATATTCCCTTACAGGGTTGAATGTAATAGTGCGTTGTTTACCTGTAATATCGGCAAGGGATGTGTATTCACATAACCACAACATGAATAAAGTGATTTCTTTTCAAACAGATTGTGGGACCAATGGCCAACAATGCTCAAGCACTGTTCGGAAACTATGCGGCTGACATGGATCCTAAATACACCACCACCCCTCTACAAGGTGTACAGTCTATCTGGGCTACAGTTAAGTATGGAGCTGGCTGCACGGACACCAAATGTACGCAGTATGACCGGCAGGAAGTCCAAACAGCAGCAAAAGGCAGTAATCTGGTATTTGTGTGTCTTGGGACAGGTGAGTGTAATCTATTTTAATTGGATATTATTCTATGATTTCATTGTGGCGTCGTTTGTTATTTATTGATGAAAGAAATAGACTGCTTATTCCAAAATGTTCAATCACTATGTCATCCGATTCAAATGAACACTATGCGTTTGAAGCAGGGGATGCCGGGGTGTGGTGTTCTTAGTTTTATATTTTGTCAAAATGGACTTCAGATAAAGGGGAATCCTATGAATAGTGTGTGCATTGTCCATCGCTGATCATGTTGATGTTGAGACTACGTTTCTGTCAGGTACTGAGATAGAGTCTGAAAACAACGACAGGGCCAACCTGGACCTTCCTGGACAACAGCTGCAGCTGCTGCAGGATGCTGTCAACGCCGGTCAGGGTACGTGAAGGCACATTTAATAATCACCATGGGATTCTTTCAGCCACTCTTGACTGCTCATTTATAAGTCACGTCTATAGAAGGCGTTCTTTAGAAACACAAGAACAATCAATGTAACAGCAGCAACGGCTACTACTATCATGTCCAATAAATATTCATCCTTCGTCTTTTCTTTCTGAAGGTGCGAAGGTCATCCTTCTTCTCTTCAATTCTGGGCCACTCAACGTCACATGGTCTGTAGAGAGTCCACAGGTTAACGCCATCATGGAACTATTTCTCCCAGCACAAGCAACAGGCGAGGCTTTGCGAAGAGTTCTTTTAGCTGAAGGACCCAACTCAGTTCCGGCTGGCAGACTTCCGATCACGTGGCCAAGGTATATAGACACGGTGAGTATATGTATTTGATTTCACACCTTTCATGGTTATTGCGTACTAACTTTGAGCATCGAACGAGTCTGTGTGGTTTATTGATGTGACATTATGGTAGACATGTGAAAGGACAAGGTGAAAGGTCACAGTGGTCCGTTCAGCATCTACGTCCGTCCCGCGATTGTCTGATTGTGTTCAAATAATGTAGATTTCGTGTTTAATTATAAAACGTTTAAACATCATTGCTAATAGAGTTTTTTCGTGCCCGAATGAATGACGGTATTTGAGTGATAGTGCCATTGTACTATTGTGTCATAATCAGTCTAGGGTATGTTGTACCAAGAATGATGTTGAAGGTTTTGTTATTTGTATCGCTATCAGTCTCATCATCAAAATCTTTCTTGCGTATAAAGGTTGCAGGCACATACGTACATGGATATGCCGATTCTAAACAGGTATGAAGGCGTGAACGAAAAGTGGGAACAATTTCTTAAAAGTGTATAGCACTTACGTGTCCACCTGCACAGATTATCTTAGATCCCCAGTGTATGCGTAATAGAGTTTTCAGTTATCTTTTCTCTAAGGATATGTCATATCAACTTACAGATTCTTGCAGGCAAAACTCCACCCCGAAGTATGTCATGATCCGGCGATTAGGTATTTTGTATGGGCAATAAGATGTTAACCATACGCTTCCAATGACATGGAACACTCATGTCGTGGCTTTGTTGTATGTGAATCTACCAAGGCAATATCTGGAATATTGACCTGCAAAGAATTATGGTCATGGATACTTGACTATCTTCACCAGCAGTGTCACACTTGGCGTTCATATACTGACTCTCTATCTTTATTCTTTCACAAGGTGCCTGACATGACCAACTACTCCATGGTTCAACGCACTTACCGCTACGCCACGTATCCAGTTCTCTTCCCCTTTGGCTATGGTCTGTCTTACACCAGCTTCTTCTACAACATTTTGGAGTACAACAGTGAGGTGACAGCAGGGGCCGACTTGAATGGTTCTGTGTCTCTTACAAATCAAGGATCCTTCGATGCCGATGAGGTATGTACTTGTACCATTGTAAATGGGCTATGTAATTGTTAGATAATTAAAAGATTAACACGTCTTGCATCTATTAAACACGGTGTAGGAACAATGTCAATCACGAGTGAGTGAGTGAGCGAGTATGATTTGGGCAATGTTGAAGCAATAGGAAGGTACACCAGAAATTGGGAAACCGAACCCGGGTCATCACCATAACGAGCTAACGCTTTGGAAATTAGAATACGCCAAAGCTCCCTGTGAATCACAAGTATCAGAATGATATTTGTTCCACAGAAAAATGACCGATCATTTCTTCATTTCAGGTTATCCAGGTGTACATATCCTGGTCTAACGCCACGGTGACAGTACCACAGCGTCAGCTGGTGGCCTTTGGGAGAGTGTTTGCACCAAGGGGTGTACAAACAAAATGGGACTTTACCATTTCAGCTGAAACCATGGCTGTGTGGACTGATCAAGATGGATGGGTTGTTGAACCAGGTAGGCTGATTACGCAGATACCAAATCATTGTTTTTGGATAGTAGAACGTATCGAGACTTGGTAGGGGAATCCGTTGGTTAATGTTATAAATACAGTCAGAGTGAATGTTATCTTTTAGTCCTGTATTAACTAATGTATGTCCTGAGACGCAGTAAATGGGTCTTGGAAAGCAATGACCAAAACTGTGAAAGAGGACTTTTGCATCCATTGCAAAATATCAGACTACCCTCTTTAATGCCAGTAATAAGTAAACATGATTGGTAATAATGGGCTTGTTAGTGTATGACAACTACGTGTGATTTTTCTGTTGGCTTTTTCAGGTGGTATTTCATTATGGGCAGGAGGTCAGCAGCCCAACATGAGTCCAGCTGTGAAGTCCAATGTCCTTGCAGGCCAGTTTAAAGTCGTTGGGAAAAGGGTTCTTGGTCGATATTAATAAAAAAAGTAATGCTAGCTTTCTACACTTGTTATTTTCTATGTATACAGTTTTTTTCTGATTAATTTTAGTGGACACTGGATGAAAATTGCCAATATAAAAAATGTCATCTTAAACCTTCTAATTCAACGAACATCTCATATCTTTTCCACCGTTACCCTTGAGGACAGTGTTACGGTTAAGATTGCCATTAAGATTGCCGTGACAATGTATAAGAAATCCTCTCAGAACCAACAAAATATAACACTGAGAAGTCTGATATTTCCAATAATTTTGGATCAACAGAAAGCAAGATACAAACGATTCACAAGAGATATTTCATGTACAATACAACTGAGTTAAATCTAAAGTAATGGTTCACAAATATAATGTCAACTCACCGAAGTCTTGACGTGTGAGTGAGAAACAGTTATGCAGAATATAACACAGCGAGCGGTCAGGCAGCGGTTAGTTAGCTCAAGCGTTGATGGAGATGCAGATATACTCAAGTAAATCTGTGTGTATCCGTATCGAGAACACGGCAACCAGCCCTATATATATTCATTCATTGATTCCGGAATGTTGGAGCTCACACGACCATCGCCATCAACGTAGAATTCTCTACGCCATCCACCCGGAACTCTAGAGCATTTCCCTAAAGGCCTTCAACCAAAATACGAAACGTACTGAACCGTTATGATACGAAATCTGACCCATAATAATTTTCATTCAAAACAATAAACGTTGTGACCCAATAATAATTATTACTTAGTTAATAATACAATTTACTGAAAATACACTCTCGTAACAACAGACACGGAGGACTGAGATATGATAAACATTCATAATATACATCTGGGATTCGAAAGGACTAATTAAAAGGTCGAACCCACACACCGCGAACGGGATTCAACTCAACAAACACACTACAATCTAGTGGTTTGAAATCTGGTGGTTTGGAAAAAACTAATATTCTCATTCTGTGATAAAGTTAATCATGTCTGACAACTGTATGCTATAGAAGAATGATGCTGTGATGTGATGTCATTAAATGCCATTACAAAGGACAACTGTGTAATCACACGACAAAGGAGTTTGGAAAGCCAGATTTTCGGTGGAGAAGTAATTTGGATGAAATGTTGCCTGCTAATGTAAAAACAAAACCAGAAAATATGTTTGAGAGTTAAAGGAGAAGTATTCGTTACTCCAGGAGTTTCTCGCCTAAAGCACAGAGACATAAAAGTGTTTTGCAATTGAACCTTTAAGAGTTATCTTTATTATGACCAATACTGACTGTAACGAAGTACACATCTTTATGTATGGGAACTTCTTGTTGCCTGAACAGAGCTAGATTGTAGTATCACGCTGATGTCCATAAAGTGGTATTCCTCCTTACCGACCAAACAATCAACACAGAATGAAAGATGTGTAATTTATGTTTGATAACTGGGTGAACTGTTTGCCCACTTAAAAATAACTTTTTAATAGTATTTGTATTCCCGATCTGCACGTTGTACATATTTCAATTCATGTTGACACTTTCACATATAGCATATCATTATATTCAAATCGTGTGTGTATGTTACACACTAAATTGCACAGAATACACGTATTACACTTTCTCATGGCGAGTCCTGCGGAGTTCTAAAGAAGGAAAGTTTACATGACATGATGCATTTTATACTATAAACGTCTACACATTTACAAAGGTCATGGGTCATTTATTAAATAGCTGATATATAACAGGACATACTCCACATTGTATTATTGAAACGTCGGGTTATATACATTTCCAAGTGCATATATATGTTTATATGTACATTAGTATTGTTAGCAAGATACATTGGGATCCATGATGTTTGAAGAGTATATAGAGGGAGGACGAGAAGGTTTATAATTACGATAGTCTTGGATTTTAAAAGCCGGGATATTTTGTGGCCTTATGATACTTTAGGATTTCTCACTGGTAATATTATATTGAAAATTTGGCTTCATATTGCTTAAACTTATTTCCTATAATGTATCCTTAACAATAAGGAGGATCACATTTATTGGATTATTGAAAGCGTAATATTCCCTTCAGATAATATGTCAAGAAACCCGGATACTTCCTTCCATATGTGTATATGGACATTGACACAATAAATGTATTATTGTTTCAGCAACGGATTCATAGAGAGAATCAACCATTTTCATTAAACGTAATTTGTGTTTAGTCATTAAAAAATATTATGAATAATTTTAAAATGAAACCGTATTAGCCATACATTGTCTGTGGATCTATATGTCATTAAATAAATAGCTTCAGAGTATCCAAAATTTGCAAACTTTATGCATAACAACTTCTTTCTTGAACCGTTGTCAAGCAGGAATGTAACCTACAGTGGTGGTATATATACTGAGAATAACAAAGAAAGCAAGATAACAAGGTAATTAACACAATAGGGTATGCACTGAGGTGATGAAGCCGGTGGATATTCAATGGGGAAAGAAGTAGAAGTCAGAGATGTACAAAGGGAGGGGGTAACAAGGCAGAGATGTGTACACAACTGATTGGACTTGGTGGAGGAGTGCATCAAAAGCTGATGGTGTGTAATATCCTTGATCTTGGTTGATGGTAGGCTTTTGGCGTTTGATCTGAATGGCTCCGGTGAGTTTGCGTTCCTTTTGGATGTTGGCTAGAATGGTGATGTCAGTCAGTTAATGTGGTGACTGGGGTTAGATTGGATGTGGTCAGAGATCTGCTGTCGAACTTGGTGACGGAGGTCTGGTGTTCTTTCACACGGGTGTTAATGGGCCGGGATGTTTCTCCTATATAACTCTGTCTACAACCACAGTTTATTTTGTAAATCACACGTTTTGGGTTGGGTTTTTGTTCCGTTAGCAAGGAGAAGGTTGCTTAGGTTGGAGGATGAAGAAAACGTGGTATCGATGCCAGATTGTTGTTTTTGGAGTTGGCTGATTTGGTGTGATGGTTTACAAATGTACGGAATAGTGATCTTGATGGGGGTTGACTCAGGTTTAGGTCCTTTGGAGGCAGGTGACAGCAATGGTTCTGTGGACTATTTGGGCTGGATAGTTGTTGAATTATGCAGACTTGTTGAGCATATATTCTTTACTCTTCTATTTTGGAGTAGATATGATGCCAGTCTTACCTTTGGGAGAATGATCAGAGCTGCACTTGATGTACTGATCCGTATGGGTGGGTCTTCTGCACACAGTGGTCTGGAGATGGCTAGAGGCGGTTCGGGATACAAGGACATCTAGGAAGGGTAGTTGGTTGTTCTGCTCAGTCTCCATCGTAAATTTGATGAGGGGATGCTGGTTGTTTAGATGGATGAGCACCAACAGGCTGGTTTGACAGGAGATGTTTGTAGCGCTTTAGTGGTATTCACAATAGTGGACTTGGCTCAGGCCCTAATCCAGTTCCACTTATGCGTATACTACTAGTGGTGCATGCAAATTTGCTTAAAATTGGTCTTTGAAATATTGATTTTAAAGTCAGCATGGGGTCGATCTGGAAAGGGTTAAAATGTCCAACTTTCCTCTGAGCGGGAGCACTGTTGGCGGGTGAGTTGCAGTGTCTCTGGGCCCGATGTACAACTGGCTGACTACATTAAGCCTGCAAGATTGATAAAATCATGACGAAAACTAGTATCACACAGTGGGCGATGTGTAAGGGACTATGTGGTGAGGGGCGATCATCAACTCTTCTCTGACGAACGCCCTCAGCGGCCCGTCTTCAAGTAGTACAAGTTCGGTTCACCATCTTTGATGTCAACCAGGTAAACAAAACGTATGTTTTGATGGACCGTACTGGATCAGTAGCACGTTTTCTGCCTTCTCCCGCGTATTTAATAGGCTGGTCAGGGCACACTTGTAGGTTTTGCATCTCACCCTGTCGTGCAGGAGACATAACAGTTTGGCTTGGTGAATGCGATTTGGCATCGAAATGTTGAATTTCTTCTCGGGATGTACCAAAGCGTCGGTAGGTAGATTTGCAAGATGGTTTGTTCTTTTTTTTGGCTTTGGCTTTCTCTTCCGAGACTCGAGTTGCTTTGACGGGCTTTGGGATGGCATCTGCACATTTCCAGTACCCTGCGGGCTGTAATAAAGTTTCTCAATGAATAGATGTACGTCTGTGTGCGTGAGCATTGAATTATTCGATTGAGTGAGTTTTTATTCCAGCCTGTCACCCAGCACAACCTGGTAAAACGTCCTTAGAGCAGCTCGAAGATGAGCGGCACGCAAAATACGAGCACTGAGCTGATCTGGTATTGCTTTGGTACCATCAGTGCCCTGGCACATGTTATCCATGCATTCTTTCTCCGTTCTCCAGTACGTAACAATCTCTTCGTGTAACAATAAAACATGTCGCTGTCGTCGATGCTAAGCACCTCATTCCTGCTGTTAATGGTGGTTTTCTTGACAATGGCACAAAATATTCCCCATGAATTTGTGCTTCTCGTTATCGAAAGTCAAAGCAATGTTGAATGCCAGCTGAACCATGCCAGGAATGGTGACGTCGCACGAGCAGCTTTTGCTTTTGATTGTGAAAAATATTACAACGTGCACCAGCCTCTGTTTGATGATGCCGACGGCATTGATGGACACCTCATTCATGGATGATGCCATAAGCAGCGAACTCCTGAAAATGACTGTAAAATAACAAAGACCCAGACTCTTGGTACATACGATACCGAAGGTTTTCTTAGAGACTCCCCCATACGAGAGTGGGTTAGACTTACGGTGGCGTACACGCCATTGAAATCAACATTGTCGTATTTATGTACATCCAGGAACAATCCCCACCAACCTCGATGGAGTCAAGGTTATTCAAATAAATTAGACCCGTCATTACATTACATGTTTTTTCCGAACATTTTCATTTTATTAGCTTAAAGTATATTCGCCAACGATTGACGGAAGACCAATTCAATATCATAAGAGAGTATATACGCACAGAATGGGACCCGCTTGTGGACGACGTGGCGAAAACACTGGACACCATAGACCGGTTTCTTTTGTGACAGTTATGTGAAATCAAACAGCAAATTGAAGAAGACTGGGACGTGCATAGAGCGTTGTGCTCTTGAACTAGATGAATACCACAGAATGAACCAAGTCTCGTAAAAGCACCGTCTGCAGTGAAGACGAGAAAAAAGTTCATAGAACAAGAGAGGCAACAGGCACGACAAGCCTTTCTCACAATAACCAAGCAAATTATTATTGGGAAAGATTCTCAATAAATTTTACGTGGACATCAACATAATATAGCCAGCCAGACCGAGGCAACGGTACAAGAATCTGTACCGAAAAGTCACACTCTCGTATTAAAAAAGTTGTTATCCATAAAGTTTGTCAATTTCGTACTTCCAAGCTTCTAAAATGTCACTGATAGGAGTTCAGAGTATCATCCCATTTAATTTAGTCAGCAGGGTTGGCTTGTCACTGTGGCAATAAAGTATTACAAAAGTCTTTGCCCCTTTTTGTCTTATATACGTGACAGACACATTTCCCCTCTATCTGTATGCTATTGTTGAACCATAGAGACTGGCAAAGAATATGTGAGATTTCCTTTACTTCCGAAAAGAATTTCTTAAGGTACTGCCACCATGTCTATAATACGTCTCTCCAAAATACTTGGCATAATATGGTTACCTACATATTCTGCATCAGCATAGCGTGGTTTAAAGCTATATGGTATGCATGCGTTGGTGACAGACACACATATAAAATTTTCAGTGATCAGCTTTTTGATCCACATTATCAATAATATGTACAATGATAGCGAGTGAAGTGCTCATAGTATATGGTTACGCCATCAAGTAATACAGATCAAACCATATTGGCAGTGCAGTATACAGTGATCATAGAAATTGTGATGATAGTGAATGAAGCGTCCATAAACTCCCTTTAAATAATTTTGTCTTCACACACTGCAATAAGCTTGTCTTTTCAGGAGACATTTCATAATATACATAAATAAATGTTCACACACAGAGCTGTCTCTCATTACTTTCACAAAATTTGTGAAGATTACTACTTATGCTAATGCTTGGCAAAAACTTATTTATTTATGTAAGTAACATAGAATTATAAGGTGAGCTTCATCCTCAACACATTAAGCATTTTTTCCAAAAATACATATCCATCATTAAACATTCAAGTCAAACATTAACAATAATATATACAATGAAAGCGAGTGGAGTGCTCCTAGTATATGGTTATAGCATCAAGTAATACAGATCAAACCATATTGGCAGTACAGTTTACAGTGATCATTGAGATCTGATGATAGTAAATGAAGCGCTCATAAATTCCCTTTAAATAATTTTGTCTTTACACACTGAGATAGGCTTGTCTTTTCAGGAGACATTTCATGATGTACAAGGATAAATGTTCACACACAGAGCTATCTTTCATTACTTTTACAAATTTGTCAACATTGCAAAGGCTACTTGTGCTAATGCTTGGCAAAAACTTATTTCTCAAATTATTATACAAGTGACAAGAAGTTGTAAAGTGAACTTCGTCCTCAACGACCATAACATTCAGATTATCATAACAATATTTACAAACTCTCTCTTCTCTCAAAATTCCTCCCCATCGCCCTGTCTCAACTGCTAGTTTGTGGTTACCACATCTAAATCTGCTAAGAGCAATTCGTAAACTTCTACTTTTAATATCATACAAATACCTTTCAGGCTCTAACAGCGATTTAATGAGGGAGTAATTTCTGAGTTTACTGGTTTCACTCACAGACAGTGCCCATGTTTGCCTCCAACAATCCTGCAGCCTTTCTTTGACATTTCTAAGGAAAAGATAGGAATCTCCAACACCTTGCTCCAACCATACAACTCCAAAACCTAACATATTCAATAGATGTTTAATTCTTGAGGCCCATGTGGGTCTTCCAGCCACATCCAACTGATGCAACATCAAGTAACAAGCCTTGGGACATCTGTTGCTGGGCATATACAAGATCTTAAGCCAGTATTTAATGGAGTTGAACATAGTGGTGACATGTAATGGATACCTTCCCAGCTCCCCATACAAGGCTGCTGCTGGGGTGTTAGAGTTAACATAGAGAAGTTTCCTGAGAAACTTACATTGAACATTTTCTATCGCCTTTACGCTTTCAAAACCCCAGACACTTGAGGCATAGCACAAGATTGGAGAAACCATCCTGTCAAATAAAAACAGAGATTCTTTAATGTTAATCCTTGCCCTTTTTAAAAAAGCCGAACAAGACGTAAAGTGCCTTTTCTCCTTGTAGTGCTAGGGTATTCCTTGCTAAGCCCCATGAGAGTTTAGGGGTAAAAAACACACCAAGATACTTATAAGCTGACACTGTTTCTAATGGCGAACCATTATAGCACCACTGTTCCTTTGTTGTCACTACACCACCCCTTCTAAACACAGTAACCTTGGTCTTATGCAAGTTTACCTTCATCCCATATTGACTACAAAATCTACTTAGGGTGTCTATTTGATGCTGCAGTCTTCTAACGGAGTCTCCAACACTGGCAATGTCATCTGCAAACATTAACAAAGAGATGTTATCTGCCTGCTCATTTACAAATATACCCTTGCAGTCATCAAGTCTATAAGTATCTACTAGCTCATTCATAAAAAGAGTGAATAAAAGGGGACTGATCATACACCCCTGTCTGGTGCCCACCGTGCAATCAAAGTACTCAGACAGTGAAAACTTATTAACGACCACACATGACTTAAGCTGGCTGTACATAGATGAGATAACTGTGAAAAATTTACCTTTCACACCTCGCTGTAATAAAACATATTTCATGAGGTGATGCTGAACGCTATCGAAAGCCTTTGAAAAGTCTATGAATAAACAATAGCAGCGTCCTCTTGACTTAGACAAATATTTCTGAATGAGTGATTGCAGAATAAATATATTGTCAACAGTGCTATAACCATGTCTGTAGCCAGCTTGTTCCTCGTACAGCTTCGCTTCATTCTCACACCAGTTAACAAGTCTGTTATTCAATATTTTGGTAAAGGCTTTTCCTATAACCGACAACAAGGAGATTCCCCTATAATTATTCGGTTCTGCTTTTTCTCCCTTCTTATGGATAGGGAATATTATTGCTTCTGCCCATTGTGATGGGTACACGCCGACATCTAGTATCTTATTAAACAACATGTGGATATATGGCATAAGTACATGACAAACACCTTTCAAATGTTCATTCAAAATTCCATCGGGACCCGGGGCCTTTCCATTTGGCAGATTATAAATCACTGAACAGATTTCCTCAACAGTCACAGTTTTGTCTAACTCTCGAACACTTTCAGTATTAGCACTAAAGTCTGAGTGCTCCTCATCATGCTCATAATCACTGACAAATTTATGTACATAATCACTAAAGTCTGTGTCAGTTTCAAAATTATTGCTGTTGAGTAAAGCTGAAAAATGTTCATACCACTCATCAGGTGTGACTGATTCACTGCCCGACTTTCCTTGTCTGTTATAACGTTTAATGTATTTCCACAAGTCCTGTGTAGTCACACCTCCCTTACTAAACACTTCCATCACCTCCGCTTTGTCCACATTGTTATATCTATCCTTCTTTCCTTTGCATGCATTCTTAAACATGTTTCTAGAAAGTGTATAATTATCTAAATCAATGTCAGAACCAGATATTCTAAACTTGTCTAAACACTTATTTTTCTCACTTTTGAGAATCTCACATTCCTGATCCCACCATGGGGGCTGTCTAAGTGACTTTCTCTCGCCCCTTGTGCCTGGTTTCATACCACATGTAATAGCGCACTCACAGATAACACTGCACAAATTATTAACAGCAGCATCAGTGTCATTATTTTCGAGATTATTCACAAATGCCTCATGCACTTTACTTAATTCACTACCAATGGAGTCAATGTAGGACTGGCTCAAGTGAGGTTTCCAGGTGAGTCTGTTCCATGATCTAAGTTGTTGACCAGTGCTGTATGAAGACACCTGTGAGGCTATGGCGAGAGTACATGTTAGTGGCAGGTGATCAGACTCTGCAATAGCCAGTCACACTCTTGCCAGTGTGTGAAATAAAAGTGAAGTTACCACACTTGTCTCCTCCTGATCTACCGTTGAGCATGTGAAGACCCATAACCCGGCACGGGGAGAGGAGTGACCTACCAAAAGAGTTCACCACATTGTCCTTCGATACCCTTCTAATATCAAACCAGTCAGTTTCATACTCAGCATCTATATAAGTAATGTCATCATCTATTATAAACTCCTGCTCATGTCCAACTCTAGCATTTAGATCACCTATTACAGCTATCTGAGTATTGTCACCATATTCAGCCTTAATAGACTCCAGTTGGCTCCTCAGAATCTCAATCCCATTTACCTCATCTACAGTTTTATAGAAAGTCGAGTTTTCTGGAGGAATATAGATAAAGCACAGCACTGTTTTCACGCCAAACATTGTGCAAAATATTACAACGTGCACCAGCCTCTGTTTGATGATGCCGACGGCATTGATGGACACCTCATTCATGGATGATGCCATAAGCAGCGAACTCCTGAAAATGACTGTAAAATAACAAAGACCCAGACTCTTGGTACATACGATACCGAAGGTTTCTCCCCCATACGAGAGTGGGTTAGACTTACGGTGGCGTACACGCCATTGAAATCAACATTGTCGTATTTATGTACATCCAGGAACAATCCCCACCACCAACCTCGATGGAGTCAAGGTTATTCAAATAAATTAGACCCGTCATTACATTACATGTTTTTTCCGAACATTTTCATTTTATTAGCTTAAAGTATATTCGCCAACGATTGACGGAAGACCAATTCAATATCATAAGAGAGTATATACGCACAGAATGGGACCCGCTTGTGGACGACGTGGCGAAAACACTGGACACCATAGACCGGTTTCTTTTGTGACAGTTATGTGAAATCAAACAGCAAATTGAAGAAGACTGGGACGTGCATAGAGCGTTGTGCTCTTGAACTAGATGAATACCACAGAATGAACCAAGTCTCGTAAAAGCACCGTCTGCAGTGAAGACGAGAAAAAAGTTCATAGAACAAGAGAGGCAACAGGCACGACAAGCCTTTCTCACAATAACCAAGCAAATTATTATTGGGAAAGATTCTCAATAAATATTACGTGGACATCAACATAATATAGCCAGCCAGACCGAGGCAACGGTACAAGAATCTGTACCGAAACGTCACACTCTCGTATTAAAAAAGTTGTTATCCATAAAGTTTGTCAATTTCGTACTTCCAAGCTTCTAAAATGTCACTGGAGGAGTTCAGAGTATCGTCCCATTTAATTTAGTCAGCAGGGTTGGTTTGTCACTGTGGTAATAAAGTATTACAAAATTCTTTGCCCCTTTTTGTCTTATATTCGTGACAGACACATTTCCCCTCTATCTGTATGCTATTGTTGAACCATAGAGACTGGCAAAGAATATGTGAGATTTCCTTTACTTCCGAAAAGAATTTCTTAAGGTACTGCCACCATGTCTATAATACGTCTCTCCAAAATAAGTTTGAAATACTTGGCATAATATGGTTACCTACATATTCTGCATCAGCATAACGTGGTTTAAAGCTATATGGTATGCATGCGTTGGTGACAGACACACATATAAAATTTTCAGTGATCAGCCTTTTGATCCACATTAATTTTTGGGCATTTGTGGTAATTCTTATGATAGCTACACTATCCTTGGGTTTTTTTTCCTTTTTTCCTTTCCCTCACAAAAATAAAACATGCATATGTTTTTGTATTATATGGTCATGTGGGTTAGGGATTGATGTAAATAAATGATTTAGTTTTGGTAAAAGCAAGGGTTTCAAGATAGTATTTCTGCCCATCGGTGCCATGTATCTCAAGGACAAGAGATTCGTTTCCGTATAGAATTACCAAATTTGCCTTTGTAGTTAAGGTCTATCATATCATCTAACCCATCAACATCTATTCCTAACAGTCTGAAATTTGAAGTCCGGTCCAAATTCCATTCTTTGCACACCTTGAACCTAGATCTTTTCTTGCGTCCGAGTCATATCAGATCCGTGTTTTCTTTGGAAACCTTTACACCTGTTCCCTGTGTTGACCTTTACACCTGAAAATCTTGCGAAGAATGATAATGTGTTTAAAACTGCATAGAGTCTTGATTCTGATCCATCAAAGGTTATTGTAGTGTCATCAGCAAACTGGGCAAGAAGACTTTGGACATTACCAACCTTTATTCCCTTGATTTTTTATTTATTATTATTAATAAAGCTAACACATGGAAAGTACATATACGGTGATATCGGGTCTCCATGACGACAACCCATGTTTATCTTTGAATAGTCACTTCCAAATCCATTCAGTATTACGCTAGATTCAATATCATGAAAAGGCGTGTACGCATTTTTGTAAGCTTGGTCCCAAATTAAAAAGCTTCAAAACATTTTGCATAAAATTTCTATCAAATGAGTCTAAGGCCTCTTTGGAATCAAAAAGTAGCAACAGACCGGTAATTTGATATGAGTCTGTATAGTCCATAATGTCATATACGAGTATATTGTCTAGTGATTTCCCAATATAGCATCAGATATTTTCAGATATTTTTTCTTTTATTTCCCTTTGGCAAACATGTATTAAGTCCTTGTTTTGGCGATACACAGAGAGACAGACATGTTTATTGCATAATTCAACGAATTTAAATCTACTTATTTAAATCGTTCCCAAAGAATTTAAGAAGTTCACTTCACTATACATCGGGGCCTGCACTTATATTATTTTTCACTTTCTTACTTTTGACTTGTGATATCCTCCAAATCATGTTTTACTTCATTTATTCATTTCGTTATTTCTGAATTTTTGTCCTCTAGACCAGTATCTAATTCAATTTCTAAATCTCTTTATTTGTTTCAAAAGTTTTTTCCCTATTTATAATTTGGTGGGTTTTTTCAGCAGATGAATGATATATGGTTATACCTCTTATTTCAAGCAATAACATTTCCCATGATAATTCATCATTGAAACTATATTTCTATATTTTCCACTTCTTCGTTGTTTACCTCATACTGCTGTAAAGTATTTTACGGTACGTTTTACACGTTCCACATATTATTCATCATAAAGTAATGAATTGTTGAACTCCCAGAAGCCCGTTTCTCTTGTTATATCTAAAAAAATCGTTACTGAAGTTACTGAGTGATCAGACACTTGGGAATATATCTGATTGCACGACACATTGCATAAGATTATGTGAAACTAGAAAAAGGTCAAGTCTGAAGTCTAGACTGTTTAAGTGGGCTTGTTTGTCTCCAGGTGAAACGTGTGTTATATGGGTTTGATTCTCTGCATGGATCTTTCAAGTCAAGTACATTCATAGTGTTGAGGTATTCTTTTCTAGTTTTTGGATCATTTACAAGCTTGTAATCATAAGTATCAAAGTTACTGTGTAATATTATATTCCAATCTCCGCATATTATATATCTATTTCTGTCTTCTGATTCTAGAGTATCTGACAGTTTCGATAAAATCTTGATTTGGTCCATATATGTTGATTATTGTATACAGACTATCATTTACATTTACTCTCAGTAATATACAGTTTCCATTTTCTTTATGAATTTGTTGATGAATGTTTCTGAATTCAAAAAGTCATCAATATCCCACGCAATGGCAAACTAATCTTCGTGAGTATGTCTTATTGTTATAAGTGTGTCTAACTGTTATAAGTATGTCCAATGTTTTGGTGTGTATATGGCCAAGTGTAAGGACAACATTGAAAGTTTTTGAAGTTCTGCTGCAGAAAGGACCACTACCGGAAAAGAGTACTGCCACCAATTTCAGTCAAAGTCAAACATTGTTGCCATGGAAATACAAAAAAAGTATTTTATTCAGAATTCATAAACTACCAAAATGCACCAGAACTATCCATGTGCCAAGTTTGGTGAAGACACCAAATTCGGTCAAAGTCGAAATTGTTGCCAAAGAAACACAAAAGTACTTTACACAGAATTCCAAAACTAGTATATGGCTCTCGCACAACACCAGATCTATCTATGTGCCAGTTTCCGTGAAGAAATAGGGAACGGTTTTGTATTTATGTGTTGTTCTGGAAACGAGCACAAAATCAAAGTCTAACTTCTTGATATTGTAACGCAAAATAATTATCTTATTCAAAATTACAGCGCTATCAGAAGGCACTATTACACCACCAGACCAATGTATGTCGACTTTGGTGAAGAAATAGTGAGTTCTGGAGTTCTGCTACGGAAAAGATAATGTGCACGGGTGGACAAATGCACGCACGTATACACGGACGGAGCGAAATTTAATACCCTCGCAAAACGCGTTGCGGGGGATAGAACGTTCGTCTTGCATTCCTCTTAAAATGACTGAAATAACATTCATGGTATCACCATTGTTGGTTAATTAATTGTTCCTGCTCACCAGAAAAGTAAACATCCTGGGGACAAATTAAGTTAGCCCTATTTGGCCTCATAAATGGGATACCTTTTTTTTCTGTTACACGCATTGCTTAGACCTCAGCAGTTAAGAGATAACACTTTCAACTTTTCTTTGTTTACATCATGATTCATTGTCCAGTGTTTTTAGAATTTTGTTTCACAACATTTTCTAGACTAATATTTTTACATTTCTTTTGTGACAGCAAAGCATTTGAAAATATGTGTGGTACAAACAAAACCAAAATGCAAAAAAGATAATGAACTAAATAAAAAGTGTGTACCCACGTACAGTTTTGATATCATAACAAATTACCTACGTCCGGAGGCTTGCTCCCCACTTATGTATTAGGTATTAGGTTGAAAAGTATCCGTTCCTTGAAAACGGATATAATACCTATATTCAGATATCAGTTGTATAAAGCAGGGATCTGGGTAAGGAAACAAAGTACGGATTAGATATATATTATAGTGATTGTTTTCACCCCAAGGCCCGTTTGAAAATTTCAGGAACTACTACGGAGAAGCGATACATCTTTATGAATTCGATTTAATTTTTGGCGTTACAATGAGGTTTAATAGTGTACATTTTGTAGAAACTAAAGGTGATTAAATGTTTGAATTACTCATTTGGTTCACATAAACTCGAATGCTTCAGAACCTCCATAAAATGCCTGTGAAATGAAAATGTCGACAACATAATCACACTCCTAAGTTACTTACACATACGAGGGTGCTCACTTGCATTTCATATTAAAGAAATATGTAGATATATGGATCACATAAACATCATTCCTTTCAAATATTACGTCCATCATTCATAATCATGAGTTTTACATACAAACAAAAATGGCACCAGGGACGTGCTCCTTGCATATCGTAACTGAGAAATGTGTAAAGATTTGGTAGACAAAGCATGGTTCTTTACAAACATCTATTACAATGTCAATGTATTAAAAGTCGATCATATATAATCAAGAGTTTCCATACAAACACAGAAGGCAATGAGGTTTCATTCCCTATTCCCTTTATCCCCTATTGATATTATGAATATTTGGTTCACATACACTTAATTCTTTTCAAACATCTATAAAATCTCAGTGAGGTGTCCATGTCGATAGCAATGTGATCATTCATACTCATGAATTATTTGCCAACTCAAAATGTCACTACTGTGGTGTTTCTTTGCATTCCTTATTTGAGGACCCGTGAAGGTCCCGGGGTAGAATAGGCCTGCAGCAACCCATGCTTGCCATAAAAGGCGACTATGCTTGTCGTAAGAGGCGACTAACGGGATCGGGTGGTCAGGCTCGCTGACTTGGTTGACAAATGTCATCGGTTCCCAGTTGGGCAGATCGATACTCATGTTGTTGGTCACTGGATTATCTGGTCCAGACTCGATTATTCACAGACCGCCCGCATATAGCTGGAATATTGGTGAGTGCGTCGTAAAACTAAACTCACTCACTCTTATTTGAGAGATAAATAGATTTGGTTCACGTAAGCATCTACACAGCCATATAATATCCATGAGAAGCAATGCCATAATTCTTTTGAAAACATCTGTGCAATGTCAATAAACAGTTTGGTTTGTGCGGGCAATAATTATGTCGATTTTCCATACTCATGCGTTGTTCATACAAACATATGGGTACTCCCTCTCATTCCACAATAAAAAGTATACTCTTAAAAAAAGTACTTTCAATGTACGATTGTCGAAACTGGGAGATATATAGGATTGAATCAATGTTGATACAACAATAATGAATGTTTTGAGAATGCATCACCACATGGATTTCATTCAAAGCAAAGATGTTCGCTCAGTTATCCCCTCTTGTTAGGTGACTGGAGTATAACATGAAAATTTCAGGTTTACAATTTTCAGCCAGTAGTGTGTGATATGACCCTGCACAGATGCAAGAAAATTATCGGAAAAATGGTCTACAGTGATTTATCGACCTGCCTGAAAAACGTCAAGATTCATAATGCACCTTTAGGAGGCCGAGTGTGTTTCAAGTATTACCGACATAGCTTCCGATAGGGGCCAAACTGCCGATATCACTGCAGTTGTCTCGCGAGTGAGCTGCGCTTGTTTACATTTCAGATGCAGTTCCTTCAATTACTGAGGGGGGCCTGGGGAACGTCCCTAAAATGTCAGTGAAACCTTTATGTCGACAGATACTGAGTCCATCCTTTGAATTCATAAGCCGTTCATTTCCATATGAACGAAGTAGTAATAGTGTGCTTACTTGTAATTCCTTTTGAAAAAATGGAACACTTTCCTCAGTTGCGTTGAAACGTTGCGTTGCGTTCCTTCAGTTGCGTTCTGTTTGCTCGCTGAGTCGCACAAAATCTCAAAACTGCACGAAAATGGTGCACACTTGCGAAGACTATCGCGACATTTTCCGTCCCTTCGCTCTGGATGCTCTTTTTGACTAGATCTACTGAGTTTTTTTCCTGTATCGCTCCCAGATCCCATGCTGTCAACAGGCTATGTGCGTAGACACAATTACAGAATCTCCATTCCCGGTTGAGGCTCATCTCCGTGATTTCCTAGTTAAGAATCTCCTCCACCACGATCCACAGGTCTCCCGGCGATCTTTGGGACTTATATCACTCTCTATAATGCGAGTCTGGATCTTTTCCGTTTTTCTCAGTCCATATGCACAGTTGGCGCGTTTACCTCATTGTTTCATCAGAGTCACCGGTAGGTCGGTTCTGACGCTTACCTTCTTTTCACTGAGTGTTCTCGAAGACTTCAAAGGTGCGTTAAATAAGCATTTCGTCCGCAAGCTCCACGTGCAGGATGTTGGTGAATGTTTAGGCATCAAATACTTGATAGTGTTTAGTTACTTTGTGTTTGAGTCTATTTCTCAGTTTTAGCTTTATTGACAAAAACAATTAAGAAAATATACCTGTTCTGTTCTGCTATCTTATCTTATAACCTTCTATGTAATCATGCCTTGGTCTGACACGTATGCAGTCAAATTTAAATTGTGTCACGTCGTTCCTACAACAGATATCTAATTTGCTGTCATACATTCACTTTCGATGTGTCGTCCACACACAATGCCTCTCCTTCTTCTCGCTCTCGTCCCCTTAGTGGTTGGGGACTACCCCTTTAGAAATGTATCTCTAACCTGGGAGGACAGAGTCAACGATCTTGTGGGTCGTCTTACACTGGACGAGATCCAACTACAGATGGCCCGTAGGGGTGGAGGAATTTTCGGTGGTCCCGCACCTGCTATACCCCGGCTTGGAATCAAACCCTACTCATGGGTCACCGAGTGTCTCCGGGGAGATGTATGGGCGGGCGAGGCTACATCCTTCCCCCAGGCATTAGGACTTGGGGCGTCATTTAGGTAAGACCTTCATTAGGACATACTGTGCTTACAGTATGTACGGTTAGAAATGACTGCACATAGAGTATACCTTTATGTTTTATCCTCACAGTACTTCTTCTCCAAGCTGGGAAGTCATTTTTACATCTTTAAATATGAAAAGGTTTTCGCTTTTCCCTCAGCTCAGATCTGATATTCCGGGTGGCCCAGGCTACGGGTGAGGAGGTGAGAGCCAAGAATAACAACTACACTTCACAAGGGATATACGGCACTCACAAGGGTATCAGCTGTACCAGTCCGGTAATCAATATCGCGAGAGACCCCAGGTGGGGTAGGAATCAGGTGAGAGAACCCAGATACGTAGGAATTTGGTCTCTCATGTCGTAAATTTCTTCCACTTGCCTTCTACCGCCTTTAAGATTAGGATAGGATATTTTGCAAAAAGGAAACCTTAAATATTTGGACTCTCACATTTATCACAGACATATTTACTTCGTGTAGGCTAAAGCTGTTGAATAGGCTACTCTTACATTTTATGCATGTGACCGCTATCAAAACGAGGTTATACCCGCGTAATCTCCGAATCGTGATGGCGACGAAATTCCGGAAGAAATCTGACAGCTCTCCCGTCTCTACGTTTTTGTCGAGACTTACGTACAGATGAATAGCAGAAGTGCCGGGACCTCCCAGCTGAACAAGTATTACAGCGAAGGGCTCATTTTCAATTTGCGAAGTGAGTTTCATTCATTAATGTCCAGTTGTAAGTGGTAACGATCATACTAGCTGGCAATGCTCAGTCATTGCTGATTTATGATTGACGTAGGCTTTTAGATTCCCTTCACATGTTGTCATATTGACTCCATCCTTATGAAAATTAGGGGGCACACATTTATCATTATAATGTGCAACTGAGAAGCTCTTTTGGAACTGCTTTTGATTAGATCAATGACAGGCATTTACCATGTTCACAGGTCACTGTGACCTAGATTCCATCATGTCAGCAACCAAGGGGGTATTCGCCAGATACCATTATATAAAATTCAGATTAAATTATTCCATGTAATTCTATTTCCTTGTCTTGTAAGTTTTTCACTTGTAATCTTTTTTAGCACCATCATGTAATGACATATCTTGTGTAATATGAGCTGGTTCTTACCGTTCCATGAAGACAAATGAATCACCACATCATTTAACTGTAAGTTGGGTTCATGATGTTGTCTTGAAAAAATACCATCAGTCTAATATCTGAATATGTATATATTATTAGGAACACACATTTTGTAAAATATCTCATAAATGTTTATTAATTGTGATAGCCTAGTACATTCCTTTCATACAAGTACATATACTGCTAAATGCATGTGACCTTACAGAGTAGCCCTGTGGTCAGTGCTAGCAGCAACAGTGCTACAGGTCGGAACCAGTGCTGTTGTCATTTTAAAAGGTATGTTATGAGGCTATTTCTATGAATACTGTTTAATTTATGTCTGTGTATATTAAACTGGATATCTGATTCTGTCATTCCTATTGATAGAAAATATGTTTTTATTCGACATATCGTAAGTCTGACAATTAGAAGCATGAACAAAGGTCTGAAGCCTGCTTCAATAGGGGGTTGAGGTGCCACATCCCGATATCAAATTTTCGTTACATTGACGAAAAACATTTTTGTCGAAAGGCTGTTCGTCTCCTTTACTCGCCATCTTTGACTATGTTTATGCCGTTTCGGGGTGGTTTGGCTGCCGGTTTTGTACGCTCGGGCACTCTTGTAGCTGATACTCGAGTTTTGTTTCCATTTCAAACGATTTGTTCCATAACAAAGCGTTTGTTTCGGTTTAGGAGATTTTGATGCAGTTTGGGAAGTTTATTTTCCCATTTTGGTGATTTTTGTTCTGTCTTGTGTAAATGAGGTTTGATGATTTGTTCACCGTTTGTATGGTAGGCCTGACCATTTGAACCATGTTTTCATCTCTGAAGTTAAATCATGCAGATCTATCGTTATTAACTACACTCCCACAGACTGATGAACCTGCACCACCTTTTGTGAGAACTAATTTTTGATTCGTTCTTAAGGGAAGTACCATTAGTCATCAACAGGATAGAGAGGACCAGGGCAGTACAAAAAATGTTTTTCCCTCTGGGGAAGTCCACAGAGACCCGTACAGTGTGAGGACGAACATTGTCCTGCTGGAAAGTCTGGAGCTGAGGATAGGCCTGGAATAACGGTACAACGTGTTGTTGGAGGACCCGATCTCTGTAGACTACAGCAGTCACACGTTGAGCAAACACATGTTAACGTGTTCAATGAGACGTCCAACTCCACAGCGATCAGCCTCCATGACAGTTGGTGTAACGTTCATTACATCGTCTCCATACATGCAATTGGCCATCGGCGTGGAACAACTTGAATCTGGACTCATCACAAAACAACATCTGTTGCCATTGTTGACAATGCTGGTGTTGGTGGTGACGTTGCTTCAGAATCGGTCCGACGTAGGGATGGAGAGATCTGGTCCCTGCTGCCCTCAGACGAAGACGAACAGTGTCTGCAGAGATGTGACGCTGTGGGTCTCGAATGGTTGCAGCTTTCTGTGTTGTTCGTTGTTGTCGGTTACGCAGACGAGTAACCCGGAAGTGACGATCTTGCGCTGGCGTTGTCACCCTGGGGCATCCTGCACGTGGTCGGTCTTGAACATTACCGGTTAGATGATAGTCTTGAGATTGTTGTCACGTGACATCTAAAGTGCCTGACCACTGCACTTGGTGTGGATCCGGTCTGCAACATTCCAGTGGCGATTCCTCGTTGCTGTTAAGCTAGACATGGCATGTTTTCCTAGAGTTGTAACAGTCAGTTTAGTCTACTGTGGTGGTTTTAATAAAGGATCAAACTGGAATGAAATTCATGCATTTTTGTTCGAAACAAAATTCATTTGAAACACGTTTCGAAAATAGAAACTTGCGTTTCTTTTGCGGTTTCAGTATCCATAAATGTAAAAAAGTGTAAGCATATACCGGTATTTAAAATGGTATGCTGATATTTTTCAGGTAAAGGAGGCAGTGTGAATATACATCCCTGTGGGATTGTAATAAGTCCCAAAACGCATGGATGACTGTTTCTCTAGACCGAAAGGTGGTAGACCCAAGTTCCAACCCTCCTTTTGGCCTACTCGCGGCGAGGTGCCCAGACCTTCTGATCAATGACCTCCATGATCCGCAGTACCTCAGCCGGAAGGATAATGGTCACCTTGCTTTTAAAGAAGGAATAAACTTTTCTATTTTGTCCTCTTAACCTTTACATATGAAAGACTTGAGGTTAGTCTTAAGCGAAACACCAAATTAATTCTTTAAAAAAACCAAAAAAAAACACAAAAAAAACCGCGTGGTTAAATTAATACCAAGCGATTAAAAGTTGCCAGGTTGGATAACTCGCCAGAGCAATGAAGCGAACCGCAATGACGGCATGCAAGGAAGCTCTTTCAGTTAGTAGTATATAAAGCGTGTAAGAAGCTCGTCAGTTTGCTGATTTCTGGCATGCCGAATCGTTGCGTTGCCGTCAACTGCTCCCAGGTGCAGACCTCTTAAAATTGTGTGTCTTGTTTTTTCACACTGTCTCTCATAACCCTAGAAGTATTTTGACTGTACTGTATATATGTTCTCATGTCAGTAAATTATTTATGTATTTGTACCGCCTATAGTAGATATATGTGTCTGTCCGTCCGTCCGTAATCATTTTGTTTCCGGAGCATAACTCAGAAACCGTTCGATATTGTTAGACCAAACTTGATAGATATAGTAATCTCAGCCTGTGGTTGTGCCTTTCGCTATTTACCGATTTTGGGCATTTATATCTTTTTTGTTTTTCCATGGAACATTTTGGTGTTAGTCTTATGGTGGAGTGGGCTTCGTTTCCGGAGCAGAACTCAAAAACCATTCAATATTTTTCTGCAAAACGTGGTAGATATAAAAGTCAGAACCCAAAGTGGTACCTTTTGCTATGTACAGGTTTTTGTGATTTATTATTTTCTCGGTTTCCATGGAAACGTTTCGGACATAGTCTCAAAAGTGAGGGGTTTCGTTTCCGGAGCAGAACTCAAAAGCCGTTTAATAATTTTCTGCAAAACGTGGTAGATGCAATGTACAGGATCTTGTGATTTATTATTTTCTCGGATTACATGGAAAAGTTTTGGACCTATCTCAAAAGTGAGAGGTGTGTTTCATTTCCAGAGCAGAACTCAAAACCTTCTTAGTATCTGCTAGAATAACTTTCTAGATATGTGTGGCAGACCCCAAAGTGGTGCCTCTTGGTTTTTATAGGTTTTTGTGATGTATTATTTTCTTGGTTTCCATGGACTTAGTCTCAAAATGGAGGGGTGGCCTTGTTCCCAGAGCTCGAAAACCATTTCATATCTTTCAACACATCTTGGCAGATATGTGAGAAATTGAAATTGTGACTTTGCTGGTTACAGATATATGGCATTTATAATTTTCATGAATTCCATGGAAACAATTCAAACTTAGTCTTAAAAAACAATGAGTAACTCTCAGATTATTTGTCCTTTCAAACATGTGGGGGCCGGGGGGATATGTCATCTTCTGATGACTCTTGATTTTGTTACGGTTAATAATTTGTCATGACAAAAGGTGTAATAAATCCCCTCAGAACCAGCAAAATACAACACAGAGCAGATTTTCAATATATTTGTACTCAGCAAAAACAGCAAGATAAAAAGCTACACAATAGAGGTTTCATGTACAATACTACTGAGCCAAATCTAAAGTAATGGATCACAATATAAGGTCAACTCACCGAAGTCTTGGTGCAAGAGTGAGAAACAGTTATGTAGAATGTAACGCAGCGGTTATGTAGATCAAGCGTTGCCAGAGAGGCAGATATATACTCCAGCAGTCTGTGTGTGTTTCAGTGCCGACAACACGGCAACTAGCCTTTATATATGCAGTCAATAATTTATGAAAGTTCGAGCACTTACGGCAATCGCCATCAACGTGGAATCTTCTAGCAGTCTCCAGGAAGTCAAAAGTTAATCAAAACACAAGGTCATGGGGAGGTAACTCTAAAGCACTTCCGGAAAGTCTGCTGCTAAAATACTAAAAGTGCTGAACATTTATGATACGAAATGTGATCCATAATAATTATCACTAAAAACACTAAACGTTGTCACCCAATAATAATACAATTTACAGAAAATACACACTCGTAACATTTTTCTTTCTTGGGTTCTGTACTACTCTGCTGGAAGTCATTTCTGTATCTATTTCACTTGGAAATATGGATGGCACAGATCCTTCCATGAGGATCCTCCTTACTGGTGTGTACATATAGTCCTCAGGCCGAAAATGCTTGTTATATAAATACAAGTAAAATGAAAGTAAGGCGATTGCCATTAAAAAAATTCGGAAATCCAAGTTTTAGAATGGTTACAATGAAAAGTTGTACATACACACACTACTTTATTTAGTCATTGTTCTTGGGTCCATCTGCCACCATTTCTAACACAGGACCACGCGGGGTTAATTACCATATGTTTTTAATTGTAAGTCATGCTATCGATGCAATCATACGGGTAAACATGTAATACACAATTATTATAATTAAAAAAATTGATTTGTCTAATTTTATCGTGTAGGCAGAATGACGTGACCTGATATTTGTTTCTGTCTTATGCGCCGACAAACAACTGCAGCTCCGATAATATTATGTGTTTGCATTTGGCGCCATAATTAACTCAGGATAAAATTTCGAAAAACCTGAATGAGAATTATAGCCTAGCCTAACGAAGGATCCGTCCAGTCGAATAGCAATATTCCAACTCTTTCGGACATCTTCGGGTTTTGGAAACGTGTGAAATGACAGTGAGCCCTCGTTCCGTGCATCGGATGTACCCTGTGGTACACAATAGTGATCAGCAGCTAGTATAACCTTGTTTTGGAACCTGTTAAAGGTCACGTGCATAAATATTGAGAATCGGCCATTATCTCTTAAAGCGATAAAAAGAAACCCATCTGTCCTTATTATACATGAAAAACTAGATTCCAGTTAGCTTACATTTCTGCTTTAGATTCTTTTTATGATGATTTTTATCTGCTCCTTATATCAAACATTTGTTTCTTTCAATCTGATTTATTCTTGTCTGTTAATTGAGGTGCATGCATTTCCTACCTTATTGAAAGTAAATAAGTATTTCCCAATAACACTCCCATCACGTCCCTCTGTACTGTCACATCGGAGGCCAGGGCCCCCTTTCACAAAACTCTCGTAAGCCTAAGGTCTCGTAACTTTGCTCGTAGCATTACTGCTTCCTATGTTACAGTATAGGAGGTACGAATGCGGTAATATCCCTACTGCCCAGCAAGACATCGTCAGTCGTTGGTTGCACGCCATGTGTGTCATCGTTGGTAGTGCATTGGCTGTGACTGTGCATTGCCAGTTTTAATCTCAGACGGTGATTTAAGTTGATAAGATAAATATGTACGAAGATATGATATAGAATTACAGCATCTTTCATTTTATTTATTTGGGATTGTCAGACCAGGTGTGAAAAAGCTCCTCTCCTACGATATCGCATTTTGTCATCCAGAATTCCCATTCTCTGTCCCTTTTAATGAATAATTTTCATGTTTGTAATGCTCCAATGTGCTAATTTACAATGGATGCATTTTTTCAGTTTAACTCATTAGGATCCTTTTGACCATAGTCAGTAAGTGAGTGAGTGAGCGAAGTTAAGATATGACGTCACATCAGCAGTGTTTCACCCATATCGTGACTAAAACAACTAATAGATTCTTAAGACATAACGTTACTTCCTTAAACCCTGTCAGCGAAGGACAGGAGATCATCAACTAGAAGACCACAAATATAGATATACAACTAGCATGACCATCTAAAACTTCATGCTTGGCACCGTGGGGACTTACAGTACATATGCTTCCAACATGGACACTAGCTGGTTCTGTTTGACCACATTAGCTACCAGTTAATTATTTCTAAAGAAATAGAATTAATCTTTATATTCTGAGTTCTGCATTATGTATATAAGTTGGCTTATGGTTACAAACAAGTCGATCACACGTTTTGATGGACTACTGATTTCAAAACAGGTTTCAGGGGAAGTATTTAATATTGTACAATAATAGGATCTTCTAATACCGATTCTTACTTTGGATACAATAAATACATTTCTTGCTTTCTGATTTATAAGCCAAAGTATCAAATGGCCTTGTCGATTATGCGAAATGGTCATGGCCAGATTGTGTGGGACAATATCATATTGACGTTTTAACCAATGACCCGCACGTCAGATTTTCATTCCCCTGGATTTCTATTACAATAAGACACAATAGAGTGAGTGATTGAGTGAGTTAAGATTTATCGTCACATCGGCAATATTCCAGCTATATCGTGACGAGAGCGATTAATTACAAAACTTCATATTAATGAATGGTACTTTATAAAAATCTGTCAACGAAGGACAGTAAAACCAACCAGAATATCACAGGGAATGTAAAACTAGTAATTAGATCTGAAACAGTTCAACTATAGAGGACAATACAATGAAAAAAATGGGCTATAGATCGCCAACAACTAAAGGTAGATCACCACACTAGGGGCCATGGGGACTTACATTACTTTTGCTACCCACATGGACCCTAGCTGGCTTTACACCATCCCTTCAGCTATTGGCTTTTATGCGGAGAATTAGCCATACATTAAAATAATAAAAATACTACTAAGTTAAATTTACATCAAATATTTCTGGACTTACGTACCCTCTCAGGAGGACAATAATTTTACAGTACTTCAACCCCCTTTGAGGGTACAGCCACTAACAAATTGAGTTATTAATTTAAACTTCCAATTGTAAAATATTTATCTATTTACAAATCAGTTACCAGATTTAATTCTTTCCAAAATCCTATGATTAAACGAGAACTAGTGCACAATAGAAATATGGAAAGACATGCATATGTTAATGTTGTATTTGATTAAATACTTCCATACATAATTACATTTAAAGCAGCTGTAATAACAATCAAGATAAATAGTAGGTCTACACACTAATGACCACTGACCTTGTCCTTTTTCAGAGGAAAACCTTGTTTGAAGGCTACGAATATATTCTTTATCTACAGTCACAGAGATAGGAAGAAATGACTAGCATTGTGTACAGTAAACAGTGGCAACAATGTTCTCATGCAAAAGGCAACAAGCTATATATGTGTGAGCTTCTATTCATACAGTTCCAATTGTTCTTTTTCTGCAGGAAACATATGGAGAGGATCCATTTCTGAGTGGAGTCTTTGCTACACACTTCGTGAAGGGTCTCCAAGGAAACGACCCCCGCTATGTCAGAGCAAACGCTGGTTGCAAACACTTTGATGTCCTTGGAGGTCCTGAAAACATACCTGTTTCCCGCTACTCGTTTGATGCAGAGGTAACTTGGCGTGAAACACTGGAGGTCACTTTGTGTCATATGAAAAGCGTGTAAACAGCTCATCACAGTGAGAACAAATCTGGCTTATTCACTAGACGACTGTTCATCGTCAAATATATTGAGTGTGAATATATATATTTTACGAGTTCCAACTTCTCAAGAGAACGTGTTGCGCACAGAAGTTGAACTTCATATATGATGTCCCTGAGTTCACGATTCCAGCTGTGACCACGCATAAAATATCGATTACGAAACCATGTCCATACTGTTTCTGCCAATCGCAAAAGACAATATAATGTAAGTGTAAAACTGCTTTAGTGAATGTTTCTGAGCTTATGCTTCATATGTAAGATTAAACATCTTAAATAACTCAAATACATCTATCTAGACCACTTGCATGGACTATAGGTTTTTCCCGTACATTGAGGGCGATCGGGCAACTTTGAAGTTAAGGTTTGGGCATCATCCCAAAGACCCTTATATCCACATAGGTACAATATTTGAAGCATAATGTTGATGGTCCCATCCCGATTTCACTTAAATATTGGAAAAAAAATTAGCACCACACGCATTTGTTTGACAGGTGTCTGAAAGAGACTGGCGCACGACCTTTCTCCCAGCGTTCCACGCCTGTGTCAAGGCCGGGACCTACAGCCTTATGTGCAGCGGCAATAGGTAGTGTCATAGTCTGTTTTATTAGGGAATCATTACTCCATGATTATTAGTCATGCCAAAATGGGCAGCTACAGAACGAACGTACCAAATCGATAGAGTGAGAGACTCTTCTTAGCAACAAAACCAACAAGAAATGACCCAGATTCATGGAGGACAAATAGTATCTTGATATTGGTAACAGCGGTGCGTCTTTGTAATTCCCTCTGATGTGTATACCTTATCTCCAAGAATCAACGGCGTTCCAGCATGTGCCAACAAGAAGCTTTTGACGGATATTCTGAGAACGGAATGGGGTTTCAAGGGTTATGTGATCAGCGACGAAGGTGCCATTGAGACCATCATCTACCATCACCACTACCTCAACAACAGCGTCGACACTGTTGCAGCGGCTGTGAATGCTGGGTGCAACCTTGAATACTCACCAAACATATCTCAGTCTGTGTTTATGTCGCTTGGTACGAATATATTATTCGTGTTAGAGTTCCTTTGCAGTGATGCTTTCATTGTAAACCTGGCTGTGGGATGGTGAGATCTGAAGCCTGTTTGACAGTCTTCCATGCCAAATTACATAGTTAAAGTATTTATGACTCATGAATCTGTAACTCGCATTGTTCACATGTTGGCTGGGGAAAGAAACTGTACTTTTCCTTTTTATCGCATCGCATCACTGATGAATTACCATGCCGGCATAAAGGAAAACATATCATTCAAAATGTCTTTCTTGTTTCGTCATATTTACATATTCTAAGCTTTCGTATGGCATATTTTGGTATATCCTACCATAGTCGGGAAATGTCCGACGACTTTAGAGGACTATGTGAAATGTACGAGATAAGGTAAGGTCTTGTGTTTCCTTACAGTTGAAGCCGTTAAAAAAGGCAAGCTAACTGAGGACGTGGTCAAGACAAGGGTGAAGGCTTTGTTCAGCGTCAGAATGAGACTAGGAGAGTTTGATCCACCTGAAATGAATCAATACACCAAACTAAACATGTCAATAGTTCAGGGTGAGGCTCACAGAAACCTGTCGGTGGAAGCAGCGTTGAAGACGTTTGTATTGTTGAAAAACGAAAACAACGTCCTTCCCATAAAACCATCGGACTACAGAGATGTGGCGGTAAGTGTATGTAATTCAAAAGGGTATCATATATTTCCACAGGGTGGATGTAATTCTGCGTCATTCCCAGAAATACTGATACGGGTTGGGATCAAACAAATTTAACATTTAAATTTGTTCATTGATTTGTAAATAGCAAAGTATTTTATTATTGGTAGTTTAGTAACTGACATTTTTAATGGCTGTACCCTCAACGGGAGTAGAAATATCGTAAAATTATTGTCCTCCTGCCAGGGGCGTAAGTCCCGAAACATCCCAAAAAGTAAATTTAAATTTACCAGCTGTTTTAGATGTAGCATTGTGGGCTAAATTTGAACACAATCACCAGTGGGTGAAGAGTTGATAGAAATCCAGTTAAGGTCAAAGCAAGTAGCAAAAGTACTGTAAGTCCCCTGTGTCCGTATTTTCGAAGCGTTCGTGGCCCTAAGAATTCCTAACTTTGATCGTAGCCAATGTGTTAAGAATGGGCTTAAGATGTTCGTAGCGCTACGAACGTTTCGAGAATAGCTAGCCTTGTCCCAAGATTGGTGATCTGTCTTTAGTTGTTGGCGATCTATAGCCAGTTTTTATATTGTATTGTCCAAATAGTGTTATTAGCTGAAACCTTCCATATGTGTTTTAGTTGTAATTGTGATATTCTAGTTGTTTTACTCCCCTTTGAGGACAGGTTTTTATATTATACTCATATTCCATTTCACTGTCAAATTTGTTCTCGTCACGAAATATTGCCGGTATGACGTTAAATTTTAACTCGCTCCATCACTAACATGAATAATGTGAATTGTTGCAAAACAGGTTGTGGGACCAATGGCCAACAATCCTGAAGCACTGTTTGGAGATTACACTGCTAATATGGACCCTAAATACACCACCACCCCTCTACAAGGCGTACAGTCTGTCTGGACTACAGCGAGGTATGGAGCTGGCTGCACGGACACCAAATGCACGCAGTATGCCCGTCAAGAAGTCCAAACAGCGGCAAATGGCAGTGATCTTGTGTTTGTGTGTCTTGGGACAGGTGAGTCTAATCTATTTTAGTTGGATATTATTCTAAAAGTAACTTGTTTGGGGCATTAATCTTTGATGTTACTGCACACAAGGTTTTAAACGAAAGTCTTTGCATGAGAATATAACACATGAACATGGCCTTTACACATACATATACGAGTTGATAAACTTGCAAATGTATTTTACTCCTATCAACGAGCGTTTGTGTTTGATACCAGAAGACACGAGCATGGGGTTCTATTTTCATCAAGATCACACTTCATTAGTTGTCAGTTAAAAGTGTACATCTGTAAACAGGTACTACTATCTTGTGGTGTAGTGATGTCATAGCATCGTGACGTTATCAAGTTTATGACATCATAGCATTGTCTAGACAGTGTACAACATCTAGTGTCATTACGATATCTCGCACAAAAGCAACATCTCCTGTGGAACAGTTTTGGGATAATAAATAAATATATGACTGTCATGGACCCATGAAGGTCTGAGTTAGAATAGGCCTTCAGCAACCCATGCGATAAAAGGCGACTATGCTTGTCGTAAGAGGCGACTAAAGGAATCGGGTGGTCAGGTTTGCTGACTTGGTTGACACATCTCATCGGTTCCCATTTGCGCAGCTCGATGCTCATGCTGTTGATCAATGGATGGATTGTCTGGTTCAGACTCGATTATTTACAGACCGCTGCCAGATAGCTGGAATATTGGTGAGTGCGGCGTAAAACTAAGCTCACTCACTCATTTGACTACCGTGAGAAGCATATTCATTCATGCGGTATAAAGGGCAAAATATATATGCGTATTTTTTAAATGGACCATTGAAAAGCAGAGGCAATGTCAGTCTCTTTACTAAATGTTTTGGGGACTTTGCAGTTTCTTCTCTCTACCTAGTTACATAAATAGTTTTCTATGTCTTGTGCTTCTCAACAGTGTGTGACTGATGGAGGGGATGTTGAGGGTCTAGTGGTCCTATGGCCCTTAAGTATTACATTTTTTCAAAATAATTAGAACATGGCCTTAAGATCAAATGAGGAAAAAGAGCTAAACGGAATCCAATGATGTTTTGTACGTGAACACGATGGTGTTGACGTTGGGATCACCTTTTTGCAGGTACGGAAATAGAGTCTGAAGCCAACGATAAGCCCAACCTGGATCTGCCTGGACAACAGCTGCAGCTGCTGCAGGATGCTGTCACATACGGACAGGGTACGTGGGGATACAGTGTATACTCAACTCTTGGATTTCTTCTGCATGTCGTGAATGGTCATTTATCAGTCACCTATTACCATTACCATGGTATTGTTGTCTACAAGTCCTGCAAGAACAATTATTCCAACAGCATCTGTAACACCAACTACCACTATCATTTCCAATGAATCTTCATGCTTCGTCTTTTCTTTCTGAAGGTGCGAAGGTCATCCTTCTTCTCTTCAATGCTGGGCCACTCAACGTTACATGGGCTGTTGAGAGTCCACAAGTTCATGCCATCATGGAACTATTTTTCCCAGCGCAAGCAACAGGCGAGGCATTGCGAAGAGTACTTTTAGCTGAAGGACCCAACTCCGTTCCTGGTGCCAGACTTCCGGTTACGTGGCCAAGGTATATAGATACGGTGTGTATATGTTTTTGACTCCACACCTTTCCTGGTTATTGCTTACCAATTTTGAGAATCACTCGAGTTTTTCTCAAAAGTCATTGGATTAGTTTACATCCTGATGGATGTAAAACGCCACGATGGAGAAAGTTTGTTCAGCATCTACATCCGCTCGGTGATTTGGTTCAAATAATATAACTTTGATGTTTATACAGAAAACTCTGAATAACAGTACCGATAGAGCATTTTCGTGCCTTAATGTATAGGTGTCATGTTGCTATCGTGCCACAATCAGTTATACCATAAATAATGCAGAATGTTATGAATTCTTATGTATATACATATTTGTTGCAAATATGACCTTTACTATCACCCTTGTGTCTTGGAATTGTTTGTTTGTCCTTGAGGAAGTCGAAATAGTTTCCTTCTATGATGCAACGGTTCAGAATTTAACAAGGACATTATCCATAAAAGAATCGTTCCTTGGCCATGGAACATCAGGTAGTGGGTTTGGTTTAACGCTACTTAAAACAGTATTTCATGCACACCACAGCGTACCAGGCTCATCTGAGAAGTGTAGTATATGGATCTACCAGGAAAGTATCTGGAATGTTGACCTTCAAGGAGGTTTGATACCTTCTCAACAGTGTTACCCTTGGCGCGTATGTTTTGACTGTTCACTTACATCCTCTCACAAGGTACCTGACATGACAAACTACTCAATGGTTGAACGCACATACCGGTACGCCACGTATCCAGTTCTCTTCCCCTTCGGCTACGGCCTGTCCTACACCAGTTTCTTCTACGACATCTTGGAGTATCCCGATCAGGTGACAGCCGGGACCGACTTGACTGGTTCTGTGTCTCTTACCAATCGAGGATCCTTCGATGCCGAAGAGGTTTGTAACACTGAAAATATGCATTGTAATTATATTGTTAGATGTCGGAGTGTATTACACATTGTATTGTTTAGATGCATATTTATGAATAATCGAATATGGACCAAACAATCCAGTGACTGATTTCATGAGCTCCAGTCTACGTACATGGGTTATCATGTCATGAATCAAGCGCATGGAGGGACCAAATCCCTTCAGGCAAACATGGGATAATAACGATAGAATGTAAAGACTAGTTGACGGTCCTTCGATCTATTGCACACAGTGCGGGAAGGATGTTAATGACGAATATCAGAATGACGCATCGTTTCTTATTTTTAGGTTATCCAGGTGTATATATCCTGGTCTAATGCCACTGTCACAGTTCCACAGCGTCAGCTGGTGGCCTTCGATAGAGTGTTTGTACCACGGGGTGAACAAACACGTTGGGACTTTACTATTTCGGCTGAAACCATGGCAGTGTGGACTGAACAGGATGGATGGGTTGTTGAACCAGGTATGTTGAATGTGCAGGTACAGAACACTTGGTGATGGCCGAGTGTATCGAGACTGGGACGGAACTCCAGTGGTTGATGTTATAAACACACAGCTATAGTGAACAGATCTCTTTATCCTGATATTATCTGATCCTTTTATATCACGAGGAGCAGTAGATGAACCTTTGAAACCCCATAACTTTGCCAAAGAAGACTACTTCACCCATTGTCAAATATCAGACTACCCTCTTTAATGCCTGTAGTTGCCTCCTCCTAAGAGAAACGTCAATATAACAGCGACACTCATAAGTGTTTCAAGGAATTAGCTGTGTCAACTTCTTTATTAACAATAAAAAGGAATACATGTTGTTTAATCGTAGATATGAAGTCGTCAGAAATGTCCTTAGGTTATCAACAGTTCTTGGTGTTGTTAAATTATGTCGTCAGTAATTATGAACTTATTGTCACGTACAGAATCAATGTAATTGTTTTTCAGGTGTCATTTCATTATGGGCAGGAGGTCAGCAGCCTAACGTGAGTCCAGCTGTAGAATCCAATGTCCTTGCTGGCCAGTTCAAAGTCGTAGGGAAAAAGGTGCTTGGTCGATATTAATAAAATACAAGAACTATGCTTTCTTTTTCTTTGTACACACAATTTCGCTGGCTAAATTCTACAACTGACTTGGATGTTCAAGAGGCAGATTAACTGACCAATAAAATCACCATTGCCCCGTGAGGGAATAAAACGACAACAACCACAGCGTGTGGATCTGCAGTCCAGCATGGTGGATATTAGTAAAAAGGTCATGCTACAATTATTAAATTACTTCAAATACACTCGATTTATTGGCTATCAATGTGGCTACGTTCGACGGATGAAGTGACATATAGCAAGTCGTTCGGGTCACCAATAACATCAGCATTGGAATATGAGCTATATATGACCATGATGTTATGGAGTGTACCGACCATTTGGTACATCCTGTTGAACTGGCGTTCAGTATTGTAACATAGTCGGTAAAGTATAATGTTAAGCATGATAGTTAACATCAGAGCAGCATGTTGTCTGGGCACAAGAACACAGCATCGTCCCTCCCATGTTTCGCCGTTGTAAAAACAATGGCGTAAGATCTGTTTAAGCAGCCTACTCAATTTGAATTTCGTTTGTCTTAAGAACAGTGAAGGAGTATATTTGGCACGTGCTGACGTCTAATCATCTTGGACATTCGTGAAACAATGAAACGTTTTGCTTACTGTATACATAATTGCTCAATCTAGAGTAAGATGTATTTCTTGGCAGTGATGAATGGAGAGTGGAAGAAATACATTTACAAGAAAAAAGAGATCTCCCTCATTTCTGGGGTCTCTGGGGAACATAGACTTGGAAGATGATCCTGCTTCATTGCTACCGGTCGCTTTTTGGGGGGACCATGCACGTTACATAACTGTAAATGTGGGATTCGATCTCCCGAACAAAGTGTGTGTGTCCAACAACAGAGAAAACCACGTGCACATACACCCGAGGCTCATCCAAGTCTCAGCAAGAGCCAGATCCTAGGTATCGATATGATTCTGTGCCATGTGTGATGGCTTTTGAATCGTCCCTCCTCTCCAACCCCCATTTTGAGCTATTGTTACGGTGAATAATTTGCCGTGACAAAAGGTGTAAGGCATCCCCACAGAACCAGCAAAATATAACACTGACAACTCTGATATTTTCAATATTTTTTATTCAACAAAAAAGACCATGATACAAAAAATCACAAGAGAGGTTTCATGTACAATGCAACTGAGTCAAGTCTAAAGTAATGGGTCACTCAACTCACCGAAGTCTTGGTTTGAGAGTGAGAAACAGTTATGCTGAAAGTAACACGGTGAGCAGTCATGGAGCGGTTATGTGTAGGTCAAGCGTTGACAAGGCAGTTTGAAGTTACTCCAGTTAATCCGTGTGTCTGTGTCGTCAACACAACCAGCCTTTGTATACAAAGCACATACGACCATCACCATCAACGTAGAATCTTCTGGTAGTCTCCCGGAAGTATGCTCTTGTAATCAGAACATAAACCCAAAGGGAGGTAACTCTAAAGCACAACCTTAAAACCTGCTGCCAAAGCACTGAACATTTATGATACGAAATGTGACCCATAATAATTTTCTCTCAAAACACTAAACGTTGTGACCCAATAATAAGTATTACTTACTTAATAATACAATTTACAGAAGATGCACTCTCTTAACACTCTGTTGAATTAATTGTCTTCGTAGGGCAAATTTGCCGTGACAAAAGGTAAAAGAAATCCCCTCAGAACCAGCAAAATATATATACTTTTGTATTGAGCAGAAAACAAGATACAAAGATTCACAATAGAGGTTTCATGTACGATGCAACTGAGTCAAATCTAAAGTAATGGGTCACAAATATAATATCAACTCACCAATAGTCTTGGTTTGAGAGTGAGAAACGTTATACTGAATGTACCATGGTGAGCGGTCATGCAGCAGTTATGTAGGTCAAGAGTTGACGGAGAGGCAGGCAGATATATATACTCCACTTAATCTCTGTGTGTCTCCGTGTCGTCAACACGACAACCAGCCGCATATACAAAGTCACAGATTCCTGAACATTCGAGCACATGTGCCACCTTCGGCATTAACGCAGATTTTTCTCGTAGTCTCCCGGAAGTCATCAATTAATCAAAACACATGCTCAAAGTGAGATTACTCTAAAGCACTAGCATAAAGCCTGCTGCCAAAGTACGAAAATCACTGAACATTTATGACACAAAATGTGCCCAGTAATAATTATCACTCAAAACTATAAAAATTGTGACCCAAAAATAATGAGCACATTAATACAATTTACAGAAAATACACTCTCGTAACAGTACATACTAATTTATAGTAGCTAAACGTATGGGTGAAGTGTCCGCAAAGTTTGAAACTGTTTCGCCCTTTCTGTGGCCCTGATGTGATATTCCGGGTGGCCCAGGCCACTGGTGAGGAGGTGAGAGCCAAGTATAACAACTGCACAAGGTATGGGATATATGGCGACCACAATGGTATCAGCTGTTTCAGTCCGGTCATCAACAATAGAAAACACTGTCAGCGAATGCTTGCCCGATGTATTGATACAATGTTTTCTTGGTCTTTAGCACTATTAGACTTCATCTTAGTATAAAAAATGTAAACCAAAATACCATTGAATAAATTCACAATGTATCAAACGATATATGATAACTGTTCAGAGTTAAAGGTAGGATTTCAAAATGTCAGACCAGAAGGACTCTTCCCTTTTCAAGAAAAGGGGTCATCCTATTCTTTTGTGGGTCATTAATTTACTACTAGGATAAAGGATAAAATAAAGGATATGTAATTCATAACTGTTTTGCTAGTTGTTTTGTTTGTTTTTGTTGTTGCTGTTGTTGTACCTTGTGTTTTTTCTTTTAAACCACATTAGAGTGTTGTGGCTTGTTGGTGTCAGTCTAGCTGTTCAACATTAATCAGCAGCACACTCACACAGTCATGCGTTGGTAGATTTTCTGTGGCCAACCAACACGTTACTTCCAATCTCACTGTAATAACGTGTTCTTTATTAGTTAAAGCTGTCTCGATGACTCTGTCAAAACTTAATTTCATAATTTCAGCTTCTACAGCTGCTTGGTGGTCCGCCCTAGTTGTATATCTCGTCAGCCTGCCAGTTCTAAAATTGTGGTTACCACCTGTTGCTAAATTATCTTTCTTACGTCTTTTACACAGGGAACACGTCATCACGGTAGACGTTTGGTCATGATATAACCACGTGTATAATTTGAGCCATGACTGTTGAGAATCGTTTTCATTACTGACAGTAGCGCTACTGTAACTCGATTCTCGCACTTCGGTAGGCGTCCTAACAACAGACAGTTTCATTCTCACTGCAGTTATCACTTTCCTTCTACCTTGCGAATTTTCGGGCAAAAGTTTAAAATAATGAAAAAATCCCACATTTTATTTTTTGTTTATTAGCTAATGTTCGCGTGTGGTCATCCATGCTTAGTCTTCACGATGAGCCTACGCCTGACACACACGTGCTGGCAACGTCACACGCGATATGATTGATTGACACAACCGAGCTAACGAATGAAATTTACGTATAATCGAGGTTTGTCAATAAACCTCAGCATACATGATCAGATTTCAAAATATCGGTAGGAGTGAGTGAGTGAGTTAGTATTTAACGTCACATCGGCAATGTTTCAGCCATATCGTGACGAGAACATTCAATACTAAAATGTAAGATATGTATTTCATAAATAAGCCTGTCCTCAAAGGACAGTAAAACAACTAGAATATCACAGTTACAATTTAAAACTAGTGTGGAAAGTTAAAACTAATATCACTATCTGGACAAAACAATATAAAAACAGGCTATAGGTCTCCAACAACTGAGGTAGATCACCATACTAGGGACCATGGGGACTTACAGTACTTTTGCTACCTGCATGGACCCTAGCTGGATTTACATCATCCCCTCAGCCGCTGGAGATTGTAAGAAATGCTAGCCAAACTTAAAATAACACGAATACTACGATTAAAAACCTGGTAGGCTTAAATTGACTATGAATGTTTTTGGACCTACGTACCCTCTCAGGAGGACAATAATGCTTCAACCCCCTTTGAGGGTACAGCCACCAACAATTCAAGTTACTAATCTAAACTACCAATCATTAAAATATATCTATCTACAAAAACATATTGCTCAAAATTCAACCATGAAATCGATTTCCTTTAAAAAGCCAATGATTAAATGACAACTAACACTGGTAAAAAGGTCCTTCATAGTTTTGACACTGAAATATTTATCCCTTATGATGGAGAATTCAACACAGTCAAGCAGAATATGCTTGACCGTGGTTTTCTCATCAAAAGGGATGCAAAATGGAGGATCTTCACCTTTCAACAGGTATGCATGTGTATACCTCGTATGACCAACACGACATCGTCGTAGTATGACCTCTTCAAATCTGGACTGACAGCCCAAGTGGGTATAACCAATGTAAGGTTTTATCTCATGTAATTTATTGATACCCACTTGGGTGTCCCACTTCTTTTGCATCAGATCACGGATATAAGATCTAATGGTGGCTTTGTAATCACTGTAAGGAATAAGAAGTGGTGTCACAGATTTATGGAGTGCTGCTTTAGCAGCAAGGTCAGCCAATGTGTTACCAGAGATTCCTACATGGCTGGGTAACCAACAGAAGACGATGTCATATTGACCAGTAGCAAGATTATTATACAATTCAATAATTTCAATTAAAAGTGGATGTTTGCAAGAAATATTTTTAATAGCCTGAAGGCAAGAAAGAAAGTCGGAATAGATTATATATTGTTTACGTTTAGGGTGCCTTTGAATATATCTAAGAGCCGTTAGTATGGCGTTAGCTTTTGCTGTAAAAATAGAACTGGTATCTGGTAGTCTAGAAGATATTGTTCTCGATCCAATGACAGTAGCACAGGCCACTGCACCACCGTCCTTGGACCCATCTGTAAGTAAGGATTTATAATTGCTATATTTAAGTTTTAATTGATTATATTCTTGTTTGTATTGTAATTCATTAGTTTCTGATTTTTTAAATGTAGTTAATGTTAGGTCAACTTGTGGCCTAACCAACTACCAAGGAGGAGAAGAGAGAAGTCGGAAAGGAGCTATATTTTCCAACTCAATACTAGAAGCAGCAAGAAATGGCTTATTTCTGAGCCCAAGAAGCGGAATAAGGGAAGACATTTTGTTATACAAATCCTCATAAAGAGGATTAAAGACACAATTAAATGCAGGATTAGACTCATTAGAAGCTAATTTTGTAATGTACTGTAAAGATAGTTTTATACGGCGTTGGTTGAGAGAAGGCTCATCAGCCTCGACGTACAGACTGTTGATAGGAGAAGTTCTAAAAGAACAAAGTCTTAGGCCTTGGTGGTGCACAGGATCAAGTAGTTTTAGGTTGCTTTGACAAGCTCCACCATATACGATGGAGCCGTAATCAAGTTTCGATCGCACGAGTGATCTATATAAGTGAAGGAGGGTAGTCTGATCCCCTCCCCATTTTGAATTAGAAACAACCTTTAATAAATCGAGAGCCTTCAAACATTTGGCTTTTAGGGACTGAATATGCGGCAAAAAGGTCAAATGTGAATCAAAAATAAGTCCCAAGAACTTAGCCTCCTTGACAACTTTGACTGGGGTGCCACTTAGAAATAGTTCTGGGTCTGTATGCGGTTTATACTTACGGCAGAAGTGTACACAATTGGTTTTTGATTTAGAAAATTTGAAGCCATTTTCAAGACACCATTTATTTATTTTGTTTAAACACAACTGCAGTTGCCGTTCAATAGTATGCATATTTTGTCCACAAGAAATATTAAAATCATCCACAAATAACGATCCATCAATTGAATCGTTTAAAACTTTAGATAAACTATTGATCTTGATGCTAAAAAGAGTGACAGACAGAATACTGCCTTGTGGAACACCCTGATCCTGATTGTAATGATCAGACAGGGTAGAACCGACACGGACCTGGAACTGTGTGTTATTTAAAAAGTTGCCTATGAATTCAGGCAAACGACCTTGCAAACCGAAGTGATGTAAATCCCTTAAAATGCCATATTTCCATGTTGTATCATATGCCTTCTCAAGATAAAAAAAGACAGATACAGCGTGTTGTTTATTGATCAGCGCGTTTTTCACAAATGATTCTAAGTGAACTAAGTGATCGACAGTACTACTGTTTTTCCGGAAACCACATTATATATCTGTAATGAGATTGTTTGTTTCCAAGTACCAAACAAGTCGATTATTTATCATGCGTTCCATGGTTTTACAAACACAGCTAGTTAGTGAAATCGGACGATAATTGGCTGGATCCGTATGATCACGTCCAGGTTTAGGTATTGGTACTACTATAGCATCACGCCATGAAGAGGGAAATTTCCCGGAAGTCCAAATATCATCAAAAATTGATAAGAGCGTCTCTAAACAAGATTCAGGTAAATGCTTCAGGAGTTCATAATGTATGTTATCAGCTCCTGTAGCAGTATCATGAGCTTGATCAAGAGCAGTATGGAGTTCGTGAATAGAAAAAGTTTCATTATAATCTTCCCCATTATCAGAATTGAAATTAATAGTTTTCTTTTCTTGTTGTTTTTTATACTGCTGGAATTTAGGTAAATAATTAGAAGAAGAAGAGTGTTTAGCAAGGGTTTCGCCCAGTTTATTTGCGATATCTGATTTATCAGTAAGTAACTGATCTCCATGTTTAAGATGATGGACAGTGGATTTAGTACCTTTACCTTTAATCTTTTGGACCATGTTCCATACCTTGGACATGGGTGTCCGAGAATTTATTTTGGATACATAATTTTGCCAAGATTGGAGTTTGTTCTGTTTAAAAGTACGCCGTGCTTTAGCATTTAAAATTTTAAATTTATTTAAATTATGCACCATAGGATGGCGACGGAAATATTGTTCTGCTTTTTTCCTTGCCTTCCTAGCTTGTTTGCATTCATCGCTGAACCATGGTTTTCGAATATGTGGAACTGCAGAGGACTTTGGTATACACTCATCAGCTACAGAATTCAATTCATCAGAAAAACATGTAATAGCATCAGGAACGTCAATAAAACGTTTCTCCGCACACAGTGTTTCGTATAAAGCCCAGTTAGCCTTTTTAAAATTCCGCCTTGATGATGGAGGAACATCGGATGGAGTTACAGCTATTAATACAGTAGGAAACTGGTCACTTCCACAGTGAGTGAGTGAGTGAGTGAGTTTAGTTTTACGCCGCACTCAGCAATATTACAGCTATATGGCGGCGGTCTGTAAATAATCGAGTCTGGACCAGACAATCCAGTGATCAACAACATGAGCATCGATCTGCGCAATTGGGAACCGATGACACGCGTCAACCAAGTCAGCGAGCCTGACCACCCGATCCCGTTAGTCGCCTCTTACGACAAGCTGAGTCGCCTATTATGGCAAGCATGGGTTGCTGAAGGCCTATTCTACCCCGGGACCTTCACAGGTCGGTCACTTCCACAGAGGTCACCGTGGTCTGACCATTCGAATTCATTTAGCAGTTCTGAATTTGTCAATGACAAGTTGAGGGCAGAATAGGTCCCAGTACCAGGGTGTAAATATGTGTTGGAACCATCATTATAAATACATAAATCATTGTCAGAACAAAAGTCCTCCAACAATTTACCTTTAGTGTTTGTAGTTACACTACCACAGAGTGGGTTGTGTCCATTTAAATCTCCCATTATGATACAGGGATTCGGGAGTTGGTCATATAGAGCTTGAAGATCAGTTTTGTTAAAGGGCGAAGACGGTGAAATATAAAGAGAGCATAGCGTAAACGCTACATGTAAAGTAATTCTCACTGCAACAGCCTGCATATTAGTATTAAGTGAAACGGGGCTTTGAATAACGTTTTGTCTGACTAGAATGGATGATCCGCCAGTGGCTCTATCACCCAGAGGTGAAAAACAATGATATGCATTAAATTGACGAAGGTCAAATGTATCTGTTTGTTTTAAATATGTCTCTTGGAGAAATATCGCGGAAGGTGTAAAATCTTGGACTAATAGCTGTAATTCATGTAAATTAGTCCTCAATCCTCTGCAGTTCCACTGTACAATATTATTGGAATAAACTATCTTTTGGGGGGATTTATTGGGGATCTACCCCGCACTCTCTTGGTGGGCGACAAGCTATGTGCCCTAGAATGGACGTTTTCAGAAACGTCCATGTCTTCAAGAGACCCATATTTATTAAACAACTGAATTTTATTCTGTGGCTCTGCCACTTTGTTGTTTTGAAGTATCAGACTTAGGCTTCGGTTTACTTTTCACAGTTTGTTGACCATCAGCTGTCGATTTAGACTTTGAATGTGACTGAGATGATGATTTGTGATCAGAAAACGACTTTGATGTACTTGGAAGTGATTCCTCAGTCTGAGAAGATATAGCAGGGTACAAAAGCTGTGGAGAATCGCAATTTATCCAAGTCAAGGTAGTCTGGCATCCTGTGGATGATTTTGTTATTTTAGAGGTAGACTCCGGTGATGTTTTTGCTACTGTAGCATAACTTTCTGGAAGATCAGACCTCTTTACCAGTTTTTTTGCCTCAGAAAAGGAGATATTTTGAGTGAACTTTATTCTGTTTATCTCCATGTGTTCTTTCCAAATAGGACACTGTTTCGAAGAAGATGAATGGTCGCCTGAACAGTTGGTGCATTTTTTATAATCACTGTCACAATCTTCTGTTGTGCAAGTATTCACGCCATGTCCATATTTCTGGCATTTAAAACACCTTAGCGGGTTGGGGATGTAGGTATCAACTTGTATGTTACAATAGCCTGCCTTCACTGATTTAGGTGCATTTGGACATGAAAACGTAAACAGATAGGTATTAGTTTGGAATGTTTCATTGTTTTTTCAGGTTGAAAAGCACTTCACATACAGTACACCTTGATCTTTCATTTCTGATGCAATGTCAATTTCGGACATATCTGCAAACAATCGATCACGGTTTCTGATGATACCTTTACTAGTGTTCAAGGTCTTGTGAGCAGAGACCATGACCGGAATGCCGACGAAAGATTTCATGTTCATCAGGTTCGTTGCTTGTTGCTTTTTCCCGCATTCGACTAGCAGGGCACCCGAACGCAAGCGTCTAATGTTTTTCACCTCCCCAGCAATACCTTGAATACCCTTGGATACAGCAAAGGGGTTCAACTTCAGCGGTGTCTTCTCAGGAGTCTCAATAACAACGAAACGTGGCAAATATTCAATCGATGCAGACGGTCTATGGTCAGTATCAACATGGTCAATATCAAGTGGACGTTTTGTTTTTTTTGGTTGGGGTTTCATACACCATAGTTAGTGTAATATGGTTCATCATCCGAGCTCCCCACCCACCACGGAGTATCACAAGGACAATGCTAAAGCAAGCGGGCCTCCAGCTTGCAGCGCCAAGGATACCCGGATGATATACTCCAGTAGAAGAATTACAAAGATTTAATCCACCAGATTGGCCCCATGAGCATCCGCCTTCTGGGCATAAGACTCTAGGCAAAAATCAGAACTTATATTCCAAAACCAGAGAAGTCGATGAATACTTCAGCCAAGACCGAAATTAAAAGTATATATATATATATATATATATATATATATATAATCCATGCACAGGGCTTGGCATGACCAGCCGATTGGTTGAATCGGGCCAATTCAACCACCCGTCTAGGTGAAGTAAGGGCCAAAGTGGTGCGTTGGGCAAATGAAAAGCAGTTAAAAGCCCAAATGCCCTCAACCACCAGGAAAATATACTGCAGCTTTGCCGTTTACAGAGGTCATTTATTTTTCTGTTATCTGCGTGGCCTCAAAAAAGACCAGAAACTCACTAACATGAATTCACTCACATTCTGGTTCACGCGTCTTATTTCGTTTCCTGAGAGAAATTACATCTTACATTTTTGTAGAAAACCAGCGTCTAAACCCTTAAATAACACCGTTGTCCCACCTCATACATCCAAGCATTTTTACATTGACCAACCCGTAGACATCACTTGCTAACAGTTTAACAGACATAACAGTTTTAACAGGTGCACCGCTTACATTACAAGAAGTTGTATGTTCATAGAAATTTATCCGTTTTTCACAATTATCATGGCCTGACCCGATATTACTTTGTCATATGAATTTCAAGCTATTGGGTTGTAATCCACATGCTGATTTAGCTCGCTTCTTCCTCATTTCCAATTTCATCATTCTGAGTTTCTTGAGTATTTCAGCATGACCCGCAATAACGAGGCTACGGAACGCCCTCAGTTGCGTAATTTCCGCAAAGCGCCTGCGACAACTTTCGCCGAAAGTGTGTCTTATCCGCTGGCCTTCTGTACCGGAGTAAAACATCCGTCGCTTCCTAAAATATTTTGTATACAATCCACTGATAACACTCAACAATTAAGTGACACTAGGTTAGAGGTGTACAGGGGTTTGTGAGGGTATTTTGATGAAAAAGACTGACTGCGCATGACACGCAGATAAATATCTCACACTCTACGGAAATCTCGACTGATTGTTTTATAAGGCGTCCAGCTGACCAGTTGGAATTCTATTTATGGTTACTAACCTTATCAGGGCCAAGTGTTTCGTTAGGCGTGGAAAATTCTATTTTCTAGTGAAATATATTGATGTTTATATACATTTATGCGCCACAGAACAACCTTGTATACTACAAAGGGAATGGGAACTTTGGCCTCCTCAAAACGTGCACATTAGCCTGTGATAGTCAATGGCATATACGTGTTTGTGCTTTTAGAAACCTTCTTTGATACGATATGCTTTTAGGCTTAGCTATTGTGGACATGTCCATGGTGTGTTTCATTTGTGAACATGTGGTTCAAACATATTTTGATTCTCAAAGAATCTGGTTTGGTAAACGAGCAAAACATTCCTTTTATTAATAACTAACCAGTCCATCTCGGGTTCTTGAAGGTAGCAAATGTACTGTAAGTCCCTTTGGTGATCTACTTTCAGCTACTGGCTGTCTATCGGCTGTATTTTGTATGGCCTGCTTTTAATCTGTATGACCTGTTTTTATTTTGCATGGCCATATTTTTGTTTTGTGTATTGTCCGATTAGTGCTATTATATAAACATCAAATGCTCAGTTTAAATCTAACTGATATTCTCGATATTTTACTCTCCCTTGACGACAGGTTTTATGATACAGTTTACGTCTATTCCTTATCGATGTTTAATTGGGTCGCTTAAAGATACGGCTAAAATATTGCAGAGGTGGCATTTTTATTCGTGAGAGCGACGTTCTTCGCCCATGAATGACATTTTAAAAACAAACACTCTAAATTAGCTATATTAAGTCAAAATGAGTTGAAATTTCTGTCATGATATTTATAAACATACTTTCATTCATTCACAATGACCAAACATACACAAAGCATTATTTTGAGTAAAAAAAAATTCTCGCACATGGGCGAGGAGGTTTGAATTTTGAATTTTCAAGAGAACATTTTTCATCTCTTTTTCGTCCTTAGCATATACTCCTAACTGCATGTTTATTTTTGTCAAACCCCTTGCCAGAAAGTGGCAACAATACGGAGAGTTTCTCGACGTTTGTGAGTCCAGACTTACATTGTGACGTTTTATTCATTAAAACTGAACATGAATCGAGAAACAATACTGTCTGACACATTCGGAATGTAATTTGTCACGTGCATGCATGCGCGCGTGCTTGCGTGTGTGTGTTTCTTTACATTTAGGGGGGTGTTGGTAATATATTTAAATCCACATTTTTTTTTCATAAACACTGTTTCCAAACATATACTACACCTTCAGAAATATATCTCTACCCTGGGAGGACAGAGTCGACGATCTGGTAGGTCGTCTCACCCTGGACGAGATCCAGCTACAGATGGCCCGTGGGGGGTCAGGAATTAATGGCGGTCCCGCCCCTGCTATACCCCGTCTTGGAATCAAACCCTACGCCTGGGACACTGGGTGTCTTCGGGGAGATCTGTGGGCAGGAGAGGCTACATCCTTCCCCCAGGCTTTAGGCCTTCAGCCTCATTCAGGTAAGAGATACTGCAACAGTAAAGTTCATACAGTTAGAACGATTAGAATATCCATGTTTAATCTATATGAATATTCTTGGTTCACAAGCTGAGAAGTCGTCCTGACGCGAACTTCATCACTAAATGATAGTTTCACAAGAAGGCACTGTAATATTGTCTGAATCTTAAGCAGCTATTATCTATCTTTTCTGGTAATGGCTTTCTTGATTGTATTACAAGTTGTATCTGATATTATAAACCTTTCCTATGTAAGTATAAAGAAAGGAGACTCGTAGCAATATTTTCATAATTTTATGTTTGTCTTTTCAGCCTTTTACCTGTAACAACGTACCCTTTCCGTATATTTTGTATAAGATACAGAGACAGACTCATGTACACACTGCCTTACACACTCCCTGTACATATATGCTGACTGACATATACATACCAACATATGTAGCATGTGTTACTCGGGTAGTATACATGTTAAATGCATTCGCTTCTCTTGTAGCACAGACCTAATATTCCTGGTGGCCCAAGCCACAGCTGAAGAGGTGAGAGCCAAGTATAATAACTACACCTCACATGGATTATACGGCACTCACAAGGGTATCAGCTGTACCAGTCCGGTGATCAATATCGCGAGAGACCCCAGGTGGGGCAGGAATCAGGTACGCCCTTCTTCCTTTCTATACCCATTGTGTGTAAGATTGCATTGTCTGTAGGATATTATATGTCACAACGAGCAGGTCGTTTACAGAAATATCTTATACATTATCATCTTACCTCACACATAAATATCGCATTCTGACTGGCTGAGCGCTCTCCTAATATTTTCAATGTACACCGCATGCAAGCGAGTGACATTTTCTGTGTCCCCCGCTCAGCTCATTTTGTACTAAGTTGTAGTAATTCTTTATCGCAAATAAAACTGGATCCCCTATGATGTATGGAAATTACCGATGTTAGGAGATAACTTTAAATCTGTTTATCTAATTATCTTCAAAATCTAGGGATGACTGTAAAAGGTTTTGTACCCGTGCTTCAAACGATTCAAAATTGACATTTAGGTGTTCGGTAAGATAAATGCGCTGTTCACTTGTCCCAAGCGGCCTACGTGTTGATGTACCACCTATGGCCTCAGGGAACATAAACAAACATCGAGGATACATCAACCCACGCTCCCCTTATGACCCTTGAAGAAATTATAATCTTGTCATTCGTCGTATAGTGGAAAAAAATCATGCACCAAAAGGATCATGTTGATTATGCAGGACGTCTGTTAATGTAGAAAAAGAAAACACGAAACAACTCGGCAGAATGTGGGATATTTTGACCATCTCTCATGTGTCATATGTTGCCTTACCGTCTCATACCCGTTATTGGTCAATATCCTAGCGTTATTCAGGAAATAGAATTCGTTTTACCCCAATGCGTTTTGTAATAAAGTATAGTTTTGCCCTGAACTGTTATAATTAAAGCACGTGGACGTTGTGCCTAGACTCACAAACGAGCACTACAGAGGTTCGAAAGTTGAATGTGTTCCATAATACAAATATTTTCCTTTCTTCTCTGGCTCTTCAAATTATTCACTTCAAGCGAACAAAGTAATACATTGTACTTTAAATCAATTTATATTCTATAAGATAACCCATTTAGTTTTTCTTTTTATATCATTGTGACAGAAGTCAAACCCAATGGTGCTTCATAGATCTGAAGTGTGGGGGTGTTGATAGATACGAGGGGATATCAATAAGTTTTGAGCCTTGCATAGAAAAACACAAAATATTGGTATGAACCACACTTATTTTTCAACATAGTCCCCTTGTGAGTCAAGGTACTTGTTCCATCTTTTCTGCCAGGCGCTGATGCCATCTCTGTGGAAGGCGCCATTTTGGTCCTCAAACCAAGCCTAATAAGGCTTATAAGCTCATTATCATCCTGAAACCACGCAAGTGTTTCTTGAGATTTGGGAACAGATGGTTATCACTTGGTGCCAGGTCTGGAGAGTACGGGGGATTCGGCAAGATTTCGTACCCGCATTCCTGGACAGCAGCGGCTGCAACGCGAGAGGTGTGTACTGGAGCATTGTCTTGATGTAGAAGAATACCACGTCTGATCTTGCCCCGGCGCTTCTCCTTGACTGACTGTCGCACTTGCCTCAACAAGTTAGCGTTATATTCCTTATTCATTGTTCTTCCTTTTGGTAAGTAATCTATGTGGTTGACGCCTTTGCTATCCCAGAAGACTGTCGCCATTACCTTCTGCACTGATCTGGAGGCTTTGAACTTTTTGGTCCTGGGAGAAGTGACATGTTTCCATTCCATGGATTTTTGTTTGCTCTCCGGATCATAGTGGAGGATCCAGGTTTCATCACAGGTTACTAGCCTAAAGTGAAAATCTTCTGGATTCTTGTTGCATCTGCTTAGCATGGAGTTCATGGTGCTCATGGTGACCCTTGTTTGCCTCATTTCATCTGTAAGCATTCTTGGCAACCATTTTCCGCACACCTTAGACATGACGAGATGTTCATGAAGAATTGTCTCGATGGATCCGTGTTAAATGCCTGTGGTCTCCTCTAATTCGTGGAGTGTGATTCGACGATTTTCCAGCACAAGTCTATGCACTCTGTCAATGTTTCCTGACTAGTGCTTGTTGTTGGGCGACCTGGACGGGAGTCATCTTCAAGACTCTCTCTACCATGCTTAAATTCATTGACCCATCGTTTGATGGTAGCAGATGGAGGGGAAGACTTCCCATAAACTGCTGAAAGCCTTTCTTCAATGTTCTTCGCCGAGTTTCTTTCAAGAACTAAAAACTTAATTGCTGCTCTATACTCAAGTTTATTAATTTTCACTGCCGTGAGGGGGTCTCTTTCTGTCAATGTTAGCTGTTCAATAACCTCTGAGAGTAGGATACCAAAACTTATATATCACATCAGCTACACCCCAAGGTTCAATGTCGTACCATAGGCTGTGACACCTGGGTATGAAAAATGCTAAAGGCTCAAAACTTATTGACATCCCCTCGTATGATAAGCACAAAGATACGTGTTTCATAAATTGGTATTGTAACAAACAAGGCCAACATACGTTTTTATGAACTACTGATCTGAAGACAAGTCTCAGTGGAATTGTTTTAACAATAACATCTTCTAAACATGTTGGTTACTTTGGATGAAATATAGGATATAATTGTTCTTCTGTCTTCTGATTTAGGAGCCAAAGTATCAAGTGATCTTGTCGATTATCCGAAATTAACTGTTTTAGATGCATTTTAGAAGTTGCTGAACTAACGGGGAAGGAACAAGTTTTATGGATGATCAACTTCTTTATGTTCACAATGGCAACGTTTCGGCATGGATTCTTATAGCGTTTTCAAGCATATGGGAGGACAAGGTATAACAGTTTATATAAAGGCAGGTAAATGAGCTATAACTGAGGAGTTGAGATAACCAAAACATCAAAGGATATAACTAGAGTTGTTGATATAACCTGTGATTGGTGTGAAGCCAGGGGTGGGGGGATTATAGCGTTGAGGGAACCAATTAATGGAGGATTAGTGACGGAAGCTAGAGGTTATTATTTGTTGATTTAAATGTCGAATTGGTTAGGTAGAAATCTACCCTGACCCCTGTTTATGGAACGGTTGTGTTTGCGGATGTGAACAGCTTCTGACAATTTTCTCTGCTTGTAATCATGTTTGTTGCTGGAGAGTGTTTTGATAGGGTCCCAAATGATCTTCTGGTCAGGAAATTTGGTGATGTGTTCCGAAATGACTGTTGTCTGCTTTGTTGATGTCTTGTGTTCCTTGATGCGAATGTTTAGTGGTCTGGATGTTTCCCCAATGTAGTTGAAAATGTTTTATCTCTGGGATTACGGTTACAATATGACCAAGTCAAAAATATCCTGCAGTGATGTACCAGACAGCTATACTTATGACAAACATACATAACTACTTTGATATTAACCTTCATTCATAGTTACATTTCTAAACAGCTGAAATACAACGCAAGACCATTGGCCTTGTCAACCCTTTTGAAGGCTACAAACACATTCGTGTCCTACAGTCACTCACGTAGGAAGGAGCTAGCGTTATGAGAGAATGTTCGCATACAAAAGGTAACACAGTTGTTCCAATTGTTCGTTTTCTGCAGGAAACATACGGTGAAGATCCATTTCTGAGTGGAGTCTTTGCTGCATACTTCGTGAAGGGTCTCCAGGGAAGCGATCCCCGCTACGTTAGGGCCAGTGCTGGCTGCAAACACTTTGATGTCTACGCCGGCCCAGAAAATATACCTGTCTCACGCTTTTCGTTTGACGCAGAGGTAACTTGGAGTTAAAGATTGCATGTCAATTTTGTCACGGAATACACCTGTAAATCACACATAGCAGTGACAATGTCGTGAAATGAATCTGGCAAATGAGGTTAATTGCTTACGGACAAATACATTGAGTGTAAGCAGAATGAGTGTAATTTAACTCTCTGCTTCTTCTCCAAGAACATCAGTGCAAGATGACAAGAACATACTGCATACAACAATAGAACACATGCATTGTACACATTGAGGGATGTGGGGTAGCCTTGTGGTTAAAGTGTTTGGGCATAGATTCAAAGCCCCAGGATCGATTTTCACGCTGATCCAATATTTGAATCACATTGTTGATGTTCTCGTCAATTTCCTTTTCTATGTATATGTTGGACGAAGCAATAGTAGTACTACCCTCTATTGTTTCACAGGTGTCTGAAAGAGACTGGCGCACTACCTTTCTGCCAGCATTCCGCTCCTGTGTCAAGGCCGGGACCTACAGCCTCATGTGTAGCCTCAACAGGTAGTGTACACATTCAACACTATATGTTGTGTTTTATTTACGAAACGTGTCTCCGTGATAATTTGTCATATCGAAATTATGATCTACAAACCGAAAATACCAACTTACATAACTACGATAAAGTGAGTGACACTTGTTAGAAAGAAATAAGACATCATCCAGATGCATCGTAAACACTTTGTCAATCACTTTTGGTAACAGTCTTTGTACTTCTCTCCTATCTGGGTCGCTTATGTTCAAGAGTCAACGGAGTTCCAGCATGTGCCAGCAAGAAACTTTTGACAGATATTCTGAGAACGGAATGGGGTTTCAAGGGTTATGTGATCAGCGACCAAAGTTCCATTGAGAACATCATCACTCAACACCACTACCTCAACAACAGTGTCGACACCGTTGCAGCGTGTGTTAAGGCTGGCTGCAACCTTGAATTGTCACCAAACCTAACTCAGCCCGTATTCATGTCGCTCGGTACGAGTATATTGTGTAGGAGCTCACCGTGGAGGGATGCTTTCTGTTAACCTGATTGCGGGGTAATGCCAAAGGGTTTGACCATCTTCCATGCCAAAATCCACAATTCATTCATTCAGTCAAATGCTATTTACATAAGCAATTTGTACCACACGCCTGTATGCCAGTAGCTTTGGAAACAAAATCGAGAAATATTTCAGTGATGAATTACGAAAATGGCGCTAAGTTATAAATGTTCATCTTTTGCTGGCGAAGATACATATCTTGGACAAAAATATGAAGAGATGAACTTCAGTTTTGTTAATATTTTCATATTCTAAGCTTGTCGTGTGGCATATAGCGGTATTTACTTGAAGTCATGTAATGTTAGGGTGTTGTTTCAACAATGTCAACAATATCTTTTATTGTACATGCTTTACCGACTTTGGTGTATCTAACGAACGGGATGCAGATGGATGTGTTACAATTACACTTAACCTTTTTCATTTAGGGCGTTAAAACAAGAGTACAAGCACCGGTGACATCGTGATTACATGTCTCAACAAGCTCCTCTGTACGCCCAGTAAACATTTTAAGTTTCAATCGGCATTGGGCGTAGAGTTTACACCGTGTGTCATCCATATCATCCATATATAACAGGACGTTTGTACATTCAGTTATATTCAACGCAACATTGAAACCCATTTCACCAAACCAATATTGCCAAATTGTAAGCTGTCAAAATGAAGGGCCATGAAATGTAAGAAATAAGCTACACTTCTCCGGCAGTGGTGGCTGTTTTTCTTTACAGTTGATGCTGTTAAACAAGGCAAGCTTACTGAAGACGAGGTCAGGAGCAGGGTGAAAGCCTTGTTCAATGTCAGAATGAGGGTGGGAGAGTTTGACCCACCGGAAATGAATCAATACACCAAACTGAACGTTTCAATAGTTCAAGGCCAGGCCCACAGGAACCTGTCGGTGGTGGCAGCAATGAAGACGTTCGTATTGCTGAAAAACGAAAACAACGTCCTTCCCATAAAACCAACGGACTACAGAGATGTGGCGGTAGGTATATGCATTTAAACACACACACACACACACACACACACACACACACACACACACACACACACATATATATATATATATATATAGCAACATTCCAATGTGATACTGATAATTATAAATAGACATATACAACTTGAATGAAGTGAAGTCTTGTCTAACAGGTTGTGGGACCAATGGCCAACAATCCTAAAGCACTATTTGGATTTTATACTCCTGACATGGACCCTAAATACACCACCACCCCTCTACAAGGTGTACAGTCTATCTGGACTACAGTCAGGTATGGAGCAGGCTGCTCGGACAACAACTGCACCCAGTATAACCGGCAGGAAGTCCAAACAGCGGCAAAAGACAGTGATCTGGTATTTGTGTGTCTTGGGACAGGTGAGTCCGTAATTTATTCCAACTGGGCATTATTCTGAAAAGCCGAGAATACCAAATTTGTGGTTTATTATGCATTGAGTAGAGGAATAGGGTGAACATTTGGAATGTTGAATTACTATCTCGTCCGATTTAAAGAAATTACTTTATTTTAACCGTGCAAACATGCTCACTTATGAGAGTATAACAAACCAACATCCTGTATATATTGATAATGAATGTGAAGTTTCATTTTAAAGGTATGCCCATTTCTGTGGCACAAAAGGGATGTCTGCTCCTTGCCTAAATGTGTTTTCAAGTTTGCTCTCCCTACCTGTTTGCAGAAATACTTTTCAGCGATCCCTCATTGTGTTTCTCAACGCTATGTGGTTGAGGCAGGGGGTGTTGTGTTCAGATGATCAGGTGGCCTAAAAGTATCATATTTTATCAACATACACTACACTTGGATATGCAGTTCAGATCAAAGGTGGAAGTGCTCAACGGAATCCTGTGATATTTTGTACTGGACTGTGATGGTGACCGTACTTTCTTGTCAGGAATTGAGGTAGAATCTGAAGGCAATGACAAACCCAACCTGGATCTCCCTGGACAACAGCTGCAGCTGCTGCAGGATGCCGTAAACGCTGGGCAGGGTACGTGAGTGTAGATTTTTAATAATCACAGTGGGATTTCTTTTGCAGTTCTTCAGTTGTCATTTATCAGCCACATAGTAAGAGAAGAATTACAGCAACATCAATTGTTATTTCCCATAAATATTCATCTTTCGTCTCTCCTTTCTGAAGGTGCGAAGGTCATCCTTCTTCTCGTCAATGCTGATCCACTCAACGTCACATGGGCTGTTGAGAGTCCACAAGTTCATGCCATCATGGAACTATTTTTCCCAGCTCAAGCAACAGGCGAGGCATTGCGAAGAGTTCTTTTAGCTGAAGGACCCAACTCAGTTCCTGGTGGCAGACTTCCGATCACGTGGCCAAGGTATATGGACACGGTGAGTATATGCATTTGACTCCATATCAGTTTTCCCAAGGGAATGCCCCAGCGCGCTTATCCGTTCCCTTGTGAAAACATTCTTACGTCTTCGTAATACCCACGGGTCATGCTTTGTCCTTATATACGTTATAAACAAACCCTTTATACTTATAAACAAACAGAAGATATCCCTTGACAGAGGGACATTATTTAGATAATTGCCAAAAACAGTGAGAGTGTATCAGATTTTAGAAATATTTACGAGAAAAAGTGCCCTCCTACGAGCAATAGAGGGACGTCACTGAAGGTTTATAATCTCGAATACTGACCTTCACAGGGTAATAGTATTGGATACCTTCTCCAGTAGTGTCATACATGGCAGGTATATATACATTGCCTCCCTACGTATATTCTTTCACAAGGTGCCTGACATGACCAACTACTCAATGGTTGAACGCACATACCGGTACGCCACGTATCCAGTTCTCTTCCCCTTCGGCTACGGCCTGTCCTACACCAGCTTCTTCTACGACACCTTGGAGTATCCCGATCAGGTGACAGCCGGGACCGACTTGACTGGTTCTGTGTCTCTTACCAATCGAGGATCCTTCGATGCTGATGAGGTATGCACTGTTAAAAAGCATGCATTGAGCAAAATTATATGATCCCTTTAATTGAATCATACCACAAGCAAGCATTACATAAAACAATTGCAAATTATACACAGTGCGGGAACTATGTCAGTGTAGAAGACGAGTGTCAGAATGATATTTGTTCACGCGAAAGACGACCCATCGCTTCTTCATTGCAGGTTATACAGGTGTATATATTCTGGTCTAACGCCACGGTGACAGTTCCACAACTTCAGCTGGTGGCCTTCAACAGAGTGTTTACGCCAAGGGGTGGACAGACACAATGGAACTTTACCATTTCAGCTGAAACCATGGCTGTGTGGACTGAACAAGAGGGATGGGTTGTTGAACCAGGTACGTTCACAAACCAATTTGTGATGGTCGAGCGTATCGACAGTTGGTAGGAAAATCCAATGGTTAATGTTATAAATACAGTCAATATTATCTTTTAGTCCGGTATTAGCTCATATATATCATGAGACACAGTAGATGTTTCTGGGAAAGCAATGAGCGATTATTATGACCAAAATTGTGAAAGAAGATTTCTTCATCCATTGTAAAATATCAGACTGTTCTTTTTAATGCCAGTAAATAAATATTCTTGCTAATAATGGACTTATTAGTATACGATAAATCTGTGTCGTTCGTTTTTTTTTCAGGTGTCATTTCATTATGGGCAGGAGGTCAGCAGCCCAACATCAGTCCAGCCGTAGAGTCCAATGTCATTGCTGGCCAGTTCAAAGTTGTAGGGAAAAAGGTCCTTGGTCGATATTAAGAAAAAAAAGAAAATTATAATGCTAGCCCTTTTCACTTACTTTTTAATAGAGACATTTGTTTGTTGAAACAATTCTTCGTGGAGACTGGAAGACAAGTGCCACTACGAAAACCTTCTACTCCAACACTTCAACGATTATCTCTCATCCCTGCTTTCATGACCCTAGAGGACAGACATGGAAGACTGAGATATGACAAAGCAACATTCATAATTATACATTTGAGATTCGAACGGACTAATTAAGAGGTCGAACCCACACTTTCATACATCACACACAGAGAACGGGATTCAGCCCATCAAGCATTTTACAATCTAGACTTCACCCAGAAAGTGTAATCCCGAAACTGACATGTGACCACTTTGTATTCATGGGACACGCCAATGGTATTGGCTGGTTGGGCAAGATTCGCTCACATGTCAGTAGACGAACATAAGCTGTGTGATAGTGATACATAAAAACCTGTTTGTGGCAGTCGAAATCGAACAATGAACGTTTAGCAGGTATTTGTACGACGGTACCGCCCGCATCCAGTGGACCATTCAGTACGACAGTGGCCTTTAGCATGTCTGGGCAGTGCATGATTACCTTCATCACGAGCACCTGGTGTCATTCCTGGTATTCCAGGAACCCATAAGTCTGAGTCCTCAAAGAGAGATTATCGGGACTGATTATTTCTTAGCTTTGCCTGATGTGTAAGGTATCTCAACGACCTAGTAACTAAACATATATAGTTATGAAACTATAACATACATTAAATTCGCGAGAAACAATACCATCTAGTACGTTTCTAATGTAATCCCTCATGTACGTGAATACGTGCGTGCGTGTGTTGTTTCCTTACAGTCAGGGGTGTATTGCCAATGTATCCCCATTTACAATCTTCACAATGTGTTGATTTCCTAACGCACTTTTTATAAACGCATAACACGTTCGGTTTTAAAAGTGATACAGTTCAGCATGGCAGATAGTTGTATGTTTGTAGACGAATGGTACCGTTATCCAAACTGTCTTTAAGGAGTTTGAAAAGCAATATTTCCGAAGGGGAAGTAAGTTGGATGAAATGTTGCCTCTTATTGTAAAAACGAAAGAAGAAACTATGTTCGATAGTTGAACGAGGAGTGTTAGTTTCTCAAGGCGTTTCTCTCCTAAAACACAGAGGCATGAAAGTGTTTGCAATCGAGACTTCTTGTTTGTCTTTAAGATTTATCTTTAGTATCACCATTACTGACTATAATGAAGTACACATCTTTATGTATGGGAACTTTTTGTTAACTAAACAGAGATACGTTGTATATCCCTACGTCGTTATCACGCTGATGTCCGTACAGTGGTATTCTTCCTAACTGACCCACTGACTGCAGGAATTGTGACCAAATAATCAATGCAGAATAAAAGATGTGTAAGTTACAAATGATAACTGGGTGACATTTGTCATTCTCAGAACTGTTTGTTCAGTTAAAGAAACAACTGTTTAATCTTTACAACCAGAACAAGATCACATAGCAAAGAACATGGTAACACCAGCTCTCGGCGGTACAACTTTGTGTTTTCACTTAGAATGGGAGTGGGTACCAACTGTACCATTTTGCCGTGTAGCCGAAATTTGTAATGTTTAGGTATCAAATACTTGATAGTTGTCAACTGCTCTGCGTTTGAGTCTGTTTCCCAGTTGTAACAAGTTTGACAAAATTCAGACAATATATAATATGATCCCGTATCTCATCTAATAACCTTTGTAATCATGTCTTGGTTTGACACGTATGCAGTCAAATATAAAATGACTCACGTTGTCCCTATAACACACCCCTAATTAGCTGTCATACAGTCGCTTTCCCTGTGTCGTCCACACAAATGCTTCTCCTTCTCGCTTTCGTCCCTCTCGTGACTCGGGACTATCACTTTAGAAATATCTCTACCCTGGGAGGACAGAGTCAACGATCTGGTAGGTCGTCTCGCCCTGGACCAGATCCAGCTACAAATAGCCCGTGGGGGCTCAGGAATTAACGCTTGTCCCGCACCTGCTATACCACGGCTTGGAATCAAACCCTACTCCTGGGACACTGGGTGTCTTCGAGGGGATGTATGGGCGGGAAAGGTTTCATCCTTCCCCCAGGCATTAGGACTTGCAGCCTCACTTAGGTGAGACCTATATGAAGGAAACACTGAAGCCGAAACGTTTAGAAATGACTACACATGGAGTATAGCTTCATGTTTCATCCTCACAGTACTTCTTGTCCAAGCTAGGAAGTCATTTTCACATCTCTAAATGTGAAAAGGTTTTCGCTCCTCCCGCAGTTCAGATCTGATATTCCGGGCTACGGGTGAAGTGAGAACCAAGTATAAGACTACTACACAAGGTACGGGGTATATGGAGACCACAAGGGTATCAGCTGTACTAGTCCGGTGATCAATATCGCGATATCATTTTTGCAAAATAAATAATAATTTAGTTTGACTCTGTCCTTCACAGACCTGTTTACTTCTTGCAGACAAGAGGCTGCTCTTAAAGAGATAACAAAACTATCCTTATACGTTAAAACGAGATTCCAGTTAGCTTATTTCTGTGTTAATATTTTCTTAAGTGTTAAGAACGTGTCATTCAACGTTATTTCTGCTTCTTATATGAAACATTTTTGTAATGGAGATAAGGCTTTCCTTACCTTTTTGAAAATGTATAAGCATGAAAGAAACTTCCCAGTAAAACTTCATTTGTACTGTACAAACAGAGGCCAGCTGTACAATGGTTTGATATATGAAACAGTGGAGACAAATGAAATATTTATTTTTTGTTTGATTCACCTTGTGCATGTCAACATCCATCTTTACTTGGCATTGTTGAATTACACAATAATATCTATGCAGCCCAGCAAGACATCGTCACTTGTTGGTTGTACAGCCATTTTGGGATCGTTGACAGTGCATTGGCTGACAAACTGAATGGTGATTCCAGTTTTAATCTAAGACAGTGACTTAAAACTGTGGTTGGATGATAGGATAAGTATGTACAAAGATATGGTATAGAATTATAATATCTTTCTTTAACATCATTTGGGAAGCTCTTCTCCAACTATATCGTATTTTGTCATCATGAATTCCCATTCTCTGTCCCTTTTAATGAATACCTGTAATGCTTCTAATGCTCCAGTGTGCTGATTTACAATGAATACATATGTTTTAGCTTCACCCAGTAGGATCCTTTTGACCATAGTGAGTGAGTAAGCGGAGGTAAGTCACATCAGCAGTGTTTCAGCCATATCGTGCCTAAAACCAGTAATAGATTCTTAAGACATAAAGCTATCTTTTTAAACCCTGTCAACGAAGGACAGTACAATATATAGAAGACCACAATTATAGATCGAAAACTAGCATGATAATCCAGAACTTTAACCTGTGAAGACAATACAATATGAAATAGGATATACTGTTGCCAACAACTGGAGTAGATCACCATACTGGGGACCATGGGGACTAACAGTACCTTTGCTTCCAACATGGACCCCAGCTGGTTCTTTTTTACAATACTAGTTAACAGTTAATTATTGCAAACTTTCCGAAGAAACATAATTAACCTTTATGTTCAGATTTCTGAGTGGAGTCTTTGCTACAAACTTCGTAAAGGGTCTCCAGGGAAACGACCCCGCTATGTCAGAGCAAACGCCGGCTGCAAACACTTTGATGTTCTTGGAGGTCCTGGAAATATACCTGTTTCTCGCTACTCGCTTGACGTTAAACACTGGAGGTCACTTTGTGTCATATGAAACACTTGTAAACAGCACATCACAGTGACAACAACACCGTGAAATAAATATGGCTTATTCACGAGAAGACTGCAAATATATTGAGTGTGAATAGTTAGTTCAACTTTCTGCTTCTCAAGAAAACGAGAACGTATTGGCGTCTGAAGTTGACCTTCGTATATAATGTCCCTGTCTGTAGGATTCTACGTGTGCTCACTCATTAAATAACAATTAGAAAACCATGTCCATGCTGTTTCTGCCCATCACAGAAGACAATGAAATATAAGTGTAAAACTACTTTAGTGAATATTTGTACTGTATTTGAAACACATTTTGATGTGCCTCTCCTGAGTTTGCATAAGTATTGGAAAAGCAACAATAGCACTACACACTTGTTTGACAGATGTCCGAAAGAGACTGGCGCACTACCTGTCTCCCAGCGTTCCACGCCTGTGTCAAGGCCGTGACTTACAACCTCATGTGCAATGGCAAAATGTAGTGTACAAATTTAAAAGCCACATGATCCGTTTTATTAACGGGTCGTTACTCCATGATTAATAGTCCTAGTCCTACCAAAATTGGCGGCTGCTTGCCGAAAGTACCAGCTCTATAGAGTGTGAGACGCCTTTTAGCAAGAAAACAAACACGATTTGATGAGACCCATGGTAGACAAACTGTCTCTTGTTATTGGTAACAGTGGTGAGTCTTTGTAATTCCCTCATGTGTATATCTTATGTTCAAAGAATTAACGGCGTTCCAGCATCTGCCAACAAAAAGCTTCTGACGGATATTCTGAGAGCAGAGTGGGGTTTCAAGGGTTATGTGATCAGCGACGAAAGGTGCCACTGAGAACATCATCTACCATCACCACTACCTCAACAACAGCGTCGACACTGTTGCAGCGGCTGTGAATGCTGGGTGCAACCGTGAACTGTCACCAAACATATCTCAGTCCGTGTTTATGTTGCTCGGTACGAATATATTATTCGTGTTAGAGTTTACTTTGGAGAGAGGCTTCTTTTTGTTAACCTGTAGTAGGATGAGATCCGAAGCATGAAGTGTTTGGCAGTCTCACATGCCAAAGTACATAGTTGAAGTATTTATGACTCACAAATGTGTAACACACGGTTGTATACCTATCGACATGGGAAAAAAAACTTTTTCGCATCGCATCACTGATAAATTACCACAGGGAAACGATGTCTTTCAAAATATACTTTGCCGATGAAGATACACATATATATCCACAAGAGATCAACCTGAATTTCGTTCATATTTTCACATTCTAAGCTGGGCGTGTGGCATATTTTGATATATTTATCTGAAGCCAGGTAATGTCCACCATTAGGAGGGACCAATGACCAACAATCCTGAAGCACTGTTTGGAGACTATACACCTGACATGGACCCTAAATACACCACCACCCCTCTACAAGGTGTACAGTCTGTCTGGTCTACAGTCAGGTATGGAGCTGGCTGCTTGGACACCAAGTGTACGCATTATGTCCGCCAGGAAGTCGAAACTGCGACAAAAGGCAGTGATCTGGTATAAAATTAACAATGTTTATAAATAATCGAACATGGACCAGACAATCCAATGACTGATTTCATGGGCGCCAGTCTTCGTAACTGGAACGAGCCAAACCATCAGACCCCTTCAGTCGCATCACGTGAAAAGAATGGGATAATACCGACAGACTGGGAAGACTAGTTGACGGTCCTTCGATCTATTGCACACAGTGCGGGAACGATGTCAATGATGATGAGTGAGTTTAGTTTCACGCCGCACTCAGCAATGTTCCAGCTATATGGCGGCGGTCTTTAAATAATTGAGTCTGGACCAGACAATTCACGATTATAGACAGAGCGGGAACGCTGTCAATGATGAGTATCGGAATGACGCAACGTTTTCAGGTTATCCATGTGTATATATCCTGGTCTAATGCCACTGTCACAGTTTACTATCTCGACTGAAACCATGGCGGTGTGGACTGAACAAGATGGATGGGTTGTTGAACCAGGTATGCTGAATGTGCAGGTATTTAACATTTGGTGATGGCAGAGTGTATCGAGACTGGGACCGAACTCCAGTGGCTGATGTTATAAACAAACAGCTATTGTGAACAGATCTCTTTATCTGTTGTAAAATTATCTGTTGTCAGTAATTATCAACGTAATGCTATGTATAGAATCAATATCATTGTTTTTTCAGGTGTCATTTCATTATGGGCAGGAGGTCAGGTGTAGGGTCCAATGTCCTTGCTGGCCAATTCAAAGTCCTTGGTCGATATTAATATTAAAATACAAGAACTATGCCATCTTTTCTCATTTACTGTGCACATGATTTCGCTGGCTAAACTCAACCACTGGCTTGATGTTCAAGAAGCAGATTAACTGACCAATAACATCAGTATTGCCCTGTGAGGGAATAAAACGACAACAACCGCAGCGTGTGACTCTGCAGTCCAGCATGGTGGATATTAATAAAAAGGTCATGCTATATTTTTTCAATTATTTTAAATACACTGGCTATTTACTTGGTTAACTTCAACGGATATAGCACATTCAGGATGGGAATGTGAGCTATATAAGACCATGATGACATGGAGTGTACCGACAATTTGGTACACCCTGTTGAACTGGCATTCACTATTGTAACATGGTCGGCAAAGTATAATGTTGAATTGGAAATGAACGAATGATTGAATGAATGAATGAATGAATGTCTTCTTTCCTCCAAAAGATATTCGAAGATTAAATAATTGTAAACTCAGTCAGTTACATATACATGTATGTACATTTGATATTTACAAGACACGGAGACCCGTAAAGGTTCGGGGTAAAATAGACCTCCAGCAACCCGTGCTTGCCTTTAGAGGCGACTATGCATGTAAGAGGGATCGGGTGGTCAGGCTCGCTGATCATGACTTGGTTGACACATGTTCCCAATCGCGCAAATGCTCATGTCGATCACTAGATTGTCTGGTCGAGACTCGATTATTTACAGACCGCCGCCATATAGCTGAAATATTGCTAAGTCACTCACAAAACGCGAATATTTACATCAACGATTGTTCAGACATCAAAGAATCAGTTAAAGAATAGATATAGTTCAAAACATTTAGTATGATGGTTTGCCATGTTGTTTCTTCAAGGCCAGGGATGTTTAGTTTTTCACTGCAAAAAGAGTAGAAGAGCTTTTGCATCATCAACCGTTTCAGTTAATATTTATACATCTACATCCAACATCGCAAGAGCATTTTAAGCTCCCTGCTCAATTTGAATTGCGTTTATCTTAGGGCTAGGAAAGCAATATAATTTGCACGTGTTAAAGTCTCCTCATCTCTGCACATTCGTGCAACTCTGGAACAAGGATCTTCCTTACCTACCCACATTTCGAATTATGTTGACATAACTATCTTAGTGGGTAAATATATCCAAAAAGATCAGTCGAAACAAAAATTATTATTTTTGACAAGTCTCTGCCTTCAATACCGCAAGATGAAATGGTGGTTGTAACTGATGCAAAACTGTAGCGTTATATCAGTCACTAACTTCATTGTATAACCATCACTGTCTTCACAATGCCTTGAATCTGTAGCATAACGTTCTCATACGTTCCTTACTTACCGTTCGAAAACCAGCTGATAGTGTCAATTAACATACACCGAGGTAGTGCTCCATGGTTTTGATAAAGAATCATATTGCAAAGGGACAAGAATTTTCAATATTTTGACTCGGTTATACAGCTGAGCAGGGCCACCAGCTGCATGCAGTGAAAGAATAAAGTGGCCGGTTTTCAAACTTGTTCTAAAATGACATTCCGAGCGAGTTTGGAAACCCAAATGCCAAAAGCAAAGATCACCAGTTACTTTAAAAGGGAAATAGCAAGCTTTACTTTCTAGGCAGTTGAATGCTGAGTGTTAATCTGTCGCCTTGAGCGCAAAGGCATTTAACGTGTGTGCATGCGAACCTTTTTATTGTCTTTAACAACTTACCTCTATTTTGACAAACATCACCAATACAGACTACTGGCAATTAATGATTAAAGAGAAAGAGAAACCAACAGACACAGTGAGTGAGTGAGTTAAAATTTTACATCGCATCGGCAATATTACAGCCATATAGCGATGACGTTAAAACTAGTCATGAAATCTAAAATATTTTAACTAGAGAGGACGATACAATGTATAAAACAGGCTATAGGTCGCCAACAACTGAAGGTAGATCACCATACTAGGGACCATTGGGACTTACAGTACTTTTGCAACCTGCATGGAACAGACACAGACAGAAAGACGCTGTTTAAAGTGCACGATAAGCGAAAACATATGGATCTAGTCTATATATCTAGATACATACCCCTTCTATGTCCGAAACGTTTACATTGCATTAGATAAAATGTTCCAAATCTAAATACTATGAATTTAAATGAAAAGTTAAAACTGATTATTGCAACTTCTACCTTTGTCATTCTATATACTATGCCGTGCCATAACGGCAACGCTTCTTCATTTGTGTACGTTACATGGCGATATCCTAATCACGATATGTCACAGTATAATCAGCAGTTATTTGCCGAAGGCACAGTTGAAAATTGAGGGAAACACGTGTTGTGTCAATATTTTCTGCATTTCCTTACTTATGGTCATTTGCTGAGTTCCGCCTGTTTTTATATTATATATCTTAACAAAACTGATAACAGTTGCCAAAGAAAGACAGTAATCAGTTGGTGTTCAATAAAAGTAGGCGTGGGCAAATGGAGGCCAGGAGTAAAAGAAACCTTAAACTAAAACTTATACTTTATATACACTTAATGGTAATGGACAAAAGACTCACTGGTTATAAATTTAGAATCCAGCTGAGATCATGCTTGACACAACCTTAGCTAAGTATTTAGAAGATGAGAATGGTTGCCCTTCTTGTCTTATCTAATAATCTTCATACTAGTTATCATGTCTTGGTATGGCAAGTATGTAGCCACAGATAAAATGGGTCATGTCGTCCCCGTAACAAATCAGTTCTTAGTCCACACACAGTCATTCTCTCAGAGTCGTACACACACAATGATTATCCTTCTTCTCGCCCTTGCCCCCCTCGTGCTAGGGGACTATCCCTTTAGGAACACCTCCCTAGCCTGGGAGGACAGAGTGAACGACCTCGTTGGTCGTCTCACCCTGGACGAGATCAAGCTACAGATGACACGTGGTGGTGCTGGTCCTCAAGCCGGCCCCGCCCCTGCTATACCTCGACTGGATATCAAACCATATTCCTGGAACACCGAGTGTCTCCGAGGAGACGTAGGGGCTGGTGAAGCTACCTCCTTCCCCCAGGCCATAGGACTTGGCGCCTCATTTAGGTAAGACATTAATTCTGTCATTTGGATGTTCTTGTCTTTTCCAGTTTATACACTTACTACATGAATATGAAAATCCTTATCTGGATGAAATACAGAGCTGGCCCAGCTACATAAAACAACTGGACAAGCTCTGAAATACCCCTGACCTTGTATTTCCTGCAAGTCACGATACATACTAATTTATAGTAGTTAAACGTTTACGTGACGAAACGTTTGAAACTGTTTCGTCCTTCATGTAGCCCAGATCTGATATTCCGAGTGGCCCAGGCCACTGGTGAGGAAGTGAGAGCCAAGTATAATAACTACACAAAGTACGAGACATATGGCGACCACAAAGGAATCAGCTGTTTCAGTCCGGTCATCAACATCGCGAGAGATCCCAGGTGGGGAAGAAATCAGGTCGGTTTAATCTAAAAGTCACTTGCATGAAATTAAAGAATTGCCCTTGCAGCGGCACCAACAGAAAACAATATCAGCACATGCATGGAATTAAGGAATACTTTCTTAGTCTTTGCCACCTTAAGACGTCAGTTTAACTTTTAATAAGTTTGATTTTTCGACGATAATTGAAAAATCACTGGCGCCTAAACTTTGAATGAAGACCTGAAATAATTATATCCAAGAATAAGCTGCTGAATAAGATGTCATAAACAGTGTTTAAATAGTCATTTTCCGCGATCTTGTTTCGTCTCTCATGAGGTTGAACTCGCTTAACGCGCAATTGCAAAAAAAACATATAGAGGGTTACAAGATATTCCAGAAATATGTGTAAATTTCTACATATTTGCAAAATAGTGAAACTTTACCTTTACTCTTGCGCCACGTGTTCTTCGTTCACTGTCCAGAGAGGAAATGGACTTACATCTTCGCGCGGACCGCGCATCCTCCACTCCTCAATATCAGATCATGTCTGTGTGCCTGCCAAACTAAATGGCTGCTTGCTCAGATTTTTGCAAGTTTTCAAAGGCTGGTCTGTTTTTTCCTATAGGAAACATATGGAGAAGATCCATTCTTGTCAGGAGTCCTTGCTGCCAATTTCGTGAATGGACTTCAGGGAAATGATCCTCGCTACGTCAGAGCCAACGCTGGCTGCAAACACTTCAATGTCCACGGCGGTCCTGAGAATATACCTGTCTCACGCGCATCGTTTGATGCAAAGGTAACCTTTTAAAATGCACTCCTGATACTAAGTTACAGCGAGTTTAGTTTTACGCTGCTTTTATTAACATTCCAGCAATATTAATGTTGGTGGATCACCAGAAATGCCTGTGAAGGACTTATTTCGCTAATCGAAATCCAAAACTTGTGAGTTTGCATATAAGTGTTTCCTGGCATTATTCTTTTGGTGGGAGTGAGTGTGTCTAGTTTTACGCCACACTAGCAATATACCAGCTACGTGGCATGAGGTCTGTAAGTAATCGAGTCCGGTCAAATCAATCCACTGATCAACAGCATGAGCATCGCTCTACTCAGTTTATCTATGAATGAGTCAACTAAGTCAGCCAGCCTAACCACACGATCGCCTCTTACGAAAAGCATGGTGTCTGAAGATCAATTCGAACAAGATCTTCGCTGGTAGCTTTGGTAGGAATGCTGTTTGGTGTGTAGATATAAAACACACAATCAGAATGAATGTAAACTATGACTTTATTCCTCGATAAAGACGAAACATTTATACATACTGTTAAGTTCTAAGTGATATCAAGGAATAAAAGAAATGTTGTCATTTTATGCTTTTGGAATACAGAATTAATCATTTCAGGTGTCTGAAAGGGACTGGCGCACAACGTTCCTACCAGCCTTCCGCTCCTGTGTCAAGGCCGGGACCTACAGCCTCATGTGTAGCTATAATAGGTGGCTACAAAGTAACCGATACACAGTCTAATATACCGACAACACATTACTCCTAAAGCGTCCATGTCTATCTGTATGTATGTATGTATGTATGTATGTATGTATGTATGTATGTATGTATGTATGTATGTATGTATGTATGTATGTATGTATGTATGTATGTATGTATGTATGTGTGTGCGTGCGTGCATTCATGCATAATATTCCATGGCATGTTACGTATCCACTTCATCACGTGAATTCTTTGTTTGAAAGCATCAACGGAGTTCCAGCATGTGCGAACAAGAAGCTTCTGACAGATATCCTGAGAACTGAATGGGGTTTCAAGGGCTACGTGGTCAGTGACGAAGCTGCTATTGAGAACATCATCACCGAACACCACTACCTCAACAACAGTGTGGACACTGTCGCAGCATGTGTGAAGGCAGGATCTAACCTCGAGTTATCTTATAACAAAGATGAACCGGTGTTCTTTTCAGTGGGTACGAGCATGCAATGGATTTGAAGTGAACGAGTCGTATTTTGTTTCCTTAGTAGTCTGTTTTAGCTCATCATTGTGTCTTATTTTAGACATTGATACTTGAACTATATCCAGTACGCACATGTCCACAAACGATGCTGCCATCGTATCGTATGGTGGCAATCACTGGACTGTCTGTTCCAGACATTGTTTACAAACAATATAGTACATCTGTAATACTAATAAACAAACATATACTCATGATATACTAAGTAGTCACAATTGTACAATCGAAGTCTTATGGATGTGGAAATTATCTTGTCACATCTCTTGTCTGATGTTTTTGTGCATATACAATTTAGTTCAAATCGGGTTAGGGTGCATTAAGATAAAGCAGCACCAATAGCTGTTTATGCCACAATGAGATACAAAATACACCGCTACAACAAAGACTGTATGCGTAAAATGTTCTTCAATCTTATTCCTTTCACGTCGAATCGATCCGTTTCATTGCATAATCATCCCGGTTATTCAAACTGTGGATAGAACCTTTGAACTATTCAGGAAACACAATGCCTTGGAAGCTTATATGTGACATTTAGAAACACCATGAAAATTACCAGGAATTCGAGTACCTGTTAATAATGGGCAAAGACATGTCATGGCACTAAGATTTGTTCAGCGTTAAATTGAAGTATTTCGGTTTTCCATATAAACGTGTTCAGATATGTACATGAACATATTAAGCAGTTAATGTAACTGTCAGTTCCATTTAAGTTAGCAACAATACACTTCCGTTGATGCCAAAGAATTGTTTCTTCCACAATGAACGAAACATTATGTCAAGGTAAGCTATCGGTGCTGTTGTTTGGCTTATAGTTGATGCTGTGAAACAAGGGAAACTTACTGAAGACGAAGTCAGGACCAGTGTGAAGACATTATTCAACGTCAGAATGAGGCTTGGAGAGTTTGACCCACCGGAAATGAATCAATACACAAAGTTGAACATGTCAATAGTCCAGGGCGAGGCTCACAGGAATCTCTCTGTTGAGGCAGCATTGAAGACATTTGTGCTGCTGAAAAACGACAAAATTCTTCCCTTAAAACCATCGAGCTACAAAAGTGTGGCGGTAGGTATATGAGATTGAGGAAACTCTTTTGTAATCGTATTTTCAAGAATGGTATTTACGCTGAAATTTAAGATGAACACTTCCTGTGTTCTTACCATCCCTATTCTTTTAAATTGTGAAGATGAAAACTTGCACAGGAAGTTGCATGCTTCATTCTTGTCCAACAGGTTGTCGGACCAATGGCCAACAATACATATCAAATGTTTGGAGACTATACTCCAACAATTAACCCAACATACACTACCAGGCCATTACAAGGCGTACAGTCCATCTGGTCTACAGTGAGGTATGGTGCCGGATGCACCGACAACAAATGCATTCAATATAACTCCCAGGAAATCCAGACAGCAGCAACTGGCTCCGATCTCATATTTGTGTGTCTTGGAACAGGTGAGTTAATGCCTGTGTTGTTATAGCTGTCTATGAACCAACGTTAGGGCACCCTTGCACGTAGTATCTGATAGGCCATATTCCAACTTAGTTCATGTGTTTTACGCTCTGAAACAATGTAAATCCAATGTTAGGCATCTCTTCATACTATTTGCTAAGAGATCAAAGTTGTCGCCCGCTGTAGGACCAACTGTTATTGTGTTTATTCGTTTGGCTTTAATAAACTGATAAACATTTGGGTTTCTAAAACTGCCTTATAATAACTGGTTCAAAGCGGCATTAACCACAACTGAATCACTCACAAGCTCAGAAATATATTTCTCTGTCACTTGCAAGACTACCTTTTGAGTTAAAACGAAGCTCATCTGCATTTTTGTATCGTATTTTTCACAACGATTAAATATAATATATAAAGACTTGGCATAAATGTGTGTATGATCCATATTGACAAACAAGATTATTGCAAGACCTACCCAACAGGCGAAGTTTCTATGAGAACGTTTGCATTCAGGTCAGGAACTTGAATCTGAGGCCAACGACAAGGCCAACCTGGATCTCCCTGGACAACAGCTGCAGCTGCTGCAGGATGCCGTCAACGCCGGGAAGGGTACGTGGGAGATGGAATACACAATTGTTACGATTATTGTTCAATTTGTTCAGCTCCTGATGATTTCAAAGTGTTCACTAATCAAGTCTCACTATCTATCTCCAGGTAACAAGATCTAATTGTTCTAATTCCAGCGTCTGGTGCCAAAGTCATCCTCCTTCTTTTCAATGCTGGACCTCTCAACATTACATGGGCTGTCGAGAGTTCAAATGTACAGGTTATCGTGGAACTATTTTTCCCAGCCCAGTCAACAGGCGAGGCACTTCGAAGAGTACTCTTAGCAGAGGGACCAAACTCAGTTCCTGCCGGAAGACTTCCGGTCACTTGGCCAAAGTATATGCACATGGTAGGATCTCACCCTGGTTTCGCCACTGGACATTTGACCTGTTCTTGAGCAGACATTCGTTAAGTCAGTTTGCCTTGTATTCTGAATTCAAAATATTATTCAGTGAAATGTGCGTTACATTAATAACAATATCACATCTACAGAGACAGCTATAGCTTATTGGTTGGTTCTGAGATTGAGATTCAATATATTGGTAATATGATCACCAATCAACAACCTGCTCTGTGACTAGCCAGTATTCGCTTTCAATTGCTGACCAGGTTGGAAAGTAAGTCCAATGTAACTTACCATCGTTCCAATCGCAAACACAAAACAGGATGTGTACACCATCGGTGGGTATACCAGCCTATGAACCAGCCCATATTCTTTCACAAGGTGCCTGACATGACCAACTACTCAATGGTTGAACGCACATACCGGTACGCCACGTATCCAGTTCTCTTCCCCTTCGGCTACGGCCTGTCCTACACCAGCTTCTTCTACGACATTTTGGAGTATCCCGATCATGTGACAGCCGGGACTGACTTCACTGGTGCTGTCCTCTTTGTCAATCAAGGCTCCTTTGATGGCGATGAGGTATGGAGTTCTGAAAGAAAACATCTGTTGCCTGATAATGCAACAGTGTCGTAAACATGATTTCATCGTCCTTCCTCCCTCCGACCTCATTAGGCTCATCGTCAGTTTAGAATAAATATATGCGGCATATTTTTGCAACACGTAAGATAATACAGTTTATGCGTATAACCGCTAATAATGTCGTTGACGCCTAACTCCTGTTGAAACGTGTATGACCAGTGGATACTCGGACATCGTACATTGACTAGCTGGAGTCGTGGCTTGATTTCAGGTCGTCCAGGTGTATATATCCTGGTCTAACGCTACTGTGACAGTTCCACAGCTTCAGCTGGTGGCATTCAACAGAGTGTTTGCACCACGGGGCGTTCAGACTCAGTGGAATTTCACCATCTCAGCTGAATCTATGGCAGTGTGGACTGACGAGAAGGGATGGGTTGTTGAACCAGGTAAGTCATCTCTTCATGGTGACGAACTACTTTTACCACATGAACAAAACACAGGGATAATCTAAGATTTGGGCTTCAGTAAACCCTAACCCAGTTACATACTAATTATAGCCGTTCCATATTGAGCGTTCCACTCGCTTGGTCCTCTGCAGAATGCTTAGTTAAGTAGTGGCAGTTCGGGCGACCGTGACTCCTAACTGGCCAAATAACATTCTAGTACTGGCACACACACATTCGAAGATAAACGCAACACCATGTTTATGCTCACGTGGTTTTTCCCAGTCTCAGTCCATCTCTCGAACCTCAACTTCACGAACAGACAGGGCAGGCTTGTACCACACGTGGAAACTGAGTCACGTGGTCTAGCTTCAGTGACTTACATCACACCACTCTACCCTCGCCAAACCGGCATCATATGGGGTTCCAGCCTGGCCATCGTTGGATTCGTTAATCTTATATCCGACCTTGCCCTCATGAATATTGTGCCAGTCTATGGGGATTTTTCGTCTCCATACCGTACCTAACCGTTGTGACTCATGAGCAACCCTGCAAATCTAAATACGGAATCTGATTTAATTCTCTCGTGGTTTTAGGGATGCATTTCACCATCTAACAGTATTATGTTCACGTAACGTACAGATTCCAGCACTTTTGGGCGTTGAGGTCCAAGTGGGATTCCAACTCACGCTGTCAGAGTGCAGCACATACAGGCTGATTCGATAACAAGTACACACCATCTGAAGTAAACTGAACTCACTCACTCACTCACTCACTCACCCAAACATCCATAAAAGTGATTCTGTTATCATTTCTTATATCATTTCGTAGTTATCTTGTGTAGTCTGACATAGCGGGTGATATTTTCTGAGCGATTATACATGCAACAACAAATTAACGCACATCCTTTTTCTTTTTAGGCGTCATGTCGTTCTGGGTAGGAGGTCAGCAGCCAAACGTCCAACCAGCCATCATCTCTAATGTCATTCATGGCCAGTTCACGGTCATGGGACAAAAAATACTTGGTCGATATTAATTATTTAGTTTACGTTTTCAATTATACATGTCATGTAGCAGCAGATGATAAACGTGGCATGCACCACCTTCGACATATGTATTAAGTAGGTGTTTAGAGATCTGAGAGCATCAGAATGGTGCTTACCAAAGCATAGAAACAAGGCACTCTAGTTAACGATAAAAAAATCTGTGTTCAGACTGTAGCTGTGTCTTCGACGATGTGAAATATTGGCTGTAATGGACAAGGCCAGGTTTAACAAGGACGGTTGGATTGTGGAAATAAGGTAGTCCGCTTTATCAGTCCATGATGAAATCATTTCTCGTCATAATTAATAAATTCAATCCTTTCATTATACGACCATATTCTGGCTAGTTGACAGACATTAGGTTCATAAAATTAAACATACTGGGTATCTGCAGTCACGGTAGGTATAATCTATAACCTGCATTGACAAAATTGTGAATAGCAAATTCTTTCCTATTGCGAGTGTAACGTTTCAGTACAGATTCTTGTTCCTTTCTCAAACAGGAATATGAGGAATGTTCTTCCCAACTTCTAAAATGTCACTCGAAGAAGCAGGTACAGCTGATATTTCGAAGAATGTTGGCAGATCGGAAATACTTCTTGAATTTAGAGAGAGCATGCTAGGTTTGCTTTCTCGGAATCCATTTGCAGACCTTTCCGTCAATGAAAACCGTTTTCGGTATCGTGTGAAACAATTTGAAGAACACTGTGGCAGAGACACAAACACAACTATTCCTAAGGCGTAGTGACCTTTGGCCATTACTGACGCCCTATCACTAGTATTACAGCTGGGGCTTTACAAGCAACACACTTTGAATGGAATGATATGATAACATGTTGCCTTTTGGAAAGTTGTCAAATGTAACACGTGTTGGATTTGGAAGATCGCATTCCCAGGATACTTTCTTGTAATTTTTTCGGCTACCATTCAAGGTTGTTAATTGCAAGTAAACAAAGTCTAACATACTCAGTCACCACGGCTTCAGTCATCAACACACGTGCGTGTGCGTGTGCTTGTGAGTGTACGCTACAATTACAAATCAAAATAATCATATGTGTAAGTGTAGGATGGTTCTTAGTGATGTAGAACTGCTCAAATCCGAATGTCTGTTCACTAACAGACCTAATTCTGGAATTATCCGCACACGCTATGCCCTTCCGGTGAAATTGCATCAGGAAGAACCATATATATAACCATTCTATACAGTGTCAATGTCGTCATTGCTACGAGTGTGACGTTCTATGGATAGTCAACTTCTTTATAACAATGAGTGCGACGTTTCGGTGTAGGTACGTGCTACATAACGGTGTTAGTACCTCGCACTCATTGTTATAAAGAAGTTATAAGTTGTCACCAATAAAACTTCTAAAATGCTTCTCAAAGAAAACTGAATTAAACTGCCACCTGCTCGAAAAACTATTCTCTCAGTAGTGATAGGCTAGGACACAGAATTTTGCAAACTTTTTGCACGCCGCCTTGGCTCCGCCAATGACAAACATTAACATGTCGGGTTATTGTCGACTGAGACAGGTCACTGGGGATATTAACGTAATTGAACGGAAACCAGACTGAACAGTTATATGCTTTTATGTTCCTTGACACAGTTTGTACTTCGTGTTTTTGAGTTCATGCAGAGTGGTAAATGAACTCAACTCAACCACAGACACTTACAAAACTGGTCCAAGCTTTACAAGGAGAATGGGGTCGAATTTCACTGGATAGAATTCGCAGACGATTTCCGCCTTTCCGCCTCTCCTGACAGTCCTGATACCGACCGACGTGACATTATCAATCACGCGTCAGTTTGTCTTGTCTCTTTCAGAGATGTCATGTCATCTCACTAGATTTGACGTTTACAGTCAGATGGTTGACAACATTAAAGTCACACATGTACAGTTTGCAACTTCACAACAGATACCCAGTGTTCAGGTATACTATACTTCGCATGTTTACAGTTACTTAAACATATTGTGGAACGCTAAAGTGCAGCGGTAAGGCGCCTGCTTATTATTATCCCCGGTGGAGCATCTAGGTTCGGATCCCGAGGTCTGCACATTTGCGTGGTATCTTTGGACAAGATCCTTAGATCCACATTGTCTCAGTTCACCCAGCTGCAAAATGGGTACCCGTAAGGATGTCATGTGAGCGTCTAGTTCACTGCCCCTAACACACGGCATGGTCGTATGGTCCCCAGGTAGATGAAAAAGTGTCGTAAAGTACGATAATGTACTATGACTGGGGGTAGCGTAGCGCTGTGAGCAAGCAATGAGCCTGGATATCAGCGCCATATACGCGAACTATTACTATTATAGTTACTATTACTTTTCTATTTGCGTTTCTCATTGGCTCACAACAAAAGTAGGTCGGTACCAGTATGTTTATCTAATAATGGTATGTTAGGTATACAACCACAGATAAACTCAACCACGATGTCCCTGTAACACATCCCTACCTTGTGCAACAGTCATTATTTCAGTACAAAATGATTAGCCTTCTTTTTGTTCTTGCCCCCCTCGTTGTGGGAGACTATCCTTTTAGAAATATCTCTCTACCCTGGGATGACAGAGTCAACGATCTCGTGGGTCGTCTCAGCCTGGACGAGATCAAACTACAGATTTCCCGTGGGGGTGCTGGACCAAATGCTGGTCCCGCTCCTGCGATACTCAGATTGGGAATCAAACCCTACTCCTGGGACACCGAGTGTCTTAGGGGGGACGTGGCTGCAGGTGAAGCTACTTCATTTCCCCAGTCCATAGGACTAGGCGCCTCATTTAGGTAAGTCATTATTACTTCGTTGAGCGGAGTCTATGGATGCTTGTTGATTGAAATGCAAGATAATATATGCCGGTATGTACGGTGAACGTGCATGCATTGCTCGAACCTATCACATGAAAGCTCAGGACAAACACGCCTTTAACAATCTATGGCATGCGATACGATGTCATAATAATGCACGTATCGCCATGAGCAGGCAATGTACATAATAAGCGTCCTGTAACTCTTACTATACGACAATAGCAAATGCGATGGATTAAAAGACAGCAGCATAGTTGCTAGATATATTAATTCCTGAAACACTGAAATCGTCTCGTTGTTCCCCGTAGCCCTGACCTGATATTCCGGGTGGCCCAGGCCACTGGTGAGGAAGTGAGAGCCAAATACAACAACTACACACGGTATGGGATATATGGCGACCACAAGGGTATCAGCTGTTTCAGTCCGGTCATCAACATCGTGAGAGACCCCAGGTGGGGCAGGAATCAGGTGAGAGACCACAGACGGCATATCGGTGTTATCTTTAGGTGATCTACCTGTAATTATAGAGTAACCTTGACAGCAAAGATAGAATCACCGACAACGACAAGGATAAGGACGGTTAACATGCCGTGCTTACGATGAAACTAGTCCCAACTCTTTTCCTCCTGGCCTGCAAATGATGAGAATATCGTTCCTAGACTCCACAGCATCAGTAAATACTATATTGTTTGATTAATGTCCGGCCATTGAACGTGCTAAATGTCATTTTCAATTATCACCGTCGCATTTCAGGGAAACCATTTAATGGAGTAAATGTATCAGCTGTTGAAGGTACTGAGAGACACAGGACAAACGTATACTCTACTCTCTAACCTCCTTAATCGCTAAATGTCAAAGATCCACTTACAGAATTTTCACTGCCATTGTGCATGTTTCGCCCAATGGAATCTGCTTCAAATGAATTGAGAATTATTTTCTGAAAGTGGCGTTTTCTATCCCGTATGTTGAAACACACACATGCCCACTTAATAGAAATTAAGATCGAAAAAGTGGTTAGCTAGTTTGCAAGGTTTAGAAAAGTTAATAATCTTTTTTCTCGATATGCTGCTGTCGACAGGATGATTTCCTGCATGACCTAATGAACCGGTAGGTGTAATATGCTTCTCAGGACACAGCCTTTTGTATGATTTATCTGTGCGAAATGGTATGTCCAGGCGTTTCAATACATGAACATAGAATCTTGGTTGTACTCCTGAAGATCAGGTTAACAAGTGGTACCCATGGGGTGGTCAGATTGGTTGACAGATGTCACCATATCCCATTCATGACGTCAATCAGTGGATTGACGGCTACAGACTCGATTCTTTTCAGACGGCAATGGTTTCTAGTATGGTGATCTACCTTCAGGTGTTGTAATCTATAGTCTATTTTATATTATGTATAGCCCAAACTATGCTGCTTTTAACTTGTTATTAGTTTTAACACATGCTAGTCTTAAGCTTGAATTACGATAGTCTAGTTACTTTGCTGTCCACTGACGACGAGTTCCTAATACATGCATATTCGTTATGATCAAATTTGATCTCGCCACGATAGGGCTGAAATATTGCCGATTTGACTTTAAATATTAACTCACTTTTCAGTCCGTCAAAAATATTATTAAGTATAGCCTTAAAAAACAAACCAACCTTCGTGGTTTCATACTCACATCCCTCACAGCTTTGTTAGACGAGATTAATTTTCCTTTAGGAGACATATGGAGAGGATCCATTCTTGTCGGGGGTCTTTGCTGCATATTTTGTGAGGGGTCTCCAGGGAAGTGATCCCCGCTACGTCAGAGCCAACGCTGGCTGCAAACACTTCAATGTCCATGGCGGTCCGGAAGACATATCTGTTCAACGCGCTTCTTTCAATGCAAAGGTAACTTTAGATCAGATGGTGACGTCATGTGCTGTTATGACGTCCACGATCTCTTGCTGAAGCCACTTTGCCTTAATTTTCACCTGTCAACCCAACAAATGAACAAGAAGTAGTCTACTAAAAATAACGAACAAGTTAAATTGCAAATAACGAATAAGTTGTTATCCAAACTATATATACATTTGCAAACACGTAAATAAAAATAGTGTTCATACGGGACGATCTTGTGAAGTAATACATCCAGTAATCCCGAATGGATCTTTTCAGGTGTCTGAAAGAGATTGGCGCACTACCTTTCTCCCAGCCTTCCGTACCTGTGTCAAGGCCGGGACGTACAATGTCATGTGTAGCTATAACAGGTAGGTGAAATGGACCTGGTCAAAACAATTAATAACTCCTAGGCCATTCCTCATGTTCTCCCGTAAACCTGCCAGGGCTGACAATGGAACCTACAAAAATTATGCATGTTTTTCGAGGAACATTCGTCTCTTGCACGAATATGCCGATATGAGCGCCACACATTTGTTGGATATTGTTCAATGCTAAACCATGATACATGGCTATTTCATGATGTGAAACCCTTGTTAATAAGCATCAACGGAGTTCCAGTGTGTGCCAACAAGAAGCTTCTGACCGATATTCTGAGAACTGAGTGGGGTTTCAAGGGTTACGTTGTCAGTGAGTAAGGCGCCATTGAGAACGTCATCTATCAACACCACTACCTCAACAACAGCGTGGACACTGTCACAGCATGTGTGAAGGCTGGGTGCAACCTCGAATTGTCCTATCACAGCGATATTCCTGCGTTCTTTTCAGTGGGTACGAAAATGAATATATTGAGTGACCGTTGAGCACTTCCTCAGTTGTCTATCTAGTTACAGTCAGCATTATTGTCTTAAAATTTTGACAGATATATTTGACTGTGTTCAATTGTGCACATGTCCACCATTACTGTTATCATTTATAGTTTCAATTTGCAATGTACGATTGCTTGAGTGACGGTATCCAATACATTGTGTGAACATTGAAACAATAAACAGTAACAATATCAATACTAATTGCAACCTCACCAGCTTTATTAGAAGATTTGATTGTTCCAATTGAGACAAGAACATTTCGGAAGCCACATGGCTTAGGTAACTGAACATTTATGTACGATGATGTCCGGTTGTGAAATAAGAAGTCTGAATAATGAAAATGTTCAGACCTCCTCTCATCAGAAAGCCCAGGCCCAAGGCAAACCTGATACGAAACTTCAGAGATGCGTGATGTGACTAGGATTTGTTCTTCGTAATTGATAAAGGAGCCCGATAATACTGACGGGATCGGATGGTCAGGCTCACTGACTTGGCTTGCATGAATGGTTCTGAAATTCACGGGGCGATCAATGTGGTATTTTTCGTCATACAGTTGATGCTGTGAAACAAGGAAAACTTACTGAAGACGAGGTCAGAGAAACTGCTAAGCCGTTATTCAACGTCAGAATGAGGCTGGGAGAGTTTGACCCACCGGAAATGAATCAATACACAAAGTTGAACATGTCGATAGTTCAGGGCGAGGCTCACAGGAACCTGTCCGTGGAGGCAGCATTAAAGACGTTTGTATTGCTGAAAAACGAAGACAACGTGCTTCCGTTAAATTCGCAAAACTACAAAAACGTGGCAGTAAGTATTTGGAACAGATAGTGCATGTGTCCAGATATACGACGACAGTTTATAAATAACTGTGTCTGAGTCAGACAATTCAGTGATAGCTATCGTGGAAATGATATACGCTACTGATACCGAGTTCCCGAGTTACCAAACGTAACCAACAAATTCAGTTTGTCGCCTAATACGACATGTTTTTATTTATTTTCCACACATGTTCTTGTTGCTCTTTCACGGCGCATTTGTTTACATGATGAAAATGTTTACCAGGTAGTTGGACCAATGGCCAACAATACATATCAAATGTTTGGAGATTATGGTCCAAACATTAACCCGACATACACTACCAACCCACTGCAAGGCGTACAGTCCATCTGGTCTACAGTGAGGTATGGTGCCGGATGCACCGACAACAAATGCAGTCAGTATAACTCCCAGGAAATCCAGACAGCAGCAACTGGCTCCGATCTCATATTTGTGTGTCTTGGAACAGGTGAGTTAATGAGTGATACACGCTAAAGCCTGTGTTGTTATAGCTGTTAGTTATAACTAACGTTTGGCGTTGCACGTAGTATTTGATAGGCCATATTCCAACATAGCAACAAAATAAACTAAGTCCCAGCTCATCGTTATACAATCTGAACACGATGTATGAATTTATCATACTTTTATCAACAATCAGTGAGTCTTTGCAAGAATTTAGTGTCTGCAAACCCGCTGTATCTAAGTTACTGGAAACTGATTATGAGCAATTGAAATTTTGCAGCATAAGCGTTCAGCATAAGAACAGCACGATTGTGTCAATATACTTATTCAACAGCAACTTTGCCTTAGTTACATGTAAACCTATACACCGTTTTATGTTCGTGTTGCATTACTTTGTACAAGTAGCATATGACAGTACTATCCCTTGTGTAATAACGAAATTAATTATAATAACACACTGTCGTATCACACGTGCTATGATTGACATAATCACATAACAATATCAGAAGATATATATCACAGCATATATTTGTGTATCGTTGCAAGCAAAATAGGTGTGGAATTGTAAAGAAATGAGGGCGAGTCATGTGTATCATGATGAAGATGTTGTAAGCGTGTGCGTGCATGCATGCGTACGCTTGTGTGTGTGTGTGTGTGTGTGTGTGTGTGTGTGTGTGATAGCATTTATGCTAGGCAAGGGTGTTTTGAATCCCATATATCTGTTAGCATATGTACCACATTGTTGATAAGGTTTACATCTGATCTGATGTTGCTGGTTAAAAATGTTTTATGTAGGGGCGAATATAAACACCAAAACACCCTATATTAAAGTAAAATAATAAACTCTTTGCTTCAGTTATTCATCATTCTTTCCATCTAAGACATCTAAAAGAGATTTCGAAATTCTTTATGCATGTCTTCAATAAGGTCAGGAATTAGAATCTGAGGGCAACGACAGGGCCAACTTGGATCTCCCTGGACAACAGCTGCGGTTGCTGCAGGACGCTGTCAACGCTGGCCATGGTAGGTTGGAGATTAACAACACAGTTAATATTCACATTCGTATTGTTTAATCCAGTTACGAAAACGAATGTTCACATATTCACTTTTACTCTTTATCTGACTGCACCACTGTACATGTGATCAGTATGTGTTTCCTTCCAGCATCCAGTGCCAAAGTCATCCTCCTTCTGTTCAATGGAGGACCCCTCAACATTACATGGGCTGCTGCAAGTCCTAATGTACAGGTGATGTTGGAACTATTTTTCCCAGCGCAAGCAACAGGTGAGGCTCTACGGCGAGTTCTTTTGGCAGAGGGGACAGATTCAATTCCAGCAGGAAGACTTCCGGTAACGTGGCCAAAATATATCAACACGGTAGGTCCTCAGCTTGATTGCGCCCTGGCTTCATTTGATTTATTCTTAATTTAGCCAGTGACCTGTTTGTTAACGTCAAGTATGTGTCTTGAAAGAATGGTTGTGTATCACTTTTTATCTTAACGTCGAAAATGAAATCAGAAAAGGTAATGTCACATAAAGACAATGTGTAAAATATCCCCTTCGATTCTAACTACAAAGGTACCTGACATGACCAACTACTCAATGGTTGAACGCACATACCGGTACGCCACGTATCCAGTTCTCTTCCCCTTCGGCTACGGCCTGTCCTACACCAGCTTCTTCTACGACATCTTGGAGTATCCCGATCAGGTGACAGCCGGGACCGACTTGACTGGTTCTGTGTCACTTATCAATAAGGGCTCCTTTGATGGCGATGAGGTATGGAGTTCTGTAAGAAAACATAATGCAGCAAAGTAGCACAAACTTGATTTCATTATGAACTCTTTTACCTTCTTCCAACTATACATTTTGACCATTTACCTACAGTACCTCAGTAAACATATTGAATGTAAAACTGAAGTTTTCTTCAGTTGTTCTTTCTTTAGAGACCCGTGAAGGACCCGGGGTAGAATAGGCCTTCAGCAACCCATGCTTGTCATAAAAGGCGACTATGCTTGTCGTAAGAGGCGACTAACGGGATTGGGTGGTCAGGCTCGCTGACTTGGTTGACACATGTCATCGGTTCCCAATTACGCAGATCGATGCTCATGTTGTTGATCACTGGATTGTCTGGTTCAGACTCGATTATTTACAGACCGCCGCCATTTAGCTGGAATATTGCTGAGTGCGGCGTAAAACTAAAACTCACTCACTCTTTCTTTAGACGTCAGTCATAGTAAGACATAGCCCAAGTATGCTCCAAATATGCGGACCATGACTAATTGTCTCTATTTCAGGTGATCCAGGTGTATATATCCTGGTCTAACGCTACTGTGACAGTTCCACGGCTTCAGCTGGTGGACTTCAACAGAGTGTTTGCACCACGGGGTGTACAGACTCAGTGGAACTTCACCATCTCGGCTGAATCTATGGCAGTGTGGACTGACGAGAAGGGATGGGTCGTTGAGCCAGGTCACTTGTCTCGTGCTGCTACAGAGATACTGTCACAACACAATACTAAACCTGTCTGGACCAGACAGCAGAGTGGCTAACTCAATGATAAACAATCCTCGCTTTATGATAGAACACAATGAAAGAGTGGAAGTATTGCCTTATTGTCACATTCAGCAGCATCACACAATAATACATAATTTAGACTACGCTACACAAACCAGCTGTTCATAGCACAATTCCACCTATTCAAAGAAGCATGCCCATACGTAATAATTTAGTAAACGTGTAATCTTCCTGGATGGAAGTATTTGCAGTTGGGGAAATCAGTCAGTCCTGTGATTACACGGACCTCCTCGTGAGTGTTTTCTGTTCCCTCATGAAGCCGTTTAATGTAACTCTGGCAGTGTGACTAGTTCTTAATATCAGGTCGGGTTTTCTGGAATATTCCCACTATTGACTAAGTCGGTGTTCTACAAGTAATTGATCTTCGTCGTGGAAATATGTACGTCCTCATTTAATTACAACCTAGGTTTGGATCACTTAGAAACATTCAGACATGTACAAGTTTCAAAATGGTAAATTTCATAAGATTTTTTTTCCTAGGATAATCACATCTTTAACATGTTCATGTAAGAAAATAATTCAGATATACTTTGTCTTTGCAGGTGTCATTTCGTTCTGGGTAGGAGGTCAGCAGCCAAACGCCCAACCAGCCATCAGCTCCAATGTCATTCCCGGCCAGTTCACAGTCATGGGACAAAAAATACTTGGCCGATATTAATAAGCATTAATCATGTCCTTATACCGCATGGTAGTGGATTTTCATCGCTCTTTATATTGTAACTAAGCAGATAAATATTATCTCCATCACATAAAATGATAAAATGTACTCGATGTTGGTTTAGTAATGTTACCAGTTGCGGAAATGTTTAGTTGTTGCCAGATTTACAACTGTTTGCTCTTTTCTTCAGTAAGATATAAGGCGGATTCAATACAGCGATTTGAATTAATTACACTTTATACATGCCTGTAGTGCAGGTCTCAGAGGTTTATTAACCTTATGACATGACAGAGGTTGGGGTTGGTAATGAGTCGAAGATGTTCAGCCAACGGAATTTGGAATTCAGAAGCCCTAATCAACAAATGAGAATGCATGACAGAGCAGATCTAGAGGTTATCATTGCCGACGACCAATGCAATATGGAGTTGGTAAATACTGTACGTAATAATACATGCATTCATTCAAAAGGCTTAACATTTATGAGATTATATGATTGGATATCAGGAAAGACGCGAAGTGTTTGTAATATACAGTTAAAAATTGCCGTGACAAAAGGTATAAGAAATACCCTGAGGACCAGCAAAATATAACTTTGAGAAGTCTGAAAGTTTCAATTCCTTTTTCTATTGTGGAAACATAGGCAAGAATATAAAGATTCACAAAAGAGGTTTCATGTACAATGCAACTGAGTCAAATCTAAAGTAATCGATCACAAATATAATATCAACTCACAAAAGTCTTGTTTTAAGAGTGAGAAACAGTTATACTGAATGTAACACCGCGAGCTGTCAGGCAGCGGTTACGTAGGTCAAGCGTTGACGAAAGCAGGCAGACTTATGTACTCCAGTTAATCTGTGCGTGTGCCCGGCGTCAACACAATAACCAACCTCTGTATATACAATGTTACATTCTGCACGACTGTTTCTCTCTCACACTAAGACTTTGGTGAGTTTGCCATACTATATGTTTTGTGACCTACTACTTTAGATTTTGACGCATTTGTATTGTATTTGAAATCTGTATTGTGAAATTGACTTGTGACTTCGTATACCTTGCTCTCGGTGCATAATAATACAGAATTTGAATGTTTCAGACTTGTCTTTGTTCTGTTTCGCTGGTTCACAGGGGATTTCTTACATTGTTTGTCACGGTAAATTATTAACTGTAACAACAGTCACCGAATAGTTTTAATAGATATTTTTCATTCTTTTCACCGATATGAAAAATAAAGATTACATTTTATTTCCATTTGATATAATTGCAGACTCTGTCTATCGATGGGATTCGAATCGCATTTTAGTCCTAATGGCAATAATTATCACTTCCATATCATTCATTGTTCGGGTTTTGATCAAGGTCATAAGCGATTAAATGAGTGAGTGAGTTTAGTTTTACGCCGCACTCAGCATTATTCCAGTTATATGGCGGCGGTCTTGTAAACAATCCAATGATCAACAGCATGAGCAAGAGGCAACTAACGGGATCGGGTGGACCATGCTCGCTAATTTCATTGAGACGGGATTGTCTGGTCCAGACTCGATTATTTACAGACCACCGCCATTAGTAACAAAATGAGACCCAGTCTGGTCTGTCCATGATTACGCTGATGGGGTAACGCTAATGCTATTACAAACCGAAAAACTCGTATGTATTGTGCCTGTAACAGCAGACAATTTATCTAACTGAGGATCTGTCAGATTTACACTTTATCAGCCTGCCTGTACATTTCTATCTTTATTCGACAGATGTTTTGGATGGCATTCAAACTTGAAACTGGTGACACTTTCAACTGCAATACAGCCACTAATTTTCTTTCACGCCTAGTTGATTCTTGGAAGCAGATAACGGATGACGATGACGCCTATATCTGCGTCAGTTACCTACTTGACAGATTCCTGTCTATCGCATTCTTAACAAAGCGACGCTTATTCATGACCAGAAACAATTGTGGTGTTATTGATTTCATGTACTAACACTTACCTTTAGTAGATACTAGTAAGTTATTTCGCTTAAAATAATAGTTTTCTTGATGCAGTTGTGATCTGTATACGTTACGTCCACAAGGTGCCTGACGTGACCAACTACTCAATGGTTGAACGCACATACCGGTACGCCACGTATCCAGTTCTCTTCCCCTTCGGCTACGGCCTGTCCTACACCAGCTTCTTCTACGACTTGGCTCGTTCTGTCTCATTCGGCAATCGACGATCATTTGATGCGGATGTGTACGCATGAAGGAAACAGCTTCAAACTTCACCCTTGCCCATACTGCAACATTGTTCCAGCATCGGACAATGACTAACTTTGGAAATTGTCTATATTCCGGGTCATCCAGGTGTATGTATCCTGGTCTAACGCTATGGTGACAGCTGCACAGCATCAACTGGTGGATTTCAACAGTATGTTTGCACAGAGAGATGTTCTGACTCAGTGGAATTTCACCATCTCGGCTGAATCTATGGCATTGCGGATTGACGAGAGGGGGATGGGGGTCGTTGAGCCAGGTAAGTTGTCTCGTGCTGCTTCAGAGATATTTGCAAACAGACAGCTAATACAAAGGGTGAGTGGGATGGTGGTTTTTTGTTGCATGTCTTCAACTGGCTTTACTTGATATTAAGTAAATAATGTAGTCTGTAGGTGATAAAAGAGACAAGCTTATTGTTTTTGAAACCATCCGTCATTGTGATGTAGTGATAGCTACTAATAATATTCTATTTTTCAGATGTCATTTCATTTTGGATAGGAGGTCAGCAATAGACCACCAATCCAGCTATCGACTCAAATGTTATTAATGGCCACTGCCGGTTACAGGACAAAAGATTCTTGGTCGATATTAATACATACCTCTTCTTGCCCCCTTTTACAATGTACAGAAATAAAAAACTGACAGGCCTGGGAGGTCATAGTGTTAACTATATCTGAGATATCTGAACATGATGATCATGGAAGAGCATGCTCACACTGAGACCACCTGTACACTATAGGGTCTGTCCCTGGGCTATCATGACAATTGATTCCACGCAGTCCCAGCTGGCCATCCAGAGAGTCTTTCGATATAAAGTCCATTGTTTCTATTCATGTATATAAAGTACTTGCTGTGTGATGTGCTCCACTCATGGTTTAAGGTTTTACTTCAATGCGTCAGTACAAACGTAAACCTCAATGTGTGTAAACTTCAAACAAACCAGTTAGCCCACTGATTGATTGTGCTATCCTTTTTGTGTTGGGTGACATGCAAATCTATGTGTACCTCACGTCGAAATGGAGACGCAATGGGCCATCTGTCGTCACTGTAGAGTTCGAGGCCATTACACCAAGAACCAATAGTTTATCACTCACTGACCTTAACCTTTTTCCAGCTTCTGCACACTTTAGTGTTTCCGCTTATATTTGACATCCATGTTCACTATTTCGTTTATTAAATTATATTGAACATGTTCAGGATTTTGAAGTACATAAGAAATTATAACAACAGGAGCGGACTTACATAGACTACAAAAGGATTTTCAAGCATTGTTATAAATTTGTTAAATGCTACTTGGGCAGTGAAAAGCGTGAATGAAGCATGACCACAACGCTACTAACATGCGCATGCGCCTTGACCTCAGGATAATGCGCATGCGCAACGTCTAAAACGCGAGATCGTAAGATTGCGAGAACGCGAGAAAATGAAATGTCGCATTCTCGTGTTCTCACGATTTTGTGTTTTTGTGGCCTTATTTGACAAGTCGAGATTGGGAGATTGCGAGATTTGACAGCATGTACAAATATCGCATTCTCGTGTTATCGACATTTGACAGAAACGTGCTCTGTACCGCGAGAATGTCCCTTACAGTATTCCATGAATAAGCGTAATTGCGACTTATATAAGTCTCATGGAAAACAGGAAACCTAGACATTTCAGTACACTGGTCTATAAATAGGCAACATCCATATATATCCGGGCTGTGCAGTCACAACGCCAGTCATACACACGGTATCGTCCCTATGCTTCTCCTCCTCTACCTTGCTCCCCTCGTAGCTGGGGACTTCCCCTTCAGAAATACGTCTCTTCCCTGGGGGGATAGAGTCAACGATCTCGTGGGTCGTCTCACCCTGGACGAGATCAAACTGCAGATGTCACGTGGGGGATCAGGGCCTAAGGCTGGCCCTGCCCCTGGTATTCCCCGACTGGGCATCAAACCTTACTCATGGAACACCGAGTGTCTCCGAGGGGACGCTGGGGCTGGGGACGCTACCTCCTTCCCCCAGGCCATAGGACTTGGAGCCTCATTTAGGTAAGACGATAATAAATATATACTATATCACTCATACCCCTCTTTTATGTTCGACCTACATGCTATGTACAACATCTACAAATATCATCATACATTGACCATGCTTGCTTTGGGTTTGCTCTATTTTCCTTATTTTTTGCATTTATTTATTTATTCATTCATTTTTATTTGGTGTGTGTGTGTATGTGTGTGGGTTTTTTTTGTTTTTTTTGTTGGTTTGTGTGTGTGTGTGTGTGTGTGTGTGTGTGTGTGTGTGTGTGTGTGTGTGTGTGTGTGTGTGTGTGTGTGTGTGTGTGTGTGTGTGTGTGTGTCCATGCTTATCGTATAGTAGGATATTGAGGTAACATATTGGTGCAAGCCATCGATCGACACGTTAAACACCGGAGAATGCAATGTGTGGGCCTGTTTCTGTTGTCCCTCACCGTTGTATCGCTGGCATGTCGTTGCATCGGCCTAAAACCATTTCCACTTACTTAAGTTATATTGCGGTAGAGAAATTCCCATATAACAATAATTCATTTATTTACAGCAACGACGTAGAGCACTATGCTGTGAGGAATATGGATGTGTAGTATATGTGTAATCGACCGTGACCACTCAGTGTCTTGCATCAGTACGGAAGTATATTTAAGTGTATACACACTATAGCCATTGTAAGATAAGGATATCATCATGATAGATGTTAGACAAAGGAAATTCCAGTCCTCCCGACCTGCAGGATGCACACAGTCATATAGCAGTGCTAAATGTTAAAACTGAGGACAGGGCGTTTGCACAACACTCTTTGTTTGTTATTCATTTCGCTGTGACCTGACACGGCATTTATTGCATTCCTACAGCCACAGTAGCCCCTTGGGCAAGTGAAGGCTTGAAGTTTAGCCTGTTCATGTGTTACAAATGATGTATACTGCGTCGGCATTGTCTTTGTTAATTTGAATGCATGAAACAATGTCAAACAATGTGTGTGTCGTACTTGTAACTCAAACACTATATAAGTGTTGCGTTTAATATGTAGTTCGTGCTGTATTATTCAGAACAACATTATTTTGTAGTGCTGAAATGTTAGGTAACATCTGCAACGGTATGTTAATGTGAGTAATACGTGCTGCAGTGGTAGTGTGTTATATATGCTACAACTATTAACACACAAAGGATCAAATTATGCATCACTGATGTCATTATTGGGCCATATCGACAGGCATTAACACGCATTTTGCGACACATCAGACACTTATTATTTACATTAGTGTGCGTATGTTTTATAAGAAAAACAACTCCGTGTTAACTTGCGAAAGCAAAGGAAAGTCCGTAGTGTGGTGATTTACCCTTTGCCACGGGCGATCTAATGCACACTTGTATGTTGTATTGTCGTGAAAATATGAACGCTTCACCCGCCAGGTGTATTTCAGTTCTTTTACTGTTCTTTGTATATTGTTGTATAATGCCTTTATGTATTATGGCTTGTTTAACTTGCGTTGGTGAGAGATTGAGTTTAGTTTTACATCGCACTCAGCAATACTTCAGCCATAATCCAGGGATCAACAGCATGGACATCGCTCAGCGGAGCTGGGATACGATGATATGTGTCAGCCCAGTCAGCGAGTCTACCATCCGATCCCGTTTGTTGGCTTTGACAAACATGGGTTACCGATGATCGGTTTTAACCTGGATCTTCATGGGCCCTTGCGTTAGTGAGTAGGAAATACTGCCGCTGTGACTAAGATCATAACTCACTCACTCACTCACTCACTCACTCACTCACTCACTTATGATGTACGTACCGAAAACATACTCACCCCCTTTCGGGTATGTACATCATATGTGAGTGAGTAATCTGGTTTTACGCTTCTTTTAGCAATATTCCAGCAATGTCACGACTTTGGACACCAGAAATGGGCTTCACACTGTACCCATGTGGGAATCGAACTTTGGTCCTAGGCGTGATTACTGAAGAATTTAGGCACCAGGCTATCCCACCGCCCCTACGCCAAAAGGACAGGGTTATTCTTATCCATACGTGATATATGAGAGAGTGAGGTACACTGTAAGTTCGTATCGCCACTGTTTCAGCCGTACAGCAAGGGGCATTTGAAACGCCACTGGCTGTGCACACGTTAAAATGTTTCGCTCCTAACGGATCCCACGAGTCTCCGGATCCGCACTTGATTAACGTCTTCCCAAGACGTATTTTAATGTAACAAGTGAGATATTTAGGATCAACCGGTGTGCGGATTTTATTAATAACTTGTTTTGAGAGCCATCGGAGCTTATGCGTTCAGAGTATTGCAGCTCACCAATTTCCTGAAAGGTGCTTTTTTGCGTATCTTTATACAATGTCAAGCTGTACCAAATTTTGAACCAGGGCCTACTTTCATCCCTTTGTTCAGCCCTGATCTGATATTCCGAGTAGCCCAGGCAACTGGTGAAGAGGTGAGGGCTAAGTTTAATGACTACATGAGGAAAGGACAATATGGAGACCACAAGGGTATCAGCTGTTTCAGTCCGGTCATCAACATCGTCAGAGACCCCAGGTGGGGCAGGAATCAGGTGAGAGACCCATGAATTCTCGAAGCTGAAACGTAGGAGAGAAATTTACGGGAAAACGGGAAGAAGGATCAGAACCTTCAACAGCAATCAATCAAGGATTTTCTTGAAGTGCAAGTGCAATATAAGTCTCCCAGAGGCATTCGTGGTAATAGCTGTCTAAATGAATGTTTGAATAAGACCAGCAGACATACGAGGGGGAAAGAATCAATGACAGTTAGATGTTAATCCGATCAAAAACAGCACCATTCAATACTGAGAAATATGAATTACTCTTAGGTTTGCAGCATATTTGGCTCCGCACATACAGTGTTCCCAGAAATTATTGAGAAAATCTTTGTTTTTTTCCTAATGATGCTAACATTGGAAAAAGGGCTTTCACTATGCACTAAGCATACTAAATAAGGGAGACAACTCTTGAAGGCTTAGAAGGCAGCTCATTGCGTCAAGAGTTATCTCCCTTGTCTGAGCAGACGGCTTCCTGTGTTGACATGGCAGAATTTACAGCAAGAGAGAAAAGAAAGCTCATTCTAGATGATTTTGAAAGGGGTGAGGCTGATGCTAAAGTGTTAGCTTGTAGACATGGTATTCCTCTGTCTACAGTATACAGAACTTTGAAGAATATTCAAACAGGAACCGGGATAGAGCACAAAACAGGGGCAGGTCGGCCTAGGAAATTCAGTGTTGTGGATCGCCGAAGACTTGGGCAGATTGTGAGTAGGGGCAAATTGAAAAGTGTTGAGAACATCAGAAATGAAATGATTAGCAGAGGAAGTCCTCAGGTATGCAATGAAACAGTTAGGCAGGAATTACAGAGACTTATTTGGGTGAAAAAACGTGGAATTCCCTCGCCGTTGATGAAAGATGCACAAAAGGAAAAACGTTTAAACTGGTGTCGGGCTCATGAAAATCAAGATTGGGATAATGTTTTCTTTTCGGATGAAAGTTCTGTTTGGCTTTTCCCTAATTGTGTGAAAATTTGGACCAAAGATACTGTCAAACCTATCTACCAGCGACCAAAACATAGCCCGAAGTTTCACATGTGGGGTGGCATATCGGCTCGCGGAGTGACGCCATTGTGTGTTTTTACGGGAAACGTGACAAAAGAAAGATACGTTGACATTCTAAATGGTCACCTTCTTCCGACAGCACAAACATTGTATGAAGATGATTGGATTTTCCAGCATGATAATGACCCAAAACACACTGCGCGCTACACAAAACAGTGGTTGTCGGGCGAAAATGTTCAAGTTTTAGACTGGCCCAGTTACAGCCCAGACCTAAACCCAATTGAGAATGTGTGGGGAGTCATGAAGGACAGAATAAACCAAAAGGGACTGAGAAATATTGAAGATATGAAGGCCGAGGTGGTCAAATATTGGGATACCCTGTCACACGATTACCTACAAACATTGATGGGTAGTGTGCCTAGGTGTATTCAGGCATGCATTGCTGAGCGAGGAGGTCTAACAAAGTACTAAAACAAGACTGAGACTGTAAAAGGATGATGTTTTAACATGTTTATGTAAGTAAAACGCCAGAAGTTAATAAACGTAATGAGTTACATGACGCAACATGATTTTCAATAATTTCTGGGACTACTATATAACTGAACGCTCCGAAAGGTTGTGTTTGTCACTATTATCAGGGATACTATCTAAATATCTTGTAGATTATCCCAGCTATTATTCACTATAGAGATGTTGAAATATATCTGGCTTTGTCTTGTATTCATACACTTCCAATGAAATTGTTCTCTTTCGTCAGGAAACATATGGGGAGGATCCATTTCTGACAGGGGTCTTCGCTTCAAATTTCGTAAAGGGTCTCCAGGGAAGTGATCCTCGTTACATCAGAGCAAATGCTGGCTGCAAACACTTCAATGTCCATGGCGGCCCTGAAAATATACCCGTGTCGCGGTTCTCATTTGATGCAAAGGTAAGGTAAAGATTAAGGTCATGTTAAAGATCACATGCAACCCAAAATCAAACATAATTAAAACACATTTATCACCTATTCATGACATATAATATACATTGCTGCTTTTAAAAAAAACAAATAAACAAAATTATAAGCGTACAATCGCGATTCAAAAGTGCAATATTTTGTTCTTGGGCTTACTTCCCCCGAAACGAAGCCCTCGGGAGACCGAACCCAGTCATAGCGGGTGGATATGCACTCAAGTGTAACGACGGCTTCCGATTGGCTGTTTCTTTTGCCGATATGCTGAGGGTTCATTGTGTGTACAGAAAGATGATCTGTTTGATGGGCATTTTAGAAGTATAGCCCATCACAAGAAAGTAAGATTCTTTATGGATAACAACTTCTTTTTGTGTACTTGATGTGTCGTTTCAGCATGGATTCATATACTGTTGTCAAACAAAATCATATACACGAAAAGAAGTCGCTATCCATGAAGAATATATATAGAGATGTTGGATTTGGAAAATGCATGTTCTCTGAATTTGCGCTCGATCCAATAAAAAATCATATCAGTATAGATGGTAAACCACTGCGTGGCTGGCATCTGTCATTCGTCCAAGTACAAAGCAGGACTTGAAACTGACAAGAGTTTGTACCAGTTTCCGTCAGATCCAGTCATCCGAAGAAAATGAATGTAGTTTGTTTGCAACCAAAAGACATAAAAACATGTCATGTGTATCACACTTGCCTAATTACGTAATGTGGCAGACACGGGACTCGGGTGCACGAGTCATAAATCAACATATTTTCTTTATGTCGTATTGTCTGATAGGTGTTAAGTTCAAATTGCACGTGGTCAATGATTGAAGCTGTGTATTGCATGTTGTCTTTAGCAGACAGGCAGGCAGACATATAGGTGTGAATAAACCAGACACTGAGCTTGCTCTGTGACAGAGACTGCTTACCACAATCAACAAGTTTTTTTTACGTAACGAGTAGATTATTTACTTGTTTGTGTACAGAACCAAGATTAGACTACTGCTCACGACCTCAGACGTTGGGCATACATACTGTTCCAAGCTCCGCGAAACTATTCACTGCGCATGCGTTATGGACGCAGCGCAGCACAGCTGTTGAAACCAGTTTTCCCCCCAGCGCTGGGGGGAATTTAGTGAAACGTTTGAACTCCGATTTCGCGGGCTTTTTTTTCATCGCGTTTTTTTACAACTTAATAGGTTGTAATGGCATTTTTTATGATTTGTTTCGGTAAGTGCATACCGAAAGGTACCAGAATCTGCAAAGTTGTGTTTTGCGTTGCATGTGACCTTTAACATAGTAGTACGAGAAAGTAAATCAACACCAGTCCAACTATTTACCTGTACGTAAGTCAGGATCAACCCAATCAGCGACTAGAAGTCTGCTTCACATTTTCGTCGTTCGCTTTCATTCATCAGGTGACTTTAGGGATTAAGTAACAAAAGGCAAGTATGGGAACGTAAATGTATAGACGTGTTTCAGCTTATGTCTGTTGCTTTTTATAGGTGTCTGAAAGGGACTGGCGGACCACGTTTCTGCCAGCCTTCCGCTCCTGTGTCAAGGCTGGGACCTACAACCTCATGTGCAGCTTCAACAAGTGGGTACCACTACAGAAACATTCATGTTTGTGCTTGACACAGGTGGCCCAGAAGGCACGCCATCAGTCTGTGATCGAATCACTGTTCGAATCCTGCTTTGAATGCTGGTTCATCCCGACTGTGCTTCCTGGTTCGTCAGCAGCCAGCCCGTCCCTGAATGTTGCCTCAAAGTGATAGACGTCTGAGACCTGCATCCCTTGGTTTGATGGTTCCTTCCTAATTAATGAATAACCGCAATACTCTTCAAACCAGCGTTACAATGTAACTCTCTCAACCTATTATTTACAGCTTCTTCTGGCTCTTTTAACATTATTTCTTAATTGTCTTATGTCCACGTTCACGTAAGTTTCAATTTCACATAAATTTACAGAATACTTACGGAAAAGATTATTGCAACATAACATTACAAGCACTATAGTCCAAGTAATCGTCTTTATGATCCATTTCTGGAATTTACCTGTAACAACTATTCAGAATCAACGGAGTTCCAGCATGTGTCAACAAGAAGCTCCTGACTGATATCCTGAGAAACGAATGGGGCTTCAAAGGTTACGTCATCAGCGATCAAGCCGCCATTGAGAACATCATCAGCGAACACCACTACATCAACAACAGCGTTGACACTGTTACGGCGTGTGTGAAGGCAGGACTGAACCTTGAACTTTCCACGAATCTGGACCAGCCTGTCTACTTCTCAGTTGGTATAAGATGTTTAAGATCTCATGACATATATGCAATAGTTGTTATGTATGTGATTTATTCCAGCAGTCATCACCTTCATTACACGATGCCATTTAGAAGTGGTCAAATGCTACATATGTCATATTTGGGATTTCACTTTCTCAGTAAAGTACAAATTCTAGTACTTTTTTGGTTGAGTCCCATCCGGGATTCGAACCTGCACCTTCAGAGTCAGGCACCTAATCGCCAGCACACAAAGTCAGCCGCCTAACCCGCTCAGCCACCGCGACTTGTGAGCTAGGCGGCTGACTTTGTGTGCTGGCGATTAGGAGCCTGACTCTGAGGATGCGGGTTCGAATCCCGGATGGGACTCAACCAAACAAGTACTAGAATTTGTACTTTACTGAGAAAGTGAAATCCCAAATATGACATATGTTGCAGTCATCACCTTGTCAGAGAAAAAAATTACTTAAAAACCTGTCAGTATATTTTCGGTTCCAAAACGTCCTTCCTTCCTCATTCCAGAAATCTATGTATAATGAAGAATCGACAATACCTTCGCTCACTCACAGGAAATACCTTTTTAGCCAAAACATATTCATTCATATAAATGTTTGGGACGAAATAAGTTAAGAATAATTATTTATTAATATGTTACTTAGAACTTGAAGGGGATGTCTTAAATCAATCAGATTTGAACGTGGCCAGAATCCTATTCCTACATTAAACATCCGGGCATATTTATCGATAGGTAACACCGAGGATGCTGTGTATATTGCCGTTGTATTACAGTCGATGCTGTTAAACAAGGCAAGCTTACTGAAGACGAGGTCAGGACCAGTGTTAAGACGTTGTTCAACGCCAGAATGAGGCTTGGAGAGTTTGACCCACCGGAAATGAATCAATACACCAAACTTAACCTGTCAATACTGCAGAGCGAGGCTCATAGAAACTTGTCCGTAGAAGCAACGTTGAAATCATTTGTGTTGTTGAAAAACCAAAATGTCCTTCCGTTAAAGGCATCGAGCTACAAGAATGTGGCGGTAAGTTTGAGCTGATTTAGAAAAGTGAATGAGTGAACATTTTAGTCACAGGGTCAAGAAAGAGAAACATTACCATTCCTGTTTGAAACATGAAGGCTCGTTTTACTTTGCCATCGGTAATGAGACTAAACCAATGTCCGTGTACATACGATTAATATTTTTCTGTCATCAACAAATTAATGTAAAGTGTATCAAACTATCAAAATTCACCATGGATGTGATAAATTATATATTTGCTTTTCTTTCAGGTTGTTGGACCTATGGCTAACAATTCGATACAGTTGTTTGGAAACTATGCTCCTGACATGAACCTCAAATATACCACCAACCCTCTTCAGGGCATAACTCGCCTCTGGTCTGCAGTTCGGTTTGGGGCTGGCTGTACCGACAACAAGTGTACTCAGTATAACTCGCAGGAAGTTCAGACATCAGCGAAAGGCTCTGATCTCATTTTTGTTTGTCTGGGGACAGGTGAGCTGATGTTTTCCTTTGGGTTTAAGACCCGTTCTCTTGTAGTCTGTTTTAGGAGTGTCAGAAACAGTTTTATCCTAACGATATGAATAGGACCAAATCAGAAAAAAGACACAACAATTACAAAATAGAAGTCATTTTAGACGTTTTCTACGCGAAATAATCACTTGTGCAAGAGCTCTGCTACATTCATTCGAATAAGCTGAACTGGAGTCTTGTTCAGGTAGGCTTCTATCTTGGAAGCTTGACATTTACCATGACCTATCAACTTGAGACTACGTTGATATCTTATATTGCCGACGAAGATTTAGTTGAGACACACACAATCAAACGTATTGACTAATTCAGGTCAAGAACTAGAATCTGAAGGTAACGACAAGGCCAACCTTGATCTCCCAGGACAACAGCTGCAGCTGTTAAAGGATGCTGTCAACGCCGGTCAGGGTAGGTGGGGGCTAGACGACCCAGTTACTATCATTATCGACTTGTTGAGGGTCATAAAGTTACAAGTGCACTTTAAACAAAATGAATACGTAGACTAAATGTTAATTCATTAACGTTGTTCCGGTACCTCACCGATGCGATTAAATATTATGCATATCTAATTTTCAGGGATGGTTTTCAGTTACAGCCAAGTGATTTATATGCTTGTTTATATCAAAGGCCCAGTTTCGATTGTTCATCGTGGTGCACTATGAAAAGCCCATTTCTGTCGTCTTACGTGATAAGTTTTTCAGCATTGTTCAGAGTGAATGGAACACACGCGTTCAAAGGTCTGATGTGAAGTAGTCAGTTCAATGACACGTGAACGTCAAGTTCAAAGTTTAAATGTCATTTAGTCCATCCTTCCAGCCACTGGTGCCAAGGTCATCCTTCTTCTCTTCAACGCGGGGCCGCTCAACATTACTTGGGCTGTCGAGAGTCCCAATGTTCAGGCTATCATGGAACTATTTTTCCCAGCCCAGTCAACAGGCGAGGCATTGCGACGAATACTTATTGCAGAGGGACCAAATTCAGTTCCAGCCGGAAGACTTCCAATCACTTGGCCAATGTATATCAACAGCGTACGAAAACGTTTCTTCAATAATATAGCTTGTAGGCAGATTTCATTAATTGAAACAAGATTCCAAAGCCGGACAGCAAGAGTAAACATCATAAGATTATCTCAGTCACTATTGTGGGGCACCACATACGTTACTGTATTGGTCAGTTGTCTCCATCATTTAAGGCCCGTTGATGCTCTGACACTTAGAGCCCGATTCCTAGTAGGTAATCTGATTCTGCAGGGCGTATAGAAAAACATCTAGGAATGTCAGATTTTACTAAGTAGATGTGGATGTCCATACCCACCAGATCTTGTATACCTGTATTGCTTTGTAAGGTGCCCGACATTACCAACTACTCCATGGTGGGACGCACGTACCGTTACGCTAAGTATCCAGTACTCTTCCCATTCGGCTATGGACTGTCCTTCACCGCTTTTGTGTATGAGAGTGTGAAGTATCCCAATATGGTGAAAGCTGGGGACGCCATCACCGCTTCTGTGATACTCGGCAATCGAGGATCATTTGATGCTGACGAGGTATGTTTGCGCTCAGTGTATAACGCTATTCTTCTATGTCTAGTATTCTTTGTATTCTATGTCACATGACGGTCATGCTTTAGACAGTGTTGTATATTTGCAGAAATTCCTTAATTGGTATAATGTACACTGCTTTCCATGGTATGTCAGGACTACGAGGAAACGTTGCAAAGTGTGGTCTGGCTTATGTGACCAGAGTTCACCCTGATTTCATTGTGTTTGCAACAAATAGACAAAACTGCTTTTTCAAACACAACAACCCACGTTACAAGTACCAGTAGTACTAGCATTTCAAACTCAGAAAGAATATATCTGTTCTGCCTAGTAGGTCCACTCGCATGACCAAAAGTCTTGTAACATCATATTTCAGGTGATCCAGGTGTATATATCCTGGTCTAACGCTACTGTGACAGTTCCACAGCTTCAGCTGGTGGACTTCAACAGAGTGTTTGCACCACGGGGTGTACAGACTCAGTGGAACTTCACCATCTCGGCTGAATCTATGGCAGTGTGGACTGACGAGAAGGGATGGGTGATTGAACCAGGTAAGTTGACTGGTCCTGCTGAAGAGATACTTTCACTACAACAAAATTACGAACAAACACTATGATCAACCAATATTGATCGGACAATAGAATGACTGACTGTATGATATATATCTGCCACATCACACTGTTCCAAGAGTAGGCTAAACCTCCTAGCACATCAACAGACCAGAAGAGAGGGTTTCTTGAGCCAGGTACATAATTTTATGTTATTGTTTCCAATCTACAAATGATCTGACAATGTGAAAACCAGTGTGATCACACAGCGTAACCAATGACAGAAGCCGAAGTACAGTGTGCACAAATATACTCACCGAGGTGTCATATATCTTATGAAATAATATAAATGGTTCGATTAGAGAAAGATACTTTTAATGAGACCATATGACCACTATTTCTCAAACATATGAAAGATTCATATTTACGCCCGCTTCATTTCACGGTTTGACAAGTATGAGAGTTTTGAGAAAAAAAACATCAGTAAATGTTTTATGTGAGCTTCTACCAGTTTCCACTATCACATAGCCACATATGATAATCTTCTTACAGATCAAATTCCATTTGAAAACAGAAAGAAACAGGTTTCTGTAGATGTACAAAACATTTGAGTGGTATTCCATCAAAAGGCTACTACATCTAGCCTGATATCTATGTAATAGTCTGCATAGAAACGTTGTCATCCATAAACTTCCAGAATGCCGACCATACTGTCTTTCTGTGCAGTGTATTATTCCATGTCATAATATACAAAGTACACATTGTTTCAGGTGTCATATTATTCTGGGTCGGGGGTCAGCAGCCCAATGCAAAGCCGGATGTTGGATCCAAAGTCCTTTCTGGAAAGTTCGAGGTTGTCGGTCGAAAGGTTCTTGGTCGTCATTAATCTGAAAATGAATATTGACTTATAAAATCTGTACATCTAAAACATATCATAAGCCCTATCAGTGTGCATAACAAATTTCACAGTCTGTAAGCCACGTTTTTGTCATGCATTATGTGTGTTTAATCTGCGAACTCAAAGGTACAAACCGTGTTTATAATCATGAGAAACACATTCTAAAAGTCCATTGTAGGATTGCGACTATATCATGAACACGTGCTAGTGAAGTACTTATCAACAGTGATGAGAGCAAGTGTTTTGAAAGGCCAAGCGTTGGCTCCATACACAACCAGGTGCAAAGGCATGTCCTTTGTCCCAGTCCAAATGGAGTATTTAAAGCATAACAAAGCATTCATGTATCCCATGTCGTTTTACATTGTATTCATTCTCATCTTTATCAACCATTGTATGTTTTCTTATCCACTCCAATAAATATGAAATATATTCTTACAACTGTCTGTGTCAGTGTGGTCATTGCTTTATGAACAACTCGGGATTATCAGATTGTCCCATCATCAGTTCATAATTCACACCGAAACCTGTACCAGCACGACGACCGGATGGGCTGACACATTGAGATCTAAACTACCATGCAAAAGAAATGCTGATGATTTTGGAGAAAATGTCTGCGTACTGTCGAGAAAGTCATATGTAGATGTGGCGTTTGTAGACCCATGGAATGCCAGGGCTGATCGAATCTAACTCCCTTTATGTCAACGTGGCTGGAAATATTTATGGTGGGTTTTCGCTGCCTTGGCTGATGCATAGTTTTGCCCGTTGAATTAACATCTCCGTTACTTCTGTTCGGATCTTAATCGCGGCCAACTCAGACCACAGGACTACTGACCGTTATCCTCTTGGATATGAAACAAGAGTACGGTCCAATAAACAGTTAACTGACCCTCAGTGTGGGAACCTGCGGGGAAGTGGTTGATGATTTTTATGGATTGCAAGTACACCAGAACAGGTGTAAAAAAATGATGACCCCCTAACACGCCAGAACAAAATGGGTGCTAGAATATTTCTCTTTGTAAAATATTAGTTTCAGAAACTGCATTGTTCTGATCACTGCATGAGAATTCACCTCCTTATAATATCGCATTGTTTCAATTAAATCACCGATAGGTCGCGTGGAGTCGTGAGCTGATTGGTATTTCCGGCTCTTTACTCACGTGCACCTCGTGCACAAATATATGACGATTGTTTCTTGAATGGTTATTTTGTGACAAATGTTATGCACTTTATTCTGGAGTTGGTCGCCTGTTTTATTGGACACCGCGTTGGTGTGATCATTTTGTCTCAAACGGACTGCAATTGCTTCTGCCCAACATGACATCATCACATGTGCCGTCACTTCAAACCCCTTCAATGATTTGAAATCGGTTTATTGTTTAGTTGGTTGCCTGGGAATCTGTCAGTAGAGGAACTATGATTGCAACAACAAAGAAAACTTATGAAAATAACTATTGCCTTTAAGGATTGAGTGAGTGAATTTGGCTTTACACCGTACACAGCAATATTCCAACTGTATGGCGGCAGTCTGTAAATAATCGAGTCTGGACTAGACAATCCAGTGATCAACAACATGAGCGTCGATCTGCGCAAATGGGAACCAATGACATGTGTCAACTAAGTCAGCAAGTCTGAAAACCCGATCCCGTTAGTCGCCTCTTACGACAATCATAGTCGTCTTTTATGGCAAGCATGGGTTTGCTGAAGGCCTATTCTACCCCGGACCTTCATGGGCCTTGGCATTAATGTTCTTTGCAGGTGGACACGGTTTTAGTGCATGCTAACGCTGCGTTAAAATACACAATACTGCCCCTCGCCGACTCTACAGGTAAAATGTATAACAGGTGACACACTGATGCACCAATATTACAGAGCCACATAAAGGCATACATATGTTGCATGCAATAAAGTCATCTTGCGGTCAAACCTTGTCTGGTAGCCAGTTTTGATTTGTGCAGAGTTTATTCTGCGATGATATAATTGCATTGGTCACACAAGATTCCCGTTGTGAATTCCTTCTAATGATAGAATAAATGGCATCCACGCATTGCTTCAATGTGTTGATTTTACAAGAGATAATCATGTTTCGTCCACGTGGGATCTTGTTATCATGGCATGCTCCCTGACCCCGATCACAAATATAGCATGACTCTCTCTGAAACATGAAACAAACGATATATGTGTGTTGTTCATAATCAAACCTCTGCATGCACGATCTGATTTTAAAATATCTGCAGAAAAAGACTATGTCATTACACGGTACCTTTGCTGTTTACAGAGGTCATTCATATATATGTTATCTGCATGGCCTATAATCCCAACAAACGGCTGATAGTAAAGAGTTAAACTGTCACAGGACCGGTTTAGAAGGTTACCAACAATCATGTACTTGACCTATAATCACTCCCATAAGGAATAACTACTGCATAGTATATGTCAACAGTTGAGGTAATGATCAGATAAATACAGCAAATAAATAGGAACCTTCTGCTTATACAGTTTGTTTTCTTCATGAAGATACATTTCTGTATGGCGTCTTTACTGCAAACTCAATCCAACAAAGGTTCTTGAATCTGTCAAATATGTAATTCATATATAGCATGTATTAAAATAACAAACGTTGTAAATGACATTGTGTATTTATTGGTGACGGTTTAATGGTGGAGGCTGGTTGGGCAGGATTCGCTCACATTTCCGTTAACACTTGATGTCATGACTGCTTGATACTTATACATAAACACATGTTTGTGACAGTCGGATGAAAGTTCAGCTATGAAGATGACAGTGCGGTGAATATAGCAGGCTTGGACATTGTGAGATTACCGTCCTCGTGAACACCCGGTGTCATTGCTGATTTTGAGGGTACAAGTCATTCAGGTTTCGTCAGTTATGACTAGCGCAAGTTACTGAGGAAGACAATCGGGACTGATGATTCCCTTGCTTTGGCATTTTATATTGACAATTTTTATGATAGTGGACTGTGAAATGTGAACTCGTCAACAGTCAGCAAAGTTGTTGCGTGTGTAACGTTTCTTCACGAGGTGGTCTGGGAATGAGAGACCTCATTTTAATGTCACGACACATATAAATATATAATTTTTGGACACATTAGTAATTACAGATGAACAAATGACATGACACAAAATAACATCCGTTAAAACTGCTAAAAAAAGAGACACAGCATCTTATACTTTGTTAATGTAATCCAACACAACCGTGCCAGTGTGTGTGTTCCTTACATTTAGGGATATATTGCCAACATATTCCCATCTACAGTGTTAACAATGTGTTATAAAGACTGCCTTTAAATGGCATTACACACGTGGTTGGAAATACGGACATCAGAGGAAGAAGTAAGTTGGATCATGTAAAGGCAACACAAAAACTATTGCTGATATTTAGGTAAACGCTGAGTTAGTTACTTAAGGAGTTTCTCGACTAGATGACTTACCAGTATGGACCATAATGAAGAATATCTTTATGTACTAGGACGTCTTCATTATTAAATAAAGCATAGTTTGGTTGTAGACATATAACAAGTTGTTGTCCATAAGTCGTATTCCTCGTTCCTGACACACCAACTTCAGGAAATAGGATCAACCAACCAATGCCTACTAATAACGTGTATTCATGACTGATAGCTTGGTGATATTTCTGATTCTCACAGGTGTTTGTTCAGTTGAAATTATTGGTTAACAACCGGAATAAGATCACGTTGCAGTGAAATGCCGTCTTCAACACCAGTTCTCGGCGGTTCAGCTTTGTGTTTTCACAAAAATGTCTTTACAGTGGGTGTGGGTAAAGAACAGATAACTGTACATGTCATTGCTGACATGTGTCACTCATGAAGTAACCCTGCTTCGAACATGCAAAGAGCGTGAGGTATTAGCTCGATTTATGCACTATTATTTTAATTATTATTGTTTTCCGTCATGTACAAGTAAAAGCCCTCTCATTTCTTCCTTGCATTATTTATTGGAGCGTCAGGTGATTATACTTTTTTTGCAGCTGTATAGCCGCATCTGCATGAGAAATATGCAATATTTAGGTGTCAAATACTTCATAGGTTCCATTTACTTTTGTCAAACCAATCCAGGCTCACAACTCAGTAACCAATCTAACAATCGGTTTCCTTATCTTATCTTATAACCTTCAGGGTAAACATGTCATGGTATTTATATAAGCCAAATGTAAAGTGAGTGACATTGTTCCCATAACACATCATTATTTGTCGTCATACAGTCACTTTCCCTGTGTCGCCCACACACTATGCTTCTCCTTCTCCTCGCCCTCGTCCCCCTCGTGTTGGGGGATTATCCCTTTAGAAATATCTCTCTACCCTGGGAGGACAGAGTCAATGATCTGGTAGGTCGTCTCACCCTGGACGAGATCCAGCTGCAGATGGCCCGTGGGGGCTCAGGAATAAATGGTGGTCCGGCCCCTGCTATATCCCGACTTGGAATCAAACCCTACGTCTGGGACACTGAGTGTCTCCGAGGGGATGTATGGGCGGGAGAGGCTACATCCTTCCCCCAGGCTTTAGGACTTGCAGCCTCATTCAGGTAAGAGACACTGCAGCAGTAAAGTTCATACAGTCAGAACGGTTAGAACATTCACGTATTTTTCCAAAAAATATTCTTGATTCACAAGCTGAGAAGTCGTCCGCAAAATTGATTACTAATTCATAGCTTCATAAGAAGGCACTGTAATGTGGAGTCTGAATCTTTAAGATGCAATCATCAGTGTTTTATGGAAATGATTTCCTCGTCTATATTGCATTAGTATCTCTTACATTTAAAACCGTGGCTATGTAACTATAATGAAAGGATACCTGCAGTAATATTTTCAAAATTTTATTTTAACTTTTCAACCTTTTACCAGTGAGAACCTGCTGTTTCTGAATATTTTGTATAAAAGACAGGGGTACATTGGTGTGTACAAACTGCAAATTTATTTTGCTGTAATTTTATGCTGACTGATAAATTCACACCAACACAAACCATTGGTTACTTGGCTTATCAAGTCCCATGACTTGACAATAAATGTTAATGATTTTCGCTTCTCCTGAAGCACAGATCTGATTTTCCGGGTGGCCCAGGCCACAGGTGAAGAGGTGAGAACGAAAAACAACAACTTCACGTCACAAGGGATATATAGCGACCACAAGGGTATCAGCTGTTTCAGTCCGGTCCTCAACATCGTGAGAGACCCCAGGTGGGGAAGGAATCAGGTATGCCAAAATATAGTTTATATTGTCCTAAATATTTTGGAATATCGCTGACTTCCCTTCTATCTTCTATATCCATGGCGTATTCATCTTGCTGATCTATTTCAGCATTGTGTGTACGATGTAGAGTATATCTAAAGAGGTACGAGTACCTCACAAATGTGAAAATTGTTTCAACTTGGGCAAATTTTCCGTAATCACCGGTAACGAGTTGGCTATTCTATTGTTACGGTTAAAAATATGTTGTGACAAAAGGTGTAAGAAATCCCCTGTGAACCAGCCAAACAGAACAAAGACAAGTCTAAAACATTCAAATATTGTATTATTAAGCAAAGAGAGCAAGTTATACAAAGTCACAAGTAAATTTCACAAAACTGATTTACACAAATACAATACAAATGAGACAAAATCTAAGGTAAAGGTCAGAAATATATAGCAAACTGACCAAAGTCTTAGTGAGAGAGAGAAACAGTTATGCAGAATGTAACACAGCGAGCGGTCTGGCAGCTATATGTAGATCACATGTTGACGGATGCAGAAATATATCTACTCCAGTGAATGTGTCCGTGTCCTTCGACAACACGGCAACGTTCGAGCACATACGACCATCGCCCCTAGCGTGGACAACTCAAATCACGAAAAATACGCTCTCGTAACACTATTTATTATCTTAATGTAATTTAAAAAGAAGATCCACAAAAATACAATGAAAAAACACCCGGAGACAGGACTTGTGACCTCAAACAGCCGATTGGTATTAAACCTATCTTCTCCAGCTCCATAACATAACTACGCTATGAAAAACACCACCTTAAAATCGCTTTAAATACAACAAAATATTTTTTTATAGAAATCAATCAACGTTGTTAATATGAATAAATAAAATGATCATTTTAATGCAATATCATTGAGTCCTGTAACAGCTTAAACGTTATTTGATCAAGTTAGAGCGCCGAAAAAATCGTCCATTACGACTGACGTATGTCTTGTGGCGGGTGACGTTCTGGTGTTGAAACACACTTTGACCAAAACCTGTCAGTTTGGGGGAAAGCCAACGATTAAAAGTTCGGATATCTAAAACACAGCCATCCGACGAATACACCTGGAACAAGTTTTCTGTGAAGAAACGCAACACGTTTGAAGACTAAACATTTTGTATTGTGGAAGGCATGTAACAGTCACGTCATTGGTCTCAGTAGAGTACAGCAAATCCAAAAAGGAAAAATCTGTTCTTAATCCGAGTCAATGGGAAGAATACGCCTCTTTACAGCAGATGGTCGACTGACAGAGGAGTCATTTGAGATGTTGAAATGGAATACACCTCCATAATTTGGACCTGAGAATCCTGTATGTACGGAATAAAGATTTACGACATGCGAAAATGACTGTGACTGTGTCGCGGTGGTGGAGTTACACGAGTTTGACAATAATTTTGTGATGGACTAATGTTGTTTCTCTTTAACTGCAAAGTAATTGTTTATTACATTTTGTTGATGTAAAGTTGATGATTTCATGTGCTGTTACACCATTTTCGGAGAGGGTCTTGTTGAGACGCTTCGGGAACGGGTTAGCTTAATAGCGGCCATGTTTGTTTTTAAACACAGCAAACAATTGTTGTTTTTTATAGGGTTGAGTGTTCTAAAAAGACTATTCCTAATAACGCAAGTTCACAGCAAAATAATGTCTAACAAAATAGTATGTATGGATACTCTTTAACCTTTGTGTTTTCTTTTATAAATCTCGGAACGTTCTAATTATCAATGAAACGGTAAGCGTTGTCAAAGAACTTGAATCATGAAAAGTAGTTCCGTCAACCATTCATATTTCTTCCCTGCTTAGCTGGCCAATCAACGTTGAGAATCATTCAAAAGCATGTGCGGTTATCACAAACATAATCACCTGTATATCCTGGTGCGTGTGGGTAATAATATATTGTGAGATTTTTATTGGTTATAATGTGCACGATATTTAAAGAAATACCTTATACATTAATGTATAATGTTGCCATTCGTTGTAGAGTAGTACAAATTCATACATTCAAACGTACCATGTTGATTACACAGGTCATACGAGTATTTGACCTGTGTTGTGTTTGTTTCTCTTACCTCTCACTGGTCATTATCCTAGTGTTATATCGAGATACTCTAGGCGTGATCTCCAACGTTACTGCTTACTGTATAAGGCGACTGTATGGGACAACAGGTTTGCCCATTTGGTTTGTGCTGAGTACCTTTTAACTGTAACTGACGGAAAACTAACGTTGCTGAGAAATGTGGATCTGTTATCTAGTCTCTCAAAGGTGTACCACAGAGGTTCCAAAGTTGGATGTGTTCAATAATACAAATATTTTGCTTTCTTCTCTGACACATCAAATTTTTCACTTCAAGCAAGCAAAGTATTATAAATTTTAAGTCTAAGATTTTGTTCTAAAGCACAGTCCATTTAGGGTTTTTGTTATAGCAGTCAGACCCAGTGGTGCTTCATGGTTTTGAAGTGGGTTGTTGAGAACTGTGATGATGCACCAAGCTGTGTATTTTGTAAATTGTTTTATTGCTGCAAACAAGGCCATCATACTTTTTGATGAACTACTGATTTGAAATCAACACTAAATGGAATTCTTTTCAGTTGAACGATAACATCTAACAATGCTGGTTACTTAGTATGAATTACAAGGTTTTGTTGTTGTCTGATTTGTAAGCCAAACTATCAAATGACCTTGTCGATTATGCGAAATAATCAGAAAATGACGGTCTGACCCCATAGCAGATGTATAACCTCCCGGGTTACAATTACAATATATCTCAATCAGAAAAATACTATCAATCGAAACAATAGAAGAATATATATATGCTGCAGCGATGTACGAGGCAGCTATACATGTTATATACATAAACAATTGCTTCAATATTAACCTCAATACACATTTCAAAACAGCTGTAATAAAGAGCAAAAAAATAGACAGTACGGTCACAAACCTAAAGACCATTGACGCTGGCAACCTTTCTGGGAAGGTACAAACACATTCTTGTCTTACAGTCACTTACATAGTCAGGAACTAACGTTATGACAGAATGTCCTCATGCAAAAGGTAACAAAATGGTCATGTTGGAGTTTCTATCCATACAGTTCCAATTGTTTCTGCAGGAAACATATGGTGAAGATACGTCTCTGAGGGGAGTCTTTGCTACAAACTTTGCGTGGGAGTTTCTAATCATACAGTCCCAACTGTTCGTTTTCTGCAGGAAACATATGGTGAAGATCCGTTTCTGAGTGGAGTGTTTGCTACACACTTCGTGAATGGTCTCCAGGGAAGCGATCCCCGCTACGTCAGAGCCAACGCTGGTTGCAAACACTTTGATGTCCACGGGGGCCCTGAAAATATACCTGTCTCACGCTTCTCATTTGAAGCAACGGTAAGTTGGAGTTGAAGACCTTGAGGTCCCTTTTTATCACGTAAAACGACATATATCAGTAAAAATATCTCCGTGAAGTGGCAAACTCACAAATTAATACAATTACGAATTTCGAACTCTCTGCGTAGAAACATCAGTGCAGGATGGCCAGGGGATATTACGTACAACCATAGATCTATTAGTATAATGTCCACATGTCCATCTGTGACCTCTCGTTTTTTAATGTATGAGCAACAGAGCCATTACAATAAGGATATACAACAATGTTTACATGAAGGAGGTAGCACTTTATACGTAATAAGTATATCTATCTGAATCCCTGGCATGGAGTATACGTATGTTTTTGTATATATTGAGACAACCGGGATAACGTGGTGGTTAAAGTGTCACTCAACGTTCGATTTCCACGTGACAACACTATTTGAATCACATTTGTGATGTCTCCTTCCTGAATTTGCTTATGTGCTGGTAGACGTAACCGTAGCACAACCCTCAATTGTTTTACAGGTGTCTGAAAGAGACTGGCGCACGACCTTTCTCCCAGCCTTCCGCAAATGTGTCAAGGCCGGAACCTACAGCCTCATGTGCAGCTTCAACAAGTAGTGTACAAAATTAAAAGTAACATGTTCTGTTTTATTAATGAAACATATCTCCATGATGATAAGTGATACCAAAATTGGGGTCCACAAACCGATCACACCACTATGATAAAGCGAGTGACTTGTTACTGTTTGTTGCTACTCGTTGCGTCACTTATGTTCAAGAATCAACGGAGTTCCAGCATGTGCCAACAAGAAGCTTCTGACGGATATTCTGAGAACGGAATGGGGTTTCAAGGGTTATGTGATCAGCGATCAAAGTGCTATTGAGAACATCATCACACAACACCACTACCTCAACAACAGTGTGGACACCGTTGCAGCGTGTGTGAAGGCTGGGTGCAACATTGAATTGTCACAAAACCTAACTCAACCGGTGTTTCTGTCGCTTGGTACGAGTGAATTGTGTGTGGGATTACTGTGGAGAGGTGCTTTCTGTGTTAACCTATTTGCGGGATGATGCCAAAGGGTTTGACCATACTCCATGCCAAAGTGTATAATTAATGCAGTCAAATATTATTTTCATCAACAATCTGTAGCACACGTCTGAGTGGCTGTATGTGGGGAAACACTATCGTAACTTTTGTGATGAAACATGTCCAAGAAATCATCTTTCACTGGCGAACATACGCGTCTTGAACACACAAAAGCCCAAAAGGATTAAGTTGAATTTCATGTATATTTTCCTATTCTGAGTTTGTCGTGTGACATGTTATGGTTCTTATCTGAAGTCACGCAATGTTCTACGTAAGGGAATTGCATCATTTAAGGAGGATAAACAATGCCAACAAAGTCTGGGTTTTTTTTGTTCACTGACTTCGGTATATCTAACGGATTCAAATGAATGTTTTGCAATTACACATGACTTTTGTGTCATCTAAAGCGTTAAAACAAGAATACAGTCACCCATGAAAGCATGATTACATATCTCAAGAACTTAAGTTCCTCTGTACACTCAATAAGTTTGGTGTACGTCACATTTTATTTCTCAACTGACCCTGGGCCATATTAATCCGCAGCATGAAATCTGAGTGGACTGGATAGCTGTCATTAATACAGAACGTTTGTACAAGCAATTATATTGAACACAACATGAAAACTCATTTCACCTCCAAACTCCACCAGATTGTAAACTATCAAAACGTAGGGCCATGAAATGTAAGATATAAACTACACTTTCATCGTTATTGTCTTTTTCCTTACAGTTGATGCAGTTAGACAAGGCAAGCTTACTGAAGACGAGGTCAGGACAAGTGTGAAGGCCTTATTCAATGTCAGAATGAGGCTGGGAGAGTTTGACCCACCGGAAATGAATCAATACACCAAACTAAACATGTCAATAGTTCAGGGTGTCGCTCACAGGAACCTGTCCGTGGAGGCAGCATTGAAGACGTTTGTATTGCTGAAAAACGAAAACAACGTCCTTCCCATAAAACCATCGGACTACAGAGATGTTGCGGTAGGTGTATGTTATTGTTAAAAAGAAATATCATATATCTTTACAGGATCGGATGTAATTCTGTGCCATTCACATGTAATACTCGTGGTAATAAATACGCAAACATACCATCAATGAAGACTTCTCGAACAGGTTGTGGGACCGATGGCCAACAATCCTAAAGCACTATTTGGATTTTATACTCCTGACATGGACCCTAAATACACCACCACCCCTCTACAAGGTGTACAATCTATCTGGACGACGGTGAGATATGGGGCTGGCTGCACGGACAACAATTGCACTCAGTATAACCGACAGGAAGTCCAAACAGCGGCAAAAAGCAGTGATCTGGTATTTGTGTGTCTTGGGACAGGTGAGTCCGTAATTTATTTCAATGGGACATTATTGTGTATTGTTATTGCAAACAAAATTTGCTTATAATGCATTGCATAAAGAAATGGCGTGTACATGTGGAATATTAAATCACCATCTCATACGATTTTGAGTAAAGAAAAGTTTTCTACGTGGCTGCATCAGTAGTTAACAGCGATCCTGTCGCGTGCTTCTCAATACTATGTGACTGAAGGAGGGATGTTGGAAGTCTAATGATCCTGTGGTGTTGAAATTTAATGTTTTGTCACAGCACATTTTTATGTGGCCTTGTGCTGAGGGCTTGTTGGGGAATGTAAGAACACGTTTCTTTTAGGAGCTGAACTAGAGTCTGAAGGCAACGACAAGGCCAACCTGGACCTCCCTGGACAACAGCTGCAGTTGCTGCAGGATGCCGTCAACTACGGTCAGGGTACGTAAAGGTACATTTAACAACCACTGTGGAATTTCATCTTCTTGAATGGCCATTTATCAGTCGCATATTAAGACAATGTTGTTCCCTTCTAGACCTACAAGCACAAAAAAAAACAGCAGCAGTAACACCAAGCACCACTATCATTTCCAATAACTATTCATCCTCCGCCTTTCCTTTCAGAAGGTGCGAAGGTCATCCTCCTTCTCTTCAATGCTGGCCCCCTCAACGTCACATGGGCTGTAGAGAGTTCAAAGGTTAATGTCATCATGGAACTATTTTTCCCAGCACAAGAAACTGGCAAGGCATTGCGAAGAATTCTTTTAGCTGAAGGCCCCAACTCAATTCCAGCTGGGAGACTTCCGGTCACATGGCCAAGGTATATAGACACGGTGAGTATATGTATTTGACTTGAAACCTTTCCTAGTTATTACCAACTCTGAACACTGCTCGAATCTTTCTCAAAAGTTATTTGATCAATTTACATCAATATGTGCATGTAAAAGCTGAAGATGAAAGGTCGCAGTGGATAGAGTTCGCTCAGCTTCTACATGCGTTGAGTAAGTTATATCTAGAAATATCAGTACGGATAGGGTATTTTCGTGCCTGTGATTGTATAGGTTTACATGGATTAGAGTGATAGTGCCATGGTTTGAGGTATGATATACCATGAATAATGGTGAATGTTCTGTTATTTGTTGAAGATATGACCTTTACTATGATTTTAGTGCTTGGAATTGTTTGATGTTGTAGCTGAAGTAGCTGTCGTGATGCGATGTTTCGGTATTTCACAAGGACACTAAACTGCTATCCGTAAAGGTGTCTTTCCTTCGTAATGGAACTCTCAGGAAGTATATTATGTATAACGCCAAAGGCACTTAACATCACAGTGTGTCAACTCTGATCATAGACGTACTGTATGGATCTACCAGCAAGATTACCTTCAGTGAATCATAGTCAGGCATCTTGGATACCTTCTCCATAAGTGTCACTCATGACACGTATGTATTGACTCTCTGCATACATTATTTCACAAGGTGCCTGACATGACCAACTACTCAATGGTTGAACGCACATACCGGTACGCCACGTATCCAGTTCTCTTCCCCTTCGGCTACGGTCTGTCCTACACCAGTTTCTTCTACGACATGCTGGAGTACAACAGTGAGGTGACAGCCGGTGTCGACTTGACTGGATCTGTGTCTCTTACCAATCGAGGATCCTTCGATGCCGATGAGGTATGTACTCTGGAAAATATACACCTTAATTGTTAGATAATTAAAAAAATTCAATATCGTCCTGATCAGTTCATGGTGAAAGAAAAATATTGTTATATCCGCCATGTAATTGACTATCAACCATACAAACATTTATCTTAATTCTAACCTAGACTGCTCAGTATCGTAGGTACCTCAAACATCTTGGAATCATCTCTGGACCGGACAATCCAGTGACTGATATCACAAGCGTTCATCTAACTGTTATCCATATGAGCGAGCCAAACCATGCGATCCCTTTGGTTGAATCATACGACAAGAAGAAATTAACAAAAACCAAAAAGACTGGTTGACGGATCTTCGAACTATTATACACTGTGCGGGAACGATGTCAAAGACGAGTGTAAGAATGTTTTTTGCTCTATTGAAAAATTACCTATCGGGTTTTTTTATTTTGTTTTGTTTTTAGGTAATCCAGGTGTATATATCCTGGTCTAACGCCACTGTCACAGTTCCTCAGCTTCAGCTGGTGGCCTTCGGCAGGTTGTTTGTACCACGGGGTATACAGACACAATGGGACTTTACCATCTCAGCTGAAACCATGGCAGTGTGGACTGAGCAAGATGGATGGGTCGTTGAACCTGGTATGTGGATTGTTAAAATACTTTGTGATGGAGGAGCGTAGCACGACTAGGCCGGAAATCCAGTGTTTATTGGTATACATTGAGCTAGTGCGGATATTATCTTTTTGTCCTTTATTATCTCTTCTAAACTGCAACACGAGGGGCAGTAGACGGGCCTAGGAAAGCAATTAGCGATTATAATGACCAACCTTGTCATTAACTGATCCATTGTCAAATATCCGACTACCCCCTTTAGTATCTAGAGTTACCTTCCTCCTTCCTCTTGAGAGGATCCTCAATATAACAAAGGCAATAATTCGGTAAATCGGTTCATGTACGTGTTACACCGTTAATTACAAAAGAAAAGAAATGAAGCAACTTGCAATTACTTGTGTCAGCTGGTTTCTTGACAATTAATACATTGTATTGTGTACAATTCTTAGTAGAATCATAGATGTAAACCATTAATATGTCGTTTGGTTACCCACAGCTCGTAATGTGTTTGCAATTGCTATTTTATCATTTAGCAAACACATCAAGTGATGTATTAATAACTGGCTTATTCGCATATAAAAATCACTATCGCCATTTTTCAGGTGTCATTTCATTATGGGCAGGAGGGCAGCAGCCTAACATCAGTCCAGCCGTACAATCCAATGTACTTGCTGGCCAGTTCAAAGTCGTAGGGAAAAAGGTGCTCGGTCGATATTAATGACGAAGCCACCCTTTTACCTATAGACTGATTCCTCGCTTTGATTGATGAACAGCATGCAGATCATGTGTCAAATAACATCAGTTTTGCCCACAAGACCACATAAATCTACAGTGTATTGTGATGTTTTGTAAATGTTGTGAAATAGCGTTATGCGTTGTAAGAATATTGTTGGAAATATTTAGCGTAACGGTCTAGGCCAAGGCCGGGTGTTGTCTCGGCACAAGAGCAGCAGCAGTTTCTTGTGAGTATGTAGTTTGTGTCTCAGATGGTAACGGTGCACTGAAGACTTGAATAAAATTGACCACTATGTATTCTGTTAGCATGGCAACTTGAAGTCACTTCGTCGTACCACGCCACCCTAGCAGTAAACGCAGTTATTATGAATAACCGTTAATCTCGTTCATTTACGAATTTTGTTTTTCTACGATTTACAAACAGTAACGTAGTCACGTTACTACGTATGTGTTATGATGAATTTACTTTATTATGGGTCGCTGAATGTGGGTTTGAACCCATCCATTTGTTTTGCTTCCTATGGATGTTGTATGCTATGAGCATGCCGTAGTGTTTGCTATATTTCTCTGGAACTGTATCTTACTTTTATATAGAGATGGCTGTTGAAATGTATTTAAGGAGTGCTTTACCCTCATCTGCATGCTAAATCGACAAGCCTTTTACGTCTGTTCTACACTGAACATTCAACACCTGTCAATCTTCAACCTATACATCTCTTCTACTGGGATATCAATACTTTTGTGAGTTAATATTTTAGAAGTGTGACGCAGTAGCTTAGATTTTAAAACTTGCACATCCAACGAACATAACTCCTTGCACTTTGACTCATGATGACAGGTGGTACTGTGGACACAGATATGACAAACCAACATTTATAATCTTACAGCCTATTCGCAACGACTAATGAAACTTCATAATGCTTACATTTACGCAATATAACAAACTGTGAATGGATAGAGATTCATGCCTCAATAACTCCTTTTAGGTTTTCATTCAGATTCTCTTCTGCAAAGAAATGTAGCGACTAGTGAGACCACATGATGTTAACATTGCATTAAATGTTTTTCGTCTTGTAATCTCTTTGTAATACTTTACAACATAGGTTGGTTGGATATATAGTGAATCGCAAAATAATGATCTTATTATGATTGTACCGTTTTGTTAACATGTTCTGCAATCCATATTGACAATTACTATCAACATCATTGCATTTCCTGCTCATACAGCATCCAGACCACACGCACCTAAAAGTGGTATAAGGTTCCGAATGATGCTCGTGCAAATCGAAATGGACTTGCATATCGTGAAAACTATACCGATAAAAGCGAATTCCCACTTGCATGAAATAATTCTTGTTTTTACACAATCGTCATACCACGACTTACGGCAGATCAGAGGAACCAAGCCTTGGAACTACTGGCCAGAGGGTAGCCAGCCGTTTCAGTGTTCATGTTAAGACAATCTGCTTGAGCGGTATCACGCGACTAATAGCATCCAGTAATTGCAGTAACATCACAACATCTAAACGACAGATTGTGAGCAACAATTTCAAGGAACTATTCACCAGAGAAGCGGAACCAGCACATCAGTCCATAGGAACTCACAACAGACCCATTAGTGCTGATAAGTTTGCGCGCGAAGAAAAGCTATGCAGAGACTAGTATCATGGTTCTGATTTCACCGCTCGTCACCGCCAAAACTCAACTCAGAAACTGCGATATCAACTGTGGAGATCTCTGCTCTGTTTCTGTTATTGTGTTCTGACACTCGATGACAATGTGACATGCAAAGGCATGGAACACGGTTTTTTTTTAAATAGAGTACTGTTGTATGGTCCAAGCATCATGTTGTGGTGTGCTATTGGTCTGAACCAGTGGTGTCCCAGAATCTCGATCCAGGGCGAAGAAATGGCGTGCTAGCTCCTCACTATATTGACCTAGTAATAACACTCCACATGTTACCACACTTACAGAATCACTTCTTCTAGCAAGACCACGTTCGTGCCCACCCTGCAATGACCTGCACTCAGTCGGGATTGAAGTCCAAGAGAACACCTTTTCGGCGGGACTCAAAGACTGAATTGCCGCCAACCCAAGACATTATTTTAGAGTACCAGTTTTGGAGATTTTGTTTGTGTAAACTCTAAATGCAATTCCCAAAACTCTGTCAACTATAAATATAACGTTTGAACTCAATCCTCAGTTTTTATTGGTAATTCAGTATATCTGTACGCGTATCAACTACACGCATGTTCACGTTTGTTTGGTTCAGTTCCGTCAAGGTTTCGACCAACACTCTCAAATTAAGACACCTTATGAAAACATGCATCTTACAGGTACAACTACCGCGGATGGGACTCGTACAAAAGAAACGGTGACCACGTTGTAAATGATACTGTACATTCATTGCTGACGTCGATGATAACATATTGCCATGGGCAGTGTTAACAATGCGTTACGTCCGTGCGTATTGTTTATAAGCATATAATACTTTCTGTTTTAAAACTGTTAGTAGTTGATAGTCCCCAATTTTGCCTGATTTGACAAAACTGGAATGTCATCAATTTCATCGTGTGATAAGATGAATCATGGCTGACAGCTGTATGCTGTTGAGGAACGATATCCGTCATTATCCAAACTTTAACTGGCTTTTCAAAATGGTTTGGAAGCCAGATATCAGAAGTAAGTTGGTTCGTGTTTCTCAACTAAAACGCAGAAATATAAAAGTGTTTGCAAACGAGCCTTCTTGTCTGTCCTTCTCACCAATACTGTCTATAGCGAAGAGTACATCATTGTGCACAAGGAGGTATTGTTTATTGAATAGAGCAACGCTGTGTTGTAGATTCCTACACCGCAACAACGGTGTCTTCTTCGTCACTGACTCACCAACTTCAGGAATTCTGGTCATACAATCAATACAAACTAAAAGATAACATGTTTGGTAAGTCGGGGCAACTCGGGAGACGTGTTCAGCTATGTGTGTTTACAGTAATGTTTTAGGATGGGTGTGGGTATTGAATAAATAACGGAAATATGCCACACAAATATTCAAATTTGACTTGAGCATAAATTTTTGGTGTGCGAGATGATTATACTTTCAGTCAGCTGAATAGACGCAACTTCATACATAGGAAACATGTAATATTTAGGTATCAAATCCTAAATCGTTTGCAACTGCCTTTTCACTTGAGTCTATTTTTCAGTTTTATCAAAAAAACAGCCCAGGGTCACACTCAGGGGAACAGACCGTTATACTACTATCTTATCTAATGACTTTCAATGTAATCATGCATTGGTTTGGCACGCATAAAGCCAAATATAAAGTGAGGCACGTTGTCCATGTAACACATCCCTAGTCAGTCGTCACACAGTCACTTTCCCTATGTCGCCCACACACAATGCTTCTCCTTCTTCTCGCTCTCGTCCCGTTCGTGGTGGGAGACTATCCCTTTAGAAATACCTCTCTACCCTGGGAGGACAGAGTCAACGATCTCGTGGGTCGTCTCACCCTGGACGAGATCCAGCTACAGATGGCTCGTGGGGGATCAGGAATTAACGCTGGTCCCGCCCCTGCTATACCCCGGCTTGGAATCAAACCTTACTCCTGGGACACTGAGTGTCTCCGGGGAGATGTATTTGCGGGCGAGGCTACATCCTATCCCCAGGCACTAGGACTTGCAGCCTCATTTAGGTGAGACCTTTATGAAGGAAACACTGAAACAGAAACGTCCCTACAATGTGAATGCTTAGAAATAACTGTACATGTTTATCCACACGTTATTCTTAATTTCCTGCAAGCTTTGAAGTAATCTTTACCCCAAACTCGATCGCTTAAGTAGTGTTTCAGTAGAATATCGTTGGACATTTCTTCAAGCAGCGATTATTTATGATTTTGGAATATCGGTTTTCTCGCTTGTATATCAGGTAGTATTTGTTGTAAGAGTGAGTGAGTTATTATTTCACGTCACATCGGCAATATTGCAGCCATATCATGACGAGAACATGTTAAATATTGAAATAGAAGATATGTATATAATAATAACCTGTCGACGAATTACAGTAAAACAACTAGAATATCACAATGAGAATTAAAACTAGCCTTGAAAGTCAAAACTAATATCACAATACAATTTGGACAATTCAATATGAAAACAGGCTATAGATCGCCAACAACAGGTGTTGTAAGAGGGTGTTGTTATTTTTACTTGGAATCTTTGGAAACATGTACACAGCTAGGTCGTTGGTCAAGAGACACGTGAATGGACCAGGTGGTCGATTAATTGGTTTATTTCAATGTCTATAAATGTTAAATAATGTCTCTCCTCCTGCAGCACAGATGTGATATTCAGGGTGGCCCAAGCCACGGGTGAAGAGGTGAGAGCCAAATACAACAACTACACTTCACACGGGATATACGGCACTCACAAGGGTATCAGCTGTTTCAGTCCGGTCATCAACATCGTGAGAGACCCCAGGTGGGGCAGAAATCAGGTGAGAGACCACAGATATGTTTGAAGGTCTCACATGTCTATAGTCATTCGGGAACCTGCCTTCCACATTTCCACATCCATGGCCTTCGTTTCATTATTATCTGTATGGCCCGTTTGCCCGTTTGTTTGGTACTCACTATATGACATTTAACTATACAAATTGATTGAAAACTAGAGTTATTTAAAGATACAAGCGCATACTACAGTTCGAAAGTTGAAAGTGTTCCGTAATACAAATATTTTGCTTTCTTCTCTCACACATCAAATGTTTCACTTAAGGCAAAACATATTTGTTAAAAGATTGTTTATTTAAGCTTGAAAATCACAAGAAAGTCTCTAAGTGTGATTATTTTATGTCACAGCGAAACATTTACTTGGTAGGCTGACATAAACAGGCAACATTCCATTCCAGGGTGAGTGAGTGAGTGCGTTAATATTTAACGTCACATCGGCAATATTACAGCCATATTGTGACGAGAACATACATGACAAAAAAGAATATATATGCATATTATGAAGACCCTGTCTACAAAGGACAGTAAAACCTATAGACCATCACAGTTAGTGTCAAAACTAGCGTGGAAACTTAGAAAAAATATATGGTATGACTATTTAGACAGTACAATATAAAAACAGGCCATGGATCGCCAATAACAGAGGGTAGATCACCATACCAGGGGCAATGGGGACTTACAGTACCTCTGCTACCTGCATGGTCCCTGGCTGGATTGACACCATCCTCTCAGCTGTTGGCGACTGTATGCAAGATTAACCACAAACTAAAATGACACATAGTCTACGATTAAAAAAGTGCAAGATTAAATCTGACTTAAATCGTTTTGGGACTTACGTACCCTCTCAGGAGGACAATAATTTTATGGTACTTCAACCCCCTTCGAGGATACAGCCACTAACAATTTTAGCTGCTAATTCAACTTCCAGTCATAAAATATTTATTTACATGTCAGTCAATAAATTCAATTCTTTTTAAAATGCAATAATTAAATGAGAACGTACGTTACTAAAAAGGTCCTTCATAATTCTTGATTTAAAATAATTGTCCCTTGTGATGGAATATTCAACACAGTCAAGCAAGATTATTATGCAATTCAATAATTTCAATTAAAAGTGGATGTTTACAAAAAATATTTTTAATAGCCTGAAGGCAAGAAAGAGAGTCGGAATAGATTATATACTGTTTACGTTTCGGGTGTCTTTGAATATATTTAAGAGCTGTTAATATGGCGTTAGCTTCTGCTGTAAAAATGGAACTGTTGTCTGGTATTCTAGACGATATTGTTCTGGATCCAATGACAGTGACACAAGCAACTGCGCCACCATGCTTGGACCCATCTGTAAATAAGTGAGTGAGTGAGTGAGTTAACATTTAACGTCACATCGGCAGTATTGCAGCCATATCGTGACGAGAGCATTCTTAAAAAAGGAATCTATGTATATGATAAAAACCTGTCGACGACGGACAGTAAAACAACTAGAATATCACAATAAGAAATAAAACCAGCGTGAAAAGATAAAACTAATATTCCTATTCAGACAATACAATATAAAAACAGGCTATATAGATCACCAACAACTGAAGGTAGATCACCATACCAGGTTCCATGGGGACTTACAGTACTTCTGCTACCTGCATGGTCCCTAGCTGGATTTACATCATCCCCTCAGCTGCTGGTGATTGTATGCAAGATTAGCCACAAATTAAAATGACACATATTCTACGGCTAAGACAAAATGGAAGATCAAATTTGACTTCAAATGTTTTGGGACTTACGTACCCTCTCAGGAGGACAATATTTTTACTGTACTTTAACCCCCCTTGAGGATACAGCCACTAACACTCTAAGTTACTAATTCAAACTTCCAAGCATAAAATATTTATCTATTTACAATTCTTTAAGCAAATCTAATTCTTTTAAAAATGCAATAATTAAATGAGAGCTAACAGAATTAGAAAGATCCTTCAAAGTTCGTGAATTAAAATATTTATCCCTTGTGATGGAATATTCAACACAGTCAAGCAGGGCATGCCTGACTGTGATTCTTTCATCACAAGGGATACAAAACGGAGGATCCTCACCTTTTAACAAGTACTCATGTGTATACCTCGTATGGCCAATGCGACATCGTCGCATAATGACCTCCTCAAATCTGGACTGACAACCCAAGTAAGTATAACCGATATAAGGTTTTATTTCATGTAATTTATTTATACCTACCTGGGTGTCCCACTTCTTCTGCATCAGATCACGGATATAAGATCTTATTGTAGCTTTATAATCAGAGTATGGAATAAGAAGTGGTGTCACAGATTTGTTGAGTGCCGCCTTAGCAGCAAGATCGGCCATTGTGTTACCAGAGATGCCTACGTGACTAGGTAACCAACAAAGGACGATGTCACACTGGCCAGTAGCAAGATTATTGTACAATTCAATAATTTCTATTAAAAGTGGATGTTTACAAGAAATGTTTTTAATAGCCTGAAGGCAAGAAAGAGAGTCGGAATATATTATATACTGTCTACGTTTCGGGTGTCTTTGAATATATTTAAGAGCTGTTAATATGGCGTTAGCTTCTGCTGTAAAAATAGAACTAGTATTGTCTGGTAATCTAAAAGATATTGTTCTGGATCCAATGACAGTGGCACAAGCCACTGCGCCACCATGCTTGGATCCATCTGTAAATAAGGATTTATAATTGCTATATTTATGTTTCAGTTGATTATATTCTTGTTTATACTGTAATTCATTCGTTTCCGATTTTTTAAAAGTCGTTAATGTTAGGTCAACTTGTGGCCTAATCAACTGCCAAGGAGGAGAAGAAAGAAGACGGGAAGGAGCTATATTTTCCAGCTCAATGCTGGCAGCAGAAATAAGTGGTTTTATTCTTAAACCAAGAGGCGGAACAAGAGAAGACTTCTTATTGTATAAATCCTCATACAGAGGATTGAAAACACAGTTATATGCAGGGTTTGACTCATTTGAATATAGTTTTGTTACATACTGTAAAACTAATTTTATACGTCGCTGCTCAAGAGATGGTTCATCAGCCTCGACATACAGGCTGTCAACAGGTGAAGTTCTAAAGGAGCCAAGACAAAGTCTTAGACCTTGATGATGGACTGAATCTAATAGTTTTAAGTTGCTTTTGCAGGCTCCACCATAGACAATGGAGCCATAGTCAAGTTTTGAACGCACGAGAGAACGATATAGATGGAGAAGGGTAGCTTGATCCCCTCCCCATTTAGAATTTGAAACCACTTTGAACAAGTCAAGTGCTTTCAGGCATTTAGTTTTAAGTGATTTAATATGTGGTAAAAACGTTAAATGTGAATCAAAGATAAGACCCAAGAACTTGGCTTCCTTAACAACTTTAATGGCCGTCCCATCTAAAGATAGTTCAGGGTCTTTATGTGGTTTGTATTTTCGACAAAAATGTATGCAGTTTGTTTTCGATTTCGAAAATTTAAAGCCGTTTTCAAGACACCACTTTATTAATCTTGTTTAAACACAACTGCAATTGCCGTTCAATGGTATGCATATTTTTACCACGACAAGAAATATTAAAATCATCCACAAATAACGATCCATCAATTGAATCGTTTAAAACTTTAGATAAACTGTTGATCTTGATGCTAAATAGCGTGACAGACAAAATACTGCCTTGTGGAACACCCTGATCCTGATTGTAATGATCAGACAGGGTAGAGTGAGTGAGTGAGTGAGTTTAGTTTTACGTCGCACATAGCAATATTCCAGCTATATGGCGACGGTCTGTACATAATCGAGTCTGGACCAGACAATCCAGTGATCAACAACATGAGCATCGATCTGCGCAATGGGGAACCGATGACATGTGTCAACCAAGTCAGCTAGTCTGACCACCCGATCCCGTTAGTCGCCTCTTACGACAAGCATAGTCACCTTTTATGGCAAGCATGGGTTGCTGAAGGCCTATTCTACCCCGGGACCTTCACGGGTCCAGACAGGGTAGAACCCACACGGACCTGGAACTGTCTGTTATTTAAAAACCTGGCTATAAATTGAGGCAAACGACCTCGCAAACCGAAGTCATGTAAATCTCGTAAAATGCCAGTTGTGTCATATGCTTTTTCAAGATCAAAAAAGATAGACACAGCATGCTGTTTGTTAATTAGCGCGTTTTTTACAAATGATTCCAAACGCACTAAGTGATCGACAGTACTTCTGTTTTTCCGGAAACCACATTGTATATCTGTGATAAGGTTATTAGTTTCCAAAAACCAAACAAGTCGATTATTTATCATGCGTTCCATGGTTTTGCAGACACAGCTTGTCAATGAAATCGGACGATAATTGGACGGATCCGTATGATCACGTCCAGGTTTAGGTATTGGTACCACTATAGCATCACGCCATGAAGAAGGAAATTTCCCGGAAGTCCAAATATCATCAAATATATATAAGAGCGTCTCTAAACAGGATTCTGGTAAGTGCTTCAGGAGTTGATAATGTATAGAAAAAGTTTCATTATAATCTTCCCCATTATCAGAATTGAAATTAATAGTTTTCTTTTCTTGTTGTTTTTGATATTGCTGGAATTTTGGTACATAATTTGAAGAGGAAGAGTGTTTAGCAAGGGTTTCACCTAGTTTATTAGCAATATCTGATTTATCAGTAAGCAATTGATCTCCATGTTTAAGATGATGGACAGTAGATTTAGTACCTTTACCTTTGATTTTCTGGACCATGTTCCATACCTTGGACATGGGTGTCCGAGAATTTATTTTGGATACATAATTTTGCCAAGATTGGCGTTTGTTCTGTTTAAAAGTACGCCGTGCTTTAGCATTTAAAATTTTAAATTTATTTAAATTATGCACCATAGGATGGCGACGGAAATAATGTTCTGCTTTCTTTCTTGCCTTCCTAGCTTGTTTGCACTCATCGTTGAACCATGGTTTTCTTATGTGTGGAACTGCAGAGGACTTTGGTATACACCCATCAGCAATGGAGTTAAGTTCTTCAGAAAAGCATTTAATAGCATCAGAAACGTCAATAAAACGTTCAGCTTTAAGTTTTTCAGCACACAGTGTTTCATATAAAGCCCAGTTAGCCTTTTTAAAATTTCGTCTTGATGATGGAGGAACATCGGATGGAGTTACAGCTTTTAATACAGTAGGAAAATGGTCACTTCCACAGAGGTCATCGTGGACTGACCATTCAAATTCATTTAGTAGTTCTGAGTTTGTCAATGACAAGTCAAGAGCAGAATAGGTCCCTGTACCAGGGTGTAAATATGTGTTGGAACCATCATTATAAATACATAAATCATTGTCAGAACAAAAGTCCTCCAACAATTTACCTTTAGTGTTTGTAGCTACACTACCCCAGAGTGGGTTGTGTCCATTTAAATCTCCCATTATAATACAGGGCTTCGGGAGTTGGTCATATAGAGCTTGAAGATCAGTTTTAGTGAACGTCGAAGACGGCGAAATATAAAGAGAGCATAGCGTAAACGCTACATGTAAAGTAATTCTCACTGCAACAGCCTGCATATTAGTAATAAGTGGAACAGGACTATGAATAACGTTTTGTTTGACTAGAATGGATGATCCGCCAGCGGCCTATCACCCGGAGGTGAAAAACAATGATATGCATTAGGTCTTTGAATGTCATTTAGAAGTGAAAATACATAAGAATGAAGATTTTTATGGATATCAACTTCTTTATGAGAGAACACAGCATTAAATTGACGAAGGTCAAATGTATCTGTTTGTTTTAAATATGTCTCTTGGAGACATATCGCTGAAGGTGTAAAATCTTGGACTAATAGCTGTAATTCATGTAAATTAGTCCTCAGTCCTCTGCAGTTCCACTGTAGAATATTAGTGGAAGAAACTATCTTTTGGGGGGATTTATTGGGGATCTACCCCGCACTCTTTTGGAGGGCGACAAGCTATGTGCCCTAGAATGGACGTTTTCAGAAACGTCCATATCTTCGAGAGACCCATATTTATTGAACAATTGTATTTTGTTCTGTGACCCTTTAGGAGCTCTGCCACTTTGTTGTTTCGAAGCATCAGGCTTAGGCTTCGGTTTACTTTCAACAGGTGGCTGACTATCAGCTGTCGATTGAGACTTTGAGTGTGACTGAGATGGTGATGATGATGATTTGTGATCGGAAGAAGACTTTGATGAAGGAGATACGGTCTTTTGTGTATTCTGAGCTGTGTCTGTCTGAGTAGACTGTTTTGAGATATACTGTAGAAGATCAGGAGAGATAGACTGAGGAATATCTGAATTTACCCATGTCAGGTCAGTCTGACATGAACTTGACGAAGTTAGTACTGGCGTAGTTGTTCCTTTTGATAAGGTTTCAGGTGTTTTTGTGACAGAGGCGTAAGTTTCAGTGTGCTCAGTAGATTGTACAATCTTTCTTGCTTCAGCAAAACTGACGTTCCTGGAAAATTTGATTTTGTTAATTTCCATTTGCCTTTTCCAAATGGGACATTCTTTCGAAAAGGATGAATGGTTTCCTGAACAGTTTGCACATTTTTTGTGAATACTGTCACAATCTTCGGTTACATGTGTATTCTCAGCACAGTGAGCACATGTAACAGACAATGTGCAAGTATTTACACCATGTCCGTACTTTTGACACTTAAAGCAGCGCAGGGGATTTGGAATATATAAGTCAACATTGAGATTGCAGTAACCTGCTTTGATTGACTTTGGAGGTGTTGGAGCTGAAAATGAAAACAGATATGTGTTGGTTTGGACAGTCACATTATTTTTCCGTGTTGTGAAACGTTTGACGAAAGATACTCCTTGATCTTTCATCTCGGACATTATATCGAGCTCAGTCATGTCTGCTAGAAGACGCTCACGGTCTCGAACTATGCCTTTGCTTGTATTCAGTGTTCTGTGGGCAGAAACTAATACCGGGACTCCGACAAACATATCAGTTGATAATAGGTTGGTAGCTTGTTGTTTTCTGCTACATTCAATCAGCAGTGAACCTGATCGCAAGCGTTTGATATCTTTTACCTCACCTGCAATGCCAATGATACCTTTTGAAATTGCAAAGGGATTTAATTTTAAAGGAGTCTTGTCAAGGGTCTCAATAATCAAAAAACGTGGCCAGTGATCAATTTGTATACAGGGTCGATGTTGATCATCATTTTCCAGTTGACGTTTTGTTTTTTTGTTAGGGGTTTGGTATTCCATGATTATTGGTATATTGGTTCGTCATCCGAGCTCCCCACCCACCACGGAGTATCACAAGGACAATGCTAAAGCAAGCGGGCCTCCAGCTTACAGCACCAAGGATACTCGGATGATATACTCCAGCAGAAACATTAAAAATATTAACAGTTCCATCAGATTGGCCCATGAGCCACCGCCTTCTGGGCATAAGACTCTAGGCAAAGTTCATGTAATCAAAAATCAAGTCAAATAATATTCTATGAACAAAGGGAGCCAAGACTAAAATGTAAACAATTCCAAATCAAATTCTGTGCAATGACATAAAATCCATGTACAGGGCTTGGCATGACCAGCCGATTGGTTGAACCGGGCCCATTCAACCACCCGTCTAGGTGCAGTCAGGGCCGAAGTGGTGTGTTGAGCAATAGGAACACTGGTCCTGGCCCCATTGCCCTCATCCACCAGGATCCCCTCCTCCACCGACACAGGGCCGCAACCCACGGCAAACGGGTTGGTGGACCAAATATCCCCCCGGGTCCACTACGGGGGTGTCGGCGAGCTCTTAGCATTACCCAGCACCCACCACGAGGAGGTGGCTCGCCACGGGTGCCTCTGTAAATAAGGATTTGTAATTGTTATATGTATGTTTCAATTGATTATATTCTTGTTTATACTGCAATTCATTAGTTTCTGATTTTTTTTAAATGTAGTTAATGTTAGGTCAACCTGTGGCCTAACCAACAGCCAAGGGGAAAGGAAAGAAGACGGAAAGGAGCTATATTGTCCAGCTCAATACCAGCAGCAGCAATAAACGGCTTTATTCTGAGCCCAAAAGGCGGAACAAGAGAAGACTTTTTGCTATACAAATCGTCATAAACAGGATTGAAGACACAGTTATATGCAGGGTTAGATTCGTTAGAGTATAGTTTTGTGATATATTTGATACGGCGTTGCTCAAGAGATGGTTCATCGGCCTCAACGTAAAGACTGTCAACAGGTGAAGTTCGGAAAGACCCAAGACAAAGTCTTAAACCTTGGTGGTGGACAGAATGAAGAAGTTTAAAGTTGCTTTTGCAGGCTCCGCCATATACGATGGAGCCATAATCAAGTTTAGAACGTACGAGTGATCGATATAGATGGAGAAGGGTAGCTTGATCCCCTCCCCATTTAGAATTTGACACCAATTTCAATAAGTCAAGGGCTTTCAGGCATTTAGTTTTAAGTGATTTAATATGTGGTAAAAACGTTAAGTGTGCCATCTAGAGACAGTTCAGGGTCTTTATGTGGTTTATATTTAAGTCTTGCCAAGTTTTTAAATGACAGACAATTCCAAGTCCGTGTGGGTTCTACCCTGTCTGATCATTACAATCAGGATCAGGGTGTTCCACAAGGCAGTATTTTGTCTGTCACTCTTTTTAGCATCAAGATCAACAGTTTGTCAAAAGTTTTAAACGATTCAATGGATGGATGGTTATTTGTGGATGATTTTAATATTTCTTGTCGTGGTAAAAATATATGCATACTATTGAACGGCAGCTGCAGCTGTGTTTAAATAAAATAAATAAATGGTGTCTTGAAAACGGCTTTAAATTTTCTAAATCCAGAACCAATTGTATAATTTTTGTCTTAAATATAAACCACATAAAGACCCTGAACTGTCTCTAGATGGCACGCCGATTAAAGTTGTGAAGGAAGCCAAGTTCTTAGGTCTAATCTTTGACTCACACTTAACGTTTTTACAGCATATTAAATTACTTAAAACTAAATGCCTGAAGGCAATTGACTTGTTGAAAGTCGTTTCAAATTCTAAGTGGGGAGGGGGAAAAGCTACACTTCTCCATCTATATCCTGCAGCTTTATCGATCACTGATTCGATCAAAACTTGATTATGGCTCCATGGTATAAGATGGAGCCAGTAAAAGCAACCTAAACCTTTTAGATTCTGTTCACCATCAAGGTCTAAGACTTTGTCTTGGCTCCTTTCGAACTTCACCTGTTGACAACCATCTCTTGAGCAGCGACGTATACAACTATCTTTATAGTATGTAACAAAATTATATTCGAGTGAGTCAAACCCCGCACATAACTGTGTTTTCAGTTCTCTGTATGAGGATTTATACCTCTCTTGTTCCCCTCTTGGTTTAAGAATTAAACCATTTCTTTCTTCAGCCGGCATTGAGCTGGATTATATAGCTCCTTTACGTCTTCTGTCTTCTCCTCCTTGGCAGTTGGTTAGGCCCCAAGTGGACCTAACAGTAGCTACATTTAAAAAATCAGAAACTAATGAATTACAATACAAAAAAGAATAGAATCAATTGAAACATAACTATAGCAACGATAAATCCTTATTTACAGATGGGTCCAAGGACGGTGGTACAGTTGCTTGTGCCACTGTCATTGGATCCAAAACAATATCTTCTAGATTACCTGATAATAGTTCTATTTTTACAGCAGAAGCTAACGCCATATCAACAGCTCTTAAATATATTCAAAGACACCCGAAACGCAAACAGTCCACAATCTACTCTCTTTCTTGCCTTCAGGCTATTGTAAATATTTCTTGTAAACATCCACTTTTAATTGAAATTATTGAATTGTATAATAATCTTGTTACTGGCTAATACGACATCGTATTCTGTTGGTTACCCAGCCACGTAGGCATTTCCCGTAACGCAATGCTGCAAAGGTAGCACTCAACAAGTCTGTGACACCACTTCTTATTCCATACTCTGATTACAAAGCTAGCATTAGAACCTACATCCGTGATCTGATGCACAAGAAGTGGGACACCCAAGTAGGTACAAATAAATTACATGAAATAAAAACGTATGTTGGTTACACCTACTTGGGCTGTCAGTCCAGATTTGAAGAGGTTATTTTAAGACGATGTCGTATTGGCCATACTAGATATACTCATTCATACCTTTTAAAAGGTGAGGATCCTCCATTTTGTATCCCTTGTGATGTCAATTTAAACTTTCCACTGTTCTTAGTCGTTTGGCTAGATATGTCTAAATTGATAACAGCTGAGGGGATGATGTAAATCCAACTAGGGTCCATGCAGGTAGCAAAGGTACTGATGGTCCCTAGTATGGTGATCTACCTTCAGTTGTTGGCAATCTATAGCCTGATTTTGTTTTGCATTGTCTGAATAGTGATATTAGTTTTAACTTTCCAAGCTAGTTTTAATTGATATTGTGATATTCTAGTTGTTTTACTGTCCTTCGCTGACAGGTTTTCATACTATACATATATTTCATTTCAGAATTAAATGTTCTCGTCACGATATGGCTGAAACATTGCCGATGTGACGTTAAATATGTACTCACTCACTCAGACTCTTGTCTTATGTGTATATATCTCCGTGATATATACCATTCACCTAGATACGCCCCGAAAGGTCGTGTTATGCACTCTTACTTACTATAATGAACTATGAGTCCATATATATGGCTTTGTCTTGGATTCATACGCTTCCAATTGTTCTCTTTCTTCAGGAAACATATGGCGAGGATCCATTTCTGACAGGGGTCTTCGCTGCAAATTTCGTAAAGGGTCTCCAGGGAAGCGACCCTCGTTACATCAGAGCCAACGCTGGCTGCAAACACTTCAGTGTCCATGGCGGTCCCGATAACATACCTGTTTCACGCGGATCGTTTGATGCAAAGATAACTTGGAATAAAAACCCAGACGTCACGACATAAAAACCTGTATAAAACATTCGCATCTACAACAATTCACGAAGTCTGGTTTCTACCTTAATGGTTTATTATGGACAAATAAGATGGCTGCAAATATAAGTACTAGTATCGGACGTACTAATTTCGAATATGTGAACTGTTGCATTGCTTTTATGATGTCCCTGTCTTCAGGATTCCTTCTGTGACCATTCGTTCATTTTATTTCAACAGCAACGAAAACATGTCCATACTGCCTCCACTGTATGTTTGGCTAAACGACACCAGTGTCAAACTGCGTTAGTGAATATTTGCCGGCTAACAAAACCTTGAACATAATAAGTACATAAACCATTTGCATGGATGATATGAATGCTTTCGCGTACATGAGTGTTTGAGTTTTTTCCTTTTGTTTTACGCCGCGCACAACAATATTCCAGCTATATGTCGGCGTTCTGAAAATAATCGAGACCAGTGAACCAGTGATAAACAGCATGAACATCGATCTACGCCATTAAGATACGATGACATGTGTGAGCCAACAAAAAACAGCCTAACCACCCCATCCCGTCAGTCGCCTCTTAAGTGAGTGAGTGATTGAGTTTAGTTTTACGTCGCACTTAGCAATATTCCAGCTATATGGCGACGGTCTGTAAATAATCGAGTCTGGACCAGACAATCCAGTGATCAACAACATGAGCATCGATCTGCGCAATGGGGAACCGATGACATGTGTCAACCAAGTCAGCTAGTCTGACCACCCGATCCCGTTAGTCGCCTCGTACGACAAGCATAGTCACCTTTCATGGCAAGCATGGGTTGCTGAAGGCCTATTCTACCCCGGGACCTTCACGGGTCTCGCCTCTTAAGGCATTCATGGGTTACTGAAGATCATTTCTAACCGGTATCGACCCGGGAAGGTCCCGGGGTAGAATAGGCCTTCAGCAACCCATACTTGCCATATAAGGCGACTATGCTTGTCGTAAGAGGCGACTAACGGGACCAGGTGGTCAGACTCGCTGACTTGGTTGACACATGTCATCGGTTCACAGTTGTGCAGATCGATGCTTATGTTGTCGATCACTGGATTGTCTCTTCCAGACTCGATTATTTACACGCCGCCGCCATATAGCTGGAATACTGCTGATTGCGGAGTAGCTCACTCACTCACTCACTAAACGGTATCCTGACCCATCCTTTCGTGTACACTGAGGCAAATGGGGTAACCTAGTACTACAGATGTTGATATGAACCTCATTGTTTTGCTTTCCTATTGGTAAAAGCAATAGTAGCAGTACGCTCAACTGTTTTGCAGGTGTCTGAAAGAGACTGGCGCACTACGTTTCTCCCAGCGTTTCGCACCTGTGTCAAGGCTGGCACCTACAACCTTATGTGCAGCTACAATAGGTACTGTACGAATCGCAAAACTGCATTTTTTCGTTATTTAACGAAACATTACTCCATGATGATATAAAAAATGGCGGCCACAAACCGTACATACCACTACGATACTATGAGTGAGTCTTCTTAACAAACAAATACGAAACGATCCAGATGACACGCGGATCTTTTTGGTAACATCCATGCGTCTTTGTAATTCCCTCCTATCTCCCTCACTTATGTTCAAGAATCAACGGAGTTCCAGCATGTGCCAACAAAAAGCTTCTGACGGATATTCTGAGAAACGAGTGGGGTTTCAAGGGTTATGTGATCAGCGACGAAGGCGCCATTGAGCTCATCATTTCTGGACACCACTACCTCAACAACAGCATCGACACCGTTGCAGCGTCTGTGAAGGCTGGGTGCAACCTTGAACTGTCAGGAAACCTGTCTCAGTCGGTGTTTATGTCACTTGGTACGAGTATATTGTTCACGTTAACGTTTACTATGGAGAGATTCTTTCAGTGTTAACCTGACGGTGGTGTGACGCAGTGTTTAGGTCAACGGGCTTGACCATCTTCCAGTCAAGTAATAATAATGATATTATAAATCCGTAACACACGATTTTATACCTGTACGATTGGGAACAAAATGGTAACGTTTTGCATGGTAGCAGTGATGAATTACCATAACGCCAAGATAATATTTAACCACAAATTACCAAATTGAATGTAGGTCATATTTTCATATTTTAAGGTTATCGTGTGGAATATGTTGGCATTTATCTAAAATCAGATAATGTCAGACGTCATGGGGTCAGGGGTTTGCATGTCTACGGCAGTATTGTCTGTTTCCTTACAGTTGATGCTGTTAGGCAAGGCAAGCTTACTGAAGACGAGGTCAGGACAAGTGTGAAGGCCTTATTCAATGTCAGAATGAGGCTGGGAGAGTTTGATCCACCGGAAATGAATCAATACACCAAACTCAACGTTTCAATAGTTCAGGATGAGGCTCACAGGAACATGTCCGTGGAGGCAGCATTGAAGACGTTTGTATTGCTGAAAAACGAAAACAACATCCTTCCCATAAAACCCTCGGACTACAGAGATGTTGCGGTATGTGTATGTAATTAACAACGGTATCGTATACTGTTACAGGGATGGATGTATGTCTGAGTGATTCACACGTAATAATGATAGGGGGTACGGATCAAACAAATCTAACATGAATAATGTGATTTGTTGCCAAACAGGTTGTGGGACCAATGGCCAACAATCCTGAGGCACTGTTTGGAGACTATGCTCCTGATATGGATCCTAAATACACCACCACCCCTCTACAAGGTGTACAGTCTATCTGGACTACAGTCAGGTATGGAGCTGGCTGCTCAGACTCCAAGTGCATCCAGTATTCACAAGAGGAAGTTCAAACAGCGGCAAAAGGCAGTGATCTGGTATTTGTGTGTCTTGGGACAGGTAAGTTCATAATAAGCTCTAATTCGACAATATCGTGTGATATCATTCCAACTGTGTTGTTTATTATTTATTGAATAAAGTCATAATGTATTTATTTGAAACATTAAATCACTAACTCGTTTGCTTTAAAGATTTAAAGTCTTTGTGATCCCCGCAACCCGTTTGAGTTTTGTCACATAGGTAGGTTGGATTTTAAACTGGTGCTTTTTGGTAGCTTTGGATTTGTGCGAAAAATTTGATAGCAACATGTTTAACTTCAACTGATATTGGTGTTGGTGCTCTCTTCCTGAGCAGAACATTAAAACCATTTGTCATTTCTTGACCAAAATGGGCACATAGATAGTGAGGGAATTTATCGTCACATCGTTATGGCAATATTTCAGCCATATCGTGACGAGAACAATTGATTGTATATATAACAATAATTGGTAAATTGTAAAAGCCTATCTACGAAGAACGGTAAGATAAATAGAGTATCACATATTCAAATTTAAAACTAGTGATTAGATCTGAAGCAGTTTAACTATAGATGACAAGAACAGGCTGAAGGTGAATCATCACACTAGGGGCCATGGGGGACTTACAGTACATTTGCTTCCTGCATGGAGCCTAGCTGGATTTACACCATCCCTTCAGCCATTAGCAATTTAGGAAATCTAGCCATAACGTTACAAAGACACGTATTCTCCGATTAGAAACGTGGAAAGTTTACTTTGAATGTTTGTGGAGTTACGTAACCTCTCAGGAATAGAATCATTTTACAGTACTTTATCCCTTTTGAGAATACAGTCACTAACAATTGGAGTTACAAATTTAAACTTTCTATAATAAAATATAACTTACAACTCATTCAACAAATGTAATTCTTTTAAAAAATCAATAATTACGTGAGAATTAACATTAGTAAAAGGCTCCTTCATAGTTCGTGATTTAAAATGGTTATCGCTTGTGATGGGCCACAAAGACAGGTCTGGTGGTGAATTGGTGCCTTCTCGTAGATAGGCATTATATATATCAACACTAAACTACAGTCATTCGAAATCGAAATCACAATTATCGAAATGATATGATTATTTTACCAAATGATATGAGTATTTTACCATTGATATTGATGACTTTGGCTTCTTATTTCACTTGGTGCAGACCATGCACACCGCTCAGAATATAACAATATGAACATTCCTTTTCCATATTCACAATAAAGCAAAAGATATCGACTGCTAAAAAAGACTCCTTTAGCAGAAATGGGGAAATACCTGTAAAAATCATATGAATGGATGTCTGCTTTTTGCCAAAATGTGGGTTTTTTTTCAATTTGCTCTCAACGATCCCTTGTAAATGCGCTTCTCAACACTATGTGGCTGATGGAGGGCATGTTGGGGAAAGTTGATGTTGAGAATACGTTTCTGTCAGGTACTGAGATAGAATCTGAAGGCAACGACAAGGCCAACCTGGACCTCCCTGGACAACAGCTGCAGCTGCTGCAGGATGCTGTCACCTACGGTCAGGGTACGTTCAGGTACATTTCATAACCACTGTGGAATGTATTCTGCAGATCCTGAATGGTCATTTATCAGTCTGATATTATTAAACCAACTTGACTTACTAGAACACCATCTACCACTTCCAATAAATAGTTCTTTCCTTTGACAAGGTGCGAAGGTGATCCTCCTTCTCTTCAATGCTGGGCCACTCAACGTCACATGGGCTGTTGAGAGTACAAAGATTAATTCCATCATGGAACTATTTCTCCCAGCACAAGCAACAGGCGAAGCATTACGAAGAGTTCTTCTAGCTCAAGGACCAAACTCTGTTCCGGCTGGCAGACTTCCGGTTACGTGGCCAAGGTATATAGACACGGTAGGTCGAGTCTTTCTCAAAAGTTATTTGATCAGGTTACATCATGGCAGACTTGAAAAAGGTCCATGGACTCGTTTAGCATGCCCATTCGATAACCTATTGATTTGTTCAAATAATGTAGACTGTGTGTATGCAAAATGAGTATTTTCGTACCTAATTGTGTGGGTTGATGTTAACTGTTTAGATTCTTCTTGCAGAAGTTGAAGTATCTTTTATCATGCGACGTTTCAGTATTTAAAAAGAACAACATGTTGTTATCCATAAAAGTATCGTTCCTTGGCCATACAATACTCAAGTAGTGGGGTTTATTGACACCACTTGAAACAACATTTCAGACACATCAAAGCATGTTCGTCTGATCTGAGAAGTGTACTATATGTATCTTCCAGGGAATTATCTGGGATATTGACCTTCAAGGAATGATGCCAAACATTTTGAATACCTTTTCCAGCTATCTCGCACTTCGCGCATATGTACTGACACCCTACCTATATTTTTTCACAAGGTGCCCGACATGACAAACTACTCAATGGTTGAACGCACATACCGGTACGCCACGTATCCAGTTCTCTTCCCCTTCGGCTACGGCCTGTCCTACACCAGCTTCTCCTACGACATTTTGGAGTACAACAGTGAGGTGACAGCCGGGGATGACTTGACTGGATCTGTGTCTCTTACCAATCGAGGATCATTCGATGCCGATGAGGTATGTACTGTTAAAAATATGCCATGCAAAACTATTTAAACTATTTCACGAATACCTGTCAATATATCTTCCTGAAACATCAAGATCGGTTCATGTTGAGAGAAAATGAGTCTGTTAGATTCACCATGTAAGTGGCTGCCTCTTACACAAGTATCTATCTTACTTCTCACCTGCGTTGCTGGGCATCGTAACTAACTGAAACATTTTAAATGCACACTTCAAAACAAAAGAAAAGCATATGCCAAATATAGAGAAAAGATTCAAACGAATTTAAGTCTACATACGTCGATTGGCTGGAACATAGGTGAGGGAAATTCCATTCACGGATGTACATGTGTAGCGCTGTTATTGTAGACATTAATTCAGTTCACTCGCTGCTTATATGCGGACACACAAGAACGTTCATCTCCGTGCTTGGTGACACCACCCCTTGCACCCGTCACTGCTTGACACCACCTTGAAAGGGATTGCACAAGTCGCCTGAAGACATTGGTGACGTCGATCAACTTCGCCCCACAGATTTGAAAGGCCAGGAAAGCACATTGACATTTGCACTGGGCGCCCAATACGCCGTATGGGCTCGGGCATTGTCGTGTTGAAACGGTTTCGACAGGCGGAAAAAGTGGGAGGAGGTGAGGTCGCACGTAGGATTTGGTCGATGTGGCGATTTGCTGTAACACTGCCTAGAACCACCATTAGCTCCGACCTACCAGTGTAGGACATGACACCCCACTGCATAACGCTTTCTTCGCCAAATCTGTCCTCCTGTCGCAAAACGTTCCTGTTGGCGTCCATAGACACGTTATCTCCCATGTCATCGTTGCAGGAGGAAACGCGAGTCAACGCTGAACCAAACGCTTTCGATGCGATCCCTAGGTCCCATGCCTGTACTGTGTGGAACATTTGAAACGTCGTTGCCGGTGTAGACATATCAGGACAAGTCCAACGTTTGGTAGATATGCTTGAATTCCCACTTCTCTCCGACGATTTCTGATGATTTGGTTGGAAAGTACCTGTCCTGCAGTGTCCGTTGCTGTAGCAATTCGGTGAAACGCCCACATGAATCGGTGCTGAGCAGGAGTGACCACTCTTGCGTTTCCGCTTTTGGGATCTTGGGTCGAACTGAAGCGGTTATATCTATGTCATAATCGAGATATGGTGCTGTGGTGGACGTTGAAGGCTGATTTGGACTCCACTGCTTACAAACGTGCAATGACATTCAATCTGGTCATTTTTTAAAAATCTTCGTTTACGTCGTAAATTTTGTAATGAAATGATGAATTTGTTTTGTTCTTTTGCAGTCGATGTCCCTATTCATGTGTCAGACACCTTGTATGTGCATTACTTGGAAAACCTTTTCTGCTTGCACTTTGTATCGTCTTCCTTTTTATGACAAAAACATTGTGGGATGCGTTGCCTGAAACATGGGAGTTATCTTAATGATATTACTGTTAAAATATATGAAAACGCTGAAAACTGCCTCCGCGTTTCTGTTTTGATGATTGTAGCCTGGGAATGTATTACTTATCATGGGATATTTCATACGTCGCATTTAACAATATTTAAGCCGTTGAAGCGGGCTATAAATAATTGAATATGGACCAGGCAATTCAGCGACTGATATCATGGGCGCCAGTCTACGTAACTGGGATAAGACGTCGTGAACAAACCAAACAATACGATCACTATAGTCGTCCCATACGGCTAGCAAGGGTTGATCAGGACCGATTGTAAAGACTAGCTATAGTTGACTGATCTTCGATCCATCATACACAGTGCAGGAAAGAGGTCATTGAAGAGTGTCGGAAGGATATTTGCTTGATTGAAAATCGACCCATCGTTTCTTCATTTCAGGTTATCCAGGTGTACATATCCTGGTCTAACGCCACGGTGACAGTACCACAGCTTCAGCTGGTGGCCTTCGGCAGAGTGTTTGTACCACGGGGTGAACAAACACGTTGGGACTTTACTATTTCGGCTGAAACCATGGCAGTGTGGACAGAGCAAGATGGATGGGTTGTTGAACCAGGTATGTTAAATGTACAGGTACAAAACACTTTGAGATGGGAGAGCCCGGAACTCCAGTGGTTGATGTTATAAACACACAACCACTGTGAATAGATCCCTTAATCCTATGTTATGTCATCTATATCATGGGATGCAGTAGAGAGACCTGAGAAAGGAATTAGGAATTATTATGACCCATGGTGTCAGAGAAGATTTCTTCACCCACTGTAGACTATCATCTTGCACTTTTTATTTTCTTTAGTTACCTTCCTCTTGAGAGAACCTATAACATGAGAACGCCAATCAGTGTTAAACTGTTGATTATATTGAGAGGAAAATGGGCAAGCTTAGCCTTTGCTTTATCAGTTGATATCTTGACGATAAAATGGAACACTGCATTTGTTAAACATTGTTAGTATAATCGCAGACATAAACCATTCAAAATGTGAATTGGTGATCAACATCTCTTGATGTGTTCGTAATTAACGCTTCATATTAAGTGATTAGTTAGGTTTATTAGTACATACTAAATCATTCACATTTTTTCTCAGGTGTCGTTTCTTTATGGGCAGGAGGTCAGCAGCCTAACATCAGTCCAGCTGTAGAGTCCAATGTCCTTACTGGCCAGTTCAAAATCATAGGGGGAAAGGTTCGTGGTCGATATTAATAACAAACCGCGCTTTTTCAATTACTTTAGACTAGATTCCTCGTTTTGTTTGATGAACAGCAATAAGATCAGTGAGTGAGTTAGTTTAGTTTTACGCCGCACTCAGCAGTATTCCAGCTATATGGCGGCGGTCAGTAAATAATCGAGTCTGGACCAGACAATCCAGTAATCAACAACATGAGCATCGATCTGCGCAGCAATAAGATCAAGTGACCCAAGACGTCAGTTTTTCACCGACAAACAAGAGGACGTAAATGTACCGAATATTGAACTATTTTGTAAATTCTGTTAAATGGTATTATGTTTTGTGAAGTGATATATATGGGCATATTTAGCATGATGGTTTACGTCAGGACTGGATGCGGTCTTGCCACAACAGCAGCAGCATCGTCCCTTGGTTTGCAGTTTGTGTTGTGTATGTTGAATGTACCTCGGATAATTGCGGTTCATATGAGACGATAATAAAATTGACCACTATGAATTTTGCTAATATGGCAGCGTATAGTCTCTTGATCGGATTCGCAACGACTAATAAAAGGTTTTGGCACACCTTAGTCACGCAACGATCTCTGAGCAGTATTGTCATGAAGCTTACTTTTCATAAACAGAGGCACCCGTGGCGAGCCACCTCCTCGTGGTGGGTGCTGGGTAACGCCAAGAGCTCGCCGACATCCCCGTTGTGGACCCGGGGGGATATTTGGTCCATCAACCCGTTTGCCGTGGGTTGCGGCCCTGTGTCGGTGGAGGACGGGAGTCTGGAGGCTGAGGGTACTGGGGGTTCCCTTTGCTCAACACACCCCTTCGACCCTTACTTCACCTAGACGGGAGGTTAATGGGCCCGGTTCAACCAATCGGCTGGTCATGCCAAGCCCTGTGCATGGAATCTGTATATATTTATCATTGCACAAGAATAATTTGAAATTGATGTAATGTTGGTCTTGGTTTCATTTTTATAAACATGTTTGATTTAAATTATGACGTTTAGAACTTTGCCTAGATTCCTATGCCCAGAAGGCGATGGCTCCTGGGCCAATCTGGTGGATCAATTATTCATAATTCTTCTACTGGGGTATCCTTGGTGCTGCAGGCTGGAGGCCCGCTTGCTTTAGCATTGTCCTTGTGATACTCCGTGGTGGGTGGGGAACTCGGATGATGAAACCTAAATAACTCACCATGGCTTACGAAACCCCCACTAAAAAGAGCAAACCCTGTTGATGATCTCAGACCGTCTAAACACATTGACTACTGGCCACGTTTTATCGTCATCGAGACCAAAGATAGTGCACCTTTAACGTTAAACCCTTTTGCGGTGTCTTAAGGTATCCAAGGCATTGCCGGTGATGTAAAGAACATTAGAAAATTACATTCTGGTGCACTGTTGATCGAGTGCGCCAAAAGGCAACAGTCAACAAACCTTTTGAACACTGACACTTTCGTTGGCACTCCGGTTACCGTCACGGCCCACAAAACACTGAACCTAAATAACTCACTGCAGTGAAAAGACACACACAACAGAAGATTGTGACAGTAATGTCAAAACATGCACCAACTGCTCAGGCGACCATTCCTCATTTTCTAAATAGTGATCATCAAATTGCATATTCTGCTTGACTGTGTTAAATTCTCCATCACAAGGGATAAGTATTTTACAGTTAAAACAATGAAGGATCTTTTTACTAGCGTTAATTCTCATTTAATTATAGGTTTTTTAAAAGAAATTGATTTTTTGGTTGAATTTTGAATGTCATGTTGTGTAAATAGATGTATTTTAATGATTGGTAGTTTGAATTAGTAACTTGAATTGTTGGTGGCTGTACCCTCAAAGGGGGTTGAAGTATTGTAAAATTATTGTCCTCCTGAGAGGGTACGTAAGTCCACAAACATTCACAGTAAATTTAAGTCTACCAGGATTTTAATCGTAGCATTCATGTTCTTTTAATTTCGGCTAACTTTTCATACAATCGCCAGCAGCTGAAGGGATGGTGTAAATCCAACTAGGGACCATGCAGGTAGCAAAGGTACTGTAAGTCCCAATGGTTCCTAGCGTGGTGATCTAGCTTCTGTTGTTGGCGATCTATAGTCTGTTTTTATATTGTATTGTCTAAATAGTGCTATTAGTTTTAACTTTCCATGCTCGTTTTAATTGAAATAATGTTATTCTAGTTGTTTTACTGTCCTTCGTTGACAGATTTTACCACATGCATATATTTCATGTAAATGTTTTCGTCACGATATGGCTGAGATATTGCCGATGTGACGTAAAATATTAACTCACTCACTCACTCACTCATAAACAGAATCAGCTTTAAATGAATACAGATTCATGCCTCAATAACTCATATTTGGACTTCATTCAAGTTATTTTCTCCACATAGCGACGAGGAAGACCATATTATGTAGACACTTCCATGTGCATAAAATATCTTTTCATCTTTGTATAATATTTTACAAGACAGAATGGTTGATATATACTGAACCGCTACAGAAACCCCACCGTTCAAACCCAAATGCAAAAGTTCTTACAAGGTGGTGATTTTATTATGATTCTACCGTTGTGCTAACATGCGTGTTAATGCAAATTCTCAGTCATCACCAACATCAGTGTGTTTTCTGATGAATAAAACATATTGCATATTGACCAAGCGCACATAAAAAGGCAGGCATGGCAGACGTGTTGAAAGCCCAAGTTTGACTTCAATCATTCTTGTTTTGACACAATCGCCATGCCACGACCTAAGAGGGATCAGAGGTAACCATGACTATTGGCTGGACTGCAAGGACCTCAATCATTTTAATGGCCATGTTAGGACGATCTGACGGCAGCAGGAGCGGTATCAGGCCACTAACAGCATCTAAGACCGTCCACTCAGTGGACCACCTGCAGTAACATCACAACGTCAAGACCGACAGATTGTGAACCATCTCCAGGGTCACTTTACCAGAGCGACGGAAACAGCACGCCAGACAATTGGGACTCACAGGCCCATTATTGCCGATACAGTACGTCGACGTTTGCGAGAAAGAAACCTCTGCTGTCACAGACCACATCATGGTTATGTCCTCACCGCTCGTCACCGCCACAACCAACTGCAATGTGCAACTCAAGATAGAAACTGGCGTTATCCACAATCGAGAACTGTGATTTCTTTCTGATAAAAGCTGATATTGTATTTTGACAGCCGACGACGGCGTGAGACTTTGGAAAAGGTGTGGGGAACGGTTTTCCAAGGTGTGTGTTGGTGGAAGAGACTCGTGGGGTGGTCTACGCATCATGGTGTAGACTGCAATCGGTCTGAACCAGTGAGTTGACCCTGCGGTGTTCTAGAATCGAAGGGAATGGCGTCACAGCTGCCCGCAATATTGACCTAGGCATAAGACTCCACGTTGTACCACATTTTAGACGTCACGGAAATCACATCTTTAAGCAAGGCAACAGTCAGAGCAACATTGAACTTCCAGCGACACCAGTATAGATTCGCTCATATTTCCGTTGACACGTGATATGAGCACTGTTTGATAGTGATCAATAAATGTGACACTCTGAATCGGTAAATGGACGTGTAACAGATAATTGTAAAGACGACAGTAATTTCACTCGAGTGAATCACTCAATCCATATGGGTGTATACGATTTCTCCAGGTGGTCTGGCTGACGTACCGCGGCCGCATGAGACACATATTTCACAATACAAAATACGTGAAAATATCATCCCATAAATTGAACAAAACATGAGAAACAATACACCTTGGGAATGCAACCTGTGTGTTTGTTTCCTTACATTTCTGGATGTATTGCCCAAGTGGTACCCGTCAACGGCCACCTCCTCGTGGTGGGTGCTGGGTAACACTGAGAGCCGTTCACCCCCGTTGTGGAGCCGGGGGGATATTTGGACCACCAACCTCAATACACCACTTTGGCCCTGACTTCGCCTAGACGGGTGGTTGAATGGGCCCGATTCAACCAATCGACTGGTCATGCCAAGCCCTGTGCGTATAATTTTGTATTTGCACAAATTTCTGACTTACTTGTTAACTTTAGGTCTTGGTACGGTTTGTCAATCACAGAGTTCTTGTTTTGGAAATATCGTAATAATACATTTGCCTAGAGTCTTTATTTTCCCAGATGGAGATGTCTCATGGGCCAATCTGGTAGTATATTTTATTTAAAGTTACAGCTGGAGTATACTTTCATGGTATCCTTGGTGTTGGAGGCCCACAGGCATATGGCATTGTCCTTGTTGACACTCCATGGTGGGTGGGGAGCCAGGAGAGTGAACCGCAAACTATATAATCATGGCTTCACAAAACCAAAAAGAAAAACAAACCCAAAAACGTTATCATTGTTGCAGAGTCTAGTGAGAAAAAGTTAACCTAATGTTCTCCTTTTCTATTAGAAAAAACAATTCAACGTATTGCTGGAACCATTAAGAATGTAACCACAATTAGATCTGGTTCACTTTTGATAGAATGTGTAAAGAGAGAACCGGCAGTAAATCTCATGGAAACAAAATGGTTTCCAAACATTCCTGTAAAATGTTATCCACACAAGTCTCTCAACTTCAGCAAAGGTATTATCCGAGACAGAGATAGAAGTCTTGCTGATCTCTCCACGGATGACACTGCAAGTCAATTCAGAATGCAAGGTGTAGTTGAGTCAAAGCGTTTCACATCCAAGAAAAACGGTGTCTGTTTGCCTTCAAACACGTATTTACTTGCTTGAAAATTGACCTCTATATACCTAATCCTCTCAGATGTTTTAACTGCCAGAAATTCGGCCATGTGCAAAACTCATGTAAAAACCATGCTGCCTGTTTTCGCTGCGGCGACCAAGATCATGATAATGGTACTTTTACATCAGAACCAAAATGTGTGAATTGTTCTGGTTCAAACATATCCTCCTCTAAAGGAGTGTATGGGTTGGAAATTTTAAATGGCCACTCAACGCATTAAAACAGAACACAATGTCAGTTTTTAAGAATCATGGAAGTTAACTGCTTCACTAACACCATCTGGTAACACTCCACTATGGAGTAAGTCAACATATGCTGAAGTGATGAAACCCTCTACTCATTCTGTTGATTGTCACACGGACTTAACCTGGGTGTCTACACAGACACCTATGTGTGTTAATGATCTTACCTCTGGTGTGGTGCAATTAATCAATCGTCATCACAAAAAGTATCAAAATCATCGGAAACTCAAACATCCGCACTACTTGTTAAAAAGAACCTAACATTGATTATTCAAAAAAGCCAAACAGAAATGAACGTGTTGCGAAAGGACAAAGAGACCCTGTGCCAATTTTAAACAGGTTCAATCTTTTTGATGACATGGAAGTGTCATGCCAACTGAGCACCCGCTCCAAGAGCCACTCTCCAAAGAAGAAAGGCCGGGAGCTTTCTCCAATATCACACTCTAAATTAATGCTCAAAATATAATCTATTGGAACTGTAGAGGAATGAGGAATAATTTGAGTGATTTACAGCTTTTAGTTCAAGATTTGAAAACGTCATCTTTATGCTTCCAGGAGACGCATCTTAAGTCAACTGATACATTTGACTTACGACGGTATACATCATACCAATGTTTCTGCCCTTCAGGTCGTGAAGCTTCTGGGGGATCTTCAATTATTGTACGACAGGGTTTAATTCATAGCCCTGTCCCACTTAATACCCCTCTTGAAGCCGTTGCTGATTTTGCTTGTTGTTTTCTTTACATTCCACCCTCATCCTGTGTTCAGCAATCAGATCTTCAAGAGTTATATGATCAACTCCCTAAACCTTGTGTTATCACCGATGACTTGAACGGCCACAATCCACTTTTGGGTAGTACAGTTATAGACACGAAAGGAAAAATCCTTGAGGATTTCATCTCGAATAATGATGTATGTATATTCAATGATACTTCTCCTACTTACCTCCAACCTGGAACACGAAGTTATTCTTCAACAGATCTTCCGCTCACAGACTCAAACTTATTAAATGAATTTGCATTGAATGGTCGGTTCATGATGACCTTTGTGGAAGCGATCATTTTCCCACTGTTCTATCAACTGTACATCCAAGTGATGATCCACCTTCCTCAAGACTGGTCTTTATTTCATGCATTGTGCACTCAAAGATTGCAGCCGGATTTATTTCTTAGTGTTACCGATCCAATTCAAACATTTTCTGATGAACTACATATCATTGCTGATGAAATCCTCTACAGTCCCACAAATTCGTAAACCATGGTTTAACAGGACTGCAAACAAGCTAGAGAGGAGAGAAAGAAGGCAGATTTCTGCCGACATCCAACTGTCCATGATTTAAACCAATTTAAAATTTCAAATGCCAAGGCTCGTCGCACCTTTAAGCAACATAATCGACAGTCATAGCAAAATTATGTTTCTAAAATCAGCTCAAGAACACTAATTTCTAAGGTTGGGAATATGGTGAAGAAGATTAAAGGCAAAGGATCCAAATGTAGTGTCCACCATCTAAAGGAGGGTGACACCCTTCTAACTGAAACGTCTGTTATTGCCAATAAAACTGGTGAAAAGTTTGCTAAACATTCCTCCTCACCTAATTATTTACCAGCATATAAACAATTTAAAGACCAAGAAAAAAAAAGAAAATTAATTTTAATTCAGACAATGGGGAGGATTATAAGGAATTTTGTTCCATTCATGAGCTCCATACTCTATTGGGCAAGCTCATGACAGGGCCCGATAATATACATTATCGGCTACTTAAACATTTACCTGAATCATCTTTAGAAACATTATCGACTATCTTTGACAATATATGGACTTCTAGTCACTTCCCATCATCATGGAGAAATGCTGTTGTCATTCCTATCCCTAAACCTGGCCGGGATCATACTGATCCAATCTCACTTACTAGCTGTGTTTGCAAGACTATGAAACGCATGGTTAATAATCGTTTAGTTTGGTACCAGTCTCATCTGAGAAGTGTACTATATGGATCTACCAGGTAATTACCTGGAATGTTGACCTTCAAGGAGGTTTTGATACCTTCTCAATAGTGTCACCCTTGGCACGTATGTTTTGACTGTTCACTTATATCCTCTCACAAGGTGCCTGACATGACCAACTACTCAATGATTGAACGCACATACCGGTATGCCACGTATCCAGTTCTCTTCCCCTTCGGCTACGGCCTGTCCTACACCAGCTTCTTCTACGACATCTTGGAGTATCCCGATCAGGTGACAGCCAGGACCGACTTCACTGGAACTGTCTTCTTTATCAATCAAGGATCCTTTGATGGCGATGAGGTATGGAGTTCTAAAAGATAATGCTTGATAATGCAACAGTGTCGTAAACATGATTTCATCGTTCTTCCTCATTAGGCTCATCATCAGTTTAGAATAAATATATGGGACATATTTTTGCAACGTAGGATAATACAGTTTATGCTTATAACCGCTAATAATGTCGTTGACGCCTAACTCTTGTTGAAACGTGTATGACCGTTGGATACACGGACATCGTACATTGACTAGCCGGAGTCGTGGCTTGATTTCAGGTCGTCCAGGTGTATATATCCTGGTCTAACGCTACTGTAACAGTTCCACAGCTTCAGCTGGTGGCATTCAACACGGTGTTTCCACCACAAGGCGTTCAGACTCAGTGGAACTTCACCATCTCGGCTGGATCGGCTGGAACGTCACCATCTCGGCTGAATCGGCTGGTCACGTCAAGCCCTGAGCATTACTATACGTAATGTTGCACGAAATTTTGACAATTCTAATGTGTGTATTATTAGGTCTTGGTCAATTGTGGGGCTCATGGGCCAACCTGGTGGAATAATTAAACTTTTAATTTTTCTGCTGGAGTATATCATCCGGGTATCCTTGGTGCTGCAGGTCGGAGACCCACTTGTCATTACCATTGTCCTTGTGATACTCAGTGGTGGGTGGGGAGCTCGGATGATGAAAATATAAACATTAAACATGACTTATGAAACCACAACTAAGAAAACCAAACGTCCTCTTGAAACTGATCCAATTGATGATGACCTGCGACCGTCCAAATCAATTGATTTTTGGCCACGTTTTTTAGTGATTGAAACTATTGACAAGACACTTTTAAAGCTGAACCCTTTCGCCATATCTAAGGGTATTCAGGGTATTTGCTGGAGAAGTCAAGAACATAAGAAAGTTACGGTCGGGTGCGCTGCTGTTTGAATGCGCTAAAAGATAGCAGTACGCCAACCTTATGAGCGCTGAATCGTTCGTCGGCGTTCCAGTTACTGTTTCTGCCCACAAGACCTTAAATACAAGCAAAGGCATCGTCAGAGTCCGCGATCGACTATTTGCTGAAATGCCAGAACTTGATATTGTGTACGAAATGAAAGATCAAGGTGTGCTCTACGTCAAACGTTTTTCAACCCGTAAAAACAATGAAGCTGTTCCAACCAACACGTATCTGTTCTCCTTTTCATCCCCGACAGCTCCAAAATCATTGAAGGCTGGTTACTGCAACATCAAGGTTCCGAACCCGCGCAGATGTTTTAAATGCCAGAAGTACGACCATGGTGTAAATACTTGTACATTGTCCGTTGTGTGTGCTCACTGTGGTGAGAAGACACATACAACAGAAGATTGTACAAGTATCTTTAAAAAATGCACCATCTGTTCAGGAAACCATTCATCTTTTCCGAAAGAGTGTCCGATTTGGAAAGAACACATGGAAATTAACAAGATCACATTTAACTAAAATATCAGTTTTTCTGATGCCAAAAAAACTTGTAAAGAGATCTGAACTTCCAGACACTTATGCTTCTGTAACCAAAACATCAACTGAACCAAGCCATAAAATATCTAATTCTTCCACAAGCTGTCAAACAAATTTGACTTGGGTCAAATGTGATTCTCCCCAGATTTTATATACTAATACATCATCTCAAACTACGGAATCACTTCCTAGTAAGTCACAAAAGCAGTCAGAGTCATCTTCTGATCCTAAGGACCCGTGAAGGTCCCGGGGTAGAATAGGCCTTCAGCAACCCATGCTTGCCATGAAAGGTGACTATGCTTGTCGTAAGAGGCGACTAACGGGATCGGGTGGTCAGACTAGCTGACTTGGTTGACACATGTCATCGGTTCCCCATTGCGCAGATCGATGCTCATGTTGTTGATCACTGGATTGTCTGGTCCAGACTCGATTATTTACAGACCGTCGCCATATAGCTGGAATATTGCTAAGCGCGACGTAAAACTAAACTCACTCACTCACTCACTCACTCACTCACTCACTCTGATCCTAAGCCATCCTCTCAGTCGCGTTCACAATCTCAATCGTCATCTGATATGCAATCAGCTAAACTGAAGCATGAGGATTTAAAAAAACTTAGTGGAAAGGGTCGGAAAATAAAATTCGGCTACACAACAAATATGGATCTCTGGGGGACATGGACGTGTCTGAAAACGTCCATTCTAGGGCACATACCTTGTCGCCCTCCAAAAGAGTGTTGGGTAGATCCCCAATAAACCCCTCCAAAAGATAGTTTATTCCAATAATATTGTACAGTGAAACTGCAGAGGATTGAGGACTAACTATAGTTGTGTTTAAAGAAAACAGATAAATGGTGTCTTGAAAACCAACTGTATACACTTCTGTCGTAAATACAGACCCCATGAAGACCCAGAACTATTTCAAAGTGGTACCCCAGTCAAAGTTGTCAAGGAGGCCAAGTTCTTGGGACGTATTTTCGATTCACATTTGACCTTTAATCCCTTAAAGCCAAATGCTTGAAGGCACTCGATTTATTAAAGGTTGTTTCTAATTCAAAATGGGGAGGGGATCAGACTACCCTCCTTCACTTATATAGATCACTCGTGCGATCGAAACTTGATTATGGTTCCATCACCAAGGCTTAAGACTTTGGTCTTTTTCTCCTCTCCTAAACAAAACAAATAAATCACAGTATAAACAAGAATATAAAATCAATTGAAACATAAATATAGCAATTATGAAACCTTATTTACAGATGGGTCCAAGGACTTGTGCCACTGTTATTGGATCCAGAACAATATCTTCTAGATTACCAGATAATAGTTCTATTTTTACAGCAGAAGCTAACGCCATATTAACAACTCTTAAATATATTCAAAGACACCCTACACACAAACAGTATATAATCAATTCCGACTCTCTTACTTGCCTTCAGGCAATGATCTTGCCACTGGCCAGTACTTCTGTTGGTTACCCAGCCACGTAGGAATCGCTGGTAACATATTGGCTGACCTTGCTGCTAAGACAGCACTCAACAAATCTGTGACACCACTTCTTATTCCTTACAGTGATTACAAAGCCACCATTAGATCTTATATCCGTGATCTGATGCAGAGGAAGTAGGACACCCAAGTAGGTACCAATAAACTACATGAAATAAAACCCTACACTAGTTATACCTACTTAGGTTGTCAGTCCAGATTTGAAGAGGTCATCATGCGACGATGTCGTATTGGACATACAAGATATACCCATAACTACCTGTTAAAAGGTGAGGATCCTCCATTTTGTATCCCTTGTGATGAGAGAGTCACGGTCAAGCATATCCTGCTTGACTGTGTTGAATTCTCCATCACAAGGGATAGATATTGCAATGTCAAAACCATCAAGGATCTTTTTACCACTGTTGGTTCTCATTTAGTTATTGGTTTTTTAAAAGAAATGGATTTTTGGTTGAATTTTGAGTAATATGTTCTGTAAATAGATGTATTTTAAATATTGGTAGCTTAGATTAGTAACTTGTATTGTTAGTGGCTGTACCCTCAAAGGGGGTTGAAGTATTGTAAAATTATTGTCCTCCTGAGAGGGTACGTAAGTCCCAAAACATTTGATATAAATTCAAGCCTACCGGGTTTATAATCGTAGTATTCATGTTATTTTAATTTTGGCAATTTTCGTACAATTTTTCGTTATCTTGGCTGATGCATAGTTTTGCCCGTTGAATTAATATCTCCGTTACTTCTGTTCGGGTCTTAATCGCGGCCAACTCAGACCACACGACTCCTGACCGTTACCGTCTTGGATATGAAACGAAAGTATGGTTAACCGACCCTCAGTGTAAGAACCTGCGGGGAGGTGGATGATGATTGTTATGGACTTGCAAGTACAACTCCCCACCAGAACAGGTGTAAAAAACTGATGGCCCCCTAACACGCCAGATGTGGTGCTAGATTATTTCTCTTTGTAAAATATTAGTTTCAGAAACTGCATGAGAATTCATCTCCTTATAATATCGCATTGTTTCCATTAAATCACCGATAAGTCGCGTGGAGTCGTGATAAGTATTTCCGGCTCTTTACTCACGTGCACCTCGCTGTTCATTCAGATGCCACTGCGCAACTGGGAGAACGTACAAATATATGATGACAGTGTCCTGAACAACATGGTTATTTTGTGACAAATGTTATGCAGTTTATTCTAGAGATGGTCGCCTGTGTTATTGAACACCGCGTTGGCTTGACCATTTTGTCTCAAATGGACCATGATCCCATACAATGATTTCAAAATCGGTTTATTGTTTAGTGTCGATTCCACGGGAATCAGTCAGTAAAGGAACTATGATTGCAACAACAAAGAAAACTTATGAAATTAACCATTGACTTTAATGAGTGAGTGAGTGAATTTAGCTTTACACCGCACCCAGCAATATTCCAACTATATGGCGGCAGTCTGTAAATAATCCTATCTGGACTAGACAATCCAGTGATCAACAACATGAGCGCCGATATGCGCAAATAGGAACCCATGACATGTGCCATTCAAGTCAGCGAGTCTGAAAACCCGATCCCGTTAGTCGCCTCTTACGACAATCATAGTCGTCTTTTATGGCAAGCATGGGTTTGCTGAAGGCCTATTCTACCCCGGACCTTCACGGGCCTTGGCATTAATGTTCTTTGCATGTGGACACGGTTTTAGTGCATGCTAACGCTGCGTTAAAATACACAATACTGCCCCTCGCCGACTCTACAGGTAAAATGTATAACAGGTGACACACTGATGCACCAATATTACAGAGCCACATAAAGGTATACATATGTTGCATGCAATAAAGTCATCTTGCGGTCAAACCTAGACTGATTGCTTGTGCAGAGTTTATTCTGCGATAATATTGCATAGGTCACACACGATTCCCATTGTGAATTCCTTCTAAAGATAGAATAAATAGCATCCATGCATTGCTTGTTGATTTTACAAGAGATAATCATGTTTCGTCCACGTGGGATCTTGTTATCATGGCATGCTCCCTGACCCCGATCATAAATATAGCATGACTCTCTCTGAAACATGAAACAAACGATATACGTGTGTTGTTCATAATCAAACCACTTCATGCACGATCTGACTTTAAAATATCTGCAGAAAAAGACTATGTCATTACACGGTACCTTTGCTGTTTACAGAGGTCATTCACATATATGTTATCTGCATGGCCTATAATCCCAACAAACGGCTGATAGTAAAGAGTTAAACTGTCACAGGACCGGTTTTGAAGGTTACCAACAATCATGTACTTGACCTATAATCACTCACATAAGGAATAACTACTGCATCGTACACGTCAACAGTTGAGGGAATGGTCAGATAAATGCAGCAAATAAATAGGAAACTTCTGCTTATAGTTTGTTTTCCCCATGAAGATACATTTCTGTGTGGCGTGTGTGTGGCAAACTCAATCCAACAAAAGTTCTTGAATCTGTAAAATATGTAATCCATATATAGCATGTATTACAAATAACAAACGTTGTAAATGACATTGTGTATTTATTGGTGGCGGTTTAATGGTGGAGACTGGTTGGGTAGGATTCGCTCACATTTCCGTTAACATTTGATATAATCACTGCTTCATACGCATATAGTATTCCCAGAAATTATTGAGAATCATGTTGCGTCATGTAACTCATTACGTTTATTGACTTCTGGCGTTTTACTTACATAAACATGTTAAAACATCATCCTTTTACAGTCTCAGTCTTGTTTTAGTACTTTGTTAGACCTCTTCGCTCAGCAATGCATGCCTGAATACGCCTAGGCACACTACCCATCAAAGTTTGTAGGTAATCGTGTGACAGGGTATCCCAATATTGGACCACCTCGGCCTTCATATCTTCAATATTTCTCAGTCCCTTTTGGTTTATTCTGTCCTTCATGTCTCCCCACACATTCTCAATTGGATTTAGGTCTGGGCTGTAACTGAGCCAGTCTAAAACTTGAACATTTTCACCCTACAACCACTGTTTTGTGTAGCGCGCAGTGTGTTTAGCGTCATTATCATGCTGGAAAATCCAATCATCTTCATACAATGTTTGTGCTGTCGGAAGAAGGTGACCATTTAGAATGTCAACGTATCTTTCTTTTGTCACGTTTCCCGTGAAAACACACAATGGCGTCACTCCGCGAGCCGATATGCCACCCCACATGTGAAACTTCGGGCTATGTTTTGGTCGCTGGTAGATAGGTTCGACAGTATCTTTGGTCCAAATTTTCACACAATTAGGGAAAAGCCAAACAGAACTTTCATCCGAAAAGAAAACATTATCCCAATCTTGATTTTCATGAGCCCGACACCAGTTTAAACGTTTTTCCTTTTGTGCATCTTTCATCAACGGCGAGGGAATTCCACGTTTTTTCACCCAATTAAGTCTCTGTAATTCCTGCCTAACTGTTTCATTGCACACCTGAGGACTTCCTCTGCTAATCATTTCATTTCTGATGTTCTCAACACTTTTCAATTTGCCCCTACTCACAATCTGCCCAAGTCTTCGGCGATCCACAACACTGAATTTCCTAGGCCGACCTGCCCCTGCTTTGTGCTCTATCCCGGTTTATGTTTGAATATTCTTCAAAGTTCTGTATACTGTAGACAGAGGAATACCATGTCTACAAGCTAACACTTTAGCATCAGCCTCACCCCTTTCAAAATCATCTAGAAAGAGCTTTCTTTTCTCTCTTGCTGTAAATTCTGCCATGTCAACATAGGAAGCCGTCTGCTCAGACAAGGGAGATAACTCTTGACGTAATGAGCTGCCTTTTAAGCCTTCAAGAGTTGTCTCCCTATTTAGTATGCTTAGTGCATAGTGAAAGCCCTTTTTCCAATCTTAGCATAAACAAAGATTTTCTCAATAATTTCTGGGAACACTGTACATAAACACATGTTTGTGACAGTCGGAATCGAACAATGGAAGTTTAGCTATGAAGACGACAGTGCAGTGAATATAGCAGGTTTGGACATTGTGAGATTACCCTCCTCGTGAACACCCGGTGTCATTGCTGATTTTGAGGGTACAAGTCATTCCCTTGCTTTGGCATTTTATATTGACAATTTTTATGAGAGTGGACTGTGAAATGTGAAGTCAACAGTCAGCAAAGTTGTTGGGTGTGTAACGTTTCTTCACGAGGTGGTCTGGCTGACCTACGACAGCCGTATGAGAGACCTAATGTTAATGTCACGACACATATAAATCATTATATAATGTTGAACACATTAGTAATTAAAGATGAACATATGACAGGACACAAAATAACATCCGTTAAAACTGCTAAAAAAGAGACACAGCATCTTATACTTTGTTAATGTAATCCAACACAACCGTGCCAGTGTGTCTGTTCCTTACACTTAGGGATATATTGCCAACATATTCCCATCTACAGTGTTAACAATGTGTTATAAAGGCTGCCTTTAAATGGCATTACACACGTGGTTGGAAATACGGACATCAGAGGAAGAAGTAAGTTGGATCATGTAAAGGCAACACAAAAACTATGGCTGATATTTATGTTAAGGTTGAGTTAGTTACTTAAGGAGTTTCTCGACTAGATGACTTATAATTACCAGTATGGATCATAACGAAGAATATCTTTATGTATTAGGACGTCTTCATTATTAAATAAAGCATAGTTTGGTTGTCCATAAGTCGTATTCCTCGTTCCTGATCCACCAACTTCAAGAAATAGGATCAACCAACCAATGCCTGCTAATAACGTGTATTCATTACTGATAACTTGGTGACATTTGTGATTCTCACAGGTGTTTGTTCAGTTGAAATTGGTTAACAACCGGAATAAGATCACGTTGCAGTGAAATGCCGTCTTCAACACCAGTTCTCGGCGGTTCAGCTTTGTGTTTTCACAGAAATGTCTTTACAGTGGGTGTGGGTACAGAACAGATAACTGAACATGCCATTGCTGACATGTGTCACTCGTGAAGTAACCCTGTTTCGAACATGGAAAGAGCGTGAGGTATTAGCTCGATATATGCACTATTATTTTTGCTATTATTGTTTTCACTCAATTACAAGTAAAATCCCTCTCATTTCTTCCGTGAATTATTTATTGGAGCGTCAGGTGATTATACTTTTTGCAGCTGTATAGCCGCATCTTCATGAGAAATATGCTTTATTTAGGTGTCAGATACTTCATAGTTTCCATTTACGTTTGTCAAACCAATCCAGGCTCACAACTCGGTAAATCTAACAATCGGTTTCCTTATCTTATCTCATAACCTTCAGGGTAAACATGTCATGGTATTTATATAAGCCAAATATAAAATGACTGACATTGTTCCCGTAACACATCGTTATTTGTCGTCACACAGTCACTTTCCCTGTGTCGTCCACACACAATGCTTCTCCTTCTTCTCGCTCTCGTCCCGTTCGTGGTGGGGGACTACCCATTTAGAAACACCTCTCTACCCTGGGAGGACAGAGTCGACGATCTGGTAGGTCGTCTCGCCTTGGACGAGATCCAGCTACAGATGGCCCGTGGGGGGTCAGGAATTAATGGTGGTCCCGCCCCTGCTATATCCCGACTTGGAATCAAACCCTACGTTTGGGACACTGAGTGTCTCCGAGGGGATGTATGGGCGGGTGAGGCTACATCCTTCCCCCAGGCTTTAGGACTTGCAGCCTCATTCAGGTAAGACATACTGCAGCAGTACAGTTCATATAGTCGGAACATTAACACTATTTATGTTTTATCCACACAATGTTCTTGGTTTACAAGTCGTCTTTTCGCAAAATCGATCAATAATTCATAGCTTCATAAGAAGACCCTGTAATACAGTCTGAATCTTTAAGAAGCAATCATCTGTGGTTTATGGAAATTGCTTCCTCGCCTGCATTGCAAGTAGTATCTGTTATATCTAATACCGCTGCTAAGTAACTATAAAGAAAGGATACATACAGTAACATTCTCAAAATGTTGTTTTAACTTTTTTTCAACCTTTTTACCAGTGACAACATGCTCTTTCTGTATATTTTGTATAGAATATAGATGGTGTGTACAAACTGCAAATCTATTTCTCTGTAATTTTATGCTGACTGACAACATGGTCCCTAGTATGGTGATCTACCTTCAGTTGTTGGCAATCTATAGCCCAGTTTTATAATATATTGTCCTCTATAGATAAATTGTTTTAGGCATTATTACTAGTTTTTTCATTCTTTTCTGTGATGTTCTAGTTGTTTTACTGTCCTTTGTCGACAGATTTTTATAATACTCATATATTCCATTTTAATGTTACGTTCCCGTCACGATATGACTGAAATATTGCCGATGTGACGTTAAATATTAACTCACTCACTCACTCACTCACTCACTCACTGACAAATACACACCAACATAGAAACCATTGGTTACTCGGCTGATCAAGTCCCATGACTTTGCAATAAATGCTAATTGTTGTCGCTTCTCCTGAAGCACAGATCTGATTTTCCGGGTGGCCCAGGCCACGGGCGAAGAGGTGAGAGCGAAAAACAACAACTACACTTCACAAGGGATATATAGCGACCACAAGGGTATCAGTTGTTTCAGTCCGGTCATCAACATCGTGAGAGACCCTAGGTGGGGAAGGAATCAGGTATGGCAAAATTAATTGTCCTAAATATTTTGGAATATCGCTGACTTCCCTTCTACCTTGTGTGTACAATGTAGAGAATATCCAAAGAGGTACGAGTACCACAGAAATGTGAACATTGTTTCAACTCGGGCAAATTTTCCGTAATCACCGGTACCGAGTTGGTTATTCTATATATTATTTCAATGTAATTTAAAAAGAAGAACCACGAAAACATAAAAGTAAAACACCCGGAGACATGACTTGTGACCTGAAACAGCCGATTGGTGGTCATGAGCGTAGTAAACTTCTCTAACGGTAATAATTTAATTACACTATGAAAAATACTACTTTAAATCGCTTTAAATATAGCAAAATATTTTGTATAGCTATCAGTTAACAATTGTTAATATGAATAAAAATTATCGTTTAAATGCAATATGATTGAGCTTGTTAGAGCTGAAAAGTTATTTGATTATGTCAGTGCGCCGAAATGTCGACAATTTAGGATTGATGTATGTCTAGTGACGGGTGACGTTCTGGTGTTGAAACACACTTTGGCAAATACCTGTCAGTTTTAGGGAAAGTCAACGATTAAAAGTTGGAATATCTAAAACAGCCATCCCACGAAGAAACTCAACACGTTTGAAATTAAACATGTTATACTGTGGAAGGCGTGTAACAGTCACGTCAATGGTCTCAGTAGAGTACAGCAAATCCAAAAAGGATAAATCTGTTCTTAATCCAAGTCAGTGGGAAGAATACGCCTCTTTAGAGCAGATGGTCGACTGACATTTGAGATGTTGAAGTGGAATACACCTCCATAAATTGGACCTGAGAATCCTGTATGTACAGAATGAAGATTTACGACATACGAAAAAGACAGTGACCTCATGGTGGTGGAATTACAAGAGTTTGACAATAATATAGTGATGGACTGATGTTTATCATTAACAGAAAGATAACTGTCTATTGATTGTACATTTTGTGCCCGGAAATTTGATGATTTGATGTGCATTGTCGGAGAGGCTCTTGTTGAGACTTTTTCTGGATCGTGTTAGCTTAATAGCGGCGGTATTTGTTGTCAAACACTGCAAGCAATTGTTGCTGCCTTTTTATAGGGTTATTCATTCTAAAACGACTACTAACAGAAGAGTATTCATATTCTTTAACCATTGCGTTTTCTTTTCTAAATCTCGGAACGTTCTAATTAGCAATGAAACGGTAAGCTTTGTTAAAGAACTTGGACCATGAAAAGTAGTTCCATCAACCAGTCATATTTCTTTCCAGCTTAGGTGGCCAATCAGTGTTGAGAATCATTCAAAAGCATGTGCGGTTAAAAATCACCTGTGTATCCTAGCGAGTATGGGCAATGATAAATTTTAGATTTTTGTTGGTTATAATATGCAGAATGTTTATAGAAATATCTTAATGTATAATGTTGTGATTCATTGCACAGTAGTACAAATTCATACATTCAAAAGTACCATGCTGATTATACAGGTTATACGAGTATTTGACCTATGTAGTGTTTGTTTCTCGTACCTCTCATTTCTCATTATCCAGGTGGTATCTCGAAATACTCGTGATCCCCACCTTTACTGCTTACCGTATAAGGCGACTGTATTGGACAGCAGGTTTGTCCGTTTGGTTTGTGCTGAATAATATTTAACTGTAACTGACGGACAGCTAACGTTAGAAGTGTGGATCTATTACCTAGACTCACAAAGGTGTACAAAAGAAGTTCCAAAGTTGAATGTGTTGCATAATACTAATATTGTGCTTTCTTCTCTGACACATCCATTTTTTTCACTTCAAGCAAGTATTATATATTGATTGTAAGTCAATTTTTGTTCGAAAGCATAGTCTATTCAGTTTTCGTGTTATATCTTTGAGACAGAAGTCAAATCCAGTGGTGTCTCCTGCTTTTGAATTGGGGGTGTTGAGAACTGTAATGATGCACAGGGTTACGCATTTCGTAAATTGTTTTATTGTTACGAACAAGCCATCACACGTTTTGATGAACTACTGTTTTAAAAATAAATCTCAGTGGAATCCTTTCCAGTTGAACAGTAACATCTGATAATGCTGGTTACTTTTGATGAATTATGAGATTTTGTTGTTTTCTTATTTGTAAGCCAATATATCACATGGCCTTGTCGATCATGCGAAGTGATCAGGAAATGAAAGTCTGACCCCATAGCAGATGTATAACCTCCTGGGTTACAATTACAATATATCTCAATCGAAAAAATATTATCAATCGAAACAATATAAGACTATTCATGCAGCAGCGATGTACGAGGCAGCTATACATATTGTATACATAAAACAATTCCTTCAATATTAACCTCCATGCATATGTCCACTTCAAGACAGCTGCAATAAAAAGCAAGATAAATAGACGCAGGGTCACAAACTCAAAGACCATTGACGCTGTCAACCTTTCTGGGAAGGTACAAACACATTCTTGTGTTACAGCCACTCACATAGTCAGGAACTAACGTTATGACAGAATGTCCTCATGCAAAAGGCAAGAAAATGGTCATGTAGAAGTTTCTATTCATGCAGTTCCAATTGTTCATTTTCTGCAGGAAACATATGGTGAAGATTCGTTTCTGAGCGGAGTCCTTTGCTCCAAATACGCGTGTGAGCTTCTATTCATACAGTTCCAATTGTTCGTTTTCTGAAGGAAACATATGGAGAGGATCCGTTTCTGAGTGGAGTGTTTGCTACACACTTCGTGAAGGGTCTCCAGGGAAACGATCCCCGCTATGTCAGAGCTAACGCTGGTTGCAAACACTTTGATGTCCACGGCGGCCCTGAAAATATACCTGTCTCACGCTTCTCATTTGACGCAGAGGTAACTTCGAGTTAAAGACCTTAAAGTCCCTTTTCATAACGTAAAACGACACATATCAGTAACAATACCCCCGTGAAGTGGCAAATTCACAAGTTAATATAATTACGAATTTCGAACTCTCTGCGTAGAAACATCAGTGCAGGATGGCCAGAGGGCATTACGTACAACCATAGAACTGTTAGTATAATGTCCACATGTCCATCTGTGACCTCTCCTTTTTTTAATATATGAGCAACAGAGCCATTACAATAAGGATATACAACAATGTTTACATGAAGGAGGTAGCACTTTATACGTAATAAGTATATCTATCTGAACCCCTGACATGGAGTATACGTATGTTTTTGTATACTATGAGACAACCGGGATAACGTGGTGGTTAAAGTGTCACTCCACGTTCGATTTCCACGTGACAACACTATGTGAATCACATTTGTGATGTCTCCTTCCTGAATTTGCTGGTAGAAGTAACCATAGTACCACCCTCAATTGCTTTACAGGTGTCTGAAAGAGACTGGCGCACGACTTTTCTCCCAGCCTTCCGCAAATGTGTCAAGGCCGGGACCTACAGCCTCATGTGCAGCTTCAATGAGTAGTGTACAAAATTAAAAGCAACATGTTCTGTTTTATTGATGAAACATGCCTCCATGATTATTAGTGATATCACAATTGGGATGCACAAACCGAACAAACCACTACGATAAAGGGAGTAACTTGTTATACACTGTTTGTTGCTACTGGTAACTGAGATGCGGCTTTGTATTTCCCTGTTTGCGTCACTTATGTTCAAGAATCAACGGAGTTCCATCATGTGCCAACAAGAAGCTTCTGACGGATATTCTGAGAACGGAATGGGGTTTCAAGGGTTATGTGATCAGCGATCAAAGTGCCATTGAGAGAATCATCACTCAACACCACTACCGCAACAACAGCGTAGACACCGTTGCCGCGTGTGTGAAGGCTGGCTGCAACCTTGAACTGTCAGGAAACCTGTCTCAGCCGGTATTCATGTCGCTTGGTACGAGTATATTGTGTGGGGGATTACTGTGGAGGGATACTTTCTGTGTTAACCTACCTGTGGGATGATGATGCCAAAGGGTTTGACCATCCTCCATGCATTATTTTCATCAACAATCTGTAGCACACGCCTGTGTGGCTGTATGTGTGGAAACACTATCGTAACTTTTGTGATGAAACACATCCAAGAAATCATCTTTCACTGGCGAAGATACGCGTCTTGAACATACAAAAACCCCAAAAGATGAAGTTGAATTTCATGTTTATTTTTTCAATCTGAGCTTGTCGTGTGACGTGTTATGGTTCTTATCTGAAGTCACGCAATGTTCTACATAAGGGAATTGCATCATTTAAGGAGGATAAACAATGTCAACAAAGTCTGGGTTTTTTTTTTTCACTGACTTCGGTATATCTAACGGATGCAAATGAATGTTTTACTATTACACATGACGTTTGTGTCATCTAAGCGTTAAAACAAGAATACAATCACCCATGAAACCGTGATTACATATCTCAAGAACTTAAGTTCCTCTGTACACTCAATAAGCTTGGTGTATGTCACATTCTAATTCTGAACTTGCACTGGGCCATATTAATCCGCAGCATGAAATCTGAGTGGACTGGATAGCTGTCATTAATACAGAACGTTTGTACAAGCAATTATATTGAACACAACATGAAAACTCATTTCACCTCCAAACTCCACCAGATTGTAAACTATCTAAACGTAAGGCCATGAAATGTAAGAGATGAGCTACACTTTCATCGTTATTGTCTATTTTCTTACAGTTGATGCAGTTAAACAAGGCAAGCTTACTGAAGACAAGGTCAGGACCAGTGTGAAGGCCTTGTTCAACGTCAGAATGAGGCTGGGAGAGTTTGATCCACCGGAAATGAATCAATACACTAAACTAAACATGTCAATAGTTCAGGGTGAGGCTCACAGGAACCTGTCCGTGGAGGCAGCATTGAAGACGTTTGTATTGCTGAAAAACGAAAACAACGTCCTTCCCATAAAACCATCGGACTACAGAGATGTTGCGGTAGGTGTATGTTATTGTTAAAAAGAAATATCATATATCTTTACAGGATCGGATGTAAGTATGCGTCATTCACATGTAATAGTAATGGTAATAAATACGCAAACATACCATCAATGAAGTCTTGTCTAACAGGTTGTGGGACCGATGGCCAACAATCCTAAAGCACTATTTGGATTTTATACTCCTGACATGGATCCTAAATACACCACCACCCCTCTACAAGGTATACAATCTATCTGGACGACGGTGAGATATGGGGCTGGCTGCTCGGACAACAATTGCACTCAGTATAACCGACAGGAAGTCCAAACAGCGGCAAAAGGCAGTGATCTGGTATTTGTGTGTCTTGGGACAGGTGAGTCCGTAATTGATTTCAATAGGACATTATTGTGTATTGTTATTACAAACACAATTTGCTTATAGTGTATTGAATAAAGAAATGGCGTGTTCGTTTGAATATTAAATCACCATCTCATACGATTTTAAGAAAAGAACAGTTTTCTACGTGGCTGCATCAGTAGTTAACGGCGATCCTGTCGCGTGCTTCTCAATACTATGTGGCTGAAGGAGGGATGTTGGAAGTCTAATGATCCTGTGGTGTTGAAATTTTATATTTTGTCACAGCACATTTTTATGTGGCATTGTGCTGAGGGCTTGTTGGGGAATGTAAGAACACGTTTCTGTCAGGAGCTGAACTAGAATCTGAAGGCAACGACAAGGCCAACCTGGACCTCCCTGGACAACAGCTGCAACTGCTGCAGGATGCCGTCAACTACGGTCAGGGTACGTAAAGGTACATTTAACAACCAGTGTGGAATTTCATCTTCTTGAATGGCCATTTATCAGTCGCATATTAAGACAGTGTTGTTCCCTTCTAGACCTACAAGCACAAAAATCAGCAGCAATAACACCAAGCACCACTATCATTTCCAATAACTATTCATCCTCCGCCTTTCCTTTCAGAAGGTGCGAAGGTCATCCTCCTTCTCTTCAATGCTGGTCCCCTCAACGTCACATGGGCTGTAGAGAGTTCAAAGGTTAATGTCATCATGGAACTATTTTTCCCAGCACAAGAAACTGGCAAGGCATTGCGAAGAATTCTTTTAGCTGAAGGCCCCAACTCAATTCCAGCTGGGAGACTTCCGGTCACATGGCCAAGGTATATAGACACGGTGGGTATATGTATTTGACTTTAAACCTTTCCTAGTTATTACCAACTCTGAACACTGCTCGAATCTTTCTCAAAAGTTCTTTGATCAATTTACATCAATATGGGCATGTAAAAGTTGAAGATGAACGGTCGCAGTGGATAGAGTTCGCTCAGCTTCTACATGCGTTGAGTAATGTGGTTCAAATAATGTAGATTTGATGTATATCCAGAAATATCAGTACGGATAGGGTATTTTCGTGCCTGTGATTGTGTAGGTTTACATGCATTAGAGTGATAGTGCCATGGTTTGAGGTATGATATACCATGAATAATGGTGAATGTTCTGTTATTTGTTGAAGATACGACCTTTACTATGATCTTAGTGCTTGGAATTGTTTGATGTTGTAGCTGAAGTAGCGATGTTTCGGTATTTCACAAGGACACTAAACTGCTATCCGTAAAGGTGTCTTTCCTTCGTAATGGAACTCTCAGGAAGTATATTATGTATAACGCCAAAGGCACTTAACATCACAGTGTGTCAGCTCTGATCATAGACGTACTGTATGGATCTACCAGCAAGTTTACCTTCAGTGAATCATAGTCAGGCATCTTGGATACCTTCTCCATAAGTGTCACTCATGACATGTATGTATTGACTCTCTGCATACATTCTTTCACAAGGTGCCTGACATGACCAACTACTCAATGGTTGAACGCACATACCGGTACGCCACGTATCCAGTTCTCTTCCCCTTCGGCTACGGCCTGTCCTACACCAGCTTCTTCTACGACACCTTGGAGTATCCCGATCAGGTGACAGCCGGGACCGACTTGACTGGATCTGTGTCTCTTACCAATCGAGGATCCTTCGATGCCGATGAAGTATGTACTCTGGAAAATATACACCTTAATTGTTAGATAATTCAAAGAATTCAATATCGTCCTGAATTATCAAGATCAGTTCATGGTGAAAGAAAAATATTGTTATATCCTCCATGTAATTGACTGTCAACCATACAAACATTTATCTTAATCCTAACCTAGGCTGCTCAGTATCGTAGGTACCTCAAACATCTTGGAATCATCTCTGGACCGGACAATCCAGTGACTGATATCACAAGCGTTCATCTAACTGTTATCCATATGAGCGAGCCAAACCATGCGATCCCTTTCGGTGGAATCATACGACAAGAAGAAATTAACAAAAGCCAATTGTAAAGACTAGTTGACGGATCTTCGAACTATTATACACAGTGCGGGAACGATGTCAAAGACGAGTGTAAGAATGATTTTTGCTCTGTTGAAAAAGGACCTATCGGGGTTTTTTGTTTTGTTTTGTTTTTAGGTAATCCAGGTGTATATATCCTGGTCTAACGCCACTGTCACAGTTCCTCAGCTTCAGCTGGTGGTCTTCGGCAGGTTGTTCGTACCACAGGGTGTACAGACACAATGGGACTTTACCATCTCAGCTGAAACCATGGCAGTGTGGACTGAGCAAGATGGATGGGTCGTTGAACCTGGTATGTTGATTGTTAAAACACTTTGTGATGGAGGAGCGTAGCACGACTAGGCTGGAAATCCAGTGTTTATTGGTATACATTGAGCTAGTACGGATAATATCTTTTTGTCCTTTATTGCCTCATCTAAACTGCATCACGAGGGGCAGTAGACGGGGCTAGGAAAGCAATTAGCGATTATAATGACCAAAGTTGTCAGAGGAAATTAACTGATCCATTGTCAAATATCCGACTACCCCCTTTAGTATCTAGAGTTACCTTCCTCCTTCCTCTTGAGAGGATCCTCAATATAACAAAGGCAATAATTCGGTAAATCGGTTCATGTACGTGTTACACCGTTAATTACAAAAAGAAAAGAAGCAACTTGCAATTACTTGTGTCAGTTGGTTTCTTGACTATTAATACATTGTATTGTGTACAATTCTTAGTAGAATCATAGATATAAACCATTAATGTGTCGTTAGTTTACCCACAGCTCGTAATGTGTTTACAATTACTACTTTATCAGTTAGCGAAAGCATAAAGTGATGTATTAATAACTGGCTTATTCGCATATAAAAATCACTGTCGTCTTTTTTCAGGTGTCATTTCATTATGGGCAGGAGGGCAGCAGCCTAACATCAGTCCAGCCGTACAATCCAATGTACTTGCTGGCCAGTTCAAAGTCGTAGGGAAAAAGGTGCTCGGTCGATATTAATGACGAAGCCACCCTTTTAACTTTAGACTGATTTCTCCCTTTGATTGATGAACAGCATGCAGATCATGTGACAAATAGCATCAGTATTGCCCGGTCAAGACCACATAAATATACAGTGTATTGTGCTGTTTTGTAAATGTTTTGTAAATGTTTTGTGAAATAGCGTTATGCGTTGTAAGAATATTGTTGGAAACATTTAGCGTAACGGTCTAGGTCAAGGCCGGGTGTTGTCTCGGCACGACAACAGCAGCAGTTTGTTGTGAGTATGTAGATTGTGTCTCAGATAGCAACGGTGCACTGAAGACTTGAATAAAATTGACCACTATGTATTCTGTTAGCATGGCAACTTGAAGTCACTTCGTCGTACCACGCCACCCTAGCAGTAAACGCAGTTATTATGAATAACCGTTAATCTCGTTCATTTACGAATTTTGTTTTTCTACGATTTACAAATAGTAACGTAGTCACGTTACTACGTATGTGTTATGATGAATTTACTTTATTATGGGTCGCTGAATGTGGGTTTGAACCCATCCATTTGTTTTGCTTCCTATGGATGTTGTGTGCTATGAGAAGGTCGCAGCATGGCGTAGTGTTTGTATCTGGAACTGTATCTTATATATAGGGATGGCTGTTGAAATGTATTTAAGGAGTGCTTTTACGCTCATCTGCATGCTAAATCGACAAGCCTTTTACGTTTGTTCTACACTGAAGGCACCCGTGAAGAGCCACCTCCTCGTGGTGGGTGCTGGGTAACGCTAAGTGCTCTTCTCCCGTGTGGACCCGGGACAGAATGTGTCCACAGCACCCCATTGCTGGTCGTAAGAGGCGACCAAATTGGGCAACCTGTTGGCCGTGGGTTGCGCCCCTGTGTCGGTGGAGGAGGGGATCCTGGTGGTTGAGGGCACTGGAACAATGACTAGGTGATCCTGTTGCCCAACACACCACTTCGGCCCTAACTTCACCTAGACGGGTGGTTGAATAGGCCCAATTCAATCAATCGGCTGGTCACGCCAAGCCCTGTGCTACATATTGTACTGTTGCACCAAAGTTTGAAAATTATACTTTGATATGTTTTAAAGTCTTGGCGAACTTTTGGACTCCGAATTTCAATACCTAAGTTAATATCTGTTTTTGCCTAGAGTTGTATGCCAGAAGGCGGTGGCTCATGGGCCAATCTGGTGGAATCATTAATCTTTTAATTTTTCTACTGGAGTATATCATCCGGGTATCCTTGGTGCTGCAAGCTGGAGACCCGCTTGTTTTTAGCATTGTCCTTGTGATACTCCGTGGTGGGTGGGGAGCTCGGATGATGAAACTTATACACTTACTATGGAATACAAAACCCCCCTAAAACGAAACAAGCGTCAACTGGACAGTGATGATGATGATCGACGACCTTCAAACTCAAATGAATACTGGCCACGATTTCTCGTGATCGAGACACTTGACAAATCACCTCTAAAACTCAATCCTTTTGCGGTATCAAAAGGTGTGTATGGTATTGCTGGTGAATTTTCAACATAAAAAGGTTACGTACAGGTTCTCTGCTCATAGAATGCAGTAGAAAACAGCAGGCAACAAATTTGATGTCCACTGAGTTATTCGTTGGAATACCGGTATCAGTTACTCCGCATAGAACTTTGAACTCAAGTAAAGGCATTGTGCGAGACCGGGACCAACTGTTTGCCGATATGAATGAACTGGACATTGCCTCGGAAATGAAGGACCAAGGAGTAACTCTTGTGAAACGATTTATGACCCGGAAAAACTCTGAAAATAGACCAACAAATACCTACTTATTCCATTTTTCTTCGCCAACTGCTCCAACATCAATTAAAGCAGGATATTGCAATATCAACGTTGACATTTATATACCAAACCCTCTGAGGTGTTTTAAATGTCAAAAGTATGGACATGGTGTCAATAGCTGCACAAATTCCATAACATGCGCTCACTGCGGTGAAAAAACTCACGTGACTGAAGATTGTGATAGTAACTTTAAAAAATGTACAAACTGCACTGGCACTCATTCATCTTTTTCTAAAGACTGTCCATTATGGAAACAACAGATGGAAATAAACAAAATTAAATTCACCAGAAATATTAGTTTTGCTGCTGCCAAAAAGCTTGCTCTTCAGACCCCAGAACCAAATCAGTCATATGCCTCAGTTACTCGAGTATCCGCTGGAACGAGTCAAAAAGCAACTGCACCTATGTCCACCTTTTCCACATCATGTCAAACTGATTTGACATGGGTTGACACTGATACACCTGAGGTATACTCACCTCACCAGTCAACACAAACGATTGAATCACAATCAAAAACACCAGTCACAGTTGAAGTTCAATCTCGGTCAGTGTCAAAGGATAAATCATCATCACAGTCTACCCCAACACTCTCTCTTGGAAATTATGGAAAACAGGTTTCAAAAACCAAAGTGAAACCAAACAATGATACTTGTAAGAAAAATCAGAGTGGCAGAGCCTCTAAAGGTGCAGAAGATAAGATCCAGATATACAATAGGTTTGGATCCCTTGAAGCCATGGACGTGTCCGAAAACATCCAGCACAGGGCACATAGTCTGTCACCCTCTCGAAAGTCAAGGGGTAGATCCCCAATAAACCCCCCAAAGAAATAGTTTCTTCGAACATTTTACAGTGGAACTGCAGAGGCCTTAAAAATAATTTGCATGAGCTACATCTATTAGACCAAGACTTTCAACCGTCAGCAATCTGCTTACAAGAAACGCATCTGAAGCAGACAGATTCTTTAAACGTTCGTCAGTTCAGCACATATAATTATTATTCTCCTGCTGAAAATAGGGCCACTGGAGGATCATCCATTCTTGTCAGAAATGGCGTTATCCACAGTGATGTGAAACTCACAACAAACCTTCAGGCAGTTGCAGTACGACTTACGTTGAACATTACACTTACTCTGTGTTCATTGTACATTCCGCCATCATCAACTCTTATTCTGGCTGATCTTCAGTCTCTCTATGATGAACTTCCCAAACCATGTGTACTCATGGGCGATCTGAATGGCCACAACCCGCTCTGGGGGAGTGCGACCACAAACACTAAAGGTAAAATTATTGAAGATTTTATTTCAAATAATAATTTATGTATCTACAATGGAGGTGCAGATACATATTTACATCCTGGAACAGGAACATATTCAGCCCTTGACCAGCTTACTTAATGAATTTGAGTGGTCAGTCCAGGATGACCTTTGTGGAAGTGACCATTTTCCTACTATACTTAAACGTGTGACCCCATCTGATACTCTTCCATTATCCAGATGAAATTTTAAAAAGGCTAACTGGCCTTTATATACCATACAATGTGCTGACAAACTTAAACCTGAACATTTTATTGACGTTCCTGATGCTATCAAGTGCTTTTCTGATGAACTAAATAACAATGCTGATGAGTGTATTCCAAAGTCCTCTGCTGTTCCACATATCCGAAAACCATGGTTCAACGATGACTGCAAACAAGCTAGGAAGGCAAGGAAAAAAGCAGAACATTATTTCCGTCGCCATCCTATGGTGCATTACTTAAATAAATTTAAAATTTTAAATGCTAAAGCACGGCGTACTTTTAAACAGAACAAACGCCAATCTTGGCAAAATTATGTAACCAAAATAAATTCTCGGACACCCATGTCCAAGGTATGGAACATGGTCCAGAAAATTAAAGGTAAAGGTACTAAATCTACTGTCCATCATCTTAAACATGGAGATCAATTACTAACGGAAAAATCAGATATTGCAAATAAACTGGGTGAAACCCTCGCTAAACATTCTTCCTCTTCTAATTATGTACCTAAATTCCAGCAGTATAAAAAACAACAAGAAAAGAAAACTATTAACTTCCATTCAGATAATGGGGAGGATTATAATGAAGCTTTTTCTCTTCATGAACTCCATACTGCTCTTGATCAAGCCCATGATACTGCTACAGGAGCTGATAACATACATTATCAACTCCTAAAGCATTTACCAGAATCCTGCCTAGAAACTCTTCTCAATATTTTTGATGATATTTGGACTTCGGGTAACTTTCCTCACTCATGGCGTGACGCCATAGTAGTACCAATACCTAAACCTGGACGTGATCATACTGATCCGTCCAATTATCGACCAATATCGATACCTAGGATCTGGCTCTTGCTGAGACTTGGATGAGCCTCGGGTGTATGTGCACGTGGTTTTCTCTGTTGTTGGACACACACACTTTGTTCGGGAGATCGAATCCCAAATTTACAGTTGTGTAACGTGCATGGTCCCCCCAAAAAGCGACCGGTAGCAATGAAGCAGGATCATCTTCCAAGTCTATGTTCCCCAGAGACCCCAGAAATGAGGGAGATCTCTTTTTTCTTGTAAATGTATTTCTTCCACTCTCCATTCATCACTGCCAAGAAATACATCTTACTCTAGAATCATATCGATACCTAGGATCTGGCTCTTGCTGAGACTTGGATGAGCCTCGGGTGTATGTGCACGTGGTTTTCTCTGTTGTTGGACACACACACTTTGTTCGGGAGATCGAATCCCAAATTTACAGTTGTGTAACGTGCATGGTCCCCCCAAAAAGCGACCGGTAGCAATGAAGCAGGATCATCTTCCAAGTCTATGTTCCCCAGAGACCCCAGAAATGAGGGAGATCTCTTTTTTCTTGTAAATGTATTTCTTCCACTCTCCGTTCATCACTGCCAAGAAATACATCTTACTCTAGATTGAGCAATTATGCAATTTCACTAACTAGCTGTGTTTGCAAAACCATGGAACGCATGATAAATAATCGACTTGTTTGGTACTTGGAAACAAATAACCTTATCACAGATATACAATGTGGTTTCCGTAAAAATACTGTCGATCACTTAGTGCGTTTAGAATCATTTGTTAAAAACGCACTAATCAAAAAACAACATGCTGTCTCTATCTTTTTTGACCTTGAGAAGGCATATGACACTACCTGGAAATATGGCATTTTACAAGATTTACATGACTTCGGCTTGCGAGGTCGTTTGCCTGAATTTATTGCCAAGTTTTTAAGTGACAGACAATTCCAGGTCCGAGTGGGTTCTACCCTGTCTGATCATTACAATCAGGATCAGGGTGTTCCACAAGGCAGTATTTTGTCTGTCACTCTTTTTAGTATAAAGATAAATAGTTTATCAAAAGTTTTAAATGATTCAATTGATGGATCGCTATTTGTGGATGATTTTAATATTTCTTGTCGTGGGAAAACTATGCATACTATTGAACGGCAACTGCAGATGTGTTTAAACAAAATAAATAAATGGTGTCTTGAAAACGGCTTTAAGTTTTCTAAATCCAAAACTAATTGTATACATTTTTGCAGAAATTATAAGCCACATAAGGACCCTGAACTATCTCTAGATGGCACTCCCATCAGAGTTGTTAAGGAGGCCAAGTTCTTGGGCCTAATCTTTGATTCCCACTTAACATTTCTGCCTCATATTAAGTTCCTTAAAACTAAATGCCTTAAGGCTCTCGACTTGTTGAAAGTTGTTTCCAACTCAAAGTGGGGAGGGGATCAAGCAACCCTCTTACACCTATATCGATCACTGGTCCGTTCAAAACTTGATTATGGCTCCATCGTATATGGCGGAGCCTGCAAAAGCAACCTTAAACTTCTCGATTCTGTCCACCACCAAGGCCTAAGACTTTGTCTTGGGTCCTTCAGAACTTCACCTATTGACAGTCTCTACGTTGAGGCTGATGAACCATCTCTTGAGCAGCGCCGTATAAAGTTAGCTTTACAGTACATTACTAAGTTATACTCTAATGACTCTAACCCTGCCTATAACTGCGTTTTCACTCCCCTTCATGAGGATTTATACACGAAGAAATCCTCGCTTGTCCCGCCTCTAGGACACAGAATTAAACCCTTTCTTTCTTCGGCCGGCATTGAGCTGGAAAACATAGCTCCCTCCCGTCTTCTTTCATCTCCTCCTTGGCAGTTGGTCAGGCCCCAAGTGGACCTAACATTGACCACATATAAAAAATCAGCAACAAATGAATTACAATACAAACAAGAATATCATCAATTAAAACATAAATATAGCAATTATAAATCCTTATTTACAGATGGGTCCAAGGACGGTGGCGCAGTGGCTTGTGCCACTGTCATTGGATCCAGAACAATATCTTCTAGATTACCAGACAACAGTTCTATTTTTACAGCTGAAGCTAACGCAATACTAACTGCTCTTAAATATATTCAAAGACACCCTCAGCATAAACAGTATATAATCTATTCAGACTCTCTTTCTTGCCTTCAAGCTATTAAAAATATTTCTTGTAAACATCCACTTGTAATTGAAATTATTGAATTGTATAATAATCTTGCTACTGGCCAATACGACGTCGTCTTCTGTTGGTTACCAAGCCATGTAGGAATCTCTGGTAACACATTGGCTGACCTTGCTGCTAAAGCAGCACTCAACAAATCTGTGACACCACTTCTTATTCCTTACAGTGATTACAAAGCCACCATTAGATCTTATATCCGTGATCTGATGCAGAAGAAGTGGGACACCCAAGTGGGTATCAATAAATTACATGAGATAAAACCCTACGTTGGTTATACCCACTTGGGTTGTCAGTCCAGATTTGAAGAGGTCATATTACGACGATGTCGTATTGGTCATACAAGGTATACACATGCATACCTGTTGAAAGGTGAAGATCCTCCGTTTTGCATCCCTTGTGATGAGAGAACCACGGTCAAGCATATCCTGCTTGACTGTGTTGAATTCTCCATCATAAGGGATAAATATTTTAATGTAAAAACACTTTCGGATCTCTTTAACACAGTAAATGCTCATTTAATTATTGCATTTTTAAATGAAATTGATTTCCTGGTTGAATTATAATTGCTATGTTCTGTAGATAGTTGTATTCTAAGGGATGGTAGTATAGATTAGGAACATTGATCATTGGTGGCTGTACCTTCAAAGGGGATTGAAGTATTGTAAAATTATTGTCTTCCTGAGAGGGTACGTAAGTCCAAAAATCTTCAAAGTAAATTTATACTTTCCAGGATTTTTAAGCATAGTACTTGTGTTCTTTTAATTTTGGCTAAAATTTCTTACACTCGCCAGCAGCTGAAGGGATGGTGTAAATCCAGCTCGGATCTATGCAGGTAGCAAAGGTACTGTAAGTCCCCATGGTCCCTAGTATGGTGATCTACCTTCAGTTGCTGGCGATCTATAGCCCGTATTTTATATTGTATTGTCCAAATAGTGGTATTTGTTTTAACTTTCCACACTAGTTTTAATTATAACTGTGATATTCTAGTTGTTTTACTGTCCTTTGACGACAGGTGTTTATAATGTATGCATATTTCACTTTAGTAAAAAATGTTCTCGTCACGATATGGCTGAAATATTGCCGATGTGACGTTAAATATTAACTCACTCACTCACTCTACACTGAACATTCAACACCTGTCAATCTTCAACCTATACATCTCTTCTACTGGGATATCAATACTTTTGTTAGTTAATATTTTAGAAGTGTGACGCAGTAGCTTAGATTTTAAAACTTGCACATCCAACGAACATGATAAATCCTTGCACTTTGACTCATGATGACAGGTGAGATGGTACTGCGGAAACAAATATGACAAACCAACATTTATAATCTTTGAGCCTATTCGCAACGACTAATGAAACATCACAATGCTTACATTTACAAAATAAAACAAGCTGTGAATGAATAGAGATTCATGCCTCAATAAATCCATTTAGGTCAGATTCCTTTCATTCAGATTCTCTTCTGCAAACAAATGTAGCGACCAGTGAGACCACATGATATTAACAGTTTTATGTGCACTAAATGTTTCTCGCCTTGTCATCTTTTTGTTATACTTTACAAAATAGGTTGGTTGGATATATAGTGAATCGCAAAAGAAACGTCACCTTTCAAATCATGGTTGTGATCTTATTATGATTGCACCGTTTTGTTAACATGTTCTTCAATCCAAATTGACAATTACTATCAACATCATTGCATTTCCTGCTGATACAGCATACAGACCACACGCACCTAAAAGTGCATATTAGGTATAAGGTTCCGAATGATGCTCGTGCAAATCGTAATGGACTTGCATATAGTGAAAAGTCCAGAGGATCGTCCGGTCCAGAGATGATTCCAAGATGTTTGAGGTACCTATGATACTGAGCAGCCTGGGTTAGAATTAAGATAAATGTTTGTATGGTTGACAGTCAATTACATTGCGGATATAACAATATTTTTCTTTCACCATGAACTGATCTTGATAATTCAGGACGATAAAAGCGAATTCCCACTTGCCTGCAATAATTCTTGTTTTTACACAATCGTCATACCACGACTTACGGCAGATCAGAGGAACCAAGCCTTGGAACTACTGGCCAGAGGGTAGCCAGCCATTTCAGTGTTCATGATAAGACAGTCTGCATGAGCGGTATCACGAGACGAATAGCATCCAGTAATTGCAGTAACATCACAACATCTAAACGACAGATTGTGAGCAACAATTTCAAGGATCTGTTCACCAGAGAGGCGGAACCAGCACATCAGACCATAGGAACACACAACAGACCCGTTAGTGCTGATAAGTTTGCGCGCGAAGAAAAGTTCTGCAGAGACTAGCATCATGCATATGGTTCTGATTTCACCGCTCGTCACCGTCAAAACTCAACACAGAAATTGCGATATCGACTATGGAGATCTCTGCTCTGTTTCTGCTATTGTGTTCTGACACCCGATAACAGTGTGACATGCGAAGGCATGGAGCACGCTTTTCAAAGGAGAGTATTGTTGAATGATACCCGTGGTATGGTCCAAGTATCATGTTGTGGTGTGCTATTGGTCTGAACCAGTGGTGTCCCAGAATCTCGATCCAGGGCGAAGAAATGGCGTGCTAGCTCCTCGCTATATTGACCTAGTAATAACACTCCACATGTTACCACTCTTACAGAATCACTTCTTCTAGCAAGACCACGTTCGTGCCCACCCTGCAATGGCACTCAGTCCGGATTGAAGTCCAAGAGAACACTTTGGAACGGGACTCAAAGACTGAATGACCGCCAACCCAAGACGAGTGACTGCGGCTTCACGTGATCAGACGTTTCACAGACTATGGAGTCTGTGCCCATAGCCGTCATGAACTGGATAATTCACTATATATAGAGACCATGCAACGCAGTCATCAATGCCCATAGAGACTACGAGGTACTGTCCTTGAATTATTTTAGAGTACCAGTTTTGATGATTTTGTTTTCGTGAACTCTAAATGCAATTCCAAAAAATCTGTCAACTATAATGATAAAGTTTGAACTCAGTCCTCCGTTTTTATTGGTAATTCAGTATATCTGTAAGAGTATAAACTACACATGCATTTGCGTTTGTTTGGTTCAATTCCCTCAAGGTTTCGACCAACACTCTCAGAGTCAGACACCTTATGAAAACACGCATCTTACAGGTACAACTACCACGGATGGGACTCGTACAAAAGAAACGGTGACCACGTTGTAAATGATATTGTACATTCATTGGTGACGTCGATGGTGTTGGCTGATTGGGCAGGTTTTGCTCACATTTCCGTTGACACTTGATATGAGGACTGGTTAATAGTGATGCAAAAATACCAATTTATGTCACTTGTAATCTAACAATGAACGTTTAGCAGATATCTGTAAAGAAGACAGTGCCTATGCAGTGTATCACTCAATCCGTACAGGCCTACAGCATACTTGGGTAGCGCGAACAATCTTCGCGAACAACAGATGTCATCTTAGCAATTGATTTTCGGGGTTTCGCCCTTTATGACTGCACGAGCTGGGGGGGGGGGGGGGGGGGGGGCAAGGGGGCGTGTGTTTCCTTGCATTTAGGGATATATTGCTAACATATTGCCATGGACAGTGTTAACAATGCGTTACGTTCGTGCGTATAGTTTATAAGCTTATAATACTTTCTGTTTTAAAACTGGCAGTTAGTAATTGATAGTCCCTAATTTTAACTGATTTGACAAAACTGGAATGTCATCAATTTCATCGTGTGATAAGATGAATCATGGCTGACAGCTGTATGCTGTTGAGGAACGATATGTGTCATTATCAACATTATCCAAACTTTAACTGGCATTTCAAAATGGTTTGGAAGCCAGATATCAGAAGTAAGTTGGTTCGTGTTTCTCAACTAAAACGCAGAAATATAAAAGTGTTTGCAAACGAGCCTTCTTGTCTGTCCTTCTCACCAATAATGTCTATAACGAAGTGTACATCATTGTGCACAAGGAGGTATTGTTTATTGAATAGAGTAACGCTGTGTTGTAGATCCCTACACCGCAGCAACGGTGTTTTCTTCGTCACTGACTCACCAACTTCAGGAATTCTGGTCATACAATCAATACAAACTAAAAGATAACATGTTTGATAACTCCGGACAACTCGGGAGACGTGTTCAGCTATGTGTTTTCACAGTAATGTTTTAGAATGGGTGTGAATAAATACCGGACATATGCCACATATAGTCTGGTTCATAATTATTGAGAATTTTTCTTCTTACTTTGAGCTATCCTAACACCTCAACTGATTCACTGATACTTAAAACTAAGTAATGGTTTAAGGGAGGTAACTCATCTTGGCCTACTGAGTATAGTACAATTAGAGTTACCTCCCCTGAATTTGTAGCAGACGTCATTTTCCTCAGCACTGTCAACAATGTCTGCTGAAGATAAAAGAAGGTTGATTTTTGAGTTGTGTAATCAAGGAATTGATGATGTAAATACATTGGCAAAGAGAACAGGAACTCCTCTTTCTACTGTGTATAGGATTAGGAAGAATTTTAAAGAGGGAAAGGATTTTGGGCACTAGAAAGGAGCAGGGAGACCCAGAAAATTGGACTTCTCAGATCGCGTCCGGCTGAGAATTTTAGCGTCTAAAAAGCAAAGGGCAAGCATCTCCAACATCAGGTATGAAATGATAGAAAGGGGATCAACAGTTGTATCAAAATCTACAGTTAGAAGAAATTTGATTGATCTTGGATGGGAGAAAAATACTGGAATTCCTTCTCCTCTCATGAAACAAGAACATAAAGACAGGCGTGTTGAGTGGTGTTTGGCACATGAAAACTTTGACTGGGAAAATGTGATTTTTACTGATGAAAGCTCAATATGGGTATATCCCAATAATGTGAAAATATGGACAAAGTCTGCGTCAGCACCGTTGTATCGACGACCTAAATACAGCCCAAAGTTTCATGTATGGGGAGGGATATCCTTATTAGGAACGACCCCGCTGTGTGTGTTTGAGGGAAATCTGACAAGTCAACGCTACACTAACATATTAGATAATTTTCTCCTTCCAAGTGCACATGTGTTTTATGGAAATGACTGGATTTTGCAGCAAGATAATGATCCTAAACACACCGCAAAACACGCCAAGCAGTGGTTTCAGGAGAAAAATGTGACTGCATTACCATTTCCTGCATATAGTCCTGACTTAAATCCCATTGAGAACATTTGGGGGATGATGAAGGAATGTGTGAATCAAAAGGGGTTGACAAAAATTGTAGACATGAAGAGAGAAGTGGTCCGATACTGGGACAGCATAACTCACGAGATACTAACCTCTCTGATAGGAAGTATGTCTACCCGCCTTAGACTGTGCCGTGAAGCTCAAGGAGACTTGATAAAATATTAAATTGTTACCTACACAACATGAAAAGGTCAGTTCACTTTCACAATACATTCAATTTTATCTGATTTGTTCTCGTATAATAATATGAAATGCTTTAGCTATTCTCAATACTTTTGAACCATACTGTATATATTCAAATTTGACTTGAGCATAATTGCTGTGCGAGATGATTATACTTTCAGTCAGCTAAATAGACGCAACTTCATACATAGGAAACATGTAATATTTAGGTATCAAATCCTAAATCGTTTGTAACTACCTTTTCACTTGAGTCTATTCTTCAGTTTTATCAAAAAATAGCCCAGGGTCACACTCAATAGTATAACGGTCTGTTCCCCTATCTTATCTAATAACCTGCAGAGTAATCATGCATTGGTTTGATACGTATGAAGGCAATGAGGCACGTTGTCCATGTAACACATCCCTAGTCAGTCGTCACACAGGCACTTTCCCTGTGTCGTCCACACACAATGCTTCTCCTTCTTCTCGCTCTCGTCCCGTTCGTGGTGGGAGACTATCCCTTTAGAAATACCTCTCTACCCTGGGAGGACAGAGTCAACGATCTCGTGGGTCGTCTCACCCTGGACGAGATCCAGCTACAGATGGCCCGTGGGGGTCAGGAATTAACGCTGGTCCCGCCCCTGCTATACCCCGGCTTGGAATCAAACCTTACTCCTGGGACACTGAGTGTCTCCGGGGAGATGTATTTGCGGGCGAGGCTACATCCTTCCCCAGGCACTAGGACTTGCAGCCTCATTTAGGCGAGACCTTTATGAAGGAAACACTGAAACAGAAACGTCCCTACAATGTGAATGGTTAGAAATAACTGTACATGTTTATCAACAAGTTATTCTGAAATTCCTGCAAGCTTGGAAGTAATCTCTACCCCAAACTCGATCGCTTAAGTAGTGTTTCAGTAGAACATCGTTGGACATTTCTTCAAGCAGTGATTATTTATATTTTGCAATATCGGTTTTCTCGCTTGTATATCAGGCAGTATTTGTTGTAAAAGTGAGTGAGTGAGTTATTATTTCACGTCACATCGGCAATATTGCAGCCATATCATGACGAGAACTTGTTAAATATTGAAATAGAAGATATGTATATGATAAAAACCTGTCGACGAAGGACAGTAAAACAACTAGAATATCACAATGAGAATTAAAATTAGCCTTAAAGGTCAAAACTAATATCACAATACAATTTGGACAATAAAATATAAAAATAGGCTAGAGATCGCCAACAACAGACGGTAGATCACCATACTTGGGTGCTGTAAGAGGTTGTTGTTATTGGTTACTTGGAATCTTTGGAAACATGTACACACCTAGGTCGTTGGTCAATAGACACGTGAATGGATCAGGTGGTCGATTAATTGGTTATTTCATTGCCTACAAATGTTAAATAATGTCTCTCCTCCTGCAGCACAGATGTGATATTCAGGGTGGCCCAAGCCACAGGTGAAGAGGTGAGAGCCAAATACAACAGCTACACTTCACATGGGATATACGGCACTCACAAGGGTATCAGCTGTTTCAGTCCGGTCATCAACATCGTGAGAGACCCCAGGTGGGGCAGGAATCAGGTGAGAGACCACAGATATGTTTGAAGGTCTCACATGTCCGTAATCATTCGGGAACCTGCCTTCCACATTTCCACATCCACGGCCTTTCATTTCATTATTGTCTGTAGAGCCCATTTGCTCACTATATGACATTTAACTATACAAATTGACTGAAAACTAAAGTTGTTGAAAGATACAAACGCATACTACAGTTCGAAAGTTGAAAGTGTTCCATAATACAAATATTTTGCTTTCTTCTCTCACACATCAAATGTTTCACTTAAGGCAAAATATATTTGTCAAAAGACCGTTTATTTAAGCTTGAAAATCACAAGAAAGTCACTATGTGTGATTATTTTATGTCACAGCGAAACGTTTACTTGGTAGGCTGACATAAACAGACAACATTTCATTCCTGGAATTTGTCAAATGATTGTGTAGGTTGGAGCAGCTGAAGCAATTGATTATGACTAACTGAGGTATGAGTATATCTAAACTGTGAAAAACATATACAAATGTGTGTGTATCGTGCAAATCTTTTGAAGTGGAATGCATAAGAAAGGCATGATATATGGATGTCCCAAGGTAAATGAATATGAAATCCCATGCCCCTATGACAGAGCCCCGGACTTGCATCATCCCCGATCAGAGTGACTGTTCAGTACATTGGTCCTCTCAGCCACAAGATCTCCCACCTCATTAGGAACCGTGAGCGACAAGACCGTCAAGAATCTTTTCAGAGCCAACGGCAGTGCAAGCCCCAAACCAAGAGGATGCACCTACCAGATTCTGTGTAGTTGTGGACAACTGTACATAGGAGATCGCAGCGACCTATCAACACAAGACTCAAGGAACACCAAGCGTTCGTCAACCGTCCGCTTGATCAAAGGTGCGCGATATCGGAACATATCCTCAAGAACAAGCACCACACCATCCATCGGGAAGTGACCAAAGTCTTGCCTTCCAACACGTGGCGCCAAAGGAAGCTTCAGGAAGCCATGGACATACGGAGAGAACAGTCAGTCATCAACCGTGATCAAGGAATCCCCTTACCATGTGCTTGGGATTCGCTTATCTAAATACACACTTCTCATCTTACGTTCTTCTCCTGTGCCTATCAAAATCTCATCAGCCCACGGGCCTCTAGTTTATATTGCGTAACTGATCTCCCTTCTTCATGTTTATACAACATCAATGTATAACGGGCATCCTCGTGATTATATTCTTTACATCATCAAAAAACATTTCATCAAAAAACATTTTTATAATGTATCCCTGGTCTCTTTCTGGGTAAGAACGTCTCAGAATGATCATATTGACAAGTGTGAAACCAGTTAGAGTTGTAGAAATTATATCTGTACCAAAGGATCTTTTGTCTTATATGTATATATCTCCCTGATATATACCATTCACCTAGATACGCCCCGAAAGGTCGTGTTATGCACTCTTATAAGTCCATATATCGGGCTTTGTCTTGTATTCATACGCTTCCAAATGTTCTCTTTCTTCAGGAAACATATGGACAGGATCCATTTCTAACAGGGGTCTTCGCTGCAAATTTCGTAAAGGGTCTCCAGGGAAGCGACCCTCGTTACATCAGAGCCAACGCTGGCTGCAAACACTTCAATGTCCATGGTGGTCCCGATAACATACCTGTTTCACGCGGATCGTTTGATGCAAAGGTAACTTGGAATAAAAACCCAGACGTCATTACATAAAAACCTGTATAAAACAATCGCATCTACAACAATTCACGAAGTCTTATTTCTACCTTAATGGTTTATTATGGACGAAAAAGATGGCTGCAAATATAAGTACTAGTATCGGACTCGTACTAATTTCGAATATCTCAACTGTTGCATTGCTTTTATGATGTCCCTGTCTTCAGGATTCCTTCTGTGACCATTCGTTCATTTTATTTCAACAGCAACGAAACCATGTCCATACTGCCTCAGAGCGCCATGAATATTAACCTCATTGTTTTGCTTTCCTATTGGTAAAAGCAATAGTAGCAGTACGCTCAACTGTTTTGCAGGTATCTGAAAGAGACTGGCGCACTACGTTTCTCTCAGCGTTTCGCACCTGTGTCAAGGCCGGCACCTACAACCTTATGTGCAGCCACAATAGGTACTGTACGAATCGCAAAACTGCATTTTTTCGTTTTTTAACGAAACATTACTCCCTGATGATATAAAACTTGGCGGCCACAAACCGTACACACCACTACGATACTATGAGTGACTCTTCTTAACAAACAAATACGAAACGATCCAGATGACACGCGGATCTTTTTGGTAATATTCATGCGTCTTTGTAATTCCCTCCTATCTCCGTCACTTATGTTCAAGAATCAACGGAGTTCCAGCATGTGCCAACAAAAGGCTTCTGACGGATATTCTGAGAAACGAGTGGGGTTTCAAGGGTTGTGTGATCAGCGACGAAGGCGCCATTGAGCTCATCATTTCTGGACACCACTACCTCAATAACAGCATCGACACCGTTGCAGCGTCTGTGAAGGCTGGGTGCAACCTTGAACTGTCAGGAAACCTGTCTCAGTCGGTGTTTATGTCACTTGGTACGAGTATATTGTTCATGTTAGCGTTTACTATGGAGAGATTCTTTCAGTGTTAACCTGACGGTGGTGTGACGCAGTCTTTAGGTCAACGGGCTTGACCATCTTCCAGTCAAGTAATAATAATGATATTATAAATCCGTAACACACGTTTTTATAACTGTACGAGTGGGAACAAAATGGTAACGTTTTGCATGGTAGCAGTGATGAATTACCATAACGCCAAGATAATATTTAACCAAAAATGACCAAATTGAATGTAGGTCATATTTTCATATTTTAAGGTTATCGTGTGGAATATGTTGGCATTTATCTAAAATCAGATAATGTCAGACGTCATGATGTCATGGGTTTGCGTGTCTACGGCAGTATTGTCTGTTTCCTTACAGTTGATGCTGTTAGGCAAGGCAAGCTTACTGAAGACGAGGTCAGGACAAGTGTGAAGACGTTGTTCAATGTCAGAATGAGGCTGGGAGAGTTTGATCCACCGGAAATGAATCAATACACCAAACTCAACGTTTCAATAGTTCAGGGTGAGGCTCACAGGAACCTTTCCGTGGAGGCAGCATTGAAGACGTTTGTATTGCTGAAAAACGAAAACAACGTCCTTCCCATAAAACCCTCGGACTACAGAGATGTTGCGGTATGTGTATGTAATTAACAACGGTATCGTATACTGTTACAGGGATGGATGTATGTCTGAGTGATTCACACGTAATAATGATAGGGGGTAAGGATCAAACAAATCTAACATGAATAATGTGATTTGTTGCCAAACAGGTTGTGGGACCAATGGCCAACAATCCTGAAGCATTGTTTGGAGACCTAACATGGATCCTAAATACACCACCACCCCTCTACAAGGTGTACAATCTATCTGGACTACAGTCAGGTATGGAGCTGGCTGCTCGGACACTAAATGCACTGGTATTTGTGTGTCTTGGAACAGGTGGGTTGAGAATATGTTATAATTGGACAATATTATGTGATATTATTGTGTTTTTGTTATTTATCGAGTAAAGACACAGTGTGTTTACTTTGAAGTATTAAATCCTTATCTGTGTTATCCCCCTAACGCGTTTAGATCAATCTTGGCGGATGAACTTGTGCCTTTTGGTAGTTTTCAATTTCTGAAAACACATCTTTTTATGCTTCTATGGCAACACGTTTGACTTTGACTGAAGTTGGTTTCGGTGAGCAACATTTTAAAGCCGTTCAATATCTTCATCAAACCTTTTGTTTCTCAGTAAAATAATTTTGGCTTTTTCATGGCAACACGTTTTACTTTGAGTGAAAATAGTGGGAGTACTCCTTCCCGGAGAAGCACTTAAAATAATGATAAAAATACCTAATTTGTATTCACTTTGTATTGACATAAATCAACAGTATTCAAAGTATCAGCACTACTGAATAAGCAATAAGGCCGTCTGTTCTTGATACAAGCATTCTAGTACATGAATAGTATTTTCCAGATGTAATGAAAAGATATCTGCTTGACATCATCGTAGCGAGTTCATGGAGTCTTTGAGTATTTTACCATTGATACTGATGACTTTGGCTTCTTAATTTATAAGTACTTTTAGCGATCCCTTCATGTGCTTCTTACCACAATGTCGCTGATGGAGAGCATGTTTGGGGATGTCGATGTTGTGAGTACGTTTCTGTCAGGTACTGAAGTAGAGGCTGAGGGCAACGACAAGGTCAACCTAGACCTCCGTGGACAACAGCTGCAGCTGTTGCAGGATGCTGTTACTTACGGTCAGGGTACGTGGAGGCATATTTAATAACCACTGTGGAATTACTTCTGCAGTTGTTGAATGGTCATCTATCAGTTACATTACTATACTAACTAGACCCACAAGAACAATTATAGCAAAGCCAACACCAACTATGGTCATGTCTAATAAATATCCATCCTTCGATCATCACAAGGGATAACTATTTTAAATCAAGAAAAATGAAGGATCTTTTTAGTAATGTTAGTTCTCATTTAATCATTGCGTTTTAAAAAGAATTAGACCTGTTACGTGACTTGTAAATAGATAAATATTTTATAGTTAGAAGTTGAATTAGCAACTAAGACTGTTAGTAGCTGTATCCTCGAAGGGGGTTTAAGTACCATAATATTATTGTCCTGAAAGGGTACGTAAGTCCACAAACATTCAAAGTAAATTCTAAATTTCCAGGTTTTTAATCGTAGAAGAAGTGTGTTTTTATTGTATGGCTAGATTTCACAAATTGCTGATGGCTGTGGGGATGATGTAAATCCAACTAGGGTCCATGCAGGTAGCAAAAACTACTGTAAATCCCCACGGTCCCTACTATGGTGATCTACCTTCAGTTGTTAGCAATCTATAGCCCATTTTTATATTGTATTGTCCTCTATAGATAAATTATTTTAGGTTTAGTTACAAGTTTTACATTCTTTTCTGTGACATTCTAGTTGTTTTTACTGTCTTTTGTCGATAGGGTTTCATAATACTCATATATTCCATTTCAATGTTATGTTCCGTCACGATATGGCTGAAATATTGCCGATGTGACGTTAAATATTAACTCACTCACTCACTCACTCACTCACTCACTCACTCACTCACTCCATTCTTCGACTTTCCTTTCACAAGGTACGAAGGTCATCCTTCTCCTCTTCAATGCGGGACCACTCAACGTGACACGGGCTGTAGAGAGTCCACAGGTTAATTCCATCATGGAACTATTTCTCCCAGCGCAAGCAACAGGCGAGGCATTGCGAAGAATTATTTTAGCTGAAAGACCCAACTCAGTTCCGGCTGGCAGACTTCCGGTCACATGGCCAAGGTATATGGGCACGGTAGGTATACCTTCATGGTCATTGCTTACCATTTGTGAGCATCACTCGAGTCTTTCTCAAAACTTATTTAGGACATGAAAAACAACCATTTAAGAAGTTATAGTGGATAGAGTTTGTTCACCATCTATGTCCGTCTGATAACCTTTTGATTTTTTTCAAATAATGTAGATGTGTATGCAGAATGATTTTGAATGTCAGTAGTAATAGTGCGTTTTTGTGCATGTGAATGTTTAGATTGGTGATAACGAGAGTGACAGTGCTGTGGAACTATATCATTTCATAATCACTATGTGGTATGGTGACAATGTGACCGTTTCTATCACCGTAGTGTCTTGAATGTCTTTGTACAAGTTCATCAGGCGACGTGTCGGTATTTAACAAGGACAATATGTTGTTATCCATAAAAGTATCGTTTCGTGGCCATGGAACACTCAGGAGTGGGTTTTAACGCCATCTGAAGCAGTGTTTCCAAGAGGGATAGGGTATGGCACACCACAGCACGACAGTCTGATCTGAGACTTTCAGGCCATATATTCTGGATACCTTCTTCAGCTGTGTCATTTGGCGCGTATGTATTGACTCCCTACTCATATTCTTTCACAAGGTGTCTGACATGACCAACTACTCAATGGTTGAACGCACATACCGCTACGCCACGTATCCAGTTCTCTTCCCCTTCGGCTACGGCCTGTCCTACACCAGCTTCTTCTACGACATGCTGGAGTACAAGAGTGACGTGACAGCCGGCGCCGACTTGACTGGTGCTGTGTCTCTTACCAATCGAGGATCCGTCGATGCCGATGAGGTATGTCGTACTAAAAACATGAAATAAAAACGGTTATGTAATTTAAAGAATACCTGGATATCCTCCTTCAGTATCCTGGATTATCAATATCAGTTCATGTTTAAAGAAAAATAAGTGACTGCCGCCTACACAAGTATGTTACTTCTCACCTCAGTTGCTCAGCATCGTAGGTACATCAAAACCTTTAAGTTAGTTTCAGGCTGTCAGGCTGATTGAAGCGGCGTAGAAATAATCAAATATGGACCAGACAACTCAGTGATGATATCATGATGTCATGAATCAACCATGGGAGTCGCCTCACACGACAAGCGTGGGTGTTAGAGACCAAACACTGGTTGACGATCTCTGACCTCATATACACTTGATAAGGATGTAAATATCAGAATGATATTTGTTCTGTTGGACGATGACCCATCGCTTCCTTATTTCAGGTTATCCAGGTGTATATATCCTGGTCTAACGCCACTGTCACAGTTTCACAGCGTCAGCTGGTGGCCTTCGATAGAGTGTTTGTACCACGGGGTGAGCAAACACGTTGGGACTTTACTATTTCGGCTGAAACAATGGCAGTGTGGACTGATCAAGTTGGATGGGTTGTTGAACCAGGTATGTTGAATGTGCAGATACAGAACACTTGGTACAGTGTATCGAGACTGGGTCGAAACTCCAGTGGTTGATGTTATGAACAAACAATCAATCTGAATATTCTCTCTTCATCATTTATTGTGTCATCTATCTTACTGTCATCTATATGAGAGAGGATTACTTCACCTGTTGAGAAATATCAGACTGCCCTCTTTAAATGTTACCTACCTTCTGTAAGGAACTAACACAACATCAGCAATCATAAGGTTGACAGGTTCAGATACATGCCACTCGGTTGATTACATTAAAAAGAAATGAAGCAGCTTGGAATTAGCTGTGCAAGCAGGAGTTTTGAAAATAAAACAAATTGTGTTGCTTAAACATTTCAGTATAATCGTAGACATACACTTGTTTCTAAAACAATGTCTTTATGTGATCAACAACTGGAAGTTCTGTTGCATGTTAAAGCTTCAGTTAGTGGAATCTAGAGTGAAAATGGACGTATTAGTATATTTCATTCAATATAATTTTTTCAGGTGTTATTTCATTATGGGCAGGTCAGCAACCCAACCAATGTCCTTGCTGGCCAGTTCAAAGTCGTTGGGAAAAGGGTGATTGGTCGATATTAGTAAAAAACTATGTCCTTTGGTTAACTTGTTGTGGCACTTTTTTTGTTAATATGACAGCGTAAGGTCGTTCTGAGCTCAAATGATAATTGGAATTTCGTTTATCTTAGTAAAGTGAAGCAGTATCTTTGGCGCATGTAAAACTTTCCTTATCTTTGCACATTTTGTAACACATTTTGTAACAATAAAAATGTTTGCTTCATCAGTGTGTATGCTGCTCAGTCTACTGCAAGATGTCAAACAATTATGACTAGAAACTGAAGTTACATAACGGAATACGACTTTCCACATTCTTGCGTTCTTGGAGTTGGAAGACGAGCCTGCTTCATTGCTACTGGTTATATTCGGGATCATGCATGCTACACAACTAGACGGTATTGTGAATTTGGGATTCGAACTCTCCAACAAAGGATTCTGGCACACCTCACAGACACAGTGGTTACAGTGGTCCATGTTACAGACAGTTTGACATACCTAAAAATATTTCTCTCAGCCGTTTTATGTTTGTTTCATATTACCAAATAGATTCCTTCGCAAGTTTGTGCTGACATCTGGAATCATCTCCGATTTTCGGAGATCCATAATTTATACAAGTGGAATCCTTTGTAGGAGATACTCGTGGTTGATTTTTCCGTCTTTTAAGATGTATATTTACATTAGTTATAAACATAAAGAGCACGCAGTTGGGTGCGTTAAAGTGTATTGAAGAGGTGGTCTGACACACGTATAACTTCAATGCAAACAGTAAATGTTTCAATGTTTAATAGCAAACACTAAAACGTCACCTCTTGAAGTGCATGCGTGTGTGTGCTGGAGGATGTGTGTATGAGTGGGAGGTGTTATAAGGATATTATTTCATAATATCTGTTATGATAATATTCCCCTGATGTGGAACAGAAATGTCATCATCTACTGTCCCGTAGATACCTGATTCTTAAGCGAAGAGGGGAATAAAGAAACCATGCCACGTACAGAGAGACACTATAGAACGTGCGCAATAATAAAAAGAGTGCGCACCCGTGAAAACGGAGGGAAATGAAGTATGCTCCAGCAGTTCCCCTTTTCTCAAAAAGGTGTACCCTCAGGACTGGGTGCCTCATTTTTGTGAGACATGAGTACTTTGCTTCAATTTCCAACATGTACAACATGAATATTGTAAATGCTCATCAGGACTATATACCAAGGTAAACCTATTAGATGAAAGCAAAACACAAGACCTTGACACGATCCAAAATACCCACGATTGTCTATCTCATGTATATCTGCGAGTCACTACACATTCTAATGTATATAAGTTAAACATTCCGGTGAAGTGTCTGCAACTTTGGAACCCTTTTGCCCTTTTCTGTAGCCTTCTGATGTCCCAGACGAACCTTTCCACTGGTGAGGAGGTGAAGGCCAAGTATAACAAGTACACAAAGTACGGGATACATGGCAAACACAACCTAGGGTATCAGCTGTTTCAGTCTGGTCATCAACATCGCGAGAGGTGGGGCAGGAATCAGGTAAGTATAATCTGAAGGTCATCTATGTGAAATCATAGAATAATCTTGCTGTAAGCAATAGAAAACACAGTTAGCGAATGCTTGGAATGAATCAATGCTTCCCTGGTTTGTCACTGTTAGACGTCAACTTTGTACAGAAAATGTCAACTGTACTGAACAGTACTGAAGCAACAAACCTACGAAACTCGAACCCCCTTGCCTAAACGTGACATTTCTACATTTACTGTCTAGACACTTCTACCGCCCCAGATAACGTTGTCGAAAAGACTTGACGTGAAATAAATTCAAACGACATTGATATGAATTCCTGTACGGGTGTAAATACCATCAGTGTTACAATCTTACTAAACATTCATTATTTATAACATGCAATATGTGCATCCATGTTTATTTCATTGTTCAACTGTGCACCATTAAACTATGGTTTAGTGCTCAGATAACAAGAGTACTCAGTATAACTCTCAGGAAGGTCAGACAAGGGAAAAGGCTCTGATCTTCTTATTGTCTAGGGGCGCTGAGCTTATGTAAGCGTTTTGGTTTAAATCCTTTCTCCTTGTGTTGGTATTAATAGAAATAGTGATCATATAAACGTAGGATGGGATTACAATGACAAGGAGCACGGATTAAGAATAAAGTGGTCATTTTAAACAATTTGTAAATGAAACAAACACTTGCGTAAGACCTTTGCTGCATTCCTTCCGATAAACAGCGGTTCAACTAGGCTGTCGGTCGGGTATATTTCTGTAATGCTTCTACCTCAACAGTATGGCATCTAGTTTTACCTGTTGATTTGAGAAAATGTTGATATTCTATATTGCTGCCGGCAATTTAGCTGAGTCACACGCTGTTATGTATTAATTAATTCAGGTCAGGGCCTGGAATACAAAGGCAACGACAGGAAGGATGTTGGCAACGTCGATCAGGATAGGTGAATACAGTTAATATCATAAGCGACTTTTTGTGGGTCATAAATTTCTAAGTGCAATGTCCTCTTCACAAAATGACGATGTTGGGTTGTTTGCGTTATTACCAAGTGGTTTATGGGCTTGTTCTTCACTTCAGAGGTAGTTTCGATTGTCATTTTGGTGCAGTATGTGAAGACTGTCTCTGTCCCTTTGCCTTGATATTGTTTCACCGAAGGTCAATATGGATCCAATATATACGCACGCGAAAACTCAGGCCCAGATTATATTACCAGCGTAAGAAAACGATACTTCTTCACACCTATTATATTATTTCCAATATATTTAGTCTGTGTGGAAACGTTCATCAACAACAACGATCCAACGGTCTGTTGTCTGTATCGCACCAGGCTCACTGAAGCAGACTCAGTCAGGGTGAAAAAAAGTAGCAATTTCTCCTTGCCCCTTGTCCCATTCCTCGTCAGTGAGTGAGTGAGTGAGTGAGTTTAGTTTTACGCCACACTCAGGAATATTCCAGCTATATGGCGGCGGTCTGTAAATAATCGAGTCTGGACCAGACAATCCAGTGATCAACAACATGAGCGTCGCTCTGTGCAACTGGGAACCGATGGCATGTGTCAACCAAGTCAACGGGCCTGACCAATCGATCCCGTTAGTCGCCTCTTACGACAAGCACAGCCGCCTTTTGTGGCAAGCATGGGTTGCTGAAGGCCTATTCTACCCCAAACCTTCATGGGTCCCCATTCCTCGTAGGTAAACGTATCGTTTGCAAGGTGCCTGACATTAATACTAGTAACTACTCGATGGTGGGACCCACATACAGGTTGGCCAAGTATTCAGTTTTCTTTCATACACCAACTTATTCCAAGGCATTTTGGAGCATCCCGATCAGGTGATAGCCGAGACTGACGTGACTGGTTCTCTCTCACTTATCACTCGAGAACCATTTGATGAGATACCTTTGCGCTCACTGTATGCCGCTATTAGTCTGCGTCACTATTTCACATGACGGCCATGTTACTGAGACAGTATTCTATTGTTGCGGAAAGGATGGTATAATCACCTATGATACACCCTCAGTATATGATACTATTGAGTTTCATGGTGTTTCAGGATTTCAGATAACTTAGTTATATACAGCCAGATAAATATATTCATCAAAATCTATCTATTTCCAAACATTGTTTCAGTGAGGTCATTGCATCATACTTACGAACGCTTCAAGTCACAAGATACAATGTATGCGTATTGAGAAAACAATATCAGCCGAAGTTTTACGTGCGCTTCTATCAATTTCAACGTAAACAACATGCAGATGTGATGATCTGGCTACAGATCAGTGAGTGAGTGAGTTTAGTTTTACGTCGCACTTAGCAATATTCCAGCTACATGGCGACGGTCTCTAAATAAATTAGTCTGGACCAGACAATCCAGTGATCAACAACATGAGCATCGATCTGCGCAATGGGGAACCGATGACATGTGTCAACCAAGTCAGCTAGTCTGACAACCCGATCCCGTTAGTCGCCTCTTACGACAAGCATAGTCACCTTTTATGGCAAGCATGGGTTGCTGAATACAGATCAGAGATACACATTTGTCATTAAGGATAATTATGTAAAAAACGGGATTGTAAAACACATTTAGTAGATTTATTCCTTATTATTAACCTGAATGTAACATCACTGAAACGCAACATCGTCATTGTGTACTATAACATATTGTATTCTTAACAGATAATTAAAGCCATTGTTACAGACCTTTTTATGCTATGAGTGTACGCGAAACATACTTACAGACGCATGAACTAGAACTTTCGCTTTCTGATCATGATAATCACCAAAGAGTTTATTGAAAGTCAGCAAACTATTTATTGTCCGTTAACTGTAAGAGAAGAAAATTGTTTTTCTTCTGAACTAATCTGACCCGTAAAGATTCGGCTTAGAATTGACCCTCAGCTACCTGGTCGTAAGAGGCGACTAAAGTGATCGGGTGGTCAGGCACGGTAACTGGGTTGACACTTGTCATCGGTTCCCATTTGCGTAGATAGATGTCTTTGTTGTTTTGTTTTTTGTTTATCACTGAATTGTCTGGTCCAGACACGATTGTTTACAGACCGGCGCTATATAGCTGGAATATTGCTGAGCGCGGTGTAGAACTAAACTCACTCACTCACTGAATCTGAACCGGTAAGTGATGTTGAGTTATAAATTCTATTTAGTAAAAGACATATCAGACATCTAATCATTATACATCTGAAATTCCCTAACCACGATGTTCTTATACAATATGTGTACGAAGATTAAATGGAACGGAAGTCAGCTTTCATAATCATAAACAATACATTCTAAAAGTCCACTGTACGATCGTTTCAACTGAATTGAGAACCTATGCAAACATGAACACGAAAGTAGCACACGTACTTGTTTAGACGACACTCGAGAAGTTTCAAATGTGTCATAGTAGTTGTAGTTTGTTGTTTTCGAAAGCTGATATGTTGGTGCTATTTTTTATGCGAGTCCAACATTTTGCATGACAGTGTGATATATATTCTTTATCATAGTCCATCTGTTAGATGTCTTTCTTGTTCATTATCAAGGGCATCTGGATCTGGGTCAAATTTGTTTTGTGCTTATTCGTCATAAAAACAGACTGCGTCAAGAAAATAGTTATTAATCGAGTGTGTTAGATAATTAGCACCATGAACGGGTTTCCCGGATTTACCACCTGGATCTGGGGACACTGCCGTGGCAGGTTATCCATCTTCCATTAAAGCCGATTCACACCTGGACGACAGCCTGCCTAGCAGGTGTATAAATGCATCCCTCCTATATGATAGCGATTAAGTAGCTGGACTTGCGTCAGTTGATGAAGGTGGGTGAGCAACTAGTGTTATCGTATGATCCGTCTCATTGTGAATATCATAACCTCAGGTTCCCATCGAATCTGATCGAGCCATATACACCCTTTACAGAAAGCTGCTTTTGCCTAGGCACTTGCAATTGAGCCTTTAGGATATGAAAACATGTATAAGATGGATAATATAATAATGGGTGCCAACTTCATCTTTGTTTCATATACAACGTTTCTGGGCTTTTCCTTGTACATATACACCCGATCACATTCCTTTACGTTAAACATCCCTCGTGTAAATATTTTGTAGTTCTTCGTCGAAGTATTCTTTGCGTACTATCTCAGGGAGTTTGGGGCTTAAAGTCCACAAGTGAGAGGCTCTTGAAACATGTGAACTGAAGGGTCAGGATCCCGGTGTTGATCTGACTGATCCAGCGCGTTGCAGTGTTCTGATGTTGAGATTTCTTGAGAACTAAAAAGCAAAGCACCGACCTGTTGCACTGTTTGCCCTATCCAAATAAAACTTTCATAAACAACAAACTTAGTTATAATAAAAAGGGTCACCTGTCGTCTGACAGCTCCAGTGAATGTACACCAAAGAGCCACGTAAATCAGTGTTTTGGCATCGCCTGTGCATTAGAACCAAAGGGCAGCACGTCCCTTTGCAGTGTTTGAATCCCGATATGAATGATATCTACACCGTATCTTTTTTCACAAGGACAGTCGCCTGCGGAACGTGTCACATTCGTTTCACTTTCCCATACGATAGCACGGTTTTGAAAGGTACGGACTAATAGTGGTGTCCTGTGCGTAGGTGACATGGTATTGAAGGACTCCTTGAAAACCCACTGCCGAACTATTTCACAATGTGGGTTCGGGGTTTTTAGGGAACGGTTGGAGATAATAACTTACTTAATCCATACACAGCCACCCTGAACGAGGTGGATCATCTTTCTCGTTCTGATTGACAGTGATGGATTTCAAATCATGTTAGCACTTTTGTTTCTTTTTTTTTTTTTTACATATTCAGATGAGGACACTGTTGCTGATATCAGCGTTGGTTCTGATGCTGAGTTTGGTGAGCGGCACAAGAACCAGTGACGGGTATTGGTCACACGCGCCGTGTTGGGCACGAGAGAGAAGACGGGGAAGGTGTGTAAGGCGCGGTGTATGGAAGCGCAGGAACCTTCGTCTGCGTCAGCTCTACACAGGCAGGGACGTGGGTATGTGAACTATGATTACTTTTATTTACAGATTAAAATATACATATGCAGCAAAATTCAGGTGATCAGCTGTTCATTACCTCACTTTTCTTCCCTCTCTACACACAGACACACACAGAGAGAGAGAGAGAGAGAGAGAGAGAGAGAGAGAGCGAATGGGACGTCTCCCAATAAGGCGCTACCAAAACCTTTCCGGAGCGTGTGTAGACTCACAACTATGTTCCTGACTCTATAGTCGAGCACTATCCCAGTGTCAGTCAACAGACTTGTCCAAGTCCCTCCCGCGATGTACCACACCTTAGACACCGAGATCAGTGGGGACAACGAGGTACTTCCGATGCAAACGTGACATTTTGCAAGCGTTGTTCACATAATTGCCATGTCTTTTCTCTGTCTACACATGTCCAAAGGGAGGAGATATTCAATGGTATAAACACTTTCTATTTGTATTTTCAACAATGCGAGATGTAGGAGCAGGTTTGCTGTCGTGAATAAGATGCTGTGCTAGGATATTCAAAATAATATTGAATATTGAAAGTTGTCACTTTCCACAACGTCCACTGAATGTGCCGGGTCATACCACTGATGGACACATCTGTGTTAAAACCACAAGCATAACAACGATTGTAATGACGAGATCATCATGTTACTTATGATATTAGTTTCATTGCATCGTCTACTTTGTATATTGCCTATCGATGCAAATTCACACTTTGACGGTTACACGTTGAAAGAGGTCGGTCCTCAGGAAAACACACAAAGTCTTCCTTTTTACCTAACGATGCTTCTCGTATTTTCAATACACACTGTACATAAACACAGAGACCTGCGTCTTGATCCGTGACCTCACTCGGTCGATGTTCATTGTTGCAGCGTCCAGATCCACAGACCCTTGTGAATACATCTCAAGCTGCGTTGAGCAGTAGTTCATAAAAGACTCAAATAAGACAAGGTACCTTTCATGGATGGTATACATTCCCTTTCCCTTCGAAATCAATTGCAGAATCATTCGCTCTCCTTTAGTCTATAAGACAACAGTGGTAAATCTTCAAACGTTAAACTTTCTACTCCATGTTACCATTGTTGGAGGCACAGTATGATCACACAAGATCTTAGAAGACAACGTGTAAAATAGTTTGTACTGAGTATTCAGAAACGTAGGTGCAAATGTTTAGGAGTCAAATCATCTTTCCTATGGAGAAATATTGTTTTGACTTTTTCACAACCGAGACGAAACATCCTCTGTATCCACCAGAGAAATAAAACAGGAACATTGAATCTAATTTTTATCATTGAGCGTATATGATTCATCATTGATACATGATCCTTGATTAGTACAAGTGTGATCTACTCATGCGCAACACTGTAGTTGTAGTTTGAGGGATCCTAAAAAAATCCAATTTCTCACTGTATCTATAAGGATCATCCCGATCAATACATTGTCAAGAGGAACCACATCACAAGTAAGGAACAACAGAAACAAACAAGTCTAGGGAGAGTTGATAATGGCCATATGACGGAAGGTATATCATGTTCCCCTACGGCGGCTGCTGTCACATGCTGGTTATTGATTTATTACGTTAATGCTGTGCATCTAGTATTGATCTATCATCCATTACACTGGTGGGTAGGCCGTAATGTGTACACAAGGCAATACAGTGGCAGTTTTCTTTACTCTATACATCTGTGTCATGCCGAGTTTCAATAATTCGCCACCTACTCCAAAAACGTATTTATGTTTTAAAACCAACATAATCGTTTAGATGAGGTTAGATTGTCACTTGCCAAAGAGCAGGAGAACTAATAATATTCCCTGTCAACTAGTTATTTAACTAGGGTGTGATACTGAATCACTACAATGGAGTCGCAGGTGTGTTCACATGAAGGAACATGGAACATGGTTTTTAGTCACAGACCTCTGAAACTGACCGCCTGACAACACCAGCTGTTAGTAGAGAACAGGATGCATAGGTGATAGGCAATCATCTATTGGGTGTGAGTGACAGCGATCTACGTACACAGTGACTGATAGTGCACAGTGCTTCGGTGACACGTAAACACACTTCACGAACAAGAGCAATGTGAGTACTGTTTTCATATACATATGGACACGAAGCTCGTAAGAATCTGTAGGCAACTTTGACGACAGTTTGACAAAAATATATTAATTATCAACCGAATGTTTCAGTGAAATAGCAGCCTGTCGTATTTTATAATTATGCATGCCTATATTCAGGATACATGAACGCTTACAGGTAAACTTTGCTTCGTCATACATGTTACTCTCTTGGAGTATGGTCAAAGGTGGCCCATGAAGATCTGGGTTAATGTTGATCCTCAGTAACCCACGCTTACTGTAAGAGACGACTAACGGGATCGGATGGTCAGGCTCGCTGACTGGGTTGACACATGTCATCGTTACCAATTGCCTGGATCGATGTTTATGCTGTTGATCACTGGAGTATCTGGTCAAGATTCGATTATTTGCAAACCGACGGAATATAGTTGAAATACTGCTGAATGTGGCGTAAAACTAAATTTACTAACTCACTCTTCAGAGGTAATGTTTTCATGTTGATAATCGGTACTATGATTAATATGGTGTTATGATTTTGTCTATATGTATGAAGATATCAAATCGCCGTTGCTGCAGACACACACGGGTTGGGAAGGCTATATATTCACGTCCTGAGGATGCCAGTCAGTAGTGGTCAAGAAGCAGGCCACACCTCGATGTATGTTCTGTGGCATCATCTGTCAGTTCAAATTTTTCGATTTGGTTTAGAACACTATCCATAGTATGACACTACTACAGGATTGGTATCACGTGGTTCAGTATTACATGTTTCCACCAAATGGCACCTCAACATTGAAAGGAAAGTCGTTTACGAAAGTCGATTAGCAATGTTTGCTTCACCTGAACATGAAATGGCCAAATCGGGATATATGCAAACCCGTCGTTGGTTTGGGAACTGTATGGATCATCTGCTTTGATCATGTATACTAATCGCGTTAAATATGGATTCAGCTAATCCCGTCGCTGGTAGTCATGCACAGAGAGTAGCGGATCTATAAAGTTGATTATGATTAAATTTTAGATGCAACTGTTCCACCTACTGGTGGTATTCCTCCTCCTGGGTGAAGCCAACCTGTGTGGTGCTTGTTGGGGGAGTTCCTACATCTGCGGGCATTGGCGACGGAGAAATTGGAAAGCTATAGGAGAGCTATGGGGAAGGTCTCGACCAAAACTAATTTCCAGTAGGTATACTTTATGATCAACATTATTTATTTCAAATGGGTGGCTGAGTATAGTTTTACGCCACACTCAATAATATTCCTGCTGTATGACGGCTGTCTGCAAATAATCGAGTCTGGACCAGACAATCCAGTGGCCAAAACTATGAACATCGATCCACACAATTGGGAAACGATCATATGTGTCAACCGAGTTAGCGAGTCTACCACCCGATCCCGTTAGTCGCCTCCTACAACAAGCATTGGTTATTGAAGATCAACAAAAAAGATCTTCACCGGTCTTGACAGAAATAACGAAGGCTCTAGGGTGTATCTGTTACTGACTGATCATATCGACTTCACGGGGTGAGTAATATCACGTGTGGTAAAAGGCGGGGCTGGAGACGAGCAATTTCACTTGACATGCACTGTTATTATGGCATGATGTTTAATGCTTGCTTGTTTTTCGTTTGGTAGATTTGTTCTTATTAGTTTTAATGTTTGTTGTTTTTGTTTTGTTCATTGGATTAATTGTTCCTCGAATACGGAATGGTGAGGGTGATATCACGATGAGAACAGCTGTAGGATATGATCCGAGAGAAAAACACCATTGAAATAGAATACTCAAACGCTATAGCTACCTCCATACCGGAGTACAAATTCGCCATCCTATATCTGCCATAGTATCGTAATATCTACTGTTATCACCAAACTTTGGTTAAAGATATCGTCACCACCAAACTGGGGTAAAATATATCCTCACCACCATACCGAGGTGAAAGCTGGGGGTCACCACCATACCGAGGTGACAGCTGGGGCTCACCACCATACCGAGGTGACAGCTGGGGCTCACCACCATACCGAGGTGACAGCTGGGGCTCACCACCATACCCTTGATGAAAGCTGGGTGTCACCACGTCTTCGCATATTGCCATCATCCCACATTTTTGACAGCGTTGGACACTGGCAGTTTCTCAGAAACGCTGTCATTATACTGCTCTAAGCTTTACTATTGTTAAAACTATTTGCATCTATCACCATTGTTGAAGCTATTTTTGTTTATTTCAGAGCAAGCACAGCTTGTTGACAAGCATGGCAGAATTGTGAGGGAGACAGACGTAACCTGTACGTATACAATTTCTGTGGGTTCTAAAGGAAACTTATAAATTCAAACACTATCATTATTTTAAACCCTGTTGGGCTTTTATGTGAAAAGCATTTCTGAACAGGATGCGCCTCTATCACATTGGACGCCGCAGTGTGTCAGATACCAAAATATCAACTTACATGAATTTATGCAATGTGTAAATGTAACTCTGTATATTTTAGAACACATGTGGCACGATAAATATGTTTATTTTGAAATTGAAGAAATGGGGATCAGTGAAGTTGCCACGGCTTATGTGATCACCTCTCAAGTACAACACAGAGAGAAAATGTCATTATGGTGACATATAATCATTTGAGCGTTGATGGCAAGTGTTGTTGAGTCTTATGCTTGTTGTAAGAGACGACTGGCGGGATAGGATGGTCAGGCTCCCTGACTTGGTTGACACATGTCATCAATAGAGCAGATCAATACTTATGCAGTTGATCACTGGATTTTACAGACATACGCCATATAGCTGGAATATGTCCTAATATTAAACTACACTCACTCACTTTGGTCGTTACGTAATCGAATTTGGGCCAGATGGAGTGTCATTGAAATCAACCGCGACTGCACAGTACCATTTCTATTCCGGCAGTTCTATTCCGGAACTTGAAAAGTAACTATACTCCAATCTTTTTTCAGCCTGAAGATCTACTTTCCCATAGTGTCCGTGCAGTAATTTCCCAGTGGATCATATGAGAAATAAACCTGCGTGCGTTCTGTCAGTGGTGATGATCTTCAGTATAAATACAAGATTACGACATGAAGTGATTAGATTATAGATACACTTCGTTCAGAAATATACGGTCTTATCAACGCATGATCTACCATATTTAGTCCACTTGGGTGGACAGACATATTATACTCGAGGAAACGCTGATCATAAGCATAACATCAGACCAACCCAAGAATTTGTTTGCAGACTTTCAGCTGATGTTTTGAGTATCATCAGCGTTTCATTGAGTGTATGTTTACTAGTTTTCGAGTAAAATTGCAGTTCATCGGTCCCCTTTTCATCCAAACGGACGACAAGCAAGGAGCCGTCGCCTACACCTCATTTTGAGAAAAATAGTAACTTTTGTAGCGGTACAAAATGTGAGAAAACCGTAGTGAAATTAGTTTATCATCTATTAGCTAATGCGGGAATAGAATATCATGCGTGTGAAGCACACAAATTAAAACTTTTGCAGCTTTATAAAACATTTTAATAATCACACGAAAATGGCATGGAGCGGAGTGTGCTCGTACATTTTGTGACACATTAATATCTATGATACAATGGTAGTTTCACTGTTCTACGTTAACAGGCTTGTAATGTCTAATTTTATTGTTCTATAATGCAATAATTGATTATTCTCGTCACGATATGGTGGGAATATTGTCGATGTGACGACAAATATTACCTCCCTTAAATCATAGGATTTCTTTGTTTTAACTCAATCTAAACACAAATATTCATAAATGATTACATCAGCAAGAAAGAAATATACAACGCGTTTACCGTTCGAATATTTTACTCATGAAAAAACCAAACATTGTGTTTTTCATATTTCGTCATGTAAATGTGTTGGAACTGGTCTTTCAATCGTCCAATGCATCCCCTGTAACAAAACAGGTTAGGGATTCTTAAACACCATTCAACGATTTAATAAATTATGTATTTATGGCAATTGGCAATTAAAACATATATTGAGATATGCTTCAGGAAGGACGTTTTTATGTACCTAAGTGCCTGATGACGGGAACATATTGTAAACCGCCTATTAATTTAAAGTATGTAAAAGTGTACTTGGTCTGTAGATAGGTCACTTCATATTTTGTTTCAAGTTCAAATGATAGAGAATTTGCTTGCTTTGAAATGACGGCATTCTTTTCATACATAATTTACATGTTGATATCCCATACGTCCAAACAAAACGATCCAGTTCACACTTCTAAACATGTGGCATCAGTTTGAAGGCACGTTATAGTATTAGTATATATCTGTTACTAACTTACTAACTGTTACTAACAATAACAGTTTACCTCTTTATCCAACAACACTAATGGTGCCCCACAGTTCTGCACTTACATATAACACAATATAGGTATTGCTGAAATCAGTTATAACTGAATGATCGTTGCAATCAAATCTGCAATGACAGGAATTAACTGCAGTCTGTCTGTGAGGAATGCGAATGAATCATGACATAGAAACGTATCCAAATAAAAATAGCATTACTTTCACATACACAAATATATACAACGTTGCACACGTCTATCTGAGATACTGTTAGAATTTATCATTTAGAATTTGGACAATTCTGTGAGACAGCGTATCAATACAGAAGTCATTCTGGCTCAAGAACGATGTACTGAACGCGAAGGATGACTAAAGCAGCACACCTACACCAACGCCAAGCAGGTTCCTTGAGGATACATGAGAATACCATCTGCTTAATCCATTAAATCTTACTTACTTCAATCTATGAATCTTACTTCCTTTTATCCATTGAATCGTATTTACTTTGATCCATTAGGTGTTACTTACGTTCATCCATTAAATCTCGAGCTTCCCGCTGGATGTTGTTCAGTTCGGCTTTGTCTGCGTCTGTGGGGATCAAAGTGATGACTTAGAAGTACGACAAATACAAGCAAAGATCAATTACATCTCAAAGGTGTTGTAGACACCATATGCAAGTACTGATAGAATAGTGTTTGCCAGTAAGAGGAAGATCAAGTCATACAGTCTTGTGGTTATATTTTGGGTATTACACGAATGCCTCTTCTATCCAGTTCAAGTGAGTGAATCAGTAAATGGGAAAGGGCTGATTGGCCACTTGTGAACGTTGTGCCATATGAAGTGTACGTCCAAATTCTCTGCCATACTCATTTTTTGTTTTGTGTTTTCCAGAAGCTATTCTGACCGACATTAGAAAAACTCGTATCAAAAGTTGAGCGGAACCAGTGTCTACGGGGATGCTATTTATGAAAATGTTCCAACACAAATTTCAAATTTCTTATCAGCTTGTAAAACAACGATTTCATCATATGAAACCAAAGATACTTTTGAGTAATGATCAGCTGTGTAAATATCTTTAACCTAGGCTATGCATTGAAGTTAGAAAAAGATAATACACATACCCATATACAGACTTGCGAAGAATCATAACCTGTGACAACACTGATTAAATAATGCTTCTTCGGTCACCTTAGGACGCTATAGTTATCCGTGGATACGATACCTTTCTGCGTACGGTACACATTCACTTTTAATAGGACAGCCTTCAGCCTCACGTAGTATACCGATTCTAGCGGACATAACACTACCGGGATGGAATGTGAACCACGTACCTGAGAGAGGATACTATTGTAATCAAGGATGACATGTGATGGCTGAATCCATGTCTTCAAGCAAACCGTTCCTTTTTTAAGAAACCAGTAGAATAAGTCTTTATCTCACCACTCATTTGTTCAACTTCAAACAGCTCATTGATGTCTCGGGTGGCTAACGCCTCTAATACTTCATCATCTGCCATATCAGCGTGCAGAGCTCGGCCTGAAAGTCAGTACAAAATCTCGCATGATTAAGCGTAAAGTAATGTTAATGTCAGATTGAAGAACTGTGTCTTCAGTGTCAGGTGAATGGATCGTTTGTTGTATAGACGTAACGCTTTGTTGAAACCCACGAGGAGGGTTCAATGGCTACCAAGGATATAATGATCAATGCAAATTTGGTTCTGAGCCCCAAAACTCTGCCACTGTTAAGGAACCATAAAGGCAATATTTTATTATGGCCGCCAACGTTTTATTTTGATGAACACAAGGAACCAATATTGCACATTCAAACGTTTTCGCAGTTCACGGAAAGTATATCTTCGATAAAAATGTACACACAATGGCTATGTACATCGTGTTTTATTACGCTAGGAAAACGTCAGTCGCAATCTCTTGTCGTTGGTTAGCTTACTATTTAGCTGGATGTTTCTGTATATCATGGATAGAAGTCGTATGTCGGTATTCAGATGTCACTTAAACATAATGAAGTATGTCTAGATGTGAAAGACTTTGAAGCTAAACAGATCTGGAATAGCAAAGATTAACACAGATAATAATCTGATGGAACATAGGACTTGACCTCAAAATCAAGCGGTAACTGTGATTTGGCATATAGACAAGCGAAAACACGGAATTCACATCCCATTTTAACAGTTGAGTCGCTGTGTATTTCTACCAAGATAAGAAACGTTTCCTTTGTCTATTGAACTTAAATTATTGTATAGTGCTTGACTCGTGACATACAAACCATCCAATGTACTAGAGGGCTTTTGCAGAGAGTGTGTACAGTGTTACTTCGTACATTAATATACTCTCAAAACAGCATCCAAAGAGTGCAAAGTGCCATTAAATGACTTCACAAAATAACCCTGCTGATACCAGGAAATGACAACCAACGTGTTTTCCTTCTTAAAAATATTCAGAGGGTTTGCCAATGATACATCAGAGCACCTCGTTTGCGGAATCGAAATGTCACAGCAATTGCAACAGCAAGTGCAATGCCAAGTTTGAGGAAAGTGTGGGTGCAAACCATCCGCAATCGCATAATTTCAGTAACACTGGGAGGTAATTGTTTTCTCTCGTATCATGAGCGAGTGAGTTTAGTTTTACGCCGCACTCAGCAATATTCCAGCGGTCTGTAAATACTCGAGTCTGGACCAGACAATCCAGTGACCAACAACATGAGCATCGATCTGCGCAATTGGGATCCCGTTAGTCGCCTCTTACGACAATCATAGTCGCCTTTTGTGGCAAGCATGGGTTGCTGAAGGTCTATTCTACCCCGAAACCTTCACGGGTTTCTCTCGTATCATGCAGGCCCATATGTGAAGAGCGTGGTTCCGCCGACGAAATGTAACAAAACGCCTACCGTTTCGGATTCTCTCTCCAAACTTCTTGATCCTGTTTACAAACTTCTTAACGCCGTCACCGATCCTTCGAATGACCCCTTTAGCCCATGCCCATCCGGTGGTCTCACTTGGAAGGGTTGCAAAGACAGCAAACAACAGGAGCAATGCGACGGCTTTCATCTGTAAATAGATATTTCAAACTACATGTATACTGTAACATATGTCATATTTGAGATTACACTTTCTTAGTAAAGTACTTGTGTACCCCTCTGATAAGTGTAAATTGGCACGGCTCCCTTGGTCCCATGATTGCACAATGCCGTGTCAAATTACACTTATCAGAGTATACAAAGAACGAGGTCTAGACTACCAGTTGTCCGACTTCCATGTTTATGGAAGTTGTGGTGGCTGAGCGGACTAGGCGGCTGACATTGTCTGCGTGAATCTGGGGGTGCGGCTTCTAATCCCGGATGGGGCTCAACCAAAGACGTACTAGAATTTGTACTTTACTAAGAAAGTGTAATCCCACATATGACATATGTTACATTTGTCCACCTTCTAAATGGCATTGGGGCATACATGTGTACTGAACAGCAAAAGAAACGCAAGTTGGAAAAATGAAATCTCATACATACTACAAAGCGTTCGTGTTCATGTCTTCTATTTGAGTTTCTCTGTTGCTGTTTCGTATATTTAGCAACAATAACTTGCGAAAGTTGCAAGTAAATTTTATGGATAAAGGATACAGTGGTAATGTCATCATAAAATTAGCCGATGATGATTTCCGTTTTAACATCTGTCGGAAATGTGTCTTTTACACAGTCATAGTGTGATAAACAATGGTTCCAAACCTCTGATGAGAGACAAATCGGCTGTGTGTCCAATGATTTATGTCTAATCACTTTTAGAAATGGTTACAATCGTTGTTGGACATTTGCTTTTTATTCAGAGGGAACAATACCAAACAGGAAAACATATGCAGTTGTGAAATTATACCGCTCAAAGTCTGCTAAGGATTAGGTTTCGAAAGTTTCTCGACAGATGCATGCAGCTGCGAGAAAAAGGGGCGCTTCCCAGCCTGTGCCTGGGTGCATCGGAAAGCACCATTAATTTTGAAATTCCGAGGATGTCCTCTCAGCGACGAAGAGGTTTTGACGACACGGTGATCAGGTATGCTGAAACAGGGGCGACAGCTTTTTTTGAGAAACGGGGTGCACACTACTAAGAAAAGGGTGGAGGAGGGATGCACACTTCATTTTCACCTGAGTTTCAATGGTCATTTAAGAAAATTTCAGACAAATAGGGGTGAGTGCGTGGGGTGCGTCACGTTTTCAGGGCTTGAAATCAACACCAGACATATCATATGCTTCTCCTCATGCCTGATATATAATAGACCACAGGAAGTCACTCAGTGAATTAAATGCATACAAAAAGCCAACGTACCTTGCTATGTTGACTTGTTGACTGTTCTCTTAAAGAACTGATAGCATGTATAAACTTCTGTTATATATTACAGGCGGGTGCAGATAAACGTTGCAGCTACCATTATGACCCCTGGCTATCGAAACATATGTATAGGCAGTTTAATTTTGAACCCAAAGTAACATAAAACACGTTTCACTACCTGAGGGCAAGAACGATTGTGTTAAATCCTATGTAACTCGTCAAAATCACAAACCATCAAAATAGTATTTTGGTACATCTGGTAGTAACAGTAAATAGATCATCCTATCAAAACATCGACCATACAGGATCTATCACGTCACAGTTAGGGCAACACAGATACAACAGCTTGTCTAGGGATAGTCTGGATCAAATCTTCGGATCGTCACACTTATTGAAGAGGAACAGCTCCCCGATAGTGTGAACGTATGGAACATATGTAAGGCAAACCAGATTCGGTTAGTAGGCGGCGTAATGGACTGGGTGGTCAAGCACGTTCATTGTCGTCGTATCAATATATTTGAATGCATGTATCGTTCATGCTACAAACATAACAACGATCTCTGATTTTGTCTCGTCCTCGGGTATTTACAAAACCGCCGCGATACAACTGGACTATTGCTGCAGTCAACATGCTAGCCGTAGGCTTACCGCCATTTCCCTCATCAGACAATCATAACAAATATGTCAAAACAGACAAACGGAAACACCCCAGGACACATAAATGTTTCTTATGTGTATAGTTTTATGTACATATTGACGTATCGAACAGACCGAAAAAAGATTTCAAGGATTGACAGGGACCTGACTTAACAGGTTTCACTGGATGGTTTTCTTGTAACTGAGATGTTTTGTGATATGAGAGTGAAGAGATAACGCCCCATATATACCTAAAACTGCCTCTTTGACTATACTCTTTATAGTATCTAACTAGATACGACCATACCTTTTCAATATTCATAAAATACTGCACCACAAAGAAAATGTTTATATATTGCAATCAAATAGTGAGACACCAAATATTCACGAAAGGGAGGCCATATCCTGTCCACGCGATGACAGTGTTACAACGGCATGCACAGGCAAAGAACAGATTAGTATAAGTGAGGAGCATGTCGTGTCAGAGGAAAGATTATATTCGATTGTTTCTCACACGGGGAAAATGTAAACACCACAGGCTGAACTGCACAAACATTGCTCAACATACAGGGAGAGTTGACCATTGAAAGGCGATAAAGTCTTCGTCACTCTGATGTATAATGCAAATTCCTAAATGTGAAACGGATTCTCTGACTGCTGAGTGACTGAGTATGGGTTTGCGCCGCTTTTAGCAATATTCCAGCAATATCACGGCGGCGGACACCAGAAATGGACTTCATTTTATTACACTGGTGGTGTGCAACTGGTATGGATCTATCATCTACTGACGGTTATGGCCGCATTCATACATAAAGCAATATAGTCACATTTCTCATTCAAGTGGTGCACATCGGCCATTTTCATTCATTTTCTTGCGATTCTGTTGTGGATGGTGCCGGGTTTCCTAAACTTTCATGTATAATAGGTGGTGGGCAATCATCTATGGGGTGCTTTGTCAATGCTTCGAATATAGGTGGTCACGAAGCTCGTAAAACTCCGGAGGTGACTTTGACGACAGGCTGACAAAAATATATTAATTGTCAACCGAATGTTTGAGTAAAATGGTAACTTGTCATATTTTATGCATGTTTATATTCAGGATACGAAAAAAGCTCGTGGATAATATCATATATGCTACTCTAGAAGCATGTTCTATTGTGACCCGTGAAGATCCGGGTTCGAACTGCTCTTCAGTAACCCATGTTTAGCGTAGGAGGCGACTAACGGTATCAAGAAATGGAGATTGGTGAATAATCCAGGGCTTATGCAAACACCTCTCCCGGACAACAAAAAGACAAGAAAATATAATTTTGATGGCATCATAAAATAATCATTGGAGTGTTGTTGGCCAGGAATGGAGTGGTCAGGCTCGCTGACTTGGTTGGCATGTGTCATCGGTTCGTTATTGAGCAGATCGATACTCATTCTGATGATCACTGGATTCTCCGATCCAGACTCGATTATTTACGGACCGGATTATTTACGTCATATAGCGGGAATAGTGCTGATTACAGCGTAAAACTCAACTCACTCACTCACTCACTCACTATGGCCTTTACGTAATCGGATTTGAGCCAGATGGATCGTCATTGAAATCAACCGCGACTGCACAGTACCATTTCTATTACGAGAAATTATTAGGTGCCTCTGTTCTTATTTCTTCCAGTCTGAAGATCCACCTTCCCGTGGCACCTAAGGCGAGCCACCTCCTCGTGGTGAGTGCTGGGTAACGCTAAGAGCTCGCCAACCCCTCGTGTGGACCCGGGGGCATATTTGGTCCACCAACCCATTTGCCGTGGCTTGTGGCCCTGTGTCGGTGGAGGAAGGGATCCTGGTGGTTGAGGGCCTGGAACCGTGTTCCTATTGCCCAACACACCACTTTGGCCATGACTTCACTTACACGGGTGGTTGAGTGGGCCCGGTTCAACCACTCGGATGGTCATGCCATGCATGGATTATGTAATACTATATATGTGTATGTCATTGCCCAATTTTGCCCAAATTTGATTTGGAGTTGTTTTAATTTCGGTCTTGGCTTTATTGAACCTCTAAAACTTTTCTGATTTTGAAATATGATGTTTTGAACTTTGCCTGGAGTCTTATGCCCAGAAGGCGGTGGCTCATAGGGCAGTCAGGTGGATTAACTATTTATAATTCTTCTGCTGGAGTATTTCATCTAAGTATCCTTTGCACTGCAAGCTGGAGACCCACTTGTTTTTACCATAGTCCTTGTGATACTCCGTGGTGGGTGGGGAGCTCTGATGATAAAATCTAAACAACTAACCATAGCTTACGAAACCCCCACAAAAAGAGCAAACGTCCTCTTGAAAATGATCGTGTTGACGACCTCAGACCGTCCAAACACATTGATTACTTGCCACGTTTCCTTGTCATTGAGACCAAAGTTAGCACGCCGTTGAACCTAAACCCTTTTGCTGTGTCTCAAGTTATCCACGGCATTGCCGGCGATGTCAAACAACATTAGAAGAATACGTTCTGGTGCGCTGTTGATTGAGTGCGACAGAAAGCAACAGTAAACCAACATTTTAAACATCGACACTTTGGCTGACACTCCAGTTACCGTCACCGCCTACAAAACACTAAACAAGAGTAAGGGAACAGTGAAGCTCGTGATCGATTGCTGGCAGACATTTCTGAGCTTGATATCGTTTCAGAGATGTGAGATCAGGGTGTGCTATATGTCAAACGTTTTCAACGTTTTCAAACCAAAATATATCTGTTTTCATTCTCTTCGCCTACTGCTCCAAAGTCACTTAAGGCAGGGTACTGTAATCTCAATGTTGATAAATACATTGAGAATGCGCTTAGGTGTTTCAAGTGCCAAACGTTCTGTCATGGCGTAAATACTTGCACTTGTCTGTTGTGTGTGCTCATCGTTGTGAAACATACATAAGATTGTGATAGCCATGTTAAATTCTTTAATGAATGTCCTATCTGGAAACAGCAAATGGCTATCAATAGAATAAGGTTTACACAAAACATCAGTTTAGCAGATGCCAGAAAATTGGTCCAGAGCTCAATACACGTAAATTTTGAAAATCTAACTGGACTCTGTATGAAACACTGTGTATTGAAGTTCCTGATGCTATTAAATGCTTTTCTGATGAACTGAATTCCACAACTGATGAGTGTATACTAAAGTCCTCTGCAGTTCCACATATCCGGAAACCATGGCTCATCGATGAATGCAAACAAGCTAGGAAGGCAGGGAAAAAAGCAGAACATAATTAAAATAAATTCAAAATAATGCTCAAGCGAAGAATAAACGGCAATCTTGGCAAAATTATGTAACCAAACTCAATTCTCGTACGCCCATGTCCAAGGTATGGTTCATGATCCAGGAAAGGGTAAAAACGTACCAAATCTAGTGTCCATCATCTCAAACACGGAGATCAATTACTTACCGATAGCCTCTAGTATGGTGATCTACCTTCAGTTGTTGGCGATCTATATAGCCTGTTTTTATATTGTGTTGTCTGAATGGGGATAGTAGTTTTAACTGTTCACGCTAGTTTTATTTCTTATTGTGATATTATACTTGTTGTACTGTCCTTCGTCGACAGGTTTTTACCATATACATAAATTCCTTTTTTCAAGAATGTTCTCGTCACGATATGGCTGCAATACTGCCAATGTGACGTTAAATATTAACTCATTCACTACATACATACATACATGCATACATACATACATACATGCGTGCATGCATGCATGCATACATACATACATACATACATACATACATACATACATACATACATACATACATACATACATACATACATACATACATACATACATACATACAGGGCGTTGAAGTTCCAACCGAGTTTAGTTTTACGCAGCACTCAGCAATATTCCAGCTCCATGGCAGCGGTCTGTAAATAATGGAGTCTGGACCAGACAATCCAGTGATCAACAACATGAGCATCGATCTGCGCAGTTGGAAACCGATGACATGACCAGCATTGTCGCATGCTACGGCAAGCATGGGTTGCGGAACGCCTATTCTACCCCGGACTTCACGGGCCTCCAACAGAACAGTGCCAGTCACATGCCAGTGTGGTGCACAAATGTGACCATTTAAAATTTGTTGCTTTTCAAAACATGTTTATAACTGCACGAAAATATCATGGAGCGGAATGTGAGACACGTACGTTTTGTGAGACATTAATCTCTGTGATACAATGGTAGTTTTACTGTTCTTCGTTAACACGCTTTTAATTTCTAATTTTATTGTTCTATAATACAATAATTGATTATTTTCGTAACGACATATAGTAACTCACTTACTGATACGATTATTTTGTTTTAACTCAGTCAGTCTAAAATGTTCATAAATAAAAACACAAGCAAAAAAGAAATACACGACGCGCTTACTGTTCGAACATTTTATTCATGAAATAACCAAAGAATTGTGCTTTTCATATTTCGTCATGTAAATGCTGGTGTTGGAACTGGTCTTTCAATTGTCCAGTGCATCCACTGTAACAAATGAGGTTAGTGTTTATTAAACACCATTCAACGATTTAACAAATATGTGCATTTATTTGTGTTAATATTTAAACCACCTTTAACCTGGGCTATGCTTTTAAGTTAGAAAAAGATAATACACATACGCATATACAGACGTACGAAGAATCATAACCTGTGACAACACTGATTAAATAATGCTTCTTCGGTCACCTTAGGACGCTATAGTTATCCGTGGATACGATACTTTTCTGCTTACGGTACACATGCCTATTTTTTCACTTTTAATAGGACAGCCTTCAGCCGCACGTAGTACACCCATTCTAGCGGACATAACACTACCGGGCCCCATCATGGAATGTGACCCACGTACCTGAGAGAGGATACTATTGTAATCAAGAATGACATGTGATGACTGAATCCATGCCTCCAAGCAAACCGTTCCTTTTTTAAGAAACCAGTAGAATAAGTCTTTATCTCACCACTCATTTGTTCAACTTCAAACAGCTCATTGATGTCTCGGGTGGCTAACGCCTCTAATACTTCATCATCTGCCATATCAGCGTGCAGAGCTCGGCCTGAAAGTCAGTACAAAATCTCGCATGATTAAGCGTAAAGTAATGTTAATGTCAGATTGAAGAACTGTGTCTTCAGTGGCAGGTGAATGGATCGTTTGTTGTATAGACGTAACGCTTTGGTGAAACCCACGAGGAGGGTTCAATGGCTACCAAGGTTGTAATGATAAATGCAAATTATGGTCACCTACAGGACGCTATAATGCTTTTCTGCTGACGGTAGACACGCCTACTTTTTTCAGTTTTTGGACAGCCTTCAGCCGCATATTGGGCACCGATTCTAGCGGACATAACTCAACAGAGCCCCATCATAGTATGTGAACCACGTACCTGGGAACGGATACTATTGTAATCAAGGATGACATGTGATGGCTGAATCTATGCCCCCACGTAAACCCATAAATGTTTACGCCTAAAGGTTACAGAGGTAGTGTCATCTTAAAATCAGCTGGTGATGATTTATTAAGTCCATTTTGTCCATTTTGTTTTTCCACAGGGAACTGTAACAAACAGGAAAGCACATGCAAATTCCAAACTGTACAACTTAAATTCTGCAAAGGATTAAATGTCTAGGATGGACAGAGGCATGCCAGCTGTGTCTAGGTGTATCCTGACAGAATCAGAGAGCACCACAATTTTGAAATTCCAAGGATGACAACCACCGATTGCCCTAATGTCCTCTCAGCGACGGGGATGCTTCTACGACAGTGATGCTGATGTTCAACTATGCTGAAACAGGAGCGGATACAGCGTTTTGGGAAACAGGGTGCACACTACTGAGAGGGGAATCATACTCATTTCATTTTCTCCCGAGTTTCAATGATCATTTAACAAAATTTCAGGCCAAAAGGGGTGGTTGCGGGGGTGCGTTACGTAATTATGTCAAATCGACACCAGACATGTATGCTTCTCCTTATGCCTAACGTATGTATATTATTGGCGATAGGAGGTCTATTTCCCCCTCAGTAAATTAAACGAATACAAAATAGGCAACGCACCTTGCTATGTCGGTTTGATGACTGTTCTCAAAATGAACCGATAGCATGTATACATGCCTGCAATATATTACTGGAAGATCAAAAAGGACTTGGACCTATCATTATTACCCCTGGCTATCGAAACAATGTGTAGACGGTTAGATTTTGTACCGAACGTAACCTAAAACACGTTTTACTACCTAAGTACAAGAATGATTGTATTAAATCTAATGTAATGGGTATTTTCGGTACATGTGCTACATACTGTAAACAGATCATCCTATCAAAAAGACGGCCATACAGGATCTATCACAGTTAGGGCAACATATACAACAGCTTGTCTAGGGATAGTCTGGATCAAAGCCTTGGGTCGTCACGCATATTGCAGCGGAACGGTTCCCGACAAGTGTCAACGTATGGAACATATGTAAGGCAAAACCAGATTCGGTTAGTAGGCGACGGAATGGACTGGGTGGTCAAGCACGTTCATTGTCGTCGTATCAATGTATTTGAATGCGTGTTTCGTTCATGCTGCAAACGTAACACCGGGTATTTACAAAACCGCCGCGACACAACTGGAATATTGCTGCAGTCAACATACTCGTCCTAGGCTTGGATGGGTTTCGCATAGCGCCATCCAAAACAATATTTCTCCCATCAGACAATCTAACCAATCTATAGTTTCTTATGTTACCTCACCCATAATTGTCGTTTTCTGATTGGCTAATCGCTCTTCAGTTATTTTCAAAGTTCCTCACTTACAATCAAGTTACGTTTCAATGTACCCCGCTGCCAATGACAACTCATTCGGTACTTCTTTATCTGGAATTACTTTGAATCACGCATGATGCACGGAAATCACCGATGTTATGCGAATGCAAATCGACGGAAGAGACATAACTCTAAATCTGTTTTTCTTGTGTCGTTTGCAAAATCTAGCTATGGCTACGAGAATATTTGCCACGTATTCAAATGGATAACGTTTGACAAAACGTTCAAATGTAGTCCCAGTGAGTGAGTGAATGAATATTTAACGTCACATCGGCAATATTTCAGCCATATCGTGGCAAGAACATTTAATGCTGAAATGGAAGACATGTACATCATAAAAACCCGTCATCAAAGGACAGTGAAACGACTAGAATATCTCATGATTACACGATGCCATTTAGAAAGTGGTCAAATGCAACATATGTCATATTTGGGATTTCACTTTCTTAGTAAAGTACAAATTCTAGTACTTTTTTCGGTTGAGTCCCATCCGGGATTCCAATGGGACTCAACCGAAAAAAGTACTAGAATTTGTACTTTACTAAGAAAGTGAAATCCCAAATATGACATATGTTGTAGAATATCTCAGTTACAATTTAAAACATGTGTGGAAAGTTAAAACTAATATCACTATTTGGACGAGACAATATAAAGTACGGGCTATATATCACCAACGACATGAGGTAGATCATACTAGGGACCATGGTGACTTACAGTAGATTTGCTTCCTGCATGGACCCTAGCTGGATTTACATCATCAGTTCAGCCGATAGTAATATAAGAAATCTAGCAATACATTAAAATGACATATATTCTACGATTAAAAATGTGAAAAGTTTTAATTTACTTTGAATGTTTGTGGACTTAAGTAACCTCATCTTTTAGTAAATATTCGTGCGTGTAGCTTGTGTGGCCAATGCGACATCGTCGCATGATGACCTCTTCAAATCTGGACTGACAACCCAAACAGGAATAACCAATACTGGAAAAATGTATTTATACCTACTGCCTTTATAATCACTGTAAGGAATAAGAAGTGGTGTCACAGATTTGTTGAGTGCGCTGCTTTAGCAACAAGGTCAGCCAATGTGTTACCAGAGATTCCAACATGGCTGGGTAACCAACAGAAGACGATGTCGTATTGACCAGTCGCAAGATCATTACAAAACTGAATGATTTCTATCAAAAGTGGATGTTTGCAAGAAATCTTTTAATAGCCTGAAAGCAGGAAAGAGAGTCTGAATAGATTATATACTGTTTATGTTTATAAATACGTTGTTGACTGTTCACTCGGGACCCATGGGTTGATGCCCCGGTCGTGACCAGTGAACAACTTGTAATGTAAGTATTGACGTATATGACAAACCAGACAAAGATTTCAAGGATTGACAGGGTCCTGATGGAAAATGTTTCACTGGATGGTTTTCTTGTAACTGAGATGCGACGTGATATACGAGGGAAAAGAAAGCGCCCCATATACTCGTATACCTAAAAATGCCCCAGAAGAGTCTCCAACTCCCTCAAAAGGGTTCAATACAGAGTGGTAGGTACTAGAATTCTGTCTAAATATAGCACACACTGCCTCCCTAATTTACAATGCTATACGCTCGAAACATTATTTCGATGCTTTATTTCAGTGAGTGACTGTGCTTGTCGTAAGAGGCGACTAACGGGATCGGGTGGTCAGGCTCGCTGACTTGGTTGACACATGTCATCGGTTCCCAATTGCGCAGATCGATGTTCATGTTGTTGATCACTGGATTGTCTGGTCCAGACTCGATTATTTACAGACCGCCGCCATATAGCTGGAATATTGCTGAGTGCGACGTAAAACTAAACTCACTCACTCACTTTATTTCAGTGACAATGTCCTTTTGCGATAACTAACTAGATGCGACAAAATGTTTTCAATATCCACAAAATACTGTACCTAAAGGTGTTCATAAATTTCAGTCAAACAGTGAAAATACCAAATATTCGCGAAAGGGAGGCCATATCCTGTCCACGCGATGACAGTGTTACAACGGCATGCACAGGCAAAGAAAAGATTAGTATAAGTGAGGAGCATGTCGTGTCAGTGGAAAGATTATATTCGATTGTTTCTCACACGGGGAAAATGTAAAAACCACAGAGCTGCAGAATAATTGCTCAACATATAGGGAGAGTTGACCACTACAAGCCATACAGTCTCCGAATGCTTGTCAGTCTGCTGTATAATGCAGTTTCACTGGTCTGACTCATTCTCATTCCAGATTGGCAAATCGGGGAGAAGGCCATCAGTTGATACATCTAATGTAACATGTTGCTACTAAAACTGAGGTGCATACATCACAAGCCCCCACTTCGCAACATCTCTCTGAAATAGCAGATCGCATGTGACCAAGAGTGTTATTTTCCATTACTGACGTTGTCACATTGAACCTGATTCATGATGCGTCGACTGGGCGCATTGCGTCAGGTGCATCAGACGTAGACAGCTTACTCCTCTCTTGTACAGATAGCGTTTTGTGTGTTTGGAGTGCGCCATCACGAAGTACATGGGACGATTGTCATTATATGATTAGGCCAAGTCATATTGACTGGTTGTTACATATGTCTTAGTGCATGTTGTTATGTCTGATTTCCCAAAACGAAACTATAATTTAACCACTGCGGCAGATATCAGTCAATTAAAGACCCGGTGTGAAACAATACAGAGATTGTATATAATTACCAGTTACATTTACCTACCCTTACAATCACCTTAAATGACTTGCAACTCCAGTGCAGAGCGGTAGTATAAATGCAGTGGCAATGCAGCATTTATAATTGAAACAATGATCATGGGTTGTTGTGTTTAACGAAATACAAAATTAATGGTAAAGCTGCTTTAACCGTGACCGTGTGCTCAATAATTATCAACAAATGTCATTGCTCATGTAAATATCCATTGTGAGATCCTTTCATTTTTAAAGTCGCATGGACAATAAACTTCAACGTCATTTCACCTTGTCTGTTGTCAATACCAAATATACCAAATATACCAAATATAGAATTCTTAATAGTATTCACCTCACTTCACCCAACAACGAGGAATATCAAAGTGAAGGTGATTTACTTATCTTTGACAGTCGTTTGGTGTGAGATTCAAGGGACATAGAATGTATGTATGTATGGATAGATGGATGGATGGATAGGTGGATGTGTATGGATGGATTGATCGATCGATGGATGATGCATGCATGCAAGCATGTATGTAACTACAGACTCTATTGGAAAGGTCCATGCAATGTAGAAGTGCTACACGATGAATAATATTTTCACATAACAAAATTTCTGTTTCAGGGTGGGTACATTCTGTTAGTACACTATAAGTGTATTGTGAACATATGGCCGTGTTATACGGTCGTTCTCTGTGTATGATATGTGGTTTTAGTACATGTTTTAGTTGCAACGCTGTGACATATGGTTGGACCATTTGTTAGGATATGTGGCTTTAATACACCTTTGTGTTCCATGACGTTTCTGTATGGTTGTGACACATCGTAGCATTATATGGTTTTAGTTCATGGTTGTTGCATATGGTTGTGAACATATAGACGTGTGGATGTTAGTGTAAATAGTTGCATATGTGCATTCGTATGGAGCAGTCTGTCTGTGTGTAGGGGTGGAGTCGCGCCGGTTGGAATGGGGACATACATACATACTTATCTGAACTCTTCTATTATTTTCAATGCACCAGCGAGGAGCATTGCAATACGCCCCGCTGCCAATAACAACTCATTCGACATTTCACTACATAAAATGTCATATCTGGCTGTATATCGTCAGTGTTCGATGATTTTCCAGTAAATGAAAATGTATGATCAAATATACAATAATCGCTGTTAATCTGTTGCTGCTACTGTGTCTCGTTCATCCCATATGAAGTTGGCATGCCGTGATGTGACCCAAATGCACCAAATGTCCAGTCTGAACACTGGGCGTTTACAAACAGTTCAGGTTAACCAGTTATATGCCGGACCGTGCATTAGAAACGCCTGAAGTGATGGTTTAAAAAGCTTTGGTGTCAAATGTAAGTGTGTTTTCTGCTTTGCAGTCATAATCCAGACTTGCCGCACCGGTTGCTGCGCGATAACACGTCTAAAATACGGGTTTGATTCGGCGCTGGTTGTGATATATGCTACATACAAATTAGCTTCTGTGAGAGGTTAAAGTACATTTGGAATTTGTACTCTAACAGGGTAGGACGGTAGGATAAATATATCCTACGCTCTACTATTTCTCCGTGCTTTACATCATTCATTCATTTATTGTTGTTGCAAAAATGAACTGTTGATATAACTGTCGGTTTATGTTCAATTAAATGACAACTTTTACTTTTTAAAACCAGTCAAGGAACGAATAGATCTAATATGAATATTTTACTTCGTGAGTGCGACGTTTCGATACAGATAATCAAGCCTGACAACGGCAGAATAATTTATATCAAAACGGTACACTCCCGAGATAAAGAAGTTGTTATCCATAACACGGTTCATTGTTGCACTTTCCACATTCAACAATGTCACTCAAAGAAATTTATATTAGCGAAATATATTTTAAAAAGCAGAATTTGTAAAACCTTAACACATCTAATATATTATTATATTTGTTTTAGTGACATCTGGGATTCATTCAATGATATATTATCATTGACATGTATTTTAGATAATAGATAATTTAATAATTTTAATAATTTTAGATAGCACTTACATCAAAGCAATGATATCATTCATTCTACCATGACGCGTCTGATGTTATGACCACTTCTGCACTACCTCCACTTGACCATATCTGGCTAATATTAACACAAAAGATATGTTCGGTTTCAAATGAGACTATATATTCGTTCTAACACTGATTTTAAAGACCGTACCTTTATCTACTGATTCTCCATCTACAATCTGCATTCCATTTAATGTACGTAAATATCGAATTTGTGGTATTAATAAATGTATTTATCTCAGACAGTGAATACATGTCAATTTCTACTTATTGTATGTGATATCACGTGATTGTTTGCGGTCAGATAAACAGTGTAGTCATTACATAGTTGTATACAATTTGCGCTTAGATTATTTGGTTTATGTATTTGAAAATCACCAATCCACGTGAAGGGAAGCTGTTCCATGTGTTTGAGATGTAGACAACAGTGTTGCTGAAGGTCACGGCAGTGTTACTGCTACACTCTGGTGATTCCAAAAGGAAACACCGTTCTTGGTTCTGGAGGTTATTTAGTGGAACAAGACGAACGTTGATACATCCTTGTGTATGTACAAGCATTAGATGTTCACACATTCAAACGGTATGTGAACAATAGTCCTAAAATGGCTATTATTTCTGAAGGTGACGTTATTCAATATCTATTCCAACCTTGGGAAGAATATTTAGAATTTTTCCTGATATGTATATTGATTCCCAAAGGCAGATAACAGTGTTCCATCTAGAAAGACTAATTCGTAATGGAAAATGCGCCTAACCAATACAATGAACAATACAGCAACAATGAATGTACCATATGTTTGCTCTGCCTTCTATGCATTTCAACACATTTAATTACACTATAAAGTAAATATCAAGACACAGTCTATCACTATTTAACAATATTTAATTCAGATGTCACTACAAAGCTATTTCTAAGATGTTACTTTCTGTGTCTGTTTTACATACATCGTGCATGATACTGCATGGCAAATGACATCGGCAACGCCGAGACGCCGAAGACGCAGTTATCCCCCTACACATCCGTTTCACCCGCTACATCGCAATAAGATGTAGGTAGATCATACTATAGCTAGTACTGATGTATGGGGACAGTGACATCCCACTAAACCGCACAATATCGATCTCAGTGTAATCCTCCTGATGTTACTGTTGCTGGGCTGTTGTGTTTATTATTAATGGTAAAGCTACTTTAATTACTTAAAGTGTCTGCTCAATAATTACCAACAAATGTTATTACTCATCAGGAAATATCCACTGAGAGATAGTTTCATTTTTGAAAATTGCATGGACAATAAACTTCAACGACATTTCATCGCGTCTGTTGTCAGTGCCATGTATAGTATTCTTTTCAAGCGGTGTGAGTCACTTCCTGAATTAAAATCAGAAAACATTCTGTCAGGACCACAAAATTTATTTAAATGACAACGTGAGAATATTTTGAAGCGAAGTTGATCAGTCATATAGATAACATTCTAATTTATGTTGTTACGTGTCGATTTCCAAAATTGAAATACGAAGCTCATTTAGAAATCGTGTTCGAATCCTTGACGTGGTGGTTGTGACTTGTGGGCGGTCACTGCGGAATTTTTTTTCCGAAAACGTGCCAAGCGGTGTTTCTGTAAACGCACATTGTCATACTGCGAGATACCAGACTGAAGCACACCGGTACTTCACCACCGTGAGGCGTGACATGACGAACTTGTTCCAGAACGAAGAATAGAAGCGTTCTCCAGAAGATCCGTGGATATCCGGGTTAGAATTGATCTTCAGTGACCCATGCTTGAAGTAAGAGGCGCGGACAAGATCGGGTACTCAATCATCTGTCTAGCTAGCCTTTGAAAGTGAACTTTGCTGGCCGTTTCTTTCAATCACGTTTTGTTCTTGCGAAATTGCACTTCCAACATCAAGCATTTGGTTGCATTTCTTTGAACATTGTAATAAATACACAGATCCAGTATTTACCAGTATTAGAATAACGTTACCGCAGTAGTTGGAACAGTGAAACAAATGCACGTCCGTTACTGACCAACTCTGCTTGTTCTAGGTGTTTCATTTAATGTGCATGCCCCACGTATTACAAACCAATAACAGCGATTTGAAACTATGATTTTTTTGTGAAGCAACTTTTATCCTAAGCTGCGTCACATTCTCAGATTCGAATGGCAAGGTAAAATTATGAGTACTCGCAATCTTAATTTCACTTTATTTGATTTACATTTTGTAAAGCGAAATCCATCGGTACGTTTTCATTGCAAACAGACCGTAACTGGTTTAGCCAAGGACGTTTTCCTAGAAAAGATAACTTCGAATTTCCATAATTAAATAAAGTGTTGCCGACCAGCTCCAGCTCCAGCTCCAGCTCCAGCTCCAGCTCCAGCTCCAGGTGAAAGCATTTTTCGATCAAGTTGGAGTGTTTCTCAGTGTATCACGTACAAATTGGGATCCAGACCCAAAGACACTGTCCACTTCCTTGTTTTCTTTTTGTAACTTTTTCAACACAACAAACATCTGGTGTTGCGGTCTGGTTATTGCTGAAATATTGCTAACACAGGCGTAGAACTAATTTCACTCACCCAGTCAGTCACTCACTTACTCACACCTCACCTCCACTGACGTATTTACAACAAACACACACGTATATCTTGTGACGTTATTTATGTCCATACTCTTGTTCTTACACATATCTTGTCAACGCGATTATTCTGAAAGAGAAAATATACAAAAGATGAAAACATGAAGTGACCTATGTACATATTTCTTCAATACTATGCCTCCTGGTCAGTGTGTTTCAGGGGACTGTCAGGCCCACAGAATCAGCATAGAAGAAGAAAGGAATTACGCGTGTAGGTATTATGATGTAAATGAGACATCAAAGCTTTTCATGCCCTCCACAGACTTTACAATGGATTCGTCTTCTGTAATCACTTGGGGCCATCACCGACAAAACACCATCCTTAATCGTGAGAACCACATTCATATGTATGTATTTAGTGTACTGCACAGTGAAATTATTTATGTACGTACACATGGACACAGGCTGCGCAATCATTCAGATGTCAGACTATGATGCAATGAGAAACGTTGAACGGGAATATAAAAATATGTATATTGATTCTGTAGCTGTTGTCTTGTGTTTCAGTCTTACCCAGGCCAAGGTCTACAGCTTCCTGGACGTGACGCTGGTAGAGGCTGATGTCTTCCTTGTCTGCTTCTGAAAGACAATGTGAAGGTCATACAGCTGTGAATGCCGATGAAGGCAAACATTTGGACTGGTTACATATGTTGGATGTTTGTCTTAGATCAAAACACTAACGTAAACATTTACTAGAAAGTGTTTCCCACTAGTGAGTGTCACTTGGAATAAGAACAATCGTGACACGAGAGTGATTATCTCTCTTACCTGTGATGTAACCATCCTGGACGAGGTCCTCTACATCTCTGGTCGCCAGTACTGTCATGATCTCGTCGTCACTGACTTCACCGTCGCCGTCCACGTCAAACTCGCTTATGTCTCGTTTACCTGGTCACGCAAATAATGACAATGATATTTTTGGAGATGTTAGTGACATGGACCAATATGACAAGTGTAAACAACGACCCAGTAGTCAATACGATTGCACACTAAATCAATCATACAGAGACAAAATTTTGCAGGTTGGTTTTATCCGTACCTTTACTCAAGTATGTATCTTCAAAGTGTAGAGATAGTACTGGAAGGTCTATTTTCCGGATTCCTCTTAACCGTTGCCCAGTCCTTCAACGATACCCTGCGTTGAGTGTATCCTATCCCATTCCTGGCTGGTTACTTCAGTATAATTTAGTGGTACAATATTTATTTAATTTATTTGTTGACTTACCCAAATGCCTTTAACGAGTCAAAACAAGTACCTACCAGATTTAAATGCTTCTCCAACATTTTTCACAGTTGAGACAACCTTCTTCCCAGCATTGACAGCTGCACTAGCTGCACGTTTGACAACACCTCCAACAGCACGCACGATACCCCTAAACCGCGGGAAACGAATACCCCAGGAATGAGAGCCTGGCAGGGCCACCATGGCAGTCAGGAACAGGAGGACGAGGGCGATCTTCATCTGGGTACATTGGATTAATACAGGAGAGAATGAGTGAGTTATTATTTAGCGTCACATCGGCAATATTTCAGCCATATCCTGGCGAGAACAATCTAGCTTATGGCAATGTGGAAGTCAATAAAGTTAGAACATAAAAACCTGCCATAGAAGGACAGTACAAATACTAGACTATCACAGACATACATTTTTAAACTAGCACGCTGTACATATCACTACAGACAGCACTAAATGATTGAAACGTGAGAAAACTGTGAGCACTTTGTACAGATTGTTTTGTCATTTTTGTCGTTGACTGTTACTCGCCTTGAAAATCACGTGGGACATAAATGTAACAACACATTATCAGTGAGACATAATATGAAGGAACTCGCGATTAAAGCGTTTAGACGAAACTGAAAACAGAAACGGCGTATCACTCTAGTCGTATTTTGACTGAATTTACATAACCACCCTTGTGTTAAATATTTAGTTTCCTCAATTGCTATGACCGTATCGGACGTAACCAACAGAGCGCGAATATGACATCTGTACGCATACATGAACAAAATGAACTTACCGTTGCAGTTCTGGATATCAGTCACCAAGGCTGTGGTTAGACTTGGTACGTACTGGGTATATATGACATGAATGTGTTGATGGTCACAACTGTTAAATCCGGATACGATGACTTTTCTGACATTATTCAGTTGACAATCTGACAACTCAATTAATATCTTCGTTAAGTGTTTGGCATTTGTCATTGATATATCCTGAATTGATCTGAAACACTATATCCGGCAAATACCTATCTCCACTCAAGTCACATAAAAAAGCTAACATTAACTATGTTTTGGGGGCATCAGCAGGAATGTATTTCACACTTGCTGTCATTTGAATTTCAAAAAACAAACTATAAATGTTTATATTTTACATCATTTTTCATACTATTACCTTCGTTTTTCGTCTCATCAATGTGAAGCAGGGTTTATGCTCTGATTAATTAGATACTTGGAATTATAGAACCTGTTGCAAAAGGAGCTTTGCTACTGACACCACTCTGCACTGACGGGTCAGAACAAATATGTAGACTTTCCAAAGTATATGTCATACTATTTCCAAATTGTTGTTGGTCGTTTCCAGTTGTGTTAGACTAAACCCCCAAAATATAAGTGGAATGAAGCCAGGGTGGTTTGAATAAATCAGTACAACTATTACGTTTAACAGTTTAAGATGCAGCAGAGGGGGTTCGGGCGATCCTGGCACAGTCAGGCCTGTAAGGCTCATCATCAGCTCTGAGCCCCCTCTACACACAGCCCAGACTGCAAATGGGAACTCACCAAGAACTTTCCGGAGAATACGTAGGCTCCCCAGCACTGCAGCCTTCTCTATTACCCAGATTGTCAGAAAAGCTGTGCTCCCCGTGGAGAACCCGATCACTCTCCTGATCTGCGCCATGAGTTCAGGAGGTACCAAACCAAGGGCACCGAAAACAATGGGGAGCCTGACAACAGTGTACTTGGAATCCAAGCGAGATATTTCAAAGGCGAGGTCCGCTTATTTATCATGATTTTCCTTGACCGATCACGTTGCTGCCAAAAGGGACAGAAAATTCAATGACATAAATACTACTGAGTCCACTGCTGAGTCTAACAAAACCTAGAAGTAGGTCGCGTCAGGGTAAACCTTTGAGCGAGCTATGACCGTCCAATCAAACGCGAGAAGGACTAACGGATTTAACCAATCAGACAACGGCTACTGTTTAGGGTTTGGCGGGCCTTAAAAAACTCGCTAGTCACTGATGCTGATTCCCCAATAAACGCAAATCCTCATAAAACGGGTATTTGGCCAGCAGTACGAATATGTGCTTGGGACCTTTTGTTACCATTAGCTAAAATTTTCCACAAGCTGACATCCTTACATAGTGACAAAAACGCTACTCAGTGACTGTTTACTCACTGTTGACAGTATTGCGGCGTGCTCCATGTGCATTACCCGGTAGCGATCGTATGGAAAATAGCATTCGGAATAGTTCGGGTGCAAACCTTTCCGAGGTAAAAATTCTAAAGGTATGCGCGAATGTCTACTTTCGCAAGTTGGTAAGCTGTGTTCTGATTGGTCAATCTCAAAGGTTACGCGACCTACCATAACGTTTCATTAAGACTCGGTAGTGGAGTGTGACGAAAAGTACCGAGAGTAAGTTTACTTAGACTGCCACTGACAAGGTGTTGGACAGTCTTGCAAAGACGACATTTCATATTGATATTTTCTTTAAGAATCACAATGTGGCGATTGCGAGTGGGAAGTGACTGCTCTTTAGCAGCAAAAAGGAATCACTCAGATTCACATTTGAGACCAGCCGACTTCATCCAGGCGAAGGAGTCAGTTGGATTGCTGTTCTGTTCCACATACTGCATGCACACACGATGCAATGGCTTCTCAGACAGCTTCTCCACAAAGGACCGACTCTGGGCAGACATGGTGAACAACTTCACCTGATTTACTCCCATCACTGTACCATCCAGTAGTACATCACCATCAACAAAATCAACCTCAGATTTCAGATTGTGTCCAACAACCTTGGCACGCTGAAAATAGCTGTAGAATTCGTAGCGTTCATCGTAAGTCTTGACATGCATCCCCGGAGGATCATCCTATAAATATATATGTGCAAAAGTGCACATTAAATTTCTATAGTGAGAGCCTCCACATTAAACCCTGACCTCCAGAATTGATTGGCATATATATTGGCATAGTAGGGGAACTGTACTTTCAATGTACGAGTGTCGAAACTGGGAGATATATGGGATTGAATCAATCTTGATGCGTGGTGTGTGATTTGACCCTGAAAACTTTGACCATGCACAAATGCAAGAAAGTTATCAGAAAGAAATGGTATGCAGTGATTTATCAACCTGTCTGAAAAACGTCACGATTCATAATGACACCCCATGCACGTGTAGGGGCTCCCACGTTGTGCACGTGCTTCCCCTGCATTGTGTTTGCGTGTGGTGATAACATGAAATGATGCTTTATACACAAGATGAATGTCATTGTAACGTTCCTGAATGCGTTTTCTTTCTACCAGACTTCAAAGTGCAGGTTCCCCTACTTCTTTTGAAGTATATATAAACGATTAAGAGAGGGACGAGGGTGGTGTGACCTGTTATCAGACATGATCCTTCTGGTCAGGCGGTCAAGACTCTTGATGTCTTGTTTTGTCCGATCAACTACTCCAAAGGAACATTACAGGACTGGTACAGCTAAAGTATTGGTGGCTTTGACCTTGTTTCGAGCATTTTGCTCTGAACTCCAGATTTTCTTTAAACGAGATTTATACTCGGCCCGAAGTTTATCTTGAATCTGGGCATTCTGGAGCTTGTCTCGAAGTTGCATTCCAAGAAAGGCGTAGGCCCGATCTTCCACAAGATGCTTAATAACTCCCCGCTCCTAACGTAACCGATCCACAATGTTTGAATTATTTATGTACTTGTATTACATGCCATCAATCGTGCGAACTAAAGAGTTTGAGTCTATTATGTATAATACACCATATCGGAATATTCACATATCTATGAGTTAAGAGAAAAAGCGTCGTTTTCCAATAAGGGTTCACCTTCGAGTGATAATTAATCTTGTTGCAGTGCACCACATGTTGCCAACATCGTGATCATCAAGAGGTTTCTGTTGACATTGAAAGATTACATTTGTATTGTCCTTGAGCACAGTGAGTGAGTGAGTTGAAACTTTAAGTCGGCAATATTTCAGCCACATGGTGACTAAAACAAGGTACAGCTCAATAATGATTAAAAAATAATTTATAAACACCTGTTTAAGAAGGACAGTACAACAACTAGATTATCGCAGCTTGATATTTAAAACTAGTCATTAAATCTGAAACAGTTTAACTCTACAGGACGATACAATATAAAAACGGGCTATAGATCACTAGCAACTGAGGGTAGATGACTAGATCACCATACTATCATGGGAACTTACATTACTTTGGCTATCTGCATGGACTCTGGTTGAATTTACACCATCCCTTCACGAGCCATAATTAAAATACTATACAAACTACGATTAAGAATAATAGTATGTTAAACTGACTTTGAATGCTTTGGGACTTGCGCACCCTTTCAGGGAGACAATAATACAGTACTTTAATCTCCTTTGTGGGTACAGCCACTAACAATCACGATTACTAATCTAAACTACCAAACAAATAAAATATTTATCTATATACAAACCATTTAGCAAAATCTATGGAGTAATCTTATTTCTTTTAACAATTGAATAACTAAATGATAATTAACTCCACTAAAAAATCCTTTACAGTCTTGACACTGAAAATTCAATACAGTCAAACAGGACATGACTGACCGAAATGTTTTCATCACAAGGGATACGAAACGGAGGATGCTCACCTTTTAACAGGTATTCGTGAGTATATTGCCCGTGGTCCATGCGACATCGTCGGACAATAACCTCTTCAAATCTGGATTGACAACCTAAGTAAGTATTACCGATATAGAGTTCTATTTAATGTAATTGCCCCACCTTTTGCTTTAGAGTTCGGATATATGATCTAATTACGGCTTTATAATCAGAGTATGGACGAAGAAGTGCTGTCCCAAATTTAATGAGTGTTGCGTTAGCAGCAAAATCATCCACTGTGTTACCAAAGATTCCAACATGGCTGGGTAAGCAACAAAAGACGATGTCGCATTGGCCAGTAGCAACAGTATAATGCAACTCAATGAGGTCAGTTAAAAGTGGATGTTGAGGGGATAAATTTTTAATAGCCTGAAGGCAAGAAAGAGAATCTGAATAAATGATATGTTGTTTATAGTTAGGGTGCTTTAATATAGTTTCAGGATTTTAAGATGGCAGTTTCTTCTGATGTGAAAATTGAGCTGTTATCCGGGAAACTAGAAGCTATTGTTCTGAGTCCATGGCTAGTGCCCAAGCAACCGCGCCACCATCTTGGACCCATCAGTAAATAAGGCTTTGTACGTACTATAGTTTATATTTCATGTATTTAATTCATTAGTTTCTGATTTTTATACGTTGTCAGTGTTAGGTCATCCCGTGGCCTCACTAACTGTCAAGAAGGAGTAGAAAGCATGCGAGAACGAGTTTTATGTTTCACCTCAATGCCAGCAGCAAAAAGAAAACGGAAAGTCCAAGAGGCGGAACAAGAGAAGGCTTCTTATTGTACAAATCCTCAGACAGGGGATTGAAGACACATATGCAGGGCTGGACTTATTTGAATACAGTCTAGTGAGATACTATAAAGATAATTTGATGCGGTAGTGGATAAGAGAAGGCTCGTCTGCTTCAACGTACATACTGACAGAAGGAGAAGGTCGGAATGATCCAGGGCAAAGTCTTAGAGTGAGTGAGTTAATATTTATAGTCACATAAGCAATATTTCAGCCATACCGTGACTTCAAAGTTATAAATTCATAATAGACACAATTGTAAAACACTGCCAGCGAAGATCAGAAGAAAACTAGATCATCACAGAAATAGAGAATTATAACTCACATGGAACTGTAAAAGTTGACAAACTATTATGGACAATGTATAATAAAAACATCCTGGAGATGAAAGTTGATCAGCTAATTAGAGACCATCAGGACTTACAGTAATTTAGCTACCCGCATGGAGTCTAGCTGGATTTACATCCTCCCTTCCGTCATTGGTGATAGGACACAAATATAGCCATAAACAAAAAGCACACATTTTCTGCGATGGAGTGGAATGTTTTAATGTACTAATGTTTTTAGGCTTACGTACCCTCTCAGGAGGACAATAGTTTTACAGTACTTTAGCCCTCCTCGAGGACATTTAGTTAGTAATCCATACTTCCAGTTATAAAGGTTTGTCTATTTACAAATCAGTTAACAAATGTAATTTTTTAAAATTACATAGGTCGTGATTAAAACAAGTATCACTTGTGATGGAATATTCAACACATTCCAGTAGGAATGGGATGGGGGGAGGGGGGGGGGATTCAATGGCATATTCTTTTTTGCTAAATTATACACGGAAACATGTCGCCCCAACGCAGCAATTTGATTCCTGTAGTGAAATTACGTGCACGTCGTAAATAAAACGTCAAAGTGGTCAGTTGTATAACCTCTGTCAGAGTTCCACATGAAGGAAGGGTATGAACGTTACTGTGCGGACAGGTTAAACTTGCAGTTTGAAAAAGATCACCACAGATTTGCCACTACTATCAGCAGTTGAACGTGAGAGGGCCGTTGGTATGCTCCAGATGGGTTCGACACAAGCCACCGTTGCCAGGATCTTCGGCTGCACCCGCGTAGCCGTCTCTAGACTGCTGTAACGTTTGAAATGCTAAGATGTTTCCTCGTACAATATACGTTGTTCACTGGTCACGCATCTTGCTGATATTTCCCGTATGTATTGTCTTAATAAAGTCGGCGCGATGTAATTCCTTTTTTTATTTTTCACAGGGACTAAGTTTTGTCAAAATTTATTTATTGGAAAGAGAGTCACATGTTTTCGTAGCCATCCGTAGATTTTGCGGACGACACAAGAAAAAGAGATTTAGAATTATCACCCTTCCATCGATTTCCATTCGCAAAACATCACTAATTTCCGTGCATCATGTGTCACGAGGTGTATTACAATGCATCTCACTTTTTCACGGGGTACATTGATTGAATATGATAGAATGCGACCCAGCCAGACAGCGACACTTATGTATGAGGTAAGATAAAGATCAATTTATACTAAAAACAAGGTGAGAAGAGAAGACGAACCTGTTACAAGCTCGACCTCCTCCACTCACTAATCTGTGGACTGTTCCATGATACCCGTAGGTGCTGCTCTAATTTACCTTCTTGTTCAGTGTGTGCCAAATGTGAGATAACCCTTTTAACATGTATTCATGAGAATATCCCGTATGGCCAATACGACATCGCCGTATGATGACCCCTTCAAATCTGAACTGACAACCCAAGTAAGTGTAACCGAGTTTTATTGCATGTAATTTATTGATACCTACCTACGTGTCCCACGACTTCTGTATTTTCAGATATAAGATATGACGGCAGCTTTAGAATCGTAGTATGTAATAAGAAGTAGTGTCACCGATTTGTTGAGTGCTATCATATCAGCAAGATCAGCCATTGTGTTCCCAGAGATTCCAACGTGGATGGGTACGCAACCACGGGTTGTTATTGACGAGTGGCACGATCATTATACAATTCAATGATTTCAATTAGAAGTGGATGTTTGTAAGAACGATTTTAATAGCCTGTAGGCACTAAAGAGGGTCTGAATATATTGCTTATATTTGGGGTGTTTATTAATAAATTTCAAGGCTGTTAATATTTGTTTCGGCTGTGAAAATTGGCCTGTGATCTGTCAGTCGAGAAGATATTGTTCTGTGCCACTATCCTTTGAATCATCTCTAACAAAGTATTATATTAACGTTTAATTGATTATGTTCTCGTGTTTATTTAATAGTAATTCATATTTTCCTCTCCAGTTTAAAATCTAAACGACTTTCAAGAAATCGAGCGCCTTTAGGCATTTGCTTTTTATGTATTTAATATGTGCCAAAAAGTTAGGTGTGAGTCAAATATGAGATCAAGGAACTTAGCTCCCTTGGCAACGTTGATGGGTGCACCATTTAAAGATAAATTAGCGTATTTATAAAATTCGTATTTTCTTCAGAAGCGTATACTGTTTGTTTTAGATTTAGAAAATTTAAACCCGTTCTCAAGGCACTATTTATGAACTTTGTTGAGACAGATTTGTACTGTCTCTCAGTAGTTCGCATGTGTTTGCCACGACAAGAACTGTTAAAGTCATTCACGAAAAGGGAACCATTGGTTGAATCTGTTAAAGCTTTTCAAAGACTATCTATTTTAATACTAAATAAAGTCATAGACAAAATACTGTTTTGTGGCAGTCTGAACACGACTGCAATGATCTGACAGGGTAGACCCCACTTGGACTTGATATCATCTGTCTGTTAAAAACCGTGATATGAAATGGAGCAAACGACCCCACAGACCCAATTCATGTAAATCTTTTAAAATGCCATATGGTATCATAAGCCTTTTCAAGGTCAGTAAATACTGAGGCACCATGCTGGCTGTTTACTACTGAATTTTTAATGAATGATTCCAATCGAACCAAATGGTAAATAGTGCTTCGTTTTTACGGAAACCGTATTTAATGTAAGAAATCAGATTATCGGTCTCCAGATACAACACTTACCATTTACCATTTGTTCCATAGTTCCAAAAGCTGCTAGTTAACGATATCATATAGGTCGATAATTAGATGCATCTGAATAGTCTTCACCATCCTTAGGTATAGGAACAACAACAGCATTCCGCCAAGTGGGAGGGAGGTTTCCTGAAGTCCAAATTTCATCCAAAATGCCTAAAAGCACCTCAAGACATGATTCAGATAAATGCTTCAGAAGCAGAATAGCACTGGTTGCAATACCCAAAAGGCCTTGTGCCGAGTATGGGTGGTGCAGTGGTAACAGATTTGTGTTTTAAGAACGAGGCATATACCTGAATTGAACAAATTTAATAACGTATGTTTTATCCACTCGTGTCTGGTTATATTAGTAGCGGTGTGGTATGTTCACATATCGAAATGAAATGGATTTAATACTGATAACTGTTATTAGCCATTACCGTTCGGACTTTTTCTTAATAACAATGGACCCGTGAAGGTGTCGGGGTAGAAGAGGCCTTCAGCAACCCATGCTTGCCATAAAAGGTGACTATGCTTGTCGTAAGAGGCGACTAACGGGATCGGGTGGTCAGACTAGCTGACTTGATTGACACATATCATCGGTTCCCCATTGCGCAGATCGATGCTCATGTTGTTGATCACTGGATTGTCTGGTCCAGACTCGATTATTTACAGACCGTCGCCATATAGCTGGAATATTGCTAAGTGCGACGTAAAACTAAACTCACTCACTCACTTAATAACAATGACTGCACTTTTCCAATGGGTATGTCTTACGTATATTTGGGGTTAAAAGTATTATATCTAGATTCCAAGGTCTGAGAAGGGCTTTCGCTTTATATATGTTATGGTATGGTTAATTAAAAAGAACTATATTCTTGGGGATGTCTTGATTATTTTAAGGGTAATGGTGTCCGTTTTGAAATTGGTGGCCATTTTGAAAATGCCACAAGGCACTATCACTATATTTAGAATTTATGTGATATGAGCTTTCACCCGATATATCACATGGCATAATTATTGGCAAAGTATGGTTTGCGTAATACCTTTAATGATTTTGACGGCCATCTTGCTGGAAATTGCAGAGCCTTGTGTCTTGTGCTCTTTTTTTTACAACGGCATGTCTAATGTTCTCAGTGTGGCCGACAGCCTTCTATTTCCCTTCTATTTCACCAGAAGGCTGCTTCTCCACTGTCCATATGTAGAAAGTTGTACGTGCCATCAATATCTGGCTACCTGCCAAATCACGTGCACCCCATGCCTGCGACGTGTGACACTTCCATGTCACCATCCGACAATGTCGAAAGTGCAACATTTCATAATGTTGTAATTTTGGTCATTCACAGGTAAGCACCCTCTCTACATTCTTTCTACATTTATATCGTTGCTAGTATGCATATAGGCATATATTATTATCGTAAACATAGTAATAACATTTTGTTAAGTTAGTAATAAATCGCGACCGCGTAATATAAACTTTCTCTGGCAGATCACTTAACTAACTTACTAACTTAAAGCACTAGCATTGCATGTAAGACAGTGTGTGAATGATTAATCATTATGATTTTATATCTGCAGTATACCAAATCATCAATTTCATATTATTCAGACAGATCGCTACTGCTTGACGTCACATCAGTACTAAATATCCCATACGAAGAGCTAATGCTTATACTATAATCGTATTGTTTATTGCCTGTGTATTCATATTACATATATTCGACTTCCATGTCACCATTCGACTATGTCGGACGTGCAACATTATAATGTTCTTGGTCATTCACAGGCAATAAACTGGTTCACATCTTAAAGGACGTTCCCCGTCTCATCATTTATTGTCCTTGGGACATGTCAGCACCAGAACCCGTGACATTAGCCTGGTGTAATCTGCTGCTGATTGTACTTTTACACATGTAACAAGTGTTTCCACCTCATGACATTTTCAACAGTTAAGTACACCTGTCCCCTTGCGTGTACATGTATATTATTCCAGCCCGGTTTATCTTCAAACAATCTCAACTACCACCCATCGATTACTGCCTTCCCAAACTCAAACTCGTAACTGCCATACATTACCATTAACTAGCGCTACATGAGCTTCGAAAATCTAGACCCAGTATCTTAAAGATTATGTTTGAAAGCTGATATCTGTTTTCATTAAAAACTGCATTTTTCTGCATTTTCAAGGATTCCGGAATATGGTTTTTGTTCCCAAATTTAGTACCGATACTGGCGTCTTTGTTGTTAAATGAGCTAAGATTAAACGCGTCTCATATCTGCAATATGCCAATGAAGACCGCCTATGGATGCGTGTGAGTTCATACCCGTCAATACCGTGTTCTCAAGCAGGAATCACTACCGGCCACAGTGTTTCCTGTGGCTTATTAGAGCGATCCATCAGTGAGGCAGCGACCGGTAATCGAGTAGGGCATTGCATGGGGAATATCATTTCAGGCTCTCGGGAGAGACATTTATCTATTGTTATAACGCTCGATCACGGTATAATAATAAATTGTCAGCGCCCTGAAAGTGTGCATCATCGTCGGCCTCACTACAGAGGCGACATCAGCATCCACATAGCGTGTTCGTCGTGGTGGGCGATCACGTCCACATCAATCAAATGACAGTTGTTTCATGACAGGCAATAAGTCGTTAACGTCAATATAGGAAACTATTAACTTTGAGCGCTTGACATTTTATCTTGCATCTGTTCCGGCTGATTTGGAGGGGATATTTTCCCAGCCCCGATCAAGTGTTCACAGCATTTCAAAACGCAAAAGGAAGGGTAATGGTTATATTTTCAAAAATCCTTATTGGGGATTTTGTAATCAACATTTAATCAATAGATATTTCTCAGTGGCCATGCAACTATCTAGGTTTGAAAGTCTCACACTTCCAGTACTGTCTGGCCCATAGTGTTACCATGCCAAGGTTTATCACATCAGTGTGAAAATGCATAGCCGCCCACGTAACGACTTGAGCATATGAAGATATTTAGACAAATCGTTCCTTGTGGACGTTGAGTGTACATGTTCGATACTTAAGGTGACCCATGCATGGGTCAGTGATTGTTATGAGGTAGTTACTCTTGGATAACCTTCACAAAATAGGGATGGAATTCATATTTGTGAAATCTACATCTGGAGAGCTTGAATCATGGAGCCCAGGATAGCAGTGACGTGGTGAATGTCATCTTCACCATGGAACACGATGTGAACATACTCCTGGTAGTCAGTACGTTGTCTGGTGAGTTGCCATCGTCCATCCAGTCGGTCATATCAGAAACATCGATTCATTGCGTCTTCATCTAGTAGTAAACATTACTTGACAATCATCTATTTTCAGCATCCATCCCTTCCATACTCAGGCGCAGATTGATATGAGCGTTTGGTATAGAGATTTGTGTAATGCTGATATATCATCATATCTGTTGCTGATATCCGAATGAATTAGCTGTGTATATATTAGCATCATGCCCACAGGTGTGTATTGCATTTGACGTATAGAGGTACGCATTAGTTGCAGAGACAGAGTATTGGTGTTTCATACACACGACTATTTGTTGGTGAAAGAAAGGGGTGTTTCTGATTGCTAGAAACGGGTGTTTAGTGTTTGTTTACAAGGGTATGTGTTTCTAAATTCAAGAGGCACCTGTTTTCAAAAGACGTTGGTGTTCTTAATGTGGAGATATGTCGTGTTGATATTTGGTCATGTGTAGATGGGGAGATGGGGGAGCTCAGTGGTTACCGCGTTCGCTCGACACGCCGATGGTTCGGGTTCCATTTTCCACATGGATACAATAATAATAATAATATGAGACGTTATTGAGCATCTCGGGGAAGATCAGGCCTACACCTATCTTGGAATGCAAGTTCGAGACCAGCTCCAGAATGCCCAGATTCAAGATAAACTTCGGGCCGAGTATAAATCTCGTTTAAAGAAAATCTGGAGCTCCGAGTTAAATGCTCGAAACAAGATCAAAGCCACCAATACCTTTGCTGTGCCAGTCCTTTCCTATTCCTTTGGAGTAGTTGATTGGACAAAACAAGACATCCAGAGTCTTGACCGCCTGACCAGGAGGATCATGTCTGATAACAGGTCACACCACCCTCGTTCCTCTCTTAATCGTTTATATATGCCAATCAATTCGGGAGGTCGGGGTTTGATTAATGTGGAAGCTCTTCATTATAGAATTCTATTGTGCACTTTTGCACATATTTATTTATCGGATGATCCTCTGGTGATGCACGTCAAGACTCACGATGAAAGCAAGGAATTCCACAGCTATTTCAAGCGTGCCAAGGTTGTTGGACATAATTTGAAATTGGAAGTTGATTTTGCTCATGGCGATGTACTGCTGGACGGTACAGTGATGGGAGTAAACCAGGTGAAGTCCTTCACCAAGTCTGCCCAGAGTCGGTCCTTTGTGGAGAAGCTTTCTGAGAAGCCATTGCATCTTGTTTACATGCAGTGTGTGGAACAGAACAGCAATCCAACTGACTCCTTCGCCTGGATGAAGTCGGCTGGTCTCAAATGTGAAACTGAGGGCTTCCTGTTTGCATCTCAAGACCAGTCACTTCCCACTCGCAATCGCCAGAATGTGATTCTTAACCAAAATGTGAACATGAAATGTCGTCTTTGCAATGAATTTACAGAGACTGTCCAACACCTTGTCAGTGGATGCCCTTCCTTGGCACAAACAGCATATCTTAAAAGACATGATGGCATGGCTCGCTGCTTTTACTATCGTCTCCGCCATGCCTGTGGCTTTGACCCCGAGGTCCATCCATGGTATGACCCTGAACATGTCCAGGGCGTCCTGGAAAATGATGCTTTTAAGCTTCTCTGGAATAGGCCAATAGACAGCCTGAGACGAATTCCAGCCAACAAACCTGATCTTGTCCTTTTTGATACAACCAATGAAATTATTTATATCATAGAATTTTCTGTCCCTTTTGACAGCAATGTGATTGGCAAGATTCAGGAAAAGCATGATAAATATGCGGACCTTGCCTTTGAAATGTCTCGCTTGTATCCAAAGTACACTGTCGTTAGGCTCCCCATTGTTCTCGGTGCCCTCGGTTTGGTACCTCCTGATCTCTTGGCGCAGATCAGGAGAATGCCCGGGTTCTCCACCGGGAGCACAGCCCTTCTGACAATCTGGGTAATACAGAAGGCTGCAGTGTTGGGGAGCCTCCATATTCTCCGAAAAGTTCTTGGTGGGTTCGACTAGGCAGTGTTTCCTGGGAGAAGTCCCATTCGCTGTCTGGGCTGCGTGTAGAGGGGGCGAGGGCCCTGAGCTGATGATGAGCTTGACCAGCCTGACTGTGCCAGGATCACCCAAACCCTCTCTGCTGCATTTCATTTCTAATCTGTAAAACATAATAATAATAATAATAATAATAATAATAATATTGTTTATGATAGTGTCATGTGTTACATGGGCCATTGCACCCGCTAACGAATACAAACACCGGGCCTCCAGGAGACCGAAATGACACCTTAAATGATTTTAGTCGTTATAAAATCTAAAGGATTAAAATACAGAAAATACCATATATATTACAGAAATTACTTGCAATTCATTCATCTGTCCATTCGTACATACATACATACATACATAGATGCATGCACGCACGCACGCACGCACGCACACACACACATACATACATACATACACACATATGCTTCATTTACAAGCTTCTTTTACAAGCACTCCTTCGTATATTACGTACACACATATACATACGTACTCTCACGTAAGTTCACCCATTCTCACTCACGGATATATACAAGTACACACAAGCACACACACACACACACACACTCTCTCTCTCTCTCTCTCTCTCTCTCTCTCTCTCTCTCTCTGACTCACATACACTTAACCAAGATACATACAAACATATTATACACAAACATATTCACACACACCCTAATACACACAAATACCACCACCCCACCCCCACACACACGCACACTTACACCCACCCACCCATACCCATACCCATACCCACACTTCATACATAAATATACATTAACATTCAAGCAGTTAAAACATGAGTACAGTTATTTACAGTTTTCATGAAAGAGCTTATGGTGAAATATACGCTGTAGAGCTTTGGCCAGTTCACACTGAATAGCATCGTTTGAGAGCAACCAGCATAACTTTTCCTGTTGTGTAGGTCCTTAAAATTTGGATTTAATTCACTGCTTTTTTCGAACAGTTTGTTGCGGGTATGAGAGTAAAAGGTGCACTGTATGAGGAAGTGTTGTTCATCCCCCACTGCCTGGTCCTCACACAGCGTACACAGTCTGTCCGGAAGGCGGGTGGTAGGCTTGGTATAGCGTCCTTTGTCTATATTGAGGGGGAGGCTTCCACTGCGGAAAGAAGCAAGCACGCTTCTTTGGTGTCTACTTATGTTTATCTTCGTATAGTGACAGGCACCATACTCTTGCTTATACAGTCTGTATGTTCTTAGTTTGTTACCGTTGGGATTGTTATGGTCGTTAAACAGGTCATGGAGCCACTGTTCACAGTCTCTCTGATCCAGCACTGCAAGGGCTATGTATAACAGTTCAGTTCTGGTAATATTTGAGTAATACACATTTCTGCTTTCCTGCCCATGTAACTTAAGTTTTGTAATAAAATCCTTTGCTCTATAATCCCGGAAGACTTTCTCCTTACAGACCACGTATGTATAGCTGCTACTAATGTATCTGGGGCGACTGTCACAGTTCGGTGGTACTGCCGGATTACTTCGATTTTAATTTTAGAGTCTGAATTTCTCCAACCTAAGTCCCCTCTCACAGCTGTAGTAGATGTATTCCTCCTCACCCCGAGAAAGAATCGTCCTGCCTTGTTCTGTATATGTCCAATTTCTTTATACTGATGAAGTCCCCAGATACTGGCACTATAGTTGATTATGGGTTGAACATAACTGTCGTACAGTTTAGTGAACACATCAAGACTGAAACCTCCAAGAGAGATAAATTTGGCCATAACAACACTCAGGGCTCTGTTAGCTGACTTACATTCTTTTTTGACAGTCTTCTTGTAGTCACAGTGCTCATTGAGCCACAAACCTAAATATTTATACTCAGAGCAATAATCGATCTCCATATCACCACATGTGAATCTGTTCTGTGAACTGATCTAGGGAGAGAGATTGGTCTGCACTGCATGATCTTGGATTTATCTTTATTCACCCTCAATTTCCACTTGGTTGTCCAGGAGTAAAGACAGTCTAGGAGTTGTTGCAGCACTATGTGTGGAGCCCATTTCTGGTGTCCCCGCTGTGATATTGATGGAATATTGCTGAAGCGGCTTAAAACTCAGTCCTGTGTAAATGTATATACGCACTTATTTGTTATTGATATACAGAGGAATGTGTCGGTACTTGTTGCCTCAGACTCACTGAGGCGTGTGTTGTTGATATTTAGTTTGGATGTTGAACTGATATAACTGACTGATATATATATATATATATATATATATATGTGTGTGTGTGTGTGTGTGTGTGTGTGTGTGTGTGTGTGTGTGTGTGTGTCCGTGGAATACATATCATCGATTCTGTAATGGAACAGAGTTGCCATTGGTCAGTTATTCCCGTTGTGGTACACCTGTTGTAATCACAGATATGTAGTTTATACAGATATCTGTGTAGTTGGTTGATGAACGGAGGTTGACATATATGGCTATATGTCGCTGCTTTCAGTGTTTCAGATGTCCGACATGGCCTCAGTTGACATTCGGGTCCAGACGCCTACCGTCGCCAACAGCACATACACCACTCTGCAATGTGTCATCAGTCTCCAGCCAGACGAACGACTCGAGGGAATTGTGTTCGCAAGGAGAATCTTAGACTGGGAATTCTTTCTACAAATTGGGGCATTTTCCAGATCGTTCAATTCTATCGTGACAGACTTTGAATTGAAGGACTTTGTTACATTCATGTACAGGAATGACGCGGCTTACATGAAGATTGAAAACTTCGACCAATCTTCGGATGGCTTTTACATGTGCTCATTATCGTTTAGGGGCAGAGATAATATTTCTCGGCAGACTGACGACATCATATACGTGTCTGCCGCAGGTAGGATTTATAAACAACCAGTAGGTAGCCCTGGTAGTTCATTCAGTGCACAATGAGGTACATTCATCCATCACATCACAACAAAACATTCATCAGCACATCCTGTATACCCGATATCAATACAAGCACTACCTGTATATGCTCTACTTGTAAGACCGTAGATCCTGGTTAGAAATGATCTTCAGCAGTCCATGCTTATCGTATGAGGCTAGTAACGAAATTGGTTGTCAGGTACGCTGACAGTAGACACATCTCACATCTCATCATTGCGTAGATCGATGTTCATGTTGTTGATCGCTGGATTGTCTGGTTCAGACGCGACTATTTATAGACCGCTTCCGTATAGTGAGTGAGTGAGTGAGTGAGTGAGTTTAGTTTTACGCCGCACTCAGCAATATTCCAGCCATATGGCGGCGGTCTGTAAATAATCGAGTCTGGACCAGACAATCCAGTAATCAACAACATGAGCATCGATCTGCGCAATTGGGAACCGATGACATGTGTCAACCAAGTCAGCGAGTCTGACCACCCGATCCCGTTAGTCGCCTCTTACGACAAGCATAGTCGCCTTTTATGGCAAGCATGGGTTGCTGAAGGCCTATTCTACCCCGGGACCTTCACGGGTCCGCATCCGTATAGCTGGAATATTTGCTGATTGATGCGTTAAACAACCAACCAGTCTGCCTCTGTACCCTCTTCGAAACCTAGATTGGTCACAACCGAAGAATCATATCAGGGGGTAGTACTAATCAGATTATCCTCATCACTCACCGAACGTGTACAATTCATATGTACATTCAAAATTCCATCTTATCTATCGGTCACTCTCCCAAACATTCATTCCATCTGCTCCTTCACATCCACTTCCACTCATTCACTCGATCAATGACACCATTTCACTCACTTACGTATGTAGTTCGTATTTCCCTTTCCGAGTCTATCACACATCGTTGTGTCCTTTACTCCAACATTTCCATACACTGATCAAAATCATTGATTTCACCCACCAGATTCAAATCTTGTCTCGTCGACGTCATTCACCGGACCTCCGAGTTTCAGCACGACATGTACGTCAGTGGTGGCATCCTCTAGTATTATCATAGGTTCTTCGTCAGATCCAGCTTCATCGTCTTTATCAACGTCACCACAACATACGTCATCGCCAGGATCGTTGGACGGGATGCGATCATCAGTGTCCACGTCGTTATCTTCCACTACAGCACAAACCAATACACAGACATCACGAACAGTAGCAAAGGCCTCTGATCTCGTGGACTACTCAACAGCTCAAAATGCAGCTGAGGGTACAAAACTCACAGCATCATCATGGACTTTTCCACCACGACACGACTCAGAGGTGACTTTAGAAACATCATCAAAATCTTTGGCAGAAACAACCATCACAGTAACATCTGAAGGATCAATAGTGACGTCATCGATAACGCCCCTACTACCGATGGCCATGTCAACATTGCAAACACCAGGAGGAATTTCAACATCTCAAGTAAACGTAGGCATGGCAACAATCCCAGTGCCGACAGATACCTCACTATCCCCTGTGCCGGTGGATACCTCTGCATTCCACAAAACTACTGCAGATTCAACAAGGCCAGCGTCTGATGTATGGACGGATACCTCATTAACACCAGTGCTGGAACACACATCAGCAATCCCGGTACCGGTGCGTTTCTCAACATCCAATATCATGACAGGCATGTCATCATCCCAAGTACCAGTGGGTACTTCAACATCGCAAGTACCGATGGACATTTCATCATCACGGGTACCTGTGGGCGTTTTAGTGTCAAAAATGTCTGTGAATATTTCAATATCACAAATGCCAGTTAACATTTCAAAGTCACAAATACCAGTCGGTACTTCAACATCACAGATTCCAGTGGACATTTCAACATCACAAATGCCAGTGGACATTTCAACTTCACAAATGACGGAGGACATTTCAACATCGCAGGTACCGGTGGACATTTCAACATCACATGTACCTGTGGACATTTCAACATCACAAGTACCTGTGGACATTTCAACATCACAAATGTCAGTGGACGTTTCAACAATCCTAATATCAGTGGACATTTCAACATCACAAATGTCAGTGGACGTTTCAACAATCCTAATATCAGTGGACATTTCAACATCACAAGTTCCGGTGGGTATTTCAACACCCCTTGTACCGGGGGACATTTCACCATCAAAAATGCCAGCTAACATTTCAACATCACAAATACCAGTCGGTACTTCAACATCACAGATTCCAGTTGACATTTCAGCATCACAAATATCAGTGGGCATTTCAACATCACAAGTGCCGGCGATCGTCTTAAAGTCACAATTAACAACACCAATACCGTTGGATGTCTCATCATTACAAATCCCAATGAACTCAAAAACACATATTGTCTTAGAAATTGACACATCAACACTATCTGCTGATTCACTAACAATGGATGTGACAGCGCCATATCCGCCATCAACTAAAGATGTCACATCGGTTTTGACATCAACTTTGGCGACACACACATCACCACCACTTGCAGGAGCGATATCAGTTTTGATATCGCCATCTGTATCATCTTCCATACAAGTAGCAATAGTCTCCTCATCATCAAGGCTTGATACGTCATTAGCTTCTACATCATCATCAACAACATCAGATGGGAGAACGTGGACTGTTTCAACTTCCGATGCAACAATGCTTCATCCATCATCAACGACATATGTTACATATTCATTACTATATTCTACTATTTCATTAAATACACGTCTGACATCCATACAGTTGCCAACTTCACCTTCTGCACGAATGGTACTTGCAACGTTGCTTTCAACATCATCAAGTGAAGAAATCATGTCATTTCCTACATTAACAACAACAGTGATACTACCCCAAACATCGACTACAAATGCAACAATACTTGAAGCGCCACCATCGACGACAGATGTTACTTCGCCTTCAATGGCATTTACTTATGTACCACTACTTTCGACATCACTTACAGATGTGACATCGCCTTTACCATCACTTACAGAGGTAACACCACCTTCGACATCACTTACAGACGTGACATCGCCTTCGTCATCAATTACAGATGTAAAATCAACTTCGACATCACTTACAGACGTGACATCGCCTTCGTCATCAATTACAGATGTAAAACCAACTTCGACATCACTTACAGATGTGACATCGCCTTCGTCATCACGCACCGACGTGCAACCACCTTTGACATCGCTTACAGATGAGGCATCGCCCTCAATATCAACATACCCTATTGAAACACTAGATGTGTCACCGACTTCCCCTTCGTTTTATTCTGTGTCGACAAGTACAGGAATAATCCCATCTACCAATTCAATGGTTATATCAACCATCACCACGTCTTCAACCCAGGCAGCATCTACGTCAAACAACACAGAGGAAGTGACACCGGCGACCAAACTTTCTTCAACGTCACATACACCTTCAACAATAAGTCCATCAGTGACGCCCCAAGTGCACGTCTCAGCTTCGGGTAGGTAGTGGCCACCATAGTGTTATGAATGGTTTTCTTGGTGACTCAGTCTTTCTAGATTGATGCTGACAGGCATACGAGCCACATGGACCTGTGTGTCAGTACTTTCTTTCGTTAACATACTGACATAGAGTCGGTTCTTAAGGTAACATGCAAAATGTCCTCAGCATACCAGTGTTAAAGCAAATATTGGATCTATGATCCAAAATGAGAACATTCATTTGAGTAAAATGTCATTATCCATTACATTGAGTATGAAACCATCTAGAGTAGATATTGAAATCTTGTACACGATGTTTAGGATATTCTTAATGACGTTGTGTTTTCTCTCTCAGTTCCTCTCCCGTAACGGGTCGCGTCTTGAGAAAGCCAATATGTATTTATATTAAATGTTCCAGTGCCTGTGATGAAGTGGGTCCTGGTCGCCGTTGGCTGCGTGATTGGTATCGGCATCGTCGTTGTTGGAGTGACCATTTGGTACAGAAAAAAACGTACGTATAACATCACGACGTTACATACCTCTTATGTCAGAACATCTGTAAAACATTCAACCCCAACAGACGTCCTTCCATGTTAAACACATAAGTTATAAGATGTCAACAGTATAGATCTATTTGTCTCATCAACAGGAGGTCATCCAATATTACTCCGTTGGCGGTATGAGTTTTACCCAAACGGAGACTAGAGCCCTGTGTCTTCAGCAATGCAGGTACGCCATCGGCCCCTTTGTGCACATAATCACAATTATCTTATGCACCTCCGATGCACATATCGATACAGCACCACAAACAAATAATGAAATAACTGTCAGTACTGCTTGGCATCGGTGGCCTTGACTTGTAGCAAGCAACATCTTGCTTTGCAGAGTGGCATTCGGCGTTGCTAGATTTCGGTAGTTCCGAGTTAAAACGAATGGTGGCTTTCTCCCTCGCTTATCGTAAGAGCTGACGAGTGACGGTCTGTTGGTAAGGTTCGTGTGACTGCATGATTGTTATCGATGACGTTACCCATGCTGCTGCTGATGTAACTGGTCTCTTGTGACACACCGACGGGCAAGGAAAGAATACGTTTGGCGTTTGTTACGTATGCATAGGAGACTGATATAATAAGGGTCCAGGCTACTCTCCTGTTACCTCATTAGTCGTGTACAATAGATAAACAAATTCATGTCACCATTCAAAATGAAATCGAGGCATTCCGCAATTTGTGTGAGCCCTCCCAAAATGTAGGATAATAATATCATTGCAAATGTTGATTTTATTGGTGATTCTGTACTTCCGGACGGCGCAGAAATAATTATCAACCAACGAAACGCGTTCTGACCAACCACTGATGCGATTTTATGTGCAGTATGTTGAGAAGAACGACCGCAATGATGAGTAGATTATTTCATGAACTTCATGAGACTGCCCAAAACACTATCCTAGGGTCCCCAGCTTTGGCACATGCACAGTATCTTAAGCAATATGATTTATGAGTTTATTTCTGGCTTCGCCTTGTGGTCTTGGCTCGGGGGTCCGTTCCAGAATATGCAGCTAATTTCAAGGAAAATGATAATCATGCATTTCTTTGGAATAGGCCTGCATACAAACAGACGCACACCAACCTGACTATTTCCATGTTGATAAAATCGTTGCCTTCTTTGCCCGTCTTGACATCATGGTGATTTATCCAATTGCAAACATGCATACTGCGCTTAAGAAACGTCACGCTTGCCTCTCAAGCACCATTGCACTGGCCTTTGTTTTAGCTGCCACAGGTAGGGCATCTCCGATTATACTGGCTGATACTGGGAGGATACTCCGCTACAGAGAACACTGCCTTTGTGACAAACTGAGGCAGCAGTGTTGCAGGTTCTGGATGGGTTCGAAAAGGCAGGGTTAGAAGTCACATTTGCTGTCAGGGGGCAAATGAGCGTTACCAGTCTGAAATTGCCAGCATCATGCAGACACGTTTTGGTACATTAATTAATGTGGTTGATGATGTTGTGGCGGCGATGAGTAGTAGTAGTAGTAGTAGTAGTAGTAGTAGTAGTAGTAGTAGTAGTAGTGTTTCGGTACAATGTACTTCTTTTTTCTTTTAGATTTTGCTGACGAATTCATTGATTATTTTGGAATCTTGGACTCTCTGGCCTGAAGGTTTGATCTCCATTGTGCGTCCGTCTTTTAGGTAGAAAACTGATTCCATTCCGCCATATTACCAGACAACAACGACACCTGTTTGATACCAATTGTTCCATTATTCCTCTCCAGAATTTCACTTTACAGTGTAATACCAAGCTTGTGAAGAAATCTGGAAATAAATACAGGAACACTTGTACTTTCATGTTTCCTAACTTGTTTCCATGGTTATGTTATTAGCATATTAGCAGTCTGACAACATTCCATCAACACATGTAAGTCATAGTAGCGATAGTACTGCATCTGTTATGTTCTTTAAAGATGTTTGCCCCGTAGCTAATTCCAATCAAGCATACCAGTATGAGTAGAATATGGAATATCGGTTCCCCAGTGCCCTTCGACATAAATTCATTTCCTAAAACATCCACTGTACGTAACACTCGGGTAATGATCGTACAATGAGTGTACACGATTAGTCCCTCAATGTTGTGACATGTAACCACATAAGGCTGAAGTTGTTGGCATAGTATATAGTTGTACGTCATACAGATTTATAGTTTGTGATTGCTCTGAGTCTATATACATGCATCTAAATATATGCACTATTTTGGTAATCGGAATGCGTTCGCTGTTGAGGACGAAGTATACTATAATACTTCATTACTTCATGTTGTTCCTATAAAGAGTTGAAAAATTATTTCAAGTATTATTATTATTATTTTTATTTCCATGTATTTATACAAGGATTACATGTATTTATACAAGGATTACATGCAAATCACAAATCTGACAGATGTATGCCAACACCTAAGAGAGAGAACTGAGACATTTTACGAACGCTTCATTTATTTGAAGATTTGACAATCTGAATGCATTTGTCATAAAATTCATGTTGTACAAGCATGTACAAGCAGTGTACGTAATGGAAGCAATTTCATAGATATTATCTCTTTAGCACTGCATATTTTCTAACTCTACACAAACCAAACGGTGGCATGCTAAAAGCTAAGCGAGACAAATAATTTTTTACATTAACGTTTTATTTATTTGATGGAAAATTGGAAATTCACAGAAATGTTGATGACATATGTTCATGACAAATACATGTACATTTGTTGTGCTTAACCTGATATGCACAGGCAGTCTCGGTTGAAGGCCTTGGATGCTGAATTAAATATATCGAATCTAAATATGAGACTTCGGTTGGTTGAGCATTTGAATTCAGACGAAGGGATCTGTGCACTTGAGCATGGTTAAACAATGCCTAATCATCGGGCATGATTAAGTCATATCCAATCACCAAGCATAATTTAATTATATATAACTTCTTGGCTGCTGCCAGTTAGAACCATTTTGGACCATTTATGTACATGCAAGAAATCATTTAGCAAGGGAAAAAGTGGGCTGTCATGTCTAAGGCGATTATCACGACCAGTATTTAAGAACGGACGTGTTTGAGACGTTCACTACGACGTGTTTGAAACAGCATCAGCTCGACCCCTAATAGTACTACACCAGCCATAGTCTGTCATGGGATGCACCCTTGAAGAAAACGGGCGCCAAACTGGAATTGCTCACCAATTATGACATGCACCTGTTCGTGCGGCAGGATTCCTAGGGTCTCCAGATGGTGCACGAAAGCCAACAACAAATACGCGAAAGGCTACCCCTCGAGCAAACCCGCCAGCCACCTCGTCTATCTCGACGACGAAACCCCGTACAGCTGGGGAATGAGCCAGCCTCTAGCTGCTGGGGGGTTCGCATGGTTCGATATCATGACCATTGCGCTTGATTTGAACAAAGGCTACATCCTTGAAGTGGATTTGGAGGATCTCGAGGTATTGCATGCATCACACAACAGCCATCCGCTGGCTTCCGAAACGATTGTTGGACTATCAACAAATATGGGAACAAATAAGTGACACGGGGAAAAGCACGTTCCGAATATGATGCGTAAGACCAAGTACGTCGTGCATCTTGTTTGAGTGGCATTGAGTTCCTGGTATAGAGATGACACGACGTTATGGAGTATCAACTTCTGTGTTTAACAATTGCGACGTTTCGGTATAGGTTCTTACACTGTCAAGCATAAGAATCCATAAGGTTGGGTCACCTCTATACGAGCACCTTCTAGGATGCCACTCAAGCAGGGTGCATTATAAATATAAAGTTGAAACTCAGGGGCAGGAAAGCCGTCATATATTCCATATGTAAATAACATGGCCAGTGACTGTATAAGCATGTAAAATACATACATGAATTTCGTTTATCACGAATAAGAAATAAAGGGATACGATTCGTGTCATGGTAGAATAGTTCAAATCTCTTAAACTGGCCAAAGGGACGAGCTCGGTGTGGCATAACATTGTCGTCTGTGAACAGTATCGATAGATTGTGATTACAACATTGACTAGGGTGTCAGTGATGAATCACTGTCAGTTCAGATGTCTTTTTGCCATGATGTCACGTTTGCATCCAATGAGACGACGAGAGGTGTGTTGTTTAAGCAATATTCCATCAACAGGGCGGTGGGCTGTAAATAGTCGAGTCTGGACTGGACAATCCAGTGACTAGAATTATGAGTATCACTCTACCAACTGGGACATTGACACATTCAACTACTTATTTCTCCTTCAACCACCCAGCGGTGGTACAAGAGCACAAAGTATCGAATTACGTGGAAAATGACAAGATTGGGCACAGTTAACATTTGTAGTATGATAACATAATGTTAATAAACATCGATAGCTTTTTCAATTCTGCTCATTTCTTTGTACACATTATTGGCTTGAAGGTAACCACATTTTTCCATGTAAGGCATTGTGAGTCAATATACTTTAGTCTTGTAACATTAACGTAACTACATCTCAGTCAATCATCCAGTTCATCGCTATTGTGGGGGAGTCGCATAACTCACATGTTCTATTTCCTCTGGCTATACCCTCACTGCCGCCGGTCTCAACGGGTAGAAGGTGGTTGGTTATCTTCAATTATAGAATTGGGAAAAAAACACTGATAGAAAGAGAAGAAAGTAACGTTCAAATGTTAAAGAGGCTTTTATAGTCGTTTAATAAAGAGTCTTGGAACTGTTATTCATTAAAGTCAACTTGTTCTGAGTAAATTGATCTTTTAAAACTAGTTCTACTTTTGAGGACAGTCATTCAGTTTAACACATTATGGGTTTCTGAAAATAATACGAAGACCTAAACGATTAAACTTACATTAGATCAAAATGAACCACTTACCTTGATAGCTATAGTGCTGCTTTTCGTAGTGAAACAAAGTAATGTAACGTGTGAGATAACTTAACGTTTAGTATTTTAGGTACAGCAAGGATGTGCCAATATTGAATCAATCACTTCACCATCTTAATCCTCAGAGGTTACCTTCCCGTTTCTTCATAGACCATGTAAGTTGCGGTAGATACTTTAAGATCACAGATGAGTTTCAGACACTTCAGATAATCTTTTTCGGTAATTTCTAGTGATTCATGTCCCCAGATTTCACACTAATAGCAGAAGGTCCGGGGTAGAATTAGCCTTCAGCAACCCATGCTTGCTATAAAAGGCGACTGGACTTGTCAGGGTGGTCAGGCTCGCTGACTTGGTTGACACGTCATCGGTTCCCAGTTGCGAAGATCGATGCTCATGTTGTCGATCACCGGATTGTCTAGTCAAGACTCGATAATTTACAGACCGCCGCCATATAGCTGTAATATTGCTGATTGCGACGTAAAACTCAACTCACTCACTCACTCACCCATAGCAGACAATGGGAACAACCGTTACATCGAAAGCCCGGATCGAACAGTCTATCGGAAGGTTAATATTTCTTGCCCTTTTTAAGAGCCAAAACATAGTCTTAGTTCCTGGTTTTGATAGCCGATCTATTTAGTTTTAAACCTGGATCCATGTAATAGTCAACAATGTTCTCCGAAATAGGATATATGTTTACTTTTAGAAAGTTCTCCACCACCAAATATAACAATTTTATTTTGGGATATACTGACATCAAGTTTCCACTGCACACAATACGTACGGGACGATTTTAAAAATATGTTGTGTCCGTTTGGAGTTTGACTGAAAAGTACTGCGTCATCTGCATATAAGAGAATACAAAGTTTTAAAGCAACATTCACCTCTAGTCGCCCTATATAAACACCATCACAATTATCATCAGAAATGTGTGCTTCACGATCATTTAAGAACAGTGAAAACATTCGTGGTGATAGGTTTCCACCTTGTCTTACACAACACTCACTGGGGAAGTAGTCGTAATAATTATTATTTTGCATACACGCATGCTTTAATGTTTCAGTAGTTTATTCCACAAATCGACTCTCCAAGCATTATCAAACGCTTTTGAGAAGTCAGTATAGACGGAAAAGCTGAGATCAGGATGAGTGTTAGAACAATGTGTGCGTGCGTGTTTGTATGTTTGTGTTGGGGAGCATAAGTTGCATATGGTTGAGCACTTCGAAATCACACAAGCTGTTGAGGCCTTCATTCTACCAGTGACTCCGTTCTCATTCTACTTGACTCAATTTTCAGAGGAGTGAGTGTGAGTGAGTTCAGTTTTACTCCGCACTCTGCAATATACCAGCTATATGGCGGGGCGGTCTGTGAATAATCGAGTCTGGACCCGACGATCAATAAATCAACAGCATGAGCATCGATCTGTGCGATACGATGACATGTGTCAACTAAGTCAGCGAGTCTGACCACCCGATCCCGTTAGTCGCCTCTTATGACAGGAATGGGTTAATGAAGATCATTTCTAAAGGACCATTATGGGCCCTGGACTAAAATGTCTAATTACAAAAATCTGCGTAATACCTCCACAGTGAAAAATATCCCAGATCTTAGGAAATATCAGTGAGCAATTGTGTGTGTAGAATTACAAACTGGATTTACAAACATTCCAGGATGCCCCAGTAATGGACGTCTTTGAGAAGGTGACGCTGCGCCATCAGCCTGTCACAACCTGAACATCACGTTGGTATTCAGATATATGAAAGTGATTGAACGTTCATGCCATGGGAGATGACACCCGTTGTCTCAATCTGAGAATCAAACTCACATGTTGCTTCAGTCACTTTGCCATTCTGGCATGGAATAATATGGACGGTTTTTTTTCATAACCGTTATCAGAACCATTTCTCTTTTGTACTGGATTCAAACGCTTAATGAATAGAGATATACATTTCTAGGTCCATCAAATGTACCACCCAATCCCTGCCTCAGAGACTAACCTTCCCTTCCACTGATTTACCCATCTCAGCTTAAGTATAGAAATGGTATGCATCAGAAAAATCAGAGAAAATCATCTAAGCTGTTGCACGAAATTTCCAAGAAACGACATATTGAAAATGCATGCATATGGCATATGGCCAGCACTTTTCACCATTACGATAATGTCTGGCAACATTGTATGGCGCTGTTAAACGTATTGGTGCAAAGCAATAACATACAGAGGCTGTGTTTTCTATAAGTGTTTTGTGGTTTCTTATTCAACAACTAATAAGTAGAAGTTGTGAGAACAATTATCGATGATCATCATGAAACACGAGCTCGGTTTGGACTGGTTGTGAAATGTAGATTTCAAAGAATGGAGTTGCTGGCAGAAAGGGAAAGCAGAGCTCCTCCAACTTGTCAAACAGTCCTTGGAGATGTTTTCACTCCCTGAAAGTCATCATATATTAATCTAAACAGATGAGACAGTTCCGTGGGTCTCTTCTATGTGTAGTTCAGGTGCATAAATTAGTGGAATTGTCTATTTGAGCAATACTAAACGATATCACCACCGGTGTACCTGAAGCAGACGTTAAACTTCTTGACCCACATGCATAGAAGAATATGTCAAGTAAGAATGCCTTGCGGCAAGGGCATGTTACAGCCCAACATTTCACATAGATTTAATCTGTGAGGATGTTCAGCATTTTTCATGTTATTTGTCTCTAGGTTATTCATCTGACAAAATATTTCACACCACCTTTATCCATATAATACGGTTTATGTTTTGTCAAAGGGTATTTTGCATCAATCACGATATGCCTATCCAAACCGAAATAAGATGTGAGTGAGGCAATGAACACACATTTCACGTTAAATGCTACCTTATGTCCAGCATTTCCTGTCCGTGGATCTTTTGGAACATGGCTATCAATGACAATATACCTATCCAAACTTAAGTCAGTTATATAGATCAGTTAGTGATTCTTTTCTGAGATTGAGAAAATTCAAATCAATAGCTTGAAGTTTTGAAGTTGAATCGTTTGAAGATCCTCATGGCACTAATATAACTTTACTGTATTACCTTCGATAATTTCTGATCATAATTTTCTTCAGGAACACGACAATCTTTGAAAAAGGAAATTGGAGATGTGTATTTTCCGAAGTTATTTGTTTCTTCAATCAGATGTGTAATTGCGTGTGTTTGATGATCTGCAGTTAGTGAACAATATCTGTCTGTAGCTTTGTGTTTTATGAATGATAAAAACTGCAAGAGATTCTTTTTATCAGCTGACACAATGATGGTTACATTTACCGTGGCTAAATTAGAAAACATACGTACATGATGTATACATACCATATCCTGTGTCTGCACATCATCTCTTGAACAATTATTTATTTGGTGTGAATCATGTCTGTTCAAAAAGTGACCGTATGAGGCCCATTTCTGGTGTCCCGAGCCTGGATGTTGTTGGGATATTGCTAAAAGCGACGAAAACCCATACTCACTCACTCACTCACTCAAAAAGTGACTAAACTATAGATCATATCACGAGTCATTGTCCTGACTCGTCACGATATGGCTGAGATATTGCCGATGTGACGGTAAATATTAACTCACTCACTCACTGACTTGAGTTAAACAAGTACGAAATGTGAAATGTAACGTTATAATTCATAATGTATCTCCTATGGATCATTTTGTGAAAGTCTGTCTATCAACAGTAGGCGGTTGTCACATAAAAGAAGAAAAATCCGTGACCTTCAGCTGTACTGACACCATGCATGTGTCAACAATAGCTCGCAGACTCACCTGTCAACAAAATCAGTCACCGTGCACAATGTGAAAGATTTTTTGGATGATAATGTCGCTTTGAATAATTGATAAAACAGATTGAACGATTAACCTGGGTTTATTCATTACAATAATTCACAAAATTAAAGTAAGTAAATGTTTCGTTATGCAGTAAACAAAAATAGCAGTGCAAAGCAAGCGTGCTGTCTGCTAGGCACTCAACTTGTCAACATTTTGGATGATAATGTCGTTTAGATTCATTGATAAAACAGACGGAACAATCAACGTGGGTTATTTATTGCAATCATTCACAAACTTAAAGTAGGTAAATGTTCCGTTATGCAGTAAACAAAAATACCAGTTATATGTTGCGCAAACATCGAGAGTATTGAATCGACATACAGTCCCATTTATTCAAAGCTACCGCCGCTTTCAACACTAATTCAATTGCATTTGTGAAATGAATATTTCTCCTTCTATCCCATGTGGAATATATACAGTATATGTCAGCAGATAATCAAAACTACTTATTCTTTCCATTTGACGTTTTGCATTTAAATGTGTAAGAGCACACTTTTGATAGGACGTTTTCAAATAACACCATACAACACTTGATTCAAAGTTGTTTGAACAAGAACTGTTTAATGGTGGAGTTGGCAGATATCAACCTCTGACAAAATTTTGACTTGAAACGTCTGTTGTTGTTTTCATATCAACAACTTAGTTGCTTTTTGACGGGTGAAGATTGGTCTTTGGGATATGGTTACTATCCTTTCAGTTAAGTTCAGAATATATCTCATTCTCACTTGTCATAACACCTGCCAACCATAATTAATAAAAGTTCTAGATGAGTTGTCAGATTGTAATCTAGATAATGTCACAAAGTCTTCGTATCCGGATTTAACGCGTGTGGCCATCAACACGTCCACGTTATATATACCCAGTACGTACCAGTCTAACCACAGCCTTGGTGACTGATATCCAGAACTGCAAAGGTAAGTGCATTTTTCTTCGTGCATACCTACAGATGTCATATTCGTCCTCTTTGGTTTACGTCCGATACGATCATAGTATTTGAGGAAACTAAATATTTAACATAGGGGCTGGTTATGTAACTTTAGTTTCTTTCTGTCAAAATAAAAACTAGAATGGTCCACCATGTGTTTTAAATTTGGTCTAAACGCTTCAATCACGAATTCTTTCATATTAGCTCTAACTGATACTGTGTTATCGTTACATTTATGCCCCTCATGATTTTCAAGGAGAGTAACAGTCACCACCAAAAGTGACCAAACAATCTGTCCAAAGAACTCACAGCTCATTCGTGTATCAATTCTATGTGTCCAGATGAAGATCGCCCTCGTCCTCCTGTTCCTGACTGCCATGGTGGCCCTGCCAGGCTCTCATTCCTGGGGTATTCGTTTCCCGCGGTTTAGGGGTATTGTGCGTGCTGTTGGAGGTGTTGTCAAACGTGTTGCTAGTGCAGCTGTCAATGCTGGGAAGAAGGTTGTCTCAACTGTGAAAAAGGTTGGAGAAGCAATTAAATCTGGTAGGTGCTTGCCTGATGGCAATGTCGTGATGAGATTTGAGATAAAGCCAAGGGATAAAAAGAGGCTTACCTATTTCTATTTGGATGGTGCCAAACAAACAGCCAGACGGTGTTCATCTAGTTCTCTGTTCTCTAGGTTTTTTATGCAATAATAATGAAGATGACATCGGCAATAGGTACCTAAATACTTAAGTATAAAATACACAAAAAAATCTAAACTGAATATGTCGTATGTGGGGGCGTTTCTACCTGGTGTTGGGGAAGTAATAGATGCAACTATTTGGTAAAGAAAAGTTGCACGAAGTTTGTCTTCCTACACCAAATGAAACCAACATGGAATAGTTAGGAGAATGTGAAACAACAATGTAATATGCTTGGACCAGGTAAACGAGACGTAAGCGAGTTTGACATGGACGGCGACGGGCAAGTCAGTGACGACGAGATCATGATGGTGCTGGCAACCAGAGACGTTGAGGACCTTGTCCAGGACGGTTACATAACAGGTAAGGGAGATAACCATTCTAGTGGCGAAGGGTCACGATTGTTCTTTTTGAAAGTAACACACATTGGAAGGGTAGGGGAGGGAGGTGGCGTCTTAATAAACAATATCTTTAGTCTTATTCTGCAGGTGAACACCCAACATATGTTACAAACCCAACACAGTAACTTATATCACCTTTCCATTATGTTTCCAGAAGCTGACAAGGAAGATATCAGCCTCTACCAGCGTCACGTCCGTGAAGCTGTAGACCTCGACCTGGGTAAGACCTAAATATTGGATCATAGCTGCAAAATCACTATACATACATCAACAAAAAGGGACGTAGTTCACGTAAAATGCACGTAAGCACATACATGTGCTCACACAATTTGAATTGGAACAATTTAGTGTAGATGTTTGTTTGTTAGCCGCTTCATATCATACACTACTCACTACAAGTTTAGCCTCACTTAAAGCACACACCTTATGTTAGGTATATATACATATACTTGGGGAGACCAAATGCAAACGTTATGCGGATGAGTTGCACGAGGATCATTTATCAAATTACTACAAATTGTGCAAATATCATCCACGTGAACGGCAGTGTTTTGATTTAATGTATCGTTAAAAATTTTGCACCGATTTTCATCTCTTTCTGAACTCATGACAGTAATCTTTCCAACGTTACGAATTCGTTTTACAATTTATCAGTTCATGTGTATACAGTGCCTTTAAACAGAATGGAATGTTTAGTAAAATCTAGTCTAGAACAGTTGACTGAAGTATGAAGGTACATGTACACAAGTGAGTCGAAACTTTTGAGGGGTAGTATAGTCATGCATGAAATTCCCTTTTAAGAAATATCATGAAAAGAGACTCTATAAAGTATGTATTTCTATCAAAACAGATACTTCCAAAATCAGACTATTTGTCTTCCATCTCTTACACGGTATTGTCATCTTTTACGTTTTCAGAATAGACAAGGGAGCCTGACGATGCCCAAGCCATTTGTACCAGTGTATCCAGATGATTAAACAATAAAGTCATAGACAGCAAGTGTGTGTTTGTAATACTGTCAATACTTCAGATATTGAAAGGGGCGGAGAGGTCGTCAAGTAGAAGAGTGTACTGGTTGTGGCCAGCTTAGTTTCGATTCCATGCGTGTCATGGGAGTTGGGGACGGGGTGACAAGGGTGGGAGACTACAGCGTGAAAGATATTGAAAGGGGCGGAGAGGTCGTCAAGTAGAAGAGTGTACTGGTTGTGGCCAGCTTAGTTTCGATTCCATGCGTGTCATGGGAGTTGGGGACGGGGTGACAAGGGTGGGAGACTACAGCGTGAAATAGATACGTCCTTTTGTCAAAGGAAACGACATTTTCTACATGTGAGCATCACGGCATAAGAGATTGATCCAGGAAACGTGAATGGTGCCGACAAAACTTGACATGCCATTAATTCGAATTTGTATGCTCTCAAGGGGGCATATCTGACAAATCACGACATGCGATCAAGTCAAATTTGTTTGCTCTCAAGGATTCGCTACTGATCGGCGTCTAAATGACTTGGTATCCCGTGCCCTCAAACTCGTCAGTAGGGGAGAGTGACTGTTGCATCAGCTATTCTGCGGATGATAATGTAGATATTACTATTCACACCAGTCACGGCATTTTGTATGCCGAAGTGGAGACACTGCAAGTCAACCTTCGAGACTGACTTACACAAGTCTCTAAGGTAATGAAGAAAAGTTTAAGTTATAATTTATGAAACAATATGAATAAAAATCAGCATATTTTCCTCCTATGCGGATGTGCATCTTAATAGGTTAGAATTACTTTAAACACCCATGGGCTTAACACGCATTCTCAATAAAAGGGCGAAGTTGTGTCTCCGCGCTCTGAATTTCCCTCTTTCATTTTTACTGGATTCTTTTGCATTTTGGAACTTGTCACCACCCCTACTAAACCTTTAAACAGTACGTGTCTGCCACGTAGCGAGAAAAAATAAACTATACCAACTGATTGTTCCTTTTGAAACGCCTGTGACCGTCGCCGCAAATGCCGTGAACACTCCACAGGATAACCCGAGAAAAAGCTATGAATAATCGTAGCGTTTTGCCATGACAGGCGTTTCATTTGTCTTTCAAAGAAACTAAACAAGTAGTTAAATAATTTTATTGTCAAATTTAAACTGTCACCAGTTTGTAATTTACGGAATGTGTTTTGTCTGCTTCGTTTAGTTATAAATGGATTTGGGGCACTGTTTAACTTATATGCGAGTATAATATATCGTTTTGAGTAGTCGAAAGAGATGTGAAAATAGGTTTCACAGATCCTAAAATTTTGCATGTTTTGGCCCTATGCCTGTTTGAACTAGGCCTGTCAAATGCGTATGGTTAAGGACGTGACCACCATAACGTCAAAGTAAACCAGATGTTCAGCATTTTACAACTTATGATCTCTATGTTATTCATCTGACATCGTATTTCACACTACCTATATCCACAAAATACTGTGTAGGTTTTCTCAAAGGATATCTTGCATCAATCACGATATGCCTATCCAAACTGATGTAAGATGTGAGTGAGTGAACGGCAAAAAACGAACACACATTTCACGTTAAATGTTACCTGATGTCCGGCGTTTCTTGTCAGTGGAACTTTTGGAACGTGGCCATCAATGACAATATACCTATCTTAACATTCAAATCATTCGCTTGAAGTTTTGAAGTTGAATCGCTAGAAAATCGTCATAACACTAACTTAACTTTACTGTATTACCTTCTTCGAAATTTAAGAAGTTCTGATCATAATTTTCTTCAGGAACACGACAATCTTTGGAAACTGAAGATGTGTATTTGCACGGAGCTATTTGTTTCTCTAATCAGATGTGTACTGGCGTGTGTGTGATGATATGCACTTTGTGAAGAATATGTCTGTCGGTTTATGTTTTATAGTGATAAAAACTGCAAGAGATGTTTTGTTAACTGACACAATAATATACACAAAACATATATACATGATGTATACATACCATAACCTATGTCTGCCCATCATCTCTTGAACAATTATTTATATTGTTTGAATCATGTCTGTTCAAAAAGTGACCGTGTGAGGCCCATTTCTGGTGTCCCGAGCCTGGATGTTGTTGGGATATTTACTAAAAGCGACGCAAACCCATACTCACTCACTCACTCAAAAAGTGACTAAACTATACATCAGATCACGAGTCATTGTTCTGACTTGTCACGATATGGCTGAGATATTGCCGATGTGACGTTAAATATTAACTCACTCACTCACTGACTTGAGTTAAACAAGTACGAAATGTGAAATGTAACGTTATAATTCATAATGTATCTCCTATGGATCATTTTGTGAAAGTCTGTCTATCAACAGTAGGCGGTTGTCACATAAAAGAAGAAAAATCCGTGACCTTCAGCTGTAATGACACCATGCATGTGTCAACAATAGCTCGCAGACTCACCTGTCAACAAAATCAGTCACCGTGCACAATGTGAAAGTTTTTTGCATGATAATGTCGTTTAGATTCATTGATAAAACAGATTGAACAATTAACCTGGGTTTATTCATTACAATAATTCATAAATTTAAAGTAGGTAAATGTTTCGTTATGCTGTAAACAAAAATACCAGTCGTATGTTGCGCAAACTTCGAGAGTGTTGAATTGACATACAGTCCCATTTATTCAAAGCGACCGCCACTTTCAACACTAATTCAATTGCAATTGTGAAATGAATATTTCTCCTTCTATCCCATGTGGAGATATACAGTATATGTCAGCAGATAATCAAAACTCCTTATTCTTTCCATTTGACGTTTTGCATTTTAATGTGTAAGAGCACACATTTGATAGGAAGTTTTCAAATAGCACCACACAACACTTGATTCAAAACTGTCTGAAAAAGAACTGTCCAAGACGTTTTATGGGGGAGTTGGCAGATATCAACCTCTGACAAAATTTTGACTTGAAACGTATGTTGTTGTTTTCATATCAACAACTTAGTTGCTTTTTGACGGGTGAAGATTGGTCTTTGGGATATGCTTACTATTCTTTCAATTAAGTTCAGAATATATCTCATTCTTGCATGTCTTAAAACCTGCCACCCATAATTAATAAAGATTCTAGATGAGTTGTCAGATTGTAATCTAGATAATGTCACAAAGTCATCGTATCCGGATTTAATGCGTGTGACCATCAACACGTCCACGTTATATATACCCAGTACGAACCAGTCTAACCACAGCTTCGGTGACTAATATCCAGAACTGCAAAGGTAAGTGCATTTGTCTTCGTGCATACGTACAGATGTCATATTCGTCCTCTTTGGTTTACGTCCGATACGGTCAAAGTAATTGAGGAAACTAAATATTTAACACAGGGGCTGGTTATGTAACATTAGTTTCTTTCTGTCAAAATAAAAACTAGAATGGTCCACCATGTGTTTTAGATTTGGTCTAAACGCTTCAATCACGAATTCTTTCATATTAGCTCTAACTGATACTGTGTTATCGTTACATTTATGCCCCTCATGATTTTCAAGGAGAGTAACAGTCACCACCAAAAGTGACCAAACAATCTGTCCAAAGAACTCACAGCTCATTCGTGTATCAATTCTATGTGTCCAGATGAAGATCGCCCTCGTCCTCCTGTTCCTGACTGCCATGGTGGCCCTGCCAGGCTCTCATTCCTGGGGTATTCGTTTCCCGCGGTTTAGGGGTATTCTGCAGCTGTCAATGCTGGGAAGAAGGTTGTCTCAACTGTGAAAAAGGTTGGAGAAGCAATTAAATCTGGTAGGTGCTTGCCTGCTGGCAATGAGGTTTCTTGTGAAAATGTCATGAGATTTGAGATAAAACCAAGGGATAGAATATGGTTTGCCTATTTCTGTTTGGATGGTGCCATGGTTGACAAACAGTCAGACGGTGTCCATCTAGTTCTCTTGGTTTTTTCATTGTAATAATACTGAAGAAGGTATTAGCAACAGGTATCTAGGAAAAAAATCTAAACTGAATATGCCGCATGTGGTGCATTTCTGGGTGGTGTTGGGGAAGCAATAGGATGCAACTATTTGGTAATGAAAGGTTGCGCGAAGTTGTTCTTCCTACACCAAGGTTATCAACGTAGACATTATGGTATAAGTGGCAGCGTTTACTATTTCCAAAGTGCATCTCTTTGAGTCGCAAGTTAACATGGAGTAGTTAGGAGAATAGGAAACAGAAATGTAATTTCCATGGACCAGGTAAACGGGACGTGAGCGAGTTTGACATGGACGGCGACGGGCAAGTCAGTGACGACGAGATCATGATGGTGCTGGCAACCAGAGACGTTGAGGACCTTGTCCAGGACGGCTATATAACAGGTAAGGGAGATAACCGTTCTAGTGGCGAAGGGTCACGATTGTTCTTTTTGAAAGTAACACTCACATTGGAAGGGTGGGGGAGGGAGGTGGCGTCTTAATAAACAATATCTTTAGTCTTTAATCTGGAGGTGAACCCCCGACATATGTTACAAACCCAACACAGTAACTTATATCACCTTTCCATTATGTTTCCAGAAGCAGACAAGGAAGATATCAGCCTCTACCAGCGTCACGTCCGTGAAGCTGTAGACCTCGACCTGGGTAAGACCTAAATATTGGATCATAGCTGCAAAATCACTATACATACATCAACAAAAAGGGACGTAGTTCACGTAAAATGCACGTAAGCACATACATGTGCTCACACAATTTGAATTGGAACAATTTAGTGTAGATGTTTGTTTGTTAGCCGCTTCATATCATACACTACTCATTACAAGTTTAGCCTCACTTAAAGCACACACCTTATGTTAGGTATATATACATATACTTGGGGAGACCAAATGCAAACGTTATGCGGATGAGTTGCACGAGGATCATTTATCAAATTACTACAAATTGTGCAAATATCATCCACGTGAACGGCAGTGTTTTGATTTAATGTATCGTTAAAAATTTTGCACCGATTTTCATCTCTTTCTGAACTCATGACAGTAATCTTTCCAACGTTACGAATTCGTTTTACAATTTATCAGTTCATGTGTATACAGTGCCTTTAAACAGAATGGAATGTTTAGTAAAATCTAGTCTAGAACAGTTGACTGAAGTATGAAGGTACATGTACACAAGTGAGTCGAAACTTTTGAGGGGTAGTATATTTACAACAGTCATGCATGAAATTCCCTTTTAAGAAATATCATGAAAAGAGACTCTATAAAGTATGTATTTCTATCAAAACAGATACTTCCAAAATCAGACTATTTGTCTTCCATCTCTTACACGGTATTGTCATCTTTTACGTTTTCAGAATAGACAAGGGAGCCTGACGATGCCCAAGCCATTTGTACCAGTGTATCCAGATGATTAAACAATAAAGTCATAGACAGCAAGTGTGTGTTTGTAATACTGTCAATACCTCAGATATTGAAAGGGCGGAGAGGTCGTCAAGTAGAAGAGTGTACTGGTTGTGGCCAGCTTAGTTTCGATTCCATGCGTGTCATGGGAGTTGGGGACGGGGTGACAAGGGTGGGAGACTACAGCGTGAAATAGATACGTCCTTTTGTCAAAGGAAACGACATTTTCTACATGTGAGCATCACGGCATAAGAAATTGATCCAGGAAACGTGAATGGTGCCGACAAAACTTGACATGTCATTAATTCGAATCTGTATGCTCTCAAGGGGGCATATCTGACAAATCACGACATGCGATCAAGTCAAATTTGTTTGCTCTCAAGGATTCGCTACTGATCGGCGTCTAAATGACTTGGTATCCCGTGCCCTCAAACTCGTCAGTAGGGGAGAGTGACTGTTGCATCAGCTATTCTGCGGATGATAATGTAGATATTACTATTCACACCAGTCACGGCATTTTGTATGCCGAAGTGGAGACACTGCAAGTCAACCTTCGAGACTGACTTACACAAGTCTCTAAGGTAATGAAGAAAAGTTTAAGTTATAATTTATGAAACAATATGAATAAAAATCAGCATATTTTCCGCCTATGCCGATGTGCATCTTAATAGGTTAGAATTACTTTAAACACCCATGGGCTTAACACGCATTCTCAATAAAAGGGCGAAGTTGTGTCTCCGCGCTCTGAATTTCCCTCTTTCATTTTTACTGGATTCTTTTGCATTTTGGAACTTGTCACCACCCCTACTAAACCTTTAAACAGTACGTGTCTGCCACGTAGCGAGAAAAAATAAACTATACCAACTGATTGTTCCTTTTGAAACGCCTGTGACCGTCGCCGCAAATGCCGTGAACACTCCACAGGATAACCCGAGAAAAAGCTATGAATAATCGTAGCGTTTTGCCATGACAGGCGTTTCATTTGTCTTTCAAAGAAACTAAACAAGTAGTTGAATAATTTTATTGTCAAATTTAAACTGTCACCAGTTTGCTTCGTTTAGTTATAAATGGATTTGGGGCACTGTTTAACTTATATGCGAGTATAATATATCGTTTTGAGTAGTCGAAAGAGATGTGAAAATAGGTTTCACAGATCCTAAAATTTTGCATGTTTTGGCCCTATGCCTGTTTGAACTAGGCCTGTCAAATGCGTATGGTTAAGGACGTGACCACCATAACGTCAAAGTAAACCAGATGTTCAGCATTTTACAACTTATGATCTCTATGTTATTCATCTGACATCGTATTTCACACTACCTATATCCACATAATACTGTGTAGGTTTTCTCAAAGGATATCTTGCATCAATCACGATATGCCTATCCAAACTGATGTAAGATGTGAGTGAGTGAACGGCAAAAAACGAACACACATTTCACGTTAAATGTTACCTTGTGTCCAGCGTTTCTTGTCAGTGGATCTTTTGGAACGTGGCCATCAATGACAATATACCTATCTTAACATTCAAATCATTCGCTTGAAGTTTTGAAGTTGAATCGCTAGAAAATCGTCATAACACTAACTTAACTTTACTGTATTACCTTCTTCGAAATTTAAGAAGTTCTGATCATAATTTTCTTCAGGAACACGACAATCTTTGGAAACTGAAGATATGTATTTGCACGGAGCTATTTGTTTCTCTAATCAGATGTGTACTGGCGTGTGTGTGATGATATGCACTTTGTGAAAAAAACGTCTGTCGGTTTATGTTTTATATTGATAAAAACTGCAAGAGATGTTTTGTTAACTGACACAATAATATACACAAAACATATATACATGATGTATACATACCATAACCTATGTCTGCCCATCATCTCTTGAACAATTATTTATATTGTTTGAATCATGTCTGTTCAAAAAGTGACCGTGTGAGGCCCATTTCTGGTGTCCCGAGCCTGGATGTTGTTGGGATATTTGCTAAAAGCGACGAAACCCATACTCACTCACTCACTCAAAAAGTGACTAAACTATACATCAGATCACGAGTCATTGTTCTGACTCGTCACGACATGGCTGAGATATCGCCGATGTGACGTTAAATATTAACTCACTCACTCACTGACTTGAGTCAAACAAGTACGAAATGTGAAATGTAACGTTATAAATCATAATGTATCTCCTATGGATCATTTTGTGAAAGTCTGTCTATCAACAGTAGGCGGTTGTCACATAAAAGAAGAAAAATCCGTGACCTTCAGCTGTACTGACACCATGCATGTGTCAACAATAGCTCGCAGACTCACCTGTCAACAAAATCAGTCACCGTGCACAATGTGAAAGATTTTTTGCATGATAATGTCGTTTAGATTCATTGATAAAACAGATTGAACAATTAACCTGGGTTTATTCATTACAATAATTCATAAATTTAAAGTAGGTAAATGTTTCGTTATGCTGTAAACAAAAGTACCAGTCGTATGTTGCGCAAACTTCGAGAGTGTTGAATTGACATACAGTCCCGTTTATTCAATGCGACCGCCACTTTCAACACTAATTCAATTGCATTTGTGAAATGAATATTTCTCCTTCTATCCCATGTGGAGATATACAGTATATGTCAGCAGATAATCAAAACTACTTATTCTTTCCATTTGACGTTTTGCATTTTAATGTGTAAGAGCACACTTTTGATAGGAAGTTTTCAAATAGCACCACACAACACTTGATTCAAAGCTGTCTGAAAAAGAACTGTCCAAGACGTTTTATGGGGGAGTTGGCAGACATGAACCTCTGACAAAATTTTGACTTGAAACGTATGTTGTTGTTTTCATATCAACAACTTAGTTGCTTTTTGACGGGTGAAGATTGGTCTTTGGGATATGCTTACTATTCTTTCAATTAAGTTCAGAATATATCTCATTCTTGCATGTCTTAAAACCTGCCACCCATAATTAATAAAGATTCTAGATGAGTTGTCAGATTGTAATCTAGATAATGTCACAAAGTCATCGTATCCGGATTTAACGCGTGTGACCATCAACACGTCCACGTTATATATACCCAGTACGAACCAGTCTAACCACAGCTTCGGTGACTGATATCCAGAACTGCAAAGGTAAGTGCATACGTACAGATGTCATATTTGTCCTGTTTGGTTTACGTCCGATACGGTCAAAGTAATTGAGGAAACTAAATATTTAACACAGGGGCTGGTTATGTAACTTTAGTTTCTTTCTGTCAAAATAAAAACTAGAATGGTCCACCATGTGTTTTAAATTTGGTCTAAACGCTTCAATCACGAATTCTTTCATATTAGCTCTAACTGATACTGTGTTATCGTTACATTTATGCCCCTCATGATTTTCAAGGAGAGTAACAGTCACCACCAAAAGTGACCAAACAATCTGTCCAAAGAACTCACAGCTCATTCGTGTATCAATTCTATGTGTCCAGATGAAGATCGCCCTCGTCCTCCTGTTCCTGACTGCCATGGTGGCCCTGCCAGGCTCTCATTCCTGGGGTATTCGTTTCCCGCGGTTTAGGGGTATTGTGCGTGCTGTTGGAGGTGTTGTCAAACGTGTTGCTAGTGCAGCTGTCAATGCTGGGAAGAAGGTTGTCTCAACTGTGAAAAAGGTTGGAGAAGCAATTAAATCTGGTAGGTGCTTGCCTGCTGGCAATGAGGTTTCTTGTGAAAATGTCATGAGATTTGAGATAAAACCAAGGGATAGAATATGGTTTGCCTATTTCTGTTTGGATGGTGCCATGGTTGACAAACAGTCAGACGGTGTCCATCTAGTTCTCTTGGTTCTTTCATTGTAATAATACTGAAGAAGGTATTAGCAACAGGTATCTAGGAAAAAAATCTAAACTGAATATGCCGCATGTGGGTGCATTTCTGGGTGGTGTTGGGGAAGTAATAGGATGCAACTATTTGGTAATGAAAGGTTGCGCGAAGTTGTTCTTCCTACACCAAGGTTATCAACGTAGATATTATGGTATAAGTGGCAGCGTTTACTATTTCCAAAGTGCATCTCTTTGAGTCGCAAGTTACCATGGAGTAGTTAGGAGAATAGGAAACAGAAATGTAATTTCCATGGACCAGGAAAACGGGACGTGAGCGAGTTTGACATGGACGGCGACGGGCAAGTCAGTGACGACGAGATCATGATGGTGCTGGCAACCAGAGACGTCGAGGACCTTGTCCAGGACGGCTATATAACAGGTAAGGGAGATAACCGTTCTAGTGGCGAAGGGTCACGATTGTTCTTTTTGAAAGTAACACTCACATTGGAAGGGTGGGGGAGGGAGGTGGCGTCTTAATAAACAATATCTTTAGTCTTTAATCTGGAGGTGAACCCCCAACATATGTTACAAACCCAACACAGTAACTGTTATCACCTTTCCATTATGTTTATAGAAGCAGACAAGGAAGATATCAGCCTCTACCAACGTCACGTCCGTGAAGCTGTAGACCTCGACCTGGGTAAGACCTAAATATTGGATCATAGCTGCAAAATCACTATACATACATTTTCATCAACAAAGATGGACTTACTTCAAGTAAAAAGCACATAAGCGCATACATGTGCTCACACAATTAGAATTGAAACAATTTAGTGTAGATGTTTGTTTGTTAACCGCTTCATATCATACCCTACTCACTACAAGTTTAGCCTCACTTAAAGCACTCACCTTATGTTAGGTATATATACATATACTTGGGGAGACCAAATGCAAACGTTATGCGGATGAGTTGCACGAGGATCATTTATCAAATTACTACAAATTGTGCAAATATCATCCACGTGAACGGCAGTGTTTTGATTTAATGTATCGTTAAAAATTTTGCACCGATTTTCATCTCTTTCTGAACTCATGACAGTAATCTTTCCAACGTTACGAATTCGTTTTACAATTTATCAGTTCATGTGTATACAGTGCCTTTAAACAGAATGGAATGTTTAGTAAAATCTAGTCTAGAACAGTTGACTGAAGTATGAAGGTACATGTACACAAGTGAGTCGAAACTTTTGAGGGGTAGTATATTTACAACAGTCATACGCGAAATTCCCTTTTAAGACATTTCATGAAAAAAGACTCTATAGATTATGTACTTCTATCAATACAGATACTTACAAAATCAGACTATTTGTCTTCCGATTTGTTTGATTTGCATTACTAGAAGCTTATTTGTCTTCCATCTCTTACACGGTATTGTCATCTATTTACGTTTTCAGAGTAGACAAGGGAGCCTGACGATGCCCAAGCCATTTGTACCAGTGTATCCAGATGATTAAACAATAAAGTCATAGACAGCAAGTGTGTGTTTGTAATACTGTCAATACTTCAGATATTGAAAGGGGCGGAGAGGTCGTCAAGTAGAAGAGTGTACTGGTTGTGGCCAGCTTAGTTTCGATTCCATGCGTGTCATGGGAGTTGGGGACGGGGTGACAAGGGTGGGAGACTACAGCGTGAAATAGATACGTCCTTTTGTCAGTTTTCTACTTGTGAGCAAGAAGCAATCGTTTGGATTTTCGGTACATCACAGCATAAGAGAGTGATCCAGGAAACGTGAATGGTGCCGACAAACCTTGACATGCCATTAATTCGAATCTGTATGCTCTCAAGGGGGCATATCTGACAAACCACGACATGCCATTAATTCGAATCTGTATACTCTCAAGCAGAATACTCTGGATACTCTTGACAGTTATTTGGGTTTTTCAGCACCAGATTATTCTGCACTACTGCAAGGAAAAACGAAAATATACCTTTTATAACCTCTTTTTAATACTAATCAGTATATTGAAGAATCGCTTTCCCTATAACGTACATCACTTAGCTACAGTTCTGGTAATGCGACGCATTACTTGGAGTCACAAAATCATACGTTTAAAAACAATGATTACTTGATAACTCTTGTATATCTGATACACCACTCTGAAATAAACTTACAATTAATGTTTATTCTTCGGCTTTTGATATCGCGCCCATTTACTGAGATGAGTGTAAGCCAGCCCTCAGTACAGCCTTGGAGAAAGGCTACCTTTGAGAGTGTCGTGCTCCCGAAATGATGTGTGCAGTTGTCAAGAACAAACGACGTAAGCTGAACAAAGACCAAAGGTGGTCGGACGACATGTGTAAGTGGTGATTTTATGTTCACTTCGCACTCTAAGGTGGTGCAGCAAATGATACAGGATTGAATTCGGTGCTAGAATTCCAGTCAAACGAATGGATCGGTTCATCATACCCTGACTGCAAAAAATCACAGTATTGTCTGATTCAAACTTGTTCACTTGCAGGCTGTTGTCATGAGTCTGACTTTTACGACAAACAAAAGCACATGGTAGCATGCGTGGGTGCGTGTGCGTGTGTGTGCGAGTGTGTGTGTGTGCACCTAATATGTAGAAGAAGCATGTGCATGTTTGTAGTGACACCCGAGGGATAATCAGTTCAAGGATTCAGAACAGCTTATTCCATTTCCATAAGAGAAAGAAGACACCTTTGGGTGTTCAACTTGTCACATTTGCTAAAGCTGTTGATTTACAAACAACGAAGTTGCAATACCACAACAGATTCACACGAACTCACAAACACTCAGATTTAATCATGTTGGTCATATATACAATTGTATAAAACCGTAAGAAAAATACATGATAAAAATTATCATACAAAAAATGAATCATTCTTTATGAATTTCACAAAATGGGAATCTATATGAATAAACTAAAGTTTACAAAAAGTGAAAAAACATCTTCATGAAGAGATATGGTGTCACCTAAGAATTCATGCTGCCATTTCTCAATAATGTTTGTGGAATCAATCAAAATCAACTGGAGTGTAGAATCAGCAGGAATGTTAATGTACTTTCACATGGGTTTTTCTGTTTGTCATCTATTGTAATCCCACTCCAACCTAGGATTTGGGGAAACAATTCAGATAATGGTCGCACTCCATAAAACTCTGGGTCACCTTGGACCTTTAGTTCTTCATGATGTACCTCACCTGCTGACATATTAATAAACCCTGCACCACTGATCTTGAATATATTACAAATGAGGAAATTTTATCAGTGGAAAAGACTGTGTGTGCTGCTAATTATCTGATATGTCAACACAAGTGGCCATCAACTATTCCTTACTTAAATCATAGCTTTACCTTAGGAATGAGAGAGTGGGTATAATAGAAAACATTGTCCTGTCATATGTCCACAAGAAAGGTACTGTTGTTCAGTAACTGTTCAGTAAAACTGTTCACAATTCTTACAAGTCAACATTCAAGAATGATTAATTCTGATTGGTTAAAATAGTGTACAAAACTTGATACCTCTAAATTAAGCCTCTTCACAAACAACAAATGTGTCAGAATATAACCTACATACAGATCAATACAAAAATGGCCCACTACAACCCATCATACCTGTACTCAACCCATCATACCCATACTCAACCCATCATACCTGTACTCAACCCATCATGACTGTACTCAACCCATCATAAATGCACTCATTTATAATTTGAACATCATAGTATCTAACTCAGATTTGGTTCAGTAGTAAGCACAACTTGCAGGTCGGTTTTGTAATTGCTGGAAATAAAGATTGGAGTGCAATATCTGTTTCTCATACGAAAACAGTTGTTTTTATAAGCCACAAATGAACAGGGACTTCTATGTTCCACTTAATCCCTTCCAGGGCTGTCATTATGTCCCTTTGAGTAAGAAAGTGAGCAGTGTTTTAAGCTGTATTAGGCAATATTCCAGCAATATCATGGCAGATGACACCAGACATGGGCTTCACACATGTGGGGCATCATAACAGGCTCTTTGGCATGATGAACAAATGCATCAGCCACAAGGCTACACAATACTCCCATATAAGTATGTACAATGCTTCAATTGCTAGCACTACACATTACGCGAATCTGAAGTATTATGATTTCTCTACCACTTCCAGTTTGATAACATAAAACTATGTACAAAGTACAAGGAAATTCAAAGGCTTAGTCAGATGACAAATATTTTGAATAACCCTACTAGTTTTAATTTTTAAGAAAATACTTTGTAAATATTTCATCAACTTCTGCAATATGAGTCATAAGACATCCATGGTAAGTATTGGTACTCACATCAATGTGAATGGAGCTGATGTAACTGTGATTATGTGAGATTCCTATTACAGTTTCACGATTACTGACAGAAAGAGGGCAAAGATAGTTAGCATGTTGACATATACACGGCCTGCACTGTTACACAGGTCCTCATCATCACAGATACAGAAGTTCAGAGATACACCATAGGCATCCATAAAGCGCTTGCAGCCACGGAACTCTTGAGCTTTGCCTCCACCAACTGATGAATCTGTATTACAAGAATGCATCTCAGACAATATGCAATAGAGAAAGCTCATTCAATGGATTCTAACAATAAAGGTTTCATTTTCAATGAAGGCTCTATACCAAAACTATTCAGATTATACAAGAATTGTCACTGGAAGTGAGGTAAATACTGAGTGCTGATTTGAACAGTGTTCCAGTTACATCACAGCTTGTTAGCTTGAGGCGGAAGGAGAGACTAGAGTGATGCAAGTTGTATGTGTCTTCATGCTACTGAGGTATTGTGCCAGCAAACCTACAACCAAGAGCACATCAGATCATGATTTCAGGTTTCTGGGCACAGGATGCAACTTAGTGCAGCAATACTGCAGAACCTTCAACAAGTGGCCCAAACATGTCTCTGTTTCCTATCTTGAGTTCAGCAGATTGTGCATTACAAACAGACATGTTTCAGGCATTGTAACACACATCACATCACTTCTGTCACAAAATGAGTCACTGCTTCAACAACAGAATCAGCTCATTGTCACTAGGAAAGACACTGAGAAAATGCAACTTGTACTGCCAAACATAGAAACCAGTGTGACACTACAGCAGGACTATTCAACAAGTCATGACTTACCAACAAGAGTGAGTAACAGGTTCGTGAACTGGAGCTGAGTGTAACATACTCTCTGGGCAGAGGCAAAGTCTGGAAAAGAGAATAACATGCACTAAATTTTAAATTTTTTTTGTAACCTACATACATGTTGATTAATGTCTTATCATTTTTATAATTTGTTTATAAAGTGACTTGGAAATATAATTAATACACATAGAGAATCATAGCCTTCAGATATGTAGATCATTTAGCACATTTAGTGGGATCTCAAGGACAGATATGGTACTGACAAACCTAGAAACAGAGCAACTGGATTCAAAGCCATGATCACTGGTTTCTGGTATGTCCAAGGGATATAACTCTGGAAATGGTGACTGGGCTACCAGTTGTGCTTCATACAAAGAGTAGAAACCCTTGAAATGCAAAACCAGGAAAACCAGACTGTACTACTTGGTTAACTTGATATTCTACAGTTCAAAACCTGTAATGCTAGAAAGTTTGGCCACCACTCGGCACTTCCCACATTAAAACCATCAGAAACATCATGAAAACTGACAATATCATGCATACTGACCATCCTTCCATGTCTTGGAGCAGACATAGCATCCTCCCTTGACCGATGCAACCTCTCTCTTTGGGTCAAAGAACTCCAGGTCACAGCCCTGGCACTCGTAGCACTGTAGTCCTCCTTGGTCTTTGTCATAGTCATTGCCAGGACTCCCGGGCAAGTAGTCTCCAGGAACCTGGCTCTGGTCACTCCAGTCCACCTGAAGCTCACTCCGACTCCCATCATTCCAGCCTGACAATGAAACAATGTATACTTCTCTTTAACAATCTCCAGACAATATTGTTCGGTGACTGGTAAAGTAACTTGAAAACAAGTGAACAGGCTACGCTGTGAGTCTATTATTCTCCAGTTTCATTTTATCTACATTGACATACTTATCAAGGGTTCCAACATATTTCTCAGACAATGACTTACAATTGTATCCTGGAAGCAGGTTGTCACTTCCTCCAAAGAAGCACACTGAACCTAAGGTATCTACCACCATATACTCCTTCCTCTGGGGGCAGATTGTCAGGCTTTCTCAAGGGGCACTCTCTGAACCTAAGGTACCTTTCAACATATACTCCTCCATCTGGCTGTTAGGTTTCCTCCACGGATACTCTCCAAACCTAAGATACCTACCAGCATATACTCCTCCATCCAGTTGTTTAGGTTCCTCGTGGGACACTCTCCGAACCTAATGTACCTAATATACTCCTCCATCTGGTTGTTAGGGTTAATCCAGGGATACTCTCTGAACCTACGGTACCTGCCACCATATACTCCTTTATCTGGTTGTTAGCTACAGGGTTCCTCGAGGGACACTCTCCGAACCTAATGTACCTAATATACTCCACCATCTGGTTGTTAGGGTTAATCCATGGATACTCTCTGAACCTACAGTACCTACAACCATATACTCCTTTATATGGTTGTTAAGGTTCCTCCAGGGATACTCTCTAAGCTAAAGGTACCTAATATACTTCTCTATCTGGTTGTTAGGATTCCTCCTACGGTACCTACCACCATACACTCCTCCATCTGGGAGCAGACTGCCAGGGTTCCTCCAGGGATACTGTCTGAACTGAATGGAGAAGCCGGTCTTGTAGTCATTGCGTCTGTCAGATCTGAACTGGAGGGTGACGAAGTTCTGGGTAGTCTGAAAGACCACTTTGGTGGGCAAATTACTTCCACATAGACCCCACTGAGACATACCTGGCAGGAGACGGGCATTGTCTACACGATAACCTACAAATGTGAATAACAATATTAGCAACATTCAATCACATAATTATCATGTGAATGTTCCAAACTATAACAGATATGGGGAAAAGAAATGCCTACATATTATGTCCAGAGTTTTCACTTCTCACTCTCAAATAACAATGATTCTGTTGATGTAATCTGTGTATTGACCATGGAAGGAAGCTGTGAGCATTGTTACACCATAGCTAAGGCTCATCTGAAATCTTTCTTCCTGCCTTGAAACATTAACCAATCCTGTAATTCATTTTCTTAATACTCAAAGTATTTTACTTTCAGAAATTTTATGAAGTGTACATGGGGCAAAACACAATCTAAAAAAATGTGTTGGAAGTTAACATGTTTGGCCATTAAAGATACTGAGAGCTTATTTTTTGAGCAGGGAAAATTCATACATTAAAACATTAACAAGTAACCTAGTAGGTATACGACAGCTGTGCGATGAATCATTCACAAGCAGTCTGATCCAAAGTGCAGATTATAGGCTTGAACTTGCGATGTCTGGCTACAGGCACCACTTAGTGGTACTTTTCACAAACTCCAGGTATCCGGGCAATCCAAAGTAATATGATTTATCACAGTATCATTTGTCAAGAACAAAGAAATATTTCAAAGAGATAGGAATTAATTCTTTTACCCGAATTTGTAGTATGCCCAAGAATCCTAAGACAATTATTTGAACATCAGTAGAACACAGAGGAACGCTGATTGCTTGGAAGCCTATGGTAGACAATAAACACTTAAACAGGATGAAGTAACCGTGAAAACCCAGGTTAGAACTGATCTTCAGTAAGCTATGCTTGTCATAAGAGGCAGCTAATGGGGTTGGGAGGTCAGGGCTCATTGATTTGGTTGACACATGTCGTAGTATCCCAAATGAGTATATCAATGCTCATGCTGTTGATCACTGGATTGTCTAGTCCAGATTCAATTATTTACAGACCGACGCCTTATCGCTGGAATATTGCAGAATATGGCGTAAAACTAAATTTACCCACTCCAGGATGGAAGACCATTGCAAACAGATGGCAGGTTGAGACCTACTATCTTGATGAATCAAATCAATCCACAAGTCGGAGCAGGAATGATCACATGTATGACTGAACAGCATAGTTACCTCAACCAGTCAACACAGATATCCAATATATTACCGGTAATAACTATTTCCCATTAACATCATGAATATTTTCTTAAAATAATCCTGATAAAAACATTTAATACTGAAACAACATAAACATGTCCTTACTATTGAAGATCTTCAGAAAGTCCTGGCAGCACAATCCCCCACAATGATCTGTAGCATAGGCGTGGCCGTCAATGTCAATCTGCCGCAGCTCCAGTTCTATTTGGTAGTCCTTCTTGCCAATGATCGTCAGGATACAGTTGCGATCAGAGGCATAATACTCCTGGGCCTGGGAGGAGATGGTATCCTCATCCCTGTCTGTGACACGCACCTCCCGTGGGTATTGGTAGGAACCACATTCATACTGGTCCTGAACATTGATGTTACCTGCAGCAGTTGATGATCAAAAGCAGTTAGACAGATACATGTAACCATGGTAACAAGGTGCCACAGTTAATTCACTGAGAGGAGAAAACCATGATTACAATTTCCAGAAACTGGTTTGATTTGATAATGTTTTTAATATCATTTGCATAATAACCTATGTTTATGAGTTTTATCACAGTGTTACACATATACCATGTCTATAGTCCATGTGGCTTAAAAGTGGATGGATGAATTGCAATTTAACTCAAAGACTAAGATTATATAAACATATGATGTTCAATGATCATAATCCAAACAATCAGACCAACTCTGTGAGGTTTCTGCAGCATTCGTGTTCATGCCCAAAAAAGTTCAGTTGTTTAACAAACTATCATTAAAATATTGACACAGTTCACTATTTGTTACAAGGGAGGGGTGCAGAGAAAGGGAAAGCCATGTGTTGAAGAAGCATGTGCAGAAGTGCCAACAAAGTTATTGATTCATCAACCTGTGCTGTGATGTTTCCATCCTTTGTTGCACACCTGGCTGTCCCTTCCTTTGGACTTTCTTGTATATGTGAAATGATATGAGGTCTGTAGTTGATTGTTGAAATTAGTCTTCCTTAACACTGACTACATTGCTAACTTCATTAGCCGAAATGCCTGATTGCAATAGGATTAATTCTTAAATATCGTTATAAACATTGAACTTGCTAAATATCACTTGATTACATAATTGCAACCTATCTGATTCATATGGTAAACACACAAATCAAAACCCACATACACAAACACATACACTGCTCTTACACAGATGACAATACAAAAGTAATTTTGTTGGCCGAAAGCCAAATTACTGACTGAAGTTTCATAAAATCATCACTGATGACAACATTAATGAAACACTTTATTACAAGCCCGTTGAAGAAACTGAAGTGTAATATTTTCACTTCAATATTACACTAGTGTAACACCACTTGACGTATGATGTCAAAATGGTTCAAAGTTGTGACGTCACAATGCTAATGTTGATGTCACGATTTTAATAGACTTTTACTTGACTTGAAAGCTGAAAGTCCTCACAGTGTAGGCAATTTTGCCGCAGTTTCTGTCAGTTTATGTTGGCGAGTAATAAATAGAATACTAAACTCGCTTCCGTGAAATACCATTTTCATTAAACTCGTTAAAGATTTAGTATCAAACTCGCTTTCGCTCGTCTGATGGTGATACCAAATCATTAACTCATTAAATAAAAATGGTATTACACAGAAGGTTGTATAGTATCCTCTATATCCACTGGTTTTACTTCCACACTTATTCCACTCATAAGACATGATTATACCAAAAGCTGAATCAAAAATTTATTTTGGGATGGGTAATGGGTTCTTCAAATTAGAATTTGAACAGTACTTTGGGATTGGTAATTATATGTGAATGGTATAGCCAGATGGGTTCATGACAATTGGTTACAGGTATCTGAGGAAGGCCATAAAATAATGTTACTAAAATGGGTGGCAAAATGTGATACATCACTGAGTCTGATCAGGCCACGCACTCTCATCCTGACCTATACATTTACAGTGACAAGTGCCTTCCCACTAGTTCAGGTACCTTCCCGCAAAGATGTCTTGCATGAAAAGACTTTTGATGTTAAGTTACGTTTTGATGTTAAGTCCGTATAATCGGCAAGTGTAGATAAGACTCCGACCCTCCATAATGACAACGTGTTGTCACTACGAAAATGAGTCAAAATGTCCGTTAGAACACCTGTTTATGTTGTGGTATGTGTTGCCCGTACTATTGGTTCACTGGATAGTCATTTTATGAGGTACCGATATATCTATCGCACAGGGTACGCATGTGTCACACTAAATAAATGTATGCATAAATGACGTAACGCGATATTACCTGGGACGACAACAAAATGACAAAACAAAACCAGGAAACAACAGAGCCTGACAGGCGCCTCCATCTTGAAAACACCTGGTGACGTCACGTGTTACCTGAGCTAGCTACCTTTAAAATTACTTTCGAATTTGTTAAACTTCTTTCTGACATATATGACGCGGAATTATATTCAATAGATTTATTGAAACAATGTTTATCCAATGACACATGTGAATTCAGCACAACAGCTTTGTTTCCAATATAATCTCACCTGTAAATTTGCTTCAATTATCCGACTTGATTCCCATATGTATAATCCGAAGGTAGGGGAGATAATCGACAAAATTTATAATTCAAGATATCTTCCCTTCATGGCTACTGCCAGATTGACTACTCCCAGTTTGACTATTCTTGAACATGAGCATATAATGGAGCATCCCAACAGTTAATAATGTACTGTACCTGTACAGCTGATTACTCCCAGTTTGCTCACTCTTTGAAATAAACATATAAGGGAGACCCCTAGAACCTACCTATAAAGCCAAGCGAATCGGATCCTGTGGTCATTTGTTGTTTGTTTTGATATTTGGAGGAAATATAGGTGTAAAACTCGATTTTCTGGGGCAGCTATCTGCGTTGCTAGGCATAATCAAAACCATAAGACCTATTTATTATTCAGTCACTTATTTGTCATAATGTCTTAGTACCATTCTTTTTTTGTGTGGTTGAGGGGGGCGGTGGTCAAATTTTTCAGATTATATATCAGGTATTGGAATAATATACTGGAGCGGCGTTTGATTAAGCCACTTGTTTTGTTCTCCTGCCCAGGCTGCTGCTTTGACAAAATAAAAATGAAAATACCTTTAAAGGATTTTAACGTACCCGTGTTTCATTGAGCTGCCAATGGTTTTACAAAGTCTCTGTCACTTGTACTGCCCATAGTTCAAAATAAATTTTCACTTACCATGTAGAGAATATGATGTATTGTGTAACTCAGTATATGTGTACATTTGTATACTTGAACTCTTCCAGAACTATGATCTGTGTAATTAGCTGAGTAGATATTGCATGAACCTGCTATAATTGTGTTGGTGGAACAATGTACCTGGTGGGGGGAGAGAGCTAGTAATTGTGTTGGTGGAACAATGTACCTGGTGGGGGGAGAGAGCTAGTAATTGTGTTGGTGGAGCAATGTACCTGGTGGGGGAGAGAGCTAGTAATTGTGTTGGTGGAACAATGTACCTGGTGGGGGAGAGAGCTAGTAGTTAAAAACCACTCGACAGGATCAGGTTGTGTATTCGACGGGCAGTTTTATGGGGAAAATGTTAGGGGCAGGACTTTTAGTGCAATTATGTCAGTCTATGATGCCGTCAAATGTTGTATCCATTTGAATGACTATAATACCCCATGGTTTGATGTTAATTGCGGCCTTGAACAAGGGTATTTACACTCACCATTGTTATTCAATATGTTCATTACTGATCTGTTGTTAGTTTTTGATAATATGAATGTAGATGTGAATGTGGATGGTTTGAATGTAGGTGTTTCAGTATATGTTTATTTTATTGGCTGAGAGTGAAACTGATCAATATGTTATTGGCTGAGAGTGAAACTGATCAATATTCTATCAGCTGAGAGTGAAACTGATCAATATCTTATTAGCTGAGACGAAACTGATCAATACTGTATTAGCTGAGAGTGAAACCGATCAATATTTTATTAGCTGAGAGTGAAACTGATCAATATTGTATCAGCTGAGGGTGAAACTGATCAATACTGTATTAGCTGAGAGTGAAACTGATCAATATTTTATTAGCTGAGAGTGAAACCGATCAATACTTTATTGGATTGTCTTAACACAAGGTGTGACACGAACAAAATGTCTGTCAATGGTAAAAATCCAAAGTTATACATTTTAGGAATCAGACCGTTGAGAGAACCACTTCTAGTCTAAATCTTGAAGTTGTTGGTTCTTATTGTTATTTCGGTCTGTTACTTAATGAACATCTAGATTAGTCTAGAATGACAAGGGGCGCGGCAAGATCAACCAGCAGACCTCTAGGTTTGTTAATCTCTAAGTTTAGGCTCATTGGTGGTATGGAATACCGAACTTTTACCAAACTTCATGATTCAATGGTGTGGTCAGTTTCAGAGTATGGTGCTTGTATACACAAGACCTGTCATGTGTGAACGCTGTGTAAAACCGTGCACTGTGGTCACTGTGGTTTTATTTGGGTGTGAAAAAAGTTTGAAACCACCCCCTATAGTGCGCCAGTCAGATTTTGTAAACGTCTTTGTAACCTGGATCAATATCGACTAACGAGCAAAGTCTTTCTTTGGGGTAACCACTGGGCTTTTGGATGAAAACCAAACCTCTGACGATTGTCGAAGTTACCAAAATGTGAAACATACAGCTTTATCGATTACAACGTCTTGTTTATTACGTTGAGCGACGTTTCGACGTAGATGTAGATGTAGACAGGCATGTAATGAGTACGTAAAATAAAAGAGGGTAACTAACATGATAATAATAATAGTTCATTTATGCGCACATTCCCACCAAAGCATACATTCCTAGTTACTAAATAAATCATATATCTTCACTCGTTGAAGGTCAACTTCTTTGTGACCTTGTTTACACCTGAAGAAGGAGCAAGCATACGCCCCGAACGTTGTGCTGATATCCTCCCATTGGTCACACATGTCAGTCGTTACACACCCCAATACACAAAAGGCCACAAATCACTGCACACACCTATTACCTATACTATCAAAAACAGAAACGCATAAATGGGAAATCTGTTGCGAAAATGTTGTATTTTCAACCATCTATAATTCGACCACAAATAAACTTTAGAGCATGAAGCTTTACATCAGGTTAGAATAAGGTAATGTCTATACAACCAAATGGGATAAAGAAGAGCTGGAAACAATGAAGAGTGACGTAGATCATAGTGTACATTAGGCGACAGTCACGTGGAAAATTTTAGATGTTTCTGAGCAACATGAATAGCAGACACCATCCCTATTAGAAAATGGATTTTTTCGCACAGGTAGAGAACGTGACCTGTTGGTACGTATAGAGGCATGTGTTACAGCAATATCAAATGAGACAACTGATAATACTTTGATTTTGACGGAGCTGTCACTGTCCCAAAGCTAAAAGCTGTTACTGCTAACACATTTGGTGTCTATGATTTCACATGTCCCTAAAGTGACGTCATACCTCATGTTTATTACACTGCAAAACATGGCAGGGAAATGATTATGTAAATAACAGTAGCTTCAGATGTTGTAGTACTTGCAGCCTTCTCCCAAGTGCATCCCAAACGTGTTCTATTGGAATAAGGTCAGGGGACCTCGATGGTCAGTCCATGACTTTGATTCCAGCCTTTTATTTTAAAGGAAATTTCGTGTCAACGTCGTGGTATGCGGCCGAGCATTATCATGCTGGAACTGTAGACCTGGGCCATGAGCCGCCATGAAAGGAACGAGTTCAGGGGTGAGCACCTAGACGCGGTAAACAGCAGCTGTGATGTTTCCACGGATGACCAGAAGTCGGGAACGGTTGTTCCCACACAAAGCACCCAACACCATGGAACGTCAACCCCAGAATCTATCGACTTCCTGTACACAACACTGGGTATACCGTTCACGACGTCGTCTCCACACTCTGTGCCTGCCGTCCGCGAATCTGAGGGTAAACCTGGATTCACCGCTAAAGACGACTCGATTCCAGTCTCTCTCGGGTCCATCGGAGGTGGCGTTGACCCACAGCAGCCGTTGATGAAACGGAGTCAATACTGGCCCACGTCGAGACGGACGTCGAGAATGGAGATTGGCAGCCCGCAACCGATTTCGAATGGTCTGTGATGGCAGTCGACCTCTATGCATCTCAGCCCTGGTTCGAGTAGCCGGCAGAAATCTGTCACGTAGGTGAAGTAGGACGATTTGACGTTGACGGTCTTCTGCTCGTGACGTCACACAAAGAAACGTGAAGTTTCTTTTTTGACTCAGTATAGTATTTTATTAAAACGTATTTACCTCTCATCCAAGAGTGAAACTGTTATTTGCCATGCAAACCTCTATTGTTTAACAATCAAATACATATTTTACTATCAGTAGAAAGTAATAGTTAGTTTGTAACTCAGTGAATACAATCTTATATAGCATTTATTCTCACACAGGCGGATGTTCGCGACAGGGCACCGCCATTATTAAACATCACGGGTTCGAGAATATATCATCTTATGGTTTGTTTTCATAATGTTAGAAAATCAAAACTGCTCGTAGTTAAATATGTATTTGAATCGTGACCTAAAGGATTCTCCATGACACAACCTGCAACAAAACGATTTATAGCCATACTGACAACAAGTCATTTTGACAGAATCGTATATGAAAACAAGATGTAACTTGGCAAAACTAGGCAACGGTGACAACAATAAATGACAGTAAATTGTAAAACCATCAGAGTATCATTTATGACAACTGTCACGATTTCAGGTTTAGTCAGACCTGTAAAGAAGATAATTTACCCACGGAAATGTTCATGAATTCTATAGTGGCCCACATAGGCACACCTCACATTACGTCACAGAGACGAGCCCCTCTGGTTGAAATTTCGTTCGCAGAAGAGAATTGTGAACCTTTATCAAAACGGTCGATTTAATAATAATGGTCATTTGTTATGCGCCATAATCCACACACATGCTCAAAGCTCAGGGGGAAGAGAGAGAGATTCAGTTTTATGCACAGGATTTGATTTGAAAGTTGAATCAGAGTCTTTGATGTGGAATGGCAGTGAATTCCATTGTCTTGGGGCTGCATGAAAGAATGGCCGTTTACCAAATGAAGAAAGTCGGAAAGTTGGTACAGTGAGGAGGAGCTGATTCTGAGATCGAAGGATTCTGGCTGGTGTGTATAAACAGTGCTCAAGTCAGTGAGGTAGGGTGGGGCTTGGTTGTGGAGGCATTTGTAGACTGTGCAGAGAACTTTAAAGTTGATACATTGTTCAATGGGCAAGCAGTGAAGTGATTTGAGGACAGGAGTAATACGACAAGACCTCGACTGTAACGAAATGAAATGATTTATGGTAATTGAATGTCAAAACGAGTAGTTTTCATTTATAACGATGGCTATACATGATTTATGTATTTGTATCCCATAGAGTGTGTGTGTTCTTTAACTCTGGATACAACAGGAAAGTGGTAAATGTGTTACCTCATGGATGCCACATCACCACGCGTCAGCGTCTTGTCAAGAGGTGGTCTCTTGTGGCTGCGGAAAGGAGTGTAACAACATATGCAAGAGCAAAGTGTCTTCATTCAAATGAACTGGACTCTCTGGACATTTAACAGAACATGTGGCTGATTATTATTCTGGTTAAAATTTCCCTGCAATGATCTAGGGCTCCTTTCACGAAGCAACCTTAACTATGGTTAACCTTAGCTCCCATTCTTTAACATTGCACTAAGGTTACCTTAATGACTTACGATCACCTTAGTGCTTTGTGAAAGGAGGCCCTGATGGCCTTTCCAAGGCCGAAACAGTAGAGAGCAAGGGCAAAGTCCATGCTGGTCGTAAGAGGCGACTATGGGATTCTGTGGTCATTCTCGCTGACATTATTCAAGGACTCCACAGCAATACTCATCCATTTTTCCGTATGTTGCGTGTGCCATTCTGCTGTAGGCTGGCCATGGGTATATGTTTGAGAGCTCCTTTGTGTAACTCGAGGATGTGGGGAAGCCTGATTTCAAAGTTCACGAAGAATCGGGTTAGACAACAGGATTGGCGGCCAGGCTCGCTGACTATGTTGACTTATCCCACCTGCGTAGATCGATGCTCATGCTGTCGATCATTTCATTGTCTGGTCCAGAGTCTATTATTTACATACCACTTCCATATAAGTATAACATCAGGAAGCAGGAATATTGCTGTTTGCTAACAAGAAGCCAACCTTGGCCTATGGGCAAACTGAAATAAATTTTAGTGTTCCCATATCTGAAAATGCTCACTATGCAACAGTCAATAAATGTGCAGTTTTATGCTTTTTGTCTGTTTAGCCTCTCTACTTAAAGGAAAATTGAAAGAAAATACTTGTCATACTCAAATAAACGAAATACATTCAAGTGCATACATTTGGAACAAGAATCCCGATTTGCTCATATGTGGGTCTGAAGGCGAATAGGACTAGTCTGTCTCACAGTCCCTGAAGCACATTGTTTCCCCTACCGCCTAGCCCTCTCTGCAGTGTAGTCTGTCTCACAGTCCTTGAAGCACATTGTTTCCCCTACCGCCTAGCCCTCTTTGCAGTGTAGTCTGTCTCACAGTCCCTGAAGCACATTGTTTCCCCTAAAGCCTAGCCCTCTCTGCAGTGTAGTCTGTCTCACAGTCCCTGAAGCACATTGTTTCCTTACCGCCTAACCCTCTCTGCACTGTAGCCTGTCTCACAGTCCCTGAAGCACATTGTTTCCCTACCGCCTAGCCCTCTCTGAAGACTGTTCTGTGTACATTGGTCATATTGGCCTCGTTAATTTCCTAGCATACGTACATTTAGGATCTGTTGTTTTGCTCAAATCTCCATATTTGATATCATATGTCAGGCATAATGTACTTCTTGTTGTATGTGTAAAATGCCCCGTAAATGGGGTCATCGAGTCAGACAGTCGTATATGAATAATCCACAGTCGAAGTAAACTTAGTCTCAGTGTTATTCGTTGCACTCCACCACTGAGTCTAACAAACTCTAGTAGAAGGTCGCGTCAGGTAACCTTTGAGCAACCTATGACCGTCCAATCAATAGCAAGACGGTTAAATAATTTAACCAATCAGACAACGGCTACTACTTAGAGATCGGAGGGACTTATAAAATATTCAGGTCACTGACACAGATCTCTCGACAAACAAAAATCCGCATATAACACAGTTATTTGACCTGCAGTATATACACGTTGGGGTTTCTGTTGACATGGCTACCATTTGCTAAGATGACATCCTTGAATATTACCAAAAGTACTGTTTTCTCACCGTTGTCATGGTTGTAACGTGTGCCGTGTGCATCGTATGCTAAATAGCATTCGGAATCGTTCGGGTACGACCCTTTTCGAGATAAAAAGTTCAAAAAGTATGTGCGAATGCCCACTTTCGCGATTTGCTAAGCTTTGTTCTGATTGGCCAATTTCAAAGTTTACCTGACGCGACCCCCCATAACGTTTTGTTAGACTCAGTAGTGGAGTGTAACGAAAAGTACTGAGACAAAGTTACTAAGAGTGGAATAATCCAATTCAGGCCCGTGCCAAATATTTGAAAGCGTTTTAAAGGCACATGTTGATGATACGTCGGACAGGGCAGTAGAACCTGCATTCAACAGAGAATTCTTATTATTATTACAGAAACGGTAAAAATCTATTAATCAATAAAAAGATTGTTGTAGTATGTTTTCGATTTGACTTTTACTGATTTTGTAGATTTTTATATGTTTTGCTTATACTATAATGAGGCTTTTGATCCGTGATATACATTTATACATTTATAATTATATCAGAGAAACTCAAATATTTATAGCCAATAAAGGAAGTCCTTTGCGCGTATTTTGCACTAGTATAATACACAGGAATTAATTTATGACATGTGTTACTTTTCCCAGCGCGTATGTATAGGTTGAGTTGACAAATGCATGTCCTTCAAGCAAACACTGGGAAATTTTGAGCTTGAAACAACTTCCTAATGGGAATCTGTAATGTCTATTTCGTCTGTACAAAAACTTGAAGGTGTCATTAAACGATAGGCTAATTTGGTGTACGAATCATTTCATTCTAAAAAATATAGAATTCTGCAACCTAAAGTTTTACATAAAAAACATTCAATAATTAAAGACTGCAACATCCCTGCACACAATAGCACGTACAGACGGTGATGACAGGAGTGACGAATGTAGTTATGGGAAGCTGGTGCACGAGAACCTGTGGTTGGATGTATCGTGATAGCATCACTGTCAAACTTGTAATGATTATAGGTTATGTGTTATTCCATTGTATCAGTGGCACAACATGTGCGTTAACAGCGACACGATAGTCTCCGTTGTCATAAATGATTCATACCAACAGCTGTGTATCATTACATCATACACATGTGTGTATAGATTGCTTTCAAAAGACTATGGTAAATGTTGTTTTCAAAACGGAAAGAGCACTCTGTCCCGTCACAAATGCACGTAAAGGCAATGCAACATTCGCTTAAAAATACAGAACAAGTGACGCAAGTCACAGTACACCCAAAGAACTTAAGCACCACCGTGTGTTTGCAATGATAGGTGTGTTTGCAATGATAAAACGTCTCGCGGTGATCACTATGGAAAAACACGAGGGATTTTTTTCACCCGAATGAAACACTGACTCATAAAAAAGACGTTAAAATGATTGAAATCCATGTTCTTTTATGATGATAACTACTCATTTACAAACACTGACTTTCACACAAAGCCATGTCTGTACAAGTTTGGAATGTTTCGTGTTGAATTTACTGCTGAATGAGAGCATTCAAAGAGTCATTTTGCGTGTCTCACACGATTCAAGGTCAATACCGAGTGTGACCTCTGTGTGACTGTATGGCAGCCAACACTCTCCTCCTCATACCCTCTGTCAGCTTCCTGATCCCCCTGAGGACCCAGTCTACATCACTCCTCGTGTAAAGCAGCTTCCATCTGGGCCAGCTTCGGTACAGAAGGATCCCGTTATTGTACACAACGACAAGTCATGTCCCAGAAATGCTCTAAAGGGTTCAGATGTACTTCAATCCTGAGATATGTCACGGGGTCCGTAACTAAAGTCTTTACGATAGTTGATTCGATTTTCCAATTCTGTAGTAATAACAGCCATATTCGGCAAGGACCTAACACCGACACAGTCGACACTGTGAGTATACATCATTGATTTAAGGAACTCTTCGAAAATCAAACAGCAAAGTCGCAGGCACACTTTAATCCGAGACACAGTGAACGTTTTCACATGAAAATTGTTGCCAGATATACAGTCAACTTCTTTCTAGGAATACCCTGAAACGTTAAAATTGATGCCCTTTATGCCAAGTATGTGTGGCTAACTAAACCGATGTGTCAGTTTGATTTTCAACTTAGAACAGTAGCTCCACTTGATATGTGTGTTATAAGTACTGATGCACGAACAAGATATGGTAACTGAAAAATTACCACTAACTACATCCCATGGTATGGGAGACGTTGCGATCAAAACATGTTGACATCTGACTTAAATTATCGTAAAGTTATGTAACATAATGATATAGTATATTTGCATATGATTGGAATAAATACAATTTCAAATTTGAATCTAAAGACATTACATCCAAGTAATAGATTTTGTTCATGTATGTACATTTATAGTAACAGAGAGTATTGATACGCTGAGTTATAAACCTCTCACTGTTATTAGCAGCAAAACAAATATACATACACACATGTACACATGGGCAATATCTATATTAAAACCAGCTCCGTTCAGAACGAAAAAAAACCAAAGACTTACTTTGTAAATCTGAAACTAAAAATCCCTTCCAAAATAAAGGAAAACCAAGTCCTGTGGATGATTAGCTGGATGATAGACCGTTCGGTGTAGGTACTAACATCCCATCCCAGACATATTCCGATCACAAATATATGAATATGCCACACAAAAGGGTCAAATTTAGCGGACATCAGTTGTCTCTGTATTGGAGGGACTGGGAGCAGAATTGGAGTGAAACTGCTTGATAAGGGTCCCGTTCCACCATTATGAATACTACTTCTGTTCACATGATGCATGCAGTGGTGAAAGAACATCTGATTTCAATTAGTTTGCCTTCGTCTGTACTTGGACAGCCGACTGAGGACGGGGTGGCGTATTATCTAACACTCTGCGTGCTTCAAGACTCGGAGCAGAGTGTTTCTCATTAGCAGAGGTGTGATACGTGTACCGGCGTCATACAGAGGCTCTGTAGACGTAATTGGTACCAGGTGTAACACGAGAACACAAACATTTCTTCAGTGGTATGCATTCGTATTTACAACTGCGTTTGTACATGTCATGTTATCAATGACTTACTTTCAAGTGCATCCACGAGAAAAGGGTTTCGGTCGTCGGCCATTATTTCATCTGCCAGTTTCTTACTTTGAATGTGATAGGTTTGTATGTTTGGCAATCACCTTTCGTGTCAAATTATATCCGCAAATGAATTTCGTCAAGCATGGATTTATGACGGTTCACTTAGCCTGTGGGTACAGTGCACCCCACACTACCAGCCCCTGTTTCACACTTACTGTTGCTGTGCCAAAGTCTTTGTACCTAAAGTGATGCTGGTAACGGGAGCGATTGTTTCCCTCGCATTAGCTGTCTTCCACTTGTATACAGTCAGAATTCTATAGCACACTGATAAGCCTTCAAGGTGCAAATCCATTGACTGCACTGAATTTTCTTGTTAATGTCTATGTATTGAAGAATAAGTATTTTAGAAATTGTTCGAGGATGTCGGTAACTCAACCGTTTCTGTTGGTGTGATCAGTTGATGTGATCTGTTGATGTGATCTGTCGATGTGGTCTGTTGGTGAGGTCTGTTGGTGTGGTCTGTTCGTGAGGTCTCTTTGTGTGGTCTGTTGGTGTGATCTGTCGATGTGATCTGTCGATGTGGTCTGTTGGTGAGGTCTTTTGGTGTGGTCTGTTGGTGTGGTCTGTTGGTGAGGTCTGTTCGTGAGGTCTGTATGTTGGGTCTGTTGATGTGATCTGTTGATGTGATCGTTCGGTGTGGTCTGTTAGTGAGGTATGTTGGTGTGGTCTGTTGGTGTGATTTGTTGGTGTGATCAGGTGGTGTGGTGTGTTGGTGTGATCAGTTGGTATGGTCAGTTGGTGAGGTCTGTTGGTGTGGTCTGTTGGTGTGATATGTTGGTGTGGTCTGTTGGTGTGATATGTTGGTGTATATTGCTTCTACTGTTAAGGTCCGGGATAGAATAGGCAATCAGCGAACCCATGCTTGCCATTAAAAGCGACTATGCTTGTCGTAAGAGGCGACTAACGGATTCGGATGGTCAGGCTTGCTAATTTGGTTGACATATGTCATCGGTTCCCAATTGAGCAGATCGATGCTCATGCTGTTGCTCACTGGATTGCCTTGCCCAGGGTCCATTACTTACAGACCGCCGCCATATTGTTGGAATATTACTGAGTGTGGCGTAAAACTAAACTCGCTCACTCTATTAAAACATTCATAAAAATATGCAGGCATCAGATGTGCTAAGATCTAATGACACACACAAAAGAGTTACATAATATGGTTACGACACAATGAGCATCGATCTTCGCAAGTGGGATACGATGGTATGTATCAAACAAGTTAGAACGACATCCCGATATAGTGGTTCCCTCTTTCCTTCTTAGGACAACAAGGGTTGAGCATGTGAACCTGTGAGAAAAATTAATGGACATGTGTATAGTCAGTCTCATATCTGTGTACTGTAGATCATCCTAAATGCTATTGACAACGACGTGTATGTCGCCATTATCAGTCTCTGCATAAGTCGTACCTCAGAGAGGGATTGTTGTATTGTTAAGTCATTTTCAAAAGAAGAGGGTGTGGGTGGTGCCGTTTTTGGTCCAAGGGGAACGACTCCTCCCTTTTACTTGCATATGCATTGATTAGCAATCCGAAAATAATACAACTGATAGAATCAATGCAGGCTGTGTTTTTAACGTCCCATCTGCAATAACCCTTGAAAAGTCGCACGTCTGTCGATGCGAATTCCACATAGCGACCGTAGAACAGAGCAGACGACTCTTTTAGCCTCGCTTTCGCTTTGACCTCCGACCTGTCTAATTATGGACAATGCTGGTTCCAATACGAGCCGCAAGATTCCACATGATGCTTCGAATATCTAAAAGACGATCAGTCTCAATGTTAACTTCAAAGCGACGTCGCGATGGGAATGTGGTAATTTTTTTTAAAATATAACGAACACATCTCATAGGACGATAGCAGATCTGTTAAAGACCTCTTTACTTCACCAACTTGGAACTTCTGTGCAGGAGGTAAGTCGGGGCAATACGAATTGTTATGGTAGCAAGTCCACACTAAGTGAGTTGCCAAGGGACGTAACTCTGTAGTACTCATGAAAACCTGGTCCAATTTTGGGGGTCCTTGTGTTACGCGTTCTGGCTTTTTCCACGATGTATTTGGGTGAAAAACAACGACTGGTCCCTTCAGAAGATATTCCCGCGTTGGCGCCATTGGCAAAAAAGGTTGGTCTGCTCTGTTCTTTCATAGTTTTCCAACAATTTAAAATATTGCTGAACATTGAAATTTGTTTTATCAATCGATGGCACACTTTAGATTATTTTTATCATAAGCACACATCAATCCTCTCCATTATAAAACAAATTTTAACTTAATGTAACCAGGGATGCACATTTCAGATAGATTTGTGTGAGGGAGGGGTGTATTGCCAGGGGCAGACAACTCCATGTGTGAATCCAGCTAACAATGATCGTGTCATTAACTCATTCATTGTTTTAAAGTGTTCAAATGTGTGTACTTTGATTATTAAACAGGTAGGAAAGCATTATTTGTTTCAAATACCTTGCGCAATATGTATGTTATTTTCAGATTTACATGTATTTTCTGTCTGTATCCAAAAGTGACAGCCATAGAACACAAAATTGTGGCTAATAATAGTAATATTTGAAAACTGACAATAGTTTATTGATCTTTTAATTTAAGCAGAATTCAGCATTATTCATTTGTGGATGTCATAGCACTTACATAAACACATGATGTAGATTTGGGTACAGAGTGAGTATTTTTTGCACATTACAGCATCACAACACACGCGCAACATACACTGATATAATTCAGCATCAGATTTGCTTCAGGTTTGAAACATGGTATCTTCAGCACTGTCTTTAAAAGCACAGTGTAAATTGAATCTTCAACACTGGTGATACAGGTTTAAGATTAGAATATATGAAAACATGTTACAATCTTAAGTTCATCTTAACTGATTAAAAACAAAGGTAGCACTTCATAATCTTGACTCTAACTTGAATCTGTTTCAATAATTTAGTGTTTAGATACTGATTTTGCCAACATTGACACTGTACATCAGTCATGATGTTTAATGAACCGTTTCTTTCTTCTTCTGCAGACCTGAAACATACGTTGATTCGAAGTTCTAGGATGTTCAAAGAAGACGTATAATTCCAGATGAAACATTTTTCCTCTGGAAAGCACTGTGCTGATAGAAAAGACTATTAATATATTTGTGGTTCAACAACATTTACTTAAAATAGTTTGGTACTTGAAATAAATAGGTGTGACGTTTTTTTCACAAAAATGGAAATGTGGACATTTCTCAGAGTTGACAGTAGTTGACTTGATCACCTTGTTGATCAAGAACGGATGGACAGAATTTAATCAGATAAAGTTTGTTGCAATGCTGATGTATCAACAAACCTTGGCAAAATAGTTTTAAAAATCTGAAACGTTGATCTAAAAATGGTGTGGACTTGCTAGTTATGGCATGGAGTTGTTTGTATGGTGCCTGAGTGCGTGCTTGTTCGGCGTAGTTATCATGTTGGTAGATGGATGTATATGTTGTTTGCAGTGCATCATATTGGGATAATTGGAACATTTTGGTAACTTTTGGACCAACACCATCTGTTTTATGGTCATTACCGTACTCGGTCCAAAAACCAGTAATCGTTACTTTTTATTTTTATTTCATTGAACGTGTTCTTGTAAAATGTTTTATTTACTGATTAAACTGTCCACATTTATTTCACTTTTCACTTAAAAATGTATTTTCCAAAGCTGTGAGCATCGAGAAGCCAGTTATTGTTTTGTCAAAATCTCATTTATTCCAAAAGACATTTTGTGAAAGTCATGATGACTGAATAGACCACGTATTTCAACTGGTCTTTCGCTCAGCATACAAACTGTACATAAACTGTCCTATCACAAAGGTTGTGACTCCCAAACAAACAGTATGGTAGCGTAGTTCAAATTGAGTTTCTCTGATTTCTTACTGATTTGTATATTTTTGTGTGAAGGGACCCTTCAGGATGGAGTCATATTTTGTTACATCAAGGGACCAATTACAAGACTCTGGAAGTTTGAAGAGGGTCATACAAGATACAAAATATTGTGTCCAATATGTATACAAAGTAAGAATGGATGAACATAATATTTACTGGCTAGCTTATTCTCGAAACGTCCGTAGTTCTACGAATTTCTTAAGCCCATTCTTAACACATTGACTACAATCAAAGAAATTTTAATGCTAGAAACATTTTGAGAATGATTAAGAATTTTTAGGGCTACAAACATTTTGAGAATAAGGGCTGTGGTAGATATTCAGCACAATCTAAAATTGTATTTCATTATTGTGTAAAAGACAGATCTTGCAGACAATGCTGTATGCTATATTCAGGACCAATATGTGTGACAATAGCATGAAAAAATACTGTTCCCAGAAATAAGCATTCACCTGAATGGAATAAATGTGTACAGCGAGAGCTATGGGCATGTAGTTTATTATCATAACTTGATACTCACTGATAAATTAATGTTGTAAGTTACAGATTGGCATGGTATGAACCAGTGAACATAAAACAGTCTGTAGCCAACTTGCAAGTTTTTTATGCGTGTTTAAAGTAAAAGTGAAAAGTAGGTACATTATTTGTTCATTGTTTGTTTTGCCTTTACAGCAAAATCCAGGGCCTCGTTCCTAAATACGGTTGTAGCACTATAAGTAAACGTTCACCTTAGTGCTACAATCTCTTTGTATAACAGGGCTTAGATGAGTATTTTAACTTTGAAAAAAACTTGGAAAATACATAAAAAAACTAAAAGTAATTTGTGCTGGTGTATTATCATTTATTTAACAATGCCATTCAGAACGTGATCAGATCTAGCACATGTTATATCTGGGATTACACCTTCTCAGTAAAGTGCAGGTTCTAGTTCTTTTGTTGGATTGAATCACATTGAGGATTCGAACCCACTCTCTAAGCCCAGTTGCGTTAGAGTGGATTTGGTGACTTACTTTGTCAGTTTTTGTGCTGGATGCAGAGATTGTGGGTTTGAATAGGACTCAACCCCTCAAAAGTACTAGCATCTTTACATTTTTTAGAAAGTATAATACAAAATAAAACCTGTAATATAATTAAAGTGAATTTAAAAAATGTTATCTGCATGAAGTGAAAAAGAATCTTGAGTTCAAACTGATTCTCTGTTTGACAAGTAAGACCTTAATAAATTTATTTTGTTGTCTAAAATTCAATCAACCAAACTGTATAATGTACCTGATATTTCATCACACATGATAACAAAAAACATGATAAAATAATTACAAATATTATTTGAATATATTTTGGTGAATTTCACGACAAAACTTACCCACAAAACAAATGAAAATAATTCAAACATAAAAATTTGATAAAAACATATTTTCCAATTGATCATAAGGACACATTCATTCCAAGCCACAATGGACCACTATTGAACTACTTCACAAATGCAGAAGTCAAGTTTTAGAGATGAATGTGTAAGTTGTGTGACAAATTTAGTCAGATGAAACCGGGCCCTTTACAAAATAATCTCTGTTGCTACAGCTTGTGTATGAGATAGTCAGTATGGTGCTTTTATGTACACTTGCCTGCCCCTGTTTCTAAATTATAATAATTATCAGTAGAAACTGACAAAGCCTGTCAGGAGAAGGCTTTTATGAGCTCCACCCTTGCTGCAAGTGTTTGCAAAGTGTGATTTATTTTTAAGATTTCATCTATATCCCTTGCTTTATCCACATGCTATCAGTGAGTGCCAGTGTTGCCAGGTTGTTTAGTAGGGAACCAAGGTCATCCCTGACCCTTGTTCAATGGTGACAAGGCATCTGCCAGTTGGGACTTATACACACAGGTAAAGCAATTGGTTTTCATTATTTTAAGGGTTACAAATCCTGTGGCTGGGGCTAAAAGCCACTATCACATAATTCTTAGAAGAAAATCTTTGGTTGCTGACAAAGTTATTTTTGTGTGAATTTAAAAACAAATGAGCCAAATGACAAGTAGTCAATTAGATATTTTACTGAATATTATTTTATTGATGGAGCATTTTTTTAACCATTTTATTATGCAGAAAGTGTGTATACACAAATTGTTAGCCCCGTTTCATGATGAGTTATCATCAAAAAACTTTTCACTTTACTTCATAAGATGTCTGTCTGTCTGGAATACAAGAACATTTACCATCAATTTTTTCCTGAAATCATAGTATCTTTGTTATTGAATATAACTGCTTAAGTAAATAATGAATGGGTTAATGTATGCATGGGCACATGGTCCCCATCCCACCCTACAGGGTTCACAATCTCTTGTAAACCCTTGTAGTCATGGTTTTTCCTACACTTCTATACAGTATGTTAAAGGCAAGGAGGAGTATCTAGCAGAACTTTTTACTTCTTTGAGTGAATGGAATCTGAGTTGAACATGGATGGGTGTTGTGTCTTGCCAGAACTTAACAGTCATATAACAATGAACATCTGAACTGTTAATATCAGAGATTCAGATACATTTTCACTTTCATATGGCCCACAGTTGTGCACTTGTTGTGGGGTTAATGCTTTCACTCATGCTGAAGACACAGGTTTGATTCCCAAAATATGTACTATATATGTACATGTGAAGAACACCCTTTGATATTCCTGGAGTAGTGCTAAAATAGTCATTAAAGAAATTACAAATTTTAGGAATAAGAATAGTGATCTTGTTCATATAGAGATTTTTTTAATGTTTGAACAAGGTGACTATTATAACAATGAAGTGTATGTAATGTGCTGTTAAGAATATGTGATTACTCTTGAAACATTTATGAAATATTATTCATTCACCAGAAGCCAGACATAGTGTTCCTAGAGACGACAGACAACAAACACAGCACATCCCATCTAATCAAGAAATATTTGTTGATCTTTAGCAATCCAGAGTGGGTACAAAGCATTTAAGACGATTGTTGGCTTTAAGGCGAACAATCAACAAGGCATTTATCGGAAGGGATGAGATAGCTGTTGACAGGACAAACAAGACTGAGGCATTTGGGAGCAAGTAGGGCACCAGGCACACCAGAACATGGTCGAGCTGGTCACTGAAGCAGGCTGGTCACTGAGGTAGGCTACCTTGCACGACCATGTCAGTGATGGTCTGTGTTGTCGTTGCTGATAGTCAGTTCGGCCATGTCAGTGGTGGTCTGTGTTGTCGTTGCTGATAGTCAGTCCGGCCATGTCAGTGGTGGTCTGTGTTGTCGTTGCTGATAGTCAGTTCGGCCATGTCAGTGGTGGTCTGTGTTGTCATTGCTGATAGTCAGTTCGTGTAGTATGTGCATGATCATATCATGTTATGGCGGTTGTTGGTTACATCTGACTTTAACTGGAATGTTGAAAACTGCATTGTGTTTGTGTTGTGAAAAATAAAATAGGGAAAAAACTGTTGAGACATGGGTTTCAACTGAACGGAAGGAGTTAAGTGTAGATTATTATGTCTGCCCTGAAATGTGAGCTATGTTTCATGTTTGTGTTTAGATTCTTACCTTTATGGGGGGAATATAGCAGCATGTCAGGTCATGAGGAGAGTGACTTGGTGAAAAATTGTGTTTTTTTAAAGATTTTTATATCATGAGATATATGTAAGATCTGAATGTTGTTTTTCATTGTTTTCTTCATAAAGATCCTACAGACTGAAATTATGAAAAGAAATTTGAATATACATGTTTTCACATCACCCACACTTGTGATATTCGGAGTATCATGATGACTCTCAAGCCTATGTGGTTGGCACAAGTTTGTAGGTTGTGACCTTTTCCTGCAGGGATTGCTTCATACTGTATTTCATCATGCACTGTTGGTTGTGTTCGGTCTGTCGAACTGGGATACAGTAGTACAGTGCATGCATCAACTAAGTCATTGACCAACCAATCTTGTTAGTTGCCTTGTATGACAAGCACACTATTGCAGCATGGGTTGCTGAAGGCCATTTCTTGTTCATTGGTCTCAGTAGTAGTTGGCTGGGTACACAGTTTATAAATACAGTATATATACTCTTCAAAAAAAGTAGGGGAACCTGAACATTTGATTTGGATAGGAAGTGTAAACGTTAACAAATGTTTCAAGGACAGACATCTTATGATCGCACTGCCATTTCCCTCTATTACCACCCCTAAACACAACACATGATATGCACATGCACAGTGCAGTAACCCCATACATGTGCATTGGACCCCATTCTTGATTTTGACATTTTTTCAAGAAGGTTGATAAATCAAGTAGAATATTAATTGTGACACGCATCTTGCATCACACATTGTTAGTGTTTGTTTCTAGTCGTTTGTTTTTAAATGAAAATCATACACATACATTCCAAATAGCTGTATAAGGTAGTGCAAATTATGATGCACTCTCAAAACATTCAATATTATCATATCAACATTGATTGAGTCCTTTAAATCTCCTAAATTTTTTAAACCATAAATAAACAAAAATGAAGATCCCCTACTTTTTTTGAAGAGTATATGATCATGATTGCTGTTGAGTGTCAATGAACCCCACATCATGAGGGAGGACTATCACATAGGGTAACAGCCACATAGGGGAACCACTGCAAGTGGGAACCAACACTACAATGGGGAAACACCACACAGGGAAACCAGTACAGTGCGGAGCCACCTCACAGGGAACCACTACATCAGGGGAACAACCACAAGGGAGAACCACTAGAATTGGGAACAACCACATTGGGGTACAACCACTGCAATGGGGAACAACAACTACAAAGGGGAAGCACCATTACAATGGCGTACAACCTCTGCAATAGGCAAACACCTGTGACGCAGAGGAACGATTACAATGGGGAACCACTACAATGCTGAATCACCATAAGGGGGAACCACTAGAATTGTGTACAACCACTACAATGGGGTGCAGTTACTACAGTGGTGAACAACCACTACAGTGGGGTACAACCTCTGCAATGGGGCACAACCACTACAATGGGGAACCACCACACAGGGAAACCACTACAATGGGGAACCACTACAATGGGGGAACAACAATGAGGGAGAATCGCTAGAATTGGGAACAACCACTACAATGGGGAACCACCACTACAATGGAAACCACCACTACAATGAGGAACCACCACTGCAATGGGGAACCACCACTACAATGGGGAACCACCACTACAATGGGAAATCACCACTACAATGGGGAATCACCACTACAATGGGGAATCACCACACAGGGGAACCACTACTACAATAAGGAACCACTACTACAATGGGGAATCACCACTACAATGGGGACAACCACTACAATGGGAATCACCACTAAAATGGGAACAACCACTGCAATGGGGAACAACCACTTCAATGGGGAACCACCACTAAAATGGGGAACCACCACACAGGGGAACCACTACTACAATGGGGAATCACCACTACAATGGGGAACCACCACTACAATGGGAACAACCACTACAATGGGAACAACCACTACAATGGGGAACCACCACTACAATGGGAGAAACCACTACAATGGGAACAACCACTACAATGGGGAACCACCACTACAATGGGTAATCACCACTACATTGGACAATCACCACTACAATGGGGAATCACCAGTACAATGGGAACCACCATTATAATGGGGAACCACCACACAGGGGAACCACTACAATGGGGTTCCTATTGGACCAGTTTATTAGGTAGGTTAGTTGTATTTTTAGACATGGATGTCCTGGTTTCTTTGGGGTGACAGTGACAGTGACAGTGACAGTGACAGTGACAGTAGCAATCTGAACTGTGATTGTGTTTCTGATTGGAGTGGAAATGGCAGTTAAACCATACATGCTGCTCAATAATTTATCTGGTTTCCATAATTGTGAGTGGAGTGTTATAGATACCATTATGTGACTTCAGTAGCATATATTATCTGCATCAGTTTTCTTGTGTAAAGTAAACAGCATCCTGTTTCTGTTTACAAACTGTTGCAGCCCTAGAATGAACTATGTCAAAGGTTTTCAGTGGGACAAGACGTGTCCTTGACCTTGTAGACAGACAGTCCATTATAAACCCCAATTAATCAGCAACATGGATGAATAACTCATTACTCCAGTTACAGTGGGCAGAGGATAAACTGGTAGCAGACAGAGAGATGAAAGAATATTGTATGGCTAATCCTGTTAAGAGTGCTGGCATTAAGCAGAGAGATACTCTGAAGACATACAGATATTTATCAATGTGTAATCATCGTCATCTGTGTTCCTAAGCTGTGTAGATGGCCATTGCCGATGTGTTTGTGAAAGACAGAAGGACAATACATTGTCCTCATCTGTTAGCTTGGCAGGTGTTATGATGGTTGAATGTTATTGAAGTTGTAAGCAGTTTATGACTAATATGACAAATGTAGACATGAGTTCATGATACAAAGCATATTAATAATAGCTTTTTCATGTTTCTACTCAAGCCACATCTCATGGGATTAAGGAAGAACGTGCCTCTGACCAAAATCCATACCATTACTGCAAGAGAGCTAATTGCTGATAATGGCATTGCCTCATCAGAACTAGTGGCTGCCACTTACTAAATGAAATATAAGCATAATCTTTCTGAATAGCTGAAGTGAAAGACAAAATCAAGTATGAGATTGCACATGAGATTCGTACAGTGCTGTGCTGCACAGATTTTTTGGCATTGGTTGCTGGTTAATGTATATGGTTCGTTTTTGTGTTTTATTACTTTTACTAGAGCAGCCCAACATTGCAAAGTGCAACCAAGTTATTAGTCTTACTTGCACCAGGTGCAAGTCAATTTTTGAGTGGGTATACTTTTCAATAAAACACAAAAATAATTCAGTAACATATTTTGTCATTAGATATTGCAGTGAAAGCAGTGCAACTTGAATTTGACTGATGCATTTAGGGTTTTATCTTAGGTTGCACTTGGTGCAGGTAGGTTAACATCTCAACCATCATGAATTATAATCTGCAAAACCTATGAATAGAATGTATTCTTTCCCAGTATCAATCAGCAGGGAATATTTTGGTAAGCCTTGTCTAGATCGGCAGATATCTGTATAAAAGTCCTGTTTATTGGAACAAAAAAACAAAATTATTGTGTTTATTGCCAGATAAGCAGTATATAGTAAGTGTGCCATATATCTTCCAGAATGCACTGCAACCATGATTTTGTATACTATGCATACAGATGGTAGAGTATCCTCATGGTAAAAGCATTGGCATATCTTGCTGTCGGTGCGTGTTTGATTCCCCTTGTGGATACAATGTGCGAAGCCCATTTATAGTGTACCCCGATGTGATAATGCTGGAATATTGCTTGGTATATTGCTGAAAGCAGCTTACAACCTTACAATGTTTCACAGACTTAAAAATTGCTTTTTCAAGACTCACCCATAGAATGTGTGTTAACCATTTTTCATTTTTCAATGTGGTTGTCCTGCTTGAACAGGAAGAGTAGGTTTAGCATTGTCAGTTGTTTAAGTTCTATTTGAAGACAGACTGATTCATTGATAACTGACAAGGAATTATATAACAATATTGTGTCACCAGTCTTTGTCATATACTAGGCACATATTGAAACTGTACATACAAAAATTTAAAATCTAAATTTATCAAATCTGTGTAGACACATAAGGATTTAAACTCAGAGATTTGTGACATGTATCCAACATGCATGCACATGCCATGCCACATGATGTCAGTGGTTTCGTCCTTGAAACATGTAATACGTTGTTGCACATGCATTCCCGGAAAGAGAAACAGAGCAAATGAATGCCACACAAAACTGTCACTTTGGAACGCTCAACCCCTGCCCATACGATTGTTAAAAAAATTAAACGGCTATTAAACTAACACAACGTCATGAGACCATTGGGATGTGGCTTGATAAGTTTGGTACACTATGAAATATTAAAACTAGTACATGAAAATATTGTCCTGGCAACTGTCAGCTGTGCTCAAGAAACAATGTTTAAGTTGGGACATCTGATGTTTGCTGAAGGAAAGTTTGAATGTGTGTATACTTCAAGATGTCAAATTGGTGCAGTGTGTGTAAAATGAAAACAGTGAAGACGGTTTATGAAGCATCTATATATCCCAACTGCATAGAACGATGCTGATGAAGTTGATCACTGGATTGTTTGGTCCAGACTAATTATTTACAGACAGCTGAGTGCAGCGTTAAACAACCAACATTACTGATATGACAATTTAGCACTTGGACCATTCGCAGGGGGGGGATCCCAAAGTTTCAAGGATCATGTGAGATACGTTGTGATATTTTTCTTATTGTCTTCAGATGGAGGTGAATGTCCCTCTCAGACGTGATACACATCTGTAAACATGAAGAGATGGAAACAATCTATTCATTAAATCACGTCACTGCCTTGCATAATCAGCATGATCCCGACAAGCAGGAGGATGAGAATCTCACCAATAGCCATAATTCGGGCAACATTGGCTTACATACGATCCCTCTTCTTCAGCAAATTCATGATAGTGACATTGGTTCTGGCATGTCTTTTGGCAGTTGAGTTTGTCTTCAATTTCACAATGCACTTTAACTCCACATCAGGGATGTCAATGTACCTGAGAGGCTTCCTGATGAAACAGAAAACTAACACTTCAGGAAACAGTCTTCGACATCTGTTGACAGGAAAGTCAAACAGAGATACCTCCAATGATAAGCCCAAGCTGCCTCTGTGTCCCCTCATACCTTCTAATCTAGGTAAGTCTAAGCTTTATTCAATAGTATAATTTTGTAACCATCTCAGTGTATTTTTTGCACTGAAACTGTAATGCATACACATCCACCATTATTCTTTCTAACCATGACGTCACAAATGTAACCTTACTGTCATGACTACGTTTTACGCTAAGGAATCACAAATGACCCCAAAATGTTGTTTGTAAAGTATTAAAAGAAGATTTATACATAAAGATCTTGGTCAAGTAACATTTTCTCAGAGAGCAAAATTTAAATGTCACTAAAGACATAATAATGGCACTTGTTCAGTTGTGAATAGTGATTATTATTGAAATGATTATTTATGCTAGGTGACTTTCATATTACCTTTTAGGTCAAATAAGAATCTTTATGTCTATGTTTGTGAATGGTGAAGTATTAATTTTTTGTGGAAAATTTTACTGTTTATTTGATTTCCTAGTGGGTCCAGTGAAAGTTGACAAGAATGTGTACAGCAATAGGAATATCGAGGCCATGAATTCTGCAGTGAAAGTTGGGGGTCGGTGGTGGCCCGAAACTTGCACATCTCGACACCATGTGGCTATCATCATCCCGTTCCGGGACAGGCCGTCCCACCTCAAGATCTTCATGACCAACATCCATCACTTCCTGCAGCGACAGGAGCTCGACTATGGCATCTTTGTTGTAGAGCCAGTAAGTGAATAATGTTGAATATAACAAACTGGTCATTCTGTGATTGAAGTCCTCTTGACCAGCATCATCCATTGTTTTCTAAAACCTGACTTCAGAATCTTTGTCACGGAACCATAAGTTCATTCTGTCAATATTACTTCTGGAGTAAATGGTTGTCAGGCAAACATAATTCCAGAAAACAGCACATGGTTGACTTGTCCTCTCAGTTCACAGTATATCTATATAAGGACTTGCATGTCTCTGCTAAAATTATGATCTCTCGCTTATTGTACAATTTGACATGAGCTCGTAGTTAAAAAGAGAAGGCACAAAGTGTTTATAAGATGGTGAGCAGGGGTTCTAGAATGTGTTTAAAATCCACAGGGCAAGTGACTTTAAGAAAGTAAATTGTCTGAATTTTCCACTTTTCTCTGATTGTTATGACATAATCATGATGAAAGAATATGGAAGAATAAATCAACTTTGTATTTGATGTTAATGTTTAGTGGACTAGTTATTGAGAAGTGATAAATAGCAAAGAAAGATAACTCTTCTTTATTATCATTGTGAAATTTAATAGCTACATTTTGAGCAGATATGAAATGAAATGCAAGTTTATTTGTAGTTTGAATCCATATGTGGATATTATCTAGTATCCCATGGACAAGTAAGTTAGAGTTGTTTGATTGCCAGAAATGAAAACTGATTTTTTAACCCTTGAGTGAGCATTATTTCCAGATGGCAGATAGCTGAAGGGAAAATGTAACAAGAATATGTTTTCAACAACATATATACTATCTTGTAACTGTGGTTGTTAGATTAAATCTGAGATGAAATAAAGTTACTAAGGCAGCCATGTAACGTGTTATGTCTAGAATTAAACTTTCTTAGCAAAATATATACGGATCTTTGGTATGATGAGCCAATGCTTTAACCACCAGGCTACCCCTATGTACATACATATATATATGTAGTTATTTTGTTAGGTTGAGGCCCATCGAGGATTTGAAACCAGACTCTGAGAGTCAGGCACATAATTGCCAGCACACAGTGTCCTGTATTCATTAATTCATATTTGTATACATGTAAGCATTAACCAATCGATAATATTTCACAGTCAGCTTTACTCAAAATATAGTACCCCATGTCTAAGCCCCTAAGGCAAATGCACTGAGTAGAGGACTGTACATCTGATGACGAGGTGGTACATTATTGGAATAATCAATATACCATATCCAGTTATCAGTCTCATCGTTCCAAGGGATTTGTAGATAACATGGTAATGGGATGAGGTTGTTTTATAACCTACTCTCAGTGGAGATGGTCATTTGTTTGCCGAACACTATTCACTGTTATTGGTACAGGTTGACTAAATCTGCTGCTCGTGCAACTCAGAGAGAATTTATCAAGTGTATTACCAGTGTTTAGAGACCAAGTGTCTACAGTATCTGTGTATGTGCATTTGGACAGTTCCCACAGTCAACTCCTAAGTTTGGATGACATAACATCATGAATTCGGTTGAAAATTTCAGTGACACTGATTTGTGTATTATTGCAACCGCCATTTGGATTTAAGGTCAGGTTATTTTGCAGAGTAGGAGTAGATGGTCAGGTTGGTCATTGACAAACCAGGTTGATACTGTGGGTCACTGACATTTGTGTTCCCCCTGCATTACCTAGAGCTAACATTACTTAACCACTAGGGAAACTCTTGCCCATTGTTCTTGGAAGTGTTCTATTACCATAACTGATTAACTGACAAGAGACAATCATTTCTATTAAAAACAATAAAATTATACTTATTTTGATAATCTTCATCATGTCTAATACATTACATGCGTATTAGATAAGTAAGCCCTTGTGGTGTCACCCTCACTATGATAGTTATTTAAACAAATCCAGCCTCTCCCTTTGGTCAGTCTTGGTTATCTACATTCTACCATAACAAAGCTGAAATAATGCTGAAGTCAGCCGAAAGCAACATCACTCACTCACTCACTCACTCACTCACTCACTCACTCACTCACTCAGGTCTCAGAATTCCATAAAGAGCATGCATATCATAACAATAGAACCTGACATTATTTACCCATTCTTCAGATCAGTGTCCATTCCCTGCAAACATTCTTTAAGTTGCACATTAAAATGTGGTCTTTCCAACTTAGAACAGGATTCAGATACAAAGTAAGTACTTTGTCTGTGCAGGTGTCAGATGTGAAGTTCAACAGAGCCATGCTCTTCAACATCGGCTACGCTGAGTCCATCAAGTTGCACAACTACACCTGCTTCATCTTCCATGACGTGGACCTCATCCCCGAGGATGACAGAAACCTCTACACCTGTCCAGAAATGCCCAGGCACATGTCCGTGGCTATTGACAAGCTCAAGTACAGGTAAGGTCATTGTGGAATCTGCTACAGCCTGGACTCAGGAAGAATCAGAAAATGTAAATCTGTAAATCTTAACATTCCAAATGCTTGATCTTGGAGTGAGTGAGTTGAGTTTGATGCTGATTTGAGACTTAACATGGGATGTCAGCTTAATGTTGAAGGAAAGTGAGTGAGTGTGTTAGTTTTAGCAATATTCCTGCAATATTACAGTGGGGGACACCAGAAATGGCCTTCACATATTGTACCCATGTGGAGAATTGAACCTGGTTCTTTGGTATGATGAGCCAATGCTTTAACTATTAGGCTACCCCACTGCCCTTGGCAGGAAGGCCTCTCAGCAATATTCAAGCTGTATGGAGTACCCAAAACACAACTCTTACAAAAAGAATGAGTACAGTTCATGGTTTACAAGGTTCTGAATTTTACCAATTTGGTGAATTTCATGAGTATTGGTCTGGTGCTAACAAAACTATATGGTTGGATTGATAGTTTTCTGCATAAATTTAGCTTTTGCAGAATAGAAAATATCTGAAAAAACAGTAAGGAAGCACAGTCTTTGTCCATTTTTGTGGTTAAATAAGGTTTTAATGTTTTCTGTTGTTACATCTTTTGTGTAACATGGAGTATTATTATACACAGCATGACTGCCTTGCAAGATGTATTCATTGCCTGATGAGAAGATAGAGAATGTGTTCATCTGTATTCATGAAGGTTACAGGATTCATGACCTGATGGATATGTGATCACAGGGCCAACAAAACTGTTCTTATTATGAATTATTCAGCTTGTCATTTCCATATACCATACAAACTGCATATGGCACATCAACAGATGTGGAACTTACCCCAAAACACCTTCCCACTTTCAACCAGATCTGGATTTGGTTTAAATGAAATTGTGTTCTGGTAGTCCAGGCTTATCTAGCTGGGGCACATCCGTTGACTTTCAAAGCATTATTGATTCCAAGGGACCAACGTTTATTGCACAAGAAGATTAAAATTGGGAAGTATGTAAAGACATACTGTAACCATATCTGTTGCTTCAGGCATTCATGATCTTATGAAGCATTCCTCTTGTTTCCTGGAATGATCCGAACATTGCATGGTTGTGATTACTGGATGACCACAGATGACATTGCTTACTGATAGGGCATGAAAAACTGTATAATACATAGTTTAAACACAAACACAAACACAAAAACACTCACACAAAAACACACACACACAGAGTTTCTATTTTACTTATACGTTGAGTTAGTGTTTTAGTAACAAACTGTTTATTAAAGTAACAGTGCAAACATGATCTTGTGTCTGTGTGTGTCTATGTTGTCCATCTGATTGTCTTATTATCCTATGGAACCATTCCTTGATTCATATTCCTGTGTGAAGACCTGTTCAGGTAAAAAAGTTAAGACATGTTTCTGAGCATAGAGAAGGTCATTCGAGTGACTCAGTCATGTCATGTCAACTGTTATTGGAAATTATCTCCATAATCTGGTTTGAATCCGATATTTTAGACTGACTGGACTTTATGAAAAGTTGCATTTTTTTTTTTCTTTTCTCCTGTGCTAAGGCCCCACTAAGTAACTGGAGGAATTACAGCAAATTTGAAGGGATTGGATCTCAAATGTAAACAAACACAGCCCACTGGGGTGTATTTATAAACACAAGGTATCACATATGTTGTTGAAGTATGTGTATTTGTTCTTACAGATTGCCCTACACACAGATATTTGGCGGAGTCAGTGCCTTGACACAGGAACAGTTTATACAGGTGAACGGCTTCTCCAACAAGTATTTTGGATGGGGTGGCGAAGACGATGACATGTTTAACAGGTAATACCCAGACACCTCACATGGTAAACATGTGATGATCTTGTTATTATTTTCATGTGTAGATATCATGGCAATACCTTAACAATATCAACATGACTTTGTTTCTTGTACATTAGGTCTTAAGTCTTTATATTTGTATGTATATATTCTCAACACCACAGTAGGTATCTCACAACACATCAGTTGGCATCTAGCATTGAAGTCAAGCAAAGTGTAATAGGTATCTTAGAAGCGACACTTTGTTAGATGTCAAGCAAACTGTGATAGGTATCTAGCAACACCATGATAGATGTCAAGCAAACTGTATTGGGTATCTAGCAACACCTTGTTACTTATCTAGCAGTACCACAATAGACATCTAGCAATACTGCAGTAGGTATCTAGCCACACTTAATAGACATCTAGCAACACTGCAGTAGGTATCTAACCACACTTAATAGACATCCATCAACAACTAAATAGACTTTATAGCCAGTGTTCTCAAGACGTGGTGAGGATAACAAGGTGTATAGTTTAGACTCATTTAAAGCATTTCCCATATGTTCTCTGTGTGTGTATGGTTACACTGAAGGTGAATTTCTCCAGTGTCTTAGGCGAACCAGTTGCAAGCCTCATGCAGATATCGTGCATGTGAACTGCTACGTTTTGTAAAGTTTGGTTAAAAATTTGCCAATTTTCACCGAGTTACATCATTTACTGAACACATGACAATAATCTTTTCAACGTTACAAATTTGTTTTACAATACATCAGTTCATGTGCAAACAGTACATCTAAACTTAATCAATATGGAATGTTTAGCAAAATCTAGTTGACTGAAGTAAGTTGCAACATTTACACAATGAGCCTTACACTACAGAAACTTTTTATTGGGTGTGTACATGAACCACTTCTTTGTTACAGTGGGAGCAATGTTTCATTGTGGATTGTAACAATGTTATCAAGCAAGTGAAATGTCACTCCTATTGTAAAATAAACATTGTTGTTGTCCTTCTTGGTGCTCCAACATTGAAATGTCTCTCAAGGCAGTTACTCCAGACTTGGATTTCCTGCGACAAATCCGTTTAGAAGTGTGCTTGAATTGTACTGATGAATTTTCATAGATTTTGGACAGAATCTTCCCCTTCATATGCAGCGACTTTTGTGATATATAATTTTGGATTAGTTCATTTGACAATCATAGATTTAAATTTGTATTCTGATGGGAGAGTTTACTAGAATTGCCTGACTACATAATTATGTTCTATAAACCTGACAGCTATCATATGATAAATCACAATACATATTGTGTTCATTTACATTTCAATCCCCCAAGTTCTTGTACAGTCTGTGTATACCAGGACACAATGTAGTGTTGTAAATGTGTACCTTGCACATTCCAACTCATGCCACCACTCTGTGCATGATGCTGTACTCCAGACTATATCCACGTGAGTCAATCAGTATCCAGTATGAAGACATATCTCAGTTAATGTGTACATAGGGCCACTCTGTGCATGATGCAGTACTCCAGACTATATCCACGTGAGTCAATCAGTATCCAGTATGAAGACATATCTCAGTTAATGTGTACATAGGGCCACTCTGTGCATGATGCTGTACTCCAGACTATATCCATGTGAGTCAGTCAGTATCCAGTATGAAGACATATCTCAGTTAATGTGTACATAGGGCCACTCTGTGCATGATGCTGTACTCCAGACTATATCCATGTGAGTCAATCAGTATCCAGTATGAAGACATATCTCAGTTAATGTGTACATAGGGCCACTCTGTGCATGATGCTGTACTCCAGACTATATCCACGTGAGTCAATCAGTATCCAGTATGAAGACATATCTCAGTTAATGTGTACATAGGGCCACTCTGTGCATGATGCTGTACTCCAGACTATATCCATGTGAGTCAATCAGTATCCAGTATGAAGACATATCTCAGTTAATGTGTACATAGGGCCACTCTGTGCATGATGCTGTACTCCAGACTATATCCATGTGAGTCAATCAGTATCCAGTATGAAGACATATCTCAGTTAATGTGTACATAGGGCCACTCTGTGCATGATGCTGTACTCCAGACTATATCCATGTGAGTCAATCAGTATCCAGTATGAAGACATATCTCAGTTAATGTGTACATAGGGCCACTCTGTGCATGATGCTGTACTCCAGACTATATCCACGTGAGTCAATCAGTATCCAGTATGAAGACATATCTCAGTTAATGTGTACATAGGGCCACTCTGTGCATGATGCTGTACTCCAGACTATATCCATGTGAGTCAATCAGTATCCAGTATGAAGACATATCTCAGTTAATGTGTACATAGGGCCACTTTGTGCATGATGCTGTACTCCAGACTATATCCATGTGAGTCAATCAGTATCCAGTATGAAGACATATCTCAGTTAATGTGTACATAGGGCCACTCTGTGCAGGATGCTGTACTCCAGACTATATCCACGTGAGTCAATCAGTATCCAGTATGAAGACATATCTCAGTTAATGTGTACATAGGGCCACTCTGTGCATGATGCAGTACTCCAGACTATATCCACGTGAGTCAATCAGTATCCAGTATGAAGACATATCTCAGTTAATGTGTACATAGGGCCACTCTGTGCATGATGCAGTACTCCAGACTATATCCACGTGAGTCAATCAGTATCCAGTATGAAGACATATCTCAGTTAATGTGTACATAGGGCCACTCTGTGATGTATGGTCCAGGAGTATAGTTTTACAGTCTTACGACACACCAGGGAACCCTTGTCTGTAGGCGCAATCAATAAATAGAAGACTGAATACCAAATACAGACTGAGGATTGCAGGATGAAGAGGCCAATCAGTTGAAGCCGGTGCTTCATAAGCACAGGAAGATAGGGGCAGTGTGATAGGCAATCTTGATTTTGGTTTAATCATACTTTATTCAGAAATAAAAAATATCGAACAACTGTGAACAAGTTAACAGATGTTCTTCCTGCAGTTCCACAAATGGTTATGAAGTAAGGCGCTTTTTGTGTTGTGACACTCAGGAGTGTACATGTACATTACATTTAAACTGTGCATTGCTTCATGCTGGATATCTTTCAGTTAGCTTTCTTTGTGGATAAACATTAGGTCATTTTCACAAAATATATCTTTTTCCAGTCTGAACAGGTTACTAGTTAGTCCGTCTCATACGAGTAATGTTATTTGTGACAGATTCAATATATATTTGTCTGTATTTTGAAGATCCTAAACAGTCTTCACAGATATACTGTATTTAAGATGGAATAGAACTGACCTTAAATTGCACATAGATTTTTTTTTACAGATATGAATATATGTTTATCCTTGTTGCACTAGTCCCATAGTTTGGAATAGAATCATGTCCCAAGTTCCAGGTCACTGGGCCGTGGTAATCACTCAAAACAACAGATGATGCACTTTTTAGTCACCCATGACCTGGTGAACACAGTTCACCTTATAATTAGACTGACCTGGTGAACACAGTTCACCTTATAATTAGACTGACCTGGTGAACACAGTTCACCTTATAATTAGACTGACCTGGTGAACACAGTTCACCTTATAATTAGACTGACCTGGTGAACACAGTTCACCTTATAATTAGACTGACCTGGTGAACACAGTTCACCTTATAATTAGACTGACCTGGTGAACTGACACTAAAACAAGAGAGCAATTAGGTTAAATGTTCAAATCATTGCATTATGGCTAACACACTTGTTCAGCACACATTCATCCCAAATTCTTTGGGTGGGCAAAGTTTACTAGGTGATGTACACAAGTTCCGAGTGAAAACCTGACGACGAGAGACTGTGCACTGGAAGTGTTGTAAGGCTCGATGTCCTTCAACAATCAACACTGCCAAAAATCTCAACACCACCTACAGGAACATCATCTACAACAATGTCCCAGATGCTACAAAGTTGAAATCAGATGCCATTCTTGCCTGTTTCTTGTTTGAGAGAAATAGTCAAAACTGATCAAAGACCAATACTCAGAATATCTACCAAGATGAAGTTACTAAAGCAAAATTGTATGAGTTAACAATATTAATGGTGAAATATCAGTTTTATAGTCAATATGAAACATCTGTTCAGTTGTCCAATATGCCTCCTATAACTATCCGACCCCAAGATGTATATGTGTGATATTGTGTATTGTGTATTGTGTCATATTTTGTAATAATGTATGTTTGTAACATGGTGATAGTGCTAATGTTGCCTAATGGGTGTTTTTCATAATATTGTTGATGAGATCAATGATGATGATAATATACCATTCAAAGAGTAGGGGACATTGGATTTACAAGATTGATAAAATGAAAATTCAGGGGAGATGTGACATTGAAAATGTTTCACTTGTATGGATATGTATTGATATGCATGTATATGCTCGAAAACTGGAATATCTCCTACTATTGCTGAATGGTATGTTTGTGTTGACATAACTGAATCAATGAAGTCAGTGTCAGCTTTCTTGGTAACCTGATTACCCAGGGCCATATTTGCACAGGATACGACTTGCCCTGCACTCTCATTCATGCGTGTCCTCTAATCCCTGATAATATTTTTGCTGGCTGCTGGCAAACTGGGAGTACGCTGATGTGTGCCACCTGCAGCTCTTCCACGTTTTCCATGACATGAAGCTGAAGCTCAGTTATGTCGAATGTTCAAACAGTATGGGTACATTAACAAACAATACAGATCAAAGATGTGACAGGGAAAATAACAACAGAAGTAACATTTCAAGATGAATTGGAAATTTATTTTCCATGTTTGTTCACAAGCTGTGCCATACAAAGGTGTGTGAAAAAACCTCAGGGAAAAAAATAAGGGAACACTTTTGCTTTCATGTGATCCCTTATTTCTCTCCTCTCTTATGTACAGCAAGGTAAACTACTTCTTTGACAGTTTTGTCTACAATTTGAAAAATTAGCGTAAAACCTCACTCACTCACTCACTCACTCACTCATTCACTCTCTCTCTCTTGCATGTCTTGTTTTATCATTATCTTTTTAATGTTTCAGGATACACAGTGAAAATTTAAATATCATGAGATATTCCTCAGAAGTAGCCCGGTATAAGATGTTATCACATGCTAAAGATGAGCCCAATCCACAGCGGTATGTAAATATCAGAGTATAATGTTGTCTGGCGTGGTGTTCTTTCACTGCCACAGTTATTGTGACCTGTATCAGGGGAATGCATAAGTATTTTGAACCGCTTCAAAATCTCCCTGTGGACAATGACAGGGAAAACAGTGGCAAACAAGGTGATCAATACATAGGGAATGAAGAGTTGTCTCCCTTACAACAAGAATTGTCTGGGGTCCTGAAACGGCATGAAAACAGTTAGATGATGAATAGACATTGTGGAAGATATGCTGAACAGTTAGGCTTGTATACCATAAAGTATGCTTAGCTTGACAGTTTGCTCAAATTGTTCAGTATGAAAATGATAGAAGAACAGCACCTGTGTTGATATCATTGTTAACCATAAAACCCCTCAGTCTGTTGTATCATAATGCACAATGTGCCAACCCCAAACTGTTCCGCTCCTCACTCACCAAGACAGTGGAGACATAGCCACAATGACAATGGTTTGTAGCACCAAAGACTGGCATCAACACAACTGGTATCCTAGCACAAGAGTAGACAAAACTTCCATATAGCTCAAGGTGAGTGAGGTTAGCTATTTGCCACTCTCAGCAATATTCCAACCATATGGCAGAGATATAGCTCGAAGACCCAAGCAGTGACAGTATGTTATAACTTTCTGTTGAGGGTTTGTTATTACAAGTCATTACAACCATAGTGTGTTGGTTTTGGTGTTACTTGCTTTTTGTCTATTCTTATACCATTCTTCCAACGGTCTTCTGAAACTCCTTGTACATTTGTATTGCTCACATTATTGAAGTCAGATCTGCAGCAGTGTCCTGCACAAAACATGAGCAAAATGATTTTTACCAATTTTTTAAACATCTTGCATGATGGTTATTAATGAATTTGGTTGACATTTTCAAGGTACTAAAATTTCGAGGTTTGAGACCCCTAAAGCTTTCGAGGTGATTTACATTTCGAAGTTTGGGGACCTTAGTATATAAATATTTTAGACAAATTTCAATTCAAGGATTGGAGAAGGTGGGCAGAAACATCACTGACCGAAACAATACTCACTGAGTAGCCAGTGATACCCGCCATCAGACTGTTAAAACATCGGGTATACCAGTCCATGGCAGAAATACTAGTAATGAAAACAATTTTTGATGAGTGACCCATGAAACACTCTGTCGGCAGAGTTCAAACATGAAGCTAATTTTTTTCTGATGATATTGTTTTCTTAACAACTATCGCCGAAGGAGTCCATTTGGTCAGAGTGACATTGACAGTTGGTTTGACTTCACATGTAAGACACTGACTGAATCACCTAATTGTTTTGCAATGTATGTTATTCTGGACCAATAATTACAATTAAATAGTCTCGACACTGCATTTCTGTTGTCTTTATCCCCCCGGCATGTAATGCGGGGGATATAGTCAATACCTTGTCTGTCCGTCCGTCTATTCACCCGCCCTCCGTCCGTAATCATTTTGTTTCCAGAGCATAACTCAGAAACCATTCAATAGTTTTAAACCAAATTTGATAGATATAATAATCTCAACCTATAGTTGTGCCTTTTGCTACTTACAGAGTTTTTCCATTTTTATTTTGCTTTTGTTTTTCCAGGGAACATTTTGGTGTTAGTGTAATGGTGGGATGGGCTTCTTTTCGGGAGCAGAACTCAAAAACCGTTCAATATTTTAGTCTGCAAGACTTGTTACATACATCAGTCAAAACCCAAAGTGGTGCCCTTTGGTACTGACAGGTTTTAGTGATATATCATTTTCTCAGTTTCAATGGAAACGTTTTGGACTTAGTCTCAAAATGGAGTGCTGGGCTTCGTTTCTGGAGCAGAACTCAAAATCTGTACTTTACTTTTCTGCAGAACTTGGTAGATATACCAATCAGAAGCTAAAATGGCGACTTTTGCTATTTACAGGGTTTGTGATTTCTTAGTTTCTCAGTTTCCATGGAAGCATTTCAGACTTTGTCTCAAAAGTGAGAAGTGTGTTTCCTTTCCAGAGCACATCTAAAAAAGTTCCTAATATCTATCAGCAAAACTTGATAGATATATGTGGCAGACCCCAACGTGGTGCCTTTTGCTATGAACAGGTGTTTGTGATTTATAATTTTCTGGGTTTCCAGGGAAACGTTTCGGACTTAGTCTCAAAATGGGGGGATGGGCTTCGTTTCCAAAGCACAACTCAAAAACTTCTAAATATCTTTCTGCAAAACTTGGCAGATATGTAGGGGAGACCCTCTAGTGGAGTCTTTTACTATTTACAGATTTCTTAGATTTATCACCTTCCTAGTTTCCATGGAACTGATTCTGTCTCAGAATGGAGGGATAGGCTTCGTTTCCAGAACAGAACTCGAAAACCATTTCATATCTTTCAACAGATCTTGGCAGATATATGAGACGTATCTTGAAGTGGTGCCTTTTGCTGTTTACAGATATATTGCATTTATGTTTTTTGTGACTTCCATGGAAACGATTCAAACTTAACCTAAGAAACATCAAGTAACTGTCAGATGAATTGTCCTTTCAAATATATAGCTGGGGGGAGGGGGTGATATGTCATCTTCTGATGACTCTTGTTTTATTGAGGCTGTCAGTGGTCACTGAAAGTTTAGATTAGTAGTAAACACGCATTACAGAGTTCATGCACATGTCAGGAAGTCATTGGTTACCAGCAGTTTATATGGTTATCGATAGGAAATCGCACCCAAATGTTTGAAGTTCGGAAACATTCACGGGTATACTATCATGGAAGTTGTGTTACCAGCCTTGAAAACCTCAAAAATTATATTATACTAACGACCAAAATTTTGTCAGAAGTAGCTATATCAAGGAATTTGCCTGTCCATCTGATTTTTTTAAGAATTACACCAATTTCCAAATCTTGACATTGAAAATTTTGTTCAACCAATAACTTGAAATTGAAAGACAGTTTCTGTAGCTAATTTGTACATGAGTTACTTCAATTTGCATATTAAATACAATCTTGGGATTTGTGTTCAACCATTTCCTTAAACATATATGATTGGCTTGTTTTCTAAGTTTGGGGTCACCTTCCATATTTCTGTGTGAGATACAGAGCAAAGTTTTCTTTTCATATTTAAATGTGTCAAATATTTTCACAATTTACATCTCTTATGGAATCTCAAACTTCCCACAGCAAATAAGGGTATGGTATCACAGGTTTCCATTCTGCTTCAGCCACAAGTTGTTAAAAGGCAGTGAGAGTCGCTACAAGACCGAAGGCCTCAACAGCCTGAAGTATACCGTACTGAGGATTGAATTGAGGAAACTGTACACCTGGATATTGGTGGACATCAATGAGAAAGAAGTCATGCAGGTATTTCATATCTCACAGTATGTGAATCAATAGTGAGCTCATGTAGAGCTAACAAGTAATATTTTGTATGTTTCTATGTCTTTATTGTTTGGTATCTCTTTGATCAGCAGGAAGGCCAGTATATATTTATTTTTGGCACTGTAGTAGGTATGGACAGATTCTGCAGTGGTTTGTTATTCTGGGGATAGTGAAATGGGGTTTAACTTTGTACTGAAGATGAGCACAGATTTAGCAGTGTGCATGTATTGTTCAACACCTGTGGTGATGACATGAGACCAGCCATTTCAGTTGTTGGGGAAGGATCATGTTTAGGAATCTTTTTCAGGACACTGTGTGTGTGCAGAATTGTGTTTATTACATACACAGTGACAAAACCCACAAATTAAACTCAAAAAGGGGAGATTCTGCTAATTTAAAATATGAAAATATATTATTTCTTCCTATTAAAACATCTTAAGATGGATCAGTTGTGAACAACCCTTCTAAAACAACCCTTTCCTCTATTTCATCCACCAAGTAAATTTGATGAGAAGTGAAGTTTCTTTCACCCCATGATTTGGCAACAAACTGTTAATCTATGACTGAAGTAATCAATGTCTATATATATAATGTACTCCATTGCATTGAATGGTCTTTAGTGCTTGGTGAGGGTAGCCTGGTGGTTAAAGCATTAGAACATCAAATCAAAGACCTGGGTTTGATTCCCCACATGGGTACAATGTGTGAAGCCCATTTCAGGTCTTAGCACCTATGATATTGCTTGAATGTTGCTAAAAGTGGCATGAAACCATACTCACTTGTTCTTGAGTTCTTTTCCAACCTACCATAGTACACTGGCAGAACAGAAAGAGTATGCATCCATGTTTCTTTGTGGGTTATATGAAATAAACAAGACATGGTACCAGTAATTTCATAGTGATATTTGATATGGTGTGATAGTTGTGTTTTTGACCTTGAGTTTGCAGTGTGTTAGGGAGTCTTTTCAGTCTACCATCATTTGTATCATTCAGTCAAATAAACTGTTTGGATTCCTGTCTCCTATTTGCCAGGCAGTTTGTATTGGTAAGAGTATGAACATACTGTTTACGTGTGCTGCCTGTGTTCCTTGAACTAGCTTTGGTGTTGTGTTTCAGGACACAGGTCCAGATAAGAAGCAGGGGAAGAGCTAGCAGCAACTGCTAATGACCTGCATAGAGACTGTGATAATATGTACTGAGCTGTCCTTGGTGACTATGTGTTTTTGGTGAAGTCATTTTTTCATCATTTAATGGTCTCCCTATCATTACTATGAAAGCAATTGCATTGACAGACATGGATTGTACATGAGGATTGCACCAGAGAGTTGCACGTGAGCTTTGGACATGAGGGTTGTACCAGAGGGTTGCACATGAGCTTTGAACATGAGTGTTGTACATAACGCATATGGAAGGTTCTTGTACAAGGGATTTACCTTGGCCTACAAGTCCCTGACATATTATATTTCATGAGGCCTTGCAGAAAATATGGAGGTTATTTGAAATACATGTGGTGCACTCTACTCTACTCTACTCTACTCTACTGTCATATTTAATCATTTCTTTATATCATACTATGCAAGCTTTAATTTATTTTCAACTTTGCATTCACTTGTTCCATCAGGACTCTCAAGGTCTTTTGTGCAGCATTTAGTAGATGATCAAATCTAGCAGCAGCAGTCAATTGCTGATCCTCATTAAATCATCAACAATGAAACAGTTGTTTTCACAAATTGATTGTAGATGTTCTAGTTGTTGTAAATAAGGTGAATAGATTACACGCTTGTGTCCACATTCTCAAACAGCTAACATCACAATACATGTCATATCCAACTTGCCTGATGGTATTTGGAAGTGACTAAAAATTCTTCTGCTTCTTCTTACATGGACTAAATTAACATCCTTAGTTCATAATTTTAGTAGTGAGATGTACCAACAGTAAAACACACTACTGTATTTTGAATTTACTATAATGCCATGAATACCATCATGACTATCTTTCAAGTCATGTCAGTGCAGACGTTTTGACAGTTACTGTAGTTTTCATTAGCAGAGATGGATAGAGGAATGTTAGCAATACACAGTTACAGTGTTTGAAGTTTTCCCTGCTCATCTATGTCAAGGATTTGGGTGATGTGGTGTACAACTGATTGAAGCGTTCCTATAATCCCCCTTTTCCCTGTGTTAGCCTGATGCCCGAGACAGTTAAATGTATAGTTTCTGTGCATGGAACAAGGACACATGCTGTTAATCATACTTTCTCCCACTGTGGTGAAATTGAAATGTTAGCATTGTAAAGTCTACAATTATTGACACAATTTATGGGTAACAGCTATGTAGTATACCTTCGGAAGGACGTTTTGTAGAGGTCCTTATGTAGTTACTGATGTCCTCATATCTATAAGTTGTGTCTGCCTTGTCATCAGCAACCACGCCAAACAATACAACATATTTATTATGTCATTTACATATCATTTATCAATAAATTCTTGTATACAAATCTCTTGTTTCACTTTTTGTTTCGGATCCTTCTTGTCCATTGTCAGTCATTTCAAGTGAGTGAGTTTAGTTTTAGCAATATTCCAGCAATATCTTGGCAGGGGACACCAGATGTGGACTTCACACACTCTACCATGAGGGGAATGAATCACTGATGTAAGGAGCGAATACTTTAACCATTAACGCCACTGACCTTGGTGGATGTAAATTTAACCATTAACGCCACTGCCCTTGGTGGATGGAAGGAGCGAATACTTTAACCATTAACGCCACTGCCCTTAGTGGATCTAAGGAGTGAATATTTTCACCATTAACGCCACTGCCCTTACTGGATGTAAGGAGTGAATACTTTAACCATAAACGCCACTGCCCTTATTGGATGTAAGGAGCGAATACTTTAACCATTAACGCCACTGCCCTTAGTGGATGTAAGGAGCGAATACTTTAACCATTAACGCCACTGCCTTTATTGGATGTAAATTTAACCATTAACGCCACTGCCCTTAGTGGATCTAAGGAGTGAATATTTTCACCATTAACGCCACTGCCCTTAGTGGATCTAAGGAGTGAATATTTTCACCATAAACGCCACTGACCTTGGTGGATGTAAGGAGCGAATACTTTAACCATAAACGCCACTGCCCTTATTGGATGTAAGGAGCGAATACTTTAACCATTAACGCCACTGCCCTTAGTGGATGTAAGGAGCGAATACTTTAACCATTAACGCCACTGCCTTTATTGGATGTAAATTTAACCATTAACGCCACTGCCCTTGGTGGATGTAAGGAGTGAATACTTTCACCATAAACGCCACTGCCCTTGGTGGATGTAAGGAGCGAATACTTTAACCATAAACGCCACTGCCCTTATTGGATGTAAGGAGCGAATACTTTAATCATTAACGCCACTGCCCTTAGTGGATGTAAGGAGCGAATATTTTAACCATTAACGCCACTGCCCTTGGTGGATGTAAGGAGCGAATACTTTAACCATTAACGCCACTGCCCTTATTGGATGTAAATTTAACCATTAACACCACTGCCCTTAGTGGATGTAAGGAGCGAATACTTTAATCATTAACGCCACTGCCCTTATTGGATGTAAATTTAACCATTAACGCCACTGCCCTTGGTGGATGTAAGGAGCGAATACTTTAACCATTAACGCCACTGCCCTTGGTGGATGTAAGGAGCGAATACTTTAACCATTAACGCCACTGCCCTTAGTGGATGTAAGGAGCGAATACTTAATACCATTAACGCCACTGCCCTTATTGGATGTAAGGAACGAATACTTTAACCATTAACGCCACTGCCCTTAGTGGATGTAAGGAGCAAATACTTTAACCATTAACGCCACTGCCCTTATTGGATGTAAATTTAACCATTAACGCCACTGCCCTTGGTGGATGTAAGGAACGAATACTTTAACCATTAACGCCACTGCCCTTGGTGGATGTAAGGAGCAAATACTTTAACCATTAACGCCACTGCCTTTATTGGATGTAAATTTAACCATTAACGCCACTGTCCTTGGTGGATGTAAGGAGCGAATACTTTAATCATTAACGCCACTGCCCTTAGTGGATTGGAAGTTAAATCAGTTGGTAAACCTGTGTTGGTAAACCTGTATACACACATGTATGAATGACTGAACACTGACCCCGATCCTTCTTCTACCAATGTAGCCAGTTCAATCTCCTTGCTTTCATGGAATGGGGTCAGGCACACAGTCAAAATGATTGCAGATCATGGATTTGAACCCCATGGTGGTAAACGTCCACAGTCTGCATTACAGCGTGAATTCTCTCCCATGCTGACACAGCGGAATAGATTGTGCCATGTAGATCAAACCAAACCAAATCTATATGTCATTTATATTCTGGAAAAGACCTTTTTCACTGAATCAGATACTATTGTGAATTATATTTTAAATCTGTTTGCTGTGTGTGTAAATATTCCTCCCTGGCTTTGGCAAACCAGTTGTAAACATGATCACAATTTCACCATGTCAAGGTACCATAATTAGCAGGCTGACATGTAACCAAGCAAGACATGCCCTTAACGGTTCATTGACTTCAGCTGGATGCAAGCCAGCCATGTCTTCCTTTCATCACCACAGGGACATATTGTATTCATTTGGATTTTGGAGGGTTACAGAGTTGTTGGGTTTTTTTATTTTGAAATGGCCCCGTTTGTTGTCTTGGCCTTGCAGATTTGTTCACACCAATGTCGTGATTAATACTGGACTTGTTGGATTCTTCAACACGACTGAGATGAAATAAAAGCTTTTCTGTCTCACCATTCCAAAGAATGGGGGATTCAACCTTCATACTATTGTCAGCTATTCGTGATTAACTATTTGAAAAGACTGGATGTATGTTTTTTTCATCGTGATATCTATAACGCACGGTTTTACCTTGACCTACAAGAGAAGGCATCTAAAAGACTTGCAAAAGTTTCAAGCGACCTTACGGGAAATATTGGCATACAATAATGAATACTAAGAATGTACATTAAAGCATTTTCTTCTTGTCATGAAGTTAAAAAAATATTTCATTAAACTCAGGATGCAACATAATCTATTTTCTGCATCCATTCTTTAAACTGTTTGTGTACTGGGTGAGTAATTCAGCATCATGTGGAAGCATTTACTATGTTTCCAGCAGAGTTTTCAGTCGTCCGGCAACATAGACTTGCCGATACCGTGGTCGTATTCTGTGCTCGTTATGACCATCAACCACGATCCACGTGGGCAATCCATCGGCGGGGTCTTTAAGCCTGTGTCTCGCATGTGCTTCCTTCCCACCGTGAAGAGTGCTTGACATCTATTTCCTGACAATATCTGGACCATATTGATGTACAAGGGAATAACTGGGTTTTTTTCAGACAAAGAATGAGGGGCGATCCATAACTGTATTACATTTATGAGTTGGGTATTATACTCCCTCGATCTACCTGGTCGATGACCACGATTTATCATACCTAACCCTTGCGTTTAGTTATTAAGTTATTTACGTTTAAGTGTAATTTGCACTCCGTATATTGCAGAGCATTGTTACAGAAGCGAAACTTCTTTCGGTACATTGAGCTGGAGTAGAATAGTCTAGACGCAATTCCATTATTTAAGCCTTTGTCTCTTAGCATGGATATGTTCTGTGTATTATGCAAACTTTTGATTTGCCGGTTTCTTGTTTTAGAACCAGCAATGTTGATGGCACTCAAACAAGTCAGCCACGATATACGCTATGTCGACTCAGGAATTCACGAACAAAGATCCGGTTTTGATGTAGTCTTCACCATGCCACGCTTGTCGCAGGAGCCGTATAACGGGGTCGACTTCCTCAATGCATGTTCGACTTCATGAAGTGATCATCGTGATATCAGTCACTGCACTGTCCGCTCCAGACATGATGATTTAAAGACCAACTTCATTCAGTATGGAACATGAATGAAGCATAATCAACCAAAGTATTAAAAAGCCATAGTCGACAGACATATTGCTAATTCCACCGAAATCTCCAATATTAAGTTTCTCGTTAAGTCAAATCCACTGTGCAGTGAACACGTGGCACAGGTGGTGGGTACTCTAGTATAAATATTCCTCTGGTATATTTTTGCTACCAAACGCCCTGCCAAACAATACTTCAGCTTTAGACCAAACCAGTGAGAGATATTGTGAGCGATGTTTTAAGCCGTCAAGGAACAGTGAGCCCGACCACACAACCCATCATCTGTGTTGTATGAACCTAAGGGAGTGCGATGTGACTGACATCCAATGATCGAGCGTCATGTGGCTGTGTGTGCATGTGCGTGTGTGTGTGTGTGTGTGAGAGAGAGAAAGAGAGGGGGGGGGGAGAGTTTAGTTTCACGCCGCCTTTAGCAATATTCTAGCAATATTCTAGCAATCCAGATGGCAAACAGAAGGTGCTTGTGACTGGTGATTTACCTTAATCATTGTGGAAGCTTGGGTTGGGTTGTAGTAAGATTAAGTAGACGGTGCAACGAGAATCAGGGAAAGGCTACCAACTCTGCTGAACAAATATATTAACATTTGCTGACGGTGGTTTTTTTTGGTGTGAAATTCATAATTCAAACAGATTTTTATACAGGTTGAGGGTCATCGATGACTGATGTAAATTTTCCAAACTACAGTCGCGTAGCAACTCAAACAAATTAAACATATATGTACAGTTAAAGTGAGGTGAATTTGATTTCATCTACGCCTTTCAGTGCTTGTGTGTTTCGCTGGTTATGATATAGTCCGGGTGATTAACGGTTTGATGGTGCCACAAAACTACGAACGTTTGTACATCCCTCCAACACAGCTGATAATGCTGTGACAAGCAGTTTGTTTTAAGCCTCTGGTTAGACTTTCTAATAACTTCACCACGAAGGATGTTTTACAGCATAACCTTAAGGTTATCACAGATTACAAACAACGTACATTCAAGTACCACAAAAGAAAGGGAAGTGTTTAAGTGTCTCTACATGTGAGGAATGCAGGTATCCTGACGATCGAATAGTCGGCTCTATGGATTTTAAGTCACCCACGTGCTTCCGATCTCTGGTCTGTATGGCCCAGACGCGATCCTTTACAGAGGCCATTTATAGCTGTATTTCACTCAACACATTTTTGCAATGATAATATATCTATCAAGGTGAGTCGGATTTATTGGATTCTTTGGTGTGGAAGGTCACTTTAACATTAACGATTTGTGCGCGAATCACCGTTGCCACCAGAATACTTGACATTTTGTGAACGCCTCCTTTTCCTGTCACTAGCATTCATTACTAACATGCATACATCGTTTCTAGTTCTGCCACATAACAACTGCCAAGATATTAACCACTTTATAAACAAATGCTCACAAACTAGGACATATTCACGTGGCATAGTCATTTGTATGTGAACTTACATATGAACAAATGCATGCCTGTACAAACTATATGTTCCTAGGTTATCCCTTCTATACACTAATGTCTCAGTCTCCTCGTTGAAGTAAGGGCGTGAGTGAGTGCGTGAATATGACTTTACCCTACGTTGAGCAACATATATCAATACCAAGACAGGTGACATCAAACATTAGCTTCACAAACTGTAGTCATGTGGAGTTTCGATCCTGGTCTTCACAAGCGAACGTTGTAACCACTTGACTATTCCATCGCAGCCAACCAACCACAACCCAGCGTTGAAATAAGGGGTCCTCCACCAATAAGTGTATGTCTTGCAGATTTGCATAACTCATGCTCTAAATGCGTTTATTCCTAGATAGTTTTAGTGGTCTAGGTCTGGTTATGAATAAGTCATTCCATGAACGCAGCTTTAGCATTGCTTACGTTGGCAACAAAATGGCACTAAATAACTATCAAGAATCACTTCAGCTATACAAGCTGTTCGCACTGAAGCATTTGACAGACTAGAAGACGTAGCGTTTGTCATCAAAGCACAAGACGCAGGACTAGAGCCAAAAGTGAGAGTTTTCACACATAATCTTCGACGAATGTTTTGGGGGTTTTTTTTGTCTGACCCGGGAGTGAAAGGAAATTGGCGATTCCTGGGTCCCCATCCATTCACAGCACTGTCTGGGAGATGCGTAGAAGAAAATCAGTTCCTGGAGTTACGTCTGCTCCATTAAATATCGTCTGCTCGACATGTGTCATATACTCTTCGTGTTTTCAAGAAAATCGTGTTTCTTCGGAGACTTCCTGGTTGCGTCTTCGTGATCAAAGTCAAGTATGGCCAAAAAAAGATGTCAAAGGTTTGGGGAGACGAGCTAAGGTAATGGTAAGCTAATGAAGTCTTATAAATGAAGCCTTGAATTTAGCTTGTCTGGAGATCTAATCCACGACAGAGACTGGTCTTAGGAGGACATAGCAGCAGAGCACCATATACGTTACGATCATGCGAAATTAACTAGTAAGGGTTAATGTGTCATGAAAAATGTTTATTTCCCTAATAAATGTGACTCGTACCATAACCATATAAGTCGATCCTTGACCAGGATTTGATTAGACTACTATACCTTCAGGCGTGTTGAACTATGAAAAGGAATGAAAAGACCAGGCGCTTTGGTTTTATCGTATCATACTCAAATATTAATAGAGATGATATAATCATCACGATAAAACATCTCAACAATGCTTTTGATTATAATTACAAGTTATACGCGATTACTGGTGTCTGTTCACTTTTCCTAAAAATATTATAAACCACAGATCCTCAGAGGGGTACAACCTCCATTATTCACATGTGGGCAGGATATACAAAGCATATTGCTGGCTGCTGCATTAACTTCAATCACTGTTCTCTACAGAAAAATAACCAGTCCCACAAAATCATGAATATATATACAACATGAAGTTGTATGTGAAAGTGTACAGTAAGCCTGAATTCATCTTGCAGATTTACCTCCAGACTTCCAGATGTAGGGACATGCCAGGAAAGAAGAGAGCGAATCCAGGTTAGATTTCTTTTTTATGTCCTTTTGAAAACATACAGCTCTGTGATTGAATGAATAAACACGCGTTCCTATACATATACACAAGTCCATTTTAAACATGTCGTTGAAAAGATAATAAAATGTGGGATTCCAATAAGAGAGGTAAATATCTCTTACAAATATAATCTCATTTGTGTATAGTTTCAACTGCCAATCTACATTGTGTACAGCTTCACCTCTTCATCTCCAAGCTATTTTTGTAGATTCATTGCTCGGCATGTCCACAGGCCGTGTACGCGCGACACATACCCCGTCAGTTGAACGTGTTTAACGTCGGTAGGGCATGAATATGGTGTTTAGTCTCTTGTAGGTTTAGCATGGCTTTGACTGGCAGGATAAAGCGAAGTTCGTTCGCCAGGAGTTTTAATCATAGGATTAGTCGGTTGCGCTTGCAAAGAAGAGGCAGAAGCTGCAGTCATCCAGCAGTGTGAAATCCGACACTAACTTAGATCAGTAGATATGAAAATGGCGGAAAGGTCACACCGACCGGAAGTTCAACAGGGGAGATAATTAGTACTTAATGTGTCTCATCTTACCAGAATCATGTTGAAGCTAGTCGTAGAATTAGCAACGTTACTTTACCATAAAGAGAAGATTAAACGTGGCTTCTTACCGCCAACACAAGCGAATTAAAGGCTGAGAAAGATTCGTCATCCAAAGATATTCGTCGGATGAATCTGGTACAGACTGCGTCTGTCATATATTTGAGTCTACAAGGTTTTTGTGTCTGCGAGGTGGGGATATCCTTCCCTCGTGATATCACCTAGCACCATGTAATGAAATCTTTGGAAGTGCCGTTGCCATGACATTGCTAAAATCTAAACCGTATGCCATTCTGAGAACAATATTTGAAGAACTGACGATCATCCCTGAGATATATCGTTTATGAACAGAGGATATTATATGAGAGCCCATGTGATACTATGTTTACGACACGAGTACCTAAATGTTGGTATTTCCCGAGCGAGAGCGAAGGATATACCATTATTTAGGCACGAATGTCGTAAACATACTATGATATGGGCACAAATATGATATTCTGTTTATTGCCGGTGTCGGCACTGAGGAATATGAATCCAAATCTACTTTCAAACACAGGCTGGCTACCCGCCGTTGCCGGCTGTAGGACGCAACGTCACAGAAGAAACGTGACGTCAAAGTATTGCTCATAACGTCACGTCACCATGACAAGTGATAGTTTGCCCTCGGGCATTGTATGAAAAATATGAACCCCTATATGTTTTTCCTCGTAGGTAATAAATAGAGGATATTATATGAGAGTCCATGTGATACTATGTTTACGACACGAGTGCCTAATAAATGGTGGTATTTCCCGAGCGAGACCGAGGGATATACCGATATTTAGACGAGTGTCATAAACATAGTATGACATAATACACAAACATGATATCCTATTTATTACCGAAGTCGTCAAATTACGGGAAATAAACCCCAATCTGCTTTCAAACATAGGATGGCTACCCGCCGGTGCCGCATTTAGAATGCAACGTAACAGAAGAAACGTGACATCAAAGTAGTGTTCATGACGTCACGTCACCATGGCAAATTGATATTTTGCCATAGGGCATCGTTATGAAAAATATGAACCGCGATATTTTTTGCCCTCCTAGGTAATCAAGAAACATATATCATTACTGAGAACGTTCCGGTTTCTTGGTCTCCTGAGGTGAAATATTTCGGGAATGAGGATCTAAAGTCAGCAAACGAAAATTCTGCGAAGGGTTTTTTTTTCAGATATTATATTGTACTAAACTGGACATAATACTCTTATTGCTCCTAGGTTGGAATCAGGCAGGGTTTTCTTGTAATTCTGAAGAAGGCATTTTTTCACAAAAGGAATGATATTGTTTTTGGTGATTGCTTGAGCAAGACGGTTTTCACTGTCACAGTTTGGGCAAAATTATGTTTTTAAAATATTCCATACATTCACATTATGTATGTCACAGAAGACTATGAGTCAGATTAACCCAGAGTAGCTACACTGGCTGACTATTTTCTAACAAAACCGACTTCTCTGTGTTGAAACTAGGACATGGGTCAAACCGTCAAACAAGATGACGGTATTCGGCGGCAAATTATGTACTGCCTCTGTAGGAATGTGCTTGACGTTATATTGCTATTCTGACATATTCTTTCAAATATTTTTCAATGCTTTTTAACCGTTATAGCAAATGGAATTTGTCTCTTGTTTTGACGTTATTATCGAAACGTTGTACGGGAAAGCATGCAAAGTTATATTGATAAAATACAATATATATTTAACGTTGTTCTTATCCTGCGCAAAAAACACTTGAAAATAGTACATGGATGAAATAAGACAAATAAATCGATTGTGCAAATGTTATAACATTCACAACTACATTTGCTTGATTTCATTTTGTACCCCCACGATCATGATATTGCCAAGCTTCGTTGGAGACGAACCTATTTTTATGAACCTCTGCTAAATCTTTGTTATTAGTTTTTCCACGAAGTTAAATTGCTTTGTTTTAAAATTCTTTCATTTTCTGGTCTTTTTTCAGTCCAAAGTCAGACAGCCACACACTGTGTTCTTTCTCTCAAATGGTACTTAACCAAAAACCTTCGACGAAAACCTTTCATTTTATTGCATCCAGTGTTAAATCGACAGTTACATCTGTTTTCTCCCCTAGAAGCACTGGTCGAGATGGCAGTTCAAGGATACAAGCATGACTGGATGTCTCACTGGCTTGTTATTTCAGACTGTAGCAATGGATTGTTAAGTCAACAGGTGTTATGCCTGAATTCCTTTCTTCTGCGTTTAACCTATTTTATCACCTTGAAATTCCATCTGCACGGTACTCTGTTTCCTGGGAAGATAACCTCTTCATTTACTTCTAGAAATAAATAGTTTATCTGTTACACATGTGCTGGCTGCTTGCAAAAGTTAAAAAACATGATTCTTCAAAACTGTTACGAGACCCAAGGGAACGTTTGTAGAGGCATCGTATTTTTGAAAAAATGAGGAAAATGAGTGAATGCAATTGTTTAGTAGGCAACGAGGTTGTACAAAGATACCTGGGCGAAGCAGTTCGCCGTGCAGAAACTCTGTCAGAACGTACAGTCAGTGGTTCGAATCAGTGAGTACAGTTCTGGTTTGCCTGTACCGTGGTTTCGTGTACGACATCTACGCCCTTTGCATCTTTATACTCTCTTCCTATATTTGAATACTACCCGAAACCAGACTCACTGAAGATAAAGGGGCTACCCCTCTGCGATTCAGATGTGTTGCAGTCAGTATAGAATCGTGGCGGTGATGTAGTGGTTAAAGCGTTCACTGACGATTCAAATTCGATTCCCAACATAGGTACAATTTGTAGACTATTGTTGGAGTAATGCTAAAGATTCCCCAAACCATACAACTACGTATACAGACAAATGATTGAGATTCCGTGATGGTGGCCACGCTTAATGTCATGGCCTTAGACAAGAAATGTGTTTGTTATATCCTCAAACAAATAATGTCCCTTAGTACCTCAACCGACTTCTATAATTGTTTGTCATCTTGGACAACGGCGTTGGACGGACGCTATGTATAAACTCGACCACAGATTTTCTGATCCAGTCTCGTTTATTGAAATGCTCCCTTGTTGAAACTGGAATAATGATGACATTCGCAAAACGCAACCTCAATTGTTTCCTTGTTTCATGCTTGTCCACGGAAGGGTTGTACGTTGTAAACGATATGCATGTATTTAATGTTATTGTATGTGGTCTGTATGTTACGACGGTATTTCTGATACCTAGAAGTGAAGTGATCTACGTCTTGTTTCGTCAAACGCACAGGTACAAGTGCAGACCACACATCAAAGTTTTAGAGTATATATTGATTTTATCTGATTGCCATGATGGTGAGCAAACCATGATGGTTTGTTTGACGCCATTTATGTGTAATATCCTCACGATGGTGATGTTGATCGTTGAAATGAATTTTTCTCTCCCCCCCCCCCTCTCTCTCTCTCTCTCACACACACACACACTCACTCACACACACACACACACACAAACAAACAAACACACACGCGCGCGCAAACACACACACGCAAAAACAGAAACATACCATTCATTCCATCACCACCGACTCGAACCTAAAACGACCTGCCTCGTCATATAAAATGTCTATATTTTAATCAGACACTGCCACAACTGATCCAAAGAATGCGAGAAGATGTAACACGATTCACTATGAATGAGAATCAAGGACATTATTCAGATTTTTTTTTTTTTACAGATTAGAATGAAAATGCAGCAGAGAGGGTTCGGGTGATCCTGGCACAGTCAGGCTGGTCAAGCTCATCATCAGCTCAGGGCCCTCGCCCCCTCTACACGCAGCCCAGACAGCGAATGGGACTTCTCCCAGGAAACACTGCCTAGTCGAACCCACCAAGAACTTTCCGGAGAATATGGAGGCTCCCCAACACTGCAGCCTTCTGCATTACCCAGATTGTCAGAAGGGCTGTGCTCCCGGTGGAGAACCCGGGCACTCTCCTCATCTGCGCCAAGAGATCAGGAGGTACCAAACCAAGGGCACCGAGAACAATGGGGAGCCTGACGACAGTGTACTTGGGATGCAAGCGAGACATTTCAAAGGCGAGGTCCGCATATTTATCATGCTTTTCCTGAATCTTGCCAATCACATTGCTGTCAAAAGGGACAGAAAATTCAATGATATAAATAATTTCATTGGCTTTATCAAAAAGGACAAGATCAGGTTTGTTGGCTGGAATTCGTCTCAGGCTGTATATTGGCCTATTTCAGAGAAGTTTAAAAGCATCATTTTCCAGGACGCCCTGGACATGTTCAGGGTCATACCATGGATGGACCTCAGAGTCAAAGCCACAGGCATGGCGGAGACGATAATAAAAGCAGCGAGCCATGCCATCATGTCTTTTAAGATATGCTGTTTGTGCCAAGGAAGGGCATCCACTGACAAGGTGTTGAACAGTCTCTGTAAATTGATTGCAAAGACGACATTTCATATTGATGTTTTCTTTAAGAATCACATTCTGGCGATTTCGAGTGGGAAGTGACTGGTCCTGAGCAGCAAAAAGGAAGCCCTCAGTTTCACATTTGAGACCAGCCGACTTCATCCAGGCGAAGGATGCTGTTCTGTTCCACACACTGCATGTACACACGATGCAATGGCTTCTCAGACAGCTTCTCCACAAAGGACCGACTCTCTGCAGACTTGGTGAAAGACTTCACCTGGTTTACTCCCATCACTGTACCGTCCAGCAGTACATCGCCATCAACAAAATCAACTTCAAATTTCGAATTGTGTCCAACAACCTTGGCACGCTTAAAGTAGCTGTGGAATTCCTTGCTTTCATCATGAATCTTGACGTGCATCACCAGAGGATCATCTGACAAATAAATATGTGCAAAAGTACACAATAACATTCTGTCATGAAGAGCTTCCACATTAATCAAACCGACCTCCAGAATTGATTGGCATATATAAACGATTAAGAGAGGAACGAGGATGGTGTACTCTGTTATCAGACATGATCCTTCTGGTCAGGCGGTCAAGATTCTGGATGTCTTGTTTTGTCCAATCAACTACTCCAAAGGAATAGGAGAGGACTGGCACAGCAAAGGTATTGGTGGCTTTGACTTTGTTTCGAGCATTTAGCTCTGAACTCCAGATTTTCTTTAAACGATATTTATACTCGACCCGAAGTTTATCTTGAATCTGGGCATTCTGGAGCTTGTCTCGAACTTGCATTCCAAGATAGGTGTAGGCCTGATCTTCCACAAGATGCTCAATAAATCCTCCCCCTTGTAACTTGACCGATCCATCATTAGTTACCTTGCCACGTTTCAGATGAAGAGTATTACATTTGTAGAGTCCAAATGTCATGCCATTATCATTAGAGAAGGACTCGACAAGGAGAACCTGTTCTTTCAAATTGGTCTTTCCTTTGGCAAGGAGCTCGATGTCATCCATATAGAGGAGATGAGTAAGAGGTGTTGGGGATCTGTGCTGAGGAGGTCCGGGATGGTACCCTTCCTCCCCGTTGAGCACGAAACTCAAAGGATTTAGAGACAGACAAAAAAGCAATGGACTGATGGAGTCCCCCTGAAATATTCCCCTTCTGATTGGAATAGATTCCGAAGTCTGCACCTCTCCTTGCGAGTACATCTCAAGTTGAGTCTTGAGTAAATGAAGTGGTCGCTCAGGGAGGTCAATACACTGAAGAGACTTCAGAATCCATTCGTGAGGGACAGAGTCGTATGCCTTTTTGTAGTCTATCCAGCACATGGAGAGGTTGCGGTGGTATGTCTTAGCCTCTTCCAAAATCATTTTCTGTACAAGAAGTTGATCCTTGCACCCCCAACATCCCTTTCTCTCCCCCTTCTGCTCTCTGTAAATTATCTCATTGGACGAGCAGTAAGATGACACGAGGTTTGTTAAACACCCTGTGAATAGTTTGTATTGAGTATTTAGACATGTGATAGGGCGGAAGTTTTTGGGATCAGTCAAGTCTCCTTTTTTGGGAAGGAGTATTGTGCGACCTTTGCAGAACCATGGAGGAACATCACCTGTGTCCACAAGAGAGTTAAAACAGTGAAGTAATGGTGTTTGGACACAAGGGAACAGTTTCCAGTACCGGTTTCGAATGCCATCAGGCCCTGGAGCTGTATTAGATTTGGACTTTGTAATGACACTTTTCAGGCAATCTGGTGAGATGTAACAGACAAACGACCTAGTTACTTTCTCATGCATTGCATGGTCATAATCACTGACCCATGGTGCCTCCAGGTTACAGTTGCCGGGTACAGACCACAACTGTTTCCAGAACCTTTCATTGGCATCCATGGGAGGCCGTTTATCATGCCCACCATCACCACTTGTTTTAAGTTGCCTGTAGAATTGTTTTTCATTATTCTTAAACATTTTATTTTGCTTGATAAATTTGTTTCTCTTTTCCCATTTTTTCTTTCTTTCTGTCCAAACTTTTATTTTTGCCTTAAGGGAATCGACAATTTGGAGAAGTACCTTTTCTTTTGTTGTCTTGTATTGTAATTTTAATTTTCTCCAAATTGCCTTTTGTCGTTTAGACATGGGGTTCCCTGATGATCGTAATTTCAGGCACAGCTCTATCCAGGAAATATATTTTCTAGTTTCTGTTAATTTCACTTGAAACCGGTTTTTCCTTGGTTTGTTGTTCTTAGTAGTAGAAGATTTTTCTTTGGAAACTGTGTGAAGTTCCTCCAAAGTTCGCGCGGCAGCATAGACGCAGGAATTTATTTCATGTAATGAACAGTCCGCAGAAAGTTTTAGAGAGATAATTTCATTTAGTAAATCAATTTCATTTTTGGGAAAAGACACGTTTAGTTGTTTAATTGGCCTCCGTTTCTCTAAAGGTAAATCACAAATTTCCTCATAAATAGAAGTAAACACAATGTACACAGGATTTTCGGTAAGGTCTGCAACTGAAGAAGAGGAAGAGTGAGGGTCCAAAATTGCGGGGCCAATTGGCTCTTTCTCGGAAGAGTTTCCACCAGGAAGAGGAAAGAGGTTGACACGGACGTCCATAAGAAGTTTGGGGTCAGCTGCCACTTGAGCATTTTGCTCTTGCAAAGGTTCCTGACGGGCACCAGTTGTGGGTTGAACTGGCTCACGGGGCATGAGATGTTTTAGCCGCCGGAGTTGATCTCGGAGATTTTGCTCCGTCAGGTAAGCATACATGGGCATGGCATTGTCCCAATGCAGCTTAAGCGACTTGCCATTGATGCGTGGATTATCAGGCCATCCTGTCGCTTTCGCACACTCTAGTAGTGTGGACTTTAGATGGTTTGACCAAGATATTCTTGGTCGGGTTCTGTGCCTTCCCCTGGGGCAAGTCCCATCTCCAGTATGGTTTGTGTTACTACCGGAGGAAGGCTGACTGGGCTGCGGAAATGAAAGATGGAGTTTTCCTTGTCTGTCTGTAACCCAGTAAAATACCAGCTTCGGGGGGGTCAGCCCTAACTGGGTGATGTACGTTCAGTTCAGGGAATAAAATTCCCCTATCTAGGCCCACCACGAAGAGGCGTACATCATCAGGCCCAGATATTCTTTATTATTATTATTATTATTATTATTTCCCAACCGACCCATGTTCAGAAGTTGGTGGCAACGTGAAACACATATCATATCATGCCCATATTTGGAAAGCAGTGTGTGGGTTAACCGTCGACAATACCTCTCCGGAGTAGTTACACCGGATGATCCCCTTGTACTCATCTCAATAATCGGACCTGGACTTTCTGCGTGACGAGGAGGCAGATTAACCACCCACCTACCTCACAGTCAATGGTGACTCAGATATTGGAGAGTTTCGAGAGCTTCATTGATATGACTAAAACATGAGTTAATCAAAGCATCAATTTGATTTGTCTGGACCACAAACAGCGCTGATAGAAGAGGCTGCACGTCAATGTGCTAATTGACACCGGGTGTCTGCTATGACATCCTCTAACCCAGCAACATGGAGGGACTACTGCTCTGACATCCTCTCATGCAGACCTTTCCTACTGTCATGAGACAATACTAATACGGTGTCCACCAATTTCAGCTGTTACATGATATACCTGTGCATTCAGAAAAAGGGTAATTGTGTGCTATATATTTAGACAGGCGCGGTATTTATTTATTTAGAATTCTAGAGGGTTCCATCTTGTCGTAACACAGAATATTGTAATAATAGCATTTTCTAGCAACTTATTTCTGTGTACATAAAGAGGGCCAATTTCCAGAAGACCCGCACTGTCATCATTTCAATGGTGGAAATTGTCCGAGTGGGAACTGACCTGTTCCCCGAATCATCATTTACTCTGCCTAGACCTATAGTTTCAAGTCGAATTGCTGTTCCTGATTGGTGAATATTACCACCATTATCATTATTAACACAACCGATTTTCTTGCATAGGTTCTTACTTTTAACACGTTCAACAGTCAGACTGATTTGGTTGACACATGTCGTCACACTTCACTTGCGTAGATCGATGTTCATGTTGTTGATCACTGGCTTGTCTTGATATTCACAGAAATAACTGGATCATTACTGAAAACGGCGTTAAACAACAAACAATCCATTTGTAGTACCATGACGACTTTGAAGCCTCGGCGCTGATTGGCTGTCTGGAAAGTTCATTCGACGCCAACATCCATATCCATTCTGTTTCATGTCTGGAATCAGAATAGTGCACCATCAATGCACCAGCCTTGGATGTGTGTTTTATCAAACACCACTGAAGGATGTGGTTTGGCTTCATCAGCAGGAGATATTGTCTGAAACAACAGACCCGTGGAGCCCTGGGTCAGAATGTGTCTCAAGTACTCTATTTATTGTTGTAATAGACGTCTGTATTAGATCGGCGGTTGGTCAGTGACATGTCATAGTGCCCCGTGCGATAATGCCGTCAACAGGGAAACTATCTGAGAGTTGAGTCCAGGACATTGTAGCACCTCTCACCTTATGTAATAAACATAAACATAAGTAGTAGTAGTAGTAGTAGTGTTGCCAGTGGTATTTGAGTGTGTGAGGATCGCCTGACCCAAGCATGGTAATGCTTTCGTGATGTAGCTGGGATTGCACTGACTGTGACTTCAAGAACCGTTTAGTCACTCTGCGGTCGTGGTAAAGGAGATGGAATTCAGGTCCCTTGGGGCTAACAAAACACAACAAATTACATATTTTTCTTTCATTTGTGGCTAAAGCATCGTCTGCTCACGCCAAACGTTCTATCCCGACGTTTCTGATTTTTACCCCTTGGCCAAGCGGGTATCGTGCTGTGAAATATGATCACATGATCGTAACAAACCAAGATTCAAACCCACAATCAACATAGTCCCAGATTTCTGGTTTTTCCGCGAGACCCAACCCTGCACAGCAAATAGAGGAATCTTGGAGCCAGCCACTTGACCATCTGTGTATGACCTGAACTATGGTTCAGTATGCTCTTTGTCCAGAGCTGCGTCTGTTATCTCAAGCATCTGACCGCGCGGTCGAATCCTACATCCATGACACCTTAGAATCATTGTTAGTTCTCGTCGCTTGATTAGTTTCGTTACTTGTCTCACTGGACAAAAGCACAAAGATTTCCATTCCAGACATTTAATAAACTTGTAATCGTATCATACGAAACGTTCTGAAATTACTATGATGGACTGTCTTGATGGAGATGGTTGTTCATAGTATATAAAGTATTTCAGTCCGAGGTCCACAGACTTCAGCCCACACTGCCTGACTGTCCGGTTCCCCATGTCGTAGACAGTCTCCTCCTTGTGACAAGGGGAATAGTGTGCCGCAACCGCGGTCTTACAATGTTGTCGCCACGACGATAGCCTTGATATTCCTCCAGAGTTGTTCAAGTTTATTTACGTAACATTTCTTCGGAGCATCACCTGTAGGATTATATTTTAAACCAACATGACTAAAAGAGATTTCACCATCCTCGGCGGAAGCGTGGTTGAATGTTTCCGCTGCTTTGTCTGTTTCTCACTGATTGTGAAGAACCCTAGTTTCATCAAACTTGACGACGGTTTCCTAGACTTTTCTGTCCATGTCCATTAACAGAGAAAGATAGTCACGTTGTAGCCTTCAGACATATGCCGCCCTTTTGTGTATTTAGTTCAAACGCACCCTATAAGCATAGGAAGTATACATTGTACTGCCAAACAGCGTAAAATGTACGGTACATGCTTCGTGTTTAGACTAACCCCAACCCCCAGCTCCCAACCCCCAACCCCCAGCCCTTTTTTCTGAATCTATGAAAAATAAAGGGTGTGGCTGACCTCGTGAATAAAGGGTTTACACACAAGAACAAGGCGCATTAAGAAACACCCTTCTCTTCATATTTTGGCGGTGGCGGTGGCCATTTGGTTGAAACGTCCGCTCGTCACGCCGACCACGCGGGTTCGATTCTCCATATGGGTACAATGTGTGGAGCCCATTTCTGGTGTCTGGAGATTGCTGGAATAGTGCTAAAAAGGGTTGCTACAACATACTCTTTCAATCACTCACTCAATCAATCAATCAGTCAATCAATCTTCCACTCTGAATCGGTCCACAACAGTTGATGAACAAAAAATATAACATGACACCAATAACAAGTATTTTATTTCTTATGTTTATTACTTTTTCATTATTTTGCAAACTTCTCATGATATGTTTTGCTGCCGTTGAATCCGAACTTTAATGGGAGTCTACATAAGGGTATGGAAGTAAGAATGGTACTGTTGCTGTTTGATGTGTCGAGTTACCTCTCTTCGATGTGCACGGATCATGTGGCTTACATATGAATGAGGCCTGGCTTGTCAGCAAAATAATCGCTTGCGCTGGGTTTAACAAAGTTTGACACCTTCGTCCTTCTTGAGTCCTGACATACTCAGCTAAACACCTTTTGACTTAGACGTCGACTGCTATGGGGATTCTACGACAAAAACAACCCATTCACACTCCTTTAAGAGAATGAAGCCTAGTTTTACGATTTATGACGTTGTTATGGGTTAGGCGGCTGGTTAAGTACCTGGCTATGAGTTTGTGGGTTCGAATCCAGGATGGGACGCGACCCAGAAAATATACTAGCATTTGTACATTACTAGGAACATGTAATCCTACATACAACATGTTATACTTTATTTTCTCGATCTAGTACAACAAGCGAGGGCACTACCCACTGTGCTAACAAACCTTTTTTAGAGTGCATGAATCATCAACATTGTTTTTTGATCCCGACAGACCCGTAATAAAGTAAAACAAGGCCATCCTTCGACTGGTATGCCGTCACACAACACAATCTAATTTTAAACACAAATGTCTTCTGAAAATAGACAAATGACATTTACAATGTGCAATACATGCTGGTCTTATAACGACTTGCTCGCTTATCCATCGAGAACAGTTCAAACAGGGGAGAGAACACTGAACAAATACCCGCAACAAAAACACTGATGCGTTTCAACAGACGAGACCCAGTGGAATTGACAGAAGGGAGCTTAACTGATTCCTAGGACATGGAAATCGTGATCTCAGTGGCGGATAATTTGTGACGCGGACCTCGTTAGGAGGATCAATGGCGGAAGGCTGATTAAAGGCGGTATGCCTTACCGCATGTATATTGACCAACGGCAGATAACTGTATATGGATCGATTAGAATGTCTACCTAGCTAGCAAAACGCTGCAGACTCACTGGGTTTCAAGTCTGGCTTTTTGAATCGGTGTTTAGTTAATGGTGTAAATTTGGAAACAGTCGATGAAAATGACACTGTGGTCTCCGGATTGCTTTTTCGCCCTTTGAGGTCGGACATATTAGCAACACGGTCTGAATACGTTTCCCGTCATGTGCATGAGGATCTCTGTGTTGTGGAATCATTCCTGTGGGTTGAAGAGAGTTAATTCACATCCACATCGCAATGCCGATGCGAGTGGTATGTGTGCAACGTATGTAATGTTGCTTAAGCAAAAGAAAGGAATGTCAATTTGTAATGAAAAGAAGCCAGATTTGGAGTCTAGCTGGAGGCTTGGTCCGGGTCAAATGGCTGTCGTCATACGTCTGCTTCTATGACACCAAAAACGCTTTTATCGCCCTCCTCAATTTCCAAGATGCATATCAGTTGAGATTGCCCTAAAAGATCTATGTCTAGAGCGTGCCTAGAAATGGCTACCAGGTCATCTGGCGTGGAACATGTTGACAGGGACACTTCATATCCTGACAGTGTGATAAGACTGTTGTACCAATGATTCAAACTGTGGAAATGCGTTACATGAAACCTTCCGCTTGGAAATACCAATCAGCCATGCGATACAGATGTACATCACAATATTCCTGGAGGTCTGCGGACTGGGAGTGTGGGAGGAGGTGATGAGGTGTCGGAGGTGGGGAGAGAGAGTGTGAGTGGGATGGAGCCCTCAGAAACCTTTGTGCGTTACTGGACCACGACGGTCATAATACCAATCACTGGATTGTCTGTTGCAAATTCTGTTATTTACAGCCTGCAATCATATAACTAGATTTTTTTGCCTTCGGGTACGTTAAACAAAACACAAAGTTAGAAACAAACATTACGCAGACATTGTGATTAAAACTTCAGTTTGGTTTGGGCAGGGGCCTTGATTGAAGAATAACAGACTCGGGCCAAATGTCTAGTATTTTTCAAGTCATTCAAAACACACCATTTTGTCTGTTAACACAAACTGCATGGGTTGGTATATACAGATTAACTATTGCTAGTCTGATCCCTCTTGCAAGCATGTCTAATAACATCTCGTATCTCTACACATTTCATTTTTGTCAGTATAATGTCATCAGAATAACGACTGGAAAATCGGCATCGCATTTATCGCAACATCTTACGTGCTTTCAGCTAAAGTACCCAAATATATCATAGCGTCTGTATTACATATGGGAGCAATAAAATACATCTTCTTATCGCATAATAAAGCACTTTCATATCGTCTACAGTTAGACTCCATAATTCTTAGCGTCACTATAATGTTGTATTTCTTTAAAAAGTTGGAAATGTGCAAAGAACTCAGAAATGCTGAATGGATCAAGACAACACAGTACTCCATGGTTAGGTCAACGAGTTATACAGCGTTCGTTTGTCACACAAGAAGCCTTTGTTTGATTCCCGTTTTTGTCATATGGTGTCATTTCTGACGTCCAGCGAAGCGATTTTAAATGAATATTGCTAAAAGTGAGCACATGACACCCACTGGCTCTTTCTGAAAACAACCCCAGAATCAATACATTTACAGGTAATTTGTTAGTTGTATCGGAATAAATACTGTACATGGCAAGAAACATACAACTTCTTCTTATTATGAACATTTATCATGACAAAACAACCAAACTTCTGACGTTAACTAGAACATGACAGCAAAGAATGTTAATTTTGATGTATGACAACAAAAGCAGACTCCGGTCCTAACTCCCTCTATTACCTCATACACAGATCAGTATCTCAGCTACAAACCATGCATGTGAACACACAGACCTACCTATCCGTTAAGCCCGTTTCAAACAGCTTATCAGACCTGACGGCCTTTCTTCAGGACAACAAGACATACACAAATTACAAACACAAAACTCATGTTTCTTGTCATTTTAATGTTCATAGATTGATAGATGCAGCGAAAAATGTCTTTCCCTCACCTCTGGAATGAACTGATGTCAATGTTGCCAGATGTTCTGCTCCATGTTGGTTCTGTCTATCTAGACTGGTTCAGTTGTATCAAGTATTCGATCATCACCGTTCACAAAGATCACATACTGTGAATCAGGTAATGACGTCTTTGTTTCTATTCATCGGTGAAAACCCAATAGAAAATTGATAACTTCATTTAGCATCCCGACCAAGACGCCCAGCGGTAAGAAATTCATGAAAGATTAAGTGTGATGAAGGCGTACCTTGGAGTAATGAATCGAATATTTGTGTCAACTCGTGACTAGGATTATTTCACACGATTGGCAAGTAAACTATTCATAGGTAGTGTAGTGTCCAGAGATCGCACAGGGCAGTTTAACATCACCCTAAACCAATAAAGAAATTAGTTCGGGTTTTTTTAATATATTATTTACGACTGTAAGACGTCGCACAACCCAGAGAGACACGCAAGTCAGAGAGACGATCGCATTTCATTGACACTTTAAAAGAACTGTTGAAGTGTGTTTTCGTGTTACATACTTGAGCAGCCTTGCTCAATCAACGATCAACAACATGCCACAAATATTGTAGAACAACAAACCATATTCGATGACAGCAGTTTGTTGTTATTAGTAATTAACCCATGTCCACATGCTCTTACTCGAGGAATTATCGCCAGAAACACTTTGAGATGGCAGATTCCTGCATTCGCACAAAACACCATTTGCAATCCTGCCATACTTGAACAAGAACGTACATGCAGCAGTTCAGAAAACCCATTGGCCGGGTCTGGTTTTTACGGCACAGTGGGGATGCCACATGCTCTATCTCATGCTTAGAGACATACCTGCCTCAATTGTATTGTCTCGGGAACCTTTTTGTAGGCAAGTTTTGTGTTTACAACAATTATTGGATCTGTCTCTCGCTTATCATAATCTTCACCATGAAAATTTATGACGAATTTAATGCTACTTTTTGTCGGGGTACATAGCGAAGGTTCTGTAAACAGGACTGTTGTGTCTATCAGGAAAGCTCTAAGCGTCAATAATGTGTGAGCGGGTGATGGTTTTACAACACCTCACTAGTTGACGGTGGGCGGTATTCACGTGTGGCGTGAGACAAATTTACGTACTTGTGGAACAAAAAACCGGGAATAGCTGTGGTTGCAATTGGGGCTCAATTTATACTTATATAAGTATTTTGTCATACTTGAAGTAATATTGATTAACACGGCACATGAACTACTTTCTCAATCTCATATTATTCCCAGAATTTACACCTGACTGAACTAAATATGAACTAAATATATGTGAAAGATAGCATCGCCACTACAAGTGAGGCACTACGTAATGGACAACATTGTTTCGTAGCTGCCTTGCAAAGATTTCTCCAGTTTTATGAGACCATACAGTGTTCATCACAATGTTCTGAAAATGCCATTATACCACCGTGTCGAACATTTGTCTTCGATTTTCCCAAAGATAGTGAGAGAGTAAAAGGGAGATGGGAGTGTGTTTTTGATAAGTACCTCTCCCATCGTGCGTACCTGATCTTAAACATGACTCGAATCCATGTCATGTAGCAGTATGTAAGAACAACATGCACAAAACATGTCTCAGTAATTACATATCGGCACATTAACGTGTAAAACGTGAAGGAATATAATTGAAAACAGCTTCAGTAATATAATGTTCAACCTTGTACGTCATATGTTTCCAGACAAAAAAATATACATGCAATTAGTGCTACTATGGGATTTTTTGTCCAAATCACCTCTTTTCGCGCTGCGAGTGATTATACGTCTATCTAGTCACTTGTGGAGATCCACCAAAACCAAGCCTCGTTCTCGTTCATGTCCGTGCGCATGGTTTTATGGGAAAATACTTCCGGCTACAATAATTCTCTGAAGCATTACGTCAGCATGAGCAATAAGGAGTAAAGCATTGAGACTGAATGAGTGTCGTCTTTGTGGTTACGTCTTTGTGAGTGACGGAAGTGGCTTGTGTTTACTCCAAGTGACTTAATGGCCCAAAAGACAGACTGATTCTCTAATCACATTTGAACTACATGAAGCAATAGTGTACAATAACGTTTCTTTGATATTCGTCACCTAGAATACAGTGATGAGGTTATTCCACACATTGAGTACTGAGTTCAAGATACTTTCTACACTTCCGAGTTACACCGCCTCGTGTCAGCGTGATGGGAGAAGGAACGCCCGGAATGATGGGTGTTGTAGAGGTGTACATTGTTGTAAAACCGACAAATCCTGGAAAGGTGCTCATAAACCAAAGTAGTACAATGAGTGGAATCTGGGATTCACCACCACAGTTTGCTGAAACGCCTAAAGGAGGTAACGTAGGGCAATGGGGATCCTCCATGCCACACTTATGGCAAAGTTAAAGCATTTTGGATGATACTCATTCATTTTGCGACATCGGCTTCGACCCTCTAACCGATCCAAGAAAAATCTCTATCGCTCTTTAAAACATTAAAATGTCATTGAAAACCAAACTGGTGTTGTAGGTGCGCCTTGTCCTTTGTATCAAATATGAATACCAAGGATACTAAGCTACAACTGTCCAGACATTGCACACTGCCTCAACACAAACTACAAGATAGTTCTCATTGGCAATACTACAGACAGACGCGCCGTTGCCCAAGAAAACAATACCATTGTCAGCCTCACAAAACTTCTTCTTCTGTGCATGTTTGTCAGAAGGTACTGTTTAGATTAATGTGGTAGAACTATGGGTTTCCATGCGGTGTAGTAGACGTTTATATGAGGGTGTCTACCTATGTTTGATTGTTAGTGGCTAATACAATAACAGTCACACCATCGGAGATGGTATTACAACAGAAAAATATCCCGACCAGGTTTGATCAAAGCACGTGACCGACTCTGTTCACAAAGGCTAGCTGGGGGGTTGAGTTGTCAAGCATCTTTCCCCTGTGTCAACAAAGCTATGTCGACATTGATATATTTCCAACTCTAAACAAGTTCAGCATCAGAGAGACCACAATGACTCGATAAGCGTAACTCCTATCGTCAGCTTATGGTTTGTCTGTCTGAGATTGACCACTTGTGACGCAGATGAAATATGATGATTGTGGCATAAAACAATATATTTTCTCCTCTGGGAGGTGACTCTTCCATTGGGGATTACAAAACCAGATCTGAGAGCTGCAATGACACGTGGTCATTTCTAAGCCCCCAGACGTGACTTCCGGATTAGACACAACAACCTCTGCTTTTCCAACATGGCGGCACAGTGGATGGGGTCTTTGAAAGACTGGGTACGATCTTGGGTTGTAGAACGTTGTTCATTAGATCAGTCATAAGACTGTCTGGTCGACTTTATAGTTGGTGTGTTGTTTAACGCCGCACTCAGCAATATACTTGCTATATGGCGGCGTTCTGTAAATCATCGAGTCACGACCAAACCAACCAGAGATCATCATCGTGATCATCGATCTACGCAATTGGGATACGATGACATGTGTCAACCAATCCGGACCCGGTCCGAGTCTACAGATTTGCATCAAATATTGAATAGTGCATGGTTACGACGTCAAACATCAAATGCATGAAAACGGAAAAAATACTCAGTATCTTGGACAATTTAAATTGAAAATCTGTCAATATGTGGCGACACTTACTCTCCGCCTCTATATATCTGTTCTGCATTCAGAGTATTCTTCAAGACATTTACAGTTGTGACGAAGTCAGGAAGTAGTTCCTTCAGTTCCTCCTCAGTCTTAGGGCTACAGAAACAATGTACACCATCACTGAGGCCAATGAGTTAGTTGGACTTTCTAACCGATGAACCCAACACACTCACTGACTTCAACTGTCAATTTAATTAGACACTGACCGTATCTCCTTGCCGAATGGTACTTCACCTAGACGCAAAAACGCACGAATACACCGACTTCAGGTGCAAGTTCACGCTTTCTCCTAATTACACGGAATTTACTTAATTACACACCATCTTTGAATATGAGTACAGTTGCGCATATCGGCATAAACTGTGCACGAAAGCAAACACTAAACACTTAGCTGGTAAGAAAATCGGTATTGAAATGTCATAACACGGAATTCCTGGCGTGGTGATCTTGAGGGGCTCCATGACGCATGCTCACAGCCTGTCAGATACGGTTTACAGTACGGGGTCATCCCAGAAGAACGTTTGCTGTTTCAAGTTAGCAGTGTGTCTAGGTGCAGTTGTGCATATATCCTCACCTAGTTTGTACCTCACATGTGTGCAAGGTCATGCCTCAATGTGCATGTGTGAGGATAACCGCACTGCTACACAATACTAGTTAGGAGACTAGGTATAGGCGTTGTGAGATATTGAATATCTGATGGGGAAATCCTATATGGCACCGGTGGGTAATTCTGAGGTTTCAATCATTTCCAAACATCGAATTCACAACGACGACAACATCAACAACTACTGCTTCTACTACCTAAACACATGAGGTCATCAACATTGAAATCAACACTGTCGATTCCAACCTCTTTACACTCGTTTTCGCCCAGCTGAGACATTACATCAGTGTTGGGTCTGTTGGAAGCTACTCGCCTTGTCATGTCTAGTGCTAATTTATCACAAATGTGGATTAGATTTATTGAAGAATGTATTCAAATGCAGGTACAAGAAGTCAAGAAAAGTCAGCTTACAAGTCAGATTACCCTATCATTTATTGAACAGTCCTTGTGAATTCAGAACATTTAGTCCGTAGAGAAAGTGTGTGGACGTTCTAATTAAAGTTAATAAAATATCATGCAGTATCCAGCACAGCGTAAGGAGGCACCTGACAGTCTAGCCCATAGGGGACATCAGTATAAGGCACTGGACATGTACTGTATGACATGGTGACGTTTGGGCACATCGCAGTAGTGATATTTTAGCATACTCCAGCAATATCCGGCGTTGCAGTAGTAGTAGTAGTAGTAGTAGTAGGAGGAGGAGGAGGAGGAGGAGGAGCGGCAGCAGCAGCAGCGGTGGCAGTAGCAATATCAGCAGGGGTAGAAGCACCGCGGTATCACGTGAATGTACACGTTTACATGTATTCATCCTGCAGCTATGTTCCTGATCTGGAGTTTTCTCTACACAATAGATGTCTTAGCATGGAATACCCACATTCCATGACACCGGTACATAACAACTACCCAGTCCTAGATCCAGCGCACTGAGATGTTGGTTCGTGATTACAGGTTTGCCAAGTCTACAACACCGGACAAAGGCTATGACGTCAGTAACTGCTACACCTGTTCTCAGGTATCGGATGCAGGTTCCAGCAGCAACACAAACTTTACCTTCACATGTCTGTTGATTGCAGCCCACCGCGCGGAATCGTGAGGGACGGACATTGGTATCTGTGTCAAGTTGTTTCATGATCTCACCTCGCACCTCGTCTCTGTTCCCCTTCCACACAATGATCGGTTTGTTTTGTTTTGTTTTTTTCTGGGGGAGGTTTCATGCTCGTTTCTCCAAAATGCTACCAAAGAAGGAATGTTTAATATATTCACACAAAGTATCTGAGAAAAGTGACACATGGATTCTCAAAAGCTTTGGCAATTTATCAATATTAGACAGGAGCCCTTTTCTATTCCATCACACAACACGAACAGAAGGAAAATTGTGAACAGTTTTGTTACCTGTCTTTATTAATGTTCAGTACACCTGGTCATAACTGGAAGAAAATACCATCTGAAGTAAACCCAGGAATCAATATATTCTGCCGCGTTTTTATCGCTGCTTCCTACTTTTGTGCCGCCACCTTTGAGCGTCCGTCTTCGTCCAGGGTATGCGCCATTTGCGGACGCAAGAATCATTTGATCCTGTTTTTGATATTCGTGTTATTATTCTTATTATCATTCCTTGTTGATTAGCGTCCTAGTGCATATAACTACCAACGGACAAGTAGAAAACATCTGGTTTTCCAACCCTCGCTGAGCCAGATTCAAACGCTGTCTACACATAGCCATCATCCACAGGTGTCACCTGACTGATATATTCAAATTTGCACACTTCAAAAATTGTAAAATGGCAAAGTCGACCGACCTTCCAGCTGTTTCTTGCTTACTTCTGACCTGTCCCTTTCTTATCTTAAAAATCAGTAATGTTTCCCTTCCTCTGAATACCAAGCGCTCTTCAGCTCATGAAGAGAGTGGTGAGAGCTGCATGTTCTAAAAGAGCTCATTTAAGGTGTCTAATCACGAAGGAAATGATTCCACCATTGTGTATCCAACTCTATTTGAACGTGTGATGCAGATTATGCGCACCATTACACTAAACTAATAGCGACTGAAGTAATTATCGTATAGGTTGGGTGATGATTGGCTTTTAACTATTATTGCATTCTTGCCGCTCGAGTTTTAATTCCTGATTGAAGACATACGCTGCCAGTTACGATACACATATCTAGACTACCAGCTATGGACTCTGCTATGTACAATACGATGGTAATGTAAAGTGCGCCGGTAAGTGATGTAAGACATATAGCACTGTTCCATCTAAAACAGCGTCATATTAAACACCTGTCATTGCGTCTAATTCAGGACAGCCATTGTCCAAAAGTTTCTAAAGACCAAACGCTGTGTAGCCAAGCCATGTGAGACTTAATTGCAACACCAATCTACCTTTTTTGTTCTTATCACTGCCACAGGTTACATTGTCTTGTCAGCCATCCTGTGCCACTCTCTTTCATTAATTACCGGATTCATGGCCCCTTGGACGTGTCTGCCATCGCATGAACTGGTCCCAGGAAACGCTATTGTATGTTTACCTGTTCATTGTTAACTCTTGGGGCTAGAGAAGGAGAAGGAGGAGGAGAAGGAAAAGGAGAAGGAGAAGAAGGAGAAGAAGGAGAAGGAGAAAATTAGTGTATTCCGTGTCACATATTTTCAACATGAGCATGCACATTTCATCGGTTTGTTGTCGACAATATCCGGCCTATTCAGGCCTATGAGACACGACTATACATTAAAATTGCGTTAAATTATATTGAGTGTAAAGTTCATAAAATAATTGTCCTTACAAAGACGATGTATGTATTACAAAACAAGTGTACAGAACAATTGCACCTGGTGGCTAATAAAGCATTTTATCAATGTTATTATTGTTTCCTTAACTAAATACAATCACGAGTGATGTTTAAGACGACTTTCACACATACTGAAAACCCCTGCGACTGAAGCGTTACAGTTAATATTATCTCTCATTAGAGCAATGAAGAGGTCTGAGGCAGAAAATGGTAACAGTGAATTATTATGGACCTTCATAACACTATCAGCATGAATATCTGTATAGAGATTACAATGCATCAGAAGTGAAATTCATCTTCGATCTCGCCAAGGTCTCAAAATTTAGAAACGACCTGGGGTTGAGCATGAACTCCGCTCACCTCATTTATGTCTGAGCTGACCAGCCAGATCATCGCTGTCTTATTTATTTGTTTATTATGTACTGTATAGTCAGCTCAACAAGTTTGGACTCCAATATTCCTTTGTCTCTGTCCGTATAATTCTGAGCTAGTATATGTGTTGACATAATTGTAAATTACCTTTAGAAGCTGTGCGTCTTTCAGCATGAAACAAGAGTAAACCTTAGGCGACGAGACAAAAGTTACCAAAACTGCTTCAGTTCTTCTCTCGGACATTATGTCAAGCACGTGACGGGCATGCCGTATAGACCGGCTCCATCATCTATCTATTTTTGTCACTGGAACATGTGCTCGTATACAGCCAATCGTGTAGGTGTTTCCCATGTGCCTTGTCTGATGCTAGAGTTGGAGAAGGGATAGTGCATTCAGACAAGACGAAGACACGCCTTGTAAGCCAGTAGTGTTAGCCCCTTTGCTCAGCTGACTGTTATATGTTTATTCGGAGTTTCAGCACGCACTGGCAAAATTAGAACAATTTAAATTCAATTTTAACTTCAGATATATCGATGATCTAATAACGTTCAATAGTTGACAAATAAGCTATCTCCTTCCTCTAATTTGCTCACCTAAATTGAAATTACACTGAACAGTGAAAACGGACTATACGTTTCATATTTCGATCCATGCACAAAGGTTCAGAGATCAAAACTAGTCGGCATCGGATGAGGGATGACTTCAACTTCCCAAACGTCGATTTTCCCCTTCACGATATCGCAGTCTTTGATAGGAACACTTCACAACGTTTGAGGTACAATCAAGCATGTTATTTACATGATGATTTCAAAGACAGTCCTTGCTCAGAACCTGTGTGATCGAGGTTGCGCTATTCAGGGCCTCAGGAAAGTTTTTCAAACTGTGTTTGGTAGGAGGACATTCTAAGAAACCTGACACATCAGTGACAAAAGGGACTCTTTCTATTCAGTGTGCGTTATATGTTCCTCGTGGCTGCATATGTTTGCTTTGTCAGAGCTTTGTCAGGGCTGGCTCAACTCTTTGTAAACACCTTCCACGGTCATTTCGTTCCCATGTTCCCTTTACTTGAATATTTTAGTGTTATCGGAATCGATAAATCAGTCATATATTATCATTGCCAGAAGCACTGACATTTCATCGTTTTACAAACAATCCATGTCTATAATGATGAAACATCAACACGTCATTTCATATCTGTACCTTCCTGTTACTTTGATGCACGCACTTAACATTGATTAACAAACATTCTTATCATTTAAGTGTGTCTGAAAAAAATCCCGTTAAACAGTCATGCCACAAACTACCAGGCATTTATGTCAAAATATTCCTGACACTGACATCTGGCACATCCTTCCTGATGACCCAAACATTTTCGAATCCGTGTTGCCATGACTATTACCTCCGCTGTTCCAGAAAATAGCACCCTCTTACTGACTGAAGACTGACCATCTTACAAGCAATGTCTCTAATAGATACATATAAAATGTTTATGTAAAACAAATTATTTATTAATGTTCCAGAGAGACCGTTTATTACTTCATCATGTAAAACCTAATCTGTTAAAGCCGTTCTCTGCCAACATCCACCTGTAATTTACAGTTATATTGCCAGACCTATCATGGGAGAAGACGCCCTGTAAGAATTTCAGCTATTCCTTAATAACCAAATTATCTTTTAGATTGCCTTAACGCTAGCTCATATTGCCGGTACAGATCGTGGCAGTTCCGTATAAAGATGAGACTGAATAAACATTACATTTATTACGTTTTTCACAAAATATAGACACATTGACAGTTTGTCAGAGATTACATCTCTTACCTGGTTAGGATCCGATTGTTTACAGGCTGCCCGTATGGCAAGAGAAACCTTTGTACGACAGACACACTTTTCATGTACTTTGGGTGAGCGGTGGATACCAAGGTTTGGTCATCCTTGTAGAGAACCCTTGGTGATATCACTAGCTTTAAGTCACACATTCATGTAATTTTGTATCTAATGCCGCTGACTTTGGGCAGGTGATCGAGACGTTCATGTTTTATACTTCAGTCTTTGACCATTGTGACTAAATAGTTCATTGACAGGTACATACACCGTGAATACCGTAGGCAGGTGGTCGAGACGTTCATGTTTTATACTTCAGTCTTTGGACATTGTGACTAAATAGTTCATTGACAGGTACATCCACCGTGAATACCCTTTGCACGCTGATCAGCCAGGAGATCTCACATTGTTACAGGACTTTGTATGGTTCTGCTTCTGTTATTGACTTAATGTGCTGCATTTTCTAAACATCCATGTTTACCTACATTATAGCATCCACATACGAATCATGACTAAAACACAGTTTGATAATACTGCATGTAAAACATTAGCATGCACGTCCGGAAATATAATCGTGTGCTTCATACCTCCATAACACTGCAATTCTGGGCATGTTTCCGATTTCACGTTCAGCGTTTAGGATATTATACATTCAACCTATTTTTGTTGCTAGCACTTAAAACGAGATTGTTATATGTTGTGGTTTTTTTCACAGTAATGAAGCTGGTGAAGCATTTTCCAGATTTGACACAATTTGCTCTATTTTGACTGGAAACATAATGTTCCTGTAATCTTTCAGACGTACTGTTGCCTTGCGCATGCCTTATCATGTGTTTGTGAGACGGAGCAGGTTTTTCACAAACCCAAACTTTTATACATATGGTACTCTTGTGAAAATGAACACATGTTTTTAAAGGTTTGTGGGATATATTTGAGAAAAATGCGCCAGTTAGTGGTATTTTCGACGGTCACAAAATGATGAATTTAAGGAAACAAAAACCTACAGCCTTATTCTGTATCCCACAACCATCTTAGAGCCTTATTCTGTATCCCACAGCCATCTTAGAGCCTTATACTGTATCCCACAAACATCTAAGAGCCTTATTCTGTATCCCACAACCATCTAAGAGCCTTATTCTGTATCCCACAGCCATCTCAGAGCCTTATTCTGTATCCCACAGCCATCTTAGAGCCTTACTCTGTATCCCACAGCCATCTTAGAGCCTTATTCTGTATCCCACAGCCATCTTAGAGCCTTACTCTGTATCCCACAGCCATCTTAGAGCCTTATTCTGTAACCCACAGCCATCTTAGAGCCTTATTCTGTATCCCACAGCCATCTTAGAGCCTTACTCTGTATCCCACAACCAACTTAGAGCCTTACTCTGTATCCCACCGCCATCTTAGAGCCTTACTCTGTATCCCACAGCCATCTTAGAGCCTTATTCTGTATCCCACAACCATCTTAGAGCCTTATTCTGTATCCCACAACCATCTTAGAGCCTTATTCTGTAACCCACAGCCATATGTGTGTTCCACTACCTTTGTAATTAAATATCGAGTTTCATTTGCTTTATAATTAGATATCGGGTTTATTGGATTTTGGGGTCCACCGTGAGCATTGCTGATTTTTGTATTAAACTTTCATACACCTTCTTCTAATACCTGTTTTCTTAATGTACAGGGTCCGCTTGTTCAAGTGATTATGGTCATTCTGTGTTAAAGACTCGGCGTCACAACCCACAGTTGGCAGTAACAAGTCACAGCTTCGCAGAGCAAGTTTCTTTCATGTGGCTTTAAAAAAAATGTTACATCGCACTTGTTAAAGATCTCAACACCCACGGGTATCACACTGCCGGCTACATTACAACGCCCAAGCACCTTACGGTAAACACACTCTAGAGATTCACAGACTGGTGGGTGACAACGAAAGTGTTGCACGTCTTTTCCTACGTGTTACCTGTGGAACAAATGTTTGTGTGGTGTAGCGTAATAATTAATTATACGGCATTTTCTACGTTAAGACATTCAGACAACAGACGGCAATGCATTATATAACAGAAGCATTTACACTTGTTTTCTTTTGAGGTGTGTTCAATGTTGATCGTTTTTGTGCTCTCTATAGAGATAATTGTATTATTGTTTTGAACCATGTTTTACGCACGGAGGCACGGTGATTCACTTGTAACTCCAACAGTTGAGAAGTTTTCATCTTGAGGATATTACTTGCAAGATGTATTTTCAGAATGTGCAATCACTGAAGTGACCTGGGGCTTCTGGCGTAGGGTGTAGTACATGTGCGTGGAGAAATAGATTTTCACCATCAAAGTATTCTCACTATATCCCTTCTGTTTGTAATCGTTCGGATCTGAACCAGACAAACCAGTGACTGAATTGTCCGAAGTGATACCCTTTTAGAGTACCAGAATCTGACCAGCTGACCCCTCTGAGGCACCGCATGGTTCAGTGTACTGTTTGTAGACATTTTGTACCGAGCTGGGTTTGTGGTGCATGTCTTGGAATATTTGGTTTCTTCTCTGTATTTCCATACGGACCGCGAATGTTCGCCTTGCTTCAATACTCATATGAGTCTGAGAAAACAATAACTTCTCAAATATTTAAATTTATGTGGATACTTGAGTATATGTTCGGCATTTTAAAACATAATATATTGATTTAATCTTATGTTTTCATAAAACTTATAAAGATGTACCAGTACCAAGTCTGACCCCACAGGGCGATCCAGTAAACTGATCACAATTTCAAAAATTTGTACTCGACTCTTGAATTATGTGAGTGCACATTTTGTCATACCCACGCATGAAAAAATAGTGACGATAATGATATTTGTAGTGTAAATCAGTGTCTTCCAGAAACATGGTGAATGTTTCCTGTCTCAACAGTACCACCTGCAACTCACTCACTAGTTCCCCTGCACAGTTATCGATGGACTAGATTAATTACAAGGAGACGAATCGGAACACTTACCAAAGCCCAGTTTAGTAAGAGCCTATAACATCATTTATCCGATGATTCCCGGACAAGACAAACACATTAGTGTGAGAATACCGACTAACTGATCGGAGAATCATAGGCGGAAACTTGGATTGGAGCACTTACTAAATTCACCCTTGTCTGACTCCATAACAGCTGATCAGAGTTGCATGTAATCCATCTCCTAACCCGTGGCCTGACTTCTGGCTCTGGATCATGATCTGCTATTGAGCCATGTACATTAGCACTATACTAGTGTTGATATCAGCCACTACCAGCTCTATTAACAGATAATCACGTACTTGTAATGGCAAACACAATGCCAAATGCTGCTGGTTAGTGTCCATTCCCACGGACCTTGCATTAAGCAGGAATTGGTAAATGGGCTCAATGACGGTGTTTACAGAGAATACCTACAGGCATACAGTGAAATCATCAGTGCATCTCGTGGAACTATTCTTGTCCAAGAATCTGGAGGTGTCCCCAAGCACAGGTAAATCAGTTTTGATGTATTACACAGTTCAATGTCATCTCGTGACGTAGCTATATATTCATGATTCATGGCTTGTTATATGGAGTAACACAATGAAATGCGACATACCACATGAATACCTGGCAGCTATGACAACTACTTAGTTCAGGTGAGACTAACTATCCTCGGCGCTTTGACGCAAACACCATCTATTTTAAATAGTAAATATTTGACGATTACTTATTCAGCTGTGTAAAACATTTTACCGAGCTCGTTTGCATGTATTACTTGATAAAAACTCATCCATTATATTGCTATGTCCTGCCTGACACTTTGAGTCTTGGTCAATGTTTTTAACCCCCTTGGTGCCACAGGGACATACATGTCCTTCCTCTTTGAAGTCCAATAAAATTCTATACGTATCACACACATAAATATACATCACAGTGTTGAATTTTGCTGGAAATACTCTGTTTCGTGATACCATCCACTGATATCTCAGACGAAGTTAAAGTGCTTAAAATAACCATTCAAAATAGGCTTCATCATAAATTTTTGACACAATACGAAATTGCGATTCACAACGTTATTTGCTGTATGTTTCGGAATGTGAAAATTGGATAATTACTGGGAGTATCGAATTTAAAAAATAACATATTAATGATCACTGATCTCAAGTTTTCATGTAACCAGTAATGATAATTCAGAAACGTTGCCAATGAACCCAGAATCGGTAGGGATATTTTCGAAAATGCACTTACACGAACGCATCCAGGGGATTAAAGCATGCTTTCACATTCCTCAGCCCTACTCGTTATATTTCGCAATAGGACGAACAGTCTTGAATTGTGTTTGAACCTTGAACATGGGTCATCTGTCATGGGCTGAGCAGTCATGTTGTGTCCTGATGGGGTTCCAAGAAGACTGCATCCGCTGTCAGCCTTCCTATGCATCTTCTCTGTAATGTACATTCCGCGGTCATGCTACTTGTACTTCATCTGTCCACAAGGCAGGAACATAGTATTCCAACTAATGTATTTCAGTTTTATCTGTGATAGAACGATGAAAGGTTTGGAAATGACCAATCCCTGTTGTGCGTCTCTGTGCGTATCTGCAAGTTTGTCAAAAGCATGCACATATAGACTGCACCGACTTATAGAGTACTGAGTAACGCATGTAAATGTTGGTGAATAGTGCAAGTGACAATACAAACCTAAAGTACAAACCTGACAATGCCTGCAGTACGTTGGACACCGAAGAAACGATTATGCAAGGTAATACATCTGTGCGGCTGTTTGATACAGTGTCGTACAGGAAACCTGAATTCTGCTGGGCGTTGTATTGCAAGGAAGTGATCACGAGGCACTATTGAAAAGTGCATTGGCAACGTGAGCAAAGATGTCACATGTTATTAATTGTTACGGTTAAGAATTTACCATGATAAACTATGTAAGAAATCCCCTTGTGAACCAGCAAAACAGAACAAAGACAAGTCATAAACGTTCAAATTCTGTATTATTATGCAACGAGAGCAAGGTATACAAAGTCACAAGTCAATAGTCACAATACAGATTTCAAATACAATATAAGTGAGACAAAATCTAAGTCAATGGGTCACCAAATATATTTAGTAGCAAACTCACCAAAGTCTTGGTGTGAGAGAGAATGTAAACACAGCGATCGGTCTGACAGCGGATGGTGTAGATAAGGCATTGACGGATGCAGGTGATGTAACTCCAGTGATGTCAATGAGTGTCGCCCTCAACACGGCAACCAGCCTTTATATATATATACAGTCATTTCCCGAAAGTTCGGGGACTCGACAATCGTCAATACTGTAGAATGCCCCGCGAATAAGTCTCCCGGAAGTAAACACATAGAAAACTAGGAGCAGATAAATTCCGGAAAACCAGAATCCTAAACGTGTTGACCATCTACTAAAACGAAATTATTAACCCATTATTATTATTCAAAACACTAAATGTTGTGACCAAATAATAATTATTACTTAATTAATAACAAAAATATACAGAAAATACACACTCGTAACAGAATGTACATGATACACGTGATGCTAACGTTGATGCATATGTCACGCCGAAGGTCCGGGATCGATTCCCCACATGAGCACAATGTGTAAAGCCCATTTCTGGTGACTCCCGTCCTGATATTGCTGGAATGTTGCTAATGCGGCGTAAAATCATTTTCACTCACTCATGCATAAGTAAACCACCATGGAGAATAGAAGACTGTACATTATCCCTGTTATAACTTAAGTCTTGTAGATAATATTTGAACGTTGGACTGGGACAAATGGGTTTGAAGCCTCAAGCCTCAAGAGACAATAATCAAGTATGATAATCATTACTGATGGCCCCTAGGTGATGGTCGGTAATATTGCTAAATGCGTCCTGAAACAGTAGCCAATATCAAGTTTAGATACTCATCATCGTCATCAACCTGCAACGGTTTCACAGCCTTATTTCCGTGACATGGTTCTACATGCACACTTTTATAACGCAGCGTTTGTGATAGAACCATTGCAGGTTCAAAGATTGTATTCAACTTGGCAAATCAAACGTTGGTGCATAATTAAAAACATGTTCGGTATATGCACGGAAACACGTCAAGCAGCGACAGACCTTGACCTTAGAACGTTGCACATGCGGATTGCCATCGATGCAATCAGAAAAATGATATATGTGACTGTCTTGTCGTGCTATTTCCGTGCTTAGTAACATAATAATCTCTACTGTAATTATGTGAATGGTGGTATTATGATTGATGTCATGGTTTCCTAGCTTTACCTTAGTGCTCCTCTCTTGCGCCCTGCCATTGCTGATCTAGACCACCTGTTCTCATCTCTTGCACCGTGCTATGATGCGCGGATGAGGCACCTGGTGAAGGTTGACACATCCGAGTTATCACTGCAGTAACACCCCCGATCAACTCACGGCGTTATCCGCAAGGCCGTCTGGGTTTAGTGATGTGTCTTCTTACTCTCATCACCCAATACAATCACTCATTTGTTTGTCGTTGCTGTGATCACGTCCCTGTTTGTAGTCCCACTCATTGGCGAAATGACAGGTAATTCGTTTTTATGTCCTTCTCGTCTTAAGCATTTAAACTAACTAAAGTGAACTTATTCAACACGTTCTTTGTTTAAGTTATATGGATAAATACATCTTCATAACAGGTTTCATATAATCGTGTGGGTCTAGAGTGTTGATAGTAGTGGGATGTAAGTGTGAAGTCCTATCAGACAAGATGATAACGGAGGGAAGGTGAACTCGTCAGGTAGTTCTGTGATTTATTTGTTTGTCTCTCTCACACCGTTTGTTCTGTCATTGTATATCAGAATAAGAATCACGTGATGGTGTAGGAGGACATTATAACGCCCTCTTTGTGCAAAATGGTATCTGATGCATTAGCAAGTCGGGTATGTGCAAACTCCTGCTCCAGGGGTCGTGTATTTAGTAGAACTCAGTATCGTGCAGCATTTGTGTACAAAGGTCCAAATGGTTTTAGCAGTTGTGGCAATTTGGTCACAGGCAGAACGCTTAGCAGAAGCAGTGGACCTAAACGCATTCCATGTTGTCTTACTCCAATCGTTTGAGGAAGGTATTTTCAGGTACCACTTGCTGCACCATTTTGTATATCTTTCTATAATCTGGCACATGTATATGTCATACATCTGTGCGATAGATCTACAAGCGTACGTACATACAACTATCATTCGATTATTCTTTAGAGAATCGAACTGATAAGCATATATGTACACACAGAACCTACTTAATGACCCCTGTATTTTGACAATGGTAGGTTTTCAACATGTACATAAAACTTCTCATGGTGACCATGATGATCCTTTGACTCACAGAAAACGACAAAATTATTGGAAGCCTGCTGATTTTATGATGATAACTGTTCATTGAAAGAACACTTACTTTCACACAAAACTTTGTCTGTACAAGTATGGCTGTAGAATGTTTAATGTCGAATTTATTGGTGAATGTCAACATTCAATGTGTCATTTTGCGTGTTCAATGCCTGTACTCTCCTCCTCATACCCCCTGTCAGCTTCCAGATCTTCTGAAGGGACTGTCTACGAGTACATTCCTCGTATAAAGCAGCTTCCAGTTGCACCAGGTTCATGAGGTTCTGTACAGGAGGATCCTTTTGTTGCACACGACAACCGATCATGTCCCCTATATGCTCCAAAGGCTTCAGATTGGGGCTGATTCAGTCGTGAGATAATCAGGAATGCTAATCTATTTTCTTTATGTGCATTTAAGTCATGCAAAGGTTTGGTAAAGCTACAAGTGTGGGTAAATCTATCTAGTTCCTCTGCCCTATGATATTTCTACATGTATATGGAAGATCTATGGTAAGATGATAGTTCTACAGATGTATAATAGTTTAAAGGTGTGTGACAGGGCTCTGGGAATATCGGCAAGTGTAACACAGTCTCACGGACCTTCTTCGATAGCAGTGTGCCATTTCAAAGGACATAAAATAGTTCCACAGACGTTTGACAGTTTCTCAGACGCACTATGGTTCTGCAGCCGTAAGGCAGGTCTCGAGAGGTACCGAACTGATGACATCTTGATGACTTGCTTCTGAGGTTCGGGAAACATGGTAGCAGCACTTCAAAAGACATCAAAAGACAATGGCTACCTTCATGGCGCCATCGTCGGTGTTACGAGCACTTCGTTACCATGCACGACGGCATATATCTGAACATTTAAATCTCCAATTCGTTATCACTTAAGCAGGCCAACCTTGCATTGGTTGTTTTCCGGTTAAGGTGTGAACGTTCTCACCTTTTGAACCAGGTAATCAGCAAGCGATCAGATGAGCTCATCTCAAACCACGATTGGAAGCTGATGCTTTGGCCAAACGCTGCCACGTTCTGAACGACGGGGGCGGTTTGCCAGATGTTATTCACGTTATCGGTAATACAAAATTCTGAAAAAACAATGTTATCTCACCTTTTGACACTAGCCCGTGTTGTTTGTCTCGTGTTTTTTGTTCACTGTTCGTTTTGTAACATTTCTGTTGACGACATCAAGTTAATGATTGTTTGGTCTAGACTCCAGCTCGCTGAAACATCCAATACGTTTCTGCAATATCAGAACCGTGGCAATTACTCCCAAGCCATCGTGATTTTACCAATTACTGCCATGTCATCAGTACTGATGGCGCTTTCTGTCAGGTGTAACCCCTTCTCCGAACCCTGAAATAACCATATTGTATTGTATGCCTCAGAAACCAGATATACGATACCCGATCTAATCACTTCGACACTCTTCTGTGCCAAAGATATGTTATTGTATACTTTGGTCCAAAACAAACATTTAACTGATAGAGTTACCTCCCCTAGTAGCGTTGATTACGTGCCAGACACATTCTTAGTAAGCAAAGACACATTGTGCGGCATTCAGAGAATACAACAGTTCTATGTCCAAACTCCCCTACGATGTCTGGCTGTTCTGTTTCGAGATGGTGGCTATCTTACCACTAACGGTCAGCCTGGACGAGGAGTGGGTGCCGGGCAAAGGTAAGTCATACACCAGTGGCAGAACGCATGTGCAAATAGGCCTAACATAATGTTTGTATGGAAAAGGAGATTTTATGTGACGAGGATCCGCGGCATTATCAACAGGACATCCATGAGACTATCTCGTAGATGTGGACGCTTACACTAAAGTTCGTCTTTTCGAATTTCTGTCCGTCCAGTAAACACTTTCATAAACGTGCTTTGGCTTTCGTCCCTGAAAGTATGTACTTCGGTAGCAATGTACTAAGGACATGACAGGACCTCAACACCCATGAGTTCTTGAAAACAATATGCTTTTGTTTAGTAGGCATTAATGCAATATAATTCAAAGAAGCTCCGCCTGCCAGCATTACAATTCGAAAACCAGTTTCAGTTTAAGGTTTGTGTACAGGATTTTGTCGTTGTTAGTTTGAATTAGACTGCAACGCCTGGTTTTTTTTTGTTTCAAGTTGTAAAGATTTGGATTCACATTTACACACACACACACACACACGCGCGCACACACACGCGCGTATGCATACACATATGGCCTTCAAGTTTCAGCACCAAAACCTAACTCACTTGTTATCTATTGAGTACACAGTGCAGGGCTGTGACAAGACCACAATGAATATGAATACCGGGCGTATGAAGATGCCTACAGCACTGCTGTCACAATGCATGTGTACTGTATCCACCACATCGGTGTCTGTCATGTACAGAGGCGGATGCAGTCACGTTTTATCACCAACACATCAGTCAGATTACACACACCCTAGTCAAACACCTGTCATGTACAGAGGCGGATGCAGTCACGTTTTATCACCAACACATCAGTCAGATTACACACACCCTAGTCAAACACCTGTCATGAATATACTATAGGTGCGTTCTTTCTCCTTCTTGTAATCATAATTGTCCATTTTCAGTAAACCTGACGCCCACTTCAACCTCTTTGCCCATAATTGTGCAAGTTTTACATTTTATTGAGTTTGGACCATTTCATTTTCAGACTTCAACAGACGCCCGAAGCTAACGTAACCTTAATGTTTTTAAAATGTTTTAATGCCATGCGTAGGAGCGCTCATTAAAGCCAAGAAATTATTGATAGCTCGACTGCGGGATTATTTTTTCAAGAATGATTTCACTTTTATAGCCAACAGCTTGTCATCTCAAATCATGCATCCGGTGTTGCAGTTTGAATACATATCGGGGCACCAGTTTTAGCGAAATTTTGTCAGTTTTTTTAGAAAGGTTATTTTAATTGTTTCGTATATTCCTTGTCATCGTGTAATTTGCGGATAACCGAGACTGATTTACCTCCATTGTTGGCGTGCGACTTTTTCCATATTCTTCATAGAAATTTCTCCCTTCAGCTCAACAAGACTGAAAAATGCTGACATACACATCAAATATGCATCAGCCCTTTCACATAGTGCAGGTAGGTCAATGAGGTCATAATAATATTTAGGTGGTTCAAGTGTCTGTCACAGAGGTAATATCTTTAATGTTCACTGATGGATGCTTACAATCACGGGACAGCGACCTGACGACGTCTAGAGGGAGTATTCCTGAAGTGCAGACAGTGAATACCTGTGCCAGCGTCTTAAGCCTATTTCATCCCAGGACTGACCTTTGGGAATCGTTCCTATACACCGAGTCTGCACAACGACGTGCTGATATTCATATGTGTATTCCAGCCCTGAAACTTTGGAAATGATGACAGAAACGCATGCGATTATTTTGATAGTAAGGGGTACAATATTGCAGTGCGTGTAATGTGTTTAATGTTTTTGAAAGTATGCAGTGTTTACCGTTACCGACCTTGCACTTTGTGAAGCCTGCATTTCATAACACGTTTGTGGCTTCCTCCCAAAATGTCAAGGGGTTTCAGGAGAACAGGTGTATCTTACTTCATTCAGTGGGCATTTTAGTTATGTTTATATTGGTCAGAGGAATGTAGGCTGTCTTTATGATTTATCGCCTTTAATGGTTTTTTCAATGGGTACTGGGTATTGGATCGATGATCAAATACCTTAATGCACTGTTCATTGGTCGGTCACTAAGCGAAAAGCTTGGGTCAAGGCAGAGATTTCTTATTGATGTCGAAAGGGTTTGCAGCTTTTATTTAAACATTTCCACCACTGTCCTGCATCATGATCATATCTTTATGCGTGTTTCTTCAGTCAACAAAATCTCTCGGGCATGAAAGGCGTAGTACAAAATTAACAGGTCGTTTTTAGTTTCAACAAAACTGGTATATGGATTGCCGTTCCTGTGGATGTGCTGGTCCATCATTTAATCATCGTGTTTATTTGCAAGCCATATGGCAGGAGAACTGCTGCTCGACGTCAGCCAACAAACAAATACTTATTGTTTATGCAAACTGTGTGAGGAACGGTCGCTACCAGTAGGTCGGGACATGTGTACCCATGCTGAATGAACATCAGGTATTATCACTGACTGCCCACCGATACTTTGTAATTCCGGCTTCTGTTTCAAAGGAGGGAAGAGGGAGGGGGGGTTCTTTCTTTTCTCTTGTTTTATGCCATGGTCACAGCTGCATTGCATTGCACTGACAAGCATTTATTTAGTTCAGCTTCTCTACCAAAGTGAAAGGTGTCTCTATGTGTTACCAACACGCGTTGGCAGTACTGTTTATTATCACAATATGAAGCAGGTAGTATTTTTTTATACATTGATTTAAAATAAATATGAACGTTTCGGGATAACAACATGAGAGGAATTTGTCAAAAAATCCTTCTTTGCCCAAAAAATCCTCTCAAATCCAGACTAAATTTTACAGATCGACATTACTGTTTTATTTTAGCAGGGGTAAAAAATGAAATCATATTTTCTTCGATTTTCCGCGCCCCAGACGTGACCGCATATCTCACTCACTCACATGTGCATCCCTTGATGTTCTCCTTTGTCAAGAAGGAGGTATCAGAACACAAGACACATGTAGACCGTTGCTTATTAGGCACCAAACAGCGACGTGACAATAAATCCTTGCCTATAAGAGACTAACTGAAGCCGTTATGCCCCAAGAAGTATCCCAGTACGTGTGTAAGGGCTCCGTGTGGATGTCGTGAGTGGGATACAGTTCTCTATTCTCAGTGTAATGTTTTGTCTGGCTTGGTTCCATGGCACGCTCCTGTGAATTGTGCCAGGCTGATATCTTGCTTAATCCCTCGTTACTGCATAGTCAACACACAACGCTGTGCCATAATTACTGGAATAATATGACACATTTGCACGGTGCATGAGTTATGTTCACAAAACGGAGAATGTAAGTTGTATGGGGGAGAGAATCCGTACTCTGTGTCAACCGTAGATACCACTATCTTGTGGAATCCAGGCTATATTATACCTGCATTCATGGGATTCGACCCGACCATCAGTTATTAACATCAAACATTACGAACATGAGCCTTCACGGGTCAGCTAGTTTCGAAAATATGCTGTACATAGTTACTCCCATTAACCGTACCAGGATCCGTTTACAATGGTTCGAATACTGATGACTGTCTTTGGTCTCTCCAATAATCCATGGCATGTATGTGAGGTTCAGGTGATTTTAGAGTTACTACGGGCACCTTTAAATTACCTAGTGGTTAAAGCGTCATCTCGTCACGACGAAAACCCGAGTGTGATTCCCCATGTCGGTATAATGTGTGAAGCCCATTACAGGTGTCCCACGCTACAAGCAACATAGCACACAACTCACTAACTCACTAACTCACTCACTCATTTAAATTACTGCACTGATGTTGTGGCACGGGACTGACTAGCGCAGTGGCATGATGCGTTCTACTCACAGTTAACACCCGTTGCCATTCTAGGATCCGCAGGCGCTAATCCCCGACCAAAAGATTTCACTAAATGTAAAATGTCTTCCACCTGGTATGGTGCTGATTTTACCAACGTTCCATACCTTTATGCTTGCTCTAATTAAGTGGAAAAAGAGGTATCCGCCTCCAGGCATCATTGACCTCGGTTATAAAAGTAGAAGGCCATTAGCACTACAGACGTTACATATACTCTAGCCTCATCGACCTACACAAGAATGCTCAGAAAGTGCTGATCGATTATTGGAAGTGACGGTGCTGACGTACATAGTCTCTGTTATTTGCAAAACAACGACAACGTTTCTAGAGGCAATTGTCATCAGTTGTGTGTGCCAGTGTTTGCATCGATACCTCGTTAACACAAGAACACAAAAATACCTTTCCCTGATAATCCTTTATACATGTATCCACTTACGTATGCCGTATGCACATAGTCGCAGACGGAAGCCCAGACCCATTCATAGGTCAAGAAACGTAGTCTGAGAAACGTCCTGTATCTTCCCCACCGAGAAACAACTGCTTCTTTGTAAGAAATGCTGTATTACAAGCGTCTCTGCTATTCTTAACGTCACGCGAGAAGTTTTCTAACATCACGTTCACATAGACGTCAAGGCATGTTTGGAGCTGTTGCAGAGTAACCCAGTTGTGTTTGTATTGAAATTAAGACAATAAATACTGTTTCTTCGTGAATTTTTCACGAAGTGTCGTGTTTGTTTACCGACCCAGTTGGGAGCGTGCATACAGTAAGGGGAATTTACGTAACTACTTGCGGCGGCTCCTTCACGTCAATAGCCGTTAGATTGCCGAAGGCAGCTCTGAAATTGAATAAAATGTTGCGAAAATAACATGAGTGAAGTTAAGTACAGAATCACTCAATCTCCTCGCTCAGTTTTCCACTTAGCGTTGGTCGAAATACGGGTACGTATCGCTATGAACGTATTAACGAAATATTCATCTAAAAGATCCTTCTTTTGAGAAATGTTTCAGCGGAATGGTTAAGTGACCTTGAGAAATGTTTTGCTCCAATATATTTGATTTGCGTCATTAAGTAGCTGCTTTAACAGAATTAGACGAAGCACTAAGCGAATTAGCGCCACTGTAATGTCCTTTATGCAGGCCTTAAGGAAATATCTGAAAATATTTCAAGACGTTTAATACTATATTGTAAAATACCTCTCACAGATGAAATATTGCTATCTTGATGTGAATTACGCCCACGAGCTTGTGTACATGCTTTTACGATTAATAATACTGTACAAACATATTCAAATATGATCTTAATGCAGTCGTTCTAAACATGTGCTCTACCATGCCGAGTGAATGAGAGAATTTTTTTAACAAGTCATTTCAGTGTTTACGACAGTCTGTAAACAAATCTGGTCAGGTAAATCTGTGGTTGATACTATGATCAACTATCCTCGGTGTCGGGACACATAAGGTTGCAGAAACCACCCGAACGTAACTGCACGGTTCTGTGCAGTATGCGCTATTAGAACTTATTCAGCCCAAGATGGAGGCAAGTTGTGGGTCTCAATGCGATATAAGGCAGACTATATACATTGTGCTACGAGGAAAAATACTGTCTTGCTGTCGTGTTCATAATGATATACTCTACGGTGTTGATATATCAATTATGTTCATATTTCTGGAACCTTACATTCTCTGATATGCAGATCAGTCATGCAATATCACCAATAACATCTACGATATTATCTACAGTGTCACCAATAATGTCATTTGCGGACTTATCGATGAAATATTATCACCAATAATGCCATCTACGGAGCTATCAACAATGTCATCTTCAGTGTTATCAAAATGTCATCTTCAGTGTCATCAACGATGTCATCTTCAGTGTCATCAACAATGTCTTCTTCAGTGTCATCAACAATGTTTTCTTCAGTGTCATCAACAATGTCTTCTTCAGTGTCATCAACAATGTCTTCTTCAGTGTCATCAACAATGTCATCTGTATAGTTAACGATGATCGATGTAATCTAGAATGACAACAAACTTCAACAATGTGTTTAATAATGTCATCTACATCGACTATGTCATCAACAACATAATCAACATAATTATCAACAATGTCGTCTTCAGTGTCATCAACTATATCATCTCTATAGCTATCAACGATGTTATCAACAATAAGGTCAACATAACTATCATCAGTTTCATCGTCAGTGTCATCTGCAATGTCTTCGACAAGGTGTTGAATAATGCGATCTGCATAGTAAGCAATAGTGCCATCTACAATGTCTTCGACAAGGTGTTGAATAATGCGATCTGCATAGTAAGCAATAGTGCCATCTACAATGTCTTCGACAAGGTGTTGAATAATGCGATCTGCATAGTAAGCAATAATGCCATCTAGAATGTCTTCAACAGTGTGTTGAATAATGTGATCTGCATAGTAAGCAATAGTGCCATCTGCAGTGTCTTCAACTGTGTGTTGAATGATGTGATCTGCATAGTGTCATCTGCAATGTCTTCAGGCACTGTAAGAACAACAACCTGTCCTAACTGTTGGAAGTTAAACAGCCCTGGTCCAAGTATTATCGTGCAATAACCTGACCTATGGACAATCTCTGCTGAACACTACATAGACAGCTGATAGTCCAATAAGGCAGCATGGTCTCGATGTTTCTCCGCGTTTCAAAGACAACGTCAGTCTGGATGTAGGAAAACAGATACATTCGTATAAAAACAATGGTGGGCTCTTGTCAAATCAAGTATCTGTCAAATATCTGTCATGCAAAATAGGGTTCACTGCCCTAACGATACCCTGATATACATCCATTTGGAATAGCACAAAACTAGTGGTTCCTGGGATGTGTCAAGCTGGGCCATCTGCATTCATGTAGGGCGGTGCAATGGAAGTGGACCTTCACAGTTGGTCGTTGTTCCCAGAGAATATCGTCCTTGTAATTCATGTAACTCTCATGCAGTGGGAGATGAACTCCATTATCTGTTCGAATGCGATGTTTACTACTGTATAGGCAAACATATTTATCTTCTGAATTCGTTTACCTTATGGAAAGTCGTCAAACTGGTCTCCTTTAAACACACGCGTAATCTTAACAGGAATGCTGCTATGTATGTTAATGTAATATTTAAGTCCACAAAGATTTTGTTAGCTTGGGGGGGAGGCATTTATCTACCACCCTGACATGTTGATTTATAAGAATTTTGCATTCTCATATACCGCCGTTGGTGGTGTATCGAGGTATAAACAGAATTTGACTGTTCGCCTGTACTTACAGGGCGTTGTGGGGTACAGCTTAAATAACTGAGGACAGCATATGTCGTAAAACGTGATGACATAACGTTGTTGGATAGAGTTACTTTTGTACATAATATATATTGCACGTGTGTCATATGTAACTATACTGTGAAGAATTTACTCAATGTGATATGTCGCATCTCACGTACTGATCAAATGGATTTTCCCATCAGTTGCATCGATGTGCAATTTTTGAAGTGCAATACATTGAGACTGTTATGGTCAAATGATATATTGTTGTATGCAAGTTGCACAGTGTGATGCATACATACCATACATGAGTCACGTATTACACTCTTTCTATCGCTCTTACTAGATGAAGTAACTGTCACCGGGTCCTAGGGTCCTAAATACTCATAAATTAGCTCTCTTTGTCCTAACTTTAACACGACTTTACATGTCTTTTTTTACATGTCTTTACACGGTTTTACATCACTTACAAAATAGTGTTCAAGATAAAATGTTATTTTAAAGATGGGCTGTTTCCTGCCCAGAAAAACAGAATCAAGTTACACTGTTTGGCCTTGAACAATGGTTTGTATGTCAAATCATCATTTTACCATCGTGTACATGATCCACATTTAGATCAGCCTTACTTAAAATTTTGTATATATGGTGGCGAGTATCTAACCGTTTTTGAAGCGAATGAGTTTGAAAGTGCAAAAGCTGGCATGATAAGACGGTTGGACTGTAGTCAAATAGTTCAAATACCATCTGTTTGCAGTGCAGTGTAGCCGACAAGCTCAAATGAACACAATACACTAACATTTGATCTGTACTGAATGTTCGCCTACGCGTTACTGTTGAAGTCATCCATGCTTAATACATCACCTAAACTTACACTGTTAGATCAGGCATGGGTTATAAAATAACTTACTGTGTCTTTTTAAAGTCTTTATGTCGAAGATCCTCTTTCATACGCTATGCGATACTTTAGAATATCAATAACATTGTGATTGCAATGTACGCTCCAGCGGTTAAATGACAGCAACAATAAGCTAGAAATATTCAGCCATGAATGGGTACACGGATCAAAACGACCAGACACATAAAATGTAACAATTATTTCATAGATGATGGCAAGGATAAAGTGTTTCAATTTCGTAAATAGCACAAAACAAGATCATAAGCACATCGACTTAGGGGTATCCGGGCTGGCAGATATCGTTTCACATGACACCATAAACCCCTCAGTGATGACTGTTTGCAAAGATGATTGGATCGATCCCACATCGTCCACGAGGTCCTGGTGGTGATTGGTGATTGGAGTTAAACGAGGAATAGACAACGTGGAGAGGGAGGAAGAACGAGGTTGCGGGTGAGTGTGAGGGGAAGTAGTGAGGAAATACTAAAGTATGTTGTATGTATAAAGGAGTGTATCGATCTTCCTTTATTTGTCTAATTCAGTTCCCGTGTGTCACACATAAGCGCCTTTTGCTACCAGGGAGAACTAAAGCCGGAAGACCTCCAGTTGTCACAAACTATGTAGTCTTCAAGTAACTCACAGAACTAAAATCTGAGAACTAATCTTTTTATCAAATTAGAACTGTTCAGACCATGATCTTACATATACTGTTGTTTGCAAATTGAACATTATTTTATATTGCAAAGATGGTGTCGTGAAGTACGTCAGCATACATAACTGTTCGCACATATCTAGCTATTTGTGTCATGGGGTTGCAGTCGATTTAGTACAGATCATTTTGCATTAGTTCCAGCAAGCAGTACATGCACTGTTATGTCACTGGATGTCGCCTTCCATCAGTCACCTGATTGTGTGGATGGTTTATAGGGCGCGTGGTGTCTGGCAATATAACATATGTACTATATATGCAGTGTGCAACTAGAGGGCTCTACATTGTCTCAGGACATGCTTACTGACAAGACGAACACCCTGATTTTCAGTCACCCATTCATATAATTCTCACATGAGTAAGCAAAACCGATTTGACATTATATTTATTTTTCTCTATTAGGCCATCAGAAACTCCAAACACACACGGGTGTCAAGTCCTATATATTGTGAGTGTTACTGCAAACAGTGGCTTTCCACCTTCATCCACCCGTCCGTGCATCTTGCTTCCTTTCAACAGCCATATTCTCCTAGTCCACAAGTGGCTGCGTCATTTAGTATAAGGCATGTTCTATCAATCTCAGAGTCAATTACACAACCTGAATGAATTTTCATTTACAGCTTAGGAGATTTCAATTATTCACACGGACTCATGAACCCTTGGCTTGAACGTAATAAGCAAATTCTTCAGCCTCTGAGTAACTCAACGTGTCATAGCTGACGCTGAATTATTCAGGATTATATAGTTATCGCACACAGATGAAATAGAAATGGTAACTTTAAATACCTGCTACAATGCAAGGAGTGTATAACCTTAAGCATAATGGTATATTCATTACGATTTTGTAGAAATACCTACTGCAAAACTCCTCTAAATTCCTTTGTAAACCAAAGTGCCAATTTCATTAAAATTTTGCCAAGGATTGTTTGTGTTTTCTACAAAAGTACAAGGGTCACGACACCATAAGACGGACATGGACAGTGGATGTGTGACTTGACCCATTTGTACGTCACTACGACGCCTACACTGGCCGATCGGTTGTTGGATATCCTTGACGATGAAGTGATATATTTAGTAGGCTGTGGCTGGCACACGCTTAAACAATTGATTGATTTTTTAAAGCCATATAGTCGATGCATTCATGTCAGCGCCAACTGTTGTATAAGTACAGGAAAAATCTTGATATTTTGCTACGTACGTTTGAGGAACTTTTGGGAATAAGGTTGTTCTCCCACTTATGTGTGTTAGTCTGTCAGCACCCTACACGTGTCCGTGACCCGAGTGGGCAGCATATCTATCTACTAATGAGGCCTGTTGAAAACACGTCTAGGATACGCTAGGTCGAAATAGCATCTATACAAAACAAGTATGTCAGAATGAAACTGAAACAAGCGGCTGTGTTCCTTGGTAATCCAAGACAAAACACGAAGGTTAACCTAGAAACCCAGAAATTGGTTCTCACGGAGCTAAATAGTAAAGTAGAAACACACACTATCAGTGACTAATCAAGACATTTAACGAAACACACAGAATTAGGTTAACAAGCACAAGGGGCACTCTAATTAAATGGACGACATCACCAGCTGCTGGCCGTCCCTGTGACCCGAATGTTGCTATATACACTAATTTACTTAATCTAACCCAATATCTCACGCATGGTTTGTTGTGTCAAAAGAATAGACTCTAAGGAAGCATTGTCCTATGGTTTATACCGCATCAAAGGTACATTGTTTACAGTAGACTAAATATTCTCCGTCTAGACAGCGGATGAGGTGCCCGTCATAACCCTGAGGAACACGCCATTCTGAGTCCATCACGGCGGGAATGTCTCAACTATAGGCGATGTTATACTTGTGAAGTAGGATACAGACCGCAGTGTCCACAAAACAACAATCCAGCCAACATCTACACTAAACGTCCCTCACAAAGATGCCTTGACAGAACAGGGAATTACATTGGCGAACGGCTAAACCCTGTTTACACGGATCTGATTAGCTGTGCACGGAGTACCTTGCATAACAGTAACAAATTTTAATGTGAAACACCTTTTATTAAGTAAATACGGAAAACATTGTTCCCGAACACCGTCCATTGTGTATACATATCGTACAAAAACAAGTCAGAAAAGTTTAAGCAATAAACATGATAATATTACGTTCCACATTTTTAGAAGATAATGTGAACTAAATTTTAAAATAAATCAAGTTACCAACTGGATCTCCCAGTTTGTTGAACAATTGTTACGATCTCTCTCGATGGTATTTTGCAAGACCGGATACTAGCTGGTTTATGGGTACGACAGAACACTGATGTCTGTCAGGCAATCCAGACAAGTGAGCAATGAAACGACATTGTTGTACATTGCCACAATGTCCACTAGGAATTAACCAAGTAGGCACTCACGTGCCACCTACGTGTGGATACATTTGCCCCCGGATGGTCACAAGAACTCACCATTCCTTGATGGGACCTGTCACTATATCCACAAAGGCATATGTCAGTTAGACCACCCAGCTCATCTGAATACAAAAACTCATCCTGCACCACATCAAGATGTCTTTCAGTGGCAAATCTTGAACTAATGGGATTCCAGGCTTCTGGTGGCCGTCTCCAATACAGACACCCTCAGCAATGACAGTAGCTTTCTAGCCCAATAACTGTAACAGCAGAAACGTGAGCTTCAGAAACATGTGAGTACTCGTAAGGCAAAGGCATGACACATGTAGACAGCCTTGGCATTTATGCCGATGTTCCTAGTGTCTCAGACAGATAGATCTAGTTAGTCCATATCTTGTTCAAGACAGCATCATCTCGTCAGGTGCCTCTGACATCTATGGTAACATGCCAGGGCGCCAGAGACGGTGGTTGTACGTTCTGTTCGGATTCTCCAAATAGCCATCTGTACACATCACTGATGTACGAAAATTTACTTTCTACTTGTATCTACACCAATGATTTGAGTTAGGTACCCAGCGATATGTTTCAGTTGATATTCCTGTAAATAAAGGCTACAAAATTTACATACCCGTGTAAGGAATCTCTGCTAAAGGCCATACATTTTAGTTAACGACTCTGGTCACTATGTTGTGATGGTAGAACCTTGTGTGTTCACATTCAACATAGTCACCATCACTGGTTATCATCTTAGGTTGGTAATGCATAGCTGGCATCTTTGGTGATCATGTGACATTAATTTGTCCGTTAAAGGTCTTTCCGCATTCCGGTTCAACCGTGTCTCTCTTCATCTTGTAAATACATTCATATCGAGTCTGTGGCCTTTTGAAGTATGTAATATAGTAGGTCTTCACTTAATCATGTTTCTGTCCACTGACCGTCTTTGGGGGATTCTTGGCGAAATGAGCCGCCAAATGAAATCGTACTCATTGTATCCTCCACACTAAATATCACCTTGATGCACTGCCCCAAATGATACATATTTAGTCATTCATACTACTTGATACAGGCTGTAATTGAATATTCTCTATTTGGAATGTATACCAAATTCACCCATCCTGTCCTCTATACTCTCTCTTTCAAGGTTCTGTTATTCCTGTCAACACCGATTAATAACTCTATAACGAATTATTTGACCAATCAGCGGACTTCAGCACCGTCCAATCAATCCTCCAATAATTTGTCTGTTTAACTAACCCGGGGTTATTGAATCTAACATTTATTTCTCAATAAACATTGTTTGGCCACTGCAGCTTGAAGTCCCGGGTCAGCATGAGAACCCACTCATCTGAACTGCCAGGGTCGCTCATATCGGTACATGATAACAGCCCTAACCATCAATACCAGTGATTGCCGAGCTTCTGATTGCAATCCTAACATACAAATATTGGCGATATATTGACTACCCGGGACCGTACTCACGCTCTGTTGTAAAGGGAGACTAGCGACTTCTAGAGTGTAAGTAACACGATTCAATGTTGGATTAGAAGGGGCGATATTGATGACGATAATTGTGCAGGATTCTTGCTGTGTGAGTCTGACACAACTTGGCCGATAATGATCAACATTGACCAGCAAATTTGCACATAATAACATTAGCTGAGCGTTATCACATTTCTCAAGGCCTCGAAACACGATCTGGTGACAGTTCCAAACTTCGTGAAGTTTAATGGCTTGTCAGGAGCATCACCACGGACGGTCGTGTGTTACTGGTGTACAAGATATTTCATTAAAGTTGGTGTGACTGGACGTGTGAGAGTGTGTACCAACTGGTAATGTGCTAGCTTTGGTACCTTAGGGAACGTGGTGGAGACTGTAGGTAATGGGTTTCGCTTTAAGAATAATAATTGTTTACTGTTTCCTTGTCTGTAGATCATGAGTGGTTGGGTTTAAAATACCTTTCGAATTTGGGAGGAGTGTTAGACATAGGGAGGAGTGTTTCCAGTTTTGACTTTACATTATCTGTCTTGACTTGCACCCTTCGGTCCCGTGTTTCCTTAGTTGATAATTGCCTTGCCTTGGCATGGGTTTTGACGCGTGCCTTCATGGCATGGCATAGTAATCATTTAATTCTGCTTCTGGCAAACATTTCACCTGTTTATGCAATGAAGTATCTATTTAGTATTTCTTCAATTACATTATTTCTCTTCAACGCAAAATTGGTGGCATCACGACGCGTGTTCTGCTGTATCGCAGTAGCTATAACCTGGAATTATCATGGAATATGCGTAAATATAATGATTAAATATCATAGCGAATTAGGGGAGGAACTGGGGAAAGCAGTTTCGGCGACAAGTAATCAACCTGCTGATACTCTGTAGCCACTCGCCTAACTCTTGTTACATCCGAGTGATATTGGGGATCTATAACTGCTCGGTTGCCCAATTACCTTGTCTACAGTGTACTTCGTATGCAAATGGATCGGTGGGGGTTATCGGGTACACAGCTTTGTCATCAGCCTTGAGGAATGTTAGTTAATACAATTTCGCCCGTTCGTTTTGAGGAACCCTGACCGGCATTACCTCACCCCTGGATTATTCCGTTTCCTCGTTCGGTCCCTAAGTAATTGTAAACGACCTTTTATTGGAGTTTCAAGAATGGTTGCAATGTTATTATAGATTCCTTATAGGGACCAGTAGCAAACATGTACTCGGATGATGCACAAGATGTCTTTAAAAATAATAAATCCCAGTGATATCTCGGAATGATAAATGACACCGTTGCATGGGTGATATATCAATATGCTTTAACCCATTCTCACAATGACTAAAGAATACTTGACGCATTACATCCGTATATAATGACAGTTATAGAAGACTGACCTGATATGTAGAAGATATGTACTGTTATGTGGCACGTCATGCTGGTATATAATCAATCATCAGCATGGATAGTCTGTCTGCTATGTAACTGATGATGGGAATGTTCGACTGCCTGACGGGTGTCACGTAACATCCGCTAAGTCTTCCCATTAGCGTGCATTACTTCCATTTAGGGTAACCTTGTATTGCGATTAGGCGTCATGCAACGTGTTATATAGAGCATGGTACGAGAAGACTGACAGACACTAACCGAGGGGGTTTAGAACCGCTTTAAACGGTTACGTCAGCGTATTGAAGAAGAAAACCAAATATAATTCCTGGGTTTGGGAGATATCTGTCCTTATTTTCTGATGAGTTCGTTTATTTCTTTGTAGTTTGAACTGTGTGGCGCGGAACCGAAATAACATGCACGGGTTCATGTTTGTCTCGATATGTGTCATTTGAAAAATGTGGGACCTTTGGTTAACAGTCAGTATCCTTTCTGGACAAACAAAAAGATCTGGTGATTATTCTGTGTCATGCCAACCACTGTTTCAGAATTCATTATGTACAGGCAGGAACTGGTGGAATCAGATTTACCTGTTCGCCGGTCTTTACACGTATGAATTATGAAGGCCTCGAGAGCGTCGAGTATACGCTCTGTGTTTCTGTGTGTCACTTTCGTCTGCAAGATGGACAGTTTTCTGCGGCTTCAAGGTACTAGTAATAGTCCACTTATAAGGCGTTTATATCCAGGCACATTGCCTGCTCACGGCGCTACATACCATACTATCACCGGTCATAGGACACTTTCCGATGTTTTTTCAACTCCATAGGGATCATACAGCCGTGCTGCCTGTTAGGCTCAATGAACTAAATACTCACATTGCCAGCACATCCACACAGGTACCCATTGTACGTCTGGGTGAACTGAGTCAATGTGGATCTAAGTCTCTTGTCTAAGGATACTAAGCAAATGGTTCCACCTCGGGACCCAAACCTAGGTCTCTCTACCGGGGATCGAACCCGGGCCTTTAGACGCCTTACGACTGCACTATTGCGCTCCAAGGTTTGGGGATTTTCTTTATTATCTGTGTGTTTGATGCTTGTTGTAGAGGACTTTCCGTAAACCGCATTGGGCAGTTGCGATACACGGCTGTTTTCACATCCACGCCATTAATCTGGATCGGGAAGCTTTGTCAGCGTGGGTAGTTTTGTAGTAGATTATTGATGATCGGATTATGTCACATGGTGTAACCTGACCAAATATATAGGTCTTTCTATTATAGTGCACAATAACTATAAGCTATATGGCGTATGTGATTCGTCAACAGCTTGAGCGACGTCCTGGTATCTTTTGTCCTACATACACAAGGTATGGTGCAAAAACAGACGACAGTTACTGACATCTGGCGAGGGCAGTGACAGGGTTTCGAGATAGTGACACTGGATTGTGGGTGGCTGTTGGCCCGCTGTCGATCTAGCGCTGTTTAACGATGCCAATATTCACCGAAGGTGCTGAATATCGCCCTTCAGAAGTGAGTTATGGATTGAGATAGTGACATTGGGTTATGGGTTGAGAAGGTAGCATTTGGGTGTTTGTTAAGATGATGACACTGGGTTGGGAGTTGTGAAGGTGCCATTGGGGTGTGAGTAGACATGGTGACGTATGTTGAGTTGACTGATTGTTTCTTAACGCCGCACTCAGCAATAATCACGCCATATAGCGGTTGTTTGTAAGTAATCAAGTCTGAACCAGACATTCCAGTGGTCAAGAGCATGAACATCGATCTACGCACATGGGATACGATGACATGTGTCAACCAATTCAGCGAGCTTGTCGACCAGATCCTGTCAGACAAACATGGGTAACTGAAGATCAGTTTTAACCAGATCACCACGGATGAATTTTCAGAGGACATGATGACACTGGGTTTGGGGTTGTGACAGTGACATTGGATTTGGTGTTGACACGGTGATACAATGTTGTGGACTGAGATGGTGACACAGGGTTGTGGCTTGAGATAGTGAGGTAGGGTTGTGGCTTCAGATGGTGACACAGGGTCGTGGCTTGAGATGGTGACACAGGGTTGTGGCTTGAGATGGTGACACGGGGTTGTGGACTGTGATAGCGGCACAGGGTTGTGGCTTGAGATGGTGACACAGGGTTGTGGCTTGAGATGGCGACACAGGCTTGTGAACTGAGATGGTGACACATGGGTGTGGATTGAGATGGTGACATAGGGGTGTGGATTGAGATGGTGACACAGGGTTGTGGACTGAGGTGGTGACACACGGGTGTGGATTGAGATGGTGACATAGGGGTGTGGACTGAGATGGTGACACAGGGGTGTGGATTGAGATAGTGATATCACGATGTAGATTCCGAAGGTGTCATTGGATTGTTGGTTGAGATGTGACAATAGGTTGATAGCTGAGATGGACTGACATGGTGACATTGTATTGTGTATATCTACATCTTCTACCTCTTTTACACCTTGCTTTTTACGTCCCAGGAGTTAGTAAAAACACTGAATTAAAAGCCTCGAGTTCATAAAACGCGTGTGGACCATTTCGCTCGAGCCTCGCAATTATACTTTTGCAATCCAAAGTGTCACATTTTACCTGAAACTTATAGCCACAACCACTCGTTGAAGGAATTTGCAAAGAAACTCGTGTATTTTTTATTTGGTTCATGTTCTCCAAGTCTGCTTATGAGATCTCTGACGTCATCGCAACAAGGATATGTGGATGTGACAGCACGCTTGGAAGAGGGCACGCCAGTAGACAAACTCAAATGAACCCGCGGTTATAGTGAAGCTCCACCTCGAGTTATCGGTTAGTTTTGTTCTGTGGAATCGATACGTCATAATCGACCAGTTATTGCCTGCGTCTCTGAACACCGGTGCCCATCCTGCTGTAATAGGCTCAGATGTACGTTGAGTGGGTTAGAGACGTCACAGACCTTAGTAATGGCACTCATGGTGGTGGCTATATGTCTTTGTATAAGCTGAACCCAATTGATAAGTATGCTGAATATATTTGGGATATTGTTTCAACTATAGATTGAACCCTTCTTTAAGGAAATTCCCCCAAATAGTCACTATCAATTAGTTGTTGTTGTTCAGAATATTTTTCTTTATATATTTCAAAGTCATGTCTTGCATGTCAAGATTTTTATCTTTACTCAACTGAATCTGTAGTGGAGTGTCACTTGTTTGAGTAGGGATGTATACAGTTTTAGACGTGATTGTCATTTATCAGGTCTGAGGAAGGCAGTGATGTCCGTCCGGGAACCAGATACTATGCTTCTCAGATGTTCCAAGAAGAGAAGACGAATCTTCAGAAAGAAGTTCACAATAAAATGGGGTTCAGGTTTTCTGGTGCTCTTTTGACATCTAGGCCGGGCGTAGTCAGACTGAGACACATTCTTTCATTGTAATACAAGACGGACACAGTCTGGGATTTTCTGTCGAGACACATATACAGGAAAACACATGTGAATGTGCATTCTGTTTTGTTATACAATTATACCAGATAAAGATACAGAGCTTCACCTTTAACACAATAATACCTTCACCGGTCAATCTGCTGAATGCAAGACATTTGGCTGTATCCAGTAATACTAGCAATCTATATTCCTAAACTTCCAATCAGAAAGTCATTACTCGAAATTTGGATTGGACAAAGCATTTTACAAAGCTATCAGAAATATAGTCAGTGGAAGAAAACTAAGATCATTATTATATTATTACCGTATCAGCTACAAAACCATAGATTATCCCTTCCTTGTCTTTTATACCTACAGGCGCCATTGCCCATGGGTGAGCACTTTCTACCGGTCTGTCGTGTTTTGTTTTTGTTTTTTTATTGCAGAGCGATATAGGTTCTCTGAAATCTATATCCAATAATGAAACAGTACCGCAACAGTGATTTCATGTAGTACAATAATGGTGTGGCTTAGTTCGCATGGGATGGGTCGTTACCACCTATTAATCTCAATGGGTAAATAGAGATTCTGAATGTATTTCAGGCTACGTCATGAAGACGTAAGTACATAAAGCATTATCTCTATGTTTATATGCCATAAAAGTACCGTCGATAAACCCAAGTCGATGTACTTCCAAATTAAAGTAAGTAGGTAATAGTAATTACATTGAGTGGTTATTACTTACGTGCGTCATTCATACTATATCATTCTAACCAACTCAAACACTCAAAAATAACCAAACTTCCATTACAGTTTTCGTGTTATTCTGGAACAGTGACGGGCGTGAGCAGATCGATATTGTCAGAGGCTATCTGGTCGTCTCGTCCATCAGTGTCGCCGTCGACGGCATCGCTCAGCACGCCCGTACCTCGACTGTAACACCGCCGTTACATTGTTTATCGAAGTGACGGTCACAATTAGATTGGTTACAAACCCCAAGTATGTGTGTGAGTGTTTGATTAAGAGAGCATTGAGGAACGGAATCAATAAATGGATACACGAATGAGCTCAGGGTACACAGGTCACTGTGACCTGGAGGCTATGTGTGTGGTGTCGGATGTATTTTCTTCTGTAATAGTATACACAGCTGACTAACATCTGGTTATTGTGTAGTTACCGCCATGTCACATGCCAGAGACGCGTAAATAGAATATACCTATACGCAACATCGATCTTATTTTGCCACACTGTGAATTGAATTGAACGCATAAATCGGCTGAAAGTGTATTGTATTATGTAGGTGAGGATGTAAATATGTGGACTGGCAATGAAGTTTTTGTTGTCGTTGCTGTTGTTGTTCATGATGCTGATGCTGATGCTGATGCTGCTGCTGCTGCTGCTGCTGCTGCTGATGATGATGATGATGATGATGTAGCAATTTCCCTTTCAAAAAATTGTATTTTGAGTTCTAGAGGAGAACCGCTTTGGCGTAATCTATTTTACAATTCCATAGACCAAACTTTACTAACAGGATCCGCTTATGGTAGAGGCGAGTTTCATTTTCTCCCTGGCGATGATCACTGAGATAGCCCAGTGGTTATAGTACTCACTTCTCGTAACAAAAACCCGGGTTCCATTCCTCACATGTGTACTATATGTGAAGCTCATGAGCTAGCATATTGCTAAAGGCGGCGTAAAACCTAACTCAATCACCTATCGGCCGTATCGCCTGCAGATTTGTGTGTCTTTGGTGCTGACCTGCTGATTTAGGGGAAGAATGACAGGACGTCCGAATTGTGATATCAGCCTGTCTTGTCTTAGTGTTCAGTGTTCATCAACCTACATCATGATTTCCTCACACGTCGTGACAAAATTAAAATTCCTTAAAAAGATGCTTCGAACCAATTGAGTATGGATTGCAGGTGAATTAATGGTCAAACAAAGGGTTCTCCATTTTCACTTCCAAGGTGGAAATGTCGTGACTTAATTTCATGATAGCCTCTAGATTTTTCTGAGACCAATTTACCTTCACAATTAATCATTGCCTGTCAAGACTCTCAGATCTAGCACCCAATAGTCCATACCAGGTAGTTTTTACAATAATGTAATTTGAATTCAAGTCACATTTACAACCACTTCCTGGACACCCCTCTTTGGGTCTCCTTCCCCGTGAATTACGTTTCTCCCTCACAACACGAAGCAGACTCGTGAGTAAATCATGGTGTTGCGTGATTGACTTGCTCTGTGACTGCGATGTACGGGCATTTCCTAGAAGACAACGTCAAATTAATCATTTGTTCTCCAAGAAACACGTACTTTTTATGTATACCTTTGTGAGTGGCAGACACCTTTAGGGAAGGGCATGCTTCCCCATTCCGGAGCATGTGGTTTCCTCGCTGGATTCTGTGATCCATTCAAATACTTTTAACCACTTTTTATCTTTTATCACTTCCAAAGATCTATGATATTCCAAGCTGCTTATTCTCTGGCGTTGACGTTCTTTGTTGATCACAGAAAGGTAACATATTCCTATAATTAGCATATTCATGGATAAATCCTTCATTCCAGTTTTCCATGTTCCCATTTTAGTGAGGCGTTTACGAAGAGTGACGTTTCTGTAACCTAACGACACCATCGACAAGGGCAGACATTTTCTATCCTGTGATTATGTAATGATAATTATGCTAAAAAAGGTTATCCCGACCAATTATTATCCCGGTGTAACAATCAGCCAGTCCTGTCCAAATCTGTCTTTTATACTGATATTTATCCTGGTTCATTTCCCTAATGATACCTTGTTAGTTTTACGTTCTGCCATGAAATCATAAAGCTGCTCAATTGATTCTACACACGATGCCAAACTTGTCACATCGTGAAGACTTGGCTCTTCTGATGAACATCGTGCCACGCGTTTCATGGACATGAAATGTCACCTTTAATGAACATCACGTGATGCATGTTATGGACATCATATCACCCACATCTTGATGGACACCACATGATATTTGTTATGTGTATTATCTTCTCCATCGGTTATCACAACGTGGTGGAGAGGAGGGACACAGTTGTACAATGTCGTGAAACGAGGCTCATGTCACGTGTGTATGCCCAATCCGTTAATCATAATTTATTATTCTGTTAATAGCGTGTCTAAAATATCCAAGGTGTTTGTCATTGCATGTATATATGTACTGACATCTGAAAATGAAACTTTATGATGATATGTACTTCAGATGTGGTGTTGACGCTGGATACATGAACACAGGCAAAGGAAGCTTGATGGCGTCTCGTCTCGCGGACAAAACGAAACTCGAACTTGCAACTCCTGTCTCCTTTCAAACTGAATTTTATCAATAATATCTCTAAAATATCCAATAACGAAATGCAAATGTCAGATGTGTGAATACTGTGTTTTTGCAATATCTGTGTGTTTACCCTCTGTTCAGTTTAACACCTCTGCACAGAACACCTCTGCACAGAACACCTCAAAAGAAAGGAGATGAGCTTCTTAAAGACACAGTTCATAAGCATAATACAGTTGATGTTCCAAATCCACCCTTTTGCACTCGGTATTTTTCCATACCAGGGCAACCCAAGTAGTTTGTATGGCGTTACATAAGAGTAAAGACAGTCTGGTATTACGACTGCTACCCGGTACGATTTTACTGATGGGTAAACAGAGGCAAATTTTGAATAAACTTACTGCATTAAGAAAACTCACATGTGTAGGCGGGACCGTTGCCCAAAACAGTTTCATGTGACAAAGGTTTCTTAACTTCACCTGATTGATGGCAAGGTGTCTGTTCACATGTTTTGCTTGTTTATTTGTTTGTTGTTTAAAGCTACACTCAGCAATGTTCCAGCTATAGGGAAGCTGTCTGTAAATAATCGATTCTGGACCAGAAGGTCCAGTGCTTGAAATCACGGACACTGCATATCGGAATGTGACGTATGTAGCCTAAATGTAACTTAAGGTGTATCATTTGAACAACTTGCGTCCCTTTGCAGTGTCAAGAGCTACAATAACTTTTCGTGGTTTGAGCCTCAGGTCATCGTCATCTTTTGCCGGTAAGTACCCGTGATCGTGGGTGGCATCAAAGACTCTAAGATTGGGATCAGTAAACCTTACCCCAAGCGCAATAACTTGACTGAAGTACTGCTCAAAGTGACATTACGCTCAAGATAGCACCCAACTATGATCCTAATTCCACAAAGACTGCAAAGGTGAAAAAAACCATGAAGTTGATTACTACAATTCTTTCACTCTTTCTTTTTCTCTGTATGAAAACCAAGGCATTAGCTGTGTTACATCTCTATATTTGATAAGAAATAGCCGAATGACTCGCATGATTGAGATGGTCCTTTGATGAGAAATGCGTTTTGTTTTCGTCAGAGCAAAACAACATGTTTCGAGGGAATTGGGGCCCTTTGGGAAGCATGTAAAGCCTAGTTCCTTTGAATTCCCTTCAAAGTTCGGGTTGCGTTTTTGTGCGTACTTTTGTACTTAATGTATACTTCTTTAAGTGTTTAAGTTGAAAATCAGCCGTTTAAACGGCGTTTTATGGCAGCTGCGTTTTTATGATGCATTGGTAAGGTCGGTGTGAAAAAACTTGCACTACTCTTAAGCCATTCATTGTCCGTGATCTACAATTACATATAACTCTACGTAGACCTCCCGCCCATGTTTTAAAATAGCCTTACCTATTGGTATGTGCCAAGTCGTCAGACATCTGGGAAGACCTGCCTCACCTTAGACATGCCTGAAGACTACGATCATGAGTTTGAATCCCAGATAAGTTTATGCTTGTTGCAACCGTTTCAGACTTGCGTCGATTTCAGCTTCAACAAATCATGAAATAATAACTAAATGTCAAAAACGTCCTCAAACCGAACTCGAGTGCCTACTCACTATACGCTTCGTGGTTCGTTTTATTCTAAACCCACGAACACAGATATGGTGCTATGACACATGGAGGCATTATCGATCCGAATCAGGACTCAAACTCACAATGCTAACCTATTGACCTGTCCAAGGTACACAACCACCAGTCTGCATAGGTCACTGGACATACACTACAGAACATAACTTCAAACTGTACATGCATATAGTTTGCACTGGTCGTTTATGAAAGGACATAAGTTTATGTCACAGTGTGATCTATAGTTTGGGCACCATGTCGGGCCTTCTGTTCCTATTTTCATTATACATACATCACTACAAGTTTGCTTCTGCAACAGGTTGAGTGTGTTGATTACATACCACTAACACCTGCACTGTTCGGAATATTCATACTGAATATACGATTTCTTTTATAAGGCTGGTCGGTTGCATTATTACATTACTATACATTACATACATTACATACATCGCTTAGGACTTTTATAACCCTCGAAGATCCGGGACAGAACTGATCTTCAGGAGCCAATTCTTGTTATACGACTTACGTGATCGTGTGGGTGAGGCTCACTGTCTTCGTTGACACATGTCTTATCCCAGTTGCGTAGATCGATGCTCATATTGTTGATCACTGGAATGACTGGACCATTCTCGAATATTTTCAGATCGCCACCATATAGCTGGTTTATTGCTGAGTGCGGCGTGTGCTACGTAAAACTAAACTCACTCACTCACTCGCTCACTCACTCACTCGGATTTTCGCTTGGTTGCCATGTTGTCTGACTGAAATATGGTGGTAGGGCCGTCAGTATTTACACAGTTGTCAAGATCAGACAGGCCCATTGGGGAGATTCTACATGTGAATGGCCATTTCACATAGATTTATAGCAGCGTTCATTAATATAATTGTCGAATCGCGAAGGCGGAACTCAATAACTGAAGTCGTTAGGACTTCCGTATAGCTTCCGAAGCTTAAAGTTCTATTTTGTTCCGCTACTTGAGTGTGTTTGGGGCGGTAGGACGTGTCAGGGATTTCACCATCACCAACTATCTGTGTTGCCGTTTATTTCCTTCTGCGTGACAGGTGTGCCCTAAGGCACTCCCTTTACAGATAGTTGTCAGTACCGATGTAAAAGTCGTGGTTGTAACGTTCTCATACTGGACTCTGCGTTTGGCCTTTGTCAAGGTTTGTGATAAATTAGGCCAATATGCATAAATTTTCATGAATTTTCAGTTTAGATTCTTAACAGAAACACAAAGCCGTTGACTAAATATTTATTGCTTAGGACATTGTTAGCCAATTGAATACTGACTAAATACTAGTTCATAAAGTTCATTTACGTCAACATCACTCTAAACTGTGGTTTTGCTCCATTATATTAATGGAATGCATCGGCATGAAGACTGCTGACGTCGACATTGGGAAACGATCCCCCATTGGGAGCTGAACTACATTCTCAGTAGGAAAGGCGAACGCCTACACCTCTAAACTAACCCTGCTCTTCCTAAGAATAATTGTGTCCTAAAACGAGAACGGGTGGTCAAGAGGGTAATGCGCTCGCTCAGCTTTCAGAATGTCCAGGTTTGGTTCCCAGCATGGTCACAGTGTCGGCCAACCAACTGTGATATTGCTGGAACAATGCTGATTGTGGTGTAAAACCATACTCACTCTGTCAGTCACTCAGCTTGTAGAGATATATACTTACCTCTGTCACGTCACTGGTAACCTGCAATCTTCTTACCTGTCAATATGTATATCGCCAATCAATAGAGCATGGGAGAGAGGGTGTTATGAGTGCAGCTGTAGTTTCAACATGGCAAATTGGTGTCACTTGTAAATGTAATTAACATGATAAATGGTGCCAAACACTGCAAGTTGGTGTCACTTATAATGTATTTAACATGATGGCCTGTGTTAAAAATTGCAAGTTAACGTCACTTGTAAATGTAATTAACATGATAACCTGAGTCAAACATTGGAAATTGGTGTCACTTGTAATTGCAAGCGTTTTTCTTCATATTGAAATATACATTATGCGGTGTTAACGGCAAGCAAACACACATCTTGTATATATCAGTTTTGTCGGTTTATCATAATTTAGTCATCGTATCCCGACTGTGCAAGTCGATGCTCATGCTGTTGATCGGTGGATTGTTTAAAGCCTACCGCCATATGGTTTCAACATTGCTGAGTGTGGCGTAAAACTAGACTCACCCACATTCACTTTTAAACTGAGATGTGGTTATTTCTCGTTGGGTGAGTGAGTGAATGCGTTTAGTTTTACGACGCACTCAGCAATATTCCACCTATATGGCGGCGGTCTGTGAATAATCGAGTCTGGACCAGACAATCCAACGATCTGCGCAATTGGGAACCGATGACATGTGTCACCCAAGTCAGTGAGTCTGACCACCCGATCCCGTTAGTCACCTCTTACGACAAGCACAGTCACCTTTTATGGCAAGCATGGGTTGCTGAAGGCCCATTCTACCCCGGGACCTTCACGGGTCTTTCTCGTTGAAGCTTCGTGAAGGCCTTTTTGGGAACACTGCAAATATAAGCCATGATGTTAAGTATTTGCGCAAAGACTAGTATGTGTTCATGAATCACTATCAAGTATGAAGATGCCAGATGTTCGCTAAAAGAATGAGCGTTTCCTGTCTCACTGGTGGTCCCGTCACAACCACATGCCCAGGCTAGTCAGTTCCACTGAAATAAGTAGGGAGGAGGGGTAAACAACCACATCATCATATCCTAATTGCGTACATCGATGTTCATACTGTTCATTACTAGAGTGTCTGGTCCAAATCCGATTATTTACAGAGCGTCGCCATATAATTGGAATATTGCTAAATGCGGCGTAAAACTAAACTCACTTATATTTCACTTACTCATATCATCTAGGGAATATGACTTTATCATTTTCATATACTGAAACCTCGATATTCCTCTTTTTCGACATGTAACAGATATGAATATGGGCAAAGTTCAGAATATTTACTAACAACAAATAAACGTAATTACTATGAACACGTCTATTAACCTGCACACCAGATTCTAAAGCTGCGGCTCCTTGCTTCCTCTCAATATTTATGCAGATTTGGGGAGGAAGCAACCATAATTTTATCTACATGCTTTACACATATTTTTACTTGATGCAATATAAGAACGATTAAAATGTATTGGTAGCAAACTGAGGTGTTCAAAATGCACAATCAGATGCAGAGAAGGGTTAACAGGAGGTACCTCTCCAATCACCGCCCTTCTGAGAGACCTCGGCCAAGTCACGTCATAGGTTCTGCAACCGTGATTTTGTGTCAAAATCCTATGCACGCTTGTGTTATGTTGTTTGTAAAAAATACATTCACTTCCATTATTAAGATTACGAAACAGATACAACCATTCTCACTGTACGTCTCAATCCATTCATTAGCCGTGGGGTTATTTATAGTAAACTAATCATTTTGTTATCTCCCCTACGAGTGTTTTTCCCCCGAACACGGTCAAAGTTCATACTAGTCCGGAAGTGATACTGCTTCCAACAGTAGCGACGCTCTCTCGCCATGGTATGGGCGCACTTCGTAACACCTCCAGGTAAATTATATATTTCCTTATAGGGTTGACGCCTTGACAAGCATTGAACGCGAGCAGTTATCGATTTTGTGCAACGTTCTATTCGTTTCCATTTAGAAGCGTGTCGTCTGCTTGTATTACGAAGTTTTTCTTCCAGTTTTACATGTAGCAGACGACACAACTCAGATTCAGCAGTCTTCGGGTAAAGAATAACTGCTCCAGATTTGTATGTGTGTCACTATAGCGTATTTTTTGCATTGCAATGAGAACTAAATGTTTTTACTTCCTTTCTAACAGGTTGTCGATGTGAATTCTTCTTGATCGGATTTAGCAGATGAAGATTTTGACAAGATATATAGGAAGCGAGCTGGACAGGCATTCGAAAAACGTAAGTCTGACATATGTTTATTTTCCTAGTAATACACTGAACTAGACGCCAGCTGGTGTGTGTCATTACACGTTTGCATAAGTATTTAATCTATACAAGTCATATCATTTAAATGTATAACACTGTTATTTCAACGGCAGACATTAGGCTGCAAAGGGTCATGTTTATGTTTTTTCTTGTACAACTAGGCCATTTGGGGTGTGGCATGTATTTTTGAGTTCATATATCCCCGTTTGTATCTGGAGTCTAACATTTCCAAGCTAGAAATATATTTTAATCTTTGAGGCACGTGCATTGCTAAAATCAGGCTCAGACATCTCAGTGGTCTGATGGAGTTGTTACCACCTGCGGTAATGTAATTGCCATGCAAAATTCTGAACAGCATTAGGTATGAAGGCTGTGAATGTAACTGTGTCTTTCATACTTATAGAAGTAGGTGGGAAGACAAACTATAATAACACTTGCTTCTCTGCAGTTGCTGGCAGAGTTTGCACACATTGTGGTAATTCATCTTTAAAAAAAACATTTTCCTACAATGCTTTAAAAGCATTGCAACAGTTACTTTAGATTTATCGATTGTAGCTTCCATGGTAACAGCTCAAGATATATTGATAGTATCTGTAAGTGATTTCTTCGTATGATGTTGTACAAATTACATACATCATTACATACCTAAATGCTTGACAGAAGCTAAAAAAACGTTCTGCCTAGGTATGTGGTTATTCATATCCCACACATTGAATATCTCGTTTTTTGAAACAATGTTGTACATAATGAATTAGTTAAAGGGTGTGCAGACAATAGACATACAATGTGTGCAACATTGTGTACAGTTAGTAGTCCTGTGTGTGGTTCTTCTTACAGTATGAAGCCACAATATAGCCTGTTTGTGCACATATTTCTATGTTGAATTAACATTACCAATAATTTTCTTGAACATTGAGACATATTAATACTTTTTAAGTCGACCTAAAGAATATTTAGTCAGTTTAATGTTTTTCCCATGTTTACAAAAGACAATAGTCTGCAGACCTGCTTAACATGTTTTCCGATTCACACACCATTACACAAGGCCTCACAGTTGCAATACTGGAGTAATATAATTTAGGACTCTTGGCAAACCAGAACAAACTGATTACTTATTTTCTGGAGCAAGCAGTCTTCCCCTCATGGGGCAATTAGAATTGGCTAATGCTTTTAACTACGGACATGGAGGTAATTTTAAGTCAGTATACACACAGTCTACTGCTTCCTGTATGCTTAAACTTTCTAAAAGTTCATCAAAGATAGCTCACTCCATAGTTAAACATGAAACAAATAAGCAAGAAACAAATATTAAGCTTATATATACAGCATAATACATTCTCTGGGAGAGGATCTTGTCTTCTTTGGAAATATGTCAGTGTGGTAATACATTTTCTGGGTATTTGAAGTTGTGTCTTTTGTGTTTCTCAGAAGAGTTATTTCATCTGTCTTGGTAAGTATAATCTCTAAAAGGGTATGTGAATTGCCTGAGAGGCTTTCGTAACTGTTCAAATCATTAACCATGCACAAGAAATGAGAAATAATGGACAACTTGTAACAGGTTCACTGGAAGTATTGAAAAATCCATATCATCTGAAAAAATAATCACTGCTTTATGCAACATGACTGAAGCAACATGAATTCAGCATTGGCATCAGTTGTTTTCCTTACTTGAATTTGAATTTATTGTCTTCCTTCTCAAATTGGTCAGCATGAATTCAAGGCTTTGTTGTCAAGTGTACTCATTTCATTTCCCTGCTGTTACAGTAGACTTCCTTCATATACAGGGTCAGTGGGGTGAGTGAGTTTGGTTTTACATCGCTTTTAGCAATATTCCAGCAATATTACGGCGGGGGACACCAGAAAATGGGCCTCACACATTGTACCCACAGGGTCAGCAGGGTTGCACCGTGGTTAAAGCATTCACTCATTAAGCCTAAGACCTGAATTTTGGTTCCTCACTCACTCACTCACCCAACCACCCACACACTCACTCACTCACTCATTCACTTGGTGGTCAGTCATGGGGCATGTGTGTCCCACTGTAACCAAATGTATCTTGCAACATTAGGGATGCACTGGCACTTTCATTATCCCTTTATCTTGAGTAGATATATTGAGGCCATGTAATTAAAGTAATTTCCAAAGTTTACAGTAGAGTCCTCTCCAACATTTCATAACTTTATGGGACATTCATATTTCTGTAAGAACCCTGAAATAAATTGCCTGGTATAAAGATGCTCCTTGACCCATTGAAAGTCTAGGTAGACCTTGGGCACATGCAGTTAGTGCCATGTCTATTTCAGTCATATTGTAAGAAATATCATACATGTTCAGCCCTTATTAAGGAAGTGAGTATAGATTTAGTTTATATTCACTCTGAGTAATAGTTTAGTAATAAACACAGACAGAGACACACTTTTGTAAGGTCACAATTTAAAAAATAGGTTTTGTATATATTTCAGTGAGGCTTTTCTTTTGTTTGTAAGGAAAAACATGTTAAAATTCAGATGCTGTTATTTCCAAAGCCACTTTGGAGCCACAAAAACAGTTGTTTATCTTAAGTATTACAAAACATGAAAGGGCTGGACTCTGCTATGCAAAATGCTGTGTGCAATTAAGAATCTGTTTGTTACGATGTTACGCAGCAAACCTCTGGGTAAATAAGCAAAACAGTCATAAAAAAATCAACAGACATGTGGCATGCAACCAATACCTCTAACAATAGCCTGATGATGGAAAACTGCATGCATCATTTCAATAATGTTAGCCTCATCAATCAGTTCATTCTGTGTTTACCTCCTTCTGCTTGGAGGGGAGTCGGAATGATGCCAGCCCTTGAAACATTTCAACAAACTAGGACAGTTATATTTATCTTATTTCAAAAATAAAAAAAATTCTCATGTCAAGTCATGGTTTACATTGTTATACATCTCATGTACTGCACAGCATATATTTCTTGGATTTTGATTTCAGCTGTAAATAATGTGTGAAAATAATTTGCACATGGATTACATTGCAGACTAGACTATATATTGTCTGCACTTTCAGCATCAGGAAATATTTTTTTGTGTTGTAAGGAACTTTTTCAGTATTGGTGCACTCTTTAAAATGGTAACTCTAATGGTAAATTCTAGTTACACTTTTATGAATATTTTGAGCTTTAATGTTTTAATCATATACATGTCATAATCACAAGTACTCTACTGAATCCTAGTTTGCCTGAACTGCGTTTCTGTTTGTCAGCTCCTTAATTGTCACTGAAATACTGTTCACTCACTCACTCACTCACTCACTCACTCACTCACTCACTCACTCACTCACTCACTCACTCACTCTCGTATCAGAAGGTCAAGGAACAAATGAAGTTTGTTTTGCTTAGAGCTACAGGCCTGAGTGTCGAAAGACAGGGAGCATGTGCTAAGAATATTAAAATATGTCACTGACATAATTATTTTCTTTTATAAATGTTAGGTATACTTTGTAGCAATACTTTTACTTAACAAAGCTGTCAGGGACATAATTGTGTGTATATTTGTGTGCAGCCAAATGTGAAATGGTATTGATTTGTAGCGATAAAACATACAGCATTTGTGCACCTGGTGTCAGTTCAGGAGTTACTGTCTGGTGTACCAACAGGTGTTTACTTGTTGTCAGTGCAGCAGCTGTTGAATGAGATGATGCTAGGATTTGACCACATCCTGACTCCAGGCATGCTACTGGTCAGTACAGTCTACTCATTCGTTCCTTCTCTGCATAAAAGTACTCAGTATTCCAGGTATGTGATGAAAATTTCTTTTGTCATTTTTCCGCTCAAAATTCCCCATTTTGACATATTATCTGGACAGAGTACGCATCATGAATTCAATGGTTCTGTTGTTTATTTGGATTGTCCTTTGGCTGCACGATACTGGAAGTTCTTCCAGAAAATTTTTTGTTAAAAATACTATTACTATCCTGGCATTTAGCTGTAATTTTGAAAATGATACAAATATTTCAGTATAATTGGATTGGATTGGTACTGCAGTATTCCAGTTACATTACAGCATGTTAGCTTTATCTGGATGGAAACATGAAGTACTGAGTGAGTGAGTGATTGGGGTTTTATGCTGCTTTTTACCATTGATCCAGCAGTATCATGATGCGACACTAGGAAAACAAGTCTCGGTTGTTAACATGGCTATCCTGCTGACCTAGGAACATAATCTGAAAGAAGTAGGAACCCAATAATAGCCTCTGGCATGCTGAAGGGATATAACACTGCAGACTCATTTGGGTGTCTTACCCAACCAGGGGCCCTGCCCACAAATTTGATCAGACATAAAAGTGCAGAACAAATAGGTGTAACCATAATGTGAACATAATATTGTGGAATTGCAGAACTGTGATGTTGTGTGTATGATTTGCCATGATTAAGATCAACGGTTGAGTACCATACCCATGCTGCTAGGTTTCATCAGCATTGTAATTGCATGGGCAGGCATAACATCGGCTCACAAATGAGGCGAATGCTTGTTATGACACTAGCTGTTCACTCAGAACAGACATTTTTCTTTTGGTCAGATCTGTTTTTCGTAGCTTGGTTTATGGATGTTTAAAGAAAAAAGTCCTGGTTGATTGGTGTGACGGAAATTTTGCAAAGACATAGTAATAATTTCTGTTACTTATCTAGGTGTTGTCATGCACATATTTCAATCCAAGAAAAGTTTTACACGTTAGATATGTGCATGTGAGATGTGAGATACCTTCAAGCTAAGGTTTACCCAGAGACAATGAATTGGTCAGTATCTGTACAGTTCCAGATATCAAACTGTCCAGCCTATGCTCCTTGTAAGAGTTGACTAGCAGCATGAGGCATGAGCATGTGTCCCATTTGAGTACATCAATTTTTGTAATGTCAGTATATATGGGTCGTCCACGTTTAATTGTTTTAAGACCTATGTCAAACAACTGTAATATTATGTTACTATGTATGGTGTTATAGGGTAGATGAACCTCCTGGACTTTCTCAAACCTTCACCTGAAATGTTCAAGTGAAAGTATCATTTTGACTTCCTTCACAACAAACAATACCTGTGAAGATCCGGGTTGTAACTGGCCTTCCGCAAACCATGCTTGTCATAAGCGAACATTAACAGGATTGGGTGGTCAGACTCATCGTTGTATCCCAATCGCATAGACTTATGCTCATGTTGTTGATCACTGGAATAACTGGTCCAGTCTTGATTATTCACAGATTGCTGTTTGAACATTGCTGAATGCGGCATAAAAGTATACTCCCTCCCTCACTCACTTCACAACAAATACCTTCAGTGAAATATCTGTGTGTGACAATAACATCTAACTTGGGACTGGTTTCTCTAAGTATGGCAGATTGAAGCATTAGGATGCTGAGTTGTTGCTCATAGTTTGTGACATGATGCTATTCACTGTGGTTTATCATGTAATCAGATGACAGCCAGTATGAAAAGCTGGATATCTCAGCTATATACGTAGAAGTAAATTATTTCTGTTTTACAAATACTACGAAAATTCTTTTTCTTTTATTTTAGATAGGTATGAGTTGAAATAGTTGTATGCTTCTAAATGCATATTATCTTTTCCAATTTGTCTCAAATGGCTCCTGAAATGATTAAATCAAAAGTTCCCACACTTCAGCGCAAACTATTTGAAGCGGTGAGAGCATTTTGAAGATTGGTGTCTTGTTTGATCACATACAGTAACATGGAACACAAGCTGAGGAATGTTTTAGTGCTTTACCTTACCTGGGTACTGCACTAACCATTTAATGGATACAGTGAACGGAAATTATGTTGTTATTATCACTTAATTTCAGCAGTAAAGATGAAATAACTTTTATCTCATATCATATTTATGTTCCATGTGTTAAGTTTAATATGAAAATAACAGGTTGTCAGCAACTTTCAGCTTGATATGAAAAACAAATACTATGGGTGTATATTCCACTTGTCAACCCACATAAGTTGAATACCAGCGGACAATGAATTTACCTTACTGCAAACCCGATAGGGTGGTTTGGTAGCCTAGTGTTCACTCGTCTTCCAATGATCCCGGTTTGACTGTCCACATGGATAAAATGTTTGCAACCCAGTTTTGATGGGCAATAATATTGCTATATATTGCAGAAAGCAGCATATAACCTGATTCTTGCTCACCCCAAATCCTTGCACATCATTTGCTTGCAGCCATATAGCAAAGTAAGTTAAATGATAACCCTGACTGAACCATATATATATATAAAGTGTAAAGGTTTCTCTGACGACATGCATTTTGGAAAATTTCTGTAGTTTCCTATTAGTGTATGATCAATGTGAAAGGCAGAATGTATATTATATGTGCAATGTGATATATGTCATTTTGTCTCCTTTTCTCTTTGTTCCATTGGCTCTTTGTAAAGACTTGATAGTATTCCAGCTGTATGGCATTAGTGTTTGAATGGTCAGACCAGATACAATGAGACGTGGAATACCTGGACCCCGAATATCCGGAAACCTCTCTTGGTCGATTGTCGTAAATATACAAATCTCTTACCTTATGAAAGTGACTGTCTATGACTGATATTCAGCTATATCAACATAAGAATGACTTACTTATCTGCAAGTTTTGATCTTTCACTTATTGTGTGAAGTGAAGCACGAATGTCCCACATGTTTTGATACGAGGCAAGATTTGCTAATCCGGATTAATGACAGATCAGCAGGGTGTTAGTGGTGATTAGTTGGCCTATCTCACAGTGAGTGAATTGTAATTGGCAAATCAAAATTACCATTCTTTTTGGAAATGATCTTAACCCAGAAGTGTATGCTACCATCTCAACTGCAAAGCATGGATGACAGAAATCCTGATATCCAGCTATTCAGTTATCCAGACAAATTACACAAAAACAAATGTGCACGGATAACTGGGGTCTCACTGTAACCCAGTGATAGACTCCTTAGTGATCTACTCATTTGGGAAGTGACAAGCATCAACAAGCCCATAGTACATGTCCGTAAGCCTGACCACCTGATCCCATTAGTTGTGTCTTGTGACCAGCATGGAATGCACCATGTACGTACAGAGCTATATTCCTGGACATGGTAAACCACGCATGCATCATGTACTTCCATAGGGTGGTGGATCATGCTTGTTTAAAGTTATGGTTCTGTTCTTGGATGGTCATTGCAATTTTGCATGGACTTAACAATATGTCACATTAAATTGTTGGGTGCAATTATAGAAAAAGTTTGCCACTTAATTATGTAGCTATTTTACCACCATGTTTATCTTATTCCATCAGTATTTTCTCTCTGATAATCAAGGGGTTAGGGCCGAGGTGGGTTGGGTTAGTGTTGCGAATGTATCCTATAATGGCTCCAATTGTTGATATAGTATTTTCTCAGTAGTTCTTAAATGAAAGTTAGAAGTCACTTTGATATTACATTGATGTGATTATAATATATTTCACACAGAGCAGCTTTAGGTATTGGCATGGTAAAACATAAGTCCTACAGGAAGAACACTGACAAGGTTTTATTATCTCTGATACTTCTACCTATGTCCAGCATGGCATCAGTGTTTACATGCCCTGTATTGGGGAAAGTTCAGAGGCCTGGTTTTGATAGAAATGCCACATCTTGGCATGATGCTTCCCAGGTAGATCCAAAAGCTAACACTGAATGCAGGTTGCAGCTCAACTGGCTATAGTAATTGCCATGAAATGTAAAGGTCATGACTCGATGGTGTTTGCTAGACAATTAGTGAAGATTTGGATGAAGTCTGTCCAAGGCTACTGAGAGTTGTAAGAGGCTTAAATCTCTCAGTGGTACATCTCTAATTGGTCAATTGTACTTGCTAAATGCATTATCACATTTTGACGGAAGTGGCAAGGGAATATTTGAAATGTGAGATTTATCTTTCAGACGGTATCAGTCTCCATTTTGCTCTGATTTGATTTTCAATTAAAAAACAGATATGAGCTTCTTTTTATGATAACTTGTAAACATTGGGAGTTCAAGGAATTTGTGAGGTTTGGAACATATAGAATTACTATTTTGGTCATCATTTCCTGACTGAATAAACTAAAATTTAAATAATCTGTAACTGCTATTGAGATAATTATATCAAGTTAAGTTGTATGTATGTGTTTGATAACTATTGACAAATTATCATATTATCATAATGATGTGGGGATGGTGGAGTAGCCATGTGGTTCAAGTGTATGCTGATCACACTGAACACCCAGATTTGATTCCCCACATGGGGATGTGAAGCCCATTTCTGGTGTCCCATGGCATGATATTGTGGGAATATTGCTAAAAAATAATGCAAAACTCACTCATTCATTATTTTTATATATAAGCTAATCGTTACTGATAGGTTAGACGTGTATAGTCAAACATCAACTGGTCTTATTGCCTGTTTACCATTTACAGGCAAGTCTAATGACTAATCTGTATATTTCCAAGTGAGATATCCTATTGGCAGGATATAAACTCTAACACAGTCTAGATAAAGGTAAGATAGCATGGACAGGGGGAGCCAGGTGCTTCAACAGCTGCTTCTCACATCCCAGTTGAGGAGCACCTTGATCTCTTGGTCAGCAGATAACCTGTGGACCAGACCATATGTGAACTTGGTAGTGGAAAGTCATGCATATCAAGTGCTGACTTCAAGTGGAGTGAGGGGATGTAACATTTAAGAAGAAGTGAATATTTGCAAACATTTGCATTTTGATATGTTTGTATTTAATACAAATCTATCAGAAATGCCACAAACTATTTCTGTCACACGCTTTCTGATAACCTTGCTGATGCATCATTAAGCAGTCATTCCCTCATTCACACATGTACTTAATTGGAATCGAGACCAGAATAACAAGGGTTTGAGATCATCAGGCATGCTCGGCTTTTGGTGCACCGACAACCAGTTTGGAAAGTCACAAAACTGACAATTCATTCCATGTGTCTCCTATTGATCCAAATATGCTCTCAGTCAGGTTGCGTATAAATCTGTTGAAGATGCCAATGGGTAAGTTCTTCGTCATTGAACACATTCCTTACTTCATATAATGGAAATAATTATGATTTCACTTCCCTTTTGGCTCATATATAGTTTTTGCATGAATGTTAACCCTGCATTTGTTATATGCATGTTACCACACTACAGGGAAATGGAAGAACACAATGAAGTAGTTATTAATCAGTGCATACACTGAAACAACAAATATTGGTTGAGATAGTCACAATCAATTCTTGATATACCATCAGAAGAAAGGAGGTGACCTGGGGGTAATTGCTAATCAATGATTGGCTTAAGACAAAATGGGAGTGGGTGGGTGTGGTTACTAATTAATGATTGACATTAGACATAAGGCAGGAGTGGGTGGGTGTGGATACCAATCAATGAGCGACTTCAAACCAAATTTTTTGGTACAAATTATATCAAATTTCTTAAATCAAGCCCTATGAATCCAAGGACAATGTGTGTATTTTTTCACGACAAAGTCTATGTAAGTCCCCAAACTCTGAAAGTCAATATATACTTACTACCTTTTTAACAGCAGTACATATGACATTTTCATGTATGGATAGATTGTCTGATAATAGCTGAAGGGATTTCGTAAAATCCAGCCAGGGTCCATGCAGGAAGCAAATATACTCTAAGTCCCCATGGTCCATGGTATGGTGATTGAGCTTTAGTGGTTGGCAATATGCAGTATATCACCATATGTTGCCTGTTTCTATATTGTGTTGTATTCTGTAAAATTAACTGTTTTAGCGTTACATACTGGTTTTTTATCCATAGCTGTGATTTTCTTGTTGGTTTTATTGCGTTTCGCTGACAGGTTTCTAAAAATGTACCATTACGTATTGTAAAATTATTACTTGTTTATGGTTACGTTATGACTGAAATGTTGCCAATGTGATTTTAAATCTTTGCCCACAGACTCACTCATTCATGCCCATATTGCTATATAGGAAAGGGATAATGACATATCTTCATCACCTTGGATTAATAAAAGTTGTTCAGTGCTTTGTTTAAGTAATAATCGGTCACCCCCAAATTTTCTGAATATATATATGGCAACACACACAAGTCATGATTTCACATGCACACTTTTAGTGTAAATCTGACTGCTAAGTGGTTTATTTTGTGAGAAGGTTTATTCGGCCAGCATGTCACAGACTGCCCTTGATTGTGTTCGTGAGCCCAATAATGTATCAGTACATGGCCTATTGTATTCATGATCTATGCAGCTTTGTTTTGCAATCATGAAGCTCAATTACTGTCCCACTAACCACCAATCCTCATTAAGTGACAGGGAAACTGGAATTCCATTGATGAATTGATATCCGCATTGTATTTTTGGTATCATTACGTGTATTAATAGGCATACATCATTACCTTGCATGCAAGGGAGTAATCAAGTAAGCGCCTCTTAGTTTGGACATGACTCAGCTATGTCTGAAATATCACATACATCCTTCCAAGGTAGTAAGTCATTGTGTAAATAGTGCCTTGTTTTATGTAGACTCTGGATTAATTGTGCTGTTTGTTCTCTATGAGGAGTACAAGGAAGTGTGTTAGGACATTTACAACAATGGCACCAGTCTTTATGAAATCTCAAAAGCACGGCTCTGTTTCAGGTAATGTTTCAGCCTTGTTATGGCATCATTACAGCTCATGTAGCCATAATGTGATATCTCCCAGAATGCTCTTGTATATCAGTGTGGTCTCTAGAAGGACTTCAGTGAATATTCTGTAAGAGGACTATGATAAGTGTTATGAATGCATAGTAATGAATATGAATATTTATTCAGTAATATTTTATGTATAATATCAAGGACTAACAAATATGTCATATAATTTTTTATTGACTTGACTGTTGTTATAGAAGCGGCTGATATAGAAATAACACAACTTTGTGGATGATCAACTTCTATAGGTTCTGAGACCTACAGCAAAAAGTCACGATTGTTAAAATAATGAAGTGATCATCCTTAAAGTTGTGTCATCTCTATATATTTGTATATTTGGTAAGGTTGTCACACTTGTAGTGAAGTAAAAGAGCAATACATCACGAACAGTGCCTTGGAGGGCCATGGAACAATGTCAAAGTTATTCTATTGCATTTTGAGTAGCTCACTCAGATGCTAGTTCCAAGTAAAACATTCATAAAATTATTTGTCAATATTTTATTCTAGGCGCCATGAATAGTGAACGTTATTCATTAAGGTCTACAGTACGATTCATTGAATAGACAAGCAAATCATAACAGGACTAGTTTTCAGTAATATGTGTGCTGTGGACATGGTAAAACTGACAGAATTCTGCTTTGAAAGTTTGTGAAGATTTACTTGAGCTGAACAATTATGGCATATGATGTAATAATTTAGAATTCCTGTAGGTCTAAACTATATCAGATAAACTTAAAAAATGTAACTTGTAATGTATTTTGCAAATAATATGCATACTCATTTTAAACACTCAACAGGATAGTCATAACAATGAAATATTTTTTTATGTACAAACAAGGAATCTTGTGCTGTGCCTATGAACTATGTATAAAGTATCAATGCTGTGTAATAAGACTTCAGCATCTGCAGAAACATAATCATTGGTCAAATCAGAGTCAAAGGAGTAGTGAAAGTATTTATCTGTGATGACACCAGGTGTCCTGCTTGTTCAGCAGCATCTTTCACTTAACCAATTAGTATCAAACAGTTACCATTTGTTTGTTGCCACTGCACAGCTGAATTCCAGCATACATTATAGACCTTTCAGTCATACAGTTGAGACCTTTCCGTCACAGTAGAGACGTTTCAGTCATACAATTGAGACCTTTCAGCCACAGTAGAGACCTTTCAGTCATACAATTGAGCCCTTTTAGTCATTCAACAGAGTGCTTTAAACAGTCAACTGTTGAAAAAACAACTGAGTAATTTGGAAACCATAGTTCAACTTCAGAGGAGGAAACTGTAGCAAGCATGCGATGTGGTGGTTGAAGAAAGAAACACCTACTGAGATAATGTAGTGTAAGACATGTAGGTGGGGAATAACTCACGACATGCCACAATTCTTGGTCTATTAGGATGTGGACCATCCTTACTGAATCCATCAGTATAGTGCTTATCTCTGCATCACATTAGGCTTTCCTTGTTTATTAGTCGAAATACTAAGCTCAAAACAAGCGAGACTACAGAATACTAGATACTTTCCACCTAATCTCTGAAAGCACCTTACTTAGGGTTGTAGTTAAGGTAAGGTTTACACTTAGGGTTGACATTAGGGTTAGGGTTAGAGTGATGTGATACTGAAAAATATGGCTGGTAGGTATCTGGTATTTTGTAGGTGTACCTCAAAACAGAGCATTAAGGCAAACTCACTCACTGAAATGCTAATGAAGTTTGGAGGATGTGTGATTTCTTCAGATTCATGATTCTTTTTGGATTTAATGTTTTGGTAATTACTGTATTGACTTTCATTAAAGCCGATAAGCCTGTTCATAGTATTAGGTTCTCACAAATATTCCATATTCAGAATATCATAACCCACACTATTGCCAACAGCCAAACAAACCTCAACATTGAACATTCTGCTGCGTGTATTCAAGTGGTCTCATGTTTACGAATGTCAAAGTCACCCAGTGGAAATTTCCATTGAGTCAAGGAACTTCCTAGCAGACAGCATGAAAGTAAAATCATTTAATGAAATGAGATCGCATTTCGTTATTCAGTTGTCGACCTGCCTATGTAAATGTAATATTGTAGATGCAACAAGAACCACATATATGCCCTGCTTGTCACCTCCGTGGAACCGAGGTTAATGGCAGCTCATTCAGCTTAATGGTTCTGCATTCGAAGGCACAGCAATTGTCACAGACAAATTGAGGGAGAGGGATGGGGATTAATTGTCAAAATCATATTCCCTAATGTTTTTTCTGCTGTCTCTCCTGGCTGAGAGTTAATTCCAGGTTCTGCTAGCAAGCTAATAAAGTGTCACCAAGGAAGAGACTGATCCAATAACCACAGAAAAATGGTTCTTCAGAGGGCTACTAAAGAGCAGTGATGCAGAATGGCCCTGTTTTTATGTCCTTTGTAGTATGTTCAAACACTGGCCTTTGTATTCTCCAACACTTGTCTTGTCTTTGTATTATCAACGACCAAAATACAATTTGCAAAACACGACTTTTTTTCAGTTTTATCCGTTAGACAAATGAAAACTCTTATATGTTGTTTTTCTTTTCCAATTACTTGTGGGTTCTTTATTCCTTTGAATAATGGTATTGCTGGACACATTAAAGTTACAAACTTTTTTTTTTTAATAAAAAAAATGGTAATATTCACAATTAAGGACACATTTTGCACTGGATGGTTACTGTAGTTCACAAATTAGACATACGAATGGATCAATGTATCATTTTATAAGAGCATTATTTGGTATGGTTTAGTAGCAGATAATTGAATAGAGAATTACTGTAAAACAGTGGTGAACAATATAGTTACGGTTCAGTCTATTAGAGTATCAAATTAGAAAAGGAGCGCACTGTATTATCACGTATGCAACTGGTATTGAGTATCAAAGCCTAAAGGGGCAGTGGGGTAGCCTAGTGGTTAAAGCGTTCGCTCGTCACGCCGAAGACCCGGGTTCGATTCCCCACATGGGTACAACGTGTGAAGCCCATTTTCTGGTGTCCCCCGCTGTGATATCGCTGGAATATTGCTAAAAGCGGCGTAAAACCAAACTCACTCACTCACTCACTCACTCACTCACTCACTCACTCACTCACACACTCAAAGCCTGAAACTTTAAGTTTTTTAATGTTCAGTTTCATGCAATGCATAAATGTTGAAAATCTCAGAAGAATACTTTCTTTTGAATTCCAATGAACAAGATTATTCAACCAGTGAGGTTATTAGCACATATTCACATAGTTTTAAAAAGGTATTCTTTTTCAGTTGAACCAAATTATTTAGAGCAATATATAGTCCCCAAGGCAAAGGTAGTATGTTACCAGGTTTACTTTATACAAACAGTTCTTGAAAGAAACATTATAGTATAAATGACCCCACAATTGTCATAAGCCTGAAAAGGAAATGGGAATTCATGCTCAAACTGACCCAGAAGGTGTCATAATGATTGCGCATGTTTTTTCCATGCTTTCAGCTATATTCAAGCTATGTCATGGCAGGAGGATACCAGAAATATACACATTGTACCTGTTGGTTATGAAACTGGGATATCATGCTTTATCCAGTCAGTCACATCAACTTGACTGGCGTGAGAAGAACATTTGAGTCCTTGTTAGATTGTACATAAACTCCGTGCTGTATTTCAGCCACAACTTTTAACAACCAAGGAATTTTGTTTTGCATACTTAATACAAAACACTGTCAGACCCAACACTAACATGTTTCCTCAACACCTGTTCCTGTGTGCTTTGCAAATCATTAAGCATTGCATTTGCTGATTTCGATAAATTCATCATAGTCTAACCTCTATTTGCTCTATTAATGCAATAATCGACATGTCCATGCCATTGTATAGAATGACTAATGTACGCGATACAGTATTGACCTTACAGTTATTGAACTAAGTGATCAATTAAACTTTCTGCACATGGTACACAATGAGGAGGGCAAGTACCGAGCAGGTTCTGCATAATCATTGTAGTTAGATTATGCATAATGAAGACACAGAAGGGGAAATTGGTGATTACTATAAAGGTATTTCTTTTTTTTGGCATCAGTCTCCTAAGGGAGATTTGGCAGAAACGTTGAAGATGCAGATGTAAACATTGAACAATTATATCAAGCTCATGGAATATAATCAATTTTGATTGCCTCTAGGTTCACTAATATCAGTGCATTTATTGCGGATTTTGTACATATTGCATTCACTTTATTCAAATGCTTAAACACAACTGCCACATATTTAGGATCTTCTTTTGCCTTTGATCATAAAAAGATAATTTCTTTTGTCTCATGTCCTTTTTTATATTTTATAGATGTAATCTGTCAAGACTGATGGATTGACATGATTTTTCAGAATGAGGTCTTTTTTAAACACTGTTGAAGAATGTAAACGTGAAGCTTTCTGAAAGGGAGATGCATGAAAGACTGGATTGTGTATGCATCTCATAACTGCACATGTTCCAGTCTTATTATGTCTCATATTTTTATTCAAAGAACCTTTGAAACTAAATATTCTGAATGTTTAATATACGTTTCATGTATGCATGTACCAAGGATAAATAAGATTGGATGTAATGTTAGTTCTCGGATTCTGTTCATTACTCCTGTTGGCTTAAAATGAAAAAATATGGGTTGTTGTTTTTGCTTGATCTGATGATATTTGTGATAATTTGCTTCAGACAGCAAGCATTTGTTGTATATTGTTGTTACAATGAAGGTGAAAAAGTCAAACCCTACATTTTGCCTTTGGTATTTTTGCTTTGTAATCCCTGGATAGCTTACCTAATGTGCACACTGAAAGAAATAGCTACAGTCGAAATTCCACACAAGTGAAAGATCACAGAGGGTCCATCTTGCAAGTGGCTTTGTCCGCAGTCATTCTGTTTCCTTGACTTCTCCACAGCATATGTATGCGAGAAGGTGCCAACGTGGGGCTGAAGTCTTTGATCGTGTTTGCCATACATTCATCCTGAATCTTTGTCTTTCTGACTCTAGAATCCACAGGTTTTTCACAATTTCGACCTAAAGCGCGAGATTAATGGATTAATTATAGGACTGGAGGGCTTGTTAGAAGTCAATAGCTAGCAAGAAGGTGAGATTGTTCGGAGGCTCTGAGTAAATTAGCTTACAAGCATTGGCTGTATAACTGCGTGTATTTACCTGTGTATCCTCATTTAGGGTCAGTCTGGCTATGAGTGTGGACGTGATTTGGAAGACCAGATGTGTAGTGGCGATAACACTTCTGTAACACTGTGGGAATGACTTCCTCAAGCGCAATTTGAGCTGATCTTCTTTGAGTTCTCACAGGACTGCCTTCTTCATTGTAGTTGGATTGAAATTTGGTATTCACAGCATGATAAGCTGATACAGTGAGTAGACACTTCCTTCCCTTGAAATTTGTCTTTGGCTATGGTCGTGGTGGGAGTTTACTTAAGTGATGGTGGGATTGTCCTTTTATCACAAAGGTGGATGTTTTGTGACACTTCTTCAGCTGCACCGTTTTGCTTGACTTCCATAGCAAGAACATTTTTAGCATGAAAAGTGGATATTTTCCTGGCAATGAATTTAAAATTATTCCATTGTATTAAGAGTAAAGCAACATTAGTGCTTACTTTGTGAAAATACTCTTTAACTCTTTTCATTATTGAGGTACTAGTACTTGAAGCCCTCATTCCATCATAATTAATTTTGCTTGTAGCAGTTGTTCAAGCTGTAACGTGGATTCATATAGTTTGTAACTATATGGGAATACCTCACTTTGTCTGTGTTAGTAATATTGTAGTATGAGGTGTGACTTCACCAGCATGTGTGATTTCAAAGTTATTGATAGATCATGGTTAATTTGGCCAGAAACAAGTTGCATTTATTGATCATCATTTGAAAACCTTTAAGCATATAAATCTTTTACCTTGTTAACCAAATAAAATATCATTATATAGTTTGGCTATTAAGAGAAATGTGATGGATATTTCTGGAGGATATTTTTTCCTTGAGAAACAAATCATAATTTGAATGTCATTACTGTAAGAAACTGGTTACATTTATGACTTGACAACTGCTATGATCCAAGAGACAATATGGTAAATATGTATTGTTACAACTATTTTCACAAAAATACTGTTGAAGTTAACAGATTTATAACCATTATTATGAAGTGGATGATCTTTTAGGTCCAGCTCTAAGTAAGGTTTAAGAAAATGAGTTATATTTACAGCAGTTTTAATGTAGTTTATATTCTATTATAATATTCATTTGTCATATTCTGCCACAGGACCCTTCTTAATTATGCTGAATAAGTAGCTTATTCTGATCGAAGCACTGAAAATCAAGTAAGTGCTCATTATTCACAGTTAATGACCAAACTGAATGCCATTAAAATACACTTTTAGTCATGAAATTAATGCAAATGTTAAGCCCAAGTCTATTTTGTCATTAACAGGGAACTGTCATTACTGAGTCTTAGCTGACTTCGAAATTTAAGAATGATTTAGCATTGACAAAACTTCTGTGATATCTGTTTGATGCAGTGTATCTTCTTGGGAATCCTCATTTCCCCATCTTTACATGTGATCTTACTTCCTGGATATCAATAGCCGGAAATTAAGTTGCTTTCAGATGAGATAGGACAGGTCAGCTGACAAAGACTGATAGTTTTCTGGTCGGTTTACTGTTTGTTGTTGCACTCAGCAGTATTCCATCTATATGGCTGCGGTCTGTAAATAATCGAATCTGGACCAGACAGTCCAGTGATCAACATCATGAGCGTCAATCTAAGCAATTGGGATGCAATGACATGTGTCAATCAACCAAGTCAACAAGCCTGACCACCAGATCCTGATAGTGGCCTCTCACGACAAGCATGGGTTAGTGAAGACCAATTCTAACATGGATCTTCACAGATCCAAAGATCCGAGTATTGTTGCATATGTTCGTGCCATCACTGAAGACAACTGAGCACTGTTGTGTTCAAATTTTAGAAGTATACAAGTTCTTGAGAAGAGAGACACTATCATACAGGGTTGGCAATTGTCAAAACTATTTTATCATATTCAGTGAAACCAGAAACCATATAAGAGGTATATAAATGACTATAAACTCCAATATGTACAAATAATAATGCATCAGCTTTATCAAAATATTCATCTTTTGCATTAATTTAATGATTTACAGTAAAAACAGTAAATAATATCTGTAGTTTTCATCATGATTCACAATATCAACATCACAAATGAAACACAACTATAATTTCACTTTCTCTCCCCGCAACTGATAGACAACACCCCATCAAATCAAGGTTACACCAATATGGAAATGATATGATCTTAAAGCAGTGAACTTGTAATTTTAGACATTTCAGAAATGAACACTATGTCCTTCCTGACATGAATCTCTGCTAAAAGCTAGATATATGGTTCTAAATTTCATATTGGGTCCTAAATATTCTCACTACATGTGTAAGGTATATATTACAGACCCAGTTCATGCCACTATACGGTACAACATTTCCAGATCTACAACAATTATTACTCTTGCTGTATGTCTGACAGGTTTTATCCATACCATTCTAAAAAAGTATAGATCATACCATCTTGCAAGCATACAATTAGTCAATGCTAATGCATATGAGAAAAAGTAATATATATCTATACATTTTACATTTCCAAATAAATGGAATAATTTGTCAGTTTTCCCTTAATTATTCTTCATCATCTGTTTCCTCCTTCACTCATCATTTGCATTTGATCAGTCTTGTAAAACCAATATCCACCTACCTTTTTTGAATGGTATATAAGTAATGACGAAAAGATAATATTTCTATATAACATATGTGACCAAGTCATGTTAATGTAGTGCATTATTTCGACATATGATGCACTTCAAGTAGGCTATGATAGCAACTGAACCAAACAGACCATTAGAGAGTTGAAAAAAATCATCACATAACTTGTTATCAGTGTGTTGTTGATATATCAAATATTTGACTTGCCTGGTTGCACCTGATGACAAATTCAGGTTTGTAAATGTTACAGGTCAGAGTGTTTTGGCTTACACAATGTCACATTAATTGAAGTGTTAGTGCATTTTACTGACAATAGGTACCATGCACAAACATCTTTAAGCAGTGTGTCACACCGGAGATGTAACCATTATGTACAGAGCAAACAGTTTGATTGGGAACTTAGAGACATAACATGCAGATTGTCAGTTTAAATGCACCCTAACTTGCTGAGCAAATGACCTAATTTTATTGTATTCAGTGCAAGTGCTAACACCTTGACAAATTTTCTGCACATGGTGAATGTCATTTAGTCTTCAGTCAGTTTAGAATATGCTGTTTAGAAATATTTCTCTTTTTGTAAGTGAATAGTATCCAGTAGAAATTAATATGGTCGTTCGATTGATGCATTCACCAAAAAAGGAATCGGACACATCAGTTTGATTGATAACCATTATCAATATTTGAATAGCTATTTAAATTACATCCACACAGAGAGAACATAATTTTATTCAATTTTGAGGGCTGAAATAAGGCGAAACGTAATTGACTTGACACCAGGCCAATATCTAGTGATAATTATTGTTGGTAGATGATGGCTATCTGGTGTTTTTGCTAGTATTAAGAATCAAATCAAAAATGATTGAATCAAATTCAAAAATCAAATCAAATCAAGGTCTTGATGAAGCATTGCAGCTCTAATGTCTGGTGTCCAATTAGGAACCTGATTACTTAAATCATCATATTAGTGCACTGTGTACAGTTTAAGTTGTTCACTGGTCGTGAGGGGGCCATGGGCTCATGTACCCTCGATGTGTTTTTGTACATAAACAAACCTTGAGAGTACATGAAACCATGGCCCCCGACGGACCAGTGAACAACGTATTTATCTTACACCTGAATTTTAATTTTGAACTGTTTGAAGCACATCTGTTGAATGCGATATGAATTGCCATTTTGCAGACGACACAAGGTAAACAAAGTTAAGAGTTATCTCCCTTCCATCGATTTTCAATTGCAAAACATCAGTAATTTCCATGCTTCATGCTTGATTCAATGTTATTCGAGCTAAATAAGTACTACCATGAAGCGCCAGATGAGCTCGGTGTACATTGAAAATAATACATAGCCTGTAGGCGGGGTACATTGAAAAAAATAGCATAGCGCTTAGCCAATCAGAAAGCGACATTCATGTGTGAGGTAAGATAAAGACTAATGTAGCTCACTGCATGTCAGTTTACCTTTAGTTGTCTATGGTAATAAGAGGTGGTTGGTATTGCCAGCATATTGGTATGCCCTAATTTGAAATTTTGATGCATCAATATTAGATTACATTGAAACTGAAACTTTTATGTTCAGATATCGGGAACTATTTGCAGCCATCGTCCTGTACATATTATAATAAACCATAGCAACATCCAATGAAATTTTAGAACTACAATGTTGTCGACAAAAAATGTGAACTGAGTTAGTTAAAAGAATGCATGCAGTAAATATATTTTGATACTTGGCTCATTTTTACAGTAAGTATGGACACTACCCATTACAACCTATTGAAACACCTTCCTTTTTCTTCGGCAAATCTGTTTAAATTCAGCGACTGTGGATCTTGCCTGAAGCATAGAAAAATAAAAATAAACATTTCAAGGTCGTGTGAATGTAACTGACATTAAAATGTGGTTGAGTCACCGATACTATTCAGCCTCTATATTTCAGGCTGATAGAGATATGCAGTTGCCATGGAGGTAGTACTTTAAACAGGCTTATTTTTATTTATTAAAGAAATTAAAATAACATTTTAATAAGTGCAAAGCAGCCCCAGAGAGTTAGGAAATTTTCATTTTGAACCTGCCGGATATGTAAACATGCTTCATTTAGGGCTGAAGTATTATAGTAAAGTCTGGAATAAAATAGTATGATTCAGGGACTCTGAGACAGAGTTACATAACTGTAATCAGCTGTTTTATTTTGTTATTGCATGGTTTACAGACCTGCTGTCTCCAAAATCTAAGAAAGTAGAAACTTGGGTAATTATTCCACTGCTGACCCAGACAAGTGATTTGTGTTTAATGACCTGTAGATGTTTCGCTCAAAGAGACTGGGCAATTGGCATTTTCTATAACTTCAATACATCCCCACTTTGCACCACCAGAATACACCTGCCAGATAAAGCTAAGGCTTTTCCAATTTTATGTTGTCATTCACATATTGCTTTAATACTAAGACAATTATTTCCTGAAAATGGAAATTTTGCAGAATCTTCTAGGGTCAGCTGTGAATAGGAACCTCTCCTTATAACTGGTTTTACCAGGAGGGACATGCTCGAGCTCATCTTTACCAGGGACACTGTATTTCATAATAAAGAGTTTGTGATTTGTACGAGAATTTGGAATTTGTCATGTTTCTTTTTGTGTGCCACAGACACATTACAATTATTTTCATAAATGTTGGTTAAGTTATGATCAGCTTACTGATGTTTAAAGAAGTGTTGAATTGATTTCAGTGATAAATGGCTCTTGGACTTCTTGATTTCTTTAATAGTCACCCCTCAGTTTCATGATTTCATTTGTAGACCAAAGACAAGCAGACAAAAAATGGCAAAAAGTTTTGAAAGTTTTTAAGTACTTGAAGTCTTTCTTTGCTGCAACATCTGACCTATACTTGATGTCAGTCTTAGTCCATATTACCCACATTTCACTCTCAAATTTCCCAGTCTAAGTGTCAAGCATTGTTAGGTTCAAATTAGTCATATACTTCAATTTCAAAACATTGCCTTTTCCTTTTCAAACCTAGGGAATACCTTTAAACAGTTGATTCTTGCACAGTTAGTCATCAATGTCTGGGTGAAACAGACATTTTAATGCATTTGTCTACTGACAGTTTCTGGAGGGATCTGGACACTGTGAAGCTGGATGATGATAAAGGTGGATCATCCCACTCTTATGTATCTCAGTGTGATAGTTGGATGAGTGTAGTGCATGCTGTTTCAACTGTTTTTAATGAAACTGCTGTGAATGTTTATTACAAGTGTATTCTCATACTTTTGAGATTATTATTATTTTACATCAGAGAATATGTTAGTGGTAAATATCTCATTGATATTGTTCTCAACACACCACACCTATATTTCACTTTAACTCTTTCTGAGAGAAGATGAGTTTATGTAACACTGCAGTTGATGGTATATGTAGACTAAACTGCTACACCGAGCATTACTCCATGAAAGAACGGTGAGCAGACTGCTTTTCATATGGGCAGACATTAGAGGATGGTTACATCACCATTTTACTAGCTTGAAGGCTCATTGTAAGTGATCAAAGAAAGCTGATGGCAGTGTTGACTGCTTCATTCACTCTGCCCAATCTGGGTCTGAAGACATTAACGTTAACACACACTGGTAGGTTCATGCTGTGAGATGTGCCCAGGTGAATCTTGTAAATGGGAGAATGCTTTGGCTTAGATGCTGCTTCTAGCTGCTTAAAAAATGTAAAATATGTTACATGAAAACATGTTTAAATCTAATTAAGAGTTCCCTTTGGTGAAAGTATTCTGGTTCATATGTTACTTCTAACCCATTCAAATGTGCTGGTAGAAAGATCAGTCCACTCTGATATGTTCATTATGCATCTCATGAAAGAAAGCACATTAAAAAATCATCATAATAAAATATTTTCAGATCATGGCTCCATTTTCGTTTAGTTTTATGATCAAATTCTATTCAATCACCTACACTTTTTTGTTATCAGTGGCTGTGAGGAAAAGTTCACTTCAGTACATGTGATAACAATTATATAGATTTAAATAATGTTCATGTTCCTCTTAAATATATTTTCCATAAAGTTTGTTGTCGAAAAGTGCATGTTTGTTTGGCTGTGGACATGAAACAAAAGAAACCACTGCCAAGTGTGGTGTTAAACTAAACTCACTCACACACTCACTCACTCACTCACTCACTCACTCACTCACTCACTCACTCACTCACTCACCCTAACAGGAATCCAACTGATATCAGTTGATCAGAAACTAGACAAGCTGACATTAAAACAAAGGTTTGTATGGACAGGTCTCCATTATATACAGAATAAAGTCATAAGGATATATATTGTTGAAGGTAGCATGAGATGCTTTTTCTTAAAATTGTGCATGTTCTATATTTTCACAAAATAGAATCACAAATTGAGGATCACAGGTGTAAAATAACCATGAAGCATTTATCCTGTTCCTTACTGTTTAACATATGGCAGAAGCTCAAGATGCTACTAAGTGCTTTGGATTTAAGCTGTTTGTACCTTTAAGAACTGTAGATATAGAACTTAGTCTTTTGTTTTCCTTCAACAAGGTTGTATGTGTTGGAGTTAAGACTATGTGGAATCTATTGATTTATATCATTTGTACTTCTTGAACTTTGGTACTCCCTGAAATCACTGTACTTTACATCTTGTTCATTTCACCATTCTGTATACCTATGCCAGTTTTGTAAGTACAAAACTGTAGAAAGATCTACAGGTCATTAGCATGTTTTCAGTTAGGTATACATGTATGTAAATCTGGACCAGACAGTTCAGTGATCAATATTGTGGCACAGTGTTCTCATGCTATGGTAGCACTCAGTCACCAAACCACTGAATCTGCCTATCCAGTCCATTTGATCGCCTCTCTAATGACAGTTTTAAACAGAAACTCCCACAGTCAAATACAGTTACTAACATGACCATATCCATCACATGATTCAATGAGAGAGTCTTCTAGAGAATGTTGGTAGCTAAGTGGTTAAAGCACTTTCTCGTTGTGGCCCTCTTCTGGTGTTCTTCTACCATGACAGTGCTGGAATACTGCTAAAAGGAGCATAAAATCAAACTCACTCACTCACTTACTACTCTGATGAATAGTTAACCTAGGCAGCTTCAGTTGTCTGCTATTGCCAGTACTCCAATTGTTACATGGTCTCTATCATTCACTGCTGAGTTTCTCTGGGAAAGGGATTTCTATTCTTTGTCACAAAGGTGATGCTTTCATCTATGCCAAGATTCCAAAGTAAGAAAATTACAATACAGTGTTGCAGTGTCCTCAAAGAATATTATTTAGGTGGAAAATTGGATGTGCCAATTTCACACGATCTTTGCCAATTAGTTATTTCAGTAATTTACAGGAAGCTATTGATTCAGGTTGACAGGGTCACTCAAAAACAGGCTTTCCTGCTGATGAAGTCTGAAGGGCCAGTTAATGCTGGTTGTTGCTCTGAAAATTATTACCGTAATATCTCTGCCAAAACGCAGATACCAAACTGTTCAATGTAACCATGAAGAGCATTTCAAGGACACAGTCTTTGTAGGTTGTCCAGTTAGGGTAAAGATGTTAAATTAAAGATGTTTCTACCACATTTATGTACATGTAGGGCGAATCTCATGAGGTAGTTGTTGTATGAACTTTGAATTGTGTTTCAGTAACATCACTTTGGGTGCCAAGGAGTAGCATTGTTTTGCATGTTCTTTAGAAACAATGCGTTTAAGGTCATATAATATATGTTACTTAAAGGCAAGTAAATGAGAAAAAACTTGCAAGGACCAATTTTTGACCGGAAGCAGAGTATTTTCTTTTTGGAAAAAGATGTATGAAGCTAATATGCCATTCTTTATCTAAATGTATTTTGAAGACTAACATTCTTTGAAACTTTGGAAAGTTTAAAATGTCACTGTCATCTGGGGCATATTGCCAGGTTAAGAGTTGCATCAGTATTCAAATTAGAGACTAATGTTTAATCACTCTTGCGCTTAAATGGCAAGGACATAATAGTAAAGTCCTTCCCAATAATGCAAGGTCACATAAATGAAATTTGCTCTTTCTTTTAAAAATTCTTTCTAAAGTACTGAAGGTTATTGCTGATTACGCACTCTTCAAAGAAAAACTGAATTACAATGGTGAGGAAATCAAACAGAAATTTAAATCATGCTAGTGTGATTCAATGGATGCCTCAATTTTGCTTTAATGTCAGGTCAAGCATTTCTATTAAGCACTTTTCTGTGGTATTTTTTCTTGAAAAGAGTGAAAATTCATGAAAAATTCTCAATGTTCACCATCAAGAATATTGATCGTGTGGAATTTCTACATTAAAATTCAGCCATCGTCTTGTTCGTCTTCGTTAGCTACCTTACACTGAATTCACAAAGCAAGTTGTTTTTGCATGAAACCACCATAAATTGAGGGCAAAACATGTGGTACACTTTCAGACAATTGATTAAAAGTGACAAGTAAAGGAGTTTTTGTTGCATGATTAGAAGAGGTCGATGTCGAAACAGAATGACAAATCTGCATAGAAAACCAAATCAAATTACTCAAGAGAACACAATTTCCTGCAGATAAAATCTTGAACCTTAATAAGTGCCTGTAACGTTCGCCTTTTGTTCCTATCATGTAGGAGGTTTCATTTCGGACCTCAGAACTACAGATTTAACTTTTTCTCTAATCAAACATTCAATAGCAGCAATGATTCAAGGCTATAATCTTTGGGCATTGTGTGATACAACATTTTGAAAATGCCTTTGAGAGGCAGCAACGGAAAGATTGCACTGGTTTTATATGTTTACAAAATAATGACAGTTATTGTCTTTAGAGGCACTTTTATGTTGTCGTCAGATATCTGTTTTTCCAGGCTTAGTTTGCTGGGGTCAAGCATAAGGAGGCCCTGTGCATCTATGAGTTATTATCCAGCTCACTCTGATTGCATCAATCAGACCAACATCAATGATAATGGCAATAGGATTCACTGCCTGGTACATGCATGGTGCACAAAGGTTAAACATTGTCATGTATATTTGTAGTTGCTTCCATTCAGGTCAAGGAATCATTATGCACACATGGTTATGTTTATTTGTTTATTGTGATATTGGAATAACTTTGAGATGTACATTATTTCAAAATGTCAGTCTTACAACCCTGAACCTATTCCCAGCATTATTATTTTAATCTGTACTGAAAGCGGTACATTTTTCTTTGTACTGTTGCTGAAGAATTAACCTTCATCACTTGGCATGATTTACACACTGCAAATATCCGTTCCTAGCCATATGATAAGAAGTCCATCTTTCAAACTGTCCATGTATTGGTGTTAGAGAACCTGAACATCTATGTAGTTTGGATAAAAAATGTATGACTTTCAGAAATGTATGCATTTCAGACAAACTCTGTTGATAAAGTACCCCATGGTATAACATTAACAAAGTAATTGGAATGCATATCATAACAGATGTATTTATTAGATATTAGGTCTTTATCTAGATTAAGATATATTTTACTTCAGTCCCTTTCAGTGTCAGGCTCAGCTAGCTCTGTTAATTGAATTGCTGACAAGATTATTTGAGTACCAGCGTAAGCACTCTAGTGTTAGCAGCACTAAGCAACACTGATGACTTGAGTGGCAGTTGTTCTCTGTGACACTGGCAAGTCTTACCTTCTTGGTCTCCTCCAACTAATCAGTCAGATAATTCAATTAATTATTGAAATTCTCCCACATCCAAGGCACAGGTAAGAATGAGCAAGGATTGGTTTGCACTAAGAATATATGAGGCACCTATGTGAATGTATATATAGAAGTACTGGCTCTCAAATTGACTTAACTCGCTGTTGAAGAACATCACATAGGGAGAGATGTATGGCAGTGCAGTTCAGATGCTAGACTTGGTTTTTACCTCCGGTGCTACACTCTACCAACAGTGTGATCACAACCTGAGAGGTATTGTAGTAACTTTGTCATTTCCTTATTCATGCGCAGTATTTCTTGAATTTAGTTGCACTAACAAACAGGAAATTTAGTAGCAGGGGTGAACCATCAATATTTAAGTTTTTGTCATTTTGTGAATGTTATGATCTTCAGATCAAGTGATCTGTTCAACCGGTGGCTTTTCCTAACTTTGCTACCATTTGACCCATTGTATAGAAATTTTGTAATTGTCTCTAGTTCACTTGAGTTCTGCTGGATTGAATTTCAAGGAAGGCGCCTTCAGACAGGTTTGCCCGTTTCTCAGTCATCAATGTCCATGTTGTATTTGAATTTGGTACATTTAGTGAGGTTTTAGTGTTCAAACTATATCTATAATATTGTTCTCATTTCAACCATTTGACTGAATGCTTTGAATATCAGTCACATCAGATAGTGTGCCTTTATGAGCATAAATAATATTGAGAGACTTTCTCATTAGTTTCATCTTTTCATTAGAGTTCAGTATGTTTAGTGTTACTTCATACTCAGCAATATTCTACCTAATGGCAGGGTTTCATTAGATATGATCTGTTTTGAATAAAGTCTCACAGTCATTTTAAAAGAAATTATTTAATTCGGGAGAAACAAATATCAGTTACGTTGTATGGATTTTAAGCCAATCACCAGCAGATCACTTCCTTCATGTTAAAATATGGGTGTGATAGTGCACTAATACTTGATATTAGTCCCTTTTCAGGATGTAATGTGCCAATACAAGCAAGTGTATGTTTATTTGTGACATAGTTACATTATGAAATGTTCACAGTTGGTTAAAAAACTGCACCATATTGTCCAATCATCTGTGAGCATCACAAGTATTGCATTTCCATCCATTGTATCACTGCATAACCTTACTATTCAGGTAATTCATTCGCTTTACTTATGGAAACCCATAAAGGTCCAGGATAGAATAGGCTTTCCCATGCTTGCTTTAAAAGGCGACTATGCTTGTCATAAGAGGCGACTTACGGGATCAGCTGTTCAGGCTCTCTGACTTCGTTGACACATCATTGGTTTCCATTTGTGCAGATCGATGCTCATGCTGTTGATCACTGGATTGTCTGGTTCAGACTTGATTATTTACAGAATGCCAGATATTGCGGAGTGTGGCGTAAAACTAAACTCACTCACTTACTAATTTACTGTTTGCTTTTATGCAACTACTAGATCATTACTAATAGTTTATTCATTTATTTGTTTGTGAAGCAAGTCACACATGTTTCAACAAAGTTATTCTTTACAAATTTGAATGTTATATATATAACATGTTCTTCTGGTGTGCTGTTGATGTTACCGACAGACAAGTTGGCTTTGTTTCGAAAACATATTTCCCAAAAGTCCAATCATGTTATATGCATCACTTCGTTCTTGTAGTATGCCGCCAGTGATGTTTGTAAATCCATGCAGACCTTGTACATGATGAACTGATACAAGTGAAACTTTTAAATTTGACAACAGTTTGTGGTTGGTGGTCAAGTTACATCTGTTGCAGTAGTATGATGTTAGGTTTCCCTAGCTTCAAGGGACGCATGGTTCCTTGATTCCATCATCATTTGGGCAAGTGTGCCATCACATATTGTACATATCAGCTTCTGTACTAGAACTGCAAACAATTATTTTCAATAACTAGAATGATTCCAAGTTGGTTCTTGGTTGTATTGATTGACGAATTTATGGACTTTTTGGTTACAATGAACCTGACAATAACTCTGCCTGTTACTATGATAGACATTTTACTGATATAACATTCCTTTAGTGCCTGCTTGTTACTAGGGGTGATGGACATGTTATTACAATTCTGTCCTCATAATTCCATCAATAGTGAGCAAATCAGGATTTATAATGCATATATGAACAAAGCAATTTATCTGATTGCCAATATTTGAAGCTTTGAAACTCAGTATTATTTACACGTCAACTGGATGTATTCAGGTTATATAGAGGAAAGTTGTTGATATGCATTTGAATTTAAGGCAAATAGTATCTCAGTCATGCGTAAAGGGACAGTTAAAACAGATCGGTTTATTCTTTATCATTCTCTATGCCGCTTAAGGACAGTTTACCTACATTAAGATTGAACAGATATCAGAAAGTATATTCAAAGAGATTTATTATCCTTTCTCATACTTATTGGACATCTTTAGCATCTGATTAGGAAAAGTAGATCTGTTGGAAACAAATCCATTTAACATCTATAAGACCTCTGAAATGGATGTTTTGGTTTTTTTGTGTTACTGAATAGCATTCCCACTTCATTATTTTTCACCACAGGAACGTGAAAACTTCTGAGTAATAGATATTGGTGTGATGGTGTTCATATCTTTCTCCCAATAACTGAAAAGATGCAGGATTTTTTCTGTGTTGCACAATGATTACCATAATCACCTTAATTAGCACCCATGCTTTTTTGAAGACCGATGAAAGGTGTCGCTCATTGAAACCATGCACAAGGCAGTTTGTTTTCAGAAGTCAAGTTGAAGAAGACAGGGTTCACACTGGATGTTAAGGTGTGGTGATTTTAAAATCTTAGTATGAATTTACTAAACACCATAGTTCTGTAAATGCTGCAACAGAATTTTGGCAACACATGTTAAGTGTTCAAAGTAAATAATGCCCATTTACTTGCTGTTCACTTGCATATTTCTCTATGTTACCTGTAACAGTGATACATATATCAAAGGAACTAAGATCTTATGCTATTCAGCTGTTAATAAAGAAGAGATAATCAGTGGAAAACTGCAGGCTCCAGGCATCTTTTTGAAGATAATTGCAAAGAACATTATCAATTAGAAAACCCTTGTTGTATTCACGTCATCACAACTGAAGGGGGTCAAAGCCTATACCGCTTGGATGGAATTAAATCAAAATGGTGAAGTGGAGAATTCAAGCCTCAAGCATGCTACGAACCAATTTCATGTGAAGAGTATTCTCAGCTAGATTTTTCAGATGCTGCTTTTGACATGTATAATTAACTTTTTAACAAAGGTTTTTCCACTTCATTTTCTGATTACTGAATATTACATTGTTTTTAAAATCAGAACTGTTTCCATTTTCAAAGTGTCTTCCAAGTTTCACAAGTGTCATAATTGTCAATGACCATTTTCACTGTGGCTGATGTTAGTAACTAATATCCTTTTATTTGAGAACACAGGATGTTCAGACATATATAATCAACAATTTTGATTATTTTGAAGTGATTTCTGGAGCAGCAAGTGCAGTTGAGAGAGCAAGTGCATATGATTCTTCATGTTCTTTATTTTTAGACTACTTCTCTACAACCAAGTGGCATGGTCAGAAGCTGATTTTATTGTTTTTCACCTTAGGATTCAATTTGGCACAAGCATCTTGACAAAAATTACATGTAAATGAAATGCTTTAGAATTTCACTCATTTCCCTGAAAATATCTTTAATATTTCACATAAATGAGTGGAAAGATTTTTTAATCGAATGCTGTTCTTTAATTTCTGCTCCTAATACCAGTTAAGATCAGATTAGTGAAACCTGTTTTCTTGCAAATATTGAAACTAGCACTCATACATATGTAAGCTGTCCAAATGAACGTGCATTATAACGTTATATGACCAGGTGAGCTATAGTACTGTTTTGTCAAGCCCTGTTTACAGAAAACCTTGAAAGTAGATTAAATCAGATCTAATTATTTTTGTTTGGGATTAGGAAACCTTACAGTCCAGTAATAGCAAACCATCTGTACAATGAAGACAAGATCCATCCTCTTTGAGAAAAGCTAGAACCTTAATTTTAGGTTGGAAGTAGGATCTCCTACAATTGTCTTTTGGAATTATTTAAAGATTATGACTTTACTTACCTTTTATGTGAGTTGATATGAAATATACCCACTGTATCTAACCAAAGGGATTTCTGATATTTTTCTTGAATTTATTAAATATAAATACATGATACTTGTAATGGTGTATATGTTATTTACAAACTGACTATAGTTCCTTATGCAATATATATGCAGTTACGTTTGGACATGGTTGATTATTCAACAAGTTAATCATACGAAATGCCTAGTGTCTGCAGCTTAGTAGCCAACTTATTTCAATACACTGTCTGGCTGATCAGTGGAACAGTGACCTACTGTTGCTCCTGTGAATGTTTTGTGCATCAAATGGCCTATTTATTAACCTAATTGGCTGACATAGTGAATTCTCAAAGTGATTGATTCAAGATTTGAGTCTGTTTCCTTCCTCAAAAGTGACATAAATCCATTACAATGAGGTGATATTCACCACAGATATTCTTTCAAATGATGATCAGAATTATCCCAGAAAGTTGCAAGGAGATTGGCCAGATGAAACATGTGCAAGATGGGCGCTCTCTAGGGAAGGAGGTCTGATAGGACTGCTGGATGAATGTTCGCCAGTCCTGATAGAGGTGTCTGAGGGGAGATAGGGTGCATCTGAGGATATGGTCAGATTGTGATCAAGGGACCCTCAGAGTTTCTGATATTTAAAGAATATCTTTAGTGACATGTTGGAAGAGTTTATGGTATTCTGGTACCATACAGATTGTTCATGGTTGTTGCCAGGCAATACCCGAGGAAAACCTAGGTATTTTGTCATAGAGACATTGACAATTAAGGTAAGAATTGTTTGTGCAGGTGTCAGTTGGATATTCACATGCTAACTGCATACACTAATATCATGTATAAATATGATTTGCTCAGGTGAAGGTAGTGAAATCATGGACTCATGATTTATATTCAATTCTCACATCTTTTTAATGAGACTAAATACATGAGTAACTTTGTTTAAAATCACCTCCTCAAATGTTATAGACTTGGCTCCAGGAGTCTCTCTGTTTGATCCTTTCTGGTTTTGGAATTACACAGTGCTAATTAAGAAAGAGTATGAGAAAGAGCTTTTGTAAAGGGTTGGTTACAAAATTTAATAGCAATAGTTACTTTTTAAACGAAAGAGCCTGTCAGTCTGAAAAGAGCAGCAGATTTCTCATTTTCCAAGTAATCATTTTTATACAGTTTGTGCAGGATTTTAATGCTATGTAATATAAATGGTCTATGACAAATAATAGGCCAAACTTGAAGCAATTTGTAATTAATGAGGACAAGACTTGTTTTACCTGGTATGTGTCATGGAAACCGATGCTTGCCAATTTTTCCATGACATGCTGCTAGATATAATCAAATTTTATGTTACCAGAGAGGGCAGTTAAGAAATAGGGCTAGTATGCTCTACATTAGCATTAACACAAGACTGGAAGTCCAACACGAACAGTCCCACATCTGACGCAGTGTATTGGTCTAGTTACTATTGTTTGAGTGGGTGAAAGGTGGAAAGTGCAAGATCTGGCACCAATAACAGCTGGAATGGCCAGTGTGTAGTATATCTGCCAGAGAGAGGGAGCATGACTGTCTTTACTGGTGTTGGAGGTATTCTGTCTATTTCTGGAGTTATATGGTGGTGACAAATTGGTGAGTTGATGAGGAATATAGCTTTGTTTTATAACAAATCTTTTCACTGGAATCTTTTTGGAAATAGGTAATATGTCCATTTTAATTCTTTATATCCTAAGGTTGTATAGTATATATGCAAAGTGAAAGATTGGTACATCCAGTATTTGGTTCAGCATCTCTGGCCCAAGTTGTATTTGTATGATGCATGTGAACCAAGGTAGTGTGAAAAAAAATATTTAATATCTTTACACATTCCCAATGAGTAGCTGTGATGTGTTCGGGAAAGATCATCAAGATTTTCAAATAAAGCCAATAAAACCCTTTCCATATTCACACTGTAAAACATCAGTGCGAGAGCACACTTAGTTACGGTTTCGACTATTCCAGTTAATCCATTATTTCTGTAATTTGCAGCTCTGACAGTTTTCAATGGATGTGACTGTTATTTCATGAGGCAAATACCAGCCGTCAATGCATAAATAAAGACTTCACATTACTGTCTATTAAAGTATAGCAATTACAGTAATTATTAATTGTGATGCAGCAAATCTAGCTTGAAGGTCATAACTAATCCTCATTGTGTGACAGGGTTGGTAGTCTCACTGCCACAGACCATACACAAGAACACTGTGGTAGTTTCATCTGTCAGTGTTGGTAGTACAACTACCACAGACCATACACAAGAACACTTGTTGTTTTATGTGACAGGCCAAGGTTTGGTAGTACAACTATCACAGACCATACACAAGAACACTGTGGTTGTTTTATGACATGGTATTGGTAGTTATAATGACGACCACACACTATTTCCTGGAAGGATCTTGTTGCTTCATACGCCATTATTGGTAGTATGACTACCACAGACCATACACAAGAAAGTGTCTGTTGTTTTATGTGATACTGTGGGTAGTAAAACTTTTTTCTGTTTTGTCGCTTAGTGCCGCACATATATAGCATCAGTGTGTAAATCATCAAGTCTGGACCAGACAACCCAATAATCAACAGCATGAGCATCAACCTGTCCCACTGGGATACCACTGCGAGCTATATTCCAGCAGCAACATGATGAGGTCAGCGGAAATACAATATGGCCTTTATTAAAATCATTCTTATCATATTTTACTTTTTTTTTCAGGAATACCTAAGCCATGATGGAACGCCTGGAAAAGTTTCAAATAATCTTCAATAATCCTTCGGCAACTTACTGTGCTGGCGATACTGTGTATGGGTATGGCTGGGTCGTCGTCAAAGAGGCAGTGTATGTTCAAAGTAAGTTCTATTTTCTTTGTGATTATTTTCATTGATCTTTCTTAAAATACTCCTTTTCAGGAATTTCATAAGTAACATATATTCATTGGGAATAAATAGGAATGCATCTATTTAGACGGAAAAAACATTGGTAGCAGTTATATGCAGAAATAGCATTAATAGTAGTAGCTACGACTGTGGATTTCTCAAAGATCTAGACAGATAATTATTAGAAAACGAGACTCTTATTCAAAACCCTCCCACTTTTTGTGCACACTGACTAGTCTGCCATTTTTCCAAGAGATTGAAATGTCATTATACTAATTTACTGAAAGGGAAAGAACATGGCTATTTTACACTCAAGTTTTCAGTGGGGAAGTGTATACATGGTGCAAGAAAGAAAGGAAGATCAGTGAATATGTTTTCATAAGTTGTTGCTTTCACCAACCCAATGATATTTACTTACCATAAAACACCGTAGCACTGCGTATGTTATTATGGTATAAATAAAAGGGTCAATATTCAGTTATTTAGGGATTTTGCAAGGTTACAAGGATGCAACATACATTAGCTGCCTCTAGGAAACTGGATAGTATGATTGTATTAAAGGGTGAATTAACTTGATCACTGAACATTAATAACTCTTAAAAAGTTTGAGATTGCCTGAATATATGCACTGCTAGACTAAATTGGTTCCTAAACCCAAATTGCCTGAATTAGTGATACCAAATTTGGTGGTCACCCCATGAATCCAGTTTAAATGGTGAAGAACCTCCAGACTTTGCCAAGAGTAACGAGGATCCCATCAAAGGAATTTTAAGGGCTTATTTTCCTACACAAAGTATGTCTAGTAGGCTAACGGAACAGAAACCAGAGGCTGGTCTCTTAGGAGGTTCAGAGAGTGATGAACTGAAGTTTACGATGGTTGGTGAGACTGCAGAAATGGCAACCAACTTGTATAAACTGTTTATTTCCTGGCAAGCTTGCTGAATATCTAGGATGGTGATTCACACTGAATATAAAAAGCTCATTGAGAACCTGTTCATATCATACCTACATACATGGTGGGTTTTCTTGTGAGGTCATAAATCTGTGTCTGATATGCTTGCTGGCAGAAAGAAAGATGAACTAGACCAGCATAAAAGCAGGTTTCCAGAAAATAATGGAGTTCAAGTTGAGTTTAAATATTTCAGGAATTATTGGATTTGGTAAAGAAAGTTTATCTTTTATCAAGTGAAAGATGTGATATTTGCCAATGTAACAAAAATATTTTAAAGTTTGATAAACATGATTATTTATAAATCTGACTAAATAGGAGAGATTAATGTTAAGTCAAAAGAGTATTTGATGATAATGTTTAAGTGACTTTACACTTATATTATGATAAGATGTGAAGTAATAACTGAGTTAGACAAGCCTTTACACTGTCCATCTGTTATGTTTCTTTTCCCTCTCTGAACTGGCTCAAGTGATGAGGAGGCTGTTTTTGCACCATTGTAGCATGCATGGCTTTGAATATCTAAACAATTTAATGTTAAAAACCTCAATTTGTGATGAAATTAAGGTTGCCATCATATCTGTATTGTTGCTATCATTCTGCACAAATAATCCAAGGAGATTTCGCCATCTGTGAATGTGATATTTGATAAGAAAATGACCTGCATATCCTCAGATATGTTAGTTTATAATATATTGCATCACACAGAAATTGGGAGAGCTAAAGAACCCTGTGACTGTTTTTTCTGTTGTTCCCAATCAATAATCAGACAAGTGAACACTAATATGTGCAAAAAGTCTGTGTTCTTACTCCCTGATTACATATAGCTCAAGCTATCCTTTTGAGGCATTAACCGTCACAGACTTTCCAATTAGAATAGCACATATACTGGTTGTAAGCTACAACCAAATGGATGGGCTTGTGACTTTGTGATAATACTGTGAATGTGCAGATGGTTGTAAACTCACTAACTGAACACGAGATTGACTGATCCATCCCTCCATTCAAATAAATATATTTTAGCTGTGTCTATCACAAGTTAAATTACAAAAATATGCATGCTACCCAGTAAGAAAAGAGTTTTCCAAAGTTTGGATAGCTTCAGTTGAATTGTCAACTTCAAAGAATCCTGTTCCACTAAAAAAAAAATGTCAGTGGAAGCAGAGACCTCCTACTTCCTACTGTAAATGCCTTTTAATCATGTCAGAAATGACACCTCATTTGTGCAGTTCTTTTACATAGTTAACCTGATTACCCTTGTCTAGACTTAACGATATTTTCTTGCAAAGACCATCTTGGTGCAAAAGAAGTGAGACAGTTTTCACAACGGTCGTTCTAAATCAGTCAGAGCAAGCATCCTGATCAAAGCAGGCTCCTGATATTAAGCATACATTCTTAGCATGGATCTTGTCAAATCACAGACAGTTGAACTCCAATGTTGAAAGATCAAAGGATTACTAAACAACTGTCGGACAGATACTTTAAACTGTAAAGAGCGTTTACATTGGTGACAACTCTTGCTACACTTTTGCCACATGCTTGTTGAAACTAATGTTTGGTTTGATACCATTGTGATGGTACTGATATATCATACGGCCTTATTTGCCATTCTGTTAAGGTCATGATGTTGAATGCTCTAGCCTTAATTCAAGCGTTTACGTTGCTTGCTTGAATTTGAATTAAGCTGAAGTCCACCTGCTTGCTGCCGATACTTTTCAACCATGTACTTAAAGTTAAAACCTTTATGCCAGATAGTCATCCTTTAATTTCTATATTTTTGTGATTGGTTAACATGGAAGGTAGCAAAGGTCAGTTGGTATGAACACAGTGTGAAAAAACTCCCGTACATAATGAGTATTTGATTATGGTGAATGATAGCAATCGTGGCAACTACAGAAGGCTCAACTTTACAAATACTTTAGTCAATCTCTGAGTATCTTGTTTAAAGAATATCTTGAGCACTTGTGATTGGAATTTAACAAAACTTTATGGACATGGTCTCAAGGCATGGTTCAAAATGAAGATCAAGATCATTACACCAGAAGTGCAATCATTGTTATTGGAATAGTGTTCTGTTTCCAATTTGTATTCCTTCTGACTATGTTCTCTTGAGACAGATGTGATGTTACTAACCTGGAAGAGCGTTTAGCTTTGTTGTGTGAGAGAGCTCTCTCACATCTGAAGACATTCTGTTTTCAAGTTGTACTGATTTGGACGTATTTTTTCCAAATATGGAGAGGATGTTATTAAACAGAAATGCAAATGACTTGTTTAAGGTGGTGAAAGGCATACCTTATTCTCTGTCAAAGTTATAGAGCATTATACATGAGCATGTGTTTTTCCAAAAAAGATGTAGAAATTATTTAACGGGAATTGCTTGTAACGTTTTTATGTAAGATGCATAGTTCAAGTCTATGGCTTTCCTTTTAAAGGCATACTGCATTCATCAGTGTATGAGGTCAACTATATGTCACACCTGATATTCAGCAGTCAAATTTGATAATAATCTTAGAATTTCAGGCATGCAGAAAACATGGGCTGACTCTGTTATTTCATGTAATGCAAACATCATCCTTTTTTGTTCTGTCTTTTTTTCTTGGTCCTAGGAAACAGCGTTTTAGAAAACTTGAATCAGTATTTCTGTTAAACAGTGGGATAGTTGGGAAGTCTAGTGGTTAAAGCATTCACTCATCATGCCCAAGACCCAGGTTCAATTCCCCACATGGGAACAATGTGTGAAACCCATGTAACATGCAGGTATGTTTCCTCATACGCCTTTATCATGAAAGACATTTCTGACATGCCGTAAAGGTTAGCAAGCTATTTCTCTTCAATTTGTCATCATATGTTTTCATGTTACTACCACAGGAATTGGTGATACAAGTTAAGTTTGATGCTGAGGCTACTAGAGTGCATTGGTGTGTTTAATAGATATGCAGCATCCATTACATCATATATACAAACATACACACAAACTGTGTAAACTGTGACAATTTGAATTTAAATCACACCACCTGTAATGTTGTCCAAATGTTCTCATAAAGTTTTCAACCATAGCATGGTTCTTGATACTTTATATCTGTGTGTGTCTTTCCACTAGGGATGCATGTAACTTCTGTAAGATAGACTCAGTGCAAAGAAATTATAAACCTAATATACCCAATATTTGAGCCAAGATATATCCTCATGCTTTTGTGAAGGTGTGTTCCTTGTAGGAACATCTCAGACGCCAATATCTGTCTCATGGTATTACATCGTTGACATTTCAGAAAAGGTAAATTAGAAACTTTCCTGAGATACCTTCAGAAGGTATATGTTTGATTGATGAGATTTATATTTCAGATTTATTATTTCAATTTTGATGTTGCAAAAAAATGCCCATATACTCCAATACCCATGTCATCAACAGTATATGCTGAGGTGGGGGTTGTTTTCCCATTTTTCTAGACTTTCATTAATAGGTGTTATTGTTTATGGTGTGTTTATGTATAATACGCCAATTTCTCTTACTGTCAGTTCGAGCACTGGGAATGTCATAAATGTATACAACCCTTTGCCTTTTCACTGGAAAACTGTTCACTAAAGAGGTTCCTACTAGGCCAATTTTTACAGAAATCTAACAGGATGAACATGTGGTTGCCAGTACGTATTTATAGTTTGAATAAAACTGTTGTCAAGGTACATGTAAGTCAAAACACTTTGATAGTTTAGATGATTAAATATCTAGCTGCACACATTTCAGAAAAAACATATCAGAATCAGAAATTTGATCAAGATGTTCAACACACAGCCAATGCTTATGGCCAGGAATACCCTGTGTGTCTACAAAACAGACCAGAGTTGGGGAATGAAATCTAAATGGAGATGTGTGAATATTGGAACCAGTAGCTCTCTGACGATACTCCAAGAAACTGGTGAGGAATTTCCACCAGATGAAGACATGTATTACCAGAAGAAGGAGTGGGAGGAAGGGCTACTTTAACAAAGCCCACATGGATATGCAGGGTGGATCTTCAGGGCTATGCTCGATATACAAACAAGCGGAACATGTGTTCTTTGTCTGTCTCTATTGGAATCAACCTGCCAATTATGTTTATTTGGATATATCATTGTAAAGGATATTGGGCTGATTTGTTCAAGGGTTCAGGCTTTTGATGAAAAGCAATTGATATATGAGCTAAGGGAAGTAGGTAAGCTCATGTCTGTAACATTGAAAATAAAGAAAATGCTGTTAATGGTTTTTCTGTGAAATATACTAACTAAGATCTAATATCAACTTGGTGCTTTCATCCTGGCACAAGAGATGGCTGTCATGCGTTGAGCAATTTTCTCTGAAAATAGCTGAAGTTATGGACCAGGGAACATTATGGTTGTACATGCATTTAGTATCTTTTTCACTTTTTTACTTGAGAATCACCTTACATTTCTATCAACCCAATTATCAAAATTCATATATCAAGTTTGTTGATATATGGTGTATAAGAAGGATTAAGAAATACATGTCTGATGAAGAATGTTAACATAAATGTGTCTTGTTGAGGCTTAAATTATGAGCTCTTCTGAAAGGAAGAGATGTCATTTTATGCATTCCTAAAAACATGCATACAATACATATTTCTGAAAAATGAGTGAAACAATTTTGAATCATTTGTCTATGGATTTTGTCACCTTCCAAATGATAATGATTGTGTATGATAAAGAATTTCTAAAGCCACTATGTGAACATAAAATGAGATACACATTGTACTGAGGGTTACCATTACATCATTAGTCATTACATGATGTTGAAATGGAATAGATTCTAACAGTATGTACAGCACAGGTTTATGTCATAGTTGATGTGTTCCTGATACTATGTGAATAATCTAGTCAGTGCTTGTTTATGCCAGTTGCTATGGTTACAGGTCTTGCATCAGGAACAAGAATGACAAAATGGGAAGGTTTGTTATAGAGCAAATATATTAGCACACCAAAGTTTATCACAATTTATGTTCATGTGTATACGTATATAGCAGTCAGCTTGTAGATCACTGCATGGCATAGTGCAACATTACGCAGTTAATTACACAAGCTAATTCATCAGATATGACGAAAAAGTGTTTCATTGTTTTATAATTCATTAATTAAGAGCTGTCATTATGTTGACTTTGCATAAACAATCATTTTTCATTTATCATCTGTGACACACCAAACCTCTGCAAGGCATCATTAAGATGTTTGTTTGCTTTTGCATTGGATGTAAGTTCTTAATATTACCATTTAGGGCTGATCAGTGCTGAAGTGCTTGCATGATGTACCTGCTATCACATATAGTTACATATTGTGGTATAGTACATTTATATATCTTCAGATTCTCATGTATGCATACATCTTCAGATTCTCAAACAAGTTACATTCAACAGCCTTTGTTAATATTTGTGTGGGTAATCTGTCATCCCATGACACATTTACTATAGATGGCTATGAGTTAGATGGTCCTTAACTATTTTTCAAGTAGTTTACAATATTTATTTTTGTATATTTTTCAAATTATTAGGTAGGTTCTTCTGGGCAGAAAAAGTGCTAAAGTCATGCCTATGTTAGGAGCAGTCTGAGTAAAATCAATTGTGTGTAATTAATGCTCAGGTATATTGTGTTGTGTCTGAAAAATGTGGGTCCTCAGTCAAGTTAAGCACCTGTTTGCCTGGCTCATGCGCTATAATTTGGAGGCCACTTTCATATAGCTGGAATATATCTGACTACTGCACAGTACCTGGATATGATATGACAGTTTTTAAGTCAGCTGTTGCAGCCTGCTTACATTCAATACAAAATACTGCATTGAAATGATAAATGTATTCAGGTAAGCCTATCAAAATCAACTTACTTTATCACACAATCTCTAAATTACCATTCAACTAGAACACAAATGTGTTAGGAGCCATAAAGCCTGTTGTCTTTGCCGATGATTGTTTGATGTTTATTGGAAGTAGTTCTTTCCAGTTGTGTATCAGAAACTGGTAGTTAGTGACCCTAGCTACCTGTTTCATGAAATATGAGATTTGTTTTCTTTGTGGTGATCCTGAACATGTGTTAATCAATAACGTGTGTACTGAACTTGTTATTTGTTATGAAATTATATTTTTAAGTTAAGGAATCCAAGTACATTGGTATGATGTACCTAGTCATTGTCAGTGGGTTACAGTAAAACCCATTATGGCAAGAAGTTCTTGAAAGGCATCTACAAGTTGAACAAACATGAATACATAACATGTTTTTATGGAGTACAACCTTTTTTCTTTATATTCTTTACACTGCATTTCAAAGTTGATGATAAAGGATCAAGAATTAGCTCTGAAAAGTCTTATGAAGAATATAAGGAAGTTATAACATGTCCATAACAACATGTCATGTATTCATTATGGAAACAATAGAAGGAACAGTTCACAGGATATTGATATATGCAAAGGGACATACTTGTCTATACATCCTCTCCGGATATCGCGCATATTATTTTCTGTAATTTTAACTTGAATATTCAAGTGTAGGTTTGTCAAATGACAACAATATATAGATTTTTTTTTTGAAAATGCAACATATGTGTAGGTTAAAAAGTTGCATATATATCAGAGCAGTTACGCACAATACTGACATTGATTGGAAACACATGTTCTCCTTGTACATTCTGTCACAAAGTTTATACATATGTTTCCTGAAAACCCAGTGTAGGATCATTCCTCATAATCAGTTAGTACTTTTATGTAACACTGGTGCATGTCAACAGGTGCTTGTTTGGCAGGCATATACTGGTTGTTTCTGTTATTCCATTTCTAGATTAAAATACAGTCAAGGATGTACCCCAACCAAAACAACTTTTTGTCTCAACTCTCAGATGAAGGTTTCCTAGCCACAAATATTTACATTACCTACAGCTAGATGGACATATATGCAGAAATAGCACAGGATGTTTCTAATACCTTGATACTTTGCTCCCAACCTTCATCATCACCCATACAGACATGGCCATATGCTGAACTCCGAGAAAGAAAAGGTATCATTCATCCCAGATCAAATGTTCCCGACATGTCATTAAGGGAGTAATCATAGCAATTGATATATTCTGATACTTGTGTATAGTTAGCATCTGCCCATCTTAGGATCTTATATATGTACTGTAAGAGATCCAATAAGAGGCCCACGCCTTATTGATGTTCCTTCAGTAATATTAGTAAGTGCTGTTTTCTTCCTGTTATGTATAAATGACCATACATGATGCCAGTCTCTGTGTCAAATGTCATGGTTCTTTGAAGAAGATGTTTCAACATGCTGTATTTCTCAATGAACTTCACAATAATTAATATTATCATTGTATATATTATCCAGCGTGATATGATTTGGAATGGCTTACATCATCATGACCATGCAGCTGCACCAATCCATGTTACAAGAACCATGTCTTGATACTGATATCATCTATATTTGCCCTTTCCTTTCTGTACACGAGATCATTTTGGGGGCAAATACGGTGTATGTTATTTCTGTTCACTTCAATATCAATGCCAGAACCATTTTGCAGCTGTAAGAAAATCAACAAGTGCCTGTTTGCCGAAGTGATGACGTTATAGAATATGTGGCTTCAGGCAAAATAGTATCATGTAGCCATGCTGAGTAATGCCATTAAGATATCATACTTCTACTGTGCATAAATATTTGGAAAGAATGAATGTGGATATATTTTGATGGTATTTCAAGACCTTTGGCATGTAGTGATAGCAATGTTGTTACAGGTTTTCTAGACTTTGAATAATAGTCATTTGCTAAACCTGTACGTTTTCTTATGCAAATGTTGTATATTGCATCTGAATGTAAAGCAGACTTTATCATTTTTTCTTCATAACCTGAAGTTTTGAATAAGCTTCAGTATTTCATTGGTCACATTTTACTTGCCAATTCCAAACAGTTCAGGAAGGTGTTCAGTAATGCTGTGTAGTTGAGTTCAGTGGTGACTATATAAGTAATAATGCATATGGAGGCCTTTATTAACACAATACGTTATAACTGACAGAATTATACAGGTCCTAACCAATCAAACCTAGCATAGCACATGTATATATAATTACACTTTTGCAGATAATGGATAGATTGAAAATATCAGGTGAATTATTGTGTGAATGAATTGGGTATTCTCACAATATTCCACCAATATCATAATTGGGGACACCAGAAATAGATCTCACATCATTGCCGCAATATGGGGAATCAACCTGACCTGATGAGCAAACGCCTTAAACACAGGGCTACTTGACTGGCCAAATAATTGTGTACTTCTTATTTCATTGTATAAATGTATTATGCGACAGTGGGATAAATGTATCCATACTTTATTGTAAGTCATTCTCTGTGGGCATTTAGACAGTTTACAACATTATGGTTGACTGAGCTCTATGTGACTATAGACACTATAAGGAAAAATAACTTAAATGACTTTGAGACTTGAATTTGAAAATGACTTATATATTATATCATATTTTCTACTTTTCTAATTTTCTTGAGGCATAATTTCTACCAGTCATTTATTTGAAATGGATGTATTATAATAAATGCTTGTCATCTGTTTTTTACACAAAGGAAGACTTTAATCATTATAGCTGAAGATATCATTTCACTCATTTGGGGGAAATCTGAAACCAGTGTACTTCACTGTATTGAGAAAAACCAGGTCATGGAAGTTTTGTGTGGTTGTGAAATAAAACAGCTTCATTGATGTATTGCAACTTGGTTTCCCTACAATCGATATGGTCCAGCTGATGTACTGCCTAAAGTTATCATTTCCATCAAGGCACTGTGAAATACAGTCCCTTTGGGGTGTTTCTGAGGAACACCAAGACATTTATATAGCGTAAATTAAACAGGCAACAGAGGCTGATACCCAATAGGGTTCACAGATTGGGGGATTATTTTTCTCTGTCAGAGGGAGCATATATATTTGATGCTGTGCCAATGTTTTCTCTACTGTTTCCATGCCTTGATTATTAAAGCCAGTATAAGTAAGCAAACAAGCAGCACACTCAGTCAGCTGCACACTCTTTATTGGTATTCCAGGAAACAGTAACCATTGTCCAGTACTTAGTTACCAAATTCAGTTTCTGATGAAAGCAGCAGAGGATACAACAGGGACTGTAATATACACATATTTTGTGGTCACTTGATACAAGTATAGGGTTATTACTGTCTGCTTCATCTTGGCTTAAGTGCTGTTTCCATCAGCACCCGACTTTCTACATAGTCTGTGAGACCGTGTTGTGGCAAGTGCCCTAGTGACCAATATTCATGACTTGGCACGGTGGAGGGTTTAATGCTTACTCCTTGACATTTGAACATATTCAGCAGCTTCTGACACCAATACTCTTCGCATGTTCAAGAAGAATCATTAATTATGGGATGAGTGCACAGTCAAGTATTTTTGTTAACTGGTACTCTTGAAGGATAATGGCATTATGAAAATAGATTTTCTCATAAATGTCAAGAGTACCTCGGTACTTCACAACAAATGTTATATACGGTTGCTACTCACTTTTACATCCTACATCTTACCACATACTTCAAAATCTTATAGAAATTGTGATCTACAGGGGTCAAAGAGTTTGCGACAAAATTTTTCTTTTTTGAAGTATTCATGAATTTGAAATTTTCATTTCTAGATCAGCAGAGTTGTACAGTTTACTAAGTCAAGGAGAAACTATAACACGCACCTTGATTGTGGAATGACATATCCTATTTCATTTCTGTTAGAATGTGTCATTTATCCAGGATAAAAAGAATTAGCGTTACAAACAGTCTGAGATATGAGTAAACATGATCTCACTCTGCCTGAAATCATCTTGTGCTGGATTAGAATGTCTTCAACACTATGTAAATATTGTGTCTTCCATGGCTATTAAATCAAATAGGATATAATAGAAAAGAATCCTATAGAAAGTGTGAAGTCTTTGAACAGCATTTAGAAGTGAGTATGTTTATACTTTCATCGTATTCCACAAAATAAAGAAGTTGATTTCCTTAAATTCTCATATTTTTTTTCGGAAAGTTTACATTTTTTTCTAATTAATATTATGATAACCTTAGTACTGAAATAGCTCGATAACATCTTTTATTTAGATATATGTATGTATGTGTTGCTTTTTTTTTCTCAATCTCTATGTTTAATTTCTTTTGAAATTTAAGTAACATTATATGTTAATTTTGTGACAAAGTATACTGTAAAACAAGTATGTATGTCATACAGAAGCAACTAATGTTTGTGTTGAATTCTCTTGTCACTTTTAGAAATGAAGACTTTGCTCTGTAATGATTTAAAAATCCAATAATAAATTCATCCATTTGCTTGTTTACTCTGGTATAAGTTGATAGGTCGTTTATAAACTATTGTAACCTCTCTCATTATCCATGATATCATGTCCTCTCTGCCAGATGTTTTTGATATGCTTTATTAGTGCCTGATTAGTCATAACATACACCCTCTATAGACTTAATCATGACTGGATGGGATGCAGTAACTCTGCTTTGACTGCTTCTCATTTCTTCCTTTATTGTTAACGTTTATGCACATTATGTCTCTTATGGTATCTGAAAAATTGCCTCAGCTATTTATGTTCGTTACTGAAATAATGCTAATGGCCATTTTTTTATCATTATTAAAGTTTGTCCCTCAGAAAATGCTCCTGAATGCTCCTTATCCTGAACTAAATGCATCCATTACATGGATTTTGATGAATTCATGATCTTACAGCCATTGTGCAATGGATTTGAACTTTTCATAATGGCCCACTGCACGAGGTGAACAAATATCTTAAGCAGGTGTAATTGATAATTCACTGAATTGATGTTAACATGTAATGCCATAAAATTACTGTACCTTACTCTGAATGATTTTATTGAAGGTAATACTAGTCTATGCCTGGAAGTCCACACTAAGTGGAAATATGTCATTTTCTATGTACCCAAAACACTGAAACCTCTTTATGAACACAAAAATCAGGAATATCAATTTTTGTGCTCTGTGATAAGCATATGTATAAATGATAATATTTGTTTCTTTCTGTCTAGAAAATCAGTATTAGGTGAATGACAAGGTTGAAGTGAGAGAAAGGGAGAGAGAGACTGTTGTACTTACTGTTTAGCACGACTTACTTCATTATGAGAAGAGAGAATGGGGGACGTTATTTCTGTTTCATTTGTTTCTTTTACCATATTATCTGAGCTTGATCTGCCCAGAAGATGATTTTTAGTATGTATTTCAGTTCTAAGATCTCAACTTTTCTTCCCTTCCTTCTCATCCCTCACATTTATCAAATTGAAGGAATTTTCATATGCAGTTGTGCAGAAGATGTTGATGGTGTTTGATAACTGTGGCATGACCCACATTGCAGGTGCTTGCGAAAGTTCGATCATTCCCTGCATAACTTATATAAATAATTACCACTGTTCTGGGACTGCTTCCTGACATTGGGTCTCAGCCATCACAATTCCTAACAAACACAAGGGATTTGGTTCTGTTGTCATTACCATTTGTTTTGGAATGAAATGTGACATAGTGTTTCCATGTGTCAATATTATGCCATGTGCCATATCCACAAAACCATTTGCACTTTAGCAAAATTCAGTGGAGCGTTAGGATTAGATAGAACCCTATTTACCATAATACATGTATATCTTCCTTGTATCCTAGTAGTTTCAATTGCCTTCCTTTTGTTGTTCTGACACCACAGAGACTGATGTAGTCTGTCTCACAATCCCCTAACTGCATAATTTTCCCGTCTGTGAAGCAAGTCTATATTTCCTCAGGTTAAAGTTCAATCTCCCTTCTCTATTGGGCTTCTTTTCAATTTGAAAACAATTCTTTGTTGCCATCAGATATACATGTATTCAGAGACCAAGCATTAGTCTACACTGACCCAAATCATGAACTTAACTGAAGGCCATATGTCATTGGCCATTGAACAGGAAGAAATCTTTCTGATGCCTGTGGTTCTTCCAGGAGTGGAGGATTGATCAGTATGTTCCCCACTGCGGGGAATGTATTATGGCATGAATTTACACCTGGAAACCTGTACCTAGTGAGGTGGCAAACTTCCACGCCTATCCTTAACATTTAATAAGTGAAAAACATTTCTTCCCTTGACCCTCCTCGCACCACAATTTCTGTTTTGATGATGCAGTAAATGGTCTCAAATGGGATAATTCTGTTCAGGAATGCTTCCATCTTTTCCGAGCATTCCATGTATATCCAGGGTGCTTGTCTGTCATTACCTTCAAAGAATGGTTTAATTTACCTAGAGGAATGTTAATGTCTTTATGCCATAAGGTGCTTGTTGTTAGGTTAGGTATCTTGGGTTTCACCTGGGATGTTAATGTTGTGAATACCAATTTTTAACTTATCATATTGCAGGTGTTACACTTTGAAAGAAAGATGACAATTCCCCAGTTAGCATTTTAGAGTGATATAATTATGTGACATATAGGTTGGGACAAAAAAACATTTATTTGGACTCATCAATTTTTTCAGTTGCAGTAAGAATTTAGAGGGGGTGGATATTATCTTCAGTGATAGTTATAGAGATGGTCTTTTGTCCACTCATCAGATGTAAGAATATAAAATACAGCTGTCTTTAGACTTTGTCACATCTCCTTCAATTTTATGATGTTCCAATTATTTAGATCGGTGCTAATGCTGTTGATCACTGGATTGTCCAATGCAGACCGCTGCCATATAGCTGAAATATGGCTGAGCGCAGTGTAAAACTATACTCACACACTCACTCACTCATTCATTTTAAGGTATATGCAAAGCCTCAGTGCAGTTTTTAGTTCAAAATAACTGCATGTGTGGCTGTATTGTTTGTGTACATATGTCAGCTGTATTTGAGTTGCCTAAGCGTGAAGTCATTAGAGGTTCAGTTAATGTAAATAATTCAGCAATGTTTTGTATATCTAGTGTAGTGATGACGTGTGTGCATATCAAGATGCAGAGATAGTTCACTCCTGTAGAATATTTAATCCCAAGTTACAGTGATATAGATTGTTATGTCAGTTAGCGTTGTGAGCTCATTTTAATCTTTCAGTACATATGTTTAGAATGACTCATGTCAGCTGAAAAATGGAACCTGAAAAAACATTTCAGTTAGTTTTAACATGAATGCCATATTTCTTTAGCAGAAAAGTATTCTGGTCAATGTTACATTTAAGGCCCCATTAGAACAGTATATAGTAAGCATGCGAGGGGACATTGTCAAAACTATGGTACATCATAGACAGAAATGATGTCCCTTTTAGTTCCTTATTTTTTTAGGTAACAATTGGCTTGCCTCTTTATAGCCATTTTTGTTGAAGTCAATTTTAGGGGCAGCATATGGTCACTTTTTCACAAACACCTGATTTAACTCACTATTTGATAGAGACTGATAAACACCTGCTGGTGATGTAATCAGAACTGTACTCTGCAAAGTGTTTTGTTACTTTCCTTTATTATTGTTACCTTCATATTGGTACATAATCACACTGATTGTAGTTGGTCCATTGTAAAGCTGCCTGTATACATTTATAGTGTAATGTTTGAAACAAAAACTTGTTTCATTGTTGTGTCAGAATATTTTTTGGCAAAACTAATTCATGATAAAATTGAAGATACAATACCAATGATAAAGTAAAAATGCCAATCAGTACCAGTGTGTCAACTTACCAATGTGGACTAAAGCCAATGTTAGAATCATAGGTGTTGATGGAGAATGGAGCACATATGATGTATGGCATTTGGGTTTAACAATGTGGTCCAGTCATTTCAGCTTAAGTCAGTTGCACTAGTGTGGTAGCTGTGGCCTTGCTTTATCTGCAGATCTTTTTTGTTTTGCTCACATACAGGAAAACAATATTCTCATTGCAGTCTTCCTTAACACTGTTATGTCAGACTGCCAACAAATTACAGCTTTCAGAATCATTCATCACAAATACCAGGTCAAACCTCTGTTACCATAATGTACTTCAGAACAGCTTGAATTTTGTCAACTTTTTGACTCTTATTGCACTTTATATTAGTTTGAAACATATATTTATGTTGTGTTCAAGAACTGAATATTTATTTTGACTGCCTGAAGCAATAGAGGACACTGAGACACTAAGAAAGAGGACACAACACCATGCCTTTAACATAGATTTTCCAGAGAACACTATCATTACCTGAATGTTCAACATGACTGTGAAACGAGTAGAATGGTTTTGTGAGTGGCAAGTCAATGAAATGATGAAATTCACAAATTAGCAACTTAAAATTCCTGTGGAAATGTGGAAATTCCGATCCATGGATCCATGTTATTGAGGTTCAGAACAAGTCAGATATGTACAGTACACATGTCTCTGCAACCCCATATATCATTGGTGAATCAGAGCGTATTTGATACTGGGAATAAATGGTTTACTCATGGAAGGATTAAACCATACAGTGTTCATTTCCAGGATGTACTCTCAATGTTATACTTTCTAAAACAATAGGTGACTAGGGAGTGTTTCCTCATGTAACCAACTTTTTTCCATGGGCCTCACCAATACATTTGGCTGGATTAAAGCTTGTTGGAGAATGCAGAGCCAGCAATACCACAGTTTCTTAAAGTGGTCTGGCAGAAGGACACGTTTCATGAACTTAGTTCTTTGAACACCTGTAGTTTTGAATCAATGGATGACAGTATTACCATACCAGTTGTTAAGAAAGGAATTCCCACCAGCCCAGCATTATGACGTCTTTTATTTTATTGGTCTTAAACTATTAGTTGCCATAAAATATATACATAATTGGTGAGTCATGAAACTGTCCCCAGACATTGACCTTGAATGTTTCACATACATTTGTAAGTTTGTTTAAACACATGTATCCACACTAAATTCCTTGTCAATTAACTGAATATTCACAGAGAAATTTGCTTGTTTGAATGGAAGACAAATTGATAATTTTAAAAGAATTAAAACATGATTTCAAGGTATTGATTTTAACAGTGTCTTATGTAGTTGCTTTCAGTGATGTTTGAGCTGTTCTTGTGCAATAATTTGAATATTGGTCCATGAAGGTACTGGGTTGTTGTAGTTCTGGATTTACAATATCGATACCACAAGTGTCGTATTTGTTGTTCTTTGAATATTGCCTCTGACAATGATTTATATCAAGGATACCTTTTCATTGCCTAATTATGACAGCATAAGGTAGTATACCTTTATTAATTAGCATGAGTCTCTAAATAATTTGTGTGTATCTTACATTAAAGCAAAGTTTGGACTTTGTTTGCAGGTGTTTGTCTAGAAGCTATTGGAGAAGCCAAAGTAGAATGGATGACCTCAAGTGACATACAGGCCTCAGACGAGGAGGTGTTTAACTATACAACTGTGCTGCCAATCAAAGGTAATTGTAACAACAAGCCACAAAACTCTTTCTTTGATAAGAAATCCATTGCCCACTGAATAATTCCATACACATTCATCAATAATACTGCATGTAATGTTCAGAGATTTGGCTTCACAAAATTAATTATCATCTGATTCACCAGTGTATCTGAAGAGGATTAATCCTGATGGATCAGGACACTTGATAGTGATTGCACCATGTACTCAAGATATGGAGGTCATGTATCGTGAGCACTTTCTACCATGTGCTCAGCTTAGAGAAGCTGAAATGAATTAATTGAGGTTATTTACATGCATGGGAACATGTTTAATCATTGGAAGCATCAACAGGTGCACTCTTCTTTTGAGTACACACTGCACTATTGAGGCGCTTGATCAGAAGAGGAACATTTTTATGGATATATAATTGGATAATGATCATCTTAGGCATCTTCATAATATATTTAACTAAACAGGCTAAGCATCTTATATATTGTTTGTGATGTTTTATTGAAATTGTGCGCTCAGCCGTCACAACAAATGCATATGCCCCAATTTTCATGTTCTGTGATGTTGTGTTTTCTTCAGTGTACATGCAGAAACACTGAAGCAATAAAATATTTAGAATGTAAACATGTATGGCAAAGAAATATTTTACCTGAGGATGTCTCAAATTTTGCAGCCGAGGAAATGGTATGAAAATATTATATTTTAATCCAAATAAAACTTCTATTATTACAGCAGTATTTGCATTAGATAATTTTTTTATCAGCTGAAAATGTTGAGCACAGAAAATTTGAATGGTGAACATTATACCTCTTCTGCTTTACTGCATGATGAAATACTACATGAACAACAATCAGGAATCATGTAGGTTCTTTGATCCCAAAACCATTTTACATCATGTGTTCTCTTAAACTGTTGGGGTTCGAGTTGTGTTACACCACTGGATGAAAGTGTCTTTTTTTATGACCAAGATGTGTGTTCCGCCACCTGCAGAGGCAGCTTGTGTTGATACAGTGAGATAGATGCTGCAGTCTCTTCTACTGATTAACATTATCTAAATGATGGAACCCAGCATCAGTGTAGCCTCAGAGATGATATCCTTGTCAGCGATATCTTTCACTGAGGAATAAAACAATCATTTGATAGGAGGTGAGAAAAAACACTAAATTTGCCAAGAAAGGAATACCTTAAAGGGTATACCACCGATTCAAGGAAAAGTCTATTTTATTGATTACTTCTCTTTTCATTATTATTGCATTGACAACTGTATCAGATTTCCCCCTTCATTAGGTTCTAAAATTGTTATTCTACACTATCCTCCCTAGCACCTGTGTGGTGGGAAAATCCAAAGAAGATAAATAGATCTTTTGAATTTAATATGTATGTAGCATACAGACTTCACAAAAGAGTGTCTAAGGTGCCATACTTCGTTCTACAGAGTTCCATTCCTTGGGCACACCAGAAGCTTGATCATTGGTTCACTGTTTACCCATGTTATGTTTCTGGGTGTGTCAGCACCTTACACACTTGTTACTTTCACCAAAGTGGCACACATCTAAGATGTTTATTACATGGGGCTTTACTCCTATGTTAAGCTGACATGCCTTGATATAGCTGGCATAATATTAAAAAGCTTAGCTGTCTCGCATGTTATCATCATGTACAGCCAGCCTGAAAGTGAACTGCTTCCTCATTGAACTTAAACAGTTCATTTTCTATAACATCAACTCATTTTCATCCAAAAGCTCTAAAACTATTTTCCAATTTAAGTGAAGATATAGATGAATGGCTGTCAAAATCTTTGTAGAAAATGCAATTGTCATGTTAATTTTTTCCCAGCAGAATTAGAAAGTTGGAGCAGGAATTTGAGAGAAGGTGTTTTTGAGAGTATTGTGTATTAAAAGACTTAAAGCACTTTTCATAACATTTTTCAGATATTAAACTGGAACATATTCCAACAAATTTAGAAGGTGAGTGTGATCACATTAATAAATTCAAGGATCATTAAATAGCAAAATGTGATCACGTGATCATCTCTGTGGAGTATGCACTATTCAAATTAGCTGACAGGAAATTATGCACTTTAGTCGAGTAGAACCTTAGCTGTTTTTATTGGATTAAGAAAGCAGTTGATTACCACATTCTTCTTTTCCTTTCAGGTGAAAAACAAATTGATGATGAAGGATTGTTACATCCAGGATCTCATTACTTTCCATTTGAATTTGTTCTTCCATCAAAACTGCCATCTTCATTCAAGGGAAAGCATGGCAGATTGCGATATTTCGTGAGAATGACTATTTATTCCCCTGGTGGGCCCCATCACGAAAGAACAAGTAAATTTGCTGTTATTGGAGCCCTAGACCTCAACTCTGAACCAGATTCTGCAGTAAGTGTTCGTATCAGCCTTTTAAGAATGGATCTCTGTTGCAAATTCCAAACACTGTTCAATACCAATATGTGGCTTACATCAAGGTGCAATTTGTCACTGTTTTAATCTATGAAATCAAGTGGACTTCATAGTCCATCAAATATCTTTATTAGGTGATTGACATGTCTGGGTTTATTTTGGCAACAACTCTCGCATGGGAATATATACAGCATTTAGAAATGCAAAGCACCTCATCTGACGTTATACAAATTCATAATATTTACATTTATATTGATGTTAAGATGTTAATTTGTAACATCCTGTTGTTTCCTGCCAAGTCTTTCATCTGAAGAAAAACAAAGTTTTTAATTAGAGGGCATTTTTTCCTCAGAATCATATCCTCAGAATAGGAAGAGTACTATATAATATGTCACAGTTACATTATGCGCAAGGAAATAATCATGCCAGAGAATATTTCCCAGATTGTAGCCATGGCACTCTACCCATATGTAGTCCCTTCAATAGCATGTTGTGAATATAAAAGTTCTATAAGAAATGACTTGCCTGTTGCAGACACCACAGTAAATCACAGTGTCAGAAACTTAATCACAAACTGCCACACCCAATTCCATCTGTTTGCTTGTTTGTTATTTCATACCAAACTAGACACTATTTCATCAATATTGTGGCTAATGACACTTTTAACACTGGTGTTACATTATTATGCTCCTTATTTTGGTCTTAATCATTTGAATCTTTCAGCCTTTGTGCACTGATGGCTTTCTTCAATAATAGTTTTGCAAAAAATTACAGGAATATAATGTTAGTGTTCCAGACGAAATTGATTGATTTATGATGAATTGATACATCATAATATTATGGCTTCTGTGGGAATTTGCAACAATCAGAATACTAAAAGCTTTCTTCTAAAACTTAAAAATGTTTTTTAGACTATGCCTATTCTTGTACACTGTGACATTTTAACAGACTGTATGAGAAAAAATACATATGTTGTTTGTATATGTGTATTAACCTTTTACTATAAGATGTATCACTTTCAACTTCCTTATTTATTCTACTTTTTCATGGCTGCTTCTTACAACCCCATCATCTAGTAGCTTCTAGAATAGTGTAGAGACCAGTTTTGGTGACAGTCATCAGACTGTCTAGTTTGGACTCCGTTGTCAACAGACCACATCGTGTAGCAGTAGTATTGCTGAAGTAATTAAATACTCATGACACTGTGCAGTCAACTCTGCTTTTCATAAAGTTGATGTTGATGTGGAAATGGTTTTGTCATTTCTATTCCATAATAGTAGACATGGTTCTCTATGAGTCAGCCTTTTGGTGTGTGTGCATACAGTGGAAGCTGTCCAAACTGGCACTAATCAGGACAAGAAATAATCCCTACGCTGGTGTAGACAACTTGCCGGATTGGACAGATGCTGGTTTTGACAGCTTCCACTGTGTATATATTGTAGGGAAAAACACTTCTCTGTGTGACATGTCTCTCTGATTTTCTGCAGCTGCCAGTTGAGAATGACACATTTGAGGCGGTTGGATCCTGGTGCTGTGTAGCCGGCACTGTAACTGCAACACTAAGACTCGATCGGAAGGGTTACACGCTTAAAGAAGCCATCCCTGTGTGGGCGGAAATAAAGAACTTAAGCACACGGAGGATAGCAGCCACACAAGTATCACTAATACAGGTAATGAATATGTGTCTAGAGTCATATACTTATGTATATATAGCTGTTACAGAAACACTTGGTTGAAATAACTATGTTTGTTAGTTTTGAAGGCGTTTATGATGTACAGTTGTAAGAGAAATGCAAACAACAGCATCAGTTTGACTTAAGAGTAAGGGTATTTTAGGCTGTATTGTGTTCTGCTCAAGTTGAACATTCTGGATCACATATTCAAAGATCGGAGTTAGCATTATTTGTCATGTTTGCCTGAAACATATCTTCTTATTTGTGTGCACAGATTTACACTTACTTACTAAAAAAATAATGTTTTCTCTTAATGGCCATACTTGAAAGGTTTTTAGGTTATCAAAACAGGTATCTGTGTTAATAACAATACCCCAGTAATTTGCGTCAACTATTGAAGTGTCTTTGAAAGTTCTTTCTTGTAAAATGCGTTATTTGCACAATAATATTACCATTCCTATTATGTAGAATTATTTATTATAATCAGACTAGTTATGAAAACATTTGAAAAAAAACAAGCTTATTTAACACAAAATTAATGTCAGGGTGTTCGTTTTATGGGAAAAGCATAAGATATTTCCCTTTTTGAGATTGATGGTATTTTCAAAACAAAAATGACAGAGGAAACATTTTTGTTTTACAAAAAGTAAATTCTGTCAGATGACAGTATGATAGGTTATCTTTACTGGTTTGCTTACTTGTATAAATAAAGCATCTCTGCAAAGAAACAGCAACTATTCTTCCGAAGTGTGAATGGCCTACTCACCTGGCAAGGAAGTTAAGAAACCAAATTTAGTATCACCTTAAGCTGATCTCTTTTTAGCAACCCGAACCAGCTTCCAATTTGCAATTATGTTGCAAACATGTAAACAAAGTGACAACAACAATGATAAGCAACTGTCATAAACTTTGCCAAAGAAAATCCAGCCTTGCAGCTTATGCAGGCAGCATCTGGAAATCCTCAGCAGTGCCTTCCTTTTTCTGTTCTGAGTTGAAAGAGTGTTAATTGTCTGACGACCACTGCAGCTGTCTATCAAACTTGTTTTGGCAATTTAAAGTCTGTTGTGGGGACAAGATCTGTATCTTGACAATTGGAGGAGTTTGTACTGTTTCAGAAATGCATAAAATGCATCAAGCTTGAATTATCTTTAGGGTTTATGCGATGTATGTAGGTGAGGAATTGCAAAATCAGGTGCAGGTGTTGTAGTTAAGTGTAAGAATGGTAATGAAATTGGTTCAAACTACTGAAAGACATGTTCACCTGCAGACATATTTTGCACTTCTTATGATAGTATTGCTTCACAGTATTATTGTAATTTGCATCTTTTTACTAAACCCATGAGAATGCCCTTCATGAAGATACTGATGAGTGTTAAATATATATACTTGTGAGCTATGAATACGCTTTAGGAACATAAGTAGACTGATATGTTACTTAACTATAATATCAGCCTTGAAATTTATGAAAGAAAATATAGAAACATAAGAATAAGTTAATTGTAAGAATACAGTTGTCACACCAGTTTTCAAAACATTATCTGAGCAAGTGAAAATGATGATGAACCTGTTCTGATCTCAGTAATATAAGTCAATACACTGGATCATATCCAAATAACAATTATGCTGACAATCTAGTTACTAGTGTATTAACATCTGATGGTCAAATTGCATCCTGCAGCGGAAGAGGTCATTCTTTACAAAGGTACTACAATTGTGTACACAAGGTTCATTTTTGTAGGCAGAAATGTAATTCTGTAAACAAACATGCACCCTAAACAAAGTTAAACTACAGAAACGTACCCATACACTAAATGAGAGGCAAGCTCAAACCAAAATGATGTGTAGTTGAACTGACTGTGCCAGTTGAACTGACTGTGTGTTAGTTGTGCATCGCAAAATATTTGTTAGTTTGTAGCATCTAATACAACAGTATGACGGTTCGGATTGAGAACACAGTGCAGTGTCTAAATGAATTGTCATAGGGTATGTTTCTGTTTCTGACTGTTTCTGGGGTAGTTCCTGTGCACAGAAACGTCCCTGGAGTAGAATTTGTAGTACTCGACTATGACCCCTTCAGCCATGCTCATCATTCCATTTGCACATCTTATCACAACACCCATAATGTCCAATGCAGAAAACAATGATATGGCAAGCTTTTAAGCGGACACATGCATGTGCATAGGCAAATGTTAAATCAGCATTACCACCTGCAGCCTTGGGAGGCTATGCTGCCAAGTCAGCCAGTCAGCACATTCTAAAAAAAGGCAATGTAGTTTGATGTCTTAAACACCCCAACAGTGTGCTGCTCTCTATCTACAGGAGTCATGTTTTTGTTGGAGTTGTGATCAAGCATTACAGCTACTGCTATGGTTAATGACGACTCTCATTTACCTCTCCTTCCCCTAACCCAGTGGTCGTGAAGGATGATTGCATTTACACATACCTGTCTTCAGGTGAAAATCATTATGATCTACACCCACCTTCAAGGTGAACATTCTTCTCCCTGGGTTCTTCATGTCCTACCTTTGTGGCAAGAGCTTCCAGTTGTAGAAAATAACTTATTGGAATTTTACAAATGAAAAGTAAACAAGTCATGTGTTTGCTTACCTAGAAAGATGCTTCATTTTCAGGAAAAATATTTGCAATATATGATTTTTAGTATAAATTCAGGGCACATGATAACCGGAAATCTTATTTTTCCTGTGAGATAAAAAACACTATGTAAGGTGTCATCCTTCATGATGAATAAGCTGTAGTGTCAGTGCTAGCTAAATGTAAAATCTTTGAAGGGCATTTAGAAGTGAAAAGCATTAGTAAAGCCAGATTTATGGATGTCAGCTTCTTTATTGTGGATAACACTTGATGAAGGAGCAAGCATAAGCTGCAAAACATGCATATTGCAATGGCTACTACTCTACTTTTACTTTCCTTTTGGTTTAATGCGACAAAATCATTTTGTCCTATCCAAGGACTGGATAAGAGCATATATTGTTGATAGCTGATGATGGCTACAGTCCAGGCACAGAAGGGAGCAGGTGCTCTTTGCCAGTGTTTGGCAGCACCCACACTAGTGAAGTTGAAGTGCACAGGTTGAATAGGTTGTGGAATGCTGAAATGTAGAAGTGTTCAAAGTCAAGGTCTACCTGCTCCAGATCTGATTATATTCGTAGGTTTAAGCAAATCTTGCTATCTTCCAAACCAATATGATAATGTGAACAGTATGTCATTTAAAACACCAAAGTTTACCAGTAATCTCATTTAGCATACATCAAGTCATGTTCATATTTTCCAGTTGTAGTGGCTAGTGTATCTTTTGGACATGATGAACTGAAAGACAGGTAGAATATTAATGAAAGCTGAAACCAACACTCTTTAGACACTGCCCCACGTGTGAAATCATAGACTATTGCAGGACAACAGCCCTCTGTGTTACATTGTCTAGTACCAAATGGATGGAATGAGTGAAGTAACATGAGAAATTATGTGAGGATGGGACATGGTCTTATATTTAAGATATTATTGATAAGCATGTTTTCTTATCAACATTATGTCTGAACCTTATCAAAACTATTGTTTTGTCACAATCCTTGTGTGGGTATGTTAAATTATATTTTTACTCCATAAAAACAGATTTTTTAAAAATATATAACAGCCATGTTGGTGTCATAATCAAATGCATACCTATATAATTACCAAACACTTCTGAGTCAAGATGAACCACAAATAGGAAATACTTAAGTTAATGAAAAGTCTTAATGGTTAATGTCCTATTATTAAGTGTGATCTGATTAGTCTACAGTGTAAATGTATGAACATTTGCAGTTACTTGACAATGACGCTAACAAAGTTCTTTCAACAGGAACACACCGTGTATTACTTTGTCAATCAGAACAGTGTCACTAACGTAAGGATTCTATTGATAAAACACAGAAAAATGTGGTAAATCCTGGATCCTTGAGTAGAGTCAAGCAATTATATCATCATAAGGGGACTATTCTTCCGATTCTGCTTCAAAGGCATCTTAATTAAGGTTTGAAGGTGAATTATTTCTTCAGCATCTTTTGAAGAATTGGGCTTGGAAATTGAAAAATGATGATGACAGTTCTACAGGAAAGAAATTAACTCATTAGTGAGATGAAGGGTGACATTCCGTGAAATGTTACAAGTAATTTAGATATAACTATTTTAGACAAGCCTCTTGAGCACAAGATATGGAAAAACAAAGTGTTTCAGTTACCAGCTCTTAGACTAAGCTGTCTGTCAGTGAGGTATCAGGCCAAAGGAAGATTTAGTCTGGCACAATTATTGAAGATGAACTGAAGAGCTAACTTTGTAGGATGCATTCACTTTCTGGCATGGTGTATACTGACCCACATATTTTGGAAGTATGATAACTTAAAGTATCATTCAGTTTCATTGAAAAGGTACAGATATTTGTAACAAAGATTTCTACAGATGTGATAAACAGAAAGTTTAATGTTTCGAACCTTCTCCAAAATCCAGACATTGCAGTTGCAGCAGGTAAACCTAGATTAATTTTACATGTTAGATATTAATGTTTCTGTAACTCTTGTACAAGAAAATCTGCATGTATTTATATACATCTGGGCCTGGATTTTCGAAGCTCTCTTAGCGCTAAGATGCTCGTACATTAATGTTAATGTATGGCACTTACGACTATCTTAGGGCTAAGTAAGCTTCGAAAGTCTAGGCCCTGATTTGTAACGTGTTTGTTGTAAGGTAAATCATGTGAAATAATAAACTGAATATTTTCCCAAACATTCCTAGGGGCATCACTGCAACATTTAAATGCCAACCCAATTTATGAATGTAACTATATTAGTGAGGCTGAGATAGTTGCTAGACATAGTTACTTAGCTTACCACAATTGGCTAAGCACTAAACCCAAAATAGCAGAAGGAACTGGGTATTATACAAGTTCATATCACCCACTGTAAAGTAGGTTGAAAGACATGTCTAAATGCAAAAAGGCCATTCGTCTTGCCTTCTTTGCCCATCTCAATAACAAATATTCATGTTTAGGAGAAATTTTATACACCAGTAAATCATTCCTTTTTAAACAAAAACTCCCCCAAATCACAAATCATAATCACTGCTCTCTTCCAGAATGTAACCTACTATTCTTATCGAGGGAGATTTTCTGAGTCTACACTGCTAGTAACTGTTCATAAAGGCAGTATAGCCCCTCGTGGAAAACAGACCTGGCAGAGAGAGCTACTCAGCATTCCCACCGTCCCACCTTCACATCTTAGAGGATGCAAGATCATTGATGTACAGTACAGTATAGAAGTAAGTTGTAGGCCAGCTGTGAGTTGAAGCATACTTAGTATGACAGATTAATACTTTTTCTAGATGTGTACAGATCTTCATGATTTTCAAACCTAAGAACATTCTTAATATTTTGGGTTCATACTGTTCAAAAGCATTTTCTTTTAAGACTTTTTAAATTGTTCTTCTCTGGAATTTTCTTTCTACTGTTTTCAAAATTTAGTGCTGCTTGATGTCAGATGGTAGAGTTTTCTTTCTGGAGATTTCCCAGTAAGAGTGCCACTCAGTCATCATGCTAACTAATGGCTTGTGGTAACCCAAGCAATTACCCAATTCCTTTCCTTCTATTCTGTTTCACATACCCACAGGTGATATCTTGCCATGAAACTGCCACAGCTGTCAGTCATTCCTCAACTGATACAGACTTTCCTTCTTCCAGTTATGTATAAAACCAGCAGGACTGGCCCGGAAAGTAAAGCTGCCGGTGGACATTGTCATAGGCACAGTACCTCTCCAAGATGCACAACATCGAGTCACATGTCACCCTCTTCTTTCACCCAGTGACAATAGCTTCCCGTTTCCATTCTTCTCTGACAGCTCATCAGACCACCTATGTTTAACAGACATGTCCTTCCACAGTATGCTCCCAACAGCTCCACCCTGGGAGGAGGATGATGATATTCCCTGACCGAGCTCAAGGCATATAGGTAATACATGTATCCTAAATTATGTCATTTAAAAAGCTTTTAAAAACTTATCAATTGCCAATGCAATTGCAAAGATAATCAACACTACTGTAATTAGTAGCCAAAAAGACAATAGTGTTGCGGTAGTAAGATATCAACTTTAACGCTTATGATTGTATGAATGTTACCAACTTGTGTAAAATATGGGATTCAGTGGATGCCATTTTCCTTCCTGGTAGTACTTGAACCAAAGGGGAGTAACTGAAATCTGGAGGTAATCCTTGCTAATCAACATTTGACAGGTATGAAATTCTGCAGTAAGTCCATATATTTTTTCTAACTCTTAATTTATGTTCTGTGTAAATTGGTGTCTGTACATTCCTTTAGATGTTGGACAAGCAATTGCAATACATCGATAGGTTATATATCATAGCACTGCTTTGAGATAGTTCACCTTCAAGTAAGCTGGTACATATGAGCCCAATACCCATGAACCTTTTCTATTAAGTGATGCATGTCTGCAGCAGTATCATTTCCGGGATCTTTCTCACATAAAGCTAATGTTCTGATGATTATGAAATATTTGTCAAGAATTTCAGACGTTACTGTTCTCTAACTCACACCTTACCTCCCTGCCTTGTGTTCTATATAACTCATAATTTATACTATTTTAGAGTGTCTCTATATTCCCGTTCTGATTATGAATTGCACGGTGATCTTACAGTGCCATGTCGCCCAGTAGAACCAGCAGGTTATCTAAACCCAATATTCATCCCAGTTAAGTACCATATCCAGATATGGCTGCCATTTTCACAAATCTTTTTATCCTTATAGTTCAGTGAATTATGTAACTGACACACTAGAAAATTCAACAGTTCCCTTTTGAGTTCAGAAGTCTAAGGACCCGTGAAGATCCGAGATAGAATATGCCATCAGCAACCCATGCTTCCCATGAAAGGTGACTGTGTTTGCCGAAGAAAGTGACTAACAGGATCAGGTGGTCAGGCTCGTTGACTTGGTTGACACATACATCGGTTCCCAATTGCTCAGATCGATGCTTACGTTGTTAATCACTGGATTGTCTGGTCCAGATTCAATTATTTACAGACCGCCACCATATACCTGGAATATTGTTGAGCACAGCATAAAACTAAACAAAACTCACTCACTCACTCACTCACTCACTCACTCACTCACTTAAAGATACCAGTCCCAGTTTGACCTCAAAGAATTTTTAGTTGAGTGGGTTATGCTGCCCCAGTGTCATCACAGTGTTAACTTCTAACATGTAACAACATGGCAATAAACAATCCCAGCTTAAGGCTGATACCAGTTCCAATTCTATACATGTGTAAATTACCTTTTACTGATTTAGACTGTAACGCTTAAATCATTGTATCTGTAACGTATACCAAGGGAAAGAATAATCAAATACTGAATAACTGAGATAGTACATTTTTAAAGCTGTTGTCTCTCTGCGTGTCGATTTTTCCATTTTATTAATTCATCATTGAGCTTTTCCTCTCCTGTGTTTTCCTTCTATTGACCTGTGTCTCCATGACCTCAGTTGATAGAAATGATAAAAGCATAATGCAAAAATGACTGAAATCTGTCATACAAATCTGTTGAAAAGTTCCAAAGTATCAAAAAATTGTCTCAGTGGTAGAAAGAAAATTGGCTCACGAAGCACTATCAAATACAGATGAATTCTTTGCAGGTCCTGTGAGACACATATTAAACTGTCGTAAATATCTGCAAAACGGGGAGTCATTTTAATGGAAAATTTCCCAAGAGGCTCTAGGGGGATATTGATCTCCTTGTTAATCAAGATTGAGAAAAGTTTAAGAGATTTCCTATTTCCACACTGTCAATAATAAACACAAAACTGTCTTTATCAAGACCTGATGATCTGTCAGACACCATAACCTCATTATTAAAGGCATTGTGCGAAACAAACAGGAGACGATAATCACTGAACATCTATAAAACATAGTTTTACGTCTGTTACATCATCCTCGTACCTGCCAGAAGTCTCTCTCTGAGTACATGACTTCAACAGGCAGTAATGAACTCTTTTATGTTAATGTGTTAGAAAGTATGTGGGAACTTTTCTATTTTCTGGTTGGTGGTTTTCCTCAATAAAATTGCAATTATGATTTTCTTATTTTATTTCTTTAAAGCTCATTGTAGCAGAGTTGAAAATGTCATTTTTGCTTCCTCAGATCATTTAAAATTATAAATAAAATGTTTTAGATTCATTAAATCATGTAGTTGCATAATTTGAATAAGTTTACGGTTGAAGGTTTGTCAGTGAAATACAGTTCAAAGCAGTGTTTAACCAAACAGCATTCTCCCAGGTATAATCCTGGCGTATCATGGGTTGGGACAGGTAGACACTATGTCAAGATGCTTCATTCTGTGATGGACCACTTTTACAACTAGACCTCTCTTCAGATTAAAGTTTCTGAACTTGCAAGTGCCTGAAATAGCTATTTATTTGTTAATACTTTTTATCAACCTCAGGTATTCTGCTCTGTATAAAATATCTATCTTTCCTAATTGTAATTCCACCTGATTATATTTCAAATAATGTTCAGCCATCAGGGTGTTAGGAACTGCATGAATTCAGCCTTAATGTTGATGTGAAAAATCAATAAAACTTTCCATGACCAGTAAACTTTCAAATGTTTTTTTTTTTTTTTAAACTGACTGGATGAGACAGTGTGTCTGCAGATTCATGTTAAGGGGTTTCATTGGAATGATAATGTCACCAGTGCCATTAACCCATGCATTTTCAGTTCAGGATGAGGATTTTCTGGTGCGGATTAGATTGTTGCATGCTGTGTCAATCATGACAACAGGTCTGCCCAACACCAGCAGAGTTCTTCATCAGCAAAGAGTGCATGTGGCAGGATGTCTCTTATGAGTGTTTTGACTCTGAGTTACATGTGTCAACAGTACAGGGTACAACAAGTTTATCTAGCTAAAAGGGTTTGTGCGGAAATGTTCTGCTTGTATGCTGCATTTATGGCAAATTGAGTGCTAACAGCAATGACTGTGACACTTTTTCACACTCATCAGTGACAGTGACAGTGACGTCATATCCATACTTGATTTGTTTGCACGTCACTCTCTGGAAGTTTCCACCTATTTGACATAGGTCTGTAAATCTGAACCTGGCAAAGCAGTGATTGACATCATGAGCATTTTTCTACTGAGTTGATTTATGAGGATATGTAGAAGTCAGGTCAGAGAGCCTGACCACTCAGTCCTGCTAGTTGTCTCTTATGGCAAACATGGTTTACTGAAGAGCACTTTTAATCTGGAATGTTGAATCACTCCTACATTTTCTCCAGACACCTTTTCCCTATTTCATTTTGCAACCTATCCACAATCAAGGTTCTAATTGTCTGAATGACATATTCACATAATGAATGTGTCATATCATACTCACTCTGCTATCACAACACTAGTCTCAATCACTGGAGACATTTTCTGGTTGAGCTATCTGTGGCACCATAAATGAGTTTAAGAGATGAGTTTGGGCACCGTTGGCTCCATGTAAGTAAGGTGATGGGCTATATGATGAAGACAGTCATGCTTGAATCAGGAGACATCTTACTGCTTCATCTCAGCCAGCTCTTGCCCAAGGGACTCTCTTGTCAAAGCTGTCAGTCCAGTTTAGCATAGAAATCAGAATACAGATGGAGGGAGTTGGTGATGGCAAAGTTGTATTTGGATGTCGGCACCATGATTTTTCAAATGGTACAAGCCCCCAGGACATGACGTGTATACATGATTCTGTTATCACAAACATAATGGGATAAATTCATGATACCTTTTTAAGAATTAAGTTATAATTCTTGAAGAAAGTTGAAGTTGAATTTAAAACAAACAATGATGTAAAGCATAATATTCTGTTTTAGCTGACACTGACAATAATATTTGCAGTTTTATAACATTCTCTAAAACCGTTAAAAAAGTAACTGAACCTTTTCTAAACTAATACTTCAGAATCATAAAAAAATTGATTCTGCTGTAATGTGGAAAATACATTATGATCCTTTACTCAGTACTGCCTGCATGTATAGTTAGACATATGAATCATAATGTCTTACTTCTTGGACAGCTGTCACTTTCATGGTAGTAATTAGTTTTGCCCTCAGCCAGTTATTCACCTATCAAAATGCCAAATGAAGTGTTTCTTTTGTAGAAACATTTTATAGCATCTTTCAGTTGCATTTAGACCTTTACCCTTTTTCATCTGCTTCTTCAAACTTTCCTGAGAAAAAAGGTGAGCTACAGTGCATTCTTGATTTTACTGATTCTTGCCACATGATTAAGAGTAGTAATGACAGGCCTTTACTAATTGATACTGCAGCCATTTCACAAACGAAAGCATCTATTTGTACCACATTCTCAGTGAACTGAACATGAAATGATACCATTTGTTGATGTGAATGATGTTTCCACTTTTAGCATTTAACAATTTTGTAATAATACTTTCTAGTTAAAGTCCATTCATCGTTTCAGTTTGCATAGCTCTCATTCATGAATTCATTTTGTGAATTAAGTTCTAATATAATTCAGCTCAAACTCATTTTGAAATGTTCTGCAGTTTGGAGAATTCAGCAAAACCCATTCTGCCCAACCTGTGTTAATTGCATTTTCAGAGAAAATTTGTCAATGCCATGACTATGTATTCATTCTCAAATATTTCAGATTGTGTCCGGAACACTCATCAGGAAGTGCCTGAATGGCAGAAAATTCGATTTTATTTCATGAATGTGCAAGTTTATGCATAGCTATGAATTCATGTTCAAAAGCAGTAAATCTAGTATGCCTTTTGTGCAGAATTATTTATGACTAGAGCTAATTTTGTTATTGATCTTAAGAAATCTTGCTAGGTGTTTGTGGATTAGAGGTTAGAGGATTGTGGACACATAAAATAAGACCATAAAAAACTTTTATTTGTGAGAAGATGTGTCTATGGTTACTCTAACATGACGAGACAGTTGATCATTGCTGGGTGTGGTTAACCTTTGATGTATTACTTAAGTAATTATTTCACTGCACATACATCATATTTATTTGTCTTATCATCTTGTTTCCATAAAAGTCATTAAAGAGAAAAAGTCATGCATTAAATTACTAATGTTCCTGAAACATATTTTTGTAATATTCACATTGAAATGTATTCAAATTGTTGCTACTGCTCGAGAATTATAGCTGATACTTATTTTAGTATGATGTGTAGGGTAAGTGTAGACATCAGTAAATCTGACATAAGTAGCTTGCTGATCAGGTCATTTAGTAATAATTGTCACACTACTGACTTTTCTTGAAATTATTTTGCCACAATCGCCTACTTTAATTGCTAGATGTTTAGTGCATGTTTTTACAAGTTTCACCTCAAAATGTGATACATATGTCATAATATGGTTCTTACTAACTCCTATTTATGAATTATGAACTGTTACTAAAATCATAATAAGTATCCACAAAACCATTGTACCATTCAGACTATTATAAAACCAGAATTCTTTGTTCAGCTTCAAAACTTCATTAAATGTGTATTTCCATCTTATGCTTCTTTGATTAAAATATTTCCTTCAGTATCTTAATGCAATATTTCTCATCATTTGATGCTACAAAGCAACCGGAAATAGGCACAGAGTGTAAACTTATGGTGATTCATTTCCTGTCTTTCAACTATGTTTACACTTTGTTAATTCTTAATGGTATCTCCAATCTTTTTCGGATTCCTCTGCTTTATACCACACCATTTATCTACATCGGACTGTATATCTCCTGGTGCCAAGGTAAACCAACCATTCTCATTATTGGTACACAAGACCCCATTTCCTCCTGTAGTTTTGTTGAGATAGCCCTGAACTTGTGTATAATTAAGACGTTATACATTATGCAGAACTTAAACAAACACAATTAACTTTGTGTATCGGTGTATTTTAGGAGAGTCGGTGAATGTACTTGTCAGGTCATAACATTCATGTTAAAATTATGTCCCTCGTGAGGTTTATGTTTTATTTGTCATTTATAACCGATTTACCTCTTGCCCATTTGTTAAAGGTATTTTATTTCCAACACACACATTCTCACAAATACCAGACATGCTCTCATAGATGCACTGATATGTCTGATACAGTGTTATAACCTCACTGGTTCAAACTGAAGCTCATTAAGTATCAATCACCGGATTGTCTGGTTCAGAATTCAGTATTTACAACCAGTTGTCACATTGCTGTAATATTCCTGAGTCTTAAAGCAACTCACAAACCAAAATATATGTTGGAAGAAGGTATCCTGAAATGCGTACTTGCCCAAATGATGGTTACAAGCATAACTGTATTGGTAACCCTAAAAGAGTGCAAACTCTTTTGCAAACTGTAGCGCAAATGAGGTTGCGCAGTGTAGAGAATATGACCAGTCTTCTTATATGCGAGCGGAGCGAGCAAAGGTTGGCAACACACTTCCCTCACTTCAGTTCAAAAAATATTTTTTATGTCAAAATAAATTATTGCCACCATCAAAGGTGCACTCCCATTTCCTCACTAGCTTGTGCTGTCAGATTTCCAGCCCCATACTTAATAATTACTCACGTGAAATATGTTTTATTAAACATTTTAAGTGCCACTCGTGGTATTCAGATCGTTCTTCGCCTCCATTACCCCTGCCAGCTTCCCTGTGATTTGATATTTTGTCAATTTCCATAACTGTAACAGCAATGTCATACACAAATTACACTAACTGCTGGTAACTAGTGATAATGGATTTGGTAAAGACAGTGAATAGTAAATGAAAAAGAAGGTAAATGGGAAATATGAAGTTTGGGTTATTTCTTAAATTTCATCACTTCACTAACAGCAAAAATGAATGTGCATGTGAATTCCAATGAATGACCTTATAGAACAATCTACCATCATCACCCTTGAGTTTCCTGCCACTGAATGATAGCAGACATGTACTTGCCACCTCCCATCACTCACAATTCCCTTGGGAGGCACAATAGCCCCTATCAACTGAGCTACTGCCAACAGTGATGAGCCAACCATGGCTCTTGCCATGTACTGCCACATATTTACTGTTTCTATTTAATCAGTTTTCCCATTACTAGTCTCCAGTGTAATTAGGTCCATGTGATATGTACATGCGTTCAGTTATTTGCAATTCCCATGTCTGGGTTCATGCCTCAGGGAGGATCACGGGGGGGGGGGGGGGGGACTTTTTTGTAATGTCTACTTTAGGATTATTGATATTGAATACTGTAGGATATTACTTGGCTTAAGATGTAGAATTGATCTGTATGCTGAAAATATTCTGAAACACTCCATCGCTTCTGAATGGTCCATTTCAAAGAACCACTAGCAGAATATCATTGCCTTTATTATTCATTCAAGATATAAAAAGCAGGGAAAGTAGTGTTCAACATGTTTGATCCTTCTTCCATCCATTTTCACTGAATTTCCAAATTGCAACTAAAACGTGCAAAATGCTACATGCATATGTATAAAACTGTTTTCTCTTGTGCAGCAAAGTTTTGGCAAATTGAATGTCAAGTATTTCATAACTTTGGCCATTCATTGAAACTACTGACAGCTCAAATAATGGTGAGATTCGAGACATCTTGAAAACTTTGTGTATATTTGAATTGAATACAGTTATTTAAGGTTATAAAATGTAATTTGACTTTTTTGTTGTTTCAGTGATTTGAGAATAGTTTTATTTACCATTTCGCTCTTTGAAGGATCTTCATAGATCTGTGCTGAACGTATGATGTCAAGGAGACATGTTGTGTGTGTAAAAGTTCCTTTTACCACATGTCTCACACAAACCATTTTAAACAAGTAAAACTGTATAAGTCATATACTTAGTGCAGTCATCATGATCAGTTTCCCAGACTTCTGAAGATCTGTTGCCCTTTGATGCTTGAGTAGTATTGTTGAAAACAGTATATACAAGCAATTAAAAGTCCTTCTGTGGCCCAGTATACTATACCACAATGTAGAAATCCATCCCTTTGTCAAGTCAGGATGCATTGATATGAACTCAAAATTGGCAGTAATATCTCTAGAACCATTAAATGAAATTTCTTTCATCTTTTTTCATTTTTAAGTTTCATATAGGGAAGGTGCAAGGTCAAGTCCATTTTTAGTCACCTTAGCATAATTTTCAAGGCAACTGCGACACTTTGAAGAATTCAGCATGTTAAACTGCATGTTAAGTTTGTCAGCGAGATATCTCAAGAACAGTTCACTGGAATTTCTTCATAGACTTTCAAGACTTCCCTTGAATGTTTTTCACTGAGCAATTTCTTTATTACACTACTTTTGCATGTTTCATACACTTAGACGTTCATGTCAAGGTCAAAGTGGGTTTTAAAAATATTTGTGCCTTTGAACAACTACAGAGCAAGATATCAAGGGAGGTTGACTGGTCATGTTTTTGTTGACATTTTGTTGACAAATTACAACCTTCACTTTCCTTACTTTAAGTTTGATTTGATCATTTGAGGTGGGGAACTATGTCACCTTAGTGTCAGTGCTTGTCTCATATGCTACTCAACTTTGATAGTGGTAAAAACAAAGTTTGAAAAAAGTCATAGTGACAATCAGATATGTCATTATTTATGCTAAATATACAATTCTATTCATTCTAAATTTACACATGACATAGTTTGAGAATAGTCTTTTTGTGTCATCAAAAGATAAAAAGTATCCCTATATGTTAGTTTTGAACAGTATTCTGGTTGTTTCATGTCAGCTTAATGTGGAGGAAAGCCTGAAGTGATAGAGGTCATTTGCCTTAGAAACCTTACAAGCACGGGTATTGTGCAGCTAGACACACACATATGATCAAGGTGACTGGGAAATGAACCATCCATCCCAGACTTGTAGAAAGCCTTAGGGATGACAGCACCTCCATGGTCCAACATGCACCAACCCCCCTCCCCATCTCCATCAAAATTGGTGGAGGAGTATGTGATCTCCAAATCAGTATACCCCTGCTTCAGACTAAGAGTATGAATTTCAGAGCTAGCATCCTGTTCCACAGTGAGTGCCAAATGGAACATTTTTAAGAACTTGAGCTGGCTGAAGAACTGAGAGGAACGTTTATACTGATGCATTTAGTTACCAGTATTTGCTGTTTAACTTAGACTTGCAGTATAGTCTGTACAAAATGCTATTGTGATAAGCCAAAGACTGCTTGTTGAACTGTCATGTAATAATAGTTTGGTAATGTGCAAGAACTATCTGAACATGTAACCCTCGCCGAAACATTAAATAGATCAAGTTGCTTTTTTCTTGGCATCTGCTACTGGAATAAACTATAAACATTTTCAGGATGTCTGGTACCTTAATAGAACAGATTTGTTTATGTAATTGAAGTGAAAGGAAATCTGGTGCAAAAAAAATGTGAATCTGAAAATAGATAGTCTTTTCCAAAACTTCTAGGTCCATTGGGGTCAAAGTTGAGTCTAACTCATGTGAACAAACTCATTGTTTAGTTTTCTTTAGCAAGCAATTGATGCTATTTCAAGGTGTTATATTTTGTTTCAGTTAGTTTGAACAATTGCATTATTTACAGTTTTGTTTCTTCAAATTTCAGTTCAGTTGTATCTAAAATAACATTCTTTAACACTTATTGTTATGGATTTGATAGCAGAATGATGATGAATGACGTATGATACATTTCATACTTTCATTGATATGACACAGTTTGAATTTTCTTTGATCTATTGACTGCTATGGCAACTATTTTGAAATTGTTGTTTCTTTATCCCCCAGTTAATCAATGTATGATCAAATGTACATCTGTTAGAGAATATATGGCATTATCTTTAATGCTGAGAAATGGCCAATTACTAATGGCATGTCGTTATTGTTTTACATTTCCCACATGAAATAGCATCACAATAAATAATGAAATTAGGAATTCAACCTTTGAGTACTTTTATTTATTTCAGGGTCAGTTGAAATAGATGTTCTACTTACTGCTAATTTGTGATGTCAAAAAAAACGTTATCTCCAATTAAACCATTCCATTTATGTTACTCTTGGTTTGTTGTTTAACGCAGCACACAGCAATGTTCCAGCAATATGGTGGCTGTCTGTAAATAATCAAATCTGGAATAGACCCTCAAGTGATAAACAGCATGAGCATCAGTCTACACAACTGGGATACGATGACATTTCTCAGCCAAGTCAGCGTGCCTGACTGTCCGTCATCCCATTAGTCGATCCCATTAGTCACATCTTACAACAAGCATGGGTTGCTGAAGACCGATTCTAAACCAGATCTTCACAAATCCAGTCCGTTTATCACTGCAAAATAGTGATGACATCAAGTGCTCACAAACAACAAGAAGCCACAATGTGGGCATGATTTTTGTCACTGATGTATCTGAGTTTTAAATGTCCTTCACATATCTACCATAAAACCATTTGAAAGCTTTGCTTTGACAAGCAAGCATGACATTGGTTTCTTAATGTATAGGATGTGTGCCAGTGCTTTACTACTGATACATTATATGCTGAAAAACATGCACAAAATGTCTTGCACAAGTATGAAATTTTAATGACAACCTCTTTACCATGTTATAACAATCAATATGAACATGATGAACTTCTTGCACCTCTTTACCATGTTATAACAATCAATATGAACATGATGAACTTCTTGCACCTCTTTACCATGTTATAACAATCACTATGAACATGATGAACTTCTTGCACCAACTCTGAAACTTTCAATTTATTTTCTTTTGCAGCTATGATGAGATGAAGATCATTCCTGCAACCTGAAAGCCTCCTTCTGTGTCCAAGTGATACAGAACATCTGACAGTGCTGTGTTACTTGCTCAGTCTCTACCCACAGCATCAGTGGTACCAATATAAATCAGACACTGTGCACAAGCCAATATTTTCATCACAAAACATCTTTGTATGGAGAAACATACCCATGTGAAGTTAAAAACTGCCCATGCTTCATAATGAGTTATCACTTCAATACAGTCAAACCAACTGCCAGAAGACAGACAGGCTTTATTTTTCACTGTATGTAACACATTGATGTTGTGAGGCGTGTGGTCCGTCAACCATGGTTGGTCTTTCAAATGATCCCAAGGATCTTTGTGCCATGACAACATTGAAGAGACAGCTCGAAGTGCAATATGTTCATAGAATGATACTTGGATATTGTTTTAGAATTACATTGTGGGAGATGTTCATATTGACCATAATTTCAACACTGTGTCATCATGTAGTCAATATCAATGCACCAGTCATCTGTCAACACGGTAAAGCTACACAAAATAACATGCTTCTATTGAGTCAGTAGGTGTGTGGAGCCTTTCGTGAACCTTGCTGGTACTGGATTTAGATCTGTAGACTGTAGTAACGCCAGAAAGTCATGAAAGACAGAACAATATTTGTGAAGTCATTAGTTAGATCTCCACCATCATCCCAGATCTGCAAACCATTTTGAATGAATGGTCTCATAACATGGTCTGCATGGCCAGATCCCAGGAGAGAATGATCTTCCTTCCTCCATGACTTTGGCCCAAGGTCATTCGTCATCAGTCAAAGAGCTACGTGACTCGATCTCCATCATCTGCCATTGTGTTGGTGTATCAGGCATTGTAGTATGTATGTATTATATCTTTGACTGTGCAGTCGTTGTAGCGTACGTACATGCTTTTAGTCACTACAGTTGATAGTGTTGTAGCATTTTACAAACAATCCTAGAATGTTGAAAGTATAAGACATGTAAATCAAGTAAACAGAGAATATGACAGCATTCTGGTTGGGGCAATTAACCAAGGCATGCATATTGATACTTGAGTCATGATTTGATATATTTTACACATGTGTCACTTGATGATAAGAAAGGGCATATCTGGTTCATTGTCCTGGAACCATGCAAGGAATATACTAATACCAATGTGAAGAATATACTGATGTTAAGGGCAGGAATGTGCTAATGGTAAGGAATATGATTAAATCTCAAGTTAAGGAATATACATACATGTGACAGCTGGTGTTGTGTTAGCTGCATATCATACCGTGACTTAATATTGCTGCAATATGTCAACCATTGCACATTATATGCTCTAATGACCTGTGGAAAGTGATAGATCTCTTTATGTAAAGTTGGCACAAAGGGAAGTATATGTTTACAAGCTTAGCTGTCCATAGTAGCTATTTACAATATTTTGTCAACACCTAAGCAAGACTGAACTGACATTGGTATATTTATTAAGTAGGATCATTGTACTTGCTGTTGCATACTGATGTTGAGAATATATTTGACTAAAACCTATCAACAGTAAGTTTGAGTTTTATCAAATTGAAATGGTAACGGGTATTGTTAAAAAAATGGTTGTGATTTTTCTGTTTCTCAACAGACTACTTTTAATACTGTTATTGCTGTGGATATTGTCACAACAGTATTCATGGCTAAAAGGTTCTGTTTTGGTTTTAACTGAACACTGTTATTATGATATGTAACTCTACTTGAGTTGATGTTTTGAAAAGTCATATCTATTTTGTAGATTTTATAGATTCTGTTGGACTATTTTGAGTGAGAGATGAGACTCAGTGCAATGTAATGCCATATTATTTGAAACCTCACATCTCAGTTAATGTCACTTTTATTTTGGCAGTGTGCTTTGTCCAGTTCTTTGTTTCATATTTGTAACCAAAGAAATTATTCACATTAAGTTTAGTAATTTGTACATTGTATTATGTTCTTATTGTTTTGTTATATAAGATCAAACTATATGAGACATCTTTATCATTCATATGCGCCAAAACATATAGCATGATTAGGGTCAAATTGATTTATGCAAGGTCCTGCTAGCAGAACAACTAGCTCCATCCTGTATTATACTGATGTGGCCTACAATTGTCTTTCAAAAAGTACTCCCCTCTTGACTCAAATCAAGAAATTTGAGATGTCATGACTTTAATGTTCATGTGGAGCTTGTCAAAATAGTACCAGTTTTTGTTTGTGTAGATCAAACATGGTACGCTAGTAGTAGTGATTAGCTGTGACAATTTAAATATGCTGTCTTGACTTTCCCACCAATATTTAATGACCATATATTGAAAGTATATTGTTTCTGATTTTCCGAAGTTGACTAGGTTTGTAATCATAAATGTATATTTTTTGCTAGGCTCAAATTCACAAAGTGTCTCTTGGCTCATTTCACTGAAAACCCCTGTGTCTCTATATTTTTCTTTTAAAATGTTTGTTAATGTATGCAGGCATGAAGAAAATGTAATGACCAAGACAAAGGATCATGTGGAGACTTGCAGGTTTTACCATCTACATACATGTGTAAGGCATTGTAGCATAACATAGTTTTAGTGTACATGCCTTTTGTGCATAGGACTTACCAGGGCCAAACTGCCTTGTTTCACTACAAGTTTTGGGGTGTGTTAAATGGCTTTGTTCATCATGTCTTGAATATATTCTTTTTCAAAATTAAACTTTCATACATGTTCCCAAAAAGATAAGAAGATTGTAGTATGGTGATAAGTAAGTTGTTTCATGTATGTGCTTTTAGAAGACCATGACATAATTGCCTTTTAAGGAATATTATTTGATAATAGTAATACATATATAGATGTGCTTGACTGATTAGCAGTTAGAATCACAGGAGTGGCGAGTGTTTACCAAAACACATCAACCTGATATTACACAAGTTCCATACTAAGTGTGAAAGCATCAGTTACCTATCCATGGTAGGAAGTTTGTGAAATGGGAAATATGTGTCATTCTTTTGGGCTTTATTTACAAGAGATTGCTTTAGGGTTTAACCCTACAAAATGTGCACTATGTGCCATTATGTAATCAGATGAATCAGTTGCCATGACAACAAGACTGAACTGTCTAAAGACCATTTAGTGACGAGTATAGACCATGATGTTTTCCTCAAACTGTCCACTAGAAGACAATCAAGGATATATTATCAGTCTGTTCCTGCTGGATACTGTGAAAATTGATTATTTCTGATGTTAGGAAATATCAATACTGGTTCTGGGTTATGGCAAGAAAAATATCAAATACACGTATGAGTACTTGGCATCAATGACAGAACACCCATGCTGTAGAGATTGCTCAGAAGGACTCTAGGCAAATCACAATTACAAATGTTGTAGTTGCCCAAATAGTTATCAGTAGTGACCGCCACACAGTGTGACAGTGATAACTGTCAACTTTTCTCTTCATGCATTCTTTGTTCCTTTTAAGTAACATTCTTTATAACATTGGCTGCCATTGTTTCTTCAGTTCTTCAAATTTTTCCAGAATATCACAGCTGCCAAAACCCTTTTTTTCACAAAGACTTAAGTTTAGGTTGGCCAAAATCTATTGTGTTTATTGCAGAAATAATTCAAATATAATGCTATGCAATAATAATTATTATCCTTTTTTATATAGCTAATAATCATCATCTAAAACTTCATTCTACTCAGCATCTGGCACACATTGGTTTTGTTCAAGTCATGCATAATGTGTATTTGTGTCCATATGTGATACAGCCCTATACCTATTCAATAAGTTCACCAGCAACATTAAGAGAAACAGGTAGACTTCATTTCATGTTTGAATCTCAAATAATCTGAACATTTCATCAGAATGTCATTGTCACATATACATAATATCCACTACTGTCATGACAAAGTTTTAGCCCATGTTTTGATAGTTTTTGATGTTATTAACATAATGTTTACAGATTTTAAAGTATTTTTTCCAAATAACTATAAATGTCAGTTTTCCTGAAAATGGTTTAACAAAGTTTTTTTTTTTATAGTCTGTTAAAGATTGATGTTTGCAAATTGTGTCCAAGAATTAGTTGACGGTTACTTGTTTAAAATGTTAACTGATACAGTGATTGATTTCAGTTAAACTAAAACCATTGAATGTTAAGAATGTTATATGGTGTGTTAACTGAAAGGAGCCCTTGTGATAATGTATAGACTGTACATATGTTTTCAAGATAAATACTATTTTTTTCTATGGTGCAGCCTCAGGATAGTTCAATATCATGGCCCTGGATAATACATTATCAGTTTGTAGGACTTGCACCCTGAACAGACAAACCTGTTACACTACACAGTGTTTGATAGGGACATAAAGTATCCAGATGGAGATGAAATGTGAAGTATTGTTTGGAAATTTTGTCTTATAAATGGTATTCAACTTGGAATTCATTTCAGTTTGATAAACATAAATACACTGCTCAGTAAATACTGGTAGTTCTTCCATTAATGGTATAAAATGTCTCAGTTTAACCCTCAAATGATGAGCAGTATGGATTGGACAGGAAGTTAGGGATCATCTGTATTGCCTTTGTTTAAACAGTGTCTTCACTGCAAAACATCCCTGTAAATATTCATGATACTTAACTTCCTTTGCCCAGTATAGATTAGACAAATGAATGGGGGATGCCTCTGTTGCTTGCATAGAGAACCACAAAGGACATGTATGGTCCAGCTGACACCTGGGTATGTTGATGCTCCATGGCTTGAGGCTTGAAGGTAATAACATGACCGTATCATCCCATTGCAATAAGTATATAGGATGTAAATATTGAATTTGATACACACTGGTGTGTATTGATATGAGATGTACTTTCACCAGCACTGTTGATAATGGGAAAGAAAATTAGGGCATATTTTTTAATCATCCTCCACCATCCCGTCATAACCAGTGAATTAACCATAGGTGTAATTAATGAAGACACGATTCAGTGTTTTGCCCTTAACATTTACCCAGAGAGATCTTTACATGACATGCAATCTCACCTTGTGGCTGGCTGCCTCCTGCTCCCATTTCAGTACTGTATGTTTGAAGTCGGTTTCATTATTCTCATAAGGAAATATTGCATGTTAATTCATGTATTCATGGGTATATATCAGTACAAATATAACTCAATGTTTGTTGATATTATGAAATAAATGTCTTTTAAAACATCTTTGCATTTTGTCTTACATATTCAGATTTCTCGACATGGAGACCTATTAAGATCGGAGTTAGAATTGATCTTACATAAACCATGCTTGCCATTTGAGGTGACTAACAGGATCAGGTGGTCAGGCTTGCAGACTCTGTTGACACGTCATTGTATCCCATATGTGTAGATTAATGTTCATGCTGTTGATCACTGGATTGTCTTGTTCATACTCTATTATTTACAGATTCCTGCCATATAGCTGGAATATTTTTGAGTGACATGTCATACTGTCTTGAGCACTTTCTTTGACATCCTGATATCGGAGTCTTCAGTCACCAGCTGGGGTACCTTTAGCAGGAACCAGTGGTCTAAAAGAACTTCCAATCCTCAACAATCTCTATGAAAATGAAATCTGGATTAATCCCAGACACAGGTGTATATGTCTCTGTTCCCTGCCAAAAGGTTAAATCCAGTTGAGTAACAAAATAGTTCAGCAACAAAATACTACACCATATTACAACACTCTGATATCCTTCTTCAAGATGAATGATGTCAGTAAACATTGGTTACAACCAACTGCATCATTTGGCTGAAACTGTTCAGATAGGATAGGAACATAATGCCTTCAAGTTTGGAAAGTCACCAGTCAAGGTGTCCACCTAGCTTGTGACCGGATATTTTCTTTGTATAAGGAGGGTTATCCGATGGAGTTATGTGCATCATGAACCTACCAAGCTTTTCTTGCTTGTACTTGGATGTTGCTGTCTCATGATCTACGATTCCCTTCATGTCCAATATATGGTCCAGACTGAAAGGTTTCTAATAGCCAAGTGTTGGTGACATATGATTCCAAATTTCCATCAAACCAAGAAATTGTTAAATTCATCAGCAAACTACACCAATCACCTTTAGACTCCTCAGTGCAAATATAATCCTTTAGCTTGAAATGCAACAGATGGCTGCTCAATCAAAACTCACAAAAAATAAAGCAACAAGTATTTCAGTGAAATATCTTTTCCTATCTTGACAGCGATTTTTGTCAGCATGTTTCTGTAAAGTAAATATGCAAAGAGTACATAGCCTTTAGTGATTGTCAAATTGATTTGTCTGATAATATTGATAACATCAGCCAAACACCACCACCCTCAGAACATGCAAAATGTGTGGAATGAATATGCTCTACATTTCACACATTCAGTCTAATTGGTTAATACCTATATGTAATCATTCCTCTCGTACAACCAGTGGGTCCTATCTTCATTTCTATGGATGATAATGCCTGAGAAAGAGTTGTTTATGATGTTGTTTAAATAAACAACATCAAACATATGGACTTGCCTGCCAGGTCACCTGATCTTAATCCCACTGAACATGCTTGGGATATAACTGAAGTCATGTTTACGGTCTCCATGTTCACCCCTAGCCCCTGGAACAACTTCAACAGGTCTTACAGAGAGAATTTTAGAACATTGCACAACAGCAACTTTAAAGGCTCTCTTGGTTAATGCAAAGACGAGCTTGCATTCATGTTCGTGACGGTCATACACGTTACTGGACACTGCTTCACTGTCAAAAACTGACTTGAACTGTAATGTCAAATTTTGCTCCATCAGTGCAGCACATTTTGTTTCACAGGTACATGCTATTAAATATTTGTAAGTCTGTCACTGCTCAGTACCATTTCATTTCATTTCTCATGTGTGCATATGTGAAGATCAAACTGATTTTGTGAATTAATCATACTTGGGAAAATAATTCCTTGTTTAAGGGAATCAAACCAAGGTCTTTCAAATGATGAGCAATAATTTGACCACTAGGCTACTCCACCCCCTTCAGGAAGCCATTTTGTAACACTATCTGCAATAAGATGCTAATTTGCAATCGAACACCTGAAGTGTTTGAATGACTTGAATATGGCTGGGCAGGGTCCACCTGAACATTCTATATAAATGTCAGAAGTAACATGGGTTGCATTCACACACTTCCCTCAAACTTACTTGCACAACTACGGTAATTCTGAAAGGGATTATGTATTCATGGCTTTGATCAAAGCCATGTCAGTTAAAATGCGGTATTTAGGTACCAGTATATTGTAATAATGCAGATAAAGCATTAGTTGAGTAAGGTACAAATACATAAAAAAATGTGAGCGTGAAAACAAAAGGTGAGACTTCATAATGTAAAGAATTGTCTCCCTTCATACACTTTTGTACCTGTTGGCATTTCATCAGTATTGATGTAACAAACAAGGTGAAGAGAGGGGTAAAGTCTCTGTATTACACATGTATTGAAAAAGTGAGTGTACGTGTGTGGCAGTACAAGTGTCAACGTTGCTGGTTTTGTAGTGTAAGCCTTCTGAGAAAACATGCAACACTTTCAAACTTTCAAACACTTAATTCTGACTCCAAGCTAACCAGTACTTGTTTTATTCCCTCCATAACAAAATTCAAGCAGGGTAAGAAGCAGGTGTAAAGATAAATGCTTATGATGTAAGTCACTGGATTGTCTGGTTAGGACTTGGAGGTTGAGAAACAGTTGTCACACAGTTAGAATGTTGCAGTCAACATGAGCAATCAAACTAAACACTGCTGAGGACATGAGATGTCCGTGCCATCAGCCAGAGATTCACATGGTTCAGACTCATTACAAAAACAGACTCGTGAAGATCTGGGGTACAGTACGTCAACCCATGCTTGCCACAAAACGCAACTATGTATGTTGTAAGAGGCAGTTTACGGGATCAGGTGGTGAGGCTCGCTGGCTTGGTTGACATGTCATCAGTTCCCGATTGCACAGATAGATGTTCATGCTGTTGTTCACAGGATCATCTGTTCCAGAAAAACTATTCATCGACATACAGTTGGAATACTGCTGAGTGAGGTGCAAAACTAAAGTCTTTCACTAACTCATTACAACAACAAAGGAACAAGACTTTGATTTTATTCAGCTGTGAAAACAAACATTGAAACATAAAACACAAGTGCAACATAAAATTCTGAGCTTCCCTGCATTTACAATGGACATAACTTAGGAATATCATATTCACAATTCAATGATTTTCATGTATTTGTCAGTTAATTCAAGAGAGACTACAAAACCAACGTAACATCTCAAAGATGTTTCAATATTGCCAAACAGAATAAAAATAAATAAGGACATCCAACTAAAGCAGACAAAATACAGGACATGTATAAAATCACCAGGATATTATCAAATATTACAAAAGCTCAATCACAGATTTTACGTGTGCTTCATTTTCATTTACCATTGATCAGCTATATGAGGTTGCAAGAGTGCTCTCCCTTGCACAACACAGCAGACTGAGAATAATGTCACGTTCTCTTCTTTGGCAAACAATATAGTTGACAAAAAAAAGTTAAATATGTCTACCTGAATAGTGAATACAGGATCATCATTAAATGTGATATCCTTTCTTTCAGAACACTTTGGTAACCACTCACAATTAATCATACACAGAATTCTACAAAAATACCTTTGAACTCCTAACACGTACGACTAATATTTTAACTATCAATACAAGTGCAACTCTCCATAATATGTATTATGAACCATTCTAAATGCACTAAAACCCAAAACTCTCATATTCGCTTTCATATCAACTGAAACTAGCCTTTATTGGAAATATCTTTGTCTGTGTTACAGCACCAAGATCATGCTACAAACTGAAAACTTTGTGAACATTAGTAATATCATCAGTTAGCGTATCACTGAGGAGACCTCCCCAACCCCTCCACCACAATAAGTAAGCATGGCTTTATGCAGCTTTTAGCAATTTTCAAACAATATCACTGCGGGGGACACCAGATATGGGCTTCACACATTGTACCCATTTTGGGAGTCAAACAAGTGTCACTGGCGTGATTGAGTGAACGCTTTAACCACTAAGCTACCCAACCACTCCTCTCCACCACTGAAGGTGGTTACCTGTAATGTTTCAATGTATTTGTTTTGCTAAAGAAAATAACAGCACAACTCAAAAAAAAAGTTTAAAACTCTTTTGCAAATCTCAGAGGTTTAAACTTTTATTGATTTGTGTAAATACATATTTGACATAAAAAGACACTCAGATGAGATTCTGTATTTGATGGAAACTATGTTTAGAATTACACATAAGTATCTGTTAACATGACTTCCAAATAAAAAGTCAGTCAAAATTAATGAGGTCAACATAGCAATTATCAAACACTTCCTTTGTGAGGAAGGGCCCAGAGTGATATATAAGAATTGTCATGAGACAACAAAAACATTATGGCAACCCACTATGATTTGAAGTAACACAGAACAAAAACCCTTTTCACATACATCTTTGCATACATGACGACCAAAGATTAGAAATAGATAAATCAATTTAAAAAAATAATAGGGAACAATATAATGGCACATGAGTTGTGACTAGTTTTATCAGATTTAAATATTGTAATGAACACCAATACTAGTATTCTGTGTTATACTAAGGACATGTTGCTTCTGTTTGTATACCAAGACAAACAGTTTCAACAATTGTTATCAAAATGTTCCCCCACACATTATTCAAGTGGAAGCTAAACGCAATGCTATCATCATAGAAGCTTTGCCCATATATAAAAATCCAGTTTACAAACACTGTCCAAAAAATATTTTCACAAAAAAATGTACATCACCGGTGGAATATAAATAGTGCTGAAGAACAGCAATACATTTATCACTTAGATACAAGCAAACTCACGTTTGATTTCTGTACATTTCAAGTAATAAACCCAAATCTAACACAAGTACATATGCATACAATGCTGTACAGCCAGAAATATTAGAGAAAAAGGATGAAGAACAACTACAGTATTACTATGAAAATGATGGATCACAAACTGATGAAGCTGAATGAACAGGATAAAGAATTATTGGCGTGACTGTTTGGTCACTTGAATGGAGCTGGGTGTATAGGGTGATCAGTTCAAGAGAAGCAGAAGTCATGTTGGTTATGAAGTCTTCACAAACTAAATGTACACAGTTCTATTTCCTTGAGTAACACATTCTATCATTTCTTTATCTAATGACAAAATGCAGCACTGCTTGAACTATTATCAGCTACATGTGTATTCAAGAGTGAGTGAGTGAGTGAGTGAGTGAGTGAGTGAGTGAGTGAGTGAGTGAGTGAATGTTTCAACTGGAGTCATATGATATATGACACATCAGATCCTGTTAGTCACCTCCTTTGGGTGTACATGTATACATAACAAGTGAGGGAGTGTGATTTTATGCTACTTTTTGCTATATACAAGTAATTTCACCACAGGGGGCACTAGAAATGGGCATCACACAGTAAACCCATGAGAGGAATCAATCCTTGATCTTTGGCATTATGAGTTAACGCTTTAACAACTCGGATACCCAAGGACCCTTCCATCATTACGAAGATTTAATAGCAGAAATGATACAGAAATAAGAGTGATCAGTGGATTTCACTCCATAATTTGCTTAGATGATCATGATGACTACACCTTAACATCAGTTTAAGAGAGTCTAAGTACTTAGTTAAGTGGAAGAAAGACCCTTGTCTACCAAGCAAAAATGGTACTATATAATCAGGATGAGTAAGTGAGCATTTTTTGCGGATTTTGGCAATATTCCAGCAATATCACAGCAGGGAACACCAGAAATAGGCTTCACACATTGTACCATTGTGGAGAATCGAACATGGGTCTTTGGCGTGACGAGCGATTGCTGACTCAGGATGAAGGGTAACGTCATCAAATAGGTCATGATTTGTATAATGCTAGAATATGGTGTTGCTGCCATAGCAGAAATAACAGAATGACATAGTGTACAAGTTGATTTTGATTTGAGTACATTGTACTTAGTGCCACTCTGGTTGATCTGAGTACTTGTTTGAACGTTTACACGGACTACATAGAAACACGAACAGGTGATCAGCTGGTGATCAAGGTGACAAAACACTACAATGCTGGTGGTAAAAATAATCTGTCTTTGGTTCTCCAATATTTACATGTTTCCACTACAACCAGTAGTAACACTCAAGTGCCCATCAAAGGAGTCTCTCACACACTTGGTATGTCCGTCTATCAGTTCTCTGTAAACTGAATGAACTACCATCATCAACACAAACAGCACAGCAACAAAAAAATCCAAACTGAAGCTACTGAATGTCCAGAAGGTATGTCTTTAGCAGCCTTGGCACAGGCAGTTCATCCACATTGACAGCTAACCGCCTACCCAAGGCTTTATATATCTGAACTCTTGCAATCTGCTTCAGACTCCTAGGGTTTTCTGACAACTGGTTAAGGAGACTCAAAAAGTCACGGCCATTGACATCTACTGGGTGATACCTGGCCATGGTCTTGGCAGCATTGAGACACTCATAGAGGACAGCATGTTCCATGGTGTTGTAGAAGAGGAGGAGCAGCTCCTGGGCCCGGCCATCAGTAAACATGGACTCTCTCTCCTTCACTTCATGAATGTAGTGGTTCACTGGCTGTGTCCCTTGCTTCTTTAAAAAGATTGAGCTCTGAGAATGACAGATGATTGGCTCAGAGGGATACGGTTCAATGTCTGGGTTGGCCCCCCACTGGAGGAGTGTCTTCAGCCACATGTGAATCACACAGAAATCTTTGGTTGTCTTAGCCAACACTGTTAATCTCACAAATTCAATAAGAGCATTTCCACTACCTCCTTTTGGATAAGGGCATGTCCTTGAGCTCTTATGATTTGCATTTAAACCATACTTCAAGAGAAGACACAAAACTCGATTCGCAAGTTTGGCATATTGAAATTTTGTAGGCTCATGTTCATTTACTTTGTCATCCAACTGTGTAGCATCATACTGAGCCTCATCGTCGAGACTAAAGTACCTCTGGCACACCATTGCTATCAACGTTGCACATGTACCCTGATTCCCGGCAACAAAGTTCAGCTGTGCACCATTCACGAGCAGCACCTCAAATGCCCCAATAACATCATCTGCTTGAGCTATGAGTTCCTCAACAGAATCACAAAGTAGACAGTTCAAAAGCAGCACAAGAGGACTATGACCAAATTGACACTGAAAGTTCGGGTTTGCATTGTGCTGGAACAGTATTTTCATAGCTTGGCCTAGAGCCCAGTAGTTATTCCTGTAGTCATTGATTAAGTAGGTAAATATGGATGTCTGAACACAAGGACATGGGTTCTCAGGGTTACAGGATTTCAAGGCAATATGGAGCATCCTGCTCAGTGCCTGAAGACCGTAGCCATTTAACATGGCAGGATCTGCATTAAAGGAGAGCAGAGTCTCCAAACTGTTGACAACCTGCTGCTGATAGTTCTCCTGCAAGAAGCTCCTCGGCACTTTCCTTAGACTTGGTTTCACGTAATTCCCTCCTGTGTAGGAGATGTGCGAGACTAGCATGTGGAGGGCTGTCTCACCAAGTGTTGTCAAAGCATTGATGTCCTGTTCAATTCCAGTTGTGAGGAGATATTTGGTTGTATCATGGATTGAAAACAGACCATCAATGTTCATCCTGTAAAGTCTGTGCAATGCTGTTTCATGAATCTTTTTGGACACCAGATGCAAGTCTGCTCCACTGTCCACAAGTATCTTCACACACTCCCTACCCCACGGGACAGCTGTGAGCAATGGGGTGTCTCCATCACCATTGTACTCATTAATACACTGTGGGTAATGCTTCAAGAAGTAAGAAATACATCCAGCTGCTCCTTCTTTGCAAGCGAAGTGCAACATATTCACTGGGGAAACTGAAGCAACCTTTGACTTTCTTTTGGCAAAATTTAACATAAGGTCCAAGCATTCTACATGACTTTGACTAATCGCACACTCAATAGCACTATGCTTGTTTCTCTGGCAGTTGTAAATTGGCACTTGTGTAAAACCAAACAAGAAGTTCTGATGTCCAGTTGGCTGATGGGAATCAGGATAGCACATCCCAACAACATCTGCAGGAGCTTCTCCTGACTTCAACAGTATTTCAATGATGCTTTTGTGTCCCAAGAAAGCTGCTATGTGTAATGGTGGACTACAAGAGTACCTGTTGGGACAGTGCTGTTTCCGAAGAACCACCATCACCAAGCCCTTGAAACCCTTGATCACAGCATGCTGCAGGATGTCAAATCCATCTACAGGATCAACAACACACAGAATATCCTCATCTTCAGGCAGTGACTCTATCAGACTGTGGACCTGTTTCAAAGTCCTCGAGTCTGCACTGTTTATCATGAGATCCAAAGCTTGGTAGATCTTTCCTGTTGTATCCTGCGACGGCTTCTTAAGATTCTGACCATATATGAGACTGAGAGGCCAGGCTCCCTTGAAATACTGACACAGAGAGTAGACATAGCTGTATGTGACATCCATGAAGGTCCCCATCCTGTTGCGCTACTGATCACTCACAGAAACATCTGGAAAAAACATAAATATTACTGAGAAATTCTCATGAACACAGCAAAAAATGAACAAAAAAACGAAATAAAACAAGGGTTGTGGATTTCAGGCAACATGTAATGACAGAAAAATCTCACATTTTCTAGAGAATAAGATGCACATTTTCACAGTGTTTTGCACCTGTTTCAAATAATGTGTGCTCACTGTCATTTGAAAATGCATCTCTAACTAACATAAACTGTCACAATACCATGAACACATGGCATACCTAGAGACGAGCATATTTATGATTCATCACATGGAACTATTTCATTCCATAAAATATAGCTAACATTACTGTCCCCAGTTAATGTGCAGACCATATGTACAGAATGTATTGACACACATTACTAGTAACACTACTGGTATTACATATTGATGTTGGAGCAATACAGAATGCTTCATATTACTATATCCTTATGATAAGACAATAAGACGTAACATCTAATACACAGGTCATGTAGTGATGACTGTCAGCTTATAGGGGATGATTTTCTATGACTGAGTAATGATTTGCCACAACTAGGTGAGATTCAGTGTTATGCGATATGCTTAAAATTTGAGTTCAGCTGATTAACACTCATAGTCATACAGCATTCCTTCTAACAACCATGACAGGTGTGTAAACATACAAGGACATGAGGTAGACCAGGACGAATATGTTGATGGCGTCACTATATTTTCTACAGATGTTGTGTGTCAGTTAGCCTGTCATCCAGACATTAAAACAAACATATTAAGAAAGCCTATGCAAGTCTAGAATATGTGGCAAGTCTAGATTTCCGCAGTTTCCGAAAATGAAGAAAGTCTCTGCACTCCCTTTCATGATATTTTATGATTATTTTCTAATGGACATTTTGTTTTCTGCAAAATATGGCACAAGATATTAGTTTGAGTGGGGACAGTAGTTAGCATTCAGCATGTTCAGGCCACTTTACACAACTACAGATCGTTTCCTTGCCACTAACCACACAATAAGAATGACAATTTGATGACAATGCTCATAAAGACTACAAAGTATACATTATACAATTATACACAGGTGAATTCAGTCAATACCTGTTTTTATTGACCTGCGAAAAGCAATATTGACCCAGGATGCAGCATTGACCAAATTTTATAATTTTCATTAAGCAAGTTTCATTACGTAATATTACCAAAAAAACTTCTAAACCCCAAAACATATCTACGTAGTCAAGAAAACTAATTATATTTTCACTACAAACCAATAACACTATGTCAATGATACTGTGACATGCAAACAATGGAATGATGTCATAGCTTGACACCATAAAAACAAGTCAATAAGAGTTTTAGTTAGACTAGCGCTGGAGTCAGTATGCTTTTCTGTCGATGGTCACATGACTACCTCTATGCCTATCAGGTAGCCGGGAAAACATGCTTACATAATAACACTGGATGTATCTAGACAAATGAAAACAAATCTTAAAAAGTCTGCTATTTATTTGTGAAGTGAGATTTGTGTTTTTCTTTAATCAGTTAATATGTGCACATCTTGAACTAGCAGTGATGAAGCTTGTGATTAGGGACAACTACAGTAAACTGCAGCCAGTACAATTTCAATGGGACCACTTTAGTTTGTTATCTTTGTGTTCAATACTGTACTAGGAATCCTTCAAGGAAAATAAAACAAGTACTCTAAAAATAGGCTCTTTGAAAATTATATCATTCGTTCCAGTGTCACTATGGTTTGTGTTTGGGTGGGCACTTATTTTGGGATTTGGACTATTTGACAGAATATTTGGACAACCATCACTCTGAGCAGGCCTCCAGCAGTAGTTACAGCTCAACAAAAACAATATCAGAACAATCTGTCCCACATAAAAATGAACAATCACAAACAAGAGAAGCCACATTCTTAAAACTTACACATTCAAGTCCAATATATCAAATGACAAAATATATAATACAACAATCTAAACAAGCAACATATGTTCTGCCAGTTGTATGTACATTACTTACTGAAGACTGAACCTGAAAACTTACTAAACACTGGCAATAGCCCAGCAACAACAGCTGTGAGACCTCAACCTTGCTCTCCTCCTCTAGTACACCACACACAGTGGAGAACACACTCACACACACTGTGTGAAGACTGATAATCCACCAAGCTGATAACTCTTGTATGTGACTACATGCAAGGTGGCAGATACTGACTGACACCTGGCCAGGAGTTATGCCACTGTCACAGATAACATTCAGGTTGGATTAGTGACTGTTTACACCCATGATGTTGACACAGGACTCACTATGCTGTAATGCCATTCAACATCAGACCAGCTTACAGTTTTGTATGGTTTATTTGGAATTGAACATTGGCTTGTATCATTGCTTTTATAGATGATGTAATGAGTTGTCATGCTCCTTGGCACAGTATTGGAGCTACAACATGACTTCTCATCTTATTGTGGATACATGCCTCCATTTCAGTGACATCATAACCGTGTCCAAGAATGTACTGAATTTCTAACATTAAAACTGTCCAAAATGGCTGAGAATGAGGATACATGACTTATACACTAGAGCTGCAGCTTGGTCTTATTGTGTACATAACCAAGAAATAATGATTCCACGTAAACATTACTTCCTTACAGACTTGTCCAAGTCTCACAAAGCCTATGTGTACAGGTACAATACTTACAACCCAAATTACACCACAAATAATCTAGGACTTCAAGCCATTATCATTAAGTTATCATTGCAACTTATGGTTTACAGGTGCAACTTATGGTTTACATGTGCAACATATGGTTTACATGTGCAACTTGTGGTTTACAGGTGCAACTTGTGGTTTACTGATGCAAAACACTTGCCACCTAACATGTGGAGGTTGTCTGTAGCTACTTACAATCGCACTGTGAAGATTTCAGACAGTGAGACTCAGTGTACTTGTTGACATGAATAGAACACTGCAGTGACCTGAGAGATAAGAGCAGATCATATCAGAATAGCTTCCTGTGTTTGTAAGCAGGGAGAAGAGTGTTGTCACAAACATATCAGTACTCTGGAAGTTTCAAGGTCAGAGGCCATCCCCAGTACCCCAGCCGTAAGAAGCTGCAAGATACCTAACACATCCCCTGATGTCTTCCAGCCTGACAACACTGATCTACACAATAAAGCATACACTTGCTGACACCAGCATAGAAAAACCCTCACAACAAACAAATGCCTGATGCTTATAAAAAGCCTTCATATAGTTAATCTGGTACACAGCCTAAAGTTTACCACAAGTATCACCCACATGGACAATGTTGGTGAAGGACAAGCAGTTATATTTGTCCAACTTTCTGACAACAGGAAATCCAGGCCTTGGTCCCCAGTGCTCACTCCCCATGTGTGTGTCCAGTGTCCAAGAACTAGATATAGCTCTAATCTCAACCCTTTCAGTGGCTTTTCAGACCACAGTTCAAGGCATACTTTACATATTGTCTGTGACACACTGATTGCCTTACAGGAGCATACAGAGCATACACATCGTATCACTTCTGGTAGAATTTGTCACTATGAATTATCTCATAGCTACATCAGTGGTATTTTATAACAAGTTTCACATGGTAACAAAGAACGCCAGGAGACATTTGTTTCTTGTGCCTATTTTAACAACATGTGAAACTTGTCTTAAAATACCATTGATGTAGCTTAACTAAACTTAACTAACTAGTGCTAAATTCGACTAGAATTGACACTACATGTATACTGGTGAGAGGCAGTCAACATGTTAAACCTATTCTGTGAGTATTTGTGACATTTCAGAGTAAACAGGGATCATATGAAATATTAAAGTTTGACTAAGTAAGTTTAGTTTTACACCTCTTTTAGCAATATTCCAGCAATATCACAGCCAGGGACACCCAAAATGGGCCTCACACATTATACCCCTCTGAGAAATCAAATCCAAATCTTTGGAATGATGAGCTAATGCTTTCAACATAACCACTGGGTTACACCACCGCCCCTTAAAAATAATAGCTTCCAATGGTCACTACGGGGTAAATTCCTTTTGTAATACTTTCTCAATATTAAATATTTGGTCTTCAAGACATGAAATAATGAGTTATGATTAAAATAAACATAAAAAAAACAATATTTATGATGCATCTGATTTTACACAGACGTTTCCAATAATTCTTCTTTGCTGAAAAGGACAGCAGATGGTATTAGAGGATAGATCGTATCCCATAAAATGAAACACGGTTATGAGTATTTTGTTACTTGTGTGCATCAGGTCTAGTTTTGTTTACTAGATGGTTTAAAATGACAGGTTGAAGATGAAAAATACATATGCCCAAGTGGCGTCCCAGGGGCTAACAAACATCCTTTGCAATTTGCTGTTTTCATTTGTTATCATAATAATGAAGATGGAAGTATTATCGAGTAAAAGGATCTCATCTTTGTTGATCACTCTATACTTATACTATCAACTGCGCATACGTTTCTGTATACAGTACCCAAAACAAGGTCAAAATACGGAAGCATAAACGGAACCTTACACAGACAACCAGTCCATATTTCCCAAACCCAAACCCAAACCATACACAGTTGTTCCCATTTAAATGACTGCAAATAGTATTGTGCTGAGCTCCTTGAAATATTTGTTACCGCGTATGGTCGTTTCATATAGAGCGCAACCACATGCATCTAATACAACTGTATGGCAGTTCCAGTCAAGAAAACAACACACTGCGGACTTGAATCGTCCAAGGGTATGCTTCTGTATTCCGATTTTGGCAAGGGTACTTTTCTGTATACAGAAACATAGATGCGGTACATATCTAGGGTACCTGTGGTACATATTTAGGGTGCCGTGCCAACAATGACCCCTTCTGCATATAACAATGCATCTTAAACATCAATAACTTCCAGGTGTCTCTACTGGATAAATGACAGCCAGTGAACAACCTGATGTCAGCTTGCTAGGCATGCAAAATTCACAGTAAAGCATGAAGAAATCTAGGTGTTCTGTAACAAGAACAAGATTTTCATGACAAAATTCCTCACAGCCATACAACAGTATCGGTAACAAAGATAACATGAAAGGCTGATCGATCAATTTAAAAAGAGGACAAAGTCACTGGTTGTTCTTGTAACTTTACTGGCATTCAATTTCCAACATTGGCATTCCTGCAACATTTGTGAGTCAAGGCAACTGGTAAGGCACACTCACATACTATCACAAAAACATGTGGTTATATCGAACTGTCTAGAAACGAAAATGGATTAAGCGTCTTATCTGCTTGAAATTCAAAAGTCATATAATTACTTTCTGACACAATTAGTAAATTAAAATCCATGGTGATTGAGTGTAACATTTCTACAAACTGAAAATGTGTTAATTAATTCATGTTTCAGTTTACTGAATGCAACAGATATACCAGCTAGCGACCAGTTATCGCCATTGTAAATTGGTTTTTAACAATTTGCTCCAATTTTTCTTTGCAGAATGAAATAAAATTTGTTTTGATGATAGATCAGCTATTCACCGATGTTTTCTGCTTGTTTACAGTTGCTGATCGTGTTTCTCAGAAACGCGGTCAACAGGGAGCGTGGTAGTGTATATTGTGCTTTCTCAACAACTAACAAGACCAATTATAGCCATTTCTGATTTTTTTATGTCATTCACCTAATTTGACATAAACATGGTAATGAAACTATTGTGCTTCAAACCTTGACATTTTGAAGAAATTTCATAATTGAAATTTGTTCTTAAAAAAATAGAAATTTAAAAGAACAAAACTCGCTCTCATTGAATCTTGACGGATGCTGATATAAACTGATGATATGGACATGTCACCGCCGGGTTGAAATTATGAAAGTTGACAGTTCCAGTAGTAGTTTGTAATTTTCGCAATGTTAGTTTTCTAGGGGAAAAACAAAAAGACAAAGGTGAAAATTGACAGTTATATTTTGTCAATATTGTCAGCATGGTGTCTGTCGAGTCCATAAAACAGAGATGGAAATTTGGGTCAGTTCAAAGTTAAGTTATTGAATAGGTATGATCAGACAAATAAAAACCTGCACTTTTTATGGACAGAATTGTCAAGTCATAGATTCACAACACAGCCTGGATGATTTTCATTCAATTCTCATCATTTATGACATTTCAAGTCAACACATTAATGGTCACGTGATATACCTCCAACATGTTTGGGTCTCATCTTCAGTGGGATTTATATTTATAACATGTACAACGTAAAATACTCACAATAATTTTAGCCCTTGTAACCAATCGTTTTTTGCATGTTTCTATGTGTGAAATACTACGGAAGTACAAGTAACGTAGTCTGCCCGAGCGCTATGTACAGCCTGGTGTTGGCATAACTGGTACGCCGCAATAACTGGTCGCTAGCCAGTAGACAAGTAATATCCTTGTATATACATTTCTCCTTATGAATGCAGTTTATTTGATGCATCAATTTCAATTTTACACAAATGTGCAAAAAATAAAGAGAGTTCAAACATAAATGTTATGCATCAATTTGTCACTGCATCATATGATTAGGCAATCATAAACTTAAGTACAAAAATAAAGACAGTCAAACCATCCAACACTCATTGCATCTTCGTTTTTGTATCACCCAGTGTTTTCATATCTAATCAATGGCTAAGATCGCAGGACTCACCCGTCAAATGCATTTTACTACTCACTGAGACCATATAATAGATAATCATATACTACAGTCTCTGCTGCTCTGAAATCAAAAGAAATACGACGGATCGGTACGCGACCCTTTAACATCTTGAATCAAAACGAAGTGTCACGCGTTCTCGTGGTCGCGTCGTCGACTGTTCTGGATCAAGATATCTGCCCATCGTTTAATCATATTGTTCCTAAAAGTGGATAATGTGCATTTATACAACCAAGAATACCCGTAACATTTTATTACTGCAGGTACAAAAAATATTCCGGATGTGGCAATCCGGGGTTAGGTTATTCTGGCCACATGGCTGTGGAAGACAAACTACATCTTACCCGACAGCTATACAGCAAAAACACATCCCAGTAATGTGATTTACTCCGTCCACACGTGCAGACATACCCGGGGGCTGCTGTCAATAATAAATCTCGGTATTCATTCTCATGTATGGTTAAACTCATTGAACGACCTTCACCTTGTGCTCGTGTGTGTTGACGATCATAGCGAGACTGGGAAGCGGGGTCAAACTATGGAAGCCCGCCGGGGTTAAATTCGTCAGACGTTATTTTATACGCTTCAATAGTAGTATGTAATGATTGTGACTCCCTGGAGCGGGAGCATGCGATGTTGATTTTTTTAACAACACCATTGACAAATAGAACAGATAGTGTAAATATCTAAATAAAAACTAAGGCTAAATAGCTGAGTATGTACTGATACGAAACTATGAATACCGATTTAAGTCAAAGTTCAAATTTGGCGAAGAATCACCATTACTTCGTCCAAACCATTGACACTAATATCAGAATTCACGTATATTATGTTAAGAACAATCTAAAATCAAAACTGCAAGGCAAGATAGACCAACCTCCATGTGTTTAAACACGATCGACAATTAAGGTACAAAACAGCGATATTTTATATATCACACTAACGTTTCGGGAATTCATATCACAAATTGTCATTATTGTCATTAACTGTCAACATAACTCTTCAACATTCTTCTGCACTAACACAACACTAGTGCGTGATCGTCACGTGGTCACGGATTGTAGACTGAATGCTATAAGAGAGCCGGGAACTAACAGCGTCAAATTATATCACATCGGTGCTACAGTAGAAAATCACATGTACATTTTCCTCATACGATGTCCACCCACTAAGTTAGTCCTGTGCAGTAGTCAAGATTTACAATGGGGTTGCATTAATACGATGGATCACAGCACATACAAACAATTATGTACGTTTTGTGGAACAAATCAGAATAATAACCACGATAGCAATATTCTGAATTCAAAATAGACCCAAACTCAGTTTTCGTACAGTTCTGTACGTATTGGACTAAGACATTTTGATAGTAACAAATAAACTCATGAAAAGGAGTCCCAGTGTGTCGGAAGATACCTGGGGAAATTTCGACTTGCTTCTTTTAAGGCATGTGGTTTCAGAGGTGGATACAACTTTTTGAGAAAGAGGGGTGCACACTAATGTGAAAAGTGAGTGCACACTTCATTTTCACCCGAGCTTCAATAATTTCCGGAAAATTGGGAGAGGGGTGGGTGCGCACCCCTGCACACGCACGCACACTCTCTGGATCTGCCTATGGGTTTAGGGACTCTGAGACAGACTTTGTCCACATATGCGTGGGAACTAACGTGTGTGCTTAGTAAAATGTTGACAGGATTTGTATGCTGTGATTTAAATCATTATTTCAGATGGATCATACCATTTGTAGGTATACCATGGAGGTGAAGTGTGAACAAGTAGAAGAGTATCTTAGATGGCTAGGTTTGTGTGCTGGTTATCAAGTGCCTGACTCTGATAGTATGGGTTCGAATCCCGAATGGAACTCAACCCATCAGATTCCTGGAATCTATATTTACTGGGAAAATGTGTTTTGTAAAGCCAGCTATACATATAAGCAGTATTCTATACAAATCAAGATGCCCCAGTAATTGCCCCATGTATTTCTCCATGTTCTGTGTATCACGTACGATATTTGAACACAGCAGACTACACTCAAGGGAATCTAGCCGACAGCACGGCAGGGTGAGAATTCGACGGCATGAGCTGAAAAACACTTGCCACCGGTGTCACATGTAGGTTGAACTGATGCATATGTAGGGCATGTTTAGCTTGTTATGTGCATGTTTTGAGTCACTTGTCACAACAGACTAAGTGAAACCGGACAGCACCATTCCCTTCTCATCGGTTGTCTACCCGAGTGAGTGAGTGAGTATGCGTGCGTTAAACTGCGCCACTGTGAGATGAGATGGTACTGCGGACTATGTGTTTGCGTGTGTTTGGGTGTGCATGAACAACGACGTTTATTAACTTCGTAACGTGATACAAAATAGGTTTATTGACATGCTTGTCTATCAGTGGACGTGATGGATGACGCTAAACTGATTATTTTATGTAATTAGAAATACTGTAGTTACGCATGGCAGAGTAGCCATACTCTTCCTATAAGGTATCAGCGAATGTGTTGTAAAATGCCGTTACACTCTCCAGCTTCGAAGCCGGGTCTTAGGCTTGACATAGGCTGTCTCACGGCCTGTGAGTGGTGGTCAAGGTCTATGCAGAAAAGAATTTGGGATGTTGCGTTTTAATGGCACGTGTGTCTTTGCGATCTAGTACTTACTGACAACCTGACAACCTCCCATGACAACATTCTACAAGCTAACGGCCTTCGTGTGTCCAACTGGGTGGGTACAATATGTGAAGCCCATTGTCTGGTGTCCCCCGCCGTGATATTGTTGGAATATTGCTAAAAGCGGCGTAAAACTAAACTCACTCACTCATTCACTCACTCACTCACTCCAGCTGAGCTTTCCTACTGCCCAGCCCTCCCCTCAGTGCTAAAGTCCTTAAGGAGGTTCTTCAGTCGGTATTTCCCATATGTCTGGGGCTAATTTTAAATCTAAGGGTGGGCTTATTCGTTACTATCAAAATGATAATTTTATATATATTTAAAGACTATTTGTGGCAGAGTCAACTGTGTATACAGCAACTATTGGAAATATAATAAACATGTGAATCTTTTAAGTTGTGTCAGTGTTAAGTGTGTCATAATATTATTTTGATGAGGTATACAATCTCATTAATTAGCCTAAATCTAATCATGTTATCAATTATTTTATACTCAACATTTTATACCATAAAAGCGTAGAGTTCAACTGTCTTGATATGGTAAAACAAATCTATCAAACAGGGTGTCTGGCATGACTAGAAGTCACCAATCGTTAAATGAAGGAAATCCCTGCATTGTTGGCGGCTTTTAATACAGTCAAAAGAATAACAGTAAACCGAGTATTACGCTTTAGTTGGGAAGTACCACCTCACGCCCATCTTCCAGTGGACGAATGACACAGTAGATAGCTTTAAGGCTGCATATCATTTACCAGGCTAGGGGAACAAACATTGAGAAACACCACAACCGTAGTGAACCCTGAAAAAAGACATTTGAAAAAGCGGGGGGTAATTGAAATGGCTTTGTATGAATCATGCTTTGATGTCACAATAGATCACCATGACATTTAGCATGTGCTAAGACAGTGGAGTATTCATACCATATATGCAATTGTCCCATAGTACCATCCTGTCACCCTCTTGACAGGTGTCCCAGTTTACGGTAGGTACGCAGTGCAGGCTTTATTCTCAGTGTGACTCAGTCGTCCTCAGCCGTGATGAAGTCCTCCCGTGCACCTCGAGGACACTAGAGTGATCACACGTCCAGCACGCCATGACACATTGGCTGACAGAGTGGCCGCTATAAGAACCTTATCACAACACTCGCCTATACCTGTACACCGTCAAGAGGGACGTGTGTTGACGTGTCTGCATGTTTGATTGCTGGAGAGTCTCGTACTAATCACCCCCTGAACATTTGACGTAATGTAGACCTTGGTTCTTAAGAGTCTTAATGCGAATAGCTCCTGAAAGGAACTTGCTCATATTCACCTTTACAGATTATTAGAGAATGTAAATGTTTGATTTTAAGGGCGCTTTGAACAACGTTCCGGCTTTATTACTGCGTGTCGGCTGAATGGGTAGAAACGTGATGCTGGCCTCGATATGAATGATCGCTTTGTTGAAACCTGTGTGTGAGTACGGATGGGGTACAAACAAAATTTTATACGTAAGGGGTAAAAAGCGGGATTCGAACCCATGATAACATAATCTTTTATCAACACGTTCACTATATGTTTGAGTAACCAACTAACCGCAGAATATATTACTTTCTTCTATTTATGTGTGTCATCAATCCTGCACTCCGGTTATGCCATAAATCCCATCATGATCAGGGCACACACTCACACATAAAGGGTTCCAAGCCACTCTAATGCTCTTATCCGTTATAGTTCTGCCGTGTGACACAAACGTAGCTGAAGTTATTGGAGTGTATTTAGGAAACGAGCGTTATGGTTTAACATCCCTACTGAGGGAAATCCCGAGATACATGTTTTACATTTTTCCAATGTATATACGGCATATTTGTCAATAAACACACACATACACACACACACACACACACACACACACACACAGAGAGAGAGAGAGAGAGAGAGAGGGAGAAACCTAATTGCACGAGACACATTCCAGATGCACTGATTCTATTGCAAAGGGTAATGAAAGATATGTGCTTTTGAATTATTTAGATGTGCTATTCAGAAGTTTATCCACTCAAAATTTGACATGCACCTTGGTGCAGATTAGACATAACTAGGTTGCATTTTTTAAAGGTCACATGCAACAAAAAAATCAAACATAATTAAAACACATTTATCACTTATTCATGACATATATTATACATTGCTGCTTTTAAAAAACAAATATACAAAATAATAAGCTACAATCGCGATTCAAAAGTGCAATATTTTGTACTTGGGCTTACTTCCCCCGAAACGAAGCCCTCGGAAGACCGAACCCAGTCATAGCGGTGGATGTGCACACAAGTGTAACGACGGCTTCCGATTGGCTGTTTCATTTGCTGATATGCTGAGGGTTCATTGTGTGTACAGAAAGATCCGATTGATGGGCATTTTAGAAGTATAGCGAGTCACAAGAAAGTAAGATTCTTTATGGATAACAACTTCTCTTTGTGCACTTGATGCGTTGTTTCAGTATGAATTCATATACTGTTGTCAAACAAAATCACATACGTACACTAAAAGAAGTCGTTATCCATGAAGAATGTATATAGAGCTGTTGGGTTTTGAAAATACATGTTCTCTGAATTTGCGCTCGATCCAATCAAAAATCATCTCGTTAGAGATGGTAAACTACTGCGTGGCTGGAATCGGTCATTCGTCCAAGTACAAAGCAGGACTTGAAACTGACAAAAGTTTGCACCAGTTTCCGTCAGATCCAGTCATCCGAATAAAATGAATGTAGTTTGTTTGCAACCCACAGTCATAAAAAAATGTCATGTGTATCACACGTACCTAATTACATAATGTGGCAGACACGGGACTCGGGTGCACGAGTCATAAATCAACTTATTTTCTTTAAGGATGAAGATTTTATGGATATCAACTTCTTTATATGAGAACACAACGTTTCGGAGTTAATGCTTACTCCTTCATCAGGTGATTGAGAATGGGGTACAGAGCTATATTTATATGTACAGGTAAAACACTAACAAAGTAACAAGTGGAATGACTTAACGAAAGCTGGAAGCCAGTATAAACAAGCGCTGATTGGAACCCGACAGTTATGATAACAATGATAGAAGCCAATGGTAATACATTACAGATGATGGGATATGTTTACATAACACAGGCAGTGGATTAAGGACGATGTACATGATTGGGGATAAGGATGGAAGCCAATGGTGGATGATGTTTACATAACACATGATTGGGGATTAAGGATGATGTACGTGACTACATGAGGGTTGATGGGCATGTTTACATGGGGGTTGATGATGTACAAACACAAGTAGATAAGGATGTACACGGGTAGATTGGCTATACATGAATTACATAGATAGATGAGATTAATTTATCAATAAGTCCCAGGCACTTGGTAGGTACACTCCTTGGTCACGGTTGATTGCTGGTTTCTGTCTCCGGATCTCGATGGCTTCTTGCAGTTTCCTTTGGCGCCAGTTGTTGTTGTTGGTAGATACACTACAACTCCTGCCACCATCCTCAGATCAAGCAAGCTATCATCGCCACCCTGACCAGACGTGCCAAAGCCCTCTGCCATCCTGATGCCCTAAACAATGAACTGGACCACCTCAGAAAGACATTCACCACACTAAACGGTTACCCTTCCCAGCTCGTCACAGCCACCATCAACAAGACCCTCAAGGACCGAGAACCCCGCCTCAAGCCTTCTCCATCACCCATCAGAGTAACCATACCCTACCTGGGCCCCATCAGTCATCAAATATCACGCCTCATCAAGACCAAAGCCAGCATCGATGTCACCTTCTCCAGTGGCAAGACCATCAAGACCTACCTAAAAGCCAACGGTAAAGGACCCAGCTGTGAACACCCTAACCCGAGAGGATGCATCTACCAGATCCCTTGCAACTGTGGCGACCTATACATTGGAGAAACGCTGAGACCAATCAACACCAGAATGAAGGAACACCAGACCTCTGTCAGCAAACTCGACCAGAAATCGGCCATCTCTGAACACATTCTCAAGAACCCTGGACATTCAATCCGATGGGAGGACACTAGGATACTATCTACCAACAACAACAACTGGCGCCAAAGGAAACTGCAAAAAGCCATCGAGATCCGGAGACAGAAACCAGCAATCAACCGTGACCAAGGAGTGTACCTACCAAGTGCCTGGGACTTATTGATAAATTAATCTCATCTATTTATGTAATTCATGTATAGCCAATCTACCCGTGTACATCCTTATCTACTTGTGTTTGTACATCATCAACCCCCATGTAAACATGCCCATCAACCCTCATGTAGCAGGGATACTCTATAACAGGGATTGGTCACTCGCTTGCTTTCCTTACCATTTGTACTAATTAACGTGTGCCTCGTCATGCTCCACTGCACACGTCGACTTGGTTTGTTCTCAGCGCAAATCGGCTGCGCTTAACAGTATTTCAACCAGTTTACTGTCGGAAACTATCGGCATCTCCCGGAGTAATACCCGGTAAATTGGAGTAGGCTCCCCTGAATGTTGTCACAAGAAGCTGGTTACACTTCCTGTCGCCGAATGATGCATGTGTGGATTAATGAGAGGACTTGAGAATGTGTTTACACATTGCCTTGTTCAAAGACTCTCTGTTTATGTGACAATTTTGATACAGTGTTCGAAACGATCGCCAGCCCAGAGGCCCAGCGTCGGTTGTTAATGTATCAGGCCAACAGTTTCAGTTATCTGCAGGCCCTTGTGGTCTTCTGTCAATTAGATCTCATTTCTTTTCAACTAGCATCTTGCCCATAATTTGTATTAATGTTCAGGAATTATCCTTGATCCCTCATGTTAGGATAACTTCCAGTTTCACTTCATAGTATTGTATACTCAGTGCCGCATAGGAATGTCAGCAGTCTATAACTAATGTAAACTTCTCTGTGCTCCATACACTTCACTGATGGATTTTGTAGGGACTGTGAAACTCTCTACAATGAAGACTATTTTGTTTTTATTGGTTTGATTTCAACAAAATGGGTATGCAGACTTTAAAGACTGCAAGTGGCAGCAAGCCCTGATGGCCAAATGGCAAACTAAAGGTTATTATGTTATTATATGTATTTGAAATGATCTGTTACACAATTAAAATGTCTCATTATGTTTCAGTGGTTTTCTGTTTGTGTGGAATGCTTAGGCTGCATAAAAATATGTTTCTCAGGCACATTCTTTTCAGAAGTGACGAGTAAGACTTTGATTTTTAATTTTTGATAGAAAAAATGTGACGAGGGAGGAACACATTTTTATTTCTTTTTCCTTCAGGAATACAGTTTGGAAAGTTAAGCACATGTTAATGAGTTGTAGATTCAGTCACTCTCATTCTTACAGACACTCAGTCTATAATGGACAAATGGACGGCCGTGGCAAAGTTGAAATTATTTTTTTTAAGAGGGCAGTTAATGAAGATGACCAGATGCGCATGTGCGCAATTGCATGGATACTGACAGAATGTCAACTGACACTGTCACTCCCCCCTAAAAAAACAGAAAGTTTAAAACCATCACAAAGCGTTAAAAAGTCCTTTGCAGTTTTGTCAAATATCAACAATAGTTTCAGAACTAAAACATTCAAGCATCAAAGGCATCCATGGCAGATTAGAACAGATCAGATATGTTATACCTCACACTTTCACCAGATAGAATATTGCCCTCAATACTTAGAGGTGTATTTGAAAGAAATGAATTTTAGGACGACTAAACACATTCAAACATTGGCTTGTAGTAATGAGTGATCAGATCAGATCAACGATATGTCATATTTTTCACACACATGGAATACTTGTGAATGTATACACCCTACCAATTATTTTTTTAATTCATAAAATCATCACTATTACTTCCAAACACCTCTCACCAGATGGAACTTTTTTCCCTAACAGAAATTAAAGGTGTGTGTGAAAGAAGTTTTTTTAGCAATAACTAGAAACACTAAAAAAATGCTGTGTAGTATTTCAATGGCGGATCAGAACAGATCAGCGAGATGGCACGTTTTTCACACACCTCAAATAAATCCTAACAATATGTTTAGATTATCAAATTATAAATATTACCTGCAAACACCTTTCGGGTCATAGTATATTCCCCTCATAAATATTTAAGGTGCATGTGAAAGAGGTTTTGGAGCAATAACTAGAAACACTCAAAGTTATACTATTTCAATGGCGGATCAGAACAGATCCGCGAGATGGCACATTTTTCAACACCTCAAAAACACCCTACCGATTTTTTTTAAATTATAAAATTAGCACTATTACTTCCAAACACCTTTCACTAGATGGTTTGTTCCCCTAATGGAAATTAAAGGTGTATGTGAATGAAGTTTTTGAAGCTGAAACAAAAGCACTCAAACAACGCCGTGCAATATTTCAATGGCGGATCGGATCAGGTCGGCGAGATGGCACATATTTCACACACCTCAAGTACGTCCTAACAATTTATTTTAGATTATGAAACTATCACTATTACCAGCAAACACCTTTCGCCTGATGGTAAATTCCCCTCATAAAAATTAAAGGTGTATGTGAAAGACGGTGTTGAGCAATATCTAGACACACTTCAAACAACGGCGTGTAGTATTTCAATGGCGCATCAGATCAGATCGGCGATCTGCCACATTTTTCACACACCCCAATTAAACCCCAACATGTTTTTAAGTCACAAAACTATCACTATTGCTTGCAGATACCTTTCAACTAAAGGTATAAGTTCCTGCTAAAACATAAAGGAATGTGTGAAAGAAGCTTTTATTGACGAAACTCAGTCTATCTTCGCTGTGTACCGATAATTGAAGCCAGAGAGTTACAAGATGCCGACTTGAAACTTTACTACAAACATATTTTCTTATACTGACACTAATTACAAATATGTGACTAGAACTGAAGTAACAGAACAGGTGACTTATGTTCTACGTGTAGGATCCGAGTTGTCACAACACTCAGCGAATGTAATCAGCTGTTGAAAATGAACCGAGCTCAATCTTTAATACTAAGCTGCCGCCATATTGTCTCCATTGGTCACGTGACAAAGCGAGACATACGTTCAGCGGTTTTTCGAGGAGTTTCCCCTCCCCTCTCTATATAGGCTCCCTGCATGTAGTCACGTACATCATCCTTAATCCCCAATCATGTGTTATGTAAACATCATCCACCATTGGCTTCCATCCTTATCCCCAATCATGTACATCGTCCTTAATCCCCTACCTGTGTTATGTAAACATATCCCATCATCTGTAATGTATTACCATTGGCTTCTATCATTGTTATCATAACTGTCGGGTTCCAATCAGCGCTTGTTTATACTGGCTTCCAGCTTTCGTTAAGTCATTCCACTTGTTACTTTGTTAGTGTTTTACCTGTACATATAAATATAGCTCTGTACCCCATTCTCAATCACCTGATGAAGGAGTAAGCATTAACTCCGAAACGTTGTGTTCTCATATAAAGAAGTTGATATTCATAAAATCTTCATCCTTATGCATTTCACTTCTAAATGCCCTTCAAAGACTTATTTTCTTTATGTCGTATAGTCTGATAGGTGTTAAATTCCAATTGCACGTGGTCAATGATTGAAGCTGTGTACTGCATTTTGTCTTTAGCAGACAGGCAGACAGACATATAGGTGTGAATAAACCACACACTGAGCTTTCTCTGTGACTGCTTACCACAATCAACAAGTTTGTGTACACAACCAAGATTACTGCTCACGACCTCAGACGCTGGGCGTGCATACTGTTTCAAGCTCCGCGAACCTATTCACTGCGCATGCGTTATGGACGCAGCGCAGCACAGCTGTTGAAACCAGTTTTTTCCCCAGCGCTGGGGGGAATTTAGTGAAACGTTTGAAGTCCGATTTCGCGGGCTTTTTTTTCATCGCGTTTTTTTCAACTTTATAGGTTGAATTGGCATTTTTTATGGTTTGTTTCGGTAAGTGCATACCGAAAGGTACCAGAATTTCCAAAGTTGTGTTTTACGTTGCATGTGACCTTTAACATTGGGTTGAACAAGTGCAAGTAACAAAGCACTAAATGGAACCTTGTGAGAGCTTGCATATCGGGTAAGGAATTTATGTTTTTGTGATTATCTTTATGGTGTAAATTAAATCTACTCAGACTTTCATTTTCTCTTAATTCGTTTTTCAATTATTCGTTATATAATAGATGGTTTCTGGTGACACTATAAATTGCCCCCAAAAGATTGAGATTGCTGTTATCAGAACAATCGCATATACGTTCAGGGCTTAGAATGTAAACACAGCATTGGCATGCAGAATTAGTGTCACTTACTGTCAAAATAGCAATTACGAACACATTGACGTTAGAATTTGCAAGGTCACGAGTGATGCATTCTGCAAGTCTTTACGGCTGTGGCCAGACGGTGACGCAAAGTGCATGAACAACCCGGATATGGTGGTCCAGGACTGGGTGGCAACTCGTGGACGACCGTTTCTGGGGCGATATTGGGCGGGACCGGTTTGCAGAAAACTCTCCCAAAAGCCTGATAATATATAGTCCTCAGATGAACGATGAAATGTCGGGCAACTGCAGACTGCGACTCCTCAGCTTCAAGGCGGCCTATTGCGATGTTTCGATTGACAGCACTCAGTCGTGGCATGATGATGTCCTCTTGTCACGGCGAAACGAATGACAAAATCAAACACGATCTTTGCCTTGTACTGACGTTTTTTGCCAATTTCTACAAATATCTGTTCTCAAAATCTATTATGCGTTTCTTTTTTAAGTGTGTATTTAGTGACCACTACAAATGATCATTTACAAAATTCATTGTGACAGTTTGATTACCCTGTTTACGTTCCAGAAAAGATGTGACATCTGTATTTATATAACTGCCAGCTTTACTTCCCTGTATAAAATGTTAAAGGACGTATCACAATATTCGTAATGAGTTGGAAATACACTCTGATTTTCTGTTCTGTTAAATAGTTACATTGAGCAACTGCAGTGGGATAAAGACTGATCATATCTTGTATTTCTGAAAATGTTAAATGCAATAACCCTTTTCTATATAATCATAAACACAACCACATTGAATTCACCGTTGTCGTGCGATAACTGCCCGCTCTTCACCCAACAACGTTGAAACGTGGACTTGTGTTGGACCTGCCTGGAGTTCGTCATGAAAGGGACAAGACCAAGTACAGAGCAGCATATTCAGCTTTCATTATCCTTGTGAAGGAAGTCAGATATACGCCCAGGTCCACTGATATCTAACATAGCACACACATTGTCCAGTCTCATTCGTGTTTACCTTGGAATCTTATAAATGAAGCTGTCTACAGAACACGTTAGCCTTTAATCCATTATAGTGAGTGAGATTACGTTTATTATAGCTTCGTGACTATTTCACACGTGGAGAAGGAAATCTGACCTGTTTCACATGCTGTTATTCTCCCTGCGTAACAGTTCTTGTTCTTCATTGCTATACATTTGCTTAAGAGGATCGGATGGCCGGGCTTCTGACGAAGCGTGAATTTAATCTGACCCCAATCGTTACTCAGTACCTGGAGTGTCTGGGTCGGACACGATTAAATATGTACCGACTGTCGTCATATACCTGGAATAATCCCATATGCAAACAACAAATAAACAAAACATGGCCGGCATGCGCTGACAGTCCGTGAGTTTGCTTTACAGTCCTTGACTGAAATGCCTCCCCAACACTGGTAACGGGTTGTGCCACGTATTACTACAAAATGACAGAAGCGTTCAGACAATCAGCCAGCTTGTCCAGGACTGGAGTAACAAACAGTCATTGTCCCAAACACTTGACCTACATCATCGGCATTTTGTTGTTACAACAAAAAATGATTTAATCCGATCTTAAGAATTTGATGAAATAATCATTAACAAATATATTTACTTATTTAAAACATTTATACCAGACGGCAATCAAAATAGAAACGGAAAACGATATATACTTATTTGCATTCAGATATCTTTTGTACAGACATTTCAGAACATATTACTGACATGTCTTGTCTATTTGTAAATAACCAGCTACTTACTGTATTACTACAGTCGATTGGCCGGGTGACGCTGCATGGAGTAGTTTGGTTGAGACAAAATATTTTTCACACTGCGTCGAGTCACAACGTGTAAACTGTTTTCTCTGAAAGTTCACGTTTCAACCGCGACTCGACACCTGTATAATTGGTTGATTGTTTATCATTCAGTTACAACCATGTCAAATGTAAGTGAGTGAGTTTAGTTTTACACAGAACTCAGCAGTATTCCAGCTATATGACGGCGGCCTGTAAATAATCAAGTATGGACCAGACAGTCAGCAGCATATGGGCATCATCTATGCAGTTGGGATACCATGACATGTGTCAACCAAATTAGTGAACATGACCACACGATTCCGTTAGCTGCCCTTTACAACAAGTATGGGCTGCTGAAGACCGATTGTAACACGGGTCTTTACGGGACTAAGCCTGAAGGTGAAGGAAAAAGTTTTATGGATGATCCACTTCTTTATTTTCACAATGGGAACGTTTCGGTATGGATTCTTATACCGTTTTCAGGCAAGAATCCACAAGAACCTATAACGAAACGTCGCCATTGTGAAAATAAAGAAGTTGATCGCCCATAAAACTTGTTCCTTCACCGTTAGCTCAGCAACTTCTAAATGCCTCTAAAACAATTTAGGGACTAAGCCTGTATGAAACACTGTCAACATTTCACGATGAACTGACGTTGAGATTTCAGGAAACAAGCAAAAAACGGAGAGATGGTCGCTGGTGACTAAAACCCTTAGTCAATAAGACATAACGTTTGTTGTTGTCTAACGCAGTACTTGACATTATTCCAGCTATATGACAACTGAATGTGAATACTCTAGTTTGTAACAGACAATTCGATGATTGACATCGATCTGCGTAAGTGGGATAGGACAGTATGCATCAACCAAGCAGGCGAGGCTGACCACACAGTCCATTTTGTCACATTTTACAAGCACACAATACTGAAGATCTGGGATGGCAAGATCTTCAGAGTTCAACTATGAAAGCAGGCTGGTGCTCCGGATCCGACAGATACCTACCGGAGTCAAAACACCGCTTGCCATTCCACAACACCATGATGTCCGGCCATGTTTGCAGTGTCTTATTTTATATGAGATAAGTAGACTTTTCAACATCGCTGTGGTCGATAAAAATATTTTTCGATCTCTTGGCATCCCGCTGTTTTGTAAATGTATATGAAGGAACTGCGTATCTAGGCAGGTTGCAGTCTCTATTTGGGCTACGACTGTTTTCTTGTACCTTCAGTGATCTTAGCTCATTAACTCATGTTTGGACTAACAGTCTATTTCCTTTCACCATAAAGGGTGACACTTTGTTTGCTTCAGTTATTTGTTTTCTAATACACTTCATACAACAGCTATCATCAAATCCCCTGAAGGCGTCTGTTAAATCACACCCTTTCAGCATTTCTAAGCTTGTATTATTGTGGTTTATATTCTGTTTGTCGTTTAATGCCTTCTCCTTAAGTACTCTAAATTTGAACAGTTTCTTATATCGTGGTGTACCCTGTTATGTCGCACAGCCCAAAACATAATCTGACCTTAAGTGAGTCGCTTCACAGCTGAAAATCTTTGAAAATCTTTGACACACTCCGCATGTCCTAGCTATATTTCCACCGCGTGCTTGTCACATCAGCCAGGAGTATTGTTTTCACGAAATGACTTCGTCAACTAACTAAACCTGTAGAGTAAGAACACTAATAAGTCGACGAATGTCCTGCCGCATAGTCACATCCAGTTCCCATCACATACACCCTACACATATTCAGCATATATCACCTTTAACTACACGAAGATGGTGTCACAGAGTTCACGGCATTTGTCTCTCGACTTCCACTGACAACAGGAAAGAGACCTTAAGTCGGTCTCCACAGTTTACTACCTGTGTTCAATTGCCTCAATCCAAATTTCAGGAACCAGCAAATAATTATAACTGTGAAAGATGTAATTGTATTAAATCATAAGCTGTATTATTGTCCCTAATATCTTTACATGACGCACATTTCTACAACTATGAGAAAAAGCAACATATTGTAATATAAATATTTCCATAACGCAGAATAAAATAAATATTCCGAGTTGTCAACAATTTTCCATCAGTTGTCATGGAAACATCTGATACGTGGTTTGATTTGTGGAAAATACTTCCACTGACAGAAAATACTTGTCCTCAGTGCCTTAATATCACTGTAGATTACGTCAACCAGTCCACGTGGGAGTGCAGGTGTTTTTAACGGATGTTTAGACAGCCTCTTGGCAATAGTTGGAGAACACAGTTGGAGAAAGGTCATGTTCTATTTCCAAGTGGACAAGAACCGCCTGCTCGAAAAACACTTTCCAGCAAAAATATTGGTGCAGATGACAAGACTGAAGGATCGGTTCAGAGCTTGAATTCAGCACTAAGACGACTTTGTTTGACTGGATCACCGGAGGAAACAAGCAGATTGCTTGGTCACAAATGTAGGATGTCCATTCTGTGGTCTGGGTATGTTTAGTCAGTACAAATCACGCATCTGGTGGTGGTGAGACATCACTGCATAATGGTGTAACAGTCATATAAAATACGTAATGCTGGTGCCCTATAAAATGGTATTGATCATGGTGACCAATCATATCAAGTGAAAGTCAGCGGCCTCAGTCAAATCAAGAAATAACCAATGGTCTGAGGCATATTGTGACGAACCCTGTATTAAGGTGTCTGTGTTTGTCACGGACAATTCATGTCAAAATTTACTGTCAACATTTCAATTTAACTTAATTTTTTGTCATGTAATTGAGCCCATAGTAACTAGTTTTCAGGCTTTATGGTCCAACTTATGTTAACTGGATTATTTTGGAAGGGATACAGTATTTCTTTCCATAAAACACAGTGGAAGACTATTGTTACCATCTTTATTTGAGCTATATCTTCAATATTATTTACTCCAGGATAATTAAAATTATAGGTGAAGGCAGCCTGTAGCGTCTGTTATCACCTGTTCAGTTATCAAATCATAAGATCAATGAATAGTTTTGCTATGGATTAAAACCTGATGCTTGAGCAACACAATTACTGAGTTCCAGGTATCAGTTTTAATATTTCTTGATCAAGTAAGAGGTTGTCCCCTGCAACATCCACCAGGCACCTATACATAGTGACACATATCAGGTGATACTGGTGGTCTCAGTAATATCACGTGATAACTAACTGACCCAGTCATATCAAGTGATAACCAACTGTCTCAATCATATCAAGTGATACTATTCTCAAAAATCATACCTGTAGACCAAACCATCTCATTAGCGATGACCCAGTCACATTAAGTGATGTTGATGCCCTAGTTTGTGTTTTTCATATATTTCATCTTTCAAACACAGACAAGGAAGACGACACAACAATAAGTAAAGGACTCGGAGACATATACATAGTTTATTTACAACCTTGCTTGATGGTGAAAACACATAAGTGCAACATCTCCCGGATGTCTTAACACAACAGATGATTCAAGACAAACTGGCCAGACTGACAACATAAACTAGTGGTCAGAAGGATGCACTGACAGGAGTAAGGTGGGTCATGGAACAGGTGAACATCCTGACACAGTGGTGCAAACATCACCAATATATTGCAAGAATTAAACATAGCTACTATATTGAACAGCCTACTGTTCAGTTTTCACTCAGCAACAGAGACCAACCATTTGACAGTTTGAGGGCATTGAGTGGAATGAAATCAATATTTGTACCTTAAAATGTCAGAAAAACACAATTCTGCTTGAGATTATTGAAAGATAGGAAACTGGCACAAAATCATTCAGGCAACATAATTAAGTTCATAGTTAAAGTTACACAAATATCAAATTTTGCTGTTATATAACATCCCAAGGTTCCCATCCTCTGTCAAACAGTTGGTCCCATAGCAGTAACACTTTTAAATAACAACTTCTTCATTGTTTGTAACAACATTTCACAGCTACTTCTTGTTTCTTAGTTCTTGAAGAATCCTCAAGTTTGGAAAACAACTGGAATGTGAAATAGTTTAAAAAGCAGCACCAAGTCTTAATACATCCTAATCCATACAACCAAGGAATACTGGAATGTATCCAAGTCAACATGAACAGTACTTATGCTGAATGTAATAGAGAACATCAACCTGGTGCAACAGAGGTCCTAATGGAATGTATACGGTTCAGGGGATTGAGAAAATAGACAAAGAATTTTATGAGTAGCATCAGGAAAGTAAAGGCAGAATTTCAGTGCTTCACATACTTTCTAATGACTTTAAATATTTTGCCTTTTATGCCTGACTGAATTTGTTTGTGAAGGGGAATGAGACAGATTATCCCCAGGTATGGCATTGTACATCTATCTATATTTTAATCCTTAAAACAATGCTGGCATTAACATTGAATATATAAATATAAATAGGTTTTATATAAAAGAACAAAATAATATTTTTAAAACAATGCTGGTATGTTTCAGGTTTGTGTTTTCATATATACTACAACCCATCAAACGTTTAGACTCACTTCAATAATTCACTATATGTATATACAGATGAATTTCTCCACTAACTTGGGGTGCCAGCTGCACATCTTATGCAGATGAATTGCATGAGGATCACCAATGAAATTTCTGAAAAGGATGTACAATATCAGGCATGTGACCAGTTGTGTTTGGGTTTAAAGTTTGTTAATAATTCACCAATTCTCACTGAGTTTCATTGTTTATTGAACTCACGACAATAATCTTTTTAATGATATGAATTTGTTTACAAGATATCAGTGCATGTGTAAATGGTCCCTATAAACAACAGGGAATATTTAGCAAAATGTAGTTTACAACAATTGACTGAAGTAAATGGCTACAACACACCAGTGAGTCTAAACTTTTGATGGATAGTACAGTATAGTGGGTGATTTTACTATAACCAGTGAGAAATAAAGGGTCCCTAGTTATTCACATATCTGACAGGAACAACAATAGGATACAAATACTGACTAATGTTTGATCAACATGTTCTAGAATCAAAGAAATTCTGTATACCTTCTAAGTTTTTAATAACATCATTACATTTAGCACATTGTCTTATTTCATTTTGTCAAAGAGAGAACACATGTTTGCATCTTAATCTCTGACTTTGCTTAACAAATTATTTGTTAGCTAAAATGTACATCCAAGGTTATGTGTCTGTCTAAGTGTGTGATCAGACAGTTTTCTTAACACACACACAAGATCACTTAATTCATCTTGTTCAGTATATTCCTATATGTGTTCATGTTAACACTTGACTTGCCCCTGCTCCAGCCAGGATGGGTATCACTGGAGGAGCTGGATATGCTCAACTTTCCTATGATTAAGCCTAAGCACATACCTAACTACAGAATGTCAGTAATGTAGAACACTTGTTCTAACAGGCCAGGGAAAGTCAAAAGGTTCAGTATAATAGTTTTACTGTTCCATAAACCATTATGACTTGCACTTCTGCTCAACATTGAACATGAAATACTATTTTAATTTGTTATTGAAATTATGCCATACGAACATAGTTTCCTCTCAACAACCTGTAAAACCATGGCTGTGTAACAACAGATGAACACAAATTCTAATTAAACATTGTCACTATTTGCAATGTATTTTTGGCAAATACATGTATTTAAATGCCTACATACATCATTGGTACAGGTAAGTAATAAAAACAACTACATAAAAACCAAGCATTTTGTTAGTCAATAGTTGGTATAAATATAAGAATGTCACTCTGTGTGTAACATTTGCAATAAAGATACATCACTGTGAGATACATCACTGTGAGATACATCACTGTGCTCAAACATCTAAATCAACAATTAATAATGCACAACTGTTAATCTGGAAATATAAAGCTAAAAAAACTGAGAAAAAACAATCCATGTAATGTTAAAAAGTAAAGTATTGCAATGAAATGTGTTTTGTGATTGAAATATACATGACATCTTCAACACATAATGACTTAAGTTAGAGTCTCAGTTTTCTTGTTAGTAAATATTATCAGACAATAACTTATTTCACTGGCCTTTACAGAAAGGGGTTAGGAACAATGTATCAGGTTCTTGCATTAGCATGATCTAAAACACCATTATATTATGCCAAATAACAGGAAGAAATGTTGCTCAAAAAACAAGAATCAACTTTAAGCATTTACACAATTAATACAATACTTCAAGCAATTAGGAGAAATAATGGTTCTACATAATCATATGTGATATATGCTGTTGAATAAAGATTATATTCCATGACTACATTAGATCAAATACTGTGATCAAACGTGGTACACCATGGGTTGATTAGGTCATATGCGTTGATGAAAGAAGGTCTGCCATGACTTCATCAAACAATATGCCTTTGATCAAAGATGACATGACCAGATTTGGTGATAAGCCATTGACCACTCAGGATATGATATCCATTAGGTCATGCTGACACAAGAAGGTATGTTAGGACTTCATCAAACAACATGCCTTTGATCTAAGATGACATGACTCCATTTGATAAATGAAGTAAGGTGCCTTTGATCAGAAAGATTATGACATGAATTCATAAAGTAATACGCCTTTGATTAAAAAAATTATGAAATAACTCCATTGAGCCATATGCTGCTGATCAAAACAATATATGATTCCACTAGGCAATATGCAGTAGATCAAAGACAGCATGCCATAACTTTATCAAACAAAATTGACATGAAATATGCTTTTGATCAAAAAGATATGACATGATTTCATTAGGTAAAATTCTGTTGCTTAAAGAAGAAATGACCTGACTTCCTAAGGCATTCTAAGCAGATGTTGCTTTAAGAAGAAATTACATGACTTCCTAAGGCATTCTAAGCAAATGAACCCGAGGAGCAGTTGAACCTGCACACTTGAGAGTCAGTCTGTGGTTCCAATATCTGACAGTATCAAACTTGTTGGACCTCTGAATACAGCTTGTCACTTACTGAAAACAATGTAAAACATCAATAAATACATAAATATTACAGAAAATTTTCCTCATGAATTCATCCTCTTTTGTCAAGGGAAATGTCGTATACATGATTCCTTCTCATCCACCAATCATTGTCCAGATCTCAACAATGATGACAATGATAGAAAAGTCAAATTGCACAACCATGTTCAACATGTTCTTCTTGAATCTTGCATAAATATATATCTACCACACTGTTTATACCAGCAAAACAATATCAGTGTGACATGATGAATACTTGCCTGAATCTTGATCAGATACCATGTCTCACAATAAAGTGTGCATGAACTGAAGTTACACATCAGTGTCCAACAACATGTCAGATAATGTTTACACCTCAGGAATATTGCAGGCATTTATGTTTTGATCAGATGTGTTGGTGTTGATGTGAGTTCTGGAGCTATTCCATTGACTGTCAGGTACCGACTGATCTTTACCAGATGCTATAAACAATCCTATAAGTACTACAATAACATTATTGGTGTCTGATTGTCAAAGGTAATGCTGATATATGTCAATAATGTCACCAATGTGTATGCAGAACATGACATGTCATCTGTTCTCTAGTGTATGACATCAATTCATTTGCCCACAAATAAGGATATGTGTGTTCTAATGTCTTTTCCACAGAGTATTAGACAGATTAATAGGTTCCATAAAGCCCTCAATGAGATGCCAAACAACCAAACTGTCTTGTTATTAGACGTGACACTGTCATAAGTATTAGGAGATCCATCAATGAATAATTATCATACGATCATTATTGAACCTCTTTGGGTCCATACTGTCTGAGACAAATATATCCCTAGTGCATCATTTTCAACTTGAGAAATGTTTTCTGGAGACATCATGCTGTCTCCTCCATCAGTTTGCTGAAGTTGGAGACATCATTACAGACCATTTTATGTCTTCACGATTCATCATGGCAACAGTGATTCTCATCATTTTGGAAACACGTCATGTAGATTCATCCTCTGCATAATCAACACTGAGAGCTATCATTCATCATCAAGGATAGGGACTTTGTATTTGATCTCTTGTCCACGTTTCACCATTCAGCAGTTGTACAGACATTTCATTCCTAAGAGCTTACAACAATGATGTGTTTGACAAAACTCATAAATGAAACCATGGTTTAAATTTCTGCAATGACAAAATTATTGTCTTCAAACGTCTGTTTCATCATATGATACGAGGCACGTTTTTGATGGGTCTTAAAACTGGGTTCTGGGGGAGGACCTGCGCCATTGTCCATCTTCTCCATGTGTCCCCCTTCACCCTCACCTCCCATCTTGCCATCGATGAAACTTGTATGCATCATACACTGACTCCTTGAAGGACTCATTGAGTCACGTGATACCTGTCTCTGATTGGCTAATGGTTGTTCCTGTGACAATGACTTTGTCACATGCTTTGCCCGATAGCAGTACACAACTAGGATGACCAGTCCAATAATACCAAGACTGGGGAGAGCTATGCAAGCAGTCATTATCAAGATTTCCCGGGGACCTGTAAAAATATCAAACAAAATATGGTCTTTGGACATAAATAAAATGTATTTCTCATCACCAAGATCTTCTTTCTCGTAAAGGCTTACAATTTATTCAAACTTCAAAACAAAGATGTGTTTAACAGCTTACAAAAGGAAGGATAACTTTTCATTTATTTTAGACAAGTGGTATCAGTTCACAAAACACAAATTGGAACTGATTTCTTAACAAAACCATGACAAAATCTATCAAGATGCTCTGTCATAATTGACTTATAGGTTGATGAGGGAAATACACATGAAATAGGAGGTCACAATAACACAAAATATGTGCATATATTTTCAAAAGAGAAGAGGATGCTACAATCTTACAACTGATATTTGTTCTACTTTAAATTTATGATACATTTATTGAAATAAGAATTTCTAATGACATAAATTTGAAACTTAAATCTGAATTTATAATATATAAAGTACTACAGATTAATCAATTACTTCAAGTAATTACAATCAAGTACACAAAAGTTTCATTTATTTGTGTCAAGTGAGTCAACGGCAAAAACTGCATGCAACATGATAATTGATAATATTGAGCAATGATCAGTAATTCTGTTGAATGCATATGCAATGTGTTTTGATGTTGTATGTTTAGTAACATCTGTGATAAGAGACAACAAGATATCTTACATCTTCTCTCATCACTGTCATCAAAGGGTCCACAATTTGGGATACGATCACATCGCAGTGACTTGTTGATGCAGTAACGTGGCATGGAGGGACAAATCGTGGAGATGCAGGATTTGCCGCCTTCGCATAGAAACTCATCACAGTTTCCTACTGAGAAAAATATATATTACACATGTGCATGACAATAAATTATTCAGTAACTACAAATAACAATTTGATACCTCTTCCTTCTTTGGCATCTTAATTTGTGCAAAAATAGGTAGGCAGCAGACACTATGGCAGAACCAGGCCTGATGGAATAGGCCTGTGTACACAATGAACACCTGGTGTCATTACTGATTTTCAATAATCCATCCACATAATTTCAATCATTACTGCTAAGATTTTTGCATTAAGTTAGGCAGATATTCAAGACCAATTCCTGGCACTGACATTTTCATTTATGTCAGATAACATATAAGAGTTACATTTGATGTGAACATACACTAACTGGTAAGGACACATTATGTTATACACTGTATGATATCCCTGCATTAAAATAGCAACATTAAAATTAGAGAATATAAAACTCACAATTAATGAGTTTCATTTCAGAATAAAAGGTAAAGCGGAGATAAATAGTAGATGAATGAATCAATTAAACATCAGGTGTTCTTGGAGAGGGAAACTAATGTTATCACTTGTTAGCACCTGTCAGTCACACAGATTGCTGAAATGTTCCGTTGCTTGAAGCCTCCACAACATCACCTCTGCCATGTACATAAACCAGACAATGAAGTGATGGTCAAAAAATCCATTCACACAATGGCTCATTGACTGATTCTGTTCAAAATAAGAATGTTGGTATGGTGGTAGTGCATGAATCTCCCATGGTGCTTTCAGAATATATCTAGGTTGTGATACAAGCTTCATTAATATAAAAAAGAGTATGTTGCAAATTCAGGACACAATGTAAGACATCAAATCACCTAAAGTCTGAAAGGCATTTAGAAGTGAGACACATATAGGCAAGAGTGTAATGGATGTCAACATCTTTAAGTATATTCGTTCATCAGGTGGACTAATTCTCCTATGAAGGATGAAGAATGGACTTCAAAATGTCATCTCCATGACAAAAAAGAACTTGACTTCCATAAAATTCTTGCCTTTATCAGATCATCTGTATTTTTGCCAGTTTCATATTCACTGCAGCTCTTTAACTACTATCTTACTGTAAGACACAAATTTGTAACATCTGCAATTGTCTATCAGGACACATACTTTCTCTCCCTGGAAAAAATAAACATATTCCCTGTTTTGAAAATTGTAACACTGTCTCTCTACATTTTTATGTGCATATAATGACTACTTACTTTATTCTATAAGTGCTCAACATTAACTGTTAACACAATAAATATTGCGTAGTTCTGATACCATGACTGCTGTTTCAGCACAGGCACTCTACACAACATCTACAGTCAATTTGGAATTATTCAACTCAAGCATATATTTTATACATTAATAATTTGATAGGTTTCTGGAGTTCCACACAACTTGTGTCATAAAAACATACTTGAATGGTTTCATTGTTTCATGTTTTTCTACCACAGATGTGTGAACAGAGATCAAAGCTCCACAAATATTTCAAATACTAACTTGCATAGTACTGGTAGTGACAGACTTTTTCACAGGCAGTTCACTTTTTTAAGATCACAAGCATCATTGCCATAAGCCCTGCAGTGAGTGAGTGAGTGAGTGAGTGAGTGAGTGAGTGAGTGAGTGAGTGAGTGAGTGAGTGAGTGAGTGAGTGAGTGAGTGAGTGAGTGAGTGAGTGAGTGAGTGAGTGAGTTTGTTTAAAGTACATCTTGGTGTGTACATCAAAATGTTTGTGGGACGCTTGAAGTGATGCAGGTTATAGGTCTGGGTCCCATTCCAAAAAACAATCGTAGTGCTAAGATGTTTGTAACTGTCATACTTTAACATAGACTTACGACTGTCATACTGCTATGATTACTTTAAGGAATGGGGCCCTGGTCTCAGACAGTTACCTCTTTGCTGAAACCCACAGTCACAAATAGTGCTGACAATCATGGTGACCTGGTATTTGACCCCACAATCATAGGTTCCAGGAGCCGGGACTAAGTCCATACAGCAGACTACACTGCCTCAAGTAGTGCACAGTGTTTTAAAATAGTAACTATTCCATTACAACTATTAAACATACAGGAAAGCTTATGGTTGTATACAGGGTATCTAGTGTCTTCATCACAAGTATGATGTGAAATTGGAAATGAACTATAACTCACACACATGGTTACAGGCTGAGTAAAGTAAGTGCTGTAATTGATAGGCATATTGAACTGAGGACAGCAGATGGGAAACATGACTAAGGGAGGCAACTCTGGATAGTAATACTGTGGCATCTTTGAGGTTCCACTACACTAGAATGACATGCTCCCTGCACAGGCACCGTATGTAAGCAACTGAAGAGACAGAGGCTTGTGACACCTGTGATCGGATGAAATAGCATGAGATGTTTTTACATTTTTGAAAAGCAGTTGCACCCAGTACTTGAAACCACAACTTTAAGTATTTAGTCATTTTTATCACCATGACTTATGCTTATGTGTGTAAGGATATTTTCAAGTAGGTATGGTGCGAAACTGGGGTTGATGTGTTCAGCTTCCTGTGCTTGGAAAATTAGCAAGACAAATTGACCAGAAACTGTGTTTTATTGTACTTTAAAGGCCTGGCTGTGCCCATGTGTTCAAGGAATAGCTGTTGACAGCCTGGATGATTCTTAAAAAAAATAATGAAGTTAGAACAGAAGTCTATGGTCAAACATTTGGTGTTGTGTAACTTTGATTGTGCATTGCCAGCACCCTGAGCTCCAATATGAAAGTGTGAAAGTGATTGTGAATGTTTGACATTTAAGTGTGGATGGTTGTGAATGGACCAGCATGAAACTATAGACAGTGTGGTCACTCTTTGTAACCATCTGATTGCCAGTTGTTACCTTTACTGCAACAGTTCAGGAACTTTACACTGTGTGGACACCCAGTTGACATGGTCACTCTTTGTAACCATCTGATTGTCAGTAGTTACCTTTACTCCATGAGTTCAGAAAGCTATTCTGCCAAGTAATTCCCACATGTCTAACAGACAAAACAAATATGACATTACATGATCCTGTTATTTTCCTTTGCACATTCTCAGTTTGTTTAAAGTCAACTCTAATCAAGCTCTCCAGGACCTAATCAAGCAGCAAAATAATATCACACTTCACTGCAAAGAAACTCCTTTACTTCCATATGTTTTCCACATCTCTTCACCTATAAGCAGATTGAATGGAAACTATGGGCCTATCAGCGAAATTCCAACTAAACCATTAAAATAGCACTGTCCCTGTCCTGGATGTGTTACATAGTGGTGACATAACAATAATTTCATTAATTAATATTGTTCCTGGTGTATTGACTTCTTTCTTCTATGTAGGTCTCTCACTCTACTATTGTCAGGTCACTGGTGAAGCCTGTATTAGACTGGCTATCTCACAATACTCAGCATTGCAATAATTAATCTAAATTAACTGAAAAAATATTGATTTTATCTTAAAATCTTAGTTGGAATGACACCCTGGCACGATATCAGGAAGAGATCGTTGTTGAAGGAGTCATGTGACACCTTGGGCTTAGTTCGAAAGCATATCAGCACTTGAGGCAACACGTTACAGGCCATCACAGCATTGGCCAATCTCATTAAAATCTGTCTTTCAATATTGAGTTCAGTTTACTGAAAGGTTTTATAGACCTGTTGTGTCCAGCTGTTTGAAATCACTGAAAAGGTTAGTTCTTCATAACCCAGGTCGTAGTAACCACAATTGATTTCTGCAAAAACACATTTCCATCCTGATGCTAGAAATAGGTTTTCAGTGTGCTTCCTTGCTGTTTACTTTGAGGTTCAATAATCTTAGACATTGTTAAAGAAGGTCCAAGCAGTCTGTAAATCCAATTGCAGACTTTATGAGATTCATGCTTTTGTTATGCTTTCTCAAATTAGAAAAGACTCTGGTTATGAGAAAAATTGGTTAAGATCAGACAACTGTTAGTTCCCTTCCCAATTTTGTCCTTGATACTTCACCGAAGCTTCTGCAAACATGTGAAGATACTTAGGGCATTGGGATGGGAAGTTGGGCAAGTTCAAAGCTGTTTGAGGGTTCAAAGAAGTATACATTTCGGGACTACCAGCAAACAGATCTGATATTGAAACACGGGAATATTCAGGATGAACCAGTGGACAAGATTCAGGATGTCCCCACCAGCAGAGTCACTCTCATTAAACTCAGGTTTTCTCTATCATACTTGACAAACCTCCATAGGATATCTTACATGAAGAACTTTCTTATAAGTGAGCTTAGCTAGAAGCAAGTCTCAGATAGAAAGAGTTCAGAAATCTGATTTGTGTATCTCAAAGCTTTCTACAGACACTTATAAATGGAGAATAATAACAACCACTCTGTTTTGTGGATAGTTTACACATTGCTGTGACTGACTGTCATGATTGTGAATGATCAAGGAGCATTTGCATTTTGTGTTCTCATTTTGTATGAAACTTTTCACATGAAAATGTCCGAATCAGGGATGGAAGACATTCATAAAAAGTCTGAATCAGGGAAGTGAAAAGCATACTCTGCAATTAACAACAGATTCAAATTTAAAATATTTTGTAAATTCCTAATTCAGATATATGCCAAGGTTTGGATGACAGAAACTTTTCAATTTACATATATGTTTATGCTGCTAAACATTGTTAGTGAGTGAGTGAGTGAGTGTCAGAATACTCTTTACACCTGATTTAGGAATATTCCAACAATATCACAGCTGAGGAAACCAGAAATGGGCTCCACACATTGTACCATGTACCTGGGACCTTGGTTTGTCCCCACTGTTCCCTCAAACAAAGAATGGCAACACTTTACTTTTTATGTGATTTATAAGTGGAAACAGTTTGTATACTTCTTTCATATTTCCATTTCATTTCTGGATGCAAAACTTCAAAGAGTTTCAAAATCGACAGTTGCTAGAACTTTGAAAGAATGTTTCATGAAAAGTACATAGACTGGTGTTCCTAGATGGAATGTCAAGCAGCCACAGGGTTGTCCTGATGTTCTTGCAACATGCCACTGGGAAATCTTACACTTGCCCTAAGAAAGCTCTGATTTGGTAAAAAAATCTACTTTAGTGCTTTTCAACAGTTAATCTAAAATGGCTACCATTGTAGCAACATAGCAAAAAAATTCAAGGAAATAATTCAGGGTTTTTCTTCTTGGAATAAAATGAAACCCTTAGTACTTTCCCTATTACTTAATTTGAGTAAAAGTCCATGTTTTTTCTGGAATCATTTGGAATCTAAAGAGAGCTCTAATGTCTAAAGGATTACTTTCATTTTGTGTCACATTTCAACACTATTCAATCTCCAAGACTTTGAGGTTCCTCTAGGATCACACGATGTTTTTAGGAGCATGAGAAACTGATTGCAGTTTGATTTTGTGATTAGAATTCTTATTCCTTTAAGCAAAGTGAAACTCCAGGTTGTTTCTTCACGGGTTTCTCATCAAACCCTCCAATCATCAATGACAGTTTATGAGGTTGAATGTCAATTGCACTTCAAGTGACAAAGTAGCCCAAGTCCATCACTCTACTTGGTGCATCACAGTTTGCAGCAAATAGTGGATACCTTATTTATCTGGCTTCACATCTACAAGTGATGAATGGATTCACAATAATTGCTTCAACTGATCAACTGGGAGCGCCACTGATCTTCAAGGACAAGAAATATATTTTGGGGGTTGAAGGGCGTCAGATATTTACCAAAATAAATAATCCTGCTTGTAATAAACTCACAAAATAACTTTGTCCTCTTTATGACTGAACAAACTGCCCAAAGCAAGTGTAGATTTATCATGATTTATGGATGACACATTACATTTCTGTCAAGATTACATTTCTGTCAAGATTACATTTCTGTCAAGATTACATTTCTGTCAAGATTACATTTCTGTCAAAATAACATATCTGTCATTCTGTTTCACATTACAGATTCATTTTGAGCATTCACACATTATGAAATATATGAGATAAACTTCAAATGCTGTTCCACACTTGCTCATCCCCTTGTTCTTCTTTACATTTAGTACTGTCATGGAGCTGGAAGATCCTTCAACAGTCCTAGCTGTACGAACACATGATTGCTCTACTCATGTCTAATCTGGATCTGTCATGAGGCCAGACTACAGCTTTGCAGCTTTACGAAAAAGGATATGTATACATTACACCATATATCTGTCATACAGTCATCACCTTACTGTCTCACTTACAGCCCCATCTACCAGAGCTAATTCATGAATAGCATGAAAAACCATTAATGTTACTTGATAAATAGATTGATACACTTCAAATGACTATTACTACTGTTGTTATCATTCAACCCGGACCAGTCAGGGAACATATTCAAGCTCTACTGGAAGCATCAACAGTCACACAGAAGGATCGAGAGTCCTACATTTCTTGAAACATAACACTGCTTCAACTTTAATTCTTTGAAAGGCTTCTAAGGAAAACAATACATGGATGAACAACTTCTTTATTACAGAGGTAGCCTGTGTGTAGCTCTCACTGTAATATATTTGTTTATCCACATATCGTCATCCTTCCTTGGTTCAGTTTTCCTTCACAGTGTTCAGTTTTCCTTGTGGTGCTCTTCAGCCAGAATACATGGTAAAGCCAAGAAAAACAAGTTCTAAATTCTTCTAGTGATATTCCTACTGGGAATCCTTAACTAGGGACCATGCCTAACACTAATACTGGGAATCCTTAACTAGGGACCATGCCTAACACTAATAGTGGGAATCCTTAACTAGGGACCATGCCTTACACTAATACTGGGAATCCTTAACTAGGGACCCTGCCTAACACTAATACTGGGAATCCTTAACTAGGGACCCTGCCTTACACTAATACTGGGAATCCTTAACTAGGGACCATGCCTAACACTAATAGTGGGAATCCTTAACTAGGGACCATGCCTAACACTAATACTGGGAATCCTTAACTAGGGACCAAGCCTAACACTAATACTGGGAATCCTTAACTAGGGACCATGCCTAACACTAATACTGGGAATCCTTAACTAGGGACCCTGCCTAACACTAATACTGGGAATCCTTAACTAGGGACCATGCCTAACACTAATACTGGGAATCCTTAACTAGGGACCATGCCTAACACTAATACTGGGAATCCTTAACTAGAGACCCTGCCTAACACTAATAGTGGGAATCCTTAACTAGGGACCATGCCTAACACTAATACTGGGAATCCTTAACTAGGGACCCTGCCTAACACTAATACTGGGAATCCTTAACTAGGGACCATGCCTTACACTAATACTGGGAATTCTTAACTAGGGACCCTGCCTAACACTAATACTGGGAATCCTTAACTAGGGACCATGCCTAACACTAATAGTGGGAATCCTTAACTAGGGACCATGCCCAACACTAATACTGGGAATCCTTAACTAGGGACCCTGCCTAACACTAATACTGGGAATCCTTAACTAGGGACCATGCCTTACACTAATACTGGGAATCCTTAACTAGGGACCATGCCTAACACTAATACTGGGAATCCTTAACTAGGGACCATGCCTAACACTAATACTGGGAATCCTTAACTAGGGACCATGCCTAACACTAATACTGGGAATCCTTAACTAGGGACCATGCCTTACACTAATACTGGGAATCCTTAACTAGAGACCCTGCCTTACACTAATACTGGGAATCCTTAACTAGGGACCCTGCCTAACACTAATACTGGGAATCCTTAACTAGGGACCATGCCTTACACTAATACTGGGAATCCTTAACTAGGGACCATGCCTAACACTAATACTGGGAATCCTTAACTAGGGACCCTGCCTTACACTAATACTGGGAATCCTTAACTAGGGACCCTGCCTAACACTAATACTGGGAATCCTTAACTAGGGACCATGCCTAACACTAATACTGGGAATCCTTAACTAGGGACCCTGCCTTACACTAATACTGGGAATCCTTAACTAGGGACCCTGCCTAACACTAATACTGGGAATCCTTAACTAGGGACCATGCCTTACACTAATACTGGGAATCCTTAACTAGGGACCATGCCTTACACTAATACTGGGAATCCTTAACTAGGGACCCTGCCTAACACTAATACTGGGAATCCTTAACTAGGGACCCTGCCTAACACTAATACTGGGAATCCTTAACTAGGGACCATGCCTAACACTAATACTGGGAATCCTTAACTAGGGACCAAGCCTAACACTAATACTGGGAATCCTTAACTAGGGACCATGCCTAACACTAATAGTGGGAATCCTTAACTAGGGACCATGCCTAACACTAATACTGGGAATCCTTAACTAGGGACCATACCTTACACTAATACTGGGAATCCTTAACTAGGGACCCTGCCTAACACTAATACTGGGAATCCTTAACTAGGGACCCTGCCTAACACTAATACTGGGAATCCTTAACTAGGGACCCTGCCTAACACTAATACTGGGAATCCTTAACTAGGGACCATGCCTAACACTAATACTGGGAATCCTTAACTAGGGACCCTGCCTAACACTAATACTGGGAATCCTTAACTAGGGACCATGCCTAACACTAATACTGGGAATCCTTAACTAGGGACCATGCCTAACACTAATACTGGGAATCCTTAACTAGGGACCCTGCCTAACACTAATACTGGGAATCCTTAACTAGGGACCATGCCTTACACTAATACTGGGAATCCTTAACTAGGGACCCTGCCTAACACTAATACTGGGAATCCTTAACTAGGGACCATGCCTTACACTAATACTGGGAATCCTTAACTAGGGACCATGCCTAACACTAATACTGGGAATCCTTAACTAGGGACCATGCCTAACACTAATACTGGGAATCCTTAACTAGGGACCATGCCTTACACTAATACTGGGAATCCTTAACTAGGGACCATGCCTAACACTAATACTGGGAATCCTTAACTAGGGACCCTGCCTAACACTAATAGTGGGAATCCTTAACTAGGGACCCTGCCTAACACTAATACTGGGAATCCTTAACTAGGGACCAAGCCTAACACTAATACTGGGAATCCTTAACTAGGGACCATGCCTAACACTAGTACTGGGAATCCTTAACTAGGGACCCTGCCTAACACTAATACTGGGAATCAATACCTATGGACCATGCCTAACACTAAAATGGCAGAAAACATTGATGGAAACAAAAATATATTCTCAGCTGAAGCTCACCTGACCCAAACTCTGTGCTATCTACTAAATGGTATTCTGTTAATTAGTGAGATAGTTCCTTTGTCACATCACAATGTTTCTCTTATATCTTAGTTAGTCAGCAACAAATGATGGCACATAAAAAATATCATGGACAAACTGCTTTAGCAGTACCGCTTGTTACAAAGTACACCATATTTAAAACAAGCATGCTTTTAACATAAACCATGTAAGTAAGGGACTGCATAATATAATTCAAATGTGCATAATAAACTACAGTTTTTATAAACAAATCTTTTGGCCACTTTGAGTTTCTAGAAAACTGTTGTGAACCATATTTAGCATTACACCTTTTCGGTAAGGAACAGATTCTAGCAATTTGTGGGGTTGAATCCCAACAACAACTCAAAACTCTCATATCTTATACACCTGCAACAATCACTTCAAACAATCACAGTTCATCTCAAAATGTAACATGCTACTCAAAAGAAGTTAATAAAACACTTAAGTTTTTCATATGACACAAAGTAACTGTCACAGCCTTGACATGGTATGTTCCCTCCATTACCACGGCCTACAATATACTGTGATATACTGTGTACATATCACTGCCTACAATATACTGTGATATACTGTGTACATATCACTGCCTACAATATACTGTGATATTCTGTGTACATATCACTGCCTACAATATACTGTGATATACTGTGTACATATCACTGCCTACAATATACTGTGATATACTGTGTACATAGCACTGCCTACAATATACTGTGATATACTGTGTACATAGCACTGCCTACAATATACCGTGATATACTGTGTACATATCACTGCCTACAATTAACTGTGATATACTGTGTATATATCACTGCCTACAATATACTGTGATATACAGCTGGGTACATATCACTGCCTACAATATACTGTGATATACAGCTGGGTACATAGCACTGCCTACAATATACTGTGATATAATGTGTACATATCTCCACTCACCATTGCCAGGTATCCTTACTGCTGACCAGCTGAGCTTGAACCCAGTGCTCCTTAGGGGGTTACCATTAACAGACACAAACCTACAACATCAGGAACACAAAATAACTTGTATTAGAATGATGATTATGATACTATCAGTTATTATATATAAGGTCCCAGCCTCAACACACAGATATTTCCGAGAGACTCTAAACAGCACACTTTTTAGGTAAACTATTCGTGTAGGAAAACATGCACAAATTTGAACCTCCTAATGGCTTCGTATTATTTTAAGAAATACATAATATTTAATGTCCAGACTATGTTTGGTATTTTTTCCTGCACTCAGCAATATTCAAACTATATGACAGTTGCCATGACAAACCAGTGATTGATATCATGAGTAATGTCCACAGCATGAGGGCATGACAAAGATGCTCATAATTTGCCAAGTCACACTACCATGTGGTCACAGCCAGCACAGGTAGATGTAGATGTAATAGACAAGAGGATAATGACAAGGCAGTGAGATGTGCTCACATACAATTTCATTTCAGATGAACTAAAACAATAACCACATGAAACATGCACAGTTTTGTCTGCTGTCAAATCATGGCAATATTTTCCAGTCATGTGGATTTGTCAGACCTCAAAGAAATAGTGCTGACAGCTCAACTTTAATTATCACAAGGTCAATGGAGACATTCAGAATTCACGGCACATCATCAAACATTTACATAGATGTTTGAACCTGTTTAAACACTCCCTTAATTTAATTCATTCTACTGGTAAATGTCACACTGCACTGTCTGAGAAAGTTGGTTGTCAGATGAACCTTTTCAAGTGGTGTGAACATAACATTTAATTTCAGACAGCTGACATTTCTACCATTCACAGTTTCATCAGAAATTCAAACTCAAGTTATCACAACAACTCTTCAAGAAATACAAGTTTATCTAAAGACCCTTGTATTGAGGCTAAACACTGTCTTAGGTTATTAGCAGCAGACAAGTTGAACTAGTTCAGAGAGTTTTTCATCCATTTCATACCGATGGCAAACCATAAGCCACCAAGTTTCTTGCTTCACATTGAGATGTGTAGAAAATGTTACTCTGTATTCCAAATGCAGGTGCCATACAACTTTCAGAAATGGACAAATTATCTATGACCTGAAACACTGTCACATTGTGTCAGCTACTTATGGCATGAACATGAAAAAATGAAACTCTAATTCTTGTTGAAATGTTCATTGGATGAGGATGTAGATGGAGTCGACAATTCAGGGAAATATGAAACAAGTCAGATTAGGGTTTGGCCTGGCGAAGCACCACTGCACATGTGTACAAAATAGCCACCTGCCAGTGATGAGCAAATTTGGATCACACAATGTCCACTGCCTGACTGAGTATCAAAATCTAAACATAAATCTTATTTATGCACTCTGTCAGTTAATCAAAATAAAGAATAACTCCCTCATTTCAGTAGATTAACATAAGCAATAAAAAAGAACCCAGTTGCATGGGCCAATGTTCACAATGTCAATCACTGGATTGTTGGTTCTTTTACAAACTTCCATCATCCAGCTGACAGTCTGCTGAGTGTGGCATTAAACTGACATGACATCTAGGTACTGATGATAATGCCAAATGTCTTATAACCTGGGGATACAGATCCAGTGATTCCTGGAAGTGGCAAGGATAGTTGATATGTGCACATATCACAAACCTCATGAGAATCTACCAACAGAATCAAAAGATTTGGGTCGGTTCTCCGACTTTGAACACATTAAGGTTGATTGTATAACTGTGTCTACTGACAAATAGTTGCATCAGTTTATATATTCAGATGGACAGAGATCTTCTGGCACAGACTGCACTACTACATCTACTAGATGAACCAGTGTACTAACTCAAGTAGTGTTTTATAATACACCCAGTGACCTCACCTTATAACAATTTTGGACGCTGTGGACAAATACTTGCTCATTCCCTTGTCATATGCCGCCAGCTGTCCACACAGGATCTTCACGGGCAGCATGTCCTTTGTGGCAAAACCATTGTAGATCAGTAACTCTGGATCTGAGCACTGTGCTGAAACAGAAGCGCAAGGCTACCAAAACTGGACATTCATACTGATTCTATGTTTGAAAAATATGTAAACACCACAAACAAACACAGTAATCTGTAATGATTAAAATTCAAACATTTATTGTGAGAAAGGCAATGGCTAAATTACTTGTAGTACAGCACTCTGTCTTACAGACCCTGAAACAAATATATCCAAAAAAGCCCATGCAAGTCTAGAACATGTGGCACATCTAGGTTTCCACAGTTTCTGAAAATGAAGAAAAATATATAACGATGATGGGATACAAATGTATGCCATTGTAAATATGTACACAAAGTCAGATTTATATTTTGCTGGTGTTTCTAGATGTAAATTTTAATTCTTGTACAAATTTCAGCATTCACATAGTCAATAGCAAACACTGAATAAGTCCAATAGTGAAATGTTTTTCTCAGCTCCAAATATGACCAAGACAATTGCATGTACAAGATCATGGATGACCAGGAGCTGCTATCTCCAGTCAGGTACCAGGTATTTATGCTTTGAATCCAAGCTATATCATGATGATTTTCATGGTTTTGTCAGAACCACCTCACACATGTGGGTTTTACCCCAGTGGTCAATGTCTACAACCTACTTCTTCCAACTTTTCAGCTGGACATGTTGAGACGACTGAGACACTCTTCAATATGGTTTTAAGCTACCCACTCAATTATGTCTGGGGTTAAGACAAAACTGTCTAGGTGCCTTGTTTTAAGGGCAATACTTTATATGATTAAAATTCACATGTATATACTGGCAGATGGGGTCTGGTAGTTGTAAGTATTCTGTCTGCCATGTCAAACTCCACTCCTGTCCAACACTGGACTGAAGAAGACAATATATACAGTGTATTCAGCAATGAAATGATGTATTACTTGCAAACAATAAATCAGTATTTCATAAGACTCGTGGTCTATTTTTAGTTTACATGGAGAACACAATGGATTTCTGAGTCATTTTCAAGACAATAAAAATTGGCACTGTACCCAGTCAAAAAGGTCATTTCTAAGTAATCTGACTAAAAGATAAGGTGTTCTAACATAATCGTCTGGAGATATATCATAATGTTTCCTTTGAGTATCATTTTCACAGATGGAAAATACAAATTTTAACAAACTTTGTGGATAACAACTTCTCTTATTTCATGAGTGCAACATTTTCATACAGGTTCTAGTACTGTTATCATGCACTGTTTGCACTCATGAAATAAAAGAAGTTGCTATTCACAAAGTTTGTGGTTATAAACAAAGTCTGCCAGTATGTCATAATGGGCTGATGTCATGATGTTGCTCAAATTACCCCCATTCCCAGTCTGCCTCTGATCTCAGATGTCCTGAGTAACATTGTCCTTTTATTAACTTCAATCAGTTTGCACATCCACATCTAAAATTAATCAGACAAACGGTTTCAGAAAAAATGTTGAATAACTGAAAATACTTAAAGTTTTATAGCATCAAGGCTCTTGCCCAAAATCGTTCCAACAATACTATCCAACAATCAGATCAGTCCTACTTATGAGGATGCAATAATTTTAAGAGTAAGATCATAAGGATCAATAAAATACAAAATAAAAGCAGCATTATTCAGCCAATGGAGATAACTGACACATTTGCATTTTCAATTTTCAAACAATCATGCTGCGGACTGGGATGGATGTGGTCAACATTTTGATGAAAACTGACATAGTTACAAAAATGACGAGGTGAGGTTTTTATGGTAATATGGAACCACATGTTTCCTGTATATGTACCCTACTCTAGTCATATCAAAATTTGGCACCAACCTGTAAATGCTGACAATAAAACAGATACTGACAATACACCGCCAGTTTCTACTTTTGCAGAACAAACTTTGCATTTCATGGCTTGATTGTAGCACCATCAGTGACTATTTCAAGTTATATTAAGTTATGTCCCACCTATGTGATCACTCCCATCAACCAATCAGGTTTCTTCTCTCATATCACATGTATTTGTTTCAAACAAAATGAAAGTCCTCAGTCAGGACAATGATACTGATATAATCAAGATTGGTATTGTAACAAAATGGGTTTTCTATGCTGAAGTGAACTTCATCTGGAAAGAATTGTAAATGCAGACTTGATGGTTGATGAGCTGTGTAAATCCTGCAATCAACCAATATTGGTGGGACAGTCCTCATGTTGTTTATTTTGGAATGAAATTATATATTTGACTATGCAGACACACATTACGCCTCACAATTGAACCTTGATCATGTAGAGTGGAAACCTGATTACAGACAATAAATCCCTCAGATAGATAAGTGTTTTGGCCAACCCTGTACCAGACAGGCTATTTTCTCCAAAGAAAACAGGACAATAGTATAATATTTGCATCTAGGAGCTGTAAATACATGGTTTGTTCAGTACAATGTATGGCCAGTAATGTTTATTCCATTGAAACTGTGTTCTCAAGGCCGGTCCTGGTTTTCAGATATAAAACTTCAATGCCACATTGATCTCCTCTTGTCACCAAAGATTTTTAAGACATAACAGTGCCATTCAGAATTAAATCAAGAAATTAATGTCAGTCGAAGCAATAAACATGAAAATTAGTAACAAAATATCATTTCCATGCCTTTTTTAATATAAATAAATTGTTTCCTTAGGCTTGATGAAATGCATAATCACTCACTCACCCACCCACTCACTCAACTTATAGCACATGCTACAAGGTCAAAACTAGAATAAACAATATGAGTTGTTTTATTGATGACAAAAGCTGATTTCACATCTTGGGAATAGGTAATCAATAACAATGACCAGGAACAGATTCAAAACCTCTTCCTACCCATATACATTCACTGTAGACTTGATTCCTGTGCACTTCTTAAACTCATAGACTGATTCATCCAGTGGGAGGCGTGTGTTAATCTCCCATGAATCATTTCCTGGACATAAACTAAATATAATACCATGATGAAAAATTGAACGGGTAAATAATGACTTCTTGTTTAGCAAATTTAGTGATGTCTCATGGTATATGTATTCTTTCACCATTATCAAGCCCCCGACAGTGTAAGAATCTACATTGCTAAATGTAATAAACTTGAAGTTGTCATTCTTACATTTGTAAGTTTTACTACTTCCAGACCATCTTGTGGAATGACAGTGATGCACTTTCTATTGTAGTCATTCAAGTTCAACATGTGAACCAAACTGCATCTTGACATCAGCTGTTGCTGGTGCTGTGTCTGTATTAAGATTTACAGTGAGTCTCTGTGTTTCCCATTTGTCATCACAGAAAAGTTTTGAAAATATACTAGCTGAAAATTTCTAAAGTCAGTTTAGGGCACTAACAAATAACATTTAGTTAAAGATTTATCACATAACTTATCATAGGCATAAGAAAAATGAAACTGTTTGTTAAAACTGACAAAGTACTTCATGTATAGTGTAATGTCCATTCTCTCTGTGTATCTGCCTTTGCATACGAGCGTAAGGATTTCATTCAAATATATCGGTTCTTCTGCTAGACAAGGTTCACAAGAATCATCTTTGGACATGGAATATTTAAGTCACAGTCTAACTTTAATACTGAAATACAGTGGAGTCAGTATCCATCCTGCATCTTTGACTTGTACCGTCACTGAAGTTGTAAACTTAAAATGAAATCACAAACACCCCTTCTTTATAACCCCTGTATTATCCTCTGGTGTAACTTCCACCGTATACACGGATGCCTATCAGTGACTGACTGACACATGGATGAGCAGTTCTTGTCAGATCTGGACACAAACTCCTGGAGCAAGACATATTACTATGAAATGATATCTGGGAGAATTCACCAAGTTGGCTGCCAGTACCAACTGGGACTATGCTAGGGGTGGGATCTGATTAGCCTCCACGGTAAATGGCTTCCAATACTTGTGGTATAATTCATCTTTCCTTAAACACATTAATCTTTATCATTGTATATTCTATTGATTTCAATTGCAATAATTAGATTCGTCTAGACGACCTCCAACCTGTTATTGAACCAATAGTTTCTAGCCTTGATCTAATGTTTCAGGCACAGATCATTCAACATGGTAATTTCAAAATCCCCAGGTTATGATATTGAGACAGAAATTATTAATAACGTTCGTCTCACATCTCAAACTTCACTGGCAATTCTAAATTGAACAAAGTACGAACCACGAGAATCGTACGCAAAAATCAATTTCATATTTTGGGTGAGGACCTGGGGTTTAGTTATTAAGGCAAAACAGTTTTCTGTGAAAGGAGGCTAACAGTTATATAGCATCATTAACACAGTTTAAACATAGGTAGACATGATGTCTGATTTGAACATAGGCCAAGAGCATTAAAACGTCTGATTATGGTGATAATGTGATGAATAGTTAAAGAAGATTTTGTCTATGTCTTTTTCCAGATGACCAAATGCTTTAATGATCCAAGAAAAATGGACATCAATTAGAAGCAATTAAGAAAAGAGCAACACTGGAAGTTATGGACCAAGCTGCCCAAAATACAAACAACCAGCACAAGTAATAGACAGTGTAGGTAAATATAGAGTTCATTCCAAATACAAGTGAACTGCCCCCATAAACTGATCAAACAACATTTCTTTGAATGCTTCTATCTTACTATCAACTCTCAATAATGATGTTCAATATATTTGTTCCAGAACACACCTGCTACAGGTCTGACAAACATGATCAAGAGTTCAACCCTGAAGAACGTTTCAAAATATAACTGATACACTCTTTCAAGGTCTGCACCTTATAAGGGGTGTTGGGGTAGTCTAGTGCTTAAAACATTCACTTGTCACACCAAAGGTCTCCCTACATGGGCACAATGTGTAAGGCCCAGTTCTAGTGTCCCCTGCTGACTCTGCTGATGCCAAGACCTTTGTGAATCTCTTCTGAACTGTCACCAATTCTGCAACTCCCTGGTGAGAATCTGCAATATGACCTTGATCCATCTACAGGACAGTTACTTAACTTTGCTATCTGATGAACATTTCACACCAGGTATACAAAGCCATCACATTTTCTTTCCTCTTAAATAACATACCATTCTGCAACTACAGGAAAATTGTATCTACCTACCTCTTGTAATGCAAACTTTTATAGGTAGTACTGTAAATCATGAAATTAATGCGAACATTTTATTAATGCGAAAAATGCATCTGTACATGTGTCGCATTATTAAAATGATGCATTTCAGCCTGGGGGTGTACTTTTGAATAAACGGAAATCTCTTCCATTCATTGACACTACTTAATACCTATTGAAATTATTCATCGGCAAATTTTGTCACTAAACAGAAGTATTGACACCACACCAGACAACACAGGTCACTTCCTCATTACGGATATCGCAAGTCAGTTATCACTGGTTACAATAATCACTGTCAATTGTTCAAAGTCATTGAAGCACATCAGCCAGACCGGACATTCTCCAGTCATGCAGGATCATTTAGCGATCTTTGCTCACAATTGCAGTCGCGGCCTCCATCCATTTGGCATGTAGAGGCTTCATCACACTTATTCGTAAATCCACAAGTGTGTCCTTTTTGGAACCTGTCAAATTGTCTGACACTTTGTTAGCATACCAATTAATAAATTGGTTCTTAATGGCCACCTTGAATTCACCATTAATTGTTGTCATAAGACAAGTAGTAGCAAGCAATCACGTGATCAAACATGGCAGCGTAATCAAAACATCGTCAGCTCCATTCCATTCAATGCTTAACAAGTTCAAGTCAGGTCACTAGTGTGTGGTAATAAGAAATGAAAAGAAAATGAACAACAAAGAATCAGGGTGTCGCATTTTCTGATCGACACAGCTTCTTGAGCTCGCATTAATTTCATGACGCATTTTAGACAAGACCTTTGCACTTGCATTAAATTCATGACGCATTAATTTCATGATTTACAGTAATCAGAAAAGAATGAAAACCCACCTCTTTAAGTTCTTGTGGTAGCAATGAAAATAGCAGCAATTGATAATAATGTAACATGTCAGTTTAACTATGAGGGTGTCTCAAATCTACCGTTTCATACCCCGTTGAACTGGATATATATTTTACTGATAATCACAGGTGGTGTAAAGCAAAAAGTGGCATCAAAGTATATAATGTAATAGGCAGAGTGGCAACACTTTCCCCTTATATAGTGTCAAGACCCCCATCAGTGACAGCAAATACTTTGAGGCCAGCATTCCACCAATATCCTATACAGTTAAGCAGCTACAGGCATCTTCATTATGAAAATCACCAAATCTAGAATTCAAGCTGCAACTCATTATGATGCATGCTCTTTCTGTAAAAGATGAGGATTCTCATAAACAGAATGCATCTTGACAGGAGGGACAAATCTTGCCACCATTATCTTGCGCCAACGACCATAAATTTCTGAAAATAATGGAAACTCTGTCTTGGGGATCAATTCTTTCGTCTGAGAAGTCTGCTCAAAAGGTCACAATTTCTCTCAAGACCATTCTGACCACTAGATGACCACAAGAATCAGTCAACCTGCATTCTGTTGTTTGACCAGATGGTCATCTTCACACGGACAGGCACCATGTGTGGGTGGATGAAAATACACTTGACTAATTATGTATTGAGTCCAACCCAGACTTGGCAACTCATTTGAAATTGTCAATTGTCTTTTTGAAGTCCCAACTTAGTCAAAAATACATCCTGGCACCACAACATTCTCTGCTTTGAACCCAAGATGTTAGAAATGTGATGATCTGGGTTATCTCCCCAACCAGTTCTTGATGCAGGACTAAACTCCATGTTCGTCAAGTACTGAAACTGATGTTTGCAGAGTGTGCCTGGATCAGTAACCATGTGTGGCACCTTGACTTTTGTGTGCTTCATTGGTTAGTTTAAAGCAAAATTCAGCTATATCCCGGCAATCTGTAAATAATTCACTCTGGACAAGACAATCCAGTGATCAACATGCAACTGGGTTATGATGACATGTGTCAGACAAGTCAGCAAGCCTAGTGACCTGATCCCATTAGTCACCTTTCATTAAATACTCCCCTAGGACCAGAGAATGAAATAACTGCTTAGTTATCCACTGACTGGGAAACAGGGATACAGCTTTTACAGAATGAGGGTGGTGGTGGTGGTGTGTGTGTGCATGTGTGGGCGTGTGTGCGTGTGTGTGTGTGTCATTTTCACCTGAGTTTCAATATCAATGGCCATATCAGAAAATTTCAGGACAAAAGATGGGGAATAGGTTGTGCATGCACCTTCTCTGGATCCACCTATGGGAAAAACGGATTGAAGAAGAATACATTATTATGATAATTATTCAAAGAATAAGATAACTGACATTTGGAAATAGAATTTATCCCAGCACAAGAAATTCTGGACCCAGACAGGTATACAATAAGAAACCTTCAAAAACAATGTATCAGAAAAATCAATCAGTTGATTTGTGTAAGGAACAGTGTGAGGTCTTCCCAGACAGATTAGCTGTGATGTGTAACATTTCCTCTGTAATAGGAATAATGCATTTCCTTAGCAGAATAGACATTTATCCCTTTTACAGCCAACTATAGGTGACATGCAATGCATTCTCTGTCTGTGTCTTATTCAGTCTTAAAAACATCTGAAACAGAATTACAGCATTGTCAGTTGAGGAATTCTGGAGAATTCCTTTCTGATTTTTAAAAACAGCTCAGCATTTGGAAATTTTTCTCTGTACTATAACAACTTATGTTTAGAACACAAATGCATGAGATAGGAGAATTATTTTTGAGTTTTTAAAACAACTTTGAATTTGGAACTTCTCTCTGTACTGCAATAACTTATTTTTAGAACACAAATCATCTTCAAATTGAATAACTCACATTTTATTGCCTTAGATTTCTTTTCCACTGACTAGCTGCTCATATGTTTTCCTAATTGATCACTCTCGCAAGGCAATCACTGAGCATATCAGCAGTTATTTGATTATGTTGTTTTTTGTTGAATACATTTCAACCAACCTCTAAAATGTTAATCAAGAAGAAATTAATCAATAAAACACAGTTTCCTTGTCTTGGGTTTACATGTTCATTATGTATGAATTGATGATGCATGGGTTCAAACATAATAATGCAAACAGATTTTTTTTAATTAAGGACAAGTATGGACGGTGAGAGTACTGTTTGGCATAAAATGAACATACATAAAAACTGTACTTGTTGGATGTCAAATCTGTCATTAAATTCTTTCATTTCAAGGTATCTTTATTAAACACATGAAGGAGAATGGGGTAGCTTCAAAGAACGTGACAGCTGGATATATGTCTTGGAAATATGCTGCTAGGAAAAAATAAGGGATCACATGAAAGCACAAGTGTTCCTTGATTTGGTTCCAGGTTTCTTCACAAGCTATGTGATACTAACCTTGTTAGTTAAAGGTCACATGCAACCGAAAAATCAAACATAATTAAAGCACATTTATCACTTATTCATGACATATAATATACATTGCTGCTTTTAGAAAAACAAATAAACAAAATTATAAGCATACAATCGCGATTCAAAAGTGCAATATTTTGTACTTGGGCTTACTTCCCCCGAAACGAAGCCCTCGGGAGACCGAACCCAGTCATAGCGGGTGGCTATGCATGCAAGTGTAACGACGGCTTCCGATTGGCTGTTTCATTTGCTGATATGCTGAGGGTTCATTGTGTGTACAGAAAGATGATCTGTTTGATGGGCATTTTAGAAGTATAACCAGTCACAAGAAAGTAAGATTCTTTATGGATAACAACTTCTTTTTGTGTACTTGACGCGTCGTTTCAGTATGGATTCATATACTGTTGTCAAACAAAATCATATACACGAAAAGAAGTCGTTATCCACGAAGAATGTATATAGAGATGTTGGGTTTGGAAAATACTTGTTCTCTGAATTTGCGCTCGATCCAATAAAAAACCATGTCAGTAGAGATGGTAAACTACTGCGTGGCTGGAATCTGTCATTCGTCCAAGTACAAAGCAGGACTTGAAACTGACAAGAGTTTGCACCAGTTTCCATCAGATCCAGTCATCCGAAAAAAATGAATGTAGTTTGTTTGCAACCCACAGACATAAAAACATGTCATGTGTATCACACGTGCCTAATTACATAATATGGCAGACACGGGACACGGGTGCACGAGTCATGAATCAACTTATTTTCTTTATGTCGTATAGTTTGATAGGTGCTAAGTTTAAATTGCACGTGGTCAATGATTGAAGCTGTGTATTGCATGTTGTCTTTAACAGACAGGCAGACAGACATACAGGTGTGAATAAATCAGACATTGAGCTTTCTCTGTGACAGAGACTGCTTACCACAATCAACAAGTTTTTTTACGTAACGAGTACATTATTTACTTGTTTGTGTACAGAACCAAGATTAGACTACTGCTCACGACCTCAGACGCTGAGCATGCATACTGTTTCATGCTCCGCGAACCTATTCACTGCGCATGCGTTATGGACGCAGCGCAGCGCAGCAGTTGAAACCAGTTTTCCCCCCAGCACTGGGTGGAATTTAGTGAAACGTTTGAACTCCGATTTCGCGGGCTTTCATTGCGTTTTTTTCAACTTTATAGGTTGAATTGGCATTTTTTATGATTTGTTTCGGTAAGTGCACACCGAAAGGTACCAGAATCTGCAAAGTTGTGTTTTACGTTGCATGTGACCTTTAACCTAGAAAAATATAAGAAATGTGTGTGCTTTCATGTGATCCTGTATTTTTTTTCACTCAGTATATGTTCAGGCTGAAGACTCAGTGACAGTATTACCAATTCTTTGACTACAAAAAAACACCAACACAATAGCAAAATCTTCAAAGGTTCATTTTGAGTAAGAATGTATCTCATGCAAATTAAACAAAATGAATATTGAAAATCATCATGCTAATATTCATTAATACTGTAAGAATAACCATGATATGTAGAACTGAAGCTGGCTGACGACATTAGCAGCATGACATTTCATCATTGCCCTGAGCACAGTTAACTAACTTTGGACACAATGTTAGCATGGTGGCACCAGTAGAGATGATCCCAGATCAGGCAGACCTGATCTCTCCCTCACCTACACAACATGACACACAGCAGCCTTGCATGGCTTCTATTTGTGTTTAAGGACCAATAACTGTGCACACTGTCCATAACCATTTATGAGCGAGAAGAAGGACATTGACTGCATCTATTCCTGGTTTATGGCTCATATCTGCCCATATTCATGTAATAGCTACAATCATGCAAGCAACAAGGTTCTGTGTTATTTCTTTTAATACAAAATGTTTTAGATTAATATGTTCCTGTTTTCATATGTGATGATGATGATGATGACATCAATGACATCCACCATAGCAGAATTTGCACCAGTCAACTCATGCTGTTCAAGGAAAACAAGCTGCCATTCTACATGGTATCATCTGCAGCTCCCTTGTGTCCTGTTCACTGTGACCCAGATAGACACATTAGGAATTGGCTGTGTTGGAGACAGTAACTCAAACCGCACCTGCAAAGGCTTTTCCATTTAACACTTGATTAACATCCCAAGACATATGTCACAAGTAGTGGTTTGAAAGCAAAAAGTGCTGAAGATTTACATCATGTGGATGTAACTTGTTCATCTGTTTCCAGATACTGCTCTTGGCCAAACCAGAAAGTTTACAGAAAGTCATGAAATTCTTTTCCCTCAAGAAATATTTGATCCTTGATGCATTATGTGATGTATATTATTTAAGTATCACCTAATATGTGCACGTCTACAATGTGCCGTGGTGAGGAGGCAAGAATATATGCATAATACATTGTCAGCTTTAATGTTCCCTGTTTATATTTTACCTTTTGTAAAGAGTGTGCAGAATCTGTAGCAAACTTCTGAAAACTCTACAATCCTACTTTCAGTGTTTACTCTTCAAACTTAAAAGCCAAGACCTCAGTTTCATTCTTCAGTATCATATACTGAACAGCAAAATAAACACAACTTTAGAGATTTTTGTCAATTTTCTAAAGAGAAGATGTAAACATGAATGCTTAATTTTATGAGATTTTTGTTCAAACCTCTGGATTCTTTTGCTGTTCAGTATATATTTTTTTTCTGATATGCGTTTATAAAACTTATATGACTTAACGCTAAAGGACATACCTTACTGATCATCTGATTTACTGACTTTCAAACTGAATAGAAATGATAAAACATAAAGCCATATTTTCCTAAGTTCTCTGTTAAGAGAGTGGAATCCTCAATGGTCCTGTTCTACCCATGAGTGATTGAGTTAGGTTTAAAACTGGTTTATGTTTGAGACACCTCTCAGCATGTCAAGTAGGAGAAAGGTGATGCATGAGGTTGGTGCAGACAAACCTACTTAAGTGAAACCTGTTTTTGAACCTCAATCATTGGTTTCTCACATGGAGTATTTTTTAAAAAGTTGATGCTAGTTCTGCATTATGAAGAAACAATGGCATTATGAACAATTTGCCACTTGTGCGTACTTTAGAGCACTTCATAGACAAAAACCAAGCCCCAGCAGCAGCCTCTGGCAATCAATAAGATGTGCTCTCCCATGTTGTAGTAGACAATATACTAACATTGAGGTAATTGGATCCAGTCGGTAGTACGCTGGAGCCAAAATGCATCAGTTTCCATTACATCAATCTTTATGGACTGCGGAAGTCAATGGGTTGCATAATACTTCATGAACTGAAAGCTGAGGCAGATGTAGACACAGTATGGACAGGAGTAGTGAAAGCATGAACCATGGGTCATAGTTGTTGATCATGGCATGATGGCTGCTGACCTCAGTCGTACTCTTAGCTTGACTCTTGACATATGTAGCAATGCAATGGGTCACTCAACATCTGACATCCTTACCTGGTCATCTTGTTGCAGGATTTATCTATTACAAATGAGGAATAGACATACCATTCTTGTTGAAATCCCAGCATTGAAATCGGACATAACAGAATTGCTACAATTTATTACAGGACATCACATTAAGCTGATCTTATATACCTGTGGATAATGTGATTGCTAGAATAATGTTTATAAATGTTCTAGCTAAAAGAAAAAGCTGTAGACAGTCGAGATATCTTCTGAGAGAATTTGCCTCTCGACAGGAATACAAACCACCTAGCTCTGTCTCTGAAGACTTGCAATATAATCTCTCTATATATATTATACAATATTCATTATAGGAGATCAAACTCAGCTAATATTCTTGATACCTGGAGATTCCAGGTCCCAAGATCTCCATTATTCTTGTCTTGAACCTGTCAGTCTTGGAACGTATTGACAACGTATGTTACATGACTGAGGATCCTTTCAATGACTCAAAGGATGAGCATTAGTCTGGTATTCTAATTAAAATGTATGAGATTAAAACAGGTCTGAATAGATTATGTGTGAAATGTGGATTCTGCCCTTTTCAACATATATGGCAATCTGGTGGGTCTGTTACACCACTGGATCTGAATGTTGGTACCCAACAGCTGTGGCTTGACCTATATGTTAGCTGCAAGTTGACTGGGTGTTGGTCAGTGCATCCCATGGTTCGGAAGCTGCTGTAGATTGCTACTGTGTCAACCACTGGAGCTGCTTATTACCTATATCTGTGAAATGTTTCAACTGCTGCTAAATGTAGAGATCAGTGTTTACTGAGATGTTGTTAATATGTAAAGTTGTTGGTAACTGTTCAGCGCACTCACACAGCTGCCAGATGACATTTATGTTAATTGGGTTTGAACAGTTACATCCCAGTATGTCAGAGAGATATGGGTGGAGAGCTAGAAGTCATGGCTGCTACTAAACATCTACCACACTTACAAAGTCAATATACACAGTCATGGTGCTGATAAATGTACACAATCAGTGTCAATCTAGGACTTACAAAATTATAGAGTTATGGATGCAACTCTTGATTACTTTATTTAGGGGAAGAATGCATGGGTTCCTGAACTAGTCAAATGTCTGAACACTGAAGTTTGTTTTTTCACAACCTTGATTTGGTAATAAGAAATAAAATTGACAATATTCCCAACAACCTAAAAGCCTTTATTATCATGCATTCAGAAGTAACTGTTAATGTTTGTTTCAATGGAGGATATGCTGCTTTTAAACACAAACTTTTCTTGCAACTTTAGAGTCCTGGTCTTCCTTTCACAAAGCACTACGAAGATTGTTAGTCACTAAGGTAACCTTAGTGCTATGTTAGAGATTGGGAGATAAGGTTAACCTTAGTAAAGGTTGCTTCGTGAATGGACAAGATTTAGCTGAAAACTGAAAAGGGAATGTCTCTCTGATCCAACCTGGTGTGTTTGCACTGTATTTCATGCAGCGAGTGGCTCTTATAATGCAAAACATACAGCATTGATGACATTGGCAGATCCTGTCAGAAGTAAGGGACATAACTCTGAACATCATTCTACTTACACGTAGGTCCCATATCCATGGCCATCAGATGGACAAGCACCAACTGTCCTTCCTTGACCTTGATTTGCCATGTTTTCTCAATGTGTCCAGGGTAGGGGCCCGGGAACTGAGGGGAAGCTATGATCCCCCCATAGCCATTCAGACTCACTGTGTTGGGACCAAAGGGATACCAATCTGAAGTGAAGATTGACAAATTTCAAGTATTTTTCTTGTTTTGTTTCTTTTTAGTAACATTTAAAATACATTTTTATCATCATGAAATCATGTTTGTTACAATGAAATGTCAATCATTCATTTAACAGTAATAATTAAAGCTGTGGTTATAATAATTCAATGGCAGTTTGGCACACAACCTATATCTCTGAAGGATGTCAGGATACTTTTCTGACATGCAAATTAATCATCATCATTAATGCTTCACAGTTTGTCATACACCACGTTCCTCCTTCATCAAATATTACACACCAGTTAGTTAATCCAGCCCATAATACATATATCTTACAGTGTAATATCAATCAATGCCCTATTTTAGGCAGGTAATGAAATGACCACATTTAAAACTCATGAAAGTCAAATGATCCTTGCTCTGTGCATGACCTGTGTGAATACTCTACCATTGCCTGATGCCAGGCAGTACCAAATGTTGCATAACTTTCCCCACTGTGATCTGCACACCGACTGTCCTGCTCACCAAATACAGTCTCCCATGTGCATCAACATGGTGTTGATGTGTTCAGTATAACATGTTGACTGCCACCATGAGTATACTCATATATGAGTGGTATTTTAAGAGTTGGCAGTGGTATTTTAAATGAAGTTTTACATGTTGAAAAACTGGCACATGAAGCAATGGGCTCCTGGTGGTAACAAACAATCCAAGCAAAATTGATACTATAAGTAGGCTTCTGAGAGGCAGTCAGTGTGTTTAACCAGCAACTAGTTTCTGTACATGCAGTGTACACACACCCTGGGGAACACTGCAGATGTCTAATAACATGAACTTGTGTATTACACTGACATGGACATTGACAAGTTAGGTCCTGGCTTTGACAAACCTGCTTCATGATATCATCAAAAGAGACTGTTTCTATTTTTATCAGTTTGTTTGTACATCCACCCTGCCCAGCTTTCTGTAATGTTTATTACATTTGAAAGTTGCTCCAACCCAAATCTGTTTACTAACTTGCCAATGCATATCAATGCAAAAAAAGATTTTGAATGAAACAAACATTCCATGTAGTTGTGATCATTTTAGTTTATGTATGTCTTCCCATTTCTTGTATGAAATCATGAACTTATGGCAGCCACATTAAATAAGAAACAGGTATTGCAAAATAAGTGTAAACATAGATCTTGGTAATATGAATGCTGGAATATCACATACACCAAGTAGTTATCAAAAAGTCAAAGTGTATCAAAAACGAATTCTTCATTTTAAACAACTGCTATAAGGATGGGATTCAGATGTCATGCAATACTCAGACTGCTAATGGTCTCATTTAAAAACTCTAGCAGCAAAAGTAGATCACAAGTAACATACTATTTCCTTTGTAATATGATTTCCACCGTTGTTTAATCATCTGTTCTTCATTTCTACTTCTCTATGTCCTCAATCACATGTTAGTGGTCAGTATGAAATCTGAACTTGACACCTAGCGTGACCTTTCATCAAAAGTCTTATGAAACTACCACTAGAGTGAGTAATTTTCAGCTTTATGACGCTTGTCGCAGAGTGTGACTGAAGGACGTTTTCGTGAAGCTGCTTTTACGAACACCTGAAATGGGCCTTACAGATTGTACCCATGTCGTAAATTAATTAAAATTGTCCCTTAAACTAGCACTATATTGGCAGCTGAGGACACCTTTTCTCTACTGTTTGGCAGGTTGTTGATCTTTTTGGTATCACATGAGGAATAGTTACCAGCCAACCAGTTATAAACTAAACATGTCATGACCTCTGGGTACTGAGGAACTACAGGTCATTTGGGGCAGAGGCATCCTATGTAATCATTCAAAAGAATTTTCTCCAATCAAACTGAAAATAAATGTTTACTGTTAAAGAGTAACTGTAGTAACTTCTTGGAGTTGGAAGCTATATCTGAAGCTAAAACAATCTATAACCCTTTATATTTTCCTTTAAGATTGTCACTTATGTTCCTTGAGGTTTAATCCTTAAACCCAGAAATGTGTCATAGAAACGATATACCTGATATATATCGTGAGAGAGTGAGTTTAGTGTTACACTGCACTCAGCAATATTCCAGCTATGTGGCAGTGGTCTGTAAATAATCCAGTCTGGTCCAGACATTCCAGTGATCAACAACATGATCATGATCATCGAACTGGGAACTGAAAACATGTATCAACCACGTCAGTGAGCCCGATCCCATTAGTCGTCATGACAAGTATAGTGGTTGTGATATATAATAAGAATTTGTCCAAGAGAGTCCAACTGTTAACATTTTCAAGCTGAAATTATTGCTCATTGTCATTCATATATTCATGTTCTATACCATATAACATATCATTTCATCATAAGAGAAGCCAATGGAATGTTCAAAAGTTGTTATACCAACATCCCTTTTGTCAGTTTTGGTGATCAAGCAATATTTAAACAAAAACTAAGTCTTTCAAAAACTAAACTAAGTCTTTCAAAAAATCCTAGTTAAGTAGTGAGGGGTGAGAGAGTTTGCCTTTCTGCCTCCTGTAGCAATATTTGAGCAATATCGTTGTGGTGGACAACAGTAATGGACTTCAAGCAATATACCAAAGTGGGGAATTAAGCCCAGGTTTTCAGCATGCTGAACGAATGCCTTAACCACTAGGCCTCTCTACTGCCCCTTCAGTTAAACAAGGCATTGCATATCTGAAGAGCAAAATGTGTCATCTTGTCTTGGTAACATTTGCTGTCAAAGTTTTAACATTAGATAACTTTACATGAGTCTATATGTACAATGGGATGCAGCAAGTAGTTTTGTTTTTGCAGCTTTGAAGAATGTGTCCATCACATGTAAACAGACTTATGATGAGGAGATATGTTTAGGATTTTTACATGAGCATGTGAGAACGATCTGCTATCTAGCAGTGACAGCAAGAGGTGACAGAAACACATGCCAAGTCAAGTCAGTACATCATCTGAAATAATGCAGGAACATATGGTACAAGGCAACTTGGGAATCTCACCATTTCTGTCAATGATAAGTCAAATTTGGAAACCTTCAGATGCAGAAACTTTTTGACAGAAAACATTTCTCTTTAGTTGCTTATCTGTATTCAACAAGATCAAGTAACCAGATTTGTTTCCCTCACTTTTCTCAGCAGGCAGAAACTAATTCACACATTGAGGAGCATATGAAGGTAAAGAACATCTGTTCCATTTCAATACTGACATACACAGACCTAACATTTCAGTAGCTAAGTTTATTGACCACCTTACATATGTTTATACTTACTATCATCTAGAAATTTGTAATGTCCCATAAATCCTTTTGCTGTTTTTGTATAGTCAGACACAAATACAATCTCCATGGTGGACTGAGCTGAGGTGATGGGCTCGGGGAGATTAGCACCACAGTACCGGTCTACAAGAGACATGTATCCCATTTCATCAACGTTAAACACATCGATGTAGTCAAACCGGCATCTGAAACAGAAAAAGTTTACAAAATATGACATTTTTATACTGAAAATTAAGAAGACACTTGAAACTTTAAAAAACACACATGAATTTGATACTGGTTTTAGAATCAAATTCCATCCAGTTTATTTAAGTCATAGCCTGGGCAATGGTCATGTTTTTGTCAGACCAGATGACAGTAATTACAGATGAACACTCACAGTCTTGCTGTCTCAACATTGCCATCTTGCTTGTTTTGTGTTTAACTCTAGAAAATATCTGATCCTAATTAAAGATGTCAAATCAAATAACATCTGGTTGAAAGAGGTGATTAATACTCATAGAAATGACTCCTTTGATAAGTATAGATAGAAGACATTTGGAAATAACGATACAATCGTAGGTAACAAATAGCAGAGATACAATTTATACAATATTAACAAACTTTAGGTTAATCTTGTTATCAATAAAGTTTGTCCACATTCTGGTTCAAACTTCAAAAATGACACTCAAAGAAGTTACAATTTTTATAATATTCAAAGTGCCAGAGGCAAGATAACCTGGAATCTTTCAAATGTCAGTTATATCAGAGCAATGGAAGGTAGGGGTAGAGCACACAATACTGAACTTCATACCAAAAGGTTCCCAAAGATGGCAACTGCCTGAATTTTGGTTAAAAATTCAGTTAATCAGTAAACATTTATACATAAAATAGCTCCATAAAAATAATGTATTTATGTTGTGCTTTTTGTAAACCTGCAAATTTAGTCATGTTTCTTGATAAAATATAAATCAGAGATTTGAAACAATACCTACTGGTCTTTGTGTTTATCCCACCATAAAAGTTATTTTTTGTTGAAATACAGAAAATATATTTGGAGGTCAGCTTGTAAACCCCAGGTCAAAGGTCTAATACTAGATTTAGGTGCCAGATGCTTCAAAATATTTTTGGTAAACTGGTGTGCAGTTTTTCAGTAGTGCCACTGTTTGCTAAAGGCCTCTCACTATGTCATCAGTGATTGTTAATGGTGAATAACGTCTAACTTTGTGTCATTGATGTCAGAAAATATTACTGCATCCTTCAGGACAGATCTTTAAAAAACATGAAAGAAAAAAGGCCAATGTAGAAATCTCTTGAAGAAAGAGACTTACTGGATAGCCATGAAATATATCTAGTTGATAAAAACCAATTGATTCCATTGTAACTGACTTGCTAACCTAGCATTTCTAAACTTAAAATGCCCACACCCATTATGTGACTTCTGTCTCTGGACAAGTGATAGAAGATGTCACTAGTTTTGAATTGCTACTGTCTTTTTCTTTTTTTACTTTCTTTATTTTTGCACTTTAGCATTGTTTATCATTAGTTTGGGTTTCTTTCCATTTACTACAATATAAGTCAAGATACATAAATACATGAATCGTAGATGGTGCATCCTTGTTTATCAACCATGTTTGCTCAGGAAACAAAAAGACTACACATCCCATGGTATTACATGTCGAGTTATTGTCATGAAATCATGTACAATTTGATGTACCAGTTTGTGAAAAGCTATTGCAAGCACCACTGAACCAAATCACAATACCCAATCACGTCTACTGTTAAGTTTTGCTTGGAACATGATTCTCACCAAGCATGGGACTCAAATAATTCAAACGTACAGACTGTGAGACCAACCGTATTTCTGGTGCCCCAGTGAAAAGCTCTTGGTGTTCACTGTCACAATCTCTATAGTTCAAGCTACCTGATGCGCCTTTTACTATTTTATTCAGTTATTACTATATCAAGTTACAGAAATAGTAGGTAAGTGCAATGCCTCCAGAAATGGGTATACACAGGGTCAGTTCATTGAGTGTTCAACAAATAATGTAGATCAATCCAAGAATATGGATTAACACATATTAATGACGTTTCTGCAATCAGGTTACTGGTTGCCAATGTCGCCAAGGTGTCGATGAGCTAAAAGGGATGGGTTCAAATGTCGTTTATCAAGCAATTTGTCCAGACTTTGCTGAATCAAATTGCTTGATATCTTGAACAATTTATGTAGAATACAAAATGAATCACCAGACTGTATCATTCATAATACTGAGTTATGTGACCTTAAAGCATTATGATCAGCCTGGATCTCACACTCAAAACTGTATTTGCTCAGTTTACATGTTTGTGATCAGTCAGACAAAGAAGCACAATGTCGGTACTCATTTTGACAAAACACATACATAATGTTAACACAGGTTCATATTCACATGGATGTCAGCTAGCAGTTTTTGACATATAATATCTCACAAAGGACACTGGAAATGGATTTACTGTGAGAATTGTCACCTATATGTTGACATGGAAGTTCTGTCACTCATTGTCTAGCCCTGTGTAATTCATTCAGTCAGTTCCATGAGGTCACAGCAGAAACATATTAATGTGGAGTTCAGACTTCAGCAATACATTCTTCCTTTGGTAAACCTGAGTGTAAAGGCACCACTAAGTTTCTTAATTAAACTCCTAATGGCTTGGGAGGTAGCCATTGCAAGTATACAACTATGGACAAAGTTAAACTTATTGCCAAGGAAACAATAAATGAACATTTTAACATTTGTAAATAGAACAATGCCTTAGTTTATAACTTTATTGCACTCTCTGTTCAAGGTCATGAATGAATATATAACATGTGTTTTTCATGCAAAAAAATAATAAAACCACACAAAAAATATTTTTAGTGTGTTTTACACACATAGATTCTGATCTGCATAATTTTACAAAGTACCCTAAAACTGCAACATATAGACAAACAATGAATTTTAACATGAATTTCACACGCAAAACATTTGGACTATATATTCATAACTGTTTTTCTGCACGCACTCGTACAAAACCTACAGCAATCACTGAAATATTTGGACAAAGTTTGTCTGTGCCTCAATTTGAGATTTTGAAATTATTCTCTAAAAGGTTATAACTTCACAGAACATTATTTGATATTTCTGACTCATTTATTAGTATTGCCTTTTGTTCTTTTAGAAAATGTGCATAAAAAGGTAAATTTGTGTCTCAATGTGAGAGTTTAAAAATTATTTTTTTCATATATGCAACCATGTCACCCATTTACACAAAAATTGCTGTCCAACAATATTGTGCAACAATATAATGTAGAAGTAAGACAGGGTAATATATATGCAACAACATAAGGTATATATGAAACACAGACAATAATATAACTGAGCATTACTGTAACATATCTAACAATCTTTGACTGTTGTTTTGACACCACACTCTGCAGTATTCCAACTATATGGTGTCAGTCGGTTAAACAGCCAAGTCTTGACCAGATGATCCGGAGATAGACATCATGTGTATTGATCTATGGAAATAGGATACAATGACTTGCATCACACAGGTCAGTGAGTCTGACCATCCATCTCATCAGTTCCAACAAGCCTGGGTAGATGAAGATCATTTCAATCCCAGATCTTCACAGGTCAGTCATCATTGCAATATTGTACTTTAACAAAGTATTTAAAACAAGTCAAAATGTTAAAACACCACACTGTACTGCAATGCATTTAATCAGACAAGCTGGGAAGATTCTACATTTTGGGACAAAAGTGATCAATATGTCTGTGTGAGATTGAGAGATGACACAACAACCATGCTACAGACAAACCTATCAACATTTGCCCATTACTCTGGTCCCTGATGACAAACATTTGAGGAAATGATATCCCAGTTTTCCTTACACTTTGGCTGGAATTAGGGATTGCAAAAAGAACCATGGACTGGTAGTTCATTCAAGGGCAACTAAGTTTTATTTGTTGCACAATAATTCTTCTGGCTGTTAATTCGATGTAAGATGCAAAATTTTAAAAATGAACATAACAGCTGTGCATATTTACACAAGGCAATAAATGAGTAAGTTAAAGAAACATTATTGTTATTGTAGCAATTATCTTGAAACTGCATATCTACAGCAAAGAAAAATTTTGATGTGTTCAAAATCTATCTCATATACATTGACATTACCTTCACTTAACATTGCAAGTTATCTGATTGCTGTTATTTACATCAATGATGATCCAGCTACTATATGCAATTAACAGGTGTCATAGCTATTAATATGTTATATCTTTATGGATATAAACAGTACAGGCATGTAACAGGAGAACCTGAATGAAACTTGCATCAGCCATTGGACATCACCTGACCACAGATGGTGTTAGACATTTGGCCAAAACTCACTACTGACCATCATGACCCTATGCAGGGATACATGCGTAGTGACAATACCTACTATTATTATTGTTATGATTTACCACGAGTAGACAGTATTGCAGACAGTTGGAGACCATTTCCAAATTTGCAGGTCTGTACATCACTGATCAAAATTATATCTAATTATTTTCCTGAAGTGACATACATGATGTCATGTTCCTTTCTTGTGAGCTGCCTTTGTTTGTGATGATATCACCTGGTATCATGGCACTTTGAAAGTGATTCAAAGGAGATGTTTATGACATAATTAGAATCATACAATGAGTGATGTTAATTTTATGCCATTTTTAGCAATATTCCAGCAATATCACAGCTGCAGGGGATACCAGAGATGGGTTTCACACAAGTGGGAAATTGAACACACATCTCTGGAATGATGAGTGAACACTTCAACCACTGGGCTAACCAACACTCCTCATACAATAAACTCAGCTTTGAACTGAGATTTCTTACAACAATGTCATAGGTTGGTTTCTTTCATATACACATTATGTTTTATTTGAACACGGAAAGGGATTTGACACTTTCATCTGATTGCCTTGACCTAAACATGCAATCATAACACACATACTTGTGTAATGACTGATTACATATTTTTCCTACAGACTCGCACATAAAACTTCCAAACTGAAACCTACTGGCGCTTCCTCTCAGTTTGGGATAAAATAGACCTGTGCTTGGAAAATTGAGCTAGCGATAAATCTGCTGCAGTGTTGGTAGAAAATCATACCAAGCTATATATAGAAGCGTTTCATATTTATTAGCTGTGAACATAATGGTGGAAATCTTGACTTCAATATTCATCTGTACAAACTCTTAATTTAAAATTATATAAAAGAAGACAAAATTGTGAAAAATTGAAATAAATGAAAAACGAATGGCTGCTATTTATAGCAGGGATGTATTTATAAGTGGAAAATATGTTTCTTTGTGGAATAGATAAACAGTAGCAAATTGTATGGTGTTGCCCATTTTCAAGATTGTTTTCTCAACACGCAACTTCTGTAACATTCTTAAATTGATTTGAGCCCCATTGAATTCAGCCAGCAGAGGAGACACAAATCACAGTTTACTGATATTTTCTATAAGGTTGTTGACATAACAAGGACCCAGTCTATTCAAGTTACATGGCCTAAGCTCTTTCTTTCCGTTTCCCAAATAATATGCAAAAAGATACTGAATAGACCTGTTTCACCAAAGCAAGAATATAGTTATATTCTTAAAATGTTGTCCAAATAATTCATCACACAGTGAAGAGTGAAGAAGGTAAAATAAATTACTTAACTAAACATTTATACATGCTTTCATCATGTCCTTTCTTCTTTCAGAGAACAATACAAACACTGAAACCAGGAGGACTGGTATGCTGGTATACTGTAATACACTTATCTAATGATTTACACTGCAGTATTATTCTGTTACGGAACATAATGTTTGTATTTGTACTGAACGTCTACACAGACATTTGGTCTAATAGAGTTGTTTACATTAAAACAGGATAAATGGTAAATATTCAGAAGTGGTTTCTCTAGTAGGTTGTTATCTTCCCTGAATCCATCAAAACATGGCAACAGATTTATAATATTCACTCTGATTTGTAGAAACCGGCATCTGCATGTACAGTCAGTGTCAGTCACTGTCAACACATTGTCAGCTAACAATATATCACAAACATATCCAATTCTGATACCTCTTTATTAATAAACTGCAACACAGTTCTTTACCAGCAAACACCCTATAAAGCATATTTGTGGAAAAGTGGATATCATAAGTACTTATTCCTGAGGTGTCTCACACACTGGGTCATTGTTTTTGGGTGGACATATGCAGAGGAATATTTGGTTTTGTTTGCCTTACTGAATGCCAGTAGTGCTGTAGACATACGAATTTCATCACTCATCTCGAATAACCCTTGACTTGATTTTGGGTGTGATTTTAGACCATGTGAGAAATCTTACATTTCCACTAAACAGGATCTATGTGGATCAATCTTCAATTTACAGGATTTGCAAGAAGCTGCAGGTTATTATGATTAGATCTAGATGCCATGTTATTATGCGTAGCTTTCACACCAGTAGATTAGCCACATGACAACACCGAGAGAACGTGTAGCAAGCATTACATTTGGTGAGGACATACCATTTGCTTTGCAGTTTGTTTTAAATGTTCAGGAGCTCAATTATTTTCACACCATCCCACTCACCCCCAAACCCAAACCCAAACTAAACAAAACAAAACAAAAAAAAAATTTAAGTCCTTAGTTTAAAACAAAACATATCAAACTATTCTGAGGAATAGTTGATAAATATTATTCCCGCCATCTGGTATCCATCCCAATCCCTTCCATCCCTTCACCTCGGTTGTTCCTTCAACACATACTGTATGATGCCTGTTTATAGGCATTTTGAAGATACCTTTAAAAGAATGTAAACATTTTGAGTACCAACCATTACCTTTTAAATGGTCAGAAGCACAACACAGGTTACATACAACTTGCATTACATGGCTAGTATAATGGACTTGTCAAACATAGATTAAATACTTTCTTAGACATGATATCCAAGATTTGTTTAATGTATTGAGTCAGAACCAAGAGCCAGACAGTGTCATGTAACTTGAGTGTCAGATCTCTGTGTTTTAGTTGGTTTATAGATTCTCTGCATAGTCGAACACATCTTGACATACAGTATATGATTATTCCATGTCAATACTGACATGTGAAGAATTTCTTGGAACACTGTCTGTGTGATGACATCACATACATCTCTTTGTGTACCAGTCATACTATGTCATAGAATGTCATACTAGTGCATTTGTAGATGTCAAGGGAGCAGAGAAACATTGATTCTAAATGCACTAGTATGATTTTCTGTATTTTTACATATATACACCTTCTATAATGAGTTTTGGAGAAAGTAGAACAGGCCGGTGTTCAATACAGAATCTGGAGTGCAATACAGAATTTGATCATGTGATTCACATTGCCTATTTTTATCCTAAGTTAACATGGGTATACAATTAAAAATAATTTGGTTAAAAATATGTTTGAGACATCAAAAAAGACAAAAGTAGCCAGTGTGTAAATAAAAGTGGAAAAGACATTTTCATGACTTTAAGATATCTCCACTAAAAGCAGAACCCACTGTATGATTCTGATTCTACCTTAACCTTCTGGTTTGAACAGTATCGAAGAGGTAGGGTACAGGTGTTTCAGAAAAAGTTGACTGAATCTTGCATCCTCATTGGCACAAATGTTATGTCTCTACTGTAAACATTCCTTCTACTGATTGAGTGAGTGAGTAAGTTTTAGTTTTACATCCCTTTTAGCAATATTCCAGCAATACACCACACAATGAACCCATGTGGGGAATCAAACCTGGATCTTCAGCTTGACGAGCAGATACTTTAACCAATAGGTTACCCAACCATCATCTTCTGAATGATGTGTATGTTAGAAGTACTGGATAGGGCTCAGAGTTCAGGACCCTATCAAGGACTTCAGGCATGTGACAGGGACTTCAGTCAGCAAGAAACATGATAAACAGAAATAAACAGAGATAAACAGAAACATACTTCCCATAATACATAAAAAAGTATGGAACTTACGATGTATCATCTTTTGCCATGTCTTCCAGATCAAAGTAGTCAAACTCCAGCTGAATGCGGCCATCTGGTGCAGCTGCAAACCTGTATTTACATTTGATGAGCTCAGGATACTCTTCCGGGAACTTTGGTGATGCAAATTTCCCTGACTGTGACTGCTTATAGGAGAAGGAGTATTCACACTTCTCATTTTCTTCCCCTGTTGAGAAATAGTAAAACATATGAGGTACATGTTTGAAACATAGGGTTAAAGATATCTTGGTTTACTGTATAGTAACATAGATAAGCTGATCTCATAGATAAAACAAGGTCCTGTCTTGACCTTTAAAATCAGTATCAAAATGGTATGATCTGTAGATAAGCTGAACCATCAATCTTCGCTCATGTATATGCCATGATCAGTCATTGGAAATAGAGTGTCAACAAAACCATACTGAATCATGCATGCTAATCTTGTTCTTACACCATCATGTAATATAACATTGTATATCTGGACTTATGTTTGCAACGCTCAGGCATGACATACATGTTATCTCACCTAGAACAGCAAGACTGAGAACTCCCATAATACAGACTACATTCAGAAACACATACATGATATACATGTTATCTCACCTAGAACAGCAAGACTGAGAACTCCCATAATACAGACTACATTCAGAAACACATACATGATATACATGTTATCTCACCTAGAACAGCAAGACTGAGAACTCCCATAATACAGACTACATTCAGAAACACATACATGATATACATGTTATCTCACCTAGAACAGCAAGACTGAGAACTCCCATAATACAGACTACATTCAGAAACACACACATGATATACATGTTATCTCACCTAGAACAGCAAGACTGAGAACTCCCATAATACAGACTACATTCAGAAACACACACATGATATACATGTTATCTCACCTAGAACAGCAAGACTGAGAACTCCCATAATACAGACTACATTCAGAAACACATACATGATATACATGTTATCTCACCTAGAACAGCAAGACTGAGAACTCCCATAATACAGACTACATTCAGAAACACATACATGATATACATGTTATCTCACCTAGAACAGCAAGACTGAGAACTCCCATAATACAGACTACATTCAGAAACACACACATGATATACATGTTATCTCACCTAGAACAGCAAGACTGAGAACTCCCATAATGTAGACTGCATCCAGGAACACAGGCGGGATCATCCTGTTGGCATTACGTGGTTAAGGCCCATCATCACTCACCTGAAACACAAATGATACAACTGACATATGCTGTCCTATAATAAAGTATCCATGGATATCCAGCAACACACAACCTCCACAGACCCACAGCCAACAGTTAAATACCTGGCACTGCCATCCAGTCATGGCACACCCAATTGGTTGCAATGTCTAGTCATGATTTGTTGTCGATAACTTTTTAAGGCTCTACAGTGCTCAGTCAATATTGTTGCATATTGTTCCCTGCAATGTGTTATCTAACCTGCAGAGAATTATGACTATCGTTCCTGACACAGCACCTATCTGTGACTACCTGCTCCAGCTTCCATCCACACCTGGTATACTGCAATCTGCAGTACACTCACTTGTTACATGACCAGTTTTCAATTTCATCACAGCTTGCATTCGTGTTTACTGAATCAATAAAAATGCAAACATAGAATTTAATATGATTGTTAGAAGTCAGTTACAGAGAATTTTAATGGCTCAGTTATTCTACTGCCATCGTCTTTTACTGCAGAATGTGCCTTTCATCTTTTGTCAGTCATATTTGTAAATACCCATTACCGATATGTTGAAACACTAGTTCTAAATAAACAATTATTGCTTACCAACAATACATTTACAACACTGTCTGTCATAGACGTTTCTTGTGAGTTATGTTTTCATGACATTTGTGGAACAAAGAATATCTGCAGAATAACTGATTGTGTTTAAGTATGGGAAGGTGATGTGAGTGAGTGAGTGAGTGAGTGAGTGAGTGAGTGAGTGAGTGAGTTTGAAGTCTTTGAAGGGCATTTAGAAGTGAAATGCATAAGGATGAAGATTTTATGGATATAAACTTCTTTATATGAGAACACAACGTTTCGGAGTTAATGCTTACTCCTTCACCTGATGAACGACATCATCTTCAACCAGCTGAACCACCTGATGAAGGAGTAAGCATTAACTCCGAAACGTTGTGTTCTGATATAAAGAAGTTGATATCCATAAAATCTTCATCCTTTGAGTGAGTTTGGTTTTACACTGCTTTTAGGAATATTCAATGTTCCAGCAATATCATGACAGGGGAACACCAGAGATGGGCTTCAGATATGTGGAACTCATTGGTGGGAACAGAGAAGTAGTCACAATGGAACAAGTTCATTTCCACACATTAGGATGCACAGCTTCTGAAGGAGTGTCCAGACGCATATATTTTGACAAACAACTGTTGACTTGCAAAAGAGATAAACCCTTCAAATACATCAAAAGTATTGATTAAGTTTGAATGCATATTCCATTTATCTATAACAACAGGATCAAAATCTTATTTGAAATTCTCCTCAAATCCACAATTCACAAAGCCTATTTTGCAAACAGGACAATCAATACCACCAAATTCGAAACTCAGTCAAGATTCAGGCTCAAAATCAATCCAAGTTGGATTACATGTTTCAAGCAGTCAACACATACAATGAATGATATTCATGAATGTTAAGAACTCTTGCTAACAGCAGATGCTAACATCAACCCGGGGAAACTGTGCAGTCAATCTTACAACTATTTGAAATGTACAGCGACTACTCTCCGATACAAACTGTGTTGCCAGCAGGAGACAGTGAGATTGAACGGTTTTCTGTCCTTCAGGAATGAAGCTGCCATTATCAGGATTGTGTGCTGAATTTCATGAAATAAATACATTGTTACGTTAGTCTGTAGCCCTATCTAGCCAATGCTAGATACGAAGGGAATTCTGTATAGCACTGAGTTGTCAACACTAAATACGGAAGGAATTCTCTTTAGCCCTATCTAGTCAATGTGAAATACTAAGGATATTTTTTATAGCCCTACTTTAGTCAATGTGAAATACTGGAAGTCCTGGTTATAGCTCTATCTAGTTAATGTGAGTGAGCGTAGTGTAGTTTAAGGTGCTTTTAGCAATATTCCAGTAATATCACAGCCGGGTACACCAGTAATGGACTTCACACATGGTACCCATGTGGGGAATTGAACCCAGGTTTTTGTCAAGTTAATGCTTAAACCACTAAGCTATCCCGAGTTAATTTGAAATGCTAAGTGTATCTTCATATCCCTTATCTAGCCATTGTAAATTTCTAAAAGCATTGTCTATAGTCCCCATCAATGTGAAATACTAATGGTATTCTTGATAGGTCTATCTAGTCAAGATCACAAGAAATATGGAAGGCACCATATTTGCCATGTATGAAACAGGTTCAACTACACCCTTTGGAATGATTAATTCAGCTGGAAGTTTTCAGTGAGTCTTCAGTGGAGACTGGCACATTTGGAACATGTGATTGGATGTGTTTGTGTAAGTTTGCTGTATTTTTTAACACTCATCCAACCAGGAATTGAAACAGACCTTGTTTCATTTCAGTATTTAGTGGTGCCTCTTTGAACATGTTGATTTATGTTGAAAGTGAAGAATGTTTGACAGACTGTTTTCAAGCACCCAACATTTGTTTCAAGACAGGGGGTAGTGTGTAATCGATCTACTGTGCTTGTTTATTTTTTTTATAAAATATGAAGTTAGTTTTGATTTCTATGGGGAAATGCCAATGATTTATGATCACATGAGGAGACAAAAGCATTGTTTTACAACAAAGCCCCTATCCATTCTGCCATGGTGTTTCCCATGTAGATCCATATGGCTTAACTTCATCATTCATCCACAATGTCTAGAGCCAAGATCTAGCATTGTCCATGCCTAGTCTATAACAGAGACATTTGAACAAAACAACAGTTGGCTTTGGTTTCTGAAGTTGCCAAGAACAAATTCATGTTTATTCTTCAGTTTAAGCTAAAAATAGAGCAGTCAGAAATTTAAAAGAACTGTGTTGTTCCTGTCAGAATTTGTCAACTATGAACCAAAAATTTTTAATTAAAATATCTACCCTTAAAAATGTATGCAACTTCATTAAGATTGTTTGTAAACACTTTAACTGATGTACCATTTAGTCATCTTGTTGCATTTGCAAAATTACATGTTTTTACCATTCAGCCTGAACTCCCCAAAGTCAGGTGTAAATTTTACATCCACGATAACATCAGCTGTTAATGTTTAGAATATGATGATTTAAACTGCTAGTATTTTATTTTATTTTACTTTACCGTACATCATCTGGAAAGTTGAAATGGTTGGATAGAAAACTTAACATCCTCATAAAATACTTTTCCTCAGACATGAAACTTTTGAAGTGGTCCGTACTGAGATCTGTCTCGTAACTACCCTCCTCACCAACAAACCAACAGTCTTCATTATTTCTAATGCACCACATTATGCTGAAACATTGTTGGTATGGTCAAAAGTTTAAACTGATGCCCCAGTGAGACTATATAAAGAAATTAAGTGGGTGAGTTTAGTCTTACACTGCACTCAGCAATATTCCAGCTATATGACTGCAGTCTGTAAATAATCGAATCTGGACCAGACAATCCAGTGATCGTTCACTCATCATACTGGAGGCCTGTGTTCGATTCCCACATGGACACAATGTATGAAGTCTATTTCTGATGTCCCACCTGCTATGATATTGCTGGAATGTCGCTAAACTCCAACTCACATCTAAATAACCAACTTTTCTTCACAGCATTTGTCTGCTGAACATTCCCTGGTTTAATAAACATATGCAGGAAAAGAAATCAATTCACCTTTTTGCACTTACAAGTTTGATGAATCATCATTTTCCAATTAAACCCTGGGATTTGATAGATAATCATTCATAAGGAAACACATTTGTCATAAGTGTGATCAAGATTATATTTTGCGCCTCATGGTTGACAAGATGCTTTCTCAAACTTAATTACTATCTATAAATCAACCCAGTTGGTCATGTTAAATATTGGTAGGTGGACACATTGAAGTAACAATATCTCTATCTTGTCTGAAGCTCCACAAGTCACACCAAGGAAATGACAGCATGAAGATCAATAACCAGAGACATATACTTCCATAATGAGCATGTGGTTGAATACACCCAAACAATGGACAATTAATACTCGTGCAGTTAGGAACTAATTATCTTGCTGTGAGTCAAGCAACCATCTAAGCCAATCAACTGACGTGACCTTTATTTTTTAATGAGCACCTAAAAAACATCCCCTTCACATCATTACGAACTATTGGCATTTCCTGCACAGAGCTTGGAATGGCAGTGAATCATTAAAAGATAAACAAATCCCAATAAAGTGAAAGACAACAGGCTTGAGTAAGAGTCTAAGCTTCTGTCGACAGGCATCAACATTCATGGCTATTTAGTTCTGCTGCAGACCTCAGAATGAAATGGATGTCTTCATGAGAAATCAATTCCTCATCAATTTCGGTGTGTCTGTTTCATGAAAGGACACCTAGATGTTGTAAATTTCAAAGTGCCCTAGCTAGCTGTATGGAGGTGCTATGTCAGTGGTCTACAGATGTTGAACAACACAGGAATGGTGAATCTGACACCAGCAGTGGAAACTAATGTGTCTTGGATTGATTTCCTCCTCTCAGTCACAGCAGTTATGTGCATCAGCAATCTATCTGGGAGGTAAATGAAATTCTCCTTGTCACGGCCAGTACTGTTCCTTTTTCAAGATAAAATATCCTCAGTTGATACTTCACCAGTTTTCAGGAGGTCCAGTTTGAATCCCAGGTTTTGAGGTCTGTCAGTCCCAGGTCAGTCAGACAGTAGGTTTGAGATCATTATCACCATCATGAAGAGCCTGTTCCCTGATTCAGAGGGCTAGTGAGGTACGTTGATTAGATTCCCCACACGGGTACAGTATGTGAGGCCCATTTCTAGAGTCCCTCACTGAAAGACTGCTGTAATATTGGCTAGCTCCTTGATTCAGAGTCTTTGACATTTACAGACGACCTAGCTCTCACTAAAACTACTGCCAACTATACATATGAAGAGCGGTGCTTACTTGAACCATCTGGGAGGTGACCTCATGCTACCAAACATACTCCCAAGAATCCATATACATTCAACAGTGGGGGCCATGAACTAAAAGTCACAAACACTCGCTTTGGAGCATCTGTTTATTCTTTAAACCATCTACATGATGGTCCCTGAGCTGACTTAATGCTTCTGTAATTGTAGCACTGTACCATAATGTCAGCAGATTCAAAATCTAGTTTTTAGAAGCAATCACTATTGACAGACATGGAGGCCACAGGGCACAGGTACAATCTTTAATCTAGAAATTTCGAATGGTACTGAAATTTAAGCCATATAGATTCCTTCTACGTGCAATTCTTTCCAAGAGATAAACATGATTTCTAGCCAGTTATCCCGAATCTGAATCCTGATCTTTGAATTCTCAACCTCATTTCCTAACGAGGAAGTATCAGTCGAAGAGACTGGCACCAACCTTCCTGAGCTATTTCCAGTGGGAAATTCCATATCCAAATTAACTTTAAACGGTTTAGCCTGAGTATGCATGATTTGTGGTCAGTTAAGTCTGATGTGATCCAACTAGGCTATTTCTCTAGAGAAGGTGAACACGGTGCTGCAACATACACACCATCCTCAATGGGCAGTACTTAACATGCTGGTGATCTGGACGGGGAAATGTTTTGTTTAAACCTGTTGGTATCTTAAGGTGAAACTCATGTAACACATAGCTGCATATACTCCGAGGATTGCTGAAATGTAGTGAAACTGAGCATAGCGATGTTACAAGTTGACTTTACACATTGTTGAATGAGGTAGGTTTACATTGATTTGAATATTTTATTGGTTATTAAACTCTGTGGAAGTTCTCTAAAGGAAGGTGTGATGTGACACCTATTAAATATATACCCTTCAATAGTGAAACCTGACTGCTGGATTATATGTCAACATGGATCAGGATTCTCACCAGCTGATCCTGGCATGACTAAGGGGCACCACTTGTAGCAAACAATGCCTTGAACCACTGTATGCCACTCTTATATATGACAGATGTAGTTAAGTGGCTACACCATTACCTCATCACGCTGAACCCCCAAGTTTGAATCTCATCTCAGGTACAATGCATGCCAGACTCATTTCTTTCGTCTCTCCTAAAATACCTAAGCTGTGGTCAAATTCTTAATAAAACTATAGCCTCAGCAGGTCAGTAACTCATGCAGTGATTTCTAACATCATGACACTTGTGAAGGGTTGGGTTAGAACATGTCTTCAGTAACCTACGCTTGTTGTAACAGGTGACTAAGGCGATCAGGTGGTCAGGCTTGCTAACTTGGCTGTCATAAGTTTGCAATCATGCAGATTGATGTGCATAATATTGATCACTGGATTGTCTGGTCCAAATTCGATTATATACAAAGCTGGAATATTGCTGAGTGTTGCGTAAAACTAAACTCACTCACTCTTACATCATAATTAATCAACAACAGTGAATTGATAAATAAAATTGTTATTCACACATAGTATATTTATTTGTACACACCTAATGTGAATGTACAGCTACCTGAAGTGAATGATTACACAATGCCATTTAGAAAGTGCCCATTTGTATCATATGCCATATCTGGGATTACACTTCCTTAGTAAAGTACAAATGTACAAATTCTAGTACTGTTTTGGCTGAGTCCCATCCCATCCAGGCATCCAGGCATCTGTTACATTTGACCACTTTCTGAATGGCATTGTGTAATCATAGCTTTCGGCAATGGGATCCGTGCCAGTTTACACTTATCAGAAGGGTACAAAGGGTACACAGTCTAGACTACCAGTTGTTTGACTTTCATTTTTTGTGGAAGTTGCGGTGGCTGAGTGGGTTAGGTGGGTGACTTTGTGTGCTGGCGATAAGGTGCCTGACTCTGAGGGTGTGGGTTCGAATCCCGGATAGGACTCACCCAAGGAAGTACAAGAATCTGTACTTTACTAAGAAGGTGTAATCCCACATATAACATATATTACCAAATTGAAATGAATAAAAAGATTTATGAAAAAAATCATCATGGAACATGATACGAGAGCTGGTATGCACAAAACAGTGTTCAACATTGGGTCTTTTGATGTTTTAATGGAATGCAGGAGATGTTTCTCTTTACAAATGAGAGTAAGAAACAAAATTGATTACTTTCATGTACCAGTACAAGATTCTGTTTCCTATTCATGATAAATCAAAGATGCTTTCAAGGACAGAAAAAGAATTCATTGATAACTATGGTATTTTCTAAAATTAGAAACATAAAAAAAAACATTTTGAAATTCTTCACGAAGAAGTAACCTCTGACCTTCAGCCAGTGTTTCCTTAAAAGCAGAAATTCTATGAAGCAAAGATATTTCTTTACCCAAACAATTGACCAAATATTGCTATCTGCTGTTCAAAGTGCTATCTCCAAAGACCTAAGTTTGAACATTCATTTTCCCAAAGCTGCAGAGTTTGCACAAACCTTACAGCAGTGCGTTCATCCTCAATATGCACCTATCTGTAAATGTGCACAGCACTTACGGAGGAATTTTGTCAATATCAAGACTTCAGTGCAGAGATTGTAAAGTCACAGAATGTGGACAGCCACATGGCAAAAACTGCCACGGATCGTTATCCGTCACCTTTGTAAACACAACTGTCAAACTACAGGACGACTCAACAGAAAATCAATCCAATATCTTAGTTTCAGAGTTTACATAATACTCTCAAGCCAAAAACTCATGGCTCAATGGCAGTCTCATCATGTACAGTAGGGAAAAACATTTCTTTAGACCTTGGGCTTTGTAGCAGGTAGGATGGTTATTTATATGGAATCGATTCTATAGTCCAACAATGCCAAGATTATGAAGGCCTTTGAATGTAGATAAAACCTACATGCAGTACATTTTTGAGTTGACATGAAACATACAACTATTGGCAGAATAAGGACATGAAAGAATGCTTCTAAAATAGGACCGTGTTTGATCGGGTTGATGATGGAAGGGCAAAATCTAAAGTATTCATGACTGGATCAGAATCCCATTGTTTTCTTTGGTATTGCAGGGAGTTAAAATAATTGCTTTTACAGGGAAACAGTTAAGGAAATTTTACAAGCTTAGTTAAGAGCAAAAAGACTTGTCGAGAGCTGAATTTCTTGAAATACAGGATAGTAATGTTTCTGAACTAAATATTAAGTTGTGCATTTTTCATCAAGTTAATCAAGATAAACTGCCACTGCTATTCCAAATTCTGAACTTAAGAAATCTTTCAGTTAAACTCTCACTAGAGTTCAACATTATTTAATGCTAATCTATTCTAGAAGTGTTCTTTAGTGGTAAAAACAAGAAAACATACTTTTACAACCTGTTGTTTCTGTAACTTTATTTCTAGTAATGTATCGTTAGTTGTAAGAAATAACTTAAACAGATAGGCACAGGGTTGCTGGACCAAGATGGTCAATAAAAGAAAGCTACTTTCAATGATTATGCATAATCACAGGATTGTACACACTCTAAATGTATCAGATATTACTTAGATAAAATTGGTCTGGTCATTGATGCTAAATATTAACTACACGATTAGCAATTACCATGATCATCTACTTAACAACCTCAGTTAATGGGAACAACTGAGCATTAAATGGTGTCACTTTTCCAAAACGAGAAAACATGTATTTCGTGAAGGTCATTCCCCTTAATAAGTGACAAGTGATCCATTGTTCAAAACAACCATATGTAAGATCAACCTTAAACACTAAGGTTAGGGTTACGATCACCTCAAGAAAAAGATACACCCATTGTACAAAAGAACCTTAGGGCAACCGTAACTAGGACTCACACCTTAGCTGTAACCTTAACTAAGGTTGAACTCTTCAGCACAGGAGTAATGACAGCATCCCTAGTTATCACGTGAATTCAGCATGTCCAGTTGATTCGTTCTTACTCTGTAAACCCTCTGCTTCCTCAAACTCGTCTCGTTGTGTAATATGAAAGCAGTCATCATATTCCGTTCCCAGCCTTTCTAAGAGACACTACGGTTGGGTGGGTCCAACCTTAGTTATCAACCTTAACGTAAGGTTAACCTTCGTTCAGGTTGTTTTGTGCAACCTAAGTAAAGGTCTAAGGTTGTAATCTTAGAGATAAGGTTGACGTTAAGAGTTAAGGTTGTTTTAAACAATGGAGCACAGCCCTTTACTGAGCCCTTACATGTGATAAAATACACCAGTAAAACTCTACCTCCATTCAAGCAAGTGACTGAAAGCACCAACTTTAATATACATCATTTACATGACACACAATCAGATATACTCTATGCAACACTGACCAGCAATACATCAAGCAAGAGGTATTCATGTTTCACCCCAGGATTCATTCAGTTTGTATCATGTACGCAAATGGTTTGATAGGTGTTTGATTGTTTATACAACCTAGTGTGGACTGAATGCCAGTACCCATAAAACAAAAGAGCCTCTAAGAAAACCATTTTGATCACATGCCAAAACCTGGTTGTTTAGAGACAGGCTCTTTCTGACAGCTGGAGAATACACTCATGTGATGAATTTGACAACTCTTTGGTCACATAACACTTCGTTGGTCACATGATAACAACTCATTGGTCACATGATAACAACTCATTGGTCACATGATAACAACTCATTGGCCACATGATAACAACTCATTGGTCACATGATGGCATTGGAAAACTTGCCATGTGATGATGTCATGATATGCATGATGTCATGTGATTCACTTCATATATTCCTATCTCCTCCTTAATCCAGAATCCACAATCCAGAATTGGAATCCCACACTAATCATCTAGTTTGTTTATAAACCATTAGTACGTATAATCCAGATCTGAAAAGGGACCAGCAGGATCATAAATATCAATACAAAATGATGCATACTTTGGAAAACAAATTCACCGCTTTCAAGAGAGCATCACAAGCAGTCACAAATAGGAATCTGAAATGTGACCTGGGTAAAGGTAATGATACAATTAGAAACTATCTGATACACAAACTATCAATACTGTCTGATTGCATGGCTACACAGCGTAGGGAGATGAGCATATCATGTGCCTGTCTCATAAATCATGGCTATGGAAAGGTATACGAGTCTAATCAACTGAAGACCATGACAAAGACATGATGGAGCATGTACATCACAGGTGAACGACAAAGGATTCTCTTCCCAAATGTAAACTGAAAAAAAAATAATAAAAATCAATCCATATCAGGTAACTGTCCTCATAAATCTCAAGTCACTTTTAAATTCTATTCTTAAGATCAAGGGAGATAAAATCACAATGTAATAAATTATATAAAAGGGGTTTGATGTCAGCAAGCATTAAGTACTGTGTTTGTATACAGGTGTATACTCAGACATACTGACACACTGTCTGATGCTATTTTTTCATCAATATTGTGGTTGTCTACCATTTCCATGAAAATTCAGTGGTTTGGTGTTTAATGATTTCAGGTTTAAAGAATGACCACATTTAGGTAATGTTTGTTGTTTGTTTATGCAGTCATTACACAAACACAATGACACAAACAGAAAAACACATTAAGTCACTATATGTCATATTGAATGGTGAATTGTCTGGTCCAGACTTGATTGTTTGCAAACAACATTGTACCATTCTAATACTGCTGAAACAAAGACTTGGTCATGTACAATCAACTCAAAGAATATTTATGGATGTAGATAGCCTTTTGTCACATCTATTCAATAAACATTAACATAGCAACAACGTTCCTATTTTAACTTACCTGAAAGCAGAAACAGAATGGCTGTTACTCTGACATTTTTATATATAAAACAAAGGACTTTGGTCAGTTCAAAATTATTGCTTTCTTTTTCTTTGATGTTGGAGCTAAGCAATGATCATACTATATTACAGAGTGTAAAGCATTACGCTTGATACACACAATGACTGCCATAGTGAGCTTCTGTCTACATATTTGGGGTTCAATGACATGCATTAAGGAAGTCACAGATTCTGACCACCTTCATTAAAATGGTGTCTAGTTTAGCCATCACCTATAAAGATCTGACAGATGTTGTAGTAATAATCAGGGAGAAGCTGGGATTCAGCCTATATCTGTGGTACCCCATGTACTAGTCCACAGTCCATAGTCCATAGTCCATAACGTCAACCACTACAACCACTGACAGAATGCTTGTCTCAATGGTGTGGGCCTGAAGTTGCTCTGAACAGTACTATGTTTATACATGAGAGTCCGGTAAATGCCATGCACAGCATTTGTACCCAGTGACACTCAGATGTGAAGCTACCATGCCCCGAAGCATAATCCATGTGAAGTGAGAGCTGAAGCCATGGTCCCGAGATTCTGGAAAGGTTTCAGTGACTTGCAGATAAAGTCACCCACGTCCTGCCTTCTTCCACAGAAAGAAATATTTTAACAAAATACAGTTTAACATTCAAATACACTCAATAAAAATGTAATTATTTAATATAATCAGTAACCAATACTCAACCTGTCTATCATTTTGCCAAAATCTCAGCTTACCTTTTGTAAAAGAAGAAATTTAATCCACATTCAATATGAATACCCAAACAAAATTTACACTTTCTTTTTAGACAAATCTTGAAATTGACACACTTATCTGACATTACACGGTGCAGAACAGAGATCAATAGAAATTTGAATTATTGATATTGTCAATTTGAGAGGAAATTGGACATTTATACACTGCTGGCATAAGCAGATAGTCATCACTTTAGAAAACATCAACAATAATAGAAAAAGTCCCGGTATCCAGTTCAGAAAAGGCGCCAAACCTTTTACAGTCATGCTGTTTTCAAAATTTCTTTCCCGAATCTGAAGTATTGGGTGGCAACACAACTGACACTTCATGTGTGTTCAACCCAACTGAAATAATCCCAATTGTGAACCATAACACATGGGGATGAAATCAAGATAAAATCAATCCAAGTGTATAATATATCTTATACACAGAGAATGCCCTGACAAGAACAGAGACACATTTCATCCTCTAAACTTTAAATCTGTCAGGGAGACATCAACTTCAGGGATGCACAAGAAACATCTCCATCAGAAATTCAATTTGGAACCGTCAAATCAGGAAAAGAAGGAAATTAAAGCTGCCCCCTGCATTGGAAAGAATATAGAAACACAAACAATGTCAAGTAAGCATCCAAATGTAGATGACTAAAGGTCTGCAAACATCACATTGCTTGATGTGACATTAGCATGTACATCTGCTTCAGACTTTGATGTCTGGCCTCAAGGCACAGTTATTGACAACAGATCAGATATGTCTACAATCATACATGTCACGTTTGTATTATTTAATAAAGAATCGGTAAATTGTGTGAAAAAGCTGATTTATTGGGCTATGCTGCAAAAAATGTGGCATGAAGAAGTGTTTTCCAAGCTAAATCTATTATTTGTGCACTGAAGTCTCGAGTGATGGGTTTTTAACATCATTGTGCAAGCAACAATATTTCAGATTATTTACAGACCCAGTCTTCTATCTTCCATCACGCTATTGCAATGCTTAACTTGTGCTTCATCATGCTAAGGACAAAAAACATGGTTCTTTCAGAAGAAACTATAACTGTACAACACCTCTGTTTGATTTTATGCCTTCTTTGATGAATATTTACAGGAACACAAGGCTCAGGCAGACTGGCGGCAAGGTTGCTTCATGTTTGTCGTGGATTTGGTAGTAGAACTGAAAAAATAACTCACAAACTAATGCACACATTCAGAAGAAATATTCAGCAACTCCTGACTGATATGGACTATACCAGACAAATATCACATTTTAAAATGACAGCAAATGTAAAAAGGTATCTTTAAATCATGCTGTATTTATCTGATACAGATCATGTTACACCTGCTTTATAGAACACCAGATTCTGCACATACTGTATGTCGACTCTGTAAAATATGCTCTTTTTAACTGGCATTTTGATCAGTAATAAAAAATGTATTATATTATATTTATATAACAAATGTGTTAAAACATCCATAAAGCATCCTCAGTGTGTTAAGTATGTTTTTGAGGAATATCAGATGCCATACATACTACTCACTCTCTGTGTTCAATATGTTTTAGGTGCCATACATATTGAACATGTGCTGTGTTGATAAAAACCACAAGGTGATAAACATATTAGACACATATTGTGATAAAAATGTTGTTAGAGCACATCAGATGTCTTGCATATTAGACTTACACTATATAAAAAATGTTGTTAGAGCACAAATCTTATGTCATATATATTAGACACTGTATTAAATATGTTTTAGAGCACATCTGATGTTATACATATTAGACTTACACTATTGTAAAAATGTTGTTAGAGCACATCTGATGTAATATATGCATATTTAGACATACACTGCATTAAAAATGTTGTTAGAGCACATCTGATGTCATACATATTTAGACATACACTGTGATAAAAATGTTATTACAGTACATCTGATGTCATATATATTTAGACATACACTGTGTTAAAAATGTTATTAGACATATACTGTTTTGTATATGTTGTAAGATGACTCCAGATAACATACACACATATCGAGTTGCTAGAGGACTCCTGATGACATACAGACATTGAGTCATCAGAGGATTCCAGATGGCATACAGATACTGAGTCATTAAAGGATTCCAGATTACATACAGACACTGAGTCATCAGAGGACTCTTGATGACATACAGACATTGAGTCATGAGAGGATTCCAGATGACATACAGACACTGAGTTGCTAGAGGATTCTAGATGACATACCGATACTGAGTCATGAGAGGACTGGATCACAACATTCATGTGAACACAAAACCAGCAAACATCCATCACTGCCAGACTGATATGCATAACAAAGTTTGACCTGAAGGAAAGAGAGTGGCTTTATAAAAAGTTAAACAAAACTGAAAAGTCCAAGCCTATTCCCCTCTAACACGGATCCCACAACAGAAGCATGAACTGGGAAGCCCACTGTTATGCTCACATTCCCACTTAATCGATTCCTCAGAACTTTTTATTCAGAACTCATTTCTGCTTTCTTCATTACTACTTTATAAGTCTCTTAACCATCCAAGCAGTATTCCAACCTCTGGCCTCCATGTTGTGTGAAGAAAATCATAAATCAGAGAAAATAAGTCTGGGCTTGATAACCGAGAGAACTTCACACAGCAGGCAACTGAAAACAAGATTCTGAGGAATTACCATACAACTAGCCAGCCCTGCTGGAGAGAACTAATGAGTCCCTATGCTGTTGTTATTATAGCTCCTCTGTGGCATCGCCAGGATCTCATGCATAGAAACAGAAAGAAACACCAGTTCTTGATGAATTTTTACTTTCTCTGGCAAGCCCTCATTATCTTTCTTTAGCAGTTTTTTTAACCCTTCATCCCCCTATTTACCTGCTGGTCATTAGTATACATCAATGGCGGTCACAAACACATTCTTTGGGTCTAGACACACGGAAAAAAGGATCTATTCCTATTTCCTTCTCCCTTGTGTAACCGCCTCTGGATAAAATATATACACAAAGGTATTGATTGGTGGAAGTGACATGGAATATGTTCCAGTTCCAGACATTTCAATCTGAAACTGCATCTAGACATGAACATCCCATCATGTGAATTGCATACTGGAGAATACATGAAGAGATGAAAAATGTTCTCTCTTAACAAGGATAAATTAACAATGAGATAATATTTCCATGAAATTAAAGAATCTGCTTCAGCTTTAAGTGATCTGATCTAGTATCTAACATAGCATTCTACCATGACTTCAGTAAATACTGGATTGTGATTGGTTCATCAAAGTCATTCAGAGGTATATAATCATGTTATATATCCCTGATTTACCAACATATGAGTTTGTTTGAAATCTGAATAATGAGGTTATGGTAGAATTCAGATAAAATTACGTGTTGGAAAATCAGACGTATATAATGAAATTATAATAGCTCTACATTTTGTATTTGAAACCGATCACATAGCATGAGGTTTTAAATCAAATTTAGAGCTATTATAACTTTGGTATATACCTCTGATTTTCCAACACAGTATGTTTATCTCCTATTTGTGTACTTTTTCACACGAGAGTTTATGAAGACATTATTCGTTAAATTTCTATGATGAGAGTATACCTACAATGAGATCATATGGTTGGTTTTGCCATTACAAAAGTTGCATGACATATTTGTGCCTGATCCAGATAGATTGCAGCAACATGTAAATCACCAAAGTTTATCTCTTATAATACTTACACATGACTCCGTACACAATGACAGATGTCAGTAAATTAGGAAGGTGTTTTACTGATTAAGCCAAGTGATGGTGGTATTGTAACATAAAATAGACTCATTATTTTATATGATTGACTTTTTCTTTCCTTCAACTGGGTAAATGTTTCTGAACAGAAGATGGCCTAAATTTTCATCATAAGCTACTTTTGATTTGTCTTTATGCTTAGTCAAGAAAAAAGAAACTTTTGTGTTGAGACATTAAACCTGCTCCTCTCTGAGTAGCAAAATGAAATTATGTCTCAAGTGTTTCTGTTGCCTGTCACTTGCAGAATATCTGCACATGTACACATTTAACATATAATGTTTCGTATGAATATGAGGTTGTCTGTATCACTTGATCATCTCGTCAATACAGAATTGTTGACAGATTCTTCACAGTGTACTGCCATGCATTACAGTACATGCTTAACATTTTCACAAATACCTTTTATCATTCCTAATCTTCAGCAATCAATTTATGGAATGTTCCCTGTTGCTATCGTTCATGTTCAATACAATCTGTTGAGTAAGATAATCCTCACTGGTTATTCTCTGGCATTGATTTCTCAAGTTTGAATGAAACCCAAACACCACATATTTCTAGGAACTAATCATGCTTTTATGCAGTTATGTCCTAAATAAACTAAATAAAAAAACATTAAGTTTTTGTTTCAGTTAACATGTTGTATTGAATACTGATGACCAGATGAAAGGAAGGGCGACATCAAGACTGTGTGAACACAGAGTTTCTATTGCAAGTGTTCAATATTTGAATCAAGTCAATGCCATTTTTTGTGTGTTAGCATATTTCAAATGTTGTCTTAGAAACCAGTTTTTCAATTTGTAATTAAAAGATGAAACAGATGTTGATACACTACACATACAAGTTGTGAAACAGGTTTTCTAATAAGTGGCATGTTTTGAATAATAATGTACATGATATGCGCCATGGTATCACATGTATCCTTTGCATTTAAGCCTTTGTTGCATCAGTCATGTTCCCAATAGATACCACGATCAATTTCTTGATGTCCAAATATGCAATCTACAGAGAGACATATCTGTTACAAAATGTGGAAAATAACCGGTTTATCTATCAAATCAAAACAGTTTTATATAGTTTCTATCCTATAGTTTGAATTACCTGTTACTTCACAAAGAAGCTGTCTATGGTACTTGCAGGTGTTTTTCTTCCACATGAAGAGGTTGATTAATTCTGTGATACTCAACTTCATAGATGGCCATGATTCATGCCCTGCTAATCTCATTACAATCAGAAATATGGCTTTTGCACACAATAGAATGTGTCTAGTTGGTTGATTGAGGCAGGCTGTTCTCAAACCAGGTGCTGCCAGAACCTCACACTTCAGGAGTAAAACATCCGATCTGACTGAAATGGATGTTGTCACAACTGAAACTAGCACTTTACCACTGTTCCATGTCTACTATTGGCTTGTTCAGAAGTTACAGCTGACCCTTTCACTCTGTCTACACTTTGTCGTTTCCTTTCTATATTGAATTCAACAGTTATATCATGGGAATACCATCAAGGAACAAGTCTTTGTTTCTGTTTGTGGACTCAAAACAGCCAGAACCAAAGCAACAATAGGAAAATCAGTGAAATTTGAATAAATATATGTTGGGATGTCCAACTATTTAATCTTTGATATATGCAAGATGATATTAATGTGACACTTGATCATAAATATATCTTTATAGTCCTTGAACACTGTTTCCAACTTCTAAATGGATCATGACCAAGAATTGTGACTTAAGGTATACTGATCTAAAAGGTGACAAATGTTTCAAGGGGAACAAATATGATATGAAGACCAAATTTCAACAGTTCATACTGTTGAATAGACAAAAATATTGTTTTAAAGTACATTGAATGTTCATCATCCTTGTTGAATATGGAGTGAGTGAGTGAGTGAGTTAAGTTTTATGTCGCTTTTAGCAATATTCCAGCAATATCACGGTGGGGGACACCAGAAAATGGGCTTCACACATTGTACCCATGTGGGGAATCGAACCCAGGTCTTCGGCGTGACGAGCGAACGCTTTAACCACTAGGCTACCCCACCGCCCCTGTTGAATATGGAAGCACTACTGACAAAAGTATACAGATAATGATATCACAGTAGACACTACCAGAGCGAGAAACTGCTTACTTCCTAAATATCAAGTAACACATTGATGTATGCTGATATGGTACAAGAATGGAGATATGGTATTTTCTTGTGGATGCTTTTGGGACCATGCATTTCGATGACAAGCATCCAGTGATTGTGTTGCAATACCACTAGTCCCAAATGACATTCTCGTTTCTAAACCAAGCATAATTAACATATAGGAACTGGAGCATGACTAGATCTAATTATCTACCTGGAGATATAATGTAAGGTATAAAAATCTCCCTGTGAATGTAACATGTTTCCTGGTCATTATATAGTACACTGATATATGGATATACTCCTGCACGCATCATTTGTTATGTATAACAAAAATTTGCTCATGCTGTTGTCATGGCAACTGTTGATTGTTAATAATAGTTATTGGAAGGTTTGTTTAAGTTATTTACACAGCTTCATCGACACTTTTTGGTTCAAAATGATGCTCTATAAAAAATGAATGTCTAAAACAGGATAAACTGTTGGAATACAGGACACATGCAGATCTGCAACAATGGACTATTTGTTCAAGTGAAATAAACAAAGAACTTGTTTACAGCATACAGTCAATATCTTACTTTTAGAAAGGGTTTAATTGGTTTCAGAGTTTTTGCATATCAATGCCTACAGCAGTAAACAAAAGAAGGTCTTACAACGGGACTTAGCTAAGCGTATTAACTTTATATAACAGCTAAACACAACACCCTGCTTACCGTCATCCTCTATATCATGAGCTTACTGCACCTGAATATTTGGGTATACATTTTGAAGGATATAGCTTTCAATAAAAAGAAAGGGTGTTATTGAATATTTACCACAATAATTCATGTTTATGCTCTAAAATATTATTTAAGACAAAACTTCTAACTTCTATATGTCAAGGACAGTTGCTCATGCCTGGACATGTAAAACATGGATATTGCAAGCATTTATGTCTAGGTTAATAATTCATACAGGGTACTTATGTAAATAACTATCATAGTGAGGGTGATTGAATGGCATACCTCATGACGGCATACTTATTTAATATGCATGTAATGTATTAAGCATAATGGAGATTATGAAATCTATACAATACTATTTATTTGAAATAGAAATAATTGTCAAGGGGCAGTTAATCAGTTATGCTAATAAAACACTTTCAAGAACAATGGGCATAAGTTTCCCTAGTGGTTTAGTTATGGTCAATGTGTTTGATTTCAATTAAATGAATGACTGTCATTAACAACTTCATCAATATCAAAGCTAATGAACTAACTTAGGAAACATGCATTATTGATAAAAACTGCCTGAACTATAAAACAATCATAAAAGCCTATGAGACATATTAGTTACTAACTTGAGTGATGTTTAATTGTTTGAAAACATAAGTGACTCTACAATGCTTGAATAAGCAATGGTATGTTGTACATTATAAAAAACATGGTCACAAATGATACAAAACGCACAAAAGCAAAACTCTCAAATTCAAAAGTTAAATAATCATGACAAATACAGTTTGCAACATAAAAACATTTGATGACAGTTTTATTTCTGAAATTGAAACTTTTTGAAATCAAAATGTTAAAATTATTTTACATATTAATATTCAAATGTATTGATTTTATGGACAGGTAATGACAGTCCCACTCTCACACACCTAAAGTACTTGCTACCTAAACAGACAGATCTATCATAAAGTCACATGTCACCATTTAAAACATTTCATACAGTTTCTATAACTTCATAATCAGTGGACGTTTTTTCGCTCCTACTTGCATCATATATCTTGCTTGACTAGCATCAGTCTCACTAAAATATCACCCCTCTGACGCATCTTCTGTAAATACACTCTCTAGGTCTTCAAGAGGAACCTTGTAATGGAATTACTCTCAAGATATATCACTTCATCTGTCACAATTCACAATTTATAGTATCACTTTCCCAAATGCATTTATCTTACCATGACATTTGTAAGGAAAGAATGGAAAATGACAGACTATTTTATATGTGTAAAAATATCTTGTTCATTAGTTTCAGATGAAATAATTTTGATGAATCACTTTTGTGAAAATGATATGGAACTTCAGGTATAATATATTAACATTTGTCTGTGATTCCTGCAAATATTCCAATTACCACTACAGAAAGGAAACGGCATATTGGTTTTTAAAGATAGAGAAACAGATTATGTCACAATTAATGTTTTCTCTCATAGACATGGATTACACAACAGCCAAACAAACAACTGGGATACTCACACTGTTCAATGTAAATGTTTTTGTGATGTGACTGAATAAGAATCCTTTCCACAGAAGAAATGCCAGCTGTTGCCAGTGTACACATAACTCACTTGCAGAGGTAGTATACTCTCTAACATGATTTATTTATACTGAAGAGAATTGATTAGAAAAAAACATCGGTAGCTGTGAGTTTAATCTTAGAAATACCAGGACGATTATGTCACCTTCTGCAAATGACAACAGGTATTGTACAGGAAATTCCTTTGCTTCAAGCTGTCAAGGAAATGTGTTTTCTGGTGATTGTAATTTTAATAGCTAGGTGTATTGAAGTTTTAATGGCTGATACTGGGGCTCACTCTGCAAGTCTCATTCAGTGATGGATTGTACAGTAACCTTATATATACACAGTCAGACCTCGTATATCTGAACAGCAGATATCTGAATACCTTGTTTTCCAAAAACTCTTCACAAAAAACGAGTTTTTCTAGTGACAATTTACCTTGTATATCCGAATGTTCGGTTTCTGTATCCGAATGGTCAATTTTGCTAATGAAACATCCAAATGTGTACAAATTTGAATCGTATATCCAAACACCAAAGCTGACATCAGCAAGATGTCAGTTGTTTACCGCTTATTAACAGTGATCACTGCTTTTATCTTTGTTGTTGGCAAGATATCAAAACATGAAGTCTATCGTGTCTGCTGCTTGCCAGTTCATTGTGTGTCTAGCTAGTTAATTTATTGTTTATTGAAGATATGTATTTATCACCGGGCGTGCAGGTTAATTAGAGAAGAAACAATTAAAGTTTGACACTGAGTTGACACTGAGTTGAATCGTTGATTGGGTAAGCATAAATAATGATGACTGGGAGTGTCAGTCATTATGCAGATGACGGCAGATCTCATTTGTGATTGGCTGCTGATTTTTTACCAACAGAGGAGATCACATGGAAGCGGGTGATATTGCTTCTTGACAATGCAGCAAATCACAACTGCAAGAATCTTAAACTGACTAGTTTCTGTCCATTTCTTGCCACCGAACACAACCGCACACATCCAACCCATAGATGCAGGAATCATACGGCAAACATTGACTTCACATCAGGTGAGATCTCACATCGAAGATCTGATTTTACACTTATAAAATGTAGGCGACATCACAAATCTGGAACTGTTATTAAAAATTTCAAGCAGCAAATAATAACTCTGCTGCCCGCCAGGAGTCATCAATCAAACACTTTTTCAAGCCAATGTAATTTATGTTATGTTGTGCTATGCACATGTAGCCGACCGCCTAGGTCCTGATTCAGACATCCGAATGATTTGTATATCCGAACAATTCAATAAAAAAACAAAGTGTTCGGATAAACGAGGTCTGACGGTATATAACATTGTTATGGATTATAGCATTGTAGCTAATGTTATATATTAGTATATATGTTATAATAATGGAACATAAAGCTGACAGGTTAGGTATATATAGTGGCGGGTGGATGTTGCATAAGCATGGATTTGTTTGACTAGATTTGTTAAGGTATTGCTGTGCTTGTAAACAGTGTACTCAGTACCCTGGATGTATTCCCTCATCATTGTACTTATCGTATTGAGAGATGATGTCTGAGGTTAACATCAGCACTGTCAAATGTTTCATTGAATATACACCCGGACTGTCAAATGTAATAAAGAATTCACACTTAGACTGTAAATTTTATATCAAATACACATTCAGACTGTCAAATGTTATATCAAATACTCACCTAGACTGTAAATTTTATATCGAATACGCATTCAGACTGTCAAATGTTATCTTGAATACACACCAGGACTGTAAAATGTGTTATCAAGACTGTCAAAAAGCAATGGAGTCTGGCAATATAGAAGACAGTTCTAACAGCAAGACCTGCTAATAGCAGAAAGACTGTACTCTATTTATGGAGAAGACATGAGTACTATTGTTGTTGAAATAAGAAAACAGTTTGAGTCTACTAGATTTGTCACATTTTCTTCTCAATGATACAAGTACAGACAGAAGCACACAACTGATGTTGCTGAAATGAGAAAAGTTAACTAGACTTGCATCTGATCTGTCACATTTCAGTTTCATGGATAAATATGTAAGTATATAATGTAGGTAAGTAACATAAGCAATGTCAACATGGCAAATGCACAAGTTCTCGGCTACCCTCACTGAGAATGTCTACAGTCATAGACATTTACATCATAGAGGTTGCAAGTATAAGATGGACAAGAAAAAAAATGACATCACATACTGGCACTGCATGGAGAAAACTTTTAACAATGTCAATAAAGGGTCTTTGAGCAGTGTAAACTGGATGTCGCAACAAAGTGGCCACAGTAAAGAATAAAGAAAAGCTTGGCAGGCTTCAGTATATCAAGAACCAGCTTCAGAGACAAGAGATTCCCATAATGAACTGTGCTGATTGACTGGGGACCATGCTCAAAGTGATCACAATAAAGAATGTACTGTGGAACATACTTTGTTTTCCCTGATGCATGGAGCATTGAACACCATAGTGTTAACACTTTATTACCTTCTCAAGTAGTACCCGACACATCAAATTTATCAAATTTTCAACAGTCCAGATCAACAGCGCTGCATCATAAGGTATTTAAGGTATCTTATTTCTTGGACTGAGGTATCACATATGTTGTGTGAAGGTATCGTATTTCTTGGATGGAGGTATCACATACGTATATGTGATGCCTCTTGGAATGAGGCATCACATATGCTGCGCGAAGTTATAATATTTTTTGGAATGAGGTATCACATATGTTGTGTGGAGGTATCATATTTCTTACATCAAGGTGTGACATAATGCTGTGTAGAGTTATCAGATGTTGATGCATTGACGTACATGTATTCCATGGATCACTGGATTGTCTGGTCCAGACGCTATTATTTACCAAATGTAGCCATATGTGTGAGAGATTATAGTATGTCAGAGTATATTAAGACAGTGTCATGAGACCATTTTTGTTGGACATATCAAATGTTCCTGTCTTTTATACAGAATATAGGATTATTTAAAAGATTTTCATGATGACAATAAAGTACATACAACCAAAGTTTCTCCAACACTGAAGAAGCAAATAACAAAGAAGTCCTGAGACTTCCGGCAGCATCAAGATGTTTGGACACTGTCTAATTAATCATAAACACTTTCAAATTTAACTAATGCAGGTTATAAATAGGTCAAAATCAAATGTATCACATATTTTCACAAAAACCATTTAGGTAATTTTGTTACATGCACAGTGAATAATGAGGAATTTTATGATTATGCATAAACACTGTTCGATATTTAGAGACACCATTGAACATATCACTGATGCAAAGCTGAGCTGAAGTTTGGTTTGGATTCTTTCTTATCAACAATGATCAGAACATTTGCAGTAACTATGAAATATATTTTGTAAAAAACACAAATAGCTGACAGTTATGGACTAAATCTACAGTGACTAGATAAGTGTTGTTTGAACTGTCTCTGTTCTTAGAATCTACAAATTTGGTGAAAATCATAAACATAGGCATGTTGCTGTTGATCACAGTTCCTGGCATACTTAAGCGAGGGAACTCTGCACACTAAGCTGCTGCACCTTAGAAGACAGACCCACTTACCTCCTCTATCTATAAACAGCAAAGCTAAAATGATCATATTATCAGACATCATACATTCCAAAGTCAGAACATTTGCAATTTAAAAAATATCCAAAACACTATATTTCATATAAACCTTGTGCGTGTACTGCTAACCTACTAATGTATTACAGCAACATTGGATATTTAGAAGCTTGGATGCCAAGGTCATTGTGAATAAAACCTCATGGAAACTGAGCTCTGTATTCGTTCCCTGACATGCAGACCACTACTGTACAATCCCAACTGTTTCAGCCATGGTTATGAGCTGAAGTTTACTCACATCGAAACTGGATTGATGAAAATCATTTCGTCTTTCTCTGTCAGTGTGTTGAACCTGGCACGCTTGGCAGCAGAATGACAATCAATTGTGAACCTCTATCTGCTGACAATTCTCACAGGCATCCCTCTTCAGGTTAACAAACTATCTGCCATATCCATGAGCATATTTCACTGATGTACCTGTCCCACACAAACTGCTATCTCAGTTCCACCATTCCTCATCCAGGGACATTTCACATTCCAAAACTCAAAGCCAGGAAAGTTGATGAAACCTAAAGAGGCATGCAAACAGACAGTTGAGGAGGCAAGGCAAGAGACCTTATGAAATGTACACTATTTCATTGAAATGTGTTCCATTCCTGATTGACATATCACACTGTGCTGATTTGCAGCATGATCACTTGTTGCACATGCAATCAATAGTGTGTTTACATATGTCGCAAATGATTTACGACTTCATCGATGACTTATTGTTTGTGGTACCAACACATCGAGCACAGTCTGAGAAGTGGGAAATGGTCAATACCAGTATGATGAATATTGGAGGTTTTGCTATAGTGGTGCCTAATATCTCCATTCTAATCTATCGCCACAGATGTTTGTCTTGGATGCTAATGACTCAGAGTGGTATAATCCTTGCCTATTACTGACAGAAGCAATACCAATTAAATGAAGTCATAAGGAGACAGCTTAATCAGACAGAATTTACATGAAGAGCAGCATGACTTGTTAAATTGTGTTTATTCAAGCAGGCCATCAAACAGAAATCTGAAGTGACACATCTTTTTCAGTCAAATATGAGAAAAATGTCAACTCAACATTTTTAAGATAAAATGCAAGAATATGAATTTTTATGTCAATTTGGGTAGAGAACATGGCAAATAATTGTTATTAGCCATTAAGTTCAACATTTCATTTCATGTTCAAATCATTACAGATGATAGAATGAACATCATGAGACCATTTTCCATCACTATTGATTGGAATGGGATTTAGAATGGCCTCGCAAGTGAAAAGTGAAAAGTGAACACACAAACTTCAAATGTTCTTCAAAGTTTCACAGTGTCTCTTCCATATTTTAACAATGTCAGTACTTCAAACTTTCTCTTCACCTTTGAGGATAAGTTGGTATTAACTGTTGATATACCTGAATCTAATAGCATTGTCAGGAACAAGATTTATGATTGTAATGATGCAGGCACATTGTTATCATACTCTGATTCAAGAATAGAAAGGTGAAGTAATGCTTCAGTACCAACTTGACTGATAGCGTACATACGGCATGTTTCTTGCACATTGGGATTCTGAACTATTAGTGAGTTTCCTACATACCAAATGCCTTGATGCTGTGTTTCAAAATTTAGATATAGAAACTATGCTTTAATAAATTCATTCAAACAAACTTTGTTAAAATATTCAAAGTTTAAATAATTTCAGGAACAATTACCAAGCAACCACTGTTAGATGAGTTTTGTAATGCTCTTTTGACATTCAAGCAGTTTATGAATGAGTATGACTATTATCACACTTTGTGCACTAGGATAATATCTAAAGGAAGGATATATGATTCTTACATTTACTTTTTTTATAATGGCCACAGTCAAAATATATGATTTTTACACATGATCACGTCGATAAAACATGTACATGTACATTTTAGATGTAAGCTTACATCATGTTTCACAATACAGAGCCATTGTGAGCAAATGGCTGAGAACAGATACATGACAACAATGATGAGGGCTCATCAGAAACATAGTAGTCAGAAACAGGACAAACAAACAGAAGTGATAGTATAAGATACATTTAGAAAACATTTTACACGCATGAATTTTTTTCTTTTGATATATATCTGCTGTTGTTAACCATTCCACCAGGAAGTTTCAAAACTACATCTGAATGGTCATTCTAAAGTTTCAAATCATGATAATCACCCCTGATTTGATGAAGAAAAGTGATCTGATAAATGCATCGTCATCATTAAGGCTAATGCATGTCAAATCTACAGATATTCCGGTTCTCCATTACAAACACAGTATGTTTATCTAGTAATTCTGAAACTGACACTGAAATGAAAATGCATAAATATTTCTAAATGATACTACTTAAAGAAACCATTTTTTTGTTTGACAGATATCTTTCTGTTTCTATTAATGATCTGAGCAGACATGAAAAAGATGCAGTCACTATATGATAGTAAAGAAAAAGATATGACTGTAAGGTAGTTGCATTTCAATTGCATTAATCCACAGTTTATTTTTCACCCTTAATCATTATTCAGATTAATTACTCACTCTAACTTTTAGTAGATACTGGCAGCCATGATGTAACACATTTCTAGAATCTAAATAGTTGTAAACTGTCATGTGCTGTCATGTATTGGTGTTGGATCAGACATGACAGTGATGAGTACATTTTTCCATGAGAGTTCCAAACCATCACCAGAAACTTTCTTAAAGAACTATTCAGGTTGTAAAGCAATGCATGTTTCAGATTAATGTTTAACAGCAGATGATTTCACTCTGTAACATTGGCATGAGGTGTCTTCAAAAACAAGTGTTTAGGTAGATATCAGAGAAAGGGAAACCGAATCAATAACACCATACTTCTCTCTCACATGTCAACTGGCCTATCTAACTGATACATCAAACCTGGAAAAGATGCCTTCTAATGTAAGCGAGGAAAGAAATACACACTGTTGGTAATTACTGCAACCTGTTGACATGCCTATGCCTCTTGAGGAAAATAAAACACATCTACTCAACTAAAGTTTTTCCAAATATCCATATCAGAATTCTGGCTTTTGATTTGACTATAGAGTTTACAGATAAGCATAGATATGAGAATTTGGGACAAGGCAAGTAATTTGGTGAGAATGTAGTGGTTTGGGACACTTTCAACAGTATTTCAAATGTTGGTGAATATGAACAGAATCAAAAGAGAACAGGATAGATACAGGACTCAAATTCAGGTCATCATAGGTGTTAACAAGCAAGATAAATTGCAAAGTTGTGGGTGTGGTTCATAGAATGATGCTTACATTTGAAGCATCTGCTCCAAAGTTCAAATGTCACTATTTGAAGGTAAAGAAACAGAACATGTGCATTTACCCACATCTTTGATTATACATGCACTGTGTGACAGCAAATTCTGTGGGAAGTTTTAGCGTCCAGTACCATAGTTAGGCAAAGATCAAATTAAGTTCAAGATATATAAATTTGCAAAAGGTGCAACATATACTCCATAACAAAAGTTCTGCAACACCCAAAGAAACAGTTCACAAAACAGAAAGAAATGAGGATAAGAATCACTGGATCATTTTAAACTTTACATTGACCGTTTTCGATCACAAAACTGAATGAAACAGTTGTGCTATCATTACCAAACATGAATCTGATGCACTACAAAGTGAGAGGGGTGGGTCAGTGAAATTCACATACATAAACAAAGAGCTCAGAGCCCAGCAGAAGATAGACGATTACAGATGAGCTGCAGATGCATTATGTTTTCCAACTTTTAGCAAGATCTGGAACACTGGCAAATCCATTGTGATGTGATGACATCACAAGGTAACAATCTCTATGTGGTGTCACTGAGTGTGTGGCCTTTCACTGTCCCAGTTTGTGCCTGGCATGACAGGAGATGTGACATGGAACTGTGTTGGCATGCTGGCATTCTCCTGTGACACCCCATTGTGTTACAACCTTGTGATGTGGATTCTTTTTATCTGACAGTAAGCAGTTCTGACATGTGCAAATGTTTTCAAAATGATTTTAAACATTGAATTACTGTAGGACCCAAACTCCATTAAATCACATGCAGTGTAGCCCACAGGATGCAAGTAAATTTTGTTCAACCCAGTTTGGCGTGTTTATGCAATGTGACATGCCAGTTCTCACTAGACATTACTGACTTCATAATAACATTTCTTGCCAAGATTTGGGTGTTGTTAAACTTGTGTTTCTGAGTATATGTTGAATCTCACATGTTCCTTTCTCCATATTCTGAAAAGGGGCACAGTAATGGTCACAAATGGCTTTTTGAGTGTGGCACCCATGGTGACTTCCTGAGCAGACTGAGGCATTGTCAGTGTTGGAGCAAAGGTGATACGTCATCTTAGAAGATGATTTAGACAGAACATGACAGAAAACTCTTGATGCACAACTGATCCCAGACAAACTGGCTGTATAAAATCACATGACTTTCAGGAATGTCGGCTAAAGATAGATAATGTTATGTACCACAAGATGGGCGAGAATATGTTTACTGGTCAAAGGAAGGATGAAAGCAGACAGATGGATATTATTTAATATTGCAAATGCACTGCTATTTTGGTTGAAATCCATCTCCGATCTGACAGGACATAGTCTGTTGATAATTCTTTCACAAATTGTCAAGAACAAATGTTGAGAGAAACTTTCACACCAAATGCCATAGTATTACCCAAGGCGTAAGTGTCACTTTTCCTAGATGCTGAACTTTCTAATTTGCCATCAATTGACTCATACAGTTAGTTAAGATGGTTAAAATTTCACATAGCGTGAATGTTTTCACTCTGGAGTGTGTGTTGTTTTTGCTCTAGAGTGTATGTTTCTTCTAACAAAAAACAAACAGTTGACATTTACACACAGAGTACATGTGATTTTCTTCAAACCAATCCCAAACATATTCTATACAAATTTATAGTTCAACACATCAGATTATGTTTGTAGAGTAAAACTGAAGAATAATTTTTGTCCATTTAATGTAAACAGGTTATATATTTAGAGCTACACATTACTCTGAAATGGTTTGAAAACAGTAGGAATGATTTTTTAACGGTAATGAATTAAAACAGTATTCTGTTTACTCCTGACTTACAGACAAGTGATATGATAGGGACTGAGCACTCAGAGAAGTCTAAGGAAGAGAGTAATTGGTAGTGCTTACATAGGAGATCAGTTTTAAGACAGTTTCACACAACAATGTTAAAGTATCAAGAGAGGCTGAAGCCTTCCTTAATCCTGTTAATAGAAGCTGAGTCTGTATATCATGTTTTGACCACATACAATGTCACCTGGTGATCCTGTATGATGAGATAAGACCACCCCTAATTCAATCAGTGAACACATCTAGCTGCACCATCAACCACAGCACTGGCATGGCTAGTGGGATCCCTCAGAAGATGTCGTATAACTGGTAGCCAGTATCAGTAATTACAGGTAATGTCAGCTCAAAAGCACAATGATAATCAAGGTAAATTACATCCTCAACAAACTTGTACTTATAGACAAGATTGACATGATGAATGAATGTTTGGTAGGGTTGTGCGTGTGGCATCAAATATAGTTGTCTGCTTGTTTGTTGTTGAATGACACATTCAGCAATATTCCAGCTACATGGCAAGTATGCAAATAATCAACTCTGGACCAGACAATCCAGCCACCAACATTATGAGCACTGATCAATTTGGGATACAATAACAGGTGTCAACCAAGCTAACCAAGTTAGTGAGCCTGACCCATGATCACATCTTATGAAGACCGATTCTACAAGGATGTCTTCACCTGCAGATACTGGTGCATAATTATGTGATTAAGGTATGTGTTCGCTGCTGATACCTGCAGATACTGGTGTATGATCATGTGATTATGGTATGTGTTTACTACCAATACCTGCAGATACTGGTGCATAATTATGTGATTAAGGTATGTGTTTGCTGCCAACACATGCAGATACTGGTGTATGATCATGTGATTAAGGTATGTGTTTGCTTCCAACACCTGCAGATACTGGTGTATAATTATGTGATTAAGGTATGTGTTTGCTGCTGACGCCTGCAGATACTGGTGTATAATTATGTGATAAAGGCAATGTTAACTCACTTACTCCTAACTCAACTGGAATGTTCTATAATGAGAAAGTACCACTCTCAATACGACTTACAGCATACCAAACATCAGAGGCAGGCCTGTTTAACACAGCCTTGTTCAGTCTGTAGAAAACCTCATGATAGTTTATGGGCTGCTTTTATCGCTTCAATCATTGGGGACCTATGTATGAGAGCTGCTCATCCTCATGAAAGAGGCACCGTTGAGTAACAATGGAATATTTTATTCACAAAAACACCGCTTTCCAATTTCCTAAATCCAAGGATTCAAGTCAGATCCTTTTCAGCACTATCACTACAGGGAATTCTTGTGACAGTTAGCTGAAACTTGGACATTAATATTAATAGAAAATGAAGCTCACCATGAACCTTGCCTGTGATAACTATTTGTTTCCATGTTTTACATTGTTTTTTTAAGTGCTACATGATAAGCAAATCTACCAACAGACACTGGCAGTCACAAAACATGCATCAATCAGCTGATCAGTACATCATGAAATATGTCTTTTAAACTGTTTCTTTCACATGACTTCAAATGTCCCATAAAATCTGACTGTACACATAACAAGATAACTGATAGTTAGTTGTAAGTGATGTGCTTAAAGACATAGAATTGTATACTGAAAGTGGCAATACAACCTATTATTTCACACTCATTGCATTCTGTCCTAGCACCATTTCCACTACACTACTTTTTTATCATATGGTTTAAAGCAATTGTTTTTTATTTGAATGTGAATCAACAATGCACATGCTCAAACACCACCCAAAACATACCTCAAACTAGTCAGGGCTCTTTCCTCAAAGTGATTGTACCACTACTACAGACAAAAGTCTATTTTGAAGTATGGGAGCAGCAATCATTTTATTGCTGCGATCACATTGAGGAATGGGCCCCAGTTTTGAATAAGTAAGGGGCCATTCCAGGGAGTGTTGGTCATTGCTAGTGCAGCAGTAGGTGTGAGAGTTGAAGCTGGTTTGAATGCTGTGTCAGTTAGCTTGATGTTAGAGTCATGTGAAAGACAGATATTCACACACCTGGAAACATGATCATACCAAACCTGGCCTCAAGGACACACAGGAAGTTCCCTTTGACTATGTCAGTGGCTTTTACCCCTCCTCTGCTTCCACAAACCAGTGCCAACTTAGGTGAAAGGTGTGACCTGTGTCTTCACACCCAGACTGCCACTCTGATCACATGAAACCAGTTTATCTAGTCAAGACATAATTCTTTAAAAACATCTCTCAACATTATTGGCTGCAGGGTCATGAAAAACATTCTATTTGAAATTGGAACTGCAGGTAAAAAGATATTTTCAGCATATGAGATCACTGGGTCCTTGAACAGGTAATACATATCTATATTTATTTATCTTTATTTACTGTTTTATTTTATTTTATTTTAAACAAATCTATGAAACATACCTTCTTTAACAAAATCTCTCATGCCATTTGTTCATTTGTCATCTGCCAGATGTCATCTGACGTATTTGTTTAAAATAAACACAGCACACTTTCAATGTTCCTCAGTATATATTATCAAAGTATACATTTCTATAGTCAAGAAACACAGACATCAGGAAACAAGAATTTTTCCCCAAAGAATTTCAGAGCCCTTCAAAGCTGAGATTGATTGGCTGGAATTGGTCGCTGAGCTACAAAAATTCTAGTTTGGGTCATGTGCTTGGTGTCTCACAGAACAGGAACTCGGGGGAGGTAAACCTGTGACCATGAGACATGCATCAAAGTCTGATATGTAAATTATATTATTTAAGTTATTCAGTTTTCCAGCAATCCTGAACCATGGTATTGTACTTAAACAGCAATCCACAAAATCCATACACATGTTGGTTTCAAACTCAATGCAGTTTTGAATTTTCATGCTGATTTTAGCAATATTCCATCAGTGTCACAGCAAGGACACCAGAATTAGGCTTCACACATTGTACCTATGTGGGCAATCAAACCCCGGTCTTGGGTATGACGAGTGATAGCTTTAAACCACTTGGCTATCACACCACCCCGTTTTTGATTGAAAGACCTATCAGCTAACTTATAGGTGATGCAAATGAAAGAATATGCACTATTATGGTATGTCTTGGAGAGAAATATCATTCAGTATGACCATGAACATCACACATCACACCGTGAGTCATTTGGTTAACTTTACATATCATTGATCTCCATTTCTCAAGGTGGTAAGTGAATTACCTCTGTTTACTGACCGAGTCAAACATGAATTTTACATGGTATTTGATTCTAGGAATGAATTAATCTGGTTTGTTTGAAAGTGTGGACAGGTAGTGCCAAGAAGAATTTCATTACTTATCCATCAGTATGGTGAGAGTGTGAAACTGTCTCAGCACTCTCTTGTATGGGTGAAGAGGTCGCACCTGCTAAACTTCCAACCTGTAGATGTTTCATTCTCACTTGACAGCAACACAGCATTGTCAGTTGAACAACCATCTGTCTTGAATGATACACTTAAACCTTGAAATGTCTCAAATATACTGAGCAAAAATAGTTAGGGATATATGTAAATTTTGAAATTATGAATAATGATCTATTTATTTATTGAAAATCTGATGAAATATGAATCATAAAAATACTAATATCCCTAAATTATTCGTCCAGTATCACTCAGAAATTTGTCAGTTCTATGGCGGCAGTCTGGAAATAAATGAATCTGGACTAAACAATCCAGTGATCAACAGCATGAGCATCAATCTACACAATTGGGATATGGTTACATGTGTCAACCGCTTGTTTAATGGGCATTCTAGAAGTTAGTGAGTGAAAAATGAAGCATACAACTTTATGGATTACAACTTCTTGTCTTTTTTGCTATGAGCGACATTTTCATGTAGATGCTTACATCTTTATCAGCTTGATATTTTGGAACATAGCATGATAACGATGTAAGAATCTACAACAAAACATCACTTAATGTAATAAACAATAAATAAGTTGTAATCTCAGTTTTCAGACCGAGCCATAGATGCATCCAGGGTATAGTGGAGACTTATCGGAACGTATACCCTGGAGATATCGAGGATGGGGTATACCCAATCCTGACAATCCAAAGGAGCACATTCCTTCTGGTGTTAAAACTCACCAAGTAGTCAGTGCAATTTTATTCTCAATTAGCGTAGAGTAAGCATACATAGATTTGTCAAATTGGACGTCAGATTCCCAGTAGTATGAAAATACTTTTTTTAGCCCAACTAACAACATTATGCAAATATGCTGGGTGGCATGCTATTGTTATTATCTGTATATGATAATTTAATTTCATATTTAACTTTAGAAAGAAAAAAGTAAAAATAGAAAGCCAAAGAAAAGAAAGTGTAATAATTTGCCTGAATGATCAGTGAGACTGATAATACTCTCAATGATTCTGTAATTTTCAGTGGCTGTTTTCTTGAGGATTCACAAACACCAGGCTGACATTTATGTTTTCCACTGTAAAACAAATCTATGTTTCAGCAGATATTACTATTTTCTGTTTGAAGCTATTACTACATTATATTGTTGGAACTTTATGAGTGTTAAACCACAGAAAATCAACCTTTTTTTCACAGGTCACTATAAGGTTGATACAGCAGGCTGTGACATGTATCAATAAAGAAAACAGACAACAACAGTTTCTGTAAGGTTAACGTAAAAGCTACAGTTAAATATTGGAGTAAAGGTTAGAGGTCACAAGTCAGACGTAACACAGACTTACAACAGTATTAGAGCTGTGACAGCGTTGTTGTCGAATGGGGCTCTGATCAGTATCATGACAGGTATGACAGATGGATTTTACCACCATTTCAGGAAATGTTCCACAATATCTTGTTGTGTCTTCTCTTGAACTGATTCATCTGTGATGCTATCAATGAAAGGATATCCAAACAGTCCTCAGGCAAACTCCCACTGCAAATGAGCGGGGACTTCAAGGGCCTTTTATGCATCTTTCAGAAAATAAATTCTATGACATATCCATTTTAATGTGAGCTGGGTACTGACTGCTCATTTGAAGTTGCACAATGACATACTTGAGAAGACCCTTCTGTTCTTCACCACACAGATGAGGACCTCAGAAGTTATGATTTTACACCACATAAAAACTGCATCTGAAGAAGCTACATTGTCATAAATGCATGTACAGAAAATATTACGTCAAAATGAAAAGAGTCTCTGGAAGCCATTGCATTGATCTGATACTTAAAGAGAGATTTTACTGTGTGTGATATGTGGACTTCAGAAACAGCCCTCACAGCAATGATGAAGTGTTGAAGTAATAGATGAACTCAAAGTAGATGGAAGTAAATGAAATTTAAAAAGTAGTCACAGTCATCTTTACATCAGGTACATGGATCAACTGAACATACAATGTACGTAAAATGTGATTGCTGTCAACTTTAGATGGGGAAATAGATCAACTCAAAATACTTTATTGCTTGATTGTAGTCAAAATTCCAAAAATAAGAAACATCAGAGAAAAGACCAGCTCAACATACATTAATGTATGGCTAAGGTCAACTGTACATACAAGAAATAGCAGTGAAAACATATGATATCAGTTACAACAGATGTAACTTCAAGTCAGACAAAAGTCTTATCCAGAATTCAATGCATATAGGGCAGGAATTTATTGTCCTGGGTTTCCAGCCAGATTCACACGAATTATATCTCCAGGTCTGACTGGAACATGCTCATGGTGATGGGGTTTCATCAAACTTGAAAATATCTTAATTACATCAGACTTTAATCCTATACCAATCTCACATGTTGCAAGATCATTGAACTCATTGTCAGAAGTCATTTCGTTAACACCCCAACATGAGAAATGAGATTCTGAAGGAAGCCAAACCATTTTAGCAACCTATTAAACAAGCATGAGTGATTAAACAAGTGAGGACATTTCTTTGGTGTTTTTCTCTGTAAAGTTTTCTATCAACTAATGGTGGCCATCCAATCCCTATTTTGTAATCCAGTTTTTGCCATTGAAAAACAACAGCATCTGCAGCAAGGGTAAACAATAACCAAACATGAGGGAGCCTTACCTGTGATTTAACAAAGTAATGGAGAATATATCAGACAACTGAACCACTATCAGTACAACTCAGACATGTACTGTGAGCTATATGTCAGTCCACAAACTCTACAACTCTTGGGGTTTAAATGTCCAGCCATAACTTCCCTTTGCAATTTGCACCATGTCGAAACTGAAGATTGTAACATTATAACAGTCAAGTCACAGCTGAAAGAAAACATTTGACAAATGCCATGAATTTGACCTACGGTATTTCAATTCTGCAGCATGGTGAAACGAAGGGACATTTAATCCATTATACCTTTTATACCGACAAATTGTATTTTTATTATTTTCAATATCAATATCCTTTCAGTTTAAATGCCAAGCACTGTTGATGTTCTGTTACCATATTGAAACTGCTGCTGCACTCTTAATGGATACAGAAAAGCTGATATTTATAGTTTGCAAAACTAACTATTTGCTTCAGAAAACTCCACTATTATAGCTATTTACAATAGGATAAGACATAATACAACTTCTTTGATTCTTGTGACAGTGTAGACAGCACATCAATGAATAAACTTGATTTCCAATCTCACCCACAAAATAATTGCAAGGAGTAATTGTAGATTGTCACAATAAATAGGACATTCATTTTGTCATTTTCACTTCAGTGAATTAATGAGAGATTATCACCTACCAGTATTTGAATTGCATGTATACGTGTATATAATAACACGTTACTATAATTGTCAAACGTCTTGAAAAGCAACACAAAGATATTCACAAACAGGACACTGTAAGCAAATGTTGATAAATAATGCAATATTACAGCTCTATGACAATAATACACAATAAGATCTTGCCAGCATGTGATTGATAGCCTGAGCATCCCAATACACACCCGTCAGTCCAATATACATACAAACCCATGCACCCAGCCACCCACCAACCAAACCATCCATCCAACACTCACTTCTACCTGTTTTCCTTGACTTCAAGCCACAGATCCCTTGCTAAACATCAATCAGGGAAGTGAGGTCTATTCTGCAATGGAACATCTGACAGAGATATATTCTTTAAAGCAACCACTGGTATTATATCATGATTGATAAATCATCTTGATTGAAAACATTCTCAGCCAGCAGGGCAATTCCATCCCACATAAATACGTTAGGATGCAGAAACCAGTCACAGATAACCTTGCATGTCAAAAAGTGTTATAATGCTGATTTGGCAAAAGCAGAAAATTGTCTGAGGTTTCAGTATGAAATGACACATATAGGTTGATTGATAGGGGAATACTGTTCCCAGAGACAAAAGAATCAAGACAATAAGCACATCAGCTTGACAGAGAATGAGAGACGAGACTGACAAATGAAGAATGCCAACAGACTAAATGGAGACAAGGCTGTATTTAGAAAGGACAAAGATAAAAATCATTATTAAAATATGCTGATAAGAATCAGTTATCAGACTTTAATCATATTTGAAAACATTTGTAGGGAAGACCTAAATTTGTCACAAATGGTTATGTGTACTTTTGAGGTTTTAAGAAGACTTTTCTTGTACATTCTTAATGTGTTTTTCTTTGACCCTATGTTTTTGAACATGTAGAACGAAAGTTACAATATGTTTAAACTTGATCTTGAATCATAAACATACTCAAGCTCATTATTCTGTAGAAGCTTAAAAACGTCCATTTCAAAAACTGAATCCAATCTCGATCATACTTGATCAGAACTAAAAAAACAGGAATATGTGACAACATCAGCCATTACAACACACCTTCATTCCCATACCTATATTTTAACTTTGTTTACAACAATATGTACTTAAACAACAAGAATGATGATTTTATGGATATGTATCTTTATTTTGTTGAAGGTGATGTTTCGACATAAATTCTAATGCAAGATTTTCAAGCATGTGATGACACCAGAATCTATGTCAACCGTTGCCTTCTACAAAATAGAGAAGTATGTCAATACAATGATCATCATTCTTCATTGTCTATGCTTCTCAAAATGTCTATCAAAGAAGAAAACTTAAACAGATATCTGTGAAATTGCTCATCCAAAATGACAAGATCTTATTACACAGGAGATAGAGGTATAGTGTCTGTCATAATGAGCTCAAGCTGGATGTCAAGAGTTCGACACTTTTAATTGATATTGTAAATTTACACCTTAAGTTTTCTTTTTCCAACACCTAAAACTCACAATTGACAATCAAAATTGTGGTTTCCATAAAGTTTTAATGATGTGTAATAGAATATATTGTGTATGTATTGAATGTTCTGTTTGAAAGGCAGTCTAGAAGTTGAAGCAGTAGGAATGGCAAGTCTTTATGAATGATGAACCCAAACATCACTATGGTGCGATAAAGAAGCTGGTCATACACAATGACTAATCTTGTCATTCATATTGAATGTTTATAAATGTTGTTTCTGAAAAGGTGTGAGTGATCATTGCTTTGACCCGTAGCGCAGTCAGCCATGGTAAGTTATATGTGGAGCAACTCAACATGCATCTGATGCTGAGTAGCCAATATAAGAGCCAATCTCTTCCTTAGCACAAAAATATTTGTTCATTTCCCACACTTTCAACTTCATGATAGAATGTTTTAAACTAAAACTAGACATCACAAGTAATATTTGTTCATCTTTTTCGCTTCTGAAATATGATAGGGTGTAAGATATAACTGTATCCATGTCTCACTTAGGAATAATGGACCGTTTCAATAGATCCTGAGCTGAACTTTTCCACCATCAATTTCTCATTTAATCCACCTCTGAATAAACTGCCTGCAGCAGCAATATTGAGCAATATGTTTACAGTATCTCCGTCAATCTAAAAGTCCAATAGTACTAACATCTGCTGATGATGTCCACTCACATAAAGACAATCATTATGTCAAAGTTTATTTCAGGTTTGTCTGGCTCTTTATCAGCAAACATCGCTGTAACTGAAGTAAATATTGGTTGAATTAAGCATAAAACCACTGTAAATGCAGGACATCCAGCCATATTGGCATCGGTAGTTAGCTATAACATGTTACCCTGTCCAAAGGTGCTACTAACTGATTTGGTTAAATAAGGCACTTAGATATCTTCCTGGAGCTCTTGGCTTGTCATCATTGGAAATATTATTCCTTCTCCATATGCCCAAGGGAAAGAGTAACATTTGAAAGGAAGACAGTATTTATTCCATGTCTTGTATTGAGACACACTGGTTGGCCAAATGATGAGTTAATGGAACTCTGGAACTTTCTGCAAGGCGTAAAAAAAACAAAAGCATACCTCCTTAACCCTTTAGATGACATATTATGAGTGAGTGAATGTAATTTTGTCACTATGGCAGCTCATCTACCACTGCCCTGGGAACAAATTAAATCCAGTCATATGTTTTAATGTTTATGTTTTATTAATCTTCACATCAGAAGCCATACCATTGCTGAGAACAGAACCATATACAGTGGCAATTACACCTTAATTTATTCTTCTCATAAACACATTACAGCACACACAACTACCAGACGACCATGTTTTTCAAGATTATATATAGTCTGTTCATTTCCTGTATGTTTTTGTCAGCACCATGACATTCAGCTCTGCTGTATAGAATAACCTTGACCTCAGTTAAGGTCATACTGGCAGCACATAGTTTATACTGCTTCTTCAGTTATGAAAGCAATTTGATGTCAAGCCTTCACCGTTTGAGCAAAGATGTCTATAACGTCTTTCATGATTATGATAATTTGGGGAGAATTAACAATAACCTGAGCCAACCTCATGTGAAAATAATTCTCAATTTCTTGTGGAAAAGAGACACCAATATCTCTCCTTAAATCTCCAATAACTAGTCAAGTGGTTCCACAACTATCTGACTTGACCCCTGACCTCACTTAACACATTCCGCTTGAGGCAAATCAAATTTGGATCTAGAATGGAAAAAGTATCGAAACTTGGCATTGCGAGAGATCAATGATTGAATTAGGCATGGGTGAGAGCTCACTACTTCCAGATGGACTGTGAGAGTCATGGACATGAATTCACTTTCAAATACTTTCACTTCATAGGCGTCACATTCCCACTCTAGTTCAGTAAATGTATCATCAAATACAAATTTGGTGTAAAATCTTTGTTAATTTCACTTCATTCATTTAGCTGATGATGGAGGCTGATAACTAGTATGACTGAATGTTTCACCATGCAGCTTTTGAATCCCTCAAGATAACATAAGGTGTTGTGTAAAATCAAAATCATGCTGGAAAGAAGAAACTTGACTTTTTGTCTGAGTATGCCTCATTCTTTTTTAAGATCAATTTGTACAAGATGTGGGTCCTCATATATTTGTTTTGTTTAAAAAGAACAGTGTGTTCTAAAATGCAAATTTCATATGAATCATGAAAACATACTCAGTGCCAAAATGTGTTCACAGGTTAGAGGCTGAATTAAATATTTACTTCAGATTTCTTCAACAGTAATTTTGGTTGCTGTGCTCTATTTTAAATCTGTTATTAATATTTTGGTCAAGAATTTGTCTCACATAATGAACACACAACTCTAACTATCACCATTCTTACTGATGTGTCATATGCATCATATGTTGACCAATGAAATGAATACTTTATTTTCATGTGAATATCAGCCATGCAGTATTAAGCTGAACATACTGAGAGACTCACTGCACACATCAAATATCTGCTAATGAATCATGGGCCCATCAGAAACAATGGAAACATGATCACATCAAGTGCATCAGCAGATCAAACGGACATGGAAACACTTAGCATTAGCATCAAATACTGTCATCATAGAAACATCATCCTTCAGAATAGCGTCCAGAGATTATTAGTGCTAAAACATGGGTGAAGGACAATCGACATCACAAACAGTGTGCAGCCACTGCCATGTGCTCCATTAACCCTAGCTCTTCCAAACACAATCTAAAGTCACACTCCTACCTGTTTAGAATCAAAATAATCCTTTTACAACAATTACCACAGTCTTTCCAAACATGTCGGAATCCATCAATCTCCTACACTTCCCCACAAAGCCTCTTAGCATCTTTACATACAATCCTGCACTGCGGAGAACACAGACCAAACAGGGAACTTACCCTGATCACCAGTTCAGTCACAGTGATAGCATCTTCCCTCCATCTCAGTAATGCCCCATCACATCCATGGACTTCCCCTGTGATGCCACAGGCCTACTGAGTGTATTTACACAACATAAACAGTATTACTAAACCACAAGGGCAAGAAGAACCAATTTTGGTCCAGAGAGAAACAGGGAGTTTGTCCAAACACGACCGTCTTGATTATTGGAGAAGTGTTCTGGTTTGTTAGAAGTGCCTAATAAATCTGATTTATATCCAATATCCCCTGTCACTGTTCTCCTTCCAGACTGCAGCAGGATGACTTTCAGTACAGATACAGGCTTCAAGAATGGGATGCTGGTGATAGTTCTTTAAGTAAGACTATGGGTTCATTTGCATGTATTAGTGTTGGGCACAGATTTAAGGATGTGTCTTGCTATTGGGTTCTTGTCAGGACATCATGTCTGAGCATGACAAAACATTCATTAGAAAGCCAATGCAACTGACTGTTTAATCCTCACAGCAGCAATGACTCGCATAAATTGTTTGTTTGTTGTTTAACTGTACAATGAACGGACATTACGGCTATGCTATGGAAGTCTGAAAATACCAGAATATCCAGTTATAGTGATGGGAACAGATCCATACATTTAGCATAAGATGCCATGCATCAACCAGCTTGGTAAGTCTGATCCTCATAGTTGCCTTTAAAGAAAAACATAGGTTGCTGAAGATTTAATCTTAACCCAGATCTTCACAGGAGGTGTCCAATAAACATTTTGTCTAATAATAGGCATAATAGGACAATAGAGATTTAAAGACATCAACAACATATAATTAATGTCAGTGGTTGTTGTGAACATGAGGTTGTACATATTCTTCATCCAACTGTAATTAAATCTGTGTTCAAGCATTTGAAAGCACTTTAGGCCCTTTTATTTTGTCACCTATCATTTTGTTCAGTTTTTACTCCTCTAAATGACACATGTGTCATTATTTAAGTCAACTGCATAGAAGATAAATAGTTGTTCTGACAACAGATGACAGATTCTTTCTAAACCTCCTGATCAAAATCGATCCTGTTTTTTGACTGAACATTAATTCCACTCAGCAAAGAATACAATGTTTTTCAAATGAAATTGAAGGTTGCCTTTTGCACCATTTGTAAAGAAATGGAACTGACAATGAAATTAGCATTGAGCCACAGAATATTGCTTAAGGCTAACTCAGAGTTTTTTGTCATTTGCTCCACAATCAGCCAAAACAGTGACAGCATGTCTCAGACATTGCAGAACTTTTTTAAACAAATGTCGGTCATCAAGATACAATAACAAACATGGAGTAGATGCTGAAGACAAAATACCTGTAATGGTCTCAGTCATGTTTCTAGGTGGAAAGAACATGTCATATGGCTCTAAGGCATAACAAATTGCTGTTAAAAGTTGCCCCCTTGCATGCTCCAGGAACCTCTGTCAGGTTGAATATCAGTTTGGATTGATCATGTAGGAAGGCATTGCACCAGCATATACATGTCTGTAGGTCTAACAGAAATCTTACAGGAAGTAAAGTAAAGTCATCAGAAAACCTTCATTACACAAAACTGGATACAAAATATCTGTCAGTTTTTGGTCCCCCAAATGTGGGGGTATGAAAGATGGTTGTTCTATGCATGGGGCATATTCGGTGTTTTTCTCCAACTGTTCCAAGCTCCATGCAAGTTAACTAGTACTGAACATGACCCAAACACAGATGTTTGCACAGATGAGTCCTAGCATGGAGCATCAGAACTATAGGCTGTAGGCATTGTATATGTTAGACTGATGTGCCTCATACTTCACAAGTTGTAATATAATGTAGACAGTGTCTACTTTAGAATAGAACTAGGTTTATACAGCCTGTCAGTTTGTGAGTGACTGAGTGAGTGTCTAAGTGCATGAGTTGGAAGACATGGTTTCATGAAAATACAGAAATATGAGAACTAATTATTAGGATATAGCTATTGTTGCAGTAAATGTTTGAAATACTGTAACATGAAAGCAACATATGGCCAGAGAAATGTCACATCATACATGTGTTGCACAGCATGTGTGGCATATGAAGATAGATGCTAGGTCTGCCAAATCATTAATGCAATTAAGTTAAACACTAGTTTGAAATCCTCCAACCTGGTATTTTAATGCACAGACAAAATGGTGAAATGCTGGTAGAGAAAGTATGAGGCAATAAACAATGACTTGTGTCATGAGACATGTTAGGATTTTATGACTTCATAAACCAATTTCATTTTAAAGGCACTGTATCATGTTGCATCATGTCAACGCAAAATGGCAACATGTGCTGGAGTTTTCATGCACAGTGCAGAACCCTGAGGACAACACATTTTTCTTTAAATGAAATACAAAATATACTATACATGCAGATAGACATGGTATTCATCATGTTTCTTGGGAGAGTATCAGCAAGGCAGTACAGTCCCTTAATCATGTGTTTTCACCAACTCCAGCCATTTCTGTGTTATGGAAAGTAACTAAATAAATAAGTCAAGATATGAAAAGGGTCTTTCTTTCAATTTGAATGTAGCTGTTCATTTTCATAAAAAATATTTTTCTCGGAGACTAAACATTGGTCATGGTGGTCACCTTATATACTAACCATAAAAAAAGTTTAAACTCATTATTGCACTCCCTATATGTTACATATATATACATACAGTTGCATCAAAGATGAATTTCTCCACTAATTTGGAGGAACCAACTGCAAAACTTATGCCTGAAATTATGCATCAAATTGCTGAAAGGCATGTGCAAATATCATGCATGTCAACAACTGCATTTTGGTGTAACGTTTTGTTAAGAATTTGCTCATTTTCATTGATTTTTATCAATTACTGAACTCATGACAATAATCTTTTCAACTTACAAATTTGTTTTACAATACATCAGTTCATGTGTAAACAGTACCTTGAGACAGTATGGAATATTTTGCATATTGTAGTTTAGAACAGTTGACTCAAGTAAGTGGCTACATTCACACTAGTGAGCGAGTGAGTGAGTGAGTGAGTGAAACTTATGATGGGTAGTATAGGTGGTGTTATATATATAATGATGAACAGGAGCATAGTAGGATACTTTATGATGAAATTAAATACATGGAGACAAGCTTTAAATCAGAACCAAGTCACTCAGTGAAAATCTGATGCAGAATACCACAAACACAAATAGGAACCATTAATACTTTTGACATGATGTCATAACCTAGGAGAGAATTTGTAAGATTTCAACAGTATTAAAACATAAGATAAAGCTTGTATTGAGTTCAGTTATCCTTGCCCTTCCACATTCTGTTGTTATCTTTGCAACATTGGCACAAACATCCCTTGGGTACAGTTGTGACAATCATACACTGTAGAAACCAATAAAACACATTACAATCTTCCAATAGTTTCTGTTTTATGGCAGAAAAAAATAGCATCCAATTCCGGAGACACTCTTCCAAAATTAGGATTTCTTAAAACTAAGCACCCATTCATTGTCAGACGACCAACCAATTATTTTTTAACATATTGATTTGCGCTTTTTCAGTTGTTCTCCTGAAGATTACAAAGACTGGATGTGTTCTAGACTAGCCATTGTCCATGCTGACTTGAGTATTCAAGGAATATATTATCTGAGGATGTTTCACCATTTATTTATGGCATATACACATACAGTAATTAAATACCATATGAGATTTAGGTATATATATTAAAGGCAGACAGTCTGACAGCCATTAGAATGAGACATTAAGGTAATAGCTAACTAGGGTAATCACAAACTAGGGTAATCACAAACTAGGGTAATCACTAACTCACTAACTGCTCTTTTTAAAATTAATCAATCATAATAAGTCCACATATCAGCTCAAACAGTCTATAAAATTAAACAAAATAAAGAACTATCATCAAACTGTAAACAGAATGTTTCCTAAATATTGTGTTTGAGGGAATGAGTTTGGTTTTAGTCTGTTGCTGCTTGTATTCTGGTCTGTCTCACAGTCCCTGAACCACATTGTTTTCCTGACAGCCTAACCCTCCATACAGTGCTAAGGGCTCTAAATAAAGCAAATCTAGATTCCCCCAGATTCTGAATCTATGGTCAGCCTTGGTCACCTTTTCAATTTAAATAGGTTTATTTGTTACAATCAAAATGATATATTCAGAGAATAAGCATTAGTCTACTTGTATTCCAGTGATTGGTGGTGGATACCAGAAATGAGTTTATAACTATAAGCATTGACTCTGGTAGGAAGATATATGGTTTAACTGTGAAACTGCCCCAGAAACTACAGGGCAGTGTTATTTCAACAGTATTTAACATCACTGATTTGGGAGGAAAGGCTGATGATATGATGAATGTGTTAAGGCATTTATCACTATGTGAAACACTGTAGACAAACATCTTCTATCAATAATAAGTGTAAGTGTTGAACATGAGGTCAGAGGTCTCTGGCAATTGCCAAAGGTATGAGCATTCTATTTTCATAGACAAATTGGCCACACATGTCTATCAGTGCCATTGAAAATTTAATTTTGTATAAAAACTAAGAACAATCACAATAAAACAGTTCACATAAAAAAAGATTAATTAATCTGTATGTGTGTATATAAAGAAAAGTGTCAAGCTAAATTTGCAAGTTTCATAATAAGTTTCAAAGTTTCAAAGATTCATAATAACTAGCCTGATACTGTATCATGTTTAAACATTAAATGTTTGTTTTCTCAGTGTTCATCCTACCAATTGTCATGGTCACTAACTATTTTAATGTGGTAGTGAAATATTAATGTATTTACTATCTATATAGTATGTAGATGTAGTATGTATAACTGATATATCAAAGTTGAGATACGTAATGAAACCTGAGGCATGGTCTCAATAACATTAAATGAATCCATTAACAGCCAATAGGATTCTCTTAATTCCATGCTCTCTTTTAAACTGTTTTTACCAAAGCTATGACAACCTGTTGAAAAAGGCCTCAGAGTGAGCTGCACATTTTACATCAATGTCATGGGATGAGGAAGTGTTCAACAAAACTCTAAGGAATACTAGCACCAAAAATACAACCAACACTAACAGGGAAGACTTTGAAGCATCTAAGAGCACAAAAAAACATCAGCTGCTGGCAAAACCAGATGACAGCTGTATAATCTGCATCGTCTATCCAAGCGGTCCTTGGGAAGAAGGAGATTGCCAGAAGAAAATAATCCATGAAAGGAACATGTTTCCATTCTATGTGTCAATATAACAAAAAAGTGGTGTCAAACTTGAAGGAATATTCTTTACTTCGGCACCAACCATTTGATTTGTAGGTGTATATGGGGGGACATGTTTTTTTTAAAAAAAAACAATATTTGACAAATCTATTCCCATGACATAACCTTTATAGTGGTCTTTTTCTTGGTGAACTGGGAGTGTGTGTTACAATCGTGGACATCATTTCACTTATTGGTCTTCACATTAGGAAGTGTCCATGACATTTCTACCGGGTACCATAAAACTTTCTCAAAACATTAGTAAGGCTTTTACCATGATCAAACCGTTTGAGAGATGTCTGTATGATTTCTGAAGAACAGTCGTGTTAGATTGTACTTAAATGTAGACATCAAATTCTGGTGCTGCAAAATTGCTCAATATCAATGGAAATTTGAGTGATGGAGACTTGATGTAATCTTGCTGCTCAGTCCTGTGGATAGTCCTAGGCCATTCTTAGTTTTAATGTGTAGGTCAAAAACTGAAACAGATGATGCTGTCTCACTTGTCTCTTTTATTTCTAGCTCAGGTTGGCAAAGAAATTGGCTATTTTACCATTACTAAACAATATTGGATCACTGATAACGTGAAGCTGAACTTAATATCCAGCCAGCCAATTCAATTTAACTTTGCCAGTTTGACACAGAAATTTGTACATATATTTCCAGGAGGCACATCAACACAAGGAAGAGCACAGCTGGTGTCCAAATTGTTGTGTACTTCCTGTCTGAAAGTCTTATCTCACACATATCTTATCTATGAAGAAGTCATGCATTTCACAAATTGTTTTCAAGGTAAACCTCAGACAACATTTTCTTTCAGTCTTCACATCTGTCCTGAACTGTTGAAAAGAAAGATGCAACTACCTTTGCTGACCACATTTAGTGATGAATGCCCCAAGAATTACGTTTTCCAAAAAAAGTTGGTCATTTGAGATAATGGTGTACAAAATCGAAAAATCAAATGTTTTGGTATAATTGAATGTGGTTCTTTTCTGATACTGCTAAGATTCAAGGTTCTGCTATCTCTGGTTTCAAGCCATGTCAATCAAGTAGTAATGCTCCATTTGTCTCAACAATGACTATGCTCATGGATCGTGACAATGTTTCAATTTCAAATAATCAAATAATCACTTGATTGGTAATTGAACAAACAGCCAATCTCAGAGACCATTCATACACAAAAATGAAGGTGATTTAATAATAGCCAGTGATTAATCTGTAGAGGATTCAGCATTAGTTCTAGCTTTTCATTCATCCTAGCCAAAGATTAATGTGCTAAAGTTTTTCTCAGTTGTTCTTAATCAATGTCAAAGTATGTAAAAGCCAAACAAAACTATATCTATAATATCTGAGGGAAAAAATAAAGGATCACTTGAAAGGACAAGTGTTCCTGTAAACGTTTCCAAGGTTTCTTCACAAGCTGTGCATCGAAAACCTTGTGAAGAGACCCAGAAAAAAATATATGAACACTTGTCCTTTTGAGTGATCCCTTATTTTTCCCTTTGTATCTTAAGAAATCTTCAAAGTGTCCAATGTACAATTCGAGCTATTTCACAATCACACATGCTTGTGCATTAACATATAAAACACATACTAATAATATATTGCATAAAAACATACATGCAGATATTTTCTGCTGGTAGACAATGAGTCTTACTGATGATAATCTTTCCAGATGTTTCCTTTGAGATTGTTTGGAAAGGGGTAAGATGACTTTCTGAAATATACATGCTGTTGGACAACACTTGAACTGATTCCAAAGGAAGAGCTATGACAATATACACCAAATGACCATGAATCATGAGCAGGACACAGTTTTGCTCCTGAGGAAGTGATTGACATGCTGCAGTGGGAAGCTGTTTATCTTTTGATCGCATGCATTTAGCAGCAGTGGAGTAGCCTAGTGATTAAAGGATTCACTCATCACGCTGAAGACACGGGTTTGATTCCCACATGGGTACAATGTGTGTTCCCCACTGTGGTATTGCTGGAATATTGCTAAAAGCAACATAAAAGTAAATTCACTCACTGTATGTATTTAATCCTTGATAATTTTGTAAAAAAGTCTGCAAATTTCAGTAAAAAAGTGTTTCATAAACTATACTTTTGCATTCTGCTTCTGACATATTCCATTGAATTTGCCAATCTCTTGGACAATAACGTCAGTAGAAAGAGCAATAGCATTAAAGTTTACCTCCAAATCAAAAATAGTAATTAATGGGAGAATTTTACCCCTGGTGCAAAGACATGATTCCCTATATATCAGTGACACTTCATGTTCATCTAGAATATTGCCTTGGTTTTCAGGTAGTGAATAACACAATGTCCACCAGAGGTTTCATAGCTTTGATGTTGAATTCATGTTATCCTTGCTTCTCTACCACTGGATACACTGACCAAAATGTAATGAACCCATTTCTATCTGTAACACTTGACATTATCAAGATGGATTATTCTAGTGCTTAAGTGCTCCCTTAACTATCAAGATGCCTTCTTTTGGATCCTTTGAATGTAAAGATGGAATCTTTCGGCAATCAAGTCGTCCACCAAATACAAAGCAGACTAGCAGTGCTTGACCAAATCATCTGGTCAAATTTGTATTGGAGTCGATGGTTTTCAGACTGGAGCCACTGTGTTCCCAAGGGTGGCATTATAAATTTCAACCTATCACTGAGTGATATAGGGAGAACACTGCATCAATGTAAGTGAGCTGGATTTTTTACTTTCACAGACCCCCCAAAATACATGGTGTATAATATGTCCCTTTCCAGGACACATTATAATAAAGAAATCTTTCAAAACTCTGACTTGAAAATATGCAAGTTCCGATATGTAACTGAAGTCTGTATGAATATCTAATCAGATGTTTGGTGGGGTAGTGTAGCCTAGTGGTTAAAGCATTCGCTCATCGCATTGAAAACAATGCATGATAGATAGATACATAGATTCAGTCATTTGTCATCAAAACCTAGAATACAATTGTATTTGACAGAACACGTCACATCATGAACAATACAGTAACGTTTCTGTTTCCATTTACCTCTAAATAGAAACACATTTTTATAAAAGATGGTGAGTGCTGATAAATTATCCTCATTATTTGTATTTAGTACATTATACAAGAGTCACTGAGTAGTGATTAACACTGGATAGGCTTAAGATACACTTTAATCTCAGGTGATGATGCTTCTTACAAATAAACAGGAACTTACCCTCCATAACATTTAGATCACACTACAAACAGAGTGATTTATATACATGTTGATTTTTGTTTCTACGTAAGTTATTAATATTAAAATCATGAAGACACATTCTAAATGTTCATAACACTATTAGCAAAGCGACACATTAAATATTTTTCATGCTGTAACAAGGACTTGACACTACTGTCATTTTACATAGTGCGAAGATGATATAAAGCTAGGCCAATTTTGTCCACCAATCAATGGCACTGGTGCAATGTGTGAAGCCCATTTCTAGTGACCCCTACTGTGATATTGCTGGAATAAAGCTGAATGTAGCTTATGACTAAAACTCACTCACTCACTCACCACAGGTTACTTTTTTCACTGACAGAGGTATGGTGGCACCAGGTCATCTAAGGCACAGCAATTGCATCCCTTGGTGATCATCTAAGACACTGCTATTTGCAATGCAGAGTTGCATCCCTTGGTGATCATCTAAGACACTGCTATTTGCATTGCAGAGTTGCATCCCTGGGCCTGCCAGAAACCTGTCAGTTTGAGTTTGAATCCCACATGACTGTGTTTCTATGACTCCCAACACTATACCTGTGCTCATGGGTGACACCTAGGTAGTAAAGACTTGCATTACTTTGGGATCTTATCAAACTGACATCCTGTGATGTCGTACAAATATGAACATTACATTGCACTGGTTCATAATTATGAACTGGTTTGCTTAAACAATATCTAGTTCTAATCATCCAAATAGTTTCAATGAATGGGTTTAATTTGACATTTTAAAAGTATGAATGCCAGAGAATATTTTCCAAACCACATTCTACCAGTATAAATGGCTAAACCTGAGTGGAAAGTTTACCAATGGATCACTGATATCAGTAGACAGGGTGGGCATTGGACACAGTTATCTCAGATTAAAGTATCTGTCATAAACCTTATAACAATCGTTGCAAACAGAGAATGTCATATATTGAGATGGTCTCACTGAATCTTAATGAGCACTCACATATTTAAAGATCATCTTTTTAAAAAAACTGTTGTTGAAATCAGTTTCAACATCTTTTGGTCTGACATTGCAGAAGAGCACAAGAAGATTCCTGTCACCAAGGACCACAAATCAGCTCTGAAACATTCTGACTTCATCTAATTTGGCAATAAAACCTCTGTATGTGACAATTCTCCTCGCCTAGACATTTCAGAAACAAATTCAGTTCCCATGCAATTAATATGTAGATTCCAAAGACGTACAGCATTTGTTGAAACTGAGCCAAGCCTTGGGAATGTTTAGACAGGTTGTGTACACACAGTTCAACTGTTGAAGTCATGCCACCAACAAATTGAATTAATTGCCAAGGCTTGAAAAAATATCTGCCAAGGCAGGGTCTGGGGCTTATAGATTGGGAAGGCTAAATATAGGATGCAATTGGTTTTCGATCATCTACTAACAGTAAGAATAGGGAAGCAAACCCAAGGCGATTGTCAGGATGTGACAACCATGAAAATTAGTGACTCTAAACAGAGAACTTGCAGACCTTGCTGGGCAATTTCAAAGAGGTTTTACACTGTGTTCGGTAAAGAAGATTAAGTTTTGGCAATTCTGAGCCACCAAGAACAGCTTCTACTATGGGAAATTGCATTGTCCATGTCAAGTGTTCATTTGATGTATTTTTTATGGAGAGTGATTATGAACAAAATGTCGTAATGGAATAAACAACACAGAGCCTCTCAGGAATCTAAATGCAACTGAAACAATACATACTTGTGTCACACAAGCTCAGATGTAGAACTTTAAAAGGATTATTCTTTTTGTATCAACTTCAAGAGCATAAATATTTTTAACTGTAGTGTTATGTCTTTCATCTACTGTTTCCATTATCCATTTACAGAATTTATTGTTTCATAGTTAACATTATTCAAGTAATATTTCAAGTCATTTTGTCAATTATCTATCTACTACTGGCTCTAAAAGCGGTTGAAATGTCCACTTTGCTAATTCTCATAACATGAAGGTATCACATGAAAGCTTATCCCCAAACAAAACAGAATTTCATTTTGAATAAGAAACTACATTGACAATGATGGTAGTAAAAAAGGACAACACATAATATTGTGAAATTATCCAGAGGTGTTCCCGTAAAGATGACAGAATGGCATGTGGTCACAAGAAGCATTAACTGAACCATTATGGTAAAGATACCTGAATACTTCCCTTTGTGACCAGAAATCGCTTTTTTTGTACACCCAGAGGGATACTTTCATCAAATATCTATTACACTTTGAGCTAGACTCTTCAAGCAAAACCTGATGCCAAGAAAATACAGATAGAAAACCTTTCTACTGTCTCACATTATTTCCCTAGTTCCTTGCCATTGAGTACTAAAACTGTGGGATCATGCAGAGATTAATCTTTTTCTGTTGTTATATAACTATGCTGTATCTGGAATTTTTAATCTGATTTTTATACCAGTTCATTGTGGGCATACTCTAGAGGAAAGAGGATTTTATCTAAATGTGGGACTAAACTATACCTGTGGAAGCTGTGATAGGCTTTACATCTGTGATGATAGGCTTTTTATATTCTTTATATCTGTGGGAGAAGGTGTTACTTTGGTGAAATTACCTACACTTGAGGAAAAAATGGTTCCACTTCTGTTTAAAATACCTCTACTTATGTTAAAGTTTTCTCAACTTCAGTAACTTTCAATTCTGTTAAAATGCCATGCACATTCTCTCATTTCAGTCCAAAAATTATATTTTCGGGGAAATGTCTAAACTACTGTTGAAATGACCATACACTTTTGTTGCAACTTCTTCCACCTCTGTTAGAAGAACCAACAGCGAAATGTTGATTTTACCACTTTTTCATGTATGTATGCACGACTGGTTCAGTATTACTTCATTTTATGCCTCAAGGTGCTTATCGGAGACGTTTTTGAACAATAACCTTTGGCATTTCAATAATTGTCATACTTCCACAACCATTTTCTGGAGCACAGTTTCTCACCCCATGTCTAGACACTACTATTTCAGTCATCTCCTATGTCCAGGGAACACTGCCAGTTATGGGAAACACTCCACCTTGCAAAGTAATTCAGGTAATACTGTCTCATTCTAAACCTATTCCATGCAAAAGATCATTGGCAACTTGAAACATATTGCTTTTTTTTTGCTACATCAAACATTTGAAACTTTACCGGTCTGACATTCTCTCAATTATATTTTTATTGATATTTGTCCTTAGACTGATTGTCATCATTTACAGGGTTGCATCTTGACACAAATGGTTTTCAGGGAACTCCTTAGTGGGGCACAGATGGTTCAGTCAACTAACATCTCTTTGTAGCAGACTAGTAACATATGACCATAGGTTTGAATCTATGTTTTGATTGATATGTTTACATCTGTCTGTGAATATGTGTGTTTTTGATTTAATCATCTGTCCCAGTCTGCATCCCTTCTGCTATTACTTCTACACATTGTGACATAACTGAAATATTCTTCAAGTGGTCAAGAACCAATGAAGTACTATCTCATCATCTTTTAATAAAATATCTTAGCACTAAGATATCATGACAGCAGTGAGTGAGTGAGTGAGTGAGTGAGTGGGTGAGTGAGTGAGTGAGTGGATGGGTGAGTGAGTGAGTGAGTGAGTGAGTGAGTGAGTGAGTGAGTGAGTGAGTGAGTGAGTGAGTGAGTGAGTGAGTGAGTGAGTGAGTGAGTGAGTGAGAGTATTTCAGTTACAATATATCTATCACATGTAATGCATGACTTACTTGTCCACCATCAAGAAGTCAGTTGACCTTTATCAAGCCATGCTTGTTAGAAGAGACACTGAGATTTGGCTATAAGTTACCTGGTTGATCAATGTCTTCTTATCCCAACAGTGGAGACTGATGATCATTTTGTTATTCATGGGATTGTCTGGTCCAGACTTTATTGTTTATAGACCAACATCTTATAGCTGTAATATTGCATACTGCAGCACCTAGCAGGAAACAAACACTTCTACCAGTTTGCTAATGCCAATAGGCACTTGTACGGTGGTGGCAAAAATGTAAACAAACCCTGTATACATCTTTGTTTTAATAGCATCTGTGAATTCACTGACAGAGGCATTTGCTTCACAAAGTTCAGTAATATGGATACAACTTTTGCAAAGCCCTGAATTCTGCCTTGATCCTTGACATTGTTCACAGTGACACATGAAGACTGTCCCATCATTTGAAACAACGGATGTTCAAGATGACAAATTTAAGACCTTTGACATTTTACTCTCAAGGAATCCCATTCCCAACTACAATCAATGATATTGATAGTTCTCCAGCTGAAGCAATCACAAACATCTATGGTTCATCTGGTACCACTGCTTTCGATGTGGAATCCCATCACACAGCCCCTACTGAGTAATGCTGACAGCACCCCTGCCTAATACAATTGCCTTGCAGATTATCTCATTAGCATTGTCTCCCTCCAGTATCCATAGTTTCACACCTTCTGTAGGTTTCTCTCCTTACTACATTCACCGATCTTCAGCTGTGTCCACTTCCAACACGTCTCAAGGTAACTGCTTAGGTCATGGGCAAAGCTAAAGAGGGACCACCTCATAAAATAATGATTCAAACATCAGTGAGGTGAGGCTAATTCCACTTCATGAACAAGATTCTCTCATTTTACTGTATAGACACTTAATGCCTGTGATATTAATGGTGATGGCTGATCATGTTTTGATGTTGTTTCCATCTGTATTTCACAATATCAAAACACGTCAACTTGGTGGTTGTGAAGGTCTTGAAGTTATTTCATCACAGTGAAAAAAGGATCTTTACCATATCTTCATCATAATTATGATCAGCAAATTCTGGAATGGCTGAAGGATAAAAACTCTGGATAATGTACTGAAGCACCATTTCATAACATGCATGACTGATCTTAAGTCTTCAATGTTATGTTAGTCTTGCATGAGAGAAAACGTATTGCAATCAGACAATCAGGCAGCAGGTAGATAACACCATGGGCACTCCCTATGTTCACTTCTGTATCTTTGTAAACTTTCAAATTCAAAACATGGCACTTGAACCAAGAAGTTTAAATCAATAGGTATATTGATGATCTAATAATGTCCAATCACGATCTAAATGCTAAAGTTGGAATCTCCCTCCAACTGATTTAGCCAGTGAATTAAAAACTAGGAGATACCAGAGAGACCACCTAATCCATTTCATCTTTGGATAAATATCTAAAGTGTCAAAACAAACATGACAGCATGAAAAGAAGAAAAGCATGAGCTTTCTAAAAGTCAACTTCCCCTTTACATTGATTAGTATAACATCTGTTTGGTGGTGACATTCCAGCTTTCCAGATATAATCAAACATGCTACTTGAACAAAGATTTAGCATCATAGGACTCTTGCTCAAAAGTTGGATCAGATTTCAAACATTTAAGCTTGTGATTTTAATAGTAGACATGTGACTGTGATTTAAAACCTGACACATCACATGTTTTCATGATTTATCCAGACAGCTGACTCGCCTTTGCATGTGTAGGAGACAGGTCATAAACACATGTTTTCATGATTTATCCAGACAGCTGACTCGCCTTTGCATGTGTAGGAGACAGGTCATAAACACATGTTTTCATGATTTATCCAGACAGCTGACTCGCCTTTGCATGTGTAGGAGACAAGTCATAAACACATGTTTTCATGATTTATCCAGACAGCTGACTCGCCTTTGCATGTATAGGAGACAGGTCATAAACACATGTTTTCATGATTTATCCAGACAGCTGACTCGCCTTTGCATGTGTAGGAGACAGGTCATAAACACATGTTTTCATGATTTATCCAGACAGCTGACTCACCTTTGCATGTGTAGGAGACAGGTCATAAACACATGTTTTCATGATTTATCCAGACAGCTGACTCGCCTTTGCATGTGTAGGACACAAGACATAAACACATGTTTTCATGATTTATCCAGACAAATGACTTGCCCTTGCATGTGTAGGAGACAGGTCATAAACACATGTTTTCATGATTTATCCAGACAACTGACTCGCCTTTGATTGTGTAGGACACAAGTCATAAACACATGTTTTCATGATTTATCCAGACAAATGACTTGCCCTTGCATGTGTAGGAGACAGGTCATAAACACATGTTTTCATGATTTATCCAGACAGCTGACTCGCCCTTGCATGTGTAGGAGACAAGTCATAAACACATGTTTTCATGATTTATCCAGACAAATGACTTGCCCTTGCATGTGTAGGACACAGGTCATAAACACATGCTTTATAAACACAAATTTTCATGTCTACAATAAACTACAATAAAATTTATTTAAACAAAAGTTGGACATCTTTTTATGCATTGTTTTCAAAACCATAAACCAAGACATTACTAAAGTATATTTACTTTGATGGACAAAAATGATATGGTATCCTTACTACAACCTTCTTCATATTGGTGAGGCAGTGTTTTGTTGGCTGGATCTGACAAAACAAAACTGATCCTGAAATAGTTGAGGGAGACAACCTATGAGATTGTTTCCCCAAGCAGACTGAGAATGATGGCTGGTATGACAGGTCAAGACAAACAATTACTGAAACAAGCCAAAGAGATGAACTTTTAGGGAACAACAAATCAATTCTTAAGAGAAGGAGTTGCGATTTGGTCTTTGGTCACTTCTACTAGACTGTTTCACTCAAAATATAAACATTAATACCATAGAATAATTAATTATCTGCCCAAAGTAACTCCACTGGAAAAAATAGAAGTGACAATCATATTAATGAAATCATATATGAAAGATAGGGTGGAAAATATTTTGTTTGAATGCATTTACATGTATATTATTTCACAAGACACTTATTTTTAAGACATTCAGCATGCCTGCTAATTTTTTTCTCAAGTATTAGTGAGAATACATATTTTTTTAGTGAGAATACATATTTTTGTTAACATATCCTAGCCCATCCAGTATCCTGTATGTCTGCTCCCCTCAGCTCATTTATTTCATCATAGTAAATTATAGCCTGTAGCTTGAATTGAGTTCTCATTCTCAGGAGTAATCTCCCCTTGTTCAGTGACCTTTCACCCCACTCCTTTCATTCACTTATCCTTCTGTAAAGCCTCACATTTGAGTGTATTGACTGACTGAAACATTAAAGGTGAGTGTTCTTGTATGTGACTCTTCATTCAGTAACGAAGTCTGACATTTCAATTGACATCTCACACCAACTAGACCAGATGTCCAGCTGCTCATCAATCATAGTCTCCTGTGGACTCGTCCATAAAGGCCACCTCATACAACTTCCATCAAGTTCACTGACGTGTCACCTCTTTGTCCCGTGTATGTACAACTGTGTATGTATGACACATGCTGTTTGGGGCATGCTGGTCCCCTGGCCCCAGTCCATCAATTTCTGGATGCAGACATTAATCAAATGGTGGCCATGTGGTTTCATGGTTAAGTGGCAATGATAATTATTTTTAGCATTCATGACAGACATTGTGAAAAATCACCCACCTATTGTAACTGTTTTCCTTTATACTAATTATCATGATTAGAGACTAGTTTACACTTTTCTACAAGTCCAGGTAGGAAAAGAGGTTCTCAGCTACCTGATGGAATATACTCCACCCAGTTGGATGACGACTAATTGGCTCATCATTAGTATTTTTTAGAGCAAAAGCTGCACATAGCAGCAGAACATTGTCTGCCTCCTCTCATCCATTGTTGTGGCACCAAGTAGTTGGAGGAACAGTGCCTTTCAATCTTGAAGAGCAGCAGAAAACAACTGACACATGTTGGTTAGGCCACTTGAGGTTTCAAATGGACAGTTGATACTTTTATCCTTTCACCTACCAATACATTCTGCTCAGTGACACACCTTGCCCTCCATCACTTCCCTTTGTAATCAAACTACATCATCAAGAGATTTCACCACCTGGACAAATCAATAAAATACCGCCACTCATCAAAGTACTGAGATTCTGGAAATCCATTTAAACATGAGGAATTCTACTGTAATTCAAAACATTATTTCTTTTGTCTAGTTTAATATCTGTAGAACATGTCTGCTTCTATTCACAAAAATCAAGTATGCGTATGTTCAGTACACAATATAGCTGCATTATTTGATGTTTTGAAGGTTTCAAGTCCTAAATGTCATGAATATATTAAATATACAATTTTTGCATTTACAGATATGTTCTTTGGCAGTTTCACTGACTTTTTAAAGTTAATCAGAACATACTATATAATGTTCTAATCATGTTACAGAGTGTAAGGACAATCAATGTTGAAAACTGAAGAAAAAAATTGTTTAGATAAGAATTTAAAGTATGTATGGCAATTTCACATAAGTATATTTTATTCAGCAATTTGGAAACTATACAATTCCAATGTTTTTTTAATTGATCAGATAAGAAGAATGCAATCAGTAATTGGTAAATCCTATCTTCTTCATCCATGAGATTCCTGAAGCAGAAACCGTATCGTCTTATGTAAAATGTCAGTGCCACAGAACGACAACACTTGATCATCTGCTGAGAGGTTCCAGTGAGAGTAAAAGACAAGACAGTGGTGACAGAAATATCATTACACAATGTCATTTAGGAAGTGGACAAATGTGACATATATTGCATTTGGGCATACACTTTCTAAATGAACTGCAAATTTTAGTACTTTTCACTTCCATCTGGGATTTGAAACCACATTCTCAGAGTCAGACACCTAACTGTCAGCACACAAAGTCAACTGCCTAACCCACTCAGCCACCATGACTTCCACAAAAATCAAATTAAGACAACTGGTAGTCTAGATTGCAGATTTTGTGTACCCCTCTGATAAGTGTTCATTGGCACGACTCCCATGGTCGAAAGATATGATACATGGATACATTATATTGGAGAAAACACATTTATAGTAAAGTACAGATTCTAGTACTTTTTTGAGTTGAGTCCCATCCAGGATTCAAACCTGCACTCTCAGAGTCAGGCACCTAATCGCCAGCACACAAAGTCAGCCGTCTAACCCACTCAGCCAATGCGACGCCGACTTCGTGTGCCGACTCTGTGGGTGTGGGTTCACTGTAATCTCAGCAATGTCCCAGCCATATTGCAATGAAAACAATTTATACAATAAAGATGAATACATTTTAAAGAGTCATACCTGTCAATAATAGACTGCAAAATTAATAGAATGTCACAGATGGGAATATAAAACTAGCATGTGAAACTAAAACAATTTAAGTCAATACAATATAAAACACAGGCCACAAATCACCAACAACAGAAGGCAGATCACCATAGAAGGGACTGTGTAGTCCCGATGTATGATATTGCTGGAATATTGCTAAATGTAAAACTTACGTTACATCTGTCGTTTGCACTTAAGGACACATTTTGATATTTCTTAGGGAACTACACCTTTCTCCTCACTGTGCACTCATATTAGTGAACTTATCACAAAACTAGACTATAATTATTGTGATACTTGAGCAATATCTACACCACATTTTAGTGCTGTTGTCATCCCACAATCGCATAGAAAGATATTTGTTCAATCAGATCCACACAAACAACAGCTGAGCTGGGTATGACAGTCAAATATTAAATGAAGAATTGTTGCTTTAATAAATAAGTGTAAATTCCGTGTAACACTACACAGCTTTCATCACGACAAAAAGTGTAAATACTGGTCTGAGTATTGACCTCAATCACAGTTTGAAGACAGTCCAAATTCCTGCTACAAGCAGAAGAACCCTTCAGTTCATTGTTGGCTCAGAAAGTTCTCTCATGGGAACTTCACAGAGACACAACCATTATTTGAAGAACCCTTTTCTCAGAGTACTCAAACTATTGAAAGGTAATTATTACATCAGGTGATTCTCATTTCACAAATTACTGAAAAATAAAACTGTCATAATTGGATTTTATTTAATTTATACAAGGATCATGCATCTGAATCTATTTCTTTTAAAGTGTCCCAAACTTAAGGATTCTGTCAACATAACATGATTAATTATAGTAATGTGAAAGAATCTGCTATTCTTCAACTTTATTTGAGCAATATAAATAGTGTAGTACAAGGAGCAGCATAATAAAGAGCCTGCTTCTTAAACTTCAGGAAGAATATGAAAAAGAGGTGATGCTTAACTTACTTCCAGGTGTATACATCTGTCAGGGATTACCACCCAGACTTGCCATCAGACCCTTGGACCTTTAAACAGACATAGGAACAGACATTACAGTTTGACAGGCATGCAGGCAGCACATCACTGGAACACCTCTACCATGACATTGACACAAGCAGCAACTCAACATCCGACAAAACTGTTACTGTAATTACATCAAATTACATGAGACACTTTGGAAAAAGATTGCAATGCCTGCTGGGGCTCAACAAGTTACTCTTGGTAGAAGACACATTCAAATAATCAGCTGTGAATCATTAAATATAAAGAATCATCCAGTTGGCCCACAAAGTACTTCAAGCACAGAGGTATGAAATTGGGTTCCGATCCTGAATTCCCCAAGTTGAGCGAGCAGGATGGACAGACAGTCATTTCTTTGTGGAGGTCTCTGAACTATAGCTTTTAAAGATGACTGCAATTGTACAGTGATGCACCAGTGCCACTTCGCTTAAGAAAATGCAATTTGGTTTGCTTGTATACTGGAGCTCATCACGGATATTGGAGGGCATCAAAGAGTTTTATAAACATTGTGCTTGCCTGTCTGTTAAATTAAATCGATTAAGAAATTCACACAAGTTCCATAGAAAGACCTTTGACAAGCTGCTTGAAAAATCTTCACCTCAGAGTCAAAACATCAGAGATAAGGGACAACAAATGGGGGAAGACAGCCAGATTGTTAGATTTGATGGAAATGTGTTTTTTCTCTCCTTGGTTTGCAGATTTACACTGGAATTGAATCTGTTTGGGAATGAATGACCATTCCCGAATGTATTTTCTGTGTTGCCCTTTTGATCTCCAGGCGGTTCGTAATACCCCTCAATAGTATTGTGTATCATGTCGTGACTTTTCCTACTGAACCATTAATACCATTCCTCTTGTGAGTCAAAAAAGTGATAGATAAATTCAAAATTTTATATTTTACATACCAACAGTGTGATCAAGGTGCTTTTTCAAGCTTGCAAGTGTTTCACATTTTTTGTCATAATGACAAATCAGGGAACATATGAAAGTACAAGTGTCCCTGTATTCTTTTCCAGGATTCCTCACAAGGTGTGTACTGTACTGTGGGTGAAATTCTGGAAATAAATAATGGGACACCTATACTTTCAAGTGTTCTTTGTTTCTTTCAATGAGTTATATGTAAATTTTGCCTCACCTTCTTTAGCTGTTTTATGATCACAAACTATCTCACACTAACGTGTATACTTTTTCACTGACACAGATTACAAACATTTTCCTAATGAATAATCTCCCTTGAGCACCTCACACTTTTTGGAACAACTGACTTCAGTGAGGGATAAGTGGTCAGCCATACTCACCAGTCAAATTGTTTACTACTTTATCCCAACCACTTATATCCCACATTGCATGCAGACATTGGTCCAGTGCTGGCAATGGTTTGCAACGTCATGGTCAGATTTAATACGCTGCCTCAACATAGGTACAGCATCAGGTAGCATCACATATATTGGGACTCTACTCCAATCTGATAGCTTTTCCCAGAGGGCACTCTGAGTCTTCAAACTGATGATTACAGGATTACATGCTTGGCCATTGGAGTAGAGGTGTTTCGTCAAATATATTGTTTTAAGTGTTTCATTATGTTTAACTTTATTTCCAAACTATACTCACCAAAAGTTAGCCATGGTTCATTCAGAAATACCAACATGAATGATTACTTTCTTGAAATCAAAAACATATGATGACTGTAAATGATCACATTGCCACTCTCGACTAAAGAAATATATGTTAATGCCCAACAGATGTATGTTCTCACAATGGTGGCTCTGAAAAAACAGAGCACTCCAACATCAAATGAAAATCATGCCTTTCAGTCTCATTTAGTTAGTTCTTTGTGATTGGATGTAAGTTCCATGTTGGAAAGTTACCCTCATGCGTAAGTAACTACATGTCATTAACATAATTTTCATAAGATCCAAGTTAAATTTCAGGAATCATCCTTACCTACAATCGTATAATTTCTGTTTAATTTTTTGTACCTTATTTGTCAAATGTATCAACAATTCAACATAGTACTCCTTCAACATGGTGACCAATGGGATTGTGTATTGTGGAACCATACATAAGTAGATAAATTTGTTGTCATTAGTTAAACAGTGGTCGTAAAATTGAACTGAAATTATGTGCACAGAAAAGAGATGATTTCATATTTGGATGTCAAATTTTACAAAGATCCATCCTGTGCTCACTTTGTGAAAATTATTTATACTTCACTGAAATGCTATAACAGCAAATGCTGTTATTTCCATTTGAGGAACATTGGATCCATTTGCCATCTGTTGACAAAAGATGCTATAGCATGTCTCAGGAGTCCTCTCTTTCCTAGATTACTGTAAGAGTTTACTGTTTCAAATGAGTTGATCAACAAGTTACAAAAGATTCAGAACATTGCTGCCTGTATAATAACGAAAAGCAAGCCATCTTGTTACACATCACTGATTCTCCAATTTTTCCACTGGCTTCATATTCTTGAACATATCAAATTCAGGTACAGTGGAACAGGGGTAAACAGACACTTATCCAACACTGGGCCAATGTTTTTTTTACCAATGTGGTCTGATGGTCACGATTACAATGGTCCAATATTGGGCCAATGTCAGAATGCTATCTGGGATATGTCCTCTCTAGTGTACAGTTGATTATTTTCAGAAATGGAAATATGTCTGATTGTGACAATAAACAACTTTGCAACATACGTTGTATCTGGGATTTACACTTTCTCAATAGAGTACAGGTTGTAATGCTTTTCTGTGTGGAGTCACTTCATTGAGGCACTTAAATGCCAGCACACAAAGTCAGCTCTCAAACCAATACACCCAGCATGGCTTCCACAAAATTGGAAGTCTGACAACTGATAGTCAGGATCACAGATTTTGTGTACCCTTCAGAAAAGGGTAAAATGGAATTGCCTGCATTGCTGAAGCTATAAATAAACATGGCATGTTGGGTGAGCTGGCAAAGCCACCAGACTAGTGATGCAGCAGACATCATGGAGGTGGTGGGCTCGAGCCCACCTTTGACTAGGTATACAAACACTGGAGTCAACTTTATGTGCAGGTTCTTTCAGTGCTGACACAACCTCTTGTGTCTAGTACAGAAGCATGTGCACTTAAAAGAACCCATGAATCCACTGATCAATGACCAGATGGTGGCCACATGAATGCGTGCAAACACCTAGTTACACCTACATACAGCAATGTCCAGTAAACTTGGTCAAAGAACTGTGACTGTGTGTCCCAGTCCACCCAGCTGTGAGTGGGTACTGCCTAAGGAGTGGAAAGCCTCAATAAATCAGTGTGCATTGTGACAGCAAGAGTTGTATGATCCCAAGATTGATAATATCATGGGCAGTTGTGATTGACATCTAATGATCAAGGAAAAAAATACCAGCCTCTTGAGTATGGATTAGTCTGTGGATATATACGATATAAGTATATCCAATAATAATAAATAATAGTAATAATAATGAGTAAGTAATTCCTTATTACGGCTCAAGATCAGTCACTTCCCACCCAAAATTAATGTCGAACTTACAGAGACTGTCCAATGCCTTGTAAATGGATGCCCTTCCTGTATATCATAAACTCATTGCTTCTACTACCATCTTTGCCATGTTTGTGGCTTTGACCCTCAGATCCATCCATGGCAAGACCAGGGCATCATGGAAAATGGTGCTTTTAAATGGACAGGCCCATATACAGCCTCAACAGAATCTGATGTAAATCTGATCGTGTCCTTTTTGATAAGGCCAGTGACTTCATTTCTGAATTTTCTGTCCCCTTTGACAGCAACATGATTGACAAGATTCAGGAAAAGTGTGCTAAGTATGCAGATCTGGCCTTTGAAATTGTCTTGTTTGCGTCCCAAGTACACTGTCATCACTCCCCATTGTCCTTGGTGCCCTTGCTTTGGTACCTCCTGATCTCTTGGGAGAGTGCCCTGGTTCTCCACAGCCCTTCTGACACTGTGGGTAATGCAGATGGTTGCAATCTTGCTGAATCTATGAATTCTAGACTAGGCAACATTTCCTGCGAGAAGTCCCATTCACTGTCTGCGTGTAGAGGAGGCAAGGACCCTAAGCTGATGATGAGCCTTACCAGGCTGACTGTGCAATTATCACCTGAAAACTCTCTGCTGTATACTATCTTTAATCTGTTCAAAATACTAAACAATTATAAATGGGCTAGTCTAACAGTTGGCACGGGTGAGATGTTGGGCAGAGTTTTCTATTTTTTAGTCTGGCCAGATGGTGGTGTCCACTTACAATCAATTATTGAACATGTTTTTGTACATCCGGCATACAACATTTAAATACACCATAATCTTTAAGGAACATTAGGTAAACATTAAATAAATGCACATCTGGCAAATGACAGCTATTACCATTATGGAAAATAGCATTATGAATGAAGGCTACCAAAATACACATAAGTACCAGCTATGGTGAAGGTGTCAGCCAGAATGAAGAGTACTGGGCTTCTTGCTTTGCTTGAAAAACATGAGCTGCAACGTACACCCAATGAGAAATTTCAAGGCTTCTCCATGACCTATAAGCCAATGAGCAAACTTTGTATAAAAGTGAACTGTGCAGTACTTACATAGGTGGCCTGACTGCAAGTAAGTGTGACTGATGGTCCCTACATCATTATGAAATGGACAATATTTTAAATCTTCTGATTAAAAAGCAACACAAAATAATACCAAAATAAATACAAGATTTTCCACCCGGCTACACAATGTCTTTATAGAAAGTGGTCAAACAAAGAATGCTAACACTATAAATCATCTGCTATCATTACATAGAGGTCATTGCCTAGGAAGGTGAAGGCCAATGACTTCATGAAGTCATACTAAAATATGCTCCAACATTCGTCTTGTACTGAGGATTGACTGAGGTGATAAAAAAGGACTACTGCGAGTCAGCATGTCTGTGTGCTGTATTCATGTCAAACAGCTGTGTGGTATTTCAGATGGTTAGCTCAATAAAACCAGCAGAAGACCAGACCAGCACCAGCAGCATTATATACATGTGTAGTCATGTCACAGTGTAACTGACATAATGTGGGACATGACATAAAGTGTCACTTCACCTCATGTTACATTATCCAGGCTAATCTGACTGTAAATAGGCCTCTACCACTCAGTACTATTAGTCTGAAGAGTACGTACATCCTATCATCGCTTCCTCAAAGCAGTCTCTCGGCCAGCCCATAAACCAACCCCAACCTGCATACAGATGGATTACTGTCCAAAAACACCTCAAAGTAATCGTTTTACCATCATTGAAAGGAATACAATCATTCACAACACAAATCAGATAAATGAAGTATAACCAATCTGATTAAATACATGATGGCTCAATGAGCATGAATAGTTGTTAGGACTATATTCATCATCTATAGACACAGCAATGACAAGTGGTGCTATCTTGTCTGCAATTTTCTGAGAGTGGTTATAGATTCTGCCAATTAATCCTTGACATGCAGATGTCTGTGGACATGACAGCCAGTTCCACTAGGTTATTTTGGATACAGCTGAGTTGGAGTTGAGTATTTTCAGACAGTTTTGTCCCAAATTAGCATGGCACCAGACAAGACCGTTGGTGACATGGTTAATTTGGGATTTAATGAACTCAAGAGATAATCAAATGAAAATGGTTCAATTCATCACATGTAAAGGTCAAACAAACTGGATCGAAAATAGGTGGCATTCATAAATAAATTGATAGTAAGACGTTCTGATTTGGTTCCTGTAACATTTTAGAATCAAGAAAAAAGTGAATGATTCTGATGATTCAAGTTGATGAATATATGAGCACAACCAGAGATAGCCCCCCCGGGTCATATATAACGGCTAGATTAATCAAAATTAACATGTGCCTTCATTCCCCTTTCTGTACATGACAGTGTTTAAACTACCAGCACTACTACATGGAAAGTATTCAACAGATACCACCACTACACATTCAGGTAAGCATTTCAGTGTCCTGACCTTTTTGGATGCAAAATATATTTTCCCACTTCTTAAAGAACAAATTATAAAATCACAACCAAATAACAAATCAACCAAAGAGGAACTGACCCTAATTTGATGTCAAGATATCCGCAGTGGCAAACAAGTGACCAAACAGGACAACTGACAATTAAAGTTGTTTTTCCTGATGTTCAACAGCTGATGAACACTGTGTGTCACATGGGCAAATTCTCTATGTAGTATGTAAACCACAGTGTTTGTTGACATGAGGCACACTCTTCATCAGCTGCTGAACATCAGCAAATACAGCTTCAGCCTTCATGTTGACAGTTACATGAACCATAACAAAACAGTGCCTTCAAACCAACAAACACAATTATTTCAAGTGACCAGTGATAACAAGGAGGATTGCCACTAAGTCATCTGATGCCTGCTTCATATCCATTTGTATTATTGTCAAACTCAGAATGGTCATTCTCTGCCTGTGTATACAATACAGTATAAAACTGGAATTAACAATTGTTTTCTATGAAGAATGAGGACAGATTTATGGATATACAAATTAAACGAGTTGTATATCTATAAAACTGTCATCATTCTTCATTTCTTCAACTTCTTGAATGCTAAGCAAAGAAACTATTCTTATTATGGGTGAAAATTGATAAAACAAAGAAATCCATGAAGGATTTTTTCATCTTAGCCCAGAGGAAGATTGGGACATTGGCTCTACCTCATATGTTTTTCACACAACAGAATTTACACATAATTTCATCCTCCACACTATCCTCATCACAGATCTAATATGTAGTGAATAGCATGCTCAGTACCTACAGCATAAGGGAAAACACAAGTACAACTGGGAACCATATAGATCTACACACAACTCACTGGCCAATATCAATATGTGGAGAAAGAATGCCACATATAGCCTGTTGTCAATGAGTATACTGCTTTAGCTCCCAATCAGAGAGAATTGTATTCAAATTGAGTGTATCTGTCAACAAATCACTCCATGGTCTGGCTCTGATGTGCCTACAAGATATTTTTCCCAACTTGAAAAGGCATTAGAAACAGCATGCCAACAACAGATGGTGGTGCTACCAGCCTGATCAACAAGGTATGAAAACTAAATATGCCCAGCTGGAGCTCTTTCAAGGAATGAGATCCCAGCTGATGTGAAACCTCAGGAGAGCAGCTTCTTCAACACTCAATACTTCTTCACATGACTGAGCACTCTTGAGCAAGGAATATTTGAATAAGATGTGCCATAAATCTATAACTTATCATTTGAATGCATTATTTCAGAGTTGCAAAATCATTTAATCTGCCACATGGCCATATATGTACTGTCACCAATTAATCCTGCTTTAAAACTACATGGTTGTTGCCAAAGGTAATTTAGTCTTAGTTCATTATGGCTATATTTGTACATGTACATAGTTGACATGCTGGATGTGATACAAACATGCATATGAGAGGGACAAAACTGATTCACTTCTACTTGTAGGTATCTGTGTCAGCCCTACAATCCAGCCCACTGTTTAAACCAGATTATTTCTTCAGTTACGACAAGGGCCAATTAAGACAGCTTCCACAGTCTATTTCAGCACTAGATTTGAATCAATGTAAATAAATAGGATTAAACAAACGTGGCAAACTTATTTCCATAATCTTTAGAAAAAGACAATCCTTTCTAAGTGTAGCAGGGCGTGGAGTCATCCCACAGATGACATCCTTACCTTGTCAGCTTGCTGACGGGGTTAACCTCTTTGGTCATGTGGACAAGGCGCCCGACTTCGGATCAGAGGGTCCGTCGTTCGAATCCCAGCACGGGACTCGGAAATTTTGTGGCCGCTACATAAGACTCTGGTTGTAAAGAAGTGGCTTTGAATAACAGGCTACTTGGCCAACAAACAGCCCCTAGATTCTTGGAAGACAGAACAGAAGGTTCACTTGGCATGCGTTGAACAGCTAACACTGTATGATGACAGAACTCAAAACTTTGTATGCTATAAACTACAATAACATCTCTGACGTATATCATTCAGTGCCATTTTCCCAGTGTGCCATGGTACTTGCAAGGCAGTCACACCAAGGATGTATCTCATCCAGTGTCAGTTTCCCAGTGTGCCATGGTACTTGCAAGGCAGTCACACCAAGGATGCAGGTGTGGGCAGGAATTGCAGACATTCAGGCAATCTGCCAGGGTATCTCCCTGAGGCGCAGCTGATACAACAGTTTCTACAGTACAGTTGTAAGTGTTATGCTTTGAGTGTGTGCAGGTTTTGTAAGTGTTATGCTGTGAGTATGTGTCTGTGAGCTATAAAAGGCATGGCAACAATAACTATCACTTTTAATACAATGTGTTGACAGCACGGACATTAGAGAATGTTTAGTTAAATTTATGATTGAAATTAGGTGCTCTGAAAGCATTTAACATGTTACATTTGAGCACTTTCTAGACGGTATTGTGTATTCATACACAGAAAGGTTGTTAACATCCTAATGTTCCCAAAGGCTTCAAGTTAACAAGAACATGTCAGAAGAATGAGCAAGATGTGACATGATATCTGGTACCAGCATTATGGAAACATATACTGCTCACATGTTGATAAGGATATCGTGGTGTCCAAATGGGAGTGATGTTATCATTTTCAATGTTGGTAAGGAACAAATACATATTCAACATCAGTAAGAACAAACAGATAGACACATTTGCTAAGTTTCATGACAGAAACAACTGTTTTTTACAAATACAGAGACTGTTGAGTAGTGTGCATGACTACAACATGAAATTCAAGGTCGTTGGGATGATGGCCCATCAGATATCTGAAACAACATTTCTAGCCTTCTTTTACTTGACCTTTTGTCCCGAATGGAAGAGCGTCTGCAAATATCAGTGCAAATCAGAGTGTACGCTGTGATGTTCATGTCTCTGATCAACTATGCAGACCTGTAACACTTCAGTTCCACCAATGGTTAAATCCCTGTGCTCATTATACGTTTATTTCTCTCAACAAATGTCTAAATGTATTAGTGGTAGACTTCAAACTTCTCCCTCAATAACTTCAGGAATTGGTAAATGCCTGTCTGAACTTTGGAATTGTGCTAATAATCTCCCTTTCTTCAGCTGCATGCACAAAAATCTGTCTGAATTCTGTCATCCAGCAGCAAATTGATCAATAAGGGTGGTAATGACCTCATCAGACACAATTCAACAGCTCTGTCCTGAGACCGGAACACAATCCAACAGTTCTGTTCCCTATGACCAGGACTTAAGTCTGTGAACAGCATTGTTGGAACATGCCCTGATTTCCAACCATTTCATTGAAATGCATTCCATGCCACCCGATAACTGTTATTATACACTACTTTGCATTTGTTTTATTCTCAAAAAATAGCAGGTATCAGTGTTGAAACTTTCCCCATTTCAGTATTAATACTGTTCATCCAATTTGATCACAAATTTCGCCAATCCAATATTAGCCAAGGTGCATGAAGTCTTTCACTTTCAATAACAATACTCATTAACGGTTATTGAAGGAGCACTGGTAACTGAAAGTATCCAACATAACCAGTTTAACAGTGCAGACCATAGTGGAGCATGACTTTACACTCCATTCCTCCATGGTGTATGTATAGCTTCTGATCATTGTACGAGTTATGTTTGCCTACTGAACATTCTGGTGATCTGTCATGTTCAGTGCAAATGTTGTCTGTCATCTTTGTTCAGATGTATTACTTTCTCCACCACTGCTAAAAACATGAACTTTTCTTCCAAAGGACAAGTAAAACAGTTTGTTTCCATTTATATTACAAGTTTCTGGACATCAATATTGTTTATCATACAGTAACCTGTCTGTATCAAATGTAAGCATTTTTCAAAGGCACAGTGTCAAGTGGTCCAGTATTCTGGATATCAAAATTAGAATGTTGATAAACATGTGGAAGAACGATAACATTTATAGCCAGATGTATGAACAAGTGCCTAATGAGTTACACTGTAACCTCAGACAAATGTAACACATGACAATTAGTGGCTAGAACTGACAAGAGTAAGTGGGAAAGTTTAGTTTTATCCCATATGCCACAACTGTGCATTATACAAAACCTAACACATGAGGTGACATGAGATGTCCTTACCAAGTATGAAAGTCCCCACTTCAAACATTCATGATATGAATGTTCTTCAGAATAATATTCTGGAATTTCTTTTGACATGAATGTGTTTCTATCATGTGAAATTATCATCATTTCATATGCCTTAATGAGAGAAGGCTGAATGAGATTTCAGAAGCGAATACATGGGATAGTTGAGTCATAAAACAACAGACAAATGATGACAGGCCAGGTCTTAGCTGTGGAACCACTGCTTCAATAAATCTCTGTCCTAAATCTTCTCTATCAAGAAGGATGCAACATTCTCTTATCCTGTCTTTGTGATCATCTTTTCAAATCAGAAAAAGCAGTACACAAAAGCAGTAAAACCTACACCCAATCTGATTTGAACAAGGTCTAATACTACATCAACTTGGCAGTATGACCATAAACACTCTGATAGCTGACATGAAGGATCAAACAGTTGCTGAAACCAAGCATTACATCTGTATTTTTCACCCTACAAGATCACATGACATCATGCAGGATGATGAAAAATATTGAAATCTCCCGTTGATGAACAAAAAATACCATGAAATGGGGAGCATATACATCAATATAAAGCTCCTCCTAAAACTTTACCCACAGTGCCTCTTTGCAAGAGCATGTTTATTGATAGAGCTACAATGAATGTTGATCCATTGCAAGTTCTCCTTGGGAGTTTTGTGCCTTGAGGGCTGGTGTTGGGCCATTACTAGATGTCTCATCTTGTTGGGCCAGCAGGAACATGAGAACATGTTGTCATGGAGATGAATTATATTAGTCAAGACAAGAAGTAGCTCTTGATTTCGACAGAAAAGTACTTTTGGATACTCAAGCTCATAACACCCCAGCCAAGAGGAGATTATAGGATTACGTTGTATCTTATCTGAATATTGACTTTTCTTCTTTCATGTTTTTAAAAATGGAATTTTAAACTGTGTATTGATCAGAAAGTGAATATTTGGAAAAGAGATTACAAAAGAACATAGTGACAATAAAACGATGTTGTCACTTGAACTTTAAAACTGAAATAAAGCTGCAGCTTGAGAAGGTTAAGCCTTTTCTTATGGTGAAAGCCAGTGTTTATTGCTGCCTTGGACCATACTCCACTGCCTCTGTGGCCTGATAGCATGATACCGATGGATATCCAGGAGTGATGATGATAGATGCTGCTTAGCTCCTTGATAACACTCACATGTATGGGTACTGATATAATACTGAGTGGAGTCTGTATTTGTGCACCAATCAGGTCAAATCAGAACAAATATTCCTTAATTTAATATGATTACATAAGTAGCATACCCGTTATGAAATCGGTTTTGGTAGACATTGTTTATTGCTTATTCAGTGTACATGTGATGAAACAGAACAAAGTAACCCTGAAACAGCATTGCCATAATAAAGAAAGAAACGTAAGAAATGTATTTTAATCACTTAAGTAGATTGTTTTCTTTTAAACTATAAATGTTTCACACATAATTCACAGATTTATTTAAGAAGAAGCAATAAAAGTGATAATGCTTAAACATAAAGGATACTATGTTTTGCATATGTTATGCAAGTTCAAGGTAAACCTTATGGAAAGGAGTCATTCATCCTTCTCTTCCACATGTTCAAAATTCTTTCATGAAAGAACAAGACTGTGCACACAAATAACTAAACAGAAGAATGTTTTATGTTATCAGGGACTGTCACTGTTTACCAACAAAATGCATTGTTTACTGTTTACCACCTTCAATAAGGTCCCACATCCTGAACTTCATAACAGTTGTAGTTGTAAAAGAGATGTTAACTATTGGAACTTGTGAGTCAAAAACATCATCAATATCCAAGAAAATGTTATGTGCCAATTCAAGTAACCATACTCTTTGACTGTATGTTCTGAAAAGTCTTAATGGAGATTCCATTACATACCCAGCTGTGGTGGAGTAGGTTTCTCTCCATAGTGCTAAAGGAAAACATCATTTTCCTGGAGCAGAGGTTGTAATTGTAATGAAGAAATAAATAGTTCTAAATGACATTTAGCAGACGCTAACAAAACTGTCAGCTGCGACCTGTGTAATAAGTTCTGCAGACAACAAAATGAACTGGAATGTCAGCAATCATGAAGCTAAAGATTCGCCTAGAACAAGACTCATTGCAGCAGTTAAAGAAAGGTCACCCAACAACATATCATTGCCATTTCTTTCTCATGATTGTGCATTAGTTCATTTCTGTGGGAAAATGTAATTCACATGACAACTTATTGAGATCATAAGTACATGAATAGAGCTTTAATTAGTTCTAGCTCTCTGTAAACAATAACAAATCTCAGATGTATGCAAGATGACAGCTAGCCTTTGCTTTTATCATGACCATTTTGTGATGGGGTTCCTGAAACATTTATTACGTTTCTGTTTAGACCTTAAGGAAACAATCAGCTGAGAATGAACACTTCAAATCAGCCAAAAGTTCCTCAGCTGTTCTCAATGAAAGATTAAAAATTTAGCATCAGCCAAAAGTTCCTCCTCAACCAAATATTTCACAAGTGTCCTCATTTCAGCTGTTGACAATGAACACTTCAAATTTAGCATCAGCCATAAGTGCTTCCTCAACCAAATATTTCACAATTGTCCTCATTTCAGCTGTTCTCATACATGGCTAACAAGTCTGATTTATCCCTTACCATCCTTTGGTCTGCGTTTGGGGACTGAACAAATGGTAACTCATGCTTGTCATAAGAGGTGACTGCTGAGATGGGGTGGTCAGGCTCACTAACTTGGTTGACACATGTCATTATATTCCTGCTGTGTAGATTGATGCTCATGCCATTGATCACTTGACTCAACTATGAACAGACCCCACCAAAATGTGTGGTGTTGACAACCAAACCAACCATCAACTAAACAAATGTATCAACCTTAAACTCCACATCCCAGATAATCAATAATAATTAATTACTTAATTGCAAAGAAGGTACAATGAACAAATACAAAAATAGCACTGAAACCTCTTTCAAGAAATCTAGAAGTTAACTGAAATCCAGCACAAGCCCAAAGTCTTATGCTATAAGTGACTTCTAACTTGAAACACAACGGATAATCCAGAAATCAGTAATATTAAAACCCCTTTTTAGGTTTCCAGTATAAGACAGACAATAAAATAGATTGGATAAGACAATAGGTAACTGAAGACACAACTAATGATTGTGCACTCTAACAAGTTGGAGAGTCTGTCTACCTCCTTGAATGTACACTTTAAAACTACCTCATCTGTACTAATAAATAGATCACTTGCAGTTCAGATCAAGCTTTGGTCATCCTCATGTTGCTGTTATAATGTAAGAGCCTTCAATAAACTCTTGCACCCTGAGCCATTACACTTAAATACCTGTAAACAACTAGGGATGATAGCTCCATTTTCTCAGTTCATTTTATCATATGCTGCTGCTGTTGCTGACAGTATATGGTAAATTTCAAGCCATGTCTACAGGAACAAAAACAGTGTCTATTACATCAGTCTACAAGCTCATGTGAATAGGAAATATCCTCAACAGTTACTTACCAAATATCAATTTAAATCTCCATGTTGAGACCTTGGAAATAACTGAACGTGGCTGACATCATAAACAATGATGTCATGGAATACAGTCAGCCAGTAAACAGACTGTCACATCCTTAATGAGCCCTTTGATAAGTAAACGTTGACGTTGTGTTGTAAGCCAGACTGTCAGCCATGTTCAAGCAGTGTTGAATGTCTCAGCTTTGCCCGATGACCATAATTATGGGCTGGGATCCAAGATTTGCATACAATGTCTGTGTGTCAGCATCATCACCATGTTCCTGGATTACACCAAGTGAAGTCTGTGACTGGCATCACTTTGGGCTTTCTCAAAACATCAAAGTGACACTCTGTGATGTCATGGAAAAGCGAGACATTATGCATAAGACAAATTTGTCTGTGTTAATCATTGCCTTAAGCTCAAATCAGCAATGTATCTTCAGTATCTCACAATAAGCTCTAAATGATAAGGTGCCATGATTTTCTACTGATATGATTATCAGTGTATTGATTTGTGTTTTCATTCTGTCTTAGATGTAACAGATCTCACCTTCCAAGTACAGTGGACAGCGTTGCCTCACTGGTAAAATTAAACCAATATTCAGTCTGTATAATGCCATTAGCAGGAACAGTGTACTGTCAAATCTACTTGTTTTAGGATTTAAACATCACACAGGAGACTGAGCTGACACATGCCATGAATTCAGTAGCATGATACAAATCTTACTGTCATTTCAGCAACCCAGCAATTTAGTACAAAGGGTATCAAGGTTTTCTGCTTCAGGTATCAAAGATTACAGCTGACATACTTTTTTAGACTATTCTGAAGCCAAGACTGTGTTAAGTTAGCACAGTGGTTCAAGTGTTTACTCATCTCATGAAAGGCAGGAGTTAATTAAACACATGAATACAATGGAGACCCAGGCTGTGAAACAATATGGGTGAAAAGGATTTTAATTAAGAGGTTATATTACACTTTAAATATTTTAACTTAGCTGTGCTTGGGTCAGTCACCAGCCTACTAGCTTCTTTTGTTAAAAGCAGGGCAAATGTTCTGGTTGAGTGGCTCACCCTGTTGTTGTCAGCTTGCATGCTTTTTAACTCTCACTTGCACCTCAGTCACTGGACAGACAAGTCACTGACAAACTTCAGCAAGTTTCAAACACATATTCTTCATACTGCCAAAGTATGTTTGTCTTATATTGTATACATAAACACATGTGTATATCTTACATAGATAAGATTATATAAACATTTTATTATGTATGCTAAATAAGGTAATTTCAATATTTTTGATAGATTTAGTAAATGGCAAAATGTAGATAGTCAGGTATTTGAACATGTTTATGAAGCTTTTATAATGTATGTGTTGTGAATGTATGTGCATGAACGAAAGTATTAGGGTGTTCAGTATTTGTTGTGTGCTATGCCAGGTCTGTAAATATGTGCTTGGGTTTGATCATAATGTTTACATGTGTAACAACATTGTGAAGGGATGTTAGTATTTAATTGTTTGCATATTGTAGATACTGTTGGACTCCACCATGTCCTTTCGAATGTGACCTACACCTAAGGACCATAAATCTGGTATGTTTGTTATTGCATATCTGTCTGTCTGTCTGTCTGTCTGTCTGTCTGTCTGTCTGTCTGTCTATATTTACAGTTATTGTATCCTTTCAAACATATCTGAACAACTGTAATTCAGGTTGTCGCTATTACTGATGTCACGATTGTGTAGCCAGATGCTGGACTGGTTTCGTGGCCAGTATTGTAATGACATACAACGACCATATACATATATTATTTTCATGTAATGATATATACAATGTATATGTTATTCATACCATCTTTTGTAAGCTAATTTGGTTTATCATGCCCTGGATATATTTCTTATTCTTATAAATGTTATTGTGTATTTCAGGGTGTAACTGATGAGGATAGTCATCATTAAACCGAATCACACCCGTGTTGTCATCTTTGTTCATGACACAGTTAATACTGCTACAATGAGAGAACATACATGTTTCCCATGCAACTGCTTATAATAAAGCTGACATTGAAGTGGATTCTAGTGGTAAAATCTGAAGATTTTCTATTGTAAATATAGGGATGAGGGATCACGCTAATGGTGTATTCAATGTAATGATCATATTGTCTAAATAAAAAGTATAGATTAATCAAATAACTTCATATGCTTCCTTGTTTCTCTGTGTGAGGAATAATGCTGTTTAACTAGACAATCATCCTTCCTTGTTCTTCCTTATTCAACGGAAGTACTGAACACTTCAGTATATTTAGTGAGCAAATAACACTGAATGTATGTAATCATCAACCAACAGATGTGGTGTATTGAGTCTACAATCACTGACCTTGGAATTACATGGAAGCATTCTGGCATATTTACAATACTAGCAAAACAAGTTAACAAATTACTTACAGAAATAAAAAATCACCAACCACTAGAACAGAAATATACAGTTCCTTCCTTTTAACTATGATGATCTGTCCAATTTGTCCAGCTTCGTCAACAAGACTCCGTTATCACTTCTGAAAGGATTGCTTCACAGTCAAAGACCAACCAGCAGCCAGAAACAGGACAGATACTGTCTCAGGAGATTGCTAGTTACAAATTCATAACCTTGTTAACAACTCTCATTAGTGGAAGACAAGAGCTTAAGTTTATTCCAGCTTTTAAAGCTGCTTCTCATCAGCAGCCCAGACAGTTATCTATATTCATATGTATACATGAAGACCTACTAGACGACTTGGTATCTAGAGTTCAGGGCCCTCCAGATCTACTGCCACAGAAGTTGAATGCCCGGGTTCATGGTGCAGGCAGTGGTGATAGGCAAATATACTAAATATGGTTGGAATCCATATTTAAGAGTTTTAAGGTTTATGCTCTCTGCATGGTGGCCTGACATCAAAGCTGATACAATTTAATCAGTTTCACTCCTGTGTTAATCCTTGTCTGTTGCAGGTGCTGGTCAGCATTGGTTAGTTAAGGAATGTATCCAGAGTTTCATATGAACGTCTAGGACCTGAACAATGTTCTTCTTCACATATTTTCATCAAGTGACAAGATGACAGGAGGATAAGAAGAATCCCATTTTGATTGAATGTTCAACAAAATAATGTTAAAAAGACAAACCCTAAGAATGAAATCAGAGTGTATCTACATTTGAACACATGGGTATTGGTTTCCACTCCATCTGAAATCAATGGCACTGTAGACAATAAGGCCAGTACAGTAAAGTTAATCTGAATTATTTACAAACTGTCATTATACTTTATTTTGTCATAATACTGGTGCAATGCTGATTGTTGCTTCTGGTTCTGTCAAGGGTTTACTCATGATATGTACAGAATGGCGCAGTCACAGAGATTTGCCTACCTATATATATAAACATATCTACACAATAACCATCTGCATCTACACTTTTGAATGATGTTTGAGATCACATAATTATCTGAAACATTTAGAAATAGTTCACATTGTTTATAAACTGATGCATAAAGAATATACGAACACTAATGCTGCATTTGTAATCAACTAGAATTTCATACATAATTAATTTTTGCCATGTCAAGTTTTAGTCTGATCAGGTAATAGGAACTACATTCCGTTTCAAAGTACAAAGGACAGGTAGTGAAGACATGTCTTACAAAACATTTTTTGAAGGCTCCTGTACTTTTCCATTATTTTATTACACAGGAATGGTTAGTTATGATTTATGCTCTGTATCATGTTTAGGATCTGTGAATAAATGTACTATTATTATCATGAATCTTCTTCATGTGGCTGTGTGGCTTCTTCACTTGGGATGTGTGAACAAATGTGTGATAAATATCATGAATCTTCTTCATGTGATAAAGCACATTCACTGAGTGAACTGCTTGCATTAGGCATGTGGACATACTGATGTAGAACATTTGCAGCTGTCCAAACATTGTAGGAAACTGGTGGCAATGTGTTGTATCCCATTGAAGTAACAGGTGCATGAGAGAAATATAACAAAATGACTCAGGAAATACTGTGTTCTTCCTTTTTTCCTTACTTGAAAAATAAAAATAATAAACATGATTTATCTGAACATGAAAATTAATTTTTAAAACAAATATTTAAAATACTGGTTATGATATGATGTCATCCCAGGCTGAAATATTAGAAATAATTGATGACGGTTGTAAATTATGTGATTACCTAGCCAGTGTATTCAGTTTCTGTAGCAAGGAATTCCAGATGCACAAATCACGGTCTGAATGAGTTTGTGGTTATAAATCATAATCAGAGTCACCTTGGTTACAGCTCCTGGAAATCAAAACGCTCACTTGGTCATACCACCCTGACCTGACGCAAGCATCACATTGGCTAGTAAGTAACTGAGACCATGTTTTTAAAGTTCATGAGACGTTGCTTGTGTTGATCTTATTGATGTCTTCAACAAAAGCCACAAGACCAATACGGCAAATTGTCATGTGAAACTGAGCATACTTATACAAACACTGAAGAAGATTTAATGGTAAAACGTGTAATGAATAAAACTAGTCTTAAAACCATGCTATTAGAATTATGAATATTTGAAAGTTTTAAAGTGGTTAAGAAAAACTTATGGATTTGGAATTGATCTTTTGTTGATAATCAAGTATTCTGGAAGGTGATAAGCCAGCATGTTCTAATATGAAGCTGTTCCTGGGTAGTTCAGGAGGACTCAGGAACCTTAAAAACTTCAAAGTCAACTCTTTAGCTATTGAAAATAAATCAAACCATTGGCATTAAACCTTCAGTTTCATGGTCACCATGCCTCCAATAAGGGTCAACACAGCCATCATGTTTGTAAAAGGAAACACTGTACAGCACAAACCATTCTCTAAACCAACTCTATCTGTTCACAAGGACTGAGTGATTGTGTTTGGTTTAACTGCACAGGACAGTATTTCAGATATATCTCAGTGTTCCATGACCATAGCTGAAGATTTTGAACATGTCTGCTTCACATACAAATGGTTTAAACAAAGTGAGGTGTCACTGTATCAAGGAAAAAACCAAAATAATTATGTTGATTGTTATTAGGACATGGCATTTAGAAGTGATACACATCAGGAAGACAGCGTTATATATACCAACTTCTTTATTGAGACGAACACAACATTTGGAGGGAGAAAAGAATATTCCCAGGTTAATATTGATACATATTGAATTGAAACATACAATATACACTCATAATCTATTGGCAATAATATTTATTTTATCTGTGTGAGGAAATCAGAAAAGTATAACACATACAACTCATATCCTGACACTTCAAAATATAAGTGATTTTGATGACCACTGAGAAATCTGTTATCACAAAATCAATCACATAAAATGACAGATGTCCCCAGCAATTCTCCCATCCTCATTTCTTTCAGTTACTACCTGAAATCAGATATGAATTACTAGTAATCTTGCACTTTTCCAGTATATTTCTCTCCTGTCCTGCTAAAAGCCAGAAGTCTCATTATCAAGATGTAATCTGCCCAACTGAATTTGTAAATGCCTGATTAAACATACTAGTCACGAGATTGTCAGATCATTTCTTTTATGATAACATTACTTCAATTTTTTATTTAAAGCTAATGATCAGGTTAAGAGCAAATGAGCCAAGTTTTGTCTCTTTAATCCCAGTCTTTGATGAATGGGACAAATGACAAAAAATACACATTGTACTCCCCTGATAATACAGTAGTTACTGAGTTGTGTTTTGCTGATTTGGCTGTGATAGGTGGGCATTGAGGGACATAATTCTGCCTGCTGTTATCTAATATTGCTTCATGGGAGGTACTGGTGCTAGTATAATTCAATCCTTCATACAGTATGGCACAGCTTTCCACTCGGGCATGCGCTATCATGGCTGCATCATGTCAAATTCTGACATAACACGCAGAAATTCTGCAGATGTAAATTTTCTGTAAGGAAAGAAATAAATCTTTGGAATACTGATGTTTGGAAAAAGTTAATTTCTTGAAAGGTTTGGGGTAGGTGTTATGTGCAAGGCAAACTCAGGACAGCATCCACATTTGTTGACCTCTCCATCTATGATATTACATCCTTCATGCCTCCACAATACATCAATGTTCTCCTTCACCCTACCTATGAGAAATGACCAGATGACCAGTCACTTCATATTTTCGATTTTGAAAACACATGTATTCTTTATATTGCAAAATAAGTGTCATTGTTCTTATAGCTCCCCCCTCCCCTAACTTACACTTGTAATAGATTGTCCCCTCCTCTTTGGCAGTGTAAAACATCCTCCAGTCCGTCTCTTACTCTGTCAACATTGGACATATAAGTGAACAGCAAGTGAAAAGTAAGTTGATAGGTGATGACCTTGTGACAAAAACTATTTGACAAAGTTTACTGTCACATAACAGCAATGAATTTCAAAGGTAACTGCCCAGCCAGTACCATACCAGTGATGCCATCCAGTTTACACTGCCATCTCTGGAGGTCCGGCACATCTCCAGCACACAGTCAGTACCTTCCCATGAAACACCCAGCAGCTTCAGTGTAGAAAAGGAGTTTTACCTTGACAACGCACAATAACCTTGTCCACCACTTCTTATGAGCAAATTATGATGGCTGGGAAAAGCCACTGAAACTGTGATTGTGGACAATTAACAAAGCCCTATTAACTGTGCTACCTCAGATAAATGGTCACTTTTCTCCAGATCAAAAGCACTGGCATTGTTTCTGGCAACAGTTCTCCAGAGTAATTGCACATACTGATTCTTTCTTTCTGAGACATTCAAACTATCACAAACTGTGTTGCCAAATGAACATGTTTCTTTACTTGTAACCAGTAGAATCACTGCACTTGTACAATAATCCTGCAGTTTAAAAATGTTTCTAGCAAACACACTGAATGGTCTATCATGTCACTATAACTTATCTGGTTCTAGGTTATTTTATGCAAATTATGTCAGAGTTGGTAGCTACAACAGTGTAAGACATGCTAACTGGGTTTGAAAACACTTGCAGCCAGCACTGATTATCAGTGATCTATACAAGCAACTTTCACCTCCATTTTTTTCTTGAGTGCCCAAAGGAATGTCTGTTTTATGGATACTCAACACTGGTTATTCTCTGGTGTTGATGGCAGACCCAGCCACAAAGGAGCTGCATGAACACATCTGTCTTCAGTGATAAAACAGTTTCGCAAGGTTTTTGAGATGCTCCCAGCTGCATGCTTCTGTATGTTGTTACATTGTTTGATTGGTGACATCAAGAGGTGATCAAGTATGACAATGGTATGAAAAGAGGTGTTAGATCAATAATCATATAATACTTGCTTGTTGTTCAATACCAGCAATAGCAGTGTTCCAGCAATTTCTGGGCCAGATAAGCCAGAGATCTGTTCTGAAAAGGGTCCATGACATTGGGTCACAATAATGCCATGGATGATTTATCCATTCAGTTGCCTTCTGAACACATGTACACGTACCTGTACAGGTAACAACAGAACTTACTATATCCCCTACCTGCCACAGTAGCTGTTTTTACCTAATACATTCAAACATGCTTTGATGTTTGTTTATAAACAAACACTTAATTGTGACCTACAGTGGCATGTGTTTGATTGAACCATACAGATTATATTACATTATAAAGCAAGAACAATTCAATTAATAAATCACAACACAACTGACTAATAATGTAAATATATTTTTGATTGATAATTATATCATAAAACACAAACTAAAATGTTTTGAAAAAATCACACATTATAGAATAAATAAAATGTCAGCTTGAATTATTGTCAGCTAAAAATGTGGGAACCCCATCCCAAAACGAAATGAGTAAAGTTTCAAGCCTGCCAACTTATCAAATCATCAGATCACTATTTAAACTTCCCATACTGGCTGCTGTCCTGTTAACATATAAAACTAACTTTATTCTAACTTCAAATCAAACAATAATCCATGGTATATCAAGGAGACAAAAGATTCATAAAACACATTAAAGACAGGATCTGAAGGTTTCATGGGACATTTAATTGTCATATTTTACAGGTTTGTTTCAGCTATTATTGACAAAAAGAATTTAACTTGTGATTGGGGACCTACAATGCAAACATGTGAAATTAAAGCTCAAAGATGATGATCGTAAAAAGGCACTTTCCAACTCTGTTTATAGCCATGGCTAATATTTCACCTATTGATTTTTCCCCATTTTGGCAAAGAACAATCTTCTGTGAGAAGTTACAAGCTATTCTCAGAAAACAGTCCTTGAAAGTGATGAGGAATGTCTAGGAAACTGCCCAAGCTGGCAACACAACCACCATCAGGCATGTAAAGTGTGCCCACATCTTGAGCTATGGTGTATCTTTCATTTCAAGACTTATCCCTCACAGGCTGACTGCTCTTTCTGATGTAAGCAGCTGTCTTCATGGTGTGTGAGCGTGGTGGTGTTGTATCCTTGCCTCACAGTCAATAACTGTCTGAAGATATGCCAGTTTTCTTTTTGAACCTTTCCACCTTTGCTTTAATAACTGATTGCCCAGATAATTGGAAGGAGCATTTATGTAATAATGTTCTCATTTTTCAAGTTCTTTATAGAAGTTTGATATGCTATTCTGGTGATCTAAGATATACATTTTGCATGATATCTGTTATTTTGCCAGACTGTACCTAGTCTGTTCTGTGTTGACTTGAACACCCCTGCGGTGAAAGGAATCGTGCACAGTGTTCCACTGTGTCGAACTAAAACACATTTTATACAGTATATACATGCAAGCAGTTACATATACGTGTGCATGCGTGTATGCACGTTTACTTATTTACTTTTTGTTTCAGTTATTGATTCGTCTGTTTTTTAGTCTCTATAGGAGGTAAACAGAAAATAGCCTTTCAGAATAACCTTTGTGGACATACATGTATTATGTCATGAGTAAATTGCCTCAGCTGAGATCCTTGGTGATGAATTTGTAGCATTCAGTCACAAGACAGATCATCTGTAATGCTACGTATATACGTTTGGGTCAAGATATTCTTTATACCACTTATGTACACTATTAAAAGCATAAAATGGAACATGTCATGTGTTCACTTAACCCAAACCAAATTCATCTCAACACATGGGATATTAACTCTTTCCAGTTTGACAGCATGCAAAATGAAATAAAAGTCAAGATGGGCCAATATGTGGAAGGAGGTTACTCTTGACTTAAACATCGAGAACCACTTGTACTTTGATTTGATTTGTGTTCTATATTTAATGTTTTAAGTACTGTCAGTGCTGCAGAAGACTGTATGCTGCGTGCATAAATATTCTAGCTGTATGACAAGAGCCTGTAGCTGATAAAAATTACAAAACCCTTTCCACAAGTTTATGAAATCACTGCTAAAAGAAAAAAATCTCTGTTTGAACAATTGTCTGACAAACCATGGTTAATACCATGGACTACAGTCCACATGGTGTACCGCTGGGTACTAAATCTAACCCAGAAACCTACAAGGGTGTTGATAAATATCACATTCAGACGTTTACATCAACAACTCCACATCTTTTTAAAGGAAGCACATGAGCACATGATAAATTAAGAATGTATCCTTAAGTATCAAGCATCATCTAGAAGCATAATTACCAAAAGGAACATACATCATATCTAAACATGATGTTATGGAATGGCAAAGTATCACTGTAAAATTTTACGAGACCCTCTACAAGCATTACAAATGACTACCTTATTAATATATCAGTTCAACAAAGGTTGGACCCTCTGATAATTAACTCAGATGAACTAATATCAGAAACAAATGTCTGTGTTAAGTACCACTTTCATCTTGATTGTTAATGATTTAACTACCCAACACATCTGCTCCCAACCTGCAGAGATCACAGATCCCTGACCACGAGGATCTGTTGTAATAACATAGACCAGATATGTGGAGTTGAGAGCTGTCTGGCAGATGAGCCTTCATTGCCTTCCTTGATTACCCTGACTATATTCCAGCAGCTTCATGTTTATGTCCAGACCTCATACCTACAAGATTGCACTGGCAGTTCATTACAAGGCAGAGTGGAACAATACACTGCTGTCTGACAGTGTAATGCCTCAACTGTCTGCAAATCAACCCAATTAAGGACATTCCCAACACATTCACCATAAGAATCTTGCACATGTGTTACAACACTGCAGAGATAGATATCTGATAGGCTTGTTATTTTCATGACAACCCCAGGATTGAGGAAAGCATGTTCTCTGGAGAAAAACTTGAGCATGAACTATCAATACTTTTTATGGTTTGTCGGCCATGTCAGATACTGATCAGTCTCCCAATGGGAAACGATAGCACGTTCAGTTTCAGTTGTAATCTTTCTGTATTCTTTGTGTCCATGGTAAACATCATTGCCTTACTGATGAATATATCTCCAGCATTCGAAATACCTGCCTACCCAAATGCCAGGAACATTCATTATAAGATATTCATTATATTTCAGTGTCAGAAATCATTAATAATCCACTTGTAAAAATAAATGATGAATTCGAACTGAATGATAATTCATGTTGCTTTTCAAACATAAATTATTTGCAGGCAAGTAGGTTTTGGTCACGACTGACAAGTTTACATCTAACCAGACCTGTGGTCTGGCTGAAATTTTGGTGTTTCATACCATGATGTCCCAGCAGTAAAATACCTATTATTTCTGTGACCTGAACTCAGGCAGACTTATTAGAGTATCTTCTCTCTCTAATTTGAATTCATTGTGGTGCCTGATGACATCAGCTTGCTTGTAAAAGAAGATAAGAAAAGAAAAGAAGAACATTCTTTCTATATCCATAAACAATCTCTGCGCAAGCAGCGATAGTTATACAATTTGACATATGTTCATGAATCCCTATGAAATTAAATTGACAGCAAGGGTATCCTGCCTATCCTGCCAAAACTGTTCCAAGCAAAACAAAAACATTTGGGAAATCACACATGCACATGGGAATTTGGCAAATTTAAGGGATGCAACAGTGCACAGAGACTTCTGTCACCATAAACAATTTTGTCCCCTAGCTTGTCTTCTTTAGGTACTGGCAGTGTTGTCAGTCAGTTCTCAGTCTGCTTTGATAGTATCTCAGAAATGACAGAATTTACATTCTGCCATTACATGAAGCAGGCTTACAGACAAAACCCAATCTTTGTCCCAAGGGATAATAATGTGCAAATTGTTTACACACCTAAAGACAAATATGTACTCCTTGCACCTTTTAGAATCAGCCACACCCTTGTTTGCTGATAATGAACACTACAAGCAGTTCCGATGTATATTTAAACAAAATGTTCTTTTGTTCTGTGAATGGTCTTCTATGGTGCACACATAAATTCAGCATACACACCTCATTCCTTTGGCAAACATTAGATTTCTTTATTGGTTGGTAGTTTGATGAGCATTGCTTTTAAAAAAGAGCAATATTTGTTGCCCAGTTTCTTAGCATGCCCATGAAAAAAGAAAGAGTCACTCCAGATGATGAACTAATCAGTCAATATCAGATCCTTTCAGTGGGCCAAATTATTGATTCATGAAAGAGTACTTGAAGAGTTTCAGCAAATTAACATGGAACAATCACATGGTGGCACATGTCCTCATGTACAGAAGACAGAACAGATGTCAGGTTGAATTTGTAGGACTTTTGTCATGCTGCACACTGAATAGTATGACTGTCAACAAGTTCTGATGTTCTGTTGACCAACATATACATAACCATCACAGAACAAAATATTTTTAAGAATCTACACAAAAATAAGTAGTGTCTCTTTAAGCTAATGACTTCCTTTGAAATGTATGTCTGCCTCCACTGTAGTGCATGTGTAGTAAATATGCAACTGTTAACCATCCAGTGCCTCAAAGGCTGAATAGGTTGCTCCCCAGGGAGCAGAAAATACAACTGAAGTGCAGTGACTAACTAGTGGTATGATCTATCATGTATGAGTGTGGAGCTGTCATAACCTGAAAAGGGTGCTCTACAAATTCATCAGCAGACGTCAAATGTAACATGACTTTCGGAAAATGACTTAGTCTGCATCAAGGTAATACAGCAGGCATGTCTGTAAGAAGTCCCTATTTAGCAAATGTGAAATGAACAGTTGATCTTTCAAGTATGTAGAAAGAAAGCAAATGCTCTATAAATTCTACATCTGTCACCTGAAGCACTAGATGAGAACTTGATCAGTATCTGGTCCAGCTTGTAATCAGACGTGCACCAGACAAGCCATGAGCAGTGACCATGTATAATCTGTGTTGCAACCAAGTTACAAAGAGACAGCAAATGTCTTCACTCCTAGTTTACATGACCTGTTTCCCTGAGAACCACTGAATCAATGGCAGACGTCCCTTTTCATCATTTTCATGCAATACGGTGATGCTCATTCACTTTCTATAGTAATCCAGTGGTTAGAGTGGTTGCTCATTAAACAGATACCCCACATTGTAGGAGGTTAATTTACAGTAATGTGTGTTGGCTCTCTGTACATACACAAACTGCAACTGAACAGCCATTCAGACATAGATACGAAAGAGATAATGCCATGCTGGACAGGGGATTGCTGGTGAAATGATTACACACACATGTGGGCAATCTACATTCCCAGACAGGGCCACTCAAAAGACCATTCATCTGCATGGAACAGTGATATAGCAATGTGCCTTGTCACCATCATCTAATGGGAGGGGAATTGGGTTCTGGACACGGTACAACATGACCTGGGACTGATGGCAGTGCTGTAACTTTATAGGACAAAAGTCTTAGTGCTGGGTGAGTGAGTGAGTGAGTTAGTGAATGGGGGGTAGGTGAGGAAGGGAGGGAGGGAGGAAGCAAGCAAGGTAAGGAATGAGGAAGAGAGTGAAGAAGTGAGTGAGTGATGCATTGAATTGCATTTCTGTCATATAACAATATAAAGTCAACTTAACGTGAGACTTAGTGATTTTGGCAAAATTCACACAATATCATAGTGGGGGACACCAGAAATGCGCCTTAATATAGAAGGCCAGATACACACCAGAAATATCAATACAATGATCTGCAGTTGTTGCCCTTTCAGTCTGTTCATGAAGAAACTAAGACACCGCTTGCTGTTGTACCACAACCAGACAGCTATTTTAAACACTGATTTTTGTTGATTTTTGTTGATTTTACTTATCTGCCGGTTGGTGTGAGATACCATTTACTCTACAACTGATTCACAGCAGAAATGTTACAGTGACATCTTTTACTCCATCAACCTCATATTCAAATAATGATCTTCATATCCAACTTTAAATCATGAAAAAGAGTGGCTGAGGAAAGTTTAATGAGCTAGTGCAATGGTCTGTATTTTACAAACATTAAAGTGTCAAAATAAATCCCTATCATTACATGTAAAATGCATAAAACGCAGCTGCTCATTAACAGCAAATGAATAATCAATGCTTTTCACTCATAATCTGTAAGAAGAGCTCTCTGATTCAGTATTTTCTTCTCCATCTGATGATTTCTTGATAATTGTGCTCAACTGACCCAGCAAAAAACACTTTATCTTGTTGGTTGTTTCTACATTGACCCAATAAAACAGATGTTCATGTCAGTTCCTTCAATAACCAGATTAGGCAGGCTTTTACATTTACAATACTTTCAAAAAAACATGAGTGCTGAAAAGACCCAATCTTTACATATCTTTAAAGTTTTATTTTGTTTTCTTGTGAATGTGGAAAGGGTTTTAACATAGCCAGGTCATATACTGAATACAAGTTTTTCATGACAATACAGTTTTACAGTTTCTTTCACGACTAAAATCACTGAGCAGGCAGGGAACTAATTATTCAAAATCTGAAAAACAATGGTGTATATGATAAATAAATTTGCAAACAAAAAAAATTGATCTCATCAATAAATATTTCTGACATGTCACAAATTACATAACCTGCCAGTTCCAAACTTTAGCAAACTTCTAGAATGATAAAACAACAGATAATTAAAACGTAAAATGATAATCTGAAATCATTATTTCTGAACGTTGCAAGGTTGGCAATTTCACATTCGTTAAAATTGCATTTGTGGTGTCTTTTCATGTTAAGAGATGAAAGTGAAGCAAAGGGCCTCAACAGAGTTCATCTTTTGTTCATATAATGTGAACAGAAAAACCAATGGCCGAGTACTCTTCTACAGCTGATGAGGCCAAATATTGAAGGAGCAAACCAGCTGGGCTTGCTGATAAGGGGCCATCTCAAAGAGTTGAAAGGCTGGATTTCATTATTTGTCAAGTCAGAGTGAAATTATTAAATTTCTGCTCAGATTTATTGATTCATGAATGATGCAAATGGGAGGAATATTGACTGCAACAGTAAACCATTGTGAGAGCAAGAATACGATTAATTGCTTGTGCTAATGTCAATAGCATCACTGTGATATTTAAACCCCCCATTCAAGATATCTTTAGCCATGCAAGTATCATCATCTTCAGCATTGTTATCCTTGGAGATTATTCCTGAATGGAGTAGGCCTCAAGAGGAACATGTTAATGGTTAAAGCAGTCTAAATGATGATCAAGGGTTTGTATGGGTTGTTTGTGTATTGGTGCTCATGCTTTCAACCATTCTTTTGTTTTGGTCATACATGTCAAAACAGTAATGATATTGGCTGCAGAGGTAAAGCATTACTACTGTTTCTTCATCATCAATGTTTTGAATATCGCTACCACTGTTGTTTTAAATGAGTGTTTTTAGTTGATCCATTAATGATACTGACATATGAAATAGTAACCATCACTGTGAAAATCACCAGTGTGATCAATGACATCAAAATCATAGTTGTAAGAACCATCAACAACATGCAAACTATTGCTGTGAGCATCACAAACATATATAAAATAGTTGTCAACATCAATTTGTCCAAACATAATCAAATGTAAGTCTCAAACATCAAAGCAAGTTATCCATTATGGCTCAAGCCTCCTTCAGACAGAGATCATATTTCAAAATATATTTCACTCCACGAAAACAAAACCCCACTACTTCAAACAAGATTAACCTAAACATGCTCCATTAACTTTAAACAGCAGGAGCTTGGCCTGACAGTTCCACAACAGGGCAACTTCTGTGATGTGTGTCAGAAGTTGATGACTTGTCATCCCTGGTGTCCACTACTGATGAAGATGCTGTGTACCTCAGCTCTGACTACAGGGCAACAAGGGTCCTTAAAGGCATTTTCCTGTTTTTGGAAATATGTATTATCTCAACATGACCACACTCTGGTACAGCTTTGATGTTGGTTTCACAACTGAACTCACAAACAGCTCCAGCAATTCCTCATGGTCTTCAAATGAGGCTGTGATCTGTGTTAGGGTCAGAAGAGCTACATGTTTCATGAAACAATGCAATATGACAATCAAGAGAAGTGAAGTTTTTATTTTCATTTCTCTATGTCTTGGAGCAATGGTAGGCTGGTGGTTAAAAAATGTCACTCTAAAGACCCGAGTTCAATTCCCAACATGGAGAGTCTTGGAGTGCATTATTTATAATTAGAATAAGTGAACAAGTGACTAAACTTGTTGGTGGATCTGTTAGATTGTAGATCATCTTTCACATATGGTATCAACCAGTGGTTATTAGATCCACTGATTTATTCATCTGTAACTGTGAAATAGTTGAAATGCTGTGGAGAATGGAAGTGAACACTGCAGCAGGATAGAAGGTGCTTTGTCTCATAAATTTCAGGGGTCGTGTTTTTCTCCTTTTTTGTGAACAGTCTTTGCTATAGGTTGGACAGGAGTTGTTTATAACATTTATATGTTTATACCTGGTGCCATCACTGTTTTTCAGTGTTCTTTTCATGATTTTCACAGCTATTTTGAACTTTACAACAAATTCAAGAAATGCCATGTGTGTGGATAATAAAGTCTAGATTATTCAATCACATTAACAGGACACATTTATAGCCAGGAATTTTAAACCAACATCTGCAAACATTATCTACTCAGTCTCAAAGCCTCCATCAAACCTCCATCCATCATGGCATCTCCAAGCTCAATCACCAATTGCCTCCTTTGACAGCTGGGTCAAGATTGCTTCCTCTAAATGCAGCGACATTGACCTGGTCATCAGGTCCAGTAGCTTCCTTGATTGCATGTCATCTTATCCTAACTGCATGTGCCAATGCTCCTGATATCAATCATCAGCTTGTCCAATCCCATTTAGAAGCTGACATGATTTTTAGCCTGTTTAGCACTGACTGTAGTTGTAAACAGCAAACAAATGATATGATTGTTCATAAAACATATGATAATTGTTTTAACAACCTCTTCTCTTATGCTTGTCTCACAATCGGTTATCTTCCAAATTACTTCAACACTGGTATCCAATTTTCCAGCTACAGAACATCATCCACTCATGGTCAAAACCTCCATTACATGCTGATTGACATCCCATCACAAGATAATTCCCTTGCCTAAAATATATCCAACAAGATCTACCGCATTTACACTACCTCTGTGTTGAAAAGACCTGTGACAGACACAGCAATAAGGACTATAAAGTCATTTCCTGAACAGGAACTCTATGATAGAAAACAAAATATATGTACATGGTGGTAATTACAAAAGTTCAGATCACGGCGGGAAATCAGCCTGAGGCTGAAGAACTTGATCTCCTAATATATAATATAGTGAGTCCAGATTTACCTAGTTTTAGTGATATAATGGTAGGTACTTCCAGCAATGAGCTTCAAATACAACATACCCACATTACCATGTCAGACACAAAACCAATTACACTGATGAATCAGTGAAAACTAATACACTACCCCAATGCCTATTCAAGTAATAATACCACTTGGAATCATGGGAGTCTATAGATACCAACGCTTCTGTTACAGTACCAGACATGGACCAAGAGACCAAGCAGCAACACATTGAAAAAATTCCAGGGAATAACATTTATATTTGCAAAGAGGTCAGTATTTGTGTAAAGGTGGTGACAGCATCCCTCGCTCAGAGGTTGCTGCCATTTTGAGTGAAGGTTAGTTCATGTCCAGTTCACTGCCCAGTAATAAGCAGATGACAACATTCTGAAAGTATTGAAGTCTCCTGATTCTCTCACCAGTTGCGTCCTTGGGACGTCAGCCTGTAACAGCATCAGCAAATCATTGGACATGTGCTTGGCAAACTACCAATATCATGATGAGTTGACACACATGGCATTTGTTCATCTCAAGGAAAGACTGCTGATATGTTTATATTTCAAATCACCATATATTTTGTGTCACTAGATTTCTTTCAAGCATTTTTGAGCAGTGATCATTGAATACCAGCACTATATAAATGCAAAGTTAGTATTCCTTGTACATCATGTCCACCCAAGAAAGCATGTACACTGTGCGAAACAACCATGATTGTTGATATAAAAGTCACAGTTTATGGCAGAAAAATACATCCCTTCATATCAATGGTTAAGTCATTTCACAACGTGAGCAGAAAATGAAATGATCACAAGCATGCATAAAATGGAAATGCAAGCTTTTGAAATGCTCCCTGTCATAATTATACAAGCAGAATTTCTAATAATCCCTCTTGGTATGAGTCATTAAATTCTATAGAATGAATGTCACTTGGGAGGAGTCTTCAACAAGAAAGGGAACCTAATCACTCCCAGTATTGCAGCCATCAACATGAATAGTTTAGACTACAAGGACGAACCAAGCATTGAAATGTTAGATCACATACATGAAAGATCTGACAAAGATCCTGATGGATAACTGGAAGATTGAAAAGACACTTGGTGGCTGAGCATGGTTATTTAGACAACATACATTCAAATGGACAGAACAAACAGATTCAGTTCTGTAGAGAGTATTGGCTGATGTCCTGCTTGTCTAAAGCTTGAGTAATGGAGTTGAAATAAGCTTTTAAGCAATGATGGTTGTCATTTCACTTTGAGAATATTGGATTTGAAGCCAGTCCACTCTGAGTACTTGTTTAGCACATTCTGCCAGGCATAATTCCAAGACACATTGGTAATCTATGTATGAAGTGGAATTTAAGTGAACACTGAAAACTGATTAATACACAAAAATGAAGAATACTATGTCCTTGGTGGTGGCACTTAACTAACTTTTGCGAAAGAAGGTTTTAAATCCAAATTTCAGTATTGTGAAGACAAGGGTTGATAAACTCAACATTATTCCATGACAGACTTTGACACATATGTCTTTTACTGTGGCAATATTCAGGGCAAGCTCTCGTGAAATTCTACCTCTGGCAAATAAAGCATGTAAATTTGATATAGTTTTAAAAGAAATGTTCAGTCAGGAAAACAACAGCAAACTGTTCCAAAGAAAACATAAAACAAAACCAAAGTCTGTATTTGCTTATGGCATATCTGTTATTTTCATCAAAACAACTGCACATAAAACAATCCACAATATGTGAGTGAATCCAAGACAAGTTTACACTTAAAAAAATAAAGGTTTAAGAACACCCAGTTTCCTCTTGAAACTCTTCTTAGTCTCCGTACATAATCTATAATATTACACCATTACTTCCATGGATGTCAATATCACTTACAATACACTAATGTTTTCAACTGAGGTTCAGTCCTGGAACTGATTTCAAATGGGAATTCTGAAGGTAGACCATTGGTCCCTGATACCTAATAAAGCCAGGTAAAAGTAACATCACCATGTGCCATTGTATGTGATGGAAGGAACCAGTACCCATGATGTTGCATGTATGAGATTCAGTCACTTACGGGCCATAGATAATAGATATATTCCTTTTTCATCCAAACTGTGTTCCTCGGGAGATATTGGTTGTGTGAGATGAAATATCTCCTCAGAAATATCGCTTAGATGGTAGATTTTGTATCATGCCATGACAGTCGTATGACATCATGAACCTGATGATGTCACAATGCTATGACATCACTGCCCTGCAAGTCTAATGGTAGTCCTCTGTTCAGAGATGTACATGTATCACTGGAAACTGAGGAGTAATGTTTTATGATAAACACAATCTCACCCACATGTCCACTGATAGCAAACATATCAACATTCATTTATAAAAGTAAAAATATCCTTAGAGGACACTTGAGTGAGATTCTCTATGCATAGTGTATCTTCATTGACTTCAATGAAATATAAATGATAGTACTTCAGATTACTCACAGCTGTATAAGCTGAACAGACAAAATGATCTAATATACTTTGATTTGAGACATTTACTTAGACATGCTGACATGAGACAATGTCCATAAGTTCTGCAGAACATGCCCATCATATAAAGTCGGATGTATGAATAACAGCATGCTGTTCCTACTGCAAGTGAAATGAGTCTTCCAGCATGAGACTCTATCATGCAACAGCGATCATGTCATAATAAAATGACACAATAGCATAACCATTGAAGAGAAGCAGCAAGAATAATAAACATACATGTAATGTTTCCATGAATTCTATAACATATCTCATTGATATCTCTTACATGCACATCTAGTGTAAATCATTCAGATGAATGTCATAAATGTAAATGTCTCTCTCTCCCTTTTATCAAAATGTCATGAATTGTAATCTTGTTGATGTGAAAAATTTATGCATGGTTCTGGTAAAACCAATTTTTCACTTATTAGATGCTGGCATGTTCTAGTTTACTGGTGTTCTGCTCATGGCATATGCCTGAAAGAATGACATTTATATCACATGAAAAAGCTCACAATAAGCAATGCAGCACTGTCAGGTGTGGTCAAATTTTGTTTTGAAGTTGATAAAGTTACAACAGTCTCTAATCATTCATGCCAGAAAGATTGTTTCTGTTCTGATAATCTCATGATAAGGCCAAACCAATTTTATTTCTTGCTTTATGCATCATCTGGTTGTATGTTTTTCAAGAATAAGAAAAACAAATAAAATGAATTTTCCAAACTCTAAGAAATATAAAATCTTCATGTCTTTATAGACCAAAATGTAAACTTACAAGAATGTTTTAAGGGAGTTTTCTGCCCCATATACATTTCATAAACTGCCAGAAGTAAAATAATTTTAATACCTAGAAGGAACATTACTTAGATTGGTGATTTTATTATTTTTTTCCCTCATGTCTTTAGATTTTCTGTGAACAACAGTCTGTAAAGCAAAAAATAAAATTGGTCAGGCCTTAGTGATAACATGTTTGACAACAAACACAACACACATAGTGTGTTTCCCAATCCACAAGTGGACATGGCTGCCATATCCAATGTTAAATTACTGGTAAGATCACTCTGTGAAACACGATCCCATACTGTGACAAGTAGTGCTGAATACATAATGTAATCATAACATTAAAACAATGCATATATCACATTTCAAATATTTACCATGACTTGTGTAATATAATTTTCATTGCTCAAATATTGATATACAAATAGAAAACACACTCTCTGTTTTGAGTGTTTCAGTTGGTAATGTAGGGATATGTTCTTACTGCCCTGAGTATATACAACATTATACACAAAATGTGGAGATCAATTATAGTCCACAGAGGATGGTCAGTCACAATGATATTGAGGGATCAGATCATGTTAAATAGCATCCGCTGATTCACAATGCACATACATTCTTTTGTGCCATCTACAAGGATCAGTGAGGAACACAGTCTGTTAGTGTCAAGTTAGACTATTGCTGAAACAAGCTATGTGTATCATCAAATGAAATAAAAGGCATCACAGTAGCACCTATCAGATGTGTAGGGAGAGTGTGGGAGTGGTGGGCTGGAGGGTTGGATGCTAACAATTATTATTACAAACTGGAAAAAAGAACCATTTCATTGTTCTTATTCATTAGAAAAACATTATTTACAACAAGAAGAAAATATAAACAATGCAAATTTGTTTGTAAGGAATATAATTGTTCTACATACCAACAGACTCATATTAATTAACAGATTTTAAAAATCCAGTTATTGCCTATCCCTAAAGGGCAATACCCACCACAGTTGCAATGAAGTTCTCTAATTATCTGAATTAGAAGTATTATTATTGGATTAAGGGGCACATGCTCTTGAAAATCTACAAGGATACAAAGCTCCATCTTCATTAGATCTGTCATGGAATCAGCCACACCACTAATCTGTAGATGGCATCGCAGTTCAAGTCTCTTCATTAGCAGCATCGGACAGCACAAAAGTGATGCTCAGGAGGGCTTTGTTCCTGGCTGGTGGCTTAGCACACTCTAATTCTCGTAGCCTCAGGAATAGATCAGGAAATGAATTTGGGATAAATGAGTTGCATTTATTTGTTGGCTCCTCTGTTGATTTTCAGCTTTCTTTGGGAAGCATACAACACAAAAAGTGTATTTGTGTAGAGGCTGAGTGAGATACTAACACTTGCCAAGCCAGCTAGGTCAGGACAAAAACTGAATCATTCCAGAATAGTATGTTTACTTCTACATCCTGAATTGTTTTGAAATGTTCCCACATGATAAGATTTAGAAAGTTTCCGGCTACTACTCCAGCAAAGTATATTTATTTCAAACATAACTTACTAGTGCCAATCATGATATCACAGAAATTCCCAGAGGTTCCACCTTGCACAGTATTTACGGGTGTTAGATTGTGCAACCTCCCTCATGTAAACTGCAGTTGAATGTGCATGAATTATTTTCCCAATCCATTCCACATGGAAGGGAAGGAAACAAAACAAAATTGTTTCTTGAATGCCATACAAACATGCAGTTTGGAATTGGTCAATGACATGCAACCATGTCTGTCTGACCACAACATCTGTAGTTTAGTCATCACTTCCTGGTGTGGGGACCTGGATTCAGAACACAAGCGAAATTAGCAGACAAACCACTCGGTACTTAATGTGGTTTGTGCTCCTCCATACCAGTGTTACATATTGCAAAAACCTGATAAAATGAGGGTGATATTAAAAATGTGTGTTGTTGCTGAAAAAAGGTCAAATAGACAAGAAATAGTCACATGGTACTGGCCTGATGTGAACCACTTCTTTCCATTTGGGAATAAAGCTGTTGGCAAATGTGACCAAACTTGATATACACTCAACACCACTAAACTAATAGAAAAAAAGGAACTAAATTAAACAGCATTTTTTACAATGTTTTTTTTTCAGAAGAAAACATTTTTTACAATCACAAAAATGTCCTTATATAATAAATGACCCAAAAGTGCAATATAATCAAAGAAGAATGCATACTGAATTATATTAACTTGGTTCAGTTGAGAACTCATTTGGACAGGAATGGCACCTAATTATCAATGGTTAAGTTCTGGTACTGAGGCCAATAAATGAAAGTGTAAGAGAACACATGGGTCCTAATCACCTAGATGATAATATCCACACAGTGTCAAGTGTCATGTTAAAGTGTTTAAGAATGGTCCCTAATGTAATATGGATCTGACATTATCTCTCAATGACATTGACATACCTAGGTCAAGGTCACTACTTTGCACTTCATCACCTTGTAGATCCATACTCTGACGTCCAACAACTCGCCACCAACACCAATTTCAAAGTTGTCAAACTGTTGTCGAGAAATAGGATCAGTCTCTATTCCCACCAACTTATCTATCAAACTTTCGATGTTGTCAAACTCAGGTTTGACCTCTGAAGTGTTGTTCAGGAAAAACCAATCACAGTCAATGAAAATGTCACATGATATGTGTTTGACATATGAAAGCGCGGGTTTGACTACTCTTTTAATTTCAACTTGTGTTCTCAAACTGTAGTTTGTCATGTGAAGGCCGCTTAACCCAGGAGAAAGATGCTGACGGTCCTGAGATAGTAATGGGGGCAATGAAAACAATAACATGTAGCACCTGGCTCTGCAACTTCACACATCCACCAGTTTAACTGGATCTAATTATAAAGATGATCGAACTGAAAATATTCAGTGAAAGATTAGCAGATCTGGGCTGCACAAGAGAAGCAACTTTGCAAAGTGATTTTACATCAAGAACCACTTGGTCACCCGGCTCACACTGAATTCATATACTCAAACTGAATTCAGCTATAAGCATGCAACGGGGGACGGTTATATTTGAAACATGCTTTTATCTCATTGTTATTCCAAACAAAACCACTTATGCAGTGATTGTTTCTTATCATTGTGAGTTAAAGGAGTTAGGAAAATAAATTATAATCTTACTTTCACAAATATGGTTCACACATAAAATGTGCTTAGCTACTTGTTCCATTACATGACGTAATAGTTCAAGGTAAGCCTGTTCTCAGAAGATCGTGTAATAGTCTGATTACAGGTAACTTGATTATCACCTGATCGTTCTTGAGCTGCCATCAATCAAGCTAACATTACCTCACCAGGTTGATTCACTGACAGAACAAACACCCACCAAACATTATTCTCTCAAGATGCTAAAGCAGTGTTTAATTGACTGAAATTGTCTGAAATATGGATGGTGAGAAATGACCGACGCTTTAGTGAAAACTGGTGTCAGGGTAAAGCATGACACTATACAGCAAGAGTTTCAGTTCTACTGTACTCCCTATAAACCCACAATATACAATTCTAAAAATTTCATTACCAGCCTTGATATGAAAACCTAAGCATTTAGAAAGATGCTGTTTTTGCCATATCTAATGATAATTAAAGTAAATAAGTAAATAAGTAAAGTAAAATCTTTACTTAAATCTTGATATTGTTCAGGTTAATGCATTTAATATCAGTCTTTGGTCTGTTTGTTTTGAACTAGAGACAAAATGACTATGAGAAATTCTCTATCTGGTCTGAATTGAAGCAACAAGACTCTTTTCAAATCTGTAAATAATATCCTCCAAAAGCAGATTTGATTGTTCAGTTCTGACTAGATCATGAATATGTTTTTGTGTGACACATCATTCAGCTGTATTACATCTATATGATGTGGACTGTAAACAGTTGTGTCTGAATTAAACAATCCAGTGATGCACACCATGTCATATGATGAGAGCATGTGTTTATGAATCATTATCAAATAGTGATGATACCAGGTGCATGCATGCACACACGCATGCACGCACGCACACATCCCAGACAGCTCCTCAGCTCCTCTCCCAAAAACTTCATCACATATACAGATGTTAACATACACAAACAACAGGTTTTCACAACTCACAATAGATCTGACTTTGTCACTTACAAATTCTTTCAAGAGAGATTATTTTACTTCGATGAAAATGACATTTGTACCAGAAAGAATTGGATCATCTTCTAAAAGGTTTCTATTTTCAGTAGGATGACACATTTAATACTGTTTAATACAACTGGCATCCTTGAAAGCTTGAGAAGGAAGGATTCTGTCAAGTGTACAAGTAATGCAGATGGATTCAAGAAAATCTCACTTTGAATGTGGATCAGCTTGAAATGATTGTTGTAAGGCTAAATGAGCCCTACATCTGCTGAAGGTATCTGAAGGTGTTTATCTTGTACACTTTCGTAATGTCAAGAGCTCCTAGCCTACTGTCAAGTTTATCCTTTTGTGCTTCAGACTTCAATCAATCAATTGTAACTGAGTTTAGCAAGGCAGGTCAAATGTTTATGACAAGATAACTCACCTGTTATTATGTTGGTTCCAGAAAATATTAGTATTTCCTGTTACCATGAGTACTTATGGTCCAAACAAAATGTGAGAATGATAAATATTACACAGTAACCTTAACTTCAGTACTATGCATTTCAACAAGTCATCTATTTGCCATACTTTCCAAATTATAGGTATGTGTTCATGGAGTATGTGTACATGTGCATGTGCATGTGTGCATGAAATAGGAAGTATGTATGCATGTATGTGTTTATGTGAATGTGAGTTGTGTGTGTGAATTTATGTGTGTTTGTGTGAGGTGTGTACATACATCTTCCCACATATTTTAGAACCATGGACAAGTTCTGACAATGGAGTAGTTATCAAATGTACTAGGGACAAGTGGTCCTGACAGTGGAGTACTTATCAAATGTACTATGGACAGGTTCTGACAATGGAGTAGTTATCAAATGTACTAGGAACAGGTTCTGACAGTGGAGTAGTTATCAAATGTACTAGGGACAAGTGGTCCTGACAATGGAGTAGTTATCAAATGTACTATGGACAGGTTCTGACAATGGAGTAGTTATCAAATGTACTAGGGACAAGTGGTTCTGACAACGGAATACTCATCAAATGCACTAGGGACAAATTCTGACAATGGAGTACTTATCAAATGTGCTAGGAACAGGTTTCAAATGTACTAGGTAAGTGAAAGAGAAATATATGCATTCATATCATAGCACACTTGCCATTGCTTGAACATAATGAGTACATCAGATGCAACCATTTTACCAGAACAATCAGAAATTCAGTTTCATTCAATAATTCTGTCATTGTAAGAGGTGAAAAGGCAAGCTCTATCTGAACATCCTCCGATTTATTTATTTTTCCTTTTTGATACAATAATAGCATCAAATTAATGACCCAAGAAAATCAGTCACTGTGAATATCTTACGAATTGGGAAAAGTCTGGCAATGATTCCGATTGGCATATGATCTCAACGGGACCTTGTGTCATCGTGTCTTCCTGCGGCTGAAGAATGGGAGCAACACATGGAGGTCTGTTGCCTGCATCATGCTTCCCCAACCTCTTGTATTTAAAGTGACTTCTTTTGCCATCTCTCTTCCTTGATTTTGGGTAAGTGATCATCTTTCTAAAGTGTGTTTTCAGAGCTGGTTTGCCTTGTGAAAACAAATAATTGGTATTGGTAAGATTCTAGTTCTTGGAAAGCATACCTAGCATAGCTGCTGGGAACATAACCACTACCAGACTTTATTCCCCTATAAAATTCACTATGTCTGGAAAAGTAAAACCAATACTGTATTTTGATCAAACGTTCAAACAGAGAAGTGTTTCCATGCAAATAGAGAAAAAAGCCCAAATGTCACCTTTTGCCTGCAACTTTAGGAAACTCTGATCATTGCAATGATGATGAGGCAAGTGAGCAAATTATTAACTCTGTTAGGAAATAAATCCATACAGTTAAGTCATCATTGTCTTTGTCAAGTGACCTTGCCCTTGACCTTGTTACTGACTTCATCAATGTTTCTAAACACCTTAGGCTGTATGTATACATGAAAAGATAGTTTCTTTCTTTCTTTCTTTCATGTACATATACATGTACATCATTATGAAATTATGAAACATTTGTTATTAAATTAAAAATAAATGGTACAGTAGATCCACTGTCATTGAAATGACTTGACAATGGGGTTTTCATTTATGAGATGAAGCGTCATGTGCCTGAAGAACAGAATTTTTTTTTAATATTATTCAGCTTCATCACACCATTTGCAACCATTCACTTTGAGAGAATTAAGTTTAAAGACAAAGCTAGAGTCCAAACATCATGTTTTGAAGGAACATGGCAGAGTAAAGGTGACTGATGGAAGTAATAACCAATGCTAGTACTGGGAAACAAAAATGTCACTCATATTTCAGTCTGGTGAGCTATGCAGTTTATTGATTACAACATTTTCAGAGAGTACTACAATTCAGAGGTTTCAAATTAAATTATACTAATTTAGACAGATCACCATGAAGACAATGAACCAATGGTCCTTCACTTTGGACAGATCACCAGAAGACAATGAACCAATGGTTCTTGCAAAGTTAATAGTTGTGAAAAACACAACATTCTTCTGATGTAATAATAGTCCACACACAAGAAGATACACAGTTGCATATCTAATTACAATCAAACATGAAGCCCAGATGAGGATATCAGTTTTCATTAGATTGTACTATCATGTAATCTAGAATCCAATCAAACTTTTTCAATTATTCAAATTGGTATCCTGAAAATGGAAATGACAAATCTTCAAATGCATTTGTTTTACAACTGATGCAGTATTTCTAAGAAATATTCAATACTGCTTGCAGAACAATCAGAATAACGGATTATGAAATGTCAAGTTGGATAATGACATGGTAATCATACCTCTTTGTCTTCTATTTGATCTGACATTTTAATGATCATTATTACAATATTATCTTCCAAATTACTTGAAGCAGGTAAAATGTAAAAGTTTAAGACTCCTTTTGTGTTTGAGTTTAATATCAGCTATTAAAGTCATTTATCTTTGAATGTCACATTGATATCTTTCTTTTATTCTTCCTGACATCCATACTGTTCTATGCCTATCCATTCTATATTCGTCCACGACAAAGCTTGCATTTGAGATGCAAGTGTGAGTGAGTGAGTCACATTTTAAGTCACATCAGCACTATTTCACACACTGTGACTCATGCACGAGTGAGTTTAGGTTTATGCCGTCTTTAGCAATATTCCAGCAACATCACAGTGGGGACACCAGAAATGGGCTTCACACATGGCACCCATAGGGAGAATCAAACCCTGGTCTTTGGTGTGACAAGCTTTAACCACTAGGCTACCCCACCACCCCTATATCATGACTGAATCAAGTTGCAGGTTCATACTAATCAACGGTATAAAAGCCTGTCACCAAAGGACAATGAAACATTTGGTTTTTCACAGATATTTGCATTTATAACTAGCAACAAACTCTAAAACATTTTAACTATAAATAACAAGACTTGGGATGCAAGAGGACAATGGGCCTTGCAGTCCCGCGCATGGTGGAATCATAGTACTGACAACTTATGGACCTGTCAAACGAAAACACAGTATTCTAGCCTTCAGTTTGACCATGGCTAAAGGTTACCATGGTTAAATAAAAGCATAATATTGTCTACTAAGATCTAGGTCAGCTTGGTGTTCCATTTCAGCACTATAATCCACCATGTATATTTTGAGGATATCAGTGTGTGTTTATTTTCAAGTGGAAAGAAACAATTCAAATTTAGCATATGTACTTAAAATCTACCCTAAAATCTGTTCCAGTGTGAAAAGCAAATCGGTATGTCTTGAAGCTCGGAGAAGATTCCACCCATAAAATCAGAGTGTGTTGGATATGGGAATTCATGTGGATAAACATGTATGTACAAATTTAGCAAGTAGAGAAGTTATTGTACGCAACAGAAATGGAATGATACCCAACTGAAGTTCACCTTAGGAGGAAGTATGGGTCATCGTGTTTTAGGTCAGATGAGAATTCTGAAAAGCTGATTTAGTCATGAACTGCAATTATTCATATAAAGATTCACATCCCTGTTGTTTCAGATATGTCAAAAATGACAATATAAGAGATGTGACAGGAAAGAGTCATAGAATTATCAACAACAGAATATGTTCCTAACAAACCTTAACAGTTCCCATACACATGATGAATCTAATTCTGATTACATCACTAAAATGGCCAAACATTGTTAAAAAAATACATTTTCAATGTGGCCACAGAGGTGTCCATACTGAAGACAGTTCTGTTAGCAGATGTAAGAGACACAACTGCTGGGATCGTTGACCTTTAGTAAGGTAAGCTACAAACAACACTGGTAAACTACTGGTAAAGTAGTATGACAAAACCTTTACCAAATATTCTTTCCAGTGATCAAGCATGTATCAAACTGTAGTCTCCTCCTCTCAAATGTCAACACATTTGATGGATGGTCTAACTGAAAACTTCCCCTCCTGGGACAAAGCATGGCTGCATCATTAAACAAACCACAAAACGTCACGGCATGCATTTGTCACTTCAGCAATGTATAGTCAGCACATTTTGGTCAGCTATCAATTATTTATAACTGGAAGCTATGCATTGTTATTCAATGGCCCATTATCCAATGTACCTTTATGGTACCACAAATTTCAAAACAGTCACAATTATATGAAATCCTTTTAGGTTACTCTCTATTCATCAATATTTGCCATGTTTCTGCAAATCCACTGTGATGTCAACACAGTTGTGAAGTTGGAAATTTTTTACAGCTCACTTACAGCTCATAACCAATATTTATTCAGTTAAATGGACATTCTGAAAATAGATAGAGCATAAATAACACAAAAAATGGAATAACTTTGATAAAAAATATGCCTGTCAAATCTGATAACATTCAAAAGATGTGTTTTTTTTAAATGATTGTCTTAAAAACATGATGGTAACTTAAAGTTTTGATGAATAAATGTTTTCCACATTTAGAAGACAAAAGTCATAATTACCACATCACAATATTGTTTTTTACTCATAATGTACATTTTCTGCGGAAAAACATGAAATGTTCTTTGATCTATTTTTCAATGTGCTTCTTGGAGGGATTGTTAAAACAAAAGATAGTGACAGAATAGATGGGATTATAACATAATGGACCACATCAATAGAAGCTGAATAGCTATCTAATGAATATTCCAACAAGACCTATGAAAATGTGTTAAGAGCCAGTTTACATGCAATGTTTTAGTACATGAAAAAAACATATCTAACATCATTTTGAATACTTTGATTTCATGCATTTCATAAAAAATCAGTATGTACAGACATTTGTTTCACTTTGTTAAAAAGTCACATTTAGTACACCAGCAAGTACAGTTTTTCTTGCCATGATACCATTTTTGGTGAAAAACTGATCAAAATTGAAATTGCAGCCATCAATCATGATAATTAAAAAAATGTCACAGTCAAAGCCGATGAACAATACCATTAGCAATAAGAAATTTATCATCGTATCATATCAGTCGTATCCTACAGTAGGTTCTGCATAAACTGTGTTTATATTGCCAAGACTAGCTACACTGACACAGTCCTCCAGAAATCAGTACAGCTGACTGACTTAAAGATGTCATTGAGTGCATAGCTATCATTCATACAAAATATTGTAAAGAATGATCATAAGACACAAGATGGCTACTGATTGTTCATTTTATTACATGTATGTACATACAAACATTAATGTGTGTTTTGTTCTATTACTGAAAAATATTTGATCGTCTTCCGATATCTGTTTCCTTTGATCACAGGAAAATGTTTCTTTCATGATACACAAATTGATTTTGAAGAAACCTAACCCTGAAATATAGTTTTTGTGAACTCTGGATACAAAGAATTCCCTGAAATTCGTCTTTCTGGGATACCTGTGAGATCATCTGGACATTTACAATAATGCTTACTGCTTTGTCAGGTATTTTCTACCCTTTGATTCAGCCAGGATTCTTTTATTTTTTTAATCTTTCTATCCATAATGGCTGTTAATTCTAGCTCCAGATTTATAAACTGATAAAGTCAAAATGTACTTATTCCCAAGGGGAGATCTGGACATGAGAGTATTTCTCTTGGTCATAACAGCCTGTGACCACTAATGTCTTTGTACTATTGTGACAGATCCTGTGTACCTGTTTCACCACACTGATCCAATCATTTTCAAACTTCAACCACTCACAGTCATATTTTACTTTATACAGGCCATTATTACAAGCCACATCATGTTACATTTTGACCTGTAATGCAGTTACAGAGGATGGTATACTCACATGAGATAGTACAACTCATGTTCAGGTCCCTTACTATACTTACTGCTCATCTTACTAGGAGGAATTATGCTGTGTCCTTCCAGTTAACCATACTTGGAGGCACTGCATTGTGTCCTTCCAGTTAACCATACTTGAAGGCACGGCATTGCGTCCTTACAGTTAACCTTACTTGGAGGCATGGCATTGTGTCTTTCCAGTTAACCATACTTGGAGGCATGGCATTGTGTCTTTCCAGTTAACCATACTTGGAGGCACTGCATTGTGTCCTTACAGTTAACCTTACTTGGAAGCACTGCATCGTGTCCTTACTGCTAACCTTACTTGGAGGCACTGCATCATGTCCTTACTGCTAACCTTACTTGGAGGCACTGCATTGTGTCCTTACAGGTAACCTTACTTTGAGGCACTGCATCGTGTCCTTACAGTTAACCTTACTTGGAGGCACTGCATCATGTCCTTACTGCTAACCTTACTTGGAGGCACTGCATTGTGTGCTTACAGTTAACCTTACTTTGAGGCACTGCATTGTGTCCTTACTGCTAACCTTACTTTCAGGCACTGCATTGTGTCCTTACAGTTAACCTTACTTGGAGGCACTGCATTGTGTCCTTACTGCTAATCTTACTTTGAGGCACTGCATTGTGTCCTTACTGCTAACCTTACTTTGAGGCACTGCATTGTGTCCTTACAGTTAACCTTACTTGGAGGCACTGCATTGTGTCCTTACTGCTAACCTTACTTGGAGGCACTGCATCATGTCCTTACTGCTAACCTTACTTGGAGGCACTGCATTGTGTCCTTACTGCTAATCTTACTTTGAGGCACTGCATTGTGTCCTTACTGCTAACCTTACTTGGAGGCACTGCATTGTGTCCTTACAGGTAACCTTACTTTGAGGCACTGCATTATGTCCTTACAGTTAACCTTACTTGGAGGCACTGCATCATGTCCTTACTGCTAACCTTACTTGGAGGCACTGCATTGTGTCCTTACAGTTAACCTTACTTGGAGGCACTGCATCATGTCCTTACTGCTAACCTTACTTTGAGGCACTGCATGGTGTCCTTACTGCTAACCTTACTTGGAAGCACTACGTCGTGTCCTTACTGCTAACCTTACTTGGAAGCACTGCATCGTGTCCTTACTGCTAACCTTACTTGGAGGCGCTGCGTTGTGTCCTTACTGCTAACCTTACTTGGAGGCACTGCATTATGACCATCTACAAGGTATTAAATCAATGAACATGGATACAATATGACCAGAATACACTCATTACTTCTGTCATTATTTTGAACTTTGTTCCATGGCAAATAGATAGAGAATCTCACCCAAGTGCCTACTGATATCAAATATATCAACACCCGTTGCTAGAAGTAAAAATATCCTTGGAAAGCCTCTAATATTTGTTATTTTATCAACTCATGAGATTCTATTTATCATCCAAAATCATCCTTCTTTAGTTTGAAATGAAAAATTTACATCTCTGAACTGCCATTGGATTTACAGTGCATTGATGTCATAGCATCAACTTCATGACATCATAGCATTGCACAAAATCTACTGTCAAAACAGAATCTCCTAGGGGATATTGACTGATCTCACACAAGTGATATCTCCTGTGGAACACAGTTTTGGATGATAAAAAACTTCACTTCTCAGAATACATATTGAAGCATATCTAAACGATCATTAAGACTAAGATGATTTACTGAATTTACTGTATGTCTTTACATACAAATACCAGAGTACATATTGTCATGTACAATTATACAGATTGACCCATCATTTGGATAACATTACAAAAGGTGGATTATATCTCCATTTATGTGACATCTTCAAAGAACTTGACAGAGAGAAAACGTATGACTGTTGACAAAAATGCATTCTTAACTTCTAAAATCAGTTTTTACTGAGTCAATCAAAGCAAACTTTAACCAGTGATGATCCCCTTCGAATATTCCTAACAACATTACACTGAATTAATCCTTTCATGTTAACATTCATGAAGCTTACTAATGAGCATTAAAGACAATTACTATATCCTTGGAAAAGAACCTGCTGACTTGCCCACCACATTTGTCTTAATCAGTTGCAGTTTTTGTCATCATAAATATTCTATATTGACAAAAAACAAACAAAACTATTTCCTATTCACCAAAACCACTTGCCTGTTTAATTCAAACACACAGAATCACAAAGAAATGGAAAGAGAAATACAGACAGGAAATTGACTTTATAAATTGCTGTATAAACTTGGCACGATTGTTGACATAACTTTGCCTAATCAAATATGAATGCTTCCTTGGGATGTCATGCTGTTAGAATGGGAAGTATTATGGTTCTGGCAATTTTGATAAATTCTTGCAAAATGGTTTGAAAGAAAGTTGGTAATTTAAGTTCTTTTCTTATAGTATAACAAGTTCTTTATTTCCTTCAGAAAACTTACATTGAATACCAATGACTGTGCAACATCAACTAATTGAACAAAATGTTAATTTTACTCAAGGTATTATGTGGAGAACTAATTATAAATTGACAAAAGATTTGAGTAATGAATATAGGGAACAAACTGTAAATTTCTTGAATTAAGTGTACATGTGACAAGAAATGATCCAACTATCTGGCCAAGATTCACCTGTGGTTAGAGAATTACTTTATAAAAATCTGATGCAAAATAAATTTCTTTCATTTTCTAAGGTATTTTAAATAATTTTAAAAAACAAAATCCCAGATGCTATTCCTCCTACACCCGGAACATCAAATGGTGGTTGTTAGAATATAAATTGTTGTGCCATGACCATAATACATTTATAAACGTCACTTATCAAGTGAGGCACACAAGAATGGAAATCTCCTAATTAATTTATCCCAGCTTCAACCTTCATTATACTTTGTACCACATTCATGATGTACCATTTCTCCCATTACTGCCATTATACCCCCTTAGTGTCCCTTCTTCACTGCATTAGGTTTGAGACTAAACAAAGCAACACCCTTTGTAGTAATCTGCCTAGTGTCATCCTCCCTGCAGCAACATCTGTATCCATTACACAACACAGCCCCCATCTTTAAATCACTGCCACTTATAACATGGCAGCAGATGATATCTTCCAGCTGCTAATTTTACTTCTGTCAATTTCAAGTTCCAACAGATGTGAATTTAATGAGCCTTAAAAATGTTGGCTATTGGTAACATAAATCATATCAGAGAATTATTGGAACTATTTGAATGCATTTATCACGTCGGAGAGTCATCAAGTCGGGAGTTGTCATTGTCAAGGTAATAAAACACACTGATTCACATTGTTCCCTGCTTCTTGACTGTAAGCCTCCACATAATGAGGAGCATCATCAAGTGCATCAGTAAGTCCATGACATCCCTGTGTGTTAACTGGTACTGAAATCTGAGTCCACCAGAGCCAAGAAAGGATGTGTAACTAAGCTAAAACTGATGCTTTTCATCAGTTTAAAATCCACATAATGGAGTATTCTAATGAGGGAAAATAGAGGATCTTTCTTTCAATACAACCATTTACTCATAATAGCCCCACAATCACCATCGCAACTGACAATTGATTTTTTTCCTCATATTTCTCTAGCAATACTTCTCACCATCTTGTATCTTGGTGTTCTGAACAGTGTGACCTGAAGGGAATGTCCTAGAATGACCCAGAGAACATGACAATGCCCGGAAGAGTCCTAAATCAAGAGATAAATCCAAGACACCATAAACACATCAAGGTTTCTGTAATGATAGCAGTTATCTGTAGCTAAAGCCTTGCTGCTTCCAAATGCTGCATATCCTCTCCATTACGCTGTGTTCTATATGATTATCTGCCTTAATCCTCCAACAGGAACACATGACAGCAGGGAGTAGTCAATCCATATGCTGTTAGGCTGTGGCTCAGTTGTCAAAGGACGCAGTGTATCATTATACATTGGTTATGGTTTGTGAAGACTCTAAGAAACACATGCTGCATATTGAAGCAATATTTGATGAAGGAATATTGTGAAATTGTGTGACCACTTACTGGTTCATACAATAAATAGTCATGGTTAAGGATAGATCTGTCTAATTATGTTTAGATTTTCTTATGTCTGACATCATTTTTGTAAATCCATCTTTTAGGTTCAAGAAGAAGATGACAGGTTGGTGCTAAGAGAATAAACAGAGCCATAAAGATTTGACAATATCTAGAATCCATACTCAACATCCCACACTCATTCAAATTACACATATCAAATAGCTTCTGAGAATTAAAATGATAGGTGAACTACAGAATCTGTTTCGATTTTTCATATTAATGATTCCGACAGAAACCATATACATATAAGACAGACTTACCGATTGTTGAACTCAGCAACATATGTATTATTAGAATCTTTGACATTTTGATTTTGTCATTTGACCTTGATGTTAGTCATGCTACTGACAACCCTTTGTTCACTGTCAAGACTTGTTGTGGAACAGTCAGGTTACTGCAGTGACTCACCCTCTCAAACTTAATGTCTGTCTGAGTATTACTGTTGACTGATTCAAATAAACATGACACTGAAATAGTCTGCGTGTGTATAACCAATATAGTGACAATATTATATGCACATCAACTGTTTTACAATAAAGCCAAAGAGATGTCCAGAGACTGATAGCAATTCTTGAGTGGAAGGTGACCCTTATTAATGTGTTCCAAGAAATATTAATAATAATAATATAAAATACTCTTTAAAAAAAGTAGTTGAACCTGAACTTTGAAGTCTGGTAGAAAGAAAACCCATTGAGGAATGTTACAATGACATTGATCTTGTGTATGCAGCACCATTTCATGTTATCACCACATGCAAACACAATGCATGGGAAGCACGTGCACAATGTGGGAGCCTCCTACACGTGCATGGGGTGTCGTTATGAATTTTGACGTTTTTCAACCAGGTTGATAAATCACTGTATACCATTATTTTCTGATAATTTTCTTGCATTTGTGCATGGTCAGAGTTTTCAGGGTCAAATACACACCGCTGACTGAAACTTGTAAACCTGAAATTTTCATGTCATACTCCAGTCACCTAACAAGGGGAATAACTGAACAAACAGTTTTGCTTTGAATGAAATCCATGTGGGTATGCATTCTCAAAACATCCATTATTATTGTATCAACATGGAGTCAATCCAATACATCACCCAATTTTGACAATCGTACATTGAAAGTGCAGTTCCCCTACTTGTTTTGAAGAGTATAATATTTGCATTTATATTGAGCCAAACACCATTCACAAAGTGAATGCGTGTAGCACTCAGTCAAAGCAGGCATACTATTACCCCGGATAACCCAAGCTGCCTGTTAGGCGCTAGAGGGTTATAGTCACATGACTTATCCCACCTGGTACCCATTTTCTGCTGGGTGAACAGAGGCAATTTTGAACAAACTCGTTTGCCTAAAGAGACATCACATGTGGAGCAGGACTGAAGTCTCTGCAGTCAAGCTGACAAACACAGTCACCCATCCAAGGACTGTATGGGATCAGTGTTGCCTAACTTCAACTGACTTGTAACCTAAGCTCCATGCACACAAGTAGCTTCCCCTATAATCTTTATTTTTAAGAATACTTTTATGAGTTAATGTTTCATACATTTACAGATTCAGTCATCAAATCATGGCACCATATAAACACTCGTTTATACTTCGAACACCACCCTCCAAGAACATCAGGCCACATAAAATAAATTCAATGGTTTAGAGATATTTTGACAAAACAATTACCTTGGTTCAGTTGAAATAAAGATAAAGATGAATTTGGAAAGTTTCGATATATTTCATGTTCTCTTTCTGTCACTTTGAACAAATAAATTCTGAATACTAAATACTGAATGCAGAGCGATGAAAAATTGTCCAACAAGTCAACAAAGGCTTTATTCTCAGGGTCAGAAACTACGTACAAACATTTCTTCAATAACAATCTAAAACATTAACAGTAATGTATTACATACAACAAAAGAAACTGATCATATGATAAAATTCTATGGAAAGTGTTTTGTTGGAAGATGGTGTGGTGTGTCTTATGTTTGTGATTGGTGTGTATTCACAGTGTAGCAACTGAAATGTGATAGACTCCATTATACTCCATGCAGACAGAAAGATGACTTCACACCCAGCACAATGTCTACAGCTAGCCAACTTGGTCACTCAAAAATAATCATATCTACTTTGACTTATGCTGGAGAAGTTAATGAAAAGAAAGTTCAACCAATTAATTCTTGGACCACAATGGAGAAGTTAAAGCAATATCTGTTTCAAAAAGAATTCCAGCTCAGAGCTAACTGCTGCACAAACAGGCAGTGATAGTCCATTACTAACACAGCGCCCATCAGACTAGTCGTATCTGTCGCTTCATGTGTTGTGGATGGTGAACAGCCTTCGCACTCTGATGACTCCAGAGCAGGATAGATCTTGGAGTTCCATATTTGTGTTGAGAGCTAACTAATGATGATAAGGTGGAAAAAATGGGACCAGGCTGACTGGGTGTCATGGAGGATGTCGATCATTGCTCCTGCAATGTACCACAAGCCTCTGTCAGACTCCATTACCTACAGGCATCAGCGATACAGCTTATTGTTAAAGAATGTCCACAGCAAGCAGCCTGGCTCCTTGCTAACACACAGAAAGACCTGCAGGATTACTGAAGGTCAGCTTCATGACATGTATCAATGTACATTATATCACTGGCTAAAACTGACCCAAGTGCCTGACCTTCAACCAGTGAAACAAGAACAGTATTTATCGTGATCAGATGACTTATCTGCCCAACAAAAGGAATCTGGCATTAGGAACATTTTGTGGGGTATTGCTATGATACAACAAACATTTATATTCTCAATCTAAATTGTTCATAGTATATAAAACAGGGATGATCCAGGATTTGGGAGAATGGGTGCACATAAATCATAATGTCCAAACATTAGGGGGAAATGCTCCCCCTGATGAAAAGAGATTCACTGGGAGGGAAGAGAAATCCATCCCGTCAAAGGTTTCATAGTTTGTACATCTTGGGCAGTGGTTCAAATACAAAAAAAGGACTTTGATGTGAGTTTGAGTAAGTATTTTAAAATAAACAAGGCCCTGAAGGCATTGTCATGACCTCCACATCTGTGATGGTGCTGACCTAGAAGCTCAACTGTCTTGTACATTAAAGGGGTCTTAGTGACAGAGGTCTGATGCTTCAGCAACCCTGGGGCAGTTCTCAGTATTGTGGGTGGGAAGTCAATCCAGGCAACATTGGCTTGATGGACATATATAGGCTGACTGGAAGAGGGCAAGGTAGTTTGCAAGCTTCTTAAGAAAGCACGGGCTGCTCATGGCCAATGTATGGGCACTGTACAAAGCAGGGACATACCAACATTAAACTAAGTGCCCCTGTCATGCAAACTGAGACTAAAAACATTAATTTCCAAGAGTAATCATTTTAATATACATATTTTCTTAAATCATTTCAATTTGAACATTTAATAGAAAGGAATAATACTTTATGGATAACAATTCTTTCTTTCTGTGATGTGATGTTTCAGTATAGCTTCAAATACTGTTATCTTGCTTGATAGTATAAGAAGCTAAACTGAAATGTTGCACCATAGAAATAAAGAAGTTGTTATCCATGAATGATTATACTTTTCTATTATCCATCAACTTCTAAAATGCCAATCAAACAGATCAAAGAACATTTACTGGTCCACCTTTGGAATTCAATACATTAGTTATAATGGTAATAGGCTCGAACCTGGACCATTTTTGTTTCAACTGGGGAAGTCTTATGAAAATTTGCAACAAACTTTGGCGTGAGTACAGAAATTTGAGAAAGCCTCTATAAATTGTTGCATGGTGTTGATGTAAGATTCAAGTGTCTGCTATAATCAAAGTGAAGGTTTTCTCCAGTTGTAATCATGCAGTTAGCATTCCAAGATAGATGTCTATTGAACCAAAGATAAAAGGCTAGATAAGAAAGTTCAGATCCATATGCCCATACCTGCATGACCCAGCTTCCTGGATGCCTCGGAACTGAGCACCAAGACTCCCATCATCATATGAAATGCACCATTACATTCAAACACTTAGATGGTGGAAGTGTAATGGCAGCAATTTCATGATCCATATTTGGTAGCAGGATGCCTCAAGGAAGACATAGTCAATGACCAGTTGATTTCTAGTGACATGTGACAGATACTTGTCATCACCCCGAGTCACACATTGAACCCAATTAAACCAGCAACCTTGACATAACACACACTTATCATCACCCTAGGTCACATATAGTCTAAGCCTCATTAAACCAACAATCTTGACATATGACACACTTGTCATCACACTGAGTCATACATTAAACCTCATCAAACCAACAACCTTGACATAAGGCACACTTGTCACATCCATCCACTATATGCAGACCACTGTATTTCTTCAATAGAAAGACATCAAACAAATTCACAGTGTGGAACCTTCCTCAAGAATCAGGCAAATTACAGAAGGTTGCATTTTTAATAAAAATGGAAAATATTTTGACTCAGTCACTTTGTCCTACCTTGTAATTACAGTGCACTCTGTCTAATTCGGATCAGCTTGGGACCAAATAAGAAGTCCGAATTAGACAGAAATTTCCTGTATCGATGCCTGATGGCTTGAATTATTCCCTGGACAAGAGGTCGGAGAACTGACGTTGTGTTCATCGTTAGGTATTTTACTGTAACATTGCTCATGAATTAACAATGAATTTAGGTTACTATTTTTACAGTTAAACAATACAGCCAATCCACAAGCCAGTCAAATTGCTTGCTTTGAGCACATGTCATATTCTGAGGAGTACTCATTGTTTTTGGAACCATGTTTTCATAATATACTACGTTCATAAAACCAAAAGCAATGCTTGCATATTAAAAAGTGTCATTAAACATGGGTCTAAATAGTACATGTATCCAGTGAAAGATACATTCTGAGATACAGAGCTTTTTCATTATGACACCAAAGAAGGATTATGGTGGGACTGTATGTTCAGTCCGGTACATACAGCAGTCAGAGGAAGACAGAGTCTGATTTGGACAGAGTGGACTATAATGGTTTGATAAATCTAAGAAATGTTTTTTTTAACAAATTCCAGATGAGAAAAAACATCTGAAGCCTGGGGACCCAGACTCCTCCTATAATACAGATACAATTTCCTTTAGTCAGCAAGCGCACTGGATGTCATTAAATCTGCTTGTTTTTTAGATTGGAATCAAACAGGATACCTCTCAATGTTCATCAAAATGGGAATGACACTGCTTTTCCTCTCCTCGCAGATATAAAAAGATGACTTTGCTTAAAATATATTTCAGTCATAGAGAACGTCTTTTATTGTATAAGTCCTAAAAAGGCCTGATTATGTTTTGCTAGAATAAGTATGGAAAAGAAAAAATGCAGAGACATCCGTGGATGTAGTTAACACAGAATAATCAGGGACGCAGCTTGCTGAAAAAGGATGACTGTTTATATTTCCTGACTACAAGTCAATATATCAATGATAGATGAGAACGAATATTTCTTGAGGCAATTTGTCTAAAAGTAGTTTTGCAATAAGAAAAATTCTTTGTGTTGAAAACATCAATATATGTGTGAGGTAAGCTGTTTTATCACTTTAATGAATTCTGATCTAGTCTTCCCCTTCGGCGGAGACGTGGGGTAGACTAGAGGTTAAAGCATTTGCTAATCAAGGTCCAGGTTTAATAGCCAATATTTACAATGTATCAAGTCTATTTTTTCCCCAGGAAAATGCCAGGGTAGGGCTGAGGCAGGATTGAATGTGAAGGGGTGGATTGCCTTGCATACAGAACCTGGATCTGCATGAGATACAGTGAAAATCAGAAAATGAAATTTTGAAAATTGACTTCAAATACTGAACTGTCATTCTCTAGGGATCAAAAGAGTGGAACAACAATGTTCACAATAATAGAAACAAAACAGCAAATAAACGATTAAAAATGTTATGCTATTAACAACATTACAGTTATTTTTTAGAAGATATCAAGAACATATTCCCAAATGACTGGTGTCAGTTCTTTACACCGAGTCAAACTCACTGCCATTTTCTCACATGTAAGGCAAATGCTGTCATCAAACTAAAAATTTTGTATCAATATATGAAAATGAAAAATTTGAACATGTTCCAAATATATGCAATTTAAAAACATTATTCACAAGAGTAGAAAGGAAAACAATGTCTATTTAATACACTGGGAAAAGGTAAAGAAATAACAATTTAAATTGTTGACAAATGTATGGCTTAAAACATCCTTCGGCCATTCATACAAGTATCAGTGCATCTTACTTGACAAAAGGTCAGCTCACCACTGTGTTAATTTCAAGTCCAAGGATTATCTCCCAGACAGCCCTGTGCAGAGTTGGGACACTTTACTCCCAGGGATCTTGCTGGTAGCATTAGGAGCAAAGTGATAATTATCTCCAGCCCAGCAGCACATTCGTACTATTAACCATTGGTTGATTTCATGACATAACTGCATGACAGAGCTCTAACTCACCCAAACTTCCCCTATGATGTTATGCCAACCCTGAAGGCCATATTAGATTGTGTATGTACAAGTCTTGATGATTGATGTCATGTTCATACACAGTTTCTGAAGGACTTATTACATTCCTTTAAACCACTGGTCATAGAAATTCACATGAAAAGATTTTCATTAGATATACATTTGAAAGTTGTAATTCCTTATTAAGAAGTCAACCAACCAATATACCACCATATGCAGGTTGCTCTTTGGATCTTCAAAATCCAGCTTATCTGCGGTAATATATTTTCTTACAACCAGAATGTAGTTTGCTTGTAACTCACTGCCATTTTTTCAGATGTAAGGCCAATGCTGTCATTAAACAGGTTGCTCTTTTTGATTTTCAAAATTCAGTTTATCTATGGTAATATATTTTCTTGCAAGCAGAATGTAGTTTGGTCCAAGATACATTTTCATGTCACATGTGTATAATATATCAGCAACATGATAATGATCTTAATCAACACCTTTATCATGAGCAGGACCCATGAAGACCCAGGCTAGACGAACCCATGATTGCCACAAAGGCAACTATGCTAGTCATAGGGTGACCTACAGGATCGGGTGCTAAGGCTCACTGGCTTGCTTGATGTATGCCATAGGTTCCCAGTTGCACAGATCAGTGCTCATGCTGTTGATCACTGGATTGGTCCAGACTTGATTATTTAGTGACCGCCGCCATTTCTGAGTGCAGCATAGAACTGAACTCGCTCACTCACCTACACATGAGCAGGCAGCAAGTAAAGTCTGAACATTATTATTGAGATGACACAACTTTATGGATTATCAACTTCTATATTTTAATAATTGCAACATTTTGGTATAGGTTCTTATACTGTTTTCAAGCATATTTAAGCATTATTTTCCTTGATAATCATGATTATCATTGATTGGTCATCAATATTTTAAACTAATCATCATCATCATCATCATCATCATCATCATCATCATCATCATCATCTATTGTAGACATTATCCCCACAGAGACATAACATCATATATAAACCATCAGCACATGACCACTGTCATGCATGTGTTTAAAACACAAGATTCTTCCCTAATTATCTTCTGAAATATCAGTATCCTGTTCAAGATTTCCTCGCCATGTATTTTTCACCTATTGGTGATTGTTAACAAGCCTACAATGCTTGTCTCAATGAAGGGACTGAAAACTGTACTTGTGACTGCCCCTTTAAGAGAACTAGCAGCTGTAGTGATGCTTGCATGGACATAAGCAGTAGACACAGCAAGGGTTGGTTTTCTGTTCTCATGTTACTGTCTGTCTCTTACTTTGGCAATAAAATGTAGCCAAAACGAGAAACAACACAAAGCAAAAATTTGATAATTTGGATCTTGTTATTGTGGACACTTTATTATGCAGACAATTGTTGTATCTGGCATGTACATAGTATGCAATGGGATGTTAATCCATACCAGTAACTTACTAATCCAGGAATAAGTTAATCTGGCTTATCTAACTATCAGTTGAAGTACCTTGGACTGACAGGGCTGATGTGAATAGGGGGTTGATCTTTTCCTTGTTGCCAACAAATTAACACAAAATAAGTGTACCACAGCACAATTAATAAGGCCTGTGCTCATTAACACATTTTCTATTGCATTCAAACATGATACTTGCACATATGGAAGACACCTTACTACTATAGTTCCTGAAAGTGTTTTTATTGATCACAGCCTGGTTTCATATTTCAATTATCAGTTTGTGCAATGGAGCAATGATACCTCAAGTATGAGGATGTTTTTCATTAAATGAAAACATTACAGAAGTAACAGCTATTAGAAACAAATGTGAAACAGTTGATTTGCATTTTAGAAGTTAATAGTTTAGTAATAGTAAGTCACAACTAATATTGTCTATAAGGAGATCTTCCATATAGATCCTTATACCAATCTCAAGCAAGAGTGAAGGCAAGATATTTAACGGATGACAAGTACTTTAAACTCTTATGATGCTGCAATGCATCATCTTGCTTGACATTAGCACAACATAACAGAAGAAAATTATTGCAATCCATAAAATATCTTGACTTCACTTGAAACACTTGAGCTAACAATCCATCAGTTCCACACAGGATGTTAAGAAATATTGACTTTTGTGATTTCAATTTGCAAATATTCAAGTGGAAATAATGAAAAAATGACCACAAGCAATCCTTAAATCTTGACCAACTTAAAACTGCTGACAATCTTGACTGTCCTCTAGAAGTACAAGTCACTGAAGGATATGCATATTCAAGACTTGCATCAACAATCAAACAGTGATAAAAGCACTATTTCCTTATATTAGTTCCATGGCTGTGGACTCAGACAACAGCTAATGTGGTGATTCAGTCATAAGTATCCACTTCAGAAAATCAGAAACAAATAAATCAGTTCAGCTATCAAGAAATATAGCTACACTACTGAGGTGAAGCCCTGTTTGGGTCAAATAATCACTTCAACATTGACCCTGCATTAGGAAATATACAAGACAGTGAAGAAAGTGACTTACCTCATAAAGACTGGAGATTGTCTGCACGACTCTGGTAATCCCAACTCGCTGGATAAGCTCCCTGTCCTCGCCAGATACACAGTCATGTGATCGGCAATCCCTGACACATTACGTCCACAAGGCTTTCGCTACAGACACCAATGCAACTAACGAAGACGTACGATGCAAATACAAGCTCACATCTAAAACTCTCCCACAAGCTCAAGCCCGTGGCAACAAGAGCTGTTCGTTCATTCAAGGCTACTGATGAGAAACTGTGACACGGTTAATACTGTGGCAGGGTGATCCAACAGAAACATACAAGACAGTTGGCTGTGTCATGAGGAATTGCATGACAGGCAGTGGTCTGGTTTTTGTTATGAGGTTCCTGGACAGACGCTGGTACATTGACCATCGTCCTTGTATTGATCTGTTCCCGATTGGCAAGTTGGTGGAAACCCTCAGAGTAAAATGATAGTTGCATCAGTCTTTAACACACCACCATGAAGGAAATGATATTTGTTATTGAACCCTGAGCAAGTTGGCTGTTGTAGACACTGTGTTTGAGGAATGATGATAGAGAACATATTCACCTATTCACACATTTGGTAACGTCTTAACCCTCTGGCCCCAGGAAATATTCTCCCAAGGGGGTGTAAGTTCATCCACATTAATCTCTCGCAACATATGCATTAACTTTCTCTTTCTGAGGAATGGATAACTTGAAGAAATGGAATAGAAACATCTTGTATAAAGCCACTTGTGTTAATTTAATATTGCAACAAGCTAAACATGTAAACCTTCATTGCCATTGATCATTCTGCTTGTCGCGACAAAGGTTATTTTCTTTTAATCAGAATCCAAAATATCTTCAACACCCCCTGTTGACATTGCTTAAACCATGAAAGAGTTCGATAACAAAATTGTTTGCTTTTCCAATGTCAAGTATAGCAGTGAAAGCTGCCGCAAATCACACCACAGAGCACCACCATGGAAAGCATCTACTCGGTGAGGTTTATAATGGATGTAAATACTTCAATGGTTTACCTCCACTGGGTGTGGCATTACACACCGAGATAATTACATTTTGAAATATAGATATAATCTTTCTCATTTTATACACATTGCAAGCAATAACTTTTGAGTTAAGGCATTTCGTGTCGATGCTTCTAAAACAAAATGCCCCACAAAACATTTTTTATGTTGGATAAAAGATTAGATCATGAAAATATAGATTTAAGATATGTTTTAGTATTACAGAAACAAGCTATAACATGAAGATGATTAACTTTATACAGAAATATCAGCCAGAAAATGTATAGAAAGTACTTTATTACAATTGCTATGTTTGTTTGTGGTTTCATGTCATACTCAGCAATAATTCAGCTACCTGCAAATTTGATGTTACTGATAAAGTGATCTTCTCTTATTTGTTTGCACAAAGTGATATTATGTCATTTCCTTACCTCATGAAAAAAGTTTGATGAAAAAGGAACCTGTAGATAAGATGACCCCCTTCTACACACTGCATTTTAGGTGTAATAAAAATTTGGCTTATCTACAGTATATGACACCTATCAATTAAGATTAAAGACTGTATCAGTGAGTAATGTCATGAGCACCACTTTAAGCTGTGGTGTCACACTGACATGCATCATCACAACCAGCTTAACTAGGTGATCCAATGAGTAATTTCTTACAACACAGTAAAGTACCCTGAGTACTTATTTGATTAGTGATGTTATTTTTAATTTTTTTTTTCCCTCCCGCCTTTGTGTTTTCTGAGGACTAAAATCCATAAAACAAGAAATAAAATTGGTCTGGTCAAATATTGTTTTAAAAGCATAAATGTATCTCATCTTAAAAGTATTCCAGTATAGTCTATGCTACGTCAGATTAATCTATGCTGTTATTATAGCATCCAGAAAACTCTTGGTGAAAAACGTATCTAACGATAGTAGTAAGTTTACTTATAGGCCATTTTCAGTAATGTTCCAGCTATATGGCATCAGTCTATGAGTAATCCGATCTGAACTCTCATAACAGAAATTTAACAACACCATGGCCCTTAACACTGCCCACATAATCCCAACAGAAACAACTTAATACAGCTACAATGTCAAAAACTACTATGGTGAGGTGTGGTAAATGGGATTTAACATCATACTCAAGAATATTTCACGTGTGCGTCTACTTGTACTAGCCCAGACCAGTTTTTATTGCTAGCTAACTGAGATACCATGCCACAGTTATACATGAATACCTCACTCACTCTACTGACTCTTAACCAACCAGTCTTTGTTGTACCCATTAATGCTGTGCACCAGGCAGGGACCAACAAGTACCATATACTAACATCTTTAGGTATGATGCTGTTCGGGATCAAAACCCTGACCTTCTGTTCTCTGAGCAGATGATCTAACCACCACACCATAGAGGCCATCAAATACTTGAATGGACTGCACTGACCACTGTAAGACAACAGCCACTGGGTATGGGTGGTATAGTGTTTAGTAAGTCAGTGTCCTGAAATGATGAAAAAGATGACAAGCAGATGATGCTAAATGAAACATTGTGACATCTGTACAGAAAATTAGAACAGATTGGTAGGATTTCACATATTGTGACTGGCTTATCAGATACTTTGATTTTATCATGAGCTATTTCTGACTAGTAACAATAACATAAAAACACCGTGAGAGTTGTTTTTGTGACATTATTAACACCTTATCTTCGTTATATTTATTTCATGAATGAGAAAGCATGGGCCTGCCTCCAAGATGATCTTCCAACTGCATTAGTAATGTAATCAAAGGCCCCTGGTTTCCACGCACTGGTCTCAAGACAGTATTTGAGGTATACAGCCATCAAAAATACTGGCGTTATTACCAGGATCTATTCCACCTCATATAATCAAGGCTGCAGTAGAAGACCCTGCAGCCACATGTGATGGATGAAAATTGAAAACTACTTAAAAGTTTCATCTGAAATCTATCAGTCGTCGGGAAATCTACAAGTTTGATCCCATGGCTTGAAGGTACAAGGTTAAGGTATTATGACAGCTGATCCAAGGAAAATTAGTCTACAGCAGAGTCATGGTAAGGAGAAATGTGTTTCAGAAGACGTTGGTTTAGCACCAGAGCATGTTTATTTTGTCAGTCCAGAGATTGCCTGTTCTGGAGTCATGCTGAGCATGCCTTGGTGCATCTTGTACATGGAAGGGTTAGCATCAGTAAAGCAGAGTTAGTGTGTTAGTGTACATGTGTTATTTATCATCACTCAGCAGTGTTCCAGCTATTCAACACAGCCATGAAAATAACCAAGCCTGAACATGACGATCCTGTGATTGAGATTACCAGTGATGATGAGCACTGTGGGGATACAAAATGTGCAATCAACAAGGTCCTGGAACCTCACGACCCGATGCATTTGGCTGCATCTTACAACCTGCCTACACAGCTAGGGACCAGTATTCCAACAAGGTTCCCAATGGGGTGCTTGTACTTGGAATGGCAGAACGGAGGATGTTCTGATGGGTTGTCTGTATTGTGGTTTACAATGGAGATGAATTGAGGACATAAGTCATAGGTGATACAAATTTAAACTGAATTTTTTATTCATGATGACAAGTTTTGTCAAATGACTTGGTGTGAAAGTTTTCTTTTCATCCTTCATCAAATGGGTTAAATAATAACTACTAGGTTGTGTGCCTATGGAACAGAAAATGTGTTTGTATACCCCTGCTTGTCATGGCAATGAAAGTGCCCATCTGCAAGTTAAGCCTCACACCTCATCACTTGTTTACTCTGTTAGATTGGATGGTTTGATAAAGTGGTTATACTAAGGTTGGACTGACAAAGGGTGGATTTGTGTCAGTCTTTTTTCAGGGTTTTGTTTTGATTTATTTGTTGTTTTCCACAATATTCAGTAATACACAAAAGATAAGAAGACTGTCAATTGGTAATCAGGATACAAGGACCATGTTCAAACTGTCACTGTCTGACTATCCAAACTGCAGTCTGGACAGCCCTTCATATAGCCATGATCTACTTGTGCGGTTTTCTGCCAAGCACCCTACACATACTTCACGACTGTGAGAAGAGAGAGAAAGTGGAAAATAATCCTATGAAGAACAGATTTGTTCCATCTCAAAGTCAAATGAAGTCTGTACGAGGCTAAACTTTAACCATCTCATAAAATATCATGACAAAGTGCAGTTGCTGCTTTTATAAAATCAATCATAAATTCCCCAATCAGATAAATAATGAAGCTGTTCTTACCTCATTAAGCCTAGTTCCACTCTTTCAAAAACCCTTCAAGCCTCAGCCCATGGGTTAATTACGTTCACATGGACAAGACCAACAGTTTTGCCAGAGGATAATGGACAGATATTGTAAAGATGACTGCAACCCCAGTAACACTATTACCAGCAGCTGGACAATGTAATAATGTCACCTGAAACCTTTATCTCTTCCCATGCATACTTCAGGGAGATACTGAAGCACCAATGTTGTCAATTCTGGAACTGTATGTAGATACAATCTACATGCATTACCATTTGATTGGCCAGATAATGTCATCTCTCACCAGAAAATTTGCCAGTGTCCTGGAGGTGAGTAAATCTGGGCGATCAAGTAGGAGTTCCAGCTATTTTATCAATCGTTAAAGCATTAATAGAAGATGGTGCTATGGTAGCAGGAACATGCAGTGCCTACTGGTGAACACAGAGATGAGAAATGTTGGCTGGAAGGTTAGCCCTGATGAATATGCATGACTGACATAATTGGTTCAAGTGATGTGTATGGATTACTAACTTCGTTTACCCCACGGTGGCATCACTCACTGATGTCACAATGACCAACATGCAAGGGACTGAATAAGTTGAAACAATGTACCAGGCAGTGACTCCAGTATGTATACTCATGGAAGGAATTAAAGGAACTGATGAAAGTATAAAATTAATGTTCCTTTATTTAAGCCCAGAATTTCCCCCCCATTTTTATACATTGTGACGAAAATGCCTGACCTCATCCTCATCGAGCATTTGTGGGATGACCACAGCAGATGCAGTGCCCAGCATTTGAGATCAAAAGGTAATAGGACAGAATTCTAAGACTGAGATGATGTAGGACAATTTTGGATGTTCATGGTGGCCACAACTGATATTGAAGACAACCTGTCCTGGAAATACACATCTTCACTTACTGAACTTGTTATATTAGCTATGCATTTTAACAGATATTTGAACTCATAAACTGTGAAATTTGGCTGCATCTGATTTACAATGTATGTATTGTTATGAGAGTGTGTTTTCTGTACATGTAATTGGTATTATCACTGATTAGGTGATACTTATTATGAGTCACTTTTCAAATCATATATGTTCAATGGTAATAGTATTTTGAGCAGCAGGCCTTCTTGACAGCGTTTCAGTTACCTGCTCTTTGGAGTCTATTTGAATTTTCCAGACGCAGTGGCAGTATATATATAGGCTGGTCCTATTGTGTTGACGGACACACACGGACTTACACTCAAGAATATAGAGTTGTGTGCCTCTGCCTATCAGTGACTGTTTGTCAAGAACACCATCTGAATCATCTCACCTAGGAGACTACATATCTTTTTATCTCCTGGTATATTGTATCACTCTGTAAAGAATAAGGTTAGTACTTTCTTCCTAATCCATTCTTACTTTAAGAGAATTAATGGGATCAGGTGGTCAGTCTCAATGAGATTGTTGAAGCATGTGGTTCTGTGACATGAGTACTATCTATACCAAATGACTGTACCATGTATCTACCATGCTGTATCTAGAAACAGTCACTTTCATACCTATCATCAGGCGAGCAGTGAGCAAGTGTGCTCAGACCTACAGATCATCATCTAAGAGTTTCTGATGCCAGTTAATGATGTCTATCTAGTTAAGATTCTATTGAAGTATGACACTAAACCACCTGACCTAGGTCTGTAGGGGGCCATTTTGCTTTTGTTTGTCCTTTGCAGAGAACACACTTCTGTAAATGAATAGGATTCAGATTCTCTCTGCTAATGAGTATGAAGCTCATCTTTTGACATAAAATCCTGAAATATACAGCCACACAATTGTTGAGGGAAATCAAAACAATAAGTGCTTCCTTGCATATGCCATAACAATCTCCAACCCCCATAATGTACTCACTGACACTTCCACTTAAAGGTAAAGAAGCAAGCAGGTATAGCAATGGCTGTACATTCCATGGCATGTGTAAAGTAAACCATATCAATGTGATGGGCTGCTTCTAATCTCCTTACTGCATCTAAAACCAGCATCTGCAGCAAGTGCATAAATGGAGAATACTAAATTATGTCCCGTGTAATACCATATATATGAAACGAGTTTCATAAATGTGGTGTTACACAGGACATAGTTTAGTATTTTATTTATTACTGACCCAACATTAGCAAACCAAGTATTGAGGAAAGCACTTCTTTCCTGAGTCATTCTCAAAAGTTGCAGCTATTTGGTGTACAAAAGACAACATAATTCAAATACAAAATAATCAGTCAGTATTTTCACAAATGGCAAACTACATTGTTAAGGTTGACATATCAATAATATTTGAGGCTTAATTATGTTCAGTATTGTCATGAAGACTACATAAACTAAATAGGTCGAAACCACAATGTCTTTCCTGTAACAACAGTAATACTTATATTTTTCTTAAAAATGCATTGATACCTAAAGATATTGCAGTGTAAATTCTACCTTACCTGTTATTTTGCTACACACTCAGTTAAAAAATTCAGTTCTATGATTGCACATTTATGAAATAAACCTGATCTACACTGTGTCAGATGAAAAAGTGAAATCTGCTGGTACTTTTCAATGTTCTTGCCTCAACTCTCTCTCATAAAAAGATATTGCACTGAAGGCAATCTGAAGAGAATATTTTGATATTTCTGATTGATTTCTGACAATGTATTACTCTTTAGATCATAAAACATTTACTTTCAGGTCCTGTTATGTGAAAGACAGTATCGTTTTGCCAAAGACACTCTATGTTATTGGAAAGAAAATATGTGAAATAAATTTGAAAAACTATTTAATTGTAATGAACATCTTTAATCTATCTGTGATGAAAGAAGCAGTTCTTTGCATGTTACCCTCAGAAGTATAGTAAGTGTTACATGTTACATCCATATCTCCAAATAAGGTGACTAACAATGACATGTTTGTTACAGAGAAGACAATTCTATTGTATATTTAGTTCGGATAAGAATACATCAGTGGTATTGATGATAAGCTAGGTTCATATCAATCAGTTTCTAAAAGTATTGATGTTACCATACTTGTAGACCAAAATATATGGTCTTTATTTTAGAACTTTGCCTGTTGTTACCCTAATGCCATGTCAGTGCTACTGGAAAGACATTTTAGAACAAGTTAATGGAAGACAAAGAAGAGTTAAAAACCTATAGACTTTGTGCTTTAAATAAACAACAATTAAAGTAGCAGCTAACATCTTTAGATTTGTTTCTTTTAAGAAATCAGAAAAAAATAACAAGTTTGACTGTATTTGTCATGAATTTACCAGACTGTCAAACAGGTTTACAAGTAACAAAAGAATCCATGTTTTGATCATCTGCCTCAAACTGTTAAACGGGCTTGCTACTAACAAAAGTATCAAACTTTTGATCATCTGCCTCGAGCTGTCAAAGAAACAAATAAATCAACAAATTTAACCTCTGTATTTGTCATACCCATTTTGCCAGTTCTGAAAAGCATGCAGAAATTAATGTTTTCTGATTTTTTGGTTTAGATTATCACCAATTAACTTTATTTAGGAAACTGGATGTTCAATGCATTGATTGTTTTGCAGACTGATTATTACATTATCATAATTGGAATGATCAGTCAGACACTGTCTTTCAAATAACAGTCTTTAACATGGATATAAGCATGCAAAGTTTCAAGAACAGACTTCTGTGTTAAGCATAAGGTAATTTTGTCTCATATCTTAATGCATATCTGAATAAATGAGGAAAGAAAAACAAAAATGAAAGAACATTTATATTAAACTGTCTTTGCAGTAACAACATAAGTCCTTTAAATAATGGGTATTTTTGAAAGGTGTGAAACATACAAATTTTTAAGGAAAATATCAATTGTTACTTCAAATATAATCTTAATGGTCCTAATGTGAGCACACAGCAAATCTAGATGAACAAAGACCTACTAGATATACTGGGTATATTCAAATTTGTATTGAATTGTCTTTGCAGTTACATAACTTGTCTCTCCTGTAACAACCTTTTACAAAGATAAGTATAGCTGCACTCAGAAGAGAAAGTGTAAAACATGTTTCAGTTTCTGCATATACACACCTTAGATCTTTATCACAATCAATGATATCGACATTAAAATAAAAAGAATATGTGACTTATCAAGATATCTTTCTTTGAATGTAACACTGATGGTCTTTCCAACAACAAAATAGCTGTTACAGAAAAGACTGTTATTTGAGAGACAAATTGTAAAAGTAAATTCAGAAAAAAATAATGACTATTCCATTTCCACTTCAGACACCATCCTTGTGTTGTAATTATGGTTCCAAATGCAAAGAAAAGCACATATTTTTGGAAAATTGTTTGTTTGTTTCTTTTGTTAATTGATGTTACTTAAAAGACACCCATACAAAATACTTTACCTTTTCAACTTCATTTTCTTTAAAAGTTTTATCTTGAACTTAATGCCACATGTTTATCACTCTCCAGCAGAAGTTGTTAATGACCATGATAGGGAGTTCCACTTTCACAGGATGAGGGATCACTGATTATTTCATACTTTTATGGAACTGTTACAGGAAAGACATTTTTCTTGTATACAAGAGAAAAAGATTGTTTTTAACTTCAAAATTCAGCTTGGTATGGAATGGGAAAAAGGTCTATTCTTTCCACTACTCCAGAAACAATGTTTTCTTAAATGAAATTCAGTGTACAGCAGATACCAGATGTTAGGTCTCTGCACCTGGATACGTGACAAAATGCATATCCTTTGTTACAAAAAGGAATAAAATAAAAAGTATTTGGTCCTTTTGCTTGTCATAAAAAATCCCAAGCTAGATTAGATATTGCTAATTAAGGAGAAATCAGATTTTTAACACATTGATAAAATTTGACGGTTATATTGAAATTTCAATCCTGATACATGAAAAACCTGCATCTTTCGAGAATGACTCTCCTAAGAATTCAACAAGTGTGGTGACTCCCAAGTCAAACAAGGTCTAATACTATTGTGACAGAGGTATTAGCCTTGTGACGTCATATATAAAGCATCAAGCGATGTTATTACTCAATGTGTAATACCTTCATGCGTAAAAACCTTCACATTGAGGAAAAGAAAAAAATAAGGCTGAATAAATGGATCAGCAGACCAGTAATCAACTATTGACTGAGTATGACTTGTATAGTCCTTCCTTCAGCATCACTGGTAACAACGTCATTACCAGCTACCACCTGTTCTACCATACCAACTGAACCTATTACTGATGCATGAGGTGTCAGTGGCAACAACGTCATTACCAGCTACCACCTGTTCTACCATACCAACTACACCTATTACTGATGCATGAAGTATCAGTGGTAACAATGTCATTACCAGCTACCACCTGTTCTACCATACCAACTACACCTATTACTGATGCATGAAGTATCAGTAGTAACAACATCATTACCAGCTACCACCTGTTCCACCATACCAACTGAACCTATTACTGATGCATGAAGTGTCAGTGGTAACATTGTCATTACCAGCTACCACCTGTTCCACCATACCAACTGAACCTATGACTGATGCATGAGGTGTCAGTGGTAACAACGTCATTACCAGCTACCACCGGTTCTACCATACCATCTACATCTATTACTGATGCATGAAGTATCAGTAGTAACAATGTCATTACCAGCTACCACCAGTTCTACCATACCATCTACATCTATTACTGATGCATGAAGTATCAGTTGTAACAATGTCATTACCAGCTACCACCAGTTCTACCATACCAACTGAACCCATTACTGATGCATGAGGTGTCAGTTGTAACAATGTCATTACCAGCTACCACCAGTTCTACCATACCAACTGAAACTATTACCGATGCATGAGGTGTCAGTGGTAACAATGTCATTACCAGCTACCACCAGTTCTACCATACCAAGTGAAACTATTACCGATGCATGAGGTGTCAGTGGTAACAATGTCATTACCAGCTACCACCAGTTCTACCATACCAACTGAACCTATTACCGATGCATGAGGTGTCAGTGGTAACAATGTCAATGTGAATTTGGACTAAGCTCCAAACTACAAGGATACCTTTGCTTTCTCAAAAGCATATATTGCAATGTGAAAGCATATTTTGCAATGCAAAAGTATATATTGTGCTATGTATTGCTACATATTGCAAGAGAGTTTTTAAAAAAACAACTACTTTCAATCAAGTTAATGCTTGATTTACAAAACAAAAACAAGACAAAATCACTATGCTTCATAAAGCTTTTTTGAAACTTTTAATATCATCAGACTTATTAATAGTTCCAAATATCACTCACTCACTCTGTTGCTGGAAAATCAACCCTTGACCTATCCATTGGTATTTCTAAGTGCTGAAATGATCCTGTCTGGTACACTGTGACCCCAAATAACCAATAATCAGTGCTCTAATGTGCAGGTGCATCACAACCTGACCCTAAGTGTGTAACCAGTCCTGTCTGTCTACCACTTATACCAATACCATCCCACGCTGGCAGCAGTGGGGAATATGGTCCTCATGTTTGATACACGTTCTGCTAAGATGGTGTCAACACTTGTCAAGTCTGTAAGTGGTTCCTGCAGATCAACACTAGTTCTAGGAAGAAATTCATCTGTAGTCATGGATGAAAATGATCAATATAGACCTAAACAGTCGTATTTCCACGACTGTGGAACTGTAGTATTAAAGGGAAACGATATTCTGAAATTGTGAAATAACTTGATCCCTGTCTCAGCCTCAAATTGGTAAGAGGTGCCCTGTAACAGTGCAGCAGAAGAAGTAGCCATGTTTAAAGAAAACGATAAAAGAAAAGTGCAAAACCTTCATGTGCTAATTTTAATTACCTTACTTCTCTGCCACAAGAAGACCATGACTGTATGTGATGACCATAATCTGGACACACCCTGTCTAGCCCTTTCCTCCCTTTCTTCCATGCAGGATTACTGTGGCTGAAAGGTAACCACCATTGTCTTGTTTTGCTATAATAACCGTTCTTGTATTACATTACCATTAAGGTGGTTGGGCAGCCCAGTGGTTAAAGCGTTTGCTCATAATGCAAAAGATCCAGTTTTGATTCCCAGCATGAGTACAATGTGTGAAACCTGGTGCCCGCTGCCATGATATCGCTGGAATGTTATTGCTTAAAGTGGCATAGAAACCATACTCACACACTTGCTCTTTTATGGACTGATTCGAGGTTAAATCTTTGGTTTCAACTTGGAAATCAATGTGTAACACCTAAAATATCACGCTATCTAAAGTTATTAATTTAGCTTTAATTTCTTCCAGACAAAAAACCCCAGAACAACAAAAAAAAAAAAAACTGACTGTGTTAAATTAACCCATTCATGTATGTCTGAAAAGAATAGACACCAATGATGCCACAGATGAATATTTATCTGACTACCTTTTAAAGTGCTTCTTCTGGCTATCTGCATCTAGTTAGATGGTGCCAAGCTTACCACCATCTGGAAAAGAAGCAATGACCCTGTGGCATACTGCAAGATGTCTGTACCATCTTACACATTTTCCAAACCAAAAAAGAATAGTGCTTGACCTAGTCCATGTATATCATATGCTGACTGTAAAACGATTCAGTCAAACTTATCTCTAACACCAGGGCAATATTGGAACTCTAAAGTTGCACATGCAATAGCGTATCTGCAATAAAATAAATCAAATGTAAACACAGCAATCTGAAAATGCACATAATTATTCCTAAACTATTGTGGAAGTTAGGAATCATTTGAAGCAGATTTCCTCAATCCTGTGTCTACTGGGGCCCTTCTGCCAATGTGATGCTGTGACATCCGGGAGTCGAGGTGACATGTCAGCATGGGCGTCAACATTCAACAGAAACGTAACATCAGGCATCTTAATGAATCACTATTTTGATTCTCATGCAAACAATGACGATAAGTTGCCATCCTCAGTACAATCTGTCTCAGCACCAAGAAGAAATGGAGAATCATTTCATACATGTCCTCTACAAACACAGTCTGAGGATATCTTGTCACTGACACATTGTGTGCTTCCTCATCTTTAACTTTAATATGGGAAAAGGCTTCCTGTACTGTTGAAAAGGGCACAAGACTAATCCGCTGTCTGCAGCATTTCCTTTTCACATATGTTAAGTCCTCCAAGGATAGTGTAGAAATTGTATGTGTAAGGTGATATTATCGCATCTTCTTGTGTATAACCTTCTTTAACGAGACTTTGATGAGATTAAGATCCTCTGGCCTAAAATGTTTTTGAAGTTAAAACCGTTTTCATTCTGGACTTAATTTCAATTTGTAAGTTGATCTCATCTTACAGTCAATTTATCAAATTAGTTCCACAGTCTTCACTCTCACAAAGACTTCCATCAGATTGTTTGACTTTGACCTTACTGAGATGAAATTAATGTTATTGAGCAATGACATCATGCGATGGAACGCACAAATAGTGAATATTCCTGAAATCAAGTTTTTATACTTAACTTTTGCTGTTATCGTATAACATTATCATGACTAATATACATGGCTACCCAGGTCTGTCTTCCCAATGGGCCACCTGAATGCTTGAGTTTAACACCACTTTATTTCAACTTTATCACAGAAAGTCAGACTGCAGCAAAGCCTGAAGGCATGCAGATCTTATCCATTGTTGTCTAGTGAATCAATGAGCATACTGTGCTGGCAAACATAGTGGCATGATCATGGCATAATAATGACGGAATCATTCCAGCATAAAACCCAACTCACTCACTCATCACTCATGCTCCCTACTGATATTCCTGACTTGGATTGAATCTTTGCAAAATACTGATATACTTGACTTGGACTGAATCATTGCTTTCCACTGATATACCTGGCTTGGGTTGAATCATATGTTATGATCGCCACTGATATTCCTGACTTGCACTGAATCATTGCTTTTTAGCTTCAGTTACATATTGAATACTTTCTTCTAGTGATCTAAAAAGTTTAAGTATCTTCAATGATTTAATCATCACTATGGAGTCTAGTGTCTGCAATCGGAAAAAAGATAATTTTCTGATAATTCATGTCCATGGATTAGAAAACAGACATCTCGCCCATGTGTCATACAGCAATCAATATGGCCACTCTACAGCATGCATGGCATGCACAAACTAAACACAGTAATTCACCACCAATTTATTTTCACAGTGGCCACTGTAGGCAACAACATATGTCAAAGTAATCCCCTGTAATGCTAAGGTCCTTCACGAAATCCTCTACCAATTTTTCCATATTTATCCTGTGTCTAGACATTTCCAATATGGACATCCTAGGATCTATCATATTTCCCAACATGTCTTGAATGATGATAACGATGCCCCCATAACTGTCTTCCACATAAAACAATCTCCACATTGCCACTAATAGGACCTATAAGTTACATACCATCTGATGTGAATTTTTCAAGCCAGCATGTTTCCCATATCTGCATGCGAGTCTAGCTATAATAATCCTGGATGTTCAAGGAGGACAGATGTGGAGTTTTCTGTCTGACAACTGCTGCACAAGCATGGCAGCTTATCTTCCTGAAACTGAAAATGGTAGACAACTTTCTTGTGATCTCCATTTACATGTGCCCCAGATGACAGACATCATATCTTCTATTCACTGTTTATTAATTTAAATGCAGTTAGACACTTCAAATACGAACATATCACTACCTCTTGTCCAACCATGGTGAACAGATGTCATGCAAGTGTCAGAAATACCATCTTGAAAAAGTATAAAGGCCTGACCTCATAAAGATGGAAGGTCTACTATGCACTGAGCTGTCTGAGTGTATGTTGGGACATTATACTAGTAAAGAGGCGGTCTTGTAGAAAACACCAGAAGCAGGTGATGGACAAATCAGGGTTGGACGGTACAAGCAATTATCCACTTCTCAGGACACTATTGCACACAACCGGGATGGTCATATATTGTTCTCAGCTTGCAGCAACGTTTTTCACTCTTACAACAATCAGAGGTACTGGGGATTAATTCTTAGTAAAGCCAACTTTGGTCTACAATTAGTTTTTCTCCCATCAGGATATTTATGAGCCTCCAGAAAGCTTGCTATTCATCAATTCATCTACACTCATTAATTCTATAGAGAAATGTTACTAACCACAATGTGCCAATATGCAATGAGGTTATTTTGTATCCACAATATCTTTCAAAATGTCAATAAGAAAAAAAACAAATCCAGAATAAACAAAACATTCCTGATCTCTTCCAATGCATCACAAAACAGTCAACAAATGGAAATAAATGCAACTCTTCATGCATTTTTCAAGAAGACCTGCAATATTAGGAAGTGGTATTTACAACCATGGAACTTTTACCCTACTCTTAAAAACACACACGGAACTTCAGGACTCTAGCCCTTAAGAGGTAATCGATAAATGACATTTGGAGATGGGCATTTCAAGCAGGAAAATATGGCATTCTGGAGAAATCGGCATCTGCCACAATGTATTACATTTTCTCAAAATGAAACATTTTCCCCACAGAAATTCATTACATTTTTCTACCAAATGCCTGACAAGTTTGACCATCAATGACACTCTTGGGATGTTAGAATTATGAAGTGATGTGATAGATTTCATGAACAATCTATTCTTGAATGAAACTTTATATAGGGATTCCAAATTACATTTATGGAAATTGTCATTTCTTTGAGAAGAGAATAAACAAAGGATTTGGTGAAATAATAAAGGTTAAGAATCTATTCAATAATATAAAAAAAGCATTAGTGTGAAACCTGCTTGAACATAATGACACAGTGCTGTGGTAACATTTTAGATCTCTGTAGAACTCTGTACATACAAATCTCTGCAAAAGGCAGAATCAAGTTTACAATTGTGACTATATTATGAGTATGTCTTTGTTTCAACAGTATTACAGTTGTACATTGATTTTGTGAAGTCACATGTTACTATGTCACAGATATGTGGACACATCCCACAAAGTATAGTTTCAGGATCTGTGGCAAATGAACTCACATTTTTATAATTTATAAAGTAAGAATGACACTGCCATTGGCTAGAATAATACGCTTGATGTCATGATATTTCAATTACTGCTTGACATCATCAATATTTTCTTGTAATACTGTGTAAACCATAAGACCAGACATAATCAAGTTCTTGTCTCTAAAGAACAAGCACCCTAAACTGATTTCACATAATAATGAAACACAGCGATTGAATGACTATCACCAGATATCATTTCTTCTTGTCTTCTAGCCTTCTCCAATACACAGTTTAACACTGACTACTGACTCCAAGACATCGTGTCTCTAATTTATCACCTTATTGCTCAGCACTCAACAGTATACACCATGCAACTACTTTCTTCTGACATATTAAGGCATGACATTGGCTGGGCATCTAACCACAGACCTTTAGGACAGATGCCGCAATGGTGGCCAATTGCATTTGCATTTTATTCATATCGGGAATAAGATAGTAATGTAATTAAGTTCCAATAATCTGGCAAAAAACAAAGAAGAACTTTGCTATCTTTCAGAAAAAACTAAGGATTCTTCACATTTCCCCCCAAATATCATATTTAATATTGTTATGTTGGTTCTAACTGCATCATGAAGCCATGGGATTGAACCATCAACCTGCTGTTGAGACAGCACAAGGAACATGCTGTAAGGTCTCAACTGTTTACTGGTCACTACTGTTGTCACCGTGTCACCAGGTCACTAAGTCCTCATCACCAGGAAACTTTTAAAGACTTGGTACTGGAATTAACTTGAGCTTTGGTTATGAATAATAAACAAGTCCAGAATTTCTTTCATCAAGGAAAAGTCATGAATACCTTGGTCAGTTTTCTTCAGCAGTATTATTAAAACATTACTAATCACCACTGCATACCTTTTATCCTCGTTTAATTTGCCTCTGGGAATACCTTCAGATTCATTGGGTAACAGAACTTCTCCTCAATATATTCAACTGATGAGGGTTTGAAATAGAAATGCATATTTCTTGGAGCCTGGGAATTCTGTTAGACACAGAGTTTTTCTGTCACACCCAGACAAAACACAGCTTCTCAGTCCAACAAAAGATCTTCAGCAATTTGATTTTTTTCACTACAAAAATATGTTTTCCTCATTTGTTTTTTTTATCATTTCTCAGATTGCAACATCAAATTAAATTACTTACATTTGCATAAGGCAATGGCAAATTTAGACCTGTGTATTTTTGTAGTAAGGCATGATGAATGTATGATTGTGACCACAACCATTGTTCTCAGGAGGCGAAGAAAACACTGACATGGATGTCAGAACACCTTGCAGGTGCCATGTCACACACTAGGGCAGGATGTACTGGAAGAAGGTTAATGTCTTCACACATATGGCACAGCTCACATAGAACTAATCATGAATTGGTTGAGACTATAGAACTACTGGTATAGATACCCCAGCTGCCATGAACAGGTTGAGACTATAGAACTAGTGGGTACAGATACCCCAGGTACCATGAACTAATTGGGATTATAGGACTAGTGACATAGATACCCCTGCTGTGGCAGAAGTGGGGAATAGGGTCCTCATGTTTGATACACATGATACAACACTTGTCAAGCCTATAAGTCGTTCCTGCAGAACAACACTGGTTCTATGATGAAATTCATCTGCAGTCATGGATGAAAATGGTCAATATAGACCTAAACAGTCGTATTTCCACTTTATTATTAATTGTAGTTTTAAAGGGAAATCATATTCTCAAATTGTGAAATAACTTGATCCCTGTCTCAGCCTCACATTGGTAACAGGTGCCCTGTAACAGTGCAGCAGAAGAAGTAGCCATGTTTGAAGAAAATGATAAAAGAAAAGTGCAAAACCTTCATGTGCTAATTTTAATTACCTTACTTCTCTGCCACAAGAAGACCATGACTGTATGTGATGACCATAATCTGGACACACTCTGTCTTGCCCTTTCTTTCCCTTTCTTCCATGCAGGATTACTGTGGCTGAAAGGTAAAGAGTACCATCATAGTCTTGTTATAATATTGTTCCTATAATAAATGTTCTTGTATTACATTACCATTAAGGTGGTTGGGCAGCCCAGTGGTTAAAGCGTTTGCTCATCATGACAAAGATCCAGGTTTCATTCCCAGCATGAGTACAATGTGTGGAACCTGGTGCCCCCTGCCATGATATCGCTAGAATATTATTGCTTAAAGCGACATAGAAACCATACTCACATACTTGCTCTTTTATGGACTGATTCGAAGTTAAATCCAGAAAATAACCCCCAAACAACAACAAAAAAATTGACTGGTCTCAATTGAAGACGAAGTGGCCACAAGTCGTTCCTGTAGATCAACACTGGTTCTATGATGAAATTCATCTGTAGTCATGGATGAAAATGATCAACATAGACCTAAACACTCATATTTTCACTTTATTATTAATTGTAGTTTTAAAGGGAAATGATATTCTGAAATTGTGAAATAACTTGATCCCTGTCTCAGCCTCACATTGGTAACAGGTGCCCTGTAACAGTGCAGCAGAAGAAGTAGCCATATTTAAAGAAAATGATAAAAGAAAAGTGCAAAACCTTCATGTGCTAATTTTAATTACCTTACTTCTCTGCCACAAGAAGACCATGACTGTATGTGATGACCATAATCTGGACACACTAAGTCTTGCCCTTTCTTTCCCTTTCTTCCATGCAGGATTACTGTGGCTGAAAGGTAAACAGTACCATCATTGTCCTGTTTTCCTATAATAACTGCTCTTGTATTACATTACCTCTGAATTTATACTACAACATAAATTTGTACTGACACATAAATTTGTACTGCTTTTGTGATATTTTTGTTTTGATTTGTGAGGTAAGGTTGACTTTGTTATTTTCATACCTACTCCTTTCATGGACAAGGTGGTTGGGAAGTCCAGTGGTTAAAGCGTTTGCTCATCATGACAAAGATCCAGGTTTGATTCCCTACAAGAGTACAATGTGTGGAAGCTGGTGCCCCCTGCCATGATATTGCTGGAATAGTATTGCTTAAAGTGGCATAGAAACCATACTCACACACTTGCTCTTTTATGGAGTGGTTTGAGGTTAAATCCAGAAAATAACCCCCAAACAACAAAAAACAAAATTGACTGGTCTCAATTGAAGACGAAAAGGCCACAAACTATTGTGAATGCTGTCATGGTACCATTGATGATTTCATCCTATAGTAGGCTTATATAAACAGTCAGTGACAACCTTCGTATCACAACCCTCTTAAACATGGCTGATGCTCAGCTAAGTGCAAGTAATCATCACACTTTTATAGTCACCCTGCCTGTGTAGGCTAAAGCTGGAACTGACTTCAAAGGTAGGTACCACCCATCCATCCATACAGATCTTGTGTTAAATCCATTTGCATGATGCCAAGCTTACCACCATCTGGAAAAGAAGCAATGACCTTGTGGCATATTGCAAGATGTCTGTACCATCTTACACATTTTCCAAACCAAACAAGAGTAGTGCTTGACTTTGACCATGTATATCATATGCTGACTGTAAAACAATTCAATCAAACGTATCTCTAAAACCAGGGCAATATTGGAACTCTAAAGTTGCACATGCAATAGTCGAGGTGACATGTCAGCATGGAGTCTTAATCAATTACTACTTCGATTTTCATGCAAACATGTCTCATAGACATAAACATGTCTCATAGACAATCTCAATCAGTCTACCCCCTGAAAAAAATGAACTGTGGCATATTGGTCTAACACAGCTTCTGCTAGTGCTAATAATGATTCTTTTCTCCAGTCTTTGTCAACTTATCCTACAAAGAGAGCAATAATCCAGCACCTCTAGCCTCAGGTGCCTACATTTAGAAGGGGACACTCAAGCATGCACTTTCTATGATGGTTTCAAAGATCATCACAACATTCAAGGTAGTCAGTAAGCTTTCAGAAAGTTTATAGTAAACATTCAGAAGTCATTTCAAATTTGACACATTAGTGTCTTCATTAACATCGGATGTAATTTTGCTCTTTGATAGTTGCCATCCTCAGTACAATCTGTCTCAGCACCAAGAAGAAATGCAGAATCATTTCAAACAAGTCCTCTACAAACTCAGTCTGAGGGTATTTTGTCACTGACAGATTGTGTGCTTCCTAATCTTTAACTTTAATATGGGAAACGGCTTCCTGTACTGTTGAAAAGTGCACATGACTAATCTGCTGTCTACAGAATTTCCTTTTTATATCTGTTAAGTCCTCCAAGGACAATGTTGAACCTGTATGTGTAAGGTGACATTATTGCATCTACTTGTGTATAACCTTCTAACCTTCTTCAACGAAATTTTGATGAGATTAGGATCTTCTGGCCTAAAATGTTTTTGAAGTTAAAACCGTTTTCATTCTGGACTTAATTTCAATTTGTAAGTTGATCTCATCTTACAGTCATTTTATCAAATTAGTTCCACAGTCTTCATTCTCAAAAAGACTTCCATCAGATTGTTTGACTTTGACCTTACTGAGATGAAATTAATGTTATTGAGCAATGACATCATGCAATGGAACGCACAAATAGTGAATATTCCTGAAATCAAGTTTTTATACTTAACTTTTGGTGTTACCATATAACATTATCATGACTAATATACTCGGCTACCCAGGTCTGTCTTCCCAATGGATCACCTGAATGCTTGAGTTTAACACTACTTTGTACGGTATTTCAACTTTGTCATAGAACGTCAGACTGCAGGAAAGTCTGAAGGAAAGCAAATCTTATCCATTGTTGTCTAATGATCAGTGAGCATACTGTGCTGGCTGGCAAACACAGTGACATTATCAAGGCTTAATAACGATTGAATCATTCCAGCATAAAATCCAACTAAATCACTCACAAACTCATATCTGATGCTCCCTACTCATATTCCTGACTTGGGTTGAATCATAGCTTTTTAGCTTCAGTTACATATTGAATACTTTCTTTTAATGAAATAAACAGTTAAAGCATCTTCAGTGATTTAATCATCACTATGGAGTCTAGTGTCTGTATCTGCAAAAGAAAATCTTCTGATAATTCATGTCCATGGATTAGACAACAGATACATCTCCCATGTGTCATACAGCAATCAATATGGCCACTCTACAGCATAACATGCACAAACTAAACACAGTAATTTAGTATCACAGTGGCCACTGTAGGCAACAACGTATGCCAAAGTAATCCCCTTTAATGCTAAGGTCCTTCACGAAATCCTCTACCAATTTTTCCATATTTATCCTGTGTCTAGACATTTCCAATATGGACATCCTAGGATCTATCATATTTCCCAACATGTCTTGAATGATGATAACGATGCCCCCATAACTGTCTTCCACATAAAACAATCTCCACATTGCCACTAATAGGACCTATAACTTACATACCATCTGATGTGAATTTTTCAAGCCAGCATGTTTCCCATATCTGCATGCGAGTCTAGCTATAATAATCCTGGATGTTCAAGGAGGACAGATGTGGAGTTTTCTGTCTGACAACTGCTGCACAAGCATGGCAGCTTATCTTCCTGAAACTGAAAATGGTAGACAACTTTCTTGTGATCTCTATTTACATGTGCCCCAGATGACAGACATCATATCTTATATTCACTCTTTATTAATTTAAATGCAATTGGACACTTCAAATACGAACATATCACTATCTCTTGTCCAACCATGGTGAACAGATGTCATGCAAGTGTCAGAAATACCATCTTGGAACAGTATAAAGACCTCACCTGATAAAGATGGAAGGTTTACTATGCATTGAGCTGTCTGAGTGTATGTTGGGACATGATACTGGTAAAGTGGTGGTCTTGTAGAAAACACCAGAAGCAGGTGTGGGACAGCACAAGCAATGATCCACTTATCAGGACACTATGGCACACAACCGGGATGGTCATGTATTGTTCTCAGCTTGTAGTAATGTTTTTCACTCTTACAACAATCAGAGGTACTGGGGATTAATTCTTAGTAAAGCCGTTGTTTTATTTCCACAATTGTTTTTTTTTTTGCCCATAAAGATATTTATGAGCCTTCAGAAAGCTTGCTATTCACCAATTCATCTACACTCATTAATTCCATAGAGAAATGTTACTAACCACAATGTGCCAATATGCAATGAGGTTATTTTGTATTCACAATATCATTCAAAATGTCAATAAGAAAAAAAACAAATCCAGAATAAATGAAACATTCCTGATCTCTTCCAATGTATCATAAAACAGTCAACAAATGGAAATAACGCAACTCTTCATGCATGTTTTTCAAGGAGACCTGCAATATCCGGAAGTGGTATTTACAGCCATGGAACTTTTACCCTACTCTTAAAAAACACATGGAACTTCAGGACTCTAGCCCTTAAGAGGTAATCGATAAATGACATTTGGAGATGGGCATTTCAAGCAGGAAAATATGGCATTCTGGAGATATCAGCATCTGCCACAATGTATTACATTTTCTCAAAATGGAACATTTTCCCCACCGAAATTGATTATAGTTTTCTACCAAATGCCTGACAAGTTTGACCATCAATGACACTCTTGGAGAGATGTTAGATTTATGAAGTGATGTGATTGATTTCATGAACAATCTGTTCTTGAATGAAACTTTATACATTGATTCCAAATTACATTTATGGAAATTGTTGTTCCTCTGAGAAGAGAATTTAAAAAAGGATTTTGTGAAATAATAAAGGTTAAGAATCAATTATAAACAAAGCATCAATGTGAAACCTGCTTGAACATAATGACACAGTGCTGTGGTAACATTTTAGATCTCTGTAGAACTCTCTACATACATAAAAACCCACTCAACATACAAAAGACACCTGCAACAAGCAGAGTCAATTTTACAATTGTGACATTATTATGAGTATGTCTTTGTTTCAACAGTATCACAGCTGTACAACATTTCATACAAACAGTAAAGTTGAAAAGTGTGTCACTGATCTTGTGAAGTCACATATTACTATGTACATATTTGTGATGTGATAGTTATGTGGACACATCCCACAAAGTATAGTTTCATAATCTGTGGCAAATGAAATCACATCATTTACATTATAAAGTAAGAATGACACTGTGTGATAAAAAGGTAATCACACTCGTGTGTTTTGGGTGGTTAATATCCTACATTAGGAATAAACACTATGTATTTAACTCACCAACACTCACTAAATACAATGTTTCTTTCTAATGCAGGATATTAACCATCCCAAAACACACTCATGTAAAAACCTATATATTCTGAGGGAAATGAAGAAGGGTATATCACTTCAAGGCTGTGCTCCTTTTATTTATTGTCAAACCTCCTCCAACAGCACCATTTAAAGCTGGTGACGAAAACATTGAAGGAACACTTGAAGTTTCCTGTGTTCCTTTATTTGTTTTGATCAGTATATGATACAGCTGCAAGAGCATTCATAAAGTCAGTAACCAGAGAGTGATCCTTGCATCCATCCCATAAATGTGTTAGGTTTCAAGACTATCCCAAGTCTCACTAACCCCCTTTCCTATAACAAATGACCCGTCCTAATGCTCACCCTTCTGTTCTATAATATCGATTAAATGTTTATTAAGATGCCCTCTATTCTAGTCTTTTCTTAAATCTAGTTATGTAGATTTTTTGCATGATGAGTATATTTTTATTTCCACTTATTGGTTGTTGTTCTATGTTTTTATATGGTAGATAGCAGACAGGTGCTATATGTTCAATTACATCTAGAGGTCTCTTGGCGCCAATGATACAATAGAGCTTTCTTGGAACTATGACAGAGACAATGCTTCTTCTTCAGATCAATGGTCACTTTCAGCTCTGTTACCAAAATAGACTGAAAAAAGATCCAAACAGCCATCCTTTCAGCTGATGAGATGCAAAAGAATATGTTGCATGTGTGGACACTAGACTGATGATTGCTGTAAGAGAGTTGTCATGTTTGCTTTTATGAGTTCCTGTTGCAAGACACAAGCAGGCACCAGTGCCACTGGCTACCATAACACGCTTGATGTCATGGTATTTCAATTACTGCTTGACATCATCAAGATTTTCTTGTAATACTGTGTAAACCATAAGACCTGATATATTCAAATTCTTATCTCTAAACAACAAGCACCCTAAACTGATTTCACGTAAAAATGAAACACAGCGATTGAATGACTATCACAAGATACCATTCCTTCTTGTCTTCTAGCCTTCTCTAATATACAATTTAACATGGACTACTGACTCCAACACATCATGTATCTGATTTATCACTTTATTGCGCAGCACTAAACAGTATTGTTGTTCTATTTTTATATTGTAGATTGCAGACAGGTGTCATATGTTCAATTACATCTAGAGGTCTCTTGCCGTCAATGAAACAATAGAGCTTTCTTGCAACTATGACAGAGATAATGCTTCTTCCTTGGATCAATGGTCACTTTCAGCTCTCAAAATAGACAGAAAAATGGTCCAAATAGCTTTCCTGTCAGCTGATGAGATGCAAAAGAATCTGTGGACACTAGACTGCTGAGGGTTGAAAGAGTGTTGTCATGTTTGCTGTTAATGAGTTCTTGTTACAAGACACAAGCAGGCGCTGGTGCCACTGGCTACCATAGTACACTTGCTATCATCATATTTCAACAACTGCTTGACATCATCAAGACTTTCACATGATACTGTGCAAACCAAATGATAGTTTTCACCCGATATTACCAAGTTCTTGTCACTAATCAACAAGCACTGTAAACTGATTTCACTTAATAATGAAACATAGAGACTGAATGACTTTCAATGGATATCATTTCTTCTTGTCATTTTTACAAAATGTTTAACACTTCTGTCCAGAATCTCATGCTCTGTAGTGAGCTGAAGCGAGGGTTAGCATCTTGTTCCAGATAATGTCATTAATATGGTGACCTGCATTTACTGTGTGAGGTTGCATGTGGTCATCTGGACTGTGACTTCTACAGTGCTAGCCTTCTCCTATTCACAGTTTAACATGGACTACTGACTCCAAGACATCATGTCTCTAATTTATCACTTTATTGCACAACACTAAACAGTTTACAACATGCAACTACTTTCTTCTGACATATTAAGGCATGCCATTGACTGGGCATCTAACCACAGACCTTTAGGACAGACGCCACAATGGTGGCCAATTGCATTTGCATTTTATTCATATCAGGAAGAAAGTATTGTAATTAAGTTCCAATAATCTGGCAAAGCAAGTTTTCATCATTTACAAAAACAAACAAGAACTTTGCTATCTTTCATAAAAAACTAAGAATTCTTCACTTTTCCTCCAAAATATCATATTTAATGTTGTCATGTTGGTTCTAACTGCATCATGAAGCCATGGGATTGAACCATCAACATGTTGTTGAGACAGCACAAGGAACATGCTGTAAGGTCTCAATTGTTTACTGGTCACTACTGTTGTCACCATCTTAGTTCTTGTCATGAGATCATCATGCCCACCAACTACAAGGGTCACTTATCCCCTCCATTAGCCGTTGGCAAGCAACACCAAAGTCAAAGGATATAAATTAGTTTTTACAAGTCCAGCAGAATTGGTTTTCCATGTGACATTCTGGCCTTTGCAAACTTTTTAAGACTTGGTACTCATGAATTATCTCGAGCTTTGGTTATGAATAATAAACAAGTCCAGAATTTCTTTCATCAAGGAAAAGTCATGAATACCTTGGTCAGTTTTCTTCAGCAGTATTATCAAAACATTACTAATCACCACTGCATACCTTTCATCCTTGTCCATCATTTAATTTGCCTCTGGGAATACCTTCAAATTCACTGGGTAACAGAACTTCTCTACAATATATGTATATTTAACTGGTGAGGTTTAAAATAGAAAAGCATGTTTGTCGGAGCCTGGGAATTCTGTCAGACACAGTTTTTCAGTTGCTGCCAGATAAAACATATCCTCCCTGCCCAGCAAAAATCTTTGACAAAATTGTTTGGGTTTTTTTCAAGAAAAAAGTATGTTTTCCTCATTTGTTTGATTAAGATTTTTCAGACTGCAACATCAAATTAAATTACTTAAAAATCACTTAAAGTCTATGTCAAATTTAGACCTGTGTATTTTGTAGTAAGGCATGATGAATGTATGACTGAGGAGAAGAAAACACTGACATGGATGTCAGAACACCTCGCAGGTGCCATGTCAGACACTAGGGAAGGATGTACTGGAAGAAGGTTAATGTCTTCACACATGTGGCACAGTTCACATAGAACTAATCAGCACCATCTGTTTTAGTCAATCAAGTACAAGCATAAACGTTAAATTTACCTTTCTTTAGGGCTAAAGTTATAAACCAAACTCATCGTTGTCTTCCCTTTGGGAAATAGATGATGTGCAAGCTTGACATAGATCATTCTGGTTGACTGCCTGAGTAAGTGAGTGATTGATCCAGCTGTTGACACCATGGGCATCTATTCATGCAGCTGGGATCCACTGACATGTGTCAGTCAGTGGGTCTTACCACAAGATGCTGACACTCACCTCATGACAAACTGGCGCATCATGCTTACTAGTTTAGTGTACATCTGTGTTACTGGTCTTTCTGCATCCAGGGCACATACATGTCTCACATGCCAACATGTCTCTAACAGGATTTAACACCTCTAACAACTCACAATACTATGCTTGGGAACAATGCTACCATGAACTGGTTGAGACTATAGAATTAGTGGTATAGATACACCAGCTACCATGAACTAGTTGAGACTATAGAATTAGTGGTATAGATACACCAGCTACCATGAACTGGTTGAGACTATAGAATTAGTGGTATAGATGCACCAGCTACCATGAACTGGTTGAGACTATAGAATTAGTGGTATAGATACACCAGCTACCATGAACTGGTTGAGACTATAGAATTAGTGGTATAGATACACCAGCTACCATGAACTGGTTGAGACTATAGAACCAGTGGTGTACATCCCCCAACTACCATGAACAGGTTGAGAGTATAGAACCAGTGGTATATATACCCCAACTGTCATGAACAGGTTGAGACTATAGAACTAGTGGTATAGATACACCAGCTACCATGAACAGGTTGAGAGTATAGAACTAGTGGTATACATCCCCCAACTACCATGAACAGGTTGTGAGTATAGAATCCGTGGTATACATCCCCCAGCTACCATCAGCAGGTTGAGAGTACAGAAATAGTGGTATACATCCCCCAGCTACCATCAACAGGTTGAGAGTATAGAACTAGTGGTATACATCCCCCAGCTACCATGAACTAGTTGAGACTATAGAACTAGTTGTATAGATACTCAAACTACCATGAACTGGTTGAGACCATAGAACTAGTTGTATAGATCCCCCAGCTTCCATGAATTGGTTGAGACTATAGAACTAATGGTCTATATACCCCAGTTACCATGAACTGATTCAGACTATAGAACCAGTGGTATAGATCCCCCAGTACCATGAACTGGTTGAGACTATAGAACTAATGGTATAGATACTCCAGCTATAATGAACTGATTCAAACTATAGAACTAGTCGTATAGATACCCCAGCTAGCATGAACAGGTTCAGACTATAGAACTAGTGGTATAGATACACCAACTACTATGAACTGATTGGGATTATAGGATTAGTGACATAGATACCCCAGCTGTGGCAGCAGTGGGGAATAGGGTCCTCATGTTTGATACACGTTCTGCTAAGATGGTGTCAACACCTGTCAAGCCTATAAGTCGTTCCTGTAGATCAACACTGGTTCTAAGAAGAAATTCATCTGTAGTCATGGATGAAAATGATCAATATAGACCTAAACAGTCGTATTTCCACTTTATCATTAAATGTAGTTTTAAAGGGAAATCATATTCTCAAATTGTGAAATAACTTGATCCCTGTCTCAGCCTCAAATTGGTAAGAGGTGCCCTGTAACAGTGCAGCAGAAGAAGTAGCCATGTTTAAAGAAAACGATAAAAGAAAAGTGCAAAACCTTCATGTGCTAATTTTAATTACCTTACTTCTCTGCCACAAGAAGACCATGACTGTATGTGATGACCGCAATCTGGACACACTAAGTCTTGCCCTTTCTTTCCCTTTCTTCCATGCAGGATTACTGTGGCTTAAAGATAAACAGTACCATCATTTTCCTGTTTTGCTATAATAACTGCTCTTGTATTACATTACCCCTGAATTTGTACTACCACACAAATTTGTACTGACACATAAATTTGTACTGCTTTTGTGATATTTTTGTTTTGATTTGTGAGGTACGGTTGGCTTGGTTATTTTCATACCTACTCCTTTCATGGACAAGGTGGTTGGGAAGTCCAGTGGTTAAAGCATTTGCTCATCATGACAAAGATCCAGGTTTGATTCCCAGCATGAGTACAATGTGTGAGACCTGGTGCCCGCTGCCATGATATCGCTAGAATATTATTGCTTAAAGCGACATAGAAACCATACTCACATACTTGCTCTTTTATGGACTGATTCGAGGTTAAATCTTTGGTTTCAACTTGGAAATCAATGTGTGACACCTAAACTATCACGCCATCTGAAGTTATTAATTTAGCTTTAATTTCTTCCAGAAAAAAATCCAAAACAACAACAACAATAAAAGTTGACTGGTCTCAATTGAAGAGGAAGTGGCCACAAACCATTGTGAATGCTGCCATGGTACCATTGATGATTCCATCCTATAGTAGGCTTATATAAACAGTCAGTGACAACCTTCGTATCACAACCCTCTCAAACAAACATGGCTGATGCTCAGCTAAGTGCAAGTAATCATCACACTTTTATAGTCACCCTGTCTGTGTAGGCTGAAGCTGGAACTTACTTCAAAGGTAGGTACCACCCATCCATCCATACAGACCTTGTGTTAAATTAACGCATTCATGTATGAGTCATAGAATAGACTCTATTGAAGCCACAGATGAATGACAATATTTATCTGACTACCTTTTAAAGTGCTTCCTCTGGTTATCTCTGTCCAGTTAGATGAGGCCAAGCTCACCACCATCTGGAAAAGTAGCAATGACCCTGTGGCATATTGCAAGATGTCTGTACCATCTTACACATTTTCCAAACCAAACAAGAGTAGTGCTTGACTTTGAGCATGTATATCATATGCTGACTGTAGAACAATTCAATCAAACGTATCTCTGAAACCAGGGCAATATTGGAACTCTGAAGTTGCACATGCAATAGCCTATCTGCAATAAAATAAATCAAATGCTAACACAGTAATCAGAAAATGCACATGATTATTCCTAAACTGTTGTGGAATCATTTGAAGCAGATTTCCTCAATCCTGTGTTTACTGGGGCCCTTCTGCCAATGTGATGCTGTGACATCCGGAGGTTGAGGTGACATGTCAGCATGGCATCAACATTCAACAGAAACATATTATCATATTGTCTTAATGAATTAATACTTTGATTTTCATGCAAAGTGTGTCTCATAAACATGTCTCATAGACAATGTCAATCAGTCTACCCCCTGAAAACAATGTAGTGTGGCATGTTGCTCTAAAAGATTCTGCTAGTGCTAGTAATGATTGTGTGCGTCCTAATATTTAACTTAAATATGGGAAAAGGCTTCCTGTGCTGTTGAAAAGGGCACAAGACTAATCTGCTGTCTGCAGCATTTCCCTTTTATATATGTTAAGTCCTGCAAGGACAGTGTTGTACCTGTATGTGTAAGGTGATATGATCGCATCATGTTGTATATAATCTGTTTTAACGATACTTTCATGAAATAAAACTCTTGTGGCCTAAAATGTTTTTGAAGCTAAAACCTTTTTCATTCTGGACTTAATTTTATCAAATTATTTCCACAGTCTTCACTCACACAAAGACTTCAATCAGATTGTGTGTTTTTTGACCTTACTGAGATGGAAACAATGTTATTGGGCAATAACATCATACGATGGAACCCCCAAATAGTGGATAGTTTTTCTGCTTACTATAGATGTCATCATGCAACATAATTACGACTAATATACTTGGCTTCCTGGGTCTGTCTTCCCAATGGATCATCTGAATGCTTGAGTTTACCACCATATTGTAGAGTATTTCAACTTTATCACAGAAAGTCAGGCTGCAGCAAAGACTGAAGGCATGCAGATCTTAAACACTGTTGCTCAGTGAATCAATGAGCATACTGTGCTGGCAAACATAGTGACATGATCAAGGCATAACGATTGAATCATTCCAGCCTAAAACCCAACTAAATCACTCACTAACTCATCTCTGATGCTCCCTATGATATTCCTGACATGGACTGAATCCTTGCTCCCTACTTACATACCTGTCTTGGGCTGAATCATAGCTTATGCTCTCCACTAAAATACCTGACATGGACTGAATCATTGCTTGTGCTTTCCACTGATATACCTGACATTGACTGAATCATTGCTTATGCTTTCAACAAATATACCTGACATGGACTGAATCATTGCTTATGCTTTCCACTAATATACCTGACATGGACTGAATCACTGCTTGTGATTTCCACTAATATACCTGACATTGACTGAATCATTGCTTATGCTTTCAACAAATATACCTGACATGGACTGAATCATTGCTTATGCTTTCCACTAATATACCTGACATGGACTGAATCACTGCTTGTGATTTCCACTAATATACCTGACATGGACTGAATCATTGCTTGTGATTTCCACTAATATACCTGACATTGACTGAATCATTGCTTATGCTTTCAACAAATATACCTGACATGGACTGAATCATTGCTTATGCTTTCCACTAATATACCTGACATGGACTGAATCACTGCTTGTGATTTCCACTAATATACCTGACATGGACTGAATCATTGCTTGTGTTTTCCACTGATATACCTGACATGGACTGAATCATTGCTTATGCTCTCCACTAATATACCTGACATGGACTGAATCACTGCTTGTGCTTTCCACTAATATACCTGACATGGACTGAATCATTCCTTATGCTTTCCACTAATATACCTGACATGGACTGAATCACTGCTTATGCTTTCCACTGATATACCTGACATGGACTGAATCATTGCTTGTGCTTTCCACTGATATAACTGACTTGGGCTGAATCATAGCTCCCTACTGATACACCAGACATGCACTGAATCATTGCTCCCTACTGATATACCTGACATGGACTGAATCATTGCTTATGCTCTCCACTGATATACCTGACTTGGGCTGAATCATAGCTTATGCTCTCCACTGATATATTTGACTTGGGCTGAATCATAGCTCATAAGAATAACATTTATTTAAAGTTTGTGGAAAGAAGACTTCATTCACTCAGTCCTTCCAAGATGGTTGGGCTCAAAACAGCTAGGCGGTCTTTTTCAGCCACTGATCAGACTTTCGTGATGTGGAAGAGACAGTTCATACAGACATCATCAAGAAGATCTAGTCCAGAAGATTTCTTCATTTCAAGAAAACATAAAAATAATCTGAAACATTTATTGCTTACCATCACACAATATTCATAGGAATGTACTGAAATTACATATTGAATACTTTCTTTTAATGATCTAAAAATCAAAAAAGTTTAAGCATCTTCAATGATTTAATCATGGAGTCATAGTGTCTGTACCTGCAAAAGATAATCTTCTGATAATTCATGCCCATGGATTAGACAACAGACACATCTCCCATGTGTCATACAGCAATCAATATGGCCACTCTACAGCACTGCACGCACAGACTAAAAAGTAATTCACCACCAGTTTAGTATCACAGCGGCCTCTGTAGGCAACAACATGTGCCAAAGTAATCCCCTTTAATGCTAACGTCCTTCACGAGATCCTCTACCAAATTTTCCATATTTATCCTGAGTCTAGACATTTCCAATATGGGCATCCTAGGATCTATCATATTTCCCAGCATGTCTTGAATGATGATAACGATGCCCCCATAAGTGTCTTTCAAGTACAAATAGGAACATATCACTATCTCTTGTCCATCCATGGTGAACAGATGTCATGCAAGTGTCAGAAATACCATCTTGAAACAGTATAAAGGCCTGACCTCATAAAGATGGAAGGTCTACTATCCATTGAGCTGTCTGAGTGTATGTTGGGACACTATACTAGTAAAGAGGCGGTCTTGTAGAAAACACCAGAAGCAGGTGATGGACAAATCAGAAGCAGGTGATGGACAAATCAGAGGTGGACAGTACAAGCAATGATCAGGACACTATGGCACAAAACCGGGATGGTCATATATTGTTCCCAGCTTGTAGCAATGTTTTTCACTCTTACAACAATCAGAGGTACTGGGGATTAATTCTTAGTAAAGCCAACTTTGGTCTACACTTAGTTTTTGTCCCATCAGGATATTTATGAGCCTCCAGAAAGCTTGCTATTCATCAATTTATCTGCACCCAATTAATTTCACAGAGAAAAGTTTCTAACCACAATGTGCCAATATGCAATGAGGTTATTTTGTATTCACAATATCATTCAAAATGTCAATAAGAAGAAAACAAATCCAGAATAAATTAAACATTCCTGATCTCTTCCAATACATCATAAAACAGTCAACAAATGGAAATAAATGCAACTCTTCATGCATGTTTCAAGAAGACCTGCAATATTAGGAAGTGGTATTTACAACCACAGAACTTTACCCTACTCTTCAAAACACACACGGAACTTCAGGACTCTAGCCCTTAAGAGGTAATCGATAAATGACATTTGGAGATGGGCATTTCAAGCAGGAAAATATGGCATTCTGGAGAAATCGACATCTGCCACAATGTATTACATTTTCTCAAAATGAAACATTTTCCCCACAGAAATTGATTACATTTTTGTTCCAGATGCCTGTCAACCATCAATGACACTCTTGGAGAGATGTTAGAATTATGAAGTGATGTGATTGATTTCATGAACAATCTGTACGTAAATGAAACTTTATATATGGATTCCAAATGACACTTATGGAAATTGTTGTTTCTTTGAGAAGAGAATAATTTGGCAAAATATTAAAGGTTGAGAATCTATTCATTAATGCCAAAACTTAGCATTATTGTGAAACTTCCTTGAACATAATGACACAGTGCTGTGGTAACATTTTAGATCTCTATAGAACTCTCTACATACATAAAACCCCATCATCAATATCTCCATGGTATGTGTTCCGATGAATCTCCACTATACCCTGGATGTATCTACAGTTGGCCTAAATATTTTATTACCAAAGTTTAGTTTCATGATCTGTGGCAAATGAAATCACATTTTTTAAAATTATATACTAAGAATGACTCAGTATGATAGATAAGTTATCACCCTTGTGTGTTTTGGGATGGTTAATATCCTACATTAGGAATAAACACTATGTATTTAACTCACCAACACTCACTAAATACAATGTTTCATCCTAATGCAGGATATTAACCATCCCAAATACATTCACGTGATATCCTATATATTCTGAGGGAAATATATAAGGGTACATCACTTCATGGCTGTGCTCCTTTATTTATTGTCAATCTTCCTCCAACAGCACCATTCAAAGCTGGTGATGAAAACATTGAAGGAACACTTGAAGTTTCCTGTGTTCCTTTATTTTGTTTTGATCAGTATATGATACAGCTGCAAGAGCATTCATAAAGTCAGTAACCAGAGAGTGATCCTTGCATCCATCCCATAAATGTGTCAGGTTTCAAGACTGTCCCAGGTCTCACTGGCCCCCTTCCCTATAACAAATGACCCCTCCTAATGCTCATCCTTCTGTTCTACTTGAATATCGATTAAATGTTTATTAAGATGCCCTCTATTCTAGTCTTTTCTTAAATCTAGTTACGTACAATTTTTGCTTCAGGAGTATATTTTCATTTCAACTTACTGATTGTTGTTCATTTTTTTATATGGTAGATAGCAGACGTGTGCTATATGTTCAATTACATCTAGAGGTCTCTTGGCGCCAATGATACAATAGAGCTTTCTTGGAACTATGACAGAGACAATGCTTCTTCTTCAGATCAATGGTCACTTTTAGCTCTAGAAATACAGAAAAATGGTCCAAACAGCCATCCTTTCAGCTGATGAGATGCAAAAGAATCTGTGGACACTAGACTGCTGAGGGTTGAAAGAGTGTTGTCATGTTTGCTGTTAATGAGTTTTTGTTACAAGACACAAGCAGGCACTAGTGCCACTGGCTACCATATTACTCTTGCTATCATCGTATTTCAACAACTGCTTGACATCATCAAGACTTTCTCATGATACTGTGTAAACCAAATGATAGTTTTCACCCGATATTACCAAGTTCTTGTCACTAATCAACAAGCACTGTAAAATGGATGTCATTCCTTCTGGTCATGATTACAAAATGTTTAACACTTCTGTCCAGAATCACATGCTCTGTAGTGAGCGGAGGGCTAGCATCTTGTTCCAGATAATGTCATTAATATGATGACCTGCATTTACTGTGTGAGACTCCAAGACATCATGTCTCTGATTTATCACTTTATTGCTCAGCACTCAACAGTATACACCATGCAACTACTTTCTTCTGACATCTTTAGGCATGACATTGGCTGCGAATCTAACCACAGACATGACCAATGTTGAGACAGCACAAGGAACATGCTGTAAGGTCTCAACTGTTTGCTGGTCACTACTGTTGTCACCGTGTCACCAGGTCACCATGTCCACATCACCAGGTCACTTAGTTCTTGTCATGAGATCATCATACCCACTAACTACAAGGGTCACTTATCTCCTCCATTAGCTGTTGGGAAGCAACACCAAAGCCAAAGGATATAAATTAGTTTTTACAAGTCCAGCAGAATTGGTTTTCCATGTGACATCCTGGACTTTGCAAACTTTTAAAGACTTGGTACTCATGAATTAACTTGAGCTTTGGTTATGAATAATAAACAAGTCCAGAATTTCTTTCATCAAGGAAAAGTCATGAATACCTTGGTCAGTTTTCTTCAGCAGTATTATCAAAACATTACTAATCACCACTGCATACCTTTTATCCTCGTCCATCATTTAATTTGCCTCTGGGAATACCTTCAGATTCATTGGGTAGCAGAACTTCTCTTCAATATATTCAACTGATTGAGGGTTTGAAATAGAAATGCATACTTCTTGGAGCCTGGGAATTCTGTTAGACACAGTTTTTCTGTCACACCCAGACAAAACACAGCTTCTCAGTCCAACAAAAGATCTTCAGCAATTTGATTTTTTTCACTACAAAAATATGTTTTCATCATTTGTTTTTTTATGGTTTCTCAGATTGCAACAGGAGGAGAAGAAAACACTGACATGGATGTCAGAACACCTAGCACGTCCATGTTACACACTAGGGAAGAATGTACTGGAAGAAGGTTAATGTCTTCACACATGTGGCACAACTCACATAGAACTAATCATCAACAGGTTGAGACTATAGAACTAGTGGATATAGATACCCCAGCTGTCATGAACTGATTGGGATTATAGGACTAGTGACATAGATACCCCAGCTGTGGCAGAAGTGGGGAAGAGGGTCCTCATGTTTGACACACATGATACAACACTTGTCAAGCCTATAAGTCGTTCCTGCAGATCAACACTGGTTCTAGGAAGAAATTCATCTACAGTCATGGATGAAAATGATCAATATAGACCTAAACACTCATATTTTCACTTTATTATTAATTGTAGTTTTAAAGGGAAATGATATTCTGAAATTGTGAAATAACTTGATCCCTGTCTCAGCCTCAAATTGGTAACAGGTGCCCTGTAACAGTGCAGCAGAGGAAGTAGCCATGTTTAAAGAAAATGATAAAAGAAATGTGCAAAACCTTCTCTACCACAAGAAGACCATGACTGTATGTGGTGACCGCAATCTGGACACACTAAGTCTTGCCCTTTCTTTCCCTTTCTTCCATGCAGGATTACTGTGGCTGAAAGGTAAACAGTACCATCATTGTCCTGTTTTCCTATAATAACTGCTCTTGTATTACATTACCTCTGAATTTATATTACCACACAAATTTGTACTGACACATAAATTTGTACTGCTTTTGTGATATTTTTGCTTGGATTTGTCAGGTAAGGTTGACTTTGTTATTTTCATACCTACTCCTTTCATGGACAAGGTGGTTGGGAAGTCCAGTGGTTAAAGTGTTTGCTCACCATGACAAAGATCCAGGTTTGATTCCCTACAAGAGTACAATGTGTGAAACCTGGTGCCCCCTGCCATGATATTGCTAGAATATTATTGCTTAAAGCGGCATAGAAACCATACTCGCACACTTGCTCTTTTATGGAGCGATTTGAGGTTAAATCCAGAAAATAACCCCCAAACAACAAAAAACAAAACTGACTGGTCTCGATTGAAGACGAAAAGGCCACAAACCATTGTGAATGCTGGCATGGTACCATTGATGATTCCATCCTATAGTAGGCTTATATAAACAGTCAGTGACAACCTTCGTATCACAACCCTCTCAAACAAACATGACTGATGCTCAGCTAAGTGCAAGTAATCATCACACTTTTATAGTCACCCTGCCTGTGTAGGCTAAAGCTGGAACTGACTTCAAAGGTAGGTACCACCCATCCATCCATACAGATCTTGTGTTAAATCCATTTGGATAATGCCAAGCTTACCACCACCTGGAAAAGAAGCAATGACCCTGTGGCATAATGCAAGATGTCTGTACCATCTTACACATTTTTCAAACCAAACAAGAGTAGTGCTTGACTTTGAGCATGTATATCATATGCTGACTGTAAAACAATTCAATCAAACGTATCTCTAAAACCAGGGCAATATTGGAACTGTAAAGTTGCACATGCAATAGTTGAGGTGACATGTCAGCATGGGTGTCAACATTCAACGGAAACACATCATCAGGAGTCTTAATGAATTACTACTTTGATTTTCATGCAAATTCTGTCTCATAAACATGTCTCATAGACAATCTCAATCAGTCTACCCCCTGAAAAAAAATTAACTGTGGCATATTGGTCTAACACAGCTTCTGCTAGTGCTAGTAATGATTCTTGTCTCCAGTCTTTGTCAACTTATCCTACAAAAAGAGCAATAATCCAGCAGCTCTAGCCTCAGGTGCCTACATTTAGAATATCATACTGATATTCCTTATTGGACTGAATCATCACTCATGCTCCCTACTCATATTCCTGACTAGGACTGAATCATAGCTTTTTAGCTTCAATTACATATTGAATACTTTCTTTTAATGATCTAAAAAATTTAAGCATCTTCAGTGGTTTAATCATCACTATGGAGTCTAGTGTCTGCATCTGCAAATGATAATCTTCTGATAATTCATGTCCATGGATTAGACAACAGATACATCTCCCATGTGTCATACAGCATTCAATATGGCCACTCTACAGCATGGCATGCACAAACTAAACACAGTAATTTAGTATCACAGTGGCCACTGTAGGCAACAACATGTGCCAAAATAATCCCCTTTAATGCTAACGTCCTTCACGAGATCCTCTACCAATTTTTCCATATTTATCCTGTGTCTAGACATTTCCAATATGGACATCCTAGGATCCATCATATTTCCCAGCATGTCTTGAATGATGATAACGATGCCTCCATAACTGTCTTCCAAATAAAACAATCTCCACATTGCCACTAATAGGATCTATAAGTTACGTACCGTCTGATGTGAGTGTTTCAAGCCAGCATGTTTCCCATATCTGCATGCGAGTCTAGCTATAATAATCCTGGATGTTCAAGGAGGACAGATGTGGAGATTTCTGTCTGGCAACTGCTGCTCAAGTATGACAGCTTATCTTCCTGAAACTGAAAATGGTAGACAACTTCCTTGTGATCTCCATTTACATGTGCCCCAGATGACAGACATCATATCTTATATTCACTCTCTATTAATTTAAATGCAATTGGACTCTTCAAATACGAACATATCACTATCTCTTGTCCAACCATGGTGAGCAGATGTCATGCAAGTGTCAGAAATACCATCTTGGAACAGTATAAAGACCTCACCTGATAAAGATGGAAGGTCTACCATGCATTGAGCTGTCTGAGTGTATGTTGGGACATGATACTGGTAAAGTTTTTTTTGCCCATCAAGATATTTATGAGCCTTCAGAAAGCTTGCTATTCATCAATTCATCTACACTCATTAATTCTATAGAGAAATGTTACTAACCACAATGTGCCAATATGCAATGAGGTTATTTTGTATTCACAATATCATTCAAAATGTCAATAAGAAAAAAAAACAAATCCAGAATAAACGAAACATTCCTGATCTCTTCCAATGCATCACAAAACAGTCAACAAATGGAAATAAATGCAACTCTTCATGCATGTTTCAAGAAGACCTGCAATATTAGGAAGTGGTATTTACAACCACAGAACTTTACCCTACTCTTCAAAACACACACGGAACTTCAGGACTCTAGCCCTTAAGAGGTAATCGATAAATGACATTTGGAGATGGGCATTTCAAGCAGGAAAATATGGCATTCTGGAGAAATCGACATCTGCCACAATGTATTACATTTTCTCAAAATGAAACATTTTCCCCACAGAAATTGATTACATTTTTCTACCAAATGCCTGACAAGTTTGTCCATCAATGACACTCTTGGAGAGATGTTAGAATTATGAAGTGATGTGATTGATTTCATGGACAATCTGTTCTTAAATGAAACTTTATATAGGGATTCCAAGTTACATTTATGAAAATTGTTGTTTCTTTGAGAAAAGAATAAACAAAGGATTAGGTGAAACAATAAAGGCTAAGAATCTATTCAATAATATAAAAAAAGCATTAATATGAAACCTCCTTGACCATAATGACACAATGCTGTGGTAACATTTTAGATCTCTATAGAACTCTCTACATACATAAAAACCCACTCCACACATATAAGAAATCTCTGCGAAAAGCATAATCAATTTTACAATTGTGACTATATTATGAGTATGTCTTTGTTTCAACAGTATTTCAGCTGTACAATGTTTCATGCAAATAGTATAGTTGAAAAGTGTGTCATTGATCTTGTGAAGTCACATATTACTATGTACACATTTGTGATGTCATAGATATGTGGACACATCCCACAAAGTATAGTTTCATGATCTGTGGCAAATGAACTCACAAATGAAGTAAGAATGACACTACCACTGGCTACCATAATACGCTTGATGTCATGATATTTCAATTACTGCTTGACATCATCAAGATTTTCTTGTAATACTGTGTAAACCATAAGACCAGATATAATCAAGTTCTTGTCTCTAAAGAACAAACACCCTAAACTGATTTCACATAATAATGAAACACAGCGATTGAATGACTATCACCAGATATCATTTCTTCTTGTCTTCTAGCCTTCTCCAATATAAAATTTAACATGGACTACTGACTCCAAAACATCATGTCTCTAATTTATCACCTTATTGCTCAGCACTCAACAGTATACAACATGCAACTACTTTCTTCTGACATATTAAGGCATGACATTGACTGGGCATCTAACCACAGACCTTTAGAATAAATGCCACAATGGTGGCCAATTACATTTGCATTTTATTCATATCGGGAATAAGGTAGTAATGTAATTAAGTTCCAATAATCTGGCAAAAAACAAAGAAGAAGTATCTTTCAGAAAAAAACTAAGGATTCTTCACATTTCCCCAAAACATCATATTTAACATTGTGATGATGGTTCTAACCACAACACAAACCCATGGGATTGAACCATCAACCTGCTGTTGAGACAGCACAAGGAACATGCTGTAAGGTCTCAATTGTTTACTGGTCACTACTGTTGTCACCGTGTCACCAGGCCACTAAGTCCTCATCACCAGGTCACTTAGTTCTTGTCATGAGATCATCATACCCACTAACTACAAGGGTCACTTATCTCCTCCATTAGCTGTTGGGAAACAACACCAAAGTCAAAGGATATAAATTATATAATTAGTTTTTACAAGTCCAGCAGAATTGGTTTTCCATGTGACATTCTGGCCTTTGCAAACTTTTAAAGACTTGGTACTCATGAATTAACGTGAGCTTTGGTTATGAATATTGGTTTTCCATGTGACATCCTGGCCTTGTTATCCATATATAACCATCCTGGTTATGAATAATAAACAAGTCCAGAATTTCTTTCATCAAGGAAAAGTCATGAATACCTTGGTCAGTTTTCTTCAGCAGTATTATCAAAACATTACTAATCACCACTGCATACCTTTCATCCTTGTCCATCATTTAATTTGCCTCTGGGAATACCTTCAAATTCATTGGGTAGCAGAACTTCTCTACAATATATGTATATTTAACTGGTGAGGTTTAAAATAGAAAAGCATGTTTGTCGGAGCCTGGGAATTCTGTCAGACACAGTTTTTCAGTTGCTGCCAGATAAAACATATCCTCCCTGCCCAGCAAAAATCTTTGACAAAATTGTTTGGGTTTTTTTCAAGAAAAAAGTATGTTTTCCTCATTTGTTTGATTAAGATTTTTCAGACTGCAACATCAAATTAAATTACTTAAAAATTACTTAAAGGCTATGTCAAATTTAGACCTGTGTATTTTTGTAGTAAGGCATGATGAATGTATGATTGTGACCACAACCATTGTTTCCAGGAGGAGAAGAAAACACTGACATGGATGTCAGAACACCTCGCAGGTGCCATGTCAGACACTAGGGAAGGATGTACTGGAAGAAGGTTAATGTCTTCACACATGTGGCACAGCTCACATAGAACTAATCAGCACCAACTGTTTTAGTCAATCAAGTACAAGCATAAACATTAAATTTACCTTTCTTTAGGGCTAAAGTTATAAACCAAACTCATCGTTGTCTTCCCTTTGGGAAATAGATGATGTGCAAGCTTGACATAGATCATTCTGGTTGACTGCCTGAGTAAGTGAGTGATTGATCCAGCTGTTGACACCATGGGCATCTATTCATGCAGCTGGGATCCACTGACATGTGTCAGTCAGTGGGTCTTACCACAAGATGCTGACACTCACCTCATGACAAACTGGCGCATCATGCTTACTAGTTTAGTGTACATCTGTGTTACTGGTCTTTCTGCATCCAGGGCACATACATGTCTCACATGCCAACATGTCTCTAACAGGATTTAACACCTCTAACAACTCACAATACTATGCTTGGGAACAATGCTACCATGAACTGGTTGAGACTATAGAATTAGTGGTATACATCCCCCAGCTACCATGAACTAGTTGAAACTATAGAACTAGTTGTATAGATACTCCAACTACCATGAACTGGTTGAGACCATAGAACTAGTGGCATAGATCCCCCAGCTTCCATGAACGGGTTGAGAGTATAGAACCAGTGGTATACATCCCCCATCCACCATGAATTGGTTGAGACTATAGAACTAATGGTATAGATACCCCAGCTACCATGAACTGATTCAGACTATAGAACTTGTGGTATAGATCCCCCCAGTACCATGAACAGGTTGAGATTATAGAACTAGTGGTATAGATCCCCCATCTTCCATGAACTGGTTGAGATTATAGAACTAATGGTATAGATACCCCAGCTACCATGAACTGATTCAGACTATAGAACTAGTGGTATAGATCCCCCCAGTACCATGAACAGGTTGAGATTATAGAACTAGTGGTATACATCCCCCAGCTTCCATGAACTGGTTGAGATTATAGAACTAATGGTATAGATACCCCAGCTACCATGAACTGATTCAAACTATAGAACTAGTCGTATAGATACCCCAGCTAGCATGAACAGGTTCAGACTATAGAACTAGTGGTATAGATACACCAACTACTATGAACTGATTGGGATTATAGGACTAGTGACATAGATACCCCAGCTGTGGCAGCAGTGGGGAATAGGGTCCTCATATTTGATACACGTTCTGCTAAGATGGTGTCAACACTTGTCAAGCCTATAAGTCATTCCTGCAGATCAACACTGGTTCTAGGAAGAAATTCATCTGTAGTCATGGATGAAAATGATCAATATAGACCTAAACAGTCGTATTTCCACTTTATCATTAAATGTAGTATTAAAGGGAAATGATATTCTGAAATTGTGAAATAACTTGATCCCTGTCTCAGCCTCAAATTGGTAAGAGGTGCCCTGTAACAGTGCAGCAGAAGAAGTAGCCATGTTTAAAGAAACTGATAAAAGAAAAGTGCAAAACCTTCATGTGCTAATTTTAATTACCTTACTTCTCTGCCACAAGAAGACCATGACTGTATGTGATTACCGCAATCTGGACACACTAAGTCTTGCCCTTTCTTTCCCTTTCTTCCATGCAGGATTACTGTGGCTGAAAGGTAAACAGTACCATCATTGTCCTGTTTTGCTATAATAACTGCTCTTGTATTACATTACCCCTGAATTTGTACTACCACACAAATTTGTACTGACACATAAATTTGTACTGCTTTTGTGATATTTTTGTTTTGATTTGTGAGGTAAGGCTGACTTGGTTATTTTCATACCTACTCCTTTCATGGACAAGGTGGTTGGGAAGTCCAGTGGTTAAAGCATTTGCTCACCATGACAAAGATCCAGGTTTGATTCCCAGCATGAGTACAATGTGTGAAACCTGGTGCCCCCTGCCATGATATCGCTGGAATATTATTGCATAAAGTGGCATAGAAACCATACTCGCACACTTGCTCTTTTATGGACTGATTCGAGGTTAAATCTTTGGTTTCAACTTGGAAATCAATGTGTGGCACCTAAACTATCACGCCATCTGAAGTTATTAATTTAGCTTTAATTTCTTCCAGAAAACACCCCAAAACAACAACAACAAAAATTGACTGTTCTTGATTGAACACGAAGTGGCCACAAACCATTGTGAATGCTGGCATGGTATCATTGATGATTCCATCCTATAGTAGGCTTATATAAACAGTCAGTATCAACCTTCTTATCACAACCCTCTCAAACAAATATGGCTGATGCTCAGCTAAGTGCAAGTAATCATCACACTTTTATAGTCACCCTGTCTGTGTAGGCTAAAGCTGGAACTTACTTCAAAGGTAGGTACCACCCATCCATCCATACAGACCTTGTGTTAAATTAACGCATTCATGTATGAGTCATAGAATAGACTCTATTGAAGCCACAGATGAATGACAATATTTATCTGACTACCTTTTAAAGTGCTTCCTCTGGTTATCTCTGTCCAGTTAGATGAAGCCAAGCTTACCACCATCTGGAAAAGTAGCAATGACCCTGTGGCATATTGCAAGATGTCTGTACCATCTTACACATTTTCCAAACCAAACAAGAGTAGTGCTTGACTTTGAGCATGTATATCATATGCTGACTGTAAAACATTTCAATCAAACTTATCTCTAAAACCAGGGCAATATTGGAACTCTGAAGTTGCACATGCAATAGCCTATCTGCAATAAAATAAATCAAATGCTAACACAGTAATCAGAAAATGCACATGATTATTCCTAAACTGTTGTGGAATCATTTGAAGCAGATTTCCTCAATTCTGTGCCTACAGGGGCCCTTCTGCCTACATGATGCTGTGACATCCTGGAATCGAGGTGTCATGTCAGCATGGGTGTCAACATTCAACAGAAACATATCATCAGGAGTCTTAATGAATTACTACTTCGATTTTCATGCAAAGTGTGTTTAATAAACATATGCATGTCTCATAGACAATCAGTTTACCCCCTGAAAACAATGAGCTGTGGCATATTGGTCTAACAGCTTCTGCTAGTGCTAGTAATGATTCTTTTCTCCAGTCTTTGTCAACTTATCCTACAAAGAGAGCAATAATCCAGCACCTCTAGCCTCAGGTGCCTACATTTCGAAGGGGACACTCAAACATGCACTTTCTATGATGGTTTCAAAGATCATCACAACATTCAAGGTAGTTAGTAAGCTTTCAGAAAGTTTATAGTAAACATTCAGAAGTCATTTCAAATTTGACACATTTGTGTCTACATTGATGTCGGATGTAATTTTGCTCTTTGATAGTTGCCATCCTCAGTACAATCTGTCTCAGCACCAATGGAGAAATGGAGAATCATTTCAAACATGTCCTCTACAAACTCAGTCTGAGGGTATTTTGTCACTGACAGATTGTGTGCTTCCTAATCTTTAACTTTAATATGGGAAAAGGCTTCCTGTACTGTTGAAAAGGGCACAAGACTAATCCGCTGTCTGCAGCAATTCCTTTTCACATATGTTAAGCTCTGTAAGGATAGTGTAGAACCTGTATGTGTAAGGTGATATTATCACATCATGTTGTGTATAATCTTCTTTAACGAGACTTTTATGAGATAAAGATCCTCTGGCCTAAAATGTTTGAAGCTAAAACCTTTTTTTCATTCTGGACTTAATTTCGATTTGTAAGTCAATCTCATCTTACAGTCAATTTATCAAATTATTTCCAGTCTGCACTCACAGAAAAACTTCAATCAGATTGAGTGACTTTTGACCTTACTGAGATTAAATTAAAGTTATTGGGCAATAACATCATGTGATGGAACCCCCAAATAGTGGATAGTTTTTCTTTTTACTATAGATGTCATCATGCAACATAATTATGACTAATATACTTGGCTACCTGGGTCTGTCTTCCCAATGGATCATCTGAATGCTTGAGTTTAACGCCACATTGAAGAGTATTTCAACTTTATCACAGACAGTCAGACTGCAGCAAAGACTGAAGGCATGCAGATCTTAAACAGTGTTGCTCAGTGAATCAATCATTCCAGTGTAAAACCTAACTAAATCACTCACTAACTCATCTCTGATGCTCCCTACTGATATTCCTGACGTGGACAGAATCCTTGCTCCCTACTTACATACCTGACTTGGGCTGAATCATTGCTTATGCTCTTCACTGACATTCCGGACATGGACTGAATCATAGCTCATAAAAAAGAATAACATTTATTTAAAGATTGTGGAAACAAGATTTCATTTACGCAATACTTCTGAGATGGTTGGGCTCAAAATATCTAGGCAGTCTTTTACTGCCACTGATCAGACTTTTGTGATGTGGAAGAGAGAGTTCATACAGACATCATCAAGAAGATCTAGTCCAGAAGATTTCTTCATTTCAGGAAAACATAAAAATAATCTGAAACATTTATTGCTCACACAATATTCACAGGAATGTACTGAAATTACATATTAAATACTTCTTTTAATTGTCTAAAAAGTTTAAGCATCTTCAGTGATTCAATCATCACTATGGAGTCTAGTGTCTGTATCTGCAAAAGATAATCTTCTGATAATTCATGCCCATGGATCAGACAACAGACACATCTCCCATGTGTCATACAGCAATCAATATGGCCACTCTACAGCACTGCACGCACAGACTAAAAAGTAATTCACCACCAGTTTAGTATCACAGCGGCCTCTGTAGGCAACAACATGTGCCAAAGTAATTCCCTTTAATGCTAACGTCCTTCACGAGATCCTCTACCAAATTTTCCATATTTATCCTGAGTCTAGACATTTCCAATATGGGCATCCTAGGATCTATCATATTTCCCAGCATGTCTTGAATGATGATAACGATGCCCCCATAAGTGTCTTTCAAGTACAAATAGGAACATATCACTATCTCTTGTCCATCCATGGTGAACAGATGTCATGCAAGTGTCAGAAATACCATCTTGAAACAGTATAAAGGCCTGACCTCATAAAGATGGAAGGTCTACTATCCATTGAGCTGTCTGAGTGTATGTTGGGACACTATACTAGTAAAGAGGCGGTCTTGTAGAAAACACCAGAAGCAGGTAATGGACAAATCAGAAGCAGGTGATGGACAAATCAGAGGTGGACAGTACAAGCAATGATCAGGACACTATGGCACAAAACCGGGATGGTCATATATTGTTCCCAGCTTGTAGCAATGTTTTTCACTCTTACAACAATCAGAGGTACTGGGGATTAATTCTTAGTAAAGCCAACTTTGGTCTACAATTAGTTTTTGTCCCATCAGGATATTTATGAGCCTCCAGAAAGCTTGCTATTCATCAATTTATCTGCACCCAATTAATTTCACAGAGAAAAGTTTCTAACCACAATGTGCCAATATGCAATGAGGTTATTCTGTATTCACAATATCATTCAAAATGTCAATAAGAAGAAAACAAATCCAGAATAAATTAAACATTCCTGATCTCTTCCAATACATCATAAAACAGTCAACAAATGGAAATAAATGCAACTCTTCATGCCTGTTTTTCAAGAAGACCTGCAATATTAGGAAGTGGTATTTACAACCATGGAACTTTTACCCTAGTCTTAAAAATCACACAGAACTTCAGGACTCTTGCCCTTGAGAGGAAATTGATAAATGACATTTGGAGATGGTCATTTCAAGCAGGAAAATATGGCATTCTGGAGAAATCGGCATCTGCCACAATGTATTACATTTTCTCAAAATGGAACATTTTCCCCACCGAAATTGATTACATTTTTCTACCAGATGCCTGACAAGTTTGACCATCAATGGCACTCTTGGAGAGATGTTAGAATTATGAAGTGATGTGATTGATTTCATGAACAGTCTGTCTTTAAATAAAACTTTATATGTGGATTCCAAATTACATTTATGGAAATTGTTGTTTCTTTGAGAAGAGAATAAACAAAGGATTAGGTGAAATAATAAAGGTTAAGAATCTATTCAATAATACCGAAAAAAAACATCAATGTTAAACCTGCTTGAACATAATGACACAGTGGTAACATTTTAGATCTCTGTAGAACTCTCTACATATATAAAAACCCACTCAACATACATAAGACACCTGCAACAAGCAGAGTCAATTTTACAATTGTGACTATATTATGAGTATGTCTTTGTTTCAACAGTGTTCCAGCTGTACAATGTTTCATGCAAACAGTAAAGTTGAAAAGTGTGTCACTGATCTTGTCATGTATAACTATGTACATTTTTGTGATGTCATAGATATGAAGACACATCCCACAAAGAATAGTTTCATGATCTGTGGCAAATGAAATCACATTTTTTAAAATTATAAAGTAAGAATGACACTGTATGATAAATAGGTAATCACACTTGTGTGTTTTGGGATGGTTAATATCCTACATTAGGAATAAACACTGTGTATTTAACTCACCAACACTCACTAAATACAATGTTTCTTTCTAATGCAGGATATATGTAAAAACCTATATATTCTGAGGGAAATATATAAGGGTACATCACTTCAAGGCTGTGCTCCTTTATTTATTGTCAAACCCCCTCCAACAGCACCATACAAAGCTGGTGATGAAAACATTGAAGGAACACTTGAAGTTTCCTGTGTTCCTTTATTTGTTTTGATCAGTATATGATACAGCTGCAAGAGCATTCATAAAGTCAGTAACCAGAGAGTGACCCTTGCATCCATCCCATAAATGTGTCAGGTTTCAAGACTATCCCAAGTCTCACTGGCACATTTCCCCTATAACAAATGACCCGTCCTAATGCTCATCCTTCTGTTCTACTTGAATATCGATTAAGTGTTCATTAAGATGCCCTCTATAGATGTGTCTTTTCTTAAATCTAGTTATGTAGACTTTTTGCATGATGAGTATATTTTCATTCCAACATATTGATTGTTGTTCTATTTTATGTATGGTAGATAGCAGACAGTTGCCATATGTTCAATTACATCTAGAGGTCTCTTGGTGCCAATGATACAACAGAGCTTTCTTGGAACTATGACAGAGACAATGCTTCTTCCTCGGATCAATGGTCACATTCAGCTCTGTCCCAAAAATAGACACAAAAATGGTCCAAACAGCCATCCTTTCAGCTGATGTGATGTAAAAGAATATGTTGCATTTGTGGGCACTAGACTGCTGATCGTTGTAAGAGAGTTGTCATGTTTGCTGTTAATGAGTTCTTGTTACAAGGCACAAGCAGGCACCAGTGCCACTGGCTACCATAATACACTTGATGTCATGATATTTCAATTACTGGCTACCATAATACACTTGATGCCATGATATTTCATTTACTATACTGCTTGATATCATCAAGGTTTTCTTGTAATAATATGTAAACCATTAGATCCGATATTATCAAGTTCTTGTCTCTAAACAACAAGCACCCTAAACTGATTTCACATAATAATGAAACACAGCGATTGAATGACTATCACCAGATATCATTTCTTCTTGTCTTCTAGCCTTCTCCAATATACAATTTAATATGGACTACTGACTCCAAGACATCGTGTCTCTAATTTATCACCTTATTGCTCAGCACTCAACAGTATACACCATGCAACTACTTTCTTCTGACATATTAAGGCATGACATTGGCTGGGCATCTAACCACAGACCTTTAGGACAGATGCCACAATGGTGACCAATTACATTTGCATTTTATTCATATCGGGAATAAGATTCTAATGTAATTAAGTTACAATAATTTACCAAAGCAAGTTTTATTCATTTAAAAAACAAAGAAGAACTTTGCTATCTTTCAGAAAAAATGTAAGGTTTCTTCAATTTTCCCAAAAACATAATATCTAACATTGTCATGTTGGTTCTAACTGCATCATGAAGTCATGGGATTGAACCATCAACCTGAGACAACACAAGGAACATGCTGTAAGGTCTCAATTGTTTACTGGTCACTACTGTTGTCACCGTGTCACCAGGTCACCATGTCCGCATCACCAGGTCACTTAGTTCTTGTCATGAGATCATCATACCCACCAACTACAAGGGTCACTTATCCCCTCCATTAGCTGTTGGCAAGCAACACCAAAGCCAAAGGATGTAAATTAGTCTTTACAAGTCCGGCAGAATTGGTTTTCCATGTGACATCCTGGCCTTGCTATCCATATATAACCATCCTGGTTATGAATAATAAACAAGTCCAGAATTTCTTTCATCAAGGAAAAGTCATGAATACCTTGGTCAGTTTTCTTCACCAGTATTATCAACATTACCTATCACCACTGCATACCTTTCATCCTTGTCCATTATTTATTTTGACTCTGGGAATACCTTCAAATTCATTGGGTAGCAGAACTTCTCTTTAATATATTTAACTGGTGAGGTTTAAAGTAGAAAAGCATGTTTGTTGGACCCTGGGAATTCTGTCAGATACAGTTTTTCAGTTGTTGTCAGATAAAACACATATGCTCAGCAAAAATCTTTGATCAAATTGTTTTTTTCAAAAAAGAATTATGTTTTCCTCATTTGTTTGATTAAGATTTTTCAGACTGCAACATTAAATTAAATTACTAAAAAATTACTTAAAGGCAATGTCAAATTTAGAACTGTGTATTTTTGTGGTAAGGCATGATGGATGTATGATTGTGACCGCAACCTTTGCTCTCAGGAGGAGAAGAAAACACTGACATGGATGTCAGAACACCTAGCATGTCCATATCAGACACTAGGGAAGGATGTACTGGAAGAAGGTCTTCACACATGTGGCACAGCTCACATAGAACTAATCAGCACCAACTGTTTTAGTCAATCAAGTAGAAGCATAAAAGTTGCAATTACCCTTCTTTAGGGCTAAAGCTATAAAACAAGCTCATCTTTGTCTTCCCTTGGGGAAAGAGATGATGTGCAAGCTTGACGCAGAGCAACTTGGTTGACTGTCTGAGTGAGTGAGTGCTTGATCCAGCTGTTGACACCATGGGCATGTATCCACGCCGCTGGGATCCAATGACCTGCGTCAACCAGTGGGTCTTACCACAAGTTGCTGATGCTCACCTCATGACAAACTGGCTCACCCTATAGACACCCTTGCAACGCTGAATTGGTTGGGAGTACAGAGATATTGGCATAAATACCCTAGCCACAGTGAACTGTTTGGGACTACAGGACTAGAGGCATCGACACCCTAGCCACCGTGAAATGTTTGGGACTACAGGACTAGTGAAATAGACACCCTAGCCACAGTGAACTGTTTGGGACTACAGGAGTAGTGGAATAGACACCCTAGCCACTGTGGAACGTTTGGGACTACAGGACTAGTGGAATAGACACCCTAGCCACAGTGAACTGTTTGGGACTACAGGACTAGTGGAATAGACACCCTAGCCACAGTGAACTGTTTGGGACTACAGGACGAGTGGTATCGATGCCCTAGCCACAGTGAACTCTTTGGGACTACGGGACTAGTGAAATAGACACCCTAGCCACAGTGAACTCTTTGGGACTACGGGACTAGTGAAATAGACACCCTAGCCACAGTGAACTGTTTGGGACTACAGGACTAGTGAAATAGACACAATAGCCACCGTGAACTGTTTGGGACTACAGGACTAGTGAAATAGACACCCTAGCCACCGTGAACTGCTTGGGACTACAGGATTAGTGAAGTAGACACCCTAGCCACAGTGAACTGTTTGGGACTACAGGATTAGTGGAATAGACACCCTAGCCACAGAGAACTGTTTGGGACTACAGAATGAGTGCTATCAACACCCTAGCCACAGTGAACTGTTTGGGACTACAGGACGAGTGGTATCGATGCCCTAGCCACAGTGAACTGTTTGGGACTACAGGACTAGTGGAACAGACACCCTAGCCACAGTGAACTGTTTGGGACTACAGGACTAGTGGAATAGACGCCCTAGCCACAGTGAACTGTTTGGGATTAGAGGACTAGTGAAACAGACACCCTAGCCACAGTGAACTGTTTGGGACTACAGGACTAGTGAAATAGACACCCTAGACAACGTGAACTGTTCGGGACTACGGGACTAGTGAAATAGACACCCTAGCCACAGTGAACTGTTTGGGACTACAGGACTAGTGGAACAGACACCCTAGCCACAGTGAACTGTTTGGGACTACAGGACTAGTGGAATAGACGCCCTAGCCACAGTGAACTGTTTGGGATTAGAGGACTAGTGAAACAGACACCCTAGCCACAGTGAACTGTTTGGGACTACAGGACTAGTGAAATAGACACCCTAGACAACGTGAACTGTTCGGGACTACGGGACTAGTGAAATAGACACCCTAGCCACAGTGAACTGTTTGGGACTACAGGACTAGTGGAATAGACACCCTAGCCACAGTGAACTGTTTGGGACTACGGGACTAGTGAAATAGACACCCTAGCCACACTGAACTGTTTGGGACTACAGGACTAGTGAAATAGACACCCTAGCCACAGTGAACTGTTTGGGACTACATGACTAGTGGAATAGACACCCTAGCCACAGTGAACTGTTTGGGACTACAGGAATAGCAGAATAGACACCCTAGCCACTGTGGAACGTTTGGGACTACAGGACTAGTGGTATCGACACCCTAGCCACAGTGAACTGTTTGGGACTACAGGAATAGCAGAATAGACACCCTAGCCACAGTGAACTGTTTGGGACTACAGGACGAGTGGTATCGACACCCTAGCCACAGTGAACTGTTTGGGACTACAGGACTAGTGAAATAGACACCCTAGCCACAGTGAACTGGTTGGGACTACAGGACTAGTGGAATAGACACCCTAGCCACAGTGAACTGTTTGGGACTACAGGACTAGTGGAATAGACACCCAAGCCACCGTGAACTGTTTGGGACTACGGGACTAGTGAAATAGACACCCTAGCCACAGTGAACTGTTTGGGACTACAGGACTAGTGAAATAGACACCCTAGCCACCGTGAACTGTTTGGGACTACGGGACTAGTGGAGTAGACACCCTAGCCACAGTGAACTGTTTGGGACTACAGGACTAGTGAAATAGACACCCTAGCCACCGTGAACTGTTTGGGACTACGGGACTAGTGAAATAGACACCCTAGCCACAGTGAACTGTTTGGGACTACAGAACGAGTGGTGTCGACACCCTAGCCACAGTGAACTGATTGGGACTACAGGATTAGTGAAGTAGACACCCTAGCCACAGTGAACTGGTTGGGACTACAGGACTAGTGGACTAGACACCCTAGCCACAGTGAACTGTTTGGGACTACAGGACTAGTGGAACAGACACCCTAGCCACAGTGAACTGGTTGGGACTACAGGACTAGTGGAATAGACACCCTAGCCACAGTGAACTGTTTGGGACTACAGAATGAGTGGTATCAACACCCTAGCCACAGTGAACTGTTTGGGACTACAGGATTAGTGGAATAGACACCCTAGCCACAGTGAACTGGTTGGGACTACAGGAGTAGTGGAATAGACACCCTAGCCACAGTGAACTGTTTGGGACTACAGGACTAGTGGAATAGACACCCTAGCCACAGTGAACTGTTTGGGACTACAGGATCAGTGGAACAGACACCCTAGCCACAGTGAACTGTTTGGGACTACAGGACTAGTGGAATAGACACCCTAGCCACTGTGAACTGTTTGATGGAACCCCCAAATAGTGGATAGTTTTTCTTTTTACTATAGATGTCATCATGCAACATAATTATGACTAATATACTTGGCTACCTGGGTCTGTCTTCCGAATGGATCATCTGAATGCTTGAGTTTAACGCCACATTGAAGAGTATTTCAACTTTATCACAGAAAGTCAGACTGCAGCAAAGACTGAAGGCATGCAGATCTTAAACAGTGTTGCTCAGTGAATCAATCATTCCAGTGTAAAACCTAACTAAATCACTCACTAACTCATCTCTGATGCTCCCTACTGATATTCCTGACGTGGACAGAATCCTTGCTCCCTACTTACATACCTGACTTGGGCTGAATCATTGCTTATGCTCTTCACTGACATTCCGGACATGGACTGAATCATAGCTCATAAAAAAGAATAACATTTATTTAAAGATTGTGGAAACAAGATTTCATTTACGCAATACTTCTGAGATGGTTGGGCTCAAAACAGCTAGGCAGTCTTTTACTGCCACTGATCAGACTTTTGTGATGTGGAAGACAGAGTCCATACAGACATCATCAAGAAGATCTAGTCCAGAAGATTTCTTCATTTCAGGAAAACATAAAAATAATCTGAAACATTTATTGCTTACCATCACACACGATTCACAGGAATGTACTGAAATTACATATTAGATACTTCTTTTAATTGTCTAAAAAGTTTAAGCATCTTCAGTGATTCAATCATCACTATGGAGTCTAGTGTCTGTATCTGCAAAAGATAATCTTCTGATAATTCATGCCCATGGATTAGACAACAGACACATCTCCCATGTGTCATACAGCAATCAATATGGCCACTCTACAGCACTGCACGCACAGACTAAAAAGTAATTCACCACCAGTTGAGTATCACAGCGACCACTGTAGGCAACAACATATGCCAAAGTAATCCCCTTTAATGCTAAGGTCCTTCACGAGATCCTCTACCAATTTTTCCATATTTATCCTGTGTCTAGACATTTCCAATATGGACATCCTAGGATCTATCATATTTCCCAAAATATCTTGAATGATGATAACGATGCCCCCATAAGTGTCTTTCAAGTACAAATAGGAACATATCACTATCTCTTGTTCAACCATGGTGAACAGATGTCATGCAAGTGTCAGAAATACCACCTTGAAACAGCATAAAGGCCTGACCTCATAAAAATGGAAGGTCTACTATGCATTGAGCTGTCTGAGTGTATGTTGGGACATTATACTAGTAAAGAGGCGGTCTTGTAGAAAACATCAGAAGCAAGTGATGGACAAATCAGAAGCAGGTGATGGACAAATCAGAGGTGGACAGTACAAGCAATTAACGGCTTCTCAGGACACTATGGCACACAACCGGGATGGTCATATATTGTTCTCAGCTTGTAGCAATGTTTTTCACTCTTACAACAAAAGGTAGTGGGTATTCATTCTTAGAAAAGCCAACTTTGGTCTACAATTAGTTTTTGTCCCATCAGGATATTTATGGGCCTCCAGAAAGCTTGCTATTCATCAATTTATCTGCACCCAATTAATTTCACTGAGAAAAGTTTCTAACCACAATGTGCCAATATGCAATGAGGTTATTTTGTATTCACAATATCATTCAAGATGTCAATAAGAAAAAAAAAATCCAGAATAAACGAAACATTCCTGATCTCTTCCAATGTATCACAAAACAGTCAACAAATGGAAATAAATGCAACTCTTCATTCATGTTTTTCAAGAAGACCTGCAATATTAGGAGGTGGCATTTACAGCAATGGAACTTTTACCCTACTCTTAAACAACATGTGGAACTTCAGGACTTTAGCCCTTAAGAGGTAATCATACATTTTCTCAAAATGAAACATTTTCCCCAAAGAAATTGATTACATTTCTGTTCCAGATGCCTCTCAACTTTGACCATCAATGACACTCTTGAAGAGATGGTAGAAATATGAAGTGATGTGATTGATTTCATGAACAATCTGTACTTAAATGAAACTTTATATATGGATTCCAAATGACACTTATGGAAATTGTTGCTTCTTTGAGAAGAGAATAATTTGACAAAATATTAAAGGTTGAGAATCTATTCAATAATGACAAAACTTAGCATTATTGTGAAACTTCCTTGAACATAATGACACAGTGCTGTGGTAACATTTTAGATCTCTATAGAACTCTCTACATACATAAAACCCCATCATCAATATCTCCATGGTATGTGTTCCGATGAGTCTCCACTATACCCTGGATGTATCTACAGTTGGCCTAAATATTTTATTACCAAAGATTAGTTTCATGATCTGTGGCAAATGAAATCACATATTTTAAAATTATATACTAAAAATGACTCAGTATGATAGATAGGTAATCACCCTTGTGTGTTTTGGGATGGTTAATATCCTACATTAGGAATACACACTGTGTATTTAACTCACCAACACTCACTAAATACAATGTTTCATCCTAATGCAGGATATTAACCATCCCAAATACATTCACGTGATATCCTATATATTCTGAGGGAAATATATAAGGGTACATCACTTCATGGCTGTGCTCCTTTATTTATTGTCAATCTTCCTCCAACAGCACCATTTAAAGCTGGTGATGAAAACATTGAAGGAACACTTGAAGTTTCATGTGTTCCTTTATTTTGTTTTGATCAGTATATGATACAGCTGCAAGAGCATTCATAAAGTCAGTAACCAGAGAGTGACCCTTGCATCCATCCCATAAATGTGTCAGGTTTCAAGACTATCCCAAGTCTCACTGGCACATTTCCCCTATAACAAATGACCCGTCCTAATGCTCATCCTTCTGTTCTACTTGAATATCGATTAAATGTTTATTAAGATGCCCTCTATTCTAGTCTTTTCTTAAATCTAGTTATGTACAATTTTTGCTTCAGGAGTATATTTTCATTTCAACTTACTGATTGTTGTTCATTTTTTTATATGGTAGATAGCAGACATGTGCTATATGTTCAATTACATCTAGAGGTCTCTTGGCGCCAATGATACAATAGAGCTTTCTTGGAACTATGACAGAGACAATGCTTCTTCTTCAGATCAATGGTCACTTTCAGCTCTAGAAATACATAAAAATGGTCCAAACAGCCATCCTTTCAGCTGATGAGATGCAAAAGAATCTGTGGACACTAGACTGCTGAGGGTTGAAAGAGTGTTGTCATGTTTGCTGTTAATGAGTTTTTGTTACAAGACACAAGCAGGCACTAGTGCCACTGGCTACCATATTACTCTTGCTATCATCATATTTCAACAACTGCTTGACATCATCAAGACTTTCTCATGATACTGTGTAAACCAAATGACAGTTTTCACCCGATATTACCAAGTTCTTGTCACTAATCAACAAGCACTGTAAATTGATTTCACTTAATAATGAAACATAAAGACTGAATGACTTTCAATGGATGTCATTCCTTCTGGTCATGATTACAAAATGCTCTGTAGTGAGCGGAGGGCTAGCATCTTGTTCCAGATAGTGTCATTAATATGGTGACCTGCATTTACTGTGTGAGGCTCCATGTGGTCATCTGGACTTCTTCAGTGCTAGCCTTCTCCAACACACGGTTCAACATGGACTACTGACTCCAAGACATCATGTCTCTGATTTATCAACTACTTTCTTCTGACATCTTTAGGCATGACATTGGCTGGGAATCTAACCACAGACCTGACCAATGTTGAGACAGCACAAGGAACATGCCGTAAGGTCTCAACTGTTTACTGGTCACTACTGTTGTCACCGTGTCACCAGGTCACCATGTCCGCATCACCAGGTCACTTAGTTCTTGTCATGAGATCATCATACCCACTAACTACAAGGGTCACTTATCTCCTCCATTAGCTGTTGGGAAACAACACCAAAGTCAAAGGATATAAATTAGTTTTTACAAGTCCAGCAGAATTGGTTTTCCATGTGACATCCTGGCCTTTGCAAACTTTTAAAGACTTGGTACTCATGAATTAACGTGAGCTTTGGTTATGAATAATAAACAAGTCCAGAATTTCTTTCATCAAGGAAAAGTCATGAATACCTTGGTCAGTTTTCTTCACCAGTATTATCAAAACATTACTAATCACCATTGCATACCTTTTATCCTCGTCCATCATTTAATTTGCCTCTGGGAATACCTTCAGATTCATTGGGTAACAGAACTTCTCTTCAATATATTCAACTGATGAGGGTTTGAAATAGAAATGCATATTTCTTGGAGCCTGGGAATTCTGTTAGACACAGTTTTTCTGTCACACCCAGACAAAACACAGCTTCTCAGTCCAACAAAAGATCTTCAGCAGTTTGATTTTTTTCACTACAAAAATATGTTTTCATCATTTTTTTTATGGTTTCTCAGATTGCAACAGGAGGAGAAGAAAACACTGACATGGATGTCAGAACACCTAGCACGTCCATGTCACACACTAAGGAAGGATGTACTGGAAGAAGGTTAATGTCTTCACACATGTGGCACAACTCACATAGAACTAATCATCAACAGGTTGAGACTATAGAACCAGTGGGTATAGATACCCCAGCTGTCATGAACTGATTGGGATTATAGGACTAGTGACATAGATACCCCAGCTGTGGCAGAAGTGGGGAATAGGGTCCTCATGTTTGACACACATGATACAACACTTGTCAAGCCTATAGGTCGTTCCTGCAGATCCACACTGGTTCTAGGAAGAAATTCATCTGTAGTCATGGATGAAAATGATCAACATAGACCTAAACACTCATATTTTCACTTTATTATTAATTGTAGTTTTAAAGGGAAATAATACTCACAAATTGTGAAATAACTTGATCCCTGTCTCAGCCTCAAATTGGTAACAGGTGCCCTGTAACAGTGCAGCAGAGGAAGTAGCCATGTTTAAAGAAAATGATAAAAGAAAAGGGCAAAACCTTCTCTACCACAAGAAGACCATGACTGTATGTGGTGACCGCAATCTGGACACACTAAGTCTTGCCCTTTCTTTCCCTTTCTTCCATGCAGGATTACTGTGGCTGAAAGGTAAACAGTACCATCATTGTCCTGTTTTGCTATAATAACTGCTCTTGTATTACATTACCTCTGAATTTATATTACCACACAAATTTGTACTGACACATAAATTTGTACTGCTTTTGTGATATGTTTCCTTGGATTTGTCAGGTAAGGTTGACTTTGTTATTTTCATACCTACTCCTTTCACTGACAAGGTGGTTGGGAAGTCCAGTGGTTAAAGCGTTTGCTCATCATGACAAAGATCCAGGTTTGATTCCCTACAAGAGTACAATGTGTGGAAGCTGGTGCCCCCTGCCATGATATTGCTAGAATCGTATTGCTTAAAGCGGCATAGAAACCATACTCACACACTTGCTCTTTTATGGAGTGAATTGAGGTTAAATCCAGAAAATAATCCCCAAACAACAAAAAACAAAATTGACTGGTCTCGATTGAAGACGAAAAGGCCACAAACCATTGTGAATGCTGGCATGGTACCATTGATGATTCCATCCTATAGTAGGCTTATATAAACAGTCAGTGACAACCTTCTTATCACAACCCTCTCAAACAAACATGGCTGATGCTCAGCTAAGTGCAAGTAATCATCACACTTTTATAGTCACCCTGTCTGTGTAGGCTAAAGCTGGAACGGACTTCAAATTTAGGTACCACCCATCCATCCATACAGATCTTGTGTTAAATCCATTTGGATAATGCCAAGCTTACCACAACCTGGAAAAGAAGCAATGACCCTGTGGCATATTGCAAGATGTCTGTACCATCTTACACATTTTTCAAACCAAACAAGAGTAGTGCTTGACTTTGAGCATGTATATCATATGCTGACTGTAAAACAATTCAATCAAACTTATCTCTAAAACCAGGGCAATATTGGAACTCTGAAGTTGCACATGCAATAGTCGAGGTGACATGTCAGCATGGAGTCTTAATGAATTACTACTTTGATTTTCATGCAAACTATGTCTCATAAACATGTCTCATAGACAATCTCAATCAGTCTACCCCCTGAAAAAAATTAACTGTGGCATATTGGTCTAACACAGCTTCTGCTAGTGCTAGTAATGATTCTTGTCTCCAGTCTTTGTCAACTTATCCTACAAAAAGAGCAATAATCCAGCAGCTCTAGCCTCAGGTGCCTACATTTAGAATATCATACTGATATTCCTTATTGGACTGAATCATCACTCATGCTCCCTACTCATATTCCTGACTTGGACTGAATCATAGCTTTTTAGCTTCAATTACATATTGAATACTTTCTTTTAATGATCTAAAAAGTTTAAGCATCTTCAGTGATTTAATCATCACTATGGAGTCTAGTGTCTGCATCTGCAAATGATAATCTTCTGATAATTCATGTCCATGGATTAGACAACAGATACATCTCCCGTGTGTCATACAGCAATCAATATGGCCACTCTACAGCATGGCATGCACAAACTAAACACAGTAATTTAGTATCACAGTGGCCACTGTAGGCAACAACATATGCCAAAGTAATCCCCTTTAATGCTAAGGTCCTTCACGAGATCCTCTACCAATTTTTCCATATTTATCCTGTGTCTAGACATTTCCAATATGGACATCCTAGGATCTATCACACTTCCCAGCATGTCTTGAATGATGATAACGATGCCTCCATAAGTGTCTTCCAAATAAAACAATCTCCACATTGCCACTAATAGGATCTATAAGTTACGTACCGTCTGATGTGAGTGTTTCAAGCCAGCATGTTTCCCATATCTGCATGCGAGTCTAGCTATAATAGTCGTGGATGTTCAAGGAGGACAGATGTGGAGATTTCTGTCTGGCAACTGCTGCTCAAGTATGACAGCTTATATTATCTTCCCGAAGCTGAAAATGGTAGACAACTTCCTTGTGATCTCTATTTACATGTGCCCCAGATGACAGACATCATATCTTATATTCACTCTTTATTAATTTAAATGCAATTGGACTCTTCAAATACGAACATATCACTATCTCTTGTCCAACCATGGTGAACAGATGTCATGCAAGTGTCAGAAATACCATCTTGGAACAGTATAAAGACCTCACCTGATAAAGATGGAAGGCCTACCATGCATTGAGCAGTCTGAGTGTATGTTGGGACATGATACTGGTAAAGTTTTTTTTGCCCATCAAGATATTTATGAGCCTCCAGAAAGCTTGCTATTCATCAATTCATCTACACTCATTAATTCCATAGAGAAATGTTTCTAACCACAATGTGCCAATATGCAATGAGGTTATTTTGTATTCACAATATCATTCAAAATGTCAATAAGAAAAACACAAATCCAGAATAAACGAAACATTCCTGATCTCTTCCAATGCATCACAAAACAGTCAACAAATGGAAATAAATGCAACTCTTCATGCATGTTTCAAGAAGACCTGCAATATTAGGACGTGGTATTTACAACCATGGAACTTTACACTACTCTTAAAAACACACACGGAACTTCAGGACTCTAGCCCTTAAGAGGTAATCGATAAATGACATTTGGAGATGGTCATTTCAAGCAGGAAAATATGGCATTCTGGAGAAATCGACATCTGCCACAATGTATTACATTTTCTCAAAATGAAACATTTTCCCCACCGAAATTCATTACATCTTTCTACCAAATGCCTGACAAGTTTGTCCATCAATGACACTCTTGGAGAGATGTTAGAATTATGAAGTGATGTGATTGATTTCATGGACAATCTGTTCTTAAATGAAACTTTATATAGGGATTCCAAGTTACATATATGAAAATTGTTGTTTCTTTGAGAAGAGAATAAACAAAGTATTAGGTGAAATAGTAAAGGTTAAGAATCTATTCAATAATATAAAAAAAACATTAATATGAAACCTGCTTGAACATAATGACACAATGCTGTGGTAACAGTTTAGATCTCTATAGAACTCTCTATATACATAAAAAACCACTCCACACATATAAGAAATCTCTGCGAAAAGCAGAATCAATTTTACAATTGTGACTATATTATGAGTATGTCTTTGTTTCAACAGTATTACAGCTGTACAATGTTTCATGCAAACAGTATAGTTGAAAAGTGTGTCACTGATCTTGTGAAGTCACATATTACTATGTACACATTTTTGATGTCATAGATATGTGGACACATCCCACAAAGTATAGTTTCATGATCTGCAGCAAATAAACTCACAAATGAAGTAAGAATGACACTACCACTGGCTACCATAATACACTTGATGTCATGATATTTCAATTGCTACTTGACATCATCAAGATTTTCTTGTACTACTGTGTAAACCATAAGACCAGATATAATCAAGTTCTTGTCTCTAAAGAACAAGCACCCTAAACTGATTTCACATAATAATGAAACAGAGAGATTGAATGACTATCACCAGATATCATTTCTTCTTGTCTTCTAGCCTTCTCCAATATACAATTTAACATGGACTACTGACTCCAAAACATCATGTCTCTAATTTATCACCTTATTGCTCAGCACTCAACAGTATAGAACATGCAACTACTTTCTTCTGACATATTAAGGCATGACATTGACTGGGCATCTAACCACAGACCTTTAGAATAAATGCCACAATGGTGGCCAATTACATTTGCATTTTATTCATATCGGGAATAAGGTAGTAATGTAATTAAGTTCCAATAATCTGGCAAAAAACAAAGAAGAAGTATCTTTCAGAAAAAACTAAGGATTCTTCACATTTCCTCCAAACATCATATTTAACATTGTCATGATGGTTCTAACCACAACACGAACCCATGGGATTGAACCATCAACCTGCTGTTGAGACAGCACAAGGAACATGCTGTAAGGTCTCAATTGTTTACTGGTCACTACTGTTGTCACCGTGTCACCAGGCCACTAAGTCCTCATCACCAGGTCACTTAGTTCTTGTCATGAGATCATCATGCCCACTAACTACATGGGTCACCTATCCCCTCCATTAGCTGTTGGGAAGCAACACCAAAGTCAAAGGATATAAATTAGTTTTTACAAGTCCAGCAGAATTGGTTTTCCATGTGCCTTTCTGGCCTTTGCAAACTTTTAAAGACTTGGTACTCATGAATTAACGTGGGCTTTGGTTATGAATAATAAACAAGTCCAGAATTTCTTTCATCAAGGAAAAGTCATGAATACCTTGGTCAGTTTTCTTCACCAATATTATCAAAACATTACTAATCACCACTGCATACCTTTCATCCTTGTCCATCATTTAATTTGCCCCTGGGAATACCTTCAGATTCATTGGGTAGCAGAACTTCTCTACAATATATGTATGTTTAACTGGTGAGGTTTAAAATAGAAAAGCATGTTTGTCGGAGCCTGGGAATTCTGTCAGACACAGTTTTTCAGTTGCTGCCAGATAACACATATCCTCCCTGCCCAGCAAAATTCTTTTGACAAAATTGTTTGGGTTTTTTCAAGAAAAAAGTATGTTTTCCTCATTTGTTTGATTAAGATTTTTCAGACTGCAACATCAAATTAAATTACTTAAAAATTACTTAAAGGCTATGTCAAATTTAGATCTGTGTATTTTTGTTGTAAGGCATGATGAATGTATGATTGTGACCACAACCATTGTTTCCAGGAGGAGAAGAAAACACTGACATGGATGTCAGAACACCTCGCGGGTGCCATGTCAGACACTAGGGAAGGATGTACTGGAAGAAGGTTAACGTCTTCACACATGTGGCACAGCTCACATAGAACTAATCAGCACCAACTGTTTAAGTCAATCAAGTACAAGCATAAACGTTAAAATTACCTTTCTTTAGGGCTAAAGTTATAAACCAAACTCATCGTTGTCTTCCCTTTGGGAAATAGATGATGTGCAAGCTTGACATAGATCATTCTGGTTGACTGCCTGAGTAAGTGAGTGATTGATCCAGCTGTTGACACCATGGGCATCTATTCATGCAGCTGGGATCCACTGACATGTGTCAGTCAGTGGGTCTTACCACAAGATGCTGACACTCACCTCATGACAAACTGGCGCATCATGCTTACTAGTTTAGTGTACATCTGTGTTACTGGTCTTTCTGCATCCAGGGCACATACATGTCTCACATGCCAACATGTCTCTAACAGGATTTAACACCTCTAACAACTCACAATACTATGCTTGGGAACAATGCTACCATGAACTGGTTGAGACTATAGAATTAGTGGTATACATCCCCCAGCTACCATGAACTAGTTGAAACTATAGAACTAGTTGTATAGATACTCCAACTACCATGAACTGGTTGAGACCATAGAACTAGTGGCATAGATCCCCCAGCTACCATGAACTGGTTGAGACTATAGAACTAATGGTATAGATACCCCAGCTACCATGAACTGATTCAAACTATAGAACTAGTGGTATAGATACCCCAGCTAGCATGAACAGGTTCAGACTATAGAACTAGTGGTATAGATACACCAACTACTATAAACTGATTGGGATTATAGGACTAGTGACATAGATACCCCAGCTGTGGCAGCAGTGGGGAATAGGGTCCTCATATTTGATACACGTTCTGCTAAGATGGTGTCAACACTTGTCAAGCCTATAAGTCATTCCTGCAGATCAACACTGGTTCTAGGAAGAAATTCATCTGTAGTCATGGATGAAAATGGTCAATATAGACCTAAACAGTCGTATTTCCACTTTATCATTAAATGTAGTATTAAAGGGAAATGATATTCTGAAATTGTGAAATAACTTGATCCCAGTCTCAGCCTCAAATTGGTAACAGGTGCCCTGTAACAGTGCGGCAGAGGAAGTAGCCATGTTTACAGAAAATGATAAAAGAAAAGTGCAAAACCTTCTCTACCACAAGAAGACCATGACTGTATGTGATGACCGCAATCTGGACACACTAAGTCTTGCCCTTTCTTTCCCTTTCTTCCATGCAGGATTACTGTGGCTGAAAGGTAAACAGTACCATCATTGTCCTGTTTTGCTATAATAACTGCTCTTGTATTACATTATTACATTACCTCTGAATTTATATTACCACATAAATTTGTACTGACACATAAATTTGTACTGCTTTTGTGATATTTTTGTTTTGATTTGTGAGGTAAGGCTGACCTGGTTATTTTCATACCTACTCCTTTCACGGACAAGGTGGTTGGGAAGTCTAGTGGTTAAAGCGTTTGCTCATCATGACAAAGATCCAGGTTTGATTCCCTACAAGAGTACAATGTGTGAAACCTGGTGCCCCCTGCCATGATATCGCTGGGATATTATTGCTTAAAGTGGCATAGAAACCATACTCACACACTTGCTCTTTTATGGAGTGGTTTGAGGTTAAATCTTTGGTTTTAACTTGGAAATCAATGTGTGGCACCTAAACTATCACACCATCTGAAGTTATTAATTTAGCTTTAATTTCTTCCAGAAAACACCCCAAAACAACAACAACAACAAAAATTGACTGTTCTTGATTGAACACGAAGTGGCCACAAACCATTGTGAATGCTGCCATGGTACCATTGATGATTCCATCCTATAGTAGGCTTATATAAACAGTCAGTGACAACCTTCGTATCACAACCCTCTCAAACAAACATGGCTGATGCTCAGCTAAGTGCAAGTAATCATCACACTTTTATAGTCACCCTGTCTGTGTAGGCTAAAGCTGGAACTTACTTCAAATTTAGGTACCACCCATCTATCCATACAGACCTTGTGTTAAATTAACGCATTCACGTATGAGTCATAGAATAGACTCTATTGAAGCCACAGGTGAATGACAATATTTATCTGACTACCTTTTAAAGTGCTTCCTCTGGTTATCTCTGTCCAGTTAGATGAAGCCAAGCTTACCACCATCTGGAAAAGTAGCAATGACCCTGTGGCATATTGCAAGATGTCTGTACCATCTTACACATTTTCCAAACCAAACAAGAGTAGTGCTTGACTTTGAGCATGTATATCATATGCTGACTGTAAAACAATTCAATCAAACTTATCTCTAAAACCAGGGCAATATTGGAACTCTGAAGTTGCACATGCAATAGCCTATCTGCAATAAAATAAATCAAATGCTAACACAGTAATCAGAAAATGCACATGATTATTCCTAAACTGTTGTGGAATCATTTGAAGCAGATTTCCTCAATTCTGTGTCTACAGGGGCCCTTCTGCCTACATGATGCTGTGACATCCTGGAATCGAGGTGTCATGTCAGCATGGGTGTCAACATTCAACAGAAACATATCATCAGGAGTCTTAATGAATTACTATTTCGATTTTCATGCAAAGTGTGTTTAATAAACATATGCATGTCTCATAGACAATCAGTTTACCCCCTGAAAAAAATGAACTGTGGCATATTGGTCTAACAGCTTCTGCTAGTGCCTACATTTCGAAGGGGACACTCAAACATGCACTTTCTATGATGGTTTCAAAGATCATCACAACATTCAAGGTAGTTAGTAAGCTTTCAGAAAGTTTATAGTAAACATTCAGAAGTCATTTCAAATTTGACACATTAGTGTCTACATTGATGTCGGATGTAATTTTGCTCTTTGATAGTTGCCATCCTCAGTACAATCTGTCTCAGCACCAATGGAGAAATGGAGAATCATTTCAAACATGTCCTCTACAAACTCAGTCTGAGGGTATTTTGTCACTGACAGATTGTGTGCTTCCTAATCTTTAACTTTAATATGGGAAAAGGCTTCCTGTACTGTTGAAATGGGCACAAGACTAATCCGCTGTCTGCAGCAATTCCTTTTCACATATGTTAAGCTCTGTAAGGATAGTGTAGAACCTGTATGTGTAAGGTGATATTATCACATCATGTTGTGTATAATCTTCTTTAACGAGACTTTCATGAGATAAAGATCCTCTGGCCTAAAATGTTTGAAGCTAAAACCTTTTTTTCATTCTGGACTTAATTTCGATTTGTAAGTCAATCTCATCTTACAGTCAATTTATCAAATTATTTCCAGTCTGCACTCACAGAAAAACTTCAATCAGATTGTGTGACTTTTGACCTTACTGAGATTAAATTAACGTTATTGGGCAATAACATCATGTGATGGAACCCCCAAATAGTGGATAGTTTTTCTTTTTACTATAGATGTCATCATGCAACATAATTATGACTAATATACTTGGCTACCTGGGTCTGTCTTCCCAATGGATCATCTGAATGCTTGAGTTTAACGCCACATTGAAGAGTATTTCAACTTTATCACAGAAAGTCAGACTGCAGCAAAGACTGAAGGCATGCAGATCTTAAACAGTGTTGCTCAGTGAATCAATCATTCCAGTGTAAAACCTAACTAAATCACTCACTAACTCATCTCTGATGCTCCCTACTGATATTCCTGACGTGGACAGAATCCTTGCTCCCTACTTACATACCTGACTTGGGCTGAATCATTGCTTATGCTCTTCACTGACATTCCGGACATGGACTGAATCATAGCTCATAAAAAAGAATAACATTTATTTAAAGATTGTGGAAACAAGATTTCATTTACGCAATACTTCTGAGATGGTTGGGCTCAAAACAGCTAGGCAGTCTTTTACTGCCACTGATCAGACTTTTGTGATGTGGAAGACAGAGTCCATACAGACATCATCAAGAAGATCTAATCCAGAAGATTTCTTCATTTCAGGAAAACATAAAAATAATCTGAAACATTTATTGCTTACCATCACACATCATTCACAGGAATGTACTGAAATTACATATTAGATACTTTTTTTAATTGTCTAAAAAGTTTAAGCATCTTCAGTGATTCAATCATCACTATGGAGTCTAGTGTCTGTATCTGCAAAAGATAATCTTCTGATAATTCATGCCCATGGATTAGACAACAGACACATCTCCCATGTGTCATACAGCAATCAATATGGCCACTCTACAGCATAGCATGCACAAACTAAACACAGTAATTCACCACCAATTTAGTATCACGGTGGCCTCTGTAGGCAACAACATCTGTCAAAGTAATCAACCCTTTAATGCTAAGGTCCTTCATGAAATCCTCTACCAATTTTTCCATATTTATCCTGTGTCTAGACAATATGGACATCCTAGGGTCATTCATATTTCCCAACATGTCTTGAATGATGATAACGATGCCTCCATAAGTGTCTTCCAAATAAAACAATCTCCACATTGCCACTAATAGGATCTATAAGTTACGTACCGTCTGATGTGAGTGTTTCAAGCCAGCATGTTTCCCATATCTGCACGCGAGTCTAGCTATAATAGTCTAACCACAATGTGCCAATATGCAATGAGGTTATTTTGTATTCACAATATCATTCAAAATGTCAATAAGAAGAAAACAAATCCAGAATAAATTAAACATTCCTGATCTCTTCCAATACATCATAAAACAGTCAACAAATGGAAATAATTGCAACTCTTCATGCATGTTTTTCAAGAAGACCTGCAATATTAGGAAGTGGTATTTACAACCATGGAACTTTTACCCTAGTCTTAAAAATCACACAGAACTTCAGGACTCTTGCCCTTGAGAGGAAATTGATAAATGACATTTGGAGATGGTCATTTCAAGCAGGAAAATATGGCATTCTGGAGAAATCGGCATCTGCCACAATGTATTACATTTTCTCAAAATGGAACATTTTCCCCACCGAAATTGATTACATTTTTCTACCAGATGCCTGACAAGTTTGACCATCAATGGCACTCTTGGAGAGATGTTAGAATTATGAAGTGATGTGATTGATTTCATGAACAGTCTGTCTTTAAATAAAACTTTATATGTGGATTCCAAATTACATTTATGGAAATTGTTGTTTCTTTGAGAAGAGAATAAACAAAGGATTAGGTGAAATAATAAAGGTTAAGAATCTATTCAATAATACCGAAAAAAAACATCAATGTTAAACCTGCTTGAACATAATGACACAGTGGTAACATTTTAGATCTCTGTAGAACTCTCTACATATATAAAAACCCACTCAACATACATAAGACACCTGCAACAAGCAGAGTCAATTTTACAATTGTGACTATATTATGAGTATGTCTTTGTTTCAACAGAATTACAGCTGTACAATGTTTCATGCAAACAGTAAAGTTGAAAAGTGTGTCACTGATCTTGTCATGTATAACTATGTACATTTTTGTGATGTCATAGATATGTGGACACATCCCACAAAGAATAGTTTCATGATCTGTGGCAAATGAAATCATATTTTTTAAAATTATAAAGTAAGAATGACACTGTATGATAAATAGGTAATCACACTTGTGTGTTTTGGGATGGTTAATATCCTACATTAGGAATAAACACTGTGTATTTAACTCACCAACACTCACTACATACAATGTTTCTTTCTAATGCAGGATATTAACCATCCCAAAACACTCATGTAAAAACCTATATATTCTGAGGGAAATATATAAGGGTACATCACTTCAAGGCTGTGCTCCTTTATTTATTGTCAAACCCCCTCCAACAGCACCATACAAAGCTGGTGATGAAAACATTGAAGGAACACTTGAAGTTTCCTGTGTTCCTTTATTTGTTTTGATCAGTATATGATACAGCTGCAAGAGCATTCATAAAGTCAGTAACCAGAGAGTGACCCTTGCATCCATCCCATAAATGTGTCAGGTTTCAAGACTATCCCAAGTCTCACTGGCACATTTCCCCTATAACAAATGACCCGTCCTAATGCTCATCCTTCTGTTCTACTTGAATATCGATTAAGTGTTCATTAAGATGCCCTCTATAGATGTGTCTTTTCTTAAATCTAGTTATGTAGACTTTTTGCATGATGAGTATATTTTCATTCCAACATATTGATTGTTGTTCTATTTTATGTATGGTAGATAGCAGACAGTTGCCATATGTTCAATTACATCTAGAGGTCTCTTGGCGCCAATGATACAACAGAGCTTTCTTGGAACTATGACAGAGACAATGCTTCTTCCTTGGATCAATGGTCACATTCAGCTCTGTCCCAAAAATAGACACAAAAATGGTCCAAACAGCCATCCTTTCAGCTGATGTGATGTAAAAGAATATGTTGCATGTGTGGGCACTAGACTGCTGATCGTTGTAAGAGAGTTGTCATGTTTGCTGTTAATGAGTTCTTGTTACAAGGCACAAGCAGGCACCAGTGCCACTGGCTACCATAATACACTTGATGTCATGATATTTCAATTACTGGCTACCATAATACACTTGATGCCATGATATTTCATTTACTATACTGCTTGATATCATCAAGATTTTCTTGTAATAATATGTAAACCATTAGATCCGATATTATCAAGTTCTTGTCTCTAAACAACAAGCACCCTAAACTGATTTCACATAATAATGGAACATAGAGACTGAATGACTGTCACCAGATATCATTTCTTCTAGCCTTCTCCAATATAAAATTTAACATGGACTACTGACTCCAAGACATCATGTCTCTAATTTATCACCTTATTGCTCAGCACTCAGCAGTATACACCATGCAACTACTTTCTTCTGACATATTAAGGCATGACATTGGCTGGGCATCTAACCACAGACCTTTAGGACAGATGCCACAATGGTGACCAATTACATTTGCATTTTATTCATATCGGGAATAAGATTCTAATGTAATTAAGTTACAATAATTTACCAAAGCAAGTTTTATTTATTTAAAAAACAAAGAAGAACTTTGCTATCTTTCAGAAAAAATGTAAGGATTCTTCAATTTTCCCAAAAACATTATATCTAACTTTGTCATGTTGGTTCTAACTGCATCATGAAGTCATGGGATTGAACCATCAACCTGAGACAACACAAGGAACATGCTGTAAGGTCTCAATTGGTTACTGGTCACTACTGTTGTCACCGTGTCACCAGGTCACCATGTCCGCATCACCAGGTCACTTAGTTCTTGTCATGAGATCATCATACCCACCAACTACAAGGGTCACTTATCTCCTCCATTAGCTGTTGGCAAGCAACACCAAAGCCAAAGGATATAAATTAGTTTTTACAAGTCCAGCAGAATTGGTTTTCCATGTGACATCCTGGCCTTGTTATCCATATATAACCATCCTGGTTATGAATAATAAACAAGTCCAGAATTTCTTTCATCAAGGAAAAGTCATGAATACCTTGGTCAGTTTTCTTCACCAGTATTATCAACATTACCTATCACCACTGCATACCTTTCATCCTTGTCCATTATTTATTTTGACTCTGGGAATACCTTCAAATTCATTGGGTAGCAGAACTTCTCTTAAATATATTTAACTGGTGAGGTTTAAAGTAGAAAAGCATGTTTGTTGGACCCTGGGAATTCTGTCAGATACAGTTTTTCAGTTGTTGTCAGATAAAACACATATGCTCAGCAAAAATCTTTGATCAAATTGTTTTTTTCAAAAAAGAATTATGTTTTCCTCATTTGTTTGATTAAGATTTTTCAGACTGCAACATTAAATTAAATTACTAAAAAATTACTTAAAGGCAATGTCAAATTTAGACCTGTGTATTTTTGTGGTAAGGCATGATGAATGTATGATTGTGACCACAACCATTGTTTCCAGGAGGAGAAGAAAACACTGACATGGATGTCAGAACACCTAGCATGTCCATATCAGACACTAGGGAAGGATGTACTGGAAGAAGGTTAACGTCTTCACACATGTGGCACAGCTCACATAGAACTAATCAGCACCAACTGTTTCAGTCAATCAAGTAGAAGCATAAAAGTTGCAATTACCCTTCTTTAGGGCTAAAGTTATAAAACAAGCTCATCTTTGTCTTCCCTTGGGGAAAGAGATGATGTGCAAGCTTGACGCAGAGCATCTTGGTTGACTGTCTGAGTGAGTGAGTGCTTGATCCAGCTGTTGACACCATGGGCATGTATCCACGCCGCTGGGATCCAATGACCTGCGTCAACCAGTGGGTCTTACCACAAGTTGCTGATGCTCACCTCATGACAAACTGGCTCACCCTATAGACACCCTTGCAACGCTGAATTGGTTGGGAGTACAGAGATATTGGTATAAATACCCTAGCCACAGTGAACTGTTTGGGACTACAGGACTAGTGAAATAGACACCCTAGCCACAGTGAACTGTTTGGGACTACAGGATTAGTGGAATAGACACCCTAGCCATTGTGAACTGGTTGGGACTACAGGACTAGTGAAATAGACACCCTAGCCACAGTGAACTGTTTGGGACTACAGGAATAGCAGAATAGACACCCTAGCCACTGTGGAACGTTTGTGACTACAGGACTAGTGGCATCGACACCCTAGCCACAGTGAACTGTTTGGGACTACAGGACTAGTGGAATAGACACCCTAGCCACAGTGAACTGTTTGGGACTACAGGACGAGTGGTATCGATACCCTAGCCACTGTGAACTAGTTGTGACTACAGGACTAGTGAAATAGACACCGTAGCCACAGTGAACTGTTTGGGACTACAGGACGAGTGGTATCAACACCCTAGCCACAGTGAACTGGTTGGGACTACGGGACTAGTGAAATAGACACCCTAGCCACAGTGAACTGGTTGGGACTACAGGACGAGTGGTATCAACACCCTAGCCACCGTGAACTGTTTGGGACTACAGGATTAGTGGAATAGACACCCTAGCCACAGTGAACTGGTTGGGACTACAGGACTAGAGGCATCGACACCCTAGCCACCGTGAACTGTTTGGGACTACAGGACTAGTGAAACAGACACCCTAGCCACAGTGAACTGTTTGGGACTACAGGACTAGTGAAGTAGACACCGTAGCCACCGTGAACTGTTTGGGACTACGGGACTAGTGAAATAGACACCCTAGCCACCGTGAACTGCTTGGGACTACAGGACTAGTGAAATAGACACCCTAGCCACAGTGAACTGTTTGGGACTACAGGACTAGTGAAATAGACACCCTAGCCACCGTGAACTGTTTGGGACTACATGACTAGTGGAATAGACACCCTAGCCACAGTGAACTGTTTGGGACTACAGGAATAGCAGAATAGACACCCGAGCCACTGTGGAACGTTTGGGACTACAGGGCTAGTGGAATAGACACCCTAGCCACAGTGAACTGTTTGGGACTACAGGACTAGTGGAATAGACACCCTAGCCACAGTGAACTGTTTGGGACTACAGGACGAGTGGTATCAACACCCTAGCCACAGTGAACTGTTTGGGACTACGGGACTAGTGAAATAGACACCCTAGCCACAGTGAACTGGTTGGGACTACAAGACGAGTGGTATCGACACCCTAGCCACAGTGAACTGGTTGGGACTACAGGACTAGTGAAATAGAAACCCTAGCCACTGTGAAGTGGTTGGGACTACAGGAATAGCAGAATAGACACCCTAGCCACTGTGGAATGTTTGGGACTACAGGACTAGTGGTATCGACACCCTAGCCACAGTGAACTGTTTGGGACTACAGGATTAGTGGAATAGACACCCTAGCCACAGTGAACTGTTTGAGACTACGGGACTAGAGGCATCGACACCCTAGCCACTGTGAACTGTTTGGGACTACAGGACTAGTGAAACAGACACCCTAGCCACAGTGAACTGTTTGGGACTACAGGACTAGTGAAATAGACACCGTAGCCACCGTGAACTGTTTGGGACTACGGGACTAGTGAAATAGACACCCTAGCCACAGTGAACTGCTTGGGACTACAGGACTAGTGAAATAGACACCCTAGCCACAGTGAACTGTTTGGGACTACATGACTAGTGGAATAGACACCCTAGCCACAGTGAACTGTTTGGGACTACAGAATGAGTGGTATCAACACCCGAGCCACAGTGAACTGTTTGGGACTACAGGATTAGTGGAATAGACACCCTAGCCACAGTGAACTGTTTGGGACTACAGGACTAGTGAAATAGACACCCTAGCCACCGTGAACTGTTTGGGACTACAGGACTAGTGAAATAGACACCCTAGCCACAGTGAACTGTTTGGGACTACGGGACTAGTGAAATAGACACCCTAGCCACCGTGAACTGTTTGGGACTACGGGACTGGTGAAATAGACACCCTAGCCACAGTGAACTGTTTGGGACTACAGGACTAGTGAAATAGACACCCTAGCCACCGTAAACTGTTTGGGACTACAGGACTAGTGAAACAGACACCCTAGCCACAGTGAACTGTTTGGGACTACAGAATGAGTGGTATCAACACCCGAGCCACAGTGAACTGTTTGGGACTACAGGATTAGTGGAATAGACACCCTAGCCACAGTGAACTCTTTGGGACTACAGGACTAGTGAAATAGACACCTTAGCCACAGTGAACTGTTTGGGACTACAGGATTAGTGGAATAGACACCCTAGCCACAGTGAACTGTTTGGGACTACAGAATGAGTGGTATGAACACCCTAGCCACTGTGAACTGTTTGGGACTACAGGACGAGTGGTATCGACACCCTAGCCACAGTGAACTGTTTGGGACTACAGAATGAGTGGTATCAACACCCTAGCCACAGTGAACTGGTTGGGACTACGGGACTACTGGAATAGACACCCTAGCCACAGTGAACTGGTTGGGACTACAGGACTAGTGGAATAGACACCCTAGCCACAGTGAACTGTTTGGGACTACAGGACGAGTGGTATCGATGCCCTAGCCACAGTGAACTGTTTGGGACTACAGGACAGCAAGTGAAGGAGTGAATCACGCCACATTATGTCATGGCATCTATCTGAATGTGGATGGACAGTACAAGGTGATTGAGGAACTGGATGTTCCCCAAGCAGGAATACATTTAGAAACATGATCAGGGTGAATTTGGGTTCAACCCATAACATCTTTCGTCATGCAATATGGTACATGAAACCATCCATGGGTTCAAATGTATCTTTATCTGCTGAGGGACAATTCCTAACCACACTGAAATGATTTCAATCAGAAATGAAATCCAAATGAATTGGATGAGTGAGTCATTGTTCAATCGAGCATCTCTGTTTTGACCTTTGTTGCAGAGGATGCCCCAATGTCATTATTTGTCGCCCACTAATGCCTTCAAGGATTTCATACTGGGATTATTTGTTTTGAACACCAGATTGAACATGATATCATTAGACATGATGAACATTTATTTATTAGCCGCTGGAAATGAAGACCTGAAAGCTGAATTATTTGTAAAGGTCAAATACCATTATCTCCCCCACCCTCCATGAAAACAAGGGAATATGCTGTTGAGAAAGGTGAATGATAAATATATATTAAAAATCTATTATTCATGGTTCAGACATAATATGATCATGTTTGAGCTGGCAGTAAGTCTTTCAATGTATTAGTGATCACACTGTAGAGCTGATGAGTGTCACACTAACCTATATATTGCTTCGTGAAGATGATTGGAACATGCTTGTGGCTTTCATGTTCAGTTCTCTGTTTGGTAAATGTGTTGGGCAAGTTGAAAAGCATCCTTGTCTCATAGCGCTGATAACCCTTTGATCAACATGTGCCTACAGACTATACTTTGGCTCAAATTTTAATCATGGAGAGAACAGTTACCCATAGTCAGGAAGAAGTTACCCTTTCCCTCTAAATGTCATCAGGAATTGAACAGTTACCAATATTCGGGAGAACTAATATTTTGTACCTAGGTTTCATCAAAAATAATATTTGTTGGTCTCGTGACAAAAATTCAGTGTGCTAATGCACTTTTCAATCCAGATAACATACTCCTGCGAACTACAGTGATCAATCTTCTGACATCTTCTTTCAATAGCAGTGATTAACATGTCTGTTTTCAAATTGATTTGATCAAATCTAATGGCTGCCATAACGCAAACAGACATTATAGAAGTGATCGTCTCACAAGTTAAACAAACAGTGGATTGTTAAAGCAATCAATTGCTATATGTGCTGAAGATACCTCCTAGCTAGGGCCACGGTTATCCAGTGACCATTCATATGTTGCCATCAATAGTCAAAGTAGGTTTCCAGATGTGATGTGAAAATTTACTGCACAAAGCAGTAAGGATTATAACAGCCTCAGGAACTTTGTGTAAAACTTTTCACATACATGCATGTACATTTATCTTTAATAAACATAGACATAAAAGTAAATTAACCATTTTGGTACTAACATATATACAAAGATTTTATCTTGGTATGATCTGTATTAATTATCATAAAACCAAATCTTTTGAATTTTTCTCAGCCTTCTGTGATTATGACATTCTGAGGAGTCCCACATAGTCAGAAATGTCTTCTGACAGATTTAGATCAATCCATCAAGCAGTTCAAGAGATGCAAAAAATGTAGATTTTGTAACATTGTCTGCGTCTGAAGTCATGATGAATGAAGCTTTTAATATTTATGCTCTTTATCATTCACAGGTTATGGTTTAGCTGAGCTTGCAGATTATAAAACATTAATAAGTCTCCAAATGTGAAACATTTAGAAAACATTAAGTATTTTCTTTTTCTGTCTATATCACAAAGCATCTTGGGATCCCAAATAAAAGTCAAAGTGTGAAATGTTTACACTGACAGATGACAAATCATGACAGTGTCTGATCTGCCAAGAAACTTACAATCTGAAATATTTCACCATTGTTAAAGTTAGTGCATAGTTCCTAGTCGTACAACTACAAACATGTTTAGCTGTTGTTTATCGCTGCACTCATCAATACTTTCAGCTATATTACTGGACCAGACAGGCCATCATGAGCAGTATTTCTATGCAACGGGGATATGTGACATATCAAGTCAATGCGGCTGACCACCTGATCCCGTTAACTGCACCATACGAGAAGCATGGGTTGCTAAAGACCAATGCTAACACAGTACTACATGGGTTATAGTTGCTGCTGGACTGAATCCTCACACCCTGCCAGAAACACTAGAAGCATGTTGTATGCCTTAGTTATTACTACATTCTCACCAATAATACAGGTGACAGATGGATCTGGAATTGTTCTTAAGTCATATGTAGTGCTATTTCACACAGAAAATACAATGTTACTCTATTGTCTTTTACTGAAGCATATCATATATTTTGTTGAAAATAATATTGGATTGTAGATACAATGAAGTACAAAATGGACCTTCAGTATCAGATCATCACCATGTGCTGATTTTTCTTTTAGTTCCATTCCCCAGTTGGCTACCAGAACCTGGCTGGCCTTATAACCCTGAGCCTACAGTAGCACACTCTGAAGTATGGTCAGTTAGGGGAACACTCATTATGTTTGGTATTCTACACTTTCACCTGTTATGAGGCAGTGTTCTAAATCATGCAACAAAGTGGATTAGTTAGGGGCAGCTGTTATATTTAGATTAATGTACCACAAGGACATGTTTCCAGAAGCATCTTCCTCAAGGAGTATTGTATTGTATTTTCTTGAATATTATTCTTGAAAAAATTTTTTTTCTGGATTTCATCTTTTTTTCATTCTTTGATACAAGTTTCAAGGCTTGTTTTGGCTCCATCATTTAGTAAGACTAATGAACAGTAACTGTTAACTGCGCCCAATGATGTCACAATGCTTTTGGCATCATAGTATCATGTATTCCTATTGGCTGTACCCATCATGACCTCCACATTTATTGTGACATCACAGCATTGTGATATCATGTGATACGCCATCGATGCACTGCTGTTCTCAACCACCGCTTATTGAGCTTGTAACATTGTCATTTGACCTCTGTCTCGCTTGTGGACTCATGACATTACTGTGATTGACTTTTCAACTGAAATTCTCCCGACTTGTTATGGTCTCATAATCCCTCCATTAAAGTTTATATCATACTTATTAAATAGGATAGTTTGACAATGTACAGTTTCTTTATGTTGCTAGTATATACAAGTATCACTCATGTAGGATGAAAGCTTGGATGTATATTTTTTCAAATTGTTCCTATATTCTTCACATCTGAGCATTAATATCATACATATCAGTGACATTAAAAACCATAGTGAACAACACGGTTGTAGTTTACTTACAGCGTTACAAACTCTGACTGACGGAAATGGGATGTACTAGGGACTATGAAGAACATGATAATATTTTTACAACATAATTAAGGAATGATCCTTTCCATTGACACAAAACCATTAGTACAGTCTCTGTGCAGAATTAGCCCCTTGAGGACTTTCACTAGGGTAGGAAATAGGATGATGATATCGACTACAGGTCTCTGAACATCATGTGACAAACATGATATCCTCAACTTATTTCATTCCTTATGTACGTATGTCTGAGGACTATATCATTAAACATTTGCCCATTCTTCGCATTACCCATAAACTTAAGAACCTAAGAGACTTCTTCAGCGTGACTAAAAAATCCTATTTTGTTTCTGTCTACTAAGTATGTTTTAATAATCCTGAGAAATGTCAGATGAATATGAACAAACAATGAAAAACAGATCAAAGCTGTTGCATTATCTTCAGTGGGAATTCATCAAAGTACAATCCCATTTCATCTGTTTTTTATTTGTTTTCAGATAAAAGAAAGTTGATCTTCAATAGCAATACATCTTCTACATCTTCATACTTAGATGTTGCAGTTCAAGCTGGAAAATACAACACATAGCAGTATTAGATGTGGCGTGGAGGTGGGCTTCTCTACACAATCTGTTCTAGCCATGAGTCTGTTTCAGTTTAATCCCAGTTTCCAACTCCTATCTGCCTATCACATGTTTTGTTTCGGATAACACCTTCTCAGTGCGACACAAACTGTTCTACATCTGACCACTTTCTTAATGACATCGGTCATTCATCCTATTTGCACAGATGCAAATGAGTGGTCTATATTTAGGCAAACATACCAGGCAATATCCAATGTTTGTCATTCTCAAAATGTGTTTATACAATTTACATTTACATTATCAACAAAGTCAGTCACTTAAAAACAGTTTCTATCAGTAATGATCTTCAAACATTTGCTTTAGAGGAGGGTTGGTTGAATTGCGGGGTGAGGGGAGACCAGAAATGGGCTTCACACACTGTACCCATGCTGGTTGCCCAAGTACCCAGTTTAGGCACAAAGTTTTCACTTGTTTTAAGGACCTGCTTTTGTCATTTGGCAGGTTACATGTAACTGACAGTCTGATAAACTAGTACATTCATAGAATCAAATAATGACCCAAGCTTTCAGTTTATCTGCTTTCTTCAGTCATAAAATTGAGCATGACAAAATGGCCAGCTTGTTCTATATAAGACCTTGTGATACATTGTTACTGATAGGGGATATAGTCATTGGTGCTATCATCAGAGCAATTTCTACCCGTCTCAGCTCTGACTTGCTGCATAACCAAAAGCAGGAACTGCATAACAACTATTGAAAAGTAATTATAATCTCCAAACCATCAAAACACAAAATGTATCGCATACTGCACAAGGAGATATCATTTTGACAGTAGTCATCTCCTTTAAGTCATCATTTTGACTGTAGATATCTTCTAGGAGTTAGGAGTCATTGTTTTGACAGTATATTTTGTACAATGAACTTGATGATATCACAATGATATGACATAGCTGCACTACACATTTAATGGCAGTACCATGTTCAGAGATGTAAACTTTTAATTAAAAACTAAAGAAGAGTAATATTGGATAACAAATAGAATCTTATCCTTGTGTCCTCTGATATCAAATATATCAACACTTGTTGATAAAAGTAAAAATATCTTTTACAAGCCTTGAGGAGCTTTATCAACTCATGGTGATATATTTGATATGAAAGGGCATTCAGGTTAGATTCTCTATTTCCTCACTATGGAATAGAGATAACAACAGGTGATTGTGATAAGGAATTCGAAGTCTTCACTTGTACAAGCACAGGAGTATGGTACATGTCAAAATTCAGAGAATTGCAGAATTGCACTGCACATAATTCTAGATGAATGAAAGCTGTAAGTGTCATCTGTGTGTCTGCCTTCTTGAAAGATGTATGTTGACCCTCTTTGAACTTTTCATGTAAAAAGGCATGTTTGATTGTATCCCAAATATATTTTAATGTAGACACCAAAGACTGGAATGTTGCATGACAGACAGGGAAGTTGAGCAGTGGCAGGTTAAAATCATCCTTATATGTAACACTCAGATTACTAAGAGCTCAACAAGAGACTCCATGTAAGACACAAGAGTATTCCACAATGAGAGATGTAACTCTCTTATGACATACATGTTCAAAATGCTCATTCTCTTTGGATGTGGGTTTTCTGTTGTTGTTGTTTTCATGTTACATGCACCGATTGTCATTCTATCCGGATGTCTGGCATTTGCATTTTATTGCATTACTTATTTGAATATTTCGGCATAGTAACAGTTCTGCATATCAATTCATCTAAACAGATTCAGTTTACAAACTTCTGCTTTGCCAGACATTCTTTTTCCTTCAGTAACTAAAGTTTAGTATTTTTTCAGCTAAATTAATTAGCCAGAAATTTGAGATACTATTTTCTTATCTTGTTTAATGTCATCCAGGAATCATATTGTTTGTTTGACCTTTACAAGAGCCCACACATTTCACCAAATATATTACAATGTCAACGGTAGCCTTTACTTTAAAAGTTTATTTAGTGGATGAATTATGTACTGATTCAAAGGACAGTATGTATTGATGGTAGACTTAAATGGCAAACAAGTAATCATGCTAGAAAAAGGACCAAATAATTATTAATGGTACAGGAAATTAACACAAACATTTTAGTGATGAAACTGACGGAAAAATATGTATTGACATTGTATACAACCTCACTGATAACTGCTCAAATTGTTCCACATGTAAATGATATATTATGTCAACAACAATCAGCTGTGCTGTTCCAGAGTGCGCCATTCATAGTTATCTATACCTTCAGTAAAATGTACCAAATACGCAACAAAAATGCCTCAGTCCAGTTGTTTTTTCTATTCATAAGACCATGACGCCGTCGGTTCCAAATGCATTCCCGTGCTTCAAATACTCAATAACACCCAGAAATTGGCCAACACATGATGTTTATCTCCTAATTGAAGCTTTTAATTTCATTAACAGTAGATTTCAAAATTATTAGCAATACCTTTCTTCTAGTCGTCTCTTATTGCCAAAAATGTATTTAATCAATGAACATATATGTTTTTGTCAACATATGAATTTCCAGTACAACTGTATTGGCATCGTCTGAGGCTAAAATTCGTAGTGACGACAAAATTGTAGAGGCTGACATCTCTGCTCTAATCCTTACTTACCAGTATGTACATCCTGGTGTACTACAATTATTATACATGGTGTCTGAAACTCGAGACTTACACTGTCTGAAACTCCTGTCACCCACAAACTATTTGACAATTTTGGTTACAAGTTAAGACGGAAGCAATCATGTGTCCTGTACACAGCCTATCCCCCATTAGTCAGAATCATAACTTGCCGCTTATCTCTGGTGAAGGTCTATCACATCTACTCTCAAGGGTCCCATCACCATCTCAGACATTTCAGAATATATTGCATCTGAGACCAAATTAATGAGGACGATGAACATTCATGAAAAGCAGAATTGCAAATAACTGATAAGCAAGTGTGCCATATCCCGTTATGAAGAGCTTTTCAGTTGCAGTGTAAAATGGGGTAAATGAATGAAGTAACTCTTGGATACCATTTTTTATGTGAAGATCAGGGTGCTTATGGTGGCTGACCTTTAGGGCAGACTTTGCTTAGCATGTGATAAATTTTCTCTGGCTAAATTGATGAAATGCTCACTTGTTTGCTATGGACAAACAATTATGATAAACAAAGCCTTTTGAACAATGTGATGAAAGTGTTTGTAAGAAGACAAATGTTGTTTATGGGTGTTTCCATTGATTAGAGCATGGAATTCTCATCAGTTATTGTTTTGTGTCATTTTCTACAATACAAATGTATTCCCAGTATATACAAGTCATGCATAAATATCTGGCCACGAATGGTTTCGTGTATTTAAGTACACATGTTATTTAATAATTACATTCTCTGTAACTGAAAATGATGGACAGTGAACATGTATCAGTTACAAGGTCAACTTTTGCAGCATTGCACATTCGGTTTATAGCCCCTCAAAATCAAGTTCAGGGTGGGCTGGCAAAGATTAGGGGCAGACTGTGCACCTCTGGTGCATCAAGGTTTTTTATCTGATTCCCACCTGGTCATGCATCAGTGTTATGTCATGGCTAGGCTTCTTGACCATGACTGTGCTAAAGCTGGATGAGTGTAATGGTGTAGGGCAATATTTCCATTTGTCATATATGGATATTTGAACAGCAGGTTGCTAGCTCTAGACCACATGATGGCCAGGATATCTCCAATGACAAGGAACACTGATATCCGACCATAACAGCTTCTGTGGGTTGTCCTTTGGCAGAGATATGAACCCTCCAACATAGCTTGATCTACTTGTTTCAGTGCAGTGGTGTTCAATGGCAAGTTATTTAGACAGTTATTTAGCAGAATCATATCATGGCACCATGCCCATGTTAACAATTCAGTGAACATATCCACAACTTATTTTTCTTCATTATTACATTGTCACTACTTTCCTGTAGGTTTGGTAAGTAATATGTTTACACAATTATAACATGCTTCTTACAATAATCAAACACATCAGTACTTTTAGCATTTGAAACATCTATCTTTATGGCTATACACAGAACAAAAACAAGAGCTTGAACACAACTGCTGTGATGTTAATCTACAGTGATTCAATTACTTGTTGACCCATGAAGGTCCAGCGTAGAAACTGCCTTCAGCAACCCATGCTTGCCATAAAAGGCGACTATGGTTGTCATAAGAGGTGACTAACATGATCAGGTGATCAGGTTCGCTGACTGGATTGACACGTCATTGGCAGATCAATGCTGATGCTTTTGATCACTGGATTGTCTAGTCCAGACTCAATTATTTACAGACCACAGCCATTGCTGAGTGCAGCATAAAATAAACTCACTCACTCTCACTCAATTTCTTGTACATTGGCTGTTTTGTCAAGTCAGGCATGTATCACTTTGTGTAAACCATGTTATGTGTGAATCCTGCAGATCTGCATACTTACATAAGATTCTGACTGGTCTCTTGGAATTCCTTCTTTCCATTTAGTTTATGAAAGCATGCAAGTCAAGAAAAATCCACAGTAAATGAATGGTTACTGGGTTTTATTTTGATTTCTAAAAACAAATGATTTTGCTATGTAAAAATTGAATAAAAATCTGTATTTACGTGCAGACGGTTTATGCATTTCTTGGAGTTAAAAACAAAATGTCTGAACATGTCTGTGAATTAGGCCTTACTTTATCGCTCCAAAGGAGGAAATCTTTGAACCTGGTTGCCATCAGCTACAGATAGCACAGAGCCTGCAGATAATGGGCATTCTTCAATAAGCATTAGACGCCTCTTTGTACTTCAGAAGATGTGGGTTTCAGCAACAATGGACAATGTCTCAAGAAATGTTCTTGTAACTTCACTAAAGAGGAAGCAAATTTGCAGAGGTTGGCTGAACATATTATGGATTTCAGAAGAAAAACCTATCCCAGGAAACTAAATCCAGATTGTCAAAGAACCTGACCTTAACAAACAAACTATCTGCAATATGGTGAATAATACCTTCAGTGAATACTTTCCATTTCAATGCTCAAAGCCCATTTGAATTGATGGCACCATGAAAATTCTAAAGTAAAGAAACATGACAGATAATAACCGCTAAATACAGCTACAACATACAATATAAGAATATGATGAAACTGGTGTGTGAAAATGTTGTGTCAGCGTAAACTGATGACTGATAGATACTCAATTATTATGCCATGCACAAACGTGGCCCTCGTGTCTAATAGTAGGTGTAAATGTGTCTCACCTCTGAATGTGTAGGATAAAGTAGAAGGCCGAGGTAATGATTGGAAAAGTAACGACTTCACTGCATGGTAAGTGTAAAAGTTAGACCAACCATGGAGGACTTCCCAAGCATTGAGGTCCTTACTTTACCAGTTATGACTAAAACCGAGTACTTTATCCAACATATAAACCGTCAAGTCAATTAAGTGCACTTTTGTAACAACAAAAAGTATTACAGATATATGTAACAGTGCATTGTTAATACTGCAGGTAACTTTCTCAACTCTTTTTCACACATTAAGATTTTATGACAGAAAAAAAATGACAAGTATTCAAACTTTGAAAACACCGCATGAAGTCCAGTCTGTTACTCGACTTTGAAGAAACAGCACTAAATACTGAACTCTATATTTTAAGACAGGTATACAGCATGATTAAAAACCAGTATAAAATACAAGGCATATATATTTCTGTACACCATCAGAATCTGTATGATAATAGAATTGTTTCCCAGTTTATACGCAATCAATTAATTCAGGTCATCACAGTGAGGCCGTTTGTGTGTCAAGCGGTCTCCAGATGAGCAAAAGGCATCAGTTTCCATCCTATCATCCACTGTCCCCAACTGAAAAAGAAAACTTTAACAGATTCTGAACCAACTGTTGAAACTCTTGAAATGGAAGAAAATGATTCAGAAAAGTGCAAGGAAAAATGATATTCTTTGACTATAAACTTGATCTGAAATAAAGAATTGTTGAAAGATAGTGTTGTTTTTATGTGAGATTTCAGAAAGAAACTACAGTAAGGATGTCCTGTATTGCTTCTGTCTATATATTTGAACTGAAGCTATGTGAATGGATAGTCAAGTGTCTGGATGAGATACGAAAGTATCTCCAGTAGGAGGTCTTGCTTTTCAAAAGTCAGGCTCCAGCTCAGCAAGAGGTCATTACATGAAAATCAAGTACCTCCAGTATAATGAGACATGTCACAGATAGGTTTATATGTCGAAGGAAAATAAATAAGTGTGTATTCTAATTTAACTCACAGTGCATGATTTACTTTCAATCCCTGACAAACATCTACAAATATCAAACAAACGTGAATAAATTCAGCCCAAGGTGACAGCTCAATCCATACACCTCTATCTGAAAACAATTATTTCCTTCACCAGTGCATCCCTGATATAATCATCATGTGTGTACTCAACAATGTCTGCATCCACAATAAACAGTCTCAATGTACACCATTCATTGTAGCTTCACTCTCTGTGAGGGAAGTTTAACATGTAGCGTGAATGATGGATGTACAGTAAGGCAGGCTACGTACTAAACAAGGGCAGTCAGGCACAGTTACATCACTACATTCCACACTGACATCAAGTGTCTTAAACTGGATAATTGAATTATGGATAATCAGGTTCTTCTTACAAACACATAAAGAGATAATAATATAGATACAACTGTCTAATAATGCTTACTTTAAAAATATCTTCAGTTGTATTTTTGTGTAAGAATAATATTTCCTTTGGAAATGAACCAAAAAACCACTATGATCCAAACCATGATAAATAAAAACCACTGTACATTAATCCACTTAGCACATGTCTTTTTGAAAACATAACATGATGGAAGCCTCAGAATCCATTACATACTCTTTGATCCTAAAGCACTTCAAATTTAAACTTATTACAGATCTGATTTAAAACAAATTATACAAAATCCTACATTCTCCTTTCCAGTCACCTAAAAACATTTCTTTGAACTTCCCTTGTGAATTATGAGGGAACGTGACTGTTGGAACACTATTTCCTAACTACTGGTAATCACAGTATCTTCATTCTGGACATATTGCATTCTTGTGACACTAAGTGCAGCTGACAGCGACAGAAGAAACTTTGAATCAGTGTAAGTGACTGCAACATTCAGGAAATGTAATAGTCTTAAAGTTTTATAACCTTTAATGAATGAGGTATCAGACTCCTGTTGGCCCATTTGAAACGTATAATTAAAGTAATTACATAACTACAAATCCTCATGAGAATCCTTACCGTAAAACCATGGAAAGAAGAAAATCTAAGAGAAATTGTCTAAGAATACAAGATTCTTAAAACATGATATTCAAACAAAAGGATGCTTTGAACATATTCCACTGATATCAATGTCCAAAGTAACAGCAAAAGAACACCAGTTTTGACAAAATTAAATCTCACAAAAGTAAGTGTTTATGTTTACGTACTTATAAACTTGATCAAACAAAAAGTTGTGTTTCTTTGGTGTTCAGTATAGTTTCTTAAAGCTTCATCTTACTTGGCTGACACTGTTTTGATTTGTGAACATGAATTAGAAACTGAGGCATTCTGTTTGAACAGTGGTAAATCTGAACTCTGTGGTGCTGCTCTACAACATCACATTTGATGGTCACAATTGTCAATAACAAAAAGTATCTGTGTGACAAGGTTTTGACCAGCTGGATTATCAACAGCTGTCACAACCCAGATTAATGATCACTTTCAAGTTTGGGGCAACTTCTACATGCCTCAGTTATGATAAATAGACAATAACAAAACAATCCATCACAAGATCCTTGTTCAAAATTAAATCAGCAGTTACCTACAATGGATGAATTTAATTTCTGATCATGATGCATTGAATAAACTTTTGACAACTAAATGCCATTATCCATCATCATTCACAGGTACAGTTGTTGGAGAACAGCATCTCAAATTTATTCATTCCTCATTTCTGGTCAGATTATGCCTGATAAATCCATGCAATAGTTCTGGAAAAGTAGTTGAAGGACTTTGTGAACAAAGACTGAGAACTGATTTTCACCTCAACACTCAACCAATGTGGGCTTGTCCACAGGTTTGATGTCAAACGTGTAAGTAACTGGGGAGGAAAATACAGCAATGTCTACATGACACAGGGTCTCAATTAGCAGACATTCTCAACAGCTGGAAAGTAACTGTGATGGTCAGCAGGTGCAACATCACAGTATATTATTTTCTATGATGTTTTCATACAACTACCAGCTATATTTTCAGAGTAGTGATAATCAAATGGGCAGAAGGTGGACTTCAGTGTGCATTCTGAATATTGTGAAAACATTTTTACTACAAAATTCAAATCTTGATAATATTGGGCAATTCTCAAGTTTTTCAAACAAGGTATTTTAATTCCCACAGACAGTTCAGTCTGAGTGTCTTCGTTAGTGAGTGAGTGAGTTTAGTTTTATGCAGTTTTACTCTGCACTCAGCTATATTCCAGCTATATGGTGGTGGTCTAATCGAGTCTGGACCAGACAATCCAGTGATCAACATCATGAGCATTGATCTGCACAACTGTGAAATGATGACATGTGTCAACCAAGTCAGTGAGTCTGACCACTCAATCCCATTAGTCGCCTCATATAACCAGCATTGATAAAGTATAATTATTAAAACGTACCTTGTACATTCCTCAGAGTGGGCTGCCAGAGCTGTAGGATGCTGTAAATCTGTATTTGTTTCATCTCAATGTCAGTAATTTTACGTAATTTCTGTTAAATTTACAATTGAGTATATTGGTCAAGTGCAATTTAAAGAACTGCCAGATGTTTGGATACAGAGCCAAAAGAGCACTGAGAGAGATCTACAGTAAACTTAGGCTGACATGGTTGTGCAATGCCCATAAAAAGTATTCCAGCATGGACACCATGATGGCATTACTATTGAGCTCAAAGACAATCATTGCTATAGTGTTTTTAAATCAGGTTTGTAGCATGCATTCAAGCCCATAGTGAAGCTTTCAAAATATTTAATGGTAGATAGTTGGAAAACATTTCCAGACAGGACACGTAACTGACCACAGCTGTTCCCTGTTTTGACTTGTACCATATGTCTGTATGTCTGTTCAGATGAACATTTGACATGCTTCTTCTATGTTTGTGACAAGTGGCACCGATAGGAAAGGAGCATTTTGTTTTTAGCAAACACATGGTACAATATATAAATGTTGCTTTTAGAGAAACATCTTATGACAATGGAACAAGTCTTTTCTGCTTTTGTTCTGTTAGAATCTTCTGTGAACTTCTGTCATTATTCATGGAAAAGCACTGTTGCTTCAACTTACATATACACACAGAGAACACTAATCATTAATGATCATCAACTCTTCCAATGATCATTTTCTACGTTTGTCCAACACAGCCCATAAAAAATTCACCAAACTGTCCTACAAACTTCAGGAAGTCCTGCAGGAATATAATTACCATCATCAACAGGAATGATTAGAAGAAGCCAAGGGGCAATACTTACACATTTAGGATAGTTTCAATTACAAGGTAGGTTCCTAACATTACTTATTCAAGATCCACTCATGGCACGAACAGTGATAATTTACCTCTGTTGTCCTTGTGACAGCCTCACACAGATCAGAAGTGAATTCTATGGTAAATGTATTGAGATTAATTACACTAGAAGCCCAAATTAGAGGTATCTGGACATTACTTGGAGACAATATTGACCTTGTGTTGTCATCGTACTCTGTGTGGGAGCTTAGCTGCACCGAGACGCAATTATTATTTGATTAGGCATATTTGTGAAAGGTAACAATAACTTTTACAGCAGCACTTGATTTTTAACACTGTTTTTCACTCTGTCAATTGGTCTCATAACTGCCTTATAAATAGTTGAAATGAAGATCTAATTTGTTTCTGAAAAACTAATGAGATTTCTGTTTCCATTTTACTAATGTGAGTCTAATGTGGATTTTCAAAAAGTAAGAATTGTCTTCATAAAGAATTATCTTATAATCTTCAAATCCTAGTATTTGATTGGAATGATTAATTCATTTTTTGGTCTTGGTACAATACATACAGGACACAACCTTTCTGAAGCCTGTATGTTTCATTTTCCACTGTCTTCATTCATTAACCCATGATTGCTATATCTAAATGTACACAAAGCTAATCTGTATGATCTCACATTTATATGTAACAGATATTATTCAGAAGGAGGACAAAATTGTTTAGGTACATTATGATCATGAAGATTTCATATTTTAAACCAATATCTAATCACCTTAGCATGCGTAGTTACTTTCAATGAATGTCTTCCAATTTCACCTGTGGAGGTAATGTTCAGCACAAACCTACCAAGGTACATACATTCTTAACAGAATGAATCATAAACCTGTTAAATCTTAATTCCAGTTAGGAATCCCCAAACTTCAGCACCTTCTTACAATACAGAACGAATTTATCCCACAAAAATATGAATAAAACAAATGATGATTTGGTTTCAACACACACAATGCTTTGAGTTTGATACCAATAGCCAGAACTTGCACGATGTACACCTAAATATTTCTATGAAGACACAGAGCATATTTATGTATATATAATATTCATAAATGACCACAAGTAGTGGTAGTGGTAGTAATAGTGGTGGTGGTGGTATAGGTAGTGGTGGTGGTGGTAGTGGTAGTGATAGTGGTACTGGCAGTGGTAGTGGTAGTGGTAGTGGTAGTGGTAGTGGTAGTGGTAGTGGTAGTGGTAGTGGCGGTGGCGGTGGCGGTGGCGGTGGCGGTGGCGGTGGTAGTGGTAGTGGTAGTGGTAGTGGTAGTGATAGTGGTTGTAGTGGTAATGGTGGTAGAGGTAGTAATAGTGTTAGTCTTAGTGGTAGTGGTTGTGATGGTGGTGCTGATGGTGGTAGTGGTGGTGGTAGTGGTAGTGGTAGTGGTAGTGGTAGTGATAGTGGTAGTGGTAGTGGTAGTGGTAGTGGTAGTGGTAGTGGTAGTGGTAGTGGTACTGGCAGTGGTAGTGGTAGTGGTTGTAATGGTAATGGTGGTAGAGGTAGTAATAGTGTTAGTCTTAGTGGTAGTGGTTGTGATGGTGGTGCTGATGGTGGTAGTGGTGGTGGTAGCGGTGGTAGTGGTAGTGGTAGTGGTGGTGGTAGTGGTAGTAGTGGTAATAGTGGTAGAGGAGTAATAGTATTAGTCTTAGTGGTAGTGCTTGTGATGGTGGTGCTGATGGTGGTGGTAGTGGTAGTGGTAGTGGTTGTAGTGGTAATGGTGGTGATGGTAGTAGTGGTGGTAGTGGTGGTGGTGGTAGTGGTGGTAGTGGTGGTGGTAGTTTTGGTAGTGGTGGTAGTGATGGTGGTGGTAGTGGTTGTGGTATTGGTGGTAGTAGTGGTGGTAGTTTAGTGGTGGTAGTAGTAGTGGTGGTGGTAGTGGTAGTGGTTTTTTGTGGTGGTGGTGGTAGTGGTGGTAGTGGTATTAGTGGTAGTTTTGGTAGTGGTAGTGATGGCAGGTAGGGATGGTGGTGGTAATGGATGTGGTTGTGGTGGTAGTAGGGGTGGTAGTTTAGTGGTGGTAGTAGTGGTGGTAGTGGTGGTGGTAATGGTGGTAGTTGTATTGATAGTGGTAGTGGTGATTTATGAAGACATCAGCATCATCAAGCTCATCACGTTTTACTCAAAGGTTATCTGTTTAACATTTCCACAAAGTTGATAATTACCTCAAATAGGAACTGAGTTTCTCATCTTTCATATGCTTGTTATTAAATGTGCAATGTCCTCATTTGGTAATCATCTTCTTGTTTCATGTTATAGTCACAGGATTCAAACATATTTAACATTCTTTCAAGTCGCATGAAGAAATCTAATATCAAATTGTAATGAGTAATCAGCATATGATTAATGTCATCATACAAATATGGAGATAATGTTGCAACATCAAAGATATGATTTAAAATGTCAGACTTTCTTTCTAGATTTATAGTTTTTTTGATAGTGTCAAATAATTTCACGACAAACTCTCATTCGTGTGTTCTTGAAACCCTATTAGAACAGATGAAGAGATGTAAAGATCATCATCCTGCAAAGTATCTCCCTTGGAACAGTAACATTTGTCTCTGACCATTACAAATATAACTGGTTCTTTGTATTCATCTGACTCTTGGCATGACATCTTCTCATTCAACAGATGACATCAAGATGCACTACTATGACATTCTGTCCAGTGTGCGATGGCTGTAAGCTTAGAGCACCAGACAAGAGAAGTATTGCCGTTGGTATGAGTCCAAGCTATAACTGCCAGGTATTGAAGCAGTGTGTGGTATACATTCCCTTAAGTCTGGAGCACCAGACAAGAGAAATATTGCTCTTGGTGTGAGTCCAAGCTGTAACTGCCAGGTATTGAAGCAGTGTGTGGTATACATTCCCTTAAGTCTGGAGCACCAGACAAGAGAAATATTGCTCTTGGTGTGAGTCCAAGCTATAACTGCCAGGTATTGAAGCAGTGTGTGGTATACATTCCCTTAAGTCTGGAGCACCAGACAAGAGAAATATTGCTCTTGGTGTGAGTCCAAGCTATAACTGCCAGGTATTGAAGCAGTGTGTGGTATACATTCCCTTAAGTCTGGAGCACCAGACAAGAGAAATATTGCTCTTGGTGTGAGTCCAAGCTATAACTGCCAGGTATTGAAGCAGTGTGTGGTATACATTCCCTTAAGTCTGGAGCACCAGACAAGAGAAATATTGCTCTTGGTGTGAGTCCAAGCTATAACTGCCAGGTATTGAAGCAGTGTGTGGTATACATTCCCTTAAGTCTGGAGCACCAGACAAGAGAAATATTGCTCTTGGTGTGAGAACACGGTATAACTGAAAGGAATAAAGAAACCACAAACTATCACATCGTGAATTTAATCAATATTGCATAATCACATATATCAAGAGTATGATGTCTAGTGTTACTTTATGTAGACAGTGTAATTATGCAGAAGCAAGGAATTTACTCTTTTATTAAATTTCAGACACTATCTATTCAACCATAAACAAATGCCTTATTACACATGTTGACACACCATAACAAATGAATATAGCCAAATATATACAAATACTTTAGTAAAAGAATTCACATGTGAAAGGCATGGTTGTTGGATCTGAATCACACACTGAACTAATAATTAGTGGCGAAGGTATTAACACCTAAAGAGATATAATAGTAATGAATCTAGAAAAATATAGGTCATATTTCCTGTTTTATTGCATGTTCATATATTTTCAATGATACTGATGTTAAAACAAATCTAAAATAGAATCTGTTATATAATATCAGGAAAAGTAGAAACAGATCTGTATCAAATCATTATTGTTTCACAACTGGATACGATAGCATGGTGTCTTTGAACACATTTTTAAAAACTATAATTCGATAGTAACTGTTACAGTTAAGGAATTGCTGTGACAAAAGGTATAAGAAATCCCCTTTGAACCAGCAAAATATAATACTAACAAATCTAAAATATTCAATAATATATTGAGCAAACTGTGAGCAAGTTACAAACAGAGGCTTCTAGCACGATTCAGCTTAGTCAAATCTACAGTAATTGGCCACAAATATAATATCATCTCACCAAAGTCTTAGTTTTCAGTGAGAAACAGTTATATTAAATGTTACACAGCAAGCAGCCAGGCACAGATGTGTCAATCTTGAATGTAGGTCAATGTTGTTGACAAACAGTCGTTGGTAGTAGGCAGAATGATGTACAGAATTCCTGCTATTCCAAGTAACTGTAACTCTCTGTGTGTGTGTGAGTGAGTGAGTGAGTGAGTGAGTGAGTGAGTGAGTGAGTGAGTGTGAGTGTGTGTGAGTGTGTGTGTGTGTGTGTGAGTGTGTGTGTGTGTGTGTGTGTGTGTGTGTGTGTGTGTGTGTGTGTGTGTGTGTGTGTGTGTGTGTGTGTGTGTGTGTGTGTGTGTGTGTGTGTGTGTGTGTGAGAGTGTGTGAGAGTGTGTCCTGTCAACACAACAAACAGTCTTTATATATACAGTCACGGATTCTTGAACATTCGAGCATGGTGCCACTGCTTCTCCTTTAACTTAGAACAATACCTCAAATGATTATTAATAAGTGATTAATAGCAAACATTTCTACTGAATGTCTGAATCTCTGTTTAAAAGTACCAAAGAATCACATGTCCTCTCTTCAATAATAAAAAACTGAACTGATTTTGCTTACATCACAGAAGCTTCACCCCTCCAGCAGAAGTTTGAATACTACATACATTCACAGTACATAGAATGATTCGAGTCTTAGAAAGCATGGTTCTAAATTGTTCACTTGGACTTTCAATTACACTGAGTCAAAAAAGGAACTTCACAAAGTGTAATTTTTAAAAATAGTGAATAATTTTTCTCTGATGATACAACTATGTATCCAAAATGGGATCCCTATCTTTCCACTCTGGAAAAACATTAGCAAAACCCACTCAAACCCATCCATTCCTTGTGCAAATGATGTTAGTCCCAATCAGGTTTTGCATGTGCAGTCGATCATGTGGTCTTTGCATCAAAGTTTTCTTCATTTGCACATGTTTGCACTGGCCTCAAGAATTGAAAAAACACTTTTAAACCACAGTTCTTACGGTACTTTAAATTCCATGATTGTCAAATGTGCAATGTGAAGGTGCCGTTGGCATGTTGCAAGTGGGAAGATCAGTTATTGACGTCGCAAGAGCCATGGGATGCAGCTGTCGTACTGTGTATGACTTGCAAGGTCATCTACATCAAACTGGCAACACTTCTGATCACCCAAGGTCAGGTCGTCCACGTGTGACATCACGAAAATGACTCAAATAAGCCTAAGGCACCAACGTGACAGATGTCTGCCAGCTATATCAACCAGAGTTGAGATGTTTAGACGTCAACTGTCCTCACTGACCATTTGAAGTCGGTTGCAGGCTGCCAATCTCCAATCTTGATGTCCATATTGTGGGCCAATATAGACGCTGTTTCATAAACGTCACCGTCACCTCCGATGGACCCAGAGAGACTGGAATTGGATTGTCCTTAGCGATGAATCCAGGTTTACCCTCAGATTTATGGAAAGCAGGCATACAGTCCGGAGACAAAGTCGTGAATCGTATGCACCTTGTTGTGTACAGGAAGTTGACAGATTCAGAGCGGAAGTTGCATGGTGTAGGATGCTTTCTGTGGAACAACCATTCCCAACTTCTGGTCATCCATGGAAACCTCACAGCTGCTGCTTACTGCAACCAGGTGCTCACCTCTGAACTCTTTCCTCTCATGGCAGCTCATGGCCCAGGTCTACAGTTCCAGCATGATAATGCTCGGCTGCATACCGTGATGTTGACATGAAATTTTCTTCAAAACGCTGGAATCAAAGTCATAGAGTGGTCATCAAGATCCCCTGACCTTAATCCAATAGAGCATGTTTGGGATGCACTTGGCAGAAGGCTTTGTGGCCTTAGGAACCAACCTCAGAATTTGCCGGAATTTGGCACTGCCTTGAAAGAGCAATGGTGCAGAATCCCCAACCACATGTTCACAAGCATCTGGCAGTTGATGAGGAGAAGCTGTTTGGCAGTGGTGAATGCACGGGGTGGCCATACACAATATTGAACTGAGAAATTTCAAATTTTTATTCTTGTGACTTGACATTCTGTATACCTATGTTTTGGAACGGCAGTGTAGCCTCATCGAACTGATTGTGGCACTGTCAGTGTATCGAGTACATCAGATAGATCTCAGCAATGAAATAATAGCAATTTAACCATGTTACCATCTCTTGTTCCTTTTTAGTGCCCTGAAAAAAGAATGTGAAGTTTCTTATTTGACTCAGTATATATCAATATTTTTTCTATCTTGTCATATGGGAATTTCACAATTATGATTAAGCTTGTTATTCATTTTCAAACTTAAAAAGAACAAATTTTCATAACAGATCCAATTGGACCTCTGAGTGGACATGTTATAGTACCGGCTGTACCAGACCCTTGACAGAACCAAGAATGACAGTACACCCTGGTATACATGGTACATCAAATGTCACTTTGAAGTGGTCAGGCAAACAATTAAACAGTATGTTAAACATCTATCTTATGATTGACTGGTGAATTTCCCTCAAGCTGGTTTGCTCAAGCAGTCTAAGAAGAATGACATGGAGAGTTCTTTAGAGGGGTCTTGTTATTTCTGTAATTATAAATTTTTTGAGAAAAATTTTTACTTGAATTTTAAGGGCAAATATTGTTTTGTTTAATGAGAAACTTGAGTACTGAATGCACCTGTTCCTTGAGAATCGGCAAAAACGTATGATAGTCAGAGCTTTTCAATCGTTTTATTGAACGAGGCTTTCTGTACAATAGAGACCTAACCCATTACTTCACATTGACTCAGTCTTTATTGCCAAATCGCATCTATGGCATAAAAACTGAATTTGGTCTCCTTCAGACGTTTACCTAAACTTCTAATCATAAAAAGTCTAGCAGTCTCAATCATGAACTGCCCTTGGCTTTGACGATATCAAGGTTTGAGTGACTACTTTTCATTGTACTGATATCTATCAGATGAATTCAGAGGTCTTGTAATTACAATGACAGTAATGAAGGAATGTACCAGGCCTTGGAAAAGAACTTTTATCTGGCCCTTTGAGTCTTGGGTCTGTGTATTCATGGTGAAAGGTATCTAAACCCCTGGCTGTAGAAGACTTTCTTGCGTGGAACATCTTTTATGTAACATATAAAAACAGCGTTTTGATTACACAGCCAAACCCATAATTCTCTCTACTGAATTCAATAATGTGTGGATCCTTGAGGGATTGGGCTTCGTCCCCGATATTCAAAAGAAAAATATAATTACTGTTATTTAAAAGTATTGCCACCTTACTGATTAAACTAGTATATTTCTCTTAATTTAAAAACTTAGCGCTCTAGCACCAAGTGATTGCAATGTCCTGCAGCTAGCAACAAATGATATATTGTACACAGTGAGGACAAAATTTTCCATGTTTACATGAAGCCAGACACATGAGTAGGCACCATATTTCTGCAGGCACCACACTGAGTGTTCCCTTGTTTGAGAAGAATTTTAGAAGTTGGGTTGTATAATATTGGACAAACTTCATGGATAACAAGTCCTGGGTTCAACGTTACAATACAGATTCTTGAACAGTTGAACATTCCTGCTTGACAATGGGTATGAGTATCTGTATTGTAATGAAACTCACAAAAAAGAGAACTTGTTATCCATAAAGTTTATTCAATATTAGGTGTTCCCTGTCAGTGAAAATGAACAAAATGGCTACAACACTGTCATCAAGTATCTCAAACTCAAAGGGCCATCAATGTGGATGGAATGCAAACTTTAGGGTACACTTGGGTAGACTAAATATGTTCAACTTGTAAATCTGCACCTCTGTAACAACAGTGCACCTGGGAACAGTACTCCACGATCAGTAACATTGGTCTCGACAAGTCCTCCACCTCCACAAATGTACATGAATCCATCTTCATTATCATCACATACCCAAAATATAACACAGTACATCTAATGTTCCTTGGGAATAAATACTGTGGGGTTCATATCTTCATAGGAAATAAAACAATTCACCACAGGTCACGCAGCCAAAACAGTTGACATCACTGATGAGAGCTGAGTCCATTGTGAGGACATGACCACCTGCAAGCACTATATAAATGAAACTGACATTGTTGTCATTAAAGCAACTTCTTCCACCATTCCACGGAAGCCTTCAGAACCAGCTGGAACCGGGCATACCACCTTGTTGGCAAACATGTATGAATCTTGATTCGACCATGACTCAAGAAAATACTGGATTCTGATTGGTTAGTCAAAAAAATCAGACAGGATTAATTCTGGATTGACGATATCTGATTTTAGGCCATTTCACTGCGCACTAACAAGTCTTATTGTGGGAACTACTTCCATTTGACCACAATGATGGCGGGTCATAACAACAACAACTCCATGGATTTTGATGCTGACTCGGGAATTTGCCACATATGCAATTCGAAATGTTTGGATTGAACATGCATCTGATTTCATGATGTTTCACTACGCATGTATGTACAACATTTCTGCTCAACTTCAGCTTGACCACCAACATGACTGATATCAACACAACAGACATGATGGAAATTTATTCAAACTCAAAAAATACAGTTATATGATATTTCCTCCACAGTTATATGGGAATTTAATACCCTCTATTATAAAACATTCAATTACAATACAATACTCAGTTACACTTCAATTACAATACACAGCCCCTAACATAAACGATATCTAACACATGAATCAGAATGCCTTGCCAAAATACACCCCTATAAAAATTCTGCAGCAAAACGTTAGTAAACATTTACCTACATGGAAAATGGTATATTTGTTTCCATGTAAAATGGGAAATTCACAAGATAAGGGTCTGGCAAAATACCAAATTTATGCTACTCATACTCCATCATGTCAAAATAAGACATATATATGTAAAAAAGGAAACCACCAGAGTTCTGTTCTGCCACCATCCCCGCAAGGCAGTCACTGTTATGCCTCAATCCATCCCCAAATGATGACAACAAAGTTTCCAAGAATCCCAAGTTAGTCACATGTACACACATTTTGACAAAACACCACTGTCACTCTTCTGCCACATGCCGGGGTGGAGGTAAGTACATGAAAGCAAAATGTAAACACTGTCTCGTCCGCCATTTCAAACAGAAACGTAACTCTTCTTCCACAAAACTAATTAGGACAGACGATTCCATTATTGTGTAACCAAGGAGATAGAGTATCATGGCAAACAAAACAATAAGCTGGTTTCAGCCATGTAGAGTTGTGATTATAAAAACAAGCTCTTAGGCATTACATTATTGCATTGAATAAACAGTTGTTTGTTTTCTTTATACAGAATATTTTTTATGTTGAAATGTTTAAGAAATACGAAAGGCACCAACCACTCCCTTCACAGACGAGTTTAACTCGCCTCTCATCCCTTGCCGGATCATGCAGTGTCTTCTGCAGAGCGAGGAAGTTTGATTTTAAATGGGTCATGGTAGAATGGAGATAAACCTATTGTGTTTGAAAATCAGAGATGAACGCGCAGCGTGAGGTTTCAATTGTAATATTTAGTCGCCATCAATTCAGTACAGCATGTCTCTGATTTTCAAACACAGTAGGTTTATCTCCTAATTGTGTCATACCAGGATGAATCTGCATACTACATTAACATCAGAGTCTGGCTCACAACTTTCCAACCATCCATCTTATGTCTATCATTATACTCACATTCAATACACCTTTGATATGTGGTCAAAACACAGATATATAGTGTGTTTGTCCATCAGGGACCTCAAACTTTTATTGCTCTTTCAAAGAAAACAGTTTTTATCCATTTCATCACTTTGAAACTATTATTCATTCACCAATATATTACAAGTCTTTGTGCCTATCACTAAATCCAATTGTAAGAGAGCTGGATTTCTATATAAGCGTCATCTTCATGTCTGTTGATAAGGTCATGGAGTAGGTGTAGGTGACATTGGTTATGGACGAGCCAAACATCCATATCTGGCACAAAGACTTAAGCACCAGATTCTTGTCATATACTTAATAAAATATCCTATGTACTTAATAATAATCCTCTTGAATTACTTTATAAACATTTACATCACATTTCTGATGTAACTGTCTCACACACTGACACATAGCTCTATTGTATATGAATAATATATCCAGTTATAGAACTAACTGATACCATGGAAACACTTCAAAGCACCAAACTTCATCCAAAATAGATAAATATTTTCATAAGTTACATCCAACAGGCTTGTTTGCTTGCACTGTTGCAAAATAAGTAACCACAAAGCTTGTTTGGTTGCACTGTAATAGTTAACCACAAGGCTTGTTTGCTTCACTGTTATGAAATAAGTAACTACAAAGCTTGTTTGGTTGCACTGTAATAGTTAACCACAAGGTTTGTTTGCTGTACCGTTATGAAATAAGTAACCACAAAGCTTGTTTGGTTGCACAGTAATATAATGAGTCAAAAAAAGAAACTTCACATTCTTTCTTCAGGGTTTAGGGATTAGGCTACACTGTCGTTCCAAAACATAGGTATACAGAATATCAAGTCACAAGAATAACAATTTGAAATTTCTCAGTTCAATATTGTGTATGGCCACCCCGTGCATTCACCACTGCCAAACAGCATCTTCTCATCAACTGCCAGATGCTTGTGAACATATGGTTGGGGATTCTGCACCATTGCTCTTTCAAGGCAGTGCGGTAAATCCTGAGGTTGGTTCCTAAGACCACAAAATCTTCTGCCAAGTGCATCCCAAACATGCTCTATTGGATTAAGGTCAGGGGATCTTGATGGCGAGTCCATGACTTTGATTCCAGCGTTTTGAAGGAAATTTCATGTCAACATCACGGTATGCAGCCGAGCATTATCATGCTGGCACTGTAGACCTGGGCCATGAGCTGCCATGAGAGGAAAGAGTTCAGAGGTATCACCTGGTTGCAGTAAGCAGCAGCTGTGAGTTTTCCATGGATGACCAGAAGTTGGGAATGGTTGTTCCACAGAAAGCACCCCACACAATGCAACTTCTGCCCCCGAATCTGTTGACTTCCTGTACACAACATTGTGCATACCATTCACGACGTCATCTCCAGTCTCTATGCCTGCTGTCTGCGAATCTGAGGGTAAACCTGGATTCATTGCTAAAGACGACTCGATTCCAGTCTCTCTGGGTCCATCAGAGGTGACGTTGGGTCCACAGTAGATGTTGACGTAGATGAAACGGCATCAATATTGGCCCACGATATGGACATCGAGAATGGAGATTGGCAGCCTGCAACAGATTTTGAATGGTCTGTGAGGACAGTCGACCTCTGAACATCTCAGCCCTGGTTTGAGTAGCTGGCAGAAATACGTCACATAGGTGACGTAGGACGATTTGACGGTCTTCTGCTCATGATGTCACAAGTGGACGACCTGACCTTGGGTGATAAGAAGTGGTGCCAGTTTGTTGTAGATGACCTCGTAAGTCATACACAGTACGACGGCTGCATCCCATTGCTCTTGCGACGTCAATAACTGATCTTCCCATTTGCAACATGCCAAAGGCACCTTCACATTGCACATTTGACAATCGTGGCATTTAAAGTACCGTTAGACCTGTGCTTAAAAAGTGTTTTTTCAATTCTTGAGACCAATGCAAACATGTGCAAATGAAGAAAACTTTGATGCAAAGATCACATGATCGACTGCACATGCAAAACCTGATTTGTGACTAACATCACAAAAAATGGATGGGTTTGAGTGGGTTTTGCTAATGTTTTTCTAGAGTTGAAGGATAGGGATCCCATTTCTGATACATAGATTATTATTTCTAAAAATTACATTTTGTGAAGTTTCTTTTTTGACTCAGTATAGTTAATGACAAGGCTTGTTTGGATGCACAACATAACAAGGCTTGTATGCTTGCACTGTTACAAAATAAGTCACCACAAAGCTTGTTTGATGGGACTGTAATAGTTAACCAAAAGGCTTGTTTGCCAGCACTTGTTTGCTTGCACTCACCCTTTGGGCACATTTATCTCGTCAAACACCTCAATGTTAATTTTGAATTGTTTGAAGCACGTGCACAAATCTTTTTGTAGCCATCACTAGATTTTGCAGAAAAGAAAAACAATTTTAGAGTTATCTCCCTTCCATCTATTTGTGTGTAGCAATATTCCAGCAATAGCAAGGCAGTTGGGTGCACACAAAATGGGCCTCAGACACTGTACCCACATGGGGAATCAAACTTGGACCTTTGCCATGATGTGTAACTGCTTTAACCATTGACCCCAGTGTAGAAGATAAATATATTACCTTGTAAGCATAACCTTGAAATGTTTGTTGCACTATATCTAGGTATCTATCGTTCCATTCTGTAAAACTAGGTCATAAAGTCACTGCATTCTGTTTCACTATTTTGTACAGTTAGTCTGAAAAGGACATGATCTTGCTGCACTCAGGGTCAGTGCTCCACATCAGTCAAATATATATCATATCGGTTACATAATATTTTTGGAAAGTATATCTACAGTATATTCTACAAAAATAATTCTACTAATGACACTGACATTAAAGTGAAGAGTTAAGTTCAGTTTGTCCAGTTCTGTTTGTTCAAAACATAACAAATCTTCCACCTCATTCATTTTTGTTCCCCTAACCCACCAGGAATATTATGAAAAAGACCTTCTCTAATCATTCCTGAGTAAAGTGTTCACAAAAAACACTTTTTATGCAGCCTGAAGACAACTTCAAAATGTTTTTGCAGTAGGTACAGGGGTAAAGTTATTCACGCTAGAGATGATATTTAAATGTTACTGGTTATTTCAATGACAAGACATTTGTTTCCAAGTTTTCCCTCAAACAACTTGGATGACTTGCAGTGGTGGATAGTGAAGCACAGGACAATGGCTGTAGGGTGTCGTCACAAGTAGACTCAAGAGAATTGATCTCCATCTCTCTAATTGAAGGAAATGTCCCACAAATATGTATGTTAGCTGCCTGGAGCCACTAAAAGCTGCTGCTCTGTCAGTGCACTTAACAAAACATGTACTTATCTCAATAGATCATGTCATAAACAATAGTCTGCACCTTTGATCTCCAAGTCAAAAATAAAACAGTTGTATATGAGGCTCAGCTCTCATACAAACCCAGGCTATAAAGTGCAAAGAAAGTGATGCATTCGCAAATACTGGTAATTAACAGTAACAACATGTTGGCTGTAGTCCATGTCAGTTCTGTATGGGTCTGGAATGGTCAACAGCTTGTGTGAGGTTCAAACAGGCATTGATGTTACACCAGTTCTGTCATATTGACACTGATACGGTGAAACTCTTTACAATGACCTACACTACACAAAGCTGAATGTTGAGAGAGAGAGAGAGAGTGATAGAGGAGAGAGAGCAGGGGAGGGAGAGAGAAAAGAGGGAGGGGAGAGGAAAGAGAGAGATCGAGGGAGAGAAAGGAGAGGGGAAGAGAGAAGAGAGAGAGAGTGTGATAGAGGAGAGAGAGCAGGGGAGGGAGAGAGGAAAGAGGGAGGAGAGAGGAAAGAGAGAGATGGAGGGAGAGAGAGGAGAGAGGAAGAGAGGGAGAGAGAGAGGGAGAGAGGAGAAGAGAGAGACAGGAGAGAGAGGAGGGAGGGAGAGAGAAGAGTGGGAGAGGGAGAGAGATGGAGGGAGAGAGAGAGAGGGAGAGAGAGAGAGAGAAGCAAATACTGTTCAGTGCATCATCACCTACCCAGCATTATTTCCTGGTTGTCAGACTGAATCTATTGATCACTCAGTACAATCAACACTCACTTGTTTACTTGTAGATATTATTAGAACAATTTCAGATGCAATTCCAAACCAAACTTCCTCTCTCTTAACCTTTAAGAACACATCTCCATCCATTTCCAGACACAATACACTTCAAGAAATTAACACCTGACCTTCTGTCTTACTTTAGGAACATGAGAAATGAAATTAAAATATACTTACTACTGCCATAAAAATGGTCTAACTTGATTATAGCTCGACTTTCAGAGCATGAAAGTCACAATCTAATTGACATAAACACACTAGATCCCTTTGTCTACAAGCCTGACATTTTCTTTCAAAGATGCAAGTGGAGATATACCATGATTACATGGAAACAGTTTTAGCGAGGAATTCTTTGAGATCCCACTGTGATGCAATTAGCAAGTGGCGACTTGTCACCTGACACGCCCGTGAAGGTGACAGACCAATTTCTACATGATTGTCTGATTATTGTACAGTGCAAAACCTCAGCATGAACCTCATCAGAGTTTTGCCAGTATTTTGCATAAGCTTACCTTAGAATGCAAGAAGAAATATTTTATTCATGCTGTCTTAAATACATGGGGTTTAAGGTAATTTATTGTCTACATGTTTGACTGAAGCATGAAATCATGTTATCTGTCTTTAGCTAATTTGTGATAACTGTGAAGTGATAATCAGAGGATTATGTAACTGTGAAGACATACTGAGATGTCTTTTAACTCTGCAATGAACAAAACTTAAGTAATTACTGACAATATTCTTCCATTCATATGTTTCACTATTTCATCTCATATGATGCCAACTTGAACACAGCACTGATGGAGAGTCTCCTGTATACAGTCCCATATACACTACACCATCGTTTTAACAAACTTAAAGGGACCATCAATGTCATGTTCATGTCAGCCATAGTTCCTCACACATATTTCATTTCCATGATAAATAGTAATAATGAGTGAATATATTAGCACTAAAATACTCCAGGCACTAAGTGTCTGCTGTAAGCACTATGAGGAGTATATACACAGTATTTAAAAAAAGAAGGAAGAATAAAATCTAGCAGTGATCGTACTTTTGGAAAAGGACTGTCTGTAAATGAGATTTGATGATGTCAGTGACAGTCTGATATCATGGGTAGGGTGACAGTCTGATATCATGGAGAAGAGAGTCACAGAGAGCACAAGCATAGCTGAATGAGCGGTAACCAGGTGACTTAAGATGGCATTTTGGTATCTGCAGAAGATCAAGATTGCAAAATGATAAAACCCACAGTTTGTTGTACATATGCTTGTTCTAAATGTAGTTTACAGTAACTGTACCTCCTGTCACCCACCAGGCATCTGCCACCCACTAAAACAATTCAGCTTTAAAAATGATGCTTACATTACCAGTGGTAAAGTGTTGAGGTAGCTTACCCAGTCCTTAGGTCTTGCTGAGTATTAACACCTTACTTGAATCAGTTGCTTACAAAGTTACAAACTGTAAACACATGCCAAGCATACCTATATGTTATGAACAAAGTCAAAAGTTTAGCAAAGTAATGGGAACAACGGTCTGGGTTCAGAGTTCTTGAGGGTTTGAGTTCTTGACGGTTTTGATCTAAATCTGCCTGTTCATCCATCAGAATCACTATATCTTCCTCAAAATTTTTGCCCATCAGATTTCTTGCCTCATCAAGAACATGCCAGAATGGGTATCATGTTATCCTAGCTGGGGCACCAGCAGCACAAGTAAGAAACCCTGAGGGTTTTCTATCAGGTCACCTGCAACTGTGGCAAAACCCTCAACTGCATTCTAAAAACACCAACAGATTTGGGACTATTTTATCTAATCTGCATTACTGTGAGGCAGAATGAAATTATTGAAGTTTGATCGTCACCAAATTATCCTAAATATTTTTCATTAACTATTAGAAGCATGTTACAAAGGTAATTAATACCTTAGAGTTTCATTAGCAACCAGCACCACTTCCTTTCATCATGAATCTTAAATACTGCAATACTCTAAAGCACAGTTCAGTAAAGTGATCCACCCACTGGAATTCCTGATGTAACAGAATGATTTCCTCAGAAAAAGTATTGACCAATATCAACCTTCACAGTTCTGGGGAATTTCCAAAACATGATAAAAATACAGCAGTGTTAAACATTTTAAATCCCTCAGATCCTCTTAGCCATGATACAGCTGAATGCTGTTTGTTTGTTATTGGGAATTTCTAAACACATTTAGAACATAGCAGTCTTACATGTTTCTAATCCTTCAGATCTTTTAAGCCATGATACAGCTGAAGGCTGTATGGAAATAAGTGTAAGAATGTAGAAGTACACAGCAAATGATTTTATTATTAAAGTGAAAATGATTTCATTGTTTCAGAATTGGCATTCACTAAGTGAGAACCTTCTTTGAATGGGAGCAAACCCATATCAAGCATTCACATTTTGATCTAACATCTACAAGGAATGAGGAGCACCCTGTAATCTATGGCTCCACAATTAGCTGTGCACAGTTTAGGCATGTGAGAAACATATCACTGAGAGCTTGACTACTTGCTTGCCATGAATGTGGTTCTAGATTTCTAGCACCCAACATGTGGAACACGGCATTTCTTCATTTCCTTGCAGTAAGCTGACAGAACTTAAATTGTTAACCCGCCTGAGTCCGTGAGTCACTACAATGCTGAAAGCAAAAGCACTGAAATTTGAACCAACTGACTTGTACTTATTACATTACATTTCATATGTTGTTTTGAACTGTAAATGTTTGAGTGAATCTGCCAATCTTAAGTTAAAGCTGTCAGAGTTAGCTCAAGGATGCTGCATGTCCTACTTTTCCCAATACAGGGTTGTTAGGATCAACCATCCACAGGCTTAAATCCCAGGTTCAGCTTCATGATGACCTTTGTCTGCCAGCACCACAGTGTCTGTGAGTGTCACCAAGGGCAACTGTCCTCCACAGAACTACTTAGCTTGCACAAAGTAACAGTATAAAGCTACCTCAAATGTCCATCTACAAAGAGTTGAACTTTCAGAGCTACATTGTAGTAGTAAAAAACCTCTACATATATTTTATCCTCCTATTGTCTTTTTTAACAGTAAAAGGACCTACATTGTACAATGCCCTTGTGACCACCCTCATATCCTTGTCATATGCCTGTCTTTCACGGGACACCTCCCCCTTTATATAGCTCATCTTGATAGCTCATCCCTACAGTTAAGCACACTTCATACTTGACCCTAAATGGTACTGTAGTGATGCTTCATTAATAAAATGCAAAGGCCACTGGAAGTACTACTTCCCACAAATACCCATGGGATAGTAAGAGCTTGTTAATTAGAAGGACACTTGATTATTTATAGCCTCCTTCCACTGACAACTAATACCTTGGTAAGTCATGTCAAGTCATTAGATAGTTTAAATCAGTAACTAATATTTTCTACAAATACAAGAAAATGTATTGAACTAAATATATAACATTTGAAAAGATTATCAAGTTTTGAAACCTTCACATGTAGCTGCACATTAACTACTGACTTTTGCCCTGACAGGGATATGGACTGTGACAATAGACCTGGCACCTGGAATGTCATCACTGTAAGGATATTTGACAACTAGGAGTGTAATGAAAGCTATTTTGAAACTAAACTTTCCAGACATATTCTGCATTATTTACAGTATATGTATAACCTATTGCATGGACTTTTCAAATTACATGTACAGACTGCCAGTGGATTCATATAATTATTTTGTGTACATGCTGGAGCATGTTAAGCAGTTGTGTCACCTGCAAGACAAACGAACATGAGACAAAACAACTTGCTTCAAATTTATCACCTAAATCTCAACAATCACAAATAATGTTCCATGTAGTCAGTCTCCATATTATGTTCATGTCAGTTTACAAACATCACTTTAATACACGTACATGTTTACACATTTCTACCCATTTCATTGAAACATGTTCAGCTTAGTTTGGCCTAGAGAAACTTGACCTGGTTTCTACCTAGTTCGTTTAATTGTTTCTGGTCAGTTCTTGGGAACCATTACCAGGCTCACCCACACAGCGAGTGGTGCAGTGTCTTCAGTAATAGTAACTCCCTATCAATTAACATTAGATATTGTGTGATAAAAACAGTGATGGTTGACCCTGCACTATGATTTCATAACAGCCTACACAAAGAACATGGTCAATCCAATGACCTACACTGTCAAACTTCAAGTACATCACCACTGGAAACTGTCTGTGCAATATCTGACAAACTACAGATCCAACCAAATTTCCTTGGACTAACTCAAGGCTATGAATTTCACTAATTGCATGTGTATGATATCTAACGAGGAGCAAATGGTGCAGATAAGCAACAGTGTAATGTGACCGCAGAGATTTAGCCCCCAGTAGATGAACTTTCCCAGTCATTATCATCCATCAACTTCTGTTGTGAAGTCACAGTCTGACACTGCACCATCCCTCAGTGGGCACACATTACAACACGGTTCCCAGTCCCAGGCACTGAGATTGCAAATCAACACTTTGAAGCACGGGATAGTTAATTCCAACTTTCACCATTCTTTGTCATCACAATTTCTTCTGAGTTTCAAAGATTTATATTTGATTGGATTCTGGACTGACAAAAAGGTATCAATATCTGCAGGCAAATGCAGAATACGCTATAATGTATGACCACAATGCCACAGTGTCAGATGCTACCCATTTTATCTCAGTAATTAAGCAGGATGAAGAGCTTCAGAAGGAGTTATAGTCTTGCAAAGAGTCTAAACTTCACCTTCAATAAATTACTCCAAAGAGAGTGTGTGTGAGTCCAGTCTTACATAACTTTTAACTTTTAGCAATATTTCAGCAATATCACAATGGCAGACACTAAGAATGGGCTTCATTTCTCCAATTGAAGGCTTATGGCTGATGAACAAACACTTCAAACTATATATCACTCCTCCATCTTCTAGTCTAAATACCAAATGACAGGAAAACATCAGAAAAAGGGCTCATTAAAACACAACAATCCACAGACATAAGTCCATATTTTCTTGAGTATTAAGCACCTTTTTTTCTAAAAACAAAAATGTGTAGATGGGGGGAGCATTGTACACGACAAAATGAATATTGATGCTATTATCCCAAAACACAACCATTACTGTGCCAACATAACATCTGAAATACCACATCAACAAATCCGATATCAGCTATGCAATTTAATCTTGAACTACACTGTCTGGTTTTAAAAAGTGTTCACAGAATATTTGGACTTTTGTTTTTAATTTCTTTTTTTTAATTGTAATCTAAAATAACCAAAATTTTTAATGGACCATCAATCCACACTGTGCTTACTGTTCGTCAGTTGGTCAATAATAACCAGACCAATGTGTGCCACTAATCATGGATCTAATGTATGGTGGACCGACACAGAATCACACCTTCGGTCCTTCCGAATTCCAAAAGTTAACATGTCGACTGTAATGGAGGTGACCACATTAAACACACAAAGCAAGGTTAAAAGGCTTTTTAAAAGATATACATATAAAATACACCCAAGTATAAAAACTTGTCAAACATTCAATATCGCTTTTTGTATGGTTCATGATGATATGACCATGTACCTCAAGGAAGACTGTAGGGTTTGGCGAAAGGAAATGGCTGGCAAAAGATCTATGCACAAGAAATCTCCAAGAATAACTTTCCACCAGGATATTTTACCAGTGCATTAATCAAAACAATCAAACTGACAGAATGTCACCTTGCTTTGATTAAAAAATTCACGGAATACTTTTCAGATTTCTTCTGACATGTTTTTCCAACAGTCTTGTGTGACTGTGTCCTCCTGTGAAAGAATCCATATGGGATTGGTATGTCGCTAGTAGTAATTAGTCTCCCAGGTTTCAACATCAAAGCCAAATTTCCGGTCCAGCTCCAACTTTCTTCCTTACAGAGGGACACCTAGATATAAGCCCTGTTTGATTAACCTCCATCCATCACTTCATTGCTCAGGTGGTGTCTGTGTCGTTATCGATCTGATTACAGGGTCACATTCACCATACACAATCGCTATCTTGCTACAGTAACAACAGACAGAGGTGCAGTACCACCCTAGTTCATGACAAAAACTGTATCACCAAACATTGTTATGACACCATCTTTGACTTCAGTCACAATCATAACACTCGAATTATAACCCTAGCTGAGATACCAAACATTGTTATGACACCACCTTTGACTTCAGTCACAGTTATAACACTATCTGAGACACTAAACATTGTTATCACACCACCTTTGACTTCAGTCACAGTTATAACACTAAAATTATAACCCTTGCTGAGATACCAAACATTGTTAAGACACTACCTTTGACTTCAGTCACAGTTATAACACTAACAATATAACCCTAGCCGGGACACCATTTTACGACAGGACACCCAGCTAATTGTGACACTGTGTAATGGTTATTGTCTATATTTTAATACAATGTACACTGGAGTCCACAACAGTACAGAATAGCAATGTGTCTCCCATTCATTAATGCCACTTTTGTGGATATCTACAAAGGTTGAGATGAGAGGTACCCCTGCTGGAAGCACAATTCCTGTCACATAAAAAGTTCTGGTTTAGCTTCCCCATGTTAAGCATAACATCCTTTTCATGGATGTTTACAGAGGTAGAGATAAGAGGTAGTGGTGTTGGAAGCACAATCTCTGTCACATGCAAAGCCCTGGTTCAGTTCTCCATGTCAATCAATTCCATCTGAAACCATTACTGCATGTCTCTGATGTCTATCTTTAGTGTTCCAGTCCTTTGATAAAACTACAAGACTGCCAACAGCATCCTATAGCTCTAACCACTTACGGACCTCCAAGGATCTCAATGTCAGTGTGTGTTTTCAGAGCTAAGACAACTTGGGTGGCAAGATTGAGATGTGGTAGAGACATGCATCAGATTGGAGAAAGTCAGATTGGAGAAAGAAGGATGGTCTCTGACCTCTCGGTACATAAACATCCTGTGTAGGCCATGCACATGTGGCCAGTGTTTCCACCATGATGCTGGTTCTTCACCCCTATTGGACAAACAGAGAGTGTCATGTTACCAGATTAACAAGACTGCATGTCACACAGCCCAGAAGCTGACACCTTGACTTAATCTAAATAGACATATATAAACTGAAACCAGCACTGAAGGTTCAAGATCATATTTACATTTTTTTTTTTTTTCCTACTTTTGGAGAGCAACATTTATCATAGTCCCATTTATATGCTTTATATTTTTCTTGTTTAATGATGCTTAAGGTCAACACTGGTTCAGGGACTCACAGGGACGAGTGTGTGAGTGAGTGAGTGAGTGAGTGAGTGAGTGAGTGAGTGAGTGAGTGAGTGAAAGAGACAGAGAGAGAGAGAGAGAGGGAAATTCTCATTAATTCACACAAATCCTGCAGTGTTTGCCCTAGACATGATTCCTTGGGTATCGTCATTAGAGGGAGTCATGAACATGTTTTGGGGAGTTAACTTCAGTAAGGAACTTACATCAAGAAATCAACGTGTGATTGTTTAATAATGATATAAAAAAAGCCAAAGAAATGCAGGTCAGGTATTTAATCAGCGCTGAGCAGTTAACTGGCAAACAATAACCTAGGCAGTTTTAAACAACAGCAAATTACAAGCATAAATTGTCTCCACTTAGGGTCCAGTAGCATTGTGTCAACAATGATGCAAGCTTTAAAATACACTGTGTATTTGAGATAATTTGTGCACCAAACAAGCATGTTTTCTGCATCAGGGCAAACACTTTCAAGATTCTATATTCCAGTATGGTTCCCAATGGGTTTCGGCACATTTGTCTCAGACATACTGTAGGACTTTTCAAAAGATATCTATGAGATCTTTGCAAACACCATTATATTGCAGAAATTCATGCTATTGTGACAATTATTGTAGATAAAAATGAATCATTTTTGTCCAGTGTAGCATACCAAATGGGTACATCAACAACAAAGAGTGATGGTTGACTGGACAAGTGTAGCAAAAATATACAGGGAATTTGAATCAACACAAGAAGAAGTGGCTCAATTCCACATTTGTGCTTCCTTAAAGAATCAACTTCTGAAAGGTGATTGTTTTTTTTTTAATTAGTTTCTCACGAAAACTAAAATATGCTGTACTCTTTCCAAATCACACATACTTTTAAGGTAATGCTACCTAAGTTCAAAGAGGTACCATTTGAATCAAAATTAGTAACTTTGTTTGCTGTCAACCTTTATGTCCTTATAGCACCTGCAACTACTTCAGGAAGGACTTTCATTACAAAAAGATGTCATACTGAAACACTCTTGGACCTCAGACAAAAACTAGAGTCTCTCCTGAGTTTTTTCTGATCACAAATAGATCCATTCAGAAGCTATTTTTGGATTGACTGTTATAGTAAAATGCTACTTTTTTGGCACTGCCTTCACTCACCTTACTGAGGCTAGGAAGTAAAATAGCCACAAAACACCAGTTTCCAACCTTGCCAAACTGGGCTGTACATTCATGGCTCAAAGTAACCAAAATAGCATCTTTAAGCTTGGCCCTCCTATGTCCTCCTGGCCAATGAAACCCCAGTAAAATGAATCCTGCTTACAGTGCATGTTTTACTGAGTACTATAAGTCCTCACTGCCCGACCATCAGTCCACCTGGCACATATGGCAGCAGTAGATAACAACAGGACTGTGCTAAAAAGAAAAAAAAAATTCAATTCAAGCACAAATGATCAGCTTATGTAAGAGGTACTTATGTTGGATTGCAACAATACAGGAAGGACTGACTGATAAAGATTGTAATTCAATGGCAAATACACAAGACAACATAAGATTCATCCCAAATGCAGGGCAGTGGCGTAGCCTAGTGGTCCAAGTATTAGCTCATCACTCCGAAGACATGGGTTTGATTCCCCTCATAGGTAGTAAATATGACCCATTTGTAGTGTCCGCTGCCATAATATTGCTTGAATATTCCCACAAGTGGCATGGCATAAACATAAAATCACTCGCTCATCCCAAATGGATGGTGAAAGGTACTTAATACTTTCTGTGATATGCACAGACTTAAATTAGACTGAAAGTACACAATCTTCCTTAATGAGACATCCTTTCAAAAGCATCAAAACCACTGAATAAATCCACCTGTAAGTGTAGTCTGGAGAATCCACCGGTAGGTGTAGTTTCCACCTGTAAATGTAGTCTGGAGAATCCACCAGTAGGTGTAGTTTCCACCTGTAAATGTAGTCTGGAGAATCCACCTGTAAGTGTAGTTTGGTGAACATGGAACCAGAGCAGTAGTAACCAAAGAAAACGTTGGTTTTATTCCATCGAGTAAAAAAGCATGAACTACTGTTCTCCAGACAAAGAATTATTTTCCTGTTTTTATTGTCCAAAAGATAAATAAACCAGACCAAAGTTGTTGAACAGGTTTACATGTCTCGGGGTGATATTTTTTGTCCATCATTGTTACAGTGCTTGAAAATGAACCTCATTGTGAAAAAAAAGATCTTTTTGTCAACCAGAAAACACTGTGTTTTTGATTTTTTTCTTATTTTGTAATTCTGGTTTTTTTCAGAACTCAGGAGCATCCTTGATCAAAGTAATACTTGAAAGTTTCATCCATTTCTCTTGACAGCATTGTTTTTCAAAACCAATTAATTTCTGCAGATGTGAAGGTGTGAAATGGCTGGTGTATGCCTTAGTTACATACTGACAGGCATAAAACTCCCACACTCAACCTGCTGAATGTTCCCATCACATACAGCTCTTTAAACTAAGTTTATTCAAACAAATAAATTGCAACATCTACGTTGACTGTAGGATGTCCTTACATGCAACATGTTGTGGTTACAGACACAATTTATACTGTGCCAAGCCCCAAGTGTCTGCGGTTACTGACACTACAATAATCTATACTGTGCCAAGCTCCAAGTGTCTGCGGTTACAGACACCAATGATAATCTATACTGTGCCAGGCTCCAAGTGTCTGTGGTTACAGACACCAGTGATAATCTATACTGTGCCAAGCTCCAAGTGTTAGTGGTTACAGACACAATGATAATCTATACTGTGCCAAGCTCCAGCATAGCTGCTCATAGGTGCTTTTAAATGAATACTAATATCATTTTGATTTCTGTGCAGATACCTTTTATCATCATTATCATTGTTGGAAGTTTACAAACACCAGAAGCTCATCCTACCAGGTACCCATTCAATACTGGATGAGTCATATTTTGAACAGAGGATCTTCCCCAAGGACTGATGGCAAATATGTCCTTCAGTTTGGGGTAGGACAGAAGCACTCTGAGGAGTCAGCTGTCTGATGCGACCACCCATTCAACAACTCTCAGCATCCAAAAGTGCTCAGCTTCATCTGATTTGTCACCTGTGTGCAATACAATATGTCCCAACACAGAAGCCATCATGTTTTCCAAATTCACATAACATGTGATATCACAGTATTCAAGAATGAGAGCATGGCAGTTCATGTTGAGAAAAATTATTTTTTAGTTTGCATTGAATACCATTACATATTTTCTAGTTTGAGTATTGAAAGCTGGGTATGGTTCTAACGATCAAATACATAAAAAAAATTCAAAATCTGGAAACACATCTTGAAAGACATAAACTATGTAATCTCAGTGAGTGTAAATCTGTTTCATGCTCACGGGTTACAAAATTAATGATTTAAAATCTGTCACAGCAAATGACCAAACAAACCATTAATCCCCAGGCAGGATAGCATCAAGTACCATCTGTTGATGATGTCCTTTTTAAAACATCACTTCATGATTTATTTGCTCAACCCAAACAAACTTATGATATTGCCATTTTCTGCCCAGGGGTGCTCAATATTACCCCAGCTGATGCTGATTCCCCAAGTGGTTTAATGGACACTGATCTAGTAGAATTGGGCAAGTAATCACTGAACAGAGAAGGCGTTAAATTAGTGACTTGAATGTTAAATGGCTGACAATTACGCTGTCCTCGTACAATTTCCCCACAAAAGATCTCCGGTGTCCGTGCAGCAACTGGGAACATGGCCCCTGCAAATTAGCAACCTCCCTTAAGAAACTAATCAATAAAAGCCATCAGAGCTGCTGTACAAAGTGATGATACTAAGTGCTGTATATAAACTCATTCATCAGTACCTGTTTGTTTGTTGTATGTCCAGTGAGCATCATGGTTAGATCTGATCTTTAGTAACACATGTTTGTCTTTAGCAACGACTAACAGGATCAGGTTGCCAGGCTGTCTGGCTCTGTTCAGAGGTATCATCATATCCAAAATTTCAGGTGAATCTTCAGTCACTTCACACAAGTCACCAAGCCTGTTCACCTATACAGTCACCTCAAACAACAAGTCACCGAGCCTGTTCACCTATACAGTCACCTCACACAGGTCACCAAGCCTGTTCACCATTACAGTCACCTCAAACAACAAGTCACCAAACCTGTTCACCTATACAGTCACCTCACACAACAAGTCACCAAGCCTGTTCACCTATACAGTCACCCCACACAACAAGTCACTGAGCCTGTTCATCCATTACAGTCACCTTACACAACAAGTCACTGAGCCTGTTCACCTATACAGCCACCTCACACGAGTCACCAAGCCTGTTCATCCATTACAGTCACCTCACACAACAAGTCACCGAACCTGTTCACCATTACAGTCACCTCACACAAGTCACCAAACCTGTTCAACCATTACAGTCACCCCCATCAGAACCTGTCACCAAGCCTGTCCACCTTTACAGTCACCTCCCACAACAAGTCACCAAGTCTGTTCACCCATTACAGTCACTTCCCAGAACATGTCACCAAGCCTGTTCACCTTTACAGTCACCGAGCCTGTTCACCCATTATAGTCACCTCACACAACAAATCACCAAGCCTGTTCACCCATTACAGTCACCGAGCCTGTTCACCCATTATAGTCACCTCACACAACAAGTCACCGAGCCTGTTCACCCATTACAGTCACCTCACACAACAAGTCACCGAGCCTGTTCACCCATTACAGTCACCTCACACAACAATTATGAGTACTGGACCACACCCAGAATGATTATTTTAAGGAAAAAGCTGTGAGACTGGCAGTGAGAACAATTTCAGTATAGCTCCTACTAGGTTCAGTTAAGCAAAAACGTACAAATTAACAACTACGAGCATGAACTACAACTTTGCAAAATCCCGTAATTGCACTGATCCAGTATTGGATTGCATTTGTTTAAAATATGCCTTGACTTCAGTACTTCATACAACTTCATACAATATAAGCACCTGTATATAATATATATCTATAACAGCTATTGTTCCTGTTGTACCTACAGATGTTGATAAACTCACACTAAAAGCATGCTGACTGAAAACATACTCAAAACACTACATTGTTACCTCTGTTAATGGATCAGTGAATATTAATATTTTATTTTCAGATCCACTGAGTGTATAGAACTCAAGCTGCCCTTCAGTGTTAAAATGTTAACAGATACATTTTTCATTTTAAAATTTTATTCCTGGTGACATATTACATATTATTACAAGTATCAATATCATATAACCATATGTCCTGCAGGAAATATATAAGTAAACACACAAATAACATTATAATATTATCCCACCAAGTACCCATACACAGCAGTGAATCTCTTGTCTGAGGAGACACCTATTGAAACAGTAGGGAAGAACCAAGGCCCTAGCAATTCTTCTACACTCCATTCTGAACTACAAGCAACAGAACCAATAAATGTTATGTCATATGCAGTGCACTCCTGTTTATTTTCACTGAACTCCGTCGTCATCATCATCATCATCATCATCATCATCATCATCATCATCATCATCATCATCATCATCATATACAAACAGGATCACATATTATCAGCTCACATCATATACAAATGCTCGACATGTTACCTCGTACGCATACACAAAAAACGTTCTTATGCATATTATCTTGGTTCAACAGCAACACACAATATGCCAATATTCACATGTATTATCATGGCTTGCCAGCACATACAATATGCCAATACTCACATGTATTATCATGGCTTGCCAGCACATACAACATGCCAATACTCACATGTATTATCATGGCTTGCCAGCACATACAATATGCCAATACTCACATGTATTATCATGGCTTGCCAGCACATACAATATGCCAATACTCACATGTATTATCATGGCTTGTCTGCACATACAATATGCCAATACTCACACGTATTATCATGGCTTGCCAGCACATACAATATGCCAATACTCACATGTATTATCATGGCTTGTCTGCACATACAACATGCCAATACTCACATGTATTATCTTGGCTTGCCAGCACATACAATATGCCAGTACTTGTTTGTATTATTCATCCTTCATTACACACCAGGAAGGAAAAGGTGGTTGAAGCAAACATAAAATCTGAGAGTCCAGTGAGGGGATGCCTTGTTCAATATGTAGTTGTATAGAATGCAATAGATAGAAGTGTGCTCTGGGCTTTGTGTAGAGATGGTACTGATACATTTTCTGTTTCTGAGCATTATACCTGGGCTTCTGGAGTTCAGTAAAGTGGAAAACATCCAAAATATGCACACAAGCTGATATGCCATGGAAAGTAAGGGCCAGAATATGTAGTGTTTGGCAAACACGCCCTTGGTGAAAAATATGTATAGGTAAAAAGGTCCCAAATTTGTCTTGGTAAAATAGTCCTTCAGGAAAAAAGCCCCCTTTCATTTTCTAACAGAATGTGTATGGAAAAAAAACACTTTTTAGTTTTTAATGTTTCATTGTCTCACATATAACAAGTGTAAATTCTGTGGTTTCACTGCTAACATGTTCTGGTTAGGATGCAGTCAATTAAAATCAGACTAGTGCTCAGTAAACACACGGAGAAACCTAGAGCTCCTTTCACTACAAATCAAGGCCAGTTTAGATATTTTAATTTGAGAGCACAACATGTTTTTTTCAGATGTCGTTTTAAAGATCAAACATCAATTTATAAAATTAATCAGTCATTATGTGTGATTTCTAAATGTTATCTTTTTTACATCTTTGATGTCAGCCTTCTCAAATAAATAATTAAATCAGTTTTTACTACAGATCAAACGACAGTTTAATATTTCATATTTCATATTTAGTATGTCAGCAATTCATGTTTCTTTATGTCTTTTTGTTTAAGTGACATTCTAGAAGTTGGTGGTATAAAGATGACAAAACTTTAAGGATGATCAACTTCTGTATTTTCACAATAGCAATGTTTCGGTATAGATTCTTATACCAGGTGCTTGAAAACAGTATAAGAAGCTATTGTGAAATAAAGAAACTGATCATACAAAAAGTTTCGTCATCTCATTTTAGAAATCGTTAAATAAATTTGTCATCTATTACATGAGACTTCTTCATGTGTTTTTATGTATGGAACAACAAAATTTTCCTCACTCATTTACCTAGGACTAATTCCAACCTGGATCTTCAACAGGTTATATGGTTGTTTTGAGGGGTGGATGAACATGCTTGTTGTCTAATGCCTTTCTTATTCATCCAAACATGTCAACATTAACTTTCAGTTATGGAACAGCAAAATTTTCCTCCCTCTTGTACCCAGGACAACTATTTGCTTCGGAACATACACAAATATACAGACAATATACAGTTTGATCCTACAGTTTTGGAGTTGGAGAACCCTAACAATGATGATAAATCTACTATTCAAGTACAACTGAAGCTAGAGTTCCATATTGCTGGATCCTTAACTTCCTCTATAGTAACCCATGAAGGTCCAGGGTAAAATAGGCCTTCAGCAACCCATGCTTGCCATAAAAGGCGACTATGCTTGCCGTAAGAGGCGGCTAAATGGATCAGGTGGTCACAGCCGCTGACTTGGTTGACACATGTCATTGGTTCCCAACTGCGCAGATCGATGCTCATGCAGTTGATCACTAGTTTGTCTGGTCCAGACTCAGTTATTTGCAGATTGCCACCATATGGCTGGAATATTGCTGATTGTGGCATAAAACTAAACTCACTCACTCAATCCTCTATGGCACATGTGGACTGTCATAAGGGCCACAGTATCTATTTACAATGGCAATAAATAATTGCTGAATCAATCAAGTCACAGAAAAGGTTCATACATTCATGAAGATAATAAACTTGGAGTTTCATGCTCATGTGGCAAATCATTCACAAATAATGGCATGCACTTCTTTGTTCTTTCTTCACAACATAAATTATTTCAACACGATGAAATATATTCAAGACAGACAAGCAGGCAGGAAAGCTGGAAGGAAGCGGTTTATGAGACAAGCATCACATAAAAGATGTGGTATTGCTTCCTCAGTATCACATTTAAGCTCTTTTCATATTTGTGCAATAATTTATTCATGAAACTCCATTTTCCATGTTTACTCTTACTTCCATATGTACAGGTATATCATATCTGGAGTGACAGACAGGAGCTTTGTATTTTCATTTCACTCACAGATCTCAACTTGGCTCACATAATGAAACACCCTTAGGTGTCAATTTTGAAGCAAAATAAATGTTTGATTTTGTTTCTGAAATTTATAAAGGACTCAAGGCAAACTGAATTTAAATGTGCACCTTGAACTTTGAATCAATACATATCCTATTTTGAATGAAATGGTTGTACCGGGATAATGAGATAAAGCTTGTTACGAGGAGCGATGATTTACACAGTTCCCATCAAAACTCCCTGCAAAATCAACATCTTCAAAACACAAACTCGAATTACAGGAAGAAACAAAAAATCATTGAAAGTGAACTACTAGCTTAGCATTGACAAAATTTGTGTAAACACGTTTTGAGTCTTTAATCTGTCATAAGGAAAGAGAAAGGTAAATATTTAGCTCGAGGCCCTTGCTAACTCTGTGAGAGGCTCAATAAAACCATTAGCTATGGCCATTAGCTTGGGGGCTAGTTTGTGGATCTGCTGACATGAAAAATGGCAAACTGAAAACACTATTTTCAGTTATACCATGTGTCTATGCAATAGAGATTTTTTCACCCTATGCATGTACCTTCAAGATTTAATACATACTTCAAGCCAAAGCTGTTCCTTGTTTCACACAGGTCAGAATATTGATGAAAATAGCAAATGTCACTTTAATGTTAACTTGCTTGATTAAAACGAATATTGAGATAGAATAAACTGTATTCTTACAAATATCTGGAAGAAATTGAATTTCTAGCACGAAACATAATAAAAACTCAAGAAATCTTGAGATACTGAGATGTGTTGAGGATATTCCTACTGAAAACTACACTGGCAAAATGGATATATAGCTTATTTCATTACAAACGATGGGTGCTGCAGACAGAGTGATCTACTGTCACCATGTTTATTTATCCTGGGGGCAGAAATTCTGCTATATATGATCTGGATGATACAGAAGCAGGAACTAACCACAAAACAGAGAACATAACTCACAGTGTTCGTTTTAATGAAGATACCTATGTTTTTCACACACAAAACACAGAAACAATATCTTGCATGCATGTTTTGCACACATAGATTCTAATTTACCTTATTGTCAAAAGTACCTTGAAACAGCAACATATGAAAAAAATAATAAAATATCTAAATGATTCAGGATTGTAATGAACATTTCGTGCACAAAAAATTTGGACTACATGTTAAAAAATTTGATTTTTCTGCACTTCAGTTTGCTTGAAAACTTTTGGTCAATTTATTAAGGTGAAATATATGCATATATATATGTATAAAATGCAAAATGGTCTTACAGTATAATGTGTTTGTACATACTTCTGTGTAGGGATTATCCTTTTTGTTCATAACCCAGCTCCACTTACCACCTGCTCTGGTACAGGTATCTGTACAGTCACTGCGAAAAAGGTAAACTTACAAGATCACAGTGGTGATATGTGTTACTGAAATTAACAAGGAGCGTTAGCTGGACATTTACAAAATATGTTCCTCAAATTTATTTAGATTTTGGAAACCAACTGTGGGTAAACAAACGATCCAATAACTGAATGAAGTTTCCCTGACAAAATCTTCACCTATCCCAATACAGGTCAAGACGACTTTGGCATATGAAATATGACTCTTGCATTTTTACTTTAAAAAAGACACACACATACACCCACAGTAAACTTACATCTATTTTTATTTCATGTCACAGACGAACGTTGCCAGTATGCTAACACGAGTTGTCTCCCTTGCACCAATTGCGTTCCAAGAAAACGTCACTCAATGGATGAACCGATAATATATTGACTGGTTGGTCACTGTTATCTTGCACAGTGGATTTGTCAAAAGTTAGTGTTCATGTATGTAGATTTACATACGCAGACAGTATACATCCACATCATGGCGTAAAGTGCCCACGTAAAACAAGGTCTTTTTGTCAAAGGATGAGCCGAATGATATATGATTGACTACTCATTGTTGTCTACACTAAAGAACCGTGGACACAGTCTAATCACATTTTTCAAAAAAACGTGCACGTCGTGAAAATAGTGGCTAACTCGGCGGACCAGTGAGACATTACGATAATGTGAAACGCAGAAAAATTGAATACAATTTAAAATATAAGATTGTTAAAAGACACGTGTCATGGAACCGTACGCTTCTTTATATGTGTGACATAATTCCTTTGTATGGGTAGTGGTGGATATATTCCTTGATGGAATACACGTCTGATATTTTTTTATGTATTTTTGTCGGCTGAGTGTTTGTTGTTGTTAAACTCAGAACTCAGCAATATTCCAGCTCTACGGCTGATTTTCCAACACATTATGTATTTGTTTAATATCCGAATAACGCTGTTACGGTGGAGTGGACATATACGTATTGTATTGGAAACTCAGACGTATATAACGAATTAATAATAACTCTAAATTTTGTATTTAAAACCTCATGCTACGCGTTCGGTTTTAAATCAAATTTAGAGCTATTATAATTTCGTTGTATACGTCTAATTTTCCAGCACAGTATGTTTATCTCCTAATTGAATTTTTTAAATGATCGTTTTTCAAGGTAACTGCATGAAATACGTCCTTGCAAAAAAAATAAGTTCTATTTCATTTTCACATCCATATTGTTGTTCCAAGGTAAAAATGTCTTTATGTTTTATTATTAACTGAAAAAATATATGATTGGTTAAAATATTTTAAATGAAATATTTTTAGAATTAGCTTTGGCGGGAAAACGACAACGTTAACGAAATTAATAATATTGATGAACATTGTTTGTAATGTAATGGGATGTAAAAGTTTATATATAGGGTCATACATAGCTGGAATGTTAAAAAGTAGCAAACTTATTGTCAGTTTCAATCGGTGTTTTTTGAACATATGTCTATACTGATACCGAATTTGTCCATACTGTTAGCATGCGTTTAAAAATCAACAATAAACCTTTTGTGAATCAAGTATTTTTCACAATAAAAACTGTTTCAAATGTTTATTCTAAGTAATAGCAGTGAAGGACACGTGAAGCACACGTGTGTGTGTGCGTGCGTGCGTGCGTGTGTGCGTGTGTGTGTGTGTGGCGGAGCCGTGTTGTCGCAGTCATGTGATGTACACAATATAAACATGATATTTCCAGTAGAGTTTTACGGAACAAAATGTCCATTACTTGAAGCAGATATGTGTATCTGACGTATCACCTACTCGATTGAGATGACATACATTTTCAAGAAAGCATTCCTGGAGTGTTTAGAAATGCTCGATTGGAATCATAACTCTCTAGCTGGTGATGTAGTTATTGATGCCTATATGGCCCGGTTTTCAAAACTGAAATTTTTAGATGTCAGCAAACACAGGCAAGAAAGGGACTTTTCAATGATCCATGATTACGGAACTTGACTTAACCACTGCCCCCTAAACTAAGGTATTTTGGTTTAAGCGCTGTACCTGGGAATCAGGAAATGCAGGAAATCAAATTTCTCAATATAGACAGCCATGAACTGTGTTAATTGGCTTGAAAGGCTGGGGTCGAGTATGTCAGCACTGTTGATTTATCAGGAAACAAGACATGTTCTGAGTCTAATTTTAATTCATTTATAAACTATCTTTATAGAAGTTATAAAAGTTATCTTTACAAAGTTGTAAAAGTTATCTTTACAAGGTTGTAACTTACAGTTCCCAAAGGAATCGTGTGGTGTCGGCAGCGTTTTCAGTACTCTCAAATCTTTACAATATCTGGATATTTCACTTAATGACATTACATGTTTTCGACTTCTTTCAGTTCCTGCAAACATTATTCACATTAACCTGTCTCATAAACACTTTGAATCTCTTCCCTTTGAAACATTTGATTATCGAAGTCTTAACCTTATCGATCTATCATTCAACTTGATTGTACATATGGATAAAGATACAAGACTGAAATTTGACTTATCTGCGGAAAGGAACAACCTCAAACTCCCTGACATACCTCCTTGTCCAGTTGCAAATACAATCATTCATCTAAGTCTATCTCACAATGAGGTTGACAACATTGATTATCCAAATCTTGCACTTATAGACATGTCCTACCATCTGATAGGACAGTTTGATAAAGTCACGAGATCGAAACTCGATTTGTCATTCGAAAAGAACAACCTGAAAATTATTCTCAAAGGGAACACCTTTTCGTGTAGCTGTGAAAATCTGGACTTCATTCTTTGGTTGGTGGATACACCTGTCATTTACGAGACTGACAGGAACTTCCCTTGCATTCTGGATAATGGCACAATGACAGGGACTGTTGATGTGGCCAAGCATCATGAAAGACTGTTTCACAACAATTAATCCTTAATCTCACAATCACATTGTCAGTGGTCGTTTTAGCACCAATAGCTACAACATACACAATCTCTAAGAATCCAGTACGTTATCGCAGTATGGTGCTGAGATTAGGCATCCAATACTTGGCACCAAAAGAGTTTGATTTCACTATCTATGTCGGATATTGCGAGGCTGACATTCCACTTGTCTATCAAAGACTGCAACCGGGATCGAGATGTTCTTCCACGTATTCCTATTGCCGACGGTATTATAACGCCGGAAGTCTGCCCAGATGATTTCAGATGACTTCCTTCAAGATCTTTCACAGTGGTCACAAATTCCCATTGATGCAGCCCTTTACTCTGTAACGGACCTGATTCATTGTGAAGCTTGTGGGTCCCGTGCAGGTGGAGGACCTGCCTGAGTGTCTGGTCAGTGTAGAAGAGGAGTATATACTATGTGTACAGGATAATCAACATGGGGGGTTCTGAGGGAAATTGACAAGGTTTGAAATTGTTGAAAGATGCCTTTGCCTTTATGCCTGAATCAAATTCCTGAACTACAAGATCCAGGGCATTGGGCGTCGTTTTCGCTTTTCGTATTATGAGTGAGTGAGCGAATTTAGGTTTACGCCGCTTTGAGTGATATTCCAGCAATATCACGGTGGAGACCTCCAGAAATGGACCCATGAAGATACGGGCGAGAACTGGTTTTCAGTAACCCCTGCTTGTAGTAAAAGACGACTAGCGGAATCTGGAGATCAGGCTTGCTGTCGTGGTTGACACATGTCATCGTATCTCTAGATCGTAGATCGATGTTAAACAACGATTGTGATCAACTGAATCCCCCAAAGTAACCACATACGTGTCACACTGTTTAAACCTAACAATGGAATAACAGGTTTAGGTTTATAGGTAGAATATTGTAACTGTTGTTTGTCAAAAATCACTAACATCTACTATCAGTGTAAATGGGTTTGGTCCTTGAAACATATATCAAAATGACCACGATCTTTTATGGATAAATCTTTTGTTAATTCTTTGGCATACAACGGTCATTTCAGATCCCTTCATCAAGTCCCTTCTACAGGTCAGTTCACATGATGGGGGGATCTGAAATGACCCAGAAACATTGTGTGTCAAAGAATTGAAAGACACTATGTCAGAATGGCTTTCACTTTCTGTAAAACATGATGAATAAGAAACACCAACCAACACCGGCTATTTCAAGGCGTGACAGGACCTTCCAATGCATGTCGTTTCCCATGTGAAAGTGTCCTACGACCATCTCAAGGGTTTATTGAAAGAGACACGAGGATGAGATTCGTTGGGAAGTAACTGTCCTGCCACTGAACGTTGTATTTCCGCTTTACTGTGTATTATTGTAATTGCTTTTTTTCGTATTTTATATTTATGTGTAGTTCAAGATAACTGTTAACTTTTAACATTCGTTGTTTCAATTTGTAAATCAACAGGAAGCTACATATCTTATATTTTGAATATACATTGAATTTACTTTACGTAAATTATTTCTACTACAGGATACATGTGTATGTTGTTTTATGGCAGTGTTAGTGTTCTAATGACAGCAGCAAATGTTTTGCATATAGATTAGGAGGCTCAACCAATATTGACTTGAGGAATATATGTCACGTTTTGCATGTATACGACCTATTATTCCATTTCCTTCTTTGCAAGAAACATTCATGACAGCAGCTTTTAGTCTGGGTTAACAAGAAAATTATATACATTCGCAGATGAAACAGTTGGTGGACTCACTCCGAACTGAGTCCAATACAGTTTCACTCAACATTCCTGACCGGATCATATTTGACCCAGTTGAAACTGACTGAGTGATGCTGCCATTTTCGATCTATGATTGAGCGACAGATCTCTCTACTCACGAATGTCACCAAGGATGTGAATCCCAATAACAGAGATCACATGAAATGTTTACGACATTAGGTTCAAGTTCTGTTGGACACTCTCTCTCTCTCTCGCAGAGAACCTGCATCGTGAAATGTCCTCATATGTAAAATTTAGACAGTAAAATTAATGTATTTGTTCGCACTTATAAGTTTTAATGACCATGGACACTGTGATTTACAGGAGTTAACTGTTACCTGATTTTGATATTTTATGCCCCTTTTCGCATCGTGAGTTTTCTTGCTGCACTCGACCAAAGATTCATTTGTCAAAAGGATTTCATAACCAGGGACGACTCATAGTGCAGGGTGAACATCTAAGGACATTTATATGTTTGATAAATTGAGAAGGAAATAACGTATATCAGGAACGTTAGTTGGTTGGTTTCAAGGTAAAACAATGTTTATCATTGTACTTAAGTCATGTACACTGGGACGGCCGACTACAAGGATTTCCGTGTAGTAACGTCTCTGTCCAAACGAATACATGTTAGGAGAAGCCTATGCAGTTCTTCGTTAGGGCCAAATCTTTGAAGGCCATTTAGAAGTGGAGTGCATAGGAAATGAAACACTGATGGATGTCAACTTCTTTATCACGAATAACACGAAAAGCCGTGCTATTCACAATAATGAAGTTGACAACCATAAATACTGCTTATGGTTGACGTATTATAAAGGCCGACCTAATAGGGACTCATTAGTGATGACGGTTGACGTATTATAAAGGCCGACCTAATAGGGACTCATTAGTGATGACGGTTGACGTATTATAAAGGCCGACCTAATAGGGACTCATTAGTGATGACGGTTAACGTACTATAAAGGCCGACCTAATAGGGACTCATTAGTGATGACGGTTGACGTACTATAAAGGCCGACCTAATAGGGACTCATTAGTGATGACGGTTGACGTACTATAAAGGCCGACCTAATAGGGACTCATTAGTGATGACGGTTGACGTATTATAAAGGCCGACCTAATAGGGACTCATTAGTGATGACGGTTGACGTATTATAAAGGCCGACCTAATAGGGACTCATTAGTGATGACGGTTGACGTGTTATAAAGGCCGACCTAATAGGGACTCATTAGTGATGACGGTTGACGTATTATAAAGGCCGACCTAATAGGGACTCATTAGTGATGACGGTTGACGTATTATAAAGGCCGACCTAATAGGGACTCATTAGTGATGACGGTTGACGTATTAATGATGACGGCTGACCCACTCTGTACAAATGCAAATTCGGTACAAATGTATATTATTCGTACATAAACTACTGACTATTTTGAGGATTATAAAATACCTGAAATATGTACTAGCGTTCTGTTATGTGTCACCACGTTGGAAACGTTATAAACACAATACCCGTGAGGATCCAGGTTAGAACTGATCTTTAATGTAATCCATGCTTGTAGTAAGAGGATCTGGTGGTCAGACTCGCTGACTCGCTTCACACATATCACATCCGGACCATATGACTATGAAGCTGTTTGCGTTTATATTGGATATCCAGCTTAGGCTTGCTTCGGACACTTGACCACTTTCATTCTTGATAGTAACCGCATTGCCGTTGCCACTGCTATATATTCCATACCAACATTTAATTGTGCTGCCGTTGAGTTAGTACACACTATGTTACAAATGGTTTGTCATTCCGTGTTTGATTTGTCAACGTAGTCATTTTTCTAAAACAGTTGTTAACTGTTGGCTGATTGCCGAGTTAAGTCTTCTATGTACAGGTTTCTGGATTTACTATATGAATTTGGTAATCGGCACATACGAGATCAATACTACTCCACTATAACGGTCACAAAAGAGCAGCGTTTTTATGAGGTCAGGGTGCTGCGCTCCTTCTAAGACATTAATACAACACATATAACTAACTACTGAATCAAGACTTTGTAGCCGTGATTTTAGAACAACTCATGACAAGAAATAGACAATTTGACTATTGGCGACATACCTACCCACTATAAATCACAGTAATCTGTCTATATATACAGCGTGGTTCATAGTCGGGCTGTCGTTGGCCCTATAACTAGCAATGTTCATTGCTTGTACCCATACGAATAAAAGACATGCCCCCTCCGCTGTTCAATGCTTGTCTATTCTAACATGGAGTAGCCACAATAAGTACGGTTTCTTATACACAGGCCTAAGTCGGAAAGGAGTTGGTAAGAGGATTGCAATGCTCGCTTGAATGGGAGAGTTATGAAAAGTGGCTTTGTCGTATGTGAATAAGCCTATTTGTGAAGGTTCTGTCTTCCACGCCGGACTTTGTTGGAACGTGTCATCGACAGGTATGATTTCAAAGCTGGACTTGGTGTGTGAAATATTGAAAAAAAACTCTGCTTCTTTATAATGTATATAGTGGCAATGTTTGTCCTGATTACGGAGTTTGACGGTTTGCCAAGTATATTCCTGTGTGCATATAGGCGTGCTTTGTTATACAGCGGTAATTAACGCGACAGTTACCCAATCCATGCCATATGTACATATATACTGACACATTGTTATACTCAGTGTTCTTTCTTCAGCTATATTGTCAACAAAATACAAACTTACAGATACATGAATCGGGTAGAATAATGACACTGTGTTCTCTACTGAGTCGCCAAACACGACATGACATGTGAAAGGCACACCATGCAATCTACAATGTCATAACGCATTGGAGGAGCGCTAAGGGTGAAATACGTTTCAAACACCGACAACTATGGTCCAATCACCTGTGAAATGTACAATGATGGTGACAGTGATTGGCATGATGCCTAGGTCATGTGTCAGCGAGGACTAAGCACGTGGATCGTCCGAAAATAGGAGTTTATGACAGCTTGCTAGAAACAAGGTAAGTGTTTGAGTAGGTCAAATTGCATTGTATATTGGAAATATTTGTGTGAAGGTACTCTTGATATAGTTTGGCCTATATTCATGAGGTAGTTATCTCGATTTGGGCAGGTGTCACGACAAGCTGTAAAATCCCATGTCACATATACACATCTAGCATGATGATGTAGCACCAAGGCAAGATGGTTATGGGTGTCCACTTGATCGCTGGTGTTGTCTTGTGACAAACGAACTGATGTATACTCATATATACGTTTACTGCTGTAACGTCCCCGTATCCATTCAGTCGACGTAGGGATCTGAATATACATAAACAACACCACTATATAACAATGTGTGATTATCTAGGACCTCACCGTTGGTCCAAGTAGAGATAGAAGATGACTGTATATCTTTCTCATGTCATGAGGAAAGTGCCACATAATATTTTACGACTCTTCTTGAAAGGCGATTATCTCCCTTATACTAGCATTCACGAAAGCACGAAACCTATACATTTATATATTTATTCCGCATGTGTGGCCACCTGCCCACATACAGATGATACAGCAGGTGGGCATACACATATACATGATACATACTATCATGTCTAAAGTGGTGCACATTTGTAGTGTTTAATAATAGCGTTTGTTTGCATCATTACTTGACATTAAATTGGTCCCACTACTTTTTATAAAATGTACAGACAAACAGTAGGAATTTAGAGTATATATACATGAAATGTGATATTACTGCCCTTGTGCAATCGACATAAAGTAATACCAGTTTCAATGAGGATATATTCAGATATATGTACATACGAGAAAATATGACAGATATTTCTCTTCGATCAACATCAAACACCTGATAGGAATTTATACACAGTATCAAACACCTGGTAGGAATGTATACACAATATCAAACACCTGGTAGGAATGTATACACAATATCAAACACCTGATAGGAATGTATACACAGTATCAAACACCTGATAGGAATGTATACACAATATCAAACACCTGATAGGAATGTATACACAGTATCAAACACCTGATAGGAATGTATACACAATATCAAACACCTGATAGGAATGTATACACAGTATCAAACACCTGATAGGAATGTATACACAGTATCAAACACCTGATAGGAATGTATACACAGTATCAAACACCTGATAGGAATGTATACACAATATCAAACACCTGATAGGAATGTATACACAGTATCAAACACCTGATAGGAATGTATACACAATATCAAACACCTGGTAGGAATGTATACACAGTATCAAACACCTGATAGGAATGTATACACAATATCAAACACCTGGTAGGAATGTATACACAGTATCAAACACCTGATAGGAATGTATACACAGTATCAAACACCTGATAGGAATGTATACACAATATCAAACACCTGATAGGAATGTATACACAGTATCAAACACCTGATAGGAATGTATACACAATATCAAACACCTGATAGGAATGTATACACAGTATCAAACACCTGATAGGAATGTATACACAGTATCAAACACCTGATAGGAATGTATACACAGTATCAAACACCTGATAGGAATGTATACACAGTATCAAACACCTGATAGGAATGTATACACAGTATCAAACACCTGATAGGAATGTATACACAGTATCAAACACCTGATAGGAATGTATACACAGTATCAAACACCTGATAGGAATGTATACACAGTATCAAACACCTGATAGGAATGTATACACAGTATCAAACACCTGGTAGGAATGTATACACAATATCAAACACCTGGTAGGAATGTATACACAATATCAAACACCTGATAGGAATGTATACACAATATCAAACACCTGATAGGAATGTATACACAGTATCAAACACCTGATAGGAATGTATACACAATATCAAACACTTGATAGGAATGTATACACAATATCAAACACCTGGTAGGAATGTATACACAGTATCAAACGACTGTCAGGAATACACACTATGTCCTACACATGTGTTTGATTACGTAAAGAATTCGCAATTCATCTAAAAACGAAACCCTGATATGGATTACAGTCAGTGGGTGGATTTCCAATGGCATGATGCGTGGAATGGTGTGTACATTTCAATAGAACTGTAGCGGACCCATATTGAACGGACGATAGACAAACTGATTTACTACTTGACCACGCCCCTAAACACCACGTTTAATTTGGTTCTCCAGGCAGAATAGATATATTCAGACTCACAATTGCCAAAAGGGGATTATCTGGACGCCTATCAACACTAAGTAGCAAGTGCACCTCGGGATCAGATTAACAACATCTGTACGACGATAATATTTCATGACCCGTAATTGGAAGGCATTCGGTATCCCGGGCTGCTTGACTTTGCCCAGACGCCCACTGTGACGCCGCTGATGTTTGATAAGTGGCTATCGCTGTTATGTGGAACCAGATGCATGCCCTGCCGAAGCCGAACACGTCCAGTTGTCGTTGCATCAACCTCTGTTATCCGTGGTTTCACAACTTCATTCTGGTGTGATATAGGACATAATGGCTCATATGATCATAAGATAACATCTACTATCAGTCAACCGTCCCCCTTCAACCAATCCTCAGTTGTTCAAGACTTTAGAGTCTAAAATTCATTACTTCTAAGGTACAGTAGAGAATGATCTTAATGTGGGGTCCTCGATGAGCGCCAAGCGACTCGTACTTAAATGATAAAAAAACCCAAAGCCTCCACAAAGCTTCGAAAAAGTTGGAGGACATTTTGAATTCTGAGAAAAACTCGTATGATACAATGTCATATTTTGATTTGTAGAGACTGTTCCCATGACATGCTGACGTTTTTACTTCAACCTACATTTGACTACTTATTCGCAGGGAGAAACGACTGTTGTAGTAGAAAAGCAATTGCTTACACCTCAAAACGCAGACTTTTGTTTAAACCTAACCAGAGCACAATTTTCGCTGTACCTAAAATGACACATTACTTTTGTTCGTAAACTTCAATTTACCATCTACGGAAAAAAACTATTCGAAGGCCTACGAAGTCGAACATGATATTTCATTGTCTAACTTTAAAGTTTGAATATTTACGGCGCTTTTAACTGGACTTCAGGCTAAAGATGGTTAATCGAGTTGTGAGGGTGATGTCCCTTTGTTGACCCTCTGTGCTGAATCTAAAACAATCGGTCCAAAAATGAAGGAAATAGCTTATGGTGATCAAAAATATTTGGTTTCGGCGGTGATAGGGAGAGCATGTCCCTAAACTTTGAACCACCCGCACGGTTGCCTTTCTGATATAAGCATAATCGTAAATCGATTTGTACAGATATGTTAATATATGTGGTGTATATGAACCTTCATAAAATGAGAGCGACTCCGTGTATGAAAGTCGTCTGCAGATCCTACTGGATGGAAACAGAAAAATGAATATACTGTAACAATCAGTACTATTGCACAGTCGATCTCGAATTTACATCTCACCCAAAAGACCAATTTGTACTATATAACAGTCCGTATTTAGTAATGGTGTATTGCTGCACTATGTAACAGTCCATACTGTTGCACAATGTAACAGACCATATTAAGACATCACGCCAATCAGTGTAATGTTGCACTATGTAACAGTCCATATTGTTGCACAATGTAATATTCCATAAATGAAGCATAACACCAAACAGTGTAATGCTGCACTATGTAACAGTCCATATTGTTGCACAATGTAACATTCCATAAATAAGCATCACACCAGTGTAATGTTGCACTATTTAAAGTCTCTGTTGTGGGGCCCTGTAACAGTCCATATTAAGACATCACACCAAACAGTGTAACAGTCCGTATTTGACGTATCACACCGCACAGCTGCACCATGTAACCGTCAGTATTTGAAACATCACACCGATCAATGTCGTTGTGCAAAAATGTCCGACAGTCGGGGTACTGGAACACCACGTGAAGTACATGTACAAACTTGTGCAATATGTGGCTCAATGAAGGTTTTGACCGGGACAACCTATGAAATATTTAGTAAATGTAACATGCAAAGCAATGAAGGTATTGCCTGGAACACAACGTAAAATTTTTAATGTAGCACAATCACGGAATGAAACATGTTGTGTTGCTGTGTGAATGTTGCTTTATGAACGTTTCCAGGTGTCAGATGTGATTCTTTCAATGTTAGAGGCTTGCAAGTCTCAAACCTTCTAGTTTTAAGAATACATTAATTTAACCAGTCAAATTAGCCAGAGGCGTAATATCAAACGGGGCTTATTCTTATTGAAGCAGTTTGAGGTTAGAGAGGTTATGCATCAAAAGGACATGATTGATTAGGTTTATGTCAAGTAAATGTTTATTTTTTCGCAAAAAGTATAGATTAAAAGCAAAAGTGTGTTTAAGTACGAATAAAAGGGAAACGCACTGCAGAAAATCTGCTTCAAAACGGAAGTAAAATCTTGTCTCAATTGTGGAATGGCAAATTAAATTTTGGATTGGCTTTATCTTTTCCCGGTGTGATCGATTGAAATATTGTGTATTTGCCCATGAAAATATCAGGCTGCCAGTTTCCTTTGTGGCATTGACTGATAACGGCAGCCGGTGAACATCTTTCAACTTGATGGAGGACATAGCAGAGACTAGATTCTGCAACAATACTACTTTCTGAAGATCAGCGACAGCCTGTCTTTATAACAGGAACAGACACTGATAAACATCCTTCGTCTCCTTAGCGCATCTGTGTTCTGGGAGCGTGAAAACCATGAATTAAATCAAATTAGGCACAGATGGGCTATCGCAGCCGACTTCAGAGCTCTGCTGATTGGTGTTGACTCGAAGGCTTTGATACTGGAAAGTGTAGAGAGTATGTTCCATTTAACCTGTGTAAGTGGGTTGCGTGCTGGGTTGTAAATAATGTCATGGGTATGTGCTATTGCCGAATAGAGTTCCAATTTTCGATATATAAAGCAAAGCCCTCTGATGTGATACGTTTTAGAACAAATAGTTCCTTGTTGAAAGCGCTATATCGAACTGAGTTGTCTCCCTAAGCAGATATGCTGGTTATAGGTTTTCGGTTATAAACTCAGTGACTGTTCGAATCACGGTTCGTCCTGGTGACGTTTGTAGGTTTGTCAGCTGCAAACAGGCTCCAAGGGTTCTCGTGATACACGCTCGGGATACAGGCCCGAGAACCGGGTCACCTTGGTTTGTCACTCCACATTGAGTGACTTGACTTGGAATATTGTTTCAACTCACTCAGCTATACTCAGACAAATACCCCATTCTTCAACAGGTTAGCTTATGAGCAGCAATGAACTTTATAGGAGTAGGATGGCATGCAGTCAACCGAGATTCACGGACTGGCTACCCAGTCCGACCCTGCCACGTCAAAGGAACGAATACGATATGAAGTAATTCAACCCTCTAATTATATTATCGATATACACAATACAAAGGCGTTAACAGTTCACAATGGAAGCAAACGTAAAACAAATTATCTTTAGATGCAACAACATCATTTTCTCAGACTAGCATTCCTTCATTGATGTTTGATCTGCTGATCATGGGTTCAGATGCTTGGCGCTCTCTCTTTGGTCGCTAGGCACCATACCCATGCAGTGGTGTATGTCAACATACGTATACATGACCCATGCTACTGTAGGTTCGACTGGACCTTATCCAGAGTAAGGTGGTTAGAGCCCCTGCCTTGAGAGCAGTGCCTTCGTGGTTCGATCCCTTCGCGTTATACCAAAACACGTTGACAGCTGATACCTGCCACCCTTCCTGGTGCTCGGCAGTAAATCGGGCTGGTCGGTTCGGATTCAATATAATGTGTTTGTGAGGACATAAGGTATGATATTTCATTGGGCTGGCTTTAGAAACCGGCAGCCGTCCCGACAGTGTGATTGACATCATCTTGAACAGGACATTAAACGTCCTTTCACCTCATCTCACCCTTCCTGTTCAAAGCGGTATTTCCGGCAAGATGGCTAAGTTCGGGAGCAGTGTGAATTCCAATCACACACCACTGGACACAGTTTCGTTATTGGTTCTGCAACTTCTTTGTTACTTGTTCGGGGCCTAGCCCAGTTGTTAAATGTGTTCTTGCATGAGTCAAAATGATTCGACCACGAGGAAGAGAACCAATGATTGATGAGATGAGCATCGATCCACACCATCGAGGCGGCAAAGGCAGACACACAATCAACCAGATCGCAGCTGGGAATTATTTTCCTGGGAAGTGACTAATCAGAGACCTATCTATTCACTGCGACCATTGTGTACAATCAATCCTCATTTTATTAACGTTGTATGACAAGCACGAGGTGCTGAGAATCTAGTCTCTTCCGAAATCCCCGCGGGAGAAATAGCCTGAAACCTCTTCAGCGAGGACTAACAGGGGAAAGCGTTAAGCATACTCGCTGAAAATTATCTACTCTGCACTTTGAAGTCATAGTGAAAAACTCGGTTTGATCGTTATGCAAACTCTCATCAAAATCGGCTTTAAAATAGAAACACAACAGCAAATAAATAGAATTCATCAAACTCGCGGAGATTCTTGTTGCCATTAAGACTGACTATCATGCGTGTATGTTCATCCCCGTCTTCTGTGACATCACACAACGTCAGTGCACCATTCAAATCGATCAAATTGGATTTACGATGTTTCAGTTAGAGGCGGAAATTTGAAATTCGTCTGTTTTATAGCATCACAATACTTTTATATAACTACACGACTTTAACGGTAGCCGGTAGAGATAGTGTCCTACGCTTTGTTGCTAAGCCGTTCCGCTCGTACCACCCTGACGACAGACAGCTTGATGGGAAAGAGGGAAATGTATAATTAGTGTACATTGGGAAATCTTTATGAATGTTCTTAGGGAAATTCAATACCGCGCTTGGAATTCTGTGGATCAGACAATCTTAATCCATACGATTCTGGCTACTGTAGATGATTCCAGGAGAAAGGCCTTTAATTTTGCATTCCCCTTGGTAGGAACTTGCTGTCTCCTGTCAAGTAATGACAGTTTTGAGGCTTTATGCCATGGAAAATCTCGACGGAAATCGGCAAGGAGGCAATTACTTGTACATGGTCATTCTCAGATTTCTCAATTCTTTTTTTTGTCAGTCTCTCCAAAGGTTAGCGTCTATTTTGCTTGGTAAAGTTAAGGGACGGGCGTTTCTCGGGAAATGATGTTAAATCGATGATGATGTTAAAGATTTGAACCAAAAGGGGCGAATTCTATTAATAGTCTGACGCTAAGTGACCAGGGTAGAATTTCATCACCGCGAAGCATGTGCATCGATGTTATTTTAAAAATACATCTGACAGGAAAAATAGACTTATGAGTTTGATGAGATGATAAACGAAGTTGTTGAAGGCTTCTGAATTAATGTGAAAACTGCAAATTAATTTAACATGTTGCACGACTATCACGGTCAAACGGTACGAGGATTTCCCTATCCCGCGCCCTGGAAGTACTTGACTGTCCTACCAAACGGGAAAAGGATCAATCATTTTAATACCGAGGGATTGTATTTTATGTTCCCCAACGCAAGAGACTAATCCATAACGTGGCAATACGAGCAGTTGTCAATTTTTACTGATTCCTGATTGGTTAATGGTTTCTAGTGTACTGTTCTCATTGTTATTGACGCTACCGGAAGTAACCGTACTTCACGTGAACAGCACTGTGGAACACAAACATTCTTCGTAATATCACTGCGGAGTTTTACTTCAGTGAAATTTCCCTCCGTTGACAAACTAGACACTTTAAATATTGAGAAACAATGGATTTGTAGTGTGCTACTTTATTACTTGTGGGTTAGTAAGTCAGTGTTATTTTCTGACTTGTTTAGGTTGGTGTTGCCGGTCTTGTCACACGTTCTTGTTTTTACAATTAGATTCATCGAAACTATGAAATGATATCAATTACGGAATCACAAACATTCACAAATGCATATTGATGACGATTAAGATTCACAGTTATCACCTTCGGAAATTCCAATTCAGCTTACAGCGATCTTATCCAGTCTTTACCACCTTAGCAAGTGTGTTGCTACTATACATGGTCCTCTGTATTCCCAGGTTAGAAAAAGTCCTACGAAACGTGACAGCCCCTCTGGCATCACTTACCGACCGTTGCCCTATGGCGTGATTACTGATGACTGTGACCTACACAGGTAGAATACCAGGCTAAAGCCTGACCAATGAGCAATGCCAAATATAACACGTGTCCCAAGAAAGTACTGATAATCAGCGTTCGGTGTAACGTAATTGATTACTGAATACAATCTCCAAGAGCAGTATGTAATTCCCCATGACAAACCCCACTGTCCAGGCCAATCAATTTCGGTGACTGTTGGGTTGAATACCCTGCTGATTTCTGATTAGGTGAGACACATCGTAGATATTGCCTGCGATATGCCATTAATCTCTGATTAAATACATGGTGTCCACTCTGTGTGACATATCAGAAGGTTTGAACACAGGGCACGCGGCGTAAACTGTTTTGAACAATTTTGAAATGTTAAAAAATTCTGGAACGCATAATCTTAGTGTTATTTACGCGAACTAGTTGTGAATATTGCGCGACCTACTCGCAAACACTGATTCAAACCGTGTCAATTTCCGCCTCTGTGCCCATTGACACGCAGTGTCACGCACTGGCCCGCTTTGACCACGAACTGTGTGCGCAATGTTCGCGGTAGATCGCGCAAATTTCACGCCTTCTAACTTGTCATGAGGTGGGTGGGCGGGACTTTTTGTATTGCCCCGAATTGTTCACGTGGTCATGGCATGACGAGTTTGCGCCACGAATAGTTTGCTCATGTCACGAAATTGATACGCATTGTTACGCCTACTTCACGCATTGACCGCACATGTACACAAATCATGCCTATCGCCAGTCCCCACATTCCTTAACTCGACAGCGAACAGTCAACAAGATGCCTCACAAGAAGACGAAAACCAGACGAGGAGCAGGACCAGCAGTGGATAAAGACTTCAAGAAGAGATCGGACAAGACACAGAGAGGGATAGAGACAGAGGTTGCCGAGAGGGAGAAGGATATTTCTCCAGGTTCAGCGGACAGTAGCATTGTCAGTTTATCTCAAGGATATGGATACTCCAGTCATCACCTCCGACACTGAGGGTGTTCATATCTTTAACTCGTGTACATATCTTAAGTGTACCTTAACTCCTCTCTTGTAAGTAGGTTATGTTTTCCCATGTTCCTCTATATTTTGTAAGTAAATTTGTGCTGTTTTTCAAAGAAAAGAAATACAAGCACTTCCTTTCACGCTATTCTTTACACAAGGAGTTTAGAGGATTGTATGGCAGTAATTACCAGGCATTAATGCCTGTCTTGGACCACAGTTGTGATCACTATGGGTCAGAAGGATTTCGGAACATCGCCAACAGGAGACAAGTAATACATACATAGATACATGCATGCATACATGCATGCATGCAAGGTACAGTTCTCCCATGTGTCATCTCCACCACCCTCTGCCCCAAAATCAACATACAACAACCTGTATCCAGCATCTACATGGACCACGAGTACAATGCTGTGGATGATTTGTAGTGGAGTGATCCAGCTTTGGGTGGCTTCTTCATAGAAATGCGTTTGCCATGCATAGCCCCCAGACAGTTGTGGAAGTTCCATATGCATCTCAAACCTTCAGCAACCTCCTTCCACTCCTCGTCGGTTTGGGAGCACATTTGGTGATTTTGCAGAGTTCTAGCAAGAGCTTGCAGATTGTTCTTCAACTCGGAAGCTGTACTGCAGACCTGCATAAGTGAAGGAAGCGAAGACTGGTTGGCAGCTTGGGACGCACCTCCAGCAGTTCTCTCATGAATGTGATCATCTACTCTAGATGAGGGGATAACTCCACCATGTCTAGGAAAAAGTCGAGGGCAATGACTATAGACTCTTGGATCTTCCTTGTGGATAGACACCTGTTCCTTTCTGCATTAAGCGTTTGTTCCCTGATGTTCAACAGCTTGTAGTGAAGCACAGCAGTGAAGCTAGGGCTCATGCCTGATATTTTTATAGCGTGGCCTCAAACGGCCGGGACAAAGTGGGACCAAATAATACCACGCATTGGGTGTCAGGTGCGTAACTATATGAGTAAGCAGAAAGCAGACAGTGCGCAAACTGGGCTTGACGCTTAACGCTCTCATGCGTACCATCTAATTTACATGCTTGCCACGACGAACTGCGCGACAAAGCGGAGGCAAAATTCGTGCAACTTTCAGGGTGGCATGACACTAAAACGACGTAAAACAATTCTCACTTACTTAATATCAGTAAGGTCTGACGTCAGACCTGAAGTTCTAGGTGGTGTTTAACCGAGGCATGTCGCTCAACCCTCATGCTTTGACAGGACCTGAACAGAAGGAGCGCTACAGTCGCTTTCTTGGGCCTCCGCTGATTCATTCTGTCCCGGAATTCAACATTTTTTTAAAGTTTTAAACAGAGCTTTGTCTGAAAACCACACTGAATAGTTTGAATGTTTTGCATTCATCTTCAGTGAAATATAATGTTGAGCAAAGTTGAGAAAAAAGAGCTCATTGTGTCAAGTTTGTTAAATAAAACCAAATACGGAATATTTTGCCATTTTTCAACATAATCTAACCTGATACCAACGAAAAACCAACAACCCTTCTTTCGAGTTTCGCCAAAATAGATTCCACCATGTCCTACACTGCTGGGGGAACCAGTATCGATCAGGTGGTGAAAAATAAGGGAAATGAAAGCCTCACAAGAAAGTAAAGCATCCACGAGCAAACAAATTCGCTTGTGATGTTACCTGTTTGTGAACTGTTCACAAACGACCCCTGGCAATCGACAGCAGATGTGGAGGCTGTGTGAAGAATCTTGTTATTATCAACCAAATCTCGCGACTTCCCATCACGAACATGTCATGTATGGAACACTGTTGAAGCTATAATCCCCTAGTTATTGGTCCTTTCAGTCATATTTAACAGGGGGATTCGTTATAATAAGATTTAAGTGTGCAGGAGTTTGAGTTGACGAATCACTTTCTCCCACGGCTTTCTCAAAAAAGGTCGGTTAAACGCTGGGTTGTGGCATGAAGCAAACTGGTCTGTCGGTATGAGCGCCCACTCGCCACTCCTTACACCTGGGATCGATTCCTCTCTCGGTTTAATTTATTATGTAAGAAGCTCATTTGTGGTGTGACCGTCGTGATATTGTTTTTTGGGTGTATGGTATAGCAGTATTTCTGTAATAAACATATCGATATTTCTATAATATCGCTGAAAGGACCTAAACACTATTCACTCGCTATAAATCACCTTTTTGTCTGAAGCCTGTTATTGGTGTCTCCTGCAGCGAGACAGACATCACAGATGGTTTACTGTTGGTGATACTGCTGGGGTTCTTACTCTTCGTCTGAAGTCATGGCGTGTCTTAACATACTAAATCTCCAGTCTCAAGGGTAGTTACGTATGGATTATGCTTTGAGGATCCTGGTTTGAAAGGTTATGGGCTGGTCGTACAAGACGCCCAGGCCCAGGTGAATCACCGCGAAGAGTAACGTAAGCATTGCCCCACCCCATACTGGGTGCCCCTTAGGTCATTGGATCGAACCGTTCAGCTCACCAATGTAAGTAGTAATGATGATTCCACGTGACATCCAAGTACTTCGCCACTCACCAAAGTTCTCTTTGGTCTCGTCCAATACTACGGTTACACATCCAAGTACTGCCGGCTCTACTTCCACTCGTCTACGTCTTGGCGACCACTGATCCGTGTACTTGCTGCCGGATTTGTTTCATATACTATGAATACACCGTTACATATGTGACATAGGCTACCGTTCGTGTACCTGCTGAAGTCTCCCCAGTATTGTTAGCCGCTCGTGCAGGTTCTGGGGTCACTCGTCCAAGTATTAGCGTCCACTGGTCCAAATATTGGCGGCCTCTCGCCCAAGCACTTGGTGCAGTCATTGACGCACTGGCGACACTCTAACTAGGTGCTGGTGCCCTCATCCAAGGTCCGAATTGTAGATTTTAGCATGACAAATGTCCTTTGAAAAAGGTCAGCACTAATGAATTACCAGCCAAGACCTCTTTCACACTGATCTCATGCATCTTGGTTGCAGGTAGTATCGCCTCTGGTGGTCACATACGCTTTGAACATTGCAACGACGTGTGAACATGTTCTCATGTATTGACCACACACGGTATAATTTACACTAAGCTCTATTTAGTTGCCTTTTTCTGCGGGATAATTCCACTCCAGCTCATGCAGGGGATTCCAAACCTTGTAGGGCAATTACCTACCTCCCACCTTCGTCTATCACGAAAAACAAACATCAAAGGTTGCTCTTCGTATTGCAACATTCATTCTCCGTATATCGTAAGTCTGGTAGTTACTGACACAAAACACATATTTGTGGTATATGACAAGAGCAAATGGCAATATGACTAGTTCCTATTTAGTGGTGAGTGTATTTGCGTCAGATATCAAGTTGTGCGCGCTGGTACTAGTAACTGTTAGGTAGCGTATATTTGTGCATTGTAACGCGTAACAATGCTAGTGTGATAGTCAGAATAGTTACTGTTAAAGTATGTGTTGGTGGCTCATGACAAGTCGTGTGTGACTATATAGTTCATTCATGTACCCATGAAGATCAAGGTTAGAATTGGTCTTCAGCAACTCATGCTTATAGTAAGAAGCGACTGGCGGGATCGGGTAGTCAGGCTCGCTGACTTGGTTGACACATGTCATTTCCCAGTTGCGTAGGTCGATGCTCATGCTGTTGATCACTGGATTGTCTGGTCCAGACTCGATTTTTTACAGATCGTCGTGATATAACTGGAATATTGCTGAGCGCCAAGTTAAAGAACAAACAAAGAAGTAAGCTACCATGCTGTCCTGCAAGGTGCACTCAAATGTCAGTTAGTTTAGTTTAAGCATCATGCGTTTATGTTATGAAATTCACTGTTGCCTCAACTTTGTATCATACAAAAAGATTATGTCGCTCTGGATGTAATACATGATTACATCGTCTTCTGTGATACAACGTTGGGTATGGTGTTGTATCCAACTTAATGGTATGTACCGGATGCTGTACACAATTACCTTCGTGGTATTGTCGAGCTTCCATAGAATATGAAAGCAAAATCTTGAACTTTGTCACAGACTCTTGAAGGTGACTAGTGTATGGTAACGCTAATTGCAATGTCTTTGACTGTAAGCCCATGCCAGACGAGAAGTATAACATGATTGGCATCTAAATGTCAAGTAATCCATCAGAAAAAGTGCACAGAGCATTGTGACTGCAGATGTTTTTAGTCGATTGGCAGTTGCCAAAGGATGGCAACCCTCAATATATGTACAGCAGTTGACAAAAAAAACACCACCTTTTTGAATAGCTAGTGTTCATTTTCCTCTCTAACTTTCGGTTGCAAGAAAGTTTGCGAATTTTTTAAAAATAACATTCACAGAAAACCCACGTACAGGGAATTACCAATGCCACGCGCCTTGCAATGCCAATTTCGCTTGCCTTGCCAAAATGACCTTATTTCTGTTTGATGTGTTCCCCTTTCAGAGCAATCATCCGTTCTTGTACCGAGGCTCGTTGTAATGCCATTACCGGGGGTTCAAGCTTTAGTATCGACCCATGCATCCGTGACATATGTTTTTAGTGCCTATTGCGCCGTATTACCTTTCACATGCATCATGTTCTGTGGAGGTCGGAAGGTGGCCATTAATGCGCTGAGTAGCAGAGGTGCTGTCTGAAAAAAAAACAGGCATAAACATGCATACCTACACATAAATGCCGCGGGCTTCTGTGATAGTTACCATTGTCTGATCACTGAAAAAGATAGCATTTTCACTGGCACTGTTGTTGATTTCATGCCTTGAGCAAGGAACATCTTGATACTTCCGTTAGGACAGAGTATTTAGTATGTTTACTAACACTGCGATCGTTTCAATAACCTTGTGGTCGTTTCAATAATCTTGTGGTCGTTTCCACACCAGGTTTTATTAAGAGTTGGTTGTATAATCGTTATCGAAACAAACAGGAAATTGACTGCAGATATGGTTCGACTTGTCAGAAGGGTACACAAAGTCCTTGCTCTATACTCGACTTCCATTTTGCGGAAGCAGAGTTGTTGAGTGGGTTACATTGCTGATACTGTGTGCTGGGAATGTGGTTACGAATTTAGGATAAGACTCAATCCAACAAAAGGAATTTGTTCTTTACTGAGAAAGTGTTGTAACTTGAGTTATTCGACAACCAAACTGTTAAAAGATCTGGTGATAAAGAGACATCGGGATGATAAATTCCATGTACAACCAGACAGATTACGACATCCCTTAGGTTATATAAGTCAGATATGCAAGTGAATGCATGATGCACAACACCCCATTGGTTATATATAAGTCCAGTATGCGAATGTATGGACAATGTACAAAATTCTTTTAGTTATATAAGTCCAATATACCAGTATGTGGACAATGTTGAAATATATAATTATATTCGTCATGTGCAGGTAGGATTACATTGCCTGCACATTCCAAAACATCTATTAATTTCTACATGAACTCTTGCAACATTGCGATTGGTCTGTTATGTGATATAAAGTATACAGACTCTGGTAGACCTCCAGTGCCCTTATCTAGGTGCATTACAGAGGGGAATTTACTTGATATGCGTCTCTTTTGGGGAGTAAAGTAAATTCAGGGACTTTAAGATGCTTTGTGTAGACAGCAGCGTGTTCAGTAAGTGTACTTGGGGAGTCGAACCATAACATTTTGTGTAGACAGCAGCGTGTTCAGTAAGTGTACTTGGGGAGTCGAACCATAACATTTTGTGTAGACAGCAGCGTGTTCAGTAAGTGTACTTGGGGAGTCGAACCATAACATTTTGTGTAGACAGCAGCGTGTTCAGTAAGTGTACTTGGGGAGTCGAACCATAACATTTTGTGTAGACAGCAGCGTGTTCAGTAAGTGTACTTGGGGAGTCGAACCATAACATTTTGTGTAGACAGCAGCGTGTTCAGTAAGTGTACTTGGGGAGTCGAACCATAACATTTTGTGTAGACAGCAGCGTGTTCAGTAAGTGTACTTGGGGAGTCGAACCATAACATTTTGTGTAGACAGCAGCGTGTTCAGTAAGTGTACTTGGGGAGTCGAACCATAACATTTTGTGTAGACAGCAGCGTGTTCAGTAAGTGTACTTGGGGAGTCGAACCATAACATTTTGTGTAGACAGCAGCGTGTTCAGTAAGTGTACTTGGGGAGTCAGACCATAACATTTTGTGTAGACAGCAGCGTGTTCAGTAAGTGTACTTGGGGAGTCGAACCATAACATTTTGTGTAGACAGCAGCGTGTTCAGTAAGTGTACTTGGGGAGTCGAACCATAACATTTTGTGTAGACAGCAGCGTGTTCAGTAAGTGTACTTGGGGAGTCGGACCATAACATTTTGTGTAGACAGCAGCGTGTTCAGTAAGTGTACTTGGGGAGTCGAACCATAACATTTTGTGTAGACAGCAGCGTGTTCAGTAAGTGTACTTGGGGAGTCGAACCATAACATTTTGTGTAGACAGCAGCGTGTTCAGTAAGTGTACTTGGGGAGTCGAACCATAACATTTTGTGTAGACAGCAGCGTGTTCAGTAAGTGTACTTGGGGAGTCGAACCATAACATTTTGTGTAGACAGCAACATGTTCAGTAAGTGTACTTGGGGAGTCGGACCATAACATTTTGTGTAGACAGCAGCGTGTTCAGTAAGTGTACTTGGGGAGTCGGACCATAACATTTTGTGTAGACAGCAGCGTGTTCAATAAGTGTACTTGGGGAGTCGGACCATAACATTTTGTGTAGACAGCAGCGTGTTCAGTAAGTGTACTTGGGGAGTCGGACCATAACATTTTGTGTAGACAGCAGCGTGTTCAGTAAGTGTACTTGGGGAGTCGAACCATAACATTTTGTGTAGACAGCAGCGTGTTCAATAAGTGTACTTGGGGAGTCGGACCATAACATTTTGTGTAGACAGCAGCGTGTTCAGTAAGTGTACTTGGGGAGTCGGACCATAACATTTTGTGTAGACAGCAGCGTGTTCAGTAAGTGTACTTGGGGAGTCGAACCATAACATTTTGTGTAGACAGCAGCGTGTTCAATAAGTGTACTTGGGGAGTCGGACCATAACATTTTGTGTAGACAGCAGCGTGTTCAGTAAGTGTACTTGGGGAGTCGAACCATAACATTTTGTGTAGACAGCAGCGTGTTCAGTAAGTGTACTTGGGGAGTCGGACCATAACATTTTGTGTAGACAGCAGCGTGTTCAGTAAGTGTACTTGGGGAGTCGAACCATAACATTTTGTGTAGACAGCAGCGTGTTCAATAAGTGTACTTGGGGAGTCGGACCATAACATTTTGTGTAGACAGCAGCGTGTTCAGTAAGTGTACTTGGGGAGTCGAACCATAACATTTTGTGTAGACAGCAGCGTGTTCAGTAAGTGTACTTGGGGAGTCGAACCATAACATTTTGTGTAGACAGCAGCGTGTTCAGTAAGTGTACTTGGGGAGTCGAACCATAACATTTTGTGTAGACAGCAGCGTGTTCAGTAAGTGTACTTGGGGAGTCGGACCATAACATTTTGTGTAGACAGCAGCGTGTTCAGTAAGTGTACTTGGGGAGTCGAACCATAACATTTTGTGTAGACAGCAGCGTGTTCAGTAAGTGTACTTGGGGAGTCGAACCATAACATTTTGTGTAGACAGCAGCGTGTTCAGTAAGTGTACTTGGGGAGTCGAACCATAACATTTTGTGTAGACAGCAGCGTGTTCAGTAAGTGTACTTGGGGAGTCGAACCACAACATTTTGTGTAGACAGCAGCGTGTTCAATAAGTGTACTTGGGGAGTCGAACCACAACATTTTGTGTAGACAGCAGCGTGTTCAGTAAGTGTACTTGGGGAGTCGAACCACAACATTTTGTGTAGACAGCAGCGTGTTCAGTAAGTGTACATGGGGAGTCGAACCACAACATTTTGTGTAGACAGCAGCGTGTTCAGTAAGTGTACTTGGGGAGTCGGACCATAACATTTTGTGTAGACAGCAGCGTGTTCAGTAAGTGTACTTGGGGAGTCGAACCATAACATTTTGTGTAGACAGCAGCGTGTTCAGTAAGTGTACTTGGGGAGTCGAACCATAACATTTTGTGTAGACAGCAGCGTGTTCAGTAAGTGTACTTGGGGAGTCGGACCATAACATTTTGTGTAGACAGCAGCGTGTTCAGTAAGTGTACTTGGGGAGTCGAACCATAACATTTTGTGTAGACAGCAGCGTGTTCAGTAAGTGTACTTGGGGAGTCGGACCATAACATTTTGTGTAGACAGCAGCGTGTTCAGTAAGTGTACTTGGGGAGTCGAACCATAACATTTTGTGTAGACAGCAGCGTGTTCAATAAGTGTACTTGGGGAGTCGGACCATAACATTTTGTGTAGACAGCAGCGTGTTCAGTAAGTGTACTTGGGGAGTCGGACCATAACATTTTGTGTAGACAGCAGCGTGTTCAGTAAGTGTACTTGGGGAGTCGAACCATAACATTTTGTGTAGACAGCAGCGTGTTCAGTAAGTGTACTTGGGGAGTCGAACCATAACATTTTGTGTAGACAGCAGCGTGTTCAGTAAGTGTACTTGGGGAGTCGAACCATAACATTTTGTGTAGACAGCAGCGTGTTCAGTAAGTGTACTTGGGGAGTCGAACCATAACATTTTGTGTAGACAGCAGCGTGTTCAGTAAGTGTACTTGGGGAGTCGAACCATAACATTTTGTGTAGACAGCAGCGTGTTCAGTAAGTGTACTTGGGGAGTCGGACCATAACATTTTGTGTAGACAGCAGCGTGTTCAGTAAGTGTACTTGGGGAGTCGAACCATAACATTTTGTGTAGACAGCAGCGTGTTCAGTAAGTGTACTTGGGGAGTCGAACCATAACATTTTGTGTAGACAGCAGCGTGTTCAATAAGGGTACTTGGGGAGTCGGACCATAACATTTTGTGTAGACAGCAGCGTGTTCAGTAAGTGTACTTGGGGAGTCGGACCATAACATTTTGTGTAGACAGCAGCGTGTTCAGTAAGTGTACTTGGGGAGTCGGACCATAACATTTTGTGTAGACAGCAGCGTGTTCAGTAAGTGTACTTGGGGAGTCGAACAATAACATTTTGTGTAGACAGCAGCGTGTTCAGTAAGTGTACTTGGGGAGTCGAACCATAACATTTTGCGAGTGAACTCTACAACCCCACTCAGTGTGTGTTGTCAGCAGTAGTTATTTCCCATGGAATACAGAAATGTTTTCAGTCGAACAGAGTCCCTTTGATTTGACATGACCAGAGACATGACCAGAGACCATGCATTATATGACATCTCTCTCTCTCTCTCTCTCTCTCTCTCTCTCTCTCTCTCTCTCTCTCTCTGAGAAAGAGATTGATCTGAGAAATATTTACTGTTTACTGAAAGAAGCTATTGATCTGAGAAATATTTTCCTACGTTTTCAAGGAAACGGTCTTGCATAGCTTGTAATCAGTCAAAATCATTTTAGAATATCTGATATTATTATCCCACTTAAAGAACATGATATTCCAGACGAATTACAGAAACGATGGCCCTGTCTTTGATTAACATTTCCGATTTAAGATTAACATGGCAGAATTACTGCCTTCACTTCATTGCTGAGATACTGATATAGATAATATGCTGATACATGATTCTAAATTAGCTAAAGGGAGTCTCCATGTTTAAATGCTTTCGGCGGATGGAGATATATATCTCACAATAATTTCTGGCCTCACACGATGACGGAAAACACACTTGTCACAAATTATATTTACAAACGACTCAAATTGATACTGTATCTTAGCAAACTGAATTCTGTGTCCGGGTCGAATTAACCGTCTTAATGACCACACAACATATTCAAATTGAAATAATTTACTCTTGTATTATTTCAAGTACCACCTTGCAAAGACATCTCGAATATACATTAATCTAACTTAAAGATTCACCACTGATGCATTCAAGTTTGGGGTAAAAAGTTAATGTATATCAGCGATGTTGCTCTTGTATTTATTCTGGAGCAACACGTTTTTTGCGTATTTCAATTGAATAGACCAAACTGTACTTTTCCCGTTTTAGCAGAACTGTTGTTTTCCCATGTGCCCAGTACATCTCATTACGATTTCCATCGAAGATTTAGTGGCACTGATTTGAAGGCACGATTTGCACATGCTATTTGTGTAGAACAGTACCGGACCAATTGGTGAGAGAGCAGACGATAGTTACAGTCACATGGGTCTAAAATGGCGGAAGATTTGGAAGGAAGTTGCTGTGTGTAGAACAGGAAAGGCGTCTTTTTTGTCAAGAAGCGTGTAAACGGAGCTCTGTTGAAGATTTTCTAAGGCAACTCGGAGTCTTTTGTATCAAGCATGAGGTAAGGCCGATTCTCCCCTCGAACCGCCTCCGTAATTTGGTTTCTTGTGATCGACGTCTCCGCACATCTGTGTGATATAATCGAAGAAATTCCACTGTCTGTGGAGTGTTCCTCTTATTCATGTACCCGAACGCCCTCAGTGGTGACGAGTGTCAGATCCTATGGTCTCAGTGCCTTGTCATCCTCGGGCTCTGTTGTTTAAAAATAGAATGGAAATTCAGAATTAACCACCATTGCTCTGGCAATCCCCCGCAAAGTCCAATGTATGCCAGTGGTGCCATTTCTGCAAGTTCTTAGAGCCCTTGCCGGCTGCTGCTCCGCTAGCCTTCATAATGACGGACCTCGATCGATAATTTACGCCAAATTCGCGTGATATTTAGACTTGTAAATAAAGGGAAAAGACACTGGACCACATAACTCTACATTAATGTGATTAGTTCCAACAAAACAGAGGAAGACGACAGTTGGTGAATCTAAAGGTTATTTTTTCCTGTTGGCTAAATGTTTATGTTGTTCATGACATGGCATTAATAGATCTGTTTTCAATTCATCATCCAGTACTTAGAGAGGAGCACCATCTCAAAACAATGTCCACAAGGTGTATAGATTCTTAGCATAGGCATAAGAAGATGCAAATATACTCCAAAGATTTTGATTTTGCTTCAGTGGTCCTTCACAGGCAGAAATATATTTTTCTTTGTTTGTTTTTGAATTTTGCACTCATCATTATTCCAGCTTTATGATGGCAGACCACAATTACTGTGGACAGTAGTGTGGACTGTACAATCCAGTGATTGCTATCATAAATGTCAGTCTACCTAAGGCCGTATACCAGTATTGTATTAGTACTGTTGTATATTGTGGAATTTGAATGTAGTATATCACTATTTTGGTCCCATGTCTAAGTGTATATTCATTGTGAAAAGGAGGGATGGTTGTATATCCTTGGGTTGAAGTACTAATTCCTCATGTCTAAGGTCTGTGTTAATTCTATGTAGGTAGAATATGGGTGTCCCCTGCCTTTTTGCTGGAGCATGGCAAAAAGCAGCACAAAATGATATTTACTCACTTAGAAGCATAATCTGTTGCTTCATGATTCCCCACAAATTGCACCTTTGTAATCAAAGGAATTCTTTAATTTGAACATTGCAGTAGGACCCAGTATTTCATTCTTTATGCTTGAACACAGAACATCATTCAGTGAAATGAGTGATCCAATGAAAACAGGTCCTCAACCAATGACATAAGGACACTGTCAGTCCTTTGGGCAGAGAAAGGCATCCCTTGATGTAATAGAATAGCATGACTTGTTTGTTTGCATAGAAAATCTTTAAATGCATCAATCTTTCTGCAGATTTAATCAGTTAAAATAGCTCTTATATCATCAGCTTTTGTTGAGAATGACATGTTTGGGCACAAATATTGAATAGAATGTGTCATGTTGTTTGCAAAAAGATTCATTTGGTGTAATGTTTCTTTTGAAATGGCTCCATTTCTTTGTACGGATGTCAAGATTCAGTCGGCACAATTCTGTCAACTTCATACATGATTCAGTTAACTCAATTCTAACAATATTTTAAAGTAAGAGCCCCTGTTCCTTCAAATATTGTACTATTTGAATTATATGTTTTATTGAAGAATATGTTTGTTTCAAGTGTGATGTTTTGGTGTTTTGCAGTGGCAATACCCATTCCAAACTCATGTTAAACTTTCATGAGTTTCGTGGTAGCTCACTGATTTTTTAAGACTTTGTGATTACATACTTTTGATATCATATTTAGCATATTAGCTGTGAAACATAAGTATCTTTTTTCATTGTCTATTGGACAATACAATGTGTTTTAACAATAAATAGAATTTGGCCAAATGGAAACTCTAATTTTTGCCTTCTCCCTATATTGTGAGACACAGCCGTGTGTTGCCCAATAGCTTTGATGTCAGGATCAGATAGGAGTAGGGAGATAAATCAATTTATGTGGGTCACAGTGCAGGGTTCCATTATGCAGTAACAGCGATAATACTGTCAGAATTTAAAAACTTCAGGGGAAATTTTCCAGCAACACTGTGACTGGTGTATTTGTATGAGTGAGAGCTTATTTGTTTTACTCTTTGAAAAATGATTCCACAGCATTTCTTTGCCTTTACTGTGTGTAGGGTTTTGCACAATGATCTTGAAGTATACTATTAGTTACAAATGTCAATTTTTTTTAGATTATTTTAAACGATTATAAAGTTATGTTAGGTTTTATTTACAATAGAAGCTGACTAAACCGGCTTTCACTGGGACTGAAGAATTATTCGGGTTTGACAATGTGCCTGATTGTAGAGTGGATGATAAATGTGCAAGCCACAAACGGAACTGAGATTTTATGCCAATGCTGACAACTTGCCGAATTGGGCAGATGTTGGTTTTGACAGCTTCCACTGTAGTTGGTGATTATGTCAACTGTGTATTTCCAAGAGCTCTCCATATATCTATGAAGCATGGTATGGCTTCTAAGCAGTCAGGGGAATAGTTCAACATCTGAGCAGTTCTATCTGATTCCCAACCATGATAAGAACATTTCCGTGTGTAATGGCCAATTTAACAAGTTAAAGAGATAATATCTGTCGGTTTGCTTTCCAACAGAACTTGAGGTCAATTTGAAGAACCAATCTGATCTTACAACTGGTTGGATGAGGCAGCAATCATAGAATCAGTTTATTAAACATGCAAGATTACCTGTCATACCAGTAGCTGAGTTCGTGAATGTGTCTGCTGACTGTTTAAAAGTACCCATCAAAAGTTTAGACTCACTTCTGTGATGTAGCCACTTTCTTCAGTCAACTGTTCTAAACTAGTATTTTGCAAAATATTTCATACAGTTTAAAGTTACTGTTTACACATGAATTGATTTAATTTAAAACGAATTGAAAATTGTAACAATGAAAAGGTCATTGTCATGAGTTCAATAAATGATGAAACTTTGGCGAATTAGTAACAAAATTTACACCCAAACACAGTTGTTCACATAGACAATATTTACACATGCTTTTCAGCAATTTGATGCATGATCCTCTTGCAGTTCATCTGCATATGGTTTGCAGATGGTTCCCCCAAGTTAGTGGAGACATTTGTCTTCGATGTAACCACATGTATACATAAGATATTGTGAATGTTTTAAGTGAGTCTAAACTTTTCATGGGGAGTATAGACATTTACACTATGTACACTGTATAACACTGATGGCACATCTCAGGTCACAGTGAGATAGCCAAGGGAACATGCTCTGATCATTTGTCACACCTTGGTCTTTTTTTGTTAATACATTTTACATACATTTATACATTATACATAAACTCGCTGCGTCTAACAAGATGCATGAGTTGATTATTTGCTCAGGAAGTTGTGTTGGTTAAAAAGAATGCCAGCAAAAAAAGACATCCATTGATGAAGGGAACATTCTAGCGCCTATTTGCTTGGATATGTGCGCTGTTTAAATATCCCAACATCAACATCAACATCATCATCATCATCATCATTAATTCACCTTCAGCATGTACTAGCTGGATGAATATCTGCACTATATATCATCATAGGATATTTATCATCATCATCATCATCATCATCATCATCATCATCATCATCATTATCATTTTGTTTGATGACTAAACAGGAAAGGCATGACTCCTCCAGACTGCTCTGTACTTATATACATCAGTGATGGTCAAGGTGTTGCCAGGATAGTTGGAAACATAAATATATTCCTGTATGATTCAGAACAAAACTGTGTTCAATCAATAATAAGTAGGTTTATCATCCAGAAATCTGTAAAAACTGCAATATTTCTCGACTATAGATATAAGACTTCAGTCATGTATTCACTTCAGTAAAACTGCTATATAGTTCATTGTGACTTCGTCAGTTACCATGATGTCATAATCAAATGACATCACTAATTTCTCTGCCTCTGGGACATATTTATAATACCAACTCTCAAGACACTGGTCATAACTTTTCAAGGCAAACATGTATATTGTACTGTTATGAACTCAAATTAGTATACTTGATGCCAAATGCACATATATAATATGTATTACAGATTGTTTACCATCAGAGAATGTGATGAAACTCAATAGCACTCATTGTACCCTCATGACCCAATGAACCTTCAGAGGAATATGACCATTGTAGCCAGACTAGAACTGTATTCCTAGTTACAGTACTTCATGTGTCTTGGTCATATCATTTTCAGAAGTGAGAGATGTCATACTCAGTTTCTTGTCACTGGAGGTAATCAACATTTAGAGCCTATGCAGTTACGAAAAGATCAGGGATATTTGTGGCCCAGTCGTCTGTGGCGTTGCATTCACTGTATACACTTTCTAGGTTAGTCCTGTTTGTGTTATTAAGCTTGTCATCAACATACCAGTACACAGTTTCATCGCAGTGGTAATTATATTGGACCTACACAGAGCTCTAGATACGTTTTCAAGCAACTTGGTATTTACTCTCATGTCTGTTTATGCATGAGTAATTGCATTTTTTTAGGAAAAACGAGCATTTTGTATGCTCGCACTAGTTTGAAGAAAAGAGTACTTTCACACAGAATTTCTTATCCTTATTTTGGGTAAATAATGCTTCTAAATATATGAATATAAATGCTTCCTAGTACGTTTTTAGTAATTCATATATTGCCAAATAGTTTGGGCCTTTTTATACACTCAGCATGAAAGTCACAAGACTACTGCAGTAAACTTCGGTGCAGCTACGGCTATAATACTATATGTATATATAGGCGTCACCTAACATTTGCCACAACAAATTATCATACGCAAACCAATTTCATACTTGAGTGATTTATGCAAGGTATTATAGACCTAATGGGTTTTAAGTGGTTCTAATGCATTTTTTTGCACTTTCAGATTTGTAATTGAGTAAATGTGATTTATACTGAGTAAAATACACAAATACACGATGTATCTAGAGCTCTGCCTACATCACTTCATTCTCTTTTCTAAGATTAAGTGATATATTGAATACTGTTAATTGTGACAAAAACCTGTTAGCCCAATCACCTACTCACTCACTCACTCAGATTTGGTCAAGAGCATGTACAGTTAATACTGGTAATGCATAAAATATCTTCCAAATATATGACCAGATTGATCAAAACTGGAAGTAAACTGGAAACTGAAATAATCATTGATGTGTCAGAATAAATCCAGTTGGAAGGGCCAGTGCTTTGATGTTTTCATGTCACAATGGACTGATTCCATAAAGATGAGGATCCGCCGAAGAAACAGAGTTATTGTGTTCCAGTCTGATGCTTCCCTACAGAGAAGTCCACATTCTTTATCTACAGGATCTGCATTTCGTTAAAGGTACATTAACCCTTGGATCCCATTCTCTGCGCTGGCCGATTTGATTTGTTAAGGTACTTAGTCTAATGGGCCAATCAGAAAGCCAGTTACAAACCAACTTCAGCATTGGGTTGATGATATCAACAACATTGTGGCTAGTTTCATTGATTCCGATTAAGTTTGCAGGAATATTTGAATTGAAAATTTGACAGCAATCAGAAAATGTAAAAATTGTTTCGGATGGAAGGGATGCCTGCTTCATATACATATTTCCATTGTACAAATCATGAGTTTGATTTGTCATTAAAACATTAATTAACATTAGAGGGAGGGCGAAGGAATGGCAGAAATGGTTCCAGACTTGCTATAGGTTCATAAGTCATTGAGCTGCACATATGGAGATCAATATGTGAGGGGTCGTTTAGCCTGTCTATGGTATACCCCCATTCACTACAATGATGACGACATCCCTCATTGAAGTGCTGGCATCCTCCCTGGAGCTATGATGCGTAATTCTTGTAAATCTTTTAGTAATTGAATTTCAGATATTTCTGAGAAAAAATGGAGGTATTTAAATTAGAATGTAATAGCTTTCATCTCCCAAATTAGAATATTGAGAGGATGGGGGATGATGGCGATTGTATCCATGTATTTGAATTCAATTAGTATCAAATTCTGGGTGATATTTACACAGCCACATGAAATAAATAGTGGTTTGTCTTTGGAAGGAAAAGACATTTTGGGCATGTCCGGTGTATTTGTTTTGCACTTCAGACAAATACAGGGATGTGTGTTGCCATGACCATAAGCTTAACTGTAAAATTCATGAAATATAATTAAACAGGTCCTGCATGTGTGCCTGGATATGAAGCCAAGAAGATGGCAGACATTGTGTGGCGGTGATGGAAAGGTAGATTGCTTTATTCTCAGGAGGGTAATTTCTTGCTTTTTAAGACGTAATATTTTTACATCTTCTTATGATGTTAGCGTGTTCATATATTTCCATTTTAAATGTCTGGGGACATCATTACTTCTGTATAGTACCATCTCTGTGTAATGGTGACTGGGCAATGAGGTACTGTGGTATTCACAATATTCCAGCTATGTGAGACTGCGTGGAAATAGTTAAGTCCGATATATGCAGTAGAGTATTTGACATCATGAACATCAGAACATGAAACTGGAATACATTTACATCATCAACCAAATTAGTCAGTCTGTCCGTCTGTCCGTCTGATCAGATTAGTCACCATGTGCATGGGTTGGTAAACAGTCCAAACCCAGAGTTGATAGTTTTAGCCTTTAGAATTAACTAGGCAGTTGCGTAGCATAGTGTTAAGCCTTTGACTTGTCACAATGAGTACAATGTCTGATGTCCATTTCTGGTGTCCCCCACTGCATTATAGGTGGAATATTGCTGAATATTGCATGAAGGTAAACTCACTCACTCACTCACTCACTCACTCACTCACTCACTCACTCACTCACTCACTCACTCACTCACTCACTCACTCACTCACTCACTCACTCACTCACTCACTCACTCACTCAGAGAATCATAAAGACAACCAGCATGTCATGTATAAACAAATAGATTAGAAAGTTTTCATACCATCTATTTTCATATCTGAACAAATTTTAAACAATTGAGGCTTTGTATATGTTTGATGGGTTCCACCATAGGGTCAGAAAAAGTCACCTTTCACAAGCACCTGCTTCATACTGTTAAACCTTTTTCATAGTGACTCAGAGACACATCAGAATCAGATTCCTACAGTGTTAAATTATTATTATTGTAGCAATAATTTTGTTTCTTGTATTTACAGATGATTATTTCTGCGGAGGTATTCAAGTTGTCAGTCAGGCAGCTGAGGATTACTGTCATGGCATGAGTGTATCAATAGGCAAAATGGCTTCTGATTATGACAGCCTGCCAGTCATATCATTCATTATGTATAACCATAGCCTCTCAATAGAAATGTGATAAACAAATATTCCATAGAGAAATATCCAATTCACTTATCAATAGTGATTTACTTAGGCTATAACTGTCTGTATCCCATATGGAATTAGCCAAATGCATGGCGATTAATTGTGGTGGAATGACATGCTTATTTACTCTTCCTAATTATCTCAAATGGATCAAGACCAATTTAGATGTTGTATGTAGTCTATAACTGGTTAATAGTGTTTGATTGCCAGAAGATAACTTTAGCAAATATTGATGCATTTTGACCGCATTTGGTTTTGGGATGGTCCCAAGTCAACAGTTGATAGGTAATTATGAAGGAAAACATTATTTAGGTTGAGATTGTAGGTCAGACTATTAACTTACACAAGATCTTTGAGGTTCGAGGATGCCAACTTGGTGAGATCTTGATTGATTAGAACTAAATTCAGTTTGTCATCTCCTCATGCTAATGTAACATTTCAATAGCCATTGGCACAACAGTTAGTATGTTGGAGGTTACATGTCACATGACATGGTAAATCTTGGATAATAACACTGGTGTCAGAATGGACTCCCAACTTAGATTGGAAGGAAACCTGCAACTTTTCACTTAAAGTGGAAATAAGGAGTCAATGGTTCCTCAGTCATGTAATATATTATAGTTTCCTTGATAGATAGGGCAGTCCTAAGTTGGATAACTTTCATTTTCAAATAAAATATGTATAGAACAAAACAAAACAGTTCTTTTGTAGAAACAACTAGGGTCACATTTTGAAATATTGAAATTTAACAGGAACAAGACATATTCTGTGTGTTGATTTAAATGAAGATGTTTTTTGAAACAATTATTGATGTGAGTAGGCCTTTTAAAAATAGAAAGATGGGCAAGTTTACCTTTTGTTGAATGATGTAACAAATAGTCATATGGGAGGCTCCAGTTGTCTTGGGCTTTGTAATTTACTGTACAGAGTTGTATCACTGTGGCATTTCAGAACTTGGGTTTCATGTCAAGGGTTTCACCAGAGTGATAAAGACCAAAGACATTGCTGCATTACTGCAGGTTTACTGTCCATTAGGTTCATACTGATATACCTGGAATAATGTTCAAACCAGAATCAAAACTCAACTCACTCACTCACAGTAGAATGTGATTAGGTGAAATTGGGTTTATCTTGATATTCAAGGATATTGCTTTAATGTTGGAATGTAAATAGACACACATATAGAATAACTTAATAGTAGATAAAACAGACCATTCAATGAATACATGGTCATTTATGAACCCATAGCATTCAGTGGTTGATCCAGGCTTTGGGATTAGGTCATGGGTGGGGGATTAACATAAATAAGTTCAAAGGTTGGGGGGGAAATGCTCCTCTGGAATGGAGATGGGAGCACCAGTGCGCTTCTGGTCGTGGCTGTCCTGAAATGCCAGATGTATTATGCAGTATGATAGATACCACTCTTTTAATATCTACATATTACCAGTATACAGTAGACTTCTCGTACCAATGTATGTATTTTATGTATACCAGGCTAGTATGACATGATCAACTGATGTAAATGAATAAGTCATTTCCAAAGTGATTCAAGACTTGCATATATAGTTTTCCATGCCCATGAGGTAGAATATATTAAAAAAATATCTTGCCCTTATATCACAAAGTGATTTTTTGTAAAAGATGTTACAAGGAATGGTGGGGTAGCCTTGTGGTTAAAGTGTTTGTTCTTATGCCAAAAAACCCTGGTTTGATTCCACACATGTGTACAATGTGTGGAGCCCATTTCTGGTGTCCCCCTGCCATGATTTTTGTGGACTATTGCTAAGTCATGATCAGTCACTCAGTCACAGACATTCAAAACAAAATACATTGTACGTTTTTTAGAATTTTAACAAAAATGTATATGATAATAAATAGTTTATGACGCAGTGAGTGAGTCATATGACCTTCAATATATGTTACATGTTTAGTTAAAGGCACTTTATCAGTGTTGATCATATGTTCACATGCAACTTAGGAATATGATACGCATGTATATGCAGCTTCTTCCTGTTCCTCTAACTTGCTGGAGGTGATGGGAGGTGATTTCTCTCATCAGTTGGTCGGACATCAGGCTATGAAAGTGCATTATTGTCATTATCATCATTATTTATTATTATGACAAAACAGATGTGAATGTAGCCAGAGGTAATTATAGCTCTCATTTTTGCTGCCATCTTCACCAGCCTTCACATCCTCTCTGACATCATTCACAATCTCTGCTGGTGTTTACGAACATCTTGAAAACTTATGGTTGGCCACTTAGTACAAGTGTATCACATTTGAGAGCCCTTGTATTGATACAAACATGCAAGGGTGAAAGCTTTGTCATTCTATTGATTAGAATATGCCATTCAAACATGTTACCAAACATTGCAAGGTTCATCATTGACCATTTTATTGACCCAAAGGGTTGCTGCGAGCTGGTAAACGATAGACGCTCTATGCCACATGGGAAACAGGAAAATATTTATCTGTATCACAGTCTTTTCAGTTTCATTATTGATCTATATTTCATACCAGTGTGTGTACATCTATGTCCCATTATACTGACAAAATTGTGGCTTAGTAGCTTCACAGTTCATGATTCAGATGGGAAACATCCTGATGAGAAACATCCTGATGAGAAACTAAAACATCAATTGGTCCTTAATAATGTGCACAGATGACAGAGCATGGAAACATGTGTACAGAACAGAGCACAGATTTTGTCAAACATCAAATTGTATTTTGTTTTGTTCTGGTCAGGCTTGTTCGGGCTTGACTAGGTTGGTATTCTTCAGCCATTGTTGTCTTGTCATGATTTAAGTGTTGTGTCAACATCAAATTGAACCTAATGGTTTATGTTTTGAAAGGCGACGATGTCAATATTACTTTTATTTTTAGTTTGTAATTCTAAATCATTATGATCATTAAGTTATTGCTTTGTCGATGCTGCAAACAAGTTCCTGACAAATATGTAATTATCAACATGTCTATTATCAATTAATGACTCAACCAATATTTGGATGTCCTGATGGTTTGGCATCAGTTGTTATACTTTCAGTAGGCGAAACTGTTTGTTAGCAAATAAACTTTAACAAAGAGTAAGTGTTAGTGTAATATTTTGTCTCGATATATATGAAGCCACTCACAAAGAGGAAAGCCATGAACCTGGAAATGATTCTTGCAAATCACCTGTAATCATAAGTTACTGGCACTCACAAAAGTATGAACTTTTAGTGATTTTTTAATTGGCTGTCCAATAGTGATGATACCAGATGTTTGCCAAAACATGAGAGCCTCTTGTTGCATCCATCAAAAATGCAAGGCTAAATGGGGAATGGTACCAGAAGTAGACTTTCAGATCTCCAGGTGTCTACGGTATAACTTTTTGAAAGCTCCTCTAAGTCCTTGAATGTTACATAATCAAACAAGTTCTAAGCAAAAGTTATGTGACATGTTTGAAGTCTTTGCAGATATGTATGCTGTTGTACTTCGATGGTTGTTGAGACCAAATACTAGAATGTAATCTCCTGGACTATTGGTCAATATGAAAAGTTCACTATTGGTAGCTGAAGTCTTCCGTCTTGTCTTGCATTCTTATGTAGACTTTTGTCACTGAATCTTCATGTAAAATACAAATATGAAACAGAGAGTGTCGTATCACACATTCATTTTTGTTCTTCAAGTGTAACACACTTTTTTTATTTCTTGCTCAGTGGAGAAACCAATGTGATATGGCTGATTTTGTTCCAAGACAAGAGGTTTTAATTTTAAAAATGTGTTTTTAATGTTTGAAACTACCATATATCTAGTTCTGCCTATTGTGTTTTCAAGGCCTCATTATCAATTTACATGCTCTGTTGTCATTTTATATGTCTCATTAATTCTTCTCAGCTCTCAAAGCCTTCTGCAAAAGGCACATAACAATTGTGATAAACAATCACTGAGGCATGCTTGTAGAGCATCAGGCTGCACACAACCTTGTATCTGGAAGCAAGGGACATTCATCATGTTGTCAAATGACCATTGGGATATGAAGCTTGAAATCAGAAATGGATTTTGAAAATTTGAAGTTGAATACAATTAAAATAATGGTCAGTATGATTAAACAAACATTTTATCAGCATTGATTATGATTCTAGATACTTGGACTGACATGATTATCTGATGAAAAATCAATCTTAATGTTACAGTTCAGTGTTTTAAAATTATTTGATTATCCTGAAAAGGAAAGTCTTCAAACTGGTACTTCACAATCTGATTGCATCTTGTGTAGAGCTCCTTCTTCATCGTGTAAGTACCGCCTCTGTAATCGAAAGAGCATGCGAGGAGAGTGGACAGTCAGTGGATTCATTGTCATTGCAAAAGACATTGAATGATGGCACTTGTTGACACACAGACACTTCCACACACTCATCACACCTCAACACACCAACCAACACCCAAACCGCATCGCTCCTAAACCTTCACACACACATGACAGACACAACAATCCATGCGTCACCACATACAGGCTTACACACACACACAACTGCAGATGGACCAACACGTATGCCCACTGACATTTGTTCCTGGTTGAGCTTGACACTGAGCTTGTCATGTTGCTTGTGTTCTGGAGATTACAATGGTTATCTGGTAGGTCATCTTGCTTTACAGGTTTAGGTGATTTTAGACACTTCTGTTGGACAAATGCATAATGTAGAAGCCACACTGTTTCCCACATGTTCCTTTACAAGCAACTGTGATCACATTCCAATAACTTGAAATCGTAGAGCAGTTGTCAGTTAAGGAGGCCCCATATTTGTATATCAATGATGTAATCAGTTGGTATGCCAAGTTAATGAGATATAGGAACAGTTTAGTAATACCTATTTGCTTAATGGCAGGTACAAGTCTTGCATGTGATTCTCCTGGGATTCTGGCGTCTTTAGATACAATCTATTGTGCATCTGAACACTCAAAATAATCATGCAAACAAACATAATTATGATATGAATATTAATGGCTGTGTGTGGGTTCCAAGTCATGTTGTGACACTTTTTTGTGTTTATCAGACAAAACTGACATTTTCAGTGGTCTTGCTGGTTGTATTTTGACAATGTTATGGCAGCATATGATAGTCAGGCTATAGAGTGATCAGCTTGTGTCTGGTGCCCACTAATGGTGAATAATCCAGATTTAGAGATTAATTCAGATGTAAACACAACGTAGGTGCATTCTTGAGGTTCGGTGGGAGAAAGGTCCACAATGAAGCAGTTGCTTGAGACAAGGATCAAGCACCAAACAATTTCAGTATGTATTCTGGTACAGTCAAGAGCAGTTGGTTAGCTGAACAGAGGGCTACAGTGGTGAAACATGTCCTCACAATAGGCAGCAGCAGCAGTATTATGAAGAGACTAGTAGACTAAAGAAAGGTTCTTATACTTAAAGGCAATCCTGTCACAGATTCTCAGCCAATTCACTGTCTTGGGTGGGAGAGATGTCAGGATGATGCTTACACCTGGTTATGATATGGGCAGCTTTGTTGTGCATCTTCTGTTGATCTTATGAAAATCCACCTTGTGATCAGTGAACACAAATGGTGAATTAGAGTCTAAATAATGCCTTTTAGGAGATATTGTGTTCAAATAATGGTCATAGTGCTTCTGTATTTTCATGACTGGCTCAAGGCCAAGCATAATGGAAGAATATATTGAAATGCTACAACATGAAACTGCCATAAAACTGCCTCTGCTTATTGATTCAAACAAAAAGTATAGTCTTTAAACAAACGAGAATAAAGTGATGTGTGAATCAATCCTGTTTTCACAACATTTGATCAAGTTTAAATATCATTTCACAGATATATTCTGTTTACTTAATGTGTTAGTGTATGAAAAGTATTACAGTTATCAAACTAAGTAGAAAAGTTCTTTCCATTCACATAACCAGTGATGATTAAATACTGTCATAGTTTTTTTCTTTATATAATAGCAATATGGATTTTATGTAACCTGAACATTGATCAACAAATACAAATTGATACATCGCAAACATAAGTATTATTACTGTGCATTTGGACACTCCAAATGCATTACATTTGCATTATGCATGGTGACTGATGAAGTGAATCAACCTGGCAAAAGATATTAAGAGGACTGTTGACTGAAAGTTGCTGGGACTTAGGTCCTAAAACCAAATTATGAAAATGTTAATGATGTTTTGTTTAAAATATGCCTCTGTTCATCGAACAGTGAAACAGTAGCCATATGGTCAGCGAAATACCATCACAGATTAATCATGTACTCCTCAGGGAGCAGGGAACACAAGGGGAATAAACAGTTAGATGCATTGACAAGGTGTTTCAATGTAGTACCTTGAACTGTAATTATGGTGTGGATGCAGTCAATATTCATTCTGATAGTTATGCTGAACACCAAAAGAAAAGCAATTTTCTTTAAAAAATCTCATAAAAATAAGCGTTCTTCTTTATGCCTTCTAATAAAAAACTTGACAAGTTGTGTTTCTTTTGTCATTCAGTATATATATTGAACAAAAAATGTTAATGATCATGAATATTTTGAGTGATATTTTCTGGGTAGTAAAGACATAATCACACAATTACATAAAAGAATTGCCACAAATGTCCATGATCATGAACGTCCCTTGTTGTTATTCTGTATTGTCAGGGTTACTGTAGGGGAATACCACCGCCATGAGCTGAATCTGTTGTTCATGTTTTCCTTCTGACTTGTCACCATGCTAAGGTGTGGTGAAGATACTGGTTAGAACCACTCTAAGCAACCTGTTTGTAAAGATAAGAGAACTGGTTGTCAGGATGAGTCACTTGTTTGATGGTGAGGATCATTGTTCACAATCTCAATCAGTGGATTATCTGGTCCAGACTTCAGTAATTACATGCTGGAATATTGTTGCATGCACCATTTCACAGAAGCTGATCGTGAGTAAGTGAGTTTAGTTTTACGCTGCACTCAGCAATATTCCAGCTATATGGCAGCAGTCTGTAAATAATCGAGTCTGGACCAGACAATCCAGTGATCAACAACATGAGCATCGATCTGCGCAGTTGGGAACCAATGACACGTGTCAACCAAGTCAGCGAGCCTGACCACCCGATCCCGTTAGTTGCTTCTTACGACAAGCACAGTCACCTTTTTATGGCAAGCATGGGTTGTTGAAGGCCTATTCTACCCCGGGACCTTCACAGGTCCAGAAGCTGATAAGTAATTGATTAGTTTATACATTTTTAATCAGATAAAAGATAATAAGGTAAAGATAATAAATACAGGTGCATATTTTATACATATCTAGAGCTGTGAATGATGCATATGAGATCCAGTGGTTTGTCTCTGTGTGTCATTGAACTGCTCTGGACTTGGATGTTTCAGAAAGCAAGACCATCTTTAAGCATATTGATTCTTTTTAATGTTTTTGTGTGAAAGTAGTTAAATATTGTGGACTTTTTGTACATATCCGATCCATCCATGAAAATTCTTTGGTGGTCTGAACATGGCATTTACTCTGAATATTTCATGAATGCTCGTGAACACTTGAATAGTTTACTTTGCTAGAGCTCACACATCTAGCATTGATCTGGCTGATTCTCAATCTTTGAGGTACAATTAGGCATTAAATGGTTATTTTCAGCATCAGCTGTTTCTTGGAGAAGCTTACTAAACATGTGTCCTGAGGCTGCTTTGCAGCTAGACAAGTTATATTACTTCAGGTCCAGATGAACATGCTGCAAATGGAAATATGTTATTTTCCATGTTCATTGTAATTGAAAAATTGAGATTTCTCTGATTGATTTTTCACATGATTAAGCCCAGCAAGAACTTCGGGCAGTGTGGACATGGGTTATGTTTCAAAAACATTTTCAGGTTTCAATTCATGTCTCTGCTCCTAATTAAGACTATATCTCCAGCCGAATTATCTAAAATGTCAGACCAGTCATCTGTCAAGATTTCACCTGTCTAGAAAATGTCACAGAAATCAACAAATGGCCCCATTTATTAAGAGGTCATAGGGATTTTAAGTTTCTGAATATCTACAGATCTGATAATGTCATTGCTGTCTTAGACTGATTTTAACATCAGAGTGTAAACAGTGAGTTTAGATGTATTTTACCACTGACGTGATCCACCTGTCAGGACCACCAGGAATCAGTCACTGTGTACCTGAAGGGGAAACCAAAGTTCAGAACGCAGCCTGAACTGATATTCTGGGCTACCCAACTCAACTAGTTGTAATATTTAGTGACTGATATTGTTTTCTTTCATAGACTTGAAAAGGTAAAGATCCATGCATTCTTGTCAATATGTAAATGCTGCTGTAACGATAGACAACAGTACAAATCAGTGGAAGCTGTGGTGGCTGAGCAGGTTAGCTGGCTGACTTTATGTACTGGTTATCAGGTGCCTGACTTTGAGGGTGTGGATTTGAATCCTGGGTGAGTCTCAAACCCAACAAAAAGTACTATAATCTGTACTGAGGAAGTGTAATGGATTACACATGTTACATTTGACTACTTTCTTAGTTGTTTGTTCAAAGACCAAGTTTGTTCATCACTGTCTGTTTAAACAAACGGGAAAAAATGTTCAGAGATTATGATTTTCTGGAATGAATTTCACAACAGTAGTGAATACTGCAACAGAGAAAAAACTTTAAAGACTAAATGTTCATGAGTAACTGTGACATACACATTTTGTAGACTACAGGCTTCATACTCACAGGAAGTCAAATGGATACATTATTGCTAGGAAAGACCGCCACAGTCCAATGTTAACATTGATGTTAAAAATAGTTTCAGTTGGACTGTAAAGATGTATAATGTCATATTGGTCATGTAATGAAGAGACAAGTGGGGATGTAATCAGACTTGTCATGTGTTCATGTGGATGTTCTTTGCACTAAGATCTATATGCTTGTATTATGATTGGTGAATGTTCTTTGCGCTAAGATCTGTATACTTGTATTATGATTGGTGGATGTTTTTTTGCGCTAAGATCTGTGTGCTTGTATTATGATTGGTGGATGTTCTTTGCACTAAGATCTGTATGCTTGTATTATGATAGGTGGATGTTTTTTTAGCACTAAGATCTATATGCTTGTATTATGATTGGTGGTTTTCTTTTAGCGCTAAGATCTATATGCTTGTATTATGATAGGTGGATGTTCTTTGCACTAAGATCTATGTGTGTGTATTATGATTGGTTGAAGATGTTCATATGGGAACATGTCCAGTGTTCCTGTTGCAGCTATGAAGCACAATAACAGCAACACTGTATGACCATGAGACCACGTCTCAGCATATATAATGGTTTTTATTTTGTTCTGTTAAAGGAAGGAAATAGTTACACTACAATACTTGTTTAAAGTGAGTAAAGCATTAAACAACATGTTCATTCTTGTTAGATGATGTTTATGAAACTTGATATTTTAATATCCAACACGAATTAGTATAGGATCCTCTTTATGAGTTTTGTGTAAATATAGTGGATAGTTTCCTTTTAACCTTTGTCTGCAGTTTTATGTTACCTTCCAGCAGAGCCAAAAAATCATCATTAGTCATAGTTTTGTGTCTGATATTTTGCAGTTTCTGAAAGATGGCTGGATTGTTTATCCAATGAAGAGGAAGTAGCCTAATGTCATGATGAGTAACAGAAATATTGCTAAGGGTTCAAAATCAGTTAGGACCATTTGCAGTTTGTAGCATTGTTTGCACATGGCAGTGTTAAGATCAAACTAATTGGATTGAACTGGCATATTTGCAGCCAGTGATGACTCTGACATTGCAGAATCATCCCATTCAATAAATAAAATCCATTAGACGACTTCCCTCATAAGACCGTACCCATCCTGTGATGTTCATTAGGACCTTCCTAATGTGATAATGAAGAAACATACGATGCAAAATTAATTTGGCCATAGCTCTTTGAAGTGAAAAAAATATGCAGATTGTGCTGATTTCATTAAATTTCATTAGTAGTGAACAAAAGCCGACAGGCTTCATGCTCGTTCTTGCCACAAATGTAATGAAGCTTTTATTGATGACAACATCGAGGCGTGTCCACAGATGCAATACCCCATGATGTGTTCAGAATACGGGAACAGGGAAATGGCCAGTTGTAACAAAGGAGGGATAACTGTGATTGTTATGCATGCTCGTCTATGGAGATTAACAAGCTGAAATTGGAAGTGTCAGTCATCATAACTTGTGCTTCACTGTGAGCAAATTATGTTTTGATGCAGAACAGTTCGAGTTTGTATCCTTGCCGTCATGCAATACCAACATTAATTCTTTCATTGCATTTTTGGTTGATTTGGATTGTTTCTTACTGACATGTTTGTGTAGGAGTGAAGTTACTCCTGCCTTATGTCAAGGAAAATGTTTATCTTTTGATATGTGTTTTCCTTCTTTTGACAGCAGGTTTTACAGCAATTATCCATGATCATTAACCAAACTATCACTTGCATGCTTATCCTGATGATAAAAGGAGCAGATGTGGGTGCAGTTGGCTAACACTCATTCCTCTTAACTACCCAAAAGGTGATCTTATCAAAGTGCCAGATGCTCCGGGTACCCATTAGGTAGTTTTATCTGAGAGTAAAATGTCCTTGCTCCCCATTCATTAGTTTTACATACAAATCAGTTGGTCTAAGCTATCCAATAGTTGGTTGATGGGGTAGCTGAGTAGTTAAAGTATTTGATCATCATGTACATGGCTACACTGGTTGAAGCCCATTTCTGGTGTTCTCCTTCATTTATATTGCTGGAATATTTCTTAATAGTAGTGTAAAACAACCCTATTGTTTTGCCTTATATACCTGCCAGATTATATTTACACATCTCATGGTGTTACTACCACATCGGCTGGCCATAGCTGTTCTTACCTACAACTGAATTGATGAACTACCCATTAACTGTTTCTGACTAAATCATCACCTATATTTTTCCAAATCACTGAATCATGTTATGTCACATTTATAATCTCAAATGCCTGGAGATATTCAGGATGTGATGAAACCTTGATTCAACTTTGACATAGTAGATGTATAAAAGAGTGGATACAAATAACGTTTATTTAAACAGGGGTTTTATGAGCACCTTCTCGGAATCTGACACCCTTCAGCAATTGATAATAAAAATGACACAATTTCAATTATAAAATATCCCAATTTCTCAAATTTTATCGGAGTAGAAACATTGCAATAATCATGTTAATATCTCAGTTTGTCCAATTTGCTTGCCAAGGGCAGTTTGCTTGAAATCCTGGATAAATAAATTCCTGTTATTAAACAATTTCATGTTTTTCCGGTTTCATGCCTGTTGAGTCAAAGTACAGATGTACTTAGTTGTATTTTTGACAGATGTTCTGTTATATTCACACATAATCTGTTATATTTTAGCCTTTGAGACTATGATTGTGAATTGAGTTTTTGAGAGCTGGGAATTGAACATATCCTTTTCACATAAAAATAGTGATGCATCCGGAGAGACCAGAGTATGAGTTTTCCAGGTGGAACCATGACTTGGTTAAAAACAGCAAATAACGGGTGCTGAAATGTAACAGCAACCTACATAGGAAGTCTGTCTTCCACATGCACTAGGCTGTGGACATGGTGCTGGTGTGTTTCAGCACCCTTGTTTTTCATTGTTTTTTAACAGTGTGTCATTTCACTCAAACTCAATGTATATTGAATCAGTTGCTTCACACCATGTTCCAACATGCCATTTAAAGTGCCCATTAAGCACATAAAAAGTTGTATTTACATTAAAGTATAAGTGACCTCATCATGGTTACGTATATAAAGGATTATCAAACTTTACGATGTTCACGTACTCTTTGTGTGTAGTACATATTTATTTGTATCAGATAGTTCATTTGAGGTGATGGTTGCTGGAGTTCATGAGTGACCTAGGCATTTAAGACTCAGGAATTTGGCAAGTTGTGTGACTTAGGTAAATCAGTATCTGGTCATTATGGAATCAAATCCTGGTTTACCTGGGCTATGGTGTTATAACTGAAATGCTGTTCTAAGTGGTGTTAAGCTCAGCGAACTATTTTTTCTGGAGCTGATGCATTTCAAAAACTGCACCTGATTATTTATGTCCCTCCTCTGACATAACACTTTCCTTGTGATGACCCGATTAAATAAAACCACATATCTCCTTTCACTGGGCCAAAATAATTTAAGTTCTGCAAACATTGATAACGCTGGATCCATATTTGATCGGATTGACAGATAAAATTACTAAGGCTATTTTTAAACTTTCCACTCATCTTGATCATAAGTCTTTTTTTTTTGTTGTTGGGAAGCACTTTCAGTTGTGAACTGCAGCAGTGATCAACACTAGTCAGCACAAGAGCCTATTGTGGGGATACTTAATGCATGTTTTCTGGGCCCTATAATGAAGACTGTGATAGAATGTTTATCCAGATGGCCTTGGGGATGGATAAAGCATAGGGCGATGCTGCCAATTGGATTATTGAACAAGAAACTAACCAAGTCAAGGCAAAGATAGACGTTCACTTAAATTTTCCAGTAATTGAATTTCTACAAAAAGTTTCCATTGGTTAATTTTCCACAGCTAATGTCTTAGTACTTGAGTCAAGTTAGGTCTTCATTATAAAGTTATGTATCTGTATCATGAAGACAGGAGACTGTTGGCATGGATACAGAGGCTTCATAATGATGAAGTTTGATTCAGAGCTGTGATAGTCCCACTAAACTGGGATGTTTTTGTATTTGTGTGTTACAGCATGAAAACAGATGAGAACAGAGAGATTAATTCCAATGATTTGTCCTCCATAGATGCAGTTCCTCATGAAACCTAATATTTCACTTTAATCACATGCTAAGATCGAAGCTTTCAAGTGGCAACAACAGTATTTTTCACATGGGAAGAGATCAAACATTTAGTCAGATTTACTTCTGTTAACAAGGTCCAGTCTGCATGCTTACAGATGATTCTTCAATATACAGCATTGGAAAAAATAGGGGATATTTCATTTTGTGAGCATACCACTAACCAATGCCAATGTATATGAGAAAAAGTGATAAATATCCATAGATTTGAAACATTTCCAAAGAAATGGAATTAACTGTCACATTTTCTCTTAATTTCTTGGTTTCATCATTTTCATTTTATCAATCTTATGAATCCAATATCCACATCTCTTTTGGAATGGCATTTCAAAAAACAGATGTAGCCATTTGGGAATGTACTGTGCAAGAGATTCATTCCTTCAACAGTCATATAAATCATCCCATTGTAAAACATCCTCGAGTCAGTGCCCACTATAGCATGATAACTGTACAAAGATGGTGTTGCATTTTTGTTTGTGTAGTGTTGATGGTGTATATCTTATCAAAATCAAAACACTACAAGTAATGGACCAAATGCTCATGCTTCAAGTATGATAACAAGCAGTTTTAGTTGCCTCCTGAATATTTTCCTTCTGTCTCAGTGCAGTCTCCTTCAGTTGTGTTTGTCAAAACACATCAGTTTTGGATAGCAAACAACAGTGAAAATATCAAGGTTCAAGGTCTCCACTGCTGAGTAGAAAGGAAACATGGTCACATTTCATCAGTTGTGCTACAACTAGTTTCTCTAGGAGACACTGCCCACTCATTGGAAGACGTTGACAGATAGTGTATTTGTCTGTTTGCAAGGATGTATGTGTGTATGGGGTGTTGGGGTGTGTGAATGGGATGTACTGGTGTGTGGATGAGGTGTGGTGCGTAGATGGTGTATGGATGGGATATGGTTGTGTGTAGATGGAGTGTGGTGGTGTGTGGATGAGGTGTGGTGGTGTGTGGTTGGAGTGTGGTGGTGTGTGTGGTTGGAGTGTGGTGGTGTGTGGTTGGAGTATGGTGGTGTGTGGATGGGATATGGTTGGTTGTGTGTATATGGAGCACGGTGGTGTGTAGAGTGTGAAGGTGTGTGGATGGGATATATTGTGTGTGGATGAGGTGTGGTGTGTAGATGGAGTATGGTGGTGTGTGGATGGGATATATTGTGTGTGGATGAGGTGTGGTGTTTGGATAGGATGTGGTTGTATGTGGATGGAATGTGGTGGTGTGTGGATGGAGAGTGGTGGTGTGTGGATGAGGTGTGGTGTATGGATGGAGTGTGGTGGTGTGTAGTTGGAGTGTGGTGGTGTGTAGTTGGAGCGTGTTGGTGTGTGGTGGTGTGTGGATGGGTTATATTGTGTGTGGATGAGGTGTGGTGGTGTGTGGTTGGAGCATGGTGGTGTGTGGATGAGGTGTGGTGTGTGGATGGAGGGTGGTGCTGTATGGATGGAGTGTGGTGGTGTGTATATGGAGAGCGATGGTGTGTGGATGGGATATGGTTGTGTGTGGATGAGGTGTGGTCTGTGGATGGGATGTGGTGGTGTGTGAATTTAGAGTGGTGGTGTGTGGATGGAGGGTGGTGTGTGCGGATGGGATGTGGTGGTGTGTGGATGGAGTGTGGTGATGTGTGGATGGGATGTGGTGGTGTTTGGATGGAGCGTTTGGATGTGTTTCAAGTCCCCATTGTGAGGAAGACTGCAACATGAAGGTAAAGAGCAAAGGTGTGACATTAGTGAAACTCAAACAAATAAGCATGAATGATGTATATGTAGATGAAATGGTTGGTAAAGTCATGTAGATAAATCATTCAGGAACTGTGGTGCCATACAACAAGTCTGGGAGAAGGGATTAGATATGCATCTTAATGTAGAGACGATATTGAATTCAGAACAACAACTAGAAGGTCTCGAGAGATGTTAAAAATACAATTTGGATTACTTAGAGTCTTTATGCTCAAGTTTGTTTATACCCACACATAATGCAGTCGATATGGCCCTTTCAGGTGTCAGTTATTGGATCTGTGATGGGGAAGTACTCACCTTGACATGAATGCAAATTTCAACAATGGATTAACTGATGCAAGTCGCCATACATGCAAATAGACAGAGCTGTAGTGAACAATGGGTTCTGAAGTTACATGAAATGTCTCTTGTTATATATTAAATTAATTATAGGTGTTGGATTCAAGGAAATAATTCATAACGTTTGTCTTGATCAGGTATGGAAGCCTATAACAGTGGATGAGTGAGTGACTGAGACGTGGGGTGAGTGAACGAGTTATTGAGTGGATGAGTGAGTGACTGCGATGTGGGGTGAGTGAACGAGTTATTGAGTGGATGAGTGAGTGACTGTGTTGGTGGGTGGATGAGTGAGTGACTGTGTTGGTGGGTGGATGAGTGAGTGACCGAGTTGGTGGATGAATGAGTGAGTGACTGTGTTGGTAGGTGGATGAGTGATTGAGACTTGAGGTGAGTGAGTGAGTTATCGAGTGGATGAGTGAGTGAGTTATTGGGTGGATGAGTGAGTGAGTGTATTGGTGGGTGGATGAGTGACTGAGATGTGGGGTTAGTGAGTGAGTTATTGAGTGGATGAGTCAGTGAGTTGGTGGATGGATGAGTGAGTGAGATGTGGAGTGAGTGAGTTATTGAGTGGATAAGTGACTGAGAAGGGAACAGTTCATAAGAGTCGCATGACAAAAGTTCCACCAAACGAAAAACTGAAGAGGCCTCAGACCCCTAGTCTAAAGGACTGTCTTTTTCAAAGTATTATAGTTCTTTATTTCTGATATAATCAGTCACAATCCTTTATGGACAAACACGGCACTCAGTCTTCCATATTACCCAACTCATGGCGTCGGTAGACAACCAACGCCTCTGATAATGTGTACACAACAAACCCTGAGGTCACAATGTGACATCGCAAACAATCGTCCAGTATGGAGAAAATCACATACACCTGCGCGTTGTGTCCCATGAAACTCTCTCGGCAAGACAAACTTACACGGCATATAAACAGCAAACACACTGATGCCAGACATGCGTGTACAATATGTGCCAAGAATCACAGCCTTAAAGACGACTCCCCAGCACACATCTATTACAGAGTCATGGGCTGTTACCCGGCCCCAAAATGGGGACGATGTGCCTAACCAGATTCGCTCCGATGAACCAGGTTACACTGACCCAAAGCCACGCATGTGGACGAAATTCTTGATGAATACCAAAAACTTAAAGCTGGTGCCACTCATGAGGACATTTTAAGAACTTCCATGTTGCTTACACTCACAACTAGCAATGTGAAGTGCGACAACTAACCAGCTGTCAAGCACCCCTGAGCCATATATTTATCTTTGCAAAAAACCCTTTTGCAAACCTCGATTGATTGAATCACTTAACTTTATATAGAGTAACTCATCCACCAGTAGTGTTGTTTTTTCTTCCCCAGTTATCAGGCCAATAACTCGGGACCCTGACTCTCTAATCCAGAGAGCAGCAGTTCCACACAACAAACACACATGTTGTTCTACCCATTTATTTGTAAAAAATCTCATTACAAATAACTCATTTGCATAGTCTGTCAGACTATCCCTCTAACAATACAGTTGCAAACTCACTTTGTTCTCACAACAATCCAAACTGGAATTACATAGGGAATCCCCCACTGACAGCTGAGCTGTCATGACGTCACAGCTTGAGAACACATCTGTAACGTCATAAATAACACCACCACTGAGATTCTCTCTATAAAAAGAAATGCACACCCTTAGTATCTCCGTGTGACGAGTACACACCATACACACCTTTATTATAAAGGTTATGAATTATATCTACACAATATTTCATACATCTATACTAGTCCTATTCTTTTATAGATATTTTTAGTAGACAAAAATGTCTATTGAAAACACTACCAATATGCATGAAAATTACATTGTATAGACGTATAACCTTTTACTATGATACTTTTTAAAAGAGATGTTCATATAATTTTTTATATGAGGAGGTCTGAGGCCCTTTGACTTTTTCATGTGGCCCTTTTGACAAGGGGTTTGCAGCCCTTTTCACCTTCTTGCAGCCCCCTTGTCATGCAGACCTTTGAATAGGACCTGACTGAGAAGAGGGGTGAGTAAGTGACTGACTGAGTTGGTTGATGAGTGACTGAGTTGATGACTAAGTGACATGGAAGTGGGGTTAGTGAGTGAGTAGATGGGTGGATGGGTGAGTGATATATGACTCCAGGCATGACAAGCTAGTAGCTGCGATTGGGAACAGTGCTCCAGACACTGGTGACATGATGACACATAATCAGCAAGCCATTAGATCCTCATTAGTTGACTGTCACACCTGACAGGGCATACTGGGGAACAAGTCAGTCTTGGTATCTCTAATGGGGCCGTCATAAGATGCCCGAGTGTTACAGTTCATGAGTAGGTGAAAACTTATGAGGACATCCTCCCTGGTGACCGTGCTGCCTCATTGTGTTGTCAGGTTATCAGATCCTTCATCTGACTCTCTCCCACTTGCTGGTTTTCCTGCACCAAATCCAATTACACATTTTGCAGGCTGCCATGATGAAGCTGATGGGATTACAAACAGCAGCACAAAGCCCCTTACACATGACTGGCCATCTTGCCTGATGCTTTGATAGTACTGTGTAGCGCTGAACAAGGTTTGAGAAACAAATAAAATAAACTGCAAATATACATTTATGTCAATTCAAAAGATTTGATCTTTCATGATACCAAAACAAAAGACTGAACTGTGATTCAGTACAACCAAATCAGCAAACCAGATTTACCTCCCTTTGATAGTGTAAGTAATCACATGTATGCAAGTGGTTTACACTAACCTCAGTCATTAATCTGAGAGATAGTTGTAATCATTAAACTTGAGTTTATCAATACCCTGACTACTTACGACATAAATCAATTTGACAGCTATCAGACAAGTGTTATTGGTGCCATGATTCAGCTAAGGACACCATTAACAAAAGATGTCTCTAAGGTCTTGGTAATGAAATTGTGCTCTGAGATGGAAAACGAGCAGGCTTGCACTTGCCACTGTAACAGTGTTATCACACTTCATCTGCTTCTCTGTTGAAGAAATACTCTAGAATAAGGAATGTTAACATTCCTAACCACTGTAGAATGTCTGATGTAAATCTTGTCCACAAAAACATGCCTAGTGTTTAAGATACAGAGTTAGTAGTGTATGTTTCCTGTCAGGTTGATTGTTATGCTGTCACAGAGAACTTGGCTTGTTCACTGGTGGTAAAGAGGATACTGATGTTTTTGCCTGAGAGTACAAGTGTCACAAATACTTCCAGGGGTTTAGTGGTATTTTTGAAAAATTCTTCATTGTACTCAAAACTATAAAGTTTTGAAACACAAATATCATATTTCAAACTTTTCCAGAGCTAAAAGGTTTTGAAACACTTGCCATATTTCAAACAGCAACATACAATTAGAATGAAACAAAGAGATCAAATCAATAGGTACAAATGCAAAACATAGCACCTTTTTCTTAAACATATGTGTTAATCATTTATTTATATGAATTCGTAAACAGAATAAATCTTTGAAAGTTCTTTTTAAGTAAGTGTGTTTTAATTGTTTTCTTTCATTTGAACATGAATATGGAGTCCCCCAAACAGTACGTGATTAATTCAAGTGTTATATAGTGGATGAGAGCAAACTTACTGAGTTTTTTTCTCATTTTAATCTTTATTGTTTACAACAAAGATCAAGACTTTTCTAAAATGTTATATACAATGGAGGCTGTCAAAACCAGCATCTGTCCAATCTGGCAAGTTGTCAAAATTGGCATAAAATCTCCGTCCCATCCGTCACATTTGTCATCAGCTCTACAATCCGGCACATTGTCTAAGTGAGATTATTTCTTCAGTCCCAATGAGTGCCGGTTTGGACAGCTTCCACTGTATATAACAGGGCATATGTTGTCACTGACAGCATTACGCATACGCTGTTGTCTACAAGTGGATGGTGAAAACAAGATGTATATCCAATTTCTTTTTATGTTCATTTATGCTTTCCTTTTATGATCTGTTCAGATCAATGCTGACTTTGTGAATATTTAGTTTTATACTAAAATCTTAAAATATAAGTGGTGAAGATAAATTAAAGGTCACATGCAACCAAAAAATCAAACATAATTAAAACACATTTATCACTTATTCATGACATATAATATACATTGCTGCTTTTAAAAAAACAAATAAACACAATTATAAGCGTACAATCGTGATTCAAAAGTGCAATATTTTGTACTTGGGCTTACTTCCCCTGAAACGAAGCCCTCGGGAGACCGAACCCAGTCATAGCGGGTGGATATGCACTCAAGTGTAACGATGGCTTCCGATTGACTGTTTCATTTGCTGAGGGTTCATTGTGTGTACAGAAAGATCATATGTTTGATGGGCATTTTAGAAGTATAACCAGTCACAAGAAAGTAAGATTCTTTATGGATAACAACTTCATTTTGTGTACTTGATGCGTCGTTTCAGTATGGATTCATTTTCTGTTGTCAAACAAAATCATATACACAAAAAGAAGTCGTTATCCATGAAGAATGTATATAGAGATGTTGGGTTTGGAAAGTACATGTTCTCTGAATTTGCGCTGGATCCAATGAAAAATCATGTCAGTAGAGATGGTAAACTACTGCGTGGCTGGAATCTGTCATTCGTCCAAGTACAAAGCAGGACTTGAAACTGACGAGTTTGCACCAGTTTCCGTCAGATCCAGTCATCTGAAAAAATGAATGTACTTTGTTTGCGACCCACAGACATAAAAACATGTCATGTGTATCACAGGTGTCTAATTACATAATGTGGCAGACATGGGACTCGGGTGCACGAGTCATAAATCAACTTATTTTCTTTATGTCAGATTGTCTGATAGGTGTTGAGTTCAAACTGCACATGGTCAATGATTGAAGCTGTGTATTTCATGTTGTCTTTAGCAGACAGGCAGACAGACATATAGGTGTGAATAAACCAGACACTGAGCTTTTTCTGTGACAGACTGCGTACCACAATCAACAAGTTGTTTTACGTAGCGAGTAGATTATTTACTTGTTTGTGTACACAACCAAGATTAGACTACTGCTCATGACCTCAGACGCTGGGCGTGCATACTGTTTCAAGCTGTGCGAACATATTCACTGCGCATGCGTTCTGAACGCAGCGCAGCACAGCTGTTGAAACCAGTTTTCCCTTAGTCCTGGGGGAATTTAGTGAAACGTTTGAACTCCGATTTCGTGGGCTTTTTTTTCATTGCGTTTTTTTTTCAACTTTATAGGTTGAATTGGCATTGTTTCTGACTTGTTTCGTAAGTGCATACCGAAAGGTACCAGAATCTGCAAAGTTGTGTTTTACGTTGCATGTGACCTTTAAAAAAATAACATAATGAAAAGATTAAAGATGATATTTACCGAATGGTATTACATATATTAATAATGGATTAAGTTAATGGATTACACTGTGAGTGCCGTTTTGAAAGTGGTCAGATGTAAACTATGTTACATTTCGGATTACACTTTGCATGTAAAGTACAAATTCTAGTACTGTTTTTTGTTGAGTCCCATCCAGGTTTCAAGCCCACATCCTCAGAGTCAGGCACTTCATTGCCAACACACAAAATCAGCCACCTAATCCGCTTAGCCACAAGTCGCGGTGGCGTAGCGGGTAAGGTGCCAGACTTTGTGTGCTGGTGATTAGGTGCCTGACTCTGAGTGTGCAGGTTTGAATCCCAGATAGGACTCAACTTAAAGCACTATAATTTGTACTACACTATGAAAGTATGATGGCAAATACAACACATGTAACATGAGTACATGGAGTAAGAATGGAATGAGTTTTGTTTCTTGTAACATTTCTCCATGATGTCAGCTCAATATCATTTGTCTGGAGTGTGTAAGTTGATATTTATCATCACATCAGCAATATTTCAGATAAGAAAAATTATAATATTTAAGATTAATAAAATTGGAAATTAAAGTCTGTTGACAGCGAATCTACAAGTGTGTCACAGATAAAACTAGCACCCAGTTTAAAACTTGTACTAAAGTGCAACACGATACAATGTAATAAATGGGCTACATAGATCACCAGCAGCTGAAGGTAAACCAGCTATCTAGTTAGAGACCATGGGAACATCCAGTACTTAAGCTACCTGCATGGAGTCTAGCCGTATTTACATCATCCCTTCAGCCATTGGTGATTGTAGTTAAATTCAACCATAACTTGAGATGACAAAAATACTTCATTGTAAAATATTTGGACTTACGTACCCTGATGGGACCACCTGACTGGATAAAATGCCAACCGGGTTATAATAACATATTCTCCACTGAACCAGAGGTGAGCAATATAAAATATTCAGATTGATGCAGCTGACTTGCAAATTTATTGATCCACATGAAAAAAATGTTTTTCATGTATATTGTATTTGGCCTTTTAGCAAACTGCCATTCAGCCTTTTGATAACACAGTAAATATTTTATAGATTTATTCATGGATTATTTTCGATGTTGTTGCAGACTGAACAATATTATGTAATACTATGAATATTATGATACATATTTTCATTGTGTGGCGAGATAACTTATATTTCTACTTGACAATATCAATCTCTGAGGGATTTCCATGAAGCTGGAATGCCTTGATGCAACCAGGATAGTGTCATCTAACCAAAGTCACCAACAAGCACTAAACATTGTCAAGCTGGGAATTTCTGTGTACATTAATTTCATACTACTATATTTACCAATAAAATAGCTATTTTATATATATATATATGCTACTGTTTAAAAATTATTCAAGCAAGGGAGATATCCAACATTATGACATCTTTTCCCAGTCCCATTGAGTGTTGGATTATACAGAGTGCACTGTCTTTAGTAACATGCTGAAAAGAAATGTAGAAAAAGGTCAACTGAGCATATATTATCATCTTCTGTTTGTCCATTGTGAATTATGTGTAGTGTATTGGGTATAATGAATATCTTTTTCACAGAAACCACTGGACCAAAGATGCTTAAGCTTGGCATGATAAGACCCATATTTGTCCAATGGGTTCAGATGAGATAGTCAATGGGAACACCTTTGTAGTCATTTGAGCAAAACTTTTGAAGCCATAACTCAGCGGTTTTTGTACAACATGTAATGAAATTTGTTCGACCAAGTTAGTGATCCTGATAACCAGATCCTGTTAGTAATCACTTACAAGAAGCACAGATTGCTGAAGACCAATTCTAACATGGATCTTCACAGGGCTGGGGTACAAATGATTGAAGATGAAAGAGTGAGGAGTTGTCGATACTGCAACAATTTGCCATTCAGAGATGTGTCTAATAGTCATGCAAAATTGAAATACTGTTTTGTTTGCTAAAGTCCCATTTATGATGATTGTAGAGAGTTCTTGTATGTCCATTTTGCAGCAGTGTAACAGGTATACACCATTATACAATCTACCATGATTTCAATTCCTTGACAAGAATTCATAATATGTAGTATTTATGACTGTGTGTATTGGACACAATGAGGATTGCATGTCCACAATATTTGACCTGGCAGGTTGTTGGTCATTGTGTCCTGATGATGTAGATTAAAGATCAATATGATGAATGAACACTGGATGTCCACAATGTATGACATAACACATTGTAGATCATTGTGTTCTGATGATGTGGATTGTAGATCAATGTGACTTATGAGGATTGGATGTCCACAATGTGTGACTTGGCAGGTTGTTGGTCATTGTGTCCTGATGATATAGATTAAAGATCAATATGATGAATGAACATTGGATGTCCACAATGTATGACATAACACATTGTAGATCATTGTGTTCTGATGATGTGGATTGTAGATCAATGTGACTTATGAGGATTGGATGTCCACAATGTGTGACTTGGCAGGTTGTTGGTCATTGTGTCCTGATGATATAGATTAAAGATCAATATGATGAATGAACATTGGATGTCCACAATATATGACATAACACATTGTAGATCATTGTGTTCTGATGATGTGGATTGTAGATCAATGTGACTTATGAGGATTGCATGTCCACAATGTGTGACTTGGCAGGTTGTTGGTCATTGCGTCCTGATGATATAGATTGTTGATCAGTGCCAGCGAGGATGTCAGTAACATCTGGATGTCGGTTGAGTTACCGACATTCTAGCATGATGTTTTAGATTCCTATTCTTCAACACATAGACATTAGTAAGCAAATTCAGTGCATTCAATGTATTTGCACTCTCAAGGTTTTTTGAGTGTGTTAAATAATTTTGATTGTATACATGTGGAAGAATCAAGAGAAGTAATCACCAAGTGATCTACCTGCACCATGTTGGCATCCTGGTAATGCATGTTAACTGCATCACCTTACGTACAGAGAAAGATGTTAAACAACATTCAGGCTTCGGTTGATATCATGCATTATTCCATAGTGGTATGATATCACTCATATGATATCACTCTACTTGGTATCAGGAACCATCAAGCAGATCAGTTTCCAGCTGAAGCTTATCACCGTGACCAGTCTCCCGTTCACAGTATCACACATAGCAAGCATAGCTGAAACAAACATTAGTGACATTGTTCATAAATATATCGTCTCTTGCCATCAAATTAAATGATGTGATGGCACTGATCTATGTTGTTACATATGCTGTAACAAGCTGTCATTTTGAATAGAGTAGCTGTTGCATGTGTATGTGAAGGCTTGTTGCATTCAAGAGTGAGTTCAATCACGTGAATCACCATATCTTTGGCAGTTTAGTCAGGCAGTGTGTGATTTTACAACTAGGATTTTGTGAGTATTGAGCAATTTAAGATTTTTACTTAATGGAACTTTAATATTCTCAGCCTCTCTAACAAGTTATTTTGAAATGTCCTTTCTGTCAGAGTTGTTCTTGAAATATTTATGCCTTACACATAATAGAGAGTGAGATTTTTAAGAAGAGGGAAGAAATTTGACAGTGAGGGTGCTAAAACATCCTCTAGGTGTTCCAATCTAACTTGCCATGTTTTATTGATAAATTTTTGTTCAAAGCTTTTAGAACTGCCATTGACTTTTTCAACGTTCCCCTGGCGACTGAGTTACAGGGTTAAATTGATATGCAGAAGAGATGTAGGTTCACTCAGAGGCTTTTGATGGGTGAAATAGCACCATTTGCTAGTGAAATCCTCCATGAATGTGAAAATGATGTGTGAGGAATGTAGGCAGGTGAGAAAGGCTCTGATTCATTCGGTGCCAACTTGTTAATGGATTGTAGAGAAGCCTCCATTGAACACTAGATGGCGATATATACTTCTTGTCACAGTTGGGAATGCAGGACATGGAATTGATTGCACTTTTGTCAAATTAACAACTGAAGTTATCAGTATTTAAATGCAAACTGACATGGAACTAAATTTGCCAGGACTAGACGGATGGGAGCCTTTACTCAGTATGCTGTACAAACGATGGGAATGGTTTCTCTGTTAATTCGATGAAGTTGTTGAAATAGTCACTGATACTTAGTAGATACACAATGAAAACACTGCAGAAAAACAAGGTAGGTAAACCTCTTGTTGCCATGTACTGAAATGTGCCACAATTGACCATATTCGGAGTCTAGTTTCTATGACTTCGTACGTCACCGGTATAACAATATGAGATATCAGATTCTTCTACCAAAGGTGTTTGTTATTTGTATTCACCGGACGAGAAGGTTACTGTCATGCATCAGAATTTGAACCCAGTGGACATTCTGTAATATGCATACAGGAAATTGTTATTTCATCATTTTGAAACAAGCACCAGACACAGAGCTGAAATGCAGAGATCAGAGATGGGTCACATTCAATAGTACTAATTTAATTGCAAACTGAGCATCTAAAATGGGTTGGTTGCTTTCTCGTATATCATGTATGTCAATGTTAGAATCATCTATTTGATTTCTTTGGTGTTAACATGTCATGATTCTGTCAATAGCACTTGAACTAACTCAGAGGTCACATGGCTCAAAACTCTTGACTCAGTATGTTTTGGAATTGTTAGAAACAGTTACGTCTTCAGTGACACTGAAACTATAGTTTGAGCAAATGAATTGAAAAATGGCATGTTAAGCTCTATTTTTTAGGTATTTCACATATTTTTACAATTGTAAAACTTAACTATTATCATATGATAAGGTAAAAACCTGACATGGAGGCATATTTGATTGAATGTTAATGTAAAAAGTATTTCTTTTTTTGTATCCATAATATCTAAAAACACTTTTTGACCTTTTGAAACACTTGAGTAATTCCTGACTTGTGTTACACAATATTGTAAACTGTCAAGAAATGATTGGCAAATGTCAGTGATCTATTCCAGATTGCATGAGAAGAGATTTGGAGCAAAACATAACAGAAGAACCTTGAAAATATTAAAGCAAAACTTTAACATTTTGGTTTATTTAGTGTTGGTGCCTCTAACTTAGGTTGGTTCCTAGAGTCAGTGAGTGAGTTTAGTTTGAGGGCGTTGTGGGCGAGCTGGTTAAAGCGCCAAGCCAATGTTCCAGTGAGGTTGAGGTGTCGGGATCAAGCCCGCCTGTGACTGGGTGTAAAAACCTTGGGATTAACTTTGTGTGCAGACTCTTTCCATGTTGTCACAATCCTAGGTGTACAGTACACAACCCAATGCACTTAAAAGAACCCATGAATCCATTGGTATATGACCAGATGGTGGCCCCATAAATATGCGCAAACACCTAGGTGCAGGTACAGCAGCGTGCAGTAAACATGGACAAAGTTCTGTGATCATGTGTCCCAGTCTGCCCAGCTGTAAAGTGAGTACCTCAGTGGGATGTGAAAACCACAATAAACTTGGTATGCCTAGTGGCAGCAAGATTTGTGGTGGTCTGTAAATAGTCATGTCTGGACCAGACAATCCAGTGATCAACAGCATAAGCATCAATCTGCGTAAGTGGGAACGGATGACATGTGCCAACCAAGTCAGTGACCATGTCTGACCACCTGATCCTATTAGTCGCCTCTTGTGACTAGCAGTCACCTTTCATGGCAAACATAGGTTGCTAGAAGCCTTGTACTTACCATAGTGACAGAAAAGTAAGAACAAGATTATTTAAGAAAAAGTGGAAAAGAATTCCCCAAAGAAAGTTTTCTGTGACCTTTTTCATCCTTATGACACGTGGAACATTTAGCGATGTTTTACTTTCATAGATGGAGCTGGTCACTGGTTTCCATGGAGAGCAAGAGTTGTCTTAAAGAGCAATACTTCTCCACTTGTGCTGCTTTCTGTTACATTCACCATGTCAATGTCAGAGTAGTCATGCTTGATTATCTGTCAAAGCTGACAGCAGATATAGGCATATTAGGCCTATACAGCCAAACAGTGATGAAAATGATAGGTTACTGAGATATCCCTGTATCACAGGGGTAGTCATTATTTGGGATTGATATATGTCACAAGGTAAGTAAGTGATCACACACGATAGTGTTTGAATGACTGACTTGAATCAAACTTGTTGCAAATGCCAGTTTGGCCAAATCCCATCTCCTTAAATTTCTGATAAGAGACTCATTTGGTCATAATAAGTGCTGATCAATAGTGGGACTGTGTACTCTTTGTACTGTGGAATAGTTCCCAAGCCACTAACCACTGATGTCCCTTATGGTGTTGGCGTTACACAGCTACATTGCTAAATTTTCGTCACAGAGAGTAAGTGAATAAGTATATTTTATATGTAGCTTTTAGCAATATTCCAGCGATATCACAATGGGAAACATCAGACATGGGACTCACAATTATACCCACTGGGAAATAAAACTTAAGTTTTCAGTCTGACAAGCAAATGTTTTAACCACTACTCTACCCCACCAATCTAGTCACAAAGATGAATTGAACATGCCAAACAAAACAGTTTATGTTGACTGTTTCATCCACATTTAGATTTGGGAACAGACATGACCAAGATAATCTGTCGTGCATGAGTTTGACTATTGGAGTTGTCTCCCTTAGATAAGCCAGAATACTATGATATACTCAAGGGTAACAAGGGTAATAATATGAAAAACTATTCATGAAATGGTTTTCCATCAAGATATATGGTTGACATAATGAATGCCATTGAGACAGTGGTCAAATATAACATACAGTCATCCCTTGCAAGAACAAGCTTCGCGATACCGCAGATTCCGTTAACCCATGGGGTAATCCTTGGCTCCTATAAAAAAGTTGAACTGCGATCACACCCCTTCACGAAATTAGCTCATCAACAAATCTGCTGCTGTGCTCTTATAAATTACGAGAACTAGTGAAATTCAGTGTGGATGGCAACTGACAGTGTTTATTGTACATACCCATTGTGTTTCAGTTGTTTAAAACATGCAGGGTTTTTTCAATAATAATCATAACAACATCGTAGTAGTAACTTATGAAAGACAAGACATGCTATCAGTCGAGTTACGACGAGTACTTACAGTGTTTGCTGGATTTTATTGCGGTAAAACACATTCTTCCCAGAATGTATGGTGTCAGAAACCACATTTTTTTTTATTAAATTCAATCCCAGTCTTATTTATTAAAACTGTTGACAGAAACAACCAAAACATCGTGAAAGAATGGCATTACATCATTCCATACGCGTACAACTTCCACTTACCACATTCTTGAGGGTCTGTTTTTTGCGCCTACTGCGATAGCACTAATTTCACGTTATTCTTAGCAATCACGAACAGATTACAGTCTCGTAATCCATGGACTCTGAGACCCACGTTATTTAGTCATTGAAATAATTTGCAACAACTAAATGGCCAAGATTTTGTTTTTTAACAATAAGAGTTGCAAGAACCGCGGGAAGTTTGACTTGTGAAACTGTCTCTTATGTAAAATGTATCCAGACTGGTAACGGCCTGTGTTCATTGTTATATTAAATATGTTTTCAGAAAACATGCGTTATATACTAGCCAGATAGCAACGTAAAATGATCTGTTACAATAACTGCTTATTATGTGATCGTTTTTACCTGAATCACCAGTATGTTGGACCAAAACATCTGTGCACAGCTGATCGCTATTTCCAGCTTAGTTGAATAACAGCAAAGATGTATATTTGAATATACGTCTTTGATAATAGGTAGCATAACAGGAACAACAATAAATTATCATGTCTAGTGATTTTTGGTCGCAAGTTTCTCATACATATATATGTTTTCATTTTCAAAGTTTGTTTATTTTCACCTTCAACACATTCTCTTCCCACAGAGGTTACGCCTGTCATATCTTCCTATTTTACCTATGGTCTAATATGGCCTTTTCATGATATGAGTGTTCAATACTTGCGATTGGATGTATTCAGATTTAGTTGTGCAATCAGAGACGTTGTTTCAAGAGTGATCATTCGCAAGATCTCTGTAATTTCCGAATGCATCGGGAAAACATGCCACTACCAGTTTTTGTTTCTACAAACACATCCTGGCGATTGATCCCTGCACTCTCTATTGCCAGTTTCTGATTTTCAGTTAAACATGAAATACCGAAACTTTCCTTCACACGTTGATGAACCAACTCCATGGGGGCTGCCATCTTGGAGCTAAGTCTATTTAACACATGTTCTGATTGGATAGTAACAAGGGAGATAATTCCTGTTGCAATCAATGATATGATATATTTTTGACTGGGCACAATTCACGAAATAGCAGTGTTGTTATGTCCTTGGGAAATATGATCTTACTTGGTCTTTGTTCCACATTATGTAATAGGTACTACAACGCAGATGTCTAATCATGTGGGGGGTCATCCGTGGACCCGAAGACCCACGTTATGGCGAGGGGTGACTGTATACTATCCCACAAAAAAGAAACGCAAAATATGTATTCATAACAAAATCTATTAATTACCAGTTGTGTTTAAACACTTGTCAAATATGTAATGAAAGCGTTGGTAGCATGATTTTACACAGTTGCACTTGTAGAAAATCAATTTTACCTGAAAATGTTGATTTTGACAAGATTTCTTACAAGGATGAGAAAGGCATCACCACAATGCTACAGAAGAACTTCCAGTTGAAATTGTCCAGCAAAGATCATTCACTGTCTGGCAAGAAAAAAACTATTTTCAGAGTTAGCATTTTCAAGGTCAAATGGCTACATCATGTCCTATTCTCTGCAACATGGAACATCACCATTGAAAGAATGCATACTGGAGATTACCAATCTTTTGTTGCCAGGCGTCTGAATGTTAGTCTGAGCGAGATATCATGGCTTGCAGCTCATTGCAACCAAACAGGTATAAAAAAAGGACCACCCCATACAGGCAGACCTTGAGTTACCACTTCAGCCCAAGATTGGTACATCCGGCCAGGTACAACAGTTGCATGATTGTACTGCCATCATTGAGCACAGAATTGTGCATGTACTTCAGAGGATATCCAGTCAAACTTCACAGAACAGGGTGAAAGAGATTGGCCTGAGAGGCAGGAAACCCAATGTTGGGGTTTCGCTACATCGTCACCATTGCGCTCAGCATCTCCGTTATCTAAAAGTATCCACTTGGTTCTATAGACAACCTTCTTCTAAACTGGTGTAAAATTTCATGCACTAAAGTCTACTTGTGGATGAGTTATGCATCTTATGGATGAAAATACAACATTTTCGCATCAGATTTTTCATCTGTGCATTATTATATATTGACAGTATATGTTATATTTGGGATCTACAGATTCTGCTACTTTTATTGGTTTGAGTCCCATCTGCCTAAAGTTAGTTTCCTAACCCACTCAGCTAGCATGGTAGTGGGTGCTGGTTCGAATTGATACTCAACCCTTTAAAAGTACTAGAAATCTGTAATTTACAGAGAAAGTGTCATCCCAAATATGACATATGTTACACTGAAAATATTTAAAATGTCATATTATTACCACTGTCTCTTGTTTTCCACCTTTATGGTCTGATAAAACCACTACAACATATCATTATCAACAGGTGTATTGGTGGATGCCAACTGGACGTGTGACACATCATACATAACAATATTACCAGAGTCAATCAGATGTAGCATATCATCCAGGTTAGATGAATAACATTTATAACAAGTAATAAAGAAAAGATTCTGTCTATATACTTACAGTTTATCTGAATGATTTTGATTCAAGTCATCCATCTTTCTTTACTACTTCTTTGGGTGAGTGAGTTTGTTGTGGTTCGCAGACCTTGTTAGGTGCCATGGATATGATTGTGTCTAGTGCTTGCTGGTTCTGACGTTCGCAGTGAACCATGACTGCCAGTACTGCTCAACATGTAACTACTCAGTCATCATTTTCCTGACCCCCACCCCTGCACTCCCCCAGAAGGATCATTGTGAGAGCTATGAGCAGTATCATATTTTTTAGATTCTAACTTCTGCAAAGGGGTGTGCTTTCAGAAACTTTTGGGTTTGACTTACCAGGATAAGTTTTAACCTATCTTATACTTTTCGAACAATAAACTGAATTCAACCCAACAAGAAATTTGACTCATCCAACTTCATACATTCAAATAAAATAGTGATAAATGTGAAAGAAATTGTGTGTTTGACACAACTGGCGATGTCACACAACCAAGTTCGAGGCAAAGAGGTATAGCTGTAGAAATTTACAATCCAACCAAAGTCTATCTTTAACCCTTTTGTATATATATTGTGTCAGTTTGCTGCCAGTCCAAAAAATGTAAAATGAAATGTTATAAAAGAAATGTAATATGTTTCAGAAAATGTGTAAAGTATTCATTCTTATGAAATTATTGTTCTGTTTCTGACAGTTATGGAAATATTTTCTTGGTTTTATGACATCATGTTTTTTCGTTTCTAATAAAGTATTATTTCAAACCAACAGATTTATGTCAATAATGGAAATCTTATCAATTCAGAATGAGGCGATATGTTAGCACTTCTGCAGATCTTACAATATCCTTTGATGACAAGTTTACATATATATGCCACATAAAATGTGGGGATTGCAGGCAATATCTCCGTTGTAAGGAAATATCGCTGACATGGCATGTGAATTGTACAGTGTATTCCTCTCTTAGGGCTTGTTAATGATTTACTTTCGCAGCTCTCAACCAAATCCAGTAGCACATGTTCTTCTTGTGGTAGTTGCACTGGATGAAAATTGGAAATCACCTTCCATAAGAGAATATATCTGTATGATTGATTACCATTATTTTTATAAAAGGTCTGTTTTATTGTTTCTGGAACAGATAAACTGTCATGCCTGTTACTGTTAAGTGTTTAAGGCAATTGAAAGCATCAAGATAGCTCATTGCAAGTCATGTTTTTGTCAGCAGTGATGGGCTGGTTGCTAGTAAGTATATATATGAAACCAGGCTTGTCAGCAGCCTATCTTCACACATATCCATAAGCAGTCTGTGACTTGTGTGTATTTTCCATAACAGGAATTAAGATGATCTTCATCTCTACGTGATATGGACAAGTGCCATCAGTTGTTTACGTGTATTGTTTTTACATGAAATATGAAACAGTGATGTTTCTATTGTCAACATTCTGAGAGTTTTAATGTGAAATATGGTATCATAGATTAAACGTGAAATGGGTATGTGGATTGTCAAGTGGAGAACGAATTGCTTGACCATCTGCAACCCTGGTGAAGTTTATGTATATTCATATACCCCATCTGCAAATATGTTCAACTCTAATTCTATTGAAATCTCACCTAAAAACTCATCTTTTCTTGGTATCATATGACTGCATCTAGAACTCTGTGTATCGGCTATGAGCATGCACTGCCGTGGAATTTAGCGTTTTAGAAATTTACTTACTATTGTGCCTATGTCCCAGGTACCCTGTGATTAGGGTGGTCAGTGAGATGGGTTTAATGCCACAATATTACGCCTGATCACAACATAATAGAGGTGTTGGATGATTGCCACCTTGATGAGACCTGGTGTATGAGTAAACTACAGATCAAACCAGGAACACGATCAATGCAAACTGGGATTTGAACCCAGGATCAGTTTTCTAGTGTGCATAAGGGATGTAACTCTGCTTGTAAAACATTATGAATGGTTACACTGCTTGGCTTATGCCTAACATTGTACCTCACTGGTGTACATGTTGCCTACCTGCTTACAGTCACTTGACTGGAGTATATACAGAATGTTAGGATAAACCTGGTAGATTCTCAACTTAAACATTAAATAGTGTCAAATTTGACAACCTCAAATACAAATACAGGTATGTATTATAACTAAGGAATGTTTACATATAAAGGGAATATATAGAGGTTATCAGTCAAGTATATATTGAGATATGATCCTTGAGAAGTCCTGTATAAGGGTTTAACATTGAATTTAGCCATGTATAGTGTGTATTCCAAATGCTGGATATTTCCCTCCTGCAAGCATACAAGCGTCATCATCTCTTTGACATGCAGTGTCATTCTTAAATTCTTTCATTGTAAAACCTGTTCTCTTTTTGCCCGTATGTTAGCTAACATACACAAACACATTTAATACATATTGTCTCTTCTTGTCTTTCATGGCCTCTCACTCAGGTAAATGCTGTTTTTCAAAGGGAAAATAACCTTTTAAGCTTAGTCATGTTGCTTAAAACAAATATCAGACCATAAAAAAATCTTACTAACAGTTTGAGAAATCATTGACATTAATTCTTATTATGGACATGAGTTCAATATGCAAAAGTGATTTGTTCTCATACTATCAATGTCGCTATCATCCATGAATTCCATCGCATCCTTCCATTGACAGTGCACCTTCAGTTATGAGACTCATGGCTGGGTTGGCAATGTCAACTGATATTAACTAGACAAGTATACACTCATCAGGCTCAGAGACGAGAGATTCTATTTGTAGGGAAGTTCTTAAACCACAATTAATTACATTCAGAAACTGATCCCTTTTGAAAGTCCCTGACAGTACACTGCCTGATAGATATTTGGACGGGTGTATTATCAGCCTTTGTTCAATCAGAATTTCTGCTGTTTGTGCTATGGTTGTATCTGTGGCAGCAGTGCTGATATTGTTTGGGCTAGGACTGTAGAGCTGACAGTAATTACAGCCAAACATGACATGCGCTGCTACCTTTCCTCAACTGATGCGATGAGTAGACATGTTAGTATCTTGACCTTCACCTTAGCTAGGTTACCACAACTTGGATGACTTCCAAATAGTGTGAAAACAATTACTTTGGGGGGCTTAAAATTGAACTTCAAAGGAGAATTGAAAAATGGGTTTTGTAGGTGTTGGTAGTTGAATTGACTTGCTGGCATTGATGGATATTAGAAAGAGAAGCCACACACACATACACACAAAAGAGACACATATTTACAGAAAGCAAGACACACACACATGCATACATGCATGCACACATATGCACACAGGTAAACACACATTTGAAAAACCTATTTCCATATTAATAAGAAATCAGCGGTCTGTTTCTCAATTCTGACAGTATCTTGTACATGTGTTTGTGAATGTCTTCAAATAGTGATGACATTCTGCAGAATGGTCATCATATCCTGAAATTTCAAAACATGAGAGGCTAAAACAACAATAAATACATTTAAATTAGTAACATGTATGAGAAGAGCGACAAAATGTGGATTATCTTTCTAGCTGATTACTCAGGGAAAGATACAAGACCCGACATATCGTAGCGGAGCTGGTTCAAATTGCAACTCAGGGGTATGATACAGTTAACCTAGAACTGTGTAATGTATCGCTTCTACAAGACAGGTAAAAGTTTAATGTGTTCGTCACTCCTTAGACTGAATCATGGGATTACGTAACAGTCAGAAGTCAACAAGTGCTGAAACATGCATGCCAGGGATGGTTCTGGGAACAGTCAAGGGAAATTTACTGTCTGCATGCGAAATACAGGGTGTTAAGACAGATTTCATTGAAAAACACTCCTACATCAGGAGCAAGGACAGGGTGATCCAGTACAGGATTAATCAAACCTTGATTAGATGTTTAAGTGGAAGAGTATTGGTTGTTGTTTTTTTTTTGAGGCTGTATATGAATCCAACTTGCAGCAAGTGAATGTCATTTCATGTCAAACTAGCTACCATATATTGCTGTCTGTAAGGCAGCCCTGGTGAAGTTTATGTATATTCATATACCCCATCTGAAAGGAAATCCGGAATGAAGCCCATCACCAGTGTTTACACAACCCACATATTTGCAGTAAAAGTGTGTTGGTCTTCTGTAGTTACTTGTATATGACACTGGCCCTGTAGAACTTAGAACTTGACCACATGGAGCTGTTTTGTCTATTGACATGGTACACCAGATTGGTGATAGTGAATATTATCTGTTCATTCTAAAACCTGAACTAAGTCACACAGAGGGTCTGTTTCCTGTAATTTAATTGCCAATTAGATTTGTATCTAATTACACATATCTATGGGTGAGCATGAGCTATATACACTAAAGGCCACATTCAGAAAACATGCCCAGCAAGTCACAGATTGCATGAGCTCAGCTGGACAGAATATAATGCCTGGAGTATTGGCAAGAATTGTACAATGACTGTCATACCACCAGTACTACAACAACAAAATTATTGTTTCACATACAAGAAACAAGGGAATGACTGAGTAAGTAAATACAGCTTGTTTTACTGGTGTTATACATGTACACAATTATTGTAGAACTTTCTGTGAGTTTCCTTTCATTTGAATTTGGTTTCTCATCCAGTAAAATGACAACATAATAACTATATTTCAGTATGAATTAACAGTAGTAGTATTAACAGTATGGATGTTTAATTCTTTAAGGTTCTTGCCACAATTAGCAAGGTGACACCTATTATTGTCAGGTCTGGCCTATACAAACCAGTGGTTAAGAGAAGAGCTGCCAACTTAATAAGTACAACATGGAGACCTGGGTGCTGTTGTACAAAACAACCTTAGCACTACCCCAGTAGTAAGTCTATGTGTACGGTATAGGAGTTACGACTGCCTTAGCACTAAGATTACTTTGTACAATGACATCCTGGTTCTGAGTTTATTGCGTGTCACTACATGCAAGCTATACCAGATATGTTACACCAGAAGTGGGCCAAGGAATAAACAAGCGATATGGATTGTGGGTTAGAATACAGGTCCCTAACAATCTAATTTGTGGCACAAAGTGACAGGGTGTATCTGATGGTGAGCACCCTTTTGCTTGCATGTCACTGCATCTGAAATGTGTGGATCAATTCTTTCATGTCAGTTACTGGATTATCTGGTCCTGATGCAGTTTGCTTCTACCACTTTGCATAGCATCTTTTGATAAAATTTTTATATAATGATGAAACACATTTTGTTATGGAAACATTATCCCTCTGGCTGTGTCAAGAAAAAGTGCAATTTCACAGGGCAATGTGTAGTAACCACTTTTAGCATGCCACATACTTGCAATGGGAGAACACCCAAACTGTAATGATTTGAAATAACAGCTAGTCACAGCTGAGTTGTAACTCATCAGATTTGTCCTAATTCCCACTAAAGGTTACAAGCCATTGACCAATCAAATAGCTTAGATCTGTGTCCATTTTGTTTATGGTGACATCATATCAGTGACATGACCAAAACAAATCGATTTTCCAAGAGAAGCAACTGAGTGGTTTGTAGGTTTTTACTTGTCACAGGAATGTTTATAGAAAGGTCTGTCTAGAGGTGAGTTGCACACCTTTACTGATGTAAACTTTCTGTTCTTTTACAGTGATTGTGATATGTAGACTGACTCTAATGCTAGAGTTTCTTCTGCACAAGATGAATCCAGGTTTGCCAGTAATGTGAAATATAATCTTGTGAGATAATTCTGTGTATTTGATGGCTCTGTGTCATTCATGATTTATGTTACATTGTTTCAGTTAACATGACTTCAAAGATGCCCATCCCACCTTCCTCTTTATTACTCATACCCATTCTCATCCCTGTATAAAGTACACAAATAACAACATCATTATGGTCTGTGCTGTTTCTTCAAGTTGTATGCTACTAGTCATATGCTACGAGTCACACCGTGACAACCCACCTTGAAGAAGTCTTGCTGGCTGTAATTGTGATACAAATACCACCGTTTCTCATGTCATGGGAGGTGGTGAGAGGTTTAGCACAGTGATTTGCTTCAGTTTCAGGTTATTTTTCTGTTTTTCTGTTTATTAATTGTTATGCATCTTACCACTCAACGGATATTTTCCTATTAATTGTTATCTCCCGGCATGTAATGCGTAGGATATAGTTGATGCCTCGTCTGTCCATCCGTCCGTCCATAATCATTTTGTTTCTGGAGCATAACTCAGAAACCGTTCAATATTTTTAGACCAAACTTGATAGATATAGTAATCTCAGCCTATGTATGTGCCTTTTGCTATTTACAGATTTTTGGCATTTATAGTTTTTTGTTTTTCCATGGAACATTTTGGTGTTAAGCTTATGGTGGGGTGGGCTTCGTTTCCGGAGCAGAACTCAAAAAATGTTCAATATTTTTCTGCAAAACTTGGTAGATATATCAATCAGAAGCTGAAGTGGTGCCTTTTGCTATGTACAGGTTTTTGTGATTTATTATTTTCTCGGTTTCCATGGATCCATGGAAACGTTTCGGACATAGTCTGAAAAGTGAGAGGTGTGTTTTGTTTCCAGAGCAGAACTAAAAAATTTCTTAATCTGTCTGTAAAACTTGGCAGATATGTGTTACAGACCCCAAAGTGGTGCCTTTTGCTCTCTACAGGTTTTTGTGATTTATTATTTTCTCGGTTTCCATGGAAACGTTTTGGACTCAAAGTGGAGGAATGGGCTTCATTTCCAGAGCAGAACTCAAAAAATGTTTAATATTTTTCTGCAAAAGTTGGTAGATATGTGTGGCAGACTCCAAAGTGGTGCGTTTGGGTATTTTTAGGTTTTTGTGATTTATTATTTTCTCAGTTTCCATAGAAACATTTCGGGCTTAGTCTCAAAATGGAGGGATGGGCTTTGTTTCCAGAGCAGAACTCAAAAACCATTCAATGTTTTTCTGCAAAACTTGGTAGATATATCAATCAGAACATATAGTGGTGCCTTTTGCAATGTACAGGATCTTCTTATTTATTATTTTCTCAGTTTCCATGGAAATGTTTTGGACCTAGTCTGAAAAGTGAGAGGTGTCTTTCATTTCCAAAGCAGAAAACAAAAAATTTTTAATATCTGTTAGTAAAAATTTCTAGATATGAGTGGCAGACCCCAAAGTGGTACCTTTTGGTTTTTAAAGGTCTTGTGATGTATTATTTTCTTTGTTTCCATGGAAACGTTTAGGACTTAGTCTCAAAATGGAGGGGTGGGCTTCTTCCCAGGAAAACTATTTCATATCTTTCTACAGATCTTGGCAGATATATCAGAAAGATCTTGAAATTGTGACTTTGCTGGTTACAGATATATGGTATTTATAATTTTCATGAATTCCATGGAAACAATTCAAACTTAGTCTTAAAAAACAATGAGTAACTCTCAGATTATTTGTCCTTTCAAACATGTGGGGGCCGGGGGGGATATGTCATCTTCTGATAACTCTTGTTGTTACTTTAGCACTGAATTTTGACATTTGTGTCATCTGATGTAGCTCTGTGAGGGATACTTCGGCATTTGGACAGATTCTTTGGTACATATGTACCATCCATACAGTATGTACAACACATTTATGTGTTGCATACAAGGTACTGACAATGCAGCCATTTTCTTATGGGAAACACATCATTATCAGGCTCATTAACAGCATCAACAAATAATAACAAACACACTGGTATATCATGATGAGGGTGTTGCACAAATGCAGTGTGATTAAAGTATATCAACTGCTACTTGCTGTGGCAATTATGTAGTCATGTTCACAATCTCGTCTGAAGTGGTTCTCATACTTGTAGAAATGTCAGACAAAATGATCAGGTAGTCACAGTGGCTGCAACACACTAATATTGTGCCGCTATATCACAGTTAAGTGTGCACAATTAGGCTGGTCCTGTGGTCCCTGGCTAATTGAAATTCATCAGGACCACTAAATGATAATTTTTGCAGTGAATTTTTGTATTGATAGTTGTGTAAATTTCACTCACTCACTTAGCACACAATCCATTGTCTTACATATAGATGTATTACAGCTGGGCCAGAAGCCATAACATGATCTATGTGATCATATTCAAACCTCCCTTCTTTCAATAACAATAATAATTGGTACTGTCACTAGTGCAATATTCTTGACTGATTGTGATCACTGAGGCCAAGCTGGATGTCTAGGCAAAGGTCTAAATTAGTCCTTATCTTCCTGTAATCAAAGTGTTTGTAAGACCCTATGTCCTGCTTGTGCTGCAGAGAATGGTGAAACCTCAAAACTATAATGCATTTATGCCTTTGAGTAGCATCATGAGATATATATTGGTCTATGATCATGTTTGATTGTGTTAAATCAGTATTCAGAGTTAGAAGACGTACAGAACTGTCTGTGACAGTGTTTGCTTGTCTGTATCTGAAGATTCAGGTTTCTAGCTACAATTGTCGGCCTTGAGTTACATAGACATAGCAAAATCCTATGATGCTTGTAATCTCTGCCAAAGCATAGCTGACCGTATGGTTTCAACTATATGATAAGCATGTGCTTATCAATCACTATCAGGCAGGAATGATAACGGCCAATGTACAATATATAAGGGTAAACATATCCTGGTCCACACACGGCAGCCATCACAAACACCTGCCGAGATAAGTCAATTGTTTATTTGAACGTGGTAATATACGATAGAAGACAAGATCTAGCACTGCACCAGATTTACATGATAATTTCGTCAGGAAAATGTCCTTCACATGGCCACCATGAAAATTTCCTGATGAAAACAATACAGTAACTTTATCACAAAACATATCTTTTTTTCTTTTAAATCTTGGTAGAGAAAGCATACTTAGTTGTACCTCAAAAGTAATTATAAACAGTCTGAATCTGCATGCACACAAAGTGATATTTCACATGACCATTATGCATCAGACTGGACATACATTTATGTTACTATATAATGGATCATTTCAGTTGAAAATGAATGATTCCCAAATACTTGCTCACAATTTTGTGAGAGCATACAACAGACTGCCTATATCAAAGATGTGTTAAATCTTCTTTCCTTTAGTTTTCTTATTGTTTATTATGACCTTGAAAATGGTTTTAGTGCTACTCAAAAGATAGTAAGAATTGTGTATTACAACATTGATTTGAATAGTCATGGGACATACTCCTTAATGTGCTTCGAAGATATAATACTGTATATACAGGTGGGATGTATTACAGGAATGGGGGAAAATGTCTCACAAATAGGTTGCCATTATATTGAAATATGTTTCTCAAGTCATATCATTAATGTTTTATATACCATTTGTTTGGTAATGATGAAATGGATAGCTCCTGTTTTTGTATTGGAATAAAATTGGATGAAATACCTATTCATCCTCAAGCATGTTGTATTTCTTGTGCAACTGTAGAGGAATTGATCTACATGTAGATTAGATATAAAAGGAGTTCATTCCATGTTATTACTGATTTACCACTATTGAAAACATTAGGTGTTAGGAGTGCTCCTTTTTATCAAATGCCATGTGGTTCTATGGTTTATAACTCAAGGATCAATTAGCTGATATTTTTCTCCGCCCTTGCCTTGCTTGAATATCCTTGTCTTGTATCCTACATTTTCATTGGCAAACAAAATCAAACACACATTAATTTCCTTTTCAAAGAGAGTGTTTTTCACATTGACAGAGGACAAGTAAAATAGAATACAATTATTAGGCTGGTTTGCTTTCAAGGTTCCCGTTTGTCTTGTGGCATCGTATCGGCTCCTTTGCAAATGGATCTTAAGTGTAGTTTGGAATTCGCTACACTGAAAGGCAGCACTATGATTTTAATGTGTTTCTTAAAGTGAAAGGATGTCAATTATTGCCACCAACAGTATGTGTTCATATTTGACCACAGATTTACTTTTTTGTTGATCCATTTGATGTATTATTTACATGTTCTGAAAGTACAGATACTGATAGGTATATTTATTAATTATAACACAGCTAAGCAGTACCTCAGAATATGAACATTAATTAGTTTGCATCAAGGTCTTAGATATAAGCTGCCTTGGGAAATTGGAATTGTAATCCTAATCCCTTCATCTTTGCCAGAGAAAGCAGTTGCTATAGCAACCCTTCACCAGCAGATAATGAGTCATTTTTTTTATTGTTTTGATGGTAAAGTATCAAATGCAAATTATGTCCTAGGTGATCATTGTCAGGTGCTTGTTGAGTCAGAAATGTATCTAAATGAACCAGGCAGGTGCTTGTTGGGGAGTGCTCATATTATGCTGGAGAGATGCTGATTTCCTTGTCAAGGCATTGGTAACATGTTATTGATGAAAAATGTTGCACATAGTAGACCTAACCAGTGTGTGAGGTAACAATTAGTAATATCATATGAAAGAGACTGTTGAAAAAATGTAAAATACAGTCTTCCACATCAGTGACGTTATTGTAATTATGATGGATGTTGGCGCCTACCAGTTATACCTACCATTAGTCCAAGTACTGTTTATAATCTGTAGTAAATTTTAGCCTACCGTATAACATATAGTATGTGCTTGGAACAGCTGACGTGGTTAAGCCTGGTTGGTACTTCAGAGAAATGAGAATTTCTTAGAATTTAGATCCTTCACTTGTTGATAGTCTAGTTACATTATGGATTTGTCACAGAACAACTGGAGTGGTTAATGTAGACTAGCAACTAGTCTCTGTAAGGAAAACCAAGTCCTGTGGATAGTCAACCTCTTTACTGCAATGAGTCATGCAATATAGTGTTTTGTGTCACTATTACTCTGTACATCTACGTACTCTGCTTAAACCACTCACCAGCAATCCAGTGTACATCAACCTTGTTGATTGTATGTACACACCTGCAGCTATGTATATATTCTCCTTGTTACAACTCCATGTATCACTTGCTTGATAATGGTGTTAGCACTGAAACATCATACCCATTGTAATGAAGAAGTTGACTATCCATAAAACTTGGTTTTCCTTCATTTATACATCTTCCAAAATGCCTTTCAAAAAATAGCCTCTGAGGTGAACATATTGTACAGTAAAAATACATCAAATATAATGAAAAGGTGACTTGAGACTTTCGACATTTTCAGAAGCTGTGGAAATCTAGACTTGCCACATTTTCAAGACCTGGGTTTTCATGTACATATTTGCTTTATTTTTCTGTATGTCAGACTAGGGTCAACGGATTGGTGTAACAATGCTCCCTATCCATTGTGATTCACTGGTAACCACACATGTCATGGCTTGTACAACAGTGTTGGACATAGATAAAATGCTCTAACTTTAAGCCACCGAAAGTGTAATTGTTCATTTACAGAGGTTACTATTATTATTTCAGTTAATTGGAAAATTTGGACCTGAATTGCTAGTAGATTTTTTCAAGAATCACGATAAATATATTCTAACTGAACCTGATCCACTTAGTTTATTGCAGAGTCTTTGATATCCTTTGAAGACTTTTAAATTGTGACATATTCTGTATTTAATTGTGGTAATAACAGCTTACATCTTCTGGTGGGATCTTAAAATATATATCAAATGTGCTGGAATAGCCTTGTTAGTCACAGGTGCATATTGGATATGTTTTCAATGCATGAAGATGTAAATGTTTTATTGTGGACAGAAATAGTTGAATGCTCTTAAACAGGAAATTCACATGAAAAACACTTGTTTTAAACCAAATGACATGAATGTTTTCTGAAACAGTAAACTGTTCCTTGAAATTGTTTATCTTTGAACAAAATTTAAGTAAAGAAACATTTAGATTGGTTGGTTTGTGAAAAAGAGTTCAAACAATTGTTGTCTCTGTGTTAGTGGTTGACAGTTTGGACACAAAAAGAAGAGTTAAGCGCAACTGTAACCTTAAAAATGAAATTATGAATAAAGACTTGTTGTAAAGTTTTATGAATCCAAATTGGCAATTAGTAATGTTCGAGCTAGAACCGTATAAAAGTCCCATATGATTATGTTCTTTATCGGAACTTGATTGAGTGAGGGAGTAGTTCAGACAACTTTCAAAATATTCCTTCAGTCTCTGCAGAAGACAACAGCCCATATTGTTATGAGGATGTGTTTTTATCCCCTGCAACAACGTTGTGGATGATATAGAAACGAATTCCGTCTGTCTATCTGTACGTCCGCTATACTTTGACCAAAGCATATCTCTTATACTATTTGTGATAGCTTACCCAAACTTGGTACACATACCAAGCACGATCCCTAGATGTGCCTTTTTAGGGTAAGACTCAAATATGAATAGCATTTTTTGTGGTTTCAATGGAAACATAACTTAGGCTGTGACTATTAGGATATCATCTTGTTTGGAGCAGATCTCCTAAACTATACATGCTAGCAAGCATGATAACCAGATGTGCTTTTTTGGAGTTGGACACAGATGTGAATTTTTATTTTTTTTTTTTTCAGTTTCCGTGGAAACGTTACTTAGGCTGTTGCTTTGAGGATGTTGTCTTGTCCAGAACAGATCTCCCAAACTGTAGCTCTATCAAACTTGGTGCACACGTTTGCCATGTTCACCATGATCCCTAGATGTGCCTTCAGGGGTTGCACCTGTGTGTGAATTTTATTTCTTTTGTGTGATTTCCATGACAGCATGACTGGAATTGATGGTTGTGCTCTTTTCCAATGCAGAACTTTAAAACTATTCACTATTCTTCACCAAACTCAACACATGGATAGGTCTGGTGGTATAGTGGTGCCTTTCCACAGGTTTGGATTGCTGAATAAAGTAATTTTGTATTTCCATGGCAACATGTTCGACCTCAACTGAATTTGGTGGTTGTGTTCTTTTCCAGAGCAGAACTGTGAAAACCTTTCACAACTCTACTTCCACTCTGCCATATGCACACCAAAACATTCACATGCTGTAATCATAATTAGTTGATATACTCATGAAGAGTATTTTGCCATTATGTGGAATATTATTGATTTTAATGTTGTTAATTATAATGTCACATTAGTTAACAAGTTACTAGTGTGGATTTAAACTCACACCTTGTACTTAGGCTACAGATATTTTCACCTGTTGAGAATGGACAAGGGAGCTGCCTCTGTTTTGTTTTGTTTTTTGGTGGAAGACAGTGGGATTCCAATAATCTCCAAATGCTAGTGATGTGGCTTTTGCTAAAATTCTCTGGAACTGTATTATTTGTATATAAGGGATTGTTGCTGAGATATATGGAGGGACTGCTTTGGATTTATGCTCATCTGTCAACGATTCAAGACTGATCACTCAAGAGGCCTTGACTGCACTGAACTTTCAACATATGACAACAATCTTCAATCAGTACATTGACGTTGTTAATAGTTTGCTGTGACATAAGTTATAAGAAATCCCCTATGAACTAGCAAAATATAACACTGACAAGTCTAAAATATTTAATATTATGTATTGAGAAGACAAGAGCAAGATACAAAGATTCACGATAGAGGTTTCTAATACAATGCAACTGAGTCAAATCTAAAGAAATGGGCCACAAATATAATACCTCTTGGTTTTCATTGAGACACTTTTCTACTAAATCTTTAACAGCAAGCAATCTTGAATGTAGGTTGATGTTGATAATCACACGAAGAGCCTGTGTGTGTCCATGTATGCCTGTGCCTCATAAACACAACAACCAGCGTTATACATGTATATCCAGTCACTGATTCTTGAGCAGTCTAGTGAAGTATGGAACCTTTGCAGTCAACCTTGTTTACCAACAGTCAAAACGCACCAAAGGGAGGCAACTCTAAAGCGCTACCTTAAAGGCGTGCCACTAAAACAATTAATTTACGTGAGATTTGGAAGACATGTCAGCCAATATTTGATTACTATCAACTGCTCAATAGTCTGAAATTTAATAATTTCAAAGCTTTCTGTCATACATTAGATCTGTTTTCATGTAGCACAATCATCAGATTTGCAGATGTAAATAACTGATTGACAGGAATGATGACTGGGTATTGTTTTACATCATTTTTAGCAATATCATGCTGGGGAACACCAAAGATAGGCTTGTCACATTGTACCCATTGGTGTCAAACATGGATCATCAGTGGACACTTTTATGTAACACACTCCTGATTGTCAGCAATGAGGTTGGTTTTAAGCTGTAGTATTTCATGTTGTATGACATGTGGAACAAAAGCTTAAAGTTTCCACTTTTATGTGTTTACATTCTTGGTATTCATCACAAATCTATTGATCCAATCAGATTTATGTGTGACGAGGGGAGGTAAGTCAGTATAGCCTGAACACAACACTGCACAGCCTTGGTGCATCCCCATCTCTACATGATAGGACTTTCAGCTAAATTTTGCAAGAACATTTTATCACCACTGTAATGATTTGGCCAATGGGCTTGACGTTAAGACTGTCATTTAATGTAACTCAGCTTGAATATTGTGTATCCTAAGATTTTCTCCATCCTGTCCCAATTAGGTATTCATGGATAAGTTTTGTGAAGAGGAAAAAGTCTTGTCGATAGAGCATGTTCCCAGAGAGCAGACGGCGGGCTGTGCAAGCCCCAACTTCATGATGAAGATGGTAAAGGATGGTACTTAATGCTTTCCTGTGTGCCACTCAGCATTAAGGAATAACACAGGAATGGTCAGCTCGGATTCAGTACATTGCCTGAGTGGACTACCTCAGTCAGCAACCATTAGAACAGCAGCATTGATGCTGTCTGGAGAAGCAGATGTAAGTGCACACTCTCTTGCATTCATGTGTATTCACATGTCTATTGAATGTGACGTTAAGCCTCATTTCAGCTCATCTCAGTGTCAGCTCAAGGATATAATGTTCTGTATCAGGGGAGTTTAGGATTATCAGGGTTGGGAAGCTATTCCATAGAGTAATTATCTTCTTGTTAGTGGGTGCACTTCATGTCATTTCTGTTCCTATAACCATTTGACACACAGGTTGTAGTTGAGGTTAAAAATGTACAAACATGTTAATATCTACAAATAAATGATTGCAGGAACATGTTCTTCATACTTGCCTCAAGATCCAAACATTAGAGAGCACTTAAGTGTAAGTAAAATGCCACTTACAGAGCTGGACTACAACTAGTCTCAGAAATGAAGATATTTTACAGAAAAAAAGCTCTTCGTTTACAAAAAGATAAAATGTAATTAAGAAGACTTACTGCATTTGCTGAAGTGGTGGAAATCTAGGATTGCCACATTTTCTAGATTTGTGTGGGCTTTCTTGGATATATTTGCTTCAGTGACTGTAGGATAGACTATTACAGAGTCATCTGTTTTCTCCTGTGTATGTCTGAGATAACTTAATGTGCAAAATCCATGAGATTATGCAACATTGCCTGAGATACATTCTTCACAAATATCTAAGGAAAGAAATATGCTGTAACTGGTGTTTAATTCCCATAACTGCAGTGTCAGACATAACCATTCAGTTCCTGCCACTTGGGCTGAAATTAGATATCTCAAACCCAGTAAGCGTATATTCCCCAAACTTTTTTTCATATAAATCAAAACTGGCTAGGATTCCATCCATTAATCAATGGTCAAGAGTTAACCATTTTCAAAGGCCATGAACACAAACAAGTGCTCAGACATTTTAATTCAAATGGATTAATCCTCAGATAGGCCATGTGGGATTTGGCAGCACAGGAGCTGCAGCTAATAGGATCAGAGAATAGACCAAAGATGAGATGACACTTGCTTGCTACTTGCCTAGCTCTCTCCGCCTCTTCAGAACTTTCAGCAGATGAGGCTGTGTTGTTTAAAGGTCACATCAAATCAAAGGTCAGACATAACTTGACACTAGTTGATGGTGGTGCTGTTGGGGAAGCCAAGGTAAAGATGTCCTGTTCAGTGACTCTTCTAGGCTCTGATAGTAATGGCTGTGATGCATCTGCATATAACTTACCCAATTATCAGTATTGAATTGCTTCAACTTTGAAATCAAGGAAAGGAATTATCTTTGATATTTTCATTGTCCTTAATCATGCAGAATGAGTACTTTGATCATATCCCGATCATTAAAGAATATTTCATCTCAACGTCATCACATGTCCCTCCTGGCATATTGCAATAGATTTTGTTATGGTGACAGGAGGAAAGGTGTTGATACCTTCCTTGCTATCTTCCCCACTCAGATGTTTCAGCATGTAGACTGTATATCAATCTCATACTGAGTCACTTTACTTTGCCAGATAGACCAGTAGATGTTGTGTTTTCAAATGGGTTGGTTAGATGGTTGAGTGGTCAAAGCTGTAGGAATGTCAACAACCACACACACTGAAGTATATGTTGGACATGGCCTGTTTCCTGTGTTTGGCATGGATGTTGGGTGGTCAAAGCTGTAGGAATGTCAACAACCACACACACTGAAGTATAAGCTGAACATGGCCTGTTTCCTGTGTTTGGCATGGATGTTGGTTGGTCAAAGCTGTAGGAATGTCAACAACCACACACACTGAAGTATATGTTGGACATGGCCTGTTTCCTGTGTTTGGCATGGAAGTAATGTCATGTGAATACAATAATCTACAGCAGTAGACATGGACCGACATGGAAGAAGTCTCCATTGTTTTGTAATATCAAATTGTAAAAGAAAAACAAAGAAAAGAAACATATAAAATTCCTTCCAGAATGGGTCCAGATGTTTTCATAAACATACAAGGACTATAGAAACATTTGTGAAATGAGTACTCTGTAATACCATGTAGTAGAGGTTGCAGTAGCACTATCATGGATGAGCCCTGATCTGTTTCATTCTGTAATGCCAAGCAATAAATGTCACCCTGTGATGTGAAGAGCCACGTACAATAGCACTATCATGGATGGGCCCTGATCTGTTTCATTTTATAATGCCAAGCAATAAATGTCACCCTGTGATGTGAATAGCCACATGTGCAGTAGCACTATCATGGATGGGCCCTGATCTGTTTCATTCTGTAATGCCAAGCAATAAATGTCACCCTGTGATGTGAATAGCCACATGTGCAGTAGCACTATCATGGATGGGCCTTGATCTGTTTCATTCTGTAATGCCAAGCAATAAATGTCACCCTGTGATGTGAATAGCCACATGTGCAGTAGCACTATCATGGATGGGCCCTGATCTGTTTCATTCTGTAATGCCAAGCAATAAATGTCACCCTGTGATGTGAATAGCCACATGTGCAGTAGCACTATCATGGATGGGCCTTGATCTGTTTCATTCTGTAATGCCAAGCAATAAATGTCACCCTGTGATGTGAATAGCCACATGTGCAGTAGCACTATCATGGATGGGCCCTGATCTGTTTCATTCTGTAATGCCAAGCAATAAATGTCACCCTGTGATGTGAATAGCCACATGTGCAGTAGCACTATCATGGATGGGCCCTGATCTGTTTCATTTTATAATGCCAAGCAATAAATGTCACCTGATCTGTTTCATTCTATAATGCCAAGGAATAAATGTCACCCTTTGATGTGAACCGCCACATGTGCAGTAGCACTATCATGGATGGGCCCTGATCTGTTTCATTCTGTAATGCCAAGCAATAAATGTCACCCTGTGATGTGAATAGCCACATGTGCAGTAGCACTATCATGGATGGGCCCTGATCTGTTTCATTTTATAATGCCAAGCAATAAATGTCACCTGATCTGTTTCATTCTATAATGCCAAGGAATAAATGTCACCCTTTGATGTGAACCGCCACATGTGCAGTAGCACTATCATGGATGGGCCCTGATCTGTTTCATTCTGTAATGCCAAGCAATAAATGTCACCCTGTGATGTGAATAGCCACATGTGCAGTAGCACTATCATGGATGGGCCTTGATCTGTTTCATTCTGTAATGCCAAGCAATAAATGTCACCCTGTGATGTGAAGAGCCACATGTGCAGTAGCACTATCATGGATGGGCCCTGATCTGTTTCATTCTGTAATGCCAAGCAATAAATGTCACCCTGTGATGTGAATAGCCACATGTGCAGTAGCACTATCATGGATGGGCCCTGATCTGTTTCATTTTATAATGCCAAGCAATAAATGTCACCTGATCTGTTTCATTCTATAATGCCAAGGAATAAATGTCACCCTTTGATGTGAATAGCCACATGTGCAGTAGCACTATCATGGATGGGCCCTGATCTGTTTCATTCTGTAATGCCAAGCAATAAATGTCACCCTGTGATGTGAATAGCCACATGTGCAGTAGCACTATCATGGATGGGCCCTGATCTGTTTCATTCTGTAATGCCAAGCAATAAATGTTACCCTGTGATGTGAATAGCCACATGTGCAGTAGCACTATCATGGATGGGCCCTGATCTGTTTCATTCTGTAATGCCAAGCAATAAATGTCACCCTGTGATGTGAATAGCCACATGTGCAGTAGCACTATCATGGATGGGCCCTGATCTGTTTCATTCTGTAATGCCAAGCAATAAATGTTACCCTGTGATGTGAATAGCCACATGTGCAGTAGCACTATCATGGATGGGCCCTGATCTGTTTCATTCTGTAATGCCAAGCAATAAATGTCACCCTGTGATGTGAATAGCCACATGTGCAGTAGCACTATCATGGATGGGCCCTGATCTGTTTCATTCTGTAATGCCAAGCAATAAATGTCACCCTGTGATGTGAATAGCCACATGTGCAGTAGCACTATCATGGATGGGCCTTGATCTGTTTCATTCTGTAATGCCAAGCAATAAATGTCACCCTGTGATGTGAATAGCCACATGTGCAGTAGCACTATCATGGATGGGCCCTGATCTGTTTCATTCTGTAATGCCAAGGATAAATACCACCCTGTGATGTGAATAGCCACATGTGCAGTAGCAGTACCACTTCATTATCCCAATGTTCCCCATGGAGGACATGAATAAGGGGAATTTAGGTTATTAATTGCTGCACACAGAAGAATGTCATGGTGTCTGTAATGAGATGACAATATCATTTGTACATTTAGAGAACTGTGTAATCATCATCTAAGTATCTTATTCAGTCCATCACTCAAGCTTCTTCCTTTGGGCAGGTACTGTATGCACTCTTTGTAACAAATGACCTATTCTTAGTGGAAGTAGATGTTCATGCAAACTGTAAAAGGACAATAAGTTAACTGGGACCTTTTTAGCAATAACACAGTATAATCATCTGAAAGATTCGTGTCGGGAATAAATGTTTACATTCAAGGGTGAAGACATCTTCTTTAACAATACATAAGTACATGTACTTACAGTGTTTGCTGTGATGCAACACACCGTGCTATAGTGTGGATTAAACACAGTCATCTGAGAATGTATGGTGTCAGAAAACACATTTTATTTGATTAGATTCAATCCCATTTTTTGACAGAAACAACGGAAACACCGTGAGAGAATGGCATTACCCAATTCCATATGCATACGCTGATTGCTATTTCTGGCTTAGTTGAATAACAGGTAGAATAATGTTAACAGGAACAACAATTAAATTATGATGTCTATTGATTTTTATTGCAAGTTTCCCATACATATATATGTTTTCATTTTCAAAGTTTGTTTATTTCCACCCTCAACTGGGCACAATACACGAAATAGCAGTTTTGTTATGTCCTTGGAAAATACAATTTTACTTGGCCTTTGTTCCACATTATGTAATAGGTACTACAATGCAGATGTCTAATAACGTGGGGGGGGTCATCCGTAGACCCCTAGACCCGCGTTATGGCAAGGGATTACTGTATGTAGCTGAACGTGTGTTAGATGATGCTTCCAACCATGGATACTATGCAATGCACAGTGGTGGTGACTGCTGTTCAGGTATAGCAGTACATCAAACTTACCCTGAGTTTATCAGTGGCAGGGCATCAACTTCCCTTGTAGTCTTCTATTTGGTCTGATTCAGGGTTAATCCTTTAGACACTCATTTTCTTTGTCAAGTCTTTACTTGTGATCCAGCTAGTCCATTGATTCAATAAACTATTAGATTGGTGTGAGAATGAGGGCTCTGTGATGGGTGTTGTTTGGAAGGCAACCAAGCCATTTTCTTGGATCACTAAATAACCAATCTGCTGTTCATCAGTGTTGAAATTGACTTCCTTTGTTCTTTTTTCCATATGACATCCACATATAGATATAGCTGAATTCAAACTGTATGTTTTCTAGCAGAAACCCAACTGTTTAATGCCTTCTGAATGATAAGAAAGATATTTGAAACATGCCCACCACTGCCCCACCAGTGCTGATGAAAAGGGCAGAATATCATATTCCCTTACAAACATGAATAAACAAGATCATAATTAATGGGAAATCATTATAAATCAATCATCGTCATCATCGTCATCATCGTCATCATCATCAGCAGCAGCAGCAGCAGCAGCAGCAGTATCATTATTGTTACATGAAACTGATTAGCATGGATCTAGAGTAACATAATCAGAAACAACAAGGATGAACCATGGTTTTCTCGAATGTGTTTGGCTGTGGACAGCTCACTGTTCCCCACCATGCACCCTTGCCACATGTTTGTGGAGCTACCACAACACTCCAGATCATACAATGACTTCCTTGGCTACAGTCAGTATATACATACATTAACTCACTGGGTAGGGGAATGTGTCCAATGTTTTGTGCAGAGATACTAGTGATAGAATTGAACTGTTGTGTGGCCCATCTCAGTATGATGAAGAGAATCATGTAACAGATGGCATGTTGGACATGTATAAATGCTTGTGGGATGTCACGCCAGATTCACTCAAGTTCTGTTGCAAGGTCAAGGATGTTATCTGGCAGATGAAGAAGACGATGTAGATGTCAACCCATCTTGTTCCAAACATGCTCTATTGGGGAAAGATCCGGTTAATTTGCAGGCAGGCAGTAAGTCAACGTTGTGGTGTTGGAAGAAATCCATTGCAGCCCTTGCTGTATGAGGGCGGGCATGATCCTGTTGGAATGTTAACCCAGAGCCATGACGTTGCAGAAAAGGAATTGCGACCGGTCAAAGACTCTGATCCCTGTAGCCCACACCATTTAAGTGACCGTGAACAAACACCAAAGACATTCTTTGGTGTGCTGTTATTCCATCCCAAATCATCATGGAACCACCACCACCACCACCAATGCGATTCCTCTCCAAAGACATAATGTGCATAATGTTCTCCCACGTGTCTATAGGCACGTTAACGTCCATCACTATGGGAAATGTTAAACCTTGACTCATCAGTAAGAAAAACATTTCTCCACCAAAACAAGGACATGATTTCGGCACCACATTCAGCGAGCTTGTTGATGGCATTGTGTCAGGATAGGTCGTATGGCGGAACATCATGGTCTGATCCCGTGATGACGTAAACGTTGTCGAGCTGTGGTGGGGTGAATACGGCGAAGTCCTTGGATGATCCAGGCAGTCATCAATGCGGTCTGAAACCTATGCAAATATGGGTCGTCCTTATCCACCTGTCCTGTCTTGGAGTTGTTACATGTGGATGTCCTGAGCATGGCCGATCGATGATGTCATTTGTGTTCTTGAAGGATCTCACCAGTGCAGAAATGGTGTTCCGGTGGCAGTTGAAATGTGCAACCAGTTGTTGTTGAGACATTCTCCCAATGGCCTCATGACGTTGTGCAGATGTTAGCCTTGGCATGCTATGTGTTTCAATAGCCGTGGAATTTATTTTAAAGATCACAAGGGCAGGGGTTGAGCTTTCCAAAGTGACCGTATTGTGAGGCATTCATTTGCTCTGTTTCTCTTTCATGTAATGCACTGACCTCACAGAACGTTGCATGTGCATGCATGTTGGATACATGTTGTATGTGTCTACACAGGTTTGATAAATTTAGATTTTAGATTTTTGTGTACACAGTTTCTTTATGTGCCTGGTATATGCTTAGTGTGGCACTTATGTTTCAAAAAGACTAACTGTTTATCATATAGAAATCAAAGGAAACAGTTAAGACATTCATTTTCAGAATTATGTGGCAAGCACAATTTGAATTAAATTGTACATGTCAGCATGTTTTGTGTGTCTTTAATACTCTGGATAAATTTAATATTTCATAACATGTTTAGTGGGTCTCACTGATCGGTTATATCATGATATTGTCAGGTGTCGATAATGTGCTATGGCGTTGACATGGTGTATCAATTATTCATGAAACACTGAAATGTGAGTGATGTTTTATGATGCAGATAGGAGTCAAATGGGAGAAAGTGGAAAACAGGATTTGCAAATTTGTGCAGCCTGTTGTAAAATTTTAACAAGGTTTGAAAAGAAAATTTGACATGACCTTTCCCATTATTTGATGTTATGTGAAAGAATGAAGTTTGTTTTTATTTTGTTGATTTGACTTAATGGGATTAGACTGTTTTGTGTCAAATTGAATTTTTTATTCTCTCATGATATAAATATTTGACAAAATGTTTCTGTTTATCAGTTTGGACAACAGTTGTTTGCAAAGGCAGCTGACATAATGGAATTGGACAGCAGTGAATTGAAGACAGATGTAATTTAATATCAAGTCGTGTGTTTCATGTCAACACAGTCAGTTGTCTTCAAGATTTGCTGAAAGGTTTCCAGACAGGTGATATTAAGATGTCATGATGTACTATCTGTCGTGCAAATGGCATGTATCGTTCTGTTGGCAAATATGACAAACTATGGATGAAAAGCTTATGTTCTAACATTTGGCATCAAAAGTTTCCAATGAAATGTTGATTGCAAAACCAGGACTATATTGGCCTGTATGCTTTGCTGAAGAATGTGTAGCTCTGCCTAGTAAGGACCTTCCCTCCAGTTTGTTTACTGAACATATTGCATAAGGTGGGTGCTGTATTTGTACATTTGATATTTATTGGCTAGTTAAAATTGAGCATTGCACACTTACCATTTATTATGGATCACATGACATCTGAAATAGCTCTGTAGGTAACTGGATCTGTTTGTAGAAATAGTCACAAGGTGACATGAACTTAAGGAAGGTGTTTTTCATCCAGTATGAAAGGATGATCAAATTTGAATATTCTAAATATGTGAAACTTATTTTTTATTCAACCATGAGACCATGATAAGACTGTATTATTATCTAATATGTAAGATTTTTGTATTGCATTCTAAATTATTTGGTAACATGAGATTACGGAAACGAAATCCATCATTACAGATATTTTATGATTGTGGATCATCACCTTTTGCCAGCTGAGTTTGTGGGCCAATAGTGATTTAACCATGGATTTAAGAGACAGATCATATAGATGCTCTATAAAAAGACTTTCCGATGTTGTGGATGAAAGAAGTTTTTGATTTTGTCCTCTTCCCCATAATGTGCTTTAAACTTAAATTTATTTGGCCTAAAGAGAATATAATAGTATTACACTATGATTTGTAAAAGTCTTAATTTATCCGTGTTGAAATTTACTTTTCCAGCCTAGGTGCCTTTTTGCTTTCAGTTGTTGTGTAATAGTCTATGGACAGGCTATTAAGATGACTTGTGATCCTTGTTTTAAGGAAAATGTTCTTTTTATTAAGAAATAAGAGTTTATCTGTTCACCTTGTTTTATGGCTTTGAAGTATAATACAGTGTAATCACTTTTAACTAGATGAATTGATGTCTACTGAAAAGTTTGCCAAAAGAAATAGAATTTCTCAACTTAATTTACGAGGTCAGTTTGGTTTGCCAGAATTATATATGGTGAAATCTCACATTCATCACAATTCCAATATTTTTTCACCAATGAAGCATGGAACATGTATAGCATGGTGGCACTTATTAAAAATGTTCATGAGGTAAATTTGTTCTTAGAGATAAAGCAGCAGTGAACAAATGAATGAATGTTGAATGTTGTTTTTTCCATAATGTCTCCAAAGGTTTTAGATATCCCTTCTACTCAACTGTGCAAAATCTATAATATATCCTAATTTACTTTGTTATGTGTGGCATATCTAAAGACTGTGAATATAGTTGGTCATGGGTCAGTTATTGAAGCAGTGAACACTTAATACGATGACTACAGCAGGTATAAAGTCACTCAGTAATCTGAAAATTCGAGATCGAAAAATTGTGCATGGTCCAACATGTAAGTCTGTGGTGGCTGAGTGGGTTAGACAGCTACCTTTGTGTGACTGAAAGTATAGGTTCAAATCCTTGATGAAACTCAACCTAACTAAAGAATTAGAATCTGTACTTTACTGTGAAAGAGTAGTCTCAAATGTAATGGATGGTATATGGTCTAAAAAGGTTCCAGTTTAAAAGAAAATGAACAAACTAGATGAGAACAATGGCTAGCTGCTTGTAGAAGCACCAATCAAATCTTGGTTGCTTCCCACATACAAACAGTGTGTGTTTAGCTCACCTGACAAGCTGTCTAAGCTGGAGGCATCTCATGCTGTTTATCCACACTGCTGGATCAATGAGCAAGACATGACATGGTGGGTCTTACCATTGATGCCAGTTGACTTTTGATTTTGGTTACCATGGAATTTCTAATGTTTTGACAGAAATTTTATATAGCTTATTGATCTAATCACCATTTTAACAGTTAGTATTTTGTTTATTGATGGATGTCACAGATCTATTTGTTTAGTAAACGTAACATGCTTTTTGTTTGGTGTTCTTTAATATGAGTTTCATAAGCTCATGACAGTTAGATGGAGGATTGAAAGCAAGATCTTCCTTTAATGTAGTTTGTGAAGTGTTGCTATTTTGTGATCTGATTCTATATACAGTTAACCTGGTAACATCCAGGTTAGACTTGGTTTTCCGTAGCCCATGACTGTTGTGAGAGATGAAGGGATTGGATGGTCAGGCTTTCTGACTTGGCTGACACATGTCATCATATCCTATTAGCATAGATCTATGCTCATCATGTTGATCACTGGATTATCTGGTCCAGAAACTGTTTTATACACACACAGTCATCATATGTCTGGAATATTGCTGAGTTTGGTATAAAACTAACTCATTCACTTAAATATTGGCCAGTGCATCACAGTATATGGCTATTTCTATGCTGCAGTCAGCAATGTTCCAGCTGTATCACAGGGCACTGTAAATAATCCTGTGTTTACATAAGCTTCTCATTCTGTGATGCAGAGTTTACATATGATACAGGTTTTGAAAGCTAGAATCACGTTTCTCGGTGATAGGGCCCTACAATAATAATGTGAAGCATCCCAGGGGTCTATAGTTTTACAAATTTCATCTGCTGGTGTACTGTAGTAAACCCTTATGTTAATGTAAATGCTGACAAAACTATTTGGATCAATGCTTGGCTATCTATGTAATATACAAACAAAAATGTTGAATTTGTACATGTTTGTAGGATGTTTATTATTTAGCATAAGGGCTTGCACACATGTTGTCTACTTGTTCAATAAGAACTTGAATATGGCAAAATTTGATTTGTAATGGCTGGAATATGCATTATACACAAGTCATTAGCCCAAATGCCACTGTATTTGTAGGAAATACCACTTTAAGTCAAACCTTTTCATGGCATTTTGATAAATTGTGAATACTTTCTGTACCTGACCTACTTTGTGGAAAGCTGCATCTACGTCTGTATGTTGTAGGTGATGTATTTTCACTTTTTGTAGCTCTGCACAACAGCTTGCAAGTTCAATGCAGTTAACATGACCTGAAAGTATAAGTCAGTCTGTAGGATTACATCTGTTACTCTTCAAACAAAATTTATACCAAGATGATTTGCATTGATATCCAAAGGAAAAATATCATTGATTTTTCTGACACATCTGTTATTGACAAAGCTGTTGCTGGCAAATATTACATGAATGATAGTGGTCTTGTGTTTCACAAATAGATGTTTAAATGCATAGCCTCATGGCCTATAATATGATTACCAAGATTTCAAAATAAGGAAAGAGGCAACATTTTCTCAGATCTTAGAGTTAACCATTTGGCAGTGGGTCCTACAGACAATCGAGTCCTACCGAGTAATTTCAATACTGGAACTCTTTAATTCTACATTGATTCACATGATACATTTAGTAATTACCTTACTGATCGATTCCAAGGATTCATTTATAGCAGAAGCCTTTGTTTGCTAGGTTTTTGGTTTTGAAAATATATGTCAGTGGCAAGGAATGACACCATGTTCTAGCAGTACCACATTAGGGTCGTAGGAAGGATATTATGTTCTGACAATATCATTTTAGGGTCTTAGGAATGACATATGTTCTAGCAGTATCATGATAGGGTCCTAGGAATGACATATGTTCTAGCAGTATCATGATAGGGTCCTAGGAATGACATTATGTTCTAGCAGTATCATGATAGGGTCCTAGGAATGACATTATGTTCTAGCAGTATCATGATAGGGTCCTAGGAATGACAATATGTTCTAGCAGTATCATTTTAGGGTCCTAGGAATGACATATGTTCTAGCAGTATCATGTTAGGGTCCTAGGAATGACATATGTTCTAGCAGTATCATGATAGGGTCCTAGGAATGACATTATGTTCTAGCAGTATCATGATAGGGTCCTAGGAATGACATTATGTTCTAGCAGTATCATGATAGGGTCCTAGGAATGACATTATGTTCTAGCAGTATCATGATAGGGTCCTAGGAATGACATTATGTTCTAGCAGTATCATGATAGGGTCCTAGGAATGACATTATGTTCTAGCAGTATCATGTTAGGGTCCTAGGAATGACATTATGTTCTAGCAGTATCATGATAGGGTCCTAGGAATGACATATGTTCTAGCAGTAGCATGTTAGGGTCCTAGGAATGACATTATGTTCTAGCAGTATCATGATAGGGTCCTAGGAATGACATATGTTCTAGCAGTATCATGATAGGGTTTTAGGAATGACATTATGTTTTAGCAGTATCATGATAGGGTCCTAGGAATGACATATGTTCTAGCAGTATCATGATAGGGTCCTAGGAATGACATATGTTCTAGCAGTATCATGATAGGGTCCTAGGAATGACATTATGTTCTAGCAGTATCATGATAGGGTCCTAGGAATGACATATGTTCTAGCAGTATCATGATAGGGTCCTAGGAATGACATATGTTCTAGCAGTATCGTGATAGGGTCCCAGGAATGACATTATGTTCAAGCAGTATCGGGTTAGGGTCCTGTGAATGACATTTTGTGGCAAGTGGCCAAGGAATGACACCACGTTCTTGTAATATCATATTAGGGTCCTAGGAATGATTTTATGTTGTGATGTTATGGTATGGCCCTTTACGTTGTTGCAATATCATATGACCTCAGTTATATACACGAGTTGAACTGATGAGGGTCACAAATCCTGCCACACTCTGAATCATCCCTAATATGAAGATTAAGATGTAAAGCCCAAACCTGTGATGCACCCAAGGGCTAATATGTAGCTCAGCAAGATGTAATGTTCTTTCAGATGTCACCTTGCTCTCAAATTAGGGATAATTGGGTATTGAATTCTAATTTGGAGATTGAAAGCTGAACATTGTGCTCATTCAGAATGTGCTCTAAATAGATGTAACAGATGACTGCCTCCCAAGGAATAGAAATAAAACTACAAACTGAATGAATAATTCATCACCTATGGACATGCCATATGTAAATTACTGAAGTAGATTTGTTATACCGATGATCTTGCAGTGGTTATCAAACTCACAAGTACACATGGAATTAGTCTCCATCTTTAGCGAAGCTGAAACCATCGTATCTTTTAATAAGAACCTACTATGAATGATTTAGATGCTGGTAAAATGTCAATCTTGCATGACCTGCTGTTCATTTCAATGAGAACGTTATCGATCATTATCATTAGGTTATGTAGTCTCGATCAATGATGAGATCCTATCTCAATCTCTAATATTACAAATGGCGAAAAAAATGTTGTGTAATAGGGTGTGAAATAATGAATGAATTTTAAGGAAAATATATTTGGTCACAATGACATGATGAGAGGGTGCATGTTTTGATAGCAAATCTTAAACATGACAAAAAGCACAATCCACTAATTTCTCTTGATGGATTTCCTGAAGAAGATGATTTATATCCTTAAGTTTTTACCGTGATAATGCTCAGTGTTTCAAAGTCCACTTGAATCTATATATTCTGACTTCACACACACCATATATGTCATTTATGTATTTGAACTTTGAATTACATGTACTAATTTTAGGATATATTTTGTTTGAAAAAAGTAGAAATTGGTTGATCATGGTATCCTCATGTTATAAAGCACAACTTTGTGTCAGACAAAACCAAACCCAAATCTGAGAAAGTCCAATGTGCTTATCACTCCATTCTTCTGTTTAGCAGAAGCAACAAACATTGCTGTTCCAAAATGTATGATATGCAAGAATTTTTAATCTGATGATTTGTTTATTGCTCTTTTAACAGTACATCATTATATAGTTTTAATTTTGACATAGAACTATAGAGTGAGAAACAGAAGTAACATAATTCTGAGACTAAGCTAAGTTGTAAAGAAATGAAATGTTGGAATTAAGTATTCCAGTTTAAGCTAAAACTTTCTGAAACGTGACAACAACTAGCCTGAACTACACAACTTTCCTTTTATGGACTGAAGCACTTTTTTCACAAGAGAATCAGAAATGGCAATTTACACCCCAAAGAAAGGTAGTTTGCTGTGGAATCAATGGGACTGAGCGTCAAGCAACCAAAAAGCTGATTTTATCACAACACTGATAGTTGATTCTCCAGTTGCCTATTGAGACTGCCACAACTCACATTACAAACCATTTTATTGTCTTCTTGAAAACTTTCATTCCACATTCGCATGAAAGGGAATTAACCTGAGGTTAAAGCATGGAGTTCAAATATTGATTCCACGCCATATCTAAAGCTATATGTTTAACATTTTGAAAAAGGTGAGACACAGTTACATCTCATGTAATGTTAAGGAAATATTAGCAGAAGGGGAGATAGAATGATTGATTTTAGTTAATGACCAGAGCGAGGATTGGATTTTCTAGGTTTTCAAGTACCCATAAAAATCTCTAAATTTGCTGAATATTATTGCATTTCATTCTGTGGAATGACTATGATAGTATTCATCCCCATTTTGTAATTTGCTCATGTATGAGAAATTGACGTTTGTATTTAGTAGTGAAAGAAAGGCGAATCTCAAAAGAGTGTCTTTTCATATCACATATATCAACATGAGTCCATAAAAGTAACAATAGTCTGGATGGTTTCCTCTTTCTCTTGTCATCATTGTTTTATTTCATATCACAAGGCCTGTTAATAAGTTTTTGTGTGTTGTTTAATGTCATGCTTATGGATTAGTGATGAAAAATATTTAAAACCAGTGCTAGTATGGGTAGTTTTAAACCACCTTAAATTCATATAGTACATTTCAAGCATTGAATGAAAATAAAGTGTATTGGTATTTGCCTTTTGATTGCATGAAACTTTGTGACTTGTCAGTTTTACAACCTTGAATATGATCTGTCTGAAACGTCTTTAATACTGTATCTATGGATACTTAATAACTAAAAATATGAGAGCTGATTAATCGACAGTAAGTTTCTTTCACCATCAGTTCAATTCAATTGCAACTAAAAAGTTTCTTAACTTTAAATTGAGTGATGACATGCCATGTTTGTTTAAACAATCCATACTTCCATGCTCCTGTGCAGCAATGCTAATTGATTCCCAATTTCACACTTACAAGTATTTCAAGTTGAATGTGCAGTTCAACACTTCATTGTCTTCATTGTTGTTGAAGATTTGGACAGTTGCCTGGTAACTATATATGTAAATAGTCAATACTGAACATATAAGTCCCTCTGCTAAAATAAACACATTTATATTGCCTCGGCTCATGCTTGCCACTAGGCTTGCCATATGTCATGTAAGTCTGACTATAGCTGGTTGTGTGCTGTGCAATGTTCATGTGGCCTTTGAAATGTTTTGCCCATGTCTCCTTTTGATGGGACTAATGATGTAGAAGGTATTACCGCTTCATGCCGCTTCATGCCGCTTCATGCCGTTTCAAGCTCATCTCACAACAACAGTGCAGAAAAACAGGAATGTTTAAAAACTCCATGACAAACATGAGCTGTGTTCAGTAAGTATGTTATTTCTTCAGACAGCCTAAACCAAGAAAGGTAAATGGACATGTCTTCCTTAAGTGAACTCATGAGAGCAAGCACTGCAATGACACTGACGTTCATCTGTAGGGAGATTCAAACCAGAAGCGGCAGATCTAAAGGATCTCTGCAGGAATAGATGCCATGGATTTCAAATTATATTTCTGGATATCAAAGAGCACAACAGTTACAAATGTGTAAACATGTAATAACTATATTTCACAAACCTGCTTCAGAGATGGACTTCCAGATAATACTTTGAACATTTACAAATTTTGAGAGGAACCTAAAGGACATTTTGAGTCACCATCAGCAGAAACAGTACATGTTTAATCAATCTGAATTCTTATGTATTTATGCTATGATATACAACATTCTTCAAAAGATATGTTGCCAAGCCATAGGGTTGATATGGTAACTTGAGTCTGCAGACTGAAACCTGTCATGCTACACTGATGGACTAATGATCCTTTCCCACAAGTACAGTCACATGTGACTATGTGTCAGTTTATTGCACCTAAACTGTCTTCAGTACCTGGGAGTCCTATAATTTGAGTAGCTCGCCTCATCACAACTTCAAACTGTGAACATTGTGCTGGATTGCTAGGAGATTCTAGTACCTATTATCACCTTCCAGTTGACTGACTGTCAGACATAGGAATGCTCTCTGAATTTAAATGGGTTTGGGATAATTTTAGGCCAACTTGGAATGGGTTCACATTTGTTTGGTTTTTGAAATATTTAAACCACAACAACTTTTTTCTTGTTGATTGATGAAAGGATTCTTGGGATTTGCAGAAAAATGGATAAGCACAATGTTGGTAATTTTAACTTTTTAAAGATGCATGCTAGGATCTTGAAAGATATGTATATTAGTGACAGGATTGTCATACAGAGAGAAACAGCCTGTCTATTCTAAAACTGAAAATCTAGGGGGGATTTGTCGCCCCTTTACAAAGAAAGGATGGGGATTTGGAAAACGTAGGGGGGAATACCTGCATTACTGTCTTTCAAAATAGTGTGGATGTACGAAAGCTATTGCAAATGCCACCAGTGAAACTATTGCTCATTTTATTTTGGCTACAATAGTCACATATTATAGCACCAAGCTCATTTGAGAGAGCCATGGCCATTCTTGCAACCATTTTTCCTGAAAAACACTTGGTTGCAACTTCAAGTGATAATATTGTCTGATTTCGAAAACGAAGCTAAAACGAACTGATGTTCTGAAAAACTGTGTTTTGCAAGTGCTGTACACAAGCACTATGTTTAGAATTCATAGTCTAACATTGTCAATTAATTAATTAATCAAATCATAACCTAATCGAAAAATGCCATATATTTCCATACTGATATGAATGGAATTTCGTTTCCCCAGTGTTTACATGTTGTCACTCGAACGTGACTCTGTGGCCTACTCCAATTTAAAAAGTCATTCCTTGTCAATATAAAGCTTTTTTCGTATGTTTTTGAAAGGTATTTAGGGAGCAAATTACTATGCGCAACAGTTCGCGCTCTTGTTGTTTTTATGGGGCACGATTTGATCATTATGAGCTCGAATCGCCCAATCGTGCATCCTAGAATAGACACTGGCCTGATTGTTCATGTTCCTGGAGATGCTTGTACCTTAACACTACCTATGAGGAATTATTACTGAAACAATAACAGACTGAAACATGGATGATGTTTTCTAAAACCTGATCATAGACAAAAATCTAAACATATTTCTAGTTATAAGAGTGTTTTATTTTTGGAGGTGGGTGGGTGTGGGGTGTTTTGAGTGTGTGGATGGGTGTATGTTACAACTACAGTCAGCAATATTCATTGAAAACTGAAAATACAGGTGAGTGGACCAGACAATCCAGTGTTTGTTTCTGACAGGGTTGCCAGTGCAGAAATCGCAGTGACAACATTGTCTCTGTGAATACCGATAATGATTAGTTGATTTGTTACAATAGATTCTCCTGGAATGTTTATATGATGAGAATCAATCCCATGGGTATTTATGGGTCATGAGAGGCAACTAAATAGATCATAGGTCCGCCTTAGTGTCTTGGTTGACAAACTAACTCAGTGACAGATCCCTGGGGGAGTGGAGGGCATGCCAACATTTTCCTGCTCAGTAACTATGATAGTGTTGCATTTAAATGCAAAGTACAGATAAAGAGTATTCAACAAGATGTCATCACCCTAAGCGTTGACTTATTTAATGGGTACACTTTCATTTAACCTTTTTCTGGTGGTAGGAAAATGACATCGTATCATTTTGTGGGAATGAATGTAAGAAGACGTCAAATTTGCAATTATACATCACAAGACAAGATTATTTACTTTTTCAGTGCTAATCTATTTTGCTAGCCATTGTATAACATAAAAGGATTAAGATTACCTTCATCAAAAACAAATAGTTCGGAAACTTATTTTACAAAGGGAAATATTTTCTAGTATTGTATCATATTAATTGCAGACTTAGTTGTGTGAATGTATAATATGTGCATTATAACTAAGGCTGTGCTGTAGAAACTTTGGTGCATTGCAGGATGAGTTTCATGCATGAAACAACTTGAGATGCAACCATTGTGGTTTTGCACGATGTCACTACTTCAGTTGTGAAAACATTTGATCATATACCTTTAGTAGTATAGGGAATGGCGAGAAAAACCGGTAGCGGGTACACTTTGCTTAGAAGCTTCGGAGTATAGCTAATTCTGCTACCAGCATATATATTCAACAAGACCCTTTCGATAAGACCACTTTTCGGCTGCTCCCAATTACTCCCAATTATAGTGTATTCCCAATTAGAGCTATGCGGGTACATAGACATAGAAATATGCCAGGAACCAAGCTCTCGCGAGAAGCATATACCGAGATCCGATCGGGTCGTTTGTCCATTCGGGAAGCGAAGAGGAAGTATCACATATCGCAAGCTCGATACACACGAATCCGAGGTGGTATAGACAAGCCCACAACTCCCGATATATCCGAAGACTTGGAGGCCCTGCTGCAGAAGTGTCGCCCCATGTTGCTTTCCGACCGAGAGAAACAAATCCTGGAGCAATCGGGACACACCTTCTACGAACACTACCAGATCCCCAAACAGTTTCTCGAACTCTACTTGCTGTGCTTTCGTCCACTAGTAGAAGCCGGCAAAATAGTTGATTTCGTCTACATCTACCCACCCAACCAATTTCAACCCTCGGCGGGTAAACTCCGAATCATTCTCGCTGATAACTGCTATCCGGGCCCCAAGGACAGACACAACCGATGCACCGACTGCCTAGCCACTCTATCGGAACTGCCTGCTCTCTTCGGACCCGACAACTCTACGTGCAAGTGTGGTGCCACCGACCACTGCGTCGACAGCAAGAAATGCATTCTCTGGGAACAGAAAGCGATAGACTACACACCCCAGGAGCGACTTCCACTCGAGGTTCCAGAAGAGATCGAGGTTGACAGCTGTTGTGTGAATATAGAGAACCTATACAACAACGCCTGCCTTTTCTGGAGCATACAATACGCACTCCTCATCAACAAATTGATGGACTGTTGTACGTGTAAGGAGAAAGAGTCTTGTATCTTATGGCGGTTATCGGAGAAAGCAGAGGTACCACAGGGGCGGGGTAATATTTGGCATACCCCATTACCCGACTATGGTGGACCCAAGCATATGGAAGTAGCACCCCCTCCATGCAGCGAACACAAAAAAGCTGCGAACGTCCCAGAAGGAGTCTACTTATGCAAAAAGTTTGCTGTAGCGGGACACGAAGGGAAGAACCGGCTGTTATTGCTACTCGATCCCCCGACTGGGGAAACGATTCCAGTCTATGGCTACAAGATACGAGAAACGATTCGGGCTGCCGGGGGAATAGAACGCCTACGGTTAGTGCGGGAACCGTTTCTATGCAAGCTCGGTAAAATCTGCTACTCACCTATATCAGAAAAGAAAGACGATAGAGAAATCGAATTACTGCTTCCAGACATTGGACGAGAATAGGTCCGGCAGCTCGCCTAGTATTTTGGTAGATGCAGTCGTGGGCTTACAAAGGACGAATACTTATCTAGGCTAGTTTTTCGTATTCCAACTGCTTTTCGTGGTACCCTACTACTTTTTTCCCCCTCAAAAAAACAACACTCTACTGCATAATGAAGGGATCCCCACGTTTCGTCTTAGGTGTTTCTACCTTCTCGGTCGGTGTGTGCACTGATTTGCTGTGCTTCCAGGTCTTGTAGACGACCTTCCAGAGAAAAACAGCGGCTAGCGAAAGGTAGGTCCACCTTTGGGCTGTTTCTAGTATCTGCCGCACCTTCTGGATATCCAGATGGGTCTCTTCTTGTTCCTCCTCAACGTTTTCTATTTCCTCTTCCTCATTGTCCTTATCCAGCATCGACAAGATGTCGACCAACAAATTCGTGGTTTGCTCCATATGAGCCGGCAACGTATTCGTGGTTTGTTCCAAACGAGCCGACATCGCTGCAGTTTGCTTCACACTAGCCTCTAGCCTCCCCAAGCGGTTGTAGAAGTCCTGGATGGTGGACACAGTCGGCTCTGCAGCAGGCAATACGCTCTCGCTAGGGGGTAAGATGGCCGCAGGCAATACGCTGCCGGCAGACGTCTCACTAGCGGGAGCAGGCAATGCGTCTGTGCTGGTCGGAGGTTCTACAGCAGGCTCTCGCCATATGTCGTAGAGTCTTGTGGATCCAATACCGAAGCGCTTTTTGACCTCGCTTGCTGGGAGCACCCCTCGAAGGGAGCGTATTTCTTGGACCTTTTCCGAAGACAAATCTCTTCTTGGTGGCATGGGGTGTTTTTCCTGGGAATATATATATATACCATACTTCCTACTTGTCTATATAGGAACCAATCCTCTCCCAGGAAACTTCTAATAATGCTTAGCAATGCTTAGCAATGCTTAGCAATGCTTAGTAATGCTTAGCATTATTAGAAGTTTCCTGGGAGAGGATTGGTTCCTATATAGACAAGTAGGAAGTATGGTATATATATATATTCCCAGGAAAAACACCCCATGCCACCAAGAAGAGATTTGTCTTCGGAAAAGGTCCAAGAAATACGCTCCCTTCGAGGGGTGCTCCCAGCAAGCGAGGTCAAAAAGCGCTTCGGTATTGGATCCACAAGACTCTACGACATATGGCGAGAGCCTGCTGTAGAACCTCCGACCAGCACAGACGCATTGCCTGCTCCCGCTAGTGAGACGTCTGCCGGCAGCGTATTGCCTGCGGCCATCTTACCCCCTAGCGAAGGCGTATTGCCTGCTGCAGAGCCGACTGTGTCCACCATCCAGGACTTCTACAACCGCTTGGGGAGGCTAGAGGCTAGTGTGAAGCAAACTGCAGCGATGTCGGCTCGTTTGGAACAAACCACGAATACGTTGCCGGCTCATATGGAGCAAACCACGAATTTGTTGGTCGACATCTTGTCGATGCTGGATAAGGACAATGAGGAAGAGGAAATAGAAAACGTTGAGGAGGAACAAGAAGAGACCCATCTGGATATCCAGAAGGTGCGGTAGATACTAGAAACAGCCCAAAGGTGGACCTACCTTTCGCTAGCCGCTGTTTTTCTCTGGAAGGTCGTCTACAAGACCTGGAAGCACAGCAAATCAGTGCACACACCGACCGAGAAGGTAGAAACACCCAAGACGAAACGTGGGGATCCCTTCATTATGCAGTAGAGTGTTGTTTTTTTGAGGGGGAAAAAAGTAGTAGGGTACCACGAAAAGCAGTTGGAATACGAAAAACTAGCCTAGATAAGTATTCGTCCTTTGTAAGCCCACGACTGCATCTACCAAAATACTAGGCGAGCTGCCGGACCTATTCTCGTCCAATGTCTGGAAGCAGTAATTCGATTTCTCTATCGTCTTTCTTTTCTGATATAGGTGAGTAGCAGATTTTACCGAGCTTGCATAGAAACGGTTCCCGCACTAACCGTAGGTGTTCTATTCCCCCGGCAGCCCGAATCGTTTCTCGTATCTTGTAGCCATAGACTGGAATCGTTTCCCCAGTCGGGGGATCGAGTAGCAATAACAGCCGGTTCTTCCCTTCGTGTCCCGCTACAGCAAACTTTTTGCATAAGTAGACTCCTTCTGGGACGTTCGCAGCTTTTTTGTGTTCGCTGCATGGAGGGGGTGCTACTTCCATATGCTTGGGTCCACCATAGTCGGGTAATGGGGTATGCCAAATATTACCCCGCCCCTGTGGTACCTCTGCTTTCTCCGATAACCGCCATAAGATACAAGACTCTTTCTCCTTACACGTACAACAGTCCATCAATTTGTTGATGAGGAGTGCGTATTGTATGCTCCAGAAAAGGCAGGCGTTGTCGTATAGGTTCTCTATATTCACACAACAGCTGTCAACCTCGATCTCTTCTGGAACCTCGAGTGGAAGTCGCTCCTGGGGTGTGTAGTCTATCGCTTTCTGTTCCCAGAGAATGCATTTCTTGCTGTCGACGCAGTGGTCGGTGGCACCACACTTGCACGTAGAGTTGTCGGGTCCGAAGAGAGCAGGCAGTTCCGATAGAGTGGCTAGGCAGTCGGTGCATCGGTTGTGTCTGTCCTTGGGGCCCGGATAGCAGTTATCAGCGAGAATGATTCGGAGTTTACCCGCCGAGGGTTGAAATTGGTTGGGTGGGTAGATGTAGACGAAATCAACTATTTTGCCGGCTTCTACTAGTGGACGAAAGCACAGCAAGTAGAGTTCGAGAAACTGTTTGGGGATCTGGTAGTGTTCGTAGAAGGTGTGTCCCGATTGCTCCAGGATTTGTTTCTCTCGGTCGGAAAGCAACATGGGGCGACACTTCTGCAGCAGGGCCTCCAAGTCTTCGGATATATCGGGAGTTGTGGGCTTGTCTATACCACCTCGGATTCGTGTGTATCGAGCTTGCGATATGTGATACTTCCTCTTCGCTTCCCGAATGGACAAACGACCCGATCGGATCTCGGTATATGCTTCTCGCGAGAGCTTGGTTCCTGGCATATTTCTATGTCTATGTACCCGCATAGCTCTAATTGGGAATACACTATAATTGGGAGTAATTGGGAGCAGCCGAAAAGTGGTCTTATCGAAAGGGTCTTGTTGAATATATATGCTGGTAGCAGAATTAGCTATACTCCGAAGCTTCTAAGCAAAGTGTACCCGCTACCGGTTTTTCTCGCCATTCCCTATACTACTCCTTTAACAAAACAAGATATATAGAGAATCTCAACCAAGTGTCAACTGATATCAATTATATCAACACCAATTGAAAAAGTTACAATAATCAAGGCTTGCCAAGGATATTTCAACCTCTATCAGTCAGTGTTGATATAACTGATATTAGTAGACACAAGGGTGAGATTCTATCTATCATAAAAAATCATTCTTCATCGGTGTTCAATTAGGAGATAAACATCATGTGTTGGCCAATTTCCGGGTGTTATTGAGTATTTGAAGCATGGGAATGCATTTGGAACCGACGGCGTGAGCCGGAGGTTTCAAATGAAATATTCCCGTGCTTCAAATACTCAATAACACCCGGAAATTGGCCAACACATGATGTTTATCGACATTGCAAACACAAAAGTAAACCAAAGGGGTTTTAGTGTCTGCACTCGTTTACATCGAATACGGACACAGCAGTGAAGTGTCATCAGCTGGCCGTTTCAGCTGGTTCCCATGGTAGCGTCTGGAGTTGCTCATTTGTGACGTCATTCTAACTTTACGTCACAATATGATTTGAATGACGTTACCACTGTTGATGACACAACAAAACAATTGTTTACGTGTCAATACGCAGTGAATAGTCTTTCAGTTTCCGGGAATCTAATACCATTTAATCATGTTTTTCAACCAATCAGATTACAGAACACAGTAACTTTTGTTTACAATTTCTGTCAACTAAACATTTTTGGGGGGGTGGATTGGGTAGGGACAATGATTGTAGTTGCTGTGAATATTGTAAACAGAAGTTGAAACTATCAGAAGGGACACATGATTTTGATGCAATGAATATAAACAATATTGAATGATATTTTGAGTGAAATTGATAAACTCCAATTACTTGTGACATGAATATGTAGGAAGGTGGATAGTTTGACTCATGGTTGGTAGTTAGAACGTGCCATTTTGATTCTGATTTTAAGTGTCAGCAAAAATCGGCTGATCTATGGTCATTATATGATTTCATTGGAGGCATTCTTTGATGAGTCTGATACTTTAATACATTGACAACAGTAACCTAATAAATGGTGTTCTTATATAGAGAATAGAGATCATATAAACTATACAGCATGACTACAACATAAACTACACAGCATGACTACAACATAAACTACACAGCATGACTACAATATAAACTACACAGCATGACTACAATATAAACTGCACAGCATGACTACAATATAAACTATACAGCATGACAACATAAACTACACAGCATGACTACAACATAAACTATACAGCATGACTACAACATAAACTACACAGCATGACTACAATATAAACTACACAGCATGACTACAATATAAACTATACAGCATGACAACATAAACTGCACAGCATGACTACAACATAAACTACACAGCATGACTACAATATAAACTACACAGCATGACTACAATATAAACTACACAGCATGACTACAACATAAACTACACAGCATGACTACAACATAAACTATACAGCATGACTACAACATAAACTACACAGCATGACTACAATATAAACTACACAGCATGACTACAACATAAACTATACAGCATGACAACATAAACTACACAGCATGACTACAACATAAACTATACAGCATGACTACAATATAAACTACACTCTGTTACCTACAATATAAACTACACAGCATGACTACAATATAAACTATACAGCATGACAACATAAACTGCACAGCATGACTACAACATAAACTACACAGCATGACTACAATATAAACTACACAGCATGACTACAATATAAACTACACAGCATGACTACAATATAAACTACACAGCATGACTACAGTATAAACTGCACATCATGACTACAACATAAACTATACAGCATGACTACAATATAAACTACTCTCTATTAGCTACAATATAAACTACACATCATGACTACAATATAAACTACTCTCTATTAGCTACAATATAAACTACACATCATGACTACAATATAAACTATTCTCTATTAGCTACAATATAAACTACACATGACTACAATATAAACTATTCTCTATTAGCTACAATATAAACTACACATCATGACTACAATATAAACTATTCTCTATTAGCTACAACATAAACTATACAGTATGACTACAATATAAACTACACTCTGTTACCTACAATATAAACTATGCCGTATGATTACAATATGTACTATACCATATGACTACAATTTTAACTACACAGTATGCCTACATTATGTGACACATGTTAAGATACAGTCTCTGTCATGTAAGTCAAACTCGAGCTTTCTGCCAAATGTCAGACAAAAAGTAACAGGAGAATTACTTACTTGTTACCTAAATAGCTTTATTTAAACAGTTTTACAATATCCGAAATGGCAACAAGGGACAATGAATGTATTACACTTTAGGAACAGGATTTGTATAACGGTATATGATCCTGCTTTGAAGGCAAATGCTAGTTTAAGGTTTGTTCAGTAGTTTTGACTGTCAGCTAGAGTCTGAAAATATAAGAGGCAAGGACACCCTAGACAGTCGATCAAAGTTATTCCAAAACTTGCACAAGGCCGACATAGCGAATGGTCAAGGAAGGGAATACAAAAGGCTAGGAAGCCAGTCCCACTGAATCAATAAATTTGCACCAAAACAGATGTTACCAGCCTGTTAATTATCTCTTGCAGTTTGAGAGGGATTTCATTGTCATTCTCAAGGGAGGTTTCTTTTTAGGGTTACACTTGTCCAGCTCAGGTACCGTAATTGTGCACAGTGGTATACAATGGTATACAATTGTATTCAGATGTCGTCATCAAGGGTGCGGGATACTGTGATAAATTAGGTAACTCCGTTGAGAATTTCAATTTCTGTTTCTGTTCTCTTATACACCATAATGTGTTTTGTCATGCATATGAATTGATTGTAGTCATTATTTGCAAAAGCTTTCATCATGATTGTGTTGTTTACAGTAAGAGTAGTAAGGTGGTGGAGTTAATAGTGCATTCATATGTTGTGCTAAATGCTCTAGGTCCATTCCATGGTTTGAAGTCAAAGTTGTCAAAAGAATGTACCCATAAGATGGCTACTGTCATGGTCAAATCTGTAATGTTTGCTCTATGGAAATGTCAGGAATAGATGTGCCACAAGAGTATTACTCTTTGAACAATTTGTTGGCAGAAACTTTAAAATAAGTTGTAAATGTCAATCTTTTTATTTAAAAAATATTAAACAATTCCTAAATAAAAATATTATTAAACATTATGATGAATACAATGTTACTGAAGGTGGTGATCTTTGAAAGGAGAAACAGCCAAGGAAATGAAAGCATCATGAGATATGACAAACTGCGGGGATGACCCATAAAATCCCCATTGATAGTTCCAAGGTACTGTTACATGGCTGGCATTACCATTTCACAAATGAAACAAAATGTAGTTAAAAGCTTTCATTTATGAACATTTTATGCATCAGTACTGTTTATTATCTTGATCTAAAACTAATTGCATTCCTTCAACATCCACTTCATCAATGTCCTCCATTGCAGCTCTGGGTTTTTGCTGCTTGCCCTTCAGCTGTACAATGTATTGCCAGTCTAAGCATGAATAATCACAATCAAATCAAATGGAATTATTTTTGCATTCCAACGTTAACCTATTTTCAATAAAAAAACATTTTTGAGAGGAATCACAGGCTAATTTCAACAACATCTCGGTTGTGAAGGCTGAACAAGAAAGGTCAGAGCTTCAGAGGAAAATTGGATTGCCTCCATGCCAACCTCTAGCTGAGCCTCAGCATAGGCCAAGGCTTGGTATAGGAAGGAGATATTAGTCTATCTGTTCAAGGGAAGAAACCTACTTAATCTAGTTAGGTTTTCTTAGCCTTGCTATACAGCTTTGGAGCAAAGACTAAAACTTTGTACTGGTAGTCCTCATGGCCACTCACGGGCTGTAGACTGGGCAGACAGCTGAGCGTGGATTAGGAGATTATTTCACACCGATATCAATATATTGATCCGAAGTCAGCTGAAGGAGAGAATGGCGAAGAGAGAGACTGAGTGAGAGAGATCGTGAATTGACGATTTTGCCGTTGCAGAGGCAGGGACGTTTCGGACCACATGCATACAGTGGTATCAGCAGCTGTCACTGTCATTGTATGTGGTGGAGTACTGCCAGTCCACTGACTCAGTCATTCCAGTCACCTCGCTGCTTCATGTCTGCTACTTGCATCTGGCTGTACACCACAGCGCTGGGCTGCTACTGGCTTGACTGTCTGCTCCTGTACAGTGTGGCAGTGGAGGTTGTAGGGTTAACCCTGCCTTGATGTATCAAGACTGGCTCTTGTGACTGGGCGTTTGTTTGGAAGATTTGTCTTGAAGTGTTTCCTGGAGGTATTGAAAGGAATGATTTACCATATATTTGATCACTTCATGATGTGATATCCTTAAGGTGAGGCAATACTTCAACATACTTACACTGCCTTGTCTATGAAGAAAGTGTCATCCTTTGCGTGTTGTGTATTACCCTGGATAATTAGAAGTGTTTCACTTCTGGCTGAAAGTTTTTAGGAAGAATTTACAGATTGATCTCATCAGACTGGAGGAAGAGTTGCATTGAAATGTTCTATTGATGTCTCCTTTCATGTAATTCCTTCTGACATCTATGAGGTATAACTGGTCACTGAAGCTATTGTACTGCCCCATCATCAGGCACGTATGCAGCTCTAGTCACTAGTATCATCAGACACAATATATAGATTGCCTATCTTTCACTTCTCATTCATTCATAGTATTCTGCCTCTCCTTTGCCTGATCATAATTACTAGATATTCTTCGGACACCAAAGCCTTACCCTAAGTGAATTTTAGCAGGGTTCTGCCATAGCTGTATTGGAGCTTAAGACACAGTCTGCATTTGACACAACAGGCTGGTGTTCCAACCCCCTCAAAGTACTGTTACATGTGGAATCAAGGTTTTTCCAGTCATCTCATTTTTGCGTGCAGAAAATGATCCCCATCAATTTGTGGCAGGAGCAGACGACACGATTAGATTTTCAATTTACATAACAGCCGGGAAACCCCTTTCTGACGGCATCAGCAGCCTAGTTAAGAGAACCAACATCAAGAAACACGGAAGAAGAGGGCTTTGACTTGATCACTTGCTTTTGTGAGGAATGCATGTTCTCTGACTCCCTGAAAATCAGCAGGTACGGTCGACTTGCCGGTTTACAGCACCTAATTATGGATATCTGTGGATGTAGTGCATGAATTGCGACTCTTGCTGCACATTACTTGAAGGCCCAGTGGGATGTGTACATGACCACTATCAATTTTATGCATACTATCTCGCTAAGCTTACAGTGGTAAGGGATTAAACCGACAGCTACATGCCCTCGGCAGGGGAAACACATACCTTTCAGCGTATCATGTAACGTGGGGAAGCGAGGGCGGCACGTGGACGAGAGAAGGAAGAGTAGTGAGGATCATAGGGAGGGATGCTGCTTGATGGTCTTGTAGCGCATCACAGAGGCTCCCTATGTGGGGATTCTTAAAGCAGCATTTTGGATTTTAACTTGTATGGATTATTGAAGCCTATACTTTTGGATTTAGATTTGGAAAAGAGGCTGCAGATTTTAATATTGTTTGAATGTGAGTGCATCTGTAAAATTTGGATTTTATCATCATTCATGACTTGCAGTTCCTGTTGTATTTGGTGTTGTTTAAGTGATCAGTTAGCAACTGTATTTGAAGGCAGAAGGACAGGAGTTTACATTTGGACAAGGTTTATTGGATACTAATAACATACCAACTGGTGAGTACTCTCATTTTTTCAATATCACTGTTGAGGCCTTATTGAGGCCAAGTAATATAAGACTGGCTTGAAGCACCAGCTTGAAGTTGTATACATACCAATGAAATAATTGATTATTGCCTCAGGTTGAACATTGTTGCTCATTTCAGGATAAATTTCCCTCGAGACTTTATGCATGGTCCGTTATTCACAGACACTATTTGTATGCCAAATTCAGCTTGGAAAAAATATACTGGTAAAAGCACATAGAAATTGATAAGAAGTAATATTACTGGAAGCAGTAATCTGTTGTGAGTCTATTTTATACAGGTTGTATTCAGGAAGGTACAAGGCATCTGTACTGTTGAGCTGCTTAATACATTTCAGTAGAGAGGATATCCATCGCTAAGACTTGGCCTCTTAAGACTTTGTTAATGACTAGCATTGTTAATTTCACAGAAATGTGGTAATCCGGTGTACGTGTCAGTACTAGTTACCCATGCTGAACATACTTGGAACAGTTCATATTGATAATGGTTTTGGTTTCTAACCCAATAACTTTGTGTCACATTGATGTGTCACTGGAAACTGAACTCAGTGCAAAATACATCTTGGTTTTTATGTTAAATGGTTAATAGTGCAAATTTTTGTTTCACCAAGTAAGACTGGAAGTCTTCATACAAATTTTTGTATTTTTGCATTCTGACTAAAGTATACTCTACACCTAAAATATCTTCCTACATACAAACCTCAGTTTTACAAATGTCATAACATTTATGTGAGAAAAGCACTTACTTATGAACAGAGTATTACATGAAATTAAGATGAGAGAATTGTGAAATCATTTCTTAGGGTGTAAAGCCCTCTGTTGTTGAGCCTCCCTAATGAGCAAGCCCTATTTCTTCTCTCCATCTCTCACATTGCACTGCCCTCCTCCTATGTAAGTGTCAGTCAGTCTGGAATCACTTGGTCATTGGACAGTTCAGAAGGAGGTATTTTTAAGCATTATAGGCCATGTGAGCTTCCGGAGCATTCTGTATGTTCTAGTATTCTCCTTGTATAGGCATTTGTTAGTAGTGTTTTGTATTGATTGTTCTGGAAATAATTGATTGGAAGTGTTTACCTTGCTTGGATTACTGTTTACTGGGGGACTAATCTCCAATACAGGTAGGATATAACTAATGTTTGTGAATGGATTCTGGTTAGCAAGCAAGTTAAGATGACTATCTATTAGCCTCATGACACTTGATATTTAATTTAAATGTAACTTTTACAGAAATTTCAGGTAACAGTGATATTTGTACCATGGTTACAGTTAAGGGTGCTTTGTATGAAATGACATTGGGATGGAAGTTTACGGGATGATGATGAACAAATCTGAATAAAATGCATTATTTGAAAGAATTTTTTTTTTTTTAATCTTATTTTCCTAAAACTGATTCAGTTTTGGCATTGTTATTGTCATTTGATACAGTCGTGTAGCTGAAGTATCAGCCCCTGAGATCTGTATTAGTCCATGGTTGTATAACCCAACTCACTCACTTGTCAGTGCTCTGCTCTACCTTATACTGTATGAGGTTGTTGACAGGCAGATTCCCAGACATCCAGAGAAGGTAGTGGTTGTTAGACTTTATTGGTAGTGACAACAACACAGGCAAAAAGACACCTCTGCTGACTTGGTAGATCAACAAGACATCAACAAATTATTCCTATATGTATATTTGAATTACTGTGCTTCATGTTTGAAGTTCAAGGGTGTTGTTTGACCAAAGTCAGAGATGGGAGACATGAAATTGAAGGTTTGCTGTAATTTCAAATGATGAAACTTTATTTGATTCCCCATGATGGTCATTTGAGATATCAGCTGTGTGAGTAGAGGAAGGAATTAGAACACTGGATTAGAGTAAGGAGATGATTTCAGGGCTACTGCCCCCAGGCGCAGGAATATTGTACCAGCAACATTGTTCACTTCCAGTTAAACTGATTACAGTAAATGATACGGTGGAAGGATTGTTATGTTGTAAATATTTTATTACACTGAAGAGAAGCTACAACATGTATTTGAAGTGCCCATCAACTGCTATGAGGTAATGCTGTTTTCTCAGTGGTTTTGGCAGGTGCTTGTTCATCATATTGCTGTATAATGGAAGTGGGGAGATTTTCTGAAGCAGGTGTGTCTCGACAACGTGTGGTACATTTATTAAAAGAAGTGCTCGGTTATTTCACTTATTGACACTGTTTGTTAATAAGAGCAGGTGCTTGTCTTTCTGAGAAGAAAAATATGTATTTATTGATGTTATTTTAGTTGGAAATGTAACATGTAACTTCCTGTCAAAACTGTTAACATTTGTATGTATCTTTTAACATGTGAATGTCAGTTTGAGGTGTATTTTAAAGTATTTGTTGGTAAGCATAAAAAATAGTTACATATTTTATTGTCATTTGTGACAAAACATTATGCTAACAATGATGTTGTCATATGGAGGTCTAGAGGGATCACTCATCATATTGTATCTGTATCTTTGGACCCGTGAAGGTCCCAGGGTAGAATAGGCCTTCAGCAACCCATGCTTGCCATAAAAGGCGACTATGCTTGTCATAAGAGGCGATTAACGGGATCGGGTGGTCAGGCTTGCTGACTTGGTTGACACATGTCATCGGTTCCCAAATGTGCAGATCGATGCTCATGTTGTTGATGACTGGATCGTCTGGTCCAGACTCGATTATTTACAGACTGCCGCCTTATAGCTGGAATATTGCTGAGTGTGGCGTAAAACTAAACTCACTCACTTTATCTTTGGAATATGGCCTGTTTCCTGCATAGCTAGGGAAAGCATGGCCCACAACACCACCAATGATACTCTGTTTGATTTTCAATCTTGAAAAGGAGTTTTGAACAAGGGAGTAAATTGTGCTCAGTTCTGTAGGACAGTAAATCAGTGGTTAGTAGCATGAGCTGCATGTCAGATATTTACATCCTTGTCATCTGATGACAAAGACAATCCATTACAGATTTCACCCTTCCAATTCATTCTCAATGCTGTTGGCACTAAACATTGATAAAGATAGATAGATATAGCCCATGCGGGAAATCCGAGCGTGGGTTTTCAGTGTGATGAGCAAGCACGTTAACCACTAGACTACCTCACTGCCCCAGATTTAGGAGAATAGCTTGTATGTTTTTCTCTGAGATGTTTCACCACTGCAAGATATATGGTGATACAGGATTTCCTACAACTTAACATAACATAACAGAATTATATCACTTTTTCTTTTCATTTGTTAAACTGAGCAGGTGCATGACATGGCAAAAAATACCACAGTACATCTCGGAAGCCTCTCATTGGTATCTCCACAACACATAAACATTTTAGTGGCATGCCTGTGATACCTGTTGAAAAATGTCAAATTTATTGAGCTTGTATCCCTGCTTACAAAGTTTATTCTTTTCATCAATATTTGATTGAGTGCTCAGTAGATCCTCTTAAATGTATGATAAATTATAATATGCTGGTGTACTTTCCTTTAATTCCATTAGTACAGCAGTCGTTGGGTGCCATGGTACCTGTAAATAGGTGATGTATATATGCTGCACTGCTGTTGCCTTCCTCACATCTGTAAACATATTCATGCATTACAACAGCTTTTTGTTATTAATTGTGAAATCTCTGGTTAATACTCATTTTGATAAACAGGCATACAAATAGGTTGTGCAACATACTGGTGTACTTGTCTGCTTGAAATATCTCATATGACATCCTCCTTATGTGAACATGAATCTGTTGTATATAGCTGTCATTGCCTATATCTTGCAACAGGTGCTTGCATATATGACAGACGTCCAGCTTTTTAATGAATTTGTCACCATGGTCTCTCAATAGCAGTTTTCATAGAGATACACTGTGTACATTGTTTTTCATATTTGTTTTCTCATGGGATTGAATACATGGTTTTAAAACTGATATGAAAATATTGGGAGGCATTGTTGGTGATAGCCTGTAGACCAGCTGAGGGGTTGCAAAAGGGTGTGTTCATCTGTGTGAGCACATGTAGGTGTGATGAGTATTTGCTTGTGAGGTAGAAATAAGTGCTTGCCCTGTAGAAGCATTTGCTTGCCCTGTAGAAGCATTTGTTTGCCATGTAGAAACACTTGCTTGCCCTGTAGAAGCATTTGTTTGCCATGTAGAAGCACTTGCTTGCCCTGTAGAAGCATTTGTTTGCCATGTAGAAACACTTGCTTGCCCTGTAGTAGCATTTGTTTGCCATGTAGAAACACTTGCTTGCCCTGTAGTAGCATTTGTTTGCCATGTAGAAACACTTGCTTGCCATGTGGAACAATTTGCTTGCCATGTAGAACAATTTGCTTGCCATGTAGAACAATTTGCTTTCTATGTAGAAGCACTTGCTTGCCATGTAGAAGCATTTACTTGCCATGTAGAAACACTTGCTTGCCATGTAGAAACATTTACTTGCCATGTAGAAACACTTGCTTGCCATGTAGAAACACTTCCTTGCCATGTAGAAACGCTTGCCATGTAGAACAATTTGCTTGCCATGTGGAACAATTTGCTCGCGATGTGGAACAATTTGCTTGACATGTAGAAGCATTTACTTGCCATGTAGAAACACTTGCTTGCCATGTAGAAACATTTACTTGCCATGTAGAAACACTTGCCATGTAGAACAATTTGCTTGCCATGTGGAACAATTTGCTTGCCATGTGGAACAATTTGCTTGCCATGTAGAAGCACTTGCTTGACATGTAGAAGCATTTACTTGCCATGTAGAAACACTTGCTTGCCATGTAGAAACATCCGTTACTCGTGTCGAAACATTTGCTTGCTTTGCTATGGACCTGAAATAAATGCCAACATTTGTATTAAATGCAAAGCCTGTGGTACAGTTGTAGGAGTTGAGAAATGCTGTTCCCATTTTTGCTGTTAACATTTGTGCTGCTTTTGTTGGACATGTGAATGACCATGGTTTCTGACATTCCTACACTGTACCTGTACATGTATATCTCAGCTGAAACCATTCTAGATTATAAACAACACTGGTTTGGCCAGCTTTGATTTCTTTATGAAAATAGCATAAGGACAACTGTAAGTTTGGAGGAGAGAAATTAATTAGTGAAAAAAACCATTTCATGACTGCATGTAAATGTATGTGTCTGTGGTTGTTGCTGGGGACCAATGATTTATGGGCACATACTTCATGTAAAGGGGATCATTGACTTGTACACCTAGCAGTTCACATAGTGAAACTCTCCAACACTTAAGGTACTTAATCATCTTGGACTGTTTCCAAGGAATAAATACCCTTTGAGTATGTCCCATTATTGAAGGATTTGTTCCCCTCAGTCACTCATCCTAATTACCCACACAATACTCACTGACCCTACAACCAGGTAAACTATACCGGCCAATTTTGCTTCCAGCATTAATTTTGCACTGGGTATCACCGAAGCCACATGCAGCACTGCTATTTACGAGTAGTGTTGTTCAATTGTATGTCATGCACCAGTATATATGTCAGTTACCATAGAAACAAGACAGGTGTTGTCAACACTGGTATATTTTTATGTTTGTTCATATCAAGAACAATCCCCCAGTATGATAGCTGATCAGATCTGTCAATGAACAGTTTAATTAGATACCATCTACCATTAACATGAATGGAATCATGGGTTTGCTCAATTAGGATGGTCATGCTTCTATGACTGCATGTAGGTACTGGATTCACTTGGGAACATTTAATGAGAGTATTGACTTTTCATTCCCATGGAACCACAATGGTTTGACTTCTTGTTGTCTTGTGGTTCATATAGGTAAAGTTGTACTATTTACAAACTCAATATTTCTTTGTGGTATGTTGTTGGGTTCATACAATGGGGGACTTCTTGTAGCATAGATTTCTTATCACACTGGATTAACTACCATGCAAGTCATCCCGCTCACTCATTCACATGAACATCCAATCTCCCACCCACCCTCTAGACTTGCTGTTTCACTAGTATATCTTATTGTGAAATACGGAATCCAAATTGTTAATTACCAACACTCTTTCCTTTTACATCTACATTGCTATTGCATTCAAACATGTGACCTAACTGATTATATGATTATAAATATTAAGATTCTATGACTCATGTAAGTTGCATAGCTAAGATATTCGAGTGCCCGTAGTCTAACTGAGACTTGTGATGGTTGTTTTGCTATGACGACCCAAATTCCCAGACACTAACACAGACTTACAGTAGTTGGAGCAGTAAGGTGACCCCAAGTCCAGATTAGACTTATGGTAGTTGTTGTGTCATCACGTGCGGGAAACTCACCTACACACACACTGTAACATACTATTTAAGTGCATATGAGAAAGATCTCCTTGTGTCTCTTGTCACCAAGAGAAGGCCTTGTAGAATGAATCACTGGTCTGATAAAGCAATGTTTAAACCTACAGCCTCAGAAGAAAGGAAATCTGTATATCATGCAAAATAAGTGTAATCCTTAATGAAGAAAACATTTTGTCACTTTTAGCCAGATCACTTGCACTATTTGCATGCCATGGTGTTGAAGAGGCCTGAATACTTCTAACAACTTGGCCATGTCAGTGATGAGAGAGGACCCGTGAAGGTCCCGGGGTAGAATAGGCCTTCAGCAACCCATGCTTGCCATAAAAGGCGACTCAGCTTGTCATAAGAGGCGACTAACGGGATCGGGTGGTCAGGCTCGCTGACTTGGTTGACACATGTCATCGGTTCCCAATTGCGCAGATCGATGCTCATGTTGTTGATCACTGGATTGTCTGGTCCAGACTCAATTATTTACAGACCGCCGCCATATAGCTGTAATATTGCTGAGTGCGGCGTAAAACAAAATTCACTCACGCACTCACTCAGTGATGAGAGAGAGATTGAAATGGGGATGGTGTGTGCCCTTCTCTTCAGCCCCTTGGTGTCCTAACAGATATTATTGCTCCGACATCCACATTTTTTTCATGAAAAATAAAATCAGGAGAGAAAGTATCATTCCATGTAATGTCTGCCTGTTTGTAATGGCATTTTAGCTCTTTCCAAATTTCCACAAGGCTATGCACAACTGCTTTCCCAAGTTATCGAACACTGTCCCATGTACAATGAAAATGAAATAACCTTGCTTTAGTCTTTAATATCCTAAGTGGGTGTTTGTATGTGTGCTTTATTTTTGTGTCCTTAGATCTTGGTATTATTGTTAAGATAGAGTACTCCTGTATTCTCTTTAAGCACTCTATGTAATTGTAGGATGGTTCCAATCAAATCTATTTTGTATGAAAGGCTCTTTGAAAGATTCATATTGTGATAATGCAAATACTTACTGTAGTGAAAGTGGTGCTGTTGTTATTATCAATTATTAATTTTTTTGTCAGATTAAAGACATCTGTTATGTGTGTTTCACAGGTGGGTAAAATATATACAAACAGAAATACATCTTTCTTTCATTCTTTATTGATATTCTACAAGTCATAAATAGAATCGACACAAACAACTTACTAGCTGACATTTTCTGTGTATGTTTGTAGTGACATTCAAAATATTGGCTTCTCATGTTGATCCATTTTTTAACACCTCAAGAAATGCTGTGAAATTTTAATGTGCATGAATAACTAAAGACACTGTCTGGTGCATCAAAGAGAAACAGTAGTGTAGAGTTTCATTAGTATATTTGTGTGGTTTGGGCACAACTGTGGAGTTGGGGAAATGTGTTCTAGTTTTAGTACACTGTTTAGCATTAATCAATAATATGGTTTGCACAAATTTAATTTGAAGGTTTACTGATTTCATGTGCATGCTCTCATTTCTCTGTATCAGTTCATGTAGCTGTGACAGTTGCACTATATTGCTCTTCAAGATGAAGAACATTTCTGGGATAAAATATTTCATTATCAGAAGAAATATCTACTAGAATCAGATTCCATTGTATTAATTACATAATTACATACAAGCCAAATTGTGGAATGCTGAGAAAACCTACTTGTTTTAACTAAAGGAAAAAGTTCATATGAATGTGTACCTGGGTTAGAACTGATCTTCAGTAACCCATTTTTGTTGTACAAGATGACTAATGGGACCAGGTAGTCAGGCTTGCTGACTTGGTTAACACAAGTATCCCTGTTGTGTGGATTGATGTTCAAGTTGTTGATCACTGGATTGTTAGGTCGAGTCTCAGTTATATGCGGACTGCTGCCATATGGCTGGAATATGGCTGAGTGTAGCGTAAACACCACTCACTCACTCACTCACTCACTCACATGAATGTGTGATTAAGATGGGAGGTCAAAGATAAGGTGAATGAAGGGATTCATGTTGAGGGAACAATCTAGGAGGAAGAATGATGGGTTGAGGAATTGACTGAGGGGTGGGGTTATATTGGAATACTAATACCTGTTCACTCCCTGCTCTCTGAAACAGAAATAAACATATATCTTGTTGGAAAGATATTTACAATTAAAATTTCCTGACAGAACAGAAATTTCATTTGCTTCTTCCTGCATCTGTTGTGGGTTCTTTTGGAATCACCCAATATTTGATTCCCAGGACATGGATGCTGCCTAGTATGGACTAGTTGGCATAGTTCCACATCAGACTCAGATGGCACAGTAGTCTGTTACACAGACAATGAAAACCGTATTTGATCCTTACATCATGTAATGCTATTGTTCTAAATAGAGCATGTGAAGATTTTCCTATGGAACTTGTTTCAGTTTATATATGTATGTTTGTTTCAAATAAGTGTGTTCAGAGTAATCCTTTGTCTAGCACCATGCCTGTAGGTGTTGATGTGGTATAAGCTTAAACTCTGGCTAATTAGGATATCTGTCAGTGCTGAACTTAATTTTCTCAACAGATTTTTTCATTGATTTGGATTTATCTCTTATCAGAAGTATATGCATGCATGACCAGAGATCAGTAATCCTCAGCCCAGGTCAACATGGCACACTCTCCAGTGTTGGATACTATGAATGTCATCCATCTGGAGACACTGATGCAGACATGGCCTCTAGATTCTGTCTATTGCTGGAGCTGATCAGTGATGACATTACCATATCTACACATGCACATGAGTTTGCCTTTACTATGCTGCAGAGCACATTTCATTTTTTAGTATGATGTTGATTACCATGAAGACCAGATCTAATTGTGGTCTGTGGGGCAGACCAAATGATCGTTATCAAATAAAAACCTGTGCATGCATCAGCTGTTCACATAGCATTGTATACCTGATTTATTTCATTTGCATGTGATATTTCATTATACAGCACAAGTTAAAACTGACTCATATGAGATATTCAAACTGTATGATACAGAGAGCAAAACTGTAATATTCAACCCAGCAATGATGTCATCACATCTCCATTTCTCATCTAATAATATTCTATAGGATATTACATATACCACCAGCACTGATTGTCCAACGCCAACTGCAGAAGCAGTGCACTATGCAGGTGTCTGTGTAACTAGCATGACTGAGACGTGAAGTGGCATTAGATATCAGATATGATTGTCACTGAGCTGTAGTGTATTGAGTAATTGTATAGGTATTGATTGGCTTCTATGAGGCAACACAGATGGGAGGCATGGAGCTGAGCATATTCACAGTTGGCTGTTTCTCACGCCGAGAGTGTAGTGCTACTAACTTCACTCAACATTGCTTCACTGCCTTTATTTCTTCACTCTCATCAATAGCCTTTTCACTTTCAAGGTTGTTTTACTGAGGCTGGGAAGGGGTGGGAATGTAGTTAGGAAGAGACTGCTGTTGTCAGAGGTAGCAGTTCAAACATGGGCACATTTGTTACCTCTCTTTGAATTAATGGATAAGATATTATCCAACACAATTTAGTGCTTTTCATGTGATGCTTAAATATGCAACATAACTACGAAATAGCCATTCTGAATATCCATTGATAAACAGATTCCACACAAAGCAGCAATGAAAGTAGCCTTGCTTCACGGCTGTACTGAATGCTCAGCCCATGGATATGTAGCAATTCAATCTTTCAAAGAGGCAAGTCAAGAAAGGCAGACAGTACACACAGACCCCAATCTGTTATCCTTTTTTTTCGTAGATATTATCATATGAATTTTCAATTTTATCTTAGAGACTTGTGCGAGTCTACAGTGAAAACTAAGAGGACATATGGAATCTGTAGTTATCCATCTTGCTGTTGGACCTCACTGCTTGTGATAACTGACCACAAAAACCATGGTGATACACCTCATCAGGCCTAATGCTATCAGCTATGTTGAAAGGCATGTCATCTGTGTTGAAAGGCAGCCTGAGCTGTTTTATCCACATTTATATAATATCAGACATGTTTATCAGAGTTTGGTTTGACTGCCAGGAGACTGATAGTTTGATTCCTGTTGACTGTGATGTGGAGAGTTTGGTCCTATCGTGATGGAGTTTTGTTATGCTTCCCAACTCGACAGATAATGGGAGACTGTTAAAGGACACCTAGTGCATTATTATGTTCTTTGAGTCAGGAGTCTTATGAATGTGTATACATTGTTCCACTAATTTTTTAGTTTAGAAAGACTGAATTTAGTGTTGATTTGACAAATGTGTTATATGAAATAATTGGTTCCTATAAATAACCGACAATACCACTGCTTTACTAATACTTCAGTGGGGATGGGAACAAATTCTACAAAGAAATTCATTCTCAAATGTATTCCCCTTCAAATATGATTGACAAGATGGCAGAAAAAATTCATCCCGCATTGCTATTCTTCCTGTATCCATGACTACCAAAAGACTTTGTCATTATATTATGATGCTATACATACAGGGTAACTGTTAAGGCAAGAGACTACAGGACAGTCTTGTGGCGAAGGTTGTATCTCCCCTAATGCTTGACTGTCAATGACAGTATCATCAATGAAGGGATGTTCTCAAGGCTGGTTTATATGTAATACCAGCAGATGAAACTGACATACATTGTTAATATTGATGTGGATGCTGAAAGGGAGTCTTCCCTGGAAGAACCAATTTCACTTGTCAAAAGAAATACCATCTGTTGTTTGTTCAGAATTATTTCCATAACTTTGATTTAATTCTAAACCCATGGCACCTGTGGTTAAACATGCTCATCTTAATGGAATGGAAAACAATAAAATCTCTGTGAAAGGAAACATTTTAGCACAACTAACAGTATGTATCAGGGTCAGTGGAATAAAGCATTTCATCGATCAGGGAAGAAGGACGGGGCTACCTTGGAAGGATCTTGTCAAACATGCCATAAAATTACATGATGCATTTGGCACTCTTGTTCTTGAGAAACACTGAAAGATAAAATTATAGGCTTTATTGTATTCCCGGTGCTTAAGAATAAACCAAAATTGAATCAGCTGAATTTTAAAATAATTTTCTCCTTCTGAAGTAAACCATTGCTATGGTCTCTTGATTTTACCGTGCGTGCATGCGTGCGTCTGGATGGATGGATGGATGGATGATGGATGGATGGATGGATGGATATACACAGGATGATTTCATTCATGAGACTAGTGAGTGAATAGTTGTCTGGTTGACATTTCAGTGGTAGTTAGTGTTGTACGTTACATTTATATACTTCATACCTCTATGGAGTAGTGCTTTGTCAGAACCTTTGATGGCTAGGCTTGGTTAATTATACTGGTTTCAAGAGTATGTGTGACACCAGTGCAGGTATGATATGGATTAATATATCAAAGTGACATATATATGCAAAGGTTTGATGGTATCAACATATAACTTCAAGTTTCGAATTATTTTGTTCCTTTCAAGTACCCTGCCTGCAGTATTAGGAATGAACATAGCCTTTGGCACATCTTAACTTTATTGAATTTAGGAAAGTGATTTTCAACAACAACTCTAATGACACTGAGGAAGCTACTGAGATAATGAGAGAGGAAACTGGGGGTGTGCTGTATGGTATATGTACCAGTCTGTTCATTATAATAAGCCTGTCTGGCCTTCTCATTACCATATGGTGACCAGACCACCAGACAGATGGGACAATTTCCTCAGTAAAGAGGCTACTTTATCAGTAATAAATGTCAGTGTCAGTATTTGCATACAACAACAGAATTAATTCTTGCCCACCAAAGGTTTAAATGGTTGTTACATGCATTGTCACCCCATGTTCACTAAAGCAAGGTGAAAGATTCCATTTGTCTCCAGACTTGATAATGGTGTTCATATAAAGCAGATTGTCCACAAATCACATGTTGTTTTAGAGCAGGAAATGTGTTTAGTTGACAAAGGTTACTTATGAGGTAATAGTCCATACTACATAAAGCACTACTGGCTGGGTTATCCTAATATACGACAAATTGTTATGGATGTCAACTTCTTCTGTATTGTTTTCACAACGCTTCTGAGCTATTCCTTGCCCCCTCGTCAGGTGGATGCTAACTAACAGTTAAACAGGATATATATACTAGTAATGTACATGAAGCCAGAGAGGTGATTTAAGCATGTATATACAATTGAAACATAGCAGATGAAAAAGAGGATTAAAATATACAAAAGCTGGTATGGTGTTGTTGCAATGGATTAATCAGGAGAAGCCAATGTATTGATAGGTGTACCGTGGTGGGGGGATGATAGACTAACACTTGCAAAGGCTAAGATACTAAGGGTGGGATGATGCTGTAACGGTGCATAGCAGATGATTGGTGAAGCTTCATGTCTAACTGATTTCCCAGGCATTGGGTAGGTAAACCCCTTGGTCTCTGTTCATCTGTGGGGCTATCGGGGGTAAAATTATCAGATTCTGATCACAGCATCCAGTGAGCAACTAGTCAGAGGGATGCTTGGCATAAATGAATTATTATGATGATGATCCAGTGATCAGCATCATTGGCATCAAGTGAAGATGCCCAGCATCATGGTCTCTCACAACAGTCATGAGTTGCTGAAGACCACTTTTACGCATAGATAGGGATGGCTACTGCATTTAGGGATGGGGTGCGGTGATGGGTTAGAAAGTTATGGATTGGGGTTTAGTTGATGAAGGGTAAAAGGTGAAGCAATGAGTTCAGAGATTGATGAGTGTTTCACCCCTTTGAAACTTCAATTCCATGGTTGCATGTCCACATAATGTGGGATCATAGCATGACTTGGAACTGGTGTTAGACATTAACATGTCCACTCTTGTCCATGAACTGTGAAAGTGAGTTGACTTGTTGACTGGCATGAACATTATTGTAGATTTGTCAGTGTTGACAGATTACACCCTCATCAAAAGTGATCCTTAGCTTGAGAGGCAAACTTGGATTCACGATTACATGAAATCAATACCTTTTCAGTGACAGGTGCTGTGTCCTCCCAAAGTTGATGCCATTACCATTGTGTAAGGTACCTTGACAATATCATAAGAATGAGTTTATCAAAACATTTGTATTTGATCAAATGTGTTATTGTTTTACGTGTGAGCAGACATTCCTAACTATGAATCATAATGTATTGAATGATAGATACATTGTAAACAACCATACATTTATTGGAATATTTTCATGCATTGTGATGATGAGTTTTCTTCACATAATTATCCTGAAATATTTATGTTGCAAATGGCAATCAAAACTGCTACAACACTTCTAAACCAATTCTGCATGAAAGATAAATATCAACAGTGATCTTACTCCCACGGAAACTTTTGTAAATATGAATGAGTCAGTCACTCTGTCACTGGATGAATGATTGCTTTATTCAGAATTTTAGGTCAGTATATACAATGAAGCTTGGCATAAAATTAACATGGCAACAGATGTGACAAGACAATGTTGTTGCATTTCAAAACTGAATATTTGAAGTAGAAAATGTATTTCTTTTTCAGCAAGTGTAACATTCCCACAAAGTACTGATAATGTGAAATAAGAGTACTACTATAACGCTGAGGTCAAAATTGCATCTGATGCATGTCGTTCTGCAGAAGAGGTTACACATGTGTTAAATCAAAACAGCTACTGCTTAATGCTCTGAGGATTGTATCTATTCTAAAAAGTATAGTTCCTGATATTAGAAATATCCCGACAAACGTTTGTTGATACAACTCTGATGGCATGCAACTACTATTTCAGTGATGCACATGAAGTGTTCACTGGGTTTCACATAAATATGTGTCCAGTACGCACAAATGTAGAGAGTGCACACAGAAGAACAAGAAGTACCCTTAATGCATCAGTAACTTTGCTATGTGTTTGGTTGTTCTTTCAAAGCAGTTCTGAGCATCATTTCATCCATCAGTCAACATGATCAGTGATTCATTGCAGGTTCTAAAGAAATGAACAAAACATACAGTTTTCTCCATTGTTACTGCCCAGGACCCTCTGATTGTCATCAAGGACCCTTAAAACTAATAATTAGAGGTCTCAGGACCTCCATGTTTGTGAGTCGAGGTAGAAACCATTGTGTAATTTTTTTATATTTTTTTTATTCCATTTCAGTTCTTAAGTACATTGGAGAAGGCAATGCAATATATATCACATCCTTTGGGTATTTAGAAGTATAAATAAATGGAAATGTGGCATTTTTCACAGAGGGCATGTGGTTACAGAAGAAGGTAGAGGTGTGACAATATATATCAGATCCTTCAGGTATTTAGAGAAATAAATATATATATACATTGTGACATTTTCCATTTCAGTCATATTTAATCATCTCATGTAGTTCAGCACAGTGACCAACTGCATGACTGATAACCCATGTTTTGTTTCTTTGTTGTTTCACGTAGCACTCAACAAAACTACTTCTAGCTAGTGGTGCTCTGTACATAATCAAGTCTACCCCTGACAATCCTGTGATTGACGTCATGAGCACTGTGCTAGGATATTGGGACATGATGGCATTCATCATGGAAGTCAGTGAGTTCATATAGCCGCTCAATCCTGTTAGTCTCCCCTTACAGTAGTCGCGTAGCTCTCAAGATCGTCACTGGTCAGATGTCTCATGTAACAAACAGCAGAGCATTACAACTGGCTCAGCAACTGTTTGGGCAACACAACTGTGCATGCTGGTATTGATGTATGTATAAATTGTCCAGATGTCTCCTCACGGGTGACATTGTGATATTTCAAGTCAAGAATTACTGGTTACGATGATTGCAGCAGCTGTCACCACTGACAGACTCACCATTCAATAATAATATATCGAGATTTTTATTGTTTGTTCATTTGATAGCTTTGTCTAGGTTTCTCTTTGTCGCCATCTTGTGCTTTGATAATGATATAGGGCTGCCTCCTAGACATGTCCTACAAAAATACGACAGCCTGTCTGTCCACTTATTCTATCAGTATTCCAGAGGGTGTCTGGGTAGACTCATGGCTATCACGTTTAATCATTATGCCGAAGAGCAGTCTTGGAATCAAAGTGTGTTGTGTAACTACACTCACTCACTGTTAAGTAATATGATAAACTTCAGTGGTTCCAAACTTTGTTCAATATTTTACACAGAAGTAGTGTCATACAAGATAACCTGATTGTTGTGATGTTCACCCTGTTGAGTGTGAGAGTTTGGTAGGGATACCGCGATAAGTTTCATGAATCGATACATATCACGAAACCCCAGTCATGATTCAATATGTATCATGATATCTCTTTCACAGCATTGTTGTGTAAATTTAGTTACATTCTGAACTTTTATAAGTTTATAATTGTCCATGAAACATCAATATTTCAAAAGTAAATTGAGATTAAAAAGTCCTATTTTTCCATCTTTGCACATGAAAAAAGATCATTTATGACCCTGATAACATTAGAAAACATCATGATACAATTGCAAAACACATATTTAAACTGATACTTTCAAAACTAAATATTAATGCAGTTTTGAGTGTGTCGATAATTGTATCATCTTAGAAAAGTATTGATGCATCCTTGCATCCCTTGAGTTTGGCTTTACACCAGTCAGTTCAGCAATATTCCAGCAGTGTGGAAGACACCAGAAATGGGCTTAATTATCAGCCTGACTTATGACTGGGGCAGAAATATCATAAATCAATGAGTGGTGATGCAAACTGGTCTGATCCCTAACACTGGTTTAATGTGTTATCCATCTGTAATACATTATTTAGAAAGTATGTCTTTGCAATTATCTTACAATTGGTTTTTGTTTTCCACATATTTGCAAAAGGCTTTTGCTCATTTTTTAAAGAATAATATTTTTCTCAGTGTATAATGATACTTCCTTCATCTAATTGGAGAAAAAGGTCTCAAGTTGAATAAAGTGATTTCTGACCTTCATGAACTTGTAGCTGTAGTTTCTTATATGACAAAAACTCCAGCTGGAATTGGCCATGGACAAGTGGGTGAATTTTATTTTAATCTGTCATGATTTATGCATGCTTCTCAGTTTGTGATATCTCCTCTGAAGCTATTAAAAAATCATTGATTGCAGGTCTTTAGAGGGTGAGCAGTACCATAATGATCGGAAAAATCTAAGAACTGCCTCAAATTTTGTCAAATTCACATTGCTGAAATTGACTTTGTCGGGAAAATTTCTTCCTTTGTGAACAAGTATAGAGTATTGTTCATTCATCATAGAAATAGACATGTTTTGGAGTTGAAGAATATTGATTTGCGTTTAGTATTTACTAACTTCATTATTCACACTAATCCAGTGGTGGCTAGGTTTTCTTGAACAAATGAAGCATGAATGATATTAATTGAATTGACTTTTTTAACAACACTTTACAATGGCATTGACTGTACTAATTAGAGTCAGAAGTCATTCTGTATTTATTATGCATGATGATATTGTCAGTTAGAGTCTTGTAACTTGCACAAGTTTTGTCCAGCTTGTTTCTGCACCAGTGTGTCATACCCTGAATTGTTAGGACTTCTGGAAATAGGTATTCAAGCATAATTTTTTTCAGCAACTAAGTGTTTTCTTCATGTATTATTCATTACACAATAATTAGACTTAACTGAATCAAATAATGTTCGTAGCAAAGTTCCTCTGATTCTTGCCAAGTCCTGTTTCTAGCTTGAGGAACTTAGAAAATTACTTAGCTTCACACACCATACTCCTATGCACGACTTCAACGCAGCTTTGCACTTTCAGAAATGACTCTTTGAGTTTAATTCAAGAAACTTCCATATCAAAGTAGGGCAGATGTGAATGAACTGTTACTGACAGACTGGGACATTTTGTCCCTTTCTCTGTAGGAGTTGATGTATTAGAGAGTAGCCTGGTGGTAAAACCTTTTGCTTATCTTGGTCGAAGTCCTGAGTTCTGTTCTTCAGATGGGTACCATAACTGAATAGAGCTAGAATTTCAGTTTCATTCATCTTTAGTTTATCAATTAAAAATAACATTAAGTTAATAGCTCCTATTATCAAAATGCAATAGATATGTCATCTCCCAGAGAATATATGTTGAAAATTGATAAAATCTATACAAATGACATATGGTACTCAAAATGCTGGCTATGTTGTTTCATGGTTGATTGGTGTTCATTAACATTTTTCAACATAATAATAAAAGTTCTTGGTATTTGCCTCAAAGTAGCGCAAAGACATATTTTTAGCAATTCTGAATTATATCTGTGTGTAAACTTGATCCAGTTCGTGTATGAACCTCTACAGCAGTGAACTATATATGAAGCCAGATCTCAGACAGAGAGGGCAGTGTGTGATATTATTGTATGTTTACAGCGACTTAATACCATGTCTATCGGCCTTGACAGTTTAAGTTACAAGACAGCATCCTATGTATTGACGCCATTCAGACCCCTACTTCATCTCTGACTTTTATTTGGGGAAGGTCAGCAAAATATTGGATTTTTCACTTAAATCCTTCCCCAATTCATCTTGTCAAGTGCATTTTATGATGGCCATGTTGGGGTGTGCTGGGAGGAATACTAAATAACCGGCGGAAATCGATGAGTTTACATTGCTCGTGCGCAGTATTAGAGGTGTAATTGAACACCAGTATTATTGACTAATATTTAAAGAGACATGTTTGTTGTTATCAACTTTGTCTTTACTGAACCCTTTTCAATATGGAAATCTTTATGAATCCCATGGTGAAGTTGACTGCGGGGGGGAAATATTAATTAAGATTCATTTACGAGCATTTTGAATGTTAAAGTTTCATATTGTTTGAGAAATGAAAGCAACATAACCAGTTCCGTAAGCATGTATTGATGAATCCATATAAAATATTTATAATACCAGGTGTTAGTGCAAACATAAACATGTTGACCCACTGATTCAATGCATGATAAATACATGCAAAAGCTAGTTATTCACAAATAAAACAGTGGGAAACACCTCATTTACCAGCAGTGTATTCAGAGGTACATCTGCTGGTCTGTCTGGGATAATAATCTGTAATGCTACATGTATCAACACTATTTTTGTTAGACACTAGCTCTATGTCTCTACTACTTCAACACAAAGCCTACAGGCCCCATACAAAAGCATGAAAGACTGCAGTTTCCTCTTTAACTAATTTGACAGAGACATGTTGCCTATGGTCCCACAATCCCAGTCGTTATTTAAGCAGCACTATAGACAATGTCAGCGACTCTTTTTGACCTGATGGAGTCAATTACTGGAGAATGTGTTGCCAGCAGAATGTAGCCTACTGCAGTTTTGATAAGATAAGTGTGGTATAAGTAAATCCTGATTTGCTGGTCTCAGACCAAATTACTAAATAGTTCATACAGGGGAATACACCTTGTGTGTGTTACCTTGCAGAAATAAAAACTGTACAAAAGATCTGTAAAACAAACCATTCAGGGAAAAGAAATCTGTATGTCAGCATTAATTTTGCTGGTTGTAAGTATATCAACATGGGTGATTTACAAATATAATGATGCATATTCCACAAGAATTGTTTGAGTGGCCACAGGGCAAATCATTTGATAACCCACACCACCAAGCATGAAGTGAACACTATGAAGATGTAGAGAACATAACACATGCATCATGCATGGGCAGTTACATTGCTGTCAAAGTCTCACACAGATTCTTGTGTAAGGTTACCACACCAAATTGTGTCAACAGTTGGGACACTTAGATTGTGAGTTATCCATAGTTAAATCATGATGGAGACTAACCATTAAGAGATAAGATTTGTTTTCACAAGAAATCCTGTATATACAAAAGTGTACATAACTGAGAGAGGAGACATGAAGTGAAGCATTTTCATTTGGATAAGTGTGTGTGAATACTTAACATGCCATAGTGTGAAATACAAGCTGTAACTCTGTACACATTGACATGCTTCACTAGAAACAGTTACATTAATCACAATCTCAGCCTACCAGTATATGGTTCTTTTAAACAGAGAGTTTTAGAGCAGGACATTAAGATAATGGTGCAGTCTAGAGGAGGGGGATAAATTTAACTCTGAAACTTTACAGAACATGTACAACTAGTCTGTATGTGTATATATCGTTGGTTTATCTGGTTGTATATCATGACTGGGTGTGTTTTATGAAGGATGATCTAGTGGTTAAGGGTCCTGAGAAGAGTTGAGCTGTCTTATTGGTTCTATAGCGCCAGATTCTCGCTTGTCTTCATCTGTCAGCATTAGCTCCAGGAATGGCAGAAGTTGTTAATGATATCAGTTGAATACTTATTTCCACTTTCCTTCAGCATCAAAAACTTGTAAAAAAACCTCTACATACCTCAAGGACCATTAAAAAGATTGATGATAACTTTTTAAATTATCTCCCTTAGGTTTGTTAACATGCTGTGATTGTTAGTTTTAATCTGAGGATGTTCTGATTGCCATCTTTGGTAGTACATATACCATGCTCATGTCTTCTGGTTTAACTGTTTCATATTTCCTTTAAAAAGTATGATTACAAAATGCCATTTTGAGGTCTTTTAAAAGATGTCTTTCACAATATCCTAAAGCAGTCTATTACATCAGATATGATATCAGAATATGGGCGTTGACTTTTCTTTAAATAGGCTTTAGAAATTCACAATCCTAATTTTGACCACTTGAATATGTGTATATTGCTTAAAATGGTTAATTACAGAAGCTTTATTGTCACAATGCCTCATAGTATACTTTCATCATGATGTTGTTTGATACATGTGATTCATACTTCAAAAGAAGAACCTAACGTGTGACACGATTTGTGCAGATTGCCTTGTCAGACAGTATGCTACAGCCTTTCTTCATTGATATGCACTGAATATCGACCAGTACACACAGATATGATAAAAAAACACCCAACTGTTGTACTTAGCTGTTTCAGCTCTAAGTGACAGGAGCAGCATGGAAACATGACTGCTTGTCAAATGTTATACATCTTTGGGCTAAAAAAACAAAATTAAGATTTGTCTGTGCAATCTAGTAGTATTGTCATCCTCTTTTTTACACTATCTTGCTGCCTACATATCTAGGTTTAGCTGCTACTTTCTGATGATGGGCACAGACTGTCAGTGTTGACATGGAAAGGTTATTTCCAGATGCCTCTCTGCTTGGTATCTGCGAGTGTAAGGGCATCCTTAGACTTGCACAAGTTTCTCAGGTAAAAATTAATAGTTTAAATGATAACTTCTTAAAAAAAATAATAAATAACAGACTAAGGTCTTTAGACTGTTCTGTCTGCTAATCTAGACTTGCGTCTTGGAAGGATAGAATTGCTATACATTCATGGACTCTGCATTCAGTACTGCCTTGGAGCAAGGCTAAGGCATCCTGTCTAAATATATATACCCAACTTTTCACCCACTAGTTTAGGTGTTGTAGGGGATTACAATCAGTTATCAGTGTTTCTGCATACATGTCCTGATGAGTGCCCTCTAGGGTTGAGCATAATGTCCAGCTCCCAACATGTAGGTCCATACACAAGTGGGTCAGTGAATATGGTTTTATGCCACTTTTAGTAATAATCCTACAGTGTTACAGTTGGGGATACTGGAAATGAGATTCACCCATTGTACCCATGTGGGGAATCAAACCTGGATCTTCAGCGTGACAGGCAGACACTGTAACAATAAGGCTACCCCAGAACAATACAGTATTCTAGACATGATGCAGTGTGATGACTGTATTTCTGTAACTGTGTAACTTTACTGACCATTAGTGTTGGACTTGTGTACATGCCTTCAGATATATTAGCATAGCTTTTTCTGGCTGAAGGTCATGGCTTTATGGGATGGGATGATCCAGCAGCTCACTGTCCTGACGAATTAACATGCCTAGCTGGTTCTATATTGCCAGTTTCACCCTTGTCTTGTCAGCACAATATGCATGCTTCAGGAACAGTTAAGTTGTTAATGCCTGTCTGTTGTAAACTAGACTAACAACTGATCTCTGAAATGAACACATTTTATGGAAAAAAAGCTCATTGTGAAAAAGCATAATATAATGAAAATGACTTTCTTCATCCCTCAAGCTGTGGAAGGCTAGACATTTTCAGACCTGCGCTGGCTTTCTTAGATATATTTGTTTCAGGGTCTACATGACAGACTAGTGGTATAATTAATAAGGTCTTTTCTTTAGAGAAGGAATGACATCTGAGTTTGATGTACATGATTTTACTTTTGTGCCCTAGAGGAGTCCTGAATGTCACAGTAAACATTCCCAAACAGAAATGTTCTGTGTCAGTATCTTAAGGATGCTGCTGGTATGCATCAAGATTTGGGTTTTTTTTGCAATACTTCTTGGCATTCAAATGTCTCTATCATCAGCTAGGACTTTAATTGACATGTTCATGTAAGACAAGACAGAAAAAATGGTCCTGTAAAGTTCAAGAATGCCAGAAATGTAACAACTTTATCAGTTGCTGTCAGACTGTTGTCAGAATTGAAAGTTTATTATTGAATCTACTTTCTATGGAATGTCGTTCTAGAAAAATAAATCTTGTCCTAAACAGTCCATGCATTGTTTGTATCATGTGCTCTTTTAAAATAGGAGCTTTCTATTTTAAGGTTGAAAAATGCTCCTCTTTAAATAAACTTCCATCCTGTAACTATGTTTATTTACCTTCATTATGGCTGCATGACTATCAGTTAATGCACAGTGGCCGAAAATAAACCAGCATATCTGAAACTCAGTAAGGGGTAAATATGATCTCCCTTGTTTTTTCGAACAGACTGTTTGTACAAACATATCATATTATGAATAAACAGGCTCTTTTAGGACATTTCCTGGATCTGTTTCTTTGAACAGTGAGACACTCATGGAGATAACAGTGGGTGAAAGTGCAGTTATGTTATGGTGTTGATGCCTGCAGCTTTAGAATCCTGGAGTCATGCAGTGCTGCTAATATGCCTTGTAGCACCTCTGGAACAGGATCTACAGGTGTAGTGTGGGTTAGCAATATACTGCATTTACCTCATTTGGGTGACTTTGTGTTTAGGAAGTTAAGTTTATTCTAAGTGAATAAATACATTTTGATAGCAGTCTGGAAAGTTAGCAGCTTCAAACAAAAAGGGTTGTAGGGATATTTCAGTCTATAGTGCAGGTGATGAATGTGCACAGTGTTGTTCCAAGTCATAAATAATGTTGGACTGGCTTGTCTTCACCGATAGTATCTTCTCCTTGATCACTTGAACATACATGGTGAAAAAGGTATTGTGAAGTATTCTTGTCACTTGTCGAAGTTTAGCCTCCTACTAATATGTTATCTTGCTGTTTAGTACTTTTTCAGTTACCTGTTCATGCTTTGCCTTTTCATGTGTTTATGATGATGCTACTGGTTGTGCAGGATACACTTGCATTTCACAAACATCTTGTGTCATAACTGTTTGCTGTTCAGAATGACAGGCCTGTGACATAGTCAGAATTGTATGGTGTATCCATTGTTAGGACATAGATAAACACAGAACAAAATGCCACTCAAAGAAGTTGGCTCAGAGTTACAATTTTGTGTCGTTTACTTTCAATGAAGCATACAGCAGACTGGCATAGCTTTTCTGTTTGAGAAATTGTGCCATGCGGTTATGAATCCCTAAGTTACTGAGTAAGTTGGTTCAGCTCAGCTATAATCTTTGACTCTTGAAATGTGTCCATGTAAACATTACCTGTGACATATAGCAATATTTCACAATATTGTTCACAGACATCTGTATAGACATTTGGCATTTCCTGAATTGTATTACCACAGGCTCATTTAGAAAGAGCTGACTGGATTATGGCTCTGTGTACACTGTTAGCCTGAATCCAGACGATGGATCTTTAGATATGACAGATGTTTGGTGCTAGGATGTTTTGGCAGGGTATTTGGGGTCATTTGTTAATCATCATTATCCTCTTGTTGTTTAGATTTGAAGTTTTTCACAAGTTGTCCAAGGCAAAATGTCAAATCAGATAAAATCACTTTGAAAATCAGTTTGATAAAAAATGACTGTTGGAACTGCCACTCTCATCAGATCATTTCAGATATGTATTGATAATTTAATTTGTATTTCTGATGATCTGCAATGTAATACACAATTCATGGGCCACACTTAAGCATTTGTCTTAATTTAAACATTTGCATCCAGCTTCATTGTGTTTATATCAGCTTACAATGACAAAACTACATATGGGGGGCTACAATTAACTGAAACCCTTCTTGCTCACTATTAATAACCACACTTCAGTGATAAAATTCAAATGAAGCTTGCATTGCAGTCAGTCATTTATATATTACACAAGCAGTGCCAATATCAATACCATGTACTGGGGATTTTCCAAGATTTTATTTTAAACTCCCTTTAGAGTCTTGAAGAATCATGACCAGAATAATACTGACTCTTCGATTCAGTGGTCCAATAACATGCCTGCATGTCTACGTTAGCATTGTAGCTTTGTTGTTCGGTCGAATACATTCATTTCATCAAAATTCAGTGCTCCTGTTTTTATTATTAGGTCCATTCAGGCGTGAAGTGATCAGCCTCTGGATTGTTAAACTTATTGTATTGGAAGTTGAAGGCCTTTGATGGAAATGGGTCTGTCATCTATAAAACATCATGAAATTGATAAGCATTGTTCTCTATGCATTCCATGGCTGGATGTGATGGATGAGATTATTTTCATTTCATGTTGACCGTTTCTAGTTATTCCATATGCATGTTCACTGATCATGATAGTAAATTTATTTGCTGTTTAATTACTATGTTGTGTTCTGTGGTGAATCTTCTTCCATTGTTCCAGGCTAGAATCAACCCTTGTCATAAGAAGCAGCTTAATTGATTTGGTGGGGTGACTTGCTGGCATGTCATTGTACCCACACCATGCCAGAATGTTTCTCATGATCTCAATCTGTATATTGTCTTGTCCAGTGTCGTACTAGTACCTAATACTGCTAGATACCCCCAAATGGCATGTAATCCATTCTGAAATCAGCAGAAGACATGGTAAAGGCAAATGTTGGCTGCCCCAAGCTCATGTAGAACCAGTTGTTTATGTTACTCAGGCAGATGTTGGAAGAAGAATAAGAAGTTACTTGTGATTTTTGCTATTCTAGAGATTGTTGGTTGTGTCTAAGCCACCTGAAAACACTTCAGCACATAAGAATATGAATGTGCATTGATGTAAATAAGTGTGAAACCAAAGAATGATGCTACTTGGCAGGCAGAAGCTATAATGATGCTGTCAGAGTATCTGTGTTACACAGAGGCATGAGGATCGTTGCCAGACATTCGTCATACATGGAGGCATGGAAACAAGCATGACCATTAGCCAACATCAGACACACTGAAGTGAGTTGTTCATGGAATGCATCACCCTTATGTCAGTGTAACAGTATTAAAGTTTGGTGACGGTAGGCGACAGAATTTACCCCTTCTCTCTCTGGGATGAAGTAAAGGTATGTGTGTAGAGAACGTTTGATAAAATGTGGCAGTCTAAGGTGATGTCTGCAGTTTTTGTCATTGAGTGTGATAAAGTGTTTCAGTCAATGATCAAAGTGGAACTGTTTGACTGAACTAATGGAAGATACACACACAAGGGGAAGGTTGAGATGTTGCTTGATTGTTACAAACTTAGATGAAGGATGTTTCAATACATGCTGAGCAAGTTTTGGTCTCATGTATATGAAAAGTTGTGTCAGAATATGGAGGTAGGTAACAAACATGTTTGCATGTTATTTCTTGTATTCAGTGCTGTCTACTTTTGTAACCTATGTTATATTTGGGATTACACTTTTTAATAAAGTACAGATTCTAGTTCTTTTGTTGGATTGAGACACATCCAGGATTCGAACCCACATCCTGAGTCAGGCTTCTAATTACCAGCACACAACATCAGCTGCCCTAACTCACTCAGCCACTACTGATGTTGCCAGAATGTTAAAGTAGCCTTTCTACTTACTTATGTTATATTTGTCCATGAGTTCTATTCCACCATTGCGATTCAGTGATGAAATATTGTTTCTTACCGATTTGTTTTGTGTCTCAGCAGTAGCACTCAAATCAAAGTAGACCACAGTATTTATTGTGAGTACTTGTGATGATCAATCAGGTTTCATTGTGTAGCTTTACGTTGAATAACTTCCTGTTTCGGTCAGTTGGTGTGATGATGAAGCACAGGTTGTTATAGTCTAATAAGTACATGTTAGTCATTCTGTGGGACAGTTCATCACATACAGATTATTATAAAGGGAACATGTCTCCTATATTCTGTGATGGAAATGAGTGTATCATATAAAGGTTCTTATACATGAATATTTCAGTCATTCTGTTGTACAGTCACTGTGTGATATTGTGGTGCCACATATGTTTCATTTCATTCTGATGAAAAGTTAGTTGACTGCAACACAAGTTTACGTGTCGCATATGTTTTTAGGATTTCATTATAAATTAGATATTTTAGTCGTGATTTGTTTTCATGATGGCACAAATATTGACAGATCTTTGACTTTTGACATATATGAAGGCAATAACAAATTTTAATATTGCACTAAATGTGCCTGCGTTGCTGGATTGAAGTACAGGTTCTCCAATTACACTCTCCCATGTACAGTTAATATGTTGATATTTGTAGTTATCAGAGGTTAATGTTTTTCCATCCTGAAAATGTACATGAACTTGAAGAGAAAATGACATACATAACTGAACATACATTGCTTTATAATTAGAGACATTCAAGAAATGGCAATGATGGAACAGCTTCTGTGTACAACACCATTCTAGTAAATGTCCCTGAGTTTAATATCTGGCAGTATCTATGAGGCTAGGAAGTGAGTGCTGTATGTGAGTGGGTATGAGAGTTTAGTTTTATGCAGCACTCAGCTATATTCCAGCACTCAGCTATATTCCAAGGGTGGTCTGTAAATAGTCAAGTTTGGATCAGACAATCCAATCATAAACAGCATGAGCATTGATTTGCACAACTGGGAACCAATGACATGTGCCAGCCAAGTCAGGGAGTCTGACCACCTGATCCCATTAGTCACCTCGCATGACAAGCATGGGTTACTGAAGGCCAATATTCTAACTCAGACCTTCAGGATCGAGTGCTATACGAAGCATCAGACGTGTATTGCAAGCCATCATGAACATTTAAATGCTAGATATTAATTGCCATGTGACATATTTGATAGGAATCACCACTCCACTCTCAGTTGCTATGCCATGTTAATATGCTCCTGTTTTAAGTGAAAATAATAAATGATTAGATTATGAAGACAAAAAAGCCAAACTGAGTTTCCAAAATGTGTTCCTAATACTCAGTTCAGCATGATGTTTTCAGTAAAAGAGACCATGTGAAATGTCAGTGGTACTTATGTCCTCCATCAATCATGCTTTCTGTATTGAAAAGGAGTCCATCTCAAGTCTAGAATGCCACAACTGTGGCACTGAAAGTATTCATCATTTGGCACTCCATTTGTGCTGTATGGTTGTGTGTTTTGTAACAAAGGGACAAAATGTCAGTCTAGTCTTCTGTATGTTATCTTCCTATGAAAACATTTCTTTACACACCACTGGATGAGTCGATGCTTACTTATGTTTTCAACCACTGGGTACACCTAGTACAAGTTTGGAATATATAAATGCAAATATGATATGGCTGGGATATGTCCAGTGTAGTTTCACCTGTGAATAGGCCTTATGCTGACACCAGTGAAATGTAGATGATGTATAACATACTGTGCATTAGCAAGCCTGAGATCTTTGTAGTTGCTAAGTCCGAGTGATAGAAAATAGAATTTAGCAGCTGTATACATTACCTGTCTACCACCTCGCTGTGAAATAACAGTGAGACAATATACTGATGGTTAGAGCTAGTGAGTGCATTGGGTTTTATGCCACTTTACGCCGTATTCTAGCAGTATCACTGCAGTGGACACAAGAAATAGGTTTCACACATTGTTCCCCAATGGAGAATCAAACCCAGACTTCTAGCTTGATGAAAGAATGAATTAACCACTTGGCTACTCTGCTAAAATGGAAATAGAAAGCATTCAGGTTGATTATTGATACACATTATAAAGTCAGGTATGGTAATGTTTGATCATATTGATCAGCTGACACATGGTGTGTCTATAACCAACAGTTTTGTGGGTGATGATATCAGGACTTATCCATGGTGATGGAGTGGCACAGGCACAGCCTGGTCACTACACAGGCAGGTGTTTAGGTCAACAAATCCCAAGGTCAGTTCACCATCTGAATCCCATGGGAAGACATTTGGTGAATATTGCATACTCATTTGAACATGATGTATGATTACTGCAATGTTCTTTGTTAAGGTATCTTTATTCTCATCATGCTAATGAACAGAGTTGCAGTATGGGTAACAGAAACTGCAAATAAATTGTACATTGATGGGGTAATCTCACTTTTAGTCCCACTCTTCCACCGACCATAGGAAAGAGGTCCTGTGGGACTCTGTCAATTAATGATTTTCTGGGGTTTAAGCACAAACAGACTGATCACTGGTGTGAAAAGCAGAAATGGTCTACACGAGGTAGATAAGCGTGATAGTAGTGTGACTGTTTTATTACATATCTCCATCAGAATTATGCAAAGGGAATACTGCATATGGTTGTAATACTGTGACGGGTCTGTGGAACAGTTTCATTGGCAGACATGCTTGAACATTTCATTTTCAGCTGCAGGAATGTTCTTTGTTGATGTAAATGACTGGTAATGACTGCTACAGGTTGCTCTTAGGTGAGTACAGTATGCATGTTGGACTGAGATGACCCCATGTATTCAGGCAGATGACAGCTGTTGCGTCCAAGGCAAGAGCTGGTTTGTCACAGGTTTGAATATGGTGTCTTCGTTGCTAAACGTGTGTTAAAAATGTTGTTTCATATGTGATCCAGAAATGTGTATCCAGGATGCACAAAAGTTAGGGTTAGATGCAAAAGGTAGATGTTATGCTTCTGAAAGGATGCTCAATGATATTTACTGTACTAGAGTTGTGACAAGATATCGAAGCTTCCTTTTATTAAAGTCTTTAGCAAATTTTACAGTACAGTTCACATTTAATGTAATGAAACTTGAAATTAGTAGCTTCAAAGGTAAATTAAAACCCTATTGTTGTAACACTGCTCTTTGAAAGAAGAATTTGAATTAAGATGCAGTGTATTTAAGGTTTTGTAAATGAATTAATTGCTAGTGATTTGATTTGATAGTCAACTGATCAGTTAAGTAAAGCCAACTGGTGCAATAGCTCTTTCCTCATTTGCTGTTCATGGAGTGTGTAAACAGCCTTGTTTTTGTTGCTTATTGGCAGGATGTGAAATTGTTATTGTTGATATTATCATATAAGATTTGATGTTTTACTTTTTTTCATTGATAGCTGGTAGCCGTAAACAGTCAAATACATGAGTCATTTGGTATATATCTCTTACTGTCTGTGAATGTAAGAAGAGACAAAACATCACTTTAAACTCTTACATACAGGTCATATTCAGTCCATTAAATGCACTTATGCATTATTGTGTCAGTGAATGGATGTTTTATTCATTAAGTTTACTTTAATTACAAGTTCATTACTATTTTACTGTTTTGAGATATGCCTGCAATATGTGTATCAGGTCTAATAAGCAGAGTTGCAGGAAAGTTTCCAGAGAGCAGTGAGTCTGTAGTCTGATATGGCATCAATTAACTGCTGGTCATATTAATCATATGGAAGTGTGGGTCTATGACTAGACAACACTGTTTGCAGTACACTCACATGACCTGTTCTGTGTATCATTACATAGTAGAGCATGTTGACAGTTTGTAGCCAGCTACCACTTGTAATCCAGCAGGTGTGGGTTTCATCAGTTCAGGCTGTACCCGTTGCCAACTCTGTAAGGTGACCTCTCCATCAGAGGCTGAAGGAATTGTGTAAGGAACTGGAAAGTGGGTTGAACCATCATCCTATGAGCTTATTTTGTTACCTGAGATCTTTGCATATGGAGGCTTGGTCAAGTTGACACTAGACTTGTCTGTAATATAAGAAACTGTTGCGCAGTCTCAGGCTTCAGCCAGGTATTCATCCAGACATTTATTTACTGATACACAGCGTAATTATACAGGAATCTTTGACTGCTACATTGTGCTACAGAAGTAGGTTGTAATAAAATAAGCATTTCTCAAAGACAAAACATTGCAGGATTCTGACTATGTCATGAGCACACGTTAATGACTTACTATCTGATACTAATGACACCAGGTGTTTGTGGACAGGTAAGAGGTTCCTTCACTTGTGGCAAGATCACAAACTCATGAAAAAAACAAGATCTTCACCTGAATCACCTGAACAAAACCCACATCAGTGATGCATCATATTTGAAATTGATCTGCATGTGTCTTTCGTAAAACTTTCTGAAACCTTTGAAGACACCATGACCTGTGCCAATCTCCCTTTAAAAGGTTTCTGTCATATTCACAACATTAGTTAAATACCCTGAAACATATTAGACCAAACAACATGACTCTACAAGCCATCGATATATACAAAATGTCACTTACATCTGTTGCAGGGACAACTGACTCCAAATAAATTGTTTCTGCAAGCGTGATATATAATAGGTGATTATTGGATTATGGATTACCTAAACACCGTATAACAAGTTGACACAGCTTAGTTGACCGTGTGAACTTAATGGTATGGTGGAACTGTTGGGTTGTAGTTTACATGGTGAATATGGATACAGTTGCAACGGATACAGTTGCATGTCCTGTAACAGCTCATGGCAAGACCACTCTCACAAAGTCTCCATACACATAATGTTGGCATAGTGATTCAGAAAAGGCCAGGCCAGTATTGTTTTCATCTGTGTTCCTCTCTTCCATTTCATAACAACTGAACACTATATTATGTAGAGTGTGTGAGCAAAGGTATCTTCTGCATGGTCAGCACTTGGTCTTATTGAGTTGACTTACTGAGATTCAACACACACTGTTAACTTTTGCTTAAAATGTACCATGGTGTTATGTAAGTGAAATGGTGTTCAGGTGGTGCAGACCTCCCTCCATCCCTCCTTTCCTCATTCACTCATTCAGACTGTCTCTCATTCACACCAGATCTGTTCAAGGTGTTATTAGCTGTCGTATCCCAGAAAATGAGATTATTAGTTATGCTAAATGGCAAAAAAAATCACAACATCTTGGTCTTGCTTTGTCAGGTGAAGCTTCTTGAAATGTGTTGTCTTATGTTGTCTTTTTTTTAAAATAAAATTAGCATATTGTCAGATGTAACCCTTTCAGCGTGTTGTTCCACACTTAACCATGGTTGATAAAAACGCAGCCATACAGAAAGAAGTTGACACACCCTGCTGTCTCAGTTTTTTATCACCTCCAGATTACAGCTGGACCATGTGGTGACTTTATCACTGTATGTTAAATTAGTCACCTCATGAGGCGGTGTGATGAACATCAAGCTGTGCAGGCCACCTAGCTGAGTTCCAATGCCTTATTAGTATGGATGGAAGGAAGCGCAGTGCCACAAGTCTATCCTGCCCAGGAAGATTGATTACAGCATTACATGATAGTCATATCCTATAGGTTGCCAACCCCTATGTATGGTCAGTGTCAACAGGTTACCCTGACATCGTGTAGGGCAGATTTTAAAGTCAATGGGAAAAGATTTGATGAGATGAAAATGGTAATATGGTTAAAACATAGAAAGTATCAAAAACGGATCCTTGATAGCTATTTTGCAATAAAGTTGGGAGTTGTGGGTGCTACGTTTTGATTGGATTGACATTTTTTAGTTTCCTGACAGAATTTGTTACTTGATTAAAATAGGGAGATTGCTATTTTGATGGGTAGTTCATCTATTTAGTGACAGCATTGTGTAACGCAGGTGCAGCTGGCATCACAACGGATGTGGGCCTGTCATGCTGTCAATACTGTTCGGAGATTGAACGTACAGCTCATCCTTGTCTTGCTGACACGAAGGAGGAGGACAGCCAAGTCTTTGGAATGTTTCCATTTACTTTGATCCTGCTCATGGTGTATTATTTTAACTGTTTGTGAAAATAAAATTAGAACACTTTTAATTATTCAAGGCTTTAAAAGCCTGTACATTTGTATTTTTAGGGATGAATGTGTTGGTTTAATCTTAATAAGATTGTCTTTTACTAATAGATGTCATTTTGAATTAATGTAATATTGAAAGTGTCACTGTTTTGACTTGTCTGACTCAACACCTGACAAAGCGAATAAACAGAGAAAACAAATACTATGGAATCTTTGGAAGCAAAGAAAAAATAGTAATTTTACCATCTGACTATCCGATATCCAGTGTATGGAACTATCCTGTTCAGACATATACTGATGCATTGTGTCCTGTTATGTCCTGTGTCTACTGCCTTAAACTCCACTTGCACTTGTATGATGTCAGCCTATGATGTAATTATAGTTCTTTGCCGAATAAGCAAAACTTATTTATACTTGAAGTGCTTGTCACCATTCATTAGTCTAGAGTTAATAACATATCTGTTTTATAAGAAACACTAGGGGTGTAAACCACTTTTGTTTAAGATCTTGATTTATTGTCTTTGCTGCCTTAATTTCATATTGTTTGCTATGTTTTATAATTTAATGGACATTTTAAGACCAAACACCATTATATTCTGTCACAGGAAATAAATACAAAACCTCCCTGATATGCAATATGAATGACATGTCTTGGTCATGTTCCATTACTGACACATTAATCATATCTTCTTACACCTTCCATCTTTTTCATGTTGTGAGTAATGTGACCATAGATAAGATACCTGGTCATCATGCTCCATATCCTTGGGTGCTGGGTGGTCAGGAGCACTGCCAGCTGGTCCCTGTTGCAAGATCATCAGTTTCACAACACTGAAGGAACATAACACTGAAACAAGTTCTGGAAGTTCCAACATATTTTGTCATTTAAGGTTTGCCAGGGGAATTCCATATATGGTTGCTTCGTAAAAACATTACGCTTAATGTAACTTTGGTATTTTCATGACATTAGCTTGAACTTGTCCACCATGAATAAGTTGCTGAATGTCACTTTGTGTTCTGTAATTCCTCTTCACGTTCTTCGTTGAGATGTTTTATATCTTATACTGAATCTCTCTGTAAAATACTCTCTAAGTTAAATGCTGTCATAATGAATTGTGACATCATATATATCAATGTCCATATCTTATAACTGAGATACTCTAGACCATACTTACTCATGTTGTACTCTGTCAATAAGATCCAGACTATCATGATGAATTGGTGACATTTTTTCATGTCACGTTACTCATTGACATCCTTCATCATAGTCATCACCTGATATCTTAAGACCTTAACAGCTTATTAGCAGTATTGTTACTCAGTGAGTTCTTTTAATTAGTTAATGTTCTTGCATTCTCAGTTTTATCCTTTATGTCATACTATTTGTCCCTACTGATCATTCAGAAGGTTTTCTGACAAAAGCATCAGTATCTCCACAGAAAACCATCTTTGTCTGCTTCACTAGCCATCCTCGTATCACCTGTCCCAGGAAGTCAGATTACGTACCCATCAACTATCATGATATCACAGATTGGATGACCTGGCCTGTAGAAGTCCTCTGGAACAAGCTGGCTATCAGGTTATTGTGGAACAATTGGTGGAAATGCTGTAAAATACTACTCACGCCTTCCATTATTGCCTGTACTAACAGTCGGATCTATTTCTTGCTAGGAATGGGTTAATATATCAATATCAATTTATATTGATTAGGATAAATCAATGGGTCTTTCCTCTTGGGCTACACAGATTACTACAGACTGACAATACACAAGATTTGTAGCAACCATTTTGATGTTAGTCCTGTGGGAAGTACTTAATGGTGAGGGATTCTGAGCAAGATCAATGTATTTGTCATTAGGTTATCATATCATTTGACATAGTAAACTTGGAATGAATCAGAAAGTGCATCTAGAAGATCACTGATAGAAACGGGAATTCAGGATTGTGCATTGTGAACATACAGCTATGATGATTATATTGATCATGACAAAGCCCACAAACCCTTGTGATATCTTGTGTATATGTGTGAATGGGTGACAGGATAGTCAAATGGTTGAAGTATTCACTCATCATGACAAAGACATGGTTCAATTGCAAATGTGTAAAGCATTTTTGTGGTGTCTGGCCACTGTGATGTTACTGGAATATTGCAATATATATGTCAAATGTACTCATTGGGAATACTGTATCTGATTCCCAATGTCTATGTTATTCCTTAAACCTTGTTGGTCTGGACATGGTCCAGAAAATCCATGACCCTAGTCATTCCAGAAACGTCTTGTCCATCCTTGTTGTTCCAGGAACCTCAGGAACAATGTGGACAATTACTTTCTAACACTGTATCATTGACCTATTTTTTGATGAAAAAGTAGGTGCTCCCAATATGCATTTGAATAATTATGTGTCATTAAAAATTCATCAAGGTATTTTCTGTCATCATGGGGGTGATGGCGTAGCCTAGTGCATATAGTGTTCGCTTGTCACATCAAAAACCTGTGTTCGATTCCCCACATAGGTATAATGTGTGAAGCCCATTTTTAGTGTGATATTTCTGAAATACTGCTGAAAGTGCCATAAGGCTCACTCATTCACATCATGAAATAATGACCATGAGCATATTAAGTTGTTAACGGTTGTGACTAAAACTGGGTGGTATGTATGTTTCTTTAGGATGTCTAGCCAGGGATGTGATTACTGGACCAGAAGCATGGGTACCCACAATATATAGAGATCATTATAACTTTCCCAAGCCCTACTTCAGTAGCTGCCCAAACATCAAGAACAGGGACGGAGGTGCCAATAGAAACATATCCATCTCCCTGGAACAATGACCTGTCCTAGACAAGGTTCTGTATAATTATAGATTCTTCTCCATCCCTTAAGGACTATACAGGGAGATTTGACTCGACAAGATTATTACAAATCATTTTCTATAAGATTTCATGCTCATAAAGCTAGCCATTTGGAAGGTGATTGGGATGGATGTCATTTTGCTTTATGATATGAGGACAAGGCAACCAGACTGTCTATTACTCCAGAGGAAGAAGGAGGTATTCTGGGCTTAGAGAATTTTAATTGCTTTGCAATTTATTGTCATCGTTCCTAGTATGGGTTTGTGAATATGTTTTAATGTTTTTAATAGCCTTGATGATATGATATGTACTGTGGTTTCATGTGTCCCTTTGATGTAGTGTAATCAAATGTGATCCAAAATCAGCCATGCATAATCATTGATCATGATAGCTATTGTTGGGTGAAAGCCATTTCAGTACTCACATGGTGAAGTTGCAATTGTTCCACAATGGTTTTGTGTAACTTAAAATTTGCCGTTAGTTTTTTTATAACATTTTGAGGTCTGTAACTGAATCTGGCCTGAGTTATGTTAAGTGTCGTGATCCTGTGATCATGGAGTAGGATTCTAGAAACATTCTAGAAATAGGTTGTATAGAGATGGTAATACTTGATGGCTGATAAACTTCTTCTAGTGACAATAGTGACATTTCAGCATAGATTCTTATACCATATGCTTGAAAACATTACAAGAATCTATACCAAAACATTGCCATTGTGAAAAATAGAAGATGTTGATCATCCATAAAGTTTTGTCATCACCATAGATTAGGATGCTGTTTGCTGTGGTTGTTTCCAGATTGGCGAGTGACATACCCATGTTGTATGTATTGCCAAAAGGGTAACGTCTCTGACCCTGCTCACTGAAAGCTGTCTTGTCATGTTAAGCTGGCATGCATTGATGTAACTGAAATAGTATTCAAAGCAGCTTTCAACAAAACATGCTAGTTTTCTTAATGTAACAGACACTTTCTGATGCCTAGGAACCAGGAATGAAATATTCCCAAGGTCAGTAAACAAACGTGTTAAATACATTATGTTAATGCCTATCAGTAGGGTCATCATGAACTGTTTAATGAATTTCTGTGGCTGATTGTACAGCTGACGAGAAGGCTCATTAGAGAAGGCCCACTTAGCAGGAAACTCAAGAATGGCCCTTCTAATGCCTGTCAGGGCCATTTGCTATTGGCTTGCTGCTCTCTCTAATAAAGCATCATCAATGCCATTAATTTCCAACGGTTCCCTTATCCAGCCACTTCCCCTCCAGGTTGCTCTCAACTTTTCGACATAAATTTAGTCCAAATTTGATCATTTTTTTTGTTCAGCAGCATCATATATTAGCTGTTTTAGACTTGACATGTTAAGTGCTGAAGGGATGTCAAAGTTATTATACTGTATTTTACTGCAACATCTAATGTGTGTTTTCAATCTCCTATCGAAAGAATGGTCCTGTTTGTCACAAGTTGCATTCATAAACAACGGCAGTGGTCAGATTGTTCAATGTTAAGCTAAATGTATTACAGATTTGCCAGTGATGTTTGAATGAAAAGCCCCTTCTTGGCACAGCCCAAACTTCCTCTCACAGTAGCTGTAAAGTGGGAGATGAAGAACATGAATATTTTATGTTCTTTTTAAACAATAATTATTCTTTCTCTCCTTTAATGATCAAAGTGATGAACTGTAAATGAATTATGAGTAGATATGTGTCTATGAATAGAGTAGATGATTGTGCTGATAGAGGTTAGGTCAGCAGTATCTATATCTGGTGTGGATGAGTCTGAATGGATGTCTTTGTATAGTAAAGTACGAAAGAGCAAGTGAGTTTAGTTTTATGCCACTGACAGCAATAAATCAGCTATATGTTGGTGGTCTGTAAATAATTGAGTCTGGATTAGACATTCCAGAGAGCATTGATCTGTGCAACTGGGAACCTATGACATGTCAGCAAGCCTGACCACATGATCCAGTTAGTGCCCTTGTATGACAAGCATGGGTTACTGAAGGCCTTTACGGGTCTACAAAATAGAGATCCTGAAGTAATATTGCTCTCTTAGTAAAGAAAAGACATTGGATATAGTGAAATTAGAGAGAAACATCAGGTATTTACTATATATATATATATAGGTAGGTGTAGAACTGTTGTCCCATCTTGAACATCCTCAGTTACATAAATCATTAGCTGAAGTATGCAATGAGTTAGATAGTTGGATCTGCAGTGTGTACTAGTTCAGGTCACTAGATTGTATTGGCACCATTGGAATAGAACAATTTGTGACACACTGTCATCAAGCTGTCCACTTTGCTAGTTCCTTTCCACTACTGCACTCATGTTTTGTTCAGCTATACAACATTATGCTTAGCAATATTGGGCAATATTTTACAGCTGTCTGGATTGGTGAGGTGATCCTACCAAGGCTTGTTGCAGACGACGGGCATTAATTGATATACACGAGGGAATAAAAGAAATTAGTTGCTGATCGAGATGACCTGATAGGCTTGGGCTATCAAATTAGTCGTGGTTGACTTTGTATGTCAGAGTGAGCCTAGGTTGCCAATAAGGTAAAAATGCTGTGATGATGTGCTAGTCTGAAACCTGACAGGGATTAAAGCCTGTCTTGGAAACCCAGACATTATTGACTTTAATTAATTTTATATGACTCAAGTGAAGACAGTAGTATGTTGCTAATGGTCTGCTTTCAAAAACAGCTCTTGGTAACAGCTTGTATCTGCTACACTATCCTCAGGTCTATTCTTAGAGAACCATTGTCCTCCTATCTGTTTTCTGTGGTAGCTCATCAAGAAATATGAATATATGCCTGAGTATCTGGAAAGTAAATATGTTGGGTACTAAATCTGAATTGTTTGATGGGGATTAATTTCAAGACAAGGTGAGTATGTTGTATTCAGTCATGTTTCATCTGTATTGCTTTCAAGAAGATGACTAAGGAGGGAATGAGTTGGAGTAAGACTACAGTATACTGGATACCATCTGCCATCCTTGAAAGCAAGTGACTTTACTTTTGGTTAGGGATAGGGTAAGGTTTAGGGTTAGGCTTTGGGTGAGGTTTAGGGCTAGGTGATGCTAAATAATATGGTTGGTAGGTGTCCGGTACATTGTAGGTGTACCATGAGTTGGTTTGGCATGCATTGTTTTATTTCAAGTACAGTGTGTTAGGAGGATGTGTGCAGAAGCCAGAAATGATTTGTGCAGATTTCAGGATCTCAGTCAGTGCAAACCTGGGATTCACTTAAACACAAAATGTCTGCTTAATGTTTGAGAAAGTCCAAACCCACCATTATGAGGTGTATATGGCACACTGGGGGAGAAGAGGGGTCACATCACTTCACAAGAGATGCGTTAAACTATTGCTTAGTCTATGAAAATATATGTTTTTGAAAGTAACAAACAAACCCATGTAAATAAAAATGGAGCCCCACTGAGATTCAGAGCTTAGTGAAATCTAGACTTGTTTCATTTAGGGCTTTAGCATTGCAGGGAGGGCTAGGCAGGAGGGAAAATGATATTGTTCAGGGACTGTGATGCAGACTAGAGAGGCAAATGTGTACTAGTGTATCTTTACCTCTGAATGTTGTTTGCATTATTTTTTCTCAGATATTATAAAGGCTATTATTAATATGGCTATTATTATGATCCTGATGAATTTTTTATGTGGAAAGACAATGTGAGTCTAACAACTTCACCAAGTCCATATAGGAGGTCATGTGAAAATTATCACCATGATACCATTTTACAATGAAACATAATCATCAGTGTTTTCCAGTTTTAGATACTTAACCACACATGGACAAAATGTTCATCTGTAAGAACTTAATAACTGTGATATGTCAGTAGAATATTCTTTTCAGCAAATGGATAAAAACAAGTTTTACTTTATACATTTTTGCCATGATCTGACACTCTATGGAACTGTGTTGATTGTAAACTTCTGGAATGACATGAGGTTACCAGACAGTGGTGTCATAGTTTTAGGAATATTCTGGAGATACACACATCCCTATTTGCCATAAGCTAAAAGTCTGTCACTGCATTATTATTACTTCACTTTTTGTTGGACATATGATGCTGGCTCTTTGGCACTTTGAATTGAAGTCAGTGATTTTTAGTGGCATCCTTTCATTTCAGTTATTTACCCAACATGCGTTGTCGAATGCTTCCTACACACAGCAGTCTGAGTTGCATAGAGGACACACCATTATGCCAAGAGACTTCCTTAAGAGTGTTCTGTGTCCACAAGTCCTTTGATAGAGGATCAACTGTAACTTTCTTAACAAGAAATTATCTCTATAATTATGTCTTCGCTAGGCGACATTCCAAGGCTTGGAAGTTCAGTATTGATTTTTACAATATTAATTTGTGGCCCTGGATTACTTGCCAACGACCTCTGTAATCAGGGCCTTGTTTAGATGTGCCCTGGCTTTCAACAAAGCCTTGAACTCTTGGCTCCCTGCAGGGTCTGTCTTAAGGGCCATGAGTAGAGTTTAAGGGTCAGTTTCTCGCAGTTATTGTGTGTTAACTTTGTAATGATTTCAAAGACTATTGGTCAGTTTGGCATAGTGTTGGCCATTTGGTTTAAACTTAGTTATATCACTTCTTTCAGCAGATGCCATTGAAGGAGTTTTGGTTTAAAGCTTGGTGTACCTTTCTGAAAAAGGAATTTGGCGTTCATCATTGATTTACAGTAGAGATGACAGAGCATCAAGTTCAAGTCTTTGTAGGTACTTTGTTACCTTATCACTTCATAATTAAATTGATGGAAAAAATTGTGACACAAATATCCTTCAGGAATAAGGTTTCATCTTCTTGCTAACAAGATCACCATTGTCTTTAAAGCTTCATTTCCGACACTGTCACAATAAATTGTGGAATGTATAGTGCTGACAAAAATGCAAAGACTTAAAAGATACATGCTGCTTATATGTTGTATACTTCTGTTTGTATAACATCTGAAGAGTTACATTTGTAAGGAGGCCACTCTGAGACGTACATAAACACCATCCCTTCCACTGTAACTGTATCAGGCTTTTGGCAAATTACCTAGGTTTACAGCAAACTTCAACCCTTGGTCATTATTCTACAACCTTTCTGCTTCATAATAACAGTGCCTCAAGGTGATCTGTTGTATTTCTGGACATATAATACCTTGATTGTGTGATGGTGAAGTGTTCTGCATCATTAAATGTTCCGGTGTCCATGGTCTTCTTCTCTATTGGATCTTTACTCTCCAAGATTGTCAGCTGTCACCACAATTTGTTCAACCACTCTTCAGTCACTGATGCTCAAATATAGGATTAGCTCATGAAACTTCTTCACTCCTTACGTCCACATATTTTGATGCCACAGGCAACATTTATCCAGACAGTATGATTACTTTCCAGTCGATGCCACATACTTCTTACCACTTCTTTGACTCAGTTGCCTTTGATAATCATCTGTACAACTTAGTGACAAGGAGGCAAGATATTACTTCCCTGAAAACCATCTTATACCCACACGCCATGATTCATATATGATTAATCAGTCTTCAAAGGTTTAGTTTTCATCAGAATCAGTGAAAACATTGGCGGATCACTGTGGTGTTCGGTAATGGATACTTGAATCTCTAGACCATAAGATGAATCTTCAAAGTGCATGTTTTTTTATTGAGGAGATACTGTTGAATTTATGTTTTGCTGTTTGGCCATGCCTATGCGATTTTGATTAGAAAAGCCTTATTGGTTTTCTGTTTTTGTCTAAGTGGGGAGGCAATACAAAACACATCTACAGAATGGACATACTTTTTTCATTTTTTCTTTGATGTTCAATGTAGATTCATTGCCAATACTGACAGTTGTTTTTAAATGGCTTAAATATATTATTTAAGATCAGTAGGTTGAAGTAAATCTGAGGTTGATTTTCATTAAAGTCTAGCCAGAACTAGACAGATGAAAATAGACCATTGTCTTTATGATCAACTCATCTAGGTATAATGTGTTTTCGTTATTGTTAGATTCCCAGCTAATACAACTCTACATCTTTTCCTCTTAGGCCTCATTATGGTAACAGAGGACAGACTGAAACAGATGTTTCACAGAACAGCAGATGTCTCACACAGAATGCTCTTGAAAGAGATGCCTCACACAGAACACTTGTGGAGATGTCTCACACAGAATACTCATGCAGCAGATGTCTCACACAGAATGCTCTTGCAAGAGATGCCTCACACAGACCACTCGTGCAGCAGATGTTTCACACAGAACACTCGTGCAGCAGATGTCTCACACAGAACACTCATGCAGCAGATGTCTCACACAGAATGCTTTGCAAGAGATGTCTCACACAGAACACTCGTGCAGCAGATGTCTCACACAGAACACTCATGCAGCAGATGACTCACAACTAGTGCTTGTGCAATACATATATCGTAGAAATATTTAACAACTGATTAGTAGAAACATATACAAATCATGATGGTGGTCATATGCATCCTTCTGCAGACCCTAGAGGACTACCATATCCCTCAAGTCTTCAGATTATGCAGGTCTTACAAATTAGTTCCCCTGCAACACAGTTTGAGCAGGATATTATTTTGGGTTCCCTTGATCTGTGCAATTTCATCTTTTCTGGATCAGAAGACAAAATCTGTAATATTTCTTCATCAAACTCTGCACATAGATAGGACTGGTGCCTTTTAGTAATGTTGGATTTATAAATGATATATTTTCTTTGCATTTCCATAGCAATTAAATTTGACTGAAATTTATAGTAGTGCTCCTTTCTGCAGCAGAACTTCAAAACTGACTTTTACTTGCCTTTTACTTTGTAGGTATTTAAGAACCTAATGACATAAATCAAAGTACAGGTCTATTTCTATATCAGCATTACTTGGGTAAATCCATCCTTGATATCTTTAGGGTATATATAGCTAAGCCACCATTACAACCAAGCTTGCCATTGTCAACAAAGATAGCGGTCGCAGCTGCAAAGGTTTGGCTCATATTTGGGAGCAATCATACAGACAAATTGACAGGTCCGAAACTTTAAAAACATTTGCAATAACCTCTTACACCCCTTTCAGAGAACCGCTGCATGACTTGTGTTGCCAAGTTTAATCGGTTAGATAATTAAAAAAGCGAAAGTGAGTTGTGATTCCTATCCTCAACTTCCCAGCGTAGACACCTGATTGGCTATAAAGGGAGGTAATACATTCATCAGGCTGAGCCGTCGATGCATACAGGGTATAGTGGAAATTCATCAGAACATATGACCAGGAGATGTCGAGGATGGGCTATATCGAACCATGGAAGTACTCTGACAGTCACAGTTGACACAAGCATGCTATAAATAAATAGCTTACATATGTGTGTTTTTGTAAGATCAATGTGAAGAGCAATGTTACATTTTACATAGTCATAACAAACTGACATATTCATCAAGAGCATTTTACCATTGCAGGGGCCATCTTTGTGTTCCTATTCACACTTGTAAGGATTGCCTTCTGCATTATCATCTTTACCCTTGGATGGATGACAACAGTGTTAGATCATGCTTGTGGAGAAGGGAAAATATACAGTAAAGTCTAACCCCTTCATATTGCTTCAGTAATAGATAACCGCTCTGGGTGATGTATTTACTTGTGTATTATGCAGATTTTGTTGAAGGATACATTTTTCTGTATGTATACAGGAGACAGAATACCCAAATGAAAATCAACCACATAAGATTTACATGTATTTTTTCACTGGAGATGAACAGTGATGAACAACCCAAGTGGACTCTTTTTTCTGAGACTGCAATACCAGCTTGTCACACTGAAGGTGGTGCTTTATGTGCATCGACACTACTTAAAAAGCATGCAACTCGTAAATTGTCAGTTTAATCTCTATTTTCTGTTTACTGAAGTAGTTTCTAATCCTCTTGACAACAATATATGGCAGTAGTTATATACATTACACAATTCTCTGTGGATTGTACCATGCAAACTTCAATGACATAATTTTTCCTCTTGCTACTGCCATCTCTACACAGTCTCAGGAAGGACACTGTAGAGGATCATTGTGCTTTCTGCTCTGTGTTGAAGTGAAAACTAGAAAACTAGAATTGTGAAATTGGCCTTTGGCCTGACTAGCAGATTCAAGGAGCCAGATGCACGGACTTGATTGCTACCATATTACAGTTATAATCTATAATCTCAGGGATACATACTAAATCAGGGCATTAACTGTATTTAACTTCTTCCAGAATACAATATTTCTTGTGTTTACACATATGATAGGCAGTGAAGATGTTTTTACAGGTTGGATACATACTAAATCAGTGCATTAACTGTATTTAACTTCTTCCAGAATACAATATTTCTTGTGTTTACACATATGATAGGCAGTGAAGATGTTTTTACAGGTTGTTTTCTGCTGGTACTAAAATGAGTTTTGAAGCTTGTGAAGATGTTTTAACAGGGTGTTTTCTGCTGGTACTAAAATGAGTTTTGAAGCTTGTGAAGATGTTTTAACAGGGTGTTTTCTGCTGGTACTAAAATGAGTTTTGAAGCTTGTGAAGATGTTTTAACAGGGTGTTTTCTGCTGGTACTAAAATGAGTTTTGAAGCTTGTGAAGATGTTTTAACAGGGTGTTTTCTGCTGGTACTAAAATGAGTTTTGAAGCTTGTGAAGATGTTTTAACAGGGTGTTTTCTGCTGGTACTAAAATGAGTTTTGAAGCTTGTGAAGATGTTTAGGTGAATGTTTAGGTGAATGATCTGGCATGCGTTACCAACCGTTGGTAACACCAGCTTTATATAGCTGCACCTACATGATTTATGGAGAGATGCTGCAGTTATTTAGAGTGTCTGAGTATTTACGTCATTTGTCGAACTCTGTGGTTTGTATAATGTATTCATGCATAACAGACTGTACCTCTAATCCTGAATTCAATGTGTGAGGCCCATTTTTCTGGTGTCCCCCGCCGTGATATTGCTGGAATATTGCTAGAAGCGACGTAAAACCAAACTCACTCACTCACTCACTCTAATTCTGAATTAAACCTATAGAGCTGCTCAACCATCAAGGTTGCATCAATAAAAAACTGCAAGTTTGAAAGTATTCTGGCAGCATGGCTGTGAATGTTACCAGTATGCACCTGCAGATGTAGGTGACTACTGTGCTCTCTGAATTACGTTTCTGAGGTGTGAATGGCAGTTTGGCTTGCACCGACTGTTCTATTAAAAATTGTATGTTTTGTAAATGTGGAGGTGTGTTAGTTTGAACAGACACATACGTGCTGGTCTTGGAATTAGGTGTTGGTGTTGCCAACTAAAACACATTGCTAATATTAAAATGGTAGGTAGGGTTATAGTTAGTGATTTGAGGTTTCCTGTTTAAGAATCCAAATTAAAGTGTGCTCCCACCAAGATCTGCCTGCTATCATGGATACACGAGGATGGATATATCTGCTGATCACATCTGCAGAAGCAGGGAACCCCATTTGTTAACTGAAACACTTCCTCCCACCACTCATTTCACCTTCCTTATCACCTGAGTTTGCACACACTTCTCCCAACTGTAAGCATCAGAACTTGGAAATAAGGAGATATATTTAACCCGACCTCATTAGGCAGGGATATATATAGCCTGCTCCATTTGCAGAGTTCATCCTTGTCTGTCCTTAGCTGTTGGCAGTGATACTGAAGGAAAGGGAGACCATTATGTTGGAATGTCTAGAATGGAATTACTGATATTGGTGGGCAGGGTTCTAATGGGTACAGTATACATCACTCAGTATGTGATCTAGACAAGTGTATTTCCTTCCAGTCAGGCATTAACACACTGGCATCAAAGAGAGTTATTATGGAACTGGTTGTTCCTGTATAAATATGTTGAGTGAGTGAGCAAACTCTCCAAGAAGATTCCAAGACACATAGGCATAATTCCATCACCTGTCCATTTCCTGCTATTCCAAGACACACAGGCATAATTCCGTGACCTCTCCATTTCCTGCTTTATGTACCACTGCTTAACCCCATGAGATTGTATATTCCAAGATGCAGAGGCATAATTCCATCACTTGTATAGTGAACAGTTTCTTTCTTGATACTCCAATGCATAACCCCTTGAGATTGTATACAAACCTTGCCTTAGTTCTACTGACAAAAATCACGAACACTGCTCTCAAGACTAAGACATACAAGAGGGTACATACATAAACCAATGCAGCTCTCAACAGATTTGCAATAGACATCCTGTATGCACTTGCAACATAATTGCTATCATCTGAGCTACGAAATTGTCAGTATTTGATATAGAGCCAGTGTTTCGTAACGGGTCCAGTCTAGTGCACCATGCATCAATGGAGGCAACGGCAGACATTGTGTCTGCAGTTTGGCATGGGTCTATGACTTATATGTATGGGCTACACAGTTGCTTGAACTTCAGAAGTGGAGACTGAGGCTTGTGAAGTGATGAAGGGGCAAGTCTCCAGCCAGCTATCCTTGCCATATTAAATCTTCAGGCACATTAGTTATATGATGCAAGCTTTACAGATTCTTATGAACATAATATTTTGAAGTATAGTTCTTGTTGAGTTATGATTAAAAATGTCTGCAGTTAATAATCATGCTCATCCAGTTGTTCATAAAGCTGACTTATGAATAAAATATTTAATATGTTAAATATACAAACATGGTATGTGGTGCAATATGATTCTTGCTTTGAAGTATTTATGTGTAATGAAGTGAACTTTGTGGGCAATATCTGGGAGGACAGTGGTTCAGGTGCTTGCTGATCTTGGTTTTTCACCAGTAGGTAATACATGATAATATATACCACAAATGACCGACATTATCAATGGAGTCTTGTGTATAGTAGTTGTGTAAGGGACATCACCAGTACTCAAGTGACAGTGGTCTGCACATATTCAAGTCTTGATCAGATAATCCTTTGGTAGTGGACTAAACATTGCAAAAACATAATACAGAATTTATTGATACAAATAAAATAAATATGTTGCCATGCACAAGTGCAGAGATAAAAGTAACTGGGAACACCTCAAAAATATGCATAGTAGTAGTTACAGGTGGGAACAGAAGCCCAGCTCCTGTTTTTTAGTTCCCTGTCATGATGCTGGAGTGAGTGAGTGAGTTTAGTTTTACTTTTAGCAATATTCCAGCAACATCCCAGTATAGGGCACCAGAAATGGGCTTACCACATTGTCCAGATGTTGGGAACTGACCGGCTCTTCAGTGTGACAGGGGAATACATTAACTACTAGGCCACCCTACTGCACCCATGCTGCTGGATGAATATTGTTAAATGTGGCAAAAAATACTCTTTCACTGTAATCACTAAATGATTAACATAACTTATTTTTTAATGATGATACATCAATGCATTGTTACATCGAAAGCTCTCATAAAGAAAACATAGCTTTAGGTTTCATTTAAAGATTAAGGTCATAAAGCCTTAATGTGGGCCAAAACCTTTATTACTTTTATCACTGTGTGCAGATATGTTTGATAATATTTCAATAAATTACAGTGATAAGAGGACAAGCCACATTGATTCAATAAATCTTTCAGCATCTGTGTTCTTAACTGAGTACAGTCAAGAAAACCATTCTGTTCAGAACCAGAGATACCATTTCTCTCCAAGATAAAGGCAATTACTGTTGCTTCTGAAGGGTGTACCCTTAATCTAGCATTATGAGGCCAAGGTAATTAAGGGTAGAGAATCTAATGAAACTACAAAGAGTCGAGATAGCAGCACCTGAATCCTAACTCCACCATTCCCTCCATTAGGAAGGATGGGATTCCAGTGAGCTAGTCTATGCAGGAACTCGCAGCAAGCTGACTTGAATAACGGGAAAGAGATTAACCCAGAAAACATTGAATGACTTGAATAAAAGGTGAAAAATTATCCCTTTCCTTGCAGACATGGGTCTGATACATGAGAATATTTTTGCATAACTATAAATAGATATCTATTCTTGGTTAAATGGTGTGGATCGATATCAGCCATATCGTGATGGTTTATTGTTTGAAATGCTCAAACTATCAATATCTCATAATTCATCACTGGTGCTGAACACTTAGGAAAGTTATTTGCTTTTCAAGAAGGTTTCTAGTTTAGGTTTGTTATGGAAGAAACAGTTTTTTCCACATGAATAGGGGAGAATGTGTCATTGTATCCAAACCTTTAGTATGTCAGATTTCAGACAAAATAGCAGTATGTCGTTTCATGTGGTGCTGAAAAACTGATACATTAATGAAAATGTGAGGTACTTTTATCCTGAGATGGCTACAGAGGGGGCAAGTTTATCCACATGCTCAGATGACTAAAAGGTACACATAACTACTGGGCTGGCTATAAAAGTAAATCTGTTGTATATGTGTGAGTTTCTGCTGACAAGTACCTTGTGTATGAGTTTACCAGTTTGGGTCGATTAACTCATCCCTTGAGACCATCAACAACTATTTATTATGCATATATAATGCATAATGTCATGACTGAGAGGCATATATTGATGTAAAAGTTGTCTGTTTCTTTTTTAAACCAATGTTATACAGTCCGAACATAAATTCCCTTAGTATTGGGAGACTATGTGAGTGCTATCATATGTCACCGCATAAACTTCATGATTTGTGAATGTCATGTTTTAACTATTCACACGCATGGTTACATGAGATACAAAGTGTGCCAAAGTCAAAACGAAATGACAAACTTATGAATGAAAATGAAATGTAAATGTGTAACTTATAGAATGTCCTTTTTAAACAACAACAGATTATTTCAATCGGATAAGTGATGTCACTGTGGTATTCCCACATACTAATCATCCACTGATGGTTGATAAATATTGATAATGGCACTATAATATATTGATAAGACAGTGTTGAAACATTGATGAGAACAATTAGGGAGTCTATCACTGTGGTAGGTTATGCTGTGATAGTGATGGTGGCCCCTGGCAGGCAGGCAGTGGAGGATGCCACACAAGTCTTACATTCTCACACTGGTGTTCTATCATTGTGCATGCCTTGGACAAGGGAACCAACAGTCTGGTATTTCTTACTGTCCTTGTTAAATTATAGGAAGTCATATACATAGCAGGTATACCTGAGTGAAAACCATTTCACCTGCAGAATAAAAGCTGCATTGTGCTTTTAGATTTTGTTTTACTGATTTCATAGTTTCAGTGAATTTGTTAGTCATCCTAGAAGATAGAAGTTGCCACCTAAGACTGACCCTTACTGCATTGGGATCCTTTGACATCCAGGGTGCTGGGTAGCCTAGCTAGTAGTTAAAGTGTTCCTCATAACGCTGAAGACTCAGGTTCGATTCCCCACATAGGTACAAGGTGTGAAGCCCATTTCTTGTGTCACCCCTGCAATTTTGCTCAAATTGGCATAAAATTCACTCTCACTCACTCACTCACTCCTCCTTTGACATCCCAAACTAAAATGAACATGTCCACAGTTATGTACAGTAGGTGACAAGGGGGCCTGCTAGGGCTCTGTTACAAGACATGTGTTGTGTTCGTTCAGCCTTTTTGAACGCGAAATAACAATTACTCTAGCTTCTCATTGCCAGATTTCCATGAAGTGAAACATGTATTTTCACTCTACAAAATAGGAAACAAAGAGTGTCAAACAAATAGATTTAATTTTTCTCAGTGTATTCATATGTCATCAAACGTGCACATGAAATCAGACCAATTTGTTCAAACTTGAATCTTGTTAAAACAAGATGTCTAAATTCAAAATTGTTATAAAAGCTCCTAAAGAATCCTGATCAGATTGAAATGATAAAATTTTGGAAATCTGATGTCCAGGTATATCGTAAGAAGCTAGTATTCAGGAGATGAGAGGTTTCATGGGCCTATGGCACTAATAGATATTGTCCATTACATTAAGAAAGCCAATATATGCTTTAACTTCTTGATTAGTTTCAGCCTAGACTACCAAAGGCCAGACAGGTTAAAACTAGAAGGGATATCCTGTCTGCTGGATCTCATAAGAAGATGGTTGAACATTGATGTAGCTATTTTTATGAGTTCAATTAATTACCAGTTAATGAGCATTTCTGGTGGCAAGATAAAAGGAAGGGTATGCTATTGTGCAGATTATCTGATAATGAATGGGCTCACTGTCTGCTCGTGTGTACAATTACCATGTGGTCAGTCTGATGGGGTAATTACACAGTGAGAAAGGTAATGGCAGGAGATAAAACATGTATAAAGTGTCTGTTTGTATAAATTGCCTCAAAATTAGGCCATGCTAAATTTATAAATGCACAGATACTGAGAGACTATTTGTAAGTGTATGTACAATTAACTCCAGATCTATCTTTAATCAAAGCTGTGTATGTTCATGAAGTTTTGATGAAATCGCCAGTTATTGGGGGATCTTGCCAATTACGTTTCCTTATTCTAGATGTTTGCATGTTTGCAAATGTAACCAAATTAACCTGCTCTGAAACTGATTCTACTCTGAGTGAGAAAAACTTTAGATTTATTGGTTATCATTTCGTTTCTGTGATATTTCATTTCTCTGAAATTCCTGTGAAAGAACATGTATGGTATCCAAAATCTAATTGCTAAGCTGCAGATGATGGTTTGTATGTATCGGTTGTCCTCAGTTTTGTGTTCAGTCAAAATTATGATTATGCAGAGGAACCAAATTGTCAAGCAATTTATTCTTATGGATGGTAACACAGTCCCCTGTACTGCAAGGATACTGTAATTTTGACCATACATTCAAAGAGCAAGAAATGTCATTGTAATCTAAGTTAATAAAATATTGAGCTGCACAAAGAGATGCCAGATGTATTGTAGGTAACCTTGGTGAAGCACTGAGATTGATTTCTGGTAAGGTCGATTCATCTCAGAGGGTTCCTATGTCACCCTGAGGAGATCCTGAGGAGATCTGAGGAGATGTGGGTCACCTAAAGAAGAAGGGTGATACATCTATGTGCAGCATCTTTGTACTAAAAAGTAGCATTAAAGGTGAAGAAACCTGTGGTTCTACAGTAAGGCGGGTAATTTACACTGCAGTAGAATGATGGACTCCTAGGCAGTATCATGTCTTTAGAAGGACTCTTTCTTCATCGTCACAAAACATGGGGATAGTGAAGTGCATCATTCTTTATTGCCTTCTTCGTGTCAGTTGAGATATATTTCATTCACAGTCTCTTGGCTTCCATAAAGAATGAATGGGAATGGTAGGAACCTGAACTGCAGATACCTAGTGCTGCAGAAAATACATAGAGTATTGTCAAGGGAGATAATGTATTTCCATATTTGCAGCAGATGTGCATGTACAGAAGTCATTTGTCATCAGAGCAGTAAGTCTTGGTCAGCCGGCTTGGGCAATCATCAGCGTGTTAAACAGGAAAATTGAATGTAAGAGAAGCTAAAATTCATCATTCCATTTGCTAGTGAAGTAGGCAAAATTAAATAGATGTAAATGGTAACTTTACTTTAAACAGTCTCCCCGGGCTATAGAGATCTGCATACTAATATTGTTAGATGTAGCATAAGGCAAATTCCCTGATGGCCACAACTTGATCATATGACACAGTGTTGGTGGAATTTATTTCAAGAGCATATGTCTCTCGCTAGTGAAAGGCAATGTATGTATAACTGAAATTACACTCTGTAATTTAGATATGTAATGGTTCAGTACTACTAATGATAATTACACAAATGTATTGAAATGAAGGTCACACAGTCTCATTCCTTTTAATTACAGTTGGGTAAGGTTGGATAATTCTGTGAAGCATTATATTAGATGGCTAACAGAGCATTTCCAAAGCACTGTCTGGTTATTCTTCTGCTATTTGCATACAGGCAGTGTTGATTGTTCTTGTATCATTTCCAAACTGGCAGATCATTCATTGAAGCAATGATGGTTATTCTTGTATCATTTGCATACAGGCAGATCATTCATTGAAGCAATGTTGATTGTTATTGTATCATTTGCAAACAGGCAGAACATTCACTGAAGCAGTGTTGGGTATTCTTGTATCATTTGCAATCAGGCAGATCATTCATTGAAGCAGTACTAGGTTGCTCTTGAAGCATGGGGTTATTTTTGGTCATGATCACTCACCTTTTGCAATAGAGTTGATTTGCAGTTTTTATTAAGAACATTCATCAATATTGAGTATAGAAATCTCACAGTACTAAAAGTTCACTGTTTTTTGCTTTAATAGTCATCATTTCTAGTGCTGAAAGTTTTAAGTCCTTTTTCGTCACAATGGCATATTTCTGAATGAAAGAAATATTGTTCCTTTGGGCCAATGTTTGCAGATGTTTAAATTTATTGAAAGTTTGCCAGTAGTGTCAACAGCAATCACCTCCATGATCGGTTTTCTACAAGATATCAATGATGTACTGTTTTACCACAAGTTTAAAAACCCACTACTAGCTTCACTTTGGTCCTTCCTATTGCTATGAGTTGACAAAGATCCTGTTCCAAGGAGCATTTAACCCACAAACTGACAGGTCAGTCCTGGGATGTTTTCAGTTCACTTTGTTTATATTACAATATACCATGTGCTGACACTTTAAACAATTAAAAGATTATGTGTTCCTCAGTGTATGTATTTGTTGAGAGCTATCTTTGTTTTGTTACCCAGAATAACCATGCCCGCACATAAACCAATGTCATGACAGGTGTTTGAATCCAGAATCTCAGAAAAAAATTTAACAAGTAACAAACATCTCCTGCGGCAAAGCTAACTGTGTAACTCCATACCAGAAGGGAGTATTTCTTGTTTCAACCTGCTCCTTAAAACATTTCAAGACTATAGTTGAAACATTTACATGATCATTATTTTCAAACAGCAGCACAACTGTCAGACATCTAGTGTAAGCTTCATGTACACAGGACAGCTGCTGTTGATGGGTGTACAGGCCTGGTATAAATATAGTATGTGTAGATTTACATAGGCAAGAATATTGGGACAAGTTCCTTCTTGGTCAACGGTCGATATGCAGTATCACTGACAAAGTTCTTTATATGCAGAATGATGAAATATTTAGCAAATCATTCATCACTACATTTATTTCTTATTGAAGATATTTTTTGCATTGCTTAAAATGAAAATTCACCACATGGGAATTATAAGCTTAACCTTGTGCAAACGAAGTCATGCTGAATATTTTTTCCAATTGTGAAATGTGAAGATTGTTGATATGGGCTTTTAATTTAGAATGAGCATTATATGTTTTGTGCATGTGAATAATACAATTTGGGATGCTGTTTTCACATAGTGATCTGAAAGCTCCGACTACTATGAGTCAGTGTTGGAGTATAATGCCAAGTGTAACATTGGTATCATTTATTAATTGTCCTGATGACTGCAGGTTGTATGTTTTTATAACTACCACATTGTGTCTGAGAAGACCGAGATAAACAAGTGTGGGTAAACAAAAGATGCTGTCACAGAAGTTTTTCGTGTAAAAAATTCATGTACTGGAGGTATAGCAAGGTGTGTGTCTTGTAATAAATGAATTCACATTTCCTATTTGTTCAATCATTGGAAACTAATGTAGAGATGGGAAACTGAACTCAAATGATCATTTGAGAACTTGAATGTTTGATTTCATGACGATCATTTATCATTCAGAGCAACCTGTAGTTGTTTAAGATGTCTGTATTGGATGTGAGTGAGTTGGTTTAGTTTTATGCTGCTTTTGGTAATATTCCAGCATTATCATAGCAGGGGACGCCAGGAATGGGCTTCACACACTGTACTCATATGGGGAATCAAACGTGGGTTTTCGATGTGACGAGTAAATGCTTTAACCACTGGACGACCCCAGTGCTCCAGGTGAGCGTAAAAGTAGGGACAGGAAGGGCAAGCTGCATACATTGAATGCATGTGTTGATGTAAGCCTCAGTCATCAACATGACCAGCAAATGCTTTGACAAGGTGCCCCACCAGACAATCAAGGCAGGGGAACTACTAAAACTAGTATGACTAAGACGCAAGACCAGTGAACCAGCCCAATAAGTACCTAATGCTTCCTGCAGTTTCCTGCATGCCTGTTCTCTTCCATGTTCTGAGCTCCAATTCCTATGCAGGTTCACTGTTTATGAGCAACATCAATAGCCACAATCAATTGTTGTTTTACAAAGAATGGATCTTACCCCCATGGGAACAGCTTTGACAGTTGAGCTGAGCACATACAAAATCTGCATTTCAATTTCATCAGAAATAAAAATGGACTTGACATTTTCAAATATCCTCAAATCCCTTCTGATGGACTGCTGTGGATGAATAAAAAAAATGACATCCATGCTTTTCGATTATATTGGCAGCAATGTATTGTTATAATAGGTTTGTAGCCTGTTTGAGGGAATGTATGCTGTTCCATATTCAACACCTGAGTTAGATGCTGCAAATATCCCCTGACAATGCTTCTGTGTAACAACCAAGAACTCCTAACTGTGTTTTCTTGATTGCTGTATATCACCTTGGCCTAAGACAATCACAAAGACATTATTTTACTCTATGATATATTAGGTAGGTTAATAACTACCACTATGCAAGGTATTGGGTTTTATGAAGAGTAATATTCCATGTATTGCTTGCCAATTGGTAGCATCTCATCCTGGGAAACCCTGAGAGTTGCAATAACCCAGTTTGATTTCCCATATGGGTGCCATGTGTGAAGACAATTTCTTGTGTAAAAGTTATGAAATACTTTGAATAACAATTAAAGTGGCATACCCTCTCTACACCTGAATTGCCCTCTCTACACCAGAATTATGGAAACCAGTTGCAATATTTTATGGGATTTATGTTCTCTCTTCCAGAGACCTAGGTCCATGAAATGCCCATGACGTATCTTGTTTTGCTAGTAGGATGTCAGGACACAGTGATGGTTGGAGTACCAGTAAAGCTTCATACAGACTCTAGATGTTGACTTTGTGTGCTTCGAAGGGTGGCCATCTGGTCTCAGTTGTCTTCCGGGTTATACATGTACATGCCCTGGCCAGTCATTAGCAGCCAAAGGATCTACATATTTTCTTTCACCAAATTAAGACCACCATGTCTGTTCCAGGGAAAAGTTGTTTGTTTCTTCATTTAAGATGTGTGAAGGCATCTCTCAGGGAAACTCTGGAATCTCTCACCACATTTCTGGCAGGCTTGACCTGTGCTAATGAGTCAAAACTTTCCTGTTTTATTATGTTCTCTGGAAACAAAGTGCTAGTGTTAGAAGTATATGGTTTAAGGCTATATACATTTGGGCTGCCATAAGAATTGAAAGTTTCTTAATTTTAAAATCTAAAGTGAAAAATACCTTTCCATACTCATTCATCAGAAATATAATCCTAAAGCAGAGTCGACTACATCACACCATGATCACAGGCCTTAAGACTGACGTGATGGTGTAATCTGATGGTGGTGACACTTGGAAGGGTTTAGCAGCTGGCCATTGGTCAATTGTTGGTTATACTGACTTCTGGACATGGAAGAAGTACTCTCATGTAGTGTTCAAATGTATATACAGTGGAAGCTGCCAAAACTGGCATCTGTCCAATCTGGCAAGTTGTCAACACTGGCATAAAATCTCAGTCCCATCCTTGGCTTGTATATTTATCGTCAGCTCTACAATCCAGCACATTGTCTAAACCAGATAAATTCTTCAGTCCCAATGAGTGCCAGTGTAGATAGCCTCCACTGTACTGACTTACTCTCTATACAATTTGTAGAGACAAGAGATACACACATTCATGTCCATCATAGCCTCAAATCATGATTTATCCTCTGGGAGTGTTTGCAGAAGCAGAACAAGCTTACTGTTGTGTTTGCCTATATTGACTTGATTAACACGTTTTTAGATAACTAAATATCTGTATCATGTTAAGTCTCATAGTAGAACCTAATACAGATGAAGGCAATATTTCATGATAGTAGTGATATTTTGTCTATTTTAACATGGTAGTGCCACATATGTAAAAGCTTGTGTATAAGTGATACAGACTATGACCTAATCCCTTTAGTTTGCAAATGCAAAGCCTGCTGCCTGTAGACAATGCAATATATACAGGGAACACAACTGGATGTGTATGGCAACTGCAGCCTAAAGAAGGATGAATATATATAGCTAGGTCACAGGATGATGTTATTGGTTGGATCGTAACAGGCAGCTTAGAAGAAAAGATTGGAGAATGCTTATAGCGGATTATCTTAACAGGATGATGGAAGATTAGGCTGTTAACTGACAGGAACATCTGTGGCATTAAGCCTTGGTAAACATTGTATATTTGTAACATGTTTATCAGTCAAATAAATCTTTCTGTAAGGGGAGCTATATACAACAGACTGATCGTTGGGATGATAATGACTTCTTATGGAACAAGTATATCCAATCTAATGTCTGGCATTATTTTTATTATAGTAGGAATTGATAAATAAGTTTGAGAAGCTGTCTGAATCCATCAACAGAGGGAATATGGAACTTGTTTATGTTTCATAGCAAATTTGCCTTTATCAAGGACAGATAGTTATTGCGAGTTTGTGCAAAGTAAAGCTATGACAGTGATTGTCAGGAAGATTTATAGCTTGCTGTAATGATTGGCTGATGTGTGGTAATAAAGCAGTCTGACTGGGGAAATATTAACCTTTACTACCTTACAGTTATTACATAGCATTGTTAGGGGAGTCTGACAGAGATAATACCATATAGTGGGACAGTATGGTATAATTTGTCATACAAGAAAATGACTATGATTCCATACCTGTTCACTTTATTAAATACATTCCCTTTAAATCCATTGATCTTTCATCCATTTTTGACTAGATAAAAATATTATCTTGAGGAATCCTTTCCATGTCTGACTGATGACTTGAATGTCATATAGTTTTTAGTTTCCTTGTCCGATGAAGAGACATCATTACATTTTAATACGGCCATCCATTAAGGGTGACCACAGAGGGGGAAACAACTATTGTGATAGTGCTTGTCTGATGCAGCATACTATTGTGATAGTGCTAGTCTGTTGCAGCATACTGTTGTGATAGTGCTAGTCTGTTGCAGCATACTGTTGCAATAGTGCTTGTCTGATGCATTGTACTATTGTGATAGTGCTAGTCTGTTGCAGCATACTGTTGTGATAGTGCTAGTCTGTTGCAACGTACTGTTGTGATAGTGCTAGTCTGTTGCAGCATACTGTTGTGATAGTGCTAGTCTGTTGCAGCATACTGTTGTGATAGTGCTAGTCTGTTGAAGCATACTGTTGTGATAGTGCTAGTCTGTTGCAGCATACTGTTGTGATAGTGCTAGTCTGTTGCAGCATACTGTTGTGATAGTGCTAGTCTGTTGCAGCATACTATTGTGATAGTGCTGGTTTGTTGCAGCATAATATCTGTTGCAATAACTGTTACAAAAGGGGTTTTTCCTTGAATTGTTTCATGTCATTTACAAATTGAATGTATAGATTATATGAAAAAGAAGCAAGCTAAAATAGACATGAAACATGAAACCCAGATCAGTTGCAAGTAAACAGAGAACTAAATAAATCTGCAAGTCTGCAATGTAAAAGAACATAACTATTTGATAAATATATGTTGCTGCACATTTATCAATGAAAGCCAATTATTAAACTATCAATAGTCTCACAAACTGTTCATGAATTGATAGTTTTTGTTTCTACCATCAATTAATTGCTATCAGAGACTCGTTTGAGTGGCATTTTAGAAGTTGAGGCGTACAAATAGGACAAATTGTTATGGATAGCAACTTCTTTATTGTGCGATTGCGACGTTTCAGTACAGATTCTTGTACCATTGTCAAGCAGGAATGATGCATAAAATCCAGAACTTGTATACATATATACTAATAAAAACAACAATTGTGTTTTCTTTGTATACTATGTTATCTCATTGTTGTTTTTAAGTATATGTGTATGCAAGTTCTGGATTTTATGCATCATTCCTGCTTAACAACGGTACAAGAATCTGTACTGAAATGTTGCAATCGCACAATAAAGAAGTTTTTATCCATAACAATTTGTCCTATTTATCAGAGACTCAACAATTACAATCCATCAATAGGTCCAAACCACCCAGCATATGACTGAAAAGATTGAATTTTGAGGTAAAGAAAGGAAAACTGATGTAAATTGTATTTTATGAGTAAGAGGTATATAACCAAACTGATGCTTGGAGGCTTCTATTTTGGACTAAAAATCAAGAAATCAGGTAAACAGCATCATGTTATAAGGATGAATTTATATATTACCAAAGTGAAATGACCTTGACTATTTGTACTTGTGTAATTTACAATCACTTGGTGTACTTTGATATCATCCACAAGTACAGAAAATTTTCTTAGTTAAGTTATGTAATCCTTTGAGTTTTGTTTGTGTCATGTTTGTATGCATATGATCATATGTAAATGTTGAACTTACGGTTATGCATATAGTCTCTCAGCCCTCAGAGGTTTCTCAGAAGTGTTCATGAAATGGATGGCATATTTGTCTTTGCAAACTGTTGATATGCAAGCAGATTGGTTGCTAACCTGCAGTGTTGTAGAATAAACAGACCTGAGTGTTAGTTAGACCAATCTTGAAATACGGAACATGTGTGCTGTCCCAATCAAGTGTGTAATGACGTAAAATACTCTAAAAAGTGTTACAAATTATCTTTGTAAAGCAATGAAGGTCAAAATTTAATCTCACAAAACATTAGCTCTTGATTTAGCACAGTAAACATTGATGGTACACCATTTGCCAACAGGTTGATTAAAAATGTTTTATAGTTTTATAGGGCATTAGATATAAAATTGATTGAAAACAGCTGACAAACAGGTAATTATTTTGAGTTGAGCTTTGTGCAACATCCGTTCTGGGTGTATTCAAGACACAGATTTATGTCATTCTTGTTGAGTCATGTTCTATGTATATTCAGCATATCGTGTTCAGTTGCCTTCATTTTATAAGATAGAGACCAAATTTTACTCTTAGCTTTGAAAGTGATGTGTGTTTGTCTTCATGTGTGTGTGTATGCGCGCATGCGTGCGTTTTAGAGTTAATCTCACTGAACAGAAATTGTATGTATACATCAATAAAATCCTACTTGCTCACAGATGTCTTCATTCAAATGTATTTCTTCTTTTTTACAGAAAATGTACAGATTTGAAAACAATTTTGTGGTGTGGACTTACATCCTGCTCATATGTCTTTCCATTGGATATGTATCTGCAGAAAGTGAGTACCCTTTTCTGTTGGTAGAAATTAGTGTCTTGCTTTCAGTCACATGTTACAGTAAGGACATATCACCAAGGAAATCAGAGCCTTGTCATCCCAGTGTCACATGGTAAATGAATTACCTGCTTGTGCTCTGACAGTGATGTTTCCCAGGGTACTGACACAAACTCATCTCATCATTTGACGGAAACGTTTGAGTGACATTACTGAAATCAGTCCATTCAAGATGACACCAGACTTGGAGTTTATTCTAGTCATGCTGGTACAGTGAAACTGTATATTACCTATAGATATATGTCTTTGCGTGCATGTGTGTGTGTGTGGGGGTTGCATGCGCATGCATGCGTGCGTGCGTGCGTGTGTGCGTGCGTGCGTGCATGCGTGCGTGTGTGCTAGTGTGAATGCAATTGCATCAGAATTTTACCCAGTGGATTATTTGTCCACAAACATACAGCTCCAGAATAAGGTCTTATATTACTATATCATCTATTTAAGATCCTTAGAGTTTCCTGAAAGAAAGTTTTAGGGTTAGTGTAATTGTTTGTCCGGATTTCCCAAGATGGGACAGTGTAGTCACTGCTGATTTTTAATCTGTTTAGTTTTGTTTCATAGTGACTAGAAGCATGGTAGTTTGACTATTACAGAGTTATTACAGTTGTTTGTGCAACATTCAGCCTGAGTATGTGTGTTTATAGACATCATATACCTGAGGTACTCACACATATAGGACAAGAACCAGTGTGAGTCAACTTCTGCATATAGTCCACTTTGCATTGTGGGTGGACCATCGTATTTGTAACATCTACTGTATTGTCACGTCTCGTCAGAGACTATTGGACTAGTAAAGCTTAAACTTCACATGCTTCTTCCGTCCTACCAATGATGACTTGCTGATTTCTGAACTTCTTCTATCTTTCATGTGATAATGTAGTTTCATGTTTAACTCTATACACTTCTTCCATGTATTCACAGGGAACTCAAATCTGACACCTATTTGGTCTCGAGACCACCTCATCTGTTACATATCCGTAAAGATTCAGAATAACTGAACGGGTAAACTGCACTTTACGGGTCCCCGGAAGTGTACGTGACAGACATGCGCAGAAGCCATATTTACATCGAAGCGAGCACTAACGCTGACGCCATTTTTTGTTTACTCCGGCGAGTAACTGCCGCTGTTTTATGGCCTTGTTTGACCTATTAAATTACCTTTGGGTTATAATCGAGAAACAGCTCAAGACCTTCATTCCTCAACATTATTTTAGGGTCAGTATTATGTCATGGTATTGTCAATTGCAGTGTTTATTCATTTTTTAAGATCACGATACAACTTCCCAGTGCTAACCGAATGTATGATTTTTTTGCAATCTCATATTTCAACAGAATGGGGGGTTTTAGGGGGGCAGGTGCCCCCCTACATTATTTTTACATATTACTTATCATTTCTTTTCTATTCCTAATAAACAAAAAGAGGTAAGTGTATTTGATGTCTAATATCAAAACGCTTCACTTACATTACAAGAACAAACCTCCGCTTGCATTAAATTCATCCGAATCCTGAACACCATTTTCTTTAATTTCAATTTCAATCATTTTAAAGTATGCATGGTTTTTGGGGGGGTCAAACGCACGGCGGATAAACGCAACAAATGTTACAAAAGGATCATCAAAACAACGTAAATAGTTTTACCTCACGATGAACTATCAAACAATCCTTTCGCAGTTCCATACCTGGGCAGGGACGCTTTCACCACTCTCCACGTACTCTCAGTTTTATATGTGCACACACCATTCTCTGCATTCACAAATTCCTTACTATGATTTACTGTCGCATGCACATATCCCATCTCATTCAAGTTGTGGCATTCCTAGTAACCCACTACCTTATTTGGAACATTCGACACGTGCGTCCACATTTGACCAATCAGAGAAAAGGAACGTCATGAGGATTTCCCTTTGATTCCTAACGATTGGATTAATGTTTTGGAGGATTACTAAAATTCGTGTTTAAAACTCTCGTCTTTCAGACGAAGTTTTAAACTGAACTTTTGCCAGTAAACTCGAAAATGACCTCTAAATTCGTCTAAAATGCCTCCTAACGGAGATCAGCCAGGTCTCGCGTGCTTTTCTTTTATATATGACGCGCTGCGCGCGTCGCTTACTGCCAAAGGCAGTAAAACAAAAAAACATAAAACATAAACATAAAACATAAAACAGCTTACTGCCGAAGGCGCGTACACGTTACTATAGAATACATTCTACTTCCGGGTGACTGCCGAAGGCAGGGACCCGTAAACTGCAGGTTAAACTCAGCATATGACTGTACAACACTTCAACTTTCCAGTAGTTGACTTGCCCTTTTTTTTTCGTTTGATTACAGTATTAATATTTACCCCTCAGTGTTTGTGCCAAGGTTTGTTATTTTTTTAAAAAAAATATATTGTCATTGTCAGCGTCCTTGTGTCTGTTTATTTCATCTTTTGACTACATGTGAAGGTGAGCTACAGTGCTGTATCACTATTTGTCCCCCTTTTGGTCCTGTTTAGTAAATGTGAAAAGCAAGAAAGTGTTGGTCCATATAGTTTGCAAACATGGAGGGACATTAGAAGATGAGACCTTTTAAGAAAATCAATCTGGAGATTATGATAGTGTTGAAACCTTTATACATTTTTTGCTTCATCATTTGTCATTTTATAATGACAATGTTTTACACTCTTGACATCACAAGGAATGAAATGTAGGATTACTTGCTTCATTGCTAGAGGTCATCATCAAAGTCAGAAGAGGGGATTTCTTCATTAGGATGTGCCTGGGGCTGTTGTAGATCTCAAAGGTCATCATTACTGACTGCTACAAAGGCATCTCGTGACACGGAATGGATTCTTTCAATGAGAGACTGTTTTTTAATGTACATTAGAAAATTTCTGCCATGCTCTGAAAGATTTGTGATATATGTAGATCATTAGAGAATAATTGCTGTCAGTTTTATTTCATGGTTAAAAAATATCACTTGTTCGCCCTCAAGAAGGACTACTTCTTGTTGGCAGCTTCAAACCAGTAGCCTGTTACCATCAAAGTTGATTGTGCAATCTGTACATCTTCAGAACTATCGATGCTGTCTATTTTTTGCTCAGCGATCTTGGAGATATTGATAGTTTGGCCAACAGCATAGATCCGATGATTATAGCGAGCAATAGTAAAGATCTGAGTATTTGATCAAGCTTATATAAACCTGTACCATGGGGATTTGGGCAAAGGCTGTATCATTTAAAATGTTTGACAAAATTACATTCTTTTACTTGCTTTTGGCCTGCAGCTAAAGATCTTCAGGGTTCTTGGGCGAATTGTTCAGTTTTGGCACGCAGAGCTCGATCCAGATCTTGAAGATTGGGTAGAAATCTTATAAATGTTTAGTTAATGGATGAATCCCAGGGAACATGTCTCTGCACTTTGTACACAGAAGGCCATGCTTAGATCATGTAATAGCAGCTAATGATACACAAGTACACAGCATAAGTTCAAGGGCCATGGACAGAACGGGAGGAAAGGAGCCTTTTTCTATTGTTGCAAGACACTTTGAAAGGAAGTTTTGTTTTGCCCATTTACCTAATTAACTCTTTTCAATACTAGTTGTAATTGAATATTTTAAGTATTACTCAATTAATGTTTCACCAAAAAAATAATTCAGAATTGGCAGTGTAGGTGACCTGTTGACAAAGGTTTTAGTTGTATGTCTGGTTTGTTTGTTGTGTAATGCTGTAATCAGTAAGTAATATTCCACCTATATGACAGCAATCTGTCATTAATCAAGTCTGGACTAGAAAATCCAGTGATCAACAGCATGAGCATCAATCTACCCAATTCAGATACAATGGCGTGTCAACCAAGTTAGCAAACCTGACCACTTGATCCCATTACTCACCTCTTAAGAGGGTTGCTGAAGATGAATTCTAAACTGGATCTTAATTGGTCTGTATGTCAGAAACAATGATCTACCATCATTTATGCATCATAAAGTGTTATGTAAAACACCAATATGAGCTTGATGTAGGGAGCAACTTAATGGAGTTGGTGGTCAGGCATGGAATGTAGCTCAAAACATCAATCACTTGATTACTTGGATTACTGTCTGGTGATCTTGGAATATGAGCATGTGTAAATGTAAACATATATAAGCAAAAGTCTGTTGACTAAATTTTTTTTTTCAAAACAATCATAATGACTTTTCTGCTAATTGACAACATTGTCTCAGGGCTGCCAATTTGCTAAAGTCTTGTGTGTGTTTTACCTCTGCAATATGTCTGACATACGAGATGAACGTCATCGTCACATCAGAAACATTGAAAGGGATTTTATCACCACTTTTAGTGACAATTAGTTCAGCCTCAAGCCTTCTAAGATGATAGCATGGGAGAATTTTCATTGCCCACTGGCATCAAAGTTGAAACTTAACCTCTTTTCACCATCCTCAGAATCTATTGTCTGAGAGTGCCAATGTTCGATTTGTTGACACCAGTTTTTAAATGTGATGACATGACTGATGGACAACTTTGTGATTGACAATGTATACAAAATTCACCGTGCCCTGGTATTCTGTTGTATTTTCAGTGTGCAGATTTACTCTTGATGGCACATGGGAGACACTTGAAAAAACATCACATTACAAGACATTCTGTGTGTTGATTGTAGTTGTTTTTAGTATTTGGAATTCTGTTATCTTTGATAGTACTTTTTACATAGCATTTTCTCTATCATAGTATAGAAATTCTCTTGTACTGTCATGTTATTTTCTCTAATTTTATGTCAGAATGCATGCAATTTGTTGTAGTTCTTACTCTCATGTTTTGGCATAAAATAGGTCTTTTTGTTATTAGATGTCAATCAGGTTATTGCCAAATCTGTTTTAGCATGCTATCGATATCTAAGTCTGTTTGAAAAGTAATAAATATTGCCCACTCAAAATTCAAGAAATACTTCCAAAAATAGTGTGTTGCAAACATGTCATTCTGTTTCCACAAATGATTTGTTCCAACAAAAATTTTGTTATCCAGCAATTGATTCAGTGTTTCGATCTTGACTGTCATCTTTCCAACTGTGCTGGAAGGATGAACAAACAGAAAAGTACAACCAGAACATAACTGAATGTGTGTGTCAGCATTATTCAGACAAATTAGAACATTGTGTTAATATCCTTTTTGTGGATGAAATCCTTGAAACTTCAAGTTTGTGATGGATGTAAATGTGTAATTATTGTGCTCCCAGAAGGATCTAAACTTTATGGAATATTCCCTGTCAAAATTAGTTTTATGATGTCATGATACAGTGTATATTAACATTTCCAAAAAAAACCTGCTTGTCTGATTGGCCACCATGATATAGGTGATGGCATATATGAATCTGTTATTCAGGCCAGCCTTGAGAACATAACAGGCTGTACATAGCACTTTTATTGTTCATAGACACAAGTTTTGTTCTGATTGATTTGACATTAAGAGGAACAATAGGGAATTGCGACTCCGCCATCTATCAAGTATGTTCATCTTGGAAGACCTAATGTATCTGATAATGCTTGGCTGCATTTCATTTTGCTGGTGATCCTGGAAGCCTATTAAATGTGTTAAGTTGGATGAAAAATGGCATCAGTAGCAACCGACAATACTGTTACAGAATATATCAACTTGGCTAGCATGCGCATTGATGAGCGTAAATTTCGCGAGCTGTTAGATCCAAAACCAAAATCAATACTTGTGGGTAATTTAAGTTCCATGTACATCATTGCCTCTTGTAGGCCACGGCACTAGGAGTGCTCATTTGGCAACTATGATGTTTGCCTAATCAAGAATATTTCGGCAAGTTCATGCACAAATAGATCATAAAATGCCAGAGACAGTGTGAGTTAATTAGCCAACAGTTTTATATTTCTTGCTTGCAAGGTTTTGTCCACAATTTTTCAAACTCGAAAGATTATAAAACATTTGCATAGCATCTCTAAAGTAAAAAATCTCTCTAGAATTGTTTATGTTTTATCTTCTCTGATCACCCACTGTTATTCTTTGATCCCATTGACAGAAATTATATTTTTTAACTTCTTCTGAAAGACAAATGTAATAAAAAATATTCAAGTGCTGTAATTGCTTTTTGTAAAGAACTGCTGAGGTTTTCAGGATATGTGGTCATGTGTTATGTTTGTGATCATCGGAAACTTTCAGCAGAAGCAGAGTTGCAGAACAAACTGTCACGATTCATGTACAGTAGTTATCTTGGAAGGGCATTTACAGTTATGTGTAAAAGGATTTATTGGCATAACATCCAAAAACATAATTGTATTAGACCTAGAATGTAGAATTCAAACCATGATGATGGCTATCTGAGAACTGTTTGGGATGCTATTCATTGGGTATTTGTATTTTTATATAACCATTGATAACTGTTGTGTAGCCAGTTTATCTCTCACATATTTCAAGGAAATTTGAGTTTCAATCCTAATGACGCATATTTTGATTAAGGACTGTGTTAACTGACCTTGAAATAATCTTCATTAGGAAGAAGTACTGGTCATGTTTTTTGGTTAATCATTGATTTTGTTGCTGCATTCTTTGTTGACTGCTCACAAACATGTCAGTTTATCAGAGAATCATGAACATACTGCTCCTAATATGGGGAAAAATGGATATCAGTAATAATAAATAATCAGTAGTTAGGAAGTATAACCTGGCTCTCTGACAGGCAGACAATGGTGAGTGGAAACTGAACCTTATAAAGATCTCTTAATTTGAAAGCCTGTAAATATTCGAGTGATGAATTCTGCAGGCGAATCTCTTCATTCCAGAATTATCTGTCACTTTTGTGATACACTTTTGGATATCGTATGGTTGTGCTCATATAAATATATTTGAACAAGGAGAAATCATACATTTGAAAATGTTTAGCAGATCTGTAGGTGTTGAGTGTCACATGTGCGGTGATTTCGTATGTTAAACAGATACTAAGATACAATGCTGCGTGCCCGGACATATAACATTCTTCTTCTGCTACAAGGGTTAATTTGGATGCAGTTTCCTTGACAGGACCACTTTGTCTGTAGGGGAATTTGTCATCAGCACAAGAATTACTGTGGGTTTTTCTTAAGCTAGTATAACCTTCACTTGCTGAAATAGATATCCTTCCTTCTAGCCACCCAAAAGATAGCCTGGTTTTGCTTTCTCAATGTTTCAATTTCTAATTGGTTACTTTCTTGTGATGTCAATACATTTTGAAATGTCAGGTGCTTATGCTATAACATAAAACAAAAAGTTAACTTTAATGATGTCAGTGTATTTAGCTTGGTCTACATTGTCTTTCAAAACTTTGGGTATAACAGTTTTCTACTTCTTACTTTGCTAGCTATGCTTAGTTAAAGAAACTTTATTAACTTTTCTAAGTCATGTTCTAATTGATTTCTTCAAAACAACATTTTGAACTAGATTAGATATGCTATGAATGATTATGGTCTACAATCAACATTTGCAAACTGTTTCAAGTTTTCCAAGTTATTGTTTCAGTACACAGGAAGAGTAACATAACATTGTAGATAACCAGGATATATACCTGTTAGTTTAATCTAGGATTTAGGTGTCTGCTGTTGCAGCACTAATGAAAAGTTAAAGAGCAAATTGTTATATTTTGTCTTTCTACATTGCCACCATATTGTCCTCAGAGTATTGGTGGGGTAACATGGCCTGGATATGGCATTTGTTTCTCTTCTAGAGGTAGTTTTGTTGTAGGAAACATCGGTGGAAATGTACATGTCTCTGATGGGATATACAAGGACTTGCTCAAGATTAGGCAGGTCTCTTTTGGAATACGATTCCACCGTACAACATTCATATTGCAAATGCCATTGCTCAAAGGAGTGTATTGATGATTTTCTGTGAATAGATTGCTGCCTGTTGTCAGGAAAGTGTTTTTACCATGTTTTCCAGTCTGGTATTACCGAGGAAATGGTGCTTGTTATGATTACAAACTGATTCATTTAAAAAAATGTTTGGAATCTATGTACAATAAGAAAACTAGCTTAAATGTTCCTTTAATCATGAAAGACCATGTCATTCCATTTATTTTGCATCATCAAAATTTCATGTAGTGATCACAGGTTGTGAAACAGTACCATCACAGCTTGCTGCTGGAAATTCATGGTGTCCTCTGGTTCCTTTATATGATTTCCGATGATGGATACGAATATCTCAGTTGTCGAAAACGATCTGTCGTTGAGTTATTTATTAGCAGGGAATTGCTTTGTACACTTGAAATTAAATTCGTAGCCCACAATTTCCCATCGGTCATTGCTAGCTGTCTGTGCTAATGCTTGATGTGACAGAAGAATACAGGACTGCCCTAGATCAACATGCAGCCTTCTGCCTTGTATTGCATAACGTCATCTCGTCAGAGACATATGCATTATTGAGCAAGAGACTGGGAGTCACAATCATATAAACCAAAGTTCATGTTTATTTTTCATCTGTTGGGTTGATTCCCCACCAAGGAAATGATAGGAATGCTTCTCAAATGACTTTGTTATTTATGAGGATTCTCTTTGTAAAATTCTGTGAAATGGCTCCGATAACATTTATTTTGGTGCTGATGATCGAGCACTCAACTACAGTGCTGTGCAGAGTGAGATCTATGATGCACCTGGTAATGGGGATGTCACAGGAGCCAGTGCTCCTCTTTTATACATTTGTATCAGAGTTTCCAGTGGTGATGAAAATGCTTTGGAGTTAGGTGACCTTACAAGACAATCCATGTTTAACTTTGAAGATCCAAACATTGTCTTTTATGTTTCTGGCCCTATTTTTGTTGATGCTACAGCTATCACATTGTATGGCTCATTAGTGTGGGCACTGCGCATATTTGTCTCCCTTATTCATGCCAGCATCTGCTGATCCCAGGTTCCTCGTTTAGGTCTCTGAACACCCTACTCTGATTAACGGGTTTTCAGATGTGGTTGGGGATCAGGACAGAATTTTGTTTAGCCTTTATTACCTTCCATAATCTGTCATTTTTGGACCTTTGTACAACATTTTCCTGACATACCATGACATAACTGATGTACTGCTCAAGGTTGCTTTAAACTCAAAGGACTCATTTACATTTCATGCGTTGGCACAAACATAACGATATAAGAATAGAATAGATGTATTGAAAAGCACTCCTTGGATGCATGTTCTGATATACAGTATATTGTCAAGGTTTAAAGCCCATTTGTATGCACATCCCTTAGGCATAATTATCATGTTTCCTGTCAAAACATTCAAATCCATTTTAAGTGAAAAAGCAGTGAAACAACCAAATGTTCAACAGCTGCTTCACAGCTGCACATAATCATATAAAGCACTGTGCCATTCAATAATGAAGAACTGATTGTCTTTGCTTTTAGCTCACTTGATCCTTCCCTGCTCAATGTTGATGGTGCAGTTAAAAGTTGTTGCTTTCTAATTGTTCCTTCATTGACTAAAACATGCTAAGACAGTATTCAGTTGTTGCTTTCTAATTGTTCCTTCATTGACTAAAACATGCTAAGACAGTATTCGGTTGTTGCTTTCTAATTGTTCCTTCATTGGCTAAAACATGCTAAGACAGTATTCGGTTGTTGCTTTCTAATTGTTCCTTCATTGACTAAAACATGCTAAGACAGTATTCGGTTGTTGCTTTCTAATTGTTCCTTCATTGACTAAAACATGCTAAGACAGCATTCGGTTGTTGCTTTCTAATTGTTCCTTCATTGACTAAAACATGCTAAGACAGCATTCGGTTGTGGCTTTCTAATTGTTCCTTCATTGACTAAAACATGCTAAGACAGTATTCGGTTGTTGCTTTCTAATTGTTCCTTCATTGGCTAAAACATGCTAAGGCAGTATTCGGTTGTTGCTTTCTAATTGTTCCTTCATTGGCTAAAACATGCCAAGACAGTATTCGGTTGTTGCTTTCTAATTGTTCCTTCATTGGCTAAAACATGCTAAGATAGTATTCAGGGTAAGCAGTAAGAAATATTTGTCATTTGTGACAGTAAGTATTGTTTGAACAAGTTTTGTATGTTCTATACAATTTTAGGCAGCTTTATATTTCAGTTTATGAGTTCAGTGGATGACTACTGAAGAGGAAAAACTATTACAATAATGATAGTGTGTAGTAACATACTATTGCGGTAGCATTTGTCTGTTGCAACATACTATTGTGACAGCGTTAGTCTATTGCAACATACTATTGTGACAGTATTTGTCTATTGCGACATACTATTGTGACAGCATTAGACTATTGCAACATACTATTGTGATAGTGATGGTCTGTTGCAACATATTATTGTGATACCATTAGCCTATTGAAAGATACTACTGCGATAGCGATTGTCTACAGCAACATATCACTACAATAGTATATCACAGCATACTATTGTGACAGCATTAGTTTAATGTAACATACTGTTGTGATAAACATAGTCTATTGTAACATACTATTGTGATAGTGATAGGCTATTGCAACATACTATTGCGATGACATTAGTCTATTGCAACATCTGTTGCCACATGTTATTGTCCTTTAGTTGCCTCATTTCACATGATTTCCCAAATAAATGTATAGTTTAAATGATATAAACAGGTTGAAGTTATGTCAGTCGTTTTACATAACTGACAATAAAGTTGATACACAGACAAGTAGACAGCTAAAGCATAAATTTAATTGTTATTCACAATTTCAAACTTCAAGCCATGTTTGCTGCTATGTTTGTGTAAGAGGTAACAGCGGTGCATAACTCTAAACTGATTCATTAGTAGTTTTTAGTTTCAACCATTGATTGATTATTATCAGAAATATAACAATTGCAGTCCATCAATAGTTTGATGCATTGTTACAGCACTAATGAATTCTGTCGTTAGCATCATAGTGCAGAACAGAAATGACTACTGAGGATGCATAGATACATACCTGCAAAATATAATCAACATCCTGTATATCGTTGAAACGGGACCATTACACAGAGACATTTTATCACCATGGTACTATGTGGTCACGAGAATATGAGGATTTACACGGGCTGTATACATTATTTACATTTGTAGGTTGTGTCAAAAACAGATTAATCTGTGGGTGCATTTCACTGACTGATTCCACAGGTTGAACCTTGGTGACATTCATGAAGTGCAACCTTTCTAGCCAGGTAAAATGGAGACATGAGCAGAAAGTAATATCACCTTCATAACCCATATTCCAGTCTGTCAGTATCAATCATTACTTCTTGCAGTAACATTTTTGCTGAAGACAAGGTGGTGATTTAGGTGCCAAGGTGTCTAAAAAGTGTGAAAAGCAATGAAATATTTCTGTGTCTTGATGTAAAGCCAGCATATCATATATAACCTGAATCTAGCATCATTACTTTTTATCACACGTTTCCAGAATGGTAACACTCTGAACTCCATGATCAATGCAAGGTCAGGGAAAAGGTGCTGCCCAGGACTAAATCAAGCATTTATAAATGGCGTCTTTGTGCTTCACCCATGTATGAACCTGATTTTTGCCATTTCCGGGTACTAAGTGAATGAAATTGATGTGATGGATAATGTGGAACGACCATCTATTGGTGTACGACATCTCACAATTATTGCTATGAGAGAGTGTTACACAGAATTGGTTTTCAATATTGAACCATTTGTGCTTGATTAATTTCCCTCTTCTGGCTGATACAGTTATTTCTGATGTATAAACACAGCTAACTTTGATTGCTCAGCATTCCAAGTTTGATGCTTGAAGTTGAAATATATCAAATGAAAATTTAACTGTCCTGTGTTCTTCATCCAAATAAACTATATCAAAGCGTTTACTTTAAACTGATTCATTTTGAATATATTCATTCACGTTAATGTTAGTAATCATTTATCAGGTTGAACTATCAAAACTGAATTAATTTCAAAAGAAAACACACTGAATCAAAAATGTGACATGCAGTTTTGCAATGATGTAGATGTTATCTGTATCGAGACTGCCAAGTTTATCATCAACATCAGTGATGGGAGAAAATTGTCCCTTTCCTGTACCCTCTTGCACAGATTGTGCATGCAATATTTTATTCAGCAAGGGGAAATATTGGCCATTGAGATTCATTTCCGCCAAGTTATCTCTTTTACACATCAAAGACTTTTTTCGACTTGTCTGTACTTAGGGCTAAGCTATTGAATACCCCAGCCTGTTGTGGTGCTTCTCTCAGGTTGACTGGTCCCATGGGAAATTTGAGTTGTCTTTTGCCAGTCATACTATTTCCATCTTGAGTCTAACTCTTAAACATTATTACATTGCATGTTTGTATTTCTGCAGTCAGAACCGTGCAATGATATTGCTCTTTCATGTTCATACAGCAGCAGTTTGTAAAATTAGGGACATGAAAATCCAATCGTCAATCACATATCCCAGTTTCCTATCAGACGCCCATTCTGCTGGATTGAACGTAACACTGAGATGATGTGTGGAAGTCTTTTCTCATAAAACAAGCAGGTTGGAATGTCATCAGCTCTTTATCACGACCTTGAAGGGACCTACATGTGGGGTGGTTGAGAAAGTCATGTTGAAATATTTGGCTTTGGTATGGGAAGTATTAAATATGTTACACTACCTTTGATAGAAGATAAAGAGCATATTTGCTCAGACAAGTCATTTCATTGTTCTGGGCTACCCTTTTGGTCTTTGCTAGACATAAATGGCAGTGTCAGGAAGCTTGTCAGAAACAATGTTCTGCAGTCTCGAGGCCTGACGTTCTCAGGGTAATTGGCAGGAATTTTCTTGTCATGTTTTAACAAAACTATTGAAACAAAAACATAATAAGAGTAGAATGAAACTATTTCGGCTATTTCGTTTGTTTGTAGATGCAGGGTATTCCTGAGATATTAGTGTTCTCTAGTTGTATTCATTTAATTTTGTTCATTGGGGATGTGATGTGGCGTTGCCACACCTGGTTTCCCAAAGGTAACACTAAGGTTTGAGTTGACGGGAAAAATACCCATAGAGTGTTGGCTCTTGCAATACAACTGTCATCAGAGATAGAAATGCTGCTTATAATACCACAGTAGGCCCTTGATACAGGTAATCTCACAACATTAGTGATTAGTAGGTCTTGTTTATGCTATTAAGGTGTCCTAAGTGCAGGCTGGAAGTGCCTTTGGCTTATACACTGACCTAAGTGATAGCTGCCATGCTTAAACACTCTTACAATATGTATAGTGTTTACTAGGCCTGCAACAAATACATTGGGAGGGGAATATGATACATGTCACAAATGTTGGGTAATGAATTTGAATACTGGATATTAATACAGTTACAAATAAGCCACAGATGTGTTATTCATTAATCAGTGAAACAATTACACAGTATATGCTTTGGCATGTTTTGACATGTTAATTCAACATGACAATGATGACAGTAACCACGGCAATGTCACAGTACATATGCAAGTATGAAAGTGTTCACTTTTATCCACTCTTACTTGCACATATTTAATTTTGCATATCTCACATTGATAAATGCAACAAATTCAAGTACAAACAATTCCTTTTATAGTCTGTTTGCATTACAATGGGGTATGTGAAGTAAATGAAACACCAAGAAAAAGTGGGGTTGGTCTTAGTTAATGCTCATCACATACCTCATATACATTTGTTTTACTGTTCCAACTACTGCACTTTCCCCCTTGTAATACAAACCAGTAATAGTGATTTGAAACTATGATCATTTGTTAAACTTTTATCCAAGTTGAATAAAATTCAGAGATTTACATGTGCAGTTGGCAAGGTACAATCATGAGAATTCATGATCTTAATATCACCTTAATTGGTTTACTTAGTGTAAAGTGAAATTCATCAGTACATTTTCACGGCAAACAGACTATGATATATTCATGTTTCATTCTTGTGATGGGTGAGTGGGTGGGTGAGTTTAGTTTTACACTGCACTCAGCAATATTCCAGCTATATGGTGGCGGTCTGGAAATAATCGAGTCTGGTCCAGACAATCCAGTGATCAACAACATGAGCATCAATCTGTGCAATTAGGAACCGATGACATGTCAACCAAGGCAGCAAGCATGACCACTCAATCCTGTTAGTCGCCTCTTACGACAAGCATAGTCGCCTTTTATGGCAAGCATGGGTTGCTGAAGGCCTATTCTACCCCGGGACCTTCACGGGTCTTGATTCTAGTGATTGTGAATAGTAAATTGATCTGATATGATCTGATATGCTTTGATTCTCTGAATACCCAAGTCACTACCCATATCTATCAAAGATATATACAAACTGGATCAATGTTTCTGCTCAGTTTGTTGAATTTAAGACTTGTTGATGGAATATTCCTATTTTTTAGCTGTCTATTCATATTCCTGAAATAGGAGCTATCATGAAAATTTACCATTCAACAATTGCGAGTGTAAAAATCCTACAAGTGAACCTTTAAGAATCACCAGTAGATATCTGTGGTACATGAGTGTGTTAGAAAGTAGAGTGTATTGTACCATATAAGTGTTGCTAATGGCAGATGGGAGGAATATCAACATATGAATGAGTGAGTAAATGACCTAATCTGTCCTATATGTGCCCAAGGTAACACAGATGTCACCTAAAGAAGTGTCAACAGTCTGCAGACTGGGCCATTTCTGTTTCTCATGTAGAATTGAAGCTGGTGCCACTGGTAGCTGGTATACTGGTTTTCTGCCATGTAATTCTCAGCAGGACCTATTGTTATCCTTGAAAGTGATGCCTTAGGTGGTATTTGTCTTCATACTTCTCTTGGGCTTTTAATAGACATTTGAAGTATTTGTCATTTCTCTCAAACAGATTCAAGGACATTTTATTTTCTAAGAGATAGTAATCCATCGAAGGTTTGAATACACAAATCTTTTCATGAAAGGTTTATGTGCATGCTGTGTGAAAAGACTGGTTTCAATGGAAGGTTCTTCAACATCTGCATTGTTGCTCATCACAATTCTTTTCCATGGGATGCATAGTCTCAGTGGGAATTATGTAGCACAATATAGATTCTCGGGACCCAGCCTTTGTCATATCAGCCAAGTGAACTTGGATGGTTACATAATGTATATCTGTTTGTATGATATTGTGCCTGAAAAAATTGCAAAAAAAATACCGAATGTTTTCTATGTTAGAATCCAGTGTATTCCACCAATGTCAGAAGGATGAGCATTTGAATAGTATGCACATGCACATGCACATGCACATGCACATGCACATGCACATGCACACAGACACATGTAATTACACTTGAAATATGATACCTATACATACTGTATTGTAAGGAATGTCGTCTCACATTTTGTTATCATGACTGTAGTGTATGTTGCTTGTAGATGCACATGCTTTACTATTTTTCAGAACATTGGAGACAGATTTGCTTTTATTTTTCTTGGGATGCATGACCAGTTGTTTGGTTTACCTCCATACATGTTTAAATTCAGCACCTACCACAGACATAGCAAATCTTACACCCATCTATTATTTAGTCCATTAGCTGTAGGTAGGGTTTGGAAATACAGCTGTTTGAATGAAGTACTCTTTTATCTTGTTTAAGATAACAATATGGTCAAATGAATTTGTACTTGCTAAAGGTCTTATTAAATACTGGATAATGCCAGTGGGAGTGTCATGTTTGCTATAATCTGTTAGTGTGATTGTCTGCAACTTGTCAGTGGGGATGTTCACTGACTTACAAATTATTTCTCTCTTGATGTGCCCACAGCCACGGGCTGATAATTATTTCTCCCTTTATGTGCTCACAGTTGTTCAAGGAATTTGGGTTGGAATCCCATATTTGCTGTGATTATGACCCTTTTCCTGTCACAGGACTACATCTATGATTCTAAAATATGTCCAGGCCATTTCAACCAGGAAAGCAGTAATTTTGTTCATTTTAGTTGAATTCAGATTCTATTAACACTGCATATTACATTACAAAACTTTGGTGGTAATGATATATGTTAAATACCTGAGCAAGCCATTACATTAGTTTAACAGTGTTTACATGAATTGGAAATATTTTGATTCCAACATGGCAGTAATTACTGACATTAGCTGCAGACTGCATATCTGGATATCAGCCTCTGGGCAGGTGAGATACCTTATCATAGTGCCCAGGGACTAGATTTTCAAATCTCTCTTAACACAACCATAGTTATATATTTACATTAACTTAAGACTATCTTTGTCCAAAAAATCTAGGAGCAGGGTGCCAATCCACAAAGTGTTCATGTATAACATAACAACATTATCATGTCATAACTCTATAGTGTATTATAGGCTTATGAATGTTGTAGCACTATGAATGTTTTGTGGATCGAGATCATTCACCTTGCCCCCAGAACCTGTAAAGATCCAAGCTAGAATAGGTCTTCAGAAACCATGCCTACCACAAAAAGTGACTATGCTTGTCATGAGAAGTGACTAACAAGATTAGATGGTCAGACTTGCCAACTTGGTTGATACATGTCATCAGTTCCCAATTGGGCTGGTTGATGCTGATGCTGTTGTTCACTGGATTGGTCTTGTCCATACTCAATTAGTTACAGAGGGCTGCCATATAGCTGGACTATTGCTGAGTGCGGCATAAAACTAAACTCACTCTCTCATTGTCCCCAGGTCCTTTCCTATATCTATGACTTTTTCAGGATTTACACAAGCTATGTAATACCATTATTTTTTCCCCTCAGTATGTGTTTATTCACTCAGTGTCCATACAGGTGGTTTATCACAGCTCTGAACCCAAGTGGATCACCAGGATTATGCCATGAGGTTTCCTTTCAGTTTGTCCTAATGGTTCACTCAAACTTTCTTGACTGCTAACAAGTCCTAGGAATCAACTTGTGTTATCTTGAAATATGTTTTCAAAATGGCTCCTACGACTTGCCAAATCCTGTACACTTGATATAGACTCCTTTTCAACCTATCCTCAAGGGTCTGGCAGACCATCTTTGCCACTTTCATACAGTCACCTTAACAAGAGCTGTATCTTTGATATAGCTTCAACCATTCACTCATTCACCTATTTTAAACTTTTCACCTACATTTGATACTTTTGAAAGTTTAGGCATTTATTGATCTTCGTAACTGCTCTTTAACTATGGGAAATGGGAAAACTTTTGATGTCTTCTTGTTCTATAAGCCTGATCTTTCCAGAAATGCAGACAGTAGTTCATCCAAAAGATCCATTTCTGCAATTCTGGCCATAGTATCTTTGCCACAAGACACCACCATAGGTAGATTTGCAAATCTTTAAGTAGCCATGCAGCTGCATGCAGTAGATAGTTGAAATGAAAGGACAGGAAATATGATTCAAGGTTTAGGGGATATAAACCAGTCGCAACTTTCAGGGCTTAGCTCCATAAATATAAAAACTCTCAAGATAATTGGATCAGCAAAGTGTTTTTGAACTGTGGGCCCAGGTGTGCCCAGGTCAGTGATGTTGTTAATGCAATGTTTATTATAAATTTCAATATGGCCACTATTAGTGGGGAATTGATTCCAAAGACGACATCCAAATATAGTCTGCTGGTGGTTCTGGCTTGACATTTATGACACTGGCTTCTTGACATAATTGTGTTGTTTGAATTTCTTGTTTACTATTGCTGATTCCTTCTGATTCCGGTTAAGATGCTGCATTTGAGTTGCATCCTTTAGATCACACTTTGATCATCTCTCATTGCAGATTTTTGTTTTGTCAGGGCCATGCCTGTCCTTGTGACTTTAGACCTTACATTCCTTTGGTTTTCTGATCACATAAGGAACATATTTGCTGTAATATAAGTCATAGAGTGGTCAGAGTGATATTAAATGTTTTTAGTGAAACATGTGTCTATTCATTTGTCTATTTGTATAGAGCCATTATCCAGCTCAGCTCAGCTCAGCTCAGCTCAGCTGATCAAAGGTGCTCTTTGTTTTTCTCAGTTGTATTATCATTACCAACTCCTTGGGGAACATACAACTCTTTGCACCTCTAGATGTACCATGTTAATGTGCTCCACCCTTACGAGTACCCATTCTGTCCACAGCTGTGTGGACTCGGACATATAGTCACAGCACTACGTTTACTGCATGTTGTTGTACCGGTAAGGTGGTTGCACATATTCAGATTTGTGGTTCACAGGGTTGTGTACTGGACATGAGGGGTTTTGAAAGATTTGACTGCAAGGTTTTTACGCCCAGTCACCGGTGGGCTTGATCCTAGCACCTCAAGATTGCTGGATCACTAGCCTGGGGTTTTAGACAGCTTGTATCATTCTTATACAAGTAGAAACACTTTAGTAACTAACTTCTTACAATGAAGTCACTACTTCATAAACCAAGCAAGTTAGGGATCAGCACCACCTAAATTGTAATAGGGAGATTTATCCTTCATTATAAGATGCAAATTGAAGGGGTGCCAATTATTCCATAGCTTACCTTGGTAATCAGTAGACTGCTAATTTTGTATTGAGGTAGGTCCAAGTGGCTTTAAACAGCCATCACTTACTTCTTTCAAAAAAACTCTCTCTTGTATAGTGTGATAAGAATATATTAAGTACTGTTTCATAGATCTGTGACAAGTGTCGAAGCAATAATCAAAATAATGACAGACAGTGATTTCAGAGAGGAGGTCGTCATGCAAGCCTGTGATCATCTTTCAAGTTTGTAATTGTACAAGAGATCAAAGTGATATGCAACTACATGAGCACACTTTTTTATTGATTGTGGGAAAAAAGGTAGTTTTATCAATATTTCATGTATGCTTTCAGTAAAAATGCATTATCTTATCAGCACAAAGTAATCATGCACTGAAACTCACCATTACAAGTAGTGATTATGCTATGTTGTAAGTAATGGTTACATTTCGGCAGCTGATTGTTCCACATGCAACAGTCCAGAAACCAATGATTACATGCGGTGATTGGAGTTCCTTCCAAGCAGTCTCCTGTTCTCTGTTGCTGCAGTTCACCATTACATGTTCCCAAACCCTCTATCACACACAGTCAACCTTCCCAGCCACCTGTCAACTAGTGCCAAGTCAAAGAGACATGTTAATTGTTCCATTGATATCAGTGTTTTTCCCAGCAGAAACAGTGACATCTCGTGCAGATAACATGGCTCAGTACAAGAAACGGTGGCTCCAGGGAGAGACCAAACAGAAAGATTAATTCAGCTTCAATGGTTTATAAAGACTGTAATTTTGTTGAAATAAATTGTAACTTTTATTGAAGTGAATATTTGTGGGAATGAAACATTATCATAAATTAGCTGAGGATTTTCGTCTCGATTTGTTCCAGATTTATACATTGCATGAAAGCAAGAATGATTGTAGCACTATTCCAACAATATCACAATTGGGGGACACTACATATTTACTTCACACACTGCACCCATGTGGGGAATCGAACCCAGGGGGTTTAGATGGTTGACCGCTTAAACCACTAGACTACTCTACCATCCCTTTCTACAGCAACAAACAGATGCTGAAGTGTATATAGAATTTGTTGTTCTCCATTTTCTAATTTACTTCCATGAGATGTACCTTTGTTATGTAATAATCATACATTTCATGATCCAAGTTTCTAGAGAAATTTATGGGCACCAGCATTGCAGAAACATTATATAATCTAACGTTCCATTGACATTATGACTTCCATTTACCCAGGTATGTAGAACTGGCTGGCTGTATACAGGTTGGGAGGCACTGTCTGGATAGTATTAACATTTAGGCTATCTGTAGATCAACATGTAGTAAGTGGTTAACAGGCCTAACATTTGCCAAGGTTTACAAATATACACACATGTACTGATGGAAGACTGCTTGCTGCCTTGTTCCTATAGCCTGTGTTGGCACAAGTGGAGTCAAGATGAGCGACTCTGGTGAGACATCCAAATAAGATATCTAGATTGCCAACACAACTTCAATGTGGTTCTTGTTATCTAACTCTCAGTGTTTTAGTGGTGGCTCATATGAAATCGTTCTTTACTTTAATTCTGTTCATTAAAAAATGTGAACAATGAATAAACTGGCAAGAAGAAAATTTTGATGCACATTTCTATTTTGACTTGTACCACATGGTATAAACTATTTCGGCTTGTACCATATGGTATAAACTGTTTTGACTAGTACTGTACAATATAAACTATTTTGACTTGTGCAATATGGTATAAACTATTTTGACTTGTACCGTATGGTATAAACATTTGATTTGCCTCTGTAAGTGTTTGTGAATATGCTCATCTTTTTATCATATCATGTGGCTCTTTTTTTGTAATCTTTTATGAATATTTAAGATTACTTTGTCGATGTACTGAAAGGTAAATATTTTTACTGAACACTGTTGCAAGATTTATTTGAAAAACAACTGACCAATTAAAGTGAAATTCAATCAAAATCTGAGGGTTTCAATTTATTGGTAAAGGAATTTACCTGATACATTGCTCTCTGACTCTCTGGTTTTGTTGTATCCTGTGCATCTAATGTGTAAAGTTGTTATCAAAAGGTATTAGTGTAAGATCTTAACCAAGACCAGAAAGAGTACCAGCCTGAATATAAGATGTTGTGAGTGTACCTGACTGAGTCATTCACAATGCAAACATTATTCTGCATTTATTAGTCTTGAAATAGCAAACAGATCCGAAATATACAAAAAAAACAATAAATTGATGTGTTTTCTCTTAAAGGTCATCTTGAAAAATGGCCATGAGTGTTCTGTTCCTGGAGTGCACAGCTGAAAACATTAAAAGATAGATCTGTTTTCTAAACTTCTGTTAACATGATAGTTATCTGTTGATGAGGGAAACTTCAGTGATATTTAGCTTTTGAGATTTAATCACCTATAAAAATTTAAACCATCAATTTTGACATGTTGAGATAAAGACAAAAATCACAAAAACTTTAAACATTTAGATGGATATGTTCATAATCCAAGAATGTATTTATAGGAAACAATAATTATCCAATTGAAAGAATAAAATTTACAGAATTACTTTATTCAGCCCTAGTAGAAGAAGTATCCATTATAGAGCTCTGCTGCAGGTTAAGTGTGACATAAGTGACACACACCATATGTTTGGGTGCTGTCATTGTGAAGAACAGCCTTGCCATTGAACTTAAAAAATGCTTATGTGAGAATATAATGAGGAGGAGAAATAGGACTTTGTAGTAGTTATTTCTTTTTATTTTAAGAAATCAGTTACAAAAGAATGGTAAATTAGGTTTTTCTTGATTTGGAATTGATTTTTCTTGATACTAATTCAATATTAGAATTCCATGTTTTCAAAGGTTTCATTAAAATCTATTGTAATGTGAACATCCCAGTACATTCTTTGATAAAACATAGCTATCCTTCTCTTCATGTTGATCTTTCATGTGATAAGGCCAATCTGCATTTTTTACATGGATATTTCTTTCTATTAACTGATAGGTCAAAGTGTCATAGCACACAAGAGAAACATGAGGGATAAAACCAATGAGAGAAAACACTGTGGTATCTAAATTTTCAGGGACTGGTTTCAAAAAGCTGTCTTGGTGCTCAGGTGATTGTAACCCCCATACTCTAACATGGGCTTACAGCAGTCTTGGTGCCATGATGGCCTTGTGAAAGGGGACTGGTGCACTTTGAGTTATGAAGAATTGATGTTATAGCTTTTCTTGAAAGGTCAGCAAATTTAAGAAAACTAAGTTGATTTAGTTTGGGGATTGGGGAATGAAAGACAATTATATTTCTGTATTGATATTGATTTGAATTCAAATATGTATGCTACTAATGGCAAATAGGGATCTGCATGACTTTATTGCTGACTTTAGTTGTCTCTAAGGTATAAATCAATGAATATATAAACACCTGTTTTAATTGAAAAGCTGATTACAAATTTATTTATATTAGTGAATGTTTGATCATGTACTCAGTAATATTCTGAGGTCTAAGAGTGTGAATTTCAGATATCAATATCACTGACAAGATTGAACATTTAGAGAAGTAGTGGTTATCCGTTTGGGTAGGATTCTGATTTTGTTCTACTTTCTTAAATAACACAAAAAGCCACATTGACAAGAAGTTCACATTAAGACATGTGCATGATCATATTTCAACAATGGCAAGATCAATGAACCTCTTCACCTCATCGATGAAAAAATCTTGGAGGGGTGAATAAAGCAAGAAGTGCAACTATACTGTCCAGATCCATGGACAAAGAAATAGAATATGCATGCAGTCTCCATACAAAGCAGTATGACGAAGGGGATGATTTTAATTTTGTGTGATGGATTTCTTCAGCTGTTACTAGCTATGCAAGTCGACAAGACACAAAAAACTGAATTACTGCTTAGCAGAAACAACAGCGTATTCACTTAGGCAGCATCTGAATCCTACTTGCCATCCTATGTTCCTTGTGATTAAAGAAATCTGTCATGTTGGAAATTTGGTTTTGATTAAAGACCACTTAGAGCCCATAGAACTAAGCTCTTGTGAGGGATCAAACTACGTTCTACTTGTGAGATCTGGTTCGCGTTACCCCCTGCTTGTCGTGGTATTCAGATTGTATGGACCCATATCCTCATGATGTCAATCACTGGATGGTCAGTCTGTACTCAGTACAGATCACAACATATGGCTGGAATGTAACTGAGTACAGTGGTAAAGAAGAAACAATACCAGCTAATTGTCTGGATTCAGACTTCACCAACAAAACATGGCCTGACCTGCTGCCCCATTTTTTCTTTACCAAAGACAGATACATCTGGGTGTTTCTAAGTGAGGCAGCATCTCAATTGAATCCTATATTCCTCCTCAAGTACTCCGTATTGATTCCTGCCAATCAAAATATGGATCCGACTATTCCTGACAGATGCTGCAAGTTTTGTTGTGTAATGTCTGACGCTATTACATTTACCTTCAAAAGAGGTTGCATTCCAGAACTGGCCTGAAATAGGGAAAAGATTGGTGAGCAGGGAACAGCTTGGGTTGTGTATCATAGATTGTCCTGAGTACACATATTGAAGAGGATAATGTCAGTGAACAGACAGCATGCATACCCTTCAGAAAGCTTGGTATCAGAGATGTACTGATTTATACTCTGAACATTCAATATCAGAGAGTTCAACTTAATAAATACATGGACATGATAAATATAATCCTCTCATTCTACACAGGGGAGGTAACATGTGAGAAAATGGGGGTTTATGGAGCTGAACATGATTTCAGGTATATCAATGGACTTTTCTGCTTACTTTGGGAGAAAAGTAGATACAGCTGGTAATCAAATCCCTCTTTGGTAAAACCCAACATTTAATTAAATGGTGGGATGAAGCCTTTCATCACAAATCATCCTTTCCTGGCATACACAAGGGTGACAACTCTTCACATACAACATTTTAGACATTTTTGAAAACTCCAGTAGTGTTTCCACTCCACAGTAATTGTAAATAAAGAGCAGATTTGACACAGTACAGAGCACACTATATACCTGTCGTGATGGTTCAGTTTTTGTGGTACTGGTAGTTTCATATGATGGAGATACACAGGTAAACCCTAGCACTTCACTTTCATGAACTTAATAAAGCCTGGTGTGAAGAAAATTGGAATGATAGTTTAATGCTATCAGTGTCAAATATTTACCGACAGTCTAGTCAGACTGCCAACTGGCAACTCACCAACTTTACCTGGCCAGTTTGAAAGTTGCCATTTCAGATTTTGTAAGATTAGCGAACCAACTCTTTGCACTCCCACTGCGTTGAATGGCTTATATGATATCAGTGTTGACTTTGTAGATTACTTCAAGAATGATCAGTATGTCCATAGTGTTGACACCACAACATATACTGGACAAAAGTAGTTAGGGATATATGCAGATTTTGAAATTTTGAATAGTGATGTATTTATTCATTGTCACACTGAGTAAAATATCAATCATAAAAATACCAATATCCCTAACTTATTTCGTCCGGCATATATATCACCTATTAGTGTCTGTTGTACCATATTGGTCCCTACAAGACAAAACACACCATCTTGGCAATCTTGTAGTTTTTTCATACATTGTGTGTTACAATGCTGGGGGTACAGAATGTCAATATTTTATGTAAACTGAAGTAAATAGGTTTCTTAGTTGTCTTAATAAATCATAAGGGTAGTTAATATATGTTTTAAACTATTCATTTTCTAGTTTTTAAACATCACAACCATCAGGCATGTAGTTTCTAAATCTTAACTTCCAGAGACAAAAGCAGTAGTATCGAATGTCAAATCGTGTGAAAAAAACAACCAAAACAAGTAATATTGTAGTTCAAAATAGTTCCTATTAAAACAACAAGGTTTGAGATGAAATTTAGATACAACTTTTATGATAGACAGATCCAGAACACGTATCACATATTGGACATTAACCTTCATGCAGTCTGTCTCAATGTGATTCAATACCTCTGTAAATGATCACAGTATATAAAACTTGTTACTGAGAAGTGAGTGATCTTCAGGTAGATTACAGGGATATGTTGTAGAATATCATCGATTTTCCTCATCTATTTCTGACTTTTGATGGCTTGAGTAAAAGATACAACATGTTGAAATCATGCTGCCTGTGTAAAGGTCACTTCTTATATCAGAGCACAAACATCAAAGCAGATTTGTGACAGATATTGCCTTTGAGATGTGGCTAAGAAATGGAGTCTTTCTCAAAACAAATCTATTTACAGACCGTGACACTGTAATGCTATGTGGCAAAGAGCCTAAAAGTGGTGTGGTGGGAATTTACTCTGAGATTTCATCTAAAATTTAATTACTGTAGCAATGGGAGTTTACTTCCTATTGTTTGAAATACAGTGAAATAATATCCAACTTGACGTTGCAAGACCACTCAAATCTGGGCGGACTCGGAAAACAAACAATTTGTAAAATGTTCATTTGATGGTATTCCAAAAATCTATAAACCTTGTGTCTAGAGAATATCATTTCTCTAGGAAGTTGCTGGGTTACAGATATTGATATTCATGTTAACATTTATGAGTTTAGTCACATTTGATGGTTATCGCTGTAGTCATACATTTATTCTTTGATAATCACATACTGCCTGCATATCCTGTGATCAAAACAAACATGGACATTATTTCTTCATTATTCATGAGCATTCAAAATGCAAATTTCAGATTTTATGAGGAGTCAGTTCCTTGGCAAATATTACTTTTATCTAATTCACTATTTCTTAAGACACAGTTTTATGCACTTCATGGTGAGCCATTATTGTAAATTCAAGCAGTGTCTTTACATAAGAAGTGCTATTTTTGAAAGCCTATTCTCTAAATAACAAGCAATAATGGTGATGTTGCACTGGATTGCCCTTCAGGAGAAAAGACTGACAAAAGCCCTCATCAGAAACTGTTAAAAATAACAGTAAGAGTTCTTCCTCTGTGCAGTAAGTACACTGGGTAAATACAATGCCACCATGAATCCTCTGTTACCATGTAATGGGACACATCTTCTTACAGTTTGCTTACAAGTTCCTTTCTTCTGGGCACAGTTGGAAACCTCTTGTTTCAGTGACTCCACAAGTCCACTGTTTTGTAGTTCTACAAAGAGTGTGTATATGATCAGTCTTACATTCATATATGTTTACAGGTTGACTACATGGTGTGTTTATATTTCCATCAGTTGTGAAGTGTTTAAAAAATTATTTTTTCTAAACATTTTTTTGTCATTGCTATTGCATAACAAGTGGGTTTTTCACTTCTTGGGTTTTGTAATCCTTCAAGGTAACCTTATCAGTGTTCATTTTAGGCAAATTATGAGATGAACAAAAATCCCCTGAATCAAATCAGACTGAGTTTGGATGATCACATACATTTATTCACTTTAAGCCATTGAATGTTAATGCAGATTTGGGAACAAAATTCTGTTAAGTAATAGAAATGGTAAATTCATAGCTTGGTCAAACTTAATATGAATGCTGAGCAAGAAAATGGTGAGTACCATTGTGTATGGCATTATTATCAGACAACAGTACTGGCCCCGAGCTCTGCTAAAATGTGTTGCATATGTCTCCTATTACCCAGGGAGTGTTCAGTGTTGCAAACAGTGCTAAAGATGTTGGTGATGTTGGCTAAAGAAAAGAGGCAGCAGATAAACACAACTGTGATGAGGCGCACAAAGGAGGCAGTCTTCACTGCTGCCAGACCTTTGCCGAGCTCTTACACTTCTTCCTGTCTGCAGATGCTGTGTCTGTTGTCTTTTTTAACACTAATGAAACAGGAATGTTGTACCTTTTGCAGTTGTCTTAATACCTGTTAATGTAATTGTCTCTTGTGGGAAGGTTGTAATTCAGGAATAGAAGTACTTCATTCAATTTTGTTTGCAACACAGAAGCCTTGAAGAAGGAATATGGATTCTTGCCTTGTTGAATGTCTGTTTCATAGCAATCAAGAGATAAATCAATGTCAAGAACACACAGCACAATAAATTTGATTTATTTAACAACAATGCTTGTTGATGATTGATGCTAAACAGAGTCAGATATGATGTTCCCAGTCAGACAAACTGTTGAGCTTCAAACATTTTTTGTGTGTCTCATTTACGAAAGCAGCATTAATGTATGGCTTCACTCTGTTCAAGCTGATGAACGTAAGTATTGCTTTGGAAGATTGATGAAAGTATCGCAGACTTCAATGATTGGTCAAACTGTTTTTTTCTTTGCTGCAAATGATCAGTTTTCTAGGATTTGAAAAAATTACATTCTATGTTTATAAGTCAGTAGACAGTGGAGGTTTTGCTTCGGGAGCAGTAACAGAGGTACCACACATGCTATTTAAAGGGGCACTGATGCGGAGCGAATAATGTTTCTCGCCAACGGTCTAATTACGAAACCAAGCTGCAAATTGGTCAGCACCCGCTCCCTCGACCGTGACGGACAAAGGGACTGGGCTCCTGTCCACATTAGCAGAATTTCTTCACCCTAAAAAGTGAGGAGGCCTGATGCTCATCACATGACGTTATTTAAAAATATCCATGGTATTCCTTGTCTGATCGTAACAAAATATCCCAGCAGTGTAGTTTTTTTTCGGATGCTTGGATACTATAGTGACTGATCCAATTTGATCCTATTTCTGTGTTTTTAACCTCGATATTTAATCATGCTATGTGAAAATATGATATCTACATGCACGTAGTAAGCCATTTGTTTCAGTCCAAAAGATTGCAAAGCTTTACATTTAGATAGTTTTGATGGGTTTTTTTTGTTGGTTCAGCTGTGATAGTAAATATCATACGTAAATTTTGGTAGCTGTGGTTGCTACCCCGGTTTATTATTTATGATAATAAAAACACACAGTTAATTTATATGAATTCGTAAACTACAAACGATGACTTTGCCTTTGGTAGAGAAATCTGAAAATTATCTTACGTAAAAAACCAAACTTATTACACCTATTTACCCAAGTACACAGCAAATGCCTGTATGTATTCCTTATATAAGGAATTTCCGTTGGTATCCTCAAAACAGTTTCGGCCCATAAGTGTTTTCAGTCTGCATGCGACACAGAGATTACATCTTCCTTGCTGTAACTCGTGTTTGATGGTGTAAACCTACATGTGTTATTTGTCATCATTCACTGGATGGTCAGTTAATGACTTTATAGCAGGTATAATTAGTAGTAACACCACTTTGGTTACTCATCAAAGGTTCCCATTTGGCACTTCTCCTGTCCGGAGTAAATACTCAACATTATAAATTAAGGTCTGTAGTGGAAAATGTATTGTATGTTATGTAATATGTGCATGTAAGTGATGTAAGAGGGTTAATCAGCTGAGTTACAAAAACAAACATCGATCAAAGGATTAACCGATAGCACACTGACTGATTAATTACTTTTATCTTCCACAGCGGATTTGTCAAAAGGCAGTGTGTGTAGATGTACAAATCTATACTGACTACACCCTGTCGTAAAGTGCAAGTGTAAAAACAACATCCTCCCTTCAAAGAATTAACCACCACTGCGTTGACTGATTGCTCATTATTGGTTAACTAAATTACTTAGAATGGCGGACATCATACAATTAGTTGCCAGGTGTGCTATCTTGGGTGACCAATGAGAGGTTTATCAGGTTTTCACCAATGTGTTACTTTTTCGCAAATTAGACTGTTGTAAGACACATGACACAGAGCAGGATTTTTTACCAGCTGCAGATAAATGGAATATCGTTCTTTTATGTGGATATTGATGGATATATTCCTGAACAAGGTAGTAGCCTGACATTGTTCCATAAAATTAGTCTGTTTTACATTCGTTATTTGCATTTTGTTTTAGTTTATTTGTTGTAGCATTCAGCAGAATCTATTTGACAGAAAACACACACTAGATCGCGTATGTGTGTGAAATAGGATCCACATTGGCACTCTATACAACGTATAAATGTTGCTGTCATGTTAGAAATTTATATATAAGTCTGTATAAGCAGACTGTGTGTTCTTTCGTTAAATTTCAAAATCATACAAATATGACAATAAACTAATTAGGGTTATGAGACAAAATATAGAGACGTAAATTGGCTTCGTTATTTTCCCGTCCTAATAGTTTTTTTACCATTTCTACCACTGGCAGATGATTAACCTTCAAAGTGTTTCATTTGTTTTCATAATACCTTTGTAATGAAGTAAAATTACTTGACCTTAGTTGATCTGTCTATAATTAAACTCTCAGTTGCGCATACGGACTGCGCAGCAGAGGTCACGAACCAGTCACGAATTCTGGGATATCATCCGGGTACTCACTGGAGAAAAACAATAACAAAAGTTTACACCAGTCCATGGAAATTGCTCCGCATCAGTGCCCCTTTAAGGCCTAAGCTGTGGCCTTTCAAATCCTGGTCTGCCGCGAGGCTGAGACGGTGAAAAAATATTTAGCTGAGATATGCCTCAAACGCTTGATTTAGTTTGGCCCTAAACCTTCATTACCTCTGACACACCAGCCCATTTCTGTTTCGAAAAATAAAAAAAAAAACACTTCCTTTTTTCAAATGAAACTGATAGGGTTGGTCAAAAGTTGTTAATGCATTGTATAAAACAGACAACTGTTCGTGACATATTCACAAAACAACTTTTTATTGAAAAAGTACTGAAAAAGTACTTTTTCTGTGTTCTTACCAGTCATGTTCTATCTGCAGTCGAATTTTGGAGAAATTAAAAATCTGCTTTCTTAGAATATTACCTTTTGTCCTTAATTTCTCAAGTATTTGCAAAGCACAATTTAAACTTTTCAAGTAAAACTATTCATCACTTTATTCTCTTAGTATATTGCTTTAAGCTTGAAATATTTCTCATGAGAGTTCTATCTCATCCACTTGGAGGCTTTGAAACATTTAAAACTACAATGTTTGTTGACCTGTGTAAATGTTCCTTATTTGTCTAATGTATTTGACTTGGACTTATTCCAAGGAACACATTAGCACCAGTGCGTTGTGTTGAACTGATTTGACTTCCTCCTAATCGGTTGTAGCAAAGAGATTCTGCAAACTTTTTAAACTTTCATGTTTTTCAATGTTAGTCTAGAAGATAAAGAGGATGTGATGCTGTTTGTGGCTTTGAGACAGTTTGAAAAAACATTTTGAGAAAACACCAGTTTGTTCTAAGTATATTTCTGTCTCAGTGCATGATCTATCTGTGTTTTATTTGAAAGAATCATAAACAGATGATTCCTTTCACAGACTATGTAATCAGCAGAACTTCGTGACTTTGTTAGACACGTAACACAGTTCAGTCTAAACTGTGAAGATTAGGACAGACCAATTTTATTTCTTGTTTTATGGAAATGCTGGTCATAATTTTTCAAAGGTAAGAAAAAATGGAAATTAATTTTCACTGCTCAAGCAATAAAATCCTAATGATTTCATTGGCCAAAAATTCATAAACTTTTTTAGATTATTTATTTTTAAATGAACACCTCATAAATTGCCAAAGTAAAGTACTTTCCATCACTGGTGATGCTAATGTTTTTCTTCCTGTCTTTAGGTTTTCTGAGGGCAAAATCCATAAAACAAGAAATAAAATTGGTCTGGCCTTAGCTTTGCTTGTAAATTTTCCACATTGTCACGTTTATATATAAACGTTGATCAGTGATTGCAGTGTCAAACTGCACTTGCTCACAGACTCAACCACTCAACGACTCAACCACTGTACCTCACCAGTAGGATCTTCAAGGAAGCTATATTCATATTATAAGGAACTCACACCAGACTTTGGATTCCTACTGGTATCAGTGAATTAAGTTATGTGTCTGCTTCATCATTCCTTCAGATTTTTTAGTTATCTATCGTTCAGTATCAAAACTCAATTGTTCCTGTAGATGTGGGTAAAAAGTCTCATGAGGCACACTGAACCCCAGACAAATCTCCTTACAGCACAAATATCAGATCTTATATTCTTTTCATGTTGAGACTTCCATGGCATGTTTGATGTATTTCCCAAGGGTAAAACTTCAGTATTCTCGAGGTGTTCTTTAATATGTGGTATAAAAAGTTTCTATTTACATTAAAATAATGAGTTATTAATTTTTTTCCACCTCTTCTAACATACACATAGAAACGTCATCAGCATGTATAGAACCGCTTGCTTGTAGGTTCTAACATACACATAGAAACATCATCAGGATGTTTGCTTGGAGGTTTTTGCATACACATAGAAACATTGTCAGATTGTGTAGGACCATTTGCTTGGGACAAGTTAGTGTGGCTTTGAAGATCCATCACCAGTCTTGAGAGCCAAAGTTGGTGTTATAGTGCCAAGATACATGGTGCTTGTTGCCTGGTGGTTGGCATTAGGGGGTTGACGAGTGGTTCCGGTCATCACACAGTTGGAAAACCCAGATCTAAGTCAAACATCCATCTCAAATTGTGTCTCTGTTGGTTAGTGTGATGAATTCATCCAAAGTACAAACTTGTCCAAACTGGTACAAGCTAGTAAAAACAGGCACATGACACTCATACTTGCCCCTCACAATGTATTCATTCACCCCTGCCCCTCTCCATGTTATAGCAATGTTCTTATTTAGTTTATAATTACAAGTTTATAGTAGAACTGTCAAGTTTTCATGCATGCCAGCAATTCTTGAATGTTTGGAAACCAACCTCTTATTCCAAAATGTTCCTTCAGTAAAAAGTAAAAACAAGGACTGAAAGCAAATTAATTCTTTTGATTTTCTGCATCAGAAATGATGCAAGCTATCTAAATGTACAGTATTCATCAAGGCATGTATGTCTTATTCATTTGTTCTCACATTATATTGTTGCAAATAATCCTTCCATAGAAAATTAAATCTGTAAAAAGCTATATAAATTGCTATTTAGACAATAGGTAAAAACTCTTCCCAAATTCACAGTATTCCATAGTGTTCTTGGCAGATTCTCGATCTGAACAGAAAATGACTGGACTTGCATGAGGTATTGTCTTCAGGGAAAAATGCTATGTAAGATATTTAATAGCCTGAAATGAGATGTGCCAGTGTCTAGTTTAAACATTTTATCATTAAATAGACAAGTCATTTAGAGCTTCACTTGTCATCGTTTCCTATAATCATTTGCAAGTAGACATCTGCAATACAGTCATTACTTTTTATAGTATAGTTACAATTTCAGTGAAGGTTGTTATCATCGCCAATGTGAGCCCAAGGGGGACAGGTACCACAATCGTTGACTCACTGTCAGTTTACTAAGCTCTCCACTCTTTGAACATTTTTATTGCACAATTTTTTTCAATTTTTCATGATGCTGAAATGTCACTGTGTATGATAAATATCCTCACCATCTCCAAGTAATGTTCAGGCTCACATGGGGCAGCCATAAAGAAAATTGACGTACGTCCATAAAACGGCTAATTCAGGTACGGACATTGGTCCAATGCACCATCCTGACTGGCCACTTTAATCACAAATCATCAGTACACACCGCAACCCAGGCAATGAGTTTCATGTCACTGCTTTGTAGGGGTAGTCTGGTCTATTTAGAGATTTGTAATGAATTCACAAGTAGGTGACAAGGGCAGAGCATATTATACTGTTTGTGGAGAGGACGAATCATTACCACAGCTGTAAATAAAGTCCTAGTGTACCTGCATTGGGATCCCATTAACAACTTACTGTTGTACTAACTTCTGATGTAGATCAGTGGGCTCGCATCTGACATTTGGCTGTATAAATATTATATCTAGGATGGGCATGGCTGCCTTTGAACTGAGTCAACACTTTAACTGGTCCGTTGGTCCCTTGTGCTTATTTTATCATTTATGAAAAGAAATGTTTCATTTGAAGAATTGCCAGAATTTGAACATGAAAATGTGCATGAGACTCATAATTTTTATCAGTTTGGATATTTTCAGAGAAAATACACAGTATTATCAAATCTCAATGGCCAACATTCTTGTTTTTTAATGTTCCTGGGCTATTTATTTGATGTGATTAAAGTCAGCAACTGTGCCACAGGAAAGTGAATAAGCAAATCCTTATCTGTCATTTTGCTTTACCACCACATAATGTGCTGCAGAGAGTTGCATGTTGTAAGGTTTCTTGGAAGCAGAGAAGGCATACTGGCGCAAGTGTTAGTCATATTACAGATCCCAGTTCAGGTGTTATTGGGACTTCTTTGACATTGCGCTTGTACCTAAATGGGGTAATAATTCATTTTTTTCTTTGTTTTAAGTGCTTTTAGAGAAAAAACATATTGAACATTATTTTAAGTTCATTGCTTAACTGTAGATCTATTTCAAAATCCTCATGTAACAGACAAATTTGTATCAGACACAAGTCATACCCCAATAAATCTTCAGGAACATCATCATCACCATACAAACTAGAACAAACAGGACATAGGGGAATATTAGACAGATCATTTAATGATTGTAAATATGTATAGATGACTAGCATCATGCTGACAGATATTTACCAGCAGTGATTACTGAGTTTCAGCACTGGCAATATCATGTTTCACCAGCTGTCAGGGTGTAGATAATAGATATACTATCTGTAGTATTAATAAATCTATAGCTCATGTTCATTTTTATGTCATTACAACCACAGCTTAATTTTATTTGGCAGATAAAAGAGGCATTGTCTTTAACTCACAAGTACTCACAAGTGATGGTTGAGTTGTTGGATAATGTTCTTCCTCTAATGCTTGCATAATGAATTGGATTGCTCTCTTCATTTAGCAGCAGTTTGAGCTTGAAATCAATAATCTACATTCTTTGGGGAAATTGAAAGTGTCACCTGTTGTTGTGTAGTTGTTAGAATTACCATGGTAATGATGCAGAGAGTGGCTTAATTACAAGAGAGCAAAGGTACACAGGTAGGGTAATGAGTGCAGTGGGGACCACCATGTTACTTTCATCATGCTTGATTTGCTGAACAATCAGTGAATGAATTAGTGACTTAGCAACCGATAGAGTAATGAAATTAAATATCTAATGGACAATTTCCTGTCAGCAAGAATTGTCACTTTGTTGATTCCTTGTAAAGTGAAAAAATACTGTGACAAGACAAAAGCAGCAGAACGCAGAGATGATTGCAGTTGTAAAACGTAGTGACACATGTTGTCAGATAGCAAGCATGAAATCAGCCCTGGTAGTTGGGCCCTCCCATTGTTCTCATACCAGGTACCTTTTAAATGGGAATCATGGTCTATGATGTGATGCCCATTTCAAGTTATGGTCTCAATGGTGTGATTGGTGTTCTGGAAATGAGAACTTCTAGCCCTGTGATTGGATCAGTTAGTATAACAACCAGATTAATATAACATAACATATGAGTAATAAGACATAGTTTGTTCTCGGTCCCTTCATTCCAGCTTGCTACAACTACTTTCTGACACAGAATTGATGACGAATTGCCATTTTCCTGTTTAACAACAGAGGTCAGCAGAGTTGGATCAGATGGGTTAACAAACATACCATTGCAGTACAATGCAGTTGTTACAATAAATGGAAGTGTTTTCTATCTACTGTTAAAACAAGTCTGATAAGTATTGTGGACATTGCCACTGCAGATATGACATAGAATAATCCATATTAACTTGAACCACAGACCTGCCTGGGTGAGCTAGTAAATCAACAATTTAAGATGTGTAACTTGGGTGTTAGCATAGGTTTCCATCATCCTTCTCCTGGCGGAACCTAAATAATCAGAAAAGAACACCCATGATGCTAAAGTTCTTTGTATGTGATATCACAATCAATGTGAAGTAAATCCGATATTTCTTTAACCACTCCTGGAATGCTGGAGCAGAAATTAATGATTAGATGATGCCAGGTGCTGGAGGAAGTCAGTACCCAAGTTAATTCTTTACTATGCCAACAGTGCCAGTGTTTGATAGGTTAGAAGAAATTTGATAGAATATGAAAGTGTAACACTTACACATGAGAGATAATGGTCCCAGAAGTGGGTTGGTGAAATCCTTCACGTCCCATCAACATCAACACGCATGAAATTGACAGCAGTTTCCTCGAGTCTGAAAAAAAGACATCTAAATAAAGTCACCTTGTGAATAGTAGGAGGGTGAGTTTATACCCATATTCCTCCCAGGTTTGGGTTGTTAATCAATCAGAAGGAAGAACATGGACAAGGAGAGACTTGGGGGGCTACAGGGTTAATTTTTACACCAGGCTTGACCCAGGAGAGTTTTGTTTGCAGAATAAGATTGACCGGAATTCAGGTCAAATGTTTGATCAGAATGCCTCCTCATAATCAGTCTTCATTTATTGCAAAAGGGAGCAATGAACCGCAAGATTGCAAGAAAGCCCTTGGGATGCCAACTTCCTTTGCAAAGAAAATCACAATCAACTTGGTGTTAAATATAGTTGTTGGAAAAATAATACAACTCTGTTTATTAGTTCAACATATAAGCCTGGGTTGTCTATGGACAAGACTTATAATTAAAATGTTCACTGGTCATTCTGAACTCTAATAATTTGTTATGGCTCCTTTGTGATTTATAACAGACACATTCATCTGCCAACAATGGCATTAGCTGATGAGAAACAATTGTAGCAGAATGACTTGATTTTTTAGCTCCAAAATAGCCATTTAGTATGATTTATTGAGGTATTAATCACCTTTGTATGATCAATAACATTGTTAAAAAATTGAGCTGGAGATAATGCCTAGCTTTAGAGTATCAATCTTCTTACAGGGCGTTAATATCTCTTCAAAATAAATGTGAACAATTTTTGTATATCGCTTTAAGGTTTGAAAACTTCATGAGGCCAATCAATGTGTCCTCCAACAAAGTTGAGAAAGGAAATCATGTGTTTTTTTTCTGTGAAATTACCAACAACTGGTGATTTACAGTATGGATCATAAACTTCAGCTTTTCATTTTGGTAATGAGTTTGGTTTTGGGATAAGCTCCTATTGTACATGTTAAATAAGATAAAACTCCCTTCTCATTTGTGGAATTGATAATTGATACAAACGAAAACAATAGATCATATTGCATCTTCCTGTTGCTCATACGTTGTCTACACTGGGCTTTTAAGAGACCAGTGCATATGAATGTAATGTATTGCATTTTGTGTCTTTTTAGCAAAAAGAGCTTTTCCTAAACAAAGAATGGTTCAGTACATGGAAATTTCATCATGCCCATTATCTTTTTAAGAAATAATGATCCAGACTTGATATTGAATCATTTTCGGTAATTACATTATCAGATTATTTGAGTGAAAGCTTCTTAATTTGAATCAGCTCTTTGCCTTCTTAACAAATTACCAACATTGCATTTCTGACAAGAATTTCAACAAAGTTTTGAAGTTGTACAGTTTTGTTCTCAGAAGATGAGAATGAATGTTTCAGGTTTCATCTAAAATGTATCACAAACATTTCTCTAAGGGATTATTTTTTACCTACAGTTCATCCCTTAGAAGACAACAATGCTTGACTTTTTTGACACGTCATCGGTTCCCAAATGTGCAGATTGATGCCCATGCTGTTGATCAGTGGATTTTCTGGTCCAGACTCAACTACCGCATGGCTGGAATATAGCAAAATGTGGTGTCAAATTAAACTCACTCACTCATGCTTGAATATCAATGGAATAGGTTCCATATATTTAATTATTGTCACCTATTTGAAATATTGATGTCAAATATGTCCTTAGTTAGCTTGTAGGTCTATATTTGAAAGGGGTTTTGTCTATCTATCCATCCATCCATCCATCCATCCATCCATCTGTCCATCTGTAAGTTCTGTATGTGTATGTAAAACACTACAGTACCTCTGCACTATGTCTTTTTTTTCACATGTTACATTGAAGGTGAAAGAAGAAGCATTATAATACAATTTCTCCCAAACAGCTACAGGTGGCCTGCCACTTCTCAGTGCCTTTGATCTGTTAAGGCTTTCAGTGTTCCATATCTAAGATTGAATAAAAAAACAACAACAATGGCATCAGTGTTTTTTCCCACATCACTTCCTGCAAAAGAACAGGAGAGAGGAATTATTAATGCATTGGATGCAATCACTAACTACAACTTGGTGAGAGATCATAGCCTCAGACTTATCCAGCCAGCCTACAAAGTCTCCAAATGCAATGTACATGAAAAGACTTTAATAGGCTGTATAACAACCATCTGCATGTATTAATAGAAGAAACACTTTTCATGTATCTTTTTAAAAAAAAACAGCTTGGCAGCAACAAGGGATTCATCTCACTTGATGAGTTTTCCTCAAAACGTCACAGTTCTTTGGGTTTTTCATTTGAATAACATAGCTAGATAACATATGCATACAAAAAACAACTTTAGATAGTTCATTAGAAAAACATCCATCATCATTGTCGGTGAAATAAAGTTGTATTTCACTTATGACAACTTTGGTTACGTGTCATACTGACATCAGGGCTGTAGAGGCGAGGGAAATGATTGTAAAGCACATGTTGACTACAGGGAATATTTGTTGACTGAATATGATGGGGAAGGAACAGAAGTAGCAGCTGTCATCTGTGTCCCAATTGATAAACTGTCATTGTAGTCTAACAAGGGGTGACATTTGGCACTATTGTCCTTGTTGTGACTGTCTTGCACTGTACTTCACTCTTCTCCAATAGCAGTGCCACATTTGGATGACAGCCTAAGACTTGAAAACTTTTTGTCAATGTAATAGACAATAGAACATTGCTGACAATCACAAAGACAGGCATTTTCTTCTGGTAGACGCAGCTCAAGAGAAGATAACTCTGATCTAAAAGCCTAATAAACATATTTGAAGTTGGTATGATGGGTGAGTTTCATTTACTTACTAAATTTACACACCAATTTCAGTCATTAAAGATATCAATTGTTAATGCATACTAACCCTAGGCAAACAGCTATAATATATTGCTTTATACTGTCCCTTGGTATAATAGTTTGTGTGGATATGCTGGTCTGGGCAGAAGTTTCGAGTAAATAACTTTATACTGGTTTGTCCAAATTGTGATTCAGCTGTGGCTTGAGTGCTACACAAGGTGTAACTGTAGCTACTGTTTTCACGTGGGACAATAGGGCTACAATGCTTAGCATTGTTGTATTGGAAACATGGCAGACATTCAAAACCATGCAAAGGTAAATGAAATACACAAGGGAATGCACAAGTATGTTTTATAGAACTCTATATTCCATGTTTTAGACCTCCTTAACACTGATTACAGAAGTGTTACCTGAATGTGCTTGAGATGTCGTGTTCATATGCTATGATCGTGCACTGTAATGTATTTATAGAATTCCTTCCTTCAGAGCATGTCTCATGTAACAACTTTGTGAGTGTTTGAAGTGTGAAGATTACCTTTTTTTAAATATTACTGCAGTTAGGGTTATACACTTAACTTATATGTATGAAACTGCTTTCGTAACCTTTTTCAAAGTTTTGTTTTATTGCACAGTTGTCGTTTTTAAGGATTTTTGTACAATTTGTTCAACTGCATGATCTATGAAACTAGCACATATATTATAACATATTTAGAAAACATTTTGAGAAATTCCAGAGATTTATTGCTGAGTATCTGCTGAGAAAGATTCTACCATGTGTAAAAGGTAAAAATGACATGAGTGATGACACTGTGGTTGTAAGGATGATGAGCAGGTCATGTTGTGGTGTAGTAAGTACAATTCATTTCCTTTGAAAAGTAGATGTTGTTGCCTGATTGTACACCCACGTTTCCTCTTCAACCACCACCAACAACATTTCACCATAATCTGAAAACCAAGATAATACAAAAACTGACATCTTCTCAGTGAATAACATCCTGTTTTCAAAGTGACAAGAGTGTGTAAATAAGTATATCATCTGGCAATAGGCACTAGTTGAAGACAACAGATACCAGTCATCAGCCAGTTAACTTAAAGCCAGGTGAGATTGATTTACTTAATGATCCAATTAAAGTATAATATATGATGGGAGTTTTGGCACTGGGCGAGAGTAGTCAGTGTAGGAGCCTAGTTATCTAAGTGTGGATGTAGCTGGTGTGGCAGTTGTTGCAGACTGCCTGGGTGATTGATGGACACTGTGAAGGGCAGGAATGCTGGGTACATGCTCCTAGTGAGTGAAGGAAGAAGCATGGGTAGCAAGAAAAGAACTGGCATTTTTTTTGTGGTTATTTGTTTGGTTTTGAAAGTATTAAAGCAAAGGATTTATTGAGTCTATAGGGAGACACTCAGTTTGGATTAAGACTTTACTGCTTGAATTCAGTGATATTCCAGCTATATGATGGCAGTCTTTAAATAAAGACCTGACAATTCATGCTTCTACTGTTGATCACTGGATTGTCTGGTCCAGTAATGAAACTGTGTCCATGTTAGTTTGTAGTTCCCTTTGATATTTACAATAAGGCTGATGCAGCCAGCAGCAAAAACTAATGTGATAGGTCATTACTGAAGGTTTTGGAAGTATGTTGTTAAATGTCCCAAGGGTGTCTTTTCAGTTTCTTATTTTTCAGTCATTTTGCTATCTATTCATTTTTATTTGTTGTCAGAATTAGTACCTGTTTCAGTTTTTCAGCATTTAACAGACTTCATAGTTTCACAAGGATACTTATGGAGACACATGAAGATGAGAAGATGACAAAAACTAGCTTTAAAATTCTCAGAAAAACTGGGAAAAGTATCAAGAAAAATAAAGTTCTGATGTAAAGGTTCTATATTAGCTGAAAATGTTGCCATAGATCTTGACTCCATAGTAAAATACAATCTTGGTAGTCGTAATTTAAATGGATCAGCAGTTTTCTTCAGCACTTTCTCTTCTCCAGAGAGTCCACATGATATGTTTTCTGGAACATTGACCTGCACGCAGAAAACAAAGCCCATTCTCTTGCTGGAAATTACCCTAGCTGTTAGTTTTTGTGATAAAAATCGAGATTAAAGAGAAATTGTGAACCACTGTGGAGCTTCTTCTATTTTCTAACCTTCAAGAGAAGCACAAGGTCCTTAATCGTAGCTATGTGGGCCTGTGTTGCATGTCTAAGATAACATTCAGACAACCCAGTGTCATCACTCACATCTAACTGGCGGGGGAACTTTCATGTCAAGCTACTTTCTAAGTATCTTGGTTCATTTGGCTCAATAAGACTTGAGAAGATGATTGAAAAATTCACCATACCATAAATCAATTGTTTCGTCATATAAGAATGGGTGGAAATTTTGTTAGGCTGTTTCCTCTGTTAGCAGTTCTGAATCATGAATTATATAATGATTTTGACAGATCAGTCACCTGGAACTCTTTGTGGGATTGGCTTGAGTATTCTGGCGAAATTGGTTTTATACCATACCTTCATTCATTTCTGATGGGATCGGATATCCTTGCTAACACAGCTTTTGGCTAAAACCATATTGCTTTGTAAAATGACTGTTTACACCGGTAAAGGAGGTACTGTTTTTTCACTGTCAAAATTAGCCACATAAATCCCATGTTAGCACATTGTTTATACAACTAACTTTCCACAACTAAATTTTTTGGAGTATATTCATTTGTGTCAGTGGTTTCCAATTAGTTTCCATTCTATATAGTCAATGGACTATAATGTTGTGTAGAAGTTGTTGCGGTCCTCTGCTTATGTTGTAGTCAGAATCATACCACCAACTCGGCTTATTCCAGAAATTTCTCATGATTATGGAAATGGTTTAGTCACTTTTATTTATGATTTCTTTGTGGCATGGGTCACTGAGTCCACTGTATTATGATGTTATTCTATTTATTTCAGACAGCAAGACAGTAAAATATATCAGGCAACATGCAGCTGCTCACAGCAATCCTTCAAGTTGAAGTTATCTAGATCAGCCTCAATTACTAAGGATTTAGAGACATAACCATCATGTCCTTAGAAGGTTAATCTAAGAGCTGCTCAGCTTCTTCCAGGTTCATTACCTTTACTTCTAAAACTTCTTCACTGAAATGAGCAAAATGTCCCCTAAGTGTTTTATTTATCCTGCCATATCAATCATGAAGTTTGTGTAAAGAACTAATGATGTGGTGAAGGGATAGCAGCATTGTATTGAGAGGAATCTGTGGTGCTGATTCCTACGGCAGGGGAAGTGAAACTACTGACAGACCCCACGATAAATGTCCAGGACTTGATAACTGGAAGCACTGAAAACATTCATTTATCTCCACTTTGTCTTTTTATGCAAGAGCACTACCTTTGATGACTAAACACTCTGTTCTCTGTCTCATTGTCTTGACTACTTCCATTGTCTCCTTGCTGCTATTTTTTTCATGAAGAAATCAATACTCATATGTATGGGAAAGTAGTTCAATGTGTCTTGCTTTTAAGCAAGTGTTTATCATGATGCCGAAATAATTAGAGTAAGTGGGGAATCTTTGATATCAATATTATGTACTGGTGTCTCACATCCAGATTTTGGAAGATCTGAGGGGAATGTGATTGTGGTTTACCTTACTATGCATCTGTGTACTATTGAGTGTTAAATGACAATAATTCTAAATCACTTATCCCTGTATCCCTCTGCATTCATATTTCATTTTCATTTTAGGCAGCTTCCTGGCACAGTAACTTTAGCTGCACACTATATGAAGTTGATTGTTTCTTGCTGAGTGAGGCTCCATATACTTTCAAACTGTTGATTCTAAACCGTGAGCTGTCTGAAATATCTGCAGATACAGATATCATAGGGGCAAAAATGGAAAATAGGTTTAAAACCATCACTTGAATGGATTACTGAAAATCTGCACTGACACCAGGTGTTTCTATAATGTTATGTCCCACCAGCAGTTACCACCACACTAATTACTTTGAGGAAGTGTTTGCACTCAGCTATACTCAAGTCATACGATGATGACCAGTAAGAACCAGAAAGACCAATGATTAATGTTATAAACAGTCATCCTCATTTTATGGGGTCAGTGCCTTGTATGAACCAAGTATTGGGAGATACCAACCAATACGATTTATCCTATTAATTTCGAAAGAAAAACCAACATAATATGCGACTACAATAGCAACAAAACCAAAGTTTAACAAAATACATTAAATTCAATTATCAAATAGTATACACACCATAAACAATAAAATTTAACCACATGCTTACTGCTAATTTTGGTAAGTACAATCTTAACAACAAGTTGGTACAATATTTTATGTATCCTTTGGAAAAGTTAATACTAATCTTGAAAACAAAATGCTGAATTTTGTATGATTTTATTTTTTTCAAAATACTGATTGGATTAATTTGGGGTTGGCAGTAAATGCCAGTTCCTAAGGAGTCCCTGTAAAGGTCATAGTGAAGGTCAGCAATGCATATCATGTTCAAGACCTGTTCAAGACCATTATTTAGTCAATTCCTTTGAAATGCCTAACATAAAATGCTATAAATGATTGAACCTGATCATTGATTGTGAAAGCTTGACTGAAATGCTTATCTGTATTTCCATAAAATTTGAATAGAATATACATGCTCCAAAGTACCTATGCAACTGAAAAATGTAGATAGCAAAAGTCAGAGCTGTTAGTATGATCACCCATTTCTTGACATCAAAGGGAAATTCATGATTGAAAATTTGAAATAATCCCTCTTGTCATTCATCTTGATACATAACTTGCCATTATTTGTGTACAAATTCCAGATAGGACACTGAATATGCTTTTTCAGTGATATCACTGATGTCCAACTGTGGTGTTGAAGTGAGGTGAAGATATACATATTTATGTTTGGTGGAAGACGTTGAAGTGATTATATCCTTTCCAGGATCAGAATATCTGAAGCAGTCCATTAGATGATTCCAACTATCCGACATTACTGCTGACTCCAATCCAAAACACATGGAGAGGCAAACCACCTGTCCACTTGACAAAACATGGGAGCATACGCTACAAATGAAAATACAAAACATGGGAGCATACACTACAAATGAAAATACAAAACATGGGAGCATACACTACAAATGAAAATACAAAACATGGGAGCATACGCTACAAATGAAAATACAAAACATGGGAGCATACACTACAAATGAAAATACAAAACATGGGAGCATACGCTACAAATGAGAATACAAAACATGGGAGCATACGCTACAAATGAAAATACAAAACATGGGAGCATACGCTACAAATGAAAATACAAAACATGGGAGCATACGCTACAAATGAAAATACAAAACATGGGAGCATACACTACAAATGAAAATACAAAACATGGGAGCATACACTACAAATGAAAATACAAAACATGGGAGCATACGCTACAAATGAAAATACAAAACATGGGAGCATACACTACAAATGAAAATACAAAACATGGGAGCATACGCTACAAATGAAAATACAAAACATGGGAGCATACGCTACAAATGAGAATACAAAACATGGGAGCATACGCTACAAATGAAAATACAAAACATGGGAGCATACGCTACAAATGAGAATACAAAACATGGGAGCATACACTACAAATGAAAATACAAAACATGGGAGCATACACTACAAATGAAAATACAAAACATGGGAGCATACGCTACAAATGAAAATACAAAACATGGGAGCATACGCTACAAATGAGAATACAAAACATGGGAGCATACGCTACAAATGAAAATACAAAACATGGGAGCATACGCTACAAATGAGAATACAAAACATGGGAGCATACGCTACAAATGAAAATACAAAACATGGGAGCATACGCTACAAATGAGAATACAAAACATGGGAGCATACGCTACAAATGAAAATACAAAACATGGGAGCATACGCTACAAATGAGAATACAAAACATGGGAGCATACGCTACAAATGAAAATACAAAACATGGGAGCATACGCTACAAATGAGAATACAAAACATGGGAGCATACACTACAAATGAAAATACAAAACATGGGAGCATACGCTACAAATGAAAATACAAAACATGGGAGCATACGCTACAAATGAAAATACAAAACATGGGAGCATACGCTACAAATGAGAATACAAAACATGGGAGCATACGCTACAAATGAAAATACAAAACATGGGAGCATACGCTACAAATGAGAATACAAAACATGGGAGCATACGCTACAAATGAAAATACAAAACATGGGAGCATACGCTACAAATGAGAATACAAAACATGGGAGCATACGCTACAAATGAAAATACAAAACATGGGAGCATACGCTACAAATGAGAATACAAAACATGGGAGCATACGCTACAAATGAAAATACAAAACATGGGAGCATACGCTACAAATGAGAATACAAAACATGGGAGCATACGCTACAAATGAAAATACAAAACATGGGAGCATACGCTACAAATGAAAATACAAAACATGGGAGCATACGCTACAAATGAAAATACAAAACATGGGAGCATACGCTACAAATGAAAATACAAAACATGGGAGCATACGCTACAAATGAAAATACAAAACATGGGAGCATACGCTACAAATGAAAATACAAAACATGGGAGCATACACTACAAATGAAAATACAAAACATGGGAGCATACGCTACAAATGAAAATACAAAACATGGGAGCATACGCTACAAATGAAAATACAAAACATGGGAGCATACGCTACAAATGAAAATACAAAACATGGGAGCATACGCTACAAATGAAAATACAAAACATGGGAGCATACGCTACAAATGAAAATACAAAACATGGGAGCATACACTACAAATGAAAATACAAAACATGGGAGCATACACTACAAATGAAAATACAAAACATGGGAGCATACGCTACAAATGAAAATACAAAACATGGGAGCATACACTACAAATGAAAATACAAAACATGGGAGCATACGCTACAAATGAAAATACAAAACATGGGAGCATACACTACAAATGAAAATACAAAACATGGGAGCATACGCTACAAATGAAAATACAAAACATGGGAGCATACGCTACAAATGAAAATACAAAACATGGGAGCATACGCTACAAATGAAAATACAAAACATGGGAGCATACGCTACAAATGAAAATACAAAACATGGGAGCATACGCTACAAATGAGAATACAAAACATGGGAGCATACGCTACAAATGAGAATACAAAACATGGGAGCATACGCTACAAATGAGAATACAAAACATGGGAGCATACGCTACAAATGAGAATACAAAACATGGGAGCATACGCTACAAATGAAAATACAAAACATGGGAGCATACGCTACAAATGAAAATACAAAACATGGGAGCATACACTACAAATGAAAATACAAAACATGGGAGCATACGCTACAAATGAAAATACAAAACATGGGAGCATACGCTACAAATGAAAATACAAAACATGGGAGCATACGCTACAAATGAAAATACAAAACATGGGAGCATACGCTACAAATGAAAATACAAAACATGGGAGCATACGCTACAAATGAAAATACAAAACATGGGAGCATACGCTACAAATGAAAATACAAAACATGGGAGCATACGCTACAAATGAAAATACAAAACATGGGAGCATACGCTACAAATGAAAATACAAAACATGGGAGCATACACTACAAATGAAAATACAAAACATGGGAGCATACGCTACAAATGAAAATACAAAACATGGGAGCATACACTACAAATGAAAATACAAAACATGGGAGCATACGCTACAAATGAAAATACAAAACATGGGAGCATACGCTACAAATGAAAATACAAAACATGGGAGCATACGCTACAAATGAAAATACAAAACATGGGAGCATACGCTACAAATGAAAATACAAAACATGGGAGCATACGCTACAAATGAAAATACAAAACATGGGAGCATACGCTACAAATGAGAATACAAAACATGGGAGCATACGCTACAAATGAAAATACAAAACATGGGAGCATACGCTACAAATGAAAATACAAAACATGGGAGCATACACTACAAATGAAAATACAAAACATGGGAGCATACGCTACAAATGAGAATACAAAACATGGGAGCATACACTACAAATGAAAATACAAAACATGGGAGCATACACTACAAATGAAAATACAAAACATGGGAGCATACACTACAAATGAAAATACAAAACATGGGAGCATACGCTACAAATGAGAATACAAAACATGGGAGCATACGCTACAAATGAGAATACAAAACATGGGAGCATACACTACAAATGAGAATACAAAACATGGGAGCATACGCTACAAATGAAAATACAAAACATGGGAGCATACGCTACAAATGAAAATACAAAACATGGGAGCATACACTACAAATGAAAATACAAAACATGGGAGCATACGCTACAAATGAGAATACAAAACATGGGAGCATACACTACAAATGAAAATACAAAACATGGGAGCATACACTAACAAATGAAAATACAAAACATGGGAGCATACACTACAAATGAAAATACAAAACATCATCTTCTGTCTGTTTGCAGATGATCACATTAAGCTGTATTATCACTGTTTGTCAAATTTTCATAGGGATTTGACCAAACTGATTTATTACAACAGATCTCTTTGCATTCTATGAAAGGAATTCATGCCTGTTTTTCATTCCAAACATAGTGCTGTCATTGTGGCATTGCACATATAGACACAGGCTTCAGGTATAGAGGATGTGACAACAGAGCTATGTGTTTGCCTTCAGATTAGGGGCATGTGTGTGGATTAGATTTCACCTCTGACCATCTATTGACTATATATAGGTCAATGGGATTTTAGGGAAAATTATCATTTTTTTTTCCCTGGAGCCTGGACTGCTGATTTTTTTTTCAATTATCTGATAAAAGAGATTTGCTGGTGCCTACTGAAGTCCCTCAAGGTGAATTTTGCTGACAGTCTTTTGAATGAATAAAACATTAGTTCATTTAGACAGTATCTGCTTTTGAGAAGATCATTGTCAGTTCTATAATTGGTTTTAGCCAAAACGAAGTCATACTTATATTTTAGGAACAGAATGAAATAGTTAATATTTCACCCACTGGAAATGTACAGTTGCAAAGTTTTGAAAAGAATTGTTGGTATGAAAATCATCACACTTTATCAAATAGCTGCAAGTAGACCTTTTTGTCTTTCAAAGAATTTAACCTGCAAGATTAGGGCATAACCATATATATAAGTATGGATAATGTGAGTTTAAACCTGATGGTTCATGTGTTCTGATATACGTATGTTGAAGTTCATTCAGGGATCATTTTTAAAGTTCTACATACAGAATACATTTACTTTACACTAACTTTATGGATATTTCACATATGTTCCATTTGAAATGGGAGATCATGCTGTATCTAGACATTGTTTACATTGCATTCCCATTACAGTTATCAGCTGAAAATGTTCTTTGTTAGAATGTTTGAGAGATTTACAGTTACCTTGTTTTGTACTCATAATATCTGATAGTCAGCTTGAGGTAGAGTGCCATCAACACTTTTCAATGCTGCCATGAATCCTAATAGTGTATGTATTTTAAGGATCCATGGTGGGGTGGTGATTATATGATACCAATTCTCCCTAGACATTGACTTCCATTGAGCATGAAATCTGTTCCCAAGGTAGAAGAAAGAGGTGTTGAATTTCTTACTTATGCTATTACTGAGTAAACTAATGATCCTAATATCACATACTTTCCCACAGTAATACCGCATTACTAGCCTTGTCAAACTGTGCTGTTCAGCGGGGAAAGACAAATGAATATCATGGAAACTTCTGTGTGCAAACATGTAAGTGAAAACCATTGGAGTGAAGATCCCAGCAGACTTCAGGTATTGCTGATTGTGTAAGAATCTGAAGGTCACACTGCTGGATCGGTGAAATTAAACCAGAATCAATCAGAGAACCACAGACAGATTGTTTTCCAATATTTTTGTGATCTGTCGAGTAAATTTAGCACAATTCCAGAGAGATTCTCAAATTTGCAGATTGAAATTGGAGGTGAGACGGATGATTGAAAAATGTCTAGTGCTTTTAGTTGTATTTGTTTGGAAACCTAAACTTTCTTTGGATAAAGGTTTCATAATATGTGATATGCTGCAGGATGTATTTTATGCAGTTTTGTAAGTTTCAAGTAAATTTGCAATACATGTTTCATCAAATCACAGTTTCTGTTTTCTGTTCTCTTTACAAAGTCTGTTGGCTTGGTTCAATATGAATGTTTTTGGGGGTTGATTTCATGTCCCTGAAATAGTCTGCGCTGTCATATGATCCAATATCAAACTGTGACCTCATGATTACAGATGGTTTTTATCAATGAAAACCTTGTCAATATCAAACTGTGTGTGTATTTGGGTTTGTTATTCAAGTTGTTCAATTGTATTTGTTATTCAGTGAGAATAAATATTGCCCGTGAGCTGTCCATCTGCCCAGTTCAGAGGAATGTCAAGTTACAGACTGTTTCTTCATTTTTTCTATTTATTGGCCAAATTCTAGTGCCACAACTGTTTCAACATAACCAGATCAATGTCTTGCCATTCAACATTTGGTACGCATTGACATTGACAATTTGTCAGTCATCTTCATTAAAGACAGATTAAGGGATTACTCAAAGTGCATTTCTTTGATTTAAAAGACCACAAGTTCGTCACTTTGATTTGAGTGTTGGCAGAGAATGATTAGCAAGACATTGCCTGACTTTGAGGGATGTACCAAACAGAGCCTGTTGTGTGGGAAACATTAGGGCAGAATCTATTGAGACATGTCATCAATCAGGATATTTCAAACCTGCTTCACTGAATTGGCTGTTCTGCATTTCACCAATAACAGATTGCTATTCAATGAACAATTAATCTATTGTGTTTGTGATGATGCAGAATGCTGCTGAGGTTAACATCAGTTGGTCTGTCTGACCTTCTTATAGCATCTTGACATCATCGATGGCAGGAGGAGTCACAATCTATACTTACAATCATGTCTACTGTCGTTGTCAAAGTTTCACTTCTCCAAAGTGTCATTCAACAAAGTGTTCAATGTTAATTCATTGAAGAATCTCGTTTTATGCCATTTTTCTGTTCCTCAAACAGTTTTCTTGATCAGACCAAGAAAAAGGACTTGACATAAATGTAACTTTATCTTTTCTATTGTTCTTTACTAAAGTTGTGAGACATGTTCAAGGTGTCTCTCACAGATATATTGTCGAATGAGATGCTAAAGTAGTTAGTGAATCTGAAACACCAGAGAACCACAACTCTCAGTTACCACAGAACAACTATCCTCACCTACCAAAGAACCATTGCCATTATTTACATACCAAGACAGATTCCATGGGTGTAAAGGCAACGCAGTAGTGAATCTTAAAGAAATGGATCACTGGAAATCAGGGCTGACACCTGTGTGCACCAGTATCCAACACATAACATTTACACATGAACAAAAAGCACTTGAATCCTTCATCACAGCTGTTGACAATAGGCCATGCCAGAAGGATGTTACCAAAGGGTAACTGAAGGACTATAATTACTCTGTCCAATCAGCTTCATTGTCCTGAAACAGTGTAAGGATGACTAGGTTTTACAGTCCATCAATGTCTCATCAACACAAGTGAGGGACATATCTGATGAATGTAGTCAGAACAAAAGAATCAAAATTAATGGAGTAAAAATGTATCTCTGTGTGTGAGAAGAATATAGATGAGAAATATATGTGTGTCTGAAGACAGTTACAAACACTACTGAGAAAAGCCAGAGACTACATAGGTTGAAGGACAAGGAAGATTGAGTAGTAAATGAAACATTTTCAGTTGCCAGCTCCCCTGGGATGTACGTGATGATGTGGACTATTCGTTAACTCCAAGAAACAGACAAGTGGGATGCTTAGATCAGATTGTGTGTACTTTGGATATACAGATTTCGACATTGTTCTTTGCATTGGATGATCAAGCCTTGTTTTCTGTATGGGATATTTTGCTTCATGGCTATGATATTTGGGGAATTAATTTTGAGTTCTCAGTCAATATTCTTTCAACAAGGGACTTTTTGACTAAACAAGATATTGGCTTTAGTGTTGAATGACACTTGCCAGATCTTTTTCAAAACTAGATGTATACAAAGAAACTTGCTTGTCATGGAACTCATGAAAACATGAAAGTCATTAAAAACATAGTGTATTTTATAGAAGAAGTGGAAATTATCTTGCCTTTAGTACGCCAAACATCTGAGAATTGGGTTTTCTACATTAGTATTGCCTCCATCCAGGTAGCTGACAGCAGTTCCTGAAGTAGCTTCATGTGGTTGGCAGTATGACAGGTGTTGGACAACTGGCAGTGGCACCTTCTCAGATGTGTTGTTGGCCATCTCCTGTTTCCCCACCTCAGGCCACTTACAGCAATATTTATCAGCTGGATAAAGTGATAAGAGTGGGAAAGATCTACACCTGTTCTGATTTCATTTTCAAGGCAAACTGTCTCAGTGGTGGCTTCTCTTCTCATGTCTGTTCCAATTAAAAATAGGTCTTTATTAGTATGTAAAAATATTCTTTGACACAATTTTCATACAAATCAAGAAATATTATTAGCAAGTTCTGTAGTCACCAGATTGAAAGGGTTACTAAGAAAGTGTGCATCTTGAATGGATGAATGTAATGTAATTAGCGTGTAGGTTTCAGACACCTGCAAGTGTGGAAGTGTGGTTAGCTACCTGTCTCAATGTATTACTCACCTGTTGGAAAGGAAGCTTAAATAATAGTATCTGCAAATAATATCTCACTGTGCAAACCTTGAACTACGTGTGATGTTAACAACATATAACAAAATATGCTTGAAAATGTCTTTAAGTACATTGTTTCTCTCAGGAGTTAATTTTTAGATATGTAAAACTGTATGTTTTCATTGTCTATTTAGGGTTGAAACATTCATCAGAATAAATTTACTGAATACTTTTTATTGATGCAAAATTTAGATGATCATTTGTTCAAGCAAACTAGAACTTGTCCTGTTTATGGACGGTGTTATTGTTTTCAGTTCCGAAAACTGATGTGGGCTTATGCATGGAACACAAAACAGAATGAAATGAAATTTGGAGGACATGTACTTCAAACCTGTTACTTGTACATGTGTAGCTTCTTTTATACAGGGTATGAACCCTAATTAATTCTACCATATATGATTGAAGATGTACATGTCCACTTTGCATGAGTCAAATGATATCCCTATCCACTGTGGTCAGTATCAATAAGTAATGAAGTATACAGGAAGTGCCATGGTGCCACAGTGACTGTAGATGTAGGAGCCTCTATCAAACATTCTTTTTCATGTGACAAGTAATTACATGCAATAAGTCATCTTCTTCATGCAGTTAAATCAGAACCAACCCTGAATGTGTCTTCATATTTACATACTTGTATATTGGAAGCCTTCTGAAGTATGAGAATCAGGAAATCCTGCATCCCTATGACCAGTGTCCAACAGAAGATATTGTAGCATATTTCTTGCATCTGAGCAGTGGAGGATGTGCTTCACCGATATGTTGTAAACTGAATTTTAGACTTTGTTACTCCCAACATAATGGTTTATCATGAAACCAATTTTACATCCTGTATATAAATCTTCTAACACATGTTAACATGTTTTAACCCCATAAAAAAAGTCTTACCTCAATTTCAACATCAAAAGTCCTATTTTCACCAAGGTCAGTAGTGCATGATATGATTAAGAACCTCTTCTTAACTTCAAGGCAAAAGCACAGTTCTGAAATATTTCTTTTTAATTACATCATGAAAATGGCCTGACTACAGAAAGGACTGGCCAGATGATGGCTTGTTTGTATGAGTGAATAAACCAATACCTGTTAACAGCAGCCATTCATTGATTGACATAGTACTTTGAATGCTTGTTACAGTGAATTTCTGTCCCAAAAGGTTGAAGGTCTGATAGTTGATGGAACAGTCACTGGTATATCTGTAGATTGTCAAGAGATCACAGGGAAAAAGACCAATGTTTCAAGCATCTCCCCATAGAAAGACCATCCAGATTTAGTCCTGTCCCTTGTAATCTGCTTACTGATTCTAGTCAGTTATGGATGTCCCTTCTCAGCCAGGGTAGTCATGCTCTTCAGACCATAAGAAACATGTTCCCATGGAATATTTAATTGAATTTTGATGCAATCGTCCACTGTCCATCATATTTGACGAGCTCTTGTCCCAGGAATCCTCAATACGACAATGGTAATCCTTCTCTCTCATGTGTCTAGACCAATTTCCGGTGTTTTGTCAAACATATACAACTTCTCTCTCTTCGTTGTAACACTTGGCCAGTGTTGGTATCATGGAGCCCATTGATGAGTGTGTATGCCCCTCTCTATGGCTGGTGTTTGTGTTATCATTGTCATTGGGCTTAAATGAACCTTGATGGCAAATGTTGATTTAGGAGGTGTAATTACTTTATTGAGGAAATCTTCAGAATGTTGTGGAATCAATGGAATCTAATCCTGAGCCAGTGCAAGCATGACTTTCAGGGAACTGATGGAGCATTTCATGATATCCCTTTGTCAGGTTTCTTTGCTAGTGCATGGCTTTATATATGTATATCTGATGACAGAGTATTCTGTATCTGGATGAAATGGACTTGATCTCATGCCTCACTTAAGTTGTGTATAAAATGCAATTGCAGATCTGTTTTTGGGTATCTATGTGACCTTCATACGGATGTTTATGATAGTTTTCAATGGAAAGAATGAGCTCATGTCAAAGTGATAGCAAATATTTACAAGGAGTGAGTGAATGAATGAATTTAGTTTTATGCCACTCTCAGCAATATTCCAGCAATATGGCGGTCTGCAAATAATCGATTCTGGACGATTCATTCCAGTGATCAACAGCATGAGCAATCTGCGCAATTGTGAACTGATGACATGTGTCAACAAAGCCAGCAAGCCTGACCACCTGATCCCATTAGTCGCCTCTTATGACAAGCATAGTCACCTTTTATGGCAAGCATGGGTTGCTGAAGGCCTATTCTACACTGAACCTTCACGGGTCTATTTACAAGGATGTTGTGAAGATGGAAGTACTTCAGTACTTAACTGTAATTCAAGTTTAAACTGTAATTAAAATTTAGAAAGGAAATTTCATCTCGGTGCAACTGCTAAATATGGTTTGTTTTAGTGTTTTCTAAAGTCATTTTAAGGAAGACTGAAACAAACTGGAGATCAGAAATTGTGATTCCTCTGAAGAGTCCTCATATTTTTGCTACAAAACTGGAGATCAGAAATTGTGATTCCTCTGAAGAGTCCTCATATTTTTGCTACAAAATGGGTTTTGAAGATTGTTTTACAGCCCTAAAACAAATAAATTCATTTTCCAGTGACTTGGTTATTTCTTTTCCAATGACTAGGTTATTTCAAACAAGTTTTAGAAATGGCACAAACAAATGGCAGTTTATTACAGTTCATTTAGATATTTAATCAGTTTTAACAAATGTCATGCTTTAACAACCTGAAGATCAAGGTTCTGAGTTTTTCTTTATAGCGGGTAATTTGAATTCATTATTGGTCAGTTGCCTCTCTTTTTTTGTTCCTTTAAAGTATTGAACTGTAAATGTTGGGTCAGACTGAGACACATCTGCTTGCAGACACTGGTCCCTGGTGAGTCAAATTGTAGACACTGGTCCCTGGTGAGCTAGCTTGTGGACACTGGGCTCTGGTGAGCTAGCTTGTAGACACTGGTCCCTGGTGAGCCAACTAGTGGACACTGGTCCCTGGTGAGTCATCATGTAGACACTGGTCCCTGATGAGCCAGTTTGTCGACACTGGCCCCTGATGGGCCATCTTGAGGACACTGGTCGCTGGTGAGCCATCTTGTAGACACTGGTCCCTGGTGAGCCATCTTGTGGACACTGGTCAATGGTGAGCCTGCTTGTAGACACTGGTCCCTGTTGAGCCATCTTTTAGACACTGGTACCTGGTGAACCAGCTTGTGATGGCATCTGAAACTGGAATAGGTATGCATTTGATGTCTTGATGGTTTGAATCAGTGTCTATGATTGGTTTGTCTGGTCCAAACTTTATTTCTCTACAGACTGTCATGGTTTTTCTAGAATATATTGGTATATGCTCAGGACATGAAGACTCCGCTCTCTAGTCACTTTCCTGTCACCTTTAGACAAACACATTTATTGACTGAGTTTTAGACTACACCAGGAGATCTAGTTCAGAAACAGTGCCATTATGATGCTGTGCACAGTGTGCCATAATATACACAGAATACTGAATGGGGAATCACAGTGTCATGTTCCTTTTGTTGTAGTGACCAATAGCTGGAATCCTCTGTTTTTGGATGGAATGTGATAGTGTTAAAGTGAGCTAGTAATCTGAAACTTCTCTGAACAATAAATTAGATTCTGCTCGTTGGATGTCAGAATGTTTGAAAGAAAATACCAAATACCAAATATATGTCAAGTTGTATGATTAACTTAAAATTTCTTTGCATTGTCAGTGTATGCTTCAGTCATAAAAGAAATTGTGTTCATCAATGCAAAGGTTTTATTAAATAGCCAAGATATCAAAACCAAAAACATGGCAAGCATTCGCTTTTCATCAAAATTCTGTCAGTTTAAAGAAACAGTGTATGACTTTTGCAAAGTAATTTAAAAACCTCAGAGTTGATTAATTCGGGCGGACATGTATTGATTTTCAGTGTTTTATATACAAGTGCACTCAATTCATGTCAGCTGCGGTTAAACTCTACTGCAAATTTTGTTATCCAAAAAGACCTAGAATTGGTCTATCTCTGAAGTTAAGTTTTATGACATTTACGCGTAAGCACTTCTTCAGTGCTTCACTTCTTCACTAGACAGTAATCTTATGGTATGTGAACAAATGATTAATGGTTGTGACTGTCAGTCTGAAACAATATCAGATTTTGAAAACAAAATCATCATCTTGAAGGCGTTTTTAAGTCTGGTTCATATTTATATAGATACAATGATAACATCATATCACTGACTATGCCAGACAACAGAACCTTCCCATTTCCTGATCTGCTTACATTTCTGAAAAAAAGTACATCATCTGAATAATGAGATGACTTGTATATCCAGGCAGATTCGTTGTATGCGAAATAAATCTATGTACATAGAAAACATCTACACTGTTTGGCAGCTTGTCATTAGTGCTATGAAATTATATTTTTCTTTAATCTGATATACAGGACCATTCTTGGGAAGAGCTGGATCCAAGTAACATGTGCTTATCACAAGAGGTGGAGTCAGTGGGGTAGCCTAGTGGTCACAGCGTTTGCTCATTATGCCAAAGATCCGGGTTCAATTCCCCACATGGGTACAATGTGTGAAGCCCATTTCTGGTGTTCTCCACCATGATTTTACTGGAATATTTCTGGTGTTCTCCACCGTGGTATTACTGGAATATTTCTGGTGTTCTCCACCGTGGTATTACTGGAATATTTCTGAAAATGGGGTAGAACTAAGCTTACTCACTCACTGATAAGACGTGACTTAATTGAATCATGTGTTCAGTAGAGCTGCAATAGTACATCATGACAATGGCCAGTGACCACTCTACTGTCAAACAGAAGACACTTGATTGTTACCCTGGGTTGTTGTTGGAAATGTCTTGTTCACAAATAATATCGAATTTAGAATATAGACACCACTATAAACCAGTCTTGAATATTTTAATTTCATTTCACATTCTCTGACGTAACCCATACCATGTCTGTGTTTTTAATGGTATGGATTATTGCTTTGGTCAATATTTCAGTCACCTTCTGAGACTGATTTGAAAGTAGGCCGAGGATATTTAGCTATGGCATCAAAATGTGCAACTGTACCTGGTATATCAAAAATGAAATTCTGGTTGAGCCAGTATTTTCTACAAACATTTACATTTTCATAAATCTGAAAAAGTAACACCTGAAACTTGTGAGATATATGTTCCCCAGATGATGTCTATGAATTGTTCACACAGTTCTGACCAAATATTGATTGCAGTCACTGTAGCAACCATACAGAAGTGTTGTTTGAGCTATTTTTGATCATCAGTAATATTTGATGTAAAGAAACATGTAGTTTGTAAACAATGGCATATATTATTGCGACTTATTGTGTATTATTGATAAAACAGTCATGATTGCATGGCTCAGTCTCTAATATTTTAATATTTGGCATTTCAGAGACTTTTGTTTTACCTCCTTCAGCTGTTTGTCTGATCAAAGCTCTTACCTGTCACAATGGCTATATCAAAAAAGCAATTTTTGCTCATTAATCATTTGTGGACACTGGTCCCTAGTGAGCCAGCTAGTGGACACTGGTCCCTGTTGAGCCTGCTTGTAGACACTGGTCCCTAGTGAGCCTGCTTGTAGACACTGGTCCCTAGTGAGCCTGCTCGTAGACACTGGTACCTAGTGAGCCTGCTTGTGGACACTGGTCCCTAGTGAGCCAGCTTGTAGATACTGGTCCCTAGTGAGCCATCTTGTAGACACTGGTCCCTGGTGAGTCAGCTTGTAGATACTGGTCCCTAGTGAGCCTGCTTGTAGATACTGGTCCCTGGTGAGCCATCTTGTAGACACTGGTCCCTGGTGAGCCAGCTTGTGGACACTGGTCCTTAGTGAGCCTGCTTGTAGATACTGGTCCCTGGTGAGCAAAGTTGTAAACACTGGTCCCTGGTGAACCAGCTTGTGGACACTGGTACCTGGTGAGCCAGCTTGTAGACACTGGTACCTGGTGAGTCATCAGTATGCATTTGTTGACAGTGACGCATTTACAGTGAATTTGTATTTTTCACCCAGCTGTAATATTCCACTTTGACATACTTCAAGTCCAGTGAAAACTTAAAACTCTGATACTTAGGAGATAAACTTACTGTGTTTGAAAATCAGTGACATGCTGTTTATTCAATGCAATAATGTAATGCCTAAGACCTTGTTTTTATCATCCCAACTCTACACGACTGAAACCAGCCTATTGTTTTGTTTGCCGTGATACCCTACCCCCTGGGTTACACAATAATGGAATCATATGACCTACTTATTTTCATGGAAGTAGAGTTATGCAACAGTTTGAAATGGCAGAAGAGACAGTGTTTACATTTTGTGTAAGTTTTAAATTTGACATGAAAGTGGAAAATACTTGACTCCAGAACCCTCCAGAATCAAAGAATAGATCCTTTTGTGATAGACCTACAATCTGTATCACATCCAAAACTGTTGATTTTTATGCTTGGCAAGTGTTGATTGTGCTTTCATGTACTTGCCTCCACCCTGGCATGCGGAAAAAGAGTGGCAGTGGGCAGCCGCTTCTTCAATCACCCTGGTGAGCTGTTTCATGGGGACAAGTTAGAGGACTACACACCACCACTCACCATAGTCTGCATGTTCAAAGTTGAGTAATATATGTATAAATATATGTACGTAATAGGAATTCCGATAATTAATGTGTGAATGGGCTCATACGCCATCAGTTTAATGAGGGGGGCCCTTCCGATGTGCAGTTGGTGTAATCACGGAGCCTATATAGAGAGTTGTTGTAGTGTGTCCCTTGTGTGATCGCTAATACACTTGGAAAAGTATGGAAATAAACTACTTACCCTTTATTTTGAAAAAAAGAGATAGTGGTCATGTTTGTAACTGATTTTTGCAATTTAAATTGTTTTCAAACCTTTACTGATACCAATCCCTCAAGCTGCCTAAATGCCGTCTCAGTAGTTGTACATTTCTTGTCTATTCTTATCCGACGCATGATTTTGCATGTATTTCTCGTGCAGGCTCTTGCGTTTCTCCTCTCGTAGTGTGGTGCTCTCGCCTAAATGGCGATATGTTTGAGTACTTTATGCACATAAAATATGCTGGATGAAGTTTAAAATGGTACGAACGTTGTGATTACTGACAGTTAAATGTGATTCACAACTTGTCAAGTACGTTTTGGCATGCAATGCAGATCAAGAGTATAACAATACAATGTTTGGAAAAGAGCTAGTAATTATAAGTTTTGAATGCTATAAAAACAAACCAATCAGCAGATATTAATAACCCAGCAGATTCATACATCAATCAGTTTTATGAAATAATCAGGAGCAGTTCGATTGACACATTTATATGAAAAGGTGTACGAATCTTGTATTGACTCGAAGGTTAGCACTTGTGTTGTTTGTGGTCACTTCTTAGTTTGGACCACGATCCATGCGTCATCATTGTTTTGGACACGTTGGAGTGTGGTCAATTGTACCTGGGTAATATTTCCAAATGAGCTATTTACATAATCAAGTCCTGCTTCTTCCGGTAATAACTGTCGCTGTATGAGTTGTCAAACGGGCTAATAGAATTACCTCTGATAACAATATTCCATTGACATCCTAAACTGTATATGAAGGATAAACTGTCGTTACATTTTCTTAGAAAGTGAACAAATGTATATTTGGTCATGGATATTATAAACCAAACTTTCTTAGTAACACATCTATGTTGAAGCTGACCGCAGCTGTTCCAGATGCAGAGGAGCTACACGGTGAAGAGCTTTAAACATCAGTTTCTGGAAGCCTTATAAGATGGGCGTAATATGCTTATGTCTGCATGTTCCTTTTATCAATCTTGCTGCTCAGTTCTGTACCTTCTGAAGGCAGGCACAGTGAATTGATCCAGACAGCAGTGAATTACAATAATCAAGCATGGACACAAAAGCATGGACAAGTGTCTTAGCTTCCACAATGCATACATACCACTTGATTTCAATGATAATTCGCAGGGTGTAGTAAGCAACTGTGCTCCATGTACTGTATACAAGATGGCATCCAAAAAAAGGCATTAGTCACTGAAGCTGATATCATTTGCCTGAACCTGAGAGACAACTCTGTATCATCTGCTTATTAGGGAAACTTGTTCTGTTAATAAATGTTCTAGTTTTGCGATTGTTTGAACAAAGATTCCCTTTCTTTTCAGATTCATGATACCTAAGTGATATTTTGCAATCTAAGAAACAAAGTTTTGAGAACAACTTCTAGAAACTTCCAGTAGTTCCAGTAAAAGAGCATTCGACTATCAGTGATATCATTCATATTAACTAACCATTACTACTTTCACCGTTAACATGTGAGTTAGAAACAGCTGAGTTGTATTAAATGCAAGGAGCCCTCATTGTTGCTTGCAGCTATATTTTACATATAGATATTATTGTGACATGATGGAGTATGAGTAGCATAAATTTGGTGTTTCTCCAGAACCGTTATCTTGCGAATTTCCCATTCTAAATGGAAACAAATATACCATATTCAAGTTAGGTAAATGCTTACTAACATTTTGCTGCACAATTTTGTATAGATATGGGTGTATTTTGGCTAGGCATTCTTATTTATCTGTTAGATATTGTTTATGTTACGGGCTGTGTATTGTAATTGAGTGTTTTTTATAATAGAGGGTAATATGTTAGTGAAATTCCCATAGAATTGTGGAGGAAATATCATATAGTTGTATTTTTTGAGTTTGAATAAATGTTTTTTTATCAGCATTTCCATCACTTCTGTTGTGTTCATATCAGTCATGTTGGTGGTCAAGCTGAAGTAGTGCGTCAATCTTGTATATACATGCATAGTGAAGCGCAGTGAAATCAGATGCATGTTCAGTCCAAAATTTCGAACTGCATAGATCTATGTGGCAAATTCCTGAATCAGCGTCAAAATCCATGGAGTTGTTGTTGTTATGACCCGCCATTATTGTGGTCAAATGGAAGTAGTTCTCACTATAAGACTTGTTAATGTGCGGTGAAATGGCCTGTTATCATGGTAGAATAAGGCTTATCATTGCTGACAGTACATTTTCAAGGTTTTTTTTCATCAAGAGTAAGGTTAACACATAAGTAAGTTCTTTCCATCTTTTACATATTTTGATCTGCAAATGAATCAAAGTGGTACATTTAGTCGAATGTGTAACTGAATTGAACCTTAGATAAATATACAAAATGCATGTTCTCGTGGGCATTTTATGGCTGGAAAGACAAAATTCTAGGTCACCAAGCAGATAATGGTAGATATCTGTTTGTCTTTAGAGGAAAATCCAGACCAGTACAACACTACTCCGTCTGAAATGTTGTGTGTCTCTTTATGTTGATTATCAATGTATCCAGTGGCAGGAGTTTAGTGTCCTGACTGGGAGTTAGATGAGAAACCTGAGCAGGAAAATCTTTGTCTCTTGTATACCTTAATCAATATAGCAGTGGTTTTTTTCAAAGAAGTTTTTTCCACTCAAGTGAGGAAAAAACCATTTTATACTATGAAAATGAGATACAATGTCAAACTTAGAGTTAGTTTGATACAAGACATTATGTAGTGTTTCATGGAGAGGAATATATTGTACCAGCATTGTTGAGATCATCTCCTGCCATCTTAAAAAAATGTTTAAAGCAGAATCAAACAGGATGCATTCAGATGGGATGATAAATTGGTACTTGTTTGGTTTGATAGAAGAGAAACACTTTTAGACCAGACTTGTGTGCTTTAGTGCACAGCAGTCATCAATTATGGTCATTTGCCTTCAGCATGCAACTATCAAATTCTGCCTGTCGAGATTGGATACCCAAGGAAGTTTTCTTTGTACAAAGTATCTGAGTTAGGAGAGAGCATTCAGTCTCAAACAGCTTCAAACAATAACATTCATTTTGAAATCCAACCACATTTTCATAGACCTTACCAGTGAATCTCCAGTGAAATGAAGTGTTTTGATTTACCTTTGTGTACACATAGTACCTGACATACCTACAAAATATATTAAGACCAAAAAATGTGTCATGGCACATCATTGTTTCTAAACTTTCAAATTTGAAAAAAGTGTCATTAGGAACATATTTAATAATGTAAGACCTGATTGTTAACATGATGTTGCTTCCGTGAGCAAGAATTATCCAATTATGATTAATATATTATTATTATTATTGTTACCATCAAAAGTGTTCTAAAGCATGCAGTTGGAAGCCACACTGAGAGTGGCAGTTGTTCTCTGGAGACTCACTAGTTGTTCAGTCTCCTCCAAGGTCATATTCCAAGCACCAGGTGTAGTTCCTCATGGTTGAGGTTAGGTGAAGCTGGACAGTTCTAGCAATTATTACTACTGACTTCCTCTTTCAAATTTCAGTGAGGATGATCTCATGTCCTTGAGTGCCAGGAACCATTACAAGTGATGGAAACTGTGCTTTGCTAGCTCCATTACTTCAAAGGAGTTTGGCATCTGGGGGAGATGTTTCACTGTGATTTGTTTGCCCAGTGTGTTCAAGTGTTCCTAGGTGTTCACATCCTGGTCTTGATTTACCTTAAAAATGTGTGTGTTGGGGTGTTTGTTTTAACTATGTATTCCCTACATGGAATGTCAAGAATGAAGGCTATGTGTGTGCATTACTTTATACCACAAAGTTTTTTGTATTGCACTAACCAACATTTTATAAATAGAAATATATGGATGTATTTATGGCTAAGTATTCAGGTGATGAATTTCAAAATGCCATCTTAAAGGTATCTGTATGATGAAGTACCTTTTGTTCGTTTTGGTTATTTTGTAATAACAACAACTTGGCATTTGGTTCTGATATAAAACATGCTGGAGACAATTTCCAATAGCCACTAGGATCAGGTGCACTGAATCTGTGAGACTGTTGTGAAGACAGTAATTTTCATTTTGTTATGGAATTTAAATATATTAATATTTTTATATGGTGAGATGCTAATCAGTTGTTTTTCTTTTTATTCCAAGATAGTCAATCGTCTGAAATAGTTTTGTGTACATATACTTCTATGACATTTCAGAACTAAATCTACTACAGCTGTTTTAATTGCCTTCGTAAGGTCATGTGGAGAAATGTTTAGGAACTAATCAGGAGAAATTGAATGTTCGTTTAATTTTGCAAAAAATTCCATCAAAGAATGTGCTTATGCGGAAATGGCTCTTTAAGGAGATTCTTGTAGCTAGAAGGTGTGTCATGTCTTTGAAGTGAAGAGCAAGTAATATACTTCACCTAACTCTTTGATGTGACCTCACTAGTTGTGGTATGATACAACTTGCAACTGTCAGCTTCTATCAAGTTTCAAAGAAACACACTTTCATCCCCACCCTCACCTGAGATGACCATTGGGTACTCCACAGATTGTTGACCTCTGGCTTTTTCCACCATCTCAGGTAAACACTGCATAATGGCCAGCAGGAATGTAGGGTTTCACCTTCACCAGACATTCTTGTTTGTTAACAATAGCCAATGATCATGTTACTTAGGATAGCCCCACAAGATACCTGACTAAAATGACCTATAATAATTACATATATGCTGAACTACATAAATGTTTCTAATCTGTGTTTGGAAATTCTCATTCTCGCCAGATATACTTTCAGTGTGGTCAATCTGTGATCATTATATTTGTGCTTTTGGTAAAAATATGAATTAAACGAATAAAATTGAATGGCCATGTCATTTGAAACATCCTTTAGTTTTTCCAATATTATTGAACGATGTATTGTGACATTTTCATGAGGAGAATGATGCAAGATCTGGTAGAATCTGTCCTCTTGATATGTTCTTGGGGCATGGGATGTTATTATGTTTTAAAAGCCAATGTTCCCAGACATTATCAAAAGTTAATATTCTTACAGTTGATTTGACAGAAATATGGTCTTGCAGCTTGAGCTGAACAAAAATCATCTGAGGTCCATCCAATGTCACCTGCTGGTGACATTCAACACTAACTGTAGCAACTAATGTAGCACAGTTGTGAAGGTTTTGCTATCAATTACTCTTCCGTGAGTAATTGACAGCAAAATCACCACAATCTGAGCTACATTTACATCAGTGTACTTCAAACAGAAAGCAGAAAGCAAAGCATAATTGCTGTTTCCACAGTAACAAAGATTATTCAATAAAGGGAAAGTTGGGCACATCTGTTCCCTTAATGACTTTTACTTATCAAGAGGATTTCTGACTCTATAACATCATCATCATCATCATTGTACTGATGTCAGCTCTATGTTTTTGCACCATTTAGTTTTACATTCTCCTAGTACCCTTTGAACTGCACCTGATACTTATTACCATGACTTGAGTGCTGTGGTTTGGATGTTAACTCAGAGACCAAACTAGGAACACCGACTTTGCTCATACAACAATGGCAGCAATGAACCCTTTTATCATGGTGTGAAGGCATCAAATAATTCAGCTCATAGTATACTATTGTTTTCAAGAAGCCTTTCTTCTTGCTGTTTACTGTAGTCTAAGGTCCGCTGCATTGGGCTTTTCATAGCATCTACTAGAACTTTTATCAGGACATTGTTGCATCTACCAGAACCAGTAGATTAGAGCACTTATCTACCAGAATCTGTGTATTAGGGCATTGCAACATCCACCAGAACCTGTACATCAGGGCACTGCCGCATTTACTAGAATCTGTGTATCAGGGCACTGCAGCATTTACCAGAATCTGTGTATCAGGTCACTGCAGCATTTATCAGGACCTGTATGTCAGGGCATTTCAGCATCTTGTAATCACAATATCTAAGTCAATACTAGAACTCATAGTACCTAAATGATATCTGCCAGATTTGTTTTCCAAGGGCTGACCATTTTTGTTTGGAATAATGATGATGAATGTTTATTACATTGAGCATTTTTTTATTAGATTATCAAGGATCACAATAGAATTGTCCCAACACGATGATAGATATGTTCTGGAAGTGCCCAAAGAGGTATGTTAATCCTATGGTAATTAGACACATAGAATTGACAGTAATGAGGGAAGGGTTTCCAGGAATGTGGACTCTGTATTTGTTTCTGGGAGCATCTGTTGAAAATCAATGATACACGCCCAGGAATTGACTTAGATTGATGACAGCAATGGTCAGTGCCCCTCACACGTAAATGTTCATTACTATATATAACAGTGTTGGCATTTCCCTGCATATGTGATGAGTTTACTTGTTGATTCAGGGATTTCTCAGTCTATTTCTCCTTCTTGTGCACATGGTAGTCTAGGTTTAGTGATCATGTTCTGATCTTAACCATATAGCCCTGTTACCTAAGCTGATAACTGACACTCCTGCTGCTTCCTGGTACTCAAATACACTAGAGAAGGCATATCAGTATTACGTTTCTTTGTTTTGTATTTTTACAGTAACTAAACCTTTATGTTGCAATAGGAATTGTTTCCAAATATTGAATGAGTTACCCAAACTTGCAGTTATTGAATTATTAGTGCCATGGATCTAAGGCAGCACAACCAACAGTACAAGAGTCCAAGTACTTTCCCCATCTGCAAGTTATCATGGCCTGTGGTCTAGAGTTTCCACAAGTTATAATTGCCTAAAATCAGCTTCACTGTTAAACTGAACTTGTGCACTAATGCAATAAATGTTACCTCAATAGCTACCCTTAGCTACAAACAGTTTCTGCTTATACAGCTTGAAGCAAACCTCACTCCATCTGTGGCTGAGGTCTTCATCCACTTCAACCCATTGAGTGCAGGGTGTGGCAGCCTACACAGTGTTGAGTATATGCAGCTGGCCTGTGGGGGAGTGTAAATGTGACAGAGAGATGCCACTGAGCTGTCTCCTCCAGAAAGTGACATCTTCTGTCCTGGATGTCATCCATCTCCCACGTAGGTGCTGAGGTGGACTGTGTGTCCTTCATGGATTACCTCGGGTCACATGAAGTAGCACCACTGTGGACTAGAGCTAAATTAGTGAAGGAAATACTGGAATGATCTTCACAAATGTAGGCAGCACAAAGTGACTCTGTTGAGATATTTTGAACTATGTAAAGTTTATGCAAGAAGGGGCATGAGACATTCTGGGAATGTTATGTTTCAGTCAAGAATTGGATTAAAAGAATGGATTGCAAATGGTTGTCTCTAATTACTATAAGAACTGGACAAAAATGATACATGAGTGATGCATATTTACAATTTGCACATATTCTGAAGATAGGAGACTATTGTCTTAGACCACAATGATTATGTCTAACCTCAATAATTTCACTGTCAGGTAATGCAGGACCGAACGAATAATGTTGCTTTGCAGAAAGTGTCTGAAAGACATAATTGCAAGTTATTATTTTATGTATAATCCACATTTAGTGTCAATGAACAATCCTTTCACAAAGTGGTCCTATCACTACAGGTAATTGTACCAGGCAATACAATAGTCAAAGCCCCAAGTGAGCTCTGATCATATGATACAAGATTCATATCAACAGATTAGATAGTCATATCAAACATGGACATAAATGATAGTATGACACAAAAAGCATGAGGAAAGGAATAATGATCAAGGCGTCCTCTTGGCTGTCAAATGATATAATGGGAGGTGGAGAACACTTATGCCCCATAACCAGGGCAGTGACTGTTGGCAACAGGTTGTAGCTACAGCAAAGTACAGCCACAACTAGCAGCTATGGTGTGGTCTAATAATGCCTGGTCATTATGATTGTGTTGTTGGAGGGGCATAAAGACTGCTGCGGCCACTGATCAGTAAGGCAGGACTCAATACCACACGGACCATGATGGTTGAGTGTTATTGATTGGTCAAACCAAGAATGGCCACTAGTAAATTACACTTTAGTCCTAGAATTAAGATGACCAGCACTGGCTTGATGTACTTAGCCCTTTCTGACTAGACATCAGGACTGTGGCTGGATTTAAAGGTCTAAGGCCTGTGTTCTTCAATATTATAGTTGTGTGCAGTGGTGATGAGACAAATACAAAATGTCCAGGCTTATTCAGATGTTGTGATGGAGTGATTAGCTTGAGTGAGTGGGTTATGTTCAATGTTTCTTTGTACAACATTTCAGTTGTCCTATGTTGAAAATGTTAATGCAGTTATTGATGTAAGCACCAATGTGTGACAGGAGTAAATGCATTTTGATGAAGAAGTAAAAATACATGTGAATGTGTGTAAATACACGAAATGCATCATTGTGTGTTGACATGGTTTATATCATTCTTTTGAACTTTGAAAGATCAGAACAACTGAGCAGACAAATTTCTATGCTGCAAGCTTTGAATCCTTAGATATCACCAATATGTTAGCTGTCATACTGTGATCTTCTAAACCAGGACCTGATGTCCTTGCCTGGTACAATAGCCCCATGCAGAGTACAATTTGTAGAGCCTATTACTGGAGTCCCTTGATGTGGTATATTGCTCCGGTGGTGATGTAAAACCTCACTCACTCGTCGCTGTGGACTATTGACCCAGTGCTTCTTGTCCAAGTCTGTCATCAAGTATCACCCAGTTAAAGGTGATGTTGGGGCAAATGCTGCTGGAGCCTTTGTTCAATAACTCCTAGTCATCGAACAATGGCTGTGATTATGTTGGTCTCGTCTCTTATCAAATATCATATGGTAATCAGTATTGGTGAACAGTTAACCCGTTCTGGAACTGAGGTAAAGTCAACAGCGTTTGGCTCATACAAGTCTGTTGAGGAAATCCAATCAAGCACCAACATTATAATCATGTGAAGGCTAAGGATGTTCACAGACTTCCTTGTGACAGATCAACAAAAAGATTGCCTAAAGATGTAAATTTATTCTGAGGTCTCTAGGTGATAGTCTTAGAAAAATGCTCTGTGTTAAGTTGATTTCTGATTACTGAATCACTGTTATAATCAGGAACAGCCTTGTTTCATATAATTATGGATGCTGATAAGATCTAGTACATTTTAGATCAAAGTTATGGCAATCACGCTAAATGTTCATAAATGTTTCTTTGTATCCTTTTGTTAATTTACACTTGAATTATCAGTTGAATCTGTGGTGAGACAGTCTTCAGTGTATCAGAGCATATGATCACAACCTGTATAGATAAGAGAAGTTTTTTGGTTTAAAGCAAATAATATCAATGAATTTTCATGACAAGCCAAAATAATGTATAATAGGGTTATGCATTTCTTTTTGTCACTGTATTTTCCCTCAACAAATTACAAGACTCAAATGCTTTTAATGATCTTCAGCCTAAGAGTGCAGGGGCGTATCCAGGATTTTGGAGAATGGGGGTGCACATAAATCATGATGTCCAAAGATGAAGGAGGAAATGATGCTCATGGATCTGTCCCTGCAGTGTAAATGAATGACAAATGATTAATGCCACTTTCCTTCAAATTTATTACCTTGTTAAAAAAGCAAACCCAGATCTTAGGCACGACAATCTAGAACTTTAACTGCTGGGCTACCCATATTGTGTTGTCAGTCCCAATCACTCAGTGTGATAAAGACCAGCCCTGTCATAAAGTCAGGCTGTAGTTTTCCTCTCCTCCTCCAAGCACCATTAATCTTTCTTTCTGCTTGCTTATTGAGTCACATATGGTTTAAGAATAGATCTTAAGAATAAAGTGGCTTGGTCTTCACTTAAGTTTCTTGGACGAACACCATATGTGACAGCATATGTAGTTATGCACATTATGTTGAAATTGTAGATCCCTTATCCCAGTTGAGACATTCTGGAAGTCTTTGTCCAGTTGAAGGTTCAGTTAGAGGTGTCCTCTAAGGAGTTCTTTATTGCATTTATTATCCATCAAAAGGTCATTCAGCTGACACTATTTCTGAATGACCAGTTCATCACTTCTGGGTATTCATTACACTAACCTATTTACATTCTCTGAAAAATCACCTTTTTTGCCCATGGGTCAAACTCTGCAAAAATGGTACATTGGTCCTTTAATGGTTCACCCAAATCTCCCACAAATCCTTGTCCGTTCCAGTGTTTTAAATCTAATACTGAGACTCAGGCAGAGCTGTGGAAACAGTCACTTGCTCTCTCTTCCAATCAATAAAAACCTGTCAGTTTTCTGTTTGCTTTCTTTTCAATAACCCTCCCCCATCTTGAATTCTAGTAGTTACTGAGTGGAGAGATCTCATGGTCTAAATGAGGAGAGGGCCTTTAATGATGTTGGTTTTGTCAATCCACTATGTCCAGACATGACCTTGTTCTGATTCAGATTTTTTGTTGCCACAGGCTGTCCTTATTCTTCATTATAAGAATTGGATTAGCCCATGAAAGATGGAGTCTTATCATGCTTACAGCAGGGACTCATGTTGGATTCCCTTATGAAGAGTCCTGGATCAGATCAAATGGTCTTCTAAGCTTGTTGACTAGAACAATGTCTTATTTCAGCTTGGTGGTCAAGTCTAACGGTATTACCTGGCATAGTTCAGTTTGTATGTACAAGGACAGTTTCAAATGAATTTTTCATGTTGAAGTCATGTTATGAAGCGCTAAGTGCCTCTTTGATAAGAGTTTTTCTTGCTCTACATTTGTGTGCCAGCATCAGTTTAGACATGTATGATGGTATATACTCTCTTGTTACATGTTCTAGTTAAAAAACACAGCCCTTTGTGTTTTCAACAAAAGTCTCCATTATATCAGTCTGACTATGATAAACCTGTGTGTGTCAATCACAATACAATTCTGAAGCCAGCTCTCACAGAAATGAAGGCATCATGAACAGTGTCAGTACAATGTACATTTTGTAAGCCTTTTTTCTAGAGCAACATGCCACCTTTAAAAAGGCAAGATTTGACGGTTCATATACTGCAGATTACTTTGTATATATTTCAGTAGCTTCACATCCAGCCCAGACTGGCATGGCTGTGTAGACTTCTTATATGACCAATTACAACAGGATCATAGTAACGATTATAGAGATGATGTTTTTAATGTGATCAGAATTAATTTGTCTCAATACAAATAACTTTTATCACTGTGAGTGGATTCAACAATGCTTTTAGGGTTTATATAGGTTCAGGTGAAGAAAACAAGTTAGTTTGTCACCTGAGATGTTGTAATAGGGTACCAAACATGTGCCAAAGATAGATTTATTACATTGTTGCTTCCATATGAGCAAGTACAAAATAGCCTGAGCAATTTGATGAATGTTGCTGTAGAGCAAACATGTGCCAAACATAGCTTTATTACATGATTGTCACTTCTATAGGAGCAGGAACCATATATTCTGAACAACTTGAGGAATTTTGTTAGCTGCAGAGCAGACGATGTCTGGCCTTTACACTGTGGTATATTTCAGTGAATCTTTCTGAGGGAGAAACCTCTAAACTGATGCAGGCCGTAGACGTTTACTACCTTTGGTGAAAAATGTGAGCACAGTATATGGGCATGAAAGACAAAAGATCGTTATCTGGGCCTTTTTCACAAACTGATCTGAGCACTGAGGCAATCCTAACTCCATACTTTAATACAGACTTGATTACAGGGACAGGATTGCTAAGGTCAAGGACAAATCTGCAGATCCTTGTGCGATTGTATTCCTCATGTAATTCTGTACTTGAAATTGTGGCTTTCTCTTTAAAGAGTTCAATACATGAGTTTGATGGTCGTCACTATCATGTGCATCATGTAGAGACTGTCATGGGTATAAACTCCGTGCCATGCCGTCATGTGTATCATGTAGAGACTGTCATGGGTATAAACTCCGTGCCATGCCGTCATGTGTATTTCCCTACACAACCTTACATGCAGAATCTCACTTAAATGGCTTGTTGTTTACACTAATACAAAGTCTATTGACTTCAGGTGTTTTTTTTTCGACACTTTCATGCTGTATCTAATAAAAGGACATCTGGTTTTGTCTTAATGTCACTTTATTAGATCTCATTGTGTTTAAAATGAACAGTGACTAAATATGCGGAGTCTTTTAATATCCTTTTAATGTAGATCTCTAGGCATATTCTGCAAGAATGAAATGCAGAAAATAAATACATTGCTTGTGTACATAAGTACATAGTTCTACAATGTCTTCATAATGAACAAATATGCACCTATGAATACTTGATTATTACATCAAACTGTAACATACCTGATATCCAAATTTTACACTGACCCTCAAATTGAATATTAACCACTCCCATGTGGGAAACAATACTCTCCACATAATGTAAATAATACTTTAGACCAGTTATGCTCGAAATAATAAGAGTAAAAAGTAAAAATGTATGATGGCAGTAATGTAATGATAAACCACTTCAATGTGCCTGAATAACAACTGATAAGGCATATACCCTAAAGATAAATGGACTCTTCCACAGGTTACTCAGACTCTATACCCTTGTCAAAACGCAGACATTTGTATACAAAGTAGTAGCATATAGACAGAACTGTGAATAAAACCTCTCAAGTTTAAACACTCCTTTTCATTCTTAACAATGCTTACACACAACAAATTGTTAATGCCATATCATCTCTTAAATACAATGGAATCTTCCACACTGTGCACGCAAAGACATTTGAAAAGAGAAATGCAGTATTCCATAAGTTGCAAATATTAATGAAATATCAGTCATTAAACCATATTGTAAACATTTAGCAAGAAGTGTGTCATTTCCTACCTCAAGAGTGATTTCTCCGCAATGACAAATTGAAAGGTTGAGTGAAAATACATTCTTTGTGTAACCATGCTCTCACTCTGACATGTGCTCTGTGACTGTGGGTGCATCGCCAAGTGCCTAAAAACACTAGTTTATAATGGGAGATAATTTGCAATCAACTAAGCAAATGAAGGAAGTTTCTACAGTTACAGAGAATATGTAGCATATTTTGTTATTAGTTTCAAATGAAAATGTCACCAAACAAATCTGAGCTAGTTTACCCCTCTGCTATACATTTTGAACACTATAAAAAGCCATGATACATACCCATGATACACAAACAGTGTATACAATTCAAAGCTCAGTAATCAGAATAATATTTAGATTTCTTACGTTTCAGAACTGTTTAGACAGTAGCTACAAAATAACATTTGTTCCATGAAATTCTCTTTCTAGAAATTTAGAAAGATACATCTCTCAACTACAAATTACTGACCTCATAACATATCACCATACTCCTTTACAGTGATTTTCTTAGTAACAAAAAACATAAATAATGGATGAACACATTTCTAACATACAGGTAAACATGACTGTCAATAATTCTCTGGACCAGACAATCTGGTGATCATGAGCAGTGATCTGCGCAGTTGCGATGGCCTGTGTTGACCATGTCAGCGAGTGACCACTCAATCCCGTTAGTCACCTCTTATGACAAGCATAGTTGCCTTTTAAGGCAAGCATGGGTTGCTGAAGACCTATTCTACCCCAGAATCTTCATGGGTCCCAGAAATGTTAGAAAACATTGTATATTAATGACCTATTTCCTTCATATCACATATTACTTGTTTTGCTATTCTGCCTCTTCGCTTGACCTTAAAAGGACTGATGATGTGAACTTTAGTATGAGGAGCTTTCAATGAAAATGTTTGAAATTCAGTCTGAAGAAGATAGATTTGAAATGCTCCCTAGAAACTCCAACTAACCATAAAATATCTAAACTGTGTAAATGTGTTCAAATTAAAAAAAACAATTCCCAGTAAAACATCTTAAACATGAACGATTGTCATCTCAATATGATAAAAAGTAGGGTAACAGACACTTTTTTCTCTGTGTGTTGATTGAAAAATTTGTCCATTGGGATATTAATCTATCCAAGACTGTATATATGTCTGAACTTGTAGTGTCAAGGTTACATATGCCTTTACTTCTGCAGTTTAGAATGGTTGAACTACCTCCCAATTTTCTGGAGAGTTCGTTCAATAAATTACCTTGTTTCTTTCCCTCATTGCTTGAGTCTTGGAAACTCATATATCACACAAGCTGAGTTTAATCATGATCAGTTGTGAGGATGTGGTTTGTGAAGTACTGTTTTATGTAATCAAATACTGTCAAGGGAGTTAATATTTTACTGCATGTTAGGAAAAGGCCCAGTGATGTACAAAGTATTATACATTTTCTGCTCAAATGGATTTTATTTAATTTTCTAGTGTTGGTATCCTTGTTTTATAGTGCTGATTTATTAAACATCTTTGACAGTTTTAGGACAGTTCCAGAAGCATATATGACAAGTGCCCATAATGTTTAGGGACTAATTCAGGGTTGAGGTCACTTAGAGAAACACATACCTCATGGTGAGTCAAGGGGAAGTAGTCTACCAGGGAAATTATAATGTAAATATGCCCTTGCCAGTTGCTCAAGAACTATTATTATACTGATCATTTACTTGTAGGGGACTTGAGGAATGTTACCATACTTAAAGAGATATAAATTGCTGAGTCTTGATTATACCTCTCAACTGGTATCAAAATATAATTAAAACATATGTGGCCTTGCCCATTCTAACACAGCAACATTGACTTTAACTGGCCAGTTACCATTAAAATAATGGGATGTTAAACATTTATACAAATGAAAGTAGATGACCAACTGAAGCCATGCTGCTTTCTGAAATTCATTATCATTATGTTAGGTGACTGAAACCTGATCTCTGTTACTTTAGAAAGGTTTCTTCAAGAACACTGTGCTTTCTCATAACCTTGCAGCAAGGGAATTGCTTCAAATGATGCATAGAAACACTGTGTATTCAGCTAAGTTAACTACTGCCAAACTGTGCCAACAAATGTGTCACACAGTAGTCAGTGTTGATCTGTTTTGTTTAGGACAAGTGTATCATTTTGCAAACCAAAGACAAAAACATATTCATACAAGAAGCTTTATTTATTAGATATTTCATATTGCAATTTAATGAAAACTTAGTAAAGTGGGGTATGCGCAGCATGCATCAAAGACTCGACTTAAATGTTTTTATACAGAGATAAGAAAAAAGTAGACTTGCAGGTTATTTGTACATTTAAACTAAAAATATCCCAGATATATTGATGTCAGTCTTGTAAATATATCTTTCAACAATAATGGACTTCTTGTTTGATCATTAACTGTTAACAGCAGTGCAACACACGACATCATTCTGTGCAATAATGCACCACAAGATCTGCCTATTATATTGTCAACCAATAAGGAAACAGCAGTCTGGCTAGGCTTATTTGGGGATGTTTATGAAGAAAAATTGCTTGACTAGCCAATCAAATGATACAGAATAACTTGCAATTTCTTATAAAAATAACAATAATTTGTAGCATTTCTCCGTCACCCTTCCAAGGAGTGACATCCTGATATCCATGAGACAATTTTCTGTAGTTTAGAATTATTAGGTGATATAAATAAATATACCGCTAGGAAGCTGAGAAAATAGAAATGCTGCTAAAACTGTCTCTGTGGTAGGTTGCCGCGTGTAGAAATTTCCCATAGTTCAACACTGCAAATCAAGTTTCCTGTGATTGCTATCTCGACAAGCTCACTGCCTGCATACTATAATTACTTTTGTGGTAATTCTTCAAATCTGTGAGTTTGTCAAAGATTGACCTCTGTTGAGATTGAAATGCTACCCACGTTTGATTCCTTGCAGTCCTTGAGTCTGCTGAGGCAGTCTCGGTGGCATTGAATAAGACATAAAATGTATGCAGTGAACATAGTTCCCAACATTCACCAGGAAAAAAATGTTCATCGAAACACTGTTAACACTGGCATACTTTTGTCTCTAGACACACATATTTTCCAGCAAGACAAAGTAATATGTTTTACTCACTGAAAATTGCAATTAACCATTATTTTTATCCCCAACAACGCATTTTGTGGGGAGTATTAAAATGGACTTCTTCCATGTGTGTCCATCTGTGCATCCATCTATCTGTGCGTCTGTGGACAATTGCCTTTTCCGGAGTGTAACTTTCAGACTGCTCACTATTTTGTCACCCAACTTGGCACGTAGATAGATCTGGTGGTGTACTGGTGCCTTTTGGTAGTGTTGGATTTCTGAATAAAATGTTTTTTGCATTTCCATGGCAACAACTTTGACTTTATATTTGGTGGGTGTGCTCGTTTTCCGGACCAGAACTTCAAAACCATTTAATATTTCTTCATCAACTTGGCACATAGATAGATCTGGTGGTGTACTGGTGCCTTTTAGTAGTTTGAGTTTTCTGAATACAATATATTTGTTTGTTTACATGAGAACAAGTTTGACTTTGACTGAATGGAGTAGAAGTGTAAAACCTTTCAATATTTCTTCACCAAACTTAGCACATAGATAGATCTGTTTGTGTACTGGTGCCTTTTGGTACTTTTGAAATTCTTAATAACCAGTATGGCATTATATGTGCACAAATTTCTTTCAACTTCAACTTTCATTAAGTTATAGAGGTGTAACAATACTGAATCCCTCCCAAATGGTAAGTCATAAATAGTCCTCTGTTCAATGTGTCATAGTCTCATTATGTCTTTGAAAAAGGAACTCAGTAATGTTCCTAACAGTTTTATTCATATTTTTAGTCATTCTTACTAAATATGATAATTCACTACATAATATAATAATTTCGGTCTTTCAATTAATGTGCATGTTTTGTTCCCTGACCCACAGTAATCATGTGCCCAATAAGATAAAAAAGATCACACTGTTCATTCAAAGCAGATCCTGATAGCTGTAACCAACCATATAATGTGACAGATCTTGTCACTGTCACTGATCAGTTATTATATCTTAATAAGGATGAATGTCATTCTATCACGAACATGTTGCTTGCTCACACCACTGGTAATGTGACTGCATTGTTAATTACAGCCACTAATACCATGTTGACAAATGTCATTAGTTTTCTTTCCCCTACCTGTTGTTGTGTGCACATGGAATCAATATTATTCTCAAGTGATTGATTTGGCCCACTTTGATCTGTATCATGGCATATCCGTAGAAGAGCAAGGTGGAGCAAGACAAAACCATCACATCTGACAGACACAGAACAAAAGAACTGTACTTCATAATCATATTTGGTATTTAGGGTATGATCTGCGTAAGGGAGGCGATTACATAGGAGGCCACAAGAAGAGGAACAATGGGTAGGAAAATATGAGTTTATATCTGACATGAATAGGTGATAATAATGTATGCATAAGTGCTCCTTTGTCATGAGAATCTGTGTCACTATCAAAAAGCACAGAAGAAAGGATTACATGATGAGGAATTGCTTTCATTATGACATCAATATTTTATGGCTAATAAAAAATGCATGCTTATGATACAGTTGGGATTCAACAATAGAGATATAATTTCTGATTATGGAAAGAGGAGGAAAATATGTTTTTATAAATGATATGAGTAAGTGATAATAATGTATGGAGAAGTGTGCCTGTTACCTGAGAATCTGGGTCTCACTACCATGAAGCACAAAGAAAGAGCATTACGTTGTGACATCAGTATTTCATTGTAATTTGAAAACACATGCTTATGACATAGATGGAACTGAACAATAGAGATATAATTTATGATTATGGAAAGAATTCTGTTATTAATGAGTTTTACTTTGCTATTAGCAATATTCCAGCAATATTGCAGGGATGACACCAGAAATGGGCCTCACACATTGTACCCATGCCAAGGAATCAAACTTGGGTCTTTGGCATAGTGAGCGAATGCTTTAACCTCTGTGCTACTCAAGCACCTTTCCATCATGTTATTGACAGCACTTTCTCTATATTGACTGTTGTGTAACTGCATAACAAATAGAGTTTTGGTTGTTGGTCAAATGAATGTACAGTTGTTAGTTGTCTACCTTTCCTGTCTCTTTTTTTTAAAGCAAACATTATATTTTTGTTACACAATATCACATTCTTTAAATTCTCTTTGCTTCGACAATTTGTTATTTAAAGTTTGAGATAGTCAAGATCTAAAACTTTAATAATTATTAATCATGATTATTGCCCATGGTATATGTGATTGATCTGCCTTTCTCTGTCTGAAGTCATAGCTGATAACAGTATTTTTAGTTCAAATGAAAATTATACGTATCCTACTACTCTTGCAAATTACTGGTAAAAAACATTTCTCCAATCCACTGAAGTTTCAACGAGTGAAATTTTCAGCTCATGCATACAAGTTCAGGATAAAAAAGGCAATCAGGAAAAAAATGCTGACAAGTACTCTGCAGTCATTTATCAATTTCCAAGGTCATAGGATGTAGGTCCATAGTCTGCCAAAGAATTATTGACAGTTGAAATGAGAAAGCATGCACAAACTCATGGGGAACAGGATCTGGTAATGACAGGCATGAGGACTGGATCTTACGTATTTCAAACTTGCCGTTTGTCAAGCAGGCATATGTTTGGGGATCATCACAACGCTTCATCATGGCGGCCATGTTTTGAAGGACTCTCTTTCCTCATTTTGGACATACTAATTCCAAGGTACAGCAATGACAGGTTGTAATGAAAGGGTGCTGTGTTGTTTACTCCAAGTAGTATAGACAGGCAAACACTCCTTCTTTAGAAGGTAAAAGTTCACTTAGCTCTAATGGTATATTTTTTAAGGGATTGCATTTAAGAAACTTTTGCCCAAGGAAATGGGATGCGTTCTTTGGATTATTTGCTAGGTTCTGTATTTCTTTGTGTGTATCACTCTGCCATTCATCTTTCTTTATAGCCAACTGGAAATTATCTGGCAAGGCCAGGCATTTTTAGAAAGTAGTCGTAAATGTCTTGAACCTTTAAAGACTGAAGCCTTTTGTCTTTGGTCATTCTGAAATGTGACCGAAGGATATTCCATGCCACACACGGTGTAAATGGACACAGACAGACATCATCATCATCATCATCATCATCATCATCATCATCTTCTTCTTCTTGATCATCATCATCATCATCATCATCATCATCATCATCATCCCATTTCTTCTTGTCCAAAAAGGTTAATTGCTATTACTATGTAGGATTTTATGCTCAAATGAATCTATTTTGGCAAATAGTTGGGACTAATTGTTTGCTGAATGTTTGCCCATTGTTCAAGCACAACATTTTCATGAAACTGAGAGTAAGGGTGATATGACTCAAGTGGCAGTACATAACACATGACTTAAAACAAGAGGACTGTACAGGGCACCTGCTTGGTAAAGGAAGGGTCTCATAACATTTGGTCATCATTGTTGGAGGTTCATTGCATACAGGTGTATATAACAGATAATGAAGTCCTGGTAACTGACATCATGTTCAGTCCTCCTTCATGGAGATGCATAGCGGAATCTTGATTGTACATTTTCTGGAAGCAAAAAGACTTCTTTGTAGGCAGCAAAGGTTACCATAGAGCAAGGTGCCTTATCTGGCACTGGTGGACACTTGAAGGTGAAACATAAGGAATCTGAATACCTTCTTATGTCTTTCAGCAAGCAGTGTGTTTGCAGGGAATTACGCATTTTGCATGTCGGGTCAGGGGATATTTTGATTGGTCCAAGTTTCCAGTGATCAGGAGACAGTGTGTCAAGAAAAGACTGCATCAGAACAGCCAGATGATTGATACACATTTCTGCTTTCTATTTCTCTTATTGTCTTTACTTTAAGTACATCAAAGTAAATAAATAGTTTTGATTAGATTCCTAGTCAACTCTTTGAGGTCTTCAATGAGACATATTTTTGGAATATCATTTGTCACATGAAAGTGGCAGATTTAAACACTATAAACCACATGGTGTTGAAACTGATAGGACATGTAATCGATCACTCTTGCCTTTTAGTATAAAGCTGAAGACAGTATCGCTATGACAACAACTGATGTTTTACTGCATGCAGGCTTACTTTGCTGCAGGCATTACTGTCTGCTTGACATACATCATCTTGCCAACAAACTACACAACATGATGGACACTGGAGCATGCAGTCAGGATGCATTATAACAAGCATGATTGTGTTTCATTTACAGATAGTACCTGGTATTTCAGATATGTTATTAAAAACCTAAAATGTTTGTTATTCTAATTTTGAATTAATTAAGGATAACATCACTTGAATCTTCTTTAATGTTATATAGCAACAAAGTTCTAATGACATTCTTTCCTGAGCATCGCACCAGGATCCATCATGATCACTTCTTCTTGCAAGAAAACTCATAAGATCCCACCAATGTTTCATTATCGTTTAAAATCCATCTCCAACCATGTTCAATAATGGAATGGCCAAATTGTGAGTAAAATTGCTCATACATCGACAATAATGTTCTAAATTAGATCTTGCAGAGTGTTCTCTGCTCATAAAAACTTTCTAATGAAGCACCTTCCTCACTGCCCTTTCCGAGGTGTCAGATTGCTAGGAGATAAAACAAATGTGTTTGTCTGTTAAGGCTCCCTCTGATTCCATCTTATTGTACTGGAAGAGAGAAGATTGTGAACACAGGTGTAGCAAGCTGAATACCTGTTATGAAAGGTGGTGGTTGGGAGGGATGGGGAGAAGACACTGCTCTTAAGTTATGCCTAATTTGAAGGTGTTGTCAATCTGAAGTATGCGGTGGGCAATTTAAAGGCATTGGTGCCATAGACATGAGATTCACAGTTACATCAGGTCAACCTGTGGAATACAGTATATCAGTCTATTCATTTATCCTTTGAAGCAGGGTATAGAGTTATCCTTCAGGTGAAAACCTTTTCTTCCAAATGGACATATTCACAGAATGTCAAATCCCACTCGGAAACTTTTAGTCAAACAATTACATAGGTCATTTAACTTGACATAACATGAATATGAAGCTGCATACTGTGATAATTTTAGGAACATTGCCTGCAGATTTTAGAGAGTGAGATGATTATGAATGAGATACCTTGCATTTTTCAAGTTTGGGGGCATTTATTTAACAAATATATGGATACTATTATACTGTTGTCATAATGTACATGGATTATCATCTAGTGACAGTATATTGACCTTACCATCCCTATTTAGGTCAGTAGCATCTTGCTATAAATGGGGTAAAAATGAAACTGTGATAAAAGTGTGACATTCTTTCAATGCAATAGGTGGGATCATTATGAAATCTCAGATCATCTGAGAAGATTATCATATGTCCTTGTATCAGACAGTTTTCAATCATGAAATTTGGTGAAATGCATTTTTATTCATGTTTTGGAGTATCACAGAAATAAATCAGAGTTTGCTTCAGTTCTGAGCATCTTTATCGTGCTCTTTGATCTGGTGTGCCACTTCACACAGCCTTCCTCCAGAAGAAACACCTCCCTGGGTTAGAAGACAATCAGATACTTCAGCAGGAGCGTGCGGTGGAATTAGCCTGGAGGATGGTGCATTTGGAATGAAACCTGTGTTACAGGTGATATTTCACCAGACAGTCACAGCATGGGTACTCTACATTCTTTAGGGCTAGTGATATTTTTGGATTTAAGACATGCTCATCCCACTTCCACGAGATTGCATCAGCAATAAAAAAATATATTCCAAATAGTCACCCAACAATTATGTCATGAAATTGTAATTGCCCACTAAACTAGCTGATTTGCATGCCATGGCAGTTGTTGTAGAAGTCACATCCTTTCATCAATAAGTTGCTTGTCTGGCTCTGTGAGGGTTCCATGGATTGTCTGTTTGCCTGTGTATATGTTGGCTTGCAGATTCATCCATATGTTCATGACAGATGTACATGTATACGTGCAGTATGATACAAGACAGGGTTGGTGATAAGCGATCACTGATTGTGTTGCATTCATGTTGTGGCGATCACTGATTGTGTTGCATTCACATTGTGATATCTTGTACTTTTAGCTGCATGTCCAGGTGAGCTTCAGCACCATAAAAATGTATTAATGATTGCTTGTCATAACAGCAATTCTGACACCTTAAAAGTGTTTTCCCCAAATGATGAGATTTCAGTTATTCTTTGTATTTTTTAGCAATATGTGAAAGAAAAGCGCACATACTAATCTTTGTCCTCAAAAGTTTTATTTCTCAAAGAGCATGTATTTGACTGAGTATCTGTGGTAGTAGTTGCCAGAAGTAGCAGAACCGGAAGATTCTGTATGGACTGCCAGTTTGCATGGCATAATGGAATTAGCTGTGGCAGATCTTGACTGGGTGTATTAAGGCCCTGAGTTGTGAGATTATAAAGTCAGTTTGAAAGTACCGGTGTGAACTGTTGTGGTGACATGTGGTAAGCACATTACTTTTGACAAATCCAGACAAAGTAGGTGTCACAACTTGAAGTGTTTGCTCAGAAATAAAAATCTTATTCCACGGGGACTTAGACATACTGTCATGTCAAGATAGCTATGTGCCCAATAGCTGACAGATGATCACGGATATTAAAGATAATGAACACGCCTGGGTGAGCAAATTAACATTGAGGCTTCATGTAATTAACGAATCATGTTGCTGAGGTAGCATTTAAGAAGGCATAAGTAACAGAAAATTATTCTACTTCATTGTAAATGATGTCTCCTCATTTCACTTTCATGAGATTCTGGTGTAAAGAGTGAGGCCATTAGAAGAATCGGTGGAACTGAGTTAATGCTGTATGCATGTTAGACAAGACTCAACACATATGCACGCAGGGTCTTCCAGAACGGAAATTCCTGTAATCAGAGATTTAGATACTAAACAGTCAAAGTGTGACTGTTCTCAATCTATCAAAGTCACATCTGCATATCCTTAGAGAAAATCTATTGATTTCAGGGATTGGGATACATGTTGGAATCAATAGGCTTGTTCATTTTAGAAAAAATGGTCTTCTTTGCACACTGTATACAGTTTATGAATTAAAGTTCAGGTCAAGAATATGAGGATGACCCCAAAGAAGGTGAAAAATATTTTGTGAAATGACCTTTCTTTTGCATGATGGAACATTTGTTTAAAACGAAAGTTCAGGTATTTATGTCAGACCATACATTTACCAGTTAGGTGGGAAAACAAATATCACAAATGAGTTTCTTAAGTGTCTTATCATATATATATTGATAAGTTTTGGATTCCTTAAAAGGAAAAATACAAGGCATTTGTGAAAAATTGAAACGGGTCTTGATTTGCCAGGAGAAACATCAGTAGGTCAGTAGTTCTAATATGATAATTACAATACACATACGTATGAGAGCACATTTGAATATATTTCAACAATTTATTGAACTACCCAGTGAACTCTTTTCCTTCTGTACGCATTCTTATGGTGTGACAGATAATGGAATGATGTGCAATTCAAGTACCTGCAATCATATACTGTAAATCATTCAATTTTTGCGAGCATGATAATTTTGCAAAAATTGCGAATGAGTTAAGCTCACAAAAATATGGTGACGCAATTTGCTGGTAGAATGAAATGAATAATCAGCAAACAACCTGTCCTATCTTAGCTTTACTGTTCACCACTTCATATAAATTAACAACAGATCTCGACAATACATATATTAAGCAATGACAACAACGCGAAGAATGACTAATTACTAGCATTACTCGTACCCCCGTGTGACATATCAAACAATGGATACCTGAACAAAAGTCACTCAACAATCAGCACATCCGATAGTCCAGACAGGTGCCAACCATGCAACACACATTTCTTGGAGACTGTTTGAAAGGCTGAGACCATCCAGCTGGCGTGGATAGCTTTCATGACACTTATCTGGAGATCAACAGCTTCGCCGACACTGACTAAACTGGTCCTTAATCAGTGCCAATTTATTAGAGTCATACCATTTAATTCAATCCCTTTGAACTGTTTTAAGCTTATATGGCCTATGCAGTAAGTGTTGTTTTTAGGAAAACATCACTGATTGCATACATGCGGAAGTACTCCACTAAATGGTGTTCAAGATTAGCGGCAAACTTTAATACGTGATTGGATTAACTTCAGATAATTCTTTCAGAAGCAAGTAAGCTTTGAAACTGCCAAACTAAACTTTGTTTTGAGAATTAGACAAGTCGCAAAAATATCGTGATGGAAAAACGTCTGTTGGTCGCCACTCGCAAAAATATCATGACGCAAAAATTTTGTGATTGCAGGTGTACACATGCAAACAATATATCTACAGAGAGCTCAGGAATCCCTAACATGTGTCTATTAATGCTCCTGGAGCATTCTGTACAGCCATAAAGTCTTCCTTGAGAGTTATCTTACCTCACACATACATATCACTGTCTGATTGACAGAGCACGCTTCTTTTGTTTTCTATATACCCTGTGTACAAGCAAGGTACATTGCAATACACCCCGCTGCCAATAGCAACTCATTCGGTACTTCATGGTAGTTACTTGTTTATCTCAAATAACATTAAATGATGCATGATGCCAGTGTTTTGCAAAAGGAAATCGATGGAAGGGACATTATTCTAAATGTGTTTTTCTTGTGTCTTCCGCAAAATCTGGTGATGGCTATGAAAACGTTTGACTCTCTTTCCAATAAATTAATTTTGACAAAATGTTCAAATGTAGTACCTGTGAATATTAAAAAGGGACAAGACCTACGAGAAAAAAACAGCCAAATGCATGGTTCGAATCCTTTGATTCACACAGGTTTGGTGAAATGTACAATCTGATACTCATGCTTCAAGCAGTTCTACATTAACATTAAGGTGTTTGGTAAGATAAATACGCTGTTCATTGGTCTCCTCGTGACCAGTGAAAAACTTATAATGTCCTCATCTGGCAATGAATCATGTAACCCTTTTTACTTACTGTCATATTAGTTGATAGGGTAAATAATGTTCTTAAGTATTGAAGTTTACTACCAAAGTTTAGCAAACAAATGGAGTTTCCTCAAATTCTCTCCCTAGTGCGGTAACAGTCAGTATCACATAGGCATTGACCGTGGGCTCACAAGACCTCTGACATCATTGAGTATTACGATAAGAAGGGTGAGACTCCCATGGGCTTTTGTTTCTGTAGGTTGTTACCATGCTAGATTGGGTTCTTCAGACATGCTGTAAATATTGTATTAGTAGATGTGATAGGGTTGTTACCATTACAGAATGAAGAGTCTCTATAAACCTGGCTTCGTAGCAGGGTGAGGAGTACTCACTGACAAGCATTTACACCTCATAAAGTTGATGGAAAATCTCACTGCCTCAAACATGATAGAAACTGACAGGCTATAATTCTGGAATCTGGTCTTACTGAAAAAAGTACAGACAATCTGGATATCGATGTCCCTAAAGGACAGCAAACTGATGTACGGTGTTAGCCTGAATGTTGTCTGAATGTGTAATAATGCATGTCTTCATGGTTGCCGATTGCATTTTCTAACTGTTAATTGTGGATCTTGTGTGTACGGCATGAGGCTGCATGGCTAACGGCGCTTGCCTGCTCTCTTCGGTCATGTTACTACCATTCATGAATACACTTGAGTGATTAAACTTTGAAATACCCCACTGATATCCTTACGTCTTTGAGTGGGGCACTTGTATGGGGACCTGATAAGCAAATTTTTCAGCTACTAATTGAGATAATTGTAAATAAATGGGTGGAAATCCCCATCAGAATCAATGCATTGCAACAAAAACGAGAAAAGGAAATGAACGTTCGCAATTCAGTACTGTTCTGCCTTGGGGAGAGGAGGGACCTTTTATCAACACAGAAAGTAAAAACTGCTCTTTCAAAATCAATGGCAGACGAGCACTGCGATGGCTTGCTTTTAGCAGGAAGCTCTTCAGAGTCAACTCAATACCACAAGGCTAGTTCTTCTCAAGATGGAATATTGCCTGCCAAGACAGGCATCCCTTTCAAACTTTATGTCTTCAAGTCATTACAATGGTTTCAAAAGCCAAATATTCATGTGGAATAATACGTGTGCAAAGAAATTCTGTAGAGATTTTGTATTCTTCATCCAATTGGCACCAGACAGAGCATTTAGGTTTTGTGATTTAGAGGTTGGGGCAATCAAATTTAGATTACCGATTGCAGTTACTGTCCTCGTAGGCCTCATCCAGAACCTAATGTCAGTGACAGACAAATTCAGCTTATTTTAGAAATTTAAAAAATTTTGTTGTAACTAATTTGGTACAAATCTTCACTTTTAATAACTTTGACTCTGAAATTGATTTGCTGTTTTATGGATAAGTGAAAATCACCTCCTTTCATTTTATTTTAGCTGATTTTTTCTTAATTTTAGACTCTGATATACAATGTTGAAATGAGATAATTTCATGAGAATACCAATCTGTTTTCATGTAAATCATGTAAAATATTTGTTCTGTGTTCCATAGATTCTTTTTGATGTTTTTTCTTTCAACAACAAATGTGAAAATGTTTTCCAGCTATTGAATTTACCATTTACATTTAATTCATTTAATTATATATTTTATTTTTATTTTTCTAAAAATATCTACTGTTAGCAATTATGACAATTTGTCAAACATGCATAAATGTTTTGCGCATGTCAGTGGTCATTAATTCATCGTCTATTTCAGTGATAATGTGACAGATTAAATAATGAGATTTAAGGAGTTTTTCCAAAGAAGCAGCAAAATCTGCTAACCTTGTTTCCAGGCCTGGATACTGCCATGATGTCTTCACAGCACAGTCAGGAAAATCTTATCTCATTACAATGATGAAAAAAACAGAATATTGATTAGGACACCATGGTGTAATTCTTATGATCTTGAAAACAGCCTGCCAACAACATCTCACAACAGTAGTTAGTTCCCAAACCAGTGTTCAGTTTGAGATTTCTGCAAAGTTTGTTGATCATGATATTATTGGCTATGGTAATAATGCTTTGAGAAGAGATACAATCAGTTTGTCAAGTATTGATTGGGTATTTAACAGTTATATACATAGCAGATTATCTGCTGACTGAAATAGTCTTGTAAAGGTCAGAATGGTTTTGGAAGCACTGCAGGCTTTACTTACATACTCACCTATGTGAAAGTCAATCTGGAGTTTTCTGTTGAAATGTCAGTGAGAGTGAGACTAACCTGTCTAGTTCCAGATGTCTATATTAGTGTGTATTACAGTGCTGGACTGATTTTAAACAGTGTTCATGTGAATCTTTGCAGAAGTATTGTATGGAAATGAATTCACCAAACCTAGATTCATATTCATTAATTGAAATTTTCATTTCTTCTGTATGATTTGAGTGCACAAGAGATACTTGAATATAACAGAATTATTAAATAATTTTGTACAGACGATGACGAGAATGAGTTTGGATGTACAGGGATACATGACAAGTAAGTGTAAGTAAGCTGTTCCACTAATGTGACTGAGAGTTATCACAGCACCTACAGGCATTTTACCTGTTATTAGTCCATGTAGTAATGGTAATGTCATCACTTTTGTGGGATACTTGTGGTCTGTGATATTTTGGTCAAAATTAGGAAGCAAACACTGCATACAATTCAGTTAAATATTTGCATGTTTTCAGCCACAAGATTTGTCAAATCAGTAGTTTCTGATATCAACATGAGGATTATCTGATGAAACAAATGTATACAGTGAATGTTACAGAAATGGACAAAGAGACAACACAGTGGTTCTTGCTGAGCATATTTAAGGAATCATTGTGTCATTACATGGAGACTACCTAGGTGGTAGTAATTGTGTTAAAATGGAAGCGATCTCAGACAAACTACACTCTAGACCAGACATGTATGCATTTTGTTCTCCAAACCATCAGTTGAGAATGGGAGATATTTGACATGATTGTCTGATTGTTGGAATTTCTGGAAGATAAAGAGGATGTGGAAGTGTTGGTAGCATGCCATGATATGGCGTATACTGTCCTTGATGCCAGGACAAGTCCTGTCATTATTTTGTTTGATACCTTGTTGGAGTGGATATTTTTTCTGAGGGCATGTCAATATACAAAAGATTGACGACAGCACTGGTTGTTCGATCCATCCTTCTTGCATCGAGAATCATGTCATGGGGAAATTATCCAAAATTATACAAGGATTATAGGGAAAACATGTCCATAGACCTGAGAAATATTTGTTCGATTGGGAGTTACGCCAATCGGTTCAATACATTGTCTGACAACCGACTTCAATCCATGTGGTATTTGAGGGTCAATATTTGCTGGCCTGGATGGTTGATGAGGGATAAGTGTGATGTCTGTGCCAGGCTCACCTAAGCGAGTCCGGGTCAGGGGCAAGTTGTATTGTTATCCTTGGCCAGACCCCACCTTCTCTGCCCCACCCATTGATAGATTGCAAACCATGAAGTGTTCACTTTGAATGCAAGTTTCATATGAAGTTATTGATGTAGAAACATTGAAGCAAAAAAGTGAGTTGTTGTTTTGTATATTCCAAGATATTGTTCACATAGATGAGTTTTTTTTTTATCTGCCAATATATGATTCACCTACATGTGTATCAACTGTCAAGTTTTCATTGTAAATATTATTAATGTGATTGAATCATATATGACATTTGAGAGTCAAGAGATATTAGTTAAATGTATTTAAATTATTGTCCAAAGGTGTTAAAGTAAATATATATTGGTTTTTAAAGATCTGGCGTAGCTTCACTGAAGATTAATCCAGGAGATCCAAACATATCTGGCAGACAGCTGCCGATGATGTCCATCAATCTGCATCCTTTTTACAATGGGCTGTCTGAGACATTATCAATACAGTAATATGTGGGAACAAGGTTTTATACATCAATAACATGTATTTGCTGACATGTTTTCTGAAGTCCATCTCTAGTGATTAGCCAACTGACAAGGACATACTCAGTATGTAGAAGATTATCATCCTTATTATTTTCAAGACATTGTTGACATGCACAATTCGTCTTGATGTTCCTTTTCCTATGCTCTTATTACAAGGTAGATTGTGACATCATTTGAGGCTGCAACTGGAGCCGGGTCATCTGGTTGGTGTGCCAAGCAATGTATGATTACTGTGCAAGGTATTTGTACTCTTAATATAGCTGTGAAGAGTAACAAGCCTGGCGACTTTCATCAGATACAGTGGTTAAAACACAGATAAAACATTCCATTCTGTATGCACATTGTTCAAGACTGAATGCAACCTGTGCACTTCTGTAGTATTTGGTGTGTGTTTTTAAATCATGGAAATATGTCGTAATTATTGATGGCTAATTTTACACAGGACTGACATTTTTATCCAGGTAAGAAATACACTCCCAGTTCAGAGTATCATTGCTGATCTGCTGCAATCTCATGTTGAATTTTCATATGAAATACTTTGTATTTAAAATGTGTATGTAATCAGATCGATCTCATCACTATATGGATAGAATAATGCGAATGTGACATAAAACCCAACTCAAATCAACTCACACTGACCATGTGTAAAAGATGTGATATTAGTAAGACTCTGGCAAATCAACTCAATCTTGAAACATGTCCCATGTCTTGGGTTCAGATCCATAGATAGACCCAAAGATGGCTCCAGTATAGATAGATCTAGGTATAAGATTGTTATGTCCCTACTATACCAACTCAGGCCATACACACAGGGATTATGTTGGGAAGGAAAATATGGGTCAGTGTGCAATCCACTCTACTCAGTGTTTGGAAGATGCTACTTATGGGTACCTATAGGTTGATACGTGGAGCCGTACATGAGTCCAGCACATCATCCTTGATAATTGATTTCATTCCCAACAAGTTCCCAAAATTGATTTGATTGAATAAAAGGGTTCAAAGAAAAAAATCCTTTCAAATCAGGAAAAAAAATCTTTTTTTTCTAAGATCAGGCCTGTGAAAGGTTTCAAATCTTGGCTTTGTGCCTCAGAAATTGAATGAAACTGTAGGCAATTGACAGACAGTGTCAAGATGCAATCAGTGATGGCCAATATTCCAGTAGGTACTAGCTGGTGTCAGCCATTTCCACAACACTTACTTGCCACTTGCTGAAGGTCGTTTGCCCTTATGCTACTATCTAGTCTAGGTCATCGGTCTGTGCAGCCTTTAACATTCCATCGGATGTTGTTTGCTCTCGAGGTTTTGTTGAAAGCTTGTACACTCAGGACTGCCCAAGGTGGACTTCATCATACCTTACAACTGCAATACTTCTATGGGTTTTGCAACTTGCACTTATCATATAAAATCAGATCCATTAAAAGGTGGCACAGAAGAACAGGAATGCCATAATTCTTTTTATCTCTGACTGAATTAACTCAGAAAATGACTACATATCAGGAATGGATTGCATGTAATTGTCTTCACCTGGTTTTAAAAGCAGTAGTTTGCTTTCCATGTGCTGTTTTCATGTTTACAGGAAGTCCACAATCTACATAAGCATATTATCCTGAAAACAAGGACGCTGATGTGCTTTCCAATTGAATTACTTCAGAATTAAGTATTGAACATCTAAGATGTCAGTTCAGGACAATTTAAAGATTATACAGTGAAGTTATTTCTTAACAGTACAACATGTCATGTATTTAAATATAATTGTGCATTCAGATTAAATCCATCATGTGGCACACGGGTTCCATAAACAGAGCTCTTTGCCAGATCCACATGTGCTTCACAATGTGATTATACAGATCTTGTAACGCTACTATTTGGTACTGCTTCAGACTTGCCTGCTCCTCGAAAGATGCATCTGTCTAATTGTGTTTTCAAAATGCACCGAATCTCCACTTCCTGTATAAAAAGTAGCACCATCATTCTGATGCTCAGTGGCTGACAAGTTCTTTGGTACTCCAGAATTGCTTCGTAAACCACCCATGTTAACTCCTGTGTTGCAACGCTGCTATTTTAACATTCTCAGGTCTACTCATTGATGTCTGCATTTCCTGAAAGACACGTGTTTGTTGCTTTCTTTGGCATGTAGTTTTTGTGAACAAATGATTATCTGTTTGCTTTCTGAAGTTTAAGGTAATTCCATTTGTTAACAGTTAGACAATAGTATGCCATTTCAGATTTACATGTTTTGCATTTTGAAACATTTTCTAATGCATATTGCCATAGAATATTGCAGTTTACTAGACTGGAGATAATGCCACTCTCCCTGTCTGAAGGTATTGCTGCCCTACTGATCTGGAGATAATGCTGCTCCATGAGACTGGATATATTGCCACTGCATGTGTTTGGAAATTTTGCCACTCCACTAGACTGGTGATATTGTCTGTTGAACCAGTTTGGACAAAAAGACTTGGTATGAACCCTTCATGTTAACCCTGTGTATGTATAAATATAATGGATAACAGACTGACACATTAAGTTAAGGTACTAATCATGAAAGTAGTAAAAAAAAACAGCTTCTATGAAACCATTGTGATAATGGTTACTGTTGAGGTGTGGTGTTTGGAAGGCGTAATTGCCTCCATTGACCGTGACTGTGGCAGAGACTAATCTAATATCCCATCCAACTGTTAAGTCCATGGAATAGTCAGATCTCATTTCAAGCATGTTATTCATAAATAACGCTTGATCCATAGCCAAGTTTTCAGTGGTCAAGTGTCTGACCAGTGATTTGTTTGTGTAAGGTATTTGCCATGTGCTGTTCAGCTGGTGCCAGGATCTTGGGGAGGCTGTGATTGATTGAACGTCTTCAACTGAACAGAAAGAGGCTCAGTCCAAACTGTATTGTTGCATCCTTTTGGCACACCTTTAGGTAAAGGTCTAGATGACTACACAATTAATGTTATCTTATCTTGCCCTGTTTCATAGCAATTGTCATTTCTGTTTCAGTTTGATATTGCAAGGACTGTAGATGTGATACTTATTGAAATAATTTTACCCATCATGTTCAAGCTAGAAACCGCTTTTTAAATTTCATCTGTAACATTGCTTTGGTACAAAAAGAAAGCAAGCTATAGTCTGTGTGAATATTGCATGTCATGTAACTAACTTGTACCTAAATGAAAGTCATTGTTATGAAATCATTATTTCATTGCTTGACAAAGGAGATTTGTTAATCGATTAGGTTGTCAGTTCTATTAGTCATCTGTGTTCATTAAAGTGTAAAATGTTAGTGACCTCATGTGTGGGGTCACTGTGTAATGTCTGTGATTAGATTGGTCAAGTCACTGCTGGGGTTGGTTCCGGCCAGTGCTGCAAGAACAATGACAATGTTAAAACTTGTGACCAAATGAATAAAGGGCTGAGCATTTGAAAGTCCAAAGGATAAAAGTCACTGTTTTCCAGTAAAATATTTCTTTAATGGACATGTTAAATGTCATGAAGAATATATGCATCGTGAAAATGTATCTTATCAGAGACAAAATTATATATCTTAAAACAAGGACAGAAAAATTTCCAGCTATCACAGAAAGGGCTAAATAGGAAGTCGTCGAGGGGACATGTCTTGAAAATTCTGCATAGTAATTCAAGAATATATGCACAGTATTACTTGCAATAGGCTCATATATCACAATCAGTTTGTCTAGCTTGCAATATTTGAAATCAGTAGTAAATTTGAATTTATGTGAGTTTGGACTCCATGTAAAGAAAGCACATTATACCCTCAAGAATATTTGAAATGTTAAATTTTTATCTCTTATAGTTAATTGGTTTTATGTTAAAGCTTTCAGAAGAAATATTTTCACTATATTTATGACATAATATCATTTGTGAATTATCACACTCAAAATCATTTTAGTGTGAAAGTTTTATTGGTTTGTTGCAGCTAGTTACTCAATATCCCAAGTGTGTAACTTTCCATCAAAAAATCCTAATTGAAATGTGCAGCAAGCATGTTCTAAATGGAAATGCTTCATCTTAAAAGCAAGAAATTCAATTTACTTGAATGTCATATATCATGAAATATAGATAATTCAAACATATTAAGCTTGAGAGAAGAACTGATCTTCCTTTGAAAGGACTTAACCCTTGTACCCGTTAAGAAGCAAACTATCAATAATTTGTTCCCAGTTGGTGCCACATGGTCTAGAGCCTCGTTAAACTAGAAACTGGTCATTGATTGGTTCACGTCAGTTGTCCTCTCCCTGTAAGTGAGGAGTACAATCACATCGGCTGTATGTGTGTGATGGTTATGGCCAGAGGAGTTAACAGGGTGGTTATGTTGTAGACTGTGTAAACCGCAGATGCAACTCCAACCACACATTCAGTCAGACTAAGACAAGCATTGGAGATTTACACCATGACAATCAGGTTTTGTCGCCGCCAAGATCAATGATTTAATAGCATTCTTGTGAGCGATCTTCGAATTTGCGTTTGATAGACATGCGATAAAAAGTAGTTGTAGTTTGAAAAGTTTGATTTGCAGGCTCGATCGGTACAGTTAATCAGTGACATCTCGCCAGGAAATAAAGTGGGGCAAGATTTAAAACCAGATTTTTCTTCATGGGTAGAGTAAGTCCTCTATTGATAGATTGGAAAAAAGCTGTTGGAATTGGTCAGAATGATTTAAGAGTCTTAGGTTGGTCTTCTAGCGAGCGCTGAAATGACTTGTCTGTATTGGCTAGTTACTTTCACAATGTTCAGGTGCTTTCCAATGTAGAATTGTCTCCAGCTTAATCAGATGCAATGCAATACCAGACATGTTTTTCACATCTGTGAAATTGGGGGTAATTCTTATTTCTAATGGATGGGAAAGAAATTTTTAAACAACCGTTTGACTTAATTAGGTAGAAACAGATTCTCCAAGAGTACATGAACTGTTTGCATGGAATGTATGAAAACAACTAATCATGTATGATCATCAGTTTTGGACAACATTACAATTACTGTTCAGTGATGATGTGAATGAACAAGAGAAAGTGACATCAGTAGCAGTGTCAAATTTGCTGTTAAACATAGAATTAGATAAGTAGATTTGATAGTGTATCTTATCTATCAGCTGTAGTTGATTTTACTCAGCGTTGTATTATATGTAGCACTTAAGATTATCATATCTATATGTCTCATAAATAGTTAGAAAGTCCAGTCAGCTGTGCATGTATCTCCACAGTGATTTGGTTAAAATATAGCCAAACATAGCCAGAATGACCCCGGAATAGTTACTTCAGGTTGATAGTTTTTCAGCATTCATTGTTCATTAAGCACACTGTCCTGGTCATTTCACTGTAATGAGTTGTGTCTCTTGCACAAGACCAGTTACCCAATAATGAGTCTAGAGCAGTCAGCACGATGCCCATACTCGATTGTTTCACCAACATGGTTAATGTCTGGCACCTTCTTCATTTCACTCTCAAGAGCAGATACAGCTTTTTGAGAAAGGGGGTTGCACACTACTGAGGAAAGGCAAGGTGCACACTGGTCATATTGCAAAAGGAGCTTTGCTCACCCTTGCAACACCCCCAAATCAAACACACACAGACAGACATACAGACAGAGACACGCACGCACGCACTGAATTCATGTTGAACACCACTCACACAGTTGTGGATAAATGAGGATAAATTTGACCTTGTTAAAGCAAGGAACAGACTACTGATGAGAGAAATGAGCAATTTGCTGTTGTCACATACTATCTCATGGCGTAAACATATCATAATGATGACTCTCTGTGAAAATCAACAGTTGGCCTGACTATATATACTACCATATATATTTCCATCAGTCTGGGAGCATTGTGACATACAGCAAGGTCACATGGACCTAAAGGACTCATCTACTTAAACTGCATGTGTTTAATTCTCTCTCTACATTATATTGAAATCCTGCCAAAGTTCTAAATAATCTGCTTTTAATGGCTTGAACAGATAGCGTGATGACTTTTAAATGTAACATGTAATATTGGGCTGGTTCACTGGTTACAGAAAGTGGGAGATAATATACTGTACATATTTCCTTTCATCCAGCAGTACCTTTTGCAGTGGGAATAAGTGTTGTCAAAAGAATACTGATGATACAGTATTCGAAGATATGTGTGTTAGACATTATGTCATATTCACATGAAACTGATCCTGTTGATCTTTTATGACTGGCCCTTCAAGTTTTAGTTTCTGTGGATTCTTGACTAATCAGTCTGGCCATCAACAGGTTTCTGCAGTCTTGCATGCACATTCTTCTTATTAATGCAGAAAGGGCATTTTGCCTCTACTTAAAAAGCTTCTCTTGGCAACATGACAAGCAACACAATCACTTATTCAACCTTAGCATCAACATCATCTACACCAATATCAGTAGCCTGATCGAGCCGATGTGGATGCCTGTTCATATTGCTGCTAAGAAACCTATGCTAGATGTTAGAGGATAGCTGGCTTGGCTGATTATGAGCCCTCATATCCGAACAGATCACTGCTCACAATGTCAGTCCCTGGATAGTGGTGTTGTGTGGTCCTGTGCATAGAGCTCTGTCTCAGATCAGTTGAAGTTAGGCAACATTAGGCGAGTAGAACCCTTGGATCGGTAACTGTCTTTGGCAGTTTGACTCCCGCAAGATTCTAGGACTTCAGTCCTGCCCTACAGTGAAGCACATGTGATACAAGTGGTCTCACCTTAGGCAGGTGAGTTTGTTCAAAACTGCCTCTGTGCACCCAGCAGAAAATGGGTACCCAGTGGGATGTCACATACATGTACACACCTTCAAGTGCCTCATAGGAAGCGTGGGTTATGCAGGTTAATAATAGTCTGTGCTATAAGCATGCAATTGGTGTGGATTTAGCATAATATGAATGGACTAATGACTATATTATTTGAACAATCAAAGATCCTGAGAGAAGTGTCAAGACCTAAGAATATTAAGCCAAGTTTGGTGTGATTGTAACATCATGCCTCGGAAACCTTGCTCATCATGTAAATAGAGCATGGCAAAAACAGTAGAAAGATGCTGACTACAACAACTAACCAACTATGTAGAAATAACTTCTGTGAAAACCAGGGAAAATCTTGGTTTGAGCAACCCATGGTATTCATATGAAGTGCCTAACATGATTGGAGGTCAAACTCACAGTAGTGTCCCAGTTGGTGCATATCGTCATGTCCAGACTTGATTGTCCACACACTGCTGCCACATGGCTTCATTACTCCATAGTGCAGTGACAACCATTAAACATAGAATTTGGTACATCTGTATGGGTCTACAGTTAATGTCAGTCTTATTCAAAATTAGATGTCCTGCGAAGGTCCAGGTTAGAATATTGATCTTCAGTAACCCGTGCTTGTCATGAGATGTGTTTAACAGGATCAGGTGGTTAGACTCACTTACTGGGTTGACACACATCATCTCCAATGGTGTAAATTGATGCTCGTGCTGTTGATCTCTGGATTGTCTGGTCCACAGTTGATATTTTTACAGAGAGATGCCATATAGCTGGAAAGTTTGCTGGCTTAGGCATGAAACCAAACTAACTCGCTTGCTCAAAACTTGAAGGTGTAGTGGCAGTGGTTCTTTAATAAGATTGAAAACGTTATCTAAAAAGTTTTGGACAATGGTTGGAGGTGGTCCTTATTAAACAGATGTCCATGCATGATAAAAATGATTCACGTCTGAACTGAGGTTATAGTTTTATCATGTAGGAATCTGTGCTTCAATAACTAGAATGTTACAAATGTTCTTGAACTTTTGAATCAATACAAGTTAATGTATTGATAACTAAGGAAATTGAAATTTCTCTCAGAAGAGGATATCAGATGGCTGTCCATGAAGCTTACTGGCAAACAGGATTTCATCTGTGTTGATAATCAGGGGTTCAGTTACATCCTTGTATTCTTACATGTACATATATGGTGGTGTGGTGGTGATGTTGTGTGGACATGTGTGTGTCATTATTAAGGACTGGGTTTGATTCCTCCCATGGATTTAAGATTAAGTTTCTGGTATTGCTGGAATATTGCTAACATATATATAAAAAGTATAGATAGCAGCTGTCTATCTCACTCCCTCTATAGGCATTTGTCAGTGTTTAGTTACTTTTTTTCAACATTATTGCAGTTATATTACAGCATATAGGTCTAATAGCAGGGGGAAGATTAAAAGGCACTGATAATAAACAGTTAATATTATTTGTGCTTACAAATCAGTGGTTATAATCAGGATGTGTCTGGGAACTAAAAGATATCAACAAAACCCTCTCCACATCCACAAGTATATCTGCGGAGCATGTGTTTTTGAAGTGTTCCCAAACAGTTATGATGTCAAGTAATATCTGCATTATATTGTCTGACGTTATATTTTGTATTGTATTGAAGTGATAGAAATATCTTTGAGTTGAAGAAAATAGCAGTGATCTTTGTGAAAAAAAAATCACCTACTGAAAGTCTAGAGAGTTTTTTCTTGAAATGTACACCTGGTTGTGTTTTCATCATTATGTCTGAAACCACAGCTATTGAGCTGAAACTTTCTTTGAACAATCCTAGTTTTGTTCACACTAACATTAACTTATAGGCCTCCACAAATTGAAGATTAAACATGGCTGGCATGACAGATAGTTTTACTTTTAGTGAAGCATTTCAGCTTCAATTATTGTCAGAATTGATGTGCAGCAAGATTTGCTGAAATCTGGTTAAAATGGTTGTTCTTCACCTTATTAGATCACAGTCCCAAATCAGCCTTGGTAATACATGTAAATTATATGTAAATATGTAGAGCAATAGAATCATTTACAGAGAAATCTGATCCAGATCCCCAAGGAGACTGGAATTGAATATTGCTATATAATTTACTTCTCCTGGTCAACAGCAAGTGTCATATCCATAGTGAACTGGATGTAATAAATATTGCTAAATGTTTACCGTAAATATTGTTTAACAGCCATATGTCTATCAAGTAGAATAGGACGATGCCTGAAGACAGGTTAGAATTAGTGGCTACTGAGACTTAATAACTGATTTGCAGACAGTTGTTTCTGAATATTGCCATCACCAAGAGACATTACAATCAAATGACTGCAGCCACAGTAATTGTATGAGTTGATTACTCAAATCAGCAGTTTATATGACATATCTGTAGCTTAGTATTGGTGCCTTGACTGCTGCCAATAACCCTGCTTGTGTTTTCTGTAATGATTTGTTTGTGTCTGTTTGATGCTACCATAATCAGTGTTCCACCTGTATGATTCCAGCACAGATATAATTGAGGTTGAATCCAGTGGTTGATATTACGACCAGTGGTCTGTGTCATGTGAGGTATGATCAAGCAACCAAGTCAACAGTTCTTTAATTAAACTGATACATGTGCATATACGGGAACACCACTATATGGCGGTGTTCTTCTATTTAGCTTCAGATTTCTTCCCATAATGGTTTTCAAAGCTGGTGATGAAAACTGGAAAATAGCAAAGGAATGCTTGAATCTTCCTGTGTTCCTTTATTTGTTTCTGTTAGTATATAACACATTATTGATAACTGTTATCATTTAAGGACCCTGCTTGTTGTGAGCTTGTATTGAGGATTGGTTTGTTGAAGACATGGATCTGTGATCTTGTTAGCAATAGGTGCAAATGTTGATGGATTAGTGCTCAGTGATAGACAACATTCAGTCACACCTGGGATAATTAAAACACTCTAGAGACACAAAAGCACTGAAGTTCTCAAACAACTTATTGAAAACTTTCTTGTTGACACTCTGAAATATCTTGCCAAAACATAGCAATATAATCTTTCTGACTATAAAATTCCTCACAATCAACACAACCAAAGAAAGTATATTACCTAATAATGCAAGATATTCAGATTGATTCAAGTAAGTAAGTAAGCCTGCTGATCTGAGGAATATCTTTAAGAACTGATGTTATATAAGGCAAAATAACCTGGCAAGTGGAAGGTAGAATTGCTGCATCTAATCCATTGATCATAAAAATGTCTGTTTCTATCCTATTCCAACCTAATTCTGTCCTTTCATGATCATTTTGTTCCTTTTTGTGTCCAAAATGAATGTTATGTCGCCATATTGCCAGCGTTAGGAAACTGGTGATTGCCAACAGGGAATACTCGTCTATATGACAAAGGGAAAGTTTCATTGGGCAAGGAAGTGGCTGTTGATAAATGGGAGAGGATGAAGAGCTGAAGGTTGTGTGGAGATTTATTGTTTACATGGACTACCATATATTCACCAAGGCTCACATCACCCACTAACTTACCTTCTTTGCTTGGATGGTGATCTTGCCAGGCCTTGGAAGATTTCTATTCCACTTTCTGTTGTCTTTCTTTAGGTTTGTGAAGACACAAGGAGGAGGAAAAGATCATGGATGTGTCGATAATATTGATGATTTCATGAAAGGAATAAACTGAATTTGTGATGTATAAAATAGGTATTATGGAAAAAAATTGGCAAATCATTCATTACATGTTTTAATTATGCAGTTGTGAATCAGAAATGCATAAAAGTAGCAAACAAGACGTTTTTTATTACTTTTCTATAAAACTAACTATGTTTGTGCAGTCCTTAGAGTAATTCCTTGCAGAGATGGTTTTTATGCAACAACTACAACAATAACAACAGCTTCAACAAAAACGACTGAGCTCAAAGCGCTCAAAGACCTTCTTCTTCCTGAAAGGTTTACATATCACAATCAGGAATTGATTATATGGAAGCTCCACAATTATTGTAAAGTGCAAATGTTGTTCAGCTATCTCTAAAAGTTCATGATGATCATATGATTGTGTATAATGATGGTTCAGTGAATGTTTTGACATTACTACTATACTTCTCCAACTAGATATCTGAATGTCACTTGCCTATAAAGCTCATGTTTTCAGTCAGGTTTTACTTTCACGGTGACCCTCACCTATTACCCAGTGTTGCATTGCTTCAGGTCAGACTGCATGAGTGTACAATATCAAGACACAGAAATGTAATGGCACACTGGACTGAACTTTCAACTAAAATAACGGGGTCTTCTGCAATGGTTGATTGTGTGAAAACATTCAAGTGTTGCAGTGTAAACACTTTGTCCATAAGGTCATGTGTTGCTGTCATGTGGGAGTCAAAGTGCTGGTTTCAAGAATTGGCTCAGACCAAGAATGATGTTGTCTCTAACTGATGATCACTTACACAGTATTTGATGGAGTGATTAACAGTCTAGACACTTTCATTTACCTTGTAAAGCAGTAAGCAAGAATATTCTCTGAGCAAAAGTTGTTTAAAGTGAGTGCTCCTGATAATCTTGCAGTTCGTGGGACTATTTTGAGTTATCCTGTGCTTAATGATTTATTTGCTTTCACAATGGTAGTGTTAGGGTAGTTGACTAGTCATTATCAGAACTGTTACCCTGAACTCACGTAAATGACAGAGATGTTACCTCTAACCCAGCATCACATGTAGTTAGATGTTACCCTTTACCAAGCATCACTTACAGGGTAGAGATGTTACTTCAGATGTTTCAGCACTGAAGAGGCAATGGACAAATTAAGTTGTACTTCTGTCATTTACAAACACACCAAAATCTCAAAACTGTGTTGCCTCTATCATTGTCTACATAACACAGTAGAAAAGTGATACAATCTGCTGAAAATTGAAAGCAAAGTGAAAACAGTATGTGCCAAACATAAAGGTGACCAACAATGATTTCATAAAACCCCAATTTACTGTGTCCTGAGGCCAGAAAATGACCATCAGCACCAATGTAGTGGTGCAGCAAGTGAAGCAGAGAAGTGAATTGTCTGTATTTTGTCCAGCGAGGATGATCTGTTAGACTGTGTTGAGTCAGGTGATGTGTTCTTGTTCCAGGCCACCAGGAATCAAGGAGGAAGCACAGACAATTAGGTCTGGCCCTCTTAGGCTGGCTATTTCCTCTTTAGACTTGTCTAGGGAGAAGAGGAAATTCTGTAAACTGGTAATGGTGTCAGAGGGGGATTTGTGATTTGGGACTCCCATTTCTCCTTGGGAAAGGATACTGACCTTGTCATTCAGTTTGTTTTTTTTAAACTCATCCTATACAACAATATGGTTTTCCATCCACAAATTCACCAAATTCACTTACTGTACCAGTAAAATCCAATAAATCCAGAAAATGCTTGTAAGTCTTTGACAGTATTAGAAAGCAATATAAAAAGTTATACAAAACCACTTCAGAGGTGGACTAGCCTTTGTTCAACTCACAAAGTATATGACTTATGCTTTGGGTTTTTTTAGCTTCTTTCAAGATGTTTTTGGTACAATTTGTGTTTATTTGATGAGGGCAAACATTTGTGTGTCAGTCATGGCTAGAACTAGGATAATACCAACTTCATTTGAAGTCTTCACATATATAAAGGTTAATGTGTTTCAGTGGTTGGATGTGACCTTTTAGTTGCCTAGACCATGACCTGATTGGTGTTGATGGATTTCAGATTGTCAGTATTGCCTAATAAAAGGGAGATATAGCTGTCCAATGTGCTGTGAAAAAGCCAATTTGTTGGGTTTCTTGAACACACAAGTATTTGTCTGAAATGTATATATGGCTCGACTACTACCTACAATCCTAGTTTTGCCTTCGCTGCTGCCATCAGCATGGTTCCAACCACTAATTTAACATTTAAAGGCTTCTAATTAGCTTAGAGCTCTTGTGTACAGGATCAGTCTGATGTGTTTAACCTTTGAATAGTGGTTACTCAGTTTGTGCTCATTAACTTCATTATCTGGGTACGTAACTGTTGGCTACCTTTTAAACTTTTATGAGTTGAGACCTCATGCTGTGCACAGAGTGGATTGTGTAGGTAGTCTTTGATAAAGAAACCATGCGTATTTAATTTTACCTTTTTCGTGACTCCCAGACTGAGTGAAAGTTTTCTTGTAGTTGTTGACTTAATTTGATCATGTGCCAGCTCGAGCAGTGGTCAACAAATAGAGTTAGTTGAAGGAACAAGGTAATGAAAGCACAAGATATTCAGGGTAGAGATAACTGTCTAGTCCCTCATTAAAACTGAAAGTTACATATCCAAAATATTTCACAACGTTTCGCTGGCATAAAACTTTAGATTGTCAAAACAAACTGTTGACTATGTCTTTCCTATATATCTGTTTGAGAATTTCTGTTTTGATCTATACAGGTTTTGAACTTTCGTATGTCTGCTAAGAGCCCTAAGAGCTTGGGGTGCCCAGTTTTGAAAGAGGTCTGGAATTTATTGTGAAAAGTTGCATTATTAGACTCTGTGGCATTTTAGGAACCTGCGATGTTGGGCTGAAACCCCAGCTTACCTAATGGGTAGGTTTCACTGAAGTAATTTAGATGCTGATTCACTGCAGATGTCCCTCCTATCACAGGCTAATGTATTGTTATACAAACAAAACACTGATCAAATGGCTAACTCACTGTTAACACAACCCTTTAACTATTGCCATAATCCTAGTTTGCAAATTCAATGCATAATTCTTATATACAGTTTAGTTTACCTTATGTACCTTTCTAAACAGATTGTTAGAGAGACAAATACTTTGAATGTTACAGTCATTATGGCATTTTTGTAACAGGATGCAGTGTATTTAAGAGTTAAACCTCATGTGGAAAGTCTCATGTAGTAAATGTTTTCCAACCAACTGGAAGGTACAGTTTTACTTCCATGACAGCCCAACATTTGGATTTATCAATTTGTCTATTATTTATCCCTTTTTCCAATCTCCATGTCAGCGCGACCTTTCCCAGACATTAGAACAAAGGCCAGTTCAGTACCAGTTTGTGGACTACACACAGCACCTATTTCTTCCCATCCCATTATAAATTACCTGACAAGGAGTTGCTGTCTTTACCTTTACTCTCACAATGCATCAGAAGCATGGCTGGTCTTCTGACTTCAACAGGAACACAGTTGGGTACTGTATCTAACCTTACCACCAATGAGAGACTGATAGGAATAGCAAATCAATTCCATTGTCATGCATAAGTAAGGTTTCCTTGTAGACACAAACAACTGGATGATGTGATCCATTGATCCTGGGTGTCCAGTAATGAACACTTGCTGTCATTTTGTCATAGCTGCAAAACACTGTGCCATTCCAAAGTGATGTGTTAAATATTTACAGTGAAGTCAGTGATGTTCTTCAGAAGAATGACATTCGAATCATTGGTTGGATACCATGGTATAAGAGGTGAATTTCAGATCTTCTGACCGATGAAGATTTCTGACCAATCCAGTTCATGAAAATTCTGTCATTGCTTTCTTGAAATAAATATGTTTAAACCAATTTCAGAGCTATAAAAAAAGACTACACTTTAATGTCAACACAGAAGATTTTAGGAATGCATGACACATTTTTATGGATAATAAGTTCTTCATATTCTTTACATGACATTTCAGAGATAAGTTTTCCTCCTTCATCAGACACAAATAGGGATCATAGGTCAGTTGGTACCAGTACAGGGAAAACCCACATCACCTGAATTGAAACAAACACTTTCACCAGTGAACTACTCCATGTTTCACAGCATGGGTGATGCCTTACAGAAGTATAATAGCATATAGATGCCCAAAGGTGAATTTCAGACATTTTAATAAAAAAAGAATCACAACCTTTCCAGCCATCTTCTGTTTTAAGAGTAAATGTTTCAACCAATATCAAGTTACTAGGTGATTGATTGTGCAAGCAGGGACACAAACAATGGCTTCACACTTTGTAGCATGCCTTTAGCCTCAAGTCCAGTGTTATAGAAATCTACTCAAGATCCTTTGAAGTTGTGTCAGCAGAGATTCTGATATGTATGTAGTGATAAAACTACATTATTGAACTATTCCCCCTGATCTATGTAGTTTCCTTGATGTTCTAGATCCATTAGTTAAGATTGTTGTTCCTAATGAAGAATCATCATAATAGTCATCTTCTGACAGTTTGACTTTCATTAAATCAGTTGTCTAGGTAATATATTTCCTTCATTTGATTCAAAAATAACATTTTTTGATATTTCTATATGCCAGAGTATTTTGCAGCAATAATTATTTAGACTTGTTCCGAAATGTTAAAAGACATGGTAAAAAGTTTCAGAAATATCGTAGGCAGTAACAAGGGTGAGTTCATATCTGTGAACAGACTTTGTACACCACTTGCACACAAATCCTTCTCAGTAATGAAGACTATTTCAGAAAGTTTGAAAGAGGACCAAATTGATTGAAATCCTAAATAGGTGTTAAGTAGATTTAGGCATCTGACTGACAGAGAGGATGCAGTGCCGAAATAATGAACAAAATCGATATGTCAAACCCAGGGGCAATTTACCTGCAGCTGCTGTGACAAGCAAGTGGCAATTAAGTTGAAAATTCAACACTGGCTGTCATATGTTGAAAACTGAACCTGTATTGTCAATGACAGTAAATTCTATATTCTTTCAATTACGTTTTTTCTTTGTTGTTGTCCAAATGTGTGTCAAATGTCAAGGGAAATCACTTTAGAGATTAGATTCATAGTTGCTGCAATACTCTGTTTAATTCTAAGACATGTCTAACAGGAACTGAAGAAATTTTAAGGAAAAAAACCCGTTTGCTGTCTGCTTTCTACCAACCTATAAGATGCTTGAAGCTTTGGGAATCAGTCTAAAAAAGTTGCTAAACTTTGTCCAGGTGATAGGGTTTCCTAGTGGGTAATGCATTTGCTTTTTATTGAATGTCTTTGTCCACATTTAACCACAGTGTTAGACAAACATCTAGTCTCTGTAATGAACATATTTTCAGAAAAAGCAGTTAATAGAAAGTAATAATAAAATATAACGAAAAAGGAGCCCAGAGATGTTCTTCATTTTCAGACCACTTTTTAAGAGATATTCGTATTCCATGCCATGGCATTTTGTATATATTGGTAAATGGAATGTAAAACTGTATTGACTCATTCACTGATATATTCATGATGGCACACATGTAGACAGGTGTTACTGACAAGACATTGAAACTGACTGTACTTTTGCTGTGTTCCTAAGATGAAGGAGTACATGTCGTATATATTTCACACATTATTGGATTTTCTGGTTTACCTGTTATCTACCTGAATAATCTGAGTATTATCATCTTAGGGAACGGATGTTAAGCCCAGGTGTCATGTGTCAGGAACCAGGCTACAGCTGCTGCTGCTGCTGCTGCTGCTACAGCATCAATGTTAGCAAGTAGCAACAGTGTGTACAAATAGTGAAGCCTCTCATTACTGTGCCAGACTTATCAACATGATGAAGACAAATATCATTCGGACAGAGTATGTGTAATAACATGGCATGGAAATGAGCAGGACGGGCATACCTAGAGGATCAAGCTGCAACTAATAGGGATCAAATTCACATGGATTGTCCTTGATTTGGCTGATCATTACAGCTTTATGGGATAAAGCGAGTGAAATAGACGTGATATTAAGAATATAATGGGGACTATGGACATGATTTATGAGACATATGATCTTTGCATGATGGCATTAATGAGAAATAGGTGACACCAGAATGTTAGCACCTTCGAACTATGTGCTTTAGGTGTTGCTTAAACTAAAATGTATTCCTGTTGAGATCTATTTATTATTTGGTACTGTAAACATATTTGTTTGAATATAGACAGATGTGACAGTAGATGTAAGTAGTCATATAAGTCCATTGTCCAACTATGTCATGAACATATATTGATGAAGTTCTTTCTAATAGTGTTTGTATCAAGTGCATCATCTTATACAAGGGGCACCTGTTACAACTACAAAGGCAAGTCAAGTGACCATATATGAAGTACATGAATTACTAGTCATGATAATTCAGACAGTAATTCAAAACACAACTTGTGAGTCTTTATGTTAGTTCTTCTTCTGAAATTTTACATGAATATGACATTTCCAAGTTTGTTTATTGAGGTTTTGCTGTTTTGGAAACGGTATTTATTGCTCAAGCCAGTGCCTACTAGGGCATAACCCCATGTGGAGTCCCATCTAAAAATGGATTTATTTAATAAGAATAAAACCATATAAATAAAAGTGACAGTTTAATAACTTCAGATCATTTTTAGGATCAGAGAAAATTGAGTTATGTCCTTTTGAATTACCTGGAAAGTTGGAATGTGTTTACTTGCACTGTCATTAATAAAAGGTTGCTTAAAATACTTGTTGATCATTTCTTTAGACATTTTTTTTTTAACATGCGCATCGACTCATGATAAATGTGGCATGAACAAAAGAACACAGAGGGGCTCTTACTTGTAGTAGAGACCAGAGAATTTTAAACATCAGTGCCAGGATAATCAGTGTGGAATATCATTCATACAGCACGACAAATAATGATGCAAATTGCATGAATGGATCATTGAAAGTCAGCGATTATACCTCTTGTTCTTCAAATGGGTAATCAGGTGCTGGTCTACTAGTAGAAACCACAAGTTTCACTAGAATATGGTGTGTTCACTTTGTGGAGAAGCCAATGGATTAACTAATGACAATATAGCATGCATGATGAATTTGTCTACTACAATAATCTCATAATCTGCACAGTGTGCACATGCCACTCGGTGGTGAGGATGTCTCGTTTCAGTGATCAAGATGCTCTGATGTAAACAGCCCTGTCATCAGAACTTGACTCATATTGAATGTATTGCCAACATATTTCATTCTTATATCCAGTTCGTGATGTTTATTACACATAAATAAGATTTTGCAGGGGAAAAATAGTTTGCATTTAAAGATATCTTACATGCTGATATGTAGTTTGTATGTATTGAATGAAAGCTCTGGGCATATGGGGTCTGGGGTCATATGACTCGAGGGTGGGTTGGCAGGTCATAAGGGTGCCTCTTTGTCTTCAGAATCACTGTTGTCTGTATAATTTAGTTAAGCTATTTGTGTGCTAGAGGTGGCTTTAAGTCCTGTATTACATGATTAATGTCTGCCTTCATTGTCGTAATTAAAAAGAATATTCTTATTTCTTAACAGTCTTTTTTTGTATTTCATAATATCTATTCCAACAATATTGTGTAAGCTTTATACATCGATATATGGGATGGCTTACGTCACCGCTGACGCAATCAGTAAATTCAAATGCCTGATTTTGATGAAACCTGCCTCAAATAGACAGTTTTCTTGCCTCCAGTTGAATACTCAACAACATACCTCTTGACATCATTAGGCAGTTACACACAAGCATCGAACTCCATATAGCACATGAAAGTGTTCCACAAACATTATCACTCTAGATGTGTGGGTAAAGGTTGCATGTTCACAAACATGGTCCCTTATAAATCATGGCTGACACCATCACTTTCACAGAGAGGTAGGAAAGCTGTCCACAAATAGTAAATCTAAGGTTATTTCAGTCCTCACCATGCACATATATCTAAAACCAAAAACTGCCAACCTGTCACAGTCAGCATCAGAAATGGTGATTAATTCTGTTTTCATACAAGGTTTTATTTTCTGTGCTTTAAACATCTCCTTAGCTAATCAGCAAGACCGTGATTAAAGCCACATTTACATAAGCATTTCTTCCCTGCGTGATACACAAGGTATTGTTTGGCATGCAGTCAGTTTCACTACCAATCAGTAGATCTTATGATATCACTGCATTAACAGTGTTCCCTGACATTTAGACAGAGGTAATTGTCTTCCCTTTACTAAACTCTATTACGTCGTCAGGCAAATTAATCTTTTTATGCCACATTGCAGCAGGCAGGAATAGATTTTTTGAAATATCTGACATACACATCATAAACTTAACGAGTGGTATTAAATGTTGAAAACAAGGTTTGGGTTTCAACCATATTGATTCTTCCCCTAATGATAATCACAATGATGATAAAATCGAACTTGCTTGTGATAATACTGTTGCGCTTTAATTAAGTTTGCATATCAAGTAACTCCAAGTGGGATCCTGCAGTTCTTGAACAAAACAGGAAAAAAATTTTGCTATTAATTTCATTTTCACACAGAAATGTTGTCTGTTGTGTTATTAATGAATTGCAGAAAGATGGCTGCAATATTTACACTGCAAAGGTTCTGCTGGTCAATTAATGCACATTTTGTTTTATTGTATTATCAGACAACCAGACCACAACTGATAAAATCATTCACATCATGTGTGCGACTTCAGAATATTTGAACTTGTGACAAGCGTTGTCAGTATCAGATTTCTGGTCATCTATGCTTCAAATAATTAAACATCAACAAAACTAATATCATTCTAATAAAGGCCTATAACCAAGTAAGGTCTGTTTCAGAAATCTACCTCTGTGCAGTGTTTTCTGTATAAAAGGGGAGTAAATGAGAATCATGGATGATGAGTGTCATGTGTTGCTTATTTGTCCTACGTATCATAAAATATGTCAGCGTTATTATCTACCTTTTACTTTCCCCAGAATGCAAATAGGTTTAATATTGTCAGAATACTAAAAAAAGCAAATGATGAAGTTATCTTTTATGTTGACGAATGCATGTCAACATGTCTCCCATGTTGAATGAAAGAAATAAGCATGGATACATATAAGCGTATACCCTGGATCTTGGACAGTCACTACATAGCAATAACAGTTTATAGTGTGTACACAATCCTGCCATGTACTCAAAAGAACTATATTGTCAGTGACATGTATTTATTTTGTTTTTTTACCTAATCAATTCTTGTCTTGTCTTGATATTTGTATCATGTTTAACCAGCTGTATGTAAAGAAATCAAGAAACTGTGATCTTTTCAGGATACATTTTGAAGTGAACATTTAAGTGATGCAGTGTATTAGTTTTCCAGAATTTGGAACAAAATATTTACCTTTTCGGTCTTACTTTAGATGGTGAAATGGATCAGTTCCAATAGCCGAATAGGCATATTTTTTTTATAAGTAATTTGAACAGACAAATGTCATGGTGTTCATGACAGTAGATGATATAAGGTTGCAGTGATGTATTCTTTGTTACTGTTCTGTTTGCAAAGCAGAGTAAGATGTTTTAACAGGCAGACTTTCCCATATTTGTTTAATACTGTATGATTTGTATGTTATTTCTGATGTAACTTTATTTTTCCTTCAATTTCAGGCTGTGATGTCATTGTGTCCAGCCGTCATGGCAATGCCAAAAATGGAACATTCCGTTCCCCAAAGTCAAAAATTACTGGTAACTACCCCAGCAATTCACACTGCATCTACAAGTTTATTGGCTGGTCAACAGAAAGAGTGAAAATCCGGTTCACTTTCTTTGATTTACAAGGGAGAGCACCTGCGTAAGTACATTGTTGACATATTTATCATTCTGACTGGGTTATGATTATGATATTAGAGTCAAGGCAATACAAATGTCATATCAGTAAAGACACTATTGTAGAATCAGTGTAGAAATTTACAAGGATGTCCATTTATCTGATTTTTTCCCCCTAGGCCTGTCAGGATCTGCTGAATATTGATTTCGAAGCACATGCCAACTCCCGTGTTGATTTCAACTCGCATGTCAACTCCCATGTTGATTTCATCTCATATGTCAACTGTCATGTTGATTTCAACTCCTACTCAAGCAAATGCTACACACCATTGGATAGTGAACATTATCACAAGGGTATTGGTATGGCAAGGGTATTTGGCCAATCAGGTTTCATTCTATTCTGCTGACCCCCACTGTGAAATAATTCCAGGCACGCAGCACTGTCTGTCCGTTGGTCCCCTTAATGTCCCACAAACATGTAGCTCTAGGGACCTCACCCACCATATCATTTGGGAGTACCAACACTAGCACTGGCAAATAATAATTAATGGTCTTACAGTTTTCCAAACTGCAACATAACAAATGTTCTGACCAAACGTGTCTGTGCAGGAAGTATGTGTATAACCTGGAACACAGTAGCTAGACTCATATAGCTCTCCTGCCAGCCTCAAAAGGTTAATTATTTCAGCTCCAAGGCCATGCAGCTCTTGGTGTCAAAGCATAATGAATTAAAAGCCTTTGAACATTAAAACTTCTGAAGTGAAGGCATGACATGTTGACACTTCCATGTCTTCATTACAAAGTGGAGGCAACCAGAACAGACTTTCAAGACTGTTACTTTTAAAAGCTGTCTTGGAGGTCACTTAACAAAGTTTCTTTTTAAGACTGCAGGTCTAGACATGCACTCTTTTTCCGAACACCTGGTATTGACTTATGGCAAGTTTCATGCTTTCATCATGTACAGTATTGTAGGTATAAGTGTCCTGACCTCAGGGATACACTGACAGGGATGGAAGACACCCTTGTGACCTCAGGGATACACTGACAAGGATGGAAGACATCCGTGTGACATCAAGGATACACTGATAGGGAAGGAGGACACACGTGTGACCTCATTGCTATTGCTGACTTAGTCCACGTTCATTTAAGGAACAAAAAAGGGGCACATAACACATACCAAAAAAAACCCCAAACATTGTTACATCTTTCAGTACAGTGGCAAAAAAAGTGGCAAAATCACTGCAATACATATTGGTTTGTGTCACAATACAGCCACTGTGTGCTGAAATATGTTGCTGTAAGTGTGTAACTGTTTATACTCATTCCTGTGACACCACATCATTTAGTGATACTTCTTACAGCTGTTGCATATGCTATATTTGTTATTACATTTCTTAGTCAACAACAAATTCTAGTACTTTTTGGGGTTCAGTCCTATCTGGGATTCAAACCCGCATCCTCTGAGTCAGGCTCCTAGTCACCAACACACAAAGTCAGCCCCTAACCTGCTCAGCCACCATGACTTCTTACAGTTGCAACCCATTCTAATAAATATATGTGTACACAAATTCCTCATTTGTTGTTGTTGCCTCCCTAGCACTTACTGTTCATACACATTCGTATGTTATAAAGATCCCACCTTCTTCGTGTGAAGCATCTTACTGGATGTCTGGTGCTAGACTGATTCAGGGAGTGTGAGAGCGACTAGTCTGATACATCCACATCATACTGACAATAACACAGTCTAATCCAATACATACACAATGGTCACAACACCCCCATGAATCTTCTATCACTGCTCATTTCTTTTGTAGTCAGAAATGAAAAAAACGAATTAAAATGTGGACCTGATGGCGGGAAAAGCCTTGAAGATTAAAAAGGCTAATGCAGATTATACAAGACACCGCAGCTTAATCCTCAGCATGACTACATCCCATTTGGCATCCTATAAATTGCCCAAATGCAGGCTTCATCCCTATCTCTTTTCAATTTGTAGAGACCAGGGTCTTTAAAATTATCCTTATTGATCCCAAGCACTATTACGGTAATTAAATAGGAATTCCCGGCTGTGAAATTAGCTTCCTTGGTTAGATGATGCTGTGTAATTGCACCAAATTTTACGCTCTTCTATGAACACATTTAAATATGCATGGTCTAAAAGTAGGACTATACCCAAAGGATACATTTGACTAGACATGCAACCATGGGATTGTCTTTTAGGCTTTAATTCACCATAGGTTAGATATATTTTTCACTCTTATTGGGAACTTTCAATGAATAAGTGAAAGTGTTTTTTGAATTAGAATACTGTGATCTGTGCTTCCATTAACTGCTGATACCTTTTTCACATAAACAAGGTGCATGTAGAGCTGAAAGGGTGTCAGGAATGTGCTTAACTGGCAGGAAGATGGAATGTTGAAGACTATTGTCCACAGTACTTACCACTATCTTTCTACAAGTTCATCAAAGTGTTGAATCATTATCTACACTCCTAGTACTTCTAGGTTAGTCTTGTTTTCAAATATTCAAATGGTGCAGTGTGACACTAGTGATGTTGGATCTTCTTTGCTGCAGCAGAAATGCAGCAGGAGGCCAGTTTAATTCACTCAGCAAACAACTCACCCAACAATTCACTCATCTAACAACACACCCCATCACTTACCCACCGGGCAACTCATCCAATCACTCACCTGGCAACTCATCCAGACACTCACCCACTCACCCAGTAATTCACCCACTCAATCACAGAGCAACTCACCCACTTATGTTGTCCCATGGACAAAGCAAAGCTTGGAGATAGTAGAAAAGTCAATCAGTTTCCATCTCTGGGTGCCTGGATTTGACGTAAGGTCAGTAAGTATCCTCATTAAAGAAAACAGCTGTGGCTTCAACTTCCAGAAAGTATATGTCTGGATTGAAAGTTTGGATTGAATGGCATCTTCGGCATCTTCTTTGCTGCATTAGGAGGCAAATGCCAATGACATGCCCTGATCAATAAACCTAGTCGTCTGGAACATTATCTCCAACCGTATTCCTATATCAAACGATAACGTTTTATAGCAATTTGCTTGCATTGCTGGTACATCCCATGCTTGTATGCACAGGCACAGTGCCGACATCAAGTGATATTTTATGGGGATATTGCAGAACATGTGATCTGGAGTAGAAACTCTGCAGTCTCTCATGCAAATTGTTGCAAAGTGACTTATTCTGTAAATTAATGGTATTCACACATGCCACAGATAGATTGGTGGAAAGTACTCTTCATACATCTTTGTTAAAGGAGCAATGTCTAAACAGAAGCTGTTGGAAATGTTTAATTTGAAAGGTTCATACAATACTTGAAACGGTTGGAGTTTTAGTTTGTGCTTTGTGATAACTTTGAAAATCCTTGAAAAGCGCTGAAATAGCATGTATGTCCTTGAATTTGTATAAAATGATATACAAGTTTTCATTGCTGTTTCTTTGCTAGGATCATTACTTTGTGATAAAAATATTCCATGTCATGACAACACACATGGCCACATTCAGTAACATTAATACATCTTGGAGAAATTACATTACAATCCTATATGTATCATGAGAGTAAACATAACAGTTTCAATCATAAAGAATATGTTATATGAGGAAACAACTTCATCTAATTGGGTGACCACAAATTTACAAGAAACTTGTCTCAGTATATTCCCTTTTTCTTTCTTTTGAAGCCCAATAACCAGCTTAAACATCACCTATGTGTCAGCTTTGCTTTCTCAAGTCAAAATTTTACTGACAGTGTACGATCCAGCAGATTTTTTTTTTCCATACCTAAAGAAGGACAACAACAGACATTTTGAACTCCTGAACATTTCATGAGACATGAAGTCTATTTTTGTTTCAAAAGAGATATGTGCAGCTCACCTAAAATACAAGTGCAACCTCCTGTTAGTGTGAAAGAACTATGACCACAGAGCATCTACACTGTCTTCTAATCTGATGAAATGCCCAGACAGCAAGCATCTAGAAGAAGTGTCTGGTGACAGAAGGGAAGATTAGCTGCTTCTGGCTGACACTTGTGTGAATTGTAATGAAATGAGCTGACTGCATCAATGACATCTGGCTATAGAACATTGAGCAATGTAATCAGTGGGAGCATCAGTATCACCACAAACAACGCCATCATATCAGTACTGTCACTGCCATCATCTTTAATACCACCACTACAGCCACCAGTGCAACCATCACCTATCATTACCCTCATTACCACCATCACAGATCCCTCCACCTCAACCATTCCCACCAGTTCCATCACCATATAGGATGGGTGCAAGGTCGGTACTTTAATGTTCTGGCCATTTTATAGCAAAAGACGCATAGATCACTTAGCATTAATGGGATTACACTGAGCTTAGTACTGATGCGTTTCTGTGCATGGGCTAGCACTGTGCACAGATGCTGCCATGATATAAACAAATTTTATGTAAATTAAGGCAACAAAACCCCTTTCATAATCATGCATAAATTCAGTAACAGTATTTCCATAGTCATAAGATCTGACAATATTTTGAGGCCTAAAAGGTATGTTGTGGTTCCAGTTATCTAACTGAACTTTGATTTCTGGTGCCGACCCTATTGTATTTTATGTGGTATAAATAAATGTGTTATAAGTTTTACTTTACTTCTAAAAGAGATCTGACTGAAAATTCCTATCTGCCTACTCTAAAATTGAAAGAGCTGTAATCAATATTTGTTTTCTTTGGCCTCATAAGTATGTGTTTGTGGATCACCAGCATGTGGTGATTATATCAGGTGTCTGTGAAAATGTAAGGATATCCTGACCCACAATGATCTTGAATGCTTAACTCCATGTCACCTTGTTCAAACACTACTAAGATCTTGCACCTTTACTTTTGGTCATTCTCCCCTAAAACAGCAGAAATGTATTCAGGTCTAGAGTGATTGAGCAATCTAGACCTCCCTACCCTGAAGTAAGCATTGTTCACTGTGCCATGTTGATTTACCAGTATATATTTATATATACATTCATATTTAAGATAACAGTTTCTGGGTGTACATGTTAGTTTAGTTCAGAATTAAAATTCATTATTATTATCTGGTTTAGTCATCACTATTGTGTTTCATCCAAACCATCCCATACCGTCATCACAGTCATGTATCAGAAGAGGAAAGGTGGTGACACAGGTGTAGCTGACAGCTGGCTAGCAGCTAGAACGTAACATTATGGCAATGTGCAGGCTGCAGGTGTTGTACATCTCCCTGTACCATCTCAGTGTTCCATACAAATCTCACATGTGCCTTGTAATATCCTGCCACATGTTATACTTGTTACTGAAGCCTTTTTCAAGGATATAAATGTCCTGATCTTCACAGTGTAAATGTCTATTTTGTTCCTTTGTATCTAGAGTCTTTTCTGATATCTTAATATAAATATGGCTTATTAATAGGTAAAAATCACAGACAAATGGGACGATTTGTCGATAAAGGCACACTAAAGTTCCTTCATGGGAATGTCTTCAATAGAATATTCGTGTGATCTTCAGTGGGTATTCAAGGGTGATCAGCAGCAAATTTGACTTGGAAATCTCATCAGATGGTTAGCGTTGATGTCAGTTCATGTGTTAAAACCCCTTGCAGTTGTTAACGACGCCAGAGCCTACATTTTCTGCTGGTCCCAATTCCAAGAGCACCATTTCCGGGGTAGCGACAAGGAACAAATCAGGCATGGCAGTGAAATGAGGCTATTCATCAGTGCCCTTTTGGATGCTATATGTATTTATAATAAAGTCTCCCCTTCCTACCACACTGTATACTAAAATGTATATTAACAGAAAATGTCATTTGTGAACACTTAACACATACAGTTTATTTTAACACTGTAGGTGACACTTAGAACTTGAAGTATTATTATAATGATCTCTCTGGCCTTGCAAGACTTGATGCTTCAAGTAATTTATGTTAGGAAGGGCAGTAATTGTTTTATCAGAGACAATCTTTGCATATTGCCAAGTCTGGGAAAAGCTGTATTATAAAGTCTCTGGTTAGTGTTCAGGTCTTGCAGATACCAGTAATTGGATGAAAAAAATAGCAATTTTGTGTACAGAATTTTCTTGGAAAAAAACACAGGGTAATTTAAGTCTCAGCGGGTAAACAGTGCTCCGTGGAGAAAGTCATTACAGAGATTTGATCAAACCTAAGCCCAGTAATGTCAGATTTATAGGATTTTGTGAGGGATAAGAAGCTTTTTTCATTTTTAATGTCTTGAAGGATAATTCCGTTATTAAAGGACTGGACAATCATAGCATTATGTTTACAGAAGTTGGATGGCAAATTGGACAATGCTGAAGCCCTCTTAATTTGCTGCCAAATAAGGCATATTCTGTATAGAATAGTCTATGTATGAAACATCTCGAACCTGTTAGAGACCCTTGACGGGAGTATGACACATGGTTGTCCTAATAGGGGATAAAGAGTGGGATTGAAAGTATGGTAGAATGATAGGTGAGGACATTTTATGTGTGGTGGTTTAAGAAGATTTAAGCATGGCTTTGTTGCATTAATGTAACACTGGTGGTGACATTTGTCTTGTATTCCTAGTGCCACTTACTGATACTATGCACAGACCAGCTGGCGCCACAGACGATTAAAAAAATTATCATATTCATCATGATATCATGGTTCTTATTTAATTTGAAGCAACAGTTATTGTTGCAATAGCTCATAATTATCAGCAAATACAAAATAGCTCATAATTATCAGCAAATACAAAATAGCTCAAAATTCTTAGCAAATACAAAATAGCTCAAAATTCTTGGCAAATACAACTTCTTCTGGAGCCGCAGAAAACCAGTTATTACATGGGTTTGGTGTTTGAACTTCCCAGATGACAAATATAAAATTGGTTTGTATGGTGCCTGATATCTACTATTGTGATATTCTGCACACAAATACTTTAATTAAATGGCAGTGGTAATCTTCCGGAGCTGCCGTCCACATGTGCATGATTGATGAAGGGTCAGTTTTCAAAACATTTACATGTAGGAACTGAAAATTTCAGCATTTGTGTTCATGCAAGTTCACAAAGAAATCAACATGAAAATGTTAATATGATCATTGTTTTCTCTTCATGATCAGCTTTTTCTCTTTGTTAGACCCACTTATTGTTTATAAAGGATTGTGTATCTGTTAGACATCAAAGTCTGTGAAATGGTTGTATCACTGGGTATTTCTATAGTGTTTGAGAAAGGACTGAATCTGCTTCTCTGTGCATTATCAGATACAACTGCAGCTAGGGAATTCCAGTCCTGTGTTATTTCACAGTAACCATGTACATTGTCCCATGCTGTCTGAGCAGAACTGCATATGTTCGGTATAACTCGCACCAACAAGATTAAGACTCAACATCGATCCTTTCAAATTCATTCAGCTGATGGGGTCACTTTTTTGGGCCAAAGTCTTTACAGCTAAGCTAGAAGTCTGGGTCTCTTGTGTGTTGAATCTATTCCAAGATCATGTCTCTGCATAACTACATGGGTTCTACCTGGTAGACTATAGTATATGAATGGGTTTCATTTGCAGACTGGGGTATATGGATGGGTTCTACCTGTGGACTATGGTATATGGATGGGTTCTACCTGATGACTGGTTATAGAGAACGGTTCTACCTGTGGACTGGGATATAGAGGGCAGTTCTGCCTGTGAAGTGGGGTATATAGATCGGTTCTACCTGTGGACTGTGGTATAATGAACGGTTCTACCTATGGACTGTGTATATAGATCGGTTCTACCTGTGGACTGTGGTATAGGGAATGGTTCTACCTGTGGACTGGGTATATAAATCGGTTCTACTCGTGGACTGGGGTACAGAGAGCGGTTCTACCTGTTGACTGGGGTATGAAGATCTGTTCTATCTATAGACTGGGGTATATAGATGGGTTCTACCTGGAGACTGGGATATATAGATGGGTTATAATTGTGGATAGTATATAGATCGGTTCTAGCTATGGACTGGGGTGTGAAGATCTGTTCTACCTATGGACTGGGGTATATAGATGGGTTCTACCTTTGGACTTGGATATATGGATGGGTTTCACCTGCAGACTGGGGTATGCGGATGGGTTCTACTTGTTGAAATAATAGTATATGTATGGGTTCTACCTGTGAACTGATGTATATGGGTAAATTCTACCTGCTGACTGGATATTTTGATCGATTCTACCCATGGGCTAGGATATACAGATCGGTTTTACCTATGAACTGGGGTATATTGATGGGCTCTACCTGTAGACTGGGTATATTGATCGGTTCTACCTGAGGACTAGGGTAAGTGGATGGGTTTCACATGCAGACTGGGTATGCTGATGGGCTCTACTTGTTAAATTGGGTATATGAATGGTTTCTACATGTGGACTGGAGTAGATGGGTAGGTTCTGCCCACTGACTGGGGTATATGGATGAGTTCTTCCTGTGGTCTGTGGTATATGGTTGGGTTCTACCTGTTGACAGGGGTATATGGATGAGTTCTACCCACTGACTGTGGTATATGGATTGGTTCTACCTATGGACTGGGTTATATAGATTGGTTCTACCTGTGAACTAGGTATATGGAAAGACCATTCCAGTGGGAGCTAGAGACAGCAGTCAAAGAGACACTAAGAAGGAGAGCTACGCAGAGATCATTCCAGTGGGAGCTAGAAACAGCAGGCCCACGCACTAAGGAGGAGAGCTACGCAGAGATCATTCCAGTGGGAGCTAGAAACAGCAGACCCACGCACTAAGGAGGAGAGCTACGCAGAGATCATTTCAAAGGGAGCTAGAAACAGCAGGCCCACGTACTAAGGAGGAGAGCTACGCAGAGATCATTCCAGTGGGAGGTAGAGACAGCAGGCCCACACACTAAGGAGAGCTACACAGAGATCAATCCAGTGGGAGGTAGAAACAGCAGGCCCACACACTAAGGAGAGCTACACAGAGATCAATCCAGTGGGAGCTAGAAACAGCAGGCCCACACACTAAGGAGAGCTACACAGAGATCAATCCAGTGGGAGCTAGAAACAGCAGGCCCACACACTAAGGAGAGCTACACAGATATCAATCCAGTGGGAGCTAGAAACAGCAGGCCCACACACTAAGGAGAGCTACACAGAGATCAATCCAATAGGAACAAGGGACAACAGGACCATTGTGACTCATGTAACAAGGTATACAATACTATTGAGATTATGCTCAGGTATTTTTCAGTCACACGATCTGCTCATTGAAAGTTTTTTTGCATTTACAAGGATAACCATTGCATAAGTGACTGAGAAGGTATGTGAAATGTAGGAACTAGTGCAAATAAGATTGAATAGTCCCATGAAATATGACTTCAAGGTTGATCCCAATGGCATTGATGAAAACAGATGGAGACCTTCCTCTGTGATGGCTCCTGATCATAGCCAGAGAGGCACCATGGAGTTTTCAGTTTGAGTGTTTCAATAAATCAGGCTCTCCTACGTTGTAAGATTTCATGGTATTCATATAATTGAATCTTGTGGCTGTTTTATCAGTGAGTTTGACAGTGATAATTTAGAGTGATGTAGAAGTAGCTGCTGATAAGAAGTAGATCTTTGTGCTCTCATAATGTGCAGCAAGATTTATGCGTTGTCAAGGAAACATGATCTTAAGCGAGTCATTTTTATTTGAAACTGCATATTTAACTTCGTTGGCACTTTTTGTGTTGAGACTTGGAACACCATAAATGAATTAAAGAGGACAATGTAGACAGAGTAATAGAAGGGTATAATGTAATCACTCAACATAGCGGCAATATTGAATTTGTTTTGCTGTATAAGTTTGTGATTATATGGTGCGTGGAACGTGTTTCCAGATGTGATGCATTGCTCATTGCAATTCATTGTGTTTATTTGTGCCTTGTGTTCATGTTTCTTCCTTTAGGTGAACAATTAACTTGCCTCTGTATGTGTCTGTGATAGGTGTTACCTTTTGGGCATGAAACTCTCACATATTTGCAGATTTCTTAAATCAGTGGAATCTATGTACTGTATATTGGTAATATTATTGGAAAAGTTTTTCATTCTGTTTATCTTATTTTTAATCTATTTAAATAGTGACAAGTTCCAGGCCGTTCACAGATGCTTTGTTTTACCCTCAATCTTTATATGGTCATTTACCAACGGATTCGTGGGTTCTTCAAATGCACAGGGTTGTGTACTGTACACTAGAGGTTGTGACAAAACTGAAAGTGTCTGCTCACAAACCTGACTCCAATCTTTTTAGGCCTGGTCACAAGTTGGCTTGATCCAAGCACCTCAAGCTTGCTGTCAGTTTGTAAAATTTAGAATGGTTCCAGTCTGCCTAAGCACAGTATCTCTCTTTTCAAGAAAATGACAAAATTAGGACATGTTCTATAAGTCATGAAAACATTAAATGCAAGAAAATACTGTAAAATTTTATCAAGAAGAACCTCAGCATTCAGCCAGAAGTTAATATGTTTTGAAGTAACTGTAACAGAAATTGGAATTAATGGATTGCTCATGTGAGAATTTGATGAAATAGGTTGTCAACTGACATGTTAAAGTACAAGACTGATATTTGGTTGATGATGTTCTCATTTCATGATGGAATAAAGGCAGTTGGAAAACACATCCATTCAAGCTTTTTTACTAGTTTATTATGTCTCTGATGAATGCAGCAAATTAACAGTCCAAGAGAGTTGGTTTAGCCACCTATATGAATAGCTTGTCCTCTGCTCCAGGTCTTAATGTACAGCCATTTGCCATCTTTATAAAACTAATGTGCATGTGTGCGTAATTTAATTAGTCCACAGATGATCCTTTGTTCTCTCGAGGCAGGAACTTACACATGCTCTACTTCCGTGCCTAATTCTGAAGTTCCGGGGCTGGTTTATTCAAGAAGGATTTTCTATCCACAGGAACTGGCTACGAACCTTTTTGGAACATCTCACATAAAAGAGAAAAAAACCCAAAAACATTATAGTTGTCTAGAACAAAATTTAAGCTAAGGAGAACAAAGGATTTCAAATCAATGTGTGTATGCTTGTGAGATGAGCACAGGTTTTGATGATTATATGGTTTGTCTCTTGATGTTCAGTCTATCATCATATCAGCTTGTCCCTGTGCTGGAATTTCAGACTGCTATATAATTTTAATTAGTGTAGATCTGTGTTTTTTCTAACAGATGATTTGGTTATCTTTGTCTCTCTCTGTCTGGCATGACTACCTGTCTGGTAGTAATCCTGAAATAAACAATGTCAGATAGCCTGCAGCAAAAATCACCACCCTTTGAGATATTTTGTACAATCTAAACTTTCCATGGCCATGTGGATTGTTTGTTCATTGTGTCAGCCTGATGTTACAACCTAAGGCAGTGCACTAATCTGTCCCTTTTAAGTAGAAATTCCCTAGTCTTGTCTCTTTGTTACCAACTGAAAGTCCAAGTCTTTTATATATGTTCATTCTATTTACAAGCCTTGCATGTTATTACTGAAGACAGGCAGACTAGATGTCATTCATCAAATTCAGAGATTAAAGTATGTTCTTCCTAATGTATGCTTAGATATACTGTAGGACACTGCTCATTGTGACCCCACCATGAGCCTTGCCTACTTACATTTATTCAAGATGGATACATAACAATGTAGACTAGATATCCTGTTCCCAGGACCAGCTGAACACACTGTATGCTGGCTCCCACTACAGGACATCATCAGTGTCTGGCCATGTTTGTCTATTAGTCACGAAGATGGGTAATGATAGACCAGCTATCAAACCAGTGGTAATTATGCAAAAGATGAAGTTTATGACTGGGATGAAGTTATGTGACCAATAAACAAGCAAACTAACAATGTTGTTTTGGTAGGGACTTCATTCCATAAGTGTTTACCTGTAAAATGAAGGCATGGATTATGTATTATAAGTGATTAATGGAAACAACCTAACCAGCTAAAAACTTGACATCACATTAGATGCAAATGATGTCAGACAACTGCCATATGTCCAAATAAACAAATGGTTGTAGCAAGTGGGGACATTTTGAACCTGTTTGCCATTTCTAGTGCCATCAGAATGCATTTAGAAGTATAGGTGACAAGGAGCACTAAGTGAATTGGCTTATCAGCCTGATACGGTTCAACCATAGATCTTCTGAACACTTGCTTAACTACTGAAGACATCTTTACCAATAAATAATTTACTGAGTTAGTGCAGTTGCTAACCTTTGGTATTATCACTTAGGGAAACATATGGCCTTGGTCAAATCTATGATGAGAAGGGTCTTTGTCGCAGCATAAATAACAAATTTATGTTCTTATCTTTGCTAAGTGTTAAATATAGAGCCTTATACTGGATCAGCTTTTTAAGCCAGGGTTAGCTATTCCCTTTTGTAATTGAAATGTCTATGTGAATTGTAGTCAAGGTCATGCTCTAACCTGAAAGATTTCTGCATGAGGTCACAATATCTGGATATTTAGGGTGTCATAAAAATCTTTCAAAATTTTTTACAGGGCACATAATGTCCTTTATACCTAATACCCATATTGAAAAACTGATCAAAAGATGTGTATGCATTAAACTGAAGATGGAAATAATAAAGATGAATAGTGAACAGTAAACTACATTTATAACAAACGTGCTGGTAATGAACTGTTAGAAATGAACTTGTTTGGGTCCTGTGGCCAAAATGCATATAGTGAACTTTGGTTATGATGAGGTACATTTATTGGTTCACTGGAGTTCTTGAAACTGTAGCTTACTCTATGTGATGTATTTCACCAAGAAAAGAAACACATGTGATGTGAGGTGGGATAGGCCTCATCAGTTTTTGCTATTTCTTTAGCATGAAGAGTTGATGATTGGGGTTGAGGTGAGAAGATTCAAGGATTAACACTTCTGCTTGTCAACTGCTTCCTTTACCTTGAGGGCTATTCTGGCAGTTCCAGCCTTTGGTCTCTACGTTTCACAATGTTTGAAGTACAACTGAACATGTTCTTTGCATGAAGATTTCAAGGAGCACCATATGATTCTTTGATCAACTCCACAAAATTCAAGACATCCATGATGTTTTCCAAACATTTAATGGTTCACATGTGGAGAACATATCTGAATTCCACATTTTATTACGTCTTATGCAATTCCCAACTCATGCCATATGTACCCTGTTTTTGAGCAATTGACAAGTCTTTGCATGTGTTTGTGATTGGTGTCACAATTCAGACATGATATGCTTTTACAAAGACCTGTGTGTCAACAAAACTAGGTTTACAGAAATACTTTCTGTGGAGATTCACTGAAGACAGATTAGTTGTGTTGTCTTGAGTTAAATTTCCGTAGGGGAGTTTAATCTAAACTTCACAATGCCCGAATGCTGTGTATTTGCTGTGTAACATAGCTGCAATTCTTGTTTGACAGTACAATAGCGCACAGCTCAAACATAACATCTCCTGCAATCACCCCCTCTCATCCTTAATGCAGCAAGTTAAACATGGTTAAAATTGAAAGGAAAATGAAAGTCCTCTGATTATTAAGCAATTAACGGGAAGTGTTCCAAACCATAAACAGTAAATATGAACCAAATAACCAGAGAAAAATCTAAACACATCTTTGATTATTACTTGTCAATAGGAGATTAAAAGATTCCTGTCAGTGAAATTATCGATTGAAACATTTTCAAGAGCACACATCAAAGTATGTCCATTTTATCAGCAATTAACAGAATGTTTCAGGCATGAATGTTTTTCTGGAAGTAATATTGGCTTTATGACAGCTGCTTAGATTCCTGCAGCAATTACCACCAATCACAGCAGCACTGTATGATACACAGTCCTCCAGCAAGTATACTGCTGTATTGTAATAGGTTGCCATGAAATCCTGCTATCTCTCTGGCTGTAAACCAGGAAACACAGATATTGCATATTGGACAAGCTTGGACTTTAATAAAACATGCATTTCCTGGGTGTATTTAAACAAATTACTCCTCAGATTGCTTTCTGACTAGATTTTATGTCCTCATCACAATGCAACTTGTTTATTTTTCATGGATGTTTGATCTGGAGAACTGCAATTGTTCTTAACACTACAATTTTCTATGATGACAGTCAATATAATTTAGTCAGATTATTATGAGGTATCACATTGTAAGAGCTGGATATTGTGTCATAATCTCTGTATTCGGAAACAATATTTTAAGTGCTCCATCCTATTTTGCTGAGAGGAATATGAAACAGTATCCCCACAGTTTGTAAAATGGGTGATCTAGTAATCATCATTCTGTCTGGCTGTCAACCATTCATATCCCATTTCCAGAGCAGATCTTTTTGTTGAAACTTGCTATACAGATAAGTCTAGTTGTGAACTGGTAACTTTTCTGACAGTTTTGATCTTTTAACATACTTTTCATGACAATATGAATATTATTGAAAGTGAAGGAAGTGTGTTTCTGATGATGTTTAGTGTAACGTTCAGTCTGGTCATAAACGGCTTTATTTTGATGATTATCTCTCAACATTATCTCCTTCTCCACGGAACTGTAGGTGTCACATGAGGACTCTTGTCTCGCGAGGAATTATTGAAATATTGTCTATTTTTCTACTTGAGATAAGGATGAATATGATATTGATGATTTACAGTGATCCAATCATATATTTTTTTATTTCATACAGAAATAAAGATATTCTGATAATCCTGTCGGGTATATACATATCGGGTATAGTTGTTTGTAGACCCATCACAGTGCAGCATTGTTAAACTCAATACATACATGTGTAATAGCTTCCTTTTTATAATCATATGGTACCAGCCTTGTTTCAAGGCTTGTTCTTCATCGGCTTCAACACAGATCATATGATCATAATAAGAGTAGGACAAAATTCAGATCATTATGTTTGTGACTCACACTACTCATCTTACCTGATCTGAATGGGTCAGTAATCTTATTACTACAAAGGTCATAAGTCATAAGATAAAGGAATTGCACTTGTCTGAGTTCTAAGACCTCTTAGTCCTCATCGCAATAAAGAAACAGACGTGAGACAGTTGCAGTGGCTGGATGGTTGTATGCAGAGTGTGTCTAAGATGCATTGCTCATTCAGTACAATGTGTCTCATCCACATCAACCTGTCATGTCTCCTGATTCTGTACCATAAAACTAACTCAACAAATAGGTGTGTGTATATTCCCTGAAGCTAATGGTGATTGTGACTGTATTTTCCAGGTGTGACCATGACTATTTGGACATCTATACACAAATAAAGAGTGAACGAGAGACACTGAATCTTCTGGATGCTCAGCTTGCTGGTCGCTTCTGTGGAGATTTACTTGGGAGTTTACAAAACTTGATTGTGTCTAGCAAAAACTTCATCGTCCTCTCCTTCTATACAGATGCCACAAAGGAGCATAAAGGTTTCACAGGATACTATGAGTTCTTTGATGCTTGTAAGTATGTTGGTTCTTGTACACACCAAGGGATCCATTTTATTGCCTGATAGTTGACTTTCCATGTCTCCAGCTGCCTGCAGTCCATGCTTACAGCATTCCACTCAGTGTTTTAGAGACCAAGTATATTGAAGGTTGTCTGCTAGTTCAGTGCATGACCTCAACTGTAGGGTGTGTATAGGAAGGACTAACATTGATATGTATGATCCAGTGTAGCAGCTAACTTGTTCTTCTGATAATACCTCCCAGGGACTAAGCTGACCCTCACATGCTACCAAACAAGAGGAGCATGTCCGGTTTTGTTCATTCAGGAGTCTCCATATTTTCTTATTTAGACTAATGCTCACACTAATGCCCAGTCTCTGAATATGCATTATTTTGATAAAAGCAAGTACTTACATTCAAGCTAGATAAAAGCCCTGGTGAACATAAGGAAACCTAGATGCTTCATTAGGCCTTGTAACAGTGCAGAAAGTGACAGATGGGAGGGAAATAATGTGTGGTTCACTGGCTGTGAGACAGACTTACTGATGTTTAGTCTCTGAGAATATATAATTTTGACATAAACAAGTAACTCCATTTCAATAAGAGCTCTATTGAGATGGGTGATTCAGAACCTCAGAAATGTTGATTCACTTCATTTAGGGTTCTGTCTTTTGAGAAAGGCTAAGCAGAAGAGAGAATACAAATACAGTTTAGGGACTGTGAGACAGAATAATTGCTTATGATGAATGTAAGTTCTTTGCATTCTTTTATTTTAATGTAATTCGTCTTCATCTGAATCCTCTGATTAGGCAACGTCAGTTCTCTCAAAAACTTTACATCCGTGTGTTGTACTCTCTTTCAAAATGTTCTTCACTGATGGAACCAATTTAGACACAATTTCTTGTTTGAGCAAGAACAAGGGTATAGGAAAATGTAAAATAGAAGGAAGGCTTTCAAGTTAAAAAGTCATTATCTTCTTGTCTTGTATTAAAAAGTGTAATGGAAGACATAACAAGATGTCTAACTCAAAAATGCCATTTGTATGATAATAGCATACCCATTCTTCAGAATATTTCCAAACTGATTGTCAAAAGTACTTTTATGCTAACTTTTGCCATCTCTTTGTCTTGTGTTCTTGAAGGAGTTTGTTGCATTTATGGATTCCTCCCGAGACTGTTCATGATAGTTTTATCCCCATAGGAAAAGTGTTTTCCCACTTTAATTGTGTCTTCTTAACAAAGTGCTCTGTCGAGATTGCAGTACATTATTTATTAAGCTTTTCCAAAAAAAACCCAGTCAATTCTTCAGACGCTTGATATATTTTGATTTTCAAATCCTTGAAATGAGAAGATATAGAATGTTTTTCATGGCAAATTATAATTCAGACTACATTCATGATATAAAGAGGCAAAATCATAGAAAATGCAATACTATCTCAAGAACTGCCCAGACATTAATTTTTGTTTTCAGGGTATAAGGTGATAAAGTTTCCAAAATATTATGTGAGATAATTTCAACCATTGGCGCATGACACATTGATAGATTATGGATACAACTTACTTGGATAAGATCACTTCTGATTAACATTATGAACAGATGAATTAGTTTGTAGTTCATGACTTTGCAGTTCATGACAAGGTCATTTTTGTGCTGAACTCTTCTTATTTTTTGTTCTCATATAAATTATTTGGCTCAGATTACTACTAAAGTAGCATTTGACAAAGATGCATTTTGACCTTGAATTTCAAGAAACATTACCTTTTCCAAGATTCAAATAACAAGATATATGCTGCTTGGAATCAAGTTCTTTGATACCAGTTCTTTTCACAGTATCATGATATTTGATCTATTTGTTGGATACAAATAAACATATACATGTACTTCTTGACATCATGATGCTCTTGGTAACCGTAGTATTTACTAACTACTTAAAAAGGCCCAACAATTTTGTTTTGATTGCTTGTAATTTTTTCTTCAAATCTCTGTTTGGATGTACAGGTTTCAATGATTTCTTTGAGAGCATGTTCAGAAGTTGGGGAATGAGATAAAGAGAAACTTTATGGATGAACAAGTTCTGGTGAAGTGACGTTTCGATACAGATTCTTGTATTGTTGTGAAGCAGGTATACTTCCCCTGAGTACAGAAGTCATTCATCCATAAAGTTTGTCCTTATCAGGTTTATATGATGAAAACATATCATTATAATAGCAATTTGTTCAAATGGCACTGAAAAAGTACTGCTTTGAATTTTATAGATGTGTATAATTATATGTGTCTGACATTTATGAAAAACTGATGTATGTATAATACTTACATTTAAAGAGAAGTTGAGTTTGTCTAATAGTATTGCTGATGTTCATGTAAATATTTATTATGTGATAGTTCATTTGGCAAAACCTCACTTCATGGTGAGTTAAAACTGCGGAAAAAATATAAGGTATGATTTTGGTTTGCTATTGCCATGAGGGTTCTGACTATGGATGAGAAAAAGTATGATTTCACATAAAAAAATAAAGTAACTTTTACCATTTCATATAATAATTGATCAAATGTTGGGTATGTAGCCTGTTATGAGGATAAACCTTTATGGAAATGAGTACATCTTCATGTAACTGTCGAAATACTACACAGCCTGCACTTTAAACATTAAGCAACATTGATTTTCTCCCACATTACTGACTGACTCACACAACTGTTTCCCAATAAAGTAAAAAGTCTTGAGAAGCTCTAATATATATATTTTTTTCATCTGACCAAAACTAATTGCTCAGCAAAATGGGTAAGCTGTAAGATGAAATGTATGTGATAATGGTGTGGTTAGTGACTCAAACAACCTCAGTGGTGTGAAGTGCTCCTATATATTAATATGTGTCACAAGTGTCATCATTTTGTTCGCCTGTTAATCCCTCTGCTGTATTAGAGAGGAGAGGCAAATATGCTTAATGGAATGGTATGGTTAAATGTGAACGGTTTTGGTTCAGCTTGGCTTAAGGTCAAGTGAGCTTGTATAAAAAAAAATGTCCTTGTCTTTTATCCATTGTGGACTAAGTGTGTTAACAGTAGAGCAAGGCATTCTTTCCCTTCTGGTGTCAATAACACTGTTTATCACTAGATGTAGGTAGAGGCAGTGGGCTAGCCTTGTGGTTAGAGCATTGACTAGATGTAGGTAGAGGCAGTGGGCTAGCCTTGTGTTTAGAGTGTTGACTAGATGTAGGTAGAGGCAGTGGGCTAGCCTTGTGTTTAGAGCGTTGACTAGATGTAGGTAGAGGCAGTGGGCTAGCCTTGTGGTTAGAGCATTGACTAGATGTAGGTAGAGGCAGTGGGCTAGCCTTGTGGTTAGAGCATTGACTAGATGTAGGTAGAGGCAGTGGGCTAGCCTTGTGGTTAGAGCATTGACTGGATGTAGGTAGAGGCAGTGGGCTAGCCTTGTGTTTAGAGTGTTGACTAGATGTAGGTAGAGGCAATGGGCTAGCCTTGTGGTTAGAGCATTGACTAGATGTAGGTAGAGGCAGTGGGCTAGCCTTGTGATTAGAGCATTGACTAGATGTAGGTAGAGGCAGTGGGCTAGCCTTGTGGTTAGAGCATTGACTAGATGTAGGTAGAGGCAGTGGGCTAGCCTTGTGGTTAGAGCATTGACTAGATGTAGGTAGAGGCAGTGGGCTAGGCTTGTGTTTAGAGTGTTGACTAGATGTAGGTAGAGGCAGTGGGCTAGCCTTGTGTTTAGAGCGTTGACTAGATGTAGGTAGAGGCAGTGGGCTAGCCATGTCAGTGTGCTCAGGTTGACATAAGCGCTCACTTATGATGGAAAGAGTAAAGCAGGCAGCAGGACACATGTGTACCACACTGTCTTGCTGTGGAGACTGTACACATGTGATTCTGTCAACCAACTTTGTGTTTCAATTCCAGTTACAGCAGCACCTTGATTTAATGGTTCAATTGCCTAAACATCAATTTGTGCTTAAAATCCTAAGTTAGTATGGAAGGCACACACACACAGAGTGAGCTACAGCACCAATGCTTTTTTCTAAATATATCATGAATGACACTTGGACAGTTTTCAACAAAACACTTCATTGCTCTGTCAACCAATATCTCACTGTAATTCAAACTTGAGATGTTTTCAGAAAATGTTGAATGGTATTTTCTCAGTAAGTATGGATGTAAGTAAGTTCAAGTTATCTATTATACGTGGAAACAATAATTGAAAATGTCATCTAAAATAACATTAGCTTATAAAATATAATTCTGACTGAAAATAGAAAAATACTGTATGGAAATGGAGATTTATTGTTTAAGCACATTTACAACAGACATTTCTTATCGTGATTGTGTACATCCCCATAACATATAAGTAACCCATAGAGTAAGAGACCCCAGACTGTATGGATTGATTTAACAGTTTTCCCCATTCCAGCAGTGTACGATATAGGAACTGAGGCACCACCGGCCATGTGCGGCTACACCATCCGCAGCGAGAACAGGAAGACAGGCTTCATCATGTCCCCTACCTTCCCTGGCATGTACGCAGACAATATGTTCTGTTACTACAAACTCCAGGGGAAAGCTGGAGAGAGGATCAAACTCCACTTCATCGAGTTCTCTCTCTACCATGGAGAGGAATAGTAAGTCACTGGATTCTACAATGTGACAGATAGCAAGGAAATATGACACCACACTCTTTCATACACACTAGGTCAGGTGATCTGATACCTGATGTGCTAACTCCAACCAGATCTATCTCCTGGGAAACCTCTTTCACAGTCTACAGTTACACTTTACTGTTTCCCCTCATACTTAAGGGAATAACAGTTTGAAGTATAATGTTTTTGACTTCCGATTAGAATCAATAGAATATCAAATTTACCCATTTGATAAGCTTTTGGGATCCTTAACTACATTTGATTTCAAAATTAATTTGGGAAAATGTTCTATATTTCCAGTTTGTTTCTTATAAACCTACACTGTGACATTTAATTGCCACATTTTAATCCATCAAAGAATATACATCTGATTCCAAACTTTACAAAGTTAGTTGTATTTCCCCAAGAGTGTTCAGTGTCAAAGAAAGGGTCTACAGTGCACCAAATATTTTATGGGCGCTTCAGTAAGTATGGTTACATCTTATGCCTTGTTTATACTGTTCACAAGTCTCTTTTGTCAACAGATCTAGAATGGTTAACAGTTGATGTGTCATGAAAACCATGAATAATAAAATATCTGCTATATCTGTATATTTTGTCGGAATAGGAAATCAGCATGGTACCAGACTAAATAATATGTTTTAAAAAAGAAAATCTTGCAAATCATGAAACATGTTTAAGGATTTTAGTAGATATTGTTATATGTATAGTAATAAATCCAGATGTAATAAATAAATATGATAGGTATAAATGTAATAAATATGCTAAATGTTGGTCTCTTTGAAAAGTGTTTGGAAATCAAGATGACATGAAAATTTGATTCTTACCTTGTGTTTAGCTTGTAACTACAGGACACATTCTGACACCTTTATCAATGCTCATCCATCTTTCGTGGCTTACCTTCAGATGTGCTCAGCTGCTCTCCTTAAAACATGAATGTCTGAACATTTCTTTTTTTGCTTTGAGCATATACTATTTGCACAAATTAAACAGGATTGCGTACTCCAGCATAGGATACCTGCTCCCAGATGTTTACACTGCTGAACTACAATTTGTACTATACATAAACAAAACTGTAGGAAAGAAGAGGGGGAAAAAATAACATCATAGTTTATATGTATTTCTTGTGTAACATACATAGACACAACCAGTGAATATCTGGGTTAGAATAAGGAGATAACCATACCGTGTTGGAAAATCTGATTGGGCTTGTTAACTTGGTTGACACATGCTGTTTATCACTGGATTGTCTGGTCCAGACTTGATCATTACTTGAAGCTGTATCTCTTTCTATTTTTGACAATTCACATTTAGAGGGAAAAAAATACACATCTTTATACTTGCTACCTCACAAACATAAGTGACATGATGTGTCAACTTTGTATGTGTAATGTTTAGTGTATGGCCAGAGTAGGAGTATTTATGTTCTTCAGACTTGTATTGTGGATTAGGTCCTTGAATGGCATTTAGAAGTGATACACACATGGAAGAGAGTTTTTGTGAATGTGGACATCTTTATTACGAGGAATATGTTTCAGAGTATATTCTTATTCTTCAACCTGATGAAAACTCTCTTCCTTCTATTATGGATGACTAGAAATCTCAATGTCTTCAAAGGATTCTTTCTATCTATCAGCATCTTTACTGTTGAAAAACACATACTACGTCATGTTGAATATATCTCTGTATATATACTGCTGTAATATTATGTGTGCAGATGTGCATTTCTTGTTCCAGTTGTCCATATGATTATGTGAAGATCTACGATGGATACACAAATGATGCACCTGTAATAGGCACATTCTGTGGCAACTATGACAATACTACAGTCCTGTACTCATCTGGAGAAGCCTTGCACATAGAGTTTCTAACAAGTCAGGGGAGGGTGTTGTTCGATAAGCAGCCACTTGAAAACAGTGGTGATTTCACAGTGCCAAGAAAAGGATTTAACATAACATATAAATTCAGTGATCAGATTGTGAAGTTAGGTAAGTATACCAATGGAGAGCCTTGTGTTTACATCTGCCTTAATGAACAGAACTTGACCATGTAATCTGCAATAGGTAAACCTGGCTATTCAGTGTAATATGGGAGTCCCTGGGGGTCAGTATAGGTCCCCTACCAACCTACTGCTTATTATAGATCATTGACTGGATTGGTGATTGGGGGTCAAATTTATTTTACTGCATACCCTTAACATCATGGATGTTGCTCACTGTATCAGTCACTGGATTGTCTGGTTGATTAATGGCATACCTCTATCAAATTGCTGGAGCAGTCCTGAGTATGGTGCTGAACAACGTGTTATCCATATGGGAGGAGTGTTTGATCACTACTTATAGCAAATTGAATATGATCATGGATAATTGTTTTTAATCTCATTCTTGTACATTACGTTGTCAGATGTGATATTTCTTTATGATTGCCAAATTTCGGAAGAAAACCTGTTTACATTTCAGACTTCATACTACCTGATGCAGAACACTTGATAGGAACAGGTATGTGACAATGTATTGAGGGTGTCCACACAGAATGGATTCTGAGTTCAAACCTGATACTGCATACTTGTTGTAATTACCATTAGTAGTCTGGAGCTGGAACCTGTTGACTGGCCAGAGATAATGGCATGGAAAAATGATATATTACACAGTGTTTTCACATATAGGAATATCTGAAAAGGATAGAGAAGTTAACTATACTATGTTGTTTCATAAGTTCTCCATCTCCACCTTGTGTGAGAAAGTATTCTGTTGCATTGGTATTTCTCTCACCACAAATGTTAAGTACCAGTACTTTCAGATTGTGATGAAATTCTCTTCATCAATTTTAATCAATAATCAAACACTTTTTTATTCCAGGGATAATTTGTAGTGTAATTACTGCCATTGTATCATTACTGTTGTTGTTTTTTTTTTCATTCACAGGTCTTGTTTTTCATTTCATTGCAGAATGTGACCAACGAATAATGAGTAAGCAAGAGACAAATGGCACTATAAAGTCCCCCAATTACCCTGGCTCTTTCCCACAAAACATCACCTGTCGGTACTACCTGGATGGCCTCATGGACAGACAGCATCTAGAGAAAGCAAGGATATTGTTCTTTGATTTCGACATTCCAGGGAATATGCCTTAGTAAGTTGATGAAAGACACATTTATTAACTGGAGCCTGGACTTGATGAGTGTGAAAGGCAAAAGTGATACAATCACTTGTCTCTTTACCCTGTGTCTTTGTTGTGTATTTTATACAGATTGTGGCAGTATGGAAATTTTGCTAATGTGAGATGCATGTATTTTGTTTAGCCTAACTACAGTGTTGTGGGAGGATTTGAGCCAGATGTGCATATGGTATTCATAACATGTTCGTATGTCATAATATTTTTATGTCATAACATCCAGCTGATGGGGATTGGGTGGTCACAGTGTCCTGTTCGTCAAAGTCTGGTAGTGTTCTTTGGCCTGGACCAGGCTGTAGAATGATGGGATGTGTCTCCATTGTTGCTGGTGATGTCTGGTTTGCTGGATATGGACTCTAGCATGATGGGATATGTCTGGAATATTGCTGTGATGTCAAACAATTGTCATCATGGTATGTAGTAGAGACACATCTGGAGCTTGCAAGTGTAAATTATTCTCAGTACACTTTGAAGCAATTCAGTTCTCAGATTACAATACACTGGATTGTAAATAATGTTTCAGTTGCGCACTTGGCTACGTTGGTCTCAATGAAGACAGTCGTCTCAAGGATGGAACCGTGAAGGAGAAATTCTGTGGAACACTACGACCGCCACCTCTAACAAGTCAAGGTCCTCGTCTAGTCCTGACCCTGGACACTCGAGGGGCGGTCCAAGGCGGGCGCTTCATGGCCAAGTACAAGTTTATTACAGGTAGGCAATATCGTGATGGAGGACACCTACATGACAAGACTTTCTATAGACAACCAAATCCATGTGCATGGTTATCTGTGTTAGTCCAGGCATCAACTGGAATGATTGAACATGTTTGGAAAATCTCTGGCAGTTTGAATTAGAATGCATAGGGTCAGATTTGGTCAGATTTGGTCAGTTTATGTTATTATGATACCTAATACTACATCTGAGGATTGAATAAAGTTGAACCAGGTTTGTACAAGTTTGTAATGACTGAGATTTCAGGTGATGAAAACAATTCATTGAAGGTTTGGTTTGTTTTAAAAACTAGGAATAAGAAAATCTAGAAACTTGGAAATGTGATGTTGCCTGTTCAATGCCTCATTCAGTGTTCGTGGCAAGTGTCAAACAGTCAACTCTTGTTTTGGTGCAATTCAAGGGTTGAAGTGAAAATTGTGTATTTACACAGATAATTACCTTCTGAGTAATCCAACTTTTTATCCCTATCGTCATGTCAGTGATCATATAAATAGCTGAAGTAGATACATTCTTGAAAACATTCAGCTGATTATCTGTAAGTTAAATTCTTGTTCAAAATTTGTGTTCTTGATAGCCTGATGAGAGCAATGAGAGCTAACAATCCATCAAAGTGTCTCCAGAATGTGAATCAAGGACCAGTATATCCATTACTGATTAACCAATAGTCTTGAATGATTCAGTATTGTATCAAAATGGCCAGTATATAACGCCTTTATTTGGCATTAAAAGCTGATGATGAAAATGAACAAATTTTATGGATTGACAATTTCTTTATTGCAATAAATGTGACATTTCTGCTAACACTGTTATCATTCCATAAAATGTGTTCCTCTTCTTGACCAGTGTATAACAGTTTTCCGATTGTTCTGTCCTGAAGATAAGGTGCACCAAACAAGAGTTGACTGTAGGTTTCTCTACTTTCAGTGTAATTAACACTTACTTGTCATCTTCAGAATAATTTCTTCTTTTCATTCCAGATTATTCAATCCCAGGGACCCAGATCTCAGAGGGTCAGTCTACACTCTTGTACAATCTGCAGCTCTAAATAACAATTACAAACCTTCCATCTTTAATCAATCCTCAAGTGTTGTGTATGTGATAGTAGAGTTTAACATGGAGGCCCCTCCCGTGTAGTAAACATTGTTACAAATGTAATGAAATCAAAATTCACAATTCCACTGAAAAAGTGGTCAAATGTAACATATGCAATATTTGGGATTACACTTTTTCAGTAAAGTACTGATTCTAATACTTTTGGGGAACGAGTCCCTTCCGGGGACCACACTGTAAGTGAGGCACCTAATCACCAGCACACAAAGTCAGTGATAGAGCCCAACTTGGTTTCCAAATGTCATGGATTTGACTAAGCCCAATAAGTACTCTAACCTGCACTTTACTGGGAAGTGTGATTCCAAATTATAACATGTTGCAACACAAGATCTTGTTCTAGTCTCTACATGAACTATTTCAAACATGTTCAATCACTGAAATCAGATACCTTTGTGCCATGTATAAATACTAGTTTACACAGCCTCTTGCTCAGCTTAAATACAACACCACACATTTTGGTCAGGTGTAACAACTGACTTCTCAACATTTTGTGTATTAACAGTAATTGTCATCTTCAGAATAATGTTTTCTGTTTATTTCAGATTATGCAATCCCAGGGACTCCAATCTCAGAAGGCCAGTGCAAGTTCTTGTATGATGACACCAGTGGGCCATCTGGGACGTTCAATACACCTCGTCATCCTGGCAACTACCCCACTGATCTCACCTGTGAATACATCTTCCGACCCGGCCATGACGTCATTGTTCTCATATCATTCGACTCATTTGATCTAGATGCCAGACAACCGAATCAGTTAGGGTGTGTACTCTTTCTAAGCCCATTAGTTGTCTTCTTTGTTTCATTGTGTCTGTTTGTTGTGATTCCAAAACCACTGCTCCAATGAAGGTGAAACTTTGTGTATTTTTTCACACCAGCTTTGTGACACCCTACAGTCTGTTTTTCTAGATGTCCCCCATGATATATTAGTTGAATTTTTTTTTTCTAGCGATTATCAGGGTATTAAAGTCCCAAATATTTCAGCCAGACCACTATAACAGCACCACTGAGAAAGTGAATTTGAGAATCTGGTAGTCCGTGTTGAAAATAACCCTTCCTTTCCTTTGATCTTGATTTGATTTTCAACAGTACTGAGGACAGAAGCTTTGCATAACAATTAACCACAGTCATCTATTTTCATTTAAATTGTCATGAAATTTGGTGTTTGTAATTGTGGAGTCCATCATGTGTGCTCATTTGTCAATGCATGTATTTATTAATTTATATTTTCAACATTTTGCAAAATTCTCTAAAAATGAATTCTCCCCTCACTGTTATCTCCCTGAAGCACCTAAACCAGTGCTGAAACCTCCCATCCTTGATGCTTGAAGTCATAAAGAATCTGATACTTTGTGCATCAGCCATATAAGTAAATGTATTTATGGCTGACAAATTTGTTGAAAAAGCAATGGAATAGGGTATTTGTTTTATCATTTGTGTTATTCAACACATAAGTTCCATTTTGTTCTGATCTGTTCCATATTTCTTTCAGCATTACAAAATGTTGACCACTTTCTGAAACTACATTGTTTGTTCTGAAACCTTCTCCACTTGAAATTGACAGATTAATGGAGCTGAACTTTGCACACAGGTTTCAGTAGATTTTGACGTCATATTTTGCCTCAAAGTGTATTGCTGCCTCAGTGTTTCCAGCACCTTTTGTTGAGCTGCTGTGTTTGTGTGTATTATCTGTTGAACAACTGAAACTTCAGACTACATATCCAATGAACTAAGTGCCATAGTGCTTTTGCATACACTGTATTTACTTGCTTTGCTAATTATTTTACAAAATTGTCACCCTGTTTTCTTAAGTGGTTGCACAAGCAAAATTGTCCTTCAGGTGAAGTAAAAACAGATGTGAAAATACCTTTCAGGCCTGTTTTCTTAACTGATATCTGAAACAAACTCGTCGTTCAAGTGAAATAAAAACACGAAAAGTGAAAACACATTTTTTGAAAGTTAAGTCAAAGGGTTACTTCCAAGAATTTGAAAACAATTTATATGAATTACTGGATTGGTGAAGGGAAGAAAATCTGATTTGGGGATGATAAGGTGAAAGTGTTGTTCGTTCCATGCAATATTGATCTGTTTAAATCTTCCTGTCAATACTGTGTTGTGTATTGATTTTACACTGCTGCGTAACAGCTGAAAAAGGTTAACAGCTTGTGGGGGGGAAGTTTATTCCATATTATGGGTGCACGCATGGGTCTGTAAACCAAATAAGTGAAACATGCATAAGTATTGAAAGTTGACATGAATATGCCACAACGAAATTGAGATGTTGGCATCTCAGCTATGATGGTTCAGATATTATTTACAGCATATATACTGTTGTTTTTCTTCTGACAAGATTTACCTATTTTTCTGTAGGGTTAAGGCAATAACACTTTCTGAGTTTGAATGAAAATGCAATTCTGTTTTTCATGTCATTAAATTTTGTACAAGACTTTGACTTTAAATTTCCTATTGAATTTATGGATACAGAACCAGAAAATGCAACTATGTGGTCCTAGATGCAAGATGCATATATGGCCATTATAGATTAGATCAGTCTGTGAAACCAGTAATAGCTCTTTCCACCGTGTGGGTCATCAGCTCCGAGCTAAGATACATAATTTGTTTATCAAGTTCTATCACCTTGGTCCACTGATTCCCCCAGTCAGTTTAATCAATCAAATGAATACCAGCAAATAAATTTTATCATCTAATGCCACAACCTTCAGTCCATCTGTTGATGCATTGCAGGTGCCTGGGCAGAGACTACCTGGAGATTCTTGAAGAGGGACATACGAAAAATAATTTCTCACTTGTAGAGAGGCACTGTGGTGAAATAGCCCCTGGCCCTTACACATCATCAAGGGTAGTGAAGATTGTCTTCCATTCCAACAAGTCCATTACCAAGATGGGTTTCAAGGCCAGATACTACTTCCAGACAAAGGAAGAGATATATGGAAGTAGGTTTATGTGTTGAACATAATGTCAGATGAAGGCATCACAGTTTGATAGGTCCTGTCATGGAATTATTGGAGGTGCAAGTGTTTATTTTTTCACTCTCCATCAGCCTTCAGCTGAATCTCATAACCTTGACACTTGTAGTAGCCGGGTATTGTATGATGTGTTTATGCTTCAAGGGAGGTAATTCAGCAATGGTGAGGTGATTAGTTTGTGAAACTGGGTTTATGGTATTGTGGGATACTAGGGGGTGTTTGGTACATTTCTCTAGCAAACAGAAGTTTTTGATACTGCCAGTCAAGCTGTCAAGTGTCAGTTCAATCATCTACAATACAGTGAACAAGGACATATGATGATTTCTACTGGCGAATGTTGTCTTCTGTTACCTGTCAATCATCCTGTTTCAGAATGTGGAGAACATGTCATAAACAGTCAGGGATCTGGAGGAATAATAAAAAGTCCTGACTATCCTAGAAAATACAAATCAAGGACATTTTGTCAGTGGACTGTGAGAGCCAGTAAACCCACCAATAAAATACTTATAGAAACAGCCACCTTCCAGTTAGAAGGAATGATGAAACGTAAGTTTACCTGAATTCTTCTCTCATTTCAAACTGGTCATTACCTATGAACATGTAGGTTAGAAGTGATCTTCATCAGCCCATGTTTGTTGTAAGAGGTGACTGACGGTACTGGCCCATCAGGCTTGCTGATTTGGTTGGCAAATGTCATCATATCCATGTTGTGTAGATTGATGCTCATGCTGTTGATCAACGGAATGTCTGGTCCATACATAATTATATACAGGCTGCTGGCAAAGCTGGAATGTTGCTGAGTGTAGCGTAAAACAACAAACAAACTGAATGTGTTGGAATTAGTTTTGACCATTGCTCAACCTTGAGTCATTATGAATTCGCTATGTATTACAGTACATGACATTCAGGACTGCTAAACAAAATGTTTTGTATACATGTGTTTGAAAGTTCTTATCCAGCTATGATCTTCAGTCTTCATAAACTATATTTATCTATTTGAACTAGAATATGAACATCAGAATATATTAACTGAAACATGACATTATACAATAAAAGGAAGTGACACTCATTTATATGGTTCAAACTGAACTTCATGTGAACTTTGGAATACAAATATTTCAATTATGGTACAGAGCCCTGTGTCTCCTTATCTGTGGAAACACAGTTCTTCTTTCACATAATGTTATATTAGCTGATAGGTTAAACTGTTCACATTTTATAGACATTTAGAGTGTACTTATGTACAGATGTATTGTGAATGTACACATGGTGTATCCACTGAGTCTGACATACCTTTCAACATAATATCACTCTGGTATGATCCTATTTCTTTGCCTCCAGTTAGAAAATCAATCTACATGGATTAGAGCTTGCTCCTTGATAGCAAATGCAGACATTTGACGCTGTGTTTCAGAAACTGGCTGCCAGAATTCTGTGATGAGAATATATGGTGATGTCAACTCAGTGCAGCCTGTCGAAGTGTTGTGTGGCTCAATGAACTCAAAAGTAGCCTTCCTTTCTACAGGAGACACTTTTAGAATAACGTAAGCATTTACTTCATGTGATTGATGTAAGGATTAGTATGGATGATCTGGGCACTGCATCATGCTTGTAGAATCATATGCTTATTCCTGTCATTCAGAGTAGTGTCCCTTGGATTTGAACAAGATTAGCTGATGTGCATTAAAAAAACATGTTGCTCTGATTTTGATAATGATTTGTCTGTGTTTTAGTTGTCATGGTTTCCATAATGTTGATGGTTCTGTATTTTGAGTTTTGAGATGCTGACATATCAAAGTTATGCTTAAGTCTTCATATAGGATTTTTTTTGCAGATTTTGGTTTTACAGCACCATTGTTATTGATTATTTAATTAATTTCTATTTGATTGTTGTCACTGTAACTAGTATATATTATTGTTTATTACCTATGTATTAGGAAAAAGCAAGTTCTTAAATATTGTACATGCAGAAGAGTAAATATTTTAATCACACTGTAACAGCTGAAGGGTCTTGTTGATGTTCAACAATTGCTGTTTCGTCAGGCAGCCTTTTTGATCAGTGCATATCTCTGAGAAAAAATACTGGGTAAAACTATTGCAGTCCTGTGTGTCATAGATTTATGAAACTTGAGTAAAATGTCATCCATTACTCTCACTCTGACACTCATGTCATGACACATGCACTTGTATAACAATCTCTATTTATGATTAGGAGATAAACATACTGTGTTGGGAAATCAGAGGTATATAACGAAATTATAATAGCTCTAAATTTGATTTAAAACCGAACGCATAACTTGAGGTTTTAAATACAAAATTTGGAGCTATTATAATTTTGTTATATACTGCTGATTTTCCAACACAATACGTTTATCTCCATTCTACCATTACCATGTTATTCAGATTTTAAACAAATACTTAACATGTTAGAAAATCAGAGGTATATAACGTGATTATATACCTCTGGATGACTTTGATGAACCAATCACAATCCAGTATTTACTGAAGTCATGGTAGAATTTAGATTTCATCTTATGATCTCTATTTCATTTACAAAATGTTCACATAGACTTAACCCGTTCCAGATTTGTGACATCATTTCGGTCACTTGGTGCTAAAGGATTCAAGTTATCATGGACAGAAGTCAGTGAAGATGGTAGGTGTTAACATCAAATGTTTGTAAAAACAATTTGTCTAGTTGTAAGTTAAAGTGTCATGTAAAAAATGAGTCGGTTGATAAGAGATGGAAGAAACATTGATATACGGTTCCATTGCTATAGACTTGGGTCTACATTAGGCTTTTCAACCAAGCAATTGACTTCATGAATGATACAGTAGTGCTTATGTAAGATATAATTATCTACATGAAAGAAAAATAAATTCTTGATTTGGTTTTTTGTTTGGTAGGAATGATAAGTTAAATGTTCTTGCTAATCTTGTGGTATAGGTGTCACTGAAGCGTATATGACACAGTCAGAATACCTGTATATACATGTACAAGCAGAAGGAGTGTGCCACAGTTGTGCTGTACTAACAGTATATGTTTTAATGCTTTTAGCAGTGAAATAGTTTTTCTTAAATGAATAGCTGTCTGAACATGCTATCTTATCAAAGCTTTTTCATGTTTTTGAAAATAACTAATGGAAACAATTAAAATAGTGGAGGGTCTTGTAATTGAGCTCTGCATTAGAAATGACAAAAAAATTTCAAAAGGTAGATGTGATTTTTGCACACTTGACAACACATATTTACCCAGTCAGTAATCCCTTACACTTAAACTATATCCTCCTTGTTCCCTTATTTATGCAAATACATAAGGATATACACCATTGTATATTATGTTTATAGAATGCTGACCTAATCTGTTCAGATATCAAGTGTTGAAATATTCTGTTTCAGAGACCTGCTTTGGTTTTAAGTGTGCTAAAAACAACTACTGCATATCATCTGAACTGAAATGCAATGATTTACCAAACTGTGGCCGAAGTGATGAATCTGATGAAACAGCTGAATGTAAGTAGACAGGAGTTGTCTCCCTTCTACCATGAACTGTGTATCTCACTGCCAACTATTTATGAGAATCCATTACATGAAAACATGAGCCAGAGTAGCAGTAGCCATCATGGTAGAGACATGTGATAGTTGGTTTAGCAAACACACCTAGATGTGTATTTAGTTGGAGGTGCTATTGGTACACAACTTAGAAAGAACTGAATGGCCAGTATCATGTATGTAGCTGATTTTCAGTTGAAGATAGTGTTGCACATGAAAATGTTTACTCCAGGATCTGATCCTTTGGCTTATTTTATGAGATCCATTCTGGATGGATTCCTGAGAACTAACTAGACACACGGTGCACTGAATGTTGGACTGGCACTAGTATTAATACTGTATGAGGTGCTTTAGTAAGGTGCAGGGGGAATGTAGATCTAACATAGGAGCTCCAATATAACAAGATTGAAGAATTCAGGGAACTACACCTGAAATACACCGTGTCTTTTCTATAGCAGATTAAAATGTTCAGAGAAAATACAACCGAGACAAATGCATCATATGAGCCATTGATCTAGATGTCATGTCACATGTCTCATCTTTAAATAAATTGAAAAAGGATTTTGATTATGAAGAAAAGAAAGTAAGAATTGCAAAGATATTTTCCAGTAGGTGTTATTCCTTTGTTTTAATTTCTAAATTGCATGTGTGAACACCAGCAAACAATCAATCTCTGACCCACAGATTCCAGAAACTGCCTTGAAACAGTGGTGATAAAACATAATGTACGAATGTATCAGTAAAGAAAGGAAATATGGACTTTTTCTGCTGGGTAAATAGCCAGAGATAAAGCCAGTCCATACAGATATACACCTAAATCTGACAACAGGAAGGATTAATGGATTTGCCATTTGTGTGGGAACAACATGTCATGAATGAGAATTAGATCATAAGAATAAAGATTTTTATGGATATCAACTTCTTTATTGTGAGAACACAACATTTCGGAGTCAATGCTTACTCCTTCATCAGGTGATATCAACTTCTTTATTATGAGAACACAACATTTCGGAGTTAATGCTTACTCCTTCATCAGGTGATGGGGTTACTGCTTACTCCTTCATCAGGTGATGAACCTGATGAAGGAGTAACCATTAACTCCGAGACGTTGTGTTCTCATAATAAAGAAGTTGATATCCAAAAAAATCTTCATTCTTATGTATTTCACTTCTAAATGCCCTTCAAAGACTTGAGAATTAGATCCTTTTGGTTTGAGAACATTTCTTAGAAAATCCATGTTTATAGCTAACTGTCATATGATCTTTGCCCTTGCTTATTTTTAAGTGTTGAAAGATTATTTCCTCACATATGGGATGTTATTTAGTAACAAAATATTATTTTATGTGTTGTAACTTAAATTAGGGTGTCATTTTTGAGCAGCATTTGCTTTGCCTCTGCCAGTTTGTGTTCCTGTACATATATGGAGTAATGTTGTACTGCACAGGGTATAGTTGAAGCTCACCTTTTCTTCTTTGTTTCAGCTCGTTATGCATATTATGTTGTTCAGCTCAGATTATTATGTTTTGTTGAATTTGGGGATGAAAATAGAAGTGCACTATCAAACCAAGTTTGCGAAAAATTAATTTCATAATACATCACTCAACTGACCAAACTTTATGTGGAGGGGGAACATGTGATTGTCCTCCCAGAATATCTTGGGCATTACGGAAGCCCAGTTGTTAAGGCATTGGCTCGCCGCACCAAAGACTTGGGTTTGATTCCCAACACTGGTACAATGTGTGAAACCCTTTTCTTGTGTTCCCCATCATGATGTTGCTGGAATATTGATAAAAGTGGCATAAAACTCAACTCACTCACTCATTCAGGACATATAGTACCAGTGTTACTGACCTTGAAGTAGGTTTATAAGTATCATAGTTTTCTATGTAACAAAGGTAACTGTTATAGATTTTACATGACATCATGACACTGATGACACATCATAAGTTTTGAGACTGATCAATCTTCTAACTGTTCTTATGCATTACAAAAAACTTGTTAGGATTGAAAGAGTAGCAGTAGGTCAGTAGGAGAGTATTAAAGCACACTGGTGTTTTAATATAGTCTCACCTTCCTGTTCTTTGTCCAGTGCAGACTGCAGTAAATCTTTGATGGGGAGCTGTTTGTCAAACTGTTTTAACGAAGAAACAAAGACAGGCATACTACTGTTTAGAAATTGGTTGGGGTTCAGCAACAATATTAGCAGACCTAACAAGATACTTCCGTTTGCAGTTATTGAAACTGATGGGCACTTGTATTTTCCTATCCAATTTGTATTATTTTGTTTTCCTTTCTTCCATCAATATAGGCGGAGCACCATCAATGTTGAGTTACCACGTCATCATTGTGTTCAGTGTGACTTGTCACTCCTTTTTTCTCACACATTTTATTTTACATTGAGGTAGGTGGAACAGGCATACTGTATCCCACTGTAGCGCTGACTGGCGCCAGCAGCTACCCCCAACATGGCATCTGTGTTTGTATTGGCACACCAATGCAGAAAATCGGGACTCACAACAATAAACTTTTAAGGAGTCATTTTTTATGGAGACTAGTTTATGTGATCTTATTTGAGTTTACAGGTGTAAAAATAGTTCCTATAAAGTTGGTTTTGGAAATCTGTCACAGTATTAACTGAAGTCAAAGTTAAAAGTAAATGTGATGTCTTGATGAACTGATTTTGTAATATTTAATATCATTTGTATTCATTAACACCCACTCTATACAGTTTGTCTGAATAATATGTTTTTTCTAGTGGGCAAGAAATTTAGAGATATATAAGCTGTTGGTAACTTGATGTAAACTAAACTTATAGAAGTTTGAATATAGAAGCACTTTCTTTTTACTCTGTCAGTAAGGCAGTCTTTAAATAAGAGATATTTGGCATCATTCTCCAAAGAAACAATACAATACGTTACATTCAGTCTTCAACAAATAATTAATCAACTGTCAGCTTCATATATAGAGACACGTTTAACAAATAACAGTTATGCCAATTGTGAAGCAGTTACCTCATCATATATTCTATATATGTGATATATCTCATTTATCACATACAGTTCAATGCACTAAAACATCACTGCTAGTGTGACAAACAGTGAATTCTTCATTAGTACCAGATGTGGCAGATGGTATTCCAGTACTACATGATTGTGCAATACAAACCCATGCTGCTTGTTAGGTGCATGCAGCCATGGCAGTCAGCGCCATGGTGCAGGGAATCGAAGTATGCGTCCGAGTTAGTGTGTATATGTGCATGTTGATCCACCAATTCATTTTGTTTTCCATTAATCAGGCACGGTATATATATTGAAATGTGATGGGTCCCATGGTATGTAATCTTATCTCTCTCTGTCCTGCTCTCCCTCCTGTTCAAATCCTTCAAAACTCTCTGAAATAAACAATAAATGATTTGACAATTGTTGAAAAATTCATGTGGAATGGTCATGTAAAAGCTTCTTGAGGTCTTAACCCAACAGAGGTGAATATTGGACAGGCTAGGTTAGGGTATCACAGAAGTCTTGCGAAAATGAGAGTCAGCATAGCAAATAATGGTATATTACTCGGTAAGCAAGAAGCTGGTCAAAACACAATATTTCCCTTTAAACATAAAGTAAGTGAATCAATATGATAATGACACCATGATTGATTAAGGAAAGCTACTTGATGCCCCTCATGCCATGACAGTCTGTGCTGTACTTTCACTTTCATATTTGATACACTAGAAACCATATATATACAGTATGTATTAAGCAATGGAGTAGATTTCATATTTGAAAGAATGTTTCTTGTGTATTATAAAAGTTGAACATCAACAAGTGATCTAGCATGTCAAGGATTCAAATCCTGCTGTTCATAACAACTTTGACTTTTCAAAAACACCCTTATGATTTAAAAAGTATTCAAATCAAAAAGCTTTGCATTTGAATTGGTATCGTTAGAAACATCATTTTGGAAGACGTTTTGGGTAGTTTCCCCATGTATGGCTTTGTTAGAATCAGGCTCCATGCTTGCCTCGGGAGATGATTCTTGAGATTGGCTGGTTAAACCTGCTGGCCTGGCTTATGTAGGTCATTATATCCGAGTTGTGTAAATTGGTGTTTATACTGTCAACCACTAGATTATTGAGAACTACTATAAATTATTTAGGAACTACATATTGTTGTTGGCAGTATTGAACAAAAAACAGTGGATAAATTTTCTTACCCAGATTTATTATTAAGAGGCTGAGACTGTCATTATACAGATGAACCATTACTGACTTCATCAAAATATTTAATTCACTACACAATTATGCTGCATCATGTTATACAAAGAATTATGCTGGGAAGAGAAGAAATGGTCTTCAGTTCCAGAGTAAATAAATACAATAAGACTTTTGAATATTGTTCCAAGATCAAACACTTCAATAAGTAAAGGTATCTGTGGATGATGTGAAGCAAGGAGAGACAGTTCTGTTATTACATCAATCTTCAGCTGGGTAGAGCAGTATTTCAACAATTGTCAGTACCCTGATAGACTGTTCCCTTGTTGATGGCTGGAGAACCTTCAGCTGTATACTACCATGTTTGCCCCAATCCTTTGGGCTTGAGAGTTTTGTCATAGTCCTTGCATGCTGAAATAACAGCTCAAAATGTTTAACATATTTATTGATGTATTAAAATATATTTAACTCACATCATTTAAGATATGACACAATTGGAGATTTGTTGGATTCCAAGGTTATGAGGTCCTGTATAAACTTGTACCCTGAAACTGGGTTGATCCTGGCTTATACAGCCGCATTTCAAGCTCTGGCCTGTTGATGAGCTTGCTTGTTCACAATTTGCCTGTTTAAATAGAAAATGATAAGTAATGACATGAGCGTGGTCAGAGCCCAATACTGAAGCATCACCTACCTGACAGTGATATTATACAGCCTACTTACAGACCTGGTGCAGCATTATTTTGTCACCAGGTGCTTTGGTTGTAGTATTCACTGCAGCATTGAACCCTCTATGTCTTATGAGGTGAACTATCATATATACATCTATTATACAGCAATACATACATTCACTCTTGTTGAAACACAGTCTGTATACATTCAATGAGAATGATTAGGAAAATGTGGAGCAAGTCACTGGGGATAGTATCACTTAGAAACAATGTTGGAAAGCCACATAGTTGTATAGACCCAACCCTAGTACTATAAAAGGATATAGCACTAGGGTAGGGTCTATACACTTATATGGTTTTCTAACACTGTTTTCAGCGATACAAGCCCCTATGGAGCAAGTTGCATGTGTAGTTTAGGTTTACGGTTTGCAGGAATGTGACTGAGTATGAAATAACTGCCTGTAAAACTCCTGAGTATGATCTCCATGGTTGTGAAAGAACCATGGTATATGTTCCAACAAGTGACAAATATATAGAGAACTCACAAATTCTTTGACAGTGTTATCTGATATCTGAGTTAGCATAGCAGCAACCAAGACCTGGTTGTGAGAGGAGACTAACTTGAATGTGATGTTCCTAAAGGATTTGACTAGCAGTGTGTAACAACATGGCACGGGAGTGGGCACCAGGTGAATGACAATCTAGGTTGTGCACAGGATGCCTGCATGTAGCTGGAACATTGCTGACTGCAGCTTTAGCACCATTCTCTAGTCTGTTATGATAATTTTAATAGGTCTCCTTCTCATAGTGTCAAAACAGTATTATTTGCAGGAAGTTTTCATCAAAATTGAGTACGTTACCACTTGTGAACAGAACTGTGTCATACTGGTTCAAGCAGGTTGATTGTTGGAACATCTGTCATGGAGGATATGCTGTATCTTCTAATGCATGGCTTTGTTTTCAGCAAAACCAAAATTCCATTTACAGATTTCACATCCTACTTTCAGATTGTTCTTACAGGTGTTACTTTATTTGTCCATAGGCTATACTTAAACCATTTGTGATAAAATGTGTTTACCTTATTGCACACAAATAACTTTGTACATATTCATACTTATTATGTTTGTTGAACATCAGTAAATAAAAGCAAGTTAAAAATATTACATAATTTCATGTAATGTACATGTTTAATTGCATTTATCATGTGAATAGTATTTTAACATTCAATGAATATTGAAATTTCATTTTGTGTTTATTCCTTCTATGCTACATGACCATTACTGACCACATTGTCTGCATCAATTGCAGGTCCAACTACAGCAGGGGTGCAGATTCTTCACATAGCCATAGGAACATCCATATCTTCATTTTTTTGCATTATCCTTTTAATATGTGGATTTTACCACCGACGGAAATTTCGCTCAGAAAGGACTCCTCCTGATCATGATCATGTAGAAGTAAGATACGTGTCTGCTCCCACAGGGTGCAACACAACAGACAGACTCCTAATGGAGGAGAAGACTCAAGAGAGTCCACGGTGTCAGAAGGTCTCAATGGTATGATGGAGGCTCGTTCTAGTGTATATAGGATTCAAATTATATGTTAAACACAGGCAGCAAGCAATTAAGTACAACTGGGCACCACCGCTTCTGTGTGTGAGTGTGTTTGGAGTATACTTGTGCAGTACCATTGCAGTATACTTGGAGTCCCCGTTGTGCACATCAGCAGTATACTTGAAGTACACCAGTATCCTGAAGTCATAACTGTGGGGCAACTAAAGCTTTGTGTGCCATGCTGTCAAAAGTCTTCAAAGAAGGGAGATCCCATGACTGAAGAAACAATCCAGGAGAACTAGATGTCACCTTCTGATGGAGAAGGATGTGTTTCTGATAGAAGAGCTCATGTTAGCTTTTGCAGTCCTAAGTCATGAGTTTAAAATGAAAGGAAATCAGAAAACTTTCATTAAAGTATGTACAGATTAGAATAGAGTGCTCATAGAATACTGGAGATTTTTCTATTCATACAAAGAGCAGTTCCATTTTCTTTGCACTATCCCATGTACTTAATTTGCACTGTACTATGTCCAGCCTGTATTTGAATGGTTCCATGTGTAACGTTTGCAACATCAGGAACATTATCCTGCACTCAATACATTATCACAACCACACTGGCTGTGGCGTTTCAACCAAACCCTCAAATAAGTTGACATTGCGTAGCATTCACATATTTCATTATGATCTCAGTTTCTTCAGCATGGAATGAACATCCTCATAGTTTAAAAGGACCTGAACATTTTATGTTCATGTTTTGGATTGTATTCATTGGTACTCCACTTTATGACAGACCCTGTGGATTCATATTACTTTGAGTATTTATGATGAATGACCTGAATGGATGTGTATTCTACTGAAATGCATCTTATTGTATAATACTTGATGAAGCCCTCTGTGTTTACCTGTGTACCAGCGATAAATGACCTATGTAACAGCCATGGTCCACCTAACCAACCTCATGATGACAAGCACATAATCTACTCCTGAGAGAGTGATCTCTTTCTGAGGATATGTTTGTCATTGTACATGACTGCCCTCACATCAGCTGTTGAGAACACATCCAGAATAACTGTTTACATGCTTCATACTGTGAATATTGACATTCAGAAATCAGGGCATATTATGTGTACTTGCAACAGAAGTATGTCACAGATGTTTAAAAACTTCATCCATACGAAGATGATGACATCAGTCAAACTTAAATGGCAGTACCACATGACCAAAATGACTACATGTTTGATCTTAGAATCTTTCACAAGAGGTATGTATTGTACTGTCCCCCTGCAAGATGGTTGGTACCAAACATTTACCTCATGTACAAGCTGCAAATCTGTGTACATACATCAAGTCTTACCTCCATGACACCTGAGTCCAGACTTTAACCTTCTGTTACTGTCCTTCATGTGGTGGTTATGTTGAGACAACAAATGATTCAGATGCTTACAGTATATGCCTGGCAATGAACAGGATGAAGGTTATAGTGTTTTAACATTTTTATTTGTACAGTTCGAAATGTACAGAAGAAATGTGTACAGTAAAAATAGTCATACTATTGCACAGGATAGTACTAGTTGATTGTCGATGTCCAAGTGTGCAGACATTAATCATGCATGCATATGTGTAAGAGGAAGCCAAAGTATGGAGTTTGTGGCCTAGAACACTGCATGGTAATGTATGTGCAGATGTGTAGAAACATGTATCGACATTAACAATACACAGGGAACAGTATTATTGTTGTGCTGTCTGAGTACAGGTATGAAGGGTTTAGTTGACCATGGCCATTCTGCCCAGGTAGTGCCCAAGAGATTCTGAGGAATGAGTATACCCTTCCTGATGTATGTGTGGCTGTTGTGTGTATGTACGCCCTATTATATGGATTACTGGACTTGTGTATGGCTGTCATGTACTGTCCAGTGTTGGTGAATCTGGTCATCAATTGTCTAACCAGTGTATGGTCACGGCATGCTGATCAGCCATTGGCAGCATCATGAAGTGTTTGATGTGTGTTGTGATCATGGATTGTGCGGAGGGGTCCTGGCATACCACTGTCGATGCTTCAGCTGTACTATGGTGGCATGCAAGAAAACCACAAGAAACAGCAGAAAAGAAACGTGCAGTAGGATCAGCGAGACATGTCGAACAGAAGATGATTCAGAAATTACTGGGGACTGGACAGATTCCCAAGCACAAGCTCATACATGTCTGTGCCATACATACATTCATTCAGAGACAGAGGATATATTGAAACTTTTATGATAGAGAAAGCATGTGCATTGTTTGTTGTTATAATTGTGTATAGTTGTATGATATGCTTACAGTTGTTGCTTCTGATTGTTTTACTTGATTGAAAATGCTGTATGTATTTTCGTGTCAGTGCCAGATGGAACTACATATCATCTGGCAATAACCTCTTATCTTGTCTTACCAAAGCAATGAAATATACAAGTGACTGACTGGTCGTATGTTCATCCTTGTTCTGCATTAAATTACCAACATTTGATACCTGTAATAATAGTATCTCCTTTTCCTTTGTTATTATGCCCCACCTGGCATCCTATATGATTGTGACAGAATGACAGATTTGGAGAAACTTAAAACAAAATGCCCCAAACATATGGAAATGTGGATGCAAACAGATTATTAAGTTATTGTGGCTCGACAGAAGAAGCGATATGAATATCAATTCCATGAGAGTTGTCTCCTTTTACTTACACATACACCTGATTTCTGTTTATACATAGTTTCTTCCATATACAAGTTGCCATGTTCCTCCAAAATTTAAACTACAAAGTTGTAAAAGAAAACTGGTATTCAACAGACAGGTTTTAGCAAGGCTTGTACCGATATTATGTGGGTTTATGGATTTTTTTTACAGTCTCCTCTGACGTGCATTCTTTATGCCAGTCATGCTCTAAGAGAATCAGTAGCAAAATATTCCATCTGAAACATGGCGTTACTTGCTTAAACCCTGTAAATAAAATTGTATATTTGTGCAGACATATGAAAATACAATTAAGACAACAGTTTTTTTGTATATGGGTTGTACTTAGTGAGATCATGTAGAACTATTTCTATTTTAATTTCATGCACAGCTGTGTTTTATTGTATAGATGTTTTCATTACATTCATTTGGTAATGTCACAATAAAATGAATATTATATTCTGTTGCCAGTGGATGTAGAAACTGACGTGGAAGAAAATGGATGTTGCAGATTCAAAGACAGTGAATATGTAATATGTAGATGTTTGGTATGTGTCAGTGAATGGCACTATTGTCTGAGATCCTGTAGATAGAGTATTACTGAGTGAAGGCTATATGAAGTTAATACGTTACATGACTATCTGGACTTACCTGTGATCAGCTGACTCCAGGATAATCAGCTGTGATATTGATCATTGTGTCCACATTTTAGTATAGATTCAAATGTCCCCTTTTCATGTGTACAGAAAATGTGTACAGACATGTACAGTTGAACCATTATGTGTACAAAGAAGTGTACATGCTTTACAATGAAATTTCAGAACAGGAAAATGGTTGTATGCTTCTCAAGCTGTGTTGTATTTATGTTACAGTATGAGTGCATGTCAGGTGAGATGCATCATATTTCACCCCAGTCTTCTACCTTCACCGCACACAAACGCCCTCGTCATTGACATGAAGTATCATGTCCTACACTTTGTAACAGATACATCATCATGCATCGTAGACTTCAGTAGAAGAAAATGGAAGCGCACATGTTGCATCATTTTGAACAGACACTACCATGCCCAAGTATGATTTAAAGCACAAATGAAATGAATATTTCGTTGTATAACAAGCATATTGTTTATCTGTATGAGCATTGAGATACCCCACACAACAGAAGGCCACACTTTCACTTCTTCATTGGATGTAGATTTGGCTGTGACACTCTGACCAAATTTATGGAGTTGATTTCTATTTCACATAATGATTGTACCTTGAATGCATTCTTATGTAATACATATATTTCAGATAGTGCTGTATATCCTGAGGGGTAATAGACTTCATTTTAAACTTCTTTTATTACTTGAACATTTTAGACTAACTATGAAGCTGAGCAATATGTTATGTGGCATTATCTGTGTACAAATATATATTACAGAGGCACAGAGGCATCAGTTCCCGGTACATTAATTACAAAGGTGTAGATATATATCCAACACAAGTAACACATGTATGAATGCTTATATACAGCAGACAGGTTGTATTGACAAAGATATGAATGTTTATCATGCTGTACAGAACACTCAAACATTGTCTTCATACTTCCTACACATTTCATTTCAAACCTTATAATTCACAGAGTCATTCATATTTCAAAGTCGAAGAAATCAGACATGAATAATTAGATGATGTGTGAGATGATTATTGTGTGAAATTTAGGCAAAGTTTAAAGATTGTGACATTGAAAGATACTGCTTTAAATTTTGGAATTTCTATGTTAAGAACAGAGTAGATATAGTTCCATTATCTACAGAAGTAACATGTGATGTGAAATCGTTGCCATTTCCTCAGTGTGTGTAGCCTGTATATAGGACTGTTGGTTTGAGAGGATTATGGCACTTGTGGTCTGTACAGAAGTGTGCGGTCCTATAGCAATATCATCCATCGTCCTTTGCCTATACACAATGCATGTACAGCTCTATAGGATTGATAAGGAGGGTCACTACTGACATTAACAGTCTAGGCAGGGGGTGTTGAGAATATGAATAAACCACCATACAACATGAACTTTGGGATATGGCAGTTGGAAGAATTCAGCATGTCATCATAGTATTTGGAACACATCAAATAGAAAAAACACTTAGTCATATGTGTAGGAAAAGCACCCTCTTCTAAAGCTGTCATCATGTATGTGTGTATGAAGTTACAAACTTTGTATTGTGACAACAGAACGAACAGTTTGCTTTAATTACCAACTGCTTGGATGTCCATGTGCTTCCTGCATGTATTTTACATCATTGTGTAGCAATCCTCATTGAAGAATAATTCACAGCTTAATGGCAAACAGAATGATGTGTCGCTCAAAGTAAGTAAAGGAGCAGTTCAAGCTTTGGAATTATTATTTTCGTTGCTATCAAACTGACTTCATGAAGTTCTGTATAACAACCCCTACTGAAAATATTGTATGTTAACTCTGAAACTAATATCATCATTGTAGAGAATTGATTAACTGTTCCAGGGTTTTTTGCATGGTGTCTCCTAGCAACATTGGTTGTACAATGGTAATGACTCAGGTGTCTAGTTCTGTCAGTAACGTCAGAAGCGCTGTGTCACAGAACTGATTGAATTAAGTTGTTATATCCAACTTTTGAACTGCCTCCTTACTTAGTGTAATCTCACTTAGTGTCATGATGAAATATTGAGTGTGTTGTCCAACTGCTTATTTGAACATATGACACTCAGGAATAACGTGATGATGTGCTGTCACTGTGTTCTTACATGGACTAACATTCAGCCTCATACATACACTCATGTTCATCATCAATACATTAGTACGTCTTGACTAAACATTTTGCTTTTATTAAATCATTTAAATTTATTGATATATTCATAGCACAAGCTATTGCTCATTCACAGAGATTAACTATCACTTTTTATGAAACCATTTTTATAACAAAGTACAACTTTTTAATGATACATATGTGTTTGCTTCTTGAAATTGATTGCCCAGTGAATAGTTAACCTGCAGATTGTGAGGTCCGAATCTGTGTTTCCTGTGAGGCTTACACAGCAATGTGAACACTGTTCTTGTAGATGATGTGTGTCCTGGCTAATCATTCTCATGGCCAGTTCCTTTATGTCTTATGATGTCCAGGTGACTGACTTTCATGTTGGTTTACATCACAAATTAGCCTATGTTACCTTACTGAATGAGCTGGTGATGATAGCAATGTGGTAGACATGACTTCAATATGATGTCATGCTTTATCTGTTCAATCTGATCAACAACCTAGTTTATCATACATTTATTTTCTTAAACTTCATTCCTCGACTTACACATTTGGGAAAAACATTTTATCCTGTACTGAACATTTGAAGAATCATGCCCAGCAGCTTAGCATTCATTAGTTTGATCTAAATTATTCTCCCAGTGTGAGATCATTCCAAACATATCAGCCGTAAATTTATAAATTGATAGTGCATAAATCTGGTTGTTTCCTTATGTAATAACAAGGGAAACAGTTTTGACAGCTCAGATCTTTACCTTGACATAATGTCAGGCAAAAACAGAACATGTAGTGATGGTGACTTTTAGGGAGAGTTTAGATTATGGCTCAAGTATTAGGAATGTGGAAGCCTTAACATGTTCTCAATGAATGTGAGATCCAATTATCAGTTTATTTACATCGGAGTGTGTCTTTAACAACTTCCTTGACTTACACCGCATGACAATAGATCTGTTTCGTGCAGCTGAAAACTTGTATTCCACTTTACTATTATGAGGGATTGATTTTGATAAACATTTGAGCATATACTAGACCCCTGTACATGTTTGTGTTGTACACTTGACTGACTACCTATCGTTTTGTTGGTGTTTCCACATTTGTACATTGTAGATTACTGTTTGGAGCAACGAGATGAGCTGTGTGTATAGAGTGTGAATGATGAATGAATGGTGGCAGGTGATTGTTTATTAACATATGACTAATATGTAAAATAAATTTATAAATATTTGCAAACAGTTGGTTTGTTGTGATGTTTTACAGGAACAAGGATGGAGAAATGAGTGGACACCTTCTCATTACCCTTGTGTTAAACAATATCAGATGGTCCTGAAAACAAAACACTATTTGTTAAAGCATGAGATATTCATGTTTGGTTACAAGGAAAAATTGGCACTCTGTTTTCACCCCATTTATATTGTTTTGTGGCATGCAGGATATTGTGAAAATATAACATGTATAGCTCCTCCTTGCACAAGAAGATATTGTGTGATTTTGGAAATGTATCCTGACTCTTACAAAAGATGCAACCCTGTTGATGGCAAAGTGCATCCCTTGTACATCACACTTGCAGTGACTTAGCTCTGAAATGTTGGTGGAATATAGCTGAAAGCATTTGCCCACATCAAACTCAAGGTCCACAGGTTACAACAAAGTTACCTAACATGATATATTCTCTGGACAGGTAAATACAGGTAGATCATATTTGACAGATATTTACCAATCAGTAGATTTGTATTCCTCCAATAGTTAGACTTGTCACCCATGCTAGACCAAACTAACTTGTATCTGAGCCGCTCCAGTGACCCTGATCTCTAGAAACTCCAGACATCATTGACTTCATCACAGAACAATGCAGAGCATTTATTGAAGTTAAATGTGCTATTCAAGAAGCCCACTGACATGGGGAGCAACTTCAACTGTTTGGCATGGATATAGCAGTAATTACAGAAATTGCAAATACTAATTGCGAAACACAGTTATGGTCATATTTTTAAACCAGCACTCCCATTTGAAACAAATTATTAGTCATTAATATGGAAAAATAACTAACTAGTACCAGACTGCAAATAATTCAAACTGATCCCACACATGGAGACCATGAAGTAACAGCTCCCCGACCTTACATCTAATTTTGTTCATTCGTTAAGCCCTATGTGGGAATTTTGTGATCAATTCGACAGGCTGGAGTTACCTCCCATCCATTACGCCCAATGCATTTAAAGGTGTGTTTTTTTTCAAAGGGATTTTACGAACGTTTACTCTCTAAACCAAACAGTAAGGGTGTGAAAGCGGATTACTAGTGCTATGTCAATGTAATCAATGTATTTGTTTGTCTATTCTATGAAAACGCTGCTCCGCAGTTAGAATATGTCGTGTTAGGTAACTTTGTTGTAACGTGTCGAGTAGGACAAACTGCCATGCCGCTTAGATGGTGCCTCATCCTGTCCATGTTTCATTGTTGACTGTCATGACGAGGTACTCTGGGGTCGATTCCCATTTGTGTGAAGTTATTTGTGTGAAGAAAGACTGTGACACGGGTTGGAACAATACTGACCGTGGTTCAAAATCATAATCACTTGCATTTTGAGTAATATTTTATTAGACGTTAATTCCCTTTGACGGAATCGTGGAACCATCACCTGACAGTTTCTGCATCACTGTAACTGTCTTGCTGGTTTGAAAGTGTGATGAGCTGTTTTCTCAAGTAGTAACCATGAGTCACGACTAATTCGATTCAAAATCGATTCAAAATCGATTATGTAAAAGTTTTGCAAGCAATCGATACAATTTTGAACTGTTGAAACGATAAACATCCGTGAAAGAACAGCGTTTCATTCATACAGATTCAGGGCCAACAATGTTTCATTCACACAGATTCAGGGCCAACAATGTTTCATTCACACAGATTCAGGATCAACATGCTTTCACTGATCAAGTAGAGTCTAAGCACGCAACATCTGTACATAATTGATGTAATGGCGTTCATTATACATATCATTACCTTGCGTGTGCCAGTCAAGCCTCGATATGCACACCACCAAAATACGTTATCGCATAATCTTCCACACGATGCGAGTAAAGAGCTCTCGTTGTTAACAATTTATTACTCGCACGGTTCGGGGAGAATAAAGGCTGCCTTCATTGATGGGAGTAGTCTTGTGTGTGTGTGTGTATATATATATATATGTGTGTGTGTGTGTATATATATATACCCCGCGAGTCTGTCGGTCGAGGATTGATGTTTCAGAACTTGCAAATGCCATTACGATGCCAAGCCAAACACTGTAGCAGGCAGCACACGTGCTGTAGGCATATTTGGTACGGTTCTTAGTTAAAAGCAAGGTTCTTCATTCTCCTGCTGATTCTGTATAAGCAGGGATAACCTGCAGCAGGGATAGATCACTCGTTTGCTTTCTCTACAATTTGTACTTGCAGGGATGATCTACAGTGTCTCCTATTCTCCCTGGTGTAAGGTATTGTCTGAATAAAACTTTATAACATAAAACACTCACTCGAGTAGAGGAAAACAAATATTTGATTAACAATGTTAGATGACATCTTGCTTACATACACCTCGATATCATAACCAGACCTTTATGCAGTTTCACAAAAGCGATTACGTTTGAAACGAATCAGACGTTCTACAGTATTGCCTTACTGTGCAGACCTTCTCCAAGATATTCTTTTTTTCCCGAGGACGTTAGCTGACTCGTGATGTACAATGTATAACTTTTCAGCTGACTTAACTCCCTTGCCAAGGTAATATGATGCATCCCAGACCATATTCCTTTTTCACAAATTTTGAATAGGGAAGTTTTAAATACTTCTCTAAGAAGTATCTTGAACTGAAGCAGCCATTATCCATTGGTAGATCAAAAACTAGTCTCTGAAATGAACATATTTCATTGACAAAAGTTCATAGTAAAAAAGAAATACATTTGTATAATGTAATGGAGCCCTCAGACTTTCTTCATTTTCAGAAGCTAAAGAAATCTAGACGTGCCACATTTTGTAGACTTGCGTGGGCTTTCTTGGATATATTTGCTTCAGGGTTTGTACGGCAAAATACCATTTTGGAATTAGTGCCGCAAAGCTCGATGGTAGTGTTTTCTGATTGGCTAACGTCGGTGTGAGGTTACTCATTTCATTTGTCAGCAAGGTCGGTCTGACGTTACGTGTAAGGGGAAGAAGACCTCAGATATTTTTGCAGAAGTATCGAGCACTATAATCTTTTATTATTGTGACATGTCGCTAAATAACCATTAATTCAGTAAACATTATAAAGTAAGTTTCCCTTCTTTTAAGAGGTACATTTAAAACGTGGAGAGTTATACTGTAAAGTGTATATTTGGCTGCTTTAGCTAAAGTGTCTATGCTAATGCTTATCCTGTTAGAATCTCCAGGGTACAATGTATGAAGCACTATCGTTGTGGAGTGGTGTTCTGTGGTTGGAATATTGTTAACAGCGTCCTGTACACCAGTTAAATTTTATAAACTAATTATTTGTAAACACAATCATATCTGAAAGACTGTCCGTGTGTTGTTAAACCGTATTTTCAATATTTTATCTAAGGCAGTTTTCAGTTCTCTAGATGAGGCAATCAAAATGACATTCGGACGTTTCCTAAATCTGACGTGACCCATAAATCTTATGCAATGGACAATATTTAGTATTGTTTAGAAAATGACATTTGTGAATGAATATAATCTGCTTAAAAAAAAATCCCCAACCAGAATATCATCGAAATGTTTATCACACTGCTTCACAAGAACAGTGTTCCACCGCTCTACCAAACTACCTTTACGGTATTCTTAACTGATCCTATCTTGACGAGGCACGCTATTATCCAGTAGATATCCATTTGGTTCCCATGGGTGAAACAAATACACCTACATCTTGGGCTAGAATGCGCCCCCTCCCGGTTTCCACTACCCCAACGCTGAATCACCTTGAGAAAGAATATCTAGGCACTCGATTGCTCTAAATCCATGTGGCCTGCCAAACCGGGCAAGTCCATTTTAGAAGTAGGGATGGAAGGTAGATGCAAGCCTGTGGCTAGTGTTGCCTCGTAGTCTTACTATATCGTATATACTAAAACTTGGATGGTGGTATACATGCCCATTAAACAAAACGTAATTTTCAGAAATAAGATTCTTTAAACAGATTCACAAATAACACCACTGTAATGCTGTCCATTCCCCTGCCATGAAGTTGACCGCTCTAGCAGCACGGTGCCATTCTTTTATCTGACCGGTGCTGTGAGAGGTTTCTCTAACTCTCCCATACTACTAAAGCTGCCGCCTTGTAGATAGAATACGTAGTCAACATGGGACCCAAGGTACGTGGCTTAACTATATTTCTATGTCTATGGTGTTACTTGGTGTCTTGTTGAAAGTATTTTCATGTTTAACATTTACATTGAAAGATGATTTATAAAATCACATGTTTGTGCGAGTGAACGGGACGTCAAACATTCTTGTTTTAACATTTCATTGTCTGAGAATAGTATATCTGTGTTGCACAATGTTAATGTGTGCAGTGTACTTAGAAACTTCAGTTTTCAGTTTGACGGTTTAATCACCTTCTAATGATATAGGTTATCCCTCCAAGACTCTTAGACGGTTATGATAAATAGACATGGAGAAGAGATATGTTGCTAGGTTACCAGTAAGCTTATCGTTCAAGTTATGACCCCTCGCTCAATCTTGGTTCAGGATATACCCCATAATTATCACTTTCTTAACGCGCACGTCAAACGGTGCTAGAGAAATGATTGCTGCCAACTTACAGGTATATATATATTTAGGGGTGCAGTCTTACTTTTATTACGTTACATGGCGTTACCAATGTAACTCTGTACTGCCAGTGCCGAGACTCTCGACTCAGCAAGTGTTTTGTTCAGTACAAGCCAACCAGTGTTAGTCTGGGTGACAAACAACTGGGGGCATAGCTCGTAATTCTCCGTACATACATGCACAGCGTGCATCATACCTCGATTCTAGGCACATCATTTGGCTTACTATACATCACACAAAGCATGTGAGATGCAAAATAAAAACGTCCGTGTGGTGTGTGACGTTGCGATGCGTGGGAGACTGCCAGAACGTGTTGATGCCGTCAGCGTTACAAGATATTTGCAGACATGCAGGGTTCACGTGATGGAGTGTGTGGTTGTGGTTATGTAATTGTGTAAGTATTAGGAGCAATTGACGCGTATGTCAGCAGACTCTCAGATGCCAACGCCCAACACTTCTCAGTGTTTCACCAGTTACCTCACTTGGTGATATATATTAACGTGACATTTTGAAGGCTAGGGTCTCGGTACTGACATTTGGATTAGAAAACCCGGACTGTGAAAAGGGCTGTAGATATATGGATTGCCGGTAAATGCAAGAATAATTTGGACTGTGTTATTACAGTCAGATGACAGGTGTATCGGAGATAGTAGCAAGATGGCACATACTAGTATATCGGGGAGGGTATAGTCAGAGGTTACGGATCTCGGGAACACTTAGCATGCTAGGAACGGATGATTGTAGGTTCGAATCCCAGTTAACCACTACAACGTTTGTGAGCTTGTCAGCTCCATACAGGGCCTCCTGGTTTCCACCAAACTGGTGTTTCACTCTGGACCTCTCTGGACCTCTCCTTACCCTTCTGGTGTAACCTGAATACTGCTGAAAAGGGAATTAAACAACACTCATTCACTCATCGATCTTCTGTCACGTTACATTTTAAAAAATGAACGATTGCGGATTCGTAATCTTGCACGATGTCTGATGCTGGTATTCTGTGATGATCCATATTTTCTTTGCGACTTCTATCGCCTTGCGTACTGTCTGTATAACGCCACCTGGCGGACATGTTTCACACTTTCTGAGTTTATGACCATATACCGCCACTTGACGCCCAACAGCTGACCGGTAACATTGACCTTGACCACAGGCACATTCCAACTGGCGAACAGCAGTTATCTCCCCTGAGATGATATTTCCAGAACCATGAACTTGGACGTGGAATGTTAACGTGATATTTATGGGCAGCAGATAAGTTAACGATGGACACAAGTGACCATTAGTCAAGTTAATGACCAGTTTATGCCGCAACCAGTGTTTGAGTCACCAACACAGAACGCTGATAGACCGTATATAGACTCTGGTTGTTTGAAATCATTTCATCTCTGGCAGGATGGAACCTGTATGTTTATAAACTGGATTCCGGGCTGTTATATGCCTGACTGGCCAAGGTGGAACAGCCCACAGACAGAACTGTTACTCCATACCTGAAATATCTCAGTGACTCAGCCAAGACATTCCAAAGGACTGGCTCCTGTCTACATGTCCTTTCAACCTAGATGTCGCGGTGCCACTTTCCATTAGCTAGAGATATAGCTGGCATAGAGTGACCATCCAGTGACATGCTGTTAACATACAGGTGTAGCTACCCCCGACCTCCCCAACACACATGCCACCTTCCCCACGACAGGAGTTTCCCCATGAACTACGAGGAAGGGGGCAATTAATTAGATCGGCTGGTCAGTAACCCTGCCATGGTATCCTGACGACAAAAACTTTTTCTCGAGTCCTTAATCCATTCTATGTCGTCACTTTTCATTCGTAGCTGAAAAAAACTCGAAAGGTCACTTCCTTGTCTGAACTGTGCAACAGTACACCATTACCGTGGTTTCCCAGCCCTTCATTCAGGACCAAAATACCATCAGTTCCAGTGTGTTACGACACATTGCTAGGTATGATCAGTCACTCTAGCGCTATTAGCTTAATTTTCTGTAATATGCACACTTGCTTCTAGTCGTGTTATGTTTGCGGCTTTTAGGCTTAACAGACACCACCTGACAAGAATGTAACGTCTGGCTCTCTAAGTACCGATAAGTGGGATATGTAACTACCAGCACCACTGTCTTGGATGTTAATTACTACTCCATTGATACTGACACATCTGACACACATACTACTACTACTACTACTGCTGCTGCTGCTGCTGCTGCTGCTGCTGCTGCTACTACTACTACTACTACCACCACTACCACTATTGCTACCACTACTGCTACCTCTGCTGCTAGTACTGCTGCAACTGCAGCTACCACTACTGCTGGTACTACTGCACTCCAATGACACTCTACAGAGTTGCATAACTGAATACCTATCACACTCAGCGACAGCTACAACCGCTACAACCATTGCTACAACAACCCACGCTTGTGAGATGAAAGAATTCCACACCACACTTGCGTGTTTTAATTACACTTTCACCCGACAGACGGAGTCTGCTGTTGTAATCCGTTACCAGGGCAACAAATGAGGCTTACAGTTGTAATATCAGATTCCAAAACGTGCAGTGGTGTAAAATTCTCTGGCATATTCGAACCATGTTCAACCTTCCTCCTAAAATTCCGTTTCCCTTTCAAGGCCGACGAGGTTGATTACCACTGATAACGCAGACAACTCGACTACCAGATCCAGCTGACTGAGCCAATTAGACAGAGCTAATCAGTCCATTAGTAGCCCGCGCATCATTGCTGGAACGCTTGTCTTGTAGAGCGTCGGAATGACGGGCTTCTGTAGTGTGTAATATGTCGAGATTGTTGTGATATAGTTGGACTATCGCTGGTCTGTCTCACTGTCCCTGAACCACATTACTTCTCCTAACTACAGCCTAGCCCTAGCTGCAATGCTGAAGCCTAGATTCCCTTAAGCTCAATACACAACTAAAAGGTCTCCTACTTTAATTTTAATAAAGTTATTTGTTACAATAAAAAATTATACATGTTCAGGGATATAATCGCGTCTAGAATATCACTGATTCTGGCGCAAACCTGAGAAACGAGCAGTTCTTTGAGTGGCATTGACAAGTTGATGTGATGAACAAAGGTGACGGATATACAACGCCGGTATTACAATATATACCATGTTTCTTTGTAGTTACTAACGCCGTAATATTGTATTTAAAAAATGTTGTAGATCAATAGATCTTATTGTTGATTATTGTTGATTTCCCTTGTTTAAGAAACATAAAGTTGTTAGGCTGATGATGTGATGTCTTCAAGACGCTGAAGGAACATGAAGACAATGAAACATGTTTTCAAAGAAATATTTTCGTTTTGACTTGACATTAGAAGATGTCGAGAGACGGCGTCGCAATTATCGCACACAATCGTATCGCAATTATCGTATCAAAGAATATACAGATAACGACAACGTTGAACTGACACATCAGAGACATATCGAGAAGCAGAGCGCCACATCAGATTGACTTTATAAAGTGGTCTGGATCAGTTACTGAATAGATGCAGACTTCGATTTGACATGGCTAGAAGAAACATGGATGGCCATCCACGATAGCACGATGTCATGTGTAGCACGATGTGAGCACGTGTATTCGTGCTCCTACCTTGAATCACGCTGGGCCTGTAACACACTTATGGAATATGTTCACATATGTTTAGCATGTGTATGACATTTAAACAAAATACATATTTCGAAGTAGATCCCTTCCCTGAGTCAACACAGAGGCAGAACCGTTTGTTTAAGAGGACCCGCCCCTCACCCACACCTTCCCCCCACCCCGACCTCGCAACACACCCACACCCCCATAGCGTGGGCTATCATGTTCTGTTAACATAGCCTGGTGAGATGATGTTCTCCCTTTGATAGGCCGCTGCTGCAGGTGTAACTGTGCCATCAAGTGATAACAGCTGATACTAGTGGGTCACGTGATCTGTAACGAGAAACGTACTCAGCGGGACTCGAACTGAGCCACGATGAATCATCCTCACTTAGAGGTGATAGAAAACATTCAGATACCGCCTATATACCACTGGCCGGTCCCATCGGTTAACACATTAGACAACATAGCCTAGCCCCCTAAAATCTTCTTACTGATTAAGTTTGGACATCTAACTATTATTGTAACACTGTTTTAACGTGGATGGTGCCCCCACTTACTTAGAAACGTTAACTACAGCCCCGGTCAATGAACTCTTGAACTTATATCCGGACTGTATACAGTGGAAGCTGTGTAACTCGCCAGCTGTCAAATCCGGCAGGTTGTCATCACAGGCATAAAATCTGTCTCGTCCATGGCTAATACATTTATCATCATTTAAAAACTCGTACATGATGTTCTGTAAATTTTATTATTCCTCAACCAAAGCTGTTCGGCACCAACTAAGCCAGACTCCTTAACTATGAAATACAGTGGAAGCTGTCAGTATCGGCATCTGTCCAATCCGGCAAGTTGCCATTACCGGCATGAAATCACAGTCCCATCCGTGACATGTACATTTATCATCACTTCTACAATCCGGCACATTGTCTAAACTGAATTGTTTATTCAGTCCCAATGAATGGCAGGTTTAAACAGCTTCCACTGTACCTGTTATGATTTTGTTGCAGATTGATGAGCATGCGTAATAGTCAGATAATCTAAGACTGGGTATGAAAGTTTCAAGTGAAATGATCGTCTAGCGAGAAACATTCCCCCGCTTCATCCACTCATCACCATTCTCATCCCCCCAATCCTCACTCCCACCTCCTGCTGAATCAACATCTCTCCACATACGTAGAATACACCACCATTCGCCCCCAGTTTCACAAGAGGGAGAAAATAGCTGCATTTTCGTGACATTTGGCCATGTTTTATCTTAGCTTTGGTCCCAAAATAGCTTGGTCTGTGAGGAAAGTTTCGGATTGTGAGAGAAAGAGCTGCCAGATGTCTCATCTATTTCTCTGTACAAGCACCTCGTATAGCACGGTTCACTACTGTGGTAAAGCCTTTGGAGTTTAGTTAATCGCTGTATCAATAGCGCTTACATTGCTGCTGTCAATATATATAGTATTCCCAGAAATTATTGAGAATCATGTTGCGTCATGTAACTCATTACGTTTATTAACTTCTGGCGTTTTACTTACATAAACATGTTAAAACATCATCCTTTTACAGTCTCAGTCTTGTTTTAGTACTTTGTTAGACCTCCTCGCTCAGCAATGCATGCCTGAATACGCCTAGGCACACTACCCATCAAAGTTTGTAGGTAATCGTGTGACAGGGTATCCCAATATTGGACCACCTCGGCCTTCATATCTTCAATATTTCTCAGTCCCTTTTGGTTTATTCTGTCCTTCATGACTCCCCACACATTCTCAATTGGGTTTAGGTCTGGGCTGTAACTGGGCCAGTCTAAAACTTGAACATTTTCGCCCGACAACCACTGTTTTGTGTAGCGCGCAGTGTGTTTTGGGTCATTATCATGCTGGAAAATCCAATCATCTTCATACAATGTTTGTGCTGTCGGAAGAAGGTGACCATTTATAATGTCAACGTATCTTTCTTTTGTCAAGTTTCCCGTGAAAACACACAATGGCGTCACTCCACGAGCCGATATGCCACCCCACATGTGAAACTTCGGGCTATGTTTTGGTCGCTGGTAGATAGGTTTGACAGTATCTTTGGTCCAAATGTTCACACAATTAGGGAAAAGCCAAACAGAACTTTCATCCGAAAAGAAAACATTATCCCAATCTTGATTTTCATTAGCCCGACACCAGTTTAAACGTTTTTCCTTTTGTGCATCTTTCATCAACGGCGAGGGAATTCCACGTTTTTTCACCCAATTAAGTCTCTGTAATTCCTGCCTAACTGTTTCATTGCATACCTGAGGACTTCCTCTGCTAATCATTTCATTTCTGATGTTCTCAGCACTTTTCAGTTTGCCCCTACTCACAATCTGCCCAAGTCTTCGACGATCCACAACACTGAATTTCCTAGGCCGACCTGCCCCTGCTTTGTGCTCTATCCCGGTTCCTGTTTGAATATTCTTCAAAGTTCTGTATACTGTAGACAGAGGAATACCATGTCTACAAGCTACCACTTTAGCATCAGCCTCACCCCTTTCAAAATCATCTAGAATGAGCTTTCTTTTCTCTCTTGCTGTAAATTCTGCCATGTCAACACAGGAAGCCGTCTGCTCAGACAAGGGAGATAACTCTTGACGTAATGAGCTGCCTTCTAAGCCTTCAAGAGTTGTCTCCCTTATTTAGTATGCTTAGTGCATAGTGAAAGCCCTTTTTCCAATCTTAGCATCATTAGAAAAAAAACAAAGATTTTCTCAATAATTTCTGGGAACACTGTATATACTTATAACATACGTGTAAGTGTATAACTGAACTATACATACATGGTACTAGATATGGTAATAGTCACTGTAACAAGGGTCAAATTTAAAAAAAAGGTAATTATCCAGGGTAAGAATGGTGTTGTATTTTGGATAAAATCGAAAAACACCCATCTCACCTCATGTTGTAAACACAGTTGTTTAGTGGTCTCAAATCGGAAGTCAGGAATTCGTTACTGTACATATACGCACATTTTATTTGTCCATTCTTTCGGTGTTACATGATACATGGATTGATAAAAAATGTGTATATCTGTGAATAGCTACGAATTCCTGTTTGAATGAGCTAGTTTAGGTAATGCAAGCTATTTGAACTTAGGCTTTACACTCCTCTCTGAAATGAAATGACTGCGCATGTTTCTACATGAAGTCCAATACTACATGGCGTATTTCTGCCATTTTCATGGCACGACCGGCATTCTACCTAAAGCCTTTTTGTGGTTGTTATGGGAACAATTCTCACTGAATCAACCTTTTGACAATACTCTGTTTTAACAGCCCCTGAACAGTCCCCGAACCACATTATTTTCCCTACTGCCTTGCCTTTCCTCCAATGCTTAAAACCTTAATGAAGCAAGTCTGTCCCAGTTCACTCAATTTCAGTTTAGAGGAGTGTATTTGTTACTAACAAAATTACAGGTATTCGGGGATTAAGCGTTATAATTTGTCTCACAGTCTCTCACAGTCTCTCACAGTCCGTGAACAGTCCCCAGGGCCAAGGCTGTAAATGAAGAAAGTCTTGATTTCCCAAAGTTCTGAATCTCTGGTGTACTTTGGGTTCCGTTTCGATTTAAAGAGGATTGTTTGTAACTATCAAAATTACATATTCACAGACAAACCGTTAGTATGTGAGCGTTAGTCTAAAGGTGGTTTGCCAGATAGATGATGTCCGTGGTTTCAGTGTAGCGACCAGCCACATGAACCAGATGTTCCCCGAGATACAGCAGTGTTGAAACGTGAAGGAACCGATAAGGGAATACATTAACATAGGGTAATCTCTGTCTTTGATGGTTGCTCAATTCAGTATTGAGAAAGCTTTTTTGTGTTACACCCTCAGAGTAACATCACCTTTATAAAACATCAGGTTGTGTTTCATGCCTCGCCAGTATCCCAGCATCTATTGCAATAGCACCACAGCAGCCGATCGTCGTATGGGTTGGGCAGTTATCGTGAATACCTAGTGTCTCGAATAGGCTATGCCATATATGGTCATTTTAATGTCATTTTTTTAATGTCAGGGGTTCAGATCAATCGTACTGCGTCAAATTCAACGTCAATATGCGCTTCATTTATCCGCCGTGGTCGGCGCCCATTGTGTGTGAAATGAATGTTTGGTTAATTCTGGAAACATATTAATTCCTATTTCCATTTCATGAGACTAGTCATTCTTCCATCTGGGGATCATTTTTTTCACCGACCAACCATGTTACTCTGTTTGTTTACATAGATATGTTTACCCACTTTCTAAGTGTGGTTAGAAGTGATATTCAAATTGCATTCTTATCGTGAGAATATTCCATGACTTGGTTCATGCATGCCATCGTATCTCCCAGATTTCACAGGTTCATCTTCATGATGCCAATCAGTAGATTATCTAGTCCAGCGCGACAGACCACCGTCATATAGCTGAAATATACATGTGTTAAACAAGATGCACACAATCCCTTCTGGGCAACCACAGCAAATACCTGCACATGGGGCTTTTACCCTTCATACATCACTGCAATGACCTTGAGAAACAATACTGTTTCAGCACATTTTGTGTCATACGATCCTATTCTGTTTACTAACACGTGTCCGCATCTTCAGAATCAGAGCATCGTTCTTACTCTTTCTTCGACTACACCTTCTGGCTGGGAGAACCAGCAGCTGTGAAGTCGTTCTTTATTCCCTGTAGTATGTTTTAAGACAGTAGAGTGACGTTGTAATGTATCCTTCTGTCAAGGTGAGCAGCAAACATTGCTTGGTTCTCCCTCATGTCAAGGTCAGATATCTAATCATCATGTCAGGACATCGATCTGACAGTAACCTGTGAGAGTTCACCAGAAAGTGGTTTCAAAAGCATATGACTGTAATGTTCGTAAAAAATATTTTATACACGTCAGTATGTGGATATTGACTGCGTAAATAGCGTCTGTTACTTCAACAGCGAAAAGACTCCCTGTATATTATGACGAACGCTTGTAAGTATGCAAATAGTAACACTCGCATAAATGGCAGCTGGGGTTTATATTATCAATGTTTATTTATAGAATAGCCAGTAGTAGTAGTAGTAATAGTAGTGGTAGTGGCAGCAGCAGCAGCAGCAGCAGCAGCAGCAGTAGTAGTAGTAGCAGTAGTAGTAGTAGCAGCAGCGGTGGTAGTAGTAGCGGTAGTAGCAGTTGCACCAGTAGTAGTAGCAGCAGTAGCAGAATCAGCAACAGTTGTAGTAGTAGCAGTAGTAGTAGTTGCAGCAGTAGCAGCAGTAGCAGCAGTAGCAGTAGAAGAGAGGAAGAAGTAATGGGCACGGTAGTCGTGGTAGAAGCAGTAGTAGTAATAACAGTATTAGAGCTAGTAGCGGTGGGAGTGTTGAATATGCGGTACTGCTGTAAATATTATTAACTTGCCTGAAGACAAAATATAAAACTCTAGTGTACATGATTAAGTCTGGATCAGACAAACCAGTGGTGGGTCGCATGAGCTTTGCCGTTTGAATGTGAACCGAATTGCGTACCTCCCTCATCTCCAATTCAGTCTTCTCATTGAAGCCAATTCTACTTTGGTGTTATTCAAAGAATATTCTTTCATACCATGTTCTTCAAACGAAAGCCGAGTTTTAGAAAAGCATGTTATGGCAATTAGAATATTGGCAAACTGTTTTGTATGCGTACGTACAATGTTTTGAATGCCACCATAATGTGTGACAATCAGATGAACTAGTAAAACTGGTGAACACAGATCCAATAGATTAGCCCACCTGATGGCCGAGATAACTCACAACAATTACGTGACTACAGCCACAAAAAGTGTCATCATGGCAGAAGATAAAATAATGTCGTTCAGTGAGCTGTTAGACATTTTGAACTGGAGCATTGTCATGGCTGAGTAGGACATATGTGTATGGTAACGTTTCTGCTACAGATGACAGAATGTTAGCTAGCCAACTTTACAGGGAGCCCAGTTCAAGGTAATATATATATAACAGGCTTTAATAGGTTGCCCGGTATGTTTCAGTGGTTCTAACGCGTAATAACCACACCTGGAATCTCCTGGGAAAGGACCGCAGCAATGATTAAGACAAGTGAATACTTGGGAGTTCTTTTGACTGTTTTCTCGGTTGTCTGTATGTACATACATGATGATTGGGCATTTTCCATGAAATGATGGTGAAATATTTCTTCCCTCTCCAAACTAACCGTACGCCAATATAAGATGATCGTCAGTTCTCTATCAACCACAATGCATAATTATATCGTTTGATATAGACTTGTTAAGCAGGGTGTATATACTAATAGACAGTGGGACTCATCATGACGTATAAAAGCAGTCTGGGTATGTGAAGTGGAATCTGAATGGAAAGCTAACCCAGCCAAAGATACCTGAGATATGTCAAAGACGTTCCCATCAGGAGGGGTCACTCCGTCCACAGAAAGTACCACACCTTGGTTACACCTGGACGTGGTAGTGATAGACAGACTTGCAGCAGACATCGCCACGCAGTTCACCTGTAACCTTTCATTCACACAACAGATGCCAACATGATAATATTGGACGCGCGGTGTCAATGACATCATGTACCCATCTCGTAAACACTGAAAGGCAAGAAAATAAATATTTCACATACGAAATATGTTTTCAAATACAATTTGTTAAGACTCGTTTAATATTGATTGCTAACGTTAAAAAGAGAAATCTCTCCGTTAAAACATCATTAAAAACAGTGTTGCTTGAATCCCTGGCATTTAGACTCACAGTTTTACGTCCAGTTTACAGCGTACAGAACATAACACTGTTACCAGTTGCCACATAAAGGGTCAAGTCAATACCCTACATGGCAGATCTATTTACATTCAGCAGACACAGGCCTCTCTTTTCAGTTAGTGTCTCGTTCTATTCTGAGAATATGAACAATTCTGGACTAGTCTGTGGTAGAGGTTTGGGTCTGTGTATTTTCCGCAAGTCTTGTTCGCCTGAAGTTGCCGAGCCAATTCTCCAGGCTCGAGCCGCCATGTTTACATATCCCTCCAACAATGCGAGGCTCTTGCTGTCCAGGTACACTGATCTGACGTTCATTTGTAGATCTATTCTCTGGAGGAGGAGGATAGGAATGTAAGATATGATAATCACGTGACCAAATCGTATAAGGGACCATCTCAGATAAACATAGACTCATTTCGGAATACTTAGTGATAGTGACATGGGAATACAATGAATACTTAGGTATGTCGATGGATCATATTTGTATATATTCCTTAGTGTTGAGTTGGGGATTGGATGAAAGATATTTGTGTAAGAATTAACAGAACTGCTGCCAGCAGAAATAAGAGGGCAAATTCACTACATGAAATACCCACAGACAGATACATCAACACCGCTTGTCTGACAACATGGTAATGTCAGTAGCTGATGCCAAGCTCATATGTAACAATGTCACTTTAACATAGTTTTGGAGCATTCGCCAGAATCAGCTACGTTGAGCGTCTACCGTATAAAGAAATCCTTAAATACTACAGGAAGGAACATAACAAGACAGTCACACATGTATGTGAACTCCGGCAACATTCCACCGTTACATGAATATTTTTTTATGTTTGTGTAGCTGTTTATGTCACTGCGTACATCACGGGGATGCACAGGTAGTATAATCCCACGTAGGACCCGGATAATGTGAGTCAAGTGGTGAAACACGATCGGATCTGAATGCCACTGATTGATAATACTTGGTATTGATGGTTCATCATCTCTCGTCACATACTAGAGGTGAGATGGCGATCATCCTTCCTTCATGCGTGTATAAAATAGCTGGTAGAAAATAAATATTGTCACAACTGACCAGACAATATACATGATATATACATGTGCGTGACAACCACGCGGTACAGCTGTTCACAGGAAAAACCTGACAGATAGCGGAAACAGGCGAAGGTATACTGCAACATATGGTGAAATGTATTCCAGGTGGAATTACCGGGATTATCATGGCACATCAACGCATGGTACAGTTGCAAAATCCACAATAAACAGTCCCCCCGTGAAACGTGAAAAATAAGTCAGAGCTGAACCTAAAGTAAACTACTACGAATGAACCTAAGGGCGTAAGTACCATAATAAAACTAGCTAGGGCCTTCACATAACGGTTGCTAAAAAGGCTGGGAAAGCCCTCAATACTATCCAAATATTACACGAAAAGAAAATGGCTTGCTATGGCGTGCCTGTGAACCTCAAGGCCAAACCACTTCCCCCGTGTAATGTTATCTAAACAACTGGTTATGTCGACCACCACAGTCCCATTAGTGCGAGGTTCATCTGTCGTTATCTTACGTTGTGCCAGTCGTCAAACCAAGACGGAACCTAGCTTCAGTCCGCCATCCCTTAACATGGCGAACAACGTCTGCTTGTACCTAACTGTAACTCACACAGATGCGATTTTGTTTATGTATATAATTAGATCAGACGCAAACAAACCATTGATGGAGTGATTTTTGTTTCTTAAGTATCACTTACATCAGTGTGTGGCTCAGGATTGTCCTTAACAGAAGTACAAGCATTAGCAGCGATGGACGCCAGTGGTGGACGTTGTGCCTGAGAAAGGTTTGGGAAAGAAGGAAGGGCTACGTACTTCTCCGAACCACGGGCAAACTGTAGCGCAAATGGGGTTGTGCAACAGAGAGAAAATGACTAGCTTTCTTATATGCGAGCGAATCCTTGTGGAATACTTGCAGCCATACCTCCCCTGCTTCATTCTCCCATTACGCCAGAAGTGTTTATCTGCAGAATAAATGTTACGAAAATCCCAACAATAACGACGAGAGATCGGACAAATACGCTCTAACAGCGTATTCATAGTAAAATTAAGCATTATTGTATATCCTTTTAATTTCAGCTTGTTACTGTTTCTTCATTCCGTTGAACCGGAAGTTGGCAGTGGAAATGGAGGCGGAGATATAACACGAGTGAAAAGTTGAATAAAATATATTTTACGTTAGTAATTATTATGAAATATGGGCTGGGAATTTGAGAGCACAACCCAGCGAGGAAATAGGTGTGTACCTTGTACCTTTTAATGGTGGCGATATTTTATTTTGACATGAAAAATATATTTCGTTCGCATATAAGAGGTCTAGTAACTTTTTTTCTCTTGCGCAACTATTTGCGCTACGGTTTGCCTATGCCCGAACATACTCTCACAGACAGAAGGAAAAAGACACAAGCAAGAGCGCGCATTTGAGTATGACGTATATCACGACAGGAGAATGACATAGTAATGGTGCATAGAAACATCGGAACAATTCATGCAAACAAAACATGTTTCTGTTCACTGTTATTCAAACACATGTGATAGACCGTGTTTCGGAATACGTTTTAGGTCTTCCAGAACACAGGCAAACACACGTATCATGTGCAGGAATCATGATCACTAGGCCTCCAATGGGCCGGGGTTGTGTTCAAGGAAGCGTGTCCTCTAAGATCACAAAGAAGGACGTTTAGAAAACCTCCCAATAACTCATATTTTTAATTATAATACAATAATACTTTATCTCGTATTCACGTTTATCTGTTCTTTTAAATGATATATTTTATATAATTTTGTAAGTTGACTGATAGCCCATATGTCATATATGATATTACGTCTGTCAGGTAGCGTGAATCAATGTCTCAGAAACTGACTAAAGTAATATAAAGTACACATATGTTTACCACATCCTTGTTACAGCGTGATCCCGAGTTGGAGAAGCAGGCCCTGGACTGGGTGGAGGCCAACCTGGGTGAGGCCATCGACAGGAAGAAGCCTTATGATGACGTACTTAAAGACGGAATCATCCTCTGCAAGTAAGTTGTACAGTGCCAGTACTTCACCGGCCGCTTCACGTGTTGCTTTATTAGGCCTTAGGTGGCACGATAACCGAGTAAAGAATGATGAATATACGCTGGCAAATAGTCTTCTGCTTTGTCATACCCTTCTTATAACGTATCAGGTTCTCATTTTCTGTGAAATCAAGTGAGGTGAATACAGTTCATCTTGCCGTCTATAACAGAGTACTTATTTATGATAGAAAATGATCATGCGTCCTGTGCCTTTGTAAATAGTTCTGTGCCTTGTTGTAAATAGTGATCTGTCATCTTTGGTAGCACACCATCTTGCGATAAAAAGGATTGTCCTTCTGGTGAAGGGCAACTTTCCTTCTGAGACAGGAAGTGATCTCTTCTCCTATGAAAGGAGGTGACCTTTCTGTCTGTGACTGAGCTTGTCCTCCCTGTTTTTACCGCCCGTGTCCTGTGCTGTTGTGTTTAGACGTATACCATTTCTTCTGTGATAGGCTATGACCCCCTATGCTTATGCTAGAACATGATTTGCTTTTCTCGACAGACTGATGAACAAGCTGAACCCTGGGTGTATCAAGAAGATCGACACAAAGGGGGGTGGCTTTGCGCTCATGCAAAACATCGAGAGGTTTGCCAATGCCGCTACCAAATTCGGTGTTCCTGCCAATGAAGTGTTCCAGACAGTTGATCTCTGGGAAAAGAAGAACATTCCCCAGGTCACGCTCTGCATCCACGCGCTCGGTAGAATTGTAAGTTCACTCGTACTCGCCAACAAAGAACTTTTCGTGACGCCACGCTAAGCCAGAAGCGCAGGTTTACATCGCAGCAGTCTCATTACCTCGAGCAAGGGGCAGACAACCCAGTCTGTCGTGTAGACACAATCATGGGGTCACGGTTAAACGTTGTCGACCTTGCACCAAGCATTGTGTTAGTTTTCGTTTTCTGCTGCTAATCAAGTGTTTACTAGAAGTGCTGCTTATATATAGGGGACAGTCATTTTTTTATTTTCCCGTTGATTGATGATACTGGGATATTTTGAAAAGCGGTGTAAATCAATACTCGATCAAATCAGAAAACCGAACGCGAAAACATAGAATATTTGATAACTGTCTCAGAATTTTAGTCGTTCTAATATGTCTTCCATGTGACAAAGTATTTTAAAAGAGCCATGTTGCCAACAAGAAATGTGGTCGTGTTTCAGTGTCAAACAAAGCCAGATTACACCGGCCCAATGCTCGGACCCAAGATGGCGGAAGAGAACAAGCGAGAGTTCACAGAGGCCCAGCTGCTAGAGGCCAAGAACATTGTGAGCCTCCAGTATGGCAGCAACAAGGGTGCCTCCCAGGCCGGCATGAACATGGGCAAAATGAGGAGCGTCCACGACTAGATGTGCACATACGCAACACCTTACACATTGTGTAAATATGAAAGGCAGGTGATCACGGACGGTCGAAAAGTCACAGAAGTACTTATTGATATATGACTGATTATCTATCTATTCACTGGATATGCTAGATCTGACTCACTGGAAGCAGTACACATAGTATTCCACAGGCAGCAGGTCACAGTTTCAAATAACCATAATAACAATTAGCATAGGGTAATGGGCATCAAAACATTGTACCCATTAAACCCTTCCTTCCGTGGGCATCTGCCTTCCTTTTTATGAAGTGAACCTATCATACACTGAGTAGATGATTATGATGATTATTATATATGCGAGTATATGGGTATAGTTATATACAGGTAGACCTGAATTAAATTCATAGCATAGTACAGACATGGTCATGTTGAGGGCGATCTAAACACGCCAAAAGAGGTGATTATAATTAAACTATTTTATACTTTATTAAGTGTTGTGTTCAAACGCTTCATCCTAAAGGGAGTCTTCCAGCAGCGTTTACAAAGTATCAGAGTAAAATTAAACAAATTTAACATCGTATTTTGATCCCACTTTAGAATATAAAAAAGGTTTGCATAAAAGTTTAAGTGTTCTGTGAAGCATACCTCGAAGAGCCCCTTTAAGACTTTGTCAGCTTTCCGCGTTTGCTGTGTATATATACTCTGTAGCTTTGTGCGATGTCAGGTATCGGTTGGTTAGTTATTACTGATTTTATTGTCCTCTTTTGTCCGAATTCTTCTGTTTCATGTATGGTTCACATATCGAACTTGCAGACAATTTCTTTGTTTCGAAGGTCTGTAAGGACGAGTTATTGTTTGTCAAGGGAAGGCCGATTTCTTTTATGTTCTGTTGACTAGTTGTACAGATGGCAGTATGTGTGATAAACTTATTTTTGTTTAAATATTTTGTCAAAAAATAGTGTTTTGTAATTTATTTCACTTCGTAAAACAATTTTGTCTCTTGAACTATTTTCTTCGATTAAACTTAAACATCACAAGAATTACTTTTGTTTTTTTTGTTTTGTTTTTTTTGTGGTAATACAAAATCACGATGTATTGTACTGGTGTGTCGTCACAAGCTGGCCCTCATACAGATGGAATGGTGATGGTGGTATTAAATAAGAGCCAACCAAGGCTGGAAGTATTTTGGAAGTGATCGCGATGAATATGCTTTATCCCCGTACCAAATGAAAGACATTTCAAGATCTCATAACCAATTCAAGTCTTATTGGTTTCTATAAGATGTGGTGACATTTAATAATTCTAATAGATTCATTAATAGTTGCATAATTCAGTTTTCATTCAGGAAGAGAATACGCTTTCAGCGTTGTGATTTCCAAGTATAATCCATTTCTGTGGTAGATACACCATGTGATTATCTAAGAGGCGACGTTAGCGCGTTGATAGCAGGTGAACTCAAACATAGACTTGCACCACTTCATGTCACCATTGCTTCACCAGTGCCATACTTAATCACTTCCGGGAGTGGTGAGGTAGTCTAGTGGATAAAGCGTTCCCTCCTCACACCGAAGATCCGGGTTCGATTCCCCACACAGGTACAATGTGAAACCCATTTCGGGTGTCCCCCGCCGCTGCAATATTACTAGAAGCGGCGTACAACTCAGCTCACTCACTCACTGATCACTTCCCGCTTTCCATTTTCTAATGATCAGACATTTGGTGGCAGAACTGAGTTTATAACCGCTGCTCACTCACTCACTCAGTCCAAGGGTCACTTTGATGCCGGGCTTCAGATGGGTCCTCTGCTTCGACGGAGTTGAGGTAGCAGGCAGTTGTTGAGGGAGGAAACACATTAGCAAGAATCGTCAGCAACTATCACCGGTTGTTTGTGCTGTTTTGAAAACGAGTGTATTTGCTCGTTTGTTAACGTTTTTAGACGGCCCATTGCTTTTGTGCTTCACATACCGCATGTGCAACGCCAAGAAAGAGGCATTGACAGTGGTATGGCTAGGTAAAAATCTACACCATACCCGTGCTGGCCAACACATGATGCGGTTACGTCCTTCATACCATTCCATTGTTGCCCGGAATAATAAATCCATATCAACATGGATGCGCTGTGTCACCGATACCTGTAGGTTTCAACAGGACTTCGCCTCACCTCACCGTTGTTGGGGCAATACATTCACGTGAACTGTAGAACTTTGCCGTTTGAAATGTACGGTTCAGACTAAGAAGGTGTTAGTGACTTTAGTTTTGTACCGCACTCAGCAATATTCAAGCTATATGGCGGCGGTCTGTAAATAATCGAGTCTGCACCAAACAATCCAGTGACCAACAGCATGAACATCGATCTGCGCGACTGGGAACCGATGACATATGCCAGTCAAGTCAGTGTGCCCTTTAGTCGCCGCTTACGACATACAAAGCCGACCTCTCCAGCAAGCATGGGTTGCTGAAAGCCTATTCTACCCCGGACCTTCACGGGTCTCAGACAAATGAAGGTACAGCTAATGTTTCAGATGCCCTCACGGGTCGGTCGGTCCTTGTCCAGAAAGTTCCTTCAAGTGAAATGTAGATCCACTGATCATTGTATTGATATCGCATACTTGTTAGATATGTAGAATAATAGACGATTTTTGAAACGCCAGTTGTGTTCATAGTATTGACCACTGGTTCCCCTGAATTATTCACGTAAAAACTCTGTCACATGGCTGTCATCTAGCCTCGAGTAATGACATACTAGGGAATATCTACATGGGGTTCATACCCGTCGCTTATAGTGTGTCTATCATGGCTGTTTCTTGACATAGGTACGAAAATACGTGAACGATCCAAGTAACGATGGTTTGTAAGAGTGAACTAAATCAAAAGGGAGATCAGGCTTTGTAACCTGGCTATTTGCAAGTCATCGTCAAACGTTGCCCGGACAGTCCATGCCTAGTCCAGAGACAAGCATTTGCGGGCCACCAGCACATTGATTTTGAATACTGCCTCACCATCTTGGTGAAACTCACGACTTTGAACTACAAATAAAAGAGTTTGACTTGACACTTTACTTCTGTTGAAATCACAGAGTGAATGAGTGAGTGAGTGAGTGAGTGAGATTTTACACCTCTTTTGTCTTTTCAGCAATTTCACGAATATGTATTCAACTATTCATAGACATGTGCTCGTGCAATCTTGACGACTTAATGTTCCGTGTTAGATTTTCGGGGAGTGGGCGTCCGTGACAATGTTCCAAGATTTGTAAGGTCGAATCAGACTTAGGGGAAAGCTCACAAGTCACGTATATGATTGTGCCTACAGACTGGAATCAATCGAAGAAATGACTTTGTAAGTAAGACAACCACAGTTATCTCCCCTACACCATATTTCCCCACAATATGTTAATCTTTCCTCGCGCAAGTTATGACTGGTTTACTTAGTTCATGAAAAAAACAACAATAAATTTCTGTTCACATGCAGACATTTTCCAGGTCTGTGACGGTGAACTGACATGACGAGTTTCAACAATCTGGATACGGTGAGATGTATCGACCACGTCAGCGAGTCTGACCGCCTGATCCCGTTAGTCCCATAGAACAACCATGGGCTTCGGTAGACCATCTCTAAACCGGATTTCCAGGAGTCATGAAACAATCCAGACATACCTTTTCTTGGGTATTTTTACTGACACTGTTTGTACATTAGCTGCTAAAACAATACTTAAAATAAACAATCCAGACATACCTTTTCTTGTGTATTTTACTGACACTGTTTGTACATTAGCTGCAAAAACAATACTTAAAATAAACAATCCAGACACACCTTTTCTTGTATATGTTTATTGAAACTGTTTGTACATTAACTGTTAAAAACAAACAATACTAAATGTAAAACCAATTCAGACACACCTTTTCTTGTGTATGTTTAATGACACTGTTTGTACATTAGGTACTAAAACAAAAGTGTTCATATCAAATAACAGTTGTTTGATAACTTCAGAACAATACTTTTTTCAAAACCTTTTCATTTTCCATAGAAATGCACTGTTGCAGTTGTAAGCTTTCGTAAATTTGACTTCATTAACATTAAATAAATATTTGTCATAGAATACTTAATATAATTTGTGCTGAAATCTTAATAACATGTAATATGACAACTAAAAATATTTACTATTTATACCCTTACTATGTGATAAGCGAAGTAGCCCGCCTTGTTAACAAGGCAGCTCAACACAACAGTCTGTTAAAATATTTGAGACTGTGTATCACTTTGCAGATCATGCCATTGAAACAGAACATTCCTATAACTCAGAAAACTGAATCATATAAAATTATCTAACAAAGACAACAATTGCCTGCATTCAAAATAATTTAAGAAGACACGAATGCTTCCTACTGAAAAAAACGTATTCTCGCAAATTGCATTATTGTTGATTTACCGGTATATTTAATATCACCATTCTGAGGAGTGTCGGTAAGAGTCGGTGCTTCTCGGAAAATACCGAAACGTTCCGACCGCTATCAGACATATCAGTCGTAAATGTCGTCTTCTACCCTGTGGTTACAAAGTTGCCGGTTATAGCGTTGGTAGTAGCTATGGAAGTCCGCCTCCCCCAGGCACTCTGCCAATCTCAGGTCACAGCGGCAGGTCGTGTAGGCGCACGGATTGTTTTCCATGGAATCTGAAGACAGTTATAATTTTTTTGTTTTTGATGCTAGAATAATGAGCATGTTCTGTAACTTACAGTAGTCACGTCGCGCGACCTCAAAACAAATATGCCAATATGTTCCCTCCCCTACCTCCTTTAAATATACGACCAGGAGTTTTTGAAATCGCGCGAGGATGTAGGGAAATCAGGGTCTGGATGTTGGTTGAGTTACCGAAATCCTCGCGTGATTTTAAACATACTTATTCTTCAACACACAGACATTAGTAAGCAAACTCGCTGAAATGTACAGTGGAAGCTGGACATCAGTCCAATCTGGCAAGTTGTCAACAACGGCAAGAAATCTCATTCGCTCCTATGGCTTGCACATTTAACAGCAGCTCTAAAATCCGGCACATTGTCTAAACTGAACTATTTCTTCAGTCCCAATGAGTGCCGGTTTAGACAGCTTGCATTGTATCTGCACCATCAAGGTATATCAGTGTGCTACATAATTGCGATTGTATGCACGTGGAAGACTGTTAATTCGAGACAAATTTAAATAATCGCCAAGCGGTCTACCTGCCGCCATGTTACCGGCATCGCTTTAGGTACAGTGACCATGGTGTCTGTCACCCACTGCAAGCGAGTTAACCCTGGGCATCCCTTCTAAATGGAGGTGATACATGAAGTCTTAACTGGAACATTGTACCGTGCGGTGACAAAACTCCCACAATGGCCCATACACATGATGACATGTGAGCCATTTGACCTCTACTCGGGCTACGTCAACGTCAACGTCAACGTCAACGTCGCGTAATGTGGCCTGCGTGACATCATTCTGAAAGGTCAGTTGACAGACTTGATCGACATGACCATCGGTTGCAAGGGTCCACCTTCACACACCTGGGTCACTGGTCATCCCGAGATGTCTGACAGCAGCAATACCAACCTATAGGTTTAGTCCGCAGAGAATGTGAGTGAGTTGGGTTTAACGCAACAGTCATGACACAAGCGGTCAGTTTTATGTGGGAGAAATCCCGTAGTAATGCATGCCCGCTACCCCATACCTCTCTAACGACACCCCAGCGTCAGTAATAGTTGGAACAGTGTGTGACTGTTTCTTCATTACCGTATCGCGACTGTACCTGAAGACGTGTGCCAATATCAGGATTCTCCTGGATTCTTGATTCGTTAGAACAATACCAGTCTGAGAGCTTTTCCATTGTGAACACAGTTGACAATGACTCACCTGTATGCCGATGGTAAAATCCGTTACACTGTACGAGGTAATCCATGACTCACCTGAACGACGATAGCCAGATCCGACAAATGGTATCTCACCAAAGTTGAAGCATCTGTACAACAGCAGATTCATCCGTCACATTGTACAACACGTACAATGACTCACCTGTACAAGGGTAGGTTTATCCGTCACATTGTACAACACTTACAATAACTCACCTGTACAACTAGCTTCATGCGTCACCTTAAACAACACTTGTAATTACACTGACTCATCTGTCAAGGACAGTTTCATTCGTCACATAGGTCAACAACGACAATGACTCACCAGTACACCGGCAGTTTGTACCGTCACACTGTATTCCGTATCCCACCCACTGTGGATAGAACCAGAAGCAGGCTACATCCCCGTAACAGCTGTCGTGCTTCCGGCAGCACCTGGCAGAAAGAAGAACTTCTGAAGAACTTCCATTGGGCGAACAAAGTGGACTGGTACGTACCATTCTTGCCTATAACAGCACGCATTTCTATGCACTTTAGATGTTTCTTTGATTGGCATATGGGTTTAAGACAAGGCTGTGTACTGGGTCCTGTCTGATATTCACTTTTCATTAATGAATCATATATTGAAATAGCTTCATGTGGTACACCAAAGGTATCCAAATGTTTCTCGACCTAACAGAAGTTTTGATGTTACTGTTTGTCATCTTCGTGTTAGATAATGTGGATGTTCTCCAAAGACATCAGGATATTCGAATATCTTTTATGCATACACAAAGAATGGAAATTATTAGTGAATTGAGATAAAACTAAAATTGTGATCTTTAGGAAAGGCGGTCCAACAGCGCTGAGAGAAAGATGGGTATTTGATGGCAAGTCAGTCATCGCAGTGGATCATTATTCATATTTAGGAATTTGGTTTTCACACAAACTTGAAAAAGCTGTACCAAAGATTTATCACTGCGTGCAAAGAAAGCTTTAACAAGTGTGTTGTCTGTTATCCACAGCGCTGGAATCATTTCACCCAATACATTTCTGTTCTTTACGCTCTTTAATGTCCACTTTTATTATATGACTCAGAAGTATGGAGATTTCAGAGGCATGAGAAGTTGAATGTCCACTTGTTAGCGTGTAAAGCAGTTCTATGTGTTGGATCCTCTACCACAAATTGTATGAGCCTGAATGTATACTGCATCTTTTCTGGAACTGTAGAATAAGTAAACGTTTTGGAGAAAAGGTGGATTGAACAAAACTGCACACAAACAGGTATTATTAATTTCCAGGTTGATCTGATCGCTTTGTGGTGTGCACCCCATCCTCGATATCTCCAGGGTATACATTCCGATGCATCTCCACTATACCCTGGATGCATCTACGGCTATGTATTACCTCCCTTGACTGGCTCTTCATCCAATCAAGTGTGGGAGGTTGAGCGAACCAGTCACAACAATACACATGCACAGGTTCTCTGAAGGAGGTAGAAGAAGTCCATGCATGTATTATAAAAAAATTGGGACCTATGAATGTGTCTGTATGATTTCCCCCAAATCTGAGTCGCACTGCGAACAAACCTCCGCAGCTGCGACTGCTACCGTTGTTGACTCTAGCAAGCTCGGTTGTAATGGCGACTTAGCTGATTGGCTACTGTGAGAATGCGGGGCCAGCAGAGGGAGGTAATACAATTTACAAGACGTAGATGCATCCATGGTATAGTGGGGACTTATGGGAACGTATACCCTGGAGATATCGAGGATGCCACTTTCCAAACTGATCATCTTTTTCATCTGAGCGTGCTACTTTCCAAGTATCATATATATAAATAAAAGCGGCAAAAGAAATCACCAACGCTGACCCATTTCAAGAAAGAATTCAGATACTTTTATAAATAAGTAATTGGGAAAGTATCCTTTGGTGTGAATGTATGAATGAATGAACTATTAGTATTAAGTAAGTTACTCTTTGCTTATTTGCAACAGCATGTTTTTTCCTTCTATATAGATTTATTTATTTTGTTTATTATTTATTTTCAATTAATTACTTACATATAAATATTTTTACTTATTTATTCATTAATTTTTTCTTATTTATTTCTATCAATTTATTTATTTATTCTACTTGATTATTTTTGTGTGTTCTGTTTAACCTACAAAAAAATGCTGCGCCAAGAGATCAGGAGGTACCAAACCAAGGGCACCGAGAACAATGGGGAGTCTGACGACTGTGTACTTGGGATGCAAGCGAGACATTTTAAAGGCGAGGTCCGCACATTTATCATGCTTTTCCTGAATCTTACCAATCACATTGCTGTCAAAAGGGACAGAAAATTCAATGATAATAATTTCATTGGTTTTATCAGAAAGGACAAGATCAGGTTTGTTGGCTGGAATTCGTCTCAGGCTGTATATTGGCCTATTCCAGAGAAGTTTAAAAGCATCATTTTCCAGGACGCCCTGGACATGTTCAGGGTCGTACCATGGATGGACCTCAGGATCAAAACCACAGGCATGGTGGAGACGGTAGTAAAAGCAGCGAGCCATGCCATCATGTCTTTTAAGATATGATGTTTGTGTCAAGGAAGGGCATACACTGACAAGGTGTTGGACAGTCTCTGTAAATTCATTGCAAAGACGACATTTCATGTTAACATTTTGATTAAGAATCACATCCTGGCGATTGCTAGTGGGAAGTGACTGGCCCTGAGCAGCAAAAAGGAAGCCCACAGTTTCACATTTGAGACCAGCCGACTTCATCCCGGCAAAGGAGTCGGTTGGATTGCTGTTCTGTTCCACACACTGCATGTACTCAAGATGCAGTGACTACTCAGTTTCTCCACAAAGGACCGACTCTGGGCAGACTTGGTAAAGGACTTCACCAGGTTTACTCCCATCACTGTACCGTCCAGCAGTACATCACCAGCAAAATCAACTTCACATTTCAGATTGTGTCCAAGAATCTTGGCACGCTTAAAATAGCTCTGGAATTCCTTGTTTTCATCATGAGTCTTGACGTGCATCACCAGAGGATCATCCGATAAATAAATATGTGAAAAAGTGCGCAATAAAATTCTATCATGAAGAGCCTCCACATTAATCAAAACCCGACCTCCAGAGCTGATTAGCATGTATAAGCGATTAAGAGAGGAACGAGGGTGGTGTGCTCTGTTATCATTGTTTTAGTATTATTAATTATACATTTGACTAAATATCGGCTAGGTTTATTAGAATTTTTTGAAAATGAAGGAAGAAAACTTTCCGTAGCAAAATTTAAGCGAATCTGTCAATTATGCAATATAGAAGTAAAAATGAAATTCAGTTTGTGTTCGTCTGTCCATTCCATAGTGACGTTCGAAAGATTTTAAACTTTAAGATATCAAAGATCATTTGATAGGAATGCCGCTACTGAAAGCTTTCGTATATATTTAAACGACTAAGAACGAATCTCATACATTAAACCTCTCACTATATATTAACCATACACTAGTTAAAAAATGAACTGTTTAAAAAATGTGTTACTTCCGGTGTGTAACAGTAGGATATGTACATACTCTCTTGTATATGAGCCGGGGCCTTTTGTGCAATAAACCTTTTTGACTTGTCTTTGACCACTCCCAAACCCTCTGCCAAGACAGAAAATACGATATAAACCATATACGATATTATCCCAAAGTTTTCAGTGCCAAAACAGAATCAAGGTATGGAACATTCAAGAATTACGATTTGGTCTCCAATATAACGCCGTAGACCTCCAATATAACACCAGTGATCTCCAATATAATGCCTGAGATCAACGCCGACACACGATACAGTTGACATTTTGAGGGTGTCTAGTAATAAGGTCAGTTATAGTACTCACGTATCTACATCGTCCAGCGCCTTGAATCCTTGATTCCCGAGACCACAGAAACAACCGTATCCGTTGTACTCAAGGCAGCTCCGATTGGTATGGAGAGTGATGAGGCCGCACATTTGGAGGATGGTCCTTTTCTGGATTGAATGTGACTTGGGTCTGTCTAATGGGCCACCAAATACATATGATACTGAAGTGGAAAGACTCTTGATTAGGCAATGACGTGTCGAGGCACCGGTTCAGGGAGAACGGTATGGATCTATTGTCTGGACTGAACCCCTTAAATGATGATCGTGAAGGAGTCTCGGCAGTCAAGGGATGACACAAGTACATACACAAGGCACACAGAATCCTAGTGGGTTAGCACTAAATCCGCCATGTCTTCGAGCGAGAGAGAGAGAGAGAGAGAGAAAGAAAGAGAGCGAGAGAGAGAAAAAACACAACACATGCGCAGGCACACACAGACGCAGACACACATACACACGCTCGCGGTGTGAAACTCGCGGTGCTTTCTGAAAACGGGCCATTGCTCTGTTCAATACAGCTAGAGTATACGGTCCAGTGAGATCGTCTGGACTGTACGTGTCACGGATGGTAGCTGTACCCACTTACACTGATATTCAAGATACGTAGACTGCTTGTGAATGACTACATTTTGTCATAGTGCATGCAATCATGACTTCAGCACTTATCTGGTCCCACATGATAGGCACCTTGAGGCCTTCTCCACTTGGAGCATGGCTTTGTCGTAGAGGAAATGAATTATTCTCGGACAAATATCTACTTTACCACATCAGATAACTAAAGCGTTCGCACAGACACGCACGTTGAGCCTAAAGCAGCATGAAGCCAGTTTAAGCTATTAACAATATGGGCCCCTGGATTGAAACGGCTACTGCAAACCAGCCTAAACAATGTTGGTGGAAAATGATATCTGAATTTTGACTACTTTTATCAGATTCTGAAAGATGCTTTCATAGATATCACTCTACACGTTGAAACGGTCAGCTGGTAAACAAAGCTTTTCTTGCTAACACGAGTACGCATGTGCGCTTATTTCTTTATGTCTGTGTGTATATTTCATGTCTCAGATTGTATTGATTGAACTCACAAATGTGATACAGAATTATGAAAAGAGAAGGACGCTGAAACTGTAGATTGTATTAAAACACATTACCGAGAAATCATAATATGAAACTAGATATGCATGCTCGGTGGTCACGTCACAGATGAGATTTTGGATTTTGGACGTTTGCATTGTTGCGTCATAGCAACATTTTGATAACGTTTGTTGTTCTTGATTAAGTCACATTTCTCAGTTGTATACTTTCTTTTGTGTGACATTTCTCTTTAAGGAAACATTTTAACAGGTCGTTTCGTTTGGAAATGAAGACTCCAAGTAGATTTTACTTTAGAAGGCCTCCAATGATAAAGCTGTATGTTTGTTTTTTTACCCCCGTAGATGTTCTGTTATTGGACAGGTGCCTACTTACCTGCAAGGAAGGTCACCAGAAAGACGACCAGTGCTTGTCCTCGGCTGTACTCCATGGCTGTAGCAAAAACATGAAATATATATCAAGTTGCAGTCCACACACAAGTGGTACGTTGATTCACTGATTAAATAACATCATTATCATTATAATACATGTGACGTCATTCTATTGTTTACCAGTGGAATATTAACTGTCAATTAGTGTTGACCATTCATGTTTTGATTGGTTGGTTGTTGCTGCTGTTGTTGTTGTTGTTGTTGTTGTTGTTGTTGTTGTTGTTGTTGTTGTTGTTGTCAGTAGGAGAAAAGTAATCCGTTTAGCACAGACAATAGCATTCCTAAGAGAACAAAAGCATTCCAGACGAATACAATAGCATTCCAGACGAATACAATAGACATTCCACAGGATTACTCCTTAAAATCCTTAAACTATTCAGGATTACTCCTCCCTTCGAGAACAAAGTTTAACATAACAGGGTTTGCAGATGCACTCCGTTATCGTCTTTAGACAGGTCATGTTCATTTTTTTTTTCAAAAATGGTAGCGTTAACACCTGTAGTTCCACCATACACTTGATATTTAAACACGGTCTCTTCCTAGTTGTGTCCTTAAATATTTCCAGATTGTCCTCTCCTCTCTTCCTCTTCACTATCTTCTCTTTCTTTCTCCTTTGCTTAATTGTTTTCTCTTCCAATGTCTTCTGTTCTTTCGTAATTGCTTTCACTCTCTGTCTTATCTCTTTCAGTCTTTTCAGTTTCTGTTCTCTCTTGAACTTTTCGCAGTAAGCCTTAATTATTGGTTGATTTTCTAGTATTTCTATTTGACGATCCAACAAAGTAGGAGTCTGTTTTTTGGTAAATGTTTGGTTTACTTTCCTTAATCCTAGAACGTTAAAAAAAATCTTCCATCATACCAGCAGTAAACTGTCCGAACGTACAGAATATTCATCACACACTCACATCGTCTTTGACTCAGTATTTACCAAAACAGTGTTCTATTGAAAATATTTCAATCTACCTTGTGGTTAATTTGAGGGTTGAGTTTATGGGCGGAGGGGAGGACTTCTTTGCCAAAAAGAACGTGAGCTAGGTTAACAAAGTGTGGTAGCCGTCCATGACCAAGGTTTTGATATTTGTCATGCCAACGTCAGCAAGATTTGATATCGCTTATGTGAATGTACCTAACTTCTTGAAACGTGGACAATTTCTTTTTAGTCTTTAAGAATACACCCATCATGACTTGTAGTTTTTGTTGAAATCTATGTCACGATTCTCGTTTTCAAAGCTGCGACTGTGCGATACACAGCAAAAATAACCTGGTTTCCGCAGTGCGGAAACCTGATGGAAAGTGGACTGAAACTTAAGTTTCCACCAAGAATCCAGTGAGTTTCCGTTCTTTTACACTGAGTTTCCGCAATGACGGAAACTGTCAATTACCCACTTTCTAAGGGTTTCCGCACGGTATCCGTTACCCATGCTCCAACAAGTTTCCGTTGAGTTTCAGTTAAGTTAGAGATCCATCAGGTTTCCGCAGGGTTTCAGTCACCAAGACTCCATCAGGTTTCCGCAGAGTTTCAGTTACCAAGACTGCAGCAGGTTTCCGCAGAGTTTCTGTTGCCAGAAAACTTTCCACAGCATTTCATTTACTCGGGTTCACAGGAGTCATTCAATGTGTGTCATTGCATATAACATTCTTGTTACTCCTGGTTGGCAAAGACAATATAAGGAGTTTGTGTACAATCATCACGTATACAGAAAGAAAAACAAAAGATACAATAAGATTCACTGTTTTATTTTCAGACAAATATGGATCAAACATATATCTAATAAATAATAAAAAGATATAGCACTAGATAACAGATCAATATTTGTCACTTATGACAAAAATATTTCTAAAAACATGCTATAACAGTTGCATCCCTTGACTCCTCCTGCACCTCCTCACGCTGACACAGAAAAACACACCCCAGTCAGTCAATGCTAAACATATAATAACACACACCATGCAATACAATACAACAATGAAATAAAATGCAATAAAGAACTTAGGTTACATTGAAAGTACAAAAAATGTATTTAAAGTAAAAAAAGGTCTCTTGGAAAATAGATAAAAATTAAGATTGAATAAAATTGTATTAATTGAAATACAATCAGAATATCAAAACTATTAAAGTTTTACATTGAGAATAATTCAAATTTAATTGATCACAGATAAAATTACGTTCATGTGATCGATTAGCTATTTACTAGCCCACTTGGGCATCCTTGAACGGATATCTCTGTCATTGTGGTTGGATGCCGCATCCTGGTCTTCATGTTGGCCTTAGCTTTGGTGGTGGCGTTGAAAATTGTGGCTGAGTCCAGTGCAGACATCTTGAGTTTAGATTCCCAGGTAAAGGGGTAAGAGAGCAATGAATTGGCATCTTCTTCATCACTCACAACTGGTGAAGTCATTTCCAAGGTAAGTATAGTTGAAACCCTTTCCTTTCGTCGATCTGGCCAGTCAATAGTTTTCAGGCTTTTCATGCGCAGTGCAATTTTCTGAAAATTAAACAAAAATCAATCAACAGATAAACCATAATGCCAAGATGGATTGCAAATTATTAAAAAGGAAGTGTCGTGAAAAATTATTTACTTCATTAATCACCCCAACACAAGTTAAGCAGTTCATCTCATTTAATGACATATCCTATTTTCTTATGGACACACAATCTGTTGCTCTGAAGTGACATGAAGTCACTGAAGTGTAATAACATGTTTATATATCACCACTAACTGACTTGATTCTTATGTTATGATTTATGAAATTATGATCTGAATCATGTGTTACATATCTTAAGAATGTAAAAAGCAATAATCCATAAACATTTTAAATGTATATTTCCGGAACTTAGAATCTGTCACACATTGTAATGAGAAGAATTGTTACATGTTATTATTCGAATAGATATACTTACGGATTTCATTCTTTTTGTTTTTTTTGTTTTTTTGCTGCTGTTCTGTGTGACACTTTCTTTCCGGTTTCTTGTCTACTGAGATCATCACGCCTGTTCCGCCACACTCTACAAAGCGCTTCTGAAAATAAATGTTTAAAGTACTATACAGCATGTTTCACACATTTTAGTTCATCTGTTAGGCAAAAGTATTTATATATGCCATGCTGGCTTGGTTACTGAAGTTAACATCCATAAATCTGTCTTTACACTATTAAATAAATCATTAACTATTTATAATGACAGGCAGGTGAGTGAAAATTACCTTCACAAGATCCTATTGACCATCCTTGGTCGTGATATAGTCACTTGTTTCTTTGACTACTATATTCATAGAGTCCTCGTCATCGGCTTTACTGAAATAAAAACAAATGTCATTTTTCTTGCACTTCATTCAATCATGCATTCAACACAATGTCTATTAAAATTAACGATCGTCAGTGAAAATTATACAACCAAGTAAACTGCAGATTTATAACTTTGAATAATATATTGTTCTGAAAGTTTACCATTTTGTAGTTAAATGATTTAAAATAACTTCCAAAAAGGCTAACCATCCTTTGTGTTATTTCGTGCAAATTCCATGTACATCCTGTTTGCCAAAGTTATGCAACCGGTAAGTGAACAACTGACATAAAGATCATGATAAAAGAAGTTTAGTTATATCACATGACATAACCTTGCAGCAATTAAGCATAGTAAAATCAAGGGGTCAGTTTGATGGCAATTTCACACAGGTGTAATGTTAAACTGATTTAGTTTACCGGCTTTTCAAATCCATTTGCAAATGATACTTTCATGTATTTTTCATTTTGAGAAAACGTACGTAGGGAAGTGAATTAATGAAATATTCAAAGTGAAATTACCTAGTAACATGAGCACATACCTTCGATAGACAAGGGTGATCCCCCAGGAGCAGTCGTGTCCAGATTTTTCTCACAACAGCCTAAAAGATTAAATCAAATACGTTAAATATAACAGGTATATATATATGATTATGCTCAACACGTATGTATTAAATTATTGAAAAATTACATGAAATTTTAAATGTATCCTACGCAGAGCTAACAGTTTCTTATATGAATTTAGTGTTTGCCTCAAATAGTTCAGAAACACATCTGACCCCTCTGAGCGAATTTGGGGGTAAACAATTTCATTTCACTAATGATCCAGGATTGCATTTAATAAATTACACCGAAATGTTGCCATTGTAAAAGCCCATCATTCTTTAAAATATATCTGAATTGGTGAAATACATCTTGCAATACCCAGTAAACCCATGAGTGAACCACTAGACATGGCGGATCTTTTTGATGCACATCGTAATTCATCCCTCCCCCCCCCCCCCCCCCCACACACACACACACCTTTTGTACAAGTGTTAACCGAGTTGCAACGCTAAAATTTGCAAACTATTAACAGGAGCACTAAAATCAAAAGTCTGCCCCTTTAAACTTAAATAAATACTTGTGGTTAGTACTAAGATAGTTACTTACAAATACAAGCTTGGTGTATTCTATACCATGTCGATCTATTGAAATGGAATATAAACAAACTTATTTTTCAGGCCTATTTTACTTAGATTTAACGATAACATTTAAAAATAATACGAGCGAAAATATACATTCGCGGGATAAACTTTACAATCTATCCGGATTTCTGTCTTTAACGCAATATTTCTTTAAACGTTATTTACAATACCCTCGGTCTTACCTGACACATCCGAGGTACTCCGAGTTGCTCGCATCCGTTTTCTGCTTTCTTCTCCAAGTCGCGAATTCTTTCGTCGAGTGCTTTTGGGGAAAGTGAGGTGGCCATGGCAAAGTTTACACGACGCAGCCATCTTATGCTTAAAGTTTTGAAAAATAATTGCTAGGAAAACAAATTTGTTCCTACCCGCCAAACAAGATGGCGTCTCGCTAACACTCACGGGAAATAGACAGTTTTGTCATTGTGTTTTTTTAAATAAATCTAATGTGACCATTTGACAGTAGATTTCCTCGTTCTACAACAAAAGAGGAAGGTACACCCTGTTGTGAGTTGTTTTGTTAACAATTAGATAGTCTCGCGTGGACGTGATCCTGTCGCCATTCGTTTATTTGTTTACATTGCCGACATAAAAGGGGAGTGTGAAAAGTGGAATTCAGCGGATTGAATGTAAGTACTCAAAGTAACAACAGTGAGCAGTTATGGTTTTAGCAGTCTTTTCATCGCATTAGCGTCACAGTGTCACACATTTTTCTCAGTGTCAAGCATCAATATGTAGACCTTGTGATTATTAACAGTGATTAATTGTGAAAACATGTTCACCTTACTTTAACATGCCCGAGCGTCATGAGTCCTACTGATTTAGCACTCATGGGAAACTTTATTGTGGCAAATAAGTTATTTTCTAAAATCCTGTCAGGAGAAGGTAGTATCCGGATATATTTCTGCTGGATGGACCCCCCACCCCACCACGTACCATGTAAGTAATTTACGCACTGTGCTCACAACATGCACGGGGGTAGAAATATTAACATTGTTTGTTCTTTTCAGTTATACACCCAGACCTACTATCCCTATCTACCCTTTAAGTTAACTTTACTACTATTACTAATATAATTTAGTGATGTGTCACAATTTCTTTGAAACCTTAATTCATTTGTCAATGTGAATGAAGAATGAAGCACAATCCCACTGACCCTTTGGCTATGATTTGTACATGCATAGTTTCTGTAGACTATTCGTGGCACTTTCTGCTGCAGGGACACAGTTCTTTGTGGACATTGCGACAAGTAATTGTCAAGAAAAACAGCCTAAAATCACGAGAAATACGTTTCTGAAATATGGTTGGTTTCTACAATATTTGTTTTAACATGGGTACCCAGAGATATTCCGCATATATGTCTTCGTTATATCTATTCATATAATCTGTACTCCAGAAATATTTCAACCAAGTCACGTCATACATTTATTAGTTCATCAAATTATCTAGTATCTTATGTTCTGTGTCAGTTCTGTGTATCCAGTTGTACCAGTTAATCAGTTTCATGGTTTGATATTTGTTTTATAACCATTAAAACCTTGTCCATCAGTACATGTTGCATGTGTTAGCCCTACAATGCATTGACATTATCATCACACCTCAAGTTTCATATTTCTGAAAGAATCGTTGTGTCAGTTATTTGATTTACAGATATGGATTGTGGACCAACAAACTCGGAGAATGATGCCCGGTAAGGGAATCTCTTTTATAACAATATTATTCATATAGCTTTATAATGAAGCTGACACTATGTTAATACATACAACAAACCTTTTTGACCTCACTCAAAGTGTAACTGTACATGGATTCAAGCATAATATATACATATATTTTAAATTCCAGGAGAAATACGGCTTTTCTGTCCTCACTGCCTGACGTCTGTTTCAAGAAAAACACGTTATCTCCATCTCCGTAACAAGATGTTTGTTTGTTTGTAAAGATTTTTCGGGTGAATGACAAATGTTTCATCAGGTTAGTCATCAAAGAATTTTTAGATTTCACTAAAAATCGAGTTTGCACTGTCACTTTGCTATCCATGTTTAATATATTTAATGTATGTATCATACATGTAACTGTAATAACTGAAAGTGAGCAAATGGTAATACGTATTTAATATTTGTAATACATGTTATCTGCATTATCATATATATTGCTGTGTTTCATTCATTGAATTGTCTCTCAGTTGAATTGATGATTCAAACTGAATGTCCTTTTCCTTTCCAGACACTGACAGTGACCAAGATATTAACAGCACATTCAAGGTTTGCGAGCTATTACCACCACAATGTGAGAGCCTGATTGATTCGGATTCAGATGTTTCGCCAGATATTAACCAGGACTCGCATACACCAACAAACATCTACAGAAGAACAAAGCACTTTGTGTACTGGCTAGCTCAGTGTGCCTACTTCCTGAGCAATGCTTGTGTGCAGAGAATTCTGTTACTCTTCTCTGAGCGCCCCAGTTTCTTAATACAGCGAATTGTGTACTACTGCAACTGCCCTGTTGCATTAAAATGTGAGCTTTTCTAAGAAATGAAACAGTTGGATCATAATATTTCCAGCGTTTGTTTTTTGTTCAAATAAATATGTAATAAATATAACAAGATAATACAACATATTTCAGCTTTCTAAACTAAGCGAACTCTCATTGTCATCTTCCTTGTACAGAAACCTAGCGGAAACCTACATTACCCAAGATCCACAAGGTTTCCGCAAGACCAGAAACTTACTCACTCCAGCTATAAAGGTTTCAGTAAACTGAAACTAAATGGAAACTTCCAACTACAGTTTCAGTTGACGGAAACATGACGGAAACTAAGACTTGTTAGTTTCAGTTGTGGAAACTATGCGGAAACTCTCATTGCGCGTTTCCTGAAACTGAAACCTAGCGGAAACCTACATTACCCAGTATCCATCAGGTTTCCGCAAGAACGGAAACCAAGTTATTTTTGCTGTGATATATATAAGATGGTATAAACTTATACTAATCAAACGGTATGGCTTATCTAAGTATTTCACCTTCTGTTTCGGGATACGATTTCGCTATAGTTAAAGCAAACCATAGTATATCTTTTTGTTCTATTTCGTTCGAGAATTTGATTGATACCTTTGGATTTATTTTTTCAAAACTTGTGGAACATCAAAATTATAGTTATCCTTTTTCGTTGTACGAGAGAATTCAATTCACGCCCTTAAAACTAGGCAAACTATTTAACCTCAGCATTCCACAAAGCGCTCTTTAACGGAAAGTATGTAAACTATTTAATGATAGCATTTCACAGATGCATCCCGAATCAATTGAAACCGTTGAAAACGATATATGGTGAACAAACAAGTTATACATTAACCCTTGAATAGCTCGATCCGGTTAGTATCGTAAGCGTTCTATATACACGTGTGTTTCACAGCTCTCACTAGTGACAAAAAACATGCCAACAAGTTTGTTAGCTTATAAAGGAATCCTTTTGTATAAGTTTGTAATCTTCTGTCACTATTCAGATCTATGATAGGAGATAAAGGGTTAACTCTATGAAACGTGCTCATTCATGGCGTTTGGAATGTGTTTTCAAATAAATGAATGAATGAACGAGACGTTGCTTTGAAAAACTTGTCATGCTCGCTGAAGCATATACGCAGAGAATCAATGTTCCCGTACGCTCTCGAAATTGAACGCCAAAACGCAGAAACAGGAGAAGTCAGGCGTTCGGTTTGGCCTCATAATGCATTAGCAGTTGCGTTCGAGCGAATATTTCCAGTTCATGGTCTATGAAATGGAATTGTAATGCATAAATAACATCGCATCATAGCAAAGTTCAACACCTTTAAGTGTGATGGCACATTTTGTCCTCGCATGTAAGACATATTACTCAAAGCAAAACAAATAAATGAATAAAACTTACCTAAAATTCGAACAAAAACGGGTTTGCATACACACTCTGCCGTTTTCATATCAGTGATGCTTTCTTTTTTATATAAAACTAATTCCAGTGTTAGTCTTTCCAGTTTCACTGAACATTCCAGTTTCACTGAACATTCGGTCTTTAAACACAATTTTCACATCACTTTTCAGGACAGGTTTCACATTCACATTACAGTTTTAGATTGGTACAATATTTCCATTGGAATAAATCAACAGGTGTTTTTCCGCTATAAATCACCAAAAGTCCGTTTTTCATGAGAAAGTGTCATTAAGATATCAATCCCACACATTTCAACACGTTAAGTCGCAAATAGTTTTCATATCAGTCATCAGCTACATACATAGTGAGATTTCTTCTTGGCGTCATGTAGCAGTTATACAAACAAATTGTTCAAATACTGTGATGCCCTCGGAGCACGATTGAAGTGAGTGGAGTAGTTTTACAAATCGTTTCAGCGGAATCGCACTCAGGGTTCAACTGGTGAAAAACCATAAGACATCTCACGCATGGTCGGTTTTATCGTTTGCTTCAGCCTTTCGCCGAAACAACAGGCTTTATGCAGTAACCGTTATCACAAACCGACCTCTACCCTGCGCATTTTATACTAACCGATAAACTAATGTATCACACGTTTTTGCCATAATGTCGGACACGCATAAGCGTTATACAACAAATATCACGACTTCTACTACAAACTTCAATAAAATGTACTGTTCAAAATGTCACGGACAGGATTTTGCAATAGGTTTAGTATGTAAGACGAAAAATACCCATGCATTATAACAGAGACCATTTAATAAATTTATTATATGGTCTCTGACTATAAGTGTCATGCCTGTTCTATTGATTTCACCTGCAACATTTGGCTTTGATTATTTATTGGTTATTCCTAACCATCAAATTTCTCTTTATGAACATACCATTCCATTTTCATAACTACTTTAGATCAAATCAGGAATTGACGAAACAACTTTTATCATTTTTTTTTGGTTCATACTACCATTATTTTATGTCAAACATAAATTAGTTTCACTGTTAAGTTATTTACCACGTCTGTGGAGATAACCGGTTATATTAGTAAAAAAAAATTATGAACAGAGCCGATCGCTACGTGTTCACCACCACCTTCCTGAAACACCCATGTGCCAAAAGACATCCTGGTACCTATTCATGCTACATAGTAATCTGTCCGATTGATCATTTCTTTCCGATTCAGTGCTGTATCACGTTGCGACCCAGCCCAAGTCAAAAGAATGTGCCGACTCTCTCCATCTTTTATAATCTAATGTAAAATGTAGACAAATGAAACCTGCCAAAGAGAAATTTCTCACGATTTGATATTGCAATGTCCTGGCACTTTCATAGAACTCTTTATCTCTTACAGACACCGCTAGTGCTTAGTGAAAGGAGCATGATATTGCAAAAATATTTCATCTATAAAAAGATCTGACTGTCCTATCATTCACTCACACGACATCAGGCAAGCATACACATTCGTGAAAAGCCTAGCCTTGTCACACCGAGGATTCTTCATCCGTTCTTGCATACAACAGAACGGTAAGCATTTTTACTGACTTTATTGAATAGTTTTGTCTGTTCTTTTTTAAGTATAAGCTCGTGTTGCATGCGATATTATACATTATTTGCAAATGTTTCTATAACTTCCTGTATTACCTTGATCGTTTATAAGTAGAGTAAGAGAAACATTGTGGCCAATATAAATGAGCGTTATGCTGAGAGTGAGCTATGAGACTTTTTATTATTTTTTTCCTCTCTCTACAGATCGTCAAGGGGTGTAACTTAGAAATTGATGAATAGCCAATGGTTCTACACATTGTTGTTAGCCTAACACTAGTTAGCCATGAGTAATTTCAGCACCTGCCCGGTGTTTGTTTGTGATCGTTGTCAGCAAACCTTTGGTCTTAAACATAATTTACTACGTCACCAAAGACATTGTGGTAGAGTAGACACTTTATATTCTTGTCAATTTTGTCAGAAGACTTTCAACCGAAAAGATAATTTGAATCAGCATGCTAAATCCTGTCGACAAAAAGTGACCTATCGTCGTCAATGTCTGCATTGCATTCAACATTTTCAAAATGAATCTGATTATCTAAACCATCACTGTGCATCAAGTAGAGCTCCTGGTCTCACTTGTCGAACCTGTCACCAATCCTTTCCTACCTCAAAAGCATTCAGACTGCACAAAAGTCAATCAGGTCATGATATGATAGGGCATGGTAAAGGCAGGACTAAGACAAAGTCTAAGCCAGCAACAGTGTCTGTAGCACCCCCTGATTCACCTCCTGTTTCCACTGCTCCTCCCGCTTCGCCTCGCCATCCTAGTCAACCCAAAGATCATTCAAAGGCATGTTCTAGTCAGGCTTTACATGGTGATGTGAGGGAGTATGATTTTGAAGGACAAACGTCTACTGACGCATTAGAATTTCTAGTCCGAGAACAGAGTAATGTCATTTCAACCCTTGAATCAGAAATAGGTGAGAAAAAGGCAATTAAATGGTCTTTATGTTTACACATTAAAATGGAGAAACCAAGCGAAGATGCTCATTCAAATTATCACGAAGCCTACTTTAGAAGCAGCATGCAGATAGCCATGGAAGGGAGTGATTTGATTGAACAATATTTGGCCTCCATGAACAAAATGTTGCAAACACTAGACGATTATGAAGGGGTTCATTCAGGATTAAATGTTTCTGACATTGTCCTTTTGAAACTGACTGTGGTGAAGTTCGCTCCATTGAACGGTGGTACTTACATTCCACTTCCTCCAGCTCTGGCTAAACATGCGCACTGTATTTTAAATATTCAAAACAAAGACAATGATTTATGTTTTGCTCTCTCCATTCTTGCCAAATTGTACCCAGCCACATCAAACAAGGAAAGAGAAACACATTACCTCCCCTATTTGAATAGGCTCAATTTAGAAGGGTTTTCTTTTCCTATGACATTGAAACACATTCCTCGTTTTGAACGGCTTAACCAGTTGAGCATCAATGTGTACGGTTTTGAAGATGGTACCTTGTACCCTATGTACATCAGTAATGAGTCGAACGTGGAGGAACATAGGTGCGTAGATTTATTGTTATTGTCACAAGAAAGTCAACCAGATGATTTTGAGGGAGTCTTGGGGTTAGAAGATCACGAGGAAGCCATGGATGTAGACAAGATACCCAACACACATTATTGTCTCATTAACAACTTGAACAGATTAGTTAGAAACAGAAAAGGTAACACAAACATGTGTTTTGTTTGTAGAAAATGTTTGTGGTCTTACTCATCTCGGGAAAGGTTGGAAGCTCACAAAGACTATTGTTTTAAGAAAGCACAAAGAGTCATTTTACCTAAACCAGAGGAAGCAGTGTATGAATTCGGTTTAAGATCACAAAGCAAAACTGAAAGAGCCAAGTTTTTTATTGTAGCCGATTTTGAAAGCTTGTTAGTGACTAAAGATGGTGATTCTTCACGTTTAAACCGCCATGTCCCATGCGGCTATGCCTACAAGGTGGTGTGTACCGATGAACAGTATTCCAAACCCATTCAAACCTATATAGGTGAAAACGCAGCAGAACATTTCATCAACAGCATTTTGGAAGAATATGATGCCATCATGTGCCTGTTTGATTCTGTCAAACCCATGCAACTCACTAACCAAGATAAAATTGTCATAGCTAATACAGAACATTGTGGGTTGTGTGGAAAGCCCTTAGGAACAGACAGTGTATTGGATCATGACCACTTGTCGGGGAAGTTCCGTCAAGTCTTGCATAACAAATGTAACCTAAATTTTCAGTTCAGCAAGAAGGTAGTTGTGATGTTTCACAATCTAGAACATTATGATGCTCATCTTTTGTTAGAAGTAGCACAACAGTTTGACGATCGTGAGATCACAGTGATACCTCATACCACTGAGCAATTTCTGTCCTTCACAGTAGACCATAGATTAGTGTTTTTGGATTCCTACAAATTTTTACAAAGTTCTTTGGATGCACTGACACAAAATCTGTTGAAAAAAGGTGCGGATTCTTTTGTGTATTTGAAAGAGCAATTTCCTCAGCATGTAGATTTGTTAACACGAAAACTACCATTTCCCTATGAACATATGGATTCCTGGGAAACGCTAAGCGAGACATGTTTGCCTTCAAAGGAAGCATTCTACAGTTCCTTGACTGAGCAGGGTGTAAGTGAGGATGACTATGCATTTGCCCATCAGTTATGGCAAACATTTCAATGCCAATCCATGAGCGACTTCATGAGATTGTATGTGACAGTAGATGTGTTGCTGTTAACTGATGTTATTGAAACCTTTAGAACTGGTTGTTTAGCTGACTATGGACTTGACATTTGTCACTACTATTCCATGCCTGGTTTCTGTTTGGATGCTGCTATGAAAATCACAGGGGCTAAATTGGACCTATTCACAGATGTAGACACTTACAATTTTATTGAACATTCTATTCGTGGTGGTGTGTCTGTCATTGGTAAAAAATATGCAGAAAGCAACAATGAACATATGAGTGACTATGCTCCAGAGAAAGACACGTCCACTCTACTCTACTTTGATGTGAACTCGCTGTATGCTACTGTCATGTTACAACCGCTTCCTATAGGAAATTATCACTTCATTGAACCTGCAGAGTTCACCACCATAGACTGGACAAGCATCGAGGTAGGGGGAGAGTATGGGTACATTCTGGAAGTCGATTTGTTATATCCCAGTCATTTGCACCACGTTCATGCAGCTTTCCCTATGGCTCCAACGCATGATGATATCCCATTTGAGGAGTTATCCCCTACACACAAAGAGCTTCTCGCTCATTTTAACAATCGACCCATAGATAAACTTCCAAAGAAATCATCCGGTAGAAAACTTTTTTGTACCTTGAAAGATCGTACGCATTATGTGGTTCATTTTAAAACCTTGCAGTTGTATTTGAAACATGGTTTAGTGTTGAATCGCATACACAGAGTGCTAAAGTTTAGCCAGGGTCCGTGGTTAAAATCCTATGTGGAACTCAACTTGAAAAATCGCAAAAATGCAAAGGATGATTGTGACAAAGACCGTTACAAATTGATGAACAGCTGTGTGTTTGGTCGTTTCTGTATGAATAAACGCAAACACATAAGAGTACACTTGGTGACACACAGACCCAAACTTCAAAAACTGGCCTCAAAAACCAATTTCAAACAGGTTAAAATTTATTCAAAGGACGTGGTTGCGGTTGAATTGGAAAATTTAAGTGTGCATTTAGATCAACCAATTGCTGTCGGTTTTAGCATTTTGGATTTGGCTAAATATGAAATTTATGACTTTTACTACAATGTGATGCAAAAGGAATATGGACATGAACATTTAGATTTGCTCATGACAGACACTGACAGTCTCTTTATGCAAGTCCATGCCCCTCCACATAAACCCCTCCAGGACCCCTATGTGTTTATGAAACAGAATCTCCATTTATTTGACACTTCCAATTATGCTCCCAATGACCCAAAGGGGCTCTATTCCGATCAAAACAGGAAGGTGACAGGCAAGATGAAGGATGAAGCAGGTGGAAACATCATACTTGAATTCTGTGGACTAAAAAGTAAAATGTATTCCTTCTTGATGAAAACGGATAAGGATCTTATTGAGAAAAAGACAGCCAAAGGTATTAAAAAAACAGTCATCAAGAAATTTCTCAGACATAAGATGTTTAGGGAGTGTCTTTTTGACAAAACAGCTGTGTCATGTTCTTTTCATCTCATTCGCTCTTTCAATAACGTCTTGTACACACAGAAACAAAACAAAGTGGCTTTGACCTCTATAGACAACAAGCGTTATGTGCTAGAGGATGGGATTCATAGTGTACCTTATGGTTATTCATCAACTGTATAGTTACTCACTCACTGCATCTGCACGAAATATGGATTTTTACAAGTCCTAACAGGTAAGCTATATGATTATTATGAAAAAAAAATTTTTTATTAAAATTTAGAATCGCATTGAAATTTAAAATGTATAGTCATGTCATTATGTTTGTTTTAATACTAGACGTGTTTGATTTTATTTATTTTCTATTTATTTTTACAGGATGAGCAAACCAGCCTACATGTGTACAAGCTGCGATGGCTTTCTACCTGTGGACGCAAATGGTGAAGACCGATCGGGTCTCTTTACCTGCGTATACTGTGGTACCAAATTAAAATATACGTATCATAGGTTCCTGACGCATACTGGCAAATGTGTGGTCAGGAAGGCAAAACTGAAGACAGCCCATGCTTGCACTTGTGGGAAGATTCATCATAATGACTCATCATAATGACTAACAGAAGTCAAACTTACACTTGACAAGACAGCGACTGGCTGAATGTATCCTATGTTTTGCTGCAAGAGCAAAACATGAACTCTATGAGTGGTTACTTCAAGACTACAAAGTGAACACTATGTGTGACTGCTTCAAGACTACAAAGTGAACACTATGTGTGACTGCCTCAAGACTACAAAGTGAACACAATGTGTGACTGCTTCAAGACTAAAAGGAGAACAAACATAAACACTATTGTGCTCACATTGTTTATTGTCACAAACTATACATAGAGTACATAGAGTTTGAGGTTTCAATAAAACGATTCTAATGTTGCCAACCCTGGAACACCTTTGGCAGCTTTACGTTTCACAAATAAAACATTTCTATGTATCTTGGTTTTGTCTTTCTTTTTTCTTCCAATACATTTCCTGAAATGTTTGGGCAAATGTAAACGCTTTAATAGTTTAAGAAACTGTTTATAACCCACTGGTGAACGCCTACTTCGCGGTGACAGGATAAAAAAACGAATCAAGTTGACAATGTTTGAGTTTTGCAGCACATTATTATTGTTTCCCACAAGTTGTAAATGTTCATCTACACACAATTGTCCTTTTTTAATGTTGTTTTTCACAAACAGCCACATTGACATCAATTTTCCAATGGTTTTGGTAGAAGAAATGTCCTTGATTAACTGGTCGGGAACTTGAAACAGGAGTTCTGTCTTCTTGTTGCATACAGGATTATCAGCCGGTTGTTCCGAGTTAGCTATCCCTTGTGAATCATCATCATCATCAACTATCTCATTCACTTTCTGTGACTGAGCTGTCTGAAGAGCTGTCTGATGAGCTGTCTGTTGAGCTGTCTTTTCTTTTTCTTCTTGTTTGGACATCAATCTCTGATAATTCTCTCTCGTCAGAAGAATCATGGGCTTGCTCATTTTGAACTGAGGACAAGTAGGCTTGGTAGTTCCTTATGCAAATAGGTACAATTGAATGGTAGGCAGCGATGAGCTCACGTTTCCTGTGTCTGCTGACACTCTTACTGCCTAAGATTCGAATGACAGACTTATGACGTGACAGACGGTTTTTGTCACCTGGTGTGAGTGGTATCTTTCCAACAAGGATATTATACACTAGTGTAATCACTGACTTAAACTGTTCAGATGAAGCATGCGTCAACATAGCTTTTCTCTGTGCAGAATTAGCTTGTTCTAACATCATAAGAAAAGCCCAATGCTTTTGCAGCAGACCGCTCATGTTGATGTTGTAGGGTAGCTGTTCCACGTTCAAAGAGAGCTGACTGTAGAATGAGTGAAGTGAAGTGAACTGACTGTTATATTGACTATATAAATTAATTCAAAGTTGTATGTGTTCTAACCTTCCTTGTTGGTTTTGGGTTCAGACACCATGTGGATATAAGCACAATGTGGAGACAGTCTAAAATGTTCTGCTAATGGATCATCTTCGGCTATCCACGAATGCACTCTCAGTGCGCATTGGAAACAGTAGACCTTGTCAGATTGTCCCGTATAGATAAATCCTGCTTCTGCCATGACTTTTGGTGGCTGCTTCATTTGTACTGGCCAACTGTTGAAAGACTTCAGTCTGTCACTAAACTTTTGTCCAAACCTAATATTATTGCATGGTATTTCAATACAGTCTGCCACTAGGTTATCAAACGGTCCGCACACATCCATGGCTCTGTTCGGTATGAAAGTGAAAAGGATGAGACGTGGCTGTATATTACCTTAGTTATGTCACTCTATATCTGTGGCAGATACACTGTACACACCTCATCAGAGAATATACCTGTACGCAAACGACCATACTGTTCATCTGCATAGGGCGAGGTATCCATGACCAGATAACCATATTTCTTTCTACTTACAGCATCTTGAAAAGATTCGGTGAAATATTTAGCCTGTCCTGGAAATATTTGTGATGCTAAAATTTTATACTCATGTGCCGAACGAGGGTTAGACAATAACACAAAATAATGTGTGTTCAGTGACATAGTTCTGTTACATTCCCCCTTTGGATACGCTGATTGTAGAATGTTGATAACAGAAATTCCCAGATGGTGGGATAATGTGGTATATAGGTGTAAAAACAGCTGACTTTTACACACTTGTTGCATGAAGTCATCTACTACCAGGAGACAATGTTTATCCGATTCTAAAGAATATGAATTTAACTCCTGTTCTGTGGGAAGGACATCTTGAAAACGAATATTGGGAATGATTCTCTTGAGTTCACTATAGACATCCTGCCACACAGCATAGCAGTAAATAATCAATTTGGGTGCAGGATCAAACATGACATTGGCATGTCTTAACAGATGTGAAACCCAAAAGGTTTTACCACTTGACGATCCACCTATTACGGATATGGTTGTAGGCGTTTTAAAAGGCAACAGACAAGCACTTTCATCCATGATGTATCTTGGTCTGCTGTTCAGTATGAAACTGAACTTACTCACCAACACAGAGGGTATTTATACATAACAAAACATCATTTGAACTAAATCTAATTATTTATTTATTTATTTTTTTATTCTACATGGAAAAAAACATTGTACATCATTGTCAATTAAAACAGGAAGGAGTACAGTATTTGAAATAGTTGCATATATACTGTGATACAAAAGTATCATTCCATAGGAAGTTCCTTACATCAAACTGATGAACAATACGCTGAAAACTCCAGTGAGCTTTCAATGTACATAACAGATAATACAAACAATAGAACCCACACACATTGGTATCTACAGATTGTATCTGTTCACTGTTGTGCAAGTAAGATCTAACATAGGACTTTAGGTACCTATCAAATACAGCATCAATGGGTTCTGATAGGCTGTCAAACAATTCTGCTCTATTTCCTTTGAAATACATAGCAACCCAGTGACGACCTTTCTTTTGACTACAGTCTGTATTTACAATTAGTCCAACTCCCCTTCTTATCATGGAAGATGTCAGTACAGGCAAAGTGTCTTTAGCATACACTCCCAGGACGTGACACTGTAAGACAGGATCGCACTGTATGGAGCACTTCAATTCCGAAGCTTTCATGTTTTACTTGATGTACACATTTCGCGCTTTATCAATTTCTATGATGGAATTTCTTTCACTCATGATAACACAACTCAATGTCTTAGTCAAAGCAGATTTGAATTCAATTTCAAGTCTCACATTTCCCGATTTCACAAGATTGAGATAATCGACATCTACTTCATCCAGTTGGTAAACAAAAAGAGCACTGCCAAGCAAAAAGTCCTGTCTTGAAATACCATTGCCCTGGTTTTGACACCAAAGTTTCTGGCTATCAAACAGGTTGAGATAGGTGTCTGCATCGTCTGCACTTGTAGCTCTCCCTGGGACACTGACTCCATTCACATACAGGTTGATCGTTTTAATCATGCCCGATTGAAAGTTGAAAGGATTCCCATCATATTTCCCATTAAAACTGCTGCTATCAACAAATGCTACGATATATCGATTAGCAATGGGATTGGAGACATTGTCAATGGTATGTGTTAACTGAGAGACGGGAATGCTAGTGACCTTCACCTCAGACTTGACGAATGGATAGAGGGCATTAGAGTTGTTCTCAAACAAAGTATTGTGAGCTATAATCAGGGCTGGGTTGACATTCAGTCTGCAGATTTTGAGATAAGCATCCAGAAGTGTTATAAGGAATTTTTTGTTGGCCACACCACTCATGAGACAGAAGGTGGGAGAGGATCTGTACAATTTCAAAGTCATAGGTACACCATTAATCATGTATCTATTCATCTCAAACACATCTTCAAATAAGTTTCCAGACATGGTCATCTCTTGACTCAATTTAATGAACGCTCCCCGTGCCATCAAGCCCGTGTTGCTTCCTGTTTCTGTATCCGTTGATTCTATATCACTGTTCGATTGTCCTACATCTTTATAAAACAACTGAGAGGTTAACTGAGTAGTCTTTGCATCGGCTCCAAAATTCAGTAATGCTTTCATCATGCTCTTGTAAGCATAATGATTGTTTGTGGAAGAGACCAGTGTGTCATTCAAATAAACTGAAACCTGACTAAAAAGCGACTGAAGAAACAAGTTGACTGGAGCCACGTGTTCCTTGGAAAGCAATATGCTCCCATCATTGTGAGTGACCTTGAGTTTCACGTGCAATCTTGTCCTCTTCAAATCAAGGTAGTCACTACCTGTGTTAGAAATACTGAATTCCAAAGGCGCTTCGTCGTTGATTTGACTCACTGAACGTACATTTTCATAGTAATGTTGTTGAACACATGTCTGAAATGGTGGCAGTGAGAACAAATTCAAGGATTCTGGAATTATCTCATCGAAGTGTTTACTGGTGAGCAGCGACATGGTGTTAACCAAAGATATCGTTTTCGTTCACTGGTGTGCTCTTGAACACACGAGCTGTCTTGGAGGGGGTGTTGCTCGTTAGACGTATCGTCTTGGTTGTGGCCACTCGTTCCCCTGCAGCTCTTTTTAATGATTTCTGTCTCTTCTCTTTAGCATCTGCTCTTTCCACCACACTTTGAGGTTCGGAAGTGACCTGCAGTTTGACTTTAACTTCTTTTGATGCTTCCTCAGGTTGATCAGATGAAATGAGCTTAGGTTGTGGTTTTCCATTCACCAGTTGAGAACTACCTGCCATGTGTTTTTTGAAAAAAATCTGCCATTTGTTGTAATCGGGTACATACAAAGGTAACGTCTCCATCTTAGGCAACAAAAGGGTAACGTCTGAAGTGAAGTGTTAGGTGAGTCTCCTCTTTCAAGAATGACAGTGAAGTTCCATCGCTTGCTTTTATACTAATTTCTATGTCAGGAGATTCTTTCACCATCACATGGATATTGTATTCATTAGCAAATGTAAAGTTAGGTCCCTCCCTCAGGTCTATGCGTCTCAACAATGGTAATTGAGTCTGTCCTACCAATGAACTGTCGCATAGGTTACACAACACATCTATGTAAGGATCATTCATATGAGTGAGATCCACCTTTCCAAAGTTTAATTCTGTCAAGCTGACTACCCAGAAGCCATCAAACACCAACCTTTGATTCAGTTTCACACGAAAATGATACGGGGTGTTGCCTTTGAAGTAATCTTTCCTCGAGTCTGAAGACTTCAGAAACACATAGGTCTCCATTACAGATTTTTCAATTGACTTTCCTCCACATAAGAATCAAAGGAACTGGGCCATCCTAACCATCGAACCAAAGCATAAGTCTTTCCATTCATACGTTTCTTCTTTAAGATCTTTTCCACCTGCCACTCAATATCTTCTGCTTTACTGACCTTCTGCAATTCACTGGTATAAAAAGTACCTTGGATCATTTCATCATGAAAATCTTTGACTTTGTACAGTGGAATTTCCTGTCTTTTAAAACGATGAGCTATTTTGAACAGTTCTTGTGTCCACTTCAAGTCAAGTTCTTTGTTGAAAGGTCTCTTCAGATATGGAATGCGAACAAGATCTCCTACTTTATATTTGAACTTCTTCCTAGGGTGCAGGCTTTTGAGGTGTTTCAACAAAGGTTTGACATACACATGTTGCCAAACTTTCAATTCAGTGTCCTTATTCACTTGTGCAGGTGATAAATTAGGTAGAGAGGAATGCAACGTATGATTGTAGTTGTGCACAAGTTTAGGTAAAACATTGATGTAATGTTTGGTATTGTTGTGAGTGATGTAGCGTGTAATCAATGATTTTAGTGTTCTGTTGAAACGTTCTACATAATTACTTTTGATGTTTTCATTCCGCGTAATGGTGTGAGTGATGTTTTTCTTTTTCAAATATGACTCAAAGCCTGCTCGAAATTCTGATCCAGCATCTGTGCGAACCTTCTTTGGTTGTCTAGTTTTCACTATTTCTTTGAAGGCTTTCAACACTGATTCAGGTTTCTTGTTTTCTAAAGGTAGCACAAAAGCATATCTGCTCAAGATATCAATAGCCACCAGCAAATATCTGACACCATCATTCTCTTTGCTATAACGAGAGAGGTCGGCCAGATCCACATCAAACATTTCATTCATATAATTCACCCTTACTTTTAACCTTTTAAATCTATGCTTGACTGGTCTATGTAAACTATAGGCGTCTTGATTCTTCGCAAATCGTTTCACATTCCTCAACCTGATATGTTGTTGTTTTCTGTTTTTCTTCAATTCATCACGTAGTTTTGATGGACCAAAATAGGCTCCAGGATTTTCAGCATTGAAATAATACTTTTCTATGGCTTTTTCTTGCTTTAACATGCTGTTCTTCTTCTGCGAACTCATGTTGCACTGTGGAAACTGTGGCTGGCTAAGAAATATATAACATGAAACAGCATTGGTTTATTCATTTTATTTGAACATTCACTAAAGTTTGTTACGATACATAATGATAACTGTCATGATGAAAGCACTACTGTATTTTACACTGATAGAATATGACCTTCAAAGTCCTGTGATACCATGTCTTCCATCATTCCCTCTTCATCGTAGTAGCACATACAGTTCATGAGATCCATACAACACACATGACACTGAATTTGTCCACTATTACAGCTCATGTAACGCAACCTATTGTTGTAACGGCATACACTGCAACGTTTCTGAAGAGGAGTAAGTTTGTCTTCCTGATAGAGATCGTCCGTGATTCCACTGGATGAATCAACAGCTGTTATGTCTGTGGTTTGTTTCTCTTTTCGTTCTATGTCCTCCATGAGTTGAGTGTAATCCAACCACCAGTCATCTATAGTAGGTTCTGTGGTAGGTTCTGTGGTAGGTGTTATGGACTGATTCGTGAGGGATGGAGTTGACACTGCTTCATGATCTTCTCCCCTGTTCCTGAACATGACAAATAAGATTGGAGAATGTAGAACTGCAAACACAGTAACACGTATATACATAAATGAAAAGCTATTCCAAATGATATTCACAGTGATAAACTATTCGCTTACTTTGGTTGCATAGGAGTGGATTTCTGCTTCTGACCTCTTTTCTGTTCCTTCACTTTCCTTGGCTTCTTAGCCTTAGCAAGACGTTTGTTGGGTGATTGACGTTTTCTGTTACTTGAATTTCTATCCTCAGAGGTGGCAGCAATTTTTGAATAATCCAGCATCAAGCTCATGAGAGCTGGCGATAGCGAGGGGAATTTCTGTTCTAGAGTCTTCATTCTCTGGAACATCTCTGTGTATGTGGTTTTATACAACTCACTTGTTCGCATCATCGTTTCGTGCAAATGGAGCTGAGTGTTAAGAATATCCTTCATTTCTTGAAACATACTCGAGAGCAACTGCTCTGTTGAAAAGTCCACATGTTGAAGGTGAAACATCTTCTGTGCCATATGGATTGCGAGCGGAGGTGTTTTTCTGAAACTTGTTCGCTTGATAATGACGATGAAACTGATTTGAAATGTCTTATACTAAAGGTGCGTGTAGACGCTGATTGGATGTAGAGTGCGCATGCAGTTTGGTTGGTTGACCCTCTACATCAGTGGAATATTTTATTCATGTTTGTTCACCGTGACATCAATAGATTAAATGCTTTCAGAAGCTTTAAGAAACACGTCACTAGAATGCTTATTCGTGTCTTCTGGAATGTTTTTGTATTCTATTGAATGCTTTGACTCATTCCTCTGGAATGTTTGTTCACCCGTGACGTCTTGTGCTCAGGAATGTTATTGTGCTCTGGAATGCTTTGTGCTCATAGGGAGGCGTGCTCAGGAATGTTATTGAGCTCTGGAATGCATTGTGGGAGGATCAATCCTGAATAGTTTAAGGATTTTAAGGAGTAATCCTGTGGAATGTCTATTGTATGCGTCTGGAATGCTATTGTATTCGTCTGGAATGCTTTTGTTCTCTTAGGAATGCTATTGTCTGTGCTAAACGGATTACTTTTCTCCTACTGTTGTCACCATCATCCAGCCTTCCATGTTTTGAGTGAATGGGTGAGTTTAGTTTTAAACTACTTGTAGCAATTTTCCAGTAATATTATGGCGGGGGACACCAGAAATGGGCTTCACTTATTGTACCCATGTGGGGAATCGAACTCAGGTCTTCGACGTGATGAGCGAACGTTTTATCCCTTAGGTTACCCCACCATTCCATTGGTGTTTTGAGTAAACGAAGTCGTATGGCATAAAATCACAAAACCGTTCAATTAGCCATTTGCATCCTCTCACAAATACAGGCATGTTTCATAGGGACAGACCAAATTATTCGCTGAATTTAAGATGCATCTGTTGTAAGGTGGAACGGTTTCCTGGAGGAGCTGAACTTGCGTGATGTACTTTTCTCTGCCGGAAGGACTGTGTTGTGTGAACACCTACTTCCCAGGCGCTCAAGAGTAAAAGCGTCTGTTAGGTTCAGGAATACATGCTTGTTAAAGTTTTTCTTGAACTAAATTCAATTTGAAAAACGCATAAGATATGATAGATATGACAATGCTCTATTGCCCGAAAGGACATTTAGGGTACATCCGAGTTAAGAACATAAGAAAACAACATTAAAGACATAATACTGAGTGTATAGTAAACAACATTATTTAGAAGAGAATCATGTAACAATGCACACACTAAGTAAACAATGTTTAGGACTTGTTTAAAAAGAATATACAAGCTGGTATAAATAGTGTTTGCTTCTCTATGACATTACATTTGGTAAAACATACCAACGGCCAGGTGATAAAAGTGTATAAAAGGGTTTATAACATTGGTTGGGTCATGTAAAATTCGAACAGAAAGATTGAAAACACATGACTTGTACAGGGAGTCTAAACTATCGAAACTACAACAAGCAGTTTGTCCTGCATTTTTGTTAAACAAAGACATAAAAATGGAATCAGCGCGAAATGAGCGTAGCTTTTCAGTGAGTGAGGCGCGACCGACATTAGTTTGGTATTGCATTGGTATTTTGACTGAAAAGTAGTTTGTTATCAATGTTTGTCTCTAGGTAACTGTAATTCTCTACTACCTCAACTGTTTCATCATCATAAACTGAGGAGGCATAGGAGAGGCTATGGAAGAGAACCCTGCTCTAATGTGCTGAGTAGTTCAGGTTTTCCGTGCGAATCCTGAATGGGAGTCAACGGTCAATGGACTTTCGGCCACAATTATATTCGATAGCTTAAAATGTTGAATAAAACATATTTCACGTGGATAATTATTAAATATGGGGTTGGAAATCGGAGAGCACAACCTAGTGAGGCAATGGGAGTGTACCTTTGATAGTGGCGATACTTTATTTTGACACGAAAAATACTTTTTGAACCGAAGCGATGGAAGTGTGTTGCCAACCTTTGCTCGCTTCGCTCGCATATATGAAGACTGGTCATATTCTCTACGCTGCGCAACCCCACTTGCGTTACAGTTTGCCTGTGGTCTAATTTACATGCCAACTGTATTGTGACGACATTCCACTTCAGATTCTAATATACATCCGTGTCACTGACCAAACTGCCCCTGTAGGATGACCGAAGGGTTCGTATAGTAGTGGTATATCTAGGGTACTATGTCAGTAGCTGTGAATAGTTTATAACTGTAATTTACTCAGTCTTCTTCCACACATACATTGAACTACCTCCTTAGCATAACTGATTCATTCTTACAGCACTAACTATAATTATTCTATTGCACACGAAGGCATGGTGTATCGGGGTTTGGGAGTAAGACATTTTGGTATAAGTATGTATTTTGCTGAATATTCGCGGTATAGTATACAGGTTATAGATATTAATATCTGAGTTAATATTAACAGCACAGACGTCGGGGACAAGTCAGAAAACATTTCGAAGTTCTTTACGTCAACAAGATAACAAACAGCAATGCTGCCCGTATGTCCGTGTTGTCGTAATCGAGGCCTAGATTTTCCAAGCTCTCTCAGCGCTACGACTGTCGTAAATGTCATACATTAACATTAACTTATGACTTTCTTACCGCTAACAGAGCTTCGCAAATCTTGGTTCTGGTAATTGATATAAGTATTTGACGGGTCACCTTTGAATTAATGGATAACACATTCTAACCCCCTGGTTTCGATATATTGCTAAGTATCTGTCCACCACTAGCATCTGGCCTTCTGGCTATCGGGGGACTCTGTGAAAGATGCCTATAGAATGCACGATATCGACATTAGTGACGGCTAATCAATGACTCCTCTGGACTCTACGTATACATCAGAATCTCTGTCAACACGGTGTAGTATTATGTTCATCCATCACACGCCTGGCGATGTACAGTGCACAGTAGGGTGGCACACAACATCTCGCTCTTTCACTCCTTAGCACTAAACACCTATATACAGGCTCGGTGGCAGTTTTACAATGTGGTTAACACAGCCCGTGTACTGTGGAACACATCAGTTGCACAACATCGGTCTACTGGGCAAGTTCAACACCTGGGGTAGACTAGGATTCAGACAACAGCTTAAGAAGGTTGTACATGTATAAACAGTATGAGAGTAAACGTGTCTAATATACACTTTGTACAGAATATCCACCGTCTTTTGGGGATATGGTCCATCCGTTACTAAAAATAGTGAAATACCACTACAACATGTATTTTTGCTAAAGTACAGAATACATGTGCTTCAAACTAACACATAAGCTATCAAATGTTGTTTTGACATGAACTGACATAAACTGAAACTCTTTAACAACCAATAAATGAATTGGTTGTAAACAATAGACGGTCAACTGACTCCCGCCAACTCAAAACAATCCATGTGCATCAATAATGACTTATATTATGGTCATAAAACTAGACAACTCCTTTAAAGTAGATAACGTCTTAAACGTAGCCCCAACCAACATACTGGTATGACATGCTTCAAGGATAATGTTCAGTTTGAAGCATGTAATATAGATGACAAAAGATCATATTTGATTTCATTCTGCTCCCTGTCAATACAGATATGCTGAGGCTAACACATTTGCGCCCCAGCTCTTGTTCCCTTCTATGTCTAAACCATATGCTGTAGCGTTCTCCGAGTGCTGATGCACTTTACCCAGAACATTGATTGGTCTCATTTACAGACTTCAGGGCATGTATTCAACAAAACAAGCATCCCCGTTAGATACTTTTCTCTAGGAGCCTCAACCATACCAGCACCCAAAGCTCTGAATTTACTACACGCGATGGTGCATGTGCGATTACTAGGTTTCTATGAAGAGCGTGTTTTACCTAACCTTAAAATAGCTTTATGTGAGGTTTACGTCAGTCAACAACATAAAGAAACCATTGAAAACATGTTCCCTGTTTTATACATTGTTAAACATGCCCAAGAGTGAAACTAGCAGGGGAACGTAACCGCTCTTCAAACCACGGGTGACGTAAAGAACCTATACACAACAGACTGAGACGGACATTTAACCCGGGTTACTTAATGCTGCTTTATAAGACTAAACATTCTTAGTGATGATGAGAAGAAGACGGTAACGGTTACATACCTGTGTTTCTGGGACGGTTGTTTCGTCAGGATGGGCAAGAAGGAGGGTGGTGCCGCTAATTAGGGTTAAATGAAGTTCTTGTAATGTTTATTGGTACGAGACGGGAGGCGGGAATTGGGCTGCACCAATTCCTTACTCCTGGTGTTGCGTTTTGGCGATGCACTCGGTATGAAAACATGCCGCTAGAGTCAATGTTTCAGATTACAACAGGCTACAACGGTTGATGGAAGTTGTTTGGAGGACAGCTGAACTATATTGTAGGAACTGACAGAAATGTTCTTGCAAATAACAGATGGAATCTCAGTTGGTTTCAAACGTATACACAGGGAAGGGTCGCTGAATATGGCACTGTGTAAATTCCGAACGAACTTAACTTGTATTAAACAGTAGCCAGTAATCTTTTGCTTGAGAATATCAGCGTTCTTTTGTATGTACATGGGCATGGTTTGCATGTACATTTCTGTGAACGAACCAGATGCTTACAAAACATAAAGATATATTTCGTAAAGCATCTCCAAAACGCAACATTCCTTAAGAAGATCGTTTAAGCTTCACTAAGAAACAGATCACTTAATTCAGTTACATCTTGTTATTGTCGTCAAAACGCAGCATCTACAATCAAACCTTGGTTATCTTTTAGTGTGTGACGTCAGGTGTGTCTAACACAGTGGGGATCGATTAGAAAACATGTGAAAACACCATTTTCCTCGGGAAATTAACCCAATCGCTATATCAGCTCCCCAGTGCACCTAGGGCCGGGGATGAGGGGGAATGGTGGTATATCATATCGCCTGTGTATTTTCATAAGCGGTTAAAACGGAGGTTGGTTTTAGGAAACTCCGAGTTATATAAATAACAGTTGTGTTGTTACCTCAGTGGGTATTTATGAGTGCCCCGAACTTCCGTTGAGAGTGAAGGTTAGATGACGTCACTTCACAGTGCATTGAACCGGTATTTTTTCAGGTCTTGTTTACTGTTTATCATATAGTAAAGACTACAGGTATTTTGAAAGCAACAACTTTAGCACTTATGAACATGTTTGGAAATAAAAGTGTCGTTGTCTAGAGATAGATATGTTCGGAAGTGTACGAATATATGTAACCGTCATGGTGTGTATACAGTCGTTTGTCTGTCTACATATTTACCTGTCTGACAGGGAGTGCATGCTGTCATCTGTCTGTCTACATATTTGTGTGACAGGGTGTGTGTACAGTCGCCTGTCTGTCTATACCTGTAACTATCTGACAGGGTATGCATACAATCGTTTGTCTATGTATTTAGCTGATTGAGAGAGGTCTGTATGTAGTCATCTGTCTGTCTATATATTTACCTGTCTGACAGGATGTGTATGCAGTCGTCTGTCTGTCTGTATCTGTAACAGTCTGACAGGGTGTGAATGCAGTCGTCTGTCTATATCTAAAATTGTCTAACAGGGTGTGTATGAGTTGTCTGTCTGTTTATATAATTAACTGTCTGACAGGAACTGAATGCATTGCATACATTCATCACAGTCATTATTCTTCTCTGCTTACTTCAACCGTGTCAAGAACCGATATATAACCCTTGAGGTATATGTGGAAACACGTGCATGGTGTTGCAGGTCAGCCACTCGTCAGTACAAACCATATTCTTTCATTATGTCCCAAGCTTTGAAGTGAACCCAGACATCATTATCTCGGCCAGAGGTTCATCGTGCCACTGACCCGACCTGACACCACCGAGTGCACCAGGTACAGCAAGCGCCACCATCTGGACTGGTCTTAAGGAAAGTATTTCTTTCATCGTTGCTCAGCAAAGCGTGTGAAATGAGGTTGGCCTCTCGAGTTGAGTCTGAACCAGTTATTACCGGCAGTGGTCCAGTGGCTTAACTACTCTCTTAGCATAGACGCATTGCTCATTCAGCAATATTCCAACTATATCACTTCGAGGGCCACCTGAAAAGGGCATCAGACACTGTACCCATGTGGGGAATCAACCGCGATTTTCGGCGTGACGAGCAAACGTTTTAACCATTAGGCTCTCCCATTGCTCCTCACATACTCGGACTTAAATGAGGTTACGTCTACTTGAAAGGGACGTTAAAACATGAGGCCGTGTTCAACCACATGGCCCTATATATACAGGGGCACATACGTAGCCAAATAGTTGGTTTAGAGGTTTGAATGAAAAGTTTAACTTGAAATGAGATATACATGTACACTGACGTGTAGATGGTGTTCGATATATGTGTATGCCTATTACACTACTAACTAATGTTGGTAATGTATTTCTGTAAGGAAATATACAGCTTAGAGGTGTAATAGGGACATCTGATGTTTCTCTTTTTCGTTGAACGTCATAGATTTTAACTGCTGCTCTGCCACAATGGCCTACTGTCCCCATATTTAGAATGGGGTCGAAACTCCGCCCCCGTTCTCAAGATTTCCAATATCACCTTGGTTTACTCCATCCCATTCATTCTGCAGAGTAGCACTAAGTTCAAGGACATCCAAGTTCAAGGATATTCAATGATATCCGGGACACTCTTGATGGGTGACAAGTCGGTAATGTTGTATGTCAGAAAACATTTACTTGAAACAACATCAAGAACTTTCAGTCTCCTTTTTATCACTGAAACAGCAACACACTGATACGTTTCTTTGTAAATTTCAAATTTCATCCCAACCATATTCAGGTGCACATTAATTTCCTGAATCACACAACTTGGTTCCCAAATAACAAAAACAAATTATCACATATTTCTTTTTTAAAAGTAAGTGTATCTCGCATAGAACGATATTCATTCTGAGTGACCGCGGCCTGTAATTAAGCGAATCTGGAACAGACAATCCAGTGACTGACATTATGACTAGAGAGCCTGAACCTCCATTCCTGTCACACCCCTTTGACGACAAACATCAGTTACTGACTGGGGACGAATTTTAGCCTTCTATCGTTCTGGGTGATATAGTGCTACACGTAGTGTTGCCCACCCTTTCCGTATTCGAAGTGCATAGAGCATCCTTTCCTGACAAATGCTACCACTGCCCTTTATTATTCGTTAATGGAGACTTCTTTTCAGAATTCGAGGTTGTGCAAATCTTTGCCAATTTCCATTTAGGCTGATCGTGTTTCATTATATGCTTCACGTTGTTTTCATTAATGTAGGTTTATCTCTTGAAAATGAGTTATTTAGTGGAATTTAAGTTATGCCAATTTTCACCTGTCTTAATATGACGGATGGGAAAAACGATGAATAAACCTCTCCTCGACTGTTATCAATAAAATCTGAATGTGGTATAGCTGGATAGAATCTAAATATAACCATTTTAATTTTAAACCTTTAATAAGTAACAGCCGTGTTAAACCTACATATACAGTTTTGCATAACACCGTGTCCTCTCACAGTTAATCCCTTTGTTCGTTTTCAGCAATGCAACTCATGACATGTATGTTACACTTCTGGTAGATAAGCTATTATAGGATTATAAGTCGTCTATAGTTAAACACGTCTATGTCCTATCTTATATCAATGGGACAGATTTTCAGGGCAATGACAGGTATAAAAATACAAATAGTTTATTTCCATCTATGTACATTTGATAACCATATGTATAACCTCACAATATAGTACTGCTAATTCTTCTTGTCTTTTTGCACACAGCACTGATACCGCCCACATACGTCCTTCAGCCTCCAATCAGAAACGTCGTTGTCTGTGCATCGGAACCTACACCAGCCGCCATCTTGCCCACATTCATGATCATCCGATTCTGAAAGACATATATGCAGCATAACATTCTTCAATTCAACACCTCATCAGGCATAAACAATAACAACAAAATCTTAATTGGTTCCTTTGTCGATATATGTAATCATATTCCAAAACCTAAAGTGAATCACATATGTTCTTCAGCTACTAAATATTGTTGACAAAATACAAATTATCTGTCATGGTCTGAGCCGAACAATGAAGAAAGAGTAGCCCGCATCAGTTACATTTTGCGTACAGTATTGTGTACAGTATTTTCCACTCTTACAGTCATTATTCGAAGCAAACATATAACCAGGCATGGTATTTCTGTGGACGTAAATGCGACTAGTACCGGTCTCAATATTACTTCACCTCTAGGGTCACCATTACGCATTGGCTCACAACGGAGTTTTGATAGAGAAGGGAGCGTCAGCGGAGACCCAAACTGGAGAAGAAGTTGATACACCAGAGACCGTACAATCTATTATATGGTCTCCGGATAAACTAAGTGATAGGATTTTAGATAATCGGCAGTTTCCTACAAACCATAGGTGGGAACATATCGACGAATAACTGGGCAAGCGTAAGGTTTCAATACGCTGGGCTCTGGCACCCAATCAGATCGCCCCAGGCTCCCCATCTTTGGTTAGGATTTACGTCATTGTGAAGCAAGCATCTCATATTTTGTTCAGTGATATGAAGCCATGGGTGGGTAAGGAGTTCCCTGCTATCAGTCACAGATTAAATAGAGGTCTGTGTATAATTCCTTCGAACCCTGTATTTTGGAAGTTAGGGCATCACTCGTTTTGTGAGAATGTTGACTGAGCTGATATGTTTATCTTCATACACAGTTTTTCATTTTGATGTTGACAACCAACGTGAACTTCGATCCACGATAAGGTGAATGTCAGTGCAGAACGAAAATTCAATGAGGCGCCGGGCTAGATTCACCATCTGGTTTAGATTCCAGTCATCGGGGGTCCTTGTGGATGGCAAGCTGGCTTAAGGTGTTTTAATGAACTCCTGTTTAAAAAAACTAACGTCACTATACACTGTTCAGTACATTTTGATGACTTATGAGAGCTTATACCTTATCAGCCTTACTAGTCAAACATTACTTCCCAATTATCTTAATCTATGTAACAATCTAGGATCTGCAAAAAATTTCAATTTCATATTCAGGTTGTGTAAGTGCAGCTCTTGATAAAAATTCCACTCCTTATGGTTGGTAGTCCTTTGTTTCGTTACCATCTCTCAGGTATTATACGCATATTTATCTATCGCTGGTAAAAACACTAATAACGACTTCTATAGCTGTCCAAAAAACTTCGCCGTCTGTTTAGAAGTGGATAAAAATATCGTCAGGCTTTCCAAGTCAGCTGCTGAAAAAAACTAGAAGAGAAGAATAACATGTTGAATGCCAGTGTGGGTGAAGACAGTGCGTTGTACTGGCATTGGTAGGTAGAATACACAACATGAACAGAGGAAACAGTACTGGTATAAACCCATGCTGTTTTTGTCAGTCACCCGTAGTCTAGGGCATTTTTCCAAACTGAATTTACACCAGATTCATTAGTCGTTGAGACATGATTCCGAAGCTCCTTTAAAATGAAACAAGCGACGCATAATCGGATTTAACAAAAAATCCTGTCGTGAAGATTAAACATGACACTACAGTCTTGGAAATACTTTCTTTATGCTCACAGAACGTATTTGTGACAAGTGGTATTGTTATCACCCAGTCTCAAATAACACCAAGAATGTACTTGAATCAAGTTACATTCTGTCACAATATTGATTTTCACAACTTTGTACAAGAATGTATCACATGAAAAATCTATTAAAGGAAAGCGTAATTAAATGACCAAAATGACCCAAGGGTGCTTGTAATGGTGGCGACTAGAGATATAGTTGAATATATGTCTTCTGAGATCCAGGCAGTCTGGATATTACTGACAGAACCATGTGATCAACGCTGGGTTCCTTCATTGGTGACATCTACATATGAACAATGGCGGGGACAGGATTAGACAAGAACAGACATCCCTAAAGACACCAGTTGTGCTCCCTGTCTTGTTGGCCAGTATCATGTGATTCAGAAGTTCTTGTCTGACTGGCAAAGTCGAAACAATGTGATTTGACTAGGAAGTTCAACTAAAGCTGTACAATTCCATATCTGACACATCGCTTACAAAGATGATGTTCGACAGTCTTTCATCCTTCCATTTACTTACCATAAGCAACAACTACATAGCCTTCACATAGGTGTCAGTCACAGAGCAGGATATCATCACCTGAACACCTGGTGTCATTGCTAGTTGATTATGAAAAAAACATTGTCATGAAATCTATACAATCTGCTCTGATTTACATTAACTTCGAAAGGGTTTTGTCGATTTTAATTAATTATGCATTCAACAATTAGACGATTGGTTTGTCATGTGAAAAGTAAGATAATAATCTTCAGAACTAAACTTCACATCAATGCTTCTCTGTTGTAAGAGACCCTTCTCCGTTCAGATGAAGATTATTGTGACGTGACGTTGTTACATTCTGTCACAACAAACACTTAACTGGATGTCTTTCGAGAGCTGACATTGCTCGCAACTGTATTTTTTCTGGATTCACGCTTCGGGTTACAGCATCTCATATCGGCCATGCGTTTACGGAATAGTCTATTATTTCGTTTAGTACGCGAAGTGACCGATGGTATCACTAGCTGGATGCATTCGCATGTTTACGAAGCCGATCATCGAAGAACAAGAGTTGACATAGTTCCAACTGAAAAAACGATGCCACAGGATATCTTTAGTTGTGTTAAGAAACACAGCCATGTTGTGTTCAAGATGTGTGTGCAGCTCCTACCTGGTAGCTCCACTGATATCAGAGACTGGTCTCACTATCCGTCCACTGCGGTCGATATCATAATGAGTATATGTGGGGAGTATGATTATTCCATCAAAGCTGCGGTAACTGCCGGGTTTCCCTTCTGATACTGTAATTCCTTTATAACGTAGCTATTGAATATATTTACGGGCCGCTTCCTCTGATCTCGTCAAATCATCTTTGAAGGAGAAAGCTTTGCCTTTGAATCAGAGATGCCCGTGGAGCATCATTGATCATGACTGATATCAAATGGAATTGTAAGTACTTTTAAGTGCTTTTTTTACCGTACGATTTGTGTATCTTGCCACGTTGAAGACGCTCGGTAAATGCGTGTGTGTGCGTGTGCGTGTGCGTGTGCGTGTGCGCGTGTACATGTGTGTGTACGTATAGTAATTAGCACGGTGGGCGTTTGTCCATTTCGGAAGGGTTCAAGGTCATAGCATGAAACATGCTACAAGACCTTGACCATGGACCACCCGTCGCCTAATGCGACCATAACAGCTTGATGCCAGTTATTTTATACAGGTTATCACCTTGTCATCTTTTTTTTTGGCGAGTTGCAAATTAATGTGAAGTTATACATGTCCAACTGTACCATGACATATATATATATTTAGTGATTCCTATCAAACCTTATATATTAGCCAATGCTTCCCCACCGGAGGCAAAACGACTCAAACACGCAAGGGTATGAAGGATTACGGTCCATTTGAGTCAATATCTCCCCAGTGAATTGCACTCTAACTCTAACACAAATAATCGTAAATGATTCAAGTAAATAGGAATAACACACACCATCTGCCGAATTTTGTTACAGTTTTTGTCAACAAAATATCAAAGTTGTTTAACAAACCATCGTTATTTTCATTCGAAAGTGCAAGATTTGTGGCATGTGCAACAGCTTAGGTGACAGCCAGGTAAGCGAGAGGCACGGGCGATGTTGATTTCATTGGTAGGGGACGGACATGGTGTGCTGCTGTCAGAGTCATCACAGTGCATTCGTTTGATCACAGCACTCATAGTCACCTGACGTAAACCGCTTTGAAGCCAGTACTGATGCTCCACAGCGTCTTCCACTTCCTCAACTGTTGAGAGAAAATGGCGTTAGTTTGAGTCATTTACGATTAATTTGTTTTTTAGTTAGAGTGCAATTCACTGGGGAGATTTTGACTCACATTTACTGTAGTCGTCTTGGCTTTCATTCACAACAAAGTGCATGTCAAGCATAATGAATGATGGTCGACACACATTTGCACAGAATCTTTTGCTGAAAAACGGACATAATGCGCATTTTGTAGCTGTTTGAAGCAATGTTTTCAGATTGCTGGGCAGAAATATTGTTTTCCCACATTACAGAGCTTGAGGGAAGGATTATGATTCCTCCTCCTTTTTGGTGTCATGTGTGAAGCTCATTTCCGGTGTGTCTTTGTTGCTGCAGGCGATATCAAAAGCCTACTCGTTTACTGTGAAGAGTTGAATCTGGCTCCTTTTGTTCCATGATGTAGTTGTCAAGTTTGTTTTATTGTCTCCTGGTTACAGCTTTATGTGCTATATGCCTACAAAACCCCTATCTCCATTCGCTGAATATTGCAAATCATTGAAACTGAACCTCAATACATTAAAAGCAAAATTCATTATATTTGGTGTCCGAGTTCTGGACAAACACAATAAGTTTTAAGTTATGTATACAACATTTGGGGCTTTCAAAACCTGAAAGCAATAGAAAATATCCAGTTGTCACGTTTTATAAGTTTACTAAACCTGGTCTCATGAAATATATATCGGAATGATTTCTGAAACATTCAACTGAATCTCACATGCCGAGTATATCGGCCAGAGAGAAATAACGTTTTGTCTTCTTTTGGTCCCCCTAAAGCAGCGTTTCAACTCTTTTTCAAATCGGTTCTTGGCATTGGTTAATGGGTATATGTTGTGTCTCCTAATCCTCGAAGGAGCGGTGGGGTAGCCCAGTGCTTAAACCGCACGCTCGTCACGCTGAAGACTCGGGTTCGATTCCCCACATGGGTACAATGTTTGAAGCCCATTAGGGTGTCTCTTGCTGTGATATTGCTGGAATATTGCTAAAAGCGGCGTAAAACCAAACTCACTCGTAATCCTCGCGGGTCTCTTGGGTCATACTGTGTAAAACAATGGACAGCGCTGCTTAGTAATACGGTCATACACAATCCAACTGTATCAGGGCGAACAATAATCGAGGCTGAATCCGTCAGACCGGTGACTGCCGCAATGAACAAATCGGGACTTGGTGAGATGCCAGTCACAAGATCCGTGCAATTCGGTGCAACATGCTCGTCTCCAAGTCAAAACATTGATTACAGAATAGTCTCATTTCATGCTTACTGGGTTCCGTCCTATTGCCCAACTTGGTGCGATAGCCAGTCAAAATTTTAGACTAATTCATTTCACATTAATATTAATAACAATGATTTGATACATCGAAGCACTTTTATGTTGGTACTGTACGCTCTGACAGCGAGCTCTGACAAACGGAAACATGGAAATCGTGGAAATCTCAAAACGAGGCTCTGCCGCCATAATTCTTTGGCGGTCTGGTACGGAATTGATATTATATCAGTTTCATTGTGCGTTGCAGAACTACACTGAATAAGCGCAAAATAAAATAAAATAAAATAAAATAAAATAAAATAAAATAATAATTAAGAACTGTGCCTGAAATTAAGATCATCAGTGAATCCTATGTCTAAACGACAAAAGGCAAATTTGGAGAAAATTAAAATTGCAGTAAAAGACAACAAAATAAAAGGCACTTCTCCAAATTGTCGATTCCCTGAAGGCAAAAATAAAAGTTTGGACTGAATTAATCAAACAAAATAAACTTTTTAGAAGCAATGAAAAACTATTCTATAGGCAACTTAAAATGATTGGTGATGATGAGCATGATAAACGGCCTCCCATGGATGCCAATGAAAGGTTTTGAAAACAGTTGTGGTCGATGACCGGCAACTCTAACCTGGAGACAACATGGGTCAGTGATTATGACCATGCAATGCATGAGAAAATAACCAGGTCGTTTGTCTGTTACATCTCACGAGATTGCCTGAAAATTGTTAAGTCCAAGTCTAATACAGCTCCAAGGCCTGATGGCATTGGAAACTGTTTCCTTGTGTCCAAACACCATTACTTCACTGTTTTAACTCTCTTGTGGACAGACGTGATGTTCTTCCAAGGTTCTGGAAAGGTCGCACGATACTCCTTCCCAAAAAAGGCGACTTGAGTGATCCCAAAAACTTCCGCCCTATGACATGTTTAAATACTCAATACAAATTATTCACAGGGTGTTTGACAAATCTCGTGTCATCTTACTGCTCTTCCAATGAGATAATTTACAGTGAGCAGAAGGGGGCGAGAAAGGGATGTTGGGGGTGCAAGGATCAACTTCTTACAGAAAATGACTTTGGAAGAGGCTAAACCGTATCACCGCAACCTGTCCATGTGCTGGATTGACTACATAAAGGCATATGATTCTGTCCCTCACGAATGGATTTTGAAGTCTCTTCAGTGCATTGACCTCCCTGAGCGACTACTTGATTTACTGAAGTCATTAATGACTTGTTGGTCGACTCAACTTGAGATGCATTCGCAAGGGTACGTGCAGACTTCAGAATCTATTCCAATCAGAAGGGGGATATTTCAGGGGGACTCCTTCAGTCCTTTTTGTCTGTCCCCAAATCCTATGAGTTTTCTGCTCAATAGGGAGGAGGGTTAACATCCCGGACCTCCTCAGCACAGATCACCAATACCTCTTACTCATCTCCTCTACAAGGATGACATTGCACTGAGCTCCTTGCCACAGGAGATACTAATTTGAAAGAACAGGTTCTCCTTGTCGAGTCCTTCTCTAATGATATTGGCATGACATTTGGACTCGACAAATGTAATAGTCTTCATTTGAAACGTTGAAAGGTAACTAATTATGGATCGGTCAGGTTACAAGGGGGAAGAGATACTGAGCATCTTGTGGAAGATCAGGCCTACAACTATCTTGAAATGCAAGTCCGAGACAAGTTCCAGAATGCCCAGATTCAAGATAAACCTCGAGCCGAGTATTAATCTCGTTTAAAGAAAATCTAGAGCTCAGAGCTAAATGCGCGAAACAAGGTCAAAGCCACCAATACTTTTGCTGTGCCAGTCCTCTCCTATTCCTTTGGAGTAGTTGATTGGACCAAACAAGACATCCAGAGAGTCTTGACCGCCTGACCAGAAGGATTATGTCTGATAACAGAGCACACCACCCTCGTTCCTCTCTTAATCGTTTATACATGCCAGTCACTTCTGGTGGTCGGGGTTTCATTAATGTGGAGGCTCTTCATGACAGAATGTTACTGTGTACTTTTGCACATAATTATTTATCGGATAATCCTCTGGTGATGCACGTTAAGACTCACGATGAAAGCAAGGAATTCCAGAGCTATTTTAAGCGTGCCAAGATTCTTGGACACAATCTGAAATTTGAAGTTGATATTGTTGATGGCGATGCACTGCTGGACGGCACAGTGATGGGAGTAAACCTGGTGAAGTCATTCACCAAATCTGCCCAGAGTCGGTCCTTTGTGGAGAAGCTGTCTGAGAAACCATTGCATCGAGTGTACATGCAGTGTGTGGAACAGAACAGCAATCCAACCGACTCCTTCGCCTGGATGAAGTCGGCTGGCCTCAAATGTGAAACTGTGGGCTTCCTTTTTGCTGCTCAGGACCAGTCACTTCCCAGTCGCAATCACCAGAATGTGATTCTCAAAGAAAATATCAATATGAAATGTCGTCTTTGCAATGAATGTACAGAGACTGTCCAACACCTTGTCAGTGAATGCCCCTCCTTGGCACAAACATCATATCTTAAAAGGCATGATGGCATGGCTCGTTGCTTTTACTACCGTCTCCACCATGCCTGTGGTTTTGATCCCGAGGTCCATCCATGGTACGACCCTGAACATGTCCAGGGCGTCCTGGAAAATGATGCTTTTAAACTTCTCTGGAATAGGCCAGTATACAGCCTGAGACGAATTCCTGCCAACAAACCTGATCTTGTCCTTTTTTATAAAACCAATGAAATTATTTAATAATCATTGAATTTTCTGTCCCTTTTGACAGCAATGTGATTGGTAAGATTCAGGAAAAGCATAATAAATATGCGGACCACGCCTTTGATGAAAAAATGAATTTGCATCCCAAGTACACTGTGGTCAGGCTCCCCATTGTTCTCGGTGCCCTTGGTTTGGTACCGCCTGATCTCTTGGCGCAGATCAGGAGAGTGCCCGGGTTCTGACAATCTGGGTAATGCAGAAGGCTGCAGTGTTGTGGAGCCTTCATATTCTCCGGATAGTTCTTGGTGGGTTCGACTAGGCAGTGTTTCCTGGGAGAAGTGCCATTCTCTGTCTGGGCTGCGTGTAGAGGGGGCGAGGGCCCTGAGCTGATGAGCCTTACCAGCCTGACTGTGCCAGGATCACCCGAACCCTCTCATCTGCATTCTATCCTAATCTGTAAATCATAATAATAAAACAATAAAGGGTGTAACCAGTGTGCCAGGTGCAATGTGAATATTCTACGACCGCATCAAACAGGGACAGTATGTTATTTCTTTGCTAAGGTATGTTACCTCAACCTCGACATGGAGCGTAGAAATACGGTGTTATTACAGTTTAAAAATTAAATTCATTTGTAAATACCATTTTCCTATGAAACAAGGACTTGGAATTCAGTGTAACCATGGTTGTGTGTAGTGTCTGTTTTCACTTTCACACGAGAAAATTCAGATCGACTGAAAAGTAGGTCATGGTGTGAATATACCCATGTTTCGGTATGTTATGCAAACTTCAGGTCAAGTAAAATAGGCACTGACGGCGAGGTTATTGCGTTATGCCGTTAAGTTTCATGGCCACGTGCATGCATGCGTGTGTGGCTGCTTGACGTAACAGACAGGCAGTTCTCATGGGTACCCTGCAATGGGATACAAGGTCCGTACTTATTAGACAGGCAGTTACCATGGATACCCTCAAGCATACATTCTCTCCGAACTAAAACTCCTTTTTTATACTCTCAGTAGCAACTATACTGTCCCACGGGGATCAAATCCCGACCTTCCGCTCTCAGTGTAAGCGTAACATATTGTATCTAAACCGGTCCCTACACAAGCCTGGACTACCAGTCATTAATCTCTGATATCTGCACGTACTTACAGTACACGGTCATTATACATCAGTATCTCCAGGCGGCATGGCATGTCGCATTATAGATTTACCGCTGAGTTGGACAAACTGTGTTTCTAAAGATAAACATTAACCCCGAAATCCTGAAATCCATAATAGTAGCCGAAGGCTAATACAAACATCCTTTGAAAATATTGATTACACCTTTGCACCTATCCCATTGTCCTCCACATCTATGAAAAAAGATAACACTACATATGAAATGACCCCAAGATGACTATCAATTCATTTCGTAGAAAGCAAATTCCAATTATGAGTCAGCTTCGGAGTGGTTTTCCATTTGTTAATTATAACTTAGTTGTTTGTGTACTGAAGGTTTTGTTTGGAATAAAACTGTATTGTATTAGGATATTACATTATTCAATGTTCCCTGAGTCACGTTCAAATGATGTTCTCTAGCCAGTGACTCAGAGACACACAGACTGGGACAGATTCTTGCACCGTTGTCAAGCAGGGACAGTTTCTTGTACCGTTGTCAAGCAGGGACAGATTCTCGGGAAACCTTGACAACAGTACAAGAATCGAAATGTCGCACCCATGAAATAAAGAAGTTGTTAATCATAAGTGTGCGTATCTTGCACTTCCCAGCTTCTAAAATGTCGCCAAAGGATGAAATCTAGAATACTGTTATATGTAATCCATATCCTGTGCTGTTCTATCACAGTCCACGTATTAAGGGGAGGCAAATATTTCCAATGACAGAAATAGAAGGGACAAAAACAGTTCAATCATAATCATACAAATATATGCAAGAAGCAGAAGAAGAAAGGAACAAAAATAGCGTGTGTAACCTTACATTAGTTAAAGTAACCCATGGTTGAGAATAAAATGATCCATACAGGTTTCTTCTGTAATTACAAAGTACTTTGAAGTTATAACGAAAGTGACGTTCAGTGATCAAATATTCAAATTATTATAATTAATACAGTCAGAGAAGATCAATCCAAAGTTTTGACCTGAATTATTGCTTGTCTTCTATAAATCAAACTTGCCTCGAACCAAGTTCGTTAGGAAATTTGACCACTAGGACACCCCACCGTGCCATCGCGCTAATGATCAATGCTTCTAATCAGACTATAGCTGTGTCCATTGCTTTCATCTTCTTCCCTGACAGGAAACGTCTTGATGCTGCATATTATCTTCATAAAAGAAGACGCCAAGGAATCCTTTGGACCAGAAAATCTACCGTCACATGCACTGTCTTAGAACTATAATACAACCAGGCCATTCAATCAGTCACTTTCTGAAAATCATTCACAATAAAGGAGAAGGCTGAATTGATGAAACTCTTCAACACGGACCTCGTAGTCTTAACCTGCGGTGTTATTGTCACATGTCTCACAGCCTGTGTCTCGGCGGATCATCCAGGTTAGTCGATTTCTGGTGTGGATGTATATTCACAGACGCAGGTTCAATATGATATGGAGGCTTTGGCTGCTGCCGTCAACGTTGTCAACGTCAGCGTTGGAGAACACCTCGTCTCGGCTATTCACCGAAACATGGAGCGTGTAGTTAAATTAATATCGGTGAAATTTAAATGAACGGATCGCTGGAAAGCAGTGATGACACCGGGTGTTCGGGGGAAAAGATAAACATGTCCTGGCCTGCCAAAAACACATCACCCACACGACCCACACTTTTAACTTCCATCAAGAAATCACGTGGAACTCATATTCAATATATTAGCATTATATATAGCTGTACGTTTATATTCTACCTCCTGTTTACTTATATGGGCACGCTTTATGGATGAACAAATCCTTTATTCAGATGATGCGACGTTTCGACACAGTTTCTTGTACCGTTGTCAAGCTAGTACTATCCTATTACCTTGTTTTATTGGAAGCTGATTTAAGCATATGACCCACAAACCTGATTCCTGTGGAAGCACTAATCTACTACATGGCCAGTTGATAAACATCACCTATATCTTCTGTTCAGCTGTCACAGCATAACGCAAATGTCTTGAAAATCTGACATAAATGTGACATGTATTTGATATATCTATTACCCATAACAATTACACCTGAGCAACTACACTGATCCTGGTAAAGACGTCATATAATTCATCAATAGCTGATCATCTATATCCTGTGAACTACCCATAGATTAGCCCGATTAACCCGAACGAGACATATCAGATGAGTAGGGACGTTGACCCAAGCATTTATAAAACGTACAAACATCAACGTAGACCTGGACAACTTCGATATATATCTAAACTTGCCTCTCTGGAGGATTGAATTACTATCTTCCATTGGCTCATCATTCGGTACAATTAAGGTAACAAGCATTAGTACTGTAGGAACAGCCATTAATACTGAGGACATTCACCAGCACTGCATTAACAAACACATTTCATTTCTGGATGATGGGTATTTTTAAGATGCTGTAACCTTGGACTTGTGACGTTATATCACACCTTTGAGAGGCAATCTCTCCACCGCGGCGTTTCTCAACCCGCAGTAATCATATTATACAAGCAGGACAAACACCACCGGTATTACCCTGGGGAATGTCTGGAGTGAGAGCTCTTTATTAGTTTGGATTTGCCAACACATGAAGGCCAGCTATCTGTATGTTGTCACCAAACTATTGATGGAAATACTTCCCTCTTTGCTACAAGGTTGTTCCACTACTCTCACTGTATGTGGGTCAGCTTACATAATGGCTGGGGATAAAGTGTGTGGAACTGGTTATTTTGGCCTGTACACGCTGACCTACACATTGCAGAGCTGCATGTATTACACTACATTTATCCGGGAGGGTAGCGAGCAGTACACAATATAAGAGACAAAAGCATGAGATGGGACAGAATCGAAAAAGTACTATAATTTGTACTTTACTAGGAAACTGTAATCCCAAATATTAGCTATGTTACATTTGACCTTTCTAAATGGCACAGTGTAATATCACCACTTTCAACTGCTTTTGAAAACTACAGGAAGGCACTGTAACCGTGATCGTCTGCATTCGTGATCTCAGGGGTATAGAAGGCTGGTGGTTCGATCCCCGTTAGCGTCATAAAATATCAAAGACGTTGAAAGATGGTACTTATTGTTACCGTGCCCGACGTTCGTCATTAAGGAAACATGCAAGAACTGTTCGCCTCGGCGTCACTATAATGTGTCTGTGTAGGCCATATGTGTAAAACCGCCTGACTGTTCACAGGTGGGCTAGTTCGAAACACTGTTATAGCTATAAACAGACACATGCGCACAATAATTAAATTCACGAACGCTTACACCCCCCCCCCCCCCTCTCTCTCTCTCTCTCTCTCACTCACTGACACATGTACATGTGCATATAGATCATTTTTGGTAGCGTTGAACATGAGAGAGTCTGTTTGCATCAGTGTCTGTGTGTGTGCGTGTGCGTGTGTGTGCGAGAGAGAGAGTGTGTGTTTAAGTTCAAGATATGCACGCACGCATGCATGCATGCACGCACGAACACACGCCATTGCATGTAAATAGTTTATAAGTGCGTTACCCTTGAACACGACGTTAAACGCAAGTTTACTTCACCACACCTGCCACCTTCAACATTTGAACAAGAGTTCTTTACACTGACTGAAGTCTCGGAGTCTCGTGCACGGAGCATGTGAGGTGACCTGCACCTCTCCACGCTAGTTGGATGACCTCTGTGTCACATCGGTTAATACCGGGCGAAATACAATTATTGGTACCATCAAAATACAAAATGCATAACTGATTCAGACATTACATTTTTGATGTAGCCTTTTTTCGATAAATCGTAAAACAAACTGTAGAAATAGTTAGTTAATGTCTCGTACGTATGGGTTAACAATTTCCGGTCTGTAAGAGACTTCCTTGCTGTCTGGGGTCTCGGGAAGTAAAAGATTACGGCTCCAATACAGCGTTAATGAAAGGATTAGGGAGGGTGACAGGACACCGGGTGGGAGGCCAGGGTGGAGACACCAACTTAAAGTAGCTGTAGGAGTAGCTGTAGCTATAGCTGCAGCTGTAGCTGCAGAATGAAGGCGATGTGTGGCCGTTATATAAAGGAGAGAGGTATAAGCAAAAGTTATAGATTATAGATTGAGACTGTAATTGTAAAGTGTCTCAACGTGAAATGTAATAGAATAAATACACACACATACACAGATACATATATATTTAAACCAGAGACGTATATTGTGGGTTTATGAAATTCACATTGTAACTTCATGGATAAAACTGAAGTGCCTCCTGGAGGTAAAGCGACTGAAGTAATGCGAGGTGACTTACCTGCTGGGACTATATTGGCCTTGTCCACTGTGGCCTGACCATACCTCCTGACCAGCCAGCCATACGTCTCTGGTCCCAGTGTAGAGTTGATGTACCGGGAAGGGATGAGGAAGAGAAAAAGTCCGTACCGGTCTCCAATGTTCCGGTAGCGCACCTGCCTACTGTCACACACGTGGCGCGTCAGCAACAATATACACACAAAGTTGCACACTAACCGTATAGAGTTGGGCTCCTGCAATAAAACAGGTTTGCTTCAGTGTGATATATCCCACAGCACGAGGACGCAATAGTAGCCCTAGAGGGTAGTCTACACCGTGACTGTTTGGTTCCAAGTTTGCTTAAATATATATACGTATAATGCTATAGGTGAGTGAGTGAGTGAGTGAGTTAGTGAGTGAGTGAGAGAATGAATGCATGCTTGCGGGCGTTCATCCTTAGGTGCGTCAGTGAGTGATTTGACCATTATATGGTATTATTTTATTAATATCTGTCACTTTCAAACACTAATGCCTCTCTTTAGTCTCTGGCCTTTCGCGCGAGCAATTTTCGTTTTTAACTCACTACACACAAATATAACGAAATTGAAAGTTAATCCTATACTGATGAATATGGCATATCTGACTTATGAATATTGTCCATAATCTTGGCCATTTACTATAACATGGTGCATTGTATATATATCTATATGTGATGTTTGTTGGACTGAATGTGTTGATTTCTATTTCGTCTGTGTTCTAAATGTGCTAGTAAGTATGAATTATGAGATGATTCGGCATCAGTCCGATCGGTAGGTATATCTGTTAAATTGTCTTAGCGCGGAATATATTCTGATTCGAAAAGGAGACCGTCAACAGTGTGAATAGATTTCATGCAGTACTGCAAGCCCAGAAAATACATACGCTACTCACATACAACGTACGGAATATGCCGGGATAAAAGAAACCATAATAAAAAAAAGACTTTTCGAAAATTACAAACGAAATTATTGGACTGAGGACAGTAGACGAAAGACTGCAAACTGAAGGGTCCAAAATACAACTATATACCCCCATTTTGTGTTTGGTCCATTTCTAACAACTGTAAAACTTTGGTGTATACCTGACAGGCAACATATGATACTGAACGCCAAATTGCGAAATGTCTAATTTAAGCGAGTGGTTGCGGAGGAAGTAGTACGCCGCTTTCGCTCAAATTCAGCAATGACAAAAAGCCGGTGAATCGAACTGGGCCTTCGGCGTGACGCGAGAACACTTTGATAGCTCTTGACTACCACATTTCGTTATGACTTACCTACTGATTTACATACTGGTGTATGTTGTAAAAACGCCTCTGAAATATTCATTTTGTCAAAAGAAAAATTTGAAATATTACATACAAATATAAAATAACATAGATTTATTATACATGGTATAACGAATCGAATGGTTAAATTTCAGTCCAATTGTAATTGTCTACAGAAAATGTAAAATTCATTGTTTTCATGAAACGATATCTTCCTAGACATGAGTATCATGGACATGAAAGAAGACAACACACTCTAGCTCTTGACCCACTCCCGTCAAATCTCGTAAACGAAACAGTAGATCATATTCTTACTCACCATTATGTCTTCAGTGCAGAGACAAGTGTTAACAGACACCTTGTTCACAAGTTTTTGCTCATTTGTGACGCCACAGAAAAAAAATCACCTTCAAGATGCGTAGGCCTTCCACACATCACCACGCGGCTTTGTTCAAAGGCTCAGGTGAGCTTATCTTACGTTGGAGGGGCATGTCACGGACTGGGAATATAGACGGGTCAAGCAATGGGTTTGGTGGTTAACGCAGGTATAAGCTGTTAGATTGAGGGGGATAATCCCCTGTAAGGAAGCGTCATCTACTTGCAGACGTTCCGAAGGGGAAGTATGTACACTCATCCTGTTGAACCTCACGTCTTCGAGGGGGTAAATGACAGTGGGGAGTTGTGGGCGAGGGTCATTCGGTGTTTCGCAGTGCCTCCAGGAAGTAGGGGCAATTACAACGGATTATAAATATTTTGGGCATACACTTATTTTCACAAGGTGTAAAATTGTGGCAATGGTTTAAAGGAAATTGTCTTTATGTAAATAAGCTGAAAGATAATCGTGTGAGACCTTTTGGGGTTTAAGTTTTAAAAATGTCCTTCGCGGAAATTAGAACACGGTTTTTGAGTTGAGGGTGACATAAAGGGCGAGGAGAAATGCCAGGACAGTCTCATAATTGTAACCCATGAAGCCAGTGCCGTGAATTGTACGTTTTCTGTAGAGAAACATCATCTTCATCATATACGTGTACATTAGAGACCTGCTTACAACCTTGTTAATACAGACACATTACAAAATATGTGTTGATCACAGCCTTGTGCAATATAGACCTTATGTACATTTAATTTACAAAATATGTGTTGATCACAACCTTGTACAATATAGACCTTATGTACATTTAATTTACAAAATATGTGCTGATAACAACCTTGTACAATTTAGACCTTATGCTCTTCACTAAGTATGTTTTGGTCACATCCTTGTGCACCATATATGTTATGTACATTGTAAAGTACAAGTTGATCACAGTCGTGAGAGATGTACAGCCTAAAGTATATTTTATATTTTGACATACTACAACATACAATCGTTCATTCAGGCATATATAATACCGTATTCGAAAGTTATAGTGAAACGTGTCAGTGCATTGCTGAACTTTTTAATGATGAAACCAGACTGAAAAGTTGTTGATTTATTGCTCTAAATTTCATTGCACTGTCTGTCATGTCAAGGAGGGAACAAGACAGACCATTTTGGCAGGAGGTCTTAACGTTTCACAGGCGGCCATTAGCAGATTACAATCACGATATGAACAGTCATACAAATAACCTCGACCTGGTCAAACAAAGGTGACAACTTGAACACAAGACCGTTTCACCAGCACTATTGTTACGAAACCGTGGTCAAAATGTCTCTCGCACAACTTCACACAGTTACGGGTGTTAGACTGGACAGACGATTGGTAATCGTGGTGCCATTTGTGCGCCGACATGGACTGACTTGCTGCGTGCTTTCAGGTTAGCGAAGCAAAATCACACATTTCTCGCATTGTTACGGGAGCCTTGTGGTTAAAGCGCTCGCTCGTCACGCCTAAAGCCCAAGTTTGATTCCCCACGTGGATGCAATATGTGAAGTCCATTTCTGATGTCCCCAAACACAATATTGATAAAACAACTAAGCTCTCTCACTCACTCAATGGCAGTTTTGCTTCTCCATCCTTACCTTTCACCGTACAGCACTCAGTCTAGACTTGCCTCTCAGAGAACATGTTCGGGAAGAATACCAGGAAGAACACCATGGAACGAACCGAGTTATCCATGAACGTTAGCTCCATTAGGAATATAACCTCTTTAAAATCCATGAGTGTCTGGAGAATAGCGTTTTTAACGAGTATACCATGTAATGACGGCATGGTCAACTTTGGACAATTATCTAACGAAATCTATGGCTAACTGAGGTCCAACGACTGTAGCAAATCTCCATCAAATATCCCGGTTACAAAGTTAAAATATTCATCTCATTGAGGATGTACAATTGTAATAGTTATGGTCATTTTCGCTGAACATCCCCTACTTATTAATCCTAATATATCTGTTGTGCTGCTTTTGATAATTATCGAAATGTTTAAATTTTCAGTTCATGGTACGTTTGCCTTGTCCTGTCCCATCTTCATAAACACGGGACTTGGTGACATATAATCTCAATGGGTGAATGAGTGAGTATGGTTTTACGCCGATGTTAGGAATATTCCCGCAATGTGACGGCGGGAGACACGAGAAATGGGCTTCACACATTGTACCCATTTGGGGATTCGAACACGGGTCTTCGGCGAGACAAGCTTTGACCACGTGGCTACCTCACCGCGCTTATTTACAAAGGGATGGCAATTGGTTGCCAATTAAAGTCACAAGAAGGTTGATGTACTACCATATCTATATCCGAACTTATTATATATGCTGAAAAGGGCCTTTGTTTTGAAACTAGTCTTGTATTTAGATGCAAATACATCACTTGATGAATAATAAGAGTGAAATCTTGTTAACCTGGTTTCAATTTATTCACTGTTGTTAATGTTTAGTTTCTACGGTCTTTGTGAAATCCGTGTTGACATATATGCGTTATCTCAGTGTGAGTCCTTTAGAAAAAAATCAGTTAACGTAAAATGGAGCTTGTTCTGATGAGACACGAGAATTGACTGCGTCAAATTCGGAAATGTACCCTAGATCTGTGTCATTTTCTGTCTCAAACAAACATGATTTATGATAATATAGAAATTATCTTATCTTATCTTATCTTATCTTATCTTATCTTATCTTACTAAACCATTGTGAAAGCTTCACTGAGGCCTTTGATGTCGCAACCTTGAGCGTCTGAGCGAGAGCTACGTGATAGCTCTTTGAAATCTTGGTAAAAATCTTGGCAAGCTCGAATGTGCCTCAGAGTTGTGATATGTAAACACCTCCAGGCACGGCTGGATCTGCAGGACTACTGACTATATTGTAAAGTTGAAATGATTACTCAAGAAGAAGCTATTGAATTTAAATACTGCAAGGGACATTTTGCGTTCTCTCGATCTCGGAGGTTGAAAATGAGCAGAAGGTAATGATTATAATAATAGGCTACATTTACAGAGACTGTCCCATGACGTGATGGCCTTGCTCGGTGCTTTTACATGGCTTTGACCCCGAGGTCCATCCATGGTACCACCTTGACCATGCCCAGGGCGTCGTTGAAAATGATGTATTTAAACATCTTTGGAATAGTCCCACATACAAAAGAATTCGACAACCCTGATCTTGTACTTTTTATAAAGCCAAGGAATATGTATATATCATTGAATTTTATGTCTTTTTTTTTTGACAGCAACGTGATTGCCAGGATTCAGGAAAAGCATTCTAAGCACGCAAACTTCGCCTTTGAAATTGTCTCCCTTGCATCCTAAAAACACTGTCGTCAGGTTCCCTGTTGTCTTCGGTGTCCTTGTGTTTGATACCTCCTGATCAGGAGAGCGTCCGGGTTCTTCACCGGGAGCACAGCCCCTCTGGCACTCTGGGTAATGCAGGAGGGTGCAGTGTTGTGGAGTATACATACTCTCCAGAAAGTTCTTGGCGGGTTCGACTAGCCACCGCTTCCTGGAGAAGTCTCATTCGCTAGGGCTGTGTGTAGAAGGGCAAGGACCGAGGGCCTAGATTTTCGAAGTTATCTTAGCGCTAAGATAGACGTAAGAGGCATACATTACCATTAACTTACGACTATCTTAGCGCTAAGAGAGCTTCGAAAATGTAGGCCCTGACCTGTTGATGGGCCTAACCAGCCTGACTGTGCCAGGATCACCGAACCCCCTTTGCTGCATTTCCATTTTAATCTGTAAAACGTAATAGTCCATTCATATTGCGCATTTATCCATGTGCATTGCATGCTCAAAGCGCTGACATATTAGCCCCGGTCAACGAGTACGGAACTGTCCCCGTGGAGAATACAACCGGTCTCCTGTCAGACGCACAAGGATCAAATCCTGACTACCATCGTATCATGCCAGGTACCCAGTGTACTGCTGGGTGGACAGAGGCAACTTTGAACAAACTCACTTGCCTAAGGTTAGACCGCATGCGTCGCATGTGCTTCGTTAATGCATGTTACGTTGATGAATTATCATGCCTATATTACATGGTGAGTGAGTACATTGATATTTAACGTCACATCGGTTCAGTGTAAAGGGAAACAATGCGTCAGTTGACTGTTCTAAAGCGTGCCAGGACCCGATGCCCTTGCTTCTCACCCTTGAGTCCTGATTGTGGTCGTTTCGGTGAACGTTCCGTGGCCATCCTTGGAAATGGGAAACGATGCTGAATGGCCATCAACTCAGGTGATGTTAGTGCCTCTAAAATGTCATATCAGTACAAACATCGAAATAGGAGGCTGCAACAATCATTACTCATGTCAGCTAGACTGAAAACTTTATCTCACACACATCTCTATTCGTAAAGGTGACGTAGCGTGTACTGAGCGTTCTTACATACGTTCAAGGTCATGGTGTGTTGACTGGCATGGAGATCAGTGTCACACTTGTCAATGACACGAGTTTTTAGATGTTATTAACCAATCTGGGTTGCTGTCCATTTCAGATTAGAGCATCACCGTAAAAGTGATATATCTATGATTAATGGATTACTTTGATGGTTGATACAGAACGTGGCGAAACAGTTGCGTGCAGACATATTTCCTTGTGAACAGGATCATTTATCTTTGACATGCTACAAACCACAGACCTGATTGTCTTGGGTGGACGTTTGACATTTCAAAAGCTCTTACGTTGTCTGTAGTCCGTACGAACTGCCCAGTGTGCATACAACCAATGTTATAGAAATGATTGATTAACTAGGAAAGAACTGACCATGTCCCTATGCTGTAATGAGTGAAAAGGAAGACGGGGAGTAATTACATGAGGTTCTCATGTATTTGGAGCCCACTGGGTGCAAACAATGCAATTCCTTTATAAAACAGTTTTTTATAGGTTGATTATCTCAGTACAACAATGGGAAGAAGTCGGTCGTCGAGTGCATGGTCCACGATGTATAAAAGGTTGACACCTCGACACAGCTTACTGCTGATATGTTTATGACCATGTAACAGACAGAACAATGAGCATAGCACCCAAGAGTGAACAGAGTAGGGGAAGGATCAATTAGTATAGAGAGAGAGAGAGAGAGAGAGAGAGAGAGAGAGAGAGAGAGAGAGAGAGAGAGAGAGAGAGAGAGAGAGAGAGAGAGAGAGAGAGAGAGAGAGAGAGAGAGAGAGAGAGAGAGAGAGAGTTTAGTTTAGTTTTACGCCTCACTCGGCAATATACTAGCTATATGACGTCTGTCTGTCTCCAGATCCTGGGCCAGACAATCCAGTAATCAGCACAATGAGCATCAATCTACGCAGTTAGGATACGATGACATGTGTCAAAAAGGGACAGCCTTGATCACCCGATCCCGTTTGTCGCCTCTTACGACAAACACTGATTGCTGAAGAGTACCACTAGATCTATCTTGTATCTTCACGAGTAGCTTCAATCTGAATACAAGATGCAGATTACCAAGGATAGGTAAAATAGTAACAACATACCCTCTACATCGTGTCCACCAGACGTTTCATCAATTATGAGCATGTAGAATATATTTTATGTGTGATTTCACTGACTAGCATAGAAGACAATGTAGTGAACGGATGACGACATCTGTATGCGTTGTTATCATGCAACGTTTCAGTATAGATCGAAACAGGGTGTCATATTCAAGGTTATAGAAATATAACTGATTCAGTTGTCATGCATATCATGCCTTTACTGTGGGTTTTCAACTTTAAATGAATTTTGCCCTTTGTATCCTTTTATAAATTTTAAATCACGTTTTTCGCACCTAAATGAATCTAGTAGTTAACTGAGGCTGGTGTCAAATTCGATGTCAGTTGAATTAAACGCCATTAGAAGGGCCACTGGTCGGTCGCAGTGATCGTTTTTTTCTTGTTCATGAGTAATGACCAAGTGTCCGTTGCCTCATGCGTACGGCATATGGGCACTGGCATATCTTTGAGCAAGTGAGCGGTCATTGATAGTGCGGGGGTGCCTCTCACATGACTGTACACGGGATCCTGTGAAAGTCAGGCAAAATCTGAATGGACAGCTGAACATTATTGGCATCTTAGAGACATTTGCATGACCATCCTCGGAACACATGCTCAGCTGGTAGCAAGTCCACCTTGCCCCATGATTAGTCTGGATCTCAATCCCACAGAGCATGTTTTGGACACTGTGGGTCGCAGAGCACGCCGAGGAAGTCCTCCAGTAGAATGTCTTCATGTTTTGGACACTGTGGGTCGCAGAGCACGCCGAGGAAGTCCTCCAGTAGAATGTCTTCATGTTTTGGACACTGTGGGTCGCAGAGCACGTCGAGGAAGTCCTCCAGTAGAATGTCTTCATGTTTTGGACACTGTGGGTCGCAGAGCACGCCGAGGAAGTCCTCCAGTAGAATGTCTTCATGTTTTGGACACTGTGGGTCGCAGAGCACGTCGAGGAAGTCCTCCAGTAGAATGTCTTCATGTTTTGGACACTGTGGGTCGCAGAGCACGTCGAGGAAGTCCTCCAGTAGAATGTCTTCATGTTTTGGACACTGTGGGTCGCAGAGCACGTCGAGGAAGTCCTCCAGTAGAATGTCTTCATGTTTTGGACACTGTGGGTCGCAGAGCACGTCGAGGAAGTCCTCCAGTAGAATGTCTTCATGTTTTGGACACTGTGGGTCGCAGAGCACGCCGAGGAAGTCCTCCAGTAGAATGTCTTCATGTTTTGGACACTGTGGGTCGCAGAGCACGTCGAGGAAGTCCTCCAGTAGAATGTCTTCATGTTTTGGACACTGTGGGTCGCAGAGCACGTCGAGGAAGTCCTCCAGTAGAATGTCTTCATGTTTTGGACACTGTGGGTCGCAGAGCACGCCGAGGAAGTCCTCCAGTAGAATGTCTTCATGTTTTGGACACTGTGGGTCGCAGAGCACGTAGAGGAAGTCCTCCAGTAGAATGTCTTCATGTTTTGGACACTGTGGGTCGCAGAGCACGCCGAGGAAGTCCTCCAGTAGAATGTCTTCATGTTTTGGACACTGTGGGTCGCAGAGCACGCCGAGGAAGTCCTCCAGTAGAATGTCTTCATGTTTTGGAACAAGCTCCCACCAAGAAAGGAACGTAATGCATCAGCCTTAAGGGCAGGGTCTGCTGCAATCTGTACAAACGACGATCAGGGATGTTTGTTGTACTTGGCGGAGGTTACACCAGATACTGACACTGCTCCAGTACCAACATGACTTCTTGAGGACTGCCTGCAATAAGCTTCATTCATGATGCTATATACTTCACGCAACTATTCAGCAAATCTATTCTTTTTAGCGGTCGGCCTTTTCTCTGTTCATTTGGTTTTGCATGAGAGCAATTAATTAATGTCATACTTTTAAGAGAAAATATTCTCATAAATATCTATAAATGGAGGTTAATGGCCTTAAACCTTTAATGACCCGTCCTGCAGTCTCCATGCCATGGTGTCCTATATTCCAAGGATAGTACCTTATCAAGTTCAATGTCAGCTGTTCTCCTTGTGATCAGTCTGTCTGGGTGCCAATAGCTAATTCCTTCTGTTCCGAAAGATAACAGACACTGATTATTCTTTGGCTGTTGTAAAGTATCCCGGTCGAACATCCCCTTGACACACATCCTGTGAATGACCACTCTTGGAGGTCGTTACGAAACATCTCCCTTCCTAATGGGAAGCTTTCAAAGTGGGATTATCAAGGATAACCACATCGACCTTGTATAGTATCAACACGGACTAGGAAACTGGCATTTCCCCAGCTATAGCATTAAAGGAATGGTGTTTTGTTTTATAAGCACAGCAAATATCACTTTAAGAGAAAAAAAAGCTGAAGTCTAAATATAACATACTTTTTCTGGTTGATTCAAGACAATACTAACTCACTAATGCAAGACTGAGCAGCGAACATTCGCTACGCATCATAAGTCATGTTTTGTTTGCAGAGTACAAAATAAAAGTAGCAAGAAGGTCGATCCATGTTGCCATGGAAGCATTGATGAGTCAAATTGATTCAATTAGTGTGTCCTGTTTGACTGATGAGAGTTTTGTCTCTCACTTTCAGAAAAATGCATAATAATTTTTGGGGATTTTGACAATACGTACGTTTTCATTGATAACGAGTTCTTCGATCAGGATCTACTTGCGGTATAGACATATAGGTGAGAAACTATGTAAAAACTGGAGATGGTAACTGACTCGTTACTACGGCAATTTCTGCTGAATAGACTATAAAGTTAGTGATAATTATTTTTACGTGTCCTAATAGTGGTAAAGCCTTAAACCCGTGCCCAGGCTGAATGTCCAACGTAATAATATGATCTTCTCACAATTGCCGGTTGTGATACCATGTGAGGCCATAGAGGAATGAGGTAACCCTTTTATACCTTCTAGGAAGTTGCATATATTTTGGCTGCTCTGTAGCTGTCCTGGAAGACGGTAGATTACCCTTGAATTTAAATGGGCGAAGAAAGTAACTTTCACGAAACTGGTTATGTTAGATGGTGATAATTTCCAGACTTCTAATTGTTATTAATTCACAAACTAAATTTACTTCTATCAGATCTTAAAAGTACATTAATACACTTACTTGAATATTCCACTGCCATGAGTAATAAATCGAACTATAGTATTTGATATAACCATGGCTTTATATTATTGTTTGTTGTTACTTCTGACATTACTATAGAACTATCACAACAGTACAATCATTTAATACTATAGAACTATCACAACAGTACAATCATTCAATACTACGTAACTTCACTTTTCCTTATTCAGGTTACTTACAGTCCTTCTTGTACACATCTTGTTTCTTGTCATATCAAGTTTTTAAACACTAATGTTTCGTAAATATCATGTTATAAACGTTTCAGTGACTGTCCAAGTCTTCTTGACCATTTGACTTTTTAACTCAAGTCTAAAGTTTTGATATATTTACTGAATATTGTTTATGGTCTCGATAAATGACCACATATGTTGGGTTCGTTAGTGCCTGCTCCATTGCAGAAAGAGTATAGGATTTTAACAAGATTGTGACTAACTCAGACCCTGAATTGTCCCATTAGCATTTGCCCATAAAACGTCACCATAACCCACTGAAGGCTTATGTATGATACCTTTCAAATCTTCTTATGGTCAGCCTGAAACTAGGCTCTACAAGGCGGCCTATAACGGCTCCGGTAGAAAGACAAAAAGACAAAGCAAGCTATACAATGAGAATAACAAACGAGCTACGAGGAAATAAACTTTATCTTCCTAGTTTTCAGTTTCCCTGGGCCTGTCTCTTACCTAACCACACTCGAAATGCCTAACCACAAACAAATGGATCCCGAACAAAAATGTAAGAATTGTGATGTGTTTTTTTTCCCATAAAATGTTTTTAACTCATTAGTTCACAAACGAGAGTCAACAGTTATATAAGTTATGAGAGTGCAAAAATATCAGTCGAAGTCGATCACACACGCTGTCGATTTTAGAGATTCGAACATGAACACGCTGATAATATGCAACGAACCATTGAATGGTGGGATGGATGGATATCGGGTATTTCTGAAGTTGTAGTTCTTTTATTCAGAGTGTAGAATTCTCACTCCACATCAGCACGTGGATCAGACTGAGAGAACGAATAAATTAAAATATTTAAGGGTGACCAATAAAAAGCCGAGTTTTTTTATACATAAAGTTCAGTTCGTAAGAACTGTACACACTTACCCTCTAAAACTCTTGGGGTAAAAACTGCTTTTATCTCTGATCTTCCAAAGATGTGTAGATTCAAACTAGTTCAATCTACACCCCACACTGAATGCTTCATACTTCATAAATCATTCCCAAGTCAAAGCAGAATCAGTTGTACCTTTTAGACAATATCATGAGCAAAAGTTGAAAGTTCTAAAGAAGGCAAATGTTGGATTAACTTCACCGTTTGTTGAGTTGAGAGTGTGATAATATTACTTTTATTAAATCAGTATCACAAAGGAATTTTATAAGAAAACAATGCCATTATTCCCAATCAATTACAAAGAACCTCTCAGCAAATCTTTGATGAGACAACCAGTGATCTGAAAATTAGACGGATTTCATAAAGAGTGATTGCGAAGTTTGTAAGAAATAGATTTAACACAAAAGAGAAATGACACCAAACTTTCGCAACTTGTACATAAGAAGACTTTAAAGTATATTTCTTATGAAAGAATGGGGTCAGAAAAAGTCCCCTTTTAAGCCTTATATAACGCATCCTCAAAGATGGACGAAGGAGACACATGTGTGTTGTTATAACTGTCACTGAGTCAAGACGTTGGACCAGGAACCTCCTGAACATGTCCAACATATAGACGCTTGCCACCAGATCTACTCCATGTGAAAACCTAGTTTGTTTCAAGAGCATGCCAGGGGTGATAAGTTCAATGCCAGCTCTACTGCCTCTAGTTTGCTAATCATGCACTCGAAGTCGAACAACCTTGACCTATTTGTTGGACTGATAACGGACAGCTACAGAGTGTTATGAAACATATGGAAGCAGTAATAATGAAGATATATCCATACAGGTTGATTGATTTAATTAGACGCATTGATAGTGGTGTGGATATCGATTTTATCCAGCGTGTTAAAGGAAGGTGGATTCATAGGGGATATACAGACACACGTGGTCATTGCTTTATACGTATCACATCACACAACCGATGTCTTATTAGCAAGCATGTGTAACTGAAAGTCAGTCACATATCCAGTGTCCCAGCCATATATTACCATGAAAAATCAGTTCGTCTATAACCAGAGTAACCAAGACAAGTATTTATATTATTTATATGTTTACGGAAATGCCAAGTATATGTTGTCATTCAAGTCTGTAGTGAAGAATTTTCTAAACCACAAGTGATAATCCTTTGCGTCTGACATGAGAAGCATGCACTTTCTTGCTATTCTGGAAACAGTGCTTAATCTGGGTCAAACACATTATACCGTGATGCATCCATGTGTGTATCATTCATAATTAGTCAAGATTCGGTAATTTTCACCAAAAGCAATTTAAACAGCAATTCAAAAGAAACGAATGGACCTTTTGATGATGTCAAGAATTTAGTTAGGTGTTTTTCTTCGAAGTCTTTCATCCACCTCCTAATAGAAACACTGAATTGGATTACAAATAAATACAAATATCGTCTACATCAAGTACCATGCTTCTACTGGAGAAGGAGACGTGTGTAATGCCAATATAGTGCTCATCTCAGAATATTTGTAGCCCTCAAGGATAGGACACGAAACGCGGCTCCGTGGAGAGGGTGACTAGTGTTACTAAACTATCTCAAGGGACTCGTTATATAGTTCCGTGACTGAATGATAACGAGTATGGCTTTCGTTTTCTGGAAAATGCATACCTAATGTAAAAGAAACTTAATTGTTGTGAGTTTTGCCATTTCCTTGCTTTGTTCCGTTTTTGTTGGAACACTGGAACGTTGTCTCGTTTGACGTTTTTGGCACGTGCAGCACGAATTACATACAAAACCATGTGTATTTCCTTCGATGACCAGAAGTATAAGGGTGGGTGGGTGCTTTGGTTTTCATTAACACCCCTTTTGTACTAAATAGTTTTACGGTCTCAACGTTATCAACATTGCATGGATAGGATGCTAAATTAGCCATGACGTGTAGATTCCTGTGTAAGTGGTAATCCTCATCGCTTCAATATGTATGGTCGTGGCTATCAATCACGACCACAAATCAAGACCCTTAGTTTAATAAGTCCACATTTTTTGTTACGAAACATACTCCACCTATTTGAAGCAAATATGTTGTCATAATAACTTGATTATACTTGTAGCTTATGCGATCACACACTGATTACGAGACCTAACGAATGTCATCTGCAAAGAATCCTTACACCTGCTTGACTGGCACACTTTCAGTGTGATCGAATCCCAGATTCGCCCCGCTTGGCATCACTTTATAAAGTTTACATTTCGTCTGCTCCTTGTCACGTCGTGAAGAGCAAGGTTTAAGCATCCCGTCCAACCGTTCTGGATAAATGCCTATTGTAAACGCATTGGGCGAAATTAATCATCTACAGCGGGCCTAGTGCAGAAAGTCTGAGAAGTCCCAGACAAATCCCTCATACAGACACACAACAGTATACAGAAAACGATACAAAGATTTTTATTGACGTTTAGAATCTCCACAATAGTGTGTGCTGGTTGTACCTTCACCAGTGCACTCCCTATATGATAATGTAAGGTACGCAAGACACGTGGTAATTCCAGAAAGGATTGCAAATGTCTAAAAGCATGAAGACTATACCCCCATTCGCATGTGTATTCGCTGAAGACTATACCCCCATTCGCATGTGTATTCGCTGAAGACTATACCCCCATTCGCATGTGTATTCGCTGAAGACTATACCCCCATTCGCATGTGTATTCGCTGAAGACTATACCCCCATTCGCATGTGTATTCGCTGAAGACTATACCCCCATTCGCATGTGTATTCGCTGAAGACTATACCCCCATTCGCATGTGTATTCGCTGAAGACTATACCCCCATTCGCATGTGTATTCGCTGAAGACTATACCCCCATTCGCATGTGTATTCGCTGAAGACTATACCCCCATTCGCATGTGTATTCGCTGAAGACGGATAAAGTCAATATCAATAGTCAATATCATATTTTCCATATACCTGAAATCTGTTTTAGAGAACCGTAAGACACAATATACAACCATAAGATGAATATATTCATAAGGAATGCAGCATATATACAACAGGCTAGAAGTATATGTATATATTACAAGGAAACATGTGCGCAAACACAAATACAAATTGAATGCCGTTAACTGGGAAAATCAGTCTTAATGGGAAAGATGTAATAGGTGGTTTTACACCTTGAATCTGATTACTAGCTGCAGTTCGTTGTACATCGGAAGTCTGGTGATTAGTTGGAAATAGCAAATAAAGTAACGATTAAAGGAAAGCATGGACTGATACAAGGATGTGGCACAAAACAACAAGCGTCATCCAAAATGACGAGGCTGACACACTCAACAAAATAACTAATCCACCCAATATTCAATATTTAATCATTTAATTAATTTATACAAACATAGGATGCAAGTACAACATCAGATAGCCATTTCCTGTTTGCTTTTGTATTAGTCACATAGGTGTATACTTTCTATTGCCGGTCTGTATAGATCTGCGATGACGTGTTGGCACATGTTACTATCCCGTGTCGACGTCGATGTAGTTTGTGTCCTACTGCTTGTGTACCTGTACAGCTACTTGTTTAGTGGGCATTCTGGAAGTTGGCGAGTCAAAACCTGAAACATTCAGCTTTATGGATTACAACTTCTTGTTTATTACGTTTCGACAGCTTTGATGTAAGAATCTACATCGAAACGTCGCCCAACGTAGTAAACAAGACGTTGCAATCTAAGAAGCTGTATGTTTCACTTTTTACCTGTACATCTGCTGTTCCACTCGGAACACGTGCCATACCAGATTAACGGACTTCACCAAGCTTCATATTGACCCAGTTTCATATTTAGTAAAGAGTCAAAGTTTCTATGCCTTGTGTGATATTAACAGTAGTAATATTTCAACATTAAACATACTATACATTGCAGTGTATGAATGAATGTGGTATGAACTGTTACCACACAGTAAAAAAGGTGGGAAAAAAGGTGCTTCGCGCTTGCTTCCACATTGGTAAGGGTCTTCGGCGTGAGAGTTCTTTTATAAATGTAATTTAGTAAAGAAGAAATTGAGTGTCAGACTGGAAAGAGGTAGGTTTGCATGAGTGTAAATATCGGATAAAGCAAATTACTAATCATTTTACTTCAGTCGTTAGTCGTAAGTTACTTTGATTGTAGACAGGGTATTTGATAAAGGGGCTGAGCATGCGCCCTTCCCGCGCTGGAGAACGTGGTAAAGAGACCACAAATAGAAAATGAACAATGTGAACAAATGAGATATACGACAAAGGCACTGACAAGAGAGTTATACTTCGATGATGTTACTCATGTACCGGATATAACTGAAGCAGTAACAGATTGTGTATGACTGCTATAAACTGAAACTCGCTTGGTGTGACGCATACAGTGCCCGGAGTTCTCATACCGTTCGATTAGCTGTTTTTGCGTTCACTATGTGCACATCTATTTTTATCGACATTCACTGCCTGATTTTAGCTATTTGATACATTTCATCGTTTGAACACTCAAACTAAACATAATTAACCATTTTCATAGCAGTTTTTAGCTTGTCGGAGTATGTTTCATTGATTTCATTAATTCCAGTCTGCAGGCAGACGACATTTTGTGTACATGTCATGTAGTTAGTAGCGCTCCTCAAACTGAAATAAAATGATATTTTCTATATTCAATATGGAGGTAAGATAAACACGCTATACACTTCTCCCTCGGGTAATACGGTTTGATGTACGCCTCTTTGTAGTAGTGTCATCCCTCCTCGCCTACGGGCTCGCATGACACTGCTGCTATTGTCACTAAAATGATGCCATTCTCATCTCCGTCCGTGTGTTCCAGGATGGATATGAATGCATATCATACAACATATCCGTCTCAAATATCGTCAGTGATTGTGAAGATTTGTAACGTTGAGTTACACACATGGATAACTATTATCATTTGTAGAGGTTCAGGTGGGGCAAATGATCGAACCGGCTGGTAAAGATATGTACGCAGTATCAAGCACTAAGTTCGTTGTGAGTTGCTCTCTTCGTTTGTTTCAGTTTACGATTCGAATGATTCGGTTCATGTGAATTCATCACCAACAACCAGCACATGTGATCAACGTACATTCAAAGTGCAGAGTTGTGTATTACATAGTCGCTTTTCTGAGCAACTGTTCAAAGTTTCGTTGAATAAAACCAAAGACAAGACAGAGATTAAGACACCCGGTGTTCCCGTGAATTCTACGACCACACTTTTGGTTGCCTCAATTTGTTGTTCACGACGGAATAAATTCTAACACCAACCCCGTCACCATGGTAACTGATGTCATGATACTACGACACGTGACGGGATGTTACTTTTCCCTACAGGATTGTGACTGTCGGGCTCATATTATGCATGCTCCTCTGTACACATGTAGGTCATTGCTTCCACAGAAGATAGTGTTTGTATTTCTGTTTCCAGTACACCCAGTTACTACGACCGTCTACTGAATGGAGGTTTATGTGAGGAATGTTCAATTGGTAAGTGCACAGGGGTTGTTCTGTTGAGCCCTGGTACTTATGGATAGAAAATATTAGAAATGTAACAAGGAGATATCGAATCACTCTATACGATCACGTATGACGTTTACACAACAAACAACGACCACATGCGAAACAGTAACAAATGAGAAATTGGACAAAAACATGTTAAACTATCCGTCTGGGGCATGCACTTAATGCACATATGTACAACAGTGTTGGTCAACAGTGACACTACATCGTCACGTTGAGTTGGTCGACGATAACAACCTTATGGGCTTGGACGGTCGTAGAAAAGTTTCCTGGGTCAAATAGGTGTAACTCGACCTTCACCAACAACAGATGCTACAGGTAGAGATGAACATGTTCACATTTCATAACCAACCACTGCCATCTTCGCAACTAATCCACAAATGACGGTCTTAGTGACCATGTCTTCTATCCCGTAAAATACTGTTCCTGGCCAAAGGTTATGACCTCGACCTTCACTAATGACGGGTGTTGTTGGCAGTGTAGGACTTGTTTTCCGTTTAACGGCGGCACTTGATGCTATCAGCTTCAATTCAAATAATAGTGTTTATGTCTATGGATTTGTCCACTTAACTTTTTTCTTTCAAGTTAACAGAGATACCGAAATGAAGTCCCTTTTGTCTTTGCATGTGAATAAAATGTTCTGGTACAAACTTTCTCTTGCCCCTCGTCCAGCATTGCTTCATCCAGTCTGATTACTGACTAGTCATGACTAATGACAGGACATAGACCAATGTGTCGGCTCTGACCAGACACACGTCATGCACCCGTTTATTATCCACGAACAATTATTTCAGTCAAGGCGGTCGGACAAATAAATAAATGTGGTTGTGCCAGGACCATTTCATCTTATTTGGTAGTCATGACACTAACTAGTACTAATTGGTCTCCAAGTCTGAAAATCCTCAAGAAAGACACCTTCGCTGCTTGTGCCAGTAACAGTCTTGACTCAACGTCCATATGGACGTTTCACGTACTATTTGGGAATGCGTCAATTGATTGCTGAGGTACTTTCTTCACCGTACTTCAGGTTCTTGAGGGTGTTGCTCAGGGTCCTCTAAGCTACAGACGTATTCCTATTCTTGCGCAGTGATGTAGCATATGCTTTACAACTACTAATATAAAAAAGCAAAACTATACTTTGTTTGCGGGATCACCCCCAGTGCACAATCCGGTGAATACTGGCTACATCGCCTGAAAGGTAGAGTTTGTATGGTCCGTGCTAAACACATAACTCAAGAGTATTCAAGATATATGACTCCGTCCTGTGCATCATCTAATCCAGTGATTGATAAAGTGTTGCACAAGTTAGGGTAGCGTCCATCACTAAAGTGACCGTGAGGGACCGCGTGATGAGATGTCCACATGGGGTGATTGGCAAAAGTTCTTTCCATCTGATGGAACACCGCATTTGTACTATGCGTTACTTTGGAGGCCGGTGTAACATATTTGGACTAGTCTCGTTGGAGGCATGTTATGCGGAATCGGTTCACAGGTATTGGTCATTAGCTGTGACGAATAGTCCTCCTCACAATGTTGAGAAAGGCTTTACACAATGGCGGTGTTTTGAATGAGATTCATGGAATGCCTGCTTGTTGTATTTATGACTTTCGGTTGACTGCTCCGAAGAGTGTTGAAATCTTTAGAATGCTGATACTTGCGCCTCCAAACATATGGATGCTGGCCCGATGTAAATGCCATTCTTTGTCATGTCTCCTTTGTACATCTTCACGTTCCTCGCGGGGATGCTGAAAAGATAATATGTATGACATGAATGAGAATTATAAACACTGTAACCTATTTGTCTACACGTGTAGGTGATCATCAAGGTTGTGATGATTTATAAATCTGGGATGAGTACCATGTTATTGATAATAACAATTCACGAAAACACAATGTCATTTAGAAAGCGATAAAATGTACATGTATCTGGGATAACGTTTTCTCATTAACGTACACATTCTGGAACTATTTGGGGTTGAATTCGACCCATACTTTTTGAGTGAGATTCCTAATCGTCAGCCCACAAAATCAGCAATCTTAATCATGTACTTTCTGTGCTCCTCTATAAACTGGTCGATAGCTATAAAATGTAATGCCATTTACTGTAATCCCAAATCTAACATATAAATGTGTGAAATATAGAACAATTCATACGCGTTTTGACAGGAAAGATAAAGAACGTAGTTTTGTTGAGAAAAGCAGTCATTAAGACTGGTAAGCTAAGTTCGCAGTCACATTTATTCATTCATACCTTACAATTTCTACAGTAGAACTACCTCCGTCTGTCAGGTGGACCGCACTTATCACCTCGTCACTGGCTATTAAAAGGGGGTAATATATCAAGACATTTTACATCATTAAGAGGGGAAATATATCAAGTTATTTAGCATCTTGAAAGGGGGATAATACATCAAGTTATACACATCCAAAGGTATACACTGTTTATCAGTCAGAGATTATATTCCTAACACGAAAATGCTAAATTTATATTCTTCGATGAAAAGCTCATGTACTACAAAACTATCGAGACAGCTGGTTAATTAGGAGAAAAACATATTGGAAAATCAAAGGTATATAACGAAATTATAATAGCTCTAAATTTGATTTAAATTTGAAAATAAATGTGATTTTTCAACACAGTACGAGTAGCATGACGTTTTAAATAAAAAAATAGAACTACATGTATTATAATTTCGTTATTTACCTCCGATTTCTCAACTAAGTATGTTTATCGCCATTCTACTATAATCGCGTTATTCATATTAAAGTGCTAGAAACTTAGAGGTATATAACAAGATTATATACCTCTGAATTACTTTGATTAGCCAATCACATTCCAGTATTTTATGGTCAAAGTAGTCATGGACATTGTAGAATAACCGACAAACGATTCTGAAAATTGTTGTAAAACCGAATCTCTTTCTTCCATGAGAATATTATTATCTGTATCCGATACATGCGCTTGAATAAAGATGTGTATGTACTCATGCATATTGTGTAGATTTAAGCTTAAGAGCATTTTCACAATGATAAATTACGGAATGAAAATTTGCGCTATCTTTGCCAGTTATGGTGTATCTGCCATCATCTCAAAGGCATGTTCTCTCCCTCAAAACACGTTCTGCTATAAGTATTCATCCAGCGCCAGTGACCTAAAGAATGTCCATATGGCGTGATGCAACACATACTCACAAACTCACTCGACCCATCAAACCCCTTCCCAATACAACTCATAGAAATTACTTGTTCCTGCCTGGAATGGGTGTTCCGACTTCAACGTGACCAGTACAAGAGTCGCTGGTGTTGACGATGGTGCTGAACCGTGTGTGTCTGTAGGTGTGAGCTCCCAGCTTGGTGCGGGGTCTCCTGGACGCCCTACAACACGGCATCACGGACGCCAACGCCTGTCTAAATCTGCTGGACCCGACTGTATAGATAATGGGGTTCAAGGCACAACTAAGCTTCGCGAACATGGTAGGAAGACACGAGGCAGCAACAGGTACGTGCATCCTCAACACAGAGAGAAGGGAAAACAGTGCATATGGAGTCCACACTGTGAAGAAGGATATCACCATGACAACACATATCTGAAATGACAAAAAACAATATTTATGTATACGTAGAAAATGTCAAAGACTTACACAAAGGGACTATTAAAACAGATACGTTAACGCTTTGAATGCAAACACGTTATGTGTATAATAAAAAATGTGAACAAATATAGAAAATAACAATAGGGTGAGTGAGTTTAGCAATACTCCAGCAATATCAGAGGAATAATACCGGCAGTAACAGCAAAATGCCCAATAAGAACAGCAGATGGCTTTGATGACTGTGCAGGTTTCACGTCACATCGGCAATATTTCTGCCACATCGTGCCTAAAACAAGTAATAGATTTTCTTTTCTTTTTTTTATTTGACCGTGACTCTCTCATCACAAAAGGGAAACAAATCGGAGGATCTTCACCTTTTAACAAGTATTTGAGAGTATGTAGGCAATACGACATCGTCGTATGATGACCTAAACTTGGCAACCCAAGTAGGTGTAACCAGTACGTGCGGTTAATATTAGGTCAGAGGTTAGGTCTCTCCAGGGAAGGAAGACGGGAAAGAAATATATTTCCAGCTCAGTGCCAACAGTAGAAATAAATGGTTTAATTCTGAGGCCATGAGGTAGTACCAGTGAAGATTGATAATTATACATATCCTCCTAAAGAGGGTTGTACACACAGCTATAAGCAGGGTTGGATGCATTAGAAAAAAGTTTAGTGACATGCTGCAAAGATAATTTGATACGGTTACGATGGAGCCATAATCCAGTTTGGAGCGTATAAGTGCTCTGTGGAGTTGGAGGAGACATTTCTATGTCAAATCGCTATCATAAGTTTGTATTATAAGTGGGTAGAGCAGTAGTTAGCACAGTGAAACGAACGCACGGGCGGTACGCAACGAGCATTAACGTGGACGAAACCTAGTTGTTCTCGGTTTTTCAATTAATGTATGTGCCCCCTTGTAATGCAAACACGTAATAGCGATTTGAAGACTATGAATATTTGGTGCACAACCTTTATCCTAAGTTAAACACAATTCTGATATTTAAATGTGCAGTTGTCAAGGTAAAATTATGACGATTCACAATCTTAATTTCGCCTTATTCGAATTACCTTTTTGTTTAAAGTGAAATTCATAGCTACGTTTCCTCTGCAAACAGACTGTATCAATTTCAACATTGTCAAATCAAAAATCAGTATGGAGAGCAGTAAGTGCACAGATTCTTTCGTCCAATATTCCATACAAATACAACCCACTGCAATTATTAGGTGGAGACAACCGCATCAAAATGTGGATCATAAGTGTGTTAACGCTTACAGCTGCATAATTCCGTGATTAAAAGTGATTTGTACAAGACATATGTAGTCATTTTTCTGTACATCATAAATGTCTGTTTTCCTTTCCTAACATGTGCTGATTCACGATAAAAGCTATCGTATTCCAAACATCCTGCAACATCCTGCAACATCCTGCAACATCCATGTACAGCCAAATATCTACTTAGATAAATATGGTTTAAAACAGAAAAAAACTACTTTTCCGGTTCATCATAAATGAAGGTGGAGCGTCAATGTCCACACTAATGTTGTCACTCTTTCCAGAACCGCAAATTATAGTTCTAATAGAACCTGTCAGTCATAGTGAACCGAGCACATTCATAGCAACAGGTATGAAGAAATAATTGTGCCTTTCAATGATTTAAAAACACATCAAAGAGTCTTATTTAAGCACTCCTGTGATTTTTGGATTAACATGTCATAAAGAGCTCATCCACCTTGAACATATACGTTTTGTTTCCAATTTTCCTACTCCCCAAAGGCCATTATATTAACAAATAACGTTAACCTTTAGCAGAAAGACTTCCAGGGGTGAATCCATGGCTCTACTCTCCTGATGATATGTGACCGTTTGATTTAGTCTACTTGTATTGAAGGTAAAGGAGTAAAGGTCCCGTTCTTGTCCCAGCCCATCATCATGGCGAGTCAGCAAAGGTCATCCCTCTTTTATACAGTCTTGAGGATGTTTATTCCGGCATTCTTAATTTTGATTCACAGATTCTCACATGAACAAGATAATTATGTTTTCTGGCTTCTGTTATGTTTAGGTTAAGTAGATGAATAATCAGAGAGAGGGAATTGGTTTGTTGGGCGTTTCTGAGAGACGGCAGAACGACAGCAGAGCGATGGTATACTTAAAGTACGTGAAGTAGTTCAAGTTCTAGGCAATTTCACTTAAAGCCGATAATTTATGGATGTCAACTTCTTTATTTGATTAACACGACTTTTCGGAGTATATTATTACTCCCTCGTGTGTAACTCCTTCGTTATCTGGTATAGGAATAACTCCGAAATGTGTTGAACAAATAAAGAAGGTGATATCTATATATTGTCGCTTTCATGTGTATCGTTTCTGAATGCCGTTCGAAGACCCCAAATTCTCCTGTTTTGCAAAACCGAGGGGAAATTATTGATTCATGAAGAAAGAAACGTGTAAGAAAGGAAAGGAGCATAATTGTATGTACGCTGTAGTGAAAGCTTTGATACAGATGTGAAGGACGTCGAGATGTCACACACATTTACTCTTTCTTTCATTATTTTCATATTGTCCTAAACGTTTGAAGATAGAAATATAACGTTATCTGTGGTCACCTCGTGTAAGTGACAAATGTCCCATGGATGAGGAAGGTCCACCAAAATACCTCTCTGTTTACGCATTTATATGATGCTTTGGAATTACAAACGTCGCAAATTGACATAAGAGATAATTGGTAAAGATTTGATATAATCACCATGGTAACTTCTACGCCACCAGACCAGAAATGGGACAAGGAATACAATGGATAAAATGGATGTCAGTACCGGAATGGTGACAGAACGAGGATGGGTTACATGTCGCGTGGATATGTAGGTGGTTATGACCTCTAGGTTAGTGCTGACGTATCTCTACTGAATATTGATTCCAGATGCTGTAGTTCAAGGTGCTGGTGATTTATTTCTTCCCGGAAGTACCTTTCTCCTCAGCAGTGCCATAGAAACAACTGAGTAGTCAGAAACATTTATCACATTTGTCTGCCACCACAGATTACTGAGGAACAAATTCTGACCCTTACAAATCACACAATGACACGCTGGAAGAAAGGATTATAGCGTGTGGAGAGAGATTCTGTAGATGGCCCACTTCTTAACCTATCATTGGCACCAAACCAGAAAACATTGACGACGTCCAGTGTCTGAGCGAGTTACAGACCAAGGATTAGCGGGAATCAGTGGTGGCTGACATTAGTCAATGGGAACAATCCTTCCAGAACGTCCACATACGCCAAACGATCCTAGAATACTTTAGGGTGAAATAAAGGCCCTGCCATCAAACACATCAAACAGGGGCGGATGCAGCTTTTGGACAAGTGTGAGTGCGTGTGTGCATGCGTGCATGCGTGCACAATGTGCACAAATGGTTTTCAGCTTTTTTCACGAGAATTCCACATTCAGGGCAAAAGGGGTGCGCACCCCTGCATCCCCTCTTTGGAGACGCTTATGTTTAATGTTGATCAAACATAATCGAAACCAGAGCATTGTAGGGTAATCCGTGGTTTAGGGACCTTGACCCATGGACCCAAAGAAAATAATATTCCACGAAGGGGCAACGAATGATATCAAGAGCAACCAGGTCGAGTTATGGCAAGCTTACAACATGTTCAATATTTAGCACATCCAAAGTGTCTATGAAAGCGATAAATCGTGGCAAACGTTGGGTTGCTCCATCTAAACTATCTATGTTCCTGTTGATGTGATGCAATGACTGCTGTAGAAGAATGAGCATGCCCCTGTCCTAATTTATTGACCAGGGCCTCCTTTCACAAAGCACTATGGTGATCGTAATTCACAAAGGGAGTGCGTGAGAATAAGCCATCAGCAACCCATGATTGCCACAAAAGGCGACTATGCTAGTCGTAAGGGGCGACTAACGGGATCGGGTGGTCAGGCTCGCTGACTTGGTTGACACATGTCATCGGTTCCCAGTTGCACAGGTCGATGCTCATGCTGTTGATCACCGGATTGTCTGGCCCAGACCCGACTATTTACAGACCGTCGCCTGGCATAGCTGGAATATTGCTGAGTGTGGCGTCAACTAAACTCACTTACCCTACTACATTCACAAAACATGATCGCAGCCATTTGTTTAATACAAAAAATAAACACTGGGTGTTGGAATAATATCTGATCGTAAAGTACATTTTGTGATTCTCAATTACACACAGAAAACAATATCACATCATCATTTTCTTAAACTTATCTGCTGACAAATTAAGGCTGTGCGAAGTAGACTATTGTAAGGATAGCTACTCTCCCTACTGACTATTACCCATCACATAACAACCAGCCTTACGGAACATCGTAACGACTCTGTAAGACTCATACTTGCATCCACTTGATGGAACAGGAGTACCGGTAATCGATACGAGCGAACCACTACATGTGCTCCTGCAGACAGCGTGGTGTTGCCCCTGACACTGACGTGGTCTGAAGTACCACTCTGCCAGCCAGAGAACCGTGGACACTGGCTCAGTAGGTCAGGGACAGGTACGGTGAACCAACTGGGGCAGTTTAATTAGAAGGAGGCGGCGGGTTATGCAACTCTTGTTATGGCGTTTGTATGTGCACCAACTGCAATCTACTAAATGGTCTTCCATAAAACTCAAGGTTCCACCATCGATGACAGAAAGGTTTCATAGCAGTTTACATAATGGAGAGAATATGTGTGTGTGTGCGTGCGTGCGTGCGTGCGTGCGTGCGTGCGTGCGCGTGTGTAGGCGGGGGAGGCGCTGAAATCTAAATATGGTGTTACTGGGAAAGCATTACACGACACTTGTGTGAAAATAGAATGTTACAGCATTTGTCTACTTTGTCTGTTAACCAGTACTTATTTTACCAATGGCACAGTTGGTATTGCTCAAGCAACAAATGTTATATATATGTGTCCACTTTCTGATTAAAGTTCAGATTCTAGTACTGTTGTCGGGCTGAGTTTGGGTGCCTGATTGTGAGAGTGTGGATTCGAATCCTAAGTGTTAAAGTTGCTCACTTTCTGAATGACATCATGCATTGATATTGCTCATGTGTAATATAATGCTGTTTTCCTTTAGGGAAAAGCTGTACCCGAAACGTAAGATTTCTTTCAGAATGCTTTCTGTCCATAGTTCTTCTCACCTCATTGCTCATTTGCACTTATTTTTCATTAACTACTAACAATTTCATACGCGAAACACGCTGGATTCAGTGATCTACGCAGCCAATTTTCATTACCGTTTTGCTTTTCTTTTAGGCGACTGGTTATTCTCTCTCGCTGACGTGTTCCATTTACACTTGAACTATACTGAGGAGGAAGGGTTGCTTTATCTCGATTTACTCCAATGAATGCGAAGTAGTAGCGTCAAACTAAATACGCTCTGACTATTCTCAGTCGCTCTGTCTCCACATCGTTCATTGCTGCCTATATAGCACACACTGTTATTGCCAATGTCTATACGTTATTGAATAAATGAGTCATCCCTTGCCCTACACATCTGTGGACAGTGACATGAAACTACCAGCTATGATTATTCTGTGTATGGTGATCTGGATTCTATTCCACCCATCGCCATCTGTTATCCAGCTGTCATATTACAAGGTTAACTATTCCACAAAGCCATAAGTTGATGACAGGGACCAACAGGATGTTTTTCATTGACCACATTTACAATTTATGTGTTGACGATGACGACTCACAAAAAAACACACAGTACTCACGGGAACACAAAATAGTCGTTTAGATAAAACAGGATTGAGCATTTGCAATTTCACTTCGAATTGTGGCATTCTACATCAAACACCCGGTGTTTTAAATATACCTAACCAATAACTAATCTAAACTAAATTAAATCTCTGACAGTAGTTGACATTAAATCTGTGACAGTAGTTGGCATTAAATCTGTAACAGAAGTTGACAATGAATCTGTGACAGAAGCTGACATTAAGAACAACTGAAAAAATGTCGCTATAAATGATATCATGGGCAGATCCAGTAATTTTGAAAGGAGGGGGTTCAGGGGGTTCGAACACCCCCATTGTCTCCGCCAACACACACACACACAAAACATACACAAAAAAGTCTTCAGTGTGATCACAACTCATTTTTAAAAGTTGGGGATGGATGGTTTCGAACCCCCTGAACCCCTTCTGAATCCGCCAGCGGGTAGGTACACTTATGTTTAGTGATATAAAACTGAATCCGACATTTGTCCTCAGTGCCCATTACTGATATTTTGATTTTGGAATGGTGAATACCCAACATAAACATAATTATTAATCCTAGACAGTTAAAGTTGTATTAAATCGTCTAAGTGAGGAATTTAAGTGGTCTAATGGTGACACATGTGAGTGTAATGAGTCTAAAACTCACTTCTTGTTCAACTTAAATAGGCCCCTTCCTATAGCGTTATGTTAATGGCCATGTCGTGATCGAACAAAACGAGAAATGTAAAGGAAATGAATTAAATAGCACTTGTCTTGATATACATATGATGAACCAGAATATAATTATTGTCAAGTGTCAGATGAGAAATTAGTAATAAAGAGTTGGCTACATTAGTTGTCCTGGAATCAGATTATCGTTAGTTCTAAATGTGCATTGATAGAATTACCCGCACCGTGTTAGTGCCACACATGTTGCCGAGGGATTTGATAAAATGGCAAACGACAAAACCAGTCCACCTCTTGGAGCATTCTTGTTGCTGACACACGGGAATATAACTGAATAATCCTTAAGCGCTAACTCTTCATTTAGTCCATAATGCTTTTATAAGTATTCCCTCGCGTTGTATAAACGTTGATTTGACAACGGTGTCCGGGACCTGCCTGTCGACGTTTCTGAATCAATTCCCCCTTGATGATATGCAACTACAGGCAACAGAACGGGTATGCCCTACTTCATACCAGTATGTACCAAAGTAGGTTCCATGAAATAGTAGTCAAATATTAATTCCAATAGTGCCTCGATACTGTGACATATAGCACGTCAAAGCCAGGGATACACGAGAAATTAAGCATGCATGAATATATCACCAGAGCTGACGTCCAGAAAACAAGTCACTTCATACGTCTTACGTCAGTATCATCTGTCTACACCTGCAGGGCATTTAGTTCAATCTTCAAGACGAAACGCATCGTGTGCCTCTATTCAAACTGCAAGCAATTACAAGTTTTCAATTATAGACCAATTTAACGTGCAACTAAATAATTGCATTGGCACACACGTATACTTCCTGTCTTGATAATGGATTGGTACGTAACAGTTTTGTAAGGATTCCAACTTGGTGAAAAGGTCAGTTCAGGTTCCATTAGTGTGAACGTTAGAGCGTTGATCGAATGTACGGCAATAGATAATACCATAAGTTACTTCCAGTCAACCTAACTGAATATTTTGCAAAGATGAAAACATATATATAAAGATATCCTATACTCTTCATACACTCGAAATATCGACTGCCACCCTGGGCTAGTCCCTCAACAAGTCCTCGGCACAGACGCAAGCACGCCCACACTAATGGTCCTTGACAGGGCACACCTACTAATTATATACTTTAAAACATGGGATATGTCTTTGGTTATTGATGACACGCATTAGTCAAGTAATGTGTGTGATATAAGTGGATGTTTACTGTAGACACTGTTCAGTAGGAGTTTCAGTTTTCCATTCATAATTTTCACAGCTGTTACAAGCTAGGACAAGATACACATGTGTCAGCCAGTTTCAGCAGAGATAGATGTAACGTGAGAACTCGTTGGTTACAAGGAACACACATTCCTGATCAATTTTAGAGCTTCTATGATCGCCAACACGTTTTTGCATTGCTGAAATATCAGAAGCTTAGAAGACGTACAGCATAGTCTCATCATATTGACACGTAACTAGGGTCACTATTGGAGGGGAAACAACTAGCGATGGTCTATAGCGACCAACTATTGCAATAGCGATAGTCTATAGCGACCAACTATTGTAATAGCGATAGTCTACAGCGACCAACTAGTGCAATAGCGATAGTCTATAGCGACCAACTATTGCAATAGCGATAGTCTATAGCGACCAACTATTGCAATACTCGTTTTTCTCCTTGAACTGTCTCATTTGAAGTAATTTCCCTAGCAAATAAATAGTTTATATGAAATAGATACAAGCTGAAGTAGTTTCAGCCTCTTTTAATAACTGACAGGAAACCCAGATTATGTAAACAGTTAAAACATGTACTCAATGAAGCTACAAGTCTGCACCCAAGCATCCTGTATTTTGCTCTGCGCATTTATGAACGGAAGTCACCTACTAAACTATCGACAGTCACACATACTATTGATGTATCAATAGTTTAGTTTGCTTGTTTCTACAATCGATTAATTGCAATCGGAGACTCAACAGTTGATAGTTCGATGCATCGTTACAGCCCTTCAGGTAACTTGGTGAAAAAGAGTTACAATTGGTCTTCACCAAACTCTGCTTGTGGTAAGGGGCGGCACGGTTCTTACATGTCATCGTGTCACATTTGCTCATTATGTTGATCATTAGATTGTTTGTTTCGTCACATGTATTGCTGAGAGAGGTTCTGATACAGTACACGTAATACAAGCTGATGTTTATAAGGTTACTATTTGACCTACAACCATCGGAAACATGGACCTACTTACCGTTGTGACGTTTCGTTCAACTTGCATCTTCTGGAACACTAGTAGTTTTTCCATCTCAAGAAACCTTTCATTTGACGTCAGTCCGAACCGCAGCGACCTTGCCTTAAACGTTATCTTGACGTAACAGAAGGTGATGACGACAATGTGAAGGACGTAACACGTCACTAGTGAGGATATGGAGTATGTGGAATCTGAAAGCGTGTTCCCCTGCCAGTTTAAGGTACAGGATGTCCCGTAGGGTTCCAGCGTGTAGCTGCTCCAACCAACTAGGGGCAACGATGTCCAGATGAAGGCATGGCCCCATATTCCACCAATGACGAATTTCATATACTGGACGTTGGTGAGGTAGTCTGAAATACAAGTGTTGATAGAGAGCATTTTTTACTATTTTAACTTTAAAAAAGTACTGAGACACAAGGAATTAAATGAGGAAAAGGGTTTAGCACAAGAATATTTAGTGTAATTGGTAACACACATACATGGTGCCCTGTGTGTCTCCTCACTGCACGGCCAAATAATTTCACCGTATAACTTTATTCTAACTATGTTTTATATGAAACACCTCTTCGTAATTCTCTAGGTACCTTTTGACATTTACCTACCATCGTGACAGTTATTGTCAGGTAATATCATATATGAAAGTGTGCCAAACCTCAAAGAAATCTTTAAGTCTCTTCATGTCTTATTCCTTGTTCCTTGTATTAATGTTGTTTCGGTTTAAAAGAGATCGAACGTTTTTATTTTTCAGAGCACATGTGCTATGGAAAGTTTTCTCGTGGTTATTACTAATGGTTATTACTAATGGTTATTGTGGCACAAATGAAATGAAGTGGCAGTTACACGTCGCGGTTGAAAGTATGACATTTTAAACACTCTGCGGTTAAGTGATATGTATACTGTTCGTCGATGAACAGAACATAAAACCAACTAACTAGATCGTTATAATGACAGATGTCAATGAACATACATTAAGATGCTACAAAGCGAATGAGAATTCGCACAATACGTACAGTTCGACAGCGGTACATATCAATGGTCGATAAAGCATAAAGGAAATTTGCACTCCTTGGCATTTGATATGATCTGGAGCATAACGGAATCGATTCTGTTTAAATGAATTAATTGTCTACTTCGTTGCATTAGCATTAATTACGGACACAACAACAACAAGAAGTTTATAGAGACGTAACGGAGGCATTTATACCCAGATTACAATGTTAAGCGCCAGTCTATGGTGATGCTGTGGAACGGTTAGGCTAAAATTACTGCGAGGACCAATCCACATTTGGAGACGGTTCATCTAGTGAGTGATGCACACCGTAATGACTCGTATGACTTGTTTAAGATATAATGGTACTGTTTTCTTAAATAATCATTCCTATCCAGCTGATACAACACCATCACTAAGGTTTCACATGTCATGACAATCATGTGGTCATGTAAGAGTCATTTCTGATTTTCACTTTTCAAAAGAAAGTAACTTGTTTGAGGAAAACAAAATGCCTGTTTTCAAAAAGCGTATCCATTCTGTTTAAAGTAAAAGATAATTTCAATAAGAGTTTTGTTTTTAAATTGAAACGTACTTAACCAAATTATGACAGTTGTTTTTTTCTGAAAGATTTTTGATCAAACAACAGATTTTGGCAAACTATTGATGCTCTTCAAACTTCAAACTTTGTTATTTTGTGTTCTAAGGATACACATGAGCATTAATTAAGCACCACCCATTTTCATGTTATGCGATTGTGTTTAACATAACACACTGGTCATTCATGATACGGAAATCAAACACATGGTTATAATTTCGTTAACTGAACCATCTAAAGTGTCAACCCATCAACTACCCACACTGCTGCTACTTTCGGCTGTATTGACGGTCATATGGAGCTCTAAAACGTCAATAATAATCAATTCCAAAACTATGGTCACACAGACAATGTCTGTGGTCCAACGTACACAAAGTTCTCAAAAAAACCCAGTCACTGTTCAATCCTAAGTCAACAGTAATGATGACATCAGTATTTGGTGTATCATCCCCTCGCACGGATAACTGCTGCAACCCTCCTCCTCATACTGGAAATCAAACGCCGAATGCGCATCATCCTCAAGAAGAGCCTGGGCTAATTCCTGTACATTGTGAACAGGTGGATCCCTTACTTGAACCTGACGCCCCAGATGGTTCAATAAATGCTCACTTGGGTTGAGATCAGGGCTTCTCGCAGGCCAAGGGTAATCTGTCAACTTCGTTGTTCTGCAAGTATGCGATAACAGCTCTGGAACGATGGAGCCTAGCATTATCGTCCTTAAATGCTGGTCGACTAGCGAGGGGGTGGTTATCAAAATGTGGTACAACAGCAGCTTCCAGTAATTCCTGTTGGTATCTCTGACCATTGAGTGTCCCTTGAATGGTGATAAGATTCAGTTTACCGTCATAGGAGATACACCCTCACACCATTACAGAGCCACCGCTAAAGGGTTCAGCTGCATGGATCATCCGTTGTTGATAAGCCTCATTACTCCTTCTCCGAACTCGCCAACGGCCATCAGTAACACGAAGACGGCTTTCATAGAACCAATGGATCTAGCGCCATGCCCTCAGATTGTGGTTTTGCCGTTGATTACACCACACCACACCAAACGTTGAGTCTTGTGTCTATGAGTGAGTAAGGGATGTCTGATTGGACGACATGGACGGAGTCCAGCGGAACTGAGCCTCCTTCGGATGGTTCTGGTTGAGAGACGAACACCCACTCTCCATTGTTCTCTGAGATCTCTGGCATTATTCATGGGCCTGCGTCTGTCCAGGAGAACTAGGACAGGGTCATCACGGGGAGTAGTCTTTCACGGCCTTCCTGATCGTAGACGATCCTTGACTTAACCAGTGGCCACATGTTTCCTTAAAAGGCGACTAATGACAGTGTGATTGATATTCAATCTGGTCAACGAAATTGGTAATTCAGGTTTGAATTGGTAAAGTCAAGCTCATGGGTATGTGATTCATTGCAAAACAGTGTTGCGATTATATTTCATTTTTTATTTCAAGATTTAGTTGAGGGCAGTTGACTTGTTTTAGCATAGAAAGTTCTGTAACCTTTTTCATATATAATTAACTGCCACTGTCCACTGACACTACACCAGCCGTTAGGAACGTGGTTTTCCTCCTGCTTGTCAGTTTGGTTAAAGTGTGACAGTTGTTGGTGATTGATGAATATCACCACTGACCTTACTGCTATAACCGCCACTGTTGTGTTATACTGCCACAGAATAGTGTACTGTGTACGATGATTACCGGCGTGTCGTCCGTATTGTATCACATACCTCTCTTTCTCACAGGTTTATCGATTCTCCAGTTAACTTATTGTTTCAATTTGAAATCAACAAAATCTTATCGTATATTTGTCACTTAAATGTAGGTATGGAAATGTCCATATTCCGTATCCCTATGTCCACAATTCTAGTCATTTGGAGCCCTTAAACCTTTGGTGATATTGGCGATGATGTGTGTATTACTCACTGTATTGTGGCTTGCAGACGAAGGTGTATCTGAAGATGGCGATGACTAGCATGGTGTTTATGCTGACCATACTGAGCAAGAAGATGATGTAAGCAGAGAAGATGCAGCCAAATTCGCCAAATAACCACCTGAAATAAGAGTGGGTACATTATAGATACACAATGGAATACAGGCGGCTCAGCCATACATCTTTACACAGGTATGTGCTAGTTGCATACTAGTCATGCTGTTAATATGCCAGTACTAGACATGTTGCTAATATGCCAGTACTAAACATGTTGCTAATATGCCAGTACTAAACATGTTGCTAATATGCCAGTACTAGACATGTTGCTAATATGCCAGTACTAAACATGTTGCTAATATGCCAGTACTAAACATGTTGCTAATATGCCAGTACTAGACATGTTGCTAATATGCCAGTACTAAACATGTTGCTAATATGCCAGTACTAGACATGTTGCTAATATGCCAGTACTAGACATGTTGCTAATATGCCAGTACTAAACATGTTGCTAATATGCCAGTACTAGACATGTTGCTAACAAGTCAGTACTAGAGAAGCTGCTAATATGAAAGTATTAGACATGTTGCGATAGAGTCAGTACTAGACATGTTGCTAACAAGTCAGAACTAGGCATGCTGCTAATGTGAAAGTACTAAAGATGTTGCTTATATGCCAGTACTAGACATGCTGCTAATATGAAAGTATTAGACATGTTGCTATAGAGTCAGTACCAGACATGTTGCTAATGTGCCAGTACTAAACATGTTGTTAACAAGTCAGCACAGGGATACATGATTGTTTCCACTCGTGAATATCCGGTTAGGATTAAGGAACTGGCGGGATACCAACTAATATCTACAGTAAAATTGTCTCATTCAGGCTTAACTGTTTACACACCCCCATCATATAGCATGGCTAGTGAAAAGCGAGTGAGTTTCAGGCAATCTCACAAATTTCATTAATCGGGCTAAATGCCACCCTACCATGAAAGCGTTTCCGGTAAAAACATTGTACACATGTGATGAGGACTGTGTCCACTGTGTGGTGAACGTATGTAAAACATCAGTACGAGGCAGCAGTTTGTCGAGGTAAGTGCAGTTTGTCGACAGATACGGTTTCTGGTACTGACTTCATTGTTTATAAACAGTGAATACCAACGACACGTTTTACTTTAATCGGAGACAGAGACACAGAACTCACCATCAACCTACTACATTTATAGTGTCATCTATTATTTGACTGCATACCTAGAGTCATCCATGTTAAGGGTGTAACAATCAATGTCCCTTTCCAGGCACATTCTGTGAAAGTTTTTATAAACGAATTTCCACGATATCCAGAGTGTAAACATTCTATACCGATCAATGCTATAAAATGCTATAAAAATAAAAGAGAGTTAAGATCGGGGGTGTTTGGTGTTTGTTTCTTTATTCTGGTGGTAACCCTTTCCTTAGAAATGCGTTTGTTGGTTTCGTGAAATCGTGGAACAACATCCCAGATCATTGTTTTCTGTTTTGCGGATCCACGGGGAAATGTTTACGGTGAAAGCAGATATAGAGCAATCAACCTAGTTTGATGACGCTTATCCAGTCTGACCAATGACGGCACTCCGACATTCAATTATCCCATCAGTGTTGTTTCCGGGATAAGGCCGGACTGGGAAGTCATCTATCAAAGGTCAAACACAATACCCAAGCAACCCCTAGTTTTCTAATCACTGAGTAGTACATTTCCCGAGAACAAAGACGACCACAGTGATGGCTCTCTTCCAGGATGGAACGGACATAGAAGAAGACTCTTCTGATAGATGAAGGGTGCCGTCTTGACTGGACAGTCTGATGCTGGCGGTGCGAGTGACACAACGTACGTCCGAGGTTCAAGCTGCGTCAGCGGGGCATTCTCACAACTATGAAACTCAGTTACCATTAGTTGAAGAAATTCTTGAAGGTGATTATGAGCGTTGGGACTATTTGCACAATGGAAATATTTTCTTGATGCGAATCTTTTTCGATGTCAACAATGTGAAAACGAAAAATGTTTCACATAGTAGCTTGAGTAATATTGTCTATTATATCCGTGTAAATAATTTATTCCACCAGCTGCATAGCTGTAATACTTAAAAGGTTGGTACAACAGAGGATATGCAACTGGTATAAGATGAAGAGCATGAACTATCCCTTCCGTTACCAAAAATGTTCAGTATTCCAGGAGGATTACAAGATACTAAGACTGGGATCACGCCTAAAGGATCGAACCGCGGCTATCGCCGTCACGAAATGTCTGCTTACCTACTGAGGTATCCCAGTAACAACGGTGTTAATCATGCCAGGACTTCAAACTGGTGTAATTTAGCAGTCATCTCCTTCAGATCCCCTGAGGGAATTATATATCAGGCTGCTTGAGCAATATTCCAACAATGCATGTTTAGTAAGACTAAGTTCATGTCCAGATTCAAATTTCCTGCATTAGTTCATTTGTAGATGCACCGACCTTTCAGCGAATCCAGACGCCGCTGTCAGGGGATATGCGATGACCGCTACACAGAGGTCCGCCAAGGCAAGGTTCAAGATGAGGTGGTTGAAACTCTTGCATAGCATGCGCTTCTTCAAAACAACCAGGATCACACACGTGTTTCCAATCATTGCCAAGACACCTGGTCAGCAGAGATAAGTCATCAAAGTAATGGAATCTTCTCAAGTCATATGTTGATCTACGTGCTCATAAAAGGGTGCATAAGTAGATGTACAGATAGAAATGATTGGTAGACATGATGGATGCAAAGATGGGTGGACAGGCAGATAAACAATACAGATATATCTAAGTAAGTAAGTATGTATGTCGATTATAGATAGATACTAGAAACTGGATACCTTCCAACATAGCGATTATGTGTCTCCAGACAGGTTAAATACATAGAACAATTTACATAGCTACTCTTTCCGAACACTGGCACACATAACGACAAAACATAAAATACATTTTTCTCACTTATTTCGGCAAATACACAAATTTATTTCCCACCCTTACAAATAAAGGCGAGGCAACATCTTCTTCAATAATTATAATTCTCTGAATGAGCAGAGTCAATTGTTCTAACACATCCTGTGCTTTATCACACGAATGTATTTTAAACATGCTTGAATCAATACGAGATAATAATGACACCCGGTGTTCGTTAAGAAACTCGCGAAAGAATCTATGCAATGACACCATTTCATTAATGAACCTATAAATCCAACTCACCCAAAAGTGTCAAATATATTCCAGTGGCCAAGTAACCTTCTGAGGAAAGCCGCTCTGTGATGAACAGCTGAGAACCGTTAAAGCTTCCCGCGTCGTTCATCGTGAACATTCATATGACACTCGACCGTCCGCTCTTCTGCAATTATACACAGAGTACACATCAATGTTTCCTATGTAGGCCGTCAATAGCGTGGGATGTGACCCAGTCTTGCATAAGCAGATTTCAAGGTTAAGGTTAGAGCAGCAGCCTTTTGTTTTACCGTATTTACTCTAAATAACTGCATCATGAAATGGTGAGGAATGTTTGAATAATGATGAATTTATATAAGAGAGAGTGGGCAGATACTGGACCGACCGCTGTATCATTGTTTAGTGAATTAGAAATTCATTCACACGGGTGTTCGTAGTTAGAAAATTCATCAGTGTGCATGTTTGTTCGGTATGTGGCTGATGGCGGGTTGACGGTTTAAAAGTGGATCATGGTATTTTCGACCAGTTCTCCCAGAGAAAGACCCTGTTGTAACTCTCAGTTAGTGCAAGCTGGGACGGACGCCAGAAAGCATTTCTTTTTATCTTGATCTGTAAGGTTTAAGCTACAAATTCACTCTAATACCATTTATAGGCAATTTCAGTGATTGCTTGCAACCATACCTACATTAGTGAGTACACTTCAGTTTCGAGTCAAAGAGTTTTATGAGATAAAAGTCTTCTAAATGTGTGATAATGTATATAAAAGTCGACCCAAAAAATATTGACACAGTGATTGATAAAGGTTAACGAGCAAAAATATTGCATCTACGAGCGTATTGAAGCCTGTTTCCTAAATGAGCGCAGATTGTAACCCCATTTACATCCGGGTCGTATCTGTTCTTACGGAAATGGGCGAGGTTGACCGATTGCATTGTGATTTTACCATGAATACACATGATGAATACCACCGTGTGTATCGATAATCTTCAGGTACACCAGGCTTGTCATTATGTATCAAATACAATTTCAATCATCTGAGATGATTTTGAAAAAAACAACTTATAATTAATCTGTGTGAACCAACACCGAATGCTATCATCCTGATTTGTTTAGGGTTTGTTGTCGTCACGATATAGCTGAAAGATGGCCGATATGACTTTAAATATAAACTCACTCACTCACTCACCTAGTCTAGCGAGAATTTCTCTGTGTGATGTAGCAAAATAATACAAATTGCATGAGTACGATTAGCCTGGTGTGTTGATACCATATTAAATTATAGATCAGAGTTAGTTATCAACACAATGTGTAGTCACAGTTCTGACCTAGATTTATATGCTTAGTGTATATATATGTCTTTAACCTTTTGTGAACGGTTTAATTACTTTCAGGTACAATGGACAATTTCTAAAGAGTCTGTGTAATATACAGGTATTTTGTAATCTTGGCAAATTCGAAGTCGGATTGACATTAAATATAATACGTATAAACTGACGGTCAAGAGACTGGACAGAAGACTGCATGTGACCAAAAGGTTCAGTCATAAATATCAGATAGTTAAATGAAAACATATGCCTTTTTCTTCAACGTGTTTCGTTGTTTAAAAAGAGGGCATCTGTTTTTATTTGACCATCTGATAGATAGATACAATGTATAAAGATGCACGTGTTTCCTTTCACTTGAAGGGTATAGTTTACATATACTATTAGGCATTTTAAGTTCTGTCAGCCACGTACATAGGTATAACAGTCATAAGTACATGTGTTTCCTTTCACTTGAAGTGTATAGTTTACATATACTATTAGGCATTTTAAGTTCTGTCAGCCACGTACATAGGTATAACAGTCATAAGTACATGTGTTTCCTTTCACTTGAAGTGTATAGTTTACATATACTATTAGGCATTTTAAGTTCTGTCAGCCACGTACATAGGTATAACAGTCATAAGTACATGTGTTTCCTTTCACTTGAAGTGTATAGTTTACATATACTATTAGGCATTTTAAGTTCTGTCAGCCACGTACATAGGTATAACAGTCATAAGTACATGTGTTTCCTTTCACTTGAAGGGTATAGTTTACATATACTATTAGGCATTTTAAGTTCTGTCAGCCACGTACATAGGTATAACAGTCATAAGTACATGTGTTTCCTTTCACTTGAAGTGTATAGTTTACATATACTATTAGGCATTTTAAGTTCTGTCAGCCACGTACATAGGTATAACAGTCATAAGTACATGTGTTTCCTTTCACTTGAAGGGTATAGTTTACATATACTATTAGGCATTTTAAGTTCTGTCAGCCACGTACATAGGTATAACAGTCATAAGTACATGTGTTTCCTTTCACTTGAAGTGTATAGTTTACATATACTATTAGGCATTTTAAGTTCTGTCAGCCACGTACATAGGTATAACAGTCATAAGTACATGTGTTTCCTTTCACTTGAAGTGTATAGTTTACATATACTATTAGGCATTTTAAGTTCTGTCAGCCACGTACATAGGTATAACAGTCATAAGTACATGTGTTTCCTTTCAGTTGAAAGGTATAGTTTACATATACTATTAGGCATTTTAAGTTCTGTCAGCCACGTACATAGGTATAACAGTCATAAGTACATGTGTTTCCTTTCAGTTGAAAGGTATAGTTTACATATACTATTAGGCATTTTAAGTTCTGTCAGCCACGTACATAGGTATAACAGTCATAAGTACATGTGTTTCCTTTCACTTGAAGGGTATAGTTTACATATACTATTAGGCATTTTAAGTTCTGTCAGCCACGTACATAGGTATAACAGTCATAAGTACATGTGTTTCCTTTCACTTGAAGTGTATAGTTTACATATACTATTAGGCATTTTAAGTTCTGTCAGCCACGTACATAGGTATAACAGTCATAAGTACATGTGTTTCCTTTCAGTTGAAAGGTATAGTTTACATATACTATTAGGCATTTTAAGTTCTGTCAGCCACGTACATAGGTATAACAGTCATAAGTACATGTGTTTCCTTTCAGTTGAAAGGTATAGTTTACATATACTATTAGGCATTTTAAGTTCTGTCAGCCACGTACATAGGTATAACAGTCATAAGTACATGTGTTTCCTTTCAGTTGAAAGGTATAGTTTACATATACTATTAGGCATTTTAAGTTCTGTCAGCCACGTACATAGGTATAACAGTCATAAGTACATGTGTTTCCTTTCACTTGAAGGGTATAGTTTACATATACTATTAGGCATTTTAAGTTCTGTCAGCCACGTACATAGGTATAACAGTCATAAGTACATGTGTTTCCTTTCAGTTGAAAGGTATAGTTTACATATACTATTAGGCATTTTAAGTTCTGTCAGCCACGTACATAGGTATAACAGTCATAAGTACATGTGTTTCCTTTCAGTTGAAAGGCATAGTTTACAAATAGGTATTCTAAGTCATCCAGCCATGTACATAATTAATAGTCATCCTGCGCTGCTGATATTGTCTTGGTGGTTGCGCCATGTCAAACAGATGTCCCATTTCATGATTTATCAGTTGGTAAGCTCCGTCCACTATGGATTTCTACTCTTTCCCTGCTTTCCCTGCATCTGCTTGAGTCGATATATGTGATATCGATCTACACGTATATATGTTCATGTGCTGATGTGATCTCCGAGTAATGTGGAATCCTTTTGTCCACCACCTTCACTATGATGTTGTTAAAAATGTCCTTGCCTTTCCTTGCCACTTGAAGCATTAGCCTAACGAAGTAGCCAATGCACGTAATAGGCACCACTGTATAGTTATTCACTCTTTGTAAAGAGACCTCTGTGTGGTTGATACATCATTAATCCTATCCATTTTGGCAGTGATTAGCAGATGATTAGATTTGGCAGCAGTAATTTCGTTGATCTGGAGCAAGCTATTTCGGCAATAAACGTGTTCACTCTAGGAGGACAGTACCCAATCAATACATTAAGTACAGAAATCCACCAGCTCAATGGGACCACTCACAGTTTCTTATACATAACCCTAGTTTGCAATTCGAATACGATATTGACCGCAAAAACTGTATAACTGTTCCTTATATCAATCAGTTTGTTATATTTCTCGGTTCGTTATATACGGCTAGTTTGTTATATCCATCAGTTTGTTTTATCCGTCAGTTCGTTATATCATCAATTCGTTATATCCGCCAGTTTGTTATATCTGTCGGTTCGTTATATACGGTTAGTTTGCTATATCCATCAGTTTGTTATATCTGTCAGTTCGTTATATCATCAATTCGTTATATCCGCCAGTTTGTTATATCTGTCGGTTCGTTATATACGGTTAGTTTGCTATATCCATCAGTTTGTTATATCTGTCAGTTCGTTATATCATCAATTCGTTATATCCACCAGTTTGTTATATCCATCAGTTTGTTATATTCGCCACTTTGTGGTATCCATCACTTTGTTATATCTGTCGGTTCGTTATACACGGCCAGTTTGTTATATCCATCACTTTGTTTTACTAAAATCAGAGTCGATTGTGCGATTCTGTCAATATCGTGTTTAGGTTGCCACACTCAACAATATTCCGGCTGTTTGGGGTCCGTATGTAAATAATCGAGTCTGGACCAGGAAATCCAGTGATTAACAGCATGACCATATATCTGGATACGATGGTGAGTTAACCAAGGCAGCAGGCCTGACGACCCTTTAATCGCCTCCTACAATATGACACCTGTGAAGGTCCGGGTTAGAATACTGGCCTTCAGTAACCCATGCTTGTAAGAGGTGACTAACAGAAACAGGCAGTGGGGTCAGTGATTTGGTTGGCACTTATCATCGGTTCCCAATTGTGCAGATCGACGTCTCGTGCTGTTCATCACTGGATTGTCTGGTCCAGACACTTTTCACAGACCGCTGCCATATAGCTTGAATACTGCTGAGTGCAGTGTAAGACTAAACTCACTCACTCACTCTTACAATGCGAATGGGTGACTGAAGATTAGTTGTAACTAGGGTCTTCACGGGTAATGACTTCACGGGTAATGACAAGGGGTTGGGATGGGAGTATTACCTATAAGCGAAAAATCACCGCCAGTTTTCACGGAGTCAAAATGTCTTTATGTGTGTCAGTCCGTTTACTTATTTGAATTTCTCCCAGAACTGATTATTATCAACGGGTATGTCCGCCATGTTGTTGATATTGCCAATCCATCAATGAGTTCAGATTGTAACTCGCATTCTAGAGGATGGCAACACCAATGTGTTTCCTATTTTACCACCGAGAAGACAGAATTTAACCAACCCGACAGATGTGATATAGAGAGAAACAAACACAGGTTATTAGTTAACGACGGAACATCTCGTTACCATCTCGAGAAACAGTGCGATTTATCAAAGATTTCCAAACATAAGACATTTAAAAACTTGGGTATTCATAATGTTTTAATGGGTGAATATAGTTTTACGCTGTACTCAGCAATATTTCAGCTTTATGGCTGCGGTCTGTGAATAATCAAGTCTCGACCAGACAGTCCAGTGATCAACGTCATGAGCACCGATCTACGCAAATGGGGTCCGCAATTGTGGGATTCATTAATATACCGTTTGCATTATTCAAGAAATGTATCATTTACCTTTCAGAATGCTGAGAAATACAAACGTTACATGAACGACAAAATTTCACAACGGATTTCAATATATAATTTTGTTTTCGTTTCCGAGACGATGCTCACTGTAATCAAAGACAATACGTAGACACTGATTGGCCCTCGTCCGCCGCCTGGTAGAGATAAACTCTACGTCGCTAATAGCTACCAACAGTAGAAGGAGCCGGATATTGTTCTCACAGTCGATATGCGCCTTGGGATCAGCACACAGCTTATGTCCGGTTTTGTGGAAATAAGCGATGTGCCTAGTCTATTCCCTGTACTGACTTAAATCGTGAGTGAGTATTGCTTAACGCCACATCAGCATTTTTTTCAGCTATTCACGACGAGAGTTGAATCGCATCTTGCTGGTGTTGTGTGTCAGTGAATGTATTTAACTTTTATTCTCGCAGTTGGCACACCACCCTTCATGTGAACTACTCGTACAGAAAAAAACAACAACTAAGATTTAACGACAGACCTTCGACACTGAAAAACATTCAGGGCGGATGTGGAACTGAAGCAAAGGAAAAATAGGACCAGCTACTTAAGCAACTACTCCTCTCTGTCTGGGCGTGAGTGAGTGAATGTAGCCTTAATCAATAATCCAGCAATGAATCAGCGGGGAACAACAGACATTGTATCCATGAGGGGAATCGAACCCGGGTCTTCGCCTTGACGAGCGAACGCTTTGACCAGTAGGCTACCTCAACACCCTTGACCATATGGACTGGCGTGATACATGGTAGCTTAGCAGTTAAACCGAAAACCGGTTCGAGTCCCCACATGGTTTCAATGTGACATCTAGTTTCGTTCTGCTCCGGCGTGATTTTGATGAAATAATGCTACATGAACAGGAAAGAAACCCAATTACACACTCACTCTGAGCATATAGGAGTGCCAACATGCCAGGTTTAATAGGAATCATGTAAATCCTAATTTATCACGGAAATACCCTTACATTCTGGCTCATCACATCAATACACATGTATGTGGAGATCGCATTTCAGCCCTGAAGATATGAAGGGTAATTAATTTAAAACCTCTTCACACTTGAGGCGGAAAAAGCCGGAATGCTATCGGAATGAACGTTTCTGGTGATTCCTGCGAATTCGAAATGAAATGTAATACTTCTTACTGCATTCCGAAAGTATTCCAACTAATCGGGCCAATTCTTGTACCATACCCGAATGTTATAAACATGTTCAAAACTTTCGAGGTACACTCGATGTGGAAACATATCGAACTGCTTATGATTTGTATTCGAACTGCATCGTAAGTATTCTGAACATATTCAAGGGAAAATAGAAAAGACAATCCTCTCAGAATGTCTCGAATGTCCCACGAATGAGTCGGTGTATCTCCACTACTGCTGGACTAAGTGGAACATTCTCTTAATATTCCGAATGAAGTTGGAATGCAGCTCAAACATACCTAGAATACACCTGGAATACATTCAGAACGTTCCGAATGCATAATAGCACCTGGGAGTCGCATTCGTACAAAATTTTAACAAATTGTCCATTTTGACATTCTCTCCCGAATGCGCTTCAACTTTTGGAAATATTATTCCTGACTGATTCTCCTTGATTCCTGTCAATTCGAAATAAGCGTGAATTGACCTTGAGACGTGCTGTTCTCGTCACACGAGGCAATAAACTGTAACAAAAGGCACTGTAACAAATTCACGGTACTGTACAGGAGTGTCCCTGTGGTGCATACGACGATCAGTCATGTCTCAGATATGCTCCAATGGTTTAAGATCGAGTTTCATTCCATCGTGAGATATGTCATTGGGTGCTTAACTAAGTTCTACATGTATGTATGTATGTATGTATGTATGTATGTATGTATGTATGTATGTATGTATGTATGTATGTATGTATGTATGTATGTATGTATGTGTGCGGGTGTGTGTGTGGATGGATGGATGGATGGATGGATGGATGGATGCATGCATGCATGTAAAATACATGTTTTGGAAGGAAAGTCGGTATGGTAAATCGGATTTGTTTCTGCAACGACTTGTTATGACTATGAACACGAACAATTTCACACAAACATAAATACAGCTATCCAGTAAGCGTTTTACAGGAGTTAGCTTGATTTCAATTAGAAAGCTTTGTCCCTGGAAAAAAAGCATTATGCCAGTCACGCTGACAATCTATTTTCTTCTGTAATTGACAAAACCTTCAGAAGATTTGGTTCCATTCTGTTTTAACCCCTAGAGATGCTATCTAAGGTTAACTGTCATTCTATATTACTTTAGTGATTATTTTTATGTCAAATATTTCTCACCATTTGGAATTTAATGGAAATATGTTTAATATATTAGTATCCCGAACAACATTGAATACAACCCTGAGAATTATACACTAAGGGGCAAAAGAGACTACGTCTCAGATGATTTTATAATATTGTTTATGAATTAAAAATATTTGCCATACTATATCCGACATATTCACCGAAAGTGCCTATCTGTTTTTAACAATTATAATTTGATCAGAGTTGAAACGGGGTACGTGGCTGCACATATATTTCTCACCCGGTCTTTGTTGAACCAAGATAAATTCACACAAATTCACCCAGCCACAATTACTTTTTACGAATTGTTGCAGAAGTTGCAGTGTGACAAACATAACCTGTTCTTTCAGTTTACTAAAACACCGGTGTGCTTTATTTGCCCCATTGGTTATTAATTTTAATATTTTTCAGGTTTCATACCCATATGTATCAAGTCAAAGTCATGCTTCTTTCTTACATTCCTTGTACGTCTTTAACCTGGAAGTTATCAAATGGAAATGATATATTTAATCATTGATAAGATCGCATAAACAAATATTAGCATCCCGACATTGCATACGGACGTCTCCGCAACATGATTAAAGCAGGGTCTTCCATTAGGATAACTACAGTCACAACGCTGCCGCGTAAAAGCAGAATTGCCTTCAGCCGTACATCATTGACTGATACGTGGGTAGCGAGTCAACGTTCAAGTTCAAGTTCAACCTATACACACAGCTACGTAGTATGTCAGTTGGTGTCATCCTACGCCTTGGCACACAAAGGGTTCAGATTGATACTCTTGTGATTTCGTCGTCAATTTTGTGTCCGTTATGTTGACCATGCATCAGCGAGACGCGTTGTTGACGACTTGTCCATGACATTTGGATGATGGCTCCATTGTGCCGTGAGCTCTCGGCAATACCATATATGGTTATAAGAGGGCAAAGGATGACTACCCATGTTGGGCTATCGCTCTAAGGAACATCGTAGAATTACAAAAGGTTTTCCAATGTCTCACATTGTAGCCAGTCATGTTTTGTTTAGAAACAGAAATGAGTACACCTGGTTTTAGCTTGGACCAACTCTAAATGTTGGCTGAAATTACTGCGTTTGCTTGTTTACTGGTGTCGAAGAAAGTAGATCTGACGCGTGAACATTGTTAATCGGGGAACAAATGAAAACCGAAAACATGACTAAACAATTACAGAGGAAGCAGCGAAGTGTTCAGTATTCCACTCGGAGTTCACCACTTTAATGGGCATTGTACACCCGTTGAAGTAGCCTCAAAATGCCAGCAAATATCTCATATATCAGAACCAGCAATCAGTCTTGTCACCAGTCAAAATGAAATGTCAAAAATAAATAACTTGATATTTTGTGTCCATACTACAAACTCGCGGTAGCAGGTATAGATCCACATGATGCGAGCACTGCCTGGAACCATCGTCTCATGTTCCGAAAAAAGATGGCTGCAAAGGTAAAAGGGCTGTAGGGTAGCCTTGAGGTTCAAGCCTTAGTTCGTCACACCGAGGACCTGAGTTTGACTTTCTACATGAGTTCAGTGTGTGAATACCACTTCTAGTCATATTGTCGGATTTCTTTCTAAAAGGGACGTGAAACCACATTGATTAGCACCGATGGATCAGGTGAAATTTTCCTACTCTACAGTAAGAACATCCCCATGTTTCGGTCGGTCTGATCTGCAGTTCGTTCCACATGTGTCCTATACAGTGTTTAGATCTGGCGTTCAGACTGGCCACTGCATGCGGGGTCATGCGTTATCCTGTCCGATTGCACGGTCTCACATACGCTGCAAACAGTGGTTTTATGGGTCCGCTCATCATACAGAGGATCCAGATTCGATGCATGAAGCCTATTCCTAGTGGCCCCCGTCGTGATATTGCTGACATATTGCTGGAATATTGCTGTAATATTGCTAAAACAGGCGTAAAACCACCGTGACCGTGACTGCATTCGATGCAAAACAGAATATAAATGGCTATAACCGATGCAAATGAGGATATAAATAGTGCAATTGATGCAAAGCCGGATATGGATGTGTACAGCAGATGCCAAACATTGTATATTCTTCCATGGAACATAATCTCAGAAAAGCTGTAGACTATATATACATATATATGATTCTATTAAGTTTAGACACACTTTTTCGTTTCATATGGCTTTGTATCGTTAGATAATATTGGAATCAGTAGAGTAAATGCTATTGTCTCTCGAAGTTCCTCGTGCAGGTAACGTCACATCAAATTATCTATAAATATATTTCAATATAGCCAAAGGGAATAATACATGTTGACATACTTCCATGCAAATTGATCACAAATGTGACCCACAATGTCAGCTTAATCAAGCTTAGCGATTTCGAAATGGAGAGCCACATGTTTCAATCTGGGACGGAAGAAGTGGGCCAACATTTTAGAAAATTTAGAAAAAGGTTTTCAGTAAAGCATCTTAACGCAGTCTAGAAATACAACAGATGTTTCCTCTATCTCCAGTTGGAGGCTGCAGTCGCCCTGGCGGAAACAGTTAGCCCTTATTCCACAATATTAAGATGGTGTTATTTGATGATTTTCACCTCCATTTTGTTTCTACTTCCAGTGACATCTTCTTTGGCAGATAAATCGATTATTTTGTGTTTGATGCTAGTAATGGTATTTTTGCTCTTCCTTTATTTGCCATTGGTGTAAAACGAGAAAGGAAAACAAAATAATTGTGATTGGTATACTTATCTGATTAGAACGGAACATAAATTCCTCTCATTTGTTGAATGAAGATACAAACTAGATTATGACAACTTTGAAAACATAATATCGGCAATATAAATGGTTTAACGCCTTTGTTTGGGCACATAGCTACGTGTTTATGTCAAACATTAAGTGTGTGGCGCCACAAAAACGATCAAATTGTCATCGATTTCCATCCTAACAACTAGGTCCGTTACGCTTGGATTCGGTTTGTTTGTCAATTTCCGTGCTTGGGATTGAAGCAAAATCCAATGTTAACCCTTGAAATAATAATAGTAAAATGTAGTTTCTGTTCCTTAAAAGATGTATGCGTTTTACATGTGGCAACACAGCATATTTGTGTGGACACCGGCCAGAGAGCATTCCGCTTCCGTGGAGAATCCGCTTCTGTGGACAGTCCGCTTCTGTGGACAATCCGCTTCTGTGGACAGTCCGCTTCTGTGGACAGTCCGTTTCTGTGGACAATCCGCTTCTGTGGACAATCCGCTTCTGTGAACAGTCCGCTTCTGTGGACAAAGTGCCAGCTTAATGTCGGACCCCTAAGCGATGTAGACCTTAGATGTTCACTACTTTGATGTGACCAAAGGGTCATGGCTATGTCTCCTCCCAGCTCCGGAGCCGCGCTAGCTACTTTTACATATATCTAAAGTATACAGTCAAGGGTAAAGATTTGTATATAGTGATACATATGCAGGGAAGTCGCTGTCACTATAGTATATATAAGTATATATACTTACGTAGCTCTACGACATTCGTAAGTCTATGATAAACTGTAGAGTTACGACAGATCGTAATGTTACGAACGTTTCGTGAATCACGGCCCGCAAAATATAGTCCGGTTCACCAACATGCATAAAAGGCATTCGCATATCCATCAAGGTCCGTAGCATAATACAACCATCTTCAGCATTACATATGATTGTGAGACCTGGGCACGCTTCCGTAAACGCCAGAGACTACGGTCCATTTCCTGTTCTGACACTTTGTCCACTCTCGTCCGCCTCAGTGGTCATTTGGATAGAGCCTGTCCAGGGAGTAGGTTGGGGGAGCTGTCTGAAGTTTTTGCATTTAAAAGTTCATTAAAATACTGTACGTTTTGTTACCCTGCCTATCTTTCAGCATTACAGATATGTTTTTGTCTTGGTTTGGTTGTTGTTTAAAACCGCAGTTTTTCAGCTATTAGGCGACTGTCTGTAAATAAGCAGGTCTGGACCAGACAATCCAGTGATGTAAGCAAATTTGGATACGATGACATGTGTTTACCAAGTCAGTGAACCTAACCGGATCTCTTTAGTGGCCTCCTGTTAAACAAGGGTTGCTGCAGGTCAGGCCTAACCCGGATCTCCACGGGTATTGGCACCAAACGGATAAAACAAGGACTGATCAGTGCAATGAGCCTGACTGGGGTATCCATAGTAACTGTCGGGGGATTGGCACAGTAGCTGCGTCCATATGTTTACGGAAGTGACGTCAAGAACCACGCTCACTCAGACATGGGTAGGCAGAAAGCTACAATGACTGATGATAACAGTGGGAACCGGTGTAGCGTGAAAGGCAATGGTCGGATTATGTACTTAACATGCCCGTTGAGGCACGCGAACGACACGAGAGGAAACTGAAGTATCGATTGGGCACTTGCACCTTGCCTGACCTGTATTGTTTGCGAAATGGCTGGGTGGATGATCCGACAATGTGGCCAGGGATAACTTTCACGGATATTTATTTCTATCTGATAGACACCCCAGGTCAGCTCACCCACGAATCTTTCAGAGCCTTTCAGACTTTGGAACTGTAGAAGCATGTGTTATTTTAGTTGACAAGGGAGGCTTGGAGTGGTGTTTATGTAACATGTATGACTGGCAGGTGAGGCAGATTAGTCACCTTTCCTGATTATGTCATTGATTATGTGACAATATGTAAGTTAGGAAACAGGATGTGAGGGATTATTTGTATTGTATTGTTTGAAAGAAATGCGAGACAAACACTTGGGAGTTTTCGCAATACATTCTTGCTCTAAAAAACGAAGACTTGCAGCATTGGGCCACAGTGAAGTATGAAATCTGGATATTGCGAATATGATACCTTCCACAGATGTTTTAGAAAAATAAAGGTTGTGTACTTGTCTCATTATACAACACAGTTGTTACGTATCAAAAGTCGACGAGCAAATGTATGCAGCTTGTGTGGTTCTCTGTGTTTATGTTTACCTTCTGCCTACCGGAAGTACCCGGTCGCGTCTCGTGATCAAAACACTGGCGTCACCGTGGTCTGTCCTATAGAAACAGGATACGTCATGTCTACCAAACATCGCACACGTGGCCGTATATATCAGTGCAATAATCGTGGTTCCTTTGTCACCTCAAACCGCATGTCAGCTTCAATCCAGGCCCATTCTGCATCCATCCTTATGGAAACATTGATGGAGATCAAATATGACGGAAAGTCATTGTTTCTGGATTATCCGCCGTTAACGAAATGCATTTCCCACCGTGGCTCGTGTATGTAGACTGAAGTTTGTGCACAGTCAGGAGGTGTTTCCCGTGGGTGTCACCTGTGGAGTGAGTTGCTTAAGGTTTTCAGGGAATGACATGGGAGTCACTTCTCTCTGTTAACAGTTACACAGCGTCACACCTGGTTAGGTCTTGTTCACGCGGATGGTTCAGAAAGATCATGGATTTGTCATTTGCGTGGGTGGAGGATACATTATTAGCAGCCTCAAGACAATACAATGCTGTTTTTATACGATTGAAAATGTTCTGAATCGTACAATCCTGTCGCCAAACAATACCTGAAAAATTACAATCTTCACCGGTTGACCTGACGTGTGATGTGATTATTCTTCGTTTGACATTTCATGACTTTGATTTCATGTGTAAGCAACGGAATATTAGGATTAGGGGCCTTACTCTCTGACGGATGGGACTCAACCCTAACAAGTACCAGAATTTGTACTCTGCCAAATCCCAAAATATTACATACGTTTATTTTATAAGTGAAGAGAACGTTTTTTTAAATTAATAAACAGTCATATGTCATAGTGTACATCATTTTCAGAGGTTGCCAATAAATAAGATCGGTTTTGTTTTTGCTCTAGACAAGAAAGGGATGTGCGTGTGGGGTGAGGGGACGGGGCATATCTATTTTCTGGCAGCCTTTATTCTAGTGGTCAGTACTCGCATTTGTTGGGGTGTTACGTATAATTTGCCTTTGCCTTGCCTTGCCTTTGCGTGTGTTATGACAGAGCCACCGGTGCAGGTGGATACCTAACAGTCACACGGACACATGTTCATTATATAAAACACGTTCAGCATAGACTTCTTATATCTAGAGACATGGTTTCGTCACTTTTATCACATTTTTGTTCCTTCTCTGCAGAAATATGTTGCATGTTTTGAGATGTTTACCTAACAAAGATCCTATCCCTTACACAAAATCCAACACGTTAATGGAATGATTGGAGAAAAGACTTCACGATTCATCAACAAGAATCAACACTGACACATTGGAGTCCTCATTGTAGAATTCCGATAACAGTATGATAATTACGCGTAGTCCTGAGTCTGTGGGGTCTTGAGATCAAATTGCTTTAGCGAAGTAAGATCGGTAAAAATCATATGCTGAAAAATGCACTGATTTATGGAAACGCTTAGGAAATATATGACATATTTAGGATTTCAGTAACAATAAATTTAGATAAAATAAAACCATTCCCCTTTGTGAATTTTGAACGAAGAGATTCACGTGTGACAAAACGATCAACATGTCTGTGTGGCAAGAAGGGGGACTTCAGGTTTCCTTTATGTCGAGTAATATTTCAACATCTTCAGCGTTTGAGGTACAGTCAAGCATACTGATTTTATCACGATTTGAAAGGGTGATATATGACTCTCGCTCAGATCACGGTTAATGAAAAACACGCAGCGGACATTTGGACATATGTACTGTCCGTCCCCGACAAGTCTTTGCATGTGTTTATAAGGCAGGATACGGACACCCGGTGTCATACCTATCTGACAGTGACTCATATTCCAATATCGACGACATGGAAATCGAACGATGAAATCTGCTTTTAGATTTGGTAAGGGGTTTGCCCCTTTACTGTATCCCAGTACAGTGAATGAGTTAATATTTATTGTCACATCGGCAATAATTCAGCCATGTATTAAAGGTCAATGCATTTAAAAGAAATAATAAGCCTTTGGTGGAAGAACAGTACAACTACTAGTGTATCAAAGATATTCAAGTAAACCAAACAGACCACCACAAAATGGTATAATTAAACAGAACACTGGAATATAAGAAGTATCCAGTGAAAACGACAGAATCTAAAACCTTTGCTGAAAGCAACAGATTTCTATTACATTGACGTCCAACAAAAACAAATGTATTTATCTGTACAAAGCAAGGTCCATTCCCTCCTGCATCTCTGTAAAGGAGAGAGTGATGGCCCTTCACACTGACAGCTGGACTACCATTAACTCCTAAAATCGATTTCAACTATCAATTACAAAACAGCGTCAGAATAGTGTTACCTTAAAAGGAGTGGATCTGTCTTACTACGTCTTTCGTTTGTTTTGCGTTCGATGATCGGTATGTAAGGCCACCAAATTATCGGAGACCTTTTCACCTAATGCATACTTAATGTGACTGATGAAAACGATGACCCTTAGGACACAAAATGTCATACACTTTCCGCCGCTCCCTAAACTACATCAGGGTTCTTCTCTACAGAGACGACGTTCATGACAATTAAAGGCGTCATATAATGTGTTATAATGTACGATGACTTTCACAATCAACTGTACGTATTCTATATAACAGGAATTTAACCATCTTAATGACTCATACAACAGTCACAGGCACCTGAAATACCACGATTTGCTATGTTTTGTACATCATAAAAACCTATTTATGTAATATTTCTTTGTCATTAGTAACACTTCTCTTTATAATTAGAGTGCGACTTTTTACTCACAGTGAAGAGGTTCAGGAAGAATGGGGAATTGTGGGTTGAGGTTTGGTTTGTATTTAACGTAACAATGTACTTTATAAAGACTTCATAAAGGGTCAATACCTGTTCAAACATCAAAGCAATGTGACATAACTAACACCTGTATTTTACAATTATCTAATTCTCCAGATTAATATGTTAGTACAAAGCCAGTATTACAGCGGCAGCAGGACAATGTGGCAGCAGGACAATGTGGCAGCAGGACAATGTGATAGCAGGACAATGTGGCAGCAGGACAATGTGGCAGCAGGACAATGTGGCAGCAGGACAATGTGGCAGCAGGACAATGTGGCAGCAGGACAATGTAGCAGGACCAATTCAAAGACAGAATTATACATTTATACATATGGAATATGGATAACATCCTTCTCAATGAAACGATGGTCAAGGTACAAAAACCAGGCCTTGGTTAAGTATCCGGGGTGCAAGTGATCTACTCACAACTTCTGGTCTTCCTATAGCTTGCAAGTGTGAGCTCCCGTGATATAATTGAGGCAGATTCCCCTAAGCCATGGAGCTGTATTGTTGTTGGGGCTTGCTGTGGGGTGGGAGGTGAGTTGTGGACTCATGATGCTAGTAAGAGCCTGATCAGGGTCAGTATCTGTCGCAAAGTGTAAAGCTCTGTACTTTCAAATGTTAAGAAAATTGCAAGGGTCTGTAAACGAACGGGACTCTCAATGTGGCGGGCAGATTGATTGCAAATAGAAATAATATATGTAGGCATCGGGTCTTTCAGGAAATTCTACCATGGTTAGGTATTTGTGAGCGAAATGAGAAAGTGTTTTCTGATAAAAGAATTTTAAAATGACATGAGGATAAAACTGTGTGTAGATTGCGCTTAATATATCATTAGGACGAAATTAATCTGCTTTAGGATGGACATTCGCCCTCTGAGATAACAGTATTGAAATGTTTAGCGATGGCATCAATGCTATTTGAACAAATACGACTCAGCCTGAAAGAAAACAGCCTTGATGGAAGGAGTAGTATAAATCAATACACGCAAGTATTCGTGTCGGGGTGAGTGGTGCTAACTTCAACGACCCGTTCAGGTGAGTGTCCGCAGTGTTGAGATGATCGTAATCTTTGTTATACGGACTCTTAGTTGTGAACGTTAGTTTATAAAAATGAAAGTGTTTAATATGGACGTTTAAGGATCAGAGGACACTCATGTTAGTTTAAAAGTAAATTATACGGAAGATATACATTTTTTCATTTTGAACAGATACCTCAAATACAGTGAGTGAGTTTAGTTATATGCCGCACTCAGCAATATTACAGCTATATGAGGTAGTTTAGTTTTACACTACACTAAGCAGTATTCAAGCGGTCTGTAAAAATGTCTGGACCAGACAACTCAGTGATGAACAGCATGAACATTGATCTGCGCAAATGGGAACCGATGACATCTGTCAACCAAGTCAGCGAGCCTGACCACCCGATCCCGTTAGTCGCTCCTTAGGACAAGCATGGTCGCCTTTTGTGTCTATAACATGTACTATAATATTTGATTGACTCTGGACCATATAGAACCCATCGAGACACGGGAACAAAATGTGTACATTGAAACCTTAATCTAGTTTTGTCTTGGAACAATAAGTCCACAGTTTAGAATCTGACTCAAGCCAAGTCTCCATTGTCATAACATGGCAGATGCTCATGCATCCCAATACTCCATGTCTACAATGTGTTATTCCAGAAAACACGTCAATCAGATGACACTGGTTAATGGGATTTACTGTATCTGATGGTCGCCAGATGTAAGTGCTCATGGTCATAAGTGATGAAAGTGAAAACGAGGGGCTTTAAGGAAGACATTGAACTGTAAATGACGAAGAAACATTTGCATATCAAGACTCATCAACACAATAGCCTTCTCTGTTACACATGTTGTCAGTGGGCTGTGTTATTGGTAGTAGACCAGGGTACTCTCAGCAGACGAAGAGGTACCAAACCTTTGGCACCAATGACAATGGGTTGTCAGACAACTTCGTAGATGCACGAGGGGTAGTCCATATTCGCGGTTCAGAGAGGGCGGCAACCGTAACAACTTTATAATCATCATGGATGCTGCCGAAGTATGTGCCAAAACACTGGCAGATAAAGAGGAGGGGCCTGACGAAAGTGTTTCAGGGTGAGTTCCGTCAGTGGGTGATGCTGATAAATGGTAAAAAGCATCACATTGAAAAAAGCTGAAACCCAGAAAGGAATAAATCCATTCTACCCCTGCTATCTCTCATCCAGTTTGATCCAAGAGCTTGGTATACGTGACACAAAAAATCTTCCATTTAAGGACAGTATATTTACTGAGGAAGAACACAAAACCATTCATCAGTACCGTCAACTCTATACTTGGCTCTTAAACTCTAAAGCATGTTCATTTTTCACGCGAACAGGATTCCAAAGCTCCATAAAAACATACAAAGAAAGAGGTATTGCTGGGTCCAGCAAGTGTACCACCAAATCCCTGACTCAAAGATAAATCGTAATAAATAATTCTATCAAGGAAGGACTTTCTCTATGTTCGCATATTAGTATTTGAGACAACCGGAATTAATGCCATGTGGTCAGTCACAAACTCAATAGATATGTTCAATCTTACAGTCTCAGTTACACTTCACATACACTTATAGATTATTACGATTTCATTGCAATGAAAAAGATGCATACAGTTCACATACACTTATAGATTAATTATTGTTAATTAGGATCGATCCCCGGTGCTACCTACCTGGTAAATGGGTGTGTTTGGCTTCTCTTTGTCCACTCCTTATACATTAAGATGATCAATACGTTGTCAATATTAAAATATGTCACAAGTCACTAACGCGCTCTTTGGCCTCCAGTTCCAACGATGACGATTTCTAGGCGATATATTTGATATATATACACGTATGGCATGATTTATTGCCCGGCAAAGATGAGATATGTTCACATGAGTTCACATGAAACGTATTTACTGTTAATCAGTTCAATGAGATATGTTTTTTTCGGAGTTTATTGCCTTTCGGTCCGATGATCAATCTGTTCAGCGGGCCGTATGTATGTTCCTTTGTCAGGTATATTTTCGAGAACGAGAAGTTCTGAAATGCGATAATGTTCGTCATGTTTACAGTAGGTCGTGCTGACAAATCAATATTGTTTGTATCTGAAGTGAATCGGTAGGAATTTTATCGGCGCTTTGGTTAATATTTCGCCTAGGTTCAGTAGTAGAGAAGTCTGAAAGGCAGTTCTTTCTTTATATTTTTGCAAATCCGTTCAAGTGATGTTTCTAATAAACATATTATAATAGCCTACGAGTGCGGGCTTATACATTAGAATGAGTCAAAACTTCACAGCATACATGGGTAATTATGCGCATATAGAAGCGACAGAACCTTTTCCACATTTATAAGAAAATCGATTGTACAATTGTGACTGTATCGTGAGCAGATATTTGTTTCAGCAGTATTGAAGGCTGTGATAGATATCACGATAGTCTCTCCGTCAGCAGTACCGCTGCTTACAAGGAATTCAGTCGTCTTATTCCATCGACAGTGTATCATAAGATGAGTTACATGATGACTGCAACAGTGTATCGTAAGATGTGTTACATGACTGCAGACAGTGCATCGTAAGATGTGTTACATGATGACTGCAGACAGTGTATCGTAAGATGTGTTACATGACTGCAGACAGTGTATCATAAGATGTATTACATGATGACTGCAGACAGTGTATCGTAAGATGTGTTACATGACTGCAGACAGTGTTTCGTAAGATGTATTACATGATGACTGCAGACAGTGTATCGTAAGATGTGTTACATGACTGCAGACAGTGTATCGTAAGATGTATTACATGCTGACTACAGACAGTGTATCATCAGATGTATTACATGATGACTGCAGACAGTGTATCGTAAGATGTGTTACATGACTGCAGACAGTGTATCGTAAGATGTATTACATGCTGACTACATACAGTGTATCATAAGATGTATTATATGATGACTGCAGACAGTGTATCGTAAGATGTGTTACATGACTGCAGACAGTGTACCATAAGATGTATTACATGATGACTGCAGACAGTGTATCGTAGGATGTGTTACATGACTGCAGACAGTGTACCATAAGATGTATTACATGATGACTGCAGACAGTGTATCGTAAGATGTGTTACATGACTGCAGACAGTGTATCGTAAGATGTGTTACATAATGACTGCAGACAATGTATCGTAAGATGTGTTACATGACTGCAGACAGTGTACCATAAGATGTATTACATGATGACTACAGTGTATCATAAGATGTATTACATGACTGCAGACAGTGTATCGTAAGATGTGTTACATGATGACTGCAGACAATGTATCGTAAGATGTGTTACATGACTGCAGACAGTGTATCATAAGATGTGTTACATGACTACAGACAGTGTATCATAAGATGTATTACATGATGACTGCAGACAGTGTATCGTAGGATGTGTTACATGACTACAGACAGTGTATCGTAAGATGTATTACATGATGACTGCAGACAATGTATCGTAAGATGTGTTACATGACTACAGACAGTGTACCATAAGATGTATTACATGATGACTGCAGACAGTGTATCGTAGGATGTGTTACATGACTGCAGACTGTGTATCATAAGGTGTATTACGATGACTGCAGACAGTGTATCGTAAGATGTGTTACATGACAGCAGACTGTGTATCATAAGGTGTATTACGATGACTGCAGACAGTGTATCAAAAGATGCATTACAATATGACTGCAGATAGTGTATCATAAGATGTATAACATGATGACTACAGATAGTGTACCATAAGATGTATTACATGATGCCGCACTCATCAACACTGCTGAACCTAACCAGGGTAAACCAGCCTGAGTATAACAAATCCCTCGCTGCTATATCTTTCCAAGTTGTCCGTGTTGGGCCACAGTTAGCCCGTTAGCCAAGTACCGTATTAAGGATTTGTAAAGCATTACAACAGAACGCCAACTCAGTTTGTGACAGCAGCACACCAGGTATGTCATATCAGCAAAACAATCATGCCCCAGCAGCACAAGTATGTTACAGCAGCACAACAATATGTTACACCAGCTCAAGAAATATGCTACATCAGCAAAACAAATATGCTACAGGAGCACAGCAGTTAGGGGACAGCACAGCAATTATGGTACAGCAGCTCAACATTTATGTCACAGCAGTACAACACTTGATACAGCGGAACAACACTTATGTTACAGTAGTATTACAGTTCATAAGCTGCACAACAAGTGTTACACTAGATCAACATTTGATACAGCTGCACAACAGGTGTTACGGCAGCACAATGGTTGATACAGCGGCACGAGTGTTACAGTAGCACAACACTTGATACAGCTGCACAACAAGCGTTACATTAGGACAACAAGTATATTACAGTAGTACGACAAGTGTGATAGCACCACAACAGTTGATAAGGCGACACAATAAGCGTTACATTAGCACAACAAGTATATTACAGCAGCATGTTTACAACATTCACGTGTTACAGAATTCAAGCGCAACATTTCCTGTGGGACGGCACGAGATACCTTGAAATGTCATGTGCCCCTGTTTACCTGCCCACAGGCACATTGTATAAAGCCTCCTGTCCACACTAATGTCACTTGTCTTTGCGACCAGCCAAAGTGGTTCATGGGAGTCATTATTTGACAATGAAGTCCGCATGTTTCTCCTTATAGATATAACCACTACTGAGGTACCACTGTAATTGACACCTGGTCTCGCTGACACTGGTATGACCTTCACCAGTAGGACACGGAAGGCCTCAGGTAATGGAATAATGAAGTCAGTTTACTACACCAACGTAAAATAATCTCTTACAGCCCATCACAATCTCTCACCAAGCTGAGTTCTTCAATCAACGCGCAAGTGACTCTCGCTTTAAATCAGTTCGTGCATCAAGTGCACTTATAACTCGCAGCTTTCATTGTTGGCTACATTCGTATACTGATCACAAGCATGATCGAAACAAATTTAAAAAATCAAACAATCCCGTTCACATCTGCCGTTATCTAATGAGTCATTCAGCTGGATAAAGCGTCAATGATATATTTAAACACTCAGCTGCCTGCGTTTCAGTCAATATGCCTGTTTATCTTTACAAAGAAGAGGTTGAAGAGCCACTGGCATCAATACTTACCTATATATGTGGGGTTGAGAGGGAGTGGAGTGCAATGGTTCTGGTCATCAACATTCAACTAATATATTTCAGTATCTGGAGACGTGAATGACATGGGCATCGTTGAACACAAAGCAATGTCTCATATGGGTACCATTTGTTTAATGAACGTTACCCTTGGCGGCGCTGCATTAGTGCGTATAGCCGCGGAATGGAGCCCAACTACCAGTAGTAACATTCCATAAAGGCTAGTGTACAGATGCATCATTACATTGACACTTTGTGTCTGGGTATATATATTTTGGACAGTAATATATAAACCAATTCAAACTGAAAAGGGACCCAATAGAGGAGGGAGACTCAGAGATGGGAGAGTTTTATCCTTATAGGGAGACGAGGTAGTAGGGAAAATAATGTGGTTCGAGGACTGGAACAGGCTAAAGCATCGTTTACTCGGTAAGCAGGATACTTGATATGCTCAGCTGTAGTCTTACTTCACATTTCCACCGACGTGTCATAGTGAGTCATTTATCAGTTTAGCTATAATGTTACAACAACACAACGATATCATGTTAACAGCACCAGTACACAATGCTCATCAAACAGCTACAACACTATGATGTTAGTGAAGCATTAAACACATTGCACGGGCACACTCCATACAAGTGACCAACGATTATCAGTTCTCACTGGGACAACAGTTTACTGAAGGATGCATTTCAAATTCAGACAACAGGATAATTCCATTTCACTGAAAGGCAAATTGACCTAATTCCTATCTGGAAACAGTCACGGTTTGCTTCCATTGTATTGAAACAAAAAACATAACGTACATTACGAATGTAGATGAGGAGCCGTCGACAGTTCGGTGAACGCTCGCTGCTTCATTCGCTTTAGAGAACTCTACCACGCAAAAATCACTATCGCGAGATTTGAAGCATTCCTGGATTGACATACTTTCCATTCAGAGGCTGGCTGGGTGTAGCTTGTTCACTGATATAGATGTATTCAAGACTCTGATCTACTTTCTTTCGTTTACTAGGCCCACGGTGACGCAGTCACAAATAATGTTTCCTTGAAATAAATTAAGACTTGATTCTAGTTTCACTCTATAGTTGTAATCCACCACTTCGACATACGTCATCAGTCCTTATGCAGATTGCATCAGTCCGAAATACATCATCTCATTTAATAGGAGGAATGTCACGAATGATGAAATTTCGATGAATCACAACTGACCGTGGTCAAAGGAAAATTGCATCTATAGCAACTTAAAACATCTGTACTGAACAATAACGTCTTCTCCTGGTCCCGATCGAGTTGACTGACAAAATGACAAAATAGTGTTATCCGTTTTGTGTTGTGAAAAAGTATGTATCCAAACAATCAAGAAATCCATATTGAAAATGTCCATAATGTTACATGAGATGAAATTCAGATATTTTTGAGTACCTTAATGAAATGACAAACACAACGTTTCTGATCACACGGTCTGCAGTGATTGCTATTTTCTTGGATTGGGTGTCCTGTTTAATGAACCACATGAATCAATATGTCATCTTTACTCCAGTCGACCTCATTAGTCAAAATGCGATAAATTTCATAAATGTGCACAACTGTATTGTGAGATAGTGACTGATGGGAGGAGACGTACTCAAATTAGAAATATATTGACATGAATCGTGCATGTACCCTTATAATAGCCCTTGAAATTCCAACGAAGCTTCCAAAGCATGACAGACTCTCATCAACATGGTAATTTCAGCGTACATTCGGCTAATCCACGTTACTCTAATTAGATCGATTGTGAAATGTCCACAATTAGTAAGTGATCTGATCCGGTTTGTCTTCATATACAGTTCAGCATTAACACCAAGGTTCCGTGACAGTACTCAAAGTGGAACCAATCACATTCACTTCTAACAAATGATTGCAGTTCATGTGTCTTGAGCATACATTGTGCCACTTGGAAAGAGAATAGTCATAGAGTGCCCATTAGCCGGAGCTCTCGCTCTAATGAGCTCCGTTTGCAAGAGAGTCCATGATGAACGACGCTTTTTCCGAATGAGTCCGTCTAAGTAACGCATGCCAGAATGTGACAAATTGACATCTCTCGATGTATGCACGACATAGGGATGTGACATGCAGTTGCCATTGCTGCACATTAAGAACGAAACATCTTGGAGAAAGTTCATTAAAAGTGCCTTTCACATGAGACAAATTTGAAAAGACACAACTCTTCCTACATAAGTGACTTCCACATGACTTCAATGACCATCCTCTAAACGCAGGTCAGTTGTCATGGACGGTATGCTAGATTGAACCGTGCATCACAACGTCCTATGGCAAGAGGCGCTAGGAACTCTGGGTCCCGTAGAGAATGTTTTTCAAAAAGAAAGATCAACAGCAACATGAGGCCTTGATGTATTGGAACAAGCTCTGCATGAAGAACCCAATACCTCAACGTGTGATCCAGTCTGTATGGAAGAAGGTCAAGACGTTTATTGACGAGTGTATGTCAGAAACTTGAACATGGGCACATGTGTCAACGTCATACCACCATAGCTATCAGTGCAACTAAATGAGTCATTTTCAATTAATTACAGGTTTTGTTCTGTTTGCGTTTAGTTTTGCAATCTTATTTTTTTATTCCCTGAAGTTCCATCTTGTCCAGATAGGGTAAATTGAAGTTCGCATAATAAGTGCCAGCGATGATGGAAACAGATTGATAATCCAAAAAAATATTTGGTGTTTCGATTCCTTTTTACAGTCTGTATATATATATAAACCTCAGTAATAGAAACCATTTGGAAAACGTTATTGTTGCATCATATCCGATGGAAATAGAGAAATAATGCGGGTTAATGACATTTCTGACTCCTTCTTGCCTTCAAGGAAGACATTGTATAACGTGGCTTGACATCACTTCAGTGAATCTGTGATCGTTTAAGAGTAAACTAGAAGAGTGAGTCCTCATAGACACTAGTGCATCTCTAGCTATGTATGAGGTAGCCAAGAGCCCAAGAAGCTGCGCAGAAATCATAACAGACTGGATCGATTTTCCAGTCCTACAGGCAAAGCAAACGTTTTCCGTTTAACGTTGATTGAGTGATGGACATTCCAGTCATTGTATCACAAACTATTCCAATATTGTTTGCTTGTTTAGGGGGGTGGTTGTTGTTGTCGGGGCGTAGGGAGATGTGTGGGGTGTAATACACTTTACCAAACACACCGTTTGTAGAAACAGTGCGCGACGCCATACTGCAGTATGACAACTGAATCCACTGAACCAACATTGCAGACTAACACGCACATTTGAATGAAATTGTGGCACCTGCTCCTCTGTGGTACGTCTTTCTTCTTACAGTCTTGCCTTTTATGCGTTGTTTCAGCAGATCAGCACATATTTCACATTTTATAATTATGACGTTTTCTGTTTGTTTTTGTGAACATTTTGTGTGTAATTTTGTGTAATATAAAATTTAGACAACGAAAAATTTCAGAAAGTCTGGATTTATTAAACCACATACCAGTTTCTTACAGACCAATGATATTCACATTACATTTTTCATATTCTTTAATAAACATTCGCATACCTATGATGCGGCTTCGATTGTCTTAGAGTTAGTTTGTATGTGTTTCGGTAAAACTGGACCTACACATCTGAACTGACCATTTTGTTGAAACTCACAAGCAAGCGCTACGATGCTGTTAAACCAAGACATATAGTTGTTGGTAGGTGGTACATGGTAAATGTATACTCTCAAAAAAAAATAGAAACGCACATAGGAATTTCAATGTTTATTTTGTAACATCTTGTAGGCTTTATAATCAATGAAATATAGCGACATTGCACACTGGGAATGCAGACTTATCCGTCTTTGGCACCAACTCGAGGAAAGTCAGTTTGGATGTCACATGAAGATGTGTGGTGGCGCTGAGATCAATACCTAGTGTGGCATCCAGAACTGCACGGCATCGCCTCGGCACCGCCTCGGCATCGAAAGAATAAGTCTCAGAATCTCGTGTTGCCCAATCGCAGCCCTCTCTGCCAGTAGTGCCTGTGCCTATTGCTGAAGTGAATGGGACCTCCAGGCCATCCGACAGAGGTTCGATCGGGTTTAAGTCCGGTGGTGTTGAGGTACAGGGGAGCGCATTGATGTTGTGGCTCTGGAGGAAGTCTCCAGTGTGACGTGCTGTGTGGGGTCTGGCATTGTCCTGTTGAAACAAGTCCCTCTGGCGGTCAATGATTGGAAGGAGGTGTGGGCGTACATTACATTCGTCACATTACCTTTGAGCTGTCAGGCTGCCCTGGATCTCACCAGATCTATTCGCTCCCCACATCATAACACCTCCACGGCCGAATCTGTCCACCTGGGGAACGCATGCGTCGACGAAACGTTCACGTCGACATCTGTACACCCACATTCTCGCATCGCGTCGTTCCAATATTAATCGTGATTCATCACTGAACCAGATTCTACGCCAATTCGGCTATGTTCCAGGCCTGAACGTTGGTGCACCACTGAACCCGTTGTCGACGATGTTGTTGTCGAAGCAAAGGGCCAAAATAAGGTCTTATTGCACGTAAACCCGCTTCTCTCAATCTGTTCCCGACGGTCTGTGCAGAAACCCTCCTCAATCTGAGTATTTGTTTTTCCTTTCTGGTCGCCGTAGCTGTTCGATGACGCAGGTGATGTAACCGAATGTAGCAATCCTGCACCGCAGTGATCCCTCGAAGTCGCCCCCTACGAGGGGCATCTGACACCTAATTTTGCCGGCGATATCTCTCTCAGAGCCGTGAAATGGTGCTTTGGGGAACACCCAAGCGATATGACGGTTGGTTTCACTTTGACGTGGCATTTTGCGTTCGTCAACAATATTCAAAATATAGTGAATAATCGACAGACAGCGATCAACCTTTCATACCCATCATTAAGACCGTCCGATCCCCAACTTCCACGTGCATTGCAAGTGAATTGTGTAATCTGTGACACTACACGCCGGAATTATGCTGTTAAATACGGGTATTTTACGGATGGTGCGTTTTGTTGTCATGTTTTAAGACATAAACACCATACAGAGCAAACCCTTTTGTAAAATGAATCACGTTTTAATTCATTGCTACATGACACTGCAATTTTCATTGTGCGTTTCTTTTTTTTGGAGAGTATATATAATTGATTACTGGTTCCATTGTCACGACGTATCGCGCCTAAATCATCCTGAAGAGACGTGAAGCGTCAGAGCACTTAGGATTACTTTTGTATCTTGTTTTGTTAATGGACAAGTCTTGGGTACTTAGCGCATATCACATGGCTGGTAGCCATCTCATCAGAAAAGCTAAAGGTTGCATTAGAATTAGAATTGTCTTATTACTTCACAGAAAGTCCGAAATAACGGTATTCACGGTACCATCTTTAAATGCAATCTTCACCGGAAACGAAATCGGATTATGTTTAAAGTTCATGTAGGACGCTGCAGTTAGATATGCACAGTTTCGTAGACAAGCGTCTGCGAATGAGCATGCTTTCAGATTTGTCGGCACCAATGGCTCTTGAGCTCAACCAGCGTGGTAAACGACCCAGGCTTTTTCTTCTACCACATGAAGGTGACATTAGATGATACAATTGCAATAGTTTTCAAAGCGTATGTCAGTGACTGCTGACAAAGGGTAGAAATATTTTCACAGAGAAAACAGTGCGTTTTTCCAGATGATTCACTCGACAGCCTTCTAATATATAATCACCACCAGTAGCGACTCATTGTAAACATTCATGAAATGCATCGATAATGACAACCGTAGTGTGCAGATTTCTTATCCAAAATTATGTTTGGTAAGAAATGGGACGATTCTTCAGCGTTTCAGTAACAATCGACACTGGAGGGCAGCGGTGGTAAGAAAGCAGTTCCTTTCTTGATTGCTTTTTAAATAATGATTGGTATCTGTGGATTTTTACACGTTCGATCATCACTCGTTGGTACAACGACGTATAGCTAAATACAACTATTATCCAGGCCAGACAAGAATCTGTGGCAGATTCTTTTGAGTTTAGAGGTGACAAACTGTGATGGGATTATATGGGAGGGTGACAACAAGTGTGGAAATGGTATGTTGTACCCGTGTCACAGTGAGGTTGTAGGAGCACTGATGTGGAGACTCTTAGCCCGCGGATAGTGTCTACAGACTAGAAAACAGAACCAGGTCAGAGGTACTCCTGTCTATATCTGCCATTATATCTTCAGAGATGCTCCCGTCTATATCTGCCATTATATCTTCAGAGATGCTCCCGTCTATATCTGCCATTATATCTTCAGAGATGCTCCCGTCTATATCTGCCATTATATCTTCAGAGATGCTCCCGTCTATATCTGCCATTATATCTTCAGAGATGCCCCCGTCTATATCTGTCAATATATCAGGCTCAAATTGACTCTTGGTGCGCGTTTACGTATGATGCACGAGACGGGACTTTAAAAGAGACAAGTAAGTTGCTCCAGCGGACAAATGAGTGTTAAGTTACGACTGGAAGGTGGTTGGCCCCTGAATTACTAATATTCGGCGGAAGAGCAGACAGTGTTCCATAGCGTTGCTCTTAGAAACCCGAGAGACCCTAAATTAGTTGTCCGAGATTCCGGAACGAAGAATAGGCTTTGTCTAAGTGACGGAGTTCTCAGAGACTGATAGCATGGAATTAGTTGTCGAAGATGCTACTGATGGTCCTCATCTTGTTTTAGAAAAACAATACAGTAGTAGTGCATTATGTTCTGGCTCCAGTACGGACCCAGCGTGGGTCTTTGAAAACAGGGCTTACGATCATATATCTTTTATAACCAGCCTTAGAGATGTGTGTTCTGCTTATCAGCAATGTAGTGCAGTACGATGTATAACAGGAAGCGAGGTTTTATGTCAGTCATTCTGTGTGGTATATGTATGCATTGATGTTTCGTGTATACGTTATGGATGTGATTGGGTCGAATATAACACTCAGATTACGAGCCTCGGTGTTGGATTCGATTATGGAATTCTCGACATTGAACACTTGATCCGGACTAAAGAGATATTTCAACAACGCTAAAACACCCTCATTGAAATTGTCATTAATGAAGACCTCACATTACTTGACTTAAAGTTCAATCACAGTTCTATTTGTACACTCTACAGTCTTTCTTGCCTCCTTTCTGTACATGTGCATCTTAACAACCCTTGGTTTGCAATACAGGGGCCTAATTATTTGTTCTTTCGCTCGCTCAGATCAGGGCTTAGAGTCTTTGGAGCAGCCAGGGATCTTCATCCTGTCTTGTCATTGTGTTTCAAAACCATATATCACGCATCATGATGCCAAACCTCAGCCAACATATTGTAGTGTATGCCGGGACGTGAGAGGCAGAACAAAACTACCGTGCTGCCTCAGGTACTGGATATACAGCTAGCCTGACATTGCTGTCCATAAAACACTGGAAATAACCACATCTCTACAGACACATATCCAGCACGTCACACAAACGTCCGCATTGTGTCAGTTTTCAACAGCCCATATTCTCAAGTATTTTCATGCCGTATAATTGTCGCCAAGTGTTATTGGTAATTCAGTGATAGAATGCACATGGTACAGTTCACTAATAAAGGGCCGGAAACAAATGTTTCTGAATAATAGGCCCGATATATACACAAAGGATAGAGGTCTCGTTGACTGAAATCGTTAATCATTGGTATGTTGACTTACATTCTCTTGTTCTCATAAATTATTTAGTGTGAAAACACATTTTAGTGTTATTTTAGTGAATTTGCGATAAAGACATTTTCCTTATCACGTGAGAGAAACAAACAAACGTCCACAGGCAAAGTCAAGAGTTCCTTTAATATTTTCCAGTTTTCATCACTAGTTTCAATTAGCATAGTTTTCAAGCGGAATCTTTTTCCAAGCAATTCATTCCTCAGGGGCTTATTTGACCTGGAAACATTAATCGTTTACTTTTGTTATGGGTCGGAGAGGAAGAAACAAACACACTGAGATACCACTTGAGACAGCCCATAATACTCGCGTCGTATTTCAGCAAACATCTCTCTTTTCCAAGCACTCGCCATCTGGCCATTTGTGATTTTTGCGCTACGTGTAGGGTTATTCAATCAATATTCTAGCGGGAAATACTCTAAACAGCGTTCACACATTCTGGAAATAATAATTCTGAATAATCGAACCTTGGTTCCCTTGTGTGATGAGACGACACTTCAAGTATGACCCCGCTGCATGTCCCATGGGGCATGACTTTACCGCTGGAGGGATTGTCCTAACTCAACAGATAATGTTGAACGTTGTCAGCGAAAGACGGCCAGGACCACAAAGCGATATCTGCTATGGAATGTCAGAAGTCAGTGTATGGGAATTACGATCGTTAGTCCGCGATATCCCTTTTTTTGGAACGGTACACATATTGATTTAAAGTAGTAAACCCACCATTAGACATGGCTGAGTAATCATCGAAAATTGTTTTTCTTCATTTTGCATAATATTGGAAATATTGTTGAATAAGGGGCAGCGTATGCACTGAGATATGAAGCACGTGTGACACCTGCGGGATCTCCTTAAACACGTGATCGTAATATGGTAATGTTTACCCAGCAGTGAATGGGTACCCTGTGGGATGAAATTCTAATGCAGTTTGTGCTGTATAGTGTTCAGGGAGCTGGGGGCGAGTTGATGTACGCTAAAGTACCAGGTAAAAATGTGACATATGGCAATATACCAGGGCATTATTATCTAACTTGATTGTCGGGTTGTTATGCTTCCTTGTAATTGAATCATCATATGGTCACAACAACAGGACACAAAAGCTTCTGCTTTGTCTTTAGCAGGTCAGTGTCAATACCCGGGTCCTCGGCGTGACGAGCGAACACTTTTACCACTAGGGTAGCTCGTAGACACAAGAGCATAATAATCCCACAACAAAGCTGACAACGTGTTAGCACTCTCATCTAGCAATCAAACTCAGTTTAACATTATCCTAATCTCCTCAGCCAAACATCCGGACTTTACGAAAGAAAACTCTTAGATGCTACAGAAAGACGCCCACACGTACGTTTGATTAATAACGATCAAGGCTATTGTGTCTCTTTTGCATAAGAAACGTTCAGGGCAACTTTTCAGGGTGACTTATTAATCGGTATTTTCAAAACTAGCAACGATTTACAACCCTGTTAATCCTTGTCCTTACCATACATCTGGATTTATGACCTATATTGCTATATGTTATTATTTCTGTCATCCTCCAGTAATCAGTGCACTGTTATCGTGTTATCAGTAGCCCAATGCTGTAAACCTAAATCTGCTACAAACGCCGTACATCAAGCGTTTAAAGTTACTTTATGGAACGCATGTATAATCACTTGTAAGAATCTACGTGAAAGTGTCACTATATACAATTAATAAGAACGTATTCTTTCATGATCTTGTATATATTTCATATTTGGGGAGAGGGGGTGAAAACCGTCTTCGTGGTAAGATCACTTTGTGCAGGTAGGTCATGGTATATGAACATGGCCGTCAACAGCACTGGTGTATAAACGGCTAGGTACACGAGTGAGTGTGGGCGGGGGATTTAACGATGTTTTGAACAGTTTTTCAGTTATATCCCCTTGATATGAGGAACGTCCACATTGATACAGGTTACGGTCCTCAAACACACTGATAAAACCTTCCAGCAAGGAAATTGTGCTGACGAAATCAAGAAGCATTATCCGGGCGCTCCGGAATTCGATGCCTGTTGATTAGCTTAATGGAAACAAGACATGGAACTCTTACTGTTGGCAAAGAACGTGCACGAAATAAGAGAAACGACAATTCTAGACACATCTCATTACGGTTGAAAGAAATTTGGCTGAAATTCGATGTCACATATCGGGCGTGGCACGTGCACTCTGTACACTTTTTGACACGTGAAGTTCACACTCCTGACGATGAAGAACCGTCTACGTGTCAGCAAGACAACCACATTCAGTTGATCCATCTAAGGAATCGATTCCAGACTGCCAGTTGGACCGCTCGAACCATTCCTGCCTTGCGTCCAGTCAGTTCGAGGGCGGTACGGAACCGACTGAAAGAGTATAACATCCGGTGCCAGCTGCCTGCTACAGGTCAGATTTTGCCCCAACGGCCACCCACAGGCTGGTGTACACAACATTTTTGGTACAGGAGAAAAGATTGGGATGGTGTTTTGTTTCCGATTAGAGAATTCATCTGGACAGCTCAGATGGCAGGGCAAGGGTGTACAGACGGCGGAGTGAACTGTATGTTGACTTGTGCGTTGGCCAGCTTTATGGTATGGGAGGCAGTTACATCTCATGGTCGGACACAACGTGCCATCGTCAATGGCAGTCTGGCAGGTCTGCGATACCTGTCCCTTATTGAGCATGTTTTAGATGAAATGGAGCGGCGTTTACGTCAGAATCAGCCATTGGAGTTTGCTGAATTTGGGACCGTTTGTTCAGACTCGAAAGAAATGTTCCAAGCTTATATCAGTCACTTAATGCTGTCTATGTGTCGTCGTCATGCCTGCATCAACACCAACGGTGATACGGAATTTGTGAATTGACTCTTGACACCACATCTCTTAAAGGGCGTGCCATGATGCAGTGTCAAATCATACAGATCTCGATACTAGGAGTTAAACAGTGATTAAGGAAACACAACAAAGCATGTTGTTATCTTTTCGCATTGAAAATGACATAACATCAAATGATGCACAGATACTATCCCAGTACTATATTATCACAGGAACTATTAATTATGTATTAATACAAAGTAAGTTACAGACGCGCACATGTGCATGTGTTTGTCTCCTTTCCTGGCACATTTCCTCACTACGTTTACATTAGACCTTGTCATACTTGCCGTTTAGCTTTGATTGTCAGTTGACAGTGGTCATTACATTTACTTGTCCAGGGTAACTGGAATTAGAATGGTTCGTCTGGGGCGATAATTATTCATGTACACTTACTCCCGACGGGAGTAGAAGCAACATTGAACGACAAATGCCGCAATTGACACTCAACTGTGTGTTGAGTCCAGAAGCGAGTCACAGCTTACAAACCAACCATTTGTGTAAATCAATGCGAGGCAGGTAGGAAACGCATTTGGTCACTTTGTAGTAAGTGTAGTACAGATATGAATAGGTCATCATCCAGGCATGTGTGAAGAAAGCCAGCTGAGTGACAATAATGGTATATACCCATCAACAGTCAGCATCTGACCGGATATTTATTGAAAACATTGCTTTGTTTATCTATCATGGTATTTTGAAGAGAAATCCAATCTACTGTCGCACTGTGTGTATCCTTGCACTATGGGCATGTCGCCTTCAGTTCGGAATAAAGATTGATTGATGTTAAAAAACGTCTTTCAGTGGTTGAAACGGTTAATACACTTAAATATGTCAATATTAATACTACACCTTCATCATACCCACCCTAATCTCTGTTGAATGCAGAGTCTGTTGAATGATTAGTATGAGTGTGAGAATAATTATCAAAACGAGATTCTAACACACGCAAAGGCAAGGCAAATGGAACAGTTCAAATCAAAATACGTATTTACATCGGACATCATTTGTGTCGTAATGCATATTTGGATCCGTCCTCAACACGTCAACATTGCTTTGAAATGTATACACAGAAGTTTGGAGCGGCTGATATGCATATCGATACAGAGGGAAGCTAAAGTCATCCCTGCTGTCATTTATCACTCCGAATGTTATCTATGCATTGATGAAACAGTCGGTGTAGCTGGTCGCCTTCATTCTCTTGGAGGGGTGGGGGAGGGGTGGGGGGTGGGGGTTAGGTTAGGATAGACTAGTGGTTGGAGCGTGTGCTTGCCATGCTGAAGACTCGGGTTCGATTCCCCTCATGTGTACAGTGAAAAGCCCATTTCTGGTGTTCCCCGCCGGGATATTGCTAAATATTGAGTAGAACCATACTCACTCAGGTAGTGAATCAAGGAAGTGACTCCTTAGCGGTTATTGAACACATTCCCCTGTTTGGAAGTCAACAGCATAAAAGAAATTCCGATTCACATGCACGAAGGCAGCTAGATACGCCACCTGTTGCAGCCTGTTGACTTTCAATAAGAATACCAAATGTGGGTAGTCTTTTTCAAAATTTTGTTTTGTTTAGTAAACTGTGTTTGTCAGGATGTGGTTTAAGGGTTCAATCAATAATGTCCATAAGAAACATTAGCCCATCTGTCATTAATATTATACATATTTGTGAACTTGACACCACGCCAGATGTCTCAAATGACAGACTATTGTCATTGTATAACGGCACAAATAGGTTATTTTGAGAGTAAATGTATATTTCGCAGACCTTTGGAATACAAACAAATATTCAAAATTTATAAATATCGTTGTTATACACATATCATACAAACGTGTTACACTGCCACGGACTGTGAGGCTTTGCTTCACTGAGTTCGGGAAAGGAAGGGAGGGAGTGAGTGAGTGAGTTTAAGTTTATGCCGCTTTTAGCAATATTCCAGCAATAGCAAGGCGGGTGACACCAGAAAAAGGGCTTCACACATTGTACCCATGTGGGGAATCGAACCCGGCTCTTCGGCGTGACGAGCGAACGCGTTAACCACGAGGCTACCCCACCGCCCCGGAAAAGATGGGAGACATACAGAGACAACTGTTCATCTGCTGAAGCAAAATTACCATTTCCCATGGGAAAGAGATGGCCACGAGATGAAAGAATATTTGGCAACTTCTTTGGCTCAGGTAGTTGTTACAGCCTCTCCACATACATTGCATTGTGTGAAGAAATGTGCCTAATTTTGAGTGTTAGAAAAGTCAACGTTTAACATCATCTGATGTATACTGTGCATGGCCAGTTTAGTCAGCTCGTGACATAATGCATTGTACGTACAACCGATCAACAATTAGGTCAACTTGTAACATCATGAGATATATACAAGCTATCAAGAATAAGGGCAACTTGTAACATCATGTGGTATGTACAACCAATTAACAGTTAGGTCAACTTGTAACATCATGTGATATATACAACGATCAACAGATAGGTCAGCTTGTAACATCAAGTTGTATATACAACCGATCAACAGTTAGGTCAACTTGTAACATCATGTGATATATACAACGATCAACAGTTAGGTCAACTTGTAACATCATGTGATATATACAACGATCAACAGTTAGGTCAACTTGTAACATCATGTGATATATACAACGATCAACAGTTAGGTCAACTTGTAACATCATGTGATATATACAACGATCAACAGTTAGGTCAACTTGTAACATCAAGTTGTATATACAACCGATCAACCGTTAGGTCAACTTGTAACATCATGTGATATATACAACGATCAACAGATAGGTCAACTTGTAACATCATGTTGTATATACAACGATCAACAGTTAGGTCAACTTGTGACAATGTATGTTACAGTACTGTATGCAGTATATAAGTATGTATAACCATCGAGCTTACAACTGAAGTGTGACGTGTACATGAATGGGTACATCTCCCTTGGTACGTGTATTATTGTCAAAAGATTGATTAAAGATGCTCAGAACGAAAATAAATTGTGCTAAATTGAGTCTGGGCCAGACAATCCGATGATCAACAGCATGAGCATAGATCTGTTGGGATACCATGACCTGTGTCAAGCAAGTCAGCGAGCCTGACCATCCAATCACGTTACAACCAGTATGGGTCGCTGAAGACCAGTTCTAACCGGATTCTCACGTGTTCTTAATTAGTTAAGTTTCGTAACTCAAAATAATTTGCAAAACAATGCTTCATTAAATAAACAATAGCGAGACATACGGGTGCCATTCATGGATTGAGTACACTGATCGGGATAAAGTCACGAATCGTTTGACAATCCAATCAAGTTACACTTTTGATTATCCCAAAGGATAGTTTATTTATGTCGTAAACATTGTGTATGAGAGATAAATATATCAGTTGCCATATGTCAAATTACAACTACCAGTTGGACTCTAAAAGCTGAATTTGAAAAAAATCACTCCATTTTGTCAAGGACGTCCTTAACTGAACACTACCGTATCTCAATGTGATAGGAGTCATCAATTACGTCTGTAGGCTTAAGCTGGGTTTGGCACTGGCACCACTCGGAGGTCATGTTAATAAACAGGTTTATGGACATAGAACACATAAACATTTGCTTTAAAATGTTATCTTTTCTCCTTAAGGTCTGAAACAATTAAGTTCCCCGTAACACATTACATTTAATACGGAAGTACTAATACACAAGAGAAAAGCAAGAACACACACTAAAACAAATAATTGATTCACTGCAGATCCTAGTTTCTTACAAGCGAATAAGCGAAGACGCCCCTAAATGTGCACTTACCTTATTCCTGCTAATGTTCGGGAGATATCTTTCATCAATGAATATCCTGTCGTATCTCTCACTGACAACAGACTCATATCGCCGTTAATCTGAAAGAGACTAGATCACGTGACCAGTCAGATCAATACTGGAGTGGCTGGTGATATCTTCAACCTTGCGATGAGTGGTTCTATGGATGAAGGGTCTACAACGTCGATGTTCCAGCGGTAGCGATACTAAGTTCTATGTGATGTCTGGTGGACAAAGTGTATACATACACGTGCAAATATCAGTTGTGAACAGTAGAAGTTATTACAGCTGAAGTACACATCTGTGTCTGGATTTTGTGGCTATCTGCCCGCAATGTTCAGCTGGAGATTCATGACAGGATGCTAAAGAGAAGCAATTACTTCTTCCTTTTTTACTCATCTTCCGCAGATTTCCGCGATTACAATTATTTTACGGAAAACGCAACTCACATCTGAAACGCTAATGCCATGGTTAAAAAAACCCAAAAAATTCCATAGGCATTATCCAATTGCACAATTTTCACAATTACCTGAGATTGTGATCATAGATCAAAATTAAACGTTGAGAATGTCATCCTCCCCAACAGGCGCCATCTGTCAAAACCACAGGCAGAGACAAGTCATGTTGGCACCTGATCATATATAATGAATTGTTATATGTAGATATACGATTTATCAGTCAAATTGATCCTGCACGTGATTTCGATAAATGAAACGATTTGGCGAAGGTTGTGGAGGGTGCCACACGTCGTGAAGGACACTTCGGGTTTTAGCATATAGATACAGATGTAGTGTTACCATTGCTTTTTTGTGATCTATTCATAAAAACTTAACTCCTTTGCTTTCTAGCCATTGCAGCCTGATTTTGGCGCATAATTTAGGGACTTTGGCGCTTACGTTATATTCTGCACGCATAAAACACACGTAAATATATCTTAACACATAAACGGAATCGAAAATGTATTGCTTTTTATCGTGGACAAAATGGCGGCTTGATTAATACAGAGTGTATGAGTAACTGAGTGAGTTGAGTTTTGCGCCGCATTGAGTACTATACCACCTATATGCCGACGGACTGTAAATAATCGAGACTGGACCAGACAATCCAGTGATCAACAACATGAGCATCACTTCTTTGAGTGGCATGTTTAGAAGTTGGTGAATTAGATCAGGACAAACTTTGTGGATGAGCAACTTTGTTAATCAGGTATATATAATGTACACATAATGTACACATTATGTACAGTAACTAATTAAAAAAAACAACAGGAATGTAACTGGGCAGCACAGTATTTACATGTAGAAGTCACTAACAATAGACTGCATACAGGAGCCAAAGGTATGTACAGGGCAGGAGGGTAGGGACATGTTCATACAATTTGATTGATAGGTAGTATGGAAGAACTGGAGAAATGGGATGGCAAGGGATTAAGTGCTTGTTAACATGTCCCACTCTCCTGCTCTGTACAACCAACTGGCTTCTGTATGCTACCTATTGTCACTGGCCTCCACATGTAATCCCTTGTCATCACATTGCTCCTGTTCCCCCATACCAACTGATTAAAGAAGTTGCTCATCCATAAAGTTTGTCCTTATCTGAACATGAGCATCGATCTGCGCAACTGGGAACCGATGACATGTGTCAACCAAGTCAGTGAGTCTGGCCACCCGATCCCGTTAGTCGCCTCTTACAACAAGCATAGCCACCTTGTATGACAAGCATGGGTTGCTGAAGACCTGTTCTACCCCGGAACTTCACGGGTTCAGTGTGTATAAGCTGAGAGTACACGGACAACTGGGTTAAACGTGTGCTCAATAGTAGCATTTATTGGTGTGATGGTAGGCGATACAGACCGGTACATGTACGACCAATTAGTGATTGTGGGTTTCATCTCAGTAGGCGATACAGACCGGTACATGTACGACCAGTTAATGATTGTGGGTTTCATCTCAGTAGGCGATACAGACCGGTAGATGTACGACCAGTTAATGATTGTGGTTTTCATCTCAGTAGGCGATACAGACCGGTAGATGTACGACCAATTAATGATTGTGGGTTTCATCTCAGTAGGTGATACAGACCGGTACATGTACGACCAGTTAATGATTGTGGGTTTCATCTCAGTGGGCGATACAGACCGGTACATGTACGACCAATTAATGATTGTGGGTTTCATCTCAGTAGGTGAGCTTCAGCTACAAGAACATAATTCAATAATTTTCCAAGCGTACGATTTGACATTACAGTAGTTGACTGCTCGTGAAAAACACCAATGATTTCTGAAGAAATGCCAACTGTTCTCATTGCAGTATTTACGATTGTATAGATTTCATGATTATCTTTGGTTAAAAAGATTGACGTACCAGTGATCAACATTTGTGTGTTAATGTTGTCATCACGATATAATCTCACATCAAGTATGTGGAAAAGAGAGAGATGCATGTAAACACAGCACTATAGGCCTTGGTTGTCGCATCAAAAATATTATCTTCGAATTAGCATTTAAGGGCGGCGGAATAGATCTAAAGGTCAACGATATTTAAATTGCCATTTGAAAGACATAAAACATTAATGAGGCCATTCTTTTCAGTCTAGCAAAGAACTGAAAAAAACCAACTGTTTCCACCTCACCACGAAGGGAGGGGGGTTGAAGATTGGCACATAAATGTCTCTCTACATGTACGTGTATGTAAGTGTGTATAAATGGATGTAAGTGTATGTTTATGTGCGCGTCAGTTAAAAGAGAAATTCCACCTAGACTCGGAGCCAAACAGACCTAACGGCCTTAATGGCAATCGACACGTAGAGCAACAGCAAGTACCACCGGTTAAAATATTTTGTTTGATCGAACATCCGACATTATTATGCTGGACAGACCAACTATCATATACTAATAGCATGAATATTAAAAAATACTGATTGTTTCATGAGCCAAAGGGTTCTTTTAATTAATAACACTCTTGGGACATAAAATCGGCGTTGAACCATCCTTAGTTTATGAACATATCATTGGGGTGAGTCAGTGTGTGAGTCAGTAAAGATTTAACGTCACATAGGCAATATTGCAATCATATCGTGCCGAAGATTCGAATACTGAATGAAATCATAATAAATAAAGTCAAACCATAAAACCCTGTCAACGAAGGACAGTGAAAAAACTAGAGGAACACAGACATAAAACTAGTCATAAACTAAACACTTTTAACTATAGAAGACAATGCATAATACACCATATATAAACAAGCTATATATCGAAAACAACTAAAGGTAGATCACCATATTAGGGACCATGGAATTATCATTTGAAGATTGAAATGTGTTTTATGTAGCACATATTTAGGCAGCAACATGTACCATTGAACCCGAAGGACCACGCACGAGTCCAACATAACATAACCAGGAAAATGTAGAGGAGAAAACAATACTTCCCTGGTGGTTTAAACATATTTATTTCCAGAAGGGGATTTAGATTGGTAAAGAAGCAATATATTGCTTATGTTAATATCGCTCCTGGTGTGTTATATGTTAACGTGTTATAATCCAGAACATTGTCAGTAGAGCATTAACCAGTTATATGTCCTTTGTAACGCATGATATAATGATGTATCAGCTGAGCCATCCATGTCGACAACAAGACATAGACAAAATCACTGTCGAGCAAGAAATATGAAAAGTAGATAGCTTTATGCTCCCAAGCAAATCCAGAGCCAGTTCCATCTTGTGGAAGGCGTATACGGGAACCCTAGGTGTAATGAGTGAAGCCTTTGGTTGGTCTCACTCATTCACTCCTAGTTTGATGGAGACAAGAAACATCATTTAATATTTACGGTCGGTTTTGATGAACGCGAGGAGCATCGGTCTACGCAAATAGGATACGATGACATGTGTCAACCAAGTCAGCGAGCCAGATTCCCGATCCCGTTTGTCGCTTTTCATAAACATTGGTAGCTGAAGACCTATTCCAACCAGGATCTTCTGGGGTGTTAATGTCTTTGGTATGACGGTACTTGTGAAATGAACCACAGACCAGTTGGTGTCCCGGCGAGAGGACTATCCACTAGACCAGTGACACCGTTCCATTTCGTACAGTTTCTGTGTTCAGTCGTAAGTAAGAGACAAGATACGACAACTGTATGCATTGCCCTTTCAACATTCTGTAGAATTCCTAATGTTATAGTTCGCCTATTCTCGTCGGACACGGAATAACCCTTTGAATGTTGCTTTAAAAGATCTAAATATAGGACGACTTCAAACAGTGTTCATGCTTTGTGACAGGAAGACTGGCGTTGCGTGTGATGTCTAAAGATCGCATTCAAGTTGATTGACATCCATCTCACATCAAGGTTAGCATGCTGGCATAGCAACATGGCTGTCGTCCTGGGTCTCTTCATTTATGTGGCTTGACCGTTACCTTGATTACCGTCAGTTGTAAACAGAACCCTTAGGGCTGTCTTATGCTGCTCAGTGGCATACACGCCAGGGTTTAGGTATCAGTGAACGTTACGGGAATGAACTGTTTTCTTATTCGCCGTAGTGTTACACTAAAGTCGTACTTCAGAGCCGCTGGAACAGTAGGGGAACACCGGAAATGTAGCTGATAGTGAAGGAACCGTTTTCCTTTCAATACCCCTTTTCTTTTTTCATAATTACATCCGACTACGGCCCACGTCAGACGAAACAAGTCTAGAATACACGGGAAAACATTGTGGCAGTAACAGTTCGTGTTTTAAATAACATGATGGATGGATGGATGGATTCTAAGGATGTTAGCTTGTTTATTATGAGGAACAATACGTTTAAGAATACATCCTTACTCCTTCATCGTTTGTCGTCCCTTATACCAGACAAGCTGACATCCATAAAACTCTTGATCGTGATCGGTATTTGGGCAGTAGCCTCATGTTATTTGCCTTGATCACAGATGATAGATTAACTTGTTAACAAACACACGTGATGCGCTGTAGGCGTTTTGTAAAATTAATGGTTAATCGGTTTTTCTGTATTCTTCTCTTATTTGCAGCTTTGACAGAGTTGATGACTTTTTGCGCATATGTTTCTAAGACACTAGATGTGAGAATTCAATGTCCGATATGGATCGAAGACCTAGAATTTGACGTCAGTTGTTTAAACAAATGTTACTGGAATATGTTCTATGTTTTGTAATAAGAAGTGCATTTGTACACACACAGGGATGTATAAAGGTTCGACTCGCATAAGTATGTATGGTAAAAATCAATAGTTTAAACAGTAATTTCTCACAAACATTAAATATATAACAGACTAGGGTCATTTTATTCTTATATTGTGTACTCTCTGATTATCTAGACTTGCCTCTTCGAGGGAAAGAATTACCATACGTACATCCTTGGAATCAGCATTCTGTATATAATTGGAGCAAGGCTATTAAGGCCTTTGCTTTGTGACATTACAAAATCTTAAGAAATCTCTGCTAAGACAGAATGAGTTTTACTCCGACGATATACTAATGATGTTTTTATGAATCACTCTCACATTGTGATATGTTGGCGACATGCTAAGCCTGTCCTGTTAAACTGATGGCAACAATCAAAAACACATGCACAGGCAAGTCAAAACAAAAAAATACATCAGATATCATACATTTCATTCTTGCATCAATTTGGTAAATGTCCTCCAGATTTCTACCTTAAAACTATTTGAAAGAATTACTGAGGCCTTGAATGTTTTAACCCAACATTTGAGCTAGATTCCCTTTGAAATCCCGGCACAAAGATTATGCTCGATTGTACAAAAAAGGCACGTCTTGTAAGTTAAGTAAAAAAACAATAACGATATTTTGCTTTGAAGTTGAAGCGTGCTATATAATGCGGTGCCCGTGTCTATCTGATAGTGATTAATAGCACATGTTCCTGATATTTTCGTAATCATGCAAAGGACTTTGCTTTCAGAGGAAATACGTTTAATGTGGGTGAGGTTAAGCTATTTTCAGGAAGAGAATGACGGTTCATTCACTGAATATTGTCGTCTGCTGAACGTGATCAAACGAGATCAGAAATTGCGGTACTTAGCTGATAGATTCCAGTAAAACTTCTGCCATGGCTTGGCAAGAAAATTAGCAGATATTCGATGTACGTTCAAGATACTCGACGCTGCAGTTTGGGAGCAGGAACGACGAATATCCCATGACGCTGGCGATACTCAAAACCAACAAAACATAGTACACATCCCTCAGATTACAACATCCCTATACAGCTGTGTAGACTGTACACTGTGTGTTGAGAATCACACGAATGATTTAAGCGTACAAACCATACCCAGATCTAACATAACACAAATGCTACAATTACTTTGTAATGACATTTCGAAATGACTATCATCTAAAAGGTTCTAGATCTTTCATGTACTCTGCATCAAATACAGAAATATAGCCCAAACACTGGAAACCCATTAAGAAAGAATCATTGAATTATCCCCGACCTCTGGATAAAGTTGTGTACTGTTGGTCTAGTCTTCTTGTAAAATATCCTGACATTGTGTTTCAATATACCATCAACAAAACGTAAGGGGAATGATAAAGTGATAAAGAAGGTGTAATGGCCACAATGTACGTTCCAACTAAAATGTGCTCTATAGGGCAAATGTCTGGGGTCTTTAGGGCACAGCCCAATGTCAGTTTGCCTCCTCGCCAGAGATAACTGATGGACATCTTAGCATGATCTGGCCAAGCATCATTATCAGCGTGTGCAGATGTTTCTAGCGACGGGCACGATTCCGTGAAAATTTCGTTCATGCATTGCTGGCAAACTAGATGTTTAGTAACAAAAACCAAACCAGTTCACGTGTTAAAACGCCACACGATGGCACTGCGACCTACTCTCCAATCATGTCATACAGGGCAAATGTGGAGAATTCTCCTTTCCTGTTATTGTACCGAGTTCCCTATGATAAAAGGAGCCGATCTTAACCTTTCGCGTCATGCATTCAAACTGTAAATGATGATGAAAAAAATCACCCCAAATTAGGAATAATATTTCAACATTTATCATCAATGTATAATGATTTGTTGACTGTATAAAAAATCCAAATGGCCTTTAGAGTTTATTTCCAGACATTATCGGAAATCTTGAATGACTGTTAACTATTTGACCTTTGTTAACAGATTTATGATGAAGGTTGGGGTGGGTATGGTATTTAGCTTATGATAATATCAGCAATAATCCAGCTCTTATGTCGGCGGTCTGTAAATGTTTGTGTTTGGACCCGACAATCCAGTGATCAAAGTTTCATATAACATGTCATGATAGCGTTTTCTGCAAAACTTGATGTTTTTAGCTGGCGAATGTGTTGAATATTGTTAGGTTTTGTTTCCAAGGCTGTAACTAAACCGTTAACCGGGGATAGTTCTGTAAGAGAACGTGGTTTGAAACCACCAAACAACAGGGCTATGTGTTGTAATTAACAGTGATTGAGATCACAGATCAATACTGACTAAGCACAAAGGTACCACTGTGACAGTACATGATTCAATGTCAGTGCACATTCAGAGGCTGTATAATACAAGTCTAATAGGTATACCGTACAGTAAAGTCAATGATGATCATAAGACCTTTCGATGACACAATTTGCAGCAAGGTATCTCACGAGACTGGTCTTCTGGTGGCTTGAGCTCAGTATTGTGTGAAACGAGAGGAAATAACTAGCTCCTCTTTCATACCCAAGAATAACTTGTTAGAAAATTAGTCAGCACCACAGAGGCGATCATCAGCCCACCTGTCCAGCCGCTACCCGATGGTCAATTCCCAACTAACACAAAGCATTCTCAATTTATCCATAAGGCTCGAATCCTGATCAGACTGTCACGTGTCACATTTACAACAGATGTGTGGTCAGCCTGTACCTCATCTACAATGTCATGCTGTCAACCGGCCTTTGTCTGGCCTAATTATGTGCAGCTAATTAGGGTGGCCATGATGACAATGGCCAAGTTGCGTTGGTTTTATTTCTATTGAGGGGTCATTACACAGACAGATGTTCAGTTTCCATAACGCAGGGAATATACAAACATCCCTTATAAAGCCTGTTCCAAAATGCCTAAGATATCTGTAACTGAGGTAAGTTCAGACACAAATATTGTGCAGGCCTTAATATAGTACGCCCTTCTCCCTCACTAGATGAACAGGCATTATGTACAATACTGGAAACGTTATAGTCTTGTACCTTATTAACGAATTTGGAGGTCAGTGGAATATATTGACCCTCCCGAACGACTACCTTGATTGCGTTCTGACCAGCTCAATTTGGAATGTTTTCGCAGGTGCGGATCTATAAGAAGCCGTGCGATATGTTTAGTCCTTTGGTCTTCTGTTTGTCAATCAACCCTTTCAGTTGTATAATTAACAAAGTGGAACGCAATGATCCTGGGTACCGGTATACAAAGCAGCCTTGCCGCTATGATTAACCTAAGTCTGTGCTAAGGAATGGGAGTTACGGTCACCCTAGTGCTAATCTTGCTTTGTACAACCCTCCTCGAGGTACTCGAGATAGGAGCACAGATCCACACTTCCTTCACATTATGACATTGAACTTTGTGCCAAGGAACAATCCACACTGAAGAAACAAAATTCTTCCTTTCGTGAAGGAATAGGAACACACAGGAATAGGGTCTAACAGAATATATACACATGGAAAAAAAGCATCTCAACCCCTATGACTTTTAATGTAGAGCTTAAAAGTTTGTATCGATATCATAGTTTGCGTCAGTATTTTCAGCCTGTGAGCGCTCCATGGATTGATTTGAGATATGCACGTACTGCGATCAAAGGTGCGCACTACCAGCAATGTGTTACTGTACTAGTATTAAACCAATATCAATTTTCAGTAGACTGTCCTTCCAGAGCGATACCGTCGAAAAATCAATTCATTTCGTTCTTGATAAGCAGATATGGGCACTCTCTACTGAAATCGGCTCAAAGATGGTAGGTTATTTACATGCAGAGTGCTGGCACGTTTCTGGGGGATATTGCAGGAGATGGTACTTGCAATCCATCATCCGATTGGCCAAAAAACATCAGCAAACTAATGATGTTAAACGCCGTCAGCGTTCAGGCCGACCACGCGCGACAACTCCATGAGAGGATACAGCCCTTCTCAGAATCACAAAACGTCATCAGTTCATGTCAAGCCGAGTGGCTTTCAACAGAAATAGGTCGGGCATAGAGTTGGACGATCTATCAGAAGTAAGTTGTTATCCCAAGAGCACAAATCCCTAAGACTCACTTGGTGTCAAGTTCGACGTCACTGGAAATTTGAGATGACGAGAAAGGGTTCAATGGTCGGACGAAATTCGAATTCATTCATTCATGACTGATGGCCGAGACCGCGTTTTGTGGCGCAGAAACGCGGTATATGCACACCGGAATGTCTTAGACTGTAGGGGTTCATTGATGATGAGGGAGTGTCTTTCACAAGAGTGTTGACTTGTGAGACCTTCACCTCCATTTTATTACCGGATCACTTTCAGTTGTCTAGATGGCATAAGTCTCTCTGATTTCTCCTAAAATCACTGGAAGGCGGTGACAACCTTGTGACAGTGCATACATGCCAACAAGTCCTGGTCAACTGTCAAACCACTGATGCGGAAGGACAGCTGAACACACCTTTCAACAGTAAATGGAGTCAAACACTGCCTTCTATACTGGACTTGTGAATGCCAATTATTTCTGTCTCTCAGTATTTTCATCTGACGATCCAGCCGATATGCTATTGCCCTGAAGGCGAAGACGTTAGCTCCAAATTTCACTTTTGCATTCATCGCTGCAGGGTTATATCGCAGTGGAGTGTATTGCTACACAATGTTGTGATTATATTACGTTGGTTTTCTTTCGCAGTGAGTGAGTATAGCCTTACGCAATAGTCCAGCAAATATGGCGACGGTCTGAAAATATTCGAGTCTGGACCAGACAAGCCAGTGATCAACAATATGAGCATCCATCTGCGCAATTGGGAACCGATGACAAGAGTCAACCGAGTTTGCGAGTCTGACCACCCGTTCCCGTTAGTCGACAAGCATAGTCGCCTTTTAATATTTAATGTAAACAGTAGTTGTGAAGTAATCATGGGTAATGTTTTCACATGAAAATGAAATCACAATCTATTTCATCCTAGAAAATATATAGGCTTGGTTAGTGGAGTTGCGTGAAGTCAACGTTTGCATCCATGATATCCAGCCTGGGCTTGATTTGCTAAAACGTGTTGCCTGAAAGAATTTATCAGAACTGACCAATTTTACATGCCTTTGCTATACTGTTCTACACTGCCAGTCTAATGTGCACTGTCATTGGGCAGTATTTGTATTGATTTGTTAATCTAGGTAATTTTATAATGCATTTGTAATTTGTAGCATAATATAGAATGTCCTTATTACTTCTGTGCGTATAGAGCTCTTGATTACCCATTACCGTGGAGGTGGATGAGAAGCAGCAGCGTCCCGGTATCCCGTGCGTTGACGTATCTCAGAGATGGTCCTCGCGGCGTTTTCTACACATTTGATAGCATGCTGTCTGGAACATTGTGTGCACTGACTGTCTTTGACAAGGATTCTGTCTCCGGATTGTCATAATCTTACGTACTCATTTCCCAGTATCCCAGTATAAAGTTTATCCCGAAATAGCTGCATGCAGACCTGAATACTGAATTCAATATCTGACCATTCAAAATCAATGAATAGTGTAGATTTAGTTTTATGTTTGCAATAAAAAGAAACACAAACATATCAAGAATCACTCCACGCTTTTATATTTACAAATCTGGCATATTTATGGTTGCCCCATTGTGACCGGATATTGTGTTCTTGCTTTTGTCTTCATGTGTGACCATATTACCGAGGCCGTCAATCCACTATTAATACGGCAACTGATCGCATGTTAAAAGTATAGCTTTTAAATGTATGTATATGCTACTGATAAATCTCTTGAAAAAACACGTGTTGTTTTTTGTATGTATTTGGACTACATGTATATACCACAGCTCTACTTCACTGCAAGCATGCGGCGATTGTGTTGATGCATCCACAGATATTTTTGTATTAATAATATAAGCCTTAAAGATTATCATAGCACACAAACCAGACAAATTTCTTCTGATCAGTGAACTCAACCATAATTATATTCACAAGTATTTCTTTCATATTCAGTTTCGATGATACCACTGTGAGCGGTTTTCTAAAATATGAGAACATTTAAGAAAACTCAGTTTCGTCTGCAAACGACAACATCCAAATTTCAATGAAAAGTTTCAAATTTAGTAACAGGCTGTTGTTTCCTGATTTAGACACCCCAAACGTTTCAAAGCTACCCGGGAACTAATGACAATAGCTCCTGGTGGTAATGAATACCTTTATGATACTGACTGTAGTGGTGTCTTTGGGATGCCCGAAGTAGAGACAATACATTCACGTTGGCAGTTGGTGGGCTGGAGACACTGCCACAGATAATACATTCATGTTGATTTTTCGTTGGCTGGAGACACTGCCAGAGACAATAATTCCACCTTGATTGTTCGTTGGCTGGAGACACTGCCACAGATAATACATTCACGTTGATTGTTCGTTGGCTGGAGACACTGCCACAGATAATACATTCACGTGTATTGTTCGTTGGCTGGAGACACTGTCAGAGACAAGTAGTACGGCATTGCTGTACACAAACAGCATGGTCGTTCTATTTTGGACAGTGGTCTCGTTTTGTCGTATTCGTGTTTACACCTATATTTTCAAGGCCCCCCAAAACAGTTCATCCCTTGGGTTTAGGGATTGGAGACTACAGGGCTGCCTTACCTGCTCTGTAAGTAGTACGAGCAAAAATAAACTTTGATAGGTGTCACGTTTTCACCTAAAATAGCATGAAAGTGATGAAAGCCTTAAGGACGTTGTGTCCCAACGTTTGTTGTTGGGGTGGCATAGGGAAAAGACCAGCTGCTGGCCCTGATGATGAGTCTAACTAGTCTGAAATATTGACATCCTCTTTGATGCAGTTGCTAATATGTCAATATTTAAATGACGTGCAAATCTATAATCAGCATTCCAATACTCAAAGCTCTGCCGTCCATTAGATCTGATGTCATGCTCAACCTAACGTAGAGTAACAACCAGTACACAGTAGAGGCAGTAGAGGTCACTGTCCTATAACCTCATCCTACCGGGTACCCATTTACTGTCGAAGGAACAGGTGAACACAGTCACTCATCCTTCTACTCTCAGTAACCAACATAAGTCAGCGTTTCTCGATCAGGCTATATTGCTTGGATCGTCTACCTCAGAATTCAACTGTGACATTAGCAATACAGTCGTATCAATGGAAAATGTCTAACCATCATATGCCATATGAGACACAGCAACATATTCACAGTGCCGTATTTCCTTTAATAACACAATCAAAGAAATTAGCAGAGTAAAGGATATGATAGTAGCTAATTAGACACCTCGTGTTCCCTGCAGCGGTGTGTCTGAAGTTATTGGTAATGCGTTTCTCCTTTTACCATATCACTGCCTGCATGATTACCGTTCCACCAGGGAGTGTCTTGATAGAGTCAAAGGATAGATAACTACAGCTAGTATGTATACCCAGGCATAATCACCACTGGCGTATTAACCTTGTGGTCTTGGTGAGGGAGGACACTGACCTACATTATTTCCAAACTCCCAATAGTACGTTTGAGTAATAGCCACAGTCCCCGTTAACCTTTAGAGATTCAGAAAGACTAGCAGAGGGTATATGCTCAAGTTGAGAACCAGGGCATACTCGAGATCATGAGGTCAACTTACACCCCCGCAGGGCACCGATAATATAGAGGCAGGGATGAGAGTCTGGTGGACGACTGAATACTTGGGTGCAAGCCAGACGTTCCATAAGTAAAGTCAACATGCCAATCCCCTCACGAATTGTTCTCTCAATGGAGGCGTTTAGAAAAAAATCTTTTATGATTATGGAAATGATTTTGTCGGTTTCATATTTATTAAGGGCTTTTTCCAAAGAATAAACTCACTTGTCTTTCCTTATTTTGCCAGTGTCATTAATATGAGATAACAGTTTCTGTTATAGCTAAACAAAGATCAGTCCATAATGTATCTCATGAAAACGTGAAAACGATTCTTAATATACGATGAATCAGGCGTCTGTTTCGAGAAAATACTGAAACGTTCAGACGGGACTTTTCAAAATACAAAAACGGAGGAGGAGACCTTGTAAAGCCCGCAAAACGTACTGCTAAACAATAAAGGCCATCTATTAATCATTCAAAAATGCTCTTCTTCTTTTGGTGTCATTAAGAAGCTGGTAATGCCATAAAAATCGGCGTTGTTTTTTAAGAATTTTGTTTCGTTTACAATCATGTGAAAACTATCTTACACTATGCTTAAACGGAAGTGTAGCTGGCGACCACTGCTGGCTCATGTCGACATCTTGTCCACGTTTCAATGGAGTTCCTGAAAGTTCAAGTATAGTCCTATAGTCTAGACAATGTTAATTCGAAAGAAAGCATATTGTCCGCATGACATGAAAATCCAATAAATCAATATGGAAACAGCATAATGTTGCTGTAACGTATTTTGTATGCTGTCACTGGTCACATCAGCAGCGGAGTTTCAAAGCATTTCTTTCTCTCACTGACGAATCCCAAGAATGACGTGGACGTCATTGTCCACAGGAGGGAAGTATGGGGCAGTAACATATTTTGTATCTTTAAACATGTTGTTTATTGATTAGAATTCATGTAAATAAATGCTTGAAAATTCATTGCATAGTTTTAGTCATATTATTTATCCTATAACTCTGCCTTAACATTCATTCACAGCCAGTTCACTGAGCATGCTTACTGCATGTTCACCACACAACACAATAACATCAGCCCTTTCCCACTTAGGTCCTTTTGTCGTCATAGCCAGCTTAGGTTAAGCTTTACGCTTTTACACATTACAAGGCCTGTAGTCACTCCACATTCAATCGTCGGTGTGTTGATATGTCATGTTGATTTACTGGGACATATCTTTGGATAAAGTCTTTGGATCGCATTCTGAGGTAATTTGGGTATTTTGCTTACTTAGTGTTCATGCAATGACATATTTAGACACATCTAGTAGTTGTATAAGTGTTTTGCTATTCTCAAATGCATAATACTGTGAATTTGGTGTTCCTATTGGTGTACATGGCTCAATGAATACTCTGCATTCATTATAATGAAATTATTTAAAACATGATTAATAAAAGGCAAGGTTAACCGTTGGATAAACGGATGAACACAAGCATAGCTTTGTAACCATAACTGGGTGAATGAAAATGAGCACGAATGAATGAATGAATGAATGAATGAATAAGATCTTATTTTTGCATTGTTCTATATCTTGCTCAGCTACTGCCGAACTCGTATGTTTGACTACTGTATCATTGCTGAGGATTCTTTGTATATGTTCGTTATTAGCATGTCTGTACACATTAGTATTATTTTCTCCACAGACAAGCATTTGCTACAGATACACAAGCGTTCCCAGGTGTGAATTAAACCTAGGCCCACAAACCTGGTAGCTATATGTACTGTTTATATTCTAGTATCATGTATCTCAAATGAAAGACATTTTGTACACAGTAATTGGTTACTGAAGCAAGTATTTTATAAAGTTATAGGATATGTATGAATTATATGTGTATATCTGTGTTAATAGCATGTATATATTGCTACATTTATCATATTGTACATCTGATTGTTTCAGATTTATTGTTTTCACCATTACTCATCTCTAATAAAACGTCGGCCATTGAAGAACAACAAAAGTAGCTTCTGTTGTCTGTGCGTGACTGACGCATCCCTGCTACAATAACACCTGACTTTAGGCATTGTTTTTGAAAGGGAAACAAACGTTAACGTCAGTAACGGGTGTGACCTCCACTGGCATCAGCAAGAACGGCACGTCTCCTCCCTGTGCTGTTGAAGAGACGTTGAATGAACCTCTTGGGAATATTGTTGTAAGCGTCAACAACACTCCGTTGCAGTTGTTGCATCTTAACTGGAGGTACCCGTTGTTGGTGAATTTGTCTTTCCATCTCATCCCAGGTTTCGGTGGGTTTCAAATTCGGGCTTAAAAGTGTCCAGTCCATGACCTGGATGTTGTTGTTCTGAAGGAATGTCTGTGCTAGTCTTCCGGTGTATCGCGAGAGCGATATCTATCTGAAAAACAAGATGACGTCTTCGAGCAAAAGACGACTTACTGGTCTCGACACTTCGTCGATGTAACGATGCGCAGTAACACCCGTACCACAAAACTGTCCATCTTTCTGACAGATTACATGTTGAGCATCACGTCCAGAGCGAATGGCACCCCACAACATGAGGGAAGGCATACCCCAACGATCTCTTTTCAAAACACATTGTTCTGAGAAATTTTCACCTTGACAACGCCATATTCTCACCCTGACGTGTGCGGTACAAAAGCGACTATCATCTGCGAGGAGGATGTTCTGCCACTGTCCACTGCGCCATTTGCGATGGACTGCCGCCTAGTTAGTCGGGCACGTCCATATCGTGGCGTCAAACGTGAACCAACGTATGGTCGGCGACGTACCGTGTTGTCGCTGATGGATCTGTTTTGCTTTTGCGTCTCTTGGATCTTCCTATGGTGTTACGGGCTGCTGTGGTAGCTGCTATAAAGCGATTTCGTAAATGAGAGGTCACAGTGTAGCGATCTTGCCGGTATGACGTTACACTTTGACGTCCACTACGAAGGTGGTCAGCGACGGTGTTTAGTCCGCTGATAACGGTCAAGGAATCTGTAGATGGTGGACTGATATGTTCCATAATGCCTTGCGACGCGTTGGATTCTCCAACCTGTCTCAATATTCCCTACTGCTCTTTGACGTACTCTAGCACTTAAACGTGGCAAACACAGCCGTTAAGCAGCATCCATTCCTTATGTAGTGGCATCGTAAGAGCAAGAACACCATGCAAAGAATGCAATTCTAACTTCACGACCTGGTTCAGCACGCGCAAAATGAAAACCACTAATTTCATGAAAAAGACAAAATGTCCTGGATGTCAGCTATTGCAAACACAACGTTTCTGGGCTATTCCTTGCATGGAATCACCTGACGAAGCGGCAAGGAATAGCTCAGAAACGTTGTGTAAACAATAAAGAAGAAGTTGACATCCATAACATTTTGTCTCATTCCTGAATACCAACTTCAACATGCCTCTCAAGAACACTAAGTTTATATTTTAGTGATGCGTGGCGTCACGTATGTTGCGTTTGTGGTAAACATTTTTTTCTGTTGCCGGGGAACAGTATTAATGGAATCAATTATATAAAAAATATCAGAAAGCTCATCAACACTGTGGTTTTAAATCACAGTAGATGGTTTCTCCTGACTGTGAGTATATTTAGTTGAACCTGGGCACAGATGTTCGACGCTCTCTTAGCGCTATGATAGGCCGCAAGTGCCATATATTAACTTTAACTTACGAGTGTCTTAGTGCTAAAAGTGGTTCGCAAATGTGGGCCCTGAACTTTCTTCATACCTTTCTTCAATCTGACACGTCATCCATATTATTTTATTGCTAATGGTGACATATCGCTTCGCTTTTTGTTATATTTTTTTTATTTTTCGGGCAAACAAACGGCTTGCCTATCCATATTTTAACGGCGCTGTATCGCTGGTGCAAGATACACTCACTTTGTCACATACACCTGTTGTCAATACATGGACGTGATGTCTAGACGCATGTGTGTGATATAGTAGATATACAATTGATTCTGCTTTCAAAAGAGAACGCCCCTGAACATGCACAGATTGTTACGCTTTTTTTTCTTTAAAGACATAGAGAAATCTCCTGCTTCATTTAATATTTTCCATGGGATCGATATGTTAATATTAACCATTGCAAACTAACGTATAGAAACATCAATTTAACTTCCTTATAAATTGCAGTGATTAAATGGCAAATATGAAATGAACGGTATGAACGAAAAAATGAATTTATTCAGAAAACCAAACATAGTAAAAACTTGGGTCATTTTGTAGGGCCCATAACTTTCAAAACAACGAATAAGTATTTACAACGTCTTTAATATTTACAACACGACGTTTCTGGACTATAGGAGCACAAGCAACACAAACAAACACACACACACACACACACACACACACACACACACACACACACACACACACACACACACACACACACACACACACACACTCACTCACTCACTCACTCACACTCACTCACTCACACTCACTCACTCACACACTCACACACTCACACACTCACTCACACACACACACACATGGAAGTCCATCAAAACGGCACATAGTATTTACAATCTCAACTCCCTGCAGTTCTCACACATACAGGAGGCCAGTGTGCTAAAGAGTATCGGTGTATGAGGTAAAATAGTTCGGTCATTTTCATGAATCTGACATACAGTCTTCAAGAAATCACGTAATTGTCAATAAAACAATGAAAGAGCATAATGTCAGTATGAGGTATAGCCTTCACCAGCTCCTTGCTCATTAACTGTATCAGACGTTGAATATTACGTCTACACTTGACAGAGTGCTTGTTCCAGTGCAACAATTGTACTGGAGGATCTACCTGGAGGATCTACCTGGAGGATCTACCTGGAGGATCCACGTGGAGGATCTACCTGGAGGATCTACCTGGAGGATCTACCTGGAGGATCTACCTGGAGGATCCACGTGGAGGATCTACCTGGAGGATCTACCTGGAGGATCTACCTGGAGGATCCACGTGGAGGATCTACCTGGAGGATCCACATGGAGGATCTACCTGGAGGATCTACCTGGAGGATCCACGTGGAGGATCTACCTGGATGATCCACGTGGAGGATCTACCTGGAGGATCTACCTGGAGGATCTACCTGGAGGATCTACCTGGAGGATCTACATGGAGGATCCACGTGGAGGATCTACCTGGAGGATCTACCTGGAGGATCTACCTGGAGGATCTACCTGGCGCATCCTGCGAACCATAATGTCCATAACAGGCTCTGTCGGATTGAGATCTGGACTTCTGGCGGGCCAAGGTAGAGTTCCACTCGACTCCTGCCAAAGCAATCAGGAACCCAGCGCTAACTTCCCGTGTCCGCCACAGTCATGAGAGGCACCCCTAGACCACCAGTGACACGGCAAAGGGTACTTGCCATAAGATATTCTGTTGTGCATTTGCTGTGTTTCTGCGGCGTCAGCCTCAAGAAAATTCATCTAGCTTTTGATATCTAGGTGTCAGCGGAGTCTTAAAATATTTTATCTGGTGAAATATAACTGACTGAGGAGAGGGTGGTATCCACGTTACATCCCTTTCCTCGTATATGATACTAGGGTAGGGTCTATACACCTATATGTCTTTCTAACACTGTTTCTATGCGATACAAGCTCCCATGCATTACAACATCTCATTTAACAGGTCGTAGTAAAATCTCAGCATTCCTCGTGCTAATAGCTCACCGCCATTTAGCAGCTGTCAGCTGAGGGGCCCCATACCTGCTTATCCACAACGAAATGAATTGATGTTATCGATCTGGAACAACTGTTTACTGATATTGGTTTTGATAATGGCGGATACATTAACACGGTACATGTGATGCTTGGCTTTGATCGTACTACGCTTAAAAATCTAAAATCTAAAATAAATGTTAGGTGCGCCCGAAGGATTTATTTTAAAATAATCATCCAAACAAACTTAATTATGTTATGAATGGCTGCATGGGGATTACAGATCACAGGTTGTGCGATACAGTATTATGTGTATGGAATAATCATCCAAAGATGATAATAACGTTCGTTATCCTGCATGGATCAATCACAATCGGAAACTTGACAGCTGTCATTACGCGCCAGGGTTATGTCTCGACAGCCATGAGAAAAGGAATACAAGTGACTACGAATTAGAACCAATAGAAAATCTTCCCTTGAGCATTTCCGAAACCACTGATATTTTTGGGGGGATAGTACTGTTTTTGCCTAACTTTCCTTACACTACGGGTGATAGGCACGAAACCTTATTATCTAACATTTTGTGCATTAATAAGGCGAACTAGAACAAACATTACAACGCTGTTGGTAGTAACATAGACGATAAAACAGCCAAAAAACAGTCATGTGTAAAAACGTCTCCAAAAGAAACAACATACGTATAGGTCTAGCTCCGTTTGTACAGCAATTTCAAAAGAACGTTTATTGAGCCGTGTGTGCATTTTGAGAGTGAACAAGAGAGTTTAGTTTTACGCCGCATTCAGCAATATTCCAACCATATGGCGACTGTCTGTAAATAATCGAGTCTGGACCAGACAATCCAGTGATCAACAACATAAACATCGATCTGCGCAATGGAACCGATGGCATGTGTCAACCAAGTCAGCGAGCCTGACCACCTGATCCCGTTAGTCGCCTCTTACGACAAGCATAGTCGACGTTTAGGGGTTACTGAAGGCCTATACTACTTCACGGGTGGCATTCTGAGAGGATAAAAGAGCATGATTAAGCATAAAAAGCCGAAATGTGGTTAAAATATAGTCCCTTGAATAACTAATCATATTCCGAAAACACAATTACATCTCAACAAGGTAAGCTATAGTCAAAAATAGTTTTTTAGGGATGGCTGTGTTGGTGGCCATGTTGAAAAACGCTTTGAACCCATCCTGGGGTTATTATGGACCAGAACAAACATGTTAAATTTCTAGTTCAGGGGCCCAGTGGTCCAAATGTATAATATTAGCTCATATATTTTCAGTTTGGACAAGACCGGTAACTTGGTTATCTTGTATCAGTATGTCTAGTCTATTGTTTGAATGTCTGGTACTCCAGTACGGTGTTAGGCAGCAAAACACATGTCTTTAAGCAACTATTGCTATGGTTACCCTATTCCTGAACATCCTGACTGATTTCAAGTGATCCACTGACATAACTCTACTCCCTGTTTCTTCCTTCTTTTTCATTTAACGCCTAATGAAAATTGTTTCGATATTCGAGACTTGATATCACCTGGCGCTTACGTTAAATATTTGCAGAAGCAAAAATACATTTTAAAGAGAATTTAAGAGCACGATGCCAATGATTTCAAACTAATCTTGTAAAGCGGATTACGGACATAGATACGCACTACTTTTGGAACACATACCAAGCAAGTCCTAGCTTCTGACATGATGTTAGTTATTTTAGTTAACTTTCATCTAGGTGAACTAAAGTTACGTTTTTACGAGGGGACTCTAATTCGGATCATCACCATGACGAAATGACGCTTTAAACTCTAGGCTACCCTATTGCCCTGTTCCATTAGAAAAATCCACATTGTAACTGACTAAGAAATTATGAAACGTTAGGAAAAACGTAACAGCTGAATGAATGGCAAGATCTATTATGCGAATTAGACCTCAGATTGGGATATTATATTGATGGCGTCTTGATTTTAAAAACCTTAGTTTCAAATGTGATGAAATTACCGGAAAAAATAACACTCTTGGTCAGCGCCATGGCTTGAATTGTATGTGTTTGACAACACTGGCATGGTGACTGGTATATATCTTACTTAATTTCTGTTATAGGTATAACTTGGTTTGTCAGTCAGAATTTGACACTCTTTTGACAGAGCATGACATGACGCGTTTAACCATGTGAATGGTGACACCAGTTGATAAGATATTAGAAAGTTTGACCATGTCAATGGTGACACCAGTTGATAAGATATTCGAAAGTTTGACCATGTGAATGGTGAAACCAGTGGATAAGATATTAGAAAGTTTGACCATGTGAATGATGACACCAGTTGATAAGATATTAGAAAGTTTGACCATGTGAATGGTGACACCAGTTGATAAGATATTCGAAAGTTTGACCATGTGAATGGTGAAACCAGTGGATAAGATATTAGAAAGTTTGACCATGTGAATGATGACACCAGTTGATAAGATATTAGAAAGTTTGACCATGTGAATGGTGACACCAGTTGATAAGATATTCGAAAGTTTGACCATGTGAATGGTGACACCAGTGGATAAGATATTGGAAGGTTTGACCATGTGAATGGTGAAACCAGTGGATAAGATATTAGAAGGTTTGACCATGTGAATGGTGAAACCAGTGGATAAGATATTAGAAAGTTTGACCATGTGAATGGTGACACCAGTTGATAAGATATTAGAAAGTTTGACCATGTGAATGGTGACACCAGTTGATAAGATATTAGAAAGTTTGACCATGTGAATGGTGACACCAGTGGATAAGATATTAGAAAGTTTGACCATGTGAATGATGACAGCAATGGATAAGATATTAGGAAGTTTGACCACTTATCCTAATGTGGACAAAACCCCTTTTAAACAGAACTATCAGAATAATGGTCTACGGTTTGGCTGTATGAGGAAAAGGTTTTCCCTTTTATTTGTTAGCCCCCTTCTTACAGAAATTTAAACAACAGTACGATGTCATGGAGGGGCGTAGCTACTATTATTGAAAAACGCGTGGGCATGCATAGGATTGTTCCTGGAAAGGTTGTGCAAATCCTCGATACTGTCTAAATATTGAGATTTTACAACTATCTGGGTTAAGCGGAATAATTGTTTTGCTACGCACGTGTTCTGTCATTTAATTATTTTTGTAAATATAAATTGATTATGTTGTAAAAACAAGACTAGTGTATCATTTCATGCTTGTGAAATAACGGGCTGACGAATAATTTGACACTATTGTCCATAAGTTAATTATTTATAAATTCCATGACAGTTCCGAAAAGAGCGTGCATGTATATTTGATAAAAGAAATGTTACTAACGTACATATTGTTACGAGAGTGTATTTTTCTTATTTGTATAATTATTGATTAGGTGATAGTAATCACTGGGTCACAATGTTTAGAGGCTTGGGTTTGAGTTTGAGTTGTGGGTCGCATTTCGTATTATACATGTATAATGGCAAGATTATTTTTAGCGGCAGGCTTTCTAGGTAACGCTCCAGAGTTACCTGCCCTCGGCCACCTATTGTTTACTTCCTGTTCGACAAAATTCTAAGTAAATGGCGACAGCCGGATTTTGCTCGACACTGTGTCAGTATATATAAAGGCTGGTTGTTGTGTTGACGGACACACGCACGGACTTGCACACTCGGACTTTTTATCTGTAGTTCTGCCTATGCCTATCATCGCATGTCTGTCAACACATATGAGATTGATTCTTCTAGCCTGCCTGCTCCCTCATTGGAAACAAGCTTCAATTAATATGTCTGCTTTCTGTAACATCAAGATATTATTTAACATTTGTGCCCCATTACTTGAGATTTGTGACTCAATTGCATTGCACTAGAAATCTGTATTGTGGTTCATTGTAACTTGTTCATTGTTTGCTCAATATATTATTGAATATTTTAGACTTTTCTGTGCTATATGTTCCTGGTTCAGGAGTCGATGTCTTATACCTTTTGTCACGGCAGGTTAGAAACACCATAACAATATACCGGTCCTTTGTGCTATGACTAAATATATTATATATTAGTACTCTTGTTGATATCACCCCTTCATCGATAATAGACCATTCTTGTTCTGTGTGATTGTTCGTCAATAATGACGTCACGTCGTTTGAACGTATCATTTTTTATCGCATCTATGTTTCATTTCTTGTTTCTTGCTACGATACTCTTTCCATGCATATTCTAAACATAGTGAGCCAACATATAGACGAATAGATGCTTGAAAACATAAGACAAAGACATGAGAATGTAAAATCTGATTTTTTCTTTGTTTACATTTTAGAGGTTTTCGGTTTCACAACCAATCGTTTCCTTTGATTTCAACTTGACACGACCATGCGTTGAATAATTCTAAATCATATGAAGAATTCAGTCATGATGTATTTCCAACTGTGTGTGAACTAATACGTGCAATATGCGTCTCGTGACCGTCCTTCGAGAATGGGGATTTGTAAAGATAATCCAATATGGCGGAAAGATCGTGTTGTGTTTTTGTAATTTCCTAAATATCCCAAACGGTACTTGGTTTATCGGGCACGTTTCAGAATTACCATTAATGATTTCATTAAAAACAGATATCAGTGATCATTATTTTTGGTGCCTTTTTAGGTTCATTCCTCACAGTAATTATCTGAATTTATTATTACAAAGAATGAACCAAATATCGTTTTGAATCGTGTTTTCTTAATGTGTTAAAATGGCGACGTTTACGATATTTCAATTTTTCAGCACTTTGCTTTGTCAAAGATAATAGTGGATGGATCAAGAAAAGGTGAATTTCCCACAGAATTCAAAACTATGACGTTTTTTTTGTGTGCGTGGCACATTGTTCATTATCTTCTCATTCAAAGTGACGGTTGTAGAGGAGGGACATATGTCCATGTGGCATCCCAATACGGCAAATGGTAAATGCATGGTTTAGCGTTAGTGTCACATTTCATCACCATTTCCTGGAAAATTCGCTATAGAAGGTCACCTGGATAACATGGCCTTCTGGATGGAATGTCTGTCTTTACAAAGGAAGGTCTGGCAGTTAGCACATTACATGCTACTATTTGTTTTTACCTACCCAGACACAGTATAAGAGCTCGTGTCTCGGTAGGGTCTCTATGTTGAACTGGCGGGCTCGGATTCTGTATACCTTACCTGTGTTGGTATCCTTGGGGTATCCAACGTTAAACCCCATTTTTCAGCTAATCACAATTCAGGGAACCGACCTGGCAGTCTCGAAACAGCTCTGCACCATCTTCAAATATTGTCTCCCGCTTGTGACCCATTTTGGCCACAAACCCCAGTAGCATCATTCTCAAATTGACCGATGCTTGCACATAAATAAATTCGAATCCTCATTACACCACATACGTTATTTTCATCTTAATTTCACTTACCGACTATAAACATCGGTAGGATGCAATCTTCATCATTTTCCTTGTTTGTTTTATTTGCTTCCTTGTCGGTTCTGTTCGGAAATTGTCATTTTGTGTCCACCACCTTTGTCTATCAGCACTGAAGGACACACAAACACAATGTCTGCCGACTTCCTACTACGTCATTGTTTTCTTTGTGTGCAATGATGAATGTCGGGGATGTCGAACTAAGGTCTAACTAACGTACTTCCAAGAAACAATGGTCACCTTTCCAAAGGGAACTAATGTCATGGATCCTCTCTGAGATATGCGACACTAACAGCCAGGGGAAAAAATAGACCGTAATTTCGAGGTTCGCGTTGGTTATTGTGTTTCTACTATAACACCTTTGAAAAAGACGCAGCATGTGTTATATTTGGGATTGCACTTTCTGGGTAAAGTGCATATTCTAGTACATTACTCATGTACTGCTTTAGTACTCAAGTACCTGTGTTATAATCATCGATATACAGTCACAGCCCCGAGCGTGTCTCAACACATCCGTTCGGAAAGATCGTTATGTTCCACAGTTTGCGGAAATTGCAACAAAACGTGGCAGTAGCAGAGCTGCGGAAAGAGGCATGCGGCTGTCCAACGAGTATTGCATGGAATGTCGCACGCCTTTGCAGACTTTTTGTTCGCATATAAAATTTAATATACTTTATCGGAAGATTGGTTGGAGATAATTGATTCGCATGTTGAGACAGGATTACGTTTGTGAAATATATACCTAGTTTATTTCTATCGTCGTGTTACACAGGCCTTGTGGACAAATGCTAATGTAAATATGCAGTGCATTGCCTGTCGCCCGTAACCTAGCGAATACTCTCGGAAGTGTCTGGATCGTGTCCTGTAATATTCGACACACTCCCAAGGAGCCTTGGTAAAGACGTACAGATCATCACCCTTTTATACTTTTGTCTTAATGGATTATTTCCTTTTCGTTCTAATCACAACATGACTACACAGCATTGCATGACATCACATAACGCCGTAACATCTCAACATCGCGCTAAAATGAAACACCGTATAGTCCTGCGTAAAGTGGGTAAAGGGTTACGTCGCTTCACGGAGGGGGACACAAAAAGTAGATCTCACATATTGTACCCAGGTGGGAAATCGAAACCGGACTTGACAATCGAACACCTTCACTGCGGGGCGATTCCACAGCCCAATCAGAGCATTTTGAATATTGAATATCAAACAAGAATGAAGAATACGGGGTAAACAAAGAGAAACCCGTACCTCCTCAAACAACTGTGGTTGGTGGATTTATCATGAAGAAATAAATGTATTATACACTGGATATACGGGGGTTGGTGCTGGAATCAGCATGAAAGTCTGGACTAAGCGGTGAACATTGCAAACACAAATTTAGATTTCATAAATCAGGAGAATGATGAAATATCGATCGCGAAGAAAATAACTAAATATATATCTCTGTAACCGGTATGTCGAGGACTAAGTTTGTACCAGAATCGTTAGGCATTTGGTGCTTTAAAATGTATGCTTTCCGGGGGTTAGATGGATAAGTGAGACAGTTGTCATAACTTTACACTGCTTACGAATGCGCCGAAAAATCACGGCGGGGGACACCAGAAATGGGCTTCATGTGGGAATCCGAACTCGTGCTTTAGTCGCACTAAGCGAACGCTTTGACCTTCAGTACTGGAAGGAAAAATACAAAGTACCTTACAAATTTAGGTAATTCAATGTTATTTTAAACATGGATTAACACAGCACTATGGAGATTATGTGGCCAGAGGGTTTGTTCTTCCACAGGAGACCATCACGTTCCTCACTGTGCGTCATCTGATATGACAGCGATTCGATTTCTTTGTCTAACTATCCTAAGTCACACAATTTGTCTACACGCCCACTCACACAGATACACGCATACACGTACTGATAAAATAAGCATGGAAGTTTCCCGAATGTTCATTCTGTGTCAGAAATACTTCCTTCTCAAAGTTCAGATCACGTTTAATCCAGAAAAAACACTTCTAAATGCTCTTCTGATGACAGGCTGGTTATAATCTGACAAAGGACAGTTCTGTAGGCGCCATTAGTCACACTACAAACAGAACTACAATGATTTCTGCATGTACTGATCCGTGACACAAAGCACCATCAAAGGAATCCCAATGGCGGCCCACCTGAGCGAACGTGACGTCAGTTAAGACACCGCTGTTTCTCCCTGTCATTTCGTCCCTACAACATGCTGTCACTCAGCTTGTTTTCCAACAAGAGCTATTTCGGGAACTAAAGTGCTGGAGATTTTAACCTAAGAACCATTAATGTAGATATTTCCGGCATCACCTGCGTCAGTCTCGTGCAGCTCACGTGCCTGTTGGTATTTGTGGGGATTGTTATTGTCATCAATGGATCGAGTCACGTGTTTTGTGGGACATTGACGTAAGAATAGCTTAGTGCCTAAAAAGGGCGATTATATACGGTTTCCGTTGGACTGAATCGATTTTAAAAGATCTACGAGCGTAATCCGCTTCTATTTACGTCGGCCGTTCCCAGGAGATGGGCTAAATTGGGACAAACACGTGCACACGTCGAGCGCTTCACGACGGGACCCTTAATCTAACACGGTTGAACTGTAATCGAAAGATTTTTCTACCATCGATTTGGTATTGTTTCGCTGAAGTCGCTCCTTTTGCAGCAGCTAAAGATATCATAACCTGAGCGGTCAAGTAGGGATGAAAGACGAACATTGCTGCTAAGACGACTGGCTAAAAATAATTTAGACCGTCCTTCATTTGGTGCTGCTGTGTGTGCAAAACACCTGACACTTATTTCAGTATATCTGATGAAGAATTACTAAATTTGTCCAAAAAACATAAACTCGATATTTCACGTTCATGTTAGATGGAGTAAGTGGAAGGCAAATGCTGAATATTACACTGGTTTGTTACATTGTAATATTACTATTGTAATAGTGTGATCGAAACACGGCCTATCGATTGGCGGGTTCCAAAGGCATCAACGTGAGTGAATCAATACAGCATCTAGTTTCAGCTGATGATCAGTTGTTCCGATCTCTGACGCAAAACAAATGTGTACCTGTGCTAAAAATAATTACGTACATTATTTATGTGTTTTAATGCAATTCCCTATTGAAATAACCAGGGACCCGACTGCCCATCGGCTTAATAGACACGTACATTCAGTGATGTTCTTAGAGATATCAAATGTCTTCTTATTTTTTTTAACTTTAAACATGAGCCTTTATTCCGGGTTCCAGCTGACAGCTTAATGGTACATATCGTTGACTGAGACTGAGAGAGAGAGAGAGAGGGGGGGGGGGGGGGGGGAGAGAGAGAAAGAGAGAGAGAGAGAGAGAGACGTTCAACCATCAACCAACGTTATGGAGGACTTCAGGGTTAACGTTGTTGTATCTGCATATTTAAGAATCGTATGTAGATTAATGGGTGCTGAAGGGTTTATTCACAGACAAGCCGCCAAAGAGGAAGGAAATAACTTGTTTTGCCAGGGTGGGTTCAAAAAGGATCAATAAATCACACTAATATTTCTGGAAATTGATTTTGTACTCACAGAAGTATCCTCACCCACGTCGTGGGGAGACTTGACTCAAGTCGTCACGTTGTGTCCAAATGTGATTTTGTAAGTACTTTCCACTTAAAGTATGAAGCTGTCTAGCGCGACTCTAGGAGAAGATGTTTTTCTCCCACTTTATGACCTCGTTTGATTTATGTTGATCTCTCTTGTTATAGAGTGTCATCAGGTGTGCTTACTGTGAAATGGAGTGAACTAATGGTATCGCACACATATTAGTGACGAACGATTATTCATTATTAAACCAAATATTGTATTTTGAATGAATCGTGTACCGAAACACCCGTTTACGTGAAACAGCAACACAGAGTACAAACGATGCATTTATTTTGTTTAAATTATTGTAGTATCTCAGATGATTGGCGCGATCAGTTCCCTTTACCGTAAAGATCGTATAATAGATTATTTCCTGTAACACATTACCTTCTTTTATCGTGCAACGTTATCTCCAGGTCTTTAGGTGGGTTAATTGCTTTTCAGAAAATTGAAAATCTGTTCGCAGACATTCAAACATGAAATGAAGAGGCACATGGTAAAGTAATTTCTTCAGCTTTAAGAATTATTCCGACAATTAACAAGACTCGAATACACTACAAAAATTACATTTAGACCCAACCTGGCGAATTATGTGAAGTCTCTCCGATGTGTACGATGCTTATGTGTGAGCAACACATAAAAAATAGATTCATTTGTCGGAAAAATTACAAACATGTGACATGTGACTGACTTAGCATGAACCTCACTGGTGAAGCATGCTCGTTTTGTTGTGTTTCACGAAGCAACCAGGATAAAACCCTTCAACCTTGTTAATGAACGAGTTGATACTCCAATCAGTCAATGACTCTTCTCTCCCACTCAGGCTGCAGCTCTAAAGAATGTTCTTGAGAGTGTGCAAGTTGTAGGGATGAGGATTTTTACACCCCCAATTATGATGTCCCCAAATAACGACGACTTGGCTGCTACAGGTAGCTTGACGATTATGCACGTGCAATACATGCTAACCGTGACATGAAATCAACACCGCTACTGATTAACACCTGTCTCGCTACTGTGTAACACCAGTCTCGCTACTGTTTTACACCTGTCTCAATACTGTTAAACAGATTTCAGTTGTAGCAAAAATTTCCAAGTTAGGAAAACATGGGCAAATAGTTCATTCTCGGGCAAGGGAGATAGCATACAATGTTATCATGTATATGGACAAAAATTGTGCTTCCAAAGCAGATTCTCTTTTACAAAGTAGCCTTGCTACTGGACTCTCAACGGCAACTTTAAAGCGCATTAAGGCAGAAGGTGGTAGGAGTGCGAGTGGACCTCCATTTATCAGTCCCACCAAGTTGCGCAAACCCAAAACTTGCAGTTACAAACTTGATGATTTCGACCGGTGTGCAGTCCGTCAATTTGTACAAAGTTTACATGTCGCAAAAAAAAACAACTACCTACTCTGGATACGATGTATGATATGGCAAAGTGCCAGTTGAACTACAAGGGTTCTAAGGAAAGTTTTCGAAAAAATCTCAAAGACATGGGGTTTAGGTGGTGAAAAACGCAGTCAAACCGTAAACTTTTAATGGAACGTAAAGACATTGTTTCCAAGCGTTTGCAATACTTGCGTGCAATAAAGACATACAGAGAAAAAAATCGAACACTCATCTGTATCGATGAAACATGGTTGCATGTACACCACATTGTCCCAAAGTGTTGGCAACTTGAGGGTGAAATCGTAATAAATGGGGTTCAACCTCCGTCTGGCACCGGACCTCGGCTCAACAAAACGGTTTTGTTCCAAATGCTTTGCTTGTTTTTGATTCCAAACCCAAATCAGCAGACTATCATGACGAGATGAACTTTGATAATTTTTCCAAATGGCTCCAAGAAATGTTGATCCCAAACCTTCCACTGCACTCTGTCATCGTTATGGATAATGCACCATATCATAGCAAGCAAGTGGACAAATGTCCACCAACCGCCAACAGAAAAGATGACATAAAAGCTTGGCTACAAAGGCACAATATCTCATTTGATGAGAAAATGCTTAAAGCCGAACTATTGTTTCTTGCAAAATCCAACAAATCGGGCCCTGTCTACAGTGTAGACACGATGTTGAAGCAACATGGTCATGATGTACTACGTCTCCCTCCATACCACGCAGAACTAAACCCGATTGAGTTAATTTGGGGAAATGTGAAAAATATGTCGCTTCACAAAACTTGCAGTTCACAAAACGTTCCTTAAGAGTTGCCATAAATGAAAGGATGTCTGCCGTAGAAAGGGAAATTGACAGACTAGTGACTGACTTAGGACTTGCAAGTGATTCAGACACCGAGACTGATTCAGAGAGTGATAATTAAAGCATAAATCAGTAAGTCCGCCTAATTTTCCAGCATTGTTTTGTCTTGTATAATAATTGACACATACTATATCAGGTTTTTACTGTTCCCATACTTTTGTAGCAGGGCGTGGAGTCATCCCACAGATGACATCCTTACCTTGTCAGCTTGCTGACGGGGTAAACCATTTGGTCATGTGGACAAGGCGTCCGACTTCGAATCAGAGGGTTTGTCGTTCGAATCCCAGCACGGGACTCGGAAACTTTGTGCCGCTGCACTTTGTCATAAGAAAAGAGTAATCTTTGGTGAGTTGTCTGTATTTTATATTTTTTTAGTCACTGATAAATCTACTGGGTCTGGTACTGAGTAATCCCCAAACCGACAAATTTGTGTACAAAGATATTTCTCACTGATTTATCAATGTCAAAAGGTATTTTCAGTTTTCTGTACACAATTTCGGTGACCATAATAAAAATATGACAGAAATTTGGAAATATTGTTTGAATACTAACCTTTTCTCTGGAACCGGTTATACAAATTTCCAAACCATGTATTCCCGGTCGATCACCAGCGGAATTATGGACGAAATTCAGCCCGTACAGAGAAATAGGAACAAAATTATGGGATAAAAATATTTCCCCATTGCTACTCTGATTTAGCCACCACCATTCAGTAACAGATAACTTTTAACACATTAAAAAGTTGAATGAAACACAATTAACTATATGTAGTTATTATCTATTCAGTATTTAGCAGACGAAAGGTCAACTTTACCCATTAAAACAACACCGCCTATTCCTTCGAATGATAAAACTGCAATTTCAGGCATAAGATACTGATATTCCACGCTAACCTATAGTTAAGACGAAGACAAATAGATGATTGGGGCATTGACAAGCATTTTAGATATTCAACAATTTTGTTTAAAAAAAACAGGAAAATGTCATTTGCTTCGTGAAATGGATCGGTGGTCCTAAACATATTTGCTCATTATATTGTGTTGATTCAATTCGTTGAGATTGTACCTGTTCCCAAATCGAGTGTGCTAAAACAATTCATGCGTGAAACGCACAGGGAAAATGAACTTCTCGATATTTATCGGACAACCTGTCTCCCTCTTGTTTCAAGTGGATCGTTCTGTGGAGCGTTCCCAAGTATGCAAATTGGGGCCATTTGTCAGGTCATGGATCATCTTACATGTGTTTACCAGTAGTATACACGTATAGACACCGGACGATACAACATACATGTGATGTGACCCGGGAAGGTCCCGGGGTAGAATAGGCCTTCAGCAACCCACCAACCCAAATGCTACTATTGAGCACACGTTTAACCCAGTTGTCCGTGTACTCTCAGCTTATACACACTGAACCGGGATAGAACAGGTCTTCAGCAACCCATGCTTGTCATACAAGGCGACTATGCTTGTCGTAAGAGGCGACTAACGGGATCGGGTGGTCAGGCTCACTGACGTGGTTGACACATGTCATCGGTTCCCAATTGTGCAGATCGATGCTCATGTTGTTGATCACTGGATTGTCTGGTCCAGACTCGATTATTAACAGCCATATAGCTGGAATATTGCTGAGAGCGGAGTAAAACTAAACTCACTCACTCACTACATGTGATGTCCCCGACTCTTCTCCTTAACAGCACACAAGAACAAAGAGGCTGTACAATTCATTTTCAGTGTGAATTTATCGCAATTGGCAGTTAGTTTCGATATCTTTTGATAAGGTTTCTCACTGCTTCCCCTTTTGATTTATTGTTGCAAATTCAAATTCAGATAACCCAACATGAGATATGCTAAGAGAGAGTCATTGAAGAGTATTCAACTTGAGATTGACACATTTGAGACGGGCTTCCGGTCGAGCAATATAATTTAATATCACAATTCTTCTTTGTTTGTTTGGGGTAGCCTAATCGTTAAAGCGTCATGTTGAAGACCTGGGTCGATTCCCTACATGGATACAATGTGTGAAGCCCGTTTCTGGTGTCCCCCGCCATGATAGTGCCGGAATACTCACTCACTCACTCTTTGTTTGTCTTCATCTTTAATGAAATCTAGGGATCTGTACACGAAACCCGTAAACTCGTTCAATGGCTGAATACTCACGGGAATGTCTGTAACCACATGCACAGATCATAGACACCTGTCTACTTCTATACCAAACAAATTCTTTAATAGATTGAACATACTTCATTACCCTAGGAAAACGTGCACAAGTGTATTTTATGTATTAGACACCTACGCATCTGTTGGCGACAGAGAGAGTAGAGATAGCATTAAACGATTTGCAAAAGATCCATTGATGAAGTTTCATTGTAGCAATATTTCTTGGGTATTTCTCAATGTTTCTCAAGTTTTGGATGCTAACGTGATTTTCTTTGTGATTCATGACTTTGACGACGAAAGAATGTAAGAACAGTTACGTCTAAGTGGTGGTTGTTTGAACATGATAACCACAGGTAGCGTCTTATACTAGAAATGACACCATTTTCAACGGCGTGAGAGTGTATGACAACGCTTTTACCATAAGTTAATGGATCAATTTCCTTTCGTTTCAACTTCACCAGTCAATGTTATGTTTTCGTACATATATATACGAGATGTAAGGTTACCGTTCCATGCTTTAAATGAAAAGGTCTCAGAAACTGCAAAATATGTACCACGAAGCTGTTCCGTGCATTCTCACATGCATGAAAGTCTATGACGTGGACTGACATGATTTACATGCAGTTTTCTTTAAAAAAAACAGTATCGACCTCTTTTATTATATAACCCTGTGCCTGTGGTATCTGTTGACGTACATGTCTGCAGGCGTCTGATAGTTGAACGTTTATAGTATGTGAATATCAGACTCATGTCGGCGAATGTCCGCCTCCAATTCGGACCTACGTCCGCAGGCATGGTTATCGAACGTCAGTCTGCAATCTAACGATATTTGGAAATACAGCGGCCAAGAAACCATCAGCCGTTTGGTTCATGTTTTCGAAGGTGGTGATTAAATGAGAAAACATGCAAAGATGTGGGTAGCAACATACATGGGGTATTGTATGTGGCGACTCTTCGATGTATATAAGTACCCATCTGGTGACTGGGAGGACTGGGTCGCTGATGTTCAAATTTGTTGAAGTGTAAGAATGTACATCAAAACGGTCGTCATATGCAATAAACCAGAAGTTGTTAATCATGATGGTTCATGCTCCCTTTGTGGCGCGAAATGCTGTCCTTAAACATAGGGTGAATTTAGTCTTACGCCACTTTCAGCAATATTACAGCAATATTCCAGCAATATCAAGGCGGCGGACTCCAGAAATGGGCTTCACCCATGTGGGGAATCAAACCTGGGTCTTCGCTTTAACCACTTGGCTACCCTACCAGCTTATACTTAGAGCATACAAGCACAATGGTGCACCGTAGACTCATTAAGGTCTGGCGTGTCTTTGTGTCAAACCTGTCACATAATTTGGTTAACCACTCAGAACGTCGCTAGGTCGTCAGTCACAGCTTTTATATGTAACTGAGAGGAAGATGCCACTAAAGATGGTATTTTGAAACTCCCGGCTTGTGTCACAATAAAGAAGAATGTATTAAATGTTTATTTGTGAGAATAGTGTGAGACTTCAACAACGATACGTTCCTGCAAGATGTTTCATTTTTACGACACCATATTCTGGTTGCAGCCTCTATGTAAAAACGATGAGCTTGGATGTCGACACATATGAATGACCCTACCAATGAATGAAATTATATACTGTTGATTTTCTGCCGTAGATCCTTAGACTATACAGCTATATATTTGAAATAGCGATGTACTTAAAAATAGATGAAATATGATGACTCGTATTATCCATTGTAGGTCAGTAATCAGTGGGCTATTTATGACAACGAACGAATATCCCCATTCATTCCCTCTCTAGGCTGCAAAGCGCTGTGCTGGTGTGGTCATATATACCGTTATTCAAGTCAAATCGATGTCTACTCCATCAAACAATAGTCTGGAGACACCTTGTCTTGGCTGCAGGCACTAGATCTCCACATTGTGCACATTAAAATCACCGCCCTCCTTGGCCATTCGAAGTTTCAGGACATGTTTTGTTCACAGAAAAGGGAAAATGGAAGACAGTAATACAATTGTCAAGAGTATTCTGTTCAGTATTGAATTTCGTGGATGTTGTAAAATTCCCCTAAATGACACAGCATGACTGATCTAAGTACCAGCTTTCTCCTTGAGTTAGAGGAACTTCATGTCCTGGAATTATGCCATCACTGGGTTCAGAGTCGTAGTTTCGTCCTCACACGACGACTCAGATCAATCTGGGCGGACAGTGCACGGCGACATCGGTCGTAAAGCTAAAGCTGAAGAGTTGTTCCTTGTTGGTTTAGTTGAATCATACACGATATTAACCAGAAAATGTGTCAAACGAACAATCGGCTCAAAAACGTTACTCTGTTAACAAGTGTTATATAAGAAATAAACACCCAGTACTTCTAAGTTGTTACAATGGCAGTATACACAATGGATTGACAGCACAATATTCAAAGTATCAAAGTCTCAAAATAGAAATATGGAATTTTAATGACAGTATCGAACACTAATTTTCAACTGTGTTCGAACTAACTGAACCACAACAACAACCACAACCACAACCACAACCCACAGCAATTTCTGTCTCTTTTAATAGCTGACAAGAAACTTCAAACCCGTATCAAATAAACGGTTAAAACTTAAACTTGTTATTCACAACTTCAAAGTCCGAGTCGCATACCATGTTTATTTAAAAGGAAACAAGTCAACTAGGTTGGTACTTCCTGTAGTTTGCGTTGCGCATTTGCCAGCAGAAGTCAATTAACTATTAATAGTCACACATACTATCGATGCATCCATAGTTTTTCGTTTCTAATGAACATTTAAAGCTCAGAATGTTATTCAACATAGCATAAAAGTTGTTTTAACAAACGATCATTGTTTCTTATCGCTGTTATGATTTGTATTACAAGGGGCTATGCACACTAAATGAAACACCGAGAACGGAGTAGGGTGGATCTAAGTGAACGCTCATCACGTAACGCACATGCATGTTTGTACATAACCCCGTGTAATGCAAACCAACACTAGCGATTAAAAACTTTGATCGTTTTATCCTAAACTGAGTACGATTCAGAGTTTTAAATGTGCAGTTAGCAACGGTAAAATTATGAGGATTCGCAATCTTAATTTCACTTTTTTAAACATTTGTTTTACTTTTTTGTTTAAAATGAAATTCATCGGTTTGTTTTCAGTTGAAACAGACTGTAATTGCTACTGGAGACTAAAAACTTGTAAAACGTCGATAATCCGATGCATCGTTACAGCACTACTGTTTGACAATAAATGACTCTGTCACCTAACAATAGAGCGAACTGTATTAGAACCGAGACCAAATTATTCATTTCTACTTCCATTGGGGTCAGAGTTTGGGGATTCAGTGTCTTTATGTAAGATTTGGGTTCAGATTTGGAAGGAACTGCAAATAACGTTTTTCGATAAAGTCATTGTAGCATTTATCATTATTGTCATTCGTTGTAAGACGTGACGGAGACTTGGCTGCTAAATTACTCAGAATTGCAAGGGAAGCTAAACTTTGTAAAGCCATTATATCTGAGCATTACACCTGATTGGGGCGTTTTATAACGAAGTTGCTGATTTCATTCCAAGTTTTTTATGACTACACTTGGCAAAATCAATACAGACCTTACGCGTTTAGCCATTTCTAGTAAAGCACATTCATCAGTGTCGTGTGTCCAACGACATTAATTCTGGAACATTTAGACAGTAAATTCATTTTTTGTTTTTCCCGGACAACAAATTGCATGTTAGGACAAGTTGGTTTGAAAGCTATTTTTTGTAAAATTCATTTTGTGTGTTCTCCATTTGCGTGAGAGGGCGAGGTGAGCGAGGTGTGGACATTGCTAGTCATTGACATTCCAGTCCCGTTTGTTACTCCGTGGACGAGCGTGCGTGGTCCTTGTGGGTCTCCTTTGGGGCGTGCTGGAGCCTCATGATCCACGTACGTATTTTCATTGTTTAATGTCGCACTCAACCATTTGCAAACTACATGGAGGCGGTCAACTTTCAAGTCTGGACCAGACAATCCTGGGATCAACAGCATGATCTTCAATCTACGCAATTGGGATACGATGACATGTGTCACCTTTGCGACCTCCCGATTCCGTTTGTCACCCTTTATGACAAGCATGGATTGCTGAAGATCAATTCTAACCCGGATCTTCACAGGTCTGGTCCAGCACTGGGTGGCCACAGTTCTGTCAGAGACCAGTCCCCATTTTGACTTGCGCCACGCACTGCTGTGAAGTGTGTAGGGGAATAATTGAGCTCTCTTTCGTGAATGGATGCCATCGCCGAGTCACCCTTACCCTATTTCTCGTGACGAGTAAACGCAAGCTCTTCACAGATATTCTAATCTAAAATTACTATATCGTGTTTTATACTCTGGTGAAAAGCTTTTGCCCTCTGGCCGTGGATGTCTTATCCCTAAAGTTAAATCTAACATTTAACATTGAAAAACAAACTTATTATTCCCGTTGGTATGTAACTATTCTGCTATATGTTATCTAGACCTGTGCTTACTGTTATAACGTATTATGCTTCACTTTTATGGATTCCACCAGTCTACTGCTTTGGATGTCTTAAATATTATTGTTTATGTTTGTAAGTCCGTTTGTATCCTGAGCTCTGTTTTATCATGTACCTCATATGTACACAAAAGTCCCCACTGGTTACAATGAAGTATTATTTCACCTTATCTGTAATATGGAAACGGTTTTGTCAGTATTATTTCATAGTATACTTGACTAGGATATGCTGTTATGTCAATATACCTTTGATGAGTTCTGTCAAAATTTCTTTTGTTCATCCACTCGGGAGAACTGGGATAAATGAGTATCCACTATGCATTTATTCTACTTTGTTCTACCATCTTTAGTGCCTGTAAATAGCCATTTGGTACCGGTAACCTACCTATAGTCGTCATTGTTAACTAAAAAAGAAGGACACTCTTTTCGTATGTACAATTTTAAACTGAAAAATCTGCGTCTTATTTTTGTTGTTGACAGACTGACATAATGCCGGAAGTTTCGGTTAAAATAATGCATTAATTTAAACAGTTTTTAGCATTTTCTGACACCAGAAAAAGTAATAAAATGAAAAATCCAATTTCCAAGAATAATGAAAAATACTGCTGTAATCATAAATAATGCTGCTGTAATAAGGAAGGTGACATTGCCAACAGCTGGTACCTAAAGCTGATAAGTTGTTGGGAGTTCTGAACAAGGTGAGAGTAACACACGGTTAGTGGTCTAAAATAGGAAAGAATAAATGAATTTCATGTTAGATCTGAGAACGATGGGAGTATACGCTGTGAGTATACGCTGTGAGATTTGTGAACTAGGTGAGTATACGCTGTTAGATCTGTGCACTAGGTGAGTATACGCTGTCAGATCTGTGCACTATACGCTGTTAGATCTGTGCACTAGGTGAATATACGCTGTTAGATTTGTGAACTAGGCGAGTATACGCTGTTAGATCTATGCACTAGGTGAGTATACGCTGTCAGATTTGTGCACTAGGCGAGTATACGCTGTTAGATCTGTGCACTGGGCGAGTATACGCTGTTAGATCTGTGCACTAGGTGAGTATACGCTGTTAGATCTGTGCACTAGGTGAGTATACGCTGTGAGATTTGTGAACTAAGTGAGTATACACTGTTTGATCTGTGCACTAGGTGAGTATACGCTGTGAGATTTGTGAACTAAGTGAGTATACACTGTCAGATCTGTGCACTTGGCGAGTATGCGCAGTTAGATTTGTGAACTAGGTGAGTATACACTGTTAGATCTGTGCACCTGGCGAGTATACACTGTTAGATTTGTGAACTAGGTGAGTATACGCTGTTAGATCTGTGCACTAGGTGAGTATACGCTGTGAGATTTGTGAACTAAGTGAGTATACACTGTTAGATCTGTGCACTTGGCGAGTATGCGCTGTGAGATTTGTGAACTAAGTGAGTATACACTGTTAGATCTGTGCACTTGGCGAGTATGCGCTGTTAGATTTGTGAACTAGGTGAGTATAAGCTGTTAGATCTGTGCACTAGGTGAGTATACGCTGTGAGATTTGTGAACTAAGTGAGTATACACTGTTAGATCTGTGCACTAGGTGAGTATACGCTGTGAGATTTGTGAACTAAGTGAGTATACACTGTTAGATCTGTGCACTTAGCGAGTATGCGCAGTTAGATTTGTGAACTAGGTGAGTATACGCTGTTAGATCTGTGCACCTGGCGAGTATACACTGTTAGAATTGTGAACTGGGTGAGTACTAGTATATGCTGTTAGATCTGTGAAATAGGTAAGTACACGTTCCATGGGCTGTGAACTTGGCGAGTACAAGTTGCTGGACCTGTGTATCCAGTGAGAATAGGAAGCTGGATCTGGAAAGTAAGTGAGTACAGATGCTGGAGCTGTAAATGTGTTGGGTATAGGCGACAGGAGCTGTGGACCGGGTGTGTACTGGCTGCTTGTGCTCTGAGGGGATATCAGAAACATGTTTTACATTTTGTTCCATGTGGAGATCTGAATCCGGGTCTTCAACTTGGCAATGAAACACTTGCACCACAGAGCCAGGTAGTGATGAAACAACATGATAGTAAGATACCTTTATTTGACTGCCTGAAATGAAAACTGGCACGGGCATCGGGTGATCGGATTTTGAATCCCTGGTATAAGTGAAAACATTAAACTATTACGGGTGTGACAGTACCGTATATCATTATTTCAGTAGAACATTTGGGGAATTATACTTGTCAGCGTTGTGAAAGATCCTCACCACTATGTTTCTTGTCTCAGATCAACGTCATGGTATTCCTTACAAATAGAAACAAATAAACATTGATCATATGAATTTATTAAAAATCATATATAAATTACATTTTGTAGTTTGTTCACCTCGATTCACTATGTACAATATACGAATGCAAACAGTATAATTTGTCCTTCAAATGAACACTTTAAGTAGCAGCAGTAAAGATTTCAAAAACTTCATCAGATCATTCTGTCATACTTTTCAACTTGACAAGATTTCACACACTGGAAAACTGATCTCATTTTAAAGTTTACTTCTGAAAATGTTTCAATCCATCTATGAGAATCAAGTTCCATACTTCCATGTTCAGAATTCTCTAAAACATAGTGTTTAGATTATGACGCTCACCTTGACCTTCTGATGCTTAACCAAAGTACCTGACATCATCAATATCAAAATCCGTTGTTCATAAGGAGCTAGAATGTGTTTTCACTCATTATAAAACATGTGACCAAGTTGTTACAATAGATGTGTGTACAAACATGAACAGCAGTGATAGCCAAAAAAACCCCAACTCCAGTACAGATTCTTCATAGCAACATAATCGACACAAAACACCTGAAAAAATTATCTGCTGAAAGTAATTGAGAAAAAGCACCATTTTAAAAACATGGAAAATAATATAAACATTTCTTAGGTAGTATCTAGTACAATTTCTGACTAGTATAACTACAAATCAGAAAAACCCTTTTAGAACTCCTTTTTCTGCTTCACTGGTTTTGCACAGAAATATTCATTTGCTTGTGTGTTACAAGAAGTCAAAATATTGCTACCATGAAGAAATAAGGAAGTAAAATGAAGAAAACTTACTTTTGTTGTTAAAAGGCTCCAAGTAAGTTGGCAGTCAATGCACAAAAACAAGAGAAGACACAGGATTTCACAGATAATGTTACATGCAACATGGAATGAGAATTGGAAGCTTAATTTGCCAGGAAAAATGGACATACATACAGAAACACAGGCATGAACAAACAGGATGTTGTACGTAATTATTATTAGCAAACTTACCTCTGGGTTGTGTTAGCCATTTTCTCTTCACCTGGTGGTGTGATACAGACTATCCTGAAGGTTGAAAAAAAACCCCCAAACTTAAATTTTTATTAAAAAATGACCAGAAGGTGATTACCTGTAAATATAGGTAAGTGATATCTTTAAGCTGAAATGAGTGAATCAATTTATGTAGAGCTAGTCCTTGCAGATTACAAACCAAAGTAATTGCCAACAATACCCCTCAATACTTCCAGACTCAAGCATCGGAATGTTTTTATGCTCATATGATGATCCCGGTTGAGCCAGGAGATTGGGCCAGTGAGGTAATATCAATGGTTCATCCACTAGAAGATCCAGAAGTAAGAGATACCTTGGTCGAGTTGGCCAATCCTGATCCAAAAGTTCACACTGATGTTGTAGGAGCTTCGCCAAGAGATCTGGAATTAGTTTGATCGGAAGAAAGGCAATTATGCCATCCCATGGAATGGAAAGCGCACTTACGGCCCAGGCGGATGGATCAGGGACAGGGATGACATAACCTGGGAGCCGAAAATTCCTGCTTGTGTCAGAGATCGATGTGGGGAGTTTTTCATCTGTCCTGGGTGAGACGAGAGGCATCTGGGTGGAAAGTCCATTCAGTTCATAACAATTGGCCCCACCTGGACAGAGTCTGCCAGTAGATTTATCTTGCCTGGGATATGTCTGGCACACATTGAACACTTGTACTAATCCACCATTGATACAGGTAACAAGTCATTTGCATCAATCCTGCAGAGTGTATGCCCCTTTGCTTGTTGATGTAGTCTGTTACTGTGGTATTATCTGTGGCAATCATCATGGATTTCTGGAGAATCTGACGCCACTACCAATTCAGAATGTGAAAAACTGCCAACATTTCCAGCACACTGACAAAGTGGATCCCTTGGGGAGACCAAGACCTGTGAATAGTCCAATGATTCATGTGGGCTCCCCAACCCATGGTTCACATGTTTGTATAGATTGTGAGATCCAGTAGAGGGTGGCAAAAAGGAGCATTGCATTCCTGAGTCCACCAGAGCAGTTCTTGTCTGACAGCTGGAATGACTGATATATCCAAACTCAGGTCGAGAGTATGGTACTGGTTGATGCAGCATTGAACATTGATTTCGATGGCCATGCTGGGTAAAATCCTGCACCGACATCCAAGTCCAAATGGAGATAGCTGAGAAGCCTTAGAGAAGAAGAATGAGTCCATGATGGCTAGACAACAAGGGTCTGGAAGAATAACACAAGTTTATGCATCCAGGAGGGCACCCAGGAACTTGATTCGAGGCACAGGTATGAGTTCTGATTTGGTTGGGTCGACCAGAAATCTCAAGTGAGTAAACATATGGATAATAAACTTGTTATGTAAGGATCTGAGTGGAGGCATGTTGAGTCGGTAAACTGTCCAAATATCCATGGATAGCATTATGATGCACATGGAGGAAGTGAAGTACTCGATTTACAACCACCGTGACCAGTCAAGGATCTGAGGACACCACAAATGGAAGAACCTTGTATTGGAAACGCCAACCGTTGACTGCAAAATGGAGATAAAGTTTTGAGTGTGGATGTATTGGAATATCCAGGCTGCTAAACTTTGGACCCGGAACCTTCCGGACATTCCTGAGATTCCACGGTAAATGTGGGTGGCTGCCAGAGCAGCAGTTTGTTGAGTACTTTCAGATCGATCACTCGCATTTCTGGAGTAGCCTTCTTGGACACGAGGAACACAGGTGAATAAAATCCTAGGGGCGTATACTGGGCTGGAAGCTCCACAACTGCACGTTTGTCTATCAACTGATTGATGGGATGCATAGCTGCTGGAAGGTGCAGCTCCTGTAGTGTAAACCGGCAGTACATTGGCAGGCATGTTAACAGTGGATAACAATCTAAATGAAGTTGGTAGTCGTGGTGAGTAACAGAGAGGAGCCACGGATCAGTGGAGATTTGACACCAACTGTCCAGATATTGAGACAGTCGGTCTCAGACTAGAGAGGCAACAATTCTTGTCCAGGGGCATATCCAAGTCACAACTTAGTAATGCTGTGATTCCGTGAAAGGAGTCAAGATCTCTGAGGTAACGAGTGTGAGACCCGAAAACTCTGCTGACCTCTAGTTCTGGATGAAGCTGAAGAATGAAATAGATGGAGGATCTGAGAAGTTTCAAAGGTCGACTGTTGAAAAAGTTGGGAAGGAGGATCCAGCCAAAGAACCTCTTTGTGCCCCAAAGTAAAGTTTCGTGAATTTTCGTGATTTTGCCAAAGTCCCATTAAAGGAACCAAACGTCGACTGAACCACTGCAGAATGCAGAAGGGAGAGCTTAGGAACCCGCTGTGGAGGTAACGAATCCGAGGATCCAAGTTTGGTGGGAAGGTCTGTCTCCACTGTGGCCGAAGGATGGGGCACTGTACAAGGATGAGTTCATGGACAAGGCCAATCTTCTCTGCATAGGACCATCCAGGAAAAAAATGAGAGGCAGCTAATTCCATGGTGGGAATAGTCAAAATACCCTTAGGCACAGATAATTTGGAGTCCATACGAGGCTACACACCCTGGGGATCTGGCTCTGAGAGATCTGGAAAATTTAGTGATGATAGGTGTATTCTCTACATCAGTAAGAGCATCTGTGGCCAACAGGTCCACAGCTTGCCAGTCCGTGGCTGGTCGGTCTGCGGGCTGGAAGTCTGTGACAGGGATCCCGCGGGTGCCCAGGATATAGGGGTTGCGAAATGGGAAGGTCAAAAACCATGGTACCATCCCCGATGCCAGTGGAAACCGGTCCAACTGACCTTGACCCTCTTGTCTCGTCTTCAATGGTTGGAAGTACTGGCAGCTGTGTCTATGGACTCCGACAGTACATCAGACTGAGTAGCCATGCCCATGGGATAATTGCCATGGGGGGCACAGACTACCTCCTTACAGCCATGGATGGAAGGCGAAGCTGAACAGGAACTGGTCAAAGGTTTCTTAATTTCCTTCATTTCTGTTTTTTCTATATCTTTAAAGGCACAACTGAATGAGGAACTTAAATCATCCTTTTGAGAGGCAAGCATGCTCGATAAAGTAGAAAAATACATTCCCTTCGACAATGAAATGCTCTCAGGAGGAGAGGGTTTATCAAGTTTATGCTTTTTGAAAGGCTCAGGAGACATGGACAGTTTACATATTTTAGCCTTGACACAAATATCATTCATAGTGTTCCAATCTAAAACCAACAGATCCTGGCACAACAAGCCCCCAGACGTAAGGCAAGATCCAGGGAACAGGAAGTACACAACCAGTGAGGGTTCTTCTAAGAACTAAATTTTTTACCATCAGCACATGACATAATGGAATACAGCAAAGTCACAAGTTCACAATAAGCATACAATTACGTGACAAATAGCTAATAATGGTGACTGTAAGCAATAAGTCCAAGGAGGCAAGCAAAAACATTTCATGAGAAAAACCAAAAGGACAGTGGAACAAAACGTGTGCACACTGTGGTTACAGAGGATAATACAGAGTTACTTCCAGGTGGAATTTTGGGTAAAGAAGATCAAGGGAGATAACTGGGCACTTCTGGATCATTTATATGTCATAAACTTCTGATCATTTTTAGTAAAATATAAAGATTTTTCTTTTACCGTTACAGATAGTCTGTAACACATTACCAGGTGAAAAAAAGGCTAACACAACCCAGAGGGAATGTCTACGCTAATGATCATTAAGGGTTCAAGGAGCTTCAGGTTTCCATGTCAGAGCTCTTATCACACACATAAAGGCTCAGCCTAATGAGGCATGTAAACAAAGCATGTAGCTCTTTATGAATTTCTAAGTATAACAAATGACTGCATCCTGAGAAAAAAATACATTCAAACACATAGCTTCATTTCAAGGAAATGATAGTTAAAGCCACAATTTCATTTTGAAACAATGTAATAAGATTTTTACAAAATGTAAAAGTCAAAACAAGATCCAAATGTACATTATAACACAAAACAGAAACTGTTGGAACACCAACCAAATCTCCTAACATAAATGGGTATCACAAGATGACAGCTGAGCTGTATATATGGAAACTAAAATCTTGCCTCTTGGAGACACTGCTGTGCCATCATCAAAGGGAGCAAGCCTGCCTGTCAAGATGGATCTTCCTAAGTACCAATCAGAGGAGAAAGACAAGAGATCACTGCCACAAAACAATGACATAGCTGACATAACTTCTCTCCCATGATCAAAAACATAGAATGTTGTAGAAAAACAAGTATCTCTTCAAGCCTCACTCTACTCGTTCCCTGAACTACAAAGTATTTAGTAAGTTAACTTGACATGACTATAAAGCAATACTTCCAAAAGCGTTTGGCATTACGCTCTTTGGGCTGCTTGCCAGAGTGAGAAAAGGTAAAGATTTGATCAGTTCACAGCTTCTTAGTTTGTTGGTGTAATGCCATTAAGCAACATTACAGCTATATAGTGGTGGTCTGTAAATCAGGTCTGGATATGACAATCCAGTGATCAACATCATGAGCACTTATCTACCCAACTAAGATACAATGACATGTGCCAACCAAGTGGGCAATCAGACCTTGCTCGTGACCTCTTACCATCGCTAAACATCAATTTTACGAAAAAAAATACAACTGCATATGTTTGTCCTCTTCTACAGACACTATATTACAGAGTCCTTATCAAAAACATCTTTAGATTGTTGTTGTTGCAGATAAAGAGATATAACAAGCTGAGTTTAGCATATCGTTTTAAAGGATCAAAGTTCACATGTGTCAATTCTTTCACTGAACATGTTTGAGCTTCTTCTCAAGTACAACAGTATACAGGATTGGATCAACAAGGGGAAAGCCAGAAAAGGTTCTGTGAAAAGGAGACTATATCTCCTTTATCTTGTGCATCATTTGGCCTTTGACCATCAGATCAACATTCTTGTTCTGAGACAATGGATGGTTTGGGTTTTCATCTGACTACTATTATGTTTGAAACGAGACACAACGTGAAAGAAGCCTTATCCTAAACAAACAATTACAAGGTTGGACATTTCACTCATCATACATTAAAGATTTCACAGATATCTAACAACAAATCACTTACAATTTGTCTAAAGGTTCAACTTTAAGCATAAAATCAAACATTTCCCCACCGTGCACAATCCAGAACTAACAGGAATACAATAATGAACATAAACTCACAGAATAACTAATATAACACACAGAAAGCTGAACCAATCATGAATATAACTGAGACAAATATGTGATATTTACCCTCCCAATACACACAGGTACCAAGCATTAGCAATATAACAATAAATCTGAACGGAGTAAAAAATACTCTTGCACATATTTGCATGGACCCTGCAAGGTACTCAAAGACGTGTTTAAATCATTGCAATCATGTGGCGAATCAAATTTGGCATGACGTCTTTGAGTGGCAACAAGACACTGTGATGATGAACAGGTACAATTATTTAAGGACAGATACTAATACCGCTATCAAGCAAGTCATCATCACTTGATAGCAGTGTTGGCATTTACACCGAAACGTCACATGAAAAATTGTTTGTTTAAATATGACCTAAGTGAAATAATTACCCACTATGCTTCATCACAACTAGTTTCCCTATCTATGTACATTCTGTCTGATTTACCATACCTGTATTCATCACTTTGTAATCAAACCATGTTCAAATCTTTTCTCCTTATACCCTTACTTGGCACAAAAATGTATCAATTGGAAAATTATAACCACATAAATGAATGTGATCAAGGAAACAAATGACAAAAATTGTCTTCAGACTATATATGAATTAGTTGGCCACAAGGTTTGGGCAGAACATTTCCTGATAGACAGTCATGGTTACATCAATGACTGTGTGTGTTCCACTGATCAGTTGCTACAGTGTTGTTACATATTTACCATATCACATACATTCAAGGCAATATCACACGATGGATATATCACAGCATTCCAGCATGTTACTGTAAACTCCTTGTGTCTGTGCAATATAATTAGTGTAGGATCACCACATCAAAATTAACATAGCGGAATTGTAACATATTCACAAAAGTATGACTTGAATTACCCTGACCTGTGTTTGGCTGTAGTAGAAAATGTCTATTGTAGCCACAGAATATAAACCCAATCTCCCTCAGGGCACCAAGAAGGTGCTGACATGGAAGCATGCAAGCAGAAAGCAGTCCAAGCAAAAGTTCAACAACTCAGTCATCAAAGTTTTTTCAGTGTCCTGGGTACATTCAACTTCAGTTTATAACACGCAAGTGTTTGTATGTTCAGTGTATCAGCTAAACCTTGTTTACTCAAAACAGACACATATTCAGGTATTTCATTTATCTCACATTCATTAATAATAGACCCATGAAGGTCCCGGGGTAGAATAGGCCTTCAGCAACCCATGCTTGCCATAAAAAGCGATGATGCTTGTTGTAAGAGGCGACTAACGGGATCAGGTGGTCAGACTCGCCGACTTGGTTGACACATGTCATCGGTTCCCAGTTGTGCAGATCGATGCTCATGTTGTTGGTCACTGGATTGTCTGGTCCAGACTCGATTATTTACTGACCGCCGGCATATAGCTGGAATATTGCTGAGAGCGGCGTAAAACTAAACTCACTCACTCATTAATAATAATTCAAAGCTGAACTGTAGAAACATGTAAATTTATGACCAGTGTGATCTTGCACTCATACTACCAGCAAGCCGAGTGAAAGAGACAGATTAGCTCATTTGTAAGTAGTTTCATGTTCTGTTGTGACAAAACTGTCTCCTGCCTGCCCTATATTTACCCCCAGCTGACAGTTACCACTGAGACTTGTGATGCATGAGGCATAAGGGATCTATCTGAGTGACTCCAGCAAATACTGCAGGAAGCGGTGGGAGGACACACAAGGGAAGTAAGCCTGTTATGGACAGGAACCACTCCACTGTAAGCTCCTTAGATCAGTATTTACATATAGCTGGGCCTCATGAGAGCAAAGCTCAGACTGTGGCAGGCTATAGAAATTCAGTACTTCAAACCCACAAAACTGAGGTATTACAAACCAAACAACACTGTCACCTTAAGACATACACTCAAATCCACTACCTGTTCTCTTGGGAATACATTTTCCAAGCTCTCTTAGTGCTAAGACATTCATGAATCAATGTTAATGTATGGCAACTTACAACTACCTAAGCAGTTAGTGTATTTAGAATGAACATGTACCGGTAATACACTGGATAAGGATGTACCCTCCTCATTGTAGCACAACAAAAATATGATATCCAATACACAGGTTAACTGTGACCATGGCTGCTATCAAAAACAGCCACGCCAAGCCATGCCATGCCACATGCAGCAACAACCACAGACGTACATTGCTTACATAACATGCTCACTATTGCCACTTCTAATAACCCTCTGTTCATTTAGCAAAATACAAGCAAAAAAGCCACAAAACAAAAATAATTATAAAACTCTCTTGACAATCAAGACATACTAGAACCAGATCTGTTAATCTGTAGCCTCACCATCTACCTTCCTGTCTCTCTCACCATCTGACTCACCATCTGACTCACTGTCTGGCCTTGCTTCGCCAGTGGTGTTGGTAACAAAGTTACAAGAAAGGTATTGTGATGTGGTGCTAAAGTATGTGGTGCTGAATTCTCAAGGTAGGCAGACATGGGAGCTATCACAAATTTCACCTCTGGTACTGCATGACATTTTGGGAGAAAAAAAATGGAATACACAAATACAAGAAAATATAACATAAAACATAGAGCTCAGTAAATATCTACTGCACATCAATACCTGACAGCTGTGTTTGGAGATCAGCTGACATTCAGGTATGCATACAAGTATTTCAAATAAATATAACCAGGAGTCTATTAAAAACTGGCTTTTTATCTCTCAGCACTGGCCCAAGACTAAGCTGTATACATACCTGACAAATCAAACAGTAATATATCCTACATAACATTTACAGTTCAGTAGTACTCACTCATTTCTACTGCAGCCATCATGACAGACTGCATTCATGTCACCAGTGTAGATACTTACATCTGACAGAGGAAACTTGCATTCCGAAAGATATATATCTAACAGACTTTATACACCTTTCATTAACTGTGTGTTCAATTTTAAGCCACATTCAGCAATATGCCAGCTACATGAGGAGGTCTGTAAATAATTGAGTCTGGACTACTGAGTGATAAACAGCTTGAGCATTGATCTCCACAACTGAAACACACAGACGTGTGACAACCAAGTGAGCAAGCCTGACCACCTGATTCTTATGACAAACAAGGATTACTTTTACACTAACAATACTGAGTAGAATGCCATATGACCCTGTGTTCAGTTACATGTCCTATTCCATTTAACATACAGCAAAACAACTCAAATTTTGTACAGCTCACCTGTCTCCAAACTAGTCGTCACAATAAAGTTAAAGACATGATCCCATATATGTTATAGCCAGGAAACCAAGGAAACAAACTGCCTAAATAAACCAAACACGTCTTTGGTATCTGTAACACTCTGCCTACATAGTTTGCTACAGGTCAGCCTGATACAGGTAAATTCCACGTAAGTAGTACTACTATCATACAGTTAAACGCCATGTCTATCTAAAATAATAAAGACCATCGGCAGATGTTTGATATTTGATAAAATGACAGTATTGTCTATCACCAGTCTAATACAAAGACGCAAAAAGCATTTTATGAGAGCTTCAAGCAACATGCAACTTTAATAGATTTGACAGCAGGTCCTTGTAAAGCATCTAATTGGAATTGAAAAATACATAGGGAGAGAGGAATGTGGGTTTGAAAGACACCCTTGCAAAACCACATTAGCATCCTCCCAATAGGCATTGAAAAGCATTTTGTCATAATGAGATCACATCACTCTTATAAATTATTCCTCATTGCATTCATTTTAAAACCCTCTCCCATAATTCTCTAAGATTTGCAAATGACCCTGGGCATCATCATAATAAATTACGTTTCATGGTGGGAAACCAAATTTGTTTCAGCAGTAAACACCTACAAGTGACTACATTTTCTTAGGTCACAGATATGTGATGAAATATCATCACTGCAATGCAGTTAAGCAAGAAATTACCATCCAAAGGCACCAAGATACAGATAACAACCTAACACTTTGGGTTCTTCAACTGAATGGGACATGGTCCATTATGTGTGCATCAAGGAGGCGTAGATGACAACTGCTGCAGACTTCACATGTATGGGATTCACAGCTCATCATGGAAGTCCTCTGGGTCAGTGACCAAGTCCTCGTCCTCTCCGTCCTCTCTGCCAAACAGCTGCTGCACCTCTGCTATGTACGTCTGAGCATCCCACCAAGCCTGAAACACAGACACAGTCTCAGGACAAACACACTGACACACACTGAAGAGGGTGTGAGAGGTTCATATTTCTGCTAAGTTATCTGTGTCAGCATGGTATATATTCCTCAGTTGAAACATTGCCAGAACGTAGTGCCCGTAAACTGACATCTTTACGTGACTTTTGAATGGCCTGATCAAATGTGTGTGACATTAAAAGACAGACATCTATATTCAAAATGTCAAAGAAAGCTAATTTCATCAAATTCACATAAAAACAAGATTTGGACCACCAAATGACACTGACTGATCTAATTTGATTCTCATTATGGGCCTAAAAGTCACTGGACATTCATTAAATCATGATCCAGATTAACTTACCAATGTCTGCTCACACTCAAAAACAAGACACTGACATAAAAATGTCGTGACAAAAATCAGTCACAAAACTGACAGAACATTCTTTATGCTGTAACTCGTAATATAAACATATCATAAACATAGCATGCTGGTATGTGCTTCATGTTTCCTCGTCTCAGCAGACCAGTGTTTGACATCAGGAGCACTGACGCTTAATAGCTGGGTACAATGTGGGAGGAGGTTTGAAATCTGCGTAAAAGCAATACTTAATATCTGCATACAGTGATGCAAAGTATCTGGGTACCATGGGCAAAGGATGTTTGATATATGGGTACTGTGTCAAGGATGCTTGATATCTGTGTAATGTGGGCAAAGGATGTTTGATATCTGGGTACTGTGGGAAAAGCATGCTTGATATCTGGGTATTTTGAGCAAAAGATGCTTGATATCTGTGTACGTTAAGCAAAGCTTGCTTGATATCTGGGTATTTGGGGCAAAGGATACTTGATATCTGGGTACTGTGTCACGGGTGCTTGATAACTGGGAACTATCAAGGATGCTTGATATCTGTGTAATGTGGACAAAGGATGCTTGATATCTTTGTGCTTTGAGCAAAGGAAGCTTGATATCTGGGGACTTTGGGCAAAGGATGCTTGATATCTGGGTGCTTTGGGCAAAGGATGCTTGGCATCTGGATACTTTGGGCAAAGGATGTTTGATATCTGGATACTTTGGGCAAATGATGTTTGATATCTGGATACTTTGGGCAAATGATGCTTGATATCTGGATACTTTGGGCAAAGGATGTTTGATATCTGGGTACTTTGGGCAAATGATGCTTGGCATCTGGGTACTTTGGGCAAATGATGTTTGATATCTGGGTACTTTGGGCAAATGATGCTTGATATCTGGATACTTTGGGCAAAGGATGTTTGATATCTGGGTGCTTTGGGCAAAGGATGCTTGGCATCTGGGTACTTTGGGCAAATGATGCTTGATATCTGGATACTTTGGGCAAAGGATGTTTGATATCTGGATACTTTGGGCAAAGGATGCTTGATATCTGGGTACTGTGTCACGGGTGCTTGATAACTGGGAACTATCAAGGATGCTTGACATCTGTGTAATGTGGACAAACGATGCTTGATATCTTTGTGCTTTGAGCAAAGGAAGTTTGATATCTGGGTGCTTTGGGCAAAGGATGTTTGATATCTGGATACTTTGGGCAAAGGATGCTTGGCATCTGGGTACTTTGGGCAAATGATGCTTGATATCTGGATACTTTGGGCAAAGGATGTTTGATATCTGGATACTTTGGGCAAAGGATGCTTGATATCTGGATACTTTGGGCAAAGGATGTTTGATATCTGGGTGCTTTGGGCAAAGGATGCTTGGCATCTGGGTACTTTGGGCAAATGATGCTTGATATCTGGATACTTTGGGCAAAGGATGTTTGATATCTGGATACTTTGGGCAAAGGATGCTTGATATCTGGGTACTTTGGGCAAATGATGCTTGATATCTGGATACTTTGGGCAAAGAATGTTTGATATCTGGGTGCTTTGGGCAAATGATGCTTGATATCTGGATACTTTGGGCAAAGGATGTTTGATATCTGGATACTTTGGGCAAAGGATGCTTGATATCTGGATACTTTGGGCAAATGATGCTTGATATCTGGATACTTTGGGCAAATGATGCTTGATATCTGGATACTTTGGGCAAAGGATGTTTGATATCTGGGTGCTTTGGGCAAAGGATGCTTGGCATCTGGATACTTTGGGCAAAGGATGTTTGATATCTGGATACTTTGGGCAAATGATGTTTGATATCTGGATACTTTGGGCAAATGATGCTTGATATCTGGATACTTTGGGCAAAGGATGTTTGATATCTGGGTACTTTGGGCAAATGATGCTTGGCATCTGGGTACTTTGGGCAAATGATGTTTGATATCTGGGTACTTTGGGCAAATGATGCTTGATATCTGGATACTTTGGGCAAAGGATGTTTGATATCTGGGTGCTTTGGGCAAAGGATGCTTGGCATCTGGGTACTTTGGGCAAATGATGCTTGATATCTGGATACTTTGGGCAAAGGATGTTTGATATCTGGATACTTTGGGCAAAGGATGCTTGATATCTGGGTACTGTGTCACGGGTGCTTGATAACTGGGAACTATCAAGGATGCTTGACATCTGTGTAATGTGGACAAACGATGCTTGATATCTTTGTGCTTTGAGCAAAGGATGTTTGATATCTGGGTGCTTTGGGCAAAGGATGTTTGATATCTGGATACTTTGGGCAAAGGAAGCTTGGCATCTGGGTACTTTGGGCAAATGATGCTTAACATGGGTACAATGAAGGAGGAGTTTCACATCTGGATGCAAAGAGTGACTTTATATCTGGGTACTGTGTCAAAGATACATAATATCTGGAGACTGTGGGCAAAGAATGCTTGACACATGGGTACAGTTTCAAGGACCTTTAAAGAGGTCAATTTTAATTTTTCAGGGCACTATTATTTGCAGAAACCTGACGTCTTTCATTAACTGCCTGACAAAGGACGGTAGTACAATCGACCAAGGGCTTCTGCAAATGATAATGAATGCCCTGAAAAAAAGCATTCAGAGCTCCAGGAAAGATTTTGGCCATGTGGGTATGAGACCCATACATTTGAAACTAAGTGGGTATTTCCACTTTTAGAGAGTATCTATACATTTATACACCCAACCTATTTTTAAAATTTGGGTTTTGTTTTATCAAACATTCCATCCATTTTAGCTATAATAATGCTAATGTCAGGGCTCCAGATAAGCAGCATGTTTGCGTTGAATACACTATGGAAAATTGAAATACACAAGAAAAATAAATGCAATCATATGAGAAAAAAAAGTAAATATTTATGTTTACCCAATACATTAAAATTATGTTGTGTGGTGGTATCAATTCAAGCCTATCGAACATGTAGTTTTTCCATCTCTAAATATTTGCAATTTAAAAAGCTTCTGAAAGCAAATAAAATGTGCAACAGATACAGAATAGCAATCATGGTTTGTCAACCCTCCCCATATTGACAAATCTTTAAAAAGCAATCAATGAAACAGCTGTTTTCTTGTTGTAAACAAGTCTATAATGGTGAGCAAGTGTGGTGGAAAACTTTCACACCCTCGTATCAAATATCTAGTTTCTAACGCTTTACAAATACAAAACATCATTATTCGAGGACTACTAGGTGAATTAATAGGCAAGTACTGTGTTTCACGGTCACAATCAACTGCAGATGATATTTTACATGAACTTGTAACATTAGCTATTCGCTGCGTGAAAGTGAAACAAGATGATGGGAACAGCTTTTATTAAAAGACAACAAAATACCAACTCTTAGAGTAAACACATGGCTGTTATATTATCTAATGGCCATCTTGGGATCTTGTTCTGCACCAAAACAAATGCACACCGAGGCACATGCTATTCCTCACAGCACAAGTGAATAAAACTGTATTAACTATTAGCTATAATTCAGCATTGTTGGGAATATTTTGTCTTAATAAAAATTGAATAAAAAATGTCACAGCTGTTATACGTATCTGAAACAAATATCAAACAATGGTATTGTTTTTGAAGCATTTACTGCTAACAATAAATGATGGAGGTCACTGACTCACCTTTGACAAATACACAAATGTCATAGTGTTACAAGTGTGTATTTTCTGTATATTTTGTTATTAATTAAGTAATAATTATTACTGGGTCACCACATTTAGTGTTTTGAATACTAATTATGAATGGTCATATTTCGTATAACAGATGGTCAGCATTTTTAAGATTTTGGTAGCAAAAATATAGAAATTATCTGCTCTTGGTTTTCTATTTGTTACTTCCGGGAGACTGGAGATTTCTAAAGTGTTGGCAATGGTCGTATGTGCCAGAACTTCTGGGAAATGACTGAGTATATATATAAAGGCTAGTTGCCATGTTGAGACGGGGGCCACAAACATTCACGTAACTGGAGTTTACATCGCCAACACCTAAATCAACATTAGCCGCTGTCAGACCGCTCGTTGTGTTTCCATTCTGCATAACTGTTTCTCTCTCGCACTGAGGCTTTGGTGAGTTTGCTATCTATATTTTGTGACCCATTGCCTTAGATTTTGTCTCACTAGTATTTTATTTGAAATCAGTATTATGAAACTGACTCGTGACTTTGTATACCTTGCTCTCTTTGCTTATTAATAATACAATAATTGAATGTTTCAGACTTGTCTTTGTTCTGTTTTGCTGGATTCACAGGGGGTTCCTTACATCATTTGTCATGGCAAAATTCTTAACCGTAACAATAGAACAAAACAGCAATGTCAACATTTGACATTTCCCTTTGCCCATTCTACAAGACGTCATTTCTTTCAATGCTCAACAACATTGAAGTTCCAGTTGATCTTTTGATCAGTGCTCCAGATAAGGTGCGTATTTGTGTACTTTACTAATCAGATTTACTCAATTAATTACAAGTACAAAAAACATGTCAGAATCACTTAAAACTCAATAGGTCTAGAATGCCTTGCGTACTTTACTCAGTTAACTAAATTGACCTACGTATGACTCATTGTGGCACCCAAACTCTATAACAGCATTAGCTAATGGTAGACGACGCCTATATGTATATATACATGTACTATTATAGCCGTAGCCACTGTCCGGGTTTTACTCGAATAGTCACAGGACTACCATGTTGAGTAATTAGAAATGGCTGCCAAATGTTTGGCTATATGACGATTACTAAACAAATTTAGACTATTGGGATGCATTTATATTTATAAATTTAGAAGAGTTAAGTACTCAATAAGGATAAAAAGGTCTGTGTAAAAGTACTCATTCTTTTAACTAGTGGGGGTATACAAAATGCTAGTTTCTCCTCAAAAAATGCAATTACTCATACATAAACAGACCTGGGAGTAAATACTAAATTGCTTGAAAAATCTGGAGCTCTGTTTGATTGCTGCATTAAGCAATTTACGGCAAAATTGTAAAAGAACTAAACTCAATTTTTTCGTACTCTTTTTATCACTGCATATGAAAGACTTCTGGTTAGTCATAAACGGAACACCACTCTTTTTTAAAAAAAACTTGTGGTTAATTAATACCAAACACTTAAAAGTTGCTAAAATGCTGTCTGCTTCTTTCTCGCCCACAAACGAAACTACAGACACGGTTACGTAACACTGCTGCCAGAGAACCGGACGTGACGTAATAGAAGGAACGATTTCCAATTAATTGTATAGAAAATGTGTAGCAAGCTTGTCATTTTGCTGATTTCTCAACGTCACCAAAGACATGCCAAAGTGTTGTGTTGCCGTCAATTGCTCCTTGGGGTTGGGTGATGGTGTCACTATACACAGATTTCCACCGGACATCATAGTTTGTGCTTTAATTGGTTGTTTGTGTGTGCGAAGTGAGCATTGTGGAAGCCTGTGGTATATACTAAATCGGATGGTTCGCCCCCTACCACTCTTAGAGGATAGAAAATGGGAGTTCAAGTTTCATCGAGTTTATACAATAAAGACTGCTTACTACACATTGCTGACCAAAAGGATTTTGTATGAATATAACGCTTTCTTCCTCGGACACGAGGTTGTGGTTGAAGTGCCAATATTATCATAAATAATATTATATCGGCTCCCGCCTCGATTCCAAGAGTGAAATTCTTATGTTGTTAGCAATGTCATATAAAATCCTAATGTCCATCAATAAAATACATATTTTACTACAAGTGAAAAGTAATTTTGATTTTGTAAGCTGGTGAAAAGAAACTTAAATAGCATTTATCTTCCAACAGGGCGCCGCCATTTTTTAAAATGGCACGAGCTAAATGTCGGTTAGAATTATTGGGATTATGGTTTGTTTTCATCAAGTTAGAAAATCCAAACTACTTTTTACCAGTAGTTAAATGTGTATTTGAATCATGGCCAGAAGGATTTTGCATGACACAACTTGTAACATAATGATTTCTTCCACAGAAGCAAGGTGGGGGTCAAAGTGACATTAATATTGCTAATTATCTTATTGCCCTCCACCTCGCTTCCAAGAGTGAAATTGTTATGTTATAAGCAATGTCATATTTTACTACCAGTAGAAAGTAATTTTGATTTTGAGTTTGTCTATGAAAACTAACAGGGTGCCGCCATTTTTTAAAATCGTGAAGTCACAGACTAAAGTCCATTTGAATTAATGAGATTATGGTTTGTTTTCATCAAGTTAGAAAATCGAAACTACTTTCTACTAGTAGTTAAATATGTATTTGAATCATGGCCAAAAGGACTTTGCATGACATCACTTGTAACGTAACATAAGCGAGGTCGGGGTCGAAGTGAAAACACTGCACGATAAATAACGTTCACTTACCTGTATGTAGACACTTGTCAATGTACGTCTTTATATTTGGTCTAATGATCCTAATTACTTTATAATCATACTTGTATGGATTTTGAAACTTAACAGAAAGAAGCGATCTGCGAATGTATAACAGGAATGTAATATCTAGACATTTTATAGTTTGCCTATATGAATCATAATTCGCACGCATGCCCCAGTGTATGTCGTCTGTATCATTACAGCTTCACGACGAAAACAATGATTCTGTTGAAAGTTACGACAACTTAATAAAAACAAAATGCAAATATTAAAATTAACACAAATTAATGTTATAGGAGCAATGTCAGGCTCTTACCTTGTTTGAGGAATGTATCCATCAATATCCACAAAAACGAGTGATATATAAATCATCTGCAGATTTCCCAAGTGATGTGTCTTTCAACAATTGAATATACGAAATGTATCCTTTCATGTTTTTCACATTGCTGTATAGTTTCATTGGTCACCCAAGATAGCACACCTGACAACTAATTGCATAATGTGCATCATCCTTTTAAAAAAGTAATTAGTTAGCCAATAGTGAGCAATCAATCAATGTATTAGCGGTTAATCCTTTGAAAGAAGGGTGTTGTTTTTACATAGACACAGTTACGACAGAGTGTATTCAGTATAGATTAGTAAATGTACATACATAAACACTACCTTTTGACAAATCCCCCATTTAAATCCGCATAAAACTAATTAATCAATCAGCGTGTTATCAGTTAATCCTTTGATCAATCCAGACACAAGAAATGCCAAATGGGGGCCTTTGTTGGGTAATCTAAGTGGTGTTACCACTAATTATACCTGTTACCTAGCGACACCAAGTGATTTTGACAGAATCGTCTTTGAAAACAAGACAAAACTCGAAAAAATGTAACTCGAAAACTAGGCAAAGGAGGAGATAAAACTAAGTCATAGTAGATTGTGAGAACATACAGCTTTCATTTTTCACAACAGCGTTCACGGTTTCAGGTTTGTACAAGCCTGTAAACGAAATAGTTTAACCCCTGAAATGTAGATGAATACTGCACAGACCCTCATTTCTATACCTACAATTACGTCACGGAGATGTGCCGCTCTGCTTGGTTGAAATTTTGTTTGCAGCTGAGAATTGTGCACTGTTGACAAAAAGGTCAATTAAGTTAATTAAAGGTCAAAACGAGTATTTTTAATGGCAGGGTTTCATTTATAGCGATGTCAGCAAGTGATTTTGTATTTGTACCCTACTAGAGTATATGTGATCTTTAAGAGTGGCCCTGGCAAGAAAATGCATTCTAAGATGCTTCGGTGAAAGATCAAAGGCGCCGACAATACTTTATCAGACGATAATGTGCACTTTTTGCATTACGACACAATGTGTTGACGTCACTGCACCATTCCAGTCTGCCCCCTTGTAATCGAACTTTTTTGCATTACGTCACAATGTAATCGATGTCAGTTGCCATCGCCTCGTACAGGCTCCCACAGTAAACTGCTTCATCTCATCCCGTTTCTTGGTTTGCAGTTGCATCACGCAGCTAACATCACTGGTGGAAACATTAGGTTTATGTTTTCCGAAGTATAAAATGTCTCATAGTTCGACTCAAAATATTACAGAGACACAATAATGTTTGCAATGTTTACATTCCCACAATGCAATCGTGAAATGTTGCATGACTAGTCAGCTTCAGTTGAATGTACTGATCTAAATTTTTGTTGGTAGTAGAAATCAGACGGTCATATTGCCTTGTATGGTTTAAGAGAATCACAGATGTAATCAAAATGATGTAGAGAAGATATTTAACCCAAACATAAACCATCACCAAACTGTTCATCATTTGTTTTTCTAGTAACGTTTGTCTTAACGTAGGGGGCTGCCACGTCAAAAGAACAGCGTGTCAGTTAGCCCTGTTCAAGGATTCTTAATTTAGGTCACAGACATTGTCGTTTGTTTTCTGCTATAGATTACTCGAAATTAGGCTTAAAAATTATTAAATATGGCAAGCGTCCTCGTGCTTTAACTATAATAGTTCAGGGCGAAAGTGTGCTTTATTACACTATACATGGTGGTAGGATGAACTGTATTTCTTCATTGATGGCTCCTGAACTGGAAATAGGTACATGTGACAATTGTGAGTCAGAAATTTCGACAATACTTATGACCTCACCTAACAATGGGCATGGTAGTGGCTCAACTTCAAGCAATTTGAGGGCATTATCAAGTTACAGTGGCCCGTCTGATAACGTGGGCGTTTTAGTACTTCTTTCCATTTTAGCTATAACTGAAGATAAATACAACAGAGTTGATTTCAACAATAACTTTTTGTCAGCTACCAAAAGAGCTGTCCTTGTCCCATTGACGTATCTAACATATTCCCTCAGGACTTACTTTTTTTACAAGCATTTAAAAAATCTCATATACACACAGGAGATTTGAGGTTATTTTGAAGAGACCCAACTTTTACCAGTTAACTGTCTTGTTAACATGGCTTATTATCTTGTTAGCTTTCATGTTAACTTCTCTTTAACCACTTTGATACCCACCTGCTCTGGAACTGTCATTAAGTCCTGAGTGTTGATTAAACCATCCGAATCGACGTCAAGACTTCTGAAGAACTGGAACACAGTCATTCATGAATTGCTACCGCTACCAGCTCATCAAACTCTGAGAGCAGGAAGCACGTAGTTTGGGATTATATTTCCTGCTAGGAACAAAATTATTGTCTGCAGCTTTTGCCACAGACAAGAGAGTGACATATTCTTTTGTTTAGTATTCTAAGCCATTAATAGTCCATGGACCTATTCCACAACGCCATCAACTCTTGTACTTGAACACAGTTACAGTAATCTTGAACATGTGTAACATAGTCTAGAGATCAACACAAACACTAAGTACTGAAAATAATGCAAAGAGATAGGATCGTGCCAAAGATTTAAGCTTTTGATTGTTATGATAAAAGTCAGCTGAAGACTTTCAGAACAAAGATTGGCCAGGTGCAGTCTTTCCTACCTCATCCATTAGTTCATTGTAGACACTTTCAAGTTTTGCCTTGGACTCTTCATTGGGAATAGTATCTATCATCTCTGCCTGGAGGAAAAAACAACATTCTTTCATGTGCTTGAATACACAAGACTCAATAGAATATAATAACCAGAAACAAGTCCATAACACCTAAATATAAGAATTCTGCAGAAAGTCCTACAAAAGCAGGCTGTCCAACTTTATGAGAGTATTGACATTAGTTCTGTCTATCCATGTATCTGGTTAGCTACTTAGCTATGAAAACAATACCATGGAATAGAGATTTGATTGTATTTGTGGGTGTCATGTCACCTTTAGCCTACAGGCAAAGTACTCTATTCTAAAAATCCCTGATATCCCTCCAAAATTCTCTGAACTGCAAAGAGACACAATTTGACAATTTGTCTTTCTTTGTGCAAAGTGTCATTAAAGGACACCAATTAGTTTCATGCAGACAAACACATCACTATGGACAGGGCTGAAATCAAAATATGCTGCTCTGTAAACAATAGGACAGAAATCCCTATAACCCCATAAATAGCTAACAGATGATCTACCGGCCTTTGTGCTTGTGTTATGAAAGAATCCACATCAGTTTCAGGGAGAGCTGAACAGATGCACCAACAACCTGATTCCTATATCCTCACCCTCCTTCGTAACATACTGAAGCTATCATGGCATATCTCCCTTCTGATACTATATTGCTGAAAAGCTATGTAGATTTCTCAGAATGTAGTTGTTAGGTCTTCAATAGTTCCATCTAGAAAGTGTGGTACTGATGTTGCAGTCTTCATGAACTGTCATCTTCAGAAGATCAAAAGTTAGTATCCAATTCTTTGATCAAAATACCCGCAGACATAATGATTAAAATCTTAACAATTTCAACCAAATGATCATTCACGCTAACACAATGATGCTAAGTAAGGAATATACTAACAGCAAATACGTTCTTGAAACCATCCAGATCTATGCTTCTAATGGCTACTGTATTGATGAGATGATCTCTGCAAAATACACAAGCAAAACAGTTCATTGTGTATCCATGATAACATGAGGGACGCTTAATTCACTTTACAGCTCCATAAGGCTCTCCAACAACTTTAATCTATTTACTTGTTTATCTCCGGTATCAAAATAGTCAAAGATAATACAACTTCAATGAGTAAACAAGTTTAGTTTTATGCTACTCGAAGCAATATTATTAAAATCTAAATATTTTAGATATTTAAATACTTACCTTACCATAGGTCTTATGCATATTACCTCAAGCTTCGCTAGTAGAGATCAGACAGACGTTGATTCGCCATTCCCTGAATGGCTACCTCGTATAATCTACGGATGTAGTCACGGAAGTGACGTGATCTCCCTACTCGCGGGAAAGCGAGCCATCCCAAAATTCACTTTTACTGGCAGCAGGAAAGAAAGGTCCGATGAGTCCAAAGTGGGGAGGAGCATCCAGCGTTGGGAGGGAGTCACCGCCCTATGGTAAGGTAAGTATTTAAATATCTAAAATATTTAGATTTTAATAAATTTTTAACTTACCTTACCATAGGTCTTATGCATATGGCTTCGACAGAGAGGACGGTGGTGTGGACTCCGGAGGACCTTCACATCTTCAGCAGACCAAGCACATGCACAGGAGACCCGGGAGACCAATGCCAACGTCACAGGGCAAACCTGGAAACAGGACAAAGGATAACCCAAGGGAACTCCAAAGAGAAACCGACGCACCCAGAGGGTGAGGTTAATCTTAAGACCAAAGGTAAGAACAACACAATTACCTAATGGGCGGAAGGCTGGGGGAGTTGCTGTGCAACCACCAACGGGCCAAAAGACTGAAGCCCCTCCATGTCCTCGACAGCCAAGTCCCTCAGGTAGTGTGAGGCAAAAACGGTGGACGACTTCCAAAAACAACCCTCCATAATCTGTGGCACCGTACAGTTCCTGTGGAGGGCCATAGTGGACGCCAGGGCTCTAATTTCATGGGGGTTGTTCGCCGTCGGATGGGGGAGTTTCTTGGCATCGTACGCCGCCAGGATAGTCGCACGAAGCCACAGAGCAATAGTGTTTCTATTAACTTCCCCCTTGCACGATGAAGAAAAAGGGATAAATAGTCTCTTTCGGGAATGTCTCTTCAAGGCAGACCTCTGGATGTAATATCTAAGGGCCCTGACTGGACACAGGAACTCCTCCTCCGTATCATGTCGTCCGAGGATGGTCGATAAAGGCGGGATGGAGAACCGTCTATCTGGTTGCCCGGGAAGCTGATTCTTGGCAATGAAGTCCCACAGCAATCCCAAGTGGACTCGACCATGCCTAGCTTGTTCAAAACGCACTTGTGTGACATCCAGGGCATGAATCTCACTAACTCTAGCTGCCGTAGCTAGGGCAAGTAAGAAGACCGTCTTCCTGGACAACAGCTCGAAGGAAGCATCCTCTAGGGGCTCATATGGGGAGCCTCTCAAGTGTTGCAAAACAACATTCAGATCCCAAGCTGGAGGGCGGAACTTGACCTTCTGGTCCTCCAACTTGAACGCCTTCAGCAGGGCAACCAGTTCTGGAACTTTAGAAATCTGACGATCCGTCTTGACCGCCAAGACGGAGTTCAACGCTGACAAGTAGGTACCCAACGTACTCCCTTTGAGATGCTTGGAATTACGTAGAAACATCAAAAAATTCGCCACGAACTGTGGGGAAGCTGTCATGGGATCCTGTGATCTCTGAGCACAAAAGCTTTCAAATGAGCGCCACTTGTCATCATAGAGGGATCTGGTGGATGTCCGATGAGCTCGGGTTATGGCATTCGCCACATGCAAGGAATAGCCTTTCGCCCTTAATGCCTTCTGTAAATGGTCCAGCCGTGCAGATGGAATCTGCCCTGATTCCGGATAACCCAGACGACTGTGGAGTTGTCCGACGCCACCAGGAGCTTGGTGTTGGACAAAATCGGTAGCCAGCGGCGAACTGCTAGAATGACGGCTTGCAATTCCAGGTTGTTGATGTGCCACAACCTTTCGGCGTCGGACCACAGCCCTGAGGTCGTTCGGCCCGCCAGATGGGCGCCCCACCCTAGTAGAGACGCATCCACGAACAACTCGTGGTCGTGACTGGAGTCTTCCAAACAGACGCCGACGCAGACATTCGATTCTACCATCCACCACCGGAGATACTGATGTAGATGTGGAGGTAGAAGAACCCGTGACTTGAGGTCGTTCATCTGGATGAATGGTGACAGAAACCTCTGTAAGGGCCGTAGCATAAGGCGCCCTCTGAGAGTAAGATCCTGCGCCGATGTCAAAAGACCCAACAGAGACTGCCACTCTCTGAGGGTCATGGGTTGAGAGAGACCTCGATCCGCAAACGCCAGAATCTTTAGCCATCGATCTGGAGGGACCCTGACAAGATTGTCTTTTGTTAAAAATAATCCCCCGATGAAGGTCAGTTCTTGAGTTGGTTCCAGATGTGACTTGTTGGTGTTGACCATCCAACCCAGTTGATGCAGCAGGCGGGTGGAGAAGTCCAACTGTTTGCGTAGCAGTAGAGGACTGCCGTGGTTGAGAAGGCAGTCGTCTATGTATGGATCGAAGTCCACTCCCCTTAGATGAAGAAACCTGGTAACCGGAAGCGTGATGCGTGTGAAAAGCCACGGGGCCGTAGAAATGCCAAACGGAAGCACCCTCCACTGGTAATGTATTCCGTTGAAGACGAACCTCAGGTACTTCCTGTGACGCGGATGTATGGGAACATGTAGGTAAGCGTCCTGTAGGTCCAGACTGGCTAGCCAAGCCCCGGGAGACAATTTGGCTCGAATCTGCTCTAGGGACGTCATTCGGAAATGAGGAGGGTCGGCCAGATACTGTCTGTTGAAGACCGCCATGTTGTGAATCATGCGCATCTTGTCGGAATCTTTCTTTGGCACCAGGAAGATGGGTGAGTAGAACCCCGGGGAGCGGTGGGGTTCCAGCACTGTCTCTATGGCTCTCTTGGATAACAGAATGTCGATATTGGACTCTAGGAGAGCTAGTTGGTGTTGAGGATATATCCGCGACTGGGGAGTAGATGTCAGCGGTGGAGTCTCGACCAATGGTAGTTTGTAGCCGGACTTCAGAATCTTGCTTACAAACGGATCCTCTAGGAATGACCAGTTGGGCCAGAAGATCCCTAGTCTCCCACCTACTGGAGTCGGATGGACAGGTACGACTGGGGGTGGGAGGTCCCAGTCGGAGACATCCACGGCTTCAGCGACCAGAGTAGGGGCGCTTGCCTCTGCCTCGTCCTGGCGTCGAGGGGGTGTCCCGGCTGCGCTCCTGGGACTTCCGCTGAGTGTCATTATCCTTGGTGCGGCCCCGTCCCCTCCCAAAGGAGGAGCGGATGGATTCCCTCCTGGGAATATAGCGCTTCTTTCCACTTCCTCTGGCTCTGCCACGAAAGGCAGAACCAAGCGCCTCAAAGGTAGACAGCGCGACTTCAGTGTTCGTTAATTCCACGTGCGACTTGTAAATATCTGGAATCTTGTCGGCGAACAGAAACTTGGAAGTGAAGGGAGCCCGAAGTAATTGGCGCTTAAATTCCTCCTGCCAATTACATGTATCCAGGAAGCCGGAGCGGCGAACCGAAGTTGTCATAGCCAACGCTGCACGTAAGAGACCGAGTAAGTCATGAAGAACTTTGCCCTGCCACTGGAAGATCGTCGTGAGATGATCCACCCTGGAGGCATTGTCTTCTGATAGGTCTGCTGCAGCCGCTGAAGTAGCTGAGGCTAACGCCGAAATGGGTTTAAGCATACGCTTGAGTTCCGTGTCAATAGCTGCTAATTTGGAGTCCTGCACTTTATAAGCTGAGAGTGAAGAACTTGACAAGCGCTTGAGTGAGTCGTCCTGGGCTGCACCATTATCTGTGAAGTCTAGGCTGTGGATCTTGTAATCAGACTTCCTTGACTTAGACGCCTTGATCGTAGGATTCAGAGACAGCTTGGCAAAATCCTCGTCCAGGAGAGACACTGCATCCGCCACCATAGGATGAGGTGGAATTAGTAGTTCCGGGGACAAACGGATGGACGCCGGATTATTAGGATCGACTGACGGAGAAGGACAGTCAGGTAGCCTGTCAGCAATCCACTCAAACACTGCCGATAGTGGTAGATAGGTGCCATCATCCTCGCCTACACCTGCCTCTTCTTCATAGTCAGGGCAGAAGTGTTGCTCCTCCAAATCTTCCCAAGAGACTGAAGTCGATTCCCGCCGCTGGGTGGAAGAGGTAGAAGGCGTCCGAGTAGAAGAATCCTTCAGTGAAACTCGCGAGGCCTCTGGTGAACGTGAACACCGGGTTCTGGAAGAGCGCCGAGGAGATCTGGATCGCGAACGGAAGCGCCGTCGTCTAGGAGAGCGTGAGCATGAGCGCGAGCGCCGGCGCCGACTACGGTGAGGAGAACGGGAGCGCCGATTCCTCGGAGATCTGGACCATGATCTGCGTCTCGAGCGCTCAGCTTCTAAGCGCCGAGCGCGCTCCTCGTCTAGCTGACGTTGTAGCACCTCTTCTCTAGATAGCGTGTGAGAAATCCTGGGGATCCGGTAAGGCGCTGGCGGAGGCACAGGAGCCGGCGTCTGAACAAGCGCTGGCGTAGGTATAGGTGCTGGTATTGGAACCAGTGAAGGTGTCCCCATCAAGGCTGTAGACGCTGATGTGGGCATAGGCGCTGACGTAGGTGTCGGTGCTGGCATAGGCGTAGGCGTTGACGTTGAAATTAGTTCGGGAATCAAGGCAGGCGCTGACATGGGCGCTGGCACAGTAGCTGAGGTCGGCGCTGGCTCTCTAGTAGAAGTGCTGGGCGTCAGGAGAGACCGTAATAGCCTCTGAACTTCTGGGTGCGCTAAGGCGTCCGGACGGGATAAGTCAACAAAGGCGTCCGAGCGAAGTGGCTCCGGAGACGATCGAACCGGCGTCGTAGATGAGCGCTCCAAACCAGACGTCGGCGTTGGTGCTGTAAAGGTAGGCAGCTCCGGGTCGTCCTGTAAAGAACCTAAAGAAGAAGCTGGGGAAGACATTCTCCTCTTCCGCTGAGTAAACCTCTTTCTACGGACAGCTAAAAAGGTCTTGAAATCCGCCACTGAAAGACTAGTACAATGCTGACAGCGGCTGTCAAGGGAACAGGTCTGCGATGCACAATCCGGACACCAGGGGTGGGGATCCTTGGCTGACTTCTGCCCCTTGCAGACAGTACAAAACTGCCGAGTCATACACAGTTAACTGCAACAGATAAAAACATACCCGAAGCGTGAAATAAAACAATAACGCTAGAGGTAGAAACGAAAAACACCCCTACATAAAAAATGCAGCAAAAGCTAAAGTGGGTACGCCTGTAAGCTCGCGACAGCGACGGCTAGCAACCAGCATGGCTACCTGTGAAACATGCCACATGGGACAAAAAACACATGAAAAACGGCAAAAATCGGGAGGAAATACCATACAAAATAGCAGAACAGATGGAGGAAGTATTCCTGACGGAATAAAGAACCTCCAAGGCCGCCATGACACCTCACAAACGACGCAGGAAAACCCACATCGAAGTGAGAAAAAAAAAAGAAACATTTACAACACGAGGTAGCAAGGTAAGTGAAGTTAAATTCAATTTAACTAACCACACACCTAGGGAAACAAGACATACCTACCTGTTGAACGGCAACTTTATTCAACACAATAGAAAACTCCGAGCGAAACAAACACGTCTGATCAGACGAACGCTAGAAGTAAAAGTGAATTTTGGGATGGCTCGCTTTCCCGCGAGTAGGGAGATCACGTCACTTCCGTGACTACATCCGTAGATTATACGAGGTAGCCATTCAGGGAATGGCGAATCAACGTCTGTCTGATCTCTACTAGCGAAGCTTGAGGTAATATGCATAAGACCTATGGTAAGGTAAGTTAAAAATTTAGAGCAATAGCAATATTAGAGCAGTGACACCAGAAATGGGCTTCACCTTTTCATTGGGAAATCAGATGGGGTGAGAAGTGCATGCTTCATCTACAACTCTAGCACACCTCACTTAATTCAATCATGTGGTGCTGATTAATGGCATGACTTCAAGAATTGAAAGAAAGCAATGTACATGGATCACTTTTGGATTTCATGTGTGTAGACTTCGCATCAACATTTCATCTTCGAACATGCAATAGGATATTGAAAATTAATTTCAAATATATTGTGAATCAAAGACAAACTAATTTACCTTCTAATATACTGTTCATTAAATCTGAATCTGTCCACAATCAGGAAAACCTGAGTCAAAAGTGTGGAGCAAAGCCAGGAGGGGTCATCGGTTACTTGCTGACTTTCTCCCACTACAGTTCTAAGATAATGATAACCTGACTATATGGGAACAATAGTGTTTTTTCAGGAACACACAAACATTTATGGTGTTCATTTACACAACCTCAGACACCATCATCTGATATTTTATATGTGATCCCACACATTCATTATCACCCATATTTGAATGTCACAACAAATCGCATTACATCCAGAGGAAAAATAATTCTGTTCATAGTTAGAGAGAGTCACCTCCAAAACAAAGATGATTTGCCTAGTATTCCTACGTACGTATCAAAAAAGGCTTAGTAAGCATATAGTTTTACATCACTTTTTGTAATATTCCAGAATTATCATGGCTGGGGACACCACAAATGGTGAGTGAGTGAATTTGGTGTATGCCACTTTAGCAATATTCCAGCAATATCATGATGGGGAACACCAGAAATGGGTTTCACACCCTGTGTCCATGTGAGGAATTGAACCCGGGTCTTTGATGTGATGGGTGAATGCCTTGACCACTAGGCTACATCACTAGAAATGAACTGAATTCAGACACTAAACTTATGTACAATAAACCAGGCTCTATCGGCGTATTGTACGGATAAAAAATATGCATGATACGATAGGAAGAAAATCAGTACATGTAGCAGATTCACACCATAGCAATGGTGTATGGTCTTAGTACAGACATATTTATCTGAAAAGGTATTGCTGTATTGTTTATTGACCTGTTTACACAAGAGTAGCAATGTTGTGGTGCATATACGAAACGAACACGAGATTACTTACATGCCATTGAATTCCATTCAGTACTCTAAACTTTTCCCAGTACTCTTACACTGAAAATTAAGGCATACATACTCCTGAAATTGAAGAATTATCTGGAGCCCTGATAAACTGAAATAAACACTGAACTTTTCAGGGAGCAGGAAATACAAAAAGTCTAAAGCAAAGCCGGGTACTTACTTGATGGAGCCAATGTTTGACATGGTGGAGTCCATTCCCTGCTGTTTGATGCTGTTAAGCTTGATGCTAAGGTCACAGGAGGTTCCACAGGTGTCCAAGTCGGTATCTCTGGCACTGTAGTGGTCCCACCAGATGTTGACTGCGAGGTTGCTGCCGAATGACCGTACTTGGTGGATCCTAGCAATAACAGATAAGAGTCAACTGCATTAGTACCTGCCTGACACCCCGTCACTGTTTTCTTGAAAAGTGAGTGAGGCCAGTTTTAGCAATATTTCAGCAATATCACAACAGGAGGCACCAGAAATGGGCTTTGCACATTGTACCCATGTGGGGAATCAAACCTGGGTCTTCAACGTGTCGAGTGAACGCTTTGAGCACCAGCCTACCCAGTCTTGTGGATAGAAAGTCTACCCTGACTGCAGAAAGTTGGTGATTCAGTTACCAACTACATCCTACCAAAATCTGAAGGTTATATTGTGGGATAGTCCCTGCTATCTGTACGTCACATAGCGGAACACTACGTACCATCTATAAGGGATGAAGAGACAATCACCAGCCACCATGTTTACATGGAAGAACTCCACCTCGGCCATGCCTGGGTACTTGGTGTAATCAACCCTGAAACACATCAAAATAGCAACAGTTAGTTCATACATCTGATCTTGAAATGCTTTATGGTCATTTCTCACACACCAAATCAAGTGTACATCATAAATATACACATGAAGAAAATATTATCACTGCATCCTCAAGTGATCAAGTGTATAAATATACAATGTGCCTTCCACGACATGTATATGCTGGACACAGAGACAGTAAAAATCTTAGTTGCAGACATGACACTGCAATCTCTATCTCCTGTTTTGCTAACCTGACAAAATAATGAACAAACAGGGGCTTCTCAAGTCCAAACCGAAACCAGTAAAACAGTGGTGTTGTTCCAGACTGCCTTATTTTTTACGGCATTGCGGAATATTCACTTTGTATTCTAATACAATCGAACATGGAGCTCCTACAACAGTGTGAGAGTTCGGATCAAGATGATGATGATGAGTTCCTATGTTCATTCATGCCAGCTGTTGGAGGGACACCGAAAACTTAAAAACGTTTCACTCCTAACAGCAGCACTGGATCTGTACGGAAGTATGTCACCCCATTGCAGACTGCCAAGATAGGAAAACTTTTAATTTTTTGTAAAACTGACTATAGGGCACATTATGCTCAAGAGAAATGTTTTGTCTGATATTTCACAACTGACAGCAGGAGGAAGGTAAACAGTTCTTCCTGATAAACATGCATTGCCACGTTAAATTTTGAATAAAGTATGCTTTCAAGAGACTGATTTAGCACTAATCACGTTGCAGAATGGGATCGTCCTTGGATATTATTCTGTTCATTTTATTTTGGCTAGGGTACATTTCTGTATACAGAGGTGCCTGAGATGTGTACTGAAGTCCCGGAAATGTGGTTTGTAAATCCCCTTGATGGAATTTGTAAATACGCGGGATGTGACTCTGATAATTTCTAAACCAAGGTTTTGAAATAACTTTGTTTTCTATCACTGGTCGTAAATTATCACAGTACTGGAAACTTCCAGTATACAGTGGCGAAAACAGGTTTCAAACCTGCAGTCCTTTGCTCTCTGGTTTGCCAGTCTTACCCACTAGGCTACAAAGGATCGCTGCAAGGAATGAGATCAAGCTTTTCATGAAAGTCGGCCTGGATACGACCATGTGATGTCAACGCACTTGCCATACTGTGTACCCCATTGAGATCTATTATAAGGCACCGGGGCCCAGTGATATCGATTGTAATATATTATTCTAAATGGTATTTCACACAAAAATGGTTCATAAGTTGGAGAAAGCACTCCTATCCAGTGATTGTGACCCCTGAAAGGCCGCATATCCCTCCTCACAGGGTTCAGAGTCTCTTGTAAACCCTTGTAGTCATTATCTCTCCTTAACATAGAAGCTGTGCAGACACCTTCAGCCATAATTTCCTCATCCTTTACAAGACAAAAGTGACATTTTCACCATCAACTTCACTACACCTTGTGCAAGATGTGAAAAACCAGCTGATTTGACGGCCTTACTATGCAGGGAAACAATTCCGTTACAGCAACTTGTATGATTATTGACCCCAGAGTGTCAGACAAGTTATCTCCCATTGGTATCACAGTGTCTTGAGGCATTCATAAAATCCTCACACCAAGTATGATATTTGTGAAAGGGTTGGTCAGTAACAAGTAAACTGAGACATTACCTGCATCAGTGTTAATTGAATATAAATGACTAATGGATTAGTATACATCACACCATATAAGTTACCAGATGGACTAGGATGTGTTTGAACTAGCTGGACAATCCCAAAACTCCCTGTACTTATATTGTCTTCTAGATGTATGTCTATTCAAGAGCAGCATGGGTCAGGTGGCCTTTTCTGGTGGAGCAAGAAGACTGGTATTTTCAGCAGAGAGTGAATATCTTTCACAACATCCATTACATCAACTACACAAGTATATCTTATAACCTGGGGCAAATTCTAAACATGAAATGGTCAAGGGAGGATGTAACCACAATTCTAAACAGTGCAGCACAATTGGAAGGATAATCTCAGGTGGGGGGAACAAAAATTTGTCAAGAAGTTTCAATTGTTAAGAAGCTGTTACATTGTTCAATTGAGATTCAGTTTAACATTGCATTCTGAGATTGCATTAAATACAGCAATATACAATTTAGCATTTAACCCCCTTGTTTGTTTGCTCCTATAACACACAATGAAAGCACATTGTAATGGACACATGGTGAAAGCATTCACTGGTCACACTGAAGACCTGGGTTCAATTCCCAACGTGGGTACAATGTGTGAAGCCTATTTCTGGTGTCCAGCTCTAGAACCATTCTCAATCAGTCAGTCAGTTAATGACATACAAGTTACCTCTATAGAGCCGAAACAAAAATTATATTAACAGTTACTAGTTATAATATGTTAGCAAAACATCACAATAAGGTTTAATTCTGAATTTGGAATTTTCATTGACTTCTGCTGCAGTTTTGTGGTGTGCTAAATATGACATTTAAGTGGCCTGCTTCTAAATAAAAAGCCTTTGCAGTAAAATAACTTTCAAGTCAAAGACACTAAATTATTTATCGGAGAAACATCAAACGAAAAGCACAGCCATGCCCCACAATCCTCATCTGTATTTGCTGAGATAAGTCTGAAGGACATGCTCTCCTGTCACAGAGATCTATTACACCCTGCACAAAACAGAGATCTATTACAGCCAACACAAAACACATATTATCTGACAGCATACTTATTACCTTTCTACATTACTTGAACATTAGTGAACAGGAAATCCCTCTACACGCCCCATTGACCTCTTGCTCCTGAACAACAATTACCCAGTCCCAGGCCATGGTATTGTGTAATAACTACAACTGCTCCTTTCTACCACACAATGGAGTAACCCTCTCCCCCCACCACCTCATGTAGCTGGGATTAAGAATACATCAACATACTAGTAGTCTGTACCCCTAGGGCATGCACCATCCAGGCAGAACTGCTTACAGTACCTTGGTGTACCTGTTACTGGATGTTGCATAACTCTGCCATTAATCTATTGAAGTACAGGATCTGAGATACATAACCATCAACAAGATTCTGGAATACCCTGCCATGCTCAGTCTGTCTGACAGGATGTATATATTGGTGGGACATTACTAGCAAATATTCAAACATTAAAAAACTTGGTAGTTTTTCATCTTGTTTTAATGTGTCAAATATCACTTTAGCAAGTATGAACAAAAAAAGTAAAACACAGTCAACTTTTTCATTTAACCTATACATGAACATGAGCACATTGTCCAGAAAATCAATCAATCATTTATCTTAAAATGATTCCATCAATTTATAACTGAAACTATGTGTTTTTAACTGAGCATTACAAGCAATAATTCTCAAAGGTATAAACTACTATGACTTCTGAGTACAAATGCCATCAACGTATACAAACCATCATGATCTTTATGTTCTGTCATGTCATTATACCTGTTATCATTAGATATCATCATCTTGTAGTGATACTGTTCCATGTATATGTATATTGGAGCGGTCTTCATATAAGTTCTTCTGAGTTTGTTGACCGATCAAGTTCATGAATATTTTTTTCATGAAATAAATATGTTTAAACAGGGATACTCTACAACAGGGATAGGTCACTTGCTTGCTTTCTTTACCATTTGTACTTATTGATGTGTGCCTCATCAAAGCTCCCAGTGCATCTTCAGTTGTGTTTAACCAGGGAGACTATATAGAGTATATATATTGTAGATTATCCCTGGTTTAACAGAACTTCAGCCAGCTTATTGTATCAGTCAGAATTTTACAATGAATGAATTATAGTAAGAATTAAGAGCAAGAATTATGTGAGTGAACGAAATAAAGAAAAAGAATAAAAGAAAGAAGTACATATGTGAATGAAGAAAAGAATAAATGATACACAGTGGCCTTCCCTCCCAAAACATGTTAAAGAACGCAAAAGTATCCCAAGGGCACATTTGTTAACATCAGCTTTTTAAAAAATCTATGTTGAGACATTTTTGTTTACATTAGTAATTAATTCAGATATCTTATTGCATGTAGAGAATGGAATGGACATTAACAAAAAATAACTGACACTGTCACACACCCCTCAAAACAAAAAGTGCAAAACTGTCACAAAGCATCGTAAACACCTTTCCAGTTTTGTCAAATAATAAGGGCTTACACTTTATAAGAATACTTTTGCATTCTTTAACATATTTTGGGAGGGAAGGCAGCAGTGTATTATTTGTTCTTTCATTTATTCACATATGTACTTCTTTTTGTATTCTTTTTCTTTCTTTTATTCATGTATAATTCTTGCTCTTAATTCTTACTATAATTCATTCACTCATTGTAAAGTTCTGACTGATACAATTAAATGGCTGATGTTCTGTTAAACACAGCTGAAGTTGCGCTGGGAATGAGCCAAGTGACTGTGTGCGTTGGAGCATGACAAGGCACACGTTAATTAGTACAAATGGCAAAGAAAGTAAGTGAGTGGCCTATCCTTGTTGTAGATTATCCCTGCTGAAACAAGCATTTGTTTTGTAGTGGCCTGAAGTGTAACAAACCTGTCAACGTCCATGCTGGAGTACAGGCCTTCCGGACGATCAAGATCTACCTGAGAAAAGACAGTGAGAAGGACCACATTATTCCGCTTTCATATCATTATTCAGTGGCTGAAAAACATCATAAACCTAGGAAAGTACAAAACACATTCCCATACTAATATCAGTTACCTCCCCTTACGCATGTGCAAAATGGAAAACTCGTGCCAAGTTAACCCTACAAATTTGTTTAATGCCAAACTGCAGTTTGTAGATACTTGTGTGGACCAAATAATCCTGTGATTCACATCCTGAACACAAATGTACATAGCTAGGATATGATGTTAGCAAGCCAGCTAATCCAGGGAATTTAACAATAATTTTGTCAGAATTCTTGACATTTCAAAGAAGGCTGTTATTTCAGGATGCTTTTAATACGTTACTTTTTTCTATGACATTGGGAAATGTGAATATGTGAAGATACTACAAACATGTAGTGAATGAAACTTGGCAATTTCCCCAAACAGGCCATCACATCAAATAGTTGTGTCCTTTCTGTATTCAAACAGGAAATTCCTTCAGCCAATGTATTTTCCTGTAAGGATGTCATAACAACCATTTTATTTGATAAGCATAAAAACTCATATTTAAAGCCATGAATACTCCTGGATTTCAAAGGCTGTGAAAGGCTTGGCTCCTGACACCAAAAGCTGACATTAACCAGACACATATACTGCATCCTGGCCTCATTCAAACTGAGACCAGACACAAATATTTGGGTCCTAGGGCAAGGCAGCTGTTTCAACCACAGTCATCAAAGTCATGCATTGTTTGGTTGATACAATTAAAATATTTACTCCTTGGAGGGATTACATTGTAAGCTGAAGGTGTCAGTGGAGGACTTTCTTCACAATGTCATTGAAAGCTCCATCCATGATGGGTTAGGGTTGAGTATGTAAATGAAGTAGTTAAATTAATCAGTATCCAACTGAAGCATGCCCAGTGTGAAACCTTAGACTCCAAAACAGTATTAAAGCCAACTTAAGTAAACCCATAATGTGTGATCAATTCAACAGCTTTCTGACAACTACAAAGAACATGTGTAGTCATAACAGCTACGAACAAAGATACAATATGCAAAATGTCAACATGAAAAACAGCCATACAAGTAATTACAGAGTTGCTGATCAAATTGTTGAATTCATTGTCACATATGTTCTGGAATATATGATTAATATTTAGCTTTGTGAACTTTTTAAGACCTGATAGACATCATATCCTGTCGCCGGATTAACTGAAGGAAGTATGTATGTGTAAGGACTGGGATTCATCTGATAGAATGTATAATTCTCCTGTAAAGATGCACTTTAAACTTACCAGGGTGCATGAAAAATACTTCAAGACAACATACCAAGTACCGTAGAAACAGCAATCTGATCACTACAGTTTGTCACAGTAGTTTTCAGATTGGATACGAAATGATACTACAGAGTACCTCAAAAACAAGTACATTAACTTGCCTTATGTAACAAATGCAAGATACATTAACTTCTTTATTGTGAATGACACAATGTTTCACAGTGTATGCTTGCTCTTTCACCACCTGATCGAGTTGACATCCATCTTGCCTTTCTTATGCATTCCACATCTAATGCCCTTAAAAATTTGGTTTTGTCAGATATTCCTTCAGCGCTTATCATTTTACACTGCATTAAGCAATGTACCTGCAATATCATGGCTGGGGACACCAGAAGTGAGCTTCATACACTGTACCCATGTTGGGAATCAAACCTGGGTCTTCGGGGTGATAAGCAAATGCTTTCACCACTAAGCTACCCCAGCTCCCCAACTGCACACGATTAAAGTAAAATTCTGTCAGGGCTCGTAAATCGAGGGATGCTAACTTGCACCAGGAGCAACTAAGATAAAAACCTAGTTGCACCATCCAAATTACAATTGCAACGTAGTTAAACTGAAAACTTTACAGCATGAGAGAGTTCTTTCATTTGAGGAAATATTTAGTATGCCTCAATCGTTTTAAGAATGTCATCAAACTAATCCATAACAGAATCCTACTCTGATGTAGCAATCTAAACACTGATAAGTATAACAGATATTAGACAGCCCATGTTGTTCTTGTGGATATCAGACTGAAAACGCCCTACACTTTTTCCTCACTTGCAGTACAAGACTTAATATTTTTACACAACCGGATACCATTTTGAAGAGAAAAAAAAATTACTCCTTGTGTAAATCAGAAAATAGTTCAATCAGTCAATGATTATATAATCAAGACATAATGCCTCTCAAAATTTTCAACAAAAAATAAATAAAAAATTTAGTAAACTACTTTCTCACGACTGATTTCTACAATGGATCATTAGACAACAATTGAAGGGAACAATTTTATTAGATGTAATCTGTATATATTTATACATACAGTAGAACATGGATATAGCAAACACGGATATAGCGAACAAACGGATATTAAATTAACAAATTTAAAAGTCCTGTCAATGGTCCCTTTATAATATCATTAAAATTATACGTGAATAACGAACTCGTGAGTAGCGAATTAACGGTTATAGCAAACTGATTTCCTGACCCCAAGCCCAATTAACGATGTGAGTAACAAACTCACTCAGTGTCAGCTCAGTGTCCACTCAGCGACTTAGCGGTATACATCAACCTTGTGGGCGGTGAATCAACATTTTTTAACCTCGTTGGCTGTGAATCAACATTGTTTGATAGTCATTAATTAATTAACAAAAGAAACACATCATGTTTAAAAGCTTGACTGATACACAGATCTTCAGTTCGCTCTCGTCGCTATGGCAGGCAAACGTAAAGCTATCACCTTTGACACAAAGCTTCAGATAATCCAGGCTGTAGAATCAGGAGTAAGATCGAAGACAAACATCGCTCTCGACTTTGGCATTCCGAAATCAACACTCAGTTCCATTATTAAGAATCGCGACTCGATACTGGCAAAATGTGTCTCTAGTGATTTTGGCCCCGCCCGCAAGAAGTTACGAACTGCAAATCACCAAGATGTGGAAGATGCGCTCTACAAATCGTTTCAAGGAGCGGGAAGTGAAAACATTCCCATGTTGCAGACTAAGGCAAATGAATTGGCATCCAAGTTAGGTCATTTAGATTTCAGTTGCAACAGTGCTTGGATTGACAGGTTCACACAGAGGTGTGGTATCGTATGCAAATCAGCTCACGGGGAAAGTGCATCAGTTGACCCCAACCTCGTCAATGATTGGCTGAAAACTCGTCTACCTGGCTATCTTGAGGAATACAAACATTGTTAAACATGTTCTAGATAATGTATTTGAACAATGAAATCAGAATTTTAATGTCAATGTACAAGAATAAAAATATGTAGCCCATGTATATACGTGTCTCTTCATCTCTATAAGCTAATATGGCGGTCAAACGTGAATAACGAACAACGGATATAGCGAACTAAATCCCTTGGTCCCTTGGAGTTCGTTATATCCGTGTTCTACTGTATTTAAAGTGTTATATTTATACAATAGTCAATATCTATGATGTCAAACCCTCCACTTTATGTTGTATTATATGCTGCATGGGAGCAACCATAATACCATCAGCAGTAATGCTTGTTCACCAATCCAAATTCACTTTCATGAATAAAAATATGTTGAAACCAGATTCCTACTTACATAAAACAAGATCTGCCACTTATGGTAGTATTGTTTCATCCACGCACCATTCAATAGCATTTCCATACACAGAAACACCTATTTTCATATTAATGATTATCAGCAACAATCTAGTTTGTATGTCTCGCAGCCCCTTAAATATAATCCCTTCCCTTATTTATATTTTTTAATGTGTAGGGAAAAGTCTGCATGGGGAATTGTCTGCACCCCGCCCAGCCTTTCTGCAAATAGTCAAATGTAGAAATCAAGATAATGATTGGGCAAAATTTAGAAAACTTAGAAATAAGGTGACAACAGTGGTAAAGAAAGCTAAATCAGATTATTATTCTAAACATGATGACAAATTAAATAACAATAATAATTTAAAACTATGGTAGAAATTAGTTAACAATTACCTGAAAAAGAGTAATAACAACAGAGACACTTTCCCCCAATTGCATCACAATGGTGTCATTTATGAAGACGCACGTGAGAAAGCAAACATACTTAATGATTTCTTTATTGATCAAGCCAAAATTGAGCAATGAAAATTCATTAAGTGAAATTGTTTTGAATCAAAATGAAGTTAAAGATATCAGTTGACGTAAACAAGGCAATTGGCCCTGACAAAATAAGTAATAAGTTTATCAAGTTGACTGCAGAATCAATTTCTTTGCCCCTCACTTATATATTTAATAAGTCATTGCATGAATGTTTATTTCCTACCATGGAAAGAAGCTTCAGTATTTCCGTTGCACAAGAAGGGTAGTGTAACTGAATGTCAGAATTACAGGCCCGTTGCACTTACGAGCTGTATTGGGAAGGCATTTGCAAAATGCGTATTCAAATATGTTTTTAAATTTCTTTCGGGACAATAATGTCTTAACAAATTTGCAGCACTGTGCCCCGTTTCACAAAACTCTCGTAAGCCTAAGATCTCGTAAGTTTTCTCGTAGCCATTGTACCTGCTATACTGTAACGCAGGAGCTACGGTTGCTACGAGAAAACTTACGAGATCTTAGGCTTACGAGAGTTTTGTGAAACGGGGCCCAGATTTATGCCGGGAGATTGCACTGTGTATCAATTTACATATCTATATGACTTTATAGCAAATGTCTTAGGTCATGGAAAAGAAGTAGTAGCCGTTTCCTGCGACATTAGTAAAGCTTTTGATACAATATGGCATAAGGGTGTACTGTTTAAATTACAGGCCTATGGAATACGTGGCAGTTTAAATGAATGGTTTCACAGTTATCTTAGTAACAGAGTACAAAGAGTAGTTATAATGGCCGATCATCAGATCTAAAACACATATCGGTTGGGGTCCCCCAGGGATCAGTCTTAGGGCCGCTATTGTTCTTAGTGTATATAAATAATATTGTAGATGTCATTAACAGCAATATTCGACTATCTGCTGATGACACATCAGTATATGTAATTGAAAGGAACTCGAGTAATTGAAGTATATTCCCATAAACATTTAGGTGTTCATTTTCAAAAAGATTGTTATTGGAAAAAACAAATTGAAGAGATAGTAAAAGCTTAACTAGACATACATTAGAATGTATGTATACTTATTATACTTCCACAATTTGATTATGGTTGCCACATATGGGACCACTGTACAACAGAACAATCTATTATTTTCGAAAATTTTCAATTAGACGCTCTAAAAACGATTTGCGGAGTCGTGAGAGGAACTAGTCATGAAATAATCTACAATGAAACTAACTTCGTACCATTAGTCAAGTGTAGAGAAATCAAGAAACTTACTTTATTCTACAAAATGAATAATAATCTTACTCCAAACTACTTATCTGATTTAATTCCAGAACATGTTTCAGCTTGAAGTTCTTACAATCTGAGAAATACTGATAGTATTCTCACAATTCGTTGAGTCCTATGCTCGGTCCTTTTTACCAAACCCCATACTCTTATGGAACAATTTACCATCTGAAATAACTAACTTAGAATCAGTAAATTCATTCAATAAACGACTGCAGACCAAAGAAAGACATGTTTTCTTTGACAAAGACTTTGGATCTAGATTTTGTCAAACAATTCATGCTCGTCTCAGATTGGGGTGTAGTGACTTTAACACTCATCGTTTTGATAGACACATTTCAGATAATCCAAATTGTGCATGTGAGTATCCATGGGAAGACTCTCTCCACTACTTCTTTTCTTGCCCTCATTATGACTTAATAAGATCAGATCAATTTTTCTACACTAATGGCTTTGACTTAAATACAGTTCTTCAAGGTAATCAAACTTCAAGCAACAGAATTAATAAGCTCATTCTTGACTCTGTTCATACATACATACATACATACATACATACATACATACATACATACATACATACATACATACATACATACATACATACATACATACATACATACATACATACATACATACATACATACATACATACATACATACATACATACTGCTTTCAAATAGATTCAAATTTTTCTAGACTACAATTACTATGAATCTTTTTAATGCAACTTGTGTAGACCTATTTACCCGAATATGAATGATCTCATGCCTTTGTGGAAATATCTGTTCTTTTTGCTTTTTTCTGAAATAATTCATTGCCTCTGAACTGTATAAATTTTTGAGTGTATGATATTATAGTTATTGGAGAGGAATTACATAAGCATTTGGCTTGTTGTGCCAATCCATATTCATGTTATTTATATTTTTCATGAATACAAATATGTTTATAAAGCCTTTCTGCAATGATAAATACCTAATTGAAGGAAGTCCCCTTTTCTTTAGAATATACATTCTCACTTTCAGTATATAAAGAACTATTTGTTTCTATCAAAATTATATATATTCAAAGACTAATCATTAGTCTACAATGCATATTTCAACATTTACTCAATTACTCAGACTACCTTCCTGACTCCTACATGTATCAGTGACTTTTCTTTCAGGTATTTCTACCTTTTCAGGAAAGGCTTCCTTCCATTCCACCATATTCTTTCTTACACAAATCAACAGAGGTAACAAAAAGTGGTTCAACCCTAAGTACTGTTCGTAATTGGAGGACTTTTAGTTATTTTTGTGAGTCCTCTAATAATTGTTGTGTTAGGTTTCATTAATAATTCTAGTATATATCAATTACAAATATTATTTGGGATGGGGGAATGGGAAGAACTCTTAAGCATTTTCATTTTGACAGACCACTGCAATACAACAAAATTTACAAAATATTACAAGGATAAGTTGGATTTGTTGAAAAGATAACAGAATAAAAGAAACATAATTTTTTCACTAAGAAGTTGACACCTGAAATGTACAACATGACATACACCTGTCATGAAGCCTTCAAATTCCTGGGTCTCAGTTTCACACCCAGGAAACCAGCATAACTATATATTGAACTAATTAGCCAGCCTCTGAATGGCACATCTGCACTCAATTGTTCAGGAGACAGGCTTTGTACGGCAGGCTTAATGGAAGTTATTAACAAGGTGTTAATTGCTTGCAGGCCTTGACAGCTTGTTGTTACACAACCATGGAACAAAGGACACAGGTTCTTTGTGTGTTCACTGGAACAGAGGATCATCCTTTCTCTAAACACACACCTTCATACTGTTTCCTGTTTGGGTATCCCATATATATACCGAGGAAAATCCCACTCATTATTTTTGGCCAGCATGTCCTCATTTTGACTTAAGGATCTAAGACTTAGTAAATAGGTAGGTGAACTTTTGTCTTACCAGTAGATTTTTAAAAAAGATTGTACTATGATGGGGGATAAATGTTTTGTTGAAAATTGTTGTATTTAGTCAGATTCCTTTATTAGAAGAAAGCAGTAATGCCCTTCTAATGCTCGAATTATTTACTTCAAATTTCATGAACTATTCCCATGGTAGTCCCCCTAACCAGAGACCATACTAATATTTCATTATATGGTCTTTGCTATGACTTACTGCAGTGATACTAGGCACTGATGGAGTGCTACTGACTATGCCTTGATGTAGTGGTACATTGGTGTACTCAATCATTTTATGCTGTGCAGCCAATCCATGATTTGACACAAAGGTATAGTTAATCATTTTGTGCGGTGTTGTGAATCCGATCTGACATGAAGGTATAAACAATGCTCTTGTGAAGTACTGCCAATCCATGACTTGACAAAATGGTATGATCAACAAACGTATGCAGTGCTGCTATGGTATTGATAAAATATCATCTATGTCTTGATGCAATGCTGCTATCTAAATCATTTTCAGTGACTTGATCCAGTGCTAAATTATGACTTGATGCCACTTTCCATGACTCAATGCAACGATGCTGTCTTTGACTTGATGTAAAGATATTGTGACTTATTTATGAAATGCCTACATTTTTACAAGTTACATTGGGGAAATGGAAGGTATGTCATGATACATAAGTTTCATGAATGGATATGTATCACAATACCCATGTCACGAATTGATATGCATTGCATAGCCTATTTTGCAGCATTATTGCATTAATTTAGTTACATTTTGAACATTAAGATTTCATATTTCATAAATGTATACGAAAAAGAACATTTTTTATCCTCAGAGATTAAAAACTTCTAATTTTCAATCCTGGAACAAGAACAATAATTATCTATAACTCTCAAAACATTAACAAACATGATACAATTGCAAAAAGCAAACAATACATACACATATTTCAAATGAAACTATCAAAAATAAAAATAATTAGTTTTGAATGTATTGATAACTATCGTCTTAGAAAAGGTATTGATGCATTGATATATCGCGGCATCCCTATGATATGGTAAGGTATTTAACTGATAGTGACCCACCTCAGTATCCACAATGGTCAATCAATGACAAAGGACAAAGAACGAAGTAATGTACAACAATGAATTAACAATGCAGGACAAGCCCATACTAATTACACCCTCTGGCTATATTATTTCTTTGAGATGACACGCCTATACATATTACATGACAGGTGCTAATTGCCCCATGTGTGGACTGGAGGGGGGTGTGGGGGGTTACAAAATTGATCTGTATAATTACCATTGTCTATGTCTCAGAAGAATTTGTAACATGTTGAAGCTCAGAGAAGATAATTCAGAATATGTGTTGGTAATGTCAAGTTACATATATTTACTTAGACACACTTCTGTGAAAATGTATATTTGTTGGTACAGTGTAAGAAATGAGGAGGCTCATGGGGGTTGTTAGGTTTTTCGCATGTAAAAATTTCACTATCCTAATCATCAAGCGTGATAAAAAAATGGACATTCACCTTAATTAGAATATTTCTTATTACTTTACACTCTATAGAATCAAAGGGTTATAGTGTCAGTAGAAAGGTGTTCAGTATTTTGTACCCTCCCCACCTTGTCTCTGTACTTGCTGGTATCCACCATTATGAACGTCTTGTTTCCACGATAGAGACAGTTGATGTTGTCTACAGCATCAGCATGGACTACGGACTTAGTTCCCCCACTGCTGAACCACATCATCTACGGAAAAATAGCATACAACAATTTAGATGTGCTGTTTTCTGAAATGTGTACTACATTAGTCATCATAAGTTAAGAAAATGTGCAGAGAAAATACAAAGTGGAAGTACACCATTAACTGAAGTAACACCAAACATGACAGCATGCCCATGTTCATAAGATAATTTGCTAAAGTAACATTTGAAAGGGCATATGTGCAAGTTTCTAGCATTTTCACTTAACTTGGAAATCTGACATACCGCAGTGACCACACTTTCTTCCATTAACTGAGTACACTGGACTGCACATGGGAACACCAAGTCACCTCTGGAAATACACATTTACAATCTGCAGTATAATGATATTTATGTCTTTATGTCTTCTGGGTCCAAAGTGCCTAGAGATTACAAAAATTACTGATTGTTGCCTCATATCTCTTCCAGATGAACATCATGAATATATTCTATTAGAATCATCTATGTATTCTAGCTCTATGTGATTATATAATGTATGTGTAAGTCCTGGGTATAATATGCCAGAGGCCTGAAAAACAATAAACATATTTTGACCTTCACTCAATGTACAGTGTTATAGTACTACCAAATGTGCACGCTTCATATGAATAAAAATTGATAAAATGCAAAAGATAAATGACTCACTTTTTGACAAACGGGACGAATAACTCTAATAGTTACAACTTTACAACTGAAAGCAGACATTTTGGATACATCAGTAAAAATATACACAGAAATGTACCCGAGATACTCTGGGACACCATCGACCATGTAGTGTTCTGTTTTGTTGTAAATCTTTACAAAATCTTGAAACTTCATATCTTCAGTATTTTGATCTCTGCTCTCCTTCTTTATTGTTTCAAGATGAACGATACTCTCTTCCGGTAAATCAAGCGACAGAAAATAATCGTCTGTCCACAAAGTAAAAGCAGGTGATAACTTTGCAGCTCCTGTCATCTTTAGTGGCTTAGACCCAAAAACATAGTCTGTCAAAAACGCCCTTTGGTCGGGAAAACCATCAACTGAATCAATCTGTCTACTTGGACGACCTGATCCAAACGGCTTCAGGTGCCCCGGCTGACTTGTCAAATCCTTAGCAGACTGTTTACCATTTTGAGGTGGTTCCAAAACGACAGACCCTAACATTAAGCTGATAATGGTAACAATATGTGAACATTTCATGGTCGACACAACAACTACGCCACGTCAATAGTACTTCATGTCAAGAGTTAGCTGTCTCTAAAATAACTGATCTTCCTCTTAGCCATAAAGTCTTTTCGCAAACAAACCCAGGCTGAACTTCACTGCAGCCCACATGGAGCTTACATATTCCTTACGACAAACCATATATCATATGCGTTGCTAAAAGTATCTGAAATTTTAAATGTTGCAACGTTCAATATATTGCACTACTGTGAAATCATAAATAAAACAGTTTTTTTATGAATAAGTATTGGTTGATCTGTGTGTATCCGTCAACATTAAGTAAATTGTACAATATTACATGTAAGAACTAAAGACGGTCAAGCGATCAGATTTGTAAAACTGTTTTATAATATTGTATCATGGTCTTACGACTGTTATTTTGGTGGCATGCTTTAATATATTCTTTCTTTCTAGTAAAAGTCCCACTCAACTGTTAATTAATTTATATCACCCCTCAAGCTTAATATCACAATGTAAGTTGCCACTAAGAAAGGCGTACACAGGTAAATTTGCATATAACACTGAAACCGGTTTGCTGAACTGGAACGATGTGCAAAATACTATGATTGAATTTGAAATTACGACCAAAAAAATAATTTCCAGATGGCATTATACTTAATCATGTCATATGAAAAGTTAATGTTTGGGAAAACATAAAAATATGATAAATCTGTAACCTGTCGTCAAAGAAGAGGCCCCCGACGATATGTCACGTGACCTCTCCGCCATTTATCCTTTTTCTACCTTGGCCAACAAATTTCTACCAGTAAATTTTGAAAGGTCTTACTGCGGTAGAGGAGTTTTCTTAAAGCTCTGCGAGGTAAGAACTTATTGTTTAGGTTACCTGGAACAGTTTTGTGCATTTGTGCTTGCATTTATATCACAATTGCCTGCTGAAAACGTTTTTCAAATATGAGCCTTTGCTTGACTCCTTGCTAACCACCTTCATGGCCATGATGTGCGTGGTGCAAGACAAAGGGATTTCTTTGTCCTGGTTGTTTGTTGTATCTGACTTGGGTGACAGTGGATTTTTAGTGTCTGAGTTTGCAAACCTAAGCGTTTGAAATCTATTCTGGGCCTCACATGCTCGTTGAGTTGTTCATCTCTTTTGTACGTCGGTTAATTTTGCTATTTGCAAACACGTGGTCTCCCCGCGTGGGCATGACTGCCGACGACCCACGCCGATCAGTCATCGAAGTAGGTCAACAGGATACGGTCGGTTTTTTTTCCTTGGGCTTGGGTACCTTCAGTTGATAGTGGAATATATTCTGTATTCATGAGTGGTTATTTGAGAAGTACATTAATATGAGTCTCACTTTATGGAATTATTTAAACAAGTATTTTTGTTCCGGTCAATTCATAAATATTCTTTGTTCAACAATGATATGCCCCGTCAATGTGTACGCGTCCTTATCAATAGTTATGATGAAGTAGTAAACAAAGTTATTTTACAGGACGGCATAAATAACCATTTCTGACGTTGGGTTGGATGAAATTGATGTTTCAGCTTAATTGTTTGTATCCGAATTATAAAGAAATGATTGAATGTTTTATCTTTTTTGCAGTAATGACCACAAACGGTGAGGAGCAAATGGACCAAATGACAGAAGACAAATTATTAGCCGAAGACGAAAAAGACGACCAAATGGATTTTGAAATTAACGGCAGAGCGGAGGACTTGCAAAAATTAATTGACTATGGAATTGACAGAAAAGTGTCTGAAGAGTTGGTCAAAATTTATTTAACAGGTATGGGAAGGTAGCTAACTTTTAACGTGCGTACTAGACAGCCTTATTCTGGTGAGATTACACTACTCCTGAGATAATGCCAACATTTATTTTGACATTGTTCGTTTGTATTTGAAGAGTTTTGGTGTAGCATTATTTAGTCATCACATACAGTAAGTATTTGTTCTCCTGTTTCAGGAAAACTCACCCCATCAGATCTAGATGAACGCGCACTAGACGCGCTTAAAGAATTCAATGCCACTGATGCAATAGAGGTCCTGAAACAGTTTTGTGACAGCAACTTAGAACATGTGGGCAATAAAAGTGCATTTTTGTGTGGACAAATGAAAACGTACCGCCAGAAGAGCAAGCAAGGTGGTGCAGCAACACAAGCCAAGGGCCCAGATGAAGCCAAGTTGAAAGTGAGTTACTGTTGCATATAAGGTGAAGTCGTTCGTGACATGGTTTGTCGTATTCTTCAACATACATATTAATCACTAACTAATAATTTCTCAACGGAAGAAACCTTATTCTGTTTTGTTGTTTTTTTGGTCATATATTTCTGACATTACATTCACTTCTTTGACCAAGGAAAATTGTCGTTTCTAATGTATTTATGTAATTCAATTTTTCTTTATTTCAGGAAATTTTAGATAGAACTGGATATTCCTTGGATGTCACTACGGGTCAGAGAAAGTATGGAGGGCCTCCACCTAATGAGGAGGATGTACAGCCAGGTCCTGGTCACGAGGTTTGTTTTTACCTAACCAGAATTCCTCATAAGTTTAAAGGCTCAAAAGAGATACTTATACTTCTAGACTTCAATGAAGTATTGATATAGCATGACATTCTTAGTGTCAGTGTTCTGCACACACCAAAAAAAAATTAAAAAACAAAAAAAAAATATTTTTTATGCATGTTCTGAACACATACATTCTGATCTGCTTAAGTTAAGTATGTTGAAACAGCAACACATAGATCATTCAGGATTGTAATGAAAATTTCACTCAAAACATATGGACTACATATTTGTAATTTTATTTCTCCACGCAAAACCTGCCATAGATTGATTGTTTCACCTAGCAAAGTACCATATATCAGTTTAGAGCTCTGCAGATAGTACTCCTTCCTGTAATGGAGGGATGGGCATAATTCACATCAACAGCCTCATGAATACATAAAATACTTGAAAAAATGAAAATGAACTATTCACTTTATAGTCTCTTGCATCAAGTTTAACAAATTACTATTTTTAGTATTGTTCATCATTTCAGGTCTTTGTTGGCAAAATTCCGAAAGATCTGTTTGAAGACGAACTTATTCCATTGTTCGAGAAATGTGGAAGGATCTGGGATCTCCGACTAATGATGGATCCCCTGACAGGCCTTAACAGGGGATACTGCTTTGTCACATTCTGTGAGAAAGTAGGGGCACAAGAAGCAGTCAAGCAGGTACCTGTTCAGTTGAATGCTTTGCAAAAGTACTGTTATCGTACATTGCAATTATTTTCGCTCAGCAAATTTAAGCTGTATCTCAGGTTGTTAAAAGGCAAACAGTATGTTGACATTTGCTTTTGTAAATCACTGAAATAAAGTTATGTATCTTGTGTAAAGGCAGAATTGTTTCTGTACAATTTTACACAGCCATATGTGATCTTGTCATCATACCCAATATACATGGGGAATGGTTTGCCGGGCACATTAATATTGCAGTTTGCTCAAACTGAAAAATCAGTAATGCTCATTATCTGTTGCTATTTCAGCTGGACAACTATGAAATCAGAAAGGGCAAGACATTGAAAGTTAACATCTCAATTGCCAACCTGAGGTTATTTGTTGGAAACATTCCCAAAAATAAAACTAAGGAGGAAATCCGAGAAGAATTTGGGAAAAGAACAGGTTAGTTTTAATGTGTCATTGAAGCTCTACAATATGACTGAACTAACACTGGAAACCATCCCTTCAGTCTTTGTTGATAAAATAAGAACAAGATAGTGCAGTTCCCAGTACAGTCTGTCTTGTGTCTTTTGAAGTCTGTAAATGACATTCATGTCTTCACTGTTTACTCTTTCTTCTAGAGGGTCTCACAGATGTGATAGTGTACGGATCAGCAGACAACCAGAAACTGAAAAACAGAGGATTCTCATTCTTGGAATATGACAGCCACAAATCTGCTTCCACTGCCAAAAGGAAACTAGGAAGTGGCCGTGTTAAAGTCTGGGGTTGTGACATTATTGTTGACTGGGCTGATCCTCAGGAAGAGCCAGATGATGAGACCATGCTTAAGGTATGCTTGTTACTTCAGATGTGGGCTGATGTGCACTGAATTCTATGATTCTCTAGTAATTGATACTTTACAACAGTTGAATAGGGAATTGATGTGAACAGTACTAGTACTGCACCTGGTGAATGTTTGAAGTAAGATACCTTCTGGCTACTCAAAAGTGACTAAAATTAGCTCATTTTTCCTACTATGTTGAACTTTGAAATCTTGTTTCAGGTAAAAGTGCTATATGTTCGCAATTTGACGGCGGATGTGACAGAAGAAATACTTAAAGAAAAGTTTGAAGCCTTCGGCAAAGTTGAACGAGTGAAGAAAATCAAGGACTATGGATTTGTTCACTTTGAAGATAGAGATCATGCAGTCAAAGCAATGGAAACTCTAAACAACACAGTAAGATAAAATGTTTTTGTCATAAGCAGCTCAGGTTAAGAATCTCAGCACATAGGCAATATTACAGCAATACCTGTGAACTTTCAGACATCTCTTCATTCACCTCACAGATCCCCGCTGAATAATCTTAAGATATGTAGTTGCTCTTCAGTTGAGCAATGCCAGAAGTCCTTCCCTGTAATACAGGTTGATAATTGCCACAGAAGAAAGGCCATTTTGAACTTGTGGTTATTAATGGTTATAAGTATCTGTGGAGAGAAACGTTGTACCGCTTTCTACACATTCTTGTTGAATGTTTAGATTGAGTATGCAACTACATAGCTGTAATTACTTCTGGACCTTGACATCTGTAGTTGATACTCAAATGTATTGGAAGATTGAAAAGGGCCAAGGTATAGTTGTGCACAACTCCTTCCACATACCTGTGATTTATGGATACCAAAAGCAAAGTAATTTTTGTCTTTACAGAAAGTTGGAGGCATGGAAATCGACATTTCTTTAGCCAAACCACCATCAGAGAACAAGAAGAAAGAACAAAGGAAGAGGGACAATGAAAGAAGACAATACATGAGAGGCTTTATGGGGTATGAATTTGCTCTTTGCAGTTGCGTTTGGATTATTTCAATGCAGACAAATTTTTTTTTACACATTTGAGGTCCAGTTAGAATCTTTGTAAATTATTCAGATATTTCTGTGAAAAATGTTTCTATTAAGTGTATTGCACACATGTGCACCGAAAGTTTTGTAAAACTTAAAAAAATAATCTTGCATGCGTACACTCAAATGTAGAATCTTAGCTTGCATGCCGATGAAATGGGCACCTTGCAGTCTATCGTTTCTCATTTCAAATATAAATACCAAACACATGCATTTACACTTTATTATATATTTGAAATTAATGTAAAATGGCAAAATACCCAATTTGAGTGAGGCGAGTACAATTTTTGGTTAACTCGGGAAGAAATGGATACCAGTTAAGATAAACCCTAGTGAGCACATTTTTCAGTGACCCAAACAGTTATCTGTAGCTCTGTTGTAGGTACACCAATATATAACACATGGAATATCAGGCTAATTTTATAGTTGCTTGCATGCACGCGCACACATATACATCCTCACTGATACATTATAGAGAACTTCCCTTAGTGCCACGTGTTCTGGACCTTGCCACTTTCTTTCCATATTAATATTTTCACCGTTATTTACAATATCATGAATGTGTTTTAAAATCAATAGACAATGTAAAAGTTGGAAGTGTAATTAGGACAACATCTTTTGCATGCAGCAGGTTGACAAGTACCACAGAAGACAGCCCATCTTAAGCTGACTGCTTTCTAGTGGGAATGTAAATCTGTGGAGAGAATTGTTGTATCGCTTTCTACACAATCTTTGTGGATGTGTGGATTGAATGTACAACTACAGATATATGGATATTAAGTGAGCATTTTCCCCCAAACCCTTTTGTCAAAGTACCATAGCTATGATTGTGTTTTCCCTCAGATACGACGACTTCTGGGGTCCCCCAGCTGGCGGGAGAATGCCCCCTCCAAGTGGGCCCCCGCGAAGAGGTGGCTTCCGGCCACCACCTCCACAAGGAAGATATGGAGGTAAGCATCTACATGTGTATGTCCTTCCTTAGTTGTTCCTGTATCCTCTTTGGCTCACTTCAATTGTATGGTCCTCGAAGGAAATGGTGACGTTTTGGCTGTCAAAATTGCTTGCTTTGGAAAGTTTGTGCGGTATTGTAGATGTAGTAGCATTCAAAAATGGCAGTTACGAAATTTTGTTTTTTGGCTTTTGACTGTTTTGAGTAGTAAAATTTTGTTTTGTTTGGGCGGAACCCTGTTTGAGTTGATGAGGTAGCTATGTGGTGTAGTAAATCGTAACAAAGCTCTGTGTGGGACTTGTTTCAGATCCCTACTATGAAGATTATGGTTGGTTTGACTACGATGACTACTATGGAGGCTATGGTCCCCCAGTCCCCCGAGGCCGTGGGCGTGGCGGCCCCCCTCCCCCAATGGTTAGTAAACCTGTTCTATCATCCTTACTGCCTTTACACGCGAGTATCACAGTATCAGTTCCAGATCTATATCAAAGTTGTAGAACTGGCGTTCCCTAGCTGTGTATATTAAAGATGTGACGCTATGCTACTTCCCCTAATGGAGGGAATAGCACGATTCATATCAACAAAATTAAAAAGGCAGTGAAAATCAAAATTTCAAAAATTTGCCAGAATTGGCAACCAAAAAGGAAAAGCTATCAAAAGTACCAAAAATGTAACTGCCTACATTTTGGCCCAAAATTTGAAAACGAAATCTGAACAAGAACCTGAACCTTCAAAATTTCTAAGAGGGAGCACACATACATGTTAGGTTCGTGTATATATATATGTAGATATATTCATATGTAGAGATCATTAAGAAATAATTGTTAAGAACTTTCAAGTTCAATTTTATGGAGTTTATCTTTTTTCTTATTTTGGTAAGTAAGGTTGATAGTCTACAAGTGTTTTTTTGCTTTACAGGCTATCCGTGGGCGTGGGGCCCCGCCCCGAGGCCCTTCCCGAGGTGGGCCAGGGGTGCGGGGAGGCCCTGGGCGTGGCGCCCGTGGCCGAGGCGTGGTAGGCCCCAGGGGCAGAGGAAACGCCCAACCGAAGCAGTTGAGAGGGGGAAAGAGGAAAGCAGGGATGGAGTTGCACGTGGGACAATCAAAGAGGAGGAATCTGGATAGCTGGGGTAACCAGCCTATCCCTCAACAGCCCTTAGATCAGTCTGGATATGGTGGCTACGGTGGAAATGACTCTCAGTGGTACCAGGATTCATACGGTCAAAATTGGGGCTAAATCAAGAGGTCGACCTGCCTTTCATCCTTTGTTGAAACTAAAAACAAAAATTGCTGAGCAAAATTTGAAATTTTTTACTTCTGGCTGTTTCCTCATGGAATATATATGTACATATTCATCCTAACATCCCCACATTTGGAAAGAAGATCGAGCCAAAATTGGAGTTATTTTGTGCAAGAATTGGAACTTTCTCCACCTATTTACCAGCTTGATACATGGATACTATTCAAAATCATATGGCCTTTAAAAATCTAAAAGGTCTGGCAGCTGTTGTGATTAACAAAATTGCATAAACAGTTACCCATCGGACACACTTGAACATCAATCATGAATCACTTAAAGGTGAAGGAATTCAAATCATGGAATTTCCAAATTGTACTGGAAGCTATTTTACTCATTTGCTGTAATCATTGTCCTTTTGTGCTGGAAGACTTTTGTTTCATTAGTGCATTTATTTTTATCATTCGCTGTAAAGAAACAAGCCTAAATCATGGCAAATGTGTGTACTCATTTGGCTCACAACCAACTTGTCATCAAGTTCATTTCACAAACTTTGTAATATTTCACATTTATCATTGTGGTTTGTAGTGTCTTTTTCTTTTTGGCATTTAACAGCAGCTACTTATGTAATCCAACAAGAAAAGAATTAGTAAAATTGGCAAATAAAGTCATGGTTTTATGTGTAGATGTCGGAATTTCAAAATCTGTCATTTTTTCCCCCCTCTTCACTCGTGAACAAATTGTTCATAGGAAGAATGTTCACAATGAAATTTTGTAATAAAATTAGGTTTCAAAATTTGAGACCTCAAAACTATGTTGCATTTGGCTGGCTTTGACCAGTTTCTTGGTCCTTTTTGGTGAATGCAGTCAGTCCCTCACAAGTGGTGGACCTCTACAACCATGGCACCGGAGGCACAGGGACTATCAGGTAAATGGCAAGCAGGTGGATAAACAAGAAGCTATATTTTCCAAAGTATCAACCAACTGGCAGTTTCATTAAATATATTCTTTGTTTTTAAACTTACCATAGCTTGTTCGTTCACTGCTATCCCTGTTTTGGTGATTGGTTTGTTTGCCATGACATGCATTCACGGGGTGAAGGTAAGCTTTACTGGAGGTATGTACCAAGACTTACTTAAAGTAAACGTAGCATTCAGATTCTTGGTTCCTTTGGAACAATATCCCCTGATGCATGAGAGCACAAACCCAAGCTACTAGGGACAAGGATTCCAAAAATGCGTGTAGGTTTGGCAAAAGCAGTTGCTGCTCAAAAGCCACTCCCAAAGCCAAGGATTGTGGTTTCCTTCAAGAAAAGAAAATTACTATCCAAAAGTTACTGAACTTGATGTTGCTCAAAAGCAATATCCTCCAATATCGGGTGCATTTATACATTTGGTTTGAATTCCCCGGTATAGGAAACCCTGTATGTCAATGTGTGAAAATTAACCACCAAGTCTTACATGTACTTCTACCAACTTGGTATTTACTGTCAGGTTTCTATCAAACATCGGTCATGCAAACCATTACAAGAGTCAAGATTACATGCAGATTTTGCATGCGAGTGTTTTCCAAACTGAAAAAGTGCTGATCGCAGCTGTTACTTGAACATTGACAAAGTTGTCAATGGTCCATTATAACTTTACGGGTACTCCTGAATTGACAATTTCTAATTGATGTCACAATGTGCACATGGCATAGCTATGCTTAAATATTTGAGGCCATAGTTTTACCTTAAAAACACGCATTTAAGAAAAACCCACTTTTAAAAACGTTTCTGCGTTGGTACATAGTTTTTTCATTCTAACAGGTTACTATGATTTGCAATTATTTAACCACCCCAAAAACAGTAATTAACAGTGTAGTTTCTCTTGGCGGTAGCTTACTCATAAAGTTAGGTCTCCTGATCTAACGTATAAATTGGGTGATGAAGGAGGGGAAATCGGTTAATTTTTATCTATCATCACATATTGATTAGATACATAAAATTTTATTAATTCCCGACCCACAAATGCGAAGTGGAAATGGACAAGGACTGCCTTTAAACGTACCTAAGTGGATCGTTGCCCGATGGTCTCTGCTCCATCAATTTAGTCGGAATCTTGTGAAACGCAAGAGAGGTCATTATACCCGTTTTGACAATGTGGTTATGTTTGTAAACCTTAATGAAAACAACTGGAAATAGAGAACACTAGGCACATCGATAGTTGAACGTGTACCCCATTTTTCCTAACAAGAAGTGGCTGGCTACTAAGTATCCTGTGGATTTTATGAGAGCTTCAAACTTTAATTTGTAGTCACTGCAAAGAGGGTTGTGTTCGAACTTAATGCAAGGTGTTTTCACTTAGATTATACGTGTTTGTGGGTTAAACATTTACGCCTTTCTTACGTCAAAAGCGGATTCGACATGTTGCTTTTAAGTTTTCGCTTAGAAAATCCATGTTATAAATCAAACCATTATGCACTGCTTACATTAAGAGGGGATTCGACATGTCTGGGACGATGAAATTTTCTTGTGTCGTTTCAGTTCCTAAACCCAGAACAGGTGTGAAAACAATTTGAATTAATCAGGTTGTGTACATAAATCTTGACATGGCAGCTAGAGCCATAAAAGGGATTAAATGAAACTCGTTAAGTATGGCACATTAAATCAAACATTGAAGAGATTTCCACCACACCCGTTCTGATTGGTGGTAAGTTAGCGAGCAACCATTCATTTGAAGGAGTTGTAGAAGGGTCAGGGCACGATTGAAAATATTGTATTCCTTTGTCACGAGAAAACAATTGGGGTGGGTTTTTTTCTTGACCCTCTATGATGGAACGGTTGCTCTGTAACTACCGGCATGGTCACGTGTTGTCCCAAGGATGGAAAGCTGAATAACGCAAACCTTGTCCATTATTAGTGCTTTTGGAAAACGGGTCTTTGTCCGAAAATATCCCCAGCGAATTCACTCGCCACAGCGAACATTTATTCCAATCACAGGCGTACCCTCGCGATGTAGAGCGGGAATGGTTTTGTTTTTACCCAAAACCTGTCGACCAGCTTGTTTCGACATTCCGTTGGTACAACCAAACCAGAATTTCTTTTGGGCACAGGGCATAGTTCTCGTGTGACAGATACGTACAATACTGTCTGTTATTTTCTAGATAATGCAAAGACGTGGGACTTGAGCTTGTCCTCGTCACCTGACGTCGCTGCTGCTGTTGTAACAAGACAATGGCTAAGGCGAGGAGTCTCCGCAGGTGAGTTTATCGCTTATTGGCGTACGCTGGGCGTCATGGAGGAAAGAACTTCGTTATCATGAGGTCTTGTGCAAATTGTATTGACTAGATTCTTACGTTGAAGGCGTTCAAACTGCTGGGATAAAAATGGCGTTAAACGATACTCACTCCTTATGAGGCGGCCAACAAGGTTCATTAACACTTTCGAGAAAGCAACATGACGCCTGGCTCCGCGTGATACTTTTTGGTTTTACCTCGGTTGTCATAGCGGTTGTGAATAAACTCGTTACAACATATAATGTGAAGTATTTGTCGTTTCTCAGGACATGCTCAAATATTCGAGGTGATAGTTAATGTTCTGGTTTGGTTGTCTGTGATAAATTGAGATTCACTTCAACCGACTGGTTTGATTTACCTCGTCAGGTTCTTGATTACGTTCGTAAATGGATTGTATGTACTATTAATATCAAGAAGGCAACGATGACTGTCATGTGTCTATAACCCAAAGGCCCTATAATGTTTATTTTTTTTAGACGAAAGTGCTGTGTGATTTACCAATAGACCAGTGTGCACATGACAATTCTCGCAAGCATTGGTTTCTTAGATGACACAAACTATATTACACACTGAACTGATTTCACCTCTTTATGAACCCGTGAGTTATTTCTTTCATTAAACCTGAATCAAGATAGAATTTAAATTTCATCGAACCAATAATAAGAGTGTTTTGTGTAACGCTGACGTCCGCCAACAAAGGCAATGCTAAGTCACAGTTCGATTGCCCAAGATAATTCGTTGATTTCTATGAAACGTTGAAAGAGGTTTTTTTTGTCTTTTTGAAGCGTGTGAGAGTTAGTACTAGCTTTAGATCAAAGGGCAGGGAGTTCCAACTCATTGTACTCGATCAAAATCCGGATTGCCCTCCCTGATAATCAGGCGTCGATGTTTACCCGACATGAAAGAAGATGCTGAGGGAAATGAGAACTTTACCTATACCCTATTAGATCGATCAATATTGTTCCTTCCTCTTAATGATCACGAACGGGACCTGTTCAGGCTCTGGCGTGTCACAAAATAACAAGGCTAGCTATTCTCGAAACGTTTGTAGCCCTGTGAACTTCTTCTAGTCCATTCTTAACATGTTGTCTACGCTCCAAGTTGAGAATTTCCCAGGCTACCAACGTTTCGATGGCCCATGGTGTTGCAAGCAATAACACAGTATGCCCTTACAGATGCAATTAAAACAAATTACACGGAAACCGAAGACTCCAACCTTCTTCACCAAATATGCACTGTTTGAAAATATCTATTCACACATTGTCAATCGTATTTTGAAAATGCAACATAAGACACTATACAGATGTTTAGTTTTAATTTCTGAATGGATGTTCCTTTCAGGAACATTGCTTTCACAATATCCAATTACAGCTGTCTGCTACCTCGATCAGAACTGAGTTGACGTGAGATACTCGCTAACAAATGCTTTTTATTTAGTGTAGTAGAACGTGCAGTCGCATCCCAGCCGAGGTTGAGACACCCATGTCCATACTCATTTACGGACTCGACCACAAACAGAATGATTATTCGAGAAGACAGACTTTCGATTTTGCGTTCAACGAGACTTGTCGACATCGAGTTGAAATGGAGCGATAATATCCCCATGTCCTACAGGTTAACTTTCGAGAGATCTATCTCTTCGGTGTCCGTATAAATACATTTTGTCAATACTGATCGGTCAATGGAATTTTCGATTTCAAAGATGCCTGTGAAGATCCGGGATAGACTAGGTCTTCAGCAACCCATGATTGCCAAAAAAGACGTCTTGTCCAAAGAGATCAGGTGGTCAGGCTCGCAGACTTAGATGACGCTTGCGCATATCGATGCTCATGCTGTTGATCACTGGAATGTCTGGTCAGGCCTCGATTATTTACGGACAGTCAGATCCGTGAAGGTCCGGGGTAGAAAAGGCCTTCAGCTTGCCATAAAAGCGACTATGCTTGCTGGAAGAGGCGACTAACGGGATCAGGTGGTCATGATCGCTGTCATGTTTAACACCACATCGGTTCCCAATTGCGCAGATCGATACTCATTCTGCTGATTACTGGATCGTCTGGTCCAGACTCCATTACTTGCAAACCGCCGCCTTTATAGCTGGAATATTGCTAAGTGCGAGATAAAAGTCACTCGAATTCAAATCAGTCTCCACTTAATCTTACTGCTTCGAAGAACCTGCTACGGATGTTAGTGTCTCATGAATGAACAAGTTCCTACGCAACAAAAGAACTACATGTATATTCTCTTTGGGCCGATGTACTCGGACCATTTATTTGTCAAGTTGAATTAGCCTTCGACAGATATTTCTTCCGTTAAACATTGAAGAAAGGACCGATAGTAAAATGATATTCATCACCAATATCATGCAAAAGTACAATAATGAAATTTTTTGCGGCCCCGGAAATAATATTCCATCTCTCAAACTCGCCTGGTAGACTTTAACAAGAATCAAACTGTTTATTCACTCGATAATAATCGGTCACACTTCGTTAAGCTCGCAGGGTTCGCCCTGATAATTTCCAAATTTGTCATGACCATAAGTGATAAACATCCAAGAGTTACGTCACTCGATTTCCTCCGATGTGTTAAAACCAAAATATGCGGTCCCGTTCCACAAATCGACTTTAGTACGAAGGTAAATGTAACTACCAAACTTTTCCATGGAGTTAGGATTGTTTGGTGACCTAACTGAGAACACCGTAAACGCAACTAACTTTAGTTTCAATGTACCTAGGCCGCACGGATCGTGGCTCACAGTATCGATCCCTAGGTTTACGCTTGTTCGATTACAGGTCGTCCATAAGGTTAGAATAGCAGAATAAGGTTAGACCATACTAATCGACGATTTCGATCTTAGAGGGGAAACATTCTGTTCACAAACCACCTCCATCCAAGTCTCTATCCAGTGTCCTAAGGTTTGATAAGTGTTTTATACTGGACTTTTGCGGGGCCACTTTGCTTGGAAGCTTAAGCAACCGACTGTCGTGTTGTGTACTCAACCGATTCTCGCTTATCAACACGTCTTCAAATACCGCGTCTTAGCGTATACACGTGGGTAATATCAAACACCACTAACTTATATACATAACTATGCTTCAAAAACATTCTGCGTATGAAAGTGGTACCTAACATACTTTTTAACAAATTTGTGCTTACAATTTACTTGGGAATCTGAGAAATACGCAAAATCATTACTATCATTAGTGGCGGTCACTATGACTATGCACCAATTATAATCATCACACATTCCCCTTCATCCCGGCGGCGACAACAGTAACAGATGCAGTAAGCACGAGCCTGCTGGCAATTAAGTGCCGAATTCCCAGCACCGGAATACTTTCAATCAACTTTTGTATCTGCGTTAGTTCAGATTTTGAACCGGAGGACCGGCAGGACGAACGTAGCGTCCCAAGTAAGTCCCGGCAATATGCGATGGCTCCAGGGCCATGGTAATTTTCCTATTTTCAAATTGTTCCGCAAAAGGGCAAGGTCTTACGTTGTTGCCCATTCATATAGGACTGCGGGCAATGGGATCAATACACACAGTCTTTGTAAAGAGGTCAAATGTTATCTTTATATTTTGGGTTCTTGAGAGGCATTTATGACTTTGTATTCAAGTAAATAGACAGGCATTATCAACGGTTTGGGGCCATTCCTTGACCATTTCCTCAGGTGAATTGCAACAAACAAGATGCATCAATCAGTATATATACTTACGGTATGAGAAGCCTATGTTGCACATATATACAATAAATTGGATGAGAAACAGGAGGCGAAAGAGTGAGATGTACAGATATTGGATACTGTTGACACAAGGGGATAGTCGAACGGGAGGGACGGTTTTACGTGATGTTAGAGATTACTCTTTCTCAGTAACGCACAGATTCTAGTGAGCAGAGTTTCATCTGTGATAAAGAACATGTCCCTTTCAGTTCAGCCCACAATATTAGTTACATACGACGGTAGCCTGGGGACAAGCTACCTGGTGCCTATTGTGTCATATGGCATCTCTTAGTTGTTTAAGGGCCGGCTACTCAGCAGTTTAGATGTTATGCAGTTTAGCAGTTTATCTTCCTATGAGTGACTTTACTGTATGTAACGGCCATGGGTGCCAGGCGATGTCAAAGGTTAACCTTGGAATTTGCTGTAGAATAAACATGTGACTTAGAGTAAATGTCAACCCTTTCACTACATATTTTGATGACTAAAGTATTTAATGTGATTAGAGTATAGGAAACTTGTTTTACATTTTACTTATTTTCTGAATGTAAAATCTTAAACTAAGAGATGTCAGCATGAGGTAAGTGTACAGCCCAAGCTAACCCTGCACAGCATGAGTCAGGGGTGGGTGGGGTGGGGACATTTTCCCATCCTTATATGAAATATGAAACCCCGAATGAAACATTTCCCCATTCCTAGGCATGTTTCCATGGAAACGTACCTCCCCTTGCCACCCGACTGACAGAGTGGGAAATTCAAATCGGTATTTGAAAATGAGAAATGTATTTTCACAATGTATGTTTTGTAGATTCTCTGCGTCCATCCTTTTTGCTGTGAGTCTTTATAGTATACTTGTTTATATACTGAACCGTTAAATCAGTTTTGTAATAATTCATGGAATGTACTTGTATCCTGTATTACTTTGTATCAAAAGACACCTGAGACAAGGCGTGTGCATGTTTGGGTTCCGGCCTTTAACAAACGATCTTTTTTTTTCAAATCGCTATCATTGTGTGTACTATCACAAGGGTGTATGCACATTAAATGAAACACCGAGAACTGATAGTAGTGTATTTGTTTGACTGCTCCATCTACTACACTTACCCTATTGTAGTACAAACCAATAATAGCGATTTGAAACTACGACACATTGTTTGAAGTTCGGACATCTGGAACAAATCTGATAAGCAATGCTATATGCCTATTGATTTTCCACATCGGCTAGTTCGTGCGGTTTACAACATATGAAACTGGTTGAGGATATTGTAATCAGAAAGGAACAGTGTCCATCACGACATCCATCCCAAATCAGATCTCTGAATGCTGAGATTACTAAACGCTCTCGTCAGTTCATCTCATGCTGGGTCAGGTAGATTTGATATTTGCCGGTCCCAGGTGTACGTATAATGAACTGTCGTATCATATGACGACATGGCCACTTGTGTTTCCGCCGTCTACCTAGAGAGCGGAAGATCGGTCATTCGATCCACGGACCGAGCCACATGCATACAATTGTAGGTGGTATTTGACGATAACTCCGCTTTAGAACGTGGAAAAGAGCAGGGCCTTCTATATCAAAGTACTAAGGTGATCGTAATTCACTAAGGTAACCTTAGCGCAGTGTTAAAGAATGGGAGTTAAGGTTAACCTCAGCAAAGGTTGCTCCGTGAAAGGAGCCCCTGGTCGCCACGGAAAGTCAGATACATACACATGCGACATTACTTCGCTAAATAGTGCCGTACGTTGAACCCAATTTATTTTTTTGTCTTATTTAGCATGTGGTAGGGAGCTTTAGAGATGACTTATAATATATTCACAGAAATGAATAACGGAACACTCGAAAGTGAAACCTGGCAAAGAATATAGGAACACATGTACTTCGTTTCTATGAGTGTATTAGGTGGTGACGATCCTCGTTTACTGCTGACATGCAGGAGTAAATGAGAATATAAGATTCTGTGAACGTCGCATCATGATATATAATGAAAGCTGTCATCCACAAAGTATATCGTAACTTTCTTATGATATGCCAGTGAAAGAAATAACATACTGTAGGGTGCATGGTCTGAGGGCAAACCGTTCTACGTAACGTCAGAAAGACATTTTGTGACTTACACTGATTATTGCATGGGGACAGCCAGTCACAAAGACAAAGCAGCATTCTGCGAGCTTTACGGCACTGATTTCAAAATATCGACTTCCAATCTAGACTACACAACGGAAAATGTTTTACAGATCTCTCATTTTAAAATTTGAAACAGAGTTAGTGAGCCTGCTGGAATGTCTAGAAATCGGCCGATATTGTTTGTACATTCGATGTTTTGCCTCACTCGGAGAATGTGGGTTCGAATCTCTGGAACGGACTAACCCGGCTGTCACTGTTACTGAATAGTAAGTTGTAAAAATCTTGCTTAATTAAGTGATCCTTCTAATTGCGCCTTTGTGCTAATGCACGTTATTTATTTATTTATTTATTTTGAAAGATGTATGTGATGAAAAAATTGAGTTTCTATAAAAAATCAGGTAAGTGTTTTCGTTATTTCCATGTGCTGAATTAGACGTGTCACAGAGACTTGCCATCAAACAATCGACGGGTTAGTGAAACTGGGTATTGCACATTTTCATCCTCTCTTTACTGCCCTATCAGCGCCCTATGATCCTAGCCCTAAATGTGCGCAGTTGCTAAACAGACGGTAGACCATGGCTGTACTGTGAACAAAGCAGGCGCCATATTGTTACTTGAACCATCCCATGTGTGAAGACGAACGTCCTGCACACCACTGATCTAAAGCCATGCATACAAGCCGTTGTAGCTATTAATGTTACCAAAATCATACATTTCGTAAAGTTGTACTAACATCTGCACTTGATGCGAGGTCGTGTACGACTTGCTCTTTAAAACACAGACAACGCCCCTCCCTCGCAGGCTGAAGTCTTCCAGTTGGGAATATTCTGGTCTGGTCTGTCGGCTAAATATAGATAACCATGGCAACGCTTACGTCAAGGCCTGTCATTTTGTATGACCCCGTGCCGTTATCGATGCAAAGCCAGTTATTTTCAGCTCGTTTCACTGATAACGTCTAATACGTCTTGGATCCTACCGTGAGTCACGATATGCTTCATTGTGCTTCATGACTGAGCGGGAATCCGGGGATTTTTTGTAATGGGTGTCATGATGATGATCTTACAATGCGTGAATACGTTACATTTATGAACACACACATTCAAAGGTAACGCTTAAAATCATGTAAGAAAAGTTTGATTTTCAATGCTGACCTCATAATTATAACAGTTGTCAAACCCTGGCTGGCTAACAATGGCGTCTTTAGCTGAAATCAAATGATCACAAGTTTTACACGACTGGAATATGCATGCAATACATTACTCCCCAGTGCATCATGCGTGTGTGAGCAACAATACCACGTACGGTAACATTTTTGTGTGTCAGTACAAGATGATATACATGGTTTAACGCTACGATTGGTTTAATGAAATTCCCCACCATATATTTTGTCGGTAAGTTTACGTTGCCTGGTTCAACTGCGACGAACCTGCGTGTGTAACTAACGTTGGATAGCCTAGTGCTCGTGACGCCGAAGACCCGGGTTCGATTCCCACTTATACGTGTACACTGCGTGAAACTGCTCCACTATTACTTAAAAACGGCTGAAAACTAAAGTCACTAAACTAACTCTGGAACCAGCTCAGAAATGTTTCTGATCATGACATGTCAGAGTGACCTAACGATATGGGTATCGCGCTGGGCATCGTGACCTATGTTTCGTGATAAGTATGGCATCTTTAACTTGATGTATACTTTCGCCCATAAGGTAAATTGTCTCTAATCTGTGTGAAGTAATAAAATACATTCTGTAATGTCATGTGTCCTCTAAGACTATATAGGTTTGCCCAGGAGATAGGCCACAGTTCTTCGTCGTGTCAAGACCGATTCGCCCTTATCTCATAACGACTAGCCCCAACCCGCAGGGTTCACCAAGTGACAACACCCACGATGTTCAGGTGGCAGCACCACTACAAGTATATGGAAGCGGCACACGCGCCATCTCTCTCTCTCTCTCTCTCTCTCTCTAACTCTAACTCTCTCTCTCTCTCTCTAACTCTAACTCTCACTCTCTAACATGCCGATACATGGCACTGGTGTTTAGAATGGGAAGTGTTTTTAATCACGCTGACATAATGTTTCAGCAGAATGCCGCACTCTGCTATTTCATTAATATTAAATCAGCACACGCTTCGTGGCGGATGTTATACTGTATCATCATATTACCTCCTTTTCCCAATCCGTCGCGTCGTGACCCTGCAGAGCCACATACCAGCTGTGGCTATTAGATCGATATGTAGACGGTATCGATCGACGCTCTTCTCAAGCCCGAGCCGTGCATTCCGACCTAGACTGATTAACTTATGGTGTCTACCTTTCAAGCTTTAGTCAGGAAACATGTCGGGCCATTACCGCGCTAGCATTAACGCCTTGATATAGGGCTTCAACTGAAATCATGCTCCAAACATTCACTGTAAAGGAGGTTGTTTTTCTTCATTACAGAAAATCGCTCAGGGTACTGACACCCTCCGACCATATTACTTTCAAAGCTTTGGTTATGTTGGCTTTTACTTCGCCAAATAGAATCTACTTTGATCGATAAGCGATACTGGCCTTGCTTTCTTACTTTTACTAATTCATTTTTTTCGTCAATAAAATGAAATATTATTGAGAAAAAAAACTGGCCTAACGGGATGCTATTATGAGACTGTCGTTCAGCTGATAAAAAAATCCGCAGGCGTTCAGGGCTACTGTGTCAGTAATATACACAATGGTATTATTGTTGACACGAAATCTACTCGTCATAACCAATACTTTAAATTTATGGTGGAAACCAGCCAAACGGACCTGGATCAGTTCAAAAATTTGTGAAACGTCTTGAAAACGCATCTGAAATCTTGCAAATATTTTAAGCACGCGTTAAACACATCCAGAAATCTGAAGCTTACATAAAATCTCTGAAATACATCCTGCTCATTAAAGGTCATATGCTGAGCAGAACTGTCGACATGAAAATGTGATTATTCACAACAGTTTTAAGAATATCTGAATATCATATTGCTTGGTGTTTGAACATAAGTTACAATTACAGAAGGACACAATCCCAAGTTACCATGAACCTCCACTGGACTGTAAGGTCAGCTCTGTCCTACCCAGAGTTTCTTGAGGCCAGCCCTATGACTTTGGAATCCAGTGACATATGAGACAATTCGTCACATATTACCCAGACCTTTTGAGAAATTGAAGATGTTTTTCGATTGTGTCAGTCTACTCGTTTGACTGAACGTATTTTAAAGAATGGTTTGGGATATTGACAAATTTTGCAAGTTAGCCTATGCAAATTAGTCATTAATAGTAGAGGGAACAAATGGTTACTTATTACTAGATCGTGCATGGGCTCTGTGTTGCTGCGCGACAAGGGGCATGGAAAAGATCTGGAAATATACAGTCATTTGGAATTAAACAACTTTATTTCAAAGCTTCTGCATTCTACACGATTAGTTAATCTGCCATTCACCAGTATGCTTGAGCTCACGGGCAAGTTGACAGGCCACACAGGGTCCCAGGAAGCTGGATGTGCAGAAGTCCCCCATTATACTTCCCTGAAACACAGGTGTACTCTACAATACACTAGGGCTGCTGCAACCAGTCCACCACCAGGTGAATAGGATACGTGTCACGAACACTGGGTAACGGGTGTGAATATTAGGGTAATGAATACACGCCAGCAGTTCATTATGTTAAATTGAATATGTGAGGATGCTAGTTATTGTCCTGCCCGGCTTCGACATATTCCATTTTCCATATCTTGCTTTGATAAATAACTACCTGAATGGAAATAAAATCACTTCTATTTTTAAAAAAAAAAAGATCACGTGAATACGAATTAGGAGATAAACATCGTGTTTTGGCCAATTTCCAGGTTTTACTGACTCTTTGAAGCACGGGAATTCATTTGGAACTGATCCTTAATATCGATATCGAAGCAGTATCTGCGCGAACTGTATGCAATCGGTTTACTCTCATGAACATGGCGATGTCATTGGTACTCAAAAGTCAGTGTAGTGTTTTGGCAGTGTAGTGAAACGTTTTGCTTATTCAGCATGGATTTCCAACATACGTCGGGGCAAAATAGATCGTTCATGTTTAAATCATCTCCTCAAAGACATGTTACGGCTGGGCCCACTTGTATGAAGCGATCTTAGCTGGACGATGCTCTTAACGTTTTGGACTGAGTGTACCTTTTCCACTCTGCATATCATAAAACAAACAAACACGAAAGATGTTCTGCCACCTTTCTAGGCATATCCTAAGGAGCTTCAGCTGAAAAAGACTCGTCTTCATAAACAATATAAGACTTGTCATATAAAATGGTCGATCTCTTTCGAATGGGTGACCAACGAACAGATTTACCTGAATATTATGTCTCTCTCTCACGGCCGTTCTCATTGTGACAATGGCGTTGGGAACACAGATAGGAACACAACAGTTTTCACCCATCTTCGAAGCTATCTGGCACATAAGGCATGTACCACAAAAGGTTCCACAGAGACCTGTAACAAATATCCCATAGTTACCGCAGTGTGGCTTACATGAATTGTAACTCATACAACCTGCTGTTAATGGGGCCTGTAATACCAACAACATATAGTCAGATTAAGCGTTCTACAGACACACAGAACCTGTAAGACAAACAGTATGTAGTCAGTGAGAGCATTCTACAAACGGATCATAGTTTCAAATCGCGATATAATAGACTTGCAGCAAACGTTTGTCTTCAAGCACCTCTCCAGAACCAAATCATAATTCAACATCAACATTTCGATTGGGCAGTAACTGCTATTCCAGCTACTTTGCTTGTGAAGAAAGGAGAGATCGGAGCAGACACTAAAAGTCAAGAAATGCGCTTTTCTTCATCCAGGAACAAGAGGTCATCATGCGTTCATTCTTGTAAGAGCAACAAAACTGTCCATACGTCGTGTGTCACATAACACTAAATCGACAATAGTAACATTGAAAAAGAGATAAGTCAGTGTACATGTATAGTCAGGATCTTACGTTGCTTTTAAATGTTGGGGGAAAGTAGCAAATTTCATTTAATTTCATTTCTGTCGTAAGAGGCGACTAACGGGATCGGGTGGTCAGGCTCACTGATTTGGTTGACACATGTCATCGGTTCCCAAATGCGCAGATCGATGCTCATGTTGTTAATCACTGGATTGTTTGGTCCAGACTCGATTAGTTACGCCGCCATATAGCTGAAATATGGCTGAGTGCGGCGTAAAACTAACTCACTCACTCACCGAACTAAAGGCAGAGATGATGGGCTGGAAACATACCGGTTACCAGCAGAAATGAGTTATACCATTTTAAGGCAAATTATTTAAATTCGCTCACAAAAAGCAACAAACGTGATTAATCGGGAGATACGAATCAACATAAAGAGCCCATAAAATGCTCTTCAGAATGACTTTACAAAAACAGCTGAAACAGGTAAAGAATGTTTTACCCTCGTCATTTGTTTTATATATTACATGTATATGGCAAAGACTATATTCTACATGTTTGCAAAAACATCTAGCAAGCACCTTTATGAATAGTCGGTATATGACATGGCGAGATATCATTTTGGCACGGTTTATGCATTTCTACTTGTTGACATCCCAGAGTGACGAAACATACTGTTATTATTACTCCAATACAGTGTTTACATTTTGCATATGAAAGAATGGAAAAGGACAAACCCCCGAAATGCTACATAATGCAATGGAAACTATCCATATTTTGGCATATCATTATGACTTCTAAATATCAATTTACTTTAACAAACTTTATACAAGTAGACAAGTCGCCCCACTGGTTCTATGATTGAGTAATTTCCAACCTTTAGTTTGAAAACTGTCTGTGTAAAGTATGGACGGACACACCAAGAGAACCCTTTAGTCTAAAACATCATGCCAATCATAGAATAATGAAAGTATGATAAAAAATACAGTGAATCCCTTCTATCAACTGACAGATTACAAGCAAAAATTCCAAAATCTGAGACATGAAATGGGCGATTCCCAAATTGTAGCCGATTTGAAATGGACTGACTTATGTGCTAGTTTAAATACCCATTCAAGGGTATTTACCAATTGCATTTTTTCATTGTACAATATATAAACAATGTTTTCAAACTATTCATACTATATTTCGCTCTCTGAATGGCACTGTTATTGTCGTAAACATCAAATGGTTTACAATTTACAGTAATCAGGCGATGATAATATACTCTAGACAAAAGCTCACATGTAAATCATTAGACCTCGCTTTTTAGGCTTCCTTGCCGTAAATGAATTTTTCAAATTCTCACACACACATTTAAGGTGCCATTCTTCTCTTTTTATCAATAGAGATATGCAATGGACAATGTTACGCCTGTATATACTAGTTTTGCTTGGTGGTGATATGTGTACAATAACATTCCATAACATGACTCTTCAGCAGTCACTAAACGTATCTGTTAAATGTAAATACATAAAATATCTACATGGATTGATTACATAATGAAATTTCTATTTGTTTAATGTATCCACAGACGATCCAGAGGTGGGGTTCACGAGTGCGCCCCCAACCCTCCCCACTCCCTTGTCCTGAAATTTTGTTGAATGACCATTGAAACTCGGGTGAAAATTAGGTGTGCACCCTAACCAGTTTTCCCAATAGTGTGCAATAAACTGGCATGATGCAAGTGTTGTCTTCGAATACTGATGAATAAAAAATCAGGATAAAGGCCATAGCTGGATAATAGATTGTCTCTATCATTAAATGTAATGCCAGCATCATGTTCCTAACACAAGAAGATAGAAATGCCTTTGAATTCTATTAATGTATCAAACAGACCTTCTGGGAAGGCAGTATGAACTGATAATTGTGTAAACTGCTACATATTATAAGAGCTTTGGTTGACTAAATGCCTCCATAGTCGTGAAACTGAACGAAAATTGGAGTTCTCACTATTATATCCAATACTTACATAGCCTCTTGTTCTGACGTAGAAAACACAGTAACAATATACTGAGTTTTAATGGAGTTTTCACGCAGGAGTGTGAACACATGTCAAAAGGTATCCGATGTAACCAATCTACACCCTATACACCCACTAGGGCCTAGAGTTTCGAAGCTCTCTTAGTGCTAAGATAGTCATACGTTATTGCATGGCAGTTACGACTGTCTCAGACATACAAGAGCTTCGTGAAACGGGTGCCTGGTCTGTCAACCTTGCAGACAATCCTACACCGTACAACATCCATCGGCAACTCATATTATTTGCATCATTCATGTCAATCATAAACTAATCTCAGTTTGTTACTTACATGAACTCATGTCCTCAAAACAGCCGAGCAGTTTTGACGACCACAGCCTCTTCTGAGGGACCAATGCTGGCTGACCTTGCGCACCAGGCTGAAATCATCCAACATTTAAGGAAACTTGAGGTTCTCTAGTTAAAATGTAAATCTCTACATACTGTAAAAAGCACTACGTAATTTTCGTATTCATGTACATAGACAAAAATAGTCTTGATATTTTTATATATTTAAGATCACATAGTTCCAACAACTTCTCCTAGGATCTTTACCTGTCCAATGCAATGTTGAGAAAAATGATAGTTAAGAACTTCTGGATCCGTGTCCTCGAGGTATGAATGAATTAAACATTACAAACATAGATAATGATGATCAATTCTAATAGTGGCTCGGTTTAGAGTGAAGATGGTGATGACGCGGGCTTTAACATCGGCTTCAGCCTGTGCCTATTTCTCAGGCAGCAAACCTTACAATGTACGTCTGTACGCCTGACCACACTCCATGTCACACCTGGTGTAAATGCCATGGAGATACCTGTTAGAATTGGTTTTCAGTAACCCATGCTTGTCGTAAGAGGCGTCTAACGGGATTAGGTGGTCTCTGACTTGGTTGATTTACATCATCGTATCTCAGTTGTGTAGATGTTGTTGATATTGTTGATCCTTATGTTGTTGATTACTAGTGCTGGTTTTAGCATACAACCTGAGATACGATATGTCTCAATACTAACATTTTAGTCATGACGATACATTACCAAAGCAGTGTTGGCTCAAGAGAGGGTTTTTGAGTGTTTTGACTCATCAAATTCAGTGAGGGCCCTCTATTTTACATCTGCCCATCTATTTAACATTAGAGGGGGTCCAGAAACAGTATTTTCATCAATTTGGATCCACTCAAAATTTCAGCCAAAACTAACACTGCCACAGCATGTGCACTGGAGATACGATACGGCACGAATCCCGATATAAGGATGGCGACATGTATCACGACACTAAAATCTTTAATTCTAACACCAACTAAAAAACCACTTAAGATCAAAACAAAAATAATGTTTGAATAAAAGAAAATTCACTTTGAATAAAACAAAATACTTTTATTAACAGAAAACATAGCTCAAAATCATCTTTAAATAGTTTAATATCTGCTTGTTGCAGGATGCTGTCACAACAGTCACATAATTGATTGAAATTTGGGATTGTTTAATTAAAATCGCAATTCGACAATGTTCAAAGTTGAACATCGAAGTATAATGGCCCATTTGAAGTATCGTATTGGGATATGCGACGATGTAAAACTTTGTATCGATTCACTGTATCGGCGGCCCATGGATTGATGCATCAATTCGTATCGATGAATCGTCACACCACTATTGATTGTATGGTCCAAACTCGATCATTTACAGACCGCCGCCACGTTGCTGGACTATTGCTGTGTGCCCCTACCCACATATCTCACCTGGACTACAACTGGTTGTGCCTGTGCCATGGTGAAGCTGATTTACTGCTGAAATGAAAAGCAACAACATTTTTGTAAGGTAGTGATTTGTGTTAAACGCCGAGCATGTATAGCAACATATATTGATGGGAGAAAGCCCTTAATAAGACTGTCAAACATTGTGTACAAACACTGGAATGGAGAGGCTCCAACAGCACAGTAAGCCAGGAAGTCAGTCGTATTCCAGTGGAACCCCGCTTATCCGGACACCAGATATTCATGACAATGTTTACGACTTCCTCACACAACTAATACATTTTTATTGCCTACAGTGCAAAATACACAGTGTTGACCCCCATCATCTGACCAACGGCCATGCTTGATGTTTCTTTGCGATAAAGAGCCCAGCCAGCGTGCATGGGTCGGTATCATGGGATTACTTGTTATAAGATAGGTTCATAATATATCTTGACATGTATTTGTAATCTATTACAATTGAAAATGTTTTAAAAAATGTTTACATTGCTTACATGAATATCGACCGTTATTTACACCAACAACTGACGTCTTGGCAACAGACGTGAATTGACAGAGAATGTCAAAGACATTTCAGCTGATTCAACCAAAGACGTTATTTTGTTACGGTGGACACGGGTACTGCGACTGGAATCTTCATTGTCCAAACTGAACAGGAAGACTGCACTCACAGCTCAGGAAAATATTCACGTCGGAAAATATTACTAATAACTATTGACTTGAAACTGCAGATTGAAAACCACAGTTGAACATATTGAGGAATGGCGGCGGTGTTGGCAACAGTGCATCATGTACGTGGTATGTAAAGACACATACAACAGGCAATGTTGGGAAATTAATGAAATTGTCAAACACGACGTGATAGAAGTTTGCAAAAATCCAACGGAAGACTTTGGTGAAAAATGTGATATTCGAATTTAACCGCAAACCTTTAGCGAATTCAGTACGTTAATGAGCATCACTATCACGGTTGCTGCAAACTCGTTTTACCCAAAATCGAAAAAAAAACCATTGACTCAAATCATTCATTCTGAACTGATATATAGATCAACATATAATTCAGTTTACCTTTTGGTTCATTAACAACAATAACTATCCTGCTCGTCTGCCTATCGAATGGGCTTCCAAGAACTTCAAGTTGTTGACAAAATGTTAAATAGTGTGATTTTAAAGATGTTTGAAGAACTTAATCATCCATAATTTGTAAATAACATTTAAGCAGTATATACGAGGAAGCTGTTTCAATATTTCATTATTTCATCGGTAAGTAATGGAAACATATCCATCGAAATTAGTACCCCGTGGAGATAGGGAATACAGTCATATTGATTACGTTATCGAAAACATTGATAGTGAAACGAAAAACGTTTGTGACAAAAGCCAACTTGCCAATCATTGTGAATTATGGTTTTGTCCATAAAAAGTCATAAACAAATTCAACCAACAAGACAATTCCTTTACGAATTAGTGCATTATACATTTAATGAAATGTGCAAATCATTTTCATTCATTACAATTATCAGTTTTACTTATGAGGTTATATAAAATCGCTGTTTATTAAACTGTTCTTATGACAATATTAAATATTGAAAATCATACGAACTATCATTGTAACACTTATATATAAAGTTTGAAAACATGGTTGACTTAGCTAAGCGTGTCATTTTTTAGGCACATATACTGTTCAAACAAGCAAAATCTTTCAAAAGATAAAGAAATGTATAGCCTGTATCAGTGTATGGTATGACCTCTAATAAAGCTGAATGTAGTTAATGAAGAAAATGTGAACAAATACTAGTATCCAAACGATATTCAAAATACGCATAATAATTAATACTGAAAGTGTAATCGGTGGGATATGGTGATTGTGTTTACATTTATTGAACCGTCCTTCATTTACACAAAATAACCAAATATGTGTCACAATGTTGGCGAGCGACAGCACAAGCAATTTCTTACAAAATGGCCGCCTCGCTGACACGGGTACGCAGGATTTGGCGAGGACTCTTCCTTTGATTCAGGAGTAATGTGTACGTAAATATGTGGTGTAAGTAATCGGAATGATTCTGACTATCTGCATATTGTTACATGTTTTATTGTTTTCATCGTAAATGAGAGAAGAAGTCACAAATTACCGTTGTCTTTCTACGTGATTTTGCGTTAGTCATGGCGTCACGTTGCAAAGGAATTTCGAATGAACACATCACATTACTGTATGTTTTTTAATTTGCTATTTCTTGCTACGATACTTATTCCATGCACATATATTCAAGTATATATAGAGCATATGCATGCTACGAGTAGACCAATGGGTGTCTGAAGTTTGCGAAAATGCTATCCAGTGTAAAGACTGAATTACTCTTTGTTCTCTACATTTCAAATAAGAGCTGTCTTTCGAGCACAGCGTTCGTTTCACACCCAGTATGTTTCGTTTCATTTGGTCAAGACAAAATGTATTAGTGACAAAGACCAGTTGTAATTTGATTTCAAAATATATGAGGAATTTAGTGATACATTCTTCACAGCTGAATATGACATTCTGGTGATGTAAGCGTCTAAATCCCGGCCTTCTTGAAACGTGATTTTGTAAACACTATCCAATATGGCGGAAAACGCACATCGGCGTTCGCGCATTTTCGAATATATTCTTGTGGAGTTTATGTTCAGAATCACCATCACCGATTTCATGACAAACTGATATTCCTGATAATTTATATTAATTCAATAATTATCCTATTTAAAACACACCAAATAACGTTGTGAAATGCGATTTGGTAACGTGTCAAAAATGGCGACATTTATGATGAAACCTGTTCTGCGAGGTAATTTTCAGCACGTTAGTTTGTCTAAGATATAAATGGATAACATAGAAAACATAGAAACATAGAGTTTGAAACTGTGAAACTCTGGCATCCAACAATGCAGTGTTCGATGAGACCATGGTTCGATGATGCTGGTATGACTACAGAATACTCACTCCCCAACTCCTAACTTCTAAACTAACCAAAAGTGATGTTACTGTCTCCAATGGCAACGCGTTTGTTATCTGTAGATGACACACTCCTGATCGTTGTGTTTAATAGTTTTCAGGGACTACAAATGTGAAAGGAATGGTGTCAGAGAGATAACCATTTCGGTACCAAGTTAATTATCTCCTACATCTGGAAAGGTACTGAAAAAAAATCACAAATTAACGCGTTCAATGCCTCAATGCTTGAGTCATGGCACATAGGCGCTATGATACACATTTACCCGTAAAAAGGAAGGGTTAGATGTGGACTCTAGTTTAATTAAGTAAATTAATTAATTTACCTTAATTAGGGAGCAGTGTTTGAACAAGTACATCTGTTGTTACTCCAAACAGTATAAACTAACACAATGGCTTTCGTTTACCTACCGGCAAACCGTAACTTCAAATGGCGTCTGTGATGACGTCGTGTAATGTGACGTCACAGGCACGATTATGACGTCTAAACAACATGGAACACTTTGGCATGTGTTGCTTTGTGTCATGTACGTGCACAGGTCATGTACGTGCAATTGTCAACTTATCATCCAATTTCAAGGACCCTTGATTGTGAGATTTTATCTTTGAAGACTTTTTACAACTGGGATGGACAGATAATCGATTTGTGTTATCTACACAGCGTCTGGATCCAAGAAACAACATGACGCCGTAGTTAGACGAGTTGACATGTGGTCTAGATTCTATATCGTGTTCCAGATCATTGCACTGAGACGACGTGTATGGATAAATGAGTGAGTGAATTTAGTTTTACGTCGCACTCATCAGTATTCCAGCTGTATGGCGACGGTCTGGAATAAAAGAAAAATAAAACGTTTCATATCGTATGGTGGCTTTACACACTTGAGTTTACCAATGTTCTACTAAGATATAATCGTATTTTACGTTATGACTTTTGGGTGTATATGAAGAAAACACACCCTGTTCGGAGTTGCACGTGCATGCTTATGTTGAGAATGCTTGTTACGGGGATCGGTTTGCTGAAAAAGCAGCATACACATATCCTCTTTTAGCGTGTGCTATGTTGACAGACATAGCTATTATATGATTTTATGTATATATTAAGCTTTATTTTGGCCAACCAGTGAAACGCCCAAGCGTTCAGTGCGTCTGAACCGAAGATGACAAATTATTGGTATGCACTAGCCTGGTAAGTCATATCGTGCTATTGGAACACAGCTTAACAATAATCATACTGTTATCGGCGGATTCATACGTAAGCATATACTGTTTCCGCTGAGTGAAGGATGCACCGGGGTCTGGACGTCACAGACACAAATAAAACAAAGACAGGTAAGATCGTGCTCTCGCACGCCAAGCCAGACGAAGCCCAAAGCCTACTTGTACACTAAGTACTGCGACATGGATTTCATCAATACATCAAAGAGTCCATAACACCATCAGACGACGCCTAAAGTCTGCAGGATTCAGAGCAAGACGACCAATCAGACGCCCACTCCTCACACATCAACACCGCTATGTCAGTTTAGCCTGGTGCCAAACTGTCAAATGTCCTCGCTGGAATCTGAGGACATAGAAGGATCTGGTGATCCGATGAAAGCAGATATTTGCTGCATCATACTGGCGGCAGGGCACGCGTTTGGAGAGACAGAGAGACACAGCGTATGATCAGAGGACCATTGAAGCTGATGCTCCATTTGGGGGTGGATCCGTCATGATGTGGGGACCTTGGTACTATGACAATTGGCCTCATCAGTTCCCTGGACACACAATGGACACAGATACCAGAACTTGACCCTGAACGGTGCTGTTGTGCATCATCTCTATAACAATGCTCTCGTCCACTGCTTCATGGACGGTGATGCCGGACCACATCGTGCTGGAACTGTTGTTCAGCACCTCCAACACAACGCCATTGTGACATAACCATGACCAGCCGGAAGTCCATGCATGAATCGAGCTGAGCATTTGTGGGACATTTTGGGACGCAGGGTGAGAGCAAGGGATCCTTCAGTTCAGAACCTTCAGGGAAGGACCCCTGCATTGCATGATGAGCGGCAGCAGATCCCCAAACAGAGAATCACACGTCTGGGCCTAGAGTTTCGAAGCTCTTTTAGCGCAATGATAGTCGTACGTGCCATACAATAACATAAACGTACGACTATATTAGAGCTAAGCGAGCTTCAAAAATGTGATCAAAGTGCGAGGCCGTTACACCAGATACTGAGGTAACCAGTCGTAGTGTGCTCAACATTAATGAAATTAATTAATTAATGAACTGTGTTGTGTGTCTGCCCTATTTATTTCACCTTATTTTATGGCGATTATAGTCAACTTCAGTTTACTACAATTTAACCATCAGTTAGTGCTAAAATTCGGTCGATCTTGTGTTATCAGTTGTCTGACTGAACGCTCATACGAGGCCATATAGACAGATTAATGTATGTTTGTACTTACCATTTTTATGGAGGTTGAAGATCCAGTTTTACGAGGTGCGTATATCTATTTATTGACTCCCAGCTAATATTGTCATTGTACTTTACGATGTGTTTATTGCGTTACATATTTATTGTCCATAAGTCAATGAAAATACACGTCAGGTTTAAAAGGTGTGGTATTGAGACATCTTCTGCTTGAAGGTACATGTCAATGCCTTGAATACCTGAACGAACATTTGTCGTGTTTGTGTAATGTTACAACATCCTTTCTTTACTGCTGATATTTTTCCTACTTGCGAAAGATAATTAAAACATTTTTTTAGTTACTTCTCTCTTTTTGTGAGTTGAGCTTCTTCAGTGTACACAGAAAATTGTTGTGCAGGGTGGCTTTTCACTGGTATGCACAGGGACCCATATTGTGCATTCTGGACGAGGGTTTTCACAACAGACTTAACCGAACCACGCGAATATATACAGATTTATTGCAAGTTTTCGGAAGATGGAGGCCGCAGATCGAATCAAGCTTGCACAGACTGACTGTGGACCAGCACCTCTTACGCAGAAACGGGTCTGCAGGAAGCTGGAGTACCGGATCCAGAGATTGAAAGAGCAACTCAAGCAGAGAGCCAGGTCATCGTTGCAATTCCTTGATGCCACCGGACACTTGATTTACGCTCGGCTAACCTCATTTTCTGATGCTGTGACTTTGTCTTGTTCGAAAGTGCTTTGTCTTATTCGTATTTGTCCAGTGCTTCTTATGGTGCCTTATTTATCCTTTATTCAACATAGTATCTCCACATTATTGTCATTTTTGGGATAAATCGGAGTCCAGTGCTTATAGTGCTTTGTCTTATTTTTCATATTGGTCGTGCCATTCTAAACTCTCAAGGTAATAGGAAGGAGATTATGTGCAATCATCTCTAAAGTTGCTTGTATAAGGGTGTGTAACTAATGGCAGGTGTAACTAATGGGGAGATGCCACAAGGGCCGTCATGGTTCATTGCCGTTCACTGTGCTGAACTGAAATAATATCACTAACCACAAATTCTGTATTGATCTCACATGGTGTGACACATGGTGTGACACATGGTGTGACACATGGTGTGAACGTTGTTTGAAAGCATTTCTTCATGCATCTTGAGGAGTTTATGCAAGAAAGCAAGATGATAACAAGCTTGGAATGTTAGTTTATTATAAATGAGAAAAATGCTTGAAAATATATACGGTCATGTTATGTAGAAACAGTACAATGATACAAGTCGGATGACATTACAACAACTTTCGTTCAAAAAACTATACTTCACTCAATATTTCTCCCAAATTGAATTCCCACATCATCGAGTGTAGGCGACGGCCTACATTTTAGAACAGGCGTACGTAAAATTCTTTGAAGTGCAAGTTTTACTGAAAGGCTATTCACTGATGTTTGTCGGGGTTGTGTGTATTTTGTTTAGATTGTGAGTTTCTCACAGAACAGGTTGATTGTTTTACTTATTAATTCACGAGAACTGGAGGCTTACGTAGTAAACACCACAGGTTCTAATAAGGCACTAGGAATGTGATACACCATCCATAGACAGATTTGGCATGCTGGTATGATGCAGAACTATATACGAAAATAGTAAGATAAACAAGAACAACCTCTATGTAACAGTATGTATAACATGAAAAAACAGCAGAATACGGTGTGTTATATGATACTGTACAACATGTACTAAACACAATGATATACACATTTCGTCTCATATTATTCATGGCTGTATACCATTCCAGTAGCCACAGGACTGCCCTGCCTGCATTAACTCCGTGTATAAGTTTTAGAAACTCTCTGTACTATCCAAATGCTGCGCACAAAGGAGAACGGAAGAATGTATATCCTGGTGCTCTGTGTTTCCGATGAGGACATAGAGAGATATAGACGTTGAGAGAACAAATATTGATATTTAAAAACGTGATAGTATTGATTTGAAGTTACAAAGGAGTGTTTGTGAGGGTTAGTATATATCTCAGTGTGACATATATACATGCACAGCATTTGCCGATTCCATTCCCTTAGAGATAACCCAACTGTGTTACCGTGACCAAGTGCATGAGGAAACTATCTCACGAAAGACGAAAGTTGTTTAGGCAATGTCGCTTGAGCCATGTCTTGGTTTTTGAAGTGCCCACGACACTACAAAGATGGAAGGCTGTCACGTGTTTACCGTATTTGTGCATTATAAAGCATACCCTGAAATACACGACCTACCAGCGAGTTGAACGGTGACAATGACGGACATGATTGTTTTATCTTAGTTTCGAGACAACTGCTCTGAGGATTTCACAGAAACAGTTAAAATAGAAATTGATACAAGTGACAATATACTCTTTATAATACAGCTTTTAGCTGCTGCTGCTGTTGCAACTATAATAATTGAATATGAAGCGTTGGTTATATCAGTAAGTGCGAATTCAGGCTGTAACTAATGTCTCCACATCTGCAAGGGTAACCGTGAGGACGGACGATCTTTGCTGTCCTCATTTAGTTTATCTGCCATTCCCCGGTGTGCTTCAGCTCACGTGCAAGTTGACAGAGCACGCATGCTCCACAGAAGGACGACATAAAACAGTCGCTCAGCATCCCGCCCTGAAACAAATAAAACCGTACTTTTAATTTGCCTGAATGTTGCTATTCTCTCTTCTTGTGGCCAGGTGACCACAGGTTTTACCGCAGAATCTTCATTTTAAAACATAATACAATGTAAGTACTTTAACTAAAACGTAATTCAGGGCTATACCCCCTTCCAAAACCCACAGCACTGCCTTGGTTTAATGCCATGTGTAACTTTTGGACTCGAAAATAAAGTGTTTTTGCAAAATATTGAAACGTGACTAACGTTTACCTCAGATTAAAAACTGTCAGTTTGATAAAAGTGTAGCCACGTGCAGTGAGGTCAGAACCAAAACTCAGTGCGGTTACAGGCAGTGTGCGAGGTGACAGCACGGGAAAGCGAACATTTGAAAATGGTGTTGCTCAACAGGCAATAGGCGTGGCTGAGCGATCGTTCCAATACGGCCACGTTTGCATTTGAAGTGTGGTTTTAGTGGCAATAGGTATCTTTCAAATGTGACCTTCCCGGGTCACTGTGCGAAATAGTTTCCAGATTTTGTTGACCAGTCGGACTGGCTATGCCTAAATGTTTCTAGCCCACAAGATAATTTACTAACCCGAAATTTGAATGTGGACACTTTTGCGTCATTAAGCTGCAAATGTAATGAGCATTTTATCTTGCACGATTTAAAGTGTATTACAACTTTACTAGTCGGAGAGAGTGGTATATTTAGAACATGACCCAGTTGCGTGAACATTCACTGGCAAGTGACGTGGAGATTGACAGGCCCTACTGGATTTCTACTTCACACGGACTGGCGGGCCAGTAGCTATTTTAAACACTGGTTCCAGGGAATGGACTATGGAAAGCGTTCACTGGGAAGGCTGTGCTCACTTCGATATGGTGTCTCTCCCGCATTCCTGTTCTCATTGTGATGATGGCCCCTGGGACACAGACAGGCACGCAGCAGTGTTCACCCATCTTCATGGCCACCTGGCATTCGAGGCAAAGACTGCAGAACGTGCCACACAAACCTAAAACATGCACCACGTGATCAGTTGATGCGTCAATGCTGCACATTATCAGAAATGACACGTGTATATAGTTACCCATTTCTATCCAGCTTGACATCGCACGCCCCATCGTAACACAATACGTATTTCATTCGACATCGCACGGCCCAAATCGCAACAAAATAAGTATTTCATTCGACATCACATGACTTCCATCTAAACACAATGCGTATTTCGTAAGGCTTTCGTCATTACCCCCATAATTATTCCACTAGACACACCTATAAACTCTGGATTTACCCCATACGTATTCCACTAGACACACCTATAAACTCTGGATTTACCCCATACGTATTCCACTAGACACACCTATAAACTTTGGATTTACCCCATACGTATTCCACTAGACACACCTATAAACTCTGGATTTACCCCATACGTATTCCACTAGACACACCTATAAACTCTGGATTTACGTCATACGTATTCCACTAGACACACCTATAAACTCTGGATTTACGTCATACGTATTCCACTAGACACACCTATAAACTCTGGATTTACGTCATACGTATTCCACTAGACACACCTATAAACTCTGGATTTACCCCATACGTATTCCACTAGACAGACCTATAAACTCTGGATTTACCCCATATGTAATCCACTAGACCTACGTGCCAACTGTATCCAACTTGACATAAAGCATTCAACATAAAGTGTATCACCTACATGTTCCTATGTCGTCAAAGCAGGCGAAAAGTCCAGATGACCAGTCTCTGGTCTGCTTCACCTGTGACGTGGTCGTCATGACGACGGTGGTGTGCCCGGTGGTGTGGCCTTGGACGTACGGCTAAAATAAACATATATACATGTGTACTTTCTCGATCAGGCGGCCAGCTCCTTGACTAGCACGTGAATATGATGGATTTCTTTCAAATGGGTTTGTTATATAAATGTGTTTACTTCACTGTCAGGAAATGGATATCAAGTAGTTTTCGGATATCACGACGAATATCAGAAATATTGAAATATGAATAATGGGGTATCACGACTAACTGAGAACCAGAAAGAGCCAGATATCAGAAACAGTTGGAAATCACGAACAGTCGTTTATAAGAAAAGCCGTGAATCACTAATAGTTTATCGCAAATTTCGTGTATCACGAAATCTAAGTGAATCGAAAAAGAGTTATATGTTGTACCTAATAGTCACGTTGATAGAGCCGTAGTGTACATTGCCACAGAGAGACACATACCTTTTTCAGGATTTTTCTGTACAACATATGCAATGAATGCAACAAAGTCCTCCATCCGTTAATAATCCTCACGATCAAAGAACTATACTATCCCAAAATAGAAACGCATAGGCGATGTGTGTTTTTGAAAAATCTATTAATTACCTATTGTGTATAAACAATCGTCAAAATATGCAACAAAAGTGTTGATAACATGAGTTTACACAATTGCACAAGTAAAAAATCGATTTTACCAGAAAATATTGATTTTGATGAGATCTCTTACTAGGATGAGAGAGGTATCGCCACACCACAACAGAAAGCACATTCCAGTTGACATTGTGCAACATAGAGCATTCACGTCTGGCAATAAAACTCCAGAATACTCTCAGAAATTGACATTCGTTTTGAATGAGTTTCATGGTCAAATCACTACGTCACGTCTTGATTTTGCGACAGGAAACATCGACATCGAAAGAATGAATGCTAGAGATTACCAATCTTTTTGTTGCCAGGCGTTTGAGTGTTAATCTGAGAAAGATATCATGGCTTGCAGCTCGTTGCAACCGAACATGTATAACAAATGACCGTATGTCCCGTACAGGCAGACCTCGAGTTACCACTGCAGCCCAAGATCGGTGCATCCGACTATTAAAGCTGCGTGATCCTACTGCCACGGGTGAGGGCACAGCAGCCAGGTTGCTTTCACTTCAGAGGATATCCGGTCAAACAGGTTGAAAGAGGTTGACCTGAGAGCCAGGAAACCCGACATCCGGGGTTGTGCTACGTCTCCGTTATCTAAATGTATCCGCTTGGTCTTCTAAACTGGTGTACGATTTCATGCACTATTAAGTCTAATAGAATAAGTGTATATGGATGACAACGTCTTTAATACTGGAACACGACGTTTCGATAAAGGTTCTTGTATCGTTTTCACACTTGAATTGTCATTCACATATACTTATTCTATTAGACTTCCAACTTCTAAAATATGCCACTCAAATAAGTCACTATTAAGTCTAGTTACGGACGAATTAAATATATTTGAAAATACAAGATTTTCGCAACGAATATCTCGTCAATGCGTTTCTTTTCTTTCTTTCTGTACGTCATCATATTCGTCACACTCGTCTCAAAATGACGCAGGTGATGCATGTTTTGGAATATTCAGTAAGAATCGTTCTGAAATAGCTTGGTTTAAAAGACACCTGACATTTTGGTGATCGGTTGCACATGCCTGCTTAAAAACATGAGCGTCATAATTGTATTTATTTACACTATATTTAGTTTTTACGGGCATTTATGTACGAGACTGGAAAAACGGCCAAGTTACCACTTTAAACCACTGACTGGTAGCGGTTCCACGCCTTCAGAAGGAACCCTTCACATGGCCTATACTTTTAAAGCGGCTTAATGTTCAATGCACGCAACTTTAAAAGTAATAACATATTACTAACATTCCAGCCCCCCACCCCCCCACCCCAACTCTCTCTCTCCTTTCCAATTTCAGCAGTCCAACCACGGGACATAGCTTCTGCCACGCCCATCCAACCCCCCACCCCCACCCACCCACACACACACACACACCACCCACACACACACACACCACCCACACACACACACACCACCTTCCTGTCCATCCGCATCCGCATCCGCATCCGCATCCGCATCTAGGACTCACCTGGGCGGTCACGGGGTATGCTTGCGACATGGTCAGGATGATTCACAACTGAAATAAAAAGGTGATATCTGTATTTTGAACTTAATTATGTGAACATCATTTGTCAAAATGACTAAGGTATATCCCCTCTAAAGTTCGGATAAAGCTTTGAAATAAGAGCCCGTCTCTTACAAGAGTCATAGAGGTTAATCTCAAAGCCTCTCGTCACTCCTAGAAAGGAAACGGGGATTTGGGTGTGTCACTGTTTCGATGTTTCGTGTGCCATTTACACTTTATAGCACTGCTATTGCAAATACAGGACCCAGTGTTTACAGTGAAGTTTCGCCAACAACAGATCTGTACACAGCCCACCTATAAGCACAGGGTGAATGGGTGGGATAACATATTATAATACTAGATCAGGTTCTACTAGTTATGACATGCTCTGATTCCTATGAGGGGAGTAGAGGAAGAAGGGACGGGGTGGGGTGGCAAATGAGTAATTCAATAAATATATGCGCCCTCGCCATCTTGTTTAGTTAACAGACGTTGACCATTACGATAGATTTCCTTAAAACATAACGAAACACGAATCTTATCCTATTCAGACATTGGCTCACGTTTCAGTCGATCCGAATTTTCTCGAGTGAAAGAGAAAATAGACATCGCAAACAACTCTGCCTGTCTCGTTACACTGAATGCTTGTTTCATAAGAAAATGGAATTTACAAATAAATTTTAATTTCTAGCTATAATAACATCGTATTTCTACATTTTACTGCGAGGTATAGGCAGCGTGACCTTAACTAAGACGTCACAGGCTGTCCCTATTTGATGAGGTTGTAAAATGAGTCAAAATTAATTAGATTAAAACTTCTAGTCTGGTTGTTGCACTATGTTCCGCGGTAGGACGGAACCCAGTCAACAGGCTACGAGACTGTTGTGTAATAAATGTTTGGACTTGGGTACCACCAAAGGTATTTTCTGCGTGTGATTGAAGGAAGCTTAAGGTTATGGTTAGGATTAGGGTTATGGTTAGACTCTTATATACAACAACCGGAAATAGGTAAAGCTGGTATATATTAAGTGCTCCGATGTTGATATATTCGAATACGTGCGAGCCAGTGTGCGTGCGCGAACGTGTGTCTGTGGGACATTGATAACGAGGATGTGGGCTTCATAACCTGCTCACACAAGTAGAATGGCCTTGTACCAGGTTTGAGCGAGTCCACACACCAGGCTCATTTAGAACGTGCTCCGTGCATTGCACCACGTGACACGGGTCAAACTTCTTGAAGTCATTTCCTCTACAACTCAGCAAACAGTCTTTGACGCATATTGTCAAACTTTGAAGCAGAGTATATGACAAAGTGTTGTGACAGGGAACAGGGGCGCGTTGTGTTCATGCACTTAAAGCGCGCTAGACGTCCGCTATGTTGCATGTTTCCGGTGGAAGTCGTTAGGCCAAGCCAAAACATGTGTTTCAGCCCGGCAGATCTTTCCTGTAACCAGAGACCTTATAATAGACTATTATATGGTCTCTGCTTTTACTCACACGCGAAGAATTAACGGAAAATTGCCAACCATTATAAACCTGTATCTGAACCAGCCCAGCGAGTATTTTGACCTGCATAAACCATAAACCATAAACCAAGTAAAATACTCGTAACATGTAAGGCAATGAACTATTTTTGACCTCAGACACCACACTTATATGTATACCACGCTGCACTGAAGATGAGAATGTAAAATTAATGTACCCTGATCCATCAACCGAGACATGACTGATGAAATTAGTTTTATCAGTATCGTTGATGATAGTATCAAAAGTAGTACTACTGTTATGAGTATGCAGAATGGATTTATATTGCAAGTATTATTAGTATCATAAGTGTAATAATTATTATAAATGGAATATTAGTACATAAGTATCTTCAGTGATATAGTATAAAATAATTATGATTACTGGTAGTGTGTGTGTGTTACTACAAGTATCATGAATATAAGTATCATTAGTACTACAAGTATTATAAGTATATTACTATGATGTTATAGTAGCACAAGCTATACACAAATCACAAGTATTATTGGTAGAATGCACGCATATATCCATGCATGCGTATGACAAATGACCAGTTTGTATGCTTGTTTTGTTGTTGTAGTTGTTGTAGTTGTTGCTGTTGATGATCAGGTGTTGTTTTGGGTATGGTATTAGTCAATAGTTTTATTTATTTCAATACTGAAAGGCCTCAGGCCTATAGTATACAACACACATCATATTAGTCATATACAGCGACGATGTGGTCAATGGGCAATACGAAGAAAGTGAGGTCAGTCAGACAACCACAGTGTTGAGGGACGACCCGAGTCACCTTGACATAGGATCCGTGAAGATCCGGGTTAGATCTTCAACAACCAATGCTTGTCGTAGGAGGCTGCTTACGATATCGAATGGTTAGACTCGCTGACTTGGTTGACTCATGTTGTAATTTCCTTATTGAGAAAATCGGTGCTCATGCTGTTAACCACTGGGCTGTCTGGTACAGACTCGATTATTTACAGACCGTTGCCATATAGCTGGAACAATGCTGAGTGCAGCGTTAAATAACCTACCAACCTTGACAGTGACCCTTTACCGACAGCTAAGCTCTTCTCTGTAGAGGTGTCCCATCCATGAACCTGTTAGCGTGCCTGTCATCCCGAACATGACAATGCTTTAGACGCTAATGGAAGTGTCACCCATGCCTCACTATCAGTCAGCACTGGCTGTATAGGGTAGTCCCAATAATAAACTAACTATGTGAGTGCGCGCATATTATGGCTGGTTCGGTTTAATCAGTGAAGACTATACTTGCACGGTTTAGTCAAAACAATGCTTGTCGAACAGCTTTGTTTATGAACTTTGTTTATGATACACAGTCAGTTTGAGCGTGTGTATTATCCCGACTCTTTCTAATAAGTCACAATGGTCACTGTAACCTCTATTAAAAGAAAGGTTCCAAAACATGATATAAGTTATGCGTAAAGAGCAGTTTTGAGGCCTATTTTAGAATATGCTTCAGAGGCTATCGTTATTCTTCACTTACAGCCAGTCAAGCGATTTGGTGCACTGAACGTTGACTTCTCCTGCCTACTGAGCTTTTACCCAACCCACACTGACCAGGCTATAAGATATGTTTATCAGAGAAGTCACACTTGACACATATGGTCTTCAGCGAAATGTACGTCTCTATTTATAATGTCTTCTTGTCCACTGTATAGCACAAACGTATTGGTATTGCACCATATAGTGTATGGCGATTCAAAACCATAAACCGATCTGCCACGCAGTATGAGAATATTGGGTGAATAGGGAAAACACTCTATACCGCTGAACCGGGACGTCAGCCTTCAACATAGCACAAGACTTGGACATTAGACACAGCAAAAAATTCCTTGAAAAGTTAAAACAACTGAAAGCGCCCCGGTGTTTTATTGGAACCTCAAAGACTTTCTATAAATGTAAGATGTTAGATAGAATTCTGTTTCTCCTGATTATATGCCTGGTTAATTTCAATTGGTGTTTTATTGTCTGTTTTCTTTCATGTTGTTTACATGGGTTACACTTTAAACGTCTACATAGTAACCCGGGATCGTGAGTGAGTGAATGTGTGAGTGAGTGGGTGTGAGAGTGAATAGGGGGGTGTCGGCTTTCACTTTAGTCAGAGGGGTCGGACCTCTCGGCATGGCGAGCCCAAACGGTAACCATCTCGGAATCCCACTTTGTGAGACACCATAAGAACTAGGTGTCCATTCCATCCCAGAACCCCATTAGGTGAGAAGCATGTGGAACTAGGAAGCCAATCCATCCAAGAATCCCACTAGGTGAGAAGCATGTGGACCTAGGAAGCCAATCCATTCAAGAACCCCATTAGGTGAGAAGCATGTGGACCTAGGAAGACATTCCATCCAAAAATCTCATTAGGTGAGAAGCATGTGGAACTAGGAAGCCAATCCATCCAAGAATCCCATTAGGTGAGAAGCATGTGGAACTAGGAAGCCAATCCATCCAAGAATCCCACTAGGTGAGAAGCATGTGGACCTAGGAAGCCAATCCATCCCAGAACCCCACTAGGTGAGAAGCATGTGGAACTAGGAAGCCAATCCATCCCAGAACCCCATTAGGTGAGAAGCATGTGGAACTAGGAAGCCAATCCATCCAAGAATCCCATTAGGTGAGAAGCATGTGGAACTAGGAAGCCAATCCATCCAAGAATCTCATTAGGTGAGAAGCATGTGGAACTAGGAAGCCAATCCATCCAAGAATCCCATTAGGTGAGAAGCATGTGGAACTAGGAAGCCAATCCATCCAAGAATCCCACTAGGTGAGAAGCATGTGGACCTAGGAAGCCAATCCATCCAAGAACCCCATTAGGTGAGAAGCATGTGGACCTAGGAAGACATTCCATCCAAAAATCTCATTAGGTGAAAAGCATGTGGACCTAGGAAGCCATTCCATCCCAGAATCCCATTAGGTGAGAAGCATGTGAAACTAGGAAGCCATTCCATCCCAGAATCCCACTAGGTGAGAAGCATGTGAAACTACGTAGGAAGACATTCCATCCCAGAATCCTATTAGGTGAGAAGCATGGGGTATTACGGATCCATCTGATCCCAGGATGGCACCAGGTGACAAATATTGATACTGGGTACCATGAGGTCGCGGAGTTAGTACTGTACATACATATAGAGACACTTATTACTGATATGCTTACTCTCAAAGTTGTAGCGTTTATCACAGTTACAGCTCATCTTCATCACATCGCCCAGGCATGGAAAACTCCAGGCTCCGCGAGAGTGGCAGCATCTGTATCTATGTTTACGAACACTTGCAATCTCATTCAAACAAAATGATCGAAGGGTACCGCTGTTTGTTTCGCTCTGTCACCAGAGTACTTTATTCTGGCAACAAATTCCATGAGTCCCATTTTAACATACATTGGCCAGTCAGTGGATTCAGGTCCACTCGGCTTATTCCGTGACGGCTGAATAATGCCTCGGGCAGCACCGAATTATACCGCATATAGGCATAATCCAAAGCATACAGTTCGTACAAGACTGTCAGTTTTGATACAGGCTTTAATGGAAACATGGCATGCATTTTGCTGTCTACATAAATGTCACGGTTGTCGCCAGAGTGTTATGTAATGAGATAGTTATCTCAGCTGTCGTAAATCCAAATATGGATTCCACACTATGCAAACCGAGATAACAAGATGGTAATGAGATGAGCGGAATGGATCAGAATATGGTCACCACAAAACCATTTCGCGATAGCCTCTGCACCACTCAAGCACCTGCGATTATGACTTACAAAGAATCTATGTAGATGTATGCAATGGAGGCAACTTATCGCTGAGATTGAGCATTACGAACAGCCTTTGAAAGTATGTGAAACGTACTGGAACGTCAAACAAACCATACAACAGGTGCTCTCAAGACACAGGCGCCTCTGTGATAGATAACTCAGAACATTTCAAGTACACTACATATTTATGTTTAAAATATGTTATTACTAATACCCACTGGTGGAAAATGAGAGTACACTGAAAATTAGATTTGACGAGAATATTACAAACCTTAACAAAGTGTTACTAGACGCTGATGAAAAATATACGTCCAAAATAGTATCGGCTATCATCAAATAACAATTTCATCTTAGTTATATATTTTTGTCGCTATTAAACTCAAGAGTGTTTTTTTATACCTGGCAGCGTACATTATTGTAGACCTTATAATTATCGTAATAGCAACGTGTAACAATGACGATGAAACAAACAGTGTGATGAAATTATTTATGTGGTTACAGTAGTCCCTCAAAGCAGTTGGGCAGGACACGCGGAGTGTCAGATTTCTGAACTTCCTTCCATCAGAGACCATCTATTCTTTCATCTTTCATTCAATGACGAAGTTTTCTTTTTTTTTCCTGGTGAACTCGTAACCAGACCACTATGGTTAAGGGTATGTACCTACAGAAGAGCTAGTTGAGTTGACATGCTTGCCTAGAATGTTTACGTTCAAATATTTGACTTGGGTCAGCTATCGTTTGAGGCAAATATTCGATTATCGGAGATATTAATCCACTCGCAATTTTGAAATGTATGTTTAATATGTCGTTAATTTACGATATTCACACATTTCCTTTTTTTTCAAAAACTGTTACACCACTACATACTGAAGTCCATACATCACATTTGCTTTCACTTCCAACCACTGTTGCACCTATTATGCTAAATGAGATCCGAACCCTCGACCATATAAGATTCTCGGAGACGCATGTGCACCGTGAATGAAACAACTGAATCAATATTCACAGGTCTGTTACTACGTAGATCGAAATATACACAGTGTTTTCCAGTTATCCTGATATTTTCAAACCTAGATTGAGGCCAAAGAAAAATATAAAGAGAGAAATTTTCTTCAATTTACCTGAATCACTTGATTGGCCGTGGAGTGCGGTCCCTGCTAGGAACCTGTATAAATCGTTACATTTGTGCTAACCAGTAAATATAATCATATATGTGATGTCTCATATTTAAATGAACCGAAATTTGTGTATTATGGGTGTGACAAAATACAATTTCAACTTTTCTAAATGTGATAAAAAAATATCAGCAAATACTGCGCGTTTCATGATGCATATATTCATAAAATACGCGACAATGTATTCCATTCCTATGGACATGTTTCATGTTTTTCTCATATGCGTTAGCATTGGCTATGTGGTATGCTCGCAAATTACTGTTTCCAATTATAATGAAATTGGGGATGGGGATATTTTAATAAATTCTGCTTTGATATTACATGTATATAAATATATAATTACAATAAATTAAACCCTTGGTTATCAGTAGCCATAGATTTGTCAATTCTTTATTTAATTATTTGCAGCTGTTATCATACGTTAATTTTGTATTTTATGCAGTTTTTCTTCCGTAAAATGAACGGACTTAGTTTGTTAACTAAAATTAGGCATTTACAGTTCCTGTTGTTTGCACACACGTGCCTTAAAAGTAATTTTGGAAGTTACCATGTCGACAGTAAAGGGTAACTGCTTGACGAAGTCTCGCTGGAAGTAAAACAGTTAATTAATATTAATGCATATTATCAAGTTTGTTTTACTATAAAGCGATAACGGGTAAAGACTCGGTAGAGGAAAATACAATGCAGTGCAACTGCAGATTGTGAATGATCAATCTTGTATTATCATATTTCATCTGAATATAAGTACATATTTTTACAAGTATACCATGAAAATGCACTGTACTGAAAAATTTACTTTGTTTTTGTGTGTTTTCTTTCCAAACAAAATCGTGCGAAAATATACCTTACATACAAATGCGATGAAATATGTTTTCCTAAGTGAAGGTCGGCAGAGGATTTGTCCTGCGGATTCCTCGAAGACCTGGGGCCAGTGATGTTTGTATTGTAACAATATACCTAGGTGTGAGTTAGTGAGTATGGTTTAACGCCGCTTTCAGCAATATTCCAGCAATATCACCGCTTCGGACATCCGAAATGGGCCTAACACATGGTACTCATGTTGGGAGTCAAACCCGGGTCCTCGGCGTGACTAGACAACGCTTTAACCACTAGGCTACCACACCGACCTATCTATATACTTAGGAGAAAATGTTATCAGACGGGTAACAAATGTAAATTTTTCTGTGAAAGTACGTACTTGGAAGGTAAACTTTAGTATATTTTCCCTATTTATCACGGCTAGTAACCACGACTTGCGGGGGTTTGGGTTACGTGCGGTCATAAAGCGTTGTTCAAATTCATGAAGCACCTGATGTATTGTATGTTTTTGGGTCAGTACGCAATGAGGAGCAGGTATAAAGAAATAGTTTATGAATACGCTTTTGTTGTTCACCACAGCGTTCTGTATTTCAGTAGCCCGCTATTCATTGTTCAACCCGTTTCCAAATGTTTCGCAAGGTTTCTGAATGATTTCGCAAACAGAACGAGTATAGAAGAAAATCATAAATTATTTATAGTTAATGTTGTCCTGAAAAAGTTTTAAAATAGAAGTATCTCAGGTGCCACTGCAAGAATGTTTTATGATGGCAACATTGACGTTGTAACCTTTGATGATAAATCTTGCAAACATTTAGAACAAGCAGCCATGTCCCTTGTTCCCAAAGATCCGACTAGAACAGGTCTTCTGTAACCCAAGTTTGTAAGATGCGACTAACAGGATCGGGTGGTCAGGCTCGCTGACTTGGTTGAAACATGTCATCGTATCCCAGTTGCGCATGGTGCGCGTGCTGCTAATCACTGGATTGTCTGGCCCAAACTCGATTTTATACAGCCCGCCGCCGTAATCCTGGAATAGTGCTGAGTGCGGCATTAAACAACCAACATAACAATCCATGTACCCAGTGCTCGCAAACAATAAACAAAAACACACCCCGTTATCACGTTAGTTATGCACACAACTCTCATAGGAAACAGGGTGCGGGTAGCTACTTGTTCAAGCGCCCACTGACCAGTCCTATGGCACAGGTTTGATTCTGTTCATGTGTACAGCCTACCACTCTGGGACACTGTATGGGACACTGTGGACGACATTGTAGTGAGGACTCCAAGTCTTTCTGCTGTAAATGATATTGAAACTGATGTATGGATTAGACACTAGTTTTATCCCAGATCGCATCAAGTAAGCCCACGAAGCTTGATCCATATAACTGCCTTCGTCAATAGACTATAACCGAGTGAAGACGCTTGTCACATCATGAACGCCGGCGGTAATGGAGTATTGATGTCAAGGACAGTTGTAGCAGCTGCATCACCTGTTACTTCTGTGTGGTTGGTAATGGTTAAATGACGCTGGAATGTGCGATATGTTAGTCATACCCGTCTGGGGCTGAACACAGGTCACTGGAGATTCATTCCTGCTACATGACATCATCGAGCGAACATCGGAGGCTGGATGGTTGAAAGGCTTCTGTTGATGTTGGTTTGGGGTTCAGCTTTATGTATATATGCTAATGATTTATTGATAATGGTCACTGCCTGTAGGTCCAAGCACAATACCTGAATGTTATCAATATAATATGTTTCCTCTATATCGATGTGACCACATCACCAGGTATCTGTGCTCCTTCTATTTCGAAGTCATTACTCTTTCGTTGAATGATGTTACTTCTCTCTCGAAATCACGCAACCTACTTTCTGTAAGTTTCATCTTGAATCAATCACACCATCGAACCATGTTTCCTCTATATCGAAGTCACAACACCTGCATGTATCTGTCTTACATATATTTCGAAATGGACGGTAGGGTAGCGTATTGGTGAAAACGTTCGTTCTTAAAGCCGAAGGGCCCGGGTTCGATTCTCTACTTAGTTATAATGTGTGAAACCCATTTCCGGTGTCCCCCGCCGTGATATATTTGCAACATTGCTAAAAAGTGGCGAAGAACCAAACGCACTCAGTCTATTTCAAAGTCCGCATACAGTATGAACCTACATTAGTTCACATTGACATCGCCACGTGTGAGTCGAAATCACAACGGTTGTGTTAATCAATACACATAGCCTAGCGCCAACGTTTGGTTTTGAATGAGGTCATCACAATATGACACCGAACACAACTGATATACATCGATTCCCTGTAGTGGAGTGATGTATAGGGTTACAGCATACACACTAGACAGGGCAGCCCATAGCTAGTCCAGGAAGGCACAGTGTAAAGTATGGAATGGATTTTGGAATGGAGTTTGGATTGGAATGATGGAATGGAATTTGGAATAGAAATAAATGGAATATACTCATCTTACACTAAACAAACCAGAGTTGTGACGGCTTCCAAACCAAAAGTAAATTGACAGTAAACAGTTCAGGAGACACTTTCCCTCCCGCTTACACCCCTCCAGATGGACGATAAGGCTAGTGGCAAACAGAGTTGTGGCAACAGCCTGTCTCACAGTCCCTCAACTGTTTTATTTTCCACTATGTTCACTTAAAAGCCTAACATAGGAATCACATACACTATATGTAAACCATTTTAATTTTGGACATCTTGTTCTTATTATCTACATAACCTGGAAAGTATTATTTAAACTTGTCATGTGCCTTCGAGCATGTGGTGGATGGGCCATGGCTGAAGAGAGAAGCTGACACTCATGTCTTATAGCTCCTATCAGTGACCAGCTGTTAATAAACTGTCTTAGCATATTAGAATGAAGACTTGTTTACAAAAAGCAAATTTGTGTCACTCCAAACTCCATTCCAAATTTCATTCCATCATTCCAATCCAAATTCCATTCTAAAATCCATTGCATACTTTACACTATGCCGTCCAGGAACTAGTAGAGTCTAAAAGGAATATCACTGATGAAGCTAAGAATGAGATGTAAGTAGGGATGTTTTTAGTAATTGTTCAGGAGGGGCGGTAGTGTGAGGCTAGACCCCTGCTTGTTACACATACATTTATTATCAGTAACCGGCTGGCTAAACTGACAGAAAGATGACAATAAAAATGATTCCGATGTGAACCTGGGGATTGTAGAACACGCAGGTCACTCCAAGCACTAATCAAGAAGTCGGGGGTGAGAGGATGAGGATGGTCATTAGTGGAGGTCACCATAATATTTTCCGCACAGCCATATTCCCCCCTTGCAGTGCTAAAACCCTAAAGCAAACCTGAAGCAAATGTAGATTTCTCCAGGTTCTGAATCTCTGCTTCCTCTGAGGTTCCTTTTCAATATAAATGTTGTTGGGTTTTTTTGTTACTATCAAAATTATATATTCAGAGACTAGGTATTAGTAAACTGTGAAAGGGTCCTGGTGTAAATATTTTTAATCAAACCTAACTGTTATGTAACAATAGGTTCTTAATGTAACAAACGCAAATTGTTTAACGGTGTATCAACGAACATGGAGTGTAAGTGTAGCCCTCCCCTTTCAAGCACTTGAGGCGGTGTTGGTGACCTGCATACGACTGCATGGCTGCCTCCCACTTAGTCACAAGACGATTCTTCTCACGTTACTCTCTAATCACGGCAACTCTACCAGTTAACACAGACGAGGAAAACCTTTGTGAATGAACACCTTCTTTATTCAGGTGACGAGACGTTTCCATACATACAATAGTATCGTTGTCAGGCAGGTGGAATCAGGTAGAAAGCAGGGTTATATATATACAGTAGGCCAATAGGTTTAACAAAAGCAGCTAGGACAATAATGAAAGAAACGTAATTTGGTGACAAGGGATTACATCTAGAAACCAGTAGGGTGTATGGGACAAGAGCAGAGCAGGGCAGGATACAAGAATCTGTATATCGAAACGTCGTATCACCTGAATACAGATGTTGTTCATCCATAAAGTTTATCCTTTTCTCACTTTCCAACCTCTAGAAATACCATTCAAAGAAGTGAAACACAGTCCTTTAACTAAATGTGTCACTGAACTTCACATTTTAGGATCTATGATATCATCCTTGACACTAGAGTAAGTGATGGCAGTTTGCTTAGGAAAGGTCCTCATTTTCCCATGTTTATGACTTGCTGCAACATGAAAGCCAACATTTTCCCTGCTGTGATGTTCAAATTTACTCTCTTTCTGGTAAACTAATTCTTGACTCTGATCCATGAAGCCCCAGTGTACCAGCAGGTATTGTTTATAGGTCCCCGGTCACTGGACCGTGTTAATCTATTAAAACAACAAGAACTGACACTAATATGAGTGAGTGATTAAACTCAATATTTACATCATTGCATTATGGCCAACGCCCCAGTTCTGCACATATTCATCCCGAATTCTCGGGGTGGTCAGAGTTTACCATATGATGGACACAAGTTTGCGAGTGAAAACCACCTCTCTTGTTAAGGCAGGCGTGTCTCCTCAATACGGGACACACAAACACACACACACACATTACTAGCGTTAAGACACGATGTTGTGACATTTAAATATAGTTGTTGCATGTTAATGACAGTATTTCATACTTTTGACAAGACAAAATGCTATTACTTACTTGTAGAAGGGAAACAGGTCCTCTCATCAACGTCCCGGCTATTCAAGTGTCTCACTATTCAGCGGTAAATGCTAGTCTTACCGTAATACATCGTGTAAATGTACACGGTGCATAATTTGCTTGGCGGGGCGTGGCGAATACACAGTACGTACTGCTGTCAGTTAATCTGGGTTTTGTCTACACGTGAATAAATGCTTATATTTCCGTGCGCATAAATACATGTATGTTAGCTATATTTTTCTCTTTCACAAACTAGCTAGCTATATATTGTGGTTCAGGGATAGCGAGACGACGAGAGCATTTCAGGAGGATCAACTGTATTTGTAGATTTTGTTTAACAAGGGGATATATGAGTGCACCAGTGTGTAACATATGTGTGCATCGCTAAGTTCCACAACACTCATCAGCGGTCGTATATCGTGGCAAGGCACTCAAGTAGGACCAAATAGGTCTGTTTCAATAACAGGAGCGTTTAACACTATTCGCCTTGGTGCACATGTTTGTGTGCAGGCTGAGATTGAAAGGTCTGATAAAAGGGGTTTTTCATTACACTGCTCAAACTAAAAATACCACAAATACGAATGTGAGTGTGTATGAGAGAGAGAGAGAGAGAAAGAGAGAGAGAGGGAAAAGAGAGAGAGACAGAGAGAGAGAGAGTAGCTGTTTTTTACGAGGATGTCAAAACGTCAAGCAGATGTGTTCGAAAATGGACGATCAAACAGGTACTGTTTGTTTGTTTGTTTTGATACCACACTCAGCAACGTTCCAGCATTAAGACGAGGCCTATAGGTAATCGAATTTGACCCAGATAATCTAAATAGCTGTACAGGTAAATTTATACTATAAGATTGCTGTAGACTGCCAGTGTCAATCAAGAATCGGGTCGACAGAGTTGGTATTTCTATGCATAGTGGTGGTAGAAGTCAGGATGTTCAGTTTATGTGTTGGCTGGATATATCATACAGTCACATTGTGATATCAGTCCTTTCGTGAAATGACTAAACATTTCAGTCACATTGTGCAGCAACAAACAATATACTTCAGTTATTTCATGAAATTACATTTCATCTATATGTGGTGGACAAGGTTGGTGAGGTGTGGCTGCTCTGGACACAACAGGTATCAAACCAACATTGTAAATTCTTCAAAGCCAGGTTGAGGTGCAACAGTTGCTGCCACAATAGTTTTAACCGTTGATGACAATAAGCGATGTGGTCCACCTTTGTAGAATAAGTTATTACGTGAAATTTCAAGAAGTGACAGAAGTAATGTGATTGTTGTTACACAAAAGGACGCGAAATGGCTGACCCTCTTAGTCATTTCACAAAATGACTGAATGTTTGGGAATCCTTTGGGGTCATGTCAAAGTCATATTGTCTGCCTGTCTTCGACAGAAATCCTTACACCATGTCTTACACAATGTGCAATTCACATTAAACACCTATCTGTTTCTGCAGAGCCGAATGACCTTTGTAATGATTTGACCAAACCCAATTTTTAAGGTCTCTTGCAGACCGCGACATTCCACGTCCTGAAATACGCATCAGCGAGAAGACGTTCGTTAGTGGCTGTTACGGTTTCCTACTTTTCACCACGTGGTCTTGCCGTACAAATTGTGTATGTAAAACCAAACGTTATGCTTTCTTTGGGGTAAGTGTATGGTATTTTGATAGTTTGATAACTATGTAACAACTCGAAGTAAAACTGGCACCAAACGTTATAAGAATCGTGTAAAAGTTCGATGTTATTTGGTATGTTTTGATTTTAATTGTCAAATAACATACATTTCACAAACCAATGTGATTTTGTTGATACAGTTTGCTTCGTCGAAATTCGAAAATACGGCCAAAAGTAGTTCCGTCACCTGATTATAACCACATCACACTCCGTGCATGTGAATGTGAGATACTCTCAGATGAATCCAGTGTGCAGACAGAAACAAGTACGAGTGTAGGGCGGTACAGAATTACAAATAAACATGGTCTTTAATAGTAAAGAAATTAGTGACAGTGAAAATCACGAAGCTTTCCGAGAGAAAGGTGGCGAACTGAAATGAGTGTTGACGAAGATATTGAAAATGATCTGGTCGATATCATTCAATTATTGCCATCAGTTATAGATTGTTTGAGAGAAATTGATAGATATTCAGAATGGAATTTTTTCTATCACATGTTAGCCGACAAGATATTCCCCAAAAATAAAGAAGTTAAATTTCTCTGTACGACAAATTTAGATAATAAGAAACAAATGAAATCGAAAGCATCAACTCTGTTTGGAATCAAAGGCTTATAAAATCGTAAATTCACATTTAAAACAATTCCTTTGAACACATTCTCATTTTCAAATACTTCATCTAAATAACGGCTATCAGCGATTGACAAGAATCTCACAATATAGAGTATAAATGTTATAAAATGTACTTGTGATGCAACTAAAACTATTCAGCCGTAGCGAGCAGTCAATCTGTACATAGGAAGCTGTAACGGCCACTAGCAAACGTCTTGTCGTGGGTGCATATTACAGGGTGTGCATCTCTGATCGGGTTCTCCTCTGACTATATACGTGTTCATTCACTGAAATTTATGACTGTAAGGGGGATGATGCAGCTTAGTAGCTAAAGCGTCCGCTCGGCACGCCGAATCTGTGAAGCCCGGTTCTGGTGTTCCACACCGAGGTATTGCTGGAATGTGACCAAACGTGGCGTAAAACCATATTCACTCACTATAACACTGTAATGACTGAGGTAGTGATTGTGTTGTGTTTGACAAGAGCACCGAGGAACTATGTTGTGCTGCTCTTGTTCATCAGTGAGCAGCAGCTGGTTATGTAGCATGGCAAAATTATCATGGTCACGCCTTTCTGCTTGTTGACAGCCATGGAGACACACTCCATCTAAACGCGGATACAGTGAACAATACAAGTGACGGATGCAGAGAGCAATACAAGTGACGGATACAGAGAACAATACAAGTGACGGATGCAGAGAACAATACAAGTGACTGATACAGAGAACAATACAAGTGACGGATGCAGACAGCAATACAAGTGACGGATACAGAGAACAATACAAGTGACTGATACAGAGAACAATACAAGTGACGGATGCAGAGAACAATACAAGTGCCTGATACAGAGAACAATACAAGTGACGGATGCAGAGAGCAATACAAGTGACGGATACAGAGAACAATACAAGTGACGGATGCAGAGAGCAATACAAGTGACGGATGCAGAGAACAATACAATTGACGGATGCAGAGAACAATACAAGTGACGGATGCAGAGAGCAATAATCCTCCCGTGGCTCAGTCTCAGCCCATCGTTTATCAGCAAGCTCTTCATCTATGCATTGGTACACGGTGAAGAATCTTCATCAACCCAACACAGGCTCTAACTGGATCAGGTGGTCAAGGCTTGCTGGTTTGGTTGATACATAACATCGTATCCTACCTGTGTGGATCGATGCCAGTGATGTCAAGGGCTGATTTTACTGACAGCTGCGTGTCAGACTAGAGTAACTACGGTTTCATTAATATAAACTTACGCCAATGGGAAGCACATCACAACAGCTGGAGGACCAACTACAAATCGTTCATATGGTGTCATGAATGCATGGCTATATAGTTCCTTCATCACACAAAGGCAAATGTTGGAATGTAGGCCGCTTGGTTTCCATGACAACACAAATGACGCTTGTGCAATTTAACCGTGTGTTTGCGAAAGTGGATGATTCTTTGCATGCAACCTTAGCTGAACGTTTTCTTTTTAGTGTGGCGGTCTTAGTCCTGACTCTCAATGAGCGAGGCCAGGATTAGGTCTACTTTACAGCCACTAAGCGGATAGCGTCGTTGTCGCTACCGACTCTGTAGTTGTAGGTCGGGTCCATCAGGTGTGACGTTTTTCTTAGCATGCTTATCTACTGCCATAATTACGGCAACGTTTCATCACCTCGTCGGATACATAGGTCATGCAGATACGTCATTCAGATATTTTCACAATTTGTAGTTATTGAAATCCTTACATCCTCCTAACAAAAAACGTACGCTGGCGTTCTGAATATGGCCTTTTACAAGTAGAGCAGTTGTTTGGGGATGTTCCGGTTTTTGTTCATGCTGATTTGGGTTATGTTCTCTAGCAACGATTCGTGCGAGTCAAACCACGGTCTGTGTTCGCCCGATTCATGTAGGTGTCAGGTAATATTTACCGTCGTCCCCTGACGACATGAGGACAAGATATTCAGGTATTTCAGTGAGATATTTCGCCAAGTGATACCCTCGGGGGACTTTCAGATATCATCACTTGACAGTGTTGATCGACGGATGTTAACAACTATGGAGTCCTCTAAGGGACATATTCGTTTGTCGGACTGTAGCGGATTCACGTTTAGAAACACAAACAAAGTGTCAAAATTAACTAATTTCACAATTTTTAGGCAATTTGTCACATCGTCGTTTTGTCTCGTAACGGTTGCATTTGTTTGTAAAACGTCTCCTATTTTCTTAAGGGGAGAGAGTGTGACAACGTGGGTGTGACAAGTCCCCTCTATAATTCCATAATTACCTTATGAGGAATGTAAGTACGTCGTTCCATCGGCTGGTTCGGGACACGCACGGTGACATCCCGATTACAGTCCTATGGATATATAAGGATTGCGTCATATCATTCATCAGCCAACATTCTGAGTGTCGAAATTGTCTCAGGAAGTAAACTTTGTTCAAGCGTTTGACTATGAGTTTATATGTGCAGGAAATGGAAATTCTACCAAGTATCCTAGAGGGTACACCAGAGTTTGATTTTCTAACCGAGCAGTTGGTTTATTCGTTACCTCACTTCTGAACCTGAGCACTAGTACCGTACCTGAATCATAGAGAAGACACTTGGCTTATACGACTCTTGAGTTCTAAAATCAGAAAATCAGTACACGATACATGAAATCTAAAATCAGTCCTTGACGTATACGACATATGACTTCTAAATCAGCACTTGACTTACGGGACAAGTGAAATCTGAAATCAGCTGTTGGCCAATGTGACACATGAGTCTTAAATCAGCACTTTGCGTATGTGACACTTGAGTTCTAAATTCAGCACTTGGCTTACACGGCAGTTGAGTTCTTAAATCAGCACTTGGTTTATAAGACATTTGGGTTCTTAAATCAGCACAGTTAATAAAACATCTGAGTACTCTATTTAAAGCAAACGCTTGATTCATGCAGTGTTTGAGTTCTGAAACAAACACTTACTTTATACAATATGAGGTATGAAATAGCACTTGGCTTATATGTAATTCATTTCTTAAATGCACTTCTTACACTTGGCGTATTCTGCGTATGATTTTAAGAACAACTCTTCAATGATACTTGAGTTGTTCTGAGACAAACACTTGACTTACACATTTACTGTCAAACATACTTGTTGGTTCACGCAGTATTTGCTAACTGAACTGAACGAATTTAAACTGGATGATAATGTCGCAGGAAGTGTTTAACACGTGCCAAGGCCTAACTACCGCTGCTACGTCTACAACTGGCTGACAAGATTCACTGTCATGTAGGGAATCGAGTGACCAGAGATTCCCGTTACGTCGCTTGTCGGGCCGAGGTAAATGTGGATCACGCGAACATGCATTGTGACTAAAGTGTCACTACTGTTTACAAGACATAGACATATATGGGATATTACTAAGATGGGCGTGCACTCCCTCACTAACACGTTATAGTGTTGCACCATATAAACCCCCAGACCAATATGGGAGGGAAGGGTATCTGCTTCGACAGTTGAAACTAAACAAAACTGTTCCCGAAAATGTGACCACGGGCTTCCAACACTGTGTGGCACAGACAAATGGGGACGTCTTACAGCACTGACAACGCACCCCTAAACAGCTTTGATTCTAACAGACTCGCTGCTATACCATGTTGAGTATGAGTACATGGCGTCACTCAAACAGAATGTTGACTCTAAAAGACACCTGCCAAACAAGCTCTGAGATCAAATAAAGGCGCATGAATAATCACTTCTTCATAGGGACTAGTGGTACCATTGCCGCCGTTGCTAAACTTTTCCGGGGGTTTAAAGGTAACAATATTGCCGAACGTGCATGTACATCATGCAAATCTGTTGCAACTTTCTGAAGCCGCTCCAGCTCTATTGAAAGTTTAGTCGTTAAGCTTTGTCCAAAACCTTTGTCATGGCAATCAGTCCCGTAGCCCCATAAACTCGGTGAATGGACTCTAACATAAGGTCACTTCACCATGATAATATAATCTCATACTTCTACCATGTTCAAACAACATTAACAAGCCAGTCATGTAAATAGCTTTTATAACCAGCAAACACCAATGTTCAAATGACACTCACTTAGAGACGTGTCTCATTCTAGACAGCAACAACCTAAACATGTGACACAATTTTAAAGTTTGGGATTGATCACTGTAGTTCACCGTCAGGGTAGTATGGTCGTGCACGTTGGCATGGCTGTCCCCAGGGGATGGGCGATGAGGGTGGAGGGGGAGGGTGTGTACAAAACCAGTGCCACACCTTTTCTTCGTTAGCCTTGGTATCGTCCGGGTCAAAACGACTCATCACTTCCTGGAAAGTCCATCCACGGGCTTGATGCGCGAGCACATAGAGACAGTACACACCACACATAGAGCTGAACCAAGCTTGGACGGGTCGAGGATTCCACTTCTGCAACCGCCATCCTATTGTAGATATGGCTGCGTGAAAATCCGGGTGCTGATGGGAGGGGTCAAGACCGTAGCTGTCAAAGTACAGGACGACACCTGGGGACGGTCGGTAGAGGCACACCCAGTGGCCCCCGGGGCGGTCGCTGGTATCGGTGTTGACGATGTAAGCCTTGGGAAACTCACTCTGAGCGGCCTGTTCCTGTTCACTAAACAACTGAGACGAGAACTCATCGCTGGCAAACGTACCTGTGTACAGAGACCGGAGTAAAGGGTCGCCCTGGACGAACTGGTTCAGGTCGCGCGTGGTCAACACGGTTTCGTCCATGATTACGCTGTCAGGTCTTCTCTGAAATGGTCAGACTGAACCGTGTTTGTGGTCCGGGAGGAAAGTCATCGGACACAGCTCTGCCACAGTGGACGCCAAGTGTTGAGAATTCACATAGTATAGAGCACAACACATTGGCGTACAAATATCCACAAGTTGGTTAATCCTACTTTTCATAAAGTGTAGTTAATGTCTGTAAACACCATCCCCACATAAAGTGTATCCACATCAACCATGAATACATACAAGTCCTATTATTCGCCATGTTGTACACAACTGAATAGCAGTCGGATCCTGTCACTATAGCCTGTACATATCTGTTGTAAAAGTTGTAGGGGAGTGCTACGTTTAACACGATGAGCTATGTCCTCTGTATATTGACGTGTGTATCTCTGATGCGTCTGTGTCCCTCACCTCGAGTACTAATAACAACGGGTGCCATTTCATGACACCAAAGAATGAACAATTCACAAGACGTTTCTTGAAATACAAATTACCTCCCTTTTGGGAGTTAATTCTATCGCATCGCTGTTCACCCAGGAACCGATGTAGTGATCAGCTGATAAAATGTATGTGATTTTCTCGCCTCATATGTCTTGGTCGCATGGTACCTTGGGAGTTCTGTATAAGCTATTGCACATAAAAATGCATACAGACTCTTTGCCTGACTAAGATCATCACTGGATCATCTGCCTTTTGATGTTTCTCATTTCCCAATGTTATGCCTATAATATTTTCTCTGTACCAGGCTTTGCCATCCATGCCAACATGATGTTTGAAAATTGCTTGTCATCCATACCAACATGACTTTTGGGGATTGCTTGTCATCCATACCAACATGGCTCTTGACGATTGCTCGTCATCCATACCAGCATGATGTTTGAGGATTGCTTGTCATCCATACCAGCATGATGTTTGAGGATTGCTTCTCATCCATACCAACATGACTTTTGAGGATTGCTTGCCATCCATACCAGCATGATGTTTGAGGATTGCTTGTCATCCATACCAACATGATGTTTGAGGATTGCTTGTCACCCATACCAGTATGATGTTTGAGGATTGCTTTTGGGGATTGCTTGTCATCCATACCAACATGGCTCTTGACGATTGCTCGTCATCCATACCAACATGATGTTTGCGGTTGGCTTGTCATCAATACCAACATGACTTTTAAGGATTGCTGGCCATCCATACCAGCATGATGTTTGAGGATTGCTTGTCATCCATACCAACATGACTTTTGAGGATTGCTTGCCATCCATACCAGCATGATGTTTGAGGATTGCTTGCCATCCATACCAACATGATGTTTGAGGATTGCTTGTGATCCATACCAACATGATGTTTGAGGATTGCTTGTCATCCATACCAGCATGATGTTTGAGGATTGCTTGTCATCCATACCAGCATGAGCTATGGGGATTGCTGGTCAACCATGCTTGCATGATATATAAGAAATGATTGCCATCCCAATCGACATGATGTACGAGGATTACATATTTCGTTACTCCCCAATATGTTTTGGCCCACGGGAGAGAGGAGGTAATCACTACCCGGAATGCGTGCAGCATAATGTTATAAAACCTTTCCAGAAAGGTGCCTCAGATTTAAATCAAAACACCAGAGCAATAAAGTATCAAACAAGGATGTCAGGACATAAACAATGACAAAATCAGGTGACTCAGTAATGACCTATGGGTGACTTTTATTTAGAGGGCCACTATATGGTAGTATGTGCATCTAATTAGAGGACTGTCCGGCAACTGATCAGCGACTTCAGCTCGTGTGGAGTACCTGTGCATACAGAATTTAGTAAGCAACCCCAGATTGTTTACGATCCACTTACACTACTCTTGGCACAGCGACTCCTCAACTGGAGGACAGAAACTAGCACAAAGCTTCTGCTTCTCCTGCCATTCTATGCATGGCGACTGGAAGATGTTGAGTGTCTTTAGTGATGTGAACATACCTCTTGTTAATTCATCATCTCGCAACCTCAATGTTTGTCTAGAGGATGCGCCCGTACACGTTAAGTGTCAGTTAAATGTACCACCAGCATGCGATATCTATTTGATCAAATACGCAGTTTTTCACAATGTCCTAACTGTTACAAGATACAAGCACGCACGCACGCACGCACGCACGCACGCATGCACGCACGCACTGACAGAGAGACTCACACTCTTTAGCCATGTTCATGTTCGTGTACATCCACCATACAGTTTCACTTTTGTGTGTCACTTGTATTTACTTTGGCATACATTGTGCAGCACGAATACAGTTACGCCTTCACAAAAGACATTCCTCTCTTTTTCTCGGTGCGTTGCTTGGGGAACAGCACGGAGGTGTGTCTGCACGTAAACTCGAAGTGGTAGGTGGGCGAGGACCCTGATATTGTCTCTTCTCACAGCCATGAATACCAGGCATCTACCACTAACTTTGCGGGCATGAATAACACCGAGCGAAAGGGTAACCGTGTAACTGTTTAAAGTACACGGGGAAAGTGTTCACCTGTTGGATATAGGGCACCACTCCCGGCGTCATCAACAAGTGGGGCGAACTGAAATCGCCTGTATATTACCGAACACACTCCCATAAAATTGAATAGATTATCTTATTGTCGTCTGTGAAGACTGCCCTTGCCCGCGTGCACGAGTGTGTCGTATCATATAGGCTGATATTCAATGATCCATTCATGTAAATGTGTAAAAGGATATTCAGCTTTTTGGGGCTCAATGCAGTCTGTTCCTCGAGTAATCTTTAGAGCTGACCTTTAAAGCGTTGTTGGATGTAAACGTGAACGTGTCACAGGTTTGCTGGATGGTATTTGTTCCTGCTACAGTGTTTCCATGTGTGTACAGTAGTGATTGCGACACGCCATTACTCTACACCGCACAGTCGCACCTGCAGTTTTTTTTCTTTTCTTTTTTTGTTTTTATTTTTATACCGTGTAGTGCTATTTCCGTGTACCTGTGTTTACAGTAGTGATTGTAGCACAAATTTTCCTTTATGTGCTGTGATTTGCTTAGTTTTCCTGAACACACATATCTCTATACCTCGGGCCACCTACGGATGCCATAAAACGCTACATAACACATTATGTTACATTAAATTAAAGGTATACATTAAAGGTTCTTGTAATGAGCACCATATGTTTTTAACACAATGAGGCTGAGTATATGCTCTTTTTAATTCGAAATAACGAAGTGTTGGTAGACCAATGTTGTTTACAGCAAATGGCAGCATTACGGACATGTGATGCCACGGTTGTGTGCAGACTCTTTCCGTGTTGACACAACCCTGTTCACCCAAAAGAACCCACGAATTTGTTGGTAGATGACCAGATGGTGGCCACATGAATACGTGCAAACACCTAGTTGCGGGTACAGCAATGTGCAGTAAACTACTGTGACTTGTATGTGTCCCCGTCCATCCAGCCCATCCAATGGTTACATCGTAATAAAAAAATTCACAATAAACTCTGTGCGTCTAGAGGCAGCAAGAGTTGTTTACCCCTGGCGGAGTTGAAATTGATTAGACGATTTGCCTTTGAAATTGATATCCAATGAACGAGGGTAAAAATATCAGTGCCTTCAACAAGCAATAGTTGCGTGGATTTGTGTAATTGTTGATAGTAGTCAAACAAACTCCACTCTGATATTAGTTGTTTGGGGCAACCAGTACAACAGTACACAATACTGAAACACGAATGATCAAGGGGTGTCGTTTTCTTAGAGAACCATGTCTGTTTGTTGTTTAACGGTTAGCAATACTCCAGCTGTACGACGGCGGCAAAGAGCCATCGGGCTACAGACACTACAAAACATACGTAAAACGGCAATACCTGGCACACACCAATGATCGATATTACACCTATGACATGAAACAATATGTATTACAAACAAAGAAGCGTTCCACGTGAATCATATTCACGATTAAAGGTGAGTAAATCCTGCCCTGGCAGCGTCAGCTGTCGATATGTTTACAACTCTTATCGGCCAGCCCGACCACGACTGTCCTGAGAAGAAATCTCCATGGATAAAATGTGTCTTAGGGGTGTTATTGCAGTATTGGATTGTCCTTTGTTCTCACCGTGTTCAATCTTTCCTCGTTCCTGTTACTGAAATCTGCATATTATGCAGAATTGAGTAATAACAGCCTGTAAGGTGTTCCTGGAGAGATAATAAAGCATTTGAAACATGTAAGGCGATTAACATGTGTCTGTATATGCCTACTCTTTTATGAAATAGTTGGAAACAACGAGTGGACGTTATTATGGTGAAATGATAACAAGCATATAAAGTGACACACACCGACCAACATTCCAAATATGGCAACATTTGTTACAACCGTTATTTGATTGGTCAGTTACAGTCTGCGCAGGATAACCCTAATAATCTAGTGCTATTTCAAGTATGTTTGAAAAGCTACACGACATCTTTTACTTGAAATCAGATACCATTACAGGCGTCTGATAAATGACGGACGGTGAGTTGAGTGCACATAGGACGGAAAATAAATCCATTAACATCTGTCGTCACGGTTGGACGCTTCAAGTGTTTATCAGCATAGTCTACCTATGGAAACTAAGCATCCTTGTGTTCGGTGTTACTGTCTTTATTTCGAAACCAGTCAGTCTAGGAGTTTTGCGCTTTCAAGATCTGTTCATTATAAAAGCTGCCATGAAGAGCAGTTTGGAAAATATACACAGAAAAGGAACTTTTTTATGTTGTTCTTCAGTACGCGATACCGCATCAAAATTATTGATACGTGATGAATAATTACAATCTGTCCAACAATTGCTTACTTACGATCAATGCTGAGATTAAACGCATATATATACATTCGATTAAAAAGTTCTTTTTAATGATGAGAGCAAAATCCTATGCAGTAACGCTCAAGTGCGAATTCTTCGTAATTCAAACATTAACAGTCATTTTTGGTATATGCATTGATGTGTACAGATCAATATGGCATCGACAATTCCACCAAAATAATTGGGTTTTTTTCATTCAGAAGCGTCATTAGGGCTTTTCAATATCCAACACAAATACGACCTGTCAGAGTCACGATACGAATCGTAGCTTTGTATGATCTGCGATACGATGAGGCAATTCCAAAAATGTGACTTAAAACATGTGGATTCACCTTGGGCAAGTAGCTTGTTCAACATTGACTCAGTTCACCCAGAAGGACATAAGTACCCAGTCGGATGTGTCATGTAACCATTAACCTTCCAGCACTTCACAGGTAGCTTTGGTTATACGGGTTAATTATAATCAGATTGTTTGGGCGCTCTGGGCATGCGTTGTGCATGGAACTATGTGCATGCTGTCATCTTTGATGTTATTATCTTTCAACATAAGCCATCACATTCAACACGTCACGTTCGGAAACGTCCTTGACCTCTTTGCCACACGTCATTTACTAAACGTTTGAACTGAAGTCAAACATGAGGTACAAACTGATGGAAACGAACACATTGTGGTAAAATATAACAGAGACAGTGACTGTGTTGAGCACTTTTATTTTTCGTTATCACAGTTAGCACAAGGTACACGCTCATCACGTGGCTACAGATGTTCTTCCGGTTGTTGATGTCAGTTCCTCGTGACTACAGCGCCGTCTTCCCGTCTTTGATGAAGTCAATTTCACGTGACAGTTGACACATCGTGAGCTGGAAACAGCACGTGACTTTCATGCAGTCGTCACATAGAGTTCCCTGCAAGGAAACAGTTTCTGTTTTATAGAAATTCATGGGAGGAAGTAGCCTTAAAGTATGCAACTAAGGAAAAGGTGTACTACACCCTCGAATAAAAATTAATTTGCCCCAGGTAAGAGCTGAAAATATTTGGAACAGGAAGACACAGTTTGGTCACTATTAACTCCAAAATGCCTTATCACGATTAAACATTTGTTTCTAAAAACTGAATCAGACCCAAACATGTATGAGAAAGAGAGAGAGGGATGGAGAAAGGGAGATGGAATAATTATGCTTTGGGTGAGGGGATGAAGTATTGTTAACATGTTCATTTACGTGTTTTTAAGACATTTTAACGTTTCAGGGAACATAGCTAACATTGCTCCAGTTTATGTCCGATAAATGCACACTTGGCATACATGACACGTATGTTCAACACGGGATTCAATGGAAATCACTATGGTTTAGTATTCCAGCTGTTATTTTGATAACTCGTGCGAAAAATAGGTAATTGAAAAAAATCCGCACTGACCGAGATTCGGTATCTGCCCCTGACGTAGGCCCTGAGGGATATCATCCAGCCGGGTACTAACAGTGGCACCAGGCAGAACTCCCCAGACTTTCCCGCCAGGTGACAGGCGTAGCACGCAGGACACAGCATCACAGTCATACCTGCAAACAAACACAATACAAAACAAACATCACGCAATGTTTGTGGTGTGATGCTGAAAGTCGGAGGAGTGTAAAGGCGAGTCGAGGTTTACGTCGATTTTAGCAATATTCCAGCAATATCACGGTGGGAGACACCAGGAATGGACTTTACACATTGTACCCATGGTGACAGAAGATCAAACAGTGTACCAACACAGACTGTCTGAAATCCAACTCTGTGCGGTGGGTGGGGGGTGGGTGTATTTCACAGAACATGGGCAATATATTAGACTCTTTACGATTAGAAATAGAGTGCTAATCCTGACGTTTTGAGAATTTGGATTTAAACTAAATTTGGATGTTGAAATTTGAAATATCCTTTTCGAGCGGGCTTCTCTGAGTTATTGAATGTTGGAGTCTTAAAGGGCGTTCATGCGTGGGTCAGTCCTAGTTAAATGACAACAGACCACCAAGAAACCATACATGTCCTAGGAGGCTACCTGCTGGATTGTGTGTTCACGTGGCCAAGCTGGACTGTGTCTTCATAGGTCATTTACAAGAAAAAGAAAGTTACAGTTTGTGTAAATGTTTAACCTCTTCAGTGGTACCATGAATATGAGGGACCTCCGAAAACAACTCCAGGGGGTTTCTCTTACACCATGATCGGACGTCTTGTCCACATGAGCAAAGAGATCATTCCATCACCGTGATAACAGGGGCCATGGTGTTATCGGGTTGGATAGCGAGAAACGTGAATCTAGCGTGCGATCGTAAAATCCTCATTACTTACAAATACCAAAGTTATCACAACAGGCACAGAGTCCAGAGCTCCAGGGTCGGGAGGAGTTATCTACTCCTGACGGCTGGGAGTTTACCACCACTGTTGTGTTGCTCTGGTTGTTCATCATTGGCTGGACCATTGGCAAAGCAACTGGTTGTGCCATCGGCATTCCCATTGGCTGGTTGGTGGACATCCCCATTGGCTGGTTGGTAGGCATACCCATTGGCTGAAAATTAGTACGTCTATTCCGAACATGTGAAGTCATGTCCATATGACCTTGTGAACCACATTTTCAACATTTATGAAGTAGACATGTTATTGCTGTTGGAAAAACAGTCAACTGGGTAAGAGTTACTCCCGTTTCCCCATCCCAAATAATATTTATAAATTGATATATACTAGAATTATTAACAAAACCTAACAACAATTACTAAAGGCCTCACAAAATAAGCAAAGGCCCTCAAATTAAGTACAATAATACGGTTGAACAACTTAGTGTCAACTCTGATCTTTCCGTGAACTAGAATATTTCAGTTGACCCACGTTTCTTTAATGAGTTCGGGTGGTCAAATCATCTGGCGATTCAGCTAAATCAGATTGTAACTACTTGATCCCAGGGCGAATAGCAGCGGCTGATACTCAACAATTAAAGAACTTTGTGCATGACATATGGGTTAATGCCCAACAGAACCACAATTAATGATCGAGTTTCACCTAGCAAACCATTTACTTACAGCATGAGCAACGAATCCTAACCCCAGTCTGCTGTTTTTAAAAATAAAAAAGTCTATTTCGTGGGTGACTCATTTGTAAACAAGACGTTGGTCAATGGATATGATTATTATTAGATCGCGTTTATAGGTAACATAAGAAGACATACTGCAAAACAAAGCATAATATGCAATAATATAGACATTATTAATTATCTGCAGGTACTTGTAACACTACTCACCTGGGGCTGAGAGGCGATGTAATTGTTTGCCATATTTCAAAACTGTGATCAACTTGAATACGCTGTCTGTGCCTACTGGTTGCGAATAAAGTTGTTCACGTATATATTACCAAACTCTCTTGCACGTGCAACTCGGGCGATGCTGATTGGGCAGTAAGTGGTTCTATTGTTAATAGCAAGCATAATGCAATAGAAACGCTTGCCTTTACATAAGCCACCCGGCAGAATGAAGTACACATGAAAGGTGATTGCGACTAAATGTAATATGCGAGAAATTGTTTTATGCTTTTACTATCTTTGTCCACATATTTTCATTTTATATAACGTCAATGTCTTAATAAGAAAGTCACTTAACTTAATGATGTTATTTTTATTAGCATATCCTTGCTTATTGTATGTATAACAATGTTGAAAAAAAGACTCATTGTTAATAAATATCCATTTCATTGGGATATAGTTACACGCGTTGGGGTGTATTATTCCCTTGTATTGACACAGATTTGGGATACAGTACCACAGGTTTCTCCACAAGAGAAGCTAAACTTTAATGTGGGGACACATAATTTAACTAAACACACTTGAAAACGACTTGAATTCAAACATGTGACCTGGATAATTGTGTCACAATGTGTGATCAGACACTCGTGAGTGGCCTGCATATCTGTGTCGCAATGTGTGATCAGGCACATGGGTGAACTCGACAATTGTGTAACAATGTGTGATCAGACACTCGTGAGTGGCCTGCATATCTGTGTCGCAATGTGTGATCAAGCACATGAGTGACCTGGATAGTTGTGTCACAGTGAGTGATGAGACATATGAGTGACTTGGATAGTTGTGTCACAGTGAGTGATGAGACACATGAGTGACCTGGATAGTTGTGTCACAGTGAGTGATGAGACACATGAGTGACCTGGATAGTTGTGTCACAATGCGTGATGAGACACGTAAGTGACCTGGATAGTTTTGTCACAATTTTTTATCAGACACTGGTGAGTGACTTTGATGATTGTGTCACTATGTGTGACCGAACGGTCCCTTCAGGTCGCCATGCCAAACAACCCCTCTTTCGATCAAACACCAAATCACCAAATTGGCGGGCCCATCATCACCCAGTTAAACCAATGTAACACGCTTACGTATGACTTTCAAATGATCACTGTAAAAATAACTTTATTTTGCTGTTGTATAAAATATATATGTGAATGGGTGAATATACAGTGTCAAGTTGCTGATGTGAAGAGTGATCGAAACACGGTTTGTAGAATTCGTGATGACCATCAACGTATTTTTCGCTTTCATTGAAATATTATAAATTGAAATTATATGTCCGCTAGTAGTGATGCCACTTTGGGGACTGTTTGGTTCCTTCAACCATCTTCTACATTCTGTCCATTGAAAATTTACGATGTTTCAATGGAACAAATATCAAACTTACATTCATACTGTTACATTATGTTGGGAACAGTCATCTAATGAACACATAAAAATGCATCCGTCAGTCTTCACTTGAAGTAAAATATACTGACACTGAGCGATTCGTTCCTTAGACAACTGGATACTCCGCCCAAAGGCTCACAAACAAGTACTCTCAATATAAATCAAGCCAATATAAGATACCAAGATCCCCAACGAGGGTGCTTACACAGTACACGGATGGGACTCGACGTCTATAATATATGGGATGTCGAAAGGTAGAACATATTCAGAGACCATGCACTTGCTGTAGGTCATGCTCCACAGGGTGTTTGGGATTCACTCTCCACCAAGTACACTTGCAGTGATTTCTTAAATGAACATTTATAAGGCCGCATAAAAAAATAAATGCTTCTCGAGCATATTTTTTCAAAGGTAACGAGGCCGGTTGGACCTTTTAAAAAAATTATTAAAATATGGGGTTTTTTCTCAGAAATACAGCTTGGAAAGTTCAGCACGCGATAATGGGTTCTAGATTTATTCTATATACGCTCGTTCTTACAGACACTCATTTCTTATTGATTACACGAAGCCATTTAGAAAGTGGTCAAATGCAACATATGTCATATTTGGGATTTCACTTTCTCAGTAAAGTACAAATTCTAGTACGTTTTGGTTGAGTCCCATCCGGGATTCGAACCCGCACTCTCAGAGTCAGGCACCTAATCGCCAGCACACAAAGTCAGCCGCCTAGCCCGCTCAGCCACCGCGAAGAGGCGGTGATTAGGTGCCTGACTGAGGGTGCGGGTTCGAATCCCGAATGGGACTCAACCAAAAAGTACTAGAATTTGTACTTTACTGAGAAAGTGAAATATGACATATGTTGCACTCATTCTTATTGTGGATAAATGAATGATTGGGACACGGCAAAGTGAAAAATATTTTCTTAAATGGCAATAAAAAATGGTTACGCCTACAAATAAAAGTGAAGCGCCGATGCCCTAGAAACATTTCACTTTTTTCATTTAGCCAAATACATTTCATCATACTTTTTTCCCAGGTGTGTAGTTTCGTCGTTGAAAGTATTGCAAGTCGGCATGAACTTCCGTTTATCTGATCGTATTTATGGTTGATTTGTTGTTTAACGCCGCACTGAGCAATATTACAGCTATATATAGTGGCGGTCTCTAAATCGAGTCTGAACCAGACTATCCAGTGATCAACAGCATGAACATCAATCTTCGTAATTTGGGTACAATGACATATCAACCACGTCAGAGAGTGTGACCACCCGGTCCAATTAGTCGCCTCGCCACAAGTGTGAGTTGCAGACCAACTCTAATTTGGATCTTTTCTGGTATTCGTATTCATAAGCATGGGTGCGTTTTCGGTTGCGTACGGTTTTACGCGTGAGGATATACGAGTGTTTATGAGAGCATGTAAATGTCTGTAAGCCAATAGCCTTCTGTAATATCAAACGGATTATCAAAAATGGACCTCCAAACCAAACGTTTACTCTTGCGCCGTTGTTACCTGCAGTTAGTTCTGTCTTTAGTATAGTGAAGGAAGCTCGAAAACCATTTGACCCATTCTCTTCCAGTTTACATAGGCGATTCCTTCAAAGGCTCTGCATAATACCATGCACCATAGGTTTCCTAGATCTACATGGGAAAGATACAACATCCATGCAAAAGAATAACGTTGCAATGAGTCTGAGCGCAGGCCAGGCCAAAATTACACAACCGACATAAACTTGGCACAAGGGGTTCGAAAACGGTACGTGCGGCTATTGGTTTAGGATTCATGTCACGAAAATAACAAGACAATCAAGTGACGGACCAGAGCTTCCAGAGACAAAATCGTTTTGTTGAAACCATGAAATTGTCAATGAGGAAAAAACCAACTGCCTAAATGTTTTCGGGTTCACAACACTGTTGGGTGTGGTTAGAATGTATTAATCCAACTGGGGATAAAAGACAATGCAACTTAGCTGCTAAGGGAGGGACTTCAGCCCACCTTGGGAACTTTGTCCTAGGCCCTGGTGTTGTCATGGTCTTGCAGTTTTTTCTGGACAGGTCATACATGTAGACAGGTATCCACATGTGTCTTACATACATCCATGTCTGCTATCGTCCATAAATAAATACACAATCAAACTTGGTGATACTTATCCAAACATTTATTCCAAATCAAACACCTCTCTCTTCCTCCAGCATCAGAGAAAACATGTCAGTCAGTTTAGTTTTGGTATGGTATGATCAGACGTAGATCCTCTGCCATATCAGTCACCTCCAGGTACCAGAACCCAGTGCCACGTTCTTGTAGTCACAGTAGCTGACTATCAATTAATGCTATAACACAGAAGGACATGCTCATATGGTCACCCGTGAAGATCTGGATTACAACTGGTCTTCAGCAACCCATGCTTGCCACAGGTGGAGGCTAACCGGACTGAGTTGTCCTGCCGCTTGACATTTGCGCACTCCCCTCCTCCTTCCTCTTTCTTCATCATGACCTCTTCCTCTTAGAGAGAACCCATTTCACGAAAGAGCAGTCTCAAAAGTATACACAGATTTTTATTAGAACATTTTTACTCATATCAGTGTCACATAGAAGGGGTGCATTATTTGGATAACATTATATCACAACCTGCTAGCTTGAAGCATGAGGAGCATGACTGTTGTTGAGCTGGTGGTGCTGGTGTAGGTCCAAACTGCCTCCACTTGATCTACATGTGGGCATGTCAGCAGTCCAGGTGTTGTGTCTGTGATCGAGCTGTTTCACATGATGCATAGCTGTTGTGTATTTGGTCCAGCCTTTCAGTGTGTGCCACTGTTCTGTTAGTCAGAACAGTCTAGTTGTTCTACGCTGTTGCGTTCTACATGTGCTCCATCTGTAGCCTCTGCTTCTCTGAGTCACCAGCTTCACCCAGCTGGGACAGAATACCCATATAAAGCTTCCTGAAACATAAGTATTTCTTCATGAGTTCATTAGAAGCTGATCAGAAGTTACCCATCCAGTGAGATTGTGTCAAGCTGTTGGGTTTCATCACCAGTTAATCTGTCCATCAAAAGTTTAACAAGACATACCCATCAGATACCTCTCCATATTATTTTTCTGATTGGTCCCCAATCCATATTTTGAACGAGAGTGTGAAAATATACTTTTTACATATCTCAATTCCCCTGATGCTGTAGGAAATGTATGAAGAACTGTTAAAAAACTTTCTTCAACCACTGCACTTACACAAATGTCAGCTGCGTCTTTCTTCAGTAACGCCCATTAAAAAAGTATTTCCGCAGGCAACAAATCAGTTGCTTTCATAGCGTTACATGATTAATATAACCAGTCATATATTTATTTGTATCTTTATCCTATTACGTTTCTTACTCCCAGTATCCTGCTGGTAGACATGAGACACCAAAACACAATGTGGATTGATTAAGTCCAAGCAACGTATGATTTCCTATCCAAGATGTTCATCTTGACAGAAGAGGCAAATAATGAGATGGGTGATCAGACTGACTGACTTGGATGACACATGTTATATATTGGGAACATAAATGCTTCTGATGTTAATCACTGAATTGCCCAGTCTGACTTGTTTATAAACAGACTGGCATCATGTGGCTGGGCAACTGCAGAGTTCAGCACTAGACAATGTCAAATTGAACAATTGTCTGTTGCTTTTGTTACATTTTTGTGCAGGTTTACAGCCCACCTGAGAGATGTGTCAACTCCAACTCCTCGTTTCTTCTCCAGATCTCGGACAGCACCTCTCACATCAGGAATGAGCTGAACCAGCAGCTCAGGATGTACTTCCGAGACCCTCCCTAGCACCTGGAAAACCCCCTCGGTCTGAAGCTTCAGGTACTTTCCAATGTACCCCCGCACAATCAGCACAAGATCAGCCCTAGAACACCAGGAACATCATCTTGTGTAAATACAAACACCAAACACCTGTCAGGTAAAATAAAAGCTGTTTATAAGGACAAGCAAGAAACAGGTTTAACCATTTCACTGGCTTTCACTAGCCCCCAAAAGTTTAACACACCATATATTAGCATTCTGAAACATTCTTGCCTGACTCTGACCAAGACAATTTCTCAAGGCCACAGAGGCAATGTCTGTCACAGAAATTCCAAATGACTGAGTAAGTTAATATATAAACGTCACATCAACAATATTTCAGCTATATCATGACCAGACCATGTATGATACTGAAATGGAATAAGGACAGCTAGAATATCACAGTTACAATTCAAACTAGACTGGAAAGTTAAAACTGACAGCACTTTTGGACGAAACAATGTAAAATATGGGCTACACATCACCAACAACTGTAGGTAGATCACCATGCTAGAAACCATGGGGACTTACATCACTTATGCTACCTGCATGGACCCTAGCTGGATTTATGCCATCCCTTCAGCTGCTGGCAATGGTCAGATGATTTAGCCAGAATTGGAAAGAACAAAAGTACTGTGATTAAAAACTATGGTTGAGCAAAACTGACTCTGAAGTTTTTGAGACTTATGTACCCTCTCTGGAAGACAATAATTCAGAATCTTTACTTCGTTTTCACAAAAGAATTCACCTAAACATCTACCTGTCTGCAGTGTTAATTTAACAAGAGTCATCAGAAGATGACATATCCCCCCGGCCCCCACGTTTGAAAGGGCAAATAATCTGAGAGTTACTCATTGTTTTTTCAGACTAAGTTTGAATTGTTTCCATGGAATTCATGAAAATTCTAAATGCCATATACCTGTAATCAGCAAAGTCACAAGATTTCAAGATCTGTCTCATATATCTGCCAAGATCTGTTGAAAGATTTGAAATGGTTTTCGAGATGTGCTCTGGGAAGGATGCCCATCCCTCCATTTTGAGATTAAAGCCGAAACGTTTCCATGGAAACCAAGAAAATAATACATCACAAAAACCTGTAAAAACCAAAAGGCACCAGTTTGGGGTTTGCCACACATATCTGCTAAGTTTTACGGACAGATATTAAGAAGTTTTTGAGTGCTGCTCTGGAAACGAAACACACCTCTCACTTTTCAGACTAGGTCCAAAACGTTTCCATGCAAACCGAGAAAATAATAAATCACACGATCCTGTACATAGCAAAAGGCACCACTATAGGTTCTGATTGATATATCTACCAAGATTTGCAGAAAAATATTTAATGGTTTTTGAGTTCTGCTCTTGAAAATAAAACACACCTCTCACTTTGGAGACTATGTCTGAAACATTTCCATGGAAACCAAGAAAATAATAAATCACAAAAACCTGTAAATACCAAAAGGCACCACTATAGGTTCAGATTGATATATCTACCAAGTTTTCCAGAAAAATATTGAATGGTTTTTGAGTCCTGCACTGGAAACGAAGCACATACCTCCATTTTGAGACTATGTCCGAAACATTTCCATTGAAACGGAGAAAATAATACATCACAAAAACCTGTACATAGCAAAAGGCACCACTGCAGCTTCTGATTGATACATCTACCAAGTTTTCCAGAAAAATATTGAACGGTTTTTGAGTTCTATTCCAGAAACGAAGCCCATTCCTCCATTTTGAGACTTAAGTCCGAAACATATATTTCCATGGAAACTGAGAAAAAAAATCATCACAAAAACCTGTAAATAGCAAAAGGCTCCACTTTGGGGCCTGCCACACATATCTACCAAGTTTTGCAGACAAATACTGAACGGTTTTTGAGTTCTCCGAAAACGAAGCCCGCCCCACCATTAGACTAACACCAAAATGACAGACGGACGGACAGACAGGGGATAAAAAGGCAAAAAAAGCAGGGGTTAAGAATATTCCTGACCATACACACACATTAAATAAAGAATATGAAAAACAGAGGTGCTTGTTTTTCAAAATCCAGATAGTGAACTCAGTCAGAGCACTGAATCTGATGATAAAAAGGTTGAAAAGTATCTATACAGTAGTTTTCAAATTATAGGTCACACAAAACACTCCTCAGAGGGAGGGCAGGATCCCATGGCATAACCATATACATGTACTAATGTACTATGTTGAGTGTATACTTAGTAACATCCCAGGGAAGGGATGGTCAGCATTTGGTAGAGGGCAGCAGTGATATTTCCGTGCTACAGTACTTCCCTGCTGCAATACCAACAGATCTAAGACAGTGGCATCCCAGGCTCTATTTCGTTAGTATCTGCTGGAACAAGGCAACATACTTCCCTGTTGACATCACCTACATGGGTAAGGCAGCTGGGTTCTCCTTGCACGCCTCCAGCAGGTGCTTGGTGATGTTGGAAGACATTTGCTGCAGAGCAGGGGACTGTGCCAACAGCGTACACTCCATCGATGTAAGAAGCAGGAACCGGCTGTCTCTGAAATTGGAAATTTTAACTATAAGTTGTATATTTATATACTTATCCTATCTCACTTTATGCATCTCTCTTCCTCACTTCGACCATGTGTGGAAATGTGCTGTCAGCTAAGTTGTATAAAATCACCTGGCCTCTGACCACCCAACCTCTGCACCCCCCATAGACACCTGTCAATCATCTTGATCATACAGCCGTCTTCATGGATCACATGAAGACTTGTACTTGTCATTTTCGTCTTGGAGCTACCCATAATCTGTGAAGTGGGGCAGGTTGGGTGGGCATCCATTGTATACAATTTATAGTTAAAATTTCCAAATTTTTAAACTTATCCAATCTCACACTATGCATTATCCCACAGATGGCAGGAGGGCTGCAGATGACCCTCTGACACACTCCACACGTGAGGATGCATTTCACAAGTAGGCCAGGAGAAACACCAAGTCCCGATATGCTACTCCATACTTGTGATGGGTTGCTTCAATAACCACCTTGGCTTACATGGCACAAAAACTCTAGGGAGTGGGCTCTCCCGAATTAATCTGGTTTTCAGCCACAACTTTTCAGTCGCTAAAGCAAAAGGACGCAGTTTGGCAAGTAGGCCTTGCCGCCCCACGATTTATCAGGTGAACCCAGTCATCTGGCACGTCCCTGCTTCAGTACTACCCCCTACAGACACCTGCCCCTTACAGACACCTGCCCGGAGGGCCGTGAAAGAAGGAGTAGCCCGTCTGCTCAACTAGTTTAATGTTCAGTACCAATCTCCCCATCTTACCAAAGGTGAGAAAGGACCTAAGAGCGGAACATTTTGAAAACCGTTAGGTAATCAGAAATTAAACGCTTCACTGACGTAATTGCTCAGAGAGTAGAGGTCAGTAAGAGGAGTGTCGATCATCTCTGATTGCACACAAGACTTCCCGTCCAGTCTATCTAACTATGAGTATGACAGTGCAATAAGCCCTTGTTCCCTATGTGAGAATGATCTGGCCATATTAAAAAAATACATAAGATATGGACAACACTGATATCTTTATTATGTACATAGCAAAACCGAACACGAGGAATTGCTTCATCTGCGTAGACAGATAAACGACACCAAGACCAAAGTGAGACCCTCCACATCAGTGACCGATATATCCTGAAGGTAGTGAGCTGCATGCATGGTATCTGACTTCCAGAAACATCCTTCAGTTATGGCTTGAGGCGAACAATTCCTGTTAAGTGCCATGGTGGAAGTAAGGGTCCGCATCTCATGAGACCTTGCCGATGACGGTGGTGGAAGATTCGCAAAGATGTACCCCTGTAGAATCGTGAACCTCAACCAAAAGGCTAGAGTTGTATGAGACACTTCTGCAGATGAAGTCGTCGAAAGTGGAGTAAACAGTCTCTTATGCAGCCTGCGCTGGTCCTTAGAGGCAGTTAAATGCCCGCACTGGCACAAGGATAGATCTTCAGTGTCTTCTGGACCCAATATGGATGACAGCGGAGGAATACTGAAGGTACAATCTGGCTGTCCTGGCAGTTGGTTCTTGGAAAGAAAATCCCACCGCAATCCAAGGAACACTCTAGCATGTCGAGACCTCTCAAAGCATACCTGAGAGCAGCTACGTCTATTAGCTACCTGCCGATACAAGAAAACTCCTCGTCGTCGAACCCTTCGCAATACGTTCATCTGTTAGGCCTATCACTAATGCCTATGCAATCCAAACATAAGTGGTGAGGGTCTGCCGCTGAGAAGTTTCTATTGCATTGATTACAACATTTACACTTCTTAGATACCCTCTCTTTAGATCCCCACATGTTTATTTACAATTCCAACTTACATCTTCACAGAGACAACACGTGTCCACACCGAGGTGTGACAAGAAAGAGAACGACAAGTACAAGTCGTCACGTGATCAGCTGAGACGGCTACACAAGCAAGATGATTGACAGGTGTCTATGGTGGGGGCAGAGGTCGGGTGGTCAGAAGCCAGGAAGATTTCATTCAACAGCTGACAGCACGTTTCCACACATGGTCGAAGTGAGGAAGAGAGATGCATAACGTGAGATAGGATAAGTTTAAAAATATAAATGTATACACAGGCAATGCAATAGTTCATTAACCTTTCCAGCAACACCCAAAACTATCCAAACATGTACACAAATCAAAGTGTGCTCAGTATTTTAATTCTTCTTATGCCCTTCTGTAGACATGTGTAAGTTTATTATTCATCTATCAGATCTGTAATACTGATCAAGACTTCTGTTCCAATACATTCACTCACTTTGCGATTGTCTCCCCTCCTTTGGTTCTTTGAAGCACCTCTGTGATGTATGTCAGACCCTAGAACAGAAAGTGCGCTGGATTTAGGACCACTTTCAACAGCATTTCATTCATATAATGGCATCTGCACTTATTGCACAACAAAAACCAGAAATGATACAAGTTTTAGAATTTTAACAATTGGGAAACCCACAGGCACAGGTTTTTGTTGGCAAATCTAGAAACATTATCAGAGAGAGCTGTAGATGAGTTTTCAAGGTATGTGGGACAATTTGGGAAATTGATACAATGGACATCAAGGACATTCCAGAAGAGCTACAACAACACCAGAACAGCTAACACCACCGCATTAAATTTACCATGGAACCTGAAACCAACAACGCGCTACCATTCCTTCATGTCCTTGTGACCCGCCTCCCTACCAAAACACTCCAGACCACTGTTTACTGCAAGCCAACACACACCAACCAATATGTGAACTACCACTCCAAACATCCACCGCAGGTAAAGACTGGCATAATATCCACTCTCACCTGGAGAGCCAAGAACATCTGCTCTACCAATCTCCAAGAGAAATTAAACCATCTCAAAGACGCGTTCACTGGCCTCAATGATTATCCACCCGAACTGGTCAACAGGACCACTGCCTCCACCCTATCAGCGACATCTACGCCACCAAGAACAAGAACAGAGCCAGCACTGATAAAAATCTCCATCCCCTACATTGGCAAGACTTCACACCAGATAAGCAGACTCCTGAAGCAACAAGCCGGTATATAGACCACATTCTCCAGTTTACGAACTCTAAATAACCTTCTACAGGCCAACGGGTGAAACCACTCCAAATCAGAAGATCTAATCCCAAGGGTGTTGTCTACAAATAAATCCGACAACAAATCAGCTATATCAGAACACATTCAGTCCAACCCCAATCACCAAATCAACTGGACAGAATACACACTACTGTCCACCAACCAACCCGACTTCACCAAACGGAAATTAACAGAGGCCATCCACATTAAACGACACCAACCCGGATCAACAGAGATCAAGGTTACTTCATTCCGTCAGCATATGACGAACTCATCAACGAAATGCTAAGTGCTTGTAACATGTCCCAATCTAAAGCCCTGTACCACCCACTGGCCTGTGCATGTTATCCCTTGTCATCACATTGCTCCTGTACTTCCATACTACCTATCAACCACCCTAAGAACTTGTATAAACATGTCCATACTCTCCTGCCTTGAACATCCCTGTTGGCTTCTGTATGCAGTCTATTGTTATGGCTCACACAAGTAAATACTATTGTCTATTGTTATGGCTTACACACGTAAATACTATTGTCTATTGTTATGGCTTACACATGTACATACTATTGTCTATTGTTATGGCTTACTCATGTAAGTTAGTTCCTGTTAATTATTTACTGTATGTACCATCCTGTCTTATCTGCCTCTCACTTGCTTGACGATACAAGAAGCTGTATGGAAACGTCGCTCCGCCTGATTAAAGAAGTTGCTCATACATAAAGTTTTGTCCTTATCTAATCATATTGATTCTATATAAGCAGTAAAACACAAAAGAAAGGTAATCATGGAGATGTCACTCACGGTGCTGGCATATGGTGGAAGAGTCTGGTTCTTCAGTTGGAGGTAGTTGTTGTGCACCATCTCCAGGACAAGATGGCGCAAATCCACTGACTCAGCGCTTGGAGACTGGACGCACGACCCATACAGTGAACTCTTGACAACAAATAACGAGTGTTAATAACTATAGTAGGAAAACAAGATATTTTCATTCAAGGAATATAAAGTTATAATGACAGTTTTCTTACATCAACCCATATATAAGCAGATGCAGATCACGAAACCGATGATTGATAACATGAGCAATAACCCATGTGATTGCACTGTGATGATAAATCAAGTCATTGAATCTGACCACCTGATCCACGCAACAAGCATAGGTTGCCATGAAACTATTCTAACCCAGAATTTTTTGGTTCATGAGAGGTTAAAGCTGAGATTTCAGTTTCTCCCTAGAATTCATACATAGTATCCATTGTGACCTTACAATCCACATTCCTGTGGACACATTCCACAAAACGATCCCCACACACCCAGTGAAGGCAGTATCCTCAATACATGTTACAAGATGATGGCGTAACAGGTGTAACACCATCTCTATCAGGAATGGTTTCTTGTTTTCCAGAATCAACAGTGAAGTCTCACAGTAAATGGATTGTCAGTCTATGAAGCAGAATCGTAGAAGGATTACTCACAACCAGTGGATGCACAGCCGAAGAACTGGATCCAGCTGACTTCTGACAGAACAAGCAAAGAGTGCATCTCATCATCATACATACATCATACTTTCACTATGCACTAAACGGAAGAACCCCACTGAATGCTGTTTTATGCCACCTACAGCAACTATCATCTCAAAACAAAACAAGTACTCCTAGCACATTATTCTTGTTAGCCTACTCAGTGGATCAAAGCATTTTAATTTCATTCTCAACTCCCTGGGAAGTATTCCATTCATGCTGCCATACAAGGCACAGGTTAATAAAAGGAGAAATGAAACCCATTTCAGTTAAATGATGAAGAGTAATCTACAGGCAAAACAACTGTGGGTTACGTCTTAGGTTGCTTGAACTGAGTCTGTTTCAGCTTAATGAGGGCAAAAAGCCCTGAGTAATGCAGGTCTTACTACATATACAGCACCAAAAATCATCATGTAGGTAATGAAGGACTACAATAATTCCATATCAGAGATTCAACAGATACTGGTATGTAAAGGGGAAGCAACTCTGTAAAGCAACTAGGTAACATGCTTGTTGTGTAACACTGCTAGAAAGTGGTACATAACATATATGTTGTATTTGGGATTATGCTTCCTTAGTATTTGTATTTGGGCGAGTGAGTGAGTGAGCAAGTGAGTGAGTGAGTGAGTGAGTGAGTGAGTGAGTGAGTAATCCTAGTTTTACGCCACAATCAGCAACATTCCAGCCATATGGTGGCAGTCTGTAAGTAATCAAGTCTGGACCAGACAATCCAGTGATTGACAGCATGAGCATCAATCTGCACAATTGGAACCAACTGACATGTATCAACCAAGCCAGCGAGCCTGACCACACAATTCCATTAGTCGCCTCTTACGACAACTGTACTTAGAAAGTGCTGCACTCAGAACTATGCTAGTGGGACAAAGGTCTGTAGATAATGGAGTGTAGACCAGACAATTCACTCATATTGTAATTGATGATCTATGTAACTTGGATATGATGACAGTTCATCAACCAAGTCACAGAATTATCACAACCAAACACAGAAGCAAGCTCTCAAGGACCGGCACAGAATGCTGATACCCACAGCATTATACTACCCACTGGAGAAAATCTTGGATTGTAGCTGATAAAATAAATGCTGGAACTCACCAGTGGAAATCGTGTGAAGTAGAGGCTGACAATATCACCGAGGCGTCTTTGAACGTAGGGAGCCCTCTTGTAGTCCAATTTGCCAAGGCCTTGAACAAACTGTAAACAAACCAGATTGTGCTAGGTTATGTCTGAAGGCAGGAAACATGCCTACACCTTGTTGCAACAACATCTGTGTTGCACTTTGTAGTCAGCATCTAAATTTCTGGGAGACAATGTGGAAACCAAGAAGTATTTTTAAGGGATTTTACACTTTCTTATTTGGTTTTGAATTAAATACAACAATCAACATGTTGACTTTAGACCACACCCGAGACCCATCCAGATGCTACTCAAGCAACTATAGTTTCAGGCTTTTCCGTGCCACTTTTCTGATGTGGCATTTGAAGTTTATGATCCCTTGAAAGAGGATGGAAAATGCCATGTCAATGCTGTAGAACCATGGGTGTCAAACTTCCATCAACACATCCTACCAGGTGCAGGTTTGACCGGACTGCAGTAAGGAATACTGGGTTTACTGGCTTGTCTGTCTTGAACAGGAAGTGAGGCACAATCATTGCATTGATGATGGCTGGCAGTGGACAGTCCGTCTTCGACTGAAAACATGATCCGAAATTCCAGAAAACTGCCTGTTGGTGTACATCAAATAGGAAGAATGGAAAATAGTTGTACCCTACAGTCTTTCAGCTGTAACAAGCAATGTCATAAAACTGAGAAACTTTACTTGATTTGACACATCTCTCTATCAAGATATCAAAGTGGTCTAATTGAGAAATAAGTACAGGGTAGACACAGTCTCAAAGAAAATAAAGTTACATTTGCATCTGATCTAGCTCATGAAATTGGAAAAAACTACTGTGAGACTGACTCTACAACCCACCTGTGCAAACAGCAGGGGAGAGCAGTACTTGACGAGGTGGCCGACCATGGAGTAGAGAGAGGCGACAGTGTCGACTGGCCCCATGTTGCGCAGGACTGGGGAGATGTGCTGGGGGACATTTGAGAAATACCCCATCACCTTCTCTCGCAACAACATCTTCTCACGCAGGTCCTGAAACACAGACATCATCTACACCATCCACAGAGAATTCACACCTTGCTGTACTGACCTGTACGAAGTGGGTGGGGGAAATAATATGAAACTTAATTTCAGATTTCTTATGTTTTTCTTAAGAATCTGGAAACATTTCCATGTGTGTAAAGTCAATTAGAAAGGACATCTCACTGCTCCAGCATAAGCACACATACTGCAAGTGTGGAACATCCAGAAGTCAGAAGTGAAGCATGTTTGTGGAGTAAATACCACATTGTGATAAACTTAAGCACCCCCAAGTATTTCTGTAATTACTTTAAGGGTAGAGACAGATAACTTACCTGTGTGTTAGCATAGAGTTTTCCGAGAGCCTTGAGGAACATCTTGGGTGCCTCCTCCATGTCTGTGGGGATATCTGCTCTAGCCAACTCAAACACCTTCTTGATGTCCGGGATACCCAGTGCAATACTGACACAAACACAGTTACCATGGTTACCAAGGTCACAAAGCAAACCAGAACAAGAAAGACACCGGGTCTGACTTATTGCTTGACCAAGTGCAGGAGGAATGACAAGCAGGACACATAATGTATTCATCCTCTCTCCTTACAATATCAGTTGAGGACCACAGCTTTTAGTATTGGCATGAGAGAGCCCAAAGCTTCACACCCACATATTTCTGACATTACCCAGATACGTCAGTAACCCCCCAGACACGTCATCAAACACACATCATCATACACACGTCATGCCTAGACTTGTCATCATACACACATATCATGCCTAGACGTGTCATCCTACCAACATGGTATGTCAACACTATCAACCACTGACGTCTGTCAACAACTTGCCATCACACTGCAGACGACACAGTCACCCACTCATCCCTCACCTCGTCAGTGTATTCAGTTGTGTTGATGATGCTGGGAGTAATAGGACACATCTGAACCAAGCCTGCAGCAGCTGGGTCTGAGCATTCTGATTTGTTGAAATTATGTAGTCCATAGTTCCATCTTCACAAAGGATCTGGCACAGGAAGTGACAGCTCACGCTGGAGAGATAAGAAATTGTGTTCCAACAGAAATATCTCCACACTGACATTTGAATAATCGAGTCAGACAATCCAGTGATCAATGTCATGAGCAACAATAAGCAGAACTAGGATCCAAGTAGCATGTTCAACCGAGCCAGCAAGCCTGACCACCGAATCCTGTTAGTCAAGCATTGTAACCCATATCTCCATGGGCGTCCGAACAGGTTGTACTTTTATATATTTATTTCAGAATCCCGTTACTAACTGGGGTTCCAGCCCAGGGAAGCAGAAGCCCCACTGAAGAAAAAACAGTTTAAAGCAACAGGATTTTGTTCTGTTTTTTTTTTTTAAAGACATTAGACAAGCTTATTCACTCATATTCACACTGACAGAATAGGTAGCAAATAACATGAAGTACTCGTATAGTAAATACGAAAAAAAGAAAGAATGACAAGCACATGATGGATGAAATAACACTCTGATGTTATGTAACGTGATGTAGAGATTGTACTTGTTGTATGCATTCATATGTTGATTGACACTACTTTTACAGAATCCTGCACCAAGCCTCTTCCCCAATCAAGGGCAAATTATGGCTGTTACCTGACTTGAACTGCCTCTTTCGAACTGAAGTGCTGAAGCACTGACTGGAAATCTTCTCGAGTCGGAATCATGGAGGGCAGCCTGTAACATGAGGCAGAGCATGAACATGGTGGCAGTGGCAGCCTGTAACATGAGGCAGAGCATGAACATGGTGGCAGTGGCAGCCTGTAACACAAGGCAAAGCATGAACATGGTGGCAGTGGCAGCCTGTAACACGAGGCAGAGCATGAACATGGTGGCAGTGGCAGCCTGTAACACGAGGCAGAGCATGAACACGGTGGCAGTGGCAGCCTGTAACACGAGGTAGAGCATGAACACGGTGGCAGTGGCAGTGGCAGCCTGTAACACGAGGCAAAGCATGAACACGGTGACAGTGGCAGCCTGTAACACGAGGCAGACCATGAACATGGTGGCAGTGGCAGCCTGTAACACGAGGTAAAGCATGAACACGGTGGCAGTGGCAGCCTGTAACACGAGGCAGAGCATGAACACGGTGGCAGTGGCAGCCTGTAACACGAGGTAGAGCATGAACACGGTGGCAGTGGCAGCCTGTAACACGAGGCAGAGCATGAACATGGTGGCAGTGGCAGCCTGTAACACGAGGCAGAGCATGAACATGGTGGCAGTGGCAGCCTGTAACACGAGGCAGAGCATGAACATGGTGGCAGTGATTTAACATGATATGAGAAACATCTCATTTCTGAAATGTCAATCAAGATAGTTACTGTAGCCATAGCAACTGTGGAATATATACAAAGCATCTTACTGGTTTTTGGCCATGATGGCAAGGTTGGCGGCGAGGTCAGCCAGGCTGAGGGGTGGGGTCAACGTGGTGGAGTGATCCTTGATAGCTGGGTAGATGTACAGCCACAGATAGGAAGAGATGGCTGTCACCAGAAGGAAATTTCATGGAATACATTTGGCAGTACTTCAGGAAATACACCACAGAACTTTGATGAATATATGGTGCAATACTTCAATTAATACTTTGTAAGTATTTTGGAGAATACTTCATATGACACTTCAAGCAATAATAGATAATAAATAATAATAATAAATAAGAAATATTTAAAGCAATATCTCCAGGACTTGTGAGTTAATCAAACAATAATTCTAGGAATTAATCAAGAACTTTTCCCTGGTTGTAGAAATTGTTTTTCACAAACATTAAGATGATATATTGTAACCTTTGTTTGCAACATCTTCTTGAAACAGTGAGAGTTCCCATACTGTATTTTTCTGATTTTTTACGTCAGAAAGAAATGGCACTTAAGTTGGCTTTAACATTCCTTTTCCTTGTGTCATTACAAACTATTCAACATTTGCTAAGGATCAAATGTTTGACAAATGAAGACTGTTTGGGTCCTTAGTAAACGTTGATGGATCATTAACCCAAAATATGCATGTCTGACCTTGGTGTTGCTCCTCCTTGAGTCGATGTGGCACAGCTACATGCAAGTCAGTGTTGAGCTGCAGCATACTCCTGGAAACATGTTTGTAACTAATGCAACAACAATCAAACTGATCTGTCTCTCATTCACTGAACATCCTGACATTTGTAGATAACTTACAGACCATCATGTGTAGAGAGTTAAGTGCAAAGCAGACGTCACCTGAACTTGCTGATTATCATGTATGAAGACTAAGAGTAAAGCAGATGTCACCTGAACTTGCTGACTATCCTGTGTGGAGAATAACAGTAAAGCAGATGTCACCTGAACTTGCTGATTATCATGAGTGGAGACTAAGAGTAAAGCTGACGTCACCTGAACTTGCTGATTATCATGTCTGGAGACTAAGAGTAAAGCTGACGTCACCTGAATTTGCTGACTATCATGTGTAGAGAGTTGAGGACAAATCTAAGCTCCCCATCTCGGCAAACCCTGAACACCAGAGACAGATCTTCTCCTGAAGATGAATTATTGAAAATTAACCGGACATCCAGCTTTTCTGCAAGAAGCAGGACAATTAACCACATTTATTTTCTGATGTAGTTTCTATAAGTCTAACATAAACATGCTCTGTCAGCAGATCTGCCAGATTGCAGTGCACTCAGAACATCAGGAACTTACCCAGTAACTTGTGCTCTGAAGCTGTAAGTGAGGTGCTAACCTCAAAGATATCCTGCAAACCCTCCAGGTACAAACTGACCATCCGCCACAGAGCATGGCGACACTGTGGGTCAAGCCCAGAGTCTGAGAACTCCCTGGAACATGACACACAAATATACAAAGATTTACAGGATTTGTTACAAAGTTCTAATATACATCATGAATTGAACTATATTTTCTCTGTTCAGTCATCACAAAGTCTCAGTGAATTCAATACTGTTATCCTGCTGACACAGGAGTGCATGTCAGGAAGTGAGCGACTGCTGTTTTATACAGTAACATTAACGTTCCCAATACTGACAATACATAATGAACATGACCATCCTTTCTACAGTCAACAGAAGGTTTTGTTGATACCAGCTGTTTTTGCATAGGTGAGAGTATCCTGAACCATTGATGCCATCCATCAAATGGCACTGAAAATCAAGACTGTTAATGGCAGCAAATGCTTGTAACATTGGTAAAATGAGTGCTGTTATGTAACTGATGTCTAACATAAAATCACACCGACATTGTTTCAGTCATTTCTCAGAAAACTTGAGAAACAACCTTATTGTATGTTTTGCATCTGTCACAAACTACACCAGCATCCCTACATGGCTGTGTCATCATAGCTACAAATCAATGAACCAAGGACACAGAAATTCAACCCACCGGCAGACTGAGTTGAAGGATGGCGCCAGTTTCTCTGCCACAAATGCCATGTCTGTGTTTCTCTCCCCGCACATTTGACTCAGTGCCAGTCCGCCCATCCACGTGATGATGCGGCGGTTCGGGGACGTGTTGCTGGGGTCCAGCATACTGTAGAAGTCACACAGCTTCTTGCCCTGCCACATACACGCTTTTTTACTACCACATTGTTCAATATATACAATCAAATCACAGGCCCATGGCACAATGGCTCACTTGGATATGTACACAGGAAAAAATGTCAACAAAGTTGCTGTAGTGATGGAATGCATATACTTCCTGTGAAAATCTCGAGCACTCACAACAAATATCAGAGAAGTTTCAACAGCCAATTATGCTTATTTACAGAATAAAAGTCCAGGTAAAAACTGATACATTGAAACCTAACCCAGATATTTAAATTTTGTTAAAATCCACACATTTGTGCTGAGTCACAGAACTAACTAAACATCAGACAGTAATGTCCAATGGTATTGAACATTGGATACAAAATGGAGTCATGAGTGTGGAAACATACAAGTGCAGTGGCAGCTGGACCAGCAGTTTCTCAGACGTTTGTCACAGAAAATACAAGATGGCCAGTACTGACTTGACTGTTGGTCAAGTCAGGTAAAATATTAAAACAAGAAAACGGCTAGATTCTGCAGGAGTTACCATGTCTTCCAGTTCTGTGACGCTGGCAAGGGTGAGGAAGAGGCAGGTGAAGTTGTACAGACCCATCTCAGACAGCTCCTGCATCCGCCGTTGGTGGAACTTGGAGCAAAACCTTAGAAAAGAATTTAAAAACCCCAGTAAGCTGGCTTTTACACTAGTCCATAACAGCATATTATCCTAGGGACATCGAGAATGAGAATCAAATTTGGCCTAAAAAAGGTTGCTCTTGCCAGTGTTAACCACCAGATCATCAACAGCTTTGTTAATCAAGAGAAATAACAGCTATGTTAACATATGATAAATGCGATAACAGCACATTCACACTTCCCATAGTGAAACACTGACTTACGATAGACTTAGCGCTACAAGAGCCTTGTGAAACAGGCCTCAGGTGTATAGTGATGAAAAAATGATGGCAGTTGGGATATGTATGATGACATTGACTAACATTAGTGATCCTGCAAAACCTTGGATTCCAGAACTTTTGCTACTGAGGGAGAGATTGATGAATATACAGATTAAAACTGATGATCAGAAGTCTGGAAATTAGCCCTAGTCTATAAAAATATCTTTACACTTTGTAAGTCTTGTTCTTACAAGTTGACAAATTAACACAAACATGAACTGAGTGATTCCAAAAGACAAGTTTAGGCGTATGAACTGGGATATGTTTCAGACAGACTAGTAATGGATAAACTACTTGGTGAGGATCTGAAACTGTGACATTTTCTGTACATCATCTGGCATGTCAGTCTGAACGATGAATCTCCAGTTACCTCCCCTTCATTTGTCGCCATTCCTGCACAGCTCCTGACTTCATGAGGCGGGAGATCTGAGTAGCCGTTAAGGACAGGAAGAGGTGGAAGCTGCTCTCTTTCTCCAAGCTACAAACATGAACCTCAAACTGTACTCCGACATTTACATGTTCTACTCAAAAAACCCTTGATAATAAAGTCAAAACGGCTAAAAGTCAAATTTATTCCATTTGTACACACTGAATTGAATAAACAGAAAACAAGAGATGGGGCTACTACTCATATGTTGTGTGCACTGTTTGGTCATCTGCAAGTGATTTCAGTGGACTGTTTGAGTTAATCCTGATCTATGTTATACAGGACAGATGTCAGCCCAGTCCTAGCAGGCTTAGCTGATGAAATACCACTCAGTCTGGTTGACAAAGTCAAAGTTTAACATGCACGTCCCTAACAACAATACATACACACATGCTAACATGCCACTGTGTCATTCTCTCACTCTTTAATAATTAGAAACGCTTGAAACTACTGCATTTTCTCATCAGAAATATATAGTTGCCACCACTTGTTTGCTTACCTCTCCTCTTCCATGCACCATTTCTTACACTGATACAGCAATGTTTTGGAAGTTTTGCTGAAAATGAAAGAAAAATGAACATTATTGAAGTTACCATGCTTTCTGACAGTGAACTGCTCGAAATACACCCCAAGGGCTTCACCTTGACACAGAAATCTTTTTGTTTTCATATCATTTATTTACATGGTATCATTCTCATTAAATATTTCAAATTTTCATTTGGTGTTCACCCTGTTTAGCCCCTTGGTTCCAGTCTACCAAGTGTTAATTAGAATGAAGGGTGATGTGACTTCTAATTTGAATTCAATGACCCAGAGAAATATTTCCAGTAACAAAATTGGCAAATATGTGTTGAGACATTGCAGACCTGATCTGTGCCAGTCCATCCAGACTTGTTGATGACACTTGGAATGAGTTGTTCTGAAACAAATACAGCAAACTACAGCAAGTCACAATCAGTCTGGGGAGATGGAATTACAACTACTTTGTCAGAACTAAACGGCTGGGCTATGTCACAAGTTTTGAAATGTATTATTAATTCTCAGAATGTCTATGGAAATGCTAACTTGAACAAATTTGCTTTCAAATTACAACTCTGAGGACAAAAAGAACCATTTGCGGTCTCTAGAATGAATCTACTGTACTAAAACATTACATTCCAGGAACAGATATCAGAATGACAAATTGTGAAAAACACTGAAAAATCAAGCCGGGGGTCAAGGGGGCCATTTTCCCGCAAAATGACGTTTACCACGGACGCAAAGGTATGGTAATTCACTCCTTATACATTACCACTAGAATAGGTTACTGATTGTGACGTATACGGAGAACTGGGGTTCAGAAACTCAACACATTGCGTAGGTTTCGCTGGTTCGCTCTCCATGTTAGAAATATGAACTCTGCAAACAGTTAGCAAACACTTCCGTGTTTCACGAATGGTGCTTCCCTTTCAACATTACACCCCCTCATCCCCCTGAAATTTTTATAGCAAATTTACATCGATCTCAGAAATGGTCAAAATGAAAACAAAAACACGCAGAAAATTCTCATGTCTGCAGGAAGTAATATCAACTTGAAATTCATAAGTCAGTTGTAAACATTTTACCAGTTTACGGTAAAAGTGGTCCCACAGGAGTGCTATGAGAGAAGTCTCTGGTCCCCATAGTCTGGCCACAGTCAGGCAGCACAGCAGGTAGCTTCGCATCTCCGTCTCAGTCACACTAGACTGCGCAAACAACAGTACCACTTATCTGTAGATGTGACTGCATTTTCAAACACACACGTATGCATGGATGTGAGAGTGTTTTCATATCAGGGATGCAACAGAAAAAATTATTCTCCATGCAAAACTTCACATTATGAATGGGTGGTTCGGGAGGGAGGGATTTTGAAATAAAATCAGTGGAAATCCATCAATCAGCAGAAAACTGACAGCCCTGATATATCCTTACAGGTGTTTCATTCAGTGAAAAGAATATGAATATTTTTTAAGTCAGCAATTTGGGTTAATGGTGTCTTAAACAGTATTTCAATCGTGAATATCTTGGCAGGGCCAAGGGGCAAGGAATAGCCTAGAAACGTGGCATACAATACAGGAGAAATTGTCATCCATTATATTTGCCTTCAACTTGAATGCCAACTTCTAAATGCTTCTCAAGATCCCATGCAAATTTAGACTAATGGAATGATAATGGTCAGACTCACTGACTAGGTTGATCAAGTCATTGTATCTCAGCTAGCATATTCAGGTTTGTGGCTGCAAACACAAAAGATGAGGGAAAAGCACTTACCAATGACAGATTTTTCTGCAAGATGTTCTTAATGATGAAATAGTTGCTGTGTGTGGGGTCCTGGAAACGCAACAAATACAGATGTATATGTACTTAGGCAAGGATCAGAGTTGTGTAAAAATGTGTTCAACACGGAGAATTACAGAAACATGTGTATACTTCTTGGTTAAATTCTATACTCAAAACAGGAGAAATCTAATATGTTAAGCTGAATGTTGCCAAAGCCTGACAACGAATATGAGAATCTACCACAACCTCCACGCCCACCCCGTGCAACCCCCACCCACCCCACCCCGTGCAACCCCCACCCACCATAATCACCACCCACCACAATCAATCAATCAATCATTCAAATAGTAAAATCTGACTCACCAGAGTCCTAGGCTGACCAGATTCATCAACAGTGAAGAGATGGGCAACATGTGTGATGACCCAGAGACTGAACCCAACCGGGTTCTTGGGTGTGGGCCCAGGGGGGTTTATGAACACATCACTGTCTGAAATGTGAAATCATGACTGATACCATATGTCTTATTTAGTTTCACTGTTGTCCGTAAATACAAAACTAAACCTTTCAGGAAGCAATTTGATTTGTTACATTGTTGAGGAGATGTGGTGCACCAGCTGACTGACTTTTGCAGCATCAGCCACAGAATTATCAAAGCCATGGTTTTATGTAATATACTACCCTCCATTGTTGCATGATGTGATTTATTGGAACCATTATCAAGAAAAATCAACAAAATCTAACTCTCTCCTGAAAGTTTCCCTCACCGTAAACTTCTGTTCCAGCTTGTGCCTGCTCTTTCACGTCACAGACTTCCTGTATGATACCATAGAAGCGAACCCAGAAGGACTAGACAAGAAAACAGAACCATGTACTCCCTACAACAACCAGTGTTAACAATCAACACTAGACGTATTCAGGAGAAAGCCCATCCTCTTTCAATCAACATTCAACCACTTCAGCAAGTAAGACTCAATCCCTTGATGACAAAATTACTTCATCAGCACTTTTTCTGGAAAATATGTTGGTGATATCTCACAAGGCAATATGGATCATATTTACAGAAACATTAGGAAATCAGCACCATTTGTAAATCACAATCCTATGAATATACCTAAAATTGATCCAATCTTCCTCTATATCAGAAAATACAAAACAGTTCAGAGTTGGAAACAGTTTTCAGGGTAATAACACAAACCTCACAAGAAAATTAAAGATCGATAATTGCGCTAAGTACAATTATATTTTTAAGCATCTGAAAACCCGTAATCCTAGGATGTGTTATGAACACTGTTTAAAGCAATCCACACTGAAATTTGCTAGTTTACAACAGATTATCAAAAGCATAACAGCGGATTTGTTGATATGCTATTCCCATGACATGAAGATGTGTGATCACTGAGCAACATTTTTTTGATGGGAGCATCTGTTTACCCTGCATTTTAACTGAAACAGTGGTATGATGAAAAGAATTATTACAAGAGATGACCGAGACTTCTGAAAAATCATAAGAACTACCAGTGCAAAAGTAATGCGTCCAGTTATGATTTGCAGGGAAGCATTTTCGACAGTTATGAGGGTATACCCAAGATAAGTGCTTTACCTCTTCTCCCAGGGTCTTGTGTCGGTGTGAGGCAAGATGAATCAGCCCTAACCACATCTCCAACACACAGGTACACGTGAAAGGGGACAAACGCAGGTAGTCGCTGGTCACTGTCATCTGTAAACACAGTCCCATCATACTGCAACACTACTCTGAGGAAACTGTGTCAATGAGCATTAGCTTCCTGTCCTTTCCATAGTAAACCTACTAACGGCTGGTTGTTTGTGTATGGTGCCACTGCTAATCTTTGTAATCCTAAAAACGCAATCGACTCCCTTATCATAAACACACAATCGACAACCTGGTTTCTGTATTTCAAATAACTTTAGGGACCATTCATAATTGCTGGTTACAGGGAGATAACAAGTTTTGTGGAGAGGCAAGGTGAATGACACCCCCACCGCATCCTAAAATTCAAGCCAAAAGTAAGAGACCCCCCTGCATGTCATGATGCAAAACCAATCATGCAGAGGGGTATATGTACAAAATCAGTGCTCCTGACTACCAACTGTCTGAATTCCATTTTTGTGGAAATTGCAGGGCCTTGGTTGTTTAGACAGCTGACTGTGTTGTTGATTATGTGCCTGACTCAGAGGGTGTGGCTTCGATTCCCAGATGGTATTCAGCCCAACAAAGGGGTAAAATTGGGGACTGATTTCAGCGCACATGGCAAACAGTTGTGGTCATAGCATAACCACATCTTGGGAACACAAACATTGTACCTTATTAAACTTGACCACAGCTGCAGTCAGCAGGTCCCAGAACACCAGCTGCATCAGCTGGTCCAGACACCTGACATCTGTCATGGCATCTTCCGTCACATGACATAGTGGCCGTCTCACACTCACACCTGGAGTTGAAGGGATGCTTTTAGTTACATTTTAGGAGATGTACACAAGTGACAAGTGACGATCCCCATTTAGGCACAGAGCAAGCCAACTTTTTGTGTAAACCCGATAGATTGCAAAGCTCATATTTAGATAGGAGTGAGGGCTTGGCCAACCCTTTTGAAGCAACAATCAAGTGTAAGCCTGAGCTTTTATCTATAAAGGTCACAATGCCCCTGTCGTTACGTCACACGTAAGTATCCAAGATGATATACATTATAGTGGGCACTAATCACAGTGACTATGGTACCTTCAAATTGGGTGTAGATGATGTTGAAGATGTCAAGCAGACTCCAGTACAGGTCCAGCTGAAGGTGAAACTTGTGATGGCTGCTGTCAGTCTGGAGTGTAGAAAAAACCCACATGTTTGGGGCATAGGTCTGTTACCTATTGTTATCACTGATCTTTCAGGAAGAATTACACAGAGACATAAAAATTCATAGTTTAGTTTTACACCGTTTATAGCAATATTCCAGTAATAACATGTGGGGAACCAAACTCGGGTCTTCAGTGTGATGAGCTTAAAAGAATGAATAAACTCAATATTTTGGTACTCTTTTTGCCACTGCATATGGAAGATTTCTGGTTAGTTATAAACGGAACACCATTTTTTTTTAAAAAAAAACTTGTGGTTAATTAATACTAAGCACTTAAAAGTTGCTGAAAAGCCGTCTGCTTTTCTCTCGCTTGCAAACAAAACCACAGACTGCTGCAGGTTAGGTACCTCTGTCGTCGAGAACCGGAAGTGACATCATAGAAGGAACAATTTTCAGTTAGTTGTATAGAAAATGTGTCATTTGCTGATTTCTTGACGTCACCAAGGACATGCCGAATTGTTGTGTTGCCGTCAATTGCTCCTTGGGGTCGGGTGATGGTGTCTCTATGCACAGATTTCCACCGGAGTTTGTGCTTAAATTGGTTGTTTGTGTGTGCAAAGTGAGCATTGTGGAAGCCTGTGGTATATACTAAATCAGATGGTTCGCCCCCTACCATCTTCCAGGATAGAAAATGGAGTTCAAATTTCATTGAGTTTATAAAGTCAAAACTGCTTACTACACAATGCTGACCAAAAGGATTTTGCATGAATATAACACTTTCTTCCTCGTAAGAAATATTATATCAACCCCTGCCTTGCTTCCAAGTGAGTGAGTGAGTTTAGTTTTATGCCACACTCAGCAATATTCCAGCTATATGGCGGCAGTCTGTAAATAATCGAGTCTGGACCAGACAATCCAGTGATCAAAAGCATGAGTATCAATTTGTGCAATTGGGAACCAATGACATGTGTCAACCAAGTCAGCAAGCCTGGGCACCCGATCCCGTTAATCTCCTCTTATGACAAGCATAGTCGGTTTTTATGGCAAGCATGGGTTGCTGAAGGCACATTCTGACCTTCACGGGTCTAACGTATTGTATGTGTGTAAACCAATCTTCAGTGTTCACACCCATAAGTGTCCGAAGACAGCTCCACGGCTACAAGGAAACAGAGTTTGGTTTCTTGTACCCGATGACGCATGTGCCAACTCAAATGCGGATCAACAGCTTGCATGGAAGCTTTCTCTTCAGGAGGCTTAGCATCCTGGCTTCAACATCTGATATCCGGCGGTCTGTAAATAATCGAGTCTGGACCAGACAATCCGGTGATCAACAACATGGCCATCGATCTGCACAATTGGGAACCGATGACGTGTCAACCAAGTCAGCAAGCCTGACCACCTGATCCCATTAGTCGCCTCTTACGACAAGCATAGTCGCCTTTAATGGCAAGCATGGGTTGCTGAAGGCCTATTCTACCCCAGGACCTTCATGGGTCGCCTCGCTTCCAAGAGTGAAATTGTTATGTAAAACATCATGTAAGATCCTAAAGTCCATAAATAAAATACATATTTTACTACCAGTGAAAAGTAATTTTGATTTTGTAAGTCAGTGAAAATAAACTTTAAATAGCACTCATCCTCGGACAGGGCGCCACCATTTTTCAAAATCATGAAGTCACAGACTAAAGTCCATTTGAAATTAAATGAGATTATGGTTTGTTTTCATCAAGTTAGAAAATCAAAACTACTTTCTACTAGTAGTAACATGTATTTGAATCATGACACAAACAAGTTTGCATGACACAGCCTGTAACATAACATAAGTGAGGAGGGGCTCGAAGTGATAAATTTCTTCACTTGGTAAATTTACTTGGTTTGTAAACATTCACTCACCAGTATGTAGATACTTGTCAATATACATCTTTATAATTGGTCTCATAATCTTAATTACTTGTATGCATTTTGAAACTTAATAAGAAGAAGCGAACGGCGAATGTATAACAGGAAAGTAATATCTAGACATTTTATGGTTTGCCTTTATGAATCATAATTCACACGCACGCCCTAGTGTATCTCGTCTGTATCATTACACTTCACGACTAAAACAATGGTTCTGTTGAAAACTATGACAACTTAATAAAAACAAAATGCAAATATCCACAAAAATGAGTGAGATATAATTCATCTGCAGATTTCCCAAGTGATGTGTCTTTTAACAGTCTAATATACGAAAACATGATGCATCGTTTCAGATTTTTCACACTGCTGTATAGTCTCATTGGTCACCCAAGATAGCACACCTGGCCACTAATACCATAATGTGCGTGGTTCTTTTAAAAAAGTAATTTAGTTATCCAATAATGAGCAATCAATCAATGTAATGGCGGTTAATCCTTTAAAAGAAGGGTGTTGTTTTTACATAGACACAGACATGACTGAGTGCATTCAGTATAGATTAGTAAATGTACATACATAAACAGTACCTTTTGACAAATCCCCATTTAAATCCACATAAAAGTAATTAATCAATCAGCGTGTCTTCGGTTAATCCTTTGATCGGTCAAGAGACAAGAAGTGCCAAAATGGGGATCTTTGTTGGGTAATCTATGTGGTGTTACCACTAATTATACCTGTTATAAATTCATTAAATGAGCATCAAGTGAATGATGACAAATAACGTGCAGGTTTATACCACCTAACATGGATTACAACCTAGTGACACCAAGTGATTTTGACAGAATTGTCTATTAAAACAAGGGTTGTAACTCGGAAACTAGGCAAATGATAGTAGATTGTGAGAACATGTAGCTTTAGTTTTTCACAACAGCTGTCGTGATTTCAGGTTTGTACAAATATGTACACGAAATAGTTTACCCCCTGAAATGTAGATGACTTCTGCATAGACCCTCATAGCTATACCCACTATTACGTCACAGAGATGAGCCGCTCTGATTGGTTGAAATTTCGTTTGCGGCTACCAAACCTGTTTCACAGAAACAACAAAGAAAACAATGAATACAACTGGAAAAAGGCTTGGTTAACACTGGGTCCTGTGTCTCCTTTAACTGAGAAAAACAATGAAGAACCTTCTTACCATCACACCTTTGTTCTGGAAGTGATATCCCTTCCTAGGGCACATCAGATAGTCAGTTTGGTTTCTTGCCACGTTTAGCAATAATTTAGCAATACCATCCAAACAGCACATTATCCATTTCCCTGTACATGGGCATCTGCTAGCCCTAACTAATATCAGTTTTTAGTCGATAAATCCTCTAAAGTACAGCACCAGACATCGATAACAACAATCATCGTTTAAACAATCACTAACAGCTCACAAGATCAACCTGACCAGACAGATTGGTTCCTTTCTTAACGCCACACTCAGTATATTCCAATAATATAATGTTGATCCATAAAACTTTGAGCCTGGACCAGATAATCCACTGATCAACAGCATGAGCATCAATATACGCAAATGGGATAGAATGATATGTGCCAACCAAGTTAGCAAACCTGACCACCCGACCTATAAATTCATCTGTTACAACACATATGAGGTTTTGATGACCAATTCGAACAGGGATCTCCACAGATCACCACTGAGGAGGCAATGTGCAACAACTGTTCCTTACCTTGTTCCCAAAGAAGATGGGCGCGGAATGTGGGACAAACTGGAGGACATCAGACAGACGGCCTGTGTACAACAGTAGGCCATGGAGTTCCGACACAAGACTCGTCATAAACACCTCCCTCCTCACCACGTCTGCTGGCAGGAAACTGGAAGGACAATGACAGAAATAATAACATCACTTACCAGGATCTACAGGTTACATTGGAGAAATGTTATTTTCTGAATAAAATTGATACTTAACACTTATTCTGACTCATGCTTAGTTGCTTATCCCCTCCTCCCTGCAAACGTAGAGGAACACCTGTAATCCCTTGAAGTTCCCTTCTAAAAGAAGCGGATGTAAAATACACTCACCCACCGGAAGCCTCCCTTTCCCGCCAAAAAGATCATATGACCTGCCATGCTTGTCACTCTCTCCTAATAAAATCGCCTGACACGAGAATATGGGAATTCAGCGTGCCTGAGATGGGCGGCTGTGATGGCTTACATCATAAGTCAGGATAAGTAGAAAATATCAATTTTATTCAGAAAAGCTTAATTGCTAACAGAATAGGACAGAATCAGTGGTGGGTCAGTGTCAGATTAACTAGTGTCTTGCTGGTATCTAATGCAACTGAATGTTCAGATAATATAATCAAAACTACACCCTTCTTCCTTCCTATACAAGTATCTTCAGGGTTGTAATTAGTCATGCCAACCATGTCGAAGAGTAGGAATGTCAGGTGTAGTAGAGATGGAGATCTCATTGACCCTTGTTTGTTTATGTAAAAGGCCAGTGTGGAGTTGTCTGTGTGAATCATCAATCACCTGTCTCTTAATACTGTCAACCAGCGATGGATAGCATTGAGTCACCGCTTTCACCTCCATTTGGTTGATGTGAAGAGCTCGATCTTCCTTCTTCCAGACTCTTGCTGCAACCTCGTTGTCTAGATGGGCACCCCATCCATGAAGAGTCACGTCTACACAGAGATGGTTGTTGAATGCTGGCTCTAACATATAAGTTCCTACACAGACGTTCGATCGGCGAGTCCACCAAAGTAGAAATGGCCTCAGATTGTCTGGGAGCAGAATCTGACCTCTGTTGTTGAGATGAAGTCAAGAAGCGTTGTAACAGCCGTAGATACAGTCTTCCTCTTCTGGTCATGTCCTGAGCTGACGTAAGAAGACCTAGGAGACACTGCCACTGTCGTAGCGTCAACGGAGAGAGTAGTGCTTGATTTATCATGTCTTGAACCTTGACCCACCGGTCCTCAGGGACAACAATACGGTTCAATGTGGTAATGAAATGAATCCCGAGGAACTTAAGATCATGTTGAGGTTACAATTCCGACTTCAGGGGATTCACTAACCACCCCACTTGTGTTAGTAGCCTGATGGTGAAGTCTAACTGCAGTCTGAGTTGACTTTTCTCTGGATGAGCTTGTGTGCCGTCGTCCACTTAAAACACACTGCATAATCCTCTCAGGTGTAGATGACTGACAATGGGTTTGGTTACCTCTGTAAATAGCAAAAGGGGCCGAAGATATTCAAGATGGTAGAACCATCCATTGGTAATGCTGACCGTTGAAAAGCAAGCGCAGATATTTCCTGGATTCTCGATGTTTCGGGATGTGTAGATAAGCATCCTGTAGATCGATGCTGGCGAGATAGTCCGCTGGTCGATATTGAGCCTTAGCTGCGAAAGATGTATCATTTGGAAGTGTTGTGGTTTCCATAGAAACTTGCTCATGTTGTACATGAGCCAAAATTTTTCTTTGGAATTATTCTTGGGTACCAGAAAAATTGGGGAGTAAAACCGTGGCGTTAGACTCGGTGGTTGTATTACTTCTACTGCTCCTTCTGTAACAGCACTGTTATGACATTGGTCAATTTGTCTACTTGATCCTTTGCATAAACGATGGGAGCTGGTACTCTTGTGACCAGAGGTGTAGTTTGCAGTGGAATTTTGTAGCCGACTCGCAGAATCTTGGTTACGTACTCATCGTTGAGAATTCCCCAACTCTTCCAGTGGAGTTGAAGACATCCACCCACTTGAGACGTTGTATGGGAACGGCTGGAGGTGGAAGACTCCAATCGTTCCAAACCTGATCTTCAAGGTTTAACTCCTCTATCCTTGGACGAACAGCCTGATGTCTGAGAGCGCCTATAAGGGCGACAAGAAGATTTGCCTCCTCTTGCTCCCTGGACTCTGGAGAACTTGGCGTTGTTAGTGTAACGTTGATTTGTTTGCTTCAGCACTGTTGTCAAGGTGTCAATGGACTTTATCATCATGACCTCTCTTGAGTCTTGGGTGACTGATCTTCTTATCTCTAATTTTCCCATCCAAACTGTAGGTGTTGACCAAGGGGCTCGATGTAAGGGCCTTGTAAAACTTTCACACCATGATGAGGTGGACAAGAGACCTTGTTGACGCAGTAGATTCAGTCCTGCAGTACTTGAGGTGAGGCGTTCAGACATAAATTGCTGATCCTTCTTCTGTGTGACAAGCATTGACAGGATCATTCTCTCTTCCTCATTGGCAGGATTGCTGAACTTGGAGGTGAGTCTCATTGATAGCTCTAGATCGAGCTAGTCTGAAGAAGGTACGTCTCGTAATGGTGTCTAGCTGAGCAAGACGCTTGTCTTCTATCTGTCTAAGATCTGTTGCGGTCATCATTGATGATCTTGTATGAGTCATCTACATCTGGTGCTCTGATAAATGGCTCCATGTGGTGAAGAGGAAAACGATGCATTGAAAGGTGGTATATGATGTTGCTGAAACTTGGTTGCTGACTGGAGTGCCGCAGATAAAGTCTCAGGAATCGTAGAAATCAGAGCTATCCGCAGAAAGCTTACAGTGTCAATATCCTCATTCCTCAACCTATAAGTGTTGGCTTCATTGGAGTCCTTCGATGGCGAGACTATGTCCAAACTGAGAAGACAGCTTCCTCCGGAGATGACGACTGGAATATCTGTCTCCATCCTGCCATGAGTGAGATGCATTCGACGAATGTCGATGACCCTTTCTGTGTGAGTCCAGGTCTTAAGGGGATGACGAGTGCTGACGTTGCCTTCGACGAACTGGGGAGATTGATGAAGATCTGATCAAACCTGATTATATATGTGCTATATAAATACAGAATAATTAAAAATTGAACAATTTATAAGTATATACATAAGACAAATACCGCATCGGACATAAATTTAGCTAAAGGACCGAAATAATCAAAAACTTATCGCTGTTTCAAGGTCTCCAGCCGACTTTGTCGGGTGATGAGAAGAGAGTAATAAGCATGGCAGGTCATGTGACCTTTTAGGCGGGAAAGGGAGGCTTCTGGTGGGTGAGTGTATTTTATGTCTGCTTCTTTTAGAAGGGAACTTCAAGGGATTACAGGTGTTCGACTACCTATGCAGGGAGGAGGAGATAAGCAATTAAGCATGAGTCAGGATAAGGAAAAATTACTAGTTTGCAGCACTTGCATACCAATCTTTCAGTGATAGCATTAAACTCAACAAAATCCACTCAAAACCTCCTGAAATTCTCCTAATCTAGACTCTCTGAAAGGTCTACTAAAGATAAAAAGTGAACTCCATCGGAACAGGATAATTATAATTATTCTATGTAAATGAAGTGAAGGAAAACCTGATACCTTCACAAAGTAATATGAAATAATTGGTCGTCATAAACTTCTTTTGCATAGTATGAAATCAATGAAGCATCTCTTATGGTTTGTGAAACACTCACTGTAGCAGGAACTGTTTTGTGTATTCAAGGAACTCCTGTAGCTGTTTTCGGAGCTCTCCAGGACCTGGAGGAAGGAACAACATCACATCTATAGCCACAACAACCTCTGTGATCACTGACACTTTTGTCCACAGTTTCTAATATTTTGTTTTTCAATGGAGAAGTCATTTAATTCAATAGGGCAGACATGTAACCATGTTTTACTACATACCTTCAAGACTTACTGTATACAAAATGAAATGATGGATAGACAAATTTACTTGTTCATGAATGAAAGCAGAATATCACCTCTTTGTGAAACACATCATACATTGATTCCTTTGAAAAGATTGACATTTACCATTAACATTGGGTAACATAGAATAACAGTTATGTAAAAAAAATCCAGAAATTATTGTTTTGGCTTTCCCTCGTTCTAAAAAAGCAATTCAATCAAACTGACTCTTCTTACCTTCCTCGGATGCTCCCCCAACACCACACTGTATCCTGCTGACACATGACCTACAACAGTAGAGTGAGTGAGTGTAGTTTTACATCACTCTCAGCAATATACCAGCTATATGGCAGCAGTCCATAAATAATTGAGTCTGGACCAGACAGTCCAGTGGTCAACAGCATGAGCATCAATCTGCGCATTTGGGAACCAATGACACGTGTCAAAAACGTCTGCAAGGATGACCATCTGATCCCGTTAGTCGCCTTTTATGGCAAGCATGGGTTGCTGAAGGCGTATTCTACCCCGGACCTTCATGGATACCTACAACAGTGACTCACAACAGCAACTTGACTTGCAGCAGGATCTCACATGACCTACAACAGTGACTCACATGACCTACGACAGCAACTCACACATGATCTACAACAGTATCTCACACATGACCTACAAGTGACTCACATGTCCTAAAACAATTCACATGACCTACAACAGCACAACCATGACCTACAACAGTGATTCACACATGACCTACAACTCACACATAACCTACAAAAGCCACACTCACTACCCATAACAGCTACTCACACAGGAAATACAAAAGCAACTCACACATGACCTGAAACAGCTATTCTCACATGACCTACAACAGTAACTCACACATGACCTACAAAAGCCATACACAGGACCAACAACAGCAACCCACACAGGACCTACAACTGCAACCCACACAGGACCAACAACAGCAACCCACACAGGACCTACAACTGCAACCCACACAGGACCAACAACAGCAACCCACACAGGACCAACAACAGCAACCCACACAGGACCTACAACAGTAACTCACACATGACCTGTAAAAGCCATACACAGGACCAACAACAGCAACCCACACAGGACCAACAACAGCAACCCACACAGGACCTACAACTGCATCTCACACAGGACCAACAACAGCAACCCACACAGGACCAACAACAGCAACCCACACAGGACCAACAACAGCAACCCACACAGGACCTACAACTGCATCTCACACAGGACCAACAACAGCAACCCACACAGGACCAACAACAGCAACCCACACAGGACCAACAACAGCAACCCACACAGGACCTACAACTGCAACCCACACAGGACCTACAACAGTAACTCACACATGACCTGCAAAAGCCATACACAGGACCTACAACAGCAACCCACACAGGACCAACAACAGCAACCCACACAGGACCTACAACAGCAACTCACACATGACCTACAACAGGTACTTAAACATGACCTACGACAGCAACTCACACATGACCTGCAACAGGTACTTAAACATGACCTACAAAAGCCATACACAGGACCAACAACAGCAACCCACACAGGACCAACAACAGCAACCCACACAGGACCTACAACTGCATCCCACACAGGACCCACAACTGCATTTCACACATGACCTACAACAGCAACTCACACATGACCTACAACAGGTACTTAAACATGACCTACGACAGCAACTCACACATGACCTGCAACAGGTACTTAAACATGACCTACAACAGCAACTCACACATGACCTGCAACAGTTACTCACACATGACCTACAACAGCAAATAACACATGACCTACAACAGGTACTCACATATGACCTACAACAGGTACTCACACATGACCTGCAACAGTTACTCACACATGACCTACAACAGCAAATAACACATGACCTACAACAGGTACTTAAACATGACCTACAACAGCAACTCACACATGACCTGCAACAGTTACTCACACATGACCTACAACAGCAAATAACACATGACCTACAACAGGTACTCACATATGACCTACAACAGGTACTCACACATGACCTTCAACAGCATATCACACATGACCTACAACAGGTACTCACATATGACCTACAACAGCATATCACACACGACCTACAACAGGTACTCACACATGACCTACAACAGCCACACTCACTACCCACAACAGTGACTCACAAAGAGCCAACAAGAGCAAATCACATATGACCTACAACAGACATGAGACACAACAGACATGAGACACAACAGTGACTCACACGACCTACAACAGCCACTCACATATGACCTACAACAGTGATTTACATGGCCTACAACAGCCACTCACATGTAACCTACAACAGTGGGTCACACAGCCGACAAGAACAAATCACAAATGACCTACCATAGTGGCTCATATGACCTTCAACTGCAACTCACCTATAACAGCAAATCAGACATGACCTACAAGAGACTCACCTGACCTACAATGGACTCACATCACATACAACAGCAACTCACATTACCAACAACAGCAACTCAAAACATGAGCTAACACGGCAAATCAGACATGACCTGTAACAGTGATTCAGTGGATCACACAGTGGAATAGTGGGTCAAATCACATATGATCCAAAACAGTGACTAACATGGTCTACAACAGTAACTCGCATATTACCTATAACAGTGACTCACATGGCCTGCAACAGCCACTCACACATAACCTAAAACAGTGACTCAGACATGACCCACACAAGTGACTCACACATGACGTACAACAGAGATTCACATGACCTACGGCAGCAAATCACACCACCTGACATGAACTACAAAAGCACATCAAACATCGCCTACAACACCGACTAACACATGACCTACAATAGTGACTAACTCAAGGCCTACAATAGTGACTAACTCAAGGCCTACAATAGTGACTAACTCAAGGCCTACAATAGTGACTAACACATGACCTACAATAGTGACTAACTCAAGGCCTACAATAGTGACTAACACATTACCCATATTAGCAACTCACATATGACCTACAATGGCAATTCACACGTGACCTACAACAATCACATGACCTATAACAGCAAATCACAAATGACCTACAACAGTGGGTCACACAGCTGACATGAGCGTGTCACATATGTGACACCAGTGATGCGCATTACCTGCAACAGCAGCTCACAGATGACCTACACCTGTGGCTCACACATCATACAACACAGACACTCTCACAAGACCACCAGCAAAGGAACTTACTCATATCATTTACCATAATTTGACAAATTCAACAAAAAGAAAGGTCTCTCTTAACCAGGTGGGTTAACACAAATGTTACAAAGCCACTGAATTCTACACATAATTTCATCAGTGAACAGTGAGACCTGTTCAGTTCCATCATCCACTAATTCTGACACCAGTTCTGTGATGAAGTTGCTATTTTTAGCCTATTGCTATTTTTAGCCTATAAACCATTACATCTCACCAGGAAAGCAAATACTGTTCAAAGATACTTTGATGTTTGGTGGAAGCAAAGTTCATTTCATGTCTGACAAAACATCTGGTTAGTAAGAAGAACTTCAGCCAGGGTTAATGATACATCAAGTACCACTCAAATGTAAATTATATATCTTGTGCAACTCACTTGGCTAGCAGAAACAGTTTCTCAGTCTGTTCTATAAGAGCAAGCTGGTTGACAAACTGGAAACCAAACAGTTCTATCACAACAGCACTTGATGTCGACAACAGTTCCCGACTAGGTTGTATCATGCTGTCAAGTGAAAATATCAGCTGAATACATAAATAAATCAAGAAGGGCATTACATGGACAATAAGACATGCACAGTTCGTGTCAACATTACTAAAGTATTCTTATACAAGAAGTATACAGACTGCCAACTATAACAATAATGATACCGGCTGTATAGATACATTGAACTATCAATGGGTTGCAACTGTTTAGTCTCCGACAGCAAGCACCTGATGGAAAAAAGAAAACTATCAATGCATGGATAGTACCAGTGACTATCGATAGTTTAGTACTTGACTTCCATCGATAAATGTGCAGTGCAGAGTACAGGAGTATGAGATTCATTCACTTCGGTTTTGAGTTATCCACCCCTGTTACCCATTAACGGTTTACTTGATTTGGGTTTCAAGTTTCTTGTCAGCTATCAAAAGAGACTGAAACTATGTCAGATTGATTTTATTTCAGATAAACTATACATTCATGCAGCAAATGACTCCAAATGAGACAATTAATTATTACTGCAATAACTGGTCATAAAGGACTACCACTATCGCACTAATTGTTTCCACCTTAAAAGTCACCCCAGATAACAAATCTAGAGGAGGCTTCAGCAACAAAGAGGAAAGACTTCAGATAATAGATATATTTACATGAGGCAACAATAATCTTATCACATGCTCCTCTTGTATATGTATTTCCCAAAGTAAATACTGAGAGAAAGTTTTTCTTAAATGCTTCTTGTTCTGGTTATCAATAGAAATGTTTTCAACAAAAAGCACAGCTGAATACTACAACATTTGTGTTTAAAGATTATTTAGATATTGATGATCTTTACCACTTACCACTTAAGGACTCCCTTTTTAATGATGCTGTTGTCATGGAGACAAAATGTCTTACAAACCCCATGTACTTCTCCACCACATGTGAAGTAAGGTACAGTTTGATCCTCAGGAATTTCAGCATCTGAAGAAATGACTTTCAGAGAACATTTTCCAAAAGACTAGTACAAGGAGATATGTGCCCTTGCCATGTTTTTCAAACTAAACAAAGGAATGTTTTATATCTTAAGAATTAACAGAAAATTATCATCATGATAAACAATGAATTGTCAATCTCAGCATTATATGAAAAGTAATTCAACAGCACACACTCTATAAGTGACAGGGGAGATACTACAGTATTGAGTTGAATATAATGAGCACTCAGAAAACAGGAAATATATTGTATATGCAGACAAAATATTTCGGCCTCAGCAATGAAACAAGAAAAGCTAGGTAAACCACTGAAAACAAATGTGAATCTGAACATACACCTCATATCATCATTGTGCATTAAACTACAATGTGATTAAGAAGGAAACACATCAGAAAGGTCATGTTCAGGTGAATGGCATACACAGCAAGGAAATCTTCAATCAAAATCAACACAAACTTAGTCTTGAAAGAAAAAAAATAACATCATAAAAAGATCAGATGTTTTAGTTCTTAAATATATTGTCGTTACCATTGTTACCATTCTGACAATCAAGTGTTCCTCTGAGAAGTTTTGGGGGAGATGGTTCCATGAAGTCCTCAAACTGAAGGGGGAGGGGAGAGTGGGGTGGGGTCATTGAGCAACTGTCCGCGTCACACATTGTCCTCATAAGATTTTCATTCTTTTTGATCCCCTGACCTCAGGTTTCCTCAAGAAGTCTTGAAAGAAAAAAAATATTCATATCAGTGAGATTTTACTCCTTGTGTACAAGACAATTATGTTTAAAGGGGCACTGATGCAGAGCGAATAACGTTTCTTGGCAACGGTCTGATTACGAAACCAAGCTGCAAATTGGTCAGCACCTGCTCCCTCGACCATGACGGACAAAGGGACTGGGCTCCGGTCCACATTAGGAGAATTTCTTCACCTAAACAGTCAGAAGGCCGGATGCCCATCATATGCCATTATCTAAAAATATCTATGGTATTCCTTGTCTGATCGTAACAAAATATCCTAGCAGTGTAGCTTTCTTTTCTGATGCTTGGATGGTATAGTGACTGATTCAATTTGATCCTATTTCTTTGTTTTAAGTTGATATTTATTCATGTTATGTGAAAATATGATGTCTACAGTTACGTAGCAAGCCATTTGTTTCAGTCCGAAAGATAGCAAAGCTTTATATTTAGATAGTTTTGAGTGTTGACCCAGCTGTCATAGCAAATATCATTCGTAAATGTTGGTAGCTGTGGTAGCTACACTGGTTTATCATCTATGATAATAAAAGCAGACAGTTAATTTATTTGACTTCGAAAAATAAAAACAATGACTTTGGTATTGGTAGAGAAATCTGAAAATTTTCTTTCGTAAAAAAACTGATTACACCTATTTACCCAACTACACAGCAAATGCCTGTACATATTTCTTATGTAATGATGTTCTGTTGGTATCCTCAAAACAGTTTCAGCCCATAAGTGCTTTCAGGCTGCATGCAACACAGAGATTGCATCTTCTTTGCTGTAGCTCGCGTTTGATGGCATAAACCTACACGTGTTACTTGTCATCATTCTCTCGATGGTCAGTTAATGAATTTACAACAGGTATAATTAGTAGTAACACCACTCGGGTTACTAAACAAAGGTCCCCATTTGGCATTTCTCCTGTCTGGAGTAAATATTCAACATTATTAATTAAGTGGCAAATGTATTGTATGTTATGTAATATGTGATGCAAGAGGGTTTATCAGCTGAGTTACAAAAACAAACATAGATCAAAGGATTAACCGACAACACACTGATTGATTAATTACTTTTATCTTCCACAGAGGATTTGTAAAAAGGCAGTGTGTGTAGATGTACTAATCTATTCTGGCTACACCCTGTGGTAAAGTGCGAGGGTAAAAACAACATCCTCCCTTCAAAGAATTAACCACCATTGCGTTGACTGATTGCTTATTATTGGTTAACTAAATTACTTACAATGGCGGACATCATACAATTAGTTGCCAGGTGTGCTATCTTGGGTGACCAATGAGAGGTTTATCAGGTTTTCACTAATGTGAAACGATGTGTTCACAAATTAGACTGTTGTGAGACACACGACACAGAGCAGGATTATTTACCAGCTGCAGATGAATGGAATATTGTTCTTTTATGTGGATATTGAAGGATACATTAATGAACAAGGTAGTAGCCTGACATTGTTGCTATAACATTGGTCTGTTTTACATTCATTATTTGCATTTTGTTTTAATTTATTTGTTTTAGCATTCAGCAGAATCTATATGACAGAAAACACACACTAGATCGCATATGTGTGTGAAATAGGATCCACACTGGCAGTCTATACAATGTTTAAATGTTACAGTGATCTTAGAAATTTACTATAAGTAGATGTAGACCATGTGTTCTTTTATTGATTTTCAAAATCATACAAATATGACAATAAACTAATTAGGGTTATGAGACAAAATACAGAGACTACATTGGCTTTGTTATTTTTCTGTCTTAATAGTTTTTTACCATTTCCACCACTGGCAGATGATTAACCTTCAAAGTGTTTCATTTGTTTTCATAATACATTTGTAATGAAGTTAAAATGACTTCACTTTAGTTGATCTGTCTATAATTAAACTCTTAATTGCGCATACGGACAGCGCAGCAGAGGTTATGAACCAGTCACTAATTCTGGGATGTCATTCGGGTACTCACGGGAGAAAAAACAATAACAAAAGTTTTCACCAGTTCACGGAAAATGCTCCGCATCAGTGCCCCTTTAAAGACATTCTGAGCAGTATTCCAGTTATATTATTTGGTAAACATGGTAAAATGCTCAGGTGAAGAAGAAATACAAATAATTCTGATAACAAATCAAAACTACCAATTCTAACTTGGGTTAAAAATAAATAAGGGATATTACTTCAATCAGTCGCTACTGGGCTTTCTGTAATAATGATACTTTCAACAAAACACGGAGAAGTACATCAATCCTGTAAGTTTCAGAAGGGCACACAATGATTCATAGAAGGCAAAGACTTACAATCATCAAAATAAACCTCCTGATTTGTCCATAGTGTGAACGTTCAAGATGACACAGAGACGACAGCTGTTATTTAACCGTAAAAGTGTTCATTAACTTTATATTCCGCTGTTCGTTTAAAACAGCAGTAGTAGAGTTTGTATTACATTTTGTTTAAACACTCAAAGTGAAATGACGAGCCCTTTTCTCAATACATCGTGATATAAACGCTAATTCACAAAATATCACCTTCCCACGGAGTGCGCTTTGAAATGCCTCCTTTACCCGCTGGAAATACAAAGGGAGGTTACTCTAAATGTTCTTGCCTCCGTGACCAGCGGAAAACAAGATGAATGATCCGATGAGGTACAATTCTCATAAGTGCAGAAAGAGAGTGAAATGTTTTACTTATGCATTTGCTACAAATGTTCAGAGGTGTATATTAGAAATGTGGAAACAGTGTATTCAGAGGTTATTCGAAAAGATTTCCCTCACTGCAAGAACATTCGCACGTCTTCTTGTGACGTCATTAACGACATGCATGACGTCATGTTCGAGTCCGTTGATAACGGAGCGTTGTAAAGTATCTGTTGTTCCAAAACATCGACTCGGTCGTTTTGATCCTTACACACGTGAGTACATATAACTTTACAAACTAAAGTCGCCCAAGGTGTTTCACAGGTAACCATGAGGGGCAATGTACTTACATTAATTGAACCGTCTGTAATTTTACTGTTTTATTTTCTTTTTTTGATGATTTTAGACTAGAGCAGTGTCGGGTATTACCGAACAAGGGGCTATTACTGAACAAAATTTTATTTTCGTATTGTTTATTCAATTTGCCGATAGCTACAGCAATTTTTATGCACATGCCATAATATGGAAACTTCCTCTACCGGAAAAACGATTGTCTGCTCCTAAAATATATCTCAAAAGACCCAGAGAAGAAAACTAACGAAAAGATTGGCATCAGATCCTTTAAAGTTGTGTATATATCGTCGATGAGATGGCTAAGCCAGCTAGTCTTTGTCAATGCATGGATACCCCATTCTAAATATAGTGCCATGTCTATTTAAGTGTTTTAAGCAGTTCCAAACCATAATGCAAGGCTTTGTTAGCCATATATGGACTGTACCATCCGATCAACACTAAAACATCATTGTTCAGCCCTGTCGTCCTTTACCGAACAAGCGCCATGGACCTCAGCAATTTTCCCTTCTGTACTTTATCCCTATGGCTGTTTGTGTCGCTTTTTTGTTGATACTAAAACAAATTGTATAAATTGTTTCATTTGGTTTATAAACCGTCAAGCCAAACACAAAACACGATCATTATGCGTGTCTCCATTCTCTAGTCGTAGGTGATGAAATTAAACTTGTGTGTGTAAATAATCGTTAACTTTGGAAACGTAACCTGATGAAAAACACATGATGAATATTATAGAGGAATCAGTTTTCTTGTACAAGCTATTGCGTCCTTCCAAGCCAAATATTTAAAAATCAGACATTAACTCCAAACATTAGTTCGCGGAACAACTTACTTTTACACCAGGAATATGTTTGTTGAAACATGTCGGTACATCATAACGTTTGAGATATTCGACCGTGACCTTACAAGAATATCAAGGGCAATTAATTTCCCGACTTTGTTGAGAGTGGTTTCCCTTAGGCTGTGCATCATTGCTGACTGACGGGCACATTGCACGTCATTTAATTATTTTCACCTTTGTCCCTGGTGAAACACGTAATTCCAATACTTTCCTAGGCCAGTTAATTGTGTCTCCCATAAAGATACGTCCACATATCATAAAATACATGCACGCTAATCATCTCTTTAAAAGTAAAAGTTTCGTGTAAATTATTTTTTTCTCTGCATTCTCATCTTCATTCTCATGCCTCATGTGATCTTGCTTTGGATTCAAACGAGTTTACTGAAATAATCTTTCATTAAGACAGTACGAAAGCGACCAGATAAATATCAACTCAATAAAAATAAGGATCATTAAATAAAGATACTATAAGTGATCTACATTTGAAAAACTTGATAAACAGATGTACACTGGAACAAATTTATACAGACACACTGTTCAGAAATACCTGTTTGATAAGTGAATATAAGAACTGCATTTTCAACAAAACATCAGTCAAGTGATAGTGGTAAAAATTAATACAACACTCTTTTTAAAGACTTTCCTTTTGAGGGTATTTTTCTGCTGATGTAGTGACTGCGTACCTTCAAACTGCTGCATTTTGAACAAAAATGAAGGAATATTTCTGCTGTGTTTGGGTCTATTGTTTATCAAATTATTTAACTGGCATCGTTAAATTATACGAAAGGTGAATAAGATGTGGTTTTTTTGTGTGTGTGTTTTTTGATTATTTTTTATTTGTTAACGTGCTACCCGTTTTCCAAGCTAAACTGACCATATGTCTTTCAGCAGACACGATTTTGTCTGATTTGTAGTTTGTAGTTCTTCCAAATTGCTCTTTCACATACTTGTATTTTCCACGTTTCAGGATAGTGATCAATCCCAATCAAGAAATTTTCAGTCAGATGGTTAAGATCAATCCTGAAAGGATTTGTAATAACTGATGACCGCAAGTCCCCATAATCACCATCGTCGTGGCCTTACTTTGTTTGGGATGACTATAATCAGTGTCTTTCAAAGTTGTACATGGCACTGTCATGTAAAGAATTGTTCATGACAACTTTGTTCCTCAGAGAACACGAAAACCCCTCCACTGTCAGTGTTCACAAATGGTGTTTCACAGTAACAGGACATTAGGTCCTGTAAGTTTCAGATGTCTGTCTGACCCACTTAAATGTCACAGGACATATGTTCATGTCGTATGCGTATATTGCGTGCATATACAGGCAAAAATTACTTCATATGGTGCGTTCCTGGCAGTATTTGAATGGTGCATACGCGACGTGTTTTGCCTTATTTCAATGGTACACACGCGACGTGTGTTACCTGTATTTGAATGGTAGATACGCGACGTGTTTTACCTGTATTTGAATGGTAGATACGCGACGTGTTTTACCTGTATTTGAATGGTAGATACGCGACGTGTTTTACCTGTATTTGAATGGTACATACGTGGTGTGTTTTACCTGCATGGTTACGGGAGAATGTTATCATCATTATCTGGGTGTTGATATCAAACAATAACATATCTGACCTTGTTTACACCGACATGTATATTCTAATACATGTGTAATATACGAGTTATATATTACACTATACTAGCTAGCGACCAGTTTTCGCCGCGTACCAATTATCGCCAACACTTGGTTGTAGCGCTTGCGCAGACAGTTTTACTTGTACTTCCGTAGCATTTCACACATTGACACATCCAAAAACGATTGATTACAAGAGTCCTTTTCTGAGTGAGTATTTAACGTTGTAGACGTTACAAATATTGAACGAGAATGAAGACGAGACCCAAACACGTCGGGGTATGTCACGTGACCATTAGCGTATTGACATGAAATTTCATAAACGATGAGTATTGAATGAAAATCATCCAGGCTGTATTATGAATCTATAACTTGACAATTCAGTCTATATAAAGTGCAGATTTTAATTGGTCTGAACATACCAGTAACGCAAACCAAACATTCAATCACTTAACTTTGAATTGAGCCAACTTTCCACCTCCGTTTTATGGCCTCGACAAATACCATGCCGACGATACTGGCAAGATATAACTGTCAGTTTTCACCTTCATCTTTACGTTTCCCCCCCGAAAAAACAAACATTGCGAAAATTGCCAACTACTAATCGAAATATCAACTTTCATAAGTTCAACCCGGCAGCGACATCTCCACATTCCCATCAGTTTATATCAGCATCCGTCAACATTCACAGTGAGAGCGAGCTTTTGTTCTTTTAAATTTCTTTTTTTTTCAAAACAAATTATGAAATTTCTTCAATATGTCATGGTTTGAAACACAATAGTTTTATTACCAAGTTTATGTCAGATTAGGTGAATAACATAAAAAAAATGAGAAATGACGATAATTGGTCTTGTTATTAGTTGGGAAAGCAGAACATACACTACCGCGGTTCCTGTTGACCGCGTTTCGGAGAAACACGATCGGCAACTGTAAACAAGCAGAAAACATCGGTAAATAGCTGATCTATCATCAATACAAATTTTATTTCATTCTGTTCAGAAATAATAGAGCAAATCGTCAAAAACAGATTAAAAATGGCGATAGCTGGTCGCTAACCAGTGCCTTTATTGGACGTGTACCTGGTATATCAGTATATTGGGTGAAGACGCTTTTGAATATTAAGATAAGACCACACCACGATACATTGTACGTCGTCTATTTATTTTTCATTCTTTCTAAAATTACAGTATATAGATTACGTTTATTCGGAACAAACTTCCTGAAATTGCAAGCAAATCTACATGAATTCCTTTTACCCATGGCGTCGAGTGAAAAAAGATCGCGGAGGACCTAGCTGCACGTTTCAATAATTGGTTGGTTGGTTTGATGTTCAATACCACACTCAACACTATTCCAGCTATATACTGGAGCGGACTAAATTATACAAATTTCAGTAAAATATGGACTTCAGAATGTGTAATAGCAACGAAATATCAGCTCTTGAGCATAAACTCTCCGGAATAGACCAACACAAGTGTTCGCAATAGTCCGACGTCATTGTTCGGAATAGCACGACGTCACTGTTCGGCAGAGCCGACAAGACTGCAAAATCTGACAATTAGATCGCGCCAAATATTTGCCTGAAACAAGTTTACTAGGCGGGATTAACTTGTCTTCACACGTGAATATGATGCACATGAGAGGTTCGTTGTGTGTATAAATTATTGTAATGTGTGACAAAACAGGGTAGATCTAGGAATTAGGCTGGATGTGGTGTTAGCTGTTCGGTAATACCCGACACCGCCCTAGATTATCCGACTAAACTGCTAAACACAGGTTTACCCTTTCAAAATACAAATGTTTTAATTTTGCTATTCACTTATTACGATTTCCTTAGAAGGCTAACTTTCATTGAGAAAATATCCGAAAACATGTTGTTATTTCCTTTCTGTGCATTATCTTTTCACATGGCCGAGTTTATAATGTGCCATTGTGGGTACCAACACCTTTGATAGGTCTGAGTACATCTCTTTATCTGAATAGTGTATTGTCAACTCCCACGCTGTCAGATATCTATTAGTATGTCTTTGTTCATTTAGCTAGCTAGCTGTCTATGCTCGATTGTACTGATGTATAAGCCAAATTCATGTATTCTGCAAACAAGAGATAATTACGGTCACGTGACACAGAAGGCTAGATGCCTAGCCCTGAAAAAGAATGTAATGTGCCGTATATAGGGTTGTGCATTTCCGTATTTCTGGAATTTACGATGTATTTAGCCGAATGGCAAATAGTTCTCGGGTATTTCAGTTTTTAGACCTGTAAATTGGACTCAAGGTGTTTTGCACACATTTCAAAGATTTTTCGGGACATATTATCAGCGAGCCCTAAGCTATCCCCTTACTTTGGGATAATTTCTCAAAATACATTTCCTATTTAGGATATCAAGCGCACAGAAAAAATCACATTGTTTCAGTTTGGCTCCGTCCTGCCGTTTATTTGGTTATGGGAGGGACGGATCCTGAGATGGGGTGCGCAACCCCCATATACTTTAACTGTCTACAAAAAGCAGTCTTAAGATTTTTTGACGGTTCCAGTGTATTGTGTTTTGATTTGTAAACCTTATTCAATGATAAGAAATATTTTGGGTTTTTTTAGCAAGTTACAAGCAAGACTTAACTTACAGATTGTGATAATGTCTCCTCACATTTTTCATCGAGTGATTTACTGTCCTGTTATAAAACAAAGTGTGCTATTTCAGTTCAGTTTTGATTCCTCCTTTTACAGCAGCATGGCGAAGGCAGTGTATCTTTTAGGATTAGCAACCCTGTGTCTTCTTCTTGTGCTGCAAGGTATGTAGTGTTTCTTTGCAATTTTTGAACACATCTTAAGTTCCTCGTAACCAGAGTTCCAACAGAAAGGGCACCAATTCCCCGACGGCCTTTCGGTACGCTACACTAGTTATAAATATAGCTGACATTGTTATGACTATTGGTATTCATTATTTATTGTTACCATTACTATGAAATGATTTGGATTTCTATCGAAAAGTTAGGTACGGAAGCGCTGAAAGGATCTGATGACATAAAATTTATCTTGAGGGCACGAGTTGATATGTTCAATGCACAAATTAGTATATTGAGCTCTCAAGTCAGATCAAGTTAACTAGGTTCTTATGATGAGACCATGTGAAAGTATGCGCGCTCAACATATTAATTCGTGCGCTCAAGATAACGAACATGAGTGTTCAGTATATTAACTTGGGCACTCAACATGTTAACTCGTGCGCTCAAAAAATATATTTCATGCCCAGGTCCCTTCAGCGCTTCCGTAGTAAGGCCTCCTTTTTAGAAATGAAACTTTTTCCCCATGAAATTCATGCAGTAAGATCCACCAGGTTTGATTGTAAATTACTTGGATATGGATATTCAACTTCATTTTTGTATCTTTCATCTCCATTTATATGCAAGTCTGCTCGCGGCTGTACAAAGTGATCTTAGCGTTTAGATGACCGCAACTCCTATACCTTAACAGTGATTTAAGGTGCTCCTAGCCCTATGATTGTTTTAGACACCCTGGTCTGATATTTAGCTAAATTTCCACATTTTAAAACAGTCTTGTGCCGGGTGTTAGTACCATCAAGTATAGCCAACAGGTATTTTTATAATGCAAGTTTACCCTACTGGTAAGTGATGCCTGTGTGCTTTGTTCTAGTTTCATCATCATCATCGTCAAGTAACATGGATCCGACACCGACAACAATGCCAACGCCAACGTCCACACCAACGCCAACACCAACGCCGACACCGACAACAACGCCAACACCGACAACAACGCCAACACCGACAACAACACCAACGTCAACGCCCACACCAACGCCAACACCGACACCAACGCCGACACCAACACCAAGCTCATCACAGTCGCCGACAACCCCATCACAGTCAACACCACCGACAACGCCACCACAGTCAACACCACCGACAACGCCACCACAGTCAACACCACCGACAACCCCATCACAGTCAACACCACCGACAACCCCACCAGTTACCACTCCAGCATCTACTGCTCCCAAGGATACCTCTTCATTTGTGCTGTTCTCCCTCATCATGGCTTCAGTGTTTTTATTTCTTATCTTCCCTTAAAACCTCTGTCAACATGGGAAGGAGATTTCAATTTCATTTCCCAATGTCAGAAAACGAACAAAACTGGCAACCAGCTTCACTTGCCAAGGAACTTGGTGCAAAACCGCCTAATCCCCTCTGGCTATTTCAATCGCAGCGCGAATGAACTGAAAATGGACACCACAACTGAAATTCAATTTGATGGTGCTTGTAATTTGAGTAATTTGGAAGTTAAGACTTGTAAATGTGTAATATCAACTATATTTATACATAAAGTGAAGGTAGCATTGCAAGACAAGATATTTGAAGCCAAAGTGCTGATGTCTGTCCTCTAAGCCTTGACCTTTGACTATGACAGCGAAATATATGTATTACCTTGTTGTATAGAATTATCTTATTCAGTTGTTATTCTGTGGACAGGATGTTAAGTAAATAAAAGGTGTTGTTCTTATTACTGTGTTGACACTTACGTGTTAGTTAGAGAAGATAAGATAATGCTGTATTATCCCGTGGGACTTTGGTTTACAATGTGCAGAGTATTGCAGGAATTGAGAGAAAACGCACGCACGCACGCACGCACGCACGCACGCACGCACGCACACAGTGTCATACACCCACGCACTTTCGATGATGTCGGTCTGGATGCACTACATGTATATATTTTATGGAAATATGACAGCTAAACCATGATTGGAAGTAATGTTAAGTTAGACAAGCGAAAGGCTAAAGGACAAGGTATATATGTTAGAGGCCCTTATTGGCCCACATGTCATGATTATCAAAATTTGTAACACGATAATTTTAGCATAAAAAGGGCTAAATTAATTGTTGAAGTTACCTCCAATTGCATTTTTATGTTCTTTGTGCTGTTAGTTTTCCTCTTTGAAGACCTCAAAGTTAACATATTTTACAATATCTTCTAGAAACCAACATTTTCTGATTTTCAGAGTGATAGAAAAGTATGAGCAAAAGCGTGACCCATCCCAATTTTTTCACCACATATGAAGCGAGTAAATTAGAATGCACACCTAAAAACTGTGGTGGGTCACGCTTTTGCTCACATCAAATCTTTAAAAAAGTACATTTTTTTCGGTTTATGAAATTGCCCCATACAACATACAAAAAATAAACATTGACATAAAATAACATCTTTAAAAACAATCCATCACATTTACACATCTGTGTCATTATATTTTAAATGGTTTTGTGCACTAAAATACACATATCAAACATCTTTATTAAAATTTTCAATATCATAAGGCACTCGCAGGGCTGATTTATGAGAGGTAAACATTGGTTTTTGGTTGTTGGTCTCTGCTAGAAAAGTAAGAAGATATCTGAAGATTGTCAAAATATGATCAATCAGCATTGTAAAGGTGAGAATCTTTGTTATTATGTCAGAATTTGATCACAGTCTTTCTGTCATCTATTTATCAAACACCTCTGAGTCACCTATCACTGTCAAAATAACACTGTCATTCAACAGGATTACCATGTATAAAGCTATGCATTTTCCAAGACCTTATGCACCTTGATGTTTCCAATGACTTATTAGATTTCATTTAACCAAAATGACTACACTTAACTGTATGAAAAGGATTTTTTTTAGCTAGAATAAGAACATTGTATCAGGGTCTAGCAGACGATGAACACAAACAGACGTCAAGTCATGCATAGTTGTAAAGTGTAATATATAAGCTTAAATTCACATTGTGATGCAAAGGAATATGTGGGCTAATGGTTGCAATAGTGGACTGTTGAACCTGTGTGTTATCAGACATGCAGGTTCAAATCCATGCAACTTTTCTTTCTTTTTTTCAAAGTTTGTTTATCCAGTCTACAATGTTTAACTAAACTGTTTCACATCAAATCCAAATATTGTAATGTTTTCTGCAGTTTGGTAATCTATGTACACTGTTGAAACAAGCTTTAATTAACATCATGTAAATCTTTTAAGACAATGACCATTCACCTTTTCAAGTCAGTCTAGCTGCCGTTGTTCCCAATATTTTAAAATTCATATTTTATATATTTTGATCTACTTTAGGTTTATACACTCTTGAATCTTGAAAAGAAACGTCACCCTACCAAAATTTTTGCCCCATATGTTTCACCTTCATTTTGATTATTTTTCCACTTGTATGTTTTCTAGACCTGCAGTGCCCCGTTTCACAAAACTCTCGTAAGCCTAAGATCTCGTAAGTTTTCTCGTAGCATCCATAGCTCCTGTGTTACAGTATAGCAGATACAATGGCTACGAGAAAACTTACGAGATCTTAGGCTTACGAGAGTTTTGTGAAACGGGGCACTGTTTCGTACGGAAGCGGCGAAGTGACCTCATGAAATGCAATTTATCTTGAGCGCACGTGTTAATATGTTGAGAGCACAAGTTAGTATCTTGAGCGCACAAGTTAGTTATGTTGAGCGCACAAGTTAATATCTTGAGCGCACAAGTTAGTTATGTTGAGCGCACAAGTTAGTTATGTTGAGCGCACAAGTTAACATCTCGCGCGCTCAAGTTAATATCATGAGTACACGAATTAGCATCTTGAGCTCACAAGTTAGCATCTTGAGCGCACGAGTTCATTTGCGTGAGTGCTGGTTAAAATGGACCAACTCTTATCCTTTCTTGAAGACCGTAGTATGCCAAAAGAAGACACCGAACGAATGAAGAGCAATGAGGTATGTAAAACTTGTTCCTAACATTTTAAGCAATGTGTTAAATCGCGAGTTTGGGGAATCAGGTCGCTTGGCAGCTAGGAGGTGTAACTATACCAACCCACACACAACACGAGAACCTGAGTGAATAAACAAGGGGTTTATTATGCCACAGTCATATGGGTAAAATCATAGTTATCAATCAGCTTTCAAAGAATATAAACGTCATACACAGATTCGTTTTACACACTATGTTTATAATTAATAATGACACACATTCAAACGTATACAACGTAATGTCATCGTTAAATACTCTATACATCAAGCCAGAGGGCGTTTTTACAATCTACATAGTACATAGTTACAAAACAGCATAGTATGCACAACGTAATGCAATAGATAACATTTACTAAACAGCCACCCATGATTTGTGACTGCCATCCGTATTATATACCTATTCCAGCTATCGCAGATAATCGCGTTTACAGATAAAACTTACGATAATGCTGTTATTGTGTACCTTTCATTATGCCATTGAGATGGACCAAGGCATCGATGGCCAGTCATGAGTATGCCACGAGGGCGTACGTGGCACGCACGTGATTTGACCAACGTGAACTACAAACAGCCGTAGAGACAGATACATGTATTAAACCTTGTTTCTGTTAGCTTAAGAGATACTGGTGACGGATTAAGTCTGATACTCGATATCATTGTGAACCATGACAGGTTTAACATAGCGGAATGTGCTCAGGTGGTTTGTAAATTTCCAGTTTTCAATAACACATACCGTTATAAAATATTGGTAAAATTTTGCCCAATTTTCCCGTGTTAATAATATCCCCTTGTTCTTTTAAAATTTCGTCCCGAAATTTATAAAAACAAAGCAACATCACAACATTTGTATTGTCCATTATGGGTTTCTGGGTACCCGATTCACTTGACCAGATCGCATGTTTACCCTGTGACATGCATTAACGCAGTACAGCTTTTCACCTGGGTAGTGCTAGTCACAAACTTTGGGTATCAGTTTCTACCGAGTCACGTTCGTAGTCTGAGAGAGTATACAACATTGCTTTTGTATCTGGGTGTAGCATTCTCATGACAACAGGATCTTAGAAGTTGGGTGTTTCATATTGTGATCCGCTCTAAACGAAGTGGGAACATGAAGAGAAGGAAACGAATCAACTTCAAAAGACTATACTGACATATAATGAAAAAGTCATTCTCGGCGATATTTCTGCGAATCATATATTGTGAACCAGGGACCCGAATATGCATATTTCCGCCAGTATCTTCATTAACAGTAAAGTAACAGTGGCGGAACGAAGTAGTACCGGATATACAGTCTCCACTAAGTAGCCCGTGGAATATTCCAAGCAATGGGTCTTCACAACATATATATACGTTTACAATAGCTAAAGATTAAGAACGAATATGTCATTTTCACAATGATAACTTATAAATGTGATGCTCACATGTTCAAAAAGAACGATATGAACACGTAAGAATAAAATTATAAGGTACTGAATAACTTCTGGTTTCTTCTGGAGTCTGGTTTGTATGGGAAGACTCGGATCCCGCAGATAACATTGATCTGCACTAAATGCGTACATGCGTAGGGAGTAGAACGTAACCATATCGTACCATAGAGAATCGTACCGTAGAGTAAGAACCTAGCCGATTTCAACAACTTAATCTGATAAAAACTTATGTCGGAGTGAGTGAGTGAGTTAATATTTTACGTCACATCGGCAATATCCCAGCCATATCGTGACGAGAACATTTAAATGAAATATATGCATGTGGTAAAATCTGTCAACGAAGGACAGTAAAACAACTAGAATATCACAATTTCAATTAAAACTAGCATGGAAAGTTAAAACTAATATCACTATTTAGACAATACAATTTAAAAACAGACTATAGTTCGCCAGCAACAGAAGGTAGATCACCACACTAGGGACCGTGGGGACTTACAGTACCTTTGCTACCTACATGGACCCTAGTTGGATTTACACCATCCCTTCAGCTGCTGGTGATTGTACGAAAAGTTAACCAAAATTAAAAGAACATGAATACTACGATTAAAAACCTGGTAGACTTAAATTTACTGTGAATGTTTGTGGACTTACGTATCCTCCCAGGAGGACAATAATTTTACAATACTTCAACCCCCTTTGAGGGTACAACCACCAACAATTCAAGTTACTAATTCAAACTACCAATCATTAAAATACATCTATTTACAGAACATACTATTCAAAATTCAACCAAAAAATCAATTTCTTTTTAAAAAACTATAATTAAATGAGAATTAACGTTGGTAAAAAGATCCTTAATTGTTTTAACTGTAAAATACTTATCCCTTGTAATGGAGAATTCAACAGTCAAACAGAATATGCTTGACCGTAACTCTCTCACCACAAGGGATACAAAATGGAAGATCCTCACCTTTTAACAGGTACGCATGAGTATATCTAGTGTGGCCAATACGACATCGTCGTAAAATAACCTCTTCAAATCTGGACTGACAACCCAAGTGGGTATAACCAATGTAAGTTTTCATCTCATTTATTGATACCCACTTGGGTGTCCCACTTCTTTTGCATCAGATCACGGATATAAGATCTAAGTGGCTTTGTAATCACTATAAGGAATAAGAAGTGGTGTCACAGATTTGTTGAGTGCTGCTTTAGCACCAAGGTCAGCCAATGTGTTACCAGAGATTCCTACATGGCTTGGTAACCAACAGAAGACGATGTCATATTGACCAGTGGCAAGATCATTATACAATTCAATCATTTCTATTAAAAGTGGATGTTTGCAAGAAATATTTTTAATCGCCTGAAGGCAAGAAAGAGTGTCGGAATAGATTATATATTGTTTACGTTTAGGGTGTCTTTGAACATATTTAAGAGCCGTTAGTATGGCGTTAGCTTCTGCTGTAAAAATAGAACTATTATCTGGTAATCTAGAAGATATTGTTCTGGATCCAATGACAGTGGCACAAGCCACTGCGCCACCGTCCTTGGACCCATCTGTAAATAAGGATGTATAATTGCTATATTTATGTTTCATTTGATTATATTCTTGTTTATGCTATAATTCATTCGTTTCTGATTTTTTAAATGTAGTTAATGTTAGGTCAACTTGTGGCCTAACCAACTGTCAAGGAGGAGAGGAAAGAAGACGGGAGGGAGCTATATTTTCCAGCTCAATGCTAGAAGCAGCATGAAATGGCTTAATTGTGAGCCCAAGAGGCGGAACAAGAGGGAAGTCTTTCTGTTATACAAATCCTCATAGAGAGGATTAAAGACACAATTAAATGCGGGATTAGACTCATTAGAAGCTAATTTTGTCGTGTATTGTAAAGACTGTCGATAGGAGAGGTTCTAAATGAACCGAGACAAAGTCTTAGGCCTAGGTGGTGCACAGGATCAAGTAGTTTTAGGTTGCTTTGATAAGCTCCACCATATACGATGGAGCCGTAATCAAGTTTAGATCGGACCAGTGATCTATATAAGTGAAGAGGGGTAGTTTGATCCCCTCCCCATTTTGAATTTGAAACAACCTTTAATAAATGGAGTGCCTTCAGGCATTTGGCTTTAAGGGATTTAATATGCGGCAAAACGGTCAAATGTTAGTCGAAAATAAGTCCCAAGAACTTGGCCTCCTTGACCACTTTGATTGGGGTACCACTTAGAAATAGTTCTGGGTCTTTATGGGGTTTGTATTTACGACAGAAGTGTATACAATTAGTTTTTGATTTAGAAAATTTGAAGCAGTTTTCAAGATACCATTTATCTACTTTGTTTAAACACAATTGTAGCTGCCATTCAATAGTATGCGTATTTTTTCCACGACAAGAAATATTAAAAATAAATATCCATCAAATAAAGATCCATCAACTGAATCGTTTAAAACTTTTCATAAACTATTTATCTTTATACTAAAAAGTGTGACTGACAAAATACTGCCTTGTGGAACACCCTGATCCTGATTGTAATGATCAGACAGGGTAGAACCCACGCGGACTTGAAATTGTCTGTTATTTAAAAATTTGCCTATGAACTCGCAAACCGAAATCATGTAAATCTCTCAAAATGCCATATTTCCAGGTTGTGTCATATGCCTTCTCAAAATTAAAGAAGATAGACACAGCGTGTTGTTTATTAATCAGCGCGTTTTCCACAAATGATTCCAAACGCACTAAGTGATCGAATGTACTTCTGTTTTTACGGAAACCACATTGTATATCTCTTATAAGGTTATTTGTTTCCAAGTACCAAACAAGTCGATGATTTATCATGCGTTTCATGGTCTTGCAAACACAGCTAGTTAATGAAATCGGGCGATCATTGGATGGATCCGTATGATCACGTCCAGGTTTAGGTACTGGTACTACTATGGCATCACGCCATGAAGAAGGAAATTTCCCGGAAGTCCAAATATCATCAAATATATACAAGAGCGTCTCTAAACAGGATTCTGGTAAGACTGGGTTTACACTACGACCGTTTTTTTTTCATGTGTCGCGTTGTATTGCATTGCTTTGAGTTATGAACGTCGATTGTTCATTCACACTACATGCGAAATCGCTTTGCCCAACGCCTACGATTTGTACCAAAATATATGCCAACTGGCTGCTTTCTATTTAATCACTGCATTTGTACTTGCAATTTCAGTTGAGTTTGTTGATTGATTCAGAAAGCAATGCAACACAACATGGTTGACAAGTTCAAGGCAAGTCTTTTGTTTATCATCGAGGAAGAAGAGGAGGAGGAGGAGGAAATTGAACTTTTACTTTATCATGCTCTTGAAAAAGAGCACGCTAAAGTCAAGAGAAGGTGGTGGGTGCACCCAGTGACTGGCAATCGAGCAGCCTATGGTACATACCACCGATTGGTGAAGGAATTAGAACTGGACGATGATATGTTTCAACAGTACTTTCGTCTGTCAAGGGAACAATTTCTTGTAGCCATGCTTATAGAACATAAATCAGAATTCATACATTAAAATAACAGAAACGTACATATGCAAAATATTACTTCTGTTATATATATATATATTGTTCAAGAATGGCAGTGGTTGAGTATAAACTGTTACTTGATATCAACGAAGCACTCCAAAATGCGTGATAATCACTCACCTCATTTTTTCATCCACGTGGGTCTTCGGGAAAGTCCCTGTTGCTCGTGCAAAATATGACGTCATCGATAGGAATTCCCATGCGATTTCCCTTGCGTTACGTCAAATATAGGTGCAGCACCTATTTCCAACGCGACGCAACGCAACGCATTGAAAAGTCTGTCGTAGTGTATTGCAATAAATGAAATTACATGATGTGCGTTTTTTGTACGCAACGCATGACGCATCGCATCCAAAAACGGTTGTAGTGTAAATCCAGCCTAAGTGCTTCAGGAGATGATAATGTATGTTATCAGCTCCTGTAGCAGTGTCATGAGCTTGATCAAGAGCAGTATGGAGTTCATGAATAGAAAATGTTTCATTATAATCTTCCCCATTATCTGAATTGAAATTAGTAGTTTTCTTTCCTTGTTGTTTTTGATACTGCTGGAATTTAGGTACATAGTTAGAAGAGGAAGAGTGTTAAGCGAGAGTTTCACCCAGTTTATTTGCAATATCTGATTTATCTATAAGCAATTGATCTCCATGTTTAAGATGATGGACACTAGATTTAGTACATTTACCTTTAATTTTCTGGACCATATTCCATACCTTGGACATGGGTGTCCGAAAATTTATTTTGGATACATAATTTTGCCAAGATTGGCGTTTGTTCTGTTTAAAAGTACGCCGCGCTTTAGCTTTTAAAATTTAAAATTTATTTAAGTTATGAACCATAGGATGGCGACGGAAATAATGTTCTGCTTTTTTCCTTGCCTTCCTGGCTTGTTTGCATTCATCGTTAAACCATGGTTTTCGAATATGTGGAGCTGCTGAGGAATTTGGTATACACTCATCAGCTATGGAATTCAGTTCATCAGAAAAGTATTTAATACCATCAGGAACGTCAATAAAATGTTCAGGTTTAAGTTTTTAAGCACACAGGGTTTCATATAAAGCCCAGTTAGCCTTTTAAAAATTCCGCCATGATGATGGAGGAACATCAGACGGAGTTATAGATTTTAGTATAGTAGGAAAATGGTCACTTCCACTGAGGTCATCGTGGACTGACCATTCAAATTCATTGAGTAGTTCTGAATTTGTGAGTGACAAGTCGAGGGCAGAATAGGTTCCCGTACCAGGGTGTAAATATGTGTTTGAACCATCATTATAAATACATAAATCATTATCAGAACAAAAATCCTCCAGTAATTTACCTTTAGCGTTTGTAGTTACACTTCCCCAGAGTGTATTGTGCCCATTCAAATCTCCCATTATAATACAGGGTTTCGGGAGTTGGTCATACAGAGCTTGAAGATCGGTTTTGTGAAACGTCAAAGACGGAGAGATATAGGGAGAACATAATGTAAACGCAACGTGCAAAGTTAGTCGCACTGCAACGGCCTGAAGATTAGTGGTAAGTAAAACAGGGTTATGGATAACGTTTTGTCTGACTAGAATGGATGATCCTCCTGTGGCCCTATCACCCGGAGGTGAAAAACAATGATATGCACTAAAAGGACGAAGATCAAATGCATCTGTCTGTTTTAAATATGTCTCTTGGAGACAGATCGCTGAAGGTGTAAAATCTTTGTCTAATAGCTGTACTTCATGTAAGTTAGTCCTCAGTCCTCTGCAATTCCACTGTATAATATTGTTGGAATAAACTATCTTTTGGGGGCATTTATTGGGAATCTACCCTGCACTTTTTTAGATGGCGACAAGCTATGTGCCCTAGAATGGACGTTTTCAGATACGTCCATGTCTTCAAGAGACCCATATTTATTGAATAATTTAATTGTATTTTCTGACCCTTTTGGGGCTCTGCCACTGAGTCTTTTGCAAAATCTGGCTTTTTACTTTTAGTGTTAGTGAGACTTTGTTGAGACTTTGTTGACGATTGTGAAGACGATTCAAGATCGGGTGATGTTTCTGATAGTGTTTGATGGGAACCAGGAAGTGAGTCTCCTGTTTGAGTAGATGTAGTGGGTGAGAGAAGGTTAGGAGAATCCGTTTTCACCCAAGTTAATTCTGTCTGACAGCTGGCACATACAGTAACTATGCTAGATGTTGTTTCAGGCGTTCTTTTGGCAATGGAAGCATAGCTTTCTGTTTGTCCCGAACTTAGAACTTGCCTTTTTGCATCATCAAAGCTGATGTTTTGAGTGTACTTTATTTTATTAATTGCCATTTGCTGTTTCCAAACAGGACGGTCCTTAGAGTAAGGTGGGTGATTCCCTGTACAGTTGACACATTTTTTAACATTACTGTTACAATCTTCCGTTGTGTGGGTCTTTTCACTGCAGTGAGCACATACAACAGACAAGGTGCACGAGTTTACTCCATGGCCAAACTTTTGGCATTTGTGTCAGTATTTAGATTGCAGTAGCCTGCCTTGAGTGAATCTGGAGCAGAAGGTAAAGAAAAAGAAAACAGATATGTGTTGGTTTTAAGGGTTTCATTGTTTTTACGAGTTGAGAAGCGTTTCACATAGAGTATACCCTGATCTCTCATCTCAGACGCGATGTCTAATTCCGACATGTCACCTAGTAATCGATCATGGTCTCTTACAATTCCTTTACTCGTGTTGAGTGTTTTGTGGGCTGTGATGGTGACGGGAATGCCAACAAATGTTTTGGTGTTCAACAGATTGCTTGATTGCTGCTTTTTGGCACCCTCAACCAACAATGCACCGGACCGTAATTTTCTGATAGTCTGTACGTCTCAAGCAATGCCTTGGAGTCCCTTAGACACAGCAAAAGGGTTTAATTTCAATGGAGTGTTATCTTCAGTCTCAATAACGAGAAAACGTGGCCAGTAATCGATTGGTTTCGGCAGTCTAAGGTAATTGTCAACAGGATCTACTTCAAGCTGACGGTTGGGGTTTTCTTCAGAGGAGTTTCATAAGCCATGGTTATTTGTTTTTTGTTTCATCATCCGAGCTCCTCACCCACCACAGAGTATCACAAGGACAATGCTAAAAACAAGTGGGTCTCCAACTTGCCACACCAATGATACTCAGATGATATACTCCAGCAGAGGAATTATGAATAATTAGTCCACCAGATTTGCCCATGAGCCACCGCCTTCTGGGCATAAGACTCTAGGCAAAGATCACAACAACATAATTCAAAATGAGACAAGTTTTTGATGAACAATAGAGTCAAGACCGAAATTAAACCAAGTCCAAAATCAAATTTGTACGATGAAATGGATACAAATCATGCACAGGGCTTGGCATGACCAGCCGAATTGTTGAACCGGGCCCATTCAGCCAGCCGTCTAGGTGAATTCAGGGCCAAAGTGGTGTATTGAGCAACAGGAACGCGATTGCAGGCCCCTATTGCCCTCAACCACCAGGATCCCTTCCTCCACCGACACAGGGCCGCAACCCACGGCAAACGGGTTGGTGTACCAAATACCCCCGGGTCCACTACCGTGGTGTCGGCGAGCTCCTAGCGTTAGCCAGCACCCACCACGAGGAGGTGGCTCGCCACGGGTGCAAAAAATGTAGGTCTGATAACATCACATAGATTGCAATACATACTCAGTATATAAAACCATGACAAACGTGAACACGACGAATCAATGACCGGAGAAGATACAACATACAACTAACATACCTCTCATAAACAAAGAACGTCCTTGAGAAATTCACGTACACAGTTCACGTTGAGAGTCACAAACAAAGTTCACAGATACTGTCACAAACATCGGTAGAAACATGCTGATGAATCGTGAGGTATGCCGAGGTTGACTTGATCTTGAAAGCTGGTTCACTCACTTGATTGCTGGGTCCAGATAGATTTGTCGATGATGCCCTGATGAACGGCTGACATGATGATGCTCACGGTTTCTGCCTCTGGTCTCCTGCTTCTGTGGTGCATGATGACGGCCTCCGTGACGCTGCCTTTGTCGTCCTTCATGTCAACTACTGGTGCTTTACTGCGAAGTGGACAGTGTAGGGGATAATTCCCCACATATAGTGCATGGAGGAGTACCTATAGCGTTGAATATAGCGTAGAGTTTACTATATGTATTGTATACCTATTCCAGCTATCGCGGAAAATATAGAGATAAAACTTACGATAATGCTGTTATTGTGTACCTTTCATTATGTCATGTAGAAGGACCAAGGCATCGATGGCCAGTCATGAGTATGCCACGACCAGCGTGACCAGCCGTAGAGACAGATACATGCATTACACCTTGTTTCTGTTAGCTTAAGAGATATTGGTGACGGATTAAGTCTGATACTAGTTATCATTGTGAACCTTGACAGGTTTAACATAGCGGAATGTGCTCAGGTGGTTTGTACATTTCCAGTTTTCAATAACACATACCGTTATAAAATATTGGTAAAATTTTGTCCAATTTTCCCGTGTTAATAAATGCAAACGATGCAATGTTGGAGTTGATTATGTGATTATGATGATGCTATGTAAAAGAATGCAAAATTGTTATTGAGAATGTTACTGTTCATCATGTTTATGCTCCTCAATACTAACCCTCCACAATACTTCTATTCTTTGTAACTGATTTTGATTCGTTTCGCTTCATTGCATAAAGCAGACCCAGGTATGTGTAATGTCATAATAATGATTACGGGATATTGCTGAGTGCGACGTAATACAAAACTCACTCATTTACCTTTACGACGTTTTGCAAGTAGGAGTTATTTACCGTTAAATTGTGAGTAAATATGCAAATGGTAAACATGACTATGGGGATGAATTCAATTCCCCGTAGATGTCCAGTAGCATTCATGTAGCTCTAGCTCATAGTGTTTATATTTCACGTTTGCTCAAGTAGTTCCGAGTATATTCAGTACTGTTTTTATTAGTTTTGCAATGTTACAACCTCCTCTTCCTGCGAATTCCCAAAGAAATTGAACTGAATTGTGATCTCCACTTTTCCCCCAAATACGATCGCATTATCAATTGCCGACCACCGTACTTCCCCATTGTTGTTGCGTACCACTCATAAGGACACACACGTTGATAACAATAGTGTTTTTTAGTCGTGATAGGTGTGTTTTGTGTGTTTTGTCAGATTGACTGTGATGTGCTTCTTCCGCTTGACGACGAGGAATTATCTGAATATTTGCCACTTTACGGAGATAGACTGCGAGGAACTTCTCTCGAAGAAATGGAGAACGGTCATCGGAGAAAACAAAAAGGAAAGAACACCTTAGGGACCTTAGGGTAAAAATGCACAGACCTTCACTGCCAAACAGTGACGAAGATGGACCGTCGACATTAACAAAGGTGTCCGGAACAATACAAACAGATACGGGCCAAAACAGGAGGTGGCATCAAGCATCCGAAGGTACCATAGGAGAAACCACATTACCATAGGAGAATTTCTTTCCCAAGGAAAACAGCTGTTTTTCCCAGATAGTAGATCATGTAGAGGTCATATTGACGACTTTTTCTTTGAAATGAGAGATTTCAAACAGGAACTGATTGATCCTAACACCACTGTGGCTACTATGCACGAACAGACGAAAATGACAATGCTTAGATGCTACATGAGCACTAAGATCAAGGAATCGCCTGATAAAATGTCTGATGATGGAGAGTTACCGGATGCTTCCAGCATTGTTATGTCAACGTCAAACACATTTACTCACACTGAAAAGCTTCAAGATGACAAAAAGGTGCCAGATGTATCAGCGATAACCATTTCCCAACCCATGACATATACAGCACCTGACCAAGATGACGGAGAGCTTCCAGTTCTTCCAAACATTGCTACCTCATAACAGTATGTATCTACAGAACAATACCAGAATATTGCTGCTACTAAGATGATACTGAGGCCAGTACCGGTGTGAATATCATGATCACTGGATCATGAAATTCTGGATCTTACTGCAGTTGCAAATGTACTTTGTAACAGTGTTACTGATCCCGAGACGCAAGGACAACCATTTTCAGGAGAATCAGATACTGACTTGGTTGCCACTCTGCCATATGTTACTTCTACGATACACATTGTCTACAAGAAATGTTGCATTATTTCAAGGATCCAACACTTGTCTCAACAGAAATTGCCTGTACGACGGTACTTCCTAATGGAACAGAGGACACATGGTCATGGCGATGGAGTGTTCAGGGATTGTCTCACACAGTTCTGGAATGAATTTTACGAGTCTTCCTGCGAAGGAAATAAAAAGAAGATCCCGACTATTCGCCATGACTTCCAACAGGAAGAGTAGATGTCCATTGGACGTATCATCTACAAAGGATGGATCCAAGCAAGATACTTTCCAATTGTGTTAGCACCCATTGTTGCTGAATTAGCAATGTTTGGCAATTATGCATCTGATCTTATCAACTCCTTTCTTGACACACTATTGACAGATGGTAAAACAACTCTGCAACTCTGTCTTGTTGACATTCTTGATGATCACAAATGCTGAGTGTATCCCACAATAGAAAATCTTTAAAAAACTCGTACATGAGATATCCCACAAGGAGTCCAGACACCTGCTTACATAATAGAGAGTTGGTCACAGGTATTAAGAGACCTTGCAAAGGTCCGAAGTCCCGAAGACTTGCAGGAGTTGTATGACGATTTGGAGCCCACAAATCGGAAGGTGTGTGAACTCTTGAAAGCACCTGAGGTCATGTGGGAACCTGAAAGGGTAACCATGATCTATTTGCGACGGTTTGTACGTGAAACTAGTGCAACTACACTGAAGCATTTTCTGATATTCACCACAGGTTCAGATCTGATGTTTCAAGCACCCAAAGTAATCGAGGTGGTCTTCGGCAAAGCCTCTGGCCTTCAGACATCTCCTATGACACACACCCGCGGCCAAGTTTTGAAACTTCCATCAGAATATGATGAGAGATATGCAACTTTCCGGTTCAACAATCTGCTGTCAAGTGGGGTGTGGATCATGGACATAGTATAGACAGCTCATGTTTTCTGATAGCTGCATTCCCCAGTACATCATACCTATGCCAGGTACCTTGAAAAGAGTTCGAGAAAATGCTGAAATGTTTTCTGTTTACTAAGTAACATATCATTTAAACATTGGTGTGTGTTTCTTTTTTGGCTGCATGTTCATCTGCTACTTCTCGGTTTCAAAACTTTCATATTTAACTTACTTAAACCATTTTCCATTTTTTTCACCTGCGTTCAAGGAATGTTTATCAGTTTTTTTGTTGAGGTGAAAGGAGCATTATTTTGTTAAAAATAATTTTCTTTCTTGACATAGCAAGAAATTACTGGTGATTTAAAGAGTTTGTGGCTCGATTTAATCATTAATAGTTACAGCAGATTGCTTATAATTATACAGTTAACAAGAAAGGGCTTCGTGTATTGCATACTACATGTAAATGTAACACATGTCCTGGACCGACACAAATCGCTATTGCTCAAAATTGAACGGATGTTCCATCCACTTTTGGTTTCTTATTCATTGAACATGTTCTTGACGTGCCTACATTATTACAGTTAATGCTGTGACTCAATTGTCTAGAGTCCTGAAGTGACACAGACTGCAGGAGTTTCATCACATCACAATTCTCTAAGGATGTGTTCCCTCAGCTCCAAGTACAGATTGGAAGCAGTGAACGCGTCATGGGGGAGCTCCAGGTCGTTGTCCTCTCATATACATTTTACAAAGCATGTTAACATCTTCGTCACAAGGTGGTACATCATCCATCAATGTGCATTCAGTGGCACAGACGTCAAGTCGCTGAGGGTCTATCTGATATCGGTAATCCCTTGTATCATTAACTTCTGGAAGAGAAAACATCACTGAAGGTCGACCGCCAGCAGAATTCATTGTTGGTCGTATGCGATGGGCATTCCAAACCCTCTGTGTGTCCACTAGATCTTCCTGTATAATATACCCAATGACAAATTACAGACACGTTGAAACATATTAGATGTAGATGAGTCCATGAAGATGAAAATGTCATATATGTGAAACTAGTAGCACTAAATAGGTAGATCGTACTATCATTTAGCCAGAAAATATATTTATCTGAAAGGCAACATATCTTTATCGCTTTGGAATTGAGTCTTCTCTGTATAGTTTTCGCCACATCTGTAAGGACGATAGTTTCATTCACACAAATGATAAACACAATTATACATGCATGGATGCATACATTAAATATCCATGCAATGGCACACTCACTTAACAGAACAAAGTGAAATATAAGTATATATGTTCTGGTCTAGAAGTCTAGTGGAAGTCGCGGTGGCTGAGCGGGCTAGGCGGCTGACTTTGTGTGCTGGTGATTAGGTGCCTGACGCTGAGGGTGCGGGTTCGAATCCCGAATGGGACTCAACCGAAAAAAGTACTAAAATTTGTACTTTACTAAGAAAGTGAAATCCCAAATATGACATATGTTGCATTTGACCACTTTCTAAATGGCATCGTGTAATCATCGTAAGTAAACAATTCCTTGAAACATCCGCGGATTCCTGATGCATTACCTTAATAGTAACATAATAAGCTGCAGGAAGCAAAATTGTATCTCCTGAAAAGTAACCAAATTTTGTTTCAGTTTCTGTATCTGCTAGAAAAGACAATGTTGTAACGAGGTTTGAGTATGCATTTCATGAAAATGACAATGCACGTGCATCCCGAGGTGTCACCTCAACAAGAGAAGCCACCGAATCATTCACTGTTCGACAGCAACGACATGTAACTGTTATCAAGGGAACAGAGGGACTAAGCTTTAGAAAGACTTTATATTGGTCAGACTGCAAGACGTTGCAAATCATTTTTCTGTTTATGTTCGAACAATACACACCGCCTGTAGCAGCGAGTCCAAGCCCTTGGAAACATAGTCCGACCGTCCTCGAAATGGAAGACCGCCTGTGACACCTTTGGGCAAAATCGGCAGATTGTCCGTCATCAGCTGCAAAATCGTTTCGTTAGGGCTGCGGAAACTGCATGGATGGACAACCATTGGTTATCACCTGAGACCAATCACCGTCAACACAGTGCGGAGGCGTTTGAGGCGGAGAACGTCAGATGTCGCAAGCCTTACCGAAGTCCTATCTTCACTGCATGTTCGACATCGTCGTGCTCGTCTCCAGTGGGCCACACATCATCGGAATTGGCGTCACCATCGACGGCAGATTGCAGAGCGAGAGTGTGGTGACGACGCAGGGAGCGTTTTACAGATCATTGTGTCCTGGAAAGAGACTCGTGGGGAGGTCCGATCATAATAGTGTAGGGTGCTTTTTCTGTCAGTCACAAACTAGGGTTTATGGTGTTCCTGAATATTGGTCCTGCCCGCTACATTGATCAAGCACTTAGACCCTTGGGTCTTAGGCTTGTTTGACAAAGCGAGTACGACTACCACAGGGTCATGTTGAAGTCGATGAATTATTAATGCATCGTCACATCAGAAACAGAATTGAGGAACAGGCATAAAAACCAGCTGATTTATCGTTGCATCAGTTATATTTCAGCCATAAAGCGACAACACGTCTTAGAGAGGCCACTTTTTTCATGCGAAGATTGCGGTTTATTGCTCTTGTTGGTACCATTGGAATTGTGACGTGTAGACAATGGCCTATGTTTCCTCAATGCGTCTAAAGATAATTTGGGAGAACAATGACACCTTCCATTGTCTGAGAGCTGATCTGTTTATTCCTTGATTGCAAACAAAATCCAGTTCCCTATAGGTTAGTAGTAGCTGTTTTGTGGACACTGAGATGCAAATCATTATTCACCCTTCTCAGAGCGAGTAGTTCGCTAAGGGAAGACAAGTGAGCTTGAAGATGAATGCGACCCGTGAAGGTTCCGGGGTAGATTAGGCCTTCAGCAACCCATGCTTGCCATAAAAGGTGACTCAGCTTGTCGTAAGAGGCGACTAACGGGATCGGGTGGTCAGGCTCGCTGACTTGGTTGACACATGTCATCGGTTCCCAATTGCGCAGATCGATGCTCATGTTGTTGATCACTGGATTGTCTGGTCCAGACTCGATTATTTACAGACCGCCGCCATATAGCTGTAATATTGCTGACTGCGGCGTAAAACTAAACTCACTCACTGAAGATGAATGCCCTCGCACGTGTTTCCGTTTACAGAGATTAGATTACTATGATGGTTTGTATCATCAACGGACTAAAACAAGGGATATCATTATCATGACACCTGTGATATGTGTGAAGAATGTTAAAATGATAGATCTTAAGACTTTTAGCGAAACTATAACGAATCCTATGCGACTGGATGGCCCCAAGTTATCAAACTACAGTTTCCCACGTGACGATTGCTTTCAGCTTCACGTCAGCCAGGTGTGTGTCATGTGCGGATGTGCCAGAGTGATAGATGTGCCACGGTGTAGAGTGCAGTACTCCAGCCACAGACTCACACTTAATCAGGTTGTGTGCTACAATATTCACCGAACAACGCAGATTTATTTTTGTCTAATGAATATATGTGTTCTTTAACTTCTTTCATGACGTGCAGATTAACTACGTTTATCCAAAATTGCAACACATATAAGGTTTAGCCAATATTTACCAAAGCTGCCGATGTATGAGGCCCCAGAGTTCATTGGCCTAGATGTACCGGCCTCTGTTAGGCGTACTCAAGTCAGTTTTTAGATCTTAAATTTATGTTTTGGTCTATCAAGTGTCTGCAAGCGGGCAGTAATTATACAGAGGGGCATTAAAAGCTTGAAAACATCGGATGACCTGTCAGTCCGGGACACATGCAAACTGTAAATTCGGTGATTAATGTGACCTAGTATTGAATAACTGCCTCTTCTTCGTAACACTCCAGTACTCCAGAGACTGAGCGAGCTGGGTAGTTCAGGTACAATGTACGTGTCACGTTATGCTATGTGAGAAGATCGCCTAAAGTTTGGACCAGCATAGTTTGCTTGGAAAAAAGTACCCGCGGTGCGAACGTCAAGTAAAGACGCAATGTGTTAAAATGTCACTGAAATTACTGGCAGTAGAATAATGGCGAGTATCAGAAGTACCTTTCGTTCGATGGCAGTCACAAGGAAACACTGAAAAAACACATAATTGTGGAGTTTATTTCAGAAAATAGGAAACTTGAATGGGAACGAATCCCTTATCTGTGAGGGATTAAATGACACGAATGTGTTATATTATTGTGAAACGAAGGTTCATAGAACCAAGGAATGACGATTCAAGTAATAAATTATTAAAATAATGTTAGCAAGCACAATTCTCATACACATCAATGGATGGTTTTAGGACATGCGACAAATAACGGACAAACTATAATGTTATAAATATGGACTACATACGGATGAACCAGTAAAATAACTGATCTTGTTTCGTCAAAAGAATATACTGACACTTCTTTACATCATGTCGGTCCAATATGGACTCCTAGCTATGTGACCATTCGTAGCTACTCGTGTCATTCCGACAAGCTGGATGGCGTCTCGTACCCATCTCGTGGCCATGTTTACGACTGTCGCAAACGGGCATGGTGCTGAAAACAGCCTAATACCATTATCAAGGAAAGATAACTCTGAATTTCCAAACATGGCTCTTACTATATCCTACAACCCGTGTGAACCAATCTTCAGTGTTCACACCCATAATTGCCCGAAAACAGCTCCGCGGCTACAAGGAAACAGAGTTTGGTTTCTTGTACCCGATGACGCATGTGCCAACTCAAATGCGGATCAACAGCTTGCATGGAAGCTTTCTCTTCGGGAGGCTTAGCGTCCTGGCTTCAACGTCTGATATCCACTCGTCCAAACTGAGAATGGGAAACTTCCGACGTTGGTGACGAGTCACACTACGTCCAGGGTGAAGTCAACACTTAACTTACACGACGCCATCTTTTTTCTGTGATTCTCGTCGAACTCTCGACTTTCCTCGGGAGTGAACCAGTTGCGCCAGTCGCCGACTTCACCTGAATCAAAGGAGAGAAAAAAACATCATAGTGTGGAAAAAATAGCTGCAGATAATGAAATAATGCATAAACAAAACTGTCCTTTCATCAGCTCTCTTTCCGATGTGTGTTTACACCACAAGATCTACCCAGTCTACCCAGCCATTGTACAAAGCAGCCAAGGTATGGAAATGACGATCACCTTATTGTTAAAGCAACTGCTTACAATAGACGTGTAGGTTCTCCCCTTCACATAGAGCTATAAAATAGTGAAATATTTCTTTGTGTATATTGGACGATCTCATCGATATACATCCGGAACTCTTGAGTCATCTGGGCCCAGATTTTCGAAGATCTCTTAGAGCTAAGACTGTCGTAAGTGCCACACATTAACATAACTACCGACTATTTTAGCGCTAGGAGAACTTCGGAAATCTAGGTCCTGGGCATATTGTTTGCGACAAGTTACAAAACGTGCTGGGGTGTGACAAACAAGTGGTATGTGCGCAAGTATGTGTGTCCATGGGTGCACCAGTCCAGAGTAATAGCAGTGTTTAGTGCTATTCCTCTGAGATGAAACGCTGCAGTTTTAAAAGTCACGAATACCACTCTCAGACGCAGTAACTCTCACCACTCCATGTTAGATCCTCACAAGGACCAGCTAGACGTTGTACCAACAAGCCGATACCAGCGTTGGAAGTTAGCGTAGTGGAGTAGCCTAGTGCTTAAGGTGTTCTCATGCGTTCGATTTCCCACATCCTACGTGCTAATTATTTCGCGACAGTGACGCAGTCGCTCTGCTGTAAGGACGTAACGAACGACGCAACTATCCACGCAGTAATAATAACCAAAACCATGTTGGTTGCGTAAAATGAAATTTCATTAAAACTATTCAATCTTCCTCAGTATGTTCGAACTGACAAAACGAGTGAAAAAAAAAGTCTATATCGGCTTGAACGGAATGTGTCGGGGTGAATTCGTGGAATGTAGAAACAGCTTGGAGCGACTTGTTACGTCTAGGTGCCGGTTACCAACGTTTGTTTGTGGTGCCCGTGGCAGGTTTTAGAGCGTTCAGACAATACGGTCCTTTCATCTGACGGGACAGACATAATCACTCTGACATGGTGGTATCCATAACATGGCGGGTTTAAACTGCAGATTTAGGCGTGTTCCCATTGCTGCTGACAGACTACAGCTTTCATCACCAGCTCCATCCATCAACTCGATGTTATTGTTGTATTTGTTGCAAGGTCAACAGGGGGAGACGTCACTAAGTAAACTAGCCTGGGTTAGAAGGGACGGGGCGAAAATTGGTCGCATATTCGATAGAAAATTGTCCAAGTTAGTTTGATAAGTGAAGCGTAAAGGCGGAAACCAAAAACTGAAGATGAATTGCTTCTCCAGAAAAAAAATATTCTATTTAATTACTTTTAAAGCCGCGATGTATAACTAGCAGGTTTTTGAACATCGATTCGTCAAGGTGTACTGTTGAGGGAGATATCCTCTGGCGGACAGGTATGACAGGTGCCCGAAATGCCAATCAGGAACATCCACAAATAGTGTCGTGTCAGCTCTTTGACGGAAGTCAAATGATGAGTTATTTGTTTCATTTTTAACCGCTCGACATATTTCATGTTTCGTGTAAAAAGCTGACTAGACGACAGATACAGGTATAAATGGTGCATTTAGAGCACTCTTTTCTTTGTTTGCATTGAACTGTAGATGCACCTTTGTGCAATAAACTCCCTTTTCACATATTCTGTAGTAGAGACTGCCTTGTAAGCTTTTTATTACAGATATCTCCATGACAATAGCTACCCATTGCCGATCCTCTCTTTCTGTACGATCAACTAGGCACATCTTCATACAGCTGTATAAAACTCCACCTTTTTAATATGCTAACGAAAGAGTGTTGCTGCACTAGAATCTATGGCGGTGGTATGTACATGATTAAGGCAGGACCAGACATTCCAGTGACTAACAAAAGGATCATCATCAGTGTTTCCAGGCGCACAAATTTAGCAGTCATTATAACTACCTGGTGTCACGAGAGGGAGTCATGGACATAATTTTGGGAGTCAAATGCGCAGGTTTTCTGCCTCATGGGAAACACTGTTAACATCGATCTATGCATGCAGTTGTGATACCAGTATATACATCAACCATCTGATCAAGTGAGACAACTCTTACGGCAAACAAGGGTTGCTGAAGACCAGTTCTAAGACTTATCTTCACGGGGCCGCCAGAGAGAGAGTTCGGTGTCTTTGATTATTTACAAAGACGTGACAGTTTGTTGGAGGACAGATGGAAACGACCCACCAGGGTGGGTGTGATGGGGAAAGTATCAGACGTTTACCACTTGACACTCACCAGGGTGGGTGTTATGGGGAAAGTCTCAGACGTTTATCACTTGAAACCCGCCAGCATGAATGAGATGGGGAAAGCCTCAGGCCTTTCCCACTTGAAGCCCGCTAGCGTGGGTGGGATGGGGAAAATCTCAGATGTTTACCACTTGCAACCCGCCAGCATGGGTGTGATGGGGGAAGTCTCAGGCCTTTTCCACTTGAAACCCGCTAGCGTCAGTTTGTTGGAGGACAGATGGAAACGACCCGCCAGCATGGATGTGATGGGGAAAGTCTCAGACCATTTCCACTTGAAACCCGCCAGCGTGGGTGTGATGGGGAGAGTCTCAGACGTTTACCACTTGAAATCCGCCAGCATGGGTGTGATGGGGAAAGTCTCAGACGTTTACCACTTGAAACCCGCCACCGTGAGTGTGATGGGGAAAGTCTCAGACGTTTACCACTTGCAACCCGCCAGCATGGGTGTGATGGGGGAAATCTCGGACATTTACCACTTGAAGCCCGCTAGCGTGGGTGGGATGGGGAAAGTCTCAGACGTTTACCACTTGCAACCCGCCAGCATGGGTGTGATGGGGAACGTCTCAGACGTTTACCACTTGAAACCCGCTAGTGTCAGTTTGTTGGAGGACAGATGGAAACGACCCGCCAGCATGGATGTGATGGGGAAAGTCTCAGACCATTTCCACTTGAAACCCGTCAGCGTGGGTGTGATGACGCGAGTCACGAACGTTTAGAAGTTGAAATGCGCCAGCATGGATGTGATGGCGCAAGTCTCAGACGTCTATCACTTGAAACGCGCCAGCATGGGTGATATGACGCAGGTATACTTCACAGTTTATAATGACGCTCTTCTACCACTACCTCACCGTTCACTTGCAACGTGACGACCCGCCTGTATATTTCGGCCAGGTATACCACGACCTATTGGAACCCGTTACAAACTTATAGTACAATGGTATTAAAAACAACAACTTACATTTTACTCGCTTCTAATTGAATGATTCATTACAATCAGTCATAAAATGCGACTGTGAGATCATTGTCATAATTACATGATGAATTGCCATAACCCATTAACCTTTCGCTCTGTTATATGCGTTCGCGTTCTTCCTTGTTCAAGTGCGAACGATTACAGTGACATGAAAGAAGCGAACTCAAGCCGCGCTTATTGACAGTTCTTGTAAACGGCAAATAAACGGCAACGCCAGAACATGAATGTCCAGTCTCCATTATCCAGTGATGGACCACAATATCCAGTGACACGATAGCGCATTGACTGATTGTGTTGGAACTAAGAATGTTATAGGCTTAAGTGGGTATGACAGCAGAGATTCTACAGCATTTAAGTTTAGAGAACCGTTGTGAAATATGTGCATTTGAAGTGGGGTTATGGGGTCAGTTTTAACGTCTCGGTTCCAACCATTTGTTTGATGTTGTCTCAGCCTTTGATTGATAAATGTCTCTTGACGTAAGAGGAAACATATCTGTGATGATTTTATGAATGGATCAAACAATGATGACACCAGGTGTTCACGAAGAACTATGTAACTATGTTCTTACAGCCATTAACACAGTAATACGCCTGGCTTGTAAAGGTTATTCTTGTATACCGGGTTATACGGTTCCCGATGTACATGTATACGGTTCCAGACGTCACGATTCACACGGGCTGTAAGGAGTGTTGCGTCACACATTGTTGTAAATTCTTGAATGCTTCCTTGAGTATAGGAAAAATTATCGTTTGTAAATGGTGACATGTTTTACAGTATGCGATAATCCAGACACCGGATGATCTCATGTCTCAAAACCCCTTAACATTAGCATGGGTAAACTGAACTCCGTTTAGAAACATTTTTCACGTTTCATATTTCGGGAAAATGTGCATATCACAGACTCACCGACCTAATTCCACTATCCTAACGAGCATAGGACAAAATCCAGGACCAGCATCTTTGGTTGCGCTGGTCAGATAGTTTACCCGAGTTTTTTCCAAGGTATAATTCATTTATCTGTCTTTACGCCTGTTTATCACCAACGCGGCTTAGTCGCAAACGACTAATTTTATCAATACAGTTTATCAATACTTCGGTCAACTAAATGTTATAATTCTGTTGACGTAACGCCACTTAAGTTCACAGTAAATCTTTATCATCCGTTTAATCAGAAAATGCCATTATTTCTGAAAGCCATAATAGGTATAACATCGTTTTCAAAATGTAATTCTGTGTTGCCGGTAGAAGTGACCGCAATGAACCAAATTTAAAACTGAAGTTTGAGGTTTCATATCTTCAATCAGATCAGAATCCAGTAACTTCAAATACACGGTGAAGTATATTTTGAAATACAGAGCATGCGGTGCTTCTCATATGTAGATACATACATTCAAGACGGACCCCACGCATGATCGATGACCTGGCGGAAGATTTCTAGCCACATTTATGTGAAGACCTTTTGATGGATGCCCGTTTTTCTAATCTATAAATTGTTTGAAATATCAATCATTTTCCTCAACAACACGAAATCAAACAAGTTAATACAGAGGCACCCTTATGTCAATCGGAAATGGATTAATTACACGGTGTGGGGTTATGTGAGGTTACTAGAGCGTTGGAAAAACCCGTTTGCAAGTGCCATTAACACGAACCGGATGGGGTAAGTCGTTCTGTCATCGCGTGTCAATCCGTCTGACACTTTTTGTTCCAGTCTGGGTCTGAAGTGAGCCTAGATTGTACCCATACAGTTTAAACAAAAGGGATCCTCCAAACTAAATCTCGCTAACGGACTTTGGCAACGTCATCAAGTATGAGGCTATATGTACAACCTGTAGTGCAACTAATATTACTGGATAATTATAACACTGACAATGCCCCTACGGACGACATTAATATGCTTCTGAATAATAATATATTGCTAACTTAACAATTTAACACAATGAATCTACAACTTGGGAGAAATCACGGACGTTCAGATGTGAAATCCCAGTCAACGATATTGTAGTGGTCCTCTGCTTTGTTAACAGGCTTGCATGCCGAAAAGCTGGTGTTAGTGTAAATCCATGTGTCTTTATTGGAAATAAGCAGAGGTTGAAGATTCCGCGTTCGTATTGTAATTGATATAGCTGAGCCGAACAGAGTTAAAGAGTTCGCGATTTTTTATCTGTTTCAAATGAATTACGTTGTAGCAAAGTGAGAAAAAGTGTTATTTCACTTCATAATCAAAACAGATGTAAACAAACGAAAATCAACTTCGGAATAATGTGGTCCGAGCGAAACCTACCAGTCTTGGAAGGTTTGAAATGCTACAACTCCAGGATGATTTTATGAATCGATATATCGATTTCAAGTCTTCCCTTCGCTAGTATACAAATTATCTGTGTGGTGATGCTACAGATACAGCAGGAGATCCATTTCCGGGAACACGTGGTCCGCGGTTTAAATCCCAGCAAGGGATTCAGTACTTTCAAGGTGGCTACTTAGACGCCCAACGTTGGACTGAGCACGCTCGTGTTAAACTCGAGCAAGTCTCAGTATCGTACCAGGATTTTCGAAGCTCTCTTAGCGCTAAGATCAGATTGCCAGCCAGCTGACCTCTTCAGTCATGTGGACAAGGCGACTTCGGATCAGAAAGTTTAAAACGTTTAAAGTTTATCGTAGCAACATCATCGGTGATATTCAGTTCATATGATGCTGATACCTATATTACTTATGGCATCTGTTTCGGAATGGTCAAGAGACGTTTCCAGGTTTTGACGTTCTGTTTTTACTAGCATAACGTCTCCCGTGAAACGTCTGTAAAACCAGTGACTACCCTTGCGGTTTCTGGTGGTAATAATTCAAATCGATATTCTAAACTCAGATATTCTAAGTGTAATCAAATACAAGAGCCCTATGTATATTCTTGATAACGCTGGCCTCTTCATTTTTACACGAACTGAGTAATCTCAATGAAAATACCGAGGCCGGTCATACAATAAAGTAAATTTGATTATTCTATTCAATACCATGATGGGTACCACAGATGATATTAAACACTTTTTATTTCCTGGAAAAGAATTTAATCAGTAAATGTTTGTGACAGGAGCAAATTACTTCAATTTTAGCCAGGTATGTGTCCAGTCATTAAGTGCAGCATGAGCTGCAACTATAAATCATCGCGGTAGCCATTATAGCAGGTTCGATTTCCCCCTTGGATCCAGTGTGCGTGTGAAGTCCAGTTATGGTGTCCCTTGCCGTGATATTGCTCGAACGTTGCTAAAAGCAGCCTAAACTTGAACGCACTCACTCTACAGACGGACCTAGATGTTTGTACCAATGTTTATATAAAGGAGCTGATAAGACCTACCTTTCCTATATACGGAGCTGATGAGGCCGCCGTCTCGCCACTTGTCTTTACACTCTGTCTTCTTTCCCTTCATGTTTTCAAAGGTGCAGGCATTTGCGATGTCCTCTATCGTCTGCTCCCCCGGGTTCTGGCGAAGAAAGCCCGCCACTCGCCTCACTTGCCCATATAGGTCCTAATACAGAAAACGTAGGAACTAGGAACTGTCTCGAAACGTTGTGACCTTGTATAATAAAGAAGTTGAACCATAAAGCATATTTAGTTTAGGAATATGTGTTTTAGCAATCAAATGAGATACAAAAAATCGCTGACATAATAGCTTGCACATACTCCAACTCTGCACCTCAGGTTTAGTACGCGATTGAATACGTTGCTGTCGATTCCTAAAACTGAGTCGACATTGTATCGTTGCTAACACGTATATACTGAGTCAAAAAAGGAACTTTACAAAATGTATTTTTTTAACAATAATGAATAATTGTTCTCTGGTGATATATCTATGTATCCGAAATGGGATTCCTATCTTTCGACCCTAGCAAAACCCATTCAAACCCGTCCATTCGTCGTGCAAATGACTTTAGTGCCAAATCAGGTTTTGCATGTGCAGTCGATCACGTGATCTTCTCATCGAAGTTTTCTTCATTTGCACGTGTTTGCACTGGCCTCAAGAATTGGAAAAAAACACTTTAAAACCACAGTTTTAACGGTACTTGAAATGCGACGATTGCCAAAAGTTGGCGCCGTTGGTATGTTGCAAGCGGGAAGATCAGTTGTTGACGTCGCAAGAGCAATGGGATGCAGCCGTCGTACTGTGTATGACTTGCGAGGTCGTCTACAACAAACTGGCACCACTTCTGATCGCCCAACGTCGGGTCGTCCACGTGTGGCGTCACGTGCAGAAGACCGTCAAATCGTCCTATGGCACCTACGCGACAGATTTCTGCCGGCTACACGGACCATGGTTGTGATGTTTAGAGGTCGACTGTCCTCACAGACCATTCGAAATCGGTTGCGGGCTACCAATCTCCATTCTCGAAGTCCATATTGTGACTTGTCATTTTGTATACCCATGTTTTGAACGGCGGTGCAGCCAAATGGAACTGATTGTGGCACTGTCAGTGTATCTTCATTCTCGCTGTTGGAGAAGAAATCGTGATTCTTCACTAAGCGAGACTCGGTGCCAGCTTCTCGAGTCCATGCAATACAGGGACAACTACTGATCTCACAGCCGATTCCTGATTCCTAATTAGCCCGATATCTTTCTTCAGAAAAGGACTTGGACTGTAGTCTCTACGACATCACAGTCTAAGTAAACTTATCCTCAGTACCTTTCGTTGCCCTCCACTACTGAGTCTAACAAAACCTTATGGGAGGTCGCATCAGGTAACCTTTGAGAATGTCCAGAACACAGCTTACCAAATCGCGAAAGTGGACATTCGCACATACCTTCTGAACTTTTTATCTCGAAAAGGTTCGTACCCGAACGATTCCGAATGCTATTTAGCATACGCTCGCTTCCGGATGATGCACACGGCGTATGTACAACCATGACAACGGTGAGTAAACAGTCGCTGAAAATAGTGTTTTGGCAATATTTAAGGATATTATCTTGCGGAAATATTAGCTAATGGTAACCATGTCAACAGACACCCCAACGCGCATATACTGCAGGTCAAATAACTGTGTTATATACAGATTTTTGTTTCTGGAGAGATCTGTGTCAGTGACCTGAATATTTTGAAAGCCCTTCGATCCCTAAATAGTAGCCGTTGTCTGATTGGTTAAATCTATTTAACCGTCTCGCGTTTGATTGGACGGCCATTTGTCGGGCAAAGGTTACCTGACGCGACCTTCTACTAGGTTTTGTTAGACTCAGTGGTGGAGTGTAACGAAATGCACTGAGACGAAGTTTACTTAGACTGTACGACATCAGCAAACCGACGAAGAAGACGAAAGACCCGTATGTGGAGATCTTATGGGCGCGTGTTTTGGCCATCGAAAAACGTACGACAGAATTCAATCTGATGTTTCACTGTACTTTTCAGTGATTGTCACTGCAGATGAACACAACATGCACGTGCAAGTCTGCTCTTAAATTCCGTTTCCTGACATCTTACTGCAGGCTTGAAGAAATGTATAAACCAGTTGCATTTGAGCACACCACGTTAATTAATATCTAAAATTTGCTTTTGTGTCGAAGGTTTATGATTGTACGTCGTCAAATTTTCTCATTAACTCCTATTCATGTTGTATAGGGATTTGTTTTTCTTTAGTGGTTGTTTTTGTTCATGGGTGTATAACCTGACTCAGATATGCAGAAAATAAACCCGTTTCAGTTGCCTGAATGTAAGTAAGAATTAATTTTTACTAACTTTATCCCTCTGGTTGTACTTTATGTAACAGAATACTTAAATACGAATTAATATTCATGAGATCAGCATTACTTCAGCTGTTCCAGCTGAGCTTGTGGGCGAATATATTTATATATCCAAGTTGCAATAAACATACGTGAATCACTGTCAAATACATTCTTTTTAACTAAAAATATTTTGTCATACAAATAAATTGAACCAAAATAACAACTCGTGTTTCCATATCAGCAGTACGTCATGTTTGTTTGCAGATATGTCTTCAACTGTGATATAAATAGCTCAAGACATGACGTTGACGTCACAGATATATCCGTGCGTTCATGTCACTCTTTCCCGCGGTCGTGTTTCATCGCAGTTGCTGACATCGTGAATAAGCAATACTTCGTAGTGGGATGTCTCAACTACCGCAAGTCATCACCTAGCCTGGCAGAACCAGTACGTGACATCAGTGACTGAGATCAAATCTATCTGGGATATGATGAACATGATTGCATGTAAACCGGAAAATTACCCATGTTGCCTCGGGTAGAACCTCAGTATATTTTATCATTTACTTGTTTGCGATTGGATGATAGACATATGAACTCACCACGTCCGGCTCCTGTTTTAGTTTTGTTAAAGAAAAAGAGAAGAATTGACTTTTTCCCTACACTTTGATTTTTTTTTCACTCACTTTCCTTTCCATTAAGAACCCAAAAACCACAATTCATTATACATTGTATAATTCTTATATACTGGGAAAAGTAAGAATCTTACCCTTTTCATATCTTCATATTTGACTATTAAGATGTTTGGATTTCCGAACGCAGCTTGGGTCCATGTGGTCACGTGATCATACCAGTCTCCGTAATATACTGAAAACAAGGTGGACATTTTCAGCGACTGATTTTACTATCTGGCATTGATGAGCTCAGTTAAGGAGATAAACTTATCCACGCCTGAGACAGCTGACTGAAAATTACCACGCTCTTGATGAGGAATTCGCAGCCACGTGTCAGCGACATATACACCGACAATCGGGTTTTGTTTTTACATATTTAAGCCACAATGTGTGTAACAGTCTGGAAACAACCTCAGTTCAGAGGGACACTTGAAAGTAAGTGAATGTTGAGTTCCTTTGCAAATACCGAGTTAGAAGGGTAATTGTGCTCGTTGGGACCAAGGCATTATATCGATAGATATTCGAAATATCGAGACATCCGTATCGAGTTAAAAGAGCTTGAATAATGATAAATTATGAAAGAATATGCCAGTACCGAGATCGTACATCGACTCAACGGAGATATCGAGTTGTCAGAGTTCGACACGGTGCTCAGCTTTGCTCAACTGAATGGCATCCTCCTGTATTCGATCATAAATAACTTGAAAATGATGTTAATTTATCCGACCTGACAATAACATTTTACATCTGTCTGTACCTTCATTTATCTTACTGGCCAATTTCAGTAAATCCCCACATCATCCTCTTTCGATTGAAGGCACGTCTTAAAATACATGTGTTCTACAAAATACAGCTCTGGTGACGCCGAGAGGGGACTTTTCTAAGTTGGATAACTTGTGCCCAATCCTTTTCTTGAATGACTAGAATATTTTTCAATCAGAATTGGGCTCCTGGGTGAAATTTGAGCCTTTTAGCCGCTTACCTTTACCTTGCAACAGGAGGTGCAGGTACTCGCTAAAGGATATGCGCCGGAAGTCGTCTGTTACTGACGAGAGGTGGTTGTAGGCGGACACACATACATCTTTTGGATTTCTAACAACATAAATAATCTTGATTCCTTTCTGGAACATGGAATAGGGGACGTGCTTGCGGGGAAGATGCGACACGAGAATCCGTCGAGATTTTGACATCAAGAAAGGAGAGTCCAGGCTCTCAAAGTCAATGAGAAACTTCTCCATGAACTCCGTGGCAAACTGGGCCTTGCCTTTCAGGATCATCTGAACAACTTCCCACATCCAGTGATTGCCTGTAAGGTCAAAGTTGAACTCAATATATCGATGACATGTAAGGAAGAACCATATGAGAAGCAACTTGATGGATGGTTACTTATAAAGTCTACATCAAATGGGAAGAAACCTGCTAATGACAGAACAACTCCAAGTACAACCATGATAATTCGTACAACCTAATTTGTAACGCTGAACGTACATTTACTTCGGTCTATTACAAAATGACGGCCGTCCGTAAGTAATTGTGTATGAACCAGAGAATGCAGTTATTGGTATAAGAGTAAATCGTGTTTAATGCCGGTTTGAACTGTTTTCCACGAATCATACAGTCATCCGATTACGACAAGCAAGAATGCATGGCTGAAGTCCAAGCCTAATACGGAATGTTGAGTGTATAATGAACGTTTTCAGTAGAAACGTTCTGAAAGCATTGCTTTAGGGATAAACTGACACACGAAGTTTCGAGAATCTGTGTGTACGTTTATTGCAATATTGAGGTATTAAATTTAAATCATACACAGGATACTGTGGTTCTTGTGAAACTAGGCACAGAAAACTGATTTTCCTGTTGCCATCCCTGGTGGAGACTACTTAAGGGCTGTTAGTGTTATCACGGCGGCTTGGGATCAGTCGAGTTTAGGTCAAGCAAAGCAGTTGTTGAGAGCACGATTCGCCGTCATACGATGATACATCCAGTCTGCTTACATGTTGTAACGCCCACCAATAGTTGCCACCCTTAAGACCGGCATTGTGTCTTGTAACTACTTCTGTAACTATCTCTTTAACGTTATTTTTTTTCCCATGATCTAGCATTCGCATTCTTAAATATAACATACATTTATATTAAATTTTGTAAATATTCCAGTATTTCTAGATACAGATGTGTTGACTACGTGGACAATATGACAATGGAAAGCAATAATTATTTTAAATGAAGGATTGAAGTCACGTCTTCAAATGCAAATTCAAAAATCCAGCTCAGGTGACGTGACGGATTGTGACAGCTTTTAGCAGCTTGACACTGATGGGCATGTAGGTGGCATGACATTCACACTGTCACAATAACATGCAGCGATGACGGACATTTCGTGAAAGCGTGGCCGTGGGTTTTAAGAGCTGTAAAATATCTATGACGTTATATGTTTAACATATCAATTCTATAAACCCTGGTAGACACGAACGCCATAATTACACTACACCCGGATTGTATATCAGCTCAAAAATAACTTGCACGCGTACCCACCCTGACCATTCTCACATGTAAACAATACGTGCACTTGTCCGGTTTCTTTCCTCCCATTTGTACATGAATGATGTCGACAGTTTACATTCACCGAGTCCTTCCTTTGTCTTGCAACATGCACGTGGTGGGCCGCTCCTGACAGTGGGGTCATGCCGGTAGACTGTCTAATACCGCAGTTATTCTTTATATATAACAACGTTATCCACCCACCTGTGCTTCACGCGTGCTGTATTCGGAAATATAGACCAGTAAGGCGGACGTTACTATGTGACGATGTTCTTTTTGTTCCTTTCGTGTTTTAAAATCGTTTAGGATCAAGTTTACTCGAATATATATTGCATAGATTCATGTATGGCTTGTATTCATAACTTGACATACCCTTTCTCACCTACAATATGTTCTTTCGTTCAGGCGTGTTTTTGTCGCAGCTTTTGGGAACAATTCGATAATCTGTTAAACGATTCGGATTAAGACATCTCGATTCAGTTTCACAGTACACCTCATCTGTTTCCCGCTGTCTTGACCCGGATGTTTCAGTTTCCAGATCTGCAAGTGTCGTTGTAGGCGGGACATCTACACGTACGTTATACATCGCATTTAATAACATGCAGATTCAGTTCCATATCACGTTTAAATAGACCTGTCCCCGTATCCCAGTTACGTATGCTCATGGTGTCAACCACCGGGTTATCTGCACCAGGCTCGAAAACTGGGAAACACTATGCCACACAGACGGAATATTGCTGAGTGCGCCGAATTAACTAGAAACTCAAGGGAATATTTTCTGAGAATTTGTAATGAGCATCCTTTTTATTGAAGAAAAACATCCATACGAAATTAGGTGCTACGATTCGAGTGCATATAATTGTTGAACTGGCAACAAAATGACAGATAAACGAAATTACACTATTGCAGGCACACGACATCGGCAATAGGCGAAAAGCCTTTTTATAATTGAATCGGATTTATTTCATTACATTCTGACAATATGAAATATCCCCCTTAAAGCAGAGTCATGATCCCAAGTGTTCACTTAAGGGTTAACGTCTGTCTGACCGGCGGCACCCGTCACAAAAACATAAAATTAACAAAACAATTGTTCATCTGAAAAAAAAACAACCACGGGTACATTTTGTTCAAATGAAAAAAGGGAATTGCTTCATCAAACTGGAAATACCATCCACATTAAGGAATCTGACACGATACACAGTAGAATCTCGAGAAGTGTAGTGTGTGCACTACAGTGTACGGCGTTACTAGATGAACACAGCACAGCGGTTTTTGGCGTCGTGTGAGAGTTAATGTGAGCTATAAATCTAATTATGTAATCCTTGGGTTGCAATAAGTGCCTACTTGACCTACTGACGGCATACCTTCCGCATGGACGGTCTGGATCTGATTGTGATGGTGATGATGATTTATACAAGTATCATCATCATGAATAGCATTATTCTACTAAGATAAACTTATGATCTATCACTGTTCTTAATAAACCTGTAGTTAACCGGCGACTTTGTAAGAATTGCAACGCTCATGCGGCAAAAAGTGAGTCGGTTGGTAAAGACATCGGTCCAAGCTCTACTCTGCTACCTACCCTTATACCTGTCTCCCAATTTGTCTACCATATAAAATATAATAGACATGTGTACATAGCATATTCACCATATACATACAATTTTCACCTAGTATAATTGAGATATACTGTACCAGGTTATATTTTACTCTTAACAAGGAATGATTGGCGGTAGCTGAAACACGCGCGCTGTCAGAGAGTTTATATTCTCCAAAGCAGAGGGTCTTAACGGACAATATTTCCGACAATCAATATTGGATGAATCGCCTACCTGACTTGGGGTAGCCACAGATCCAGACATCATCAGGCTCGCAGCGAAAGTTCCTGACATTCTTCAAGTGATTGCTGTAGTCTGGCAGAGGGGGGTATAACACGCCATCTTTCTGGAGGTAATAAATCGGCTGACCCTTAATTGTTCTCATTAGGACAAGTTTCTCACCTGTTCCCATTAGCAATCAGATGTAATTAAGTCCAGGTGATATTCATATCACGCGAAATACATTAGCAGCTCCAGACTTCGTGGAATGGATATATCACAGTGAAGAATGAAAACCATGAAAAATATTGATCTATAATCAATACTGATGGCTAAAATCAATTATCTGATTATTCTGTACTTGTCAGTGAAGACTCGGTAGACTGGTTGTAACGTGTATCGCGACTAGTATGTACGTATATAAGTAGATATAAGTGATATACACAAGACATACGTCATAAATCCAAAGGAAATTATGACCACAATTAGGCTCGTAGACAGTTCAGGAAAGTCCTATGACATTATACAGGATATATCCAGCCTTTAGCATCAAGCGTTGGTTTAGATGGAGTATTGTGTTGGTTATGTTGATTCAGACAAAACTGACGTTTTATATGCCTTCTTTTCACGGTTGACCGGCTTAACGCCTGGCTCGGGGCAACTTCAGGTCCACAATGCATCGCGGGGGAAAACCTTGACTTCTTGTGCAAGTGGTCCGGGTGAAATACGCAGGACTGCTCACAATCTGGTCCCACTGGAAACAAATGAGAGGTATTTTACCTCCTGCGTCTGACACGTTTTTTAAATGATGATTTTGGTTTTATGAGAATGGTGATACTTGAAGATAGTGGTTGGCATATATAATTGTAAGTCTATACGAGGTATTTACGTTGTGTTTATTATCTTCAGTCGTGACTGGTTATACGTGACGAGAAGATTAACCCATCCCTTGTAAAGTATGTGGTAAAACCATTATCTACGTAGCAGACATAAATAGAAAAATAAACAAGTCATGCTCATTGTGCGTTTTAATATTTTCACATCTTAAATATAATTATTGCTGAATTATTGACTCGTGTAATGTTTCGTTATGTCCTGAGTCTGACACATTATATACATGTACCAGATCTACAGTGACCACAGCTTTTCGGGAGCAGTATGGTAGCCTAGTGGTTAACGCGTTTCCTCGTCGCGCCAAAGACAAATCACCCCTAACCTATTTCTGGTGTCCCCGCCGTGATGTTGCTGGAATATTGATAAAAGCGAGGTAAAAACATACTCACTTACTCATGATGTATTTTATCGCGTCCTTTAGCTCTTCTGCTAAACTTCCTCGATTAACCAGTGTGTCAAAGCAGAACGGATAAATACACTGGATAATCGAGGGTGGTATTAAGGGCGTCAGTCAGAAACAGTAAAGAAGATTGGCGTATACGTCTCTCGGAAGATCACATTGATCTGCTACAACCATGCATACATACACTGCAGGCTGGCGTTGGATCTGGAGTTCATGCCATGGAGGCGTATATTCTAGGATTTACGGTAGTACGTGTTTTCATGACCTGTGGCGAAATGTGCACATGTAATATTCGTCGCATATGTAAAGTGAGTAATCATAGCAAATTAATGGGAATGGCTCAACATACATGCCATAGTATGATGCATGAACCCCCCAAGTGTCCCTTCAGGTGAGAGTGAGGTCATGGGTGACCAATCAAATGGATATAACGTTTTACGACACACGTATGTCGTACGGATTTAGTATCTTACAACCTGTACCATGTGTGAAATAAATCTAAATACGAACTAGATTAAGCGTAGCTACTCTTTTGATTCAGGTTCTGATAATCAGCACACAAAATAAGTCGTATTTTTCATCCATTTGAGAATTCAGGGGTGCAAACTTTTGGTGCACCCTTTGCTCGCAGTCAGATATTGCTGCATTCCAACGTCGCTGAAAGTTGCTCATGGTATCAATCACTGGTTTGTCTGGTAAGACTCGATTTTTTGAAGGTTGACATAGTATAACCAGGATGTTTGCCATATGATATATAAAATGTTCCTGTCATCCCGACGATTCAGATAATTTCCAAGGATGAAAGTACAATATATTATTTCATTTGCGAAAAATGTACTTTGTTGGCCTCCTTCGTGTCCGTTGTTTGAAATACAGTGCACAAAACAGCATCTAGTGAGAAGACATGAAGACATCCCGAGAAACATTTTTTTAATGCAGACTTAGAATACTTAATTTCCATATTTAGCCGTAGGGTATGTTATTCGGTTTGACATCTCGGTCTCATGAAATCCAACGTGATCTTGACAGTTCACGTGTATGTTTTCACAATAGACTTAGATATGCACGTGCACGTCTCGGGATGTTGTTTTATTGCACCTTCTCCACAGTGTAATAGAAGGCTATCATCTGTTTGTTGTTTTGTTAACCACACTAAGCAATGCTCCCTCTATACCCTCACACACAAAAAAACGCATTATGCAAATGTAACCTTCTAACATAGACGTGAGATAACACATGTAATTCTTGACCAGTCGCAGCCAAATTTCTCAGTATAAAAGATCAAATGTCTGTTAACATCTTCAGCTCATATATAGTTCAATGAGTGAAGGTGTCCGATCCCAGTTGGGCGTTGTCTTTTGTTGTGGCCACTTTGTAAGCCCCCACAACAGCTCTGCGCCGACTCGGTATGGACTGAATTCGACCTTTTGGAAGTCTGCCCCATTATAAGTTCCTCTTGCAATGCATGCGAAAGTTGATCTAACGTCTTGGACGCCGATTGACGTTCACGTCCACAATGTCATCACACATATGCTGTATGGGATTTTGGAAGCACTATTATGTACTCATTCGGAAGATACTGAATTGTGGAATTTTTGGGTCTTCTGACCTGAAGTGCAGCTTCTCGTAAATGATTGCGAATGATTTGCGCCGACATCCTCCCCAATTCTGGCACTACACCAGCAGTTGTAGTTGCTGTGCCAGTTCGATTCCGTATGTGAAATACCCGGTACCTGTATACCTATCCTGGTATTCCGAGATCTGCCACTTCTTGGTAGATCTTGGTTTTCTATGTCGGTCTCATAAACGACTGATGTTGTATATTCTGGTGAACACTGAAGTCACGTGCAACCGCAGATTGAAACTCCCATGCAAAGTCCCATGCAATTTAGCTAAGAAATGCCAAGGTAGGCCTTACAGGTGATGTCCTTACTCACGATTCCTTGGTGTCATCTTTGTGTGCGGACTCTTTCAATGTTGTCACATTCTCTATAGTGTAACGTACACAACCCTGTACTCTTAAACGAACTCACGATTCCGTTGGTAGATGACCAGATGACTATGTGCCCCAGTCCACCCAGCTGTGAATGAGTATCTCTTACATGAACCCGGTGCGAAAAGTGGCAGCAAGAGTTGTGTGATCCCCGAGGAGTTGAGACTAATATCCAGTGATTGAGGGAGCGCCTTTGAGCAGATGAGATGGATATCGGCGCTATACAATTTTTAGTATGAAATGATTCGAACTACTTTTTCATATTGCGAACTACTTTTTCACTTTGACGTTTATGAGCTAGTTGACACTTGAGCATTAAAGAGCATTAAAGTTTCCGAATTCGCGTTTTTGTGCTGTCCATTCATTCCATGTAAACAAACCTGCATTACATTGGCGAAATCAAAACGATCAATCGCTAATTTTGAAAGATATTTGTAATTTCACATATTGATACCAACTATGCGTTTATTTGTTGTGAGGGTATATGTGAAAGTCATTTTATTTTAAGCGTTTAAGCCGATAGGTTGCAAAGCTTTATACTTAAATTACTGAGGGCTTGTTCAATCTTTATAGCAGCAATCTAAATGAATAAAATAATGGTAGCCAGGCCCACGGTTGGTCTGTAAATACAGGAGTCTGAACCTGACATTCAAGTGACTGACAGCATGAGCATATACTTAGTCGCCACGTAGAATAATCAGTGGTTGCTGAAGAATTAAGACTATCAGCTAGTTATGAAATTAAGATATGTTACAGAAAATAAACAGTTTATAAGAAAAAAAGATATAATGTAACGAAGAGACTATCTAGACTTGCCACATTTTCTAGACTTACATGGACTTTCTTGATATGTTTGTTCCAGGGTCTGTATAACAGGCTGCTGAAGAGATTTCTAACCAGAGCCTTCATGGGATATCAATATTAATTTAACAAGATTGTGTAAATAGAATATTAAGCATAAACGCGGAATTACACGTGGAAGGAGTCGTTCTGGTCGTGGCTTGAATCCATATCGCTAGTGGTGAAGCTCTGGTTTCTGTAGATAATTCCTCAACGAATTGTCTTCCGTTTCAATAGAAAGAAGAACAATTCTTTACTGCAACAAAAAATCTCGAATGCTTTCAGTCTAAATAAGTTTTGTTTAAAAAATGATTTAATTCTAGCCAGTCACGACTATTGTGTGTCGCATGGGCACACGGATGTGTGCGTGTGTTTGTTTTGTCGATTCTCGAGGGTGGCAAGCCCCATATCTTTATCCGGCCTACCACTTGCAATGGCATCTTATCCGGCCTACCTCTTGCAATGGCATCTTATCCGGCCTACCACTTGCAATGGCATCTTATCCGGCCTACCACTTGCACTGGCATCTTTTCCGGCCTACCACTTGCACCGGCATCCTTTCCGGCCTACCACTTGCAATGGCATCTTATCCGGCGTACCACTTGCACTGGCATCTTATCCGGCCTACCACTTGCACTGGCATCTTATCCGGCCTACCACTTGCAATGGCATCTTATCCGGCCTACCACTTGCAATGGCATCTTATCCGGCCTACCACTTGCAATGGCATCTTTTCCGGCCTACCACTTGCACTGGCATGTTATCCGGCGTACCACTTGCACTGGCATCTTATCCGGCCTACCACTTGCAATGGCATCTTATCCGGCCTACCACTTGCAATGGCATCTTATCCGGCCTACCACTTGCAATGGCATCTTATCCGGCCTACCACTTGCAATGGCATCTTATCCGGCCTACCACTTGCACTGGCATCTTATCCGGCCTACCACTTGCAATGGCATCTTATCCGGCCTACCACTTGCACTGGCATCTTTTCCGGCCTACCGCTTGCAATGGCATCTTTTCCGGCCTACCACATGCAGTGGCATCTTTTCCGGCCTACCACTTGCAATGGCATCTTATCCGGCCTACCGCTTGCAATGGCATCTTATCCGGCCTACCACTTGCAATGGCATCTTATCCGGCCTACCACTTGCAATGGCATCTTTTCCGGCCTACCACTTGCGCTGGCATCTTATCCGACCTACCACTTGCAATGGCATCTTATCCGGCCTACCACTTGCACTGGCATCTTATCCGGCCTACCACTTGCACTGGCATCTTATCCGACCTACCACTTGCAATGGCATCTTATCCGGCCTACCACTTGCAATGGCATCTTATCCGGCCTACCACTTGCAATGGCATCTTTTCCGGCCTACCACTTGCGCTGGCATCTTATCCGACCTACCACTTGCAATGGCATCTTATTCACTAACTCTTGAGTCATATATTAGCTTTACTTGAAAAAGTGACCCCTCAAGATCCGGGGTATAATTGGTCTTCAGCAAACATGCTTGTTGTAAGAGGCGACTAACGTGATAGTATGGTGTCCTACACGACGTCGTTCCTTTTTTACGCGCCACACGATGGCAATTATAAGACACATGTATGATACAGCGGTCATATCTTCGTATCATAAATGGTCCAGACCGCCGCTGTATATAGTAATACTGCTGAGTGCAACCACACCGACCATAAAATTTACAAAGCTCATAAATAATAGAAGACTGGAATTTCACGTCAAGAATACAGTGAGTTAATGAGTTTTGTTTAACGCCGCACTCAGCAATATTCCAGCTACTAGTATATGGCGGCGGTCTGTAAATAATCGAGTCTGGACCAGACAATCCAGTGACCAATAACATGAGCATCGATCTACGCAATTGGGAACCGATGACATGTGTTAACCAAGTCAGCGAGCCTGACCAACCGATCGCGTTAGTCGCCTCTTTATCTTTCGACAAGCTTATATAGTCGCCTTTTATGGCAAGCATGGGTTGCTGAAGGCCTATTCTACCTCGGGACCTTCACGGGCCCTAGAATACAGGGCTTACAGGTGTATTTATTTGGCACATTTTCACAAGAAAGACTGACAAAAGTTTCTAAATTTAAGTACTGGCGTCCGCGCACGAGACAAACATCTAATGGCATCAAACATTATCATGTGCAGTCCTCGAACTAATGCAAACCGATTCAAACTAGTTTTAGCGGGTCGAGGTGATTGCTGTGTGATTTGCCCCCGTTCACATGATGCAGACTAGTACATCGTCGTGTATCAGAATTGGACAAAAAGTAACTATATATTAATATACAAACATCCTTATTATTCATATAATGCCTAATAAACACAGGACTTTATTCAGTAAACAAGAGGTAGCCTGAGGTATTATTATCCAGCAAGTGTACCTTTGAGGTAACCGCGGTCTGTCCAGTCAGGCGCCGATTGGCTAGACCGATCCGGAGCTCCACACATTGTTTGAGAGTTTCACTCTGTGTGGAGATTGGCGGGTTGCGGTGGCGCTCATTGAACCTGACAAATCTACCGGCAGATACAGTGAAGTGTAAAAACATATTTGTAACTTTGATTTATAGTTTAATTATGTAATGTTCATGATTTATGTGGCATTAACATTTTGTATAAAGAAATTTGTGCATATATCTTTAGAAATATCTAAACATTTTCTCATCAGTTGCGACAGCGGGGATGTAGCTCAAATGGTAGAGCGCTCGCTTAGCATGCGAGAGGTACGGGGATCGATACCCCGCATCTCCAGTAAATTTTCCTTTTTTCCCCCCTTTTTATTGTGCAAGAGTGAGTGAGTGAGTGAACTTGAATGTATAATCACATCGGCAAAATTTCAGCCTTATCGTGACAGTGTTGTGGAAGGTCATTGTGTATAAATATTGTGTTCTTCGTTATTTCGTCCAGGTACAATGCAGAAACAGAAAAGTGTCCAAGTACAATGCAGAAAAAGAACGGTCGAAGTACATATCATAAATTATCTTCGAAAGTTATAATTGCAAGTTATCCTACACCCAGAACAGAACTGAACTTTTATTACGCTTGTATCCGAAAGTGTCATATGTAAAGGTTAGTGATCATTTTCAATTACACAGTGCTAAATTGGGACAGATCAAAGCCTGATTAGCTGCCGAGAGAGTTTGCCAGCAGCTGCAGCACGGGAGTGGGCACTCATCAATGAGGACTTCACGTATATCAAAGTATATCACAATTTCATATACATACATGTACAAAGGCTCTCATAACACTTTATAAGACTGGATGTTAAATTTAGTGTGGAGGTGGCTCTCAGGGCCATTGTTTAGCCATGTTTGTCTATTCTTTTTAATAAATTTATGTTTTTAAATGTTTCAAATACGAGTTATACGTATCAGATCTGCACTGTGGCAAACATCTGGTCATGTCCACTCTTACGTGGAGAAGTAGATCGGTTTGAGACGGTGTGAACTGAGATGGCGTTGAGCCTTTCTGTCCAAACAGTGTTATCTTGAGGAAATGCCACAGATGTGCACTGTATTGAGTCAGCGTTCCCCTCCTTGTTCCCGAGTCCCGGGGCAGGCGGTCCCCTTGACGTCAATGTGCCGTTATTAATGATTCCCTGGAGATGAATTTTGAACACTGTCAATAGATACGATCTGCACTGTGTTAGGTGTGGCTTCCAGGTTGGGACGTGTCGACACGGTGCCGACGTCAGTCAGACGTCTCCAGGTGCGGCGACACGCGTTTGTATATTTAGGGAAACTTAAGTTCAATTTGCAGGTCTTGTGACAAGAACTAGGAATTGTGGTATGTTTCGTAACAAAAACAATTACAAGTGTCAGTAAATTAAAGTGTAAACTTTAAACTTAATATTATTTGATTAATATACATATTCTATGTTTAAAAATGGTTGAAAGGGCATTCTGTGTGTCGACGAACTGAAACTGAAGATAGGTGGTACTCTGTCTGTCATCCTTCCCCGACAGAATGACTCCGTAAACCTGGACAAGCTGATGCCCAGACTTTCGGCCGCTGCACATGACATCAGGTGAACGCGTATGACAGTGGAGTAAATAACATTCAGCGGTCAACCTTAAATTTTTTTTAAAAGAAATACTTTTTTACATTAACAAATAACACGTAAAGGTTTTGCTTAAGCATAGAAGCATTTCGGACAACAAAAATACACACTTTCATTCGGGTACTCATGGTTTGAATAACATCTATGCTTATAAAACATCAGCCCAGTGATGGTCGCACATGTCGTTCGTTATCGTCCAAAACAGTGATAATATCAAAGTGTGCGTGGCTTCACAAGAAAAAAATGCATCGGGGCATATACTATATATGCACCATGTCATTGATGAAGTGGTCACACTTAAGATATTTAAGGTTACGCTTTCTTCATAAAGTACATATTGTAAAATTAATACATTTGTTTGTTTGAGTCCCACCTGGGATTCGAACCCGCACTCAGCCATATAATCACCAGCTCACATAGTCAGTCAGTCCTGTTACCATCTCAGTGGTTGGCCGAGTCAGACAACAATGATAACAAGCATATTTTTTTCTCTACCTGTCGTATCTCATAACGAAAATGCTGTCAGTGTAAACAACCCTCCCAGAGTTGTCTCCCTTCAGTCACACAGACCTGGTATCATGATGGTAAGCGTGTGCTGTCGACTCGCGGCTCGATTCCCGTGCAGGTCTCTCTTCCCTGTATCCTCGGCTCACCTCAACTGCAGTTCCAGGGATTACACATCAGAGTGAGTTGTCAATGTTGTCCTTAAGTCAGTGCATGCACGGTATCCTGGTAGTGATCCTGTTTGAAAAGCTAACACTGAGCACTTCGAGCATTGCATGGAATACCAGTTGGCTGATGTCAAAAGGGGTGTTCGTAGAAAGCAGATTTCAGTCGTACTCACCTCGTATTATTTATCGTGTCTTCGCAAGCCTTAGTCACCATCATTTTGTGTCTGTATATATCGTACTGTTGTTCTAGAAGGGAAGAGGGGTGTTGACTGTTTGGGGTTTTTGTTTGTTTTAAATTTTGTTACTTTAGGCAAGTGGTTAAACCGTTCACTCGTCCAGCCAAAGATCCTGGTTCGATTCCCATCGTGGGCACAATGTGTGAGGCCAATTTCAAGTGTTCCCTGCCGTGGTATTGCTGCTTTGAATACTGGTAAAAACGACATAAAACCAAACTCACTCACTGTTGTTGTTGTTGCTGTTACTTTTTCCAATTGCCCATGTAGCAAGTTATCAGCCTAAACTTGCCTTTGACTATCTAGCCTAAGTGAGACAGAAAAACACACCTACGTGTTAGTGATAGTTGTATTTCACCAAAATAGTGGAATTCTTCCTTGGCTTCAAATTTTCTTCACCCAAATCCTTTTTAATTCTCACTGTTAATTCTAAAGTTAAGAGATGAAGTTTACTTCAGCAAGGTAATGTAGTATACAAGCAGCTGTAGAATATCCATCAGATGAGATGGTAAGTTAGAGTTAAAATGTAGGGCCGCATCTTGACTGTACAAGCAGGACCCCCATACTGTAAGCAGGTCCCCCATTCTGTCTCTGACAGCCATATTAGTATCCCACTGCAACTATGTAGGACACCAGTTCAGCTCTGCAACAAGAGGTCACAGTGTTATCTGACTACATGGGTCATATCAGTGGGAGAATTGGATGAACTTGTCAACTTGGACACAGACAAGCGTGAAATTGATTTGCTGAAGCAGTTAATTGTCTCGTTAGTTTCTACAGATAGTGATGGATTCAATTTCAATAACAGTACAAGAGACCATTTTAGCCAGCAGTTACAACAGTGCGTGAATGAGAGAATCATTATCTATAGCTCAGGGATTTGAAATGATGGCTATTGGTTCGACATGGCAATCAATGTTCAGTTAATTATTGGATTCAATATATACTGAAATATATTTAATGTGCATTGATAATGTTGTAGAGGCTACACATTTTACTTACATTATGAGCATCTATGGCAACATTATACAAACTGATCTTTTAGTCCTGGAATCTGAGGTAGCTTAGTGGTTAAAGCATCATCTTGTCACACTGTAGACCCAGTTCAATTCCCCATATACAGTGCACTCTGTCTAAATCAGACTGGCTTGAGACAAGTAAAAAGTCTGAATTAGACAGCAGTCCAAGGTACTCCGAGATTTCCTTATCAATGCCTGAAATTGGGACCGTTAGTTCAGTCCAGTTTATACTGCAATCCGAGAAAGACACAAACTGGACAGAGTGCACTGCAGATATAATGTGAGACGTCCATTTCTAAATGACATCTGGCATGATATACTAGTATCTGGAATACTGCTAATTACTCTAAAGCTTGAAACCATACTGGTTGTCCCTATCTGGCCTGGACAGAGTGTCTGCATGAGATTGTATGACAAAGGTTAGTTCTCACATGTTTAAAGCTGAATGGAAGTTTCACGAGCAACTTCATGTGGCTTTTTGGCCATCAATGCTTGTATGCCATTATGGCTTTGCTGCATTCTGAACAAGGTGCCATATCACACAACTAGATCATCTGTTTGTTTCAGAGGACCAAAGTCTTTAGTTGGCCGAGATTTCCTGACTCTGAAGGACTTCCATGCCGAGGAGATCAAACAGTTGATATGGACTGCCAAAGACCTGAAAAAGCGGATCAAGGAGGACAAGGAGGTAGCCAGATTAGGAACACTCTCTGGTTCAAATATGAAATGATATCAAACATTTGGGATGTATTTCTCCTTCTGTAGTATTGGCTTTGGAACAGAGTTTCTAATGTTATACATATACTTTGTTGCTCATCATTGTTTTGTTGTATACATGATGAGTCCCCTATATCTTAGGTTCTATAATGACTGTCTTCTTGTTACCGGTTGATTCAGTTCTACTTCTCTTGAAATTTCCTTGTTTAGGAACCAATTGAATTTCAAATGGCCTTATTTTAATTCTTACTGAGGCCAGACCAATTTTATTTTTTGTTTTACTGATCCGCCTGCCATATTTTGTCAAGAGTAAGCGAAAATAAAATAAAAGTGAATTTTCCCCACTCAAAATATAAAATCCTATTGTTTTTATTGGCCAAAAATGTTAACTAAAAAGAAAATCTATAGACTTCATAAATTACCAAGAGTAGAATACTTTGAGTACTTATAGAGAATATTACTTTCATTGGTGATTTTATTTTAATATTTTTCCATGAAAAGCCATAAAACAAGAAATAAAATTGGTCTGGCGTTAATATTCCAAGTGCTCACATTACAGTATAGTAAAAGCTGTCAAAACCAGCATCTGTCCAATTCAACAAGTTGTCAAAACCGGCATATAATCTCAGTCCCATCCATGGTTTGTACATTTATCACCAGCTCTACAATCCAGCATGTTGTCTAAACTGGAATGTTTCTTCAGTCCCAATAAGTGCCGGTTTGGACAGCTTCCACTGTATACCTGCACTAACTCCTGGATCCATTCCCATGGTTCTGGCCTTGGTTTTCTTTAACATTTGGCTGACCAATCAAATCAGATAAGGAGAAGCTGGTAAGTTAACATTTAATCTCTCATCAGCACTGTTTCAGCCAGATAGCTACTGAGGAAAAACAAAATGGGTGATTTGGAGAAACAAAGCAGCCATTGCCAGTAGCATGGTATACCACATTGGTTATGAAAATCAAAGGAATGTAACTGGAAGAAACACAGAACCACAGGAAAAGATTCTGGGTTTGGTGAAGGTTTACTGAAAACTCATCACGGGAGTTCATTGTTGTGTCATTATTGTAATGGCACATTATTGTAATCTCTTGATTGTGTGGTCCAGACTTGATTACATACAGGAGATTGTGACATTGTTCAAGTACTGCTCACCTTAGAGTTAGAAAACAAATACCTTGTAAAATAATAAGTAATGAATTCTGTTATCTCATATACAAGCAGCAATTTCTAGCCTTTAGGATTGTGTTCTTTTGAACTTGGCTTTACATTTAAAGTGAAATGTTAGAATTTATTTCCTTGATAGTAATGATTTAATTGCTAGTTAACATGTTCTAGTTTTTCAAAACATGGCCTCTCTATGTGAAGATTGGTTCATATTACCCCTTAAACACTTTGGTTGTAGGAAGATATGACATGTACCCAGATTGTGTAATAATGATAACAAGAAGTTTGGAATATGCTATGTAGATACTTTATTGTGAATGCCATATTACCTTCATTATTGTACAATATTGAGGCAGCAATTGTGGCAGACCAAATTTGCTGAACATGCAAATGAACTGAAATGCAACTCTGGCTTTTTATCAAGTTTTTTAAATAGAAGGCATAAACATGAATGTTTGCTTTTATGAGATTTCCGCTTTTTTGAAAATTGTTGTTTCTTTTGCTGTTCAGTAAACCTAGCGTCATGTGTAAGCACAGGTGACTGGACTGTTAGTTCAGTGCAGCAGGACTGTAACACAAAATGCACTGGTCTCCTCTCCATGTTCAGTAACACAGAGTTTGAAATGTCATGCAGAGCCCCATATGCGTGATTTAATATGAATTTGTCCAGGAATGTGAATACAAGTGGTGTTCCTGTTCTAGAGGATCCAACCGTTACTGGGCAAGTCCGTGTCCATGATCTTCCAGAAGAGGAGCACACGGACACGTCTCTCTACAGAAACGGGTAAACATTCTTTGTCATTAGGGGTGGGTGGGGTGGTTTATGATGTAAATATTGCCATGTTCAAGTTATCTTGCAATAAGGGGCGTTGGAATAGCCAAGAGGTCAAAGCGTTTGCTCATTACACCTAAGACCCAGCTTCGATTCCTTCCATGGGTACAATGTGTGAAGCTCATTGTGGCATTCCATGCTGTGATATTGCTGGAATGTTGCTGAAAGCTGCGTATCACTAAACTCACTCATCTGGCTAGGTAAGGATTTCAGAATATTCATGAGTGTATGGATGTATGGTCAGATAATGCAAGTATTTGTCTTGCCAAGACAGATACTGAAACTTTATCTAGATTCACCAGTTTACTTATACTATGGCACATTACATCTGCTGGTCTGGCTTGTTGTTGTAGGTCTGCTTGTCTCATTTGTAGGAATGGCCATGTTGGGAGGTCATGCTGCATTCCTTGGGCCTGATGACATCCATCTTGGTGTGAATGAGACCATCAAGGATTCGGCCAGGGTGATGAGTGGAATGTCAGATCTGATTCTGGCCCGGGTGTATGGACAGGAGGATCTGGACAATTTGGCCATGGAGGCCTCAGTTCCTGTCATCAGTGGACTCTCCGATATGTTCCATCCATTGCAGACACTGGCAGACTTCCTCACTTTACATGTAAGTGTATGTTCCAAGCACTGCAAACAATGGCAGTCTTCATCACTTTACATGTAAGTATGTATTCCAAGCACTACAGACACTAGCAGACATCCTGATTTCATCTGCCAATCTGAATAAACTTGAGACTCCATGACTGTTTTCTCCAACCACAGGAACACTTTGGCTATCTGCGAGGAATGAAAATTGCATGGGTGGGCGACGGCAACAACATCACCCACTCCCTCATGATCGGGTGCAGCAAGCTTGGCATTGACCTCAGTATAGCTACCCCAAAGGTAGGGAAACAGCTGCATTGACCGTATTAGCTGTTTCTTTTGGTTCAATTAACATGTTGCATGCTGACTGACCTGTTAAAAGAATACATTAAATTCATGTCTCCATGAATTAGCTTGTCACATTCCCTCTCAGTGGACATTAGGGACTCTGTAAGTCGTGACTCTCGAGTCAGAATGCCATGCAGATGTTTCTTTGTTATTATGCACTTACAAGTTGTCAAAATTTCTGTGCCTTAATACCCACGTTCTAATACTCTCTCCAGAGAGACTTGACCTCAGTGAATTTTACTGTTGCATTGCTAACATTTAAACCCTGTTGTTATTACTAATGACTTCAGACCTTTGCAGGTAATCTGAATGTATGGTTATGGAGCTCTTTGTATTTCTCTTGCAACAAGTTGTCCTTGGTATGATTTTCAGAAAATGTAAGCACGTCCGTGCATACAGAATATTTCAGTAAACATCTTAGAAAACCAATGGAGTTTTCAGACTTGTGGATAAAATCCTGGATGTACAATGCACATATTCATTTTTTCAGCATATAACCAAACCAAACTTTCTTTGTTGTTTGTTTATTCCAGGGCTATGAACCGAACCCCAAAATAACAGAGTATGCCATCAAGTTGTGTGGTAAGGTAAGGCTTTGCTAGATTGGTAAGCTTACAAGTCCACAGTTTACATGTCAGTGAAATAGGTCAGTGGGGTAGCCCAGTGGTTAAATTGTTTGCTCTTCATGCCGAAGAACCGGTTTAGATTCCCCAAATAAGTGCAATATGTGAAACCCATTTGAGATGTCTCAAACATAATATTGCTGGAACATTGCTAAAATCAGCATTAAACCATACTCACACACTTGGATATAGACACATGACCATATGCTTAGGAGTTATGTCATTTTAGTTGTCATGGAGATTAGAATAACTGCCAGGACTAAGAAAGTCGTACTATATTTTCACTAACATTCTGACAATGAGCACCATATAAGCCATTGTCCATCCTTCATATTAACCATTCCTTGTCGTATGTGGCGATGGGCTAGCACAGTGGTTAAAGTGTTTGTTCGTTTGTTTGTTCGTCCTCTGCCATGATATTGCTAGTGGCATAAAATTAAACGCACTAACCTTGTCGTGTTGGTGTCATGTGGATTACATCCTGTCATGCTGCAGCGTAAGAGTGAATTCAACATGACCACGGACCCTCTGGAAGCTGTATACCGTGCTGATGTGGTTGTCACGGATACTTGGGTTAGCATGGGTCAGGAGGAAGAGAAGCAGAGACGTCTCAAGGACTTCGCTGGCTACCAGATCACTCGCAAGGTTAGAGGTTTGCCAGCGGTGCTTCACCCACTATTTCATTCCTGTATATAATTTGGCGTTAAAGGGGCACTGAGGCGGAGCGAATAATGTTTCTTGCCAACGATCTAATTACGAAACCAAGCTGCAAATCGGTCAGCACCCGCTGCATTGACCGTGACGGACAAAGGGACTGGGCTTCTGTCCACATCAGCAGAATTTCTTCACCCTAAACAGTGAAAAGGCCGGATGCCCATCATATGCCATTATTTTAAAATATCCATGGTATTCCTTTTCTGATTGTACCAAAATATCCTAGCAGTGTATTTTTTTCTGATGCCTGGATGGTATAGTGCCTGATTCAATATGATCCTATTTCTGTGTTTTTTACATCGATATTTCATCATGTCATGTGACAGTATGATGTCTACAGGCACGTAGCAAGCCATTTGTTTCATATAAGTCTGACAGATTGCAAAGCTTTATATTTAGATAGTTCTGAGGGTTGGTCCAGCTGTCATAGCAAAACTCATGCATAAATTTTGGTAGCTATGGTAGCTAACCTGGTTTATTATCTATGATAGTAAAAACACACAGTTGATTTATTTGAATTCGTAAACTAAAAACGACTTTGCCATTGGTAGAGAAATCTGAGAATTTTCTTACGCTGAAAAAACTGATTACACCAATTTACCCAAGTACACAGCAGATGCCTGTACGTATTTCTTATGTAACGAAATTCCATTGGTATCCTCAAAACAGTTTCAGCCCATCAGTGTTTTCAGGCTGCATGCGACACAGAGATTACATCTTCCTTGCTGTAACTTGCGTTTGATGGTGTAAACCTACATGTGTTATTTGTCATTCTCTCGATGGTCAGTTAATGAATTTATAACAGGTATAATTAGTAGTAACACCACTTAAGTTACTCAATAAAGGTTCCCATTTGGCATTTGTCCTGTCTGGAGTAAATACTCAACATTATACATTAAGGTCTGTAGTGGCAAATGTATTTGTGTTATGTAATATGTGCATGTAAGTGATGCAAGAGGGTTTATCAGCTGAGTTACAAAAACAAACACTGATCAAAGGATTAACCAATAACACACTTACTTTTATCTTCCACAGAGGATTTGTCAAAAGGCAGTGTGTGTAGATGTACTAATCTATACTGACTACACCCTGTCATAAAGTGCGAGGATAAAAACAACATCCTCCCTTCAAAGAATTAACCACCATTGCGCTGACTGATTGATTGCTCATTATTGGTTAACTAAATTACACAGAATGGCGGACACCATACAATTATTTGCCAGGTTTGCTATCTTGGGTGACCAAAGAGAGGTTTATCAGGTTTTCACCAATGTGAAAGACCTGAAACGATGTGTTCGCAAATTAGACTGTTGTAAGAAACACGACATAGAGCAGGATTATTTACCAGCTGCAGATGAATGGAATATCGTTCATTTATGTGGATATTGATGGATACATTCCTGAACAAGGTAGTAGCCGGACATTGTTGCTGTAAGATTGGTCTGTTTTAAATTCATGATTTGCATTTTGTTTTAATTTATTTGTTGTATAGCATTCAGCAGAATCTTTATGACAGAAAACACACACTAGATTGCACGTAGGGTGTGTGTTAAATAGGATCCACATTGGCAGTCTGTACAATGTCTAAATGTTACAGTCACGTTACAGATTTACTACAAGTATAAGCAGACAGTGTGTTCTTTTATTGATTTTCAAAATCATACAAATATGACCAAAAACTAATTAGGGTTATGAGACAAAATATAAAGACGTACATTGGCTTCATTATTTTTCCGCCCTGATAGCTTTTTACCATTTCTACCACTGGCAGATGATTAACCTTCAAAGTGTTTGATTTGTTTTCATAATACATTTGTATTGAAGTAAAAATGACTTCACCTTAGTTGATGTGTCTATAATTAAACTCTCAATTGCGCATACGGGCTGCGCAGCAGAGTCACAAATTCTGGGATATCATCGGGGTATTCAGGGGAGACAAACAATAACAAAAGGAACAACCAGTCCATGGAAATTGCCCCTTTAAGTCTACTTACTGTAATGTTTATGTAATGGGTATACAAGGTGATGATCACACAATTTAAAAAAGATTGGTTTTGTAGTCTGCCACATCTCTGAGAAGACAGTTATATCTTTTGCCCACTACAATTCTGTTGCAGGATATGTTGGCAGTTATTTAAAGCCATAGCATCCCAATACTTCAAAAAAATACTCAGTCCAACCCCTTTTGAATATACTGTAATTGTGGTGGTAGAAGAAAACGATTGTTGATAACGTTCTGCTGCAGATGTTGAAGGAGGCTGGAGCCAACTGGGTGTTCCTCCACTGTCTACCTCGCAAACAGGAGGAGGTGGATGATGACATCTTCTACGACCCAAACTCCCTCGTGTGGCAGGCAGCAGAAAACAGGAAGTGGACTGTCATGGTGAGCTGCATTATGGGATAAGACTTTGAAGGATTGAAGGAGTTTACTTGTCAGCAGGTTGAAAATAGTTAAACATATTTTTTTTATCTTTAAGGATAGCTATTATTTACATGCTGGAGCCATGTTTTACTTATGAAGCAGGTTTTGCATAGGTCCATATTTCTATATAAGGGTATGAAACAGTTTTCTTTTGTTGATACAATCATCAAAATTGTAAGGTGAAACTCTTTGAAACAGTAATCACTCGCTCAGTTGAAAGAATTGAAGAGGTGATACTGAAGCAAAGCATAAAGTATTCAAGGCTCTTATCCATGTGTTAATCATAGAAACGGATTAGAAAACGAAATCATCCCATTTGTTTCCAGGCTGTCATGCTACATCTACTACAGGACTACACCCCCTCCACACCCAGGCCCAAGTTTATACGAGGAGAGTGATGTTTCAATTCAACATCTGCTGCAAGACCCCGAAGAACTGGATTTGATTCCCCACATGGTGACAATGTCCTCTGCTGTGATAGTGTTGGAATATTGCTAAAAGCAGCGTAAAATTAAACCCACCCACCCACTCCACTACAGAAGACACCCCCCTCCCCTTCGCAGGTATACGTTCCAATAAGACTACGGCTCAGCCTGATGAACTTATTATCTCCCTTGGTTGGCTTTTTAGCTGGGAAGTTGAGCCTAGCACTCACAACTCACTTTTGCTTTTTAAATTATCTAACGGATTAAACCTGGCAACACAAACCAGAGTTCTTGCATATATATTTTGCATATATAAGTTTCGGTCCTGTCAAGTTGTCTGTATGATGTCCCAAAAATCTGAGTTGCACTGTCAACCAACCTTCACAGATGCAGCTGCTATCTTTGTTGACACTGGCAAACAGCGTCTTAGCTGATTGGCTACTGAGAGAATGCGAAGCCAGCAAAGGGAGGTAATAAAATTATCAGTCCGACCTGTAGATGCATCTAGGGTATAGTGGAGACTTTTGGAATGTATAACTTGGAGAAATCGAGGATGGATTTCATTGGAATCATGACAAGACTAAATACTTAGACTGAAGTTGTGAAAAAGGCTAAGATTTTCAGGATGTGTTTTTGTAACATTTGAAAAGAATGTCTGTCAGCAAAGGATGTCCCAGGACATGGGGAAAGGATGAGCAGAAGTATAGTAAAAATCTTGTCTCAACTTTGCTTCTTGCTACATTTTCCCTTGACATTTCAAGCATTGGCCTTCCAGATTCTTAACTTACAAATGGGACTATCGTACCATTATATATGTGCCGCATTTCCTGTAATAAGCACCAGAACTCTAATAAAAGTTTGGTAAAGCAGCAGTTTAAGAAATAAGAGCCAGGTCTTTAATAAGTGTCAGGTATGTTTGATAAATGTACTCTCCCTTGATCCAAAAATAGATGTATTAAAGAATGTTGAAATGTACCTGGGCGCTTGTTAGAGGAAATACGGTTCTGGTATGTCTATACCATATTTTCAGAGATTGTCATCTCAGCCTCACACTTCAGATATGTGTACTTTGTTCTACATGAGAGATCTATTTTATCTGTTGTTACATATGAGATTACATTGTTACATGTATTTTAATATGTATTAATACAAAAAATATGTATTATTGCTCTGCATAATATACAAAAGTACTTCCATCTTTTGTGCCAAAACTCTTTTTAAAACATGGACCAGTTTCATGTGATCTTACACTGATTTTCTTGGGGTGGAATACCAAACTATGTATAGAGAGAGATACATAGTTTTGTAGAAAAATTAACATGGGCATTATTTTTTTCCACAAAGAGCTTGCTATATTATATAGTCATTGTTGTTTTGCACATAAACTAGTAAATAGATATACAAGTTATCAATCACAGACGGGAGATATTTTGAATCATAGCATCACCTGTGACTTATATGGAATGACAGGGAGCTGTGTCAACTGTAGGAATAACACCAAGCCACGGTGTAACCATAAAACATTTAAAGTGATAGGCTCTGAAGTATTTTGTTTTATTTTTCTTATTTTTACACAAACTCAGCAGTGTTAATTGTCAATGGATGTGATTCACATGAAGTCATGTTAGGACTATTTGGCATCAAGCATGACATATGAGTTGTAATCTGTTCGTAGTGTAGACTATTTTAAGTGTTAATGTGAAAATGTTATCAGATATTCTATAATTTAAGGTCTTGCATGTCACATAGATACAAACACAAGATTTTGTTTGTTGCTGGTTTGTGTATCTTGTTGTAAATGAGGACAAATGTTGTGTGCGCTATGTATGTACTTTTTTGTGAAATGTAGCAATATGTTTTGGTTGACAGTATATGTCTGACAGTATTTTAATTGCATTTCACACGTGTCACATTTATGACTGGCTGATGCTTAGAATAAATAACATTGACACAAACACCTCAATTTACGACTCTTTGTTGGTGTCTTTTCATGTTAGAGAATTTAAAAATAGCTGTCACCTTGTTGGGCACAACTTGGTGTTTTGTCGGATATGCATGCTTATGAAGTTGTTGCAGACTGGGCATTAGCTGTTACAATGCCTATTGAAAATATATATCCTTGATCTGATATTATGTTATTTAATGAATGAGTCTCAGAATGAATTTATAAGACATATCAAGGGTGTTTTTGTTTGTTTTCCCTTCAACACACCATTAATGCGGTAAGTCTGACCTACATGAAATCCGGTTTACTACTCAAATACTGCCAATATGCCTTTTGTCAAAGTAGTCACAATTGTCAGTGCATTTGAATCCCTTAGACCTATCAGAACAGTATATATTTGCCCAGCTTATGTTTCCAGGTTTGCCACCACCAGGTAATACAATCCAAACACCAACATGCACATGCCTTTTTAATATCTAGGAAATAGCCATGAAATGTGATGGTCGTGTGCCTGTGACGTTTTCTGAGAAACATATAACCTTGAACCGTCTTCAGAAATAGCGTTCGTTTTTTCAGACTATACATGGTCTAAATATACTGTTGAAACATTAGCGGATACATCCCGATTTTTGTGGACACAACAATATGCGTGTAAATCGATGACGTGAGGACGATTCCCCCGAGACATTTCCAATTATCCCGGACTAATTAACCGTGGACTCTCACTCACGTGCTGTTAGGATTCCGTGGAAAGACCATCAAAATGTGTGGTAATGATCGCCTTGACGTCACGGGTGGAGAATGGACTTTGCTGACATATTGGTTCATGTGTCTGGTTGCAAAACTGTTTGCAATGAATGTCGTTAACAGCCTTCACCGGATGTTGGTGAAACGAGACTTTTGAAGGTCTTTCTTTCAAAGCAATTAGAACGTTTTGGCTTTTATGTTTCTTTCACGGCCCAAGCCAACCGACATCAGCATATTTTACCACATACACCTAGGATTCATTTAATCTCTTATCACATTGTCTCCCTCGTCACGATGGACAAGATCAAGTTGTGTTTAAACAAACTGATTAGAAATTATGTCACGTGTTATAAAGGAGTTCTTAACCTTTACGGGGAAATATGATTAAGCGTCGCTACGAGTATTGTACTTACACAGCGACGGGCATTGACATATACTTCTACCAGCTTAGCATTTTCAAATATCTCTAGTCTGCTGAAATACCATTCCTCAGTAGAAATAGGCGGATCTAGAGGGAGATGCAAGGATGTGCCCTTGTCCTGAGAGGTTAATAAATGACCATTGAAACTCGGGTGAAAATGATATGTGCACGCTTTGTTTTCTCAATACTGTGCAACTCCCTACCCACCCCAGACCCCAAAAGGAATAAACACTGTGGGGACTCTGTACCGTTCCGCTACAGAATATCACCAATTAGACAGCTGTCATTCCCAGGGTAGTCACAACGTTAAAGAACAGAACAGGGTCTTCCCTGGTGGTTATCTCTGCTTCACTATAAAGATGTTTTACCGTGTGATTCAATTATGCTATACCGGCGCCTTTGGATCGCGTGAGAACAGATCAAAAGGGCCAACGGAAGGTCAAAAGAGCCATAGACTCATGTCAAAACGGTCAAACTTTTAGAAAACAGTAAGATTAAAAGAAATTCATTACGTGTTGTTACAGTAGTTCTGGGCCTAAACATCCTGAACATATCAGGGTGTCTCAGTGTCGTTTATTAAAAAAATCTGGATAACTGTTTATTTTCTACCATACAACTAAGTGTTTACTTTCTACCATACAACTGTTAGTGCAATGATTACAGGTAGTTAGTAATCTAATATTTTTCTTTTTTAAGTATATGACCCTTTTGACTTTCTGTTGACCACATTCCATTGGCATTTTTGACTTTTCAATTTTGGCCCTTTATCCTTGTCCTCTTTTGGCTACAATCCGATCGAGTAATAACATCCTTGTTAGTGATCTACGGAAAACGGAATATATCTTATTAATATGTAAGAAATAGCCATGAAATGTCATGATCATGTATCTGTAACGTTCTCTGAGAGAATATAACTTTGAAAGATCTTGAGAAATAGTATGGGTACGTCGTTAAGCAGAAGTAGAAATGAAACGCCCTTAGAAATAGTTATATCGTGGGAAGAATAGCGCCAAAAGTTGTCAGAAACAGTCACAATAGTGTTAGAATTCATCTAAACAGCAAGCTGAAAAAAGACATGAAAAGGCTATGTTACGTCGTCAAGAGACGCACAGAAAGACATGTATTTTATTGATTCTGTTTGCCATTGTACCAAACATATATAGGCACACTTACACAAATATGCCAAAGTGTTACGCAGTAGTGAAAACATGTATAATTTCCTTTTGTGCAAAAGACACACACGCCATATGAGTTATATGTGTTTTGAAAGTGAAAATAGATTGTTACCGACGCTCACTAAACATAAGTTTTTTATCTACGTCTGGGGAAAATAGATTTTTCTAAAAATATTCCAGGTGAACAAACCATACATTTACAACCTGCAAGTACACACTGCCTCACTCATTAAGGTGTGTGTTGTGGTGTTATGTGTTTTCTTGTTTCTAACGCAGCTCGTTACCAGGCTGGTGACAATCGATCCAAATATCAATAAACAACTTGTTTCCTCGTTACCAGCTACAGATTGTAGTAATACATTACAAATGGCCATAAGCACTCAGAAAAAGAATTGAACCGAAACTTCAGTGTTTCTGCCTTCGCGAATTTTGCAAATGAAGAAAGTTTATGATTTTTGTGTAATTTGTCAGGTGTATTATATACATGTATAAAATATTACATTTACTTAAATCGTCATTTCGGTCGGAAATTGGTGCAGTATGCATCTGAATAAAACTTATTATTATGGTTATTATTTTATTAAACATGTTAAAAATGTCTGCAGTCCCGAATAAGCCGCGCTTGAGTTGCGCGGACCGATGTAAACAAACGCACGTGTTTTGAACGGAAGTAGCAGGTGCTTCATCCGGGCATTTCTGGAAGTTGTTTAGGTTACGAACATGGCGTCGACTGACGACTCGGATATCCCAGGTAGGTTACATTACTGATGTTTATGTACATTATGTTGGTCATTTTCAAATGAAACATTGTGGGATTGTGTACTGATACATTTGTCAACTGGTGTATAAGTTTAAATCGATAAACGAGTGTACAAGTAAAACAGAAATGAGTAAGCGCGAAAGTGCTGTCAAAAGTCAGAAAATGTGATTTTAATGTTCTCAGTTACTAACAGTGTGTAATCAAGCTACTGTCTTTGATATTTCTAGGTAGGGTGTGTAATTTTGTTCTCATAGCTGGAGAATATCCATCCTGCCTCTGTGTACGAAAGACAAGCAAATGTCATGAAGAGTGTTTCTATACAACGAACATGGGATGGGAATGAATACAAATACATGACCATACTTGCAGTTGACAGTCGTTAAACACTATTGCTCTAGATACCTCTCAGTCATCAATTCTGACTCGACATCTTTGGTACAGGAATGAAGTTAACACTAAATTCGAAACAATATAAAATGCATTGTGTGTACTTAAATGGCATAACGTAAGTGCATGTTCGAAAATTCGGACGCAAAGGAGTGATTGTACGGACGCTTCGTTCCATGTACTTAGCCAGGTGCGTATTTGAGGACCGCTCATTGATAAGGCAGTTGTAAGTGAGAATGTGAGGGCCATTCAAAACGGTACAACATTTCAACTGTGAGAATCTCTTGCAAACGGTCATGCAACATAATAAACATATTTTGAGATTTTCATGCAAATCAAGATTATAGAATATAATCTGATTCCAAGTAATGCATTTTGTCATTTAGGACTAGGTGATAGGAGATAGTTCAGCTAGCTAAACATCGTGTTCCTACCACAATATACTGAGGAGGGTGAATAAAATATTCAAGAATACTGGGATGGTCATCCATACATGCAATAAGCTTTCAGGGAGGGTCAGTATCTTCTCTGTATTAGTGCAGAAACTTCACTCTTTTCAAAATATTTGTGTTTCAGATTTAAGATTTCTTTCACATGAGTGATTCATTTTTAGAAACAGGTTTTTGACAAGCATTAATTCTTCCAGTTGAAGGTACATTATTTGGAGACTTGTCCACCATCACTTGTCCTTGGTAATCCTTTATAATCATCTCAGAAATCACTGGTCCAATATAGGTGAAATTTCATAAACATGTCCAAACCAATGATGGCATCTCTATTGACTTATGATTCATTGCCATTTTGGAGTAAGTTTAGATTCATTTTGGTCAAGTAGCTGGTTTTGGTGATGTTTGCTGTTGACTACAATCCAGGTTTACAGTGAGTATTGGGCATTATTTTTGAAAAACATTTTGTTGTACCGTTTTATGCATCTTTGAGTTGATGAATCATTCAGAATGTGACTCCTAGATACAATAATTCTGAATCAGTTCAGGGACATAATCCTGTTTTGAGTGAAGAGCATGTTTTAGAGATGCTTTTTATCTGTGAATAAAATTAGTAATGATGCCAAAACAAAACAATGCTTTTGTAATAATTGATTGATTGTTGTTTAAAGCCACACTGTTATGTGGCAGAGGTATGTAAAAAATCCAGTCTGGGGCAGACCATCCAGTGATCAACAGCATGAGCATTGATCAAGGCAATTGGGATATAATGAGGTGTGTCAACCAGGAGCACACATAGCATTTACCTTGTTTCTGTTACACAAGATTCCAGACCTAATAATATAGTGATTGATTCATTATTATTTTCTGTTTTCAGAAACTGGAGCAATTTTCACATTTGGGAAGAGCTTCTTTGCAGAAAATGTGCCAAACAAGTTTTGGGTTAAAAATGACAAAGTTTTGCAGATTGCATGTGGAGATGAGCACACAGCCCTTATCACAAGTAAGATATATGTGACTACTTATGTTTCTGTATCACTGACAGGACCTTGAAGGGTTAAACAGTGAGCCAGACAATTTCCAATATTTGTCAACTTTGATGGTGAGGAAGTGAGGTATTCCCCCCAAAAGGCAATGTGTCTGTATGTTGCAGAATGGCATGATAAAATGGCATTTCATTGTTCCCCGCTGCAACGCGGGGCGGGGGGCTGTATTCAGCAGCATCTGTATGTATGTATGTTCATCCCAATTCTTGTTAACGCAATATCACATGAACTATTGTACCGAATATCTCCATGTTTGTTAACAGCCTACATTGGGGGATTATGCAGACACCAGTCTAAGTAAACGTATCCTCAGTACTTTTCATTACACTCCACCACTGAGTCTAACAAAACCTTATGGGAGGTCGCGTCAGATAACCTTTGAGATTGACCAGTCAGAACACAGCTTACCGAATCGCGAAAGTGCACTTTCGCACATCCCTTATGAACTTTTTATCTCGAAAAGGTTCGTACCCGAACGATTCCGAATGCTATTTAGCGTACGATAGCTTCCGAGTGTTGCACATGGTGTACGTACTGCCATGACAACGGTGAGTACACAGTCGCTGAAAACAGTGTTTTTGACAATATTCAAGGATGTTAATGTGCAGAAATATTAGCAAATGGTAACCATGTTATCAGAAACCCCAAAGCGTATATACTGCAGGTCAAATAACTGTGTTATATGCTGATTTTTGTTTGTGGAGAGATCTGTCTCGGTGACCTGAATATTTTGAAAGTCCCTCTGATCCCTAAATGGTAGCCGTTGTCTGATTGGTTAAATCTATTTAAACGTCTCGCATTTGATAGGACCATCATTGGTAGCTCAAAGGTTACCTGACGCGACCTTCTACTAGGTTTTGTTAGACTCAGTGGTAGAGTGTAACGAAATACATTGAGACGAAGTTTACTTAGACTGATGCAGACACCAGTCAGTTTTGGTGACCTTCAACTTATTTTCAAGGTCACCACAATTTAGATTCTTGTTAATGCAATATATCATGAACTACTGTACCCAACATCTTTAGAATTGGTGACAGTCTACATTGGGGGATTACAAAAACACCAGTCAGTTTTGGTGACCTCCAACTTATTTTCAAGGTCACCATGATTCAGATTCTTGTTATATTCCATAAATATTCCATAAAACATTGCAACCAATTTCCTCAATTTTGTTGACAGCCTACATTGGGTGATTATCCAGACACAAGTCATTCACGCATCTTGTGTGGGAGCAAAAAGTAAAGAGTATTGAACATGTTATAAATATTTCATTCTTCTTTAGCGACAGAGGTCCTTGCCATGTTAGTGGCAAACACTTGTTTTTGTGGAAGTCGTTTTGGCTGAGTGGGTTAGGCAGCGGACTGTGTGCTGGCAATTAGGTGCCTGACTCTGAGGGTGTGGGTTCAAATCCTGCATGGGAATCAACTCAGAAAGTACTAGAATTTGTACTTAACTAAAAAAGTGTAAGCCCAAATATAACACGTTACACTGTTGGATGTGTTCAAAGGTATCTACATGATACATTTTGCCTGTATGGGTTCAAATATCCCAGCACCCAACACCTGGGACAAGTCAGTTTTCAAATAATGGTATCTTAGTTGTCCTTGGGCTACTAGATAATTTCCACTTATGGTTTCAAACTGCAAACAAACTTGGATTTCATGCCATATCTGCTCAAAATGTAGCTAATAAATTTCACAATAATAATAAAACAGAGTTAGCTTTCTTTGCTCTTTATCACTCTTGATTATGCCATAAAATCAGGATAAGTGGAAAATTACTCAGGACAGGTTACTTTCTTAAAGTCACTTGCGCTGTGGCAAGTGGCTTTTAAAAAACATTTGAACCTTTGACATGTATTGGCCCTATACAGTAATTCAGTGAGGACTTGGGTGGCAATTACGTTGCCCCTACACAGCCCATTTTATGGCATCCTGATAATATTGACAGTTGAAAAAAAATAATCTTACTCATTTAGGAACTACTGATAGACTAATTTGGGGCTTCTTGAAAGATGTGTTAGTACTATGTATGTGCACCACTTCCAGTTAATTTCTTTCAAGATTTCAATAAATATTGATCATATGATTTTGGTGAAATCATGTATAATATGATAGAGAGATCACCATTAGTCAGAGGAGCCCTGATAAGACAATGCAGGATGTACAAAATGGTATATAGGCAAGCCAGGCAGGGTAATGATCCAGCAGTCTTATTTACAATGCATATAATTTCACAACATTGTGGTCAATAGGCATTGTTGTCATAAATAAACATGTCTAATGTGTTTTGTTGGTTATTAACTCATTAGATATATACATCATTTGCTGACAAGTTATTGTAACTCAATATTTGTGATATGTATCATATTCATGTCATTCTGGATTCATTGCACCCTTGTATAGTCATGATGAAGTCATTCATGAAGGCACAAGGTGACCCAGGGGTCTTTGGTGCTGCAATTTTCTCTTGATAATGACCTCCCTTAGATTTGCCAGAATCCATCATCTGACTGAAATTCTATTCAAGGCAGATTAGAAACTCTTTGTTAACCTGAGCAATTATATTTTCTTGTTCTTGCAGGTAGTGGTCGTATCTTTATGTTTGGCTCCAACAACTGGGGCCAGCTTGGCCTACTTGATGTTAAAAGTGCCACCAAACCTAGCTGTATTAAATGTAAGTTGATTGTTGTTTTTGTCTGAAATTTGAAATTGAAAAGTAATTTCCAAAATTGGAGGTTTTTTAGAAGAAAGTCTCAAATTTGAAAGAAGCGTGCATGTAGCCATGGAAATATGTTATCTCAGTGGATCTTGATGGTTCATTTCAATCTCTGAGATGTTGCTTGATTCTTTTCTTCTTTTTTTTTGTAATAGCATGTCTTTTAATACTAAGAATTCATTTAATTATCCCATAATGAATCCATTCTTGTGTTACAGCTTTAAAAACAGAAAAGTTAAAACTAGTTGCATGTGGACGGAATCATTCAGTAATTGCAACAGGTAGGTTTACACCTGTTACCTTTTCATCAGATTGATGTCATTGATACAGGTTGTGAAGACACATGTACAGAGCATGCAGAAGGCATACAGATTTTAAGGAATAAAATGTGATAAAGTGACTGGTTTCAGAATGAAATTGGGTCAATTGATCTTCATAGGCAGACTAGATGTAACAACCTTTTAACCAAAGGGTTATGTTGACCAATTTCTTTAGCTTCTGAGAGTTTTCCTTTAGTGAGGTCCTGATGTCTGGTAGAGAGGATTTTGCCTTTGTCAAATTAGATTTTTATGGCTACGCAAACTTTGCTGTTGATCAACAAGAACTGATAAATAAATTTGATGTTTTTTGGTATATGAACCAAGCTGTTTAGTATGTGAGAGAATTTGATTTGGTTAAGCAAACCATGTACTATGGGAGGGTATTTAATTGGCAAGTCATGCCAGGGTATGTGACTGGCTAACCAATCCATGTAATACTGGAGGATGTTTATTTGGCTAGTGGCACCATTTAGTATTAGATAGATAGGATATTTATATATCGCACATATCCATGCACTAGTGCATGCTCAAGGCGCTGATATTTTTCCCCCGATCACTGGATGTCAATCGTATGTCAATCTCAACTCTCGGGGGAGTATACAACTCTTGCTGCCACTAGGTGCACCGAGTTTATCGTGGCTCTCTCATCCTAACGAGGTACCCAGTTGACAGCTGGGTGGACTGGGACACATAGTCACAGCACTTTGTCCAAGTTTACTGCACGTTGCTGTACCCGCAACCAGGTGTATGCACGTGTTCATGTGGCCACCATCGGGTCATATACCAACTCATTTGTCGGTTCTTTTAAGTGCACAGGGTGGTGTACTGTACACTAGGGATTGTGACAGCACTGAAAGAGTCTGCACACAAAGCTGACTCCAAGGGTTTTACACCCGATCACAGGTCGGCTCGATCCCGAAACCTCAACCTCGCTGGATCACTAGCCTGGCGCCTTAGCTAGCTCGCCCACCATGCCCCCATTTGGAGGGTATCTGATTGGCTAACCAATCCATGTAATATTGGAGGATGTTTATTTGGCTAGTGGCACCATTTAGTATGGGAGGGTATCTGATTGGCTAACCAGACTATGGAATGTGATTGGGTAACTAGAGCTATTAATGTAAATGATGTATTTGCTTTGCATAAGTCAAGTTAGTGAAATTTAAGTGTGCACATTGTTTTCACATTCACAGCTCCAGAGACACAGAACATATAATTCTTTAATACAAGCTGCACTTTCTCGTAAAATCACAACAAGAATCTTCAACGATAATTCATAATCTCCAATTTGAATGACAGGTTTTCATAGCACCAAGTAGTTTTAGTGAGGTTGAATATACAAAGAATGTATTGTTGTTCATTATGCTTAGTTACATCTCTTATTCAATAAGATGTTTCTAAACTTGTACTTTTTCAGAGTCTGGTAAACTGTTTTCCTTTGGTGCTAATGGCGAGGGTCAGCTGGGTATAGAGGGGATAGACGACTCCACTTCACCCTCCCATATAGATTCTCTAGATGCCATGCCATACTGTATGCTGGGGGCAGGAGTGGAACACTCTGTGGCACTCACAGGTAGGTGGAGGACCCTACTCTGTATGTCATCTGTGAACACCTATGCATGTATGTACTGAGTGTATCCTGTTACCACTCCACACAGAGACCACATACACATCCATATGGGTCATGTGAGCTCCTCACCACATGAATACTTCCACCTGGCTATATCCCTGTTGTCTCAAAGCTGTTTTTAGTTTCGAATATATTATATGTCATTATTTCTTGTGAATTTTGATAATGAATGCATTTTCTTTCTCAGCCCTTCCTTGGACTCTCTGACTCTGCACTACCATATTTACTGTTGTTTACACACTGTTGTTTAGGATTGATCCTCAGTAACCCATGCTTGTCGAAAGAAGCAACTGGATTGGGTGATCAGACTTGGTTGACACGTCATTGTATCCTAGTTGCATACATTGATGTTCATGCTGTTGATCACTGGATTGTCTTGTCCAGATTTGACTGCTTACATATCACTGCCATACAGCTTGAATATTACTGACAGATACATTAAAACAAAACTGACTCACTCATGCTGAAAACTTGTTCAGTTTAATTGTTTAGGTACTTTTAAATCGTACAGTATCATTACTGCTCAAAATGCCCATTTACTTCATTAAAACTTTTGCCATATGTAAATGTTTTAGTGTTCCAAGTACATTCTGAACAAAGGTTAAGGTAGAATTTTGTGAAGACGTTGTAGGAGTTGAATCAGTGTTTCACATTTTGAACCTCTCTAATTGTTTGTTATGAAAAGCATAAGTAAAAAGAGCATAAACAAAAGGGAGTAGGTTTATGTGGCCTTGCTGGAAATCAGTTGTCAACATCACTCCCATTAAGTTGGTATTTTCACAAAGGAGAACTTCAGAAAGGCAAAAAGTTTTAAATACAGAACTAGAATTATACTTAGGACTGAAAACAACCCAAACTTTGGATAAGAAAATTTAAAAGTTCATTGGGCAATGGAAAACACTAAACACGTGTATATTGCATTTTGTACAGTGTAGTCTGATAGTGCTGTGTGTTTGTTTCAGAGGATGGTCGGGTGTTTGTGTGGGGTGGTGGGGGTGAGGGCCAGCTGGGCTTGGGTCATGATACAGAGGTCCCCACCCCCAAGGAGCTTCCATTTGAGGAGAATGTAGTGTGTATATCATGTGGCTACTACCATACAGCCCTTGTCACAGGTGAGCCTTGATTGTCCTCTTATGCCCTTGTGCATGAAGTGCTTATTGTGAACCTAATGCAATATACTATTCTAATTGTTTGAAACAGTTTTATCATGTTCCTGGACAGTGTTTGCATCAGACTTGCTTTATTGCTTTAATATTATTTGGAACTATGAATTTCAGCATTATGTGTCTTTTAATGGAGATATCAATGTTTAGCTTCAATTTGCTCTACTCGTATACTGTGTGATTTATTAATAAGGACAGAAATACACATCTGATGAGAGACCTCTTGTGATAGCCTTACAATGTTTCCAAAACATATATCAAAATAAAACCAACATGAATATTAGGTATGGACAATTTCAGTTTTTATAGGTGTGCAATTTTGAAATTACAGTTTTGTGTATACATGTACTTGCATTCAGCATTCTCCATTATTAAGTGTAGGGTGCTCCATTATGTGTTTGTGTTCATGAGTAGTCAAGCTGGGAGTAGCCATAATGGGAAGATACCACAACTATGGTTTAGCTTAGTTCTGGAGTACTAAGTGTGTCTCTCCATCATATTTTTTCTGTTACCAGAGAGTGGCGACTTGTACACATTTGGTGAGACAGAAAATGGCAAGCTAGGCCTGGGGGACAACCCGGCTGAATACGCCACCCCTCAACATGTGTCTTCCATCACAGAAAAAGTCAAGTGGGTGGCCTGTGGAGGGTCACACACAGTGGTGCTCACAGGTCTGTTGTTATGGTCACAAGAGAGTTTGGCTTTATTATGAGTATGCCGTATAATGAATAGATATGCATCTTTGCTACAGCTGACAAATGCACTTAAGTAATGTATGCTATTTTACATGCAATGTAAAACACAACTTTGCAAATTCTAATAACAAACAAATCATCAAAAATGCCAATTCAACCTATAAAGAAAAAACACAATGAAAAAAAGCCAGCGAAATGGGAGTTCAAATGATTCGCTAATTATCGACCAGGGCTGGGTGAAAAAGTGGTTTCAACAGATATACTGCGCTGCGTTCATAACACGTGGAGTGAATAGGTTCGTGGAGCTTGAAGCAGTATGCCTGCCTGGAGTATGAGGTCATGAGCAGTAGTCTAATCTTGGCTTTGTACACAAAGAAGTCAATAATCTACTTGTTCCATCAAAAAAACCATGTTGATTGTGGTAAGCAGACTCTGTCACAGAGCAAACTCAATGTCTGGTTTATTGACACTTATATGTACGCCTGTCTGTTAATGACAATATACAATGTACCACATTCAATCACTGACCACGTGAATTAACACCTATCAGCCTTATAAGCTATAAACAAGAGCCAGCTAAGTATATCAGCCAATGAAAAAGCTTTGTTATACTTGTGTGCAGACCCACTGGCTCTGACTGGGTTCGCGACTGCTTCATTTCGAGGGAGGTAAACCCAAGTACCAAATATTGCACTTTTGATTTGCGATAATACGCTTATAATTTTGTTTATTTGTTTTTTCTGGATCAGCAATACATTTAATATATCGTGAATAAGTAATACCTCAGTTTTGATTTTTTGGTTGCATGTGACCTTTAAGGTAGAATTATGGTTTTGAATTGTCCCAATAAGTATTCACTGTTTTTAGATGGAAATCAGTGTGCATCTTTGTTCCTTCTTTCAGAGAGTGGGTCTGTGTATACCTTTGGAGAGGGAGCTAATGGCCAACTAGGACATGGCACCTTGGTTCTACAGACAGCTGTGCCACACCTGTTGAAACTAGAATTCAAGGTCACACATATAGCATGTGGGGAAAACATCACAGCAATTGTCTCAGGTATCTGTACTGTTAGAATGGCAGTTTTGTCTGAGGAGAGAGAGCAGAGGTTCTTGCTTGAATGTTTGTTATGGCTAAAGAGAAAAAAAAGGTCTTTATTTTGTATTTTGCCAAAACAATGTACATTAACAGGAATATCTTAGACAGTCATCAGCCGTCTTCAAATTCGAGGTTCCATGATGTGATATTTTTGTGGAAACAGCTGTGAAGATATTTTGTTATTAATTTGTGTTCCAGAGGGTGGGCAGCTATATACATGTGGTGATGGTAGACATGGCAAGTTGGGGCTCGGGCAGGAGAGTTTCTCAAATCAGTTCAAACCTCACAGGGTAGATCGATTTACAAAGTTCAAGGTGCAAATGGTAAGTCACAATTTTATTTACATCATGATAGGTGTATGAACTAATGCATTCTGGTACTAAATATTCTTATATATGTAATTTAAGTAAACAAGAGAGGATGATATTAGTTTACGCTGCTTTTAGCAATTTTCTAGCACTATCATGGAAGGGAACACCAGAAGTGGAAAGAAGAAACACAAGCACTGATCAGCTCAGAATCAGAGTTATATGTTGAAGTGTATTATCCCTGTTTGTCTGTAGCGGAAAAGGAAAAGTAGAAAGCTATGTTAGTGGTACATAACATGAGACTTCTTCTCACCATTAAACAGTGCAGCCAGCATGTTGTGTCTCTGAAAGGATGAAAGGCCTTATAGGAATCCTCCACTCCAGTGCCTATGTGTTTGACATTGCAGGTGTCGTGTGGAGGTTGTCACATGATTGTGAAGGCACGGAGACGGATACAGGACAAAGACGTTGACATCGAAGTGGAGATTGAGGAAGCAGCACGGATGTTGAATCACACGCTAAAGGGACTCGACCTCAATAACAGCGTGTCAGCGAGGGATCGGAGGAGGCAGACCATGGTTAGCCCGAGTATTGTTTCGAGGGCACCAAAAGGAGCCTTTAAATTAGCCCTTAAATTCCTAGAAAAATACTTGTTGGTTGTTAGTAACCATTTCTGAACAGAAAAACTTTCCCAATCAACCAGTAAACAGTTCTGAACACTTGTAAGCATTTTGTAGTGCCAGTTTTCTAACTTGAGTCAGATTATCTAACCATGTGAACATTCTGATAACTGACAAGTGGCTTTCTTGAGAAGATTGTATTTTTAGCATTTTCTAAACCATGAACTGGAGTGACAATGACATATACTGCACAGATGTTTAACATTTTTTCTTTACTTCCCTTGGACCTATTAATGTAAGATGCTCTGACCTAACGTACACCTGTTTGTACAGCCAAGTCCCAATATGTCACTGAACCGGACGCTGCCATCGCTAGGAAACAACCGCACACTTCCGGTGCTCAACGGCCATGCGACACTCCCCAACATGAAAAACCAGGCAAATCTATTGCAGAAGGGCATGCTTCCTGGCATCAAGATAGATGGTGAGAGCAACCAGAACTTGGAGAGATGGACAGGACAAGATGGATGAAATGGGATGTAACGAATAATATGGGTTGAATGGATAGTGGCAGTGGCTACATTAGGGAGGGGCAGGATGGATAAGTATAAGATGAGTGGACGAGTGGGATGGATAAGGACAAGATGGGTAGAGAGGCAGGGTGGATAAGTATAAGATGGGTGGATGGACAGCCTGGATAAAGACAAAATGAGTGGGTGAGCAGGGTGGTTAAGGACATGATGGGCAGAGGGGCAGGGAGGATCAGGACAAGATGAGTGGATGGGCAGGGATAATCAGGATACGATTGGTTGGTGGGCAGGGTTAATCAGGATAAGGTGGGTAGGCAGGGTGGGTCAGTGCAAGATGTGGATGGGCAGGGTTAATCAGGACAGGATTGGTGGATGGACAGGGTGTATAAGGACAAGATGGATGGATGGACAGGGTGGATTAGCACAAAATGGGTGGGTGGACAGGGTGGATAAGGACAAGATGGGTGGAGGGACATAGGTAACCAGTGTACGGTTGGTGGGAAGGGTGGATGAGGATAAGATGGGTGGAGGGATATAGGTAATCAGGATAAGGTGGCAGGCAGGGTGGATCAGTGCAAGATGGGTGGGTGGGCAGGTTGAATAAAGGCAAGATGGATGGTCAGGGTGGACAGAGACAGGGTTTTTGGTTTGAGAGGGTGGATAAGGACAAATTTAAACATAGGTGTTTCTTCAGATTTTGGAAACTGTAATGCAAATGTTATGCAGCTAGCCATTTCTCTCATTGTGCAGATGCAACACCATACACAATTTGATGTTTTTCCCCCCAAAACATGTTTTCAGTGTTACCTGTGATTTGTGTCTTGTGTCAATAAAGTTTTTGCCCATTCTGCAGACAAGAAGGAATCAGAATCAGAAGAAGAAAGCGAAGAAGAAGAGGAGGAGGAAGTGGCAAAGGAGAAGAAGGTAGGAATGAGGTTTTTTTTACATCAGCCATGTTTGCCTTTCCATGTCACTAGAGAACTTACATCTGGTGACTTGAAAGATGTCCAGTATATCCTTGATGAAGCCACGCTCTGCCAACATTATGTCAGTGTGTTCATCTTCATGTATGAGTCAGGTAGTAAACCTTAGATAGTTGGAAGTTTAGAGTAATAGTCACTTTGATTTTTCATCTTTGTTGTCATGTACACAAACCTAGTTATTTCAAATCATGTTTCAAAGGGAAATGCGGGTCTGACAATCTTGAGAAATCTTGAATTAATGTGAGACTTTATCTTCAAGGGATGACACAGTTTGTGAGTAAAGCCTGGAATATCTTACACAATCATGACTGATTTCAGGGTTGCAGTTTTTATTGATCTCCAACCTTGGAGAGCTCTTTTACCCCCAGCCCATACCTAATGTTACTGTGTAAAATTTGATTTTTCATACGCTGCGGCTAAACCCAAGAATATGCTCTTATGGGTATGAATGTATGATTCTGTTTTATTTATGTTGATTGTGACAGGTGGGATTACAATATTTTCAGTTCCTTTAATGAATTCTAATTGGAAATATTTTTCTATGTCACTAACAATTTGAAAAATTAATCTTCTGTCACTGTCCAAGAAAACGAACCCATCTGAATCCCAGGTATTGACAGGGACAGGTTATTACAAATACTAGGACACAATCACATTTTGGGCATCAAGGTTTGTGTACATGATGTGTACTTCAAGATGCTGGCAACAGATAGACCATTAACCCTCTTGCTTTCTTACCCCTCTGATAGAAAATCACCCCTCAGCCACTACCTAGAGGATCTCCCAAGACGAAGGCCCCACAGCCCAAGGTAGCAATTGTGTGTCCTTCAGCTCTGTGTTTAGAAGACTGTGTTGCATGCATAGTCATTGTGTGTTCATGTTTGTGTGGTTCAAGAGAAATAGGCTTGCATCTTGACCTAGATTTTTAATGTTCATTGTCGAAAATAATCATGATGAATAATATCCTAAATATTTCTGAGTTTTTGAGACCATTTGTAGTGGTATGTGTTTCACAACATGGACTGTGACTTCATGTCTAAACAGTGTTAGGTTTGAACACATTCTAGTTTGTTAATGCAAATGTCACTGAAGACAAAAGTCAAGCCAGGTCAAGATTGTTACATTTCATATTTTATGCTCAGTTGAAGACACTTCATTTCAATTAAATTTTTGTATGTTAATATTAAAGAATTTATTACTATATGACACAAATGTGTGTATGTTGGGATGAATAATAGGAGTACTGACACTGGTATCAGAATAGTTCTCTTGGCAGAGAAGAGCTATCTCCCTGCATCTCTCATTCAAATATACAGGACTCGTGTGAAGGCCTATGTGTCAGTCAATATTGAAACTTTTTATTTGACATTTTTTTTAGACAAATCAAAACTCTTGATGACAATGTTTGTAATTTTGCTGTTCACTGAACTTGTTTTACATGTTATTAGAACATGAGATAAGTTACTTTTTGTCAAAACAACTGATGTAGAATATTGATGATTCAGAGATGACAATACGTCAATTAATACTTAACAAATTAGTCCACCATGAGGTCAGTGGTAAATGAGGTTTGGTTATGGCGACATACTGACTCTGTCCTCTCATTGACGTTGACCTCAGACCGGAATCACATGAAGTCAGACTCCAAGTGTAAGGATTTCTATTTCAGTCAGGTTCAAAAGATTATTTTTTTGCCTTGCACACGTTAAGATATCTGGTATTAATGAAAACTGCAATAGTAGTTAGCTTTTTGAAGATTAGTCGCAACACATCATGAAAATAATCATTACCATCAAAACTCAAGGAATTTCAGAGGAAATACAGTTAGTGTGTGTGATACAACTCTTCTTTGAAACAATTGGTTTGTTTCTTACAGAAGTTAGGTATCAATGAAGAGCTTTGGGAAATCGTTTTGCAAAAAAGAAAGGTCAACATTTTTTGTGTAAACATTATGTCCCTGCAGTAATTTCAACAATGTATTGTGATTGAAAATGCGAATTGTATAGCAGTATTCAATGATTGAATGTCAGGCTAATTTGTGGAAGCAAAATTTAAGTCAGAAATGTTTTAGACAGAATCACAACTCAAATTATTGTCCCATGTTGCCATAAACAAGCATGTATTTATGACTGGTCTGATGGTTACCATGGCAATGGTGTAACAAAAGTAGCAGAGGCTCCTAATCTGCATGCATGATGCTGCTTGGGCTTGGCCAGTTAGACTAGTTGTTGCTCACAGGAGGACTCTGAGGACGAGGGGGTGGCAGGGTCAGAGGATGAGCAGGAGAAGGAAATCCAGAGGAAGGTGGATGAGGAGGATGATAAGTGGAGCAAGGAGAAGGTGGAGGAACTGGCCAATGGCATGGAAGAAGAGGGGGACGATGAACTAAGTGATGAGAAGGAGAATGAGGACCCCCAAGTAAGGTGTTGGGTGGTGCATCACAGAACTAACACCACTGTCAGGTCCCATCTTTGGTGACAGCACCAGGCTGGTTGAGCTTATCAGATTTGCAATTTGTCCTTCACTTCTCCCTTGATCTTTTTATGACATCATATGTTATATCAGTTAAATAATTACAATGAATAATTCAAATGGTGATGAAACCAGTAACACATTTCTAACCTGGCAATAGCTGTGATCTATGATTTTAGATACAATGGTCGTTAGTTCCAGGCTTGTGCTGTGATCAAGGGGAGACAACTGGTTGGCACTGCACTGTTTTGTTGGACAAGAATCTTAACACATGCTTTTCCTCACACATGGAGTCTGAAAATCCTTTTGTGTTTCACAAGTCATTAGTATTTCAGGGAGTTAAGAGGAATGAAATGATTTTTTCGAGTTCACAAGGATTGCAGCTCTCTAGTTGATGGCCTGAAATTCTTTTAGTTTTTTTCTTAAATGTCAGGCATGAAAACTTCATGTCTGACCTGGTGCTGTATTCTTCATGTGATCACCTGTATTGTTTCTTCATGACACTGCAACATTTTCTTCTCAGTTGCATCACCATTTTTCGTCCTGCTAACCTACTGCATGTTGAAATATGTGGCTAATCTGGCTGTGTGGTATCTAATGTGGAGATAGTTGTCTTGTACTGATACTGGTTGCGCTTCTCATGGTGTGTCTTTGCATCTTCATGGTTTTGTTTCTGTAGCACTTTCAGAAACTGGTAAGTATGACTGAACAAAATAGGACATTTCTAAAACAAGTCACTGCTACTGACAGGAAAAAAAGGAAAGCATGTGACATCTGGGATAAAGTGAAAATAGAGCAACCACAGCAGTCTGTTATTCTCTGTCTTGTCACGACCTATGCTTCTCAGAAAGAAAGGCAATAAAATGGACCACATGTCCATATCGTATCTTATCACTATTGCTTGGGTTGATGCTGATGATGTCAATCACTGGATTGTCTCGTCCATTATTCACAGATGACCATCTTATATGTAGAGGGTTACTGAGTGTGGCAAACAAACATGTTGATACATGACTTTATTGATAAGAAAGAAATAACTAAAATTTTGATTCACGACACCATACCTTTGTTTATGCTTTTCAACTCGAGTATAACAGGTTGACTGTCCATGAAATTGTTGATCTTGTTGTCTGATAGTGACTAGGGACATTGGTTGTTTCAGCCTCGCACCTTGCCTGGAACAACTCCCACCCCCAGGAAGAAGGCTGAGGATGAGAAGGAGGAAGATGAAGAAGATGAGGAGGAAGAGGAGGAAAAAGAAGAAGAAAAGAAAGGAAAGAAGGGCAAGAAAGACAAGAAGAAAGAGAAAGGTGTGTTGTCTAATTAATATTTGTGTGCCAAACTTGTTCCTGTTTAATTGTTTTCGACTTTCATTAAGTGGAATGTAGGTGTACCCCTGATGGATTTGTCAACATACGAGTGTGTGAGTCTGTGAGTCTGTGAGTCTGTGAGTTTTAGTTTTACACCACTAAACAATATTCCAGTAATATCTCAGTGCAGGACACCAGAAATTGTGTATCATTGTACCCATGTCAAAACCGAAGCCAGTTTTTTGGAGAGATGAGCGAATACTTTAACTACTAAACCTAGCAATCACTGACTTAACAAGCTACATCTCTTTCAGACAAAAAGGAAAAGAAGGGTGGAGGTCTGTTTGGGAAGAAGAAAGCTGCTGCTGAAGAAGATGAGGAGGAGGAAGAAAAAGACGAGGTGGAGGAAGAGGAGGTGAAGGGAAAGAAGAAGAAAGGTGGGAGGTCTTGCTGTAGAGCATCCGTGGTTCTTTGGAGTAAGATCTGAAGGCTTTTGACTAAGACTGTCTTTCAGGTGTATTGAAGTGATACGAAAGTAAGAAAACTTGTGTGAAGTTATAAATCAAACAGTACATAGCCTATATTTGTGGAGGTTTTATGTAAAGCAGTATGTAGCCTTCATTTATGGAGTTATAAACATAAAGAAAGGGGCAGTTTGAAAGGATAATGTAGTCAAATTGTGTTGCAGATAAAAAAGAAAAGGAGAAGAAAGATAAAAAGAAAGACAAGAAGAAAGGGAAGAAAGGAAAAGAGGAAGAGGAGGAGGAAGATGAAGAAGAGGTATGGTGAAGAATATTAAGTGAAGCTATTCACTGTTAAGTGAAGCCATTGATAATGGTACCAAATATTATTCTTCAAGATTATTTATGTATTCATCCATAAGACTATACCTATTAAGGGGCAATTATCAAATAATATTTGTAGTCTTTCATCAACAATGTGGTTGCTGTTATTATTCCAGGAGAAGACTGACAAAAAAGGCAAGAAGAAGGACAAAGATAAGAAGAAGAAAGGAAAGGATGAGGAAGAAGATGATGAGGCAGAGGGCAAAGCAGAGGATGGAGAGAAGGACAAGAAGGAAGAGGAGGAGAAGAAGGAAGAAGCACCCCCACCCAAGAAGAAGGTGAGATCAGACCTCTAGGGCAAGAGCAGATTGGTGCGACAAATAGAATTATGCTACTTTGGACAGGGTTTGTATAAGCTTGAACAAGCCTAAAGAGGTCCTTATTATGTGTGAGCCTTGAAAAGGCCCTAATTGCCAGGGGCTTGACCTGAAAAGGCCTTAAATGTTGCAAAACTAGTTGAGTTATAATTTTGCCAGAAACTAATACAAAAAAAATACCAGATGCGTTATTTAATCACCATCATAAGGCAAAAGTTTTCTGGCATAGGGATGTAGCTTAGAGGAAAGTCCCTTTGATGGTAAATCCCACATTCACCCACCCTGTCCTGTTTTCCTGTTTTCTTAAGTTTTACTTTTGCGTAACCTTCATTCATTGATATAAGTGTGATGAAAATCTTATTTTCAGTGCATACTCACTGTTTATTTATTCATTGATTCAGCAAATTGAAAATGACTACTGTTCCCATCGTGATTGACTCATCTCTTTGCCGAAGCCATTTGTAATCATCATCCATTCGTGTGCACACAACAGTTTCATGGATTGTGTAGTTACTATATATTTCTATGAACGACAGTGCATTGCAGTAAATATTGACACCTAGGAAAGCAGACAATGACATGTGACAATGACAATAACGAAATCTCACAACTTCTCACAAATCTCACAAGTATCACTTGGTATCAGTGGCATTAGTGATCAGGGGCTATTTATATCAGTGATGGCCAGTTAGATTTAGTGTATTTACGTGAAGTGCAAAGATTCGGAACAATTTTTTTAAGCGAGGTATGGTATTGTGTTCATGAAAGGTACCACTTCATGACGTCATACAAGAATTAATCTATGAGATAGCATGATAATTACAGGGATCCACAAATGAAGGTTATCCACGCATTTAGGTTACAGTTCTGTCTGTGTTTCTATGAGGCCTTGAGATTGTTGATTAAACCTGTATAAGAAACAATAAAGGCATTATATTTGATGGCTGATAATCTGTATAAACTTAAAAACTGTTTGATGCCAGGTAGACATACGGTGATACTGGCAGGGAAGCACAAGTCAATCAAAGTCTGCTGAGTACGAGATAGTATTATATCTGGTGAACACCTGCAAGTACACACAGTGCCACAACTAACTTCTTAACTGTTTGGTTGGTTTTCCCTGAAGAAATGACAGCGTATAGCAGATCTCCAGTAGATGAGCTCCCTAACTGGGATCAGGTGGTCACTTGGAAAGAACGACTGATTGTGCAAACGTGGATGTAGGCATCGATAGCTGCTGCTGCTGCTGACTACTGGTTTATACAGCTGCTGACTGTGAACTCTTGTGAATGTTTACTCACACATGCATGCATTCTCACACAATCACGTACATGTTCTCTCACTTTACACCTCACATATATTTCTGTTTTGTGAATGTGATTTGTAAACTGTTTGTGTCATTGTCCTTTCCTTTGTTTTCAGTCGCGATTTTGCACAATATTGTGATCAGACCAAGGAATGATGTAGACATTTGTCTGGAAAATCTTCCTAGGGGAGACAACTCAATGACTGCCATAACCTCTTGGAGCTGAGTGCCAGGTGGACAAATGGATGCTACTAGTGTTATGTACATATTTATCAACAATCAGGCATCACTAGTAGCATCCACATTCTTGGTTCAAGAAGCTGATGTGATATTCTGATATTCTGTAGAATGCTACGTGCGACGATGGGACAGAAGATTTGCCTTCAGACAGAATGGGTACAGAATGAGATTGGATTGAGTTTGTCTTTGAAAGAAGACATTTTTGTATTGATAAATTCAGGTGACTTTTGACACAATGAATCGGTTTTCAGTGCCTGGAGTTATAACAACATTAAATGTATCAATATGGATTCATCAGGTTTTGACGTGTATTGATTCAGAACGCTGCCTGATCAGACCTTGATTTCTACACCTCTGTGGTGCATCTAGAAGTATTGGCCAAAACAGAAGCAGCCTCTTCGCTTCTGCTATCATACTTCATTCGTAAAATATTTCTTCAACAACTTGGCTGTCATTAAGAAAACTCATGAACATCCAATAAATGCCAGGTGTCATGAGTGTACAAGTAAGTTTGAAACAGTAACTGTCAATTGCTAAAGCAACCATGTTTTACAAGAATATCAAAAGATGAGCTTGACCTTTCCTAGATATGCACCAAGTTAGATGAAACAAAGAAGGTTTCATTGATATACAAAAATGTACTTTGCCTCAGTCACACATTTGTACATCTTTGTTTTACTGAAATCTGATATCTGAGCATGACCTCTTACTTGTTTTGACTAAAACCATTTGAAACCACATCCTGAAACAAGGTACATACCAAGCAGAAGAATAAATGCATGAACACCTGAAAAAAAAGTAACCACAAGCATTTTCAAGCTTTTCTACCTTGGGACATTGACCTCAGAACATTCCATGACCATGCCAAAATAATTTCCATGAGCACCATGGAATAATCTGTCACAGACTAATTCCAGCAAAATCTGAAAGCCATTATCATCAGTAAATAGGTGTCTGGAGTAAGAGAACACATATTTATTCCCAAATGATTAATAGTAAATGAAGTTTAAAACTGATTGCTCAAACTAGATGAACTCAAAATGTGTAACTTCTTAGAAAGGCATTTTATAAGTTGTATAGGTGAAGGTAAACTAAGTTTTGTGGATAGTCAACTTCTTTATTGCAATGAGTGCAATGTTTGGGTTGCTTGATAGCATTGCATTCATTGAATTTGCAATAAAGAAGTTGACTATCCATAGACATTTTTCCTTCAAAATGTAAAATCTGTACATGTGTCTAGTAAAATATATTAATGAAAGCAAGAGGAAAAATATTTCAATTGTAAAGATAGATGTCTTTGACAAACTGCAGTATTTTGTTTATGCTCTGTTTAACGTAATCCACTTTTTGTACTACTGCATTGTGTGTTGATTATTTGCTGGTGTATTAAGTACAAGTGTGTAAATGAGGTAGGGAGAATGTACATATGTCTAATTATCTCTATCTCACATTGCCATCTGCCCTGTAGGCTGTGTAACATTGGCTCTGATTGTGATTAAGCAGGACAGGGTGTCTCTGTAATGTAGAATTATGTCAAAAATGGTTGGTAGTATATCCCCTTGTTGCTCATCGCAGTAGTCTCTACCATCCTTTTATACAGTATACTCATAGATCTCACTGTTTGTGTATCTTTTTGTACACTAAATTCTTTGGCTAATGAATACTCTTATTTCATAAACAGATTACTTATAGTCGGAATATAGTTCATGAATATCAGTATGGCAGTGAACAGTCCTGAACTCCATTAGATTGATATGCAAGATATATAGCATCAGCCTGCTAGTCCAGGCTATCTATTGTGCCACCTATCAGCAATGGCTTCCAGGACTTGAATAGGGCTGTAGGAGTTCACCGAATGTTGGATGCAACGAAATACACAGTGCCATGATACAGGTATCATAACGATTGGTATCGATGCAAGACATTACCATTTTAATAGACTTACATATGAAAAAAAGTGAACTTAAATTAAAACATACTATTTTCAAATGTACAAGTTTTTTTTATTAGCTCACATTACTTCAGCTGATATATATTTCCATGGATGAAAGTGTTTCAGGTGTATCAAGTATTTTACAGTATGTTGTGCAAAGTTGTGTCCCTTGAGCTCTTCAGGATCCTGTGATAGTGTGTTTGATACATGTTATCACTGGAATGCTGCTCAAATTGGCATAAAACTAAAACTCACTCACATACTGTCAGCTGTATTGCTTTTTTCTGCACTTATGACACCACATGCAGTCTGTGTCTGAAGTGCTTGTATCTTCTCCACAAAATATTCTCTTCCATCCATGTTTATTTGCATGTTTCTCATCTCTTCCCAGGCCAAACTTACTGTTTTACAAAACAAAATCTAAGAAATTGGTGGTGGTTTGTTTCGAATTTCTGTTTCATAAAATACATGAAGAAGATGAAACTATGTTGTTCAGCTATCAAGACAGAGTGCAGCTTAAAGAAACATAGTTCTTTTAAACGTCCACATTTCCAAAACGTTTCTTATCTGCAAGGGGACAACACTTATCTAGCCCGGTAGACAGCCTGCTGGTATTCTCAACCAAAGGCAGGAATTTGGGGTGATGTTTTCTTCTTCATCTCTATAGCCTCTTTTTGAAGAAGACGAGAAACATGTGAAACAATATGGATGACTTAGCCAGAAATGCTAATGTCTTATTTTTGTGTCACTATACAATGTATATAGTTGTAAACAAATCAGCAACCGTCCATACCTGTTTATCATTATGAAGTATATGATTGCTTCAAGTCCATAATATTTCTATTTTGTTGACATTTTTTATTGAATATTTTTTCATGGCATGTGAATGAAATTTGGTCACAGTTGTACATACATTATGCATAATGATCATTTTGGTAAATCAACAATTCCTGCCAGGTGAATTTAATTATATTCCTTTGTACTTACATCATGTTATATCCATTTTCATCAATATCCTACTTCCACATACAGCTATATTTCAGAGGCATCACTTGGCTTTTTACTGGCATGCTGATCTGAAACACCCTTTTATAGTTGGAGGGCTGTTAAACCAGACTCACTCAGTCACTCACTCCAGGTACAGACTTACAGAGGTTGAGAGACCTGGAATCCTTGGAGGATTTTGGCTCAGTTATTTTTCTCACTCAGTTTCTACATCTGTCCAAATTGGAAATTGCATTTCCCTCCACTAAGTATGATATCTCCCAGCATTGTACAGCAGGTTGACAAAGATACTGGCCCTCTAAGCAAGTGCAGGTAACACCTGCTTAAAATCATCATGATCTGAGTCATTAATATGACATGTTAGTCTTTTTTAGAAAGGAGTAGAATATTATCCATGTAAGGAAATGAAAAAAGAAAAGCCATTAATGGTAGTTTTGCAGCACATTTTCAGATGGACAGTTATGTCTCCATTTCACTTGGACGGCAGGTTCAGGGCTATGTTCCCTTTTTGCAGAGTTGAGTACTGGTATTTTCTGCAGATTTTGTTGTGTAAAAGGTCACTTGTCTGGAAAACTTATTTTTTGAAAAAACTGTTCTCATTTCTGCTTCTGTTTGTGTTTTGTAGCTGCATTATTCCACTCTCATAGTCAGCACCCCCATTATTACTGCACATAACCTGTGTGTAAGTTACACTGTCCAGTTGTCTGTAAGGAAGTGTGTTAGGATTTCCTCAAGGTAAGTGGCGATCAGTATCTTCGCCAAGATGATGTTCTGAATGTGAAATTCGGTTGTTGGGGCAAAGTCTACAAACTGTGCCTCTCTCCCTTCTGTATTTCTCGGCTGTACATTGTTGCCCTTTGCTAATTGATCTGATTACAGAGAGCCTACCAGACACAAAACTTTCAACAAGCCCTCATGGGGCACCTTCTCAAAGCACTCTCAAAACCTAGAATAAGTTGTGATACACATTGTACTGTAATTTTGAAGTTGTCATTCTTCATTTGTTGTATCCCCAGCAGTGATACTGCTGGAATATCGATAGATGAGGGTAAAACTCATACTGTCCAGGGTATATACACCATACTGTCTTTTGAATCTGTTCAGCACTGATTGTGTTTCCTGAGTCATCTTAGTATGAGGTCATTCATGTTATTTCATGGGTTTAATCTTTATGCCCAGATTAAGGAGGCGTGGTTGGTTGGAAGAAAAGCACTTTTTAAAAATGCCTTTGAATGAGGAAACAATGCATATGGATGGATATAATAGCTACTTTTCATTACTGATAGGGCCCTGTGTGAAATGTGCATGATGTTGGGAAAGTAGACTATAATCTCCAAATCATCATCGTCATTGGTAGGGATTGAGAAATACAACATGAAAAGGATGAACAAACAGCATAGTCCTGTCATAGGTGCCCCAAATTAGTCTTGGTATAAATATGACTATGACAACTTGAGCTCTAAGATTCACTCTGCGTTACTAAGACTAAGGAATCTTTGTTGTAACATGAAGATTATTAGGTGAAACCATGGATTAGGTGCTGAGATTCGGGTCAGTTACTGTAACTAACACCCTACCTCCACTGTGATAACGGTTTAGTTTGAACTTAAAATGGTGTGTATATAAAATATACATGTGTATAGTGTAATGACAGGACATTGTCCTTAGCTTCACAACTGTTTTATCAGTTGAAGACAGTAAGTGTAAATATGCCCAGTCAACGTTTAGTGAGACTTATCTAGCTAGTACACTTTATTATGATCCTCAAACATATGAATATTCATGTCGAGCAGAATTTTAACTAAGTAACATGTTCCTATTCTGCCTGTCACAAACATTTTGTAATACACAGGTATCAGAACGATTCTTTTCAAATGTTGAACTAGAAATGCAATATACTTATAACAAGTCAAATATAAATTACATTTTAAGTGTGTTGTTGTGTTATTTTTTGTCTAAACATGTCTTTGGTCATTTGGCAAAGGATGCCAGTTGGAATTAGCCCTTTCATGACAGCATGGTATCTACCTCTGTCCATTGACATCAACAGATGATTCTTAGGGTCAGTGGTGTGTATACTTCAAAGGGAGCCTGTAAGTATTGAAGATACAGGTCTGGCTGCGTACAAAACATTAAGGGAGTACTTAGCATCCAATACAGGTGAGACAGACAGGCAATGAAGGTATGAATATGTACCAAAGATATTGTTTAGGTAATCATTCAGTGCAAAGTAATCATGTACACAAATAGTGTATGACGATGAATGTCAGAATATTGTTTCATATAAACTGATTAAGTAAATGTCAGTTTTGTTCAATAACAAGTAATGTTCATTATAGTTATTTCGGGCTAGTATATTACATGCTATAGTCAGAACTGTACACTAGTAGAAGAAATAGAAAAATTATTGGGGAAGTTAGGAGTGGCTTACAAATATAATGTATTTATGTGCTCTCATTCATCATGAAAATTAATTTCATAGATTCAAGATGGATTGTTATAATTAGCTTCTTTTATACTTGTGTAATGTTAACAATATGAACCTGCGTCAGCGTTTCAAAGCGATGCTATTTAAAGCCGATCTGGACATTACCCTTTGGTTCATTCTCCATTGAGAGTGGGTGACTTCAGTTATACACTGCACTCTAGCAATATTCCAGCTCTTAGGCAGTGGTCTGTAAATAACTGAGACAGACAATCCAGTGATCAACAGTATGAGCATCGATCAACTGAGAACTGATGATTGTCAGCGAGCCTGACCACCTGATCCTGTTAACCGCTTCTCATGACAACCTTTTATGTCAAGCATGGGTTACTGTGGATCCACACTACCCCGGATCTCATCCTCCACTGACGTGCTGGGGTAGTCTGGTGGTTATAACATTCACTTGTCATGCAGAAGGCCCAGGATTGATTCCCCAAATGGGTACAATGTGTGAAGCCCATTTCTGGTGCCTACTACCATGGTATTGCTGGAATACTGCGAAAAGCAACTCACTCATTCTCTATTGGCCAAGAATACTTCTGGCTGCTTTGTGGCATTGTTGCATTTTTAAAGAATAAACTGGGAATAGTGTATGTGCATATGTAAGAGCAAAGCCACCCTAGCTGATACTTTACCAGCTCTACGTCACTGAAAACCCTGCTGATAGCTAATGGCAGACACACCTCTGAACAACATCAGCCACTGAAAGGTGTCGTCTACAAAATCAACTGCGACTGTGGCAAGACATGTAGGTGAAACCTCCTGGACCATAAACATCAAAATCAAAGAAAACTTATCATCTATAACTAAATCAGATCGAAAATCAGCAATATCCGACCACATCATCAAATGTCCCAGTCACAGCATAATTTCGGACAATGTAGAGATATTATCCAAAAACCACAAGGACTTCACCCAAAGAAAACTGGCAGAAGCAGGTCAAATCCAGAGACACAAGCCCTCAATCAACAGCGGTGAGGGATATCTCATCCCAACTGCATACAATGAACTGATATATATAATATATTACAGCTCGCCAGCCATCATTACTAATTACCCTATCAGCCATGTATACTTTGTTTCGGCTACAGTCACCACTGGCTTCCTCTTAGTGTCAGATCATTACCACCATCCATTGGTGGTGTTGTTAATCCCCCCTTTGATTCATACCTACCATAGGTGTGACTTCACACATAACTGCAGACAAGAAGACCACACACAAAAGGTGTGACTTCACACATAACTGCAGACAAGATGACCACACACCATAGGTGTGACTTCACACATAACTGCAGACAAGATGACCACACACCATGGGTGTGATTTCACACATAACTGCAGACAAGATGACCACACACCATAGGTGTGACTTTGCACATAACTGCAGACAAGATGACCACACACCATAGGTGTAACTTCGTTAATAACTGCAGACAAGAAGACCACACACAAAAGGTGTGACTTCACACATAACTGCAGACAAGATGACCACACACCATGGGTGTGATTTCACACATAACTGCAGACAAGATGACCACACACCATAGGTGTGACTTTGCACATAACTGCAGACAAGATGACCACACACCATAGGTGTAACTTCGTTAATAACTGCAGACAAGATGACCACACACCATAGGTGTGACTTTGCACATAACTGCAGACAAGATGACCACACACCATAGGTGTGACTTTGCACATAACTGCAGACAAGATGACCACACACCATAGGTGTGACTTTGCACATAACTGCAGACAAGATGACCACACACCATAGGTGTGACTTTGCACATAACTGCAGACAAGATGACCACACACCATAGGTGTGACTTTGCACATAACTGCAGACAAGATGACCACACACCATAGGTGTGACTTTGCACATAACTGCAGACAAGATGACCATACACCATGGGTGTGATTTCACACATAACTGCAGACAAGATGACCACACACCATAGGTGTGACTTTGCACATAACTGCAGACAAGATGACCACACACCATAGGTGTGACTTTGCACATAACTGCAGACAAGATGACCACACACCATAGGTGTGACTTTGCACATAACTGCAGACAAGATGACCACACACCATGGGTGTGATTTCACACATAACTGCAGACAAGATGACCACACACCATAGGTGTGACTTTGCACATAACTGCAGACAAGATGACCACACACCATAGGTGTGACTTTGCACATAACTGCAGACAAGATGACCACACACCATAGGTGTGACTTTGCACATAACTGCAGACAAGATGACCACACACCATAGGTGTGACTTTGCACATAACTGCAGACAAGATGACCACACACCATAGGTGTGACTTTGCACATAACTGCAGACAAGATGACCACACACCATGGGTGTGATTTCACACATAACTGCAGACAAGATGACCACACACCATAGGTGTGACTTTGCACATAACTGCAGACAAGATGACCACACACCATAGGTGTAACTTCGTTAATAACTGCAGACAAGAAGACCACACACAAAAGGTGTGACTTCACACATAACTGCAGACAAGATGACCACACACCATGGGTGTGATTTCACACATAACTGCAGACAAGATGACCACACACCATAGGTGTGACTTTGCACATAACTGCAGACAAGATGACCACACACCATAGGTGTAACTTCGTTAATAACTGCAGACAAGATGACCACACACCATAGGTGTGACTTTGCACATAACTGCAGACAAGATGACCACACACCATAGGTGTGACTTTGCACATAACTGCAGACAAGATGACCACACACCATAGGTGTGACTTTGCACATAACTGCAGACAAGATGACCACACACCATAGGTGTGACTTTGCACATAACTGCAGACAAGATGACCACACACCATAGGTGTGACTTTGCACATAACTGCAGACAAGATGACCACACACCATAGGTGTGACTTTGCACATAACTGCAGACAAGATGACCACACACCATGGGTGTGATTTCACACATAACTGCAGACAAGATGACCACACACCATAGGTGTGACTTTGCACATAACTGCAGACAAGATGACCACACACCATAGGTGTGACTTTGCACATAACTGCAGACAAGATGACCACACACCATAGGTGTGACTTTGCACATAACTGCAGACAAGATGACCACACACCATGGGTGTGATTTCACACATAACTGCAGACAAGATGACCACACACCATAGGTGTGACTTTGCACATAACTGCAGACAAGATGACCACACACCATAGGTGTGACTTTGCACATAACTGCAGACAAGATGACCACACACCATAGGTGTGACTTTGCACATAACTGCAGACAAGATGACCACACACCATAGGTGTGACTTTGCACATAACTGCAGACAAGATGACCACACACCATAGGTGTGACTTTGCACATAACTGCAGACAAGATGACCACACACCATGGGTGTGATTTCACACATAACTGCAGACAAGATGACCACACACCATAGGTGTGACTTTGCACATAACTGCAGACAAGATGACCACACACCATAGGTGTGACTTTGCACATAACTGCAGACAAGATGACCACACACCATAGGTGTGACTTTGCACATAACTGCAGACAAGATGACCACACACCATGGGTGTGATTTCACACATAACTGCAGACAAGATGACCACACACCATAGGTGTGACTTTGCACATAACTGCAGACAAGATGACCACACACCATAGGTGTGACTTTGCACATAACTGCAGACAAGATGACCACACACCATAGGTGTGACTTTGCACATAACTGCAGACAAGATGACCACACACCATGGGTGTGATTTCACACATAACTGCAGACAAGATGACCACACACCATAGGTGTGACTTTGCACATAACTGCAGACAAGATGACCACACACCATAGGTGTAACTTCGTTAATAACTGCAGACAAGATGACCACACACCATAGGTGTGACTTTGCACATAACTGCAGACAAGATGACCACACACCATGGGTGTGATTTCACACATAACTGCAGACAAGATGACCACACACCATGGGTGTGACTTCACACATAACTGCAGACAAGATGACCACACACCATGGGTGTGACTTCACACATAACTGCAGACAAGATGACCACACACCATGGGTGTGACTTCACACATAACTGCAGACAAGATGACCACACACCATGGGTGTGATTTCACACATAACTGCAGACAAGATGACCACACACCATGGGTGTGACTTCACACATAACTGCAGACAAGATGACCACACACCATGGGTGTGATTTCACACATAACTGCAGACAAGATGACCACACACCATAGGTGTGACTTTGCACATAACTGCAGACAAGATGACCACACACCATAGGTGTGACTTTGCACATAACTGCAGACAAGATGACCACACACCATGGGTGTGACTTTGCACATAACTGCAGACAAGATGACCACACACCATAGGTGTGACTTCACACATAACTGCAGACAAGATGACCACACACCATGGGTGTGACTTTGCACATAACTGCAGACAAGATGACCACACACCATGGGTGTGACTTTGCACATAACTGCTGTCACATTTAGGCAAAACTCTACAGTATTCCTAGTTCTAAGAAAAAGTGGATCACCAAACACAGCCTGCTTTCAGCAAGTCCTCACATTCAAGCTTACAATATTTCATGTCAAATGCTGTAGAGCGTAATCTACTCCACCACTACTTCAGTATCAGGTAACTGTAGGTAATCACCTGAGTTGTGCACAACCTGATTTCAATCCACAAATGAAAACTGATACATTTTACTATTCATCAACCCTATGTTCATGTAAGAATGAAATCAAATACCGACAGTGGTATCTTGCAGGACAAAAGAGCAGAAGAAACATATGTGCAAAAATAGTTTATTTCAATAACTAGAATTACATTGATATGTTCACAGTGGACATATCAACTCCAGGACCGTTCATCTTCCATAGATGAACAGCACATCTTCCATACCATACTTAATACTGTGTAGACGTCCATCCCATCAACCAATACACTTCCACTGCACACATGTATACCACATCATGCACAAATATCTTCAAAAGCAGAACTATCTGTCACCATGAATAAATAAATCATATTTAAACTCAACTTATTTTCTATAGTTATCAATAAAGACACATTAAACCTGTTGAAAATTTATTTCAAAAGCTTCAAAATGAGTTATGAAATAGATTGAATTGACCGCTATAACAGAAGAGAGGTAAGTGTTCATTTGTTTTTGCTGGTGATCCTCGTGCACCATTCTTCCTCCAAATCAACAATGTTTTTATGAAATCTTGTATTTTCATATTTCCTACCAACTGGACTTGATATATCTGCACACACCAATACATCAGCTCTTTAACATCAGCGACAACAAAATCCAGACAATCCAGTGACAACATAATGAGTGGGTGAGTGAGCGAGTTTAGTTTTAGGCCGCTGTCAGCAATATTCCAGCTATATGGCGGCGGTCTGTAGATAATCAAGTCTGGACCAGACAATCAGGTGACCAACAGCATGAGCATCGATCTGTGCAATTAGGAACCGATGATGTGTGCAAGCCTGACTATCTGATCCCGTTACTCCCCTCTTACGACAAGCATAGTCACCTTTTATGGCAAGCATGGTTTGCAGGAAGCCTATTCTATCCCGGACCTTCACAGATTAATTGAAGATATAAGCATCACTGGGATACGATGACATGTCTATGTCAGCAACCACCTGATCCCACTAGTCGCCTATTGTGTCAAGTATGGGTTACTGAAGGCCAATTCTAAAAGGTGCACCAAAAGACCATGTTTTCACAACAGATCACCTGGATGATTGTTTCAACAAAGCCTGGCAACATGGATCACTTTTCACCTATCAACCAGATTTAAGAATCCACATGAAGTTATTGGTGGAATGTTGCTGGCTACGGTGACTACAGCACTGTATATATTTGTATCTAACAATTTGCCAATGCTGGAATAAATTATAGACCTTAGTATTTGAAGAATTTCTCTCTCGCTCGGTTTGAGCTATTGCAATGAGTGACTGAAAGAGATGTTCGAGTATGTTATCTCCAAAAGTGCCCTCACATATAGCTGTACATTGATGGCTTAAGGTGGCAGAACATGTCTTCATAACACAGACTCCTGAAGAGACACTGAGGCAACAAGCCACATCCTCTGTTCCCTGGCAAATAAACTTTCCTTACTGCTTGGATCACATTGTCTTATCACATGAATTAATGAATCCCATGGCTGGATCACATGATGGATCACATCATTGTGTAGGATGGATCATTTGGCTGGATCACATGAAGACCAGGTGACCAGAGCTGACCCAGAGCTGACCGCTTCAGTGGGTTCCTATGTACTTAGGATGTTCACCATTGCTCAGTACTATGATTTCTTGTCTGACTTCTTATCTTCTTCAATGAGATATTCAAACAGATCTCTTATGGAACTGAATTCAGTGCGACCATGACTTTCTTTCTTTGGAATTTTAGGCATTAGTGACTGCATCTTAGCTGTGAATTCTTTCATCTGTAATTAGAAATACATAACCACAATGAAGTCAGTAACTCATTTCCCTTATTTGGTAAGCATTGATCCCACTGTTGGCAGATGTCTGACTTTGGTATTGTAACAAGTGTAGGGATGACACCAGGATCATTCTAAACTGTGTTTTTAATGCAAACTTCATGCAACATACTTTGGCCTGTTTGTACAAACTTGTTGCCAGAAAAACTTGCTTCTGTAGAAAAGTGAGATTTTTTTCAGATAATTATTACTGCTATTCCTTCCACAGAACCTAAAAGACGTTTATTCCAAGATGGCAGGGTAGTTGGAGGCTGGTACTTACATTGTGTACACCCATGAGCTTCCAGACAGTGAAGGAGAACAGCCCCACCCCCATCACAGAGTAGAGGCTCCCCCATGCCAGCGCCCTGGCAGCCAGCGAGCTTCCACTCTCAGGCAGCTCACGAGTCGCTATCATGCCCTGAAACATCACATCAGCCCACTGTAACATTCCTTTAAGAGTCAAACAAGATTCCCCCAACAACAAGCTATCATTATAACAACACATTGATATGCTCCACTATGAACCATAATGCCCAGAAACACTCCACTATGAACCATAATGCCCTGAAACACTCTACAATGAGCCACAATGCCCTGAAACACTCCACAGGAAACCACAATGCCCTGAAAATGCTCAACAATGTGCTATAACATCCGATAACACTCCACCAAGTGCCTTGAAAAACTCCACCATGATCTACAATCCATAACACAATGACACACTACGCAATTAGCTACCATTACCGTGATGTGAGGCAACATTCCGATATGCTCTTCCATACCCTGATGAATTAATCTATGAGCTATAATCCTGAAACTTCACACAGAATCAATATATACTGACACATACTAAAACCTGCCACAATCAGTATAGTGTTGTGAAATATCCAGTTCTCAAAAAAGATACCCCATGCTGCAGCAGAACGTACATAGAAACCATTAAAGTAAAGACAATGGGTGTGGCACTTACTTTATTGAACATGTTGGGATCTTTCCTCTTTGCCATGGCAACTGTCATCCCGAAACCTCCCAGTATGGAGAGACCTGCCACTGTGGCAAGGAAGACTCCTCCTGAAAACAGATATTACAGGCTACTGTTGAGTGGGAAGCTTCCCCATCAATAGAGACATTGTCCCATAGTACTGACGTATGTCCATGGTATTGCTGGAATACTGCTTAAAGCAGGGCTAAACTACACTCACTCACCCACTCACACACCCATTCTTCCCTGGATAGTATTGACATCAGTTCACTGAAAACTGAGATGCACAGCTTGGCTTCTATTACTGAGTCCTGCATCAACCTACAAACACTAGCCTGTGAAAATGGACCTTTCTCCAATAATCTCCAAATCAATTTTTCAGTAAATGCAAGACCATCCTTACGCATTTATGGCCCACTTACCTGATTTTTTTATCCTTTGTATTGTCTCGATTAATATCTGCATCAGGGAAAATAAGCGGCTGGAAATGGACTATTAGCACTTACAATAAACCACTTACCTAATGATTACTTATGCAAATAAACTTCCTCATTAAGAGATTAAATCGGATGACCTGAGTTGGCCGGGCTCCCTAATCCTAAACATGCAGGATTATAGACCAAACCATTCTCTCTCAGCTTCTATTCTTCAGAACAGAGGGGACATCTCAAAAGATAACTGAGGCCACTTATATATTCAACAGTAAGTAATTAGTAGAGTTGACATCTTATAAAGAGTCAAGAACATGACCAAAGCATTTGAATCTGGAACTAAAAGCAACAGTAACAATCATTAAAATGTGTATGTTTAAGGGTCTTCAACATGAACTTATACCAGTGGCAACTAAACCTATCGAGATCTGTATATCAAATTATATAAACCAAAATACAAAATATTTTTTAAAATGTTACTCAGCAGGAAACTCATCACTACTTTAGCTTTATAATGGTAGTCAGTAAATAAACTGGAAGTAGAATCTGGAGCAGACAGTCAAATGATTGAGATCATAAGCATCAATCTGCATAATTGGCTAAAACGACATGGATCAACCAGTGTCTCCTTTCACAAAGCACTAAGGTCATCATAAGTCACTAAGGTAACCTTAGTACAATGTTAAAGAATGGGAGTTAAGGTTAACCTTAGTAAAGGCTGCTTCGTGAAAGGAGCTCCAGGTCATCAAGTATGAGTGAGTGAGTTTAGTTTTATGCCACACTCAGCAATATTCCAGCTATATGATGGCGGTCTGTAAATAATTGAGCCTGGACCAGACAATCCAGTGATCAACAACATGAGCACTGATCTGCACAATTGACAACTGATGACATGTGTCAACCAAGTCAGCTAGTCTGACCACCCGATCCCGTTAGTCGCCTCTTACGACAAGCACAGTCACCTTTTATGGCAAGCATGGGTTGCTAAAGATCTGTTCTACCCCGGGACCTTCACGGGACCTCATCAAGTATGACCACCTGATCCCATTTAGTTCTTACGACAAGTGCAAGGGACCAATCCTGGCCTGGATAATCCTGGTTCTTGAATGAAATCAATCAATTTCAGTGATACATGACTCAACCACAAACATATTCTACCCCACAGTTGTTGCTTTATAGTCTGCAACATTCCCATTACTTCAGCTTAGCCAGATGTAAATAATGAAATCTGGGCAAACAGTTCACTGTATGATCAACTTCCTTGACACCTTTACGCTTTGTCTCCTGATCCTTATTTCAGTCAGCCTACACTATAAACAGGACAAACTCTGATAAATTCATCACCCAATATCTTTGCACAGAGGCACTCTTCACAACCAGGTCTGATATGTCTACCTTCACAATATTTCAGTATGTAATCACATTCTTAATTCAAACAAAACACATAAATTAACTATCATAACATTCTGTGTGAAACTACTCTGACCAACATGATTAATAAAACACAAGTATTTCCCAGGTAAGTAATTACCTTATGTACACTGCCCAAAGAGTCTGTCTGTCTGTCCATCATAAGTATGTATGTCCACATCAACCCTGTATTATTCATCATAATGAGTAAGAACTCTGAAATGTTGCATTTGACAAATAAAGAAGTTGATATTAAAATATCTTTAACATCATCACTTGTAAATGCCCTTCAAAGAACTTACCTTATCATTCAATTAACATTCCAAGTTTTGAAACAGACCCTTCACCAGCTGAAGGTTACAATTTCATAAACCCCAACATGAAAGTACTTCCTCACAATGAACTCCAGTGGTGCAGGGAGCATGTACAAGTGGGACGCTCCTAGTGTATACATATACATAATCCCCATGGTATACACACTGTATTGTAACAGTATTGTACTTCTTCTACCTGCCTAATGTCTAATTACCAAGCCTGGCAGGGGAGGTAAGCAGCTTTAAGGTGGTAACTTCAATGGCCACTAATTCTCAAGAAATGGCTCCACCCCACCTGTTTTGCCTCAACAACATTACTGGAAATGTTGTGATTCTCAGTTCAGGGAAGACGTGTTAATTGTTTGGATTATCTGGTTCAATGGGAGACATATATGTTATACCGTGTGATAATATCGGTGAGTATATATCTCTGACAGTTCTATTGATTAATCTTGTACTGGGAGAGTGCTATTGAGTATATTAAGCAAGTGGTATATCATTTTCTGTCATGTCTTGCAAAGAAAATCAATGTGAGATCATCATTTAAGACTCCTGATCCAAAAGATATATTCATAGAATAATTGAGACACATTGCTTTACACAGTTTCAAAAAGCAAGTGAATATATTGTGGAGAATAGAGTTGTGTATTTCTGTTAGCAATATTCCATGAATGGGACATGAAGACTGAGTTTTACACACTGCCAAGTAATCGCTGTCTTCTACTTTATAATGATTAAGTAAGACTGTTCATCCAAATACATCACATTAACACATGACAATTTTTAACGCATGACAACTTCTTTATTCTTTTTAATGACACTCTAGAGCCATTGTTTATACATGAACAGTTGAAACTGAGTAATCATGCAGATGTATATATTCACAATGGCATGTTTGACCCGTTCCCATATCGCATCTTGACAGTACCACGTCCCCTGTCTCTAGTTATTCTCAATGTGACTGGTAACCAAGTGGAATAAAGTGATTACAATCAATGATCCACAATAAAATGGAGTCCCAAATCTAAGCTTACATGAATCCAGGTCAGACTTACCTAACAACAGATTATATGACCTCATATACACAATATCACTTTAGCCCACACCAAATAAATTTCTTGTTATATGGATTTTTGTCCTCAAAAAAAAATAAAAGCAAGAATAAATACAAGAATAAAATCACCAGCCACAGTAATAATCCTTCTAAATATGAAAATTTTACTTTTGGCCATTTATGAAATATACATGAGGCAAAAAACAATCTATAACATTTTTCTTATTGGCTCACATTTCTTGCCAAATCCAAATATTAGGATTTTATTTTTTTGTCTGGCCATATAAACAAATACATACTGAAAAAAGTATTGCACACAAATGATTTTTAACCAACATATAGTCATTTATCAATGAAATCCTGGAGGGGTTGTTGTTCCACATTTCAATTACCATCCTCTGACCACAAGACAACTCTTCACTGATGACAATGGAAGGCCACATTGTGGATGTGCCAATGGAAATTTCTTATGCCAAGGTGAGTGAGTAGGCATGGTTTTACACTGATTTTATAAATATTCCACCAATATCATGGCTGGGGACACCAGAATTTGGCTTTACACATTGTACCCATGTGAGCAATTAAAGCTGGGTCATCTGCTGACAGGCAAACACTTTAACAAATAGGCTACCATGCCGCCCAAAGCCACTAAGAAGAGCAACTCTTTCATGGCCGGCAAGGAGTCAAGACCTCAATCCCATAGAGCATGTTTTGGACAAAATGGGTCAGAGAATAGAGATCCTCCAGAACAAAATATTCAAATTTTGGAAAAAGTGCTCTGTAAGGACAAGTTCCCTTGTTATGGTTAATGATACCACGTTGATAAAATGAAGAATATCGGTTGTTGCGATACTTTTGTCCATGTGTATAGATTGAATTGTTACACCTTTCAGCGTCAAGACATTTATCTTTCAAGTGCTACTATTTATGAACACTCATATCAAAGTTATAAATCAAATTTATCGTACTGTCAGATCAAAACTCAAGTCCTACATGCTTCAGTGAAACTTGTGAGCTTGGAATTGAAAAACATAGTGAGGACAAATCTGAGAAGAAAAAGATTACAGAATTCACTGGTGTCTAATGGATACAACACTGCAGAGATTTACAGAGACAACTGGGCTGCTCCAGACCTTAGTCACTTAAATCACAAATTTACATAAAAGTCACACAAATGAATTAACACACAGCAAGTAACCATGATAATAAAAAATATTTCACTTCGACAAGGAATATTGTATTCCTACATCATTCACTTATTCAAAACATAAATTTCCTGTCAAACTGGTTCTAAATTGAAACAAACTGGCTGGACTGTCAATTAGGCGGAACACAGTCCTCCTTTAAACACAGGACATTTCAACAAAATTCATGCATATTCATGACCAAACAACTATACATGACCAAAGGATAAAATGGAACAATATTTATGGATAACAACTTCCTCATTACACGACTGCGACGTTTCAATACAGATTCTTGTACATCTCAGCTTCTAAAATGCCACTCAAACAAGTTGGCCAAAAGATAGTTTGGAAAATGAAAATGCATGATCCTGTTTTACAGACAACTTGCTAAGTACCCAATTTCCATGGTGACCTCTAAAAGGCAGCTTCAGTCTGACAACACAACACCCTGACCCATGTACACATGTAGACAGCCACCACCAACAGTAGAACAAACAAACCTGACCTGAGAGGCTTCAAGCCTGGTTAGACTGATGTATATACATAGAAACTGAGGTAGTGCTCAACCCACGGAACCCCTTGACACACTGAACTAAATGTTGGAGCTCTGTTATCATAATAAATACATAATTCTGTTTTCATTTCTATGAGCCCTAAATTTGTTTATTATCTGGTATGTATTGACATGAATAAGTGAGAACAACATAAACGTGCTAAAGCTGCAGGAACTATATGTTCCAATGTTAGCAAGTGTGAACTTCAAATGAATATGACATAATTGCTTAACATGATACTAAAAACTATGAACACAAATTACGGAAACAACATGGAAGCTACATTCGAATCATTTTAAATTTAGAACTAATGAACTTATGAAATCTACACGAATCATCACACAAAAATGATTAAACATGAGCTTAAGGAATCTTTCTTCATAATTTTACCAGGACAAATAACATTAAAAGTGATTCAAAACAGTTGCAGTCACTTAACAAACATACTAACCTTTATATGTCATGCTTAAACATCTTATGAGGTTAGACAAAAACTATTTTCTAGTTTTACAGATTCTGTTGGCGATATAGATGTGACAAGAAAGGAAAATGAAAACAGTGGTAACTCGTGTCATGGCTATTTTGATCTCAATTTCCATATGAGAACACTAAAAAAGGTTTCACCATAATTCTCTGCTTAATTTCCATCTCTACAAAATATGCCATCTCATATTTGCAAAATTCAAGTTACAGTTGCTTTTAAAACAATTAAATTAATTGATTTGGCCTAATCTAAAATCTTCCCTTATCTCAGCTTGTAGACAACAAACAGACTTGTGATTCCTGCAGTCCACTGATTCCATGACCAATGTTCTGCCGGTGTTTCAACTTTAACAGTACACAACATAAGACCCCCAAACTCTGCTGTGACATGCACTGACACTTCACATTAGCCATTGTACACGACCACAGAGTCAATATCCTTCGTATATACACAGTCTCACAACTACATGATCTGTCTACCTCTCCTTTAAAGGCCTAGGCTCATTGCCCTGTAACAATGTTGCTTTAGCTACCACTCAGTACAGAGAATACAGCATGGTGTCTCTAGTGTCCCCCAACTATCTTGTTTTATTTATGTGTCACGAAGACTGATTGTGCCAAGGAAGCGTGACCACTATCAATAGCTAAGAAGTAGTGCACAGACATCCATGTTTATTCCAAATATCGACAGTCGTACAGCTTGATACTGACTACTTGTGCAACAGTTACTTGGTTGAAGTTCCCAATGTGTATGTCACTGTTGAAGCCATTTGTCATCCGACATGATTCATTGTGAGCACCAAAAAGGTCTGACTAGAACCTAGGACTACTGGGATTATTTCGCAACAGTACAGATCACGACCGGTTGTCAATGAAGGTGGTGTTTTGTAAACATATAGGTCGGTGTGAATGTACGAGTTACATAAAACATCAGAGTAATGGATTAGATTAGCTGGACTGGGCACACACCTGTGGCATGGCTGCCCGCGTGCATGCAGCGCAGACTGGTGAGTGAGGGAGAGATATTGATGTAGTATTGATGTAATATTTATACTTTGTTGATCCACCTCTGATCCACCTCTGATCCTGCTCTGATCCTGCTCTGACACCGATACTGACCAGAATAGATCATACTGACATACTTTTGAAGTGTTGAAAAGACAGTATCATTATGACATCACATTGTTGAAATATTGCCATGATTTTGATGTGATTTTGCAAAGAAAATGCCATTATGATATATAATTGACAGTATACTGATGTGATTTGACACAACAGAAACATATATTAGACATGTCACCATCACAAGTGCACTAAGAAAGCATAAGTTGGACGGACAGCTGTACAAGGCTACTGTCAATGTAATACTCAGCACAACACAAATTCAGTGATGTAAATCTATCTAAAAAGTAATGAAACACAAATCAGATAATGTGTCTGTGTGACAGATCATGACATTAGGTAGGTGAGTAGGGGAGCAACTTGGGGGCTGAAAGCTAAGAAAGTAATCAAAGACACTAGGTTGAACATTTCAATGGTAATCTTGTGACCTTATGTTAACAGTGACAGCTAACTGAAAACAAACAGCTGTAGGCTTATTGCAAAGTAAAACAGATCCTCAATAAGAAAGGTAGCACTAATATCTCATATTTTTCTACAGGTGGTTCGGAATTCTTTATCACAACAGGTATTTACTTTTTCTCCGAGCTACTTCACAGTGTCAACATGCCACCATGATCACGTGATGAAAAAACAGCTGGATAAATAAGCAGAACAGATCCTCAACAGGAAAGACAGAAATGACGCCTCATAGTCTGCTTCAGTAACATATATGATTTATTCAGTTATAACAAACATATGCATCTAATATCATAATCAGATGAGAAAGGTCATGTAAGAACTACCACAGTAATTCAATGACAGCAAGTGGTAATATACTTGGTATCATGAATAAAGTATCAAATAGCACATTTAAAGAAAAGTTTCTGAGAAATAACAGAATTAAGAGTGTCAACATTTATTTGTTTACAACAAAATTTATTCAGACATCTTACAACAATCAATATCATCATGATATCAAGCCAATCAGCGATGCAAGCTTCTGGGCCTTGATTTTCATAGCTCTCTTAGTGCTATGATAAGGGGTGGCACCAGGTGAATGTGATTTCAGCTGAACATCAGCTGTAGGTATGGGGGCCACAGGCCCCCAATAGGGTCCAGGACATTTAAATCGGCAGATTTCCAGGGATTAATGTTAATGCATGGCACTTATGACTATCCTAGCACTAAGACTAGTAACAGAGCTTCTAAAGTCTGGGTCCAGTATTGTACTCTTGAGAGCCAGCACATCAGCCAGTGACATTTGAAAAAGTTGACTGTAAAAAAGATCATAGGAGTCGTCAAAGGAAAGAATACTGTGTGTTACAAACGTAAAAAGAAAAACTCTTGCAATTAGAAAATCAGCTTAACTTGAGAGTATCATTATCTCAAGAAAAATGATTGGTTGGGATTGGAAATTACATAGAGATATGAGAGCTTCTTCCTTTAAGGTGAGTGAGTTGGTGCAGCAAGAGTGTCATCATAATGGTTAATGTGTAGACAAACATATCATGCAGACCAAACATCCACCGAGTTCATCCCCTGCATGCTTGTTTGGGTTGACCACCCCATGTGCTCTACACCCAACTGCCTAAACAATTCCGTGACAATCCTGGCCCTATGTTGCCATCTTGCAGTTGTGTAACCATAAAGTCACACATAGCTTGCAGGAATGGTACTGCTATATGAACAAGAATCTTGTCCGGTAAGACTGTCAGTAAGATTACCTTTGACCATGTGCAGTGGATCGACATGCATGTTCTGTGGACCCATTGGCTTGAAATCTCTGCCACACTCAACCACTCTGACTCCAATTAGTTTGGTCCAATTCCAAAAGGCCTATAGCCTGACCCCTTTCAGCTAGTGTCAAAAAACATCACATTTAAGCTGCGATATCTAACACAAAGTAACAGGTTACTGAACAATAAACAACAGTGAAAAGGCATCAATGCATGTGTTTTGTCCTTCCTCTTTCCATGGACAGACCAACTTGAACGTGCAAATCACTGATATTAAGTGTCAAGTGGATTTCATAGTGACAATCTGAATAAAACACTTTGTGACAGAACGCTTGGACAATGAAGAAAGCAATAATGACATTCCAGCAGTCTGATGTGTAAGAAAGCATGAAAAACAAAAAAATCAGTTGTACAGATTTCAAACAAAAAAGTCCGAGCATAATTTTGCATAAACTAATGGATACCAAAATGGACCACATGATAAAACTTTCATTGAAATTATGCGTTTACAGACGATAGTCATCACTGATCAATTGCTTGATAATTAAAAGATGGTTTTAAAGAAGTAACAATTAGATACCAAGGCAAATTCATAGATCGCTGTTGCCTATGCCTGTCAGGTAAGTCTAGAAGTCTAGAATTGAATCCAAGGAATTTTACATAGGCTTTGAATTGCACTTTTGTGCCTTCTCCTCCAGGTCATAGAGAGGATATGTTTTGTGAATTTGCTCCTATTCTCACACATTTTGCAACTGTCAGAGTAAAGGTCTGAAAATTTCAGAATCAAAGCTTGTAGATATATTTCTCACAATACGATTCCTAGGGAATTATGATGAATTGGAAATAGTCCATCATCGTTTACATCATTTCAGGAAGACATCAAAATGTGTCATTCATGTGCAATCATGCCATCTGATTGGCATCTAATTATACATATCCATTTATCAATATATATTATGTGTTTTACATTTTAAATATACCTAAATTACTTGTGACAAAATAAACAGCAACCTAAACAAGGTCCTAAAGATGAGGCAGGTGTTTACAAACTTGTGTGAACCTCCTGCCCTGATTGCCAGCTTTTAGATACAAAGGTGAAGGTCATAAGATGGGTGAAACAAATTAAAATTATGTTTTAAAAATATGCTTTTTCAAGTATTTTAGGATATCAATAAACTGTGAGCAACAATGCACATACCAGTTGCACCACAGTACAAGGCTAAAAGTATGGCACAAGTAAGGGCAGAATCACTGCTTTTAGCCTAAAATGTAAAAGAAAACATCTTTTTCTCTACTTTACAAGGAAAATTTATTTATGCTTCGAAATTGTTATTCTAAATGTGGATCTTAGTAACATTCTTTACTGTGTTCAATGTATTTCTCATTCCACACAACATGAAAGGCACTCATTACCCATTGCAAGAATTAACGTATAAAACCTAGGTTGCAATGACACAGACAGTCAAGAAGCAATGAGTCTGAAAATGTATATATTTCATGGTTTGAACACATCTGCAAATTAAAAAACTTGGTAAAATACAAGAATTTTCTGTGGATCCATCCTGTACATATCTTTTCCATCTGGCAGGGCTGGACAAGCTAACATTGTTAAGAGAACAGTTAGCTTAGTGTTACATTATTAACATCGGCTGATACACACAATGCACTCCTTCTTTCTTCATTCCCAAAATAACAACTACCCCGGTACTTTAATTTGTATGCTGTTTAAAAATTCATCCCTCATAGGCACAGTCTGGCCAAAGAAAATATTTCAAACTATGTCTTGTTTGATATTTTTTTCACATTTCGATTTAGGCTTGTGTCACTTGATTCTACAAACATAAGGAGCTATAGGTTAATGGTTAAAACATTGGCTCATCATGAAAAAGACTAGGGTTCGATTCCCTGCATAGATATCGATACAATGTGTGAAGCCTGTTCTCGGTGGTCTCTGCTGTGATTTTTCTGGAATACTACTAACTTTGATGTACAGCTAAACTTACTAATTCACTATAAAACACACATAGGCTTGTATCAGTTGATTCCAAAACAAACTTAAAACATATGAATGCGATCATCAAAGTATCATGATATTTCATCCAATAAAAGTAATACATCAGAAGTCATCAATGCATTTTTTAATGTTAATATAAAATGAACCTTTGAATATTACTTTTCTTACATAATAACATCTTCCAGTTACAGCAATTGTTGTGTGGAACAGTTCATCAAACTACAAATGGAATCTTTAAACTAAAGCATGACTTTCTTAACTTCTCTAGCAAAACAGTAACTACATGTAGATATTGGGGTCTGCATATATTGGGTCTGCACCTAGTCCTTCTACATTTATCACCATACAGATGAACAGAATCACAAAAGTAGAAAATCTTAACTAGATCTGGGTTCCTTGATTCACTTAGACAGAGTACACCAACTGGTCATGAAGTGTTGTAAAATCTACCAACAGGAAAGGTAAGGCATTCATCATTCATTCTGTCTGTTCATAATACTGTATGTCCTCTATATGAAATAAGTAATATAGACATATCACTAAAGACATACTTGACTTTTTCCATTCTTCATTACCGATATGTCACATACCAACTCTACCTTAATTGATACAACATATATCAGTGAGACATGAAACGCATGTTGTTCAGCCTAATGCTGGTCATGATGGCAGCCAGCAAGTTAGTCCTCTCTATTCTATAACACAGATTCTGACCACTATGTCTATTTTAATTATGCAAAATTAACTATCAAAGTAAAACAAATATGAATAAATAGATAATGTTATAAATCACTTCAACTTTCTCTAACTTTGTCTAAAGCTGATTGATCACATCATTAGAATTTTGGGTAAATTCATAGCATTTGCTCTTAGAGCATATTTAAAGATTCAAATTTCATAATGCTAATTAGGCCTAATCATAACATTTTTACACATTTTTCCCTTTAATATTTGAATATTTCTGGGCTGCATTTACTTTGAAAAGTATATAAAATATATTCAGGTGATAACAGCGTCTAGGGGTAAGACCATGGAAAGAGTCCCGCCCGTACACCCCCACCCCCTCCTCTTTTCACACCTTAAATCTGCTCTAGGGGAGTTCTTCCCCGGTGTAATATTACAACAGTGAAATAAGTTGATGGATTGGTTTTTTTTATACCTGTTCTGTCTAGCTTATTGAAAGTGTATTAAGGGTGAGGTATGCAATTCAGTTTGTAATTTTGGTTTTTGATCAGATTAACAGCCCCCACTAAGTAACTGATGGAATTACAGCAAATTTGAAGGAACTGCATCTCAAATGTAAACAAACGCAGCCCACTCGCGAAACAATTGCGGCAATATCGGTAGTTTAGCAGTAATAACAGAAACACAACGCCCCTATCGGAAACAATGTTGGTAATACTTAAAGGGGCACTGATGCGGAGCAATTTCCGTGGACTGGTGTAAACTTTTGTTATTGTTTTTCTCCCGTGAGTACCCGGATGATATCCCAGAATTCGTGACTGGTTCGTGACCTCTGCTGCGCAATCCGTAAGCACAATTGATAGTTTAATTATAGACAGATCAACTGAGGTGAAGTCATTTTTACTTCTTTCCAAATGTATTATGAAAACAAATGAAACACTTTGAAGGTTAATCATCTGCCCGTGGCAGAAATGGTAAAAAACTATTAGGACGGAAAACGTCTCTATATTTTGTCTCATAACCTTAGTTAGTTTATTGTCATACTTGTATGATTCTGAAAATTAATAAAAGAACGCACGATCTGCTTATACTCATAGTAAATTTCTAACATAACAGCAACATTTATACATTGTATAGAATGCCAATGTGGATCCTATTTCACACACATACGCGATCTAGTGTGTTTTTTCTGTCGTACAGATTCTGCTGAATGCTACAACAAATAAATTAAAACAAAATGCAAAAAATGAATGTAAAACAGACTAATTTTATAGCAACGATGTCAGGCTACTACCTTGTTCAGGAATGTATCCATCAATATCCACGTAAAAGAAATCGTATTCCATTCATCTGCAGCTGGTAAGTAATCCTGCTCTGTGTCGCGTGTCTTACAACTGTCTCATTTGCGAAAAAGTAACACATCGTTTCACGTCTTTAGTTGGTGAAAACCAGATAAAGCTCTGATTGGTCTCCCAAGATAGCACACCTGGCAACTAATTGTATGATGTCCACTATTCTAAGTAATTTCGTTAACCAATAATGAGCAATCAATCAATCAACGCAAGGGTGGTTAATTCTTTGAAGGGAGGATGTTGTTTTTGCACTTACACTTTACGACAAGGTGTAGTCATCTACACACACTGCCTTTTGACAAATCCGCTAGAAGATAAAAGTAATTAATCAATCAGTGAGTTATCGGTTAATCCTTTGATCGGTGTTTGTTTTTGTAACTTAGTTGATAAACCCTCTTGCATCACTTACATGCACATATTACATAACATACAATACATTTGCCATTACAGACCTTAATTTATAATGTTGAGTATTTACTCCAGACATGAGAAATGCCAAATGGGAACCTTTGTTGAGTAACCGAAGTTGTGTTACTACTAATTATACCTGTTATAAATTCATTAATTGACCATCCAGAGAATGATGACAAATAACATGTGTAGGTTTACACCATCAAACGCGAGTTACAGCAAGGAAGATGTAATCTCTGTGTCGCATGCAGCCTGAAAACACTATTGGGCCGAAACTGTTTTGAAGATACCAACGGAATTTCGTTACATAAGGAATACACACGGGCATTTGCTGTGTACTTGGGTAAATAGGTGAAATAAGGGTTTTTACGTAAGAAAAGTTTCAGATTTCTCTACCAAAGGCATATCAACTGTGTGTTTTTATTATCATAAATAATAAACCATTGTAGCTACCATAGCTACCAAAATTTTCGTAAGATATTTGCTATCACAGCTGAACCAACACTCAGAATTACCTAAATATAAAGCTTTGCAATCTTCCGTACTGAAACAAATGGCTACGAGCCTGTAGACATCATATTTTCATGTAACATGATTAAATATCAGGTTAAAAACACTGAAATAGGATCAAATTGGATCAGTAACTATACCATCCAAGCATCCGAAAAGAACTACACTGCTGGGATATTTGGTTACGATCAGACAAGGAATACCATGGATATTTTTAAACAAATGGCATATGATGGGCATCCGGCCTCCCGACTGTTTAGGTGAAGAAATTCTGCTAATATGGACAGGAGCCCAGTTCCTTTGTCCGTCACGGTCGAAGGAGCGGGCGCTGACCAATTTGCGGTTTGATTTCGTAATTAGACCGTTGGCGAGAAACATTATTCGCTCCGCATCAGTGCCCCTTTAAAACAAGCTCGGCCATCTTCGGAGATTTCTCGGCTGCGTTCCATGATTTGGCGATCGCGTCCTGAAACTCGCAAATCAAAACATGGCATCACTGGAAGGAGCACCCATCTCGGTGAGTTTTGTTATTAGTTTCTACTGTTTTCATTTTTATAATTATCCATCTTTGACCACCCGTGTTGAATGCGTTTAGGCATGAGGTGTTGTCGCAGCTACAGAATTTTTTCACGGAAAAGGTCGTCACTGCAAAAGAGCGTCATAAGTCATGCCCCCGGGGGTTTCCTACGTTCAGACGTAAACAACATTATCGACATTTTTTTCCGATAGGGGCGTTGTGTTTCTGTTATTACCGCTAAACTACCGATATCGCTGCAATTGTTTCGCGAGTGGGCTGCGTTTGTTTACATTTGAGATGCAATTCCTTCAAATTTGCCGTTATTCCTTCCATTACTTAGGGGGGCCTGATTAACATACTTCCGAATACACAGATTGATTTGATCATTGCTAAGTTGCATCAGGGACCATATTATACGGCTTCTGATTGCATCCGACTTGAGTGAATTAAACACGAGCTGAGAATGAGATGACATTGGGCGACAAATGAACAGGTGCCTGTCTACACTCGTGCATTTGACATGTCTGAATAGCTTATCAAAACTGTCTATTAACGCACCAATTAACTTCGGCGTCCCGGTAGGAGGCACACTGTCAGTTTGAGTTGAATCCTTTGGCGTACCAGTGTGTTCTCCTGTATCAATCTTGTTTTCGGTGGCCATGCTTACCACATATGTCAAGGGTCAAACAAGGTGAAGGTCGGTTATATATTTCAGTAATGACAGTATTCCTGTAAAATGATTTTGTATCGATTCGTATTTACTATGTCGTTAACAATATAAACAAATACTGAACACAAAAAACATATCTTTGGAAAAGAAAATATCAAGAATACGAAACGACAGTTATAGGAAATGTCATTGCAGTACGCATGCGTCATGAGATCATTATGATCAACAAAGGTCTTGGTGACAAATGTGTATGAAATACAGATAGAATTTAGAGGTATCTGTGTAGAAAAATAGACAGTTCGATCGTTGGATCCATTTTAAGATGAATTAGGATCATTACCGATTTCCTTGTGATGGTCCACCAGGCCGTAGTGAGGGTATTTCTCCCCTATAGAACACCACTGTTTGCAACTGATGAAAGACCATCTCGTTTATACTGCTGTTTCGACAGAGTCTCCGTCAAAACATATTGACGAAGATCAGGGTAAAATGGCGAAAAAAGTGAGAAGATGGGAAGTATTTCCAGGAAAAAATAAATTTCACTGCAACGGAAGAATCATGATGGCCAAGCAAACTGGAATCTTCTACTTGACGTGCACCTTGATCATCGTCACCAGTGGATTGTTCTTTGCGTTTGAGTAAGTATATTGGAATTTTTAAAATACATTTCAGACTGTTTCACTTTATATCGTTACAAGCTGAAAATGTACCACATGTATCATCAGGTGTCTTATTGAAATATTCAGTGATTTGTTTGAAAGGTAGTAGATACACAGGTTCGATCAGACATACTGGTTATCAATGGCCACTTCCTGAAATTACCCATCAGACATGCTAGCTGACATTCGACCATTTCTGTTTATTTTGAAGAATTAGAACCTGTTAGTTTACACCAAAACTATGAATATATACAAGGTGATTTAGGGTAGAATGAATATTGGTGTTTTTCCTTAATTGTATCTATGTAGAATAACAAGGCGTTCTTTATGACAAGCAAACACAATTCATCTGCTCATATATGTTCCACCAGTTTACAATGGAAATGGTTCCAAAGATATATTTAGTGTTGCGAAATTATGTTGTATGAATTATCATTAACACAGCACAATTGACAGATTTTTAACTAGACCTGAGCAGTTTTTATGGTATCCTTTCATGCTTTCATTTTATGTAGCATTTGTCTTTAGTACACTGGTAATATATACTAGGATCAAGACATCAGGTGTATTTATAATCTGTAATGTCCTTTCAGTGTATTATCTCTCTGTAAGTATCCTTGTCGAAAAATGTCACAATAAATAGTATCCCAAAAGGTTTTCAAGATAGACATAAATGTTCTTCAATCTCTAGCCCAAAAATTTCAGTCAAAGGGGAAGGCATCTCGACATCATATAATTTCATTGTGATTTGGTTAGAAGTATTTTAGATTCTGAATGTTAAATGTTGCACAAATAAGGTAAAAAGTTATCTAAATTGAAAAATACAGCTTAATATGAAATATGACAGCTTTTCAAATGGCATGCTAATTTGTTAAAATATGCAAACATTTTTTAATTGATAGTCTGAAACATCTGAGAGTTCTTTTCTAGTCATGCAATATGAAGATACATACTGGACAAGATATATGACTCAACATTTATATGAACACTTGGTGTTATTCAGTCTTTACAGGTACTATTGATTTAGGTCTATAGCTTATGTACCCACAGATCCAGACAGTTTCAGGAATTCAGGTTCTATTAATTCATGATAAACAGTAAATTGAAGGCTCATAATATGACATGTGATTGGAAGTACATGTATGTCATTAGATATTCAGTAAGTATCCAGACCTGATCTAGAGGATGTCAGTGGTTACTACACATGATGTGACACAGAAAGGCATTGAGTTGTGAACTTAATGGTGTCAAGTAGGACATAGACAGGACAAGATCTAGAACCTATGACAGGAAGAATTTCCTGTAACACCTTAAACACATTTTCCAGTGTGGTTACTGTGAATAGTTAATTTGAAGTTATGAATGAAAGTCATGAGGTCAGTGTCGCAGTATTCAAAGATTACAGGAAGAAACATTATGATGGATAAAGGATACCCATGACTTTGAACACTGTAATTTATTGTGACACAATAGAACAGCTGTATAGATCTACGCAAACAGTGTACATGCATCAATCATGTTGGCAATAATTACTATTCAGTCCCATTAAGTACCCTTCTCAAGTGTTAGTTGCTGAATGCTTATTCTATATGCATTTTATATCATGATGAATCATGATGCAGCAGTGTAAACATCATTTGTCAAGTTGAAGCCCACATATTGCAGTCCAGTTGAGTTATTATGTATCATTTTCATGATTCTTTTCACTTATGTAACCTTCTTACTCCATGTATCATGCATGCAAAATTGCAAAACTTTGAAATATTTTCAAGAAAAAGACTTTAGGTTATTTCATGATCATGGAACTTTGTAAGGTTGGTAACAAAATCTCAAACTACTAGACATTGATACTCATGGTCGTCAAAAGTATTTTTTTCAGCTTAATAGCATGATGGAAAATTGTGTAATGTTGAATTATTACCAATAAATCACAAGTTCATTGAAATTAGCAAAGTCAGGCCAATCCTCTCTTTCAAGTAAATTATATATAATCATTGATAATAACTATTCTTTTATTTTATTGTTGTTGAGTATATGGGTACATGGCTATCACATGTACTTAAACATATATAGCTGGAATATTGCTTAAAGAATTGTAGACACATGCTGACATACTCATGCATATTTGTATAATATTTATACTTGTGAATATTAGTAGTGATTGTAATATGTACGCCTTATGTATGAGATGAAGACATTCAGGATATGTCTCTATCACATTGAAGCTGCCATTTGATGTCTTAGACACAAAGAATTTATAACTACACAGGCCATTACATTCACCTCATCTGATGACAGGAATATTAACAGGGATTATGCCAGTGGGAATAAGAAATCGATGGCTGTGTTTGATGAAATGGATGTGATGTCTGATATTTTATGTTTCTGTAGTGTATATCGCAAGGCTCTGTTCTCCAGATAGAGTGGTCTTAGATTGTGTACATTGTTCAGTCACCTAGATCAGTGGCTTGAATATTGACCTGTTGTACGGTTATACTTCATGTCAGTTTGACCTCATTCCAATGTTACAGCGTAGAATACTTCCATTGTCAGTGTCCCATCTGAGTAGCAAAGCATGACAGGCATGACTTTTGTCAGCATGGTCAAACTGGCCTTATTACAAGGGTGTTACTTCTGACTGGAGACATTCTGGTCAACAAAATACATAGAGTGTGGTGGAGTTTTGTTTCTACTCAATCTTGCTTGATAAGGATTTTTTTCAGTTTGAAATCGATCACATGAATTGAATTTGGTCTACAAAAAGGCCATATTACAAGTTTTTTACTTGTTACTAGAGACATGGTCAACAAAATTGTTCCTACTCATCCCTGCTTAATAAGGTTTTTTTTCCTCATCTTGTAATTGATCACGTAGAATTCATAATGAATTGGATTTCTACCCATCAGTCATTGACACATATGGGTATATGCTCAGCGTCTAGTAGGAATAAGGTGAACAAGGTTTCTTCATATCACTTACTCATGTCATTCTACAGGCTATGCTTAGACTATGGTGTAGAAATGTGTACACACCGATAGATGTAGAAGAAATATGTATTGCAACCCATGAGTGGTACAGTGGAATTTATCTGAATCATATGTTTCATTACTTGCTCATTAATTTATGGGTCCCATCGGTAAGGAAATAAGTTTGTAGGTCAAGGCTAGATCCTATTATTTTGGTTGGACAAATACCTGATACCTCAAAAACTGACAGAGCTGCAAGTGATGCCAAAAGTGCCAATATACATGTCTAGCTATTAATTATATATGCAATACTTTTTCAAATGCTGTAGAGCAAATCCTTGGAAGTGCAGGATTCATGTTGTTTTTCTCCTGTTTCTTTTTTATTTGTTTAATGCCCCATAATCCCAAGTCTAGGCCTAATGACAGTGGTCTTGAAGTAATTGAGTCCAGAGCTGACAATCCTGTGACTGATATCACAGGCATCAACATACATTCATACATTCATTTTATGAGTCAGAAAGTGATCAGATATATTAAATTTGTTGTCATGAGACAAATTCTGATGTGGTTCATCATGGAACTTAATATCGCTTGTGATGTGATGTGACTGTGTTGTAATAGTATTATGTTTACGGTTATGTCTGATAGTATGAATAATCAAGTATTCATACTGACAGAAATGGGGATCATGTGATTACAACATGTGACTTGGATTACAGTGTGTCATAGTCATGTAAGAATTGTTGCTCATACACTCAACCACAGGCTTACGCATCTACTGATAGACTTTGATATTGCTTTTGAGCTGCTGGCACAACATAACGTTCACTCACTCCTTAACAGACCCGTGAAGGTCCGGGGTAGAAGAGGCCTTCAGCAATCCATGTTTGCCATAAAAAGCGACTGCTTGTCAGAAGAGGCGACTAACGGTATTGGGTGGTCAGACTCGCTGATTTGGTTGGAACATGTCATCAGTTCACAATTGCACAGATTGATGCTCATGCTGTTGATCACTGGAATCTCTGGTCCAGACTGGATGTTTCACAGACTGCCACCATATAGAAGGAATATTGCTGAGTGGGAAGGAATATTGCTCACTCAGTCACTCACTCTTTAACATGTTTGAGCTGCCGTGAAATGCCTCTACCGGATTTAGCTGACTCACTGATTATATATTGATGATCCAGTGATTCACCGAGATTTATGAATATGAAAAATGTTTTCAGATACTTTCATTTTGAAATGACCCACATTAGAATCTTCCTAGTTTGCCATTCAGCTACCTTGTGTCTTCTCTGTGAAATGGCTGCAGAGAACATTTTACTTCTGAAATGTAATGTGATATTCTTTTTGAAGTTAGTCATCAAATAATGTTCTTTTTAATCAACCAAATTTGAATATTTGTTTGCTATTAATGATATTCTCAATTTTTGAAAAGTATGCAAATCATCAGACGTTTTGCCCTTTTAATAGGTAATGATGAAGAAGAAGATCTTATTCCTATAATTCTATCAAAAGCATGCATTGCACCATAATGTCCTCAGTGAAGGTCAACATTGAGTTTAGCGTTTTAATCAGTTGGGCAAGAAAATTTATAGACCTGGAATGTGGTGAAGTATATTAAAGTTCAACAAGCCTAAATGAAGATGCCAACTCAGTCCTTCTTCAGTAAACACATTCAACATGTCTGCTTGCCATCTTCACACTAAAACCATGTGCAACCGAATTAAAATAGGCAAGAGACAACAAGTCAAAATGCAACCAATTACCCCAAATTGATTTTTCTATGAAACATTGAGGCCAGATCAATTGCGGTTTTTACTGGGCAAGCTAGGCTACCAACACATTTTGAGTTTTGAGTCATATGGGGTGAGAGGTCCAAGTCATCCATCATTGTCATTCAGGGGATATTTGCCACCTTCTTGTTCAGCTGTCAGAGACTTGTCACTTGTTTTTTCACAGAACCAGAAACAATTAGTTTTATTGTCATGTATTTCTTTTTAACCGTACACTAAGCAACATTCCAACTGCCTGGTAATAAGTGGAGTAAATTGGTTTTGGTCCAGTAGGTCCAGCTGGTAAGAGTTCCTATGTTAATGACTGTGTTTGACCTACAGACAGCATTTTATAGTATATTATCAAGTGCAGGTCATGTGAAACTAGCTGCAGTCAGGGTGCAATGACACCACCAGTTATGACAGTCACAGAAGCTTAGCCTCTCAGTTCTTGAACCATATTATTTTTGCGACATTTCTAGGCGTCCCATCAGTGCTAAATCCTCCAGTGAAGCAAGTCTACATTTCCTCATCTCCCTGGAGCTCCTTTTCAATTTAAATGGTGTTTATTTGTTGCACTAAAAAGAGACTAAGCATTAGGGTAACTGCAACCACACAATTATCTATTGTACATAGGCTGAATCTGACAACATTTAGGGTAGGAGCTGACCACTAATTTTATGTTCGAACTACTAATTTTGATCCTTGAAACTATTATGTACAGCACTTTGGATTTGGCATCTCTACATATACATCTCTACATCTACATATACTGGGTAGTACAGAACTTAACCTACTCTTGAACCTTCACAGACAGCTGATATTTAGAAGACAGTTGTGTGATCCAAACATCATAACTTCACAGAAATCTTGACACATGGGATTGATGGGATTGAGAAGATTTTGATTGTTGATTTGTTGAAAAAGTATGTATTGGTTCTCATGCTTTTCCTAGACCAGTAATCATTCTGATGATGAAAGCATCTCAATGCTCATTCTAATGATTTCTATAAAAAAAATTCAAAGTGGAGAACTCATTTTGGAGAACTAAACTGATTCCAGTTTTGCAAATATCATCATACAAGGTCAGTTTTGTTGTATTTGTTCATTCTTCTTAAATCCTAATGTAAAGTTGTATGAAAAGAACAATGTGTATCTTTATGAGAATATTTTTTTGGATATGTTGTCCTTCACCAATGTGTTATTTGTAATGTGTTCATGGCTGGCAGGGCGTAATTGCACTTAACGTTATAACGCCCACATATATCCTGTGAATCTACTTGATCTGCAGTCGTTAGTCTTATCACGTATCAGTTTAGTAGAATGGTGGACAAGCAGCTAACTCTTGTTGCTGTATGTTGATTTACTTCTAGAAAGATTGTCAAATAAAGCAATATGTAAATGTATTACCATTATGTTGATATTTTCATGGTATTACAAGACTGTTAACCTACCGGCATCTGTTAACAACAGAACATGATTCAGATCCTGATGTTTTATGAGACAAAGTTCAACCTTTCACTATGTCATTGTCTCCTGTATATTTCAGGTTAACTTATGTACAGTTTATTTATTATATGCTATACATAAAATGAGAATGGATAGGACAAAAGGACAAGAAAGCAGGGATAGATAATACTTTTTATATTATTCCCTGCCATTTATCATGAAGCTGGGGCTATAGTATAAGACTCCATCCATCTGTCCACACATACGCATTGGAATATCTTAAGAAACATTCTCTAGATTCTTTTCATTTTTTGGTACTTAAGTTCATCATAGTGAAAGACAGGTCTCAGTCAGGTTTGGTGACCTTTACGTTTATTTCAAGGTCACAAAGGGTCTTAAATCTTTTGTGCTTATCAGTGAGATGTCTCAACAACTGTTCTCTGGATTTTCTTCACATTCGACATCTAACTTCATGTAGGGAAGGTACAGGACCCAGACTTTGGTGACCTTCAGTTAATGTTAAAGGTCATGGAGACACTTTGATGATTTCAGCATGTTCACCTGCATGTTAAGCTTGTCAGCACGATATCTCAAGAACTGGTCACTGGATTTACTTATTCATCACCGAGCTTCATCTTGGGAAGGTGCATTTAACTTCATCTTAAACTACTACCTTCATTTTCACTACTTTTTAAGTTTTTTGATAATTTGTGGCAGGGGATCACATAACCTAAGTGACAATGCTTGTTTTTCTAAGTGTGCCCTAGGGCACTATACAAATGTCACTGATATGTACCAGGGGAATATTATTAACTATGATTTTGCACTCCTGCTATTGATTTTTTTGAGTAAATAAACATATTTTCTCAAGTGTGGAACAGGACATTCATGAAACTATTTATGTTCCCTTTAACATCTTTGTATGCCAACTTGAAGAAAAAGGATTAATATTAATCCATCTTAACTTTTAGCCAGTGTCATTTAACAAGTGTTACATAGTAACCAAACATTTGTTCTTCCATATAAACCACTCAGTGACTTTGATACAGATTTGTGTTGAAGTTTCATTGTTGCAAAACATGCAAGTCTCTGGAGAGGATTGCCAATGCTAAACCTCATGTATCAAACTTGAAAATTTATCATGACAATTGTCTAAGAATGGCAAATTATATTCATAACAAACATGTAAGCTGATGGTTACACTGAACTGTTTTTGGGTTCGGTAACTCCTGTATATTGTATTCATGTAACAAACTGTGGTCATAACTAGCTTCTTTAAAAAATCAATGGTCCCTTTGACTTTGTTATCACCATAGTTTTCTGTAATAGCCTATGGTGCTCCATGGCTACAGGTTTGAATCGATTCCTTGTACCTTATGCTGGTCAAAATTGGCCACTAATTGAATTGAGTGGCTCTGGGTTTTCCATGAATATCTACAAGTAATAAACATTCCAATACTCTCTTGCATGGTTGAATGTGTATCATAATCAGCTGAAGACAATTGCTTGCAATGTTAACCACTGAATTATATGGACCAGACTTATGTACAGACTGTCATCAAAGCTGGAATGTTGCTGAACCTGGCATTACACTTCAAAACTAAACTGTTTAATCTGATCAATATCTTGGTACTTCCATGGTATGACACAATATCAAAGACCTCCAAGCATTATATTGACATTTTCTCACTGCACAAGTCAGTTCCTCGTCACAACAATGAGCACAAGCTCATTATTCTGCTCTGATAAATTTGTAACCTTGTCAGTACTTGTATCCATTTGTCCTGCAACTAGTATTGTTTCTCGAGATTACTTATCTCTATACTATATATACTCACCTGTATTTGACTGTTTGTACCCAGTTTGAATGCTAAATACATTAAATTGCTTGATGAGCGAGCTTTTTGAACTGTGATGACCTACTGGCCATTTACATCAGCAATATCGATTTTGGAAGGAGAAATTGATTCCTGGAGCAAGATGGGGCTGCTATTGATGAGAAATGTGCTATGTACAAATACTATGCATGAATCACTTGTCTGATTGGCTTAAATAACTAAGGCTGAAGGAACTGGCAAATATGATTCACAAAGAGTAAATATGTTGTTAGTAAACAGGTCATAGTAACCAAGGTCTGACTCTCCTGTTACTTAACTCATGGCTGGGTGATTGGAAGGCGTGATCGGATTGTGCAAAGCATTTCAGACAAACGTTCCTATTCCAGTCAAAGTCGACATAAATTGCCTGCTGTCTCCCTTTTGATGAACATTCTGTATTGAAATGGTGATTTGGCAGCCAAGTGACCAATTTGAACATGTCCAGCCCAGGTCATTCTCTGCTGTCTTGTAATGACATATCTATTAAAGATTATCGAAACAGTACAGTGATAGTTGAAGATATCGCTGCAATACTTGTGCTGTTAAAAATGGGTCTGTGATACTATTCCAGTATTGGTTTGACTGCAATTATTTGTCTGTTTGGTGTGATAAGCAGATTGATCTGGAAGGTGTTTGGCTGGTAAAGAAGTACAATGTATTTTGGAGAATTTGTTCAGTATTGTTTGATGTAAATGTGTCAATATTGTTGAAATAAATACCCCTGCCTTTCTTCAAGGAAAGTGTATTTTTTATCAAAACATGTGGAAAAGGAAATAGTTGTGAAACCAAACAAACTGTTAACATTGATGTTTGAACTTATTGCTAAATTGCTGATTGTGTTGGGTGCAGGATTAGGTTAGCAGTTACAGTGTTTGCTTGTCATGCCGAAGGCCTGGGTTTGAGTCCAATTTGTGAAGGCTGTTCTTGGTGTTCTGTGCTGTGATAGTGCTGGGAAGTTGCTGAACTATTACATGTGTCCTCATGCCTCGTGGTATGGAATAATCATTGCTTGCAACATCCGTCACTGGATTGTCTGATCCATGGTTTATAGGCTGCTGTCATATTGTTGGAATATTACTTCGTGCAGCTTATCCATTGAATAAACAACAAATAAGATGGCTTGAGAAAACCTGATAAGGTCAGTTACCCAATGTGTGCAAGTAAACAGTGTGATTAGTAATTGATTTTTGCTATGGATATTGATCTTCCTGGGAGTGCACCATAGAAGGCAGTGATGTCAGCACGTACTTGAGTATTTTGGGGTGAGTGAATCACCACATTGATTTGGCTTAAAAAGTTTTCGTTTTATATTTCAAATTAATATTTATGCTTGTTGCTAAAGTTGTGTGCTTCTGTTTAATTGACACAAGTGGCGACTTGATTTTTATTGTTTGTGGAATGTTTAAGAAGAATATGTTAAATGAGTTTGAATGAGATCAAGTGATGACAATCATTTGAGTAGTGGTTGTGTTGATTAAACAGAAGCACATTACCTTGCAACAACTATCAACGTTAATTCAAAATTAAAAACATAGAAATTCCCTGTAGACTGAATTAAAATGTAATGAAATGTCAGAAAGCACATTATACTTGGTGCATTATAATATGGTTTGTGCTCAGCTGTTGATTAACCCATTTAGCACCAGTCAACCAGCAGCTTTTACTGCCCTCATGCTGTGTTCCCAGAAAATCTCACTTTATGGATGTAGTTGACACAAGTTATTTTTATCATATTGGATTATTTTTTGGGTTAAAGATTCTGCCAGCTGCACATGTATCCATGTGAGGCATACAACGAAAACCAGAATCAGAAAGTCCCGCTCTCCCCCACCCTCCCCACTTTACAGGAACTAACCTGCAAGCATTAGTGCTGGATTTAACCATGTTATGGGAATTTGAAAAATTCCTGTTATCAAAAGGCACCAAGGTGAAGAAGTAGGAAATGATTATTTTGAAGGTGAACAGATGTTTCCATGTGGTTGCTGCGACACCATGTGGGATTATCACATCATTATCATGTTACCTTGTTTTCATCCTGATAATAGTGATTTCAAATTGGGGCCCCCACATGTCCCCAGGGTTTGTTTAGGAGGTGTTATAAACTTCTAATATGTTATTACTAGTTGGCAATTTGATGAAGCATACTGTGAGTGTGTTCTGTGTTTAAAATGTAGTTACAGAAAATTTGTTGATCTGGGCCTGATAAAAGTTACGAGAGCTTTGTATAATGGGGTTCCTGATGTCTTGTGGACCTTGAAACTGATTGGTGTGAGGATGGGGGTGACCATACAGTATGACATGATACACTGTGTACTCATTTTACACTCTGTGATACCAGTTCATCATCAGGTGTGATGATACAGACATCCACAATGTTACATTAAATTCATGTCTGTGCCATGCAGGGGTTTATCAAGATGCAATACCTGATAACTCAGTACATTCTGCAGGAGTATTACATCACCAAAGAGGATGAGCCAGAGCTTCTGATAAGATGTGTATTTATGGAAAATGGCAAAGTCAATCACCATTACCAGATATACTTTCAGTTGCTTGGGTTCAAATAACCCTGAAAATAATCATAAAACAATTAGTGTTTTATCTATTGTGCAAAATTACTTAATGTGTACTTTTCAACTCCATAACTGTAGTTATATAAAAGTTTCATGGCACAGGAATGACAGTGTTACACTCTTCTGCAGTCAGGGGCTTAATATTGTTTTGAAAAGCCACTTTTTGCCACATGCTTAAAGGAAGTGATTTGTCCTGACAAATTTTCCTTTGCCCACACTTTTATGACATAATCATCATGTTGTAGTCACAAAAATAATAAATCAAAATGGCATATGATATTAATGTTTACTTGATTATTTATCAAGAAGTGATAAAGAGCAAAGAAAGATGTATCTACTTTATTATCATTGCAAAATTTAATAGCTGTATTTTAATAGCTACAGATATGAAATGAAATCCAACTTTATTTGTAGTTTGAAACCATAAGTGGAAATTATCTAGTAGCCAGAGGACAAGTAAGATGTAATTATCTGATTGCTTGAAATGAAAACTGACTTGTCCCAGGTGTCGGGTGATAGGATTCTTTAATCCCAGGCTTGGAATAATGCTGAGAAATGGTGACTGTCTCACTGATACTTAGAGGTGTAATCACCGCTGTGAGAATACAAACATGTTACAGATTGGCGCAGCACATGAACATAGATAAGAGGTAGTCATTTGAAGCATTTCTCAAAGGCATGATTTAAAAAAAGAATGTCTGCAAATAAAAAATATTTGGAAGATTTGATTCAAAGGAATAAAAACAATAAATACACACAGAATACCCAATATGAATGAAGATTTGTGACTAAATATTTTATGCTGAGCATGCACAGGAAACAAGCCCAACTGATAGAAATTTAGATAAAGTGGTTAAACATTAAAATATGTTATTAGTAAAGTAAATTTCATACAATGACATGCCATAGTTATAGATATTTGTATCCTTTGAGTATCCACATGTACCCTCACAAAAACATAACTGTACCACAGCACCATACAGAGAACGGTCAGGGCTCATTTCTTTTCAGATCAAGTTGAAATTGTTCTTCCATAAGCCGTGTTGGTGAGGTGTTCCATGACAGGTGTTCACATGATATAATGAAGAGCCAGAAATGCCATCCTCCACAACATGGTCATATGTGTGATTAGTATGAAACCTCCTTTCTCTTCCAGTAGGTTCATCAGCTGTGATCATAATGATTGGTTTGCCACGAGATCAAGCATTCCATTCTTGTTGTTGTGACAGTATGTTTCCAATATTGGTTTGTCAGTTTGTCAGTTGCCCAAGCTGTACTGTGGATTAGATGTGGACTCTGGTTGATAATTAACTGAATCTTTAAAGGGCATTTAGACGTGGAAAGCATAAGAAAAGCTAGATTTATGACTGTCAATTTATTTATTGTGGATAACATGGCGTTCATTATCTTTAATGCAGGTTTGAGTGACTTGTTGATTAATCTTGAAGACAACATTAATTTCAATTTCATCACAACTTAGTTTGTGAACACTAAAGCCATACTTAATGTGGAACAAATGAAAACCTTAGGCCTCCTACTAATATGCCATACAAAGTGGCATCACTTGCTCACTCACTCATTCATGTTCAGCCAAAGGTGTCCTAATTTTGAGATTTGCTACTGAATTAATTGATTTATTAATATGTGTCCCATTTTAAAAAGCTATGATGATTGAGGATCTGCTTTGTGGACTGTAGGACCTTAAACAACAGTTGCTGCAAGTTGTTTGAACCCACCAGACATACACTGTTGCAACGTAACCAACAACAAACACTGACTGACAGCCACATCAATGACATGTATTGTTGGAAGGCTGAAAGGAGAGATTGAAGCTGTTAAGAACACATGGAAGGTCTTAACTCCTCGTGCAATACTGTCAGATGGAACTGATTGTGCATTCAGTTTGCCTCATAAGCAAAATGTGATCTGATGAACTAGATGGACGTCTTCTGGTACAAGCAAAACTGGTGAAGTGGTTTCTGGCTTCCATCAGTCATTCAGCATAGCAGGTTGAGCTGACCTACAATATCTCTTCCATAAACTCCTCCATCTTCCTGTCAGGATTTGTACTTAAGAATTAGTTTCTGATTAGATGGGAAAATGGGGCAGTTGATTGTTCTCAAGGATAGAAACAGTCACTTGTCTTCAGTCTTGTGCCATCTACCTGCTTTTTCCTAAATCTTGTTATGTTGAGCCCCCAGCGACTGCTTTCATGTAGCAACTTTTGACAAGGGTAACCTTAACTCCGATTCCTTAACTAAGATTTCCTTTGTGTTTTATGACCATCTAAGTGCTTCCTGAAAAGAGCCATGGTCTTCTGATATGGGTTCACAGTCAAGTGTTGAACAACACGGAGACTGAAACTGGAAATTGCACACTCATTTCTGTTAATGCTGTAAACTTGTCCTGTCATGTGAATAACCTTTATGGTTTATATAAGGAATATTTTTCGGATGGTGTACTGTGAACTTTCAACAGTAGCATTCCGCACCAGCTTGATTAAAGTCTCACGCTTCAAGTTAAAGTTGATTGGTATATTTGAATCCAAGGAATGCAATGTAAATATTTATGTAAAAAGGTTATAAATGTATCAGAAAGGAATCCAGAGAATCAATACATTATTTTTCCAGGAAACTAGACTTGTTAGGTTTCCAGTAAGTTGAAAGTAATAGATATTTTTCTTTCACTGGTCTAAATGTTGGGGCAACAAATGCTCTAAATATTGGAGTTTCGACATAAGGGTTGTTGGAGGAACTACTTTACCTTCCTTCTTAGTTTTAAACGCTGGTATATCTATAAGATTGTGAAGCAGCACTTCTTGTTAATACTGTTATGGGGGCGATGGGGTAGTGTAGTGGTTAAGGCGTTCGCTCATCACGCCGAAGACCCGGGTTTGATTCCCCACATGGGTACAATGTGTGATGCCCATTTTCTGGTGTCCCCTGCCGTGATATTGCTGGAATATTGCTAAAAGCGGCGTAAAACATAACTCACTCACTCACTAATACTGTTATGTCTTCGTCATTGCTTTTGACACCCCAAATGATTTCCATGGAATGTCACATCCTTTTGGGGTTGATCAGACCTTACATTGTTGAATATCTTTGTATAATCATGGAAGGTGCTCATCAAATGCTCAATAAGTCTAGATTGGGTTTATAATAAACATTTTATTTGCATAAATATTAAATGATAATCTGGGATAAAAAAAGCTTTGAATTTAATGTTGTTCAAAATATACACATGTTTGTAGATAGCTGAAATGATACTTTTGTGGGTGACCCAGTGATTGAGCCACACTCAATGAATAAATGATAAAACGTACTACTTAATGGATAATGCAGTAAATCAGAAATGGTATCCTAATGTTGTTGGTTTTGTTATCAGCATTTAACAGTAACTGACATCCAAGGTAGTGTCTCCATGTTCCTTGTTCCATTTAGGGAGAATTCACACTTTGTACATTAATATAATATAAGAACCAAATACCACTGTTATGTGTATGGGTTTGTTCCACTAAACAATCTTAGTGCTCTGGCTGTCAGAAGTTGTGATAATGTTCGTGCTAAGATAGCTAGTTTGTGGAAGAGGACAGAGGTCTGAGTGTCATGAACATAAGGTCAGGCGCTTCCATGGGTAATTCTTGCTTTAGTTCTATTTAAGACTAGTGTCTGAATGTGATAATGTCACCAGGAATGGATCCAGGCATGTATTCTTAGAGGTTGATGTGTGGCCACAATAAATGTCAGTTGGTCTTCCGAACTTAAAATATACCTCTTCCCACTCACATTTACACCCTACTTTAGGAGAACGCTCTCATTTAATGAGCAGTTTCATTTAAAATAATTTTCAGAATTTGAGAAAATGAGGACTTTGCAAAAGTTCACAATTTTTGACAAGACAAAACAAGTTGAATATCCTATTTAAATCTCTGTTTCCCCCATTCTGAACTCAAGTAAAGTTCATGTTTGTTAAATACCTTGCAAATTAGATTATAATGTATGGCACCCTTATCATGTGGTTTTATGAAGCGAGTTTGTCTTTATGGCTTGGCAAACCTGACTTTAATCAAGCAAGCTCAAAATTGTGTTTATTCCAAGCATGTCTGATCTCAAGATGGCCAAGTACATGCTGGGGAGCTTTTTCATGAACAAGTTTTATCATGTACTTATTTAGCTCCCAACTGTCACACTGTTGGAGTCATGCATTTATTATATTTGTGATGAGGCATGTCAAGTATGGATGTTCTGCTCCGGCTGCAGAGCGGAGAGTGTGGGTGGAATGCCATTGTCGAGAACTAGTTACCTTGTGGAGGCCCAAGCTGTTTGTTGTAGAATTATTTAATATGAAAGCCATAACAATTCAGTGAATGTGAACAGGGGCCGCAGGTGCAGGTGTATGTACCATCTATATAACAAAAATAAGTTTTCTCTCGGAAGTCTCTGATGGAAAATGAACAGGTAGATGTTTTGATAAATATTGATCAGTTCATGGACAAGATGTATTAGAACTGAGCAGTGGGGTGGCCAAGTGGTTCAAGCATTTGCTTGTCACGCCAAAGATCTGGGTTCGATTACCCGTATGGATACAATGTTTGAAGCATATATAAGGTGACCCGAGACCCTTTTGCTAAAAGTGGCAGAAAAACATACTCATCCATCCACAAGGTTAGAACTGGGCCTTGTTTGATTTGAATGAGGTGGCTTTATAGGTTGGATGGCCTGGTTTGGTAACTTATATGATTGTTGTGTTATTACAACCTGAAGGCCTGGACCCATTTGCACAAAGCCATCTTAGTACTCCCATAGTCTAATACAGACTTATGTTGGTCTTAGTGCAGAGATTGCTTTGTGCATTAATTACCTTGTTTCTTTATTAGACTCAGTTATGGTACAGGATGTTGTCATATACCTGGATAATTGCAGTGTGCAAATTTAATGGGAAGAAGAAAGAAAACAGATTCTCTGAGGACTTGTTCTTGAAAATATGAGGAATTAATTAGTTTAATTAGTTTTGATACAAGTTGCCTGCAATACTGAAGAAATTTTTTATGTATCCCAATACACACATTGAATTAAGTTACATAAAAGCAGTTTGTTTTCATGAGTGAAGTAAAATATTTATTTGTCAGATTATGGTTAGAAGAAAGTGGACTTGTTGCAGAAATAAATTCACAGACAGGTGATGCATAAGTAAATGTATTAGACTCAACATAGATAACAGCTTTGTCCCCACTGAAGATTCTAGGCCATCAGTGTTTCATTTTGTCAAAATGCTGGTTAATTAGTAGAATGTATCCCATGAAGAGATTGATAGTGATATGTGTTTGTCTATAAAAGCAGTAAGTTGTCAAGGTAGCAGTCATGTTTTGAAACTAACTTGGAGTTTGAGTAAAGCAAAAGCAAATAAAGTCTTATCAACCCAAGAAACTATAAAATGAATGAAAGCTTGACCTTCCGTTATTAGCAATAATTATTAAACTTGGCTCAATCTTTGATGTCAAATAATAGACTAAAATCTCATTAAAATATTCCAGATATCATTTGTTTCAAAATTGCATTTGACATGTGCGGTCACCATTTTGCAAAGCATGGATTATCCATTTTGTGAATATTTCATAAAGACAAACAGCATTATGTAATGGATGCTGCATGAGACTACCCAGCAGTGGTATGTCCTCTTGAGGGACAGATACAAACTGTACTAGCCAAACCCATGTGGTCAGGTTTTGTTTTGTTTTGCTAAAAGTGGCCTAAAACCATACTCAATCAAGTTAGTTAGCTTGTTTAGAGATGAATGTGATCTTGGTATTTGAGAGAATTTAGTGTTGCACTACTGATGTCCACCTCTAGTCCGATAATGAAATAAAACAATCCATCTTGCAGATACATTGATCTATCAATATTTTTGCATGTTTGAAATGTGATAAGGCAAGGTACTATACAGTGCATGAGGTGTCTCTGCTACAGAATAGATATTTTCTATTGGTGGTAACAGCTCATCTTGTATATTTGCACACACTCGGTGTAATGTTCTCCAATATGCATCATCTGCTGTTGTTGAAGGAAGAAGCTCTTCCTTAACAAGCCTTGGCTGCCTTCAAGATAGTCATTGTGCTCAGTACAAAGTGCAGTTCAGTGAATCATGCATAAGCATGAGGACAGTGTTGTTTTACTGCGTGAAGCCATTATTGGCCATCAAGCATGTAGACAAGAGTATGTAAGCAGGAAAGGTCATTTTGTGGACTGGTGAAATCTCAGTACATTTGAGATGGAGATTTCTGATACAGGGTCAGAGTGACCAGAAACATGGCATTCAGTTATTCTAGAAGAATAGATTAGTTTTAAGGCCTGTGTCTTCTGCACTATTATAAAGATTGGTTGCCAAAATGCTAAATATAATTGCATTACATAGCTTGAGGGCTAACATCATTATTTTAAGAGGTGGAATTATGAAACTGTGAAGAAAAGAAAGGATTGCTGTCCCAAAAGTGACACATTTGATTCCTTTCCGTATCATACTTATAGACTTGGGAGGGAAGAATGACCTACATTCTTGATATTTAATTCTTCGACTTTTTGGTCTCCAGATTTGGCACAGACATAAACACAGTTATGAAACCTAAAGTAACTTTGTTAACAATGTGTATTGTCAATAGTGTAACCTTTCAGGTTGTGTTTGTTAATTTTCAAGTCGTAATCTACACAAAGTATTCTGAGCATATGATTATCACAGTGGGAGGTAAAGTTATTTTGGAGAATTTATTGTGACCTCAGTCCACTTGCAGTCAGTGGTTGTAGCAGTTGCAGCACAACTATAACTGCTTCTGCCATGTTATAACTGCATCTGATATGACTGCATCTCCCATGATGTAAGTGCAAATACCAATAGTCAGGGCTGTGGATAACATCTGGATATATTGAGTATGTGCTTCCATGGCATTATGCACATCATGTTTTGGTCAATTTGGGGGGATATTCCACATACTGTCTCCAGTTGTCAAGTCACAGAAATTAATCAGTCAATGCTTAGCAGAGTTCATATATCTGTGATGCTGGTATAAATGAAAAATAAATCATACATAGAACTGCAATTCTCTGTTGGGAGTCGTGTCCCCTTATGGCATGCTAGAAACCTATTGCTGTAGGTTCAAATCTTGGTTTGCCAAAATAAGATTTCATGGTTGTTGGCGCCATTCTGGTGCTCTTGAGTTGGTGGCATACATGTGACAATACAACACTTTAGGCTTTCATCCCACTGACATACTGTAATATAACTGGGAGCTTGTTCCAAGTGGCATTTAACCCCTCTCTCTTGCAATTATGCCTAACCTTATGACTTTATTGGCTGCAGCCATTGCAGTTTTTACAGCATTTCTTGAAGCGTCCATTCACCTCCATCATTCAGATTGTAACTTCTTCAGACCAATGCACAACTACATCATCTATTCTTACTGGTATTGACGGCCCTGTTTGTGCAGTATCCTCTGCAGAGTGACATCCCTGACCAGTGACCATTACTTGATATCAAACATATAGCATTGTGCTAAAAGCTGCGACAGACCTCAGTTACTGTTAAATACAGTGTTAAACCATTTCCTGAAATGTGTTTTGTTTATGGATATCGCCTTTTTATTTATGTAACACTGGTGCATGTTTGGAAGAACAGGAAGGATGATGTAAACATAAGCACATGTACATGCACCCCCTCCAGCGGCAAGTTGTGTATTTAATCCCACTTCCTGATTGTTTCAGCTGTGTGTATCTGGCAGTGGAAGTTACTCCAGCAATTCCCGCCATCGGAGGGGCCTTGTTTATATTCGTCATGGCTACATTATTCCGAACTAGCTTCAGTGATCCTGGAGTTATCCCACGGGCAACACCTGACGAAGCTGCAGAGTTAGAGAAACAAATGGGTAAGTGGTACACAAACACCAGCTTATGACTCAGATTGTGAGTTCACCCTCTCTATAGAGTGGAATGGCATCTTCTTTCCTCTCTTTAACATCGGTTGGATGTATGGTTTGGGTTCATAGATGGCCCTGCTGTCTGAAGCAATGCAGTTTGGTATGCTAAACTGTGATCATGGGTCTGAATGCCTGTTTGTGTGATTATGTTTCTTTGTTTGTCAGCACTAATTGTATGTTGTAAACATTTAGGCCTGGATCTCTTTGGGTTTTCCTTGAAAGAGTTTTTCTTCCTCAAGGTCAATACATGTCCAGTGGCATCCATTGCCAATGTCAGTAAATATTTCCTATTTGTAATTAAATGTTTCCTTATTCTTGCATTGTTCGAGTAAGAGTTAGTTTTGAATGCAAGTCCTCAAGAACTGAAGCCTGTTCGATTGAGAATCTTCTATAATGCGAGTCTTCTTTGAACACCAGGGCCCCATTTCACAAGGCTCTCATAAGCTTAAATTCTCGCAACTTCTCTCGTAGCATTCATACCTCATATGCCTTAACAGGAGGTACAAATGCTACAAGAAACATTACAAGATCTTAGGCTTTGTGAAACAGGGCCCAGTACTCTAAAATGCCAGTCCTTTAGAATGCACATCTCTGAGAGCACCAGTATCCTAGAATGCCAGTTGTTAAGAATGCAAGTTTCTGAGAGCAAAAGTACCTTAGAAAGACCCATGAAGATCTGGAGTAGAATAGTCCTTCAGCAAAACATGCTGAACTTATTTAAGTTGTAATTTGAATAATATGATGAAAAGTAACTTTCATAATTCTGAACTGTAGCATTAGACATTTCAAATCCTGTATGATATGTAGTAGTAATAAAGGTTTTAGGATATGGGTTATTCATGAACATCTGGCCTCACAGTATTTATTCACTACCTTTCTGTACTGATACATTTAGCAGTTCATTAGGACACTTTTTAGTCAAAAAGACTATATCAGTGCTCTGAAGTTGTGTTTGTTATCATTTTTATTAGGTTTACTTATATAATTGCTTGTCCTATTGGCCTTAATTTTGCCCCAGAAAGTCTTGAAAAGCCTTGAAAAAGCCTTAAATTTTGGTCTTGAGTTCATGTCGTCTAGAATGCCAGTGCCTCAGTATACAAATCTCCCAGTAAAACAGAGCTCTTTCTTTAGTTCTTTAGAATGACCTGATTGCTGGTGGTTTCTATCTACCACGACAAACTGTAACAATGGTCACTTGTCCAAGCTTGATTCTAATAAGTTTCTTCCCGTTTTTTCCATCTGCCTCTGCTGGTCCCTGTGCTAAAACTTAAATGTGCTTTGATAATACTGAAAGCATGTTTGGCCTAACTCCAGAATCATTTTCGGAAACCTCTGTGTCATGATGGGCCAATGCTGAAGCAGGACTTACTCTTCAGTATGACATGGACTAGGACCAGCCAGGTCAGAGTGACCCAGCATAGGGTGTTTCACTTTAAGTGCTGCAGCATACTTTGTGTCTTCACATTGTATAATGCTAAACCTTGTGTAGGCGTGAACTCACTGGTAGGTCAAGTAGTAGTTATATTATACAATATGTCCTGTGTCTGTTAATTAAGTTCCTTTGTGAATGCTGAGAACTTATTTTATATTTTGTGAAGAAGTATATATTGATGTGTCAGCAGGCATGGAGATGTTTGGAAACACTAAACTCTTGGGTGTTGTATGAAGTAAAGGAGCAAAATAACACACATTTTCATTACAGTATCTATAGCTGGGGACAATGATTGAATGTGAGGTGAGGCCAAGGCTGTGTGTTGATGATAATGAGGAAAGTGAGGTGGATGTTTGGTATTTGCAGCCTTTGTTTCAGTAACACTTTCAAGTTTTTCCCTGCCTTCTGATGTTTGTGATTAACATGACAAAAGGTTGTTACAGATGGAATTTGTAATTATACTTGGCAAAAATGTTTAGCTGAGAATCAGTGAAGATATATCATGAGCCATTTTTTATTATCATATTTTTCATGACAGTTTATGATTTTTTTAATTTAAACAGTTCTGGCTGCTGACAACCCTCTATTGTAAGAATTTATTCACTTTAAGCCTTTTTACATAAATGGTATTTGAATGTAATACTAATTAAAAACAGGCTTTTGGTAATAACAGTGGCATTGTCCGGTTGACATGGTCACTGCATCATGGTTTTAGTACTGTGATGAGGACACTGTGTCTTCAGCCACTTGATAACAGATGTAATTGGCTCATTCTAATAACATACAGCAGACATATACTGTTATTATATAGCTTATTTTCCATTGCCACCAACAGTCAGATTCTATAACCATGGTAACAAAACAACTATATCTACCTACCGGTTCCAGACAACAAAGGAAGCACAATGCCTGTTTGTGAAAATTTCAGTCTCAACCAGGAAAATTCTGTAATGCAGGGTGTAAACCCTGAGGACACAACTTTTTGTGCATGCAGAGCTGTGTAGGGAGGGGGCAACTGTATGTATACATCTCTCTCTCTCTCTCATTGTAAAAATGGTGTCTTAAAGCAAAATTGATGTGTCAGAAGTTAAGAACTCTAAAAGCAACTCTTTCATGAGACACTTGCCTTTCAACATATTGTACATGACACTCAAGTAAGACTGATCTAATGTGACATTAATGTAGCGCATATTAATGTTTTTTGACGTTTATGTGCAGTTGGATGATACCAACTGACGCTGATTCTAAGCCTTGAAATATGATATGGTGCTTATCTTCATGTGTATGCCATTAATTGTCTTATTCAAATCTGAAAATTCTGATTTACCTTATATGGGGCATCTATGTTGTCTTTGAACTGGACAGTATAGGTTTAGTTTAAACTATTTTTTCAGACATTATAGCTTTGAGGTCATTATTTATTTTTTTTAAACGAATGTATTTTAAAGTAAGTATTAGTTATGCTGCTTTTAGCAATATTCCAACAGTATCACAGTGGGGGACACCAGAACACATGTACACATATGGGAAATCCAACCAGGATCTTCGGCATGAGGAGTGAACCGTTAGGCCACTATGCTACCCTAGTATCATCCTACTAATAGGCCCCAAGACTCCAATATATTAACATGACTTTCATGGCAGTAATTGCTCTTAATAATAACACATTTACTTGATTTTGATTTTGTGCAGTAGTTTTGCAACAAATGTAACAAGAGATTATATCTTTTCATTCATTAGCAACAGCTGTGAGTATCAATTCCAGATTTATGATATGTTTGTTCCAGTCAATATGTATTTAGTAAACAGGCGAGTGGTTAATGGATTCATTCATTATGTCGAAGGTCCAGGTTCAATACCCAAAATTTGACCCGTGAAGGTCCCGGGGTAGAATAGGCCTTCAGCAACCCATGCTTGCCATAAAAGGCGACTCAGCTTGTTGTAAGAGGCGACTAACGGGATCAGGTGGTCAGGCTCGCTGACTTGGTTGACACATGTCATCGGTTCCCAATTGCGCAGATCTATGCTCATGTTGTTGATCACTGGATTGTCTGGTCCAGACTCGATTATTTACAGACCGCCGCCATATAGCTGTAATATTGCTGAGTGCGGCGTAAAACTAAACTCACTCACTCACGCAATACCCAAAATTGGGTCAATGTTCAAGCCCATATCTAGTGAGGCTAGCTGAATACTGTTGAAAGTGGCATGTAACTTTGCTCACTCACTTATGAACTAGAGAGCCACACGGAGACTCAGTTTTTGATGATTAGTTGTATTTTGGGGGTACAACACTTTCTGTGGTTGGACAACTCTGAGACACAGCCAATCAGAGTTCAGAGATGTTTGAAGACATTATTGCCACATTTTGTTCCGGAAGCCAGGCCCCATGCTACTAAGTGCAAGTCAGTGTAGTTTCCTGAGTTCCTGATTGGACTACTTTACAGTGCTTAAATCAATCTAATACACGCTGGAATTAATCACCTAATTCAGCCCATTTCCCCTGCTACCTTATGTTGAACAAACCACCTGCCTCCCATGTGTGAGTTTCTTACAGCTGACAACTATTCTTTCATGTGGTATAATGGCCATCTTTGGAGCTCAGTGACTGTTTTCCGACCCAAACACTAATTGAACAAGGGTGGGACGGTTTCAACTGATATTTTAGACATTTACCAAACACATGGAACTTTTGTGAATATGTTGTACTTATTTTGGCAAAATTGCTTTTGGAGGTTCTAGAGCAAAATTGGTCCCCTCTACCAAGTCCTCATGATGAGGGATTCCCCACATGGGTACAATGTGTGAAGCCCATTTTCTGGTGTCCCCCGCCGTGATATTGCTGGAATATTGCTAAAAGCGGCGTAAAACTAAACTCACTCACTCACTCACTCATGATGAGGGTTGGGCTTATGACAGTGACTAGCTTATGGTGTGTAATTGTGTTCATGATGACCCGAATTGTGTTGATGCTGTCTGCTTGTCATGAATCTACTGGTAGCAAGATCGGGTAGTTTACAGGATGGATTCTCATGGTATCCCAGTCATGTGGATCATAATCATAATATGAATTGTTGTTTTTTATCTCGATGCCTCGTCTGTCTGTCTGTTCGTCCATCCGCAATCATTTTGTTTCCGGATCATACTTTTTACACAAAAACCATTCAATATTTTTAGACCAAAATTGATAAATATAATAATCTCAACCTATAGTTGTGCCTTTTGCCATTGACACAGTTTTGGCATTTTTATGTTTTTTGTTATTACAGGGAGCATTTTGGTGTTTGTCTAATGGTGGGGTGGGCTTCGTTTCCGGAGCAGAACTCAAAAAACTTGGTAGATGTGTGTGGCAGCCACCCAAAGTGGTGCCTTTTGCTATTTACAGTTTTTTGTGATTTATTATTTTCAGTTTTAATGGAAATGTTTCGGACTTCATCTCAAAATGGAGGGATGGGCTTCGTTTCCGAAACCATTCAATATTATTCTGCAAAACTTGTTACATACATCAGTTAGAACCTAAAAAGGTGCCTTTTGGTACTTAGCGTTTTTTGTGATAAATTATTTTCTTGGTTTTAGTGGAAACGTTTCGGATAGGCTTTGTTTCCGGAGCAGAACTCAAAATCCGTTCTTTATTTTTCTGCAAAACGTGGTAGATATACCAATCAGAAGCTACAATGGTGCCTTTTGCTAGTTAGAGGTTTTTGTGATTTCTTAGTTCTTCGGTTTCCATGGAAACGATGCAGGCTTTGTCTCAAAAGTGAGGTGTGTGATTCATTTCCAGAGCACATCTCAAAAAGTTCCCAGCATCTATCAGCAAAACTTGGTAGATATATGTAGCTGACCCCAAAGTGGTGCCTTTTGTTATTTACAGGTTTTTGTAAGTTATTATTTTCTTGGTTTCCATGGAAATGTTTCTTACTTAGTCTGAAAATGGAGGGATGGGCTTTGTTTCCAGAGCACAACTCAAAAACTTCTAAATATCTCTCTGCAAAACTTGGCAGATATGTAGGGGAGACCCTAAAGTGGTGCCTTTTGCTATTTTCAGGTATTTGTGATTTATCATTTCCCCAGTTTCCATGGAAACAATTCTGACTTGAAGTGGTGCCTTTTGCTGTTTACAGAAATGGGATTTATATTTTTCATGACTTCCATGGAAACGATTCAAACTTAATCTAAGAAAACATCAAGTAACTATCAGATGATTTGTCCTTTCAAATATGTAGGGGCCGGGGTTGGGGAAATGTCATCTTCTGATGACTTTTGTTTCTGGTCGAGATTCAGACAATACACTGACCTGTAATATGGGTGTAATATTGATGAACGGTGTGTTCAACTACAAGCCTGCAAGCTTGGTAAGACTTGATTATCTAGAGGCTGGTTACATTGATATGGCAGGAATGTTCTGACAGCTGTGTCAACTACCAACTCTGGAACTCTTCAACATTTTGTCCACTTAGTTAATGTGAATGTGATAGACGGATAGTTTATGCTGCAGCAGGTGTACTGATACATTTGCTAAGGGTGACTGACGAGCTGCTGCTCAACAGTGTGTAGTCATAGTAGCTTACACTGCCCAGACAGACTTAAAATGCTTGTGGTGCTAAGATCGTTTTGTGGATCAGTTTCAATCCCCAGTCACATCAGCTCTGACAGGAGTGTTTGGTAGTTCAGCACTGGTGCCTGTTAGTTTTATCTGTCTGACTTTCCTTCCACAAAAGTTGACATGAAATAAATGGAAATGCCAATACCTTTAAAATGAAGTTCAACAAAAATCACTCCATCTCAGGGTTTTGGCATTTACATGTAGATGGGTTTCAGAAGATAGCAAGAAGTCTGTATGGATTGAAACATAGAAAGAAAGTCAAGGGATCATTGACATGAACCAAACGTTGAATGGACCTGCCTCTTGGGTATAGTGTAGAGGGTGTCTGTATAGGAAGATGAAGGTCAATGTTCAGTTTCCAAAAGTTTCCGACAATGTTGCTTGGTTTTATCCTGCATGGTGCTTGGCATTAAGGGTAATGTGAGGACTGTCAGTATTGATGTTCATTGTTCAACATACAACATGCAGACAAATGCACACATATACACTCACACAAGCACACATGCATCCTACCATATGATGTACTATCTTGATCTTGAATGTAACATGAGCTCCATTTTCATCTTTCTCTGCAAATTTAACACTTTGGTGGTCTGGAGTCTCAGCAGCAACTATCAAGGCACCATTTGGAGACATCTGTGGGGATAAGCTGACCTTCATTGACTGCAAGCCAAGGCAATTTGTAGATATTTACGAACGAGTGTGCACCCAGAACTACAAATTTGCACTGTGCCGATAGATCTTTCTCAACCAAAGTTCCATAGGGGATACATAATAACATGAAGGAAATGTACCTCAAGCCTTGTGAAATGAATGCTGGCATGCTGTGCTTCACTGGAAATGGCTGTTACACAATTGTTAAGTTCAATCAAATTCATTGGTTGATTAGACAACCAATTGCTTTATGTGATTTCACATTACAAAGGGAAGCACATTCTGCTCCCCGTGTGGACTTAGTTTGGTGGTTAATGGTCTTACTCTTATGTTGCACTAATCATGAAATGTTACAAAAACTGGGACTGAACCCCACCTTGGAAAATCAAAATATAAATCCTTTAAAATTCCGAAGAATATGTTTTATATATTGGTCATAAAATGGGCATACTAAGGCAGTAAGAGTCTTCTGCAAGCAGTGCACTATTGTCTAAATCATATAAATCAGCCAATATCAAATTGTTGTAAAAAATTGGACAGGTTGAATAGTTGCCAGCAGTCAAGTAGTCAGCCAGCTTTGACCAATAACATGAATTGTCTGTTTCTCTAAGGAAGCTGGAAATACATTAAATTCAATAGGAACAAATGCTTGTTTATAGCAGAGTAGGCCTTACTGGATTCTATCAGGCAGTTGATATAGATTTATGTGGCCAGCTTCTTATTTCATTACAGTGTATAGAATTCTTAAGAGACTTTGTGATAATGATATAGAGCGAGATAGGATGCTGGCTATCAGTGGATGCTCAGCAACATAGCATTGGCGCTGTAGGCAGAGAAGCAGTGATGGAGAAGCTTGTCATTTTGGGGCAGTTTACTGTTTCCTGATGTTTTATACTCTGTTAAATGGTAATAAATGTGTGTTGCAGTTTCCATCTTCTTGCTTGAATTACCAATAGGGTGGGCATGTGTTGGCAGTCATTGTACTCATGGGATTAAGAGGTTTTATTTTGGCAATTTGGCTCATTAGAAATTGGTAAGTTGAATTTAATTGTGTCATTGTTGAGCTTACCTGTGATCTGCTACAATTCATGAATGCAACATTTAAGTTATGGATGTATTGTACTGAAATATGTTACACTGAGCAATGTAAATGAGGATTATCAAGTTGATTAATGCAGACAAAATGATTTATTTCTTGGTAAATTGAGACATTTGTTTGCCTGACAGATTCTGGTAGGAATGATGCCAGCTGGTTTGGTATGAAGTCAACAGAACTTTTTGTGACCCTCTCGATAGCCTTGGTTCATCATACTAAAGGCTTGGTTCTGAGTATATTGATTCAATGTGAGAAGTTCATTTGTAATGTCCTGAACAGTTTTGGGGATTTCAGGTTTTGCCATTAACATTTCAAGTGATAGATGATATCTGGTAAAAAAAATATTAAACATATTACATTAGTATTTATATTTGTATTGTTTCACCTAAAATCTACACTGAAATTCATTAATGAAACATGTTTCTCATTGTAATTAATTGACATAATTGACAAATGCGGAAGTGATTTTTCTATTACGTTCTTATAGCAGCACTTTCCATGGCTACAAAGCGGTAGCTACTGGCTGACTTTGATATCATCAGATTTACTTTACTTTGTAGAAAACAGGACCTGCATGTACATTTTCTGTAAGTCAGTGTCAAAGACTTGAGCTCAGAATATGCAACTACACTGATCACAAAACAGAAAACTTTTTGACAATAAAATGACCAGATATTTTGCCTCTATTTAACCCCAGTACTGACAGTAGTGCACTCACTCGTTTACTCACTTACTCACTGGAGCAGCATGTCAGTTTGTTCATAATTTTGCTGAATCACACAGAAACTTGATCCCTGCAACCGAGCTTGCGTTGACAAATAAGGGGATTGGTGGTCACGATGAATGATAGATATGAATATATCTGTGTTATAGCATTATAAAGGACCAGTGCGTGACTGCAACAGACTGATAGCAGAATATTCTCTGTGATAATGCTATTGACCACATGATGGTTTTGTTTGCCTTGGTAATAGACAAGATCCTGTCATATAGTTTATATTGCTTAATATGGTACAAACATTATTCTCACAGTAGAGAATCCTGCTCAGGGTCTTATATTCAGATATGTTCTAATTACTTTGAAATTGCTATCCATGCTTGATAGTCAAGAATAATCAAGAATGATTTGTTTCTACAAAGTCTGTCAATGCGATGATGTTATGTGAATCTGTATGAAAATTACGTCACTTTTTTCTAGAACACGAAATACAGCTTTTGTGTCCTTTGAGGTTAATCTAAACATGTGTTCATTTGATAAATATTTCTAAATGTTAATCAACTAACCACAAAACAACTTTTGACTTTTGTCAATCTTGTGTACCCATACAGAAACTGAATTCTTTTGCTACATTTGTCTGTATGTTATTATGACTATGATTATGACTGTTGTCTTTGCAGAGGTTCCCAATGCCAGTTCTCCTGGGACCTACCGCCCTCCGCCTCGTACTCGGGAGGTGGTCGTCAAGGGACAGGTTGTCAAGCTCAAGTATTGCTTCACATGTAAAATATTTCGCCCCCCTCGGGCTTCCCACTGCAGCCTTTGTGATAATTGCGTTGGTAAGTATATAATGTCTGCGTTTTTGTTTCATGTATGCGCCTAACTTCCATGTTTCCCTATATACTGTGGTGATTCGGGTGTCAGAAACCTGCAGGAATTCTGTAGGGACCTATATTTGTAGTTTACCAAGGGTACAGTGTCTTCTCCGCACCTTACTGTTAGTTGTAAAATCTATCTTGCTAACTTATAGGAATTGCAGCATACTACTATTTATTTGCAACCTTTGCTGGTTGTAAAAACAGATCTTAATGGATGGTGTGGCCCAACTCAGTGTCTTGGTTGACTGCATGTCATTTCATAAACTTTGGCCATGTTGATGTCTTTGATGCTTATGTTCAGTCACTGGACTATTTGTTCCACTTTGGTCACAACAGACTGCAGTCTACAGTTGGCATATCTGGGAGTTTGGAACTGAAGAAACAAAGGGGTTCAGAATCTGGTCCTCGATGTCTTGTGCTAATTTTATATAGCTCATCAGGCGCTAAGTGATTTCACACCTATGACTATTTTAACTTCAGCTGTTTAAGGTTTAGTAGTAGCCTAGTTGTGTGCCATTATACTCATAGGTGTTACATGTCTGGTCCACACCTATATATTTACAGGTGTAGGTGCATGCAACGTATCTGGATGCTTTGAAGAAACTACATTCTGAACAAGTTTTCACTCACAAGTGTTCAAGATTTAGTTTGACTATCAAGGGAACCTTGTCATGTACATTTTTGTACAGGCTACAACTTCAGGGTCCCTAGATTGAAATACTAAAGGAGCAGACGTTAGAACCTCCAGATTCCCATCTTAGTTTCAGATTTCTTGTATATTTTGTTATTTGCTGAAGGGAGATTTTACCGTAAATAGTTTTGTATTGATTTCTGTATATTTATTCTAGAGGTATGATGAATTTTGTTCTAATATGATGAATCGTGTAATAAATTGTGTATGATACTGGAATCTATTTACATACAGTTTCTGATAAATGCTAAGAAAATTGTGAGGAGGTGTGCAGGTTTATATATAGATGTATTCACTGCTTATTCTCAGGGTCTAGGAAACATGATTTGAGAGATGCAGTGCTTTCATCCACTTGTTAATGTTATTGATTTAATAAATGATAGTGTCCAATCGCTTGTGTTTGTGTGGGACATATACTTTGAAGTCTGTTATTTAATGACTGAACATTATGTATTGACATGTAGAAACACGGAGCACTGACAGAGCTTCATTGATCCAACCCATCTGATGTGCAAAGAGAATGGTGCATGCTAGAGTCGGTGTTGAAAAATTGATATTTTGTCAGTAAGTTTGACCTATATCTGCAGTTCCTCTTTCTGAGTGGGAAGGTTTTGGTCATTGATTTTTGGGATAAATATCTGATACTGACCTTTGTGTTTTCTTGGTGCAATATAGCGTGTGTTGGATCTAAGTGGAAGGGTAGGATTTTAGTCTCAGCTGTGTGTAAGCAGGTGTTCATGGTTAATATTCTCCTCATGTGATTCAGATACCAGTGGAATGTCCCTCACATGTTACTGAATACAAATTGTGATCAGGCTAGATGTTGACGCAATATAGATAAGAGCACCTGATAAGCTGGGTGAAGGCAGTCACTATTACCAAATAAAATTGGTTTCTTGCGTATTCACACACAGGAACAATTTGAAACACTGCATAATTACATTTATTCTTCAGCTCCATATTGATTCTGGTTTAGAATTGGTCTCTTGGAACCCATGTTTGTTTCAAATGACAGTTGATCTGGTTGTTAGTTGGGCACGGAAAGTTGTTCATAGTATCAATCACTTGTTTGTTCAGCTCAGACTTGATAATTTACTGACAACCTTCATGTTACTGCCATTTGTGGAGTGCTGGATTAAATCAAAGCTTGAAGTAAGTTTGGGTTATTGAAGTAAATTATACTGGCGTCTCCTATTCTTGCGGTACTTACGGATATCGACTGAAAAAATAATACAAACAGTTCTTTTCGTATGCATGCTTGTTGTTTGAGGAAGAAGAGATTCTCCCTCTAACATCTGCATCTATCAACTGCTTGAACCATCAGGTGTATTATCGCACGTGAGCTCGATGAAAAACATGGTCGTCCATCACTGACTTTTCAAGGCGTTCCCCATTCTCGCGGCATAACAAGGAAGTAATGTTATTAGGTGTAAGGAAGGGGAATCTTATCAGCAAGGGCGGGGAAAAGTTATGATTTTTCTAAGCTGGCTACAACCCACGAATATTCGTTATATTGCAAAATTTTGATAATTCACAGACTTGGGCCACTTCCTAGTTACCGGCCAGTGGTGTAAACAACCGATAAGTATCACGCATCACCGATCTCGGCAGAAAATGCATTTACTGCGAAAATAAGAAACCCGCAAGAATAGGAGGCAACCCTATATTACCCAAAATATTTATCCTCATTAATATCATAAATGTGGAGAAAAATTAATGATTATCAATATGAAAATTTAGTCAAAGGTAGTATCTTTCATAAACTATCACAATTAAAGCTTTAATTTACTCATAATACACAAGTTAAATGGGTTTTTATTTAGTAAGTTCACACTAGATTATATTTCCAAATATATAAACAAATATGTTGCCACAAGTTATCAACATTGTCTCCTATTAAAACAGCATCCCCAACTCAAAAGTGATAAGGGGATATAATTCTTGCGCAAGTTTACCCCAGGATAAATGTTTATGTGGCCAAAATATCATGAAGAAATATTAGAAGCAAGATGAAGGGAAATAACTACGTACCATAAAAACTAACAGACATGCTCCTACTGCCACATCCCATCACATAGGGTATGTGCACAAAGGTATCCAACCTCTTTAAATTGAGTAAGATAATGAAGAGTTGGGAGAGAGTGCGTGTGTTTTTTCATGCAGCTTTTAGCAATATTCCAGCATGTCATTTCAGGAGACACCAGAAATGGGCTTCACACATTGTACCCAAGTGGGGAATTGAACCTGGGTCTTCATCGTGACAAGCTATCACTTTAATCATTAGGCTACCCCACCGCCCTGGGTGATTTGGGAGATTCAGAGGATATGTAAAATTGCTTCGTTTAGGGCATTTGCTTTGCAGAGAGGGTTGGGTGGAAGGGAAAATAATGGTGATCTAGGACTGTGAGACAGATCATAGTGTTTTATGAAATGTGTTTTAGTCTTCACAACACTAATGGCAGTTACAGATTGCGCATGCAGCCTGCTAATCAGACTTTGTGTTGACTAGGGTGACTTATGTTGCTATTTACAGCATGAAGGATGAAGGGTGTCAGGTAACAGTCCTGGAACACCCAAGTGGGGGTAGTCATGTGACAAAATGCATGAGACCAGGTCCCTGATGTTTAATCAAATGTTCACAGATAGTGTGGCATTGCCTTTGGAAAACAAAGTCGATGGTATATTGTTCAATATTTTGTCAGCTTTAAGATTTGTTAGAAATAAGCATCATGATTATCGTTATCATTCTAAGGAACATGTGAAATTACTGGTATTGTTCTGTGTATCCTTGAGACATACAATCAAAGCATGCTTTGTGTATAAGCCAGGACCAGCAAACTAGTGACTGAGACCAAGGGCAACAATCCACCTACACCCTGACTGGGTCGTTTGATTGAGACAGTGTTAACAAGTGAATGTTGCAGTGTTGGAGTATGCTGTCCAGTAGTGAGGGAGTGAGCAATGTCAGGGTGGGGGACACCAGAAATGGGCCTCACACATTGTACCCATGTGAGGAATCGATCTCAGATCTTCAGCTTGACAAGCAAGCACTTTAACCACTAGGCTACCCCACCACTGCTATGGTGTTCATTAAGAAACCAAACCTAGGTGTAGCCCTTGTGAGTCAGCCTTCACCTGCCATTGACATTTTGTATTTTCATTGAGGGATAACTATCTGGTTAAGTTGAGGGATGGGGAATGAATGTTTTCCAGAGTTATGGCCCTTGTCTGATGTTTTGGACATGGTGCACAGCCCCATCAAACGGACAGGCATTCTCCAAAATCATTGTAAACCACCTTTTGATTATACAGTGTATCTTGATGTGACTTTGGATATCGATGACTTTTGTTTTCAAGTTAAATCCCTATTCTGTAAGTTGTTGCATTTCATGATTTACATGTATCATTCAGTCTAATCATGTTTCAGTATATTCACACAGTCACATTGTAAATTTATTTTTTGCAGGACCAATATAGTAATTGGAATTCTCTTCATAATCATAAAAAATAAACATTACGAAACGGCATTAGTCAAATGATTCCTGACCCGTCAACACTGAACCAGTTTCAAATCAAACCATTGTCTGCACAAGCAATACAAAATATGCTGTTGATAAAACCAACTTGAAACCAACACTATTAAAGTTGGCACCACCAACGTATATTAAATCTCTCATATTTCCCAGTGATGCTAGTTCTTCATGATAACACATAATTGCTGGTGTATAACTGGTGCTGTTATATTGTCTAGAGACATCTACAGGAGCTCCAGTCACTTCTACCAAAGAATATGGAAATACAATGCCAATGTCATGCATTATGTATCAGTTGTAGCCAACGCACTGACGTTGAACATCAGGATTAACATGATAAACATGTTGGCCGATTAGCGGTCATGGGGTTTGCTTTTTTATGAGTGTAAAGTATTGGTTTATTTTGAGCAATTGTTTAGTTATTTTTGTACTGTGATTGGCTTTTTCACAGTTGCCAGGTATCAGTGAAAGGAAGATACTATTTTATTACTGACCAGAGTATAAGGATATTCCGAAAAATTTGCAATGTATTAGAAAAATATCAGTGTCTTACATTCCTTGTATTGGATGTTTATTTGTGAATTTCTTCTCACTGAAGCTATTGCTACCATTTCCAGTTCATCCATTTTTGAGGGATTTTATCATTGTCATTTGCTGTTGTGTGTAGAAGTACTTTCTTAAAGTACATTGAACGTCAATCATCTAGATATTTAAAGATAGTACCAGTACTTAACTACTTGATGTTGCTGTCTGTTTGGTTGGCATGGAGATGAAATGTCAGAAGTATGAACCAAGGAGCTACATTCACATATACAAACCTATGGCTAGCTATAGAAGTGTAATAACCTTAACATGACTCTATGCTGTATTTTATGTTCTGATAAGAAAGGAAAATTACTTAACAGAGAGAATGTCATACTATTTCAGCAACTAAGAAAACAAGAATCCCAACAAGACCAGATTCCTTGTTTTGTCAGAGTGTGTCGCTGAAAACACTTTAGGTAACTCCCACGTGGAAGGCTATTTGTTGCTGTTGCCACTACTGTAGTGGATTAAATGTCATCATTTAAACTTTCTGTTATATTGGAATTTGAAGGAACTCATTAAGTGTCTTTTGTTCTGTCTTTACATGATGACATACACAATACACATAGTCCTGCAGAACACAGATGTTACATCTGAAACCCGTGAAGGTCCCGGGGTAGAATAGGCCTTCAGCAACCCATGCTTGCCATAAAAGGCGACTCAGCTTGTCGTAAGAGGCGACTAACGGGATCGGGTGGTCAGGCTCGCTGACTTGGTTGACGCATGTCATCGGTTCCCAATTGCGCAGATCGATGCTCATGTTGTTGATCACTGGATTGTCTGGTCCAGACTCGATTATTTACAGACCGCCCCCATATATCTGTAATATTGCTGAGTGCGGCGTAAAACTCAACTCACTCACTCACTCACTGTTACATCTGAAACTCCAACAGTGAAGGGCTACATATGTCTTGAAATACTGACACACCTGACATTTTACAAGAATTATTTTTTTGTAATAATTAATTTTTTGTAATTATGATATCTGTACATTCTTAAAGGATACCATGTCAGTCCATGTCTTTAGCCATGCTGTCACCGTGTCATGGTCTACTGGACCACATAATGGTTTTTGAGTTGAGGGTTTGTTGTTACATCACACCCAGCAGGATTTCAGTTATATGACGGAGGTCTGTAAATAATCAAATCTGGACCAACGGTCCAGTATTTGACATAATGATAATCACAGTTGGGATACAATGACATGTCATCCAAGTCAGCAAGCCTGACTACCCAATCCTGAAAGTTGCCTCTTCTGACAAGCATGGTTACTTAAGATCAGTGCTAACATGGATCTTCACAGGGAGCATGGGTTTCTGAAGACCAGTTCTAACATAGATCTTCACAGGACTAATCTGAGCTTTTTAGACCAGAAAGAATTGTCCTTAATGACCCTAAAATTGCAGATGATCTTTGATTGATATATTCTTAGAATAGTAAAACCTTTGAATAATAGAAATGTTTAGATAATAATGACCTTACAAATAAATTGTCTTGTTCTTTTTGTTTCAGAGCGCTTTGACCATCACTGTCCCTGGGTAGGCAACTGTGTTGGCAAGAGAAACTATCGCTATTTTTACCTCTTCATCCTGTCGCTGTCAATACTGTGTATTTACATATTTGCCTGTGTGCTTACACATCTCATACTAAGTAAGTATTTCTTCATTGATATGTCTTGTCATATATGTATTTGATCAGGATCTGCTGGGTTTGAATCTATTGAACCTAATTATTATCCATGGTATATTCTTTGAGTGTTGTTCATGCAAATTATACACTGTGACATAACTGAAATATTGTCCTAACTCACTCTGGCAACTAAGAGTTGTTAAAAAAGAAGACAATAATTGGCAACGTTTGTGTTTTGAGATTAGTTCCAGTAGAAGTTGTCTTTCTGTGCTAGTACCATGTGGCCAAAAGATAGTGTTCAAAATCGGCTTCAGACTGATGAAAAATCTGGCTTTTGTGTCATTTATTAAGCTGATACCTGAAATATGGCTGTGTTTGTGGGTGTGTCCCTGCATTCATTGGTTCCTGCAACTTTCCAGCTGACAGGCACAACAAAATCAAACCCACCTTTGAAGATAAAGTGCAACAAGTACACTAATAACAAGATCCACTGGTTGTAAAAACTAGGTTCTGTTGCCAAAAAAGATGCATTTTCTCTGCAGAATTAGCAGTTTAGATGAAGTATTTGTGTTTAAATTAGGGAAAAATAGATGCTTTATTCACTGTGTCTTTATCAATTTGGCTGGAGGAGAGCTTTAAAAATCTATACAGTTTTGTGCAAGATCGATACAGTGACCTGGTAAATTACTCATTAAATAGAGGAAAGAGCTATTTTGAAGAAGTGATCTTTGCCGATGCTGCATTTATTTGGCCAAGGAAAGGATGTTATAATTTTCCAAAGGATTTTCTCAAGAGACCCCATTTACTCCAGTATTAATGAAGACACCCCTTTTGCTCCAGGATTTACTCCAGTATTGACGAGACCCTTTTCACTCCAATTTTGAAGTTGAGACCCCCATATACTCCAGTATCGACAGTGAGATTTTCCCCAGTACTGACAGTGATACCCAGTTTACTCCATTGTTGACAGTGAGAGTGAGAAAAACCCAATTCCACATGAGTAAAATGTGTAAAGGCCTTATCTGATATCTCCTGCTGTGATATCTCTGGAATATTGCTGAAAACAGTATTTACACATACCAGTGTTAGGTGACTGTTGTGGTGTGGACATGTAAACACTTTGTGTGTACAGGGTTAATAACAAATATTAGTTCTGGATTTGGGATGTGTTAATGTCAGTGTGAGTGAATGTCAAGAAAGTCACATTTAAAATTGGACATTTACGTAAAAGGCAGTTCTTTTGCAGATTGGTTTGGCTAATTATCCCACGCGTTGAGTGCAAAACAGACTATATAGGATTAGGCTCTATCTGACCATACGTTGACTAGATTCTTTTCATGTTTGATACCAAAGTTCATCACAGTATGAGAAAGTTACCTTGACCTTCATTTCAAGGTCAAAAGGGGATTTTCTTCACTTTCAACACCAAACTTATCTAGGGAAGGCATAGGGTCCGGTCAATTTTGGTGACCTTCATATAATTTTCACGGTCATGGTGACACTTTGAAGATTTCAGCATATTAACCTGCATGTTAAGATTGTCAGCGAGATATCTCAAGAACCATTGAATGGACTTTCTTCATATGTGACTGTCTGACCAAATTTAATGTAAGGGCAGTGCAAGGTCCAGTCGATTTTGGTGACCTTCACATAATTATCAAGGTCACAGTGACACTTTGACGATTTCAACATATTAACCTGCATGTTAAGATTGTCAGCGAGATATCACAAGAACCACTCACTGACTTTCTTCGTATGTGACACCAAATTTAATGTAGGCAGGTGCAAGGTCCAGTCGATTTTGGTTAATCTCACTTAATTATCGAGGTCACTCTTTGACGATTTCAGCATGTTAACCAGCATGTTATCCTATATTTGCATATTTCATACAGTAACACATTCATGTCAGGGTCAAAGTGAGTCTTGAAAATATTTGTGTGTTTGAACTACTATAAAGCGAGATATCAAGAGAGGTTGACTGGTCATGATTTCTCTGTTGACATTTAACTTCATCTAAAATTACAACCTTCACCTTCATTACTTTCTAAGTCTGAGATGATGATTTGTGGTGGGGGATTATGACACTTTAGTGGCAATGCTTGTTTGTAAATTAGAAACACATTTGTACGTCTGGTAGTAAAAGTGGTAAAGATAAAAAAGTACTGATTTGGAAAAACTGTTTATGTTGGGCCATGTTGAGTTGATAAGATAAATCTGCATATGTACCAGGCCTTGCTCATGTCTGTTTGTGGTGTGGTGGAATGCCCACAATCAAACCAGAATAAGACATTTTAAGTGTAAGTGTCACATGAGGGCTTGTGACGTAACTGTGTGTAAAATATTTGATGTGTAGGTTCCTATGCCCACATAGGCATAGTTTCAGTTCAGTTTCCAGAACACCAACTGTCACCATAAATGTCCTGAAGTTAACGTATGCTATAGAAACATGTCCTGTCTAATATGACAAAGTAATATACATGATGTTAATCTTAAATTAAGATTCACCTCTAAAAATATGGCTGCTTAGAAAATTTATGTCCCAGGTATTATGTTACGAGGAGTATCAGATTGTATTCCTTCATTTCAATTTCATGGCGTGTTCCTTGTAAAGCCAGTTAAGCACAGAGAAGATACTGAAATACATAGGACATTCACAGGCAGCCAGATGTGTTTCAACGGACATGACACACCTGAATCCATCATTTTTAGAAACCCTGATAATACAGTGAGGACAACAGTAGTATCCCTTGTTCCCCGTTTTCTCATCTTCCTAACGAAAATGCTAACATTCTGAACTGTTGACCTTGCCAATGTATTTTGGTCAAGACATGATTTTTTCACAGTGTGCGTAATTAAGGTCAAATTGATTTGGTGGTCTTACAGTGTGTAAGGATTGTGGAGCATGTTTTGCATGACTTCATTTGGACAGGAAGGCTTTGATTAGAAGCAAGTAATCATAAGCATAGTTCCTTGATCAGTCTTTGCCATCCAACCTTGAGATGATTAATTCTTCAGGTGTCATTACCTGTGCCTGGTGACACTGATGAGGAGGTATGATTAGTCCAGGTACCATACACAATTAGATAATGGCTGACGGCAGAGGGTGTGCTTTAAATAATATCTCTTTCAGAAAGAATTGGTATGTGACAACAGGCATTAAAAAAAATATCTATAGCAATAACAAATAAGACAGTACAGCAACCCTGTAGAAAAGGAAATTATACATATTCCCAAAACTGTCAGAGAAGACATTAGAATGATATAATTATAAAATAAAAATATATAACGAAGTCTTGCAACATCTTTTTGGTGAGGTTGATATAATAATTTGGTTATTGTAATGTAGTTATATATAGTTACATGTTTACAAAATCAATAATTCAATATTAATATTTTCTTGTAGGTTTTAATTTCCAAACAACACGGTTTTGATGTTAAAGTCTGTGAATATAGTATCATATTGATATCACAGAAAATGTTGAAAAAATTCAAACATTGGAATAAATAATGTAGGCTGTGTTTGTTATGACAACCACGGATGCAAGTATCATCCCTACATCGTCTTGGATGAACCTGAAAAGTCTATGTGTTTAAATGGCTACAACCTATCCTAAGTTACAGTGAATAATTTGATGAAATCTGCTTCATTTTCTAAATCAATTTTGGATGTTCTAAATTCTTCAAAAAGTTCTGTACAACCATATTGATTATCCAGTCCAAAATAACAGAAGGCTATAACTGTGTATAGTTCAGTGCAGCAGTGCGGGTTCTGGACTGTCTGGATTGCTATAGTATTAGTTCCACTAGTGGTCTGATAGCTATCTCAGCATTGTGTTGGTTCACTTTCTATGGAAAACTATTTTGTGATATTATTGATGATTACTTCAAAATATGTTGCCAGTTTCATATCATCATAGTATTGAAGGACTGATGCATTTGATGAATAACTTTAGATGAGTTTTACAAATTTGCTTAAAATATTGAAAGATGTTCTATCACATGTAGATGAAAGTGTCGTAATGCCATTTGTATCCACCACTGTGATCACTACAATACAACTCCGTGGCAGAGCCATTAAGTCTCAAGACCAACAGGATAAAAACATAAGTCTCCCATCTCAAGTCCTGATATTGACATTTTCTTCCTTTCTCTAGTTAAACCAGTCTCTGGTTACAAGTTAAGTTTCCTCTACTTGGATTACTGATAATTCTTGCTGCCACAAAGTGGTTCTAGCACCGTCACAGACATGAATCTTCATACATAGCTATCAAGGAGCTGCAAGCTCTACCATTACACGTCTTTTGTTGATGGGGTCACTTGTGACAAGTGCTGGGATATGACAAGAAATCATTAATGGTGGTGACAGTGGCTCTCAGACATCTTTGATTTTTGAAAATTGGAAAATCTGCTTATGAGATTTTGCTAATTGAAGAAATAAGAAGTAACAGTAATTGTCACAAAGTATGACAGCCATGTAAAGAATCATTGCTCATAACCTATACATAGATACAAGGTCTTTAATTTAAGCATGTCATATATGATTGTGATTGCCATGTTATAGACAGGTTTCTACCTGAACTTCCACCTGACTTCACATCCATGTGTCAACCAAATATGCCCAAACCAATAACCTTAACTTTAAACAGTATGCTATTAAGACAACTCGGAGGAAAGGGACACTGAAAATCCCCTACCAGCATCCCCACAATGGATACCCCTTCACTGCATCCCCACACTGGATACACCCTTAAAGCATCCCACAATCGATACCTCCTCACATGATTCTAAATCTGGGAAAAGTCCAGCTTGAGGGTGTTTGTTGAGCCAGTGATGAAACTGGGTCCTTTTTGTAGATGAAACATGGCATAGTTTGTTACAGTGATTGATACCACATCCTTTGGTGAGATGTAATAGCAGTGCCTCTGCTCAACTATTGATCTGTGTTGTTGTCTCCCATACTTTCCTGTAACACGTCTCTTTACTTGACACACTTTGTTATGTTCCCTGCAGCAATTAACCATGATTCGTGGCATTTGTTTTCTAGGTTTTATTTTTTGTTCAAGGGAAGTCTTAGTAGTTTGGCTGTTGGATGCAGCTTGCTTGTGAAGAAGTCCTGGAAACATTGGCTGTGATGATAAAGTGTCCTTTAGCTTGCTGATGTTTGACACGTTGCATGCTGGTGTGACTCAATGTCAGACCAAGGAGGAAACAGCAAATTGTATAGTCTGCTTCTGTCACTGAATGGTGATGTACAGCATGTGTAAGAAGTCCAGCTAGTTGGTAAAGAACTTGTCTGGGAGTGAGTGAGTGAGTTTAGTTTAACGCCGCACTCAGCAATATTCCAGCTATATGGCGGCGGTCTGTAAATAATCGAGTCTGGACCAGACAATCCAGTGATCAACAACATGAGCATCGATCTGCGCAATTGGGAACCGATGACATTTGTCAACCAAGTCAGCGAGTCTGACCACGCGATCCTGTTAGTCGCCTCTTACGACAAGCATAGTCGCCTTTTATGGCAAGCATGGGTTGCTGAAGGCCTATTCTACCCAGGGACCTTCACGGGTCACTTGTCTGGGAAAGGATGTAGATTAGATAGCATATTTTCAGATTACAACTGAACGGTTTCAGAGTTCTTGTATTGAAAAATATATCTGGTGACAGATAAGATGTGGGGGTCAGATGCAGGAACTCACTGTAAGTGAGTAAAGTACAAAATTTTCATGATGTTAGGTTGTTTATCTGTGTCAATATGCAAGAGCTGGGATCATCTTTGTGCTAAGCTTGCTTTTTGGACTGGTGGCAAATGCACTTATTTCTATCAGATATTAGCTTTGTTGACAGTGATGCTGGAAGTTGAGTGAACAGTTTCTGAAATTTGTTGGGTGTACTTGATGAATTTACAGTTCTGTGACTGACATAACATTCACACACATTAGAATTTATACCTCATCATTCCTTTGATGAATGTGTAGACACAAGAATGGCAGATACGTGGATAGGGCTGATGTACCCTCAGTCATGACATTCAGGCCAACATTTCAACCCAAAAGACAGGCTGTAGGAAAACACTGTATAGGATCTCATAGTTAGTTTTGGTTTTCACATCCCCAAAATGATAATTGAATGGTTCATTAAGTTATATCTTACCTCACACATAAATGTCACTGTGTGATTGGCTGAGCGCTGTTCTATTATTTTCAATACGCCTTGTGTACAAGTGAGGTGCGTTGCAGTACACCCCGCTGCCAATAGCAGCTTATTCGGTGCTTCACTGTAGTTATGTTGTTTATCTAGAATAACATTAAATGACGCATGATGCACGAAAATTACCGATGTTTTGCGAATGGAAGAAGGGAGATAACTCCAAATGGGTTTTTCTTGTGTCATCTGCAAAAGCTAGCGATGGCTATGAACACATTTGACTCTCACTGCAATAAATATATTTTGACAAAACGTTCAAACATAGTCTGTGTGAATACTAACAAGGGGAATTACATCGTGGCGACTTTACTAAGACAATACCTACAGGGAAAAACAACAAGATGCAAGTTTCAAATCGCTTGATTAATACAGGTTGGCTAAAGTGTAAGATCCGATACCCATGCTTTAAACAGTTCAAAATTGACATTGAAGTGTTCGGTAAGATAAATACGTTGTTCACCTCAGGGACCATTGATTGAGGTACCCTCCCTGATTCCAAAGGGCAAGGGGAATATAAACAAACATTGAGGGTACCTCAACCCATGGTCCCTTCGTTACCAGTGAACAATGTTTATTGTGACTGTGCTTATTGTATTACATTGATGGTAAGGTTTTTCATGCTAACACCTGGTTTGTCTCGTCCAGATTTCTTCTCTTGAATACATTATTGCTGATGCTGCATTGTCAACATTCAGTCACCCTGCTTAAGCTGCATACAACTCATCAGTATCCAGGTACACTATTTACTAATGGATACAGTAGCGTTTAACTTCCGATTGCTTAAATATCAGTTTGGCACAGCTGTTTTTAGAGACCCGTGAAGGTCCCGGGGTAGAATAGGCCTTCAGCAACCCATGCTTGCCATAGAAGGCGACTCAGCTTGTCGTAAGAGGCGACTAACGGGATCGGGTGGTCAGGCTCGCTGACTTGGTTGACGCATGTCATCGGTTCCCAATTGCACAGATCGATGCTCATGTTGTTGATCACTGGATTGTCTGGTCCAGACTCGATTATTTACAGACCGCCGCCATATGGCTGGAATATTGCTGAGTGCGGCGTAAACCTCAACTCACTCACTCACTCACTGTTTTTAGAATATGTAACTTCCATAACTTCCGTATCACTCTTTGTCAGCCTGTGGCTGCATGAGGGGGTGGTCCCTCATGTACAAGTTAATTCTGTCTGTGAGCAAATTTGACTACTGCAATTAGATTCTGGTGGCCATCAGAAAGCCAGGAACTTAATATCCTTGTCTCTGCCCAGTGTTTATGCCAACTATGAATGTCCTAGGAAGCTAGCAGGATCAAAGGAGGAGTAGAAAATGTTATTAAATCACACAAGGTCATGCATGTCATGGCCAGCCTGATAAAGTGGTTGGGGCAGACGCCAACAGAGCAGATGTCCAGAATGCAAATGGTTAGAATACAGACCATATCCAAGCCTTCTTTGATGTTTCATTCATTTGGATGAATACACGATGAAGTGCAATAGAAATGTAACCTGATTTAGTAAGGTTCAATAATATCTTTTATCTTACCTCACACATGAATTGCACTTTCTGATTGATTAAGCACTGTTCTGTTATTTTCAATGAACCCTGCTTACAGGCAGTGTATTATTTTCAGTGTACACCGCTGAGAATTCTGAACTCTCCTGGTGCTTCATGGTAGTACTTCTTTGTCTCGAATAACATTGAATCATGCATGAAGCGCAGAAAGTACCGATGTTTTGCGATTGAAAATAGATGGAAGTGAGATAACTCTAAATCTGTTTACCTTGTGTTGTCTGCAAAATGGTAATTCACCTCGCATTGAACAGAAGTGCTTCAAACAGTTTAAAATTAGAATTCGGGTGTTCCGTAAGATAAATGCGTTGTTCACTGGTCACTCGGGCCTGCGAGCTCGATGAACGTAAAACAAACCTCAAGGGTACATGAGCTCAAGGCCCCCTCGTGACCAGTGGACAACTTATGATGTGCACATGAAGGCTAAGGGAGGTATAGTTTGATCTCCATAAGAGCTAATATGATTTGATACATGAATTTGGATATTTGATATTGTAACAGTGGCAAAAGAGGAAAAGTATGCAGCCTTTCATGTATTTTATCGAAATTGAAAATTCAATGGACAAATCACCTCCCTAACGCCAGTAATGTTTTAGCGAAGTTCTGAAAGGTTGGATGGCAGTACAGTAAGAGAAATGGTCAAATATAGTATTTCCCTTAGAAATTTAAAATGTGCTGTTTTAAAGTGGAACTTATCTTATGTTAGTTTTCAGTTAGTCTGTGTAGTAATATTAGTGAGGAGCAAAAACTTTCACATTCTCAGAATTTGGTTGTTGGTTATACTGTATGCCTTGGCTGAATCACTTTGTACTTTAACACTCTTCCCTGTGGATCATAAGTGGTGGAAAGAAGACAACACTATACCATTGTTCTTAGAAGGAAACTCATAACCTTGCATCTCCTGCAGAAGCTTTGCTTGATCTAAGAGTTGGTTAATGATGATTGTTTGTTGGTGTGAGAGTTGGTTAATGATGATTGTTTGTTGGTCTGAGAGTTGGTTAATGATGATTGTTTGTTGGTCTGAGAGTTGGTTAATGATGATTGTTTGTTGGTCTGAGAGTTGGTTAATGATGATTGGTCAGTCTCTCCTGGCTTCCGTGGCAAAGTTTTAAGAATTCCGCCGCAAAATTTAGCAAATTCTGCACCCCTTTTTTCAATATTCTGCAAAACATTCTGCAGTTAAAACATTTAGTAAAAACATAAAAACAACAAAAACATTATACAGACCTTCATAGTTTAATTCTCGAACACAGATATTAAGTTAAGTCGACAGTACATATCACATCTTGAGTAAGCTTGATGACAAAGCACAGACAGCTTTTTCTGTGTTTGAGAATTAAACTCTTGCTGAAAGTTAATTCTCTCCTCTCATTCGTAACTTTGATGCAGACGAACAACTTCCGCTTTGATGCAAATAACAATTTTATATTTAAACGAAATCTGAAATAATTTCCATTTTCAAATGATCGATTTTGAGAACATAATTGCAGTGTCAAATTCATCTAATTTTATTTGGAACATGCCTAAACTTGCTTTATTAATAAAGTATCTTTGATCGTAATTATTTTGAAAATGTTGTCACAATAAATATGTCAGTTCGTTTTATGTGTAACCGATCCTACTTCTGACATTAACTTTAATTTTCATTTTGGCTGTCAGTCAGTTTTCACTCAGTCTTTAAAATAAGCAAATTCTGAGGCAGAAAAGTATCAAATTGTGCATGGATTCTGCACAAAAATGCATTTTCTGCGGACCAGACGTTTTTCTGCATGGAAAGGTAAATTCCGTGTTTTTTTCTGCAACTGCGAAATTGCGGAATCCAAGAAGGACTGATTGGTTGTTGGTTGTTGGTTTTATCCCGGACAGTATATGTGTCAGTATGCCATGTTGATCTCAAGTAATGTTTTTAGTCACTGGTTCTGTCCGCTACAGACATATATAGTCTGGTTCATAATTATTGAGAATTTTTCTTCTTACTTTGAGCTATCCTAACACCTCAACTGATTCACTGATACTTAAAACTAAGTAATGGTATAAGGGAGGTAACTCTTCTTGGCCTACTGAGTATAGTACAATTAGAGTTACCTCCCCTGAATTTGTAGCAGACGTCATTTTCCTCAGCACTGTCAACAATGTCTGCTGAAGATAAAAGAAGGTTGATTTTTGAGTTGTGTAATCAAGGAATGGATGATGTAAATACATTGGCAGAGAGAACAGGAACTCCTCTTTCTACTGTGTATAGGATTAGGAAGAATTTTAAAGAGGGAAAGGATTTTGGGCACCAGAAAGGAGCAGGGAGACCCAGAAAATTGGACTTCTCAGATCGCGTCCGGCTGGGAATTTTAGCGTCTAAAAAGCAAAGGGCAAGCATCTCCAACATCAGGTATGAAATGATAGAAAGGGGATCAACAGTTGTATCAAAATCTACAGTTAGAAGAAATTTGATTGATCTTGGATGGGAGAAAAAGACTGGAATTCCTTCTCCTCTCATGAAACAAGAACATAAAGACAGGCGTGTTGAGTGGTGTTTGGCACATGAATACTTTGACTGGGAAACTGTGATTTTTACTGATGAAAGCTCAATATGGGTATATCCCAATAATGTGAAAATATGGACAAAGTCTGCGTCAGCACCGTTGTATCGACGACCTAAATACAGCCCAAAGTTTCATGTATGGGGAGGCATATCCTTATTAGGAACGACCCCGCTGTGTGTGTTTGAGGGTAATCTGACAAGTCAACGCTACACTAACATATTAGATAATTTTCTCCTTCCAAGTGCACATGTGTTTTATGGAAATGACTGGCTTTTGCAGCAAGATAATGATCCTAAACACACCGCAAAACATGCCAAGCAGTGGTTTCAGGAGAAAAATGTGACTGCATTACCATTTCCTGCATATAGTCCTGACTTAAATCCCATTGAGAACATTTGGGGGATGATGAAGGAATGTGTGAATCAAAAGGGGTTGACAAAAATTGAAGACATGAAGAGAGAAGTGGTCCGATACTGGGACAGCATAACTCACGAGACACTAACCTCTCTGATAGGAAGTATGCCTACCCGTCTTAGACTGTGCAGTGAAGCTCAAGGAGACTTGATAAAATATTAAATTGTTACCTACACAACATGAAAAGGTCAGTTCACTTTCACAATACATTCAATATTATCTGATTTGTTCTCGTTTAATAATATGAAATGCTTTAGCTATTCTCAATAATTTTGAACCATACTGTATTTTTTTGTACATGCTATCGTGGAATATTGCCACAGAAACATGCTGCATGCTGCAAGCTGGGTTCTGTTTTTAAATACTCTCAATGGTGAAATAGGACATATACCTCATAATTTTATCAAATATGGATGAAATCAAGCGTTGGATATGTTGTGATGCTAATACCTTTATTCCAGAGTTAGCAGATACTGCCTGGTAACCAGGCAACCCAGTCTGCAGTAAGGGTGTGGCAGCTGTCTGTGATGGGTGATAACTGAGATAACAACTTCTGTCCAGTCTCAAGTCTTAAATACTCCTGATGTCATTAATAAATCAAATGACTGCTCCTTCTAATGAAAAGAAGTTGATCTGAAACATGAAAGGCTGATGGCCACGCCATGCTGGCCACATGGGTAGGGGAAAGATTGCTGTTATTTGCCTACTGTAATTGTATTGAAACTGCTTGCAGTGTTGCCAAGGTATGCTGATCATTGTCAGTAAACTTAGGGCTAGGTAATTGTATTCTTCGGTTTAATGGATATGAAAGAAATGATTGCTAACAATATCAGGGACAGACATATCTCAGCCTGTTGGCAGTTTTGCTAGTCAAACCCAAATGGTTTAATGATGTGACCGCTAATCAAATGAGGGGTGCTGGAAGGCTGTAGGTGTGCAGAGAAGGTGGTGAAACTGCAAAAGCCTGTCTTGAGAATGCCAAATTTGACAGGAATGATCCACATCATCAGTCTGATAGGCTTTGATTAGAAGGTGGTGGAGGAAATCTAGGTGTCAGTCTGTCTGCAGTTTTGTTAGTGGATTGATATCCTGGTCTAGGCCATTTCACTAATTGATGGACATATGAACGGTCTCACTAGACACATCACGAGGTCTTCTTCAGCCAGTGTTTGGTCAGGTCTCACATTTCCTTCGGGCAGATGGATGGGAGATGGTACAGTTGGCTTCTGTAGAAGCAGTTTCAGTCATGGAAGTTCTTATATTTTGAGTACATAGTAGGCAGGAAATATTCTGTTCTGTTCTTGCAAGGTACCAAAGCTTATGGCACTGTTTGTTGGTTTGATATGTTTGAAAGGGATCTGAAAAATGGATGAGAGACTTGTTTGGTCGTTGTCCTTGTTATGGAGTTAAGTATGTTATTGATACTGTATGTGGGATGTATTGTTAATGGATGTGATATATTGTACATGAGGTCCCATAGGTTACACTGGAAACCGTGTCACTGAAACCAGCATCCATGAGATGAAACTGTGGACAATGACATTGTATTTGAAATGGTAGTAGAGTAGTGTAGACACTGAGATATTTGCTTGGCCAATGTAGAGAGTTTTTAAACTGTAGAAAGTGCATTTATTGTTTCATTTGTATATTGATGAAGTAAGGAAAATGTCATTTTCAGACAATTCATTGATGATATGTGAAGAACCACAATTCTGTACTGGCCAGTTACCCTAGCTTCGAAGTCGCATCTCCAGCACAGTGTCAAACTGCTTTTAGCACAATCTTTGACCAATGTGCATCAGCACTACAAAAGCTAAATCATGGATTACACCTTTCCTCTACCGACTGAGGAGTTGGTAATCTGATTACTAGCCCCAATATTGAGCTGGGTGTCCACTCTGTACAGCTAACACAATGCGGATGTTATGATAGTGCACTGAAAGATGCACATCTCTGTTAACTGTGTTACGTTTCCTTTCCCAGAATCCGTGATAACATGTCCCACTCTAACCATGCAGCATCTTCCTGTGAAACACTGAATGGCAGATAGCGTGCTACAAGGATTGGCAAGTAGTATTGATCCAGCAATGCCAGATGGATGGTTCCTGGAGTCCGTCGGCGCTGCTGCGGGGGAAGGAGAATGTGCGTCATACACTGTGCAGTCTGACATCGCAATATGCCACCCTCACAGGATGCGTCATCTTCAAACTCACGTCCTTCTCCAATTGCCGAACAAGCAGAAATTCAATTGGAACCATTATAATAAAGCCTGGGGAAGCTATTTAACCTGTTTAGTGACGGTCAGCATGATGAGGAGATAGTGAACCGGCATTGTGACCTGTCTTGCATTCCAAATAGCATTGATTGCATGCAATGGGTAGGCAAATTGAGACCTTCATCACTGATAGGAAGCAGTCGTCTCGCTAATGTCGTACAAACCAACTCAAGTGGTGGTTCTCGCCAAGCCAGTTGAAACGTTTTTGTCAAAGAAGTGGTCTTTGAAGGAAATAGTTGACATGGTGGTATATAGTTTGAGGAGAAGGGCTTGCTTACTTGTCTATTTCCAGTTCCTTGTATTAGTGTTGATACTCTCCCATGTTCGTTTCAGTTTGAAGTTTATGGACCCTTGACATGTGTTAATATCTGCTTGGTATATGTTTTACCATAGGATTACTTGTATGGCTCAGAGACTGTTGACTCTGGGGAAATAGCAGCCAGTAGAAAACGGTCCTCTTCTTCATCATAACTGGCTGTATGTAATAAAACCTCAAGATATTAAAATCACAAATTAATATTAAAATCACAAAATCATATTAAAATTCTTCCAGCTGAACTTGTTTAGTAACAAACGGTAATTCATCACAATAGAGATTAAACCCACTGAGTCCTTGTCATTTTGTACATGTTGAAGGAGTGCTGGTTTATATAGAATTACAGGCTTTCTCAATATCTAATACTGGTTGTCACTTATCCAATATTCTATCATTAAGAAGACAAATTTGATCTTAAACGTAGGTCCTGTCAATCAGTGGTACCAGCTAGATGAGAATGGATGAGACTTTAAGCCCTATCGTTGAGGGTTTTATGGTATCTTATCACCAAGACAGTGGTGACTTCCGGTTTTAGCTTCTTTGATATTTCAATGTGATGTTTTGGTACAGACCTTCTACACTGATGGGGATTGGTGGGGTAGCCCAGTGGTAAATGTGTTAGCTTGTCATGTCAGAGCAGTTGGTTCAGTTCCCTGTAGGAACATTAATGTGCTGCTGTGATGTTGCTGGATTATATCTAAAATCATTAACCTTATTAACCCATGCCACATCCAAAACCTCAGCTGACTGCAGACAGTGCTTGTCTTAGACCCTTTTACTGCATGGTTGAATCCATCCCTGATAATCAATGGTTTGCCTACTCCAAAATGTAGACTAGAACCACCATGTTATCAGAATGCTGTTTCTTTTGTCTTCTTCTTCAGTCAACTTTTTCATTTATGTTTTCTTTTTGTTACAGGAGCCCAGCATGATAACTTCCTCAATGCGATGAAAGAATCACCAGCAAGATATCCTTTCACAATGTATCAACTGACCATTAGTAGTACTCCTGTGGAACACTGTACAAGGAGGCATACATTGTACAGGGCAGCTTTAGGACATGGTGCAAGCCAATAGTTAATGTAGATTGTTACATCAGTGTACATTGTCACAGGGTCAGTTCATTCTTTGCCATGCATTTTCGTTATGGAGGCAGTGATAAAACCTTTCATCAGAGATATTTAACTACATGAAGGGGTTATAGAAAAATGATCATGAAGAGTAAGGGCATGGTACACATGCTTAAATAAGTAATTATAATCAGGATGAGTAATGTGAATGTCGATATGATAATACAAGTATTGAACAATATTTTCATGTCCACACTTGTTTGTGATGACAGGAATACAGTTTTAAAAAATGAAAGCTGATCAGAATGTCTAAATAAGTTCCCTTTCCATTTAATTTGATAGAATATGAAAATACCCAATTTGTTCAAATTCATGAAAGTTTATCCATCACTGCACATGAAAGAGGCAAACCTCAGCTGACTGACGATTTATCGCAAATTGATTCTAAGCATGTCCCTGAAAAAAGTGTAAATTGGTTTTTGGGTCATTCAGTTGCAATAACTTGAGAGGTAAGCTTAAACATGTTGATAAGAACATTTTAAATGTGGATTTAAAAAATTTAATGGTCTTCAAATTCAATGAAGTAGCTGATTTTTCACCTTCTGAATAACTAGTGCACCAAACAAATTTGTTTGTGTATTTTTGAAGGACAGTGGGTAGTTAAATAGAACAAAGTCAATAATGTTAAAAGGTATTTATCACTCCTCCATCGCTGGCTTGGCTGGATTCCAGAAAGAACCTACTTGCGCGGGAGAATGAATGCTTCTTAGCTCAATGGTGGCCGAGTGGTCAAGCTGTTAACTTGTGGGGTGAGTGAGTGAGTATAGTTTTACACCACACCCAGCAATATTGCTGCTATATGGCAGCAGTCTGTAAATAATCAAGTCTGATCTAGACAATCCAGTGATCAGCAGCATGAGCATCGATCTGCGCAATTGGGAACCGATGACATGTGTCAACCAAGTCATTGAGCCTGACCACCCAATCCCATTAGTTGCCCCTTATGAGAAGCATAGTCGCCTTTTATGGCAAGCATGGGTTGCTGAAGACTTATTCTACCCCGGATGTTCACAGATCAGATGATGTTGGACTGGGTTTCATTTCCATATGGATACAGTATCTGAAACCCATATCTAGTGCTCCCTAATATAATGTGCCTGGAATGTTGCTGTAACACTATACTCACTACATACTCTATTCCCTCCATCAAAGGGGCGGGTGAATATGTAACCTACATTGCTCAGAAACACTTAGCAACAGAATGGTGTCATCTACAGTTGAACTAAATTTGTTTCATTAGGTTATAATGTCTGTAAATCTTCTAAGCATGTAAGACACATACTACAAATACAGTAGTTATAAAATTAATAATACTGCTATTGATTATTGTTTGTTGCTTTATTTCTTATGTAGCATAATTTACATATTGCACTTAGGTATAATAACAATACCTGCATATTGACCCAGTCTGCTGTTCTGGGTTTCAGTTTTGCAATAATAATGTAGTATTCTTTGGCCATGTCTGATGGGCAATCATTGGTTTTCATCAGAAGCAGCTTATCACAGATCACTTGTATAATGAAGACTTAAATGTGTTTGATATTTTTCAGTCTATTTTCATGGAAGATGTCAGTAGTACTTTCATTTTCTTTTCAAGCTGATTAAATCTGACATTTTAATCCTATGTCATACACTTCAGTGGTTGAAATGAGGCAATGGGTCCATGTCATTACGCTAATGATCGTAAGGTTAAAATGTATTTGATTCAAATACAGCAGAAACAAACTTAATGGGCCAAAGGACACCCGTGGATTTTCTACACTGTCGCTCTGCGTGAAGATCTAACAGACCTTTGTCTGATCACATGAATTTCTATTCAGCCATTCAGCATGAAGGCTTCTGGTGTATATTTGATCATTTTTGTTATTAGTGTGTTTGTATTTCGTGTATAAAAACAACCATACATGGCTTGTTCCAAATGGATGAAAGTAAAAGCTATATTCACTTACTGACATGGAAAGGTCAAAAAAGGAAGTTAACTAGTTCAATAACACATGCATGGCTGGGGATGAAAGATCACTCAGGAGTCCCCAAATACAACTGAAGGTTTGTCAGATCTTCGCAGACATTGATACGGATATTGTATACATCATAAATATTGTTTCAGTATGAACATCATATTCTAACAAAAATTGATTTCTGCTGTAAAACAATATTTCCTTGACCACTGTGAACCATTGTGGAGGCTATTATATGTTTCTTCTCAGTGTGGTCAATAATTGGTCTTGCTGGATTTCACACATACCTGACCACTTCAGAGCAAACCACAAACGAGGATGTAAGTTTACCCTAGGTGTCGTCACGCTTGATTCATCCTCATCCTGCATCTGTGTTGCTGTGCACTGGAAGATTCTCAATGTATTCATTTGATGGCTTAAGTTTGATTTCTGTCAGGCATGCAGTTGTTTCTGATTGGTGTCCTCATTTTTCAAAGACAGAATGTGTTTCAGGAAAATGTTTTAAAGGTTTTAACTAAATACTGAAAAAAGGGCAAATGTAAATTGTTAATGAGCTTAACTAAATCAAATGGTTGATGCAGATCCTTGAAAATTTATGTGTATTTGCAATAGTAATTATTAAAGAATTTAGGCTGGACATTATATAGCAACACCAAGTGCTTGTATCCAGTTTACAACAGGTTGGATATGTCTTCTTTATTCAAACTCTCACTTTTTTCAGACTTTGGTATCTCACTGAATTCATATGAAATCCAGAAACCATGAACCTAAAACTGCAAAAAATATATAACACAACGTTTTAGAGAGCTCATAAATTTGTTTCTACATTGCTCTTACATGTACATATGTGTGATACATGCTAATAATCCATCTGTCAAGTTTTTTTGTGGAATTCTGTGGAGATTGATATTATGTACGTGTCAGATCATTAATGGTACTAAAAAAATTGTCCGGACATCTCAATGCTTAAAGTAGATCTGGAGAAGAAACTTTGTGTTCTTGATCTTTTCTTGCTTTGTCCAAACAACGTTAGAGCCAAAATAGCTCTGCTTGAAATAGACACAAAGGGAGACAAACCAGCTACATTGTATTCCAGATTGTAACATGAAACTGCAGACAGTCTCAGTTTCACTGTCAGTGTGCAGAGAACGCTGATCTTAAGCACCATTTGATCAAGATGGATTTGTCATGATCTATTTTCTCTGGAAGAAATTTGAAACCTATGTTTCTTCTTTTGTTGTTGATAGGTGTTGTTTTAAATTCTTGATTAACATGATTAGAATAGGTTTTGTATTTATACAAGTATTTTTAACAAAATTAGTCTGTTTACAAAGACTGTGACCTGTACATGACTTCCAGTGCTTCATTTACTTCTGAAAATACACTTTCTTGCCGTCATGTATTCCTAAACTGTATGTTGATTTGAGAAATTTAATACACTGTGCAGCTATTTTTGTTTATTTTTTACATATATATATATACATTGTATGTACCATGTTATTGTACATCCTAATCACTGTGCTGACTTTTGTATCTCATAGAGGGGTGAAGGGGTAGCTGAGTGGTTAAAGCGTTATTCGTCATTCCAAAGACCCAAGTTCAATTCCCCACTTGGGTACAATATGCAAAGACCATTTCTGGTGTCCTGTGTTGTGATATTACTAAAATATTGCTATGAGTGGGGTAAAACAAAACTCACTCACTCATCTATATCAAAGATATTCAGGGTCTTGTTTATACATGCTCAGAAGACAATACTCAACTCCAAATCAACTCCACATGGCAGAGAGAATTCCAAATTTGAATCTATAAATTTTCTAACTTCTAAGTATTAACAAAAATAAGAACATCAGAAACAAAGCTCATTTTGGACAGTTTCACTACATTTTTCCCAATTTGCCAGTCAAAGGCTCTTTGTTTGAAATCATAGATAAATCCCAGAATATGTGGGTGTTCAACATGTGATATTGTCAAAATAACTCCTGTGGGTGGTACTGCAGATTCAACAATCCTTTGTGTATTATACAAAGTGATATTTTTTTATATATTTTGATATTTCACTCATAGTGACACATGGGTGGGTGGGTATATTCACTGTCGATTGAAGTTGATTGATATTTTGTTCTGCTCATTATGATATTCGCAGTACTAATACTGTGGGGTGGGTGGGTTGGCATGGTGGTTAATGTGTTCGCTCACTACGCCAAACACTTGGGTTCGATTCCCCACATGGGTACAATGTGTGAAGCCCATTTCTGGTGTCCCCTGCCGAGATAGTGGTAGAATATTGCTAAAATCATGTTTAGACCACTTGTCCCAAACAAGTATAATTCAGGAAAAACAAGAAACATTTCCTTGTGGACTGCCACTTGGCAGAATAACAACTTTACTTGATGATTGGTGCAATTTCAAAATGATTTCCTAACCCTGGTGACTAAGATTTCAAATAGGCACTGCAAGCAACAATAGATATAACTGAGGTCTCACACTATTGCAAAAATTGGATTAAGTGAACTTGATTAAGTCAGACAGAAGTGAAGTCACTTTGTTGTCTGACTTTTGAATCATGGAATCCTTCAATACATTATCTTGGTTTGTAGTTGATTGTGTTCTGTTTTGTCTGATTTGCTGGTTATTTTCCTTAACACTATTCACTGTGATAGAGGCAGTGATCTGCTTCTTCTCTGTGTTCTCTGTTGTGGGCTTGGCGGGCTTTCACTCTTACCTTGTCTCTACCGAGCTTACCACAAATGAAGATGTAAGTAGCACAGACCTAGCCTGGGACTGTACAGGCATTATCTGGTGTGTGGTCTTGAGGACATTTGGTGTGTAGATGTATGTATTGATTTATATATTGTATCTGCATGTCCGTGTTGCAATTAATTCTTGGTTTCATTCGTAATTTCCCAAAGCAATCCAAAGCAGGCTCAGTGTGCATTAATTTAACTACTATTTCAGGCTTTAGGGGATACTATGGCAGATACATGGTGAATGTTTGATGTTGATGTATCATTAAGCTTACATGCAGCATTCAGATTAATCTTGTTTAGCTAGCAATGCTATAGGCTCTGTCAATATGTGAGGTGGCTATGCCACTTAAAATTGTAATTCATAAGACTGCAGTTATGTAAATATATATATCATTTTTAGATTACAAGACTGCTTTCTTGAAATTTTATTATATCATTCAACTCGGGCAATTCACAAGACATCTACTATATAAAGTGTATATATCATTTTAGTCTGACAATTCACAAGACATCCACTATGTAAAGTGTATACATCATTTTAGTCTGACAATTCACAAGACATCCACTATATAAAGTGTATACATCATTTTAGTCTGACAATTCACAAGACAACCACTATGTAAAGTGTATCCGTCATTTTAGTCTGACAATTCACAAGACATCCACTATATAAAGTGTATATAGCATTTTAGTCTGACAATTCACAAGACAACCACTATGTGAGGTGTATATATCATTTTAAGATGACAATTCACAAGGTAACTGCTGTGTAAAATGTATATTTCATGTAAGACTGACAGTTGCCTAGACCTATGATAGATCATATTAAAAGACTTACAATGGACAAGGATCTACAACTGCTTTGTGGAATTACCAAGGTCCTTTTTCCGTGACTGCAACCTTAGTTTTTGTTACACTCTGTTTCAGATTAAGGGTTCCTTTACAGCCAAGAGGGGCCAAGAAAACTTCAATCCCTACAGCAAGGGCTCAATATTTAGGAATTGTATGACAGTTCTTTGTGGACCAACCCCTCCGAGGTGAGACAAGGGATGTACTTGTATCATATCATGCAGAAGATATTCAGCATGTTACAGTGAAAGCAGGTTTACATTGACACTATATTTTTTTCCCAACATATATATACACTTCATTTTATCTAAAAAAAAGATTGGATATTGTTTCATAACCAATTTATTTACATATGCCCCATGGTTTCCTAAGGAAGAATGCGTCATGTAGACCTCATTCCTGGTTGTGAATGGGCAACTATTTTGGGTTATCATGGTTGGAACTGGTTCCTGCCAGGTTAAATGTAAGGTTAAGTGCAACTTAAGGAATGGTCAGTGACATGGTTGAATGTGTGTCATCATTCCATGCTGGTGTTGATTGCTGCTTACAGTATCAAACACTCTGTTAGATTGGTATTTTGGAAGTCTGTGAGCTACAATAATACAAAGATTCTTTATAGATGACAGCTTTTTTAATACTTGCTTGACAATGGCATCAGAGAATTAAAACCAAAACACCACAAAAAGAAGTTGTCATCCATTTAGTATGTTGCCTTTACTGATATTGTTTGATTCTCTGCTCCAGGTTTAATTATTACTGGTGACAGACTTATCATTATTGGCTCGTGTTGTATTATGATCTAACAAACACACTTAGGTTTTTGAATAAGCACCTCTGAAAATTCTTGTTTTTGAATTTGTGAGTGTGGAATTAAGGAAGAAAGTAAAGGATTCAGTATTTCCTGTATATGGTAATATATCTTAATATGGGCAATATGTTTCTAGCTTGCTAGATCGCCGTGGATATGTGGTCCCAGACAGTTCACAGGTGCATACAGCCGATGGAGAGCTACCTGTGAAGGAGAGTAATGCCGTCAATGTACGGCATGAGTACTATGGCTCAACCAATATCACACAACAAAAGGTAACAATCCAGTACTAGTGTGTCCCCTCTTGTCTATCTCTTTAAGGAAGTAGTGGCATCAGTCTACATTTCTTCACTCAGGTGTCATCGTAATGTGTCCCCTCTCCAAGACAGTAGTGTGTATCATTCATCAGTCATTGGGGATTTGTGTTGAACATGGGTCCCCCTTAGCCCAGGTACACTGACTCAAGAATTAGACGTTCCTGGGGAAGTGGGGCAGCCTATTGGTTTATGAGTTTGCTTGTCATGCCAAAGACGTGGCTTTAATTGCCCACATGGCTACAATGTGTGAAGCTCATTTCTGCTATTCCCAGTCTGATATTGCTGGAATATTGCTAAAAATGACCTAAAACTAAACTCGCTCACTCATGAACTTAGATATTCCTCTTGAAGACTACTCCAGAGGATGCATGTGGCCTCATTTTACCAGTCCTCGTGGCTTTGTTCAGTGAGAACTGGTGTAGATGGTCTTAGTGAATGAGGACTGTCATTGTCCTTGTCCTCAGTATAGTTTAACAACATTGGTGTAGATGACTGGCCTGAAACACTGTTATAGTGTATCACTTGGCTGATTCCACATCGCGGCACCTTAGGGCAAGGACCTCACATAGAGAGTTTGTCTCCCTCAGGTTTCTTATCAGAGTGAAAGATGAGATATTAACGAGATTATTCTGCCCTGACATTGATTTTTTCCTTTGTTTGTACTGAGCTTCTTCAGCTGTGATAGTGTGGATTGTTGACCTTCCAGACAAACAGCACTGGCACCAACACAGCAGGGGAGCCGGTAGTTGTTGCAGACAACATGGGAAGCACGGCCCCTGTCACCAAGCACGACATGATCAGCTATCAGGGGCCAGACGGTACTATCAACAACAAACTTCCACCAATAAATGGTGGGTATCCTGTACATACCAGTGTCACATAACAGTGTATGGCATAGTCTTAACATACTCGGCTGTTTGTCATTGCTTTCCTTAAAAGTTACATGATCGTTTCAAACTCCACAGGCTATTTTTCCAGAGATTTGAACCCACAAGGGTATTAATGATATAACCCCATATTGCATATCATGGAAGTCTTGGTGGCTGACCGGGGTAGGCTGTTGACGTAGTGTGCTGGCGATTAGATGCCTGACTCTGAGGGTGCAGGTTTGAATCCCAGATGGGACTCAACCTAAAAATACTAGAATTCGTACTTTCTAAGAAAGTGAAATCCCAAATATGACATCTGTTGCATATCATAGTCGAAAACAAAAACTGGCTACCTCAGATCTCACTACCTCTGTCCTGTATGGATATTTGATCTTGGATGATCATATCGATCTATAGAAACAGAAGTAATTTAATCAACAATGAGATGTGCATAAAAGATAGACTAGGGACATTTTACAATCTTTGCTTGAATTTTGCTAGCCATTGGTTCATGGGCAGACGGCTATTTCTATTGCCACACAATTCAAGAATGTATGGGGTTTTTTAAACAGATTTTATTCCTGAAAAAAAGAATTGGGTACAAGTTACACAACTATGAACACCCTCTCCATAGTATGTACATAAATATTATTTACATTTATTATGCAAGATGGACAGACAAGAACAGAAAGATGGGAAAGAGTAGAACAATTGTTATAATTAATTGTTATAATTATAACTCTTCGTGGTTGGCAAACATGTGTTTGAACAATTTTAAATATAATTTGATTTATGCGAACAGTCAGATCTGCATTGCCATGTGATAGTAACTCATAGTTTATATTCATATTGAATACACTAAGTAAATTAGTCATTATGACAGTTCCCTGTTCAATATATAATTGACACTCAAATAGGTAATAATAAGAATTTTTACAAACCTTTCCACGAGAACAGCTTGGTTTAACTTTTATGCCAGTATGGTTTTACATGTGCCAGGCCTGAAAACTGTATTGTGGATGCAAGGATATTTGATTGTAAGGATAGAGATATAGTTTTTGTGGATCTGTCTGAAAGAAATTTGTCATTTTGATGCACATATACCAGAAATGATTTAATTATAAGTGTTCTGTCCTGTAATTGGTGTTTTCTGTAAGTAGTAAATAGCCATTAAAGTATTGTCACCATCAGCTTCTCATATTTGAAGGTTTTATGAGTCCAAGGAAAAAGGGAAGTTTTTGTCATTACCCCGAAATGGTTCTAGTTTTTAAAAAGAAATAGTCATTAATATCTGTTTGACTAAACGGGTTGAATTCATTGTTTTGTGAACACTCTAGGCAAATAATCTTAAAGGAATATATACATATTGAAATTCAAAAAGTATTAAGTAAATGATCAGTGAAAAATTGTAGATGTAATGCTGCTAGTTCTATATACGTAAAACACAAGAATATATTTCAGAATTATTTGTAGAAGTGAGATAGAAATAAGTGTATCAAAAGAAAGAAAAAGTATAATTTAAGAAAAATCATAAAAAAGAAACAAATTTTATTTACTGACCAGTTAAATATTATGTTAAAATCTGTGACATCATATCCGTTTCACTTCGTAAGTGTTGGGCAAGGGATACCTCACACCATATGCCATACTGTTACTCGTCCGTTCCGTTTGATGGCCATGTCATCTGCTGATCAGAATTGATTGTGACAGTAAATTGCCTTAACCATGATGGTAAATGTTATGAAATTATTATTTATTATCCCCCTCATTTTTACGCTTTTTCTTTGGTACCTTCCAAGGCAGCCACTTGTGTTGAGAGAACAACTTTATTCATCAGTAATATGATTTAACGATCAAAACCCTTGTGGTGTATTTGTCACTAGGTTCATAAGCCCCTTTTGTTAGGGTTGTCGCTGGAGGAGAAAGGCTAAATGAATTCGCTTGCTATCATTAACCTAAGGGACCCCATTTAGTTACTAGACTTGTCTTTCCAATCTCAGAGTTGGTCTTGCGTCATAGCTGGGAACTTATTAACCATCCATAATAGCCCTGGTGCTTGAAATGTCCTCGTTAACTAGCAATATCCTCACCATTAATCATCTCCTTGTGTGCGTTCATGTTGGTAGTAGAGGTTGCTGTACTGCTTGTGGTTATAAATTATATACATGGAAGCTTCATATGAACCTATTTTGCAAAGTGTCTTTTTTTTCTTAAACAGTGATGGTTATTGTTATTGAATGACTGCAAGTTTAATTAGCATCAGGATGGTTAAGATTATCTTGGATATATTTTTTTGTTTTTTGTCCATTGACATGGATCTTAACACAAGAAAATAATGCAAAGCAGTGAAAGGCATTTGTGGATATGCTACAGGAATATTACGCTATACATGTTGGATCAGGGTATGATGTCATAGAGTACTAGAGATGTGCATCACAAGGGTAATCGGGATGGGTGGGCAGAGTGGATACAAGGACAAGTTAATATGAACAGTGTAGATAATGATGAATGGACTAGCTACTGTCAGATAAGGATGGGGAGGATTAGATGGAAATGAGGTGAATGGGCTAGCAGAAGTCAGGCAGGGTCAGGGATGGGTAAGGATTGAGTGTATCTTTAGCAGAGGTCACGCATAAATTGGGTTTGCGTGGACAAGGTTGTGACCAGATCATAACAAGGGAGAAGTACACAGGAATCAAGTATGTTCAGGGGTAGAGAGTAATGGACAGGAAAAGAAGTTTGAAATCTGCCTGTAGTACATGTTCCTTGCACATACTTACTGTATGTCTGTGTCTTATTCTTTTCGTCTTTGCTCCTCCAGGCATGGGGCCACCAACATGTGCAGGTAATTCCCATTACTCACTCACTCACGGTCCTCCTTCTGGGGCCTCTTTTCTCGCCTCTGCATGCCAGCAGGTTCTTGTTTTCTTGGCGTTTTATTCAAATGTTTGTGTTTTATTTGTTTTCCAGATATTGTGTTTTCAGTTCTTACTCTGAAGTTCGTTCCAAGGTTCCTTGCTCCTTCTGTTTCATGAAAGTTTATTTTTGTTATTCTTGTTATTTATTGCTGAATACAGATTATTTTATGAGATTTGTTACGTTTTGAAGAAACTGGGTTTTTCCACATAGTTGTTTTCTGGTTGTTTGATTATTTTCATTGATGGCAGTTCTCCTTTATTTTGTGTGTTCTCTAGTTTCATTTGCGGTAAATTCTGTTCCCGCTGCTTATTACCTGTATATTAACCTGTGACCACCGATGTACTCTTTCCCTGTGTTTTGGTAAATTTATAATCATGTTCTTATATCGAATACATGTTGTTATGTCAAAATGCATTCGCAGGTTATTTTCATGTCTATAGCTGACACCCCAATTGGAAATAATCTAAGTATCCCAACCTATTGTATTTACTATGTCATGAAAGACCTGATGGTCTGTCAACTCTCCTCTATTTATCGCTGTAAATGAAACTGTACTTCTTTGAAATTTATTTTGTTTATTTTAACACTGAAACAATATTTTTCTGCCATTGTATTTCGTGCATGAAGAAAAGAACAGTGGTATAATCAATATTTGTAATAGTTTTAGTATTAGTTATGTATAACAAACTGTATGGGTCCAATTCTTCTATTGTGCTACTTTTTCCCCTGCGTTGCTCACATAGGACGAAAGAACCACATTTGGGACATGACGTTAAACCAACTCAACTTCTCTGGTGAGTGATATGTGTGACATGTTGGGGGGGTGCCCTCATCAACCAGCATGTTGTACTTCCTGTGTTCGTCTATGCCAACATTCTGTTTCGTGGCTTCTTTCATTTGTTTAGAACAGATGGAACATAGTTTTTGTTGCTTGGTCAAGTAAGCATAGCTTTAAGTGTATATATGTGTGGATTTATTGTATATGTGCCTGGTAAAGTTAATTTGTGGGGGCAAATCATTTACAAATGTTTTAGCATGATTAAATGAAGAAACAAAATACATTTTTGCTGATCCTTTACTGAAAGAGTTTATTTTGTACCTGTGCTAGATTTTGTTTTATGGGTAAATGTACCAGATATATTTTTTTTTTGTCAATTATGCTGTAATGATTGTTTTCAATTTGTATGATTAATTGAGTTGAGTGTGGATGAGGTTTTTGGGATGTGGTGGGTGTATATTAAATAGGTTATATGGGAGCAAGAGATGATATGCGCAGGATGTACTGGTAGTTGGTTCACATCCACATTTCAGCAACAGTGTAGTTAGTGCTAAGACAGAACATGGCAGCCGTCCCAGGTCTGCGACTATATCTCCATTTTCATGCATTAGTGCAAGTATAGTGCCCAACTGACCATAGAGAGGAGTCTGTGGTCATGTTTCTTGTATCTATGCTTCATGTCAACAGCGCTGGATCAGTGGCTCAGCAGACTGAACGTCTGCTTGGAGAGCATGGTTGGCGAAACCATACTGTTAGCTGTTTAAAGATGGTACTTGTTATATGCTGGGCACTGAATATTAAGTGACTTCAACATGGACTGGCTGGGTCCATTGGTCAGTATGCTGGGTCAGAGTGAGATATCCAACCTTTATTTCTGTGGGCTAGCACTGTTAGACCAGCATAGTCCACACTAGTCCCACTAAGGGCATCAGTCTGATGCAGCTCAGGAGTTTTTCTCCATACCATGAGACGAGTTAGATAAGATCCCTGTATCCAAGAGATATTCAGGACAGTAGATTCAGATTTTTTGCTCCCCGAATGTTGGCACGTTACTACTATCCCTTGCAACAGCCAGCCATCCTGTATATCAGTGACGTCAGAAAACATCTTCTTTCCTGTGCTTTGTTCCCTTTTTTCTGCCCCAGAGAATATGTGGTTTGGCCAGGTGTGGCTGCTTCCCCTGAGATGCATTTGTCTCTCCCTCCATCCTGCCTTGAGTTTCTGGTGTAAGGGTGGCCAGTCTTCTTCTGTATCACAATAACCTGTGTGTCAGGAATCTGAACTCTATCTGATCCTGACTCTTGGCTTGGCTGCACCACAGCTGTGTGCTTGTTAGCATCCAAGTTTTTCCGTGTGTTGGTCCTGCCTCCAAGTAGAAACTGACAACCTTTGTCAGAAATACAGAATGAAACGCCATTATTCGTTCTACTGTGATTCCTTCACCACCAAGTTTGTAGAAAACAGGCTAGCTATTCTCGAAACTGTCAACATTTCAAGAATAATGGCCCACGGTAGCTCATCTTGAAATGTTCATAGCTCTGTTAACTTCTTAAGCCCATTCTTAAAGCATTGACTGTATTAAAAGTTAAGAATTTTTAGGGCTACAACCATTTCAAGAATAAGGGCCTAGGACCCTAGATAAAAACATGCATGCAAGGCTGATGTATTTTGAGGGACCAACATCCTTGCAAGTAGATATTCATCATTTGTCATGATGAATTATGGTCCTAGATAGCGTGTTCCTGTTGCATCTTTAGGGTTAGTTTCTGGAATGTTTTCACCTTGTATTACTGAAGTGTTGTACTTATGAACCTGTGTATACAGACATGTATTATATACCAGCATGTGTCTGCGTATAATATTTTGGAATGATTAATTTTATGCACATCTGTATGTGAAGTGATTGTTATCAAATTGTTCTTTGTTTTCACTATTTCTGTACACTGTGTAATTTTAGTTAAATGGATGTCACACCAACACTAAGTTCAGTTAATTTGTTCTGTCATACTGACAGCGGTGAGAGTGTCAGAGATGACTCAGTTGGGCGGCGTTGGTCTTCGTGGTGGCTTTGTCCCAAAGGCTCACCAGGAACATTCGATCCAGGGTTGAACGTCAACATTCTCACTGATCATATGCTGAACAGAATAGAAAAGCAATATTTAACTTGTCTTCCATTTAAAACCTTGACATGAAACTTTCTTTTGCTGTTCAGTATGTTTATAGCTTCCTCCCTATATTTGTGAATTTCGCAGAAGTGATAAACGTCTCTCACCTGTATCACCCAGAGCTTCAAACATCAAGCAGACATGCCAAGATATAACTACAGTTTTGTTGAAACAGCATAAATCCTGACTGACTCACTGGCTCACAGTCTCAGCATGTGATGTACTTCACCTTCAGTTTCCTTTGAGTGAATTTTTCATTCGTGTTTCAGTGTGTCGTATATTCTGCTTATTCGTTTTCAAATGGATCAAAAGAACTATTAATGGTGAAATATTGCTCGTTCGAAAGCATTAGAGCTAAATCCCTGGTGTGTGCCTCAGACTTTGACCTGTAAATCTTTGCTCTATACTTATTCATTTAGCAACTGCATGTATTCAGGATCTTATTCGCTTACATTTTGCAAATAAGATCATGGATATGAGTAGAATTGTTTCATTGTTGTAAAATAATTTGACCTGAAGTCATTTGTCTTGTATGAGCAGAAAAGATCCATGGGTCACAGCTTGCTGCACGAGCCAAATGATGTAGATTCGTGTCTTTGCTGACCCTGTGGCAGTGATTGCTGCTCATTCTGACAGTAACTGTGACTGGATGTCCTAAGATGCTTGTTTAGCAGTACCAAACTCTTGTATACATCTGAATTTAATAGGATTCTGGTTCCAATGATGTAAACTGGAGTCAAACACGTGTTTGAAACTAATCCTGCTACCATAATGTAGACATCTCACTGCTGATGCATTGTGAGTTTGACACAAATCACTCTTGACATAGTCATTTTGTTTCCTATCCTGAAACATGTGGGTGTTCCTGAGTGTGATCAGCTTTAACTGAAGTAGCTCAGACTTAATTTTCTACATTTGCAATCATATGCAGACCATACATGCTGTCCTAATTGCCTTTTGTTCTGAATACTGCTGACAAAAGCTCCATCATTCATCCATCAAAGCTTGAGTCCTGACAGCCTCTTTGTTGCCAGGGTATTTCCTTGATGATTATATGTCTGGGTATATCATGTGGCCTGTACCTCATCCCTATACAGTCTCCTCTCAGGGAATAGGTGGACTGGGAGTCCTGGCCAGTTCTGGATAGCCATTGGGTGTTATTGAGATGAAAGGTGGAAAAGATGAAGTTTTGCTTGTGTTTCTGGTAAAATATATTGACACATTGTCCTTGAAAACGTTTTACCACAGACAAATCTATTTCTTGAAGCAGTCGCAGAAAAATATACTTTTTCCTGGAAAAATGCCACGGCTGTAGAATATTAAAAATCCTGTTCCAGAATTGTCTTGGAAGAGAGGAACATGTTTGATTTGGTGATCCAGGAAATTTGATGATATTTCAACTTGATGAGGGCTCATATCTCTGAGACAGACATATGTTTGATCTCTGTTTAGTAGCAGATGCAATAAAAACATTTGATTAACTTAAGATTGCCTCTGAACTATATGCTTCAATTTGTCACTTATATTTGCAACAGATTAGGGAGTTTTGGGGCATGCATATGAAAAGTATTAACATGAAAGCATACTAATGTTCAAATATTTTTTTATCAAATTATAGAGAATTCTTAATTTCTAATCAAAGACTGCATTAGATAAAGAGCCTGCAGAGAAAAACTTCTTTGTTAACATGGTTTCGGTAAATAATTGTGAATGTTGAGTGGCATTTCCTGTTGACATGCAACTCTGGAGTAATATACAAGATGTATCCCATCCGCTGAACCCTGCAGAAAAGACTGTATAGATCATCTATTCATTTCCTTCAAAAATGTAATCACAAATATGAATTATTATTTCCTAAAGCTTGGCAAGGTATGACTGACGGTGAGTTGACTTCTCTCCCCTTAGCGGCCGATCAGGGCCCCATCCCGGGGCAAGTCCCCTAGGGAGACATGTCTTCCTGGGGGCTAGGATAACAAGTGTTGACCCCCCCGGTGAGTGTCCACTTCCGGGTCACTTCAGTGCTTGTTGTCACCTGTACGTCTGTGCCGGCTTCTGTACTGCAACAACTCCCATAGACTTGCCCAGGTTCTTGTTCAAGGGACATCATTCTAATTCAAGGGAGATCATTCTAGTTCCAAGGATTAAAGGGAGATAATTTCCATTTTAAAAGCATGATAGGAAATTCAGATGTCGAGTTTATTAGGCATACATGATGGGCTGTCTCAAAAATAGCCATTCTGTTGAATAATGGTTAAGATGTTTTGGGTTGTTTTCATAATGTTGTAGGTTAGTGTTTATCTTATCACTTAAACTTAGAGCTTATGTGAGCATATGGCATGGCACTTTGTCATCTGCAAATATTTACAGTTTGGACATATTTCTGTGATGTTGTGAAAATACCAAAAGAGTCCCCAGCTGTATTGTGTGAGAAATCCAACCAAATTTGATAATTTGCAGACATATTAAAGTTGTCATGATGATCCATTACTCAGCTTTTACCGTATGTCAGTGAAATTTGAAATTTATTGTATAGTTGGGTGGTCCAAATTTGTTGTGAAATGGTTTCTCAACTCTGATAGCATCCAAAGTAACATCTGATTTTCCCACAATCTACACACACACAGAAAGGTTGATGTAAACTTGATCAAAGTGAATCATCAAATGGGCAGGTGACCTACAGGGACTGTTGATATTTCAGCCTATTTTAGTGTCATTTTCTGAATACATAAGCAAAAATTTCAAAGTTGCCATCATTTTATATCTTGGAGAATGTAAAGTGTCACATTACATATTGTGCCTGGGCTATTGCTGTAAGACAACATGTTCCTCAGACTGGAATTTTAGCAAAAGACACTTCTGCTTTTAAAAAGCAGGAGGTTGTAATTATTTTGTAATATTTACCGTGAGGGATAATTATTTGTCATTAAGCCAAAGAGGAGATGTCTTGTGAATGAACTCAAGCAGCACCCATGGTAATTTTACAGTTGTGCTAATTGAGGCACAGAATGGATAAAGGGCCTGCAGCAAGTCTATATTGCAACTATTTCTGTTCAATGGAAGCTTTACCTTTTCAACACTGTCACAGCAGGAGATTTGTACACAGACTGAAATTAATCAATATCTCATGTGTAAATGGTAACCAGCTGAAAGGATCTTCTTTCATGGTTTGCTCCTACCACAGTTTGTTCTGCCATTTGACAAGACTGCTGATATTTATTTCGAGTGAAACTTCTAACAAAATTTAAGTATTTTTGATTGACTTTTATTTTCTTAGAAAAAAAATTCAGTGGATTCTGAGGATATTAATCTGCACTGTTGTCTGGAGTATTGAGTTTTAAGGGTTCCAAGAAAGATGTATTCAAAGAGAAAGCTTCAGTGGTTTGAAGAACTCAATAGAGAACTTGAACTATTGGGTTAAATCATAAGATGATTTTTGTAAACTACTGAAGGTTTACATTTATTATTATAACTTTAGAAAAGTATTTTCTCTTCTCGTATGAAGTGCAGAGTTTAAAGCACCAGTTGTTTTTTCTGTCCATAAACAGTAGTAGAACAAACATATATTGTACTGAAAGGGTCTTCTCAGCTTGTTATCTGCATTTTAAGTTAATTTACATGTGAGCCAAAGTAAAAGTAATTATCTTAGAATATTCCAGCCAAGTACCGTGCACATCATGACTATCCAACACCTTTGTTAACAATCTGTCAGCTCATACCGCATGGTTCATGTCTTACATTTGGAAATGTCTCTTCGTTCATCATTATATGCACTTTTTAGTGTCTTATGTTGATTCTCATTAGTTACCATTTCTTTCTGCTTTCGTGAAATGCGTGAAGTGACAGTTTCTTCCAACATGTTGTCATGTGTGGTTTATCAGAGTTGTCTCCCTTTGACTGCCTGCATGAGGCTCCCACGAACCATGTATGTGTTGTAACGAGACAGTACTCTCTGTGTACAATACTATACATTCAGTTATCAACAGGTTAGGTTAAGATTTCATGAGGTATTAGAATGTCAACTAGTTTTTTATGGATTTTGTCACATGACTTGTCATTGTAAGGAGCTTATTTATAATATAAGATACTGTATTCGGATGGTTTTAATGCAGTTTTCCACAAGGAGAGCAGGTGTCATTGATAGCATATCATTGTGTTTAAGTCATTGTTACATTGTATTCCTTTTGCCAGGAATCAGTAATTCAGTGTTTATATCCCTGGGTCACCCTGATCTGTTTGTACCGTATCATTTGTGGGATACTTAGGTGTTGACCTCTCACATTCTTCATCAGTTTAGTCTCTCCTTCCACTTCAGGGTCTCATGAATGAAACATAAGCAGCATTAAACCATCTTCACTCTCTTAGTTCACAGCAAGCTGGGATTATATCATGTCATTCATCCATATATATATTTGCTTTATAAGGATGATTAAGATGTAATCTTGGTACTGACTTTGTCATGTGTATAAGCTCTCTGGTGTACATTCTATAATTGTCTCAAAAATGAATCTAACTATGATTATATATTCTGGGTGACTGATGTATTTTTTAAAAGACTTTATATCAAAATGCTGATTCAAATGAGATTAGCCTGTTCATATTACTGTCAGGTGATACTCCCCCCCATCATCCATCAATGCAACTTTTCCTGTCATAGAATTCAAAGAACATCTACCAGAAACATTATTTATAACTGATGAAAATGTTTGCTTTCAATATCATTCTGAACTAAGCCCATGCTTGTCATAAAAGGCGACTATGCTTGTCGTAAGAGGTGACTAACGGGATCGGGTGGTCAGGCCTGCTGACTTGGTTGGCACATGTCATTGGTTCCCAATTGCACAGATCGATGCTCATGTTGTTGATCACTTGATTGTCTGGTCCAGACTCGATTATTTACAGATCGCCGCCATAGAGCTGGAATATTGCTGAGTGGGGCGTATAACTAAACTCACTCTGAACTAAGCCATCCATTCTATTAATTTGTGAACTCATGACAGATGAAGCCGTTTTCGTGTTGATCATGAATACAAGTTTGAATCTATCTGCTGTCAATATTAATATTACCTATTCAATCCAGACGTGTCAAGTGTGCTGCAGCCACACCACTGTGTGTTCCTGTATTATGTACAAGATACAAATATATCATTATATTGGGTATCTTTCATCAATAAACAATGTCCTCATGTTAAAGTTATGAGATTTTGTGATTTCAGGAAAATATGGGGTGGCTCCGGTGAGTACAGTGAATGTGCAGCCCTCGTACACTACAGATGATATCAAGGTCGTCAGTTCCAATGCCCACGACAACAAGCATGTGATGTCCCGGGGTTGCAGCACTGACTTTTGATGTCCATGACATATTTAATGTATTTCATTAATATTTGTGTCTATCACAAGAGATGTATATGTCACCATCTTGTTTTTTATGAGTGTCAACCATAAATTCTGACATTCATTTCATTGTTCAAAAATCTGTTTCTGGAAAAATATCTGTTTGTAAGTTTTTTGTTTTTTTCTGTATATTGACAGCTGAACTGGAGAGTAATATTAGTAGTTAAGATTTAGTCGATGTCAGTTTTGGATAATCTTTGTAGTCCGTGGCGATCTTGACAGAATATTTTAAGGTTGTTGTGTTAATACATGTATGTATTATTGTGTATAATATGTTTTACAACTGTATATGTCTTGTTTTGAAATCTCATATATTTTATATCTAGTCAGGCATAGGAATGATGCGGCTGTCCTTTGTAACTGTATGCAAAATTAATCACCAGATAAAGTATTTTACAAGTTTCATCTTGAATTTAAATTCTGTTTTAACACTTAGAGCCAGAAACAGATTTTTATCACCCATAGCAAGTTTCATAACATCAACATGTAATTAATATCAGGTGTATTTGGTATTATAAGTTATTCTTCGTGTGTATTGAGAGTACCAAACTTGATGCATGTTTGTTCATATTAATGTTACATGCTTTCTAAATGTCATGTCAGAAATCTTAAAGGTCATGCACATTTCAGTTTTCAGAATGGTTTAAATCATCACCAAAGAGTGTCGTGTTTCCATATCCATGTATCAGTGTTTTATGTAAATAATGTGTAAATCTAGAACAATCTGGCAATGCAGAAGAATTACAAAGTATTGATTTTATTTTGAACATAGCTTTTTCTGATTCTAGTGATATACCTTACTAAAATCAGTGTTTGGTTGTAGAAAGGCCTGAAATTTACCTTTGTAGATTAGCACAGACAACAATCAAATATATAACTGTTCTTGGTGGCTATTTGTCTGATATATTTAGTGTTATCAGAGGGTGGATATGTTGAACTTGATTGGTGGGTCTTTGAAACACTGTACATATCACAGTTGCATTTGTGTAGGAATTAGTGGTACATATAATTCCTGCTTGCATATATTTTGCTTATAAACTGCACTGAAATCCTGCTGAATCAGTTGTCATCCTTTTAAACAATATACCACTTATAAACCAGAGTCAGTCTCAGTGTATTCCATCTTGGTATCTCAGATTGTCATTTTAGAAATATCCATGACTTGATTTTTTTAAAGAAAAGTGAAAATGCAAATACTTTCATTAACATTGTTTTGGGGCATTAATCAACAACTGCCCCTGGACATGTTCTGGAAGGAGCAGGCTGGGACGGGCTCCCAACACTGTCACTGCTAGCTGCAGCGGTGTCTGGAGTTTACCTGTCACCAGAGACATGTATGATTTTGCATTGTAACCATGTTGACAATTTGTTTTATTGTATATTCTCATTCTAAAGTACCAACATAGTCAAAACAAAAGTCTCATCATCCTGGTATGATGGTGCAGGGTAATGACTTTTGAGAATGAGGTCAAGAATTTTTCTCTTGTGGTCTTTAAAGCTACTTGCTTTAGTTTTATTAATCTGTCAATTTGAAGGAGAACAGAAGAGATGCTGTAAAATGTTCGTTTATGGTTTTTATGAATTAGTCTAATTATTTTATAATTGTTTTTCAAAACAGTTTTCAAATTATTGAAGAAATCTTAACAATGGCATCATTATATTTTGCTATATAAGAAGCGATGAAAACTGAGAAATGGTTTACAACATGTCATGATATGTCTGACAGACAAAAGAAAGTTTCTTGTGCAGGTTTCATTGAATAAGAAACAAAAGCTCTTTTCAGGGAGGTGCTGGATATTGTTGAAAAAAACAGTTATTGATTTGAAAGCATAGTAAATTCATTGTTCTTCATACACTTTGATTTACATATATACAACTCAGTTTGCCTCTAAATCACTTCTGTTCACATTGCAGTGCCTCAAAACAAATTTCATTTTATCTTGAAAATAACATTTACCTGAGTTTGTCGTCATGGTTCACTGTCCTACATTTAAAAAAAAATTAAAATTAAACATTCCATTTTTTATTTAACCATTTGTTAATATGTTAGTGACGAACAACAACACAGCTAGTTGTACCAGTCATCTAGTTAGAGTATGGTGCTTGGACAGTATGTGTCACGATATCACTACCTATTACTTGTGGCATAGACATGTTCGGAGCAAACTATGGACAAATTGACATGTAGTATCTGATACTGAAATGTTCTTGTTGATATCATGTAAATCCATTCATGTTGCTGGCTGGCATTAGACTTGACAATTATCAAAGAATTGTTTTTTCGTCCCAAATGGTTAGTTGTGGTCACTTCAGTGTGTAAAACCTTTATGTTCTTTAGACCGAGTGATCTCCAGCATATATGTTGTGTATACAATGCCGTTGAGCTGTAAGTATTGCTTGATGCTTATCAAGTTGATGAGTCTCCTAAGCCTTACAAATATGGACTTGACAAATGTAGAAACTACACACAACGGTATATATGGGAGCTTATGATGCCGATATGTTTGAAAGGATAATAACTTTAGCCCAGAGAGATGTTTAATGCTTTACAAGCCACTGGTACATTTTGATTCACCTCAGCTTGACAAACAGTATGGCCAGACAATATTTTTCTTATTTGCATCAGTGTTTTAAGCATATACTTTTTTAAGGTTTTCAGTTACCAAGAAAATAGTATAATGTTATGATCTCAGAATTTGATGTATTTTGAAAAAAAAAATGTGTTTGGAAGCAGATATATTTTCCTATGTTTAAATCAAACTTGCATTTGTTTAGATCCATAGTGTATGTATATTACACATACATGTACACGTTAGAGAAACCTTGATGGATTCATCAGGTATGTGTTATGATCATCTACTGTTGGATGATGGAATGAATATCATTGCAAGGACTAAACTGAAATGGAATTCTCTGATTGCCACAGAGAATCCAAGCCTCCTTTCTCAGATATATTTCCTCTCCATTATGGTTTCTTCAAGTCTGATTTTAAATGTGGTAACGGATGAGCTGGAAATAACATGGAAATAAGAATACCTCTGAATTACAGGTTTAGAGTTGGCTTGATTTAGTTTTCACTGTATCAGCTATGTTGGTACTTCCTGTGGCCCTAATATTAAAGGGAGATAACTTGCATATATTTTGTAACCTAATTATAAGTTTCAGATGTCTGGCTGATAGCCTTCAAGCTGAAGCTCCTAACATCTCCAGTAATTATCTCCTTGACTTCAGTGTGGTGCATGCTGTACATGAGCAACTATATTATGTGCCACATCCTAGACTTGGTCCTATAATAAATACATATTGTGACACATCTTCTCTATGTTGCTCAGGTGTAACTACAATCAGCTGTAGAAAATACTGTTACCTTTGTATAACTGCCCTGCTTCTAGTGGTGTTGTCTCATTCATCTGGTTCTGTTGCAAGTAAGCCATTTCAAATTATGTGTGTGGATGTCATATGATATTTTGCATTTGTTAGTGCTTAATTTCAGTAGTTAATGTCCTTTGTAAAGTTGTAGGCAAAATACCTATCAAGCTGGTTATCAAACAAGGGAAGATTAAGAAAAGGAAAACATCTGAAGTAGCTTGGATCTTTTTGAGCATGTTTTACTGACTTTATTACTTAATCAGTTCATTTTTGGAATGAAACGATGGAAGAATGTTTTCATTCCTTTTCAGCAGAACTTGAAAGATTTCATGCAGATTGTCTAAATGAGGGAAACATGAAATAGGCTTCACTTTTCTTTTGGAATTAGATTAATTAACATATCCTTCTTCACAGACTAAACTGACTTCCAAACAAACAGTGAATTTTTTTTTTTTAAATATGTTTTTGTAATGAAAGTTTTCTCTTTTCATTTGTGAAATTACACGTGTCAAGTTTCTCAGAAGCAGAATACAGGGTATTTCTGTTTAAGGTAAATTTAGTCTTGGATTTCATGGCAGATAGGCATAACTGAAAATATCAAGCTCAAACTATCAAAATGGATTAGTGCATAAGATGCATTTAATCTTACAATGTTGATGAGAAATGTGACAGATTTTCTAGAGAATTTCTTGGTTGTCATTTGTGATATTAGTGGCTTTATAACATAATAGTATCATGATCTAACTGATCTCAAATTTGTAAGTAATGATTATTATATGTATCAGCAAGTTTAACAAGTGCCAGGTGAGTAATCACAAAGGAGGTCATTATCCAGTCTTATCTAACCTGTTGATTTGTTACAATAATTATCTTTAATCTTCAGATATGTGGGGATGCATATTTGGTAGTTGCTGCAGTCTGGTATTTAGGTGGTATGTTCAAGAAATATAATAGTTCCTGAAATGTGACCAAAATATTTGATATGAAAAGCGTTTGTCGAAACAAATCAACAGTGTTTTGATTCGTAAGTGAACATATCAGCCAAATACCATGTTTGTCTCTGCTGCTGCTGTAGTGGTTTCCCTGTACATGCTCCAGCTCGTCTGTTTGTGCAAGTGTGGATGAAACACATACCTGTATTTTCTACAGCTTTTGTGAATAAAAATTTGATTTTGATTTTGAATTTCTGCAGTTTTTCTTATTCATGCAAAGGCAGAAATATTTGTGTCGTTCAAAGCTCATGAACGCTTTATGGCAATAACTCAGCTAGTAACAACAGCGTGTTATTTCAGCCAGTGACAGAAGCTATACATTTTGTGTTTTCGGAAAGGATGGACTAAACAACGTATGTTTATGGATTTCTGTAATCTGTCATACAGACCCTGAAGCAAATATACCCAAGCAAGCCCATGCAAGTCTAGAAAATGTGGCAAGTCTAGATTTCCTTAGCTCCTGGAAATAAATAAAGTCTCAATGCTCCATTTCATTATGTTATTTTTTGTTTGAACCCTTTTTCATTAAAATACGTTGATTTCGGAGACTAGTTATTAGTCTAGGATTTCTCCTGTCCCAGCCTGAACTAACTGTTGAAAAGTCAGAGCACAACTGTCTGTATCCAACACTTCTGGCCATGGATATACTGATCACATGTCTAATTCCCACGTATAGTGACCAAGTCAAGTTTCACAGATCCACACACGATGCTGGAACGTCCACCAAAGGCAGAAGTTGTTGGAGTGTTTCATACAGCAAATAATTTATTTCATTGCCTCCAAACTTTCAAACGTCTGTATGGTACATCACCAGACCTATGTATTCGTTACATTTAGTCCTCAGTGTTAGCATTGCCATGGTAAACACCAAGCCAAATATGCTCACTGGTGATGATCGCTCAGTAGAGGATGTTTTAAGACCTTTCTAGAGTGTTACCTGACTGTCCTTATAGGTTTCCAGACTGTTCTGAAAGAGACCTGGCGAAATGGTAACCAGTGGTGCTTAGAACAGTGCTTGTGGCAAATGGCTGTCACGGAGTGAGCGTCAATAGTGCCCTACCTACCCACATGATCTGACATCATCCTCTGCACTCCTGAACATTGATAATGCTTTACCTCTTTCGTTTACTGTATTTTCAAGCCAAACGACTGACAACAGTGTACTGGTAAACACATATAAGATGATCCACAACCTGACAAATGACCCCAATTTGCACACTTGGGAACGCCCCACAGAACGATCCACTTGAAACAAGAGGGAGACAGGTTGTCTGATAAATATCGAGAAGTTCATTTTCCCTGTGCGTTTCACGCATGAATTGTTATAGCACACTCGATTTGGGAACCAGGTACAATCCCAACAAATTGAATCAACGCAATATACTGAGCAAATATGTTTAGGACCACCGATCCATTTCACGAAGCAAATGACATTTTCCTGGGTTTATTTTAACAATATTGTTGCATATCTAAAATGCTTGTCAATGCCCAATCATCAATTTGTCTTCATCTTAACTAAAGGTTAGCGTGGAATATCAGTATCTTATGCCTGAAATTGCAGTCTTATCATTCGAAGGAATATGCGGTGTTGGTTTCATGTCACGGTTAGCATGTATTGCACGTGCATAATCGTCAAGCTACCTGTAGCAGCTAAGTGTACTCGCCCAATTCGTTGTACCGCCTCTCTTGTCACAAATGCGTTTAGTGCGCAGGATCATCTAATATGTGTCTAGCAGTAGTGGACATTCATTTCCCAACCAGTTGATATAAAGAACATACTGGAGTTACGCATTCCAATAATTTGCAATGTGATCATCTTCTTCGTACTATAGTGGCAAAAACAATGATTGTACTTTTAAAAACTCATAATACAGATCAAATACCAACCTGTGGCATGTGCACTACCAGGAAGTGTGAAATTTTATGGGTTTGCTTTTGAACATGATCCACAAGGTGTAAAACTTGCAATAATTTTTTAAATGAATATTATTATACATTAGTGGTTCTGTTAGCAGTGAATATATTTAGAGATGCTTAACTTTTTATTCAGGTGTATATGTTCAAAGTCTAGTCAGGTAAATGATGGCTGATGTATAATGAATGCTGTCATGGTATAATGACACACAGTCAGATTACAGGTGGTTCCAATTTCAGCTTGCTGATAAAAATTAAAAGAAAATTATATATGAACAGATATGTAGAATCTGAACCCCCACATTTTCTAATACATGTTGGTTAGACTTTAGAATCCACTCCAATCAAGGAGTCGTCATAGGGTAGTTTATCATAGTGTAACTGTATTATTTCATAAACACTATCTTCTATGGCCCTTTCATGACAATCAAAAGCAGAGAAGGTTGGAGTTAAAAGTATTCCAGAGGATTGGAATCTGGAAAAATCATCTGCAAATTGTTTGGGGGCAATGTTTTATGCCATTTATGGTGTTCCAATCATGAAATTGTTGAAAATTGTCTCAGCCACATGAACCTGTGAACTGAGTTGACTTCTTCAGTCCTGCTGATCCCAGAAGCAATCCTAGTATGATCCTTAAGATGAAAACAAGATGAAGCAAATTTTACATCAATATTTAATTTTATATCGAAAGAGATATTACCATGACCAAATATCACTGTCAACTTTACAAAACAACAGCTGTCTTTAAACACAAGGAACCTTGAAGTCTAAATCTGAACAGGTTCAACGTGAAACCAACAAAGAAATATCATATAATTGACTATTGTATTCAATGATTAACAGCAAAGTTGGTGAGTCTAGTTTTACACTGCACGCAGCAATATTCCAGCTATATACAGCAAAGTAATTTCAATGTCAGTTCACAACAGTGGCTGTTCGAAACAAACTAGCAGTGGAAATAGCAATAGTCAGTCATATAAATATTCAGCTTGACAGTAACAGTGCCCAATATTTTTAAGAAATGACAAGGCAGGGGTTAAAGAATGACCTTAAAACATCTGCTCATCTTCATTTAAAGAGATATGTAGGAGGTATGAATATTTATATCTGGGAAATGTTTGAACTATTTTGGATTAACCTATGAATTACACATAGCATCAACATTCCATGTTTGTGTGATACTTCACCAAGTACTAAAACATTGTAACAATGAACCATGTCTCCATGAGTTTTGAATAATACATGGGTCTTGGAAAACTCTGGGGTAGAGAATATTTGACCTGCAGGAGATGTATCACGAGTTTACAGTTCATCAGCTTTGTTCAGTGACAACATAAACATCCTTCATTAAATCAACAATAGATATATTCAGATGAATGGATGATAGGGTGACTATTGCTGGGGAACACCTACTGCGACAGTGATAATCTGTTGTACCATATTACTGATACCAATAGTCTATTGTGACCAACTATTGCAATAGTTTTGTTGCCTTTGAATTGTCTCATTTGAATTCATTTCCCAAATGAATGCATAGTCTACATGAAATATAAACAAGGTCAGGTAGTTCCAGTCTCTTTTAATAACTGACTAGGAACTTGAAATCCAGATGATGTAAATAGTTAAATCATGAACTCAGTGAAGCTCCAAATCTCCACCCAAAGATCCTATATTTATTAACAGATTTTATATTTATTAACAGATGTCAATTACTAAATTATTGATTGTCGCATTGGAGACTGGACAATTGCAACCCATAAAACTATCATTATAACCCTAAAAGATGACATACATGTGGCTCATATACACATGAAGTGCTCCACTGCACCAAAGGTCCAGCACTCCAAAGTAAAGACTTGGCAAGGTAAGTCTCAGCAGAGTGATTCAGATTCAGTAATGAATCCCAATGACAAGCACTACATAATATTCTCATCAGCATCGGATATCTGTGTAACATGACTGACTTCCAACAGCAGCACTGGGGATCCTGAAAGAGCTGAACTCACTCCAGCCAAGAAGTTAGAAAAAGGAGAAGGTAAATCAAACCAGCTTACTAGAAGTGCATCCTGAACACATTATCTTCCTCCATCAGCTCCACCATGATGTCCCCCAAGTCAAGAGTTCATAAGCAAGGACACTTCTCCGGAAGGCAGAAAAGCCCCAAAAGGGAGAAGCAGTAATCAGTGTCACAGGCTACCTCAATGAAATGTCCTCATCAGCATCTAATATTGGGTTAACCAGAAACCATAACTATATTATATGGTCTCTAGTTTAACATGGTCAACACCCACAAGCAGTACTGGGTTCCTGAAAGACCTGAACTCGCCCAGACCAGCTTACTACCTCTCATGGACACATCAGTTTCAGATCTGGCACCCTCTGACAACTCTTTCGTGTCAGGGTGTTATGCATCATTAACTTCAACTTGGTCTTTATAAACGTACAAGAACGTCCTACAAAGTGAAATCTGCACCCTCTAGATGGCAACTTCTGCAAGATTTTAGAGTTAACTTTTATTACTCAAACGCCAGATGCAGTGTCCTCGCCTTTAACTTGTTTAAAGCCTCTCTGAGAAATACATCCGTCATTTCTTGAACAACTAGCTTCAGACCTGATAGATGTGTTCAAGCAACCAGATGTGGATGTCCATTTCCCAGTAGTAGAAATTGTGTCTGAGATCTGGCTGGCAAACAGGAGTGACGATGGCGGTTTACAGCCTCAAGGCGAGAAAACATGTAAACTAATGCTGGGCCAGGCTTGGGTCAGTCTCAGCAGGGATACTCTACAACTCTATATAGGCTCCCTGGTTTCAGGCAGCAGACGATGTCATACATGATGTCATACATGTGCGTAGGAGCATGACGAGGCACACGTTACAGATGGTAAAGAAAGCAAGCGAGTGACCCATCCCTGTTGTAGATTATCCCTGATGAAACTGACCATGGAGTCTATATAGAGGGGGAGAAGAAACTCCTCGAAAAGCCGCTGAACGTTTGTCTCGGGATGTAACCAGTGTGGGCAATATGGTGGCAGCGTAGTGTTTAAGATTGAGCCCGGTTTATTTTCAACAGCTGATTAAGTTCGCTGAGTGTTGTAACAACTGAAATCTAACGTGTAGAAGATAGGTTAACTATTTTTCACTTCAGTTTAAGTCAAATGATTGGGATTTGTGTCCGTATGCGGACAGTAGATTTGTAGTAAAGTTCTGTTATAGCTCACTGGGTTCTATTCTCGATTCACCGCGCAGATAGACTAAATTGTGCCGATAAAAAATTCTTTCACACATTCGTTTAATTTTTAGAAGGAGAACAGACCTTTGGTTGATGCAAGTAATAGTGACAGTTTCATGACTTAAAAAATTGTTAGGGTGTAAATGAGGTGTGTGAAAAATATGACATTTCGCCATTGAAATGTTATACGCCGTTGTTTGAGTATTCCTAGTTACTTCCTCAAAAACATCTTTCACATACACCTTTAATTCTTATGAGGGGAATATACTATCAGGTGAAATGTGTTTGCAAGTAATAGTGATAGTTCCATAATCTAAAGCAAAATGTTAAGGTGTATTTGAGGTGTGAGAAAAATATGACATATTGCCGATCTGATCTGATTCGCCATTGATGCTTGAGGGTTATAGTTCCATAACTTTTTCTTTCTTTCTTGTTGATCTTATTATTTGACAAAACTGGAAAGGTGTTTTAGAACGCTTTGTGGGAATTTTGCACTTTATTTTTAAGGGCAGTGTGACAGTGTCAGTTAACATTTTGTTAATGTTCATTCCGCACATGCAATAAGATATCTGAATTAATTATGAACGTAAACAAAACTTTTCAAAGTAGATTTTTAAAAAGGACAGCTGATGTTAACACGTGTTCTCGCGATACTTTTGCGTACTTCAACATGTTTCGGGAGGGAAGGCCGCGATGTATCATTTATTCTTTCATTCATTCACATATGTATTTCATTCTTTTATTCTTTTTGCTTTATTTCGTCCATTCATTCACGTAATTCTTGCTCTTAATTCTTACTATAATTCATTCAATGTTAAATTCCGACTGATACAATAAACTGGCTGAAGTTCTGTTAAACCAGGGATAATCTACAACGTATATACTCTATATAGTCTCCTTGGTAAAACACAACTGAAGTTGCGCTGGGAACGAGCCAAGTCACTGTGTGCGTTGAAGCATGACGAGGCACACGTTAATTCATACAAATGGTAAAGAAAGCAAGCGAGTGACCTATCCCTGTTGTATAGTATCCCTGCTACAACCAAAGACGTCTTTGCTGCAACTTATTGACGTCTTTGCTCCTACTATACGGAAAAGGGCGATATTTCCCGAGTGCAGGAGTCAGGTATTTCGGCACGAAGCCGGAGATCGACGATCACCCTACAGTAGCGGTCGAAGTTGTGCTTGGAGAGGAAATTACACTTGTCATAATACGAAAATGAGCTCAAGTGGGAATGCAGCAAGTGACAGTAAGGTGACTGACTCGGTGAATACGTCAACAAACGTGAAGGGAGAGTTTGTCAGGAAAGAATCTGCTTTCAGGAATGTTGTAACAGGTAAGACTAAGAGACAGTGCCGGGACTCTGACACCTAGACTTGATGCAGTTGTGTTTGCTTACAATCCGATTCAAGAAAATTTTCGTCCCAATAATTTAAAGACATGCTCAGCCAAAACAATGAACTCTTCTACACCCACAATACTGTAGCTCTGTAGCTAACATCGTTATTAAATTATAAATTACATCTCTTGAAAAAAACTTACAGTGAAAACAAGTTGCTTCAAAGACCTCCATATATATGTATGGGTCAGTCTGTACATGAAACATCTGAGAGTATACTCGACAGAATAGTATTTCATACAATCTCAAAGATCTTGCACTCTTCCAAAACTGTGTGATTCTGACCAAAGTTGATATGTATATATGTATTCATTTCTGTTTTCAGTATCAAAATGTGATTAAACTGAAAGTAGTATCATGGCCTTTGTGATACTGTTTTATTAAAGGATTTGACCCATATACTCGCACTAATGACCAAAGTTTAGTTACTTATCATCAGTTTCTCGCATGTTCATTTGGAGTGATATAAATATTGTCAGAAGAATGAAGTTTAACAGGTGATAAATTCTGTGTATTTACAGCTGTATGCCCAGCACATGAAGTATATTCAGAGCACATCCAGTAGGCTTTGTGTCTGGACTAAATCAGATATGAAGTATGGGATTGTGCATGATAGTTGCAGCATTAACACTATGACAGCATGCTAAATATTTTTCAACATTATTTCAATAACTGTGCAGGTAGTTCCTGTTAATTTTAATTTCTAAATTGAACTGAGTAATGTCAAGACAAACGTGATTTCACATATATAGACGAATTGACATTTATGTCTGTAATGGACAATCAACACATACTCTTAATAATTACATAGTTACAGAACACAGGTACCCTAATCAAATACCATTGTAACGTGTTGTGTGGAAAATGTCAGCAAAATAAAGCTGACAGATAAACAGTGTCTTCTTTTGGGTCATGAACAGATAATTATATAACAGGCCAGGCATAATAGGTATTCTCTGATTCATACCAACTTCCACCCACTGCTTGTTGCCGTTCAAAGAACACAGACTTCAGCTGGCAAACAGAATGATGATCAATGAGCTGGTTTGGAGCAGTCACTGTATGGCAGGCTGTTTTTGTCTGGTGCAGCAATTAAGGTTATTACCTATGGTTATTATCTAAGCAAAGAAAACGAAATAATTATATATGTCAATGTCTTTATTGTTGACATCCATTGATCTTGCTTTTCTTATGGTTTCCACTTCCAAATGTCCTTCAAAGATTTGATCAGTAAGAATTCATCATCAGGGAACTGGATAATTTTGTTACCCATATCAAAGTAATACTTATAGTCTACAATGTCGAGAAAAAATGAATTTTTGAAAGGGATGGAGCAAAGGCAGTTTACAGGTCTTCTCAATCGAGATAAAACTATAAAATTCTTTCTTAAAGAAGTTGTTCATTCAAAACATTTGTCCTTATCTAAAAATATTGTAGCGTCCACATACATTGTTGTTCCGTATACAGGATGTTTCGCATCAACAGACACTGTTAACACATTTGTTACAGATTTCCAGTTTCGTATGAAACATTTTTGTAAATGTAGCTCAATTACAAAACTGTTTTGATTGTTAAGCAAGTCTAGCAAATAATGACTCATCAGTTTTTAAGGCAGTTTGAGTAAAAACCGGTTCAGAAAGAGCCTTACATCAAACAGATAAGAAATGGTGTCCTGGGGCTTTATAGCTGAAAGGATTTGTTAGTATTCCAGACAGCAGCTCGTGGCAGGCAAAATGGTTTTTGTTACATTTCACTCTTTTACACGCTATAGACCATGAGGTATTTTAAAAGGCATGCATTGCTATAATATAGAACTAAGCATTTATCTATGCCCTTCATTCATTGGTTTATCAGTGAAGTATAACACCCATAGCATCTTGAGAAGGTTGTGTTGTAGAATGGAGGATTTCATACTGACATTAGCTGAAGCCTGGGTCCTGGATACACTACTGAATTAATGGAAGAAGAAGAAGAGGAATAGTTTATTTAAGTGTCAAGCGATACACGCATTAGACACAATTTAGAATACCATAAAAAATCACCTGGAAAACTTGGGCCTGTATGACACTAATTGTCTTAAAATGTCCATGTAAAAGCACTGTACTAAAAGGTAATAATATACATGAGCAAATGAACACATTTTAGGTCACATTTTGAGTGAGTCTAACTTCAGACATATTTGTAATTAAAGCGGCGACAGAGTGATTAAGGTTTGGTTGTTTCATTAGAAATACAAGTTGATCCTAAAATTTTGATCTAAAGAAAAAGTGTGATTCCAAAGCAGGCTTCTTACAGCTGAGTATAAACGGCATGTTGTCAAAATATGAACCTCGTCTTCAATGACGTTAGAATTACCAAACTTCCAAACAGTTCTCAAAGGGATTTTAGGTTCTATGAAACGATCAGTCTCGATTTCTAAGGGGAGTGTGCCACTTCTAAATTTGGCTAGATAGCTACAGTGTACTCTGTCATTAAGTAATTTCACATAGGTCGCAATACAAAAAGCAGTTTTGTAGTGACGGTTCATCCTAAACTTACTAGAACAGGATTACCATTGTTACTACACAATAGCCTGATGATGTTACCATTGTTACTACACAATAGCCTGATGATGTTACCATTGTTACTACACAATAGCCTGATGATGTTACCATTGTTACTACACAATAGCCTGATGATATTACCATTGTTACTACACAATAGCCTGATGATGTTACCATTGTTACTACACAATAGCCTGATGATGTTACCATTGTTACTACACAATAGCCTGATGATGTTATCATTGTTACTACACAATAGCCTGATGATGTTACCATTGTTACTACACAATAGCCTGATGATGTTACCATTTTTACTACACAATAGCCTGATGATGTTACCATTGTTACTACACAATAGCCTGATGATGTTACCATTGCTACTACACAATAGCCTGATGATATTATCATTGTTACTACACAATAGCCTGATGATATTATCATTGCTGAGTGGTACTTACAGTTATGTTGGGTTTCTAATTAGAACATTCTATATGTAGGGATGGTAGTGGATAATTGATTCCTGGATTTTTGTTCTGCCAAGTGTCTTTTTTGTGTTATATGCCCTTACAATATGCCCCCAAATTCTACCCAGATTACCAGTAGACTTTCACTTTGTTTTTCACATAAAATCCTATTCTGATATCTTGAAAGTAATTTGACCATTAACAGTGAGACAGGATTGCAGGTTGATACTTTAGCATATGTCCTGCCATCGCACATCAACCGTATTCTACCATAACCTCACCAACCCTCACCCTATTTTAGCACAGTCTCACCCTGGCATAACCTCACCCCATTCTAGCATAGCCTCACCCTGGAATACCCTCATCCCATCCTAGCACAACATGGCCTAACCTCACCCCATTCTAGCATAGCCTCACCCTTGCATATCCTCATCCCATCCCAGCATACATGGCCTAACCTCACCCCATTCTAGCATAGCCTCACCCTGACATTCCCTCATCCCATCCTAGTATAACATGGCCTAACCTCACCCCATTCTAGCATAGCCTCACCCTGGAATACCCTCATCCCATCCTAGCACAACATGGCCTAACCTCACCCCATTCTAGCATAGCCTCACCCTTGCATATCCTCATCCCATCCCAGCATAACATGGCCTAACCTCACCCCATTCTAGCATAGCCTCACCCTGGCATTCCCTCATCCCATCCTAGTATAACATGGCCTAACCTCACCCCATTCTAGCATAGCCTCACCCTTGCATATCCTCATCCCATCCCAGCATAACATGGCCTAACCTCACCCCATTCTAGCATAGCCTCACCCTGGCATTCCCTCATCCCATCCTAGTATAACATGGCCTAACCTCACCCCATTCTAGCATAGCCTCACCCTGGAATACCCTCATCCCATCCTAGCACAACATGGCCTAACCTCACCCCATTCTAGCATAGCCTCACCCTTGCATGTCCTCATCCCATCATAGCATAACATGGCCTAACCTCACCCCATTCTAGCATAGCCTCACCCTGGCATTCCCTCATCCCATCCTAGTATAACATGGCCTAACCTCACCCCATTCTAGCATAGCCTCACCCTTGCATACCCTCATCCCATCCTAGCATAACATGGCCTAACCTCACCCTATTCTAGCACAGCCTCACTCCATCCCATTCAAACCCCATTCTACTCCAGCATATCCCATCAACTACCCCCTCATCCCATCCTAACATACCCCATCTAACACCACCTCATCCCATCCTAACATACCCCATCTAACACCACCTCATCCCATCTTATTATCCCAGCTAGTCCTGATGCTATGACACCATCTGGTCACTACTTTCAGCTGATGGATCAAGTGGATTTAAGGCAGAGTCCAACCGCTACCATCTGTATGTGTCCCTAGCATGTCCATGGGCCCACCGCACACTAATACTTCGTACACTCAAGGGGCTGGAAGATGCCATCTCGTACACCGTTGTGGATTGGCTTATGGAAGAGGGCGGATGGAAATTCACTGATGAGGTTTGGTGATGAAAATGTTTACATATTCTTAATTACTGAGGAAGACGATAATGTCATGCTTACTCATGTTGACTGACAATAACTTGTCTTGTTTCTCTTGAAGAAAGTTGAAAATATTTAAATTGTTGGATATGCAAAAAGTGTGTGCCATCAACCGGGTGTCATTAGACACAGACCAGATAGTTTTATGTTTTTAAGTGAACATATATGAAATGACAGGTGTAATCTGAGTGATGAGTGAGACAGATATAGATGAAATGTAATGCATAGAAGGAAAGGTGAAAAGTGGACTTTCGTATTCAGTTAGCTTCCTTGCCATAGGAAGATGAACATGATCTTACTGCAATACTCTGATGATAATAACAAAGGCTGGATGTATATAGTAATGAATTCTGCCCATCCAGAGACATTTTTCTTTAACCAATAACTTGAAAACTATTATTTGAATTACTTCTAATATAAGCTGGCAATCACCATACTTATCTATTGAAAAGGTACAGTGCAGAGGGGTTGTTTTTTACATTTTTAAGTTATCAAGAATTAACAAAAATTTCATCTCTTGAATAAAAAAAAGTTACCAATAATTTTACAATCATTAAATGGATTGTTTCTGATCTGGGTTATTGCTTCTTTGTTGTTTATCAAACAGATGCATTGTAAGGTTTGATATTGTTGTTGTATTTTTGAATAATAATTATTAATTGCTATTTAACAGGCATTTGACATCACATTCAGATGGGGTGGGGGGTGTGAGAGAAGGGGAGGGAGAGGGTGTTAGTGAGCCTTGCTCACATTTTTGCTTGTTTCTCCTTGTTCCTCGATTGTCTGTTGAAACGTAACTATTTTTCTCAATCATGCACTAACTGGCTTAACACTACTTCATGTGTGTATTGTTATTATTACCATGACCATGTCACATGACATCATGTGTTTGTTTTCAGAGGCCAGGATGTACACTTGACACACTGAACGGAGCCAGTTACCTGAGGGAAATCTACTTGAAAGTTGATCCAGGTAATTTGTTGTCAGAATTTGTTTGGAAGAGGTTTTTGCAATTTTTCCATGCCTGGCGTGAAGTGGCCTACATACAGAAGGCCAGACCAATTCTATATCTTGTTTTATGGATTTTTGTCCTCTGGAAACCTGAAGGCAGGCAGGAAAAAAATAAAATTTCCAATCAAAGAAATATTCTTTCTAAATACACAAAGTATTTTCCTTTTGGCAATTTATGAAGTGAATATGGGTAAAAAAACAACTTAAAAAGTATTTTCTTATAAGTTTACAATTTTAACCAGTAAAAACATTACTGGCTAGCGACCATTTTAAGGAGGTTTTTAATGATTTGGTTTTAACGATTTGTCTTGATGATAGATCAGCTATTCACCGATGTTTTCTGCTTGTTTACAGTTGCCAATCGTGTTTCTCCGAAACGCGGTTAACAGGAAGCGCGGTAGTGTAGATTATGTTTTCCCAACAACTGACAAGACCAGTTATCACCATTTCTGAATTTGTTGTTATTCATCTAATTTGACATAAAACCATGGTGTTTCAAACCTTGAGATATTGAATAAATTTCATCATTGTAATTTGTTTTAAGAAAGAATTAAAAGACCAAAACTCCCTCTTATTGTGGATGTTGACGGATATTGAATTAAGCGGATGGGAAAACGGAGATGTCACTGTGGGGCTGAACTTATCAAACTGGACATTTTGAGTAGTTGTTTGCAATTTTGGCAGTGAAAAAATAAAGGTGAAAATTGACAGTAATATTTTGTCAGTATCATCTGCATGGCATCTGTCAAGTCCATAAAATGGAGATGGAAAATTGGGTCAATTCAAAGTTAAGTGATTGAATGGGTATGATCAGACAATTAAAATCTGCACTGAACTGAATTGTCAAGTCATTAATTCACAACACAGCCTGGATGATTTTCATTCAATACTCATCGTTTATGAAATTTCATCTCAGCACACATACCCCGACATGTTTCGGTCTCTTCTTCCGAGGGATTCATATTTGTAACATCTACAACATAAAATTCTCACAGTAATTTTAACTCTTGTAACCTATCGTTTTTTGGATGTGTCAATGTGTGAAATACTGTGGAAGTACAAGTAGAGCTGTCTGCACAAGCGCTACAACCAGGTGTTGGTGAAAATTAGTATGCAGCGATAACTGGTCGCTAGCCAGTAGGATTTTATTTTTTGAGCGGGGAAAATTAATTTTTTATTTTTGTTCTTATTCTGGAAAAAATACGACAGGCAGATCCGTAAAACAAGAAATAAAATTGGTCTGGCCTAATGTAGAGGAGAAATGTAAAAGACAACGCTTACGTAAGAAGCATCCATAAAATCTGTGAAGAATCCATGTCAATACATGTACATTCTTCTCATTCATACTAAGTGGCTGGGTTCCAAAGAATGTTCGCTTCCACTGTGTTCATCTGATTGACAGTTATATTGAGAACTGCAACCTGTTTTTTGTATTAATATCATGATATCTAACAGTGGGTTGGCATTGTGTAATGGAACGTCTAAGAAGTGGTCCAGTTATCAGAGCATTATTCATGTTGCTGAATGGTTGGTTACTGACAACAACATTGTTACAGAATACCAAGGGAGATTCACAGTACCTGTCCTGTGGGACAAACAGACAAAGACAGTCGTCAACAATGAGTCCAGTGAGATTATCAGAATGTTCAACACAGAGTTCAATGCATTCTGTGAGACGCCTGAACAGCGGGAGCTGAACTTCTACCCAGCTGAACTGCAGGCAGCCATTGATGGTGTCAATGAATGGGTGTATCCGTGAGTAAAAATTTTCTTATGTTACCATGGTTACTCAGACACATTTGGTACACCTATGGTGTTGAGATGCTAAGGGGTTGGTGGGGTAGCTTTATTGTTGAGTGTTCATTCTTCTCCCCAGACATAGGTTCAAATCCCCAAATAAGAAAGTCTTGTGTCCCCGGATTTGGTTTACTGTGATATTGCTATGAATGACACATGTTTTGGGAGCAGTATTTATGCCATATGTCAGTGAAGCCTTGAAGTACATTCACATGCCTAAACCAGGGCTCCTGATTAAAAAAAAACATGCATGATATGGTAGGAAATAGGTTAGAAAACAGCAGGTACACATGGTCTTAGAATCATTTAGAGACATATTTATCTGAAAAAGTATTGTATTATTGTTTATTAAATTCTTTACACAAGAGTAGCGATGTTGTGGTGCATATATGGATCGCAACACAAAATTACGCCATTAAATTCCATTCATTACTCTAAATGTACTTTCAAGGTCTTCCAGTACTCCTATACTGGAAAAATACAGAGTACATACTCTGGAGCCCTGGCACTGGTGAGATGCTAAGGGGTCTGTAGGGTAGCTTTGTTGTTGAGTGTTATTCATTTCACCAAAGACTTGAGTTCAGATAAAGCCATTTTCTCGTGTTCCTCGACATGATATTGCTGGGATATCGCTTAGAGTAGAATCGCGAACAAGATTTAAGCATTATGTCAATGAAGCTTTGAAGTACAAGGCGACTCTGCTTGTTGTAAGAGGCGACTAACAGGATGGGGTTGTCAGGCTCACTGACTTGGTTACATTGGTTCCCAATAGCACAGATTGATGCTCATGATCACTGGATTGTCTGGTCCAGACTTAATTATTTCCAGACCGCCGCAATATATCTGGAATATTGTTGAGTGTGGCGTAAAACTACACTCACTCACTCACTTGAAGTATGCTCACTTGCCTAAACTAAGCCCTCAAACTTAATGATATATATCCTTTGTCTGTGTCTGTGTGAGAGCATGTGAGCTGACTAAGGGGTGGGAGTACTAGCCTAGTGGTTAAACTCGCCACATCTCTACATAGGTACAGTGTGTGAAGTCCAATTCTGGTGTACCCCGCTATGATTTTGCTGGAATATTGCTAAATGCGACATAAAACTCACTCACTCACTCACAGCTTGACTGATCTTATCATTGTACAACTTACTACCATTCTACTAGTAGTTGTCATGCTCTGGTTCAAACATAGTGAGTTTAGTTTTACGCCACACTGAACAAAATTTCATCTATATGGTGGCTATAATTAATTGAGTCTGGACCAGACAATGTAGTGATCAACAGCACGAGCATTGATCTGTGCAACTGGGATATGATATGTCAACCAAGTCAGTGGAAGTCGCGGTGGCTGAGCGGGCTAGGCAGCTGACTTTGTGTGCTGGCGACTAGGTGCCTGACTCTGAGGGTGCGGGTTCGAATCCCGGGTGGGAGTCAACTGAAAAAAGTAGTGGAAGTCGCGGTGGCTGAGCAGGCTAGACGGCTGACTTTGTGTGCTGGCGATTAGGTGCCTGACTCTGAGGGTGCGGGTTCGAATCCCGGATGGGACTCAACCGAAAAAAGTACTAGAATTAGTACTTTACTATGAAAGTGAAATCCCAAATATGACATATGTTACATTTGACCACTTTCTAAATGGCATCGTGTAATCAAGTCAGTGAGTCTGCCGACCCAATCTCTTTAGTATCCTGTTACGACAAGCACATTACTGAAGATCAATTCTAACCTGGATCTGCTCGAGTGTTTCAAACCCACATGGTTGTGGAATAATGTGACCTTTCTGAAGTTACACAACACTAGATTTCTTCCCATAGACTTCTTAAGCAATCTTATATATTTTTTTTTCAATCATTCAGACTTACAACAGCCATCCCGTGTACACATGGGTACAGCCTGGCCTTTAAACTGCAATGTTAACAAACACAAATTCTAGGTAACTTATCCTGTTCATTTTCCGAGCACAGGTAGCTGATCACTTCAAACCTAGTTGCTCACCAAATGTCACTCTGCACACACAGTGAGCAGAAGTCAAGCTGCTAAAAGGACAGCCCTAAATACTTAAAATTTTGGTCAGGTTTAATTACTAGATGGATGGGCTTTTAACATGTTGACTGCCTATCACAGGTATACTAGGAGTATCAATTCTGGTCAAATTGAGTTATCTCTCAACTCCTGTCCTTCTTTGTTACAACCAGGAGACAATTGCTTCTTGTGCCTGTTTGCCAACATGTGAAACTTGTTTTGAAAGACCACTGATATAGCTACAATATAACTCATAGTGGCAAGTACCACCAGAATTGGTACTGTGAGTATACTCATGGTGGCAGTCATCTGTCAAATTTCTCTATCTCCTCAGATGTTAACATACAGTTCTCGCATAGGCAGCATGTGATTCTGATTCAGTGTTCTCGAACCTCTGAGGGATATTCATAAAGGAAGATAACTTTCAAGTGTATGATACTCCTATCATGTCATTAATGTTTTTGAAGTTTATTCTGATGTGTAGATCACAGATCTATCTAGCGTGATCTGCAGGGAGACGTTTGTCATGTAATAATTTTATGTTTGTTTTTTAGTGATTTTAGTGTGATATGTCTTATGCATGATTATAAGAATTGCCATCTTTTTAATCTTATCGAAGTGTCCTAAAGTCACTATATCTTGAGCATAAGTCAAGAGATGCTGTGCTTGGGGGTTTATGTCCAGGGCCGTTTTAATGCTCCAAGGCTGACAGATTCATGCCAGTGTATTTTATGTTCCTGGTCAGATAGAGGACAGACATACTATGGAAACAAATGGAGAGCTAAGGCAGCATAAAAAAATAAATGTTTCTCAGGCACATTTTTTTCAAAAGTGACAAGGATGGTAGGACTTTATTTTTATTTTCAGATAGGATTTGCTAAGTGACAAGGGAAGAATACATATATTTTTTTTTTCTCTCAGAAATGCAGCTTGGAAAGTTAAGCCTGTGTTAATGAGTTGTAGATTCAGTCACACTCGTTCTTACAGAAACTCATTCTTAAGTGGACAAATGCATGATTGGGATGCTGCCAAGCCAAAATCTTTTTTAATGGCAATAAAAAATTATAACACTCTCAAAAAAAAGTGATGTGCTGATGCCTGAGAAACATTTCACTTTTTTATTTAGCCTAAGGTACCTGTGAGTTCGATGGTGAAAGAAACTTTGGAACTATAAGAGCAGCAATCTAAAACTCATTTTTAGTCAACATTATATCGTATTTGTCAAAGTAGAATGCAGACATTCTGACATATATTACTAGTATTAATACTCTTCTACAACAGTATTTACATCACGTTTTTTTCAGTGTTGCAAGATTTACAACAAACACGTAAAGCCACAATGTGTGTTAAAAATCACCATCGGAATCATATCTCACATCCTAATATGGATGTTTACAGAAAGAAACTATTTCATTGAATAAAGACCTAAATTTATTCATGATAATGTAAATTAAAAATATGCAACAAGGGACCTTGAAACACTGGTTTAAGGATAATGAAGATATAATTTGTATAACTAGTATTGCAGTATTCTGAGATTCAGGCACCCACACTGTGATATGTATTGTGACACATTCAGAACTTAAGTGTTTGACAGTGAGTGACTCTAATTGTGCATTGTATTTTCTATATTATAAGCCCCTGTATAGAACAATATTTTCTGGATAGACTGTTCGGGTTAACACAGACAGCTGTGTTTTTCACACAAGATACAGTAATTGGCATGCATGTTTTTCACACTCATATTCTGATCTACTTAATTTTAAAAAGTACCTTTACACAGCAGCATAAAAAAAGGAGTAAATTTTGAAATGATTCCGGACTGCCATGAACATTTCACATGCAAAAGATGTAGACTGCACATTTATAATTAATTTTCTGCACTCACTTGTAGAAAGCCTACTGTGAACATTCGGATAAAAACTTGTGTCATGAGTGCTATTTTTCGATACAATTTGTTGTACTGTTTTCAATCGGGACAGCAGTACAAGAGACTGTATCGAAATGTTGCCCTCACAAAATAAAGAAGTTGTTATCCATAAACTATTGTTCTAACTTCTAAAATGCCAAACAAATTATGAGCCCCTGAACCATTTTGTGATAACAGCAATCTCAAAATTTGTTTGTATAGTCAAGGATTCAATTTTTGTGTGTATACAATCTATAGTATCATGCTATGACATTTTGTCATTGAATTACAAAGGAAAACATTTTTTTGTAAATGAAAGTTTGTGTAGATTTTTATATAAACCTTAAAGAAAATCACAAAAACTTTGTATATTTTCTTTACCCTGTTCTCAGAAAAGATGTTGCAAAACATATTGTTTGAAAAGCATATTGTAATGTACCAGTACTGGTAACACCAAGCAGTTCTGTATTATTCATTATCAGTTATGTAAACACTGAATCTACATAAAAACAAAATAGAACTCTTTGATTGATGTAACCGTAGTGATGACAGCTGTCATCCTTTAGCTGGTTGGTACAGAGAGTCCACTAAATGACAGGGAACAGAATTTCAAAGAAGTTTAAGGATTGGTCCAATATTGGAAGAAACCATTATCCAAGGTATGTCAGGTATGGGTGCAGATCTAGGTGAAGTGACCTCTTAGAAAGAAAGAAGTCACCCAGTTGTGAAGCATTGACCTGTAAACAGGATGGAACAGTCCACTTCGCTGGCCATTATCCTACCAGGATATGAATTACAGATTGAAGTAGACTGCTCCTTGTGATAAATGCAGAATGTGTAGATTATCTGCGTTGCCTTTATTAATGTATGAATATTGGAGAAAAGCTAAGCTTATCTTGAGAGGCAGGTGTGCTGGTCTGAATGACAAAAAAAGCCTTGCAGCTGATTGTTCAGATGTTCCAACATGACCTCCCATGACAGGCTCTCAGATCTTGGTGTAGAGGGGGAAACTATGTCATCATCAGTAAAATACTGTAGTCGCTAGCGACCAGTTATCGCCATTTTAAAGTGGTTTTTAACTAGTTGCTCCATTATTTCTTAACAGAATGAAATAAAATTTGTCTTGGTGATAGATCAGCTATTCACAGATGTTTTCTGCTTGTTTACAATTGCCAATCGTGTTTCTTTGAAACGCAGTCAACAGCGAACCCTGTAGTGTATATTGTGCTTTCGCAACAAATATCGACACCAATTATCGCCATTTCTGATTTTTGTTTATGTCATTCACCTAATTTGACATAAACTTGGTAATAAAACTACTGTGTTTCAAACCTTGACAGACTGAAGAAATTTCAAAGAACAAAACTCACTCTCACTGTGAATGTTGACGGATGCTAATATAAACTGATGGGAATGTGGAGATGTCGCCGCTGGGTTGAACTTATGAAAGTTGACATTTCGAGTAGTAGTTTGCAATTTTCACAATGTTTGTTTTCTCGAGGAAAAACGAAAAGATGAAGGTGAAATTGGCAGTTATATCTTGTCAGTATCGTCTGCATTATATCTGTCGAGTCCATAAAACGGAGATGGAAATTTGGGTCAATTCAAACTTAGGTGATTGAGTGTTGGCATGGTAGGTATGATCAGACAAATTAAAATCTGCACTTTGTATAGACTGAATTGTCAAGTCATAGATTCACAACACAGCCTGGATGATTTTCATTCAATTCTCATTGTTTATGAAATTTCAAGTCAACGCACGAATGGTCACGTGACATCCCCCCGACATGTTTGGGTCTCATCTTCCGAATGATTCATGATGACCATTGTAACACATTTTTTTTGGACGTGTCAATGTGTGAAATACTACAAGTAAACAAGTAAAGCTGTCTGCACAAGCGTTACTAGCCAGTAGTGATGGCCACTAAGGCCATATATAAAAATATTCTTGTTTCTCATTACTGCCCAACCCAAACATTCGACCTGACCTCAAGATTTAAAACAATATTTTACACAGGAGAAAATGCAGCTTAGACTTTTTCACACTTTTAAGATTTTCTGTCAGAGAAAAGGCATTACTTTCCACAGAAATCAAAGGGTTTGGGTCATAATATAAAATATGATGTAAAACTAAAATCTGTCCAACCCATATTTTTTTAAAAAAGCGGTGAGAAACAGAAATATTTGAATATGCGACCCAATCACTCACTGAAAACAATGAAAACTGAATTTGAGCAACTAGCATGGATACTTTATTAGTAATTTTATGAGCAAGAAGTTAAAACAGACAGGTGCAGTTAGAAGTACTTGATGAAGGTGTTACGAAGAGTCCACTGAATGACAGGGGACACAAGTTGGAGGAAGTTTAAGGTGTTCAGTATTCAGGATTGGCCCAATGCTAAAAGGACCATTGTCCCGTAACCGTATGTTGGGCATGGGTGCATATCTAGGTGAAGTGATCTGGTCAAAATACAGACGTCACCTAGTTAACAGTAGGCTGTAAAGAGGATGGGACAGTCCACTTTTTTGGTGATTAATATATCCTACCACACATTAATCATAAACACAAGAAACTGAACATGCAAAGTTTGTCTGTGCAATGCAGTAGCTAGGCGGTTGGGAGAATATGGGACTGGGACTGTTGTGGTTCAGGGACTGTGAGACAGACAAGCCCTGTCCATCCTAGTATCTGCTTACCAAGAAACATTTGACTTTCCTGACAGCAACATTAGAATCTGTGTCAAAATGTCACCTTTCACAGTATAAAGGAGTTTTATGTCCATAAAATTATCATTATTCTTCAGCCGTTAAACAGTAGCCTGTTCATGGTTGCAGAAAAGTTTCGTGTGAGCTTATCAGCCATCTGTCCATGTTCAGTTCAGTACAACACAGGAGTGATTTCATGGGTTAATGACTCTTATGTCAGCATTTTAAACATATTTTATGTTGTTATCTTTCTATTTTTAAGAAAACATTCCATTCATTGACATGGAGTCTTCTGTTTGAGTTGTAGGGCTTTTTATCGTTAAATTTTATGATGATATATTATTATATTATTATAATTTAGGATATATTGCTCTGTAAAATGTTTTAAGTTCAGAGATAAGATATTAGTCTATCTTTGTGAGTTCCCATGTTTTTAAGAATGTGAGACTGGATATCTGTAGGATTCTTTATCAAACATGTTGAAGGTTGTTCAGAGTATTATCGCAGTGAAAATTGTAATCGTAGATTCAGTGATCATCCTGTCCATGAGTTAAGAAATGAAATACGAGCAAAAGAAATTTTTACAAGTTGTTTACACATCATGCTGATGTACTACCATAAAGTCATGTCTTAGTGGTTATATGTACTGTATGTAGTGCTAATATCTGTCATTGATTATATCATCCCTGATGTCACAAGCTCTGTTGATGTAACAGTAGTAATGATGTTGTTCTTAAATTGTTAGGAAGAGTCCACTGAGTGAAAGGGGACTGAAGTTTGAATAAATCTTAAATTTGATAGTTTCTCTCAGGATTAGTCCAATACTGGAAGAAACCACTCTCATTCACAATTAAGATTTGCCCACCTACATTTGCACCTACAGCTGACATACTTTGGTGACCAGTCAGAAATATATAAGTCACCGAGTTCTCAAGTTTATGGCTGTAAACAGGATGGAACAGTCCACTTTGTTGGCCATTATCCTACCAGGAAGTGAATCATTTATTAAAATGGACTCTTCCTTGTGATAAATGACATACAACATGAAGGCAACCTCTCACTAGAATTGTTTTTAACAGAAAATGCACTGCTCTTAGTTATTGTATTATATATTCCATATCACTGTTGTAGTTGTATGTGGCAATTGTAAGTCGTTGTTGATTATTATACAATGGCGCTGATGACATTCAGGGAACTATGGTGATTATCATTATAGTTTGGTGGGGAATTATTCTAATACTGTGGTATTATGAAATGATTATAATCATAGTGCCATGGTGATGTTAAGAATCATGCTTTTCTCTGGTGTAGTTAATTATCATAATACAATGATAATCATGATAATACCATAGTGGTGGTGAGAATCATAAATTATTATTATCAATATCATATGTGTTAATTTTAATTCCACTATATATGTTAATCTGAAAATCATTGTAGTGAAGTCATGACAATATATTCACATCAGGTGCTTTTAGAAGAAATGAACAGTGTGTTAAAATTTAAACTAATACTTTCTTATTATTTCCTGAAATTTACAAACATACCAATCCACCATAAAATGAACTCCATCTCACAAGGTTGAAGAAGAAACACAGATTTGTTATCCATAAGAAGGTTATAACACGGACTGTTCATCTACGCCCACAATATCTATCTCTTGAACAAATCACATCATCCTGCTTGTCATGTTACTACCACACAGCTCATCAGAGAGTACTACTACAAGTGCTATTTCTGTCCCTGAGACCTGCTACACAGCTAGGTCAGGTGACCTTCACAGAGTAGGTAAATAGGTCCCTGAAGAGCTGCAGACACAGACACCAATGGTCAGTGCAACATGTACTGTTAGCTGTCAGTGACCCAGGTCACCATGGGCTCAGTACAGGCCCAGTTCATGTTGAGTGCACCTGCCCTCTTCTACCATGACAAACCAGTGCAGCAGTTCCACAGACCGTTGACCTGTGTATGTTCCCAGGGGTGTGAAGCACTGCCTGCAGACATTCATGGCCACAAGGTCATGTAGAAGTCATACCATGGGTTCAATGAAACTGCCCCAGGACAGGCTGACACTTTTTCAGTTCAAAGAGGTCACAAGAAGAGCCAAATGGGGAATGAGAAATCAAGTACAGGCATCCTGCTCCCCCTATGTTGTAGTGGACTGTTCTAGTCACTGTTGTTTATCATGTACAATATTGTGTAGTGTGTGGGAGAGTCTATGTGAGGATGTAATAATACTTGGAAGAGTCTAATGATTGACAGCTATTGTTATGGTGACATATGACATTTCAACAGAAATCATGTGTAGATCTGTCTGAGAAATGATTCCGTTACTGATGACGTAAGATTGAAATCACAAGTGTGTTTAAAAGGTACCCAGCTGGTACTTCTTCAACACTGAATTAAAATTTACCCAGGCCTCCATTTCAATGCCAGGGGTGTTTTCTCAACAATGAATAATCACCTTGCTGCTATTGATAATTAACACAGGTCATGTATTGAAAAGTATGTTTACAGTGTAGAAACAGAGAGTGTGATTATTCATCCAGGATATCTTTTCAATACGTGGCCCAGGTTAATTTTCAGTAGCAATCAGGTGATTATTCAGTGTTGAAAAAAAAGACCCTTGGCATTAAAAATTGAGTCTGGGTATTAATTCAGTGTTGAAAAAGTACCTGCTGGGTACCTTTTCAATGTGGATATGCATTAAGTCTTACAGCGGATAATGAAGAATGGCAGAATATGGACCCCTGAAAATGTTAGAAAAAAAGATTATCTATTGTTTGGAATATCTGAAAACATCTGGAAACTTATAAAATCATTGATTAAGTTGTAGAAGTGTTTTGACACCCTCTTACAAAATTAATTAATTAGAATCTGTTTATTCTTAGTAACAAACATGAATCCTAAACGTGAGTATTAATGTTATAATGAAAACCTAAGTAAATGCATTCAAGTCCATGACATTACACCGTGACATGTTTACTGCTTCAATGGATTGTTTGACGTGATGATAATACAGTGTCTTGGTGTACGTGATTGTATTACTCTGTCATGGATGAATTGTTTGAAGTGATGATAATGCAGTGTCTCGGTGTACGTGATTGTATTACTCTGTCATGGATGGATTGTTTGACGTGATGATATTGCAGTGTCTCGGTGTACATGATTGTATTACTCTGTCATGGATGAATTGTTTGACGTGATGATATTGCAGTGTCTCGGTGTACATGATTGTATTACTCTGTCATGGATGGATTTTTTGACGTGATGGTAATACAGTGTCTCAGTGTACGTGATTGTATTACTCTGTCATGGATGAATTGTTTGAAGTGATGATAATGCAGTGTCTCGGTGTACGTGATTGTATTACTCTGTCATGGATGGATTGTTTGACGTGATGATATTGCAGTGTCTCGGTGTATGTGATTGTATTACTCTGTCATGGATGGATTGTTTGACGTGATGATATTGCAGTGTCTTGGTGTACGTGATTGTATTACTCTGTCATGGATGGATTGTTTGACATGATGATAATGCAGTGTCTCGGTATATTCCTTTTGTGAAAGCAGATGCCTGAATTTTATAGAAAATGAATATCATGTACTATTTATTTGTTATGCCTGTAATACACTTAGAACGAAATACATCATACAGTTCACTAAAAAAAACCACTTACCCTGTAGAATGTTTTGAATCTTTTACAAAGCATGAATGATGCTGTTATCTACAATTTTGGCCTATATTTATACTATGTACAGAAATTTATAATTTATAAATTGTCTATATTTATAAACCCCAGGACACCAGACAGTGTTTTGCGCACTCACTGAATATGTCAGTCTGAGTGTATTGTGGATGAAGGCCTCTCTACTGAAAACATACTGTCTGTCTTAAATGTTGGAAGGACCAGTGTTTAAGGAATGTGGCAAAAGTACACACACACGCATGCACGTATATATGCGCGCATGCACATGCATGCATGCATGCACACGCACACACACACACCTGTCTACCTGCATCACAGGAGGATTATGAGATGAAAGTCAGTGTTGTGCATATACTTACCATTTAAGGGAAACGTGCATGCTAATCTAGCAACTTAGTCAAAAAATCACAACTCACAATGTGTTAGGGTTAAATGTTGGCATTTCCACCTGTTATGCCTAATGCATAATTACCTTGGGTCCACTCATTGAGACAAGCATGACTTTTGACAAGAAAAGCCATGTTCAGTGTTAAGGTTTAGTTACACACTTTGAACTCGTACAGGCCATAGGTTAAACCAAGTATATTCCACTAATCAATTATGTATTGACTTGTTAATGGAAGACGGTATCCAGGCAAAGAGTCTTTATACCTGGCAGGCGGTACAATCTGAAATTGGGGCAGTGGGGTAGCCCAGTGGTCAAAGCGTTTGCTTGTCAGGCCAAAGACCCATGTTTGATTCTGCACATGGGTATAATGTGTGAAGCCTATTTTTGGTGTCCCCCTGCTGTGATATTGCTGGAATATTGCTAAAAGCATCATAAAACTGAACTTACTCCCTCCTTCTGAAATTACTAGCAACCAGTAATGTACGTGAGAGGTTTGTGAGGATTCTCACAGGTGTCAGTATTCATGAACTAGTAAGTCCTAAAGAAGCTTCAACATGGGGCTATGGTGTGAGGAAATCAGTTATGCAGATACTAGTTTCACTGTTATGAACTCTGACCTATTCCATGTTGCAGCCAGATCAACAATGGTGTCTACCGCTGTGGGTTTGCCAGGAGCCAAGAGGCATATGACAGTGCCATCACAGAACTCTTCCAGGGACTTGACCGAGTAAGATAAAGTCACAAGTAATTAGTGGATAAAGCTTCTGATTGTCTGAAGTGTATGATCAGAAGACTGATTCTTCAATATGTATGCTTGTGAGACAAACATGATGATCATAAGGCTTATTCTCCAGCATATGTGATTGTAAGACAGATTCCCTAACATGGATAATCTTAAGACAGATTCCCTAGCATGGACAATCGTAAGACATTCTCTAACAAGGACGATCGTAAGACTTACTCTCCAACATATATGATTATAAAACAGATTCTCTAACATGGATGATGATGACTTAAGACAGATTCACAAACATAGATGATCATAAGACTTATTTTCTAACATGGATGATGATGAGACTTAATCTCCAACATATATGATTGTAAACCAGATTCTCTAACATAAAATGATTGTAAGACTGATTCTGTAACATGGATGATCGTAAGACTTGCTCTCTAACATGGATGATAGTAAGACTTACTCTCTTACATGGATGATCATAAGACTTACTCTCTAACATGGATGATCATAAGACTTTCTCTCTAACATGGACGATCGTAACACTTACTCTCTATCATGGGCGATCATAAGACTTTCTCTCTAACATGGACGATCGTAAGATACACTCTAACATAATATACTTTGTGTGTCAGGCTGAAGAGATTCTCAGCAAACAGCGCTATTTGACAGGGAGTCGGGTCACAGAGGCAGACATCAGGCTGTTCACAACCCTTGTCAGGTTTGACAATGTCTACCACACACATTTCAAGGTAAAGATTCAACTGTCAAGTTGGAATGGTTTAACACCATCTTAAAGTTTGTCCATTTACTAAAGGGACACAATCCTTGAACCAAATAAAATATTTTTCATAATATGCTTAAGAACTGCTAGTTTCAGGAATGAACATTTTTTTTTTGACAAGTCAAAGGATTTTGCAGCTGATACTGAAATTAGTTACCAGTAACTGACAGGAAAAAAAGAATTCATGGAAACAAACTCACATTTGTGCAGATGTGTACACATGTAAGTGAAACAAACACTTTGTTTCAGTGTAACCGACGTCAGATTGTGGACTACCCCAACCTGTGGGGATACACCCAAGACCTGTACCAGCTCCCTGGGGTGGCAGCCACTGTCAACATGGAGCATATCATGAAACACTACTACGTGAGTACACCTGTGGAACACACCTGTCAGGTATTGCTGTACCTGCAGAGTATGCCTGTAAGATATACCCATAAGATACCTGTAAGATTTACCCATGCCGTCTATATCACACCTGTAAGATGTAAACAAAGGATACCTCTAAAATACAACTGTACAACACACAGGTAACAGTACAATGGAGTACACCTGTGCGGTATGACCATGGGATACCTTTAACTGTACAGCACACCTGTAGAGTCTAACAATCTGATATACTCCTACATCTGCACAGGACAACCGTAAGGTATACCCATAAGTTAAAGGGTAAAGATAGCTGAAAACTGCCTAGTGAATGCGTGATATGTATAATTAGTGTTCTGTAAACTGTAACATCATTGTCATGCTGCTACGTCATTGGCTGATCTGGAAGACAACATTACCTCAGCAAGAATCTGCATTTGGGAAGTTGTAAGACACAACAGCATGAGTAACTTGCTCAAAAGGAAAAACTAATACATTTTCCTTTAAACCTCTTTTCATTGTTTGATAGAATAGTATGTGATTCTATCTATAGTAAAGGTTGATACGCCATGGATATATATATTTGCATCCAGAACAATACAATTTACACAAACCCCCCTTTCTTGTTGTAATGAAAAGAAAAACAGTTAAATATTCAGAATATCCACCTGATATTCTCATCACAGTGACTCTGTAACCATTGTAACAAGTAGAAAAGTTTCTGTCATATATTTCTTTTTTCAGAAAAGCCACACATCTATCAACCCCTTTGGCATCGTCCCTGTTGGTCCACAACCAGACTTCACAGCACCCCATAACAGAGCCAGATTGTCAGCCTAGATGTCACATGTTCTTAAACAGGACCACGAGAACTAGAACAGTTGTGATGTTTGAAGGAGAACTACACTCAACTGACACAATGCACATGGCATTCTCATATTTTCGACCAAGAGGTCACAGCCCTGTATTATTTCTCAAAGTTTGTTTGTTGTTAACAGTCCCAACACTCAGTCTAATTTAGCCAAGACTGTCAGTTTAGATTTCTGACATAGTTCACAAAGAATTAATAGCACTGAGATTGTTCTCAACAGGTGTATTTCAATTCATATATACATGTACTAATATACAGTGGAAGCTGTCAAAACCGGCATCTGCCCAATCTGGCAAGTTGTCAACACTGGCACAAAATCTAAGGCCCATCCGTGCTTGAACATTTATCAATAGCTCTACAATCCAGCACATTATCTTAACTGGATTTCTTGAGTCCCAGTGAGTGCCCGTTTAAAAAGCCTTAACTTCCACTGTACTGGTATATTCTATTGGGTAGCCTAGTGTTTAAAGCGTTTATTCATTACACCTAAGGCCTGGGTTCAATTCCCCACATGAATACAATACGTGGGGCCAATTTTTCATGTCCCGTGCCGTAACATTGCTGGAATATTCTACTCACTCACTCACTCACTCTGTGAAAGAGAAAATGTATTTCACATATAAAGGAGATTATATTTTGCGCATATTAGTTTTATATCTTTTTTTTTTACATATAAATCAAGCATGTATGACTCATTTATATATTGGACGGTCTGATACCAGGATGCTACAAATGAAACACTTTTTGTTTTTTGTAGCTTGTTTTCTGTGTCTAGAATATACATGTATTTGATGTTGTTTGTTACATATGGCTCCGTTATGACGTATTAACAGTATGAAGCCAATGTTGAAAAAACATACATGTATATGTACATGTCAGCTTCCTTTCAAAATAAACACTTTTCAACATACTGTGAACCCATTTCTTATATTTCATAAAATGTTTTAGTATCGGTGCATTTATAAGCTATCTTGATTGCAGCAATAAAAGGTCGACTCACTGAACAAGACAAGCAAACCACAGAAGTGTCCACAGGGGAATGTTCAGATCTAATCTTGTTATGAATAGGTTTCAACCCAAACAAATATGTTACTTATTTGCATAGGTACACTGCTTTCAAAATGTTTTGTATTATGAACCTAGGAACAGTAAACGACAAACATATTTCACATCAAGCACTCATTCTTATATCTTTTCTTTTTGGTTTTAAGAAAATAACATTGAATGTCACAGAGTAATGATATATTTGAATCTTATTGTCATGATACATGAGAACATGGGGTGAAACATTTTCTTCCATGACCAGGTCTAACTGCATTGCTCGCTGTCCACTTCTCAGCTGACCCAAGCAATGAAGCTGATAGTGTAGTGTAGTTGTATTGTAGATCTAATCACAATGCACTTGTGGTGCATCTTCTATATTGCAGACATCAATTCCATTACGGTTTTTCATTGTGGTGTTAACAAAAACATAAAGATACTGTTCATCAGACACCCACAATGTCTCAGCTTTCATCAGTATGTCCTTTTGATAGTCAGTAATTCTTTCCCCAAGACCTATTCAAATAGGCTTTGATCAATTGTTGGTTTTGAAGAACTGACTAACTTGGCTGACATTAGATAACTGGTCTATTCTGATGTGGCTTTTTCATGGTAACGTCATCTGTCAACTGTCCCTGTACATACATTCTTTTGTGGTTAACCTCAGTTAAGCCTCCACACAGGAAATGGTTGTTTTAATGTTTTCAAGGATGAACACTGCAGAGTGAAGCACATATACATCTCCTTGCACCCAGTTCCAGACACAGTTCCAGAATAAGTTTCCAGCATAATCCTGGTGGCCTGTACATAACAGACTCTTAGCAAGACAAACCTACACTTGACATCAGGGGCAACAATCCACAGGAATGCTGCACCTTGACAGAGGTCAGGTCACTCAATACATCCATGAGATTGTCACTGGTCAGGTCCACTTCACTGACAAGAACAGGATACCAGTGTCTCAACACAGAGGAATATTCATCCGACTGAGTCTGAGGATGAACTCAAGCAGGTACATCTGAAGCCGGATCTCTTGACGGTTGTTGGTCACAAAGAATCCTGGGACTCCTGCTTTCTCCAACATCACCTGCTGGTCCATAACCTTCTGGTCAAGGTCAAGGATGACCTTCATGTCCTTCTTCTTCAACTCCTCATCACAGCGTTTGGTCATAGTCTGAATCAATGCAATACAAGGATTGAAGAACTAAAACCTACAACGTAATTTTGCCCCCAAAAGTACTGTTTGGCTAAGTATGTCCTTTCTCTCTACCTCAAAGCTACGACTGCTAAGTATTGTCCTTCCTTTCTACCACATGGATAATGCTGCTAGGTACAGTCACTCCGTTCTTCCTCAAGGCTAATGCTGCTAAGTTCTGTCCTTCCTTTCTACCTCAAAGCTACCACTGCTAAGTGCCATCCTTCCTGTCTACCTCTACGCTATGGCTGCAAATAGTTGAGACATACTTACCTCCAACTCCCGCTGGATCTGAGACTGGACCAGTGGAAGGTTGTGGGGCTTGGTCTGACATGACTGCAGCATCTCCTTATGTTTCTTCTGCATCTCGTGACGCTGAGCTTCAAACAACAGTCAATCAAAATCTTGAGCATTTCTGTTACACATGAAGTACTGGGACATCTCATGACAGTGCTTTTCAAAGGGAGGGTAAGCAAAAGGACATGAAACTTGCACATGAATATCAACAAAATTACATAGATATCATGTTATGGCTCTTGGTGAGGGTCTGAAAAAGTCACATTCCACACAAATGTTTAAGAAAATATACCCAGTGAAAGGTTGATTGCACAATGGTTTTAAGTCCGATTATGGCACACAACCCTCTCCCATTTGTTTTACAAGATACAGTGACGGTATGAACAGTCACCTACCCTTGTGTTCACTGCTGAGCTTTGATCTCTGATTGAAGAGGCTCTTCTCTTCCAGATGCTGCACCTCCTCCAGACTCCGTACAATCTCAAACACTGTCCCATCCAGCAGGGCATTGGCCAGACCAGACAGCAGGTCATAGGGCAGACGCTGCTGAAACTTCCTACAACAACAACGCTCAAACTATAATGTGCTTCCTACAACACAGGGCCCATTTCACAAAATGCTTGTAAGCCTAAGATCTCATAACTTTTTTTGTATAGATTGAACTTCCTATATTTATAGGAGGTTTGAATGCCATGAGGAAAGTTATGAGATCCCAGGCTTACAAGAGTTTCGTGAAATGATGCCCTGATATACTCATGAAGTTTTCTTGCTACCATATCCGTAAAATTAACTACATACTAAAATGACACAAAATGATTTCTTCTCTAAATATTGTTTAAAGTGAAATGTCATGGACAGTCATCCATGTTACTCAACATAGCCTACAGTCCACTTTGTTGGTCCTATCCAGTCAAGATACTGTTCATGGAGTGTTGGTTTCAGGAGAGCAGAAGCTTGGTAAATGTCTCGCTCTTCAGGTTATCTCCCTTGGTGCTTCATTGTTGATTGGTGTAATTAGTTGTTGAATGTTACCACTCATGGAGCTTTATCAATAATCCAAGATCAGTCATCCATCAATAATCAACTGTAATCATAAGCCCCACCACAAAACTCATGTGGGCAACAACGGGATGGAGTAGTAAATGGAACTGGCACCAAGAAATACCATGATCAACATGATTAAGGAAACTTCCTGTTGAGACACATGCACATTTGTGTGGTTTAGTTTGCAGTTTAACGAGTCAGGAAACGGCATTTGTTGTTTATGTCTTCATTTAATAAACATAACGATAAACATGAAATAATACACTCTCTAAACTTTAATTTGATGCTTCAGTTTTTATGAATATCAATTAGTCTCCCAAGCTCATCGAAAATAGCTGATGCACTCAGGATCAATTGACTGATCGATTATTCCAGGAACAGTGCTTGATTGTTTTACTGGTGTATTTAGTATGTTGAGCCAAAGTCAAGTTGCGCTGCTTTTATTGCAATAAATAGATGTTTTATTTAGGAGTTTACCCACTCAATAACTGACTTGCACCTGGTACAAATTAGACAAATAATTAGGGTGCACTTTGTAGCATTGGTTTGAACAGAGCACTAAATCGTGCCTAGAGTACCTATGCATTCAATGATTCATAAGCACTAAACAATGGCGTGAGTCTGTTTTGCTATTTAGCAGGTATCCAAGGAAGTCATGACCACAAAGAAATATATCTATGGCAATAAATCAAGCACAAGAATATGCAACTGAACACAAACATACTGTACACACTCATAATCGGATGACTAATATGGTCTTAGTTACATGGGAAAAGACTTGAAACAAAAATTTTCCATGTTAAGTAGTCTTGCATTGTACATCAGTATATCCAGTGTATGAAATAACGTCTGCCTGGCGGCCCGCTACTTGCGGGCTTACAACTTCATTGTATAGCCAGCCCTGTGGGCCAATCCATTTTCCATGTCTGTGGGTGATAATTTGAAAATAGTTTACAATCGTGGTAGTTAGACGATGTCTGTGTGTATAGTTCATGATCCAGGTTCCCTAAGTATTGGAAGGAATTATGGCAAATTTGAAGGAAATGCATCTCAAATGTAAACTAACGCAGCCCACTCACGAAACAATTGCAGTGATATCGGTAGTTTAGCGGTAATAACAGAAACATGACGCCCCTATCGGAAACAATGTAGGTAATACATGTACTTGAAACAAGATCTGCCATCTTTGGTGATTTCTCGGCTCAGTTCCGTGATTTGTCGGTCGCGTCCTGAAACACACACATCAAAACATGGCGTCACTGGAAGGAGCACCCGTCTCGGTGAGTTTTGTTTTTAGTTTCTACTATTTTCATTTTCAAAATTATTCATCTTTGACCACCTGTGTTGAATGCGTGTAGGTGTCGGAGCTATAAATTATGTTTTTAGGAAAAGATTGTCACTGCAAAAGAGCATCATATGTCATGCCACTGGAGGTTGTTTACATCTGAACATAGGAAGCATCCAGAGGCATGACTTATGAGTCATGATGCTCTTTTGCAGTGACAATCTTTGCTCATACCTACGCATTCAACACAGGTGGTCAAAGATGGATAATTATGAAAATGAAAACTTTAGAAACTAAAAACAAAACTCACCGAGACGGGTGCTCCTTCCAGTGATGCCATGTTTTGATGTGTGTGTTTCAGGACGCGACTGACAAATCACGGAATTGAGCCGAGAAATCTCCAAAGATGGCCGATCTTGTTTCTAGTATTACCGACATTGTTTCCGATAGGGGCATTGTCTTTCTATTATTACCGCTAAACTACCGATATCGCTGCAGTTGTTCACGAGTGGGCTGCGTTTGTTTACATTTGAGATGCAATTCATTCAAATTTGCCATAATTCCTTCCATTACTTAGGGTGGCCTGTGAATCCGAACTTTCAATCAAACCGAACCTTCCACAGATCAGTCTATCCTTTTATCTAAGACTAAACATGATTGGTCTAAAGAATGCTTTCAGAGACCAAGTCAGTTTTGCTGAATTTGCTGTTGCACATTTTCACTTCTCACAAGGAGAGTTACAAATCCCCTGTGCTAATTGCATGAATAACATGTAGAGACCATTCTTGCCTAGGTTACGGACCAATCTGATTTGCCTGTTAAAAAAATGTCTCATTCACATGGTAGTGACACTAAATGAATCAACAGGGACCACCAAGTTATGCTTTGTAAAATTTGCTTTTGCCTATGTTTAAGTTTACCTCATTATAAGTAATTCTTTGATAAGAGCATTTTAACACCTTGGTTACACTTTCACAGGGCCAGCAACATTTTTCAGTTATCAGTACAGTGGGCTTCCGGTTTTTTTTCAGGAGTTTCATACACTGATATCTTGTGCTCTGTATGATTTTTGCACCTCAGCTCTATGGCATGGATGCCTCAAATGCAAAACTAAACTTGTCACTTAGTTACATGGGTAAATATATAGCTCTAGATCTTGTTTTGTTCACAGTTAAATATTAGTGTGGTTCAAGAATATCTTACATGGGCAGCTCTCTGGCCATATTCTGCAGTTCACTGTTGAGGAGGTAGTGATTCTTCTGACGCTGTTCTTTGAGGGATTGATCATCACTGGATTGAGTATCCCCTGAATTCATTGTGCAGCATTCAAGTACAATCACCAGTGTAGAACAGCTGAAGATGGGATCACAGACTTTTACAACTCACATGAAATGTCAGTAAACATGCTTGCAGATGAAAATTGAGTTATAAATATGCCAGTGAGATAATAACATGACCTACGTAAAAACTGAAAAAACAAAACATCAAGCACATGAAAATACAGTTTGCAGTTGTTGATGTGCCATTGCCAAAACAAAGTGTCAATCATATATCTGGTTTGCATCTCTATTTGACCAAACATCCTACATTCACTGTAGGTTGGAGATTCTACTGCACCAATCCAGTAAGCATAATATGGGGGTAGAGACTGAGATATCTAACATTTTGAACATGGTTATGACATCAGTGTGGCTTATACTATAGTTATAATCTAATCAAATATACATACCGTCATAAAATACTGCCAACAGGATACAGGTCAGCAATTCCAACCCTGTTCTCCAAGTAAGGTTGAGTCGCCTCTTCGCAATCTTCTAGCTTCACTCGAATTATATAACACTAATGACGTCCTGTCAACAAAATAAACTAGATCCCCTGGCAAAATCACAACAGTCGATCGAAAACTGAACAATCGTAACTTTACCTCACTTCACACAAATCTGGTGGGCATTTTGGCATTGGAGTGTGCCTAGGTAAAGGTCAATACACTGTAAATAAAGAAAATTAGTTGTAGCGCCACAGTTATATTTGTTATATTTATTATATTCTTTTACCAGAGAGACACCACAATTACGTTCAAGATAAGGGAAACAACTCTGCTTAACGCGGAACTCCTGACAGTAGCATGCCAGTAAAACGCAGTTGTAAGTTTTGCAGTGCACTTTAACTGGTGCATAGCGAACTTACTGTTGTTATGTATACGTATTTGGTGAATGGACCTTCTTGGTTCATGTGCTACCACGATTTCAGTGCTGTTCATATCATTGTTTCACACTACATTGAATTCGAAATTATTAGCAATTAAGATAAACAATCCCGATACATAAAGCGAGGAAATGTCCCCATGGAAACACAATTACCAGAAATTTCTGAGAATGTGGCCCCACGATTTAGAAAATGGTCCCATTTCTTTAATAGCTAGTTGACCCGAAGATGGACCAGAGCAACTCTAGCCGAAACCTGAGAGTATATACTGTCGGTCCATGGCCTCAGGCTTAATCAACACAGCTCTCCTAAATGTTGATTCCCTCGACTATTCACAACACACATACCCCAATGCAAGAAAGACCTGTCATCGTGTTCGTCTAGATACTCGTTACCATACAGAGGAATTTTCTGGGGCGGCTTTAAAAAGTTGAATAACTTGGGTTCAATCCCGTTCAAAATGTTCAATACTGATTAAAATATGTCCAAACAAAGCAAGAGGAATTGCGAGACCCCAAAACGCTTGACGAGAACAACAGAAACAAACTGGCGTAAGACAGAGGATTCGTGATTGAGCACAAAGTGTTGAAGACCACTAGAGGCTTATTTTATGTCCTCTTACTTACCACTCGAGAGAAACATTGTAACTCTAATTCCATCTCGATTTTTTCATGATCTGTTGAGAGAAGAGCAAATGGAGTTCTAACGGGGCATGCCAAGACGCCATACCTGGCTACGCTCTCATTCAATATATGTTATATTTGGGATTACTCTTTCTTAGTGAAGTACAAATTCTTGCACTTTATATTACAACTCTCTACCTGTCCTTTATATTTCTAGGAGATGTATGTATCCAGAATCTTAATCGACGTGCTTTTGTCTGTGACCACTGTTGTCCATTTCAATGGAAAACACGCACTGGCACTAAGATGACATAATCCACCACAATTTAATTGAAAGGTACGTGGAGGTTACCAAAATCAACATTTCTTTAGTGAAGTTTTGGTGTCGAATATGAAGAAAATCTACAGAATGGTTCCTGGGATATCTTGTTGGCAAGCTTTATATGCAGGTTAACCTGCTGAAATCTTCAAAGTGTCGTCGTGGCCTTGTGAAGGTGACTCAAAGCTACTGAACCCTCCGTCTTTTCTAAATGAAGGAAGAAAATATGAGGAGAATCTAGAGAATCGTTCTTGAGATATCTCGCTGACTAGCTTAACATGCAGGTTAACCTGCTGAAATCTTTAAAGTGTCGTCATGACCTTGAAGATTACGTGACGGTGACCCAAAATGACTGAGCCCTACGCTTTCTGTAGAGTCCGTCCGAGTCAGAAACAGACCGATGAAATGCAAATTGTATCATTGTACATAACTGCCACATAAATATAAATAGTACACATGTTTATCATTTACTAATACCCAACAGCATCCTTTTGTGTGAGATGTTTTTGAGTATTTAAGTATTTCATTTAAAAATAGGAGTACACCCCACTCCTTGCAAGAAACGTTACGAACGCTTTAGTGACTTTTATGTAATACAGATGTTGTCAACCGACAACTTTGCTGAAATGTTGCACATCTTTGCGTGTGCGCACTTGCGCATGAATTTATTTTCATCTGTGAATTCCTAAGTTAATATTGACATATACCGTCCGATTCATCAAAGGTTTCAGGAAAGCATAAGAGATTCAACATCCCACAATGCACAGGCAACTGGGGTGCCTTTAACAGCTGAGACACTCAGGCCAAGTCTCAAGAATGATGCAAAACGACAACCTGAATATAAGGCTGACGATAGTCTGTGGAAACCAATGTTTTCATAATACTGCAGGTTCGTTAAAGCAGCTGTCGAGCAAATTAAACAACGCTCAAGTTTCATATACATGTATATGATGTGGTGAGTGAAGGATTATCAGTTACGCCAGAGAACGTCTGCACTTAAGTTGTGGTGCTAAATTCTAAAGGTGCTCCCTTTTTTCGAGATTAACATAAGCAGGTTAACTAAAAGCAAGAGGGCAACTAATCGCTTCATGTGCAGGGAAGCGTTATAAAATGTTATGACTTTGGTCTTTGGTCTCTTGGTGTTTATAGAAACATATGGTGGCGAAACTGCATGCACTGCTTCTGCTAATAAAGTACAATAATTAGTAACTGGAGGTAATACATGTGGTCGCTACATTAATCTGTATTGCCGTTTCACGCTGTTGGGGCCCCTTGCACGCCACAACGTGACAACAACATATACAGTGTTCCCAGAAATTATTGAGAAAATCTTTGTTTTTTTCTAATGATGCTAAGATTGGAAAAAGGGCTTTCACTATGCACTAAGCATACTAAATAAGGGAGACAACTCTTGAAGGGTTAGAAGGCAGCTCATTACGTCAAGAGTTATCTCCCTTGTCTGAGCAGACGGCTTCCTGTGTTGACGTGGCAAAATTTACAGCAAGAGAGAAAAGAAAGCTCATTCTAGATGATTTTGAAAGGGGTGAGGCTGATGCTAAAGTGTTAGCTTGTAGACATGGTATTCCTCTGTCTACAGTATACAGAACTTTGAAGAATATTCAAACAGGAACCGGGATAGAGCACAAAGCAGGGGCAGGTCGGCCTAGGAAATTCAGTGTTGTGGATCGCCGAAGACTTGGGCAGATTGTGAGTAGGGGCAAATTGAAAAGTGTTGAGAACATCAGAAATGAAATGATTAGCAGAGGAAGTCCTCAGGTATGCAATGAAACAGTTAGGCAGGAATTACAGAGACTTAATTGGGTGAAAAAACGTAGAATTCCCTCGCCGTTGATGAAAGATGCACAAAAGGAAAAACGTTTAAACTGGTGTCGGGCTCATGAAAATCAAGATTGGGATAATGTTTTCTTTTCGGATGAAAGTTCTGTTTGGCTTTTCCCTAATTGTGTGAAAATTTGGACCAAAGATACTGTCAAACCTATCTACCAGCGACCAAAACATAGCCCGAAGTTTCACATGTGGGGTGGCATATCGGCTCACGGAGTGACGCCATTGTGTGTTTTCACGGGAAACTTGACAAAAGAAAGATACGTTGACATTCTAAATGGTCACCTTCTTCCGACAGCACAAACATTGTATGAAGATGATTGGATTTTCCAGCATGATAATGACCCAAAACACACTGCGCGCTACACAAAACAGTGGTTGTCGGGTGAAAATGTTCAAGTTTTAGACTGGCCCAGTTACATCCCTGTCCTAAACCCAATTGAGAATGTGTGGGGAGTCATGAAGGACAGAATAAACCAAAAGGGACTGAGAAATATTGAAGATATGAAGGCCGAGGTGGTCCAATATTGGGATACCCTGTCACACGATTACCTATAAACTTTGATGGGTAGTGTGCCTAGGCGTATTCAGGCATGCATTGCTGAGCGAGGAGGTCTAACAAAATACTAAAACAAGACCGAGACTGTAAAAGGATGATGTTTTAACATGTTTATGTAAGTAAAACGCCAGAAGTTAATAAACGTAATGAGTTACATGACGCAACATGATTCTCAATAATTTCTGGGAATACTATACCCCCCCAAAAAGATATAATAAATTCTTAACAATAATAGGTATTATTTAAAAGTGTCTTCTTTCTTTTGAAAGTCATATCCGTTTGTGGTGACTTGCCGGGAGTGATTTACTGAGCGCGCCTGTTTAATGGAGTTTGAACGTGTTAAAGAAATGAGCACCTGTGTAGCAGGCACGGTTTAAAACTGTTGCACGTAAAGCGGCACGTTCCGTAGTGATCTCCCCTTCAGTAGATGGCGCTGAAGAAAATGCTGCGTGGAGGTCTTTTCGCGGACGTCTGGCGTCCTCAGGAGAACTACGCAGTTGCAATGTGAGACTAAATCTAGGGTCAGCGGGACCTGTATGATGTTGTGAATTTCCGTGAATATATGCTTCATATCTGCTTAATTTGTTTTTGTAGTTCAGTTGGAAATTTGCCTGTAAATGTGTAGTTCAGCAGAAAGGTTTTACGCTTGACTGAAAAGAGTCCACACAAACTGTTTCAGTTGAAACCAAGAGGTGTCAAGAAGTTTAACACTGAAGTATAAAGTTAATGAAAAATATTCACAGTTAAGGGATGTGTTCAGGTTTATATTTCTAGTTGTTTCTCTGCACCCAGCAAAATTTAGCTTCTTGACTAGATCTAGGTGATACCGCAGGCTAGCTTGTCGCATGGCACTATGGGTAGGAGGGTTCAACAGCTAATCTACAGATGGACACATTGATCATCTCTCTACGTATCTGTACGATGACAGTAAAAACAGTGACTACGCTAGTAATCATGACTAACCATGCCGCTTATCAGAGGCATGAGTTGCAAAGATTCTAACCAGGCGTTCTGTACTTGAAGTGAATCTTACATACGTTCCAATCAGGTCACATGCTTACTAAAATAACATGTCTCTCAAATATCAACAGTGTAACACGTCTGATTTGTGTGCAGTGTTTCACCCATAAAATCGAACAATTTACAGTGACAATAGGCATGTATTTGTCCTTCATCATGTGATAAAACATCATTAGCATGTTGAAGGTTGCATTTAAACTTTGTAGGTGCCTTTGCCTCTATTGAAGAGCACTTGATGATTGTTGAACCCTATTAATATATGGTTCCATTTTTCAGGACAGCCTTTAAATGTGATCAAATGAGAGAAAAAGGACAAACTGGACCAGTCCCTGCACCTCACACACTATGCTGCTCCAGATAGGCCCGCTTAGCATCTCCCAGAAGTTGCGGAGTGAGGAATATCTGCATCTGCCAGATTCAGCAACATCAGATATTGTCACAGACCGTCTCCTGAAAGATGGTTGTTGAGACAAGTTGCTTCTCATCAATGATGTTACTAGAACCACTGCACTGGCAACAATGGCAATGAATGTGGCACTTTGTGCCTGAGTATTTTGTTCAACTCACAGATCTGTTGTGAGTGGCAAAATACTGATGAAACAATTATGCCTTGAATCCTGTCAATACAACTTCCCATCAACGTAGGTGGCACCTAAAACTTTCTTGACATGGCTGTCAACCATTCATCTTCCAGCAGGATTCTGCAACAAGGCCAAGCTTTGCCAGCATCCTGGTCTTTGAAAACCCTCCCCATCGCATTCCCCAAAAGTCTTTGATTTTTAAAAATATAATATGACAGATACCTAAAAGGACATGATGATGAGTAAATAGATTTGTTCAAATTTAGTACTTGATCTTGAAAATACATATAACATCATGGTATCAACTTTCATATTTTCTTATACTTATTCTTATAGCCTTACAAACACTCTCCACAACATCCTACAAATAATAAGATAATATGACAAGTACGTACAGACATAAGAGATATATTCTCTCCTTCACTTAAAAACAAACCTACATAATATTATGTCATCTTTCATTTCTACTTATTTTTGTTCAGATAAGGCTTATTTTGCCTCATTGTCTAATAATATTAGCAAGGTAGGAAAGCATTTTGTTTGATAATGCTTGTACCTTGCAAATCTTGCCTTCCATGGTTATTTGGACTTGCTTCCTCTGCCCTGCAAAGGGTGGTGCCTCTGAGACAGTCTTCCATTATATCACTTGACATCACCAGCAGGAACAACTGCACGGACAACAATGGCAATGACTGTGTATGTAGGTGTGCCAGCGTGTTTTGATTGGAAAGCAGTCACATATCTACTCTGGTTAACAGCCAGAAACATTTCCTTGATTGACCAACTGGGGACATCGACTTGAACTTCTGGTTGGGTCTGACTGCCACATGCAGTATTAGGTCAACACATACTTTAGGGAAGAAACCCCAGAAGATCCACTTCCCATCAACGTTAGTGGTGCCTAAAACATCCTTGGTATGGCTGTCAACAACCATTCACCCTCCAGGAGGATTCTGCAGCAAGGCCAAGCTGCTGCCATCAAGGGTAATAATGGCATTCAGACAGTCCTGGGCATTGAAAACCCTCCTCATGGCATCCTCAAACAATCTTTGATCATAAAAAGAATATAAGAAATACTTACAGACATAAGTTGTTACCTTCTCATCTTACGTTAAACCACCACTATTAAATAAACATTGTATTTGATGTTAACATTTAGTGGACTATTTATTGAGAAATGATGAATAGCCAAGAAAGATAAGTTTACTTATTTACTTTGTGAAATTTAATAGCTACATTTCAGCCAAGATGACATGATATCTAACTTAATTGGCAGTTTGAAACTGTAAACAGAAATTCTCTAGTAGCCCACAGACAAGTAAGATACCATTATTTGATTGTCCGGTTCTTGGGATTTATTAACTCCTGACTATTTTTTGTGAGAAGTATTTGTTTCTTTCACAGATTCTTACTTATGCATTCCATTCAAATTCAATAAAGGTACATTATGTTGTTTGCATGGTTCTCCTATTAATGGTGTCCACTACCATTGTGAAAGGACCATTAAAGTTATAGTTTGAGAATATGTCTATTAATTTATGTTGAATGCAGTGAAATGTGTATGCACAATATGATAATTAGATGCAGAGGTGTAAAATACAGAGCAATTGTATTTCATCAGTTTCAATTTAGTATTCTTATTCAGTGATAATTACTCATCCCTGTGGTAGTAACCAGAATGTTTTGGAACGGATGTCTTTAGAAATGTCAGCTGTTGGCTTTCTTTTCAGACCAATACATTTTTCAGCATAACCTCCAAACATGTTTATTGTTTTTTATATCCATACAAGGGTTTTTTTTGTTGCCACACTCAGTAATTTTCAATCTATTTGAAGGCTGTCTGTAAATAAAGTCTGGTCCAAACCACTGATTGACTTGGACACTGACTTGCACAATATTGGGGGACTACGACATCTCTAGTAATGATATTTTGTTAAATTATAAGTACTGACATAATCAATACCAGCAGTTGAGTGACTGTGTTTGTATTGTCTAATTCATGTCACTCTCATAGAAATAAATGTTTTAATCATTGTTTATAGTTAGTTTGGTTAATCCAAATAAATTATACACAATATGCGTCTTAAAAGAGAAAAAACAACTTAACATGGTAATTTGTAGGAAACATGATTATTTGGATGAGGGAGGTGAATTAGGGTTTAAATACCAGCATGCATTTGTGTGTACTCGTACAGGTGTGAGGTCATATGCATACAGTTAAAGATGGATGTATTCAAGTATACTGATGCATAGCAATCCAGTCCTGGGTTTATAACCCTTACGCCAATTGCCAGCCATCTTTTAACATCATTTCATATGACCAAGACAAGTAAGCATACATACACTCCAGTGTGAAATTTTCTCAGAAGGAATGGAATTATTGCCTATACTGAAATGTATTATTTTTAGATAGGTTGGCAATGATATGGATGAAGTATGACCTGCTAAAATATCACATGAGTCACAAGGGATTGAAATGCAACACTTTCACTTTCAGTGACCACAACAAAATTGACTATATTTTCATAGGGCACAGCAGGGGGTGGGGGTGGGGGGGGGTGGGGGGGGCAACCTGTCTGGTGAATTCGTTTTGACAGTACTAAAAGTTTGTAGCAAGTATTATAATCAATCAGGATATGTCCCAACAGTTAAGTAATTTTGGAACCTTTTACTGATCTGTTGACCAACAACAACAAAGGTCTGCTCGATGGAAGTATGAGAAATGTTTCTAATTAAGAACTGGAATAAACCTTTCTGGAAGTTGTAAATGCATGGAAAAGGCAAGGACTTAGACAAGCATTCTGATTTCTGTATCATGAAAACAAACTTGGACTATAATGTTCAAATCAAACTACAATTCAGTCCATGCTGTTATACTGTTATTAGTGCATCCAGTTTTGTAAGTGTAGTGGCATCTACACCTGAAGGAAAGCACAATCACATGTCCTTTACTTAGACTTCTCAGTCATTATACATTTCTCAGTCATATCATGCAAATTTTGAAATAGTAAATAATGATCTATCCATTCATTGACACACTGATAAAATACCAATTATAAAAACACCAATATCCCTAACTTGTTTCGTCCATTATATCTCTATTCATTGAACCAGTGCAACGATTTTCACTTTGAAAAATATCCAATATGAGTACAAGAACAGGGTTTTATATTTGGAAAATCGTTTCTTTTAAAACCTGAATCAACAAGTCTCCGTCCTATCTGAATGATACACATTACTGTCTCAAACTGATGCACCAAGTAGTTTGTAAGAAGAATCACAAATAATCTTGTCAACTAGATGTGAAAAATCCTTTTATTCAGGATACCATTTTCCTATTTTTTAACATGACATTTACAATTTCAACAACCTGAACAAAATCTGTCCCATGAAAGATTTCAGTTTACTCTGGCCTCCATAAGTATTACCAATCACTGCAGTACAGCTGGAATATTGCTGAGTGTCTTGTAAACCTAAACTCAATCTCGTTCATGGTGACCAGTACCAGTTTCCCTTGGGTTTATATATCCAGCCAACTTATGTTGTTAAGTCACAAAAGTGTATTTTCTGTAATTTGTAATTATTGGGTCACAATGTTTAGAGTTTTGAGTGAGTTATTATTGGCCACATTTCGTATCACTGTAACAGTTAGTATTTAGCGACACACCTTTAAGGTAGCACTTTAGAGTTGCCTCCATTTGGTGTATTTTAACTGTATCTAAACACGAGGCTTATTGTAAAGGTTCCATACTTCGCTAGAATGCTCAAGAATCAGTGACTGTGTATATATAAGACTGGTTGTGTTGACGTACTCACAGAGACTTACACATGGACTAATACAAGTGTGTGTTGTGTCACCATTCAACCTACCTACATCTGTCTGCCTCTTCGTCAAGCGTGACCTACATCCAAGATCACTTGTGAATAATTTAGTAGAACTGTTTCTCACTCTCAAGCCAAGACATAGGTGAATTGATATCATATTTGTGACATATTTGTGACCCATTACTTTAGGTTTGACTTTAGGTTTCAGACTTGTCTGTGTTATATTTTGCTGGTTCTGGGGGGATTTCATGTAACTTTTGTCACGGCAAATTATTAACACATATGAATATATATGAATATATGGTGTATCCAAGTATGAATATACTCCAAAATATTATGTTCCTTTTAATGAGAAAGAAGCGTCTATCAGTACTAAATGCCATTAAGTGACTTCAAAATCTGTTCCTGGATTGTTGACTAATACGGTGCAGTAATGCCTTTGTGGAACACCTGAGAATCCTAGACTGATTGTCTGTGTGAAACCAGTCTGAATATAGTGACTGTCAAACATCAGAATTGTGTTGTGCTCCCTTGAACATCTGACAACCTAAGCTGATAGTCTGGCTCTGTCATGGGGGGCTGTGAAGTCTGGACGAGGACCAACAGGAACAATGCCAAAGGGGTTGAAAGTCTTGTGGCTTCCCTGAACGAAAAAAAAAATGTCAGAAACTTGACCCTACTTGCTGTAACTATGGTTACACAGACACCTTGTACACTTGAACATATTTGCACATTTTTGCGATTCTTTTTTATTGTAGAGCTCAAAACAAGACCAACCTATTTTCATGGATGTCAGAATTTGTTAACATTACCATGTTTTAATGTAATGATGACACTTACAGACCTGCACTATATCCAACAGGTACATCCCATGTTGTAACTTACATGTGTGCACCACAGGTATCTCACGGGTATGCACTACAGGTATCCTACATGTGTGTCCCATTTTGGAACTTAAGGTGTGCACTATAAGTATCTTACAGGTGCATCACATTTGCAACTTCAGGTGCACACAAAAGGTATGTTACAGGTGCATCCTATGCTGCAACTTAATGCTGTGCACTACTGGTATCCTACAGGTGCGTCCTATGTAGCAACTTACATTTATGTTCCACAATCATCCTATACGTGTATTTTACTTGTACACACTAAGATGTACTTACATAGTAGTGCTTCATGATATGCTCCATGTTGACAGTGGCTGCCACCCCTGGGAGCTGGTACAGGTCTCGGGTGTATCCCCACAGGTTTGGGTAGTTCACAATCTGACGTCGGTTACACTGAAACAAAGTGTTTGTTTTGGAGGGTTTCAACTTATGTACACACATCTGCATGCGTGAGTCAATTTTGTTTTGTTTTTTAAAAAAATGAAACAAATGTATGGTCCCAGAAATTGTTTTAAAAAATAATTAGGCTTTCCTCCTACAAAAGTTACACTCTAACAAGGAATTGTTTTGCTGAAAAATTTTAGGATGCTGTTTCTCATTAACAACTTGTCTCCACACAAGCTCCCATCAGAAATAACATAAGCAATGCAGATGTACAAGAACCCGAGCAGAGATAACATAAGCAATGAAGATAATTTATGTCTTTGAAAACTGATGAATTATAAAATACTAGTCAGGACAGTAAAATTTTCCTAGCCTTAGCTTTTGGAAATAGTCATGGTGCTTGGTGATAACCTTAGAAACACATCGGGTCAGCCAATGAGAATACAGAACTACTTTCACAATACAAATAACGAGTCTGATGAAGTGTTACTCATTAAAATGGAAAACAATGAGTGAAGTAGTCATTTCGTCATTTGTCCTTGTATTTGTGGATACTGTGATTTTCAGAGGCTCCAAACTGGAATGAATGTTTACCTTTTAGGAAAATATTTTCAAGCCCATGGAAAATCTCTTACTGACTTTCATAACATAATATAACATAACATAATTTCATCACAATCATTTGATTCTAATCAATGTTAAAAAACAGTACTGACAGTAAGTTGCAACATACAATGATGTAGTGTGACTGTATGAATATAATATGAAATGAAGATGAATAATTTTTGTACCAAATCAACATTCTATGGTAATGGTTACGTAATAAAAAATTCCTGCCACAAATATTTCTCTTTTCAATAGTGCCTATATCCATTGTTCGGTGGGGTGGAGGGGTAGCCTAGTGGTAAAAATGTGGCTTGTCATGCCAAAGACTTGGGTTCGATTCTCCACATGGGTACAATGTGCTAAGCACATTTCTGGTGTCCCCTTCCATGATATTGCTGGAATACTGTTAAAGGCAGCACAAAACCGTATCCACTCGACATATCCATTGTTCGATTATGCCATGCAAGCCAAAGCATCTTACAATTACAAAAATGACAGAAAAAAACAGTTTACATAACTGCTGCACTTGGTCTTATGAATTATGGCTGAAATATGTCACAAATGACATCACAAGTGTAAAAGATAACCTCATGATCAGTTCACAGATTTGCTATCACTATGAAGTATAATGATAGAAGCTATTCACCTCTTAACATATTTATTTTGTCTTGCTGTGAAGGTATATCTTTACCTTGAAATGTGTGTGGTAGACATTGTCAAACCTAACAAGGCTTGTGAACAGCCTGATGTCTGCCTCTGTGACCTGACTCCCTGTCAAGTAGCGCTGTTTGCTGAGAATCTCTTCAGCCTGACACAAAGTATATCATGTTACAGAATAAGTCTTACGATCATCCATGTTACAGAATAAGTCTTATGATCACCCATGTTACAGAATAAGTCTTACAACCATCCATGTTAGAGAATAAGTTTTACGATCATCCATGATAAGTCTAACGAAAGATTATTCTTAAAGTGTTTAATGTTGTTTTACATTTATGAAATATTCATTCGGTAGAATTATGTTTTAAAAAATATAATAACATCAGGTTTACTGATTTTGTTATCTCCTATGATAACTAACTCCATACATGATGAAAACCTAATTCCATGCATTTACAGACCATCCCCAAACAACACACTGAATGCTTGTACAGGTTGCTATGGACCTGTGATAACTTTGAATATCTGAAGGTGTAAAACAAATAATTAAATTGGAATGGCCTGTGTACTTCTTTAAAGCTCAACGTGTCCATTCTTACACGGTCTAGTCCCTGGAAGACTTCATTGATGGTATTGTCATATGCCCCCTGACTACGGGCAAATCCACAGCGGTAGACTCCATTGTTGATCTGTCTGCAACATCGAATAGGTCAGAGGTCATGACAGTGACACTGGTATCTGCATGCAGTGAGACCCCCAATATCCGGACACATTCAGGTTTGCATAAATCATCCAGATAACTGAATATCTGGATATCTTGATTTTTGTCCTCCAGCCTTTGTTGTTGATACGGTTTGGAGCATAGACTTATTGGTTAAAATCACCTCCAAAACAGCATGTTTGTTCACTCAAGTGTCATATAGGCCTACTCATCACCACCAATACCCTGCCGATTGATCATTACTCCGGATTAACAGACCTTGTCTCATGTCATGGACACTCATGCTTCACTTCACATGGTCAGTAGCAGATGAAAGCTTCGTATGGATAAGTGAGTCAATTTTGTGTTGATTTAGTGGGTTTGTTTGTGAAATTTACCGTCCACATGCAAAGACCAAATATTCATTATAGACAGTCACTTTTATAGCGTAAGATATTGTTTTTTAGGAGAAAGGAACAGAAGGTGAGGATTCCGGATCTTTGTGGTCCGGATATCTGGAGTCTCACTGTATATGCATTACCATTATTCCCCTTGGGACTTGTTGATATGTTTATTTAGCACTCACCTGTTTCCATTAATATTCACAACTGTAAGTGACATTACGATGGTCACATGTGGTTCATTTACATGACAGGCGGTGGGGTAGCCTAGTGGTTAAAGTGTTCACTCATCACACTCATGACCCACAAGTGCCCACTAGGGTACAAAGTGTGAAGCCCATTTCTGGTGTCCCCCACTGTGATATTGCTGGAATAACGCTAAAAGCAGCAGAAACTCCATATCACTCACTCAGAGACTCAAGCGGACACTCACTTGTTCATTTAACTGGTTCCTACAGGGTTGTAACGTGTAATTCCTACATATTTTGAACAACTGTTGAATTTTCTATAATATTCCCAAACTATTTATAGAGTTACAAGGGGATACCAAAAAATTCTTATTATCTCCATGAATTTATTGAGAAATTATGTTGCAAATTATAAGGTAACATCAGTACTCCTTATCTATTTAAAGGACCAGAAACTACTTACTTCACTTTCTATCTTCTGGTAGTAGATCCTAAACTTGAGTAACCTGATGCTTGCAGAAGATTGAGTCATGCAGCATTATCAATTTTTTGCAATTGACGGGTTGCACTGCCTGACAGAGTCAAGAGGAGCTGAAATCAGTTTACGGTGAAGACAGCCCACCTTATAATACTGTTGTAAGATGGAAAACGACAAGCCAAGCTGTGGACTCCATTTCCATGACATCAGTAAGGTCATTGATGAGACTGAGTGTTGGTTTTCCATGAAATTAGGGGGGTTATTAAGCGGTCTGCACAAGGTCAAGAAATGTAGGGAGAAATGTGTCAATCTGGATGGTGAATATGTTGAGAAGTCTTAAGGACAAGAAATCAAAATAAAGTTTCTACCCTGAAAACGTCTTGGTGTTAATTAGGACTTTTTGATTCCCCCTCATATAGATGGGGATATTCCAAATGGATATTCCAAAATAATTCTACTTAATATAGTAAGCAAATTAAGATTTGACTGTAAACTGCATTATGCAAAACAACATGCTCCATCTTCTATGTATTAGTAAGAAATTACCAATAAAATCCCAGCAGCTAAACATGAATTGATGCTGTAATGCAGTAAACAAGCCAGGTAATTGAAGCGCTGCTAGATTTTGTGACCAGTGTTTTCAAGCTTTTTTGTTCCTAAATTCACAGTATTTTCATTCAGGGATGGGATCAAAGGAAGTAAATGTCATTACAATCACATAGTCCGTCATTTCAGTTTTTCAGTTCACGCAGCAAAAAGGGAGTGTCGATGTTGATGCCAGTAATGAATAGTTGTTGTGAAAAATGTATAAAGTTATCAAAGGTCTGTACATGTGCATGGATAATGAATGAGTGAGTGAGTGAGTTTAGTTTTACGCCGCACTCAGCAATATTCCAGATATATGGCAGTGGTCTGTAAATAAAATAGTCTGGACCACACAATCCAGTGATCAGCAACATGAGCATCGATCTGCGCAGTTGGGAACCGATGACATGTCAACCAAGTCAGCGAGCCTGACCACCTGATCCCATAAGTCGCCTCTTACGACAAGCATAGTCGCCTTTTGTGGCAAGCATGGGTTGCTGAAGGCCTATTCTACCCTGGGACCTTCACGGGTCTCATGGATAATGAAAGTAATGTTAATGTAAATATCATGAATCTCAACATTTTGTTCATATTGTCTACAAACACATGATTTGTCAATAAACATAGGGTGTCCTGAGAGGCAGGTGTTCAAATGTATATTTTTAAAAGCCACCTGCAGTGACATTAAGAAAGTAACATGTCCTGACTAACTTTCCACTTACCCTGATTTTTATGTTATAATCATGATGATGACATTATGAACGAATAAATCAACATGGTATTTGATGGTAATGTTTACTGGACTATTTATCGTAAAGTGATAAATAGCCAAGAAAGATAACCATACTTTATTGTCATTGTGAAATTTAATAACTACATTTTGAGCAGATATGAAATGAAATCGATGTTTGTTTGCAGTTTGAAACTGTAAGCGGAAATTATCTAGTAGTCCATGGAGATACCATTATTTGATTGCCCGAAATGAAAACTGACTTGTCCTGGGCATCAGGCAATGGGATTTTTTAACCCCTGGGTACAACTCACACTTAACAAGTTTCATACATCAGAAGTTGGTCTGATATGCATGTTCACACCATAAAATATTTTACATGCAAAACAAATGTATACAACTAGTTGTACGATGTGAAAGACCCCAAGCAAGAAACAACAACACTACTACTGAATACACACCCAAAAAAATTAATAAAATCTAATGGCTCTGCTTCACATTAAACATTTGCTTGATTAGTCCAAATAATCACAGACAATGAGAAAGCTATTTCTCTCAGGAGATGTAAACAATTCAGAAGAGAAGTGGCCAGTAGGATGCCTGTAACACGGAATAGTCCACTTTCATCATATCCTGGCAGGATAATGGCCAACTATGTGGACTGTTCCTTATATCCTGTTTAAAGGCCATCACTTGAGAACTCGGTGACATCTCTCTGACAGGGCACTTAACCTACATCTGCATCCATACCTGAAATACCTTGTCTAATGGTTTCTTCCAAACTTGGACGAATCCTTGAACACATTAAAATCTTCAAACTTCTCTCCCCTATTATTCAGTGGACTCTTCCTAGCAGTTTAAGAATGACTTCATTACTATAGTTTGTTCAATGACTTCCTTGTCTCATCAACTTTTATTTTTAACTTAGCCAATTATAATGTAAGTGAGTATATAATTCCACTTTTAGAAATTCAAATTTCATGAATTAATCACACACTTAATATCACATGTTCACACTATATGGATCAAAGTTTATGTAACTAGATTAAGTACAGGGTCAAGGTGATTAGAACACAGATGAGCAAATCAACAACAGGAAGATCAGTAATGGTTTGCCTGCACATTTGCTTTCCTGCACATTTTAATTACATTAACTATGCAACACAAATAACCACCAAAATAATACAGACAGTGACACACTTTGTAATTGTTTCCTTAATTCAAATCAGGAACCAGTCATATGCACTAGAAGTCAACCAATACACAGTGTTCACATGCCCACATCAAAGGGTAGTTTCCACTGGCTGGAGAACCTGCTTGTCTTCAGTTGAAATTTCCACTGCACATATTATCGTTGTCAAGAGCAAAGTGTTTGCAGCTAAAAATTTCATCTCATTCACGGAATGTTATCACTATATTTGTGGATGAAATAATGCACTAATTAAGAAACAGGACAATTAAATAAACAGGAATTGGTAATTCAAAATTAGACAGCTTTGAACATGTAAATTTTTCACATTTATACACCATGCTCCCATGGAAAACACATTGTTCAAGTGTGATGTTAGTTAACAAGCTTTTCTAGTAAAAAGTACTTCCGGTGTCTGCTTGGTTTGTGTCAAAGACTTGATTCTAATCAGGGTCAACGTGGCTAAATGTTTGGTGTCTGGATTAGCCATTTTCATGTCATGATTCTTAGAGGTGGTGTAATCACACCCCCAACCAATATCTTTTACCATGTTAAGTATATTTCCAAAAATTATTTATTGTTCAATATTGTCTTCCTAGTCTATTTTAGAATGAAATAGTGCTTTTTGCATTGCTGTAAACAAATTATTCTCCTCAATTTATAGCTGCAAAAATCTCTCTATAAAGTGGTTCATAGTTAGCTGAATAAAGGAACACAACTCCCCATAGCTACTTGCAGTATTTCAGACCATTTGACACAAGTGCCTCCAACTTCGTCAGTGTAACCATGTTAGAAAGAAAAACGTTTCACTCACGGGTACACCCATTCGTTGATTTCATTAATGGCTGTCTGCAGTTCAGTTGGGTAGAAGTTCAGCTCCCGCTGTTCAGGCGTCTTACAGAATGCATTGAACTCTGTGTTGAACATTCTGATAATCTCGCTGGACTCATTGTTGACGATTGTCTTTGACTGTTTGTCCCACAAAACAGGTACTGTAATTCTCCCTGAGTATTCTGAAAGCACTGGCTACATTAGCATTTCTGCTTTCACATATGGAGTTGGTAAAATCAGAACAGTGGTCGCATCTGACTAGAGAACAAGATTGGTGATCATGTGGCAAGAGTAAATATAGTCTGATAGTTACAACACTTAGTCTATCTGGGCCCTAATTCCATATTAAAGCAATTACTGAAGATATGAACAAAATCTTTCATTAATACATAATAATAAATCTGCATTTATAATGTGCACAATCCAGACATATAAGCCTACTCAAGACGCAAGGGGGTTGTGTAAAGACAAATGTCTGGAAGTGATCACTGGATTTAAAAGTCACTATGATACTTGGAGAACATGTGGGTCTTCATTCTTGATTTGAAATTCTCAAAGGTTGGAAACAGTTCTAACTGTGGTGGAAGTGAGTTCCAGAGGATTAGGAACTTGGAGGAGATTGTCATCACTTACGTACTGGAATGTAGGGAGTCATGAGTACAGATAGATAGCCAGGACTGATGTTATGGAGGCATAGGTAGGTGATAAAGAAAAGCTTGAACTCTATTCTAGCTTTCACTGGCAACCAGTGGAGGTCCCTGAGCACTGGTGTCATATGCACGTCTTGATGTTCGTGTGAAGACCAGTGCGGCAAAATTTTGCAACACCTGTAGCTTAGATAGCAGCTTTCCACTGATGCCCTGAAGCAAACAGTTGCAGTAGTCTAGTTGTGATGTTATTTGACCATGGATGAGTACCTTTGCTGCTTCTGCAGTTATTAAGTGTCCAGTGTTGTTGATGGACTGGAGATGATAGTAACAGTTTTGACTGATATGGGTAAACAGTTTCTCCATGGAAAGGTATGAGTCCAGATATGCTCCCACATCTTTAAGGCTGTCACTGTTTCCGTATCTGCTCTCATGATGGATTGTTCTTCTACTGGTCAACTGTTGCTTAGTGCCGATCAGCATCACCTCTGTTCTTCCTCCATTCTGTTTCAGCTCATTTACTGTCATCCATGGCTCATTTGTTGCTGTACAATGAGCTATGTGGTGAAAAGACTCCTGAAGGTTCTTGAGTTTGAATTTGTCCATCATCTGTGTATCATCAGCAAATGGATGGTGAAGAAGCTTGAAGCGCTGGATGATGTTAGCCAGATTAACTGTATACAGCATGAAGGAAGCGTTGGATGATGTTAGCCAGATTAACTGTATACAGCATGAATGAAGCGTTGGATGATGTTAGCCAGATTAACTGTATACAGCATGAAGTGTATCAGACCTAAAACACATCCTTGTGGAACGCTACAGTGCTGGTGGACAAAATGTTATTTTTCATTACCGATGATAATTGCTTGTCTACAATAAAAAATCAAGTAGGATGAAAATCCCCTGTGGCAGTTACCACGGGATGCCAGATTCAACCCAAAGACAGCTTAGGAGAACTTCATGGTCGATGGTATGAAATGCTGCTGACAGATCGAGCATGACAAGGGAGACCATAAAGCCACAAAATCCAGTGCAGATGGCAGGTCACTGAAGTCATGTATCAGAGCAGTTTCAGTGCTGTAATGTTGGTGGTATGCAGACTGGAACTTGACAAGGATAGCACTGACAGACAGATGGACCTTTAGCCTGCTGTTAACAGCTCTTTCAAGTAGCTTGGATAAGAAGCAAACGTTGGACACAGATCTGAAGTTCTTATGGTCAATGCGATCCAAGTCAGGCTTTTGAATGGGAGGTCTCACAACTGCATGTTTCAAGTGAGAAGAAAGTATTCCAGATTCCTGGCTCATGTTGACAATCTCTGTTTCAACAGGAAGCAGCTGATCTAGTAGCTGCAGGAGAATCACTGTTGGGATCCGGTCAAGGTCCCGCATTGCAAGCTTGGAAACAGTTATGAGGTCCGAAATATCCTTAGAAGGGAATGGTTGAAAGTATTTTCAGCATGAATTGTCTTACAAGATCAACATGTATGGACTATGACTGTCATTCTAAAGATGCTATTATCAAAGCTATCAAACTCGAGTTTTGAAATTTGGCTGGTGCAGCTCTGTTCTTGTCATAGGCTGCACCTGGTGCAAGTTGGACAGCAATCTTTGAATTCAGCCCTGCATACTCTCTTGGAAATATTAAGACCATGCAATTGTTACCAACTGTTTTGTCGATTACAACATGTAACAAGTGACCTGTACCTTGAAAAAATGTGTGAATTAAAAACAAAAGCAAAAACGAAAGCTATCAAACTCTTCTTTGAGGCAGTCCCTATCTTTTTCTTTGTATTGACAATGCTATATAAATGCTATATCACAAATCTAAGGCCTCACAAGATCTCTGATATAAAAGTCACAGTGCATATTGGATGATTATTATCAAACTGGCATTGCAAGAAAAGTGTTGCCTTGTATTAGTACATAGGCATTTTAGGAATGCTTCTTTCATGATAGTTGTCTAAAATTTGCCTTTACCCATTTTGCCTTTACTCTCTTGTCAAGTTCAGTCTTATTGACACCAGGCCCCAATTTCTCAGGACAAAATTTTAAAATGAGTTTGACAATTTGAAACAGAATTTTCACCTCATTTACTGACAGTTTTAGATAAAGAGACCCAAACAACTTAAGTAATTTGAACTGATCCCTGAGGATTTAGTAAAAGTAACTTTCCATGCCAGTTTGTAAACCATATCAATTACAAAAATGACCTAAAATCTACACTACCTGGATCAGCCTTCAAGTAGATTTCCCTCAGGTAACTGGCTCCGTTCAGCGTGTCAAGTGTACATCCTGGCTTCTGTAAACAAACACATGATAGAGCTGTTGTCATGAGACATGGTTATGACGATGTTGGAGCCAGTGTCTACTGGATGCATGAAAGCAGTAATTTCTAATTGGGTTTCAGTTTAAGTAATAATCATGTCCGTCCTAACCAGGTGCTCTTCATTTTTATTGTGAATTTTATGAGATTTTAACATGTCAATTGAATGCCATGGGACATGTTAAATAACTATTTTCCATCTATCTCACTGGGTGTTCTGTATAGGCACTTAATGCACTGGGAATATACTTTTACAATGCCAGTGTAATGTTTACCAATAAAATAGCTATGGACAGAGGGTCTGTTTACAATATATTGTAGTATTGTATTACTATGTTTTCTAGTAAATCAATGAATGAGCAAAATGTCTGTCTTTCAACATATATTGAGCATAATCAAAGGCAGTTGTGTTTGTGTTTGCTAGGACATGTTTTTGTGAAAGAACACTTTAATGGAATTATCGTTATCTACATTCATAAAGTACACCATGGGGAGACAACCACGGTAAGCAGGTAACAATAATGAACATCACAATAAGTAACAGCTTCTCGCAAGTTTTATGAATCCATGTGAATTTGGGACTAAATCTGGACAGAACAAACACTAACAACACAGAAACACTCAAATTTTGCAGAATTTGAAAACATTTCATCGCCAAACCTCATCAGTGAATTTCCAACCACCATCTCCTAGAAACCAATCCACAACGGAGTAAGAGATGGCATCTTCCAGCCCCTTGAGTGTACGAAATATTAGGGTGCGGTGGGCCCATGGACATGCAAGGGACACGTACAGGTGGTAGCGGTTGGACTCTGCCTTAAATCCACTTGATCCATCAGCTGAAAGTAGTGACCATCTAGAGTTCTTATCACTACATTCTCCAGTTCGACAGGTAAGACTTGGGGTGGTGTGGTAAGGCTAGTACAAGTAAGATGAAATCAAAAAAGCTTGTATGAGGTGTCATGTATAGGAGAAAACACGCCTCCAAGGTTTTGGTAGACAATGTAAAACCGGAAGGGGAGGGATTTCCCGACCCCAATGGTTTTACATTGTGTACCAAAAACAAGGAGGAGTATTTTCTCTAACACATATACCATCAGTGATAGGTAATTACATTGTAGATGATCTTGTAGTGACAGTAATTACGAGTAGATATTTTAACCCTGCCACCTTTGACAGCCTGGTGGCCATGTGGTAGAGCTTCTGCCTGCAGATCTGACATCTCAGGTTCCAATCCCGATGGGAAAACATTTGTATTGTGAGCTTAACCTTGAATGATATTTTTCAATTGATTTCAAACACTCATGTATCATTTGAATTCTGTCTGGTCAAGATTTAGGGTGTTGTGACATATGCATGGGATGGTTAGGGCGGGGTGATGTATGTTCGGGGTAGTTAGGGTGTTGTGATATATGCTTGGGGTGGTTAGGGTGGGATGATGTATGCTAGTGGTGGTTAGGGTGGTGTAATGCTTGTTAGCTTAGGATGGTGTATGTCAGGGGTGGTAAAGGTAGGATGATGTATGTTAGTGGTGGTTAAGGTGTTGTGATATGTGCTTTTGGTGGTTAGGGTGCTGTGATGTATGTTAGTGGTGGTTAGGGTGTTGTGATATATGCTTGGGGTGGTTGGGGTGGTTGGGGTGGTTGGGGTGGTTAGGGTGGGATGATGTATGCTAGTGGTGGTTAGGGTGGTGTAATGCTTGTTAGCTTAGGATGGTGTATGTCAGGGGTGGTAAAGGTAGGATGATGTATGTTAGTGGTGGTTAAGGTGTTGTGATATGTGCTTTTGGTGGTTAGGGTGCTGTGATGTATGTTAGTGGTGGTTAGGGTGTTGTGATATATGCTTGGGGTGGTTAGGGCGGGTTGATGAATGTTAGGGTGTTGTGATATATGCTTGGGGTGGTTAGGGCGGGGTGATGTATGTTAGGGGAGGTTAGGGTAGGAGTGATGAAGGCCTGGAGTGGTTAGGATGGGGTGATATATGCTTGGGATGGTTAGGGCTATATGATGTATGTTGGTGGTGGTTATGGTGGTGTAATGAATGTTAGGGCTTATTAGCTTAGGGTGGTGTATGTCAGGGGTGGTAAAGGTAGGGTGATGTATATTAGTGGTGGTTAGGGTGTTGTGATATATGCTTGGGGTGGTTAGGGCGGGGTGATGTATGTTAGTGGTGGTTAGGGTGTTGTGATATATGCTTGGGGTGGTTAGGGTGGGATGATGTATGTCAGTGGTGGTTAGGGCAGGGTGATGTATGTTAGTGGTGGTTAGGGTGTTGTGATATATGCTTGGGATGGTTAGGGTGGGATGATGTATGTTAGTGGTGGTTAGGGCGGGGTGATGTATGTTAGTGGTGGTTAGGGTGGTGTAATGCTTGTTAGCTTAGGATGGTGTATGTCAGGGGTGGTAAAGGTAGGATGATGTATGTTAGTGGTGGTTAAGGTGTTGTGATATGTGCTTTTGGTGGTTAGGGTGCTGTGATGTATGTTAGTGGTGGTTAGGGTGTTGTGATATATGCTTGGGGTGGTTAGGGCGGGTTGATGAATGTTAGGGTGTTGTGATATATGCTTGGGGTGGTTAGGGCGGGGTGATGTATGTTAGGGGAGGTTAGGGTAGGAGTGATGAAGGCCTGGAGTGGTTAGGATGGGGTGATATATGCTTGGGATGGTTAGGGCTATATGATGTATGTTGGTGGTGGTTATGGTGGTGTAATGAATGTTAGGGCTTATTAGCTTAGGGTGGTGTATGTCAGGGGTGGTAAAGGTAGGGTGATGTATATTAGTGGTGGTTAGGGTGTTGTGATATATGCTTGGGGTGGTTAGGGCGGGGTGATGTATGTTAGTGGTGGTTAGGGTGTTGTGATATATGCTTGGGGTGGTTAGGGTGGGATGATGTATGTCAGTGGTGGTTAGGGCAGGGTGATGTATGTTAGTGGTGGTTAGGGTGTTGTGATATATGCTTGGGATGGTTAGGGTGGGATGATGTATGTTAGTGGTGGTTAGGGCGGGGTGATGTATGTTAGTGGTGGTTAGGGTGTTGTGATATATGCTTGGGGTGGTTAGGGCTATATGATGTATGTTGGTGGTGGTTATGGTGGTGTAATGAATGTTAGGGCTTATTAGCTTAGGGTGGTGTATGTCAGGGGTGGTAAAGGTAGGGTGATGTATATTAGTGGTGGGTAGGGTGTTGTGATATATGCTTGGGGTGGTTAGGGCGGGGTGATGTATGTTAGTGGTGGTTAGGGTGTTGTGATATATGCTTGGGGTGGTTAGGGTGGGATGATGTATGTTAGTGGTGGTTAGGGCAGGGTGATGTATATTAGTGGTGGGTAGGGTGTTGTGATATATGCTTGGGGTGGTTAGGGCAGGGTGATGTATGTTAGTGGTGGTTAGGGTGTTGTGATATATGCTTGGGGTGGTTAGGGTGGGATGATGTATGTTAGTGGTGGTTAGGGCAGGGTGATGTATGTTAGTGGTGGTTAGGGTGTTGTGATATATGCTTGGGGTGGTTAGGGTGGGGTGATGTGTGTTAGTGGTGGTTAGGGTGGTGTAATGAATGTTATGGCTTGTTAGCTTAGGCTGGTGTATGTCAGGGGTGGTAAAGGTAGGGTGATGTATGTTAGCGGTGGTTAGGGTGGGAGTGATGAAGGCCAGGGGTGGCTAGGATGGGGTGTTATATGCCAGGGATTGATAATGGTGCCAGTGATGTATGCCACTGGTGGTTAGGGCAGGATGATGTATGTTAGGGCCGGTTAGGGTGGTGCAATGTATGTTAGGGGTTGTTAGCTTAGGGTGTTGAATGTCAGGGGTGGTAAAGGTGGGGTAACATGTGCTAGGAATGATTAGGGATGGAATGATGTATGCCAGGGATAGTTTGGGTGGGGGTGATGTATGTTACGGCAGGGTGATGTATGTTACGGCAGGGTGATGTGTGCAGGGATAGTTTCGGTGGTGGTGATGTATGTTACGGCAGGGTGATGTATGTACGGCAGGGTGATGTGTGCAGGGATAGTTTGGGTGGTGGTGATGTATGTTACGGCAGGGTGATGTATGTTAGGGCAGGGTGATGTGTGCAGGGATAGTTTGGGTGGGGGTGATGTATGTTACGGCAGGGTGATGTATGTTACGGCAGGGTGATGTGTGCAGGGATAGTTTGGGTGGGGGTGATGTATGCTACGGCAGGGTGATGTGTGCAGGGATAGTTTGGGTGGGGGTGATGTATGTTACGGCAGGGTGATGTATGTTACGGCAGGGTGATGTGTGCAGGGATAGTTTGGGTGGGGGTGATGTATGTTACGGCAGGGTGATGTATGTCAGGGCAGGGTGATGTGTGCAGGGATAGTTTGGGTGGGGGTGATGTATGTTACGGCAGAGTGATGTATGTTGGCAGGGTGATGTGTGCAGGGGTGGTTAGGGTGGGGTGATGTATGTTACGGCAGGGTGATGTATGTTAGGGCAGGGTGATGTGTGCAGGGGTGGTTAGGGTGGGGTGATGTATGTTAGAGGTGGTTAGGGTGGGGTGATATCTGCCAAGAGTGGTTAGGGTTGGGTGGTGCATGCCAAGGGTGGTTAGGGTTGTGGTGATGTATGTTAGGGCAGGGTGATGTATGTTAGGTAGTAGTGATATGCTAAGGGTGTGAAGGTGTAGGTTACAGCAGGGTGATGTATGTTACAGCAGGGTGATGTATATTACAGTAGGGTGATGTATGTTACAGCAGGGTGATGTATGCTAGGGGTGTGATAGTGGGTGTGATGTATGATAGAGTTGGCTGGTGTATCCTAGGGGTATGAGGGTGGGTGTGATGTGTGTGTGTATGGTAGGGGTGTAAGGGTGGGGGTGATGTATGATAGGGGAGGGTGATGTATGTTAGGGTGTGGTGATGTATGCCAGGGGTGTGAGGGTGGGGAGTGATGTATGTTAGATAAGGTGGTGTATGCTAGGGGTGTGAGGGAGGGGTGTGACAACCAGTACGCCACTTTCATTTATATCAGAAAAGCGTTTACAAAACTGTTGTCATAGTCACAGCACACAATTACTGTAGCTGGGATCTGTTTAATGCTTGGCTGGTCCTGGCACAATGTTTCCTTGACGTGCCCTACACGTGGTTCACTTGATGCGCTCCAGATAACACCTAGCTGAAAATGCGCTGACTCATCCCTTGCAAGACTTGCTTTTCAGCACAACACTTACTGTATTGGTGACTTATCAGCCAACCTTAAATATATTCATCAGGAACTGCTGGCTTGTTACTTATCCATTGTTTATAAGTTTAATGTATATTAAATGGTCATAATTAAGAGTATTTCGGTCAATTCCTCTGTGTTAATAAAATATCATGACAGCCATCATATTGCTATTCTATCACATTACATGCTTAGAATTAAATACATACAGGTATGCTTATGGATGAGTTAACTCAGGTGAGAGCCATTGCATGTTTGCATGGACACTTCCAAACTATAACCAAAATGGGAATATTTGTTATCTGAATGTAAATAATAACTTCCAATAGTTTACAATTCAACTGTACGGTTTTTGTTTTTATAAAGTTGTGTTTTTAAAGCAGAATTAACAAACAGCTTTTGAGTAAGCAAACAGAACACAGTGTTTTCCTCCTCAGTGAAAACCATGCACGCACGCACGCACGCACACACACACACCTCGACATGTCATTGTTACCTGACATATCATTGTTGCGACAGATGTTATGCAATGAACATCAGTTATAAGTACTTCCATTCCGTTGAATATCACCTAGACTAACGTCAGCTACAGGTGTTGTGTATTAGGATGGGTGGATGTCCGGCCAGCATGTCCATGAAATAATCTGGCATAGATGAACATCACATATTGTAGTCAAATGACTTAAACATGAACGACGCCGAAGCAAGTCTAGGCGCAACCTGCATTTTGTTTCTCACCTGTAACAGTCTTCCTGAAAACAGATTGTTTCCGGACATACTCTCCTTTCTCATTTATTGACGACTTCCACGAGCCAATCACCTTGTTGTCACTTGCGTCTCTGCCACCTGAGCTCATCTTTGCAAGTAGTGTGACAGATAGTCGCCAAAGGGCAGCTTCGGGAATAGCCCTCAGCGTAATCGTTGATCCCCGCATTTATCCGTAAACTTACCGACTGTGAACGAAATATTCCCGAATGTTTCCGTATAACCAGAGCAGCCCCAAACATGCACATCATAATACTGTTGTCTTTGAAAGTACTGCACGGAGCACACGATTCATGAAAATGCACATTGGACACATGTTTTCTTCCCCCTGTGGGCATGTTAACCATAATCGGATACTAAGCAATACATGTAGTTTTGTCTACTGATATCATGAACTTGGCGTAAATAGCAGAACGGCGCCTCGTTGGGGGCGGGGTTCATTGACATTGTATATGCATGCAACTCCTTAAAAAATAATCACCATACAAATGGTTAAGTATGTTTGTTTATATTATAAAATAGTTGAAATAAAGCAGTGATAGTGAAATAAATGTCTAGACAGGGAACTAAAAAACAGCTGATCGAACGGTGTTCGAACTCTGGGCACAGCATGCATCACATTATGAGGTCATATCATTGTTGGCGCTACAGATTCTCGGCGGAGAGTTTGGTGGTTGCCGTGGCAACGAGTAATATTTTTTTTCCCACTTACTACATTTCTGAGAAGAGTGACACGGAAATCGTGTTAAAGTTATTGACCAATGAAATTTTACGAATTTTACATGAAGGTAGGATACAACTGCGTATATCGACTTCGCCTTTGATACAGTCTGGTGCACTCGCTGTCTGCTCAAGATTTTGTGTGTTGTATGATCGGGACATCCCCGTTTTTCCTTTTCTAATCAAACAAACAGTTGGGACTTTATTAACAAGGTTCTTCAAGTATTTAACTTTGGTCCTATACTTCGAAATTGGATTAAAAAACTCTTTCAGCGTAATAGCTGTAGTGCTACAGTTTTACCGGGTTCTTTGTCAAACTCCTTTTCTTTACGGATGCCGTCGAGGAGATCCAGCAGCGTTTTTCATATCTCTTGCTACTTGTATCCAGATATTGGCTATTGCAGTCAAATCTAATAAGACCATCAGTGATATTACCATAAAAGATATGAAATATCTCATCTTCCAAAACACAGACGATATGAATTTCACTTCAGATGGATCTGAACGAGTGCTGTAATGCCTAATTCATATCATTACAACATTTGTTATAGTCTCTGGACTAAATCTATACAGTGATAAAACACATACACCTCTTCGCCTGTTCAAAGAGCCATTCAATATCCTGGGGAATAATTCTTTCAACATTTAATCATTTAAAAGAAATGATCACGTTAAATTCGAACCGCAGTTTTAAAGAATTAGAAAAAAATATTATTCTGGTGGTCAAATAAATTCCTAACTTTGATGAGTAGATAAACGATAATTGAAACTCAATTTATACCCCTTCATACACACGTGATTATCGACCTCACTAATCCACCTTCAGGTTTGTTTATTTGTTTCCAACGCTTAAATAACATACTTTTTACGTTTATTTGGGGCGGGAAGAGCGATAAAATTTAAAGAAAAATGTTGATATACGACTACTGTAAGGGTGGCTTAAGAATGATGGATGTTGTATCTTTCTGTAAGTAAATGAAAAGCAGATGGATAATGAAATCACTGCCTTCAAAAGGGTTGTTGTATGTTAAGCATTTGAGACATTATCACCTTTCGGGTGACATTAATCTATTCTGCTTTCAAGTGGAAAAAAATAAAATGCTACACGCAAAAATATATTAAAAACATTTTTTGAAAAATGTTGTTTCATGCTGTGCATGTATCCATTCTAAAAATAATGAAAGTGTTGATGATTTAGCCAGCTACGTCTTCATTCTGTACCTTTTGTCGTTAACGTGTTGCCGTTGTCTCGTGGTTAATAAAAGGTGTGATATATGCCATGAAGGGCATTGTTTCGAACAATGGTGAATTATTGCAAGTCGTTTGATGCGCTTAAAAATGACACGGTCGGTTTAAACTAAATTTTCGCGTGCTGAATTTCTGAAATAGAGTCAGGAATTTTCAGTGTAAACTGATTCATCGAATAGTTAAATTAAGACATTTCTACTTAAGATTGGTATCAATGATAATAATGTCTGTACCCTCTGCAATATTGAAACAGAAACTTTAGAATATTTATTCGATTTATATGAAAAACAAAACACTTTCTTTATACACTTGTTGAATGCTATCCATACAAAATGATTGTAATCTAAATGCATGTATAAATGTTGTACATTTCCTGCTGAGGGACCGACCAGCAAGCCGTCTTGGGTAACCATTTTTTGTCATTATCAAGAAATATATATATATAAACAAAACAAAATACGACTTTTCTGAATAAAATATCAACCAACTTATATCCTGTGTCTATCTTTCTCCCTTCCCGTACCTCCTATCGTCGGTCTACTCCCATTTGTGAGACTTCCCAATTGTGAGAATTCCCAGTCGTGAGACTTACCAGCAACAGCCATTTTATTCCATAAAATCACATCAAAACATTGAACAAAGTCCAGTTTTGATAAAATTTGTAACTTTACAGTTATTAAGAATGAAAGTGGTGTCTGGGGACATTTAGTGCTGGGCGGTATAATATAATGTGGAGTACATCGCAGACGGATGATGTATATCTGTTACACCTTTCAGTTCCGTAACAACGTCCTGTTTCAGTAGGAAACCTATGGTTTGAAATTCTAAATTAAGTTAACCAGAGTCTATAGTAATAAGGTAAATGTAACAAATAAGTTCCTAAAAAATTCAAATGATACGCTATGCTTGACACGTGATAACAGTGGGACTTTGAAGAATACACATTGTACATGGTATTTTATCAGAGTCACGTGGACCAATCAAAACTCGACATTCTTACATGAGGCTAGATAAACCACTATAAAACATGGTATTTAATTTGTCGCTACAACATAATATTTGGTCCAGTTTGATATAATTCTTACATTTACGGATATACTGATGGGGTATCTACCTAATTCACCGTAAATGATAAAATCTGACTGGAGTAACTTTCATAATTTATACAAATGTATTTGTCAACCCTTTGTTCTTTTCGATCACCATTATATGACAGCAAGTACCGTCGACCATACACTTGATAATATATTACATATTTCTGTATCCGTTAATGTTCTTCATTGAAAACAATAAATGCTCTTCAACAAAGTCTTCAGCTTCAGTCTTCCTCATTAATGAACTATTCCTCCTGTGGGTACTCTTCAGCAACAGGACTGTTCCCACTTTCATGGTAGGGATGGTGGCAGCACCCCCTATATGCACTGAACCATTAATTAATGTGTCTCATAACTGGGAGTTCTCACAAACGGGATGACACCCCTTTCGTCAGCACATCGAAGTTCGCGGAAATCAACCGATCAAACAATTATATTTCCAGTAAGTTCTCAGACTAGCCAGTCTAGTGACTGAGATCACATGATATACTTTCAGAGGATATAGGGATATCATCTACCACCTGATTCTTAAATGATAGTAAATGGGAATATTTTGTGGATCATGTCACTTCCAGTAATAGGAAATGGGAATATTTTGTGGATCATGTCACTTCCAGTAATAGGAAATGGGAATATTTTGTGGATCATGTCACTTCCGGTAATAGGAAATGGGAATATTTTGTGGATCATGTCACTTCCGGTAATAGGAAATGGGAATATTTTGTGGATCATGTCACTTCCAGTAATAGGAAATGGGAATATTTTGTGGATCATGTCACTTCCGGTAATAGGAAATGGGAATATTTTGTGGATCATGTCACTTCCGGTAATAGGAAATGGGAATATTTTGTGGATCATGTCACTTCCAGTAATAGGAAATGGGAATATTTTGTGGATCATGTCACTTCCAGTAATAGGAAATGAGAATATTTTGTGGATCATGTCACTTCCAGCAATAGGAAATGAGAATATTTTGTGGATCATGTCACTTCCAGTAATAGGAAATGGGAATATTTTGTGGATCATGTCACTTCCAGTAATAGGAAATGGTTCCTTCATTAAATAGGAACTAACATCCTTTTTGATACTAATGGCTGTGTACTCTGGTTTTGGATAATGACACTTGTGGTTTATTAGGCAGTTCCTGACTTTACTAGAACTTTGAAGAAATATAAATGGTGTAGGTTCCATTGCAAAATTTATCTTTACTGATCACATCACCTGAGGTTTGAAGTGTTTATGCTGCTAGTCGGATGCTTTTCGAATGGAAGCAGCTAATGGGAGTAGTTTAGCTAGTTTAAGGATGCTCCCCTATGTCAAATATAGAACATCAGTGCTAAGAACACCCAATCTTGATTATCATGAAAAATACTTTCATCTGGTGCAAAGGGAAAATTGATGTGACAATAAACTGGAAATGGGCGGTGAACGTGTCCTGGCACCTGCCATTCATCGGTGGTCAAGCTGGTGTAAAATCGACCTAATATCCATATCATTTCTAGATTCATTACTGAAACTCTACACTCAAACTGATAATGGTTACTAGTAATTGCTTGTTTTGAATAAAGACCAATAAAACTAATAACTGCTTCTGTTTCAGTGGCTATTTAATCGGTTTAAATATTTAATCAGCAAATGATATGCCAGGTTCTACAAATCTTAAACCTGTTCAGAAGTTTGGTTCCATCAACGAAGTAAATAAAATGCTCCCTAAAATGTACAACTTTGTATTGTTCCTGCAAGGGGGAGTAATTCTAGCGATCAACCGCCTCATCCGACACCTGTCATAATATGACGTTATGTAACTGCTGGGTTAGACCATCTTCATAAATCGATTGTTCAATGGTTGTTGCAGAAATGGGGTGTTACAGAAATGATATTGTTACTGGAAAAAATAAGATTGTTATACACTTTATCATGATTATGCATTGCCCACATCCAGGTCCCTGACGAGTTGTAATGGATATAAACTGTTTGTAAACAATAAGGAGACGTACCATCATTTAGACACCTTCTATAGGTCGGCGTCATATGTGCGATGCATTGGTAAGCGTAATATTTTCTGGAGAAAATAAGTTCAGGATATTGTTTTTTAATGACTGATATTTTATCAGTGTGCCAATAAATAAATACATTATTCAAAATTTCAAACCTTATATGTATATATACGTAACTATTTTTGTCCCGTATATGAAACAAAAAGGATGCATTGTGTCTACAAAGGAGCTGACAACATGCAGTCTTACGTGATGTGGTTAAAGCGGCCGTAAAATCGTCCTCTCCACGTTTCGTTTTTCACAAGGTGTCTCAATTCTTTGCAGTACATGTTAATATCTACTAGTATCGCCAGATATATCTGAATCATGGAGGTACTTGACAATGCAGGGGAATGAAGATCACATGCAGGCTGCGAGAAACACCACACCAGTGTACCACTTGTACCCATGTTTGTACAAGTCCGAGGGTGTTACACAGACTTCGTGTCAAAATACTTAAGACGGAATTATGATATGGTTTATTACCCCAATATTTCATTCATAGCTAACCGAGGCTGCCCATTTCAGTCCGCCAGAAGCCATGGTATGATTATTTGGTACGCGGTGTTCCAGTTTCTTAATTGCAGAGAGTGACAGATTATAGTATATGTCCACGTATGGTTATAAAATCTGTATGTAAAAGCATAGTCCAGGCTATGTCATGACTTATAAGTTCTTAAATCGGGTACCAAGATGCTTAGAGAAGCGGTGGCACTTTCATTTCACGAGGGTATTCGGACGGGAAGGACTCTGACCAAGCTTCTCTTATTGTTGACAAATCGACCACGTGTCCATTTGGACGAGCAGCTATCCCATCTCCTTCAGTCATCGGCCAAATTCGACAGGTTGACGGACGGACTAATCTTTCGTCCATGACGACAATCAAAGGATTTATCATTACGTCGGTGTGAGCGCTGCTTTTCTAAGTTAATCCTTTGTATGGGGTTGAGAAACTGCAGTGGCAAATATTTGATGTCACTCATACGTTATGAATTTAATTCCAAACTATGTTAAGTATTTATCCTGTACAACACATCCAGGAGGTCACAAAGATGCACGATGACACCGTCAGTTTTTCGACAGGGCTTCATTGTGAAAGACACTACTTTGGGAATATCTTTGGGTTCGAGTATATTCTGACTAACGAGTTCCAAAGAAATTATAATGATAGATTTTTCAACAAAATCTACTTCCACATTGAAACACGTTTTCCAACGATGCTTGAGGGACATTATCATAGACTCCGGGAAGTATTCTCTTTGTTGCCCCAAACGTTCACCACTGCTGATGTCACATCGTCGAAATATGAACTTGCTAAAGCTTCCTTCACGTTCGGAAACAGATGGAACAAGCTCAAGGTTCGCATGCACAAAGCGACTTTAGCGCGAGTGTAATGTTAACTCCCATAATTTGACAAAGGCTTACGATTGTTGTAGCGCTAAGATGGTTTTGTGCAAGGAGAATAAAGAGGCGTTGAAGGAATTATACCGAAGGCACAATGTGAAACAATGTCATGGCCGATGGAAGAGAACACCCTTTCGCTGCTTAGTGTTAATGTCATCCCGTAATTGCCCACAGAGTGTAGCACCAATAATTGTCTTGCATTTCGTGAAGATGTCCCACGACGACTACATAGTCCTCTCCATCCTAGGTCAAGGAAACCTTCTAGTCTTCCTCAGAAGTGGTGAAACAACATGTCAGAATCAGCAGCTCGCATCCCATATCAAAGAAACTATGACCCTATGGTTTTCTTTAGTGGAGGTGAAAGAACCTGACTGAATCACTGCTCGTCATCCCTTATCAAGTACACTACGACCTTATGGTTTTCTTTAGTGCTGGTGCAAGAACCTGACTGAATCACTCCCATATCAAGGACACTATAACTCTTCCAGTCTTCTTCAGTGCTGGTGCTAGAACCTGACTGAATCACTCCCATACCAAGGACACTATAACTCTTCCAGTCTTCTTCAGTGCTGGTGCTAGAACCTGACTGAATCACTCCCATATCAAGGACACTATAACTCTTCCAGTCTTCTTCAGTGCTGGTGCTAGAACCTGACTGAATCACTCCCATACCAAGGACACTATAACTCTTCCAGTCTTCTTTAGTGCTGGTGCAAGAACCTGACTGAATCACTCCCATACCAAGGACACTATAACTCTTCCAGTCTCCTTTAGTGCTGGTGCAAGAACCTGACTGAATCACTCCCATACCAAGGACACTGTAACTCTTTCAGTCTTCTTCAGTGCTAGTGCAAGAACCTGACTGAATCACTCCCATACCAAGGACACTATAACTCTTCCAGTCTTCTTCAGTGCTGGTGCTAGAACCTGACTGAATCACTCCCATATTAAGGACACTATATCTCTTCCAGTCTTCGTTACAGGTGGTCAGGACCAGTCTGAATCAGCTGCTATCAGAGCCATGTTATCTCGAGACGTACGTTGTTCGTATTTGATGTAAAGTTGTCCACTGCGAAAGCTACAGCAATAATGGAATGCACGGTCCTTGCAAACACCCACTGAACCAACATGACGTTCAGGCATTCGCCAGAAGGTCTTCGACATATATCATCGATTCCCTTGGCGAGTCATACCAAAATCATAAAAAAAATCCCACCTGTTGTATTTTATGGGATTTTGTCGAAAAATGGTGAAAGAATATGTGCGTCCCTGACATTTCAAAAATAAAGTCAGCCATATATTCATCTTTTTATTTTACATCCATTGTTCCTCACGTGATCACAAGGTACGTTTGAAAGTATCTAGAACGGTTTTATTGACCTTTTATGAAGTGTACAAAACATCGTGCGACATTTTAAATGTCACGAGAACTGGAACATCATTTCGATTGCTCACTTGAAATATAAATAATAAAGGAAACTGATAACAGAGAACATTAGAAGATTGTTCGTTGTGAATTACGTTGGCGACGGGACGCACATGGCAATCATGGTTTATGCATAAACTTGTGCGAGTTGATGTGGTAGCCTAGTGGTTAGTGAAGACCCGGGTTCGACTCCAGACGTGGGTACAATGTGTGAAGCCTGTTTCTGGTGTCCCCGTCGTGACGTTGCTGGAACACTGCTAAAGGCGACGTAAGACTATACCTACTCATTATCATGAATGCTTGGTAAAGAATATGGCCACAAAGCACGTTATGAATTAAATAATGCATAATATATAAAGCTTATTGGTATTTTGGCCCTGGTTATGAAATCAACATTCTCGTTTTGTGTTTTTCTTTTTTGCTTTTTGTTGTTGTTTGTTGTTGTTTTTTGTTGGTTTTGTTTTTTTGGTTTATTTGTTTTATTTTCGTTTTCTTTTCTGTTTCAAAATAGGTTTTCATAGCAACTAAGTACATGTACACAAGTGCCTGCCTCAAGATAGAGACTTCAGCTATGCATTTGGGCTTTCACTTTGCCACAAAGATTGATGGTACCAACAAGGTACCGTGCTGGCATGTTATTGTCTTCTACCATAGTGAAACACACATAAACAACATATGATGAAGACGCTGACACTTGATCTGAGCATATAAAATATAACAGCCGGTTTATGGATGAGATATTACTATGTGGGGTTAAACAAAAAATACAAATTTTGTAGGTAATGTGAATACAAATGCCATTTAGAAAGTGATCAAATGTTAAATGTAGGATAATATGTTCGAAATTATAATCATTTTGAGAACAGATGATAAAGAGGAATTGATAAACAGTCATGCATAACCTGAACAGAGGGGTCAATCATCTGAGTCGCATTTTGCCTCAAACACATGAGCCTGAGACACCTAAGATCGGTAAATTTATGAATATTACGAATGACAAGGACAATAGATGGATGACATAAAGTCGTCATTGTGTCGCCAATAGCCGGCAGCAATGCTGTAGTCGACGCCTTGCGTAACGTTGGTAGTTACAGGCATACGTTCCTTATGTAATTGTAGCCGTGAGAGCGTCCGAGTGGAGCTGGACAGGGGTCATCGATATTCTCACACGGCGACTCCGACTCGTCTATCACGGGGATCACACAAGTTTATCTTTAGGTATTTTCACCTGCCATAAACATCGGCACCAGATCAACAGTTCTGAGAGACTATAGTCTGTTTCAATCTGCAGATTTTACCTGATCCTTGTGATACAGTGTATGGTGCGCGCTTTCGCACGTGCATGTGTGCGTGTGTAACAAATATGAATATATTTATTTAAATATATAAATATATTTATTTCATTTCATCGATCGATTCTCTGGCGGCTATAACTGTACTACACTCAATAAGGACAACCATATGTTGTCATATTTTTGGCTCCACATCTCCAACAGCACGAAAGCGGTCATATGAAAACTGGCTCCAATATTGATAAAGAAAACGTAGATTTTTCTCTCCTAATTTCCTATAAATCGTAAATTTATATGCTTTTGAACTAGTTTCTTTTTCATTTTAGTGCGTTGATGGACTCTCTTTGTTCCGGAATCAATATTTGAATACCCGTAGAAGAACGGAGACCAAGCTGACCTTTTTTCTGAGTTTTCAAGAGTGAAATAGCTCTGTCACAACGAGGCATAAAATTCAGCAATGGCTAGGACGATTCATGCAAGAAAACGTTTTATTTATTTTACGATGGAATGAAAAATGAAAATTCTGGTGGATGGAAGATGGGAAATACAGACAGGATGATGAAATGTAATCAGTGTTACTACTGTTATTGGTTGATGCACTATGTTTTCACTTTTACGACATGTGTCTCATGTCATCAGTAAATTTACGAGTTTATAATTCCACGACTGTCAGACTCAACCAACACACGTTTGTTCACCAGTGTAACATCACTGCCCTGTATTCTGAGTGTCGGCACGGGTCATCAGCGATGGACGATGTCATTTCTTCTGACATGTATCTCATCTATATGTATACTTGATTTCAGAAGTTTAGACTCACTAGTGTAAATGTATACTTACTTCAGGAAACTGTTCTAAACTAGATTTTGCAAAACATTCCATTCTCATTAAAGGTTTACTCATGAACTGATGTAGCGTTGAAAAGATTATTGTCATGAATTCAATAAATGATAAAAATCAATGAAAACTGGCTAATTCTTAACAAAACCTTGCATCAACACCCAGCTGTCCACATGCACGATATTTACACATGATTCTCAGAAATGTGATGCATGATCCTCGTGTGATTGATCTGCATAAAGTTTACAGTTGGTTCCCTCAGGTTCGCAGAGAAATCAATCATGGATGTAACCACATACATATATACATAACATATACTGTTTTAAGTGAGTCTACACTTGTGAAAGCCTACATCTATTCACCAAATAAGCTTCTAAATCAATAGGAAGATAAACACGGGCATATTTTGTAAAACCAAAACCCACGTACGTTATCATCTCACATAATTCAACATATCATGTAAATTTCCACGAAATAAACACGCTGGGGTCACAGTACCACAAACATAATTCTCTCGGTATCAACCGATACTTCAGAAGTTCTAACCTAAATTTCTACAGAAACACGACAATCAATACTCCTGGGAAGGCTTCAGAATGGACCCGTACCACGAGGGAGAAATGACGGACAGGATCACAATCCGATTATATTGGGATAACCGAAAAACAATCAATTACGACGGTCACAAAATGTCAGGGGGAACGTTTGCAAGGTGGGGAAAGTCTGGCACAGTTCAAGAACAGACCGTTTGGCGCGTGAAGTACTGCAAACTCACCGAAAGTGAGACTTGGGAAAGTGAAACGAACCATACCGAGGCTCTCGACGAAAACCGGATCTTGGCCGAACGCTGGGCTACATATAAACCGCGCGAGCTCGAGTCAGACAGTGAGTGTTGTGCGCGGGACAAGCCAAAGACAGTGACCCTAAACTATACCAAGATGGAAGGGCAGCAGAGCAAGAAACAGAACGATGAAGAAATCAGACAGCAAGTGCTTGCTGACGATGCTAAGAAGGATATTTCGGTGTACTTGAGTGTGGCCATTGCAACTGTAGCCGTCACTACGGCGTTTCTTGGTAAGACGATTCTTTACGATTTATGAGTTTTGTAAAGAAATTTCCTCAGCAATTGAACGATTATGTTTTTATTGTCAAAATGCGATTTATATTGAAACTAAAATGTCATGTAAGTGAATATTTAGACCACTGTCAAAAAAATAAAAAATAAATAAACAAAAAAACAAAACAAAACAAAAAACAAAAAAACCCAAAACAAACAAACAAAAACATAAAGTGTTTTACGAATTCTGTATTCTGTATTCATGACGTAAAACAAAACTTTGAAAAAGATTTATCAATATGAAGTACTCTGATGAAGTAGCTGTCTGTGTGAAACGTAAATTCGCGTAACATTTCCCGTTTCTTTGGGCTGCTAAGGATATCAGACCATGTTATTTTTTATGTATGTCGTTTCACACTGATTAAGCTCAAGTTAACGTTACTCCAAAGTTCTAGTGAACATTCAGCGAGGCCTTCTTAAAGAATTTTTGACTGAACACATTTCCTTGTATAAAAATACAAGCAGTGTATGTGCAACATGCTTTCGCATAACATAACCCATATCTGGCGGTGGTTTGGAATTGACTGTTTTCAGCCTTGTTTAATGAAACAAAACCAGTTATGGCTAATAATAAATAAACATTTACAAATTCGCTTTGACGTAGACAGATGCTAGACAAGAGATGGGGCTATTACAACCTGTCACCACGCCCTGCTCCTGTCAGAAACGGGCGTGCTTCACCTAAATATTCCTGTGCCCCCACATAGAGTGGCATTAAGTACTAACCAGTTGCATCTATGACACGAGATATTTTGGTATTTTATGGACTTATTTTTAGCCCTTTATACCTCAATCCGAGCTATTTTTGTACATTTATGACAACTCACATAAGACACTCTTTTCAAATGTCAAAAAAATGTTGACAAGACACAAATATTTGCATATCTGACTGGATTATTTATGTGCCGTTTTCATAATGATTAAACGTACGTCAGCCTCAGAGTTCTAGTGACCATTCAGCGACGTCCCTTTCAAAGCAAGTATTTTTGACCGTACACATTTCGAAATATTACATTACTGTAGGTCCTAGTCTATTACCCTCTTCTTAGTGCATTTTGTCTTGGCGATCTGGTAATAGTACGAATAATCAGATGGATGAAAATGAGAAAAATCATGTCTTCATTTTATCTTAGAGGATAATTTATCTTAGAGAACGTATCTGATTTTGTGAAACTAAATTTGTTTTTAGCCATATATTTTGACTGGTTTGGGAGAATATTGTTAAGTAATCAGCTCGACCCGTCTGTACAGAAGACAGTTTGTGTCAAGCCTTACGAAGTGCTGCGCAAACATGATTTTGGGTTGAAATGTTTCACTCATTGTCAGATCCATGTGGTGGACATCACACACACCGCGACTGCCGGGACACGTGTAGTCACCCCTTTTCAGCCTCCCTTGTCACATGACATTCTGTTGCCCTTGACAACAAACATATTACTTCTGAGCGCCTTTTGTCAAATGTCTATAGCATTATTTATTTATTGCATCTCAACGTCTTTTGTCAAAGGTGTATAGCAGATGACGTTTGCAGACTGTTGTCTCTGATTGTCCGATTTTGGATTGACTTATGTAACAGGCCACGTGCTGATGCCTTTACTCATTGGTAGCTATGGTCATTTAAAGCATTCTGCGAGAGGGGTGTTCTTTCGGAGAAATCGATAATTCTTGTATCGGTTTTCCGTATTTGCTCTGAAAGAGTCGGGGCTGTCCTGTGTATTCCGCTACCTACATCTACTCACACAGTCGAATACAACGAACTATGGGCGTGTGGGGTTCTTTGACATTTTCGGAAGAGTTTGCACTCACACTCAGAAATCATGAGTTTGTCTTCTGCGAATTTTCGTTTTTACTTTGTCATTTTGAAAATTAGTTATGCTAAGTTGTTCGTGCCATACTCTTGCTAACGCCCCTGGGCGTCTTCTTCATGCGTGCGCACATGAAATATGACCTCATGAAAGCCACCGATCTCTATGATTGACGTTTGGTGTCCAACGTGTTGTCATTATCGCACACTGACAATACATCACGTCACCTGGTGGACCTACTTTCTCAAATTAACACCTCGGGCTCGGACAATTAGTCAATCCCTCAGGTTATATGTATTTGAACAAGCGTACATTCACAGTGATCACACTCGATCGGGGCCATGCTATGAGGTACTTGTGCCCTTGTGGTGGAAACAGGTTAGTTGATTGTGAAACGTTAAGTCATCTGAAGGTAGATCTTTTGTTTCCAGCGTACATTGAGTCAAATATGTAAGTCCGACCCTGTCCTGTGCTGAACAACACACATCTAAAAGTTCGTAGAGGTTCCGGAGGCCTGCTGGTCTGCACATAAGTACACTGTGAACGCTATGTCGAAGCGTAGCGCAGAATACCTCCGGAACCAGGATGACATTCATGTTCGGTGCAATCGCGTGCCATGCCTGTATGGCAAGTACGAAAATAGTACATTGCGTAATGCTACAGTTCCGTTGGTACTGTGATAATATGCGGTTTAACGCACTCTCCCCGTTGTCACGTTCCCTACAAATACAATATGGCCGCCATAGTCAGCTGTGTTTGAGCATAACGTGGATAACGTGCTTGTTCCGCGTGACGACAGGTCAAACACTTTTTTTCAGTACACTGCCGGATCTACGGACAGCAAATTCATGACTGTGAAGTCTATTTTTTACCTTCACTAATTGAAAAAATAACTCTTTCAAATAGGCTCATACAATAGTGTTTGAGTGAATATTATTTTACGCTGCTCTATCACTCCTTGTATTCCGGCGTATCAAATTAACATGTAATCCCATTCAGTGTTTCTGAGACACATTGAAAACATGTTGTTTGACTCGCGTTGATATTCCGTTAAGAGAGTCTCTCTCTCTCTCTGTCTCACACACACATACACACACACTCTCTCACTCTCTCTCTCTCTCTCACACACACACACACACACACACACCTCTTGATAGGTAGACAAGAGCCATTCAGCCGAATAAAACCTGTAAATCATTATATCGCTAAAGTTGGTGCATGAGTCGGCTTTTATGCCGCAGTAAGCGAGCCTGAAGAAAGAGCAAAAACACTTTATTACGGTACCTACCCCATGAAGAGTACCTACCCCAAGTTAACGACAAGTAGATTCGCGTATGTGTCTTTGCACTTCCAAACTGCCTGCGGGCGTCACGTGATGTCATGGCGGCCAAATGCTGTTCATCAAGTTTGTCTCGTCATATATTTCCCTCAGTCTACAGTCTAGAATCATCTCGTTGTAGTACAAGCCTCACCTCATTTAGGTCCAGCACAAGACTAACATTCCAGGGGCAGTGGGAATAAAGGCTTTCCAAATATTAATACATTTTCTAGATATATACTGGACAAAAATAGTTGGAGATATATGTATATTTTGAAATAATGAATGATTTTTTATTCACTGATTCACAGATGAATTATTAAATATAGCCGTACCAATATCTATCCCAAACGTATTATTAACAATATATTATTCAGAGTAGGAAGCTACTGTTGACGCGCACAAAAATTCCTCAAAGGGTGTAACATTATTTTATCCTTTAGTTAATTTACAGCACTGTTCTGTATGGTGATATTGATCATTAACATGATAATGATATTTTTCTGTTTCTGTGTCCAGATATCTCAAGTTATTATTTCTGTCCTGTATTATTCACCTCATTGTGTCATTCTATAAATCAGCGTTGTCGTTTATGACCTTGCCATAAAGAATTTGGTGACCTTCATTTGACATTGAGGATATTACGTAGGCGTGATACATATTAATGAAGTCCACTGTTATAACAGCTAAAGGACTTACTTTGTTAAAGATAAAAGATACTTTGTTAAAGGTAAAAGAAACGATTTTTTAAAAAGGAGTACGAGTTTGATTTGATAATGTCTCCATTTCGCTTTGACCTTCGTACCGCTGGTTTTAGTGATATTAGGATGATTTACAAGTCATTGACCCTGTCTGTAAAGTATTTTTGCGAAACATCGTGCGTCTCTAAGTAACCCAGTGACAACTTAACATGTATAAACCTTATTCACTCAGTGATTCGGTTTATTTCTGGGGTACTTTAGCACAGTTTATGACACAATAACACTTATATGTACGAGTTGTCTGGGTGGTTTCTGGCACGTGACGTTTTGAGGGGGGTCATAAGTGACACGTTGATGTAGGGGAACGAGAGGGACTATAGCTTTATGCTGCTACTGACAATATTAACAATATCACAACTCGGGACACAGGTCATGTTTTTTCTTTGTTGGGAATGGAACTCCGACCAAACACCCAGCTTCCCAAACATCCCATGTTTTAAAATGTGTGCATGGGTTTTCATCTGGTTTACACTGCATTGTAGTCATATGCCATACACAACGCCGTACATCGACTTGAATCTTTGTGCTGGCCATGGTTTTATCAAACCCCGATTTTAACGATTAAAGCCACACTGACTACCAGGCACATTCGTATGAGGTGGATACAGTACTTTTCTTACAATTGGGCTTTGTGTATTGAGGGATTCATCATATTGTGCCAATAATTAAAGTGAACATGTTGTAGGATGGTGTCCCTTTTTAAAAATATGGCTTTTTGAATTCATCTGCGATGGAAAGTGACTATTCTCAACATATAACCATAACCCTCCTCGCCAGTCCCCATACACGTGGACTCACTACAAATCAAATTGATATTACCCAAGCGATCTCTTCTCTAAAGTTCACCTGCCTTTAAACACCCACTACTAAAAGTTTCAAAACTGCACTATTTATTTCCAAGCAAACTATACAGAGTCCCATCTTTGTGTGAAAGTCTGACACAAATTTCTCCTCACAACGTCAACAGAACTGATGTCGCGTTAGATGTGACTGGTTTATGACACCCCTGAACGCCGCACATGACGGAGCTGTCACGTGCGTTTTGTCACTACAAGAGCTTCCATTGTTGAAGAATTCAAAGAGCAAGTAATATGAGAAAAGTTTGCAGTGTTAGTCATTAATTTTCAACTAGACGGGTGAGTAGCAGGGATTGAATGTGTGGGATTTAAAACTGTGTCGGTTTACTTGATACGTCTCCCGCCTCGAGGGTTTAAAAGAAGGTTTAAATTCCTTTTCAGTTATAAACTAGAACTCTTGATCTAATAATAACAATCTGAAATGTTCTGAAATCAGGTCTTGAATATCCATGTACGTGCATGGCAGGAACTGAATACATATCACGGACACAACTGCATCTGAACTGACTGTAAAACACTGCTGAGACGTCTTTTTAGTCTGTGCAGGAATAGAAAAAAGTATGGTTGCACAATATATAACCTTTGTTTCTATCCATAAATATAAGCAATATTTAGCTGGGAGTAAACATAAAGCTTATCTTGAAAATTAAAGAGTTCAAGAATAAAATATTGCCCTAACGACGTCATATACTATTAGGTATTATGCTAGTACACATGCCTGCAAGTGCACTTATATTTATGCATCCTCACAATAGCGTAAAACAGCCTTCAGATTTCCTTGACAAATATGTCTATGTTTGGATTTATCGGACTAATGTCTGCTCACCTTACGTAACGGTGAAGAACAAAGACGTCGTTGACGTGGGATCACTATTTACACAATTAGACCTTCGGGCGTTACTGCGTTATGCCCGACATATTCCAATTCGGTGTTAAGCTCACATACGCTTAAGCAGTAGCATTCCAATTTGGGGCTTGTTTGCTTGTTTTTCAATTTGATTGACGTTTATTTGTAGTTTCGTCAAGCTGTGTTGATAAAAGATGGATTATGAAGTAGCTATGTTTTAACGTGGTATAGCCTCAGGCCGCGCTGTAATGACACATTGGTTTGGAACCCTGTCGGCAGAGTCTTCATTTTTTTACGTCACGATTTTAATGTATGTTCTTTCAGTATAAGGTTCTTCTTCTCAAGACTGAAAAAAGAACCCAAACACATCTTTACAATCGCATTTGCAATGCTAAACGATTATACTGTGGCTCATTTCTATTTGTTTCTATTTCTGATCGTATTTCAGAATGAAGATTTTTATGGATATCAACTTCTTTATGAGAGAACACAACGTTTCGGAGTTAATGCTTACTCCTTCATCAGGTGATTGAGAAAGGGATACAGAGGTGTATTTATATGTACAGGTAAAACAATAACAAAGTAACAAGTGGAATGAGTTAACGAAAGCTAGTATAAACAAGCACTGATAGGAAGCCGATAGTTAAGATAACAATGATGGAAGCCAATGGTAATGCATTACAGTTGATTGGATATGTTTGCATAACATGATTGGGGATAAGGATGGAAGCCAATGGTGATACATTACGCATGATAGGATGATGTACATAACACACGATAGGGGGTGAGCATGTTTACATGAGGGTTGGTGATGTACAAACACAAGTATGTACTCGGGTAGATAGGCTATACATGAATTACATAGATAGAATGTACACAGGTAGATGAGATTAATTTATCAATAAGTCCCAGGCACTTGGTAGGTACACTCCTTGGTCGCGGTTGATGGCTGGTTTCTGTCTCCGGATCTCGATGGCCTCTTGCAGTTTCCTTTGGCGCCAGTTGTTGTTGTTGGTAGATAGTATCCTAGTGTCCTCCCATCGAATTGAGTGTTCAGGGTTCTTGAGACCAATCAACACCAGAATGAAGGAACATCAGACCTCAGTCAGGAAACTCGACCAGAAATCGGCCATCTCTGAACACATTCTCAAGAACCCTGAACACTCAATTCGATGGGAGGACACTAGGATACTATCTACCAACAACAACAACTGGCGCCAAAGGAAACTGCAAGAGGCCATCGAGATCCGGAGACAGAAACCAGCCATCAACCGCGACCAAGGAGTGTACCTACCAAGTGCCTGGGACTTATTGATAAATTAATCTCATCTACCTGTGTACATTCTATCTATGTAATTCATGTATAGCCTATCTACCCGAGTACATACTTGTGTTTGTACATCACCAACCCTCATGTAAACATGCTCACCCCCTATCGTGTGTTATGTACATCATCCTATCATGCGTAATGTATCACCATTGGCTTCCATCCTTATCCCCAATCATGTTATGCAAACATATCCAATCAACTGTAATGCATTACCATTGGCTTCCATCATTGTTATCTTAACTATCGGCTTCCTATCAGTGCTTGTTTATACTAGCTTTCGTTAACTCATTCCACTTGTTACTTTGTTATTGTTTTACCTGTACATATAAATACACCTCTGTATCCCTTTCTCAATCACCTGATGAAGGAGTAAGCATTAACTCCGAAACGTTGTGTTCTCTCATAAAGAAGTTGATATCCATAAAAATCTTCATTCTTATGTATTTTCACTTCTAAATGACATTCAAAGACTTGATCGTATTTCGTAAATATTTGACATTCCTAAATGAACAGTGGACATCAGCAAATATAGGCTCCGGAACTCCGGAAAAGTATGACAGTTCTGTAAATGAAGATCATTTGAAGATTTATACCAGTATCTCATAGTGTGTCCCCATTTAGGCTATCAATGAAGGAACTCCCGAGGTGCCCCCGTTATCTGTGTTGGTCATTTCGATATTTTGGGCTCCGTTCCCCGAGATCTTAGCCCTGATTGTCGTAAGTCTATGTCAGAGCATGGGCGTTACGATCGTCTTAACGCAAAGATCGCTTTCAGGCCCTGGGTTGAAAGTAAATATAGTTCGATCTACTTATAGGGTTCTTTGATATGATCTTATCGACGCGACTTCTTACCCTGTAGGTTAACCGATAAGGCCAGTCATCGACGCTGCCATACTGGACATAATGCCCTTTGTTTACGTCACATTATCTGGGTCTGCCGCAGGAATGTTGTACAGTGGGGGTCAGTGATATAGACTGGTATCTGGGTCACACAATCTACTGGTCACTTCGTAATGATCAATCGAAATACTTGATACCTCAAGTCATCATGGGGAGGGTTTGTGGTCGTGTTTCACGACTGAGTTGTAGAGAGGCTGCTGATAGTCTTCGTTATGGATGGGATGTGTGGTGAGGTTGTCGTGAAAGTTTGTCAAGCTAGTCCCCAATGTCATAATATGGTGTATGTGTTGATGAACATGAGATGTGGCTTGTGTGGAGAACGTTACAATGTCACAAAAACATTGTACAAATGCATTGTACAAATACACAGAAACCTATAGGAGAAAAGTGACCGGCACATTGTAAGTTATTACAACGTTAATTGACTGAAAACAATGGCCATAGAAACCCTGCAAAACACAACAAGGATATCAGTACCACATACATCATCAAAAGATGATTTCTTTTTTGGTTTATTTTTAAAAAAAAACCATGAACCATCGTTTATACTTACTTCGCCAAAACTCTGCAAGCTTATGAAATACATCCTGCATATACCTTTTCTTGATTATTTTAATTACGCCATCATGACACATAGAAGTATGTGCCCTTCAGCCGTGCAGGTGATGTAGGAACAGGTGCTTTGCTTTCTGAAGATTTTAACTTTCCGATGATATGTTTATACGAAGTAACCGGGTATATAGCGTTCATTCCGTCTGGTGACAAATGTGTTAGATGGTTTTGTCCTAAGCATACCTCTTAAAGTTTATAAGCTAGGTTCACCAAACTTCACATGTTCATCATTTTGTGGGTTTTTATTGTTTCCATGGAAAAGACTTGGTGCAATATATGCAAATAAAGGTGTACATGGCAATACTATTATCTAAAATCTATATAAAGTTTAGTAGATTCAAGGAGAAAGTTTTGTGAGCTGCTGATCCATGTCACATCAATGACAGTCATTTCCATGTTTCCATGTTTCCATGCTGTGCTCACTTCCATACTTGTACCTGTCCTCGTGACCTAATGTGCTCCTTGACGGGGACAGACACATGATCCTTATAGTGCGTATTTCCTCACACATCCTAGTATTGCGAACTTTACTTCACAGACAGCAAACGCTTAACTCCATTTTGCTCCAAACAGCTGCACCTTGTTCTTTTCTGGTTATGTTGCTTATACGTTCATTCATATTTCTTTCAAGTTGTTTGTCTGTATTTAATAACAGAAAAGTTCATTTTGGAGATTGTTCAGATTTTGCCTATTATAATATTCAGTTAATGACCAGTCCAGTAAAAGCTTTGGGGAATCTCCTCCAAACTACCACATCCAGAATGTGCCCACACCTGTGGCATAAACTGTGTAGTTGTAATGTCACATGACCGCATGTTTTACATACATGTAATAAATCTTTTCCCGAACAATAACCCTCCAAGAAGGGCATTATGTCAAGCAAGGTCAAACAGGACATGTCGCCTTTCTGCTCCCCACACTGATGTCCCCGTTTCTTGCTCCAGGGTTCAGCCATGCTTCAGAGCTTGGGCAAAGACACTGTGGGCGTCTACAACCGCCCAGCGCGTGTACAGTACCTCGCTACTGATGTCTCCAGTGATTAATGGTTCTTGACTACTTGAAAGTATATTCTCCCACTGATATAAGGCCAGTTTAAATAATTCCCTGTTATGGAAATAGAGTCCATAAGTTCAAGGGGATCAGAAACTGCACATCACATAGGTCACGCAAAGCCAAATGTTTCCTGTTGATTTCAATAGTAACGTTATGTAGTCTTAAAATATAACCAGGTCATTAACAGCCAATAAATGTACATGTATGCACAGTACGGCAATTTAGCCACAGAAAGAACACACATTTTGACTGAGTTTCCAATTCTTCTTCCGAGCTCAGGACGTTGAACATACATCATGCATATACCAGTTCCGGACCAAATGTTACCCACTTGAAACTATCTCTGCACACATCCAACATACGTCTTTGTGTTAAAACAGACAGGATTAAATATGGAACAATGTGGTGAGTTTTAATTACAGGGGGGTCTACCCAAATACACTACACAAAATACCCGAGCACGGCTGTCTGCACTGAAGGCTACGAAACGTGTTTGTTAAGCTGCAGAATCTGTTTTGGCATAGTATAACTTTCGACAAGTGCATATATATATTTTTAAAATTGTCAAAACATTAAGTGTTGACCCATAATCTGATATTGCATCACATCACAGCTTTGTTGCATAACAAGAAAATGACATCATCCACTCGAACATAACTGAAAGTGTTTGTTGAAACCTTATTGCTGATAATGTAAGGTTCGAGTGTTTACCACTCATCAGCTGGAGTCGGGTATTCCCGCTTCTCTTCTCTGTTGCTTGTAGGGTATTTTCTAATTTGTCCCCAACAGATGATTTTGTAACAAGGTCTACTATTATTATACTCTGAATACTTCACATCTGAATGTGGTATCATGCCATTATTCATTGCAACCTTGCACATGTTAACGATTGTCATAGTGATATAGTCCTTGCTATAATAGTACTAAGATACTAAAGTCAGTTTCAGAAATGGGTGATCTTGAAACTAGGACCTTAGACAAAGACGTCAGTGTTCAGGGACAGATTATTCAATAAGAAAGCGGGGTGATATTGCTTGAAGCAATACTCCGTCAAGAAGGCCATTCACCTCTGCCTGATGGCCAGAATGAAGTATGGGTCATGCCCTCGACACAGTACCTTAAAGTATCATTCTTTGAAAATGATTTGAAATCTCTGGTTTATCTGTGTTAACCTGTCGTGTGGAAAGTATCAAAGAATGTCCGTATTCATATTCAACTGAACTTCTTAAATTAAATTCATTTCTTGGTACATGGTGATGTAATTTTCAATTGGTACAATATGGTACTGCGCTGTTTCCTCTGTTACAATATGTACTAAAATACATAATTATCTGAACGAAATAATATTAGTGGTCAAAATATTTAATTTTCATCTTTTTGTGGTTTTATTTCACCCAGCCATAAGGCTGTCGGTGTAAAAAATCAAACTTAGCGTGTGTATATGTATATATATAATGTGTGTGTGTGTGTGTGTGTGTGTGTGTGTGTGTGTGTGTGTGTGTGTGTGTGTGTGTGAGTGTGTGTGTGTGTGTGTGTGTGTGTGTGTGTGTGTGTGTGTGTGTGTGTGTGTGTGTGTGTGTGTGTGTGTGTATTGGACAGTCGCAGGGTTATACAGGTTGCTTTCTGGAACGGCAACTAAGAATGACTTGCATATACATTGACCCCATTTTATTTTTATATCGTTAACACCGTGCTTCATAACGACGCTCGCGAACAGGCCACGAAGAGTTTGTAGGCGCACACACTGACGTGTCTTGCTGTAGTCTCTGCACACGATTTAAAACCGCTGTCGTATATCACAGAAATGCCAAAATTAAAACATTTTTTTAATCTCTTCCCACCGAACGCATAATTTAACACAAATATGCAAACCAACGAGTTTCCTTTTAGTATTCCTTCGACCTCCATTTAAAGATTTTTAGGAAAAGAACCTAATCTAAAACAAAAGGAAAGAGTAAGACAGTGTTGCCAATGGCCGACTCTTTGTGTACGAACAGAACACGCATGAACAGCAAGGCTCACACCCCACGTTAAGCCTCCTTTCTCAAAGCACTAAGGTGATGGTAAGCCAGCAAGATAACCATAGTGCAGTGTTAAAGAATAGGAGTCAAGGCTAACCTTAGTAAAGTTTTCTTCGTGAAAGGCGCCCCTGGGCTTTACTTACTCCGGGATACTGTAATAACGTTATAGTGACCTAATTCCAGGGGAGACAACTGTCAGATGAAGACAAATAGTTTGAAAGAAAACGTGTGTTTGAGCGTGCTGAAGGCAAGGAATGTAGCCACAGGCTGCGATAAGAAGATTCCATACTAGCCTCAGTGGTGATGGGGATTGATTATTACTTGAAGTGTGTTTGGTTGACTTTTACCTGGATTTCAATGGCTTGGGGTGGTACAGTATACAGATAATATTGTTTACAAAGGTCATTATTGTTGTCAAACACTTTCTTGACTAAAGGTAATGAAAACAAGGGGTTTCACTCCGATGTTATCACCGATAGATGAGAGAATATTTTTTTTATTTGTCGTTTCTGTTTAGTAAGAGGGACAGGCGTCAGAAGAACTCCTCTCAGTGAATCCCGAGCAGAGTGAGTGAGTGGATGAGTTTAGTTTTTTGCCGCTTTTAGTATTAATCCATTAACTGCGCGGCTCCCCACGGCCCGGACTGGAGCGGTACTCACCGTGCAACAATGTGTTATGCTAATGAGAAAAAAAGAGCAAGTATCGTGGCATGGACCGACATTTGTAATATTGGTTGCTGAGACTGTGCCTACAACTATTCGACATGCTGCACCGTTCCCATCCATCATCTGATTATGCGAGTCGACTGGATACAACGCCATGTCCAGCGGCTCTGTACACGGGGGAGCGGGGAGTGATGGCTGGGTTAGAGGAGAACGTCCCATGAGGTTTATATAAGATATATTGGTTATGGGATTTAGATTAAATTATTATTTTTATATTTTATTGATTCTTGTAATGTTTGGAGGGGGATTCAATTACGGTCTGCAGCCTGGTGGCTGATGTATCTGAGTGTGCAGGCTGCATTTTGTACCGAGGGGATCTCAGGGCGGGTGAGTGGGTTGGTGCATTTTATGCATGGTCTTTTCAGAGATGCGATGTTAATCACATCAGAACATTTAATGAGCTATCAACAGAGACTAGTAGTTTGATACTGGGATGGCAATTTCAGAACTGACATAGTTCCTGCTTCTTTTATTTAGGGAGACTGTCCATTTGTTGTAAAGCGAGGGGGTAGGAGTGAAGGGTCAAAGGCAAAGTAACAGTCGTTTTATATGTTGAGGCATTTAAATCTGCCTTCGTCGGGGTCATGGAATAGCAGTATGGAGATTACTAACCGTCGGTCTGTAGATAGTCGAACCAGCTTCGAGACGAGCTGATAAGACAACGCTACAGAACTGAAGGAAATATTAAACCAAAAGATTTTGAGTAATATTCTTGTATACCGGAGATGTCCCAGCCTGTACGTTTCAGAAATACTCATTTTCAGATATATTCAAATAATTATTGCAAGAGGTGTACACATCCTAACGGCCATCAATTTGGTGTTTCAGGTACTGGGTCTGTGATCGTCCTCCGCACGCTAGTTCGGTACCGGCCGGAGATCGGAGGTTACTGGATGTCATGTATTCCGGTGAGTACCCCGCTATAGCGCACGAACCGAATCATAACGTGAATATGTTCATCTGTCGCCGTTAGTCAGCGGCAAAATACGTTAAAGTGTTGATCTCATGTCAGTATACTAGGAGTGAATAAGTTAGTGAAACGATGCTTCCAGCAGTGTTTATTTAATAAGGAGTTTCGGGAAAAATTTGAGAGCCAAATTTGAGGAATGTCCCAGTCTAAGTAAACTTAGTCTCAGTGTATTTCATTTCACTCCACCACTGAGTCTAACAAAACCTAGTAGGAGGTCGCGTCAGGTAACCTTTGAGCGACTTATAACCGTCCAATCAAACGCGAGACGGTTAAATAGATTTTACCAATCAAACAACGGCTACTATTTAGGGATCGGAGGGACTTTCAAAATATTCAGGTCACCAACACAGTTCTCTCCACAAATAAAAATCTGCATATAACACAGTTATTTCACCAGCTGTATATACGCTTTGGGGTTTCTGTTGACATGGTTACCATTAGCTAATATTTCCGCAAGATGACATCCTTGAATATTGCCAAAAACACTATTTTCAGCAACTGTTTACTCACCGTTGTCATGGTTGTAACGTGCGCCGTGTGCATCACCCGGAAGCGAGCGTACGCTAAATAGCATTCGGAATCGTTCGGATACGAACCTTTTCGAGATAAAAAGTTCAAAAGGTATGTGTGAATGTTCACTTTCGCGATTTGGTAAGCTGTGTTCTGATTGGTCAGTCTCAAAGGTTACCTGACGCGACCTCCTATAAGGTTTCGTTAGACTCGGTGGTGGAGTGTAACGAATGAGTGAGTGAGTGAGTGAGTGAGTTTTAGTTTAACGCCGCACTCAGCAATATTCCAGCTATATGGCGGCGGTCTGTAAATAATCGAGTCTGGACCAGACAATCCAGTGATCAACAACATGAGCATCGATCTGCGTAATTGGGAACCGATGACATGTGTCAACCAAGTCAGCGAGTCTGACCACCCGATCCCGTTAGTCGCCTCTTACGACAAGCTGAGTCGCCTGTTATGGCAAGCATGGGTTGCTGAAGGCCTATTCTACCCCGGGACCTTCACGGGTCGGAGTGTAACGAAAAGTACTGAGGATACGTTTACTTAGACCGAGGAAGGTCCTAGAATGTAACACTTGTTTAACAATGAAGTGCCAGGGGAATTACCGTAGTTATGACTCGATATTCTGAAATCTGATCCGACAGCCATCCAATTCTGGTGCAACCGTGCTGACATACCAAGGATTATGATCTGTGCAATCTTGGATTTGAACCCAAGACATGCTGGTCTCTGCAGTTAGTTTGTTAGCAATAGTCCTCATGGATCACGACATGGGACACAGAAAATGTGCTTCACGCACTGTACCTATATGAGAAATAAGCTCCGCAGTTTGAGGAGCGAACATCTTATCCACAACGCTACCCAGCGCCCCTCACTACACCCGAGTTACAAACACTGGTCACCCTCACTACACCCGAGTTACAAACACTGGTCACCCTCAGTACACCCGAGTTACAAACACTGGTCACCCTCACTACACCCGAGTTACAAACACTGGTCACCCCCTTTACAGCCGAGTTACAAACACTGGTCACCCACACTACAGCCGAGTTTCTAAAACTGCTCACCCACGCTGTGGTGGGGACTTGTACCACTATATAACGTCACGATTTCGGGAGTACTAGACCCACAAAGGCCGATTTGCAAGCCTGCTTAAAATAAAAGTATCCTTGTTCTAGTTTTGTTGATTGCTGTATAGACAGTATTCCCAGCTTGCCCCTGATTATTCATCTTGGCAGTTTTCGGTCCGTCATGCGGTATTTGTGTTCATGTGTTGATCGGCTTTGATGGCAGCAAGGGTGTTGGGACCGCTGTAGTCTATGTGCCGCCCCAGTCATTGAGCAGTAAATATCTATATATAATTGTGATTAAATTCACCGGAATGCCTTCTGTGGGTTGGGCGTATTCAACTACTGTATTGTGTAACGCTCGATGTTCATACATTGGAGTACACTCACTGTACTTATGGAGATGCCTACTTTGCACTGACGAGCAACAAATGCAATGACTTTTCATTGATTGATCTATATTCTGTCTTAGATACAAACAGGAGGGACTCTACCATACAGAAATAATCGGATTCATTTCCAAACATTGTGCAGCGTCAAAAGAAGCATTTACGTAGGCTTTGTCTGTTTACAACAGTTACTGTACGTATGATGTTTACAAAGTACAGATATGTACAGTCATGGTAGTTCAGGAAGTATACGAGTATCATATGAGTATTCAAACACAACAGTTAAAGGTTCGACATACGCTTATTCATGTTGTAACAGTTATTTTGTACTTTGTGAAGACCTTTCACACGGTCTTCAGCTGTATGTTTCATTCAGCCCCGTGCTATTGTGTCATCCCTCCTGTGCCCACCATGTCAAAGAAGACAGGAGGTGTCAGGTTGGAGCACGTTCTGGTCCTGAATCAAGGATCTGTCACCTGGCGGATATCAAACATGGCGGATTGGGAAGTACGGTTAACAGTGTAAAGGTTTAGAAAAGTCAGTTGAAAATATCTTTTTCAGTTTCCTTTATTTTGAGAAACGGTGATAAACAAAAGACAATTGCATTTATGTGTGTCGCACATAGCATTTGGTCTCTTCTTCCTTAGAGATCAAAGGAACCTAGCTACAATGGAGATATCTACGTATGTCATTTACGGAAAATGCCGAGGTGTGACGAGACCTGCTGTCTGTGTGCTTGTCATGTCGGACATCCTGGAAGTGTCACCGCCTCCATGACAGCATGACGAGGGACGGCGTGTACAGCAATGTAAGCAGTGTCCAGCTGATGTCAACCATTGTAGAGAGCACTGTTGAATAACAGAGAATAACCTCAAGCAGGAGGTATCGATATCGTCGCTTTTAATACAGGGCAATATACGTCACCCCACCCACATATCCCCTGTCATGTCACCTGTTGTAGACAACGCAGACCGGTGACCATGGCAACGCAGATATGATTTTATCACTCCGGCCCTACAACAGTCGGACATTAAGCCACAAGTTTCTCCAACTGTCAGGCTACAACTAAACCAAAACACTCGGGTGTTTTTATTCGGATGTGTGTTACATACGTATCTAAAGGAAAGATTCCGTGTATCTCAGAGTTAAAACCGGGGATAAATATGCATGAATAATGACAAAGGACGGTGACTGTCCTTAAACGCTATGGCTCCTTCGCATCATCTATAAATGGACTCATTGTCCGTATTATTTCTATTTCCTTCGTGTTAGAAATTGGGAGCTAGGTCACCTGATATTCTGGTCAGAATTATTATCTTATGGGAATTTGTTTTTGGCTGATCGATTCCTAGTTATAAAAATGTGTTAATTGTCATAAGCGGTATAAACCATGTGACCTGCTCGTTGGTCTGTGCACGTGTATTCATCTAAGAATCAGCAGCATGATGAATATATCCTGTAATACGTCTTTTGATGGGCATGTTACGACTTTAATACCGTCGTTTCATTCCGAGGCTCATGAATGCGCGTTCCTATGACACTGGTCCAAACAGGATCATTAACGCGCATGTTTATTATCTTCTCTAAGATAATGACAGAAAGCTGATTAATAGCGCTGTAATAGTGTCCCTGTTTGAAATCTCCGACATCTTCAGGCAGTGGGCGCCATCCCGCTGCCACAAGTTGGCTTAGGGCTAGGCTTGTCTTGTCTTGTCTCGTACAGCTGCTCGAGTGATACCTCAAGGCTGGAGGATCACTGTAACATGTGACATAAATTGTCAAATTGAAACCCATAGTTGTACATGATACTTGCGTTAAAAGTATGTTCATTTAGGACGTAAAACAATCGTGCAGGAGAGTTAGCTCTAGAATTCAGCGCCAGATGACTCTCTCGAAGACATGGCAAGGGCAGAAGTAACGTTTCGTATCGATTTCACGTATTTTAACCTGTCATATCCATTGGAATGACTTCCATGTTGAATATATTCCCGGTTTGAACTTCGTTATTGTGGACGTTGTTGTGTCGTTTGACCATCTTGGCAAACGCTCATATCATTCTCTAAAGTTGACACTAGTATGAGAGCGGCCATTGCAAGCATCCTGTGACATTTGTACATGAATGTATGTCACAAATGGTTTGCCAATATAGTGATTTCCTTTGAAAACAAGGGAGATGTGTGGTATTGCTTACATATATCTTGTGACTACAGAGAAAACTGCATGATGCTTTTGTATCATTATATATCGTTTTGTCTCCACACCCCCAACAGCTATTGGTGGGAAAGGTCCCGATCAATTAACCTTTATTAAATTGTTTCGTTACAGTTAGGGAAGGGGTAATATAAGGGTCTGTAAAATAAGAATACGATAATATTTAGCACTATCCCGGCACACCAAGACGTTTTTTGTTTGTTTGGGTTTTTTTTTACATCACTTGACAATCCGGCCAACAAGCCATCCTCCCCTCCCCATCCATCGTCTTGAATCTATTCTCCAGTCTCCGGAGCCATCTCTGCTACAAACTCACTGTACTCGGGAAAAACCGGCCGGTTTTCACCACCGGGGTAACCTACGATTCAGATCTGACACTTTATATGTCCGAGTCGTCTGTATGTTAGAGCGGTGTCCTCTGACAGTCAGGTGATATTGCCTGGGGGATAACGTCAGCGCCTGTCACGTGTAACGCCATTATTCACCCTTACATCACATGGTAAACCAAGGTGACACCAAGGAAGAAGACTGGTATATCACATGGACCCTCCACTAGTATACTTATATACACTTATATTGTGGACATTCATTTTTTTAATACATTTCATGCAATAACTTACAGTTACTGTTGATTTCACTATGCATTGTCAATGACAGTGGATTCAAACTGTGGCTTTGGGTAAGACTCGAGTGTGTCAAGTCAGTTGGGTGACGCCAATATCAATGTAGTACAGAAGAGGTTATACTAACACTTCTGTGTTTTTCTGGACCTGGGTCTCTATAAAGCGTCTGTTATAACGAAGAGTGTTTGCATTACTAACGCCGTTTTGATTTACATACCATAAAAATATGACATATAACCATGGGTATATGGTAGCGGTGTTTTATTGTTGTCGTGTCTCCAGCCAGTAGGGGTGTATACACATGATTGTATAGACCAGGCATGTCACATATACGACTGCTAGAAATAATTATATAGACCAGGCATGTCACATATACGACTGCTAGAAATAATTATATAGACCAGGCATGTCACATATACGACTGCTAGAAATACTGGCTGTGTCTAGCTTCCAGACACTCCCCCCCTACAGCTACCCCCCGCCCACCAATGTTGCGTAGTTAAATCTGAATGTTATAGATATGTTTTGTAACTTATGAGTTTGGTATAAGTTCGGAGGATAAATACAAATTACTTTAATTATAAAGTTAGGTTTCTCTTCTTGTCCTGTGAACAACACAGACATGTGTTGTCCTTTAAATATTTTGTATTTTAAATCGATGCACCGAAATAGAATAGGTATGGATGAGCGAATTCTGTTTCACGCCGAGGTGAGCTATATTCATTCATTCATTTTTTCTCTTTCTTTCTTCCTTTCTTTTATGGGTAGATATGCATTTTTGGATGGAATTTCTTGGGCAAAATGTCAGTGTTGGACGTTTGCTATATTGAGGCAAAGGGGGAATCCCATGACACCGAAAACCTGGATTTAATACGCACATGGGTACATCTGTGAAGCTACACAGTCATGTTACTAAAATGCGGCATAACTCAGTTTACTTGAACACGTTTACTGCACAAAATGGAAAACTTGGAAACACACTGGACACGATGTATTAACTACCCAATCTGTATCAAGTCCATCTCCTCTTGTCACGCTGGCGTCTATAGGTACAATACCTCTGTGTGATGTTTTAAATCGCCCGTCGGCGTCGTACATGACAAGGCTGATGCTGTTATTCACATTACACAAGTAGGAATTAGACAGCTGAGAACTGATGGCGGGTCTCATGACTCACTAAAAACACAACGTGACGTTTCTGTGGAGCGTGGCGTTTGTCTTCCTATTGAGTCTGCCATTTAATAGAGCAACGACTTCAACTTCTGGTTGTTAACTTCCATATGTATATGCTATGGATATGTGTATTTCACGTTACCACACGTGTAAGTCGCTGATTCGATAGTTTTCTCTTTCGCAATAACCTGTTATGTAACATTGATTGCATACATGTTCGTAAACATTACTGTTATACCATTGCTATTTAGATCAGGCATATTCTACTGCAGTTTTCTATTCTCTCTGTAGTAGCTTGTTTTGATGAAAAGTATGGATTTTCACATTCTCTTCCTACAGCGGTTACTCTTGTCATATCTTCCTGCGTTACGTTGGAAGATTTGACAAGACAATGAAAGTTTCAAACGACCCTTCATAGACCTACGTTGTTGTACTTTTTTCGTCTCTCATTTACTCTTATGAAACAGGGTTTGTTTTACTTTGAACAGCTATAAACATGTTCAACTGGAGAACAGATTGCAGGTTTACATGTCGGCACTCTTATGTGCGCATTGTTTAACGTTAATAGCTCCACAAACGCGAAGACATATTGAAATTAAGTTATATATAGATGAATACGATGGTTGCTGACCTATCTGCACACATGACACAGACGGCTTTCGGAGATATCCGGTTCAGTCTTATCGTCTGTACTAGCAAACTTCTAACGGGAGGGCGGTGGGGCACCTTAATGGTTAACCCGTTCTCTCCTTCCGCTGGACACCCGGGTTCGATTCCCCACATGGGCACAATGTGTAATGTCCATTTCTGGTGTCCCTTGCCGTGATATTGCTGGAATACTACTAAAAAGTGCGAAACCTACACACTCACTCGCTTTAACAGGCGCCATCGAGCGGTATTCATAGTCTGAAAGACCTAGGTAACTCTTGTTCTAAATACGTCATTATGAAAGTACCTCTCTGCATCGTGTTATCACTGAAAGTAAGGACGTATGCGCAGACAAAACCAGTGACTGCGAAAAGAAGACGATAATAGGTTCATATGCCTACCTCTATTTCCATAAACGTACAACTCATCGTTCCATTTCAGTTCATATTCCCGGGCGTGTCAGGAACGGCAGTTGCGTTCAAGCGCCACAGAACAGCAGTAAGTTTTAATTGCAAGATTGCACAAGTGCTATGCTTAGAATACATTACATCTCCTCGCTCATTAAAGTGAAAACAGTGAAGTATTGAACATCCTTTTGTCCTTAAGATACACACCGACTATCCGTATGGATAGGGTTGTAATTGTTCGAACAGAAGCACGGATTGGCTCTTAATTGGTGGGAATAGTAGTTGGAGGTGACATGGAAGTTAAATTTGCATGTGACACCCTTTTCCAATCAAACTTTAAAGATAATTCCTCAAATACTTGTCGCGTTTTCAGCTCTCCATCCACGTAGGCATCATGGTTATCGCGATGCTGGCGGGCGGCAGTTGCTATGGTTACTCCATTGAAACGGTTTATTTCGATAATGAAAACTGCACGTAAGTATCAGGAAATATTCGGACAGTCACTGAACCTCAGCTATAGAATAACTTGACGTGAATAGACGTTTAGCATACCAGCTGCTAACACAATGTACCAGTAGGTTCAGTTGTAATGGTTGTTGTTTCGGATTCAACACTACTTCCTGGTAAGGTTTTAATAGAAGTTACTGGTACATGTTGATATATGTTGCTGGTGCAACGTTCCCAGCTGAAGCTGCAGGTGTAACTGTAGTCTGTGGTACTGCCTCTGTAGTAGGAGCTGGTCCACTGTGCCAAGTAGTTATATATATTAGTACCTGGTAAGTGTTAATTGCAGGTGTTGTAAAGGGTAAAATTGTAAAAAGAATGGCTGGTTAGAAAATGATATTTTACAATATAGTAAAATGAACAGCATGGTCAAAGACAATATTTGCTAGCATTGTATGCCAAGACGAAGTATAGTTAATATGCATTGTGTGTTTAATGTCATGTTGTTTGTGGTTGCAGCGACATATACCGTATAGGTGCCTGTGACCGCCCTCCACTGCTCTTCATGCACTTGGCATCAGGAGGAGCAGCCACTGCCTTCAGCATCCTTGGTGTCTTCATGTCCCTGTGTGCCTGCGGCAGTGTTAGCGTGAGTCACCTTACATACAGTTTAATTGGGTGTCAGTCACATGTTACATACAGTTTAACAAGGTGTCAGTCCCATGTTACATTCAGTTTATCAAGGTGTCAGTCCCATGTTACATTCAGTTTATCAAGGTGTCAGTCACATGTTACATACAGTTTAACAAGGTGTCAGTCACGTTACATACAGTTTAACAGGGTGTCAGTCACGTTACATACAGTTTATCGGGGTGACAGTCACATGTTACACTTTAACAAGGTGTCAGCGTAAGTCCTATGGTGCATACAGTTCAACAGGGTGTCAGTTACATGTTACAGACAGTTTACCAAGGTGTCAGTCCCATGTTACATTCAGTTTGTCAAGGTGTCAGTCACATGTTACATACAGTTTAACAGGGTGTCAGTCACATGTTGCATAGAGTTTAACAAAGTTTCAGTCACATGTTACATACAGTTTAACAAGGTGTCAGCCACGTTACATACAGTTTAACAGTGTGTCAGTCACATCTTACACTTTAACAAGGTGTCAGCGTAAGTCCTATGGTGCATACAGTTCAACAGGGTGTCAGTTACATGTTACAGACAGTTTAACAAGGTGTCAGTCACATGTTACATACAGTTTAACAATGTGTCTGCGCAAGCCACATGTTGCACACAGTATAGCAAGGTGTAAACGTAAGTCACATGTTACATACAGTTTAACAGGAGTGAAGTATTGCCAGAGATTGAATGTTTTCAGCTGGGTATGTCATGGCCGATATGAACAATGTTATTCAACTGCCTCTGAATTGTAAATTTTCGCTTTTATACCTTGCAATGATCGATTATAAACAGATTTACTAGATTAAACACTTACTGTTCAAATAAACAAGGTGACGCACATGTTTGTTATACAATTCAGCCCACACTGATGTGGATATATCCACGGTTTTCAGAAAACCTACGCCAGAAGAGCCCATGAGAAAGAACTAGAGTCCCAGAAAGAGGCTGAGGCACAGCGACAGAAGGCGATTCAAGCTAAGAAGCAACACTTCACGTATACCCCTGCAATCACAACTGTCTCAGAGAAAACCCCCATCGGAAATGACATCATTATGCCTGCATCCAATGGCGTGAGCGTTGTGCCGGTTACTGCGGACTCAAATGAAACCAAGCAACCAGTATTGGACGATGTCACGAGGCTTTGAACGAAAAGTGTGAAAGTTGATATAACAGATGTGTATACTTAGCTTGACAACATCAAGCAAAACTCCGTTCTTCGTGGGTGTCTCCCGTGAAAACATATTTAGTCCAGATTTGTGATTCTCATTCTTGTGGTAACCGACGTGTTGATTTTATAAAGTGCAAGCGTGGACGTTGGGGGGCGTTTCCGGATTTTCAAACCACAGAATCTTAATTATCTATGTGAAGTTCTCCAATACCTGATTACAACATGCAGCATTGTAACACGGCCCCTTCACCCAGATCTTGATTCAGAAGACAACACAGTTTACCAAACCATTGAACGGTATATAGGATGCTAGGCTAAAGTTAGTGACTATTAGTTCCAAGTGTACGCAAGACTGATTCATAACATTCAAACTTCATTTCATTTCCCCGCTCAAACCAACGATGTCTATCAAAACTTTCCAGCAGTCAGCGGTTGCCATGTTATAACAGAATCATCTACACCAACATGAAATGGGCACCACCAACCAGCGCTGTGCTACAAGTTCAAAAGTTAAATAGACTCATGTACATATATAAACTCAGCTCAACGAAATAATTCCAATTTCCATAACTGATTTTCGAAATTCTATTCGACAGACTTGTTGTATTATCAGTCTGGGTGATGGAAATGTCTTTTTACGGTAGGTGTCCCAAATTACAACATGTGTCACTTCCAGTAGACGAGGAGATCCCTCATTCTGTACATAATTCCTTTACTTGTATTAATTATATTTGTTATTGATAATGCCTTTTATATACCCCGTACATGGCAGGTTTAATTTCTATTCCTCGCTTTAATACGAATTGCCATTATTACATGTCGATCCAACTAAAGCCCAGAACCTAAAACCCGGGATCAGAGCATTAAGAACATGAAATAACAAGATGGGTATTTAGGAAAAATATAGTATACATTATAATTGATTTAACATTGAGACCATGACTGAGATTATATTTGAATGGAAAATGTGCATATATATATATACATGGATAAGAAAATATAGCCAGACGTAAATAAATATATTTTGTTAGATACTGTCATTTTCTCTTCAGTCATTTTTTTTATCATTTATCATAATGCACATATCACTGAAGGCCAGAACAGTCTATTTTGCGTAAGTGGGGCCCCTCTGGCCCGACTCGGATTTCTTTTATACCTTTGGTCTGATTACCTATCGGTTTCAAACTGTTTTGTTTAATCATATCATACCATACCATACACAAGAGTAGTTGTGATAAATGTTCACGTAACAAATCAGGTTCACTACTTCAACCGTCCTTCGATCGACTATTGCCGACGATCTGCCGAATGACCAACCTCGTCATACATTCGGAACGTCTGGAGCTTTTCATGACTCGCTGTTGATCCGTGCACGCATATTCATTTGAACTGAGAGAAGTATTGAACCTTCTTCACAATGAAACTTCCTGGCTTGAAAATGTACAGCATTTACGCAGATTTACGTTTATATTTTCTGCAAATGCATTCTGGAGCATTTACTGAGGACACAAAATTAGATCTCAGACCTTTAGAACACACCACGCTGATCTTTGAGGTTCTCGTTTTACAGCATACGTATACTAGTAATCGAGTTCAGGAATGAATATATTGTTTAAAATGACAGCACGGGTGACAATGCGTTATATCTAGCGATGTTTACTTTCGTATTTGAAATGTTTGAGCATTGTTCAGTTTCGGAAATAAATTTGTAAATAAAATACCGTCGATCGTTATCCTTGCAACAACAGACTGCCTGCTGGCAACTGTAGATCTACTTGCAAATGTTTGCGGATCAGGAATACAAGACCAAGTCACTACTGAAGGTCGCGATGCTGTAAGGACGGGCAAACTGTACCGCTGCGTATCAGAGAGAAAAAGCGGCCAGTCTTCCTGTATGCTGGTCATTTTCACTTTGTTGCGCAGCCCTATTTGCGCTACAGTTTGCCTGTGCTGTAAGCAGCAGCTTGGTACCAACTGGTTCACGCCAAGCGGTTAAATCCACAGTGCAGCATTACATCCCCCACATCCGCTGATCATCAGCTCGAATCCCAGATTGTGATTCTTTCAAAAATAAGCAGGGTGTCTCTTTTGTTTTTTAACCAGCGCACAGCCAGCTCCACCGTGTCTCTTCCTACGCCCAAATTGACCGCTGTAATAAGTAGTTATCTAACTGAATATTGTCCAGAGCCGTGTAAACCAAAGTCGTCACTTGAGACACTGCAAACTGAACAAAACACCAAATAAATACCCTACACCCTTCAGTATGATTACACTGTACATCTTGTGGAACTGTGATCCCGACAAGTGCTCGCTCCACTTACAGTGCATTTATGATGGTAAACGGTTATAAATTTCATAGAGATACTGACGCAACAAGCATTAAGTGACAATAAACTTGCGGCAATAAAAATCCGTGCTTGGTGATATGGAATACATAACTTGACTACTATCAGTAAACAAGCTTGTGACCATCTAAGGCCCCGTTAGGATTGAGGGGGAAAATGGTGCCTAGCACCCAAAACTGGTTCAGGGTACATGGTCACCATTTGGAGAGAGTTCAGGCTCTGACTGAGTATGGTTTGACGCCGCCTTTAGCAATATTCCAGCAATATCACGGCGGGGGCACCAGAAATGGGCTTCACACATTGTACTCGAACCCAGGAATTCGGCGTGGTGAGCGAACGCTTTAACTAGCAGGCTACCCCACCGCCCCAGATGGCTTGAGACGATCCTCAAGATATCAGTCACAGCGTTATTGGGCCCAGGCTCGATTACTGATCACGTCAATATGTCTTAACCATTTCGAATATTACTGTTGTGGATATAGGAGTTTAACAACAAACGCACTCTCATATCACCAACGTGTACGGAGAAAGTATGCGCAAGTAACGCTTGTAAATCTAGAAACCTCTTCTTATTGGGTTGTCTGAGACATCTGTGAATAATTAATTTTGGATGGTAGTGATTTCAAAAACTCCCATCCGGTATCAAATCTCTCTTTCTTTCAAAAGTTGTGGAAATGTCTGTTAGTATTAGGCTCAAGGAACACTTGGACAATGATAACCTATTAGGCAAGCATCTGTCTGCATACTGACAATGTCATAGTACTGAAACAACTTTAGAACCAGTTACCGACGAGTTGAGACGGAATGTAGATGGAGACGACATAGTAACATTGGTCCTTGTAGACCTCTCCTAAGCATTTGGTACCATAGACCACAACATCCTTTTAAATCTGCTGAAATCACAGGATGGACTTGACGAAGTGTTGAAATGTATGCGTTCCTGTCTCTGTGACAGAGGGCAATGTGTAACGATAGGGAAAGATAGGTCTGACAACATTGTTCTAAAGCATGGAGTACCACAGAGATCTGTTGTTCCTTCTGTTTACTGCTCATGTTGCATCACATCAGTTGACAACATGTCGCATCATTCTTACGCAAATGACACCCAACTCCTCAAGAAGATACCACTGCGAAATCTAAGCCAGTCACTTTAAGAACTCACAAACTGCACAAAGGAAATAAAGGTCCTGGGTGATAACTCAAAGACACGAAGACTGGGGCACTCCTGGTAGAAACAAGTCACCAAATATCAAGATTTCCCTCTAAAGGTGTTACCATTGCCGATGGATTTGTTCCTGCAAGCTCATATGTCAAAGATCTAGGCACATACTTCGATACATCAATGGAAACACAGGTGAACAATATCTGTTAGACTTGATATTTTCAACCCCGCTCCATCAGCAACATCCGTCAATATCTTACAGCAGAAGCCACCAATGCCTTAGTCCAGGCGCTTGTGATTTCAAGGCTCGACTACTGCAACAGCTACAGACGCTGCAGAACTCGGCCGCGCGTATCATCAGCCGAATTCCCAAACATATATAGCCACGTCACATCTTTATTTATAAACGCAACACTACACCCTTATAAAGACAATAAGAGACTACAAAATCATCTGCTTGACCTACAAACCCTCACGATCTTCCTCACCCTTGTCTCTCTGACTTGCTAAACCATTTGCTCAAACAAACGCTGCCTTCGATCATCTAATCAAGAGCTTCTGTTTGTGTCAAACTTCAGGCTTAAACCTTTTGGAAACCGGACTTCATATGCAGCCCCTACGTTGTGGCACTCACTCCAATACATCTGCAAGTTTCCAAGAGCTTTGCCACATTAAAGTCAGGACTCAAAACATACCTGTTTTCAATGTGCTATTAGAAACAATATTTGAAACCTGTACATATTGGTGTATAAATGTCGGAGGCTCTTTTAATCTGTGTTTGTTACGCCTTGAGCACATCTACTGACGTGGAAAAGGCGCACAAAGAAATCTACAGTGATGATGATAATTAACGATGGTTCCGAGGTATGTTCCGACTGATTTCGACCCGTGAAGGTCCCGAGGTAGAATAAGCCTTCAGCCACCCATGCTTGTGTTACAACAGCTGGGTTGCTGTACTCGTATGTGAACACATAAGCCTCAACCCTTATTGGGGAGTGAAACATTCTTCTTTATTCCACGTGTATGTATATCTGACACAAAAAACACTCACTCTCCTCTCTTTTTCCGGAGTTTTCTCCCTTTTTGTACATCATAAAAAACGGAAAAGTAACATACTTAACCGAGCAAAACCCATGTACTGGTAAGAAACTCTTGACGGGTTCACTTACCCGTCACATCACTCTCCCCCTAATGAAAGGATTTGTGATTAACCAAAATTTAATAATAGGTCGGAAGTATGATACCAATCTAACAACAGTGCAGGGCCCTTGCACTAGTGTGAGATAAGTAGGACACTTAAAGCTTTACAGATCAAACATGCTGAATTATCGATGAAATGTTGTGAAATATCTAACTGAATGCAATGGATGTATCAATCGCCTTCATAAAGAATATGTGACACATGTAAGAAACTAAACTATATAGGTGAGATAAACTTCAAGTATGCATACAATGCAATGTCAAGATGATTAATACTGGATATTGAGCAAATATATAGTATAATAATAATACTGTTTAACTGAGTACTAGTAGATAGTGTTTGTTTCGAAGGAAGCAAACCGACTAGAAAAAACAATATATCAAATTCTATACCATACACTGCATAAGTAACCAGAATCATGATAGATGCATAGGTAACTAACAGAGTATAACATGATCAAATATTTACCAAATTGTTCACAACTGCAGTATTTCACAAGGGTTCATGATCAGTCCCTGTGGTCCAGTGAAACATATACAATGTTGAAATTGGCATTTGAATGCACCATCATTTTCGTGGTAAAGTCAGAAACCAGTAAAAAAAAATGGTTAAACATATTCAAAATACCATTCATTGGCTTTGTGTTTCCGAAAGGGAAACTGATTCTTCATTATTAGTCATGTGTTTCGAATTCTATTCATGATTCACATTTCAGTGCTGTCGTGAAACTAATGTCACAATGATAACATTAGAACTAGCATGAAAAACAACAATTGAATAACATAACACAATATTTGCACTAACACTGGTAACTAATTTGAAGGAATTATCAAGGTAACACTACAAATGGCTTCTGGAATTAACAGTTAACGACTATTTCTCTGCTTATTACACACGTTTACTTCCCAAACGATTACTTAGTTCAGCGTTACTGTTTACGCTGGCTTCTTCTATCTGTTCTTAGTTGAGAGTGGATGGAATTCACCATTTTCTGGCAGAGGTCACGGTGTTCAACATGTTCACAGGGACTTGTTCTGGGGGTTTGGCCTTCAAGGACATGATAAGATCCAGCATGGTTGATAGGGTTTGGTCCTGTTTGTTTACCTGTTCTTCTAACTTTCTCAGTTTAATTGAGCTCTGGTCCTGTGGGTTGCTGTTTCCCCCATAAGCGATGGATTCGGCTGCTATTCTAGCCGATTGGATGGCTGCTTGACATGTTGTGGGTTGTTGTTGGATTACAAATGTTCGTAAATGTGGCAAGAGGCCCCTTACAAAAATGCGCATCTTTTCATCGTCTGGTTTAGCCAGTGTGCTGCATTTGTTTTCAATGGCATTTATATAGTCTTCCAGAGGCTCACACTCCCCCATAACCCTTTCAAATAATTGCTTTTCAATTAACCACGGTTGTTGAGAACTCTTGAAATGTGTGATAAACCGATGGTACAATGCTTTTCTATTTTTCTTGTCCTCCTCGGACAGGGTTTTGAACCACTGGACTGCCCTCCCATCCAGCATGAGACGGAAAACATTCGGTGTATCAGTATCCGATAAGCGGGACAGTTGGCGCCATGCCTCGAATTTCTCCAACCAAAGTTCGGGGTCCTCAGAAACATCACCAGTGAAACAATGAGGTTTCAAGTTACCGACCCCAGAAAATGGCTTAGATGGTTTGACAGTTTCAAAGTCATCGTCACTAATTTCTTGATGTTTTGATTTCTTGGGCGGCATGGTTGGCAAAATGGCGGCGAACAAAGATACACAAGGCAATGGAAAGTTTACTCACATAAACAGATGGATTGAATGTCCTTCATACTGCAATTATCGGGATCATTAGCATCTCCACCATATATGTTACAGCTGGGTTGCTGTACTCGTATGTGAACACATAAGCCTCAACCCTTATTGGGGAGTGAAACATTCTTCTTTATTCCACGTGTATGTATATCTGACACAAAAAACACTCACTCTCCTCTCTTTTTCCGGAGTTTTCTCCCTTTTTGTACATCATAAAAAACGGAAAAGTAACATACTTAACCGAGCAAAACCCATGTACTGGTAAGAAACTCTTGACGGGTTCACTTACCCGTCACACTTGCCATAAAAGGCGACTAATGGGATCGAGTGGTCAGTCTTGCTGACTTGGTTGACACACGTCATCGGTTCCCAAATGTGCAGATTGATGTTCATGTTGTTGATCACTGGACTGTCTGGTCCAGACTCGATTATTTACAGACCGCCGCCATATAGCTGGAATATTGCTGAGTGCGGCGTAAAACTAAACTCACTCACTCCGACTGATTTCACAAATTACCTCCATTTTTGGAAAGGGACCAATTTCTGGTAGTTTCTACTGTTATTTTTCAATGTTAACGTCGCTATAAACGTTAGGCAAGCCCGTGTGATAAAACTAGTTCATCAACACACCACGGAGAACCAATCATGTTAAGTGATCCAAACAATGGTTGAGGACGTGCCGTTCTCACGTGTATAGCGCCTGTTACAGTGTGTGTGTGCCATTCACTAAGCTGGTTAACATGGGGATGTTTGCATAGAGGAACAGAAACACTTACTTTGATCTGAAAAGCACCTGCCGTGTGCGGGATGAGGCGCCGAGGTATCGGACGGGTAGATTTAGCACGTTTATATGTATGTATTGGTGGATGAAGATATCATGTCGGAAGCATTTCAACAGACGTGAAGAGGTTCTTCTCAAGTGTACACTTACAACATATAATTCACCTAATTATCTTCACATATTCTAGCGCCTGGATGTATTAAGCAGTTTGTCCAAATATACTACAAATAGAAAATATGGGAACACTCTGAAATCAAACTCTGACTCACAGAGTCCCTACTTAAACACAGTCCCTGTGTCATTTTTACTGTAAGGCAAACTTTTTACGTGCTTAATAGGTACTTCAAATGACATGTTAGAGCATGCAGTGAAGCAACTGACTGAATATTCGATGAGTATAGGTAAAATGAAACATTGTCAAAAACAGCGAAAGACATGGGTTCTGAAACACACCTCCACCATGTTTGATTCTAACACAACAACTTAGTGCATGTGGAAGACAAATTTCAAATGCACCAAAAGCCAATGAGGAACTGCCTAATACCATATAACGTGACCCGCGGACTTTGTTGAAAGGTAAGCCCGCCTCACGAGAGATGATGGCTTACTTTTCAATAATGTCCACTGATCATGTTATATAACTTATAACCCGATCGAATATATATTATTTAGATATAATGTCAGAATTTGGTATTCACTCATGAAATCATCTGGGGTGAAACTGGCAGCAGACGCCTGGCCTTGCACGCGTAACCGTCTTCAAAACAAGTAATAGTGCAAAGTTCCAGGACAGAGGGTCATTATATACGTTATTTTCCGAGGAAGCGAGATTGAGGGATATGACGAGAAACAGTGTACCCAGAGAACACTAGAGTGCGTCACTGTTGGTTTATAAATTCATATAAATAAAGGACAGTAACTGACACTGACTCTACTGCAAGTGCACTGAAACCACACAAATTCCTAAATAAACCCACTTGTTCGTTCAGGATTTACGACTTCCACTTGTGGAAGAAGGAATGTGGAAGTGTGGTGGGGATGGGGTGAGGTGGGGGTGGGGTGGTGCTCCATGGAGATCTTGGCTCCCTGTGCAGCTCTTGAAAGGAGAGGGCGTTCCATGCCCTGGCACTAGCGCACACGGAGCACGCGACCCGACAGTGTCAACTGTAATGCAATGTGATGGGTCTAAGAAACCCTTTACATTAATTGTTGGTTTCTACGAGTTGTGGGGAAGGGGGTCAGTTCACGTTATGGCTTTAACATGCGGTCACCGATTTGGTACTATTGTCTACATAGAGCAGTTGCTTGCTGAAATTTATGTTCACTTGTGGCATGAAAGCTGAAATTTGGCAAAGGCATAACGGCTCTTAATCATAAACAGGCAGGAAGCAACAGTTTTGGCAATTGCATCCAACTTTTTGGAGCAGAAATGAAAAAAAGATGTTTTGGATAATATTTTTTAGAAAATTTAGAAGACATTAACGACCTTAAGTCTTAAATTCAGAATGATTATGTGAATCAAATGGAAATCCTAACTTAAAGATAATTAATTAGCATACTTCGGCAGTACCTCGAGGATGTTACTCACTGCTCAAGTTACTGTTCACATTGTCGAACAGCTACATTTACACCGCCCATTGCGGTAGGCCTTGCATCAATTTTTGATAGGCTCTCCGCACCAGTTCTCTGGTGAATGGAAGGTGCAGATTGTTGAAGAAGAGCAAACATTCATGGAATCATATCTGACACAGATTCAAGGCACATCTTGTAATTTCCCTCACGCTGTGAGTGCAAGAATTTGAGGAAGAGCATTTCAAGTCTTCAGTATCCAGAAGCAAAACTGTGGAGATAGGTTCATCCATTCCTCTCGCAGATCATCAAATGAGAGTGTGTCTTCAGGTTCAGCAAGGAAGTCCCAGAAGGCTTTCTATTGCAAATGCCAGGGTGCAGCTACAGCAACTTGATGAGCCCACTGACATCTGGATACATGTGATTGTTTTTCATATGCAGAGGCCCTTCCTTCTGTTGTCACATTGGGGCTGTTGAGAACTGATGTCCACCCACATGTGTGTAACCAGTCTCCTAAGACTTCCAGAAAAGTCATCTCTATGTGAAGTTCGCTCATCAAAACAACAAACGTGTCTTCTCTATATACTTTTGGCCATGTCAAGTGAATCTTCTTTGCTAGTTCCAGAGGTGGTTGATCAACAGTAGACACAGGTATTTGCCCCTGATTTTGATTACATTCATGACATGCTGCTGGAGAATGAGCAGTGTCCCTAAATAAAGGCAGCATACCAGTGGCAGCTGGTGGACATGGAGTTGATGGTATCTTGTCTGCAAAGTAAGCTGACCAGGAAATGTTGACTTTCGTGTGTATTTGTCCACTGTTCAATAGCAAAGAAACTTTTTCAAGCTACTCTTTCTGTTCCAAATCAATGTCACCTGTTGATGTTATCTGTATTGCTCCATATAGTTAGATGGTAATGGTTTGTTGCTTGGAAAGTTGGCTGGTGCTATATTAGTGTATGATACAGGCAGTGGTGCAGTCTTCCTTGATTTCAAATTGACTTCTGGTAGATGGTGAAACTCTCTATCCAATCCAGGGTTCTGGTGAATGATATGATTTGTAAGAGACAAGGCAATGCCATGAAATGCTGTCTTTGCAAAAGTTGATTATAGGTTGTGATTTATGCTGTCAAAATCACCAGTTGTGAAAACAACTTTACGCTGAGATGGGGAAACAACTCTTGCTTCTCATATCCTGCAATCACCTGGTTTGCAAGGTTCGTTGACAGGTGTAAAACGCTGTCATAGGATACACACATGCCCCCTTCAAGGAGAATATCCTCCAAGCCTCGTTTCAGAGTTTTAGTTTGAATGTGAAGTCCCAAGTGCAGGCTGTTGAGAAATGGAGGATGTGGCTTCTGAGATACCTGCTGTATTATCCTTTTCACCTTGGAAGCAAGTACAACCAAGTATCATTTGTATGAGAGTCAATTGTGTCAATGGTCCTTGATGAGAACGACTTGGTTTCAATCGGTTTGCTGACATATCTGACTCTGAATAAATTGTGAAAATGACTCTTCTAATAATTTAGCTTCCCGCTTGGCAGTCACAACTTCGCTGTCTGAACTTTCATCTGATCTTTATTCTGACAACAAAGTATCACCAATGTTAAAGGAAACGAGTACATGTATACCTTTCTTATGTGAGTGCTTCCAGGCTATCTATGTCAGCAGGAAAAGCGTATTTCAGCCTGGAGGTATTAAGAGTTCTGTTATCACGAAGCTGCTGGAGTCTTCTTGTAAACAATTTCACAATGTCTGCCAACTTCAAACCTGAATTTGCCTCATATCTGTGTCCTTCTACGTATGAAATTATTTCTGCAAAATTCATTTAATATGGTGTTGTTTTGGCTCTCATGAATGATCTGTATTTTGTATGCAGATCTGTGTAGAAATGATTATCATACACAACATCAAGTGCAATTAAATAACCTGCAGATAATTTGCATATCGGCTTTCCATCCTGACGTTCATGAGCCATCAAACAAATGTTAGAATCAAATGTCATAGTTTGAGCCACAGGGTCATTACTGTCTGTTGGTAAGTCACAAAAGAAACACACAGATTTGTTATAACTGTGGACTGTGTCAGTGGTTAATTCATTTTCATTTTTAGAAGTATCTAAGCATATTATCAGCTTCTTTTTCACAAGTGTTGTTGGCAGATGTTCATTTTCCACTAATTTATGTACTATGCGACCAATTTGTTTGCAACAGGTGTAATAATAGGTGGTAAGCCTGTATGACTGCAGTATGTGATAAATTAATACATTTCACAAGATAATTAACCCTTATTCACTCATAAATACATCCCAAAACATGGAAAAAATTCATTTAAATTCCATGCAGAAAACACAAAAGGGAGGTCACTCTTGTGTTCATGTCCATGAAGGGAGGTAACAATCATGTGAAGGGGTTAAGCGTGAGAAAATGGTGATTTTTATGATCATTATCTTTAGAATACTATAGGCCACCCATGTGCAAAATATGAGCTTTCTTGTCCCCACCTATCAATTTGGTAAAAATATGTTTACCCAATAGATTTTGGGTTAATGACTAAATGCTTTAATTGGTTTGTTGTTTAACTCCATTTCAATAGAAAATGGATTAAAATGAAGTGTGCAGTCACAAGAGAGAGGAACAACTCACTCACCCCCATCCCATCCCACTTCTCAAACAGCTGTATCTGACTCTGTGTTTACTGCTACAAAAGAGCAAAACTATATCTAAAGTCAATTCTGAAGTGATCACTGGTAAATTGTGATCACTTGTCAACTGTTAGGACTCGGATGCAAACTCCTGGATCCCTCCTGATACTCCAGAGGAGATTGTGAGGTCACAATGTCCGCCAATCACGATATGGATCCAAAAGCAGTCTTGACCTCGGAGGCAAGATAGCGCTTCATAAACATATGCAAAAACATGTGGTAAAATAAACATACAAAACGTTTCTTTGTCTAAAACTGGTTTATTTCATTTAAATGCATCCACTAATGACCATATAAACATGTTACACATTTGATTGTTATCAGGGAAATATCCCAAATGCCCATTACTAGGATGAAAATCAGTCCCAGCCCACAAAAGATATCCAAGGCTGTATCAGTCAGGGTATTATTAGGGTATTGGTCTGTGTTTCTACAACCTGGAAAACTATTCACACCAGTAGACATGCTTGGTTAATTTTCCTCCCAGTTTTACATCACAGCTGCAAAGCAGATTACATTTGAGTGTCTTAAGCATTTCCTCTAATAAGGTCTCTCATAAGCACAATAGGTGTCTGTGTCTGTGCAGGTGTAGGTGTGCGCACCTGTGCGTTCATGTGTGCGTGCATGCATGCGTAAAGCAACTGTTTAAGAAATAATCCCCTCATTTCCAATAAGCACTGGGTCTGTTGACAAGTATACGCATATTAGAGGAAACACTCCCTGTCAACTTGGAAGCCAAGTTCAAGATTACAAAACATTTCCTGCTTATCATTAATGTCCAAAATCTAAATATTTGTTACCTGTTAATTTTAATCACTGATCAAATGTATAAGCACTCAGTGACCCAATGGATCCATGATGCAAACAGAGTGGTCATTCAAATGAGTTGTTTGCAAAAAATGCACCTAGCCAGAGTATAGGTGTGATAGGTGTTTGTAACGAAAGAGTCTGAACCAGACAAACCAGCGATTGAAATCATAAGCATTCATCATCACAACATAGATGTGAATACCATTCAAAATAAAAACATAAAATAGTCATACTGGCTAAGAAAATATCCATATCGCTTAACAGGATATTCTAACAACACTTTATATTTAAAGTCAAGTCAAGTCAAGTTAAAGTGTAGACTGCCAGAGCTAACACATTTACACATTAATGTTCTGTAGCAATAGTTTCCGAAAATCAGTATGTGAAAAAGGGGAATTTGAACAGGGTTGCTTTGTTCAATTTGTGAAATAATTATTTATATCCATGCTTTGAATAGTAATCAATATATTCAAAAACATTTACCACAAATACATTGATATAAAAAAAGGAAATGTACCAAACATAGTAATCACCTAGTGAGGATAGCAGACGACATATATGGTCTCTGACGATATGTATATTTTATTGCCCTTTTCTTCAGCAAAATAATAAAGCTTAACAAAAAAACATTGACTAAATATACAATTATTATAAATATACACCCTCTCCATGACGTGTCAATTTCTCTCCTGACAAATCAGCACTAGCAGTGGATAATGTTTCGTATTCCACTTGAAAACACTATGTTTTGAGACTCAAATATAACTACATTTACCTCACCTGAAGCCATATAATGGGTGATCTCTTTATTGCAAGGGATGATAACTCTCATTTTAAAATGATACAAGTGATGGTCTCTGCCTGAAGTGAATCACATGATATTTCCTAAATAATAATGGTGGATTCAGCACACCTACACAAACAGTCGGAATGAATGAGTGAGTGAGTTTGGTTTTATACCATAGAATTCTGTATTGTGTCCATGACAACAGCTGGTACAATGACAAGGATACATTACAGCAATGCCAAGAGATCAATGATGTGACCTTGACCATGCTGAGTGTTACTTCCTTCTTGAGCTCACCAGCTGTCCCATGCAAATAAGCTGCCTAATACAATCAACCATGTGGAAGGACAAAGTCAATTTAAAGAAGCAGCTTGGCAAGTTCAGGCAGACTTAAGGATGTGGTAATATTATCATTATAAACTATCCGTTTTTCAAGTATCCACGAATCGGACCACGATACAAGAAAAACAGCAGTGTGTGTGACATCTTGGCTCACTTGACAACAGATACCTCTGCATGCTTATATGGCTGAAATCTTTACATTACATAATAAGAAAAAATTCAGTGTCATACAAGCACCATTTGACATGTAGATATACATTTCCATCATCAATAGAAATGCATGTCAAGTTAAAAAAAAAAATCATTTTTTTTTTAATAGATCTGAGAATGAATTAATTATAAATTAAAGTAACACCTCTTATACATACAAACAGGGAACAAATGCAGTCTAAGTAAACTTAGTCTCAGCGTATTTCATTACACTCCACCAGTGAGTCTAATAAAACCTAGTAGAAGGTCGTGTCAGGTAACCTGTGAGCGATCAATGACCGTCCAATCAAACGCGAGATGGTTAAATAGATTTAACCAATCAGACAACAGCTACTATTTAGGGATTGGAGGGACTCTCAAAATATTCAGGTCACTGACACAGATCTCTCCACAAACAAAAATCTGCATAAAACACAGTTATTTGACCTGCAGTATATACGCTTTGGGGTTTCTGTTGACATGGTTACCATTAGCTAATATTTCCGCAAGATGACATCTTTGAATATTGCCAAAAACACTACTTTCAGCGACTGTTTACTAACCATTGTCAGCATATGCTAAATAGCATTCAGGATCGTTTGGGTACAAACCTTCTTGAGATAAAAAGGTCAAAAGGTATGTGCGAATGTCCACTTTCACGATTTGGTAAACTGTTCTGATTGGTCAATCTCAAAGGTTACCTGATGCGACCTCCCATAAGGTTTTGTTAGACTCAGTAGTGGAGTGTAATGAAAAGTACTGAGGATAAGTTTACTTAGACTGGGAACAAATGAAGGCGTATACATTAAATACACATCAATGAACAAATCACCCATACAATCACCGTCATTAACTTCCTAGTGGGTGAACCACTAACCTGCAAGATCGTCCTGACAGGGCACTGACGACCAGCAAAATACTTCCATTAAATTGTGTCTCATAGATAAGACGACCCCGTTCTACAGGCAGCTTTTTTTGGTCCTCAAAAGTCGGCTTATACATACTGTAATATACGGTACATATTAACCAGGTATCACTGATTCAGTGTGTATCAATGGCCAAACAATACAAAACTCATATTGTGGCACTGAAGGTTTGGTGTCTGACAAAACGACGAGTATAAAACACACATACTACGTAACTTTTGATAAGAAGTGAGAAAGTTATTTTTCAGGCATCACTCAACAGTATTCCTGAGCATTAATCTATGCAACTGAGAAACAATGATATGTTTCAACGAAGTCAGCGAACCTAATGTTAGTCGCCTCTTACGACAAGCATGGGTTACTGAAGATCAATTCTAATGTGGATCTTCACTGGCCTTGTGATAAGGATGATCGATTTCATCATGTATAAAAATATACAACACTGATATTGAGAATAATTTTTGTGTTTCATCAAAAGAAGTAAAATATGGGTATCAAAAGTGGAAAACTATTTTACACCTTAGTTTTCCCATAAAATGTGAAAAAGCAATACCTGATATAAAAGTATGTAATATTTGCAATATTGACTGCCATCACCTGCATGATGGGATGTTGAGGTAAACAGTTTGTAAGTAACATGACATATTACTTGCTCACATGTATATATGATAAATGCAGTGCTTCCCTCAAAAAACCCAAAGTGTCTATTACAAACTTGGATGCCTTAAACTTGCTTCATTATAAAACTGAATTATACAACAAACACTTCATGCCTTTCCATTATATTTTCAGGTGAGGGGAACTGAAAGTTTGTAAAAATAACATTCTTTACACAGCAAAAGAAATACATTTTGCACCATTTTAAGCATAAAACCATAACATCTGGATTAAAATAAGGACACAAACAGAACTTAAACACTGTATACACAGGTCCTCGTGTCTTTACGGGGATTAAATATTTTTTTAAAAATACATACAAATCTGAGAAAAATGTCAAAAACAATATGTTTTTAATCATTAATCCTTGCAAAAACATGAAGGCCTCTGTACATTGCTTCAAAATTAACTATGGATTGAGACCATTTCACATACCGGAACTGCTCTAGTGAAATGAGGCAAAGTTCCTCTATGCTATTTTAATATTTGTTTCAATTTTTCTAAATCGGAAAACCATCTCATTTACCCCTGAGAAAAAGATGTTGTGCATCTTCAGGGTTGATATTGCTGGCAAATCAACAACATGTGAATCCATTGCTGATCGACACTCATTGGAATACATGCTACTATCTGAAGATTCAGAGTGATGGTTTAGCACGTATTTGTCAATTCTGGTTGGAGATGAGCCAACAAGCAGGGTATTTGAGGTGTAAGTGGTATCAGATGACGATGGTGAAGATCAGTGGCTCTGTTCACCAGCTATATGAGGCTACATTAAGACTGATACCTGTTGTGTGTCAAGGGTTCTTCAGTTTGTCAAAGCAAGGATGCTGGTTTGCCAGGATGGAAGCCCTGGGTAGAGCCACTCTTGGCGCCGAAGGTTTCAAACTTGTGGCCCAGTGGCACTCCTGGAGATGAAGTTGGATGATATTGTAATGAGAATCTGTTATATATGTCTTCCCTCAAGTGAATATCAAATATATTTATCTTTCTTAAAATGCTGTTTTCATCCTTTTTGAATATATATTATGTTATATTTGCCATTCTGTTTACCTGAGACACAATTTATGTCTCTGTTTAAGCTGCGCTAAACTGGCAACAAAGGGTGTTACCTAGCAAATATGGCCAAAGATAAGTTGAATTTTAAGTGGCCGATGAAGGTCTGGGATGGAAGAGGTCTTCACCAACCCATAGTTGCCACAAAAGGCGACCACGCTTGTAAGAGGTGACTAATGGGATCAGGGGGTTAGGCACACTGACTTAGTTGAAATATTGGTTCCCAGTGGTGTATGTTAATGCTCATACTGTTGATCACTGGATTGTCTGGTCCACCATTATTTTACAATGAGTGAGTGAGTTTAGTATTATGCCACACTCAGCAATATTCTAGCTATATGGCAGCGGTCTGTAAATAATCGAGTCTGGACCAGACAATCCAGTGATCAACAACATGAGCATTGATCTGCTCAACTGGGCACCGATGACGTGTCAACCAAATCAGCGAGCCTGACCACCCGATCCCATTAGTCGCCTCTTATGACAAGCATAGTCGCCTTTAATGGCAAGCATGGGTTGCTGAAAGCCTATTCTCCCACAGGACCTTTACAGGTCCGTTTATTTATAGACCACATCCATATAGCTGGAACATTGCTGAGTGCCGCATAAAACTAAACTCTCTCACTCACTGAATTTCAAGCACCAAAACAAAGATGGGGGTTGCCTTATCTACAGGTGAAAAAATGACATTGTATTGCTTCTGGTGAATGCTTCTCGTGAATGAAAAAGAGCAGCTAACTTTGTCAGTGAAGACATCAAATGTACAATTAAACATCACAATATATAATCAAATATGTTTTCAGTTTTAATTTGTTTTTTCTGGGTACTGTATTATATGTAAGGTTTAAATGAGTGAGTGAGTGAGTGAGTTAGTTTAGTTTTATGTCGCTTTTAGCAGAATTCCAGCAATATCATGGCAGGAGACACCAGAATGGGCTTCACATATCATACCCATGTGGGGAATCGAACCCTGGTCTTCGGCATGACAAGCAGACATGCAAGGTTTAAGACTACCATGTGTATTATGTGCCACGGCAGCAGGGAATGTGGCTTTAAATGAATATGCCATGTCATCATTATGGGCCATGGCGGTTGGGAATGTGGCCTTAAATGAATATGCCATGTCATCATTATGGGCCATGGCGGCAGGGAATGTGGCCTTAAATGAATATGCCATGTCATCATTATGGGCCATGGCGGCAGGGAATGTGGCCTTAAATGAATATGCCATGTCATCATTATGGGCCATGGCGGCAGGGAATGTGGCCTTAAATGAATATGCCATGTCATCATTATGGGCCATGGCGGCAGGGAATGTGGCCTTAAATGAATATGCCATGTCATCATTATGGGCCATGGCGGCAGGGAATGTAGCCTTAAATGAATATGCCATGTCATCATTATGGGCCATGGCGGTTGGGAATGTGGCCTTAAATGAATATGCCATGTCATCATTATGGGCCATGGCGGCAGGGAATGTGGCCTTAAATGAATATGCCATGTCATCATTATGGGCCATGGCGGCAGGGAATGTGGCCTTAAATGAATATGCCATGTCATCATTATGGGCCATGGCGGCAGGGAATGTGGCCTTAAATGAATATGCCATGTCATCATTATGGGCCATGGCGGCAGGGAATGTAGCCTTAAATGAATATGCCATGTCATCATTATGGGCCATGGCGGTTGGGAATGTGGCCTTAAATGAATATGCCATGTCATCATTATGGGCCATGGCGGCAGGGAATGTAGCCTTAAATGAATATGCCATGTCATCATTATGGGCCATGGCGGTTGGGAATGTGGCCTTAAATGAATATGCCATGTCATCATTATGGGCCATGGCGGCAGGGAATGTGGCCTTAAATGAATATGCCATGTCATCATTATGGGCCATGGCGGCAGGGAATGTGGCCTTAAATGAATATGCCATGTCATCATTATGGGCCATGGCGGCAGGGAATGTGGCCTTAAATGAATATGCCACGTCAGCACAATGTGAATGAAGTTATTCATATTTGATGGACTTTCGCATTGATATTCAGTCGAACTTTTTAGAACATGGAAGATGATTTTATTAAGATGTAAAACTTTGTAACTGTTCCCACTGCTACTTGCTTTTTGTAATTGTACCTAATGTAAAATATAGTTGGTCTACCAGTATGAAAATGTGTGATTTCTCTTGCAAAGTATGGAGACTATTCTTGATCCACTCACATATACACTTGAGTGAGTGAGTGAGTGAGTGAGTTTAGTTTTACGCAGCTTTAATGCCACTTTGAGCAGTATTGTGAGTTTACTGCCACTTTGACCCATATTGTGCATGAGGTTACTGCCACTTTGAACAATATTGTGAGTTTACTGCCACTTCGAGCAGTACTGTGAGTGAGTTTCCTGCCAGTTTCACCTATATTGTGCATGAGTTTACTGCCACTTTGAGGAATATTGTGAGTGAGTTTACTGCCATTTTGAGCATTATGTGTGACTGAAATTAGACACTGCTTTAGCTGTGGTGCTGACCAACAATCAACCAATAATCACAGATTTCTGGCACATGAAAAGGGAGGCAACTCTGGACAGCAAATTGTGTCACCTTGCATAAGTGCACCACTAATTCCCTGAGAACTTATAAGGTCAAACCCAAATACACTATGTAGTATATCCATCACACAAAAGTTTACATTCATCATGCATGTGGTGGTATGTGGTTATGATGATTTTAAGGGGGAGTCACCCATTTTGTTAGTAGTTACGGGTGGGTAGGGGATAGTTAATTTTGTACATGACAAGCAGGGGATGTCACTTACTTCATACAAAGTTTTGCCATGAAGAGTCATATATTATGAACAGGTCCTTACATTCAAAATCATTATTTTCAAAACTTCTGGACCAGTAAATTGAAAAGAAATGAGAATCTTAACACACCTGCCAGGTACTCCAGACTGGGGACAGTGATGTCGCTGTACTGGCTGATGATGCTCCCCCAGAGAGTGTTCATGGCCTTGTTGGACACCTCCTCTGGACCATGGTACAGGAACGGTCCCCATACGTCGGAGATCAAGTACTCTGTTTCCTCATGGGTCACTAGAGAGCTATGCTGAATTGTAAGCAGACTCTGTCAGTTATTCCTTCCTGTATTGGGAACTTATAATAACATGTTGCATCCATTCACAGAACAAATGAGAATTAATGGGAAATATATAATGACAGACAGACGTTGAACACCACAAGCATTCCTGGAAAATGTTGAGATTCTCAGAATCTAAATGTTAACATCTGAACATCTGATATCAGCGATATTTACAGACTACAAACAGGATCCGTATTTACCTCTATCACTGGACATACAAATGATATACGGAATCTGTATTCACCTCTAACTCGGGACATACAGATGATATACAGGATCTGTATTCACCTCTATCCCTAGATACACAGGTTACATACAGGATCTGAATTTACCTCTATTCCTCGTCGCCTTTTCTTTTGTGACGGCTCATCGTCTTGTTGTACAGTTCCGTCATCACATGCATATCCCTCAGCGTCCATTTCCTCCAGAAGTAGAACAGTGTCCCAGTCTGCATACATCTTAGATGGAAAACAGTCAGCGCAGATGTTGTCTCCAAAATATACAATCTGAAAACAATAACCTTTTTAAACAATATGTGCAAACCTTCACAGCAAACAGCACTAAACAAAGAAAAAAGGGTCCATTCCTAACACGTTCCTGGTCTTTTGGGTAGGCTGAGAATGCTTCACTGCTGTAGTTTTCTACATGATTCACCAACTGACTCACCAGTGCTGACCTAAACCCTACAATCCTATATTCTGGAGGGAAAAACAGTTGACTATTGTATTAGGAGCCTTGACAGAACAGTTTGTTTAAAGGTCACATGCAACCAAAAAATCAACTATAATTAAAACACAATTATCACTTATTCATGACATATTATATACATTGCTGCTTGTTAAAAACAAATAAACAAAATTATAAGTGTACAATCACGATTCAAAAGTGCAATATTTTCTACTTGGGCTTACTTCCCTCGAGATGAAGCCCTCAGGAGACCTAACCTAGTCATAGCTGGTGGGGTGCACTCAAGTGTAACGACGGCTTCCAACTGGCTGGTTCATTTGCTGATACGTCGAGGGTTCATTGTATGTACAGAAAGATGATCCGTTTGATGGGCATTTTAGAAGTATGGTGAGCCACAGGAAAGTAGGATTCTTTATGGATAACAACTTCATTTATTGTATGTGATGTGCCATTTCAGTATGGATTCATATACCATTGTCAAACAAAATCATATAGACTAGAAGAACATATATAGTGATGTTGGGTTTGGAAAATACATGTTCTCTGAATTTGTGTTCAATCAAATCAAAAATTATCTCAGTAGAGATGGTGAACTGGAAACTGTCATCCGTCCAAGTATAAAGCAGGACTTGAAACTGACAAGAGTTTGCACCAGTTTCCGTCAGATCCAGTCATCCGGGAAAAATGTATGTAGTTTGTTTGCAACCCACGGGCATAAAAACATGTCATGTGTTCAAGTATCACACCTGCCTAATTACATAAGAGATTAGAATCAGATGCTTGAGTCATAAATCAATTTATTTTGTTTATGGCGTATTGCCTTACAGGCATTAAGTTCAAACTGCATGTCGTCAATGATTGAAGCTGTGTATTGCATATTGTCTTTAGCAGACAGGCAGACAGGCAGACAGACATATAGGTGTCAATAAACCAGACATTGAGCTTTCTCTGTGATAGAGACTGCTTACCACAATCAACAAGTGTTTTTATGTAACGAGTAGATTATTTACTTGTTTGTGTACACAACCAAGGTTAGACTACTGCTCTTGATGATCTCTTACTCCAGGCATTCATACTGTTTCAAGCTCCGTGAACTTATTCACTGCGCATGCGTTATGGGCACAGCACAGCTGTTGAAACCACTTTTTCCCCCCAGCGCTGGGGGAAATTTTGTAAATCATTTGAACTCTGATTCACGGGCTTTTTGTTCATTGTTTTTTTCTCAACTTTATAGTTTGAATTGGCATTTTTGATGATTTGTTTTGGTAAGTGCAAATGTAGAATTTGCAAAGTTGTGTTTTACGGTGCATGTGACCTTTAAGTTCTGTAGATTGATGTAAACATTTCACCTGACAAGCCCCTAAGACCTCACAATCACCACACACTCAATACCAATAATCTCAAATGTATATGAACTATGTTCAATTTGTACTTTTAAATTTAGGAAAGCAATTTTTCAGAAAGTAGTAAAGTTTGGGATGAAGCAGAGAAAATGATGTAGAATGGGATCAGAACCATTTCAACTGTCAAAACAATCATCGTAACTGTTGAGCTTTTCAAAAGTGAATCATTATTATTCTTTTCATCAAGCCCTAATTATTAAACACCACTTTAAACATTTTTTGGAATGTGTAACATAATCAGGTGTTCATTGCTAGGACATCAGCTTATACAAGGTTTAAAGTGGACTGAATATTTCACCACTAACCTAGCTTTGGAAATCATCATCCACAGCATGTGTGCATCACTTTAAAAACAACTTTTAAAAAACTCACAGTGTGTTCTGTTGACAACTTAATCTGTGTGAAAGAAGCATTTTAACAAATGAACATGAATAGTGCTTAAACGTTCTCAAGTGATGGTTCAAGGGAAGTAACAAAAAAAACCTTTGGATTGTCTTTTCCTGTCAGTGAGGCTATAAACTTTGTGAGCTCTTTATCATTGCCACGGTAATAGAAACCACCCCTTTTCAGATCTGTTGTTGGTTCCTTTACAGAGTGTTTTTCTGTAATATATCAAAATAAAAAATGTAGTTAAGTTTGGCATTAAGGCATGAAAGACTAGATCATACACATCCTCAATAATCTCCACTATACCCTGGTTGCATCTACGACTTGGCCTGATGATTTTATTACCTCCCTGATTGACTTTTTATCCAATCCTCAAAGCAATCTTAGTGTTATGACAGTCGTAACTCTCATACTTTAAAACAGACTTACAACTGTCATAACGCTACAGTCGTATTGGGGAATGAGACCCAGGTGTCTACACTGGGAATCTGAACAAACCAATCACAACCTACTTTCGCTTTTTAAATTATCTAACCAATTAAACTTGCCAACACCAAAGATACATAGGTACTCTGAAAGAGATATAAGGAGTTCTTGCATATATTTGTTTAAAGTTTTGGACCTGTCTGCATGATTTCCCCCCAAATCTGACCTGCACTGCAAACAAACCTTCGCAGCTGCAACCACTGTCTTTGTTGACACTGACAAGCTCTGTTGTAGTAGTAGCTTAGCTGATTGGCTGCTGTGAGAATGCACAGTCAGCAAAGGGAGGTAATAAAGTTATCGGGCTGAAGCGTATATGCATTCAGTGTATAGTGAAGACTTATCATATTGATATTGAGGATGGATCGTACACTACTTTAAGTAATGGATAATACACCTTTCATCACTTCGATTATTGCAAGGTGAGTCTGTATGGTTCGACTTCAATTTAAGTCATATTCCACAGCATGAGATAAGATACCATGTGCATGGCGCATTGATCAAACGGGATCAAACATGGGTTTGACGCATGATGAGTGAATATCACAACCACTACAACTACGCTGTCTAACTACTAGGCAGTCCAAACATGGCTGTTCATTATACATCCACTCAAGGCTGTTCAACATATACTGACATCATTACATCATTAAGGAGTTGCGGACAATCATACTAATCTTCAGTTACTAATGCTTCATCAACAAACACATGATTTCTTACCTATTCTTTGGAAAGCATGCCCCTCAGTGAAGAAAGAAGGTTTCCTTGCATAGAACATGTTGATGTCGAAATAGGATTCCCAGTCATCACTGTAATACAGAGGACACTTACAGGACTGAATCAACATCAATATGTCCTCCAAATATGACAACAGTTCTCAAGGTAGGGAAATTTCATAGTCCCTGTCCTGTCCCATACTGATATTTTACTTCAGTACATTCCCTTTTCATTGAATTATATTTCATAGTTTCCAGTGAAAATATGGTTTTAACTACAAATAGTTTCCTTTGTTTCCTAGGTCTTATCCTAGAACAGTTTCCAGTAGACAGTGGGGCTTACATTAGAATAGTTTCCACTAGACAATGGGTCTTATCCTTGAACAGTTTCCACTACACAGTGAGTCTTACCCTTGAACAGCTTCCACTAGATAGTAGGTCTTACAATAAAACAGTTTCCACTAGACACTGGGTCTAACCCAAGATTAGTTTTCAATGGACAGTGAGTCTTCCCCTAAAATAGTTTCCACAAGGCAGTAGGTCTTACCCTAGAATAGATTCAGGTAGACAGTGGGTCTTACCCAAGATTAGTTTTCAGTAGACAGCAGGTTTAATCCTAGACTAGTTTCCACAAGACAGTATGTCACAACCTCAAACAATTTCCACTAGACAGTAGGTCTTACCCTAGAATAGTTTCCACAAGACAGTAGGTCTTACCCTAGAATAGTTTCCAGTAGACAGTAGGTCTTACCCTAGAATAGTTTCCAGTAGACAGTGGGTCTTACCCTAGAATAGTTTCCAGTAGACAGGATCCAAAGTCAGAGAAGGAGCTTGTGAGGAGGAAGACACATTTGTTGTCCTGCTTCAGAGATCGCAGCCACCTCTTTATGTCTTCACTACATTTCTCAACATACTTGTGTGGATTTTTCTTTATAGCTGGGAAGAATCCTCCTGTTTCTACTGGAGAATAATGAAATGGATGCAAGAAAAAATATGCAGAAACTGTTTCAGGCCAATTACGTCATTTTGTATTAAAACATCCAGTTTGTCCGGACAACAGTTCAACATGTTTCAAAAGCTTGATGAGAAATCCTTCTTCATTGAAACAAGTCATGCTTTAAAACTTTAAGAAAACTCATATTTCTTTACCTGTCCTGTACTTTCTGTCATTGTAAATACAACAGGAAAATGAAGACTGTTCACAAGTACAACAGAGATATACAATTCATTAATGAAAACTTGTTAGAATGAAATACAGGGCCAATACTCAGTTATCTCCCTTGGACCTTTAGCATAATGTATGGGGAGCTTTCTCATCACAAATAAAGGTCCGCTATACCTTTATACATACACTGATAATAATTACATGAAAAATACTTGCTTTGCCACCTTCATCCAAAAACGATTTCTCATGTTATTCAGGCAAGCAAACAGTGGAGTTCCTATCCACAAGTGTCAAACCTAGTTTTGGGGACAACTTTGAAAGCAAGACACAGGCAGAATATGGAGATGAAGTAGGGTGAGGGTTATCGTCTCACTGAAGAATATTTCGCTCATATGAAGATGTGCATGCATCTGTATGTGTGGCTGCTTGTACTAGCCCAGACTTCAGCTGGTTTTATAGTGTCAGCTCATTGAGATACTATGATAGAGTTCAGCATGAATAACCCACCCAGACACATAGTACTGACTCAAGACCAACCAGTCTTTGTTGTACCCATTAATGCCGAGAGCCAGGCAACAAGTACCATATTTCAATGTCTTTTGGGTTGACACAAAAAGGGATCAATCCCACAACCATCTGCTCTCCGGGCAGGTGCACTAACCACTGCACCAAGGAGGCAGATCACACTGACAGCAACAGACACACAGAGTATATGGTAGATATTTACATGCAAAGTTGTGATATGTATATATGTGCACTAGTGAATCTAATACATCGCCCCAGATCCGGCTGTAGTCTATCTTGTCAGCAGATTTGGAGTCCTTCATCTGGAAAGTAGAATAGTATTAAGGTAAGCTACAAGTTCAAGAAATCTATTCTACTTCACACATGACCCTGTTAACTCCCAAAAGTGAGTGAGTGAGTGAGTGAGTGAGTGAGTGAGTGAGGTTTAATGCCACACTGTATCTTTCAGGTATATCATCTTAGGGAAGAAGTGACACAAATGATCCAAATTCTGTGATGATAAACCAAAGGTCGCAATCAGCACAAACCCACTATTATACATCCACACTGAAGTCATTTTAGTTTCCAAGGCCTTGGTCTGAGCTCCTGCCAACCTTTGCTCGCTTTGCTTGCATGTAGGAAGACTGGTCATTTTCTCTATGCTGCGCAACCCATTTTGCACTACAGTTTGCCTGTGCCCAGATAAATGACAACCCCATTTCACCTGACCCGACCCAGATAACTGACCACCCCATTTCATCTGACCTGACCCAGATAACTGACCACCCCATTTCATCTGACCCAACCCAGATAACTGACCACCCCATTTCATCTGACCCAACCCAGATAACTGACCACCCCATTTCATCTGACCTGACCCAGATAACTGACCACCCCATTTCACCTGACCTGGCCCAGATAACTGACTAGCCCATTTCACCTCACCGGACCCGACCCAGACAAATGACCAACCCCAATCATCTGACATGACCCAGTTATCCGACTGCCCCATTTCACCTGAGCTGACCCAATTACCTGACCAGCCCATTTCACCCCAACTGTCCTAGTCACCTGACCTAGTCACCTGACCTGACCCAGTTACCTGAATGCCTCACTTTACCTGGCCTGACTCAGTTATCTGACAATCCTATTTCACCTGACCTGACCCAGCTACCTTGCCAGTCTATTTCACCTCATCTGACCCAGTTACCTGACCAGCCCATTTCACCAAATACATGACCCAGTTATGTGATGGCCTCATTCCACCTGACTATTCACAAACTTAATCATAGGAATTCAAGTGAACACAAAAGAATCTGGGCCTCACCTTTTTGTCTTCGATGTCAATAATTCTTGCCATGGCAACAAGGCCTGGAGTGTCAAAGTAGTTCTCAAAGAAACGAAAAGTTGCTGAAAATACAACATAAAATACATCAATAATTGTGGCAGAGTTTGTCCTAGAAAAGTGTTACAGCAGCCTATCCTAAATAAACACACACAAAATCTCAGTGAATCCCTAGGCTACCCGTCTGCCCTTAGAAAGGTTTGTTAGTAATCAGCTGTTTTGTAATGACAGAATCTTTATGTTCTTGAGTTCAGTATCAGTATAAATCACAACACTGTTTCACAGATTCTCAGAAAGGTTGAAATTTTGGAGTCAGTTTCACCTAAACCAGACATTAGCTTAATGTGGAATGAAAGACTGAAGGAATGCAGGCTGCGGATGCCACATCAGTGAAATTCACATACAGGAGCATATATATGTCTGACCCTGGAGGCATAACTCTGTACAGCAAGCATACTCTTGATGATTTAACGTTATTCTCAACAACGTTCAACTCACTATTAGAGTTTTTAACTGTCTGTTTCACAGTGTCTGCATGTTTCCAGATCTGATCCTCTCCGTAGGATGCCTGTATCTCAGCTGTCTTCAGAGCCCTTGTTCCATGAGTAGCTCTGAAACAACATGCTTCATCTATCACAAACAATCCATTTACAGATTTACAGACCTTCCAGACTTCACAGGAATACTGGTGTTCCATAACAAACATTTAGAGTTCAGTTCATACCATGAAGTTAAGAAAAAGTCTGCTGCAGTCTGTTTGGTTGAAAATCCATGTTTACTACGCCAAAAAGAGCATTTTGTGTCATCATATTTTGGTTAGCACAAATCATTAACCATTCAAAATGACTTCATGATACTACTATACATGTCAGATATTCTCTCAAATAGTGACTTCTACAAAACGTGAATTATTCAATTTTATGCATTTTATGCTCCACCAACTGCTGTTCAGATGAGGCCTGGAACTTTGTCCCTTTAATGTAGAAAGATACTGACAGTAACAAAACATACAAGACAACGTAACTAGTTTTTGCAGTAATTAGTAGTCTTCCGACATTGAGGGTTAACATGATAATTCTATTTATCTCAAACTGATTTCTCACCCACAGGTGTGTAAGAAATGCACTCATATGTTTTAAAAATTACCGTAAAATCTTGCCATCATCTGCGGTTTTGAGTATATGTCCCTTCTCGATGTCCAGAAAGAGACCTTTGCATCTGAAAAACACAGAAAGGAACATGAGGAGGAGATAGTTTGTGAGTGAGAATGTTTTTGTACCACTGTCAGCAATATTCCAGCAGCATCACGGCAGGTGACACCAGACATGCGCTTCACACATTGTACAAATGTAGAGAATTGAACCCATTCAAAGTGACCAGCTAACGCTGTAGCTGCTAGGCTAGCGCACTGTCCTGCAGACAAGGATGACAACAAAAGGAGACGCTGAGGACCTGATAACAAGGGGATCAAAAGAATATGGGCAGATTACATGTGAGGGGAGATAATGTGTTAATGCACTTTAATGTTGCACTCCTATGTGACGATGTGCATGTGTATGTGTGGCTACTTGTACTTGCCCATACTAAAGGTGGTTATGTAGTGCAAGCTCACTGAGATACAGACTGCAAGTCAGTGAGTGACATTTAACAAACTGGGACACCAGCAATATTGTTGTACGGGACCCTGGAAATGAGCTTCACACTTTGTATCCATGTGAAGAAACAAACTCTGAGATTTCATAAGGTAAGCATCAGATGATAAGTAAAACATGGTAAGGAGATAAGCAAAATATAAAGAGGAGACAATAATTAGAACATAATGAGATGATAAGGAGATAATATACAGGACATAAGTAAGGTAAAGGTAAGGTAAGACATGGTAAGGAGATAAGCAAAACATAAAGAGGAGACAATAACTAGAACATCAGGAGATAATATAGAGGAAGAAAGTAAAGGTAAGGTAAAACATGGTAAGGAGATAAGCAAATCATAAAGAGGAGACAATAACTAGAACATAATGAGATGATAAGGAGATAATATAGAGGACATAAGTAAAGTAAAGGTAAGGAAAAACATGGTAAGGAAATGGCAAAACATAAAGAGGAGACAATAACTAGAACATAATGAGATAAGGAGGTAATATAGAGGACATAAGTGAAACATAATCCTGATATATAGAACATAAAGAGGACATGAAGAGAAGAACAGATGTACCACGGAAATTAGCACAACTGCAGTTTCACATTGTTAACACATTATTGTTTTTCATTTCCCAAACAAATATAAAAGTCATCTGTCTGCCTGTCAACTTTGGTGAACAAATATTGCACAGTTTTCAAAGTCAGTTCCAGAAACAACACCTCAGACAGCTGGACAGACTGTGTCCAACTTAATAGATTCCACTACCAGTGTTTGCATTAACACAGAAACAGGAGTTTTTCACACACAAAAAAATAATAAAACCATGCAAAATATATTTTGTGCGAGTGTTTTTGACACATAAATTCTGATCTACATAATTTTAAAAAGCACCTTAAAACTGTGGGGGTACTGAAAATTTCACACACAAAAGATTTGGTCTACATATTTATAATTATATTTCTGCGCGCACTCATACAAAACCTACCGCGATCACTGACTACAATACTGGGTATTCTCACGTGTATCTCTCATACTCACATAAACTCCTTGTACTTGAATAGGTCAGACTTGATGGAAGCGTCATAGCCTTTCTCCTCAACCAGGAAATCAGTTATACACTTGTATGACAGCTGGAAAATGATACAAAACTTAAATGGATGCATTAGGTTGCATAATAGGCACACACTTTTGAAAACAAGTTATGTGGTAGAAACAGATTACATATTTTTTCCAACCAAAATTATCATTAGATTTAAAAAGCAAATAACTTTTTCCTGACTGGATCTGTGGTCCGTCATGTGTGAAAAATGTCTTCTTAGAAATTAAAATTATCTAAACTTCAGCAATTTCCAAATTTTATTTTCAACATGATTTGCTTATTTTGATTATTTGTTATAGTTAAAGTCAGTACTGTATCATAATACATAAACAGGTGAGCTGACAAGTGTAAAATTGGCCATGTCTTAGATAATTCACAAAATTATCATAAAAACGTGAGTAACTTGTGAATTTCTATCTACAAACAAGACTTAGAATGATTAGAAACAAAACATATTTTGGTAGTATATATCCGAATATGCTATTGCTTATATCTTCGATTGATACCATCTGAGACCATGTAATAGATGGTCTCTGCTACCATATGTCTTTGATGAACATGGAACACATAGATAGATATATCTACATCATGATAATCGTCAAACATGATCATGACAAGTATTATTGTATATATATATATATTGTGTTTCATTTAATAAATGAAACTTATGGCACACTGATATAATTATAGTCACGTCTGAAGCATCTTAAGCGGCTGATTTTGTGGATTTTGAATCTATACGTTCAAATAAATCGAAACGCATCAGCAGCTGATCACAGTTCTCACATTGAACACTTCCACCAGTCTGTATTTCGCCAAAGTGTGATCCAGATCGAAACCGTAGGCATCGTAATCAGCCAGACAAACAGTGCTTGGATGACCCGTGCTCATTGTGCGTCTCTGCGCTGCAGTTGTCAATATCCGCGCTGCACTGTGCACGTGTTGGGTATTGTTGTTGAGCTGACCTTGCCGGGAGCGTGTGGTCACTGAAGTCCTAAGCGAGAGGCAACAGTTCTCTTTTATCCTACATCTGGAGAAACATCGTATAATAAACATTCAAGATTCTCCTCGTAAACTAAATATTTATTTTGTTTTAGAAGTTATGTAATAGCACTTCGATCTAAACATTCGGCAAGACACGACAGCTTTCGCCGCAATAAAAGGGAGATAAGCGCCCTCCTAAATTTGGGGCTTGCCGCTAAATAAGATTCAAACCGTGAACATGTATACTTCTCCATAATTGAGTGATCAGAGATCTCTTGCATTGCTCCAAGTCGTGAAACAGAACATTATTCCTAATCAACTGTAAGCATGCCACACTTTTTCACTGGCTGGAACCTTGGCATGTTAATGGTCCTTATCCTGTTTTTAATTCCCTATACATTAAGCGCGCGCGCGTTGGCTTGTATTATGAGCATGTGTGCACTACTGTCAACAAGGCAATTAACAAGTTTCAGTGACACCATTTCTTAATTTTGGAGCATGAGCTATCCTCCACTTTCCTCATGCGGTAACTCAATACAAACAGAGCATGTCAATAATTTGTACCGGTCCGTGTGTGTTTCATTAACACTAAACCACATTTTCGGATACCACATTATTTCACATATCTTGAAGACCTATTAATTATGTGATTACAACGCGCTTCACCTTTAAAGGCATTTTGTTTATTGGTGCATTCATCTAGTTTGGTGAAGGTATGTCTCACTTGAATAACGATACTGTTACCTGTTTCTTTTGGCCAATACTACTTGTTTTAGGGTCCTAGATTAGTGGAGCGGGATAATCCTCTACAGCAAAAGGTGCACTTTTTATGTTGTCCCCTGTGATATCTGCCCACCTGTGGTATTTAGTCATTGCGTTGTATGATCCTGTAAACCCAGAGTTAATGAAGCAGTTAAGCGTGATAATCCCCTACAACAAACGATGCTGGGTCAAACTAGATATTCATGAACTAGAGACAAGACCAAATGATTTGATCCATGGAGTTTTAATATAGATATGTCGTTATACAATTAAAATGAAATTAACACAGCAGGAACATAAACATGCACGAACAGAACGATAAGTTACCATGGAAATTGTCTGTCAGCACAATAGGTGCAGGATAAGAAGCGAGATAGTTGCAGTTTTTCACAAATCCGCCGAGGTTAAAATAGTGTTTATTATGTAAATCCCGAATGCACACATGCATTGTGATGGACGGCGAGGATGCACATACGTTGGTTGTTCCCTCATTTGGATCTGAACACGTAAACATAACCCAGAACCTCCAACCTGCATGGACTTAAAGAGGACAGCGTTGCTGGACAAGTACATTTGTTGTGGGCTATATACATATTTTCTCGGTGTGTATATATTCATATTCACGTACTATGGATCCATGGCCTTTCAATGTCGAGAATGTACTGTACTTGTTACAGGCATTACTTCATATCATATATGCAGTCCTCACATTGCCTTGACGTTCAAGAACAATCTAGCGTCCGGGCACACAGGCAGGTTTGCCTCATACTTTTGTTCTGCTTTGTCGAATTCCCCGCGCAAACATTTATTTGCATTGATTTGTTTACGTTTGAACAAATCACGTGGCGTTCTATAAATAGCACGGTCTCAGCGCAACATACACACACAGACAGCGGTGTCACAGACTGCCTGTTATTTTGAAGTAAAAAACAGGAAAAGTTGTGTTTTACGAACGCTCAATGCAACAAATGCTGTTACCCCAAGAGTTTGATGTTTCTGTCTCGGAGGGAGACTTCACACTCACCTGCCTTGACGTTCTGGATGTGGACTATTTCGATTCACTGCAGGTATTAACATGATGGATTATTTCTTAACAATAACAACCACCAAGGATTTTGAACCAAGTCTTATAATATATTTATATTTGGTGTTGAAATAGTTGTTTTATGTTTACTCAGAATATTTACTGTTGTGCAATATATAAACATTGTATGTGGGTATTTATAGTTGTAAATATGTTTAATTTAGAACCACGAGTGAATCATCGTCTACTGCAGAGTGACTGATTCAGTCATATTAGTTGTTATCCTCGTTTCACGTTTATAACTGTATGGGTAGTATATATTGTGTGAATGTGGATTGTCGTTTTGGTGGGAGTATGTCGGTATAGTTGTATTTGAAAAAATGCAATTCGTACTTCTTGATCACAAGGAAGAATGGCCTTCCTTGGATGCAGTAGTTTTCCGATAATTTTCCCAGGAAGGGGTTGAACTTTGTGGGATTTTCCGAAGGAACTATAAATAGAACTGACGTAGCAGTAAACTGTCAAAGTTGCTCGTGTAATTCCGGGTGTTCACGTAAATGTGCGATTGAGTTAATCGTATTAACTGGGTTCCGTCCCTTTGATCGACTGAAATTACTAATGTAGCACAGCGTACCAAAGCATACACTTGATCGACGATTGTTCATATTGATCACCGCTCGGCATTTTCCGCTGCCGAGCGGTTCGTTTACCACGTGACATCAATATTTATGTCAACACAGCGTAAACCCACGTACCGTAACAGTATTATATCGTCTGCCAAACAAGTGTGATGTGCTTGACCATGAGTTAGGGTTCTTTCTTTCATTTAATTAAAGCATATATTTTTATTCCGTAAATGCAAAACGTCCCGGTTGAATGGCTTTTGCATATATGCATGCTTGTCATGTCAAGTCGGAAACAAACCAGTTTCGAGAAATTTGATTCAAATTGTTCTTTTACTGATACCAATATGTCAGTGACAGCAGTAGCATAGGCGGATGGCGAGGGGTGCAGGTGCGCGCGTATGTGTGTGTGTGTGTGTGTGTGAGAGAGAGAGAGAGAGAGAGAGAGAGAGAGAGAGAGTTGGGGGGACCGATGTCTGGTCCAGATAGACTTTATTATTTATAGACACATGTAGACCACAGCTACTGAACGTGGCCTTAAACTAAACTAGCCCACTCAGAAGTCATAGACAGGCATCATTCAGCTGGAAATGTGCAGTGCGATGTTAAACTAAATCAAACACTATGATTCAATAATTTCATCACTCTTTTCCAGCCTTCTCCGGGTTCAAACTCATGCATACAGTCCTTCATAAGAGATATCTGCCAACAAGCGGCGTCACAGCAAACGGCCGTTGATGCCACTGATGTGTCTAAAGAGGTACCAAAAGAACACACAAATGGGAGAGTGCCACGTCATAGAAAAAATTCACACATCAAAGCTGAGAAAAAAAGACGGAAGAAAATCCATGTGAGCAATAATTCTTAGATTCATTTCCATATAAAAAAACGTTTCCTTGTTAATCTGATATGCATTATTGTATGTCACAAAAGTCTGACACTTCTTTAAATATATTGGTTACGAACATGCGCCTTTTATTCATTTTGTACTACATGTTTGGAACATACAACTTTTGTAATGTTCTCAACAATATTTCGCGTTGCACTTTAGTCTGCCGACCGAGTTGCCCGCAGTGTTTTTGTGCACTAGCATGACCAGGGACATCAGCAAGTTTCAAGGCAGCGATAGCCCAGTCTTACGTCACTACCTTGAGTGAAAAAGGAATATCACATATATCAGATATGAACGGAGGAAACTTCACTGTGCCCGAGGTCTTTCAAGAAAATACAAGTAGGCGGTCGGTTGAGCAAAAATAATGGATTCTTTATTATAAGTTTTTTTGTCTCTAGGAGCAGCTCCGCATGCTCCATGACTACGTTCCGGCACTGGCGCCGAACAAGAATGCCAAGAGACTGAGTGAACTAGAATCACTTGAAGAAAGTAAGTAAACACTAACTGTTCTCGCTCGTTACCTCGGTGCATGTGCACATTCTAGGTCGGGCATGTCATTTTTTTTCTATACATGTGAATACACGAATCTTATGACATATGTTCATGGTGTCGTCCCGAATATTTTAGCTGGAAAATATATTAAAGAGAAGAAGGTCCGCCATGACACTCGCAAGGACGAGATAGAGAAACTAAAACGGGAAAGAGAACACCTGAAAATGGATCTGAAGTGAGTATCGGTATTTGACTAAAATAAACGTCATCCCTACTTTCTCGCACGGCTCTTGACAAGTATTCTTTTCATTGATGAAAATTTGATCACCAAGAATTGAACCATGAATTGAAAAATTCCACTTGTCTTTTACAACATACATTTCCTCACGTACAATTAGACGGAGTTGTTTCCCTTGTTTTTCACATCTGTCCAAACATGTGCCGTAGCCGTGATTCTCTTGTCCAGTACAGCTGCAACTAGACATGTTCCTATCATTTAATAATTTTAGACTCACTGATGAGTCATTACACCAGTTTCTCTCTTCCACTCAATACTGGTACAATTCTGTGCTCCATGTTGCATAATTGTACAATATAAGGTGCCTCTTATACAGAGAAAATCATAGTCTACTGAAAGGAGCAAAGTCTGTCTAGATACGAATTAACAAGCAACATGTGAGTGAAGTAAAGTGATAACCAACTATAACACTGCTAATCATTATGTAATATCAGTCTGTCTGACAATGAGTTTGACCCACCAGAGTACATCTCACACATCTCGGCCATCATATACAGCTCGTTCAGGAATGGCCGGTTGGCATTGTCACGTGACCACTTGGCGCTGTATACTTTGGTAACTCAAACATAGTAGAGGTATCCTTTAATGGAAGCTGTGAATACTACTTACACGTCGTCTTTTAATGTGTCGACGATTTAACGAATACCTGTACAATCAGGGCCCCTTATCACAACAGTCTCGCAAGGCTACGATCCCGTAACTTTTCGCGCAGCATTCGTACCCCCTATATTACAGTATAGAAGCACAGGCAAACTGTAGCACAAATGGGGTTGCGCAGCATAGAGAATGTGACAAGTCTTCTTATATGCGAGCGAAGCGAGCAAAGGTTGGCAACGTACTTTCCTCGCTTCGGTTCGACAAATATTTTTCATGTCAAAATATCTCGGCGTAAATGTACAAATACTTATGATGCAACTCACTGACCAATGCCAAAACGGCGACATTTCAAACTACCAGTGTATTCATTTTCCCCCATAATGTCGTCTTGCAGTCATCCCGTGGATCTTGATCACTGTTTCAGCACATTCCAAGCTGCGCTTCCTTCTTCGGGGTTAAAGACGGACACCCATCACCAGTCAGTTCTTGACCGTTACGACGCATACTCACACCGGAAGTTCGCCGATACCTGGCACTACGGTCTTGTATCCTTGTTTACAATAGCAGCCATCGGTGTTTTAGCCAGGCAGCTTTGCTGTGGACATTTCACAGCCATAGAACCACTCTCTTTCAGTCAGACATACATTCTGTGAATATGCGTTAGTCTAAGATTGGTCTAAATTCAGACCTTGTCATTAATCTTTTTCAGTCGACCCGACTCGACTAGTTTAGGAATCATGAATATTCGAATGGATATCACGTAAGGTGCAATCCTAGCTATTGGCCGTCTAAGTTCTGACGAATGTTTCTTTCATTCTGTGGACAATTATTTTACCGCCGAATAAGATTTGTCGTTCGATGAAGGTTTTCAGAGGCTATCCGTCAGTTGGGACAGTAAGTGGTGTCACCATGGGCGAGATGTACACCTGTGCATTATTCATTGCAACAGAGTGTATGCCTCCTGTCAGTTATACAGTAATTCAGCCATAGGTCATTCCCTTAACTGCTGTTTTACTGCTAAATTGTCGAACGTCTTAATGCGCGCATGTACATAAAACTGATGGGTTAAGAATTTGGGTAATGTACGCAATACGCATGTTAGCTGCACCTGCGAGTTTATGGATGGTACTGCGGTGACATATAGCTCCTTAACAGCTTCAAAGTTTGATCGGATTGTAGGCAGGCAGCTTGCAGACTCGTACGTGGGGCAGACGAACACCAGCACGGCGGAGCCCTACATACAGAACCTGATGAAGTGGACTGGAACCTGCCTTACACTCACCAATCTCCGACCAGGTGATACCATCTTCGCGTGTACACACCTTTCACCTCCCACCTTTAGCAACGATCCCTTGTCTGATCACAACGTATAAAGTTGCATCTTTCAGGCGTCCCTGAGACACGTGGGCGTGTTTCCAAGTCCAAATTCACCTTGCTTATGTCTCGAGTTTTAGGGGTGGTGGAGTAGCCTAGTGGTTATTGCGTTCTCTCGTCGCGCTGAAGACCAGGGTTCGATTCTCCACGAGAACGGTGTGTGAATCCTATTTCGGTTGTCTCCCGTCGTGTTATTGACGGAATATTGAAGAGGTGGAATAGGCCCATACAGCCTCAGAAGAATTCCACACAACAAACCTGATCTTGTCCTTTTCAAAAAAAAGTCAGTGTATTTATTAAATCAAATGATATTGAATTTTCAGTCCCTTTTGACAGCAACGTGATTGGCAGCTTTCAGTAAAGCATGTTATGCGGTCCTCGCCCTTGAAATGTCTCGCTTGCATCCCAAGTACACTGCCGCTGGCTCCCTACTTTTCCCAGTGTCCTTGGTTTGGTACCTCCTGATCTCATGTCGCAGAACCGAAGAGTGATTCTCCACTGTTACCAGAGCTGTTGTTTCATTCTTGGTCATACAATGTGATGCTGTGTTTCCATATTCATAAAAAGCCTGGGCCTAGATTTTTCGAAGCTCTCTTAGCGCTAAGACAATCGTAAGTTAATGTTAATGTAAATATATGGCGCTTGCGACTATCTTAGCGTTAAAAGAGCTTACAAAATCTAGACCCTTACTGCGCCTGGACCACGCAGCCTCTCTCATGTTATATAATTAGATATTAAGGGGACACAGCATGACATGTTTTACACCTTACGACATTGTATTGCAGTGGTGATCTCCGGTCTCCGGAATGTGTCTGTAAACACAAGCATGTTGGTGAACCCAGCGGCTGTCAAGCAAGAACTTGCCCTCTCCATGCAAAAGAGTGTGTCCTCAACAGTAACTGCGGCGGCAATCACGTCAACGGTGACTACAGCTGTTCCAGCGTCTGCGGCTGCACCAACTACACCAACCACGTCAGCTTCGTGCACTCCATCATCATGACCTTGGGTTGCGGAGTGGGCGTAGCTTAGTTACCACGGTTACATACGTTAGATTCGCCGATGTAGGGAGGTGTTTATTGACATGTATTGATAGCGTTTGAGAATTAAGGGTCGTGCCAATATAGGCGTCATTATTTCCAGTCATTCGCATTTAGCACAAGTTTGTGACTTAACATGCACGCAGCGCAGCAATAAGTTGAAGTCTCTAAACTTCCATTCCACCACGTACCTTCAGAGCAGTGATCATGAGGACCTTTCATAACATCGTTCTCCAATTTCCAAGCTTGTTAATATTTTTCGATGTTTTCTGCGTAATATGAACATGTTTGAAACCACGAATAGCCCATTCACTGATAAATCGTTGTGGAACGTGTGCTACAGAAAACTACAAAAGTGCACCTACCTGTAAATACCGGTCGAGATCGTCATGTTTGGCTTGCCTTTGTATGTTTATGTTGTATTTAGAAAGGCTACCGTCATATCGGCGTTGACATCTTTATACACTTGTTTATGTTATGTATTTATGTGTGGCAAGGCGCAGAGTAGTACTCACCCCACTCACTGTAGTACTAGTTGCAGATGACACAATGTTGAATTATTCACAGTGTTAGTACGCCCATTTACAGCCTAACACAAAACATAACCGGTCTCCATTTTGTTTTGGTAGGGTGGGGTGGGGGCTTGTTGTTTATTTGTCTCTTCTTTCCATTTTGTTCTGTAATCCGGAAACCTCACCAAAGGTTTGTTGTTTTTAAGAAACGAACATCTGTATTTTCAGATATAAATTGTCAAGAAAACCTAACAGTTTACGATTATATCAAAATTGTTTGATATATTGGTGGTCTGTCAAAATATCTACGATTAACGAGTCTCAGAAGTACGAGGGGGTCAGTGCAATAAGATGTCGAATAGCGTCACAGGCTGGAGATGGTTTGTCTGGTAACACGAACATCTTCTTGTGTCTCTCCAGCTTCCAGGTTTGCTTCCGACATCTTCACTGTTTGACACTATACACAGTCACAATTGGATCTGTCGCATGGATTCGATTCATGGCATTTTCTTATAGGTACCCACAGAGTCTATCAGCATGGCAAGGAAACCACAACTGCGCGTCCATTTCTTGAGCCATGCGTTTTGACGGTATACTTGCAACGCCGCCCAAACGTTGACGTTAAAATGGTAGTGGTTCACTTTCATACAGACTTTCTCAATGACCATTTGCTTTGTGCTCCTCTACCCAGCCTACGTAGGTATCTTTACAGCCTTAAGCACTACTGCTGTACTTACCTACGTCAAAGAACCTTTTTGAACAGTAAGTACTATGTTCAGGTAAAATTATATCACAAGACTCTTTATATATGACGTCATACTCAAGTGTCAGGTTCACATACACACGCATACGCACACTCCACACCAAAAATGGTAAGCATAGACCAGTTGTATTTCTTGTTTTTCGGATTTTTGTTCTCTGAAAACCTAAAGGCAGGCGGGGAAAAATAGAATTAAAATTTCCAAAGTAACATTCCATCTAAATGTATTTTATTTTTGGCAATAGGGGTTAAAAAAAACAACCTATAAAGTATTTTCTTGTGAGTTTACATTCTCAACACATAAACATTAGGATTTTATTTTTTGAGCGGAGAAATTAATTTTTAATTTTTTTTCTTATTCTTGAAAACTTACGGCAGGCGGATCCGTGAAACAAGCAATACAATTGGTCTGGCCTAATGGGGAATATGTTTTGTAAATAGGGGGAAATAATTGATTTTGTTCAGTTATTGTAAAAATTCCCCTATTAGCAAGTTCTGAAACCAAATGAGGCAAACATGTGCTAGTTTAGAATACTTACATTCTTATGACTCATTTGCTAAAACAAAAAAAATATTTAGGGTGATTCTTCAAACATTAACCATTGTATATTTGTGTGTATATATATATATATATATGTTATAACAAAGCAGGAAGGGTGGACCCCACCTAACCACTCAAGTCTTGTCGCTGGTGTCGAGCGATCACTTTTTGCAAGTTGTATTGTGCAGTGTTGTCGAATAAACCAATACTTGTTTTAAGTTTCACTCGTGTTTTCTATTTCAGTCATAGCAATAATGGTTGAAAAGACTTTAAATCATTTCACTGTTTTCTACAAATATGTGCATACACAGATCCTTCAACAACAACAACAACAAAATAAAACAAAACCAATGATTTATTTACAAAAAAATATCTCCCATGGTTTATACAACATGTGACAACATGGGAAGACAATGAATTCTTTTCGGACCGGATGTACACAGAGAACACCTGAAAGTACACATTTTCACACTGACCTACCCAAACCACGGGTCTCCATTACTCACTCTCCGGGTTTGAACTGGTCCTATGCAACGAATGCTTGTCCTTTAAGACGACTAACGGGGTCAGGTGGTCAGTCTTGGTTAACACATGCCTGGTGTCCCAGTTGTGTGGATTGAGGGTCGTGCTGTTAATCACCCGACCCGTTAGTCGTAATTCTAACACGGATCTTCAAGGCACTGTGATGAGTGTTGACAAACAAACATGATGTGCGCAGATAATCATACCATTTTCAAAAACATGTTTCAGATACCGAAAAGCAATGTCTGGCAGTGGTATAGCATTGAAGTCAGGGCACATATGAATATAGAGGTTGCGAAAGTTAACGAGGATAACTGTTCTAGCAGTATCATTGTCTCCATCTTGAGTGCATACATGTATTGTTGGATGGTAAATAGCAAGTATTTGAAATACACACTCGGACCGCTGAAAACAATGTTTATTCCTATTGCAGGATAGTTAGCATCCCCAAACGCACTTGGGTTGTAATTTCTACATTTGTTATCCGTAATTTCTATGTGAACTAATACATTTAATAGCCTAAAATTTATAACGTACAATTTCTGATAACTTACTTTGCAATACAGGAAAATATTTAGAGCAGATGCGATCAAACTGCTTAAATACACAAAACATTTATCTAATACAATAACCAACACCCGTTACGCTCATGTTAATCTTTTTGAGTTCGCCATTACGTTTCAAAGACCTTTTCCTGGTGTCCTCGAAGTCGGCCATCATCCGAAACACAACAAGCACTGGCGAGTAGACATCCGTCGGCGACATCCTCGTCATGCGATGGGCGACCAGTGGCATATTCAGACAGCGTGTCTGATCTAGGCCGAGCTTCTCGTGGATGAACTGCCGGACTTGGTGAGTCACATCTACACCAGGTGCTTCCTCTATTCCGTGAAACACCAGTCGAAACCTCTCGTTTATGCTGTTGACTGCCGAGATGAACCGCCGCACACCATCCGCGCCCGCGCCACTGTCAGCCATGTCACCCTGTCCCCGACGTTCAGCCGCTACTTCCACAATTTTCTCCACCTTTGCCAGCCTGCTGTTAATGTTTCCCACCTCTGTTGTCAGTCTGTCCAGTTTATCGACTATCCCCGATTGAGCGCTCAGTACCTGAGACAACATTGCTCGCAGCTGTTGATTATCCCCCTCGGACGCCATCTTGGATCGTAGATACATGAAATCTGTTTACTGTGACTTAGAACTGAATGGGCACTTTCCCGCTTGTACAGCCGTCAGTCAGTGTAAACAGTCTGCCTCACAGTCGCCGAACCACATTATTTTACCTACCAGCTAGCCCTCCCTACCGTGCTAAAGCCCTAAATGATGCAAGTCTATATTTCTGCAGGTTACGGATCTCTCTCACCTCAATGGGCTTCGTTAAATGGGTTTAATTTGTTACCATCAAAACTATATACACAGTATGCTTTATGTATGGCGTACAGACACGTGTTGCACTGGTTAATCTACAGGCAGCATCGGGTAGGGCTACTTCAGACACCACCTGGATCCGCACTCACAGCGTTCACCGTAAAACCTCAAATACAATTTGAACTAATACTTTGAGAATCGGCTACATGTACATACGTTTCAGCAGTAATTTTAGGACATTTCTTTATAGATATGACACCGCTACCGCAGCACACACAAGGTTTGTAGGTTGTCTAATTACGTTGGTTATCAAAACTTTCTGCAGAAAAAATACTGATGTGAAATAGATTTCCAGTAACACTTACTTAAACAAAACATGTATAGTAAGTTTGATGATCAATTTATGCAAATTAGTGTACGCTCATTTCAGTACCGTAGATTACAATGACAGTACCGCTGGTTACATAGTTCATGGTCTTCAGTGGCATTATTAGTAAGATAATTCTCTGCCACGTACTTGCCACAACTATACTGGACACAAATAGTTAGGGATATGCGTAAATTTGGAAATTATTAATAATAATCTATTTATTCATTGACACACTGGTGAAATATCAATTACATATATACCAATATCCCTAACATTCTTTGTCCAGTATAGTTCTAGGCAAAGTCTTGGTTTAGAAGGAATTGTAAAATGCTTCAACATTAATCAGATTGAGTACAGTTGCTCTCAATAATGGTTCTAACTCCAAACTGGGGCATGCAAGGGTAACTATGCCCTTGACGGGTTCCAGTTTTTGACTCTTTGTCAATCTTTGGTTGTGACTGAAAGATGGTGGTGGGGTAGCCTTGAGGTCAAAGCGTGGATCATCACGCCGAAGACTCTGGTTCGATTCCCCACATGAGCATAATGTGAGAAACCCATTTCTGGTGACCTCCGACGTGATATCCCAGCTAGATTCACAGTTAACGTTGCCTCAGACACGAGTCCTTTTAAGATGGTCATCCCACTCCATGTCGTAATTGATGACATCATCCATGTAAGCCTCGACACGATCAAGGCCTGATGTGACATTGTTGACGAGTCTCTGGAATGTCGCTGGAGCGTTCTTCAGACCAAACGGCATCACCTTGTATTGATACAGTCCATCTGGTGTAGCGAATGCTGATATTTTCTTTGCATGGTCTGTAAGTGGAATGGGCCAGAAGCCCTTCAGTAAGTCAAACATACTTTAGTTATATACTTGGCTTGACCAATGCGATCAATGCAATTGTCCACTCTCGGAATAGGATACGAATCAGTTCGTGAGAGCGCATTGACAGCTTTCATGTCAGCACAGCAGCACCAACTACCTCCACTCTTCAGCACAAGAACACATGGGGAACTCCAAGGACTGTCACTGGGTTCAATAATGTCATTGTCCACCATGTATTTCACCTTTTTCCGAAGAATTTCATGCTTCACTGGATTCATCCAATAAGGGTGTTGTTTTACAGGCACAGCATCACCTACATCTATATCATGACTAACAACATCAGTTGGACCAGACACATCAGGAAATAAGTGAGAGAACTCATGAATCAAATCTAACATCTGAACTTTCTCCTCAGGGGATAAATGTGATAGTTTTTCATCAAGGTGAGCTAACACATCAGAATTTCTCAATTTTGGTGAAACATTATCACTAAGATTATCAAACTTCACATTGCTAACACAATCATCAATGTTGACAACATTTTCACAATTGTCTTTAGTACAATCAATAACTGGGGAGAGTGTGGCAATACAATTGACATGTTTGCTTCCTAACCTATCATGATATTTCTTAATCATGTTGATATGACAAAATCTCTTTTGTTTACGACGACCAGGCGTCAGGACGACATAGTCTGTGTCCCTAACCTTTTTGTCAACAACATATGGACCTTGATATCTTGCGCTCAGTGGCTGACCAGGAATGGGGAGCAAAACTAACACTTTCTCACCACAAGAAAAATGTCTCTCTTTTGATTTTCTGTCACAGTTAGCTCATTTTTTCTTGTGAAAATTTCAAGTTCCTTCTTGTCAACTCACTTGCTTTTAATAGTCTGTCCCTAAATGTAGACACATAATCTAAGAGATTGATCTCACGTCTAACATTGAGCCATTGTTTTTTACGTGTTTTAGTGGCCCACGCACAGTGTGGCCAAACACAAGCTCAAAACTTTCCTGAACTGACTCTTTGACAGCAAACAACAACAAATGCACAACCTCATCCCAATCTTTCTCTGTCTCAAAACAATAAGTCCTGATCATATTTCATCGAATTGATCAAGTTTGATGAATCCTCTCTAAAGCTCCCTGTGACTCTGGATGGTAAGCACTAGACTTATCTTGCTTAATACCTAACTGGTACATAGCTTGTTGAAACACCTGAGACATAAAATTTGAGCCCTGATCAAACTGAACAACATCTGGCAAACCAACTAAGGTGAAAAACTTGATCGAAGCCTTGACAATCACAGGAGCAATAATCCTACGAAGCGGAATTGCTTCAGGAAATCTGGTAGAAGCACACATGATTGTGAGTAAATACTGATTACCAGACTTAGTCTTAGGTAGAGGACCAACACAATCAACAATAACTCTACTGAAAGGTTCCTCAAAAGTCGGTACAGCTTTCAAGAGAGCGGAAGGAATTTTCTGATTTGGTTTTCCAACAATTTGGCATGCATGACAGGTCTTACAAAATTCAGCCCCATCTTGTCTCACACTGGGCCAAAAGAAATGTGCCCAAATTGTCTCACAAGTCTTGTTTACACTCAAATGACCTGCCATGGGACTTTCATGTGCCAATGAAAGTACATGTTTTCGAAATAATTTCAAAATAATTTAGGTACCACAGTTTGATGGTACAATTTCCATTCATCCTCCGCAGGAACATCCGGCGATCTATATTTCCTCATCAGAACACCATCCTTGTAGTAATAACAAACTGGAACCTTGCTAACGTCCTCAAAAGAAACAGCCTTACTAGCTAACTTCTGCACTTCAACATCCTCACCCTGTGCACTAATAAGCTGCTCTCTGGAAAGAACATGTTCACCATCTGACAAACTATCTGACTTATCAAGAAGTCCTGAAGAGCTACTACTCTCTGAAGATAAGTCCTCTGTCTCTACCTCACACAAAGAATGATCCATGAATGTACCTGACAAATCATAAATGGTATCATTCTTTCGACATTGAACGAGTTTCTGCACAAGAAGGAAAAATACCTGGAAATTCATCCTCCAACTTTTTTGTACTAACTGAACTCTCCAGCGAAACAATGACAAATGGATCAGCGCCAACATTAGCCCCCATAAGATCACTACCGATCAACAAATCGACATCCAGAACTGGGAGAGAGTCAAGAACACCAACTTTCACCTCACCTGAAATCAGATCTGAAGTCGAATTCACAAAATGGAGAGAAGCAGAAGAATTGCCACCTATACCCTTAAGCAAAACATCTGAGTTAGCTGAAGACTCATCAGAAAAAGGCAAAATATCCTTCAAAATCAGAGATTGAAGAGCTCCAATATCCCTCAAGATAATAAGGGGCCGTGGGGTAGAATTATCTCCCAAAAGTGACACAGAACCCTTATAAACAAAGAGCAAAAACTCCTTCCGAACTACAGAATGTGGTGACTTACTCTCACAAACAAAACTCTCCTCAGAACCACCTGAAAAGAAAGGCTTAGGTGCGATGGACACAAAAGCATTTGGACAACCTGTAGCCTGATTTCTAAACTGGAGTTTGTAACATGCAGACACCAAATGACCTGGCTTCTTACAATACGCACAAACAGGATCAGAATCACTGGTAGTCTTAGGCTTAGACTGAAAAGTATGTGACTGCTTGCCACTAGAATATGAACCTGTTCTAACACTGTTGCATAATAATACATAATTTGAACGTTCTTTCAAATTTGTTCTGTTTTGCTGGTTCACAGGGGGATTTCTTACATCGTTTGTCACGGTAAATCCTTAACCGTAACACTAATGAAACAATATTAACAATATCTGAACAACAATAAACCTTTCAGACTATCTTTGAAAATTCCCGAAAAGGGAAATTAAGGTGAAGTTTGTGTATCGTTGCTTTTTAAACTATGTTGCAGCTTTTTCGCTAATTCCCATTCAAACACAAATTTGCTGTTCTTATAAGTTCCATAAGGCACATAAGAAGGAAATATTCTTCTGAATGATGCATCCTTATCAATCAGTTTCAAATAACCATTACAGTGTTTAATGTTTGTTAATAACACTTTGGCATCTTAACTCTATGTGAAACACTCTTTTCATTTTTTAATGAGTAATTGACCTCACACAGGCCCTGCAACAGCACACTTTAGTGACATACGCAAGACATTACGCCGTTCTTGCTCTTTACACAACGAATTGAGAGAATAGTGATGACAGTAATTAACCCACTCCTCGTGAGTTTTGGGGCACCTGAGTGATGGCATTGAAGACCTCTGGTTAGAACTTGCAGATTGCACTAACTTCAACTCTGAAGTTGTACTGTAGACTTGCATAAGAATTACCAGTGGCTAGGAAGCAATTCAAGATGAGAGGTTAACTTCTCTACAAACTCTTGGAACAAGTCGGGGGAAAGTTTTAATTAACGTCTGAGCCTCTTATGGCAAAGCATGTCCCCGCTAGAACATAGTGAGTACCATATCGTTCACTATATGTAAAGAACACCCCACCAATGCTTGACCTGGACTTAAAGAAGTCGTACGACAGCGTGCCATTGCGCGACGATACGCACCATTTTTGGTCACGCATTCATGCGTACTATCTAGATTACACTCACTGCCGTGACTAATTGCGCGTCATTGAGGTGGCGAAATTCGTGCAAGTGTCATGGTTGCACAACCCTATATTAATTGTGACCACAGAAACAGCATGGTCGAAGGGAGGTAACTTGTGTCGACATATGACAGTTTGGGAAGTATTCAAGATAAAGGCATCTCTTTAAATGCCCAGCTCATGAAAAACCAAAGAAGAGTTCTTAACAAACACAATAACATTCTGCAAAATTCACCAAAGTTGTAGGCTACACATATTCTTGGGGTGGGAGTGCCACTGATTTTGTACATAAAACGGAATTATTGATTATTTATTTATATCCCCTTTTCACATTGTACACACTTTCCAATATAGATCATCTTCTCTAACCGTAAATTACGGTGGAATGTCAATAATCCTCATGAGCGAATACAGGTCTCAAATAAAGACACCATCTTACAAACCAAACTGGGGTGATGTCTTGTGGCGGCGACGGTAGCAGTAGTACAAGTGTCGTTTGGGAGCGGTTTCCAAGTGATAAAGAAATATCAGAGTTACCTCCCTTTAACCAACATTTGGCTGTGGTTTGCTGTCACTCAGAACTGTCAAGATATTTTCTACTTAATTTCTCCGAAAGTATAAAGGATAGTCAAAACATGCATTTTATTTTCTCTACTGGGATTTTGCTTCAAGTGTTGCATCACTACCTCCATCTAGTACGTAGTCATCGTGTCGGGTAGCTCCGAAGGCCATGACCGTTAACCCCAGCAACACTAAGATGAAAGCAATCACCCATCGTACTGCCGAATTTGACACCAAATGACACCTAACAAAGCACTGGGAAGGAGATCAACAGGGTTTGGTTGTCCATAACTCGGTGACTTGTCCCAGTTTCAAGACTAGGGAACAGCCATTATTTAACACTGACTATATAACGCCTACTCTTTTAATATACAAAGAGTTGATAGAAATACATGAGTCTTTTTCACACTCTTGTCACCCGCCGATGGTTCTCAGTTAGAACCGCTCCCTAGTAGCCAGGCTGCGACAATCTGTGATTAGAGGCGAGTAAATAGAACGGATTGTTAGGCTTCATTGGATGTGAATCGTTGCCCAGCATATCAATCACTGGTTTGTCTGGACCAGCCAGATAACAGTGTTTGTAGATCGCCGTGATAAAACAACAACCATTTACTCAGTAGTTAAGATGCAATACCGAAACAAAACTTTGACGTGTCCATGACACCCATGAACTTGTAAGCTCGTGTGTACTTTACATGGCTGCGGCTAAAAGATATCGCTGTGTATTTTGTGAGTCACCTTGTCAATGTGTACTTTGTTCATGTCAATTAATGGACATGTAGGATGTGAACCCAAAGATGTAAACCTCGGTGGCTATGAACATGTCTTATCATGACTGAGCGGCTTCTCAAGGGTACAGAATGGACACATTTTTACATTACGTCACTTCACTTAAATTTATTACCAAGCGATAACGGAGTCTCTGCTTCCTGTGGAGTTGCAGCATAGCTTTCCTAAACGCTTATTGTCAGTAAGTCGTGTTGTCGTATTATTTGTTGTCGAAACCGTATACCGTAGTCCCTCCAAAGATGCATTCAACCTCGAGGCGCAAATAGAAGACATTTGCCCTCTTAAGAGTCTGATGTACAAAACCACCATAACATATGTTGGTTAATCATAATCACAAAGTTTACAATACCGATTAGCTAGGCTCGGAATGTCTTACGAAATTAACTAATTTTCACTCTCTTTCTCAGTTTTAATGTTCTGTTTCTGAAATGCAAGTGAAAGTGCTTTATTTAATCAATGTAATCCATTTGAGCACGTATCTAAATATTTATTCAGCACGTATCCAAGTATTTATACAGCATGTATCCAAGTATTTATACTGCATATCTCCAAGTATTCATACAATATGTATCCAAGTATTTATACAGCATGTCTCCAAGTATTTACACAACATGTATCCAAATATTTATACAATATGTATCCAAGTATTTATACAACATGTATCCAAGTATTTATACAACATGTATCCAAGTATTTATACAGCATGTCGGAACCAAGAAATTGAATGTAGATGACTTTGACTGTGACAGGGTCCGTTATCGTGGCGTATCTCCCAAACGCAACATCCAATGACAATGGAATTTCGCATAATGCATGCCCAGCACGTGCTACACGTGCGTACAGAAGTTAACTCCTGTAAATGTACTGGAGAAGTCGCAATCACTAATGCAATAGAGATTGACACTTACTGACAGAAATGCCTCCGAGGCAGTATCTCGGTGAAGCAACAAAATGGAGAATTGTGGGAATGATAGAAGGGGGGACATCATTATGTGAAGTTGCCCGGTAGATGGGTAAATCAAGAAGTGTAATTTCACGCCTGTGGGATAAGTACCGTCAAACGGGTGGGGTTGCAACGAGACCTGGGCGTGGTAGACCAAAATGAACGACACCACGACAGGATCGTCTCATTACGTTAATTGCTCTACGCGATAGGTTTAAATCGGCCCCTGCCATCAATAGAGAATTCCGCACACTCGCTGGAAGACGCATTTCAACCTCAACCGTTAAAAACCGACTCTGTCAAGCTCGTCTGAAAGCAAGACGGCCTTTTAAGGGTGTCACCCTTTCAGCTCACCATAAACGCCAAAAATTGGCATGGGCTAGGCAGCATCAGGGACGGGCTATGCGCCACTGGCGTTACACCATGTTCTCTGATGAGTCAAGGTTTTGCCTACGATTCACAGATGGCAGAAAACGTTGTTGGCGTCGGAGCGGGGAGCGATATGCCAGAGCAGCAATTCTTGACCATGATCGATATGGAGGTGGTAGTGTCATGGTGTAGTGTGGGATTACACAAGACAGACGATCACATTTGGTCATCATTAGCGGAGCCATGACTGGTGAGCGATACGTTGACCAAATATTGCGTCCTGTTGTGGCTCCATTGGCTAGAGTTATCGGCCGAAACTTTGTATTCCAAGATGATAATGCCAGACCACATCGGGCCCGAATTGTCTCCGCATATCTCCGACAAGAAGGTATCCAGACATTGGACTGGCCCCCTAAGTCCCCAGACCTGTCCCCAACTGAACATCTCTGGGACGTCCTTGGTCGAATGGTGTACGCCAGGGACCCAGGACCCGCCAGCCTGGCCCAGCTTGGTGCAGCTCTCCAAGAGGAATGGCGGGCAATACCACGGGCAACCATCCGGAAATTGATTAACAGCATGCCATCAAGGTGCCGTGAATGTGTTGCCCAACATGGTGGACACACCAGATATTGAACTTGACGCCTAAAATTGATTTAGTGGATATTTAAAGCAGTTTTAAATTCGCTATTATTTCATTAGTTCCCTTATTTCTTGTCGGTAGTATATTTATACAACACGTATCCAAGTATTATACAACACATATCCAAGTAGTTATAAACACATATCTAGTAGTTATACAAAACTTATCCAAGTATTAAAAGAGCACGCATTCGTGTGTCAAAAGACCACATATATATGTATACTGAGTCAAAAAAGAAACTTCATTAACTTTCTTCAGGGCACCCTAAAAGAACAAGAGATGGTAAGATAGTTAAATTGTTATTATTTCAATGCTGAGATCTGTGTGATGTACTCGATACACTGACAGTCCCACAATTAGTTCCATTAGGCTACACCGCCGTTCCAAAATATGGGTATACAGAATGTCAAGTCACACGAATATATATTCGAAATTTCTCAGTTCAGTATTGTGCATTGCCGCCCCGCGCATTCACCACTGCCAAACACCGTCCCTCATCGACTGCCTGATGTTTGTGAACACGTGATTGGGAATTCTGTGCCATTGTTCTTGCAAGGCAGCGCCAAGTTCCTGCAATTTCTGAGGTTGGGTCCTTAAGACCACGAATTAAGCATTCTCCCAAGTGCATCCCAAACGTGTTCTATTGGGTTAAGGTCGGGGGACCTCGATGGCCAGTATATGACGTTGATTCCAGCGTTTTGGACATTTCTTGTCAACATCGCTGTATTCGGCCAAGCATTATCATGCTGGAACTGTAGACCTGGGCCATGAGCCGCCATGGAAGGAACGAGTTCAGGGGTGAGCACCTGGTCGCGGTAATTATAAGCAGCAGCTGTGAGGTTCCACGGATGACCAGAAGTCGGGAATGGTTGTTCCCACAGAAAGCACCCCACACCATGCAACTTCCGTCCCCGAATCTGTCAACTTCCTGTATACCCGCTCACGACGTCGTCTCCAGACTCTATGCCTGCCGTCCGTGAATCTGAGGGTAAACATGGATTCATCGCCAAAGACGACTCGATTCCAGTCTCTCTGGGTCCATCAGCGGTGACGTTGGGCCCACAGCAGACGATGACGTTGATGAAACGGCGTCAATATTGGTCCGCGACACGGACGTCGAGAATGAAGATTGGCAGCCCGCAACCGATTTCAAATGGTCAGTGAGGACAGCCGACCTCTAAACATCTCAGCCCTGGTTCGTGTAGCCGGCAGAAATCTGTCACGCAGGTGACGTAGGACGATTTGACGGTCTTCTGCTCGTAACGTCACACGTGGACGACCTGACCTTGGCGATCAGAAGTGGTGCCAGTTAGTTGTAGACGCCCTCGCGACGTCAATAACTGATCTTCCCGCTTGCAACATGCCAACGGCACGTTGCACATTTGACAATCGTGGCATTTAAAGTATCGTTACAACTGTGGTTCAAAAGTGTTTTTTTCAATTCTTGAGGCCAATGCAAACACGTGCAAATGAAGAAGAACTCGTGATCGACTGCAAGTGCAAAACCTGAATTGGCACTAACGAATGGATAGGTTTGAGTGGGTTTTGCTAACGTTCTTCTAGAGTCGAAAGATAGGGATCCCATTTCGGAGAAATCATCAGAGAAAAATTGTTCATTTTTTTAAAAAAAACTTCATTTTGTGACGTTTCTTTTTTGATTCAGTATATGTAGCTCGTATCCGAATAGATTCATAGAACACGCATTCATGTTTTGATGGAGCAGATATTTACATTACAACTATCCGAGTATTTGTCGAACACATATTTATATAGCAACTATCCGAGTATTTGTCGAACACATATTTATATAGCAACTATCCGAGTATTTGTCGAATACATATTTATATAGCACATATCCAACTATTCTTGTAGCACGCATTTATAAAGCGCGTATTTATAAAGCACGTATTCATGTGTTAAAAGAGCGCATATTTCTGTAGCACGTGTCCAGGTATTTATGTAGCGCATTATCAATACTGAACACATTTCGCTGTCCTGTCTCCTGGTGGCATTGTTGACAACGCACATATTCTTGTCAGAATATATATTAAGGGTTTTTTTCCGAAACGGAGAGAAAAATAAATGCATTACACAAAACAAATCTATTACGTGATAAGCCATATGGGCTGGGCGAAAAGAATTAATAAAGCTGTACAGGGTCTTTCATACAGACTACACTAAAGAAAAGTACTTTACGACTGCCGCAGGTCCATGTTAAAGTACTTGAGTTGTAACCGTCTTGGCGTTATATGGTCCTACCTCCTCCCTAGGTCGGCAAGTCCGACACTGTATTGTTCGTCAAGGTCTATGGGCACCTACAAAGGAGGATGAAACGGGTGACCTGTGGGGGAACTTTGACTGTCCATCAAAATGACGGATGAGAGAGTCCGAGACCCAGTCATGGCTAAGGTTTCAGGCTCCCCGAAAGAATTCGTGTCGATTCGGATTGTAAGATCTGTGCGAGAAAACAAAAGTGTACAAAAATAACGCTACAGAACCCCGCTATACCTTCCATAGTAACGCATACAGACCCTGGAGCAAATACTTCAATCTAGACCATGCAGTACCATAATGACTGGTAAGTGTAGGTCACTGCTGTTTCAAGGTCTGTACAAATGCTGAATTCAAGCGAGGACAATGAACATGAAGACATGAGGACAACATGTGCCTGGGAGGTTTTTTTTCATATATTAAATACGTTTGTTTAAAGGTCACATGCACCCAAAATATCAAACATAATTAAAACATAATTATCACTCATTCATGACATCTAATATACATTGCTCCTTGATAAAAAACAAATAAACAAAATTATAAGCGTACAATCGCGATTCAAAAGTGCAATATTTTGTACTTGGGCTTACTTCCCTCGAAACGAAGCCCTCGGGAGACCGAACCCAGTCAAAGCGGATGGCTGTGCACTCAAGGGTAACGACGACGACTTCCGATTAGCTGGTTCATTTGCTGATACGCTGAGGACTCATTGTGTGCACAGAAAGATGATCTGTTTGATGGGCCTTTCATAAGTATGGCTAGTCAGAAGAAAGTAAGATTCTTTATGGATAACAACTTCTTTTATTGTACTTGATGCATCGTTTCAGTATGGATTCATATACCGTTGTCAAGCAAAATCATTTACAGAGATGGTGAACTACTGGAAAGTGTCATTCGTCCTAGTACAAAGCAGGACTTGAAACTGACAAGAGTTTGCACCAGTTTCCGTCAAATCCAGTTATCTTAAAAAATGGCTGTAGTTTGTTTGCAACCCACAGACATAAACTTGTCATATGTACAAATATCACACCTGCCAAATTACGTAATGTGGCAGAGACTGGACTCGGGTGCACGAGTCATAAATCAATTTATTTTGTTTATGGCTTATAGCCTGATAGGTGTTAAGTTCAGATTGTGTGTGGTCAGTGATTGAAGCTGTCTATTGTACATTGTATATTGTCGTTAGCAGACAGGCAGACATATACAGGTGTCAATAAACCAGGGCCCGCTTGCACAGAGCAATCTTAGTTACAATCAATCTTAGGCCCCTACAATCAACTTTACAATCACCATACAATTGCCCTAATCCACTTGCACAAAGACGATCTTAAGACATCATGGATTTAAGATCGCGATCTTAATTAAGATCGAACTCTTCAACGTTGGACGTAGAAATTTCTTAAACTCCTGTCTACAGTTGTCTTCAAGTGCGCATAGCATGCAGCGCAAATACAACGTGGAACTGGTTACTGCACACAGATGACATTCCTTCTTTAATCGCACCTTCCAGATTTTTCATGACAACAAATATAAAAAAAAAAAATAAAAAAAAGAAAAACCCAAACAACCCCAACCCACAAATCTTTGAAGTAAATAATAACGTTGAAGGAAGCGATAACGTAGAAGGTAACATGTATAATCACTCGTACCTCAAGGGTTATTCTCTATTTTTTCTACATTCTAATTTTTTTATGAACTAAACATGTGATACTGCAACCACAGAAACATCATGTTTTATGCAAATACTGAAATACAAACAAATACATTAACAGATTGGGTCTTGAGTTATTGACCTAATAATCATGAAATTAAAAGATAACACATAAATAAAATTTCCTTATGACATAACACCTAAATGTACCATGATTTGCCAGTGACTGTCAGTTGAACATAGTTTGGCATCGATGTTATTTGGATTAAAATCCCATATATATCCCATAAGCATTAGATTTGTAAAGATATGAAAGTGTGACATGACTGTGGGAGTGTTTCTTGATAATTGGTTTTTCGCTTTGTTAAAAAAAAATCACATACCCTAGCTAGTGTATTTTTCCGTTTGAAAAATACTTGTATTATATTTAAAATACATAGATTAAAACTCTTGTCTCTCGTCAGATTCAATTTTTACAAGTAGAAAAAAACATAATTTTGTACGTTATCCAACTGTAGATTATTTCAATGATAAACTAAGACAAAATCATTAACCGAAAAGAAATATGTGGATATCTGTTCTGTCACTACAGAACATGCATTGTATTTGGGCATGGCAGATTTTAGGCAACGGCATAATCTACAAAGGGAAACCACTCCCATCTTGCATAAAAACTAAAATTAGCTGCCCTTGAGTTATTGAAAAGGTCATGGCCACTGCTAATCGCATGCAGACCCCTTTCGTTAGATCTACTATCCTTTCTTTGTTTATCAAAAAGGTATGGTGTTCATACTTTTCCCAACACTGAACCGGGTGAGAATTGTACTCTATGATATCGACTCGATAATGATGTTGTTCACTACCGCAAATAACGATATTTCTGACGTTAAATCGATGTTGCATTCTCTGTGTCGCTAAAGTGTCAAGGCGAATCATACAGTTTTATGCAATATGAAAGCAATCCCCAAACGTAGAGCTAATTATTTGCGTGAAATTGACACCAACTTGGACGCCATTTTGCTACTGACTACAATGATCTTAGCTCCTTACAATTGGTTCCGACCAATTGTAAGTTTTGATTGTAACTTACAATGATCTTAGCCTACAATCGCTTTGTGCAAGTGGATGGCGATTGTAGCCGAAGCCTAAGATCGCGATCTTAAGGATTTACAATAAATGTAGCTCTAAGATCGTTTTGTGCAAGTGGGCCCAGATATTGAGCTTTCCCTCAGAGGCCGCTTACTACAATCATCAAGGTTTTTTTTATGTAACGAGTAGATTATCTACTTGTTTGTGTACACAACCAAGGTTAGACTACTGCTCATGACCTCATACTGTTTCAAGCTCCGCGAACCTATTCACTGCGCATGAGTTATGGGCGCAGCGCCGCACAGCTGTTGAAACCAGTTTTTCCCCCAGCGCTGGGGGGAATTTAGTGAATCGTTTGAACTCCGATTTCGCGGGCTTTTTTTTCATCGCGTTTTTTTTCAACTTTATAGACTGAATTGGCACTTTTCATGATTTGTTTCGGTAAGTACATACCTAAAGGTATCAGAATCTGCAAAGTTGTGTTTTACGTTTCATGTGACCTTTAAAAATATGTTCATTTCAGAAACCAGATGTTATTATGTAGTGACTAGTGTTAATAGAGATAATAATATAATATAATTAATAATTTTCATTCCAAAAGCGCACATAAACGCCGAGATTAAAATGAATATCAGCACATGTCCTCGCATTTATATTGACTGAATCAGAGTGGGATGGTAAGCCTGGTGATATGGCTGATCGAGTAAATCCTTCAGTGAAGCAGGCCCGTGAAGGTCCCGGGGTAGAATAGCTTTTCAGCAACCTATGCTTGCCACAAAAGGCGACTTTACCTGTGGTGAGAGGCAACTAACGGGATCGGGTGGTCAGGCTTGCTGACTTGGTTGACACACGTCATCGGTTCCCAGTTGCGCAGATCGATGCTCATGTTGTTGAATACAGGATTGTATATAATGACAACACAAATGTCTGCCTATTGTCATTATGCAAAGTATCATTTATGTTGCTTTTTGTACATGGTCCGATGGCCTACAAATTGAATTAACTTCTTCTTCTTGTCTTCTTCCGGGATTGTCTGGTTAAGATTCGATTATTTACAGATAGCCGTCATATCGCTGGAAGGTTGCCGTGTGCCGCGTAAAACTGAACTCACTCACTCACTTCAGTAATGCATCAGCGAAACAGCTCACTGGATCGGTTATCAAAGACATCATTATGATCGCCTAGTGAATGTCGAAAAGGCAATATTTCTGTCGGCAACAGTTCATGTACATTTGGACAAATTCAAAGATTCTGTTCATCACTTTGATTATTTCTTTGATATTAGACTAAGATTTGAAGCCGAACGGAAAGTTCTATTTCCTACCTCAACCATTGATTATAATGGAATCAGTGATGCTCTTTCCTAAAATAGATTATTTTGGGGAGTCCATTCCCTGTATTCGCTGCGAACAGGCGCATCCCCAGGTGTACGAGAAAGCAGATAGTCGTGGGTTCAAGTCCCAGGCTAGCTTTTCTCTATTGTAACGCTACGAACTTCTTAAGCGTATTACTAACACATTGGCTACGATCAAAATTGAAAATTCCTTGAAATACGATCAGATTATGTGTTCAGTCAACTCTATGTTTGTGATCGTGAGTTTTACCAAAGGGCTAAAGGTTATAATAGCCATCTGCACCACTCGAGACATTCGTCCCACGCGAGCTGTCACTCAAAGATATATATATTTGACACACTGATCAAGGTCGAGCTGCCAACCCAACATCCTCAGGTATGACTGGGTATCATTCTTATAGCAATCCTCCAATTGTATATGAGTAGTTGTTGTACTGGGGCACAAGGAGGTGGAGATAAAGTGAAATATATCTCTGGCACCCTCCTAGGACGAATATGTGTTATCTTGAACCGCATTGTGCATTATCATTGGAACGCAATCTGGACAAGAGCAGGGGAGATAAAATTAGACATAAGCACATATTAAAGCTCCATTGTTCGCCAGGAGGCAATCGTATTACACACGCACACACGCACACACGCACACACGCACTCAAGCACTTTTCAGTAAAACTGTGATATATATATTGCACTTATGTAGATCGTAGTCATTCGGTATCATTCGGTATCATTCGGAGTTTTCTGTTTCCTTCACTATACCTCGACCGCCACAGAAATGTTGTTTGTGAAAAGTACGTTGGAGCAACGTGTAAAGCCATTTACAAAATAGTGTCCACTTGTGCCGTCCCAACTGACCCGTGGGTCGGCTACCAACAGTTATTCTGGCATGAACTGTAATTATTCGGAGCTAAACGGCTATAGAGTAACGTGGCTCTTGGATTGAGGTGAACCACATACAATACTATTACACGGGAGTTAATATAATAGTGCCTGAAATCAAGATGTCGTACGTGGAAAAACGGTCCACAAATGATAATCATAATGTTGAGTGATAAGTAGTCCAGAGACTTTCTTCATTTCTTCATTTCCGGAGACTTTCTTTCACATATTCTGGACTTGCACCATTCCTCTGTTCTAATACGGTCATATTTCGCGGTTCTCATAAAATCCCCTAGCGGCAAAAAATGGCAGCAGACTTATTTCCCTTTTTTTCTGTCCAATCAGAACACGTGTTACATTGACCTACATTCAACTTCACAAATGCAAGCAATGTGGATAAACAAATATGACATGACTGAGTTCTGTCTAGAAGAAACATTTGAGTATCGCGCTCGGGAAGAGGTTCTAGTTTTCACGATGCATCCGGAAATTACCGAGATCTTGCGAACGATCACTTTTGAAACAAGGTCGCTGATTGCACTACTAAATCTGATTGCCTCCAATCACGAGTCTTGAACACTTGCACCATGAAAGGGTCGTATTAGAACAGAGGTTACGTAGGAAGATACACAAGTAACCAATGTGGGAAGAGAATGGACTTGCATTTGCAAGGACAATAAATTTGTTAAGGGTCTGTATATATTCTACAAGAGAGGATTAACTGTGGTTTCACTATATAGTAGGTCTACACTTTCAGCTTAAGGTATATTTTCCAGAGTTGTTGAGGCCGCGTTTCGATATACAAAACGGAGGTATCAGAATATAAAATGAAGACTGACACACGATACTTTGTAAGCCAACCCAACATCATCATGGCGGCCCTTGTATCGGCTGAGCGTATAGGATTGTCTGTTTTTCATTGGCTGAAATCTGAATTAGAGTGTTGTAATTTGATTAACTGGGACAGTGATGTCTAAACTGGAGAATTTCGCCATGCGCGACCACAGGGTTTACGAAAAGCAAAGGGCAGTCTGTAATCTCAAGGTAGCATCCTTTCCCTAAGTGCTATTGCATCCTTAATTCGTCTGACAGAGTGGGAGGATCTCGTCCGGTAACCGAGCTGTTCACCCCGGCGACTGTTATATATGCAGCAGCATTGTTTCGGTAACGTCACGGCACACTCTACTATATATACCTAGAGCTCCATACGGCCAGCTAGCATGGTACGTTATGCTTTATATCATTTATGGCACCCATTTTCAGTCTTCAGTAACCCAATAAAACAGTCCCAGTCCCAGTTGTAGACTCAGTAAAGTGAATAAGCTCCAGGTGTGTGAAAAGACTAATTTACAGGGCTCATTCCGGGAAAAAAAATGAAAAACGTTTTTCAAGTTGATTTCAAGAATACTTGTCCTCATTTCACACAGAATGCATTATGTTTAAAAGCACTGAGTAACGACAGAAAGTAATTTAACACACAAAAATGTTCGATCTCATTTTCGATCATGAATCTAAAATTATTTTTACTATTAATATATATTTTTTTGTCTCCCCTTTGAGCACCGGATGGATGGGCGGATGAACGAACTCCGAACTCGATACTGTGTACGTCTATTCCCCCATTGAGGTATTTTTAGATAACTTATACCTTTGACTACAAGTACAACTTTCGTTTTCTTGTAAATCACTCTGTAAACACTTTACAATGACATACAGAACCTAGTAACTAGTTTGTCAAATGTAAATACAAATAGAAACCCTGTAGACCTATACAGACGCTAGTTTGTCTGTGTCGCTGTCTACGCCAAGTATCAGTCAATGTCAGAACTAAGACATTCCAACATTCCAGACACAATAGTGTAAGCTGAGCAGGGGGTCGAGACAACAGGACCAGACAAATGATACTCCTTGCCAGTATTAGCATAAAGATGGGGCCCAGTTGAAACTGCACGACAGCCCTACACGTTAGACTAGCTGCCGGGCGTAAAACATGAGACTATTTTGCACGCCATACAGGTTACAGTGTAACAACCAATAGGGCAATATAACATGAGTTAAAGGCAGGGACTAAGAGAAAAAACAATTAAGTAGATTATTTTATGCGGAATAGACTTAACGACTGTCAGGGGGTTTGTACGCCACCACCCGAATACTAAATCAAAAACTGATATGGGTAATAGAAATAATTACCAATTCGTGACAGAGAATGACAGATATTATCTTTCCCCTTCGTTATATTAATAATGTAATTGATATAACTCGGGAAAGATAATCTCTCAACTGTTTGTTGTTGTCTTAGTATTGTATTGTCTAACAGACGTCATGGAATATTGCTGGGGGTAGTGTTAATCAAACAGGCGGCTGGGCATCAAAGGGGACCACGTGTTTCTGAAAGGGTCATTTTATTCATACAAACATAACATTAAAAAACAGGGGTATCATCGTGAATTAGGTAGTCAAAAATAGAAATTAATGCCCTTCAAAGACCCTCACAACGACGCTTAGCATTGGTAAATTGAGTTTTGGTTCCCTGACATACACAGTCTAAGTAAACTTATCCTCAGTACTTTTCGTTACACTCCTCCACTGAGTCTAACAAAACCTTATGGGAGGCCGCGTCAGGTAACCTTTGAGATTGACCAATCAGAACACAGCTTACCAAATCGCGAAAGTGCACATTCACACATGCCTCTTGAACTTTTTATCTCGAAATGGTTCGTACCCGAACGATTCCGAATGTTATTTAGCGTACGCTCGCTTCCGGGTGATGCACACGACGTACATACAACCATGACAACGGTGAGTAAACAGTCGCCGAAAATAGTGTTTTTGGCAATATTCAAGGATGTTATCTTGCGGAAATATTAGCTGATGGCAACCATGTCAACAGAAACCCCAAAGCGTATATACTGCAGGTTAAATAACTGTGTTATATGCAGATTTTTGTTTGTGGAGAGATCTGTGTCAGTGGCCTGAATGTTTTGAAAGTCCCTCCGATCCCTAAATAGTAGCCGTTTTCTGATTGGTTAAATCTGTTTAACCATCTCGCGTTTGATTGGACGGTCATTGGTCGATCAAAGGTTACCTGACGCAACCTTCTACTAGGTTTTGTTAGACTCAGTGGTGGAGTGGAACGAAATACACTCAGACTAAGTTTACTTAGACTGCTGACATACACGTCATCGTATCTACACTGCGTACAGTAGTGCTAATGATGTTGATCACTGGATTATCTGGTGCAGATTCGATCATTTACAGACAGCCCACATGCACCCTTGGTGAGTGAGGCGTTCAACGACAAACAAAAGTATAGTTTCATTCGGACGTACTTCGCTTTGAACACGGATGATCGCCGTCAAGTGTTTCGCCGAGATATCCTTCATGCAAGTATAACACAACGTGAATAATACGCATACTGCAAAGGCAAGGACCCCTTTCCTTGCGGAGTGACACGGCTGGGCTTACGTTCTAACCTCTGTCACTAGCAAGGGCGACTACTTAATTGTAAACATGGAAAGTATATATTTGAATTTAGCGAAAACGCAACATGTTCTAATAGTTTGGGCACTACCGAGTCTTGTCTTAAAACAGGAGCAAAAACACTGAAGTCAGTGTGAAGAGAGGCTTGACCGATATCTATAAGCCAAAGCTTGTAAATTACGGAAATTTCCGAAAGGTGACGAATAAATCATTCGCAAGTACTTTTAGGACCTGGCCTTACCACTCGACCCGTTTCGTTTGTCCCGGAGTCCCACAGGTGTTACCTGAACACAGGGCGTCTTCCAGTTGAAACAGGGTTACACTCACCCAGGGAGCCTATATAACGATTGTAGATTATCCCTGACTCACCTTACGTCCAGAGAGTCAAGCCTCCCAACACCCCCTTTTTCTGATATGATCCAATGTTTTCATAACTAATTAATAACAAAGATCCATCGAATGCATTTTACCACTCCAAAATCAGGAATTCGACTGATCACTACGCGACCCATTCACCGTTGTCAACTTTTGTTTCCGAAAATTTCAAGCAGTTACTTGAAACAAAACAGTGCGGATTTCAAAAGCATGTTTGATTACGTGCTTGTCCAGTGCTTTTTGATAGTGTTCGGATGTCAGGTATAAAGACTGTGAGTCAATCATGTGTGCCGTTTTATACGTGAAAAAGTTAAAAGTTGGTGCGTGTTGTTGCCGTGTCTGGCGTTAGGCATAAAGGGAACACAACAAGCACCGCTGGGCTCGGAGTCAGCATGCAAAGCATCTCCAATCAAACAATGTTTTGTAGAATCGGTGACCAATCAAACAACGTTTTGTAGAATCGGTGACCAATCAAACAACGTTTTGTAGAATCGGTGACCAATCAAACAACGTTTTGTAGAATCGGTGACCAATCAAACAACGTTTTGTAGAATCGGTGACCAATCAAACAACGTTTTGTAGAATCGGTGACCAATCAAACAACGTTTTGTAGAATCGGTGTCTTGACACTCACGCCGCTCAGGCAATATTTGTTAGTCCACGCTCGATTATAAACCCTTGCGGCGTTAAACAGTATTCATGCACACGCACACGCACACGCACACGCACACGCACACACACACACACACACACGCACACGCATTCCATACACACAACAGTGTACAAAAACGTCTGCACATGCACCTCTTCGTAATCGGTAATTTTCAATTGCATGTTACGAACCCGGTCGTGCCTTGAAGGGTGCAGCTCAATAAGCGAGTGAGTGAGTGAGTGTTGAGATTTAAAGTGATATCGTGACTAAAGTGAGGTTCCTGTAAAGTCAGTGTGTCACGTGGTATGGTGGCAGTCTCGGTGTCGTGTTAAGAACCGATCATTTGGTATTTCAGATCAACTAGTTAGTTGGTTAGTTAGATAAAATGTCGACTATCGATACATAATCCCTGGGTTAACATCTAGCTGTGTGTTACAACCCTCTGTCCGGGTTGTATATCTCCACCCCAACCAAAGGGTTCTTACAATCTCCATTGACCCATCGCACACCAGCCAGTACCTCTCCAAAATGACCTCTCTGTGAGCTAACACTTCCACTGTGCCTCGGCTGCATTTGTTTTTATGGTTGTTGACAAAATACTTTAAAATAAGAATTAATATATTGCATAGTATAACGTACAAAAATAAATGAACAGATTTCTGTGGATAATATTGCCATCTCGAAAGATCTTCCCCAGCAGTGGCAGAATGTCATGTTTGAAAGTAGAAGGGACACGTATGTATTTGATAAGGACAAAATTTATGGAAGAACAATTTCTTTACACAGTTTCGATGCAGATTCTTATGGCTTGACAACGACACAAGGACACAAGAATCTATATGGAAACGTCGTTCCCCCTCAGTAAAGATGTTGTTCATGCATAAAGTTTGTCCGTCTCTGATTCACCAACTTCTAAACATGCCACTCAAAGAATTTATTTATTTATTTATTTATTTATTTATTTATTTATTTATTTATTTATTTATTTATTTATTTATTTATTTATTAAACATCATTTTTTATTATTTTGTAAAAAAAAGTTTTTTTTCTATTAACACTGTGGGGGAGTAGGTCTTGTCATGATCATGATCCAGACTAAATGCGCGGCTTTAGGAACAACCTTGTCTTATAGGTTGTCATAATTTAGAATGGCCCTATCTGATTTCCTCTCCTCTGATATATACGTGTATGTGTAATAGCTTCCTGGTACAACAGATGTAAATATGTTGATTATAACCTGTATTGCACGAGTATATATTTACTGGGGATATTCATTTACCTGGAATTCACGCTATGTGTCCATACAAAGACACAACAACACAACGACTTAGCTCTGTCACGCATGATGTGCTTGAAATGTAAACCCGTGCATGGAAAATACCGCGATCGTTTCACTCGTGGTACAGCAAATGACGTATTTACTCTCGTGTTTACATAACAGTAAATGAAATGATTTGCTATTGTGTATCGCTGGCCACAAAAAATGCGTCGTATACTCGGAGGAGTTCAGGGTAAACAGAAGTGATTTTAACAATGCAATGCTCGTGGTATAAACGTGACCCAGAATAAATAAAGAAGATAATTTTCTGTATATATGTTACAGTCAATATCTACAATCAGGCAGTGTGTATGATGACTGAATTAATCAGTCAATGTGTACATTGCCTAACGAGCCCAGTCATTGTGTACATTGCCTGATTAATTAATTATTGTACACATTGCCTGATTAATTAATTATTGTACACATTGACTGATTAATTAATTATTGTACACATTGATCGTTTAACAGGGATCATCCAGATGACGATGTTTATTCGTTAGAGTACTGTGGCCTCTCATGAATGTTTATAGTTGAGATTAGTTGAGGAGATGAGATTACCACAGGTTTCATTCTGTGATCACATAGAAGCCACATAAACTTTTTTTAATGCAGTAATGTTTATCTTTCAGAGTGCTGTGGCTTCATATAATGAGGTTATGTTTATAACTGACATTAGCTGAGAAATCTTGTTGAATATAATAATACATGTGTAGTTCTTTCATCACATGGAAGTCTTTTGATGAAGTCCTGGTAACTAATCCAATTGTTCTTGGAGTACAGGCTTCACATGCTGAACATTCTATAAAACGGAAAATTCTCAGTACCCTTCACAGTCACTCTGGTCACTCTATCATCATGGAGTCGCCATTTCGTGAGTAGCTCTTGACCAGGAGACAGTCTGATGCACAGTCAATTTTGCTGACTAAGGAAGAGTACTTCAGTTTGATAGAGGAAGTAAAGGTTGCATCAGTGGCTGAGAAGAAGACATTTCGCCAGTATTACATTCTTGGGAGGTATGAGATCTTACAGTGTGGTGACATTGAGAAGTTAATCAAAAAGAGAACATCAGAGTCTGCAGTAACTTATTTCACTCACATTGATGAGATGTTTGACATTATAAAACGTGCCCACATATCTACTGGTCATGGTGGTAGGGCAAAATGGCGAAAGCGTTAGTGAATGTCACACGTGAAGCTATTGAGTTATTCAAGTCCCTTCGCGTGGAGTGTCAAAAGAAGAGAAAACGAGTTACCACAAAAGGTGTAGTTGTGAAACCTATAGTATCCAAAGATTATTTCTCCCGTGGACAGGTGGACCTCGTGGACATACAGTCAATGGCCATTGGATCACATAGGTGGATTATGGTATATCAAGGCCACTTTACTAAATTCTGTGGGCTGCGTCCGCTCACCTCCAAACGTGCATGTGAGGTGGCACATCAAGTCATGGACATCTTCCTTGCCTCGTCAGCATCCCCGACAACATCAGCTGAGACCTCGTCAGCATCCCCGACAGCATCAACACAAGACACATTGCCTGACGCTCAGCATCTTGAGCTACAACATGCCAACATCATGTCATGTCGGAAAAGAGCTGCTGATGGTATTCTAACGCTGAGAGAATGATCAAGCCAGTCGTATAATCAATGTTGCTACTAACCCTGGAGACAATGTGACTGTCCCCCATTCCCATGGTTGATCGAGGAAAATGTGACCCACGCAACGTTATGGGCGTGGTTCTAGACAGAGATGAAGATGACATGTACAAGATCGGTGTGCAGGCAGGTGTCCTGAAAGGACGATATTCACGAAGTCAGTTTGACCTTTGCCCCCAGACACTTTACACTGACAGCCATGATGACATTTCCACACAGAAAGAAATCGGACTAGGACTAGCAGTCCAAATGTGGTGGACAATGTTATACAAGGTGTAACTGCTCCCAAAGTGGGAAACAGTGTGCCACAAATAAGTGTAAATGTTACAAGCCTCAACTGCCATACCATATATTGTTACTGATTATTATGTACCTGTTACCATGATTGTTTTCCATCAGAAGCATTTTCATGTGTTTGTGTATGTTGTGAAATAAATTTATTTTATCATTGATATTAGTCGTTTTAGTTTTAGTCAACGAGGCCACTTGAACAGAACCAGTCAATCTTCATAAGAAACCACAGTGCTCTAATGAATAAACATTATTAAGTTAAAAGAAGCCTATGCCATCACAGAATGAAACCTGTATTAATCTCGCCATCAGTCAATGTGTATAGTAATTAATTAATCAGGCAATGTACACAATGCCTGAAAATTTTAGGCAATGTACACAATGACTGAGCTTGATAGACAATGTACACATTGACTGTACACATTGCCTGATTGTAGACATTGACTGTAACATACACAACTTCTGCATTCTGTGAAAGCCGACATTAAATCACGACTTACTTGCCTATGACATTAGAATCTTTGCCGAAACGTCGCCTTTCACTGAATACAGAAGTTGTATATGCATAAAAGAATCATAATTCTTCATCACATCAACTTCTAAAATGTGTGTGTGGACTTTTCAAAGGCAATGGATTCACATAATTATGCGAGATATCTGAACGATCTGTCTTCCCCCGTGAGCAGGCATCGTCAACTACCTGGGGCAAGTTGACATGCTTCATAGCTTGTACTGTGAATACCGGAATACCTTCACATTTGGTTCTGTGTGACATTTTATGTTTTGAAATAATAATGTAATGAATGTAATGAATGTAATGAATGTTTGCATATTTTAACATAAAACCCATTTGGACTTTGGCCTTTAAATGTTTATGAAAGATGACTCGTCACTATTTGGCTCGAACAATGTAAAGCCCATGTCAGCTCAGCTCATATGATCCAGAATTTCACGTTTGACTTTGTTGCAATGCAGCGATGTCAGATGAATCTAAATGTTCATAACGAATAACGTTCCTTGAAAAATACGGAACGAAAACACATTTCACTATCAGAACAGACAGTCGGACATAGATATATATGCATACGACGTCTTGGGCCCTTATTCTCCAAACTTTCGTAGCCCTAAGAATTCGTAACTTTGATCGTAGCCAATGTGTTAAGAATGGACTTACGAAGTTCGTAAGGTTACGAACGTTTCGAGAATAGCCTGGCAGGACACCGGAAAGAACACAGTAAACCGAATTTGATATTTAAATGTATGAACGTAAACAAAACGTTCAGAGAACAAAACGCGGAGGTTCAAAGCACACCTTGTCTTAAAAGACCATGGAATAAACAGTTCTTGTTTGTAAACGTTTAACCACATGGAAGAGTCTGCTTTACTGTCATATTGGCCTTGGTAGTTTATTGTCAAGTGCCGTCATCAAGTAAGGAAGCTCGTTGAAGACTGTTGTCAAAATTAGGCTAGAGCAAGAGATGGGGAGACTGCAACGAATGGGCTTCAGTAACTCCAGTGTTTTTTCTTCAGACTGGATGACACCTAAAATTGTGTTGGTTTACGTATTCAAAATACACGATTCTGCTACAAATATATAGGATCACACCTCAGTGTTGCATACAGTCTGTAAGCAACTCCAGTCTATAAATGATATAACAACGTGCAGTTTCTTATCAGCAGCAACCTACGTGACGATGTCACAGTCCCATATACGTAATCTAAAACTTTATTGGACAGAAAGACTGTTTGATTTCATAATAACAAATATCAATACCATTTATATTCAATTCGACGTGTCTCTTAAACAACATATTATTCAATGCAATGCAACTCGACAAGCGGCAACAAGAACAATATTTCTAACAAGTATTTGCCACTGATGTGGCAATGCCCCCTGCCGCTAAAGAAGAATGAAATATCACGTTACCATAACTTAGGGACAAAGTGTCGTGCCAACATTGAAATCAATTTTAAGGTCATCCCAATCAACCGATATCTGCGTAATCATCCAGTGTGGGCTATCACCAAATTTGAAGACACTGGGTACAACAGTGCATGAGATATCAGGTTAACAAGAGTTTGAAAAATGGTCAAAGAGTCGTGGTGACCTTGAAGATTTGGTGAAGGTTAACCGACTCGACTGGTGTCGGCCTAATTCCCCAATGTTCGCTGTCACCAAATTTGAAAACACTGGATGCAACAGTTCAGGAGATATCCTTCAACAAGAGTCTAAAAGAGTGGCCGAAGAGTCAGTATGACCTTGAAGATAAAAGTCACCCAAATCGACTGGTGTCTGCGTAATCCCCCAATGTAGCCAGTCTCCATATTTGAAGACAATGGGTACAACAGTTCCTGAGATATCGCGTTAACAAGATTCGGGACGTACGTTGCGGTGGGGCACAATAACAGAAGAGGACAAGAGGTCATCAATATCCCCGCGATGGCAAAATATTCTTCAGTTAGATGTAAACTAGCTATAGCTGTCAAATGTTTTGACGTGTTCATAGCAGAGTGGAAGGAAAGAGATGAAAGATCTTCATGTTCTGCTCCGGAAAAAGAGCATTACCACCAATTTCAATTAAAGTCAAACTTGTTGCCATGGAAATGAAAAAAAAAAAATTATTCAGATATCCAAAACTACCAAAAGGCGCCTGTTCACCATCAAGTCCATCAATATGCCAAGTTTAGTGAAGAAATAGAGATCGGTTTTTAAAGTTCTGCTCCGGAAAAGACAAATGTGCAAAATGTGCTTTGCGAGTGATAAAATTACATGTGTTTGTACCTTTTGCATTATGGCCTATCGTTCCAGATATTGTTACCGGAAAATAGGAAGCGACTCGGTACAACTCACTACAGCACTCTGTCAAAATCGATAATGTTATCGATTGCTATACGAGATTTTGTCCACGAAGAGGACATGTTCGGATGATGCTCAGTGCACAGTATGATCAACAGGGAATACGCCCACTGACAACGCAATTGATCGTCAGCATGCGTGATCATGGATGGACTGGTTTTCCTGTATTAGTGCACTTGCGCTCATCGCTACACATAAAATAAAGAGGCGATGGGCAGGGCACCAGTCTTTGATCATAATCTTACAGTCCTCTACATACACGTGGGAACACGTTGATCCTTCAGCCTGAGGCGTGACAACTTGATGAGCACAACGTGATCAATGCGGTTTTGTCATAACTTCGGATCCGAATATAACATGAAGCCGCAAATCGAATTTTCTTTACTGTTTATCGCGATCAAATCATTCCAAATAGCATCTGTTGATACGATCGGAATAAATAACGGAACGGCTGTATGCTTTCCGTGTGTTTGATAACGGAAGCACGTGTGTGATTCCGCGAGTACATGGAATTAAACGATCGTAATGTTGTTTAGAAACAACGTTCAGATCTGTCACAACGTGTCATATCCTGTTGAGGTTCGCCGTTTTTCCAAATATACCAAGTACGCGCTATCAAGTATTTTATGCCATTCATGTTAACGAAGAGGTTTCGGGTTTTTAAGTCATCAATGTCTGTACCATAGCTCGATGGGATATTTACCTGATGGCACTTTCTAATCGCTGGTCACAATAAACATCACCGCAAACCACTAGCACACTATAATTCTTTGCCCATGGGTAGATTTTCGAAGATCCCAGTATGACGTTCACGTCGACCTGACCCGTCAGAAAACAAAGTGAAGTGACGACATATCCGCCTTCGGTCAACACAGGGTCAGACTGACCCTCTTTAGCACAGACGAATGTGTAATTCAGATAAACAACTGACCTTGCGGTTTGGTAAAAGCCCATGTCGCGTTAACATGGCTTATCTGCGTTTGACAGTATGTATGTTTCCAGAGTGCAGCATCCGTGACTCTGCCGTCCCTGGACACGAGGGCATGTGTGCATTGGATGTTTATTGGCTTTCTTCACCAGGTGTACGAGTCATCCAGTAATAGTTTAAAGGTTGTTTCTATAATCGTTTGGGTCGTTTTCGTTTGACAATTCGATAGAAGTATCGGGTTTTCATACTGGGATACCCGAATCCACATTTGCTTGTGGGTTTGGAAATACTTTTGTCCACTGATCCACACCGCGTTCGTAACGTTACGACCTGTCGTAACTCTGTAGTTTATCATAGACTTACGAATGTCGTAGCGCAACGAACATTTTGTGGATCGGGGCCAGGCGACATGGTCATATTTTACATTATCTTCCGTTACTTCCGTCACCTACGGTTATCCTACACCCACTCGAGTTATGTTCCGGAAACGAAGCCCACCCCTCCCATTAGACTAAGTCCAAAACGTTTCCATGGAAACCAAGAAAATTAAAAATGCCAAAAATCTGTAATTTGCAAAAGGTACAACCTTAGCTTCAGTTTGTTATATCTGTAATTTTGGTCTAAAAACATTGAACGGTTTTTGAGTTATGTTCCTTAAACAAAATTATTACGAACGGACAGATAGAAAGACGAGACGACGACTATACGGGAAAAGTAAGTGACAACAAAATCATATACACCCGCAACACAGCTTATTACAGGAGCTAGTAACACGCGCGTGAACGCACATGCACATGAACAGGCACGCGCGCGCGCGCACACACACACACACTTAACTAACTAACTTAAAACTATGTTACGAGAGTGTTTTCTGTAATTTGTATTATTATTGATTCAGTGAAAGTTACTATTGGGTCACAATATTAAGAAGTTTGAGTGATAATTATTACGGGTCACATTTCGTATCACTCTAATAGTGTCCCAAAGCGAGCTGAATTCGACGTTCTGGTGATTTCGACGATTGCATTGCTAGCGCTACATCGAGGAAGTACGTGCGCGATCGGAGTGCACAAACAGTTTCATCGGTAGGGCGAATGATCAGTTCCTGTCGTGAAACGTTTTATTGACAATTGAAATCAAGAAATTAAGTTATGTAAAGAGCAATTAAACAACAATATTATTTACCCTCGATCGTTAATACCACTTCAGATGCAAAATCAATTGCCTATATAACAAAACATAGCGAGCAAAATTCAACAACATCAGTCGTCTGCAAGTGACAGTTTATGTACGAAACAGGAAGCCACGTGATCAAAACACTCCCTCGCAGTGCGGAGGGAAAAGTATGGCGCACCGTCGAAAACACTTACAAAAATACCCGGATGTGACAAGCGACTGCAGTTTCGCCGATGCGATGTGAAAATGCTATTTTTGTTGGAAACACATGAAACTTTTTTGTGAAGTAGATGAATATACCTTTATCACTCAACGTTAGCAAAATCAACACTTAAAATGATATTAAGGATAAAATATACGTTTTTGTCTTATACCGTCGAAAACCCCTAACACTGGGATATTTACCGGCACGCCTTTTGAGGTAGCGCTTTAGAGTTGCCTCCCTGTAGGCGCTCTTCTGCACATGAGTTGTGTGTTGACTGTTGGTAAACAAGAAGCTGAACGAGAAAGTTCTAAGTTAATGGCGATGTGGTGGCTCAGTGCTCGAACGTTCAAGAATCTGTGATGTTGTGTTGACAACTCACACACTGACTTACAGTTATACAGAGTAATGCTGGAGTTGTGTCATCATTCAGCCTAGCTACATATGTCTGTCTGCCTCTTCGCCAACGTTCGACCTACGTTAAAGAAAGCTCGCTGTGAAAGATTTAGTAGAACTGTTTCTTAATGAAAACCAAGACTTTGATGAGTTGATATTATATTTGTGACCCATTACTTTAGATTTGACTCAGTAGCATTGTACTAGAAACCTCCATTGTGGATTGTTTTTTCTTGCTGTTTGACTGCTCAATACGCAATACTGAATGTATTAGACTTGACTGTGTTGTTTATTTGCTGGATCTAAGGGACATTCTTTTACCTTTTGTAACGGCAAATTATCAACCGTACCAAATAGAGAAATATAGAAAGCATAATTCTTATATTTGATGAACATATACATCATCAGACAAGCGGAACATGAACAGGTTTCACACAGATGAAAAAATATATATAATCTGCAAGTAATCTTATGTTACAGACGTAATAATGGAAGACATAAAAGTATTCGTCTTCTACAGCTGACTTGCAGAGGCGAATCCTTGGTGGTATGAATGACTGCCGAGCTCTTTTGTCCCTGTACGTAAGTAACTCGTGTAAGATGAGCTGACTGAGCGCTTCCATAATTATCCTCCTTACAGAATTACATTCGTTTCCTTGCTTTGTAAAAATCGAGTGACAAAAATTACCACTTTGGAGGATTTTTTTATCGAAAATGAACTATATACTGTGAGCGAGAGTGTAAAATTTTGTCTCTGTTTTCAGGAGGAATATTTCGCGTAACTGGGACAATGTGCCCTCGCAACAAATCGATTTGTCAAGATATTCATAATTCTCTACATGAATGTATTCTAGGTGAGTGTCAGATACATATTCAAACAAACACAATGTTGCGCAACAATCGTCAACAACCTGCCACTATGAAACGTTCTTTAGTTTTTGACGTAGGAGCTTAAAGGTAATGTATGTCCCTGTTTGATACAAGTCAGTGTCAAGTAAAATGGAATTACATTTACATCATACATGTATTAGTATCATACGATATCTCTGATGTAATGTGATTGGACTGAAAGGCTTTAAAGTGTAATATCGCAGTCCCCATGGCAACCACTGTGCACATGGCATTTGCATGAACAACCCAAGGTCAGTGGAGTCCATGCTTGGATAGGTAAACGTCCCGAACTCTTATAACCCTTTGGGGGCATTTTAGGATTATCTAGCCCTTGACACAAACAAACAAAAGGCTTATTTATGCGGGATGTATATTAATTTGAAACATCAGATAACAACGTTAAACAAAGGTTGCTCCAGTTTTCCGAAAATGGATATATATTCCATATGATAGGGCACCAGTTACCAACCCACGAAAGGGCAACGATTAGATAAACGTAGACTTGATTTGGATTCGAATATATTGGATTGGCTGTCAGTACGATTAGAAAACTAGCTCTGGCACTGTGAGAGATGACCTTTTCCTTTTGAAGGTACAGGGTGGTCGATATATCAAAACGTGCAATAAACAGCATTGGTTACTTCTGGAGTTTTAAAAAGAAGGGAAAAAATACTCATGTAATCCCAGATCATTTCTCACATGTACACTAGTACTGATATGTCAGGTCGTTCAGGAGGGCGAAAAACGTATGACTCAATCATGCCAAATTCAGTTTAAAAGTTTGCCCGATATAAATGATGACAACCCTCCTTCCTTTACATCTTTATAAAGACGGGAGTTTGTTGAAACGTCGACCACGACAAAGCAATAGTCATGTGTGAATTGTTCAAATAAGAAATATTTGAATCAACAACGCGGTGAAAAACAAGCATCTGTCTGAAGGGAGACGGTAAGCTTAGGCCTGCATAAATACAATCATTGCAAATATTTCATTTGAATATTTGCTGATGAAAACCGCTTCCACGAACGTGTCTAGTTATTGGCATACACCTACATACAAATGTAGCAAAAGCAAATTTCTTGTCACTTTTCATGGGTATGTTGTATACTCCATACATACTACATTTAATACTCCAGGTTGTTATCATTTAATTTGGTTTAATTCATTTACCAGATTTCAAATTTCTGAATTACTGACTAATTAATGCACCGAAAAATGACCCAAATATGTACATTCAAAGTTAAGATTCTAACATACCCACCAGCAGTTTGTGTACATATATACTGACAGTTGACATAAAATAGGGGGTTTTATTTAAATAAAAATTAGGAAATTTTCGTTTAGTGCTGTTTAGCCAGTACATTTCACTGTTATTTTAACATGAATTTCACATAGATCTAAATGTATTTTCAACTGAGAATCAAAACTACAAGGATCGATTCTTCAGCTCGTTCAACATGCCTCTGAGTTTATTAAGTTGGTGTAATAAGGGCACCGTTGGTGTAGGTGTTTAGCTGACTGGTGCAGCATATGTCTTTAATATCACAACTACTGTTTAGTTTGTAACATGATGCCACCTTCGTGTGTTGCACTTCAGCAACCCATGCTTGCCATAAAAGGCGACTATGCTTGTCGTAAGAGGCGACTAACGGGATCGAGTGGTCAGGCTCGCTGACTTGGTTGACACATGTCATCGGGTCCCAATTGCGCAGATCGATGCTCATGATGTTGATCACTGGATTGTCTGGTCCAGACTCGATTATTTACAGACCGCCGCCATATAGCTGGAATATTGCTGAGTGCGGCGTAAAACTAAACTCACTCACTCACTCACTCGTGTGTTGCAGCCATGAAATAGTGGTGTTATTCCTGATATAAACCACAGGCTACGGGTTGTGAGGTCAATATCTTTATTCCGTAGTGGAGACACTCTGTAACAGTAATCAGTCATTTTACTATATACATATGTAGTATATACATACATATATGTAACCTCCTTACACACACACACACACACACACACACACACACACACACACACACACACACACATATATATATACACACACACATATATATATATACACACACACACACATATATATACATATATATATATGTGCTAAAAGCATATCTGATGAACATATGACGTCATAACATCTCATGGACGTATGGCTTCTTATATGCCTAAACGTGTCTGAGTAACGTCTTCATAGACACTTAAGTAAGTAATGTACGTGTATAATATCATCTGAGCAATATGGCATAAATACTATCATTATTATTAAATGTGACATTTCACGTGGCATATCATGATGCAGACTGCATATACACACCTACCCTGTGGGTGACACGGGAACGTGTTAAAAGCACCCAGCAGTCGAGCAACAGCACGTGCAAGAACCGTACGTGAAATAAGACACACTGATCAGGTGTATGTCCACGAGACGATCCATAAAATAATACCTTTACACCTACATACATGTATATACATACTTGAAACTACCACCGTGGTGTTACCAACAAGATACAGAATTGACGAAACAGATCATTCTTACATCAAAGCATTTACTAACAAGATCTATAAGCCAGCCTATTGACAAAACATATAGGAAAACCAATCATACGCACATTCATACATGCAAAATAGCAGACTGTGTAAATATTTACATTAGATTTATCCTGAACATACTTATGCCTATATTATTCAATTATTTATATCACAGTTTAAATTGCTACGTATATATCAATTACAAATGTGTAATTACCAACCTATAATCAAATGTCAACCTTGTAAACAGTTCTCATGTGTGGTACAGTGTTGTGCATATCAGTAGTAGGAACATGGCGGGAAGAGGTATGTTTGCTGGAAAGCTGAGTCTGGGCTATTGTTAACACAACCGAAGACAATGACGTAACAATAAATCGACCCTTAAATAAACAATGAACCAGTATATGATAAAATGTTAAGAATGATAAAGAAGAAGTTGACATCCATAACGTTTTGTCTTATATATTAGAATACCAACTTCTAAATGAATCTCAAGAACCTCACAATGAACTGCACAGTTAAACTAAGACCAGATACAGCTGAACTGGCAACTTATTGTAAAGAATATAATGTAAAAGGAAATCTGTGGGACCACGAAAAACCTGAGCTATAATTAGAATCGTTAGTTATAAATTTAAGTACACAATATACAATCCCAGAATTGTTTTGTATCCCCAAAGGGAGTTAACTCTCCCACCAAGAGTAATGATTCCAATGGCTCTTCCTATCCACAAGCTGTATCATCAAAAACTGTCATCATCAAATGACAGCAACATATCGGCTTATTGAGATTAACACCATCGCGATTTTATCCTATTTTGATATCTAACCTGTTAGCGAGCCATTTTAACGTCGGTTCTATAATACTTCGTATTCCACTAACCCCTGCGTGTCAGCTGCATGGAGGTGGATGGGGAAATCCCACGGGGATGAAACCTCCTCACCACTTCAGTGAAAGCCCCTACCCAGGAAGTAGCACTTTCACTTTAAAACGCAGTAAACTGTCTACTCGTGCACCTGCTGACTGCGTTTTAGTAGTTTCGTTTCTCTGAGTTCTTCATTTGAATAATTTCATTAGCAAATCATTAGTTCAGTCATTATAAATATCTTGGTTCGCTGTTTGTATGACAAGACAGTTTTAAACGGGGATAACAGAATGCATAAGAAGAGGTATAGGGAGGTGCTTACGTTGAGTATACCATTCACAACTCATTTTCGCTTATTATCAAACCGATTATACTCGGCAACACAAACCATGCAGCCGTTTCGGACCTGTCAAGTTGTCTGTATGATTTCCTAAATATCTTAGTCGCACTGCGAACAAAACCTCTGCAGCTACGATCGCTATCTGATGACAACGGCAAGCTCGGTTTTAAGGCGGCTCAACTGATTGGCTACTTCGAGAAGTACAGAGCTAGCAAAGGGAGGTAATAAAATTATCGGCCGCCCGTAGATGCATCAGTGGTATAGAGGAGACTTATAGGAACGCATACCCTGGAGATATCGAGGGTGTGGAGATCTTAGAATGGGATCATTTTACAGGTTTTTATATTTATTCTCAGGAAAAAGATTGCCGTTAGAGGCTGACGCAAGACGCCACCAAAGACTACACATTGAGGAACGCTGGAAACATTATTTAAGTATCAGCAAGTCATATATTTTGATGACACACATTGCTGGACATGTCCAAAGCAGAGGACTGTATAACTATTATTCTCTTCAAACAAACCGAATGCCGAGATGTTGATTTATTGGTTTAGTGAGGGGTGGCAATAAAGTACCTACAGTACATGTGTTCATTTTCGGAGAACATATCTTTCTCCATGTCCCTCTACACAGACAGGGGAGGTCACCTCGGCAGAGCGGGTAAACAGGTCCAAAGTGAGATGTGAAAACATACAGCGCTTAGCATCAGCTGTGCTCGCACCCATTCGGGCCATGTCAAAACATAGATTACAGAACAGTCTCGTTTCCTGTTTACTGGTTTCCGTCCTATTGCGCATTTAAGTGCGATAACCAGTCCAGAAGTTTCACGCTAATTCATTTAACTGGATACATGAATATTAATCTGTATGATTTGATAAATCTAAGCACTTGTTTATTACCTTCGTACAGCGTGTTCTGTCGTACAGCGAGCTCTGAAAAACTTAAACCTGGAAATCGTGGAAATCTCGAAACGAGGCTCTGCCGCTTGAAAGGTTTGTCGATCTGGTACGGAATATATAGACTATCAATTAGATTAACTACACTGAATAAGCGTAAAAAACACATAATAGGTGTAACCAGTGAGACACATGCATTGTGAAATGTTTACGACCTCATCAAACAGGGGCGTTTTGTGATTTCTTAGTTAAGGTGTGCTGCATAAAACTCGAGATATAATATAGAAATACGGTGTTCTTAAAGTTTAAAACTAAAATTCATTTTTAAATACTATTATCTTATGAAACAAGGCATTGGAATTCCGTGTAACCAGAGTTGTCCGTGGCGTCTATTTTCACATTTACCAAGAAATTTCGGATCGACTGAAAAGTAGGTCACTGTTTGAATAGGTTAATGATACTCATGTTTCTGTGTGTTGTTTGAAGTTCGCTGACGGAGAATATTGCTTATCAATCAAAACTTCAGGGCTATCCAACTGTCGTTTCACACGTACATGGAGAGCTGAAATGGATTTGCAGCAACCTATCAAGCAACGTACACATTAAACATGACTTCACGAAATGCACGTGTGTTTCTTTCATGTCACCCTCTTTAAAATCGTCAACGCGACATTGCACAGTCCCGCCATATCATCCCATTTGCTAGGAGCCCTTGCAAGTCTAGATTAGCTTATCTGCTCAGGGACGTTTTAAGCACCAGATTAATGTTACTCCACTGACAGCTATAAATAACTGTTAGGAACGTTTATATAATGTGGGTAGGTGGGTGAGTAGAGGAGGCAACATATGGGCAGTGTGAGGGTCTGTACTGTTGTTTTCGCGCTATGCAAATATGTCTATTAGAAAAATTTATTTTGAACACAGATAAATGGGATCACGAAAATTGGTTGGCATAGCAACGTATCAAGGAGCAGAAAAGCCGCGATGACCTTGGAATTGAACGCTCGCCCTCGGTAAACCTGAAAGCCTCGGGAACGTTTTTCGCATGATTGACAATTGTCTGTCTGCTTGATACCACGATCACGTTTTAACAGCACAGTAAAATCCCCATGTTATGTAAATCGTATACGAAACACTGAATGTGTGCTAGTCCAGGTCGATAAAATTGTATTGAACAATCATTGCACTAAAATTCATATCAGGGTCAAAGTAATGATATATGGGACTGGTGATAAGGAAACTGAGTAGCGTCAGTTGACCATACGGGGGCTTGATGAACCCGCCGCGACCACAGCTACAGACAGCTACAGTCATGACCTTGTGGGTAAACAGTATATCTCACCTTGACAGCTTTCCCAACTAAACCAGTCCAATCCAGTTCGGTCGCAATGGTCGCCATTTTGCACCTCGTGTCCACATAAACAACCAAATGATACATTAAACAAAACGTTTATTAAATATACTTGTCAGTTGTTTGAAATACGATTGTTTAAATATCACAACAATGTACTCAAACATAAATACAGAACCCTGAATTTGGTTAGAAGCACACAGACGCCATTGCCTCTAACACTCCCCGAGTCTGTGTGACAAACAAATGTATAGATATATAAAAAAAAACCAAAGAATAAGCAAACCACGCTTGTACAATTGTTTGTAGGAAAAGGTGTTTTACAAGTAGAATGTAAATTTTAGCAAGCTCATCAACAGTTCTAGTCAAGTGTCTGTTTGAACTCAAATCACGGATAATTCTATATTACTTATTAACTGAAAGTAACTACAATTATAGAGAAAATGAAAATGTATTTATGATTAATAAATATAACTGTAAAATTCCAGCAATGGGTAACCATGAACGGGAGTGACGATATGACGACACTGTTACCACACCAGGTACAAAAGTTTGAACAAATACTGAAATGTTTGAACATTTATGTGGACAAATACGAAATGTTGAAATGAAATCTACAAGAACAACACAATGTATAAAATATTAATAACACTAGCCTTGTCCTATTTACATAAACACGGGTATTTCTAGAATTACCCCGCACTGCTTCAGACAGGCCTGATTTATATTATATATGTATATCAGTCTGTGTATGGGAACATTCGAATCAGCTCATACTGATCTCCAGACATTAAAGACAGTGGTGAATATAGGACAAACTACAAAAAAAATGTATAGTTGTATCAAGGGAACAAAATGGCGGATACGAAACTACCGCTGGCATACACACACAGTAATGCTATCTGCAAACTAAATAGTGTAAACAACTATCCTGCACATGCCATAATCTTCTAAACTAGCTGTCTGATGGCAAAACGTATTATTATTTGGCTAAACAACCATATATAAAAAACATGAACAGTATGTAAATGCAAGCTAATAATAGTGACGATCAATAATGACATCACTCTTCTTGTGGAAGAAGGCAAACATTTAATCTGAACCATGTCAGTGTAAATTCTTACAAAATCATCTTTTCAACAAGGGTGTACATAAATAAAACGCAATTTGTCAAATGACTTAATAGATTATAAAGTTAACTTCTCAATAAAATCCAGTTCTACCTAGGTGTTACCAGATGACTTCTTCCCGGTTTTACTATTCTTATTTTTATTTAAATGCATTTTTTATTTTTCACATTAATACTCACCTGAAACCTTAATTATTTTAGCATATTCAATCCGTCTGGAAATGTGTTGTCCAAACATGAAAGCGCCAGATGCTAAAAATAGATCACCGCGCGGTGCATTCTGGGACGTGGTATAAAAGGCAACTCTCCCGCCGACAGCCATACAGTCAATGGTGGACAGCCGTACAGAGAACTTTTTGAATAGACAATAGTAGAAATACAGGAATGCTTGCTGTTGAGTCTGGGGTGTGGGCCGCCTTTCTCAACCAGTCGGATCTAGATCTGACAACTTACATCAATCCACAGACTGACTGCCAGGTACGTATTTCCAATTATTCCATGAAAAATCACTTTTCTTCGGTCTGTTGTTAGGACTCCCGTGCGCGGAGTCGGATCGGAATTTCGCGACAATTTCTGACAGCGTAAACGTACGCGATTGTTTGGTATATGTTAACGGAACGCGTAGCGAAATGCGACAACTATTATTCCAGCAAAGCTTAGATTCTCAACAAGCTCAGAAAAACCGACTTTGTGAGCCTCGTACTACAAGACTCGTCAGTAACTCTTTGCCCGCTTCGAACTGCAGCTCGCCGTAAAAGTTTCTCGGTGATGGAACCTCTGCTTTTATACGCGTAAGTGCTCGATCATTGACGTCACACGGAGCTCAGGACCAATCGGAGCGCTCTGTTGGAGGTCACATGGCCTTGCCAAGCGCAGGCACGTGGGCTCTTTGGTCACGTGGTACAGAATCATGAGTGATATTTTTGTATAACGTACCAGGATATTTGCATATTTGTTTGGAAAGAAGCCAAGACTGATTTTCTGTTCGATTTCTGGTTGCATTACATGCAACGACTCAGTTGGATGTCAAATAAATGTCAGCATCGCACTCTTGGTGGATTATGATGTTAGCAAATCAAGTATGGATTATTTGTGCTCTGTTTACAGATATTCAATCATGCAACATCCTCTTTTACAAAAACACCCCAACTCTTTTTGGGTGGTGGGGTGATATATCCCGTCCCCATTTTCTAATACGCCACAGCGTTAAATTATTATCTTTATCGGTGGTATTTTACTTATATTTCTTTAATTGTTTTTGCGAGTGACTGGTTTCTTACTCCGCAGACTTCTTCTGAGTATTAGACATTTTGTTTCTGTTTCCAGAACACCCTGTTCCCAAAGACTCTGATCGATGAGCCATACCAGGACCTGTCTGTCGATGCTGTAGATGATCTACTGCGATCACTATCGGGGGACAGCGCCTCAACCCCACCCCCAAGTGAAAGCGATGTCCTCTTACCAGAGGAACCGTCGACAATAATCCCCACCCCTGTGTTTGATTCCACCCCTCCATCCACCCCTAAGCCTCAAGACGAGCCTAAGGAGGAAAACCTTGTACCCCGTCACAAGAGACCAGCCCATAAGCGAGCGGAGGTGAAGCGTCGTGGGAAGATAAAGGTAATTATTTGTCTTGTTGCGCATCTAAGCAATCAGTTTGGGTGGGTGGAGGTTACTATTACACATTTTGTAATTTAATTTAATACTTCTATTTCATTATTTAATAATTTATTTATTTATTTACCAGTGTGTGTGTGTGTGTGTGTGTGTGTGTGTGTGTGTGTGTGTGTGTGTGTGAGAGAGAACAATAGATCTACCGAATATGACTGCACGTTTGATAGCTTGTATCTGCACAGTGCTGCGGTAAATGAACTTTTGTGCACGTCCCAGGATAAATATCCACCGACAGCAGTTGTACCCATTTCTGCTTGTACCCGTAAACCGTTTGTAGTGCCTACTCCATCCATTATATTACGTATTTCGTTCATTGTCATTTTTAGGAACTTTAATATTTCCTCCGATTTTATCACTTTGATGCAGCTCGTTTGATTATCTCCAATGTTTGGAATGAAAGCAGTGTTGATATTGTACGAGACAGAAGGCGCTAAGAGTTGTCTCCCTTGTTTAACATTTTTGCCATTTTCTTATTTCTGCAGACCAACTTAGATGACCTCCGTGATCTTCTCCCTCCAATCCACAATCAACGGAAAAGCGAGTCGCTCATTCTGTCAAGAGGTAAGTTTCATTTTGTTATTCCTGACGTAATCCCCTGACTTATAATTTGGATCCTACTAACAGGATAGGGCGAAGCGTGCTTAAGACCAGTTGTTAGCGAGTGTGTTCGGTTGAGTATTCTGACTCCTCTCCCACTCTTGTAGCGGCTGACCATTGTCGCCAGTTGAAGGCCGAGAGAGCTCGCGTCGAGGAGGAGAAGTCGAAACTTCGCGCGGAGATAACCGCCTTGACAGCTGAGATTGAGTAAGTGTCATCATGCATGTCCCAAACCATGGCGTTCTCTTTCAGAGCCCAGACGCTGGACTGGCTACTTGCTTCTGACGAAAAAGGAAAGCTCCCTATTTCGTCAAGGGCAGGTAGCCATGTCTATCTGACGAAGGTGAGTGATGTTTGAGAACAATGAAACTAGGACAAACTGATAAAAATTATTGGCTTTTAAAATAGTTTCAACTAGTTACAATCTTTGTTTTGGGGTTGTTGTTTTTTGGGGGGTTCAGAAACATATTTAGAGTCGTTTCACCATAAAGCAGACCCGTGAAGGTCCCGGGGTAGAATAGGCCTTCAGCAACCCATGCTTGCCATAAAAGGTGACTCAGCTTGTCGTAAGAGGCGACTAACGGGATCGGGTGGTCAGGCTCGCTGACTTGGTTGACGCGTGTCATCGGTTCCCAATTGCGCAGATCGATGCTCATGTTGTTGATCACTGGATTGTCTGGTCCAGACTCGATTATTTACAGACCGCCGCCATATAGCTGGAATATTGCTGAGTGCGGCGTAAAACTAAACTCACTCACTCACTCACTCGTGTGTTGCAGCCATGAAATAGTGGTGTTATTCCTGATATAAACCACAGGCTACGGGTTGTGAGGTCAATATCTTTATAAACTCGTGTGTTGCAGCCATGAAATAGTGGTGTTATTCCTGATATAAACCACAGGCTACGGGTTGTGAGGTCAATATCTTTATTCCGTAGTGGAGACACTCTGTAACAGTAATCAGTCATTTTACTATATACATATGTATATGAGTTTATTAAGTTGGTGTAATAAGGGCACCGTTGGTGTAGGTGTTTAGCTGACTGGTGCAGCATATGTCTTTAATATCACAACTACTGTTTAGTTTGTAACATGATGCCACCTTCGTGTGTTGCACTTCAGCAACCCATGCTTGCCATAAAAGGCGACTATGCTTGTCGTAAGAGGCGACTAACGGGATCGAGTGGTCAGGCTCGCTGACTTGGTTGACACATGTCATCGGGTCCCAATTGCGCAGATCGATGCTCATGATGTTGATCACTGGATTGTCTGGTCCAGACTCGATTATTTACAGACCGCCGCCATATAGCTGTAATATTGCTGAGTGCGGCGTAAAACTAAACTCACTCACTCACTCACCATAAAGCATCTCTATTTGACCGGTAAGTATTATGATGTCAGTACAGCTGTATCAGACATAGCATTTGTATGTATGTATGTATCTTGATATTCTTGATGCCAATTTGTACATGCTAGTCATGTTCTTGACTTCTGTGTTACAGCTCGTTCCAAAAGGACCTTCCGGCAATGGGATTGAAGGCTGATGGTGTTACCGTCAAGACGAAGTCAATGGATAATATGTATAAAGCATACATTGAGGAGCGCACGAAGGGAAACTGGAAATTCTGGATTGTATCCTTCTCAAACGAAATGCACTTATAAAACACTATATTGACTATGTCTGATCAGTTCCTTGTTCCTTCGTTTTGCTCCTTATATATATTTTACTTTGTTCACACTCTGCTTTCACAAAATTTACTTTTGATAAACATAGGAAGATCTTACATTGGTAAAGAATCATGATTTTCAAGCAGAGAATCATATTTTGTAGGATTTGTTTCCTTAACCCAACGTAGTTCAGTTTCATGATGCGGCCGTTATTTGAGACTTACACGACCGGTGTGTCCACTTCAACCATTGAGTCCTTCCTGTCATCCGTCCGCCAGTGGACAGATGAGACCCTTGGACTCGCCAATCTCAGATCTGGTAGGTACACATTCTGTTATCGTTTTTCATGTAAACTAAACAAATTCTGTACTTCCATCACCTCCCCACCGGTATTCCAATTCTTCCTATTTTCACTATGTAACTTCGTCCCGGGTTTAAACATATTTTTCATTTCGATGTTGCACTTTTTGATATTAACGGCAACGCCGAAAGGCGATGTCATTGATATATTGTCTAAATAAGAGAGTATATACGTACATTTTAATGTTTGTTCATATTATTTCAGTGATAACACGTGGTGTTCTACGTGTCAGCAAAGAAACCAGCATACTTACAAAACCAGGGTCGCTCCAACAGGAAGCTGTTCAGTCAACTGAGAGCTCCATTTCATAGTATCATTCTTTCTCGAGACACTTCTCGAGAACTGTAAATACTAATTTACATGTAATTGTATCGTAAGGACTTCGAGAGGCAGCAAATACTCAAGTCATATTCTCACCACATCGCCCATCATTGTGTCATACAGAATCACAAAAACGCATTTAAACACCGAGACTCTTGCCGTATTTCATGCAGTGTTTTGTGTCACCCAGCCCGGTAATGTCACCCGGTTCTAGAGTTAGTTGTACAAATTGATGGATTTTACCGTCTCCTTTCTGAAAGGAAATTTGTTAATTTTGAGGAAAGCTATTTCTTCCAGTGATCATATCACATGGGTATGCGTCCAGGCAAATTCTCGCATGAACCTTTAAATGATTTTTAAATGCAGAGACATGTTCTGGCATGTTATCCTGATAAAAGATAGATTTTTTGGCAGTAAATATTACCATCTATTTTTAGATGTGTAAGCCAGTAGTCCAATCTCTGAGAGGTTGGAAATGGATAGGAGCACACATATTGGTATATTATAAATGTGTGTGTGTAACCTGTAAATACTCAAGTCTCGTGGATATTCAGAGTCAAGAAACTACATTGTCTTTAATCCCAAATGAATATTCTTTATATTCAAAGGTTTAAAATATATTTTTCAGATTTTATCAGTTAAGACATAAAGTAGTAATCGTATGTTTTCTTTTTTAAGAATTCATTTTAATAAATTGTATATTATTCGTAAGATGATTGCTTACATAACAAAGAATATTTTTATAGCCCCATGACAAGACCTTTAGAGACATGCCTGTTAATATTTTTGAGTGTCATGAAGTGATACTAGATATCGAAACACTGCTCAGCCTGGATGATTGGTGAGCGTTTTGTACCTGAACATTTGTAACGTTACAAGGACGAGAAAGCTTTAATGTTGTGTTGTATATCTGATGTACAGTGTTAATGTGTATTACTAGTCTGTTTGTCTGAATAAAGACAAGTAATCAAATTAAGAAGAATTTTCGTATTCAATTAGATTATATTTTTTCTGTCTGAAGTCGTTAAGCTACTGTAAGTAGCATTTGGAAATGTGCAAGACGTTGGCATGTAAAATGTTTTCAGGGTACCTGATACCAGAAACTGCATTTGGACATCATGAAAGACGGTGACATGTAAAGTACATACAGAGTACGAAGTGCCAGATACCAGAACCCATCTTGGAAAACTGGCCGGATCATATAATTATGCGGGATTTAACGTCGCCGTACGCTAGTTGTTAGACATGTACATAGTTTAGTGGGTGGCGTGTCGTCGACATCTCAGCGGTTTGATCCCCGGCGGCATGAAACGGTGGAACTTAATCTACTTGGCCGAGAGGGAATACTGCATGAGTGACCTGCTCGGCGTCAGTGTTTGATTCCGACTGGGGAATTCACATGCTTCTGTTCAATGTAGCATGGTATATCAGGCTAGAAGTGTGAAAACGGAAGTCATGATAAGCACACACGTGCATGCATTGTGGTCAGAATACATAAACGCAATAGTGCATTTCTTCGCACACATGCGTATGCAAGCACACACGTGCATGCATTGTGGTCAGAATACATAAACGCAATAGTGCATTTCTTCTCACCACACCTCACCTCAGCTACTCAGAAGGAGTATGGTTGTGCGTTTCCGAGGCTCCCTGTCCAGACTCGATTACCTGAAGGCCACCATAGCGACATGGCAGAAATGTTTAACAGCAGGCCACACTTTAGGACCACTGTAATTAGAAGAGTCATCTAGCTATTAACAACTGGACAGTTACTTATTTCCTGGTGTACACATGATCCTGTGTGTGCTTGACAAGACAACTCCCAATGTCTTCGTTTCCTCATGAGGTTCCTCTTCTTCATATGAATAAACTCGTATTCCAGCCAAGGCCTACATCGTCGAGCACACCTTGGTATAGTCCGAAATAGTCTAGTTATATGCTGGACTAGAGGTTCCTCAAGATTTTTCTTGGGACTCGAGCAGACCTACCATACAAACGGGGAATAAATCATCAAAACTGAACTCATATATACCAAAATGTGAACAAAAATCACCCAAATAGGAAAATAAATTTCCAAAACTGCAACTATATCCTCTAAAACCGAAACAAACGCTCTGCAACGGAAAACTAAACAAGTGAGTGAAGCACCTGCACATCAACTAACGGGGTGCTACGGAGTATTACTGTATAGGAGATTGTAGGAGGCGATGACATCGTGATATCGGTTATAATTACGTTAGATAACTCTTAATTGTTTATGTCTAGTTGACACAATATTTTGATTGTGTATATGTTTTGTGTATATGGGCCAAGGGCCTTCATACATAATAAAAAATCTTTGACTTTGACGAGGGGGCAGACAAGAATGGCATAGTGACGTCAATATAGTGTGGCGTATTGCACAAAAAGTGGCGGCGCCTTTGATCCTTCGTCGAATCGTCTTTGAAGCGGATGTATATATGTATGATACGCAAGCACATGGACAGTACATGTTGACACAAGTTTCTCATTACAAAAAGGCAAAAAAGGAAAAAATGTGTGATAAGTGATAATGGTTTTACGCCGTGTTTATCACTATTCCAGCAATGTCACGACGGGCGACACCAGAAATTATCCAGGCTACCCAATCACCCCTGAAGCATGAAGAGAAAGATACTCGAATCATGCAGAAACTGCTTATTAGACTAAAACATACCAGTGAAAGTATTTAGGCGAACCTTTCTATCCACATCTAAACATAGCCCAGTATTGCTCTGGTGGAGGGTCAAGGACGTAGTATTGTATCATCGTTTCCATATTTTCGTGATTTATGCTGATCGATTGAGCTGCGACTGTTCACTTGCATGTCCTGTCAATGACTCCACAGCCGTCATAAAAGATTTGTGAGTTTTGGACAAAAACATATGTACGACTTTACTGTGTATTACCTATCTACAAAAGGTGTAAATTAAAGGCTGCATCGGAACACGGTTCGGTGAGAGATTGAGCCCAGTCTACCAAGTGTTTCCGGTGCCTTAAGTGGTATAGGGGAATGTGATATCTTGATAAAGGGGCACAGGATCTCATGACTTACATCAGGGTTCTCTGAATGACTTCGATAATGCATCGGGGCTGTCGTGATGCGTCACCGGTCTAATACATATGTAGTCTTCGTCTGTTCTGATAAACGTACATGCGAACCGACAGTCCAGACTTCCCTTTGATTTCGGCTGTCATCGTACAGACAGCTGTTTAATGAACAACTTACAAAGCCGATAGTATTCCACGCTATTATACATTAATAATGTTATAATATACGTTAATAATGTTATAATGATCGTATTATTCATTTGTATAGCGCCCATTTCCAATGTAGCACTGCTCAAAAGTGATGAATTATTACCCCGGATAACCCATGCTGCCTGTGAGGCGCTAGAAGGTTATAGTCACATGAGTTTCCAAACGGGTACCCGTATTCTGCTGGATGAACAGGAGCAAATATGAACGAACTCTCCTGCCTAAGGTGGGACCACATGCACCACAGGTGCTTCAATGCAGGACAGGAACTCTCACAGGTCAAGCTACCAAACACGGTTACCCATCCAAGATTCTCCGTGCCAACGTTGCTTAAAGGTCACATGCAACGTAAAACACAACCTTGCAGATTCTGATACCTTTCGGTATGCTACACTAACCGAAAAAGCTCATAACAAATGCCAATTTAACCTATAAAGTTGAAAAAACCGCGATGAAGAAAATGCCCGCGAAATCGCGAGTTCAAACGATTCATTAATTTCCCCACCAACGCTGAGGGGAAAGTGGTTTCAACAGCTATGCTGCGTTGCACTCATAACGGATGCGCAGTGAATAGGTTCGTTAACCCTAGAACAAAATATTGCATTTTTGATTTGCGATGATACGGTTATAATTTGGTTATTTGGTTTGTTTAATCAGCAATGCATTTTATATATTAGGAATAAGTGACAAGAGAGTTTAATTATGTTTAATTTTTTATTACATGTGACCTTTAACTTCAACTGATTCGTGACCACACACAACACATTTATCATACCCCACCGAGTTGAACAAAAATGTATACTGGACTGGACATTTAAACATAGACAATTTTCATAGAAACAAACTATACCGTTTACATTTAAAAGCTTCAGTGAGAAGAAAGATTCAAGTTCTAGTTAAATCTAGACTTACTTCATTTTGGAGCTTTAGTTATGCATAAATGACTGGGTAGAAGGGAAAACAATGCGGTTCAGGGACTATGCGACAGACTAGAACGTGCTTCAAGATAGAAAGAATGGGCTCGCACTATAAATCATCACTAAGTTTCGTTAAATCACGTTCACAAATCATATAATCCCACGCGCGAGACGTTTTGCACACGGAGAAGAACATACGTAATTATATACAGTTAGCTAAGAACCCAAATGCCCATTTCCACATAATGCTTAGTGGACCTTTATCAACTTTCATGCATAAGGTTGATAAACACAAACACGTGTTGTAGGCGTGCTTTCCACTTTCGTCTGAATCTCTTGCTTTAGAACATAAAGAGTCTACCTTCATATGTGAACCTCACCCTTTTCAAGGGGATTCAATGGTGGTGATATACAATGTTTGCTAGAGTTTGGACAAGCCAACTACAGGTCTCTATTTTTATTTCGGAACCTGTAGTGTACAATTCAAGGGAGGTCACTCTGCCAAGGTAACCTCTTGATAGTAAAAAATATGAACACATGGAGGTAGCAGGCACTGATCTAGATGTTCCCGAAACATGTCATTTTATACCATGACAGGACTTCATAGGAATGTAAGTATGAAATCACGATCCTTGCACATTTTTCATTGACTAATTCTTGCTAATCAGGTGATGTAAATATCCAGTTTGATCGAAACACGTGTGATTGGCATTGAATACATGAGTGTTGCGCTAGTGATTGTCAGTCAATGTAACCGATAACACAGCTTTGAGGACCGAACATAATTTTGATCATAATTAGAAAATTGTATAATACGGTATCTAGATTTAGGTTTGAACGAGAGTACGACGTGGATATTGCCCACCGGCGTTTGATGCTGAAATTAGGTCGAGGGCTCAGTATTTCCGCAAAGCATATATTACATAATTCTTGGTTACGGGATCGAAGTACATACATACGTTACAGAATGCATTATTTAACACTGTGACAGCTTTTTCAGACTTTCCCAAACTGGTTTCATTAACAATTGTATGACAGGCAGGAAAGGATGTTTAACCAAAAGATGTACCATTGATGAACTGTGTAGACTTTGCTTGGTGTTGGGTATAACCAGGGAGCCTATATAGAGGGGAAGAAGAAACTCCTCGAAAAGCCGCTGAACGTATGTCTCGGGTGGTTACGTAACCAGTGGAGCCAATATGGTGGCAGCATAGTATTTAAGATTCAGTCCGGTTTTTTTCAACAGCTGATTAAGTTCGTTGAGTGTTGTAACAACTGAAATCCTACATGTAGAAGATAGCTTAACTATTTTGTCACTTCAGTTTAAGTTAAATAATTGGTATTTGTGTCCGTATTAGGACAGTAGATTTGTAGTAAAGTTTCAAGTTGGTAAGTTATAGCTCACTGGCTTCTATTCTCGATTCACCGCGAAGATAGACTAAACTGTGCCAATAAAAAAAGTGTTAGGGTGCAATTGAGGTGTGTGAAAAATATGACATTTCGCCATTGAAATGCTATACGCCGTTCTTTGAGTATTCCTAGTTACTTCCTCAAAAACATCTTTCACATACACCTTTAATTCATATGAGGGGAATATAGTATCAGGTGAAATGTGTTTGCAAGTAATAGTGATAGTTTCATAATCTAAAAAAGAATGTTAGGGTGTATTTGAGGTGTGTGAAAAATATGACATACTGCCGATCTGCTCATATTCGCCATTGATGCTTGAGGGTTATAGTTCCATAACTTCTTTCTTTCTTGTTGATCTTGAAAACTGGAAAGGTGTTTTAGAACGCTTTGTGAGAGTTTTACACTTTATTTCTTAGGGCAGTGTGACAGTGTCAGTTAACATTTTGTTAATGTCCTTTACATTCCCCACATGCAGTAAGCATGAATTATTAATGTAAACAAAAATGTTTCAAAGTAGATTTTTTTAAAAGGACAGCTGATGTTAACACATGTTCTCGCGATATTTTTGCGTTCTTTAACATGTTTTGGGATTGAAGGCCGCAGTGTATCATTTATCCTTTCATTCATTTACACATGTACTTGTTGCTTTTATTGTTTTTCTTTATTTCGTTGATTCATTCACATAATTCTTGCTCTTAATTCTTACTATAATGAATTAATTCATTCATTCATTGTAAAATTTCGACTGATACAATAAACTGACTGAAGTTCTGTTAAACCAGGGATATATACTCTGTATAGTCTCCCTGGTTAAACACAACTGAAGTTGCGGTGGGGACGAGCCACGTCATTGTGTGCGTTGGAGCATGACGAGTCACACGTTAATTAGTACAAATGGTAAAGAAAGCAAGCGAGTGACCTATCCCTGTTGTAGAGTATCCCTGGTATAACCGAACGTTCAAGATTTGATAGCATCTTACAAGCTTAACTGCAGTACGAATATGACAATGTGGAGTGATGCCACATTGAAACAACGACGTAATATACAATATCAAGTGTCCAGGGAAGAAATTTGATATAAAGCATGATATATGAACTTGCATGTATGAAACATGCATTTTCGATGGGTATATATTCAGATAATTATTTGAAAAAATTGTAAATAGTGTTGTAACTGAATAACAGTTGTCATAATGTATTTGTGGTTTATTCACAAAACAAAACTCACAGTTGTTTAAAATATTCAAAGTGACGTATTGACTTTGTTATATCGATTGACGTAAATGTCTTTACAAGTTACGCTGAACACCTGAAAGAGGATTTTGTCCAAACCTGGCAGGTTGTTATAAGTATGACGTTTGTAAATAACAATCCAGCACAAAGACAGACTCTGAGTAAAGGGTCAAGCATATTAGCTTTAGGGTGTTTCGGTGTCTATACATTGCATAGTGGTGATCATTGTTACTGGCTAGTGTCAGCCTATCAAGATATATAACACTGACGTGTACGCGCAGCTGAAGCGTGGTCGCCGAGTCATTTGGATCCCGGGTATCTGAATACCCTATCCGTACCCCCTTCACCTTGGCCGCTTCCTTCATATATCAAACTGTGTAGCCAATATTATGAAAAAAAGCCCGGTCTTCTAAATGACTGTTGCTAAAAACGTTGGGCAAGCCCTGAATACTATCAAAATAATATAGTTTTGCACCTATCGGGCTTACACGGAAAAAAACCACTTGCAACGCGCCTGGCTATATAAAGCAAACTACACGGCACACTTGAAATCAAGTGTTAGGGCAATCGCATAAGACTGAACTCACCTCCCTTCCATTGAAGAGATATTAATTAGTCTAAAGATGGATCCAAAACGTTCAAATATTTTTTTTCTAAAACGAAAGCATAAATGAATTTATACTTTCGAATATAAATTCTGACAGGTGATGTTTCTGTGTCTGACATAGATGACGTTGAATTCCTTCTACAGGTATAATATACATTAATTTATACTTCTGAATATAAATTATGACGAGTGATGTTTCAGGATACATGAGCAAGAGATGACGAATTTCATATTTATACAAGGACAAGCAGGGATAAAAGAACACTTGAGAAATGATTTACACTTTGTGTGAGGTCATTTGAATATGAAGCTCGACTCAGGCATTCGTCGGACTGTTGTCACTCTATAAACTCATACAAAATGAAAGTCAAATGTTACAGTTTTAACACGTGTTATACCTCGATGAATGTAGTTTCAGTCAGTACACGTGACTCGGCGCTTACAGTGACAGCCATGCTGTTGGCTTGACGCATTGTTCCCTTGTGGGGACTCGAACCCATGTCTTCAGCTTGAAGCAGTGAGCGATGTGATCACGTGGTTACCCAACACCCAGTTCCAGACATGCTGTTGACATCCTAGGTGTTTACTTAAAGAGTGTCTCCAATGTTTCGATGTACATGTATTTAGCAAGAAATTTTTAAGCATGCATTTGTTGTGGAAGCAGGCGCGACTGTCAATCGCTATGTGAGATCCTATTTCACTGAAATACTTCCTGCAGTCAGTTGGTGTCAGTCCTTCATAAACGGGTATTTTGTGACTGAGTTTAGCAAACAATTTGTACATTGTCTCCGTTATTTTACAAAATGACTAATATAAGATATTGATTGTTACATGTAGTTATTGTTTCACAGATATTGTGTGACAAGTCACTGGATTTGTTCTATTCCTTTTAAGCTATTAAGAAAAAACAATCAACGAATTTTGATGCGATGTTTAAAAATGCATTTCGCAGAAATGCATACAGAAAGGACGAGTATACAAATTCCCAACGCTGAGATAGAACGTGGTATTTAACACTGTGTAATGCCTTATATGAGTATATCTTACATAGGTCACACCCGCAATACGTAGTTTCCAGTTAGCTAGTCCTGGATATGTTTAGCTGAATTTATCTGTGGATTAAAAAATGGTTGGAGAATATATCTAGATTCCTCTCCGTGGTGAAATATAGAGTGTCTTGAAAAATATATGTTTACTCTCAAGGTGTGTAAACCTCAGGGGTGTGTACTTTGTGTTCAGATTCACTCAGTAAACTTATCAACTACGTAATGACATAGAGTGAGTGAATCAAGAAATATTTCTGATGGAAATTTTATTGTGCTTTTTTTTTTTTTTTTTTTTTTATTTATATGTTTTTTTACATTTTTGTTCTTGTGTGTTTGATTGTTTGGGGGTATTTTGGAGGTTTTGTAGGGGGTGGGGTAAGTGGTTGATGTTTTTGTTTTGTTTGTTTTGTTGAGTTTTTTTTTTTACACATATTAATTTAAGAAAAATCAACGATGGATATTTCGGTTACAATCGTAGAAACACGATTTTCAACTTTCATAGACAATCCATGACATGAAGACCAAAACTTATAAAAGCCGCCGATATTGCACTTCATTAGGACCTCTTAATTATGACAGAGTAATGTCTCATTCTGGAGAGCATGAAAAGGATTTTTGAATCTGCTTAAATAATGAGGATTTTGAAGATGACGATAATAATTTTGTGAGGGTCAATTTTTTATGTCTGCAAAACCAAGCAATGCTTTTCTTTTTGTTTATTTAACATTGATTGGAGTTTTCTGATTTAGCCAGATTTCTAGTTTTGGCCAGACATGATTAACGGTGCTGCAAGACCAGAATGTGTGATCAAGTGCCTCAATGTCGCCCAGGCAACAGGTGCATTTTGAATTATCTATATTATCTATATCTCTAACAACATTTCATTTGTCGGTAAGATGTGATGTTATATTCCATATTAGAACCACTGTAGTTTCCTGCCATTGGTACATGTAAATGGCATTTTGTAATAATTGTTCCAGTCACCGGATAAATCTTCGTTGTTTAAAATAGTTCCCATTTTTCACAATGTGCATGTTTGTGGTAACTTCTGACAATAATGTTCTGAAAAAAAACTTGTGTCTCCTTTGCATGCTCAAGGAGCTGATTACTATTTACAGGTAAAATTGGGTTGTGTATTTTGACAAAGTCCTAGAATCTTTGTTAAGAGTTTTCAAATTTAGTTACTGATCTAATGAGATCTGTAAGTGTTAGAAAATCAGCGTTCAGATTCAAATGTTTTACAAAGTTTCCAAAGCAGTATATATTGTTTACGTCAAGTAAATCGTGCATGTATTGTTATTTACGTCAGGTAAATCGTTGATACATCAGACTCTTTGTCAAACAAGTGTTTAAAAAAGACTGGTGAATCAAGATAACATTCACTTTGATGTTGGTTCAGTCGGTGGTATGTTGGTACAATGATAAAGCTGTTGTAAATGTTTTGTGAAACTTGGAATCAATTTTATGTGAATATATAAATTTCTGTTATAACGATGCATCATGTAGTACAAATGATTTTGAGTGGTACGACTTCATCTTGTTCAAAGCTCAGTGAATTCCTTCTCATAAATGAATTTGTTCCACCCCAGCCAAACAATCCGTGCCCCTAACACAGTGCAATGCCAAACAACATGTTACAAACAAAAGGTATTTATTATTTAGTTATGGTATTTTATGTGTTCGGTCTAATGTCAATCAATTATGTATGGGAAATATTGAGTGTAGAATATCATAGTGTATGTGAAGGTGCATGTGCAACCTATTTGTATCAGCTCTTGGCTGCTGCCACGCATGTCACCATATAGATCCACTGACTATCCACGGCAATTGTGTATTTTAGGGAAGCATAGAAGGGCCACGGTGATGTTTTTCAGTCTCATTCTCACCTACGTAGGCAGGGATTGGGAAAGAGAACTTTGTCAATGGGCCATTCTCAGGATTATTAGCCATTTTCTGAATTTAGAATGGGCCATGGCCCTTGCATGAATAATAAACTTCAAAATTCTTTTATTCTAACGTGCAAAATGGCCCACGTCCCCTGCCTTTCCCAATCCTTGCGTAGGAGATACTATCACCTATGTAGGACTTAATATATCCCACGTAAGACTTAGAATCCCCTACGTAAGACATAGAATATCCTTCGTAGGACTACGTATCTCCTACGTAGGACCTAGTATCTCCTACGTAGGACCTAGTATGTCCTACCTAGGAAATAATATCTCGTGCGCTGTACTTAATATCGCCTGTAGCAGATGATCCATAAATGTTAATACACGTTAATCTCAAATGGTCGACTTAAATCCCCTGACACGCAAACAATCTCCTGTTTTACTGTTTCAGTCATGTGTCAACTAAGTATTGCACAATACAGCCATGTGTTCAATTAATTGTTGCAAAGTACTGTCACATGTTGGACTGATTGTTATACTTTAATACTCTGCGCTAAATTTGCTCTGCTGTTTTGCATTTGCAGTTAGTTCACAGTTATATGTTGCTCCAGTTTGCTCCACTTTACTGTTATGCTTTTATTTTAGAGGTCGTTGCACATGAGTCATAATCTGAGCGCAGAGCAAACGTGTCTTAGACTATCGGCGGAAATCTATGCGTATTTATGTTTATACTTACGAGGGGATATAAAAAAAGTAGTGACCCCAACTATCTTCTTGATCTCCAATGTTTGTAAAGTTTCCATTTAACTGTGAAGGGATCATTAGCAGAGCTATATGCAAAGTTTCACATTTGTGGGTAATGTGACACATGAGAAATGATGTCATCACAACTCATTAGGGTATAACATTTGTAAAATAATTGCAGAAATGAAAACGATATGTCGTTTGGTACCTCTCGGGTTATGGTATATCCTCAGATACTATCATATAAATATATCCAGAATCGTATTGACTGTATTCCCGTCATAATCAACAACCAAAGATTTGGAATGCTTGATGTAGATTTAGACAGATTTTCTACGGGCACCCTCACTTCGATCTTTCACAAGCATTGTGTCCAGATGTTCAAGCTGGCATTGTTTACAGTATATTGGGATCTGACACTTGTGATTATTCAGTATTTAGATTAAACCCTTGTCATCTTGTATGAATAGTGGAGACATTAGAATCAGTCTTGTCCTTATGGTGAAGTCATCTGGAAGGGGTAGTCCGACAGCTAGTGTCTTTATACGGTTTGGGGATTGACTATTGAGCTTTAGGTTGCACAATCTCTCGCTCATTCTCTCTCTCTCTCTCTCTCCACACACACACACACACACATATACACACAAACATGTGTGTATATATATGTGTATGTGTATATATATATATATATATATATATGTGTGTGTGTGTGTGTGTGTGTGGAGAGAGAGAGAGAGAGAGAATGAGCGAGAGATTGTGCAACCTAAAGCTCAATAGTCAATCCCCAAACCGTATAAATCCCCTCTTTAGTATATACTACTTATATATGATATGATATGACATGAGATATGATATGATATGATATGATATGATTGCCCAAGAAGGGAATTTGTCTTGTGTTATAGGCGTTGGAATTACAACAATACATATATCCATTACAAACACATTACAAAACGAATAACATCAGTGACCAGGGATTGACTTGGGCCGCGATATCACGATTTTCTCGCACTAGTTGTTTTAAACTAAAGTCGCACTCAAATCTACCTGCAGCGATTTAAAATCGCACCCTGCTCACCTGTATGATAGGAAGTTTATAAATCTGTTTTACTGAGAAAGGATTTGTCGTTATTGTGTCCTGTCAAAGATATTCCCGTAGCTTTCTACCTATTTTTAATCTTCGAAACATAACTTCTGGTATGGAACATCGAACATCGTCACACAGTGCTGCACAGAATGAGCTGCGCTGAAAGGAGTATGGCAAACTCTGAACTTCGCAGTACTGTGTTGTTTATGCACAGTGCGACGGTGTACAGAGTTCGCATTCGGAAGTTGTGTTCTGCAACGTCACACAAAGGGCGGCTACTAACGAAACCATCTTATTCGATATTAAAATCTTTAAATTCTTAAAGACTACGAAAGAAAACGAAGAAACAACTTGACCGACTCATTTAAGTTGTAGTCATATTACGTGAAAAATATGATAAAAATAACTTTCATATTTATAAACAGTAAGATTAGTCCTTTCAACTGGTGTATGATATGCAGTAGCAATGATAATTTATAAGTTCATATTTTCTCTTGATAAACATAAACTTCATCTATGACCTCAGAGCTGCTAGTTGGCAGTATATGCCTCTGGTTGACTGATGTTGAAAGAGTCGCTGACCTTGATGACAACCAGAATGCAGACACCAATGGTGAGGCTAGTAGATCTACAGACTTTTAATTCATTGCAATTCAGGATTGCTTGACTTGAAATTGATTTTGACAATGTCTTATTTGTCTCATTTTCTATTTCTTCTGAACGATCATGATCAGTTAAATCTCATAAGATTTGAAAAAATCTCATGCTTTTGATCCCATGTGAGATTTTATCTCACATGTTTTCTGAGCCAGGTTTATCCCTGCAGTGACACTAGTTGACATGCTCTCACAGATCACAAAGAACAATCAACAGTGGGTAAAATGATTTAAAGTACGTTATAACATGACAGAATATGTTTTTCAATCAATCAATTTATATTTCGGTAATAGGGGCCATAGGCCCAGAGTACAAACAATATACGTTTTATTGTGGTGATGGTACAGGTAGTCATTCAAGCAGGTACATTGTCGAGCAGTAGTGGTTATAAACTGACATTATGATGGTACAAAAGATAACCCTCTTACATTGGGGAAGTTGCAACAATGTATAAGAGTTAGGTATAAGTTATAAGAGTTAGGTGCACTATTCTGAAAAAGAGCTTGATGTATAACTTTAATGCAGTATGCTCTAGAAAGGCGTGATGATTCATGAAAAGTATTATGTGTTTATATACATAAATAAGCACAAAGTTTTATAAAAGTTAGAAATCAACAAATTGAACTATACCAGCAGTAGGTAGACAAGATGTTATGCGAACTGCGATTGAGTTATCTCCCTTGCTTCAGGTGTTGCGGTACTTGTCTCCCAACTGATGCCTTAAATATGTATTCTGCTAATAATGGCTGGTTTTCGCACATTATGATGTGAATAAGCTTCCTTTCATTGCAGTGATAATGAGTACATTGCTTTTGGACATAGTCAAACAATACTTGCACACTCTCTCTCTAGTAATTCCTGACCACCTCCCTGCTTCAGCAACGAGATCATGATTTGTACATCTGAATCTGATTAGAGCTGTTCTGTATCTGTCTGTTCTCACTACACTTAAATACAGCTCCATTTCAAATGAAATTTTGTAGTGACAATAAAGAGATAACTTAGTGCTTTCTTTCATGAATGAAATGTGTTTTTTGTAAGGATTAAACGAATGCAAAGGAAAGGGATAAAGCTGGGCCTAGATTTCCGAAGCTCTCTTAGCGCTAAGGTAGTCTTAAGTGCCTCACATTAACATTAACTTACGACTATTTTAGCGCTAAAAGAGCTTCGAAATTCCAGGCCCTGGACATTAAAAAAATATAGGAATAAAGTACAATGTCTAACAATTTAAGAGTAGCACTGGATACGTAACAAACACATAAAACACAGTCAATAATACTAAGTATAACAAAAAGTACTTCCGTTTGTTTAAAATAACAGTGCTGCATAGTATAAATAAGTCGGTGGCTCTCTTTGTCCTGAAGCGGGGAATTTGATAGCGACGTCAAGAAGGAAGAAGTTCATATTCTAATGAAAGAGGTTCGAATCTGAACAAATTTTGAATGCTATGTTTCTGACTTGCCGCTGGTCTAAATATGTCATGTCCTCGAAGCTATGCCCACAAGTTAATTATTAGCCAACAAAATAATTCACTAGTCCGTAATTGAAATGTAGAAGAAATTAAGCAAAAGATAACAAAAAGTTAAAAGATTTTTTATTTGACAATAATCTTCCATGATTTAAAAGTTTAATAGCGTCTTGTAACTCAACAAGTCGGAGAAAGTGATATATTAAAAAAAAATAGCCCCATGAAAACTCACTAGTGAGTCAGTCTTTGGAGATTTACTGGCCAGACTGGATTTTTACAGGCCACGGGCGAGCAGGATACTGATTATTTTTCGCACACTGTCTTCAAGTCGTCAAAGATCACATTGTACTTTCATCAGATTTGGAAGAATTTTTGGCGGTTCAAAACTCCTGATATCCTGCGATGTATCATGTCGACTTAGTGAAGTGTATGACGTAGTCAAGCATGATTACACATGTATTTGTACTAACAGACATAATTTCATGTGTAAAATCAGGGTAAATTCATAATCTATGACGTGTATTAGCCAACTTCTGTTTGTGAAAACTGTAAATATCCAGGAGCTGTAAATATCTAGGAACTGTGAAAGAGAACTGTAAGTATCTAGGAACTGTAAAAATGAACTGTAAATATACAGGAACTGCAAAAATGAACTATAAATATCTAGGAACTGTAAAATTGAACTGTAAATATCTAGGAACTGTAAAAATGAACTTTAAATATCTAGGTACGGTAAAGATCAACTGTAAATACCTATAGGAACTGCAAAAATGAACTTTAAATATCTAGGAACTGTAAAAATTAACTGTAAATATCCAGGAAATGTAAAAATGAACTTTAAACATCTAGGTACTGTAAAGATCAATTGTAAATACATAGGAACTGCAAAAATATCTAGGAACTGTAAAAATGAACTGTAAATATCTAGGAACTGTAACAAGAGTCATCAGAAGATCATCATGTTTGAAAGGACAAATCATCTGAGAGTTACTTGATGGTTTTTTAGGGTAAGTTTGAATCGTTTCCATGGAAGTCATGAAAAATATAAATGCCATATATCTGTAAACAGCAAAACACACAACATCAACTTCTGTCTCATATATCTGCCAAGATCTGTTGAAAGATATGAAATGGTGCTCCGAAAGTTGTGCCTCGGAAACGACGCCAATCCCTCCACTTTGATACTAAGTCTGATTTTTTTCCATGGAAACCAGGAAAAATAAAAATGCCAAATCTTTGAAAATAGCAAAAGGCACCACTTTGTGGTCTGTCTTACATATCTGCCAAGTTTTGCTGAAAAATATTAAATAGAAACGAGGCCCATCGCTCCATTTTGAGATTGTCAGATTCGCTTGCAAGGAAAACGGGAAAATAATAAATCACAAAAATCTGTAAATAGCAAAGGGCGCCACTTTATGTTCTGCCTCACATATCTGATAAGTTTTGCTGAAAGATATTAAGAAGTTTTTGAGTTGTGCTCCGGAAACGAAGCCCATCCCACCATTTTGAGACAAAGTCCTAATTGTTTCCAATGAAACCCAGAAAAAGATAAATCACAAAAAAAACTGTAAATAGCAAAAGGCACCACTTTCGGGTGTTCCACACATATCTACCAAGGTTTTGCTGACACAAACGCAACGAAACACACCTCTCACTTTCAAGACCGAAACAATTCCATGCAAACCGAGAAAATAATAAATCACAAATACCTGTAAATAGCAAAATCACCACTTGGGGTCTGCCACACATATCTACAGAGTTTTGCTGACAGATATTAATAAGTTTTTGAATTGTGCTCCGGAAACGAAACACACCTCTCGCTTTTGAAACTAAGTCCGAAACATTTCCATGGAAACCAAGAAGATAATAAATCACAAAAACCTGCAAATAGCAAAAGGCACTATTTTGGGTTCCGACTGGTATATCTACCAAATTTTGCAGAAACGAAGCCCACCCCAACATTTGACTAAGACTAAAACGCTTCATGGGAAAACAACAACAAAATACAAATGCCAAAAATCTGTAAATAGCAAATGGCACAATCACAGGTTCAGATTATTATATCTATCAACTTTGGTCTAAAATATTGAAAGTTTTTTAGTTATGCTCCGGAAACAAAATGATTACGGATGGACGGATGGACGGACGGACAGAGGAGGCGTCGACTATATCCCCCGCATTACGTGCCGTGGGATAAAAATGAACTGAAAATACCGAGGAACTGTAAAAATGAACTGTAAGTATCTAGGAACTGTAAAAATGAACTGTAAGTATCTAGGAACTGCAAAAATGAACTGTAAATACCCAGGAACTGTGAAAGAGAACTGTAAGTATCTAGGAACTGCAAAAATGAACTGTAAATATCTAGGTACTGTAAAAATGAACTGTAAATACCTAGGAACTGTGAAAGAGAACTGTAAGTATCTAGGAACTGCAAAAATGAACTGTAAATATCTAGATACTGTAAAAATGAACTGTAAATACCTAGGAACTGTGAAAGAGAACTGTAAGTATCTAGGAACTGTAAAAATGAACTGTAAATACCTAGGAACTGTGAAAGAGAACTGTAAGTATCTAGGAACTGTAAAAATGAACTGTAAATATACAGGAACTGTGAATATGAACTGTAAATATCAAGGGACAGTAAAAATGAAACGATGCCTTGGCAAGATAAACAAAACGGTTTTGTGTCAACAAAAGCTCAATGGTGCATATAGGGGACATTTCTAATGCCTCTGCTATGTAAATATATGCAGTGTATAAGTGGACAAAATGTTAAGTAGACTTAGATTCGATGAAAGTAACATTTTAAAAATATATTAATCATCACATTATATTAATCACCACTTAGCAAAAGTTATTAACAGTAATTTCTTTACTTATATTCCATCAGACACATATTAAGCGAATTTTTTTTCTGGGAAAGACACGTTTCGCGAATTACTTAATGTAACACGGAACTGTTTCCATGTTCCTATTTGCACTGTGTCTTCACTTCAGACGGGTATGAGCTTGTGAATAGTGCATGAGTAACTGTGTGTTGGACGGACACACTACCACTACACACTCTCTGCCGCCCGCCCCCAGGTGGCGCCTTAAATGACAACAAAAGTCACTCATATCTACTCCACGTGTACGTATGTTAATTAGTTACACCTGGAAGACAATATGTGGAGCGTTCCTTTATACATAACACATGGGATGAATCACAATTTTTCAGTATCGTGTTCTAAAACAAAGACACGGTTTATCTGAGTCTTTCGCATAACTAATGTTTCTCTGCCCTGGCATAGCAAATGAACTTAAATATATAGAAATATAATATATTTTAAAATATAAGGTAATATACAATCGGTGGTTCTTAACATCTTTTGCAGTATGTAATATATGTGAGTCCTGATACATTAAAATGTACAGGAAAGCTCCGTTAATGTAAGTGGAAAGTATAGTGTATGACAAGCATATCATACATAAGGAAGCCAGCTGTAGAGTATTGTGTATGACAAGCATATCATACATAAGGAAGCCAGCTGTAGAGTATAGTGTATGACAAGCATATCATACATAAGGAAGCCAGCTGTAGAGTATAGTGTATGACAAGCATATCATACATAAGGAAGCCAGCTGTAGAGTATAGTGTATGACAAGCATATCATACATAAGGAAGCCAGCTGTAGAGTATTGTGTATGACAAGCATATCATACATAAGGAAGCCAGCTGTAGAGTATTGTGTATGACAAGCATATCATACATAAGGAAGCCAGCTGTAGAGTATTGTGTATGACAAGCATATCATACATAAGGAAGCCAGCTGTAGAGTATTGTGTATGACAAGCATATCATACATAAGGAAGCCAGCTGTAGAGTACAGTTTTAAAAAATGGATTTGACCACAGGTGGAAGATATTATTTAGGTTTGTCATTTAATCAAACTATACATCATTATTAGAATTTACTAAGGCGGAGTGAAAATGCCGACAGACCGTAAATCCTCAGTTACAGACATTATAGCATGCATCGGCATGGAATAATATTCACCATCAAACATCGGTGTATACCTGCTGGTGAGCTCTGGTCTGTTGTTTTCGTTGTTAGAAATTTCGTCCTTGCGCTACAAATTCTTAATAATGTGACCACGTTTTGAGCGTCCTCTGCAAAAGTGGACTAAAACCCCAGGCTTCATTGAGAACATAGTATATCAGCTTATAATCACGACAAACCGCGAACCCCTCACCATGTAGATATTTAACGAACGCTTCAAACAGAATGAAGGGGGAGGGGGGAGAGGGGGCTGAATCACTGAGTCAATGAGCATGCACTAAAACCGCCATGAACTACCAACGATTATAAATGGCCATGTTTTGAATGTAACATAGGAAGCACACGTTATACGTTGCCTTAGAATTTACATACTTTATGGTGTTATGTTTTGCCTTTACAGAATCTGATTGACATCATTTATACCAACACGATTCTACCTGAGTATCAGAGTTGATCTTCACTATTTAGTGTTTTCTCTGTTTCAATGATCTCAAAAGGTAGGAGGGACTCCGTTTCCGGAGCTTAACTCGAAAAACTTTCAATATTTTCCAACTATACTTAGCATATATAACAAACGATCCCGAAGTGGTGCCTTTTGCTGTTAGGTGTTCGCTGTTTTGTTGTTGTTGTTGTTGTTGTTTCATGATTTCCATGGAAACGACTTGTGCTTAGTCTAAAACAAATCAAGTTGGACTCTAAGTGACTGTCAGATTACTCGTTTGTTTGCTTTTGAAATTAAGGGAACCGGAGTTATTTGTCATATTCGGATTATTCTTGTGTTCGGTTCTCACTTTTTCGTATGGTCTCTACCCTTAGTGAGATGAACACCTCGGCATGCTTGCTATATGTCAGCTTGTCTGCCTCCGAGAGAAGGAAAGGGTTCTCAACTAGATTTGAGTGGTCAGAATATATATATCACTGTCGTAAACGATAGATCCTTCGAGAAACCCACAAGAACTGGCATGCATCAATATGAGGTTCGAACTCACGATTAGCGGATGTTGACATTGGCGATGAAAGTTGACCCGCACAGCGACACAGACCATTTCACTTTCAGTGCCTGTGACCACGAAATATCACCTTTCTTATGGAAGGCGTTCGCATTCAAGGGAGGTAATTCTTTCTGGCATGTGTCTGGTCATAGAGCAGAATACAACGTTCAGTATAAATATGAAAACAAAGTCACATTGGTTGTTCGATGTCATGACACGTACTTGATGAATGAGGCATTACTATTACCTGAACTAATTTTATGCAACCATTTGTGTAGTTTGCCCCAATACTCTCATTTACCCGTAAACTGAAGGCGAGAAACTATTTTGTCATGAGAAGCGTCTATGTACAATCAAGGGAGTTAACTCTGGCTGCCGCGTTAAAACTTACTGTCCGTTTTGTAACATCGGCAAGGAGAGTACAACATTACTTTGTACAATAACTAGTGAGGGGCCCGGGAACCAGGATGCAGTACTGGTTCCGCCACGTTTGACTTTAAACAGAATAGGGTTCCAGTACCCTGGTATCTTCCCATTATGGCAAATGTCACTACTGCCAATATGACTACTCCCATTTTTTCTACTCGTGAATATATACATAATGGAGAACGCCTATACTTAAAAATACACTGTACCGGTATAGCTAATTACTCGCAGTCATGCCACATATGTCATATTTGGGATTTCACTTTCTCAGTAAAGTACAAATTCTAGTACTTTTTCGGTTGAGTCCCATGCGGGATTCGAACCCGCACCCTCAGAGTCAGGCACCTAATCGCCAGCACACAAAGTCAGCCGCCCAGCCCGCTCAGCCACCGCGATTTCCAAGAAATGAAAGTCGGACAGCTGGTAGTCTAGGGTGCAGGTTCGAATCCCGGATGGGACTCAACCAAAAAAGTACTAGAATTTGTACTTTACTGAGAAAGTGAAATCCCAAATATGACATATGATGCATTTGACCACTTTCTAAATGGCATCGTGTAATCTTTACTCGCAGTTAGTCTACTCTTTCAAATAAACGCATTATGTTGACTCCCAAGGACTGCCCATATTTGAATCATTAGATGCTAAGTGAATCAAGGATCTTGTGATCGATCGTTCATTGTTTGTCTTGGTATTTCATATTCGGATTAATATCTTGTATATTTATAGCATGGATTGTCTGTTTTGAAGAATTGGACATAATCTGTCTATATTCGAACCCAAGCAAAGATCATCCCCGAACTTTGATAAAGGTACGGATAATCATCATACTTTACTTCTCTACTCGGCTTTTCAGTTATAGGAATGCAAATCATAACGTTCTAATTGTCACATTTATCAACAAGCATGTAAGACCCATTCATGGAGATTTTGTGCTAGCTGTGGCTCGTGTTCAGAAAGCAGAGTTTGTTGTTTCTCAGAGAAGAATGTCGATAGAAGCTGAATAAATCTGGTAATCTGACTGACTTCCGGAAGTGTGTCAATCCAAGATGTCGAAACATCTTGTCAACTCTGACTCATATTAAAGCGGACAGAAACCTACCACTGAGGATGACCAGATTCAAAAGGTCAATAGCACGATCCCTTTCAGCAAGTGTCAAGAATGTCTCATCTCCAGGTGCGGTTTCAAACAGGTTAACTGAACGGCGAAGGAATGTGGAAACGGTGCATGTGTGTTATCTTCCACCATCCAAGTTTATAAAATAACCATTGAAAGCCTCGTGAAAATGAAGAATGACAATTCAATTGTTTAAAATGAATATTGCCCCAAACTTTGGTTCGGATATTTACAGGGCGCTACATATAGTTCGAATATTGTTTTATTCTGTTTGAAACTTGTAACTTATAATTTAGGAAAGTCGGTAACATATTTAATTATGATAGGGATATGTGAAAGCTGAGTTTTAAAATACCAAACAATTATTTTTAGATAATTAATATGTATTCCCATTGTGTAGTTTACCGAGTGATTTCTGTTAAAGCACTGTCAGTTCAAATACCACGATGAGTGTTGAACAGATAAGATGCGTTACATAAGAGAGGGAATTACGTCAACTACATCACTAATCAATCTAAGCGTACGGCACCGAGTATGACTGACTGAGGGTTTACGATACTCTCGGCAGAGGCACAATATCTGTTCAGCGACTGTTTCCCTCAAGTCAATTTTGATGATGATTGTCATGATGACGATGATTATAAGAGATAGAAAGAGACCGAAGTTCACGGAAAGAAAAACAATAACTCAAAGAGATTTATCCTTACAACGAGTATGTATTAGACCAGAGACCATATACCGATGGTATATATGGTCTCTGATTAAACTGAGAAAAGCCGACTACAAATCTACCCTTCCACTAACTGGCAAGAGACTAACATCTTGGTTGCCAATGTTCACGATTGGAAATAGTAGAATCCATCAACATCTGGAGATTAACTCCAGAGATTACTAGTAATAGAGATTATACCTCCCAAGTGCCTGGAACCGCACCACAATCGCCTCTATTTTCACTTAACCATAGCTCTATATTACTTTGTTGAGTTCACATCTCCTTATCATCATTGTTCGTGTCAACTGGCTCTACCTGATCCCAATTAATCTGATCCCAATTCATCAGTTCGTTTTGATCTGTCCTCATTGAATGATTGTATGTACATCTCTGGCGTCCAATAAATCAGGTATACATATGGTGTCTACACCTGTTTCTAGTCACCTGAAGAAGGGACAAGAAATAGCCCAGAAACCCCGTGTTAAACAATAAAGAAGTTGCCATCCATGTGCTCGTCTTATGAACTTACATGCTTTTTATGCACAAAACATTTATCCCAAACCCCCAACACACGGAAACAAAATGTCTTACGTTCACCATTTCCCCACCATGAATATCTACCAACCAATAACCATACTTTCAAATAAACGGACAGGTTGTGTCCCTAAATGTTGAGCTGAATAGCACGTGGGCTGGTCCACAGTAATAAGTGCACCATCACTCAACAGTTATGGTTCGTCACGCCTTCTCAGCATATGGCGGGAAAAAGCGAGACTTTATGCGAAATATGGGCACAGCATGTTCCATGCAGCTTCCACAAGTGACCTGAGAAAGGCCACGTGTCTGTCACTGTAGTTTGGGGACAATTCATACAACACGTGATTCTTGGCGTTAAGGGATAAACGTTGCTTCGCGTAGAGAGTAAACAGTTTAGTCACTGTGCCTTTGGAGTGGGTTTACTCAGTGTATAGGGTCATCACGGAATAAAATTATATACACCTATTTAGACTTTTGAACAACATTTCACTGGTTTTGTATACATGCACGGATATTACACCGTGTTACAAGCAGTCGAGTATACTCCACAACGTTCGGTAAACACCATTATTCAATGCACTGTAATAATTACTAGAATGTTTTCACTAAACTGAGCCCCGTACGGTTCTGTTTGCAACTCACTGACTAAAAATATTCTTCTTAAAATCAGAATGTTGCCTGATTCAAAACATGTGTCATTATATCATTTAAAACTTGGATCTTTTTAAATAGGTACGGTTATCGAATTTAGATTTCATGTCTCTGGAAATCACGTGAGTACGTCACACGAGAACGTACATGTGCATGTGTGTTGGTACGTATCGCGTGTCGAGAGATAGTGTATTAGTTTAGCCTTCGTTTTCCGGAATCGGCTGATAGCAGCCAAAGTCACCAATGGGAGACCGAAACTGGCAAGGCTTATCGCATTTCTAGGCATTGAAAAGACCAAAATATGAATATTTAGAAAATCCTGTTTCCACAGAAATGAGATTTACGTAATGGAGGACTGCTACTATTAACAGTGGCTTGGTCGTATGACTTACACTAAATGGTAACTGTCGAGCAGATGAATCGTGGTGCTATGAAACGACTCAAGTAAGCAGATACTGCTTAAAATACCTGACGCAAGAGCAGATTAAGATCATTTTATTGAATGAAGATATTTATGTTTGCTTTTGAAAATCTGCACAGAAAGCAACGTGATCAAGTCCTTAAAGTGAACACACATATAACCTATATTTATAACCAGTCGTGTTTTGTAATAATGTCATGATGGAGTCGATAGACTTTAGTGAAGTCACCTGTCATGGAACATGACATCTAGTACTTGGGAGTGGTGTCCGTCTGCAAGCACTACCGTATCATGAGGGCTCAAAACTAATGAGAATGAAGATCTGAACATTAAACATTCGACACTCTATGTCAATCATTCAGATATTCGGGTTTCTTTTGGATTTCAGTATAGTAAGATTGAGGTACTAGCTCTTGGTTAAGAGCTAATGGAACCATGGGCGGATCCAGGAATTCTGAAAGGAGGGGGTTCGAACCCCCTGAACACATGCACGCACGCACCATTTGCTTCCCCAAATCTTCGTCCAAATAGGAAGTCAGATGGGGAGGGGTATAGTGGACAAAGTGAAGCCAAGGAGTGTTAATCCAGGTGTGGCTGATGTGGTTACAGCGGCGGCATGTAACAAGTAAGTGAGAGACCCAAGTGGGAGGGGGCCTTATTGGTAGTTTGTACAAGGATGAAGTGGGCAGCAATGATAATGAATTATCCTTGGTCACGGTTGATAGCTGGTCGGCTTCTTCTGATGTCTATGGTCTCTTGCAATTTCCTTTGCTGCCAGTTGCTGTTGTTGACAGGGCCTTGGTGGCTTCCCATATGATGGTATGGTCCTGGTTCTTGCTGATGTGTTCGGAAACAGCAGGTTTAAGGTCAAGTTTGTTGACGGATGCCTGATGTTCTTTCAATCTGGTGTTGAGGGGCCTAAGGGTTTCGCCGATGTATGTGTCACATGATTGGGTATGGAGCTACTGGTGCCTCTGCCGTTGGCGTGTAGGAGGGTTTTGATGGTCTTGTTGCATCTATGTTGGCTTTGTTTTTAACTAGTCGGGAGATCTGATGGCTGACAGGACCAAGATAGGGAATGGTGATCCTGATGGGTGATGAGGCAGCTTTGAATTTAGGTTTTGATAGTCTTGTTGATGATTCTAGAGACTAGGTGTGCAGGGTAACCATTGATGGAGGTGAAGGTGTCCCTAAGGTTGTCCAGTTCTTCGTTGATAGCATCGGGGTGGCAGATGGCATTGACACGTCTCGTGAGCGTTGCAATGATGGCTTGTTTTATCTTGGGATAGTGGCATGTGTTGTAATGGATGTACTAGTCTGTGTGAGTGGGCTTACGGTAAACAGAGGTCGTGAGTCCGTTTTCTGTATTTTGGAGGGACACATCCAGAAAGGGTAAGTGTTGATTTGCTTCTGGTTTCCATGGTGAACTGGATTCTTCGGTGCTGCGCATTTAGGTGATTTAGAAGGTCTGGGGGATCGTCCTGGGGGACTATGATGTTAAACGTGTCATCCACTTTCCTGTACCAACAAAGGGGTGTGAATGGTGCAGTTGAGACGGATGATTCTTCGAATGATGTCCTGAATATTTCGGTGATGAGTGGCAATATAGGTGATCCCATAGGTAGTCCACGTATTTGCTTGTAGATTTTGTCGTTAAATGTGAAGTAGGAGATGTCAAAGCAGCTTGCAGTGAGGCTGATTCTGCTGTCTATGGTGAGTGAGGTGTGTAGGTCGTCAGTTCTGGTCTGGAGCTTGTATCGGAGGATGTCTAGGGCTTCTTGTAGATGGATGTTCGTGAAGAGACCGATGACGTCATAGCTGGCCATGGTGCCTATGAGGTTGGTTTCCTTTAATAGTTTGACAAATGTTGAAGGGTCACTGATGAAGGATTTGCCATCTTTACCTATGGGGGCTAAGAGTCTGGAGAGGAATTGGGCAGTGTTATAGAAGGCGGATCAAACTAGTATTCTGGCTTTATGGGGATTCTTGTGGATCTTAATAGATTCTTATGGATCCTTTGAGGGTTGCAGCAGTTATCCGTGAAAGGGGACGATACACCAAATACTGATGTCACCATTACTGTTGGCGTAGGTTTGAACAGTGTACGTTGGACCACAGGCATTGTCCGTTTGACCATAGTTTTGGACATGACTATTGATAACGTTTTAGTACCCCATATGACCGTCAATAAATTACAACGAAAGTAGCAGCAGTGTTGGTAGCTGATGGATTGACACTTTAGAAATTATGACCATGTGTTTGGTTTCCATATCATGAATGACCAGTGTGTTGTGTTAAACACAATCCTATTGCATGACAATGGGTAGTGCTTAATTAATGCATGTGTATATAACGAGAAGGAGTCCTGAGACTTTCTTCATTTTCCTGAAGCTATGGAAATCTAGACTTGCCACATGTTCTGGACTTGTGTGGGTTTTCTTGAATATATTTGCTACAGGGTCTGGATGTCATATTACAGAAACGATACCAAAAATTCAGTCAGTCATTTTATTGGAGTAGCAACAATAGCAAGACACTGTGTAAATGAAGGAATGAAGTCCAAGTTGATTTTTGGTATAGTGTCGTTTGCCCGTTAGTTTATTACTATAATAACCAATCGGTCTATAACGTCCGATCAGCTGATGTCAGCAGGGCATATTACAGTTCAGAGACAATTAGCAACATGCCAGCTGAGAGAAAGACAGCGTAATGCAAAATGTGCATATGTATGAAGTAAGGCTTCAGTATACCGGGTTCCTTCCGCCATCTTTGAAAGCAAGCGAGTTTACTTAAGGTTGGGGTTAGGGTAAGGCTTAGTGTTAGGATTAGGGCTAAGGTGACGTGACACTAAACAATATGGCTGGTAGGTACTCGGTATTCTTGTTAGTGTTAGGGTTAGGGTGACGTGACACTAAACAATATGGCTGGTAGGTATCCGGTATTCTTGTTAGGGTAAGGGTTAGGGTAAGGTTTAGGGTTAGGGTGACGTGACACTAAACAATATGGCTGGTAGGTATTCGGTATTCTTGTTACGGTAAGGGTTAGGGTGACGTGACACTAAACAACATGACTGGTAGGTATCCGGTATTCTTGTTAGGGTAAGGGTTAGGGTTAGGGTTAGGGTGACGTGACACTAAACAATATGGCTGGTAGGTATTCGGTATTCTTGTTACGGTAAGGGTTAGGGTTAGGGTGACGTGACACTAAACAATATGGCTTGTAGGTATTCGGTATTCTTGTTACGGTAAGGGTTAGGGTTAGGGTGACGTGAAACTAAACAATATGGCTGGTAGGTATTCGGTATTCCGGTTAGGGTTAGGGTTAGGGTGACGTGAAACTAAACAATTTGGCTTGTAGGTATTCGGTATTCCGGTTAGGGTTAGGGTTAGGGTTAGGGTAAGGGTTAGGGTAAGGTTTAGGGTGAGGGTGACGTGACACTAAACAATATGGCTGGTAGGTATTCGGTATTCCTGTCACGGTAAGGGTTAGGGTTAGGGTGACGTGACACTAAACAATATGGCTGGTAGGTATTCGGTATTCTTGTTAGGATTAGGGTTAGGGTGACGTGAAACTAAACAATATGGCTTGTAGGTATTCGGTATTCCGGTTAGGGTTAGGGTAAGGGTTAGGGTAAGGTTTAGGGTTAGGGTGACGTGACACTAAACAATATGGCTGTTAGGTATTCGGTATTCCGGTTAGGATTAGGGTTAGGGTAAGGTTTAGGGTGACGTGACACTAAACAATGTGGCTGGTAGGTATCCGGTATTCTGGTTAGGTAAAGGGTCGGAGTTAGGGTGACGTGACACTATAGTATATGACCGGTAGGTATCCGGTATTCTGTTGGTGTACCGTATCCTCGCTTATCCATGTATATATTGAGATGTAATGGATGACCAGAAGCAAACTGTCTCTTTGTTGTCTCTCTTTCTGCCAAATAATCGGTGTTATTGTTGCTCTGATTACGTTGTCATCCATCTGCAATTTGGAAGAACAACCAACCTTCCTTAATTCAAAGTTTCGTGATCTATATATGACATGTTCATTTTTCAGAAGTGTTAGTAGTCACGGTGTACCATTAATCCACTCCAGATATTTGCTATTTTTTAAAAAGTAATTATGTTTGATAGTATGAGTGATGATCATTATAAACGGAAATGTAATTCTAAAAGATATTTTGAACAAGTTCGTGCATGAAGGAAAATCAAGTCAGCGGTGTTAGTACCTACGCCGAAACGTCGCACTCCCAGCGATATAGAAGGTGACCATCTACAGAACTTGCTTTTTCCTTTATCCTTACAAGTTCTAGAATGCCTCTCAAAGAAAAGGTCCCGTATACCTATTAAACAGCCCGATTAAAATGGACCATGTATTGTCATCTAGCCAAGACACACTGATACCGTACGTTCACTGCGACCAACCATGCGTGTTCTTGTGACGATACACGAGTGAAGCTCAACGGAATGCACAGCATCAACTGCAGTGCGTCGTATGCAGTGGGCCACTATCAGCTTGAAGTTCGCTGTGGAGATATCCTATCATGTCTGCCAACACATACTAGTATACGTACTCATAGGGGCCGGCTTGGGAGACTTTATCAACATAAGACATACACTCACATGCACTGCCAGAAATAAAGTTACCGAAAACATATGTCTGATAATCTAAAGTAAATATATGATTAATAATAAAAACAACAATACTCAAATGGAGACGAGAAGTTGCTTCATTTCTGAGCTGAGACAGTGTAGACTTGTAGACCTAATCCTTCCAGACTCGAGTTCGACAATGGGGACGACAGAAGATAAGATATTCCTGTCAGGTATGCAGGTGACTCCAATCTCCGCCCCACCTTCATGTTCTAGTTGAAATGATTGGCCAAGAAGTCAAACTTGCAAAGTTTATATTCAAAGATTTAAAAAGTACTATTGTTTACTTTGTTTCTTTGACTTGTTTTAAACCCACGACGATCTAAATACTTGTATTGTTTGTTTTGTTTATTGTGTTTTTGTTTTATTTTGTTTTTATTTTTGAAGGTTGAAAGATAATCTAATTTTGCCTGAATACTGTTGTTTTTTTTGGGGGGGGGTTTGGTTTTTTTTGTTTTTTTTATATCGAATGCACCGTAATAATGATGATCTCCACAGAGTGCAGTTTGAGTGATGCCTATGTTTGAATTACCAAGGGCGGGCACACATGAACACACGCACGGGGTTTATTTGACATCATCATTGAAAAACAAGACGAAGAACTGCTGTTGCTGTCATTAACCAAATGCACAGTCGTTATACAGTAGTCTCGGAGAGTTGTCGGGTGGGTGACCGTGGTCGACAGCAGCTTTGCTCATGACAGTTTGTCGTGATTCAGGCCCCGTTTCACAAAGCTCTCGTAAACCTGGGGTCCTGGCCCGCACTGTAACACATGTGGTGTCTCTTTGGACAAGTGACCTCAAAATATACCTCTGTTCACCAGCAGTGTGTGGGTACCCGCGAGAATGAGATTGTCTTGCTCCTTTAAACCTTCTAGGACTTGGTTGAATAGATAACCAGGAGGGTTATCTGGTTGAACCACCCCTTTCATCTTACATGGCCTGTTTATACTCCCGGGTTGAATTACCCCGTTTTATCTCACATCCCTGGCTAAACCACCCCTGTCATCTTACGTGGCCTGTTTATGCACCCTGGTTGAAGGCTTGGAAGTAGGCAAAGTAATGTGGTTCAGGGACTGTGAGACAGACTACAGTCACTCGTACTGAGTACATTGAGCGTTTTTAGTGTGGAAGTCATAAATCTGGTAATTAACCCATACATCTATCCGACTGTAGGTGTCACTTTACACAATGAGCCGACACGTTTATTCGGTCTCTGGGGAAACTGTACCTTGCCATACACTGTACACGTTCACATAGCCTTGCTCCAAGGCTGAACTGCATGCTAAACCCAGGGGTGAACAATAGTTTTCTATAATTTGGAGTGCAATTCTAGATACACGGACAGTACAAGCTATGGACGCCAGTTAGAGGGACATTGTGTTATTATTATGTATATTTAGGAATTACATCTACTTTGGAGAAATGAGTAAGGCTAATCATCACATTAATCTAGGGTTTCTTCAATCACACGCTAGTAGCGGTGGAGTCTGGGGTATAGCGTAGCGTTTACGATGTTTGTACATATACAATGGCGTCCATGCACATGTTGTGTGTACTGTACCTGACTTTTCCCCCAGTGCCATTCTAGCCTTGAAACCAAGGCTATGCTGAATGACAAGTCCAAAATGTAACGTATGTTATATTTGAAAAACGCGCTCTTGAACCATGTGCAGATTATAGAACTACTGTTGTGTTGAGTCTCAACTGGTAAGGCTTCCATGTTGTCGGAACCTATGAACCTGTCCATGAATGAGTGAAACTTCTATCTGTCTATCTGCTCCAAAACTGTGCTGAATATGCGACTCAGTGAGTTTACTTTTACGCCGCTTTTAGAAACATTCCAACAATATCATGGCGGGAGACACAGGCAACGGGCGTTAAACTGTGTTATTCCACATTTGTGTAGGTGTAGAAATTCTACCAGTCTAGCCTTGTAACAAGACTGTACTGAATGACATATCCATGAATAGGTAATGATTCTACCAGTCTAGCCTTGTAACAAGACTGTACTGAATGACATATCCATGGATAGGTAAGGATTTACCAGTCTAGCCTTGCAACAAGACTGTACTGAATGACATATCCATGGATAGGTAATGATTCTACCAGTCTAACCTTGCAACAAGACTGTACTGAATGACATATCCACGGATAGGTAATGATTCTACCAGTCTAACCTTGCAACAAGACTGTACTGAATGACACATCCAAGGAAGTGACATATCCATGGATAGGTAATGATTCTACCAGTCTAGCCTTGTAACAAGACTGTACTGAATGACATATCTATGGATAGGTAAGGATTTACCAGTCTAGCCTTGCAACAAGACTGTACTGAATGACATATCCATGGATAGGTAATGATTCTACCAGTCTAGCCTTGTAACAAGACTGTACTGAATGACAAATTCATGGATAGGTAATGATTCTACCAGTCTAGCCTTGCAACAAGACTGTACTGAATGACATATCCAAGGAAGTGACATATCCATGGATAGGTAATCATTCTACCAGTCTAGCCTTGTAACAAGACTGTACTGAATGACATATCTATGGATAGGTAATGATTCTACCAGTCTAGCCTTGCAACAAGACTGTGCTGAATGACATATCCATGGATAGGTAATGATTCTACCAGTCTAGCCTTGTAACAAGACTGTACTGAATGACATATCCATGGATAGGTAATGATTCTACCAGTCTAGCCTTGTAACAAGACTGTACTGAATGACACATCCATGGATAGGTAAGGATTCTACCAGTCTAGCCTTGTAACAAGACTGTACTGAATGACATATCCAAGGATAGGTAATGATTCTACCAGTCTAGCCTTGTAACAAGACTGTACTGACTGACAAAACCATGGATAGGTAATGATTCTACCAGTCTAGCCTTGTAACAAGACTATACTGAATGACATATCCATGGATAGTTAATGATTCTACCAGTCTAGCCTTGCAACAAGACTGTACTGAATGACATATCCATAGATAGGTAATGATTCTACCAGTCAAACCTTGCAACAAGACTGTACTGAATGACATATCCACGGATAGGTAATGATTCTACCAGTCTAGCCTTGCAACAAGACTGTACCGAATGACATATCCATGGATAGGTAATGATTCTACCAGTCTAGCCTTGTAACAAGACTGTACTGAATGACATATCCATGGATAGGTAATGATTCTACCAGTCTAGCATTGCAACAAGACTGTACTGAATGACATAACCATGGATAGGTAATGATTCTACCAGTCAAACCTTGCAACAAGATTGTACTGAATGACATAACCATGGATAGGTAATGATTCTACCAGTCTAGCATTGCAACAAGACTGTACTGAATGACATAACCATGGATAGGTAATGATTCTACCAGTCAAACCTTGCAACAAGATTGTACTGAATGACATAACCATGGATAGGTAATGATTCTACCAGTCTAGCATTGCAACAAGACTGTACTGAATGACATATCCACGGATAGGTAATGATTCTACCAGTCTAGCCTTGTAACAAGACTGTACTGACTGACATATCCATGGATAGGTAATGATTCTACCAGTCTAGCCTTGTAACAAGACTGTACTGAATGACATATCCATGGATAGGTAAGGATTTACCAGTCTAGCCTTGCAACAAGACTGTACTGAATGACATATCCATGGATAGGTAATGATTCTGCCAGTCTAGCCTTGCAACAAGACTGTACTGAATGACATATCCATGGATAGTTAATGATTCTACCAGTCTAGCCTTGCAACAAGACTGTACTGAATGACATATCCATAGATAGGTAATGATTCTACCAGTCAAACCTTGCAACAAGACTGTACTGAATGACATATCCACGGATAGGTAATGATTCTACCAGTCTAGCCTTGTAACAAGACTGTACCGAATGACATATCTATGGATAGGTAATGATTCTACCAGTCTAGCCTTGCAACAAGACTGTACTGAATAACATATCCATGGATAGGTAATGATTCTACCAGTCTAGCCTTGCAACAAGACTGTACTGAATGACATATCCATGGATAGGTAATGATTCTACCAGTCTAGCCTTTTAACAAGACTGTACTGAATGACATATCCATGGATAGGTAATGATTCTACCAGTCAAACCTTGCAACAAGACTGTACTGAATGACATATCCATGGATAGGTAATGATTCTACCAGTCTAGCCTTGCAACAAGATTGCACTGAATGACATATCCATGGATGTGTAGTAAATGTGATTGTATTGAGTAAATACGCAAATTTAAGGAAGCGCGTACTTCACGGGATCATCTTACTCGTAATATTTATGATCCAAAGTCATGATTCATGCACTGTAAGATACCATGCCGCACTTTGACATAGCGTATTTCATTAATGACGTGACCGAGGCAAGGTAACAACAAGTACAATAGCTGGTATGACACGACAGAAGATCGAATGACCAGACCACCATCGGCTCGGTCTGGCGTTGTTCTGGGTAACACTCATACCTTTCTGAACAGGTTTGCCTTCCTCGATCTGACAAGGTAACCATTCTAACAAAGAATAAAATGGAATAAACAATAACAATAAAAAACAAAGACATATATGTTGTACCTATAGGAATCAAGCATCTGATTTTCAGGGACGATTTTGGTCTTTTAATAAATAAAATTTCCCGAACTGTATTCTTTTGACGCTTATTTTAGGCAAAGGTACAAACAAAGGAAAGGTGGCGTCATTTTAAAAAAGCAAAAACATCAAACGTCATCAAACGGTCATTAAATGTATGATTTGCAAGTACACGTCATGCCAAGTATAAATAAATCATACTAATTTAACATATGGTCGACGGCCGGTTTCCACGTGTTCAAGTATTACTTCTGCTTACACGACAAAAATAACCCCACAATAGCCTCACACAGAGATGCATATCAGGCTTGCGGTTATTTTCACAACTTGAACCAATCCATGACGTGGATCACGCGTGGATGGGTGTTGCTTCACATACCGTCACATATACCTGTGACAATACTCTCGGTTAATCGACCGAGGCAATCATGGGTGATTTCCCGACTTCTCATCAGTGACGAGCCTCTGCACACGTGATGTATCGAGGCGGGCGCATGTGAATCAGGCTTTCAAAGCACGCCGTTATAAAACCGGGACGGGCTTGTTCGTCAAGTTCTTAGCCACAATCTCATTCGAAGAGAACAGACGTAATATAGCTATGGCTTTCAAAGGCGAAATCAAAATCATAGTGCAAGTGACATCAACTAAATTTATGTTGCCAGCCAGAGTGACTCGGACACATAGAACTATCCCAACCACGTTTTCTAAAACATGCCGTTCGGATGTGATCGGCGCTGGAGTTGAACGATTGAGACACGAAGCGATAGAGGGAAATGTAAGTCCCTGTAAGCGAAGTCGTAAAGCCAGAGCATTCCCGAAACGTCTTGGCAGTCATAAGAGGGATCCTAGGAAAATATGGTTGCAAAAACATCGTGATGAAATATCAAACGAGAAGGTAAGGGGATATTTGTTTTTCCGCAATATCACGTGATATCCTCTTAAGTCATGTGACCTAGCATGAGTGAACACATTTCAGATGTGGCGTAGCAACGGGTTTTGTAGTTTTGAAAGAATGAATGCACAGTTTCTTGTGTCGAGCTCGTACAGTTGCAAATGATTCGCAATAATTTAATAAAATCAAATTGCATATATGTACGTGTGTTCACATGTACGACTACGCATACACAGATAATACGTTCATAAAATGTAAATTTTGCCAGTTCTGCTAACTGATAGGTTTTCTCGGTTTCTTTAAGAAGTGTTAGTCAAGTCTTGATCCTCTTAATCTCTCGGAATACGTTTCTTGTAGAGATATTTCAATACTCGTCTGTAATTTATTTCCAAGGGAACTCGCGACCAATTCCTTCGTATGATATTCAAGACATAAAATATTGAACATTTTCACAGTCAGATAGTGACGTCATATAACACCCGGTGGTTGAGATGACGCTGCCACGTGAAAAATGACGTCATTCTCTGATTTCCTGTTGGGGAATAAAACTTTATTCAACTCAAATCTGCTTTGACACGCGTGTGATATTCGTAAACCTTGTCTAAGTATAATGTACCATTTCTGTGATCTATACACATCTACAATGTCCATTCGTCACCAGACATGTAAATGAATCCTGCTTGTGTCAACAGGTTTCTGTTGGACATAGATCTACATATATATGACTGAGGTTTATTTCATGGCTCCCTATACAGAGACAGTGACCGAGTTCCTTCTAACGTTGTTGTTATATCAGATATCCCAGGAGCGCAGGTTTTCTGAAATAACATATACGTGGTCGCCTCTTGCGACCCGAACCTTGTCGGTAAAGGAGAGCAATGCTCTGAAGGTGAAACTACAAAAAGTTTTTTACAGAGATTCCCTGGCTGGATATCAACATGCAGCGTTACAGGGAATTTACTGGGGAATATATTGGAGGTTGGACGGAAAGTAGGATTATATATGTTTTGATTCTATGCTCTCAGAATTTGGGATTAAATTGAAATCAAAATAGCTGTTTGATAAATATTTGTTGATGAGGACATAACTACAATCAATGGCAAGTCAACAATGAACATCTTGTTTTTGTATTACCTGTGATTGTTTACATCACATTTGACATTTGAATGCATGCAATGAAAAAAGAAGAATTTTATATCTTCATATTTTCCTGAAATAATGCATTTTCGTCGTTTGTATCCTTTTCCCCAGTTCCCGTTCTCCAACATGTGCCACCCCCACCCCCACCACACACACAGTCGAAGTTCTTGCCATGTGTCAGAGTATAAGTTCATTGTTGCAATATTTGTATTCCGTAATTCACATACCTTGACATTTGATCATCCCTTAATAGAAGGTCTCTGATATTACGATAACATTCTCAATGAACCGATACAACGGCTTTTGAATAAGGCGATGCATTGTGGGATATGACATAATGCCCACAAGTGAACGCAACTGTCAGTATTACAAGTAATACGCAGAGGCAGAATGTCGAATCCTCACAACACCACTGATTTTATGTGGCCTACACCGGAGGATGATTTTCTCAATTTTGGTGACGAGTTTTTAGGAATGTTACAGGTACGCCGTTTGGAATTCACCCGTTATATGCTCAATATTTGTATTGGTTTTCTGTTGTACCGCTTTGTTTTAACATTAATGCCAGCATATATGATTGTGTCAAGGTGATTAGCTATTTGCAGGGTTGTGTCAATTATTGATAACGTTTACCAGGAACTAGGTTTTATTGAGTTTTTTTTAATGGCGTTGATATACATCATTCACTGAATTAACTGACAGATTGTGTGAATATACGCACGTGGTATTGATTCCATGCCCTTTTGTGCCAACCAATGATTGAAGGAGACACACAGCCGCCAGCCAATCAATTGGCATCATGGTTGGGGCGTCGGGTATGCAGTGAAGCCAGAAAGAGCACGTGACAGAGTTTCCGTTTGCATATAGTGAAGCACTTTCAAATTCGTGATAAATGTGAAAGAGAAACTCTCTGAATATTTCAGTCTGATGATGGATACAATGAGGCTCGTTCGTAACTACCTTTTACTACCCGAACAGGTCCATAACACTTTCCAGTCACATATTTACAGATACCTGATGTTCTTAAACTGAAGGAATTATGTATACCTTTGTTTTGTATTTGAATATTTAAGTGTTTTGTATGATTCGTTTTAGAACTGTGTACTATACTTCTTGCCATCTTTATTGATCTGTTTTTATTGTTTGTGTTCAACGAACATACACGCTGTTGGTGTCAGGTTTCAAGGTCATTGACTTTTCAAGCTGTACACGCTGTTGGTGTCAGGTTTTCACTAAACAACATGCATACCAAAGGTTCAACAAAATAGTTAATTCAAGGCGTTTTCTGTCATCCAGAAGTTGAGTCGAGACGATACCTTTTCCAGACTTATATATAAATTTCAAAAAATTTAGATTAATCAGATTTGTTTTCATTACAGTTACAACCAGAATCAACTGCCGCACACCCGTTGTTTTCTGTTCCACCGTTACCAGAATTCGAATGTCCCGCTGGTTCTAGTCCCACCCCGCCGCCGCATGTACCCTCCAACAGCCCCGTGTCACCAACCCCCAGGGGTGGGAGGCCCGTCAATCCCGTCCCCCGCCATAAGAGGTCTTCTCATATTAACGCTGAGTACCGACGGAGAAATAAGATACAGGTACGGTTTAGAAGCAACATTTACCCACAGTAAAATAGTTACTCTATATTTTAAAGTTAATTATCACAATTTACATATAAGCACGTAGATGTACTTACACATCTATATATACTTGTATTTACCTATATTGTCGTCATTATGTTTTCAATTTCAGACGGGGTTTGAAACGTTGAGAGAATTGGTGCCTTCCCTCGCAGACGATAAAAACGTCTCAACCAAAGAAAGTAAATCCACAAAGTTGCACAAAGGTATTTATCTTTTCTTTTCATGTGTATCAATGTGTGATGGGCGATGTGATACCCACACAAAACCAGATTCGATTCCATTCTGGGAAATTTTGCACGGAATTCTGGAATTGGTCCCTCCAGATGGGAAGGCCGCCATTGCAGCCACGTGTGGCACTTGGAGGACCGGGTGGTCATATTTATTGACGTGGTTGACAAATGTCATCGTATCCCAGTTGTGTAGATCGATTTTTATGCTATAGATCACTGGCTTGTGTGGCTCAGACCTGATTATTAACAAATCGCCACCATATAGTTGGAATACTGCTCGATGGCGGTTTGTTAATACAACAACAAACCATAGCAACCACAAACAACCAGTGTCTGGGGTTCAGTGCCAGCCAGGCGTTGTTGTTGTTGTTGTTGCTGCTGCTGCTGTAGAACAGGAACACGAACGCCAACATTTAATTACTTGACTATACTTGCTCTCAGTGAACGCATTCTTCGTAAGCCCTGAAGCTGTCGGAGTTGGTCTGATATCGGCATAATTCCTCCCTGCCTTGTTACACGTACTCAGGGAAAGAAATCCTGTTACAACTATGCTAACCAATATCGTATTTTATACAACATCTGTGGAGGCTATTCAACTAAAGTTGTTGTATTGTGTACAGGATTAACAGAGACATTACCATTTCATCTTACCGGGTACCCATTCGCTGCTGCTTAAAAGACGACAGATTAGTGATAGTAATAGACATCAAGTGGTGTACTTTAACTGGTTTTATGTAGTATACGTGACGTTTGGCCTGTATTGATAAATATTTACTGAAGTCATTATTTTTCATTGAAGCTGCAGACCATGTTCGTGGGCTCAGGTTTGATCTGAAGAGTCAACAAGAGGAGCTACAAGCGCTCAGACAGGAAATAGCTGACTTGAACTCACAAATCCAGTAGGTGTAGTTTTCTTTGAACTGTTGAACTATTATGCCTAATTATGAGCTATTGTACTTTTGTACTTAACTTTTTACACACACCCCCACCCCCACCCCCACCCCCACCCCCACCCCCCCCACACACACACACCCGTCACTTAATCCCGGGAAGGGATATAGTCAACGCCTCGTCTGTTTTTCCGTCCGTCCGTATTCTTTATGTTTCCAGAGCATAACTAAGAAACCGTTCACTATCTTTAGACCAAACTTGATAGATATAATAATCTTAACGTATTGCTATTTACAGTGGTTTGGCTTTTTCTTTTCTTCTTTTTTCTTTCTTTTTTAAAATTTTTAAAAATATTTTTATTATTTTTATTATTTTTATTATTATTTATTTATTTATTATTATTTTTTTTTTTCAAAGGAACATTTTGGTGTTAGTCTAATGGAGGAGTGGGCTTCGTTTCCGGAGCAGAACTCAAAATCCGTTCTTTATTTTTCTTCAGAACTTGGTAGATATACCAATCAGAAGCTAAAATGGTGCCTTTTGCTAGTAACATGTTTTTGTGATTTCTTAGTTCCTCGGTTTCCATTGAAACGATTCAGGCTTTGTCTCAAAAGTGAGAGCTGTGTTTCATTTCCGGAGCACATCTACAAAACTCTCTGATATGTGTCAGCAAAACTTGGTAGATCCCAACGTGGTACCTTTTGCTATTTACAGGTTTTTGCGATTTATAATTTTCTGTTTCCATGGAAACGTTTCGGGGATGGAGGGATGGGCTTCGTTTCCGGAGCACAACTCAAAAGCTTCTAAATATCGTGCTGCAAAAATTGGCAGATATGTAGGGGAGACCCTAAAGTGGTGCTTTTTTGCTATTTACAAAGATTTGGCATTTTTATTTTTCCCGGTTTCCATGGAAACAATTCAGAGTTAGTCTCAAAATGGAGGGATTGGCGTCGTTTCTGGAGCAAAACTCGAAAACTATTTCATATCTTTCAACAGATCTTGGCAGATATATGAGACAGAAGTTGAAATTGTGCCTTTTGGTGCATGGATATATGGCATTTATATTTTTCATGACGTCCATGGAAATCAAACTTAATCTAAGAAAACATCAACTGTCAGATGATTTGTCATTTCAATTATGTGGGGACCAGGGAATAGATCTGTGTCATCTTGTTTGTATTAGTTCAGCATAGTTTTGTGTTATTTAAAGCCTCACTCTTCGCTCGTCACGCCGAAGACCCGGGTTCGATTCCCCACATGGGTACAATGTGTGAGGCCCATTTTATGGTGTCCCCCGCCGTGATGGAATATTGCTAAATACGGCGTAAAACCAAACTCACTCACTCACTCACTTTAAAGCCTCACTCGACATATATTGGACTGCGGTCCGTAAATAATCTGTAAACACTCCAGTGATTAACTTTATGGCCATGGGCCACCATGACATGTATCAGTCATTGATGATAACCACTCAGTGAATCACTTCTTACAAGTATTGGTGTAGCTCAGATGTTTAGGGACTGTTGCAGTGCAGTCAGTGTACATCAATTATTACCCCCAGTTGTCCTCTCAGTGTGTCTAGTTGTTCAGCTGGGTCCTGAGCTTATGAATTTGTTCTTGTTTCCAGGACGTTTCACCAACAACTTCCGGCCACGGGTATTGCGGTTGTTGAAAAGCCGCCATGTCGAATGGAAAACATGTTCAGAGATTATCTCAAGTCAAGAACGCAAGAAAACTGGAAGTTCTGGATTGTATCCTTTCACTGAAACGTGTCGCCTTGCCTACTATATACTATATACTATATACTATATACTATATACTATATACTATATACAATATAGAAAGGCATTTGTTTCGTGTAAGCCCTTTAGATAGTACCGCCAGTGGGTAGGTAGTCTTGACTGTTTGCCCAACCTCTATAGCTAAAAAGACGTGTAAGCCCAGGTTTTTTGTTAATGGTAGCTACACCCCTGGTTAGTGTTTTCCGCTTCCTGTTTCAAAGATGATATTTCAAGGAGAGATGGGATACGACGTCAAGAATAGTAGTTTTGAATTGTTTTACACCATGCATGGGAGTGTTCGAGTGTAATCGCGAGGTAATTAGCCTACACTAGTATTTGGGACTCTATCCATCAGATATTATATGCATTAACATACTTGTGTATAAGTTTCTCAACCCTACTCTGTACTTCACTTGCTTATTGGTGGCATTTAAACCTACTCCAATCCTAATTGTACGTTGTTCCCCCATATATGTCTTAAACTTATGTATACTGCAACTTCTTAACGCCTCTCAAAGAAGTTATTGGGGACACAGTTCATCAGCAGTTAGCGTGAGTATTTTAGTTAATGAAAGCAATATATTCTCCTTAACCAGTGACAGTTTAGTGTCATACTTCGCCCACTGTTTGAATCCTACACCCGGGTAGTGACGAGCGTCACCCCTTCTTCCTTCCTCCAGACCGTGCGCGACTGGGCACACGAAAATCTCACCCTCGTCAATCTCCGGCCATGTGAGTACCTACTTCAAAATATCGTATCTTGTTTTCTAGTTCTACCAGAAGACTCTTGGTGGATGATAATGACTCACGTCTCCATTTCATCGTGATAAATACCCGATCTTCACCCAAAGACTTCCAGATTACTATCATCATCCGCCATATTAGTAAATCACTGGGTTCCATTCAGCCAGCTTAGTCGCGGTTTTTTTTCCTCAGAATTTGTCTCTTAATTTGATTGGTAATCTGGTTGCAGCGTCATGTCGGTCTGGCCAGGTATCCATCTAAATAATATACTAGACTGGCTTGAGGGTGTTTTTTTTGTTTACCTAATACATGTAATTCCTTTTCAGTTGTTTTTCACATATCTATATTTAGACTGATCTTTTTCCAGGTGTCTTATCGGCACTGCGGCACATAAGCCTTAATTCTTGCATTCTCACGGAACCAGAAAAACTCCCCGAAGAAGCACCACAAAGAGTCAACGAAATGTTTCGGGAGAAATCCTCTCAGTAGTCAGACAAGAATTGTGTCTTGACAGTAGTTCTCTCCACAAGTCTTTCAATGGCGGCCAGAGTGAGACCCCGGCAGGTCACGGAGTTGTCACACACATCATTATTATCTATGTTCTTGATAATGAGACATTTTACTGACTTCCACGACACAATGGTTAACAAATGGGAACAAATGGCACAACGAAGTGGTTTTGTTCCGTCCCCTGTGCAGGAGTCCTCTAATAATTGTCCAACGCTTAACCAGTCACGGAAGAACTAGAGTGATCAAGAACAGGATTCTCATGTTCCTGCACATAGAATTGCATTGTGCGCAGACAATCAGTGTGTGAACAGCGGCCTCTACAATGGAACTGAACCAACGCTTATACACGCCTCTGAATGATAGAGTCACAGGCATCAGATCATAGAATAACTGGTTTGGGGCCATACTGATCTCGGGCCATATAATGATTGATCTTGGGCCATATAATGACTGATCTTGGCACATAGATTATCTTGGCCTGCTTGCACTAAGAGATCTTGGCGCAATGACTATCCAAAGCCTATATTGGAGAGTGGCAGTTACAATCATTGTAGCGCCAAGATCACTTTGTGCAAGTGGGCCTGATCCTAAGGCCATAGTCACTAGTCTTGGGCTATAGGATCACTGGTTTGGGGCTATAGGATCACTGGTCTTTGGCCACAGGTTCCGGTATCTTGGGCCATGTGATAACTGTTCATGGGCCACAGAATGACTGAACTCAAAGAAATTGTTACCGTTGTTCCTTGTCATGTCGTGATTGTCATACCTTGCATCACGACCGCCAGTGTACCCTTGCCTCAAGAAAATAAGTGCTGGGCATAGTTGTGAATACATTAGTTTTGTTACATGAAACCCAAGTTTAGCCTTTTTGTTTTGATCCATCTGTCTGCGATACCCGTGTACGTGTGAGCAAGAAAATCGGCTGGACGTCAGTCAGTTCGTGTCTGTGCTGGATCATGCTGGACATTGGTCTATGAACGCCCGGCGGCGCTTGTGCATACTACCTACCTAGCAGTTATATAGTTACAAGCAGCTACGTTCACCCCACCCGACGTGGTAAAACTGAAGTATTGTTTAGCTGCGTCAGTCAGAAGCCACTCTCGCCATCAGGTACAGTTATTCCGCATCGCCATAAATGTGTGCGATAGTGCCCAAATCTTTATTATGACTCGCTATGCTAATGGGTTAGTATTATTATTCACGACACTGATTGAATTCTTTCGATACCGGTGCTGATAACTACCATGCTATTTATACCCAGATGTTGGTTATACGTGTAAGGTCGGAATGTAAAACAACATAGTGACGCTTGGTACTAAGTGCTAACTTTGAACAGATTGCCTAATTTTGCGATGATGTGGGGTTTTTATTATGTCGTCATTTATTGTTTTACATATGTACATAATACTTCATGTCAATCACAAATCACTTACAGTGTCATATGTTAATTATTTATATTTTTTGTTGATGAAAAACAATAAATTGATGTGAGATTTTCCACTCGTTGTCCTGGTCTGTCCGACTGCCTCCGTGGTGTACTGGTTTGAGAGGAAGATTGCGGGTTCGGTCCTCGGTCGCGTTATACCAAAATACATTAAAATATGGCTCTCGGCATACAAAGACTGATCGGCTCCGAATCAGTATAACGTGTCTCAGTAGAGAATTCATGCTTAACTGCAGGATGGTATCTCAGTGAGCTAACACTATAAAACCATCCTAAATCTGGAATAGTATACAAGCAGCCACTCAGGGCACACGCATTCAGCGAATCACACGAGCGAAATATTATTAGTACGACGTTTAACCCCACCCCACCCCACCCCACCCCACCCCACCCCACCCCACCCCACCCCACCCCACCCCACCCCACCTCACCTCACCTCACCTCACCTCACCTCACCTCACCTCACCTCACCTCACCTCACCTCGAATGCAAACATGGCGTTCGTCACTACTCGGCCCTTCCCGTAACTTGATTGGATCACGAATGATTTCCGAAAAGACACCTGTAGTTGGTCACCAGTCAGAAAGATAAACATTATCATGGGTGTGGAGTAGGTGGGAGGAGGGGGCTTTCCTTGTCAAGGTTGTTTTGTTCCAGGCTGGTTGTAAATGTGTCCGTAACTTTGGAAGTTTATGATATTTGGTTCTGGTTTCTTAGGAACGTTAAGTATTCGTGCGGTCGACACTTCTGTATTTGATGGTTCTGTATTTGATACTTACTTGTCAAGAGTTATCGTCTTCTCTTGAGAGATATAAGCTTTTAGTGCCATGCAACAATCCGTCTCACCGAGTACCCCTGTACTGAACATGTTCGACCTACATTGAGATAGGAACCCACCTATAGTATAGCTGGCCATAGCTGGTGAGTCATCATTACTGAAATTCCCATAGGCTTTCATGTTAATTGACTCTTGCAAGATTAATTTAGCTTCGGTCGAACTGCTTTCAGTACTTATCTACCCGCTGGGAAATCACCCTAACCACACACACGTAATTTCCATTCATTTTAAGAAAACTATAACTGACGACTCAGTGCAAGATAGGTGGGCTTTTGCCACAATGGGTCGCGCGTTAATAAAGGGACCCGATTCCCACAGGAAGTCGACAACTACAAGACGTTCTTGTTCCTTTTATTCTTTTATATGTACAAAGTAAGAGTTTGTAACATTTTAGAAATATTTCACTTCCAGTTCCACTGTCCTTGATGTCTGCGGAGTAGATTAAAATCAAACATGTCCAACTACTGTACATAGACATTAGGGACCTTTCAGCGAAATATATGCATGATATTATTCATTAACAAAACACTTTCCGAAGAGGGTGGGTACGCTTAAATAAAACTGCATGATTGTGTGACCTTGTTGCCAAATGGTATCTCAACGTTCCTGAGACAAGTGACATGTGATAAGGTTAAATAAAAAGTGACATGCTTCTCGGGCATCGGTGTGTCACATTTGGCCTTTATAAGAATCTGAAGAGTGAATCTACAGCTCCTAAACACGTGGTAAACTTTCTGAGCTGTATTTCTGAGAGAGAAAAATATATTGTGTTCCTCCCTCGTCACTTTTTTTATGAAATTATTTTTTAAGTCTTACCGTCCTCGTCACTTTTGAAACAAATGCCTTCGAGAAACATTTAAGTTTTGTAATGTAGCCTAACACATGATGTGAAACCATAAATAAAACAATTGGCACTTCTCGGTAAGTTCTATAAAAGCCATTGCTTTGTCCATTCAAAAAACAACAGATCTGTATTCCCATTCGAACATCACTATTTTCAAAGAAGGGGACTTGCTTGGGCCTATAGTGTTCAAAGTTATTAATGCTAAGGACACAGACATACAGACCTTGACACAAATATATCCAAGATCGTCCACGTAATTCTAGATTCCTAATTCCACGTAAAGTCTAGATTTCCGTCTGAAAATGAAGAAAGTCTCAGGGCAGCTTTTCATTATTTTTCATTTTTTTTCATTTTTTTTAACTATCAACTTTTTTCTTAAAAATATGTCCATTTCAGAGAGTAAATGTTGGTAGTCTAAGAAAGGTCGGTAAACACACTAATAGAATGCCTAACGCGATATAACCGGATATTTAGTAGGACAACCGCGTAATAGCAGGGAGGTCAATTGTGACAGAACAAAGAGACCTAGATGTCCACAACTGACTGATAAGACAACACAATGGGTACAATCTTTGCACACATAGTCATTGTTATTATTATGAACACCATAGTTTGTTGACGATTTTATCCCCGCCTCGTTCGTCTGTCTGTGTGTCCGTAATCAGTTTGTTTCCGGCGCATAACTCAAAAACCGTTAAATATTTTGAGACCAAAATTGGTAGATAGAACAAACTGATCATAATGTTGTACCTTTGCTATTTGCAGATTTTTGGCATTTTATATTTCTGTGATTCCGTGGAACATTTTGGACTTAGTATAAAGGAAGGGGTGGACTTCGTTTCCGGAGCATAACTCAAAAAGCGTTCAGTACTCTCTCTCTCTCTTTCTCTTTCTCTCTCTCTCTCTCTCTCGTACACACACACTCACTTTCTCGCTCTCTCTTTCTCTCTCACTCTTTCTCTCTCTCTCTTTCTCTCTCTCACTCTTTCTTCTCACTCCCCTCTCACTCTCGTTCTCACTCTCACTCTCTCTCTCACTCTCTCTATATGCGACGCTTCTGGTAGATGCTGACACCGTTATTTGTCAAGCAAAAGATGAAATATGTCTTTCTCTGCTCACTGCTATATAATTAAGTATAGTTGAGTGAGTGAGTGAGTGAATGAGTATAGTAGTTTTGGCATTACACTGGCGAGTCCGCGATTCACTCAAAGTACTCATTCCCTTCAAGGGTTTTTGGTGTATAGCTGGGCTTGAGGTTATGTGTGCCGGATCACGATGATGGCCCGGGTTCGATTCCTATTTACAACAGTTTACAACACGTGCCATCCATTTCCTAGGCACCTTGCCTTAACATAGCTGGAATACTGGCAAAGGCTGCATAAAACCAAACTAACATATTTACTCTTAGGTTCACGCTCCACATGCATGAGAAACAGGTGCGCGACTGATGATTATTTGATTATTTTTAACCGAGAAGACGATTACTGAGCATGGAACGATTACTTCTCGATAAGGTGGTACAAAGTCAACATGATATACTTTGTTCACATGTCCAACCTGATGATAAATTTAATTCTTTTACCATCTTGCACCAAGTTTATCTTAGGCTCACGATAGCAAATTGTGACATTGTGTGGATGTTGACGGTAGTCACCTTGTTAGCTAGGCTGGAGTTTAAGGTCGTGTCAAGCATCATCACGAATAGTCCCAGTCTTCGACCATATCACCAACTGACGAGGTCATCCAATTTTAAGGTTAACCTGACACGCTGGCCCTTATGAATAACCGGTTTTTGAATTGTTGATACACATTTTTAAATATGTGTAAACTTGAAAAGACAAAAACAAAAAAAAACCCAAAAAAAACCCAACTGCACCTTCATTGTCTTTTCTTTTAGAGGTTTCAGTATGTTTTCCTACGTATGTCTTTTCTTGTAGAGGTTTCAGTATGTTTTCCTACGTATGTCTTTTCTTGTAGAGGTTTCAGTATGTTTTCCTACGTATGTCTTTTCTTGTAGAGGTTTCACTATGTTTTCCTACGTATGTCTTTTCTTGTAGAGGTTTCACTATGTTTTCCTACGTATGTCTTTTCTTGTAGAGGTTTCACTATGTTTTCCTACGTATGTCTTTTCTTGTAGAGGTTTCACTATGTTTTCCTACGTATGTGGCCATATTATATGAGGCATATGAAACCACTCTTTCTGTTGCAAATAACACGAACTTACTGTTTACGTAAATTTAATTTCGTGTCAGGTAAATTATAGCCCTGGTGAGTCGTCACGCCCAAGAACCGTGTTCAATTACCCCACATGGTGTGTGAGGCCCATTTCCAATGTCCCCACAGTGATAATTCGGGAATATTGCAAAAGGCGGCGTAATAACCAACTCACTCACTCATAAGTTTTCCATGGCCGCTGATTTTTCCTCACCAGACATACATTGGTAGTTGGTTGTAGGTTTACCTATCATGATGTGTTCCCTCGACGGTGTCATCCCTTTTACGAAACATCCCCGTTATATATTTGTATAATAATTTATATGCTCATGTATTTATGATCTGTTAATTGTTAAAACATAAGTAAAGTTTTGGTAGGTTTCCTTGTTTAAAAGCAAAGAGAACTTGAATGGTGAATATAACATGCTTTTGTTTACATATACAGAGATTATGGAATGTAAAAGGTACGCTGTCGCACTCTGGTTAATTTGAAACATTTTGTCTCTATTGTGAGGACGACAATGTCCCTTCAAAAACCATTTGGCATTCGACAAACCACCAAACATTGCTGAAGTAAGGGAAATCATCCACTGACATCCAGTTTACTGTCTTTGATAGAAGCGTCATAAAATGTTTGCTGTGCCAATTTGCAATAAAGCTTGTAAATTAATTTCTTATTTCCGCGGTTCCCTCTAAATATGTGTGTCGTCGGTAAATAATTTACACATACAAAACCATAAGTCTAGTCTGCGAGAGAATTTATTTGAATTCATGTTGCTTGTATAAAGATGTTTGGTAAAATTGCTAACAGTGGAACGAGGATTCTGGTTTTGGCAGAGTTACCCGCCCTTGATAATTTCCTCAAAATGGCTGCCGCTATGTTTTCATTTGGAATCTTTGGCTAACAAAAGAACTTGACCTTTTACTGCTCAGTTAGGAGAGATAGGGATATCAAGTCAGCTTCTGATAATTTCGGCTGGAATGTTTCCATCACTGCAGAGAAGACCATATGGATTTGAACCAAGAGCAAAACTCTACGACGTCGCAAGAGGTTTGGCGAAATTGACATTTCCCCTAAATAGGGTATCTGCGCGTTCGATCAGCTGATCGTGGCATCTTTTAACATTCAAGTTTGCAGTAGTAATATTAAGTTGATATGAAAGACTATTTAGTAACTAATTTAACATGATATATTTCGTGTGATTGTTAATCCTAGCTACAAGCAATATTTGCGGTGTTAGAATATGTTCCCTATTTGATATTTGACATTTGTTTACCTTTGTTGGTGCCTCGTCCCATGGGTAAATGTTGGAGGTTGCCAGTGACGTGTTATCTTATAGGCCTTTGAAATGCCAAGTACCATGCTCGCGCCAAAGTTGAGAATGGTGTTTATGATATCTACATCTATGTGGACATAGCAATGTTGTAATGTGGATATCAGTTTACAGAGAATTATCATCTAGATTTTGATAACACTTTGGACAGATTTTGAATGCTGAATCCACATTCATGATTTATGATATTTAGGGGGTGTCATCTTCATCAAGCTTAACCTCAGGAGACACCTATCCTGTATATTTGTTATTCACCAGGCTCAATGAAATACTGTTCTTGAGACATTAATCCTGTCCAAGAATTGCTGAAATATGTCAGATACAAATGCAATATTTACATCTGAAGGATGTCTGCTTTTTGGTACAGTATTTAGCTGTTTTAAGTTTGCGTTTATAATTTATGTTTGATTTATTTCAACATTGAAGAAGGAAGGGTGGGAGGGTGTTGTGCTGAACATTATTTTATTATCCAGTTATACACTGTACTGTAGAGATGATACACACTCGGACTCAGACAGGGAAATTACACAAAGTGTTGACAGATTTGCACAACTAAATTATTAGCATTTATCATTTAATTTCATTAATGATCTAACTACAAACTGAATGAGCATCATGATGCACATATTTATAATGTTCGTCGAAGACAAAGACATAGTTTTTACAGGTCAAGTTGTAATTTCTGGAGTGAAGGTGTAAGTATCTTCTCATTCATCAGGCCATATTTCCTGAAGTGGCATTTCTTCATAAACGCACAGTTCCAGGACATAACCCAACAATGTCGCAGTGAAACAATGTCTTTAACTGATAATATGATTTGATCTTCAGTTGAAAATGTCTGTTACATAATTTTTGGTATTTCCACAGGGAGTCGAGAATTCATCCAAAGACTGAAGTTGGACAGAAGACTAGAAGTTCACAGTGGATGTGTAAGTGTTCATATAAACAACAGGTCCCTGCTCCACAAAGAAGTCATAGCACTAAGAACTTAATATAGTCATTGCAATACAACTGCTTTGTGAAACAAGTCTTACATTCAAAATAAAATGAACATGACAAGGTTTCCAATTTTTACTTTTTGTCAAGCAGTGTCAGATCACATAGCGGCCCATCCCGATCACCAAATCAACTGGACTGACTACACCATCCTCTCAAAGAACCAATCAGACTTTACCAAAAGGAAAATAACTGAAGCAATCAACATCAAAAGATACCGACCATTTTAAATGTTGTTGAACTGTTATTGCTTGATTTATATATAATTTGCTTGCTTTGTTTCAGGTTAATACAATTTGTTGGAATGACCAGGGTCAATATCTCCTCTCTGGGTCAGATGACCAGCATCTTGTCATCACCAACCCCTTCACACAGAGGGTGAGATAAGTGGTGTACTCAACATGACCTTGGTGCTGCCACTGTTGTAGATCTATGTTGTTGTTTGGATGTTACAATCATTGCAGGGCTAAATTGTTTCGTTTAAGTGGACCGAGTGCTGTAACCTTGGTAACCTTGACAGTGAGGGTCCTGATCCACAACATGTTCATAATGGTCCTGAGTGATTGTCCTGACTGACTGTGCCAACTGATTGTCCTGACTGATTGTGCCAACTGATTGGCCTGACTGATTGTGCCAACTGATTGGCCTGACTGATTGTGCCGACTGATTGGCCTGACTGATTGGCATGACTTAATCTGTCTACCACTGGTCTGTGTGGTTAACGCGCCATTACTTGACATCTGTCTGTGACATTGAAGTCTCAGCCAAAAAAGCGCTTACTCACTTGTTTTATTGTGTTTATAGACACGTGATGCCAGAAAACAATATGTTTTACAAATATATGTATATAATAAGGAAATGGGAAAATATCATGAATGACTGATTCTGACAATAAACACCAAATCCATGAGATATCTTTTGATCTAATGCATAGATTGTTTTCTTTAAGTTTTGTTGTGTAGTTACTTATGGTTGTCTATTTGTTCTGTATTTCAGACGGTGGTATCTATACGATCAGGCCATAGATCTAACATTTTCAGTGCCAAATTCCTCCCCAACTCCAGGGACCGACATGTGAGTATTGCATGTAGTGTGTATCACTACTAACGGAATCACACAGAGTAGAAGGTCAGATTGTATCACCAGTTGCACCAAACCAAAAGACATTATAGGATTGCAATTGTTCATGCCCTGTCTGGAGTTTGACAGTAAGGGAATAAAGCAAGGGCTGCTTGACTCGATGTCATCAAACTGTGTCTGTATTCACATAAACTGCAACATGGTATCTCAGTAGGGGAGACCTCTAAATCTGTAAAAACAGATTTGTACAGGCAGTCACACAAATCTGTTGCTTTTATATCATGTACAGAAGTGAAATATTCTTGAAAATATTGAACCCATTTCAGTTTCTCATCTATGTATGACTGAGCATCCTTATACCCAGCTGATTGTGTCCCTGTACATTGACAGCATGGACTCATGGTTTCAGTCACTGGTGTGACTGGACTTGTTACAGTGCTGTGATGTAGGCAGAATATTGATGATCTCAGCTTAAGAGCATCTGCTAACTAGATCACTGAAAGTGAAACATGACTGAAACAATACCACAATCCCATGGATGCGTGACAGGTTTGATATCTGTTTGCATTTATCTTAGGAATGAATGATGCTTGTGTATGTTCCCAGGTGGTGTCCTGCTCTGGTGTTGGGAGAGTATTCTTTACTGAGGTGGACCGAGAGGACACGTATGGGAAGAACCGCTTCGACTGTCACAATGGAACCACATATGAGGTCAGTTCAGTGACCTTTACAGATTGTGATGTCACAAATGCCACTTTGATTTGGAGTCAGGAGGGTCAAAGGGCCTTTATCATTACATCAACTGATCCTGCCTAGATGTACTGGTGCAAAGTTCTGTCCATGTATTAGCATTGTGTATTGCATCAGGCTACGGTCAAGGGGAGATAATGTGAGATAAACTCCAGACAAAGACTGTAACAGCTGACTTTTATCAGGCAAGATGATAGAGACTAGACTAGAATATGTGTAGAGTTTGCCAAGTTTTGCCGTTTCTATTGTTCAAATATAAATGAAGTAACACTTTCAAACTCTTTTATGACATGTCATCTATTTCAAACTTTTCATTGTATGAGGCACTATGAATCACGAGATATTTTCTTTACCATGCTTACCACTTTCATTTGTTCTTCCTGAATAATGAAGGATCTGGCTGGGATTACTTGGCACTCATGTTGTACAGAACAGCTTTATCAATCATTTCTTCCCCAGTATTTTATTCTTTTGATCTAGCATTAATGATCATGATGATAGCCCTAATCACAAACCAATATTGTCTGAATGTAGTAATCATGACCTTTTGACCTGCAATGTAAATGGCCTCTGGAAGGTAGGGCCTGTTTTCCTTTAATATCATTTTGATAAATTTTGTGAAAATCTGTCATATATCAAAGAAATGTTGCAGAATACATCATATCATAGTACTCATGGCTTTAGTACATTTCCGATCTGCATGTCAGTATTAGGATAATGATAACATCTTTGTTTGTGAGGTATTTCTCTATTCAGCAGAGGACTGAGATACATTTGATAGGTACTTTGTGTTGGTTCAAACATTTGATAGGTACATTATGTTGGTTCAAACATTTGATAGGTACTTTATGTTGGTTCAAACATTTGATATGTACATTATGTTGGTTCAAACATTTGATAGGTACTTTATGTTGGTTCAAACTTTTGATAGGTACTTTATGTTGGTTCAAACATTTGATATGTACATTATGTTAGCACAAACATTTGATAGGTACTTTATGTTGGTTCAAACATTTGATATGTACATTATGTTGGTTCAAACATTTGATAGGTACTTTATGTTGGTTCAAACATTTGATGGGTACTTTTTGTTGGTTCAAACATTTGATGTGTACATTATGTTGGTTCAAACATTTGATAGGTACATTATGTTGGTTCAAACATTTGATAGGTACATTATGTTGGTTCAAACATTTGATATGTACATTATGTTGGTTCAAACATTTGATAGGTACTTTATGTTGGTTCAAACATTTGATAGGTACTTTATGTTGGTTCAAACATTTGATAGGTACTTTATGTTAGTTCAAACATTTGATAGGTACTTTATGTTGGTTCAAACATTTGATATGTACATTATGTTGGTTCAAACATTTGATAGGTACTTTATGTTGGTTCAAACATATGATAAGTACATTATGTTGGTTCAAACATATGATAGGTACATTATGTTGGTTCAAACATTTGATAGGTACTTTATGTTGGTTCAAACATTTGATATGTACATTATGTTAGCACAAACATTTGATAGGTACTTTATGTTGGTTCAAACATTTGATATGTACATTATGTTGGTTCAAACATTTGATAGGTACTTTATGTTGGTTCAAACATTTGATAGGTACATTATGTTGGTTCAAACATTTGATGTGTACATTATGTTGGTTCAAACATTTGATAGGTACATTATGTTGGTTCAAACATTTGATAGGTACATTATGTTTGTTCAAACATTTGATAGGTACATTATGTTGGTTCAAACATTTGATAGGTACTTTATGTTGGTTCAAACATTTGATGTGTACATTATGTTAGCACAAACATTTAACAGATATGTTATGTTAGTAAAACGTTTGATGGATACGTTATCATAGCACAAACATTTGAGTTTGGGTTTGGACATTAAGACTAAACAGATATGACTAAAAATATACCAGGGAGACGGCTTTCATTTGGATGAGAATCCAGTAATTGCAAGCCAAGAGCCCCTAGTCCATGGTCTGATTTACAGGTAATATATCAGATTGAAAAGACATCTTTGATTTCTTCAGTGACCAGAAGATATCTCAGGTGTAACTTATGTTATATTTGGAATTAGAATCAATCAATAAACATGATAAAAGTACAAGCACCCATATTTTAATCAGAAAGTGTTATCTCAAATATATTATGTGTTTAAATTTGACCACTTTCTAAGTGGCATAGTGTATTCATCTGGGATGTTGGTGGACAGAATAACATATATATGAAGGGTAGGCAGGTACACATTTAATAACAACGTTTCTGCTCTTCAGTTGGGACAGATCATGAGTGTGACAAAGTGAGATGTTTTGTTTTGTCCAGGTGATGGTGGTGCCGAACGAGGCGGCCACCTTCTTGACATGTGGTGAAGATGGCACTGTGCGGTGGTTCGACCTCCGCATGAAGACAAGCTGCAGCAAGGAAAGCTGTAAAGATGTGGGTCCTTAAATGAAACTTTTAATGTCCAGTTGCACCTGTAAATGTAAAAACATAGAGTGTTTGTCTTTTCAGCAAGAACTATTTACATCACGTCATAATTTTAAACAAGACTCTACATAAGGGCAAGCAGGTACAAACACATGACGTGTCTTTCAGGTCAAATAACAGGGGTGGATCCAGAAGTGGGGTGTGACCACCAACCCACCTTCTGCCTCAAAAAAACCCAAATTCCCAGAGGAGCATTTCCCCCTAACCTTTGGACTTCATGATTTATGTGCACCCCCATCTCAAATATCCAGTATCCGCTCCTGAAGAACAATGTGGGTTTTAATTCAGTTCTGTGCTTGTTTGGAAGTATACCAATACAATCATCCTCTCGCTTCAAGGGTGGTGGAGTAGCCTAGAGGTTATAACATTTGCGCATCACACTGAAGACCCGGATGTGGCGTTAAGCAATTTTCACTCACTCGGAAGACCTGGGTCCCATTCCCCACGCATTCATTGGGTACAATGCGTCAAAACCCATTTCTGGTGTCCCACAGTAATTTTGCTGGAATATTGCTAAAAGCATTGTAGAACCATACTCTCTCTCTCTCTCTTTCTCTCTCTTTTTCTCTCTCTCACTCATTCTTGCGTTAGAACAGCCTTATAACCTTCTTTAACCATTTTTTTTAGTTTTGTTCAATTTAAATGGTCTCTGGTTGCAGGATATCCTAATCAACTGTAAGCAGGCAGTTACCTCCCTTGCTGTTGATCCTGTTATTCCATACCACCTAGCAGTGGCTTGTTCCGACAGTTCTGTCCGAGTGTTTGACAGGAGAATGATGGGAACCAGAGCATCTGGTATGTAGAACGTAACACTTCTCACTTTCCAACAGTATATTGGTTAGCTTAGATGAAACAGCAGCTGAAGTGATATGTTTGTTTCAGGGAACTATACTGGCCGTGGTATAACAGGGATGATCTGTCGCTTCATGGCCCCACTAGAACACAAGGCATACCGCATCACGTCCCTGAACTACAGCCCCGCTGGTCATGACATCCTGGTTAGCTACTCCTCCGAGAACATCTACCTGTTCAGCACACAGGTAGGCATGACACATAAATATAAGAATTTAAGAATTGTTAATTTAAAAAGATGGGGGATTGTTCAATGTTTGTTGTTGTCCAGTTTTCAAGCACATGTTATGTGCATAATGTGTGATTATTAATATCCAAGATATGGAATCCATGGTTTGGTCATGGTCAAGGGGAGATAACTGTGAACAACTTAAACACATTTCAGATATCAGAACTAAAGGAGATGTAATTGGTGTCCTGGAGTCTCATGATTATGAGATATTTACAATAAAGATGATAGCACACTCATCAGCAGCATTCTGTTTGAAATGTCTGCATGTGAATCCGTTTAGTCTCAAACGGGGTGAGAGAGAGGATGTACCAGCCATGCATTGTCAGTAGTGATCATCAGTGCTAAACCAATGTTCACAGGGATATTTTTATCATTTCAAACAAAATTGACTGTCCAAAGTATGAGTATTGAGTTCAACTGAATGAGTATCACTGTCAGTGTGTCACTATAGTAGTAGTTCAGTTCTATCAATGTATTCCACAGGATGAGAGGAGGAGACAGGAGCTGTCCAAACTGGCGTCTGCTCAGGTAAAACATCATCATCATACACTTCACAAGCCTCATCCATCCTGTCACAATCTATGGGAATTTGGGATTAGATAGTGCTGGGTGTAGGAAATGGATTGATCAATTGTTTGGTGATTTGGCTTTTTAAATCATGTCTTATCATACTGTCTGAGGGGTTCTGTGATTTGCACTGCTGTCACCAGTATTTCACCCATATTCAGTACACACCCATCTTACAATGTCTGTAGGTATGCACAGATGGTTGAGGGGTGGTGGCATAGTCAAGTGGTTTGGTTAAACTATTCACTCATCATGCCAAAGACACAGGTTCGATTCCCCTTTTGGGCACAATGTATGAGCCCATTTCTGTTGTTCCCCATCATGATATTGCTGGAATTTTGCTAAAAGCGGCATATAATGTAACTCACAGAGGTTTGAGAAGCACAGCATATGCAAAAGGCATTATTGCTACAGGTCAAAATTATCCAGTCTACTTTCTGTCCTCTCAGGGTGATTCGTCAGCCTCAGGAGGCATGTCTGAGTCCACTTCAAGTGACACAACGAGCCGCCAGCCTCCCATCAAGAGGCTGAGACTGAGAGGAGACTGGTCAGACACAGGACCCAACGCCAGGCCGGAGAGGGAAAGGATACAGGATGAGACTGGTACAGAGTTATTCCCCCTAGGTCTTCACCAAGGGCAAGGTTGCATGTAGTATCATAATAAACATTTCACATTATCATTTTAGTGGCTTTATTGTTCACAGCTGAATTGTTGATAAAGTTCAATCTTTCTGATGGGACATACTCACATGAAATTGATGTATGTCATTCACTGCTGTCATTGCACATGAAGATTCAGTAATCAGTGCTTGTAGTAAGAAGCAGCTGATTGCCTCTTGCTCTGACTTACATTTCACATATAAATAAATTGATGCTCATGATGTTAATCATTGGCTTGTCTGGTTTCGATTTGATTATTTACTATAATGTTGCTTTTATTTGCAGGTCGTCAAAGTCCACATGCCACGCTCATGCAGAGGATGTCCGAGATGCTAACAAGGTGGTTGGATGGAACATTGAGAAACAGTGATGACGATCAGGCAGAAGGGGGACAGGAAGCAGGTCAAAGTCAACCATTGGAGGGTCAAGTTCAGCCAGGAATGTCAAGGTCACAGCAAGGTGAAGGACAGGCAGCTGAATCAACTGTGTCAGGGGCACAAGAAAGTAGTGATGGGGAATCTCTGTCTGTGTCCCAGGCAGGAGAAAGTGAAAGAGTGTCCTCTCAGAGTGTTTCCTCGTCAGGCCCTCTAGAAGTGAATACTTCCTCAAGGACTAATTCAGGTGTGGAGGGAGCCTCTGGGGGTGAGAGTGAGGAACTTGTTTCAAGAAAACCATCTTCTAGTCAAGAAAGCTGCCCTAGTATCCCAGATCTCATAGACTCTTCTGTAAAAGTGAGGCCAAAGCGTTTAAACAGTGTTGAGGAGTCGAGTACAACCAGCATGTACTCTAGTCCTAGCACTGACGAACCCATGTCCACTCCTTCAGAGAGGTCGTCATCCACAACAGATACCCTTTCTTCTTCAGTCAGGTCTGGTTCTTCAGCAGGGATTGAACCAGACAGGTCTTCAGGAGGGGCAGATGTTGATTCTAAAATATTTCGGAGAAGCTCAGACTGTGATCCGGCATCTCTGTCTTCCAAATCTGAATCCATGACAGCTGAGTTGAAGGAACAAGCAGAAGAAGAATCCAACTCCCAAGCAGTGAAGTGTGACTCCTCCAGTGTAGTTTCAGACTGTTCAAGCAAACAAACAGACCTCACATCTCAGTCTCATGCCACTACCAGGCAGCAAACACTAAGTGCAATACCCACCAATAGTCTTTCATCGACAAGGCAATCTGACAGTGACCACATTTCGGGGTCTGGAGTTCCCCCATCCGTCCAGACTCTCCTTGAACCTGTCATAAGCCTTCAGTATTCTAGCCAGGGAATGGCAGCCAGTACCATTCGTGTGGGATTTGCCCCATTTGATAGGCTGAGCACTGGAGAGTCAGCCATTACTCGACAAACAGGGGGAGATAACTATGGGAGCTCACCAGTCGAATCAGGGGCTGATAACTCTCAAGATGCTATAGATGCTACAGTATTAGAAGTTACCTCAACAATTCGTGATGAACTGAAAACCTCTTCTGAAGCAGAATCAAGAATAGATCTTGATGACTCTAGTTCTTCATCCTTAAACAAACAAGTGGAAGCAATGGAAATCGACCCATCCTCCCGAAATACCAGATCTGATATTACAGAAGTACCTCATGAGGATGATATCTCAAACACACAGTCGCTACTCCCGGAACTTGATCGCAGGTCTGTAGAGCGACAACACCAGGCTGAGGCAGCTGAATCTTCAGAGGTGCCAACCGAGACTGCAGCAGATGGGGCTTGTGCTGGGGAAGGCAGAGCTGACTCACAGGGTAAAGTTGGGAGTAAATCTGGGTCAGAGGATAAGGATGAGAGCAGCGGTAACCAGGATGTGGACTGTGGAGGGAGTGAGGAGATGGTCACCTACACGGAGAGTGAGAGTGGTGAGGACAGGCAGGGATCCGACAGGACGGAGCATTTGGAATCTGCAGGCAGGCAGCCAGCAGGTAGGGTGGAACACTAGTAGGAATGGTGGTCTGAGACGGTATCAGACAGGTGGGGCTGTCAGCATGGTCAAGCCATGAGGAGTGTCAGGCAATAAGGTGTGGTAGAATAGAGAGGGATGTCAGGAGGGCAGGGGTGGTAGACTGGTAGTAATAGTAGACAGATAGGGGTATCAAGCAGGTATGGGTTGTAGACCTGTGTTGTTGGGAGGCTGGTTACGTAGAGACAGGAAGTGTGGGTACATGATCAGTTTGAAAATATGTATGAAGATATCATGGATGCATAACCTTGAAAAACCATTAGTGTTCAACCATTAGTGAAAAGGTTTTTTTTTTCAGTAATAAGGCCATGCTCTAGTATCAATGGTTCTGTTTTTGGCAGTCGGTCGTGGTGGGTCAGCATCTGGCCGAGGTCAGCAAAGAAGCGGGTCACGGGAAGATGACTGGTTACACCTGGACTCCAGCAGCGAGGAGGATGACATTCACCCCCGACCCTACCCCAACAGGAGCAGAGCCAGGTTACTCAGGTACATCAGCTCAATACTCACTCGGTCAAGATATATTCAACATCAAGAGATTGAAATTAACATGGAGTAGGTTATGTTGAATTACTGTATGGAGAAAACCTTGGACAGATTTAAGTTGAGACAAGAGTGTAGACAAAGCCAAGACTTTGAGCAAGCTGAGACATGACTATAGACAAAGCCAAGGATATTTTAGAATTGAGATAAGATTATAGGCAAGCCAAGTATATATTCAAATTGAGATGAGAGAATAGACAAAGCCAAGAAAACATTCAAGTCAAGATGGAATATTGACAGAGCTACAATAGCAGTAGATTCAAGTTGAGGCAGATAGATTTTATGGAATATAGACAGAGTTTGGGTGCAGATATGGATACCCACAAAGGTCAGTTTTCACACAAACAGTTGAAACCCACATGAACTGGTAAGGTCCTGAAAATCTTAGAATAGTTTAGGTCCAAATGTGGAATTAGATCCTTCATTGACAGGTGTTTAGCATGTCTAGTGGACACACCTTTACACTACAAACAACAGCAGGTGCACATTTGGGCAATGAATGCACTCTTGTTTGGAACTGGTTGAAATCTCACAATTGATAATCGGATCATTACCAATGAGCAGTCATCGAAAAAGCTTGGTTGGCATCATGTTTCAGATTTTTCTTTTCAGGTTGTTATTGCAGATATGTATGATATGGTTGTCTGTTAATTTTTTCTTTTATTTTGAAACAATGCAAATTGCATTTGCAAATTTCACATCCTATGTAAATTGATGCAAGATCACAGATATGTCATGAACTTTCTTGAGTCTTCAAGAAATATTGTCATGCCTTTTCAGTAAGTGAAGTGAGTTTTTTTAATAATTAAACATGTTTTCAACCATGAACAACTTTTTAGATATGTTCCATCATCAAGCGTTTGAAATGGTGGTTCAAAAATTGTTTATGATCAATTGTGCAAAAATGTGATAGATTGCTTGGTCAATCTTCCATTATTTCAATTATTCAGAACACCACTAGCATTGCACCCCTTACAGAAAAATGTGAGAATATTAGATTGGATAGAGTTAGATACAATGGGATGGAGCTAGGACCAGTAGTGGTGTGTCCACCTACAGCTCATGGAAAGAAAGGTTCTCACAGATATTGTGTGTTGTAGAGACGATGATGAGCGTCACTTTGCTGCGCTGCGTCTACAGACAGCATATCGGAAAAGGCAGGAGGAGAAGGAACAACAGGAGATGAAGCATGTCTTCCAGCCCAAGACCAAGATAAAGTTCCGTGGACACAGAAACGCTAGAACAATGGTACTGCTTTCTCTGTTCAATCTAATGTGGAAGTGTCTAACACATATTTCATCCACAGGCTTTTCTATGTAGTTGTTTACAGATGTGTCCTAATCAGTTGCCTTCATCAGTTGATGCTGATGTAACTTTTGTTCAGTATATTGCTGGATGTTGTTGGAGCCTGTCAGTTTAATGGGACGAAATAAATGTCAACCTGTTAAAGTGCAGTGCAGAGTATTTACTGTGTCAGATTTTCTATGTTCTGTAGTTCTATTTACAGCTGTGATTGCTTTTCACTCTTTGTGAAATTTAACAGTGGCCAAAGAGTATATACAGGGTATTTGAATAGTTATTTATAACATTCAGGGGCGGTGGGATAGCCTAATGGTTAAAGTGTCCATCTGTCACACTGAAGACGTGGGTTTAATATGTGAAGCCCGTGGCTGATGTTCCCGCCATGATATGCTATATATTGCTAAAAGCAATGTTAAACAATATGCACAGGCTAAAGCTGTTCAACTTGTTAAAGTTCAGTTCCAAGTTCTTTTATCTATTGAGGGTTAGCGCAATAGGGAAACAAAGGTAAGTATGATTGTAATCTTCCCTTCTGTTGATTATGAATTCCACTCAAATCTTTAACTTGAAAGCACTTGGGGAACGTGTAGATGATTGGAGGGCTGCTATTTAATCTTACTGGTTTCCTTACAGATCAAGGAAGCCAACTTCTGGGGTGAAGACTTTGTGATGAGTGGGTCTGACTGTGGACACATATTTGTGTGGGACCGACACACATCAGCTCTGGTGATGCTCCTGGAGGCAGATCGCCATGTTGTCAACTGCTTGCAGCCTCATCCTTATGACCCAAGTATGTTATCATATTGTTAAGACATTGAGAAAAATTCATAAACAAAACAGGAATATTCTCATGCAAGTGAACGTGCCATCATTCTCTTGAGGTTACTTACGTCATTATGCATGTGTTCAGGATTCGTGATTGAATGCAATCCGATTTAGTTGTGCAGTCGGAGACGTTTCAAAACTGACCACTTGCAAGGCCTCGGTAATATGCTTAGGGAAAACTAAAACCTGTTCCCTTGTGCAATGTGCAAACATGTCTTCTAGAAGTCAGTCATGTAATGGCAGGTTAGCAGAATCTTCATCACCCTCATTGACAACCTACGGTCTGTAGGAAGAGAATGACTTGCCATATGATTTTTTCCTTTTTCACTCTGAGGTTCCTTTGGTAATATCTCACTGTTCTGTTTCTTCCAAGTTCTGGCATCAAGTGGAATAGACTATGATGTGAAGGTTTGGTCCCCAATGGAAACGGAGCCAGCATTTGATGAGGAGAAGGCTCATGAGGTACGGAATCATCCTTGAAACCATCAGATAATGTTTACAACTGCATTTTTCCATGGATTACACATCTGTGAAAAGTAAATACAGACATTTCTTTCTTTGAGCATGATCGTGCAGGATGTTTTGGATTAAGGCAGAAAGCGACAATCTAATCTTGACCTTGTTTGTCTTGGTTTCATATGAAGATTATTTTCTCTTGTCCACCACGAAATAGTTGGTGATTCACATAATGGATGTGCAGACCTTTCTATGCTGTTATTTATGCTTCTCAAAGAGGTGAAAGGAACCTGATGCTTTCAACAGCTAGCCTGTCATGAAAAATGTTCTTGTAACAGATCCAGAGACGAAATGAGATCATGCTGGAGGAGACACGAGACACCATCACCGTTCCAGCTGCATTCATGCTCCGTGTTTTAGCCTCTCTGAACCAGATCCGAGCAGGAGGTCAGTTCCAACATTTACTCAGGACAAACAGTACTTCATCTTACAAAATGTACAGTTTTGGAGCTTCATTGTAACTGTTCCAATTACCTACGCTTTGATCTGTTAGCAAGACTCCTTGTTGCTGGAACATTGCTAAAAGTGGCATAAAACCAAGCTCTTTCACTCACTCACTCACTCAATAAATCAGTGAGTCAGTCAGTCAGTCAGTCAATCACACACTTAAACTATTCACATGAGACTTACAAGATTTCATTATTTTTATAATGATAATAGAAACAATTGTATTGAATAAGTCCAGGTTCTGACTGTACTGGTCTAAATAAATACCAAAGTACTCCATGAACATCTGCAGTCTGTAGTCTGAAATTATCTGCTTTTTGTTTGTTGGTATTGTGTATACAGTTCCACTCAGTAAATATTCCATCGTTCAAGAATTAAACTTTTTTGGTTGCAGGAAACAGGGGAGGTAACCGCGATGCTGCTAACAGAGAGAGTTCAAGTGACAGTGATTAGACATTGAGCTGCCTCTTTTATTCAACAACAGGCAACACTCTCAAACAAATATTCCTGATACTCTGTTTCTCTTTTATCATTTCTTTTCCATCATATTTATTTCTTCCTACGAGAGCCTCTTCCAGAGTAGCATGGCCTCATTTTTATTGGAGGACATAATGTTGCCAAAATCATATTTCATCATTTTCATTCTAATTTTGTGTAAATATACTAAACAACTAAGATACACATCAGTCATCAACTGTTTGTCAGTTGGTTTACATGAAAAAAGTGACATTCTCTCAAAGGAACAAGAAATGGTGAATATTGATAATTAAACATCAGTGATAATGTGATGGACGATTTGCTTGACTGGCAGATCATTTGTGACATCAAATGAGTTTCACAACAGACCAGGGGCCCGTTTCACAAAATGCTTGCAGCATAAGATCTCGTAAGTTTTCTCGTAACCATTGTACCTCCTATACTGTAACACAGGAGCTATGGATGCTACAAGAAAAGTTACGAGATCTTAGGCTTACGAGAGTTTCGTGAAATGGACCCCAGGACTGCTCATATGTCACTCATAATGGAATGTTTCCGTCTCAGACTGTCAGCCCCCTTTTGATCTTGTGAACTGGACTCATGGACTGAAATTATAATCTGGTTTAGACAATGGTCCTGAAATATTTACTTGATGGTAAAGTTATGAAGTATTTAGATACTGTAGTGTTAGTCCGTACTATCAGACATCAGAAAAAAGTTATCTTTTGTTTTTGCAAGTGTTATAATGCTGATAATGTTTGAATGAAATTATCTCCGTGTCAAACTAAGGTCAAACATTTTCAGAAAGAAAATAATGGTTTGCGCTGAAATTGACTCTATGTCAATCTGAGACTGTTATTATTTAAACAGAAGGTATGTAGATATGTTTGCAAAATATGTTAAACTGTTATAGGATGTATATAAGATTATAAAGTTTTAAAGGTTTCAAGGTGAATGTGTTCAAGACGTTCATTGCATGCTCCTCTCAGTGCTTAAAACGTTGAAGTCACAGTAGACTTTGTGACTTCAGTGTAACTTGACTGTATCTTTTTCTTGATACGCAATATTATTGTAACGCAAATAATGACTAGGACAGTATGATCTCCACAAGTTGTGCAATAGGGAAACCATATAAGTGCATGACACCTACTTCCGAAATATGTAATGTGTGCAGACAGATGTTCGTATCCCGTAAGTGTCTTGGACTAGTATAGTCTGTATATAATGAAGAGTTGTATTGTTACTTTCAATTATTTTAAACTTTGTTACTGTTTTCATCAAAGAACAAATTCTTTCCAAGAGAAGTATAAAACTGTTTGTCATGAAACTTGGAGGTACTACTAATCATAGAGAATGTTGTAAGGATATCTCCTAGCCTTAGTGAACCATACCACATACAATTTTTCACTGGATCCCTACTGTTAAATTGGGCTTGATCATGTTCTGTAGTTTATCATTGACATGGTTGTCTGGTCTTACAATATCAATGACTTGGTTGTGTGGTCTTTCAGTATCAATGACATGGTTGTCTGGTCTTACAGTATCAATGAGTTGGTTGTCAGGTCTTACAATATCGATGACTTGGTTGTCTGGTCTTACAATATCGATGACTTGGTTGTCTGGTCTTACAATATCGATGACTTGGTTGTCTGGTCTTGCAGTATCGATGACTTGGTTGTCTGGTCTTCCAGTATCGAAGACTTGGTTGTCTGGTCTTACAATATCGATGACTGTCAGGTCTTACAATATTGATGACTTGGTTGTCTGGTCTTTCAGTATCAATGACATGGTTGTCTTGTCTTACAATATCGATGACTTGGTTGTCTGGTCTTACAATATTGATGACTTGGTTGTCTGGTCTTACAATATCGATGACTTGGTTGTCTGGTCTTACAATATCGATGACTGTCAGGTCTTACAATATTGATGACTTGGTTGTCTGGTCTTTCAGTATCAATGAGTTGGTTGTCAGGTCTTACAATATCGATGACTTGGTTGTCTGGTCTTACAATATCGATGACTTGGTTGTCTGGTCTTACAATATCGATGACTTGGTTGTCTGGTCTTGCAGTATCGATGACTTGGTTGTCTGGTCTTCCAGTATCGAAGACTTGGTTGTCTGGTCTTACAATATCGATGACTGTCAGGTCTTACAATATTGATGACTTGGTTGTCTGGTCTTTCAGTATCAATGACATGGTTGTCTTGTCTTACAATATCGATGACTTGGTTGTCTGGTCTTACAATATTGATGACTTGGTTGTCTGGTCTTACAATATCGATGACTTGGTTGTCTGGTCTTACAATATCGATGACTGTCAGGTCTTACAATATTGATGACTTGGTTGTCTGGTCTTTCAGTATCAATGACATGGTTGTCTGGTCTTACAATATCGATGACTTGGTTGTCTGGTCTTACAATATTGATGACTTGGTTGTCTGGTCTTACAATATCAATGACTTGGTTGTCTGGTCTTCCAGTATCGATGACTATTTGTCTGGTCTTACAATATCGATGACTGTCAGGTCTTACAATATTGATGACTTGGTTGTCTGGTCTTTCAGTATCAATGACATGGTTGTCTGGTCTTACAATATCGATGACTTGGTTGTCTGGTCTTACAATATTAATGACTTGGTTGTGTGGTCTTACAATATCGATGACTTGGTTGTCTGGTCTTGCAGTATCAATGACTTGGTTGTCTGGTCTTACAGTATCGATGACTTGGTTGACTGGTCTTGCAGTATCGATGACTTGGTTGTCTGGTCTTACAATATTGATGACTTGGTTGTCTGGTCTTGCAGCATCGATGACTTGGTTGTCTGGTCTTATATTATTGATGACTTGGTTGTCTGGTCTTACAATATCGATGACTGTCAGGTCTTACAATATTGATGACTTGGTTGTCTGGTCTTTCAGTATCAATGACATGGTTGTCTGGTCTTACAATATCGATGACTTGGTTGTCTGGTCTTACAATATTGATGACTTGGTTGTCTGGTCTTACAATATCGATGACTTGGTTGTCTGGTCTTCCAGTATCGATGACTATTTGTCTGGTCTTACAATATTGATGACTGTCAGGTCTTACAATATTGATGACTTGGTTGTCTGGTCTTACAATATTAATGACTTGGTTGTCTGGTCTTGCAGTATCAATGACTTGGTTGTCTGGTCTTACAGTATCGATGACTTGGTTGACTGGTCTTGCAGTATCGATGACTTGGTTGTCTGGTCTTACAATATTGATGACTTGGTTGTCTGGTCTTGCAGCATCGATGACTTGGTTGTCTGGTCTTATATTATTGATGACTTGGTTGTCTGGTCTTACAATATTGATAACTTGGTTGTCTGATCTTTCAGTATAGATGACTTGGTTGTCTGGTCTTACAATGTCAATGACTTGGTTGTCTGGTCGTACAATATTGATGACTTGGTTGTCTGGTCCAGCCTCAAAGTTTTGCAGTCTGACACTGTTTCAACATTGCTGAGTGCGGTATAAAGATGTGTAAACTGAGGTTTAGGCACTACATCATCAGTTTGACATACTTGAAACATTATACACTTCTTGAAGGTGAAATAAACACTAAGGCAGTAATTGGTGGCCACACTGTGTACATTATGCTGTGTTGCAAGATACTTTTGCAATAGGTATCATAGTTTCAGATGAAGTGTTAGGTAATAGACAAGGTGTTGTTGTGTGGAATATTTGCATATATCCTCATATTAATACTGCATGATTAGGTTAGCTATGTAATCATAATAATCCCCTATTGGTACAGTATCAAGTTAATTACACTGTAGGGTTTATGACAAAATTGGAATGTTATTTTGAAATAGGGATTGCCAAAATGTATAGTAATTGTATCTTGCAGTTTATTTGATGAAATGACTCTCAAGCTTTAAATGTCCAAGAAAAGGTGCTTAAATTAAAGTTATGAAAAGGTTTCTCCTCAGCTCCTTCTAGCCAATCAGGTTGCTAGGTTTGTATTTCCTCATAAGGTAGTATGGCAGCAAACTTAACAGGGATAGGTAATTCTTAAGTGAAAATCAGCACCATCGTCATGTTTCAATGGATTTTCAAAGATTTATTTTGATCCCCTTAGAAGCCAGTTGTTCACAAGCAATGTTTTCATTTCCTTCTAATTTCTGTTGTTTTAGAGATGGATTGTTCACATGACATATTCTTAATATTATCAGGAAAATAATACCCTATGTGGATTAGTGTCTGTTTATAATGTAGTCATTGTTATTTATGTTTCAACAGTGTGATATTATTTTTTATAGGTTTGACAACAGAATCAATTGCCTTATATTAGTTACTTGGTTAGATTGTTACAGTTTGTTTTGACCTTATATTTCTTGTTTCCTGAAAGTTACTGACTTCTGACAAAGGTACATCTGGAAGTACGTTGTGACTTTCTAAGGTGTTATGTACAGTGGGTGGGATTAAACTCAACATTTCATTAAATCAGTTAATATACGAGGGCTGGCTGAAAAGTTCTAAGCCTCACTGTGAAAAAAAGTTACAAAGTCCACGTTTGTAATTTATTTTTCTACACAGTCCCCTTCCAAGTTCACACACTTTCGCCAGCGATGCTGCAAGGCCCAAATCCCGGTCAGGAAGAAATCTTCTTCAGCTACCCTAAAAAAATCAGTCACAGCGGAAATGACGTCATCATTACTTGCAAAATGGCGACCGGCGAGTTCCTTTTTCATTTTGGGGAACAGGTGGAAGTCAGAAGGAGCCAAATCAGGTGAATAAGGAGGATGGTCAATGAGTTCAAAGCCACAATCGCGGATTGTTGACTTGGCTTTCTTCGGAGCTGGTGAATCAGGATGCTTCCACTGTTTTGACTGTAGTTTTGTTTCTGGTTGAAAGTGATGTATCCAGGTCTCATCCATGGTTACAAATCGTGCCACAAAATCATCAGGATCTGCTTCAGAACGACACAAATTGTCAAGGGACGTCTGGAACCTGACACGTTTCTGTTCTGCTGTCAAGAGCTTTGGCACCCATCTTGCAGAAACTTTAGTCATTCTTAATTCGTTGGTGATAATATGCTCAACCCTCTCATGAGAGATGCCCACTACACTAGCAATATGTCGAGTAGTCAATCATCAATCATCCATCAACATATGGAGCACTCGCATGATGTTTTCTGGAGTGGTTGCTGTTGAAGGCCTTCTTGAGCGTGGGTCATCATCAAGGCTTTGTCTGCCACGCTTAAATTCTGCAGCCCACTTCTTTACTGTGGAAAATGAAGGAGCATCATCACCTAGAGTGGAGACCATGTCAGCATGTATCTGTGTTGGGGACATCCCTTTCTTTTGCAAGTACTTGATGACTGCCCTGTATTCAGTTTTGTCCATTTCTGATGATTTCAGAGGGTAGGTTTACCAAAAGAGCTGTAGTTGAGATAAAACTATTAGTATGTTTGTAGTTCTTGTGTCTATGATTCACTAAATGATTGTCCTCATTGGTGGCAAACACCTGTCTCTACCTGGTGGGGAAAAACCACTCAGGCTGAGAACTTTTCAGCCAACCCTCGTACCTATAAGCCTGTCTCAGAGAAGACCTGGGGACACCTCCGCAACAGATTGTGTCAAGTGAGCTTTCTTGTCCAGCAGCCAGCTACACTCCTCAGACGGGAGTGAAGCATTCAGACCAGCATATCCGATTTCTGTATCTTGAAAAAGAAGCAGGTCTTCTAATTCCTATCCGGCAAATTGGGTATCCAACATATTCTTGTGGACATTCTACAGACCAGGTTGTTTCTGAGCTGTATGGCAAGATACTCCTAAGAAAGAGTACCATATAGAAATAATGGTGGCTCTCTGGGGTTCATGAATGCTACACAAATCAAAATTTCACAATTGAGATGGCTAAGAAACAACAAATTCATTGTTAAAATTAGACGAAATAAGTTTACTTAGAGTTCCCTTGATTCAACCTCCTATGCAGGTGCCCCTTCGTGCTTCATGCAGTTCGTAGCAAAACCAAAGACAAAGATCTGATTATTAGGAGCTTGCAGACTGCCATAAAAGTTCAACACTACCTTCATTGGTGAAGTTGACATGTAAAAAACAAGTCTGTATCTTACAAACAGGAATTCTAGTTACCAAATGCATTTACAATGACAGTTCGATCAAATCAGCTGATGTCATCATAGTTCATAGTCCATTATCATAGTTTCAAAAACACTTTTCATTTTTGTAAATGCAAAATGTATTTCAAAATGGAGATTTTGCTTTTGTGATGTATTAAATATGCCCATATTTATTGCCTTGAATTACAATGATACAGCTTACAATCATTGTTAGACCCAGAGGAGAGTCTTTCAGTTAGCGTTTCCGTGGAGTTTGGGATTATCCTTGGTATTTATTTTTGTAGATTTCTAATCTGTCTATGGAAAGATGTCAGCTCTGTAGTGTGTATCAACAGAATGTGTGTGGCAGGTGAAGATGAGGTCGAGAACATGAACTGTTGTAGTTTGATATTAGCCACACATAAAACAAACTTCAGTGGGTTATGTTTGAAATCAGGCATACGGTACAAGATTCATTATTATTGATGATCAGGGATTTATCTAGAATTTTTAGTCGAGTGTCCAATGCAGCATATTTGTAAAAGGGATGTATCTTTTCCAAAATTTGGAAACAAGTTCAAACTGAGATGTACATTTGACCTTGTTTCATTTGCAAAAATAAAAAAATATTACAGCTTGAATTAAAAGATTGGATTTGTGAGAAAAATTTGGCCTGCAAAAACACCTTGATAAGTAGAGAATCTCACCCAAGCGTCTACTGAGATCAAATATATCAGCATGAGTTGATAAAGTAACTAATATGTGAGGTGTGCCAAAGATATCGTTACCTTTATCAGTGAGTGTTGATATAATTGATATCAGTAGACACGAGGGTGAGATTTTATTTATCATCCAAAATCATTCTTCATTAGTTTTCAGTGAAAAAAGTATGTTTCTGAACACAGCACTGCCATTAGATTTGCATTGCAGTGATGTCATAGCATTTTGTCATCAATTTCATGATGTCATAGCATTGTCAGAGCATTGTGCAAAATCTACTTCCAAAACAATATCTCCTTGGAGATGTCATCTGATCTCATGCAAGTGATATCTCCTGTGGAACACAGTTTTGGATGATAAATCCCTGTGCACAGTGTTGATCCAAAAAATGTATACTTCTAGATCATTGAAGAGATGTTTCACATTGCAGCAATAACAAGAATGGGCAGGTTCCAGTGCTTAATATATCTAAAGATCCAGTTGGCGTTGCTTTTGAATCTTACAAGTGCTTGTCTATTCTGTTGTCAGCTCAAGAATCCTACAGTTTGAATGGTTCAGATGCCTTTGGCAGAAGTCGCATGATTGACACCAAAATTGTAGAATATGGGTGGAAGGCAAATAAATGGTTTGATCTTACTTGATATCAAATTTATTCTCTGAAATGGAGTTGTTTGTTAACTCTGAACAGAAATCAGTTATCATGTGTCAGAAAAGGGCAAAAGGAAAACAAAAATATTTGACAGAAGTGTTCAACAGCCAAACAATTTAAAAATTTTATGATGATGATACACCACAGATCTGTATTGAGGGACTGCAATAGGTCTCTGAAAGTATGTGATTAATGTCTCAGTTTTCCTTTTTAATGGAACATTATGTATCTAGGTTTGACCTCATCTTCAGCTATCCCAGCACGTGAAGCACAGTGGTGACAACTAGGACAATAACTGAAGACAGTACTGGCAACTGTCATGTGTAGGGTCCTTTTGTACATTATTTATTTTGTAAATATACGGTGATTTTATGCAAAATAAAACATTTGGTTTATGCATGAGACAGATGCTACATCATGAGCCGAATAATACCAGCTATTTTTGTGTGATAATGTTGATGACATTAAATAAACATTATGAAAGTCAACTGTGTTGTCATGTGGGAGCATTATCTTTTCTTACTTCTATGCCCTTACTAGTTGACATTCTTTCCTCCTACATAGTCAGTACTTCACAAGTGTTCTTCACTTCGTGAAGCCTGTGATAATTCATATTAGAACTGGTCTTCAGCAACCCATGCAAACAAGAGGCAACTGATGTGCTCGGTGCTGACTTGAAGACATATCATTGCATCCCAGTTGGATAGACTGGTGGTCAAAGTGTTGATCACTAGATTGTCTTTCACACTCGATTAGAGCAGACATGTTGCTAAGTCAATCCACTGCAGCGTTAAACAACAAACAAATCAATCTGTGGATACATATTGAACTTTGTGATAGTGTCATTGTCTTAACGACAGCCCGGTTCCAGCAACAGGGAAACACTGCACACAGGAAAAAGCACCCTGATAACATTGGCAATATTCCTCACACAACATATGCCTCTCTTTTGTCATCCACATTACTCCAGTGCCAAGGAACGGTAATGTCCATACTCAGATTGTGCAGGCACCAGATGCCTAAGATTTGTACCTGACCTCATCAATCAGCCTTCAGAAAAGACATAATTCAACATAGCTATGTATGCATGGTTGATGGAGGGACATAAGGTGTACAAAACAGTAAAGACTGACAATGTTTCACCCTCATCTGACATGCTTGTTGCATCTGTCAGCTTCTAAACCAAGGTATTCCACAAGCTAAGACAGAATATCTTGTCTCTGCCAGCTTCACTGTTCACTCCATCGTCAGGTCACTGCATTTTGGAATATCAGTAGTTACAGACTTTTTGTGGCAATTTGGCTTTTATACTCCAATATCTGTGTTTCTGGAGTTGTATATGTTGCTAGCTTGACACTTTAAAAAAGCAATGGTTCAATAACAGTTATGTTATCACTAACTTGAACCGCTATCTTACAAAGCTGAGAAGACACCTGTAGAGAAACCATGTAAGTATGAACCTGCAAGAGTTCATCTGGGCACTGTTGTATCAGAAGAGTTTTAATACCAATCATTTAATAACCATTGCATGCATATAAGATTTGTCTGCATCAAGATCTCCTTTCTATAAAGGGCAATGGGCTAGCCAAGTCATCAAAGCATTGGCTCATCATGTCAAAGGTATGAAGTCGATTGAAGCCCATTTCTTGCATAAAACCTCACTCACTCACTCACTCACTCACTCACTCACTCACTCACTCACTCACTCACTCACTCACTCACTCACTCACTCACTCACTCACTCACTCACTCACTCACTCACTCACTCACTCACTCACTCACTCACTCACCCACCCACCCACCCACCCACCCACCCACCCACCCACCAAGACTTTGTTACTTTGAAAAGAAGATATTTTGCTGTGGCTAAACCTGAAATTATTAAGATGAAGCCGCCAAGCTTGACTGTAAAGAACACCACCACCATTGCACTGTTTACAGAATGTATTATTTACATGAATGATAAATGCAGGAGACAAGATCAAGAGTACCTACTGCAAACATTTGAAACAAGCACCTGGCAATGAGCCAAGTCAACACATGAATGTCCAGCTAGTCTGTTGGATCTCAACCAAGCATTCAGTCCTGAGATAGGAGCCATTTGCAGCTCAGTTCTGGCCATCTGAACCTTATGATTGCAGGACAGATCACTCTCCAGTCACTACACAGCCATCTATAAATGCACATACACACACGGATTCGGTTCATGTTGTTATCTGAACCACGGGGGTAAACTGGTTCTGTCCCAGTACTTCCGCTGTTCTACTTCTTGGTCCCGTTTCGTCTTTTTGAATTCATCCACTTCTTTCTCAGTCGGAGGCTTTGAATCGACAAAGAGATCTGGGAACTCAAATGTGTAGCCATCTCCCTGTAAGAGACAAAATTAGGGCTAACTGTAAACCGAGCAAACAACAAGTTTCTTCACTTGTTCATTTGCCCGAGTGGGATAAAGGAATATGCACAATTTGTAAACGCACAAACCAACTTGAAGGAATATGCACCATTTTTTAATGCACAAAATTACTTTAAAAACTGAATACTGATACCTCCATCTGGAATGGAGTCCATTATCCTCTGAGAGAACTTCTACATTCACTATACAAAAACTGATAGAATCATTATTATTTTTCTGGATATATATTTGTCAGGATTCAAACCCACACTGTTGGACTAAGACACCTAATCGCCAGCACACAAAGTCAGCCGCCCAACCCAATCAGTCACCCCAACTTCCGTGGTTAGGCGAATGACTTTGTGTGCTGATGCTTAAGTCCCTGACTCTGACGTTGTGAGTTTGAATCCTGGAATGGACTCAACCCAACAAAAGTACAAGAATCTCTACTTTACTGACAAAGTGAAATTCCAAATGTAGCAAATATTTTTTATCCCCAATATATTCACGATCCCTACTTGTTCTTGTTCAGTACTTATAAATCAGTTTTGTCTGTCAGAAAAAGATAAAGATATCAACATCAAAAGAACAGCAGCAAATAAATGTCAAGCACCCACCAAAGTTGAGATAATGTAATTAAATTATCCCCTATCCAACTCTATTTAACACAAAGGAATACCATGGAATCACATGCAAGATCACTGTAAAGATGTCCCTTATAGGATACCAAGGATACAGATGGTAACAAAGGCCATCACTCCTCCCACTGGTCAGCCATACAAACAATGGAAGTGTAATTACAACTCTCAGGACAACAATGGGCTTGATGACAACACACTACTTAGCTCCAGCGCTAAAACACCACAACCAAAATGGCCTTGACTGGAACGCCCATCATTGTCTTGATAATGTGTAAGATATGTCTACCATTAGGAAGATCATAGTTGTGACTTGTGTGCAGCCTCTATCATGTCTATTGCACTTTTTAACATTGATAATAACCAGATCATGGGATGGCTTCATTCCTGGTTGTATTTAACATGTTTGGTGCCTGTTTAGGCATTTCAACCATGGAAACATGACAATACTGACATTACTTCTAGTTGTGACATGTTATATATGCACCATGTTACACAGCTTGATAGACAGTGTAGATGTTGACCCACACTGGTGATCTACGCAATAGGTTTTAGTCTGTAAAAATATGGCTAGTTAGAGAAATAGAAAACAAAATCAAGAACTTTTAGATTGTTTTGTTTTTCAAAACTGTATATGAATATATATGAATATGATGCAAGAATAACTGAAGCTTGTCCGTTTGTGAAACCTATTGTAACTTACAGCATACACAGCTAAAGCATATTCCATGTTTTTATGCTTTATTTATGCACTAAAGAAGTCAGTGTAAACCAGTCATCTCTAAGTCTGGTATAACTTGTAGTATCTTCACTCACCAGCTGTACATATGCTACCTTAGTGTCCTCCTCCCGAGCTACAACAGTGCCCTTGGATGGGTGCTTGATGTCCTCTCCTATAGTACAAGAAAACAACAGCCTTTATGGACAGATGACACACGCCTCTGCAATATATGTCGGATATTTCGCTGCGGTGTGGACACACAGTGGCTCATCAGGTGAGGAGAAAAACCCAGCACATCACACTATCATATATTCTTGGTACAAAACAAAAAATTTGGATATAAAAGAGGCAACAGCTGAGGATCAGGTTGTTTCAATGTGACCTTGCTGTCTGTAGGATTATGCTATCAGCCCTTGGTGAATGTATGATTAAGCTATCAACACCCTGGTGAAAGTATGTTCATGCTATTACTACCCTGGTGAATTTATGTTCATGCTATCAACCCTTCAGTGAATGTATGTTCATGCTACCACCCCCTGGTGAATGTATGTTCATGCGATCAACCCTTCAGTGAATGTATGTTCATGCTACAAACCCTTCAGTGAATGTATGTTCATGCTATCAACACCCTGGTGAATGTATGTTCATGCTATCAAGCCTTCAGTGAATGTATATTCAAGCTACCAACCCCTGGTGAATGTATATTCATGCTATCAACCACCCAGTGAATGTATTATTATGCTATCAAACCCTCATGATTGTATGTTCATACTGTCTATACCTTGTGAATGTTTGTTCATGCTATCAACCCCTGGATAAATGTATGATTATACTATCACCCCTCTGTGAATGTATGTTCATGCTATCAACTCCCTGATGAATGTATGATTATCCTATCAAAACCCTAGTGAATGTGTTCATACTATGAGCACCCTGATGGTTGTATGTTTCATACAATCAAACCCTCGGTGAATTTATGTGCATTCATGCTATCAACTTGCAAATGACTATATGTTTCATGCTATCAACCCCTGGTAACTGAATGTTCATGGTATGAACTCCCTGGTGACCATATGTTTATGGTGTTCAAGTGCCTAACCTGTTGGTTGTCTGACACAGGCTTGTAGCTGGAATATTGCTAATAAACATTTATTTTAATTAGGGTGTCTCAGCAGGGTAAACTAACACATGAAAACAGCACCTGTTGAGGTTATATACTCATTAAGGTGCACACAAGTAAGGCCAAGTGAGCACTACTTTCAGTGTTCACAAACAAGCATGATGGCTTCACCCATGACCCCTGACAATCATGTCCAAGTTCACCATACAGAATCTTCAGAAACTACAGGTAATTGTTGCAATCATAACAGTAGTCACAGACACTGAGAACAGTGCCCAAGAAGGACATAGTCGTTTTACAACACTTGGCAACTGAGAATGTAAGGGATCTGTTTCCATGTCTGTGCTGGTACACCCTGAAGCTTCATGCCTGACAAACCAAAAGAACCTGTCAGTATATGGTTTATTTATCCTCCATAGGCAAGAGAAATATTGTTGAGAATACAAACAGTGCATGCTATAAATATTGAATATGTAGTAAGATTGCAACACTGATGTTATCTACAGCTTGGCTTGAATTAATATTTATGTCATTTGAACTTATTTATCATCAAGGCTTTTAGACGTCAGCTGGGGCAATGGAAGTGTCTACACAGTGTCTGTCACAGACATTTCAACAAAGGACACCCTCTCACTGCAGTTTAGTTTGTAGTTTGGTGTGCATGAAGCAAACACTACACAAGGTGATGTTCTGACAGATAGTACAGATAATCCATGAAGTCTATGGGTCCACTGTTTGCTAGGGTGCACCACAGATTGTCCCTGATGTCGATGGGGTAGTCACAGGCAGTCATGATGTGGATCAGTGGATCCACGTACAAGAGGCCGCACCTGTCACATAGTATCACATCAAGGTATGCATCTTTGTAGGCGGAACACATCTTGATAAGGAATGAACAGCTGTTCTTGAAGATGGTGTCGATTTTATGTCCAAGCTGGATGCACAATTAGACTTGGGTGGATTTGGGAAAAGAGTGAAAGTTCACATCACTAGATATCGTGTGTGTCCATGCTGCAGTATCGTAAGATCTCACTTCTTTCTTGATGATCCTCTTCCAGAAACTATAGGTTGGAAAATGTCCAGTACTGATGTAATTATCAGCAGATTGTTGGAGTGAATTCTTCTGAAGTAATCTGTAAATGTCTGGTATAAATCCTTTTGCATCTGATGTGACTCTGATGGTATTGGAGCATCCTAGAGGTAAGTATGGGTGGAGTTGTTGATTCACTGTTATCATTTTCCCAAAGAATATCAGTTTCTTGGTGTCTATGTAAGCTTCATGTGGTTGGAGACCAAGCAAGCAACAAGACAGGTTCGGGTTCATCTTGAGAGATCCTGGATGCACTTAACGTGTCTAAAGAAACGGTCACTACGGTAAGTCTCAGGCTCATGTGAGTCATTATCCAAAAGTTTTTGCGATAAAGTCTTCTCTAGAAATATTGCTGACATTTCCATCAGTACATAACAAAATGTTAGGAACTCACGGCTTGCTGGTTCTGAGTGTACCTCCATTACTCTGTGTTGCTAGTTAAAAGTGTACCTCCATTACTCCGTCTTGCTGGTTTAGGGTGTACCTCCATTACCCTGCTGCTGGTTCAGAGTGTTCCTCCATTATTCTGTGTTGATGGCCAAATGTTTTGGTGTGTATAGAGAAAAGTGGAAGGAGAGTAATGAAAGGTTTTTAAAGTTCTGTTCCTGAAAGGAGCACAACACCAATTTCAGTCTCTGCCAAACTTGTTACCATGGAAACTATTTTATTCAGAATACCCAACAAACTACCAAAAGGCACACCATCAAATCATCAACCAAAAGCCTTGCAGGGGATAATATCAGATGCCATCAAACATATGTGACAAATCATGATTTTATATTTTCAAACTCAATGACACCACCACTCAGCAATTTCTTCCAGATAAATGTCTCTATTCCCTGACAAATAACATAAAGTGAATCCTCATGTTCATAATCTAGAACATATTGACTAGAATCTGATGTTTATACAACCCATTCTCTGCAGCAGTGTGTATTGTCCTGTATGTATTGTTGCAAGTCTTCATCAATGTTGAACTCACTGAGAGCTCATCACCTGTGACCACACAACCAGTGATTGCACTTTCTCCTGCCACTTAGATCAATACACCAGTTCCAGGTGAACCTGACCATCCTTCACCCACTTAGGTCCCAGCTCATAGTGAATTATACAAGGTATTGACCAAACTGGACTCGCTGCCATCCTTACATAACCAGCCATTGATTGGCTAACAGGCCCACTGATGCAGAGTGCCAGAACACAGGGCAAGGTGGTCTGAACGGCATCAGGTGGGCTTTTATTAAATGGTCTATATTTATGGTGATTCCATTTAGTGAAATTTGAGCATCTGTTTTTGTCCAAAACCTAGTGACAAACATTGGAATAAATGTGTACACTATGCTACGCTACACTACCCTACTAGATACATGTATTTGTATAGCGCCAATATCCAGTTGGTTCAACTCCTCAAGGATGCTTTGTTTTTTCCTCAATCATTGGATGTCCATCACAACAGCATATAGTATTTTCAATCTTAACTCCTTGGGGATCATACAACTCTTACAGCCTACCAGGCGCACCAAGTTAATGTGGCTTTCCCATCCTAACGAGGTACCCAATCACAGCTGGGTGGACTGGGACAGATAGTCACAGTACTTTGTCCATGTTTACTGTATGTTGCTGTACTCGCAACTAGGTGTTTGCATGTGCACTAGGGGTTGAGACAACTCTGAGAGAGTCTGCACACAAGGTTGACTCCAAGGTTTTTCACACACAATCACAGGTGGACTCAATCCCGGCACTTGCAAGCTTGCTGGATTAGTAGCCTGGTGCCTTAGACAGCTTACCCACCGCTCCCCCAAATGTTTTTAGTAACAAAGAAAGATAAAAAAAAAGGCTGGATCAGGCTAACCAGAGACAATATACTGGGGCGGCAGTTATTCTGAAGGCTGGCTTCACACATTGTACCCATGTGGGGAATCGAACTCAGGGTTTCAATGTGATGAGCAAATGCTGTAACCACTAAGCTAACACAACTCGCCTGAAATGATGAGTGATGACTACCTGAGACAGAACAGAGCTTTAAGGAAGTTAATTTTGAAAAGTACTGTAGAACATGATGCTCCAATGACACTATCGCTAATGTTACTTGGAAGTCCAATATGACTTCTCAATAGAATGAACACCTTTCAAACTTTTACTGATCAGTCAAAACCTTTTCAGTTATCAGTAACTTGTGTCTGTTTCTCTGATCTCTCTTTAACATTCCTACACCTTTCTATTCCTTCTTAACATGTATGAAACTAAAAAAGCATGTATGAAAATATTAGGGAACAGGTATTTTCATTTGGATAACCTGAAATGAATAACCCCTAATCCCTTTCACATATGTGAATAAAAAATGTTTAAATCAATCATATGCTCCACTGCATCATTGTGCACCACACCTATCACCACAGAGAGAAACTTTATCCACAAGACGCCTTATGTCTTGATAAAACTGCAAGCAGCAGGCCTCAGTAGACAAATGACATCTAATTTATCAAGATGAATTGTGGCATGCAAAACACTTTTCATCTCAACTTTGAGCTATTGTGTTCATGGGCTTACACTAAGTGAACTCGACTCACCTTGTTTGACTGCTGTTCTAACACACATCACGGGGACGTTGTAGATCTTTTCCAGGTACTGTTTGATGTCCAATATACTCATCCTGAAAAGCCCCAGAACAACTGATGTCATCAGATTATCTCACAACAAAAGAAAAGGACAAATAAACATCTCCCTGAAATAGTACAGCCCGTTGGGATCTGACCCGTTTTCTCATGTATCCCATCCCATGTAAGCATTATCTGCCTTCTGTAGTATGACACTGTTTACTGAGCATTCTTACACAGACAGACCATAACAATATAGGTCTTAGATTTTCAAAGCTCTCTTAGCACTAAGTGTGTGACACAATGTGTGAAGCCTATTTATGTTGAGTGATATTGCTGGAATATTGCTGGAATATTGCTGGAATATTGCTGGAATATTGCTAAAAGCAGCGTAAAACTACACCCACTCACTATGTTGGGAATGATTCCCTTTGGTTTATAGATGGGCATTTCAGACTGCTAATAAAGCACACAATGTAAAACTTTGTCCATAAATAGTGACTTTCCTCTTCATTTTATTCAATACAATGCATTTTTACCTACCTGACTTAAGAAAACAACTTGTCCTGTCTAATTTTCCACCTTGATTTTTATGACATAATCATGATGTATTTGATGTTAATGTTTAGTGGACTATTCACTGAGAAGAGATAAATAGCCAAAAAAGATAACTCTGCTTTATTATCATTGCAAAATTTAAAAGCTACATTTTGAGAAGATTTGAAATGAAATCTAAGTTTATTTGCAGTTTGAAACCGTAAGCAGAAATTATCTAGTAGCCCACTTACAAGTAGGATACCATAATTTGATTACTTGTCCCAGGCATCAGGTATTGAGATTTTTTAACCCCTGAACATGATTACGCATGGATTTGTGTGCATGTGTGGATGTGCTAATTAATACCAGTGGTCGGTAAAGTAATAGCATTTGAAATTGTGAGCAATGATATGAGCGCTGAGTCTCTCTAGTAGATGCACTGAGTGAGTGAGTGAGTGAGTGAGTTTAGTTTTACGCCGCACTCAGCAATATTCCAGCTATATGGCGGCGGTCTGTAAATAATCGAGTCTGAACCAGACTATCCACTGATCAACAACATGAGCATCCATCTGCACAATTGGGAACTGATGACATGTGTCAACCAAGTCAGCAAGCCTGACCACCCGATCCCGTTAGTCGCCTCTTACGACAAGCTGAATCGCCTTTTATGGCAAGCATGGGTTGCTGAAGGCCTATTCTACCCCAGGACCTTCACGGGTCAGATTCACCTCATACCACCTGCTTACTGGAGACTGGGAACTTCCATTCCTTTGTCAGTTAGGAAGCAGTGAAAGTAGATATATTCCTCCATTTAAAGGAAACTCACACTCATTCAGTTCTTTCACCCAACCAATCTCATACTCCAGCTGCTAAAGAATAAATATTTTTCGCAATATAGATGCTAATAAAGTATAAATAGTATTTTATTGTCAGTGTTAATTCAATCAGTGAACTGATCCATAAACATCAATGCTACCAGAGAAGGCAAAATAGCATCTATTCTTCTAATAACTGAATGTAAGATGGAAGCCCAATGTATTCCAGGGACACCAAGACAATGATTCTCTCATACTGCAACCTGACCCCCAGTTCCCATTACATACCTGATGAGCTTCCTACTTTGTTAACAAATTACCTGACTAGGTGTTAATGACTCCTTCATTGTTGCACCTGAGCTGCTAATGAATAGTACTAGTACTAGCAGTACTAAACTTAGCTCCTAATAACAACTCTCATTGGTTGTCTTATGCGCAAATCAGAGATCGATACACTGTCATCCATCATTATAAAACAGAAGGTAACGTAACACTGGAAAAAACTTCTGTTAGTACTGTGAGGATCAAGCAATAGCATCTAGATTGTGGAGAAAGCAAAATGGATTTCATGAAAAATGTGATAAAGGATTTTGGAAGGGCTCTTTTCCTAAGAAGAGTGTTTACTTAAGCCAAAAATTTCATTAATTTAAACATTAACATCTAATCTGGCACCAAAGCAAGTAAAAACTTGTCTTACTGTTTAATTATCCACCCAACAAATATTTTCAGTAATTATCAAGAAACAGTTTAAAAAGCAAGTTCTAAAACCCGTATTCGCAGTTTAGTTTCCAACGTTTCCAACATTTCCAACAAATCTCACAGCCCAATCCTTGTCCTGTGCAGTCAGTGAACATGATGCACCAGTAATGTATATGAATAATGTTTTGAGCTTAATTCACCAAGAGAACTTCAATTCCTATGTTATACAAGATTAATTTTCCTAGACAAATGGTGATGATACAGTCCATTTTATCTGTGCCTTCAAAAGCAGTGTTCATCAAACATGACAAAGATGCCAAACAAAACCCCTGACCATATTAACTGTTATGATAACATTTGGATTGAATTAGCTTGCCACCATTAACCACAGCCAAACAGCCTGGAGGTAAAACTAAGTTACATTCAAGTCCACACCCAAATCATACTGAACAATTGTAAACTGCCCTACTTAAAACAGTCAGACATTTGTCAGTATATACCATCAGCTGAACAGGCACCTCCGTGACTAGTTACGTCATAAGATGCATGATATTAATTCTGATACTCCTAGGCATGTAACAGATACGAAGTTAATTGCATGGAAGTCTTTCTCCGTGGTTTCATTTCCTCAAATCAAGACACAATGACGTGTGATAATTGGATTTCATTACTAATCCGAATCTAACACCAGCTGAACTAAACCTTCAGTTCCAACCTCACGAAATGGAGATCCTGGCATTCATGCAATACTTCTGTACCTTTAACTATGGAGAGGTCAGAATAAGGGCAGAGAACTCCCATCACCAATCAATGGTCAGAGCATGTGGCAAAACTCCATTACATAAGCCCAAACTGCCCAGTAATGTAATTACATAGCAGTCAGGGGATTATATCAGCTTGAATAGGTTATCACTAAAACTGGGATCGTGCGGAACACAAAGAAACTGTATGTCCAAGGCATGATAATTTGTGTCAATTTCTCCAACATGGTATTTTCCAGGGTGATGACCTGAACTGGCCGGAATCACTGGCACTGACACTGGCACTAAAAGTCGGTTAATTTTGCGGACACCTACAGGTATGGACATTACAAGTGCCGTCAACGAACATTACAGACAAAAGTAAAACGTATCTGGATTTGTCCAAGTGGTGTTGGATTCAGAGTTTGCATTTTCTTTGACTTGTCTGGATATTACTGTCACGATGGATCGAAGGAGGCTGACAATGATGAATGAAGATGCATCACGAAATCGAAGTCAGACAGTGGCTACATCCCAGAACAAGCATTACACAATGGTCATCAACTACAAGAAGGTAATGTTAAATGACAAATGTCTAGGATAAAAAACTAAGGATCTCTCTTAATGAAGATATATTCCTTTAAACAATGAACCATTAATCACCATTCCTTAAAGCCGAGGTTTGTTACTAACCAGTATACACTAGTTTCGTTTCACGAGCTTCATTAACAGTGAGATATTCTTTTAAGCTAAGGGTCGTTATTTACCATGAAACATTTCTTTCAAGTGAGAACCATAATTAACAATGATACATTCTTATAACCTTTGTCTTTGATAACCATGACATATTTCTTTCATACTGATGCTGAACTGGAACACTTTTGTAAATTTATATCTCAAGATATAAATCATGTCGAAGAGTAGACAATATCAAGATCACATCAGTTATAAATAGCTACTGTGACATATATGCTGATGTAACTTAGTTTTTTGACAAGCTAACTGAAAACTGACCAGATGTGTTTGCTAAACTTACATAAACTTATTGTAAAGTTAGCTGTGATCATAGCCATATTTGTGTTTAAATCAATTTAAATTTAGCTGGGTTCTCAAATATTTGTATGAAAGTGACAGTGATCAAAATCATAGTAGCAAGATTAAAATTAGTCACTGATGGCTGAAGCACGCTTTCAGAAACCCTGTAATTTTCTAGGACAAATACCTTTGTCAGTGTTTCTCATACCAAGCACATCAATCCACACATAAACATGCTTTCCTTTTTAACTAGTCAAACATGGAGAACAAGCAAATTAATATATCTCATTAACAGTCTGACTTAATGTGACAGGGAAGCACAAATTAAAATTGAGATCATGAATTTCAGTAAACTGATGGACACAAACATTAAGGATTACAAATGGTTCAGTATCTAGGTTACACAATTATCTATGCAACTGGCACATTTACAATAAATTACATTTCCACCCTTGCCTAGTGGCAGGTAAACATGTTAGGGTTTTCATCTTAGTCATGATGACTTGGAATTCTTCCACATGTAACCATAACAACACAAGTTACTACAACAAAATTAACAACCAGATGAAGTAACTGAAATACATGATGACTTCACATAGTTAACGTCCAGCTCTGCTTGTTCACAGTCATGTAGACATGAGTGAGCAATGAAGTGGAAGCTAAGTATAGGCCTAACTCAATACCAAGCTGTCATCACCAGAAATACTTACTCCAGGTATGGGTGTGGCATCTCACAGGTACTGTCACTAGTGTCAGCTATCAACAACATAACACTATCATACTGAGGAAAGACTAGGTTGTACAGGAAATATATGAATTAACCAACTAATTTGAATATATGAATTAACCAACTAATTTGAATAATATATCTGGCTGAACAGTGATATAATGAAAGCACTATATTCATAGGATGTGTATACTTTTCCTGCATATTTTGTAGTAAAGAAATATACAAATATTAAGATGATATACAGATTAAACCAACCCACGCTGAAACTAAAATCAAATAAAAATATTCACACAACTTTATTTTCTATGAAACGACAAAGTTACAAAACAAAACTCACAAACTGTAGTAGCTGCTACCTGCTTAAATAATGTTAGTCCAAATGTACTGCGTAAAGACTCCTGTATATACTGTACATTGTTCATCAGTTGATTGTATATTCATTCATACTGCACATTGAAAATTCATTGATATTATTTTCCTGAATGTTCTACATGTTGTAGTGACACATTCGTCAAAGGACAGGGAAGTTAGGGAAGGACACCAGAAACATACAGGTGCTGAGTCATGCTGCACCCAGTGCACAAACTAGAGCAACATATTTCAGATAACCACAGTGCGATGACAAATTACATATATTCTTCTGAACTCTGAAGAGGTACTCATGTACCTGTGGTTGACATAGGATCTCTATAAATCAATGGTTAAATAGGTGGATGGTTTTCTTGAGATAAGCCATAATACTATTAATAGAAAGACTGGGGCAAGGAAGTAACACATCAGCATACAGACAAGGCTAGACTTCTCAGTGATATATTGTATATTCCAAGGAGGTCGTTCCTCGATGTAGATACTTCCTCATAATCTCATTGTTATTTGAGGCAGGAATCATCATGGGTTTCTGGGATAGGTTTGGGAAACTGGATATATAAATAGCTCTCTTCATGATAAATGTCTACAGACCTAGGTGGAACAACTACATATCTAATGTTACTCCAGGTATATAAATAAATGTTACACATAGGAACAGGATTGAAAGATATCGTGATAAGCTCATTCAACAGACATGATCGCTGATACCACAAAGGTACTGTTCTCTTCAATATCTCAGTTACCATGGTTTTAAGACTCCTAAAGCAGGGCTCCAGATAAGGAATATATCAGTGTATGTATAGATAAAAAATATGCACGATACAGTAGGAAAAAAATCAGTAACCGTATCAGTTACGCACCACAGCAATGCTGTACCATCTTAGAATCATTTATAGATGCATTTATCTGAAAAAGTTTTGCTTTATTGCTTATTGATGTGTTTACGCAAGAGTAGCAATGTTGTGGTGCATATGTGAAACGAAACACAAGATTACTTACACGCCATTAAATTCCTTTCAGTACTCTAAATTTTCCCAGTACTCTTATATTGAAAAAATAAGGCGTACATACTCCTCATGTTGAAAACATTTCTGGAGCCCTGGTAAAGGATGAAGTATGTTGGCATCCTATTTTCAAACTTGAAGTAACTACTGAACACAAACATTTACAACACAAACTGATCATTCTAAAATCAGGTCAGCATCAAGTTAAATGCACTGTCTACTGTACGGGTTTTGTATTATAGCATAAAATCAAACAAAGATAAATTGGGGTCTGAAATTGAAATACTTCATAATACTTATAAACTGCATAAAATAAAAATATCACCAGTGAACTCTCATCTAATTGTAATTTATTCTATCCAAACAACAAATCATTTCATGTGCACTTCAAGTTTATAAGAAAAATACAATAATAAATATTTGATAGCAAACAGTAAATATCTGTGAAACTCATTCTGAAATGAATTCTATCTCAAATCAACAAAATATTTTCTTCACAGTTGTGTTCTGTAAACAATTTCGCATGCCAGACTTCCCAGTCCTTGATATACACTACAACACCATGTCCAGCCCTCCCTTATAGATGTACAAGCATTCTGATGGACATTTTGACTGAACAAGGTTAAGCTGTATGTAATGAAATAACCAAATACTTGTGAGTCTGCTCCCAATGTTGTTGCCAGCTCTTAAGCCACACTGAACAATTCTTCAAGCATGTAACACCCTCTCTAGAGTCATAAGCTTCAGCTTGAGGGATTTAGCATTCATAACAGGCTTAGGTAAATATCAGCTCGGGGGTCACTACTCATGGCTATTACTACTAGTCACTGGTCAGTGCTGTGACTCATACACTGACTGCATGAGGAACATGGACACAGACAGAAACCTGTCTAAACAGTGCTAGTTTGTTACTAAACATTTAGTCTGGAATAGAGTGTGGTCCTTAGACCTCTGATGTCACCATATGTACATGGATGACATAATTAACGATTCATATAAAAATAAATCTTTCATCTTGCCAAGACAGTGGTTCTGAGTTGTATACATCCAGCAGTAGCTGTATTCATATGTACATGGATGACAAGATATTTCTCTCTAATAATACAAAAAGTAGTTCTGAATAATGTTTACCTATTCATTGACAGAGGTATATTTACACTTTGATAAATGTGAAATCAACTCTTAAGGGCCTATGCTTTCAACAACACTACTTGTATTGTTACACATGTACAAATTACTACAATGCCTTTCTAGCATTTAATAGAACCAGTAAATTCAGGATGGAAATTTGCTCTGATGTTGACAGAAATCCCAGAATAGTCTGTTTCTACTGTATACAAGCTACAATGTGTATGTTTGATGAATGTTTGATGTCCGTTTGTCCTGTAATACTAACAGTACTTTAGATTGTTTTTGGCATCACCAGGTCACACCCTTGTCCTATAAATGTGTTAAACCTGAATCAAGTAGGCATGCCACAATAAATATCACTATCAGATCACAGATGAATGTCTTCATTAACACTGCCTTTGGTGGTAACGTCCACAGTACTTTTGCAACATTCCCATCAATGACAACAAAACAATTACATAATACATTACATCTATCATAAGTCAGATGAATACAACAATACACAGGAAAAATTCACTCACAGATGATGCACAAGAACAGCACTTAATCACAACCATTTATGAATATCACCACCACTGTTTAAAAACAACGCTTCAACTTTGTCTCTAAATTTGCAAAATGTTTCAGTGAAGTGTCTTAGCCATCCTAAGAGTTACTATATTATCTATCTGTACTATTTCCTAGTTTCACATTGTGCAATTCTAGAACTCTCTTTATCATCTAGGTCACAAGCATTACAGGAAAAACCAGATCATTGTACCACCTGTGGATTTACGACTTTCAGATGTATCTCTAACTGAACTCTGGCAGAATGGTTAACAACATCTTCATTGACTGCTGCATATTTTACATCGGTGCCAAAAGTGCCACCATTTTCATTCCTTACCTATGAGATGATGGAAGCAACAACAGCAAGTAGAAACCTAAGCTGTTCTACTGTTGGTGTGAAATATACTAATGATGCACTTCTGTAAAACGTGATAGGCCCATGTACATATATTAGTGAAATCCCCACAGTTGGGTCATGTCAAACCAGCATAACCAGTCTGATTACAACTTACACATAGCACGTCACAGACTAAAGTCTGTCAAACTGACCCTCAAACAAACATACCCCATGCTGCCTATGAAACTGTAGAATGTGTGGCAAGTTGAGATTAAAGACCAGATGTTAGTGTAATGGATGGACCAAGAAAGAGACAGTCAAACAAATACACAATTCCAAATGTGACAGCAAATCAAGAGGACCTAAGAACCACAGAAATTTCTCTAAGTGGGAACATACATATGTATGTCAACATTTCTCGACACAGGTTTATTGTTCGTAGGTTAACTCAGTGTGTCCTACTGATAACAAGACTTCATGAAAACTGACTTACTGTGGATGCACTTCAAATTGTGCTAGGTGTGGGGGTGTCTTCCGTTCTGGATTGATGAGCTTCATCCAGAACTGAGGCAGAAACACTCTATGCTGAGGGTTTCCTTTCCAATAAACAGGCGTCCGAGGAATGCGCCTCTTCCATAATGGTCTACAACAAGAAGTCATATCCTTATATACAGCAATCAAAATGATATTTTTTTCAAAAATGAGCAACTAGATGGAGAAGATAATATCTATTTATACTGTCTTATTTTATTTCTTTGGACGATTATTAATCTATATTAGTAAACCTGATTCAAACATATCACTTGACTTATTTATTTAACATTTTAGAAGTTGGTGAGGCAATTACAAAGCCTATGGTTAACAACTTCTTGTTTATTGCATAGAGCAACTTCACAGACCGAACACTGTATCATGCCTATGTAAGCAGGATGTATAGCGCAGTATGTTAACATATATAGAAATCCACTAAAAACTTGTAGTATAGTAAGATTACTTTCAACAAAAATTTAGGCAGCTGTAATGAGGCAATTTTAAGGGTTGCAAAATGATTGTTTGGGATTCAAATGCTTTTCATGTGAATTAACGCTACCATTCAAATGTAAATGAGCAGTATTATATTTACCTCACAACTGCTGTTTATAGGATGTTTTTACTACAAATGTGACTAGTGTTTTGCTTGTAAATGTAATTATCAGATTATGTCATAGGCAAATGATGACTACCACTACTGTTTAATCAACATGTACAAACACCCTAGCCACTCTTAATGCTGAATGTCACGAAAAGCACACAAAAATCTATTACACCATTGTATACTCTGATACATTTATGTTGAGATAATAATGCCCAGGTACCTTTCTGCAAACAGAAATGTACCCTAGCCTAAGTAAATGCACAGAATCGGACTTTAGCACGATGTATTTCTGCATCACAATGAGCTTTAACCAGTTTTTTGAAAGCATACATTTATCCCTGCCTGTCAACCCACAGAAAAATTCAACATGGCAGTGCATGTTCATCAGGAAAAACTACAGAACTATCTTCTGCTTTCAGTTGTAAAATATCAGACAATCAATTTCTCTACGGTATAACATTCCCTGTACTCTGTTTTACAGAAAATGTAAAGTCTTTCTTATCCTGGCTGTACAGAGTGGGGGTAACATACTTCAAGCTACCCAAGCTTTTTTAACTTTTGGATGTCTTAAAAGGGCTGTTTCCAAATCATTCCCACTAACAGCTGTCATAAGGTAAATGAACATAGGAAATGTCATCATCTTCTTGAACCCTCATACTTTTATACAAGCTCCATACTCATTTGCATTAAAATACAAAGTGAATACTCTGCAATGCAGTGAAAGAACTAAAAATCTGGCGATACGGAACAACAACAGAGTCAACACTAAGCGATTTCTGTTTCGGCCTGAGAAAAGTGGACTTGCTTGCTGTTTAGGGTACCAGGTGCATTTCTGTACATTTACTTTGACAAGGGTACATTTCTGTATGCAGAAAGGTACCTGAATCCAGTTTGTATCCTGTGTAGACACTCATGAAATTAAAAATTTGGGGTAAACTGCACTTTACGGGTCCCCGGAAGTGTACGTGACAGACATGCGCAGAAGCCATATTTACATCGAAGCGAGCACTAACGCTGACGCCATTTTTTGTTTACTCCGGCGAGTAACTGCCGCTGTTTTATGGCCTTGTTTGACCTATTAAATTACCTTTGGGTTATAATCGAGAATCAGCTCAAGACCTTCATTCGTCAACATTATTTTAGGGTCAGTATTATGTCATGGTATTGCCAATTGCAGTGTTTATTCATTTTTTAAGATAACGATACAATTTCCCAGTGCTAACCGAATGTACAATTTTTTTGCAATCTCATATTTCAACAGAATGGGGGGTTTTAGGGGGGCAGGTACCCCCCTACATTATTTTTACATATTACTTATCATTTCTTTTCTATTCCTAATAAACAAAAAGAGGTAAGTTTATTTGATGTCTAATATCAAAACGCTTCACTTACATTACAAGAACAAACCTCCGCTTGCATTAAATTTATCCGAATCCTGAACACCATTTTCTTTATTTTCAATTTAAATCATTAAAGTATGCATGGTTTTTTGGGGGGTCAAACGCACAGCGGATAAACGCAAGAAATGTTACAAAAGGATCATCAAAACAACGTAAATATTTTTACCTCACGATGAACTATCAAACAATCCTTTCGCAGTTCCATACCTGGGCAGGGACGCTTTCACCACTTTAGACGTACTCTCAGTTTTATTTGTGCACACACCATTCTCTGCATTCACAAATTCCCTACTATGATTTACTGTCGCATGCACATATCTCATCTCATTCAAGTTGTGGCATTCCTAGTAACCCACTACCTTATTTGGAACATTCGACACGTGCGTCCACATTTGACCAATCAGAGAAAAGGAACGTCATGAGGATTTCCCTTTGATTACTAACGACTGGATTAATGTTTTGGAGTATTACTAAAATTCGTGTTTAAAACTCTCGTCTTTCAGACGAGATTAATGTTTTGGAGTATTACTAAAATTCGTGTTTAAAACTCTCGTCTTTCAGACGAGATTAATGTTTTGGAGTATTACTAAAATTCGTGTTTAAAACTCTCGTCTTTCAGACGAAGTTTTAAACTAAACTTTTGCCAGTAAACACGAAAATGACCTCTAAATTCGTCTAAAATGCCTCCTAACGGAGATCAGCCCGCTCTCGCGTGCTTTTCTTATATATATGACGCGCTCGCGCCGAAGGCGCGTTCACGTTACTATAGAATACATTCTACTTCCGGGTGACTGCCGAAGGCAGGGACCCGTAAACTGCAGGTGTCCCAAAATTTGTTTGATTTGACTATGTAATCACGTTACACACTTCAATCGGTCGATGAAAAAGAATATTAAAGCATGTTAAAAACTTTCAGAAAAAAATAGAAAGATCTTTTGTTGTCCATCCATATATACGTGACGCAATACACGTATGTGATTGAGCCTGAAAGAGAACTCCGCGTGATACTAGCCTAATGTTAGTGTCATCACGTGCAACATTATCTATAGTTACCAAGCCCGGCAACAGTCATACTCTCGTTTATTGTCCAATCATTTGGGCAAATTACGTATCGGAAAGTCAGTTTGCTATTAATAGACTAAAAGAAGAAAATGAGTGTTGTTTTATTCACTTACATTAATCGACCAACCCCTCTTGTGGACGCCGCCATTTTGGGTTTCCGTTCTGGAGGTAAATAAGTTCCTAGGTGAAGGTCACATGTCATTTCCTGATTTAGAAGGGTTTCCCCCGTTATGTGAGTCACGACGTAGATTTATATATATTTTGAATGATGATTATCATGACGATGATGGCATTATATGTTGTCGCCAATTTAGTTCTAGTCTGATAGAAGATTGCGAGGAAAGGACTCAGTTAATGCATTTGAAATTATTATTTAATGAGTCAATAATGAGCAAAAATCTCTTGACCAGAGTTGTAGATGTTTAATCATCACTGACCACTGAATGATTGACACCGGTAAGGTTGTAACAGAGGGCTAGTTTGCTGTAATTGACTCTTATGCCTTTGACAGTTCTCTGTTATAATTCAACAAAATACACGTCCCATGAGCCTATGTATCTGAAATTCCATGTAAAATAATGTCTGTGGTGATTACCTGTATCAGTCCAATAATTAAGAAGAGTGTGTCTTCACTATTTGATTTTATAAATAAGGGTTACTATGAGAAAACTTTAGAACGGAGCTACAGAGATCCAAAATGGTTGTGAAGATCAGTATTTTTTATCATATTTTCATTCACCCAGATATATTTGATATATCAATATAACATTCTGTGTAACAAGAATAGAAACCAGTGTAAGCATAAACTACGGATGTAGAATATACATGATCTATTTCTTAGCTTTAGAGAGACCTGTTTTGTAATATAATATTGGTATGGATTTTATGATTTGAACTAATGTTATAGTAACTTTAATCTTAATCTAGAGGTTTGGTTAGATTTATTATCCTGAAATGTGAAGAATATCTTCATATGCATGAATAAAATTTAACCCAGCTGTCAGGCAGGTGATGTTTCCAATCTTGTGGAGCTGTATGGCATTTACTGGTGATATTGAAGGCACTTTTACCGTCAATAATGGAGGAACTTTGCTGGCAGTGTTGCAGGTTTCATCAAAAGTATTACCATATTATTTACCCTAGTACACAATATTATTTCTGTGACTATGTTTATAATTATTGTTTATCTGCTTCTCCAACTGTTTGGGTTAATGATTCATGAAAAGAATTAAGTCTTTTTGTGAGAGTTGACAAAGAATTTGAGTTTGTCAGTCATATCTGGAAAACAAGCAGTTGAATTAGTGTAACGAAATGCAATCACTGTAAAGAAGTTCAAATGACTTTGATGGGCATTGTTCTTGATTTGAAATACAATCAACAAAAGTAGAGAGTAAAGGGGTGCAGAACGAGGAGTGTGTTATTTACGTAATATTTGAGTGCTAGAATTGTTCAGTATTCCATATTTTAAATTTGATTCAAGTCATTTAAGCAGAACTAGATGCAACTGAGAGAACTAATATTTGTTTGGCTAAATAAAAAAAGTGAAATATTTCCCGGGCATTGGCGCGTCACTTTTATTCGTGCGCATGACATTTTTTTTATTGCCATTTGAAAAAAATAATTTTGACTTGGCCACATCCCGATCATCCATGTGTTAAATACAAGAATGAGTGTCTGTAAGAACGAGTGTCACTGATTCTACAACTCATTAACACATGCTAAATCTCCCAAGCTGTATTTCTGAGAGAGAAAAATAAAAATGTGTTCTTCCCGTGTCATTTCTTTTTTCTATCACAATTTGTTTAAAAGACCTACCACCCTCATCTTTTTTTAAAAAATGTGCGTGAGAAACATTTAGTTTCTTTTATGCAGCCTTACCATTCTAGTTTCAGTCTTATGCATAACTAATGTCTAAAGCAGGACCCCATTTGTCCAAGCTCCACCATTGTGCAGATCCAGAATTATGTTTGTGTTATTAGATTACAGAAATACTTTGTTCTTTTTTCATTTGACAGTGCAAAAAGAAAATGATTTGAATCATCCATTTCAGTGTTACTTCGTGTGTATTTGTAGGAAAAAAGACACAGAATGTCAGATCACAGTCATCGCCACACAAAACCCACAAGTGAGGAGGTGTACCAGGATGCCAAGAGAATCCTGGAAGAATACCTGAAGAGGAAGTTGAAGGACACAGAACCCAATCACTCGAAGTATGGCAGGAGTGAGAGCTACAAGGCTGCTTCAAAGGCAGGTGAAGACGAAGATGAAAACCAAGATGACTTGCATGGTTCTCGGAACGGTATTGGACGCTCTAAAACCATGCCTTCTAGTTTTAAAGTAGAAAAGGACTCACAAAACAAGAATAAAAAAGCAAACAAAAACATCAGTCATGAGTATTCATCCCCTGACACCGATTTGGATGAACCACATGATGATAGTTCCCATCAGCGAAAAAAGAAAAGCTTTTTTAAACGAGCCACGGAAAGATTAATGCATGCAATCCATCGAGACCGTAGATCTGGAGATGATGATGTAAATATTCATGAGTCAAAAGACAAAAGGAAGAAGATTAAACGAAAGAATAAAAAGGAAGTGCACGATTCACCTGATATGAACACTTCGCATGAGAAAAACACTCACATACATATTGATTCACACATATCATCTACCAGTGATCGGCGTGCTAAAGGTGACACTTTGGATATTCCAGATGATAAATCTTCTCATCATGACAGCCATTCATCCTCTTCTAGAAGAAATTCAGCAGGGAAAAAAATCCTTGATTCCATAAGAAAGTCTTTCAGGAAGTCCAAGAGGAGTAATATAACAGGTGTGCAAATATTCTGCTTCACAAGTATTATATATTTCTTGTCAAAAGGAATTACAGACCTGTACCACATTCTTGTTGTTGAAGCCGTACTAATTACGAACAATTTGGTCACATTGTTTTGTTACTTTGGAGATGGTGCTGTAGCCTAGTGGTTAAAGCATTCGATCATCATGCCGAAGACCAGAGTTGGATTCCCCGGACAGGATTAATGTGTGAAGCCCATTTCTTTTGTCCCCTGCTGTGATAGTGCTGGAATATTGCTAAAAGCTGTATAAAACCATGCTCACCACTTGTTTCTGTGTTGTTATGCTAGTAGTGTTGTTGATGGGTGCTCATTCTATCAACCATTGGTTTGTTTAGCCTTGATCATGATGTGATCCTTCACTGACTGCCCTGATGTAGGTCAAATATAGTCAGCTGGGTGCACCAGGATATTTTGTCACAGTGTATTTACTTCAGGTAAAATATTTTCAGAGAAACTTTTGGTGCACACATCTTCCTAAAGCAGGAGAGTAAAAACTTGTTGACTTTGCATAACTATAAAAATAATGTCACTGTAAATTTGACAGACACTGTTCTGACAATAGCAGCAACCATGTTATCAGAACCATGATTTTGTAAAATGTTCTGTGTTTGGACTGTCAATATTTGGCATATAGATAGATGATAGTTCCCAGCAAATGGCAAGTGGATTTGGTATCAGCTAGTGGACACACTTGTCCTAGGATTGGGTGAGTGAGTTTGGTTTTACACTGCTTTTAGCAATATTCCAGTAGTATCACATCAGGGGACACCAAAAGTGGGCTTCACATATTATACCCATCTGGAGAATCGAAGCCAGACCTTCGGTTAGATGAATGAACACTTTATCCACCACCACCTTGCCCCAGGAATATGGATATTCTCTGAAACCTAAAGAATAGATTATTTATTTCTTTATTCAGATTTGTGCACATTCTAGCATGCACAATGTGTCTGTTTGTTATATTTGTTGACATGCATCAGTCAATATGGTGAAAGGTTGAGATCATGGTGAGATTCTTTTCGACACTTTTTTAAATCTCAGAATGTGTTTACATGTCCGATTTACTAAATGATACTTTCAGCATCTGTTTAACAATGATAACAAGTATCATGGCTCTAAGACACCTATCTCTTCACCAGAATCAAAATCTGCAGAACCAGTAGATTCCAGTGAACGAGAGCGGTCCTACTCACGGAGCATCTCAACACCTGACAGAAACCTGGCAGCAGAGGGAGGTCATAGGTCAAGAAGCAGTTCCAAAACACCAGAACAAAAAGACAAGAAAGCTCATGGCCTCAAGCATGGAGACTCTGCAGGTCAGCGACAAAGGACTGATATTTTGGTATCGCAGAGTACAGATCACTCAGCACCAAGGACAATTCATGTTTATGGTGGCCATGTTGACAAAGGTTTATTTCCAAATTTGGCACCTCCAAATCCACCATCATCTGTTGAAGGTGCAGTAATTGAATCCAGTGTTGACATAGATCGGAAATATGTGACCATCGCCGATGATGGATTATTGGAGTGTCATGTGACTACACACTCCCATGAAAGGGTGAAGATTCTCCCACAAACATCTATTGAAATAGATGGCAGCGTGGGCCCACAAGATGAAACGGGTGAGAATCCGTCCAAATAGCTGCTTCCTGTACACAGGGTTTGAAACATGTTTGCAAATTAAAGTGTCACTATCATAGTTATAGTGGAAGTTGAAGGCAAAGTGACACGATCTTCGTAACGTGAGATAGTATTTGTTAGTGTGACAACATGATAATGAACTGAGGGACACACACAGTGATGACTTTGTATCAGCAATATATATGTGTGTAGAAAATCATATCGATGTGAACTATTTTTCATGGGTTTAGCCTCATGTGGTTACTAGTTTGGAACTGAACAGAAGTGTCAGCTAATGAAATGTCATTTCAGACGATGTTGACTCTCCGACTGACTCAACCGCTGACAAAGATGAGGCTATAGACAAGATTGTGAAGAAGCTGATAGAGATTGGTGACAACTTGTCATCTGAGAGTGAGTCTCATCGGTCACAAGAAGCAGAGGGTGCTGTAGGGGGCACTCCAGGCAGAGGTGAGGCTTTTGTCAGACTTTTTGTCTTTAGTGTGAAGCCCAACTTTTGGGGGACGACATGTTTCTAGTCAAGGGGTTCATTTTTTAATAAAAGTGAAATAAAAGGTACCCAAAAACGTACGTGATTAAGAAAAGTTGCCTGTCAGATGTTTGATGAACTGAGACATACATGTTGTTGGAGTGTTGTAAACTCTCTTCAGCTGCTTCTTTCAAAATAGTGACAAATATTCTAGACCTGCTAGGCTGTATTTTGTCATGAAGCTGAACTGTATTAGGTAATTAATATGATCACATTTGTAATAATTAATGAAATTGCACAAGGATTCTAACGTGATTTAATGTGAATATCAGCAAAATGCTTGTAACCAAACACATACATGCTCCCAAAGATCACTTAATTGTGTTCCATCCTGTAGTTTGTATGTGTACCTTGCCCAGTTATTTAGTGTGTCACTATGTGTGTTGTCAATGGTTACAGGAGATATCAGACTGTCAACACTAGAGCGACAGATACTGGAGTGCTTGAGGGAGGGAGGAGACCGGATGTCCCACAATGTGAGTATCCCAGCAACATGACTCCCCATGGCAACACAGATACAACAGTTCCACAGGAAACCACACTAATCTTCTAGCAACATGTCTCCCCACAGGATCACTGACACAAAAGGTCTTCACTACACCAAGCTTGTCTCCTAGCAACATGACACCCCACAGAATCACTGATACAACAGTTCCCCAGTAAGCCATGTTACATCACAGATACAACATGTCCTCATAACCCAAGCTTGTCTCCAAGCACCATGACGCCACACAGGGTCACAGATACAACAGGTACCCAGTAACCCGTGCTAGTCTCCTGGCAGCATAACACTTCACAGGGTCACAGATACAACAGGTACCCAGTAACCCATGCTAGTCTCCTAGCAGCATAACACTTCACAGGATCACAGATACAACAGTTTCCCAGTACCCCATGCTAGTCTCCTAGCAGCATAACACTTCACAGGATCACAGATACAACAGTTTCCCAGTACCCCATGCTAGTCTCCTAGCAGCATAACACTTCACAGGATCACAGATACAACAGTTTCCCAGTACCCCATGCTAGTCTCCCAGCAGCATAACACTTCACAGGATCACAGATACAACAGTTTCCCAGTACCCCATGCTAGTCTCCTAGCAGCATAACACTTCACAGGATCACAGATACAACAGTTTCCCAGTACCCCATGCTAGTCTCCTAGCAGCATAACACTTCACAGGATCATAGATACAACAGGTCCCTAGTAAGCCACGTTAGTCTCCTAGCAACATGACTCATCATCACAGGATCATAGATACAACAGGTACCCAGTAACCCACGCTATACACCCTATGTATACCCGATGTGCTATGTACATACATGTATATGACCTACTATATGTAGAACGTATAAGTGTGTATTTCTGAAAGCAAACTTTGCACATTTCTCTAGATTGAAGAGCATGCTAATGAATTCATCGATGGTGCAGTCAGGGAGACAGTGTATCAGAAGTTTTGTACAACGCTACGGCAGTCAGTAGGCGATGAAGTCAACTGGAACCAGATGGCGCTGGTGTTCCATGCTACAAAGAGTGCACTGAAGGTGGCAGGGGTAGGAAGCAAGATGGCTAACCAGCTGAAGGACCTGACACTGACGTATGTGACAGACAAATGCGCGTCTTGGATAGTGGACCAGGGAGGATGGGTAAGACTCGAAACGTTCATGTGCGTCCTGAGTGCAGTGGGGTAGACGAATGGTTAAAGCGTTACACCAAGGACCAGGCTTCGATTCCCCACATGGCTACAATGCATGAAGCCCATATCAGGTGTTCTTGGTGTGATATCGCTGGAATATTGGTAAAAGTGGTGTAAACCTAAACTCACTCACTCAGTCATTTGCATTTTCTCTCAGAGATTTGTCCAGGATTCTAAAATGTGTCCCTATTGGCAGATTGGGGGAAAATATATTCATTTTCTTCAAAACAGAACTTCTTTAAAAGATTAGATCCTAGTGAAATCAAAGGTATTTTCACATAGAGTCTCTGAATTTCTTCAGTGCAATAGGCAAACCAAAGCTTTAGAATTTCCTCCTGTTCTCTGGTCTTGTTTTCCATTAAATAAAAATTACCTCTACATAACCATAAAATGACTTCTTTTAAAATCAATTGGGAAGTGAATGATTCCAGTTTCATAATTATCAATGGTCTTCTCTGCAGACTTGGTGTCTGAGGTATAGATGAATCCTCATACAGATTTTAGAAAAGTTTTCTGTTTTCATTTATCTTGTATATGTTTTGCGCAGGACCTCCATTTTATCACATACTCCTGACTCTTCCATAAAATGCTTTATCATATTATCAAATGTGTGCCACATACTTGCAGTGCTTCTAGTCTGTTTCGGGCAATTTTTCCAGGCTATGAATTACCATCAACACACATTTTACCAGCACTTCAATAAGTTGTTGGTCTTGGCAACAACTACATATTATCTAACAACAATCTGCACTACCACATAACACATATTCAAAGACATTGTCGAGAACCAGTATGATGTCCTAAACACAGATGGAGGCACAGTTAAAGGGGCATAACTGTCTGTTGCCGGAGCCTTGAACACTGTACATTTGAAATTTCGAACAATAACATAGGTTTTGTATGTCTTGCAACATTGCATTCCATAATGTTGTTTTGTCATCAGTGACTATTACAACTAAATTTTGGTCTATTTTTGGCCAGAGGCAAGACATTCATTAATGCCCAGGTTCCATAGCACTAACATACTGGACAATATAAGCTAGGGATATTGGTATTTTTTATGATTGCTATTTCAGTGTGTCAGTTAATAAATAGATCATTATTCATAATTTCAAAATTTACACATATCCCTAAATATTTTTTGTCCAGTATTATATTACAGTCCATGACTTCATGAAATCAAAATCATCAAATGCAAGAAATTATATTAAGTAGTAGTAGTAGCAGCAGCAGCAGTATCTGATGTGTATTAATTTACTCTATTCTTTGTTTCAGGAAAGTATTGTTAGTGATAGCGATTCAGAGCTTGATTGAGAAAGGAACAGTTTCCATGGCAACAGATCTCTGGCTTTATATCTCTCTGGGAGTCACTGCAGCTTTGATGTACAGTCACCATTCCCAATGGCATCGGTCCTTCTGACAGACATTTCAGAGGCCAACATGGTCCGTAATGTGAATCATCTGTTTTTCCAATCTCATTAAAATCAGATGTCTTTCCTTCTGTATACTTGTATGCATCAAATCAGATGGGATCAGAGTTGCCTTTTACCGCTCAGTATGAATAAAACATGCCTGGATTCAAATCACCTTTCTAAAATAGTAGGACTTCAGTTCTTTTCTATATCAGTGCAGAATCTAAACATAAAACAACTCTCAGTGTACAAATAATTTGATAGGTTGTGCATAATGCTTTTTTTTTTGCTTATGCTGACAATAGGGAATCCTTAAAGCAGTTTAGATATGTAAAAATTCACCTGACACATCATCCCATAGAAGTGTGCTCCAATCCTCACAGCTGTTTGGCCATGTAGAAATTCACCTGATACATCCTCCTATAGACTGTGACATGTCTCCAATCTTCATTGTCATGTGAAATATCTGATTTTAATGAGATTGTTATAATTCATCAACACCTGCCTGATTTGTTTGTGAAATGTAATTGTGTTGTATTTGTCTCCATGCACTGGAATAATCATCTGGGCCCGTTTTTTTCAAAACTCTTTTAATCAGCCATTATCTTTTAACCAGCCGTTAAGTACATTTAACTGACTGTTGATTAAGAACACCCTCCTTTGATTCAGGAATTGTTAGTACATGAATATGTGGAGTAAGTAATGAGAATGATTCTGAATGGTCAGTGTATTGTTATATGTTTTATCATTTCATTCTGGGAAGCCAGAAGGAGTTAACCGGCAGTTAAGATAACTGGTCCCTGCAGAATATCAAATAAACAATTTTAACTTGTTCCTGAATCATCATGAAAGAATTTACTTCCCAGCAGAAATGATAACATTAATCACCAATATGTTTGTTTAATGTTGAAACTATTTTTCATGTGTAAATAGTTTTGTTTTCACAGATGGTTTTGCTATTTGCGTCTGCACAGGACATTGCAGTGATAATAATGACAATGGTTGTGGGAAGGGAATTAGGTTCATGCTGCTTGTTTTGGCTCGACAAGCTAGAAACAAAAAGGGTTAGGGCTAAAACAACTGCTTGGATACCTGGCAGAATTTGAGAATAATTTGAAGTCAAAGTGTCTGCTCATCACACTGAAGACCCGGGTTTGATTCCCTGGTACAATGTGTGAAGCCTATTTCTGGTGTCCTCCGGTATGATGTTGCTGGAATATTGCTAAAAGTAGCGTGAAAAAACATACTCACTCCAAATGAGGATGATGTCAGTTGGACGCAGGTAGTTTTTGACACTATGATCAAATAATGAAATGCTGACTGCTGTCTTACTTCGTTATGCATCAAAATGGAAATATTGTCTGTATGTTCCGTTTGGTATTGTAAGCTGTTAAGAAATCAATAGATACAAATCAAATTTATGTAATCACTGAACGTGTTTACATGATTAAGAGTATTGATGTTTTTGACTGACTTAAGTGTAGAAAATGTTTAAGAAAAAGATACAGTACTGTGAATCATGTACCTTATGCCCCCAAATAATGCAAGTGATGACACCCAGCCTAGAACATACAAAATCAATGCAAATACTCCTGTCTCTGACGACAGATACCATCATCCGGCTGACGATTTTTTTTTTAAAGTAGCACATGTATACCATTTATATGTATGCATTTAGCACTAAATAAGAATGTCTATTGAGAACTCTACTGAAAGATACATGTTATAGTTTGCAGTAGGTGTTACGTTTTAGGGGACTATATAATTCATTTGGGGCTGGGATAGAGACATTTGTGTGAAGACTGTATCATGTAGTTTTGATACATTTTGGCATCCTACCCACTCACACCATACATGTACCCATTCCCCTTCCCCCTTCGCATCTTACTTCACCCACGCCCTTCCTCTCGGGCATGTGCACATACACACCCTTATATTAATATAATGATTATTAATGCACAGTCCATTTATATGATGATGAACTCTGATAAATGTGGTGCATTGCTTTGTCAATGAAAACTAGTTTTACTGGCATTTTTCCCATTTCATGTACCTTCATGCCCTATGGTAGTTATATCGAAAGTATGAAGGATTTGACAGTTTAATATTACATTATTATTACTACCATTTGTGGGTGCCACTCGTTGTGTTTTGTGGAGGATTTCTATGATTAAAACTATGAAATCTTATGAAATTTGCTCATTGTTGATTATGTGATTTAGTTATATTTTTATAGATGATTGTTTTATATAATTTTTGATAATGTTTTTCTAGTATGGAGTGAAAATATGTAGATATTGCACCTTGTCTGTGATCAGCTATTCAGTCAGTCCACACAAAGTCCATATGTATTTAGGTCATCACGTTTTGTGAATATTGTATTTAAGATAAGATAATGAGAATTTTAGGAGGTAACTCAAAAAGGAGTTAACAAAATTAGATATTACCAATCAATAGTGACAACTTTTGGGGGGTTAGGTTCAGTGTATTTTTGTTTCAAACTCTTGATGTTACCATAAAACATTGCAATATGTAGTAATACCATATTCTATCAAATAAACAGCTAGTGATATACAGACATTTTGTGTTATAATCAAAAGTCTCTCGTCATGAATAGGTACTGTTTAGAAGTACAATACATTTTGTTTGAACTCAACAGCATTCATCCCCCTTTCCTAAATGATTTTCTCTCAATCAGTTATTTTCTATGTCAACAAAACATTCCTACTTAAAAAAATGAAAATCTGTTTACAAATGATTTTTCATGTTAACAAATGTTCCACTGTGGTGACATTTTAAAAACATATTGTATGTTAATGTATGTTTCTCTGTGTTAACATGTGAGTCAAAATGTTAACAAGTGATTCAAAGTGTTGACAAATGGACTGATTTGTTCTTTCATTCACAGTGTGTAAACACAATATGTAAACACCCTCAGAAACACAGTTTCATGCATCTTTTCTTTAAGTTCAACAGTCAAAGCTCAGTTTTTGAAAATAAATCTGCATGTCAGCCAGCAGAAATAACAAGAAAGAAAATAATACTCAGTAAGATCTGCATACAATAGTTATGAAAGTCTGAATACATCACATTGTTGTATTCATGCATGGCTATACAGAACATGTGGTAATCCTGGAAGTTTTCACAATGTGTGATATAAGTACATTAGTATGGATAATTTCAATAAGTAGGGCTTTCTCAGCCAAGTTCCACATTGTAAAGAGAGCATTTAGGTCTTAATTACATGCCATTAAAACAGAGTAATCATCTGAGCACCAAAAAAACTGACATGAAAAAGTCGGTTACCAATGCTTGTCATGAGAAATGGGATTTCTGGTGTGCCCCTCTGTGATATTGCTGGAATACGGCTAAAAGCGATGTACAACCCAACTCAATAACTCACCTGTATAGTATTCAAAGTGGTATTAAACAGAACATACTTGCTCTTGTTGGTGTATAGTGCAAGTTTAACATATTGGAAGGAGAAACAATATCAGATATTAACAATGAATTACATCACATATTTAACATTGTAATGTTTTTTATTTGTGCCTTGTGGAGATCTATAAAAATATATAAATTCCTACTTATGCAATTTTTATGTAATTTTTTAAAAACATTTTGTTTGATTTTTCTACTGAATGTACTGAAAGTTAATTCATATGCTATTTTTATTTTACCTTATGACCATTCTAAGCAAGAGGATTTAACTTTAGTGAATGGACTTAACCAAGAGAAATAATTATACGTTTGTTCTGATGTAAAACCAAGCCATGACATTTTGTAGATGATGTAGGTTCTGTTGAACTTTTCATTAGTTTATGTTGAAGTGTTGAAATGATCAAAGGTTATTACTAACATAACACAAGGTGGAGTATTTTTAGTTTTGTGATTATCACCACATCATGCGTAATATTGTGTCAGTATTTTATTGACATTGGCAGTGTGATGTCGCACTGAGATCTTGCACAAAATACAAAAATCATGATGCATGTCAAGTTTGTGTACGTTCTTTGAAGAATGATTATGTGGTAACGTATGTATGAATGACTTGTGTATGAAAAGTGCTTTGAATGTTTTTATTATTGACACAGCTGGTTGTGAATGTACATGCTGTGGCTAAAGGTGTTTGAGTGAGGGAACAGTCACCTTATACAGCTCAGCAGTTGCTAAGGTTAGCAGGAATCGTAATATTACAACAGCTAAAGGCCATCATTCTTAGCTCCACATTAGATCCAATTTCAAAATGTAGTAGGTTATTCTTCTGATTCAATGCCTGCATATCTGGTATGGACTGCATGAAAGAACAAAGTTGTTTACAAAACATTCAATGAAGTAGCAACATTTGTTTACAGATGCAAAATAGTTTATATGTTTTTGTATTGTTAGACAAAAAATATATTGTGGCAACTCCAAGACTTTGGTAAAGCACTTAGAGTGTTCATCCTTGGAGGAGTGATTTTTTTTTACAGAAATAAGTGTAAAATTAACAGAGCAACTTTTAAGCTGTAGTCAAAGTATTGTGCACATTACAAAATGTTTTCTGTATGTCTTTTCAATTGTTTCACGTATGAGGTTGCGCTGTTCTGTGACATCATGAACGCTGAAACAGTGTGATGTCATGTCACTCCAACTCAATCAGCTTTGAGAACTGCACTCATGTACTGGGGAGCATAAACAATATTGTGACCTGCTATTGTAAAATGAATTTTTCAAAATGATATGAATTTCATATTCTAGCCTCTTGACATAGAAATTATGTACTTTGCTCATATACACCATTGAGAAACAATATTGGATTTACACGATTGATAAAATTGAAATTATAACGCCAAGGATGTAACATAATGAGGAGAAAATAATTAAAATGTGACAATGGATTTGGAAGTGTTCCATCTGTATGGATATGTATTACTTTTTCTCATATGCATTGACATTGGTTAGTGGTACCCGCGCAAATTGGAATATCCCCTACTTTTTAATGCTATATTTGTATTTTATAGAAATTAGTTGTTCAAGCTTGGAATAAATGTGTCACTTGTATATGGACATTATTTTTTAAGAATATTTTAACAATGAATCAGATCATTTCAGTAGGAATTGTAATAATGTAGAGGAAGGAATATTGGAACAATGTGATTATGATGAGAATCCCTGTTGCTTGGGTGCTTGTGATCTGTAACTGGTGTTGATTGTCAGTGTGTCAGAGGCGTGTACATGTCAGTCTGTCTGGCCTGACACTAATTGAACTACATGTTGGAATAAACCTTGTTTTGAAACATTGGAACTTTTTATATTCGTCAGCTCAGGTTGCCACTGACCTGCAATCACACAACAATCATCAAAGTCAAAGTCCCGTTCACTGTCAACTATCAACACCTACTGCTTGACAAGATGAGCAACGACCTGACAAATGACCCAATATGCATATATGGGAACGCCCTCCAGAACATTCCATTTGAAACATGAGGGAAACAGGTTGTCGCCTAAATATTGAAAAGTTCAGTTTCCTCGTGCGAATCGTGGTTTGATTGTTATATCATACTACTACTGATTTAAAAGTATTACAAACGCTTTGCAACCATGTCTTTTCGTTCCATAAAAACGTTACGATTTGACTGCGTGTTTCGCCCCCTAAACCGCATGTCTTTCAGATTTTTTCGAAAACTTTCCTTTGAACCCTCATATTTAGAGTAGGCAGTTGCTTTTGTACTCCATACAAACCTGGTACAAATTGACGGACTGCACACTGGTCAAAATCATCAAGTTTGTGCTTGAAAGTTTTGGGTTTGCGCAACTTGTTGGGACTAATGAAAGTAGGCCTGCTCGCACCCCTATCACCTTCCGCTTTAATGCGTTTTAAAGTTGCCTTTGAAAAACCAGTAGCAAGGCTACTTTTTGAAATAGCGTCTGCTAAATCCCTTGCCTGAGAATGAACAATTCGCTTCCCTAACCTGGACTTGTTTACTAAAATGAAATCTGCAAACTCTCAAAAATTGACTCGCGTCGTGATGGGGTCTTGCTCAACTAAATCGCTCTACGAGACGCGGGTTAACAGTAGCGGTATTGATTTCACGCCACGGTCAGTATGTATTGCACGTGCTTAATCTACCTGTAGCACGCAAGTGTATTCGTCCAGATTACTTGCCGCGCCTGTTTGTCACAAACACGTTCACTGCGCTGGCTCATCTAATACTTCTCAAGCAGTAGTTGTCATGACAATAGTGCAGCATTTCTTAATGGGTGTAGACACGTCACTACATTCCTGTCTGTTGTGTTATGGGTATGAATTATTCCTTTTGCACTTGATTGTGTAGTCACACGAGTCACACTTTAATTCAGAAAAAGTGTTACAGGGATCAATGCAAATCAATTTCAGGAAGAGCAAGTGTCGTATGACAGAAAAAACTCAACATGGTTCCGTGTTGAAACATATTTCAACTTCTTGTACTGTATTGCAGAGAGACGTACGAGAGAGAGGGAGAGAGAGAGAGACAGAGACAGAGAGAGACGGTAGTCCAGATCACGTGTACACCTCTGTACCTCTGACGCTGGCACGTCATCCATGACTTCTGTTAATGGATGACGAATATTTTTAAGATACGTAATTTCAAGGTACTGACAAGTTCACGTACAAGGTGACCATTTGGATTTTTGTTTCTTTCATCAGGACAGAAATCGAAATGTTAACACACCAGCGTGTTGTCCATAGTTTTGGTCGCGGTGAGCTAACGGTTGATTGATTGGTGTGTCTATAAACTCATCATAGTTACTGCTGTCCGGGATTAGAAAACGTAGCGATGGACATGTTTGGAGTAGGGCGTTGCTTGACTTGACATGACCCAGTTCGAGGGGCTTCAGAATAAATTAGGTCGCGTGTCACGTTGTAGAAACCAGTAAACTAGGCTTTGATGATGACCTTTTTGTTGCATACAAAATATTTCTGTACACATTGTTCCCAAATGTGTTAAACGGAAGTTACATTTCATTTTACACCACGACTATTTATAACACACGCCTTTAATACAACGTCCAAACACTGACAAGCTTGCCGTTTCATCGACAACAGAATAACATTCGTATGGGGCAATATGAAAACGACTTTTGAAGAACAAAATATGCGAAGGGCCTAGACTGACACACCACTGTCTGTGAACACTTAACTTGTTTAGTCTGACGTACACATTACAAGTACCTATACCTTCATTTCATTTCTGTTTACACTGGATGACTGTGAACTGATTCTCAGCCCAATCTTAGCCTCCTGGGGAATATACTATCCACATGACCACAATTCCATCTGATCCTGCAGGCTATCCATACATTTCCGGGTTGACAAAGTCTGTTATTCAACTGCAAACAGTTATTACTCGAACAGATGGTGTTTTTAACAATTTCACAAACCATACTTCTGATAAGACTTGACAAATGACATTTAAAGAACGTCCAGCGTCACTATTCATCAGAACTGTTCGTTCGCTGAATGGTCGCCTGGCTGTTCAACGATATGTTTGTGGTTGAGCGGGGCATATCCCCGTCTCTCTCACGGAAGCAGGTGGCGGGTAATAGAATGACCTTGACCTCGTGTCGGAAGGCTTCGTAGACGGAGGAGTAGATGAGGACGTTCATGAAACTGTTACTGTTTGCCAGCCACAGAAACGCAAACTGGAGCTCCTTCGGGGTATGGATGCTGGGGTCAAAGGCAGACATTATTACTGATGCAGAGTACGGTCCCCAACACAGAAAGAACATCCCCGCAGTGATGCTGAGAATCTTGACAGCCTTCACGTCTCTCCTGGTTCGTTGGCTGGAACTTCCGACAGTCCCAAACCCTGATGTTTTGACCCTCCTCACTATATTGACTGTTGTGAATAGGATTATAGTTCCAGACAAACACGGAATCGCCATTCCAGTGATGATGCAAAACAGGGGGTACTCCCAGTATAGACCGCACATGCCCTCATTGAAACTGAACCTGTAGTAAATGAAGTCTTGTTTGGTAAAGATGACAGACGAGAAGGTCGCAATCGCAAGCACCCAACATGACGCCAGTCCAAAGTAGCATCTTCTGCTTGTTACAAGCGACGGGTAGTGCAGGGGTTTCATGAGAGCAATGTACCGGTCAATGCTCACGATTGAAAGACTCCATATTGACACAGTAACCGAGGTTCCATGCGTTACGCCGGCTATTTGGCACCACACGTGTCCGTACGGCCAGTAGCCCAGGACTGCGGACAGAACACACGGAGCACACGTCAGCAGACCCACAGACAAGTCAGCAACACTCAAGTTAGTCAGACACAGTTTGGAAATGTGAGGTATGGTCCTGGTTCTCCGGAGGATGATTATGTTGAGAATATTGGACGTAATCACAAAGAATGACACTGATAAGATTACGGGAGTTCGAATCCAAACTGAAACAGGGAAACCTTCTTGAACGAAACACATTCCTCCAGTGACATTCTTCAAGTCGGTTACTGTTACTCTGTCCCCCATCATTGACCACGAACACTAATGTTCCTTAATCAGCTAGAATCAAACAGTCTCCAGACAGCAGATCCGACACCAAACACACATCACGTGGTGTCAACTGTTCAGCTTCCTGTTGAATATGACCCGAACAGATAATTACAAACGGGCTCTTAATCCATTGGAGATGTGCGATTGGAAGTCTTTCTTGCAGATAATTAACTTCTTTGGGTACTAATCTTTAGAACTAATTACGGTATACTCTGTGTATCCACACAAAATCCTTTCTCTGCGATATCAGTTAGATGTATTTCAAACAAGCCTAAAACCAGCTTCTTTGTAGGAATTAAGAAGGATGGAGGTCTTTCCCGAGACAGGCAAATAGACATTAAACAGACATCGGGTTTTCTGGCATCAGTAATTCATGCCGGGATGGCAACAGGAAAATCGGTTTTCAGCTGAAACGTAATATTGTGCCTTCGAATAGGGTTCAGATAATTCACAAAACTGATCAGTTTGAAATAAAGTCGGCGAAAATCCGTGGATCCGGGTAAAGTTGCCTTCCCAGTTCGTGGTCCATATTGTTCATTTCAAAGCGAAGAAATGACAAGTTTAAAAAATGACGTTTTACCTAGTCTTTGGAAGTGTGATTTGATATCAAACCGCATGTATAACTCATTTTCACATAGTTACATATAAGGTCACAGGCAAAATAATATTGTTCATATGGAGGAGAGTTCAGTAGATTTAAAGATAAAACGTCAACCTGAATTATTCCATATAGGTAATTTACATTTCGAAGGTATCTGTATACACACAGCTTCACCGCTTTTTCAGTTCGCGTCCTTTCTGTGAAACCAGAAATGAGCCGGCTTTGGTTTTCTTCACACGGTCTCCATTATCCAGGCCGTCGTGAAATCAGAACTTCTCAGGTTTCAGATTCTCCAGGAAAGAATAATTACTGTCCGCACTCTGTATCTCTCTGCTCAAAATAATCATTATTTTTGTACATGAACAACAAATCTACCAAGACACTTAATTTAAAACCTGCATACTTTAATTCCACGTTCCCCATCCGTAAACACTTTCTGCCCTGATGTTGAATAGTTTCGCTGAAAGCTCGTGTGTAGGGAATGGTCCGGTAACATGAATTGTCAACAAATAAATGTATTATATGCAAACCAGCATGGATTTTTCACTTCTGTTGACATTATTGTCTCATCACGCACTTCAACTGTCCAGTGTCAACAGAATTATATTATATTTTATCAATCTTCACGGCATGGAATCCGCTTAATCACACAGTCAGCATTCATGGAAATGCACCAGTAGTCAAATTATGATGATGTTTATGCAACAAATTCAGTTGACGTTCATTTCCTTAATATCCAGTGAGTCGAATACTTGTTGGTAGAAGGAACGGTCTTTTCTTTTACAGTCTTTCAGAAAGTCTTTACGGACTGTTCATCAATTCTCACAGTAATATACATTACACACTGTCGAGACGTTCTGTTTCAAACCAGTCATTAGCGTTGTAGAATAATAAACACATGTAAAAAACTCTGTAACTGTCGAGGGATCACCCCAATCACACGACGCACAGTGAGCAAGGGTGTGTATGTACCGCTCCAGTATGTCACATGATGTGACTGGCGATTACCTCCGGTGGCCAATGACGTTGTGTGGTTTCACGAACTCCTACAGCTTAGGTATCACTAATGGCAGCCGTGACATATCGGGAACGCTTGTGCGTATAATGGTTGCTTGGTTCATTCTGGACAAACACCTCTTAGATACAAAAACAAAATAATCGACTCCAATAATCTGTTTCCCACCCTGTTTAATAGTGTCTGTATGTCGAGGAATATACTCCCCCGGACATCTGTTGCACTGTTTTGAAACCAGTTGTTTTCCGGCAGTGCGGACATGTCGTTGGATCACTTACGGTTTTTTTGGTATTGATACAATTTCGTTCTGAATGATTGTATTTCGTAGGAGACATAGCCTTTGTTACATAATTCATGAAAATGTATTTGGCACGGTATGTCCCTAAACCCCGATTACATTTTGTTTGATTATATTCTCGGTTACTTCAATTGAACAAACGTGTCTTCAACACTATCAGGGGTCTGTTATGTTGCGTTGTTATTAGAGGAAATAAACCGCACTCGCCAACAAGATTCAGCTGGGCCATAATCCAGCACGGCAGTGAGCCACTAGTCTGGTACACTTGCTTACTAATAACATATATTATTCACTTTGATATAGAAGAGAAGGATATTGAAATAATCACGTTTACTGCCAACCAGGGAGACACTGAGTGATATACCGTCTGGACTATGTATGGTAAATTGGACATTTAAAATACGATCGCCTCAGTGGACATGTAATGGAGGGGAACTGAGAGATTATCAACCGATTTATGTATCATCATACATATTTTACACAAGCATCAAAACGCCTTACATATTCATAACAATTATCTGTCAAAAGCAGAGATGATTGTGTATTATAAAGCAAAGATGATTGTGTATTTGATGTCATAATATCAAATATTAGCGTCAAAACCTTTCTCATACTCACATGAAATCATTGCAAAAATAGAAATCCACTATAAACCTCCGGCCACATCATACATTACAAACTGAGAATACTGCGTTTAAAGACAAGGCGAGCACATCCTGCACTATCGAAGCTTACATTACAAACACGTGCAAAGGTAAGTCCATGTTCACCTGAAACAACGCGGGAACACATTGCTAAACTCAAGTTAGTCCGGACCTCAGAAATCAGTGGCTTGTATAACAATTTTAGGTAAACGATTGACATGTCGCTGTATGTGTTTATCATGGAAAGTGCCATTGGAGCAGTATACGCAAATATATTCGCGAAAGTTTGGTATAAGTAGGAAGGCAGAATGATTCATTAAAATAAGAAACATGTTCATGATATAGTTGGACTCGAAAATAAGAAAGATTAGATGAAAACATACTCTGTTGTACGATTCTGACTATAGCAAAATAATGTGTTGATGAATATCTGTCGGTGAAAGCATAGTGTATTTTTACAAATGTGATGGTCACTGACGGGGTTGCTTCGCGTTCACTACGGGGCAAAGCATCTAAACATCCGATAAAGTAGACATTTGAAAATTACAATCCAGTGACTAACAACATGAGCATCGATCTACGCAATTGGGAACCGATGACATGTGTCAACCAGCGATCCCGTTAGTCGCCTCTTACGACAAGCATAGTCGCCTTTTATAGCATGCATGGGTTGGTTGCTGAAGGCCTATTCTACCCCGGGACCTTCACGGGTCACTTACATGAAAGAAGAACCACAGAAATGGTAAAGAGAAATATGGTTTCGGTAACATATATATATGCAGTTGATTTCATCACAAAATGCCAGGTGCGAGATTAAAAACGCTGCCATAAAAAACACAAGGGTAACACGTTAAAGCCCCCTTGTGACCTTGAAATGAAGGTCAAGGTCACAAAATCTGACCAGCACCTGTTTCATACTGTGATGAACCTAGGTACCAAATGTGCAAAGAATGAAGGCAACCGTTCTTCACTTATTCCATTTCGTACGTACGGACGGAGACTAATACTACTTCCCCGGGTTCGCGCTAAACGCGCGGCGGGGTATAGCTATATATTGATTACTGTGGTGAATAACAACATGTGTGCAAGTCTCAATAAGACCTTAAGACCGTATCAGGGGAACAATTAGTCAGTAACAATGGATATTAAATCGAAATTCATCGCGTTTACCCAGTCGTCCTTTCAATCAGTGAGATTAACATTAAGTAGAGATTGGAGGAACTACTCCAGCTACGTTCTCCCTATGTGTTATCGTATTGAAAAGGGCGAGACCCATGTTGTCATTAATGTTGTCATTGATATTCCTACCAGTGTTGGTCAATCGCTTGCATTTAACATCGTAAATATTTGAATTTACCAAGCCGCACCTAAACGTTTTCTTGCTATGGAAACTAATAGAAACCTGATGTAATACTGTTGCAGGTTGCGTTCACAGATGTTTACCCATGCTTAAATTTCACTTGACGAGTTACGACCCTCATTTCAAACTACATAACATTGGGATTTCCTCCAACAGATGAGGGGTACTCCGTGAATACTATGCAAACTGGTGTTAAACAAAACTCTCTTATGTGTTGCAAATATCTTATTTCAGGCGTTCGGGTCTTGACTCTCAGTGACCTCATGCAGTCATACAGTTTTCACTGCTATCCTGATAAGACCTATTTCATGGATTCTGGTCGATAGTGGTTTCTGTGGAGATAATATCTGTGAAGAGCCAAGTCAAAATAGGCATTCAGCAACCTATGCGTGTCGTAAGACAGGCCCGCTGACGTGGTTGACACAAGTCACTTTATCCCAATTGCTTAGATTGATGCTCATGCTCAGACCGCCACCATACAGCTGGCATATGGCATTGACGTGTTCGTGTATCCCTCGCCATCAGCATGTTCGTCCACAGAGACATGTCGTAGCGTCATCTTTTCAACAATAGTTGAGGTAATGGAGAAGTAAACGCAATGGTTTTCTTCTCCGGCCCATTCAAATAATTTAAACGGTAATGTTTCTATGTTTTCAGTGAACATATCGTCAGTTTACAACAAACGAGTGAAAAAAATGGCGTAGCTGGTTTGTGTCAATGGTCAGTTTGGTCTTACACAATGTGCCCTTGTTGGAAATCAAACCATGGTACTTGACGAGCCAAAGGTCTTCCTAGTTCCCCAATTGTTATGAAGGTTTTTCACGGTCTAGATCTTTTCTTGGGCGATGTTTGGTTTTTACACCGCTTAAAAGTGTGTCCCCCTGAAGCATGTTAAGTGAGAAAGTCCAAATAGTCTCATACGATTACTATTTTGGTTACACCCACAAGCACGATATGGTGCTGTCAAAACATGAAACATAATCAAACCCAAACCATAGGATCAATACTTAGAGTGAGTCTAAGAACATTACTCCCATAACATCACTGTCATAATTCCTGTAATTTGGATATACACGCTCAAAACTAATATCTGGATTTTCGAAGCTCTGTTATGATAGTCGTAATTTAGCGTTAATTCAGTGCTATGAGAGCTTCGAAAATCTAGGCCCATGGCCTCCTTTTACAAAGCACTAATGTGATCGCAAGTCATTAAGGTAACCTTAGTGCAATATACAAAAATGGAAGTTAATGTTAACCTTAGTAAAGCGTGCTTCGTGAAAGGAGCCTCAGATTTTTAACAGAGATCCTCTTCACTGGAAACTACACACACAACTAGTAACCAGTTATGAAGTTAATACCACAAAAAATACCACCGCCAGCCAGCATCTAGCCCTTATTGAGCATATACACGCAGAAATTCTCACTTCTTTCCTTACCAGGGGTAGCTGAAAGGGCAAGAGTGTGGGTGTTATTTCTGATGCAAAGAGTTGTCATTCTTTGAATAATTGACAATAATTCTTACGAATCGCCTTCCTCTCTCAGAATGCCGGACTGACACTGTTCTTCCTTTCGCTCTGATCTGAAGACCTACATCTACAGATCTGCCTATTCCAAATGATTCCTATCACTATGCAACGTTCTTCCACGGATACTCTACAACACAGAGCCCCTGTATCGGCTCCCTGGTTCTTCCTATGTTTTATGAACTTCCTTCTCCCGCATCAACGACTTTTCACCCGCTCCTATCGCGCTAACAGTAAGCTCTACTTTCCTCTCTGTCAAAATGCGCTAACACAAACGCCGAGAAAAAGTGTACTGATGATCAGAGATCATGGGTGGGTACCTATACCACCGTAGAAGTGCGGAAAGTAGTTCGAGAACTGGGTTATGTGGTCAGGCGTTTCTACTCTGCCTGGCACTTTTCCCAATTCAAGGTTTACGACCCCGACAATGCCGGAACAATGGGATAGTCGAGGGGTACGTCAACAACGTCTACAAACTGAAACAAGAAGCCAGCGTCTACCCTTCCAAATGCGTGATGGAGGTTAGCCTGCGTCATTTCGCCGAGGAAGTTTTCCGAAAGGAAGGAGTTTGTATGGTTCCCCGATAGACATCCTGCTATAAGTCTCTGCCTCTAAGAGGCGTGAGCATGTCGCTGGTAACAATAAAACATTCGATGTATACACAGTAGTAATAGTAGCCTGCATACCATCATGACTCAACAGCCGAACGACTGGGTGGGTAAGAACTCGGACGATATGTTCCAGATCAGCCCTTCGACACAGCATGGGTTCCTCCTCCTCCTCCTCCTCCTCCTCCAAACCACCAACCCCATAGCTCCAACCACAACCTCGCCCACCACATAAAAGATGCCTCACCGACCACGGCAGACCGAGGCAACAGCATCGCCGACAACGGAGAACAACCCAGCAACAACAAAGACAATCACCACCACCACCTCCAAAAAACAACAATGCCACCACTGCCCCCAAACTTCACCAACATAGCGAAAACCCACCCACCAAAACTACCACCACAACGACCATCCATGCATCACCCCCAAACTTAAAGGGAGTGAGGAAGCCCTTAAAAGAAGAAAAAGAAGAGAAAAAACGATGACGACAAGGAGCACAATGGCATAACAACCACTAGAAACAAATGATTGCACCCTCTTCTACGAATATAGGTATTCAAGAACATCGAGATGATGGAGAAGAAGAAACAACCATTGAACACAACGCTGAATTACAGAGGCTCGTTGTCGAGCTGATGGTAGCGACAACAGTCACAGGTGAAAAAGTGCATCCTAACGAAAAAAATAGACAAACGGGTATCACCGTCCCTTCACGAAGTGTTCAACGCAGTGTTCAGGTGTACTCCCTAAAGAAGCGACACCATGCAAGTCGATACACACGTGTCTCCACCCCTTTTATAAACAGCCTGTGCAGTAGAGAGAGAGAGAGAGAGAGAGAGAGACAGAGAGAGACACTGCATTGTCACCACCTGAGCCCCTTACAAACATGGCTGGCTATGGCGCACCCGAACAGGAACTGTAAGCAGACAGAACTCATTTCCTAGCAGGTAAAACCGCATTCATAAAACACATTGAAAACGATATCAACAGTCCGTGGCATACCTTGCTACAAAAATTACCAGACATCATAGTGAGTGAGTGACTGAGTTTAGAGACTCAGCATTATTCCAGCCATATGGCGGCGGTCGGTAAATAATTGAGTCCGGACCATAAAATCCAGTGACCAACAACATGAGCATCGATCTGCGCAAACGCGAACCAATGACGTTTCAACCAAGTCACCGAGTCGGACATCCCAATCCTGTTAGTCGCCTCTTACGACATGCATAGTCTACGACATGCATGGGTTGCTGAAGGCCTATTCTACCCCGGGACCTTCACGGGTCCACAACTCAGATGAAAAGAAGATATTGAAGCATGCACAGTAAAGAGCTGTGTGAAGCTCCGTGTGTCTTCATGGCCCAGGAATTCACCTAGTATAGGAGACTTGGTGGCACCACCTTGCCAGATGTTGTAATCTTGCTGTTGTAATCTTGAGATGATTCTATGCTCATCTCAGGTTTGGGGAACACAGTGTTCCAAGCCCTCCATTGCTGTAACATGGAGCTAAGGGTTAAGGATATACCCAGCCTAACATGATTTGCTGCATGCAAAACTGAAGATGGAGGAAACATTATATAGGCCTACTTATGACCACTAATATCCAGACCTTGTCTTGTGTCAAAACACAAAAACATGTGCTTCACTTCACACCAACAACGGTAGATCAAACAAGTCAATTTTGTGTTGATTCTCTCTCTCACTCACTCTCTCTCTCTCACACATGCACACATCAAAGAAGTAATAGAGGGAGAGAACTCTTAAGAATATTAGCTTTCTTGCATGCCTGAGGAAATGCAACTACTTGCAGCTCTACTTAATTTGACATACTCTAAATACAACCATAGTTCTTACAATACTTCATAGTTTCTTCTATGGAGAAAATTTGTCAAAACAAATGAGTGAAATATGTTTATTCCACAGTATATCAGGGTCTAACATGTCTGACACTCTTAATATTGCTATGTCCTGTTTTAATCTCCACTTCCAAGACCAGAGAACTATCGTAACTCTCATCTTTAACACTGACTTAAGCCACCCAAGTGATAATGTCAATAGTATACATATATATATGCTATGTAGGGTATACATACCCCACAAGTTACATTTCCAGTTAATAAATAAAAGTTAAAGATAAAACATCAAGATATATACATTTATCACCTTCCTGTCTTTCACCATTCTATGAATTCATTACATAAACAGTTTAGACTTAACAACTGACTATCAATATATTTTGCATTTATGAGGTATTTATTGTGGAGCAGAATCATGTTAAGTAAATTTCACAGATTTGGAAATCATGAAAAATACATTCATCATAATAACTTAACACACTGTTTATTGTATCACCACACACAAATTATATAAAATCAGTGAAATCATTCAAGGCAGCAATGCATCACAACAAAGCAAAAACAGCTTGCTCAGCAACACAAACACCAGAGACTCAAATGTAACATATGATACGAAGTGTAATCCCAAATATGTTACAATATCCTGTTTGATAAAGGTATCTACTTACACAATACACTATAAAATAAACATTTGCTGACATTAAGCTCAGATCTTTGAAGGGCATTTAGAAGTGGAATACGAAAGAAAAGCAACATTTATAGATGTCAACTTCTTCATTATGAATAATATGACCTTTTGGCGCATATACTAGCTCCTTCTTCAGGACCTGATGACGTTTTATTCACAATAAAGAAGTTGACATCCATCAAAGTTGCTTTTCTAATATTAAGCTCTTTTCCACACCAAGCTTATTTGTCCAAGAAGACACTGTGTGACAATCACAGGTGAAGTAATATCACCATCCAAATAGTAACAAAGTACAGTAGTTCATCACAAACATACAGGTGATCTGACCCCTGCATGTAGTAATCTCAAGCTATGAGAAAAAGGCTGTTGAATGCTGGACATAGTGAAACAGATTAAACAAAACCATGTTGTTTAATGGGTGTGTTTGATGAAAAAATCTTTGGATGGCACCTGGAGGTGATAACATAACAGGGAACATTTACAAGATGTCCACTGCTTAAATTCAAGGCACACAATTATTTAGGGTATACTCCATTTTTTTTACATGGAGTAAGATCATAAAAAGAGTGAAAACGTACTCCAAAATTTTCTGCTCCTTATATTGAAGGTCACATCTGGGAATTTACCCTGTCGTGATCCCAGGAATAACATTCTTACGGTAACAAAAGTGCATGTACAGTGTTACAGAATTAAGGAAATTTTTTATACAAGTGACACTTCCTCCTGCAAGTACTGAGGCCACACCACCATCCGTTCTTCTGCACATAGGGCCACACTAACTCCACAGATCATCTTGTTCCTTCTCCAAGAGATGAGGTTACTGACCCTACACAACAAGCTGTTCCTCTTTCTGAAGATCTAGCTGGAACTGTCCCTGTATCTGGGGTATCAGGTCCGGGTTTAGAAACAGGTCGATGACCGTCATAGCTAGAGCTTTCCCCACAGACAGTGTGTAGCCCTGTGCTTCCCCCTTCCCTGCTCGGGATAAACATCATGTCAGTACAATGTTGAACTAGTATAGCTGAACTGACATCATCTCAATTTACATTCAGTACACATATTTCATATTTCTTATATACTGAAATTAAATGTTGATTCGATTATGAAGTAATTTTCTGAATATAATAGATATTTTATACTTATCCTGACATATGCTTGTTATGCTTATCTCCTCCCTCTATGTGAAGATAGTGGAACACCTGAAATCCCTCAAATTTCCTTGTATTAAAAGCGGATGTACAATACATTCAATACCAGGAATCCCAGGTATAGTATTGGTATAGTATTGGGATTCCTGGTAGAGTATTGAGGTTTCTATATGGACATTTTTTTGTAAGTATAGTACATACTCAGAAACCTATACCACCCAAAAGAGACTTATCTTCGGAGGACATCCAAGAAATATGCTCCCTTCACAGTGTGGTCACTCCAGGCAATGTTAAAAAACGCTTCGGTATAGGATCCACAAGGCTGTACGAGATATGAAGAGAACATGATGTCTTGCCCACTGACAAGAAAGCCCCAAATCCAACCTTCGACCTTCGACCATCTTGCCCGCTATTGAGACACCTCCAAATCCAATGATCCAGGACTTCTACGATCATATGTGGAAGATTGAGACTCGTTCGGAGCAAAACACGAAGACAGTGTCAGCTCTTGTGAAGCAAAAAGGATTATTGTTGTCGGCTCGAGCAGAGCAAACAACGAACATGTTGGTCGATATCTTGTCTAAGCTGGACAAGGAAGAACTCCAAGAGGTAATGGAAGTTGAGGTGAATATAGAAGACATTGAGGAGGAACAAGAACAGGTCCTTTATGATATACAGGAAATTGGGCGGATGGTAGAATCAACCAAAAATTTTGTATTTTGTGGCCAAACAAGATGATTCACAGTTCGTGCACCCCATACACAAACAGGACGATGTGAAGAAGGAAATGCCTTCCAGGGACCCCTTCCACTTGAACTAAAATGTATGCACCTCGAACTACAAACGATGTATGTTTTTCATTAGCATGCATTTCAGACTACATAGCAATGTATGTTTTTCGTCTGCATGCACCTGCAACTCAAACTACAAACGATGTATATTTTTTGTTTGCATCCAGTCCTTGTAGAAAAAAAATATCAAGGGAGTGACTTGTATTTTTCATTCCCCCCAAGGTCTGGAACCAGCAACTCAACTCCTCTGTTGTCTTTCCTTCTTGAAATAGGTGATCAACATATTTTCCTGAGCCTACACAGAAATGATTCATTCACCAACCGTAAACATTCTATCCCGCCAAAGTCCCGAATTGTTTCTTGTATATTTTACCCGTAAACTGGAAATGTTTCCCCACTTGATGAATTAAGAATCAACAACAGTCTCTTCTTACCTTCATATTTAGCCACAGCAAAATTTGTGCATGTATAGTCTCCTTCTGGAGTCTCAGAAGCTTTTTCATGTTTACTACATGGTGGTGCTGCTACTTCCAGTAGTTTTGGTCCACCATAGTTCGGTAATTAGTTCATAATAATTTTATATGATCTTAAATCCCCCTGCTGGTTCTGTTTCCCCTGCTATTAACCGTAAAAAACATTGATCGTTCTTACACATACAAGGACTTGCTAATTTCTTAGTGAGCAATGTGTATCGTAAAGCCCACCTAAGGCAGTCATTACCTTATATATTCTCTATATTGTGAAATAACCATCTATTAGTATCTGTTTAGGAACCTCAAGGGGGAGGCGTTCCTTAGGTGTGCAGTCTATGTCTTTATTTTTCCATTAAACACATTTCATGCTTCTGATGCAGTGATCAATTGCACCACACTTACAAGATGAGTTGTCACCATCAAAGATTGGAGGGGGCTTTCAGTTATTGAGGCAGTCAGTGCCTCTGTTACGTCTATCATAGGGGGACCCCCCTGGAGAGTCTGAGAGTATAATTCGTAGTTTTCCTCCAGCTGGTTGAAATTTGTTTGGTTGGTAGAGGTGAACGAAATCAATTATTTCCCCGTTTTTTACAAACTCCTTGCAGACTTGTAAATAGTGTTCTAGAAATTGTTTAGGAATCTGGTATCGCTCGTAAAAGGTTTAGCCATGATCACTCCATGATTTGTTTCTCTCGATCAGAAAGAAATACAAATGGGACATCTACTATTTCTTCTAATTTTTCAGAATCCTGAGGTTTACGGATTTTCATATATCTAGATTGTGATATATCATATTTTTTCTTTGATTCTGGAACGGACAAATTATCTGATCTGATCTCAGCATAAGCTTCACGTGATAGTTTGGTTCAGGGCATTTTATACTATGTACCTATTATCATTTTAGTTGGAGGTACACTTTGCGCCGGGGGTTAACCATAGCATTGAAATATTTAGGGAGTCAATGGTACATAGTTTGCTATATCCATGTTAATCTTATCAACAGCCCAGCCAGAGCCTTTATTAGTGTAACATTTTAGTGTTTCTCGGATTTTTTCTAATGACTGGCCAATAGTATCTGGGTGTGATGCAACTTCCTGAAGTAAACGTTGTTATCCCATTCGCCTGTTGTTGGGGGGCACTCCACATAGAACAATGTGAGTGGGTCACTTTGGAGTGGTTGAATGGTTATAAAACATTCAAGTGAAGATTAAAGTGCCTTTATTGTGGTACAACTGCAAATTTGGCAGAATTACTCACCTCTGTAAATTTATATGTGGACGTTTTTTTGCAGATGAAAAGTGGTCGTATGAGGCATATAGGTGTGGGGGTACTTTTGGCTCTCCCTGCAAATTTGCAGGCAATTTGGCTCTGCGTCCCAGAACCCCCATTGTCTCTACTACTAGACACCTGATGAGTGGGTGAGTGAAACTAAGTGCCTCTGTGGAACTGTTAGTTGTTGTGTGACAACAAGTGGCCCAAACTGGTCATGCTAGTGATGTCCTCCGTGGCAATGTATTTGATTTCAAAAAGCAGCCCTCCATTATAGATGTTAGTGAGCTGTTTCCATGAACAGCAAGTGTCAGTGCCAAAGCTCTCACTTCGTGGGGGTTGGAAGTTCTCGGAAGTTTGAGTCCTGCTGCTTTGTAGGCCCTCAGTATCCCTACTATGATAGTGTTGCAGGATACTTCTGTTGATGTCTCAATAGATAGTGGGATGAATAGGCAGTTGAACTTTTGTCTCCTTGACTTAGTTCACAGAAGATATATTTTAAATGCTCTGACTGGGCATAATGACAAAGCCTGGGTATCATGTAGCCCAAGGACGGTCAATAATGCGGGGATGTGGAATTGTCATACCAGCTGTCTTGGCAGTTCATCACAGGCCTTTGGTGCGCAATCTCATAACGACTGGTGTCGAATCGTGTACGACTGAAGTCAAGAGCATGTATTTCTTCAGCACTTTCGTCAGCTTGACGCCAGTTATCCTGGTGATGACAGAGCTGGGTGTTGCTAAGTAGGTCAATAGTGTAGAACCTTTAAATCCACGTAGTTAACATAAGTAGTCCGCTACTTGGAGATGTTTGACTTTCATTGCAGTGAAGCCCTTCCACTTTGTGCATGTCTCAAATCCCATCCACTTATCGTCGTAGGAGTGACTTGGTCTATGTACAGCTAAGGTGTGTGGATGGACAAGTACGTTCTTCCATTCTGGTAGCCTCAGTAATGGATGTCCTTATTACTCGATAAGTCATGGAAACCTTTTTCTCCCTGGCCAGTAGGCACAACTAAAGTCAGTTGCATTGTCGTGTATTTTATCTTACCAATGACCTCCGGTAGTACGACCGGAGGCGAGAAAGCAAAAGCATTCATTCATTCACATGAGATGCTGAGAGCAACTGCTGCCCCTGGAAATGGAGATACAAATGTTGGTATCTGCTGAACTTGGCAGCCAATATACAAATGTTGGTATCTGCTGAACTTGGCAGCCAATATACAAATGTTGGTATCTGCTGAACTTGGCAGCCAATATACAAATGTTGGTATCTGCTGAACTTGGCAGCCAATATACAAATGTTGGTATCTGCTGAACTAGGCAGCCAATATACAAATGTTGGTATCTGCTGAACTTGGCAGCCAATATACAAATGTTGGTATCTGCTGAACTTGGCAGCCAATATACAAATGTTGGTATCTGCTGAACTTGGCAGCCAATATACAAATGTTGGTATCTGCTGAACTTGGCAGCCAATATACAAATGTTGGTATCTGCTGAACTAGGCAGCCAATATACAAATGTTGGTATCTGCTGAACTAGGCAGCCAATATACAAATGTTGGTATCTGCTGAACTTGGCAGCCAATATACAAATGTTGGTATCTGCTGAACTAGGCAGCCAATATACAAATGTTGGTATCTGCTGAACTTGGCAGCCAATATACAAATGTTGGTATCTGCTGAACTTGGCAGCCAATATACAAATGTTGGTATCTGCTGAACTAGGCAGCCAATATACAAATGTTGGTATCTGCTGAACTTGGCAGCCAATATACAAATGTTGGTATCTGCTGAACTTGGCAGCCAATATACAAATGTTGGTATCTGCTGAACTTGGCAGCCAATATACAAATGTTGGTATCTGCTGAACTAGGCAGCCAATATACAAATGTTGGTATCTGCTGAACTAGGCAGTCAATATACAAATGTTGGTATCTGCTGAACTTGGCAGCCAATATACAAATGTTGGTATCTGCTGAACTTGGCAGCCAATATACAAATGTTGGTATCTGCTGAACTTGGCAGCCAATATACAAATGTTGGTATCTGCTGAACTTGGCAGCCAATATACAAATGTTGGTATCTGCTGAACTTGGCAGCCAATATACAAATGTTGGTATCTGCTGAACTTGGCAGCCAATATACAAATGTTGGTATCTGCTGAACTTGGCAGCCAATATACAAATGTTGGTATCTGCTGAACTTGGCAGCCAATATACAAATGTTGGTATCTGCTGAACTTGGCAGCCAATATACAAATGTTGGTATCTGCTGAACTTGGCAGCCAATATACAAATGTTGGTATCTGCTGAACTAGGCAGCCAATATACAAATGTTGGTATCTGCTGAACTTGGCAGCCAATATACAAATGTTGGTATCTGCTGAACTTGGCAGCCAATATACAAATGTTGGTATCTGCTGAACTTGGCAGCCAATATACAAATGTTGGTATCTGCTGAACTAGGCAGCCAATATACAAATGTTGGTATCTGCTGAACTTGGCAGCCAATATACAAATGTTGGTATCTGCTGAACTAGGCAGCCAATATACAAATGTTGGTATCTGCTGAACTAGGCAGCCAATATACAAATGTTGGTATCTGCTGAACTTGGCAGCCAATATACAAATGTTGGTATCTGCTGAACTTGGCAGCCAATATACAAATGTTGGTATCTGCTGAACTTGGCAGCCAATATACAAATGTTGGTATCTGCTGAACTAGGCAGCCAATATACAAATGTTGGTATCTGCTGAACTTGGCAGCCAATATACAAATGTTGGTATCTGCTGAACTTGGCAGCCAATATACAAATGTTGGTATCTGCTGAACTTGGCAGCCAATATACAAATGTTGGTATCTGCTGAACTTGGCAGCCAATATACAAATGTTGGTATCTGCTGAACTTGGCAGCCAATATACAAATGTTGGTATCTGCTGAACTTGGCAGCCAATATACAAATGTTGGTATCTGCTGAACTTGGCAGCAAATAGGACTATTTGTGGTGATCCTAATGTCTGACTGATGAGTCGAAATGCCTCTTGATGTATCCACTCTGTTGTAGATGGTTATAATGGAAGCTGAAAGCTGTAGCAGCCTGTGAGAACATACTGACCCTTTCTTGTTTATGTAGAACACTACTGTGGAGTTGTCGGTGTGGACCATCAGTAGTCTATTCCTCAATGCAGACGACCATCGTCATACTGCATTGATTACAGCTTTCATCTCCTGGTGGTTGACATTCAGAGTGTGTTCGCTGCTCACCAAAATTCCTGCTGCGACCTCGTTGTCCAGGTGGGCACAGGTGACTGCTGTATGAAATAAGTCTGCAACATTGTAATGGGCTTAGTTGTAGTCTTTCCCTTCTGGTCAAATGCTGTGCTGAGGTAAGCAGACCGAGTAAATACTGCCACTGTTAAAGTGGTAACAGAGAGAGTAGAACATGCAGTATCATGGCTTGAATCTTGTCTCGACACTTTTGTGTTGGGAAGATTTTCCTTCCTGGAATGCAGAACTTGCGTCAGATTCAACTCTGACTTCATCAATCTTCCAGTAATGCAATACGCCATGTGCACCATGCTCGTTGCTACAGGAATGTTTCAGTCAGCTGAATATTCATGAAGACAGTTAGTGAGGTAGTACAAACAGGTATACACTTCATCTATCATAAAGATGTTGGTACCAGAATTGATTTGTCTTCAGATTGTCAACACTGTAAGTTGTGAGCAAGCTGTCCTCCATGTGAAGTCTATTTACAGCTGACTGGCTGCTGTTATGGTGAAAAATTTGCCATGAGAAAAGGTATAAGAAATCCCCTATGAACCCAAAAAAATACCAGAAACACTGACAAGTCTAAAATTTTCAATATTATGTATTGAGCAGACAGCAAGATACAATGATTCACAATAGAGGTTTCTAATACAATGCAACTAAGTCAAATCTAAAGTAATGGGTCACAAATATAATATCAGCTCACCAAACTCTTGGTTTTCAGTGAGAAACATATCTATGAAATCTTTCACTGTGAGCCGTCTTGGCTGTAGGTCAAGCTGTATGAAGAGGCAGACAGATCTAGGACAAATGATGACAACTCCAGTAAATCTGTGTGTGGTCAACACAGCAACCAGCACTGATACACAGTCACTGATTCTTGAGCATACCAGCAAAGTATGGAACCTTCACGATCGGCTAGTGTTTACACACCAAAGGGAGGCAACTCTAAAGTGCTACCTTAAAGGCGTGCTGCTAAAACAATGTTACTGTGATACGAAATGTGACCCATTATAACTATCACTCAAAACTCTAAACATTGTGACATAATAATAACTATAACTTAATCAATAACAATACAAATTACAGGAAACAGCCTCTTGTAACACTTCCGCAGCAGAACTGTCATATGTTGCTGCAGGCCTCCAAATAATTAATGTTGAATCTGCTGTTAGAAGACCTCTTTGCCTCGTGAAGACAATCAAATGCCGCTGTAGACTGCTATCTGGGTTGTAAATGAAAACTTTCCAACATTGAAAGGGTTGTTTACATCTGTAGACGACTTCCTGACACACGACCATTGGCCACATTAAGCACGGGGTGTTGTCTTTTGAGGACCAGTGAGATTGCACATGTGACGTCACTGGTGTTCCAGCAAAAAAAAGATCATCGCGAAATGCTTTCGGTGATTCCCCTCACAAGCTTTTGGGCTTGTCTGAACTTCACTGTTCAGCTTGTCCCACAGATACACGAATGAGCATGTGCATAGATGACTCAGAAAAAGCATGTGATAAGATCATCATATCCCCTTCAAAGTTCAAATCCTCTGGCTTCAAACTGCAAGCGTTGGTATGCAGATTCTGCATGCGTTGGTCTAGCTGAATAGTCTGCATGTATGCATGCGAGCTCCTGTGGAGAATGTAGATCTGTCTTCAATGGTGATGATGACATGTATCTGAAGCCGTAGCCTCATGAAGCATCCGTGGAACCCTTCTTGCTGAAGTGCTGAAGGTGCTAATGTACAATCGCCAAGTCAATTGTTTAGTAAATCTCCAAGTGTTGAACTACAGGATGTCTTAATGCTGATACATCACAGTATGACAACCCATTGATAAGTTGTCCGTACAGCCCATGGTGATGATCTTCGTGATCGAGTGTGTTCACACGATGAATCCTCTCCATCCGACAGAGCTACAGTAGTTGAACAGTGGTCGAACCGTAACGCAAGATGACTGTAGTAGACTACTGTAGATTCGCAGAAGATGTATCCGATGTGTATTCACTTCCAATGAAGAGGAAGAACGAAGACAGAGTCTCCGAAGAATGGGAGATGCTGACGACAAATGCTTGCCGCTGTAGCGGAATCCATGAGTGTGGGCACCATGCGAGTGGATGGAAGGTGCTTCATCAAAACTGCGTCGTGATGATACAGCCAACAGTGATGACTTCCGTGAACGGGAGCATGAATATGATGCATCCTCTTCATCCGATGGACCAAATGCAGTTGATGAACTGTCACGCAGGGCGACTGTAGCTGTAACTGAACACTGATGTTTCTGCTCTGCTTCAAAACAGCAAACCATTAGATTCATCTCCTGTTGATTGTAGATGATGAGGATGTCTGTGTAGAAAGTAGACTCTCTGAAGGTTGCAGTGTTGTTGTAGATATAGCTGATGAAGGTCTAGTAGACGCTGAACAGTGATCAGGAGTGCTGTACCTCAGGGAGTAGTAGTGGAAGTTTGTCATAGATCTGACATTTGTCAGGTGGGAAGGACATTGTAGAAGATGTTGTTTCAGTAACAATCGATTAGTTGAAGACTTGGTCTTAAATGACAACTTCAACTTCTTAGGTTGAGATGATCCCTATTCTGACGATGTCTTCTTCTGAGATCTAGACGACATCTTGTTGGCATCACGACCATGCCCCCAGGTCAAAACATGGTTTCTAGACTTGAGAGAGCCTATGTTGTTTGTACTTAGCGCACCTCTGGACAGTACATAAATATAAAGCAAAATCTGTACCAGGTAAATTCTTGCAAAGTTCATCGCAAACGGTGGAAGAACAAATAGATTTGCATAAAGGACATAATATATGCAGGTCAACCGCCAACAGCCATAACTTACAGTGGGATCACGATTTCATCAACTAAAAGTTGAAGAAAACATGCCCAAATCACTTGGAAAATACATATTTCAAGAATAATTACACACCATGACAATGATAAATACAGTATAAAAAAACAAATATGACACAATTTAGTTTAAAGGACCGAAAAAAAGGAAAACTTATCGCCATATCGAGACTCAAAGTGCATCCAACCATCCTTGCCGGGTGATGAAGGAGTGAGTGACAACCATGGCTGGTCATTGGTGGGAAAGGGAGGCTTCCGGTGGGTGAGTGTATTCTAAGTCCACTTCAAATGGAAGTGAATTTCAAGGGATTTCAAGTGTTCTACTATCTTCACATACAGAGAGGAGACAAACATAATAAACATCTGTCTGGATAGGGAAAAATTTGGAATTATACAGGACAAATATTATGGAGAACAACTTCTTGATTTTTTAAAAGAAAAAGAAAACAAGAAGTTGTTATTCATAAGATTTGTCTTGCATTAATTACTACACCAACTTCTCTTTGAAGAATCATATTTTGGAATTAATAAATAAATGGAATGAACCACAACAGAAAGCAGATTAGATTAACACACTGTATGAAAAATACTTCGATACTTGTATATTTGAAAAAGATAAAGTGAACTTAAACAAAAGCATGGTAGGAGGGGATGCATGGGATTCGCATGATGTGATAGCTGTCCCGAGTGATGAATCCATCATCTTCCAGAACAGTCCAACATGTTTTGGAGCAACTGTCCCTCCCTAGAGAGCAAATAATTTATTTCATGTCTGCCTGGTTCACTTTGTGAAATGGGCTCTTATTCTCAAAAACGTTCCTACTGCTTTTAACAATATAACAGTTCAGGGCAAAAGTGTGCTTTATTACACTATACATGGTGGTAGAGCAAACTGTATTTCTTTTCTAAGATGCCATATTTAATCATTTCTAAGCCTAATTTCAAATAAGCTATGGCAGAAAACAAACGACGGTGTCTGTGACCTAAATTAAGAATCCTTGCACAGGGCTAACTGATGTGCTGTTCTTTTGACGTGTCAGCCCCCTACGTTAAGACAAAGGTTACTAGAAAAACAAATGATGAACAGTTTGGTGAAGGTTTATGTTTGGGTTCAATATATTTTCTCCAGATCATTTTAATTACATCTGTGATTCTCTTAAACCATACAAGGCAATATGACTGTCTCATTTCTACTACCACCAATAGTTTAGATCAGTACTTTCAGCTGAAGTTGACATTCCACGATTACATTGTGCGAATGTAAACTTTGCAAAACATTACTGTGTAGAACATTTTATCCGTCGGAAAACATAAACGTAAGGTTTCAACCAGTGATGTTAGCTGTGTGATGCAACTGCAAACCAAGAAACGGGATGCGACAAGGCAGTTTACTGTGGGAGACGGTATGGGGCTATGGCAGCTGACATCCATCGTGACATCGGTTACATTGTGATGTAATGCAAAAAAGTTTGATTACAAGGGGGTGGACTGGAATGGCGCAGTGATGTAAACACATTGTGACGTAATGCAAAAAGTGCACATTATCGTCTGATAAAGTATTGTCGGCGCCTTTGATCTTTCAATTGACCTCAACATGTTTTGGAGCAACTGTCCCTCTCTAGAGAGCAGATAATATATTTCATGGTCTACATCGTCTGCCTGGTTCACTTTGTGAACTGGGCTCTTATTCTCAAAACGTTTATAGCCCTGAGACTTCTGAACTTTAATCGTAGCCAATGGGTCAAAAATGGGCTTAAGAAGTTTGAAGGGCTACAAAGATTTTGAAAATTGATAGCCGGGTGATGTTTTGAACATGGTGACCACAGTGGGGTACTGACTTAGTGAGTCCTTCAACAAACAACTTTAACAATGAACACGCTCACAACAAACTGACACCATAATAATATCAGTCATGAAGTAGTCTCAGTAATCTACATTTAGTTGACCCTTTGAGTTTATTAGATTTACTGCATTCTAAAGGCTTAGAAAACTATGAGTCTTTGATTTGCAGTTGATCAGGACAACAGGAAGTGTGATGCCTATTCATGTATGGTTGCTTAAATATATTCATATTTTCATGAGCAATATATTTGGGTACCTGCAGCCTTGGCAAAGTCTGCTGAGTGTCCACTGGCTGTTGTCCCAAAGTGGAACTTGGGGTGTATACTGGGTACAACATGCGACACATTGCCCATATCTGTTGAGCCTCCCTGCTTGGCAATCTTAGCAGGGTCTTGTTCAAACTGGATTCCAACTTGAACACCATTAGTTTCATACAGAGCTGCTAGGATATTGTTGCTCATCAGAGCTGAGTACGGTTTTTCATCAAACTGACACTCCACCTGGTGACAGGAAAAGAGTTTGAAAGAAGATCGTAAGCATCATGATCTGACAAAACAGGACTGTGACTAATTCCCATCTCTGTCAAATGAAGGAAAAAAAAGAACTTAGATTCCTTACTCCAGATTCTGGACTGAAAGGATCAATTGATCATGTATCTAACAGTCCTTATTCCTAATCAACTGTATAAATACTCTTCTCACACATTCAGTACGAACCTAGGAAAATCAGGGTTAGAATTATTAAGGGTCAACCTTAAATACTGTGTACAGAAACCCTCCACGCTACTATTAAAAGCACTTTGGAGGCCATTATCAGGGATCAGTCTTCATAATTTCCTTTCGTACCCAACAACAAATACTTAAGTGACATTTGGTAGCTGTCCAGTTGTGACTCATTAAGCACTCACTGTACATCCTGTGGCTTGAGCAGCTCCATGTACACACGCCTCAAACTTGGTTTTAAGGATGGCTAGTTCAGGGTCCGTGGGAGCCCTGATCATGTATTGCAGCTCTGTTAATTCAGGTATGATGTTTGGCTTGGCACCCCCATTTGAAATAACACCTAACATAGAAAACATAATGTACTTAGTTATGAAAGTTCAACAATAATATAATTAAACTCATTTATGGCAGCAACTGAATATTAAATTACATGCACATTAACATATAGGCAAATGATTGTTGATTCAAATAAATGTATTTGTTTGCTTCATGTAGCAATATTCCATCCATTATTACAGTTCTGTAAATGATCAACTCTGGGCCAGACAAACAAGTGGCTGATAGTATGAACACATATTCTAACAGACAATGACCTTGGTGAGTTCTTCCAACCAGCACAGGACACTGGTGACTCGCCACTAAAGTTGATATACATCCTCTACAGATTCAGGCCTTGCAATTTGGAAAAACTACACAAGCCAGGAATATTCTCATTCAGCCCTGGACTGAAAATAAGTTACCTCCCTTACTCTTACATTTGATTGTTCAGTAAAATGTTAAAGAAGATCAAGGGTAGACAAGTCACAAGAACACCTGGAATTAATGTGTATGTGTTTGTTTACCAAAATACAATCCCCACAGATATAAATGATGGCTTTTGCACAGATGATCATTTTAATCATTTTCATGTCTGTACCATGGATCCTCCAGGTCGGTTTGATCTGCTGCCTCAGACAGGAGATATTCTGGTAGCAGAGAACGGCAGCATCGAGGGCATTCACTCCATTCCAGGGGAAGCTTGCTGCATGAGAAGCTCGGCCTCGGAACCTAATTGTAGCTCTGAAGGAGAAACATCAGTGAAATGTAATTCTTGTTTGGATTATTGTACATTTTCATCACACAAGAGAGGAAGGTTCAGGATTTATCTAAGGCTATAAGCTTAGTGCCCATAGCAATTGAATATTTATATCATTCATGTTTTTTGTATATGCTGGTATTTTCTGATGATGAGTGGAAAAATATTTCGGCTTTTAATCAAGTACTACAGGACTCCAATGTATACTTTTGTGAAACAAATAAACACAGGTATGGCAGGTGATAAAAACAGAAATATTATCAGGACAATGGTTCACTTCCGAAAACAAAGTGACCTCATAACTGTGATAAAAGCATTCAACCAACCATGAAAAAAGGGTTCTAAATAAGATACTGTAAATGAAGCTCGGTCATAGTGAAAAGGGGACAAGAGGTATTATGTGTATGATACAATTTTTCAAGTCTACTCACTGATTCATTGCTACCATGACGGGCCTGGGAAGATTGCACTGGGACGGGTGTGCCATCATGGCCACATCCACATCACTAAAGGCCCCCGCTCGGATTAGGTCAACCTTGCCTCCCCCACCCTCCTCAGCAGGTGTACCCAACACAGTCAGCTGTGTAACAAGTACAACACAATGATCAGTCACATCTACAACAAAGGGTTGCCTCCCTTACACCAGCAACCCCCATTCTCTAGTTGACTGTCCAAAGATAATCTGACACTTTTGCATGAATCCAAAGATTCTATTACATCAAAAATGTGTGATGTATAATTTACAACTTAACTTCCTTCACATTCATAAAACTTTCCCTTATATTCCATGCCTTGCCAAGGGGTTTTCCACACGCCTCCATTGCCGCCTTGGCACCAAGAGCTGTGGCCACGCCCACCTCTGCAATCAGGTTGTGTCCACAAGCATGGCCTAGACCAGGTAGGGCATCATATTCACACAGCACTGCAATATTAGGACCCCCATTGTCATTACTTCCATGGGTTGCCTTGAAGGCGGTAGCAACCTTGAAGCTCCTTTCCACAACAAACCCATACTTCTCCAGCAGACATGTAAGAACCTCATGAGCATGGAATTCTTCAAAGTTTAGTTCTGGATTGTCATAAATTTCTTTGCTGAGGGCTTTGAGATCTAGACTGGCAGCATCAATCGCTCTGCAGGCAGTTGACTTTAGCTCTTCCATGATGGCAGCCTCAAAAAGCTATGGAAGAAAGATGTTGTCAAATTGAAGACTGAAGTATGACAGTTATGAACAAACTAATCCTGAATGTACATCAGCAGTGACACTATTGATGGTATAAACATTTCATACTGTTCATACAATGAGGGGAAACACTGAAAACAACTTGAGGATTTTCCTTAAATTAATATTTCAAACTGTTCCCAAGCTCAAGATCCATTCTTCCCAATTCTGAAATTCAATATGATTTATGTCATATCCAGAAAGTATGAAAGTTAGTGAGTTAAGGTTGATGCCACCTTTCACATGACGGGGACGCTTGAAGAGGTCTACACACATTGTACCAACGAGCATTTTAATCAAAGCCAATCCTTTGTTGAGATAAGCATCCATTGCAACCACTAATTATAAGCCACCCCACCAGTTATCTTCCCAAAAGACACACCTCCCAAAAGACAGACCACTTAAAACAACACATTTTAAGGTTGGGTGCATAAGACTTAATTAACCTGTATACTGGTGTCTCCAATTCTCACGGTACTTACGGATATCAGCTGAAAAAATAATACAAACGGTTCTTTTCGTATGTATGCCTGTGGTTTTTAAATGAAGAGATTCTCCCTTTAACATCTGCATCTATCGACTGCTTGATCCATCAGGTGTATCATCACACATGAGCTCGATGAAAAACTTTTCGAGGCGCCTCCCATTCTCATGGCATAACGAGAAAGTAACATTATTAGGTATAAAGAAGGGGAATCTTATCAGTAAGGGCGGGGAAAAGTTATGACTTTTCACTGCTGGCTACAACCCATGAATATTCGTTACATTCCAAAAATTTTATCATTCACAGACTTGGGCCACTTCCTAGTTACTGGCCAATGACGTAAACAACTGCTAAATATCATGCATCGGCTATCTTGGCAGAAAATACGTTTACTACGAGAATAGGAAACCCACGAGAGTAGGAGATGGCCCTATACCCTTGATAATAATGGTATGTGGCCTGATAAAACAGACATTAGGTATTAACCAGAGTTTTATTAATCCATGAAATGAATTATGGTTCTTACATTAGGGCATACTGCACTCATTTCATACCTAGACACATAACAGAAATCGACTACAAAGGCCAATAACAGAGACTTGTCACGTATGTCAGTCAATCCCAAATTTTCAACTGTTTGAATACATACGGTGCTCCGATTCAGTATTTTGATGCTGGGATATAAGTTTGGATTTCACTTCGACTTGTAATACGACCTCTCTTCTTCCTCTAAAAGAAATTCATGACAACAAGGTAGCCTAGTCTATAGTTCAGCAAGCTAAACGTCGTGTTCCTGCCAAGGCATACACCGACAGGCAGGAACACGACGTTTAGCTTGCTGAACTACCTAGTCTAGAATGTCCTGTAAGTCACGTTTGCACGTGACAATTCAAGTCCAAATCATAGACTTTCACTGGTTGTCTGCAAAACTGCGGTGAGTTTCAAGTATCAGATGACTATGTGTTTTCAATTCGACGGGTGATGTTCCTTTAGGGTGAGCAGTTGCATTGCAGCCAGTATCATAGAATATGACAATATTAATTGATTCAGGCCTTCAGGTCCCTCTTTTAAAAGCTTGGCACTAAATTTCAATTCAACGCTAACGCGTTGGGCTTTAAATGACATTTACCGGTCTTAAATCAACAGATAAAGGACCGCAAAAATGAAAATAGAATGCCTTTATCTCCTAATTTCAAAGTCGTAGGATAAAACATTATTCCACTTTGGATAGCGCTATCGCTGTGAGGATCTGTTCCAAGGGAGGTAACTCTAAAGATAACCATATGCTGTTGTCATCACAGAGGTGTGCCAGCAGTGGGATCGAGCCACAGGATTAGATCTTAGTGTCAATGAGGCCAGGGATAACATACAGTTGGTCCCAGAGTGCAGGGTGAAAAGTTCCATCCATGTACAGTGTGTTCACAACGTTGAGAAGCCTGAGCCGATCATTTGTTGCAAAACACAGGATTCTGTCTTCTTTGCTACCATCAACACATAGAAAAGGCTGTCGATCTGTTGTCTGCTTGAAGATGTCTGGACGATTGACATCAGCAAGAGCCCTGGGAAGTGGAGGCATGGTCTTCCTTCTCTGCTTGTACAGGCCACTCTTCATGGTGTGGAAGGAGGGAATGGCAGCAGCCTGTTGAACATCAGGCTAAGCTAATCCTTCGTTATAGATTTTCTGGGTGGGAGTTGTCTCGGCCTGGACTTTCTGACGTAGTGCGCTTGTAAACTTCAAGGCAGCCTGGTCTTCTGGAGGATGATTATATACTGGTTACGGACAAACTGTCCAACTGTGGTATATTCGCCTAGACAACCACCTTGTACACACTTCCAGTGTCCACATGTCAGGTGCCGGTTATTCAGCCTGTACATGTAGCCATCTAACAGAGTGCTGCTCACCTTCCTGCTGCCCACGTGTAGTACTCTACCTTCTTTGGATTCGCCATGATTTGAACCAAACTATGCAGAAGTCCCATCCTATTTCAACATGTTTCCTTCTCAAACTTACTCAGTACAAACTCTATTGCGTGCTAAACAGAAGTAATTAAATTGTTTTACATATATAGTTCCTGTTGAGAAAGATAGGCAAATCGTATTGAAAACAATCGAAAGGGATACATAAAGTACGACGTGTGCTGATATCATAGGATAATCTATGATAGGGAGCTTTCATAGTGTAAACAGGTTAAACTCATTAGGGTGGAAGTGACCACTTGTGTGCAGGAAAGCGTATCACTGCTACTCACCTGAACCAACATACTCCGTAGCTATTATTGCTAGTAGGTATTTGTCACTTTAGGCATGAAGAGACCTAACCGTCTGGACAGAACCCTCTGTGTGTACGTGAAAGAAAAGTGTTGTTGAACCGTTAGATTTTGTATCAATTTTATACGCATTTGCAAGCAGACAAATTGCAAATGTTTGAGTTGTGGGGATTTATTTTGCGTTGGCCTGAGGTTCAGAACAACTTACCTATACAACAGTTTACAAGAGTCAATTCAAGCTCTCATAAAATCACCAAGACGGGGCAACCTGTGTCGGAATTCCAGACGAGTGGAAACGAGAGAGACCGTCTCTGTGAATAACAACTTCTTTGTTTGACAACAGTACTTCTCCGAAAACATTCTCCCTGATACTCATTTCCCCCTAACCTATATGTCACCTTCATGATTAAGGTGCACTCATCCACCCATGCAGCGGTGCAAAACCTGTGTCGTAACCCACCAAATATTATTACAAGTTGTTCTCCGTAAAGTTGATCAATATTGTTTGTCCCAAATTCTAAAATGCCTCTCACAGAAGCGTGGATTGTTATACGTCATGCTGTCATGACACCTGAGGACAGCAATCACAAAGGTGTACTTACTTCAATTAAATATATTTAGAAAGAAGCAGAACGCGTTTCTTGTCCTCAGAAATATACATGAAACAGAACGCTTAGCTATCTTGGAATATTAACCCACAAGTCAAGGAAATGTCCGAAGAAAACTCTTTGAGTAGGTCAGTGTGAGATGTGACTGACATATAACGGGGATCTGAAAACCCCTTTACCTCACCATTTTACCATGGTACTGCGATCAGAGGGGCATTGTGGTTAAAGCGCTCCTTTGACACGCCGAAGCGCCGGGGTTGATCCCACATTGTTTCAACGTGGGAAGTCCGTTTCCTGTGTCCCCCTCTGTGATACTGATGCAGTATTACTAAAAGCGGCAAAAAAATAAACGCAGACATACGCTTTTGCTAATCGATCAGAGATCGACAACCCATTCGATTACATGGCTATCATTCATTTGGTTCTGTTACCTCAAAGATATGTTCTTGTACATATCAGCCTTCCGTATGTACCTTGAATCTGATATTTCCTTGTTAAAGAGGGGGGATTTGGCTTTGCTACATTGTACAAGTCGTTTTGTTTCGTACCTTAACATCTGTTCACGAATGACAATTTGTGTCAGCGACTATGAGTCTTGAACACGTATTAACAAATGTGCCGATTATATGTAATACATGCCATACGTTTGACATTTCCATTGAAAGGAATAAAATATTATGTGCATTATAACTGCTAAAGCTAGTAATTATTAAGCATACGCCTCAGCGAAACAGGTTATAATAGCGATTTCGCCCAGTGCATTTGAGCACGCATTATATGTCGTTGTACTTTTCGTACATTGATGTTGCAAATTACGATGTATGACGCTGTCGTAGTTGCTGTCAGTGTACACGTGTTCTTGTGTTGTCAGAATGTTGAAACTAATTGAATGAACTGCCAGCAAAATATTCAGCCGCGATATAATCAGATTTAAAACCTATCTCAAATTGCTATCAAATCTAGATTCCATTACATAATCTTCAAGGCAAAGGCCATGTCTTGTTCATAGATTTACATTCCATGTATCAAATGCTTTTGATCTCTACTATAGCCGGTAGGTGTTTACATAAAATCTCCACGACCCGATAAACTCTATTGTGTCTTTTTTGTCACAATTGTCTGCAACATATGCAACGTCCATTGATCTACATACAGCGTGTGGCGGGTGCCATTTATGATAACGGCATCTGTGACAAACGATACACAGTCGTCAGGTGAACAGCTCGCACGTGCAAACAAATCCCTTGAAATCGGCACCTTTTTTGTACAAATTGAAATCCAACAAAGATCACGGACTGTTGCTCGAACAAAGCCACCACGCCACCTGGTGTGAAAATTACACGTATCATGTGGTTCGCTTGAACGCTCAAAGAGATAATGACGTGTAAGTAACCGGTGCCTGTCCAGAATGGGTTTATTTATATCATTAAGTGAAATTGTTGTGTTTTGTGCGGATATACTTAAGGATCTACTTCTACTTCTGGATCAGTGATGAATTATTGTGACTTGGAAATGGTTTATGTGTATATGATTTTGTTATTAACACATTTGAATGACTACTACATGTATTTAGTCTGATTTGATGTGTCCCTGCGCTTATGTTTTAGTGGCAGGTTATCAAGGTTCATGGCTTTTGTCCAAATGACTTGTCTTTTGCACAATAAAGAAACATGCAGGTATTTATGTTTAATATGGCAAGGTGGCATTGTTAGACATAACACATTCAAGTACTATAGAAGTGTTGGTGATTTCACCCCCTTGATGATTAATGGTAAAACACAACATTGTCTGGACGTTAGTCTCGGAACTGTTAAGTCCGCCTCACAGACCCTGGGCCTAGATTTTCGAAGCTCTCTTAGCGCTAAGATAGTCGGAAGTTAATGTTAATGTATGACACTTACGATTATCTTAACGCTAAAAGAGCCTCTAAAATCTAGGCCCTGAACCTCATTATTATCGTGTCTGCCTAGTCCTCTCTGCTAAAGCCCTAAATGAAGCTAGACTAGACTCTAGACTTCCTCAGGCTCAACCTTCCTTATCACTGGGTCTCCTTATCAATATGGAAGGGAATGTTTAACAAATCTATATACACCAAAAGACTAAGCGTTAATCTAGTGAACTGTCCGTGGATACTGGTGAATTTGTGTTTCCATGACAATGAAATCTATAATGTAAATCACATGAACAATACAACCATTCAACCTGTGACTCACTATCACGACAATCTCTCCGACATATGAAATCGATGCAACTGAAATTTGTAATTAATACGTTAACATATACTGAACAACAAAAGAAACGAAACACTGTTAATTGCATTCTCTTCCCACAGAGGTTACTCGTATCATATCTTCCCACGTTACGTAGGAAGATATGACAGGAGTAACCTCTGTGGGAAGAGAATGTGTAAATTGTTAAGTTATTTTTTATGTTAAATTTATAAATATGAACATAAACACGAACGCTTACTATTATGAAATTTGATGTTTTTGTAACTTGCGTCTCTTTTGCTGTTATTCTATATTTTTAGTATATTAGTATATTATGGTATAGTTTAAGATACACAGAAATTAAATTGCCATATATCTTTACTGAGATCACTCGAGTGTAATATGAGAAATGTAAGTGTGTGTATGACATGAGCAACATCTGTGGTAGGTGTTCAACTACACACATATTTTCCAGCATTATGACGTGGTCTGTAAAAAGACGACCGGACAATGCAGTAATAAACATCGGGAACACATGTCTACACACAATTGGATACGATGATTAAGTAAGCGAGGCTGACGACTGTCCTGGATCGCCACTTATAACAAGCATTTCTTCACGGATGTGAATCTGGTTGAAACTGTGTAATCCATTCATGTTTGTGTGAAAAACATACCAGGCCACCCGCAAGGAAAACTTGTTTGTCTGTGTAGGTACACATTAACATGGTTGAAAGAAAAAAGAACAACCAAGTTAGCAGTAACTGTACGCATGTCCGTAGAAACTGCTAAAGTACATTATGGAAACCTTCACCCATAGGGCACCTGATTTACAAAAAATGCCGCTGTCGCTATTGTCATCGAACTCAAATATTACTGTGTGCGCTTAGACTTGTTATTTTTATACATGATCATAAGTGTTTGGAAAAAAATGTATATTCTGTAATACCATCATGAAAACTGTACAACCTTCCGTGCAAACCATCCTGCCATCTGATGTATTTATTTGTACCTCTGAAGTCGAACATCACTCCCTGAACGTAATAAACGTTCTTGTTCCGTTCAAGGGCAAAATAACAACAAAGCCAACATAAAATGTTCTATATGCAAAACATTTTGTGGAATCCCATTAGATATGATAACTGTTTATACGTATCATGATCTCATTTAGAACCGTACATAGTTTCTGTATTGTGAAACTGTTGCTAAATGTCCAGACCAGCACACGTTTATAAGTACTAGGCATGTGTTCGTTAACCACGTGCAGATTACGTCATGTGACTGTCTCAGACACGGCTCGTAATCATCTCCGGATGAGACAAGCACATTACGACGCCTGAAATGTACATAAGCATGATTGGATAAACCTTTGAAGTGGACAGCTTATCGTCCCTCCTGCCAAGCTTGAAATTGCTAATGATAATTTTCATGTTGCTGTAAAATGAGTACAAATAGACACAGACATTAATTTACCCGGCTAGTATTCCCAAGTACATGTAAGTGTTATCACACGCGTGAGGAAGGTTCATTATCACTGCCACCAAGATATTTAAAAACAAATACTGATGGTATAGAAATAAACTTCATATTTGAAGAAATTAAGTCAACACGATATTTTTGATCCCCAGAAGAAAAAATAATTGTCGAAGATCATCCACAATGCTGGGCTGGGATACTTGAAGATTGTGAAGTTTGGACGGGTAAAATAATTAGCATCCGATATTGCAACTGTTTGGTTCAAATCGTAGTATGGATTGAAGTTGCATGCATTCTCGTGTGAATTCGGTTCAGTGTGCGAAATAGTTTCCACATTTGGCTAGCCGATCAGGCTAGGTATGCCTGACAGTTACTAGTGTATTAAACACTTCATTAGCCCGAAATTTGAATGTTGACACGGGTTTCATAATTTAGCTGTCAATATAATGAACGTGTTTGTCAGTCCATAATCTTGAATGGTTTAAAAGTGTGTAATAACGTAACAAGTCGAGAAAGGAGAAAGTGATATATCTACAAAATGGAAATTCACTAGCCAATCGGGCTAGTGACTGTGCATATCTGCTGGTCCGACTTCATTTTTACTAGCCCTGGGCAAGGGGGTCGGTGGCTATTTCTCACACTGAATTCGTTTGCAAGAATTCTGTTTGACGGCGACACTCGATGTCACTGAGACAATGGCAAGTTTGGTCCACATTCCACAGTCGTACTTCCGGAGATGTAGAAATTAAGTGGTTTTCCCTGCGTGCCCGTAAATTCTGTTACTTATCACGACTAGCAGTGAGTAGATCCTTGTTCCTGCTCTACACCCCTCGAACCAGGGATAATCTACAACTCTATATTCTCTATAGTTTCCCTGCTCGAACTAAGCAATTTTAGCGTTACGACGTCTGTGTAAAATATGTCTGGTACGACTACCAGAGCGCCGAGAAAGGTTTGTATCAAATCGAGATGAATATTTCTAGAGAGTAGACAACAAACGTTTGTGGTGAGATGCACCGATGTCTCAGACTTAGGAGATAATTTTGACGTTTTTAAAAATGTATTTGTAACATATTGTCTCATCTGAACTCATCCAGATATTATTAATACGTGTACATTTTGTGATAATTATCCCCAAAGGCAAACGGAGTTTAAGGAAGACGCTTTCAGAAATACAACAGTTGTTTTGACATTGACTTTATTCAGTGAAATACAAGTGTATTCCACTATAATTTCTCGTTATATTTCTCAATCATTTGGGCATTTCAATGCATAATGAATATAGCTCGCTGTATATTATGATACAATTTTCACATAAAGTAACACTGAGAGATGTCAGTGTACATTGTTTTGTCTGGGAAAATAATAATGGGGTGTTGTACATTTATATATAGATTTTTTTTGTCTTGCGTAACGGAAGATAATAGTAATGCTGAAGTATCTGGGACGTGTAGTCTGTTTTCAAACAGAAACACCTTGCCAGGTAAAAAATACAGCGACCAAACTTCCTGACTGCATAGTAAGAATGAAGGTGGAGTATTCTACTTCAGCAAACATATCGTCACTGTTACATTGCGAGTTGTGTGTTTATCGACAATAATGTAAGTGCAAAACATCTGCAGGGGTAGATTTAAAAATGCCCCGATGCAGCTATGGATCTGGCTGTATATATTTCTCTCCCTGCTCTAATCACTTAAATGTATTCTTATTGGAGCATTCGCTCATACCGAGTTAGACATTCTGCATGAGTGTCCCCCGCCGTGGAAAGCAGCGTAAAACCATATTCATTTTGTACTCTTTTCTCCTCATTTAGTTTTAACAAACTTCGTCATCTTTAGGTTGTCTAAGTAACATCAAAACTACATGCAAAATGTAAAAGCGGTCACACCTGTTTGAATCGGCAAACAAACTCTCTATTTCGCATTGATTGGGAACAGTACAAATTCCCTGCTGTTGAAATTCTAGTTTTTGGAAGAAACAGGGAATTAGATAAAAGACTTTTCATATATCTGTTATTATTTATTAAATGATCAGGAAATGATATTTGTGCAAAGGAGGTCGTAACTAGCGTGCACTTAAGTTAGACTGACAACATTGTGTGATAAGTGCTCGTGGCACCGTCAGCTACCACTGTCGCTGTATTGAGTATCTCATAGTGACTCCCTCTGATTGGTTGTATCTTGTGACGTCACATGATTGTTGCCTTGTGTTCAAAGAGCGGGAGGTTCGATTACAAGCCAGCTGGAACGGATATCGACACTGCCAAAGCTTCTGTTGGGACAATGGCGAATAAGGTTCACATTCCACGGTCGTACTTTCGAAGACTTCGGAAGTGGTGTTCTCGACAAGCCAGGAGATTATGCTGCATATCTCGAGTTGCGGTATGTTTCACAATTTCTAGCTACTGTACTAATCTCCCGTCTCATCTACCCCCCCCCCACCCCACCCCCGCCCCCACTCCTAGATCTTCCAGTGTTAATATATTCTTTTCGGTGAAAGTTGTCATAAAGTTGTTTGCATGATATTGAATGGAGTCTCAAAGATGAGACAAATTTTCACCGCGGTTTACTGAGCCTGGTTTCTCCATTATTCAACGACGTTACGAGGCTATATGTCACCTGCCGCGTGCGAAAAAGCAGTAAAGTAGGCAGTGGTTGTGGTTAAAGGCTTGACTACGACGAGGAGATTGTCTGCTAGCAATGCTACAGGAAACAGTATATGTGGAGAGCATTTTTTCCTGCATACGTACCAGAAACAACCTTGCAAAGTGTTTGAACTCCAAGGTACCACACCTTGTTACCGGGTTGAGAATGAAATAAAAAAAAAGTGGTTGTCGTGGTATCTATTCAAGAACTCTTACGCGGTTAAATGTTTATACTGGCACAAGGGAAAGAGACAGAAGTAGTCGTGCTTGGTAACTGATGCCATGTGATAATTAAATTGCAGGTTGACCAGGACTACCATTACAAGGAGACACAGAGAAAAGAAATTCCCACAATCTCACAGAATGGGTAAGGCGATATATGCTACATAAGTATAGTCTTACTACATATAACTGATAAAGTTCGTGTTGCCATTCACTTTTTCCTGTTTTGGTTACATTGTGTTACTCCATGTAGGAACAATAAGATCTTCTTGCATTAAATGTTGATTTATACTTTGGACCGAGTTGTTTCTCTCTCTATTTTGAAGGTTACAAAAGCCATTCCTGGACTTAAAGAGCTTTCTTACCCCGACCCCAGAAGACTACAGCACATACCCTGGAGCTACTGTTTGTGGGTGTGGTACTCCGACTGGGGAACATCCTCTCGGCCCTTCAAGATCTGCCCAGGCAGCCCAGACTACCCAAAAACTCGCACCCACGTGCAGTCTGTCATGTACAGAGGTCACGGACAATGGGGAAGTGTCTGGTCAGCCTGAATGCAGATACTCCGTCCACGGACACTTCCACCAAGGTCATATTCCAGAAGTATGGAACCCGTAAGTAAACCGTGTCATATACATACACATAGACTAACAGCTAGTCTCTGAAATGAACATAACTTACTGAAAAAACGTTCATAGTGAAAAAAAAAAATTAATATAATGAAATGGAGCCCTGAGACTTTCTTCATTTTCAGAAGCTAAGGAAATCTAGACTTGCCACATTTTCTAGACTTGCATGGGCTTTATTGGATATATATGCTTCAGGGTCTGTACGACAGACTAACATACACACGAACATTACAGTAAATGAAAGGTTTTGTATTTGAGCACAATTTTGAAATTCAGCTTAAGTTTCTTCTTTGAAAAACTTGGTTTCTTTTCATTCAGATCAAGTCATCCAGGCACCCAGTGCACCTCGGTGGCATTGTCCGCTATCGTTGCCAGTGCAGTTGTCCCCGCCGGTCTGTGGACTCCAGCTACACTGGACGGAGTCCTCGTGATGGGCGACCGTCTCCATGACGCCATCCTCGGCACCCTGGGAAGCTGGGCTCCTCCCAGCAAACATCTGGCAGCAGATGAGATGTTGGAGGAACCTGAAGACTCCCAGTTGAGATGGCCAGTCCGGTGTAGTCGAGTCTGCGAGATCCAAGGACTTCTGTACCCTTGCAGCATGTACACGAACACCCTAAGGAGTCAGTTGACATGGGAATGGATGCCGGGCCAACCCCTGAGGGAGTTCGGAGATGCTGTGAGGAGGATGTTCAACGCACAGGACTGCCAGGGTGCCATTATTACCCTTGACGGCAGAAGCTCGGCCTTGCTGCAGAATCCTGCTGGCGGTTGGTTGGTTGTCGACAGCCATGCCAAGGATGTATTGGGTGTCGCTGACGTTGACGGGAAGTCGACTCTTCTGAGGTTTCCTTCCCTGAGTCACGTGGTGGCCTACTACAATGGTATGGCTGTAAGACCCACCCAGTATTCGTTGACAGGGTTCAAGGTCGAGCCGATGTCAGAAGGGGGATAATCACCCCAGCAGTATCCTCCCCCTGGCGTTTGAGTGGACTGCCACCAGGAGGTGCATTCTCGACGCAAGTTCTGCGCGGTGTTGCGACAGTATGCATGTTCAGGCTACAATAGCAGACTAATGGCGTCCTCACAAGACACGAGGCCATGACCCAGGGCACAGTTCGCTTCCCCAAACGGCCATACGACACTGACATCATGCAACAATTCTCCCCTTTGAAGGACTGAGAAAAGAAGTGTGATCCAGCCCTGAAGCAATATGTACCGTACAGTTTGGACTCTGCTGGACGAGAAGCATCCAAGGTTACAATAAACTATCCAACCCAGGCCTCATTCTGTAGTAGTGCCATAGAGACACAAACAGATCATAGCTAGTAGGTACTGTCTTAAAAAGTGTTGTCAAACTGACTGCATGCTAGGTCTGGTTGAGATGAGATCACTGCAACCGCACCAGTCAAAAATGTAAAACAAAAGCGAAAAAATATGATCGTTTATCTGCGTTACTCGTTATTTTATCGGTTACTGTTTAGTTTTATTGTGTATAAATTAATATTTATTACAATAAATACAATGTTTATTTGATTATTCTGTATATAAGTAAAACTAACTGCTTCTTAACTTGATACACAATGCATGTATATGCGAATAAAATATCGTTACAGATGATCCTTTGTGTTTTTTATTTGTTGTTTATGAACATAATGCTGCAGAGGAGACTGGTCCTTATATAGAAACAGGTTACAGACAAATCCTGCAGAAGAGACTGATTGTTACCTAGATCCAGGTTACAGGCACATGCTGCTAAGGAGATCGGATGTTATATAGATACAGGCTACAGACACATGCTGCAGAGGAGATCGGATGTTATATAGATACATGCTGCAGAGGAGATCGGATGTTATATAGATACAGGCTGCAGAGGAGATCGGATGTTATCTAGATACAGGTTACAGACACATGGGATGCTGTAACAGGTTGTTATAGATACATGTTGCAAATGCGGCAATGGAGAATGGTTGTTACCTAGATACAGGTTACAGACACATGCAGTATACAAATGCTTTATGTTCTCCATCATTCCGGACCCATATATCCTGCGCCAGTAAACAAACCTTGACCATCCCCTGAGGATAAACTACACCATTGTGCTAAACCAAGCAATCTATACAGCATAAGGGACGTAATACATGCCATATGCGTGACAGGTAACATTGTAATAAACGTGCCATGGTCACTGTTGTCTTATTAATGGGACTTGAACGTGGTATTGAAATAACCCGCTGGCGTTTAGTGATTGTCCACATTTCAAGTAGATCAGTGCGTACAAGGAAAGGCACTATATGAACGTTCGCAGGAAGAGACTTCTCTTGTCAGTTCAAAGCCAGAGGCGGTGCTAAATAGAATGGCTATGTACAAATGCACAAATAGAAACATTGTGTATTCATCGTGACTTTAATATGATACTTTTGTGTAGTTATTACAAGTGACCCATTTTAACCACGACATATAAGCCATGTTAATTATGTAAAGAATGCAGTTGTCTTAATTTATGAATTGTCTGAATTTGATTGTATCCCCTATCCCTTTCCCCCTCCCCTAACCTTTTACATATCCTGGATCCGCCCATGGATCTATACGTTTTAAGTTCTACCTAAGGTATTACGTGTGCTAGTTTTATTATGTAATTCCTGTAGGAGTTAAGAGATACTATCTGTGCCCATCTCCATCGCTCGTCTTGACTCACGTTCTTTCAAATGTGAGCAATCAAATGGGTTTAGTCTGTGCATGGTTTGAGAGAGCACTTTTCCATTCGCATCAATAAATGAGGGAAAACTCGACATGGCTCCTGTAAGCTTGCATTTAAGTCTTATTTCGAAACATGAAAACTTCGTTATTACCAAGAACAACCTATTCTTTTGGTTGCAATGCTGAAAATTAAAAACAACAAAAGTATTTTGAAAATGTTCATTAAGACGACATCCATTCACATGTGTGACATATAGGAACATCTCATCTTAAAGTGTCAACACTTCATTCAGTTACGAATTTTATAACTATTTTACTGATTTACTAGTATTGTAATCGGTTTTGAAAACTCAGTGCCATTTAGAAAGTATTCTAATGTAACGTGTTGTATTTATCACTACAATTTCTCAGTATATGAAAGTGTGGAAGGCTGAGGTAGCTGGCTTCTTGTGGTGGCGATTAGGTGCATGACTGAGGGTGCTGGTACCAAGTGGAACTCAACCAACAAAGGAACAAGAATCTGTACTCTACCGATAAAGTGTAATCCCAAATATAACATATGTTGTAATCGGTTCTATGCTCATTTTTGTGTTGTAAAACTTTCCTATTATCATCGCTGAATTCAGAATAACAAACAAAGAAGCTGTGCTTGTTATTTTGTAACCCAGATATGAGAGCATGTTGCGTATATACCTATAGTGGGAACTATTAAGCATGATATAAAATGTGCACATTCACCAAACAAGAGTGGGTCGATGCCATCTATGTAACCCCTACTGGACTTGCGAGCACGTACTATTTTGACGATGAAGACTGAACTTTAAAGTCAAGAACACGCGAACTTGAAATGTACTACGTATTTTAAGACTAGTTACAGTTCATAAAGTTAGACACATTGAGAAAGAGCGTATAGTGTCATGCTTATGGAAAACTTTTTAGTCACCACAGAAATCACAGAGCATAAATGTAAAAAGTTAACCCAAACACCGACACACTAAAGTATTTAATCAGGTTATCCAGAAACAGGACCATTCACTATCCACTGATCAGTTCGAGTATGCATTTTAGGTCTGCAATGGAAGGAAGCGTGAAAATGGACAATGTCTTAGAATCTCTCCATTTTGATCCAGGTTGACATGATGTCAAGGTAATGAGGGAGTTTAGTTTTACGTCGTAATCCGCAATATTCCAGTTATATGGCGGCAATCTGTAAATATTCGAAGCTAGACCAGACAATTCACACAATGGGCTTCGATCTGCGCAAATGGAACCGATGACACGTGTCAACCAAGACCACGAGCCTGGCCTCCCGATCCCGTTAGGCGCCTCTGACGACAAGCATAGTTGCCTGTTATGGCAAGTATGGGTTGCTGAAGACCTGTCCTACCCTGGATCTTCACGAACCGTCAAGGTATTTAGGTAGAAATGGTCGATATTATTCTGACTTTGCAAAAAATACACAATTTCGTGACTTTTTCAGTGGCATCATTATCCAATTATACATATTCACTCAAGTGGATCATTATTCCATCACAGTGAAGAATCCTGAATGCTGGTATTCAATACGTATTCTATAGTATCCATTGTTCATGGTATGAGATCAACCACCTCAAGGTCGAAATAATTCAATTTTGTAAAGACATGCAGATTACAACTTTAATCCCGATTAAAGATATAATACCCATTGGTTGCTCCTGAATTTCGTTCGTTCCAGCAGTAAGGGTCCCGCCTCCATTCACCCCTTCAACTAGGATTAGTGATAGACGCGCATAGAACGGGGTGTAATCTGCTCCAGTGCACGAGGATCACAACCGAAGGGACACACCAACAATAGGCTCTCGCATTAAGTGTCGGTCAGTCTCCTGGCGGTAAAATGGCCACAGATTGCAGTCATAGTCATACAAGCGTTTAAATATTGACCGGCGAGTAGTATTGGCATGCTTAGAATTTCCAAAGTCCAAATTGTTTTACTGTTCGAACCTTTTTTGTCACTCAGTTCCAGTAATGGTATTTCTTCACACGCACATATTCGGAGTGAGTGAGGTTAGTTTTACTTAGCTCTAACTAATATTTCAGGAGTATGGCGGAGGACACCAGACACCTTGTACCCATGTGGGGAATCAAGCCCAGGTCCTCGGCGTGACGAGCGAACACTTCAACCACTAGACTCCGTGTTCAAAGCATGTTGTAAGTCGACATACAAGGATTCGAGATACTCATTCTACTCATGTTATAGACCAACTAACAAAGGCACCGCGTTTTTCTCAAACTATTTTTGACGTTATTTTATGGTCCAAAACGAATAAATAAAACGCAAAACTTAATGTGGACTTTTATTCATTAACTGATCCATACGGATTCCATTCACCAACATCTCTATATTTATTCTGTAATTGCTACACATATCAACAAAAGTCCCCACACAAGTTTGGGGAACTTTAACTTTTCCCATTAATTTCGGTCACCTATACACAATAAAGGAGCTGTTTCAAGTATCTGTTTGCAGTACTGGGTTTAGTATTTGCCTTTTGTCAGGCACAGCGTCAGCTCAGTACAGAACGCCATTGTGGAGTTATAACCTTGGTTTCTTTCTGCTTGTATAGCAAGGTCGCCAGCTTTCCAGAAGTAGTTAAAGTGGACCCACGCCGTGGGAATGACCAAGAGTAACCGGCCGTATGTGTCCCCAACAATACTGTCGCCAGTAAAACCTGTGACCACTCTGGGAATTTATGGCCACTTTGAAAATGAGTGTTAAAAAGTGAACTGTCTGTTAGTGCAAAAAGCAACACAACAAATTGGTCCCTTAACAAATTTCATGCTTGAAACAACGCTCCCTGAAACATTTTTTAAAACTTGGCTTTCAGTGTTTCGATTTGTAATGAAGTATTCCCCTGATTCCACAAAACCAAATGTTCCCGGAACTAAACAACCGGTTTTTAACTGACCTTTCAGGAGGGTGTGTTAACGTGAAGTCGCTTCATGTCTGCTTGAACGTAAGCTCTTGTTGGGATTTCACGCTAATGTGAGAACACCATATGAAATTAACGCTTACGTGAAATATATATATATATATATATATATATATATATATATATATATATATATATATATATATATATATATATATAGGGCGTCATACTTGGACATTAGATACGAGTTGATACGCCATGTACAACAATGAAGGAAGTGAGTGTCACACACAGTGACATATACTAGTATATGTTTTAGTGACAAGTGTATCTGAATTTTGGGTTATGCCACAGTCCCGTGACGCTCTTAACACTAAAACTTTAATCACCGAAAAATAAAACTCAAACAATTCGTGGATCAGCGGATTACCAAAGTGCAATTTCGTCTATGAAACAATTCGTGATTACGCAACCCTTTTGTAAATCTGAATCGCACAACTGCTCCGCCACTACACCAATGTTTAAAGGCACTTCAAAACAGCTTCTTGTTCGTCCGTTTAACCTTACATAATGACAAAACAATACTGCAAATCCTAAAACCCCTTCTAAGCTTTATTCCCACATTTTCAAACAGGTGGTAAAACTCTCAAGTAAATCCGATTTACAAGTCCACGCAGGAATAACAGAGTTCATTCCGTAGGTTACAGCCCAGCTGTCTTTCCATACAATAGCGCAATTCCATCACCAACACTACCCCCTCCCTGACTCCATCATCAGTGATGTTCAATTAGTACGATTACAGAGAAGACCTCGCATTCAGTCTGTACCCCCAAGGTTGACTTTGAGTAAACCGATAGCCTCTGGCGGTCGTAACCTTTGTTAACTGCCAATATATGATGACTGGCCAGTTCGTCCCGTTGTCCCGCACGTGGTCGGCATGTCATAGATGATATCACACAGTCCATGTAGTTAAAATGAGCGGCTGTCGTCTGGTGTTACGTCACGAGTACCACGTGCCACTCTGCACGAGACGGGTGCGACAATACCATGATGTATTGAACCATGTTTTTCGTGGTCAGCTTGTATGCGTAGTTACTAGTAGTTTACGTAAATCAATAGAAAGAGTTGCTGGACTTCAGATGTGAAGAGATTGGTAAACTGGTCTCGTATTTTTAAAACCCTAACTGAAATCACAACACATATGGACCAAATATATGCAGTAGAGTTCACTAATGGAAGACTTGCGTATACCATTTTAAATTAATTCGTTCAGTCTCTTTTAAAATTGTAGAATAACATGCATTTATTCTATAGTTATATCAGCTATTGAAATTAGTATTTTGTTTCATAATCTTATACATGACATTAACATTCTAGAATATGGTGTTGACATGCATCTTAAAAAGTCTTTACCAATAAAGTCCTTCTTACAGTCCTAAAGTTTGATAGGGTCCCCAGATTAAAATGCCACTGAATCCTTCCCCTCCAAATATTACCAAGTATCACAAGCTGGTTTTCGAAAATTTTACGAAAAAGAATCTGTATTGACTCAATATTACTTCAATATTAAGAATATCAGAATTAAAACTATCTTGATAGTCTTAGGTAGTTATTTGGAAGTAATTTTAATAATCTTGCAAGTGCAGAACCAGAAAAGTAGTTACAAGGCTGTTATCCATAAACTTTCAGTCTTCACTACCTTAAAGATTCAAACACTCCAGCTATTGTCTGAAGCAATAGTCAAACTAATGAAAATCCAGTTTCTAATATATCTACTCCTCTGGAACAATTAAAAGATAGGTTCCAAGTAAATAAAAAGACAATAAAACAAGCTGACACTAGAAAACAAATACACTGAAATGATTGACAAGGGACTGGTGACAACTGAGTTTCACTGTTAAGTGTTGTTCAAGGAATGAGTTAGTGATAACACATTTCCAGTGCACTCTGTCCAACTCGGACTCTGTCTTTCTTGGATTGTTGTATAAACTGGACTGAACATACGGTGCAAACCTTCAGATATCTATATAAGACATTTCTGTCCATCTCCGACTGCTGTCTAAATCAGACTTTTTCAGTCGGTCCCAAGCTGGTCCGAACTAGACAGAGTGCACTGTAGTAGATTATGGTGATCAATCATGAATAATTTAAGAGCCAGGTTTTATGGTGTGTTTCATATTCTGTTGTATAAATGACAAAAGCACATTTTCCATATTTGATTACTTGTATTTTATTATACAATCTGTCTTGCAGAATATATACAATTGACTCTATACACAACAAACTCTCATTACAACCAAGTTCAATGTGGCACACAATGGAGAAAAATAAAATTTAACAATTGGTAACAACAGTACACAATGTACTATTATGACAATGTCACAGTGAAGAGTATTGTTGTGCATGAAATTGACACATTGAGCGAGCCACATTTGCCTTAGGTAAAGGCATTGCAATGAACATAAATATGAAATTGACATGAAAATATTTCATCAATATATTATAATCTGGCACGACTAGCATAACATAACACTGACTTGCTTGGGGGCAGGCACAAGGCCTGGAATAATGAACAAATATAATGAAGAAAAGAGTTTGTGGTTCAAATTAAATTACCCAAATTTTCTTTGTGCCAGCCTTAGAAAAATATTAATCTTAAAATATAAATACATAAATAAAACAATAATAAATAGTTCTTTTGTTAAGTCTACATTTTTGTAAGGGAAATCTTGTCTCTTGATAGACCAGAGTTATTTGTGATGAAAATCACAATTCTTTTCTAATTACCACTTTGCACTAAAGCATGATGTGTGAGCTCTTGTTGAGATGATGAAAATTCTGATATGCTGTTTTCACACGCTAATATAAAAAGAAGAAGAAAAAAAAAAATGCTGCCTTTTGGTGGTTAACTAAATCAATATGTCAAACAAATTTAAGAATCAGCTGCCTCTAATACCTGATAATAACAATAATAAAAAAACCCCAACAACCCAAAACCAAACCGCAGTTGTTTCAAAACCCCTACACAAATTATGCAGTTGCCCTTGTCAGTTCATTCAAAATGTTTCTATTACTAAAAATGCATTGCAGGCTATATTTAGTGTCTATAATTAGGAAAAGAAATTTTCAATTCATTACATATTACAAATACTAAATGTTTTTCTTGACCTCTACCATAATTGTCTGTTTGCACACATGGAAGCAGATTCTCAGCTATTTACTAACAGCGGAATGGCTTGGTAATGTACATGAGATCAAATAACAGTACCAAAGTAACAGTAAGTCTGGCAACAAAACAACTGTAAACACACGCATACTGGTTTCCCAAACAACCATTTGACACCATTCATTCTGTTAACAAGGTGGGTGTATTGATTAACAATGCAATAATCACATGTAAATGATCAACGTCAAATGTACCTTAACTGAAGTAATGACATGGCTGTGGAACAGGAACTAAAATAAACTAATGATTAAAAAAAAAATAAGAAAAACACACAAAAAAAATAACAAAAACAAAAAACCCAAAACAACCAAAACAAAACAAAACTGAAGTATGAATTCATGTAAAAAAATATATGACTTTGGAATACTGTTATTTGGAGTAAAAGAAAATTCAATACTTGCAAACTGATAAAAGTAAGCTGTGTCAACTCAACAATGCAGATTGATATGTAAAACACCAATTTGTAATGTTGGAAAACTACAAACACTGTCTGTCATACAACTGTTAACACACTGACATTTCTTGCTGTGCACCTAAGTTCAAATGATGTATGTGTCCACTGATTTATCACAGTACAATCTAGCGACTAAATGATCAGAATTTGATTAAATAACTGGAATAATTTACTAAACTACATTTCATCTAAAAATAAATGCATCTATATCTGCACCATATTAATATCAAAGCATCTTCCATGCCAAAACTAAAACTACAGCTTGCACTTTCACTGTCTAAAATACTATGGGGATAAATACTATTCCATCAATACAATTTCCAAGAAGGAAATATTTCAAATTAGTACGATTTCATTCACAATTTCACTAATTTTCTAGCACAGATCAGACAGGGACAATTTTCGTACTGCAGTTTTAGTGTCCTGTGCAAATGCTATTGGGGTAAATACTGATCCGTCTTTGTGGATTAAAGCAGTGCCTGCTGAGGTGGTTATTGGTTGTTCCGGGGGTATGATCATACGAACTTGTGGAGATTGAACTGGTGAGAATGTTTGTAATGGTGAAGATATTGCTGGTGATGGAATGGAAGCTGATGTGGCCTTGACCTGAGGTTGCATAACATGTACAGAGGTAAAGGTCATATTATGTTGAGCATGTGGGGTGGGCATGGTGAACATTGTAGGACTAGATGGGGTCAAGGGTGGGCTGAAGGTCACTGGTACCATGAAACCCATTGGCTGACCATTGGGCGTTACTGGTATTCCCCCAACAATCTGCAATGGCTGGGTTGGAGTAAAACCTTGAAGAGGAGGGGATTGTGGCAAGGATTTGGGGGAGACTTTTGCCATTTTGTCCTGACCATTTACTGGGACATGAAACACAGACACTGGTTGCTGATTGGGAAGTTGGATTGTTACACGCTGCATTGTAGGTAAAACGGTCTGAGCAGGTATGTGACATTTACTGTTTTCTCTTGGGGATAGCTTTCCACATGGAGAATCCTCATCATCAGCTAAAGGAGCTGCCAGTTCCAGTTCTGATGCTGTGATGCGTTTGAAGGTATCTGGAGTTGGTTTCCTTTGAACATTGCACATGGGAGGTGAGTTGCGGAATTCAGGAGCAAGATGAAGCGCCCTCCTATCTGCTGCAACCTTGCGTTTGGCACATCTTTGATTAATGGCATCCACTTCCCCATCAGGTGTGTGGGAGAAACTGTCTGATGAACTTGCTCCTGACTCTTCCTCTGTTGATGGTGGAGTTGGAATGGCTAAACGAATTCTTTTATCAACAGTATTAACATTCCTTACAGCTACATATGTCCGCTTGACGCCGCGGCGATCAGGTTGAGCCAGAGCTTGAGGAGTTGTTTCATTCATGGCTGCAAGGGTGCAGTCTGGAGATGATGACCTTTGCTCTAAGACTGTCATCTGAGGAGATTTATCTGTTGATGGTGTATTAGGAGAAGATTGAGTAGAAGCATCTTTAAGACTAGAAGTATCCTTCTCAATGGGCACTGGAACTTTGAGAGAACGTAACACAGCGTCAATCTGATCCCGTGTCAGTGGAATCATTGTTGGCTGTTTCATATTCTCAGATGGATTCAAGGGTTTTGTCCTGAATATGAAAGCATTAGCCTTGCCAGAACTTTTGGCTAGGCTTATTGTTTGTGGTGTAAGGGGAGTTCCTGGACTGGATTTATTCTTTTCTGAAGAATCTTGGACAATGGTCAGCTGTCCATCTTTCATGATAAGCAATGGTTTCTTCACTGTTATTGGCATGCTCTGAATCTTTTTCAACTCAGGATTTGGCAATGGATCTTCCAATGTTTCTGAAAACAGGAAACAAAGCCCATTAACATACTGATAAACTCACCTGTAATACATGCTGCATCACCAAATATTTGTATGCAATGGAAACAGGAGAGAGGTAAAAGTAATTTCTGTGAATAAACAAATGAATAATGAATAGACCTCTTTTGATTTCTCTCTCTCCAACCCCAAATAACATCAGAATATAATGGTCCTCCACATGGATTATTTCCCCTTGACTAAAAAAAACCAAAAAAAACAAACCAAAAAAAACAAAACAAAACAAAAAAAACAACAACAAAACAACGAAAAAAAACCCCCTCATTCCAACTGCTTGACTAAAAATTGGTTCTATGATGCTCTTACAGAGTATGTATTTGTGCTCAAAACAGGAAATGCATATTAATCAGGAAGCATGCTTGTACACATAAAATATCTCTTTGAATCATTGACAGAACTATTTCTCAGCCTCACAAAATACATACCATCAAAGTTGAGTTTTTTTACAGGACTAGAGGGTTCAGAAGAACATCCATATAACTTGGATCTTTCCTTCTCAGCAACTTGGCAGATTTGTTCGAAAGATGCATGGCGAGAAAAGCGACGAGGAGCATTGTCAGCCTCTTGCTTCAGTTTGCTGACTTTCGTTTTAGCTTCTGAGGAAAAAAAAAAAATAACACACATGATGCAATGATTCTCACACTGGTAAAAGTAGAACAGCTTTCTGAAAAAATGTCCTAAACAGTAAATATTGATACGAAGATTCCCATCTGATGTACACAAAATAAAAATAGCACAACTGACAGCCACCCTTTTAACTTGCTAAGTATGTATTTCTTAATACAGCATATAGCTTATCAGTTTTGTTACAATCACACATCTTACATACTTGATTTAAAATTTCAGTTTCCTTATTTGAAATATTACACCTTATTATCCATACCATTTACATAAATGTAAGTACATTTTCTGGTTTCTTTCACCCTGATATTTGCAACACAATATTCTGCAGAAAATTAGGGCTTAATTTGTTTGTGACGTACTAAACATAATGAATCATTATATTTTGTTTAAACAATGAAATGAGAGTATAGATTAAGTGATACAAATCCAAATCTATGTAATAACATTCACTAAGGTATACCTGCTGACATCAAGTTTTTGCAATAACAAATAGCATTGCTTTGGTGTATGGTTGTCTGACATTAGCAGTTTCCACCAATGGGTCACACCTTTAACTAACGGAACAAACCATCTGCAGCATTCTGCTAAAATTGTAGTACTTCACATGATACTGGTGGATACTTTTGTCTTTCTTTGCAAAAAACATGCCAAGACACTTCAGGAAATGATCAAAGGAAGTGTAAAATACAATTTTTGTGTAGAAATAAAGATAAAAGATAAAATAGATGCTTTGTAAATGTCAGAATTCAATTGCAGTATTTCCTATGCTGAATATATGAGATCAAACGTACATGCACCTATCCCACCTAAGTTCACAAACTGCTGTGGAATGTGACAAGCTACAGGCCATCAAGCAAGTGTCCTGTCTACTGCAGATATTTGATATTTCTTACCTGCTAAAGTTGCAACCACAGATGGATTCTGCATAGGAACACATGGATGAATGGGTCTGTACATATTTACAAGGTTGGCAACTGCAAAACAGAAAGTAGTTAAAATAAGAAAATATGTTATGCCGAAAACATAAAAATGCAAGAATTATTGATTTTGTGTTTATCAAAAAAATTCAAATCCTTCCATCAAGAATTTTTTTTTTTGCACAGTACAGCATGGGTGGATTTCAAAACTGATCCCTTACATGAAGGTTGAAAGCAGTTGGTTCATCTTTCAGAATTCTAGTGTCTGGCAAAACAACTTAATTCATAAGCATTACTAACTCAGACATATTGTAATGAATAAAATATTTGATGTGTATTTACCATTGGCATTTTTAACACAATCAAGCATAGAGTGACGAGAACTGGGACGATGACAGCCATCAGTGCAACAGTCTGAAAATAACAGATTGATTACTTTTGGGGAAAAACATGATTTTGATGAAAACATGTGACTGGGACACACTGTTCATACATTAGTAGAAACTGATGAACTCATTACTATGTAAAAGTGCCTATTGTATACGGGTACATGTAACTGAAATTTCTAAATACTATACAATCAGGTACTTACAGCCAACATCATTGACGTTATCAACATCAGGGCCGATGTATTTGAATGCTGGTTTACGACCTCTGATCTCTGTGACATGGACCTTACGAATAAGGTCAAGACTAGTGAGGATATTGGCAATGTCATACAGACGTCGGATCTTAGCTGGAAACAAAAAACAATGAATAAAGAAATGTATTGTACAAACAATTTACTCACACATAATCTTGACAGAAGCGAAGAAAGCTGGTATTGACAATTTTGTAAATGTTACCAATACTGGAGATTAAGGGTGCAATAATTTCACCCTGCAGGATTAGTATAAATTCCTTTCCTGTTAATACAAAGTGATGTATTTACAATTTACTGTTTACACAGAAGTTCTGATATGATAAACATTCTTTTTAAGACTAGTGGACAAGCAGAGATAGCAATAAATCATGAGAGCATATAGTTCCGTTTGCATATGTAGCAATCCGTCTGCTTTCAGCTGTTTGTTTTTTATTTATCTGTGTAATACAATGATTTAATATTCACTGAATCTAATAATTAACTGACTGTGGCCTAACAGACTACTGGTAAGGACAGTTTATAGGTAAAGACAAGGAATGATCCAAAATATAACAGTCCCAGAATGAACGCAAAATATTAAAACACTCTTTTGATGAACAATCCCAGATGTCTTACTTTTGAATTTGGCACTCTCTGTCCTGTCAATGAGGGGATCACCAATGAGTATTTTAGCTGAGAGATCCAGGTTGACGGTCTTTGGTTTAGAGACGAGGAACAGCATGAGAAACTTCTGACTCATGATGCCAAGGGATTTGTCTTTCCGGACTGCTGAAACAAGCATGATATATGACGCTACAGATTTAACACACTCGCCAGGAACAGATCCAGCCATATCCATGCTGAACTAATCTTTGGGCTTTTCTTTGTGTTCTAATGAAGTGAAAAGCAAAACCAAGATCAGTTGGATCATCAGAAAGTTTTGCACTGCACACATCCAAATAAAGTTGATTGAAAAGATTAACTTTATTTATATTTGTAATTTATTTAAATTTGTACACACATTGTATGACAAAAACATGATTTCTGGCAAAACCTTGTAATTCAATGGATATTTATCAGATCTTTTAATCATATAAAACTAATAGTAACCCATGATATTTAAACTGATAATAACTCTAACATACCTTTGTCGCCAATTTCAACTGGTAACTTCACTGTACAAGTTTCCCCATCTTGAAGTTCCCGGTTTAGTTCAAGTTCCTTCAGTTTATCCATCTGTTCAGCAAAACCTTCAGTCTCAGCCAGAGCCTAAAAACATGAACAATGAACATAACTATGATAATGGCTGTGACTTTATCATGCTAAAAATAAAAGACCTGTCACTGTCTAAACCTTATGCTGACATACATGTGTAAAGATATATATTATTTGAACAACTTTAACCATTTCAGAATGAAAACACAATACCTACCCTAAGTTTTGCAAGCGTTGTGACAAGGTTTGTCTTTCCATGCCATGCATATCTGTTCTTAGCCACTCTGCTGACAATTTCAACGCTCTCCAGAACATTTACGATGTCATAGATTCTCCTTCTCTCAACACCTGAAATACATGTGCAGTTGACATGTTACTGATTGAAAGTTCAAAAGTAAAGTTAAGGATATTTGGGCGTTATACAAGTATTTATCAAAATAGGATATGGAGGGGGATCTATTCCATGCAGGCTGTAGGAACCTACAAACAGACACACATAAAAATAAGATGTCCCTCATGTGATGTGATTGTCTAATTAATCCCATTCCTTGAAAGTATTAGATTATTCAATCATCATGTTTCACCACTATGTATACTCAACACGTTTGGATTGCTAACTAAAGAATATAAAAGGAAAATGCTTTGTCTTCGGCCATCTATATTTTTATTTGTGCAGACAGTACTTACTGAGTTCTTTGGCAACTTCATCCAGGCAGATTTCCAGGTTCTGTGAAGGATCAGGGTATTCTGGATACTTCTGCAGAAACCTGAAAAATCAGAAAGCATTGTTTCAGTGTTGTTGATTGTTAAACATCAGTGTTAAAAGGCAGGTGAAGAAGCAGCTAGAATTGGCAGTTTTTGCTAAATATCTCATTTCAAAATGCCTGTCTTAGATCAATGAGCTAGTTGGACTCCTTCTAACCTGATTTAGTATTTGCTAAGATGTCAAGTCTGAACCTCGGTGGGGCATTACTTCAGTCTGGTTGATTCACATGATATATTTTTAAAAGATTATTACAACTTTTAAACATTTTTCAAAAGTGGATAATTCATCACAACATTCCAATCATAAATAATAATTTGAATCCACAAATAAAAGGCTTCCTTGTACAATAGAGAGTCAGTATAAACACTAGGAAACAAGAATGTCACAGTGAAATATGTTCATACATTTATCAATAAGATACACTGCAGGTAATCTTACTTTTGACACAGAAGTCCAAGAGATTTTTCTTTTCTGGACCCAGTTGTGGGTTTGCCTGAGTCACTTTCTTGAGACGAACATAATATTTCATTGTCAAAGTCATTTGCATCTTGATTCGATTCTTCTGCTAAATGTTGAGCATTTTCCTCTTCTTTCAATTTACTCTGCATTTTTCTAATCTCAGGACTAACAGCACTAAACAGCATCTTTAGATTTGCTGTTGGGGTCAAGGGAGCCTCAGCCTCTTCTTTGGGCTTGGTAGGTGTGACAGGCTGACTGTTATTGTTTTGATCTATGTCAATATTTTCCATGGCATTGTCCACAGTAACGTCAGTATCTTCTAGTGGAATGCGAATTTTTGATCTTGGGGAAGCCACTCTCTTTGGACTGTTTTCATTTTCTTTGTTAATGGCGGATGGCCTGCCCTTATTGTGATCACAATACTTGACATCACTGCCGTGTGATTTCTGACTGAAAGGCATCATGTCAGATGCCATATCTTCATCACTTTCATCTTCTGTTATTGATGCCCTTAGTTTTGCGGACAGCAACTGTTTTGTTAAGCCTGCCATTTCTGCAACAGAAATATACAATGCTGGATTTCATTGTCTTAATACAAATATTTCCTCACTTGTATCAAGTTTACTAAACATTCATATTACATGACATGTTTGAATGAACTGTAAAGTTAATGAAAAGTCTGTTATGAAGTATGTGCCTTAAGTAAGAACTCATTAGACCTTTAATGAAATCAACGTGAGCTTTATGGATTTAGCTCTCAAAATAATCTGGTTTGTGAAGTTTCCTAAATAAATGAATAGACAGACTCCCACACAGTTTATAACAAGCTGAAGTGACCCTTGCTAAATTTTTAGTTTAAAATCAGTGATGTTATGGAACTATTTCCTTTAGCTTCTACAACAAACATGTTGAACAGATACTGAAATTACGATGTTAATTTAATTATAATCCATGCAATTCTCCAGATTCAATCTCTAGCAATAACAAAATCATTGTCAATAAGATATGTCCCAAGGATTCATTGTTTCCATGTGATATTAATCTCTAATAATAATTATCAAAAAAATTCAGACTGATCTTACATCTGGAGTGTGAAAGAAACATATGCCATGGCAAGTGCAACAGACTGTGAAATCAGTGATTAATAATAGTGAGGGACTTCTACACAAGGACTAAGGTCATAAATCTAATTATGCAATCTCTGCCAGTCATTTGCTTTGTAGACTACATTTTGATCGGACTGTAACTTGAAATTAATAAAAGAAACTTTGAACAAAGCAGGTTGTCAACAGGTGGTGAAGTGATCAAGCTCATGTTGACAACTGCCTGGCGCGCCCATTCTCCCGCTAAAATTCAAGGGTAAAATTATTCGAAATAATTTTACCACCTAAATAAAGCTAACGGAACAGATACTAATGAGTGATATAAAACATCTGGAGGCAGAAAAATTGATTTGGCAAACCGTGATAATATCTAATGCACAAAGAAATGTGAGACCAAGAGAAATCAGAGATCAAAACATTGTCCCAATTACCGGCGTCCTTGCCTAACTGTAAATAAATCCTGAAATCGACAACCGTTTCAGACTTCCGAAGGTTTACATGGAGATTAGACCTACCCAGACACTTAGTATCCAGCTACATAACATAGTTTAACCTAACTTACCGAGTAAAACTCCATACGACACCGGTTTGAGCGCCCAGACTCCGCGTTATTTTGGCTCGTCTGTACGATTTCTGCACGTTCGAAATTGGCGCGTGATAGTAACCCACAACGGGCCCTATCGGCCCGGAACGTGGATATGTAAAATGGCGGGGGTGTGCCAGCTTACAATTTGGAGTAAAAATTATTTCAAAATAGTTATAAATGACTGCAAAAGGTAAAAAATTCGACTGGAATAGCTTGCATATGCATTGAAATGACAATAAATTGATAGAACAGTCCTGAACTTACTAGAAATAGGTCATACGATGTTTGAACATGTCAATACCGGTCGCGAGCCAACTGGTGCAATATGAATTGTGGCTATTTTTGTACATATGTCAATTAAATTATTTAATCATAATAAGTAACTTATCACAAATAGGTATCATTGCAAATGTGACATATCGAGTGATAGTTTTTAATATTGTATTTGAAATAAATACACCCCTCTTTACGATCTAGAACATGGTTTTGTACCGTTGACAGTTGTGACATCAGCAACATCTAAACATAATGATTACTCGGTCTAAACGATTGAAAGGACAGGGTGGTATGACGGCATTAATAACACATTTTTGTTATGTTTAAGCAATTAACAACAGTAAGTAAATCTAAACTTGAATCATCAACACACCTTTGTTTTTGCAGTGAAATATCTCACTTGCCTGTGCACGACCTCGAACTAAACAGTCATATGTATTAGTGGACAGCCGTGGACTAAGATAATCCCTGAGTGTAGATCCCTTCCAAATTATTGCTTGTCCCTGCTTCTCCTGATGAAATATCCTAAAGTGCAGGGACTTGATTTGTCTTGTCACCTCCCTGGTAAAATAATTTTTGTGCGAAATCAATTCGAGCCACCACGAATATTTGGCGCGAGATAGTGCGTTTTTAGAATCTGTAAATCCGCCTACTTTTCATTGTCCAATCAAAGAAAGGCACCCCGCTTTGACTGACAGCGAGTGAAACAGTTATCCAATCATATCGCCTGACAACGTATGTCATAGGTCATACAATGAAAACATGTCCATGCGGAACATATGAGCGAATAACGTTATGTGTGACGCGAGGGAAAACATGTCTACACTAGCATTGTCACATGATCGTATGTATTTATGACTTTCAATAAGCAGATGATTAGCAGTTCTAAAGGGTAGCATAGCCAAGTGGTTCGCGCGCAAAATATTGCGGGAAAAGAAAGACATGATGGAAACACATGCTAAACTGGGCTGAGGCCAAATATAAACACAAAATTCCGTGACGTAGCAATCGGTGTTATTTTGGGTTTTCGCTCATGCCATGAGCGTATTGTAACAAAAACAGACGTAGTCGTATAGACGTGTAATAAATGTCATAGATGTATGAAATTTACCACAGGATAGTCTAATTACCACCTGATTAGGGTACAATAATCAGCGTCAATAATTTGCTGAAGGATTTTTAACAGAAAAATCTTTTAAAAACTTGAAATATATATATATATTTATTTAACTGGATTATGGTTTTTGAAAAAAAATCCACATAACAGTTAGGTGTGTTTTAATGAAGACTTCTCAAATTATGTAGTAACATCTACATGTGAAGAGTTCTCTAACTAAGCATTTGTAAATAAAACACCAACGCTCCCCAAAACACGCACAAATATGACAGCTCTAATGAACACGATCTGAATTGTTTAGGTTTACTGATCATGCAAAACACGCCTTCGTTGAGAAAATCAATTTTCATAATTTATGCGAGATCGCACTCAATGACTCAGAGGCCTCTACTACATGTGGGTTAGCAAGAGCCCAACGTGGATGTTGTGAATTTAGGATGTAGAGCGATCGAGGGATTTCCCTACAGTGAGAAGCATCGCCAGCATTGTACATGGGGCAAATATACCAGATGTGCATTTAGAGTCTACAGTTTGCTCTTTTTCTATTCAAGATTTGGATGTATGTGTCTGTATCGTGTGTTTATAGCGAAAATCTGCATTTGTGAGGTACCTGTTGTTTGTGCTGATTGGCGATCGGAGTTATGAAAACTCAAGTGGAGAATCGTCACCATGGCTCATTGTAAACAAAGCCAATCCTCGGGGGGTCACCCCCAGAAAACCCCCAGTTACAGTGTGGAAGAAACAATAAGGGTAAGTACCCCTTTGTTCATTGTTTACACCCGTACACATTGACTGGTTTTCACTCTCCGGGCGCTGTCACGCGTTTCGGTGGTTCTATGCCTGTTGCCGGAATTTCGACGCAACAGTTGTAAACACAACGTGCCAAAATCGTTCCAAAAACAGACAGTTTGCTAAGAAAACTGTGACATTGTGTTTTCTTTCCGTTGGATTTCTACGACAGTGTGACGTTTGTTATCAACGTTATAAACGGTCAGATTGACACTGGAATAGATGTCAACACATTATTGATTGCGCTGTACAGTCATTTAAAGGCAGGCACTGAATGACAGCAGACTGTTTTAGCGGTTGCTGTTTGTATTGAATAACAGTGATACCTGTATTGTTTATTTGTGCATACTAAAGAATTAACATGTCTTACATCCAAATTTAATGATGAAATAATCTGATAAAAAATATTAAAAATTATGTAATTATTAATTAGGGAATATTATTTAATGATGTTTCAGCTAATGCCTTAGTTAAAAAACATAAAACACATTTTTTATATAAATTTCCACATCCAAGAAAGACACTGATCAAACTATCATTAGGAATATACTCCTAAAGTTGAGAAATACCACATGCTAGTAAGTACAATCTGATTTTATGAGGGGACATTGTCATATTTTCTGTATGCCACAAGAATTGACTGTACCATGATCATAAGAAATATATAGTTGCAGTACCTAACAATACTTATAAAGAAACCTTACAGTGCTCTAACGCAACACAATGTCATTATTTTACAGGACTCTGATATTTCCAGAAGGAACTGGAACCTTGAAATTAATTATCAGATATCCCTTCGATCCCCCTGCTTTGTGGGTGAAGAAGAACACCGTTAGGATGTTTCATGTAGTGATAACCAGCCATGTATGATTATACATCTCGAGGTCCTGATCTATCGCAATTGAATTATGGATGAAAGCAACATTGATCACCCCTTTCCTGCATTCACACTTAATGATGCCAGTGACATTTTCACCAGATGAAGGTTACAGAATACAGTTTTAAAGTTCACCTGAATTATTTGGGTATTTGTGCAAGTGTAGAATCATTCTCAGTTGTGTGTAGGTGGTTGGTTTGCAATAGTTTGGCATGGCGTGGAGTGAGTGAGTGAGTTTTACCATACATTCAGTAATATTCCAATAATATGGTGGTGTGTGTAGGTGGTTGGGTTCTGTGAGTGTGACATGGGATGGCATCAGGATCATTGTCGCTTCATCATGTGTGTCAGGTGCCATGAGAGAATTTGATCATTCTCAGTTCATCATGTATGTAAGGTGGCATGAAAGAATTTGATCATTCTCTGTGTGTGTAAGGTTGGTTTCTGCTCACATGGTGTGGCTTGAGGGAATTTGATTATTCTCCAGTGATATGTGTGACTGCTGTCTGTTGAAATGGTGTGAGAGGTCTGTTGTGGTCAATCTCCGTTACGCTATCTGTGTGATCTTTCTATGTTATGTGTGTGTTGGTAGTGAGTTTCTGTTGGTGTGGGTTGACGTGGGGGAATGAGGTGATTCTGTGTTTATCATCAGCGTGTATTGGGGGGTGGGTGGGGAGGGTGGGGGTGGTTTCAGTCGGCGTGACATTTTGTTGCATGAAAGAATGGTGGACATTGTTCTCTTTATGTTTGCCTTATACATTTAATTACTGTCAGATAAGAGGCAACAAACAACTTAATCTCGTTAGGATCTATTAATAGACACATTTGGCGTCCAATGTGTAATGAAGTTATGTTAGTCTGATGTTGATAGACAAATCATTGTCACATGGTAATAATTCTGAGTCGGTAAAGCCTCCATTTATATATTTCCCTGCAGCACACAGTTTTGTTGTTTTATAACAGTGTGACATTATTTGATTATATCTATCTCTGATCTAAACTACCAATCTAGACTTGTTTTTGTTGATCAGTTCTGTTAGAATGTCACATCCCATCCTTTTTAGGCTTGCAAGCTGTTCTGCTGTAATTCTGCCGATGAGAAAATACATGTAGTATTTTGGTTCATGGAGCAGTTATATTTTTGGTGACTGATATTTTCTTTCTTTTTGCAATTATACAATGATGGTATTCATGCTGTCTCTACACTTTTGTAAATGAAATGCAAACATGAATTATGAAACGACGAAAATATGCCTTGTTTCATGATATATATATTGATGGCTTATCTCTATATGTTTGCTTCTTTTTTTCTTATCAGAATATAGAGTACATAGTCTTGGCATATAATGAAAGGACAAACAATTTCATTTTTGACAAATCGTGTTTATTTTGAGTACTCTGTAGTATGTTGTATCAGTGCATCGAACATTATCAGCTTTGTGAGCCATTGGTCTCACATGTTCTATAATGGGGCCCCAGTTGTGAATCATTGGGCCCCAACTATGGAAACAATATACCTTCCACTTTGTTGCATTACATACAGATTTGCGGTTTAATGAACTTGACACTGTGTCTTCCTGAGCGCACAAATAAAAGACAGAAGTGAAGTTGTCTTTAATCACTCAGACAGTAGAATCACATCATAATACACACCAGAGGGTGTGTTGTTTTAACTAATTATCATGTCAAGGTTGTAAAGTAATTAATGGCATTCAAGTGAGACTCTTTGTTTTTGTATGAGGACAATATTGTCTATTCCCGATGGATTTCTCCGTGAATTAACTGTAAATCTTCCTTAGAACACAACAATCAAGCTTTTAATTAGCAGTCACATTTGGTGAGCCTCTATGATGTGCATACTTGATGTAATTACCATGGATTTGTTGTTTTCACTGCAACCGATTTCTTTTCCCCTTAAGTTCAATCTTAGACAAATCTTATTTTAAAGGAACATAATTTTGTTATCATTTCACAATTTTGTTTTGAAGTACTCGGTATTGAGTTAATCTGGGCCAAGTTTTAGTACCTTTTTCCCTGTGTCATCAGTCATGTCTTTTAGCTACTTTATTTCAATGATCTGTTTAAATTTCAAATAATACATCGAAAAGGTATGGTTGATACCAGTTCTTTCTTCATTTGATAGTTCAAGCCCATAGTTAAAACACAAATGTTATTATCTATTTTCTAAGTACTCTCTTGGTTGGATATTGATCAGTGTTATGCCATTGTTGTCTGGCTTCAATTCCAAAGGTCACATCAAAAGATCTAAGGTTGCCATGTGTCATTCCTCCTCCCTGTTTCGTCCCTCCTCCATGGATATATTCACCCTTGTCCATTCTCGCTCTCAGTCTATTGAAATGTGCTATACCTTTCTCTGTTGATGTCCCCTGAAAGGGGATTATCACTCCTGAATCTAGATCCCGTCAATACAGTTAAGAGTGTATGTCCCAGGTAATGCGGATTAGGCTGTGAAAGGGCATGTCTGTCGTCAAAATTAGAAGATCCATCACTAGTGTGCTCTCTAAAGCATTTGCACCATTTTCAGGAAGACGTAGATGTCTCTGTACAGAAAACGTCAGTTTGAATTAAAAAGCATTTCCTCCAGTCTGTCTGCAATATTTGTGTTGTCTATTTCACAAAGGAATCTAATTCAGACACAGATAAAAGTATTGGCTGTCAGACAGATTCTCTATCCCATGATTCATTATGGCTTAGCCCGATAGTCAAGAAATAGACGCTTATCAGGTATGATGGACATGTCATCATTACATACAGCGATGGAGATATCTACACCTTTTGTTATGGTCTGTCTCAGAGGATGCAGTTTTATTTATCTGTATGTAGTATTTAATCCTCTAATCTGTATGTAGCTTGATGTAATAGTAATTTGATGAGGAAGTGAAGTGTTTACGTTAATGTCATGACCACAGAACACTATTTAGATGAGCACAAGGTATGAACTCATAGTTATTGCACGAAAGTTGATACATACATCTGAAATATTTGAAGTCCAACCTTGATTGCAAAAAGCGACAGAATAGATAATATTAAAGCATAGAACAGTTGTATTACAATATTAAAATCATTCGAGAATTACTCCAAGATTTAGACCCTAGCATGACCATTTCTGTGAGTTGCTTTAATCTCCTGTGAAGCAAAGTATATTTTGGTTCCAAATTCTTTAAAATGGAATTAGTAGTTGGAGATGAAATGATGAAGACGATGAAATATTTCTTTAATTGACTTGAAGGATACATGCATCCATAACCAAATGAACAGTTACATCACTGGTTTACATTAATTACTTTATCTTCTTTCATTAAGTCTTGTAATTATAATTGTTAAACAGTGGATTAAGTTAGAAAGACTGACATGGAACATACAGTGATGTTGCGACTTTTTAAGATATACTTGATCAATGCTGAAAAGTTTATCCTGTTGAAGCTGAAATGGAAGAAAGAAACATTGTTCAAGTTTTCCCTCAGAATGCATTTTGAATTCTCATGGTTCTGACTAACAACCACCCTTTTGAGTGAATATTTCTGCATCTGAAATGTTTTCAGCTGAAGTTTATTTTGGCAAGAAAGTTGAAATAACATTTCCAAACCCAACTCAAAATAAGTGGTGTTTGGAGTCTAAATTATAACAAGCATGTATTTGATCATATAGTTCTTTGTGATTGTTAGAGAAAATTCACGCCCTTCTCTGAGTGACTGTTCTCTTCCTTTCTAGACTGACAAGTGTCTGTGCATGACACAGAAAAGCATGCCTGTAACGGCAAATTCTGGTGTATGTGGAACTCTTTGATGTGATCCACGTTCTGATCAGGGTGTTCTGACTTGTCACTCAGTACAGCATGGAAATTCCACGGAGGAATCACATGTCAATATTATTGTTTATAAATGATATTTTTCTGTGATATAATCATGTTGATGGTTGTGCAATCGTTTTCTTTTCATTGAGTCAGGGGTTGATTATTGATGGTTTCTCACACATTTTTGATTTGGCATTGGAAAAAGAATATGTTTTATACTTTTCTGGTTATCAAATTACATCCTCTGAAGGATTGCGTTTATTTATGAAGAAAATAATACAATCATTTGTAGAGTTGTTAGCATCAGTGGGGAATATTGAGACCAAAAAGAAATTCATAATCATGGAGTTTTAAATCATTCAGAAGAGTGCATGTTTGTGACATCCAGTATACCTTGGTTCTGTAGTTTTAATCTACTTGAGGGATTTTGAAGTTTCCTTTTCATCCAATATTGTAAAAATGAACTGAAAATACAGTCAAATCTCGTTAATCTGACACCATCCGTTGCACAACAAATTATCAGATTAACAGGGATGTCAGACTAAAGAAATATATGAGACTAAGTTACCAGCAAAAGCTTTGGATAAAGCCAGCTGTTGGATAAATGGAGGTTTGATTAACAAGACCTGCCTGTATATCAGTTTGATATAATCAGCCAAATCCATTCACACTGAAAATGAACTGCACTGAAGCTTCAGAAAATGTGCATATGCTTCGTTTAATGTGATATCATTACAGTGATTTATCAGTACAAAATAAAATGATCTGGTACAGGGACTATGAGACAGACAATTTCTGTGAAAACGCTATCATTTTCTTTTGTTGTCTGGTGTTTGTGTAGTTTTGCCTCATTCATGAATACTCCAGGTGTATGATACTCATGATTAAAATGTTCTAGTCTGGACCAGACATACCATTGATTGGGGTTTTGATCGGTATCATAATCTGTTAAGGTACGATGATGTGCTATCAAGCACTTACTTCCCGATTGTATTTAGTTGCTTCTTGAGATAAGACCATGGAAATTCTATGCTAACCTGAACTCCATATGGGTACTAACTATCATCTAGATAGTGAGGATGTACTCATTGTAATCCCAAATGTTCAACAGTTATAATCCATGGTTTGTCAGTACCATTCAACAAATTACACAATTGTTCTCCATTAGTAGAACAATTAGTATGAACATGCACAAATGAACAAGCATGGAAAGCACCACTACACTGGATGGTCCATCTTGTTACATCTTTAATTGATTGTCTTAGAGATACAACCCACAAAAGAAATGTGAGGGGATGATGAACAGAAAGAAAACTTTTCAATCTTAGGCCAGACTTTTGTGGTTGTTGAGATTTTTATTGCAAATCACCTGTCAAACAATCAGCAACAAAATGTGATGTTAAGGATTTTCTATTGCCTTAAAGTTTGACATGAATCAAATGACCAGTTCAGGTTCTTGGTTGGTGTTCATCTTTATGTTATTTATGTGTGCGATAAGGTTATGTACTGTTCTCCTTTTTAGGCTTGGTTGTTTCATGTTTGAATAGAGTTTAACCTGTATTTCTCACTTTATATCTCAGGATACAAGTCCATGGCAGTCATATAGAAGTATATTTCTTAAACATTTCTGGCATAATTTTTTATTCTTGTATTTTTCAAAATTTTCAGCTTAAAAGGTTCTGAAAAACAACATAAAATGTGTAAGGTTGTTTTTTTGCTGTATGACTCCCCTAAATTATGCATTTGTCATCCTAACAAAAGCTTGACCATGTAACATAATAAACCTTTCCTTACTTATTCATGCTGATTTGATAATTTCCTTACCACTGAAGTCTCAATTTTGGTATAACTGTATTTGCATTCTATTAACTGTTAAATCATTTATTGATGTCAATTTAATTATTTCATTATCTGGATTCTTTTTGAATAACCCTAGCAGACACAAAGAGATAATTCCTTTCAGCCATTATATATATGTCTTCTTTTCACATCAGTTCAATTGGGCATTGCGATTCAGATCAGTAAACTTCATCAGCCAGCTGTGAAATTGACGCCCTTCAATCTATTGTCATCAATAGCCACAGTAACTGTCAACATTGTGCACATACAATACTGGACCTTTTGAAGTTAGAGGGATGATCCTTATTAACTGTCCAGCACTCTATTTTCGAGGATCCCAAGATTTGACTCCAACACCTTTTTATTGACCCCTTATTGTACCCTTGGGCAGTGATAACTGGTATCTTACAGTGTGTGTCAATTTTAGTGAAGACCCAGGTACTTACTTCCTTCAACTTACATAACTTGTGCTTCTCTCCCCATTCATTTTGTTCCTTTAAGACTGTTTATCTTTAGATGTCTATTTAGTGAACCCCTCTTTATCTTTCAGGATTTGAGTTGGCCAACAGGGTTTAGTTTGGCTGGGGAATAGGTACATTGAAACAAATTGATCTGCACTGCCAAATCCTGCTTGGTTACCAGTTGTCTGATGTCCAATGATAATTGTGAAGGGAAACTTTACGCTAACTAATTTATCATTATTAAGCACTGATTTTTCATAAAAAGAAAATTAATATTGTTAACATTTGTTGAGAAAACATTTAAAATATATGAAGACATAAATATGATAAGGTTACAATAATATGTCAGAATTAACAATGTGCAATGCTGCTTTTTGTTTATTTTTCATTTAATGAATTCCCTCCACACCTTTAGGCCAACTTTTGTGTTTGAAGTTATGTGAAATAAGGCTACAGCTGGAAATATGACCTGGATTTTAATGGTGACAAAAAAGCTGTTTCTCTTCAATTTAAAGTAATCATGTCATTTAAATCAATAAAACTAGTTCCCATCAAAGAATGTGGTTTAAAAGTGATTTTAGATCTAATGCATAGTTTTTAGAAAATTTAAACAAAAAAAGGATTCTTCACTAATGAATCTGGCAAAATTAACTAGATGGCTGTGAAATCCGCTTCTCATTGTGTGTTTCATTGTCACTCTGTGAGTTGATTTCATCTCTACAAACTGATCAAATTCTGCAACCAACCTTTGATGTATATAAGTACATAATTGTCTTTGCAATAAGGAACCAAAGCACAGTTAATGAGGCATTCTTAATTAGGGGATAATCTCTCGTTAAGACAGTTATGTTTGAATAACAGCAGCAAAGGTCCAGGACGGGGTAAGGATTTCGACCCCCACCCTGAGGCTGAGCTGGACCCCTGGGTCAGAGTCTGCCAAGAGGGGAGATATAAAGAATTTCATAGCCCCTGGCTGAGAGGCTGGTTGCCCATTGCAGTTTATTGTGTCATGTTGCAGCAGATGATTGCCGGTTATGCAATATAGACAAGGGTGGTCCAGCTGATGAAATGAACAATGATAAGAAATAGACAAACCAGATTGAGAAGAGATATGTTTCTGAGTGAGATGATAAGGCTAGACCAGGAAGTGAGAGATCATGGTCATCACTGAAATTTGGCATGTAGACTGGACATGTAATTGGTGTAATTACATTAAGATGTATAATGGAATTAGGCGTGAAATGTCAAAGGTTTATTGTGATAATTATGAATGTATGTATTTCTGGATGAGAGAGAGAGCTGTGTATGGTAACATTAGCATAATGGTGATGTAGATATACTTCAGAATGTACCCGTTATTTTAATCTAAAGGTTGTATAATACGGTAATCTATGAAGTAGTCACCATTGTTTCTCCAGAAGTGGAGAAAACTGACAAAATTTGACTGAAACATGGTTTCATAACTGAGGTCTAATTTGAGAACAGAATAATTGAGGCACAAATTGGATGTTTCCCAGTTTCTGTAGTCCTATTTGTGATAGCTCCATTTCTCCAAACAATCAAACAAATTCAAAATGAAGTAAATCTACAAGTGTTGCCAAAGAATATGCAACTGAGACCAGTATCGTAAAGACATTTTAGACAAGACACTCTAGTCTGGAAGAAACAAGTTACTGGTTCCATACATTGTTTGTGTTGTCCATCTATAAACAATTGAGCCTTGTCAAAACAAATGATTGATATTATGAACACTGGATCTTTCAATGGCGTTTAAAAGTAATACACATAAAGAAGAAAGTTTTAATGTATGTCAGTGTCTTTCATATGAGGAACACAACGTTTCGAAAAAATACCTTATTCCGTCATCAGATGAAGGAGTAAGGAGCCACCAGATGAAGGAGTAAGGAGTCACCAACAAGTAATGAATCACCAGATGGAGTAAGGAGCCACCAGATGAAGGAGTAAGGAGCCACCAACAAGTAATGCATCACCAGATGAAGGAGTAAGGAGCCACCAGATGAAGGAATAAGGATATACCCCAAACCATTGTGTTCCACATAATAAACAAGTTGACATCCATAAAAACTCTCTTGCTTATAATGAACATTGATGCACAACCAGCCAAGCAACCAAGCCTGACCACCAGATCCAGTTAGTTGGTCTGTCTTGCAGTATGTGTAGCTGAAGAGCTATACAAACCTAGAACCCCATACTGGGTATCCATAACATGATCAGTTTTCCTCTTTTTCAGTGCATGTAAATATATAGTAATTTCTTAATTTAGTTCCTTGAAGAAACTATGGCAAACCTGTTGTTCCGATGCACTGTTATAATTGTTTCAATGCATTCATACAGTTCATCAGTCTGTCATACACACCCTGAAGCAAATATTACCAAGAAAGGTCACACAAGTTTAGAAATTGTGGCAAGTCTAGATTTTCACAGCTTCTTCAGAAAATGAAGAAAGTCTCAGGGCTCCTTTTCATTTTATCTTAGTTTCTTTTACTATGAACTTTTTTCAGTATAATATGTTCATTTCAGAGGCCAGTTGTTAGTCTAACAGTTCATGTTCAGCTGATGAGTCAAATCTTGGTGAATGCTTTAAAGCACACACAAATATCAAAACAAAACTGTTTCAATTTATTGTGTATTTGATCTGATTTTGCTGCCAATTTGGTCATCAAAGCGCAACCTACTCAGATCAACATTGTATAGTGTTTAGAAGGTTTTTTCACAATAAGAATGAGAAATTGTAATTTTGGATCACCGAATAGAGTGATTTACCTGTTATCACAGATATGGTGTTTTCGTATCAGTAAATAGATGAGTGTATTAAACTGGCACCTGTTACTTCTGACCTTCAAAAGCCTGGGATATATTTAGCTCCCATGTAAATGTTAGTCATAATGAAACTGACATCTTGGTTTTGGATTGAAATCTGATCAATTTTTCATTTATTACGGAAATGATTTCATTTAGCACATCATTTGGCCTTCAAATTTATCTGTCATGGCACAGGTGAGAAATGCATCAGGTGTAATCACCAGCCTCAGCAGGTGCTTGTAACTCCTCGTGATTGACAGGTCATGATGACATGTGAAATGTGTGCCTGTTCTGGGTATTTCCTGCTTTTTGATTTACGACCAAATGGGGAAAACAGCTGCTGTGTCCATCAGTGGTGGACACAGACATTGGCTAGGCTGCTAATCTTGGTGAACAGTGGCCAGTGGTGGAGCACAGACATTGGCTAGACTGCTGGCCCTGCTAAACACTGGCAGTGGTAGAGCACAGACATTGGCTAGGCTGCTAGTCCCTGTGAACACTTTCCACACTGGTCAGCCTTTATCTTTATCTTCTCATGGTAGTTTCTCATGTGTGTAACTGGCTGTGAAAATCCGGAGTAGAATAGGTCTTAGCAACCATCCTTGCCACGAAAGGCGACTATTGTAAGAGGTAACAAACGGCACTGGGTGGTCAGGCTTGCTGACTTGGTTGACATGTCATCAGTTCCAAAGTGCTCAGATCAATGCTCATGCTGTTGATCACTGGTTTGTCTGGTCCAGACTTGATTATTTACAGACTGCCGCCATTTAGCTGGATTATTGCTGAGAGTGGCGTAAAATCAAACTCACTTTTTCACGTGTATAACTGATGGAAGTAGGTCATTGTTCTTGAATTCTTGAATCATTGGTCATTGAATTTGGCATCTGTAATCATGTTATGTAGATACACAGTATGGTATTATGAGATAGAAAATGAGTGATATAACACTTAGTACAGGCATTAAGCAAAGAGCAATTATGCATTACTTTCACAGGATTCTGAACAGGACTAATGTTTGGCATTACCAATTACAGTTCAAACAAAGAGTTAAAACTAGTATAGAAATTTGCTCGGAAGGCACTGAATAATTGGCAGATGTGAGCAATATTCCACCAATATCATGGTGGGGGACTCCAGAAACGGGTTCAACACATTGTAGGCATGTGGGGGATCAAACCATAGTCTTAGGTGATCAGCAAACATTTTAACCACAACTCTACCTCACCACTCCAGATTGGAAGTGACGTCTGCATGGTAAGTGTATGTAGACATGACAAGACTTGTGTCACATGGAGAATGATGATCGGAATAAGAATGGTCATGTCACATTTAATGCTTATAAACACTGACAATGCATCGACCCTGAAGACCTATGTTAGAATTGGTTTTCAACATCCCATGCATGTCGTAAGAGATGACCAACAGAAGTGGGCTGTCAGGTTCATTGACTTGGTTGACACATATCATTGCAATCCAGTTGCATAGATCTTAATGATCAGTATGTTGGTCACAGGATTGTCTGGTCCATACTTGATTATGAACAGACTGCTGCCATATAGCTGTAATATTACTGTGGGCAGCATTAAATAACAACCAAACAAACAAAAACACAACTGAAGACATATTGTAAACCGTAAAGCAGAACTGCAAATAATAACCTTGATCAAAGCAATGTTGGGATGAAAACAGTTTTGTTCAAAGTTCTACAAGTGCTGACAACATATTTGGGGCTTATCTTTGGAAATTTGTTCAATGAAATTAAAAGATATATGCTATTGAAACGTGTACATTTAATCTGTGTGTCATGGTACATCCATTATACATCATCAGATGGAACATGTGGTTAACAAAACAGCGACATCCCACTGTGCCCTGAAGGCATCTGGAACTAATATTGTGTCTGTGTCATAATGATATACAAAATGTAATTTGGTTAATAATCATTAGAAGTGCTCTAATGCATACCATTCCATTAACTCTTGTGTCACTGTGTTAAACACCCAGTGTGAGTTGGACCTGGTTATCTACCAGATTTGTTGGTACCATATCCATGTTTATAGGCTTAACTAGACATATAGCTAGTTCTAACATTAACATATTTTCCAGAAAAATGTTTTTGAATTAAAATAAAATACGATAAAAGAGAGAAGAGAGACTTACTTAATTTTCAGAAACAGTGGCTATCTAGACATGCCACACATTTTAGACTTGCCAGGGCTGTAGTGGGTAGATATATTTCTTTCTGGGTCTGTACGGCGCAGGTTTTACCTGTAGTGGGACCTGCATCCTCCTTCTCCCATGTCAAACTGACATCATGTCACTGAAATACTGTTAGAAGCATTGTAAAACCTAACTCACTCAATTACCCATTCACTTCCCAGTCTGGCGTTAAAATAACAGAACTCATTTAGAGTCATTATGTATGCATTTTACTGGCATATTAGAATCATGAAAAGAGTTTACAGGCATGCATGTAGTGCTGGTATAAAGATTATAGAGTTATAAAGTTATACCATGACAGTCAGGGTAACTACAGAATTTCTTTAGATCTGCATCTATGGGGATTGAACCACCAACCTTCCTTGGGTCAAGTTCTCTGTCCACTAAGTACATGTACTTGAGTAGATGTTTATATATGCATATCTTATACCACTTCCGTCTCTCTACAGCAGTAGACATTGTATACCATGCCAGTCTGGGTAACTACGGAATTTCTTTAGATCTGCATCTATGGGGATTGAACCACCGACCTTCCTTGGATCAAGTTCTCTGTCCAGTAAGTACATGTACTTGAGTAGATGTTTATATATGCATATCTTATACCACTTCCGTCTCTCTACTGCAGTAGACATTGTATACCATGACAGTCAGGGTAACTACGGAATTTCTTTAGATCTACATGTGTGGGGATTGAACCACCAACCTTGAGTGGTCAGGCAGAAAGTGTAGGTGTCTGAGTTTTGATCGCGGCTGGGTTTTATCTGTAGTTGAATGATGTGAAAGGTGTGTAAGCAGAGGTTGGGATAGGTTGAGTTTTATCAATGTGCCCTTTTAAAAGTCTGTAACTAAATGTCTTGGTGTCTTTTCAGTCAGCAATGGTCCAGCGTGTTGATAAACATGTATTTTGTTTATTTATACACATGACACCAAAATAAACTATTATTATTATTATCAAGATATATCTGTACACCAGTGTACACCTTAAAGTCTGTTCTGTAGTGAACATAACCAGCAGCTCTGACTCTGATTTTTGTTGTCTGGATATCAAATGATAACATGAACATGTATTGTGAAATAGTGTGTTTGCTCCTATCATCTACACAGCAACAGTGTTTGAGCACTTGCTTAATAACAGTGTTAGAAGCTACACAGAAACTTCCAACGTATTACAAGATGTAAATCATTAGGACTCTCCTTTTTGTTCAACACACCAATTTCTAAATGCCACTCAGAGAAGTTATTTGAGCAATGAAGATCAGTCTTGAGTGACTTTACTGATCAAAATTCCAAAATGGCATCAAACAAAACTCCCTCACTCACACATTGTAATGAAGAGAAGTATACCCAAGTCTCTGATATGACCTGAGAAACAGCTGAATAACAATGAGATCCTTAAGTTCTGCTTGGTTCTGAATCAGTTAGTTGGGGAAAAGTCATTTCACCTTATTGATGAACCTACAAATTTTTAAGTTCAAAAATACTTCGACACACTTGATCAATACATTCTGTATTGTTGCACATCATTTGACTAACATAATTATTTTGTTCATTATTTTTTATCTTCCTTATTCACACTTATTATGATTTGTGGTGTACAAGCATAATGTGACTATTGTTCATGTGATGATCACGTTTGATATAAAAACTCTGACTTTATCTGTTTAGGTGACTAATGCAAACACCAACTGAAAAGAAAACATACTGTTCAATGGAAAGAATGGGTTCTGAACAAAACAACCTTGACATAGTTACAGTTCTGTGGTATCCTTGATTTTCCTGTAATGTTTCAAATCCAAACAATCATGGCATTAGCGATATATAACATTTGTAACATATTCCTATTGGAATGTGTCAGCTGTGAGGCGGAGTGCGGTTTGTTACGTACCATCTGTGACAGGTGTAGGTAACATGGCTGACTATCAGCTGAGAATCGTCCCAGCCAGTCATTACTGAGTCATACACAACAGTATTGGTTTTTAATGATGCCATATTGTGATTCTGTTAATTCAAGATTGTAATTAGAAGTCAGTCTGTTGCCTCAATCATTGTGCACTGTGCTGTGAGACTAATGACCGTTATGGCTGCACCAGGTTCATACAAAATTCATTATCCCTAAATGAGGAATCTTTTTTTTAAATTTAGAGATGGTTTTTCATAATATTTGTTGATGTCAAAATATTGGTTATCAGTGTGTGGTGCAGTGGGGAAGCCTAATGATTACAGCATCCACTCGTCATGCAGAAAACCCAGGTTCTATTCCTCACTTGGGGACAATGTGTGAAGCCCATTTCTGATGTTCCCCACTTACACACTATGTAATTTACAAAAAAATTGTGCATACTCAGACACACCTTAAGAATGTATTTACACTGTACGACTATTTCAAAGATTTTAAATGAGACAGAGTTACATGAATGCTGGAATAATTTCATTATGTCTGAAGTCATGTACATATGTAATATGTACACTTGCCCTTTTTCTATATTTGGGACAGTGGCTTTCTTATGAATAAAAAATGTGATTCGACTCATAAGTTAATGACAATTATTTCTTCTGATCATAACACATTGAATAAGCAGCAAACTCATTTCTGGTTTTCATGACTGTTTTCACAATGACATATCGGTACATTTGAAAATGTCTTTATTGATTGGATCTCTTCTTTTATTTATTCTGGTGGGTCTGAGAGACAGGTTATCCTTATTATTGACCACAAATATCATGGCTCTGATGACCACTCATATATCATAGCTATGTTGCCCGTTCACATATATCATGGCTCTGATGACCACTCATATATCATAGCTATGTTGCCCGTTCACATATATCATGGCTGTTATAACTACAATTTAACTCTCTGATCTACTGTTTGTCCTGAAGAGGACAACCCTATCAGCAGCTGAATCAACAGCGCCATCCCTTCCAATATTCCAACTGTTGCTAAACCATCTCTTTCTTGACCTCTGTCCATTCCTTGACTTGGACCTCTGTGGTTTATGCTACTGTCCTAATTAATGCCTCTTCGGTGTGTCCAGAATGGTGAAGAGGAAATTTATGGCTAATTACCCACAGTGCTTCACCTCGTGGATCAGAGAGGTGACACACAAACATGGCATCCCTAGTGATGGACACTCACAGATGTTGGGATCTTCTTATCATGTGTTCCTGCTCAGAGACAGACCCTGAACTGAAGGAATAAGGCTGAAGGGGTCGTAGCTGGCACCGTAGCTGGCACCATAGCTGGCACCGTAGCTGGCACCGTAGCTGGCAGGAGTACTGCACATATGGGCACAGTCATAGTATTGTATAGGATGCATTTCATTCCATTATATAAGAACGGAGCATACACAATGATGAAAATATAATGCACAGTAGGGATCATTAGCGTAACCAGGCAAAAGAGAACTATAACATGAACTTGATTTGATTTTAGGTTGAGGAATATGAACTTGTCTTTCTTTTAGGGTACGTTTTGGTATTATGATTTTGGCTAGGGTACGTTTCTGTATACAAAAATGTAGATGTGTATGAAAGATGATTTATGATGAAGGATTTATGAATGATTTATGAAAGATGGGTTCACATTTGTGGGACCTCTGCCGATAACGGACCCTTCAGCTGTACAACTCAACAGTGATGGTTTCCTTTTGTATAAACTTTGTATGGTATGTGATTTCTCTGGCAGGAACTGATTATTGGCTACCACTGACTGAGATTGATAGGTTCATGGTTGGATTCAACAATGTCCGTCATCGAAGATGATTTTTAGCCAGTCACATCAATATTCCAACGTCTATGTACATTTTACTTAACTGATATATATATAGCGTAAGTGAAGCATCAATGAAGAATACACATGTTGTATCATAGTGTCACGGGTTGTACTCTTGATTTCGGCTTGCTATTAGAACTGTGTCTTTTATCTTATTAAATTCGGCTGATGTAATGTGGTAATAGTGTGGTGCTTCTTGATCTGTTTGTGATGGTTGTTCCCATGGGTCCAGCCATTAGTGGAGGGTCCTGACAGGCAGCCATTAGTCACTGGGTACTAAGATCAATATTGCCTTCAGCAATAGGAACTTGGTTTTTGATCATTTTTTAACTTTATTTTTTTCTCTTGGAATTAATGTTTTATGAAAAAGCTCAGACCAACCACTTATCATTTCCCTTGCATTATTTATAAAACTGGCCAAAAGAATGAGTCAATTTTAGTTTTTTGATGGTTTGCAATTTTTGCAATAGGAAGTAGATCAGGTTTTTATTACGGACTTGGGCCATCCTGCAGCTGGGTTTGTGTTTTGGAATTGTTTTATTCCAGTCAATAAGACACATCTGGATTCTCATAGCAGAATGTTCTAAACTGGAGACAACAGATCTGTGTCATGAGTGCTCAGAATGTTTGTTTGTTTGTTTGTTTGTTGTGTAACACTCCACTCAGCAATATCAAGGAAATGAAATTTTAATGTTTTCCTGTCTAGCTGACAAACTCCAACACTTCCCCATGTTCATCTTATCCCTGACCTTGTACTTTTCTCCCAATAATAAAGTTGCATTTGTTGTAGTTTTTTGTTAGATTCAGCATTATTCAGTGCTCAAACCATATTGTCTTCCTTTCAGTCCACTAACCCGTCTGTGAAGCTAAAGCCCACTTGATGCAAGGCAGAGTAGATCTTCCTCCAGCTTTGAATCTTCCATCTCACTGGGGCTCCTTTTCATTTTCAATGGAGTAATTTGTTTCTATCAATGTTGTATATTCTGAGAGACTGAGCATCAGAGATAGCTTGTGATTGCCAGGTGATTGTTCCAGGGTACCAGTGTGGCACTGTCAACCTCAACCTGTTGACCAGATGACCCATTTTACAGTAGGGGTAGCGTGTCAACCAGAATCGTGTCAAGCAGAATTGTGTCAAGCAGAATCGATGGCTGCATGATCATAGCAAGCATGTATGTCATTGATTCCAAATACAGTCTTCAGTAAAATCATGATCAAATTATGCTGTGATTGTCCTACATTGAATTATAGACCAAAATGAGCTTTTGACACTGTGGGGAAAAAATATGTCTTTCATATTTCATCTTTTTGACCTGTCCCCCCACCCTATAACACCCCTTCAGATTCTGTGAAAAACTACAAAAAGTAATATGCTGTTGTAGAACTATCATAATAAGTGGTATAACTGGATATGCTGTGACAGGACTAGGAGGTATTGCAGACTCACTCACTTGAACTCTAAAACCCATTACCTCACCCAACGGATACTTGCTCATTAAGCTGACATAAAGAATTCAGTCACCGGTCACAATGCATGAATGCTTCAAGAAACACAGGTATTTCAGCGAAGAACTTGTGTCCTGAACAATCTGTGCTTGTCACAAGGGACAACCCTTGAAAGTCAGGGTTAGAATTGGTCTTCAGCAACCGATGCTTGTTGAGTCAACAAACAGGATCAGGTGGTCATGCTTGCTGAATTGGTTGACACGTCATCATATCCCAGGTGCATAGACTGATGCTGATGCTGTTAATCACTGGATTGTCCAGTCCAGACCTGATTATAAAAAGAATTGCTGCATACAGCTGAAATTTTGCTGCGTGTGGTGTAAAACAAGAAACCGAAAGAAACCACAAGGGCCAACTACTTGAATGAAGATGGATCTTTGTCATCTAACCCAGCTGTGTAGGTTGGTGCTTGTGTTATGAATCACTGGTTCATCTGGTTCTGACTGAGGCCATCATTATATTGCTGTGATATTACTCCATGCAGGGTTTAACAGCAAATCCTTTCCCAAATAGTCAAAACAGTAATATATGTCCCCAAAGAATTTAAATTAGTCCTTCAATAGTAATATGAATAATTGCTGCTGTGTACATCCTGAACCAATTAAATCATTCTGTCCTTTTTAACCTGAATTTGTCTTCATGCAGAAAAATATATTTCAGTTCAGAGCTGCCATTTCATAATGCATAGAAGCCCATATATTCAGATCAAAAGCTTTGGGTGCAAAACTGTGAAGACTAAATCCAAAACAATATTGATATTTTATTTCCTTAGCATTTAACCTCAGGCCATAAATTGCCAGCCCAAAAGACAAGCTATTTAATTATTGTCCAAAGGGACTTTTGAGAAATGGCTTGATTAGTTCGCGAGGCTAGAAGAGGAAAATTCTGGATCTGGTTTTATTGCCTTCTGAAAGTGTCATGTTAGCGCCTGTGACTATTCTGTATTGAGATGCAATGGAAATCATTCACAACTGCTTCGGTCAGCTGAATGTGTTTTTCAGTTTTGTGGGTGGCACTTTTGATCTTGCCTTTGGAAAATATTTAAAAGGGGATTATTAACCCAAGAAAAACATAACGATTGACAAGAATAATCCTTGAATGATTAATCATGATGAGATGATATAAAAGGCTTAATTTGACAGAATGATGTGTTATTTAAGGACAAGTTGTGTTTAAATTGATGATTTACAAAGTAAAAATAGCTCTGATGTAGAAGAAAATGTGCCTCTGCATTTGATATGTGTGTATGTGCAGAGAAATTTATATGCTGGTCCTCAGGTGACCTTCAAAATATAAATGTGCAAAAATGAAATCATGAAGATGTTCAAATATAAATCAACAAGCTTGTAAATAGGATTGTAGCGATACATGGAACTGTTGATAGACTGCAACTATTTAGCCTCTGATGGTAGAAGCAAAAATCTATTGATGCATGGATAGTATGTGTGACTATCGAAAGTTCAGTAATTAACTTCCATTGATAAATACACAATGCAAAATATCGACAGTTACCAGATTTTTTTTTATTCACATTGATTTAGCATTCTCTGCCCCTGTTAATTGTTGAACAAACTTGATCTGGGTCTCAAGTTTCTTGCCGGATAGTAAAGAGACTGAAACTACTTCATATTGACTATACCTTCATTTTGGAAATGACTTCAACTGAGAAAATTCAAGGAGAGAAAAAACAATTGCAATAGTATTGCCGCACTCAGCAATATTACAGCTATATGGCGGCGGTCTGTAAATAATCGAGTCTGGACCAGACAATCCAGTGATCAACAACATGAGCATCGATCTGCGCAATTGGGAACCGATGACATGCGTCAACCAAGTCAGCGAGCCTGACCACCCAATCCCGTTAGTCGCCTCTTACGACAAGCTGAGTCGCCTTTTATGGCAAGCATGGGTTGCTGAAGGCCTTTTCTACCCCGGGACCTTCACGGGTTTGAGGATGAGGAGGACACAGAGCTGCTGACATGTCAGGGCCCTGTTTCACAAAGCTCTTGTGAGTCTAAATTTTCATAGCATCTGTACCTCCTACGTTGTAACTTTTCTAGTAGAATTCATATGCTTTTCTCATAGCATTCATACCTCCTGTACTGTAACATAGAGGTACGAATGCCACGAAAAAGTTATGAGATCGTAGGCTTGCGAGAGTGTTGTGAAACGGAGCCCTTCTCACAGCCGTGAAATGTGGTGCAGTCATAACGAAAAATAATTCATAATCATAGCATAAGTCTAAAGATGTCTTCTAAGGTCATTCTGAAATGTGCATGTAACTTATAGATTTAAGTTTGATGAATTTATAAAAAGAGTATGTTGAATTTCCCAAAGAGATTCTAGACTCAGCCTGAGACTGTATTCAAAATGATATGTTATATTCTGAAGACTAAGATATTTTGCAATTTCAAGATGTCACTGTAAGGCAGTGGTATCTTTGTGATCAGTATTTTGGAGGTGGGTAGGTTCAAGTCAGCAGGAAGAAAGGCTTCACCAAACAACTGCTGTGAACTGTGTATGTGTTTATCTATCAGTATGATATATGGTGCTATCACAGAGAGAACACCACTAGCATCTACCAAACTGGCTCAGGATCATTTACAGTTTTGACGCCTTCATCTCCAGGGCTCCTTCAAGGGAAGATCTTAGCAGAACTCTATCTACTTACGCTAGTATTGGCGCTAAGATCACTTTGTTGAACAGGCCTCCATGGTTAATTGAATTGTTAAAAGCAATAAACGAAACTTGATCTTGTAGAGACCTCTAGTCAAAGTGAGGTAATTTTGAAAGAGAAAGTATATCAAATTTTCGGACATTCATTTGTCAAAGCAGCGACACACTGTAGATTTCCCAAGACACTGCCTGTCACTGTGGCCAGATGTAAGGGAAATATAATTACTGCATGTCAGCCATGGACATACAGCAATATTCTGACACCCTTCCACCTTCAAGATTGAAAATATTAAGTGCTGTTCCATTACTGGTTTCAGTCTGGAAGAGAGAGGTGCGGGAGAGAGGAGGGGTGACTCAGTGTTACAGCTGATGTAGTTTATGGGGATTGTGAATGGTGACTACAATGTTAATTGGATGTCACGACTGACGTAGTTTATGTGGATTGTGAATGGTGACTAGAATGTTAATTGGATGTCACGACTGACATAGCTTATGTGGATTGTGAATGGTGACTAGAATGTTAATTGGATGGTCACAGTAGTTTATGTGGATTGTGAATGGTGACTAGAATGTTAATTGGATGTCACGATTGAGGTAGTTTATGTGGATTGTGAATGGTGACTAGAATGTTAATTGGATGTCACGACTGACATAGTTTATATGGATTGTGAATGGTGACTAGAATGTTAATTGGATATCACGACTGACGTAGTTTATATGGATTGTGAATGGTGACTACAATGTTAATTGGATGTCACGATTGACGTAGTTTATGTGGATTGTGAATGGTGACTAGAATGTTTATTGGATGTCACGACTGACATAGTTTATATGGATTGTGAATGGTGACTAGAATGTTAATTGGATGTCACGACTGACATAGTTTATATGGATTGTGAATGGTGACTACAATGTTAATTGGATGGTCACAGTAGTTTATATGGATAGTGAATGGTGACTAGAATGTTAATTGGATGGTCACAGTAGTTTATATGGATTGTGAATGGTGACTAGAATGTTAATTGGATGTCACGACTGACATAGTTTATATGGATTGTGAATGGTGACTACAATGTTAATTGGATGTCACGACTGACATAGTTTATGTGGATTGTGAATGGTGACTAGAATGTTAATTGGATGGTCACAGTAGTTTATGTGGATTGTGAATGGTGACTAGAATGTTAATTGGATGTCACGATTGAGGTAGTTTATGTGGATTGTGAATGGTGACTAGAATGTTAATTGGATGTCACAATTGACATAGTTTATGTGGATTGTGAATGGTGACTAGAATGTTAATTGGATGGTCACAGTAGTTTATATGGATTGTGAATGGTGACTAGAATGTTAATTGGATGGTCACAGTAGTTTATGTGGATTGTGAATGGTGACTAGAATGTTAATTGGATGGTCACAGTAGTTTATGTGGATTGTGAATGGTGACTAGAATGTTAATTGGATGGTCACAGTAGTTTATGTGGATTGTGAATGGTGACTAGAATGTTAATTGGATGTCACGACTGACATAGTTTATATGGATTGTGAATGGTGACTGGAATGTTAATTGGATGTCACGACTGACATAGTTTATATGGATTGTGAATGGTGACTACAATGTTAATTGGATGTCACGATTGACATAGTTTATGTGGATTGTGAATGGTGACTAGAATGTTAATTGGATGGTCACAGTAGTTTATGTGGATTGTGAATGGTGACTAGAATGTTAATTGGATGTCATGATTGAGGTAGTTTATGTGGATTGTGAATGGTGACTAGAATGTTAATTGGATGTCACAATTGACATAGTTTATGTGGATTGTGAATGGTCACTAGAATGTTGCTTGGATGGTCACAGTAGTTTATGTGGATTGTGAATGGTGACTAGAATGTTAACCGGATGTCACAATTGACGGAGCTTATTTGGATTGTGGATGGACAGTGATGGTCACAATGAACAGATGTTCAAGCTGTGGGCTGGCTGCTGTGGTGTGTCATCATACCCCAGTGATGATCACAGTGAACAGAGGTTCAAGCTGTGGGCTGGCTGCTGTGGTGTGTCATCATACCCCAGTGATGATCACAGTGAACAGAGGTTCAAGCTGTGGGCTGGCTGCTGTGGTGTGTCATCATACCCCAGTGATGACTCGGGGTCAATGTTCAACTGATCATCTGCTAATGTACCCTGCTATGCTGAGACAGTCTTCCGTAAGGAAGCTGTAAATCTGCTGAGTGTGACATAAGTGTTCAATCATTCAGAGTTGCATGAAAGACATATTATCTGTGGAAGGAAACATACTCACATTGTCCGATCTAGCCTATTTCATGCTGTTCTTTTCATATTGGCATGCAGATCACACACTGCTGTGCACTGGAGCAACATTAACCCTGCACATTCATGGCTTATCAATAATACATGCTTGTTTGACAGTGACAGTGAGCCAGGCTTCTTCAGGGATGTGTCCTATCGCCATATGAGAATTACTGCAAGTCTGACTGAGATCAGTACTGTCAGTGCTGTGGAATTCACACCAGGAACTTACATGTAGTACTTACAGATCTGTGACCAATGGGGGCATTGAGTTGTTCAGTGGTGAGAGTGTTGCGACATAACCAGCACTTTTGTACCAATCTGTGAAGATACGGGTTAGAATTGGTCTTCAGTAACCCCATCCTCGATATCTCCAGGGTATACATTCCGATAAGTCTCCACTATACCCTGGACGCATCTACGGCTCTGCCAGATAAATTTATTACCTCCCTTGACTGTCTTTTCATCCAGTCAGGTATCTACGCTGGGAAGTTGAGCGAACCAATCACAACTCACTTTCGTTTTTTGAATTATCTAACTGATTATACTTGGCAACAGAAACCATGCAGAGGTTCTCTGGAAGGTAGAAGGCGTTCTTGCATATGTTGTTTTTAAGTTTCGGACCTGTCAATTTGTTTGTATGATTTCCCTAAAATCTGGGACGCACTGTGGGCAAACCTTCGCAGTTGCGACCGCTACCTTTGTTGACACTGGCAAGCTCTGTTATAACGGCGGCCTAGCTGATTGGCTAGTGTGAGCCAGCAAAGGGAGGAGCCGTAGCAAAGGGAGAAGGCGGAGCCAGCAAAGGGAGGTAATAAATTTATCTGGCAGAACCGTAGATGCGTCCAGGGTATAGTGGAGACTTATCAGAACGTATACCCTGGAGATATCGAGGATGCAGTAACCCATGCTTGTCGTAAGAGGCAAGTAACTGTATCGGATGGTCATTCTGAAATTGTATTTCATTGGCTCAATACAGGTATGCTTATGCTGTTGATCTCTGGATTGTCTGGCCCTGATTATTTACAGACCGCCACCATATAGTTGCAGTATTGTTGAATATGGCTTTAAACAATGGACTAACTAACCTTAGTACAGGTTAATTAGCTGAAACATCCATCCACCCTTTACATCCTTCAACCCAACCAACCATCAAGTTACCACCTATCAACCCAACCAACCAGCTTTTTACCATCCATCTACCAAACCAAACAACTTCCATCAACCCAACCAACCAGCCATCTACCCAACCAAACACCTCCCATCAACCCAACCAACAATCCATCTACCCAACCAAACATCTTCCTACAACCATCAACCCAACTAACCATCTTTCTACCACCCATCCACCCAACAAAACATCATCTTACACCCATCCACCCAATCAATCATCTTGCCATCTGTCTAACTCGCCAAACTACCCTTTACCACCCATCGCCCTATTGTAACAGATGAAAGACTGATACAGGTTAGGTGTATTAGTACAGAAGAAAGTGTTTTACCTTTTCAGGTCAGAATTTACATAATTGTGTTAGTACTGTGCAGTAAAATCAATATGTGCAACCAAGCTTGCTGTTCTCTGCAGTTGAAAAGGCACATAGCAATAGATGATAGGTCCACAGTTTAATAATGCACAGAGGCATTATTAGTTCAAAAAGACTCACACAGCTACCACTACAGGAATAATTTCACTTTCACAGATGTCGAAGTTGTTTCCCCTGACGTGACATACATGGAGATCACAGGATTTAACTTCAGTGCCTTATTGCATAAGATTAGGATCGTTGAACTGTATCATCACATGCTATGAAAATAGTTCAAATTTTTTTTAATGCAACTTACTGTTCATAGTATCAATATTATGTTGCCAAAATCAAGTATTTGTGACAAGAAGTTCATACAATATGAAATTGATACAACATTGTTTTAAAACAGTGAACCCAATCTGAAAGAGTATCAACATACCAACAATGCTTCAGACAGGTATAGAAATGGCAGCCATGTTGCTTGCACTAAAAGAATGTGAAACTGGTAGTTCCATTTCACAATGAAATATGAAGCTAGTGAGTGTCCATCTTGCCAAATGTACAACTTTGACATGCTATTATGTCATGCAGTGTTTCAGATGCCATGTCTCTTGTGATCTTTGATCAGTGTCTCTGGCAATTTTTTAAATACCATAACACATCTTAAATTAATTGATCCCTCTGCATCTGTTTTGCTTTGAGGGCATGGATGGTTTAATTAACGAGGCAAACTTACAATTATACGCAAGAAAACTATCATTGATTATCTTGCAGCACTGGCTTGCAACACAAAGATTAGGGATTTGCGTGCAAGTGATTGTTCTGGAGTTGAAATGGAAGGTCGTCTGCTGAATGTTTCAAGGATGGTTCATTTGAAAATATTTTATCTTGGACGGATGATACAACCATCTGGCAAGAAATGAGTCTCAAGTTTGAAGACAGAAATCAATGTATTTGACCATATAATGTGAGATGTCATATCCTGTTGCTGGCTGGGTCCTGCCTCTGTAATGCAGTAATGTCATATGCTGCCTGAAGTCATTTAGCTGACGCACAGTTCGTTGCTGAGAATGTTATTTTATGGCATCATGGGGGTTAATGTAATTAATTTGGGAGAGAGTATAGGATATTGTTCAACTGTGACTCAAGAATTCTGTTTTTGTATGTCTGACTGATGACCTTTGTTGTCATGACAACATGGTGATGTCATTTTGTCCCCAGTGCCAGTCACTGGAAGATACTTTTTGTGGCACAAAAAGAATTGATTTGATTCAACCAGTTTTTCCATGGAAGATCAATAGATTTATGTTTTTATTAAACACAGTAGTGTTTATCTTTATATGTTCAAATATTTCTGGTACTTTGGTGTATCTGAATGATCTTTCTTCATATTTGTGATGCTTTACTTTTGCATAAAAAATGAGAACCTGTTTCTGTTATCTTGTCTTATCATTTTCAGTCATAATGCTCATTCTGCTGCTAAATTCATCCCAATCTCATATCCTTTGGCATTGCTTGATGGTGATGCTCAGGATTATATCTGTGGATGTGTGCCAATTCCATTAAAACAGAAATGGTTAAAGATAATATTCCTTTTCATATGAAAGAGGAAACATTAAAATGCTCACATAACTACCTCCTGATATGTCTATGAATGGCTCTGTCTGAGTAGATTGATTGTTGTGGATAATTCTCATTACCCATACTTAAAACACTATGATAGACTCTTGTCCAATGAGAATCCTTCATTCGAATCACATGACAGCCACAAGATGTGAAAGAGACATGTGTACCTGCAGAGACTGGTTTCTTGCAGTTTTTGAGCTGTAGTATCTTCATAATTTTCAGAGATGATGTGTTTAAAACTACTGGTCAGAATGAGTATATGTTTAAGGTCACATAAAGCTAACACAGAGTTGGAATATGTATTTCCATATTTAGAATCAGGGTCAAAGTTCCGCTCTCTGAATCTGTAAAGTCATTACCGTTAAACATTGAGAGTTAGACAGTATAGTGTTAGACCGCTAAGAGGAAATGTATGCCAGTCTTGAACATTTTGCACTAAGTTATTCCACATGATTGAATGAAAGAAAATTTACCCTAGCCAATATTAAGACACAGTTAATATTGGCTGGCAATATTATTTGACAATAAAATTCACAGCAACACATTAATGAAATATGTTTATTGTGCCTTTCACTTTCATGGATGAAACATATAAATGGACTTCCAAAATGTAACATTGCAAGAAAGCCTACAGAACAGGGAATTTCCTGATAGATGTATGTAGGTGTCTCTGATAATACATGTAACATGAAACACTTGGTACCTTTAACAGCACACACTGATTCATTCATCGCCAGGGGAGTGAAACTCATGTTCCTTCTGGCCAGAGTTCCATACCACCTGCAGCCACCATGTGATGATTCTTCACATACACAGTCCAATCAAGCCACTGCATGTTTTCCTTCTGTAATATCTGTGATAGAATGATTTACTGTTAGTGAGAAAGTATCTAAAAATTGTAAATACTAATTTGATTTGAATAGTCATTGAAACCTGTGTAGTACAATATCTACAGAACTATGTGAAACAATATGCAGTGTTCGCTGTTGGTTTTGTAAGAGTGCATGCAGAAATTAGGTTGCATATGTTTAGTACAAATCTTTTACGTGTGAAATGTTCATTACAATCAGGAATCATTTCAAACTGTCTTGGGTTGGGTTTTTTTATGTTTCAAGGGGCTTTTAAAATTAAGCATGTCAGAATCTGACAAAAGTGCATGCAGAATAATTTTGTGTGTTTTTATTATTTTTTGGTGTGAAAAAAATACAGGTTTCTGCATTAACATGAACACTGAGTATGATGGGCATATGAATATGATGGCATTTAGAAACAAGACTAATGTAGCATATGTTCACTGATCCATCCATCCACTCACTCACTCACTCACTCACTCACTCACTCACTCACTCACTCACTCACTCACTCACTCACTCACTCACTCACTCACAGATATGTCTCCACTCACAGCTACCAGTATTACAAGTGCCTCATCTTCATCCCTTGTCTTCCTGTCTGACAGATAAGAGAGTCATTAGCCCACCTTTATATGAGCCACTTGCCCCCAGCTTGGGAGGTCTGACACTGTCTTCATGTCAGCAGCTGTTGATAAGGTTGATTTGGATCCTGAAAGATACAGCATTTCAGCAGGCTTGTTGATGATGTCATTACACATGGATTGTTTTAGTTGGAATTTGTGTTGCTCATTGATAAAGCATCATTTAGATTTCATTGTTATAAAGTGTATGGGACAACTGCTACAGTTTCATAACTTTTGTTGAATGGAATCCTGAAAATATTCTCAACTTTTCACAATGCTATGATATGTCTTTATAAATATCCCTATTGTGTATTAGATGGATACAGTATTGTGTATTAGATGGATACAGCATTGTGTATTAGAAGGATACAGTATTGTGTAGTAGATGGATACAGTATTGTGTATTAGTAGGATACAGTATTGTGTATTAGATGGATACAGCATTGTGTATTAGAAGGATGCAGTATTGTGTATTAGAAGGATGTAGTGTTGTGTATTAGATGGATGCAGTATTATGTATTAGATGGTTGCAGTATTATGTATTAGATGGTTGCAGTATTGTGTATTAGATGGTTGCAGTATTGTGTATTAGATGGTTGCAGTATTGTGTATTAGATGGATGCAGTATTGTGTATTAGAAGGATGCAGTGTTGTGTATTAGATGGATACAGTGTTGTTGATTGACAGAGGTCAAGATTAAAATAACATTTTCATTTTGTTCATATTTTAGTAGAGTGAAACTGTGATCATGAACAGGTGTCATTAGTACTAGCATGTTAATCTTTCTCAATAACTTTCTTCATCTTGCTGTGTCTAAGAACAGTTGCATTCAAATAAAACTACCAGAATTGACAGTGGAAATGTTGACATTTCAAATAACATGTCTTCATCAAGTGTTCAATGTGTTGAATATTGAAATTTAAATCAATTGGCATTACAAATTGCCCAAAGCGCTTATTGGGATGAATATGGTAATTGATGGCAAATAGGCTGATTTGGTTTCTTTACGACCACGTATTGGTATCTGAAATGTTTTTGGTTAGTTTGCCCAGTAGCGTTCGTGGCTGTGATTCAAAGCCTGGATCTGGCTGTGTGTTGTCAATCTCATTGTCTTATTTCCCTCAGGGGATTGTGTCAACACATGCAACCTTTAATTTCATCTGTGAAAAAAAATGTTCCACTTTTTCCAGTGGTATCAAATTTCCCGATTATATGTGATGTATCGAAATGTTCCTGATAACATCAATAGCTGAGCAGCTTATAGGTTTTGACTTTATCATGTTGTATTCTGGTTTCTTGGTTTGATATACAGTCCGTTTGATTCTGTTTGAGACTGATGAATTGCTCACAAACAACTAACACAAAATCTAATAATTGCAACAAATGCAAACTTTTGCACAGCCACATGAAATCAACAGACCAACTCTGATGATGTGTCTCATAATTTGGGAAACCCGAATAAAAAAGTTGTTTAACAAACGATCATCATTTTCTTGTCACCTTTCACTATTTGGTATGAGATGGGGCCTCTTGCTGGTAGAACAGCCAGGTAATCAACAAGCTTGTATGTTTCTAGACCCATGAAGGCTTAGGGTAGAATAGGTCTTCAGCCAACCATCCTTGCTGTAAGAGGCAACTGAGCTTGTCATAAGAGGCGACTAACGGGATCAGGTGGTCAGGCTCACCAACATGGCTGGCACATCCATGTTCGATGTTCATGCTGTTGATCACTGGATTGTCTGGTTCAGACTCGATTATTTACTGACCACAGCCATATGGCTGAAATATTGCTGAGTGCAGCATATGTTCATATATCAGTTACACAGATCGATTCTCATAATTCTCATAATATGAATCATTATCCTATGCCTGCTGGTTCAGACCCTGAGATCCACAACTTTTCTCTCTGACTGACTGAGTTTAGTTTTACACTGTACTCAGCAATATTCAAGCTATATGGCAACAGTCTGTATAAGATTGGATCTGGGCCAGACAATCTAGGGATCAACAGCATGAACATCAGTCTAGACATTTGGAATACAATGACACGTATCAACTCAGTTAGCAAGCTTGACCACCAAATCCATATATTCATCTTTTACAACAAGCTTGGGTTCTAACCCAGATATTCACGGGTGACAACTTTTCTCAACCAAAAGTTTGATGGGTTTGGCTGGCCCTCAAGAAGAAGCTGACACTGTGATGTGCACCCCATGTTACGCGTTGTCTCCTGTATTCTGTAGCCAGCTGCATTACCCAAACATTTTTATATATAGTCGACACCTCGTCCATCTATCTGTAATCATTTTGTTTCCAGAGCATAACTCAGAAACCGTTCAATATTTTTAGACCAAACTTGATAGATATAGTAATCTCAGCCTATGGTTATACCTTTTGCTATTTACAGATTTTTGGCATTTATATTTTTTTTGTTTTTCCATGGAACATTTTGTATTAGTCTTATGGTGGGGTGGGCTTTGTTTCTGGAGCAGAACTCAAAAACTGTTCGATATTTTTCTGCAAAACTTGGTAGACATATCAGTCAGAAGTTGAAGTGGTGCCTTTTGCTATGTACAGGTTTTTGTAATTTATTATTTTCTCATTTTCCATGGAAACGTTTCGGACTTGGTATCAAAATCGAGGGATGGGCTTCGTTTCCGGAGCACAACTCATTCAATATTTGTCTGTAAAACTTGGCAGATATATCAATCTGAACATACAGTGGTGCCTTTTGGTATTTACAGGTTTTTGTGATTTATTATTTTCTCGGTTTCCATGGAAATGTTTCAGGCTTAGTCTCAAAAGTGACAGGTGTGTTTCGTTTCTGGAGCAGAACTCCAAAACCGTTCAATATTTTTCTGCAGAACTTGGTAGAAATATAAATCAGAACCTATAGTGGTGCCTTTTGCTATGTACAGGATCTTGTGATTTATAGTTTTCTCAGTTTCCATGGAAACGTTTTTGACTTACTCTCAAAAGTGAGGTGTGTGTTTGGTTTCCGGAGCAGAACTGAAAAACTTCTTAATATTTGTTGGTAAAACTTAGCAGATATGTGTTGGAGACCCCAAAGTGGTGCCTTTTGCTATGTACAGGTTTTTGTGATTTATTATTTTCTCGGTTTCCATAGAAACTTTTCAAACTTAGTCTCAAAATCGAGGGATGGGCTTCGTTTCCGGAGCAGAACAGTAAGAGGTGTGTTTCATTTCCAGAGGAGAACTGAAAAACTTCTTAATATCTGTTGGGTAAACTTGGCAGATATGTGTGGCATACCCCAAAATGGTGCCTTTTGGCTTTTAAAGGTTTTTGTGATGTATTTTTTTCTTGGCTTCCATGGAAACGTTTCAAACATGTAGGGGCCGGGTGGATATGTCATCTTCTGATGACTCTTGTTCCAGTTTCTCACATCGACCTGCTGACTTTGCAATTACTGTAAATGTCCGGCCAAGTCAAAAAACTATTTAACGAATCCTTTCCTTGACTTTTACACAATCCAAGCCTAACTCAGCCTCTTTAATCCATCAGTATATCCCCATCACATTTAACCAACGACTCCATCAAGCCAACGTGATTATCAGCATCCATAACGAGCTGCTATCAGTCTTGCTATTTACGTAGTCTGGTTTGCTTTGAAGTCTGGGCTGATGATTTTCTCCTCAGATGGCAAAGATGCTCTCTTGATGCTGTAACAGGGCAGAACACAATGTGTTACAAGTGAGAGAACCTGACACAAGGGCTTGTGTCCAAAATAAACCTTATGACATTGTGTGAAGACAATAATGACTTGCCGTAGACTTCAGGAATACTCATTAACTGAGACTGGGTTGATTTTTTCCTTGTAAAAAAGAAACGTTTGGAAATGTATGTTTAGAAAATATTCACCCTGATCTTTCTGAGTGCTGCTGGTTGTTCATACCACTGTAGATAGGAGTTAATTGTAGTGGCTCAAGGAACAGTGCATCATAACAGACCTTGTTGACTGATTGGATTGGATCTGCATTGTGTAAATTCTCTAAGATCAGCAAAGCTTTTAAAAATCATTTCGAAAGTAATAAACTGTGTATAGATGAATAAGATGAACGCTTCAATTTTATAGCTTGTATGATTTCAACAAAAATCTATGGGAACTGCCAATACTGGGTTGTTAACAGTAACAATAAAACACAATAAAACAGAAAGAATTTGTGAAATTCAGAATGAATTTGTGAAATTCAGAAAGAATTTGTGAAATTCAGAGATGGACAGAAGCTTTATCAGTGGTTTTTGGTGAGTCTTACACATGAACTTCTAGGCTTTTCTTAAGAAGCACTTTGTGCAAATAAAAACTGCATGTAATTACCCAAAATGAAGAAATTAATATCTTAATATGGATGAAGTGAGCATTTCGGAACCACAGATATGTAAATAGATTATTGGGTTAAGTCAACATTTTGCTTTGGCCTTGAACACTTAAAATGATATTAAACACAGCTGTCACTGTATCAGGTGAGCCACAGTGCCTAAAATAAAAGTACATTCCCAGAGAGTGATTACAGGACTAGAAGCACTAAACATCTGTCATATTCTGAAGTGACTCGACAGATAAAATTTTCACTGACTTGAAATATAGTATGACATTTTTTTGTGGTTGTATGAAAACTCTGGCTATACACAGGGCTTCAGCTAGACTAACAACTAGTCTCTGAAATTAACATATTTTACTGAAAAAAATACTCATAGTGATAAAAATTAATGTAATGAAATGGAGCCCTGTGACGTTCTTCATTTCCTGAAGCTAAGGAAATCTAGATTTGCCACGTTTTCTAGACTTGTGTAGGCTTTCTTGGATATATTTACTTTAGGGTCTATATGACAGATAGACTTCACCTTGAAATCTTGATAATGAGCTGTACATAAGTATCAGCTCTCCTCTGAATTTATTGTTTCATACTTTTCTGCTCTTTATGATCGATGATGATTTTGAATGTCTGGGATTTTATCGCTGTTCCCATTTCCGTATGTTGCCTCTCCTTCGCTGATTCATGCTCACAGTCATGTGACATGGTGCTTATTAGAACTGCCACATAATCAGGGGACATAACTATGTAGCCAGCATGTTAGTATACTTATCTGTAGTCAGGATGGCAGCCACAGACTGGCCAGGGCCATGCTCAAACAGTGAGGCATCCCACCATTTATTGTTGATATGCAAGGAATCTGATCCAGTATGTTATACTTTGGATTACACTTCCTTAGTGAAATACAGATTCTAGTTCTCTTGTTGGGTTGAGCCCCATCCAGGATTCACTCTCAGAGTCAGGCACCTAACTGCCAGCACGCAAAGTCAGATGTCTTACCCATTCAGCCACCATGACTTCCACAGAATCAGATCTGATCCTGGTTGGTGCACATCCCAAGACTTGAAGACAGCATGTGTGTTGATAGTCCTCCATAGTAAGATGCCCGTGAGCATGGTGCCTGATTGTAATGTTATGGACTGTTGGATCTCTCAAACATTCATCATGGTGTTTCACTGGAGGGACTAACGCATGATTGATTCAATGACACTAATTGTTTGACCTTCTACTTCTTGGGAGTTCTTGCAAAAATGTCGAACTGAAACCTCAACTTCAGGTTGTTATATTCTCCTAGGATTTATGCATATCTAGTCTGAAATCATATATCTTAAAAGCTTGCCTTATGATAATTTTTCTGATCAAGGATCATGATTGCAGTATTGACAGCAGATCACATGGAAACACATTTCTAATTTTTTTGTTTTATGTTTGTATTTTCAAATAAACTGTTACTTATATTAATATAATATTGTTACTTATCTTAACCACGGAAAACAAAAGCCATTATATTGATTTTACTTGAATGCAAAATTACACAGTAGTTTTAAGCCAGTTGTTAATGTGTTAAAAAGTTTATGAAGTAGCCTAAACTGGCCTTTATACTGAAAACTTGACAGCAGAGTTTGAACTGCAACAGGGAGATGCTTTTTCTCATCTATTTCACAAGTAATTCTTTGAAGGACTATCCTTTGTGAAGTTCAAATATTCTTGAGCACAGTTTCTTCTCATCTTCTTTCTGGGGTTAAGGCTCTGGACACACAGGCCGACTTGTACTTAACAGGTCATGTTTTTGTTCCAGACTTGAAAGACATGTTGTGTCAGTAATGTATTTTGTTGTCAAAGTAATCAATTTATTACCTTCTGAAGAAATGTTTTGATCATGGCAGACATCTGCCCACAAACCAATGCAAGAGGAAGAAGATGGATGCTGCCATGTTGGACTGTGATGTTATAAACCTGGTGCGGAGTGAATATACATAAATGCATAACAATCAGTGGCATATGATCAGCTCTATTGGAAATATGCACCTGTTGATTTCCAAGGCAACAGTATGTGATCATAGGGTAAATCAGTTGCCTTTATTCCAAGTTGATTCACTTAAGGGTGTCCTTCCTCAGTTGGGGCCATCTGCACAAAGTGATCTTAGCTCTACGTTGATTGTAGCTCCCATTCTCTTATACATTGTTAAACTGGCCCTAGTGCTGAGATTACTTTGTGCAAGTGGGCCGTAACAATGATTGTTACATAGAACTACAATGTCCATAACTTCCCCTCTTTCAGGAACCTGCAATAATTCTGTGTAACAATGATTGTTACATAGAACTACAATGTCCATAACTTCCCCTCTTACAGGAACCTGCAATAATTCTGTGTAACAATGATTGTTACATAGAACTACAATGTCCATAACTTCCCCTCTTACAGGAACCTGCAATAATTCTGTGTAACAATGATTGTTACATAGAACTACAATGTCCATAACTTCCCCTCTTTCAGGAACCTGCAATAATTCTGTGTAACAATGATTGTTACATAGAACTACAATGTCCATAACTTCCCCTCTTACAGGAACCTGCAATAATTCTGTGTAACAATGATTGCTACATAGAACTACAATGTCCATAACTTCCCCTCTTTCAGGAACCTGCAATAATTCTGTGTAACAATGATTGTTACATAGAACTACAATGTCCATAACTTCCCCTCTTACAGGAACCTGCAATAATTCTGTGTAACAATGATTGTTACATAGAACTACAATGTCCATAACTTCCCCTCTTTCAGGAACCTGCAATAATTCTGTGTAACAATGATTGTTACATAGAACTACAATGTCCATAACTTCCCCTCTTACAGGAACCTGCAATAATTCTGTGTAACAATGATTGTTACATAGAACTACAATGTCCATAACTTCCCCTCTTACAGGAACCTGCAATAATTCTGTGTAACAATGATTGTTACATAGAACTACAATGTCCATAACTTCCCCTCTTTCAGGAACCTGCAATAATTCTGTGTAACAATGATTGTTACATAGAACTACAATGTCCATAACTTCCCCTCTTTCAGGAACCTGCAATAATTCTGTGTAACAATGATTGTTACATAGAACTACAATGTCCATAACTTCCCCTCTTTCAGGAACCTGCAATAATTCTGTGTAACAATGATTGTTACATAGAACTACAATGTCCATAACTTCCCCTCTTACAGGAACCTGCAATAATTCTGTGTAACAATGATTGTTACATAGAACTACAATGTCCATAACTTCCCGTCTTACAGGAACCTGCAATAATTCTGTGTAACAATGATTGTTACATAGAACTACAATGTCCATAACTTCCCCTCTTTCAGGAACCTGCAATAATTCTGTGTAACAATGATTGTTACATAGAACTACAACATCCATAACTTCCCCTCTTTCAGGAACCTGCAATAATTCTGTGTAACAATGATTGTTACATAGAACTACAATGTCCATAACTTCCCGTCTTTCAGGAACCTGAAATAATTCTGTGTAACAATGATTGTTACATAGAACTACAATGTCCATAACTTCCCCTCTTTCAGGAACCTGCAATAATTCTGTGTAACAATGATTGTTACATAGAACTACAATGTCCATAACTTCCCCTCTTTCAGGAACCTGCAATAATTCTGTGTAACAATGATTGTTACATAGAACTACAATGTCCATAACTTCCCCTCTTACAGGAACCTGCAATAATTCTGTGTAACAATGATTGTTACATAGAACTACAATGTCCATAACTTCCCCTCTTTCAGGAACCTGCAATAATTCTGTGTAACAATGATTGTTACATAGAACTACAATGTCCATAACTTCCCCTCTTACAGCAACCTGCAATAATTCTGTGTAACAATGATTGTTACATAGAACTACAATGTCCATAACTTCCCGTCTTACAGGAACCTGCAATAATTCTGTGTAACAATGATTGTTACATAGAACTACAATGTCCATAACTTCCCCTCTTACAGGAACCTGCAATAATTCTGTGTAACAATGATTGTTACATAGAACTACAATGTCCATAACTTCCCCTCTTTCAGGAACCTGCAATAATTCTGTGTAACAATGATTGTTACATAGAACTACAACGTCCATAACTTCCCCTCTTACAGCAACCTGCAATAATTCTGTGTAACAATGATTGTTTCAAGAACTGATGTTCAACATTCTGTGATAAGGTGGCTTTTGTTGGTAAGATGTAAAGTATATCAATGAGGTAAAACGATTACTTTGTACTCTGGTTATATCACTGTATAGGTTATAAGTCTGTAATCAAAGCCTGGACTGAAAATGATACGCTCTTATCACTGGCTGTGGCATTTTTCAATATACACCGGCAAGTGTTTTCAATATACACCTGTGTATGTGTTTTCAGTAGACGCTGTTGCCTCAGAATCTGTTCCATAGCTATGAAACATGAGAGAAGTGACATGACGTAACATTCATGTGTTGACGTTGGCCCTTATTCTCGAAACGTTCATAGCCCTGAGAATTCTTAACATTGATCATAGCCAGTGTGTTAAGATTGGGCTTAAAAAGTTAGCAGGGCTACGATGGTTTCAAGAACAGCTAGTCTGGTCTTCATTGCCAAGTACTGCATGTCTATAAATTCAGTAGCAGTCGACTGTTCCTTTGTAAATATGGACAGTTTTAATCTACATACTCCTGTACATACCAGGTGCTCTGTTATTTTGTTGTTTTGTGCCATTTTCTACTTATGTAACAAAACATGATACCACACAGAATTTTATTCATCAAATCATGTTTTTAGTTTCAAAATGCAGTAAAACAACATACAAATTTGAAATTCTTTAAAGCATTTCAAAGTTGGTGACGTGGTGCAAGATAAAGGTTTTGGATAACAATGTCTATCTTTGTTTCTCACCATGTTTCTGGGCTCGATCTTTCCCTTTCTTCATGTGGATGGTGAAGAAAGGGCAAGGACTAGGCCATTTTGTCTTATATAGTCTGGTTCATAATTATTGAGAATTTTTCTTCTTACTTTGAGCTATCCTAACACCTCAACTGATTCACTGATACTTAAAACTAAGTAATGGTATAAGGGAGGTAACTCATCTTGGCCTACTGAGTATAGTACAATTAGAGTTACCTCCCCTGAATTTGTAGCAGACGTCATTTTCCTCAGCACTGTCAACAATGTCTGCTGAAGATAAAAGAAGGTTGATTTTTGAGTTGTGTAATCAAGGAACTGATGATGTAAATACACTGGCAGAGAGAACAGGAACTCCTCTTTCTACTGTGTATAGGATTAGGAGGAATTTTAAAGAGGGACAGGATTTTGGGCATCAGAAAGGAGCAGGGAGACCCAGAAAATTGGACTTCTCAGATCGCGTCCGGCTGGGAATTTTAGCGTCTAAAAAGCAAAGGGCAAGCATCTCCAACATCAGGTATGAAATGATAGAAAGGGGATCAACAGTTGTATCAAAATCTACAGTTAGAAGAAATTTGATTGATCTTGGATGGGAGAAAAAGACTGGAATTCTTTCTCCTCTCATGAAACAAGAACATAAAGACAGGCGTGTTGAGTGGTGTTTGGCACATGAAAACTTTGACTGGGAAAATGTCATTTTTACTGATGAAAGCTCAATATGGGTATATCCCAATAATGTGAAAATATTGACAAAGTCTGCGTCAGCACCGTTGTATCGACGACCTAAATACAGCCCAAAGTTTCATGTATGGGGAGGGATATCCTTATTAGGAACGACCCCACTGTGTGTGTTTGAGGGAAATCTGACAAGTCAACGCTACACTAACATATTAGATAATTTTCTGCTTCCAAGTGCACATGTGTTTTATGGAAATGACTGGATTTTGCAGCAAGATAATGATCCTAAACACACTGCAAAACATGCCAAGCAGTGGTTTCAGGAGAAAAATGTGACTGCATTACCATTTCCTGCATATAGTCCTGACTTAAATCCCATTGAGAACATTTGGGGGATGATGAAGGAATGTGTGAATCAAAAGGGGTTGACAAAAATTGAAGACATGAAGAGAGAAGTGGTCCGATACTGGGTCAGCATAACTCACAAGACACTAACCTCTCTGATAGGAAGTATGCCTACCCGTCTTAGACTGTGCCGTGAAGCTCAAGGAGACTTGATAAAATATTAAATTGTTACCTACACAACATGAAAAGGTCAGTTCACTTTCACAATACATTCAATTTTATCTGATTTGTTCTCGTTTAATAATATGAAATGCTTTAGCTATTCTCAATAATTTTGAACCATACTGTATTACATACAAGTATGTTAATACATTGTGTAGAAGTTGCTGATCAGTTGAAGCAATCTATATGATAGCTGAATATAAGATAATCTTGAAGACACAGAGTCTACTGCTAACATGAAACATACATATTCACAACTTGAACAAATGACTGCGACTGAGACAGACTGAAAGTATTATTCCTGTCAAACTTGCTCCATAGAGCTGGCACAGACATCTTGATGACACCCTGTTGTACACTTGAAAGAAAGGATGACACATTTCTACCATGCCTTGATAACAATGTATTGGACTTAACAGCACCTAGAATCACCGATATCAGTCTACTCCTTCAACTCATCCATTCACCATGAGACAGATTAATGTGCTTGTGCTTGACACCTAGCTCACTTGCGGTAGTTCATGGTGCTACACATCCAGCCTTGATTACCCAGGAAGTAGCAGCACAGATGGAAAGGTACCTTGAAATGTACAACAAGGTGTATGTTGTGTCTATGTAAAAGACAAATGATTGAAGCATCAGTATCTATTTCACCAGCAAGGTGATCAATCTCTTCCTTGTAGCAACCATGCTGGAGGGCACTGCAATGCCACCTTGGCTGACACAGTTATGCCAACAGGGTTCCTCAACACTTTGAAGTTGTTCTGCTCCAAGACAGTGATGAGTGGGTCTGAGGGGGGTCTACTCTGTTTGTCTCGCTGTCTCGCCTGGACTATTTCTAGACACTTGTTGATTGGGACCAATAGATTTAGCCTCATTTCTTGTAGGATTTTATTTTGGGATTTAACTTTTTGTAAATATTTTATGAAAATGATTAATTTTTCATGCATTTCAGCCAGTGTTCATTTCCAAATTAGTATACAGTGTTTGCTGTGTAAGATATCTATCTATGCTACTTTTGTGAAAGCCAACTTAGCCTTGAGTGCAGTCCAGAGTTTTTACATAACCTTCATCAAACCTGGTGATCTCAAGCACCCTTAGTGGTGAAATGAATAAAGAAACCAAACAACCAACCAAGAATAAACAGTGAAGAGAGAGCTTACATTCACTGAAAAAATATGCAGCTATACCTTGCAAGCAGTATTGCATTGCTTGTAACACCATTTGCATCTCCTTGCCAGTGCATTTCACAACATTATTTTTAAATTACATATAGTAAGTGATTTATTAATATGTTAGTCCAAATTTCTGCCTTAAGCATGTTAGAATCAGTGTTTTTTTACCTGTTTTGCATTCAGTACATATACATCTTTGTGTACGTGTGAAAGGAAAAACATAGTTAATTGCCTTCTCACCTGTTGACCTCATTTAGTTCATTGATATTGTTATTTCTATGTATACCTTGTAGAAACATATCATCATGTTTCTGTATTAACTCAATCTGCTTTAGTCAGTGTTCATCCAGCGAGGAGACAAGAAGTGGCCCTCAAACATCATTAGAAATAAAACACAAAGTTGTTAATTATAAGAAGGTTCATGTTTTCCTCATTCATGTTGTTCCTACAGCAAGATATGAGAGATGTTGCTCAGTTTAAAACCAGGTGCAGCCACTCTGTGACATAATGTTTGGCATTGCTACAGCAAGATATCTACTGATAGTTTTACACCAGGTTCACTGACACTGAGACGTAATGCCTTGTCTGTTGACCTCACACTAACACAAGGCAACTTGATTAAGCCATTTAGGAGGCCATGTCATGCATGCTTGTAGATGTCCTGGGAGAGAGTGATTACATGTACATTGCTGCTGTTACTGAACTGATGAAGCAGAGAGGTGACGGGGAAATAATTACATGAAAGCCCAAACATGTATCGGTCTGAGTATGTTTGGGAAACTGGTTTCACGTCTGAGTCTTTGGGTCTATGTCAGTGAAGGGCTGGACTGACCACTTACTGTCCAGTGTATGACACACATTGTACTGGTACTGTACCCCCTGGATGCAGGTTACAGCAGCCTGTATTGATTAGATACATGCTTCACAGTGTAATTATCTTTGAGTCCACGCAACCGGCCCCCTCCCCCTACCCCTATCTTTATGTGATACAAGGATGCTGATTCACTGCTGGATTCTTGAAATTATTGCCAAAGGTTTCCCTGAAGTGAACTTTGAAGTATTTCCACTGGTTGTCCAAAGGTTTACCCACTGGTTTGCTCTGAAGTCCACCTATTGGTTTGCTCTAAAGTTCACTCACTGCTTGCCCAAAAGTACACCCACTGCTTGCCCAAAAGTACACCCATCGCTTGCCCTGAAGTATTCACACTTGATGTTTGAAGTAATCCCACTGGTTCCCTCTGCAGTATTTCCACTGGCTGCCCTGAAGTCCATCAACTGTTTGTCCTGTAGTATTCCCATTTGTTGCCCTAAAGTCCACTCACTGGATGCCCTGAAGTAAACCCACTGGCTGCCCTGAAGTACACCTACTGGTTGCCCTGAAGTTTCCCACTGGATGTCCTGAAGTATTGCCACTGATTGCCATGATTTTCTCTGGAGTACCTTCTGAAATATCCAAACTCTTCCAAACATTTGTATAAAAACTCATCAGCTTTAGATGCTGTTAATGCTTGGACATTTTAAGGACATTTAAAAAGACTGATTGGGCAGATAGAGGTGTTGTCATGATAACTGATTAGGGACAACCTTTGTCTTAATTAACATTTAAGTTCTTGGGCTAATTTCCCGGTAGCAATGACATTTATTTGCTAGAATCACTTTACTTTCCATTTCACCAAGAGATGCTTGACAGACAGACAGATCAGATTACTTTGGTTCCTTAATCTGGTCCAGAGATGCAAAAGGCAATGTTCTCTTGCTTAACCTACCTTTGAAATTTACAATGGATGCATTATTATAAAACAGTGGAAAACACATGAAGATCAAGATCTGTATTATGTTTCTTGTAATACAGAAGTTGACCTGTATAAGTTGCCAGAAAACAATTTACATCATGCATAAATCAAGTGAAACACACACAAAAAGACAGATTTTTTTTTTTTTTTAGTGCTATGTTATCAGGAATTCATCAGACAGATAACCCAGTATTATTATATTATGGGCTGGTGGAGCCTAGATTACTGAGTAAGTATTGTCTTGTCTTCTTGTTAGTCAGTTTATATGAAATAGGTTGTAGTGTTTATTGACTTCTGCTGTAAGTATGCCTCCATCTTGGGTCACCAAAGCAACTGTGGAAACAATCTTTCTATTATGAAATCTGTGATAAAATCTTCTGTTCCTTAAAGACCAACAGCTGGCTCAAGGTGTAAGAATGCATGGCCAGCAATCTAATAAAACCCTCTTTCCTATCACAAGACATTGCATCATGAACAGGCAATATTTCATTATCTCCCTTGAATTAATCTCAATTGTCTATTTCTTCCAGCATGAAATTGATTGCAGTTCATCACGAGCATCTGTAATTATCAGCTTAGCTATTTTGTCGACCGTCTTGTTGGAAGGTTTTGATGGTAGATTTGAAGGAGACTGACCTAATTGATTGACATTATCTTGACATAATAACGAGGTGGAGATCGAACTAAAAAATCAATCACATGATCAGAATGAGATTCTTGACACAGATAAGAATTACACTGACTGTGATGAATGTGACAATTTGCACCAAGGTCAACTAGTCACTTGGCCTCTTCTTGCCTCCAAGCATGAAACAGATCATGGTTGCTTGACTAAAGTCTTCAGAATTAGACTCAAGAATAGGAACAATGTGTTGTACAATATGTTTGTGTTAATCTCAAGAGCAGCCTGTGCTGGAGGAGTTTCATGCACCAAGGTGATTGCATGTTAATCTACAGGCAAAATGTAGCGCAAATAGGGCTGCGCAGCATAGAGAATATGACAAGTCTTGCTATATGCAAGAGAAGTAAGCAATGGTTTCCAACATACTACCATCACTTTGGATTGAAAAATATTTTTTGTGTCCAAATAAAATATCGCCACCATCAAAGGTACACTCCCATTTCCTCACTTGCTTGTGTTCTCGGCTTAACTACCCCATTTTTAATAAGTACTCACATGAAATATGTTTTATTCAACATTCTAAGAGCCACCCGTGGTATTCTGATCATTCTTCGACTCTATTACCCCTGCCAGCTTCTTGTTGAATGGAGTGACGGAGCAAGAATAAGCAGAACTTAAAAAGAAATACCATATTGCCTAATTTTATCATGAATCTGTTGGAGTTTATTTGTCATTTCTGTCATTGCTGTTGTTAGAATTTTCATAACACTGATTCTGCATAAAAACACTTCTGGGGTAATGGGTGAATGAAGCAGGGGAGGTAATTGTAAGTAAGTACAATGCCTACTTCTGGTGTCACCTTACTGTGATCTTTCTGGACTGTTGCTACAAAAGAACGTAAAACCATACACATAGACACTGCCTTTGAAACTTGTTTTAGACCTATGCACCAAATATGTTGAGTATAGTGTGTTGATATCTCAGTCAGATGTGTATGCGTGCCAAGGAAGTACTATCAGCCATGCGACTGTTTTTGTTTTTTTTGGTGTGGCATCAGTACTTGGCACTTGGTAGTCATGCTTGCTGACTTGGCTGACACTTGTCATCAGTTTCCAACTGTACAGACTGATGCTCATGCTGATCTCTGGATTGTCTGGTGCAAATTATTTACAGACTGATGCCATATAGCTGGAATATTACTGAGTATGGCATAAAAATAACCTCACTCAGACACTCACTTTGGTAGTTCTTGCTTTGTCTGACATATCAGGACCTTTTTCCAAAACCAATTTGTCAATTACTTTCAACTTCTGTACCTCATGTTATCAAAAACTGGCTTTCATGGTTCCTAGGTAATGCTGTCCCAGTGATATCGAGTAAGATGTGCCTCAAGATACTACTGAATTGAAATATGGTTAACAATACCTTGCAGGTCATTGTGACATCATAGATATCCATGCTGTCACAATCAAATCAGTGGTTCATTTCATTCACTAAACAATCATTATTATATTTTACAATATCTCAGCATGGGTCAAGAACAGTTTATGTATCGTTTCCATTTTTATACTAGAAGAATGTTTAATGTCAATATATCTCGTTGTTATGAAACTTAAATATAGTCTCAAGATATCTCATAGTTTCAATTTAGATAGTGTTTTATATTTCTTGAACTATACGTTTTTGATAAGTACAGGAGTACTCACTCTTTCAGTACCATCTGTATATAACTTGGTGTTGGGGGTGAACTTATCAAAGATGATAGATAATTGTAATATAATAGTGTATGGAACATATGGTATAACATTTAATGAATAATTCATAAATTTCAGGATTTTGAAGGATTGTTTCCTAAGTCTATTATTTAGAAACATGAAGTTATTTATTATTCACATCTGAAAACACCTGCATAACAAACAATATAAATGATAGGAATTCTCTGTGAGAGATGTGTTGGTACTCTATGTTTACCCTACATTTATACAAACATTATGATGAAATTCAACTGAATGCAAAATTTATGGAAAATTTACCAGTATGTTGTAAAACATTTATAACTGTAATCCAAACTTATTTTAAAGCAAATTGTAGTTTCAGTATTTGTATGGATAGGTTTGTTTCAAACACACTGCTTCAGATGTAGATATTCTGCTGAATCCCAAAGATTATTATATGACCTTGTGTTCATACCAATGACCCAATGCTATCTTGATTAGTCTTATGGGATAAATGAAAGACATTTTTTAACACAGAGCACTGCGTATCTTTTAAAATATGTGCATTTGTTGTGAAAACATAATGGAATTGTAAATGTAAAATCTTCCAGAAATAATGTTGTTTGCATTTACTTAATACATCAGTAGATATATTAAGCCTTGCTAATCACAAGAAAACTGATTACCTCATTCCTGCTGAAGTATCATGTACATGTAATGACTTTACGATAATATAAGGAACTTAGGCTTTTTGCACACTCTTTTGAATGAAATTGATCACTGTAACAAAAGCACTTTTAATACATCATCGATAAAAACCCTGTGTAATTCCTGACTGACAAAAAGACTAATCTTCTGGTTCTGATAAAGGGTCTAATGATATAATTTGACTTGGACCTAGATAATGTATCCTCTGGTTTCCGGGCTCAATCCCTCATGAGTCATCGCCTGATATTGATTTGTTGATTACAAATGTGTATTGATTACATGCCGTTGATTGCATCATTGACAACGTAAATAACACTGTTGTGTATGGTATATTTCGTATCACCCAGTCCTCTATATAATAATGGCAAATTGTTGATTGACATACGTCAGTGATACATGATTAATGAAGGCAGAATGAAATGAACTTTAGAGTCAGATCTCTGGCCTGAAGATGATAGATCATAGGCTTGTTGCACACATCTTCAGATACAGACATTAACGGAACATATTCATTTATGAGGAAATGACCTAGTTATTTCTGATCACAAGTTGTATCTGTTTCGATCACATTCCAGATTGAGATGGGAATGTGGGTAGATAGTGTTCTGATTTCAGTGCCAGTTATTGAAACTCATTGGATGCATCAATGTCTGTTGAGGTTTAAAGCTCTTTAGGAGTATATCCATTTGGAAGCATTTAAATACAGTTCTGGGGCATTGGTCCTGTCCCCTTGCTGAAAGGTGTTGGGGTGATTGCTGTCAGGAAAAAAACACACTGGTTTTTCATGAACTGTTTTGAGAGGACTAAGCTCATCACTGATTTTAAGTGATCAGTTCATATGATTTTCACCTTTATTTATCATTCTACAACCACTGGAATCTATTTCCATGGCTATTGGAGACTGATTCCTCGCTGGGTTATTGGTTCATATTGTAACTGTATTAAAATAGAAGCTCTGCTAATTTTAATGTTTATGGATACGATGATTAGATATTTGACTAAAGCTGGTGGTGGCAGTGGCGGTAGTGGTGGTGGAGATGATGATGATGATGGCGATGATTGATGAAGATGAGTCATGAGTTAGCCTGCTGGAGCATCACAGAGAAAATGCCATCACATCTGACATAGCTACACACAACGATGCCAAAGAAGCTGTGCCTGCCTTCATGTTACACATGGCAAGAAGCAGAAGTAAGGTGTTAAGACATGGAATTACCATACAGGGGTGTAAGCATTACCAGCGCCATTTCCATTATAAATCAACAACATTAAAGGCCAAGAGAAATATCAAGTCATTACACAAATTCACATTTTTCTAAAGAATAGTTCACTTTTTTGTTGGAGAGGGGATCCAAATTATTCACACTTCTGATCTCCCAGTCATTCCTTGTGTGGCTGATGGACCATGTATTGATCCAAACATTAGACAGACAGTTCCAAGTTCAAAACAAACCTATTACACACACTGCTAGAGAGTCCCTGTGACTTAAGTTGAGCTAATTCACATCTTACAGCCTCCAGGATGTGACAGGTTTCTTGCTAACGAAGGAAATCTTCCAAAGATGTTGTGCAGGTATACGCTTATTCTGTTAATAAGAAGTTGGATGGGGTTTCTGCAGAGCGATGTGTAAGGTCTAAAATTTGAAAAGTGTGTTCATGCAGTCATTTTCACCTTGGATGTGTTAAGAGTGCAAAAATGGTGTTTTGAGCGAGATACAAGGTGTGAGGTTAAGTTAAGTGAATTTTGATGGTGTTAGGAACTGTTCTTCTTGCTGGTCAATGAGGTTTTTTAACTTTTGTGTAAAATCATCATGTCCTTTTGTAAATGTAAGTCTCCCAAACATTAACAATAAAAGTGCTAAAAGACAATTTGTACACAATAAGACCTTTAGTCATATGTTTCGAAACAATGTGTACATGTTACCTTAGATATTTCTTAGCAGTTCTATATGTAAGTTGTAGTTGATGCTTAAAGTTAGATTGCACTGTTCAAAATTTGTATGCTAATAAATACCATTTGGATTTGTTCACAGAATAAATTTGCTAGAGAGACTCTTTCAGTTAAATGAGGGATGACCATAGCAGGTGACACAGGATTTCGACATTAAATATTTGTATGGGCATGATGTTCTATGCTAGCATTTACAATCAGGGAGAATTGTTGATTGAAATTCATTGTCAGTGGATCCAGGCACAACTAAGGGAGACAACGTTTGTAAAATCAATGCAAAAAAACAAACAAATATCATCAAACAGTGTTCCCTTGTCATACCAGTGAGCAAGCAACTGAGTAAACTATAATATCAAATGAGGTCAATCCAGAAAAAGGTATGTGTTGGTCCATGCCTTAGTGAAATGAATCATGTTTTATAGAGACATATCTGTATCTATGATGTAAATTACATGTGTCTAAATGTAATTCCACGTACAGCACACTGACTGTTGCCTGCGTCAGTTTCCATTTCACATATCTAAGACTTTGAAAGCATAAATTTGCAACTCAGTTTCCAAATATTAATGTAACATGAATATAAATGGTCTTTCACATAACTATAAAATCCATGTGTTTGTATTCAGGAGAGTTGATTGCACATCTATAGAAATAATGACGGAAGCAAACAAAAGATTTAGACATGATTTATGAGACTTATCTGGAATGCAGAATAGAAGAGTGATGGTTAAAATGTGTAAGGGATCAATTCTACACACAAACATAATCTCAACTCACAGCCTCTCGAGAGAGGGGGAGCTTTCATAATTCTCAGGACAACCCCATACTTGCTTAAATTGTTGCGTCAAATTGCCACATGTCAATAATCAAAGCCCAATGGGGCTAAGCCCTGAGTTATAACGCCATCTAAATGACAAATTGAATCCTTGAATTGAGCGATGTGTAACGTTGCGAGTGGCTTCGTCAGTGTTAGAAGGGACTTTGTCCGTGTTGTAAGGGTCATGGATACTCTTCAGGATATGGAGGAAGTAAATGTGAAACTCATGCTGGATGCAAGCTCAGGCTCCAAAATAACTGAGACATGAAATGACTGTGGACAGGATGTTTCCAGTTTGTTATCTCATGACATAAATACAGTTAATAATAATCAGATACTATTTAGCTGCTTTCCCCCATCAGGAGATTTAAGTAAACTTTTGATCCTTCCTATATTAGATCTTAATGTAGTAACTAATGAAGGAAAACAAATCCTTGTGAGCGCCAATGAACTCGATATGTCTTAATGTTCTTTGAGTTACTAGACTGCAACCCCACACCTGCAACCAAGTCCATGTGTTTATTAACCCATTAGAGGTGAATCGTTCCTCTGCCTGCAACCAATGAAGGGAACCAAGTCTGTGTGTTTACTAACCCACTAGAGGTGATGTTCCCTGCCTGCAACCAATGAAAGTAACCAAGTCCATGTGTTTACTAACCCCACTAGAGGTGATGTTCCCCATCTGCAACCGATGAAGGGAACCAAGTCTGTGTGTTTAGTAACCCCATTAGAGGTGATGTTCCCCATCTGCAACCGATGAAGGGAACCAAGTCCATGTGTTTACTAACCCCACTAGAGGTGATGTTCCCCATCTGCAACCGATGAAGGGAACCAAGTCCATGTGTTTACTAACCCCATTAGAGGTGATGTTCCTCGTCTGCAACCTATGAAGGGAACCAAGTCCATGTGTTTACTAACCCACTAGAGGTGATGTTCCCCATCTGCAACCAATGAAGGGAACGAAGTCCATGTGTTTACTATCCCCACTAGAGGTGATGTTCCCCATCTGCAACCAATAAAGGGAACCAAGTTCATGTGTTTGCTAACCCACTAGAGGTGATGTTCCCCCAACTGAACCACATATAATATTTCAAGGTCAAGGGCTATTTCTCAGAAAATCCACATGATTTCTGGGACAATGGCCATGAAACTGTCTGTTGAGGTTTACTCACTGACTGCAGAATATGGTGAGACAATGAAATCACATTAATGAAGGTTTACAAGTGCTATGCTAGCATTTACAATCAGGGCAAATCATGGATTCAAATCCATAGTCAGTGGATCCAGACATAACTAAGGGAGGCAACTTTCATGCAATATGGGCCTGCCAGATAACCTTGTGTTCCTCATTTCTAAAATTGATACAAAATCAAATAAGGCTTTTTTGTTCAGTTTGTTTTACAAACTGTTTTCATAAAACCTGGTCTGTAAATGAGGTCATGGGTATAAAATTGTGTACATGCTATGCTCTATGAAATTGTACAGAGATCCAATTTGTTCAAGAAGTGTATTTAGTCCAGATGAAAAATCTGAAATCTCTTATTTGCCACTCAATCAGACAAGACAGCAGAAAACTTAATGTAGCAGCCCTGAGACGAATGATGACGATGACAAAGTGTGGCTGTCATGTAGGGCAACACGTTGCCATGTTGTCATGACTTGTTATGCAGTTCAGTTGTATTAGTTGAAACCCTAATGGTTAGACATCAGCTATTCACCATATACAGAACAAAAAGGAGTAGGGTCCATTGCTGTTGTTAGGGATATCTTTTGTGGTGATGACTGAGCACAGAAATTCATAAGAATAATCCCCAAAGTATTCCAATTCACACAAAAAAGAAAGGAAAACGTTCAGTATGTACAGACTTGAATCAGTTGAAGGAACACTTCTGAAACCTGTCCTTTGACAAAACTGAAATTGATATGCACAATATTGCGTGCACTTCACACCAGCTTTGTAAAACAGATATTGATTGCATGGCAATTTCCCACTGTGCATTTATATCTGAGGCATATAGTCTCTCCATTAGCAGCTAAATCTGTCAAACAGGTTATGATGTCACCCAGGTGTTTCAAGGTCATCCATACCAACATGGTCAAGGTCATGCTCATCACAATTGTGATTGAACTTTACTTTATATCGCCTCTTATGGCTGAAAATGTTTTTATTCTAGTCTTCAGTCTCTGGGACCTTGCTGTGTTTCATGGTGAACTGCATGTGCCTTTCTTCTCATGCTTATGTGACACATATTTTTCTCAAACAGCTTCACCCGATAAAAGATCTGGGATGTTCCAGGTTACAATATTGGCCTTAGTAACCCATGCCTGTCAAAAGAAGCAACTAACGGGATTGTGTGCTCAGGCTCACTGGCTTGACTGGCGCATGTCATCAGTTCCCAGTTGTGCAAATTGGTGCTCCTGCTGTTTGTCACGGGATCGAGTGGTCTAGACTAGATTTTTTTCACAGACCATATAGCTGGAAAATTGCTGAGTCCAGTGTAAAACTGAAGTCACTCATCTGATAATAAAGGAGAGTACTTTGATGATAAGCAGGAATATTATAAAAATCCTTAAAGTCATGGAAACCAAATCTGATCTTGGTCATTAAAAGTGTTTTCCCTGTGAAAATTAATACTGAAGTAAACACAGTATTTATGTTTGAAAATATTAGCTGTCTAACAGGGATAAAATAAAATTCAAAATGTTGTTCCTCACCATCCCCCATTGCTAGAGTGCCACTTCATGTTACATTTGCCAATAACCAGATTTAATCGGAATCGTCTGTTCTTTTGGACCCTCAGGAGGCAAGATAATTTTCTACTTGTTGATGCAAATTAATCTCTTAATATCCAGATCGAAATTAGCAGTAATTTTTACACAAAGTTGACACCCAAGTTGATTCAAGTTGAAGATAATTGACCATTGTTTGCTTTCCTGCCCTCCAAATTCTGTATTTGTTGAACACTCGTGAAGCAGTGGTCGGATGGCGTGTAGAATTAAAGGGCTCTTGCTCAGTGCGTGTCACCAGTGGACCTGTGGTCAATATCGGTGATTCATGGCATCATTTTAGAAAACAGATAAAAGAAAGAGGGAGGGAGGAAGAGAGGGAGTGAAAAATAAATTGGTTCGGCCAAAAGATGTGGAAAAAAATTTGACATGGTTTGATTTTTGCTTAGGTGATTAATGAGGACTCTACATGTCTGTACTTGTCCAGCTCTGTGTTTAATGCCTCTGTTACATGGTCTTTTTTGTTTATGCTGTTTTACAAGTGTTATATTACATTGTAATTTCTTGTCAATAGATTGTTTTTGTTTTTGTTTGTGTGTCAAATATGTGCTATTCATAACTTTTGAAGTCAGATTCATGAAAATGTTTTGTCATGTGTCTGTCTTTGTATGTCCAGCATCTATGGTTTTGCTATCCATGAATTTTGTATGTATTTTAATTCTTCTTGGAAATGGCTTTATGTGGTTAGCTGCAATTTTATGGTCATTTTTGTTACTATAAGGAGGTTTGAGTCTTTTTAAGGCATCAGAATTGCAACATGGCTGCCAAGTGGTCTTATTTCAAACCAAGAAACTTCAAATCTTCTTTCCTTGGACTAAAACTTAGATGAGATGTCACCAGATGTAGGAACTAATTTGTATAGCAGATTTGTTTGTATCGAATATCAAATATGCATTATAATTTCAAAACATCGTCCATAGAAAATTATAATACAGAAATTATCTATCAATATTTATGCAGAATACATATAACAGTAATGCCTACAATATTTTTGATTGGCTGTCTTTGTTTACATTGTAAACTACAGACAAATAGCCTTGTAAGTTTCATTGTAGTGGCACTTTTGTTCTTTATCGCTATAATTTTGGCAAGAAACTTTGTGTACGAAAAATACTGATAAAAACATGATTTATAAAATATTCAAGGTTATTTCTTAAAATAACATGTCAACACCTTGCAGGAATGTCAATTTCACATCCATTTCATTAGTGCCAAACTGAATCAAAAGTCAAGATGAGACCATCTTCAGTTGAAATGTAGCAAGTAAATATTTAATGGTGTATTTACAACCAAGTAACTCCTCTCATGAAACAACCTTTCCATCACAGATAATTTCAACCCTAAGTTAATTATTTTTGCCACTTCCAATAATGGTACCATTAGTATTGGAGGACGATGTTCATGAAGATGTTGAAGATAAATTGACATTGCTCATTACTATGATGTTTATGAGAGCTGTGGTGGTGTTAGAATGTCTTATAGCTGTATTTGCTACAGCAGACTGGAAATGCTTCATAAAACACTCTAAATGCTAGTAGCCAAACACAAGGACTTTGCTGTGCATGTTCCATGCATATAGTCTTGTGACAGCTGCTTGTTCATGACTCTGCATATACTTGTCTTTTGTAGAAGACCACATGTATGGTGATTAGGCCATACAGTTAAACCAGGAAAAACATATTTCTGATCTGACAGCATCATGATGTGTCACCAAATCCTTTACAGTCTCCTACAACATCTGACTGAGAGGCATTTTCAAGATTTTTTGTTGTTGGCAAACATTAGGAAGTAAGGCATCCAGCATAGGCACATTGTAGAATGTTCAGTTTCAGATTAGGGTGTCTTTACATCAGCTGATGTACACAGTCCAATCTTGTGATGGTTTGCATGTCCAAAGACCCGAAAAGCTGATGTCTGTAGAGCAGACTAAAACATTTACCACAATGATGTCTTAAATTGTATTGAGGAGCTAAAGTCCACTGCTTCAGATAGTTTACTATAGGAGCTCCAGATGGGGAATATTCCAAGAAGTCGTCACCAACACTGGGTTGACAATTTGTGCGAAATATATGTACCACAAAATTTATTTTATGAGTTGTACATGGCTGAGACTTCCATGATTTCTGCGTATATTTACCTACCTCAAACAAAGAATATATCTGTCTGATATAAGATTGATCGTACATTATTGTTTCTGCCTGATTTCCTTCATCACTGCTTATTGCTCGTAAGTTATTCTGTGAAGTGTCCAGCACCTCTTGTAGTGCACAATGGGAGAGGACAACACTGCACACCATCACATCACCTGGGCATCCCCACTGAGTGTGACTGGTCTCTGTCATCCATCATAGTGTGCTTCTTGTCAACGCTGTAACACCAGGCCTTCCATCAATGCTGTGCTATCTTTGTTGTCTGTATATACCAGGCCATCTTACAGATTATTTTCACAGACATTTCACAAACTTATTTTTTAAATATCTTGTAGTTAGGATTCTGCTGTAGGATATTAGGTGCACTCAGGGAAATTTGCCATTTATTTCTATCCCAGTGGAGACCTATCACTGTTTATTATACACAGAGCAGTGTTGCACATTGTGCAGTGATATCACGTGAGGATGAGGTTGTTTAAATAGAAGCTGAACATGTTGATGTACTCAGTGTTCTCTAGATGGATGGATGGATGGATGGATAGATGGATAGATAGGTGCCGTACATTGTCAAAAAACTGCATGCAGCTCAAAACTTACCATTGTTGTAGCCTCCATAAATTAGGAATGTTAATTGCAAAAATCACAAGCCAAAACCATTCATATAGAGTATATGCACTTGTACATTTGTCGTGTAGTTTTCCATCGTGGGATCAGGGCTGGTCGGGCAGCCCAGTGTTTACAGCATTCACTCATCACACTGAAGACCCATGTTCGATTCCACATATGGGTACAATATGCTGAACCCATTTCTGGTGATATCACCTCTGCCCTGATATTTCTGGAATATTGCTGGAACATTGCTGAAAGTGGTCTGACACTAAACTCTCCATTCACTCATTGTGGGATCGTAATGGTGCAGCTCATAATTTATGAGCAAACACATTTGTTGAGACAACATCAGAGCATATATTGCATCTAGTTTCATCCTTGAATTTCATGTTGCTAGTTACAACAGCCTACTTTTGGATCTAGAACAGACATTGTAAATCTACAGCAGACATTACAGATTCTGTAATAGACATCATCAATCACGCCATATCTGTTTGTCAAGGTTACAGATATATCAGAATTTTGATGAAATACCTCACTTTCTTAAGATACCTGTTTTTGTGAACTTTCTTAGGTATTTGACAAAACAAGGATAGTATTCCGGATGTTTTGTTTGAGATATTTTGTGAGAAGACAATAACTAAATCTGAGTATCTGTCAGTGAATTAAAGTGTTTTCACTGTTTGTTGAGCATGCAAAATCAGAAATATTCAAAAGATTTGCATGAAATCATTTTAATTCTGCTATGGCTTTGTACCAGTTGCTTCATCAACCAGCTAAGCTGTACTCCCACAGGTCACTCAGGTATTTGACAAGCAAGAACGATGCCCCATGACTGCCCTCTGTTCCTGGAGTCCCAATAGGTATTTGATAATGTGCATAATCCCCTAAACTAATGGGAATGGTTTCAAGCACTTACCAGCACTTTGGTAAGTGGAACCATTGGAAGAACTCCCTGAACAAACAACTTTTATTGACATTGATGATTAGCTTTCTAAGTGAATGTGATAATTTCTGTGTGGATTGTGCAGCTGTAATGATTTTCTACAAATGGACTGGAGCATATCTTCTGACTTGAACAACCAGAGCCCAAAACAAGAATCAAAAATGTTTGCGAAAAGGTTTAAAGTCCTTATTTTTTCATCATCTCTCTCAGACACTTCTATAAATATCTGATAAAATAACTGTAACTTCAAGATAATCTGTGATTAACTAAAAGTGACAAAACCTTTGCCATATTTACAAGAAAATTCCATCAAAAGGAGTATTAATTGTAAGAGTCAAACTGTATCATGAGCATGTTTATGAATTACCATCAAATAGTGACAATACCAGGTGTTCGTAAAAATACATACAACAGTCTCTGGCCATCATGAAGAAGACAGAACGTGGTACGACTTAACATCAGCCAGTCAGTTTACCTGAAGAAACATTTATTACTTCTGATGGTATTGACTGACCACAGTCCTTTATATCACTGTTAATGTTATATCGGGAATAGCATCTTAGCACTTATGGCTAACACAGGATTTAATAAATATCATATATGCAAATATGAGTAACCAGAGTCAGTGCAATATAGTGACATTCATAGTTCCAATTCCTTGGAAGATACTGCATTTTAGCTTTTCTAAAACTAATTAAAATTTGAAAGCTATACTCATTGTTGTGGAGATGAATATCATTACACTTTTGTGTGTCCATGTGTCAATTTCATATCAACTGGTCTTTTCTGGCCTGGTCCAGAATTTTATGGATATCAAAGGGCAGTTTTCTGTGACCATAGCTGATCATGATCAGTACATCATTGGTTTCATCTTCACCATGCTCCTCCATCACTTGTGAATACAAACGTTCAAAATGCTGTGGATGGTCACTATTTTGGGAAGCAATGAATCAAATTACGGTGCTGCTCAAACGAGACAAGTGATTGTTCTGGTAATCTGAGAGCTGATTACAGAGGTTAATTAACAAACATGGTGAGAGTGATGAATTGTATAACAGAGTTAGTTTCTTTTGACAAAGACAGACTTTCAAATTGAGGTCTTAGTGACATTTGTATGCATTACTGCTGGCTAGAGCAAAATTTTGCCACTAAGCGTTCCATGTTCCTACACGCTGTCACATTGCCTTCTTTACACAACTCATTCCCAAGACACTTATGCAAATACTGAGCTGAAGAGCTTTCACTTTTCTCTTCGACTATGATATAGACAAGCACAATATTTTTCACTGGACATTGTGAATGTATGAGAAGCCTTTGCATGCTCACCCTACATGTTGCTTAAATGTCAGGATATTTTAAAGGTGGAAGCACACTGTAGGTTTGAATCAAACATATTCTGATTTGATTAGGATCAGCTGGTCAGGTTCGAGGATTTGGTTCACACATGTCATTTGTTCCCAATTGCGCAGATCGATGCTCATGCTGTTGATCACTGGATTGTCTGGTTCAGACTCAATTATTTACAGACCGCTGCCATATAGCTGGAATATTGCTGAGTGCAGCGTAACACTAAACTCACTCATTCACTGATTTCATTAGCTTGTTACAAATAGACATATGTCACCATGACATGGCATCAGATTTATGTAATCATGACGTGATGGAGGAAAGTCAAATGTCATGTATTGGTACAATGGTGTGATGAATAGTAAAGCATAGCGAAGATGTCATTCGGGATCGGTGAAAACTTTAATGTAACTGTTTTCTACAGTTGCCGAGACATCAAGTAGACAATTGCTTGTGAGGTCATAGACATAGACACAGTATTCTTGGATACAAAAGGAACGTCATACAATGGTCAGTAAGTGTCAGTTACTGTCTCTATTCCGTGATGTAGGGCATGTTGTGGAAGGCTGTATAAGCAGAATACTTCTGCAGCAGCTGTCTACAAATATCATATGCAGAATAAAGTTTGTGAAATACTGATAAAACGAACCATAAGAAACAATCCTCATAACATGAACTTGGACACCTTTAACACCTTCTCAATGCATGAGAAATGTACATTCCACATCCAGCAGCTGTCTACAAATATCATATGCAGAATAAAGTTTGTGAAATACTGATAAAACGAACCATAAGAAACAATCCTCATAACATGAACTTGGACACCTTTAACACCTTCTCAATGCATGAGAAATGTACATTCCACATCCAGCAGCTGTCTACAAATATCATATGCAGAATAAAGTTTGTGAAATACTGATAAAACGAACCATAAGAAACAATCCTCATAACATGAACTTGGACACCTTTAGCACCTTCTCAATGCATGAGAAATGTACATTCCACATCCAGCAGCTGTCTACAAATATCATATGCAGAATAAAGTTTGTGAAATACTGATAAAACGAACCATAAGAAACAATCCTCATAACATGAACTTGGACACCTTTAGCACCTTCTTCAATGCATGAGAAACGGACATTCCACATTCTTGTCATTGCCACGAATTGCCTTGTTTGGTATAAGCCTGTCTGATTACCCTGTTGCTGAGCAAGTTCAAGAGCTAATACCTTTGTCATAGAAGCTACAAGCACCATAATTACCACCACCACTGCTGAGATATCAATACTTGCAGTGCAATCCCTACCAAGCTATCTGAAATGTACGCACGTCAATATCACTAACTTGCAAGCTGAAGTGTGGTCTTAGATTATTGAAGACTTGGGTTGTCGTTACCTTTACCTTTGATGTCGTTGTTGTTGTGGGTTTATAGCTCACCAGTCTGTTTATGTATCTTTTTATCCTATTGATTGTTTGGGTTGGCGACAAAAGATTTCGGTGAAAAGTTAATGGAATGGTTTATTGTCCAGATACTAATAGTTTACAGAGGAAGTGATGCATCAAATCTAATTGAAGGTAATACTAAACAGATCTGATGCATAGGGAATCATTGGTGTGGAACAGATTTTGATGGATGTTATGAAACTACTATTTTTTGTGTCAGTGAAAACTGTTTTAAATAATTAGTGTAGAATTTCAGTTTTTCAAATGCAGCAAGAAAACTTCTTATTTCAAGTTGGTCGGAAATTTAGAGCTTTTAGTGGCTGCAGGCAAAATGAAGACTACATGCAGTGTGAGCATCTGTGTAAATATTGAATACCTGAAAATGTGACGTGAATATGTTTATTGTTCTCTTGGACTCATCGACTAAATCGTGGACTTGGATGGTTGTGCAGAACCAAATATCTTGGTTTTCAAATATCTTACATTATGTATCATGCTGTTTTCAGGACATGAATTCAGAAAAGAAATGTCTGTTCTAGTTGAATAAATATACATTTATAATGATATTTGAACTGATGGATGACAGAGTGAGTGAGAGTGAGTGAGTGAGTGAGTGAGTGAGGTTTAACTAAAGTTTGACCAGTATTCCAATATTCCAGTTGTAATGGTGAAGCAGTGTGAAATGGGAAGAAGACTGTTATGATGCAGCTGTTAAACGTTGTCACTTGTAGATGTGCAAGAGCACACCAAACATGGATTCGAACCCAAACTCCACAGATGTCCTCAGCACACCTCTTTGTGGCACCTTGGATGACTTGGCCACCAATGTGTGAGTGAGTGACTGTCTGAGTTGAGTTTAGTTTTGTGCTGCTTTCATAAATATTCCAGCAATGTCATGGCAGGGGGCACCAGAAGTGGGCTTCACATTGTACCAATGTGGGGAACCCAACCCAAGTCTTTGGCTAAACAAGTGAATGTGTCAACCTCTAGGTTACCCCACTAGGTCACCAGTGACTATGGATGACATCAGTGTCCTGAAATCAATCATGTTAGCATTATGTCAGTGCTGGGAGATCAAACTGTATTTAATTATGATAGTAAGCATATGAATAAGAAACGACACTCAGCCTGTCTTCCACTATTGCTTCTTCTTCTAAGTGGTATTTTTGTCATTTATAAAATAAAAAAGGGAGAAAAATAACAAGGCTTTGTTTGAGACATGTTACAGTGACATTTTGGTTGTGATGTTGATTACTGGAACCCAGGTATCCATTTCCGAGTTTTCTGGATATTCTGAGACTCAACCTCAATATGGAAGGATAAACTTCTGTCAGGCACTAATACTGCAGTCAGCACTGACCTGTTTTCAAAGACCACATAATTGGAACAAAACCAGTGCCAAAATACAAAATCAAATAAACCCATTTTATATTTTCTTCACACGACATTAAAATCCTTAGAGACAAGGGAAGTTCCGACTATAGGGAAAGTAGATCTGGAAAATGCTTTTAGCTTTTAAGCTTGTTCCCACGTTACCTGTCAATTAGATTAAAATGAGATGAATATGCTGAAGTGTCGGTCCTAAATCTTGTCACAGCTCTTGAGTTTTGTAACGTCATTTGTTGCATATTGACCGTCTGCTAAAGTCTGCCCATGCCTCATTCTTTCCTCATAATCACAATTTGAAATGTGCACATAGATTGATTTTTGTCTTAGAAAAAGAAATGTTTTTGCAGTCAGTTGGAATTTTCATTTTGTTTAAATTAATTTTCTTGTTCCTTCCATTGCTTTGTTTTTGGTTAATGATATCTGTTTCTTAACAAATGGTTGTCATTTTGATTTATTTGTAAGATATCATATTTCATGTCCAAGATTGAAGCGCTAGTACCAAAATTAGATTGTGAAAATTCATATAAGTTATTTTTTAAGTGAGTGAGTGTGTGAGGGAGGGAGGGAAGGAGTGAGTGAGGGAGGGAGTGAGTCACACATTTTGCTGCCTTCTCCTCAGTTTCAGTTGCTCATATGACACAGAGGACATCAAAGATGCATCCTTACACTGACTCCATTTTTTACAGTGTTTGTTAATCCTTGGGTTCTAAATGTCAGGGAATTTCTTGATGTGTTTTTATTTTAACTATTTGCTAAAGTGTGTCTATGTATGTTCACATTGTGAATAATTTTGTTCACTTAAGACATATTAAAACTTTCAGTAACCCACATAGTAACACAATAATTGTAGTAATGATGATAATTATCACAGTTACCTGAGAGTCATGATGTCATGACAAATAATACTCTAAAGTTACTTCAAGTCAAGTTTGATAATATTTATGCCACATCGGCCATGATAATATATTTATCGAGCCTGTATCTGCCTATGCACATCTCAAATCTCCTGTATGATCAATACAGTCCTTACCTTTGAGTAAACAAGAATTATTCATTCAGTTTTTGCTGCAGTGAAAATTTGTATTTTGAAAACAACTGCAAACCTTTTTCAGAGTTTAAAGGGCATGTTTGGAACACATGTACCAGTATTGTGTGTAAATAAAAACGTCACTTGTGTGGATGTTATTAGTTCGAGCATGTTTTAAATAGCACAAAATATGCTCAGTAAATAAACTCCTCACATTTTCATGGAAACACTATGTAAAATATGAATTCTTGAAAGCACAAGTGAAATATTTGCTCCCTTTTAGTTTGACATGGGTGTCCTTCAAGAAAGCCAGTTTATAGTCCTGAAAACAATTATATTTGGATTTTTGTTCAAGAACTCTTTTAAAGTGCAATAAAGTTATCAGTGTTCAAAACAATTTTTGAAAGCTACAAGTCCTCAATTGGCATGACCTTGAAACAGAATATGCAAGTTCTTTTGATGATTCTATGAAAAAAAATAGTCTCTGAAAACAACTCACATCATAACAAACAAACAAAAAATTCCTAAATTATCTTCAGAAAATATGATAAATGGGAGACTTGAGATGTTCTCCGTATTCCAATACAGCATTCTAGATTTGCACATATTTCAGATTTGTATAGGCTGTTTTGGGTGTATTTGTTTCAGGGTCAGTGTGACTTCAGGTTACGTTGCTTTGCCTCTGTAGGATGAATGAAATGCAATTATATCTTTGTGTTTATCCACTGTTTTTGTTGCTGTAGCCTATGCATCATGTTGTTTGTGTACTCTCTTAATTTTTAATTGTTTATTGAGGTGTATTTTTTATTTGTTCAATTTCTGTTTTTCAGATGACTTGATCCTGCATGCTGTTTTGTGCCATCTTGCTGCATGACTGCATGATGTCTGCCAATCACCACACCCTCTTCTGTTACGTCCACTGACATTTTGTTATCTCCTATTTCTCCTGTCCTGCTGTTACTGGTCTCTGTAACCCTTGCCTGATACCTCTCATAGTTCAATATTTAAAACCATATTTCTTAGATTAAATACCAGTACAGGCCTCACCACCAGGTTGGGATCAAATGCCAAGCACCTGGTAAATGCCACATAGACATCTCTCCATTAGTATCTTTGAAATTCAATACTAAAAAATAATACAAGCAGGTTATTTATCAGGGAAATATGGTAGCCTAAGGTATGGCCGTGATGAATTCATTTGAGGCATATGAACCTTTTACCGTGAACAGTCATGCAGAATAGGATCAGCTGTGTGAAGGAGAAATATATGTAGGTATTCCTGAGTACGTCACCCAGTTCATAAAACATTAATGATACTCTACTTGATCCCTCCACTTTTTACCCATAAACCCTTGTAAATTTAGGATAGTAATACAGGGGTGCAATGTGGATGTCGTTGTCAAATTCGACATTGCACCCCAGATTCTTTATTGCACCCCTGCCGCTACGCTATGGTTTGTATCCCACCTCCAAGTTCTGTATCCCACATCTAAGGACCATATCCCACCTCCAAGTTCTGTATCCCACATCTAAGGACCATATCCCACCTCCAAGTTCTGTATCCCACATCTAAGGACCATATCCCACCTCCAAGTTCTGTGTCCCACATCTAAAGACCATATCCCACCTCCAAATTCTGTGTCCCACATCTAAGTACCACATCACACCTCCAACTGTAGTTCCTAGAATGTTCAGCTTTTGAAGGACATGGCTATGATTCTGTCTGTGCTTGTTGTTGTAGAAGATTCATTTGTTACCAGTTCTGCATGCATGGTGACTTTATATTTATGTCCAAGTTCTAATTTTGTGGGTGTGGGTGCAAAGACAATGCTGTACATTCCAAAGAGGATACCTGTCTTCACACTTACAAGTCACTTATGATTACATTTGTTTCTCTAACAATTGTTCCAGAACTTACATTTTACTGAATCATATATGAATACTAAAACATTGCTGTGTCAGGGGAATGTTACCTTAAAGAAAATTTGATGTTTTTACTCATTAGATCAATCCTTAACTGTTTTTGGCTTATGTGTCAATTTTGTCAGGACAGCTACACATATAAATTGTAAATAGAGAAAGCAATAGCAGCATTGCCTACTACTGTTTGCTTTTGTGTTAGATGAAACATTTGTTCTCTGGACAAAATATGTTAAAGAGTGATTATTTTATGGTACCAGTGTTCATTTTTCATGGTATCACCGAAAAACTGTAGTAAATGGTGGACTTGAACTGTTTATCAAATAAAGCCTGTAATAAAATGCAACATGTCAGTATCCAATGTGGTCACAAATTACAAAACACTTTTCACTGATGAAAAGAGGCTGTTTCTGAAAGCAGCTATAGCAACAGTATTCTACCCAGATAGATATTGACTTCTCGCAAAACATGTGTTCTATAATTAATGTTCATAAAGGTTAGGATACTTTTGATAAATTTGCTGCAAGCTTATTATTGTTTTAATACAAATCTATGTCTGACTTTTGTGTATCATCATGTTTTTCGGATAATGTTTAAAAAAAACTTGTAATGAATATAATAAACTTGGTACATAGAAATGATAAAACAAATTTTTGCCTCATACGACAAACCTAACATATTAAGGAATTAGATGAATGGCCATCCCTTTGCTGATTCAAGCAATCAGCATTTATGGAGGTCTGAAAATTACACTGCATTCAACTAAAATCCTCATTTTCAAAGCAGCCAGTGATTTCAAATGGTATCATTGAATAACATCATCCAAGACTCTATCTTCCAAATCATGACTCGCTGGCCTTTTTGTTGAAGTTGAATGCCATAGAGCTCTGAATCATCCTCGCCATGTGTCTCCCCTCTGTGCTAAACGGATTGTTGCAGTAATTGGTGTTTAAATCTCTGGAGTTTCAAATAGAGGAAGTCAGTGTTGTAGTGATAACTGGTCAATTTGTGTGGCAGCTGGGTCATTCAGACGCTGCAAAAACCTGCCTGAAATGTACAGGTGTCAGTTTCAGAGTTGAAGCAGTGTGGAAATCTCACTCCACTATGTTCATTCTGTAATGTACAAGTGTCAGTTTCAGTTTCCCTGTCACAGTCCCTGAACCATATTATTTCCCTTCTGCCTAACCCTCTCTGCAATACTTAAGCCCTTAATGAAGTAAGTTTATATTTCCCGGTTCAGGATGGTCTCCCTTGGGCTCCTTTTCAATTTAAATATGTTTATTTGTTACAATAAAAATCATATTTTCAGAGACTAATCTTTGGTCTAGTTTCAGTGTGAAGACTACTGATTTACAGATCAAAAGAGCTTAAACTTTTTTATATTGTTATGTGTTAATATGGAGTTGTTACTAGATACTGCATCTAGTATTGATGAGTTAAGTCTTTGATTCATAAAACATGAGGACATCTGTCAGATGAGTGTCTACAGCTTGGCCATATATCCTTCCCTGATCTTATTCAAACAATATCTGTAGTGTTCACAAGTTAAATTAAAAGTGAGGGATTGAAATGCAACTGTTAGATGCTAGATCATATTTCTATTTTAAAATTCATTTTTCATGTTTCTATCTCTTTACAGAGACAGTGTGACATTAGATAGGAACATGCTCTTTATATCTTTGTAAGGGAAAAACAAATCTCAGACATCAAACTGCAACATTCTGTTATCTGATGAAAATAGATTGATCAAAACAGATTAAAGAAACAAGCTTATGGTACTGTACAAAGTGGAATACCCCAGAACAATTGATCCTTCCACAGGCTGTCGAAGTTGGATATTTTTACTTTCATCTACTAGAGTTGATATCAGTAGACATGATGGTGAGATTCTATTTATAATCCAAAATTATTCTTCATTAGTTTCCAATGAATCTCTGAACACAGCATTAGATTTGCAGTGCAGCGATGTCATAGCATTGTGATGTCATCAAGTTCATGATGTTATAGCATTGTCAGAGCATTGAGCCAAATCTGTGAAAACAATATCTCCTAGGAGATATTGTCTGATCTCACTCAAGTGATATCTCCTGTGGGACACAGTTCTGTCCTGTTGGTATACCATCTCAGGGTCATGAGTCTGAATCTTCACCTTGATTGTTGTGTTGTAAGCCCCATGAGCAGGGGGTTTTCAATGCTGTATGCCCTTGAAGATCTTCAGAAACCTGCAGTTTTTTTTGTTTTTTTTTTCAATGCTGTATGCCCTTGAAGATCAGTGTTGGAGCTGATCTTCAGAAACCCTCAGGGCTTTTTAATGCTGCATGCCCATAAAGATCAGTGTTGGATCTGATCTTCCAAAACTTGCAGGGATATTTCAATGCTGCATACCGTTGAAGATTGGTGTGGAAGCTGATCTTCAGAAACAGCAGGGATTTTTTAAATGCGGCGTGCCCTTGACGATCAGTGTTGAAGATCAGAAACCTGTCGTGGTACTTGTTGAAAAAAGTGACTCTTGAATCCTTCTCTCTGTATGCCAATAATGATGACATTCACTACATTCTCTGGTCCAGACAGGCCTCTGTCTTATATGGCCTCTGGAATATTGCAGTATGTGGCATTGTGCCACAAACCAAAGTTTTGACAATTCACATGAAGCTGAAATACTGTGTTATAGTTCGCAAATGAAGCAAACTATGCTCTCAGACTCTTTGGTATTGATGGATCCACAAGCAATTGAGAAACGATGTCCTTGTTTGTGATGTCCACAGGTTCCTAGGTGATAATGCTCAGACAAATCCTTAGATTTTCTTGACGTGAGTGAGTGAGTGTGGTTTGAAGCAGATTTTAGCAATCTTCCAGCAATATCATGGTGGGGGACACCAGAAATGGGCTTCACACATTGTACCCACATGGGGAATCAAACCTGGGTCTTCTCTATGACAAGCCAACACTTCAACCACTGGGATAGCCCACCGCCCCTTTTGTTGGCATGAGGGAGTGTGGATTGGTAGAGGGTAGCCTAGCAGCCTAGCAGTTAATGTTAGCCCCTCACACTAGCAGCGTGTTCAATTCCTCACATGGGTACAATGTGTGAAGCTGTGATATAGCTGGAAAATTGCTAAATGCAGCTTAAACAATACTATCTCTCACTCTTGGATGATGGGTTTTCAGCAGTTCTCTAGCAACATTATAACTTTAAACAACTTGCTGTAGAAAATGAGTTTAGAATGAGAATGAGAGGCCTAAAAACATGTTGTGGTAATGTCGACATTTCCATTTTAACAAAGAAAATAGTCCATTCTTGTCAATTAATTAAAAAGTAATGATGTGTCAGTTTCAATTTGAGCTGTACATTTACAATGACCCTGTGACTTTGTTTTTCACTACAGAATGATTTCTGTAATGTAATTTGAAAAACCAATCAATCAGTTTCATCCTGTTTAAGGCAAGGCAGGTACACATTAATGAAATGAGTTGAATATATGAGAGATTAAAAAAACATAACTATCCAGAAGGAAATTGATGATCTTTTGCTTGAGCTGATTCTGTTAACCCTTTAATCAACATCCTGGGCTGAAGTATCACTGAAATGCTGCTGATGCGGCAGAATGAATGTTCAATCATTTATTCATCGTTCAACATACTTTTTCTGTTCTGATTTAATAATTTGGACAGATGAGCTCACTGTCTGACAAAGCTTGAAATATGAGATAATTCTCGAGGAGAAAAAAGGCATGAAGAAACCATGAATTTGGTTAAACTTGATACTACAGCACATACATTTCCCTTTCATATCTTCCACATACCCTACAGTTATGCCAAAAGAGGCAACTCTGAATAGCAAATTGTAGTATTTGAGATAATGATTTTGTTGTGGCATTAGATCAGCAATAAATCTTCATGTAAAGCAAGAAGAAGAAAAAAGTGTTAGTAAATACAAAAAAGGTGAAGGAGACATCAAACCCTACCTTGCCCATGTCAGTAAAAAAACCCACTTCTTTCTTCTGGTTGAAAATTTTAACTGAATGTAAACCAGCACAAAATGCTCATACATTTTAAAGTTCTGTTTTCTGTTCAGACTTAACGCCAGATTTAATATGACAACAGTACTGATGGAATAAAGTTTAATAAAATTATTCCTCATTTGTAATGATAATGAATACTTTGGATGTCTTAAACTGTTGACTAATGGTCTCACTATTGAAATTATTTTGTCCATGCGAATTGAAAAAAAACCAGTAATTTTTAAGAGTAAGTCACCAGTGCTTGTGATTTTCTACTGAACTGAACTGATTCTGGTTTGTAAGGATTAAGATAGACCTTCCATTTCATGCCCAGTTTGAGACATTTCCTGAGTCATTGTTTAAAAATCTCTATGAGGGTCATCAATAATTACATATGATAATGTGTCATCTGCAGATTGTAAAATATTGCTATCATTACTATCTGCAATGTATCTGTCGTAAACATCATATGTCCTAGTACTGAACCCTGGGGTACACCAGTGTGAGTGGTAAAGTTTAGTTTTATGCCATATTCTGCAATATTCCAGCTTTATGTTGGCTGTCTGAAAATTATCAAGCTTGGACCAGACAATCCAGAGATCAACAGTATCAACATCTTACTATGCAAGTGAGATGCAATGATATGTGTCAACGAAATAAGTGAGTCTGACCACCCATTCCTGTTACTTGCCTCTTGTGTCAAGCATGGATTCCCGAAGACCAATTCTACCCCACATCCTCAAAGGTCAACAGATTTAGAAGTGTGTTTATCAGTTGCTTCATGCTGGGTTCTATCTTTCTGTCTTCAGTTAACTTAGATTTAATCAAGTTATATTTCATTTGAAGACATTATTGTGTAATAGTAATGGCTTAATCGATTGAAAAATTGCTTGCAATATTTTTCAGCTACAGTTAACATTGAGAGACAGGTGATTAAATAAGTCATTGTTGTGTATTTTCAACCGCTCAGTTTTAAAATGTAAAACAATTTAAATTTGGCTTTGCGAGAATTTTCAAACGATGCTTTTGTGGTCAGTAAAGCCCCTAAATTTGTCTTGAAATGAGCATGTCTAAATCTCCTGGATTTACATTCGTTAACTGTACTCAGGAGGCATATGAATGTCACCATTTTACTGATGAACTGACAGCCTACCCTGACTTGTCAGAACCAATAGCTTCAGCCATTACTTGCACATATCACTGCAGCATTCCTGTTGAAAACACTTTGTTGTGCATTTTGTAATTGGCATTTTTTCAATTAAACTTTTCCTGATTTGAGTGACATCAATGTATTATATATTTCATGTTTTCACTGTTGGAGCATTAGTGGTATATAAAACATCAGTTAGTTTGCTACTTTCCATGTCAGCAAATCGGCAAAACAAAATATGTTGCTAGATTGTGCTATATGAGTGCACATTTGGCAAATACTGAGCCATGAGCTATTATTTGTGTATTTGTATATTCATAATAGATCATCCATGAAACACTGTTTATTGTATTAAGAATTGCCTTATGTTTTCTTATCAAAATAAACAACAGATGCTCTTGCAGACTACAATAGGCTTACCTGCTGTTTGATAAGTGGCAACAAGTCAAACGGTCAGCCGCTCAGGTGTGTAGCTACCAGAACACAATACTCCCCAGATTACATCAATTTCACCAGCTTATCAGAAATTAGCTAGAGAAAGAAAGAAATTATTTACCTGTTAAGATTTCTATTCAGGTCATGTTGGAGAGGGTAGGTGTGCGTTCAAGGCATTGTGTGTGTAGGTGACAAATTTCATGAGTGACAATGGACTAGTGTTGTCTTCAGGGGTAATGTTAGGTCATAGGCTTGTCAGGGGGCTGTCAATAGCTTGTCAATAGCTTGTCAATGTCAGGGAACCTTACTTCGCCTCTAGTTTCTTTTGACACATATGGTTTTCTTTCTAAAAATATTGGCAGCTTAATAGGTTTTGGGAAGATTTCCAGTGGCAGATGGGATGATTTTAAGAAAGTGGGTGTTTGTTTTGTGTTTTTTTTTAAGATTTTGCATGTTATTGCTTAAACAGTCTAAGACTTTACTTGTACCTCATGGAATCGTCTGTCACACTTGTTTGATAGCTATTGTACAGGAATTCAGGATATTATTTTGAAATGTGGTAAAAAATGTTCAATTTGTAGAATGAGAAGTATCATGGTCAGTTATTCTATCGTTGCACTGTACAGTTTTTTCATTACTTTGATTAGTAAAATAATCCAGCACAGAATAATCAACTGTTTCGCTTGCATACAATTTTGGAAGTTTTTGTTATTAGTTAAAATGATAAAAGCAAATGCAAAGCACTCAAACCATTATTAAGCTTAATGATTATATTCTGCAATGCACAAAACCGATTCCTTTGTAGACTCTCTGATTGGTTAAAATAATAAGGATGATAATGTGGCTATTTACATAGTACCTAACTTCACACCTGGTATGCTCATAGTGCTAACAGTGAATAAAGCATTAATGAAGTTAACTGATATAGAACTTTTTGTAGACAAACATTTTCAGATGAGACTTATGGTTTTCAAGGGTTGCAGACAGCCTTATTTCATCAGGGACGGATGGACATGTTGTGTTGTGTCCAGAAAACTCCACTTACATCTTGGTAAAAGTACATTCCAGGCCTGACTAAGGTACTAATGATGACTATATCTGCAATAGCCTGCATGAGACATTGCCCATGACATACATGTCTAAAGTGCTTCCAGCACCTACAAAACGAGCTAAGAGGGGACAAATTGCTCTCACATAAAATACAACTCACTTTTCTACAGCATACACAAATCAACCCTTTAAGAGTCTGCCTCACAGTATCTCCATCCATTATGTTCCATTCTACATAGCCCTTACTGTCGTGGATGTCTTCATTTTTTTCAGCTTTTGGATCTTCCACCTCGCAGGGGTTCTCTTTCAATTTATATGGAGTTTCTGTCTTAATGATATCATTTCAGATACTAAGTCTTCTATCTTGTCAGTACCTGGATTGCTTTTCTACAAAGCCTAGACATAGAGTAATTGAACAAAAATTTACATTCATCAAAAAAAGACGGATTGATCTTCAACCAGAAAATAACTCCCTTGTGAATAGTACTGTGAATAAACTGCGAAGCAGGAAGTTGATTATATGCTTTTTTCCCACCAACTACCAAGTGATGTTTTCAGACATAAAAAAGGGAGTAAAACCAGAAAGTTAAACATGTTTCAAGACAGCAACCTCTGCTTCAGCATTGATCAATGCCAAATTTCCGATCTCTGTCACGTCTTCTTCTTGAGGAAGACGATGCTTAACACATCCCCAAGTATTTGATCGTCTAATATACGACCAGTATCAACATCAAGCTCATTTTTGGATATTTATGTAAACAAACTGACATCAAGTTCACATAATAATCAGCATCAGTAATGATTCATCAATAGATCGTTGATTTCGCTCCTGCAGCAGAAGGATAACCATCAGTCGGACAAATCGCATCATCGTCAGGTTGTGATCAACAGTGCAGATGGTTATCAGCTGTTTCAAGTGATGGATGCATTAAACATTAACACTGCATCAAAAGAAAATGACTTGTATATAATCTTTTATTGCACATATTGATTTGCAATATTCTTAAGAGATAAGTGAGATCTGCGCATATCACTTTGATTATTATGCTTGTGAAAGGAACTATGTCAAAAATGAGGATTATGGGAATATTGGTCATATTGCTAACGGCTGATGGTTCTGATTGAAGAAGAGCCTTGACAGTATCTATTTAATGTGAATTGTCAATATTTTTCAACGATCCTCCTTGCAGAAAAGGTTTATCACTTGTTAAATCTTTTCTTATTTTTAAGGAATTAATATTACAAAACAGTGTCATTTGAATCAGATCACTGACACTGATAGATGCCTGTCTGCATTAATATCTTAGGATGTTTCAACAGAACATTTGTAGGCTGAACCCTGAGTTAACTTATCACCACCTAATCTAAAAGAAGACAGCATGAGTTTTTCAGCCAATCATTTATCATCTTTCTGAAGGAAAACAGCTTCATTCCTCCCCTGGGAAATTTGATTCATACAGATGTAAATGCACAAAAAACACAACATGTCGTTTGTCTTTTGGTGTTATTTATATATTTCAGGATTTATTTTCAGTTGATTTCTGTGCTGCTGTTACCTGATATACTGGTCTTAATGCCGTGCTCACTTGTACTGAGAACTTGTACTGCCATATGGCACTGTGGGATGGCCAGAAAGTTCCTCTCCAAAGTGTGAACCCCTGTAGAGGTGTCTTTAGATTAGAGAGATATCAGAGAGGTTTTATCTTAAGAAGACATCCAGACAGCTGGTTTGTAAAGGATGGAATATTTCAGACATCATAATACTGGATAAAACACAGTTTATAGATGACTGTCAGTTATATGTTCCAATGTGTTTCAACTTTTGGCACACAATATTAATATACAGTCAAACTGTGAAGAGTCGACTGCAGGCATCTTGAATATTTTGCATCACTCGAAGTACATGTCGGTCATGACCATCCCCTGTTATAGTCATCAGCATTTTATTTCTGGTTACACAGATTAATTACATAAATAAACACTTTGACTCCAGAAGGAAATTTGGTCCCATGAGATTCAAACAACTGCAATCTTGTAAACATAAGTCGAAGTCAGTCAGTGAGAAGTTAATTGGTAAAGCTAACTGATCCGATTAACAAACCAGCACAGCTAAGTTCAAAAGGCAGATTAGTGCCATGTTTATCTGTTGACTGCCAATAGATTTTCTTCATGGATTGTACATGTACATTATATTTCATTGTGCTAGTATTCAAATGAGTTTACATGTGTATATTATTTGCTTTCATTATCTATGTCACCTAATGTTTTGCTGTGCTATATTTTGAGACAATGTGCTGAATTTAGAAATTTTGTTCAATATTCGATCATCATTTTTTTCTACCATGATAGACATAAGTTGAATTTATTACTTGGTCCCCTGTGATTCGACTCATTCAGATTTGACTGTAATACCCATTAAATGTTTAGTCTTATTTCAAGCACTCACTATATATCATGATTGTATATATGGTTACATTGAAAATGAATTTCTCCACTAACTTGGGAAACCAACTGCAAACTTTATGCAGATGAATTGCAGGAGCATGCATCACATTGGTAGAAAGAACATGCAGATATCATGCAAGTGAACAACTGTGTTATGGTTTAAAGTTTTGTTAAGATTTTGCCAGTATTTACTGATTTTCATCATTTACTGAACTCATGACAATGCGCTTTTCAATGTTATGATTTTGTGTTACAATACTTCGGTTCATGTGTAAACTTGGCATTAAACAGGATGAAATATTTTGCAAAATGTAGTTTAGAACTCTGACTGAAGTAAGTTGCTATATTTGCACTAGTGAGTGTAAACATTTGGTGGGTAGTGCCTGTTGAAATTGTTGGAAGTGTCAATAAACCTATATGATTTATATGTTTCAGACGTTTCATTTTGTGTGAAATGTAATGTAAAATGTAGAAATGTAAAATCCCATACTGAAATTGTCAAAGCAAGTGTTTTCATGGTAAAAGCAAAACAAGTTTCAGAACTGAAATGTCAAATATTGTTAACAATGCAAATGAATAGTGGTCAAAGGGGAGACAATTTCACATGCATGTGTCACTCCAAACTATTTGACAAGTTACTTGAAGTGAATCTTAATTCATTGGTAATTTTAAACCAGTAATTGCATTGCCAGTAATCTGCTAACATAGAGAGAGAAAAAAATAAAACACTGTATAATGGGCTAAAACTGGTCGGTTTCCATTGATATATGTCGAGCATATGGATGACAACTTCTTCTTTATTGTGTAAAGTAATGTTCTATCAAAAGAAATAACCCTGAAATGTCCTGTTATACAGTAAAGAAGAAGTTGTCATCCATACACTTGTTTTACATATTCACCAGCTTCTAAATGCCTCTAAAGAATCTCAGGTGTCCTTTGAGGTGTAAAATGAAAGAAGCACCTGTAAAATATTCTCCTTAGCCCAGACCAGGAAGGAGGCAAGTGTCACAGCTTGTGGTGAACTCACCGTGTACTCGGGAACAGGAGGGGATTCCATGTGTTGTAGATGAGGTGAAACTGAGTGCAAGATTATTGAAGTTATACACCATATATATCTGCATGCATGAATCTGGTTTTATTGTGATTACCCACTATGGTCCCATATGGGACCTTTATATTTAGAGGACCATCACTGTCATCAATGCTTAGTCCTTTGAGGAGGAAAAACACTATTTCATGTCATGTAGTAAACATTCAAATAAAGACTCTCCTTATGTAACTCTCTGTCCTAAAAAATTAATAACTTTCAAAGCCTTACAACCACAGAAGAAAATACATCCCTGTCGAGAAATAATGAACCAAATACAATAAAAATAGTATGCTACCATATGTACAGCTTAAAACAAAACTAGAAGATCTGTAGATTGTTCTAGGCCATTATTTTACACCTTTGATATTCTGCTGCATTATATATCTTGTTTGTGTTGTGTATATATATATATCTATCTATATCTTAAAAACCATATGACACTTATATCGGGATTAGACATGAGGTTAAGTCCTTATGTGAAAGGACTGTCTCACAGAACTATTATGGATATACATTTTGTATGCTAAGCTATAGTGACATCCACCACTTGGCCTAAAAGATATCTTCACCATCTAGACAAAGGTTTGCTCAAAGCAAACATGTACTATTACAACATACAAATTACAGTTTCACTGTCTGCCATGACCCTCAAAGATTCATTAAAATGTTCTACAATTTCCATTCATGTCTGATCTTGATTCTCCTAGTGTAAATGATCATGTCTGTGAGCATCTCTTCTTCAGGGAACAACTCTGTCTGAAATGATAGGATTTACAGAGTTATGTCCCTTTGTCTGTGTGATCATGAAAGCCAGGATCAGAAGTTGATCTGCATTGTCTTGTTTAAGTTCCTATTTCTTCCTAAGCGCACCATCCCCAGTTCTCACAGCCTAGAGCACTAAGCCAACAAATAGCAGGGAAAATATGTAGTACAAGTCTGTTTCCATGTCGGGGTATCAGAAGGCATGTGTTGTGTCTTCATGTTGTGAAGACATGTCTACGCTTTAAAGGTTATCTGATAGAAATAAGCATGAACACTGACTACTCGTCTGATGTTTTGAGAGTGATTTTACTGCACAAACAAACTTCACGTAGTCTATTGTATGGTATGTACGTTTTTACCCTGAGCCAAAGCATGTGGTACGTAGGGAAGGAAGAAAGTTATCAATTCATATTATAAACTGAAATGTGGTAATGCACCTTTATATCTGATAGATTTACTTCCTCAGACTGTGAGTGACTCTACAACGTATGATCTTAGATACTCTGAACATTTTGTAAGCCCATCTTAAGCACTCATGTCAGTCTTTTATTCCATCAATTGCAGTATTATGGAATAATATTCCATTAGAAAAGCAAATGTTGCCATCAACAGAGACGTTTTAAATCATATTTGAAAAAGAAATACTGACCTGGCACCATCATATTTTTCTACAAGGATCTGCAAAGAAAATATTATTCATTTAAGATATCATGTAAGTGAATTGAATTGTGATTTATTTAATGTTGGCGTTGGGTCATATTCAAAATGTATGTGTGGCTATTTATGTGAAAATGTTTATCAGTTCATTCTTGAGTGTTTCCTGTATATTAAACACAGAAGGAAAATGTTTAACCTTTTAAAATCACATATAAGTGATGATGACATAAATTTACATTTATAACTAAGTGGCGGCAAGATCTTTTCATATACTCAAACTCATGCAATATTTAAAGCAGTTCAGTAGCACATATCAAATGGCAAGCATTTTTCTTGAATGATCTAAGCATTTTCATTTATGTAACTATCTCTGTACATAGGACTCTACCATTCCTGTACTATATTTCTTTCAGTATTCCAAGTATGTTGTTGTATATCTATCATGTAGTAAATACTTGTCCCTTATTCCTTTCTTCACAGAATAAATATGTTAAAATGAAAAAGCATGCTATTCAGCCTGTCAGCCAATCACAGTGTATAACATGTTGATAACTGTCTGACTTGTGGTACAGCTAGACAGGAGCCAGTTGTCCTCATGGAACATTATATGACAACCAATATGGAAGCAGAGGTGACTTTAATCATTCATTTTCACCAAGGCCTTCCACCCCATTATCCACCCTCCCCTTCAACCCCACTGTTCAGCTTCACCCTCAGCCCCACCATCCACTCTCCACTTCAGTGCCCACCCTCCTCCCATTCCCTCAAAACCACCATGCACCTTCACTCTCAACCCCACCATCCAACCTCCCCTTCAACCCCCACCCTCCTCCCTTTCCCTCACCCCCACCATGCACCTTCACTTTCAACCCCACCATCCACCCACTTCCCATTTTCACCCTTAACCTGTTAAGGGTGGATACCCTCCTCCCTTACCTCCCACTTTCACACTGAACTCTACTCATCCACCATCTTCCAGTCACCATGTCTAAGGCAGCACAACACCAGGCCCCTCCCCAGACACCCCATCCTGTGATACAGATATAAACACATTGTACGCTGTGTATGCTCAGTTTCCACCTCTCCCAAGTACCATCAGTCTCACCTTGCAATACAGGGAACAGCGTAGAGAAAACAAATGTTGTCTTCTCACCTTTGCAGCAAACTTTTTCAACAATAAACATGCAGGTATATTTTGCTACAATCTCACTCAATGTCAACAGTATCCTCCAAATCAGTCAATACAATCTTACCAACGGGCACTCGCCCGTCTAGGAAAGCAGTTCAGTCTCCCAGCCACAAAACACTGCAAATGTCAAAGCCTCCATCAGCGAACAAATGTTCTTCAGGTGCGATACGTGTGATTAACAATTTGCTTGCTGATTTCCATTTCACCAAACACCAAAGCAAATGAGTTCCTTCAAGTTAGGGTGGGGTTTTTGTAAAAGGAACGTTTCTTCCTGCTGTTTCATGTTTTTCTGTCTATGGATTCCTGTTAGTAAGGTTATTGGCTCAGACAAGTTCCTTACCCTTTACCATTCGTGTAATCATTCTCGGTGTGAATATTACCAGGAAGCCATATTAGTGTGCTCCTTCCTGCACCTTTTTCTGATGGAACTGATGATATTGATAACATAAATATCTGCACGTTTGAAAAGGACCCCCTGTAATTCTTCATTTGGGAGGTCTTTTTTCAATTGTTGTTTAAATTCAATTTGAAGCCATATTTGGAAGTATAAAATTCTCTGTATTCCAGACTGGTTATTCTTTGTTTGAAACATCCATGTACACTCAACTAAACAGCATTGCATAGGTGATGCACATTCTTTGAAAACTGAGGCTTTTTGCATGCAATAAGATATGGGTAGAAATTTAAACAATAAGGTATAAAGATTTAAAGCAGTAAACTTGCTTTTGATGTGGAATAATATTCGTGCTTATTTTGTAACAAAATATTACTGAATTCTGATAACATAGTTCACGTGAAGTTTGTCAGGCACAAAGGTGGTAAGGTGTGGTATTGTATAAATATCATAGCATTACCGTTTGGATTGTTCTTACAAAACAAATACTGAATTTATCAAAGCCATATGCTGTAACAACTGGATGTAGCTGCTGATGGCTAGACTAGGAATAGCATACCTTAGTTCCCCTGGAAAAAAATACAGAGTATGTTTTCATACTGCTTGCTCGTTATTGCTTTTTGTTTTCATAACTCAAAAGTGAAATCTCTGGTCCTGGGAGGCAGTGGTATTTTCATAATGATCTGTGATATTGATTTTATTTAATATTTTGTGTTTGCCTTGAATTTTGCCAGAGCTGAGATGAATTTTGTATATTTCTTAAAGTCTTCGGATACAAGGCTCAATTTCAAGAGATAAACAAAACATATAACAACTATTTTCTGGCTCTATGTTATGAGTGAGTGAGTGAATTTAGTTTTAGGAATATCCATGCAATGTCATGGTGGGGGACACAAGAAATGGGCTTCACACATTGTAACCATGTGGGGAATCAAACCCTGGTCATCAGCTTGACAAGCTAACACTTTAACCTCAAGGCTACCCCAAGTTCTTGGGTCTAATCTTTGATTCACATTTAACTTTTTTACCACATATTAAATCACTTAAAACTAAATGCCTGAAAGCACTTGACTTGTTGAAAGTTGTTTCAAATTCAAAATGGGGAGGGGATCAAGCTACCCTTCTCCATCTCTATCGATCACTAGTTCGTTCTAAACTTGATTATGGCTCAATCGTTTACGGGGGAGCCTGCAAAAGCAATCTTAAACTTCTTGATCCTGTCCATCATCAAGGTCTGAGACTTTGTCTTGGATCTTTTAGAACTTCACCTATTGACAGTCTCTATGTTGAGGCTGATGAACCTTCTCTTGAGCAGCGCCGTATAAAGTTAGCTTTACAATACATTACTAAATTATACTCTAATCATTCTAACCCTGCATATAACTGTGTTTTCAATCCCCTTTATGAGGATTTATACAACAAAAAGTCTTCTCTTGTCCCGCCTCTGGGACATAGAATTACACCTTTTCTTTCTGCTGCTGGGATTCAGCTGGAAAACATAGCTCCCTCCCGTCTTCTTTCTTCTACTCCCTGGCAGTTGGTCAGGCCTCAAGTAGACCTAACATTGACCACATTTAAAAAATCAGAGACTAATGAATTACAATATAAGCAAAAATATAATCAATTAAAACATAAATATAGCAATTATAAATCCTTATTTACAGATGGGTCCAAGGATGGTGGCGCTGTGGCTTGTGCCACTGTCATTGGATCCAGAACAATATCTTCTAGATTACCAGTTAGTAGTTCTATTTTCACAGCTGAAGCTAACGCCATATTAACAGCTCTCAAATATATTCAAAGACACCCTAAACGTAAACAATATATAATCTATTCAGACTCTCTTTCTTGTCTCCAGGCGATTAAAAATTTATCATGTAAACATCCACTTTTAATTGACATTATTGAATTGTATAATAATCTTGCTACTGGCCAATACGACATCGTCTTCTGTTGGTTACCCAGCCATGTAGGCATTTCAGGGAACACAATGGCCGATCTTGCTGCCAAGGCAGCACTCAACAAATCTGTGACACCGCTTCTTATTCCCTACAGTGATTACAAAGCTAACATTAGATCTTTTATCCGTGATCTGATGCAAAAGAAGTGGGACACCCAAGTGGGTATAAATAAATTACATGAGATAAAACCTTACATTGGTTATACCCACTTGGGTTGTCAATCCAGATTTGAAGAGGTCATACTACGACGATGTCGTATTGGCCACACTAGATATACTCATGCATACCTGTTGAAAGGTGAGGATCCTCGATTTTGCATCCCTTGTGATGAGAGAGTCACGGTCAAGCATATTCTGCTTGACTGTGTTGAATTCTCCATCACAAGGGATAAATATTTTACAGTTAAAACAATGAAGGATCTTTTTACCAGCATTAATTCTCATTTTATTATAGGTTTTTTAAAAGAAATTGATTTTTTGGGTGAATTTTGAATAGTATGTTTCTGTAAATAGATGTATTTTAATGATTGGTAGTTTGAATTAGTAACTTGAATTGTTGGTAGCTGTACCCTCAAAGGGGGTTGAAGTATTGTAAAATTATTGTCCTCCTGAGAGGGTACGTAAGTCCACAAACATTCACAGTAAATTTAAGTCTGCCAGGTTTTTAATCGTAGTATTCATGTTGTTTTAATTTTGGCTAACCTTTCGTACAATCGCCAGCAGCTGAGGGGATGATGTAAATCCAACTAGGGTCCATGCAGGTAGCAAAGGTACTGTAAGTCCCCATGGTCCCTAGTGTGGTGATCTACCTTCAGTTGTTGGCGATCTATAGTCTGTTTTAATTATGTATTGTCTAAATAGTGCTATTAGTTTTAACTTTCCATACTAGTTTTACTTAAAATTGTGATATGCTAGTTGTTTTACTGTCCTCCGTTGACAGATTTTTCCATATGCATATATTTAATTTAAATGTTCTCGTCACGATATGGCTGAGATATTGCCGATGTGACGTTAAACATTAACTCACTCACTCACTCACTACCCCATCACCCCCTAAACATAATGTGTGATATAAAAATAGTACATGATTTATGATATATAGAGTGGTATTAGTAGTATCGAGAATTGGCTGTTGTTATTGCAGGTATGTATAACATGCTGAAACTTCTTACTAGATAACTTGATATGTCATGAACTTCCTGGAGTCTTCAAGAAATATTCAGTCATGACATTCCAGTTAGGGAAGTCAGTTTTCTAAGAATTAAACAAGTTTTCAGGCCCTGACAACTTTGAAGATATGTTCCATACTTAGCCTGCATTTGTACATACAGAGTGGTACTTAGGCTATATTGATTTGTACAGAATGGTATTTAGGCTACATTTTTTGCATACAGATTTGTACCTAGGCTTTTTTTTTTTTTGCACAGATCGGTACTTAGCCTAAAGCTGTATATACAGAATAGTACTTAGGCTATAGGTGTCTGTACAGAGTGGTACTTATGCTATATTATGCTTTACAGAATTGTACTACAGCTGTGTATACAGAGTGGTGCTTAGGCTGTATTGTGCCTACAATGTGGTATTTAGGCTATATTTGTGTGTACAGACTGGCACTTGGGCTATGTTTGTGTATACATAGTGGTACTTAGGCTGTATTTGTGTGTACAGTCTGGCACTTGGGATATGTTTGTGTATACAGAGTGGTACTTAGGCTGTATTTGTGTGTACAGATTGGCACTTGGGCTATGTTTGTGTATACAGAGTGGTACTTATGCTGTATTTGTGTGTACAGAGTGTCACTTGGACTATCTTTGTGTATACAGAGTGGTACTTAGGCTGTATTTGTGTGTACAGACTGGCACTTGGGCCATGTTTGTGTATACAGAGTGGTACTTTGGCTACATGTTTGTGCACAGATTGCACTTAGGCTATATTTGTGTATACAGAGTGGTATTTAAGCTACATTAATGTCTACAGAATGGTAAAAGGGATACTTCTGTTCAGCTATGATGTATGGTCATGATGCTTATGATGTCACTGGATCGTCAGGTCCAGACTGATTATATACAGACCAACATTAAACAGGTGAAGAATTGTAGCAAATCTACTGAGATGTCGGAAATATCTTTATTTCTTCAGGAGTGGCATCTGCCTGAAAAATGTCATAGGGCACCATGATTATCCACAGCGTTATTTCGCCAGTCTGTTCTGATTGATATCTTTGACCTTCTAACTGCCTTAACTTTGTTTTGAACTTGATTCAAAAGTGCACATGAAGCTGATGAACTTGCAATTTAATAACACTGATGAGTCAGAGATATTGTGTGCTGACAACTGAAAGATACAGAGAGAGAGGTGTGCCCCAACATAAAGCTCTTGGGTGAGGCTGGTCCTGGCCAGCATCAGAATGGGGACTGGATGGCTGAGTGAGTGAGTGAATTTGGTGCTTACCCATCACACTTTAAACAGTTACAAAATCTGTTACAGCTCCAAAATCATTAACCTTCTATTTCAATACTCAGGTCAGCTTCTTTGCAATGACTGTCTGTCTCTAACATTTTTCAAGGTGTTATTATCATAACAAACTGTTCATATGCTGCAATTAACAAGAGCCACATGTTGAACAGCTGGTTACGTTTATGGATACTAAAGTTATTATAGGAAATGAACAAGGATGCATTTCATCATAACAAGACTTGATCCATTATGGCCTGAAAAGTAGTAGGCATAATTTTGATAGAAAAAATAATTCCTTGAAATTCTGAAGGTGGGGAATCTAGACTTGCTTCATATAGGTTTTTTTGGGGTGGGGTGGGGGCATTGCAAAAAACGCTGGGTGGAAGGGAAAATACTGTGGTTCAGGGACTGTGCTTACTGTCTTGAGATTTAATTTTGTCAAAACTTGGGTCTATTTAGCTGTTCAGTATCTAAGAGAGCTAGGTGTACAGTTGTCTCATGAAGTATATTTAGTTTCAAACATGATGAGATTTCACAGAAAATACAAAATTCACATCAAAAGTAGACAAGGTTTTTATTGCTGGGTGTGGCATGGAACAGAAAAAGATCCATGTATGATGCTGATGAGGATCTTAGATTAGAGCCAAACTAATTCAAGGATGTCCTGGTGCCAGCTGGTCTTTATGGAAGACTGCATAGTAACCACTGGTATCCTTGGTTACTGGTAATGGCCTTTACGAATAAAACGTTATGGCGTACATGTGAAAATATGCGAACAAAATTTGGTTTATATTATTCCAAAATAATTTTATCAAGATTACTTTGTCTGATGTCAATTAAGAACTTGTACTTTTAGGGGAGCGGTAGGTGTTGTGGTTCAGTCATGGAAGAAATATCTCTGGATTACCATTTCTTAGGATGAGTGATAAAAATATCCTTCACATGGGTGGTCACCTCAATCATTAACATCTGCGACAAATCGTACAGGATAGGCGATGATCATCATGTCATCATGCCAATCCCAGCATGCACTTCAGCATCAGTCTGACTCTTCACACAATGGAGACCAGATTGTGAGGAAGTTTACATCCACTGAAGATGACTGCAACTATAACACATGAATCACCATGATCGGGATGTGTTACTGACCTGCCTGGAAATTTCTGGGTGTATATTTTGGAAAATCCCCTGTGTATATTCCAGACAGCACCAAGTCATTAATGGACATATATAATCTTTCTGCTGATGTTCTTCTTATATGATGTACCCATCATTAGGGTGTCATTAGTTGTAGTGGGGAGTTTACAATCATAAGTGTTTGTTCTTTACACAAGCAGAAAGATAACACACACAAAACTTGCTGCAGTGTTTCGTCAAAGTATCGTTCTTAGACACAGCTTGCTCAGTACTAACTGTTTATCACGTTCACACAAGCAGCTAAGTATTGCAATTATTATGAACATCACATTAAACTCAGATGATATAACTGCATGTCATTCAAAGGTATTTGAATTGCAAACCAATCTTTTTAAGCTATTGTTTCCATGAGACAGAACAATTTTTACTTTTTCCATTAGTGCAAATAATCTGAATCTAGTTCCTTATTCACTGCTATCAGTGCATTGGAGAACACTGTCCAGTCACCTGACGAGACGAGTGTACTACATTACACTGGGCGGACCGTGGAGGAGGCGTTTATAATGTGTTTTATCATACAAAACAAAGGATGTAAGTGTTTGTGAGTCTCATGATCTATTCTCACTGCATATGGTGCTTTGAACATGAAACAGGCAAGGTTGTGACACAACATTAGGATGAAGTTTGCGAGCAACATGTGTTGTGCTGTCTTAGATGGTTCACTGAATCACTACAGCCGATAAAAACAAAACACACTCATCGACTTCTCCAACACTGAACTGCCACACCAGACTCTCTATATACATAACCATTTAGAGTGTCACTCACTCACTCACTCACACACTCACTCACTCACTCACTCACTCACTCACTCACTAATAGTGGTAGTACCAAGATCATTTGGCAAAGACACAGGGTGTATAGCTACAATGGAACTTGTGTACAATACTCAACCCTGTGCACTTATAAGAACCCATAAATCCATTGGTATATGACCAGATGGTGGCCAGATGAATACTTACATGTGTGGTCGGTACAGCAACGTGCAGTAAACTTGCACTGTGACTATCTGTCCCAGTCCACTCTGCTGTGAATGGGTACCTCGTTAGGATAGGAAAGCTGCAACAACTCAGGGCGAATAGTGACTGCTAGAGATATATGATCATCTGGGATTTGTGATTGGTAATACGATGTGCCATTGAGATTGACATCCAGCAATTGAGGGATAAAATACCACAGCAGGTAGCATGTACTCATTAAGATATGTGTGCTATATAAATATCCTATAATATAACATGAAAAAAGTAATGACAATGCTTTGCAGACAATTGTGACAATATCGATTACAATCAAATCACACCACTAATCTGTCTGCAGCAGAAGCTTATCAGCTGAATTTTTCACACTCAAATCTCTGGTTATTGCTATTCACAAATGTATGTTGAATATCTAGATGTATTGAAAAATGTTTAATACATTAATCTTTAATGTGTCAAAACACGCCTGTAAGATTCTCAGTATAAAATGGTTATAACAAAATGAAACATGCCAATTAATTTAGCTTGCTCTCCTGGTAGTTTGTTACATTCATCTAGAATATATGGTTAAAAACAAGTTCACAATATCCACCAGTTTGTGATATTCATGTTCATTCTAGTCAGTGAGTTGGGTTATACATTGCTTTTAGCAATATTCTGATAATATCATGACATTGGACACTGGAAATGAGCACATACATAGCACCCGTGTGGAGCATCCAGCCAAGGTCTTCCGTGTGACAAGTGAATGCCTTAACCACTACGTTTACTAGAGATATCATGGTATGTGGTGTCAACCTCTCAGGCTTGTATGATTCCTGGAACACTGGCTTTCAACATCCCAGACAAAATAATCTCTGTAGACTTTGTCTCATTATTAGCCTGTCAGGCAATCTGTGTTTGTTGAAATTCACCTGATAGACTTGATGGAAAACTCTAATTTATAATGATGCCTGAATGAAGTCTTCCCCAGGATGATTGTTCTTGAGCGGAGGTCTTCCTTCAGTACAAGTTCACAAGACACAACTGTTGATGAGGAAAATGGTTTAATGTCCAACTTGGTGATGAAGTTATCATGTCTCATCAATCATGGGTAAGTGGGTCTACAAACAGCTGCAACCTCTACAAGTCAAACACACTCCATGTCAGAAATATCAGGTCTTTCAGTGTCTTTGAGATGAAGACATCAGGGACAACTGACTGACTGTTAATGAGTTTGGAATCTGATCGCAGATCACATAACAGTCTATCAGTGAATCACTTAAATGAAAACACTTGAGCATGTTTTTTAAATTGTCATAAAGATATGGTTGACTTGAAAATCTCTACATTTTGAAGGCAAAGAAATGTAAACTTCTCCAAGAAAGGTAGACTTGCTCTGTAGTTTTCTAAGGCTTTTGTTTCATTCTGACATTATTCCTAGAAATAACGCTATATTATATAAAATATACAGACAATAATAAAATTAATGAAATCCAGGAGCCCACAATTCTCAGAATGTTTGGGCAATCTAGACTTTACCGGGGATTATACACTTGAGTTGGACTCCTTTTTATAATTTATATTTATGATTGTGGAACACAGGTACTTGAGGGTCTTTAGGACAGATGACCTTTATAGCAACATCCTCATGATTCTTACAAATATTGACAAGTACACAAATTATACAAACTATGCCAGTGTCCTAAACATTTGAAATATGACAACAGTGTAAGTTAGGCAGTGAAACCGCTTCACCACACCTGTGCATGACGGTCATTCACAACAAACAAATAGTTATCTTGCAAGAAGAAAACTTGCTGTCAAAGTGATGCCAGAGTTCAAGGAGTGGTGTTCCTTCAAGTATTCATGCTTGTCAGCTATTATGACCACCGGATCCACTCAAGTCAAGATGGGATACAACAAAATATATTATGAAGTCCCAATGGTGTAAGTGAATGACTCTTGATGCTGGTCAAGCTGTACCTTGTACACTGAAAACACTGGTTATAACTATTTCCAATGATATAATGGGGAAGAAAGACTGTGAATGAATGAATGAATGAATGAATGAATGAATGAATGAATGAATGAATGAATGAATGAATGAATGAATGAATGAATGAATGAATGAATGAATGAATGAATGAATGAATGAATGCTCCAGGCTGGCTTCCCTCAACAGTGATAGATCTCAGCTATTTCTGTTCCACATCCCAGACAGAGTAATCTTTGTAAACTTTGTTTCATTATCAGTCAGTCTGCAATTGTTGTGACTTACTTGACTTACTGACATGGAGAGCTTGGACATTTTGACCATTTAATCCACATTCATGTCACCATGGAATACAGACAGCCTACGGTTTGAAATGTAACTGCTGTTACTGATTTGCTTGTTTAGTTTGTTTTGTGTTTAATGTGGCACCTTGGCCAAATTCCAGGCCTAGTGGTAGGTAAAAATCTGAACCTGGTCCAGAATCTCCAGTGACTGACATCATGAGCACCCTTCCCTACATTTAGGATATGAATTAAGGCATGCATCAGCATACCTGACACCTGAAGTCATTTCATACAACAATTATATGATGATGAACACCAGTTCTAACCTAGGACTTCACAGGATTGATACATCCTATGTTTTCTGAGTCTAAAATAATGCCGTGTAAAACATCAAGAATGTTGTGTTAAACAAAAATTCACAACAATCAAGTTTCAAGAAAGATTTTGGTTCTAGCACTCCTTTGGAAAGAAACAGATATGTATTTTTGCTGTTAAAATGCTTTGTAAAAATACTGAATAAAACAGATCAGTTATATCTCTGCAAGACATTATTCTGAACAAATTGTATTGCATTTAGATGTTTTAGGACTGAAATATTATTCCTCTTTCACATCCTCTTTCAAATATGATTCGCATATGGAAATATTATCTCAGAATTTAATCTTGAAGAAATTACTTGATATACAAATTTTCAACCAACTGTTCAGATTGACATGCAGTTGCATAATGAAAGGATTAATCAGAGTCTCACAAGAGAAAATGTCATTAAGTGCATTTCAAAGGCCATTCCAGGAATGAGTTGCTTCGGCTGTGATTGATAATGTCAATTTTGTCCCAGTCCTCCTGCGTGTCCTCAGAATTATGTATTTGATCTTAAAAAAATGTAATGAAAACCATATTAAAAAAAAAAATTCATTCCAAATTGAATTTCAAAACATGATTTACACTTTCATTTAATATCATTCAAAATTGAATAACACTGACAGCATGAACTGAACTCAGACCTAATCTGAATTCAAACAGTGTTCACATGACTAACATAAAAAATATACATCACACAAAAATAACGATCTCAAACTGACGTTGATTGTTTGCACATGAAATTAAGCTCAGCATATCCAATGCTGCACAGGTGTGTGGCTAGGACTTCATCCACCCTCTGTTATTTCTGGTGAAGTTTTTGATTGGAAATGTCATCACATGCTTTTTCCGCCTCGTCTTTTATTCTAAACAGTTGGGATGAGCAAGGCAATGATCCATGCTCGACATTTGGTAAGTAAAAAGAGGAGGAATGGGTTTATTCTGTTCCCCTCACAGACAGTAGGTTTGAGGCAGGTGGAAGAGAAGAGTCGGCAGTGTTGAAGCTCTCCTGCAAGTTGTACGGGAGAGGTGGAAGTTTTAGAAGAGGATATTTTTTTCACTTGGATTCTCTTTTGCATGAATGGAAAGGCAACTTTGATGGCTTGGACCTGAATTTGAGGAGTTGGTGTTCTAAAAAGGGTTTAGAAAATATCAGTGTGGGGAATGAAAAAGTTAACAAGTACTTCTGTATGATTTTATCATAAGAGCACTGTGTTTGGGGATTTTTCTGTAGGAAATTAGAAAACACTTGAGTTGAAAATCTGCAAGCATGTGTTTGGATCATTGTGATTTTTAGCCTTTTAGCATTTTTGTAGTTGCTGAAACAGGAATATATCGACCTAGATATTTAAGTTTCAGTCAAACTCAAAGGTGTGTTTAATGATTTGGTGGAAATTCATTACCAGGATTTTTTAACTAGGAAGTGGTTTGATCAGTTTTACTTGTAATCAACGTGTCTGTGAGTGCTGTTGCACTGCGGGACTACTCTGTAGGATGTGCTTCAGTTGATGGAATCTTGCCAGATTTGTGAGTAAATTAATGATACTATCCTTTTATGTGAAAATAACCAATTTTGTTATATTTCACAGTCTCATTGAGAGGCTCACTGGGTGATTTTATTTGCATTTGAGGAAATTGACAACTTGTCCAAGTATCTTTGATTTATGAAGACTAATGCGGCTTCAAAAAGGAAGTTCAAAAACAACCATTTCTACTTTGTTTTTTATTAATTTACAGGAAATTCTTATCTTACTTTTCCAGAACTTGTTCCTCAAGTACCAAATTTAGGATTGTAGGTTTATTGATTGCAGTGTTAGCAGAGATTTCTTCTGGTTGTGGGAAGGGTTTTGTTGCGTCTGTTTTGTCAACTGAGCTTTGCAAAAAGCAACTCATCACCTACTCAGTAATTTAAGAATGTTTCATGTATGTTTTTATTCTTAGAATGAACTGAGATATCAAGGTTTGTGGGATCTCTGTTAGTAATTTTGACTCTGATTTTTTTGTTTTCAAATTGGGATTTGAACATTTTTACATTCCTTGAAGGGAGACAATTCTTTGTAGTTATTTGCCAAATGTTAATGTTCTGATGTATCCATTGTTTGAGGTGAGACATTATCTCTGTGTAATTAGATCTTAATCCACTGACAGACCAATTACATGATCAACTTAAAGTTATCAAACGGCTTTAGGGTTTTAATCAAATTTGCTCTTGCAACCATTTAGCCCAAGCCTATTTTCACTTTAAATATGTACAATTCTGAATTAATTTTCATTTTATAAGAAGTTTCATAAAGTAAGTTATACTTTAAGTTTTATAAATTAATTAGATAAAGTTTCTCAAGTCTTCTCATGTAAGCAGTGAGTGAATGAAATATTGTAATTTTCAGTCAGAATTAACCGTCAAAAAGTTGTGGACACTTGCCTAAGTTAAGTAAATCCCATATGCATTTTTATAATAGATAAACAGTTTATATCCTAACTTATTCTATTGAGTATTGATTTTAATGAAAACCAATCACATTCTTTACCATCTTTAAACAATTTTTAAATGTCTATCAGAAATGCACTGTTTTTTACTAATGAATGCAATATGAAAACACTTTCATAAATTGGGTGTGTATGAAACAGGATATTTTTCACATGGGGAAAAAAAGCAAGGGTCACAGTATAAGGGTTGAATTGTTTTGAGAAAATTTCTTTCAAACATTTGAATTCTGTATATTTGTAGGGTTACATATTTGTTGAATTTGTCATTAAAAGAGTTTAGGAGTTCAAATGGTTTGAGAAACCGTCAACATTAGTGTGGCTATTTTCAGAACTCACAGGAAGCTTAAAAATGGGATTTTGAGTCAGAAACAGCTTTTCCTTGGTCCTGGAGAATGAAGCAAGATGTTATTTCAAATTAGATGTATTTGATTGATACAGATAAATCACGCTGAAAGTGACCAGTGTACATTTCACTCCGATATCCCATCAGATCAGATACTTTGTAATCCATGGCATTAATTGCAACAAACTTTTCAAAATTCAACAAACTCAATGTGGAATTATGGATTAGATTTTTTCCTTCATATTTTCTTTCCACTACAACTGATTACGCCTTAACTGCATTTCACGGAAATGGATATCAGTGGCCTGTCGGCATGTGAAAAATCTGCAAGGAGGAGGAAGTGATATTGATGGCTAGTGCTGTAATTAACACCATGAATATGAGAGTCTGAAGTTGTTATTTTTGATATTTTGATAAACATCGCCACTTACATCTCAGTGTACAAGCATCACTCTGCGATTAAGTTCACTCAGGGCTGTGTGTAGACTCAACCAAGGACGTGCTCAGGATAACAATCAGCCTGGATTACAATTACGTGGTGATAACATAGAGTGCATTGTCCATGGACATCAGAAGAATTTATTAAACTCTGAATGTAGACCAGGGATCATACCTGTTGAAGTCAGGTTGTAGATTCATTACTTGGTGTGTTTCAAGACTGCAACATTTGTGTCGAAGAAGAGGTGGATTAACCATATACCATGATGAACGTGTTCCAGAAGGCAGCCATTCTTGCCAAACTGCAAGTTCGACTTAAAAATGTTCGCAAAAACAAAGAAGAAGCAGAGGTAAGGAAATATGAAATATTGGATGCCTCCAAACCTGAATTATTCTTACCTCCTTAAATCATTACCACCTTTTCTAATATTGTTATAACTATGAGTTATGGTATCATTTGAGATGACAACCACTACACTTTAGATTCAAACTCTTAACATCAATGCATGACTGAATTGAATCATGAAAGTATGAAGGCTTGCACACCTATCCTGTACACATTGACTAAGAATTTTGCATTAAAAGTGGAAACATTAAATTATATTTGAGATCTTGTGATCTTTGACTTTTTAAGAGACCTGTATATAAGAATAATTAGTGATGATCATCGCACCTGTTCAGAGGTTGATATACAAAAACAGCATTTGTTTGAAGTGAAACGCAGGTGCATAAATCAAACAGCCTTGAACATGAAGATGATTTTTATGATCTGCATCAACTTAAGTACATCCTTCAGCAACAGTTGCTGAAAGGTGTCTTGACTTTAAATGAAAATGATCACCAAGATGGTGTGATTAACGACAGAGTGATAACTGTATCTACTTAATGGGATAGGACTTAATGGGATGTTTATGTGAATACACCAAAGGGAATTTTACTTAACCTAGAAATTTGGTGAAGATAAAGTGACATCTTTGAGTGTCAAGTGGCATAATGAGATATAGGTGATTGGCATTCAGAGGGGCGGAAGCAAGTGTTCCTGGGTGAGGCTTCTTTAGAATCAAGGGTGGGGTTCAAGTTTCTGAATCAAAGTGAATTGTTGTGGTTTGGGCAGGAGTTTGGTTAATAATTGTTACAACTAACTAAAGGGAATGCAGGTTTCAACTTTGAGTCTTTTGTCATTGTATATTTTTCAGCTTGGGTTGTATTTGAGAATTATATCAACTACACACATCACTATTTTGTATGTTTAAAAAAAGATAATGTCAACCTGTCTTTTTTTTTGGGTATCAAGGGGAATAAATGCCTCTTCAGATAAAGTGTAGACATGGCCTAGATAGATTTCAGGGTATGGTACAGTAGCCACTATTGATATATAGCAAGCACTGATGTTACAGGTGTCTCTTGATGCCAGGATCTGCTGCTCAAAGGTTTAGATTCCATGTTGAACACTGATCAGCAATACACCCAAACTCGTGAGTGAGATGAAACAAGTAGAGGTCATAGAATCACAATATCTCCACATTTTAAACATCAAAGAGCTGCATGACTTCGAGGTTTGGTCCTCTACTTTTGTCTCCAGATAGGTCAAGGAATTGGTAAATGCTGGATCATCAATTCTGAATTGGATGGATACATTTTGTAAACTGATACACACATCATGTGCATCATGGTTGTGAAATTACATGGAGTTCTTTATCAAGATATGATAATCATATAAAGATGTCTCTAAGGCTGCTGCTGGCCATCTAGACTGCCCGTCTGCTGGACCACATATTTCTTGAGGATACTTAAATCCGGTCACCAGGTGTTTGTATTCACCAGGTTATATACACCAGCTATAACCAGCGAACAAAATGCTTTCACATGAACACTGGAAGCAGTATGTTGAAATGAAAAAGTATGTTTTAAATATCCTATGGAACAATGTATGCAGGGTGATGACAAATACAGTTTGGTGTGGTATAAATCTTGTATCACACTAGGTCACACTGACTGAACTGCTACAGGTGAACGTTGGATGGATGTGGTTTTTACTCTAGGTGTACCTACTGGCTAGGCCCGGGTTAGGGTTTGACCAATAGTTTGGTGTGGTATAAATCTTGTATCACCCTGGGTCACACTGACTGAACTGCTCCAGATGAACATCAGTTGAATGTCAGATGGATGTGGTATTTCACTCAAGGTGTACCTACTGGCTAGGCCTGGGTTAGGGGTAGACCAATAATCTGGTGTTCATCTGTTCAGTGAACGGACCTAACCTGGTGTAACTGTTTGATGGAATGACCCTGCCTGATTAGTGCACTCTGGAATCACTGCAGCTGCTGGCAGGGGATGTTCCATCTTGCTGAAGGATGGTAATTTATGTAAGATTATGGTGATATAAATGTCTTGTTTAACAATGTTATTCACAAGTAGATGATGATTTAATAAAAAGTAATTTTTCAATGAAATTCTTCAGATTCAACACTTAATAGTAGAGAGTGTGCATTGTTCATCTTCTGGCACTCTAGGTTCTACTTTACCTTTATCTGTCTCTGTGTTTTACCCATGTGAAATGAAGTGAACTGAGTTGTTAAAGTGCTTGCTTGTACTTCCAACAGCCTGCGTTTGATTCTTCACATAGGTAAAATGTGTAAAACCCATGTCTGTTATCCCCCTCATCCTTTCACTCATGTGATGTTGCCAGGATAAGTTAGAAAAAACACCAGATCTGCTCACTTGCTCAATGTGATTTCAGTTTAAGAGTAACAGGGTTACTTTCTAACATGTTGAGGTGAGCTACTGTACCTTTAAATATAAAATGACTGTTTTCACTTAAATGTATGACCTAAAGGTGATACAGAGTAAACATCTGCTTATTATAAACACAAGCACATATTTTACTGTATGATGAAATACTCTGTCAATATTCTAAGCTAGAGATGATTGTTGTGGGTATTTTCATGATATCTTGTGATCATGATCTATCACATTGACTTTTAAAAACTTATGCTTTATAAACTTTTGAGACCACTTGGTGATATAAATGTTTTATTACATACCGTGTTAGACAACTGTTAAAGATATTAATGTTTCTGACGTCAGAAAGGATTATGCAGCCTGTTAACATGTCAAATGTAACTGGTAACCATTTTGTATCCTGGCTTTGTAAACTATCACATGCAGCCCATAATATTAAACCTGTCAAATGTAGCATATTAAAAGTAATCTAACAAATGTAACCTTTTAATGGACATCATTCTCCTAGCCCCCCTTGCAAGTACCTCTAGTCCCTGTGACCTGGCTGTTTTGTTAGCTGTACTCTCTCCCCTGTAGCTGGATTTACTGGTTCATAAAGCAGCTGAAGCTTACTGTATGAAGTAGATGAGGTGTAGGTGAGCAAAGGAAGAGGTTGCCCAAGATGCCAACATTATATAACCTCTCAACTGTAACGTGCATGTAACATATGTGTAATCTAACAAATGTAACTAGTAGATAACTTTTCATATGTAATCTTTCAAGTGTAACTTATATGTAATCTATCATAGGAAATAAAAATGTAGCTTATAGATAATCTTTCATATGTAATCTATCAAAATGTAGCTTAAACATATTTAAATTATTAAAATGTAACATATCACCTGTCACCTGTGAAATGTAACCTGTCATATGCAACCATCATCTGGTTACCACTCTGCTAATGAATACATCTGTGTGTTCTTGGATAGATCAACAGATGTGACTCAGACGTACTCTAGTGGACTCATTCCTCAGAGTCTGTACCTCATATTTAGGCCAAATATTGCCAGTTGTGACCCTGACGTATTTGTGTTTGAAGATTACTTTAGAAACCCATTGAGAAATCCATTAGAGGAGATTTCCAACAGCTGGGAAAGTTTGCTCTTTGCATTTAGATCAAGATGTCATTGTATATTTCAGTGAAAGAGACACTTAGTCCTAGATAGGTAACATGTGGAGGTGATGACTTGGTTTCAAGGAAAGGAAATATTAATATTACTTAAGTTTGTTATGCTTGAACTGATATTATTGTGCTTTTGAATTGGGTTAATGAGTTTGGAATAGAAAAAAAGATTTGATTTGTTTGTTAATGTTTACGGAATTTGAATGAGAGAATGATGTTTTTCTACAAATATTGGATTTACTACAAAAGAGAAATATGCAGTTTATGTTGTGCTGACCCCTCCTCATTAAACTATCCAAACAGGATTCACAATAGAGATTCTTAGTTGAAACAAAGTGATATGGGGATATGGCAACAGTGAAATTGTGTTGCTTTGCCTACCACTGTGATGTCATCAGTTAGCATGACATCACAGTCAAATAGCATCAGTTCTTTCTGTAACTGAAGCTTGTAAGGTGTAGTTTTTACAATTAAAGCACTCCACTTTTTACAGTTTAAACATTAAAAATGTTGAAATGGATTTAGATGATAAATACCACCTTACTGTCATGTTCTTATACAGTCTATCAAATATATGAACACACTTTGAAAAACATTTATGAAACTCAATGGAAAACCTGAAATGTTAATCATTTATCAACTTGTGTTCATATATTTGGTATCAAAATACACACAGGTAAGACTGTAGATATATATGCTGATTATTGCTAAAGCTGCAATGATTACAAATCCATCATGGCAGATATATACATGATTATGAAATGTGTCATGGCCTTATGTCAGGTTTATACACTCCACATTTAAAGAATAAGCCAATCCGAAGTACATTCATAATCCAGATCAACTGGGTACATGGCATCCATATGAAAGTAATGCCATTCCATATGACTACACAGAGGCCAGTGTTACAGTCCCAGGCCTGGATTGTTTACAGCGCCTTGGAAATAGACCAGTGGAGATTGGCCCTCCCTTTGGCCGTGTTTGTATTCCATCAACAAGTCAGTGGAGGTCAATTAGTTTTCAACATTTTTTTAAAGTGAATTGGATAGCCGTGTACAACTGCAGTGATGTTTGGTGTGGGCTGTTGAAAGGAATTAAGTGTCAATTAGTGATAGATACCTGTCACTGACTATGATGTTGTTTAAGTCAAGAGGCTTGAAACCGGATATCTACAGCTGACCACAGGTGATTGACAGCTACTGATGCCAGAGAAGGACTGATATGTATCGGAGTGATTCTACACCTTAGCATTTGTCACTACTTTCACTTTCTTATGAGATGTATTTGTGAAACATCTCTTGAGTTTTATTGGTCAGAGAAAGACAAATTTCGTTAGTTTGAGTGTGAAATAGTTTCTGTGACCTTGTCTGTGATGTTGGTGCTGTGTTTAGATCAATTGGAATAGGTTAACTCTGGGATTTAATCTGTGCCTGTGTACAGATGACATCACCATCTTTCACTGAATGACATCAAATGCTTGCATTGTGCAGGGAACGTCTTGGATATACTGAGCTGGAAGGGTGAACGTATAGTACATTACAGACAAAGTGCAACAGCTTGGAATAAGTACCAAGTGTTTCTATTGGAAAAGAGGAAGATTTGTGTTTAAATATATTAATACCATACAGGAAAAACATTGTAGCCGTTGGAGAACAGAATGGCGCGCCAGGCAGATATAAGGAAGGTATGTTATGGAGCCTTAAGGTGGTGCTATATTTTAGAATCTATTTCCAATTGACTTTGAGATATGGGAAGTCGAGTGGTTCAGGCATTTGCATATCATGCCATGCTCAGGTTTGAATCCACACATTATATGTAAGTCCTCTTTGTATGCCATTACATTTACAGAATATTTAAAATGGGGCAACTCAATATTCTATCTCATAAATTAATTTCAGGATTTTTATTGTATTTGAAAATTAAACTTCAGTTCCATTTTTGGAATTATTGTTGCCCCATTTTGTTTTGAACTTCAGTGTCTGGTTTGGCATGTTTACCATGTATAGTGTAAAGAGAAACAAAGAACAGTTTGTTAAAGAACATTTTTCCCTTGCGTGTAGACAGTGTTTAGTGTTTTACATAAAACTGCTGTTTGTTACATGTCTGTAGTGATGAATAAGGGCCAAAACAGTAAGTTCTTATCGATAGTGTGATCTCTCTGTTGGCAGACAATGAAACATCCAAATTCACCTTTAATAGTTTCAGGGTGATGGAATAACACAGTGACTGAAGTGTGGGCTCATATTATTTGATATCCCTTTTTGATTCTCCACAGAAAAATGGCCTCTAATACTGCCGTTGCAGATTCAGACTCCTACTTGCTCAAACTGGAATGTTTGTGATGCATGAAAACTTAGTTGTTGCTGTTGTTGGATTTGTGGTATTTGTTGAACAAAGTCATGAGATTTAGATAGATTGACCCACATGCAGTCAAACAGACTAAAGTACTAAGCAATGTTGACCTATATATGTCTGCATAAAATAACTTCACTTGACCTGTATGTCTGATGTGTCACAATGTTCACTCAACTCCAGACAGACATCAAGAACAATACATGGTACCTTTGCATTTGATTTGCACAGGTATCTAAGGTAATAATTAATGGTTTATGTGAACATTTATAAACAATATATCATAAAATAACATTCTGGTGTCGGTTGGTGTGCAAAAAGTAGGTGATTCTAAATGTCAACTCCCAAATTTAATGTTGTCAAGTGTTCTATTATATCAGTTTAAAAAATATATCAAGAAAATGCAAAATTATTAATTGTACTTAGTACCAATCACTAATTACATATTCTATAATCAGTTCCATTGAATATTGATATTTCTACATGTTTACTTGTTACTCATTGCATCTGAAACTAAGTCTGCATGTTGTTTCCAGTTTTAGCGAGTTTAGTTTTACGCCGCACTCAGCAATATTCCAGCTATATGGCGGCATGTCGTTTCCAAAGTCCAGAGCTTTGAATTATTGAATACATTTTGTATACCTTTGTACTTATATCATTGTCTAACAGAGCATCAGCAATGTCTATAATTCAGTGAAGATGCACATTCCTCCTACATAAAAACTAAGTTTCATTGTTATTCTGATTCCAACATGTCTGCCAAGAAAGCCTGTAGGCTAAATTGCATGTCTCATCTGTTTGCATTGGAGGCAAAATAGCCTCTTAAGAATCAGAAAAAGGACATCTGACCACAGGAAATTGCCTCTCTCGCTCCAAGGAGTTGACTCACACCTGTAGCAGGTCGTCATAGCTGATTGGTTGGGAAGGATGAAGATTTTATGTTGACAGGGTGATGGATGAAGGGAGATAACTCCTGTCTTCTTGGTGGCAGACAGAGGTGATGTGCTGTGGTGTATCTGATCTCTTTGGAGAGATTTTATGGGTTGTTCTTGTTGAGGTAGTTGTGATATCAGATAAATCGATTTAATGTATGAGGGAGTGTGAGCAAGCGTGGTTTTACATCACTTCTAGCAACAATCCAGCAATATCACTGTTAGATACCCCCCAAAAATGGTCGTCACACATGTACCTATATTTGGAACTGAACCTGGGTTTTGGGTGTGATAAGCAAACACTTTAACCATGAGGCTTCCCCACCACCCTGAGTTAATGTATGAAATGTGGATGTTTGACAGAAGGTGTAGTTATACTGTATGTCCATTATTACAAATTCTTAGGTCAGTCTTGCAGAGAATTCCATTTGAGCATATTGCATGCATTAGAATACCATATAAAGGTAAATAACATACACTTGTAAGGAAGCAAACCTTCCAAAATCCATCAAATGTGTTCAGGGCAATTAATGATGTCACCCTGCCATGCTGTAGCTTGGATACAACTGACGTTGGTGGAAAACCTCACTCACTCACTCACTCACTCACTCACTCACTCACTCACTCACTCACTCACTCACTCACTCACTCACTCACTCACTCATGCAATGTTAAGGGTGAAGCTTGGAAGTCAACAAAACATTGTACAACAAAATTCTGGATATTTTTCACACAATTTCAAGCATTTGTTACCGCTCTTTCCTGCCTCCATGTACTATTTGTCATGAAACTGATAACAATAAATAAACAAGCATCAGACACTGTTATTCTCATTACTTCGAACCCATGAATATAAAATTTGACATGGGACAATATTTCATGATACAGCATGACAAGTGGTGACATTATCTGGTGACATGCTCTGGGGTCACCTCAAGAATAGGATTAGAACATTTATCAAGAAATATGGCCTCTTGTGCTGAATCATGTTTATGCAACAGTTGCGATTTTTCCCATTGTGAGGCTGCTGTGCTGAAATGACTTTCATGCAATCAGCAGCCATCATTTCAGGGTGCATCTCAGCAGTCATATGTTTTTTTAGGTATGAGTTACGTCAAAGCCACACTTCCTAAGAGGCACATGCACTTCAAGACAGGAGAACCTATCAAATGAAAGACTGGTTAGGACATGTCGGTTGCATTAATGAAGGAAATACGTTCTTTCTCAGCAGAGTGGTTAAAGATTACAGGAATGTCTTAGAAGGACAGGAAATGTCATTTTACAAGGAAGTGTAAAAACTATGAAAGGAAAGAAACTTACGGCATATTGTAAGAACCAAAGGCAATGCTAAAATAATATGCAGAGGCAATGTAATATTAAAAAACACACATGGGAAATGAAAAAGGGGAAATGGTGTAAAATGACTTCCCACTAGGGCATCTTCAGACATTAGTTAATCTGTGTAAACTTCTGATTCTGTATGGAGAGGAGACTCCATCAACATCCCATTCATCAGTGTTTTATGACCAACACCTTTGTTGCGTTGGTACAGATATTGTTAATTAATACATATTGATCTGGATCTTAGAACTATATACCTAGCAGCCACACCTCATGATAACTTCTGTGATGATGATGAGTGCTACTACTTCATTCTGCTACTGCTGCTGCTGCTGCTACTGCTGCTGCTGCCAATCTAAAAATTCCTTCCGATCAATGAAACTTGTTGATAAGGCCAGACCAGTTTTATCAGCTTTATTTCCTGTTTTACAAATCGCCTGTCATATTTTTTTTCAAGAATAAGAAAGAAAATAAGAATGAATATTCTCCACTCAAACATATAGTCCTAATGTTTTTACTGGCCAAATATGTAAAACTTACAAAAACTGTTTTCACATTTTTGGGGGGACCCCATATATATTCCTGAAATTGCAAAAAGTAAAATACTTTGAGTGTTTAGAAGGAATATTATATTACCCCGCCTTTTAGATTTTAAGAGGATAAAATTCCATAAAACAAAAAATAAAATCAGTCTGGCCTGAAAGTCATTCTTTGCTTTTAGAAATATAAAAATTATATAACAGTTTTGAAAATATTCGAAGTTTGGTAATTATACTTTATAAATAATTTCTTGATATATGTAAATGTGTTCAAATGTACATACAATAACCAAACAAAACAACCAAACAGAAGAAAACACAGATGTTTTACTGATATATTTTGGTATGAGATAGACAGATAGCCACATAACAATTATACTTACGTAAGAATGTTCTTGCTGCCAATCATACATGTAATATGTAATGATACAAAGTATGATGAAAAGATGAAATGATTCATATGCAGTATGCATGTATATGCTGATACTCAGCTGGTATTGATCCAATCACCTTCAGGGACATGGCCATTTCCTGATATACTACATGCAATATACACCACCTCTGTGGGAGACTGTAGAACTATAGGAAAGCATATCCATGCAATGGACAACAATGTAGCGATGATGTATATGCATTATGCACCACCTCCACAGGAGACTGTAAGACTATAACAAACCATATCCATGTGATAGACAACAGTGTAGCCATCCATATACAACAGATGCAATGTACTGATTCATCACAAGATTTCTTCTCATCTCAACATCAGAAGGATGTTAATCAGCTCCAATATCAAGAAGCAAAATTAATTATAGAGCCAAAAATACAGTTAAAAAATGAAATATACATGAAATGAACAAGCATCTATTTCAGGTATAGCAATGCTGTGTATAGTGATGTACATTGATTTAGTGTAATATAAGCCTGGACTGTGGTGTTTCATTAGCGTGATGCATGCCTTGATATCTTGGACATTAGCATCAGGATACAGCCGGCATTGTCAGGGCTGTAAGAAAGTAATTTGCTGCGGACATTCAATGCCATGCTCTGTATCCGGCAATGTGACAACAACACTTACCATTTTCAGAAAGGTTCCTGGAATTTTTACAATGGAATTTATACTGGAAACATTCCATCACCGAGTACTTTGGTGATCCTTGCTGCAATTTTTCAAGAAGAATCAAGAGTTACAATATACCTTCCCTCGTAACTAATGACAATTTTTATTGGAATTTATGAAGAGAAGCTGAGATTAGATATTCACTCCCTAAATATCTCCCTAAAGGTGAAATCAGATATCCAGATTAAACAAACATCTTTGATGTTTTGAATCCACTGATTTATGTTACAAGGGTTTAAGACTGGTTGAAGACTTGATCCTTAATGCTACTGTGAATAATCAGAATACACATCAGTCAGAAGAAAAAGGCTCATTGTTGTTTATCATGCGTATGTTTGATATATTTGGCATAGCAGTATCTAACAGTACTATACACACTTCATTAAGCCAGATGGTGCCTATGAGATATGATCTGAAATAACAGATGTCTGGATGAATGAAACATGGTTCTGTACATTCATAACAACAGGATGTTTGATAAATGAAGTCCTGATTGTCAGGGTTGCACTGTAGACGAATGAATGTATGGACAGATGAATAAGTGAACAAAGAAATGAATCAATGAAGAAACAAATGGACAAATGAACGAATGTGTTATTGATTGATATTGGCATGTGATGGTACCAATCTCTGAGAAGTGGTTCTGATTCATAGTTGTCTTAAAATATAAAACATGATTTGGTATATTCATAATAACAGGTTGGTTGATAAAAGGAGTCTGCAATATCAAGGTTGCTATGTAGACAAATTAATGAATGGATGGATGGACGGATGGATGGATGGATGGAATGAAGGAAAAAAGGATAATGGATGAAAGAATGGATGGATGAACAAACAAATTAATCAACAGAAGAATACACAAATGTTTTACTGATATATATTGGAGTGTGATAGACAGATACTCACATAACAAACTACTCCAAATAAATATTTACTTGACATGTGAAATGAACACTCCTTGCTTGTGTATCAGTGTATATTGATTCTGTGAGCCTCCTTAGCAGCCATTAGTGGATGTATATTTCCAGATACTGCCCATCACTATAAGTACATTGATGTACATTATGTACAAGGACCAGTTGTGGCAGCATCTAGAGGCTGTGGTGATAGGCTGGTGTGGTACAGGGAACTCACCATTTACGTCTTGATGTGAACGTGGGATAACTGATTTGTCGGTTGAAAATGAACATTGAAACAATAACTGAAAGGGGGAGCCAAACATAGATTTATTTTCATTTGATATTGTTTTCTCTGGCAACTGATTTTAAGCTCCCTAGTTCATGCTATTTTATGTAATATATTGAACTGCGTCTACCTTGTTCATCTGTATGTTGTCCATTTTGACTGTGTTGACAATTTTCAACTGACAGTGTTCACCAAATTGAACTATATGTTGATTAGGTTAAATTATGTAACAGATATATTCAACTGTGTAGACCAAATTCAGTAGTATATCATTCGACTGAGTTTGCCAAATTCAGCTGTATGTTGCCTATATTTAACTGTTTGAACCAAATTCATCTCAATCTTGACTATGTAGAGTTCTATATCAGCCATATTCAACTGTGTCGACCAATTCCAGTTGTGTGTTGACTATGTTGAGGTGCATGTCAGCATATTCAACAGTGTTTGTCAATTCCAGTTACGTGTTGACTATGTTGAGTTGTATGTCAGCCATATTCAACAGTGTTTATCAATTCCACGTGTGTGTTGACTATGTTGAGTTGTATGTCAGCCATATTCAACAGTGTTTATCAATTCCACGTGTGTGTTGACTATGTTGAGTTGTATGTCAGCCATATTCAACAGTGTTTATCAATTCCACGTGTGTGTTGACTATGTTGAGGTGCATGTCAGCATATTCAACAGTGTTTATCAATTCCACGTGTGTGTTGACTATGTTGAGTTGTATGTCAGCCATATTCAACAGTGTTTATCAATTCCACGTGTGTGTTGACTATGTTGAGTTGTATGTCAGCCATATTCAACAGTGTTTATCAATTCCACGTGTGTGTTGACTATGTTGAGTTGTATGTCAGCCATATTCAACAGTGTTTATCAATTCCACGTGTGTGTTGACTATGTTGAGTTGTATGTCAGCCATATTCAACAGTGTTTATCAATTACACGTGTGTGTTGACTATGTTGAGGTGCATGTCAGCATATTCAACAGTGTTTATCAATTCCACGTGTGTGTTGACTATGTTGAGTTGTATGTCAGCCATATTCAACAGTGTTTATCAATTCCATGTGTGTGTTGACTATGTTGAGGTGCATGTCAGCATATTCAACAGTGTTTATCAATTCCATTTGTGTGTTGACTATGTTGAGTTGTATGTCAGCATATTCAACAGTGTTTATCAATTCCACGTGTGTGTTGACTATGTTGAGTTGTATGTCAGCCATATTCAACAGTGTTTATCAATTCCACGTGTGTGTTGACTATGTTGAGTTGTATGTCAGCCATATTCAACAGTGTTTATCAATTCCACGTGTGTGTTGACTATGTTGAGGTGCATGTCAGCATATTCAACAGTGTTTATCAATTCCATGTGTGTGTTGACTATGTTGAGGTGCATGTCAGCATATTCAACAGTGTTTATCAATTCCACGTGTGTGTTGACTATGTTGAGTTGTATGTCAGCCATATTCAACAGTGTTTATCAATTCCACGTGTGTGTTGACTATAGTCAGATGTGTAACAGCTATGTTCAACTGTGCTGACCAGTTCCAGTTGTGGGTCAGCTATGGTTAGATGTATAACAGCTTCAGTTTTATTGACTATATTCAGTTATGTGTTGACAAAGTTAAATTGTACATATGGTGCTTAAGATGGCAGCAGTTATTCTTTGATGAGCATGTACCAGTTAGTTGTTAGTGGATACTCAGGATGCATGTATATTGATTTCAACTCATGTCTCGATGAGCACATTTCAAGTCTACTCCTGGCCCTTTCCTTCACTGTATGAATGTACATTTCTAGCTATCCAGGAAACCTTGTGTGTTTAGAACAAAGATGTTAAAATCCGCAAATCATGTGTCTCATGTGTGTGATTATTCAGTTGTATTTCTCTTATTTCCCATTGTATGAAACTGTTATTACATGATTTTTTTCCTTATCTTTTCAGGTAAGTGTTGTTAAACAATCATTTCCAGTCTGTGTTCCAGAATGTAAGTACCTCCTGCAGAACTCCAGTGTGTGTCTAGCTAGTCAATATTGAGGGGAGATTGTGAATCAAGACATTCAATTACTTTTTTCTGAAGTGTTCAAGCATTTATTATTCCATGTATCTTACAGAACTTGCTGTTTTGTGAGCAAATTCAATAAAAAAAAACACTTTATGAACACATACACATTTTAAACTATCTCTTCCACAGCAGACACAATAACTTTCAAGATTTGATTACACAATGCCATGTAGAATGTGGTCAAATGCAACATATGTCATATTTGGGATTTCACGTTCTCAGTAAGAAACATATTCTAGTACTTTTTTGGTTGAGTCCCATCTGGGATTCGAACCCGCACCTTCAGAGTCAGGCACCTAATCACCAGCACACAAAGTCAGCCACCTAACCCGCTCAGCCACCGCGACTTCTGGCGGGTTAGGTGGCTGACTTTGTGTGCTGGCGATTAGGTGCCTGACTCTGAGGGTGCGGGTTCGAATCCCAGATGGGACTCAACCAAAAAAAGTACTAGAATATGTTCTTTACTGAGAAAGTGAAATCCCAAATATGACATATGATTCCGATACAGGGCTGTTACGGCTATGTAATGTCTCAGCAATTAAACTTCCCGAACTCAGTGTCCTCACATAAGAACTACATCCCATAAGAACTACAGCTTAAAACAACACATGTTATGGTCCAGTGCACAGATTAACTACATACTGTCATCTGCCTCTGCTTAATGGATTTGGCCAAAAGAAAACATATTTGCCACTCATTAACATACATCTTTCATGCTCACATTAAATCCTAATACAAAATTATATGGATAATATATAGACATGTAGATAAAATATGTGTGTGTGAGACTTTATTTTATGGACTGATTTCAGAATAGAAGAATTTATAAGTATGGTTTTGTTTGGATTTCCATTTAGGACAGTTTGAATTGTATCCATGAACATAAAAATACATGTGATATCTGATGTTGGAATGATTAGGACAAATAGAAGAAGCAATGAGCGTTGGTAATATGACTTGTACATTTGCTCTCATGAATTTATTGATAATCTGTATTCAAAACTGCAAAAACATTTACCAATGAGGTTTACAGGTTTTTGTCCTCAGAAAACCTGAAGGCAGGACAGGGAATGTTAAAAATATAAGACATCGCCAGTCAAAGTAATATTCTTTTTAAATACTAAAAGTGATTAACTTTCGGCAGGTAATGAAGAGTATATGGGACACACAAAAAACAATGAAACAATAGTTATATGGTAAGTTTACATTTTGGGGCAGTAAAAAACATTAAGACTTTATCTTGTAGTTATGAAAATCATTTTTCTTATTCTTGAAAAATATACGACCATGGGATACATAAAAGAAGAAATAGAATTGGTCTGCCCTAAATTCAGCATGCCTTTACCTCTACTCCAATATACTATGCTTGGTTTGTTTTGATTTGTTTTGTTTTCTTTAGTGTATGAATACAAGGATATTCACTAACTAGAATGTACCTTCCTCTCTTAAGTCCTTCACTGTCTGGTTATTAGATTACCTTTACCACAACATAAGATACTGGCAAATTAGACTATAACAAGCTACTTTACTGTTGTAATCTTAAGCACATAGTTCTTCAGGGAGACCTGATGGGCTGTGCTATTTACATGCCATGGGGGTGCTTCTACTCATGTAATTAATCCCTAATTAATCCTTGTAGTTCATTTGTGATGTAGTTCAAATGAGATGTAGTTCTTGTGTGAGTAAACCCCAATCACCTGCCCACAGATATTGGCTACACTTGTTTCTCAAATTCACATGATTTTTAATCAGACCGTTCAGGGTTACATACTACCATGACAATAATTTAACCAACTAAAGGTTCACTTGAGAGAAGTTTGATATAAATCATTGAAAAAGTAGGGGATATTCCATTTTGAAAGCATAGCATTAGCCAGTGCCAGTGTATATAATGACAAATAGTATGTTTACATAAACATGAAACATTTCAAAAGGGATGGAATAAACTTTCGCATTTTCCCTTCATGTCTCTACTTCATCTGTTTCCCCCCCTTGGCTTCACCATTTGCGTTTGATCAATCTTGTAAATCTGACATCCCCTGCCTTTTTGAATGGTATGTTTTAAATTAACCTGCGCCTTGTTTTTTTAAAATTTTGGTGAGCACAGGGCCTGTACCTTCTGTGCTGTTTGGTCTTGGTAGAGTGCTGTCCTGGTGTCTGATCAAGAGAGTTTAATATCTGACGTCACCCGAATGTTGTTGTGGTTTTTCTATGTCTGAGGAGGTCACAGAGGTTCTGCAGGGCAGTTCTGTTGCCAGACACTTTGTAGAATGTTTCAGTTAATCAGAGGGGATGTGTTGTTAAGCAAGTATTAAGTATATTTGTGTCATCTTCATAGACAATATTCTGGTCAGGAGTCCCACCTAAAGAGATAACCACATGCTCTCTTGCTGCAATCACAATGCTGGAGCCATTATACAGGACTAATCCCTTTGATCTTCTAATCAGGTTGAACCTGATCATGTGATCAACTGTATCCCTTTCTGCTGTCTAGAGGACATCCACCTATTAGAACAGGACACGCCTCCTGCAGCCGCTCAGTCACAATAAATAGCTTTATGTTTCAATCTGAATACTGCAGACACTTTGAAATTCACAAATAATTATTCAACCTGGAGAAGGAGCAAGAAGGGCCCAGAAATGTTGTGTTATACAATAAATAAGATCTTGCCATCCATATACTTGTCACCAGCTTCTAAATGCCTCTAAACAATCAATTCCAAGAGGACCATTGTTTCAGCGTCCTATTCTTATGAGTGAGTGAGTTGAGTTTTACCCCACTTTTAGCAGTATTCCAACAATGTCACAACTTGGAACACCAGAAATGGATGTCACACGTCGACCATGTGGCGAGTCAAACCCATGTCTTTGGTGTGATGACCAAATCCTTTAACTAATCTACCCTACTGCACCCCCCACCCCACCCCCTATCCTTATAAACTGAGGATCACTTTTTTGAATGTCATTTAGAAGGTGGTGTGATGAACAAGGAGAGTTCTATGGATATATGCATTTGAGTATCGATATAGTATTCTGTGTAAACTGTGTCTCAGTTCCCTGACAGTTTGGAGTGTTGTTCATTATATCAACCACTTATTTGCTTGGCCCAGACTTATTATCATCCTGCTACTGTATGGTCTACATTTTATTCATTACATTATACTGATATCTGAATCCAGGTGTATTGTCAAACATATAACCACTTTTGTGAGTTTTCAGTAGTCACTGTTGATGGGTATTAGTCCCTGAATCACATAATTTTTCAACTGCTTAGCTTTCCTTGCAGTTCAGAAGTCTAAATGAAGCAAGTCTAGATTTGCAGAGCCTCCTTTTCAAGCTATAAAATGGTTTTTTTGGTTGCTATCAAATTATATATATTCAGGGACTAAGCATTACTCTAGGTGGGCTCTTGCACTAATGGATAGTGTCTCTCCAGGAAGTGGGAAGGAGTTTTAAAGATGGTATATGCCTGATGTTGGCATTAAAAGGATAGAACAAGGAATGGTTGGCTTAATATTGATATACCATGTCTGAGTGGGGGATTCATGATAAAACTGAAGCTTGGTTCTCGTTGGGCGAGCACTGTAAACACAGGAGTAGTATTGACTGTTATAGTCAGCCACACTCACAGACACAAAGCAACACACAGAGACAGACACACATAGACACACAGACAGACAGATATACATAACCACACACACAGTACCACACACACAGAGACAGACACACATAGACACACACAGAGACAGATATACATAACCACACACACAGTGCCACACACACAGACAGACACACATAGACACACACAGAGACAGATATACATAACCACACACACAGTACCACACACACAGAGCCAGACACACATAGACACACACACATATTAACATACAGAGACATGTAGCCACACACAGAAACATGTATACAAACACACAGTCACATACACAGACACACGTAGTAACGTACATACAGACACACGTAGCCACACACATAAACATGTATAGTAACATACACACACACAGAGTCACACACATGTACACAGACAGTAACACACACACAGATGCACATAGTAACATGCAGACAGACACACATCATAACATGCAAATATGCACACACAGACACATATAGCTGCACACACAGCTGCACACCAGTTAGCCACACATAACCACATACACACAGCCATACAAAAAGACATGCATTTATAGACACACACATGAACACACATACAAATGTGTAAACATCATCATCAATTGCTGTAATGATGATCAAACAACATGTTTATCCCCATTTCACCCTATATCTTGTCACAATTATTAATTCCACGAAACATTGAAATTAATGAACCATGAAACTATAGTTGCTGAAGTTTTTAAAACAGAGTGAAGTCTGCTGAAGCTGCAAGTCACCTCAATGATGACTCCTGCTGGTGACCAGTACTATAAGGTCAAGGCCAGCATGAATGTGAACCAATCATTGTACAACATTATAACATCAATGTCTGCACTTACAGTGATCTGTCATGACCTCAAGTCATATTAGGAGCAAGTATCTTTCAGATCAAACTTTACAGAACAATCACAACTATTTGTATATTAATTACAATCTTATCATCCAATGTTCAGTTGATGAGATTATGTCAAGCAGTGTTCCCTCATGTCAGTCCATCATGCACTTGCTGAGATCTTTATTTGTATCGGCCAGGAATGATAGATATTCTTACATGATTCATTGTGCAAGTCCCTTGGGGTTCGTACTGGAGATTATCAATACTTTATGTTATGAAGGAACTGGTAGTATTAATCAATTGCCATGAGACGTTAGTAATAAATAGCCATTCATGAATCATTCTGGTTTTCCTTGAGGCATCATAGTTCAAGAATGCTAATATTTCAGGGTAAAATGATATTTGCAAATATCTACATGTTCTGCAACTACAGGCACTCCCAGTGCCAATATTTGGTTGCCATAATATCGTTCCACATGAATATGTCCCAATAGCGTTATATAGCATAAGACACCAAATGGAGCTTAATCCAGGGGGATCATGGTGCCAAGACTTTGGCAGTCTTTTGCCATTATAGTAATACAGCTGTAAGCCAGTTTATGAAGATCCATACCATGTGCTTGATTAGGTTGTCCAATCATTAGCTGATTAGTTTGGTGGAACAAGAGGTGGTATGGTTCTGGAAGCTTCCAAAATAAACACTTTTACCTTCGATATGAGGCCAGTGATCAACTGTTTATCATTTTCTTAGGTTTTGAATAAAGGCCTTCTCTGCCTATACATGACAAATGGCATTCTTTGTATCTCATAGTGATTCTGTAGAATTGCATAACTAAACAATCCTCTAATGATTTGAAGTGTACACATGTTAATAGTGGTTGTCTCAGATTTAGGTCTGTTTCATCAATGCCAATTTGAATTTGGCGTTATTTATTATAATTATTTACACATTAGGATCAAACACCTTTCACGATTGAAGTGGGATGCACATTAAACAAACAATTTGTGGTTGAATTTTCCATGTGCTTCATGTTTCCATGGGAAAAAAGCTCTCCCATATATTTCTGATTAATGTTTTATATATCAAGATGTTTTGATCACAGTTGTTTTCACTACTTATGTATAAAACAAGTATAACTGTACCAGGTTGATACTATATTTATTCAGCCAGTTACGTAACAATGTGTACTTAACTACTGAACATATTAATATGATCAATTAAAGAGGTATTCATGCCTTCAAGACAATAACATGTCTGGTTACGTTAGCTCATTGTTGTGGAAGAGTTCAAGGGAATTTACAGAAGTACCCCAGTAAATAAAACAATATATTGCTGATTAATTGTTCAGATATTGAGAAGTTTTCATCATAGTTGCTTGCATCATTTGCACAGATTTAAGAAATTCAGGGTTGAGTTTCGCTAACACCTGTCAACATAATGATTTTCAGCAACCCATCTTTAAGGTATTATCGGCTGTATGGTGTTTACACCCAGTATGATCAGACTGGCTGATAATCAGCTAATGATAAATGCATTAATATTGAGTGTATTTCACTACTAATATCCTGAAATCTGAATCTTAAATGCATTCTCAATAAAATCAATGATCTATATAACTACACACCATTACATGTAAAAGACTTGTTAAAGAACGCCATATGAAAACATTTACTAAAGATTCATTTGATCCAAGGTGATACTTTTGTGAACATATTTAATGGTTCCTAAGAAACGGGTTTTGTAATAAAATTTTTTCACATTTTATCTTATGTTCTCTGCACATTGTAATAGCTAGCTCTATACCTGTCTCTAATGATTCATTAATAAAACACCAATTCTGTTAAGAAACTGATGGTGCCTACAAACTCATTAATTGCAACATTGACGTCTTAACTACTATCTAATGCATCCTGTCCTGGCTCGTTCATGTCACTAATTGCAAGTTCTGTGATACCATTTATGAGCCTGAATGAAACAGAAAGATTTATGACATCAGGGCCTATTTTATATCTCGGTGGATGGCTGTCTTGAATTTAAGATGTGTTGGCTTGAAGAATACAGTCCTCTAGCATGGAGTGAGGGAACAAGTATGGCTGTAATGTTTCACAATCTTCGGGGATGTCCCAGCCTATCATACATGGGCTTTACACCTTGTACCCTGATGGGGAATTGAACCTGGGTCTTTGGCATGACAAGTGAATGCTATAACTGCCAACTTGCACCAACTCTTCACTTTTTCACTCACTCACTTCATTCACTCACTCTTTCACTGACTCACTCCTTCACTCACTTTCTTCTTCACTCTTTCACTCACTCACTTTCTCACCCACTGACTCATTCAGTCCTTTACTCAGTGCCTCACACTCAATACTTCATTCCATCACTCACTTTCGTTCATTCACTCATCCACTCACTCCTTCATTCCTTCTTTTAGTCCTTCATTTCTTCACTCATTTAATTATTCACTTACTCCTTTACTCACTCACTTCATTCACTCTTTCACTGACTCACTCCTTTTCTCACTTTCTCCTTCACTCTTTCCCACTTTCACCCACTGACTCCATTCCATTACAGCTTCGCTCAATCCTTCATTCCTTCACTCACTCACTTTCATTCATTCACCCACCCTCTCACTCAGTCCTTAATTCCTTCACTGTCCTCAGTCTTTCACTCACACTCTCACTCACAGGAAAGCCTCAATGCCAACATAGAAATACGTTTGTAAGTTAAGTGCTGTTATGTGATAAATTATTAGTGTTGTTATTTGTTAGATATTGAAACAAGATCACCTTGTCCTTGAATGTTGCAGTAATGGTACCTAATGCTGAACTTAATCCATGCATACATTCTGGTTCATCTTATATCACTGTGCTACACACTTGTACTGTGCCACTAGTTATTTGTCTCTCACATAAGCACCTCAATTATATGGGTTTATTCTGGATGCTGTATGTTATAATTACTTACTTGGAACCCATTTATGGCTGTCATGTTATCGACCACTGTTTTTTCCTGGTCCATAATCACTTATTCAACAACAGCATCATATGGCTTTAAACTATCTGTAATAAACATACATTCCTACCTAGTACCCACCTACAGCTGATAGAATTCTGTATACAAAACTTATAGGTAAAAGTTCATACCGTATGCTATTATTCCAGAATAGCCATTTTTTCAATTATGAGTAGCTCTCACTGATCACCTCAAAATAACTGCGTTCTTTAATCAAGAGGAATTCCAAAAGGAATGGTAAAATGACATACTTTTTATCCAGTGATGGTTCTGCAGGATTGGCAAAATGGCCTCCAATTATTGTTCCAGAAATACCCCACTAAAATGTCACACTCTGAATTTCTTTGACCATTTTTTGTATTTCCATTGTAGTTTTTGTTCCAACTTCAAGCTGTTAACAAGTAAATATCACATCATAGGTAAGCAGCAAGTGTTGTAGCCGAAGCATTCCTCTGAATGTAATGAAGTGGTAACTAGGGCCTGTTTAGCGCCGTGTAATTAAGTGTTTATCTGGCGTACTTCCAGTCTGTTTTTGTACTGATTGTATTTCCTTTTCCGCTGCTTTCTGGCAGGAGAATATAGCAAATGTGAGTGTGAATCTGTGGAAGACTCTAAAAGACTGTAACAGCCCATGGGAATCAATCAAGCAGAATTTTCACCTGTGGGTGTAACATGTTGTTACAAAACAGATTCCAAATGTTCCAATATTTTTCTTACATTTTCCATCATTCCGGTGCATTATCCTCTACTGTTTGGAAACATTCTCCATCAGGGAAATATTTAGTCTGTTGTACAAACCCTGAAGCAAATATATCCAAGAGAGTACACACAAGTCTAGAACATGGCAAGTCTAGATCTCCACAGCATAAAATGAAGAAAGTCTGAGGGCTTCAGTTTATTGTATTAACAAATTTGATTTAAAGCTACCATTTTCTTTAAAATATGTTCATTTCAGAGACTAGCTGTTTGTTCAGGAAATACTGTGAAGGTTAGGTCATATGTAAAAGACTTTGAGATTTTTTTCTGTAGGAACCTGTACAAGTTTGTTATTTATATTTTCTTCACTCAAACAGGTGTTAGCATACACACATTCCCAAACATGTAGGTGTGGACACATGACTATACATACATGGAGACCAACACTTGGTAGTGTCTTTGAGATGTGGCTAAAAATTATGATTATGATAATTATCATATATGAGAATAATTAACAAGTCCACTTTTAAGAAGCAAGGTTGCCCTTCATGTTTGAAGAACATGGCATTGTAATCTTCACCAGTATACATTCACATTACATTCTAAACCTTCTGGAAAGTATGCAGCCAGATGGTATATAGTTTTAGAATGGGTGTCAGGTTGGATTAGGATTTTATTTTGTTTCCACCGTTTCTCCAAGTTGTTTCTTTTTAATATCTTCATTTTACACATATCCCAGAGAAATGACTCTGCAATTACTTTGGGGATCCTGTGAAACAGCAACAGAAATTTGATATATTTTTGTACATTTCTTATGTGTGATTCTGATTCTTTGATTTCTTTAACTGTTCAAATAATAATTTTTTATACAGGAGCTTCTATAAGAACCGGATTCAAATTTTTATATTCATGTATAATTTTCTTAAATTTGAGAAAATTTAATGAAAAAAAGGAGAATCACACATGTATTTATTGTTAACTTCATGTCGGAAAAGCAACTTTGATTATCTGCAAATGTTACACAATGTATATAACACTGCAAAGCTGACAAGCTTCCTGTGGGATGTCTGTAAACCCCTTTGTGACGCTAACAATGAAGGAATCTATATAGAACATTGCATGCAAGGTGCATTATGGGAGTCAGCTGCTTTGCACAACATGTGTGCAGTTCCTGGCTGTCGAACACATTGCATGCATACTTCCACTGCACATGTGCAGCTGCATGTTATAGGCATTTCAAAACAAACAGAATGTCATCATTGTAGCACACATTCAAGCAATAAGGATTTAATGCAGATCAGTGATGACAAGATTTCATGCACTTGTTCCCTATTCATGTGAATTCTACAACACTTGTGATGTTATTGATGATGCAGAGCTTGTAGGTTAATGAAACATGTTATAATGAGGGGAGTAAGGGAGTGTAAGAACAACAGCGTTTACGTCCAGAAATACATCAGTGAATCCTACCTGTTGCAGCTTGGCAAGTGTTCAGTTATCAGTTATGTTGTAGGCAAGTGTTTTCTGCAATGTTAATTGCTGTCCACAGGTTCTTTACACTTATCATGAAGACTGAGTTGTGTATGGTCGATATCAGGAAATATAACTAGAATAAATAGCACTGCATGCAACTTTATGGAGGACAAGTTCTTGTTTATTGCATAGGGTGACATTTTGATGTAGATTATTACACTTGATATCATGAAGTCATGCTCCGTCGATGTTAGTAAATAAGACTAGATTACGTAACAAAGCATACAGCTTTACTGATAATGTCTTGTTTATTGTCAAGAGTGATGTTTGATGTAGATTTTTAAGTTAAGATAGCCATATAACGCTGTGAAAATCTACGTGAAAATGTCGCTGTGTGCAATAAACAAAACGTTGTTAACAATGAAGTTACTTATTCACCAACTTCTGAAATGCTGATTAAACAATAAACCTAAATCAACTATATATTGTCTGATGATGAACCACAACAAATAATGTTATTGACGTATCCTGATTCTGTTCCTTTTGGCCATATTTGGGAACCACCTGTAGGGACTCCTGGATGGGAGATTTGTTCCCAGCAGTTGGGGATGATTCTGTTGGGGAAATTTATCTGCTGAGGGGTTAACGAAAGTTTAAAGAAAATAAGGGTTAAATGTTGGCTCATTGTGCAAATTAAACTGTTTGTTAATCATTCCAGCTTTTGAGAATTTCCTCGTCACGAATCTGCCAAAGTAAAATTTGATGGCCTCCGCTTAAATTCATAGAGCTATCGTGTCAATTAGGGTCCTGAGGACCAGCCCTGTTGATTTAGGAAATCCCAACCTGTTGAAATGAAATGAATCAATACTTGATGAATTAAAAAATAAAAAAATGTAATGCTCTGACTTAGTGTTTGCTAGCTCATAATTGGGTAGTCTTATGTCTGATTTCAGAAATCTCAGATTGTAGTTTATTGACGAAAGAAATACTGTCTAGAAGATGGTGACTGAACTGTGACATGCACTTCCACAAACATAGTTGTTGATGACAGACTGTGGACACTGTGGTGATGGTGACAGTGATGATGATGATGATGATGATGATGATGATGATGATGATGATGATGACAGTGAAGGTGATAATTTTGTTTTTTATGACACTCATGATGACGATGACAGTGGGGAATATATTCTGAATGTGTAAAGATATTATTCTGCTGTTGGCAGTATTACAGCTATGCAAATATTTGTATGATGAGAGAAAACTATAACACTTTCACAATCCTTCAAGTCAAATGTGGCTGACTAGAGACATTTACAGCTGTGCTGGACTTTAGGGTAGCCTTATGGTTAAAGTGTTCACTTGTCACACCAAAATCTGGGTTCAGTTTCCCTCATTAAATATCATTGTTTGTGTCCTTAGTTACATAAAAAAAAAGATTCGTGGCCTCACCCACTAAAAACAGTAAAGTCATCATTGGTCATACGATATCATTATAACCCTCACAAAAGATGCATTCTACAGACATTTGACATGTGATGAACTTGACAATAGATTACATAATCAATAAGAAATGGGCATATTTTTTTCCACTCTCAAATTATTTCTGTTGAAATGGACTTTAATTTGTCATAAAAAAATTCTCAAAATCGGTCTGGTGATTTGGACTTTGCATGCAGAGATGTCAACTTGCACGAAGAATCAATTTACCAAAACAAAAAAAAATTGGGCTAAGCTTATTGGATCCCGAAGAAATTGACTTTCTCATGTAATTTTGAGTAAGTTGAGTTCTGGGAGGGTTGTTCTAATTGATTTATCACAGATTCCATGTAAATGACTTGGAACTATTCAGGAAATCTTGAAAAACGACACAGCCAGGAAATCCCTAATCCAGGTGCTACAAGATGCAAATGAGATGAAATTTTGGTTCTATGCAACAAGGTTTTTTGTGGCCAAAGTGTCATATCTTTTAGGTATTTAAAGATAAATAATAACATTTATGCCAGATTGTCACATATGGTTAATAATTGCATGTCCCCAGGCTTGCTGCCTATTCTTCATCCAAAAACATGACAACCATTATAGGTTAAACCTGGCATTGAAGAGTTCTTTGTGCATCTGAGTTTCTTTCAGGACTGTCATTAACTGTTCAGTATGTCAGTTGTGGGAACAGTAGGTGCACAGATTGATACAAACAACCAATGTATACACATGACTTGGCCTTGCATGTAATTTTTAATTGGTGACTCATGATATCATTACTATTTCATTGTGATTCAAAAACATATTCATGATTATAAAAGTGTCGAAAGAATTTAAGCTAATAAAAAAACAACATGATTTAAAAGAAATACATCTTCAAAATGCCTTTTAAAAATGGTGGGCATGACACATCTTTTGTAAGAGCAAATATGCAAAGCCATGGCATATCATAAGGCTCATTTAACTTTCATACAGGTGAATTGTAGAAGGCAAAATGTTTCATTTTGACAAATGAATTTTGACACCATAGTAATGATAAAATATATATAGATTGTCTGTGGCTACTAAATTTAAATTTACATGGAATTCAAGGCACTAATAAGTTAATTTCAAGGTGAATGTAAACAGTAATTATGCTGTTTTTGTCTAGGGAGGGTTCAAAATTTCCAGGAGCAGTACCACAATGTCTGCTTCACTTCTTCACCCAATATCCAGTCATGACTTCATAAACATGACCTTGACCTTTAAGGTCAGACGCTCAGATGACCTTTGACCTTGAAAGGAATTTAGGATCTGTGAAATGGTCTCGGAAAGAAAGTAGGATTTATTCAGACAATCAATTTTTAAAGCCGTGGCATAAATCATTTACAGTAGTCATGATTGCGTGGATGCATGTCTGTGTTGCAGCTATTGCCAGGGGTTACTGCCACTTTAGCCCATAACCTATATGGCATACACTCACTAATGACCAGTCTGTTATCTCCAAAGTAAATGCTTAACATGCAAGCACCTCCTACAACCAAATTAACAAATTCAGCCATGGGTTCTGTGCTGTGGCCTAAGTGGATTGTGTGCTTTCACAGTATATGGAATATTGGATCAGGAATGATGGTTCCTTAAGTGCTGTCTTGGTACGACCAACTTGGTCGGTATGCTCTGATTTATATGGGCTCTGATGTTCTTCTGCTGATGGGTTTTCCCAAACAAGCATATTCTTGAGAGTGGAAAATGCTGAGTCAGATTATTCTCTATATTTTGTTATGAAAACCATTATGATAGTCCCAAATGGTCATGCCAACTTTTGTGCAGCTGGAAATGTCATTCAACATGTCACACATCTTCCCTGGGTTTCAGAGTATCATCTTGATGCTTTCTGTATCTTTTCAACGTCCTTCATCAATGATTCTGAAGGCACCGTCTTATTATAATTTGCAGGTACTTGTCAAGCAGTGTTAATGGTGAGTTTTGAGTCATTTTGAGTTATGCAGAGCACTATTAAACAAAGTGTAACAGATGTAAGCAATAAACTTATCACTGCCATTCAAAGCCCAACAGAATTTGATGTTGTATAGAACCACTGTCAAGCAAAGTCCAATGGAAATATCTCAAACAGAGGACTTTTCAAAACAGTCAAATGGAATTTTTACTGCTATAAAGGACAATGATGAAGAAAGTCAGAATCACCTGTCATAGGGAGTGCCTTGAGACAAGGTCCAATGTAATTAACAATTATACAAAACACTGGTAAACAAAGTCCAGCTGAATCACCTGTCATAGAGAGCACTTTGAGACAAAGTCCAGCTGAATTACCTGTCATAGAAAGCACCTTGAGACAAAGTCCACCTGAAAGACCTGTTGTAGAGAGCACCTTGAGACAAAGTCCAGCTGATTTACCTGTCATAGAGAGCACCTTGAGACAAAGTCCAGCTGAATTACCTCTCAAAGAGAGCACCTTGAGACAACCAACTGAATTACCTGTCATAGAGAGCACCTTGACACAAAGTCCAGCTGAATTACCTGTCATAGAGAGCACCTTGAGACAAAGTCCAGCTGAAATACCTGTCATAGAGAGCACTTTGAGACAAAGTCCAGTGTGGCTGACTCTTATACAGAACACTGGTAAAAAAAGTTCAATTTAATTAAAAATTATACAGAACACTGGTAAACAGTGTCAGACTGAACTACCTGTCATTGAGACCACCTTGAGGCAAAGTTCATTGTAGTTAACTATTGTACAGATCACCGGTAAAGAAAGTCCAACAGAATTACTTGTTAGAGACAGCACCTTGAGACAAAGTCCACAGTGGTTAACTGTTGTACAGATCACTGGTAAACAGTTAGTGTCTAGCAAAATTAACAGAAATGCCATGCCAAGCCCACCATGAATTCCAAAACAGACTATAGCATCAGTTGACTGCTGCCTGCAATCAGTTTCACATCACATAGACAAGAATTGTCATTTCATTCCAGAAAAAGAAATAAACAACGTTGCAGAGCTAATTCGCTGCAGCTGAGGAAAGTGTGCAGCAAGATATGTGCAGTTGTTTCAGTAATCGCAAGTCTGACATTTGTAACAAGAGTCAAAATGACTACCTTTATTTTCATGATTGTGTGGCCAAATTTAACTGCAACAATGGAGTTGAGAGCTCATTCTCAGATGTACTGTGAAATTACATTTGGGGGAGTAGCCTTGCAGCCTCTATTTATGCCAGAGATAATTAAATTGCTTAAACAACAAAATGGAAATGTTTGGTTATTTGAAACTGTTGCTTTTTCATTACACATCTGAGGCGCTTTAGGGCTACCTGGTTTTATTTAGGTAGAAGAATTGACCAATCTATCAGTTTGCTTCTCAATTCTTAATAAAACCCACTACTTAATAAATCATACATGCTTTCACATCACTTGAATTCTAACTGACATATACAAAATAATTTAGATATTTGTATAGAAAAAGTGAAAGCTTTGATTCAACTTGATATTCAAAGACTGAAACTTTAACTTACGGTAATGATAATTTCTTAACTTATGAAAATGATACTAAATGACATTAAGCCATCAGAATGTAAAAAGCAAATTAAACATCTGATTAAATATATGCTCTTTAGTTGTACAAATTTAAACTGACATTGCCTATATGAAGGATATTTTCTATTCATTAATGGCTTATTCGATTAGTTCCAGTATTTCTTTATACACAGCTGATTATTTAAATGCTGTTTCCTTCATATAACTGAAAGAGAGCTGAATACTTTGAAAGAGTGTACTGTCTAAATTTATCGTCTCAGGTGTGATATGTGAATATAATGTTATTATGAGACAAATCTACAAACAAATTCACCACATTATGCAAATATTCCAGTTAATTATCATAACCTAGCTTGGCCATGACATAAGCATTCAAATCAGTTTACATGTTACGTCATTGTGTTACACAAGTTCCTATGTACTGTCTGAACACCTTGGTATTGTTGTATGTGATATGTACACAATGGATGACAAGTATTGTTTCACTAACTCAGATAAGGCTGAGGTCAACATCAGCTTCCAGCTTTCCCACCGCAAATGAAAAATTATAGATTTGTCGTTACTAGAGAGGCCTTGTGAGGAGAGAGGTGGAATAGGCTTACTAGACGAGCATTTACCATTCATGGAATATATGCTACCCCTTCAGTGTATCTAGATGCACATTGAAATGAAAGCAGACTGATATTCTGGCACTTTTCTCGCAGCTTACTGCCAATCTCTAGAGAAATGATAGACATTTGTACCCCCACTATTCTCATCTAGAGTAATTTGACCATTCTCAGTGACTCCATTTAAAACATTGCGCATTTCTCAATTGCGAGCACACTCCCAGACATTATAAACATTCGCCATGCCATTACTTAGGTAAGCAGACGTCCACATTAACAATGGATAAGCATTTGGGGAATCGTGCCAAATGTATCATCCCAATGTCCGTGACTTACGCATGACACATTAACTATTGATCATGCTAACAGGACAACTTGCCAACATTTTGTATATGTGTTTATATAAGGTCTAATAGTAGCGCTATTTAAGAACATATGAACAGTTCATTGTTTGCGTCATTTTATGAATTTCAATTCAGTATCATGGAGATATTTAATTGTGATTGATGTGTTAAATAATCCTGAAGTTGATGAATACTGATAATAATGTATTTTTGTAGCCAACTACCAGACACGAACACTGGTACTGATGTTAAAGTTTGATAAGTCAAAACTGATATACAGTACTTTCAGATTGATCACTGGAAGAAAAATGGATAAAAAATGTTAAGCATAATATCCACAACACATTAGCAGAGTTTGTCATTAATGAACTTCCGCATTGCTGAAAAAAACCCCAACTTTTTCCTGCGTTGCCAAGGTGAACAAAATGACACCCACTTGTGTGCAGATAGTGAGATAGTCTTAGTTACACTAAAGTAGAGCTACCATTCTGCCTGTCCTATCCTCCCTTCCTTGCATCAGTCAATTGTTGCTGCTGAGCAGACGTAGCTAAACCTCCTGCTCTGCCCGTCTGCTAGGTGTTCAGAAGACAATTTGCCTGTCAGCTGTAAGCAGAGGCAGTGGTTGCAACTTGGTGGCAGCAGAGGAATGGCTGAATAAACAAACATGTGTAGTGGAGTAAGGTAGTAGCAGTCTGTTCCAAGTGATTGGAAAGTGTAGGTCTGCTTCCAACTGGAGGGCCGTCAGTCAGTAGGTCGGGACAGTGCTGAGACCAGGATATGCTGGAATGGATCAGTATACAAACATGTGTAACAGTGTACTCAGCTTGTGTGTAGATTGATTGGAAATATATACCTTTCGGCATATAGTACTGAAGAGATATCCCATCAAGAGAAGCGGAGAAGGTTTTTACAATAGAAGATCAAGTGATGGATTTTAGGGGTGTGCCTTCAGGGTTCATATAAAGGATGGAGGATTATTGTGTGGAACGCTATCATTGTTGATGACAGAGTTATGCAACAGCTGTCTGTTTTACCAAACTGGACCATAAGGACACCAATGTAGGTATCACATTATTTTGGTGGCAGAATGAGATAGCTTTGTAAAAGAACTAAATGTGTTTGTAAGATAATTGATTAAAGAGCAAATGAGGACTTAACATACATAAAAATAGCTATTGGATACATTCAGGGGATCTTATAAAATATTCATGTCAGTTATGTTTTCCAGATTGTTATGGTGTCATTTTGGAGACAATTCCATGGGATTTATTTAAAGGTTTTATTTAAAACTGACATGTCAGCAGCTGTTTTGATGAAACTACTCCAGACTCAGTCAAGTGAAATAAATAACCAAAGTGACATATGACCTGCTGCATGTTGATACGAAATATCTGAAATGGACGTGACATGTTATCACACACGTGTTTTATGTGAACCAGTCCTTGATATAAATGCCCCAAACAAATGTATTACACCATCTGTTCATTGAGACTGAAGAGTATATTTCTCTACCAGACCTGGATTGTTTGTCAATGGATTACCTATTCAGCAATGCCAATTTCAAAATCAATGCTGTCGGTTAGACAGACACATGTTGGATCCACTGAAATTGGCACCATTGGTAAATGGAAAAGTACTTCCTGTTTAATAGATAGTGAATAAGTTAATGATTGGCACACTACAAATGAACTGAAGGTTTTATTGAATAAGCACACGGTACAGACTTTCAGGAATTAACAAGCAGGTTACACCTTTGGCGCCTATGGAGTTATTTCAGAACTGAGTATATATAAAGCAAGTGGTTGGGTTGTTGAATATTCTGTAATGGTAAACAACTGCATGGCGTCCAGTCAACCTTACTCCAGGCTCTGATGAGGGATCTCTTCATATTGATGTGTCTACTGACATTTGTTATGCTAAGCCTTTCATATTATGAGGATGTTGTTACCAATAATGTATTTATATATGGAGGGGAACTGGCTAGTGGCTAATTGGCTAGTGGAGCACTTCTTTTGACCAGAGAATTATTGGAATCACTTATCAGTGGATACAAGCCATGCTTCAAGGATGTGAGACAGGACGGTGATTTCGGAGCAAATTATGGGAAAGAAGATTATGTTTTCAGATTATGGATTCAGCATTGGATTTGTACCAGAGTTTTTTCGAGCTTGTGGATTAGGTTAGGATTTGGATACGGATAATCTATCATCATGGCAACTGGCACTGTTGCCCCACCAAGGATGACAAGGATACCTGTTCCGGCCAGCAAGCAAGGTCACGGGTCATCATCATCTTTCATTCAGTCCAAGAATAGACTTATGGTAAGACTGCTTCTAAGTTTTTCAGTTAATGAATCAATGTTTGAGTATTTACAGGTTGGATATGAAAGATTAAAATTCACTCACTCACTCAAAGTGATGTGGGGGATATGTGGTTGGTGATAAATTAGAACATGGAAGTAACATTCTGATAATGAGTGAGTGAGTGAGTGAGTTGGGTTTTACGCTGCTTTCAACAATATTACAGCAATATCATGGTGGCAGATACCAGAAATGGGCTTCACAGATTGTACCTATGGGATACTGATAAAAATATATATTACTCAAAAGAAGTTAGGGACACCAGATTCTTATATAGTACTCATAGTACATAATCTGTTATGCCAACTTCTCTTGAGTTATACACTGTATGACCTTGATCTTTTCATGGCAAGGACCATTATTCTTGATAACTACCACAAGTTTCCTTAATTAGTGTCTCTTTACAATATTTCTGTTCTAAATTATTCTCAAATGAAGTATTCTGATTAATTTATGAAAAATGGTTGTGAAAACTAAGTCATTGAGTACATTTTGTAGGTAAAATGTATTAAGTTTATTTCTGTGATTAATTAGTTTTAGTTGATGTTCTTTTAATAAACAAACCACAAAGAATTAATTAATATTTTATTTCATACTTTAAATGTTTAATGGTAAAAACTGGTAAAACTTTACCTTTGACTTGTGTTTAATTCCCCATGTGGTACAATGTGTCAGTGATATTCTTGGTATCCCTGCCATGATAATTAAGTATGACTAAAAATAGGTTAATCCACATTCACTCACTCACTCATCTCTTCATATATATATGAGATATTTAAACACCTTTTATCAAATAATGAAGTGAAATAACACATGTTGAAATCTTATGCATAACATCTATTGATTTGCCCAACTCCATTTGAATTCATCATGATCACTGGTAATTCGAGCATTCACAGGTTTTGCTATGAACAAATACTTCATCAAATTGGAACAGCTGTGTGAACATTTTGTATGTTATTGATTAAAATCTGTGTTGATGAAACAAGATATTGATTTCAGGAGTTGTATTAGGTAGCTAAATTGAAATAGAAAAAAAACCAACAACGAATAAGTAAGGTGATTCCAACAAGGTCAGCTTGAAACTTCTTTATGGCCAGAAGAAGAACCACTGAAGAGATAAGTGTTTGATAGTAGGTGTCATCATCATCATCATCATCATCATCATCATCACCATCATCATCATCATCATCATCATCATCATCATCATCATCATCATCATCATCATCACCACCATCATCATCATCATCATCATCATCATCACCATCAGCATCATCATCAGCATCATCATCATCATCATCATCATCATCATCATCATCATCATCACCACCACCACCATCATCATCATCATCATCATCATCATCATCATCACCATCACCATCACCATCACCATCATCATCATCATCATCATCATCATCATCATCATCATCATCATCATCAGCATCATCATCATCAGCATCATCATCATCATCATCATCATCATCATCACCACCACCATCATCATCATCATCATCATCATCATCATCATCATCATCATCATCTTTCAGGATTGTTACCATGGGGATATATAGTTTGCAAAACAGTTTTATTTCATGATAAGATCAGAAATCCACAATATGATATCGTGCAACCATTTTTATCAAATGCCTATTGGTATTGTATGTTTGTTGATTCAGATCACGCTCAGAACATTCTGGATATATCATGGTGCCCCATTATAATTATGACAACTAAATCCTCACAAATTGGTGAATAATATTGTGAACACTTTGCAGAGGTCACCATGACACCCAATCAGACAAGTCTTCAAAGCATGGCCCTTCTCAATCCATTTGTGAAGACATTGGTTACTAGTTACCTGTTCTAACCTGGAATCCTACTGGCATGATTGTTTTTAACAAATATATGAAGCCCAGCCTGAGTAAGGTGTCCAGAATCAGTTTGGGCTGAAAGTAGCACACACCATATTTCATCACTTCATATACGTTTTGTTGGCTTAATTGGCCCAGTTAACTGAGGTTCCTGTCAATTGTGTCAGTGATTGTGTGATTCATAGTTTACCAAATAATGTATCCACATTATCACCATCTTCCTGGAGATCACCAGATTAACAACTCAAACCTGCATGACCTTGGGCTTGACTTTTATATCAGGATGACACACAGTAGCAATATACTGCACCAAGATCATGGATCACATTTAGTGCTGTGATATTGTGTTGAATATGGCAGAGAAGGTGGATTTGGAACATGTGGTTCAGAAATTTGTTCCATTGCCATGCCAGAACACAGTATGATCTGCAACCCATTCTTCAGAAGTTCTAATCACTCACTCAAAGATCAACTCATCCACAAAACCAAACAACATCTAATCACTCACTCACCAAAAAATCAACTTATCTTCAAAACCAAACAACCATCTAATCACTCACTCATCCAAAAATCAACTTATCCACAAAACCAAAAAACATCTAATCAATCACTCACTCATCCCAAAATATACTTATCTACAAAACCAAACAACTGTCTAATCACTCTCTCACCCAAACATCAACTCATCCACAAAAACAAACAACTTCTAATCACTCTCTAATCACCCCAAAATCAATTCATCCACAAGATCAAACAGCCTTCCACTAACTTGACCACAGTTTCACCCTCCTATGCTCATAAAGAAGCATAGTAATAGCAAGAATCATTCAGGAATTAATTAAGCTATTTATTCTATTGTATTAACATTACAATGTTTTAGCTTTGTGTATGACTTTGAGCTGAACCACATGCCCTTGACATGGAGGGTGATGCTTGCAGGGTATGGTCATTTGAAAGCAGTTTCTAATCACCACCACCATACAACACTTGACAATGTCCTGTTATTGCTATACATCATCTCATTGAACGTTCCCTGGCAGTTAACACAGCTCAACTATCAAGGGAATGGTAGGCAAGGGACGTCCATTATCAAGGTCACTGCAAGAAAAAAATGGCCATGATCAGATCCAGCATTTTCTATGTGAATTGCGTCATGACGCGATGAATGGATCGCTGAGATACCCATTGCCACGGACTAACAATTGCTTCCATGCTGAAACATGTGTTTTATAACAGGTTTCAATTTGGAAAACAATTGATGTGTTGTGTTTAACCATTATCTGATTAGAAATGAAACTATTGCAGACAGCATGTATCTATAATGGACACTTACTATGTAATAATGCATGGATACTTACGTTGTAATGCATTCATAGTAACCTTGTGCTATTTCCAGTGCTACTGTAATTCTTAGAACATTTTTGTCCATGTTACTACTAAAGTGTGTCCTCAAGACTTTTGTTTGTCTACTGAAGCATTAACAATACATGGAATTCCATATGATTCAGTTTGCATGTATTCATGTAGACATAAGAGGAAATATCAAGCATGGAAATATGTAAAGAACCAATATTAACCAACAGCATAGAACTCAGTGCTTAACCATCTCGACACAAATACTTTCCACAAGTATTCAGTCTTGGAAGTCTGGACAAACCCTCGTTTGCTAAAACTGCTTTTAAAGAATAAGGTTCAGGTAATTTTCAAGCTAATTTGTCTTGCACAGACATTTTTCTTGGCAGCTCTGTCAAAATCAGTGCCAAAGACTGGTAAACCACCAGACATTTTTCAAATACAGTTCCCCTGCATAAAAAGTTCACCACTAAATGCCAAATTTCCAACAATACTGCTCATTGCCTCAAGAAATCTTCCAAGCAGCATCAAATTGGCACCAGTTGTCTAACCGATTATTGCCTTGATTTTCTGGAACCAAAATATGGAACCTTTTGTTGCCAGGAACCCTATGGGAATATATTGGCAGTAGAAGACAAATAGGTAGGCTTCAAGAATACCAAGCTAATCCAATATTGATTGTGTTAATTAATGAGAAATGAGATAGTCGTCTTGTTGTTTTACTTTCGAGGCAGGGAGGACCAGAGGTGAAGCATGATTAGCCACTTGCTCTTGGGGGCAATGTCTTGTCCATTTCAGTTTGTCAGCTCCCTGTCAATACTGCGGGCTTGTAGATTTGTGAATGAATTATTGATTCAAGTCTGTTCCAGTAGCATTTTTCAAAACATGGCATCAAATATTCAAATTACTCCAACTACAGAATGTCTCAGATTATAGGATAGCACTGAAAATATTTAATGCAGGGTGAATGAAGACTTGACACATGCCAATTTTTGTCAGATTTGTCAGTGGTTGGTCATCACGTCCTTGTGCACAAGAATGAGGTACACTAACAGTTCATGATTTTGTTGGAATTAAATGAAAGGTGAATGTCTTCAGCTTGCATTTTTCTTTGGGTATTACATAATCATGTGTTTATGTTTAGGTTTATATAACAAGCGTGTGTTCATGAATCATTACCAGAGATGATACCAGGTATTCATGAAAACATATATTCTGGACTTCAAATGGAACAAACACATGCAAAAGCAAGTCAATGTTTTAGCAAAATAAAAATGGGGAAAATTTGACAAGTCAAAACAAGAATTGTTCATGACCTAATTTTTGCCACTGATGAGTCAAACTTAGAACTGTCTTCCACAAAACTTGCAGAAAGTACTGAGACCTTGAACAATTTGTGATCAATTTGCTGTGAAACATAAACAATTAAATACAGATGGACTTATTCAAAATGGAGTATAATAAATAGATTCATGAGTACTTCTTTTATCATCATCTGTTTCCTTTACTGTTTCTAAAAAAAATGGTAAAATGATACATTGCATTGAAATATATCAAAATCACAATAAATCATGAAATTTAGCATCACCCTGATAATTACATTGCTGTCAAAGTATCATTATTTCATGACATAATTATAAATTGCTTCAGTGTACTGTCAGTATGCCACTATTTCCTAGTCCTTCTGTTAGCGTCATGAGTAATGCTGAAAGTGTTCATTCATCAAACTGCCAACAGACTGGGGAATGCCAAATGTCAAGGCCACACGATTATCAGTCTCCATCTTCTGCCGAAACAGTTTCAGTGGAGTGTAAGAAGCAAAAGACCAATGAAAATTGTGATGTTGACATCAGGTGTTTTCAAGAAGGGTTAATGTGTGCTGCTTTACCCGTTGAAGCTTCATAAATTTAGCAAAAATATTACTGACATTCACTTGTGTTGTCTATGTAAAATAAGACTGTGTGAAGCCCATTCTTAGTGTCCTTTGAAATAATATGGCTTGAATATAATTAAAATCAGTGAAGGACCATACCTTTATGTAACAGCTCTTTGTATTGCCTGAAATGGAGCCAGATTTAGAGTGGCATTAAAACTACATTCAACATGGTGTTATGCTGAAGGTCACAATGGCCTTATAATGAGGGCACATTGTGTTACAATGAGGTCTGTCATTGTGTTGCTTCATTATAGTATTACTCTTTATTTATCTCTCTTTAACATAACTTAATTTGACAGTTTAACAATGAGTTTATTTCTGTTGTTTTGCACTGTGAATAATTTACACATGCATCACATGCTTGTTTGGCAAGTGTATTGTTTCATGGGGATGACCTAACATTAACACAGTGCACTCTGTCTGTGGACCGACTGAAAAGTCTGTATTAGACAGTGGTCTGAGCTACACAGAGATTTCCTATATCGATGCCTGAAGGTTTGGACCATAAGTTCATTCAGGTTTATACAATAATCTGTGAAAGACATAGTCCGGGTTTTAGAGAGTGCACTGTACATACATCATCAAATCAAAAGTTATATTCTGGAGTGTACAAGGAGATATACCAACTAAAACCAAAACACAACATACTACGAGAGTCTATGTGATAATGATTGTTTAATGTATGTCTCAAGAACACATGAACCAAAATTGGCCGATTTCTAGCAAAGATCCTGATGCCTATAAATCAAAAGTTTAAAGGTCTCCATTAGGCGCACCGCAAGGGAGCCAATGATTTGACATATGTTGCCTTGCTGGTTCAGGGGATCTTAAGGTATCAAATAGGACCACAATAATAGATTCCATCTTGCAAAGGTATTGCGATAGTACCGGCTGATCTTATGGTGACCCCAATTATTCCTGAACGGAGTATAGTTCGTGTATGTGTGTGTGTACAGACACCACCACCAGACTTGCAGGATCAATGGGCGCTTACCAAATATTGATTAACGCAAAGACAAGCAGGAAGGAGAGAGCGAGAGAACGAATTGAGAGAGGAAATGCTCCAAAAGGGTTTGGGCTTTTGTCGGAACTGCCTTTCCATTTCAACAGATGCAATTTGAGACACTGGTCTAATGAATGGCATGATAATGGCAGAACAACAAGGATTTGTTTGGTGACAAGTGCTGTCCAAACCACTGTCCTCTGTATGTATGGGAACTTGTTTAAGATGCACAATATAATATAAATATAAGTAAATGTAAGACATTTAATGAAGAATTATTTATCTTTTGCAGTGTTTTTATGAACAGTCATCACAGTTTGACAGTGATTCATGAACACCTTGACATTATGTTGTCAAGACATTCAAATGACTCTTCATTTGTAGAGATTCTTATGAATATGGATGGGTTTTTGATGCTATATTTATGAGAACCTATGTCTGATTTAGGAAACTTTAAGATCTCAGCACTGGATCAGACATCCACTAATATGAAACACAAGAATTAGATTGCTGTTAGCATAATGGTTTGTAAGAGCTTCCTCATTCGAACATTGTGTTTCACTGTCACCGTGATATGTGATACATTAAACACATGCCATTGGTTTCATCATTTCTCTATTGTCAGAGTATCTTTCCAGAGCAAGTATTTCAGGTCAAAAGAATTTGGTTAGGGAAACAACATCAATAATTTTATTTTTTTTTTAAGCTGCATAGCTAATGCATGATGCTAGATTGTATGGGTTTTTCATTTTGCCGGTTGTTATTCGACACCTTTCCATTCACAGTTACAGGATGTTTTACAGATTTTGTAATAAAATGAATGGAAAGCACAATTTATTAAGTTTGATTTTTTCCTCGAAGCCATGTAACAATTCAAACGCTTTCTAAACATTTTTCTCAGTGCTCTAATCCACCGGACTTGACAACAGTTTGTTATAAACATTAAAATAGGATTATTTTTTTTCTTCATTTGTTAAAATTTAAAACCACTTATTTATAATTTCCCTGCAAATTTCACCCTTGGTTGGAAGATGTTTAAGTGTGCTTTGAGCTGAAAACAATATTTTCTTGGCCTGATTAGTTATATGTTCTGACTTGGAGATTTATTAAAGGAATTTGAGTGGTTTACTTTTCTTGTCTAAAAACAAAACAGTGCAAGTAAAGAATAGTTTGCAGTAGACTAATGTTTAGTCTCTGAATTCACATAATGTGATAAAAACAAATAATTCCATTCAAACAGAAAAGGAGATGGGACATGCATGTATGCATGTGTCCTTGTATCAGTCCATCCATACGCACGCACGCACGCACGCACGCACGCACGCACCCACCCACCCACATACACACATACACACATACATACATACGTACATACCAGTGCAGTGTCTTTTGATATTATACATATCAGTGCAACTCAAGAAATTTAATGCTAATCACTTAATTATTTTCTTTTGAAAAATGTTGATATATTTGATGTAAACAAATGTAGTGATTATATTTAGTATCCCAAATCTTTCTCCTGGCTTTTTTAGTTTGCTAACTAGTAAATAGTTTCAGGACCATAAATAACCTGCTAAAAACCTTCAGTGGTGGAGCAATTATCAAGCATTTCAAAGCCAGTTTTGAAGTAAAACTTGTGTTCTTTACATATGTTATTATATGATAACGAAACATTAAGTACAAATATTTTGACCTATCACAATCCGTTCAACATGTCAGATTTTAAAAATCAATAAGAATGCAATTTCGTTGTTTTGACAAAAAAATAATTTTTTTGTTTAGTAGACCAATCAATGAATCAGGCTAGGAACTATTATCAAAATCATGTACAGCTGAACTTTAAAACTGCTGACAGTATAATATTAATAAATGATAAATAGCAATAGTGCCTTGGGAATCATTAAAACAGGCCCTCAACCTATAGTTCAGTTGATCAATCTCCCATTTGTCCATACCATTTGGTTGTACTGGATTGTGGGGAAACTGTTGCTAGGAATAATCACACCTAGCAAATATGTAGATAGACATGGCTTGAATAGGCTGATGGAGTAGACTATCTGGAAGAATTTACAGGAATTGATCAAGGAGAGCTGTATCTTGCCACGACATCCGAGTGCATGGCAGCCCGAGGGGATGTACTTTAACTGTTAGTTTTAAGATTTTACAGCCATCTTGGCATTATTTGGCCAAGATTATTTATAGTAAATAGTGTTTCAGTGGGATTTTTGCGTTTTCATGTGGGATTTTTCTGCATGCGAAATGACGTATTTGACATGGGGGCAGGCCTACACTGACATTTGGGTTGAGGAGGAAAACTTGAATAACTGATGATTTTATCACTAAAAACATGGCAGGTAGCAGCATCTGAAGAGGTTGCATGCATGTTCTAGTGTGCTGTAGTTATGTAATGATTACTCTACCATACATGATGTTGCTGAGCTATCATGGCGATCTTTCATCATGACCCAATCCTTGAACAAGAATGGAATATTTAATAGGTTATGGTGTGGTGATACACCTTTGCATAGTCAAGAATCCATGATGTTGTTTTCTTGTTGTTACATTACACCTGGGGTCTAAACAGCGATCAAACAGTAAGCCTTAGCTACTCTTCACTCACACAGTGTGAGATGACAGGGAGCCATGTTGTCACAGTCTGATGTACTACGAGAGTAGCAATGACAGATCCAGTTATCTCATTTTAAGACCATTATGTTGTAAATGTGGATTGTCTCAAGTGATATATCATTCAAATTAATTGATTCAGCTGAGGTTTGAATGCTGTTTTATGTAACTGTTTGGCTACATCATAGTGTTACAATAGGATGTGGGAGGAAAGCTGTGATGCAGATCTGAGACATTGACCACTTGGTTAATGTTTGTCAGTAACACATGCTTGTTGAATGAAGTGACAAACAGGAATGGGTGATCATGCTCACTGACTTGGTTGACACATGATCACATGCCAGTTATGTATGATGATCAAGATCACAATTGATCTTCAGTATCTTGAGTACAAGAATTGTGAAAATCTGGGTTAGAACTGATCTTCAGTATCTTGAGTACAAGAATTGTGAAAATCTGGGTTAGAACTGATCTTCAGTATCTTGAGTACAAGAATTGTGAAAATCTGGGTTAGAACTGATCTTCAGTATCTTGAGTACAAGAATTGTGAAAATCTGGGTTAGAACTGATCTTCAGTATCTTGAGTACAAGAATTGTGAAAATCTGGGTTAGAACTGATCTTCAGTATCTTGAGTACAAGAATTGTGAAAATCTGGGTTAGAACTGATCTTCAGTATCGCGACTAACGGGATCAAGGGGTCAGGCCCACTGACTTGGTTAGCATCCCTTTATATACCAACTGTGTAGATTGATGCTCATGCTGTTGATCACTGGATTGTCTTGTACAGACAAGATTGTTTACAGACTGCCACCATATGGCTGTATGTTTGCTGGGTGTAATGTAAAACAACAAACCAAATCAAACCCAGTAGATCGATGCACATGATGTTGATCAGTGGATTGTATGATTCAGGCTGAATTAGATACAAACTGCTGCCATAAATAGGAATGTTTCCGTTTGCAGAATTAAACAACAAACCAACAAAATACACAAAGCCAAGGGTATGAGTATGGTACTAACAAAACCAAAAATACTGAGAGTCAGTCTGGGATTAGAACCTCCATCATAGGTTCCTGTATTGACTAAGGGACACAACTCTGCAAGGCAAGTTTACACTGAAGATGATTCATTTACCCATTCCTGGGGTATATCAAGTTAATGGAATTTTGGGGCTGAATTTCACTGAAGTTTGTGTATGGATATATGTTTTTCAGAATCTTTGAATTGATAGTCAAAATAAATATTTGAATACATTTCAAAAAGTTCTCTTGAATGTTTTGCCATGGGAGAGAAAAAAGGTTTATTTGGCCATGTTGTTGTTCCATGAGCAGGATAGAAGCAATGCACTTAGGTGCAGGTGTCATGCGTTTGTTGAGCCAGATCGATCGTCTTTGGGGTGTTTTTATTACTGCAATCTGTTAACAGACTAGAGGGAAGAAACAGATCGCTGACTCCATAAACAAAATGCTAAAGGCCAGACCATCAATGATGCTGCATGAAAATAGATCTTGATCAGACTGACTTCAGGATTAAACTTAGCTAATCCCCTCATAGTAAGTTCTTCACCATTCTGACATCAATGAAGTGATGAAAAACCTGAGATGTAATATGATTTAATACTTTTATAGGACTTTTAGGACAGTGTGTGGGATTTTGATAATAATATTGAATTTCTAAAATTAAATACTGGTAATTATATTTGGCTGCTCTAGTTGATGTGGATATTTGTGTCATTCAGCTTGAATCTTGGTTAGTGCAGTGTTAACCTACTAGTTTCTCCTCCTGCATGGAGGTGACACAATCTGTACTAAAATATTGTTCAAAGTAGCATTAAAACAAACTATTCTGGCACCATCAGCGTGTTTCATTCAGGCTCTTTTAGTACTACATGGCAGTAAGCCATGCTGATAATGTAATATGATATGAAACATCACTTTTCTTCAAATTGTGTTTGATGTAAGTGGTATATCACAGGGGCGAATTACTCCAGCCCTTGAGTACATCACTTATCTTCAAATTGTGTTTGATGTAAGTGGTATATCACAGGGGCGAATTACTCCAGCCCTTGAGTACATCACTTATCTTCAAATTGTGTTTGATGTAAGTGGTATATCACAGGGGCGAATTACTCCAGCCCTTGAGTACATCACTTATCATCAAATTGTGTTTGATGTAAGTGGTATATCACAGGGGCGAATTACTCCAGCCCTTGAGTACATCACTTATCTTCAAATTGTGTTTGATGTAAGTGGTATATCACAGGGGCGAATTACTCCAGCCCTTGAGTACATCACTTATCTTCAAATTGTGTTTGATGTAAGTGGTATATCACAGGGGCGAATTACTCCAGCCCTTGAGTACATCACTTATCTTCAAATTGTGTTTGATGTAAGTGGTATATCACAGGGGCGAATTACTCCAGCCCTTGAGTACATCACTTATCTTCAAATTGTGTTTGATGTAAGTGGTATATCACAGGGGCGAATTACTCCAGCCCTTGAGTACATCACTTATCTTCAAATTGTGTTTGATGTAAGTGGTATATCACAGGGGCGAATTACTCCAGCCCTTGAGTACATCACTTATCTTCAAATTGTGTTTGATGTAAGTGGTATATCACAGGGGCGAATTACTCCAGCCCTTGAGTACATCACTTATCTTCAAATTGTGTTTGATGTAAGTGGTATATCACAGGGGCGAATTACTCCAGCCCTTGAGTACATCACTTATCTTCAAATTGTGTTTGATGTAAGTGGTATATCACAGGGGCGAATTACTCCAGCCCTTGAGTACATCACTTATCTTCAAATTGTGTTTGATGTAAGTGGTATATCACAGGGGCGAATTACTCCAGCCCTTGAGTACATCACTTATCTTCAAATTGTGTTTGATGTAAGTGGTATATCACAGGGGCGAATTACTCCAGCCCTTGAGTACATCACTTATCTTCAAATTGTGTTTGATGTAAGTGGTATATCACAGGGGCGAATTACTCCAGCCCTTGAGTACATCACTTATCTTCAAATTGTGTTTGATGTAAGTGGTATATCACAGGGGCGAATTACTCCAGCCCTTGAGTACATCACTTATCATCTGACTTGTTTTATTGATGATGGATGGTCATGGTTTAATTTTCCAGTTTTGATGTCCTGCCACAGAAAAATATCAACTATCATTTCAAACCCTTGTAATGAGCAAGTTCCTGATTTTCTGCCTGACTTCAAAGAAGGCAATCAACATGAAAGAATCCTCTCCCAATTTTTTACATCAAAATATAATGAAAATTAATTTCATGACTATTCTTCATGGTAACTAATCTTCAACTAGAGATAGTAGCCACAATGAATCTCCGTCCTTCTGTGCCTGGCCAGTGTTTAAATTCATTCAGTAGCATTTTAGTTTTGGGTTGGCACCATTTTAAAGGTTAAATTACTGTAACTGTTTTGCACAGGAAACTGGCCTATTTGATGTGAGGATAGACCAGTTTTAATGTGCTGATTTGTGGCCAATTTGAGATAGTTATGCTTAAATTGATTTCCTGAACAGAGTCACAAAAAAAGTCCAATTTCAGCGCCAACCATTTCGTAAAAACTAGAACACTGATAGGCTACAATCCTTTGAACTGTGGTGTAAAGAATTTGTGTGGATTTACTCAACATTTAAAGTCATTCTGACTACAAGTTTGATGTTTTACTGTGTGTGTTAATCAGGTTTCGTTTTAAAGGAGAGGGATGTAAATAAATTTACTGGATAAATGAGGTGCCAACAGGTCTAAGAAAAGTAATAGTCCTTTGTGTGGAAACATGTATATTTGTCGTTGTAAACAGTGCTGCTTAAGATGCTGCTATCATACTCAGCTGCATATGTCCTCCATCCTTTGTGGCTTGGGAGTACTGTTTGACCCTGGCAGTGTTTGATTTGTTTGGTGTACAAGCTGACTGTTTAAGCCAGGGTGGTTAAAATGGTTGATCATGTCCTTTGACAGCTGTGCTCTGACATTGTGGTCAGTCTCATACTATCAACCACTTATTTGCCTGCAAGAGATGTGACACATAGAGGATACTAAATGTAATACCATTTTTATTAAACAAGTAAATGATGTGGTATTAAACTCGTTTTCACTCATTTGATACTAAATTTTTCACAAGTTAAATGAAAATTGTATTTCACAGAAGGTCGTTTGGTGTTCTGTTTGTTACTCTCCAATTTAAGTTGATAGAACCTGTGGCTCTCAGCGTGATGACTTTCAGCTCTCTGCAAGTCAAACAAGGTCGAGTACCATTGTGACAGCAGCATTAGGATTGTGACATCATAACTGTGAACCATATGATGTCATAGGTCTAGTGGTATTTCACTAGTGTAATATTGGTGTAAAAGTATTACACTGCAGTATCTTCAACGGGTACGTAATAATTTACATTTTTCCATCACAGTTTTCTTTACCATTCTTCACTATAGCGTGCAAAGTTACTGTCTAATGCACCAACAGTCTTGTAAATTAAAATGGGTGCCAAGCCTGGCTGAAATGTTATAATTTACCTTGATGAATCAGATTGAGGACCATGAACTGCTTGGTTGCTTTCTTCCTCCCACCCTCCTTCCCTCCATCCCTCCCTCACCTCAAACTCACTCACTCACTCAACAGTAGCCCAAAAGACTGCCTCCATGGTGTACCTTGGTGTAGTGGTTAGAGCATCACCCTGGAGAGCAGAAGGTTGTGGGTTCGATCCACACCAATAGATGTTAAAATGTGGTACTTGTTGGTCCCTGCCTGGAGCATTCCTGCTTAACTTCTCATCTTAGTGAGCTAGCACTATAAAACCAGCTTAAGTTTGGGTTAGTACAAGCGGCCATACAAACACACATGCATTCATGTTATCATGTGAGCAGACTGATTTTAAGTCCAGCGTTAAACTCCATTTCACCTCACTTTACAGTATTCTGAAATCTGATTCTGTTTGTTTTGTCAACTATGAACGTCCAGACAATAGTGCTAAATCTGCTGAAAAGGATGCCAAGCTTCCACATAGGACTTTGTGTTCCACACTTCTGAAAGAGGGCTAATGAGTATTTCACCTGAGGCCTTCTGTTAAATACACAATGGGATCACAAGGTATTGTTTGGTTGTTGCTTAGTAACTGAATGACAGGTCAGTAACATCATATCTGAGATTCACTTGAACATCCTGGCTATAGCTGGACATTTTGGATAACTTCCTTACTGGTGTCAAGAGGTTCTGATGGGAAGAAAATATAGAACAACATTTGTGACAGAAACACACACTTAGTCACCATCTGATTAACCATTTAAAACTCTTCTTCCAAGACAGGGACTCTTCAAGACCTGTTTCAATGGTATTACCCCAAGGGATTCTGGGTAAAATACCAAAGGTCTCTACAACCCAAGAGGTTACAGGATCAGGTGACTAAATGAATCAGGTGACTTGGTTCACAGTGTTTCACTGTTCATGCACAGGTTGTCAATCACTTGAATGTCTGATTCAATCATTTACAGATGACTGTCACACAACATGCTGCCAAAAATAGACATCTAATCATATTACATTGTTTTTGTGTCTCAAATGCTGTCAGAATGTCTTAAAATGAAAAGATGACTGACTTACAGTAACAAATTATCAAAAATGCAAATTCAACTTATAAAGTTAAAAAATAACACGGTTAAAAAATATGGCAAAATCGGAGTTGAGGTAATAAGGGGTTTCAACGGCTGTGCTGTGCTGCTCACATAGCTCATGAACAGTCATTAGGTTTGTGGTTTCTGCAGCTTGAAGAGGATTGCAAGGATTATATGGTCATAAGCAGGAGTAGACTAATCTTGGTTATGTACACAAACAACAGCATGTCTAACCCACTCACTGCATAAAAATAAGCATGTTGACTTTTATAATCAACCACTGTCACACACAAACCTGAGTGTCTGTTTTATTGACATCTGTGTGCCAGCCTGCCCTCTATTAGTGACAGTATGGTATGCAGTACACAATTTCGATCTTTGACCATGTACCTATTTAACTTAACACCATCAGGCTATACACCATAAACAAAGAGCCATGAGTGTATCTGCAAATGAACCAGCCAATAAAACACTTTGTTACACTTAAGTGTATGCCCGCCTGTTCTTGCTGGGTTCAGTACCCCAGATGCTTCATTTTGAGGGTAATAAACCAAAGTATAAAGTATTGCACTTTTGATTTGCGACTGTACCCCTACTGTTTTGTTCATTTGTTTTCAAAATCAGCAGTGTATATTACATGTCGTGAATAAATGATACCTGTGTTTTAATTATGTTTATTTTTTGGGTTGCATCCAAGCTTTAAGCAAAATTGAAGCAATATCACAATGGGGGATACCCGAAATGGGCTTCACACACTGACCCAAGTGGGGAATCTTTGGCAACACGTGAGTGTGTGAGTGAGTGAGTGAGTGAGTGAGTGGGTGGGTGGGTGAGTGGGTGAGTGGGTGAGTGGGTGGGTTGGTGGGTGAGTGATTGGGTGGGTGAGTGAGTGAGTGAGTGAGTGAGTGAGTGAGTGAGTGTTTTACACTCTGCAATATTCCTGCTGTATGGCAGCGGTCTGTAAATATTTGAGTCTGGACCTGACAATCCAGTGAGCAACAGCTTGAGCACAAATGGGAACCTGTGACATGTGTCAACCAAGTCAGCGAACCTGACCACACGATCCCATTAATAGCCTCAAGTCGACAAGCAGAGTCGCCTTCTATGGCAAGCATGGATGGCTGAAGGCCTGTTCTATCCCAGACCTTCACGGGTATTGACCCTTGAAACACTAGGCAACCCCACTGAGCCTGTATCACAGTAGAACATGGCATCACATTCAAGGAATATTTATTGCTCAAAGCAGCAGTAAGAGCCAAGTTATCAACTCTCTCACCTTTACTGAAAACTTTCTACAAGTATGAGAAGATGTCCAAATCTCAAAGTTGAAATGGTTGTTATGTTTGACTTAATTTACAGGATATATCACTTATTATCGGTTTTCCCCACAATCCCTGTGTAATTGCTAATATCTACCATTGGGTATTTCAGTTATTATCAGTTTTCCCACAGTTCCTGTGTAACTGATAATTTCTGCCATTGGATATTTCAGTTATTATCATTTTTCCCGCAAGTCCCGTGTGATTACTAGTATCTACCATAGGACATTTCAGTTATAAGTGTTTCTGTATTTTAAAAATGTATCAATAATATCTGTCATATGAAATCAAGGTTATCAGTTTTGCAAATTTTCCATGTAATGACTAATATCTGCTTACCAGAGGATATCTCAGTTATCAGTTATTTGTGTGTGTTATATCTATTACTATCTCCCATGTGATATTGCAATGAGATTCAGTCTATTTACACAGAGGTGTGAAGTTACCCGAAAGTGTGAAAGTAAATGATCAATTCCATGTATGCCATGCAGGCCAAACAATCAGTTAATGATTGATTTCAGAAAGGAGCACTTTGTGGGACATTTAGAATTTCTAGGTTAATGGATTCCAATTACCTTGACATTTAAAGATTGAGGGCCCAGTAAGAACCTATCTGTTCATGCTCTGGAACCCTGGGTAAAAATGTATAATGTTTGTAAACATGACAGGCTTGTTTTACAAATGATATGTATGTATGAAAGTTAGTTTTATTTCTTCAGGGCTGCATATCATAATGGACAATGTCCATATGTAATGTTTGTAGCTCTCGTTCATCTTTCTTCTCAGTAGTTGCAAAGTGATGACATATTCATTACTGGTTTAGCATTCCCTTAGGCCAGAATAGAATATTTCTCTTTATTATTTCATCCAAGAAAAGGTCAGAGCAGAAAGTATTTGATTTCCTATGTTAATGTTTTAAAGACTACTTGAGGTATGTTAGGAGGTGAAAGAAATAACTTCTTATGGATATTTGGAAGCATGTAGCATGTTGTATATGTTTTGTTTCATCATTTAAAGACAGTTGGGCATGAGTTGTTATCGTCATTTGCTGTTGGTGGTGAGGAGGTTCAGATGAAAATTAAATAAAATATTTAATTATTAAATTAAGTGTGTTTTTACCAAATTTTGCCCATCGTTCACAATTGTGATCAATGCTTCATCATCATGGTTTCATTGATTTTTGTCTTATTTCCAGTTTCTGGGAGACTGAAACATATTTAAACATATGCCTTTCACATATGAACCCCATGGTAGACACCATTAATCTTCCAGGGATTCTGACAGTAATTCAGATTTCTTGTACCCAATGCTCTTAGCAAATGCCCATTGTTCCCAGACCATAGTGATCATGCTGTTAACCAATGTTTTTCCTGGTTTATTCTGCACCTGAATCTAGCCCAGTGGTTGAAGGGTAAGCTTGGTGTGTCCAAGGTTCATTTCAGAAGCTCATTCACAGTTTGTACCAAGCTATCACTTACTGCTTGAATATTGTACAAATTGGCATTAAGGTCACTTGCCCAAGTTCTAGCTAAACTGGGGTATCACAAATCTTCTATTCTGAATGTCCAGTAATCGCCATGTGTGCTAAGCATGTGATACCCTCTTTACTTGTTTTGTGCAAGAATTTGAGAAGACCTCCTACAGTGACTTTTGTTGACTGATGTTTCTGATGCCTTGATATTTAAATTTAAATGCATTTGTTATTACAACCTTTATAGTTAATCACATGTATGGGTTAATAATGAACAGATTATGCCTCAGCTAATCCAAGTACTTTACACATAGTTTCTAAATTCAATTTCTTTGATGTTTTTTACCTTAATGAGTACTAACTTTAAACTAAAGTGATATTGTGCATCCGGTTGAAATGCTCGATCATTTCACATGCTCATCCATTTTATGTACATTTCATCTGTAATCAATAGACACTTGGAGCTCCTTCATAGTTTTGAAGGGAACCACTAAGACTTAGGACACTGTTTAGTGTTAAATGTTGGCACTTAGATTGCAATTTCGCATAGCATGGATCATTGTACAGAGAACACCAGCACTACGAGCATAAACAGATCCAATTTCTTATGATATTGATTCCAATTTTTTGTTATGTTGTTGATGCTACTTTGTTGCTGCTGGCATCTTAAATTTCACAAGAATTTCATGCAATTGGATTGCATCCTTTTTAGTATTGATTTTCTGCAGGAATTTTGGAATATTAATACCACAAATATGAAAGTGAAAAAATGTAAATTTGCTGAAAGGGTTCAGTTCAAGACTCAGTGCAGTTGTCATTCAAATTTGAGTCAAGCTTAATCCAGTTGCTGTGATATTGCAGTTTGAAACCTGTTGTCTCTCTTGACGTTTGTATGCATGAAAAATGATTCAAATAAAAAATCATTAACATTTGAATTTCAAACTAGGTCATTTAATCTAATGCATTTTGAATTGATCTGAAACCTAAGGTGGCTTGCAAATCGTAAATGTCCAAAGGGCTTGTAAAACTACTTGTCCACAGTTATTAAGATTGATAATTAAATTACAGCTAATTTGTTGACTGTCAAATGAGGAACTTGGTTGTCTCACAAGTCTGTAATTTTGATGAGTTTTTATGTCCAACAGAAAACCTTAGAGTACAGTGAAAAGCTTGACTTTCTTTATTTCTGTAGAATCATGAGACAAGAGGGAATATGCAACTTTCAAAAATATCAAAAATATTACTCTGAAGGTTCAGAATATTTATGCATTTGTATCATTAAATGGTGACTCACTGGCAAAAACATAAATAATTCCACATATTCAAAGTGCAGAAATATATGGTAAATTTGAAGTCATTTGGAAAATATGGAAGTATATGAACAGAAGCAAAAACTCCAAAATCTCCAAGACGTGACTGGTAACTACTCAGCTCTTCTTCATACATGTTTGCTTGGGTCATCTTTATGGTGTGTCTTCAATCTCTTGGCTTAAATTGAGATTCTTTTGGACACATGTGGTATTTTACCTGTTTTGAATTTCATCAATATTGATGTCGAACCATTTTTGTCATATTTCATATGTGTCAGTGACATGATTGTTTGTGTAGAGTTCATCTGCAGGTATGTCAGGGTAATGAGGTAGCCTCGTGGTTATGGCATGTGCTGAGTACACTGAACACCTGGGTTTTATTACCCACATGGGCACAATGTGTGAAGCCCATTTGTCACGTACACCCCTGTGATATTGCTGGACTATTTGTAACGTAATAAAAACTTCTGATTTTGCCAAAAGACTCCTCCTTTTCACTGATATATGTTATAACCATTTGTAGAATCAAACCCAGTTCTTGGTCATGATTGAAACCAGTCAGACACCCAACAAGCCATTATATATGTGTTTCCTAAACAGCATTTGCTTTAGTCCTGTTCCCTTCACATCCGAACATTTATGTGAACTATTAATGCCATACATGACATTTATTTGGATAATTCAATGTCTAATTAAGGATACACCTTCCATTTTCCCTATTGAGGATGTATGGGGAGAGGTTGAACTCCATGCAGGAAGACACTTTCATTGTTTTTTAGATCATTAAAATATTGCAAACTCGCCGAGTTTGTCAGTTTTACTTTTTTGTCTAATATCAAAGAGAACAGCAAATTCTTTTATACTATCGCAGTGAATTTGTCATAGTGTGACAGGTCCATTTTTGAAACATGATCGTATAACTATTGAAATAAACTGGGTGTTCCTAAGTTCATTTTTATTGCCATTGTGGTGCTAAATAATAATTCACTCACTTACCCTAAATTCTTTTGAGTAGTATTTGACATTTGTGGAAAGATTTACTCTGGGGTTTGTGAGGGAATTTTATATAAGAAAGATGACCTTTAAACACATAGAAGAAAAATAAATTTTGGTCAATGAAACTTTAATTCATGTATTTAATAAAATTATAAAATGTTAAATTAAATGATTAATTATTATTGACAATTGCATTTTTTTTTCTTCAAACTGCCATGTGGGAATACACATTTAACAGACAAATGATAGATTCTCCTTGTACCAGTATTATAGCTTGTGTCGCTAATTATATGTCATTCTTTATTCAATTTTATGTAACCTTATGAAGCATCATGCACAGATCTAGTTTCCAGACAGTAATCGTGCATGACAGTCACCAGGGTTCATAGTGCTTCTTTCATTGACCTTTTTGTTAACATGTATCCCCTTGTAGCACTTGTCTTATCACTCAGGAAAAAACGTTACTTGCATATTTTTTTAAACTATTGAAAGTGTTTTATGTCAAACTGTTTAATTGCAGGGTATATGCTTGTTTTAATGTGAGGCTGAGCTTTGCCAGCGATTTCACTGTAAACCCTGTTGGAAACAGTGAAGGTAGTGTAGGGACTTTATTGTTGTTGATGTACAGTCCATTTGTCTACTGTGTCACTGTTACAGCCATTTCAATGTTTCACTACTAGTTGCAGGTCAGTATATGATACATTGTGCATTACCATACTTCAATGGCTTAGAGTAGTATCATTGTAAGACTTCACTGAATCACAAGATGGCTGACATGTTGCTGGCATGACCTAAAGTTTTACCTTTTACCTTACTCACTTCATGATCTAATACTTCAATGGCTTAGAGTAGTATCATTGTAAGACTTCACTGAATCACAAGATGGCTGACATGTTGCTGGCATGACCTAAAGTTTTACCTTTTACCTTACTCACTTCATGATCTAATACTTCAATGGCTTAGAGTAGTATCATTGTAAGACTTCACTGAATCACAAGATGGCTGACATGTCGCTGGTATGACCTAAAGTTTTACCTTTTACCTTACTCACTTCATGATCTAATACTTCAATGGCTTAGAGTAGTATCATTGTAAGACTTCACTGAATCACAAGATGGCTGACATGTTGCTGGTATGACCTAAAGTTTTACCTTTTACCTTACTCACTTCATGATCTAATACTTCAATGGCTTAGAGTAGTATCATTGTAAGACTTCACTGAATCACAAGATGGCTGACATGTCGCTGGTATGACCTAAAGTTTTACCTTTTACCTTACTCACTTCATGATCTAATACTTCAATGGCTTAGAGTAGTATCATTGTAAGACTTCACTGAATCACAAGATGGCTGACATGTCGCTGGTATGACCTAAAGTTTTACCTTTTACCTTACTCACTTCATGATCTAATACTTCAATGGCTTAGAGTAGTATCATTGTAAGACTTCACTGAATCACAAGATGGCTGACATGTCGCTGGTGTGACCTAAAGTTTTACCTTTTACCTTACTCACTTCATGATCTAATACTTCAATGGCTTAGAGTAGTATCATTGTAAGACTTCACTGAATCACAAGATGGCTGACATGTCGCTGGTGTGACCTAAAGTTTTAACTTTTACCTTACTCACTTCATAATCTAATACTTCAATGGCTTAGAGTAGTATCATTGTAAGACTTCACTGAATCACAAGATGGCTGACATGTTGCTGGCATGACCTAAAGTTTTACCTTTTACCTTACTCACTTCATGATCTAATACTTCAATGGCTTAGAAATGTATCATTGTAAGACTTCACTGAATCACAAGATGGCTGACATGTTGCTGGTGTGACCTAAAGTTTTACCTTTTACCTTACTCACTTCATGATATAGTGTAATTGTTTGTTTCTCTGTGCATGGGATCAATTCTATGAATGTACTTGAATGTAGTCAGACATGTGGGAAATAAGACATTGAAGAGATGTTCTAGCATTTGTTTTGTGTTTTTCTATTTGTGAAATTTATTAAAAATTATGAAATTATTTGTCCCTTCTGGTGTGCTACAGTGAATCTGTGTCAGTGTGTGGAGGCAGTAACCATTGTTAAACCTATTTCATGTCAAATGAAAATACTTGTTACCACATACTCCCATCTTCTGTGAAATGGACGATACAAAATTGCTTAATTAAAGGTGGTTAAAGTCTTTTTTATTTTCATACAAAATCTGAACAAAATTAGTCAAATGTGCAACTGTTAATGATATGCTATATTTTGAATCAAATAGTGATAATGCAAAGTGTTTATGGAAAGATGAGCACATCCACCCAACAAATGGCATCCATCACAAACACAAGGCAGGGCAAGGCAATTAACACATGAGAAATGCATATGAAGTGAGAACTAAAGACCGAAGCCCCTGAAGCCAATGTTTTATGTCCATCAAAGTGGATAGAGATTGGTGAGGCTCCCTGTGTGTCCATTACAGATGTTGGCTAGACAGGGCTTGACCTTAACATGTCTGGGCTCAGTGACAGTGTACTGCAGGTTCATGAATAGTGAATTGACACATCTATCACCACAGCAAAAGGGAATTAGCCTTCAGGGAGATGCATTAAACCAGTGTCCTTGAGTATATTCATGTTTCATACTGAGATAGGAATTTCTACTTGTCCAAAATACAGTTATGTGAAGAAAAAAGTGTGTTACATTTATGACTTTGGTGCCCCTATGTTTTTTTCTCATGGATAATAATGTTCCCAAATTATATCATGGTACAGATATCTTGTGATCCATCAAGTGGAGAGTTTCTCCGTCAATGTTGGTTATGGAAGATATGTGTACCTCAACACGAAGAATGTACAAATGATTCCTTTTTTTTTTTTTAAGTGATATGGTTTCTGGAGGAAATTGTTATACAATCCGGACTGATGTTGAATGGATGGTGGCTTCAGCCTTGATTGTATGTACACTTCTTATCTGTCATGACCAGTTGAACACTGGTAATTATCTATGTCTTGTCTGTTGCCGATGCTATTGCTATCAATCTCAAGCTATCCAATCTTTACACTGTCTGAAAGGAGTAGGTCTGTATTCAGCCCACTGATCATGTGATTTGAAGGTCCTTCTGATCTGGTCAGCAGTTCACTGATAGGGTCACTAGCATACCAATAACCATCGCTGTATTGGTCATGTCAGTCAGTTCAGTGACTTTTGTCTTGTGCCCAGCTTGGAGGGTATCTGCTTGTATAGGCTTGTATAGTAGAAAATCAGTAGTTCCATCCTTGGCTACGTGGGACCAAATGGTTAAAGATGGTAGTTGTTGTTATCCTACATGGTGCTTGGTATATTTACTGAATAAAGATCAGAACTGACCTGTTTCCTGGAGCTTTTTCACCCTGATCAAGGATATACTTGGACCTTTGTTTGTAAGGGATATGCAGTCAAGTCTCATTAATCCAACACTGTCTGTTGCATAACAAATTGTCGGATTAATGAGGATGTCAGACTAAATAATTGAGACCAAATTACTTTTATTCAATTTGTTACCAACAAAAGCATCAGATAAAGTCAGTTGTCAGTCAAACGCAGATTGGATTAACAAGACTTGACTGTACTATCCTTGTCAAAGATTCACTGTAACATATATACAGTCCTACCTTGGAACATAACTGGGCAATGTCTGTCAGAAGGATTCTGTCTCCCAGAACATTTGTCTATCTCAGACATGGCAGCAGATATATTTGAGACATGGCAGAAGTGAAACAAAATACATGTGTATTAAAAGAAAATTCTGTTTCAACAAGAATGATGCACTTTATTGTCCAGTAAGATAGTGGTTCCATTGTACTCATTTCCATATATTCAAAACAGCACCTCTAAGAACACCAGTGTAGGATGTGTGAACATTCAGCTACCATGATATGTGGGAAAGTGAGGACATCTTACACACTGATTTATACCATACACAGGCACAGCTCTGCCAAAGTAATGGACCCTATAACGGAGAGTGCAGATACATTTAACTAATTTACTTCCACTCATAGTGGCAACAGTTCAGGTCCTCTTCCAGGACGGAGGAGGATCTAAATGGGAGTTGTCTCATCAACACACTTAGCTTCTTGGTACCATTCTGGAATTGCTGATCAACATGTCGGTGTCTTGGTGAACACAATAACTATTCAACCATTTGTTGTCCTGATAGCACTGTTGGTGAACACAATAACTATTCAGCCATTTGGTGTCATGATAGCACTGTTGGTGAACACAATAACTATTCAGCCATTTGGTGTCATGATAACACTTGGTGAACACAATAACTATTCAGCCATTTGGTGTCATGATAGCACTGTTGGTGAACACAATAACTATTCAGCCATTTGGTGTCATGATAACACTGTTGGTGAACACAATAACTATTCAGCCATTTGGTGTCATGATAGCACTGTTGGTGAACACAATAACTATTCAGCCATTTGGTGTCATGATAACACTGTTGGTGAACACAATAACTATTCAGCCATTTGGTGTCATGATAGCACTGTTGGTGAACACAATAACTATTCAGCCATTTGGTGTCATGATAACACTGTTGGTGAACACAATAACTATTCAGCCATTTGGTGTCATGATAGCACTGTTGGTGAACACAATAACTATTCAGCCATTTGGTGTCATGATAGCACTGTTGGTCAACACAATAACTATTCAGCCATTTGGTGTCATGATAACACTGTTGGTCAACACAATAACTATTCAGCCATTTGGTGTGATGCTAATACTCTCTGTGAACACCATGACTAATCAGTTAGAAGTATTAAACAGCATAGTCAGTCAGTTGACATCAGTCTAACCATACTGAACTCACTAGTACAGAACAGTTTAAGATTAGTATCGAAATATGGTCCATCTTCAGCCGGTACTTGCCCTTGTCAACACCTTCAGTTACCCCTGATGCACACTGGCTTTCTGTAACAGTCTGTCAATGATCCAATCATGTTTTGGCTTAGTTCCACTAGTGATCGTAGCTCTACTAATACCACTGTAATATGAACCTTAAGGTGGGGAATTTAGAACAGCCATGGAGCCAAGACGAGAATGGACTCAGGAGCTATGACTATAAGGAAGGTACAAGTGTTATTTATGTTGCTATCACAATCACTTTGTGGAACATTCCCCTAATTCACCACAATCTGCCCCTCTGTCCTACTCACCTCTCTAGCTTATCCTTCCCAGACCAGGGAGTTTGGAAAGTTTCTAACCTATTCAATCTGTGACAGTTGATGGAGCACAAGCAATTACAGAGTTGACTTTGAGCCTGGAGACTGAGGTCACAGACAGTGCAGACTGTAATAATTCTAGCAGTTATGGTATTTATGAATGACGTGTAGTTTGAACTGTGGAATCCAGGATCAGAAGGTGGACACCTCTACCTACAGGTTGTATCTCTGTCGAGTGGCTGTTGAGATGGGTATGCTGCTTGTGGAATGGCTATCTGACCTGTTGCAATATACAAATAGCCTGTTCAGGACATTTTATAACATCAATGATTTGTGCAACACAGTCTGCAGCTAGACTGATCTGCTGACCCAGAAGGAACTATACTTCACAGATAGCTTCTGTGAAGTGCAAGCTGTGGAACAGTTCAATGAGTAATTGAACTTAACCAAGTTAAGCAGGGCAGAATGTTCTTGTGTTCTGGTGACCTAGACAGATCCATGCTGTAATTCACTTCTGTTATAGGACATCATTGCTGCAATTCTGTTTGATTTGCTGTGTGGTCACCACACTCAGACTCTTGTAATGTTCTGCTTTTCTGTTCAGAATTAGACTTACATAACAAAATGTTTGCTGCTACAATGACCACAAACACAGGATAAAGAAATGAATGGACATCACACCCACAATGTTCTGGTGTTCTGGTACAGACAGACAACAGTCTGGCTTCAGTAGCAATGAAGTTTCACTTCAGTGACCACACACCAATAAAGATCTATACACTTTATCTTTAGGATACCTAGACTGGTATTTCACTGACTTAACCAGAATCTGGCTTCTGTTCACTAAGTGTCCAACACACCCACACTGTTGTAGTGTTTAAGGTCCTTACACAGACCTAGACAGATCCTGACTCTCCAGATGGCTCTGTAACAAGCAGAAACAGCTACAACTACCACACACCTACACTTGTCACAGAGCTGTCAATGGAGCAAATAAATTAGATTCTGTCATTCATTGATCACATGAGAGGACAAGAGACACAGTTTCCACCACCCCGGGGCAATCTTGGAAGCCAGCAGAGCACTTCAAGCCATCACTGAAGGGGGTTGGCTTCATCAAGGAATATACTAGGGGATGTTAGAGCAGTGTGTTGAAAACAAGGATAGGTGACATGGTGAACAAGACTACCAAGATTTATGTTGGCAGTGAAGTGACCTGGATAGGCTTTGTTGACATATCTGAAAGCAAGATTGATGGTTAATCAGAGATATGTCACAATCACATTGGATGAGTGTGTGAAATCTGTTAAGGCTACAATCAGTAATATTTTGGTTTCATCTTGATGGTATACGACTAATAAAATCAGGGCAACACAAACTACTGATGTCACCAATGTTCTGTGCCCTCCAAGTACAACCAACAGGTCACTCTGCAATAGAATATACAAAAGGAACAGTTGGTCCAGGTTGATGTGACTGTCATGACTGACTATTTGATGAGGTGTATAGATGAAACACATTAATGTAGAATGTGTATAGAAGATTAGTAGAAATTACATTCCACAGGTGCAGGGAAGATGACAAGTTATGGATGGATTTTTTATTGATTTTTAAAATCATACCAGTTTCTTTTTTTTTCTGTTTGTAAGCCCTCCAGACTTAAACCTTAGCATTCTCAGCCTGGGTTGTTTGCTGACATTCTAGATTCTAGCTCTGCCTGAGATGCTACGAAAAGAAAACTTTCAACTGTCAGTGATGGGAATTAGGTGGACAAAATGGATGATGGCATCATGCTGCTATTACTTGATGTCCCAGATGATAAGCAAGCCACTGCTCAGGTCAGAAGACTTTGTGGTGAAACAAACCTGATTTCATTATAACACATTTCTTGCTCTTGTCCTTGTTGCCATGACAGTCGTATTTTCCCTGAAACGTCATGTTGAAACTTGATATAAAAGTCATTGAATCTGTTTCTGCATATTTTAAGGAACTAGAGTCACTGATGAATTTAAGCCTAAGTGTACTTTTGAAAGATTGATATAAATGGCTATCATTGTTATACAATGATGTGCTTAATTAGACTGTGTGATAACAAAATTATATGTCTGTTGTCTTTGTACACAGAATGTGTATCATGTTATGTTTGGAAAGCTATAATTTGTCATAAATATGCTTTGAATACACATTCTGCTGTATCCCATTACCAACAACTCCCATTGTGATGTCACTTTTGGCAGAAAGATGTGGGTGATATATAACATGTGACTGACATATTCATCATAACCGGGCTAGTTATTTTATAATGTGAACATCTGGCATCGATTGTCATGCAGTGGTGAAATATTGTGCCTGATTACTGAAAATTAAATAGTAATGTAAAAATAAATTGGAAATTGTATTTTTGTTTTCATTACTTGAAGACATTCGTCTAGGAAAACTAAACTGCTTACCTGGATTCTCATAATCATTGATATTACTGCTATTGGCAAGATTAGTGGCCCAGTAGATAAGTGGAATACCGTCTTTTATGGGAATGTGGTACAAAAAATTTACAAAAGAGTAATAATTCAACAGTGAGAAGAAGCATGACATTTTTTTTTTTTAATTTTCTGGGACTTATTATTTTTAATAGATAGTCCTAGCCCTGACTGAGTATCAGATAGTGGGATTGTCTCAGTATTTGATTCAAATTTGATTCAAAACTTCTGTATGTTTGTTGGCTGTGAGTACTCAGCGTGCGTGCGTGCGTGCGTGCGTGCGTGCGTGCGTGCGTATGCATATGTATATGTGTGTTTGTGCCTCTGTGCATGTTTGTGTGTGTGCATGAGTGCGTACGCATGCATACGTGTGTGTGCATGTGCTTGTGTGTCTGTGTGTGTTTTCACATGTGATTGTCTGTTTGTCTCTGTATTTTTATAGGCATAACAATTGTTACATCATGACTCAATAGGTGCTTCTGGGTATTTTTGGTTGCATAAATTAGCCAGATTATTAGATGTCAAACTGTGGAAAATAAGGCAATAATGAATGAATGGATATTTTTCATTCCATCCATTTGTTAACTGTACAAGGCATAATTATTCTGTGTTTCTGTTTGTAGCCATACCACTAGTGCTACATGCAGACTCAAGGGGAATTGAGTCTGGTGGAACTGGGGCTGAGACATTGGCAAAATAAATATATATATATATCAACAGAAAGTTACTGTTTTACTGATGAATGTGTTTGGTAAAAATTCTGTGAGCACAGGCTCTCAGAATTCCCCTGAAATATTGTTTGACTTTTACTGAGAAAAACTTTGATATACTTCAACATGATACGATTAATAAACCCCAGAGAGTTCCAGAACTCCTTAATTTGGTTCAAGGCAAACACCCAGCCTTCAGCTACCTGTTTAGATAATGTTTCCTGAGAACCAGATAAAGCATTATTCTTACAACCCATTAAGGGAAAGTCAGTTAGTGTTTATCTGTGTACTCAGCCTGGCATTCAAATGATGATAGTAACTATCTACTAGAGTTGCAGAGATAGAGTTTCCATGGCAGTCACTGGAATATCATGGTGCCAGCTGTATACTGCTGTGCTCCAAGAAATCAATACACAGTGACCATATAAGTCTTTTGGGATGACGTTGTTCGACGCTGGTCCAGACAAAGTGTTGTGCAATCCACACACGTAAGGTCAAGTATACATTATGGATGGTCAGTCGTACACTTGCGGGACCCACACTGGTCGATACACAGATTTCTGGTGCAGTTTTGGCCAGACGGTGCCATTTTGGCAGACTTTGAAGATTCCTGGGAATAAATTGGTTTGAGAAATGTTATTGTGGTTTATAGGTGTTGAAGAAGGCTGTAAGGAAAATGTACTAACTTGATTACAGGGGAGTTGTTCTCATGGCTGAAAGAAACACCATACTGAAGGCATGTGAAGTGGGATTAGCTGGTTAGTGAGTCAGTTGATTTTAATGCTGCGTTAAACCTATTTTACTTACATCGCCTTTATCCTCCTCAGGTGGGAAGTTGAAAGAGATGCTTGCCTCAGAAGTTTTCCTCTTGTAACGAATGAAAGAACAGATTGATATCTCATTGGTTGTTTTCTAGGTCTGTGGTACCATCATTCCAACTAATGAAAAATTGCATTAAATCAATTATTTCACTCCATAGAATTCACTCAAAGACCATTTTGACCTTAAAATAACAAAATGCTATCTTTATAACATTCATGCAGAAATGAGGACAAAAAACAATGATGCTATCTACTTACAACACATTTCTTTATAAAATTTCAAACACATTTACTATTTGCAAACATTTTATTCTTCAGAGGAATATATAACTATGCTATCAATGTACAACTTATATCACTTGATATATACAAAGAAATATACCATCTACATGAAACGTCTTCTTATATGTGAAGATGAAAATATGCTATTAACATGCCACTAACATTACTTTGTAATGTATGTAAAATAAATGTACTTATTTGAATACAGTTAAGTATTTTCATGAATGAACCAAATGGTTTAAGTAATGTTGCCAGGGAACGCACAGTGATCTCACTTTATCTCTTAATATCTTGTTTATATAACTTATATATTATTCATAGGTGACGTTGATTGGAAAGAATTATTACAGATGTGGACAGTATTGTTTTTAGTATTTATGGCCATACCGGAATTATGTACTCCACAGAAATCTATAAATCCAATTTGGATGATCAAGCTAATATGAATAAATAAGAGAAAATAAACAGAAATGTGCCCAGTCCTGCTGAAGAAACTCTTATCTGTTGAATATTTTAACCCAAGAGTGTATATGTCTTTCATTACTGGGTTATAACTGAGAATATCAATGGTATATTCTCTTTGTATTGTAATGAAATATTCATAGGAAATAAGTACCCCTGTAGTATTGATTGAGTTGATCAAGATGTGTTTTCATGTTTTTATCAGATATTTGTTTTTAGTTTTTTTGAATTTGGTATAAAGATTTTATAAAGAGGTTGCATTTACTTTTGTGGAACTTAGAGAAGTTAGAGAATGGAAATATGCAAATTGTGACAGGAGAAAATTGATTTATTGTTTCCGTGGAAAGATTTATGTTTTTTGGAAAGATGCCTCATGGTGCCATGTAACAACTGAGGATGAATTATTTCAGTTTTGCAATAACCAAAACATCAAATTATTAATCTAAATTGTAACTGGATCCCCTATCACACATGCTTAGCTTTTAAAAAATTGAATAATAACACGACTTGAGTTTTAAATAATCAATAATGCTAACTCAGCATTTTCCTTGTCCACATATTCATTGGATGCAGTAGACAACAGATTGTCTGGAGCTGTGACTCTGTTGTTATCATATTGGAAACTCTCATAAACATCTTAAATGAATAGGAAAACAGCTGCTATAGTCAAGACAGGGTTTTCTCAGATGATTTGGTTGTCATTGATGTGAGCACTGGTTGGTGGTATGGGCATCGCAATTTGCTAAGCAGTATGGTATTCAGAAGGATGAAAACTATGACCAAGGGTTCAACACCCCATTCACCCCTTTTTTGTTACCATGAAGATCTGGGTTAGAATTGATCTTCAGTAACCCATGCTTGTCACAAGAGCCGACTGACAGGATCGGATGGTCAGATGTGCTGACTTGGTTGACACATGTCATTGTATCCCAGTTGTGTAGATTGTTGCTCATACTCTTAATCACTGGATTGTCTGGCCTAATTATTTAAAAACTGTCTCCATATAGCTCTAATACTGATGACAGTGGTATTGAACAACCTGTGGTCTGTGTCCGATTAATGCTCCCACATACAGCTGGAATACAGATCAGCTTGGTGTTATACTCATGTCCCTTTCAGAATACTTCACACTGGGTAAGATTCTACACTGAGTCTCTCAGAGATTCAGGGTGAACAACAGGTTTTTGATGACGGCATACCCCTTGAGTGAGTGAGCGAGCTGCCCTGGACAGAATTTCTGAAATATAACATCCTGTCAATTTATGTAAGAGGAAAACCCCATACATTCTTGCACAAGTACTGCTTTGGAACCCATAGGGTTAGAATATGGCCCTCAGTAACCCATACTTGTTGTGTGATACCATTGAGGAAGAGGATGAAATATGAAGAATTACACCCCTCAAATATTGCTAAAGGCATGGTAAAACCAAACTCGCTTACTCACTCACTCACTGAAGCATTGCCTGACCTTTCTAACCTGTTTGTCTTGAATGAATTTGCCATTGGTCAGTCAAGATTGTTAACTGATGGGAAGACATGAAAATGTCAACACAAATCATCCTTGAAAGTTATAAGCATAATATAGAAGGAGTGGTACACTAAAGCACATGGTACTATTCATTCATCGTCAAACAAACTCATCATCATACGGCTAAATAATGTATGTCATGCCATCCTTCTTGGCTGATTGGTCTCCTCATCACAGTACATCTGTGAAACAATGCTTCTCCTGTAACCAAGGGGATGTCCATCCTATTTGTGCAGTAATGTTACAGTCTACTTTTGACATTTGACATACTAACAATGCAAGTTATTGGTCTTAGATTTTGTTGATATGGAATCACATAAAAGATGTGTTATTTCTCTCTACTGAAAAGTGATAAGAATAACAAGTCTTATCTACATGTTGATATGGTTATTTCGTCCAGCAGTTTTGAATGATATCTCTTGAGAGTTATCAACTAATAAATTACATTTGTTGCAGTTTTATGTGACTATTATGCTGTATTTTTCCAGCCGTTATGCAATAAGAGTATTGATTTGTGTCGCAGATATACAAATTGATATTTTGTTCTAAATGAAATGGGTTTTTTCATATGTTGTTGAAGTACTCAATACAGGCAACATAGAGGGTATAGGACTTCATGCAAACCATGGGTCTGAAGGTCAGCGAGTTCAGTTAAACAGTACTTTACATTCTGTAAATAATTTATCATTGTAAGCTGAGGAAACATTTGTGTGGGAGGTTAGATTTATTTCTAAATAATTGTAGTGACTATTCCATTAAAACCTGGTATAATCACTGTCCAACTAACAAACATGCATATGACATAGCTTTCATGGAGTCAAAAGTCAAGTTTGATCATAGAAATGGTTTTGGCGTTATGTTTGGTAACTCAGAGTATGAAATAGGTCATAGACAAAATTACACACGAGACTTCATGACATCCTGGCATTCATGTAGGGCATGCATGTCAACTTATTGTCTTATTTTGAAACTTAAGAGGCTATTCAGCTACCAAGATTTGAAGTGAAATAAAGAGATGCAGTTGAAGTGATGTAGATGCCATCCCTAGCCACCCAGAGATGACTAACAAGACTATACTCAGTAACTTGATTGCTTTCATTAAGTCCAAATGTGTGGATTGATGCTTTTGATATCAGTCACTGGTTTGTGAGGTCTAGACTTGAATATTACATCTTATAGATGACATCTTATAGATGTGGTATTTCCGGGCTGCAAGAACCCCAAACTAATGATGATCAGTAATAATCAGGTGTTTCCTTTGAGTAGTCTCTTATATATGGCTATGACCACCACAAATGTTGTTGCTGCTGCTGCTGCTGCTGCTGCTGCTGCTGCTGCTGATGATGATGATGATGATGATGATGTCTTAACCACAACAGCACCAATTGCTCAAGCTTTTAAGGACTGCTAATACATAATACCCTGCACAGCCTGAATATGCAACCATCTAACCATATTATTGAGCAAAGAGACTGCAGGTTGTTTTCATAACACTTTATCAATTTGTGCCCAGCATATCTGTGTACTTGTCTAGATTGATAAAGAACATTCAAGAGGGTTGATGTTATTTTCCATGAAATTTACTCAGGTGTCAAACATTGATTGATTGCAATGGACGATGAATGTTTTGCTGAGCTTGAAAAAGCAAACACCTTAATATTTCTCTTTGAATGCTGGTATGACACATAATAATGCTGCTACAAATTGATTATGTAATTATGGCCTAGAACTGTTCAATATTTTCTGGTGTATGTTTCGTTCCTAGAATCAGTTATTCTCTTTGACTGAATTTCGCAGAAAAATAATGTTAAATATCAATTTGGACTTCTTGTAAGTGGGAGTTCTGGGTTAATAGCCCACTCCACATCAGTACTGATTGAGTTACAAAAATATCAACTTTAATTAATTGTACATTAACACTGCATGTAATACTTATCTTTTGAATAAAATGTGGAAATGAAATTCTAGAGAGTTATATATCTATATTGTTTAAGCAGTCAGGACCAATTAAGTATAGGTATAGAATATGTAAGAACATTTTCTTGAATCTTCATATTAGCATGATACTATCATACATTTTGTACATTGAAGGGATGAAAATGTCAGCATCTTTAGGCTATTTTAACTATATAACCAATAACTGCATAACTATATGTGTCAAGGCTTAGAAACTAGTTTTACCATATAACTATATTAACTGCATGACTACATGCATCAAGGCCTAATATTAGTGTGATGTTATAGCTATATTAACTGCGTAATTAAGAATGTGTCTTGGCTTTAAGATTACTGTATAACTATTATTTACTGTATAACTGTTTGAACTGTGTGGTTTATGGAATTTCACATTAGTTTAACTATATTGACTATGTATCTGTATCTGCCTAGTCCAAGACAGGCCACAGAAATGTTATATCATGAGTAATTTCTGTGCAGTGACCTTGGCAAATGGCATCTGTATCCTTGGGCAACCTTAGATAAAAAGTAGACCCACACATCAGATTGTTGTCCTGAAGACCTGAGGCACTGTGCTGTTACTTCTGAGCATTTGAATCTCACATGTAATTGCTTTAGCACTGATTGTTTGTCTTCTTAATGTAAACTTCTGATGATGGCATTTTAATGTCTTCACAGTTTGTAAACATGTCTTGAAATCTGTAGTCAAGTCTTTACAACCTTTTATTTTGAATCTTGAAAAGGCCTTAAACATTGGTAAATTCCTAGAATTACTACCTACAGACATTTTCAGCAATTCCTGCAGTCCAAGAGTGACAGTGAATAATGAAATATCAGCGTTATAAGGTGTTGTCCTGCCATGGTGGTGTTCTGTGACAGATTGAAGCTGTTCAATTACCCTCATCACTGACCAGTTGCCCATGGGTACCCTCCATTACGGTCTCTTACTGGTCAGACGTTGCCATCTGACTTGATGACTGCAGGGTGACCACAGGTCAGGGCTCAATCAATGTAATACTAGGTTTCAACCAGTCTGCAATTAGTAATGAAATTGTGGTCTGTCTACGGCCAGGCATTAATCTATGTGATTTCCTCCTTGGAATTCCCTTGTGAACCGACATAGTGATTTATGTAGTGTTTGTGTTATGTCACACTTTTTCAGGCAATGAGTAGACACAACAAAGGGAAATATTTTCTCAAAAACATAAGAACTAGATCATAGAATGAATAAAATATTCATATGAATGGCTGAGTAATGTTTTTGAATATTGTTGGATAAAATTTGGAGTTTGTGATTTTAGTGTGACAGAAATTCCCTCAAGGGCTTGTAAATGAAATTCTGATTGATAACGATTGTGAAGAAAAAGTACAGATATGTGTTAATGTTTTCAGGAAGCGATAAACAAAAAAGGTCCCCAACTAACATATACAATTATGCACAATTTTAATAGAGAAATCAAGATTTCATAAACATACATCAAAGAAAACATCAAACATGTTTGGATTGTAAATATTATCTCACGGAAATGCTTAACAACCCAATTCATGCCAAAAATAAAGTCAAAATTTTAGTCCCTTGTCAGTGTTTATAGACTCAGATCTACTCCCCTTTGAACAGCAAAAGAAAATCATGGATATTTATAATGGCTGGAAATAGCTCTCAGGTCAGAGGAGGATCAAAGAGATTTGAGGGATTTCCGCCAGGTAATCTTGAATGATGACACATCAGAGTATGTCGTACATTTCAGGTAGTGGCTATCATAGTGATGGGCCAGTGCTGCAGGCAGTGGGGGGGGATCTTGTTATTATCGATGTAGAATCCCCCACATTATGGCTTATGTTGAAGATGTTCCCTGATGGTCAACTGTTGTAGATTTTCCTGTCAGATTTCACTTGATATTGCTGATACCCCATGTTACTTTAATGATGAATGACAAGGAATTTGTAGATAAAATTGTCACTTGCAAATTAACACTTGACTGATGGTAAGATTTGCCTGTTGCATTTTTCTTGCAGCTTGGGGTTGTATGCTTTATTTATGGTAACTGAGCTTTGTTTGTTGGGATTTGCAATGCAGATTTCCATGTCCTCGTGTTTGACTTTTCAGAATAAAATCTTTATTGTTTCATTTTGTTAGTAATCTATCTCACCTGTTTTGCTGACTCCTGGTGCTGTTATTGTAAGTTTAATTTGGAATTTCATTGAAATCTTGTAATTTTGCATTTCATCTTTATTCTGACTTCTTATCAACAGTGTTGTCATTTATTGATGAGGACGTTTTAAGGTTGGTCTTGTTTGGGTAAATCAGAGAAAGCACAAAATGTGAATGTGTTCTTTGTTGTTTTCTCCAGGAATTTGATTTTTCATCTAATGTGATTAAAACATTTAATAACTAAAAAGGCCTTGAAATTATGATCAGTGACTTATTGAAGATTTATTAATGTGTGGGATTTTTATTGTGACAGATATCTATGGAGACCTCAGATATGACATGTACCTCTCATGTATCTTTCATGTATCTTTCATGTACCTTTCATCTACCTTTCATCTACCTTTCATACCATTAAAATACCTTTCACAAGATGCTAACATAATGGTTCAAGTGTAGATTTGGTGTGTGAAGATTAATGTTTAATTCATGTCTATGAAAATTGTGTGACATTTAAAGTTTATCTTTCAATAATGAAGTTATACCTTGTACCCTGTATTTATAATGAAATCTAGAGTATATATTTAGAAGATACACACACTTGTTGAATGTAATAAGACTTTTCCTACATCAAAATGGCCTTTCCAGCTTAAAAGGGACAAGGATTTGTTTTTAGTTGTCATTTATGCATGCCTGCCCTGTAACTAGTGAATAATTGATGTCCAGGTCATCGAAGTCTTGTGACTTTTCACCCAGTTAAATTAATTTTTAACAAAATCATCATCAAGCATATGAATTTAATAATGTTTTACAGAGTATAAAATCCTGCTCACCCCACCGTTGTGTACAAAAGCCAAGAGACTTTTCAAATTTTCAGTTCATTAGAAATCGACATTTTGCACCGCAGGGGAGGGAGTTTTTTGTCAAGACTCGTCAACGCAATATCTCCTGCATGGCTGAGCTTGAATACATGGAAAAAGTGATTGTCATTTTCTGTCATAGGTTGAGTGAAAGCTCAGTTTCTTGCTGGAGAATGTATGGATGGAAGCGTTGGTTTTTAGGAAAGATGTGGTTGTCTCTGGTGTTCTTTATGGAATTCTGTATTGATTCCCTGAGATTGTGTTTGCAGGGTCGGCCACCCCTTCGAAAAGGGCCAGGACTTTGCTGTTAAGGACAGTGGAATTGATAGCTTTAATCAAATTTAACAACCCCCAATCATGGTGGCTTTAACACAGATGGCATGACCAATTTTCAAAAAGTGTTTATGAGGTTATATACTTGACATAGTTTATATTATTTTACAGTTTGCTTGATTAGAAATAGAAATTTAAGAGTATTGCTTTTCTTTTTTGAACTTTGTACAAATACCACTCAAAAGAAGTTAGAGAACAATGTTCACTGCTAATATTTCATTTGTCATTGCACCATGGGTTTTTAATATTTCATTTGTCATTGCACCATGGGTTTAACTGCTAGCCTTCAAAACATGGGTGTTTCTTAAATTCTTTTGAGAAGCATATATTGGGTTAGATATTTCTAATTCTACATGGAGTCCATTTGGATGGTTATTGCCTGCATATGTCCTTGCGGTGAAATAGAGAAGTTATTAATAGCTTCATGGTTCTGTTACTGTAACTTTGATTAATGTGGTCTATAAGATGTATGGCACAATAATCATTGTCTGTGATAGATACAGAGATGGATATTCGTGTAATGGAACTCTACTAATCAAAGTGTCATGCTATAGGGTATACATTTTCACATCTCTGTCAGATGAAATGGAACAGAAATTAGATACTCTGTATTGTTATCAGTGGAACATTTTACTTACAATATCATGGTAGTTTTTGTGTGGAGATGGACCCCTTAAGGTCCCAGGGTAGAAAAGGCCTTCGGCAACCCTTGCCATAAAAGGCAACTATGCTTGTCATACGAGGCGACGAACGGGATGAGGTGGTCAGCCTCTCTGGCTTGGTTGACACAATTATCATCTTTTCCCAATTGTACATATCGATGCTGATGCTGTTGATCACTGTGTTGTTTGGTCCAGGTTTGATTATTTACAGACTGCCACCATATAGCTGGAATATTGCTGATTACGTTTTAAAACTAAACTCACTCACTCTCTCAGTGAATTGTGTGGAGATGTCTTGAGGAAATTCCTCAGCTAAATAGTACTTTAATTATACACTCATACACTATCAGTCAGTAGAACAGCCAGAACTTATTAATTTAATATTTTTATTGATATATCATTACTGTTTCTTTTTGAATTTTGAAGTTTGTGATCAATGTTGAACCTGTTATATTCTTATATTTGGTTGTGTCATTCACTTAAAACTGATCTGAACTGTAATATACTGCCTCTATGGTGTAATGGTAAGAGCATTCACCGAGAGAGGTGAAGGTTCAATCCACGGCGCCATCTTACCAAAAGATGTTAAAACATGGTATTTGTTATTCCCTTCTTGGTGCCTGACATTAATGGGTCAAGCAAGGACTGGTCGGTTCGGAATGTGTCAAAGTAGAGCATTTGTGCCAGGATCTTGTAGTTATGGATTCAGACTTGTAACTTCAACCTGCTTACATTAATGGTTTCTCTAAGTAGTAACTATCAAATATCTACATATCTACTAGCATCCAATGAGCAATTAGTCAGGTGGACACTAGACACTTTAAAACTTTATTATTGTTATCATTAGTACATCAGTCTTAACTTTCTCAATCCTATCTTGTGTGATATAGCTGAAGTATTGTTGAAAATAGCATTAAACCTTGTTCCTGTTCTTGGACTGAAGAGTAATCAGATTTTCATTATTCATAAAACAACAAAATATTTTTAAAAAATACACAATTACTTCCTGACAATATTTGCAGTTTTCCCTTTCTGCAGTTGAAATGTGTGGCAAATCTTGACTAATGTATCTCGCACAGCAATAACAAGGAGTCCAGGCTGATGTGAATCCACCTAATTGCAATACTCTCCTAGACTCATTAAGGAGATAATGAGGCCATAATGGGTGTGTTGGGAGGTATTTCGGAAGCACATTAATGGCGCCTGAAAGCTCCTTACCTTTTGATGCAAAGAGTGATGTAGATTTCAAACAATCGTCATTGTTGTCCTTTGGAGAGATTACTGTTACAAGTGGCTGTAATCACCAAGGTGGCAGGATCCATGTATGTTCCTTGTCTATTTCACGTTGATTGCATCCTATAGGATATGCTCGGCTTACATGGGCTAAAGGACAGGAATGACAGCTTGAGATATCGTGTTAATTTTGTTGTCCTGTTGTGATCGGATGTGTTTTGGCATTAAGATTTTTATAAAAACTTCAGTTTAACACATTGCTGTAATGCTCTATCCTTGTCACATGTTGTCAGATCTAGAGAGCGGGAAGTGATGAAGTCCAATGAAACTGGTTGTAACAAATGAGTTGATGAAACTGACTTGACATCAGGTGTTTGTGGAATGGACAGCACATCCTTCTGTGGTGATTGTGCACATTATATTTGTAACAGGTTGTGATTTCATTCCTATAGTTGTCACAGGGACAGATGACATTGACAGAACACTTCCTGTTTTACAAAAAAATATTTTCAAAACCATAACGCCATGCTTGGCTCTCTGAGTGTGCATCTATGCGAACATTTGCTATATTTAATTAATTTAATTATGTAAACAGAATTAATGTCATTTCAAATCAGTCTCTATAGTTTTGTAGTTTTGCACAATGAAATATAGACATAAGGCTTCCTGGGCCTTTTTTTTTTTTAAAAATAATTTGAACAGGTTTTGCAAAATTGATGTTCTTTGATTTGCATGTCATGCATACAAACTATATTGAATTCATCATGTCATATGTTAGTGGACTTATATACAGATATTAATTAATTCTCTCTTGATGTTTTTATCCAGAAATTACTGATTTTAACAGTTTTTCCTGACTTTCATTGTCTGAACATGGAACGTTGTCAATACTGGGTGTCCCCATCTTGATTCTGTAAGACTATTGCTAAAAAGGTTTAAAACCACATTCAGTTACTATTAGGTTCAAAAGTGCAGCCATCGAGTGCAGCTATATTGATTTAGTCAAATACAGCAGGGCACCATTGTATACAGACACCTTACCGCTAAGATTACCTTAAATCTAAGTTCAGGTATGGGAGCTACGGTCACTTTGGCACTAAGATTGCCTTGAACATCAGCATCATGGTACTGGCAGGTGCTGATATTAAACCAGAACCACACACTGGTAGTTGTAGTGACTATTTGCATGTATACTGGCTGTTGGAGACGTGTGCTGCTTGTTGAAAAACTAGCTCTCCGTGGCAAGAATGCAGATAATGGCATACACAGTGTGTGGCACTACTACAAATCTATCAAGCAGCTAATAGCTTGGGCTGGTGCTGAAGGCAAAAAATGTTTCCAAACCCAGGAATATAACAGTAAAAGTTATGAAATGTGATGGGAATGTCTTGTCTCGAGAGTATGTATCCTTGTTCGAAGGACATTTAAACTGATATTTCATCTCATCTCTAAACATTCCTGTGATTTCCTTTTTGACAAGTCCTAAAATAATATATGCACATTGAAGAATGGGTATTTCTTTTTTTATAGCTGAATGATCTACACTTACTAAAATATCACAAACTTACTTTGGGTTTGAACAGAGGTTGTGGGTGGGAGTGAGAATTTTTCATAAACTATTCATATCCGTTTGTTGTTGTTGATGATATTATTTTTGTTATTGTTTGTTATCATTATTTTATTTCCTGGTTGTTGATTTCGGTTCGTCTTTAAGGGAAACTGAATGTTCAAGAGGATGTAGAGAATATGAACAAAGTTGCTTCCCATGGTTATGAAAGGATATGCTCATCCATATTTGGAATCCCAGAATATGTAAAGGTTGTTTTGGAATATTGTCAAGTGATGTATTAACAATCACTAGATTGTCTCGTCCAGACTTTATTTACAGTCTGCTGCCATTAGCTAGAATATATCTGAGTGCAACATAAAACAACGAACCAAACCATTAAACAATTAACAATACATACAACAATTAATAAGACAATAGCAATACCATGCCTGGGTTTCAGCATAGTCAGCAGTTTAAACACTGAAATACTATTGAGAACAGAGTTAGACATGATCACTCACTCATGAACTTACAACCTGGAGAGCAATAAAGGTCATGTTCTTCTTTGGATGAAAAATAAATTTAGTCCAGTAACAAAAACATTTAGCTTTGAAAGCGAAAAACACTTTTTATAAAGTTCAGTCACGTTAAATTCCTTGAAGCTGTAAGATGAACATTTCATCCCAGTATTCATCAATTCCTTTCGACATATGTAATATTGGCTTCCAGGTTCCTTTGGCGCAAGCCAATTGTGTAGTTCTTTGGCATCTTCAGAACTGTTGTTGATGTTTGCAGGATGGAAAACAGCATCCATCACAGATTACTGAAATTGAAAAAGTGAATTTGAGTTCCAGAGAGTTTCATTTCATGTTTTGCATGACAACATAGCGAACTTTTCAGGTTTTACATCTTCAACAAACGGCTGAAGCCTACAGGGATTCCTTGTGATTAAATTGTTTTTAGAAGCAGACATGGATTTGTTAATCTTTTCACTTCTATATCAAGGAAGACATTTTCTGTTTTACCTTGGGAGGGGGTATAAGAACATGGAAATTGTAAGGGTCACCTTTGGGAAAGAGGTATATTTAAACACTGGTTGTTCATTAAATGTTGAAAGAATGTTTTTCCAACATCTGCAAAAAAATGTGCATTGGGAGGTTAATTTTTATATAAGTTCGTCAATCCATTGGAAACGGTTACTTGGAAAAAAAAATCTAAAGAGTCCATTTGCTGTATTCATATTCTAACTATTCTTCTAAACATATATTGATGGCCTAGTCTTTGGCGCCACAGTTCTTTCAGCAGAGATGTGTACATGTTGGCTGTGACAGTTTGACTGTTCCTAGGCTACAATCCCTGATTTACCCAATCATGTTCCTTGGTTTGTTGTCATTTTATGCTTACAATTGGCTTGCACCAGGGCTTGCACACTGTTGATCAGTCTTTGCTTCTGCGACTCAAGAGTAACACTCTGTGATGTAACTGAAATACGCTAGAAAGCCATGATAAACTTCACTCCCTGATTTACAATGTGCAGCATTCAGTGTTGAAATGATATGTCTACACTTGAACCGCAGACCAATTCTAAGGAAGCAGTTTCCACATGGGCAACAATCAATCACCGTCAAACTGACAAGATTAGGATTTCATCATTGGCGAACGAGGGTCCATCCTCTGATTCACTAAGGTCTTACGGCTGTTAGGTATTATGTACTTCAGACCAGATATGTATCGGTATTGTACTAACACTTATATGGAGCAAAATATGTAGTTCATAATCGTTAAGATATTTTCACACCCATGTTGCAAACAGAGATGTGCATGACTATGTTGAAATAGAAGACAGCAAATGGTGGCCATTGTGATGAAACTGTTCCACTGATATACAATGTACACATGTCAGTTTCTTGCCGTCGAACTGTTGATTTCCCTGTGTTCTTCACATGACATATTACTTCAGGTGTAGATAGTTTTATACATTATCAGATCAGAGCTTTAGCATAAAAATAACTGTTAAGAGCTTACTCTAAGGTGTCTCTAGTATTTGATCTCTTGAAAGAATTGTGTCAAAAATGCATTTGATGAGTGTAGATGTCACTCATGATTTTCTTCCTCAATTATATTTGTTGTTTTTCTTCTACTGTTAGACATGAATGTCATTGCAAAAATGTTGTTGTATTTTAATAGATGGTTACAATAACAGGCAGTGATGTCTAAGAAGGTCTTTTTGGTTTTTTTTTATGATAAATCCCAGTTTGAATGTGAAAAATTGGAGAGGGAGGAAAAAATTTGAAACATTAGATCGTAAAGAACTTTGACTTTCTTATATTGTTGCCGTCATAGTTAGTGGAAGTATTTGTACCCTGAGAGGTGTATTGCAACTTGAATAAGTTGTGAGTGTTCAGGAACTTTTAAACCTACTCAGTTTAATGCAACATCACACTGTTGTTGTATAGTTTTCACTTGAAGTTATTGAGAAATAAGCAGAAATATATGAGCAGTGAAACCTATGCCACCTCGAAACATGTCTTTTATAGAGGTTGATTTTTAATTTAATTGCTTCAATCAAACTTTCACTTAGCTTTGACATGCTAATTTACATGAAATGTTTGAATATATAAATTATAAAATAGCCCCAGAACTGTTGATTGGTCAGGTTTGTTCATTCATAGACATGTGATTTTACATATCAGTTCATGAAGGTGAGCTTCAGTAGCCACAACTCTTAAATATTTAAAAATAATCCTTCAGACTAATGAGCATCTGGTGAATTAAGTGTTTACTGTCTTGTTATTGGATTATTTAAATTTGTTCTGAAATGAGCAGAGATATTCAGCCTTAACACATGTCTGATATATAAGCACACACTTGATTAATTCTGATCAGAAACATGCAGTACCACCTCTGACATGTACCAGTTCAGTGTCTCATTATCTGCTGGACCCAGGAAGCATCTGGTCCTCACTAACCTGGCCTCCACACCTGTTTATACATACAGCTATTGGAATCTTTGTGGCAGGCAGACGCTGTTAGCTGGCTTCGCAACAGGATATTATCGTTTTTAAATCTGACCTCATCCTGTCTGCTAGATTAATAAGAATGTGTGGGGGTGGCATATGTTGTTCAGTGGGTTGATGGATAGGGTTGATTTGTGGATGGATCTTTGGATGGGTGGATATGAGGCAGCACATTGTTGTTAATAGATGGAGGGGTTGATGGGATGAATTGGCTGGGTGGATTTATTAGGTCGATTGGTAGAGTGTGGGTGGATTGTGGATTGGTATGATGGATTGGAGGTGGGTGAGTGGATTGACAGGATGGATAGGTTGTGTTTCGGGGTAACGGAATCAGTTGCTTGTTGTTTCATGCGTTGGATTTGTTTTGGGTGAGTGGATTGACAGGATAGATTGGTGGTGGGTTGTAGTTTGACAGGAAGGATTGGTGGTGGATTGTAGTTTGACAGAAAGGATTGGTGGTGGGCTAGTAGTTTGACAGAAAGGATTGGTGATGGGATAGTAGTTTGACAAAAAGGATTGGTGGTGGGTTGTAGTTTGACATAAAGGATTGGTGGTGGGATAGTAGTTTGACAGAAAGGATTGGTGGTGAGATAGTAGTTTGACAGAAAGGATTGGTGGTGGGATAGTAGTTTGACAGAAAGGATTGGTGGTGGGATAGTAGTTTGACAGAAAGGATTGGTGGTGGATTAGTCAATTAACATGATGGATATTTGGTGGGTTGGTGGAATAGTTTGAAGGACAGATTAAAATACAGAATACATCATTTTGTAAAATGATCTTTTATAGAAGTATGGCCGGCTTTTAGTGAATTACTAAACAGCTCAGTCAGCAGCATGTGTAGGAGGCTGTTTGGCCATCACACTCACAGACACATGTTTTGGTAGACAAGCCTCTGGCGGAAGTTGGGATGGAGATAAATGAGGTATCTGTTTTACTGGTCTGTCAGCAGGCAGGATGTGGTGAAGCCCTGGGGGGTCAGGTGGGATACAGGTGTGCTCATTACCTAACTAGTTTCACACAGGTAGCAGAGAAACCTGAGAAGAGGATGCATCAAAAAGGAGCGAAAGAAAATCTCTCGCAGGAATGCATTTTTAGGAAGAACTCAAAATGTTTTTGATGTTTCTTGCAACATGGTGGATGAAAAGAATGTGGTATTTATTTTATGATTGATAATTAGCCACTTAAAACCCATTTTGAAAGATGTTGTGAGGATATAAAGAATTATATTCAATTCAAACATGATTGATGTTTTGCTGGCTACCTGTGAAATATGTCTAAGTTATCATGGTATTAAATTTGTACATTTCAGTGCATTTTCCCGATTCCCACATCAAACACTGAGGAAGTCATCATGATAATACCGTTAATTTTGCCATATGTATCACTCACTGCCTGAATGTGGAAAAACCCTTTCCTATTTAAAAATTCAGAATGTTATTTACAAATTTAAATAACTTTATTGCCCTATGAACAAGATACATGAAGGAAAACCAAAATAACCTGTTAGTTAAACAATCAATTTCACTCCAACGTCAGTTTCACTGAGATGTTAACAAGAAACAGATCAGAAACATGCTTAATATCAGGATCTTGTTTAACATTGCCATTGCTTTTGAACTATTTTAGTGCCATGGAAGGATATTTGTGGACACAAACTTCTTTCATGTGAGATATCTTGTACAACCTGTTGGCACCGCCGTGTTGGTTCATGTGGGATATGACTGTTCTTTCAAATGGAATCTGTTGGTGTCAAATAACGATCAATCTCATTCAATGTTTGCTGCAAATCTTTGTTCATTCTCTTGTCTTTGACTTTGATCACTTAGATTTACTTTATCCTGACTTAAGGTAATGTTAAATCATGACACTGAGATATCATAGCCTTGCAGTAGCATCTATGCTTGTTTTTTTTCTGTGATTCTTAACCATTGTTTTAGGCTTCAGGTCTGGGATAAGTATGGTTCTAAGGAGATGTGCTGGCTGTTATACCCAACCTTTACCAACAATGAGATTCTCAGACAAAATAATACAAGCCCCCATAGTCAGTTCTAAATTACATGTACATATCTCCTTACGCTGGTAAATTCATTCATACCTTTGTGCACTCATCAGTAAATGGGTACCAAGTAGGATGAGCTTATGATTTGACTCATTCTAGCACCACACAACACAGCACAGTTTGTTTACTCCCCAGGGAGCTGAGATGACAAATTCAGGAAACTATGCATGTTTTCAGCAGACAAATGGGTAGATTTGAATGGATCTACATTTATGTATCACTTGTATTATGATCCTTTGTGATCCTTTGTAGCAAGTATGTGATCTGTCACTGGTCTCTTTAGAATGTTACTGATACTATCAATGGCTTGCATTCTGCTTTTGTTTTAACCAGTTGAACTTCAGCCATTGTTGTAGAACATGTCCTATATCACTGGAGCATAGACGAAGCTTGGTTGTTACATCACTGACAACATACTACTATACTTCCTGAATGCTGAGAGATACTAGGGTGGCCTAGTGGATAGCACGTTTGCTCGTCATGCCGAAGACATAGGTTTGATTCTTAACATGAAAAACAATGTGTGAAGCCTATTTCTGATGTCCCACACCCTGATATTGCTGGAATATTGCTAAAAGTGGTGTAAAACTAAACTCGCTCTCTAACTCCTGACTCTTGTGTCTTTAAGAGTGTCAGTTAATTAGGAGTGCCAGGAACTGTTTAAAGATACAACGCACTGGTTATTGAATGGAATAGGCTTATTCCAAGTGTACATAATACAAAGAGTGATGACTGCAATTATTGAATAACTGGGACAACAGAACGAAAAAAATATCTTGGTCATTATGCAGGAGTAGCTTCCAGGAGGCCTAACAAGCCAATTCCTTCCTGCTCAGAGTCCCAGCTGTTGAAGTGGGAGAGATGTTAATTCCATTCTGAAATTGATCGCTCATCAGCTGATGAAATTCAGTTGAAATGTGATGAACCTTGGGTGAATGAAAATTCAGACAATTTTTTGATAAAAGATGACAGAATTCCTGTGCTAACCCAAATGATCTGCAGTGAAAGGATAACATTATTTTTTTAGTCATTGATGGCACTATAATTTATATTTTCCCCTCGCAGCCATATTTTTATCATTGGTGAGCATTGTTCCCGGCTGATAGGGGCAATTGATTGGACAAAAGGCAATGTCAGCTCTAGTCATGTGTAAACACATGTTGCACGGGTGATGTTTGACAAATGCTACTCAGGCAAATATTGAGAATTTGGTTCATTAGGACCAAATACACACAGAATGATCAAAATCTATGTTTAATTATAGATTTCTTCATTTCACTGTGGACGGAGATGTCAGTTTGCTTTCCCCATTTGATTTATCTGTAAATGGAAGAGAGAATTGTGGTTATGAAATCATTTCCCAATGATGTTGAAATACCTTGTGCAATCCATCAGATCTTCATTGTTTTCGTGACATGTAGAAATAGAGAGAGTGAGAACATGAAAGTATTTTGTTCCATTTATTGTAAGAAGAGTTGAAAAAAGGACATTTTAATTTGATCACAGTTTGATCTTTAGTCTCCATAAGTATATTAATTTTGCTGAGTTTTTAAAAAATAACATTTTTATGTTATGGTTTTGGCTTTCTCATCACCGGTATGCTGGAATTGATGAAATTTAGATGATGATTCTTGTGGTATCATAGTTTGGTCTTTCTCTCTTAAAATCTATTGAATTTGATGGGTTATAAAAAAGAACATTTTAGTGGGTCCCAGATTGCCCAGATTAGATTTGTCAGCTACCCAGGCTTGTGTGTTCCAGCAATGTTTAAAACATCGGAGACACATAGCACATTGGCTTTGTCACATATTAAGTGGACATGAAGGAATTTTATGGAAAGGACAACATCGTTTCTGAGTCAGTATAGGAAATGAAGGACACTTTTGGCTGGGAATGGTTTGCTTTTGATCATTTAGATAATCTACATTTTGTGTAAAAGGCAGTTTACTATTGTTTAAAGAAAAATGTATTTTATGTGTCATCATGCATAACATGATGATAGGGCAGTGGGGTAGCCTAGTGGTTCAAGACTTCATTCATCAAATTGTGATGTCCATTTCTGGTGTCCCCTGCCAGATATTACTGAGATATTGCTAAAAATGGTGTAAAACTAAGCTCACTTACCTGAATCACTGTCTGTGGTTCAGACCATCAATCACTGGTATGTAAGGCCTCGGTTCATACTGTACAGCCATGCTTTGGAATTGTGCCAACTGTAGCGTAAAACAGCATTCTTTTGCTTATATCCCTTACCACTGCATATCCTTTTTGAAAGAAATTGTGTGGGAAATGGGAGTAACCTCTGGGTCAGGATATACTTGTTATTTGTGTGAACACCTGGTGTCATTAATGGGTTTCGGTGATATATGCTTCTTAATATATGCTGGGGCAGTGGGGTAGCTTAGTGTTTAAAGCCTCTGCGCATCATGCTTAAGACCTGTGTTCTCTCCCCTACATGGGTACAGTATGTGAAGCCCCATTTCAATGTCCCTCGCTGTGATATGGCTGGAATATGACAAAAAGTGATATAAAACTCACATACTCACTCTAAACATATGCCCAATTTAGTCACTTATGTCAGATTATCGACATATTATTTTTACATTGATGTTATATATTGACTCTGCAAATGTTGGCGAACTCCTGCCAAAATGTCACAGTTACCAAATACATGTTTTATTTAAGTTGCTTGGGTTTACCTTTGAAATTTGGCCACTGACAAAAACAGACAATGTATTATTCATTATAATTATTGTCAGCTGTTTGATCTGGCTCAGAGTGATGCCTTACAAAACATGTGAACTGACGCCATTCAGCTTCTTGATCTGAGAACAAGTAACGTTTAGCCTCTGATCCCCGAAACACAGCCTATAGATGTATGCTGTGTGATTAGTTGCAGAGGGGGAAACTCTATTATTGACACCCTCAAAGTGAGGCAACTCTTTGGCTGCCATTTCAATCTGACTCTAAGGAATAACTTTTAGACTTACAAAGGAAATATTACTGTTGTTAGGTTCATGTAAGCAGTGATGATCTCTGTTGAGGTAGACCAGGATATGTATTAATGATTAGTTGTTACTTTGATAGAAATGTTGGTCAATGTTTGTCTATATGCTTAAAGATTATCCTCAGTCCAACATCAAGAAAAGTCTGCTTTCTGATGGTAATAAACATTTGGACCTTTCTATATTCTGAGGGCTTCTTATGTGTGAATTCAACTTAAACATATCTTCTCTGGTCAAGGTTATTCGAAGGCGTTGACAGTAAACTAGAGAGTTCCATACTGACCAAGATTCGCTCTCTTGTATTTGCTTGGTATTGAATCTTCAGCTTACAAGTAATTCAGTGTTATTTGAAAGTCCAACCAAGTAATATATTTGGTGTCAATATTTTAGCATGCCATTTGTGACTTCCGCCACACCCACAAAACTACTTTGTCCTGATTTTTTTGCTCATAATAGGAGACCAGCTTATGTTTATGTTCTTGCACTGTGATCAGTGATTTTGACTGGCAGAATTACGCCTCATGTACATCTGTTAATATGTTTATGCTGCCATACATGCAAAAACTGATGTCAAATTAATTGATGTATTCTGTAAACAGTTCCATGTTTACTGCTATAAATGCCCAAAATGATGTGATTTTCAGTTTATTGCATTGTGTAAACAGTTACAAGACATGTTTACTAGTGATTCTTGACAGGAAGTCAATCTTTACATATTCTTGGAAACATATGAAACAGACAGCTTGTGTATCAACATAATGGTTTGTTGCTATTTCTTTTCTGTTTCTGTTCACTCTGTTAATGTAGTATGGAATCGAAATACATGTCTCCTTATCTCTGATGTATTTGATTCGACATCAACAGTTTCCAGTGCTAGAAAATTATATTAATGATATTTTATTCTTTTTCAGGTAAGTGTTGTTAACTGTCGATTCCAGTGTCCCTGTTAGCCTGTGAGTACCAGGTGCATGCATGTCTCCAGTGTGTTTGACTGCTGTTGGTGTCACGAAGCAACTCTGACCCAGTCATAAATAGGCATTGCATTGATAAGGCCACACATTTGTACCATTCACTTATGCTACTCAAATCAAGTGAAAGATGACACACTGTTAGCTGATATCCATGTTAACAATCCATGACAGGTTAACTGCAGCCTTATGAAAAATATCACATATACTTTACCTTCTTTTCGTATTTCTAGTTATTTGCACAAAAAAAGCAACAACATAATTTTATTCACATTTTCGCATATCAGTCCACTAATATTAAAGGACTGTTAAATCTTTGAATGGCGTTTGAAACGGAATGTATGGTTGTCATCTTCTGTAGTCTACTAACTGCTTCAAAGTTTTAATTTAGTTGATGAAGATGTGAGAATATACTTCAGGTGTTGTGTTTGTCATGTTACAGAAGTTGATATCTGTAAATATCTCACCTTTAACAGGGAATATTTTATACACCAGTATGTAAAAGTAATAAAAGAAGTAATCTTTCCAAACTTCAGAAAGTTTAATAAGCTGCCTCATGACTGCTTCAAATGCAGATGTCATTAGTTCTATATAGCAATTACAGGTAATGTATACCACATATGGAAAATAAACTGTCTCTAAGATGTGTTAATTTATTGATGAGCACATTACTGTGTAAACAGTGGCAACTGTGACATAATTGTCACTTGCTTCATTTTGTGTCGTCATTCAGTTGGCACAGACTTAGATATTGTTGCCATTAATGTGCCCATTGGCACTTGTTGATTAAACTCTGACTGTGAAGCATGTGTTGGTTAAACTCTAACAGAAGCACTTGCTGGTTAAACTCTGACAGAAGCACTTGTTGGGTCTGACTGTAAAGCACTAATGTTGTCTGGTAGTTACACACAGGACATGCTGCAGGAATCCACAGCATCGATAAGTTGGCATAAATGGCGTCTCATCCACTTGTACCTTTCCAGCTTGACCTGTGGTAAGGGGAATGTGATCGGAATACTGATGTACGGTAATGTGCATGACACACTGCCCTGAACTGTATTTGTTACTTAGCTGTGTTCCAGGAAGGAGGGATCAGTTCAGGTTGATTATCTTTGGTGTCTTTACTGGAATGTTCATCTTGTCTTGATCTTGGTAGGACTGTGTACGTTGGCTTATATTTCGGGGAAGGGAGATGTCAGTGATAGGAAGGATGCTGACATGTTATGTCTAGACACTACGAGGATGGTGACATGTTATGTGTAGATACTACGAGGATGGTGACATGTTATGTATTGACACTATGAGGATGGTGACATGTTATGTATAGACACTATGAGGATGGTGACATGTTATGTATTGACACTACGAGGATGGTGACATGTTATTTATAGACACTACGAGGATGGTGACATGTTATGTATAGACACTACGAGGATGGTGACATGTTATGTATAGACACTACAAAGATGATGACATGTTATGTATTGACACTACAAGGATGGTGACATGTTATGTATAGACACTATGAGGATGGTGACATGTTATGTGTAGATACTACAAGGATGGTGACATGTTATGTATAGACACTACGAGGATGGTGACATGTTATGTATAGACACTACGAGGATGGTGACATGTTATGTCTAGACACTACGAGGATGGTGACATGTTATGTGCAGATACTACTAGGATGGTGACATGTTATGTCTAGACACTACGAGGATGGTGACATGTTATGTATAGACACTACGAGGATGGTGACATGTTATGTATAGACACTACGAGGATGGTGACATGTTATGTCTAGACACTATGAGGATGGTGACATGATATGTAAAGACACTACGAGGATGGTGACATGTTATGTATAGACACTACGAGGATGGTGACATGTTATGTCTAGACACTACGAGGATGGTGACATGTTATGTATAGACACTATGAGGATGATGACGTGTCCACTGTTGATGGTGACATGATATGTCTAGACACTACGAGGATGGTGACATGTTATGTATAGACACTACGAGGATGGTGACATGTTATGTATAGACACTACGAGGATGGTGACATGTTATGTATAGACACTACGAGGATGGTGACATGATATGTAAAGACACTACGAGGATGGTGACATCTTATGTATAGACACTACGAGGATGGTGACATGTTATGTATAGACACTACGAGGATGGTGACATGTTATGTATAGACACTACGAGGATGGTGACATGATATGTAAAGACACTACGAGGATGGTGACATGTTATGTCTAGACACTACGAGGATGGTGACATGTTATGTATAGACACTACGAGGATGGTGACATGTTATGTATAGACACTACAAAGATGATGACGTGTCCACTGTTGATTCTTTGACTTATGACATGATTTAGTGTAGGGATGTTGAAGAGAGAACTGGAACAGCTGTCACTGGCATGTTCAGTTAAAGCATAGAAGGAAAACTTGCACTATTTAAGTGTATGATTTGGAAGAATAGGAGTCACGTCACATCAAAAACATGCTGCATGCAGGTCTGAGATATCTATCAAAGAGCAAGGATACTTACGCATGTTCGTGGTAGGATATGTGATAAGATGGATAGATACACTTGTTCATGGGAGAATATGTGATAATATGAATAGATACACTTGTTCATAGTAGGGTGTGTGATGTGATGGATACACTTTTTCATGACAGTCTCAGAGCAGAATAGGTTCAAAGTTGCAGGGTAAGTTTTGTGATGTCAGGCATAAACTGGTTCTGTGATTTTCATACTTAAAGTGAGGTAGGTGAGCTTCTGTACTATTATGATCACTATCGCCTTGTTGTTTCTACTCTAGAAATTGTATTTTTCTACCAGTGATTATCTGGACTAAAATAGATATAGTAGTTTTGTTTATTTTACAGTTTAATATTAGTTTCTGTCTCTAAGCTATCCTTAAGGCCATACTTAGAAATCCATAGAAAAATAATAACTAGATGAAATGAATTTGGAATTTCAAATATGCAAATCATCATTTTCTGACATGCTTACAAAGCTTTTCTCAAGGACACAATTAGAAAATTGATTTTTCTGAAAAAATTATCGGATGCCTTCATCTCAGGATGGGAGCTCTCATTTCTGTATCTCTTCAGCCTAGCTTACAGTACTGATGAAGCAGAATGTGTGGGCCCAAATTGATTTTTCAATAAAACAAACAGCTTCTGATAATAACATGACCTTATTTTTTCTAATTGTAATGGGGAGCGTTGGTTTCACAATGTTTGAGAGCAAGATGGTGACAATTGGACAAGAAAAGGAATTAGTGGAATGAGTTAGAGCAGATGGTGTTGTGAACGTTAAATGGGAAATGACTAGGTGAAGTGATTTAAGAACCTCATATCTTCTTTAGATGGTCATCACAGCTTGGACATTGACTCATGTTGCTGTAGTACAATTATCTGTGAAAGCAGAGTGGTTGTGTCTCATACTGTTAATCTCTTTGGTGGAAAGATGACAGAATAATGAAAATAAACTCATGATAAAAGAACTGCCTGAGTGTTACCTCTAAAGGATGACTTTTCCAAGCATAACACTGATGACATCATCTCTTTGTATGGATATTGATCCAAACAAGCATGTTTATGTATGTATTCTATATAGACTCACAATATTCCTGTTTCTGTTATTTGAACATCAATAACAACATGCTGTTCATGCAGAGTCTGCCCTCACTATACGCATTCACATAGTGTGAGTAGTGCCATCATACAATAACTTTACCAGTGATAGCAGGGACATAGCATTCACACAGTTGGTGATATATGGACATTGATAGGAGGGACATAGCATTCACACAGTTTGTGATAGATGACATTGATAGGAGGGACATAGCATTCACACAGATGGTGATAGATGGACATTGATAGAAGGGACATAGCATTCACACAGATGGTGATAGATGGACATTGATAGAAGGGACATAGCATTCACACAGTTGGTGATAGATGGACATTGATAGAAGGGACATAGCATTCACACAGTTGGTGATAGATGGACACTGATAGGAGGGACATAGCATTCACACAGTTGGTGATAGATGACACTGATAGGAGGGACATAGCATTCACACAGATGGTGATAGATGGACATTGATAGAAGGGACATAGCATTCACACAGTTGGTGATAGATGGACACTGATAGGAGGGACATAGCATTCACACAGATGGTGATAGATGGACATTGATAGAAGGGACATAGCATTCACACAGTTGGTGATAGATGGACACTGATAGGAGGGACATAGCATTCACACAGATGGTGATAGATGGACATTGATAGAAGGGACATAGCATTCACACAGATGGTGATAGATGGACATTGATAGAAGGGACATAGCATTCACACAGTTGGTGATAGATGACATTGATAGGAGGGACATAGCATTGATAGAAGGGACATAGCATTCACACAGTTGGTGATAGATGACACTGATAGGAGGGACATAGCATTCACACAGATAGTGACAGATGGACACTGATAGGAGGGACATAGCATTCACACAGTTGGTGATAGATGACATTGATAGGAGGGACATAGCATTCACACAGATGGTGATAGATGGACATTGATAGAAGGGACATAGCATTCACACAGTTGGTGATAGATGGACACTGATAGGAGGGACATAGCATTCACACAGTTGGTGATATATGGACATTGATAGGAGGGACATAGCATTCACACAGTTTGTGATAGATGACATTGATAGGAGGGACATAGCATTCACACAGATGGTGATAGATGGACATTGATAGAAGGGACATAGCATTCACACAGATGGTGATAGATGGACATTGATAGAAGGGACATAGCATTCACACAGATGGTGATAGATGGACATTGATAGAAGGGACATAGCATTCACACAGTTGGTGATAGACATTGATAGATGGGATGTAGCATTCATGCAATTGGTGAAGGCATTAACTACAACGTGTGCATCTTTTGCACTATTAAACCAGTTAATTAACGAATTTTCCATTTTTGGCCCATGTTGAATATTGTATTCAATGTGTCACCATGCACATGGAGATACATGTATGAGTCCAGAGTATGCTGTAATAGAGCATAATTATTATAGACAAATCAAAAGTGTCCATTTAAATCCATTTGATCTGCAGAGCAAATTCTGAATTTATCCTTGCCTTGGATCATAAAATGACCATGTTTAGATTTCTAAATGGCTGAGAGAGTTACATGCATAATTTAGGCTGTATAGGGACATACAAAGAATCAACAAATGTTCATTCTGTTTGCCAATAATCATAAAAAAAATCTTGTATGTCACAGTAAAAGCTTGAAGATCTAAAGCATCTGCATTGAACTGTTATGCCTCCTTTAAAGATTTTCAACTCAAGCCAAGTACTTGGGCTCCAGCATGTTATGTACAAGTCATTTGCGATAACAAGCAGTGAGTGTCCTACCATGCCTATCTGATTCCTCATCAATTTCTCGATAAAAAGCGCAATGAACATATTCTGAAATGGATGAGTAGACATATATCATGCTAGACGCAATTGTAGTTTACTTGTAATTATCAATCGATACCTATTCCGACTTATTCTCAAATAATTAACATAGGGACATGGGGATATTGTTTGGGATTGTCATGATACGGACAATTAGAAAATAATCATCCGTGTTTAGTTTTGGATGCATGTTTTGCGCAATGTGTGACGCCAGTCGTCTGAATTGATATTGATAACAAGGTATTTTCGGATGATTGCCAGAAGCACTGCATTTCCAACAAATTGGTGACCACTTGGTGTGTAACTGTTCGTTTTAGAAGATAACGTAAAAAAATGGCAAGCCCCTTGAGGTTAATGTGGTGGTGGCTCATTGAATTTCTCTAATGGTTTAAGCTGGTATTTAACATCCTTTTTCTCGTGCATATTGTTTCAGATTGTGTGAGGTAATGACATTTAATCAGAGGATTATGAATGCTTAGGAAATCTGTCTACAAGCAAATTTTCCTGGCATTCATTATTTAAAGGAGTTCAATTTATGAGAATAAAACCTGCTGAAAATATCTGTTTAAACTGGCAAAACAGTTTTAAACTATAATTAATAAGATTTGAATGTTTACACTGTTTGTTCATTCATATTTTTTGCATTGTACGAAATATTACAGTTAAGCTTACTGGGGACATAAATTTCACTGATGCTGCCATGCACAGGAAGTCTCTTTCTGTTTAGACTTGACTGATGTAATCAAATATTTTAACAGCATATTTAAAACACTCCCCTCTATGGTGTGACTTGTTGATGGAACTGTTAGATGTTTAATTCATCATCCATCTCTCGCACATTGTACCCCCATGGGTTTGGGTTCAGGAGACCATATTGTGGATTGAGTGGTCAGACAGGTGACCTTGATAACCATGTGTCACTGTACTGGCTCAGTGTATTGCAGGAGGCCATATTGTGGATTGAGTGGTCAGACAGGTGACCTTGATAACCATGTGTGCCTGTACTGGATCAGTAAGAAAGATATGATACTTTACCGACAACAACTTTTTATATTATGATGCAGCATTCACAAGGGTGACAATAGAAGATAGAAATCTATACTGAAATGTCGGATCATAATATGATAAAGAAGTTGCCATTCATAAAGTACCGTCCGGGGGTAGAATGCCTTCAGCAACCCATGCTTGCCATAAAAGGCGACTCAGCTTGTCGTAAGAGGCGACTAACGGGATCAGGTGGTCAGACTCGCTGACTTGGTTGACACATGTCATCAGTTCCCAATTGCGCAGATCGATGCTCATGTTGTTGATCACTGGATTGTCTGGTCCAGACTCGATTATTTACAGACCGCCGCCATATAGCTGGAATATTGCTGAGTGCAGCGTAAAACTAAACTCACTCACTCACTCATAAAGTACCATACCTTTCTTATTATCGATCAACTTCTAAAATGCCAATCAAACAGATCATGTACCTGAACAGTCTGGATGACTTCTCACAATCATGGGATTGTCTTGACCAGATGATTATTTGCAGGCTACTGTCATTTAGCAGGAATATTGCAGAACGAAGCATTAGACAACAAACAAACTCTGCAGCTATGTGTAGAGCGCCAGCTAGGACTTGAGTTTGAAGTATATATGCTTTATTGTGACCACTGGTTATCTGGGCTGTTAGTATGGGATACATCCTCTTACTGCTCCCGTTCAGATCTATGAATAGCTCTACCCAACTGGCAACATGCATCTGTCTTACCTCACATATGAATGTTGTTCTCTGATTGGCTGAGCCCTCTTCAAATATTTTCAAACTTACAAACAAGTAACCTTTCTATCCACTCTGCTAGAATACTGAACACATATGGTACTTCATGGTAGTAATTCTTCATATTGAATAACATTGAATCATGTACGATGTACATAAATTACTTATGTTTTGCAAATGCAAATCGGTGGAAGGGAGATAACTCTAGGTCATTATTTTCTTGTCATCTGTAAAATCAAGCGATGGCTACAAGTTTTGTACCCATGCTTCCAACAATTAAAAATTAACATTTAGTTGTGTGGGCGCAGGGAGCAAAACCAAACATGGAGGGAGAATCAACCTATGTTCCCCTTATGACCAGTGAACTATAATACATATGATCAGGTGAGCTATGGAGAGGCTTAACATTTTCTTTTAATGCCAACATTTATATCAATAAGACATTTTCTAAAACAGATTTAAATAAAAACTTGTAATGGCAATGTTTTTGCGAAGATAGAAACAACAGATGCATTTATGGGTCAAACACCCTAAAGAGTTCGAACTGATCGAGCCGAACTCTCTCCTTGTCTGGTCGAGTCAAAGAAAACACCACTTGGACCTATATATCACTGGCATTACACTTAAAAGAAGTCTCAACCCAGAAACCCTTTTATTCACTCAAGCAAAATACACAGAAAGTCTGAACATAAAACTTGCTCTGCCTTAGACCATGTAGAGAAGCTTGTGAATGAGAATGAGAAGCTTCTTCCAATGTGTGGGTCATGGCCGGTTACTAAGGGGAGGAATTGCAATAGAGCGTTCAAAGACACACAGGTAATCAATTTCGCGTGTACATGCAGCTGTTTGTCAGAGAATTACGTTGTCATTGATTCGAGAGAATTCTCAGCAATGTGAGAAATGACCTTTAAGCCTCTTTTTGGATTTGCTATGGTCCTACAGCCAAACATCAATGGCAAAAAGTTCTAAGATTTCTGTCTTTGATTTTAGATTGCACTGAAATTGACATGAAAGAGACTTTTGATGGACATATATAGTACCACAGAGAACTACTATGTTGTCTTATTGATGAAATTAACAACATTCTCGCATCAAAATGTGAAGGATGAACATGGCTCTACACAAGAGATTGGTATATATAGTTTGTTGTCAGGAATGTGATATCTTAGATGATGTGAACATAAAAAGTACACTGTTATTGCTTGACGAAAATTGTGAGAATAAATAGCAATTTCTCATTTTCCCCTAGGAATGTTAAAATTGCTGCTCAGATAAATGTTTGGGGGCGAAAATGAATTAGGTATTGAATCTGATTTTTCAATTCAAGATTTGATACCATTAGAGAAATTCACTATCTAATCAATGAAATAATGTGTTGGATGAAATTTGGAAAATATGGTTTCTGAGATGTACATTTCATTGATGGAGGACTATAATAACACTGTGGATATTGACTTGACGGCAACATGGGCAATACTCATATTGTAAAGTACATTTGGGATTTGAAATATTGTAAAGGAAAAACACATGAAAGAGTGGACATATATCACTAAAAGAAAACCTTGTTATTTTATCTGTTTGCAACAAGATTTCATTTGCAAGAATAGATGACGAAATGGCTGTGATTAGATTGCTTGGCTGTGTACACGATATGTCTTTCTTTGATGAAATCGACATCAAAGAAAAATGCAATTTACTTGGAACATAAATAAACTTATATTTCATTTTAATCACATTTGACAAGAAGGTTGTTCAGTTAAGGGGAAGGATGTCATCACTGAATATGTTATTGTCATATGGTGACAATTTATTGAAAATTTTGGTCACAGTGGAATACTTCAGGAAAACCAAAGACGTCTTTGGGAAAACAATCCATCAGACACATAACAAAGATTGATCTACGTGGTAAGTGATGTTAACAAGAGACAGTAACAAAAGGACATGGCAAGATTACACTTCACTACTTGCAGTTATCTTTGAAATGGACCACAAATTTTGTTTTTAGCGACAGAGAATTTTCTAATAAGTGAAAAAGCTGTAATATAAGCACAAAACATCATTTTTCAATTATTCAGTGGGTCTAATGTCATAAGCAGTAATCTTGTGAGAATAGATAAAAATTTGTTCAAGTGTCAGTTTTTTTATGCCATTAACACACGTTCAATATGATTGCATTTTAAATGTTTACATCATTGTTGCCATAATAATAATAAGGTGTTTTTTGAGTACATGTATCTGTGTTCATCTGAGCGACACTTTCTCATGAATCATTGAGACAAACTCTTTGAATATCCTGTAAAGCTAACACTTCGGTTTAAATAATTGGACCAGTGATCGAACATTGTCTTTCATGCTTGTTTTTGCATAACATGCCTTTGAGTAAATTTTTCATTATCCTTGATCGTAAGTGATTTTTGTCTGCAGTTGTTGCTTTAGGTGGAAAACATGCTCATTGTTGCATCATCTTCAAAAGAATGGAAATCAGCTGATTTAATTTCTGAAATGGATGCTTGATCTCTAGAGACACTTAAGCTTCTCAATGACACTTCTTGAATGTTCAGACCTGGGATGAAGGGATTGCGGAAGGAATTCACTACTTGAAGGAATCGTTTATTTTAACTACTGTGATTATCTGTAATTCTGTTTGTTTAGAAGTGAGCTAGGTAATTATGGCTGCTTTGTAGTTTTCTTTATAATCGAAGAAACAAGATTGTAGGAATGTGTCCAACTCTGGGGTCACTGATGGTGCAGTACATGGATGGGCAGGTTGTTGGGAGGACCAAACTGTTCCAGTGTGATGAGCCGAGGTGTGAGAAGGGTGGGATGACTTTTTCAGATCAAATTGGGAACACAGAGAATGGGCTCTGTTCTCTGTACCAACATGGGAAAGACCTGATTGGCTGATTTTTTAATTTAAACATATGATGGGGCACTACAGGGGTGTAGAGGGTCACTATAAGTATATGATAGGACACTGAAAGGGTGTAGAGGGACACTATAAGGATATGATATCACACTAAATGGTGTAGAGGGGCACTAAAAGGATATGATATGACAGTAAAGGGTGTAGAGGGACACTATAAGGATATGATATCACACTAAAGGGTGTAGAGGGGCACTAAAAGGATATGATATGACAGTAAAGGGTGTAGAGGGACACTATAAGGATATGATATGACACTGAAAGGGTGTAGAGGGACACTATAAGGATATGATACAACACTACAAGGGTGTATAGGGACATTATAAGGATATGATACGACACTGTAAGGATGTACAGGGGACACTATAAGGATATGGTACAACACTACAAAGGTGTAGAAGGGACACTATATAGATATGATATGACACTACTATGTTGTAGAGGGGATGCTACGAGGATATAGAGGGACACTATAAGGATATGATCCGACACTACAAGGATGTACAGAGGACACTATTGGATGTACAGGGGACACTATAGGGATATGGCAGGACACTACAAAGGTGTAGAGGGGACGCTGTAAGGACATGACAGTACTCTAAATGGGGTGTAAAAGGGGACACTAGAATGATATTTCAGGACACTACAGGGGTGTAGAGGGGACGCTATAAGAATATGCAGGGGCCACTACAGGAATATTCTTGGGCTATATATGGTGTTGGAACACCATGGTTACAGACTATTTGTTCATCCACATTTAGATGGAGCAGTATATATTACTGTGGATAAATGGAAAGCTTAAGAAGGATGTGGCCATACATCACATCATATATGTAAAGATTCAGTCACATCCTGATGCATGATTTAAGAACATCATCTGGCAGACGGGTTGCACAAGCATCTGAATAAACTGATGTGAATGTACTGAATCAGTTTAGGAGAGCTAGGTTCACAAGCATACATGCTGCCATTAGGGAAACTTTAAACTTCTCCAAAGATCGTCCATTCCAAAATCCAAAAACATTTTGTTTCAGATCAATTGCTAATCATAAACATTGAAATCTGAATCAGACTGGAAGCAACAAGCTACATGATAAGGATAGTTAAGTGAATTCTTCAGATGCATAGTATTTCTTTGCGGGCATTGATCTGTTTCATGGAAAATCAGTTTTGTTTATTTTATTTTTTGGAAAGCCATATATCCCCTGTGAACTAGTTCTTGGATAAAATTCTTTTGATGTTTTCAAATGTCAAATTTATCTAACCCTTGCTTGATATAATATTGGGAGTTCTGATAACACTCACTGATTGAATTATCTATCGCACACTTCTCACCAGAAAACCGAATGGAGGCTTCATAATGAATTGAAATTCATCAAAACTGTGAGTAACATTTGATCAGCATTTAGTGAAAGAAATCCAGATTTGGTCAATCATGCACTGGTTTGAGTAAGAAATCTAAGCTAAAATCTTCCTGTTTTTGCTTGACATGGGAATTTCAATTTTGCAATTGACACCCTCCAGTACAAATCAATAAGATTTTTTAATCTTGAAGGAAAGTCAATCTTTCGTATTTGTTTAGAGCTCATTGGCCAAGATTGCTTCACCCTTGTTTAGTGTTTCCTAAGGCAGTACTGTTTGCTTGTTAGATACTCATATAACAGTTGATTCAAACATTAAGTGTCGATTTCAAGTAAAACAACATCTAAGCTTAAGTCATCCACTAAAGCTGTTTTATGCCATACCATTAACTGTTTTTGACAGATTTTTGTGAAAGTAAGATTCTGTTTTTGTATAAACTATACATGACTAACAACTTATCTTATCTATCCCTCTCACCATCATCAAATGTTATGTCATAACTTGCCCTTCTCACCTGATATTCAGTCCAGTTCCTTTGTGCCATACCGTCATGTTGTACATAGACCAGCCATTCTATGCATACTCCTCATGTGCTGCATTTCAAGTCCTCACTCCCGATGACCCGACCCCTCACATCCACCCTCAAACCACCAAACATTCACATCAAGCCTCTGTTCCTTATCCAGCACATCATATTCTCTAACCCATAGCACCTACAGCCTACACACCACCCTTCATATCACAACTTCAAACCATTAACTGCAATCACCCCATATTCCTTTATCCTCTGCTCCTTACATCTACTCCCTACCTTATATGTCCTCCCCCTACCCCCATCCCCTCACATTGTAACCCCTACCCCATATACACTACCCCATCATGTCAAACTCCTACCCCTCAAATCCTTTCCTCTACCCCAACACACCCTACCCTGTCACTTCCTACCTGTTCGGTCTTCCCCCTTTGAAAAAATGATAAGCACACTTTGACAATTGGTCAGTTCTTGTTCTGCTACATATTATGTGTCAACAATTTTCCAAAACAGTTTACATGTATGTTATTGAAGTGCAAGCACAGAATCAAAGAAAATAAACAAAAACATCACATTGTTATCCTACAGTATTTCCCACAATTGTCAGTGAGCATGCCATTGAACATTTCTCATACATACATCGTAGATAGTCAGTTATTGCAATGCCCATATCACATTTCTTACTATAGATGGCATCCCTTTGACTGAATTTGTCACTTAGAGCTCTAACTACTTTGATAGTAGCGCAGTATTTTCACAATGTATCTTCAGATCACATGTATGACTATAATGCTTAGTTTACGAGTGACATACATCATTTTCCAGTCATTTGATTTGAGAATTTGGATCATGCTTCTTCAGATTATCCTCGAACCAACCAAATTGTCATTGCCAACATAAAAAAAGTATAAGGGCAAGGGGGAGTTTTTTCGAATGGGAGGGGAAGAATCCCATGTACAAATAAACCCATACAATGGATATTTTTTAGTTGAGGTGACACATTCATTATCCAACTTTCACCTTGGGGTAGAAATTAGTCGCCATTATGGCGGCGACCCTGAATGACCTCTCCATCAGTATCCCCCATAGCCAATGATTCATCACACCTGAAGGAAGTTTCAGGCAGAATGGTGATGGTAGTACACCAAATGATTCATGACATGTTCACAAGGGGTCTGAAGGGTCACGCCCCTTGACTTAAAGAACGATGTCAAGATTACTCTGTTGTTGTTTGGGCCCTAGGGGCCTTTTTGAGGACTCTCTCGGGCCACTGATTCCTACTAGTGGGTCTTTTGAGAGCCCTAAATTGTTTTGTAACCCCCTTCAGGCCTCCCTTATGTTATGTGGAGATAGCCAAGAACGTCTTTGAAGAATTTTTCCAATGCTGATGCCATTTTAGTCCTCTGTTTGAACTTAGCTTGAAGTATGTGGACATATGGTGCTGTATTCGAAACAGGATTTAATTAATGTGTATTATTTCATCAACATGTTTTTCACTCAGCAGAAAGAGTGTGACAATGGTGGGTGATACAAACATCCTTAGATTTAAGATGTCTTATATGGCATGTCTGTTCATGTTTTATAGAGACAGACATCAAAGATAAATTAAAGTTCAGACACTTTCTTAAATAGGCATAAATTTGTTGTTTCTGTTGTGATATATGTTCTGGAGTGATAATTGTATGTGTCATAAAGGAACAAATAGGTGAGACATTTAATTTTAAGTGTGTTGAGCGATTCCAGTTTATGCATTTATAAACGTATAAGTATGCTCATTTATCAGTATTTTGCCAATACTCTGGGTCAATATGTTTATCTTTGTATGTATCAGCTTAAGGAAAGTTGTATTTTTTATGCATTAAGCATATCACAGGACAGTAGTAAAGTACCATGATTTACTGAAGAGAGTTGCATCCCTTTGGCCCTACCAGGATCCTACAATCTTTGGATAAAATCCATTCCTGCTATTATGTATGTAGGTTTCTTAGCTACATACCCTGATTCATCAAAGTAGTGACTAGCAAAGATCAACATGAATTTAGTATTTCCGCCATCATCAGTCTAGTAGACATAGTGGGATATAGATGGAAATGTGCTCTGGGAATAAAATTATTGTATTTGAGAGATGAGGGGAAAGAAACTTCTTAAGGCAAAAGGGTTAAGGGTTTGGGGGGGGGGTTTAAATAAATTTTTGTAATATTCTTTCTACTCCGTTGTTCAAAATGCTGAATTATGTGTCTTGAAGTGCAGATGAAAAATAATCTGCCAGTCTTCAACAAATTCCACTGGCCCCTTTCAGAATATCACCTGCATCCCAACTAATGATGAATGGAATATCTCCGTGAATTGACTGGAGATTGGACTTAAACTTTTCGGTAGAATACTTAACAAGGTCTGGTGTCTAGACTTTCTTAACGACTTTCCAAATACTTACACTGTTAACTTGAATTAATGCTCATCAAAATCCGGCCATTTATCGGAGTATCCCTGATGGTGATATGCCAGCCATGGGGATTTGTCACATGTTGACAGAAACAGTGTGATCGCTTCATTAAACTATGAAGCTGAGGAACATGAAGCCGGAGGAGAGTGTGTTTAACGATTATTATGCTTTCCACACAGCTATTTGATATTGTTGGTATTTGTAGTGGACCTGATATGCCTTCACACTTCTGTGGTGTGTTATGGAAAAGTTTTGAAGGTTTTAGTGATTTTGTTTAGTTTTCAAAATAATTTGGTTTTGTTAGTGAGGATACCTTTTTATTCAAAGTGTATAAATATGCAACAGTCTGATTTTGACTCAAACTAGCAAAACATGTGAACAGAGGCGTTCTTAACGTATGAATTATAAATAGTAAAACTGTTTCTTGTTTGTATTCCATTTTATATACTTCTTCTTTTTTTTTTTTCAAACTGTTTGTTTTGGAAACAGTAGGGACGTTTTGAGAGAAGTATTATGATTTGAATATCGTATTAGAACTTTGCTAGAATAAGCTAAAGGGTTTTCAGTTTCGTATTTGCCATAAAAAATATTTTGGTATGTAAAATATGGACAAAGGATATGGATGGATATTATCATGTGTACAATGAGTTACATTTGTTGTCAGTGATCTTACATTAGAAAATACATATACGATAATTGTTTCTAGGGCTGTAACGATTCACTAACATATTTGGTTAAATGAACAATATCCATGATTAATTTCAATTCCTTATTCACAACCATGAGAATAGAATATTCATGATTTGAACAGAAGAAGGAGCATTATGACCATATTTTAGTTTCTATGCAAGATGTGCGAAAAGGAACATATATAAGCCAGGCAGGATAAGAACCAACACTTACGTTGACAGTATTATTGTCGCAGGTCATTGTCAGGATAAATCAATGCTATCAACATGGTCAAAACATGTGAAATTATAATCAATAACTCACCCCACAGGCACTGACCGAGGAATACAGGAACTTACTCATTCAAGAACTCACCATACAGGGACTCACCCAGGAACTCAGGAACTTACTCATTCAATAAATCACTATTGAACTAAGGGTCTTGCCCAGGAACTTACTCATTACTAACTCACTCACTCAGGAACTAATTGTCTTGCCCAGGAATTTACTCATTCATTAACTCACTCAGGAACTTAGAGTCTCATCTGGGAACTTACTCATTCAATAACTCACCCACTCATAGACTCACTCAGGACCTGTGGAACGTACTCATTCAATAACTCACTCAGGAACTCGGTCTCATCCACGAACTTACTCATTCAATAACTCACCCACTCATGGACTCACTCTGGACCTCTGGAACGTACTCATTCAATAACTCACTCAGGAACTCGGTCTCATCCACGAACTTACTCATTCAATAACTCACCCACTCATGGACTCACTCAGGACCTCTGGAACGTACTCATTCAATAAATCACTCAGGAACTCGGTCTCATCCACGAACTTACTCATTCAATAACTCACCCACTCATGGACTCACTCAGGACCTCTGGAACATACTCATTCAATAACTCACTCAGGAACTCGGTCTCATCCACGAACTTACTCATTCAATAACTCACCCACTCATGGACTCACTCAGGACCTCTGGAACGTACTCATTCAATAACTCACTCAGGAACTCGGTCTCATCCACGAACTTACTCATTCAATAACTCACCCACTTACAAACTCAGGGCTTCACTCAGAAACTACTGTTGATTCATGTTGTCATCAAAGGCAATGCCAATTACAGTGTCAAGTTACATCTTTTGGGTTGGCAATGACAAATTGCCCAACAATGTTTAAGGATTAATCTCCAACATAACCACCGTTCCAGTTCCCTGACCTACCATAAATTATTCTGTCAAAAAACAACCGCTCACTTTTTAAAATAAAGATTCCAGTATACTACTCTATGAACCAGACATCGGAAAGGTGCCATTTACAAAGGGTCATCTATATATTATGCATAGCCATGTATCTATAGTATATTTTACACCCCATTCAACTCCTAATAGAATTAGATTCGTGTTTACTTGAGGATACAACTCCTGCAAGAGTGTAGAGGCAGGATACCCTCATTCACTAAGGGTATCATTTTGACTATTCATTTATGTTCCCTGTTCATCACAATTCAATGTTTGAAGAGACACCATTTTCTTAACAACTGACTGCAAGTCGATCTGCTTAGCCCGCAATAGATCGTGCCAATCACTGTCACTTGGACATGCATCCTACTGATCAATTTCACATCCCCTTCCCAGAGGCAAATGTGTTGGGATGGCCTTGTATTGCCTTTCTTTAATGGATAAATTCTGTTCTTTGACTTCTCAAATAATGGAAATCAGAAAGCTTTATTGACCAAGCTTGCATAAAGCCTTCAGTTTTAACTGATTTTGACAGCTTATATAGATCTTGTGAAATTTCAGACACTTGGCTTAGGGATGGTTTTCGATTGCTTAAGAAATCCATAGTCAGTGTTATCTGTTCTAAAGGATTCCTTGGAACTAGTTTTCCTCCCAGACATGTAGATTGCATCTTTGGTCATAAATCTAATAAAAGTGGGTTCCACTTGTCCGGTCTGAAATTTATGTGCTATTAACACATTGTCTAGTACACATTGTGGTCTATTCAGTGTGGCATATTGAATATATATCTTGAATATTTCCCAGTGCTGACAAACTAATTCTGAACTTTAGGATTCCCAATAGATATCTCCTGGAATGTTCATTTCTGTGCAGTCTGTGTTGTATGTGTTCATAGTCTTTTAGTCATTGAAGATGTATGGAAATCATGATTTATGCATTTATACTATGTGGGCATGTTTTGTAAAAGCAGTGACACTTTACCATAGCTTCTGTGTTCTTTAGGGGATAACTGTACTGTGTTTGATAAACTAGGGACATATACTGTTTTGGAAATGACAATGCCCAGAAAAACAGCATTAAACCAATGGCGTAGGGATACATTCAAAGATTTTAGTGAATTTGTTTTCAAATTGCAACTCTAAGTAAAAATATTCTCAGTACTTTTTGTTACACTCCACCACCGAATCTAACAAAACCTTATGCGTCAGGTAACCGTTAAGATTAACCAATTGGAACACAGCGTACCAAATCGCGAAAGTGCACATTCGCACATACCTTTTCAACTTTTTATCTCGAAAAGGTTCATATGCTATTTGGCTTACGCTCGCTTCCAGGTGATGCACACAGCTTGCGTACAACCATGACAATGGTGAGTAAACGGTCGCTGAAAATGGTATTTTGGGCAATATTGAAGGATGTCATCTTGCAGAAATATTAGCTAATGGTAACCATGTCAACAGAAACCCCAAAGCATATATACTGCAGGCCAAATAACTGTGTTATATGCAGATTTGTTTGTGGAGAGATCTGTGTCAGTGACCTGAATATTTTGAAAGTCCCTCCGATCCCTAAATAGTAGCGGTTGTTAGTTAAATCTATTTAACTGTCTCGCGTTTGATTGGATGGTCATTGGTCGCTCAAAGGTTACCTGACGTGACCTTCTGCTAGGTTTTGTTAGACTCAGTAGTGGAGTGTAACGAAACACACTGAGACTAAGTTGATTAAGGCTGAATTGCAACTGTATATGGATTATATGGTCAGAAATTTATAGCACTGATGGATCAGAACTTCTGTTGCACATAAAGCTGAACAATAATTTTTTGTTGTGTTTGACACTACCCAAACAATATTTCATCTCAGATGTGTGAAATAAACTGGTGAGTAATGCTATTTTTTCACTTATATGTTTTAGATTTGTAGATCTGAATGAAATTGTTTTACAAACATGGTGGCACATGTTTCACTGCAAAAATCTGTGATTCTAAATCAAAATGTTTGGCTGCAAGGTGGAGACTGTTTCAAAGATATCTGACACTTGCGTGTAAGCTCTTTGGTGTGATTGGCATGGAAATACGTCAGAGTTTGGCGTAGGGTACTCCAGTCCAGCTCTGATAAGAACACTGCTTTAATTTCACATCAGCTTTATTCAAGTCGGCAGGTGTTTTTGCAGAAATTCTGTTCCCAGTTGTCCTGCATGCCAGAAGGGCATTGTTTGAATAAGGAACAGCACTCTCCTCAGCTGACATCAGGTATAAATTATACCACTGTTTTTATTTGTGGTAGAACTTTTAATCTTTACAAGAACTCTTTAACACTGCTTAAAGGTGCATGATCAAAACTGGTTTCATTTTGTATAATCCAGTGTGGTGTTGCTATGAGTTTTCAGATTCTTTTAATTGCAAACCCACAGGACATTTTTCACATTTAATTCCATTTTGTGTTTGCTTTAATCTTTATCATCAACACCAATCCCCAGATTTAATATGATGGTAAGAGAACATCTGTCAAAGAAGCACACAGCCATTTTTGTGAGTCCTGTATGCTGGGTTTGTTTGTTTGTTGATTGTGGATCACTTCCATGCTCAGTCAAGGAAGGTGGGGCACCTTATTGCTAAAAGAGGCATAAAACTATAATCATATAGTTTTCAATCGTTTTCTTTTTTAGAAATCTGTATGCTGTAAAATATACTTCCTCATACAGGCTGGTTTTGGGCAGTTTGTGGATTGGGATAATTTTATGATGGTTTGAAAGGATAAATTTTAATAATATTTTTTTATTTTGACTATAGCGAAGCCTCATAAGTTTGGATGTACCTTTCTAAGTAATGTGTTCAAGGTGAAGAGGTATTTTGCCTCTCACTTGATGTGCATGTTCTTATGGACAGTGCACTGCCAACATACCAGGCGAGTTAGCCAACATACCAGGCGAGTTAGCCAACATACCAGGTGAGTTAGCCAACATACCAGGCGAGTTAGCCAACATACCAGGCGAGTTAGCCAACATACCAGGTGAGTTAGCCAACATACCAGGCGAGTTAGCCAACATACCAGGCGAGTTAGCCAACATACCAGGCGAGTTAGCCAACATACCAGGCGAGTTAGGCAACATACCAGGCGAGTTAGGCAACATACCAGGTGAGTTAGGCAACACCATTGAAACAAACTGAATCAGTAAAGGTTGTCATCAGCTTGATTTCATGGACTGTAGTTCTGATCCACACAGAAACATCTGGTGTCCTTTTAGGCAAGTTACTTTGGCTGAAATATTACTGGTCATCCAGCTGTGAAGGGGTACCTGGTAGGAGGAGACAATAATGCCACTGTTTACCTAGTAAATCACAGGGAAACAGACTTCTCTACATGTGGTTAGGTTTCCTCTCTGTTTTCTCTGTGGGAAATAAATAAGATATCACCTCAATGGACAAATGTTCCTGTAATTTTGTCCAGGTTTCTTCACAGGCTATGCTATATAAAGTTGGTGAAGAAACATGGAAAAATATACGGGAACATTTGTGCTTTCATGTGATCCCATATTTTTCCCTCAGTGTATATCGCTGGTGTCAAATACAACTGATGATAATAAACAATAAAAAAGGGTTACCTTGCCACTGTAAAACTTGCTAGAATCTCTAATTTTAGCACCATGGTGTCATCCTGATACTGCATGGTGAGTGCGATTGTTTTGTTAATTTGTCCAATTCCATCAAACAAGTAATTACATGTCAAACATGCCAGCAACCCAACTTAGGGAATGGCGCACTGGACACGTACACAACCTGGATTAGCAGTGCCAGAACATTATTAGCCCCATACGGTGAGAAGGGCTGACATCGAATCAAGGGAGATCTCTATTGCCGTACCGAGATGCTGGTTATTGGCTTGTTCTAGTTCAGTATGTCCTGCAGATTCACCAGAACATTTTAACATGTCCTTTCTCCTCACACCTTAAACTGATACTGTTACACCTTTGTACCATTAATCTATATCATAATGTTCTTCAAATGATACTCTTTAGACCAATGCTGTTTACTGGAAGATTCCAGATACTGAGGGTCTATGTGCTCATATCCTATATTCTGAATGTTGAACTGATACTCTTCATAGTATTTGTCTTTATACTGACTGTCATTATATTTGTTTTACTCTTCCTACTAAGTTTGTTTACAGTGATACTCTTAATAGTATTTGTCTTTATACTGACTGTCATTATATTTGTTTTACTCTTCCTACTAAGTTTGTTTACAGTGATACTCTTAATAGCGATGCGCTATATACTGATTATCAGTAGACTGACACACTTTATATTTATCTTCTATATAGTGGAGTATCCTCGTGGTTAGAACATTTGCTTGTCATGTTGAAGGCCTGGGAAGCCCATGTCTGTAGTCTTTTGACATGATATTGCTGGATTATTGATATAATAATCATAAAACCACTCACTCACTCACTCACTCACTCACTCCTTTTAGTAATTGTCATTGTACTGATACACGTTCTACTTTATTCTTTATGATACCAGTTACCTGTTACTGATGGCATTCTGTTATAACTGAAACTTTATTATGACTGAAGCATTCATGAAGGAATCAATAGTGACAGGTGTTGTTCTAACAATAGTGCTTTTAATTGCTGGGTTGGTGGTGATGAGGATAAAGCCAAGAACAGTTATGATAACACACAACTTGGAGTCCATTTGCTGCATCTACAGAACAGTCTGTGATTCTTTTAGCTCCAATTACCCAAACCAAACTCTTGGACCACCTGTTGTTTGCTGATTAATGTTTTGTGTTTTATAGTAGTGGAGGGAAACATTGCCTAGCAACAGGGAACTGCGTCGTCACCATCAAGTATCATTTTTGGGTGGACATATGATACTAATGCTGCTTTATATTTGTGCAGTGATATTTGTTAGGCAACTACTTAATAGTTGACACATGTACGTATTGATTTGCCATATTTCTTCCGCCATGTGTCCAAACTGATTTGTTGTAATATCGGAGAAAATTAGCTTTTTGAGAGACTGTGGATATATGTTACAGAATTATTTTCCATTTTCTTATCAGGACAAGGAAATAGATGACACGAATATGCAGTAAAATAGCAGGTCTGTCGACTAAGCTGGTGTAATTTGGTGTGAATGATGAAGAAAATTGGGATAATATGGATGTTTATAATCCATTTATGTAGAATTATCACCACATCACAGAGAAATATTTGCATTAGAAGCAGGTAACAGACTGTGTCCGAGACCCTCAGGTCGTGCAGTACACATGAAATATACTTCCTGTCTCCCTGGTCGGTATTCAAGTGGACATACATAGGTGATGTAGTTTGTGAACATAGTCAATGATGTCAGGTGTGGTTAGATTACATCAGTCTTAACCAACATAGTCAATGATGTCAGGTGTGGTTAGATTACATCAGTCCTAACCAACATAGTCGGTGGGGGACTTTGTGCAGGAAACATGTTATTCCATGGCTTTACATGTTGACATGGGATGAAAGCCTAAAGAAAAATAGGACAGTAGGGTAGCCTAGTGGTTGAAGTCTTTGCTTATCATGCCGAACACCATGGTTCAATTTCCTACATGGTTATAATGTGCAAAGCTGATTTCTTGCGTCCCCTGCCGTGATATTGGTTGAATATTGTAAAAGCGACATAAAACTTCACTCACTCATTCACTCACTCACTCACTCACTGAAGAGAAACAGGTCTAAACATTCAATTACTACTGCAGTGAAACCCATGAGCTTGGGGTATGGTGCTAACAAATCTAGAAGTATGGTGGAGGGAACTAGGATTCAAATTACACAAATACAGGATTCTGCTTTGCAAAAGGGATGCAACTCTGAGCAGCAAATGCCTGGATGACCCATTTGATGAAATAAATATGCTTCTCTGATACAGTTATCCAATTGGTAGGGTAGCCAAGTGGGTAAAGTGTTTGCTTGTCATGCCAAAGATCCAGTTTAATTCTCCACATGGGTACAAAGTATGAAACTCAGTTGTGGTGTCCCTGAGGTTATATTGCTGGAATTATGCAGGGTAAAAACAATACTCACTCACTGATACAATTATTCATGCTTAGTGTCATTATTAGGTCTGATTTTTTACAAACCTCCATTGTACCAAACACATACCAAAAGCGATAATATTTAGAAAGAACCCAGAGTCTGTTTGTTACATGCAACCATTACTGACCATATTTTCCTTCAATTTACATTTGTTGACGTAACAACCCAACTCCTTTTAGTTGTCTGGAAACATGTATGTGAAAGACACCGAACAGGTTAATTAGTCATGGCTGACTTTGGCATGGAGAAATGGACATACTCATTTGATAATATTGTTATGTGCCGGCACCTGATCTACAAGGATAATTGAGTTACGAAAGTTTAAATTGCTATAAGAAATGTTGAAACACACCAGGAAGCTTTTCTACATCAAACAGAGATGCGGACAAGATAGTTCAAAATAGAAATGAATTTTCCAGATGGAATTGAATTCTTAAAAGTATATTACCAATGGCAGACATTTTCAATTTCTGGATCCAATTAGAATACAAGGATGACCCAAAGTCCCTTCTGTTGGTTCGAGCATTTCTTTGAGTACCAGCGTCATCTCCAGGAGATTTTGAATCAACATGCCTTCAATATAGACCCCAATCTGTAGGAGTTTCCAGAAGAAATAGCAAACCAGCCAAGCTGAAAATAGTTGACTCTAAATTGAATCTTTCTGCATTGGTGCCCCTAACTGTCGGCTTTTTATGGAATCTATGTGCCATAATGCTGATGTGTGGGGAGAGCAGGGTGAAAACCAATTGATCAAGCCCTTGAGGTGACCAAGAGAGTCTTGATTTTACAGGTTCCAGATTTGACTTGCAGAAACTCTACCCTGACATTATTGGGTTTGGTGCCATCAAATCCAATATGTATATCAGTAACCGAATTTTCATGGTGCACTCAAGGCTTTGTTTAGTTTTTATTGAAGGAAAAGAGATTGATAAACCCATCTTGTTAGTCGGATTGGGGTCTTTTATAGCATTGAATATAGATCCTCCAGTACTAATGTTTGGGCCTGGTCACTTAGAGTTTATATAACATATTCATGTTGCCATTATCTTAGTAACTTATGTCTTTTGTAGTATACATATTCAATAATGTTCATGATCTACAGTGTATCATGCAATCATTCAATGATGGTTATCACAGTGTCAACTTTGTAAGCATCTACTATGGTTTTACTGCTCTCCAACACCATTGCTTCAGTGGACTGCAATAAATGCTGATTACTGTCCAACTGAAGGGTAATTGTTCTAGAGCATGTGTCACGACACGTGTGTTTATTTGTTCTGGAATTATCAATGGTTGGAACTATGTTTAGAAGGAAACATGAGTGTAAGTTAGAAACAACACTAGATGGTGGTAAAGATGTAAGTGAGTGAGTGAGTTTGAATTTATGCTGCTTTTGCCAATATTCCAATAGTATGGCAATGGGATGGGAGACAACAGAAATGGGATTCACAATTTGTTCTCTTTTGTGGAATTGAACCCAGCCATGATGAGCAAACACTTTAACCACTAGGCCACCCCACTGCCCCAATAGAATGTAAGTGATGGTGTCTTCCTTATTTGGTATTTGATGCAACAGGATGTGTAGGGGGATTGCATCATGAGGTCATGCTGCGAAAGTTTAGCTTTGCACAAAAGAATTAGTATCCAAAGCTTGAAATATTACACGCTTGGTGTAAAGTGGTATATCTTTGTGATAGGGTATAACCAGTCAAAATTGCATCCCAGTCCATCAGCAGTTGGGCTTGTGAAGGTTGAGACATGGAATTTGAGTAGTGCAATAATTTCCAATAGATTCTGCAGGAAAGACAATTATGACATGGGAATCAAACTTTCTACATCATTCTGACATTCACCTCTGATGACAAACATTTCATCCCTTGGTTTCATTGACACACTGAATCTCAATATTGTTCCTTCCAAACTGAAATAGGTGACGACTTGTGTATAAAAATAACAGTTGTAATTCTCTGATGTTGTATCAAGTCATCTTGAAATGTGGTCCAGAAATTTGAAGTAACTATGGCAACAGGGATTAGGGATTCTATGGGATCCTTTTGTTTTTCGTTCTATCTTTAATAATCCACTGGTCAGCACTGGAGGAGTAAGCTACACTGCTTCACTGTTCACACGTGTGACTGATCGTCCTAACTGATCCTTCTGACTGATTCTGTTGGATTGAGGTATAGGTTTAACATGATTTTAAGCATTGCTGTATGGCTTACAATCCTCCTTAAAGCATAAGTCAGCTACCCTCAGAATATGAACACAAGAACTGATTTTTTATCATACAAACCACTAAAGGACTGATTTGTCTGATTGAAATGTCCAAGTGCCATGTTTTATATGACATTTCAGTGTGCCTATCTGAAAAGTGAACTACAAAACCTAGTCTAACACAGAGACACATGTACAATTCCAGATATACCAAAAGCAAATGTAATGTTCCTTTCAAGGAGGTGACACCAGGTGTTTATATGAACTAGTGTTTTTGGACCCATCAAACTGAATTTCCTCAATGTGTTATTGCTCTGTGAGATGATGGCATGTTGCTATGGTAATGTGAAGGAAATGAAAGTCAACACTACAACCAATTCCTCAAGATTGCGGCCCATCTACACAGAGACTCATCTATGCTGAGACCAAGACAAAACCAAAGATATACAATTAAGGTTGGGACATTGAATGTCCATGTAACATATTGCAATGGACAATTCCTGAACCAAAAAGATCCATGGTTCTCTGTAGCTTGCCTGCCTCTCAGAAATCTGATTAACAGAGCAGTGTGTTACAGTAGATCTACTGACAATGTGAAATTTGGTGAAATTGATGCAATTACACGACAACGGACTGGGAAATAAGAAGTCTGCCATCATGATTAAACTTAGATAGAACCGTATGTTGATAGCAGGAAGACAAGCGATGTGGAGAAACATATCTTGAGGGTGTAATTTACTTGCCCACAGCACTAGATTAAATAATGACTGTTGTCAAGGAGCGCCACATCCTTCATATTGCATGATGGGAAGATGTAGGAAATAGGCGACTATTAATGAAACATATTCCATTGTCTATTATTCATGGCAATGCAATCTGTGCAATGTTTTTGAAATTAGTGAACAAGATTGGATACTTTGTCATATATGATAGACAAATGTGCCTTTCACATGTAGGCTTCGTGTCAGTTGTACATTTTGCAAGGCTTGCATGGTCGTCATGGACAATGTGTGAAATGCATTATCCATGTACATTTCACTGAGCATATAAGCAAGGGGTTCTGAAGTGGAGCTAACATGCAGGCAATTACAAATACATGACACAAAACAATATCCAGTTTCTGTTGCTGTGACTTTTCTCCTGAGACATCTATCCGAATTTGAGAATATTCAGTTGTTTGGGGAACCTTTTCTTTCAGCTTGGGATTTCTCAGGTTTCAATGTACATGTGGAACTTCCGATGATTAAATGGCAACATTACCTGGGAATTTCCATCCATTAGCCTTAATGCTATTTCTCACTTTTATTGGTTTTGTTTTATAGATATCAACTGACAAGGGTTCATTATTATATCATGTCACTTTCATGATTTGCTTGTATATTCTGTCAAACCTTTTGGTGTATATAGATATACAGGTCCCTGTTGTAGAATATTTAAACTGCAGTTGCTTTTGAGCACTTTAGCTAATGTACGCCACCATGGTATATGTAATGCTGGATTATTGCTGAAAGCAGCATAAAACTAAACTTACTCACTCACTCAGTTACTGTATCATTTTTGTGATGTATCATTCTTTGTAATCACAAATTGTGATCCCTAATTTCTGCCTTATAAAGACAGTCAGTGCTATTGGAAAACTTTTTAGCTGTAAGGATCATGTACATATACATGGACAGCAAACAGTACACAGCTGTCTTGATACTCTTTAATGTTGAATTTGTATGCCAGTATCCAGTGAAACGTTTCTTCTTTGCAGACAACTTTCTGTCACCAACAGTGTATTGATTGGAACTTAAGATATCCATGAATGAAAAATGAGTCTGAAACAGAACAAACCAATGTTATTTTGTATTTATGGTCAACAGTCTCTAGTCACAGTATTTCCATGTATTTTGAAATGTAGACAAAATGTCTTCTCTATTTCTGTATCTTGAAATAGGAAACACGACAAGAGTCTCTTATGTCAGCGTACATTGCCACTATGATCAATTTCATGTCCATTTCACGACAACAGCGCCATCTATGGACGAGTACTGTAAGTACTCTGTTGCATTGCTTCTGGGGAGTCTGCTCTCAAACCCTTCAAGTCCATTATGCTCATCTTCTCACAAGTGTGAATTTCCGTGCCGGCTGTATGTGAGACCAATGTGTATACACATGAGATTAATTGTCTCTTATCCATCTGTTGTTTTCTCAGATGTTGGGAGGGTTTAGTATTTGGGAGATGTATCAAACCAAATTGGAACCTGACTTGCTTGGATTCAGAATATTTCCAGTGGATTTCAAATCCATTCAAACACTTCATATCTCATGATGAGTATATAGATTACAATGAGAGAGTGAGTATGTAGATTACAATGAGAGAGTGAGTATGTACATTACAATGAGAGAGTGAGTATGTACATTACAATTAGAGAGTGAGTATGTAGATTACAATGAGAGAGTGAGTATGTAGATTACAATGAGAGAGTGAGTATGTAGATTACAATGAGAGAGTGAGTATGTAGATTACAATTAGAGAGTGAGTATGTAGATTACAATGAGAGAGTGAGTATGTAGATTACAATGAGAGTGAGTATGTAGATTACAATGAGGGAGTATGTAGATTACAATTAGAGAGTGAGTATGTAGATTACAATGAGAGAGTGAGTATGTAGATTACAATTAGAGAGTGAGTATATAGATTACAATGAGAGAGTGAGTATGTAGATTACAATGAGAGAGTGAGTATGTAGATTACAATGAGAGAGTGAGTATGTAGATTACAATGAGAGAGTGAGTATGTAGATTACAATTAGAGAGTGAGTATATAGATTACAATGAGAGAGTGAGTATATAGATTACAATGAGAGAGTGAGTATATAGATTACAATGAGAGAGTGAGTATGTAGATTACAATGAGAGAGTGAGTATATAGATTACAATGAGAGAGTGAGTATGTAGATTACAATGAGAGAGTGAGTATGTAGATTACAATTAGAGAGTGAGTATATAGATTACAATGAGAGAGTGAGTATGTAGATTACAATGAGAGAGTGAGTATATAGATTACAATGAGAGTGAGTATGTAGATTACAATGAGAGTGAGTATGTAGATTACAATGAGAGAGTGAGTATGTACATTACAATTAGAGAGTGAGTATGTAGATTACAATGAGAGAGTGAGTATGTACATTACAATGAGAGATTGAGTATGTAGATTACAATGAGAGTGAGTATGTAGATTACAATGAGAGAGTGAGTATGTAGATTACAATTAGAGAGTGAGTATGTAGATTACAATGAGAGAGTGAGTATGTAGATTACAATGAGAGGGAGTATGTAGATTACAATGAGGGAGTATGTAGATTACAATGAGAAAGTGAATATGTAGATTACAATGAGAGAGTGAGCATGTAGATTACAATGAGAGAGAGTGAGTATGTAGATTACAATGAGAGAGTGAGTATGTAGATTACAATGAGAGAGTGAGTATGTAGATTACAATGAGAGAATGAGTATGTACATTACAATGAGAGATTGAGTATGTAGATTACAATGAGAGAGTATGTAGATTACAATGAGAGAGTGAGTGTGTAGATTACAATTAGAGATTGAGTATGTAGATTACATTGAGAGAGTGAGTATGTAGATTACAATGAGAAAGTGAGGTGAGAAGGAGTATGATATGTAAGAAGACTGTTGACCACAGAATTAATACTTTCTTGGTTCCTTGTACCTCTCTATTGGCAGACACAGTATTTGCCTGTACTGTAGTCATACTTCCCATTAGATCCTAATATACAGTTCCCGTCAGATCCACCACACAATTCTCATCAGATACACCACACAATTCCCATTCTGTCCCTCTGTTTCAGTTCTAACCCCGTACTTCCCATTCGATCCTAATATACAGTTCCCGTCAGATCCACCACACAATTCCCATTCTGTCCCTCTATTTCAGGTCTAACCCCATGCTTCCCATTAGATCCTAATATACAGTTCCTGTCAGCTCCCACCACACAATTCCCATCAGATTCTACTACAGAATTCTGATCAGATGATGCCACACAATTCCCATCAGTACCTACCACACAATTCACATAAGTACCTATACACAATTCCCATCAGTTAGTACCACACAATTCTCATCAATACCTACCACACAATTCACATAAGTACCTACCACACAATTCCCATCAGTTAGTACCACACAATTCCCATCAGTTAGTACCACACAATTCCACAATTCCCATCAGTTAGTACCACACAATTCCCATCAGTACCTACCACACAAATCCCATCAGTTAGTACCACACAATTCCCATCAGTTAGTACCACACAATTCCCATCAGTTAGTACCACACAATTCCCATCAGTTAGTACCACACAATTCCCATTAGTACCTACCACACAATTCCCATCAGTTAGTACCACACAATTCCCATCAGTTAGTACCACACAATTCCCATCAGTTAGTACCACACAATTCCCATTAATACCTACCACACAATTCCCATTAATACCTACCACACAATTCCCATCAGTTAGTACCACACAATTCCCATCAGTTAGTACCACACAATTCCCATTAATACCTACCACACAATTCCCATCAGTTAGTACCACACAATTTCCATTAATACCTACCACACAATTCCCATCAGTACCTACCACACAATTCACATAAGTACCTACCACACAATTCCCATCAGTTAGTACCACACAATTCCCATCAGTACCTACCACACAATTCCCATTGGATTCTACCACACATGCATCATGGGTACTTTCAAGGAATTCATCGAAGGCTCAATGTGAAATTCAGTAAAATACTACATGCATGTAAAGAAACCATGGTTCCATCATGCCAACAAATATTATTTTATGGAGCAGCAAAGCATGGGCATGTAACAAATATTAATAATTAAAAAAAACACAGGTTGGAAGAGATTCTGATCCTGAGTATAAGAAAGATCAGACACTTTGATTACCACAAAAGTAATAAAAGCATGTGCATTAGTATGGAATAATGCTGACATTGTACAACTACGATGTGTTTTGTGAGTGATTTGTGTTGGGGCTTCATTTGATCAAAGCCTTACGACCAGCTTTATCCATGAAGATAAGCTGTTTGCTCTTTATGGAATGTTCAGTCTGGGAACATGATTAATATACCAAGGCTTCAAGTCAGGAGCTTTAATCAGACTCTCCAATGGGTATGCCATTTGATCCTGAAAAGACACACACACTGTTAACACAAGGCTTGAGAATTTTCAAGTGCTTAGCTAGTGATGAAATACTTTTTAGGTCAGGATGTGCATTGAGTTCTCACAAACCCTCTTTTTGTTCAATGTCTGATAACAGAAAGTTTTCTACGATCAATGGAATTTGTAATGAGATTGTCTCTCTGGACAATGCATCACTCAAAACGCAAAGCAATGTTATCAAATTTTTGTGGTGGATTTTATGATAACTGCAGGAATGTTGCTTTTGAAATAGATTCCATCTTTTGTTGTATTCTTGTATTAATGGGGGCTGTTTCATAGAAAGGCAAGTTGCTACATTGCCTGGCCCCTAATTGTGTATATTAGTCGGAATTCTTTTGTGAACATATCAATAGATCACTTGGATAAAAGATCAATACTCAAATGTACCTGTCATGTCTCATTAGACAGGAAAGACTGTTTCTGATGCTGTGGAAGAGCATGGTATGCCCTATTGGAGTAGGTGTTCTGGATGGAATTGAAAATTAATTTGTTTATTTTTTCATTGTCAATTCTTCTTTTTTTATTTCTGGCTGGGCATGTTTATGCATCTGTTTAGGTTTGACATGTTCTGTGGTGCTTAAACCATTCGATTGATTAAAGTGGCCCGAGTGGCCATGTGGTGTAAGGTGCCTATGATAGGCATAGAGAATTGGGTTTGAATCCAGTTGTTCTGGTTTTGACCCTTGGTCTGTCAACAACATGGCAATGCTTTTTGCAATGAAGGAACTCTGAGCTGACCAGAGTACTATTTTAGTGCTACAAGGCTATTTTAGTGCTAAGGTTGTGTTGCACAACAGCACCCAGACCTTGTTTGAGACTTGAGACTGAGCATCAGACAGAGCAACAACAAGTACCATTTTTTACCATCTTTTGATATGACCCAGTCATTTAGTGAGCCCTCCTTCTGTTTTGTTCTGGTATGCTTTGATATTACCCACCACCCATGTGATCAACTCTTATATCAACGTTACTTCAGCATTCTATCACATTAAACTGACTCACTCAGATGTAACTGAAATACTGTTCAAATTGGCCTAAACTTGATTCGCAAATTTTCAGGATTGCTCATTGACATTGTCGACATATGTGGCACCATGTCCTGCAGGCTAACAAGCTCTTAGGGGGCACCTGCCAAATATATGACGGAAGATGTTCAATCAAGATGAAAATATTGCATTCAGAGAAAAAAAGAAAATGTGTTTGCAAATGAGTTTGTCTTGGATTGGAAATAATTTTCGTTGTGGAAAATTGTTGAATAAATTTGTTTCGATCAATTTTCCATTTTGACTTAATGTGAGATTTGCCTTTATTTTTATATTTGTTGGACAAAAGCATAATTCATCATAGGAATAGTGATGTTTTTTACACTCATTTTAAATGTGTCAATATTGGATTGTGTCCGTGTTGAAGGGAGTAAAAATGTTTTAAAACAATAAACATATTCACCTATACAGGCTCCAGAAATGATTCATAATGAACTGGAAATGACCCTGACCTTGACCTTTCTGCAGACATGACCTTTTACCTTTGTATCAAGAATATGTGTTTTGCATGTGCAGAAATGGAGTGTGACATTGGAATGCTTCATTATATAATTAATTCATCGCCATATTTATTTCTAGAACATTATTTCATTACTGGTACAAAAGTTAAGTGCTGTGTGACATTTTCCTGAATGTCATTGATATATTTTACTTTGAGAAGTTTTAAAAATGAAGACGGCTGCCATACGACGTTATTCATACAAAATATTTTGGTCAAAGATGAGTTTATGAAATGAAGGTCCTGGACCTTATTTCTTTAAACAAACTTTAGTTTTTACTCAAATTTCAATTAAATTTTGACAATTTAAAACAGCTGAATTTCTAACTCAACTGCATTTTAAAAAACAAAAAGCCCAAGCAACTCAAGTACCCTATCTACTAAAGTTTAACTCTACTAAAGTTTAACTCTACAAAAGTTTAACTCTACTAAAGTTTAACTCTCAACTATGTTTTGGTTAAATACCCATTTCAGTTTATTATGGGATATACATTTTCCTGCATTGTCTAAAATTTCAAGAAATTGGGACTGGGTCTGGTGCATACAATAACTGGCTATTTGAATGGCAATGCATAGTAATATGAGGTTTTGACCTTGTTAAAGTAAAAATTGATCTTTCATAATGAATACCATCTTTCATATAACTGGCCATGTTGATATATTTGATATTGTTTTAATATATCTTCAAAACAATCAGTCTGAGCACCATAAGACATGATGTATGTATCAATGTCAATCTCAAACATTTTTCCATTCATTCCATAGTCTATAACATATTAATAATGAGAGATGCATTTTGACATTTTACAGTTATATTTAGTCATGGCATTATCCAGAGTAGATGCACCTTTCTTCCTCTAAACTCTACTGACCTTGCAGGAAAAAATTCCTTCATTGCGAAAAATCAATAATAGACTATTATCAGGAAGCATTGCAAACCTTCCTTTCAGCATGGATGGAATCCTCCCATTCTTCAGGCCATTTTTTGTGGATAATTACTAGTATGTCCCTGCATAAAATGAAGTCCTGGGCTCAATATGCTTGAAAGAAATTGAAAGTCAACAGAAAGGCACATGTCATTCGTGCAGCATCCACTTGATCCCATTTCTCTTGTATTTATGAAAATGGTAAAATCCATACAGAATTGGCGCCTTTGGCATTTGAAATTGTGCAGATAATGTTCTGTAGAGGGTTTTCTTGAAATTGGTAGGAAATGTGCATGGGAAAGTACTTTGTTAGATGGGAAAAGCTTTGGCATGTCAGATTTGTTGACAATTTAGAAATTGTCTCTGTAGTGAAACTGGACGTCTTTATGACGAGTTTCAATAGCACAATGTTGAAGTGTTAAACCAGGCATGGGAAATAAATATTATTGAAAATGACATTCATCTTTTTCACGTTTACGATAACAAAATATGAAACATGTGCAGGATAAAATAAAGCATTATTTCATGTCTCGTTTACCTCAAGGTTTAAAGTCCTGAATTAACAGTGTTATTGTTCGGACATGACCCCTCAGTTGTGGTTGAAAATGTAGAACCATCAGTGAGGGAAAAATTTGTTATCTTACAAAAAATCTTTATGCAAGAAATACCAGAAAGAATATGAGTAAGTGAGTTTCACGTAGGATTTTTTTGCAATGTTCCAGCAATATCATGTTTGGTGATATCAGAAGTAAGCTTCATACCTTTTTGCCATGTGGGAAATCGAACCTGGGTCATCAACCACTTGGCTACTCAAGTCTCCACAATAAATCTGAAAACATATTGCCTTTTATTGAACAATGAATGAATTGCTACAGGACACAAATTAGTCAGTGAGAGGAATACTATGTACAGTGTGTAAGACAAAACACCTTTCCACTTCTGTCATTATGGCTCACTTGGTTGGTGTGTTGGTTGGTTGTTGTGTTGGTTGTTGTGTTGGTTGGTTGATCGGTTGGTGGTTGGGTTGGTTGGTTGGTTACCTACACATTCAGCAATATTCCAGATAAATAATAAATCTGGACCAGACATTCTAGTGGTCCATAGCATGAGCATCTGTCTACACCAATGGGAGCGTGTGAGCATGACCACCCAATCCTGTTAGTTGCCTTTGATGACAAGGATGGTTGCAGAAGACCAATTCTGAATTGGATCTTCATTGGTGGGTTCACTAGGAATGAGTGGGTAGTAATACTATGCGTCACATGATGGTTTCCCAGTTTGATTCATGTTATTAAATTTTATTGTATAATTTCTGTTATTTTTTAAATTTTCAGAAGTCGACACAAGATGCATATTATAAGGTCAACTGTAAAACCTCTCAGCATGTTTCACCTCAAAGTACCGTCCATCTTGCACAAGGCTCCCAAGAGAGCGCCTGATAGCTTATACAATGCTCAAAAGTGCCAGTATACTTATACCTGAAAATATTCAGTCAATTAAGGCATGAGTCTGAAATATAAACAATGAAATGCACATTATGTGACAATAGTGTTATCCCCGATTTTCATTTCTCTGCAACTTTGTACCAATCAATCCACAGTACTCGGCAGTATTTTAAGCAGCCATTAGTTGGATTCAGTTCTGAAGAGAATTATGAACATGTATTTCTTAGGCATGAAATGTACAAAAGAATGAGAAAATGCTTTATAATGTGCCATGGAATCAAATCATATGCCTCAGAAGCACTTGTATTATTCAAGATATATAACTGTTATCTTTGTCTTCATTTGGAGAGTGGGTACAATGTGTGAAGCCCATTTTCTGGTGTCCCCCGCCGTGATATTGCTGGAATATTGCTAAAAGCGGCGTAAAACTTAACTCACTCACTCACTCACTCATTTTGAGAGAACTCTAGGTGTCTATAAGTATGAATGTGTGTTTTTAGTTGGCTTTTGAAGGTGTTAATAGGGATCTGTTGAAGGTTGCAGGAGCAATTACATAACCAGATATACCATGTGAGAAGAGTGACAGCTATGGGCACATGTTTCACATTTCTCTTATTGAAATTTACAGATTGGTACAACCTTTTGAAAGAAACTGGAAATGATCCTCCCTTTCATGTCTTTGAGAGGCTGCAAAATAATGAATTATTAAACATCTAAGAAGAAAATATTTGGTTTTCCCAAGAAAATAAAAGGAAACTACAAGAAATGGCTTTAGGGTTAGTAGAAAAAAATGTCTTCATGTCATAGCTTCAAGACACAAGACGGCACCTGGAACAAAACTATTCTGTAGTGCTGAATAGAAAATGGACAAGGTATAGTGAAGAAACATCCTTTGTTGCTACCTAAATACACATCAAGGCATTCACTGTGAGTTCTCAGCACCGAACCAGATTCTTTGTTGAAGGACAATGGCTGACTTTTTCACAGAAATATGTGTGACTTTCAGGCCCAAATCTTTTGTAGAAGAGTTAATGTGATTACTAAGGTGCCAACACCTTGGGGATGTGAGGATGGCAGTTTAGAAGATCATGATACTATAGGGAGATAATTAACATTCTGGCTTGCTGTGAAAGAGTGTTCAGAGTGAAGCTATGCAGTGTAGGGTTGCCTACATGATTGTGGAAGGCTTGGCTCTTTAACAGGCCGCTCAACTTTGATCTGCTATTGTGTGATTCGGTACCAACGGATGAATTGTGTTCAGTTGGCTTGAGATTTTAGAGACTTTAGAATTTCCATGACATACTCTGGATGCTGTTTTATATTACGTGATATTTATATATGCTTTGACACCTTCATACTGATTAAATATTGCTGGGTGTGGTTTTAGTACATGAACTCATTTGTATCCATTTTGGTTCATGTTTTGTACTCTGCATAATCCTGCTATCTAACAGGGGTCTGTAAATAATTACACCTGGGTCAGATAATGTGGTGACTCACGTCATGACCACCTATCTACATTATTATATGATTTCATTCATCAACAAAATCAGTGAATCTGAACACCAGGCCCTACTTGTCTCCTCTTACAAGCAAGAAGATGAATTCTCACATGAATCTTCTCTTCTGAGATATGATTGTTGAATATGCATAGAATGTTGAGATCAGCACTGGGAGTCATCAGTTGAGTGCTGTTACTAGAATCAAAGATGTGTGGTATCAAAACAGATATTCTGAAATTGACATTTTTTGGTTTACATTGTATAATTTTTTGTTGCATTTACAATTTCAAAATGTCTGTTTAGGTTACAGTGTGAAACAGCTGCAAAGTGCTTGGTGATTAGATTTGTTAAATCATGACATTACTCACATCAAAGTGCCTTTAATGTAAAAAGTATGAAAGGGATAGTAACAATTTTTTTTAAATTTGAAAATGAAAATCTTTGAAAATCCATATCACCAAAGATGGATCTTAAGGTGGCATCTTTTTCAATGGCTCATTAACTAAATTTGAATGTTTTCATCCAAATCTGAACTGATCTCTTAAAAATTCCATCAGTGTATCTTAACAAGTAACAGGGATAATGAAAGAATCTGAACAACTGTTACACAATTTCCTCTGTCGGAGGAAACCAATAGGACAGATTGATGAGCGATCGTAGAAACCGCTGGATTCGATAATGGGCAGAATTACGTGCCCATAGCTACTTATTATGGCTGTCATGGATGCAACTCTCTGCTGCATTCCTTAAGGATAGGGTGCATTAGTTTGGGTTCTTAGGATGCAGGCTGTGGCTCGCTGTTGTCAGTGCAAGCTGTCAGTTTGAATTGGAGAACCTGATGCAAATCAGACATGGAAAATCAGAATCGGAAATTGAAGGAATGCTAGGCTTCACAGAATTATGGGGTGCAGTGATTTTCTCTATTTTCTAATTTTCTCATGAACATTGCAAAATTTTCCTTCCATAACACTTCCCTACTTAGCCATCTATACATGCTTTATGACGTCTGCCAAATGTCGTCTGCTTGATAGTTACAAGGGATGCAGACGTTAACCTTTTTTCATTATCCATCAATTTTACTTGACATTTGCTAATGATTGTAAACACAAATTGGCCCTCTTGGACCATAATTAGATTGTGAAAAAGAAAGGAGAAAATGTTAAATAAGCCATCATGGTTTTTGAACATTGGTGTAAAGTACAGTGACTTATTGATCCAGGTTAGGTTGACACTATGGCCAAGAATATCTATGTTTTGAGCTGCTGAGTTGATGCAGAAGCGCCATGGGAAATGGAAAGGGTATAATGATGCAGAAAATAACTAGTGTCATCTTCAGCTTCAGAGTATATTGTGGGGGGGGCCATGTCCAGAACTCGATGAGCTTCAAGAATATGCTTAAGGTGATATTTGACAGATATGCAGTCAGTAAATTCATAGAGTAATGGAGATGTATTGCCCACAGGTGCACCAATGTAGGAAATGGATTAGGTTAAAGCAACAGAAAGAAAATACCATCTTGATCATGAAACGATCCACTCAAGATTCAAACTTATTTTCTGAGGAGGTTCTGCTCATAAAGTATCCTGACATCAGCTTGCTTGGAACTGATTAATTTTATAACCACCAAATACTTAATGAAATAAAATGAATGTATTTTAAAAAACTTTTTTTAACAAATTAAGATGCAGGCTCAGAGGTTTCCATGTTTGAAAAGAACCCCTTTAGGGTTAAAGTCTTTAGCATGAAAGAGATGTCAAAGCTGGTTACTACAGATCAAGGCATCTTGAAGCCATGTGGGGTCTAGTAGGGTATGTATCGATTGTTTTAATCGTCTAATATTTACATTACTTTAATACAGGCCTTTGGAATGGGAGGAAATATAACTATTGACTGCCGTGCTTCTGAAATCAATCTTGATAAAGAGTTAATAGCAGAAGAGACTATGTTTCAGTTAACTCCCTTCAATGCTGGTGAAAGTATTCTTCAATTTCTTGTACATGTTTGACATTCGCTGACCCTTTTTTGAACACCTGGTGTCAACACTGTTTCACTGTGGTCACACATAGTTGTGATGCTGTCAGAATTTGTCAACTGAGTAGCTGTTTCTGATGGATATTGAAGGATTTTGGTGTCCAGTTGAATACAATTGTAGATCTATGGTGATGTATTATTGGTACATTAAATTGGAATTTCTGAAGCATAACAAAACAAAATAATGGAATTTAAGAACAATGATGGCATAAGTGTTAGAAACAAATATATTTTTTATGCAGTATAGGCTCATGTATTGACTGGATAATTTCAAATCTACTAATTCAATATATATAGTTTTTGTAGATTTTAAGTGATTTTTCATTTCTAGATGGTTTCAGTGAACTTGATCAGGAATACCCCAAATGTTACACCATTTTAAATATTTGGTGTAGTTTCCAGTTGATTGTATTCTGAGGGGACCGAATCTGACACTTTCATATAACTCTGATTATTCTCAATGACCATTATAACTATCACTCTTGAAGATAATAGCATAGTAAATGCATTTTTTGTAGAAAGGTTCTACTGCAACGAAGAGAAAAACAGCTCCTTCTATACTAAAAGTGCTAAAAAGGGGTTAAAGAACACCCAATTATTTTTCATGTGGCTACAACTGATGATTCACATATTTTTTAAACATCTTTTGAGAAGTAATATGTATATTTATTAAATGACAAACATCTCACACTTGGAACAAAAGGAGCTTATGTTTTTTCCTCAACCTGCTAGCCCAAATAAACTTTAAAAATATTGAGCTCATGAAATTAATTTTGTTTTTTATCTCTACAGACCAAAGTTATTTGATTTTGAAGAATCCTTAAACCATACAATAAAGAAAGTGTGGCCTGCGGCAGTGGAATTTCATATTACACATGAAACAGGCATTGTTTCCATTTGATCACGCGTGATGGATGATACTTCCACAGCCGCACAGGGATTTGTTTTTATGAGGAAATCATTGTGCAGAGTTGCATATCTTAAGCATTCTTGAAACCTGTAATCATGGATACCAGTTGGGTAGGACATTGTTCTTTAGCAAAAAACATGTGTCAACACTGATTTTCAGCAGTCCATCCATATTGCTTTCCCACCTATTGTGCCCATAATGCAATATGTAACCTGTCTCTGTGGATGGTCAATACTGGGTATTCTTTGCACTGTCACACTTTTCTGCAACATCATGTCAACACCCAATGAACTCTGGCACACTTTCCTCTGACATCATGCTAACACCCAATGAACTCTGGCACACTTTCCTCTGACATCATACTAACACCCATTCAGCACTGGCACACTTTCGTCTGACATTATGCTAACACCCATTCAGCACTGGCACTCTCTGACATCATGCTAACACCCATTCAGTACTGGCACACTTTTCTCTGACAATATGCTAACACCCATTCAGCACTGGCACACTTTTCTCTGACATCATACTAACACCCATTCAGCACTGGCACACTTTTCTCTGACATCATGCTAACACCCATTCAGCACTGGCACACTTTCCTCTGACATCATGCTAACACCCATGTTATAACTGAAATAATATTCCAAATGGTGTTAAAACCTAACCTCTGTCTTCTAATGACTTGTGACTCATCCCTAAATTAGTACATGGTAGGAAGTGGAGATTATATGAAGTCTGATTCTAGCTGCATGTGGAAGCGAAGAATAACCTGAAGAAAGGGCTGTGTCTTGGGACTGGGAACAAGACATAAAACCAACTAGACGCCAATTCCTACAAGTGTTTATAACACTAGCACTTACAGCACTCTTATAGCACAGGAGAATTGTGAAAGGAAGTGGTACATCATAAGTTGTTCACTGGTAGTGAGGGGCACATGGGTTGATGTACCCTTGATGTTTGTTTATGTTCCCTGAGCCTGTATATGAAAATGAAGTGAGAACCCCTCCTTTTTCAAGACTGTGCACCCCCTCTCCCTTTCTGTATGAGCTCCTGGAAAGGGCTCTGTAGAAAGGAAAACAGTGTCGGTCACTTCAGACTCGTACCAGCTGAATGTAATGAAAAAGACAAATATGCATGTATTTGACTTTATGATCATTGGTCAGTCTTGGAACCATTTGCACAGCAAATTATGTTTGGAGCTGCAAAGTTGCCTATTTGTTTGTTGTTTAAATATTGCATATAAGCAATATTCCAGCTATGTTGCATCAGCAAGAAAAGGCAGTTCAGTTTGGACTTGACAAACTGTTGATTGATAATAAGAACAATAATCCCATCCTTTGTGGCATTTACCATATCAAATCACTGAGCCTGCCCAGACGCATTTAGTCACCTGTTACAACAACTATTGTTTGAATCCAAACATGGTTACAATGTGTAGTGTAAACCCCTTTTCTGGAATCCCCCATTGTGATATTATTGGAGAATTGCTAAAACCAAACTCACTCACTCACTCACTCACTACAGCCAGTTTATTCGGGACATAACACATAATTTACTCAGAAGAAAGAGACGTTTGAGTTACACTGTTGTGATCTAGTGTTTAAAACATGACTGCAATTTGTATTTGTAAGACTACCACTGTGGAATACGAGCTTCACGTTGCCAAGGTTTGGTCGGGTCTGTAACCTTCTAAAACCCTCAATGCATGTATCTTGAATCATGATGTATCGTGCTGTCACCTCTCATTCATCAAGCTGCTCATTGTTTAAACACCTCTGCTGCACTTTGAAATTGAACATTCTTTTACGTTTGCAAAATATATCTCAAGTAACCAAAGGCGAGGAAGGCGCTGTGAAGGGAGCTCATTCCTTCAGAATTTATGTCCCTTTGGCCACCTGAAGTAAGCCGAGGACAATGTCATGCCTGTGCATGATCCCAGGCGTGTGCTACTGTAGAGTTGATATGACAGTCATGGAGCTATAACACCACAACTGAGGATTACAGCTGTCGACACTACCACACCAGCTTGCTGTGCTTCAAGTGTCTTGTCCTGATTCCTTCAATTGCTTGAGACAGATCTGTTCCTTGGGTTGAGATGGATGGTTGACATTTTTCATTTTATCTTCAGTTAAATGTAGTGACCTTGACCTACTTGCTAGATGGGTGCTTTTGATTGGTTGAGGTCTGTTCCAAATATCAGCTCAGAGCTACTGTAGATTTCAGGCATTCCCTAATGAATAATAATACATATTCTTTAAATTTCTTACCCTTTACCTTCAACACAGATCAGCCACTTATGTCTCTTGCAGCAGAGTAATAAAACTGTTTGGAAATATAGCTTGCACCTGGAAGGAAATGCTGATTGTGTAGATTTTCCCCATTTCTCACACACAAACTTATTTACTCACTCACTTTTACATATCTGCTTGCCATATTTTTTCAAGACTAAAAAAATAAATAATAATAATTTTTACCTTCTTAAAAAAATAAAATTGCTCTTGTATCGGCCCAAATTGTAAACTTACAAGAACAAAATTGTAGATTTTTTTTGCCACATATGTACTCTGTAAGGTATAAGGAATATTACTTTGATTGGTGATCGTATCTTTATGTTTTTTCCCTTCTGTCTTTAGGTTTTCTGACGACGAAAATCTGTGAAACAAAAAAATAGAATTGGTCTGACCTTATTTGGTATTTTAAGTATACATAATACATGTTTAAGCATAATCTTCTGAAAGTACTACATGACATCAAAACGCTGATAGAACCTACAGACAGGAAAGTAAAACACAAACTGTTATTTTCTTAATGGCCACTTGTGTTTTCACTAATTGTGTTGAAGATGTGAAGATATGCCCGACACTACCAAGCATTTAGGACTGTGCAAGATGCTCAACACTTATACATGGCACTTTAACCTTATACTGTTACATTGTTCCGTTGCTGCACTGCAGTTTCCATGTTATTATGTGTATGTATGCCCACAAAGGTTCCATTATATATAATGCAACCTGTCAGAAGCTTTTTGAGGATGATATTTTTATGCTTTTTTTTATTTTCATGATGTGCCCATCATCATCAGCTTTGGACGTTACATGTGGAAGTACATCCATTAATCCCCCATCGTGTGTAGCATCTCAAGGATGCTCATTCAACTGAATGCATAAACATTCATGATTGTTTGATCTTTATGAAATATACACCAGCCCATCCACATCAATTTCAAGTGTACCATGTTTAATTCTACATGAGGAGAGTGACATTATTCTGGTTCATTTCATACGTGATCACCATAAACAATTTTCTGCCATTGTCCCCTTTACCTTCCCCGACTCTGGCTATAGTTGATTCTACATTGAAAAACAAGACCTGGAATCGATGTCCCTGCAGTCTTTGTTGTCTAGCGTGATGCAATGACATTCGTTAATTCTTGGACAAGGTCTGCATCTTGACTAGATTGTAACCATGGTGCAACGTCATCAAATTTAGGGGATCAAAGCTTTCATGTTGCTGGAGGGCTGGCTTTTTATGAATGTTTCATTGGTAATTAGCTGTAGTTTAGCCCAATTTGAAGCAATAAAGTCAAAATACGATCACTCAACTACTAAAACATAATGAATTCAGCTCTTGTCAGTCACTACATCCAGTTTGGTCGACATTTTGGAACCATTAATGCCTTCATGGCCTTGAGCAGGTCTAAGTTGGTACCAATCAGAGTTAAATGTTTTTTGTTAACATGATAAAAAGAAACTATATTTTATGTAGAGCATTGACTTCTCAAGGAACATCAGTTATAGATGTCTGTCAGACAACTCAAATTCTTGTACATCAGTTGTCCTTTTTATGACAATTTTTAAGTCAGTACATCGCTGATTGGAAGTGATGGAGCCAAGCACCATGAACTTAGTCATGACATATATGGTGTAATATATCTAACACAAAGTGAAATAATCCTACTCTAATTTCAGTCAGTGCATTGATTTCAGCCAAAGGGAATGACAATCTTCTATAATCATATTTACATTAATGCTTTCTTTTGTGATACTGTATCTCTGATAACGTCATCAGTTAAATATCACTGACATCAATATGTAAATATGCATGTTTTTATCCATATATTTAAAACATTTCCCACCTAAATAAGTGTATGCTAACAAACAGACATTATCTTTTCTATTGGAAATGAACATGTGGTTTGAATACTTGAAAGTTTAATTCTGTTAGTGTATATATAAAACTGGTGAATATGGTGATTTATCAATAATGATTGTTGTTTTGTGAATAAAGCACTGCAGTTAAAGCTCCTAAACACGGTTCACGCTGAAACCTTTTTTGTTGTAATATGGCAACTACTACTGATTCATTTGGATTTCATGATACCTATCTTTAAAGGACCTGAGCAATTTACATTGAGACCAGCAGACATGCTGAGTACGAGTGTGGTTGGTTTGAGTGATAAAGTCAAGTCTGATGGACTCATGTTGCTGCTTCAGCTCAGGTTCCATGAAGGTTTCTGGTGGGGAAGGTCGGGAATAGGTTGCGGTTTGGGTGATGTTGCTTCAAGAATGTTATGGATGTCCTCATCTTGGTTGCCAGTTATTACTTGTACAAATGAGTTATTTAGCATTTTATCTGTATTGATTTGCTTCCATGACAGTCAAAATGTGAATGATTATTTGAGGGGAGAAGATAAAGGTGAGGAAAGGTTATTTAATTTTCCTATTTCATGATGAATACAGTCTTTTATTGGTGTAAACCAAGAGAATAAATTTTTATTCAATGGAAGTATGACTAAAAATGTGCTGTATTTTATAAATGAATTCACCAGTTGGATTTTAGTCACTGTTTTTTTTTCCTTTTTTGTGCAACTTTGGAAAAGAAATATGCAGAAGATTTTATGACTTGCATGAACTTTTATCTAGATATAAATCTTATGACACTTTTGAATTACAAATGTTACAATATTCAAAAGCCTATTCCTCACTGCCAAAATCAAATACTTTAACTGAAGCAAGAAATTGTTTGTGAGAGAACACTATAATGAGAATCAAATGGGCACAGTGGTTGCTTAACATAGATATAATACAAATAGACAAAGCTATTTAGAAAGTGGTCAAATGTAGTATTTGTTATATTACAAATTCTACAAATTCTAACGCTTACAAATTCTAATACTTTTGGAAAATGTGTCTCATCTGTGATTTGAACCCACCCTCTCAGAGTCAGGCACCTAATCACCATCACACAAAGTCAATGATCTCACCCACCCAGCCACCATGGCTTCCACAAAAAGAGAAGTCAAACTACTGATAGTAATATCATTCACTTTGAATATCCCTGTGACAAGCATAAACTGCAACAACTCTCATTTCCAAAATTTATTAATACACAATCCTATTAAGAAAATAGTCACATGTGAGATATGTTGTATTTGGGATCATGCTTGAAATAAAGTATAGATTCTTGCATTTATTGTCCCATTCTGGGTTCGAACGTGTAGTTTTCGCCAGTTGGTTTCAGTTGACAATTCACTGTGCCAGTGAGGTTCCTCTTTCATCGATATTTGATATTTGCATATGGTCAGACATCAAAGCACTCCATCACTCCAGGTTTGTGTCCCACATGATAAAACTGACATATTGTAAGAGGGATGTAAAATCCAACTTGCTCACTGCAGGTGTGAGTGAGAAAATTATTTGATGCCCAAATATTCCTGCAATGTCGTGGCCTGCCTTGGACACACTGCTCTCCCATGGGGAATTTAACCCGTTCCTTCCATATGATGAGAGAATGCTTTAGCACTATCTACCCAACCACCCTCGCTTTAGGATGTCCAGAAATAAGTATGTTATGGTGAGATACACATTATGGTTGTGTGTATGGTAGAGCTGAGTTCAACATTTTATCCTATACTTCTAAGTATTTGAAGCTACTTTGGCTTCTAAAGGTTCTGTACAGACATTTGGATGAGGACGTCCATCAACAGAGTTATAACAAAGCTAACACCTATGGTAATAAAATCAACAATGGACATAAAATACTGTTTTATTTTCTTATTGTCAATAACCTTTTGTTCTCAGGTAAATAGTACCCAAAGTCTGAATTTGCTATTTGCAAGAGTATGCAATTTACTTGGAAGCAGTACATCCATAAAACATGAAGTGATGAGATCAAAGCCTAAAGTAAATTGGCAAATGAATGGTGGTAAAATGAAGCCTTGATTAGTCGACAGATATCACCAGATATGAAAGGAATAGTGCCTCAATATGGCCACAAGGTCAGTGCTATACTCTCCCCCATGGCGAATGTCTGCAGAGCTGAATGCATTGCCCAAACTAAGATCTATAGTGTTTGTGTACAACATTGTCCTGTCTACTGACATAAATCACAGGAGGTAATTGGCCTTACTGGATCTGGTCAACCCCTGGCCATAAATTGCAGATTATGAACTGTGATTTTATATCTGTAAGCTCCTCACATTGCCTCAGCCCCTGGATCTGTGTGGAGATTTGTGTAATTAAGGTGAAGGTCATATTCTACTTTAGTTGTAGTTTTGTGGTGAATGTATTCAAGAGTAATTACATGCTAGATGTAAATCTATTTCTGGTGTTTATCTATATCTGAAGATGTATTCTTGGTTATTCACTTACATGAACTAAAATAGACCCCTACAAATATATTCTTAGTTTTAATGCAAATCTGAAAATATATTTGTTGTGGTCATCGTGTGAATTATTTCTGATAAGATTCTGATATTTCTGATATTATGATGTGAATGTTACTTGATCGATACTTAGAACAGCAACTGTACATTGTGTGTCAGTGCTTCTAATGGGGGTGGCAGGGTTAAGTGTTGCATTCATCCAGGTTTGATTTGACACTCACTCACTCACTCACTCACTCACTCACTCACACTCACCAGAGAACAGGTTTATCTGACTTTTTGCAGTATTTCTGCAATATCCATACAGTTGCCTCTAGGAAATTCTTCCACCCATTGTACCCGTGTGGAGAATCAAACTCAGGCCTTTACCATGACAGGAGTACACTTTAGCCTCTAGACTTTTATGCCAGCTGAAACCAAACCTTCATGGCCAACATCCCACACCCCTTTGAATATCAGAATTCAGAATTTGTCACACACATGTATAATGACTTTATAAAATAATGATAAAGACATATAGCTTGAATTTTACTAAATTTGGCATGAAACTAAACTCATTCACTGAAAAAAAGCTGAAAAAAACCCAAGATCTATGTGTAAAGTTTGGTCAATGGTTATAGGGCATATATTTCTACAAACAGAAAAATGTTAACCGATAGTTCATGTTATGCTAAGAGACAACACTCGTGCTTTGATATGTTGGTGGGTTCCATCTGCTGCTTCTGTGGAAATAGTCCAGCCATGATTGGACATTTGATGACCATTGTCCTTAATGACCCAAAGGTCAGACAAAGTGATATTTGTTCCTCGTAAAGCCTGATTAAGTCCAGTGCATGAAGGTCCTATTGATTAGTGTGTTGTCCTACATAGATTGCCTCCTGATCCAGACAAAGAATTCTTGTCTCGGTGACATTGATGTATTTGTGCCAGGTGAAATGTACACAGGTTGTAAGTCAGAACAACACATTTACCTTTGTGATATGTGTTATGGAGGTTCTGATGTTGATAGCATCCCCCTTTATTGAAGAGGTGTATAGCCTTGACCTTACTGGATTGCTGACCCAACTTCTTCTTGACCATTTTAGTCAGTATGGTCATATGTTTGCTGTTACACACTGACCCGTCTCTCTGCCTCTGATCTGTAAGCAGTAAATAACACACTTGGATGAAATAGATGTCATTTGTAAGAAGTTGACTTTTGATGGGCTGATGGTAGAAAATCTTTTCTGAAGGTCACTGGGTGGGGTTTGAAGGTCATTGGTGTTTAGTAGACCAATAGTTGAAGCATTTAGTAGACATGTTTGGTTTTATTTCCAATTTAGCACTCTGGCTGTCCAGGTTGACGTCACTCTTAGTTTGTTTCTTTGATTGCTTGCTTTGTGATGAACTTGTCAGTGTTCACCTGCAGGATCCAGATGTTGCGTAGAGTAAGACAATCCAAGCTAAACAAGAAGATCCGAGGACAGTGACATCATGAACATCAATCAACACAACACAGAAATATTTACATTTTCATGCACCTCTCAACTGATGCACTTCGGCATTTCTTAATTAATATAGACTCATTTATGATTTTCCATTAGACTTGAGAATCTTTGTCTGGTGTGGTCATGACACTTATTTTCCTTCAAAGCTAAAACTGTCTGCTTGATATTGAAACTTTGCATGTGAAGGATGTTAAAACAGTTTCAGTGTAATTTATTTATTTAAATGGACAAGTTTCAAGTAATTTACAACTTGGCATTGTTGATTGTATGTGATAGCATCTTGTTTTCCTGACATGAATTATACATGTTAGCACTCTTCAAAAAATACAAAGGCTATTAAAATACTGAAAAGGCTATGAAGCTATCGCATTAATACTATTGTCTCCATGTTCTTACTGGATGGGTATGTACAAGGTACCAGGTACTCCCAGATTTGATTAAAGTGAAATTTTTAAATGACATAAACAAGGGTTGTGAGGCCCTTTAATGTTAGACCTGCTTTGAATGTATGGCTAGTTTTAGAGGAGATGGCATAGTCCAAATTACATAAAAGTTTTAGAGAATGACAGACACACATCACAGGAGTTTTGTAATTGATTGCAAAGTTCTATTTATCTCTGTTTGCTTCATTACTATACATACTCAAGGTTCTTATGGATTCAGAAAATGTTTTCTGAAACCTCTGTTTGTGGGACTTGACTGAAATAGTAATTTGGTGGACACAATGGATGTTGTTTGTGCCTGTAATCTCAGGTCACATGTTTTAGGTTTCTGATCTCAGGTCTCGGACTTATCTTACAGTCCCTAATGTCATCAAGTTGTCCAGTCATAGGTTCCAAGATGTCACTTCCAAAGTGTCATATCTCAATTATCAAATGCCAGGTTTTGTTGAAGAAAATGTCTCTGTCAAAATGCATGATTCAATATTCTAGTGTTAGTGGATGATATTGCAACCCAGTGTGCAATATCCTAACCTTACATCCCATCTGAGTACAACATTGGCATCGGATCGTATTGTGGCTTTGGGAATAATACACATTTATTGTGCAATCGATCATTGAGTGAGCACCAAGATATGACCTAATGTACCTTCTGTTGATGCTCATCCCCCTCATGTTCTGTGTCATTTAAAGAAATGAAAATATAGCGAGTCTATACTCTGTGAAAAAAACGCTAATTATCCAAAATGCCTTTTCTTGTGCAAACTTTGATGTTCTACCTGTTCTTTCCATCTTCTGAGCATTATATAACCAGTCATGTGGGTATAGGTGGGTCTTGTATTCTGCACCATTGGATCTATGTCAAAGTGAGCAGTATCTTCACTACTCGCACAGATGAAAGTTTCTGTAAGATCCAGATCTTGTTTCTTTTGAATAATGATATTTGTGTAAGGATGCTAGATGGTTTGATAGCAGAATTTTCTTCAGCTTTGTTGAGGGGAAAGACTTCATCTATGGTGTATGTTTTGTGCCAATGTCAGCATGACCAGAAGGTTGCTTTGACCTGGTCATCCCTGACTTTATACAGTGAACATATATAGAGTAAAAACAGATGTGTGGGATGTAACTCAGGGTATGTTTTTAAAACTTCACTTAGATTTATTGACAGTACAAAAAGGTTCGACTTACTTGGGCAGTAATTACATGGAACATGATCAACAGATGATTTTCAAGAGTTTTGAATGCCAGAAAATGATTGTAAACGGTAAAAATTATCATGAATTCTTGTTGGAGTTCTATTTTTGATTGAAATTTCCTTTGGCAAGCACAGATTGTTCAGGTTTTATTAATACCTTGAAGTTTTTACTGGCATTATTTTGATTGGGTATTTATGGATTTATTGTTTGGGTATAATTATGGATAATATTTCTGCAGGACATGTCTGATTGAACTTTCAAGAGGTCGTTTTTTCTTGTTTTGCAAGGCATGGATTGATTAATGATCAATGATTTCTCTGTCAAAGGTACACATTCCATTTGAGCCAATTGGAGTTAATTGATCCCTTGTATTTTTAACTGTGGCCATATCCTTCTTCAAAGAATGTTTAAGTTGCCATGTGTAGTGATAGAGTGGCCACATAACAATATCATGCACTGTATAATTAATGTATATTTGCACAAAGGAATCTTTTACAACTGGCCTTTTGAAATTTCGATTTTTAGGTGATTTGCAAATGGCTAAGAGTTGTTCAACTGATTTCAGTGTTATGACATGAATAGTTTTGCAGTCCTGTAAGACTTGCTTCTGTGCTACTTATCTGTAGGACTTGCTTCTGTGTGTACCTTGTGTGTTGGACTTGCTTTTGTATTACTTGAATGTTGGACATGCTTCTGTGTGTCACTTGACTGGTGGACTTGCTTCTGTGTCACTTGTCTGTTGGACTTGCTTCTGTGTCACTTGTCAGTTGGACTTGCTTCTGTGTCACTTCTTTGTTTGACAGCTTCACCCTACTAGACCACATTCTAGTCTACTAAGTCAATGAGCATAAGGTTCTTGGTTTCTGTTTGTTGGCCTAGAAGGATGTGTAAAAACAGTTTGGGGATACAAACCCAAATTTGTTCAATAAAACTGAAAATGCTTATAAAGCTTATAAAACCTGGTGCTGAATTAGTATGACACATTTACTTTTAAATCCAGCAGAGCAATTCTTCCTTCATGCAACACTGAACATTGATGAAACATATAGGGGATGTTATGAGTGCCTGTGTGATACTGTGTTCATGACATGAGTGCCTAAATGTTGGGATTCCCCAAGTGAGAGAGCGATATTTATATTAGGCACATGTGTTGTAAACATAGTATGTTATGGACATGAACATAATATTCTATTTGTTACCAAAGTTGTCAAATTGAGAAAAATACACCCAAATCTTCTTTCAAATATAGGCTGTCTACCCATCATTGGCGCATGTAGATCACAACGTCACAGAAGAAACGTGGTGTCAAGTATTGTTCATGATGTCATGTCACCAAAACAAAGCAGAACTTTTGTCTAATGCATTGTATGAAAAATATGAACCCCAATATTTTTGTCCTGTAGGTAATAATGTATACCATTGTCATGTCAGATTGCTTTGACCTTAAATTGTTTGATTTTATGGGCATAATAATGCCCAAAGCAAGACTTTGATTCACAGTTCAAAGCTGCTGAGGTTAGTATAACAAAAAGTTATGAAGAACAAGAAAATTATGCATGCAATGTACAGTAATTTAATCAATTCAGGGCAAGGAACTGACATGACTGTAGTTACCCTCTGTTCAGTTTCATCCAGGAGCTGTTGTAACATTTTACAAAATTCAAATTTTATCTAATTGAAATTTGAAAAACGTTTCATGGGATTGAAATCTGGAATTAGCGATGCCACCATGGATCTTTAAATGCAGGAACTGATAATTATCCAGATTCAAAGGTGACACCATTTGATTTCCCAATTGCTTAAGTGGAAACTGAGAGACTCACGGCAAAGAAGAGCCATCATATTGCCCAAGATGAACTCGGTGAAAAACTTCTTAAGCCATCGCTTTGGGTCAAGGTGACCTTGAAAGTAATTGGCTCAAGAAAATTCATCCTACCATTTATTTTGGACCATGCAAGTTCATTTGATTCTAATTTACTCTAATGAAAAGTATGTTGACGCTAGTTAAACAACGAAAATGCAAAAGTTTGACATTTTGAGTGTGAATAGTAAAAAAAATCAGACTCCTAAATTAATTTTTGTTTATTTTCCAAAAGACCTGTGAAGATCTGGGGAAGAATAGACCTTCAGCAACACATGTTTGCCATGAAAGGTGACTATACTTGTCATAAGAGGCAACTAACAGGATTGGGTGGTCAGACTCACTGACGTGGTTGACTCATGTCATCAGTTCCCAATTGCACAGATTGATGCTCATGCTGTTGATCACTGGATTGTCGGGTCCTGATTCAATTATTTACAGATATAGCTGGAATATTGCTGAGAGCAGCTTAAAACTAAACTCATTTTCAAGATGGGTAAAATGACATGTAGCAATATTATTAAGCTGGAATTGAGATATCTGTCAAATCACATGCAGTGAGTCAGTATGTGTATGATACACTGACTGGTGAACCCTGTTCTGAAACTACAATGGTTGTACAAATCAACTGTTAATGCTACTAGCCTTATGATGAAGTGCAAGGACTTCAAATCAATGAATCAGTTTTGTCCTGGCAAGGAGTGAATGGTGTTTTAATTGGCACTCAGCAATATTCAAACTAGACAATGGTTGAATGTTAACTCCCAAGCCTGTGCTAGTCAACAAACAAGAGGTTGATAGCATGACCAACCATGAGTGACCACCTATTACTGATTTTAGTTCAAGGAATTGCTGCATTGTCCACATAAAGAAGCCACCCTGAGGATTATATTTAAAATGCTCAGAAATCATTTTGAGGCTCTTTGAGATTATTTTTGTCTGAAACCAACACAGAGGCAGAATCAGTTATGATGGAGGTTGGGAAGCCTAATGGATAATGTATTTGCCTCCTCATGTGGAAGACCCAGGTTTGATTTCTCACATGAACAGATTATTATTACTAAAACTATTAAAAGGCTATTTCTGGTGATCTTGCTGCAGTATTCCTGGAATACTGCTGACAACAGCATAGAACCTATACTCACACACTTCACTGTTTAACTTGTTTGCTCTTTAATGAGATGCTTGGAATTCCTTCAACCAAAAAAAAAAAGATCAAGATTCATGAACTATGTACATTGTTTAGTATCTTACAAAATTTCTGCCTGTTCTACTAGACATCGCTACTGTACCAGATATTGGTCAACAAGGAACAGGTTCTTCTTTATGGATTTATCTTCTTCTATCTTCTATTTAATAAAGTATCCTAATTCTCTGATGCATGAGAATGTTCATATATCATTCCACCATTCATAAGATTTCTTGTCAGATCAATATTCCGTCTGGACCTGAATCAGTGTGTAATGGATACAATGTTAAAACTGATCTTTATATATGGACAGATTCCATGAAGAGTTTATGACATGGAGGTGATGATAAATCTCATATTTGATAAGATAAAGATAATAAGTACATTCAGGAAATTATACATAATCCTGGCCTACGCACAATCATGATTAACAAATAATAGGACATGCACTTTGTTTAAATCAAGATCTTGTCAGCATTTGTTGTCAGGGAAGCTGAATCATCGGTTTAGTCACTGACCATTTTGGATTTGTGGGAGATCATTCTGAGATTACATACGTTATTAATCTCAAGGACAAACAAATTTCCTTTTGAACATTTTATTTTGCAGTGCCTAGAGTAACCATATTATTTTTTATGTTAAACTTATTTTCACCAAAACGTTTATCATTTAATTTGAAATATCACGTGGTTGCTCCCCTTTTGGGTACTTACTTTTTCCTTTAAATGGTTATTTGTCAGGACAATAAAATATCATTGCAACACACCAAGAGGTCACCAATATGTTACAAGTTGCCAGGATATATAGAGACTTTGAACAGCTAGGTGTTGGGGTCGCTTGTAGCTGGGGACTGTACCAAGATCCAGGCTAGAATTCATTTTCAGCATCCCATGTTTGTCTTAAGTGACCACAAATGGAATAAAGTGGCCATACTCAATGATTTGTCATCATATCACATGTCATCCTATTTCAGTGGCATAAATAGATGTTTATGACATCTGCCATATAGATGATGCAAGTAGCTTGACCATGCAAATCCAGTTAGTTACTGGATGTAAGGACAGGTTTTAGCAACCTGACAGCTTCAGAACAAAAATAATCAGCAATGAAAGAGAATGTTATTACCAAAGTTGCCATGTCATTTTGTAGGACAGTAGAATTAGAGTCAAATTAATTTGCATGGAACAAATTAAGTTAAAGGAAAAATGTACATGAGTCAGTCATTTTCAATGTCACCTTGATCAGAAGTTTTACCATGGCTGGAGAAGTTTTCCAGAAAGTTTTATTGAATTTTGGTTACTTCATCATGTCGAAGTGACTTATTTCTTCTGAGTACAAGATTACCAAAATATGACATTCAGCATGATGATATATAAATCTTATTCAGGACAGAAGTAGTGTGGGTTTTTGAAGAGGTGTCACTGAAATGGGTTTTCTGAACTGGCTTTTGGTATACCATTCAAGCTCCACCACTGATGACTTATCCGAGTCGTTCCATCTGTGGAACAAATACCTAAAACATATTTCATCTTTGTTAACCTTTGGATCCAAACATTCACTTGCTGACATTGGTGGACACTCTAGTTCATATTTGTATAGCTGAGGTCCTGTATTTCACAATGTCAGTTCAACACTGGACAAACTGTGACCACAAATTCCAATGGAGGAAGTGTCAATTCTTGATTTGGTAATGTTAACAAATTATGGTAGCTTTCATTTTCTGCTTGCTCAAATCCAAATTTTAAGCTCACTAAAGAAAACAAATACAGAACGCCAATATTCCCTATGCAGTGCATCCTAGAGAGACACCATGACACTTCCATACAACAGCATACAGTGGAAGTACAAAACTCGCATCTGTCTAATCCAGTATGTTGGGAACACCGACGTAAAACCTAAGTTCTACCTGTGGCTTGTACATTTCTCATCAGCTCTATGATCTGGCACATTGTCTAAAACGGATTACTTTCATTCAGTCCCAATGAGTGCCAAATTAAGCTTCCACTTCCACTGTTTGTATATTATCTGCCATGGTATACTGCACCTCAATAATTTCCATTTTGGTTTATATTGATATTGAAGATGCTGATATCAGGTAATCATCCCTGTATGTGTCTCATGCTGAACATGAGGCCTCGATACTGATTCGCTGGTTGGAAAGTTCACCTGAAGCAATTTTCATATGTGAGACAGCTTTCAAAGAGACCTCATCAACTTCGGCCTGTTTGAAAATAGAAAAATGAATATTAAAGCTAATCTCAACCAGTATTGTGTTTCAGTCTTCATGTGAACTCTGTTGTTGTTGCTGTGATGTGTGAGTGGGAGTTGTCTTCAAAGGTCATCTATTTTCACAGGAGAAAATTGCAGTTTCTATTCTGCGTCATGGACATGACTCAAAACAGTGTCCATTTCTATCCCCATTGATTTCCTTTGTAAAGTGACAGGTTTAGCTGACTGCAGGTATTATTGCCTGTGTTTGCTTCAGGAAGAAGGGTGGCCTGACCTGTCAGAGAAGGGTTTTTATAAATGTTCAGTTGGTTGTTCTCAAATGATGATGATGATGATGGTGATGGTGTTGTTGATGATGGTGATGGTGATGGTGATGATGATGGTGATGATGATGATGATGATGATGATGATGATGATGATGATGATGGTGGTGGTGGTGGTGATGGTGATGGTGATGATGCATGTAGTTTGATGAGGATGATTATGATGTTACTGATAGACAATGATGATGCATGTTTATATATTGATGATTATGATGATCACAATAATAGTTCCAATGATAATGAGGAGGAGGAGGAGGATGAAGAAAGTGATGAAGGATCATGGGGATAATTTTGATGATAATGATAGTTATGATGATGATGAAGATTATGATGATACAATAATAGTTTGAAGAGGATAAGGAAATGAGGATGATACATGAAGTTTGAATATAGAACATTGTGATAACTGTTAAAATGAAACAACTCAGTAATTGAGGCATGAGATAAACTGTTCAGTAATAACCCTGAGAGGCATTCATGATTAAGTTTCCAGATAAAGTAAAGAAATCTCCAATCACATTACACTGCTAGAAGAACACTCCAAGGCTACTCAGCTAGTGACGAAAGCTCTTTCCAAAGTCTCTCAACAAACTTCAAACAAAATGCCAGTCTTTAAATAATTGTCAAAAGTTGAAAATGCATTTGGTGCTGACATATTCACATTGAGACTTTGTGCTTGCTGTGAATCATAATTACTTCAAAAGGCATTTTTAGCCTATGATTTTCAAATGAATGCTCTTATGAAAAACAACAAAGGAGAATATGGTCTGTGAAAAGAAACAACTTCTTGGCACCTTGTCAGGTTAGTTTAAAAGCTTCATAACTTCTCACCAGAAGCCATCTCACTTTGCGACATGGTAGCCAAGTGTTTAACAATGTAATACATGTTTTTACAAGGAGGATATTGTTCCAGGAAATTCCATATTCATTTGATTGTCGAGAACATGACAGTACCATATTTCACACTTAAGTTGGTGAAAATACTTCTGAAAAGAAAAAGTTTGCTCATATTTGGCATTTTTGTTGTATTTAATATGGAAGCTTTGCTATGGAATGAGTCACCATTTAGCAGAATTGAATCTTATGAAAAGTTCCAGTAGAGCACATGATATATCTATAGAATGTACAATGTTAGATTAAAAAAATATTTATTGAAATCATTATTTCAGATATTTTACACCAGTGAATGCTAAGCTGCTAAAGATATTTTAAATCCATAACGTATTGTATTAAGTCTTTTATTTTTTTATGATATTAATTTGGCTTGAAAACCTGTGTGACAAAGCCAACACTATAACAACACAATATCATTCTTCAATATACACACATTATCAGCTTTCAAACCTGAATGTTCTAGATTCACTGCCTGAATGTATGCATCACCTCTACTGCAGCTTGCAGATATAGTGTGTCTCACATAAGGCAATGAAACATGTATCACTGTAGGGGCTTAAACAAGATTATACATCACATAAACAAAAACACATCAAATTATAGGCTGAAACAGCATTTCAAGTTGGGTTTTTTTACTATCTATCCATTGGTTTTAAAAATACTACATGCTCCAGGTCCTTAGGAGTCAAAATGTGTTAATTATCTTACAAAAAAAACCCAGTCAAACCTCGAGTGAATGAGTGAGTTAATATTTAGCATCACATCGACAGTGTCTCGATCATGACAACTTGGTGTGAAATGTCAGTATAATGGAAATGGCCGAAAACATTCTCTGTAATTCCTACCAATGTTAAAACAAGATTTTTCTGACTGACTTTTTAATGTTATGAAAATAACGATGTTTTAATTGTTTCTTAATATAACATTAATCATGTTCATCTTTCTGTTTTCAGGTAAGTGATGATTTTATTCCTGTTTATTTGAGAAGATGAAGAGAGAAATATTAAACAGTTGGTGAGTAAAGGTGGATTGTTTTCTTCCAATATTTCAGTGGGATTGCTGAATGAGCTGTTAGATTGTACATGTTGACTGACGATGATTGACTGCTTATTCCGGGGCCATCTGTAGACATTAATTAACTAATTGCAGTTATCTCAAAAGTACCTCCAAATGTCTGGGGCCATTTATGGAAGAGTTATCCTTGGTGCTGTGATCCAATCCCATCTTGACACATTATCGTCCAGATTTGTCAGTACCACACCCTGCTCACTAAAGTGGTCAATTCCGAGACCTATAAACCTTCAGGCTCTTCTCCCACTAGAACTTGATGCTGGCATATAACCAGAAGAGACATGCATGTGTAACTAGATTATTGTTAGGAGTGCCTATAAGAGCAAACTCACTCACTCTCCAAATACCCCAGCGGAGAGATGCAACATTTATGTCGAACACATGTGTGCTGGACATCACAAGAAGTCATATATTAAATAATGACAAACCTAAAAAGCACTTGTAAATGTACTCATAAGAAATCTTTGCTAACATTACATTGACACTTCTTGCTTCATCAATGGTAGATGATACTACAAGTGTTTATGAAAATGTCAGCAAAATCTGCGCCACTCAGGGGCACCCGTCACAAACACATGCAAATGTAAGTCAGTTACAGATAAATCAATGTGAAGAACGTATTCAGCGTAGAATGGCCAAACGGGGCTAGCATAGCTTGATGCCTGGAGGGAGATTCGAGGGAAATAGCGAAAACTTTATATCGTGACATTGTCTGGAAAATGTAGAGTATTATCAGTCCAGTCCTGCATTGAATGTGGAAACTTTATTACATATTGTCAGGATAGTTATTTTGTGTTGTTTAGAGTTTCTTTCAGTGTTCAAAGATGCAGAATCTATAGCTAGTGGTAAATGTTAAAGGGTTGACTGGAGGTTTATTTAATGAGAAAATGTGTGAATTGTTTTCTTTTATTTTATGTATGCAAATTTGAGGGGATAAAGGCGTGTCTTGTTTGTTATTTACTGCTGCACACAGCCATAATCTACCTATATGGCGATGATTTGTAAATATTTTCATCTGGACCAGACAGTCTAGTGACCAACATAATGAGCATCATTCTATCAAAGACGACATATGTGAACAAAATCAGCAAGTCATCTCTTATGACAAGCATGGGTTGTTGAAGACCAATTCAAACCCCCCACCTTTACGAATGCTTGTCTAGAAAACAAGAAAATGATTATGGACCTGTGTTGGCAATGCCAGCCTAACTAACTGGCACAACCTTGAGTCATCTTTCAAACATATTCCATGCTTCTCAACACTACGTTCCTTTATTTCTTTTCATGAGTATATATGCATGTTGGTGATATTTGCTCTCTGTATTTGTGTAATACTCACATTAATGGGGCATTTCATGCTCTGATTTCTCGAAGCAAACTTAAACTTGCTTTCAAATTGAGTTTAACAGTTTGAAACAGATGAATTTTTAAATCAACTTGTATTTCTAAAATATATTTAAAAAATCCAAAACAACTCAAGTGACCTATCAACAATTCTTAAATCGCCTACTCTGTCTGAGTAAGATAATAATTTCAGTTTATTCTGGGTATATGTATTTTGCTCAGATTTTCTCATATGTGAATAGATATGGTAACTTAAGTCAAAACTCAGACTTATGTTTCTTTCAAGAAATCCTGGCCTGGTATCCCGTATGGCTTTTGGCCATGATAGGGGTCACATGGAGTGTGGTTCCACATGGTGATATTTGTACTTCTAGTGTCATCTTGTCCTGACCCCTATATTTAGGCTGGACATATCATTGTTGTAATGTCATATTGTTCTGTGGATTGAGGCCAATCATTGATAAATGATCAGTGCACAACAATCCTTGTAAGTCAGTGTGAGAGTATCAGAGTTAATCCCGAAAGCATGTTGGATAAGTAGGACTGAGCCAGTGTTACTGCCAGCTGAGTGTATAGATCAGTGACATGTAGCCAAGGTAATAATCATGAATGTGTCATGACTAAAGTCAGGGATTTGTCTATCATCACAGATTGATACAACCAATTGAATATTGTAATATGATCTTTCTGTTGTGGAATGCCATAGATCTTAAGGGAGTGGTCAGGTAATGTAGTCAAACTAAATATGCTTTATGGTTCAACTTCTTTATTATACAATCACAACGCAACATATGTCACATGGTGGAAGTCGCGGTGGCTGAGCGGGTTAGGTGGATGACTCTGTGTGCTGGCGATTAGGTGCCTGACTCTGAGGGTGCGGGTTCGAATCCCGGATGGGACTCAACCAAAAACAGTACTAGAATTTGTACTTTACTGAGAAAGTGAAATCCCAAATATGACATATGTTGCATTTGACCACTTTCTAAATGGCATCGTGTAATCATACAATCACAACGTTTCGAGACAGTTCCTAGTCTCTTCTTCAGGTGAAGTGAGGGTAAAACTAAAGGGTTGTAGTATATATACACATAACAGTAGACAGATAACAATGGGTATCAAGATATACAGGTTTCTATTAATTGATGTAGAGGCTTTGATTGATTGATGTACAGGCTTCAACTGATATACGTTGTGACCTTGTATAATAAAGAAGTTGAACCATAAAGCATATTTAGTTTGATTCCACCAACTTGTAAATGCCTTTGAAACAACTTATGTAATGTAGTGCTTAAAGTACTGGCTTGTCATGCCGAAGACCAGGTTTGACAAGCCAGTACTTGGGTACAATGTGTGAAATCCAGTTCTGGTGCCCCCGCCGTGATATTGTTGAAATATTCCTACAAGTGGTGTAAAACAATACTCACTCACTCATAGTTCTCACATGTTTCTGTTCATGCGATCCATCCATCACTCATCTTCATCTTTCACAGAAACAATATCCACAGATAAGAAGTCAAGAAATCAAGCCAGTTATTCTCAAGGAGAGTGCTGTTTTGTTGTGACCTGTGACGAATCAAAGTTCTAATAGAATAAACTTTTGTCAGGGTTGACAACTATGCCTTAAAGGATGTAAGTCAGACTGATTGAAGAATACAATATTTTCATCTGAAACAATGGCCATGCTCTATGGAAATAAATAGAATTAACATCAGAATTTCTACAAATTAAAACTTGCATGATATCTTTCAACCATCAACAGAATACCTTGGTATCAAAAGCAGAATAGCAGCAAGGTATAAGCAGAATGCCTATAGATTAAAAGCCAATTAGCAGTAAAGTATAATCTAATCAGAATACCTGTAGATCAAGAGAAGAATAGCAGTAGAATATAAGGAAAATAACTCTAGATCAAAAGCAGAATAGAAGCTGGGTAATAACAGAATACCTGTAGATCAAAAGTGTCTATCAGACAGGAGAATGGTGTGATGGTTGTTACACCATGCTTCCTTGTAATGTCTACTGTTTATTGGAATATTCATTGCTTCTGCAGAAAACTTAATGATCAGTTCCTACTGACACTTATGTCTCTAGTCTGCTTTTTGCACTGTTGAAATCAATTTAGAGTATTTGTTGTTAAAAAACTCAATCTTTTGTGCAGTAATACCTTCAGGTTTGGAAAATGTTGTCGTGAAAATTGCTAACCAGTTGTAAAATGGCAATTTACATCAGATTCATTGCATCACTTTTGTGAACATTGATATTGCCACCAATATAATCCCTGATCCTATAAAATAAAACTTAACAAGTCAAAAGGAAGACAGCATACTTGTAGCTCTTGCTGGCACTGCTGTTTATTTCAGTGTCAGTTTCATCTGTCAGGTTCACATCAATGTGGAGTTGACTTGGGAACATGTCTGTTTCACCATGAAACTAAATGGTTGATCATTCGGACCGAAAGGTTGATTACAAAAATCAAAGGTTTATTACTTTTTTGGAATATTGTTTGATTTAGGATTCTGGTTATTTGCAAATGTTCTTTTTCTGTCTTTACCACTTGCTAATCGGAGATATTTTCTCAGAGAGAAATGAGTTTAACGTTGATGAGATTGTTCAGTGTATTTGAGTCTGTCATGAACTGTGTTTCTTGCAAATATTAGATTTGGATTACAATCTGCTGCATTTGATTCAGTGAACTGGTACCAGGAAATTAATGCTCAAAGTGAAAAAAATTAAATATTCTAACATTGCAATAGTTTGATGTGAATCTGTAGTACTCATCTGGGACATAACATCATTTGGTAAAATTTACATCAATCATATTGTCTTTATAGGAAAACAGTGATGTGAACTCTAGGAATCAAAACAATTATGGCATTTGTTCATGGGCCAGTAATGACAGTATGTGAATTAATATTGAGAATGTTAATTGTGTCAAACGATATTGTTCTGTATTTTTGTATTTGTGCATTCTCCAGCTATGTTATTTATTATACTGTTTATGTTTTCCTTGAAGCAATACTGGCAAGGATCCAGCAATGTTGAGTTGACGCTGAAATGGGATTTTTCACTTCCTTCCAGCCAGTATAGTGCATTGCTTGTATGAGTGCTTTTTTAGAATTCCAAAAGTACAATAATGTCAAAATCAAAATGTTTCTCTGACACAGAGAGGTGATACACATGATTTCATGCATTTCTATGACACCACTGATGCCAATACATTTAGGCCAGGCAACATTGCTCTCTTTCTATATTGCAATGTCTGCAATGATTTTCAAAACCCTCATCTTGAAAAAATTAAATCAGGATGCATAAGAATCAACTGACAGTTGTCTTGCTTTCCTGTTCCTGAATTAATTCACAATTGAGTATTCTTCCTGAAACCTTGCACATGGCTGCTTTGTGGTAGAGAAATGGGTTTTTTTCATATTTAATTTTGAATTGAAATTTATGTGTGTGACATTTTTACAGAAACAACCAGAACTTAAAATCAATCGAAGGCTGCATCTGGAAGTGCTCTCAAAATGTTTCTGAAACTTTCTGATCATAAAGTATCTTTTATGGATGCTAAGCACATCCACATTTCTTCCATATTGCCATAACACTGTGTTCATAATTTTGTGTGCATCCCCAAAGCTCCATCCGGCAATATGCAATTCCTGATGGAGAACATAGTGAATGTCTTGTGGAAATTCATTCCTCTGATGGAGCCTGGTTCTTTTATGTCTTTGTGTTGCATAATCTTTATGATGCATGGATTTCTTTCAATGATGTATTGTAGTCAATCGATTTTTTGTGATAGTTATATTGGGAATTAAGTTATACGTCACACTGGGCATCTCTTGATGAATGTTAGGAAAATGTAACAGAATTAAGAAAAACTGGATTCACATCTATGAATAATGATTTGCTTACAAATTGTTTGCAGGTACTGTGTGGTTGACTTGACCTGACAATGCCAATTAGAAACAGAGAATTTAACATATGTTTTTTGCAGATAGACTTTCACTGTAATACTTTTGTTAGGGTGAGGTGAGGTGAGGTGAGATGAGGTGTGGTGTTTAACATCATACTTCAGAGTATTTTGCCCATGTATGAGTGTGTGTGGCTGCTTTTACTAGCCCAGACTTATGCTGGTTTTACAGTACTAGCTCACTGAGATACCATGCTGCAGATAAGCATGAATACCCCTCCTCAGACACATTATACACACTCTGAGCCAACTAGTCCTTGTATCAATTAATGCCGAGTACCAGACAGGGACCAACAACATCTTTTGATGTGGCATGGTCGGTGATCAAACCTGCAACCTTTAGCTCTGTGGGTAGACACTCTAACCACTACACCATGGAGGCAGTTGATAAACATTCACCTTGTTTATTATAATGAAAACAATTGTCCAATTCATGACACCATGACATTATAAGTTGTATACGGGTCGCTAAGGGACAGAAAACAAGTACCTCCAAGGGTAACTTGTTCCTTCTCATGCAACTTTCATTGAAAGGTAACAACATGCCAATACACAGAGCAGGGGTTGTATGTAAACACCCCCACCCTGCCAGGAGCTAAGTTCATATCATTGTCAATAATTATTATTATCAGTGCTGAGTCTAGCTTTGGTAGTTTGTAATCTTTATTTGATTTTTCTAATTGTTCTACTTGAAAATGTTAAGAAAAATATTCCTGTATCAAATGTCATTTCACAAAGACATAAGAGTCATAAAATGACACTAATAGCTTGAAAGTTGAAATTTGACATATACTTCGAATTATTATTATATTTTACTTATAAAATTTAACATTTTACATATGCTTACAATTTAATAAGAATAATTAAACCGGACTTAACAGTGCATATTTTTAAATTGTCATAATATTTCATTTAAATTTAAAGTTCAATTTAACACCACATAGTATTAACTGAGTGTAGCATTATGCTTGCAGTATTTGAATGACATTTGGAAGTCATACACATAAATGAAAGAGTTCATGGATGAATATACTTCAAACATTTGTCCCTAGCAATAAATAGTAGATGTCAATAAATTTCCTCCCTTACAAAGGGTTGCTCCCTTTGCCATTTGAGTTGTGTTTTCTGTGATATTGACAGATGCTCTTTTTCTGACAGATTCTGCTTGTTCCCTTTGTGCGGTATCAGGTAACCATGTAACTGACATCTGTTACGTGACAGTGTTTTCTAATCTCTGTGACTGTCATGTTAGGATCAGCCTACAGTGCTACTTATAACAGAAGACATGAAATCAAACTTGAGTGACATCACTGGCTATTTCAGTTGACTTTGAAAATAGCATTGTTACTGGTCTTTGCATGGCATTCAGTCGTGTAGCTTCAGCATTATATAGCTTCAATAACAAGACTCTCCTAAGGGAGTTGAGACACATATAATTACCCGATGGATCAGAATAAGAATCAGTGATTAAAGGTTGCAAAAACAGTGATAAACTGTTAAGAACCAAGTGCTGTATTATTATGAAACAAACAACAACAATTGGTTCTTTTTGTAAAAGTTATTTCTTTGCACATGTAGGAGAAGTGTAGTTCTCGTATGCTGAATTATTATCTGAAACGAGGATATCCATTCAAGATTTTTTTCCATTTGTGTGATCTTCTGTCTGTAAGATCTGGCTGGACAGCAGGAATAGCCATATCATGTTGCTGTCAGGAATAGATATGGTAGTATATCTATTTATGCATCTATTTTTCCCATGTATATTTAAAACATATTGTCTTGTTGATTAGCATACGTCTGTTTTGTGAGTTTCGTCTTGAAACTGATCAGGATTTCATACATAATTCAGACATCTTCCACTGTCTCACTTAATAAAACAAGTTACATTGTTGCTGCTGCAATGTGACTTGAAGAGTTGTCTCCCTTTTGGTATGCCAGGATGATATTATCATTGGTTTGAATCCCAGATTTGACTTGCAAATCTCAGATTAAGTTTCCAGGTAAGTGAGAGCACCATACATGTGCTCCTGGCTATTACCACAGACTTTCTACAAACATGGAACTATTAGCAACAGTGCTAAAACCAAAAAAACTGTTCAAAATAGTGTTAAAGCAAAATACTAATCTGCTTTCTTACTCACTCACTCACTCACTCACTCACACTTGCATGAATGATAGTGAGTGAGAGGATAAATGAGTGATCCAATAAATGGATGCATGAATGACTGACTGAGGAAGAGTTGGGTGTTATAAATCTCTTTATAACATAATTCAGTTTGAGGTTTGATATATCTTGATGAGGAAAAGTGTCTAGAAGTGTCTAGTTGCACATGTCCTGCTTTGGTCAATCCTGTAAGGTATACTGCTAACATACTTGGCATTGTACTGATCTTACTGATGAAAACTTAATGTGCAGATCCTTCTATATCTAAAGGACAAAACTTTGTACAGTAAAATGTAATGAATCTGGTGTCTTCAGCATGATCCCTGCACTTCTGTGAGAATCTCTTCATGGAACTCTTGTGTGTCAGCTCCAGTTTATAGAGTTACTCATGCTGGCATGAACTGAATTACAGATGACATTCCTGATTTCTGCAAACTTTCGCCATGTCTCCGGTGAGATGATTTTGATCGAAATGTACAAGAAATGTAGGAATTAGTCTTTAAGTGAAGTTAAACTGTTTTTTGTTTCTACTTTATGTGAGAAATTGTTAATCAGTTGTGACTGATCATTTGCTTCTTATTCTTATCTGATGTTCAGAATGTAGTGGGACAGTTTCTGTTCCCATTAGATGATTACAGCAAGTCACATTAGCTGCCAGGTGTCTTGTGTGAATTGACAGAGATAAGTAATTTTAAATGTACTTGCAATAAATCATCATGGAAAGGGGAAAGTGACATTGTTTCTAGCCCAAATGATTTCTGAAGAGATGAAATGTTTCTCTTTTGAGTTTTGAATCCAGTGAGATGCTGCCTGTTGCCATGGTCTAGACAAGAAAGTGAACCAAGATAGTGAAGGGTCAGTGAATCTTCTCACAATGTTATACCATTAGCTTTAATGATATATTCAGGGCTAGTGCACTTATATTGTACCTGCTGGTTTTCAGCATCAGTCCACTGACACCTGATGCCACAGTATTACATACTCACCAACATATAATGAGTGAGTGAGTATGGTTTTATCAATATTCCAGCAATATCAAAACACCTTAGAAATGGGCTTCACACATTGTACACATGTTGGGAATCAAACCAGAGTCTTTAACTTGATGAACTGATGCCTTCATGATTAGGCTGCTCTACCACTGACTGTGAGCAGATCCTTCCTTGATTTGTCCTTGTTAGGGAACATCTTTCTGTATGCGGTTCGCCTCCACCAACATTGATATGTATGAGTATTCCTAGTACTGAAATTGAAATGTTTTTCTGAAATCAAAGTTAAACTCTGTTCCCAGAAGGGACTAAAGATGAAGACCTTGGGTCAGTTTGTGAAACCCCTGGTTAGTCTTGTCTTATCAGATGGTGTTATAAGATGTGTGAAACTTTGCTCACTCATCAACTCAAGTGTAGATGATTTCCAGCTCTAAGTTGTCTCATTCTCCAGCTTCTGTGGTGCATCATACTTCAGTGAAACTCACACACACACACACGTGCGCACATGCACACAAACACACACACACGTACACACACATATGCATGAACACAAACACACATGCACATACACGCACACACGCATTCACACATGCACATCCACACACATATTTACACACACTATAATGCATACATGCACACCACACTGATACACATGCACACACAAACTCATGCACACTCACTTAAATATGCACACACACAGTCTGACAGACATTTACACATGCATACATGCACACACTCGTGCAAACACACTTTGGGACATACACACTGATGCACACATGCATGCACACACTGAAACACAAACACACTCTCTCTCTCTCATATTTATGCTTATGCAGAACAGACACACATACACACACATTCACACCGACAGAGTGACAAACATGTTAAGACCAGAAGTGTACATGATTATCCACCATTGTACCATCTGTCACTTAGTGAAATGGACTTGTAATTGACAAGAACTGACATGGAATTGTATGGTACCTGGCACTGCCACTGATGTTAACAGATCTGCCAGTAACGCCCAGCCAGTCCTGTCCTGTGCAGTGTTATGTGCAATCTACAACAAACAGGGTGATTGACAAGTGGGATGTACGTGTAATGAACCACTAGATTAATTTCCTAGTTGATTCACTGAGCCCACAACAAGCACTTATGAAATGTGACATGCTTCACGTGGTTGTGCATTACTAAGTAATGAAGAGAAATGGGGAACTGCACTGTGACAAGGTTTGGTCACGGTAATCAAGATGCATTATTAGGTGTTTTTGTACACTAATCATAATGCTAGACTTGTCTGTGTTGTGGCAGGAGCTTTAAACAGCTGAATGATATACCTGCAGAATCAGTATGTGGGGAATATACACCTGATATGACAATGCACCGAGTTGATGATAACTACTGACAGTGGTGTCGATTATGATGATGATGATGATGATGATGATGATGGTGGTACTGGTGGTGATGACAATGGTGATGTAACAATGACAATGGTGATGGTGACAATGACAAAGGTGACAGTGACAGTGACAATGGCAATGATGATGGTAATGATGACAATAGTGATGGTGACTGACAATGGTGGTGACAGTGATAATAGTGATGGTGACTGACAATGGTGGTGGTGACAGTGATAATAGTGATGGTGACTGACAATGGTGGTGGTGACAGTGACAATAGTGATGGTGACTGACAATGGTGGTGGTGACAGTGACAATAGTGATGGTGACTGACAATGGTGGTGGTGACAGTGACAATAGTGATGGTGACTTACAATGGTGGTGGTGACAGTGACAATAGTGATGGTGACTGACAATGGTGGTGGTGACAGTGACAATAGTGATGGTGACTGACAATGGTGGTGGTGACAGTGACAATAGTGATGGTGACTGACAATGGTGGTGGTGACAGTGACAATAGTGATGGTGACTGACAATGGTGGTGGTGACAGTGACAATAGTGATGGTGACTGACAATGGTGGTGGTGACAGTGACAATAGTGATGGTGACTGACAATGGTGGTGGTGACAGTGACAATAGTGATGGTGACTGACAATGGTGGTGGTGACAGTGACAATAGTGATGGTGACTGACAATGGTGGTGGTGACAGTGACAATAGTGATGGTGACTGACAATGGTGATGGTGACAGTGACAATAGTGATGGTGACTGACAATGGTGGTGGTGACAGTGACAATGTCAGGGATGATGATAATGGTGCTAACAGTGGTGATCACAACGGTGACAATGGCAATGACGGCAATGGTGATAGTGATGATAACAATGGTGGTGATGCCAATGGTGATGATTGTGACAGTGATGACAACATTGACAATTGATAAACTTTTTGAAAAATAGAAAAATCAATGTCAGAAATATACAATATGACGACCATCTTCACCATCACACATGTTTGTTTAACCATTTCTGTTTAAGCAAATAGTGATAGCACTGGTTGAGTGCATAGGCAAGCACCTGTGGAAGTGGCACTTTGCCATGCCTTTCACTTGTTAATTGCAATCAATAGTGATGCGTTGAATGTGTTATAGTCTCAGATATCTTGTCAGTAGCACACACATTGCACACTCACTGCAGCAGGCCACAAGTAGGTGTCTTTATAGGGGTTCCAGTATTGATCAACTAAAACAGTAACACACTCTGGTGAAGGTGTTAGGGAACTAGGTCATCTGAGTGTAGCTTTTTAAAGGATTTCCTATAATACCGAGTGTCTGTACCTTGGGGAAATTAATAGTGGTTATAATGTGTGATGCACCAAAGTGGTCCTATTGTTGGAATTTTTCTAAAAGTGGCATAATACCATACTCACCTAAAAATAACTGATAGTTTGTTGTATGTATATCTGAGAAACCCAGTACAGGTATCTGTAATATTGGTCAATTGATTTTCAGTTAATTGTGGTGTTCTAAATATTGAAATTAGCGTTTTATGACTTGTTCTACGTCTCAGTTAAATATTGGAGTGGATGATATGGACCATCACTAAAGCCAGTAGTCAGAATTTAAACTCTGAATCGTGCTCCTAGTTTGTCATAGCCATGCATTTATTTTGGCAGAATTGGTAAACATTAAAGGTCTGCATCACCTTTGACCTTTTCCTCACATGAAGATCACATTCATCTTTTGGTCACTTCAGAGACCAAGAATTCTGGGTTTGAATCCTGGGTTGCCTTGATGAAGCATTTAGGTCTGTCAGCGATATACAGGTTTCTGGGTTTCATGTCTAGGACCACCTTCACAGCAAGCCTTCTTCTCATATAGAGATAACTCTATAACTCAAAAGCTAGTTAGAAAAGAGGGGTTAAACACAGTCCATTCCCCCACTCATAGCGCACACAAATCAAAGAATAAATATATATATCATGTACTTAATGAAACATCCAAATACATGTTGTCTAATGTGTCAGTTTTGCACATATCAGTGAGGGTGAGTCACTGAGTGAGTGAGTTGTTTGCCCAGTTTCAGCAACATTTCAGCAACATCATGGCATGGGGAAACCAGAAATTGGCTTCACATATTGTACCCATGTGAGGAATTTAACTCAGTTCTTCAGTGTGATGAGAAAACGTTATAACCACCTGGCTACTCGACCAGAACAGAGACTTTTTCTGGACTAGACTGTACAGTGAAATCTCACCCTAGGTCCTAACCCCCTTTAACAAGTGACATACCTTTGTGCTGGTCCCTTACCACAGTTTACAAAGAGGTGATAGGGTAGCCTAGTGGTTAAAGCATTCACTTGTCACCCAGGTTCGATTCCCCACATGGGTACAATGAGTGAAGCCATTTCTGGTGTTCCGCGCCATGATACTGCTGGAGCCTTTCTAAAAGTGGTGTGAAACCTTACCTACCTACCTACCTACCCACCCACCCACCCACCCACCTTTCTACCTACCTACCTACCTACCTACCTAAGATGCAGCTACAAACACAGAAGTATTTGTTGAAGGTTAAATTGTTGTCTATTTAGGGATTAAGGGTGTACTTTTTCAGTTCATTGAGGTATGAATCAAACAGCCGGTAAGCAGCCGTATGAATCCCTGTATGTTGTTTCCTTCCTTCCTTCTGGGATTTGGGTGTCAAAGGCGGTGTGATCGTGAGTATGTATGAATATCGCTACAATGTCTTGTATGATACAGCTAACCCTAAAGGGAATCATCTGTACGTGTGATTCTCTGAATATCTGTTGAGGTAAAAGTAGTCCCATTGATGGCTGGGGCTATTTTTGTTTTGTGTACACTAAGCAGTAGATTCTATGACTAGTACAGCCATGTACATTAAGAAGTAGATTCTATGACTAGTACAGCCATGTACATTAAGAAGTAGATTCTACGACTAGTACAGCCAATCAGAATGCAGCAATCACAACAAATGTAAGGAATATTTGATTTTATGTGTTTTGGGTATCTTACACATATAATTTAACAGGATAAAACCCCCTCTGAGCATAGTAAAATCCTGTAGATTTTATTGCAAAAGTTATGCATCTCTTACATTTCAGAAATTTAGCTTCACCAGGATTAATGTTAAGTTTAAACCCATGAAATATAACATGAAAGAAAAGTGTAGCCTTTGCTGACAAGATGTGTAAAGCTGTTGGACACATAGATGAGGATTATACTGCCACTTCTTACACTTTCACATAAGTGTTTCAGGAAATTCCATCACTGTTTCCGACAAGGCATCCCCAGATAAAAAATGACAGTTACAGGTGTCCAGATAAGGCGCCTCGTTAGGAAAGTGTCTCTTGTACAATAATACATGGAAGCTTCTTCAAAGTTTCATGTATTTTCACATTACTTAGTGAAAGTAGTAAGTTTAACTTGAAGAAACAAAAGTCTGAAGATCTTAAGATCCTTAACAAAGATATAATTTCTTCAATACTGACAGGTTTCACACTGTCAATGGATCATCACGAGAATCTCTCACTCTTTTGTGTGTGTGTGTGTGTGTTTGTGTGTGTGTGTGTGTGTGTGCATGTATGTGTTTTCATTATACACCAAGCTATTAACAGCTATAGATTTTGTACAGATAAAGGAGGTTTTGACAAGAAAAGAATATCCTTATTCATCTTACATAAGATGAGTCAAGATATTTGAGTCAAGGTAAAACAATGAAATTCCACAAAAAAATGCAAAATGGAAAAATCAGATCCAGATTTGAGAGTTCATTTTGTGACTATCCTATTAAAAACATACAGTAGTTAATTTTGTGACAGTCCACTTAGTGTGAAGGTCTTGTTTCAGTGATGGAGAAAACATGTCAGAATGGTTATACAACAGAATTCATTTTCCTGTCATATATTTAAGATCATTATAATGTTTTGCTTACAGATCCATTAGGACATAAATACAAAGATGAAATTTTATCCTTTTCTGATGATGTTGACTTCAGTAGTATGAAAAAATTGATTTTAAAAATAAATTAACATTGGAAAACACTCAATAATTTTTTGTTGAAACATGGATTCAAAGCAAAGTATGACATGTACGTGAAGTGTCTGCTGCAAATTTTTAAGCTATATAATCAGATAAGAGTTACTGCCCTTTGATATGACATATCTGATTGCGCAAGGCCGGAAAATTGAGACATTCATTTGACTCCCAAGTTCAGTGAAGATTCTGATTTTTTTATAACATCAAACAAATTAATTTGGGGAAAAAATGCAATTTTCTTACAATTTTGTATTAAAAAAAAAAAATCACTTTTCAATGTTATTTTTTTTTTCAACCTGAAAAAAAAGACAGATGACAATCAGTTTTATCTGGCCTGGTTGTTATAATTTCAAAGGGGATGTAACAAAGGAATATGAAACACTGACAGGCACTTTGGGACAATGTTTATGCAAATTTTGTGTCATCATCCTTAACAAAGTGATTGTAATGTCTGAATCAAATTTTAATTTGAAATTTGCTGAACTGTGAACATTAAAACACTGAACGTCAGAATTAATGACCTATCATACAACAGCTCCCCAAAATATAGATCTAAATCTTTGATCTCTTTTGTATTGATTGTGATAGGACAATGTGAACACGGTAATTTCTGTGTTCATGCATCTTTACTCCATGTTGTGATACCAATTATAAAAAAACATGTGGCAATTCATAGCAATTTTTAGATTTCGATAAACACACATGATGTAAAAATAAAGATTGGATGTCATTACAAAATTGTTTCATTTGAGAGAGTTGTATGACAGAGAGATTCTTCCATGTACAAATTGATTTGTGATTTTTTAAATGTTACCACGTGATGATTAAGTAGTGCTAAATCATTCAACATTGAAATCCTGTCAATTGCAGAAATTAACAACTTGGCTATTGACAAAATTTATGCCGTCTCGGCACTTGGTGCTTGTTTCTGGATAGGAACATACTGGATACCACTTCGTGGTATTTGTTCTCTGATAAATCAACACCTTGACAGCATGAGTCAGTGTTTATTTAGTGATTTCCAATTTATCATTTTATTCCAGTTGTCAATATTTTGTTTTGTAAATTAATTTTACTGACTATATTATAGACACATGGCATGCTTTAAGCTATTTATCAATATTTGTTCATAATACCTTACAGATAAATGTTTGTTCTATTGATTCTTAGCATTATATTATAATGTTTACAAAATTAATGTTTTCTTATGTTTTAATGATTTGAATTAAAATGCTTGAACCTACCCAAACCAGGATATTCTGTTGAAAATGTTAATAAAATAGATATATAACATTTCCCTATTCTAAATCTTAGATACAAAAATATGGAAATAATGAAAATTGTGATCAGAAACTAAAATTACTAACAAATATCAGAATATCAGTAATTACCCCAAATGAATCCACATTGAAAGAAAAAAGTAATACTATTTTGCATTTTAAAAAAGATTGGTTATTCCAGCAGATTAATTGTGAATAATTATGACCTTACGACATAATTTATTTTGGAAATGACAGAAAGAAGTACTGAGTCATGCCCCGTACACTTAAGCCATATGGCCTGGAACATGGCTAACGTATAAAAAATCACACTTTCATTATTCAGAAATGTACATATAATTAAATTTCACCCCTGCTGTTTTGACATTGCACATTCATTGGTTGAAATTACATGTACAAAGGTGTCATTTTTATTGGCTAATAATTTCACAGATTTCATTCAATCTGTTCCTAGACATCGCCACCATGCATTTGAAATTGACATCCTGTGAACTGATTAAAAATGACAGATTTTGTTAGCTGGGGTTTTCTAGCATGCACCTTCATTGATGTGAGAAGACTCTGAAGGACTCTTTCTATTCACAGCCTTTTTTTTACTGCAAAAACTCGAAGATGGATTTTCCTCAATGCTCCTGCTGAATTTTCACATACTTGGCGATTATAACCTGCCATTTGGATGTGACACAAAAGAAATGACTATTTAATGTATTTACTTCAATTCATTATGAAAGATTTTGCAGCATAAATGTCTTCTAATGCATAGTTTTATTGCTTATCACATTTCATTCTTGGAATCGTTAATCAGAGTACATGACGCTGTTAGTGTAACTTTTGGTTTCATGTCGTCCTGCAAGGATCTTGTTTCTAAGAGTGCCAGTTTTAATCCTTTTGTTCTATTTCCAACTTTTTTCTTTTTGAAAAAGTCATTTTTACACCTTTAGCTAAGACTTAAATTACCCCAGTTTTGAATTTTCTTTAGTGATTTTGTCATGTTGAATATTGGTATCTATTTTTCATTTTGGATTCAGACCTATTTATTGGATAATTCCAATTTTGATTTGCTTGAATTTTTGTGTAGCAGTTCCGACATTTGATGATATGTTTAAAAAGGTACATTTAATGGAAAGCGCTTAAAGAATGACAGCTTTTTTTGCAGAAAGTTTTCATTAAAATGTAACCATAAAAAGAAATTGACCTATGAACTTGTGATACATGTAATAAATTTACATTCAAATAAACAAGTGATATTTTCAAGAAAAAACGCCTGACTTGTTGATGGCATATGATATTACTGGCACGTGTCTCGAGCCCTGAGTCTATGAATAAATGATTTATATGCTTGAGAGCGTATTAGGAACTGCATATTTAATACACAACACTGCTGCCATTTCCAAGAGAATTTACAAGGATTGTCCTGAGCTGATGTTATTATCATAGGTGATTGGTTTACGATGATTTCATGAGTGAGCAAGCTTGTAAGGGGCTGACTCATATCCAATTTCTTCCTTCATGGACTTGAGACAAGAACATGTTGATCAAGGGTCAGATAGCCTGTGGTCAAGAGGTAGTTTGACCTTAGGGAAGGCCTTATGGATGGGGTTGTGGAGTGAGTCAATTGTTTAGGTTGGGAATAATTAGACTTGCTGCATGGCTGTTCAGATTTTATACAAATCTAAGACAATTTGAATTCAGAGTTACAACATCTGAATGAGAGATACATGTCTTCAGGGATCAGAAAACTGTGGTATGTGTGGGTGTTTGAAGATGTTTGATGTCCCAGTGCATGTTTTACTGGACCTGGAGCTATTTTCATGTTTGTTCTGTAAAATATTGAAAAAACAACAAACATGCATCATCTTTGTTGAAAGAGATTTTGAAGCTGGACAACTCCAGTGAGGCCTCATTCAGGGCTTTAGTACTGCAGGAACAGCCTGGCAAAATGGAAAATATCACGGTTCAGAATCATTGAGGCAAACTATGCTCATCAAGTGTAGAAAATGACCTGTTTTTCTTTCACTAAAGAGTTTCTATAAGTGGTCAGCATAATGGGGGTGTGAGATCACAGTGTCATTAGTATAAGGTAATTGTGATTTCAGGGTGTCATTAGTATAAGGTAATTGTGATTTCAGGGTGTCATTAGTATAAGGTAATTGTGATTTCAGGGTGTCATTAGTATAAGGTAATTGTGATCTCAGTATGATATCAGGGTGTCACTAGTATGGGGTCATTGTGATCTGAGTGTGAGGTCAGGGTGTCCTCAGTGTGAGGTGAGGTCATTAGTATGAGGTCATTGTGATATCAGTGTGAGGTCAAGGTGTCATCAGTACAATGTCATCATCTCAGTATAAGGTCATTGTGTTGTTAGTACGAGATCTTTGCAAAGTTGGGTGAGGCCATGATGTTAGTATAAGGTCACTATGATATCAGGTGAGATCATGATATTAGTATGAGGTAACTGTGACCTCATAATGTTGTTAGTATGAAGTCATTGTCATTTCAGGGTGATGTCATGGTATTAGTATGAAGTCATTGTTATTTCAGGGTGATGTCATGGTATTAGTATGAAGTCATTGTTATTTCAGGGTGATGTCATGGTATTAGTATGAAGTCATTGTTATTTCAGGGTGATGTCATGGTATTAGTATGAAGTCATTGTCATTTCAGGGTGATGTCATGGTATTAGTATGAAGTCATTGTTATTTCAGGGTGATGTCATGGTATTAGTATGAAGTCATTGTCATTTCAGGGTGATGTCATGGTATTAGTATGAAGTCATTGTTATTTCAGGGTGATGTCATGGTATTAGTATGAAGTCATTGTTATTTCAGGGTGATGTCATGGTATTAGTATGAAGTCATTGTTATTTCAGGGTGATGTCATGGTATTAGTATGAAGTCATTGTCATTTCAGGGTGATGTCATGGTATTAGTATGAGGCCATTGTCTATCAGGTTGAGGTCATGATGTTGTTTGTATAGGGTAATTGTTATCACTGTGTGGGATTAGGATGTCATTAGTAAGAAATCATTGTTTTCTCAGTGTGAACTCAGAGTGTGTTCACACAAAGACATACACACACAAACACACAAGCAGTAAGTCATTCAAGAAAATACCCCACACAAGTATATACATATTGACTCATGCCTATTATCACAAAGACACAAACATGCATACATGCACACACACACGCATGCATGCATGCACTTGTTCATACGCATGCTCATACACCACACACATGCTCATACACACACATGCACACACATGCATGCACGCATGCTCACACTCACTGACACTGACACTCTCTTCCTTTCTTTCTCTCACTTCCTCTATCTCTCTCCACTCATCTGCTAATGGGTAAACCTTTTTCAATGATTCCATTAACCTTATTGTGTTGATTACTTAACACAATGGGGTCACATGATCATGGATACACATGGTGTGAATTTATAATCATTAAGCACCAAGTGAAACTTTCTTTTATCTGAGGTTTAGGGAAATGTCATTTGCATGAAGTAAAGGGGGAATGAAAGCAACTTGGATCCATTTGGTGATATTTTTTTATTGAAATTCATTATGGCTCATTTACAGGAAACTGGTGGCAATTATCATAATGTGTCCCAAGTCTACATACATGGACAGCAGAACAACTGGGTATCCATATCACTCTGATGACTGTAGGAACTGGTACACCCACTGCCTTAGCCAACTGACAGAATATGTTATATGTTATATATATATAAGAATAATGGCATTGAAAAGTTACACGCACACACGTTTCATTTTAGTATGGTTATCACAATCACAGTCACAATTAACACTGATCTGAGGTGTACACATAGTCTGTAGTATTGACTACCAGCTGTCAAACTTCCATTCTTGTGGAAGTTGGAATGGCTGAGTGGGTTAAATGGCTGACCTGGTCTGCTGGCCATTAGGTGCCTGACTTGTGGAGGCCATGGTGGAGACTCAATTCAACAAAAGTACTAGAATTTGAAAAAGTGTCATTTAATATATAACATAAGTTACATGAACATCACAGCTGTCTGCTTAGTTGTTACTTTTGCCCCTTGAAACAGATAAACAATCTGATAAACACAAGATCAAATTGAAAAGACAGCATGTGAATTATACACACCTTTATCTCTTTTCATTCACTTACTTTATTTATTTATATATTTTATGGCCACAGGATCAGGAGTGCATGCTATACTCAATGAATTGTAGTACTGTTTTTAGCTATAAAATATCAGAATTAATTTTAGGTGTCCAAAAAATATTGAATGTTGTACAGGGAACCTTTTCTTTAAATTTTAAAGGAGTTACCTCCCTTTCCATATTAATATACTGTATTCAGCAATTTTGGAAAATATTTCTCTTAAGCTGTCTAATTTTTCAACATATCCCATATTTTGGCAGTTTGCTGAAGGATCTGTTGTCCAAACACAGAGAAACTTAATGACCACAACAATGGTATCCTTTTTCAATTGTATTAAAGACACATCAAATGTGAAACAGAGTGAGTGAGTGAGTTTAGTTTTACACTGCACTCAGCAGTATTCCAGCTATATGGCAGCAGTCTGTAGATAATCATGCCTGAACTAGACAATCCAGTGATTAACAGCATGAGCACCCGTCGGCGTGATGACGTATCACCCAAGTCAACGACCACCTGATCCCTTTAGTTACTTCTTATGACAAGCATTGATTACTGAAGATCAAAATTTTAACCCAGACCTTCATGGGTTGTGTGAAGCAGAAGTAATTTCTTACGTTCTTTTAAACAAACTGTTTAATGTCATTGCAGAAACTAGCTGTTGAAAGTTTTGATTGATATAAATAAGAAAGTTTAAACCTAAATCATTAAATGCAGCTACAGTTTTCATGTTTCTTGTCCATATACACTCATGTATTTTGATGGTAGTATTTGGTAACATATCGTAACATGACCACTTAAGTCTGAAAGTCTGATCAAGACAAAAAGGACTGGTAATCATCGATGTGTCACAACACAGCTTAGTAATGTCCAATCATTACTTTAGTACTTCCTTCATGTCAAGACATGCCTCACATTTTGTACGTTGCCTTATTTCTTGCCATTGAGTATATGAATCATGGATATTGATCAGAGGATGTCCATCAGGCATTTCAAGCATCCAAAGCAAAATAGAAGAAACATGCACAAAAATGCACATCACAATGCTGGAAATGAGTTTATCTGTGTGCGGAAATTAGTACGCACCAACATGGATTCCAACATGGCTCCAATTGGTGTGTCACCACTTGCCTGTAATATAATTTTCACAATCTATTCACCCTGAGTGGTGTGGTTTTGTCTCAGTCCGGGGCTAGTTTGGGGAAAATCAATGCCGATTACATGGAATCTGGTGGTCATTGTGCAGGTGGACAATGGTGGACAACAAGATGTGTCGGGATGTAATAGATGATTTGAGGTCATTGGTCTGTATTTGACAATATGTAATTGGAGGCTGGCACTCTTTGTTTTAATTTTACTCTGATCTAAGGTGATATTTTTTGGCCATGTAGGCATCAAGATTGGTGTACATCTACAATCATACATGGAAAGCGAATCTTGTTAATTGCATTTGTATAACTGCCAAGATTAATGATAACAGTATATTTTCTCCCCTTTCATTTACTAGTTCACCCAACCTATATCCATATCAAGATAGGTAATATATATGTTCTTGCCTAAACAGTGATAAATAGTGATGTAGTTATGTATAGGTATTGTCTGAAAATATCTTCCACATGACTGATAATTATACCAGTACAACATACAGGCATATGGGGGATAGGTTTAATGAGAACAATATGCAAATCACAAATTGATCTTTCACAGATCTCTTGATTGCCAATTCTGTGAAGTATAATTATTTCAAGCATCACACATACGTTTGTCCGAGCATGCAGTTCATTAATTAATATATACCCTTGAAATATGTCATGTAACATGTCAATCAATGTTAATTTTACTTTGGCTATGCTAATACATATCACTAAATGCAGTCCTCTAATGTTCTGTATAATTACTAATGGTGTGCCCTCAAATCTAAAGCTCTGGTCTTTGTCCCTCTAAGGTGGCCATCTGTCGTATAATGATACCCTGTGTTGCGACACTTGCTATTGTCCCCTGTCTCCCCCTGGTACTACACCCCTTGCCCTTTTCTTTGACGCAATTCTATGATCCTCTATTGTCCCGCGCCATAAGGTGTTCATGGGATAGGAGCAGGGGTAGATCCAGGCGGTACCCTGGGGGATTAGATAATCTTATAATGATATTTTGGTGCACATGATCATCACAGTGTTGAAATTGACATCTCTGTTGGAAAACACAAAGACATTTTTTCAAATGTAAATTTAAATTACAACTATCAAATAAAATTGCTGGTTTGACATAAAGTTCAAAAGTAATTTTGTGAGTAAAATGTAATTTAAAAAAACAAACTTTTTTTTACAGAATTATGGCTATGTTTTTTTGCCTGTTCTCATAGAAACAAATAAAATATTTTATTACCTAACATCAACTTTCTCAAAAAAAACTAATTATCTTTTCTGTTAACATGCAATTTAATTGAAGATTTTTTAAATCAATGTTTTTAAGTCATGCAGTATTTAATTCAAAGGACACAATAACATATTCTTTCTTAGCCATGACAACAAAGTGCTTGTAGCCACATCTTAACATTCTTCAGCTGTGACAAATGACTAATAGGTCTCCTCAGTGGGGCCCGCCTAGAAACACTTGAACACAATGAAATAGCACTGTATGTACTGCAGCGTGTAGCTAGAATTGATGGATTAGATGACAAACTGTTTGTCCAACACTTTGTCTTAGTGGTCAAGTATTGTCAAAGTCATTGGTCAAACATTCTGATGACCGTTTAATGATTCCAGAACAATCTTGGTCCATATGGGATGTATATACCCCAAGAGCTTGATTCAATATCAGAGACACTGAATACATTATCGCAAGATGGTGTTGCAAAGAAAGGCACACCTTGCCCAACCATATTAACTTTTAGTTAACTAAGATAAGAAATATTCATCCTTTAATAAGGATGTTCCAGATTGGGGTTGAACAAACCCAGTTGTTTTGAACTGTTGTCATACAAATAGTATCTGATATTGCATTGGAACTTGCTTGGCTTCACGTAAAGTTTTGTAATAATTTTATCTTCCAATTTTGTAGCAAAATAGAACTTTCTGTAACCCCTGTCAATATGCTGAATAGTATATTTGTTGGTTCTGACTATGCTGCCATATTTATATTAAATGCAGCTTGATGACAGCTTGGAATTGTCGTTATTTTAAATTTACCAACTTCTAAAATGTCAGTTCAACCAGTTCATACATATACTCTTAATCTCTCAGGGTGGTATGATTTAGCTTGAATCATAAATTTGTCAATAACATTCTTGTGACCTTTGCCAAAAGATGGTCAAAACAATTCAAAGAGAGTAACAAAAGTCTTAACTGTTCGGAATTTTTGTGGTTGTCTGTCAGAGTTGTCACCTTTAGTTCTGCAGGATAATCTTACCAACATGCATTGTGGCAATGTGAAATATTTTTAGATTTGTACCTGTTAGTTGTATTTCACTATTACCTGTAGACTCTGGTAGAGTTTGATAACGCCTCAAGAAACCAAGGTCTGTCCACTTTTGGATTTTGATCATTGGTTTGTCAACTCGATACACATGTCTGCAATCACTGTGGTAACTGTTTATGACTTCAGTCGCTTCAGACTGTGTTCCCAAAGGACTCACCTGCATCAATTATCCAGGCCCCTCTTCATCTTTCAATGCTATACACAACATCTGGTATTGCCAGGGGTCAAATACTGTCAGTCATTGCAGTGGTGACCAAAGGTCCATTAAATCCCAATTATGATAATCCTAAAGATAGCTGAGCCCTAATAATGACCCCTACATGGACAGAAACAGCGGAAGTTCAGCTCAGGAAGGACAGTGGTCATTTGGTGTCAGATGAGATTGATCAGTTTTTGCATCTCTCATTAAGGATTTCTTCAGATTGAACATGGTGCGATGAGTATACCCACATGTGGCTCTTCTTGCAGTGACAGACAAGAACAAAGACCAGGAATGTTAGCCAATGGTCAAATCATCTGTCCAGTATTCTCGACCTATTTAAACCATCTGATGATCATGGCTCATTATTTCATTAGATCCTGTTTACAGATTTCTGTAGATTTCTCTAGCTACGATTATTGTCTGTTACCCTTACTAAACCCCTGTCTGTGCTTGGATGTCTTGGAAATTTGTGCCAAGATCAATCACCTGGGCACACTGACCACTGGTCAAGGAGGCCTGCTAGTGGTCGGAAGGCCTCTAGACAATTGCTTAATTGCTTAAGTAGATCCAACATGTCTGGTAATTTAAATGCTTGACACTTGTATGTGTTGACTTAGGTTGAGGCACTGAATGGATGTCCTATGGGAAGTGGTCAGTGCTGAATGAGATGCACACTGTCTGAGAATCTCAGATTAATTTCTGGCCATCTGTTGGGATTACACACTGAACGCATCAGACTTACATACAGTATCTCTATACAGATCTTCTATAGACAGCAGCAGGAGGGACCCCATTAACAAAGATGCCATACTTCTTTGAGCAGGGTGGCATCTCTAAGACATCCTATAATTGTTGTTTGAATTGCATAGTTGGCTTGTTTATGATTCTAGTTTGTCATATAGTAAACATCACAGACTTGAAACTTCAGACTTTCCTCTCCAGACAGCAGGATTATCAACTGTGACTAGTAACAGGATCATATGCCATGGCTTACTAAGCTGGTTGATTCATGACATCAATAAAGCTTTAGAATATTGTCACTGTTTTTATGTGAAACAGTGGCACAATGAATAGTGTGTATCTTATCCTAGTTCTGTATGTCAATACTTGGAATATCAACCAGTATATAGTCTGGTCCAGACAATTGACAGATGTCCAGAAAATAACTTAAATAATGACCTGTGGTAGTATGAGAAAGGGCGAAGTAAGCTCATGATGAGAGGCCTCAGAGGACATGGTCTGTTTGTATTGTGACAATGTACTGTTTCCTTGTTAACTTTTTCATAAATGATAGAATCAATAGATAAGAACAAATCTCCCAAATCGCTATCATCATCAATAGGTATTTCTTTTGAGCCACTTCATGTTTGTGTTCCACATGGTTTTCATCCATCGTAACCATTTACCCTCACAATGTAGACACAATATATGCATGATTATGTCTTTGATACACTATTATTTGACAATTTGTAGTAGACGTGGATAGGAATTTATACGATGATAGCGATAGTGTCATTTTGGTGTCTGTCTGTACATCAACATGATAATAAGTTCAAGTTGTTCTCAATAATTACATTGTGTGTATTTGAGCATCTGTCGGTGACTAAGGAATGTTCATCAAACAATACATTTACCATGGTATTGTAATCACCCCAGTGTGCTGTACTGCTTCAAAGACCAGGCAAACCAGTAGGTGATTACTGTTATTATTATTGTAGGATATTTATATAGCACACATATCCACACAATTGGTATATGCTTAAGGCGTTGGCATTTCTTTCCTTCAATCATTGTATTATTGTATTGTATTATTGTATTAACAATCTCAACTCCCTGGGGAACATACAACTCTAGTAGGAGACATAGCCACAGCACTTTATCCAAGTTTACTTAATGTTACTGGTCACTAGGTGTTTGTATATATTTATGTGGGCAGCAACTGGTCATATACCAATGGATTCATGGGTACTTCTGAGTGCCCAGGGTAGAGTAATGCACACAAGAGCATGATATTTTTTAATAACATATGTTTGGCATATGTGTCCACAATGTTTTAAATGTGATGACAATATTTCATTACAAATGTTCTTGCTCAACATTTCCGTAATGTAGTAAAAACATTTCAATGATATGTTGTGAAAACAGTTTCACTCATGTGATTGCATGACATATTTGAAAAACATTTGGAAAACATTTTACAAATATTTCTAGTATATGGGACAGTATTTGTATGATATCTCTGTAATGTGTCCACAATATTTCTAAAACGTGATTATTTATATTTCATTAAACATGTTCATGCTCAAATTTTCATCAATGTTTTAAAAACATTTCAATGACATGTCATGAAATAGTTTCAACCCTGTTATAGCATGATGTTTTTGAATAACACTTTGAAAACATTCCAATAACATTATGACTTGTTGTGAAACATTTTAATAATGTTCACAAAACATTTTTGATGAAAATGTTTTTGAAAAAAAATTTTTGAAACCTTATAAAAATTCTTTTAAAATGTTGGCTCCAAGGTTTGAGATCATACATGAGTTATTCGTTACTCTTCACGTTACTGTTAGCAGGCACTTAATCACTGTTCCATTATGTGGAGGATCCCATAGTAAATGTTTCTTTCTCAAGTTTGACCAAGTTATTTTATAATTGGGTCAAGTTACCAGTTCATGGTGACATTAGTCTTCCATACATATGCTGAAGCAAATATATCCAAGAAAGCTTACGCAAGTAAACAAAATGTAACAAGTCTAGATTTACAGTTTCAGGAAATGAAGAAAGTCTCAAGGCCCCTTTTCATTAAATTTTATTTCTTTCACTATGAACTTGTTTAATGTACAAGATGTTCATTTCAGAGACCAGTTGTTAGTCTATGGTGAGATGTCTCAATAGATAACAGTCAGACCTGAGATGTACAACAGTTTGAATAGGAAAGAATGTATGAGTCACGTTTTTGACCCAAGTATGCACTGAATACCATCAAGCTGCCCTAGTCTGTATTGTATTCATGTGACGCGAATGATCAGTCGGTGAAGGTGCGTCGTCATCATCATCATCATCATCATCATCATCATCATCATCATCATTCATCATTCATCATTCATCATTCATCATTCATCATCCATCATCTTCATCATCATTATCATTCATCATCATCACCTTCATCGTCATCGTCATCATCACCTCCATCTTTCAGATAGCATGAGCTTGTTTACATTTTTTTTTACCTTTGACAGCATAACTTTCTTACCTGATCCCCAAATGTTTATGGTTTTACATTTTCATTTAAAACAATTTTATCAGGTTTTATGACACAGATATTATCTCTAGATAAATGTACTTATGAAATATTAAAATAGAGATGAATATTAAACTTGCCATGATAGTGATAACATATGACAATAACAAAGAATACTCACAACATCAATCAACAGTTTGTAGTGTCTAGAGTCTTATGACATGCATGAATACTTCTGAGTTGGCTGTTGAACATCTACCTCAGGGTAGTCTGTCTGATAATTAAGGTTGTCCTATTTTAAAATATCTATCTAGAGTCTGGAGTCTTGACCAGAGCTGGGTAATTTAGACTTTCCCAAGGATTCTGGACGTGAGTTGGACTCCTTTTAAGATGTATTTTTCTTTGTGTATAAAGAACGACTAAAAGGTTTATCTTAATTCATGTAAAATACTTTCATTTCATTGGTCAGGGATCTGTTAGCAAGTTTACAGGTGGGTGACAGCTGAAAAAAATGTTACCTGCTGCCACGGTAACTGCCAAATTCTCCACCCAGAAGCTGTATTGCTAATAATAGTATGACGTCATAATATGACACATACAGTTCAGAGTTTGAAAACCATTCCATTAGCTGAGTTCAGTATGTACACATTTATTTTACCAACTCACACTGTTATATTTATACTATTTTAAATGTTGAATTGTTTGCCCACATAAACACAATTAACCATTTTTACAATTTTTAAATTTGACAGAATAAGTTTCACTGATTTTATAACTCCAGTTGAGACGCCATTTTGTTTACATGTCATGTAGTGGGTAGCGATCTTCAAAATAAAGTACAATGATATTTTGTACATTTAACATGGTGGTAAGATAAATTTATTGTGTGCTTCTCCCCCAGGTAATACCGTCTGATGTAGGCCTTTTTGTAACAGTGTCATCCCTTGTCTACCAGCTCAAGGGACACTGCCACAAGAGGCATACCCCTTTGGGTACATCAAATTGTATTACCCTCAAAAGAAGCATACAACTTATATTGTACGGTATGTTCTGAGGTGGTGTATCGCTCTACTAATGACACTAGATATTTTCTACGCCACTTCTCTGTATACCTGTCAGCTCTTGGCAATGTGTTGTCCCTTTATCAGGTGACTGGTGAATGGATACCAAATAGCTGGAAGACCCTCACTTTTGATCATTATACGTATCTTTATGAAAGATGAACTGACTGATGATACGAGACAAAGGAAACACTCACAAGCACAGTTAAAGATGTAGGTAAATGCTGATTGTTTATATCTGATTGATAGTAATTATTTCAAAATGGAAGCTTGTGTATATATCTCACATCAAAATCAACCATGATATGGCCTGTGGTGTAGCGTAGTGGTTGAAGCATTTGCTCATCACACCGAAGGCCCAGGTTCTATTCCCCATGCTGTAATACTGGTGGAATATCAGCATTTGCTAAAAGTGGCATGAAATACTCACACACAATGCTCAGTCATGGCACCATAATAAATATAATTTAAAATACAGCTTTACCGGTGAATTAATTTCAGTGAAGGATCCACAAGAATCCTTAAGGATTAGAAAACTATATTCTTGACACTGAAACCTTAACTAATCTGATTTGTTTTTGAAAACCTCCCCCAGACATCTAGGAGCTATCAATTTTCATCATTTACTGTTTAGAATCAGAATCTAAGCCTGGATTTCTGATGCCAAGATTTGCATTTCATTAACATATGATTCACTCTAAGGCAGCAGGGTCTCCCCAGGAAACAGTTTCCTGAACATAATTAAGTTTGATATTTTAGAAACTTAAAGTTTTAATCAAGTTTAGGCCTTTTTAGCCTGAGGATCATGTTTGATGTGGTGGATGACTGTGGTAGCTATAGTAGAATAGACACATTGTCAGGTCCTGACTCTGAGAGTGCCAAACATTGGTTTGACAAATTAGGCATGAACTTGTGGTGTAAATGTCAGGGGATGTTTGTCAGCTCAAAAGTCTAAATCTAAACCACAGCAGGTTTCTGTGACAGAGTCAATCATGGATGAAGTTCGATGATGCGTTAAGTATGTATGACTCAGTTGAATCTGCTACAGGGACGTAATAAGCAATCATTAGTATCAGGTAATTTGCCTTTGTGATCTGAACACCATGTAACAAGACTCATTTTTGTGACAACACAGAAAGGGCCTTTCAAAGAGATATTTACTCTTTTTATGGCAAAATTGACATGAAATCGACGGTCGGTCGTTTGTTTCGCCAATCAATTATTCAGGCTCACTTAAGGGGGAGGAGTTTCTTAGACCCGGCAGCTGGGCTCTTGACAAATACTGAGACCTTAATTGACAAACGAAATTAGTGGAATTGAACGTTGGCTGGCCGAAATGCATTCCAGTGTAGTCAGTGTCCACTGAGGGATCGGGAGGAGAGGCAAGTCATCTGTTGGCGGAATGACTGACAGGTCACCAACCCGACTGTTGCTTCTTGAATATCTCATAATGTGATTGTCCCCTGAAACGTAAAAATTGAAATGGACAAGAGATTAGATGAAATGGATTGTTGTTGGTGAAGGATTAGTGTCATATTTGGTCATCAACACAAGATATGACATTCATCTTCAGGTACTATGACAAGGAATAATTAGCAGAAAAAAAGGATTATATCCAGCTTTCACGTCAATATCCTCGTCAGTTTCATCATTGTGGGAAATTGATGTCCCTCATCAGGATCATAGGGAGGAGAAGGTGTCTTTTACTTTCAAACGGAACCTTACCAGACAGTCATTTCTGTATGGATTTGGGGTAGTGTTCAATTCATAGTCTGGTCTGATGGCACCTGGATGTGAAAGAGACAGCTGGAATATCATGTGTAATGTTTTGCTGATTGCTGTCATGGAATATGTTACCTGCCAGCAAGATTCTTGAAAGATGTCCACAAATCTTTGTTGACTGTTACTACTGCAGATTTCATCAAAGATGATACATTGATACAACATTCTGTGACACCTGACCAACAAAATGTTTTTACTGTTATTGGTACAGAGAGTCATTCAGGATGAAGCATTCTGTGACAAAGTGTCTTAAATTTCATCTGTTGTGGATTGGATGTCTGAGTTGGAGATGTCAATAGATGAAAGATCATCATTGTGGATGGCATGTAAATTTCCTTTAGAAGGGAATGAAAGTGGGAATTTCAGATGGCAGTATTCTTCTAATTTTAGAAAGAAATGGATATGGGATTCACTAACTTGTAAATCTATACATTGTGCTGTAAACAGTTCATGATTTCAGTGAATGTCTTACTTTGTCCATGAATTTTCTGTAATCATGAACAGTGGAATGTAACATACGTCATATTTAGGATTGCACTTTCTTAGTGGAAATGTGATAGCACTGAGATATAGTAATGTTTGAAAACCTCAGACATTATGAAACAAAGTCAAAACATTACTTTTTATTTGCATTTTACACTGATTAATATTAATCTACATTACATGACATGCTGAAAAATGGACTCTTTGAACCTTGAAATTACAACTGTGAAAATTAAACGGACAATTTTCTTCTTCTAGTAACAGAATTTGAGTCGGTCAAAAATCCTGTCTAAACGTAGTGACAACAAAAGCCTTGTTTTACTCTAACTTCAGTTGTTGGAGTTTGAACAGAATTTTGTAGAGGGATCTCAAAATATTCAAGATGTTAATACCAACAATCAAAAAAATGTTTCCTCACTAATACCTTTGGATAAAATGCATAAAATACTTTTTTGAAAGCCATAATACGTGAATGTGGTGTTACCATGTCAATATAACGCCGCCAACAGTTGCTGTACACAGACATTAATGGGGAAGAGATGTGATCCGAAAGGAAACTTGAGTGGCATTTTAGAAATAAACATTAGTTTTCCCTGAAGGTATTCAGAGTGAAAAAGACTGTTATTAGACACATAAAGAAATAAGATACCGCGATATTGCTCTCTGAAGGACGGTGTGACACAGATCAGTGAAATATATCGTCTGTGGTCAATGACAGGGAGGAAAACAGATCCATGTTGCGGGTGTTATGTACGCCTGACTGCCAGTCTCTTTATAACAGTCACAAAACATTTTGTTGGCGGTTCCTATGTGGGATATAAAAATGCTGATTCAAAATGCATTTAAAAGATTTTGTGCCCAGAGCTTTGAATAGGCTTCCTGGTGTTGATTTCAAGTGTTGAAATGTACGAGTCCATGACAGGGTTTCACTGCTAATGTGAACCAGTTGGTGAATACCTGTATGGTTAGTCACTGTGTTTTATTTCAATGAAGCCTGTGATTGTGAATTCGTGATTGTGAATTGAGGATTGTTCTTTACCCACAATTTGAACTGATACTTAACTGTCAATCAAAACTTTGATTGATTGCATCTGCATTGTTCTCTAATCTGGATTCTCATTGATCATCAATTTACAAGCAACTGAATCTGCAATTGACCAATGAAAGGTGACAATTGCTGTCAATCAGCATCTGAAATTGGTGCTCACATGTGTTCAAGTATTTGATGAATGTTATTAATACAGTTATACTGTGATTGAACTGAAGACCCAAATGCCTTCAAAGATTTGTTAAACAATATTTTTTGGGTTTCAGTTTCATTGCATAGAAGATTTAAATATTGAAAGAAATCACAATATAAAGGCGCTTCAAAGAATGGTGAAATTGATGACTCAGTGAGACTTAATGCACTTCAGATTGAGAAGGTAATGTGAACAGTTAAAAACGACTTTTTCAAAGACGTGAAGGTGTGAGGCAACATTGGGTTCACAAGTCACCGAAGCAATTACCGAAGTATTATGGAGACAGGATTGTTTTAGTCAGTGGAAGGGATTTTTAAACCCAGGACCTGTTACAGAATTTCCAAGGATTAAAAACTGTTGATCGTAGTATGATTGAGATTGGGGTCTAAATTAGAAAGACTGGGGACCGTGGACAGTTCATTTGTCTTCGCTGAGTCATAGCAGAGCTGTGAAATGGACATGTTCAAGGAAGGTCTTTGCAATACTGTTGAAGAAAATTAAATTATGTGATCATCGAAATGCGGATTATAGTATCAAGAGGAAAAGGCATGTAAAATCTCAACATTATATGGAATGTGGCTTTTGTTGAACAAGGATGAATTTTCTCATTTCAGATTTAATGTTTTCATTATTTTATAGAAAATATTTTCACAAAAATGCTGAAATACAATTAAATATGTAAAAGAAATATCAGGAATTATTGTTTTAAAAATGCAGCAAAAAATTGAAAAGGAATTTTTTCATAACTGGTTTTATACGTTTCCACCAATATTCATGACAGTATCAGAGTGCAACAGGGTTCAAGGGAGGTAACTCATGTTAACCTATTTCAGTTGAGTTTGTGTATGTGTTTGTGTATTCTACTTTCCTATGATACTGAATACATTGTGTCATTTGACGAAGAACAGAAATATATGGAAAGCATGAACATCAGAATGCTGTCTTTAGGACCTGTAATTTCTCTAAAGTGGGTTATCTGAGAGTATCACCAAGGACAAGTTTCATTGTGGATAAAGAAGAACTTGGATGTATGTAACCAGTGTTTAAACGTGACACAGAAAACTTCAACATGCATAAGTCCTTTGGATACAATGCTCATGCATCAGATCGAAGACCCGTTCTATCCAAAAAGGTGAGTTTTGAAGTTTGATTTAATGAACTGATTGCATTACCTTGGTTGACTTTCTCATAGCAGAATTGTGCAGTGTACTAGCAGTTTAACCGTTTAGTCATGTAATAGCTATAGCCGCCATTTGAAGAAAATCCTGGGGTTTAAGTCCATAGCTCAAATTTAAACACAAATGATATCCATTGAACAAATGTGTTGGCTTCAGTTCTATATGGCTTTGAAATTCAAATACCTAGGAACAATATCATAGCTTCTGAAAGACATTTGTAGATGAGAAATGAATAACAGATTGTTGTATGTAACACTGCATGGAATATCCTGTCATGAATCTGAATCATGTTGCAAAGAAATAAGTGTCATACATACACAAGGGTGGACTATAAATAAGAACCTGAGGGCTGACCTCAAAGAGTCACCAAGAGTGATTCTACAGGAATATTGTAGTGTCCAATAATCAAGGCAGGTTAATATATGTAGGTTGTTGATATTACCAAGTGTAATACTAATGTTGACTGGCTATTACAAGATAAATGTTCCACACAGATAATCTCTGTTGGTGCAGGAGGTTGACTTATGGTGTGAAGCAGTCAGTGCTTGTATCAGAAACTCAGAGTGAATCAGTACTGGTGTAGTAGGAGAATTAGTGCTGATCCAAGAAAGTTAGTACTTGTCAGGGAGAATCAATGCTGTGTAGGACAATAAAAACTGATTAGGGAGAGTCAGTACTGGCCTGAGAGATTCAGTACTGATAGAGTTAATACTTGTATAAGACAATCATAGTGGATCACAGAGAATCAATACTTGTTCAGGAAAATCACTACTGGACTGAGAGTATCCATACTTGTCAAGGAAAATAAGTATTGGTCCAGGAACCTCAGTACTGGGCTGAAAGAATCAATGATGATGTAGCTGAATAATCAGTACTGGGTTTAAAGAATCCTACTTGTCAAGGAGAATCAGGTCTGATCAAGGAGAATAAATACTGGTGAAGGAAAATCAATAGTTGTCAAATGTAATCAATACTAGTCCATGAAACTCAGTACTGGGCTGAAAAATATCAGTACTGGTGAAGGCTGAGAGAATGATTTCATGCCTCGCTCACCATCCTATCCAACCCCCAAATAATAGGCATTTTAAAATAAACATAGCAAAATATGGTTTTAACTGCATCATCCTGTCTGTTCTCATGGTCATGGAAATGCAGCTCAGCATCGTGCTTCTTGTCACTGAAGCAATCAATTATAATTATATTTTTTAAGTGACAAATGCTTTTAGTTTCTTGCAATGATAAATACTTCTCAGAAAATAAAGCTGACATCTTAAGCCAAAAATATTAATTTGTGAAAAGAAGACACAAGATCGATGTGCTAATAAAAATGACTGCTAAGCCAGTAAATAAATGCTTTGCAGCTTCTTTTAATTGGGATTAGAGCTCATCAGTAATCACTGATTTAAAATATGCAATGATTCATGGGAAATATGGCAAGGAAACACACTGAAATGAAGTGCATCAGATATGCGGTAGACATGCTAATTGGCGCCAGTAATCAATGGCCGTGTCAAATTTTGTAATGTGGAGGGAGCCAAAGAAAGGGAGCTGTTCTTTTGTGGAAAACCTACAGGGAGATGATGGCAAATGACATGTATTTCCCTGTGTAAATGAAATTAAACCAGGGATGAAGTTTCCCACTGGAGAAATTCAGGGATTTCACAGACTTTCTGGCGTATTCCATGTTTGCAATTTTCTAAGTGATCTGAGCCCTATGGAATGTCCCTAGCGCTGGAAACCTACACTTGTCTTGCATAATGAAGAATATGTTGTTATTGACATGAAATAAATCACTTTGATTTCAAACCCAAAACCAAGAGATTGTAATTTGGGCAGTGTAGCCAAATCTCTTATTTTTTTTCTTAAAAAGATGAGGATTAGTTTCTTCCATATCTCTCACATTTTCACCAAATAATTGTTCACATTTGTTCGTATAGAAAATCATAAATACAAATGATGGTTTATGAATTCTAGAATAATACAATTTCCAACATGTTTAAGGGATTGTTATTTGAGGGTCTGCATGTTATCATTGGGGTTATTGGGTAGCCTAGTGGTTAAAGCATTTGCAGGTCATGCTGAAGATCCGGGTTCTATTTTCCACATGGATACAATGTTATAAACCCATTTCTGGTGTCCCCCAGTGTGATATTGCTGTAATCTCACTCACTCACTCACTAATTTTTCACGTTTTCTTTTCAAAAGATAAGTCAAATGTGTTCATTGTGTTCTTTAAATGACAGTTGATAAGAACATATCTCAGTGGTTAATCTTGACACTGAATTTAATAATATATCACATTTCAGTCTGTGTTATCATGTTAATTTGTGGTGATGTCATATCTATCAGCTTTGTTGATTAAATCTCTAAACATAATTGTTATTATTAGATTTGGAAGAGCATGTTCCTCTTAACTGCATTACAAGCGAAGATTTTTCTTGTTCAGACAGGTTTAAAGGCAACTCAATAACAGCATGACTAAAAACTAATATAAACATTATTTCTCAAGCTAATAGCTTTACTTAATTTTATCCCCAAACTCAGCCACAAAGATGATATTAAAAACCCAAGCTACATTGGCAGGTGTTGTGGACATGGGGAATCATGACGTCTACCAATTTACACCAAGTTTTCATTGTTTACTTATTGAATAATTCACGCAGATTCGGTTAGAGAGAAATTGGAGCTATTTGCTCACAGGCATCATATTTCTCACAGGAGGCTGTATGTGATGAGCTGAGGTGGTGACTCCCTGAGGTCTTTGTCCCAGTCCAGTTGTCTCCTCTTGAGTAAATGGTCCACTGACTGATGAAGAGTGTTGGGCCACCTGTCAGTGTTGTGTGGTTGTGTAAGAGAGAATTGTAGAATAATCATAGTGATGATAGTGCTCCCTGATAGACATGGGATGGATGAACATGATTAAAGCAGAATTTTGTTATTTCTTCTTTTGCATATTTGATGTCAGTTCAAAAGATATTTTCATATTCATTAATGGCTTGATGATATGTGTTTAGTCTTTTAATTGATCCTTGAAGTTTCAAATGGAAATCTGTGAAAACAATCAAAATAAATGCTGGTGTGGTCTCAAGATGATTTTTGCTTGAGTTTTGTGAAGTCATTGAAGTATGATCCGTGACTAATTGAAGTTGAAACAGTCATACAGGTAGAAGAGGTCGAGAGAGAGGCAGAAGGCACAATTTGAAGATCGAAGGGTCTAAATGATCAGTGCATTTGTATTTTATCATGTGGGGGAATTGTCAACTCTTACTCTGTGGGGATGTTGAGGTGGACTGTGATATGATGTCAGGAACATAGTCACTATGCAGCTCTGTAGATTTAAACAAGCTGCCCCATACACATGTGTCACTGTGTTAGTGTAGGATTCCTGGATGGACACTATACCCCATTTTAGTTCACTTCAAGTGAACCACAGCCAGTGATATACGCTACAGGAAATCATATTAACTACAGACAGTGATATAAACTATAGTCAATAACGTTTTATTCAATAGCTCTTTAGCGGCATAATTATTTAAATAAGATGAGAAACAAACAAAAATAGATAAAATCTTTTGAACCTCAGTTGTACAGGGTCTCGCTCACACATAATGCTGTGTCTTAACATCAGTGGAAAGTATCCACTGGGCCAAATCACATAAAGGGGAGTAACTCCTCCAGTACTAGACATTGATCAATACACATTTCAGGATTTGGAATACCATGATGACATTTTCCTCAGATAATATGTTAGGAAGAGACAACATGATTTCAAAAGCATGTGTCGATATGATCATTAATTAACTGACAAAATCTCCATGATTATCTTTGAACAATTAAATACCCAATGCAGTTATAGATTTTCAGACTTATCCTCAGTCGAAGTGCTGCCTTTGTGAAACTGAACACTATATCTGTATGTGATCACAAATAACATGAAATGACCAGAATCGTATAAATGTGTTGCATCCAGAGGCATTATTTTGAAGCATCAGGGTTCAATAGAGAGCATGAATATGAGTTTACATGCAAGGAATTCCTGTCCTTGTTGCTTGATACAAACTAAGGATCTGCCTCAGTGGTTTAGTGGGTAGAGTGTCTGCCTGGACAGAGGAAAGTCAGTGGTTTGATTCTTTGACCATGACACATCAAAGGGAAATACTTGTTGTTACCCTGCCTGGTGCTCAGCTCTAAAGAAGTAAAACAAAACTTGGACTGTTATACTTTGTATGAGTAGGGTATTCGTGCTAAAATCTGATATCATCATAGGTAGTGTTGTATAACCAGAATAAGTTCAGAATAATATCAGCAGAACCCTTTTGATTTTAATGTTTATTTTGATGGGGTTTATTTTCATTACATGGGTATGTGAAAGTTTAACTGACAGTAAAATTGTATTCAAATATATTTAGAAACTATTTTGGAATACAATTTGGTTTGGCTGGTTGGCTGATAAAATTGTACTCAAATATATTTCAGAATATTTTGGAATACAATTTGGTTTGGCTGGTTGGCTGGTTGTCTGGTTGAGTGTTAACAGCTGAAGATGCATGTCCAGATTTGTTGAAGCACTCATATTGCTCTTTATTACCTACAAGAGAACATATAGGGGGTTCATATTTTTTATACAATGCCTGAGGGCAAAATATCACTTTGTCGTTACATGGTGATATCAATAGTGCTATGCCATCATGTTTCTTCAGTGACGTTGCATTCTACATGCGGTGGCATCATTTGTTTGAAAGTCTATTTGGCATTATATTCTACAATTTGATGACTTCGGTAATAAATAGAGTATGATATTTGTGCCCATGTCATACTATGTTAACAAAACTTGCGACTAAATATTGGTATATCCATCGCTGAGGAAATACCCAAATTTAGGCACTCGTGTCATAAACATAGGATGATATGTGCACTCATATAACATCCTCTGTATATGTTGGATTTTCTTGTCATCTTGGTTTTGTGCACATTAGTTATTATAACTGTTACAAACTCAGTACATATACTCAGAGATAAGTGTATGCCATTATCTATGTCTCAAGGAAATGGATCAGCGAGCAGGGCAGGTATTTCTGTAAGCGAAGGTCGACGAGTCTTTTTGCCCAATATGTTTATAAATGGGGAAAAAAAGATATTCAGTGATGATAAGTACAAGGTTTTATGAATCATATTTCATAACATATTTTCAGTTACGTTTTCAGATGATTGCACTCATGTCAAACAGGTATGAAAATATTGTGAAATGGAAACCTTTAAGATAATACACACCCAAGAATACATATAGATTTAGGATGTGAGGTAACGACACGACTGTTCCGCCACCAGGCACTTGGTGGTTCCATTCTTGGAACAAACTGGGCTACCTCTTCTATGGAATCGGTATAGGTTTAAACTATAAAGACTAAGTCTCAGTCTCTGAATATATATAATTTTGATAGAAACAAACAAATCCATTTCAGTTGAAAACGAGGCCCAGGGAGATCAGAGATACTGAACCTACAGAAATGTAGACCTTATTTAGAGCCTTAGCACTGCAGGGAAGGCTAGTCTGTAGGGAAAATAATGTGGTTCAGGGACTGTGAGACTCAGACGGGTCGGTATGTTGTGTAAGTTACTGTGTGATAAAGCCTACACATTCTCCAGAGACATTTGTGATGGAATTATACGTTTAATGGTGAGAAGATAAGTTTGTAGAAGTTTGTGGATGTCTGTTAAAGAAGGGCAGAAACTGTAGGATGGGGCTTGTGATCAGTGAAATGTTCTGTCAGATCAGCACAGGGTTCAAATTATAATATCAGTTTCAGTTTCAGACACAGTGTGTTCTGTCAGGGTAGTGGTTTAATCTACAGTTAAAGCATATGTCCAGTCTTATGTCCAGTGTTCAGTAATATATACACTTCAGTACTAAAGGTAAGATGAGATAAGATATTTTATTACACAGCATTCCATTAAGTAACAGTGGCAATATTCTGTAAACTACAAATGTAAACACCAAAGGCACAAATGAATGTTCTCTCAAGGCTCAGTCCAATTTTCAGTTTATTGTTCAGCGGAGGCAGTTATGATTCAGTCAAGGTTTGATCAATCTTCAGTTGAAAGTTTGGTCAAGTTTCAGTCAAACATTTTTTACCATGGTTTAGCCCAAGGTTAACTCCAAAGTTCTGTTCTCTATGAACTGCAAATTGTTTTCAGTCACAGTTTCAGTCCAAGGTTGTTCATTCATGGGTTTTATAGGGGGTGGTGGGGCAGGTTATAACCACTTGCTTGTCACTGAAGTCCCAGGTTTGATTCTCCAAATTTCTATTTCTGGGGTCCCATGCTGTGATATTTCTGGAATATTGCTAAAAGCAGGGTAAATCCCAACCCATTCACTCACTCATGGTGTCTATTTCAACATTTTACTCACATTAATTCAAAGACAACTCTTACAGAATAGCAATTATTTTTTGTTCAGTAATTCAAACAACAAAAGTCTTCACCTTTGAACTGCTAGTAACTGGAGATGTTAGTCAGAAATAGGTTCATTGATAACTGTAATACAGTTTTAAGCAGTTATAAATATCACACAAATAGAAAATCCCATTTTAGCAATTAGATTGCTTCTTAAAGGGGGATCTTGAGCGTAAAAAGCGAGACTGAACACACGTCTCTTTCTCTAAGATAAGCACTTCCTCTGTTAAACTGGTCTGAGTTTATTCTTGTTTGACTTGATAATGTGTGGACAGGTGGGGTGGGGAATGAATGGTATTTCATCAAGATTTTTTCTTTATTCATGTCTTAAGAAATAAGAAGATTTGAAAAGGAAATCTGTTCTGGCCTGTGTGCTGAAGTCTGTAATGCTATTTACTGAAGATGATAAGTTGCCTGTGGACAAACACATGTATGAGAGCAGCAGTGCTTATTACATTTGCCATGTGCTGATCACTAAAGAAGCCATATGGATTTCAAGGTCAAAGTTGGTGACCTCCATCTCCTTCTGGCAATTATTAATATCGTTTTAAACATGGAGGGCTGGTTTTAATTCTGTGCTATTCTCTTTAATAACCTTGTAGGTGGTCTGCATACATTAGATAATTGTTCCTAAATGACTTTTGCTGACAGCAGTATCTCATCACAAGATAATGACAGTGCTAGAGAAGAGACATAATTGTTCTCTTGGTAATTTATGATGAATGTACTTGTCTGGTCGGCACATGACAGATTCATGTATATTGTGTCATAGTGTGAATCCCACTTCATTGTGTTGAAATGTGGAAATGGTCAGGGGTCTGAATTCTGGAGGTTGAAGAAGATGATGAAAGGGAGGAGGAGGAGGATGACCTGGGCAATGATGAAGATGAATGTGAGAATGAAAATGACAATGGCTGCTGCTGCTGCTGCTGCTGCTGCTGCTGCTGCTGCTGCTGATGATGATGATGATCTTACAAAAATGAATATGTTGAACATGATTATGATATAATAACAAGTATGGTTATAATTATTTTGATGTGATGACAATGATGAAGAAGACGAAGGCAATGACACAAAATATATGTGATGACAGTGGCAATTATGAATATGCTAAATACAAATATGATGATACAATGACAATCATGATTACAATGATAGTAGTTTGATGAAAATGTGTGATGATGATGATGATGATGATGATGGCTAGTTTCATTTAAACTGGGTATGTTATTTTGTTTATGTTAATAAATTCGATTATATTTGAACTGTAATGATGACTGTTTATTGGACTAGAAAAGTGGACGTAACTCATTCATGACAAGAGAGAGAAGAAACCATGATCATGATGAAAAGTAAGAGAAAATATCTCATTGTGATAACTGTGTCCCCATCATGACAATCATATGTACACACATATGGATGGTAAGTCAAAAGCCAAAGTAAAAACAAGAGAACATTATCTTTGTCTGAGGTCATTAACATGTTGCATCTGTGTTTGCAATATTTTGATTTTGTGATTCATGGCTGAATCATGAATATGGCAAATTACATTATTGTCTAATGGTTTGCTCCAGTCTCTCCTGTTTTGTGTCACAATAATTTCCCAGACGCCAACATTATCTGTGCATTTAAGTCAGAACTGCAAACTATAAAAGCCACTTTCCCTGATTTGTCTCCCCTCCCAGACTCTTCTGTCTCAGGGGATATGCTGGAGACTGTTATTTCACAGCATTTCATAGGAGTTTGTAATTGTTTTTAATTCATTCTTTTTTTTTTGCAATTATTAACATCAATTTATTCGTTTTCTTTTCAATCCATTTGTGATGATATCTGTCCTTGTATTCATTGTACTGTAAATCAACTGAAGGACCTCACAGATCCATCTATTCATGGTCCAATCTTGTATCTACTCGTTATGGTTTCTTTCATTAGATTTCAGTCCTATCCATCCTTCCATCTGTTCCTTGTCCAATCTGTTATTTATGAATCTCTTTCCATCCACCAATACAATAATACCTTGTTTGATCAGATTTCCCTTGACATATCCAGTTTTACTTGACCAATCCATGGATCTGTCCATCATCCATCCATCAGTCCATTCATTTATCAGTCCATACATTACTTCACTGATCCAACAATACGTTCCTTGTTCCATCCTTCCATCCATCTTTACTGTTATCGATCCACTCATTCATTCTTTGATGTGCCCATTCATTTATTCATTAATCTACCCTTTATCATTCGTTTTGGAATTTTTTTTCAATCCTTCCCTCCCTTGATGTATTATTGGTCCATCCCTCTGTTATTTGGCACATTTATCTGTTTATTCCAAGTTGTGTGCACAGAGATATTCTGTTTCAAAAGATTCCAGTGTATGATCAAGAGGCAAGATATGGCCAATAACTTTGGGGAATTATTTGAGGACTGACATGTTTTTACTGTAACATGTATATTTATATTTATCTGGTAGATAGCCTTTACTTCTATATTAGCAGTTTCTGGTACAAGAGCAACAATTATTATGACCAATCTCTTTGCTTTGAATTAATGTCAGGAATGAATATTTTGTAAATTTGTCTAAGAAGCTCTAATGAAGGGGTGTTTGTTAAACATAAATAGATAGGGTTCATGCTTTGAACAAATCACTGACATGTTGGTGATGCATTTAGCGTGATATGGCTCATGTCTTGGCCTATCATTTCAACATGTTATCTCACAATTGGCATCAGATTGCAGAAAGACATCTGAAGACAGGTAATTTCTGTCACTGATATCAACACTGAAATCACCACTATTCTTTGACCTTTGACCTTGTTTTCACATGCTTTGTAAGAAGTCAAATTAAAACGAGAATGAATCATTGAATCTTTTGGAAGATTTTAAAAATGTTCTGTGAATTTACATTTAAGAATCATGGACTGTTGTACATGTGATCAACCACTAATATGCCCTGCTGGATTATTTACATGAAAAAATCTTGATGTAAATCTTGGTGTAAGACAATATTCATTCAGTCTTAATGAATATGAAAGTAGAATGCTCAACATTGCCATTTTATTTACTGGGAACTGTTTGGTACAACAGTCAGTGCTCCAGTTCTTGGCCCGTCGTATTCTACTACATTAACATGAAAGTTCAGATAGAGTCACTGAAAATATATTTGGAATTTTGTTTACTCATTTAAACCTAAGTCAACAGATGCAACCATTTATTGTAATTATATCATGCTTTGAAATATTTCCTTGCCTGATGGGTCATTGTGACACAACCAGTAAATGTTCAAGACAGTGGAAAATCTCACTTCCTCATTGGTGTAAAACATGGAACTGTTTCCGTAGCAACTTGAAAAATGCTGATTTTATCGTTCCTATGTAAACACAGTGTGCATGTTTTTAGTTTTAAGATGGAAGGTTATTGTCCTCACACTTTAAAAGAAATGTTTTCTTCCAACCATGAACATAAAGCATGCAGTATTTCATGGAGGAAAAATGGCTATCACTGTGAAAATATTTATTCCTCATCAGCTAAGAATCTGTTATTGAAGAAAGAGACAGCTATTTGCTTTTGTTTACTGATGAGAACACCAGAAAATTATCTCAAATTAGCTCCCTACGTGAATCTGAATTGAAGAAACATACATAATGAATAGGATTCTGTATGTTATTAAAAAACCAGCAGCTTGAGTAAATTTGATAAATGTTTCTGAGTTTATTTTTTTATGCATCTTCTTGCAGCAAAATTGTAATGTATCAGTTTCATGTGGAACCACTCAAGGAAAACCTGCCAGTGCATGGTCTTTGTGTGATAGGCTGTAAATCTGTGATAGAATCCAGGGGCATACCCCTTGGTTGTCAGAGGAGAGGATGGTTTTGATGGTTAACCCTGACTGGTTTTAAGTCACCATGCTCCCACATGTGTTTGTTGCTCGTCTTGTCAACATCCATTTTGTTTGACTCTTAACACAGATACTGCTAATAATCTTTGTACCTATATAGTTCAAGTTCCAGCTACACTACTTACAGGCAGGCCTATATTAGGATCAGCGTGCAATGTATTTTCATTTTCAACTCCCTGAGGAATGTACAGCTTAAGTTGCACATGAGGCACTAGAGGTCAACTGTCGCATTACCATCTTATCTTGCTGGTCACTCGTTCACTGATAGAAAACAGAGGGATACATATATTTTCAATAATCAGGTGTGACACATGGTTCAGTGTGGGGCAAACTCAGGAAGGTCTGGGTTAGAACATGTCTTCAGTGACTGACTGACTGACTAGATCATATGGTCAGTGTCATTTACTTGGTCGCCACATGTCATCATATCTCACTTGCATAGAATGATGTTAATCACTGGATCGGCTGGTCCGAACTCAGTTGTCTACAGACTGCCACTATTAGTCTGGAATATTCCTAAGTGAGTCATTTAACAATAAACCATCCAACCTACAGTAGTTTGAGGATCACAGCCCTGAAAACTCTAAGATGTACCTCATGTTATCCATTTCATTCATGCATCTGACTGTACTTTCTTTCACACCACTGCTTGACTTCACATGTGGCCTGTGGTGTGAACACCAGACTACATACTTGCATGGGACAGTTGGAATATATCTGATTGTAGGATGCATCAGCATTTGTCTGCTTGTAGATTTATAGACTTTGACATGGTGTTGTTGTTGTTTTTTTATCAACTTCCTGATTCCTTTAACCATTATTGTTTTTTGGGTACAAGTCAGAAACTTTTCTTCGATTCTTGACCCATTTGTTTGTTAGTGTGTGTCAATATATTATAATTAATGTATTACAATATACAATTTTGAAATTGGCACATTAAGTGGCATAGCAGTACAACTTGAAGCTAAAGTTAGAGAACATGTACTTTTCTACCAATCAGAAAGGTTGCTATGTATGGTATTTGAAATGTCAACAGAGAGGCTTTGGTACAATCAAGCATTGATATATGCCAAGTGATGTACACATAAGATAAGATAAATGATCAGTTATGATCAGATGGTTAACATTCCATCATGAAACAGGAGCAATATTCTATAAACAACAAATATGAATACAGGAGTTGCAAACATACAGAAATGCAGATACATAAATGATGTACATTGAAACAGTTTTACAAATCATATGTAGTTTGCACATTGCTCATGTAGACTGTGTATAGTTTACACATGTCATTGTATCCCAGTTGTGTAGGTAAATTCCATTTATCATGGGATTGTCTGGTCGAGACTGAATATTTACAGACTGCTGCCATATAGCTGGAATATTGCTGAGTGTGGTGTTAAACAAACAAACAAACAAAATAAACTCTTTAAAGAATGGCAAGGGAAGTGTGCAGATGGGGAAAGTGTGTATATGTGATGTGCATGTCTCAAAACTGAAAACAATATGTCAAATGCAACATGTCCTTTTCATCACTTAAAAACACATGACAGGCTCGTGCTGTGGATGGAAGTAATGTAAAACATATGGTTCTGTTTGGATGTATTTTTGATTTATGACCCATAATTACCTTCAACTCTCGCATACCCATGAGTGGAGTGTCTGAAACCACTTGGGTTTGAGAAACTGAAGCTGAGAATCCAGGAATGGTGCCATTAAAAAAATGAACATGGCCACCATGGCAGCTATGCTTAAATGCCATACTGAACCTTCTCCAGTTTTCCATTTTCAGGAAATTCTGAATACGTTAAATGTGTTTTATTGTGTGATACCATCAAAGGTTTACAAAATAGCAATGTCATTGACCTACACAGCATCATTCTTAAAACCTTACGAACATTACTAAGGAATGTTCTTAATGTTGACATGATGCAATTGTGCAAATGACAAACACTTGCTTTACTTCGATTAAGAACAGGTTTTAGAAAAGTCCTTCATCCAAGTCTGCTATGTTACCTTTATTGTTGCCATTGGTTCTTCACAGTAAACCAGGTTCATTTTCTACATGGGTACTATTTTGTAAGGCTTATGTTTTTGATACACTGCCTTAATATATCTTTAATAGTAGTAGAACTGGTGTTGAAAGACTTCGATGTTGGGTCTTGAATTCTCCATTGAATGCTAGAGAGCTATCCCTCTTTGTTATGTCATCAAACGTGGAGAGGGTTTGTACATTACCTTCCCTGAATCAGTTCAAGCATTTGCCATTCCATTTTGCAATGAGCCAGATTTAGTTCATAACCCAATAACACTCAATTTCTGTAATTAGATTAGAGAAAAACAATTTTAACTTTGCCCAGCAGCAAGTTTTCATTAAACCAAAGGAGGCAATATTCCTAGTGTGCCATTAAGTCACCACTTCTTATTCAGAAAAAAAAATATGTTAAATGTTGATATAATGCAAAGTTTCAAGGCCACTTTAGGTTTCAAGAGTTACAAAATTGCTTGCTCCAAGTCTATATTATATGATATAAAACCCCATTCATTTGGCTGCATTTATCTCAGTCAGAAATACTTGAATCGCATGATGCCCCATGAGATATTGTCAGAACCAAACAAATATCCATACCATCATCTAAATCAGGCACTCTTACCACCCAGTTGTTTGACCCCAGAGGTTGAAACTGTTTTGGACTTCCTGTTTCCTCATCCACCATTACAGTTCAGCTTAAATAGGTAAATTTTGGGATTATCCATTTATTCAGGGTGGGTTTCAGCACAATTTATTGGTTTGGGCATTTCTTTTTATTGTTTGCCCAGTTCTGAAAATATGATGTCAGTTTATCCAACAGGAGACAGCTGCATCCTTATCAGCAGTATCTCAGGGGTTTGGGATGCAGCCGAAATGTTAGAAACCAAACTAAACATTTTGGGGCCATACACTGTGTTTACTCTGAAGATCTTTGAGTGTGTTTGCATCACAAATAGGTGCATCTACCTAAAGCAAAGTGCATATGCATATGGTACAAGCGCAATCTGACAGATATCTTCAATATTAAATGGAACTATGACATATGAAGGTGTTTATTTCAATTATGTTGGACAGATATCCAATACACTGGCATTTTGGAAGGTGTCTATAGAATAATCAATGTCTTTGTGGGTTGAGCTGGGTGCACTTGTCATTCTAAGCAGTATTTATGTTTGAAATCAGTAATAATTGTCATTTATGTTTGATAATCTAATGAAATAATAATCTAAAAAAATATATAAATTTTTGTAATCTTCACATGGTGTATTTTATTTCAAAATGATGATTCTATAAAAACAAAGAAACTGATAGTATCATGTCAATGTATGATTATTAAATCATAATTCACTAAATTCAGAAAATGCTATAAATTGAAGAAAGGAAATTAATTTTTTGTTTCATATATTACATTATTTGAAAATGTAATTATATTAACTGTTACAAAAACAAAATGAATGTTTTCAGAATAAATGTAATAATGTTGCTTGAAACATTTAGTCAAATTTTAAAATAACCACAACATAGGTGAAAAATATATCAAGCTTCAAAACAAGTTCCCATCATCACTTTCTCTTCAAAATGTAATGTGCAGTATTTTAAAAAAACTTGTAGTGTATTCTCAAGACATATGTATTGCATATCTACCCCACAAGATGCAACCGTTGTACAACTGCACAGTGCTTAAGAGATATGCAACATTTGCACGTCATCTCGTTTTCAAAGGAAGGCGGAGGTGATACAAGAGTGATAGTGTTCAGTTTCACGTTTATCTGTTCTTGTTCATTTTTACCCAAACCTTGGAGGTGTAGTGTGGCATGTAGTATCTCTGTGTTCTAACATACCCCCATGACCTGATAATGTAGCACGAGATTGAAAAAATTATAAAGTTCTTCATAATGACATTATAATTCCCGTCATATGTGACATGAGATCAACTTGTGAGTGAGTATTGTTTTAGGCCACTTTTAGCAATATTCTAGCAATACTGGGGCAGAGGACCAGAGAAATGGGCTTTACACACTATACCCATGTGGGAAATCGAACTGGGGTGTTCAGCATGACTAACCCACCACCCCTTAGAAGCTGGGTAATGACAATGTAGTACTTGCAGGGATTACAACTTCTGTATCTATATGCTTTGGTACAGATACTGCTGTCAAGCTATGTATACACATATCAATGTGAGACAGATATTAAAGAAGAGATTCATGCAAATACCACTTTATCATGGACACTAACTGATCATGTACTTATCCTGTTATGGCGTGTTTAAACTGTAATCATGAGTTGCTCCCCTTAGGTGTCAGGATCTGCTTGTGCGTGGTTCAAATTCAGGTTTAGGGACAGCTGTGCCTGCACAGGATAAACTGCTTTGTTCAAGAATGTTTACTGACACCAAGACAAACAAAATCATGTTTTGCATATTATATTTCCTTGCTGAAAAACACCATATGTAGTTCAACTTAAGATTAATGTGAGATCACATCTGTAAAGAGTTTAAATGTCCACAGATGATATTAAAAGTCTGTATGGAAACAATTTAAACTGTTTCACAGATTAAAGAGATTTCATTGAAACCCTTAAAACTGATTGCACTGTGTTGCATTTTGTGTTCATGCAAATTCACTTTATTGCTTAAATGTTTTCACTTTTATTTTTTTTACAGGTAAGTGCATCTTTAATTGATAACCTGAAACTGAATGAGATAGGCTGATGTAAGAATAAATAACAACACAAGGTAAGGTTGTGCATGTTTTGCTTGGTTTATAGAACAAACATTAATCAGAATGTCAATATACAGTCAATAGTAATTATTGCTTTGATAATAAAACTAATCTTAAGGATATTTAAATGATTTAAGACACAAATTCTTGTTATTTATTTGTTATTTTACCATTCCAAGTGGAACTTTAAGATGATTACAAATATTTTGGGGGATACAGATATATTTAGGTTTAAATTTGACATTATATTTCACAATAAAAATTCATATACAAAACAAAGAAAATGGTGTGAATGCAGTTTGTGCACACAGTAGCAGGAGGTGCATCTGTAGAAGAGACTGCACATTTCGTCATCCAGACCACAGTGACATCCCGTTATGTCATGATAACCATACACAGACATATGATGCACTTGTGAAATACACCTCACTGAACCTCAAGGCAAAACACAACAATGCCAATCCAAGGTGAAAGAGACATTACTTACAGTGTTCTTTGTGTGCTGATTACCTTAAAAAGGAGATTTAGCATGACACAGGTATTAAAGAAGTTGTCAGAAGCTTCAACACTGATGGCAAGATAGCACTTGAAAAGGGTGATAGCAGACAAAAGCTGTGATTAATCATAGTATATTTGAGAAGAAAATATATCTTACCTTTGTTAAAAATATTTAAGCAATGTGTTGTCTTAGACATGCATTTAGAAAAATTCAATTTGAGGTTAAATAGTCAACACAATGTGGAACAAACTTACTGAAATGTAATTGTTGCCATGATGTATGTGAAATATACAATACCAATTAGATATAAGAATGCATAAAAATGCGTCACACAGAAACATGATAAAGATATTTGGGTCATCTCAATGAAATATAAGTGTCAGCATGACATGTCTGAAATATACATTACCGTAGCTATTGATAGCATTAGAATATATGGAAATGCGTCTCACAGAAACATGATATAAACACTTGGGTCATCTTTCTGAAATATAAGTGTCAGCATGACACATGTGAAATATACATTACCATAGCTATTGATAACATTTGAATGCAAGGAAATGCATCACACGTTGAAACAGATGACACAATTACATGGGTCATCTTACTGAAATATAGGTGTCAGCATGACATACATGAAATATACACCACTTATGCTGTTGCGAACATTAAGAATACAAGGAAATACACCACATCAGTGGAAAAGACGACTCCAATACTCAAGTCATCTGGCAGTAATGTACATTTTGTGACGACATGTGAAATACACAATAACATAGCCACAGATATCTTGTATACAAGAAAGCATGGAAACAACATTCCAAAACCTAACACACAACAAAAATGTATTCTATGGAAAGAATCAGTGATAGGTGAAAAAGTACCATGTACATCACACAAGGGGACCTCCCATACTGGTTTGACCATCATATGTCCAGATGTGACCTTGAGAACAAGATGCTTGTCTTTCACATGTCCATTGTTATGCCTCTTGCAATAAGTAGCCATTGCCTCAAGTTCATGCAGAAGATAGCTATATAGTCCAGGCTGTATGGGAACCCCAACTATTGTTTATTTTGATGTTCCAAATGCTCTCCTCAGCCATTGGTAATTGCCTCCACACAGGCAGTGGCATATTCCCTGAATGTCCGGCTGATGAGCAATGTACATGCAATGTACTCTCTGCCACCCTTGTGTATTTCATGTTATATATATCAGTTGTATAAACTGAGGGAATAAGGAGGCAATCTACCCTGAGTAATGATTCATGAATCTTTAATCCCAAATATACAATACTGGTGAAACAGAAGTGTTAGGTCTGTGGTCAGAGTTATGTCCCTTAGTAGTGTTAGGATCTGCTAGTCCTGGTTGAGATCCCGAGTGCTCACCTATTTAAATTTTTTTTACTGATTTATCAAAAGATAAAGCATTAATCTTTCAAGTGGTATTAATCACTGAGAATTACAATGTAGTTATAATGAGAACAACATTAAGCAAATAAATCTTGACAGAACGGAACATTGGCCTAAAGGGGAATATGAGAGAATTTCAATAATTTGTTGTGTGAAAGATAAAGTTATCAAAAACGTATATCCAAAACTTCAAGTACAAATTATCAATATTTATGTCTTAATCAGGAAAACAGTTTCTGTTATCTCAGCTTCGGCCATTATGCATATTCCGCTGAAAGTCACGTGACCTTTCCATTCGTGATGTCAAATGTGACTAGCTTCCAAAGACCAATTGCTCCAGTAATATAAGTTGTGTTGTTTCTGTCGTTGTAACAAATGGTACAATAGTTTATTCAGTTGCCAGGGGATGCATGGAATCATCAAACAATAAAAAGAGCCACCATTTAATCCGTTTTCCAAGTATAAAGACAGATTTAGGCAAGAGAAATATTCCGATCATTCTGAGTCAGGAGCCCATACTTTCAACACCAGTTGACATCTAAATGCCCTCATCACAGTCACACTATATTAAAGTACAATGAAAACACCTCTGTGTGTTTGAACTGCAATACCATCATTTATGTAATTCATCTGTTTAAACAGATTAATTAGTGCTTCATGAATAAAGTTTATATATCACAATTGGCACCTTAACAATATAACTGAACTGATGAAACTGATTATTCGACAGTTGTTTACGAAAAGAGAAATGTTATCCAAAGATGTCCCTCTTAGATAAACATTTCTAATGCATTTATCTTGTAAAAGAGGTTATTCTTGTATAACTACATTTATTATAATTGTTAGCCACCATTTCAACAAATATCTGTATTCAGCAAATATCTATGCTATGGTAGCTGTATCGTGGGCGTGAGCCCCCCTTAAGAAATAAACACAATCTGATGAACTTACTAGGCTGTGTTCCCGAATTTTCCGATGTTGACATCAAGTGGTCAAGATGTTAAAATTGTAAGGATTTGTTCTGTGTCTAGATTATTAAGCATATTACCTTCACAGATGAATGTAAAACCAGTCAAATAAGGCCGCGTTGGGCTGGTGTGGTAGATACGTGCACGTTTCTACTCAAAGATGTGTTATGAAGTTTTGGTTTAAAATATTAAGAATGGAATCACACCGCCTTCCTCACCAGTGTTATCTATTCCTATAAAAGCTTGATGAAAATGGTAAGCATACATGGGTTTCAGATATCTGCCACATATTTTTCACAACTGGTGTTTCATGTTTGGATAGAGCAAGATGCAGGAAAAATACAAATGTGTAACAGCACTTTTGCATGAAGAATCCACGATGTATGTTCCCAATTTTGGCATGACTCTCTTTGTACATCCACAATTTTAAGGAATTACTCGACTTTAATATTACAGCCTGAAAATAAACCTTACAGTACTAAGTGATAACACCTTGATTCGTGCATTCTGTAAATTACCTATTGCATTGCCTTAGGTTAAAGTTAATTTATTGAGAACATTGTACTAATGAAAGCATTCCTGTATGCACTATGTATGTATGTTGTAATAATCTAGGAGTTCTTGAAGATGAGTACCATGTATTATTTATATGTGAAAGGTATGCGCATCTCGGAACAAAATAATTACATAGTATCAATTTCAAAAGTCTGTTCTCGGTACATAAAATATCCAAACCATAACTTCTGTCGCTATTTTCATGAAACATGTGTTTTCCTTTTTGTGAAGTTCTACATATGTTCTTCCTGTCACATATTATGGCTATGTCGTCACAATCAATTGTACTTTGGGTCACATGACCAAACTAGGAAATGAATATATTGAATTGAAATGAATCAAATTGGTGCCTCCGTTTCGATGTATTCTTCTTCTTCATCTTCACTGGAAGTTTCTGCTGCACGATGTAAAACCAGCTGGTATTGGGTATACCACCAAAGAGGATGCCACCGGCTATAGTCACTTTTGACGTCATGTCACATGACTCCGCCTCTGCTCATTAACTGTCAGGTGTTTCCGAAATAAGCGGAAATTTGAGGTCGTTTTTCACGTTTTGATTGTGATTTTACAAACTTTTTGAGACATTTTGATATGGAAAGTGATCTTTAGGATGCCCTTTTCCATATATCAAAAAATAGTTTTACATTAGTATTCTCCTTTAAAAAGAAACATACTGCACTTTAAAGCATATGTTTTTTTCCCCATTTAACAAAAGAACATAGATGTAAGAATGATGGTCATGTTAATACTGAAACTAGAATGGTCCTGGTACTCTTTTGGTAGAGAGAAACATTTCCTGTTCTATGGTACCTGCATATCATGTGTTTGTTTACATTGACTGTGAGCCAACTATTGTAGACACCAAAACAGCGACTAATGTAGTTTTCTGTAAGGAAGAGGTTAGTGTATTAAGCAAGCCCTGAACCTTTCACACAAACATGATTTTGATCTCTGCGAGACCACTGTGATACTTAGGCTTGTTTATCAGGGTGTTATTGTACAAAACAACTTTAGGGCAAAGTCTATAGTTAGGTATGGAAGTTACGATCACTTTGGGGCTAAGATCACTTTGTGCAACTGCACCCTGATGTATCGCAGCATCATTAGGTGTCTGAGTAATCTGAAAAGAGGAGACTTCGTATACTTTGATACATTATGAACAAATACGGTTTGTGAACAGTCTCAATTCCATGTAAGTTAAAAGCCTAGGTTCTCAAAACAAACTGAAGTGTATTTTTCACTGAAGTTACAGTTTGTACTCAGTTTTGAGAAGATGGATTTCCCAGAAGAAGCTGAACATAATATTGAATTTATTCTTAGTAGACAGTCTTAGATTTGGTACATAGGTTACTTGAGTTGGTTTGGCTTTTGGTCTTAGGAATTAGAAACTCAGCTGTTCTTATTTGTCAGACTTAATGGTAAATTTTAGTTCAAAATGGATATTGGATCCAAGTGATATAAGTTTGAAATGAAATAGGTATGGTCAAAATGCATCATTCCACATATATATGTACATCCCAGACCAACAAGTACATACCCTTTCAGGCGATTTGGAAACCAAGTGCTTAAAGCATTGGCTCATCACACTAAACACCCAGGGCCTAGATTTTCGAATCTCTGTAAGCACTAAGATAGTCGTAAGTTGATGTTAATGCCCTTAGAGCAATCTTAGCGTGAAGAGAGCTTTGAAAATCTAGGCCCAGGTTCAATTCCCCTCATGGGTACAGTGTGTGAGCCTAATTTCTGGTATCGCCCGCTGTGATATCGCTGGAATATTGCTGCATGTGGCATTATAATTAATTGCTCGCTCGCTCACTCACTCACTAACTCACTCACTCACTCACTCACTCACTCACTCACTCACTCACTCACTCACTCACTCACTCACTCACTCACTCACTCACTCACTCACTCACTCACACAAACACACACACACACACACAAACACTCACTCACCGGCATACAGTGACCAGGATTTACTGATCCCACAGACCCCCACACACACCCACACACACCCACACACATATGCATTTCCATCATCAATTACTTGAGTCCAAGGTAAGACATCAGGTAGACATCCACTTGAGAGTTAGACTCTGTGTTTTGTAGTCTGAGGGTTGTGACATTTGATGGGGGGTACTTGTCAGTTTCCACATGGGCTGATGTCTACCAAGAGTATCCCATCTAACCCCAACACCTGCACTCTGTGTGCACTGACTCTAGCCAGAGATACACATGGTATGTATTCACTATAATTACATCAGGTGTTTCTTTAACATGACCATTACAACATAAGCTGCTAGGTAGATAGCAGCTGACATCAAGTCATGTCAGTCTCTATGGAAAACTAACAATTTCAACTTGCATTTTTTGTATGTGTTAACTCACACTTTCGAATGACAGGAAGAAATTACAAATTTTAATGCATTTGTATCATCATTTGTATTTTTCTTTTCAAAATATCATTGTCATAGTAAATGTATGTATCGAAAACCATCATTTCAAAATATGTTTATTTTATGGAAATAGGGAAAGAGCTTCCTATTTTATTCATATATATATAAGGCAAGAAGCTTTTTTTTTCCATGTGTTGTTGGGTGAACTATATACGGTCCTTTTAAAATATCAGGTGGTCTTTATACAACAGCTGGGTATAAATAAAATCATGTTTTAACCTCAATTTCAAAAACTTCCTACAAAGGTCTCCTTGTGATGAACATCACTGATAACCATGACAGGCCATCATATCAACCATGCACTATCAAATTCAAAAGGAAATTTACACCCACTGTGTCAAAATTGAAACTTTCAAAAACACCTCCAAGATATAGACTCAGTTTTGGTGTCCTGATCACACCAAAACACATAAATATTTGTCAAAATGTACCATATTTCCATCCATCAGTAATAACCATGTTGGGATGTTCACACAGCGATATCAACACTTGAACCAAACTCAGGGATCAGTGAAACTAAGGGAGAAAATGGAAGAAAATGTCTGCCTTTATCATTTATCATAATAATCTATGATACATACACACCTGTGTGTCGCCTGTGTAAAGATGAGTTTTGAGACAAGTCAGATTTATCGTTTTTTCGCATCATGATAATCAACGTGCATGTAATGTGTCACTGATGTTGATTTCAGATTTGTAATAAACATCTTCTGCTACTGATAGTGAGGTCTTTTATTTCTCATCTGCAGTTCCTTGAAACTTACAAAGATTAAAGCCAGTTTCTTAGCTGGTGGGCTGTTATCTCAGTGAAAAAAAATGTTTTGAAAAATAACAGGTACATTTCCTTTCTGGGATGTTTCTATACATTGGTATCCAGTTTCTAAAATATTTATGTGAAAAATACAAATTTGAAGATAATTAAGGTTGTTCCTCAGGAATGATGGTTATCAGCTAAAAGCTTTCACTTGAAACTTGTGTGACCTTTTTAATGGTAGAGTAAAATAGCAATAATGAAACAGATATGAAGTTCATCATGGCATTGATGCTATTAGTGCTTCAGTTTGATAATGATGATGATGATAACGATGATGATGACAATGACGATGGTAATGACAACGACGACAATGGTGATGATGATGATGATGATGATGATGATGATGATGATGATGGTGGTGGTGGTGGTGGTGGTGGTGGTGGTGGTGATGATGGTGGTGGTGGTGGTGGTGGTGGTGGTGGTGGTGGTGATGATGATGGTGGTGGTGGTGGTGGTGGTGGTGGTGGTGGTGATGATGATGATGATGATGATGATGATGATGATGGTGGTGGTGGTGGTGGTGGTGGTGGTGGTGGTGGTGGTGATGATGATGATGATGATGGTGGTGGTGGTGGTGGTGGTGGTGGTGGTGGTGGTGGTGGTGATGATGATGATGGTGATGATGGTGGTGGTGGTGGTGGTGGTGGTGGTGATGATGATGATGATGATGGTGGTGGTGGTGGTGGTGGTGGTGGTGGTGGTGATGATGATGATGATGATGATGGTGGTGGTGGTGGTGGTGGTGGTGGTGGTGGTGGTGGTGGTGGTGGTGGTGATGATGATGATGATGATGATGATGATGATGATGATGATGATGATAGTGAGTTGAAGTTTTTACACAGGGTAGTACCTTTTCAACGGGTTAAGTCTGTTGGATACTTCTATTTATATGTAGTTTACAATGTTAGTTAATTTCAGATAAGCGTAACATACCTTATCTCAGTGAGTATCTTATCTCTATGCTTTTTCCAACTTTAAGTTATCTTAAATCTGAAACATCATTAACTTCTCAAACTCTATTTATTTTAAAGGTTGTTTAGGTTGTTTCTTTAAGTGTTATAGCTTTGCATCCGAATCCTATTTTAACATCCTTCTGAACTTATAAGTTGACTTTGATCATCAGAGTATATGTTACATGTACATACAAGAGTTGAATTATGGAAAGATAAAACAAATTATTACTTTTTCTAGTTTGTTATCAAACAAACCAAAAAACTGCAAAAATTGAATTGAAACAGTTAAATATTTTATTCATTAATCGGTCTGTGGAATATTAATAACACCTTCAACTGAATGCAAAAACATGATATGTATTAATAAAAAAAATCTGGCATAGTATTTCAAGATTTGCTTAATATATATGACGTAGAAACTGAATTAAAATTTCAATCTCCCTCCTTTAGGGGTTTCACTTGTGTTTTTTCATTTATCTCAAGATCGTTTGATTGATTGGATGACACTGTTTTGGCTTGAATTTGACATTTTAGACACCCTTTGACCTTTGAGAAATATTCTAAGGTTTATTTCATGTATTGCAGGTCAGAACCAATTTCCTCTTGGGTTTTGACTGAAGGCTGCTGTGATTTTACAATCATTTCAAGTACATTTTGAAAGATAAGAGAACAATGAAATGGAACTTGACAAATCTCTTCCAGTGGGTCAAGACATTTCATTTTCCTTGACAAACAATTAATAAAAATGTTGAGAGGATTTTAATTGAGTCTGCATCATTGATTTGGTTTCAACTTGGGTATTTTGTCATTGATTTTAATTTGTCTGTGCTATTTACATGCAATGTGATAGTTCGGCTTGGTGATAGGAAAGCTGTAATTTTTCTATCCATCTTGTTTGAAGTTTGTATTTCAGAACATGATAGAATGTTTTGTGTTAGTTTTATTAGCTTTTTTCATTACAACATTACCCAAAACATTACTACTGGATTTAAAGAGATATGAAAATGATATGAATGGATTACTATAAATCAGTGGTGACACCAGGTGTTCTCAAGAAGGAAAGTTTCTTTTCCTCACAAGTAATAGTCAGCCTTCTGGTGACATGTTTTATTTTTAAGCAGTTTTAACAACATTTGTTCTCAGTTCTGGTTAAAGAACATTTTTCTGTATTGTGTAATTTTCAGGAAATACATGCTTAATAAATTCTGTTCCCTTTGTTGTAGGGGACAGTAGGTTAGCCCCGTGCTTGAAGTGTTTGCTCATTATGGTGAAAAGCCAGGTTCGATTCCCAACATAGAATTAATGTGTAAGGCCCATTTCTGGCGTCCCCCACCACAATATTGCAGGAATATTGCTAAAAAAAGCACTGTGAAACCTAACTCACTCACTCCTTTGCTAAAAGATTAAAAAAAATAAATATTTCAGAATTAATGACTTGAAGGTAATTGTACCAGGATAGTGATCACACAGAAGTGTGCTAGGAATACTTCACATGTGTTTTGTAGGGTGGACTGCAAGGCTGAATATGCAACATAATAGTGATGTGATCTTTGAAAATGTGTTTTCAGAGCCATTGAGCACTGATATGATTAATTCAGGACACACTTCAAACAAACACTATCCAAGAAATGCCACAGACTTCTCCTCAAGTGAGTGACATTTGGGAAGATATAAGGGACAGGTCTTGAGATCATTGATGGGCTGAGTCTGTGTTCTTCCAGCTGGCACAAGATGTTCTTGGAACACCTTTCATGTGTTTCAAGCTAGAACAACAAGTTGAAGGTCATAGGTCGTATACATGTTCGCTAAAGATAAAAGAATTGAAAAGAGTGAAGATGCAGTTGTGCATTTCACACATGTGGTCATGCTGACAGGCTGAAGGCATTAACTGACCTTGATTCTCAGGGACTGTGTCAAGAATGTTTATTTGAAATTTGTTCCTGTAATATACCTTTGGAAAAAAATAACAGTGCACACTTTAAGGTAGTCTGTCTCACTGTCCCTGAACCACATTATTTTCCCTACAGCCTAGCCCTCCCTGCAGTGTTAAAGCCTGGAATGATGCCAGTCTAGATTTCAACAGGATCAGGGTCTCTGGTCTCCCTTGGTCTACTTTTATATTTATATGTGTTTATTTGTTGCAATGAAAATCAAATGTTCTCAGTCTGACTGTAAGTGTTTGTGTTGAAATATTCTTTTTGGATGTTTTTTATTTTACATCCTCAAAGTTCGGTTGACCTGTCCAAATATTTGGCGTCATCCATACTCTCAGATGTCTCTCAGATGTGTCTCCTCAAGTTATGACTTGGGAACATTGCTTTGGTAGTGTGACCTTGTGCAGTGCCCCTTGAACTTTGACTAGTGAAAAGTTATGATACCATTTCACAACATACGATGTACTCTGTTGTATAGACACTGAAACCAATGTACCAAATACAGCTCATTCAAGTTTAGAATATGTGACATGTCTAGATTTCTGCAGTTTTCTGAAAATGAATTATGTATAAAGTCTCTGGGCTCTTTTTTGTTGTTTTTATGTGTAACTGTATTTTCAGTCAAATATATTCATTTATCAGACTGATAATTATGAACTATTTAATGCTGTAGAGACTGGTATATTTATTTCACCAACAGATATTTCTATCTCTCTGCCAATTCCGTTGAAGTCCTAGTAAATGAAGTTATTGTTGACATGACTTCAGTGTTCGTTGTTGTATTTGCATCAAAATATAACAAAAATACTGATGTATGACACAGACTCTTGTCTCTACAATCAAAATATTACAATTTGATTTCTTGTCTTTCACGTTTTTATCATTTGATTCTAAATGCCTTCATAAATAAGAAATGTGAAATTGATATTGATAAACCTGACATGACACACATCACTGTCATAGTTGACCCATTCTCCTCCATCAACCACACTGATCATAACAAAGCTGTCCTGAATTACGATCGATTTGTAGGCTATATTCCATGTTAAATGCATCATGATAACACCAGCCATTTTTAGGATGTGGTGTTTGAATATCCATCACTGGAGCTAAGCTGGTGTATTTAGATATTCAGCATTACGTGCGGAAAAGATCAAATGCTTTTCAAAAGATATCTCATCTTTTCTCTATTATGCATTGAGTAGTACAAACTATCAATGTGACATCAGTGTAGCCATACATTGTGATGTGTTTTATTACACTGGCTATTCTGTTGACTGCTTTGTTGTCATGGTGATTCTGCATATAAATGATGGTTGCTAGGAAACCCCAAAATATACAGGAATTATAAGGATAGGAGTCGATTTTCTGTCTAAATGGACCATTACTTGTGAATTTTTATTCTCAAGAATTCATGTTTGGATTGATAATAAAATCTGCAGCATAGTTTTTCAAGAATTGAGTAACTTGCATGTTTCATGTGAAATATTGTAACTTTCAAGAAAAAGAGTGGTACATATTTTTTTATGTCTGTTACTTTAAAATGTGCATACAAGGACACTCAGTCTTTAAGACTGATTAAATTTGTAATAATCTGATAAGCTCAATACCAAAAATAGAGGACCCTGTTCTTTTTAAAGTAATATGGAAATAAAAATCAATATTTGTACTGAAATCCTGTGATAAACTCAATTTTGTTATTTAGAATTTGCATAAACTTAATCTAAATCAGCATAGAAATTGGCTTGTTAAAGAAAAAATGAAGTATTAAGATAAAGACACACAACACCCCATCTTGGAAATGAAAATGAAATGAAGCATGATTAAACCTGCCTGGAACATTGGGGATCACACTGAAGTTGAAGTTTGCTTAAATGTACATAAATGTGTATTATGCTTTCAATTTTATTAAATTTAAAGTTAATTTATGAACGTTAGAGTTGAACTGCAACTTTCCACCAAATAAAATGGAGGATTGAAAAATGTTCTGTGTTCTATATTAACCTAATTTTTGTGGTGTTGATTTGGTGAAAGAAGGGATATTTTCTCCAGACAGAACTTGGTGACATTGTTTTGAATTTTAATGTGAAATTACTCATGGCTTCATTGCTATGGTAACATCCTTTGTGTACAATTCATAAGAATCTGTATTCAGAACAATGATACATGTATACAGTCCTGCTGAACTGTTTATGTTTAGTTATTGTAATGAAGATAAACAGATTCTAAATGAAGATAAGACAGCTTTAAAATATTAAAAATATAACATAGGCATCATACACAAGCTTTTACCTTGTTGAGAATTGTCTCCCTTTGATGAACGTGTGACTTTTGATCACAGGTTTAAATCCAATATTTGCACAGCATTTACTTCAGGTTTATCCCTACAGATTTTAGCAAGGTGAACTACATGATTGTGTCACTGTGTGGAGCTTTCTTCATCATCAAGCTGATAAACAATTCAAAAACTTCCTCAATAAACTAAGTATACCTTTGTGTCCAACATTTACACTGTTTGAAGGTGTTTTTCATGATCTTGCAGAAGATGAGCTTTTAGCTGGTTAAAGGTAAAACAGAAAGAATATCTGATATAAATATATGATATAAAAACAAATTACATAATATTACCTGACCTCATGTTTGTGGAATTTCAGAATTGTTTTAGAAAGTTCTGTCAAGCTGATTTAGCATGAAAGGAATAAGGGAATGATGCAGCCCATTGGTTCTGTGTAAATAGTAACAGAGTCACACATGTGGGATGAAATATCCATTAAGATGTCTGCATTTGTCATGTTTTGTTGTTTAAGGAGGAATTTGAGAAAACATATCGTGTTTAGACTCAGCTATGAAAATTTTTAACCATAATATAAAATCTAAAAATGAGCAGACCAAGTTTAGATCAAGTTTTAAAAATACAGGGTAACATGTTTTCCTTGGATTTCTTCAAATAAAAATGTTAAAGAAATAAACAGGTTCTAAAATAAGGTTAGTATAAACAGCTCTATGAAGACATCATCATCCTGCTGATGCTGTGCTTAATGGTGATATAGGGTGGAATGCCGCCAACTGACACACAGCTTAAATGAATGCTATAAACATCACTTTAGTCAGTTTGAATTGGAATTTAGGCTGAATCACAAGGCTACAAATAAAGGTTTAGTGAAATATTCAAATTCTTCAGAATATATTGACAGATGCTATTTTCTGAGTCAGTTCCACCACCTATCAATTAATTTACTTCCGTACTCCCTTATTTCTATGAGTGACTTTAGGTTGCTTTGAGTGATGTTTGAGGTCATCATGAGGGACTGACTTTAATCACATTATGACCATGATGGGAATAGAACCAGGACCTTTAGCATGTATAGTGAATGTGTTAACACCGAGGTTAACCCGACAGTATAATTTCTATGATGGTGAATATGGGTATGATAATACTGATATTGATTTGAATTGTGATAATAAAGATAATTATTTTCAAACTTTTAACTATATTGTATTTGACATGTATGTTTTCCATTTATTTAATCTATTGTTTACAATACAGGGCTTTAGCTTTTCTTTAATGAACTTTTTTACGTATTAAAGAAAATTTTAAATATTTTGACAAACATAGGGAAACTGTTACAGATGTTTTTATTCATCCATGTGTCTCTAACATGAATATATTTTTGAGTGTTTGGACCTTTTCTTCATTATAGATAGGCCTATCAAATGTTTTGAATACATTTACAATCCAATGAAAACTTTAAAAAATCTAAACACACTTCTAAAACAGTAAAGCCCTTGTTAAGATTTTAGAACCTTTGCCTGTTCCTCTTTACCCTGTTATAGGAAACACAAATAGCACACTGTTCCACAATAGCTGTATCCATGATATTCACCAGACACCTTCCTTTATTCATCATTGAGCTGAGGATACACTGACCAGCAAATACCCTGGATCATCAGTACATAGCAGCTTCAAGTTTTACATATTCCAGATTCGGACAGGCTGGTCTCGGAGGGCTCCGAACAATATGGTACCAGCGATCCAATTAATTAACCCCTTGCCGACTGTAGCCTCTTTCTGGCTGGAGGCCAATCCTGGCTCGATGCCAGTCAGTACAGCTGTGTTTTGGCTCTACTTCTTCTCTGTCTGATCGGCTAGAAGCCATGTGTGTAGAGGGCTTGTGCTAAGAGTTCCAAAGACTCAATTACTCAGAGATCGGTGAATCACGCTGTTTCACAATATAGTTCGTCTTCAACAGTTGTCTGTCAAACTTTCTGACCTACACACAAACTTTCTGTGCATACAGTGTGTAACTGATGACACTCTCCTGTGAAACTGATGAGTTGTCATTTTCAGGATATTGTGGAATTTACACGTTTTCAAGATTGTGGATTTTCAGTGGATGTATATATCTTACTTTGTGTTTCTAGATGAAACTGTGAGAGAATTAACTTTAAGATTTGAATTCTTTGACATGGTGATTGTTAACGGATTCAGAGATCTCATGGTCAGAGAATGTTTTATCTTGTAGAGTTCCTGTGTATATTTTGATGTTGTGAAACAACTGTGATTGCTGTGAATATTTATAAATTTAAATTATTTAACTTATTATATAATCACCATGGTCTTGGAGTACATTGTCACAGTCTGGGATAGTGAAGAACCCAAGACATACACATCCGAGGTAGGTACTTTATGTTTTTTAATGTAAAAAAATGTATATTTTAAAACCAACATTCAAACTTTATTCGCAAGTTCATGGATTGTTATTCATTTAGAGAATAAAATATCCATGGTGTAGTTGAACCACAATATGTTTATGGTTTTAAAAAACTCATTTTAACAGGAAGATGAGTCAGCTGATATTTGAAGATTATTTTTTTTAAATCCATTCACACACACAGATTATCAGGTTACTTTCAGCTGAAAGTTGTGATAATGGTATCATAAAATGTGCATGTTTATCTAAACAAGGCTCAAATTCCACTTAAAAAAATGCCAGTAGCTCACTTCAGAGAAAATGCAAGGCTGTCTTGTGGAAACTGATAAAACTATATTGATTATAACAGTTGTCAAGACAATAGTACCACTGAGTGTTAGAACTGAGTTCTACGTTGTGTATATTTCCATATAAATAGGATGGAGCATAGATGATACTGAATGACCTAACAGCTCATATATAACAAGGCACACCTTGTTCTAGGTCTACCAATAACAGGAGGTCGCTTGTCTGTAGCATGTACGTTTCCAAATGTCAATTACATTGTGAAATCAATGACTAAACAGATGATGGGCTTCAAAGGCTTGGATAATGAAAGCATGAATGGGGTTGATGCTGTTTTGCAAAGTTTCGGCTGAAGCCTGATTTGTATTGTGATAACAATCATTCTACTTCCAAAGCTATTTTGTGTAACCAAATCTCACAGCAGGAACTTTTTTAATTGAAATGTTTTTCTACAATACAAGGTGATACATTATTCATTACAAAAAGTTATAAGTTAGGTTATACAACCTTTGGACAATATCATGCAGTGTTCTATATGTTTGGGTTTGATTCTTGCTCTCATGACTTTGTTGGAGGAGAAAGTTGAACATATTGCCTTGATGTATCGGAGGTGCAGATAGCAAGTATCTGCATTGTCACAATCTGGACCCTGTTCCTCAAAGTGCTCATAGCGCTAAGATGATCATAAATCCCATTCTTTAACATGGACTGATAACTATCATAGCGCTGCGATCGTTTTGAGGAAGGAGGCCCTGATTGTTGCTCATGCTATTGACCACTAAATTTACTCCTCAAGTTTGGATGACTAACAGTCTGCTTTACATACCTAGCACCATGGTGATGAAAATAATGAAGGAATGCTTGAGTTTTCCTCTGATGATTTATTTGTGTCTCTCACTCAGTATGTTGTAGATTGCATCATGAAAGACTCATATGGTTACTTTCATTGTCACAGTGCTCTTTTGGCCAGGCATAGTGGCCATCATAGATAGTCACTATTATAACATAAGAGATTGGGGGGTTTGTCCATGAAAATTAACTGGAAAGGAGTTTTCTGAATATCTGGCATCAAGGTATCCAAGGTTTTGATGGATTTACTTTGCTTTAGCAATATGCTCTACAGAAGAGTATGTTTGTGTGAATATTCAACATAATTACCCCATTTTTATGCTAATAAAAACTGATACAATTATACTGTTTGTCCACAATTGGTAATGTTTCATTTTAAAATGTCAGTGACTTGTCAGCTGTTCTTCAGATGGTGAGTTAATTATGAAACAGACCCTGCCAGGAAATGATGGAGTGAGGATAATTATATTAATGCCATCGTGACTTGAATCTGGGATAGATGTAATCATATGCTAAAAGCATTTGTCAGTGAAATGTACGAGCTTATGTTTCAGTATAATGTTATATTCCAGTCGCATTTACACCTTCATTTTGCAGCGACATACAAAACTGTTTACTCAGCAGTTAAGTGACAAATGGGCCTGGGTTTCACAGGTGATAATATCAAAGCTATTGTACTTCAGATGTTGATTGTATCGAGGTATTTATAACATATAGTACCCATGAAGACCCAGGTTAGAATTGATGTTCATTAACTCATGCTTGTCTTCTGTGTATTTGAAAAACTGACAGATCAGTGTTTAAAAGTCAATCCTGGTTGACATTAGAGTCTATTACTAAGATCTTACACCAACACATGTGGTACATGTGCTCTGGCAGGCATTTATGACTATCAGAAGAGCTACAGACACAGTTGACATTACAAAACATTAGCCCCATAAAATACACCAGTGTTTTGTGTGATTACACCTGTTGGTGTTGTGTTTGTACAGATGGTCATTAACATGTCGATTGTGGCCCAAAATATCAAGGTACCACCCTATCTCCCACACCTGGCAATAAAAGAGGATATTGACATCACCCTTGTTCATTTCAGTCAATCAGCACCCACCTTGACATTTATCTCACAGTCAGAAAATAAAACAACAGCTTGCACCCGTATCAATATGGAACTGACGTGCTATAAACTCTAAACATCAGGATACTCAACATACTATATTCCCCCTTTTCATTTGATTGGAAATTTTAGGCAGTCCTGCAGTTTTTGACAGTATGATATTTTGTCACTGATATTGTTCACATGGACGCATGTTTTACACGCATATCATGGTCCTTGCCATTTGCATTCTCTCCAAGCTTGTTCCAGGAACTGTGTCCATATGTTGACTAGAGAGGTGTATGTCAGTGTGACTGGAGCATCTCTGATGTCTGTCTTTAAGGGCACCCACAACTCCAGCTGGATGAAATGTTTGTAAAAGTAGTTTTTGAGGTAGAAAGTGCACAGCAGATACCCATCAATGTCTGGAGTTGTGTACACAGGGCTACAACAGTCAAGGCCTTTTCAGTATAGCTCTGAAGTGATATATGTTTTACAGTGTAGAATTTATTATACAAGACGCAATGATGGGACAAGGTACAGGCATGCTCCTGCACATGGTACATTCGACACAATTCAATAGACAAGGACAATCCTCCTCAAAATGGTGACAGGTATGCTCCTTGGTTCCAGTTCTCATCGTCATTCTGGTTCCATTGCCGGTTCCAGTCATGATTTCGGTACCAAGTCAGTTTTTGGTTCTGATCCTGGTTTGGTATAAAGGCAGTTGTTTGTATGAGTTAGGTGTCAGATGTTGGTTCCAGTCCTGATTTGGGGGCAAAGTCAGTTGTTGGTTCTGATGCAGGTTCTAATGCTGATATGAGCTCAAAGGTTGGTGATGGTTCAGGTTGTTACCCTGGTCCTAGTTCCACTGGTTCCCATGCCTGATCTGGTTCCCATGCTTGAGCTGACTCAGTTACCACCATGCTCTGTGTTGTTTCCCAAATACATCAAACTGGATATGTGTGAAAACTCCAGATTCCCTCCAGATAAGATTTTGTTTTTGTACAGCATATTGCTCTTGTATGTTTCATCGTTATGCAACTCGGTAAATACTCAAGACATATGGTATTTACTCTTGCAAGAGTACAGATTTTAATGAATTATGAACCTCTGTTTGAAAGCATGTTTGCATTACATACAATTCACATAATTCAGATAATTTTCATTTCTTGCTCCAAGATTACCATCCCCAGGATTTTTTATCTGAGATTATTTTTTAAATAAACACAAAAAAATGTAATCATAAAAAATGTCTTGTACCAGTGTATATAATCCCATTAATATCATAAGCACCATCTATATTACAGAAACCTGTGTCTGTCAAAGTGTCAGTTTCACTTGGAATCCCTATTTCCTTCCTTGCTGTGCATATTACATCTTATTTACTGCAGAAGGGAAATATATTTCAGCGTAAATTTGACTGTATCAGCTGCATATCCTGGTATATATCACTGTTTTCAGAAGGGGTCCAGCTGAAGATTAACACCATAATTGATGTCAGGACTATTTAAACAGTCCACTATATATCAGTCATTTCTTGAACTAACTTAACAACAGGTGGAAATGAAAACATGCTTTAATGTCAAATTTGCCATGAATCTTCTCGTTATTGATAAAACAGCATCTTGCTGCTGACTGTGTTAATTTCACTACCAAACTTCACATATTGCCATGTTTAGCGACTGTTCCCATGTACATTTCACTTCCTATTTTTCAAGTACTTGATGGCTGCAAATGTAACTGCAGTCTATTGCCCACCACGTATATTGCAGTGGTGCAGTACCTTCCTGTAGTTGATAGCCTGTTGATATCAGCCGTTACAGCCTGGGAGTGTCTCTTATCAGTGCCATGCTGCTCGTCTATTATCACATGCCTGGTGTATATGAACATGTGATATTGTGATGTATTTCGGAGATAGGCTGGTGTTTTTCATCACATCAGGTGTTATCTCTGACATGGTGTATATACCTGCATCTAAATTTCACCTAGTCCATTTAATTTAAAAAACACCAGAGTTAAATAAGCCAGATTTGTAATGGTTCTTGAACACTATGAATATACCCTGTCACAATCTCAGTGTGTGTTTTGTTTCCATGATGTTTAATTGATGTGTTTTATTAAGGTTTAATGATTTCAACTGTATTACAGTTAGCACAGCATGTCAGTCTAGACAGAATAAAAAGTCACAGTGTTTGCTTGGCGAACAGATCCCATGGCCATTCTGTGATCGAAAAGATGGTTCTTGTTGCTGCCCTGACTGGATTTTAGCACAGAGGGGATTGACTGAGTACACGTACAGTGTCCAAGAGGGGTATCCATGTGAAAGAGCAGCATGGTATTTTCATAGTCTAGCACTATAAGACTAGTACAAGGATTAGTAGAAGCATGACAATGCTGAAATGGTTTAATAATCTTCACCAATAATCTTGAATATCATATGGCCTCACCCAGTCTCACCTTACATCACCTGGCATCCCTCACCTCGCCTTACCTCAATTTCAACAACTGTGAAACCTGTACCATGTTACCATGGAAACCCATCCTTGTGGATGATTTACCATTTGTAACATCCTTCCAATGATTATTACAACATTTTTATTATCTGACACATTAGTATAACTGGTTTACACCATATGGGCCATGAACATGCTGATGTTTTTCGTAATAATGAAAAATATTGCTTATTCCTCTGCTGAATGAATGATCAGATTACAGCATAATGGATCATTATGAGGATCACCACAGTAGACATAATAAAGAAAATTGTTCATCTCTTCTCATTGTCAAATTTTATATATTTAGTGAATAAATGTTTCTTATTTCTAAAACCCTAAAAGGCACAAAATCTAATAAATATCTGTTTATCATGCAGATTCGTTAATACACTCCATCCCAACAGCTGCCTTGGAAAGAACATATGTAAGTTAAAACCAACCAGCTGCTAACAATCAAAACTCAAGCTGTTTTATTTCAAACTTTTTAAGTTTTACTAAGGTGTGTGTAATCTTTCATCATTGCCAACTTGCACTTGGAGGTAGATTGGTCTTACTGAATGAACTCTGATTGTTCCTCTATGAAAAGTGATGAAATGAGTTCTCCATCTTGATATCATGATCAATTTCCTTGTCAGTCTAGACTGCAGCGATTACTCACGTCAATCTTTGATTGGCAGGATTAGGTTGTCTTTGATTAACAGGCTATTGATGAGTGAAGGAATGAAATGTGTGTCAGTGATGCCAACCATTTGTGCAGAAAGTGGCTGATTACCAATATTACACATGAAAAGCCATCTTGGCTCGGACAGACAGACAGTAAGTAGAGGGCAGCTCAGGGTTATTATGATATGAATTTTAAAACTAAGCTTATTTGAAATGTGTATGGGCCAAGCAGGATAGCCGGTTGCATTTACAAACACAAAGCTCCTGGTTTTAATCACCTGTAGCATCTATAACACATACAAATGCAAGTTTGTTTTCCCATGACACATGGGCAAACACTAAAGGTCAAATAGGAATTTGCAATGGACTTAATTCATTTTGTCTTGATCTGTCAAAGTTTGAGATATACCAAGTATTACTTGTTGATTGTCATCTTGACTGGTTTTGAGAGACTGAAATACTAGAATTGATCAAATTTGATCAAAATAGCCTCAAATAGTGAAATATGTATCTGTGATACATTTATCAATAGTTGATTGTACAAACCAACAGTTACAGATTTCTATGTTTCTTGGTGCAAGAATTGATTTTTCTTATCATCCACAGGAGTGCAGGACTGCGTCATATAACATGATATTACCCTTTGAAACATTATTGCTGATTCATACTGATTTGATAAACTAGGTCCAGTCTCTGACCTGCTGGCAAATATCATGAATATTCATGGTCGAAAAGGTGAAGCTGCTCATGATGGTTTTGTCCATAAATATTCATGAATGTTATTCAAAGTCCTGTATCCCTTTACAGTTTTGAAAGAAAGTTCACACTTTATTCGAAAAATTACTTTTCTTGACATCAGTGTGTGAAAACAAAGAGCTAAGGATGTGCCCCAGGAGGTGGTCTGACCAAACAGATGTTATAGGTCAAGTTCCAATACATGGTTTGGTCAAGTCTAAGGGTCCTTGGTTCCATGTTTAGACAAAGTATCCATCAAAATTTAATGTTAGTTCTACAGCACCTTGACAGTACATATGGTATTATGTACCAAGGTAACAGACACAAATATATAACATATTACATCATCAGTGTATAATGTCATATATTCCATAAATGTGATTGTTCATTAGATGGAATTGATCATCATCAGTATGAAGCTGCCATAGTAGTTGTGGACGTGTTAACTGGATTGGCTTTACAGGACATCTAAACTTCTAAACTTATCTGTCTCAAATACTCATGTATCTCTTCATCTACATTTACGTATAGCTAATGAGTGCATGTACATTTTTTCAGAACATGAATTAACATTCCAAGAATACTTGTAGGTATTGTGGTTGATAGCCTAGAGGTTAAAGGATTTGTTTGTCTTGTGTTAAGGCAGCGTTTTAATCATTGGACATATTCAAATTCATACAATGGAGATTTGTTCTGATTATTGTCACTTTTTTCCATTTGTCATTAATTTCTTTAACTGTTTAGATGCTGTATGATGAAGTGGAACTTTAACTGTTTAGATGCTGTATGATGAAGAAGAATCTTGACTGTTTAGAAGTTGTATTATGAAGAGGAACTTTAACTGTTTAGAAGTTTTATGATGAAGAGGAAAAAACTATGGATTGACAACTTCTTTATTGCAAAGGATGTGATGTTTCGGTGAAGAAGGTAACGCTGTCATCATCTTCAAGTTCACTTGCTTGATAACAGTGTTAGCATCTACACTGAAACATTGCATCTATTGCAATAAAGAAGTTGTCAATCCATAAAATTTGTTCCTCTTCAATATTCTATCAAGCCAAAGCCAAGTTACATGCTGTTTGTTATGGCAATGTTTTTACTGCAATGTTTTAATCATTCAGGCATTATACTTAAATAATTTGGTGCAGAAATGAAAATGAATTTGGAGTGGTATAAAACCCATTTTCAAAAGCCTTCAATTTCTTTTATTCCAAGTGTCTTAACACTCCAAATGGTCTTTGTTTTGTGACTTTCCATTGTAACCTTAGCTTTACACTCGTTTTAACAAATGTTGTCAATGTTCTTACCATAATATACTCTGTTCCATGGGTGTTATAGTGATCAGAAGCAGCTGTTTTCAGAGCATTTCAAACTGTGATAGGAACACTAGGCTGGATTGGGAGATCTTTAATGCAAAATCCTGATTCGCAAACACTATGGCTGACTAGAGTCATAACTCATCACAGTGTCCAAACATTGTTGTAACAGATATGGTTGTAATTAAACAGAGCTGAAAAACTACTTGTCTGTTACTAGAAGGATATTGATGTCTCATGTTAATTTCACGTTAATTACAATCTTGTGGTTGTAAATGAAATGTAGGTTTGTGTGACTGACTTGCAAATAGTAGTGTTGAATGGTGTCAGTTTGAATTTCATGTTATCATGAAATTAATCATTTTTTGTTACTTTTTGTAATATTCAGGAAATTTACATGCTTTCATAAGAGATGAAATGGATGGATTATCAAACTATCGTATTTCAGATGTTTGCAGTTCAATTCATGAAACTGATGAGTCAGAAACTTGTAACTGAAATCAATGTATCACTTTCTGAAAGTTTAGGTTTCAATGCATTGATTTAGGATTTTGCAAACACTGAAATACCAATAAACTACAATCTGAATATTGCATTTTCTAAGCATTTATCAATGTTGATATGGATGATAAAATTTCATCTTTCACCTGTGAAATAAAGCCTTGATTTATCCAGCAGCAAGATAAGAAATCATTACTTTTATCATTTTTATCACACTCATCAAATTCCTCACCAGATGTACATGATTTAAAAAATGTGAAAAAAACAGTAAAAAATGAAGTTCTAATCAATGAAGTATGTATCATATGTGTGACACATGCAACAACATGGTTTTAGATACTGCAGGAATGGCTAACATCTGTTAAGTCACATTTGGTTAGGTGCAGCTGATACAGACAACTATCAGGTGGGGTAATTACAAACATTCCTGCACATCAAGATCGTTTTTACTCAACTTCAAGAGAAGTACTAACTGTTAGATGTTCTTTGGAAGGGAATCATTTATTCAAGAAGATCGTTGAGCTAATTACTCTGCCTCAGGTTTTACCCCCACACAAATGAATTTTATGAAAACAATGTCTTGTGGATACACACTGACACTAGAAAATGTATCGCCCCTCAGGAGAAGTCATTCTGGGGTATGTCATGAAGCTCTGACAACAAACAATTATTTGCGTCAAACAACCTCCAACCCTCCTTTGAGAATATCAGTTTTGATACCTGGTCCCTTACATATGTTAGATTAAATAGTTTTCCTATATGAATGTTCTTCTTTGATATCACAGAAATGTTTTTTATGAGTCATATTTGATGCAGCAGTTTTTAATGATGTTTTAAATTAAACCTTTTTGCCTGAAACCACAAAGTTGACACAGGAAAAGGACAAAACAAGCCAAATATGACCTCCAATGAAATGTAGTAAGGTCATATTCAGTATAAAAGCTGTGTACAAGTCAGGGAAATGACTTTTGAAGTCAGCCAGAAATAGCGCCAAGAATTATGTTCCGTTTATGTCAGAATCCAAGCGGAACATGTTACTTGTTCTGTCTTTAACCTACATTCAACCGTGTAATTACAGAGCTATAAAGTTCAGTCTACATCATTTAGAACTGTCAGGTAGTGCTTGCTTAACATCTATCATCACAGAAAAGTGGTATATTTTCCAAGTTTACATGACTGTGGCTCTTTCTTCTTTCATGCTGTCTTCCCATAGCTGAAATACCATCAACATAATTACAAAGAAATCACCACTTGTTTTTTCCTTAGAAATCCACAATCCTATTCCTCTAACAACATTCTCTGACTCCTCTCAGTCATGGACTATATACACAATAGTGTGACTCCTTTTGCCGTTCTTTGATGCTAGTGTTTACTGGGAAGTTGTAAAGAACGTCTTTGATACCATGCCAAAATGTCTCTTTCATGGTTTGTACTTATTTTCAGAACTTGTAAGTAAGGAGAAGGCCTATGTTTTTAGACAGCCAAAGAAAACAGACTAGATCGGATAATTTGTGGATTTTCCATTAGGCTTGTGAAAAGAAGCCTCTGTGATAACTTGGATGTCATTTTGGAAATTTTCGGTGATTTTCATTCGATGCTTTAGTATTGATGTCAGTGTGTTGATGGGTTAATCATAAGTTGTTGATGAGGCTGATAGGTTTTGCTTCAAGACATACAAAATTGATGTTCCAAGAATATAAGGGGATGATTGCATTTGATTGGATATTTACACCTGTCAATCATCTCTTCTGGATTAGATGGAACTTGCTGTCCTGATTTAGAAGGATCAACACTGATTGTAGGTTGAGATTGGTTGTCCAGCTGAACTGATGAAAGATTTTATCATTTTGATTGCTTTTTCCTTTGTTCTATGTCACATAATGTACTCATGTCAGACTGAAAAGGTTTTCCAATGGCTTCACTGAAGTTGTATGTTTTGGTTCCAGGGTTGAATTCAGAATCAAAGTTAACAATTTCCAAGAAATGTAATCATTGTTGGTTTGTGTGATAGATATAAATCTTCTTGATTCATATGGATGCTAATCGCAACCGACTGTTTCATTCTATTTATGTAATGGTAGGATAAACTTGGTGTCATGCTGTCAGACTTTCATGTAAGTAAGTGCAGTAATCTTGAAGAATCAAACATCTTTTATTGCACAAAATAACCTCTAATGTCAGCAAAATGACTCTTTAATATCTTCTAGTAAATATTGGTGAAAATGTCAAAATACTGTAAAGTACAAAGGAAAAAGGATTAAATCCCATGTCATCTGACACCACTTTGCCCAGGGATGTTGCCCCAATGTTGTTTAGATGGAACTACCCTATTCTCAATGCCCAACAGATGCTGTACTATGTCCATTGAACTCCCATCACTCTTCCTATCAAATGCCACCCACCATCTCCATAGACCAACATGGTTGCCAGTGCCCCGAGGAAGGCACCAGAAGGGCCATAACTGCCGCAGTACCTTGCCCAAGAACTGTTCATCCAGGTGATATCCCAACAGCCCTTCCTCCCATCTTGAACACCTGGTGTCTCATTGTCCTGCCATCATTAGTTTATGTTGGTGAGGCAGAGGGTCCATCTTCCTCCTTAGAATTTCATCATTGTCATGGTGTTGACCCCTTAACTGGCTTCTTGTAAAGTGTCATTCACTGCAAGGATTTGGTTAGATTCTGTAGACATTAATAACTCACTGAAAGCATTTATTTGAGTTTTATTCTTGTCAGCACTATTTTTCCTAACTGATGACTCTTGGTGTGCAAGGAGCTTGCTGACTCGCCCTTTTTGAGTGGTATCATTGCTTAATTACATTAGAATTTGTATATTTTCCTCAAGGGACATAAGAGCATTTTCATTGAACCATCGTAAAATAATGTCCTACTTGGTTGGGACAATGAAAAATACTGATAGTTCACAATTTCTGATAATTATTCTTGTTGACTGTTGTCATGCCAAATATATCAATAATTACGAGAAGTTATGACAGAAGACAATACACATAGCAGTGTTGTTGGTAGCTACCTTCTGATCATAAGAGTACAGGCCAGGGGCCCGTTTCACGAAACTCTCGTAAGCCTAAGATCTCGTAACTTTTCTCGTAGCATCCGTAGCTCCTTTGTTACAGTATAGGAGGTACAATGGCTACGAGAAAACTTACGAGATCTTAGGCTACGAGCGTTTTGTGAAACGGGCCCCAGGTAGTTTTTGTTGTATGGAGGGCTAAGATGAAAATCTCATTATAGCCTAAGTATTTGTATTGTTGTAAGAACATATGCTTATTGATGTCAAGGTTTTGTTATTAATGCCCAGTGTTAAAAAGGAAAAAGGAAAAGGCTCACTGTTCCTGAACATCTGGTGTCAAAATTGATTGTGACGATTTACACGTGGTGTATGATATTGTTGGAATTGAACAGTGGGCTCTGCTATCAACCAAGATTTCTTATGATTTTTCAAATGATTTTGTTGTTTCTATTCACCCAGTGGTTTCATGTAGAAAACAGAACCTGTATATGTTGTGACAAGACATTGCTGTACCCCATTGTAGGTAACTGATATTTGATTATCTCCCTTTGACATGATGTAGCAACTGACTTCACAGTAATTGAAGTATTTGATACAAGATAGTTGTAATTCCTGCACATGTCCAACTCCTACCCACAGCACTGCTGCTCCCTGTACCAGTGATAAGGAAAAGGGGAATGTCATGTGTGCAATGTCTGTGATTGACATGCAGTGTATGATGTTAATTAACAAGTCAATGAGTTGGGCAACAACATTACAAAGATCAGGGATCACACTCAAAGATGAACCTGTCCCTGGCTGTCAGTTATTATTTTGGGCTTTCAAGTCCTTCACAGGCAAATATTTGATAATGTAAATTGGGAACTGTAATTGTTCTCTGACTGAAATTGACGTGATTTAGAAAATTGATAAAATCCTATTATTAATAGGTCAGAAGTTACAATCATTTTTTCCTTGTCAATTAGAATGCCAAATACATTAAATAATTAGGCAGCTGTCCTTCATGATAAATTTATTGTTATGAAATTTCTGATATTTATTGAATAATGAAATATGCACAATTGTAAATGACATGCAACTGATACTAATGCCTTTAGTTGTGCTGTCAGTCATATCAAAACCTGGGTGGTGATAACAAGAGAAGACCAGGCTTTGTTGTGTGGAGCTATCATTATGTGAAATTAACATGCTGATGATCAATTATCTGTGTTTTGTCTCGGTGGACACTGAGTGATATCAACATGCAATGTGCAAGGAAATGAACGTGACATAGGTTGCATTTTTGACTGGCTGTAAAGTGAAGGGATAGGTATATGTTACATGTCTTGTCATCTCATGGAAACATCCATGCTGGTCCATGCGTGTCAAGTGATTTGTGCAGCGGTTGTTGACAAGAAGATTTGCTTTTTCACATGAACTGATTAAAGATGACATTTTATCATTCACTTAGAGTGTTTATGGATCGTAATGAGCATGATAGTTTTTTGTTTTTGCCCTTAGAGACTTAGGGGGGGTTGGGTAGACTCAAAGAATTCATTTAAGCAGCATGCCGAAGGCCCAATTTGGTACAATTTCCCACATAGGTACGTACAATGTATGAAGCCCATTTCTGATGTCTCCTGCCATGATATAGCTGGAACATCGCAAAAAAATAGTGTAAAACCATGCTTGCTCACTCACTCACTCACTCACTCACTCACCCACCCACAAGTGACAATCACTTGACTATCATTTTGAAACAGAGCTCATAGGCTGATTTACATTCCTTAGCTGTGTCAGGATTTGCTGGTTAGAGCTTTTTAATGCAAGATTACCCAAAGTTTTTACCTTTGTCTAACTCTTGCTTGTGGAATATTTTAGATAGCCTATAGGGATGGTTACTTTAGACCTTGACCTGCTTCAAGATGAATTGTATCAAGTAGCTGCTTGTGCTGGACAAAGAGATGATGAACCTCTTCAAAACTGAACCAAGGACAAGTGACAAGGTGGTTAGGAAATCATGAAGTCTGTATTGGTACAGGAACCAGAATGTGAAAATACTGCACACTGCCATGAATCCCTCCAAATGTTCGCTGATTGTATTTTTGTATGTTTGGGAAGCTCCCAGGCAACAGGTCTAAAGTGCTGGTCCTCATCTGTAGTTGCAGTCAGTTGTTCTAGTGCAACAAAACCTTGGCATGCTTTTAAAGCTTTAAGAAGAAGCACAGCTTTCTGAAGTATCAGGTTTAGGATTGAAAAAGGGACTTGTTGAACCATCTCATCATGAATAAAAAAGTTTGTAACTTATGTGTTGAATGCACAGTTTGAATAACAGGTTTGAAGCTATTTATCTCTGGCACAGGCGATAGAATCTCCTCGGCTGCCATGACTTCCCTGTGTTTCTATTAAAACAGCAGATAACAGAACAGGATTTTTATATTTTAGAGGAAGTATTCAAGGACCTAGTGTTCCACTCTTCATTAGAACACAATTTCTTTTGACTTGTCACAACTTTAAGTCATGAAGGAATTAAATTGGACTCAGCATGTGTTAGCAAAATAGTCAGTCTCAGATTCTTTAAACTTGGTCTTTTAAGTTGACGCTGGTATGTCTTGTTTGCTTATTAAGTTCTTTGTTTGTTGACATTTATTGTTGTGTTGGCTTAAGGTAGGCATCTAAATTACCAACTACATCACCTTGTTTTCTTATTATGTCTGTCATCAAATCTCATTGAAGCACATGAGTGCTCATTATTTTCAAGGGACAATGTTTTTAAGGCAGTATCTTACTCTGCACCTCATACATTCTGCTTATGATCTGATCCAAATCCTTAGTCATGAACCCAGAAAAAAGTATCTTCTACAACTTGAAATATGAGGTTTTCGATCCCTTTATGAAGATAATACTGACAATCTTGTTACTGTGAGCTGTGTGACTCTCTGTGCACTGTTCTGTAAACTGTGAGTTTAGTGCTTTGTACAATGAGTGCTGGGTTGTTCTATAGGATGTGAACTGTAAAATATGTGCTGTCCAAAGTGGACTGGGGGCTGTGAGCTGTGAGAGTGATGTGTGCTGTTAGCTGCTAAATGTGTAATGTCTCTAATGAGCTGGCTGCTGTTACCTAATGGTGCTTCTGTAAGGTGTAAGCTGTTAAATATATGCTGCCTATACTGAGCTGTGGACTGTGAGCTGTGTTCTGCATTCTGTGAGAGTGATGTGTACTGTTAGCTGTGAAATGTGTGCTGTCTGAATTGTGCTGTCTGTTCTGTGAGCTGCTGGCTGTCTAAAGTGGGCTATCTGCTGTTCTGTGATCTATCTTCTATTCTGTTTGCTGTTTTGAGAGATCTGTTTGCTGTTTTGAGAGATCTGTCTGCTGTCTAAAGTGAGTTGTGTGCTGTTCTATGAGCTGTCTGCGGTTCTGTTAACTCTGTGCTGAGAGCTGTCTGCTGTTCTGTTAGCTGTGAACTGTCTGCTGTTCTGTGATCTGTTGAATGTGTGCCGTGTACAGCAATCCCTGTGCTTTGATCTCTAAGCTATGTACACTTTGATGAGGACTGAGAGCTGTGGACTCCTGCCCTGAGACATGTGCTGCCTACTGTGAGTTTTGTGCTGTTTACTGTGAGATGCAGTGCCATGTGAGATAGGCAGACCAGGATATATACTGAAACCAGCAGACTGATGACCCCAGGAAGTCACATCTTCATGGGCACATTGTGTGAATGAAGTTCTCCAGTTTGGCAGTCTAATCATTCACGGTCAGCAATTCCAGCTAGTGGGACCACTAACAGTCATGCCAATGGCTCTCCCCACTGATGTCTCCACTGTGATGACCCCAGGGGCATATTATAGCACCATTATTGTGGCACCTCTTGAGGTCTTATGGCTTAGGACAGACATAAAATTAATCACTTTACCAAGAGATACTGATTACTAATCACCAATTTGTCGGCATTATAATAAAGTCTTCTCCTGAAAGCAAATACGCTCTCGCTTCTTCTGGTTTTGAAAGGGTTTGTAATCCTTTTTGTGCTCTAACATATACATTTTTATCCCCCCTCCTCCTCCTTCCCCCCCCCCCTGCAAAACTTGTAACATACATGAGTCAGAACCTAAAGTAGTGCCTTTTGCTATTTACAGGTTTTTGTGATGTATTATTTTCTTTGTTTCCTTGGAATTGTTTCAGACTTCATATCAAAATTGAGGGATGAACTTCGTTTCCGGAGGACAACTCAAAAACTTCTAAATATCTTTCTGCAAAATTTAGGACATATGTAGGGGAGACCCTAAAGTGGTGCCTTTTACTATTTACAGATTTGGGTGATTGATCATTTTCCTGGTTTCCATGAAAACGATTCTGACTTAGTCTCAAAATGGACAGATGGGCTTCATTTGCAGAGCACAACTCAAAAACTATTCAATATCTTACAGCAAAACTTGGCAGATATTTGAGGCAGTCCACAAAGTGGTGCCTTTTGCTATTTACAATGTTTTGGCATTTTTATTTTTGCTGTTTTCCATGGAAACAATTCTGAATTGGTCTCAAAATGGAGGGATAGGATTTATTTCCAGAGCACAACTTGAAAACCATTTGATATCTTTCAACAGATCTTGGCATATATATGAGACAAATCTTGAAGTGCCTTTTGCTGTTTACAGATATATGGCATTTATATTTTTCATGACTTTCATGGAAGTGATTCAAACTTAATGTAAGAAAACATCAAGTAACTGTCAGATGATTTATCCTTTCATCTATGTGGGGGCCGGGGAATATGTCATGATGACTCTTGTTTTTCTATTCTATCACTGGAAGTCAATATCTGTCATTATGTATTTGTTTTTTTAATTTCGTTTATTCTTTTGTTCGTTTCACTTGTTTCATGTATGTGATGAGTGATTGTCAATAACTGAGTCTGAAACAGACAATCCAGTGATTGACATCATGTACATTAATGCTCCACTTAGTCTCCTCATACAACACTGTGTAAGTGAAATCAGGAATTGGGGACATTACAAACAATGAGAATGAACAAATACAGTTGAATGACCTTAAGAGTAACCATTCATAGTACCACGACAAAGGAGTAGTAAGAAATCCAAATATTTTTATAGTGCAAACAGCAGCTCTAGACCAACAACCAAAATCACTGAAAGCATTTTTTCTCCTTCTCAGACTGTGTAGATAGACAGTTTTCTTGAAATGTACAAGCAAAGTTAATGGTTTGGCATTGGATGCAGCCTATTTGCAGCAGATATCCAGACCACTCTGTAATGGACATATGTGCCTTAATGAAGAGGTTGTACATTTCATAAAGACAGATTTCCAGCTCGGCAGTTTTCGTTTAAACTGTGTTAGGAGGACATTTAAAAATGATTAGCTCTGTCCCAATATCTGACACCCCAAGATAGGCGTGTATTTCACTCACTGTCTGTCAACACATGGTGAAATTGAGCGCTGTGAAATAACAACATGGAGAGAATCCCTCATCTGATAATCACGTCAATAGCAACTTCAGACCAGACCTTGATGTCTCACTCATTTAAAACAGTTTAATTTTTAAAATTTTTAAAATACATGTATTCTGACTCAAAGTTAGTGTGTTGCATGTGATATAATGCTTAAATATTTTTGGTAAATAATTTAAAGTAGTCATCATGATGTTGAAATGAGAAAGGCAAATGTTAGAAATTATGAAACCCATGTGTCATTTTGTCGGGGATTTTTTCAGTTGCATTATTCTTTTAGCAAACTAAAACTAATAAGCGGTTTGCATGTAAATCTTTCAAATATTTTATGCGACAAAATTGAAAATATTTTGATAAAATATTTTTGACATTTTTAACAAAACTTAAGGACAGCATTTACTAATTTATTTGGGATAAAATATGTAAGGAACAATATAATATGAAAAACAAGCTAAAAGTAAGTTTAATTAACATGTATATGTGTACATCCATCAGTACGTTCATGTGTACATTCATGTGTACATTCATGTGTACATTCATGTGTACATCCGTCAGTACATTAATGTGTACGTCCATCAGTACATTCATGTGTACATTCATGTGAACATTCATGTGTACATCCACCAGTACATTAATGTGTGTACATCCATCAGTACATTAATGTGTACATCTGACACTACATTCATGTGTACATCAATCAGTACATTCATGTGTACATTCATGTGTACATCAATTAGTGTATTCATGTGTGCATCCATCAGTGTATTCATGTGTACATCCATCAGTGTATTCATGTGTGCATCCATCAGTGTATTCATGTGTACATCCATCAGTGTATTCGTGTGTGCATCCATCAGTGTATTCGTGTGTACATCCATCAGTGTATTCATGTGTACATCCATCAGTGTATTCGTGTGTGCATCCATCAGTGTATTCATGTGTACATCCATCAGTGTATTCATGTGTACATCCATCAGTGTATTCATGTGTACATCCATCAGTGTATTCATGTGTACATCCATCAGTGTATTCGTGTGTGCATCCATCAATGTATTCATGTATACATCCATCAGTGTATTCATGTGTACATCCATCAGTGTATTCGTGTGTGCATCCATCAGTGTATTCATGTGTACATCCATCAGTGTATTCATGTGTACATCCATCAGTGTATTCATGTGTACATCCATCAGTGTATTCATGTGTACATCCATCAGTGTATTCATGTGTACATCCATCAGTGTATTCATGTGTACATCCATCAGTACATGTACATTCACGTGTAGATACATCATTGCATTCAAGTGTACATCCATGTGTATTCCATGTATACATAAATCCATGTGTACATACATATTTACATCCATATGTGGAAGTCATTTAATGATAAGAGTCGTACAGATGAATCAATGTGTAACTGCAGCACAATAGACTGGTTGTCAAGACTGACATGTGAATGTGACGAACATATATATATATATATAACATCATCTCAAGTTTTCTTTCAACCTCTGGAAGAAACAAGGTCTTTTCTTTCAGCTTAATGTGAAGAACACAAAGATTTGAAGATAGAGTATGTTAAATTCTTATTTTGTTTCAATTAAAAACAAAATAAGCTTTGTGAAGATTCTAAAGACATTGTCAATTGAAGACTTCAGAGAAACATTAAGGTGCTCTAAGAGGCATGTACATCTGAACAATCTCATCAGGGTTAATAAAACATAACGATTTTCCACTGATTATGTGAAAGTAACTGTTACAAACAATGTATAGTAATGTAGGATAAAATACACTGGTTCTACTGAAAGAAAACAATTTGCAAGATTTGCTGTTGTCTCTGGAAGAGCTCTTTTATCCAATCTGAGTTCCAGATATTTGTGTATCTTGATGTTTGTCGATGTCAGGTTAACCTGATATAAATGTGGGCTTATCTTTGTTTTTCCAGCTTGTATCCTTTCTCATAAAACAAAAAACTGTTTGTCTTTGTTAGTAAAATAAATGAAACAAATGTCACACTGTTTCAAAACCTGCCAGTATTAATTTCCTTCTGAATGTTTGGAAATATCAAAAAGCTGCAACAAACAAGACATGGATTGAAACAGGGTTATGCAGAAAACACAATTGGAAATAATCAGAATCAAATCAGATCCAGACATGAAACCTTCAGATCATGATTCTTTACAGATGCAACTGGTTTGGATCTGGGTAAACGTAGTATGGAGATATTCTTAACGCAACCGTTTTAGCCAGTGCATGGCAAAACTGCCCCCTGATCCCATCTGCATGTTTGTATAAGCACTGTCTGGTGAATCAAATGTTAGAGACTGACTTATAGGAATCAGCTGTCCTGGGTACAAATGGATCAGCTGCACAATGGTGGAAAAAGTAAAGAAATGTAAAGGTGTTTTGCATGTCAAAGATATATGTATATATACACAATGGGTTAGCTCAACTTTCAGCTCATCAGTTTTACATTTATATTTTTTGTCAGCATGTTCAACTGTATTACTGGTGTTCTTGAGTGCGGAAGGGTTAGGAGAGCAAGTTCTCCATGACATGTTCTCCTATCTAATGTCACTGTCAGGGAATTACATGTGTTGATTATTCAGCAAAACATACACACTGCTATAAAAGGCAAAGTTACACGGGAAAATATATGTATGAATATCTACAAATTTGTGACACCAGGTGTTTGTAAAAATGGTTCACTGAAATGTTAGATAAGATAAGGTATTTATTGAATAGCATGAATAGCATTCCATCAAGAAACAGTGTCAATTTTCTGTAAACTGGAAATATAAACACAAAAGTTACAAAAACACATAGATGATACGTGTGATAATAGTGTTTCCTCCAGACCACAAAAAGGGCAGGGTGAAGTTTCTATAGAAAAGGGCACCCTAGTTTGAAAAGGGCACAAACCACAATAATAACCAAAACAAAATAATCAGATTGAACCTCATGTATAATTAACCTACAGTCTCCTTTGCTTTTTTCTCATGAAGTTTTTCACAACAGCTTCCAAGTCAGAGTCATTGCGACTGTCAGTGTTAATTCTGATCATAAGATGCTTGTTACAGTTGCTGATTTTCAGTCTTTTCTTGTGCTCTGTCACAACTAGCAAGTACTGGGCAGGGAGTAGTAAAAAGGGGCAGGGCGCCAGAAGAAAAGGGCAGGGCACAGCACCCGCCTAAAACACTCTGGAGGAAACACTATATAACAATTTCACAAATGTGGTCAAATCTGAGAGCATTTTACATGATTGATGAAGTTTAACATTGTTGCCTTTCATGCATAATGTTCAATTTAAATGTTGCGAAGATATTTCCAAATGATAATAGATAAACATGACAACATCTCTTTCACATCAACAAGAAATCTTTCACAGAGTTAATTGTGTGGTTGAGTTTATATCTTGAGCATGTGTTTATGAATCAGCTGTTAGTAAAAGGTGAGTGTGTTTTTCACATAGGTAACATTGTCATGAACATGTGCACACCGTAGTCAGGTGTTTATTTGGAAACATTCAGACAACTCATGACAAATTCCTACAAAAATCAGAATCCATTGTACAGTTGTGCCTTTATCATAAGCATGCGTGTATGAATCACTCTTAGATATTGTTGATACCAGTTGTTTATAAAAAAAAGTGAGTTTAGCCTGCCACACCAAAGTACTCCCAGTATAGTGTTCGGACATTTTAGTTAAGTTTACCTAAACAACACATTTCCTAACATTTTTCAGAAACAAATTGTGATCTAAAAAAAACATTAATTAGAACAACCTGACCCTTTATTGTTGAAATATTTGAAATGTTCATTTTGTGGAAAACAATAGTGTTTTCACTTGTGGTCGAAATCCTTAGGTGGAAGATTTCAGAAAATGTTGAGCATGTCATGCTAAAGGTTCTTGGAGCCATGCCGCCATTCTCTACATGTCAAGGCCAGCTTGGTTGGTGTACTGCAGTGTTTGCTTAATGTCTGGCATTAGTTCCAGGCAAAATAAAACACATGGCCCAACGTTTATATTGCTGGCCAAAGACACTGCTTGTTCCATTATGTGTTTTTGAATTAAACATTGTTACCAAACATTTTAGAAATATGCTGAAAAACACTCTTTTAGTGAAAAGTACAATTTCCTTTTCTGAACTGATAAAATGCTTAAAATTAGTAATGTGAAATATGTTTCGCTGTGATTTTAATTCATATCTATTCTTTTAAATAAGTTTTCAAATTAAAATGATAAGACAGATGTACATTTTGGGGCTTCATTTTTTAGTGTTTAAATCTGATCCCAGTAATATTCCAGCAACTAGATGGTTTCATGTCAGTAACAGATTGAGGAAGAGAGAGACAGGGTGCTACTGTACAAAGTGACCATAAAACTAAGGTGACCGTAACTCTCATACCGGAACATAGACTTAAGGCACTCTTAGCGTCAAGGTTGTTTTGTGCAATGACACACAGTGATTGATATCATGAGCAATTTCCTATACTGTGTGAGTGCATTGAAACATGATCAACCAAGGTATTGAGCGACCAAGCAATCCATTTTGTCAACTCGAACTGGAACCCATAATGACATGGCACATCTTCTGAAAGGATGTTTTGTTGTTTGTTTGTTTGTTTTTTTCAGATTGGTATAACTTATCCATACATATTTAAAAGTCAGTATATCGATATGAACAAATCTTACACAGCAGAGACTGAAATGTATTGCAGTCAATGTTTGTTTATAAATATATATTCCTATATGTTTGTAACTACTCTGTTTATATTTGTAGTTTATAGAGTATTGCTACTGTTTCTTGATGGAACGCTATGCAATAAATACCTTACCTTACCTTACCTTACCTTACCTTACCTTACCTTACCTTACCTTACCTTACCTTACCTTACCTTACCTTACCTTACCTTACCTTACCTTACCTTACCTTACCTTACCTTACCTTACCTTACCTTACCTTACCTTACCTTACCTTACCTTACCCTACCCTACCTTACCTTACCTTACCTTACCTATAGGCATTCATGGTTAATCTTGAATCATAGTTCCTTAGGATTTTAGTTGTAATACATATTTAAATATGATCATATGAAACATCAGTGTTACAGAACATCCTGTCTTTACTGTCCTCCGGAACAGACTCCTGTTAATGTAAAGGTCAAAATAACTGTCAATATCATCAAATGGACCATTCAAAATCAGTGATGACATCAACCACTACCCAATGTAATCTGTCTTTGATTATTTCCATGTAGAATTATGCGTGGATTCAGAGATACCTTCTAACCATACTTTGTTGCCAGAAGGCATAAATTATAGAACTTGAGCTTTTTGTAAGGCTGCAAATTATTTCTTCTTTAGATATCTTTCAAATAACCATTTCCTGCTGATGAAAATGGAAGTTTTAAAATAAAGTTCAGAATAAAAAGATGTACCTATCTGAACCTTCTCAAATTATGTAATTATCATTTTCTGAATATAAATAAAAAGATAATGTTGGTTATCACTCACTTATTTTGGCAGCAGACTGTTAAGAAACGAATTTTGTTTATGTCTTGAGTTTGAAATGAACATAATCTAACTTAAGTTAAGTCTTGAAAAGATATTAGAGGAATGTGACATGATTTGGTATAAATTTTTCCAGAAAAATGAATTTAATATGCTTCCTTTTCATGTATGTAAAATAACTAGCAAGCTCTGTCACACTAAATTTCCCCTGTTTATTGCAAGCATGCTAAAATTACAAGCTTTTCTCCATAAAGACTTTGATGCCAGCAAAGCCTGTGATGGATGAAATGCCCGTCTATGCTGTAGATTTGGCTAGTAGAGACAGATGTTCCTCTGTGTGTAACCAGATTTGGCAAATCTGTTAGTTTTGAAACATGAGAGATTTGATGATTTTGTAATTGTCAACATGTGTATGGTTTATTTTGACTATATGTGTGAAGAAAATTAGAGGTGGGCTGAATTATTGAAGTTGTAAAATAGCACAGGGGCAATGTGTGGCTTTATATCCATAATCTCCTGTGCAGCTGTCGAAAAGAGATTGTTGTATATTTCAGATAAGAAGTACCTTTAAAGAATCAAATGTATATCACATGGACCAGTAATGCGTTGTTGATTGAAGAATTTGAACATTTGATCATAATGTCTCGGAGACATAACTACTTGATTTGAAACACACACACTGTGATGCTTACATTTTGAATGTTAAATGTCATGTTATGAAATAAAGAATGTGTTTGTGGCAGACAGAGACATTTGGGTAATTGTTTCTTGTGATCTTCATATGAAACATACAGACACAGTTTTCATGTTTGAAATGTTTATATCAAAAACCAATTTGAAATATATCAGTTTGATAGCAGCTCTTTTGATCCATCACAGTTAAATACACAGATAATGTTTCTAGTGAAATATGTGGAGGATATAACTGTTTTTTTGTTCAAAGGAGCCAAAACTTTCACAAAATCTTGTACACCAATACAGAGCATGGCAAAGTCCTTATGCCATATATTTAGGTACAGTGTTATCATGTAATAATTCCACATCTGTGAAATGCACACACTCAATTCTCATCTGTTTCATATAAAACACACAGGATGCAATGCTTTTCTGTTTCACATGAAATAAATGTCAAAGACTTCGTAGAGGAGTACTGAAAGTGATTGTATCGGTGTTTGTTGGGCTTCAGGAAAGATATAGCTAAAAACAAGACTACTTTAGCTCAGCTGATCAACCAGGAAATGTTCCTTTCTCCCTGATTTAGAATTCCAAACATTATATCATTTCTATCAGACATTTGGTCTCACTTGGTGCCAAATATGTCCCGACAGTGAAATATTCCTTTCATGCTGTTGCAGCTTGTAAATTGTACACACGCTTTTGGTGCATGATTAATAAAAGCTTTTCACATGATTGACAAAAAAAGAGAAGAATCCTCTGAGAGTGATAGGTTGTTTTTCAGTGAGTGCTTGATCTCTGAGAGGATTTATGAATTATTCTTTTCTTATTTCATTTTCATTGATTTACAGTGAGGAGAGCCAGTGAGATGAAAGATGTCGGGTCAGATGCTAGGCAGGAAGGGCATCTTGGTGCCAACATGAAAACATGTTTAAATTGATTGCTCTCTTTTAAATGTATATGTTCCACTCTTAAAAAATTAGAGACATTTTCTTGACTAATGATGATCTGTCATGGCCACTGACTAGTTATTGAATTCAAGCTCAGTAATAAAGTCTGTTCAAAATAATATCCCCAAATTGTCAGTAAATGTTTTGGAAATATTTCAGTTTCATCTACAACTGAATGATATTGGCAAGTTGTAGACATGTTCATTAATACTTCACATGCGAAATGACCAGATCATTCAAACTGAAATATTGACAAAGCTAAGGTGACATTAAACTGTCAAAGTTTTTTTTTTAAACCAGGAAAATGTGGTGCTCCAACAATTGGAAGCAAATTTTTACCATTGTGACCAATTGAAATTCTTCCCATCAAAACTGACATGAAGCAAATTTAACCATAATGAACTTATTTCTTGGTGATGTGATTCCATTTTGAATTAGAGGACAATTCTCATGGGTCACATTTGGAGCACAAAACTCATCTCAACAATAGTACTGGAACTAAAGCACCATTGCTCATAGTGGGGATGATTCACCATTTAGTCCAAGTCTGGATCAGACCATTAGAGCTGTTGATCAAAGCAATTATCCCCTAACTATCTTTATGCTGCCATAATTCACAGGTGAATCCTAGTGGCCATTTTGTAATTTCCAGTTCCCAGTCTTTATTGGCCTGACAGTTGTGTCAATATGAGGAATGCCAATTTCAACAGGAAGGATCCATTTGAAATTATCCAAACCAGACCTTGGCTTGATGAGGATGGACTAGTCTCTCTTACAGGCCCCTGAGCTTATATTTAACAACACAATCACCCCAAATACACCCTTACTTCCTTTCACCATCAGCCTATACTATTCTGTCCATCTCAGACTTATACACAGATCTTTCTTTGCTCATTCAGCTACACTAAAGACATTAGAGTTCTTTTATTCTCAGGATTTCTAAAATTTCAAGCATTGTCTGACTTCTGTTGGAAAGGCTGAAATTGTTACTGTTTGAAATACAGCCTTTGATAGATTATAATGATAATAAGAAAGTACAATGAGATAAGTGTGAGTAGAAATGAGTATTTTTTGTGGTTTCAAGCATTTCTTAAGGTATTTAGAATTTGAATTTACATTTCATGTGAAGTTGCTTGCTTCATGATTTTATTTTGCCGCAGTTACAAAAATCCACAGCTTACTGTATAACAACTGACAATCTTCCCAAAAGACACTTCAATTTGGGAAGATATTTCAAAGTTGTTGTATAAGATTGTTCTTGGTTTTGCTAGACACACTTCTGAGACATTATATAACATACAGATTAGGTTTATGAAAAATTGGTTTGGGAAATTTTAAATTTTGAGTTCTTTAAACATACTGTATGTTTGTTTGTTTTATAAGTGTATTAGCATTCATGTCCTTGAAGTTAACAAAAATAGATTCATGTAAAGAGATGGCTCTGACGTATTTTATATTATGTGAAGTATCTACACAACATCTGTTGGCATCTGTTGACTGTAGCTTGGAACTTCTCTTTAAGAGTTTATTTCCTGTATTTTGGAGGAGGGTCTGTATGGAAAACCAGTTACACAGATACTTCTAAACCAACTGAAGGAATTGGTAAAAACATTGAAGCAGCAGCTTTAAGAAGAACAATATATTAAAGAAGGTTTTTAGATAGCATGTCAACAGTTCTTTTGTTAAAGAACAGCAACATAACACAAGATTAAGAGTTTCCTGGGACCTGATCTGGGAGAAAAATGTTGAAACCTTTGAGAATACAGCTTTGTGACAAAGTATAGCCTCTCCTTACTTGACTTTGAAACTCTATACATTTTATGTCATTTTTTGTTTAAAAAGGTCACAATGTTAGTTATAAACTTTTTCAGAATTTAGATCTGTCCCTTTCTGATAACCCCAGCTTTTTATACAAATTAACTTTCCTGTGAGAACAGTATGTGGGAGTATTCATTGAAATAAATGTTTACGTCCATGTGAAGTTTGTCATTGTTGTTGCAGAAGATATGAGGTGGGAGGGGTGGTTGTGTCAAAATTTATTGTATAACTAACGTGTCTTTTTCATGCGGATGTACACATTTTGTTTTTGTAGATAACACAGGGATGTTGTACTGAGCATGGGAGTCAGGAGGAGTGTTATTGAAAGTGTAGAAAAATTGTTTCAGAGATTGGATGATGGTGGATGGGGGAAAGGGAGATTCACACAGGTGGTCCAGTAGGTTAAGCAGAAGCTTATGTTGGGTTTGGTGAAATGAGTTTGAGTCCCCATGTGTGTACAATGTGTGAGAGTGATACTGTGGAGGTAGGGTGCTACTTATTCATGGTTTGTTGGTATGAAACCCAGCTTCTCGATGTATTTAGTGTCTGTCATGGTTTGTTGGTATGAAACCCAGCTTCTCAATGTATTTAGAGTCTGTCATGGTTTGTTGGTATGAAACCCAGCTTCTCGATGTATTTAGAGTCTGTCATGGTTTGTTAGCATCATGACAAAAACTTTTTTTTTTGCCAAAGTTTGAAACGGCCATGATTTTGGTTAAACGTGCATTTGCAAAACTGTGTGAAATATGCATGGTGCAAAAACAATGAATGATGACTGAAAAAAATACAAATGTGGTTAAATATGATTCATATTGTACAGAAGCAAATATGATTCATACAGACATGGATCCAATATGTGAAGCCCATATCCTCTGTTGTGATTTTGCTGGAATAGTGCTAAAAGTGATGTCAAACCATACTCACTCACAAGAACAGGAAAGTATGATTTATATTGTGCTACATGTATGACAATACGGTTGATATTGTCCTAAAGCAGGGGAATAGATGTCATATTGCGCTAAAGCAGGGACAAATGATTGATATAACACTAAAGCAGGTAAATATGATTGATAGTATGCTAAAGCAGAGAGATATGATTGATATTGTGATGAAGCAGGGAAATTAATCTAAGCGTTGCTGAAGATGTGGACTCATAGGCTGACACAGAAATATTAAGACTGTGCTAAAACAGTGAAATACTAGTATATCAGATATGTGACCAGGAAGTTGGCATGGTTGTAAAACATTTGAAGAAATTCTGGAATAAGATAACGATACAGTGTTAAATAGTGACACTGAATCATCCCCAAACCTTCAGTGTGATGAGTGAACACCTTGTCCCGGTGGCTACACAACTACCATAAAGTCTCGGGGATCGATATCTGTATAGCTGAGTCCATCTTAGAGGTTTTCAAACAAATTTGTAATGATATTCACAACCATTTAATATTTACAACATACATCATCCAGACATGAATATGCAGGATAACATAAGTTGATATTAGCATTTGCTAAACTAGTACGTTCACTTCACACCTATTTTCTTCGGTTTTGAGAAGCTCTTCTAAAAATTAATCTAAAGGGTCTGTGACTTGATAAACTGTGGATTTAATATAAAGGTATCACTGCCTGCTTAGCTAAATGACTTGACTGGTTTATGTGGCACTTAAGTAGGTGACTGTGAATTAATTGCATTTTTTCTGCTCTTTGTTGAAGTGAGCACAGTCTTCTGATAAGAGTATGTACTGGAAGTCATTCTCTATGGTATAAGTGACTTGTAGATATTTTAATCAGGTGGAACTATTACTAGATTCCCTTGGAGGAACTGAAACCATTTAATGCATTATGCATGTGTTGCTTCAAATGGCATGGGACCATTTCATATGTTGTACATTACGCTATGAACATGCGTCATTTTCACTTTCTGGTACATTTCATTTTAAATGGAAAAATAATGCATTCTAGACTGAAAAAAAGAACATGCTAGTGCAAAAGGTGCAGTTGTTTATCTATTTACTGGCCATGTGGTTAGTTGTCATGACAATGAATATGTAAATCTCCAGAAAAGTAATATGGTCGATGAAGAAATTTAAGAACAGAAGTCAGACAGCTAGTTTAATGGTTAAAGCATTAGCTCATCACTCTGAAGATAATGTTTGTAACATTACAAGATCTCTGTACTCTATTATAATCTTGCAAGTTCAGTAGTGTTTTACAGACATTTGTGGACTGGCACCCTGGATTTGATTCCTTACATTGGTACAACACGTGTTGGGCTTTTCGATGAATCCAATCATAATAATATTACAGGGACAGGGATGAAAAATGTTCATTGAAAATTTGTTTTTGCACACTTTTTCATTATATGGCCTTGACACAGTCTTATGCAAGTGACCTTGCCAATATGACAGTCCATAAGCTAGATATGAGCAAACCTTTGAGAACTCTAGTTTCCCCAGTTTTCCTTGATTCAGCTGTGACCTTGACTTCACCTAACCTTAACCCAGCAATGACCTGGTCTTGACTTGGCCTTGACCTAGCCTTGACCTTTAGTCCTCTACTCACTTTTGCATGACCTACCTGTAATTTTGTGCCATATTGTCTGAAGAATGCAGAGATGCCAACCTCTATGATTTTATCGTGGTTGCTACAAATATTAACAAAATGATTCCACTAGAAATCCTATGAGTTTAAATAAAATGCATTAAAATTCAGATATATAGTCAAAAAAACATATATTTTCAACGATTAAATACCTTTTTGGACTTCACGTACCTTCCTTTCATCAAATTTAATGACATATTTGAACTGGAATGATTGCAAGTAACAAACGTAATTTTAGAGAAGCTGATTTCAACACCGTTTGCGATTTGACACATTTAGTACCAGTGGAAATAATTTAGCCATGTCACTGTAATATCATTCATGATTTTGTTTTATTTAATTGACTTCTAATTTTATGTTCAAACTACTAATTTTGACCCTTGAAACTACTATTTGCAAAACTTTGGGGATGGCATCTCTGAGAATGCAGGTGTGAGACATCAATTTTGTAGTCTGCTTTGTTTGACCTAGGCCCAATGTCTGAAAAGCCCAAATGATTCACTTGTAATATTCTGACAGCTATGAAAAACAAGCCTCTGGGTTTGGCAAAATGTCAAATGCATCCGACTTTTAAACCTATTGTAATGTTTTCCCCATTGTGATTGATTTTCCAGCCTTAGTTCCATGTGTATGTGTGTTGTCAGATTGCATTACTGCTCCTATCAGACACCACTATGTAGATTTCTGGCCATCAATGTGCTTGTATGTAGATTTCACACACCCTCTGAATCGTAATGCCAAATACTGATCGTAATGAATCATGGAAATGTGGATTTCAAGTCAATATTGCCCACTCATGTCTATTTCAGCCTGACATGAATATTGACATGTACATTTCAGAACAAAACAGATACAAACATAAGATATCAGTTTCTGCTAATCACACTGGGATATCTAGTGCGTCATGATATATAATCCCCTGGTTCTGAGTGGTCAGTTTTGACAGCGTGGAAATGAATAGTCATGCAAGAATTAAGTGATGATAGACTCAGTGACCTGTGGGCAAGGTTGACAATCTCAATGTCATCTTGTCATGATATTGGAGGACAAGATTAATTTTTTAAACATTACCATATTTGACAGTACACAAATCACACATCCATCAGTGTAATTAATGCTGTTTCATTGATGATTGTCCAAGTGTCCTTCATGTTGATACACATAGGGGTAGAACAAACATTATCACATGTTAAGGTCACAAGTGTCAGTTCACTATAGGTCAGTATTGATTTTGACAGGACTGTTTTACTGTTGTATGTCTCTGTTGGTCAAGGTAATGTCAAAGTTACCATGCTTCCGGCTATGATGTGACTTATGAAGATCTGGGTTAACTGGTCTTCAGTATCCCATGCTTGTTTTAAAAGGTGAATGACAGGATCGGGTTGTCAGGATCGCGGACACTGGGTTGACACGTGTCATCATATGTCAATTGTGTAGATCAATGCTCATGATGTTGATCATGAGCTTTTCTGGTCTAGACTTGAGTTTGGCCTCACATAACATACAAAGAAACTGTCTATGATGTCTTGGTCAGAAGGGCCCATCTTGCATTTGAAATCGAAATGTAACTTGAAGCTCTTATTGTGTGTGATATCATCACTGAATGGGTAACCAGTGTCATGTCAACTTGGTGAATTATAAATGTGTTTTCCTGTTAATGCAGTTTACTATAAATATGGCAGTCAAGCTAACTGACAATTTGGTGAATGAATACATGAAATACATGAAATACATGAAGGAGTACATGAGTACATGAAGGAGGGAGGGAAGGAAGAAGAGAATGACTGTTAACTATCATGGTGAATATGTCCCTGTGCAGGCTGAGAATCTGCAAATTATGAATACAATTCTGTGCATAGTAACTGACAAAGGAAAAATGTCTTTTAAGAACATGTTTGTAAGATATGACCTATAGTTATGTTTTTAAACTCAAATCATGAAGGAATTTCCACCAGTTTCAGTTATCAATTTAAATGTGATGTGATTAAAAACCCATTTGGCAAATATTTAGAAAAAAACATTTAATATTTCGAATGACTCTGCACAGTCAACAGTTCCTCAAATATATGTACTTTCATGTCACTGCATGTGAGGAAATCCCTCAAGACGTTTCATCAAATGGGTTGTTTTTCAATTCTTTATTTAGAATCAATTTTATGATGGAAAACTGTTAAATATTTTTAAAATAACACTGATGGTCCATTTTGCCCCCTGTTGCATTCATGTATGCAGTCTTGTGCTGCACTGTTGTGACATTTTAATGAGTTTGGCTTGAATATGAATCACATGATGGAACAGGATTACCTCCCTTTCATCAGTCCCATCACGATGTTAGCTCTGAATTGCATTATTGGTAGTGTAACTTAATTCTCCCATTAATGGCTGACTCATTGGGATGGGCCTCTAATGACAGTAGCATTGCTAGTGGTTTTACTGGTACCGGTAATGACATGAGCTGTCTTTTACAGTTAATACATGGCTTGTTGTTGCACCAGTCGCTGTCTTTGTATTTGGTGTTGTTGCAGAAGTAGCTTGAGTTTTTGTAATATAGTTGATGTACACATATCAATAGCATTTGTAACAGTAAAAGTAGTAGTTACAGCTGTGGCCGTGGTTGTTTTGGTGGTAGGTGTAGTGGTTGTAGTAGTAGACGCAATTGTGGCAGCAGAATTAATATAGTGGTAGTGGTAGTAGTAGTAGGAGCAGCAGCAGCAGCAGCAGCAGCAGCAGCAGCAGCAGTAGCAGCAGTACTAGTTAATGGTAGTAGTGGTGGTGGAGGTGGTAGTGGTGGTGTTGTTGTTGGTGGTGGGGTGGTCTTCCTGTAGGAGTAACAAGAGTACATTTTTGTGGTATTGGAATGAGTATCAGCATTGTGTGAGTGAGTGAGTGAGTGAGTGAGTGAGTGAGTGAGTGAGTGAGTGAGTGAGTGAGTGAGTGAGTGAGTGAGTGAGTGAGTGAGTGAGTGAGTGAGTGAGTCTTGACCAGACAATCCAGTCACCACTAGCACAAACTTCAATCTATGCAATTTGGATACGACATGTATGTCAAGCAAGTCAGCACTTGACCACCTGATCCGTGCTTCTTACAACAAGCATGGGTCACTGAAGATCAGTAAGTATCTTCACAGGTTGTTGGTAGTAGTAACAATAGGAGTACATGTACCTGTAATGTAATGCCATATTTGATGGAATAATGGTGAAACGTGTAAGACTTGCGAATGAGTCAATTCTGACTGAACAAGTAACATGTGGGCTCCACATACAGTATGGCTGTAGCCAATGTTGCTGCTTGCTCTCAGGGATTATACAAAATTGATGAACTTCACAAGCATATCTTAATTTGAATTGACATATCACTTGTTTGATTTAGAAATAAAACATTGCATTGGTTATCAGTTCAACACATGATGAAAATACAGGTTTTTGTCCCAATCCACATTATCTTGGTTGAACTTTTGTGAATTATTTCAAATAGTTTTTTGGTTGTTATTTTTCAGCCTCTTTAGTTCTGGTCAATCTGATGTTCAACTCATGCAGATGCAATACATTTGCTGCATTAAAATTCAATTAGTCATTTTATTAATTCTATAGATTGGTTCCAGAGATACCTGCACAGCCAATTTCTAATCAATGCTATCTTAGTGTAGCTGTAAGCATGACTGATGAAATTCTCATTCTATTCATCAAGCTTTGTCATGTGATTAGCTCATCAAGGGAGATTACTCTCATGGGAAGGTTATCGGGAATGTTTATCACAATGGCCGATGTTAAACACAGTGATTACTGTCAAGCACATTAAGATATATGGTCATGTCTGAAGACATGTTATAGTGATCTGGTACAATAATAAACCAGGTTATAGTTTATGACCTCCTGAAATAAGGATGAATTACATTATCCAGATAAACAGAGTTATCACAAGACCTTCTGACAAATATATCTCATCATATTGAAATATGATTTATTTTGTTCATTTTCATTGATTTAAAACATTTCAAGATTTTTTCATCTGAATTATAAGTCAAGGCTAGTTCAAGTAGCCACAAACACACGAACACACGAACACACATACGGACACAGACTCTGAGTGAGTGAGTGAGTGAGTGAGTGAGTGAGTGAGTGAGTGAGTGAGTGAGTGAGTGAGTGAGTGAGTGAGTGAGTGAGTGAGCGAGTTTATTCTTATGCTTTCAGCAATGTGACAGCAGCAGGCACCAGAAATGGCACAGACATGCAGAGAATCACATGTGAATGGAAATTGCAAACTTGAAGCATTGTATCATTGAAAATTGAAAACATACTGAAATGTGTGATAAGGATGAGCGCACACAACATCACACTGAAGATAATGTTCAGATAATGAAGATATGAACAGATAACATTTTTACTTCATGTTTTTTGTGTCACCTACAAACTGTTGTTTCTGCAAAGGAAAAACATCCTCAAAGAGTTACAAATGACTGGCTTTGCTTGGTGTAACTTATTTTAATTTACAAGGAACTACAGACACAGACTAAACCTGCAGACAATCATTAACTTACCAAAGACATTCTGTTTGTTTTGTTTATGTCTATTTTGATGGGGGCAGTGGTTAAAGTGCTTGCCTGTCGTGCTGAAAACCTGGGCTTGATTCCATAGGGTGGAGCCCATTTCTGTTGCCTTGCTGTGATATTGCTGGAATAGTGTTCAAAACTGCTCAAAACTAAACTTCAAAATAAACTCACCCACTCAATCTAGTTTTGTGCTACACTGAGCATGACTACAAATATGTATGCAAAAATCTTGCCAGGCAAACCAGTAACTGAAATCTGGCACAAGATCTCTTGATGACAGGATACAGTGACAGGGTTCCAACCAGAAATGATTATTGTTTCATTCAGTCCTATCGTTTATCATGTTAGTTTTCATACTAGAATTCCCATTGTCTGGATGTCAGGTTAGCTGCCTGTTTCATAGTAATTTTATGAGAGCTTCTGTCAGACAACCACAAATAACTTCTTTCCTCCATTACCTTTCCCAAGAGTGAGTAAAATCATTTCATGAAAATGTGTTACCAAAATTACTCTGTACTGGTACTGCTGCAATGAAAACTGTCTTGGAATTTACACATATTGTTGATTTCCTTAAGTATTTATTCTTTTCAAGATTCATAAAAGACTTGAGACTGGCAAAATTTTATATCCAGGTAGAGTTTGTCTATAATTGGACTCTTTACCCCCTGTACTATAAATTAATATCAGAATCAGCTTCAGACAATACCTTGTGACATTTGGTGTCTCTCTGGATAGAGAACACCTGTTTTTGTCCAATGATGTTATGTTATTTACACCACTGCAATGTTACATTGACCTGGGCAAATTGTACTGAACTTGTCTATCCTGTGGGATGCATCTGTATGTGACAATGTCCAGTTACAATATTGGCATCGAGTTTGGTACTATTTTCATTTAGTCTGTTACCTTTAATGATTTTAAATACTCAGTCATATAAAGTTGACATGGAGACGTAAAACATTTCCTCGTGAAGAACTGGGTTAGAATCAGCTTTCAGTAAGAAGTATAAGACGTGCAAATAAACTAACACATCACTGACTATCAACAAACTAAATCGTATTTCCACAGGAGATGTGATATATTGGTCCGAAGGTGTTGTGATAACTCTGTTATCTGGATAACATAATTAATTCTGCATTGTCGTCATTGTTACATCGTGCTGACCTTTAAATCTGTGTTTGATTAAAGTTGTTATTTGTAGAAACAGATGCCTTTCTGGGTTGACGTTCTTGTCTTCAACTGGTACTACCAGCCTAATAATTAAATCACAATACTATCTACTGGACTAGCACCCATAGCTGATTTTGACATCCCACAGCTCAGGGACAAAAAATGTTTTCCAGAAAGTCACTCTTCTCCAGATGCATAGAATATTATTGAATGATTTGTGGAATACAATTCTCAGTAAGTGTTTTATTCTTGTCTTCTATGAAGGAATGAATTGATAAAGGTGTGTAAGTTATTTATGGAACTTCAAGCTGTTGCACAGAATTGTGTCCCCTTGGCCGTGCAGGAACCAGGACTTTGGGTTTGACTGGTGCAGATAATGGTTATGGTTTGTGATACAAAACTTAGGTTTGTCACAACAATGGTAAACAGCCAAGACTTCACTACCGGCTTTCCTGACACATTAAAATGGGAATTTTGATGGATTGTTCCAAAGAGTGGTTTAACACCACACTTACTCATTCCTTCCTTCCTTCCTCACTCACTCACTCACTCATGCACTCACTCACTCATGCACTCACTCATGCACTCACTCATGCACTCACTCATTCACTCACTCATGCTCTCAGACACTTGCTCACATTTGTTAGTGAACTTATAAACATCATTTTAAAGAACATCAAATGAACCATAAAAGGATAATTTTTTAGACACAAAACACAAGAAAAAACAAGATGAGAACATCATTCAGATGTGGAGAAAAGCTCGTAAAGTGTCTTTCACAACCAGACCGGGATAAATATGATATTCTTAGCTTGTGAAATTTCCCCCCACTGAGCAATTAACATGAGATTGGGGCATAATCATCAGGTAAGGAGGGAAGAAATTACTTCCGTTTGAAAAGGGTTGGTACCACAAACAGATGTTGGGAATTATATACCCTTGGCTGGGGAGTTCTACAGGTGATGGACGGGCACAGGAGAAGGGATTTTTTTGTACATGAAGTACTGAAATTAATGGGGTTTGGTATTTGCAGGAGGGTGAGGGTACTCTAAGAAAAGAGGAATCACAGCATCTTTGACATACCAGTAGGTAGTACTGGCTGCCTGATGATGTCGGGTTGGATGTTTGGGGGGATACGTTTGTTTGTAGATGATGTTTAGTGAAGACGATGAGGGTTAGGGAAGGATGTTATGTTTTTGTCCTGCAAACAGAAAACATATCCGTTCACTAACTTGTCAAAGTATGAGAAGTTGTTCCTGGCAGACGTGCTTCCTGAAATTACTTAGACTTACTTACTCTCCTACAGATCCCATTACTGAGTCATTATTGTCAACGATTAGAAGTTAACATCAGATTTTACCCACAACATATGTTCAGGTTTATTTTTTACATGTTGTCTTTTGTATGAAATTTTCAGAGGCTTATGAACTTTGATGATTTCTGTATGATACTGTTTGTAAAAAAGTAATCGTCTGTTGGTTAAATATATATTTTTATGAGTTGAAGGTTTCATCTTACAGAGCTCTTTGAGTCTCACTGTGAACTTCCATTGATAGAATATCAATTTTGACTTTGATGAATGTGATTGATTCCACTGAAATTCAAAATACCCATTGCAACTATATGTGGAATATTTTCTGTACTTAAAGGCACACTCCATGTACTCATGTACTGCCATTTAGATAGCTTACTAGACTAACAAGTAGTCTCTGAAATGAACGTATTTTACTGAAGAAAACGTTCATAGTGAAAAAAAATATAATATACTGAAATGGAGACCCTGAAGCTAAGGAGATATAGGCTTGCCACATTTTTTAGACTTGCGTGGGCTTTCTTGGATATATTTACTTCAGGGTCAATACGACAGACTAGTAGCTTACATACAGCTTTTAGAAATAAGATAACATAGATATTGCATAGCATTCCATGAAGGAACATTGGCAATATTCTAAAAAAGTACAAATATAACATGTATATTAATGTAACGAAAGACAAACTAATGTCTTGGTGTCACCATCAAACTGGGCTCAGTCTACATAAAGTTGTACAGCCTATAAATACAAAATAATACACAAGTGAAACAGTTGTCTGTCATAAAGCAAATACATCAGTCAAAGCCCTCACAAGTCTAGAAAATGTGGCAAGTCTAGATTTCCACAGCTTCGGGAAATGAGATAGACTTTAATATACATGTCATTATATATTGTTGTTTTACTGTGAACTGTGAAATATGTTCATTTCAGAGACTAGTTTTTAGTCTAGTTAAAGTGGTTTTCAGTCTTAGTTCTCTGCTCCATCTGACATATCAGTGACAAAGAGTTTGACAATGAGGGAGGTCTGTCTTTATATAGCAAAGGTCTGTGATGGTTCATCAGAAGTATTTTGTGTCTGTGCATGCTGACATGCTGTACAGCTTACCTCTCAAATCTGGAGTCAGGTGACTCTCTTGGAGCATGCAACTTTGTTTTTGAATATTTTTGTTGTGGGTATTTCAGCTAGAGGTGCTTGTGCATGAATCTGTCTGCTCCTTTAATGGATGTCTGAAAGAAAAGCTTTCCCAGAAATTTCTTTGATGTGAAAGACAAATCTTTGTTGTTTCATGCATACCATCCTTCAATATATTCTTGAAGTGGGTACCAGAAAGGGTTTGGTTGTCATGGCAATAGGATGCATGTCATTGAACGTATGTCCAGAGGTATCATTGTGTGTAGTTTGAGCTTTTCACCTTGTTCAGTTTTGTCCCATTTGTAGCGGTATGCTGGTGATGATGAACTGTTAAATGATAAATCATTAATATAACTTTAATCATTGTGATGAACAGTACATGATTATTGTGTTGAAGTAGATGACATTTCTGTGGTGATGATAGAGGAAGGAATTAATGATGTGAAATTCGGCATATCACATCAATGTGCGATTCAAGCTGCTTTTAGCAATGATGATGATGATGAAAAAGAAGATGATGATTTTAACATGTTCCTTGAAACACCAGACCAGATGTATAACCTGATATGTGCTGTTTCTGCAATTTTCAAGTTTTCTTTTGAGGGAAGAGGTATTTTCTATCTCTGAAGGTCAAGGTGACACTGAAAAGAATTTGCCACTTTTATTGATATTTTACCAGCTTCCAATACTCCTTACAAAAATCTGCATAGCACAATGGATAAAACCCACAAATCCTTCCTTCCCTGATCAACATTCTTGATAACTGGATTAGCTTGTATGTGCAGGAAATATCACCTTGACCTTACACACCAACAGTTCACGCGGGTCCAAGGTTTAGACCCATTAAGAAACATCACCATAACCGACATAACGTCTATGGAAATCCAGAGAGACCTCTTGGTAATTGAAGAACATCAAAATGGGTCTTTGCCAGAAGCAAAACACTTGTAATGGTTTTTTCCCTTCCCCTTCCTCAGACGTTGTGATCCCTTCCATTAGATGGTTCAGCGCCAATGGTTTCCTTCCAACATGCTAGAAAGCAGGTTCTCCGATTAAATTCTAATTTGGGAGGAATTGTGTGTTAGCAGAGGCAGACTTCTTGAATCAGTCTCAATTGTAGAAGGGAGATTTCTGATCAAGGTGTTTGTTGCTAAAATTGAATAAAATGTTGGCAAGACATTTCGGTGAATATCTTAAGTGAAATATGTCTTAGGCATTTGCCAGGCATTTATAATTTAGGAACTTTGCTGTGGTGATTATAGTCTTGTAATTGTTTCAGACAGATTCAGGTTTTGTTTGTGAATCAGCTAGTTTATGTCTCCATGTTGGGTGTTCTTATTTAAAGCATTTGCTATGCTGGAATAAATATGTCAGCATTTTGGCTGGCAATGCTCTGGATTGATTCATGTTGAAATATTTCTTTTTTGGATACATATATGGTTTAGGAGATTTACCTCTGTTTCAAATTTTGTGGTACGTTATTATTTGAATTCCTGGAATAAGGTATTTAATGATAGGAATCTAAATGTATTGCATGTTTGGTTTAAGTGACCATGTAAATATGAGAGCAACAGATAAGAACTTAGTGATCAGCTTTGTCTTAGTCTCCTTATCTTCAGAGCAGCCCTCTGCCAGGAATAACACTTCCAACTGATATCTAACAACAGAAATTCCACAGACTAAGGAACCATGCTGATAGCTTCAGTGCTCACCATTATTCATATGTTCCATGGGTGACTGAGTGAATATTGTTCACTGACACAGTCAGCAATATTTTCCTTTAGTTTTGCCCTACATCTTGTTTTGTGATGCTTATCTGTCATCTCATTAAAGGAATATTCATAACTGGAGAATTATGTTATTTATTTTAAAGATGCAGTTTTGTTGGTTAGTAGTCTTTTCCATATGGTTTGTTCAATGTTAAGGTGTTGCAGGGTTCAGAGCTTTGAAATAGGGAGATTGAAATAAGTTAGAAAGTCAGTTGTCAGAGTGACTCATGCAACTCAGTGCATGTGTATTAGGAAACATTAAAGCTCTTACACACATTTCTGCAATTTAGACAGAGTGAATGAATTTGGTTTTATACCACACTCAGCAATATTCCAGCTATATGCCGGCAGTCTGTAAGTAATCGAGTCTTTCACCAGACAATCCAGTGATCATCAGCATGAACATCGATCTGTGCATTTGGAGACTTTTTGAGAAAAAAACAACAAAAAAACAGGAACAGACTTAATCGTTGAGTCTGGGCCAGGCAGTTAATTTGTTGGTCTCAACTTTACCTCTGGTTCATTAATGAGCCAGGCCGCTGATGATACTTTCACCCATCAATTTAGGGGAGGTAAGGTAGCCTAGTGGTTAAAGTGTTTGCTCTTCATGTTGATTCCCATGTGGTCAAAAGTAGGATTGTACAACAGACTTGGATACAATGTGTGAAGCCCATTCCTGATGTCAGTTTGTTTGAATAGGTGTAACAGGCAAGGACGTTTGAGTTCGAATCCCACTGTGGTCTGATTGTGTGTCAAGCACTGTCCCCACCCTTGTCTTTTTAAACAGAGTGAGAAATGTCTGAAACATGCACCAATTTGGACGTTCTTCCCACATAAGCCTGAAATACAGTGCTAGAACTGAAATACTGTTAAAAAGTAGTGTTAAACCAAACTCACTCACTCACTGTACACCACAAATTTATGTTGCCATGGACATTTATGACTGAATGATACAACAGTAATCTAATAAGTAAAATATAGAAATGTTGACACATCATTTCTACTTTTTTTTTCAGTACAAATAGTTGATAACTTGTTCAATTTAAATAAATTTTTAAATATATCTTTTAAGGCCCCTCTGTTGCTTAAGTTTGTATGTCTTCCTATAATGTCCCTGGTGTGTGTAAAAGTCCCAACATTGTATTGTATTGATATATACCAGGCTATGTATCAGTATAAATACATTATCATCAGATATGAAGTAATTGTGAGTTACAATGAGGTCTGGTTCGGAGGAGTGATAGTCACTGAAGCTTGGTTGTGCAATAACAACATCAAACACCGAGATACCTCAGGAGCTCACCTCCTACTGACATGCTGCAGAGAGTTTATCTACCACAGATTAGGAATCAGACCTGTTTGGGAACAAGATAACACAGGACTTGGTAGGAGCACAATCCTGAGGGAAGAGCAACCGTGGCACTTAGATTGAAAAGCTTCATGAAACATGTCTTTTAAAAAGATGCAGTGTTATTTGAACATTTTTGACAGGAAGACTTTGTAAAAGTATTCTTGCTTTTCCAAATTTATCAGTGTAAATGATAAAATAAGTTGTAGTCTAACGAAATGGAACAAGAATGTTTACTTGTAATCATGTATTTCAAAATAATTCCACCAAATTTGTATCTTGTTAATTTTAATGTTTTTTTTCTTCCGTTGTTGTTATTGTTGTTGTAATGTTTGCTATCTATTCATTTGTGGAGATTTAAGGTATTTTAGGGTATTTTATAGCTGCAGAGATACAACTTCATGTTCACATAGATAACACATGTCCTAGTTGCCCAGTCCTGGAATAGACCCCAGGTCCATTTGTTATGAAAATTTCAAAGTTTACAATACTTTGGCAGGACATTTCATAACTTCTTTAAACTTAAGACCTATCTGTTCTTGCTTTCATAACGCAATAAAAGTCAATTTTATAAGTTTGCTTTGACAAATTACTATTCTAATGAATTGTGTCCACCACAAGAATTATTATCAAAGAGTAATTCAGTTGTGAATTAAGTCCTATAGCATCAAGATGACGCAGTCAGCACAACTATATCAGCTGGTGTAGATTATGTTTGTTCTTTATTGATGCCAATGAGATTCAGTTATGGTGAGTTCACACCTCACACACTTGAAATATGTAGGTTGCTCTATAATGATAAGGAATGATTAAACACAGAGACACTGGGAGGATTAAGATGCCAGATTGATTTCAAGATTGTGTGTAATTGAAAACCTCATCAAAAACAAAGTCTTTGATCTGTGTTCGTCTGCTGCACTCATTAACCCTTAAACTAAAGATGTTTATCTTTTGGAAACTTCCTGAAAGAAATGAACCCTGCACCACTGTCACAGATTTAGATTGGTTCTTCTGAAAATTGGTCTTCATCAGCAGAATGCCAGACAATTGAGATTGATGTGCAAGTAATGTCAAATTTGTATGCAAGTTCAGACCTCCTTAGCAAATAATATTGTTGACAACATTAATCTGTGCACTCATTAACCAGAATGATGATACGTTATGCCACACAACCGATACCATTGATTATCTTTCAATCTGCTGGAATCAGACACTATGTTGCTCAATGTTGCATACAATGAAAGGTCAGGCAGATTCTCTATGTAACAGATTGCTGTGTGTCTATGTTTATATGTTCTCTGTCATAGACACATTGGCACAACATCCCATCTTTGATGCAGACTTCAAAGAGTTTTGAGGTTATGGATATTACACCTCCAGTTTCATGTGCTTATACAGGAATCATAAGAGAACATGTGGCACTACTGGGGAGCATGTAATTTCTGTGAAACTGCCAGATTATGTAACATTCAGCATTTCCAATTGAAAACAAGTTCTATTTTTGACAGTTTTATTTGAAACCATTTTCTGTTGATGTTTTTTCAGGCAGAAATCTAAATCCTTCTTTATTGCATTCATATTATCTACTTACCTCAGTGGTTAGGGAATTGGGATTGGTTCAGCCTCATAAAGTAACTGATCTCTTGAACTTCTGTGTCATCATAAATGGATTGATAAATAGGTTTCATAATGCTCAGAACGACCTTCTTGGATCTTGCTGAGTGAGTGAGTAACATTTTCCTCAGCAATATTCCAGCTATATGGTGACAGGCCAATATTCTAATACAGACCTTCATGGATTTGATGATCTTAATTATTGCTCACACTATCAGCTATCACTATTGGTTTGTCTGATTAAAGGGATGCATGCTCCTTGCATCTCCTCAAACATCTATATTAACAAACCACAGTGCCAAACTGATTGTAAAATGTATGTCAGCAGTGTTGATAATACACCAAACCATACTGACAAAGGTGCAGTAAAATGATCACCCAATGTGGGTGACATGCACAAATATATGTATGAACGCATTCATGGTTATTAGACTAATGCTTGATGGTCATTTAGAAGTTGTAAGGTAACATGACATCGTACGGTATGGATTTACAGCTTCTTTAAATGTGTACAACATGACTTCCTGAGCTACTTCTTGCCCCTTGATCAGCTGACAATAAACTTGGATCACCAGAAAATAAATGTTAACTCACTCACTTAATTACTGTTTGACATAATGTCAGCTACAGATCTTATGGTGACTGAGATTAATTTTTATTACGTCGGATGTTATTATTGTGCAGTTATTGTGTGATTGTCATCTAATTTTCGCTTTTGTTTTTCAGGTAAGTGCCCCAGGTTCATATACTGTTTGTATCTTCAACTGTGAGTATTCATGATGTATGTTTGTTTTCCACAATATGGCTGACAATCATGGGACTGCTCTGTTGCATTACACAAGCTAAAGTGTATGTGGTATTTGTTGCCTTGTATCAAATAACCAACAAGAATGACCAGCTGTTGCAGTTTAGAAATGACAGAATACTTGGATTTGTTTCTGGTATCTCAACAATGCAATGATATACATTGATTTTACCACATATGTCACTAACATGTTAGAGTGACCTCCCATTACCCATTGTGTCTAATCCAGACTAAAATTGGAATCAGGGTCTAGATTTTCTTAGCACTAAGATAGTTGTAAGGGCCACACATTAACATCAACATACGACTATCTTAGTGGTAAGAGGGCTTTGAAAATCTAGACCCAGGTGGTCACAATGTGTACAGTCTAGATTTATGTTCGCACTATCAACCATGGCTTCATCTTGCTCATCCAGGCTTGGCTATAACTGGAGAGTAAAACAATGTTCAATCATTCCGGATTACCTCATATAGAATGTATGTGTGACATCATTCCTGATATCAAGGGTTGTTGTTCATGAAATCCACCACTAGGTGGCTGATTCATATTTCAGGCTAGAATGTACACATCATTCAAATACTCACCCTTTCACAGTCTTCTACAAGATGTTTTACCACTTATTTGGCTTGTTATCCCAATGGAATTTAATCATGATCTGGTTATGTATTCATGTGTGAAAGAATATATATACATATACAGGTAAGTAACAAATATTGATAGATCCCTTAGTCAGCAATGTTTAGGCTATATAATGTCAGCAAGCAAATATTGATAGATCCCTTAGTCAGCAGTACTTAGGCTACATAATGTCAGCTTGTGTATAACCAAGTTAGATAAAACAAACTAGTGATTGATAACATGAGAAACAGTCAGAATACAGTTACACATGACTGTGTCAAAGAGCCTGGTCACAAGGGGAAGGTCACTGCTCCCATGCTTCAACCTGGACATATGAAAATAATAGATTTTACGTCCAGGAAAAGAAGCTTGCAAAGATGCACTAGACACCCTTTGAATATATTGTTCAACATAAGGTATATACTATTAACCTTTCATAGTTTCAAATAAAGGGACAAACATATTTGTTTATTCAATAAAACAACAAACATTAATCAGATGCCTCTACAAGCATGTCAGACAGATATATTAGTCCAATGAAGGCATAAGTATATCATCCAAAGCATTGTATTCTTCATAATAAGGATGTTAACATCCATAATATTCCCTCCCTTATATTAGTTGAAACAAACACTGATTAATCACTTAAAAGGAAATATGATAAAAATTTCAAAACCAGGTTTGAGTAGGAGCATTTGGGATAAACATCTAAACAGATAAACACATCTTTTAGACATTTCAAAAGGTCATTTAAGTTTGAAAAAGCAAATTAGAACTTGAATTGTTTATATTTTCGATAGGCGGCACAAGACGTATCAACAGAGGTGCATCAACATCACTGAGTATTTCTGTCAAGGAGGATTATTGGTTTCAGAGCAATAGGACATTGTTAACTTGACTGATAAGGTGATTTAAAGATAATGCAGTAACAGACATTACATCTCTGACACTGCTCAGTGCATGACTTATCATGTCGCCATGTCAGGCAGTGCTTGTCATCATTACCATCATGCAGGGATGTACAGGTCTCTTTATCTCATACCACCATTCATAGTTACAACCCTCTTGAAGACTTAAACAAGTCTGTGAAACAATACTTACTGGTTTATATGAGAATTTGAAGCATATATAAACAACAAGTTGTACCAATAGAAGACTAGTGTAACTTGCTTGCTAATCAGTCAAGACTTGCCTAATATGGTATTTGGATATTGTCAGTTGTATGCTTCTCTAGAATGTGATACAGTGTAACGTACACCTGTTTGTAGCAGTATCACCATAGCGAGCAGGTGTGGAATGGCACTGCCACAGAAAGGTGAAGATAACACCATTTAACCTGAGGGAAAAGTTTACAATGTGTTTATATTACCGCCATGTTAAATCTACAAATTATCATTTTATTTTGTTTTGAGGATCGATAAACCCACTAGCGACTATTTGAAATTTAAACAAAATGGTGTCTTCCTCTCGACTGGATTCTTAAAATCAAGGAAACATATTCCAACAAGCTTAAAACTGCTATGAAAATGGTTAATTATGTTTAGATTGAGTGTGCAAATGATTTAGTGGATAGAATAGTGGAAATAAAGAAATGAAAGTTACTAAAATAAATCTCTACACACTGAACTAAAAAGCAGCTTATCAAATGGTTTTCGAACAGCATGCGTCATATTATGACAGCATACAATTGTTAGCTACAGAGCTTCTCAAAGGAGAGTTTGGCAGTTACCATGGTAATCGGTAATATTTTTTCTAGTTGCCACCCTCCTGGGAGGGGGACCTGGAAGTTAAAGCATCATTGACCAATGAAATTAAAGTGTTTTACATGGGTATAAGATAAAATTACAATACATTTATGGACTTCCTGTTCAGTACAGCCTTAAAGAAAAGCTAACCATTTGTATACATTACAGAAGATTTACATGGGAACCTGCATGTTCTGATAACCACTGAAAGTGTCCAGAGCAGTCATGTCAAGACCAGAACCATAGCATCTGGTTTTCGTTATGAAACATATGTGATAAAAATATATAACCTTTCAGATACGAAGAACACATTGTAAATGTCAATCATTATACAATGTATTACAACTGTCAGGAACTGGTTGGGCTTCCACAAGCAGAAAACAGACATTATAAGGAAATGCGGTGTTGGCTGATTCTGTATTTATGTCTCCTTGATGTCAGTTTGGAATGCATCTGTAGCAGGATGCCAATATTGCTTCTACAGCTATTTATTAAATTGTCATGAATCCTTTGTATAATATATATATACATGGGAGTAAAGCCAGAAGCTTTACTTCCATAAACCGTGTATTAAGGTAATACTTCTTATCAAATAATTCTTCGGAATAGTTCATTTATTCCCAAGAATTTGTCAACCAGAGTTTAGCATGTTAAAACATTGTTTTACCATGGTATTCAGTGATACAATGAGGTAAACCATTGTGCTTAAGTATGACTAATGTGCCCATTTTGTATGGGTAATTGCCTGGGGCTCCTTTCATGAAGCAACCTTTACTAAGGTTAACCTTAACTCCCATTCTTTAACACTGCGCTAAGGTTACCTTAGTGACTTATGACCACCTTATTTCTGGATCTGAGATTTGCTATGCTCAGGGTTTACCAATCTGGTCAGGATGTAGGACCAGTATTACTTCAGCTTTCCTTGTGTATCAGTGGGACACATTTCAAACACACTGTACATATACTGAACATCATTGAAAACGCACCACCTGTAAATTTTGAAATAAGGCAATAGAATCTTTTGGAAATGGAAAATTAATGGTGGGAATTTTGATAATAACACACTAGATCGTAAATAACGCTCTACAGTAAAAAACAGATCGTTCGAACACATCATCGAACACATCACATGAAAACAACAAAATTCATGCACATCACACACGAAGGGCACAAACTGCATGCAGAAAGCATGCTGTTCAGGGGTATAAATGACCTTCGGCACAAAACCGTTCTCATTTTCGCAGTACTTTCATAAGTAAAGTTTTTTCGCCATGCCAAGATTGTCACCAGAGGAACGAGAACAGGCCTTGGGTATTTTGCAGGTCGGCGCTTCAAGCAGAAACATTGCACGACGATTTGGGTGTCATCATTCGACCATTCTGAGGCTTGCTAACAGATACCAACAAACAGGAACCAGCAGGGACCGGCAACGCCCAGGTCAGGCACGTGTTACCACCCCTCGTCAAGATCGAGACATTGTACGGCGCCATATTCGGGATCGAACCTTGCCCGCTGCCAGAACCGCCAACGCTGTCCAGGGTCGACGTGGTTTGATCAGCGCTTCCACCGTCCGACGCCGTCTCCGTGCGGCAGGGTTACGTTGTCGACGCCCTTACGTTGGACCCATCCTGACTGACAGGCATCGCCGTGAACGCCGACAATGGGCTGAACAGCATCGTGTGTGGTTGTTACGACGTTGGCATGGTGTGGTGTTCTCCGACGAGTCGCGTTTTCACTTGCGAAATGCTGACGGGCGTCTACGGGTATGGCGTCGACGGGGTGAACGTTATCATCAGGATTGTGTTGTGCAAACCGATATGTGGGGTGGAGGCAGCATTATGGTGTGGGGAGGGATAAGTTATCACCACAGAACCGCTCTGATTGTTTGTCGTGGCAGAGTGAATGCCGTTTACTACCGTGACAACATTCTTCAGAACAACGTCGTTCCCTTCTTTCACAGCATCAAGATCTGCACACATTTCAACATGACAATGCACGAGCCCACACTGCACGTGTTTCGATACAGTATCTGGCTAACAGCAACATTCCTCTACTTCATTGGCCTGCATTGTCACCAGATTTGTCACCCATCGAACACTTGTGGGATTACATCGGCCAACGCCTCGCACGTCGTCCGCAGATCAACAACCTTGGGGAACTCGACAATGCCTTGCAGCAAGAGTGGAATGCAGTGCCTCAGGACTTTATTCAGAGGCTTATCCGTTCAATGAGGAGACGTTGCACAGCTTGTGTTGCTGCTAACGGGGGTCATACACGCTCCTGACTTTCCATTTTGACCCCATCTTTATTTCATTGTCAGCTGCATTAAATCTTCACTGTTTTGCTTGATTGTTTTTTGCTTCTTTTCTTTATCAAACATTGGTCTACACAAATATGTAAAATTTACATAGATTGCTCACTTCTGCTCTTAGAAATCCACAATTTTAGGGGTGGTGCGTTTTCAATGATGTTCAGTATATTTATAATGCTTCATACTTGTGAAATTATGTCCCTTATCATACTTCTATCAACTGTTTATAGGCATCAGAAATTTGTTTTAATGGTCTTCGGTGTGAGATGATGAACTCATGGTTTCAAAGAGACTGTAATGTCTTCAGTCTGTGTTATTCCATGGTTGTTGCTTACATTTTACCGACTTACTGTGATCCTAATGAAATACTGTTCAAAGTGGCATGAAACTACTTGATCCTTCACCCATCATACACAGCTTGCCTCTCTGTCACTCATTCCATCAATTAATCTTCAAAGGAGCTATATGATCTGAAAGGTTCATACATGCTGAACTTTAGACCATCAATATCAGTTATTCTGTTAGACGGAATCAAACTGGAGTGCTACTATCCTCTGTTAAAACAAGATTCTGTATCTAAAACAGCACTCTGACAGAATCCTTTTAGATCTGTCTACAGCATGTATGTAACCCTTGTCAAGCACCTGCTTGGGGTGATTAATTTGAAATAAATTGATTTCATATCATAGGTCCAGGGCTACTGGTGAAACACCATACTTTCTCTTCATGTTGACTGGTGCCTCTTAGAAATGTACAGTTTCTTTACAAATCTATTTTCATTCAACAACACATGCGTACCAATTCAGGCCAGAAATATTCACCTCTTTGATCTCTAAGACTAAGAAAACTCTTTCGGAGGTGACTCTCTTTGATATTCTTGAAGTACAGGCAAATATTTTGACAGATTAAAGTTCGCTGGAGTCCAAAGTGTTTTAGAAGTACACCCTTTGTTGAAGAAATGTATAAGATGTATTTTGTTCATGAGTTTGGAAACAGGAACAAAACTGGTTTAGTATACATGTGGTTCAGCTTAATCAGTAAGGCTCTCTGGCTTGCTGCCTGCATCAGAGTAATTACTGGCACTCCAGCATCATTTTCATGACACCAGCAAGCTGCTACTCTCTGTAATAGTGGTATCACTTAAAACTAGAAACATAAATATCATAACATATCTGAGTGTAAAACGAAATTGTTTGCCTTTTTGACAAATAGTGATTTTTTTGGGAAAATCTGAACCTAAAGCTCATTGGTGTATAAAAGCTTCATTAAAATGTCATATTTCATGATCTGCAAACTATTGTGTTTGCTTTCACCCCAGCTATTTATGTTCTTTGAGAGATAACTGTTTCAAGATATTTTATTCACTGTGTTCTAATGTTGCTGCCATTCCTAGTGTGTAATTATTTTGCAAGGTAATTTCTATTCATATTTTGATCTGCATTCAAAAAATCAAATAATTTGTATTTCCTTATTTGTGGGAACCAACCGACAGAATCTTCCCTCCTTTCTCTGTCAATTTTGAAAACAGTCAGGAGAGGCAGACTTACCTACATTATGTACTGGACTGAGAAACGCCATAAGATGTCATTATAGATCAGTGCTGTCTTTATGGGTGACTCATTTGTACTGCTTCAGGTTATCTTCTAATTCAGTTCACTTCCTTTGCTCAGCATGTCATTGGGTTCCTTGGATGAAAATCATAATCACTTACACACTTCTCACTCACTCACTCACTCTCACTCACTCACTCACTCACTCACTCATTTGTTCTGTGTAAAGAAATACCTATTTGTAATTAGTCATTATTGTATACAGCAATTAGATTTTGATGTGGCTTTTCACATTTGATTCAGTGACTTAAAATATTCACATCTGTATATTTACAAATGACATTTCCCCATGGAGGACATATAAGTTTGATCAAGCTGATACCTACAATGGCTGTATATTGTCTGCAACACTCATCTGCCTCAAGGCTTCTCTTAATCTTCATCTGGAGATCTACCTGTCAGTTCTCCATGTCCAAATCTTCAACAAGAACAGTGGGCTTGACCGAAACAGGGAGCTATCTAGAATCTGGTCAGTTCCTGGAAAAGTCATCATGTTGTGATGAGTGATGGATACATGGTATGAACTGAGCAGAGATGGAATACCTTTCAGTAACTGAACTCAAACAGTATCGGTGTTTAAAAAGCTGAACATTGTGTGGCCAGGTGATCCCAGTGGTAAGACTATCTCTTGTTGGAGTCTGACAGTTAGTAGAGAGAGGATTGATTACCCATTACTCCTGTGTAGTGGTGCACATGCAGCATTGGTACGTTGCAGACGCATACCTTACAGACTATGCTTAGCAGACGCCAGTTTGGGTCCGTTGAATAAGTTTACCTGGAGAACAGTCTGGATAAGTTTTGAAGAAAACTTGTGTCTTTCAACATTACAAGTCTATTTTGGATGGTAGATGCTACTTTCCAGACTCTTATAATTTGGACAGGCATCTGTTCGGATTCAGTGACTTCTTTTGCCTCGTGTACCTTCAAGGAAACTTGGGAGAAACTTTCTTTCAGTATTTTTTGTCCATGTTTGACATAAGATGCATACCTTGCAAACTAAATGTGACAGAAGTCTGTATGGATTCAGATGTGAAGCTTCATGGAGATGTGAGTGAACGGTTTGAAGAAATACTCGGTGTTTCACTTGTCTGAGAGTGAGTTATCAGACCTATTAACTAGACATTGCACATTTGGCAAACTTGGCAAACTTTCCTTAGAGCAAACATAATTTTTGATTCATATGGAGATTTTTTAGACACATTTCAGAGTTGCTGAAGACTTAGCAGCAGATTTTGTTTATGTATGCCAAATAGCAACAGGCCTTATGACTGAGTGGCCATGTTTTTCTGACCTTCTTGAGAAATTGTTTGTATGGGTTATCAGGATATTTCTGCATGTTGGAATCCTCTAACAGCAGTTCACTTCTGAATATACGTCATTCACCAGATGTGTGAGCATATGCATTAGTCAAGATTACCTGTACTATGAAAACAGTGTGTCAGGAGGCGTTGGCTGAAGATGCTTTCAGGCCTACTTATACTAGATCTGATCGTGGATTAATGGAATGAACACATAACGCTGTGGAAATACAAAGCAGAAACCCTTTTAAGTTCTAAACATTACAAATATAATATTGGTAGTAAAAGATTATAGAAGATAGGTAATATAACATGATCATGTTTAAAGTGATGAGGAAACAATTGATGATGTCAGTTGCAAAACTTTAATAATTGAATAGGAGGGAAAGTTACTTGAAATATGTCCCAGTGTTGGCCCTGCTTCATGTTCATGATTAGATTATGCAGACAAGGCAGTGATTTGTGCAAGGCATACCTTCATGTGGAGATTTATATGTAAAGAATTCAAACTAAGTGCCAAACATCTTCACAACTTTTTAAAAGCTTGATATTGTAAATGTGGAGTTTTTCTGACTCTGTGCCAAATAATTGCTATAACTATTTCTATTCATTTCTGGAAACTGTTGCTTGGTGCTGTCCTAATCAACAACTATCTGAGATATTGTTGTAATGTATGGAACTAAGACTTCACTTCATCTACGGATCTATGAGTGGGAATATTTTTCATCACATGCTACGTCCATCAAATCAACTGTCTCTCCATCACATGAGGTAGACATATATAAACATTTCATGAATGGTACTGATATTTGTGTGAATGTGTGAACACCTCTCTAAATTAGTGCTGAAGAAAAATTACATCAACATTGACTCATAATCCCATTCATAGGCTATGCAGTGGTTAATACTGTTAAGCATATTTTTCTTATAAAAATCCCAGTTTCTTGCCTATGAGAACATTCTCGCCCAAGTGTTTACTGCATAAATATGAAGTATTTATTTGGTGAATGAAGGTCAGTGTTCACCTCATGGTCATAACAGTGCCCATTCGAAATCTGTAACAGACATTAGCAGTTAGTATATACAACAACTCCAGAAGCTGTGGGGCTATTGTCTGACCACAACACAAACAGACTGAAAAGACATCACAAAAACCTGCAAGTCATTGAATTGAACATATAAGAAAATAGTACAGTTGTGTGGGATGGTTACTATGTGTATAAACATAACACCAGCAGCAGACGGCTCTACCTGTGCGAAAACGTGAAAACCGTAACCAGGGAACTCTCTAACATATGGAAGGAGAGAAACTGACTGTCTTGGTGAACATCTGGCATCATAGTTGCTTGTTGGAGGAGGAGAACAGATCAGGAACAAGATGAAAGTAAAAATAGCGTACAATCAGAAGGTAGTAGAAGATGTACACGTCTGCTTTTTTCTGCTCACAAGTGCAGTGGATCAGTTACCTGGATTATACTCTGTAAAAATTCACTGAATTATGTTGGATTCTTGCTACTCTTACTGAATTATGGAGGAACTTGTGAAGAATGCCCTGGTAAGTTACGTCTTCTGATATTTACCTGTTGGACATTTTACAGCATTTGCTCAGTAGGTGCCTCATTATTTGGATAAGATGTGCATTCATGTTTGGGAGTAGAAATAGGAAATGTTCTGATGGTATCACAAGGTCACTGTATATTATTATCTGTGGTATCTAAATGTTATTAAAGTATAAAAATTAGTATTTATTTTTATAGTTTGTTGATGTAAACAGTTTTTAACTTTTGAGAGAGTTTTTAAAGCTAGTGACATGCTTGGAATAGACATTTGTGAATATAGATTTCAGTGCATTGTATAATAGAAAGGAGGTACTGGAGGAACAGATATATGCAAAAAAGCAGATGGCACAGGCCTGTTTGAGGTGAATCTTTGCCTACCCCAGAAATATTTCAAAGGAGAAGAAACATTTGTAGAAACCATGTGTAAGTGAAGAGATGTGTGTGTTGTGTTTACCTGTCTAATACTGATTACAAGGCCCCAGAGGCCCCCTCTGGTGGCAGATAAACCTGCCTTGCCTATCAACCATGTCTTGTGTATAAAACAAATACTGCAAAATGTCTCAGTTAGTATATTGTGCTTTTTAACATTTCACCTGCAATTTCTATGTATCTTCTTTGGGAGTTCATTCCATTTTGTTGAATTTGTTATTTGATGGTTCTTTGGCATTTGAACATCAATGGAGGCATCCAGCAGGTAAATATTGCATACAGAGACTTTACTGATACTTTACTGAGACTTTACTGAGAGACTGATGCTGGTATAGTAGCCCTGGCTGTCCAAGTTGTAACTCGGATTTGGTGAAAGCACATGGCCTGGCACAGTCCCTTAACCACAATACCCCACTTCCAAGCCCTCCCTGCAGTGCTAAAGCTTTAAATTAAGCAAGTCTAGATTTCCTCAGGGTCTGAATCTCTGGACTCCCTGCGGCTCCTTTTCAATTTATATGTGTTAGTTTGTTACTATAAAAATTCTATATATTCATAGACAAAGTATCAGTCAAATGTCCTCCAAACACCAACGTCACTATCTTGTTCCACAGAGTTCCTTACAAGATGCATGCAATGTATTTGAGGTTGAAAGGGATCATGGTGATTACTAATGAAGAGGGTGTGGAACATTAGTATGAAACCCTCCCCTACTTACTCCTGACAGGCAACTTTGCCCATCAATCATCTCTTAAACCCTTCACATCTGAGGGTTTCAACAGTGCTGGATATTGTTGTCATGGTGACACTTTAATCACATTTTCATGAGCTTGTATACACTATCAGATGTATCATCTGAGCCTGTATGTTATTGTCCAAGGGTTTTCCAGGTTAGAATAGAAGCCCAGAATACAATAGTACTGTGGGTTGTAAGTGGAACTACATGGATCTGATGGTAGTCTTGGAGACTTGCATTCTGTGACATGGCATGCTGACTATGTTGATTGTTGCTCCCAGTCACACTCATTGGATCATCTGGTTCAGACATTTTTTTGTAAATCTTTTTATAAATTTCTGACTTGATTATGAACAGGCTACAGTGATATTACTGAATAATTGATTACTGAGGTGTAAAACAACATTTACCCTCACGCTCTTGTCACCTACCGGTACCCTCACCCATTGCCTCTTGCACTATTCTATCATTTGTACAAGAATGGTATGCCCAGTAGATATTCAGTATTTTCTGGCCATAATTTAAACAAAAAATGCTTTGTTTATAGTGCAATACTTAAGTAATACTATTCACCCTATATAATGTCCAAAACTGCCAGTAACCAAGCTTTAACTTAAACCTGAGTATCATTAAGATTATTTAAATGGTTGACCTGAAAGTCATATCTGACATTCAAGAGTTTGGCATTATCAAGATAATATGGCAAAAAAGTATTACTTAGTAATCACTGTAGTCTCAGTCATAGCATGCACATAAAGCTATCAGTAGCACCATTTAACTCATGTCTCCCAGATGGAGGAACTCTGTCATTTCTTCTGTTCATTCCTTCCGGGGATTATTCATTGCTAATAAACAGTCTGCACAAGAAGGATCAGTGAGGTATATTTCACTCAGATCAGTAGCAGTTCGGGGACTTATTTTATGTTGATTAAAAGATGCAAGTAAGAAAAGTCACAAAAGATTGATTATCCAGTAAAAGCGCCATGAAACAGTACAGGCAGTTTGTCTTTCATATTGAGAAGAATAACTTTTTTACTACTTTGAGGATAGTTTCACCAGAGGGCATGTTGATATCATGTTCAGTTCATATCAGATACCTCAAGGTATCCTGTTCCAGGGTGGGGAGTGTTATCAATTTGGATGGTGATATTACCATGGAGGTAGCTGCAGGATTCAGCAGGATCGAGGAAAGAAACCGCAGGAGTTAATTGCAAAAAAATTATGTTTTATTGGCTGCCATGGATCTTGAAATTGATGTGGTGGGTGAATGAGTTCATCAATTTGTGTTAATATCATGTTCTTGTACTCTACCTTGATAATTCATCTGGCTGATGCCATGGGGAGTGAGCTGTTTGAGAATGGGAAGTGTTCAGGTTTATGGTAATGAAGGGGTTCAGTGAATGGCAATATTCCAGCTATTTCACAGTGTATTCCAGCAGTATGGCCTGTAGGTAATAATCGACCGTGTCTGGTCCTGGCAAAATGTTTCAAGGTTAGGTGGTTCATTTCTTTTTGGTTAGTTTTCAGTATTTTTGTTTTGCTTTCAAGACAATCAGTTATTATTTTTAAATGGACATGTTTAGATTTCCTCCAATGTTCCTCGGCTGCACTCAGAAATTTCCCAGCTTGTGACTTTTTCAGACAGGCATGTTTCACTGAACTCTCCTCTGTCGACATTGTGTAAAAAGTTGCATAAAGCGTGTCATATGCATTTCATATTTTGGAAATCTTCTCAGCTGAAACTAATCTGAATGATGCTTCATGTAAAACTGATCTTGTTTGTACTAAGAGAGACATTATAATTTCTTTTCCGTTCAGTTATTTTTAATGTCAGCTGATTCTCAAACCATCATCAACAAAGTTAAGTTCTTGATAAGCTTACATTTTGCTGGGATGCTGACAGCAACATCAAACAGCAAGCCATATGCTATATCACACAGGTATTCTAGGGTAACATATGTCTTTAGTCTGCTGGAGGAACAGATAATCCCCAGATTATTAGATGTAATTTATTTTGATCTTTAGACCAAGAAAGACTTAAAACAAGATAGTTGTGATAAGCTTAGGCTTCCTACATCCATCTTGGATGGAGGATGAGGTGGTGAGTTTGACCTGGATGATTTTATGCATCCTGTCACGGTGCCATTGTTGCTCATGCTATCAACCTTGCTTTCTGATTTCCAGGTTTGATTGATCATGGCTGCCTTGAAATATCCATTTGTGTTGAACACTTCCACACTATTAGACAAAATTTCACTCAAGCTCTTACACATTTTCTCACACCAACTCTCATACAAGCTCCATTTCACAAGGCACCTTTCAGCAAATAATTAATTTCAATGCAGAGCATATAATTGGTGATGTGGATAAAGTGATTTATGTTAGAATAATGTACGTGCTGAAAGTGGGCATACAGTCATGTGTGTCTGTCTCAGGGAATTCCCAGTAATGGACTTGTGGCAGGAGAACAATCGATTCTACAAAGTCAAGCAGTTTCTGAATATGTTGTGGGTGGACAGACTCGACTGTATACAATTGCATCATCACTGGAAGGGATTAGTGGGGATTTTGAGATTATATAGTGAAAGTTGAAGGTTTCACTGGTGAAGGATTGGTTGCTGTGTAGATAAAGGTTGCCTGGAAGTGAAAACGTGAGGACTGGACATAATGCTGAGGATTTAGATGTCTTAGCAATATGTGCACTTGTGACATGTAGATGTAAATAATACTGATATCATCATCCTCTCACCCACTCATCCACTCACTCATCCACTCACCCGCTCACCTGCTCAACTACTCACTCATCCGCTCACCCACTCACCCGCTCATCTGCTCACCCACTCACTCACTCACCTACTCACTTATTCCAAACACAGATTGCTCCTATGTCCTTTTGAACAAATTATTTTTTTCATCCTTTGGAATATTGACCACAACTGCTAATGACATTCTTTCTCGTATCCAACCAAGACTGTTTATTTTCCTCCTATGAAAAAGTTTTAATTTTAGCTCCAGAAGTGAAGGTGACACTGAGCCATTTTATGGGCACCATGAGCATGACACTTCTTAGCCAGACTTCTTTGTCATGGTCTGATATTTTGGAACACTTTGTCTCTTCAGCCCTTATGTCATACAATAATTACTGCACTGCTAGCATCTGTTGTATTGCTACTCTTAAAATGTCCAGACATCTTGGAATACCGTTATTTACAAATGGCGCCAGAGTTCCAGCCTTGCATGTGCTGGACCATTATGTGAGCTGTTTTTTTATTGATCGTGTTCCTTTGTCAATTTCGATGACAAAACAAATAAACTGTTTAAACATTGCAGGATAATTGTTGGGAATAGCAGATATGTTTCTTGTTTGAATCTGCCAAAATGTAGCTTCATGCTCAATTACACTCAGTGATAACAGTGCACATACATAAAACAATTCTTTGCGTGTTTGTCTGTCATAGTTCAAAAGAGACAGTGGTGATATTTTTCACAAATATTGATTTTTTTTTGTCATATTTATTGGAATCACTCTACTTTAATGATTGAAGGCGTGAAGATAGCAATCTTGGAAATTATTACTTGACTTTTCCTGTTCATGCAATTTTGGTTTTTATGCTGATGAAATATTCATGGCAGCAAGTAGGGCTGAACACTGACATAGCTGAAGGACATCGGAACTGTCGGAAATGGAAGTATATTATTCATAGGAAAAATTCTGATTGAGTGCTTTGTATGCTTTATGGAAGAAGTGTTCATAGAAGCTTTAGTTTTGCAGACAGAACATTTCTATCAAGGTAGTACAGCAAGTCATTGGTAGAGTTGCCTCCCTTATGAATACCTGAATCATAGGTTCAAGTCTGTTTCTTGGCTTGTTTGTACCACATGTGTGAATCATGGGTTCAAGTCCATGAACATCTGTGTGTTTGTGTGTTTGGACATACCACACTTATGTCCTTGTTGGTTTCACCAGTATGGTAAACATCTTTGACCTATATCATTTCGTGGTTTTCTCCAAGATCAATATGGCAGAATGATTATTGACGAGATAAAGTTGATGGAATATAGCTGTCATACTGTACAAAGCAGCATTTAGCCAACTCCTTCAGTCTTTGACAATTTAAGGCCAAGGGCTGTTGAGAACATCTTTCTTAATAACCATTCATGATATTCGTGGAATATTGCTATAAGTGGCGTGAAACCAAACTCACTTGCTTACTCACTCATTCACTTAATAGCCATGCTTTGATAGCGGGTAACATTGTTACTGTGTATTGATGTGCTGTTGTTCAAGAAACTGATAAAAGGATGTTATTCATTAATAAGCATTACTGCTATTTGGAAAGACTAATGACAGTCATACATTCATTGTGATGTTACAGGAGAGTCTGGGTATCATAATACTTTTGACATTATTTAAGTTTTTCTTTATACTAGGTTCCAAACTTGGCATTCTGGGAGCAATTTCAATTTTTTAGTATTGTTGGGATGTGAGAACAAGCAAAATAAAGAATACGAAACGTTTGACCTCTGGACGCGAATGACCTCTAAGTATGACACACAAGAAAGGATGTTAGGAACCAATAATGAATTGTGTTGAACTGAAGCCAATGACAGTTGTGGCAGCATCTCTGTTCATGAAACGCCATGGAGGCTGCAGCTTCCCATCAACCTCCTGGTGTACTCACAGTGCTATGTACGAGCTATGGACGTGTAATGTACGCCAGGTGTGAAGGAGGCCGAAATTGCTTCAGGAAGTATGGCAGTGTGGAAGTCAATAAGTAGGAAAATGGTAGCAAAGGAAGTGCAGTTAGAAAACAGTCAACCTCAAGAAGGAGGAAATGAACTAGTATCTTTGGTAATGGAATTCTGTGTGATGTATTTTGTATTTGGGATGAATAATGAGATAATGAAGACTGCACACTTGACAAAATGTGAGTGAAAAAGCCAGTCATCATTACGTGATATAACTGTGTCTGTATCAGTGGTTGTGTGAACAGGTCACATGTTATTACTAGGAAATGGATAAATGTTGCCAGTGACCACTCTCTTTCCCAGAGAAGCTGTTATCCAAGTACCTCTGATTAATGTAACAAAATGCCTTCCATGTTTTATTTATACATATTCCATTCAACAAATTACATTTGTTTTTCATTAGTATTGTTCAACATTTTCGGAAAATCATATGGTTTAACATAGTTAACCTTAATTGAGGAAATTAAAAAAAAAACCCATTAAACTATCCTTTATTTACATTGGTTGAATAGATCCACAAGCTGTCGCTGAAGTTTTCGGAGATTTATCACTCCTATACTACATTATGATGCAGTGGAGATACATCACTCAGTGATCCCGTCACTCACTCACTGGCTCAGTGATCCACTCACTCACTCACCCACCCATTCACTCAAGCACCAACCTATCAATCACTTCCACCACTCTCAATTACTCACTCGTTCACGTAAGCTCCAACTCACCGATCAGTTACAACACTCATTCATTCACTCATCTAAACACCAACCCACTGATCAATTCCAGAAAGCACTCACTCACTCACTCACTCACTCACTCACCTGGGTTACCTATTGGATTCAGCACTCAAGCATTTTCTATTAAAATATGATCATCCTTCAAAACGCTCTTACATAACGCACTTTCTGATGTATGTTTGTTATTTCATACTTCAATTTTAAATCCCTAATTTCCAAAGAAAATATCTTTTCAGCATCCCTAAGACCTAAAATCTGAAAGAATCACTTCAGCACCCATCCATTTGACAAACATAATTCCTGCACCCATTTTTAGCCCAAGCAGATGTACCTCACAAAACACCAGTGAAAAGAACCGTGCCCATCTGCACCTTTACGTACATTTCCTAATCAATTTCAGATCACATTTCAAGAAAAGATTATGGCAAAGCACACTTTAGTTGCTTTTGTGGTAAAGTTTTGTTTCTTTTTGTGGTATATACAGAGCCTAGTTATCTGAGATTTAGGACAGCAGAAAATGTGGAGATTGTACTCCCCTAGGACTAGTCTCGCATCGCATATGTCCCTCTTGGGTGCAGTCATGGATGGATCACTAATATGGCGGAAACTACCTGATTGCTGGGACTGGCATGTATATCAACTGCATGTTTAATTGGAGGAGCTGATTTATGAATGGATGTTGATTTGGATCACTGATGTTTTACAGTCCACAGGAATTGATTAATTGACATTAAGATACCTTGTATTGTTTGAAAATGATTGTTTTGAATTATGTAATGGTGTTTGCTGGCTAAGTTGGATGATACTTCATGATCAGGCTCGTTGATCATTAGTAATTATCACTGGATCATTGATCATTAGTAATTATCGCTGGATCATTGATCATTATTATCAAATTAGTGATTATCACTGAAGACTGGTGCCAGAACCTTTTGAGTGAGTGAGTGAGTTTAGTTTAACTCTGCTTAAAGCAATATTCTGCTATTGGAATGTGTGCTATTCAATTTATAACATAAATAAGGTAGGTAGGTGAGTATTTCTGAAAGATGTTTATGTAGCACATGCTTTTTGCCAAAACATTGTGTGGTATCATTTGATTATACTGAACATTCATGAAATATTTGTATGTATGCTGCAAACCATGAAATTAATACCACAAGGCAATGTTACAATGAAACAAAATGCAAACAGTGTTTTCTAATGTTAAAAAAAACAAATGAGACATGCACATGAAATGTTCTTGAGTGGGTGAGTATGGTTTTATCCCACTTACAGCAATATTGTAGCAAAGTCGTGGTTTATGACATCAGAAGTGTGCTTCACACATTGTACCCATATTGGGAATTGAACCTACGTTTCCAGCATGATCAGCAAACTCTTTACCCCACCACCCTTAGGCTATGATGACAGAGCCGACTCTATGTAAAACTCGGTTCACTCACTCACTCTGACTGCCCTGATTTCTGACCAGTGGAGTGTGCAGTTCATGTAGTGGAGGTTGTGGGAATGAGGAGTGTTACCAGGTGTAAATAGGCCATGACAAGTCACAATAACTGTTGCTCCACTTCCAAGTAATTACTCTGTCATGTTGAAACTGGTTGATTGAGAGCATCATTAGCGAGGAAGTGATGAGATGGAACTCGATGATGGAGGAAACTATGGCCAGCTACAGCAACGGATGTTCTGATGATGGGTAGGATGCGTGAACAGCTAGCATCAGCTGTAGCTCACCCGTACTCACAGACAAGATGGGCATATTGCCATCATATTGTGGTGCCATTCTTGTGATGTTATTTAGATGATGATTTTATGCCACACTTTGTAATATTCAAGGTATATGGTGACCAATGTCTGTCTGTTCATCTATCAAGTTTTTAACTTGTCCTTGGTCATTAGTTAGACCAGAGACCATACAATAATGATTATGATGTCTCTAGATAGACTTGTGCTGAAAATACTTAACTTCTGGATGAAAAAAAGGCTAGTGGTGAACAGGTGCCTTTGGATGATTTGGATTCAGCAGAAACAGTACACAGCATTAATTTTTTTCACATGACTATGGTTTCCAGTGGCAATGATCTAAAATTGGGCTATAAGCTGTTAAACAAATTACTGCAGACCAGGCTGGTGTTATCATCTGATGACTCTTGTTTGAAGGGGGTAGAGATTATTTGTCATCATTCAAATCAGTGTGAAAAACAAAATAATAGATCATTTGTATCCTTGACCTGTCAAACATATCTATTTAAAAACTACAACAAATTGTTGTATTTCAGAATACATTATGTCCCGTAAAATTCTGTGATACACCATATTATGTATGGAGGAAGATTATTTTCTTGTTTAAATGACATGCTGCTTTATTTGTTTCTGAGGTTTCTTTAAAATAATTATAAAAACAGTTGAAAATAATTTTTTGCTGCAAGATCTGGTTGTGAAATCATTAGTTTTAGATTTACTTGTCACTGTGCTGGTGTACTTGTGACAGCATGAGGCCCCAAGCCATCAAGTGAACAAAAAAGTAACAAATCATTTTAAAACACTCTTTGGGAGTGAATAATATGTGATTTTCTCTTCTCGTCCCCTTTGGCTATTCACCTGCAAATGAACAAACCAGGAGTACAGATGGGGAAAGAGTTAATTTTTTGAATGAACTTTAAACTGGAGTTGAATGTTTGTGGGACCTGTCGTTCAGCATGTTTGTTATATTAGTTTGTGTGTTTGGACAACTGAGGTGTGGGTGAGCAGGGAGGGAGGGAGGGGAGGGGGCAAGGAGCAGGAGGAGACATCCCAGGGGGGGGTGCATGATGGATATACCAGATGAAGCAGATGGTGCAGCCTGAGACTTTAGGGAGGGGGCTAAGAGACAAATACTCCTCCATTGGGGGAGATAGTGGAAAGACCATTGTGGGAGTTGATCATGATTTGGGGAAGGGTTGAAGGGGAGGGCATATTTACAGAGGGTTACACTTTGTATAGAGGAGTGAGTTGGAGAATATACTTCTTCATAGGGTGGAGCACAAGGGTGGGATATGTTGGGTATGTTGGAAAAGTGTTGTGGGTGCAATGGTTGGTGTAGACAAGGTGACATCTTATGTTCCTATATGAACAGAGTGGAGAACATTTCTAGGTTGTAAGAAGGTTGGTGAATTACATATAGTCTGGAAACCGATGTGAAAAGTGAGCCCAATGTAGAGTACCTGGCAAGTCTAGATTACTCATTTTGAAATACAAAAAGTCTTTGAACTCTTTTTTATTATGTTTTTGAATGTTGTAAAGCAAGTGTATTTTCTGTCCAATTCCAGAAATGAGGTGTTGTCTAAGTTACACACTGCTTCAATAGACTGGTAATAGGGTCATAGAGTTTAAGGAATATTTATATACATGGGGAGAATTACATGAGATAAGGTGGAAGTATGTGAAGTCATGGAGTGTAAGCTTAAGGTGACAAAGCTTATGAGAGCACCAGCAGAAGGCATCACTGGAATGTATGAAGTGAGAATAGATGGCCACCGATGACATAGGGTCTTCCACAACAGTGTTAATAATCACCTAGTACTACCTCTTTCCAACAAGTCGACCCAGGAAAATGCTCAGACATATATATCCAGGAGTGGCTTGCTAACCCCACATGAGACAAGTTTACAACTCTAACCGTAAATGCACCTGTGTTTTTGTCTTGTCTGGTTGTGGCGCCACAACAATAGATCCAAGATAAGTCACTTTTATAGTCAGTTGCAGGAGGATAGTATCATAAAGTAGTCTGTAGCAGTGAGAACAGATAAACAACTTTGAACTTACTGCTTGTGATTGAAAAAATCAAAGATGAGTTTTGTGTACAAGACCCTGAATCAAACAAATTCAAGTCTTCCAAGAATGTCTATAGGACACTCACAATTCTACATGTCTTCAGTTTCTGGAAATTAAGAGATTACCCAAACAGTTTGAATATGAGATATTTGTGATAGCAAATACATTCTCTTTATCATAAATTATCAGTTTGTGAGAAAATTTAATCTACTTATCCAAATGATCAGTAATCCTCAAATATTTTCACTAGACTGTCGAAATAGGTCATCTTGATTTTGAAAAACAATTACTTATCATAATAAAAGTTACATACTCTGAAGACAGAGCAGTAGACATCTTTATTTTCTCCAACAATTCAGTTAACTGAGCCTACCAGTCAGATAGTTGAAGGAAAGTAGTACCTCTTCTTGCCTCTGCAGAACTTTAGAGAGCACTGATGGTTTCTATGGCAATTTCTTTATAGCCTCTGTAGAGTATACTGTGCTAAAGACTGACTATTGTTACAGTCAGTTGTAGGACAATAGTATGTGGATGTAGATCAGCCCTGTGGGGATACTGAGACAGTGATTACTGGAGATAGATAGAGGAAGCATCTGGGAAACACTGGACGCCCTGTGTGGAGTTTTCACAAAAGCAGCTGGCAGGTGAATGGCACAGAAAGGGAAGGAAGTTGATATAGTCTGTTCCTGAAAACTAATTAAAACTGGGGGATTGCAACTGAGCTGGCATGAATTTCAGAGAAGAAAATTATTGATACATTCCCATGTTCTAAGTACAGATTGTCTGATGTGCAAATTATCAGAAGCAATTTGATAGGATATAGAGGTTTGTTGTGTTCAACATGTCTATATGTTATGTCACAACTGAATTCAGTTAATGTATTAATGTTGATAGAAGTACAGTATTGTCAGTATGGTCTCTGGTATTGTCCATAATTCACTCACTTCATAGTACAATGTATACAGAAGGTGTCTATACATGCACAACATTCAAGATGTCTATACAAGCATGACATTGCACATTTGTCAGTCACTATGTAGTACAATGTATACAGTTATTTTATTGAATTACAGTACAAAGTACATTGGAAAAGTCTTCAGAAATACACAATGATGTTCCCTTATGAACCTCATTTCAAAGGACCGTATATACAAATACAGTGTTAGAAGTACAGCTTTATCCAGAACATCCCCCACACCAAAGTACAATGTACGTATTATAGAAGTACATCTGTGTACAGACCATTAAACAACAAAGTACAATGTATTCAAGAACAGTGTATAGCAGTACAACATTGTTCAGAACATTACACCAGAAAGTACAATGTATTCAAGAACAGTGTATAGCAGTACAACATTGTTCAGAACATTATACCAGAAAGTACAATGTATTCAAGAACAGTGTATAGCAGTACAACATTGTTCAGAACATTACACCAGAAAGTACAATGTATTCAAGAACAGTGTATAGCAGTACAACATTGTTCAGAACATTATACCAGAAAGTACAATGTATTCAAGAACAGTGTATAGCAGTACAACATTGTTCAGAACATTACACCAGAAAGTACAATGTATTCAAGAACAGTGTATAGCAGTACAACATTGTTCAGAACATTACACCAGAAAGTACAATGCATATGGAAATAGTTTAAATAAGTACACCTGTACAGAACATTGCACAACAAAGTACAGTGTATATAGAAACAATGTAAAGACGTAAGGCTTTGTACAGAACATTGCACAACAAAGTATACTGAAACAGCCTATAGGAGTACAACATTGCACAGGGCATAATACAACAAATTATGCAGTATGCAAGAACAGCCTATAAAAGTACAACTGTACAACTTTGTACAGAATATTATACAACAAAGTACACAGTATACAGGAACAGCATATATAAGTACAACTTTGTACAGAACATTATACAACAAAGTACACAGTATACAGGAACAGCATATATAAGTACAGCTTTGTACAGAACTTAGTACAACCAAAGTACACAGTATACAGGAACAGCATATATAAGTACAACTTCATATTTAACAACAAAGTACACAGTATACAGGAACAGCATATATAAGTACAACTTCGTACAGAACAACAAAGTAAAGAGTATATAGAAACAGCCTATGGAAGTACAGTAGTCATGTACACCAACTCCACAGCATCCAGATCTGTCTGTTTATTTGTTATTTTACCCTCCCATGTGAACACATGTATTCTGTTAGATCTGACAGGTGACGCAGGCATAAAACAGTCTATAATCTTTTCTGAAGAATCACACAGTCTCTGTGCATGCCTCGCAGAATCCTACAGGGATGAAAGAGCATCAACATATTTGCCATGACTGACTTTCTCCATAGAAATCAATTGATATAGTTTTTCTTCTGAATGTAACAGGAATGAGTAAATGGACAGACATAAACTCTGTGGCTATATTTCATGATAAGATGAATAAGGTATCAAAATAGTGTTTTCATGTTGTAGAACTGTGCTTTTTGTGAAAGAAATGTGTTATCAAGACACCATCTCAGCAACTGACAATGTATGCCTACTCACTCACTCCAGCATATCGTGACAACCATTCTATTCACAATATTTAAACTGTCTCAGTTTTCATCCAATAAAAACAACAAAATTTCATATGCTGTGTGTTGGTTTGAATATATTAGTATCTACAAGTAAATATGTGAGTCTTGTGGTGGGGTTTGAACCACAGATATTCTGATCATTCGTTGGGCTCCTTGTCAATATGCTTAAATGGATATCCCTGAGTGTTATGGATGTGACTTGGGTTATTGCATGCCATTGTGCCCCCAAAGCATGGAGAATTTGTTCATGCTGTCAATCACAGGATTATGTAGAATATTTCTCCATACACTGTTGAACAAGCAGTCACATGTACAGGGTGAAGTTATATACTGAGATAATGAAACATGTATAGAAGCATCATCACATATCATTGAGGGGTGGTAGGGTAGCCTAGTAATTAAAGCATACACTTGTCACGCTGAAGGCATGGGTTAAATTCCCCACAGGGGTACAATGTGTGAAGTCCATTTTTGGCATCCTCAGATTGGATGTTGTTGGAATATTGCCGAAAGTAGCATAAACCCACTCACTCACTCACTCACTCACTCACTCACTCACTCACTCACTCACTCACTCACTCACTCACTCACTCACTCACTCACTCACTCACTCACTCACTCATTGATTTAGGATCATATTACATCATTGATGAAGGCTTATTGACAATCATCAATAAAACCTCTTTGTATTTCTTTAGAAATCTTTGTTGTAGCATTTTTACAAATCATTCATAGGCTTCATAGCAAAATCATTAAAAGTCACTGGTGAACATTCAGTTTTTGTTAAGTATCGTTTATTTGTTGCTGTTGTATACAGTTTTGGTGACAAAATTCTAATATATGTAAACAAGTAATCTTCAGTATCTATTTTGTTACATTAGAAGATTAGACTTTTCTCTTAGATGCTTAAAACCTACATTTTATGTGTTTTTTTATTGAAGGCTTTTCGACTGTCTAATGAAAAATCAATAAGTAAACTTGATATTTCATGACTTTTTGTACAGTTGAGTTGTAGAAATGTCAGCTTGTATATCAATTATCCTCCAATTTCAACAAGTCTAGTGATGCAGCAAACAAATGAGTCTCTTCACCATCATCAATGAAGAGTTCCTAGGAGTAGTCGGCAATGATCCCCACCTTTAATGCTCGTTAGAATCAGTAGGTGATGAACATGCAGTCACAGAGCCTTTGATCTCCAAGAAAAAGTTGGCACATAAATTGAAATTTCTTTTGCATTTGTCCAACCAGGGTTGCAGCAGTCAATGAAAAACAGAGCATCACATTTTGTGTGATCACATATATTTTTTAGGCACTGACATTTCAGTTTTATGTAGTCTTCATACTATCTTATCAAAGTTTTCAATTAAAGTATTTTTATATGGAACCTTTTTCTCTTTCAAAATAAACTAAAGAAAAATCTTCATCTGAAAAGAAGGGTTGTGTTAAAAGTTCTGCTACATTTTGTTGCATTTCATCCATAGATGAAGTGCTTGTCAAGCAGGTATGGAAATTGATTTTGTCACTTTTAATTGACTTTTTCACTCAGATTGACTCTGAGTGGCCTTTCTTCCCAGTCGGCGATGTCCAGCCAACTTAATGGTGCACTTGGCTTCAGACATTGCCAGTATGTCTCAATCATGTACCTTGTATCTCACATCGATCACTAGTCATATATTTGACCTTTCTCAAAAACTGTAGAAGTATTCATTGATCTTATTATCAAACAATAACACCAACTAGACTCTCAATGGCAAGAGTTCTGAGTATTTCAGTTGGTATTTCCGTTCCAAGGAAATTGATTCCAGCGTGTCGTCATTGCCAGAGTGCTTGTTAGGGGTGTGAAGATTGCTTCAGTCCTGATGGTGAATCCAAGTCATCAATATTGTTTTGTCTGGGTACAAGTCTTGATTCTGCTGTTTTCAAAACAGATTTTTAATTCATCCCACACCTAATAAATCTCTTTCTGTGGATGCATAATTTTATGCCTGATTGATCTGCATGAATCATTGAACAAAGATGGTATTCCCAATTTCATTTAGTTTTCTGTAGTTGGAGAAATTTTGAAGTTGATTTGGATTTTATTTCCATTAAGTGCATTTTTCCTGTTAGAAGCTGACTCAGTTTCTATGGTGATAATATTTCAAAGATTAGATGCATGTTGATGTTTATTGAGATTAAAAAAGATACTCTTTGATCAACCACTGTTTTTTAGGATATAAATACGATCAAACTATTGGAATGACCTGTATTCTTCATACCCTGGTTCATGATCACTTCTAAAATGTATTTTATTTTTAAATTACACTAGTTGTTTTTACAGTTCTTGTATCCCCTTTCAGCTGCTAAAATATATCATTTATTTATATGGAAAGGAGCTTGGAGAATTGTTTACATTTACATGTTTTGGTTTTTTGATAATGAACTTATCAAAGAGAATTTATTGGCACACTACAGATTAAGATATTGCTGATGAAATTATCTCAGTGCATACCTATACATATAATAATAAAAACAACTTGATTTTTAAGTGAGTAAGGTTTAGTTTGATGCTGCTGCAGATCTAAATGATTTGCATGAGGTGTGAAGAATGTCAGTCATTTGCAGGTGTGAAGAATGTCAGTCATTTGCAGGTGTGAAGAATGTCAGTCATTTGCAGGTGTGAAGAATGTCAGTTATTTGCAGGTGTGAAGAATGTCAGTTATTTGCACTTTTATAATGATGTTCATACAATAATTCCACTTGATAATTTAGCCTTTCCAAGGACAAACAATAGTTCCTGTCCTAGCTTCATGAAAAAAACAGTTTCTATAAAAGATTACAATTTTATTATCTTAACCAATGCCAGTCAGTGCAAACCAGAAAAACTGTTGCAGTTTAAAACATTTTAATTAACATCTTACCTTTCATGTCAGCACCCATGAACACAAATAACAAATGAAAGTCTCTGGTCCACTTGGTGTTCTCTCACCTGAACTGCTCACATCAACAATTTCTAAGCTACTTTGAACAGTTTGAGCGAAAGATTATATTAGCATAATGTTTGTGCTGCTTTAAAATGATTAGTCTCTGTTTTGTTCGTGAAAGTGAATCACAGTTCCCTAAGAGCAGGTCTGATTTAATGCACTGTAATAGACATTGATTTGTAAAAAGCTTTCAGAAAACAATTCCCATACAGTTTAGAATGGTTTTATATTTTGGATTCCTACTGTATGTAGACATCAAGTGCACAAGACCCAGATTGGGTTGGTGAAAATATTGTAATACCATGGTATCCCCACCACCAAACACTATCCAACACTCACTCAATCTTACCAATTCTCAATTCTTTTGAATTTGAACTGTCTTATAAACTTGTACTTAACTGTGTATAAAAATAATGACTTCATATTTACATACTTGAGGGAATATGAAATAGGAACTGGTTGAATAAACAATCTCTCAGTTATTTCTCATGTTTTTTCACCAGTACCCCTCAGCTGCTTGCTACTCACCGACAAGATTGTCCATTGAAGAAACCGATTCATCATTGATCTTTATTATAATTTAAGCATTGCTAGCTGTTTCTTCAGACAACAAACAGACAATAGCATTTGCACAAAAACTGTGAGACTGGAGCATGCTGTCTTTCAAGTAAGACATGCTCACTGTTATCCATTTTTGTAATTTTTTTATCAAAGTGTTTTGCATTTTTTACCCTATGGAATTCTTGACAGCAGATACTCACGTGTGATTTTGCTAGGTCACTGAAGTTTTGTAAATATAACAGAGGATAGTAAACAAACACACCTGAGCATATGGTAAGGCACTTATGTGCTACATCCTTGTAGACAGGTTCTTTGATGTGATCCTGTGAGGACAGATGTGTCCATTTTGGTTCCTTCAGAAGTCAATGTTGATGTTGATGTTGAAGGTGATGTTGATGTTATTTCTGGGCAGTATCTCTCACTGATGAGGAATGTCTTATGTCTTGTTAACCCACAGTTAAGCACTAGATCTTTTTTTTATAATTTGTTCAGGCAGAAAGTTGTTTAGACAGGATGTGAAGGTTTTTCTAGTTCCCCATCCCTACTCCATCCAAAAAGTCATCTGTTATGCACTTTGCAATTAGGGACTGAAATTATACACAATTCCATTGTTGGAATAGTGAGTGAGTGAGCTTAGTTTTATCCAACACTAAGCAATATTCCAGATGTATGGTGATGGTCTGTAAATAAATGATTCTAAACCAGACAATCCAGTGCGTCAACAGCATGAGCATCTATCTGTGCAATCGGGAACTGATGACATGTGTCAACCAAGTCAGCGAGCCTCACCACCTGATCCCTTTAGTCGCCTTGTACGATAAGCATGGCTTACTGAAGGCCAATATTTCAACCCTGAACTTCATGGGTCAGAATAATGAGTGAGTGAGTATGGTTTTATGCCACTTTTAGCACTATTCAAGCTTTGTTTCACTTTGTACCCATATGAGGAATCACACCTGTGTCCTCAGCATGATCAGTGGACACTTTAACCATTAGACTACCCCACTAGCCCCATTGTTAGAATAAGATTTGCCTTCAGGTCAGTCAATAAGAGTTCCCTTCCCTTTGTTAAGGGATAACGTTCTGCACCAGTCATTGGTTTTGTCATTCTAGCTAAAATCACCATTGAACGGAGAGATATCCCATCCAGCTAAGAGGTAACTTTCTACATTTAAAATAAAATCTTTCCTGGGTGAAATAATGACAGGTCAGTGTACACAAGTTGTTAAATCATTTGCTTGTTTCATTGACATGCAGCTGGGTAGTGTGTGAAGTAGACCTGTGTCAAATGTTGTTAGTGGAACATCGCTGAATATGCTGACCACATCTCATGCAGTCATTCATGATGTAATTTGTTAACTCATTCATGTTCCCTTTAACGATTTTCATGTGACATAATGTAATGTTTGATCAGTGTAAATATTTCAGATAAAGTTGTCTGTGTAAGTTCAGACAAGAAGTCTTCAATGATACTCAACAATGCTAAGTTTTCGATAACTATTCTGTGAAAAGTTATTGGGTGTAGATGTAACTCAACAAGATTGATGAACTGTGTAAATCATGTTCAATTTGTAATCCCTGAACTGCCCATGTATTTGGTCAATTAACTGGCGGGTTTTGGAACTGTTCTCTGTAGATACTGATAGCTACCAATGCTTTTAGTGACATTGCCAGGATTGATCACATGGATTGCAGGGCATGTTTGTCATAATTAAAGGCGGAGCTGTCGGCAAACTGGCGCCAATGGTTCCCACCTGGCATAGCCTTATGTAACCAATCAGGAACCTAGCCCTTACTGACTGGCTCACTGACCTCGTCTTGTGGTCAAGTCAGTCCCACGATACAATGCTATTGTTCTGTTTCCAAGTGTTGAAAGAAAGCCAAGTGATGTATGAGAACAATGCATAGATAGTATGTTCATATCATTTCAGCAGCAGACAGAATGTCTTTAACACCTTTTCAAACTTCAAGACCACTTCAGCATTATTTCATCAGTATTTAACAACATCTTTAGCATCATTTTAGACATAGCATATCAAGACTACTTTGTCCTTGTTTAATAGTTTATTAAGACAGCTTTGATGTTTCTGCCTTTTGTCATCTTGATCAGCATGCTTTGGTGTTACTCAGTGGATACTTCTCACTGCTTAGCAGGACAACCCACACAAACATTGGTTGGGAAGGTACTTTAGGGAAGAGGCAACCTAGAGGTCAAAGTGTTTCCTCTTTATACCTCTGGATTTACTTTGCTGCCTAAGATTAATATCTGGTTCGCATTTCACATAGTTTTATGGAATTTTTTTTTTAAACTGTGTTCAAAACATGTACTCAGTCAGTCATGCTTGAAACCAGTCATTTATCATGGATGGTTAGTGATTGTGGTAGTTGCTTTGACAGTCAGGTTGACACAGGCCTGATGAACTGGGTTGAAGCTGGTCTTCAGCAACCAGTACTTGTTGTAAAGGGTGACTCAGAAGAGTCACAGCTTCTGCTCTTGAAATGTCCCAAGGAATATAAATGATGAGATGGGGAATGTCACTTAAGATGTGAACCAGTTTATTGCCTGTCAATGATCAAGACTACAACATCAAAAAATGTTGCACATCCAACATAGTCACAGGCATGGAAGACATGTGATTTGGCAGGTAGCCAGATGTGGGTGACACTTACACCTTTCTACATATGGACAGTAGAGAAGCAGCTTTCTGGTGAAGTAAAAGGGAAATGGAAGTTTGTGTAGTTTGATGTTCTTGACAACCATAACTGAATTATCAGACACCAGATTGCTAGAATATTGCTGAGTGCAATGTTGAAAAACATACATTTATCTAGTATTTGTTTTGACTTGTTTTGAGGACAAGCTCCAAGTCATCTTGGGAAAAATATTAATGCTTACCAGAGAGGATTCAAGAAGTATGCTAGACTGTTAAGTTTAATAAAGACATTTAATGCTTGAAATCCTCTGTGTTAAGTCTTACTTATGATCATATCTCAAAGCCAAATTGGGGACCATTCAAGACTGACCTTCTGTCCAGTAAGATGTAATATTTCCATAGAGGTGGGAGTTTAATAATGAAGATGATTGGTGACTGTGCCAGAGATGAGGGATGCGTAACACGGGAGGAGGACACAAGTCTGACAGACTACAGAAGCAGTAATGAAGCTTGTAGATAAAGGGGACAGTTACCTTTGTCTGTCTGAATGTAGACTGTCTGGTTGTCCAGCAGCGAGTTGTCCAGCTCAAGTTTCTTCAGTTCCCTCAGCTCTGTTTATCCCTATCATAAGAAGGTAGTCCAGAAGGGTTGGGGAGGATTTTATGTTAGCTCATAAAAGTGAAGTAAAGTTAGATGGTCTGATTTAGGACCAAATGTTTCATTTTGTTTGACTGGGCTGAACATATGATAAGGTTTTTAAAGTGCTTGACCTATGGCATTAAGGAGACAGAACATGGATGGTCACAACAGTGTGTTGCCTCAAATTTGTATTGAATTGGGTACAATGTGATGTCAGCATACCTGTGAGGACACACACAAACAAGCACATACTAACATTACATATGCACAAAAACCTACACCTAACTAAATAAGTGCTATATTCATGAATGTCACTTTGATCTGACCACATTTCACCTGATAAACGAAACCACTATAGGCAGATGTTAATGATACATGTATCTGTGAAAAGTTTAGCATATACTGCCTCACTAATGGTACCAAACACCTGCAAAGCCATGTCAGTTGTTCACTAAGAAACACTGTTATATTGGATACAGGTCAATAAGGTAATTTAATCTGCCTCTTTCTCCTGATACATGTATATCAAAGATGAAAATGCCATCCACATATCATAGTATTCCCCAGTATTATCTAGTATTCCCTACTATTCTTAGTATTGCTTAGGTTTCTCCTGTATTCTTTCATATTCTCTAGTATTCCCCAGTATTATCTAGTATTCCCTACTATTCTTAGTATTGCTTAGGTTTCTCCTGTATTCTTTCATATTCTCTAGTATTCCCCAGTATTATCTAGTATTCCCTACTATTCTTAGTATTGCTTAGGTTTCTCCTGTATTCTTTCATATTCTCTAGTATTCCCCAGTATTATCTAGTATTCCCTACTATTCTTAGTACTGCTTAGGTTTCTCCTGTATTCTTTCATATTCTCTAGTATTCCCCAGTATTATCTAGTATTCCCTACTATTCTTAGTATTGCTTAGGTTTCTCCTGTATTCTTTCATATTCTCTAGTATTCCCAAGTAATATCTAGTATTGACTAGTATTTTATAGTTTTGTTTCGTATTATTTAGTATAACATAGTATTCTCTAGTATTCAATAGTATTGTCTGGTACTATCCAGTATTCTTTAGTATTCTCTAATATTTTGGTCAAAATCTCATGATGGCTGCAGTGTTGGCTGGCCAGGTGACTCAGGTGGCATGTAAGTAGCCCAGCGTTAATTATTCATTTGTCTTTCACAGTGGTTTGTCTCACCACTGTTGTCAGACATGGCCAGTACTGACATTGACACATGAGGTCCAGTCAAAGGTGATCTTGCTTCAACATACAAATGCTATTAACTTGCTAGCCAGCGATCAGTCCTGGATTAACAGAGTGTCCATTTGTCACCATCATCTACCTCGGATGATAAAAAAAAATAAAGATGCTTTTAAAGGTTAAGGGGGGTATTTCAGATTTGGTTTCATTGACATTTTGTATTTTGCCAAGACATTTGATGATTGTGACAGTTTATTTATTTCACATTCAGACTTTACAATAAGATTTCATGTTTCCAGATTGGCTTCCAGAGGATCTTTCTACCACTTACACTTGCTTCCTCTATTTTTACACCTAGGGCACTGGTTTCTAGTGTGGCTAACCAGAGCAACTTTGAGGAGTAGATTTGGATAATTAATAGAATCCCATGCATGTGTCTTTGAATGTGAAACATATCAACACTCATTGATTCAAGTTAAAGTTTCTCAGCAAACTTCAAAGTTTCACAATTTTTTGCACAAACTTTTGAGTCTTTAATACACACTGATCAATGTTTCTTTCTTGAGGAATAGCAAGTTCTAGTATTTGCAATATTCTTTTATTATTAGTTTTGTGGACAACAGTCTCTGAACCTATTAGACTAGGTATATTCACTTGAAATGCTTCCTACAAGTCACCTCCCTGGGGAGATAGCACAAAGCTTGCATTCCATTTGTGTTGTCAGCAGAAGTTTCCGTTATATTGAAATCTACTTATATTGTCTTGTGGGAATCGTAAATTCTGTCTTGCTCATTTCTTGTCAGTGCGTACCCATCAGAACTAAACTATCTCCTTGTCACCAGAAGCAGTTTCATTGTACACTGGCAAAAAGCAGTGCGATGTTTGAATGGAATATGTCAAAAAGAATTATCCTGAAAGAATGCTGAAACAAGCTTTTTGCATTTGCTGTGTCAGCACCTTTTGGAATTCATTTCTTTTTCTGTAAAAGTGACTATATATGAATCTTATTTGTCATGTAATTAAACATTGGTAGTCCACTAGACCGATTTTTTAAAATTGGAATGAAGTTCCAGAATTGCCCCAGGAATGATTCTCAGCTTGCCAGCTTTATACAAGTGTGTGTGGGTTTGGCTGTGGTAATAATTATACGAGAACTGCATCTCTTTAAGTGTTGCCATCTTATAACGCTAACATGTTACATTGACCCAAGTCACTCACTCACTCTCATCAAATGTGCGATTGGTTGTCCACCATGACAGTAAAATGGGAAATGTTGTATCTGTTTGTATTACTGCCCCCTGAAGAGAGAAATACAACTATACTGTACTACTGTGATTTCATATTATTATGAAAGAGGACAACAACTCATTTAATTGGCCACTTATCTTTAATTATCTTGTTATGAAGCTGAAGATCTTTAATCCCTGTATACTGTTTATATCAGAACATCTGTAAGTTGAACAAAATTCCCTCTATGAACACTCTGTATATCCCTAAGAGGTGTTGAACAGAATAAGTTCTGCAAGTTTGCCATGCTGCACGTGTTCAGTCTTGATCTTGCAGTTTTGTTCTCCCTAATTCATTTTAGATATTGATCCATTGTTCTCCAGATGAAGTAAGATAAACGATAGTTTGATTCTGTTACGCACTGGTTCAGTCCATGAAGGGGGAGTTTGATGCAAGTTGTTGTTGCGCTGAACTTTCTGTAGATACTCACTTGTTTTAACATTTTATTTATCACTATTGTGTGCTTTTGTATTTTTACAAAAATACCTGAAAACATATGTCTTTGTTATTAAAAAAAAGATAATGTCCACTTATAAGGACGCTAGAAAAACAACCATAACATACCGTCCTCTCACATGATATCAAGTAAAATAACATTGAGAAAATTCCAAAACAATGACAATAAAACAAAGTAAACAAAACAAAATTAGAACAAATATGTAACAATATTCAAATTTCATAAAAATAAAGCTGCATTAAATTGTTCTTTAAAGAGATTTATGGAACCAAGCCGATACTTAATCATGAAGATAGGGAGGAAGGAAACTTTTGAAGGTCAACCATGTATTTTGTTGTGGCCACAGTAGACAGAGGTTATTAGATTATGTCGTGCGTTATCGTTATTGGATCTGAACAATATCCCCATCGGAGGTGGATTAGAAGAAAAAATTCTGAAGCTGCTCACTCAAGCTTACATCACACTCAAGGGAGATATTTTCTCATATTCCCTATCTATAAAATCCTGCATGATATTGTCATTTCTGAATGACGCATTGTGGGCTTTACAGACAGTCAAGTATGTGTGCAGTCTCCAAGGCCGATGTTGCTCCTTTACCATTTTTCTGTGGAAGTTGCTTTCTCATTTTCATAGTTTAGCTTTGAGTGAGATGTTCATATCTTTCTTATTCTTAACTTCAAGAACTTTGCCATAGATAGACTTGTAACATCTGTGCTTGGTTTTCTTCGTAAAACATTGATCATATTGTAGAAATGGCCAATTCATTTTGTTGCTGTATTGTATCTTTGTTGTATTCAGCTAGTTGGCTGTTTAGTCAGTTCTTCTTCCAGGAAGATCAGATTCAGATCTGAATCTGATATTCAAGGAAGTATGGGAATGCCATGTTAGGTACTACTGATCGCTTTATTTCTTATACAGAGTTTCCACCCTAAACACTGACAGGATTTGCCTGTAATAGTTTGCTACCAGTCATTATATCAGCTTGTCAATTTGACAATCAGTTTGACTGAATGGGTGAAGTAATAAGATGATCTGTCTGATTGCAATATCTTCAATATCATAGTCAATCTTCGTCAGTTTGACTGTATCATGATCAGTAAAACTGTGATAAATGATCTTAGTCTTACAAAGTAGGTATAAGTCAGTTATTGTGTCACTGATGTTAACTTACGAAGTAGGTATAAGTCAGTTATTGTGTCATTGATGTTAACTTACGAAGTAGGTATAAGTCAGTTATTGTGTCATTGATGTTAACTTACGAAGTAGGTATGAGTCAGTTATTGTGTCAATGATGTTAACTTACGAAGTAGGTATGAGTCAGTTATTGTGTCATTGATGTTAACTTACGAAGTAGGTATGAGTCAGTTATTGTGTCATTGATGTTAACTTACGAAGTAGGTATGAGTCAGTTATTGTGTCACTGATGTTAACTTACGAAGTAGGTATGAGTCAGTTATTGTGTCACTGATGTTAACTTATGAAGTAGGTATAAGTCAGTTATTGTGTCATTGATGTTAACTGATGAAGTAGGTATAAATCAGTGATTGTGTCATTGATGTTAACTTACATTCTTCTTCATTTGGCAAGATATGTGGATGCTGGGATTTTATTAAATAAGTTACCACATAAAATAAACATGACAAAATGTTTTACATTATCATAAGAATTCACTGTTGAAGGAAGAGTCAATTGTACATGCAGACTACTTCATGAAAGTATTTCGGGATCTCAAATAGTGATGATATCTGGTGTTTGCAAAGGGTGAACTAAGGTTCCACCCATTACAAACACATGCAAAGGCAAGTGAATTTTCCACCTAGAATACCTGGAAGTCAAAATAGGAATTGATCAGACATCAGATCAGTGATTGTAATTCCCACACCTTAATATAAATGTACAGTGAAATCTGCCTAACACAGCACCCCATGGGTCCAAAATAAAATGCCAGATTAGACAGACTACCGGATCAGACAGTGGTGAATAGACATGTGTCGCATTAGATGTTTTAATGATCAGAATATCATTATGAAATGGCACAACCCAAATTGTTTGCTGTTTATGACAGTGTGCCAGATTAGACAGGTGCCGATGTTGGCAGGTTTCAGTTTACGAAACATGCAACACTAAGGCTGTTAGTGGCAGAGATAAACACAGCAATGCCATTGTACAAAGTGAACTTGGTGCTGAGGTGACAGTGGCTCCCATACTGTAACATGGACATTTCCATAGATGCAGCACAAAGTTTGTTGGAGACCTGGGCTTTCAGGTATTTTTATTTGGCAGAGATAGTTAGAGCAATGGTTTGATTTATGCTTACTTGTGATATACAGCCAAATCTGAGTAATGGTAGATGTTTCACAGTGTCATTATCACATAACTAGTGAGTACAATTATCACGATTATCACTCTTCCAAACAATCCATTTCAGAACAGTTTAAACTTAGAGTTATTGTGTTACGATTATTATATCTACAGTCATGCTGAGAGACGATATCCAGTAGGATCTTAAGGAGTGATGTCACACCAGGTTACAAGAACTGCACTATCTATCAGACATATAATCTGCTTTCAGCATGGGTTGTGAACTGTTCAAGTGTGATATGATGTCAGTTCTGATGATAATACTTATCCATCTGAGAAGATGAGATAATCAATTATTGTTTAAATTTGTCACTTCTGATAACAATATGAATTCAATTTGAGACTTTGAATTTAATTACTTTTTTGTGTACAGAAGATAGCTTTATACAATGAACAGCAGGTATTTGTTGGTAACATTGGAGAAGAGTAGGTCATCTCAGGTGATTACAGTTGAATCCCCATCCACAGATAAATAGGATTGAAATACAACTATGGTAGTGTAACCTGAAATGGTGTCTGAAGCAGTGAAAAGGATTTCATCAAAGGTCATATCCTTGAGCTTACATCCTGCTCAAGAAAACATTCTGACTGAAATTTGTTCTTTGCAATCTTGAAAGTGAATAGGTTACCAGAAATGGTGGAATTGATATCTTTCATTTGTTAGACATATTGGATTCAATGTGTCATTTCTTTGTGTTTGTCATATTTGTTTGAGTGAGTGATTGTTGTTTTATGCCTATCAACTTTTTTCTTTGTATAAAGGCAATAAATGAGCTGGGTCTATTTGAGCCAGTCGCTGATAGTTTAAGTAATGTTTTCATGGTGCTGGGTCAAGGTGACATGCAGTGTGCATGGACATACAACCAATTCCTGTATTTGTTGGTATCGGTTGGTACTGGTTCCGAGAAACCATTCACCTAGTATGAACATTAAGTGCTTATGTTAATTTAAAAAAAAAAATATTACAATTATCACCATCATTTCAGCACTTATCACTTGTACTTTGAAAGAATTTTGTCGTCATTATTCAAAAACCATTTACTTTTGTAATGCAAGCAACTCAAAACTTAAAAGTATAGGTCCAGAAATTATGTTTCTTAATTTAAATACAGATGCATCTTTTGCTGCTGAGATACTATGTTCACTCTCTCTCTGTCTCACTCTCTCTCACTCACTCACTCTCACTCACTCACTCACTCACTGGGTGATTATCATAAATATCACGAGTCAAAATAAATCACAGCTTGAATCTACTGTGCTATGTAGGAAATAATGCTCAGAGTTCACAGTTAGCTACATGCATCATTCACTATTCACTATTGCATGTTACACATCTGACCTCAGGCAGGTTATAGGGAAATGAGGGTCTTTGTGGGGATAATCACATAATTACTCATACAACTGAATATCAGTATCATAGCAAGGTGAGCTTAAGTATCTGAAATCAATACATGGCAAAATGTTTGGGAAGACTTAAAATGAAAATCTGAATATTTCAGTTTCCCTTGTTTCAAATATGTGCATAGGTGCTTAGAAATATTGAAAGAATAGGAAAGTAATGGTTCCACAGTTGCTTGTGCATCTGTCACATGAAATATGAACATTTCTTTAGAATGCAAGAGTTACATAACGTATGATAACTTGTGACATTTTATTATTTCTCCCCAGAGAAGTTAGCGTAAAGTATAATGTCTCATATGCTAAAACAAATTCCTTTCTGACAAATGCCTAATGAATTATTTCTTCACAGTCTTTTATTGCATCCTGCTTCTTATGTGACATTATTGTCTTCATACATAATTCTGTGTACCAACTCTATAGCTTTTAATGGCAAAAAGCTGGATTGTCATTTAGAATTGCTCATGATGCTGACAGCAGTGTATCACTTAAATAAAGGTTACAATGGATTGATTGATTGACCAACGTATTTATTTATTTATTTATTTATTTATTTATTTATTTATTTATTTATTTATTTATTTATTTATTTATTTATTTATTTATTTATTTATTTATTTTGAAGGCAATAATGTTATGATTATGTTTCTTATATTGTTGTACAATCTGTACCTGAAAAGAAACATAAAGTTGGTAAGACCAGTATGTCTGATTATTAATGAACAAAATGGTAAACAACCAAAAATAATATAGCATTGTGCATTAGAAGAGGTGAACATAGATTTAACAAATTTCTCATCATAGCAGACCATAGCACTCCATACAGTGACATGCTTGCCAAACAGTGCTAGCCTTACCAAACTGTGACATGCTTGCCAAACAATGACCTGCGTACTGAAGGTGAGGAATATGCCGTTAATCAATACACTGATTGGTGAGCAGGTAACAAGCACCTGCCCTAATCAGCTGATACATGGGATTGGGCACCTGGGCTGTCTGGCAGTGAATGTTGTATTGGGAGAAAAAGGGAAGGTGGGACAGGAACATACTGACAATGACTGGTCATCAGGGAACACTTAATTAAGGTGCTTATTGGTCAAAGATGGTATTTTCTGTTATTGAGTATCCAGACCAATAAGAAATTTAATTAAAGCTTTCGTTGTAAAAGCAAGGCGTATTGATTTTGAGCTCACTTTGTGTTCTAGCGTCAAGCTTTATCCAGTTTGGTGTGAGTGTCATTGTTGTACTAAAGTACATCCAGGTGTGCCTTGTCCCCATATTGTGATATGATGTTTCTTTTAGACATGTGTTTTAAAAAGATCATTGCAAGGCTACATATGGACTAACAACTAATCTCTGAAATGAAGATATTTTACAGAAAAATGCTCGAAGTAAAATAAATAACGTATAATGAAAAGAAGACCTGACACTTTCTTCATTTTCAGAAGTTGTGGAAATCTAAACTTGCCACATTTCCTAGACTTGCCTGGGTTTTCATGAATATATTTGCTTCAGGGTCTGTACGACGGACTAGTATACATAGTTCATTTGAGTGACTGGTAAACCAATGAAAATAACTGCATATTGTAAAGAGCTTCTGTATGTTTCCAGTTATTTATTGTATTGCAAACTACATAGTGGAAAGTTGATGCTATGGTATGAAGATCTATTAACTGTTCAACCTGGTTTGTCTAGGTTATTGGTTTCTTGAGGTTTAGCTTTACTGAAATACATAGGTGACAATCACCTTTGTGTGTCTGTTATATTACCACAAGACCTTTCACATCACAGAATCCTTCTGCATAAAAAAATCATTCTGTGATGTAGACTTCCTTCTGCATGAGATAAATCCTTCTGATCATAGAAATCCTTCTTATTGCATTGTGTATCATATAGTTCCGTCTGTGTCGGAAACAATTCTTCAACATGGAAATCTGCTGAAAATTAATCCTTCTGCATCATATAAACCTTCTAAACCAACCCCTCTTCCATCAAATCCTTCTCCTGTCACAGAAATGTATTTTTATGAGTTGTGTCATCTGAAGTGTGACAGGTACAAGATATCATCAACACACTTGACGCATCGATGTAATTTCTGGATCATTCCCACTTGATAGACATGATTCCCAGACAATAGTATCGATTTCTGTATCATTACTAAGCTAAAAGAATCAATCAGACATTATCTCGCACTCGTGATGTAGACGCTTGGTTGGCTGCAGTGGAGTAACTTCCCCTGATTGTCATGCAATGAATTATGATGGGATCGGAAGGGAGAAACAATGTCTTGAGCAGTCATAGGAATTTCATTCATGTACATTGCAGACAGACATTGACGCCCTCGGGAAATATGATTAGACACTTAATGATCTAGAAGTGTACTGAAGCATATTTTGACATCCTGATGTTATATCACACAACATTATGTTCTCTTGACAAGAGAGATTCTGTGTCATCAGAGGTATCAATTCAAAATTACACACCTCTGATTTCCTACTGTTCAGGTTTAAGACCTTTTTGCAGGTGTTTTAAGAAGGGTACTTTGAATTTCATTCTGAAATTCATTTTCAGTTTGATAAAAGCTCTTGAAGACATTCTTTGCAACCTGATGATGGCATACATTAAATGTTCACAGATATGTCCAATGGGGATCTATGGTGTCAAGTTGTTTGTTCTGATGCTTTCTTCATGTGACAGGCAATGAAAATGGTCATATGTCCAGCCTCAGTGACCTGATCATAGTCAGATATTGTGAGCCATGCTCACACTTTCAATCACCAGTTTGCCTGGTCAAGAGATTGTTATTTACAGCAGATCCTTTGCTAAATGTTAACCATCAAACTAAGATGATAATAAACTCCTTATTGCTAATTCAGAATAAGGCCTGATTGATCTGATACCATTTAGTCTCTTTGTTAACAATGTCTTTCTATGGTAACCATTGCTTTTTAAATGTAAGGCATTATTTCTGAAAGATACATTCTGCATAATCCAACCACAAGAGGTCACTATGCAAAGGAATTGTTTTGCTAAAAATATAATTTGATGATTATTATTCGCTGACCAGAGTGCTATTAGTAATGAAACTACCTCTGGATCCCAAACAAAAAGTGAAAAATTAGTTATTTTTGTTCTTTCAAAATATTATGCATATATTTTCTTCTTTTTTTTTCATGCCATGCATATTCATTGTTCTTGGAATAAATGTCTTGTAATACAGTGTTCTCTTGCTTTGAGGTTCTCACTATGACACATTAACAAAACTTGTTCCTCCAAACTGAACAGCACAAAGCTCTTGGTGATGATTCATTTCAGTAACCATCATGACTAATTATATTTTTTAAAATTAGTTTTTTAGTTTGAATTAATTACCTGAAATGCATGCACACTTAACAAACATCAAAACAAAAAGTTTACAAAATATTTAAATGTATCACATTTTCATTTAAATTAAAATCTTTAAATAATTAACTTGTGAAATTTGACCAAGAAGCATGAATTTGGACAGAAGTGTCATTTCCTCGATGAAATAGATGACAGCATTCAGATCAGGAATCAATACAGCCTCACACTTGAGTGAAATAAAACCAATTAATTATTCAGCCATATTCTGTAAAACTGAAATGTACAAGGTGTTGTCATCGTCACAGTATCTAGTATATTAGCAAGCTACCTGTGTGTGGCCTGCAGCTAATGAACGGTGTATTAAATACATATTGATCCATTTCTTGGCTGAGAGAGAGAGAGGCACTGGTCGTCGAGCATTTGACAAAACCAACTGAAGAGGCAATGGCTCAAATTGAAATCAATTTTTAACGTTGTTTGGACGCATGGTCATTGTGGGTCATGTGACACGCTTTTTGTTCCATGGCATGGTCCAGAGTGAACGCACATGGAGAACAAGCGATGCATGAATTTCAGGCAGATCAGCAAAAATCCACTGTTATTCGTTGATAACCGTGCCGGCATTCTCTGTGCGCCGGCTGGCGATACTGACGCATGTGGCTTTGTGTAGGAATTGCAATTGACGACTGATGTTGCAAATATGCAGGGTGGTGTCTGCAGTGATGTTGTTTACAGTGATGTTGGTGTAATAGCAGTGCATGACGATGTGCATTTCATGATCAGGATGTAATCAACATTTCCGATGGCCGTTCTGTTATTCATGGATGTTATGTCAACGTAATCTCTATCAGCTATTGACGTGTTGTACATTTCATGGTGCTGTACACAGTGGCTACTCTGTGTTTGCATCTTTTACACTCAGTGGATGGTGTGCCACATGTACCTTTCACTTCTTGGGCTGTATGTTATATACTGATGTTCATACCATGTTCTCAGGTGATTGACACTTGAGTATTTCAGTGCTTCCTGTTATCAAACTGCTGAATGACAGGCTGCAAGTGTTAATTCCACTGTTCATATCAGCTATAGGACTTTCACAGTCACTTACTCTACTATCTACCATTTTCTGGGATAATACATTCCATTCTTGATGATATAGGAACTGATGTGCAAGATACACCTTGGAGAACACCCTGGGATGAACCATTGTCAATTTCAGACAACAGCTGGACTAAGTGACAATAGTGACCTTTGACCAGTTTTGTCTGGTGAAAAACAGTTTCAGTTTGTGATTGACAGGAGGATTCTTAGATTACAGAATGTTCATTTGATGGGCTGCAACATGATTCATGAAACCATTTCCTGTTTCCTATAGTTACATTCACAACGGTAGCATTAGTTTTAATCTGTAATGATCTAGTCTGGACATATTGAACTGGAAATGTAAATTTGACTGACAGTACAAGAAGGATCTCTATATTCTGCAGAATTTTATATCATGTCTGTGTTTGTGTGGATTTGAAATGTAAATGTTCATTTAAACAGGTTTTGTCCCAGATGAACTTGTTTCTATTTGACATAAGCTTCCCAGTCATTTAGTCTATGGCTCTAATGAAAGCTTGTAGTTTCCTTTGTGTCATTGATGTAAAGAGTGCATTGTTCTGTTGACCTGTAATCCATGATTGATAGAATTTTTTAAGCGACAATTACCGGTTTAACATCAGGGAATAGGTTTCAGTTAAAAAAAAACATATGTTGAGGGATTGGCAATTTGCGAAGAACCAACACACTTCCAGTAATTGACGAAGTCTGAGACAATAGTTCTGAAGCAGTTCCAGAGATACCTTCCATTGGGAGACTAGAATTCAATACCGTCTCTCAGTGTGGATTGTGTACAGGATTGTTTCTGAGGATTGTTTTCTGAATTGTACAAACAATTTGTGTTCCATGTCAAGTTCTTTGGATAGACCTGTGGCATTTTCATAGATGGTTGCTCATGCTGATTTAAAAAAAACTTGTACTTGTGTTTGAGAGGTTTGCTTTTTTTTTAAACTGTGAAAATTAATTTTCAATGATATTCATCAAAGAAAATTTCATTGAACTATGCAGTGAATTGTTCCAGTATCAGTGTTTTCCTTGAGAATAATTACATTTTATAAAAGCAAGACTTTATCATTTTGTGACAGGATTCTTGGACAACATTTCTATGGATCTTGCAGAATTCTTTTATTCTCAGATTGTGTAACTAGTTTTCATATTTATGGAAAAATCAATTTGACTCTGCAGCAGGATAAGATAATATTTGAAAGGATTCTTCAAGAGGATGGCAAAACACATTTTATTGGGTTTGATGTGAATACCGATAAGGAATTAGCTGAATTGTTCAAGTATATAAGGATATACACAGGATTGTTGCGTGGAAACCTGCCAGGAAAGCAAGATGGATAACAAGTTAACAGGCACCAATATGATAACCATTGGTGGAGATCAGCTACATGGGATGTTTAATGACAGGTTCAAGTCCAAGGTAGGAATATGGTAGATCCATACTGGTTTACTGATGTCTCCTTACTCTGACATACTTCTCCATCTTGATTTATTTCCCACATTGACTTATGCTTCATATTGATCTTGACTTGTGCTCCATTTTGACTTATGCTCCATCATGACATATGCATGCTCCTTCTGGACTTATGCTCCATCTTGACTTATGCATGCTTCTTCTGGACTTATGCTCCATCTTGACTTATGCATGCTCCTTCTGGACTTATGCTCCATCTTGACTTATGCATGCTCCTTCTGGACTTATGCTCCATCTTGACTTATGCATGCTCCTTCTGGACTTATGCTCCATCTTGACTTATGCATGCTTCTTCTGGACTTATGCTCCATCTTGACTTATGCATGCTTCTTCTGGACTTATGCTCCATCTTGACTTATGCATGCTTCTTCTGGACTTATGCTCCATCTTGACTTATGCATGCTCCTTCTGGACTTATGCTCCATCTTGACTTATGCATGCTCCTTCTGGACTTATGCTCCATCTTGACTTATGCATGCTCCTTTTGGACTTATGCTCCATCTTGACATATGCATGCTCCTTCTGGACTTATGCTCCATCTTGACTTATGCATGCTCCTTCTGGACTTATGCTCCATCTTGACTCATGCATGCTCCTTCTGGACTTATGCTCCATCTTGACTTATGCATGCTCCTTCTGGACTTATGCTCCATCTTGACTTATGCATGCTCCTTCTGGACTTATGCTCCATCTTGACTTATGCATGCTCCTTCTGGACTTATGCTCCATCTTGACTTATGCATGCTCCTTCTGGACTTATGCTCCATCTTGACTTGTGATATTAAATGATATTCTATGCTGGCTTACACTCCATATTTACTTATGCTCAATGTTGACTTTAGCTCCACATTGCCTTATACTATATACTGACTTACACTCCATATCTCAAGGTATGCTCAGTGTTGACTTATGCTCCATATTGACTTATACTATATACTGACTTACACTTCATCTCTAAGTATGCTCAGTGTTGACTTATGCTCCATATTGACTTATACTATATACTGACTTACACTTCATCTCTAAGTATGCTCAGTGTTGACTTATGCTCCATATTGACTTATATTATATACTGACTTGCACTCCATCTCTAAGTATGCTCAGTGTTGACTTATGCTCCATATTGACTTATACTATATACTGACTTGCACTCCATCTCTAAGTATGCTCAGTGTTGACTTATGCCCCTTATTGACTTATACTATATACTGACTTGCACTCCATCTCTAAGTATGCTCAGTGTTGACTTATGCTCCATATTGACTTAAACGCCATCGTGAATAATGTTCCATATTTACGTATACTCCATCTTGACTTACACTCTATACTGACTTATGCACAGTGTTGACTTATGCTTCATATTGACTTATGTACCATATTGACTTATGCTTCATATTGACTGACGTGCCATCTCAACTTCTGCACCATTTTGGAATAATTTATTGAATGGGAAGAATACACTTTTGTGAGCACTCACTGTGTCTGTTAAAGCTTATTATTTGAGTTAGAATTATACTGGTAGTAAAAACTTGAATATATGAAGTGATTGTAGCCAAGCAGTGTTATTCGAGAGAATAAAACAGACCCCAAAACACTATCTCTTCGAGTCATGAAGTGACTTTTCCCAAAGTGTGTGATAAGAAATAAATGATACCAGAACAAAACAACTCCAAAGTTCCACATGTTTATTCATGAACTAACCAAATCAGTAGCTATTATTAAAGAGTGTGTAGTAAAACATTAATGGACATTTGTTTGCTATCAGAATCAGTGTATTTCTTATCCAAAGGAGTGTGGTAAAACCATTTATCATCCCAAACTCTATTCCACTGGAGATATTGCTTGTGTGAGATAAAAAATATCAACTTGGAGATATATTGTTTTGGCATTAGATTTTGTATAATGCCCTAACATTTCTATGACATCATGAACCTAATGATGTCACAATGCCTCGACATCACTGCACTGCAAGTCTAAGGCAGTACTGTGTTCAGAGATGTACATTTTTCATTGAAAACTAATTAAAAGTGATTTTGAATGACAAATAGAATCTCACCCTCATGTCCTCTGATATCAACACTCACAGATGAAAGTAAACCAATTGCAGGAAAGCCTGGGATATTTGTATTCATGTTGATATAGCTGATACATATGTCAGTAGACATGACATTATCTATAAATGACCCTAGAATAAAAGAAACCCCAATACATATATGTCCAGTCATGGTCAAGGGGTGTGGTAAATAGATAAGTAACTCACAAACAAATGTACCAGCTGGATAAAACAGCATAGAATAGTCCTCGATTCTTATCCAAAGGAGTGTCCTGTGTTTGAATAACAATTGATTGCTTTGTTGAGGTCAAGTGTATTCAGCATCCCATGTTCAATCTGTCTGTTTTAATGTGTATGGTGTTTTATATCAATTATCAATTCTGCATCCTTGTGATGGGCCTCACAGCTGTGGCATCAGAACTACCTGCATCCCTGCTTGAGTGACCTGACAGTGGGATAGGGAGGATGTAGCCGGATAGCAGTAGCATATAGCAGTGAATATACCAGACAGTCAGGAATGTCATGCTGACCTGGCAGGTGCTTCCCTGCCCTTGTCAGACCACTGGCTTAATACTTGCTGTTGTTCATGCATTTTTATTACCCTAATTTCCATAAACAACAGTGCAACATGCTGTTGTTAATCTGGAGGCATTACCAAGTCCATCATGGTGGATATTTTTATGATGAAAATTTTAAACTTTGAGGAGGTCGTATTCCCAATGCTGATGTTTTCCGGGGTCCAAAATGCTACCTAAAACATGTAATTAAAGCAGCTGTTATCCTGTAATCTGTAATGGATGTGCAAGTAAGGGTTTATATGCCCTTGTGGATTTATCATTGGATCAATGGTCATGGGAAAATCAATGGAGTGGAGGCTGAGATATACCTGATTTGAAGGATTACGATCAGCCTGGCTGTGTTTGACAAAGGATCAAGTCATAATTTTTATTTGTGACGAGTTAAAGAGTTAGATCATCATTGCAAATGATTACTATGTCTTGAATATCCTCAGAAAGATGGTGTATATATCACAACATGGTGCATACACATGTCTCAAGGCTCATTCTTTATCCGTATGTAATCTGTAACAGTGTATACATGTATTTGCTTGGTAATTTATGTCTAGAGATGATATGCCATTGTCCAAAACTATGACAAGTCAATGGTGACGAAAAGGAGTTATATAAAACTTAGTGTCAAGATTGAGAAGTGTGTCAGAAACAATACCTGTGAAGGTCTGGGGTAGAAAAGGCCCTCAGCAACCCAAACTTGCCTAAGAAGGTGGCTATGCTTGTCGTAAGAGGCAACTAACTTGACATATTCAGATCGATGCTCATGCTGTTTATCACTGAATTGTCTGGACTCGATTCCAGACTCAATTATTTACAGACTACTGCCACATGGGTGAAATATCGCTGAGTGCGGCATAAAACTGGATTTTTGGATTGTGAGTCCCTTACTCTTATACTGATGGACAACATTTGTATACTAGGATTGCAAAGGTCCTAACATCTGGTATTAGCAGCTGAGGTACACAATTTTACACAGCGACTTGACCCCTTGTTTACTGAGTGACATTTTCTTGATGGTGTTCAAACCCAGTCTGTTCCCTAGTGCATCAGATGTGGTGGGGTAGCCTACTGGTTACAGCACTCTCTCATCACACTGAGGTGTGGGTTCAATTCCCAACATGGGTACAATTTGTGAAGTCCATTTCTCGTGTCCCCTACTGGAATATTGCTAGAAGCGACATAAAATTCTACTCCCTCACTCACTCACTCACTCCTTGTAGACCACATATCTACAGTAGATTAAGAAACAAACACTTTGTTGGAGCATACTGATGTAATGACATCAGGTGTTCAGGTTGTTGTGCAACTTTTCTTCTGTATCTAGGAATATTGGAGTAATCTGTCTACACTGTATTTATGAAATAAGATCTTTCTTGTGACATTGTGTGTTACAGTTGACAGCCAGTGCAGGTGGACATGTGAATCTTGAGGAACAATTATCAACCTTAATACCTGAAAAACTATAACACGAGTGAGATGTTGGTTGCTTCTAGTTTAATGGGCATTAGAAATTTTGTCATTGTGTAGGTGGAGCAGAAAATAACTTTTAAACTTTGATGAGTTCACTGCTTGCAGTTTAACATGAGGGGATTTGGCAATGTAATATTTCTTCTAATTTTTTATTTCACTTTTTGAAAGATATGGAACAACATTAGTAGTATAAGTTGTTATTTGCTATTTGGTTATATTTGTGAAGTCATTCATATTCTTTTTTAGGGTTGTTTTCATTAAAGAAATTATTTTTTGAAAAAATAATTGCAAGACTGACTCTACCAAAGATTTTATATGCAAAATCATGATGATTCATATACGTGGCAGTTATGTTTTTTTGTTGGCAAAACATGATGTGCTGCAGACTTGACATGTGTCTAGAACATATTTTTAAGAATAGATGTTTACTGTATTGACATCAAAGCACACTTTCAAAGTGTTGATAGTAATTTTCAAGTATAGATAATTTGTAAAGTTGAGGCTGGTTTTCTGCTGATGTCTTTGTGGACAGGTCATGATGAACGGGTTAAATTGCTGAGGCATACCACTAATTAGAGTTTAATCAAGTGCAGGTCCCTGCCACGCAGTTAATGCAGATCGCCCAAACACCAGGTTAAGTGTGAGTCACTAAGTAGGAGCTGGCCCCTAATATCCAATAACGTTACCGTAAATCATTCAAGACCATTTCTGTCATGACATGACTAGAGACTGGTTGATATCACTGTAACAGTAGCGTATCAATGAGTGAGTGAGTTTAAAATTTCATGGTCATAGAGTATGTAACAAATGCGTATATGGATTTAGCATCTTTCAACAATATCATCATAAATGGTTATAATGGTTAAAAAACTATTAATTCACATATTTATACATCCAGATGTTGGCCTTGTACTGGGATGACATACAGTCATATCTCAGTGACTTTTCTGACTGTCATGACTTTTTTCTATGACTGTTGTTTCTGCATCTGTTATTGTGGTCAATCCCATTGGTTAAAACATAGTACAGATGAAAACTGGAAATGATGAAGTTTTTGTATCCTGATGAGCTTGGCCTGTGAGGTAGCCCTGTGGTTAAAGCACAAGCAGTCTTAGGTTCTATTCCCACATGGTTGCAGTGAAACAGCAGGGATGAGTGAAAAATACAGTTCACCTCACTCACTCATCATCATCAACCTACCTAGTTATTTTTCAAAATGAAACAGGATTACCAAAACCTATGGATTAGTGCCACTTGTTTATCACAGTATTGAAAGTAGTGTTTTGTAAAGTTTGATGGCATTTTCATATGTCATAAATATAGTTATCAGTAAACTATGTCTGACATTTACATAACATCAGAAGGAACACTCTGCGCCATATCAAACATATATACATGTTATATTTTTGTGAGTGTCCATAACAGAATTATATTGACCTTGAATCAAGGTATGTCACTAGATATGACTTTATTCAATGTGATATCAATCATCTGGAGCAAAATTTAGTTTCTCTATGATCTTATTGCCATTTTTAACAATGTCAGAAATAGATCTAGACCGCATAGTTAGTAATCTGCTGTAGCAGAATTCAGTTTTCATTTACTTTATTGCCATTGTTAGCAATATCAAAAACGTGATTAGACATTACTTTTGATATAATTACAAAAAATATTGTTTGAAATCTGTTCAAATTAAGACAACTAATTTGATCAAATGACTTTAGTCTTAATTGAAAGTTGACAACTGACTGGAACCGTTTGCAATGCATTGTTTGATCAGGCATATTTCTCCCCTAAATGTCTTTGTTTGAGAAATGCCTGATTTTTTTAATCAAAAGCTGACTCACTAATCTCTAAAAGCTGAGGTCATTTAGAGGAATGTTCCCCAAACCATGGTCCTATTTTCAACATCATAATCAATATTCAAATCTTAATTGCCAGATAATGATGATATGCATTGATTTCTAACTGGCCATCATACAAACTGCATGAGTGATTAAGAACTTTTGTTATATTTGTGAAAAGAATTTCCAATTCACTTTTGTAATGAGTGTTTTATGCTAAAATTCTTTTGAGAAGTTAAGCGCATGAAATGGTTTGGAAACATAGTTTCACTTGCTTTTAGTCAAATTTGAAAACATTTGTGAAACTATTATGTTTAGCTCACCTTGTCTCAGTTGATGTGAGCATATCAGTTTCTTTGTCCATCCTCATCTTTCCATACCTGCGAAGATCCGGGGAAGAATAGGTACTCAGCTACTAATGCTTGCCGCAAAAGTCAGCTATGCCTGTCATAAGAGGCGACTAACAGGATTGGGTGGTCAGTCTAGCTGACTTAATTGACACATGTTATGGGTTCCCAGTTGTGCAGATCATTGCTTATGCTGTTGATCACTGGATTGTCCAGACTTGATTATTTACAAACTGCTGCCATATAGCTGGAGTATTGCTTAATGAGGTGTAAAACTAAACTCACTCACTTACTTTAGACTTCCAAAAATACCTGTGTATTTTACAGATTTTGTGGAATATATTTGTGCAGTCTAAGTAAACTTATCCTCGGTACTTTTCGTTACACTTCACCACTGAGTCTAACAAAACCTTATGGGAGGTCCCGTCAGGTAACCTTTGAGATTGACCAAATCAGAACACAGCTTACCCAATCGTGAAAGTGCACATTCACACATTCCTTATGAACTTTTAATCTCGAAAAGGTTGTACTCAAACGATTCCAAATGCTATTTAGAATACGATCGCTTCCGGGTGATGTACACGGCGTGCATACTGCCATGACAACGGTGAGTAAACAGTCGCTGAAAATAGTGTTTTTGACAATATTCAAGGATGTTAATTTGTGGAAAAATTAGCTAATGTCAACAGAAACCCCAAAGCCTATATACTGCAGGTCAAATAACTGTGTTATATGCTGATTTTTGTTTGTGGAGAGATCTGTGTCGGTGACCTGAATATTTTGAAACTCCCTCCGATCCCTATATAGTAGCCGTTGTCTGATTGGTTAAATCTGTTTAACCGTCTCGCATTTGATTGGAAGGTCATTGTTGCTCAAAGGTTACCTGACACTACCTTCTACTAGGTTTTGTTAGACTCAGTGGTGGCGTGTAACGAAATACACTGAGACTAAGTTAACTTAGACTGATATTGGTGGAAAGTATACGTTGCTTCTTGTTTTGCACAGCCTTCATTTCCATCTTTTTTCAATTGCTAGAAAAAAGAAAGGCATTAAATTCCTAGTGTTCAGTGATGAAAAACAAAGAACTATTCCAAAATATGTGCTCCCTGTGAATTGTGTTATGTTACCAAATTCTGGTTAGCTACAGTACCCAATTTATTGGTCTTGCCCTCAAAACAAAATGGCTAATAGTATCAAAATGGTAATTAGATGGCCCCAATGTCTACCAAACATGAGTAATATTTATGGCTACCAAGAAATTAGGAACAGTGTCATGTATTGCAGCTTGTTGCTTGTAGAAGATGATGAAGGTCCCTCTACCTGTTCTGTGATTGTGGCCATGACATGGGTATTATGAGAATTTATTACCAGGACTTTTAACACCTGGTGTCCCTACTGATCCATTCACATAATTTTCATGACTATTCACCATGGAATCTATTCTGGCACATAATTTAGACTGATTATGCTCTTGCATTGACACTCTATATTTGATCTGGTTTGTGTAGACGTTCAGAAGAGTTTATACAAATAATTTCACATAAATAACAAAAGAGTCAAATTTTTGTTTCAGGACCTTATGATAACTGTTAACTGTATGTTGTTGATAATTTCTTATTAATTTATGTAATAAATAATTTTTATGTCAAATACCTTTATTAACTTTTCCTGTTGTTTACTCTCTCCTCAGTAGAAAGACCAACTTTAAGAATACTATTGATAAAAAACCTCAAAATGTTTTTAGAAGTTCAAAAGGTCAATTCGTCCTTAGAATCATGTCTTCCACAAGAAATAAAACCATTAACCTTGTGTCCAAATATTGACCAAGGACATGAAAGAATGTGAAGGGCTGACAAAGATTTTTTAAATGCTTGATCCCCTAGTGTGATTTCAGGTCAACCATGGGGAATCTCACCAGCACTGGAATGGAGAGATAGGATGTCTCAGAACTCTGTATTGCCCTATGGAACATTGATCAATAATCTAGAGCCTCGTGTCATCAAATATTTAGAATATTAGCAGATTCCTTCAATGGAGGACTGTATAATGAAATAGACAACTGTAACCGATCTTGAATCTAAGTGGTGTATGAACTAGTTGTTCAGTTGGTTTGATGTTAGTGGTGTCTAATTGTTCTCTGTCGGGATGCTTTTTGCTGGAGCATGCGGGTCACAATATTTCATTTCTATCAATAATAACAATCCACAGAAATATTGATGTGGATGACGTATGATGTATTAAAGAAGGAGGTGTTTGTTATCATGAAAAGGAAAGTTAGCTGAGGATTTTTTGCTGACATGTTTGATGTGGCATCTTCTAACCCAAAAATGTATCATGAACAGAAAACTAGCAAATAATGATGATTCTATTTGCATAACATCTCACTGTCACTATTTTACTTTGCAAAACACCCTACAACTTTATGTTTGGCTTCCACTGAGAGGAGAGTGATCAGGTGACCAGATTAGGGTAATTTCATTGGTTAGATGCCATTGCACCCTGATGATACATTGCTCATTAGCCCTGGTTTTTATTTTTGTGGTCAGTATTTCTTTTTTATAGTCTGCTCTCATATCTGAAATATTGCTGAATGTAGGCATTAAACAACATACAAAAGCACAGTTCACTTATGCACAAGCTGTAATGGTGGACAGGCAAGATGTGGGCTTCATACTCTTCCAGATGAAGACATGTAGAGAGAATACTTTAATTATTGAGCCATAGAGTGGTTTGTGCAGAGGCTTATAGTGTCCCCAAAAAATCCCACCATAGAGTCCAAGTCAGTGTTGGTCCCAGCGATCATATATTTCATGTAAGATCCAGCTGAAATGAAGATTACATGGTTACACTGGATTGTTGCTCTTACTATCAACCACTACTTTGTCTGACAAGCATCTTTCATGTGAAATAGCAGGAACAGTGTTGACTTTGGACGCAACAATCTCCACTGTCACTCACTCTCTCTAGAATGTGGGAACGTGTTTCATGCATTTGATTAACCAAGAACTCTAAGTTTAAGAATGAAGAAAGCTTCAAATTTACTTTTTGGACCAAATGAATCATTCATCTTCCCACCACCAGGTTCAGCTTGCTAAAAGGGATCTTAGTATCAGTAATTCCTAGACATTAACAAAGACTTGCAATAGTTTAAGTATTAAGACTATTTTGTGTATGTACAATGGTCAGTATCTTTCCAGTTGAATGGAACATTTGAAATTTGGTATTGTACAGCGACTGACATTTTGTCCATGAGATGGCGTCTGTTCCTTTCCTGTGCTTGTATATGTCCTTTTTGACCAATCTCCCAGGGCAATTACCAAGTTATATCATTAGTCAGGGTTAATTACTGGTAATGGTCACTGACAAGCTGAAGAACAACTCAGGAGGGGAAACTGTCGGATTCCGTCTGTGGGAAATAATGGCGCCTGGTTTGAATATCTGAATGCTTCAATATTTGATCACATTATTTAAGGCCTTCTAGTCAGACCAGAGGCTGATTGGTCCATTGGGAGGATAATTGGACCAGAATATTCACACTTTCGAAGAAAGAGGATTTGTGGGTCGTCATGAGGGAATTTCAGTGCACCATAATGTTTGAATTTCAGGATTTGGTAATGGAAAACCAGTTTTCATTAGAGTTGTTTTGGTGTTTTAACTTTCAGAAAACATGCATGGGTTTACTTGGTTTTAATGGTTTTATGCAGCATTGAGCAACTTTCAACAGGGAAAACTTTAAAAACCTTTGGCATCACCTTTCTTTAGTGTTCATATATTATGAGTGTTTATGTATTTTTGTTAAGTATTGAAAACATTAGCTAAAAAGTGTGTATGTATAACATATACACAAGCATCTGTGAGTGAGTGAGTGAGTATGGTTTTATATCACTTTTATCAATATTGCATCAATATCACAGTGGGAATCAAACCCATGCCTTCAGCATGACAACCGGATGCTTTAACCATTAATCGACCCCACCGTCCCATAATCTGTTGAAATAGTTGTGCAGGCTTATTGTAGTGTGTAGTCACATGTACTTGGTTATACGGGACGCTAAGATACAGAATAAAATATTATAGTAGTCAGCTGATGATATCTTGAAATTTGCATAAATGTTTTTCAATGTTGAGGATGAATGAAGATCAAATATTCATTTGAGGCTATGTCCTTCGCCACGAAGGTCAGATACTCTGAGAGAATGCATCTTCATTGCGTGCTGACCCAAGGACATCTTGACTCCTGTCTACATAGACATGTGTTAATAGCATGATATGTCACAGCTGGGCGATATTGACATTTATAACATGCGGTCAATGACACAATGCGTCTGTAGCAGATGTTGCTGAAATGGATTTCTAGTGTTGGGTATGGAATGTTCGGTATCTCAGTAGTGATTGATTCCTGTGAGACATCTGTTGTATATTTCAATATCAACAATATTTTGACTCACACAGTAGCAACTGTCCTGTGGACTGTGCTCACTAATAGTCCTGAAGATGTCCCTGTTTTATATGTATATGTTCTGGGAACTCTTGAAAGATTTATGCAAATGTTTACTTGAATTAACTTTTTGTCATCTTTAAATTGCATATGCCTTTTTCAGGTTCTTACTGTTGACAAAAATGGTTAAATTCTTTGATTTGGGTGAAGATGTTTGCAGCAGATTGTAGAGGCACATGCCTTTTTCAAGTTCATAGTTACAGATAATTGCACTTTGAGGAATAAAATTATGGTCAAATTCTTTGGTATTTGTGAGTCCTCCTGCAGCAATGATGCAGGAGCTGATGCTATGCCTAGACTTACATATATTCAGGCCATTGTGAGGAAGCTCGATTAGCTTGACCATGGCAGACAACAAACATTCACTCACTCACTAAATGATTAGAAGTTTTGGCAGTCTATAGAGATGTTGATATGATATTTTGGTTAATTTTTGCAGTAACTGAAATATTTTTACATTACAGGCATATTCATTATTTTTCATTCCGTGGAAGCACTGTCCACCAGATTATGTGTGCTTTCAAACATCATGCAGAGATTAAAGATATGTATAGTGTAATTCCCTGCATGGTGATAAATGCTTTCCTAATTCAGTGGCAGTTTCTCAAAATATTTTCATATGGATGTGTAGTAGCTTCAGTCGATTGAAGACACTTTGCATGTTAACATTGTGATTCCACAATGTTCTTCAGTTTTGCCACCTCTGTGACTGAAAACATCTCAACCAGTCCAATGTCTTGATTCCAGTCTGAAGTGTATAATTACCACAGTTTGGCGAACGTATCTGATGGAAAGCAGAAACTCACTCATGAATATGCATATGAAAATACAAGTTTAGTTTCATGAGGTCATGGCAATTTGATGAAACTTGTATCTTGTTTATGTAGGTCTAATGCATAGCACAGACAGGCCCAATTATTTTTCTGCACACAAATTTATGAGTCTTCTTCACTTTCAATTTGGCCAGGATTCTTTGTAATCAAGACTAGGAAGAGTTGTGTCCCTTGGTTTGTGGTATTGGGTTTGATGATGGGTAAAAACTCCTTCACCAATGTTTTATTTTTGCACTATTTTTTCCTAATGTTAAAAAAAACCTGTTTCATATATGAGTGAAAATATGATAAGGATATGATCCTGTGTGATTGGTATTATCCACAAAGTATGTGATGCACAAAGTACATGATATTCCAGACATAAACTCTGGAAAAGACCATGCTGTCTGCTTGAAATATAACTGTGCAGAAATAAACTAGCAGATATGTTAGAAAGTTATATCCGATTTATGTTACTACTTTAAAAAATAATGAGCATTAACAAAAGATAAAAATGTAGTAAAAATTTCATTATCTCTACTTACATCTGTAAAGAGCCACTTAATAGTATACAACATGTGTTAGACAGACAGCCAGGTGATATAAACTGTATGATATATATCACAGAATGAGTGAAATGTTTATGCAATAGACAAGTTCTGATAGTATACACATCATATAAAAGATACTGAACAAGAAAACAGACAAATTATTTGTTGGGGTTTGAATGTTAGATACACAGGGAGATCTGGTTCCATTTGTGACTATTCAAAGTTCTTGCTAGCATCATGGCTTCATAGATCTAGATAAGTTACCTTTTACATTATTTGAGTTTTCATTGTATGTACATGGTTGTCATTGATGTATTTATTAGCCAATCATAACATGTTTTACAAAAAGTTCTTAATGTGGTATATATTCTTCCAAAAAAAGGAGGGCAACTGTACTTTCAATGTACGATTGTCGAAATTGGGAGATATATTGGACTGAATCAATGTTAATACAATACTAATGGATGTTTTGAGAATGCATCACCACATGCATTTAATTCAAAGTAAAGCTGTTCGTTCAGTTATCCCCCTTGTTAGGTGGCTGGAGTATGATATGAAAACTTCAGGTTTACAATTTTCCATCAGTTGTGTGTGATTTGACTCTGAAAAAAATGACCATGCACAGATGCAAGAAAATTATAGGAAAAAAATGGTCTACACTGATTTATCGACTTGCCTAAAAATGTCAAGATTCATAATGACACCCCATGCATGTGTAGGAGGCTCCCACAATATGCACATGCTTCCCATACATTGTGTTTGCGAGTGATGATAGATTGAAATGATGCTGCATACACAAGATGAATGCCATTGTAATGCTTCTCAACAGGTTTTCTTTCTACCAGATTTCAAAGTTCAGGTTCCCCTACTTTTTTTGGAAGTGCATGAAACATTACTATACACCTGGAAATTAATCAAGCAACACCCCAATTTTTTCTATTGGAGCAACTTTGAAGTGTTCTGACAATCAAAATATGCCGGGTTGATATAGTTTGACACTTTTTTATTCAACAGACGATCTCTGACAAACAACTTAAAGGGAAAAAGTATCAAGACTTTGCTTTATTGCAACGAAATCCAAATTCTTAAAACTGTCTTAAATTCATGAAAAAATGGACACAATTTACTATTCATCCACAGACGTTGTTGTCAGGTGTATTAACACAAATGTCACATGGAAAGAAAGAACAGTCATCTGAGAGTCTGCACACCGACTTTCATCAATATCTAGTGTGTCCTCCCTGCGCACGCACCACCGATTCCAGACACCTCCTCATTCCTTGGATGAGTCTCCGGATCTGATTCTGGGGGATCCTGTTCCACTCCTCATGCAGGGCAGCCGTCAATTCGTTGAGATTATGGACTGGTGGGTCTCTCTGCCTCACACGACGGCCAATAAAGTCCCACAAATGTTCAATGGGGTTGAGGTCAGGGCTCATGGCAGGCCATGGAATTCTGTCAATTGCATTTTGCCGCAAAAAATCATTTACAGCATGCGCCCTGTGAGGTCTAGCATTGTCGTCCATAAATATGGGTCTCGTTGCCAGAGGATGGTTCTCAAAATGAGGTACCACAGCCCTGTCAAGAACCTCCTGTTGGTAACGAACACCGTTAAGGTTGCCACGGATGGTAATGATATCCAACTTGCAGTTCATGGAAATGCACCCCCATACCATAACGGAACCTCCCCCAAAGGCCACAGTCTCCTGGATGTTCCGTGGAGCCATTGCTGTGTTCCTCTGCCTCCAGACCCGAGTACGACCGTCCACCATGTGCAGCAAGAACCGGCTCTCATCTGAGAAATGGACCTTCCTCCAAGAGGCAATGTTCCAGTGCAAACGGTCATTACACCAGGCCAGTCGGGCTGCCTTATGGGCTGGAGACAGTCTGGGTCGCTTGATTGGCCTCCTTGCCCGGTATCCTGCAGCTTTCAGACGATTCCGAACAGTCCTGTTCGAGATGGGTCTCCCTGGAAGCCACTCCTGTCTCAACCGAGAGCTCGAGTCGAAGGACCTGCGCCGTACAAGTCTCAGTAAAGCTCTGTCCTCCCGGACTGTGGTCTTCCTGGGTCTTCCTGGTCTAGGCAGGTCTTTAACTTCATTAGTGGCCCGGTATTTTTTCAAAAGTTTTGAAATTATGGAATGATGTCGTCCGATTTGAGTCCCGATTTGTCTTAGAGACATACCAGCATTCCTCATGCCGATTATTTGCCAACGAGTGGCCTCTGATAATTTCCTACGTGCCATGACATTGAAATGAATGAAAAACCGAATGCAATCGACAACCTGCGCTTGTAAACACCCCAGGGAAAAAGTGCATTTTTCGAAAGTTGAGGTTAAAGCAATGCACGTGCGCTGTGCAAGCTTCACGCGCGTCATATCAACCCATGAAAAGCTCATGCTGTATGTCAATACATCAAAATTGAATAATCAATCATCAAAATTACTTCGTTAAACTTTGTTAAGTTTTTATGTGTCTTTGAATTTGGTGTTGCTTAATTAATTTCCATATGTATATATTCACTGTAGTACAATTCTTGGAGATGTGATGTCTGCATTTGTTCAACAAATAGATAAATATTATTTAGTCCACTCACAGTACCATCATATAGCTGTGTGGGACAGCAACATGCTTCAGTCAAATCCATAAACAAAAAAGGGAGAAAGATCTGGCCTTACAAGGTTTCACTCTGAGTAAGAATCATGGTAATCACAATTTCTACCATAGTGACAACCCGTTGGAACATAAGAATGAATGAGTGAGTGAGTGAGTTCGGTTTTACGCTGCACTCAGCAATATTCCAGCCATATGGCGGCGGTCTGTAAATAATCGAGTCTGGACCAGACAATCCACTGATCAACAACATGAGCATCAATCTGCGCATTTGGGAACCGATGACATGTGCCAACCAAGTCAGCAAGCCTGACCAACCGATCCCGTTAGTCGCCTCTTATGACAAGCACAGTTGCCTTTAATGGCAAGCATGGGTTGCTGAAGGCCTATTTCTTCCCCCCCCCCCCCCCCCCCCCCCGGGACCTTCATAGGTATAAGAATGAGCTTGGTCATCTGTGGTAATCAAGAGGTCACCTATGTTAAGTGGTCCTATGTCACTGCCTGTCTGTGCACACGGATAATGATGGCAATACCACTATCTGGCTGAGATATGTTTTTGAAAGGAAGTATCTTGTATTTTCACTGATTGTGGTGCCATTCATCATTATTTGTTTTAGCTTGCCATTTTATACCAGATGGAATTATTCTGTAGTATCCACATCTGTCCTGACACTGATGCTGTTTATTCCAGATCTACACAGATTGGGCCAACCATTATCTGGAGAAGGCCCGCAATAAGCGGTTTATTGCCGATCTACAGCAAGACATCACAGACGGGGTGTTGCTGGCAGACGTCATCGAAGCAGTCAGTAAGTATAAAACCATCTTTGTCCTTTCATCTCAGAACATTGGCTTGATGCTGTGGTAACAGTTGTTTAGTATCAAGCATAGATGTAAACATCCAAATGTAAGTCAGTGTCATTTATGCCTCTGTGTCTTCATCATAAATCAACCAGATATTAATTACTCAAGCACCAAAATTTTATGTGGGAGTCTTACTGTTCGATGAGTATTCTTGAAGTTGTTGGTCGAGTCAGCCATGAAACATACGACTTGATATTTCAGTGTCGAGCCTTACTCTGTTATTCAGTTAAACGTTGTTTAATAGAATATACACCCAGTTGTATCCTTTGTTATTACCTTACCTTGAGGGGTAAGTGAGTTTTCTATCTCCTTCAAGATAGCTATAGTTATATATAGTCTGGTTCATAATTATTGAGAATTTTTCTTCTTACTTTGAGCTATCCTAACACCTCAACTGATTCACTGATAGTTAAAACTAAGTAATGGTATAAGGGAGGTAACTCATCTTGGCCTACTGAGTATAGTACAATTAGAGTTACCTCCCCTGAATTTGTAGCAGACGTCATTTTCCTCAGCACTGTCAACAATGTCTGCTGAAGATAAAAGAAGGTTGATTTTTGAGTTGTGTAATCAAGGAATAAATGATGTAAATACATTGGCAGAGAGAACAGGAACTCCTCTTTCTACTGTGTATAGGATTAGGAAGAATTTTAAAGAGGGAAAGGACTTTGGGCACCAGAAAGGAGCAGGGAGACCCAGAAAATTGGACTTCTCAGATCGCGTCCGGCTGGGAATTTTAGCGTCTAAAAAGCAAAGGGCAAGCATCTCCAACATCAGGTATGAAATGATAGAAAGGGGATCAACAGTTGTATCAAAATCTACTGTTAGAAGAAATTTGATTGATCTTGGATGGGAGAAAAAGACTGGAATTCCTTCTCCTCTCATGAAACAAGAACATAAAGACAGGCGTGTTGAGTGGTGTTTGGCACATGAAAACTTTGACTGGGAAAATGTGATTTTTACTGATGAAAGCTCAATATGGGTATGTCCCAATAATGTGAAAATATGGACAAAGTCTGCGTCAGGACCGTTGTATCGACGACCTAAATACAGCCCAAAGTTTCATGTATGGGGAGGGATATCCTTATTAGGAACGACCCCGCTGTGTGTGTTTGAGGGAAATCTGACAAGTCAACGCTACACTAACATATTAGATAATTTTCTCCTTCCAAGTGCACATGTGTTTTATGGAAATGACTAGATTTTGCAGTAAGATAATGATCCTAAACACACCGCAAAACATGCCAAGCAGTGGTTTCAGGAGAAAAATGTGACTGCATTACCATTTCCTGCATATAGTCCTGACTTAAATCCCATTGAGAACATTTGGGGGATGATGAAAGAATGTGTGAATCAAAAGGGGTTGACAAAAATTGAAGACATGAAGAGAGAAGTGGTCCGATACTGGGACAGCATAACTCACGAGACACTAACCTCTCTGATAGGAAGTATGCCTACCCGTCTTAGACTGTGCCGTGAAGCTCAAGGAGACTTGATAAAATATTAAATTGTTACCTACACAACATGAAAAGGTCAGTTCACTTTCACAATACATTCACTTTTATCTGATTTGTTCTCGTTTAATAATATGAAATGCTTTAGCTATTCTCAATAATTTTGAACCATACTGTAACAGCACCTGTGGCTGCATGGTTCTGTAGGTTTTCTGGTGCAAGCCCATGGTGGTCAAAGGTTCAGTATAGCATAGAAATCCAACTCAGACACCATGAGCCATCTGAATTTTATCTGCTTTGTGGGGAATACAAGGCAGGGTAACAATAATTAGCATTCTTTATATATTTTGATATGAGAGGTCCAGATCAAACCATGAACCTTCTGCTGTCTGACACTCTACCCTCAAAACCAAAGAGGTGTCTCCACATAAACAGATGTGAAAATATTCTGCATATCAAATGTATTCTTTGAGCAATGTTTACAACTACGATCATTTTTTTTTTTTTTCATTTTTTTTTTCTGAGTCCCTTATACAGAAAATAACCAAAGAAACTGGCCAATGGTAATAGATATTTTTGTGTATACTATTTCCACAATACACTAGAGAATCTTAAGGACAGGATGCTGTATAAGGGAAGGTGGCATTGCCCAGTGGTTAAATGTCCATCACACTGAGGACCCAGGTTGATTCTCCATGTGGGTGCAGTGTCGTGATATTCGTGGAATATTGCTAAAATGGCATAAAACTAAATTCAGTCCCTCACCCATGCTATACATCAACCCCTATCATGTGGTTTGGTTCACATCACATCTAATGTAGTATCTGCACTCAAGCCTTTTCAATACTCAATCAAACTCTGAAATGTATTCTTGGTTGATATGAAATCATATTTTGCAGATCCTGATTTTGTTCATCCAACACCAAACTTTTGCTCATGGTGTCTCTTCTTTAACACCTAAATACTCAAATGAAGGCTGAGACAGGCTAAAGCAAAAATGAGAAGTGTACTCTGTGAAGTGGCTGTAAAATCTTTATTGCATTGTGTTTCCTGCTTAACCAAAGATTTTGTCTTGAATTCATGTGATAATTCTGACTATCAAATGTATATACTGAATAATTTATTATGTAATGAAAGCCATAATATTTCCATATATGGTTGCACCCATTACATCGGATTTTAGCTTGCCTCTATACATGTATTGTAGAGTTCACTCTGGCTTGGTAAAACTATTTCAACAGAAACAAACCTTCATTTGAATGATTTAATTGTCAACCTGACATGAGAAGACATCTAAAGGGACATAACTCCAACACCCTTAACCGGAAACAAATAATGGCAAATTTGAACATCATTTGACTATTTGAAATACAGTGCATTTCTTACTTAGCTGGTTTAAGGATTTGATCCTAGCTCCTTGACTTTTACCTAGCATATGTCAATATAAGCAAGCTGTAAAATTCGAAACATTTAAAACTGAAAATAAGCACATAAGAAAACCCTAACAGTTTTTTTTTTTTCAGAAATGTGTTAACAGATGCATGTAAATGATGTTTCAGGTTTGAATAAATGGTTAAGAATGAGAAATAGATAGGCATATTGTATATTGAAAGCTAACGATGTATTGACACTGTTAACAGAGAGAAGATAAATGTAACCATACAGATACATAGACTATAATGTTTAGAATATACAACCTTCCAGAAATATGCATTGCAGCAGTACTTGTGCCTGAGTCATATGTCTCTGGTGGTTACTAGTATTTCACTTGTTTATGTCAGTCAAATATTGCAGGTCAGACTTTGTATATGAGTCAGAGGTCAACAGAGTGAGTAAGTGAGTTTAGATTTACGCTGCTCTCAACAATATTACAGCTATATGGAGGCTGTCTGTAAATAATTGAGTCTGGTCCAGACAATCCAGTGATCAACACCATGAGCATCGATCTGCACTTCTGGAAACCGATAATGTGTGTCAACCAAGTCAGCAAGCCTGACCATCCAATCCTGTTAGTTGCCTCTTATGACAAGCAAAGTCACCTTTTATTGCAAGCATGGGTTGCTGAAGGCCTATTCTACCTTGGACGTTAACGGGTCATCACATGAGTGATTGAATGAGCTGGGCAAGTGAGTGAGTGAGTGAGTAATGCTTCTCACCATTTTAGCAAATTTGCATTTATTTTGCAAACACTCATTTTGTCAAATACTTTGCCAACAAGAAAAACTGACCCATGAAGGTCTCGTTAGAATATTGATCTTTAGTAACCCATGCTTGTTGTGAGAGGTGACGAACGGGATGAGATGGTCTGGACTTTGTTGACACATGTCATCAGTTCCCAGTTGCGCAGATTGATGCTCATGCTGTTGATCACTGGATTGTGTGGTCCAGACTCAATTATTTACAGACTGCATTTCATATCTGCTCATAATGAAGCTATTAAAGTTCGCAATAATAATAAAGTAGAGCTAGTAGAGAGTGAAATTATCACTCTTTGATAAATAGTCCAGTAAACATTAACATAATGCATTGTGTCATAAAATCAGGGCAAGTGGAAAATTAGTCAGGACAAGTTACTTCCTTGAAGTCACATGCTCTGTGGCAAGTGTCTTTTCGAAATATTTTTGATCCCCTCTTGTAAAACAGCCATAACTCTGACACAATGTTCATTACATTTGATAAGTAGAGGTATATTTGGTCTATATACGAGGTTTGTTAGTGTGTCTGGCTTGTTTATATATCCCAGTACTGCATACAACTATACAACACCAAGCTTGTATTGTACAGCTCTGATTTCAGCTTCTGATAGTTCTAATCTGTCTAGACTGGAATACCACAAGGAAGACCTTTGATGGTGTTGTAAATTTCACATCCTAAACATCAGAGTTCTAGTTATCTGGGGGATATCCTCCTGCATTGCTCAGAAGGTTCTCACTCTACCTTACACCTCCGCATGAGCAGATCACAATATGCTTCATGTGAAACAATATGCAGATAGCTTTTTGCTGTCCTGTGAAACTGACGACAATTTTGTCAATTTCAAAGTAGCTGCCAGCTGTATCAATGATTTATCAGGCACACTTGCTTATATTCCAGACAACCACATGTTATTGACCTTTTCTGGAGGCTGATAATCAACTTTGCTTCACAGGATTTTCTCTCATGAGACAAAATCTCTAAAAAACTGTGTAACTCAGCCAGGAAGTAAGCCTCCATTTGACACCTAACTGATTGTCTGTCTGTCTAGAATTTCAGGCCTCTTCACAAAAATTGACAAGAATGGTTTGGAAATAAAGTTTGTAAAATGAGAATTAAAAAACTTGAGTTGTATGGACTGATGACTCTGTCATATTTTTTTAAGCTCAATTTTCAATCAGATAAGAGTCCTAGATTTTATCACTGATATCCTTATTACGGAGATATCCAGAGATGAAACAGCTCAAAAACAGCCCCAGTTCATGCCTCGCACATGTGGGTGATAAATACCATGATCTTGTACACCATAAAACATAAAAATGCACAATTACATGTAGAAATGTGCAAGTTTTTCTTCATTTTTATTTTCTATCTGTCTCACTGTAATATATAGCTGTGTCAAAGGTTTCAACTAAACAGAATGTTTTTCTTAGTATAGAGGTGATGACAGAAAGGGGTTCAGTGTCTACTCTCAAGACACAAGGGCGTAAGCATGCAGTTGATGAAGATGATATGAAGATTTCACATACGCTTTCCGACATAGTGCATATTTCACACATGGCAAAACATACATCCAAACTGAAAACTTAAATATGCTGATAATATTTACATGTATACTTATATATATATAACACCAAACAAACATGTAACAGATTTTTTATTTGAATAATTGTTGGGGAAAGTAATGATTATTGTGTGTTTCTAGACAGACTGATAAAAATGTTTTGGGAAGTACTTGTGTTATCTCATGAGATATACTTGTTCAGGTTTTATGAGGTTTTACCAAATCAGTCAGAGGTGAATTCTTCATGCAACTGATAAAAGCTGACTAAAATGGTTCTCAAGGGCATGCTGGGATAGAATTGGTCCCTTGCAGTGTATCCTGGTTGTGAAAGGAAAGATATTAGGCCAGGTGATCAGACTCTGTTAATTGTCATCATACCTGCGACATGGATCATTGATCCTAAAACCGAGAATGTCCAGATGATTTACCTGTTGTCATGTGCAGTTTTATAACAACAAACAAGTAGAATGAAACATTGATGAACATGGCCGTGGAGACTCTCTGGTTTACTTGAATGTATGAATTGTTTCTCAAGGTTTCAGTCACTAGGTTGTCTTTATTTGAAACAATATATTTTCTTTCAAACAATATTCTTCAAAGCAGCATGATAACATGTAAATCATTAAATTTATTTAACCCCTAGAGTGATGATATTTATTTAGTCAAAAACATGTACATTTCAAGAGATCTCATGTAAGTTTCAGGTTAAAATTAGATCATACACGTTTGAAGTAGTAATGTAACACAAAGCTGTCATAGTCCTTTCAAAACAAAGGCATCAACAATGATTAGTATTGTTGCAAGGCCAGGAAAACATCACCCTCTTTAGAAAGTTCTTCGCAAGGTGAAGATTTTATGGTGTTTGCAAGGCTTTGTGATCAGTGAAATGAGGATGAGTCACCACGAACATCATAGCACTGTCACCTTTTCCTTTCATGTATGTTTCTCTACTGATTTTAGTGTTTCAAGTTCGCTTAAAATGTACATGACATTGACGTCTTAAGGACAGGTTCACGGTTTGAGAAAATTAAGCAGTTAGCTTTTTAAAAACTCTGGAAGGCTGAATTGGTCTTTAGAGCTAACCAAGACATTAAGGAACGAATTTGAACATTTATAGGAGTGGGTAGATATCTGACGTGGAGCGTATACAGCTTGTACGAATTGTACAAATACAGAAAAAGCTGAAATGCAAACTAAAAGGATTGTAGACAGTATATCATGTCATGATTTAATGGAAATTACATCTTTACCTAAAGGTGAGGGAAATCAGTATGGAACTTTTCAATCATTTCTTTTCAAATCCTGTGTTGTTTTTGCCTTTTATCCATGACATGACATGTTGACGTGTTGTATATCATACTAGAAAATATACTCATAGAAACAACTATCTACAGCGCCATGTTGCCAATGGTGATGGATTCATGCTGTGCAATCAGGAACAAGACCCAAGTCTGTTTAGTCAGTAGTATTACTTTATTTGCTACCTTTAATCAAGTGGTAAACATGTCAGTTGTGCAGGTGATCGTCTTTGTAATGCAGCTGCCAGCTGTACCGAAACTGTATCCCAGTAAGCTGGGGGTTTTGAAAGTGAGTGAGTGAGTGAGTTTGGTTTTATGCCGCTTTTAGCAGTATTCCAGCGACGACGGGGGACACTAGAAATTGGGCCTCACACATTGTTCCCATGTGGGGAATCGAACCCAGGTCTTCATTGTGACATTTTGAAAGAGGACATTCAGACTAGTGGTTGCTAATATGAGCATCAGTATGTGACATTATGATATAAATCCACATAGTTATCTTAATCACACACTGTAGCTATCAGTTCTGATGTGGGTGTTCATGGGAGACAACCTATAACAAAACTCCCACAAGCACTGGGTACTTTAGCATCCGCTCTGCTACATGAATACCTGAGGCTCTTAGTTAATGAAGTCAAAAATGTACATTTGGAAATGTCTGACTTTGAATAGTTTTAATTTGACAGATGCAGCTGAGGTTGGAGGCAATGCAAAATTTGAGTCTTGTCACATTCTAGCTGGTCTGGAACACCATGACCTTACTATTAATCATCTGAAATGAACAGACACAAAAAAACAGACAGAAGGGTCTATTTTGGTAAGAGGGTGTACAGGGCTTTGAAGACAGTGCTATGTACACATGCATTATGTTAAAGATGCTGTTCACAGTCTACTGACAAACTAGGCCCTGATATTGTGTTTAAGCTGTTTGTGACATTGATATACCATGTACACTCAGCACATGCTTGTTTCTAATTTATTAAACCTATTTGGAGACCATCCTCAACACACTGAAAAACTTCCCGACTCATAGTGACATGGGTCATCAGAGGAGACAATGTTTTGTATTTAGTAATTATTTTGAAATTGTATCTATAATGTGTACCATGACGTATTGTATTAGGATCCTTTGGTGATTAGATGGCAGTTAGATTACTGGGCACTAACACTGAGATCCTTGGGTTCTCTGTTGTGATCCTTCATAATATAATCCTTTCGATCTAGTGGTAAGATGATCTGTGTGACCTAGTTAAGATGATCTGTGTGTCCTGGGTAAGATGATCTGTGTGATGTAGGTAAAGTGATATGTGTGATCTTGGTAAAGTGATCTGTGTGATCTGGGTAAGATGATCTGTGTGATCTTGGTAAAGTGATCTGTGTGATCTGGGTAAGATGATCTGTGTGATCTAGGTAAAGTGATCTGTGTGATCTGGGTAAGATGATCTGTGTGATCTAGGTAAAGTGATCTGTGTGATCTGGGTAAGATGATCTGTGTGATCTAGGTAAAGTGATCTGTGTGATCTGGGTAAGATGATCTGTGTGATCTAGGTAAAGTGATCTGTGTGATCTGGGTAAGATGATCTGTGTGATCTTGGTAAAGTGATCTGTGTGATCTGGGTAAGATGATCTGTGTGATCTAGGTAAAGTGATCTGTGTGATCTGGGTAAGATGATCTGTGTGATCTAGGTAAAGTGATCTGTGTGATCTGGGTAAGATGATCTGTGTGATCTAGGTAAAGTGATCTGTGTGATCTGGGTAAGATGATCTGTGTGATCTTGGTAAAGTGATCTGTGTGATCTGGGTAAGATGATCTGTGTGATCTAGGTAAAGTGATCTGTGTGATCTGGGTAAGATGATCTGTGTGATCTAGGTAAAGTGATCTGTGTGATCTGGGTAAGATGATCTGTGTGATCTAGGTAAAGTGATCTGTGTGATCTGGGTAAGATGATCTGTGTGATCTAGGTAAAGTGATCTGTGTGATCTGGGTAAGATGATCTGTGTGATCTGGGTAAGATGATCTGTGTGTCCTGGGTAAGATGGTCTGTGTGACCTAGTTAAGATGATCTGTGTGTCATGGGTAAGATGATCTGTGTGACCTAGTTAAGATGATCTGTGTGACCTGGGTAAGATGATCTGTGTGTCCTGGGTAAGATGATCTGTGTGACCTGGGTAAGATGATCTGTGTGATCTTGGTAAAGTGATCAGTGTGATCTGGGTAAGATGATCTGTGTGATCTATGTGATCCATGATGTGATGTTAAGATCCATGTCAAATATTATTAGCCTTTACAAAACCTATTTTGAACAATTTATCAAGCTGTGAGACAACAATTTCCCTTTTTATCGATCACAAAAAATCATGATCGCCAATCAAAATGATTCTGATCAAAGGACACCATGCCACAAATTACAGCTCCATTGAACCAATTATTGACATTCTGCGACATCTTGTGTCAGGATTATTTGCAAGCCAAGGGGCAATAATATCCACTTCCTAAAACAAACTGGATGAACTAGTTTACCTTTTGAATCTACGATGTTCCATCTGTGCTGTGTAATTGTTCAATATTTATACATAATGATGTATAGCAAGTAACATCATATTTCATTCATTTTGGTCAGTATCAAAATATGACTTGTCATTATTCAGGAAGAAGAGAGCATATTTACATGGATCTTTGTACAGCAGATTTGAGCATTGGTTCAAGACAGTCCTGTGTTGTTGATCTTTTATGTTGAACTGATCATAATTTTGTGAAATTGTGTCAGAGAATTTCAAGAATTCGGTGCAGAAGTGTAGTCTTGAATATTCTCAGAAACAAATTCTGTTTGATGTTAAAGGAGACATAGCTGGGAAAATTGTACAGTTGATCACTGAAGATCATAGATAACACCAGGTGGTCATTTTAATTTGGTTAAAGATGGACCCCCATCGACTTTGAATTTTAAACATTGCTAAATTAATTACATGGGAATTTCGATTCTGATGACCATTTTTTATAGAGGAAATGACAGCATGCACTGACAATTGTAGTTTGAAAGAACTTGGTGGTCCTTCATGTTTTTCAGTATTAAATTACTGTTCTTTGAAACATTTTCTTAATGTTTTGCTTGCATAGAATCGGGTAATCTTGATCTTGAGCACTGAAGATATGCAGGTTCTCTGTTAAATTTAAGTCAACTGTGTGGCATCTTTAATATGACAGTGGCAATATCTCACGGAGGGCATTAATGTACCAGAATGCTCACACCCACCAAGTCGTGAAATCTGATGATGTTGCAAATCGTTAAAAAGACTCATACAATTTTCCTATCTGTAAAACAGGGTTCCATTAACTCCAAGTATGCAAAAACATAGTCGTGAAGTCAGATAATCACCTTCTGAAAATGTCAATGTGGATCTCAATGGCATTGAAAAATACGCAAGAACAGAATCATCCTGTTGAGGCTTGATAAGGAAACCTTGGGCGACATTTCTTCTCGTGACATGGAATAACTTAAAAAAGTTTCTCTATGAGCAAATCGGGCCAGGGGACATTGACAAGCTCAAGATATATTTTCTTTTAATTTGGTAAAGTGTTTGGAAGGAAATAAATAACACTTTGACATCTTAAATATTTTGGGGTTTTTTTAGTTGTTGGACAAGATGTGAGGCATAGATAATTGGTGTGTAAAACAGAAACATATATCAATGAGGAAACGAAGGAAACAGAAGAATACAGGAAGAAAGTGTTTATACTGATTGTGCTGTGCCAGCTCATTGTGACTGGAAGATCAAATAAAGGACTTTTAGAGAAAGTAAAAGATCTTGTTAGGTCGGAATAATATTGTTGCCAAGCAGATATGAATTGGTTTTGTAAGGAAACATTTTTCTGTAGCTCAGAAATAAATGAAAGGATTTTGAAGTGATACTTTCAGATAATTGATATCCTTGTTTGGGACTGAGGAACTTACATAACCTTTATGATGAGTTTCAGAGCATGAGTTTCAGATGTTTGATAGTCCAATGAATTGAGAAAACCTTTAGAATCTCTTTTTTAAGAAAAAGACTTATGTTGAAAACAGGATATTTTTCTTAATTTTTTACTAGCTTACCATTATCAGCTCTGCCCCTGTTTTCAGGCCCTCGTCCCTGGTCCAAGACATGACCTTAGCGTTAAGATGATTGTAACATTCATGACAATTAAGATGACATCACTCCCATAAATGAACACACTTAGCACATAGATGCTTGTGTCATAACACACTTAGCATTGGGATGTTGATAACATCCATACTTAAAGAGCATTATAACACACTTAATTAGCATTAAGATCTTCATAAGTGCCATACTTTAAGAGTATTACAACACACTTAGCATTAGGATGTTCATAACTGCCAGACTTTAAGTGTATTACAACACACAACACACTTAGCATTAGGATGTTCATAACTGCCAGACTTTAAGTGTATTACAGCACACAACACACTAAGCATTAGGATGTTCATAACTGCCAGACTTTAAGAGTATTACAACACACTTAGCATTAGAATGTTCATAACATCCAGACTTTAAGAGTATTACAACACACTTAGCATTAGGATGTTCATAACTGCCAGACTTTAAGTGTATTACAACACACAACACACTTAGCATTAGGATGTTCATAACTGCCAGACTTTAAGAGTATTACAACACACTTAGCATTAGGATGTTCATAACACCCATACTTTAAGAGTACTACAACACACATAGCATTAGGATGTTCATAACTGCCAGACTTTAAGTGTATTACAACACACTTAGCATTAGGATGTTCATAACACCCATACTTTAAGAGTATTACAATACACTTAGCATTAGGATGGTCATAACTGCCAGACTTTAAGAGTATTACAACACACTTAGCATTAGGATGTTCATAACTGCCAGACTTTAAGAGTATTACTATACACTTAGCATTAGGATGTTCATAACATCTTCATAACTGCCATACTTTAAGAGTATTACAACACACTTAGCATTTGGATGTTCATAACTGCCATATTTTAAGGGACAACATTCATCATTTCTCCATGAAGCTAATCCAAGTGTTGTAAAAGTAAGTTTCTTTCGATCAAGACTTTGATTCAGATTTAGATTGTTGCATTGAAGGCATTTAAGTCCTAAAACATAATGAGATTTCTCTTTTGTTTTTATTGTTTTTGATGTATTCTATTTGTTTCAATTGTTTAGAAAGACTGTTAATTTTACTTGTAATAATTGGGGGCAATGTGGTAGTCTAATGGTTAAAGTATTCACTTTTCATGCTGAAGACCCGAGTTTGATTCCTTACATGGGAACAATGTGTGAAGCCCTTTTCTGAGGTCCCTCACTGTGATGTTGCGGGGGAATATTGCATAAAGTGGCATAAAACCAACTCAGTCACTCACATATTCTGGACTCACCCATAGAACATTGAGGGCAATAATGTTTTGTAATGAACTTCTCTCTATCACAAAACAACAGGTGTTGGGAAAATTATCCAGGGGTTGTCCTCACTTTTCACAAGGTGAAAGGTCAGATATTTTCTCATCACTCAAAGCTGACTCCTGCCATCTTTCCAATCACAGCCAAAAATATTTACTTGTCAGGAAAGACAAACGTTTTTTGTAAGTTTCTGTAAGCAGATCTGAGAACAGTTGTGCTGGTAACTGATATACAAAACTCAGCCGTCAGTTTCAATCATTGTTTGTGGGGAAGAATGTGCCATTCACCTGAAGTCTTTCTTTTCTATTACTTCAAAACTAAAGAATTCAGTAGTTTGACAGCTTTCAGAGTGTTATGGTATTTCAGTGAGTTAGTTCTCATGGTGACTGAATATTTCACTTAATGGATTCATTGTCGTTTTATCTTTCAATGAAATTTGCTCTTTATCTTTAAGCGATATAAGTTTCTTTGCTGGTTTGATCCTTCAGTGATGTATTCTGTTAGTAGTTTGATCCTTCAGTAAATTCATCTATTTTAGTAGGTTGATCGTTTAGTAACATAAGCTTCTGTGGTGTTTGGATTTGGATTTCTCTCTAGTACATCTGTTCTGTTCCCTATGAGGTTGAATGCCAGATTTAACAGTTTTTCAGTGGTTGAATCCCAACCTCACTGCAGCTGTAATGTAAAGGCTCCAGGAGGTAATCTGGTGGGAGGGACCCTCATTAGGTCAAATACCCACAATATCATTCCATGTATCAAGAAGATGGTTGATAAAGCCATTATTATTCTCCTCTCCATTAATTAAGGAATGCAAGATCATATTTTCAGAGGAGCCAAGCAACACACTCATAAACAATCAAGGTTTTAATCATGGAGCAATGTTCTTGTGGTTCTGGCCATAATCCAGAATTCACAAAATGCCCCAAATATGACCTACCAATAAAACTATCAAGTAATTTTACTCAGAGCAATAAACTGCTTGGATGAACAAACACTTGCAATAAAACACACCTCGCTGGCTCCTTAAACTGTATCCAGTCTGTACTGAGGCTGTGTTCCTGATAAAAATGACTGTCAAATGAATGATTTGAATTTGCACTAGGGTTAAATACTTCAGCTTCTCATGAGACATGATTGCTCTGTGATAACAGCTCAGTAGAAGCGTTTTCATGTAATGTTTTGATAAAGCTTGCATTTGAAGCCAACATACTCAGTGCCTAAAGTTGCCCTAAGCCATTAAACAAAATCTACTGGTGATGCGTAAGCATCATCACGATCATGTAATTTCAGATTTTGAACAATTTGGCAAAATACTTTTGCAGAAAATTGAGAATTAATAAATCAAGTGATTCCAAATGTCTTTAAAGGAAAAAGCATGATGAGAATGTGTTCCAAAGAGACATCTAATTGTATTTTTATCTCTGTTTGGGCATTTTCTAATTTGAATAATTTTCCAAAATTTGTTTAATATTGATGACATAGTTTCATAATTAACAGCTCTATATTTGTGATATTGTTTCATGTATAATTTTTGGCTGTTTTGAAGTTTAACCCTTGACTGACAACTGAACTAAGCATGTAAGTTGTCATCAAAGGAAGAGTCAACCCTTTGGAAATAATCAGTGTTACCCCAAAAAGAATATTTCCTACTGTAACTCTCGTTTGTGTGTGCCAGTTTTATCCTGGTTCATTTTGATCTTGATGCCATGAGTGTTAAAATAAATTAAATTACTCATTCAATTTCTTGTCTTAAATATTTAGATAAGATAAGATAAGATAAGATAAGATCATTTATAATATTTATGTATTTATAATACAGTTTCCTGGAATTAAGCTAAATTAACCATATTTTACATGTTTTGATATGTATTTACTCAGCTTAAATATTAATCTTGTTCCTGTTCAAACACCATTTCCTTCATGATTTTGACAGTATATTTATAAAACTAATTAATGTTTATATGGCTTAACTTTGGCTTGAGAAAAACTGTGCATACTTGAGTAACACTTTCACATAGAAATCATTCCTTGGCTCTCAGAATAACAAAGATTTACCCATAAATCAGCAAGAGGTCACCATTTTGTTGTTTTAACTTTTCTTTCCATGTTGAAACATCTCCATCTTTATTTCATTGTAGGTTCTTTTCACCTTTGTATTTGCCTATGATACTGGAGTTAGGCAAGGAGCTCTTTCATCTCATATTTTCTTTCCTTTTTTTGTGGATAATGATAAGAAAACCTTTCCTTTGGTCAATAGGACATTGACAAATGAATGGCTGAATGTTTATTTTACTTGTTACACATATTGATATTTTTTGTTATCATATATATTTCAGCCATCAAAATATATCAGACATGTTTTAACAACTGTCTTGCATACAGTGTACACTCAAGTTCCAAAATCTGATATTTCACATGAATGCACCTACTGCTTGTTCAAATGTATGAGTAATTTAACTGAATTATTACCTTTTTCTGATCAGTTATTTGTTCTTGTTAAAATATTTGTAATTGGTAATTGTTCAGAACTTAAAAAGCATTTTGTGAGTGTAACATATCTTTGCCATCATATATCTTCGCTGTGTTGAAGGTCTCTTTAGCCTCTCAAATGACAAAACCATTCTTGTAGTATTAAGTAAACAAGACACAGTATGATCCTGAGTGTTAATAAGCAAGTATTAATCTATCACTTTCAGATAGAGATGTTACTAAGTGTTCCCAAATGATGAGCATATTCTACATCACTGTGTAGAGTGGTCACAAGCACATACAAAGGCAAGGCAATTGTTCAAACTGGTCTCTCAACCGAGATCTCTTTTCATCATAGTAAAGGTTTTTATGCTGAAACACAAATACTTTAATGTTTAATATTGGTAGTATATCTATTGTTAGGCAGCATTTGGAGCAAGATTGGTTACTTAGAAATCATTGTAAGTATGTGTTGTCTTTTGTCTTCCAACATTCTGTGAAAAACATTTGGAACTGAATATTTCTTGTAATCATTGTCTGAAAGTTTCAGTTCAAAGTTTTCTTTCAAAACGTTCTGGAGTAAATGGAGTGAAACACTGGATATGCAAGGGTGAATGTGTCCTATTTCAGAACAATATTCAATATGCATGGACTTGAAAAAAAATAAGAAAACCACTCTGTGCAAAATGGCATCATATAAGAAATCAAAAAGTGGGCATCAGGAAAGAGCTTATTTTTTTCTTTTAAGTGATATTCCACTCTTTTGTTGTTGCCACAGTGATTTACATGATATATCATTGGTTGCTATTTTCACGCATGGTCAAACATATTTCATGCAGAAAGGACAGATTTGTGACTGAACGATATAATTTCCTGCAAAAAGTTGCAGTGTGCAGTGGAGTGTGCTTCTGCTGAAAATGAGACACTTTTTTGAGTCATTTTCATAGAATTGTTACTAGAAGTAGTCGAGATAAATGGATCCCTAATGAATCATTTGCATGCATTATGTGATAATTTACAGTGTGTCATGTGTCATGTTTATGATATAATGAAATACAATCAAACTAAGTCTGAAATGGACCATTCATCTGTTGAGTTTTATATTTTTAAAAGTGCATGATTATTGATTAAAAGTTAAATTTTTATATGACTCAGAAGAACATTTCAATAACTTTTGATGTAATTAAGAAAAAAAGAAGCCAGTTATGTTTGCTATTGATGAAATTTGTTGTGAAAAAATAATCTCAACAACCTTTAGAGTCATTAGACAGAGGAAAAAGGGAATATTTTCCATCAAAACCTTTTTCATATTTGATTGAAATATAATAATAGAATTAATCTCATGTTACATTGACATTAGTCTATATTCAGCCATGAAAAGAATTCAGAAATGAGACATTTCCTGGAAGTAATGAGAGATCGTTGTGAAATAGGTTGTGTTTTGCTCAAAAAGATTTTTGCCTGAGTTACTGAAAATGCAATGAAATTGTTCAAGTGGTTAAAATGTCCCGGAGATATTTGAAAATATAAAAGCCTGGTTTTGTTTCATGACTGAGTTGATAACTGAGAAAAAGCTCATGTGAGTGATTTCTGTATATGCCAGTCAACAACATTACTCCAGCTAACACACATGAATGTATTCATAAATGAGTCAGTTCTGGTTATCCAGTGGTTGACACAATGTCAGGACACAATGACACCATCGTCAAGGTCACGCAGTGTACCCTGCTCGCCTCACTGGTATTACAACAAGTAAGCTGTATGGAATTCTGAGTCACACTTGGTCCCCAGTGTTTCATGGTTATAATGTCAGACTCTGCTGTGTGCAGTGGATAGAGTATCTGGGAACAGGAAGATCGATGGGTTGATCCCCGGTTGAATCATGCGAAAATATGGTATTTGTTGTTACCCTGGCTGGAACCCATTTCAAGGGGATAAAACAAGGACTTGTGGGCCCAGTCAGGACACTGTTCAATCAGGCTCTGTAGTTTGGTTGCTAATGAGTGAGTGAGTTTTGTTTTTCGCCACACTCAGCAATATTCCATCTATATGGTGGTGGTCTGTAAATAATTGTGTCTTCACCAGACAATCCAGTGATCAACATCACAAGCATCGATCTATGCAATTGGGAACCAATGACATGTGTCAACCAAGTTAGTGAACATGACCAACTGATCCCGTTAGTCACCTGTTATGTCAAGCATAATAGCCTTTTGTGGCAAGCATTGGCTGCTGAAGGCCTATTCTCTCTGGATCTTCATAGGTTGCTAATGTGTGCTCTTACTCTGATGATAAACATAAGAGATCGGAATTCAGCCGATGGTTTGCCTGGTCCAGGGTTAACTGTATGCATCTGATATAGCTTGAATATTGCTAATATGTGCAATATTCACATACTATAGCCCTCCGGGGCACTGCTCTGCAACTGAAGCACAAGGATGTCCTGATGTATATCGTAGACCTACAGGAAGAATCAGGCTACAAACTATGTATGAGTGTTGTATTCAACATTCACTGGATTTATGTATAACTGAATTGGTTCATGTTCTACTCATACGACTGAAGGATTGATTCAGTCTTGTCAAGTAGTACCTGAATATGTTTGGTAAATAAATGACAAAAACAAAGCTGTGAGGTTGTAGGTCTTAGGTTTGTATGAGGAATAGGGAAATCTTACCCTGTGCAGTGGAGAATGCAAACTTGACTACCTTGATTCTTGTCATAAGATGTACAATATTTTGTAGAAGCTGTGAACGTTTCTTCCATGAATATCTTTATTCTGAATATAGTGGTATTTCTGTTGGTTTAATTGGTATATGCTTGTTATAATTCTTTCTTTTGGATAATGGTGATTAAAGTACATAAAGACTCAGTTATCAGTTAACCTTTTGCTGATGAATGAGTGAGTGAGATTTTTTTACGCTGCCTGTAGCAACATTCCATCAATATCACAGCATGGGACACCAGAAATGGGCTTCACTCACTCTACCCATGTTGGGAATTGAAACAAGTCATCAGTGTGGCAAGTTAATGTTTTAACCACCATAGTGCTCTCGGACATTTTAAACTATATTTTGGCTGTTGACAGCAGACCATGTACTCACTTGACATGAAATGCATGTGCTACCTACAGGCACAAGGGGTCATCTCAAAGACATTTTTATGCCCATCTGTTGATAACATTTATGTTGAGATGTGTAAAATGATGATACACATAGAAAAAATTAAATCAGTCATCGTATGGAATGTCTCAAAATATATGGGGGGCATGACCACCAGAAGATCACCCGGACTGGATATTATTTTTAAATTCTTTTGACATGCCGTTTACTTCCTCAGTTAAATTTCCCTAAAGGATCATCTTATCTTAGCTGATATCTCCCAGCCTGACTCCCCAACCACCCCAACCACCATCCGCGACACCCATCCTGCTTTTGCTTTTGAGATGTCCCCTCCTACCTGTTTCTTTTTACAGTAGTAGTAAGACTCCATGACAACTGCATCCTTTATCGTTTCTGTGTCACCGTTATAATTTTTTACGTCATTTTGCATTTTTAATGGAGCTTATTTCAAGTTTAAGCTTAATTTCATAATGGGTATTTAAAAAGTGTTCTTTGTAATGCAATATCATGTAACACAAATTTGCATAAAGCTATGGTCTGTTCCAAAAAAGTCACTTTAGATTTGGAAAAAGGAAACACATTGCTCTTTTGTGCACTGATCTCTCCTTAGTAATGTCCCTTTTCTACATTACCTATATCAATACTTCAGGACTGTAATTTAGACTGAGAACTGAGGAGGTTGAAACTTAGTTTAACAGATATTTCACTCTCACATAATAGCTACATAAACTGTAGATATCAAAGCAGGAAAAACAAAATTCTAAATGCTGACAGTACTTTAGGAAAAAAACAACCACTTGAGAATGGGCCTAATTCTGGTCAGATCATGTAAATGAATTTATGCATAGAACTGCCTGTTCCTGGAAATCCAGGCCAGGGAATTTACACACAAATATTGATTGCTATAATTATCAAAAAACATATTGGGCTGCATTGTTGTCAATTTCAAAACATGGTAAACAAAATTGAATAACTGTAATTTGAAGGAATGAAAATTTATCACCATTATGAAAATTTGACTTCATATTCATAGATCAGAAATGGGATAAAAAATAACTTAACTGTACTTTATATTATATTTGATTCATGTTTTTTTTCTTCTAAATTCAATTTCTTTAAGGGAACATTTTGAAAAATTTGTTTGCCATATGGTTATCCAGAAGACAATGTCAGAATTGTTTTAGTCGATATCCATTTTGATCCATTCCCCGCTGGAAGAGTCAATGTTGTATCCACAAATATTACAAAGATTTGTGATCCAAATTTTGATGGAACCATTGTGCTGAAATCGGATCATGTCCAGAATGGCTAAGACAGCATGCAATGTCACAGAACTGAGTTCAAATCAAACTGATTTCTTGGAATTAATTTTAATAAGGTGGCTGGTGTCATGAATGCACCATGACTCATGACGCTGTGTTTTACAATTAATGTGGTTTTTCTTTGTCACAATGTCTTTACAAGCAAAATATTTGCATTTTTTAAAGATGAGGACATTTCTTTATCCCTATGATGTTCTTTAATATTGTTTCAGTTTTCTATTTCCAATTGACAAAAATACTTTTTAATTTCTCTGGCTCCAAATATGCCTGAATCTGACTGTGTGGTGTTTGAATAAATTTCATTAAATGAAATATTAGGAAATGTTTTGGTATTATTTCCATAATGTATTGGAATATCATCTCATATTTGCCTTTCATGCATTGAAGAAATTGTCGATATTGCACAGAGAATTACTTTGATTGCAGATAATGTCTGATTTTATTATAAACACACAGAGAGAATTTCAGTTAACAGCTGGTTTGAAGTATTTCACATGGAATTCATGCTGATCTTATTACTGTCAAAAGTACTCACAATATATGAATATTCCTCGATTGACTGACTTAAATTACATATCAAGCTTGCATTTCAATCTTGCATTGTAATGATTTTATATTTAGTTATTTTCAAGGGTATAAATATTGACAGTTGTTTGGGAACCATGTTATAAGGTCAGAGTTACCTGCTTTTGGTATATTTTGTTGGAATTGTCTCCCTTTGTTCTTTTGAATGGTATCTATGGTGACACACAATTTAGAGGTTCAGAGATAAGCATGCTTAGTCTTCTTGTTGGCATTTTCATGAACGCAATCGTCAGTCCTGAGGTAATGAAATCTTTATTTCAGTGGGTGTGGGGAATGATCAGTGCTTAAGGCATATAAAAATATAACATCAATGATAAAAATCATTTAATATCGGTTTAGCACACTAAAATCGCAATGTCATCAGATTGTAATTGATTTTCAGTGCTGTGTGAAACATCATGTATTTATACTGGATAAGATACTTTCAACTTAGATATTTCTTGCGGTGGTGTGATGATATAAAAGAAAACAATGTACTCTTGATTGTTCTCCTTATGAGAATCGCCTTTAGACTGGAAGCCTAAGTATAACAAAATCAATGCTGCTTTCCCATCAACTTTATATTATTATACCTTCTGGCAGTTCGTCAGCTTAAACTTAAATGTCAAGAATTAAGATCCATTTAAGGAACGTTTCTTGCATAAATATTTACACATCCTTATCACATACGCTCAAATCTAATGCATTGCTTTTTTCACCGACAAATTGGTAGCTGACTTTTGCCATTGGCTATCGCAGGAACTTAATTTGGGGCCATCTTTGATAAATTTTGTTCTTAATGTAGTTTTTACACAGCGGAAAGTTTGTGATAGTATCTAAGGGACCTTTTTATTTATTTCACAACAATTTTCTGTGTTAGTTTGATGATTTCATTTTGATAAGACTTTATCTACTGAACACACATTTGTTCAGTCTGGAATAGTGATGAATTTTGTTTTAAAGAGTATTACGTTTGTTTTGGTAGAGTAATGATTAAAAGTTGGAGGTTAGCACTGTTTGTTTCCGTTAACTTCTGGTTCAAGAGTATGTCAGTGAAATATGTTAAATCATTACTGGTGACATGAAGCAGAGCTGTGAATGCTATACAGACTTTATGTTTTTACAACAGCTTTGGTTGTCATTAGTTGATGACAGTTACAGCTTTAAAACAAGATATTTTTAATTAATCCTGTAAGGCTAGATATGCTGATTTTCATAACACAATGCATCTTTTGTGAGTGTGTCTGACAAATTCATTTGATTCTAATGAATAATAATTATTTAAGGGGGACCATTTTATGATATACAGTCTTTGTTTTCTCAACAAGGACATCAGATCTTTAGTCCATTATGAAAACATTTTAAGAAGTGCTGTTTGTGAGTAAAGAAACTGTTTAACGTGACTCAATAAAATGTTTTAATCTCCCTGTCCATCTTCAGAGTTTTCCGCTGCCATGTAGCTGGTATATTGCTGAGTGTGGTGTAAAACTGACCTCACTCTCTCAAGCACTCACTCACTCACTCAGTACAATTACATTATTCTAACAATAGTCTCTGAATATATATGATTTTATGATAGTGAAACGAGCCCCAGTGAGATGAGAGATTCTGAACCTGAGGAAATATACATTTGCATTTAGGATTTTAACATAGCAGGGAGGGCTAGGGTGTAGGGAAAATAATGTGGTTCTGGGACTGTGAGACAGGCTAGATGCACATCATGGTGCATGATAAGGTTGGAGTTCAGTCTCCTATGAAAACATAGTTTCCCTGATATTGCTTAGATATTGGTAAAACTGTTGTAAAACAATACTCCCTCACATCACTGGTTTCACTGATATTGCTTAGATGTTCGTAAAACTGGTGTAAAACGATGCTCCCTCACATCACTAGTTTCACTGACATTGCTTAGATATTGGTAAAACTGTTGTAAAACAATACTCCCTCACATCACTGGTTTCACTGATATTGCTTAGATGTTCGTAAAACTGTTGTAAAACAATACTCCCTCACATCACTAGTTTCACTGACATTGCTTAGATATTGGTAAAACTGTTGTAAAACAATACTCCCTCACATCACTGGTTTCCCTGATATTGCTTAGATATTGGTAAAACTGGTGTAAAACAATGCTCCCTCACATCACTGTTTGATATAGATTGTATAGATTCAGGATGGAATAGCTGCCTATAGTCTTGTGCTTTAGGTGTAGTGCTAATATTGCCAACTTTATTGTAATACAGCATTGCCAAGAACATCGGTTAGGAACACCAGGACCCTAATCAGGGAATCCCTAATCCCTTAATCCATGTAATCACCTTAATCACCCTATCAAGTAATTGCCAATAACTAGCCACTGATCCCCCTCATCAGATTCAAACTGGTACCCCGATAATCACTTTATAGCTCATCCCTGTGGATTAAATAAATGTATGCCAATAATCCGGAAAGCAATTTACTTTTGATTGTCATTTATTTTCTTTAAAACTCAAGTAAATTACCCATGAAGATGTGAGTTGGAATGGCCTTCAGGAACCATTCTTGTCAAATTAGACGACTAATGGGATTGAGTGGTCAAGCTTGCTGACTTGGTTGACACATTTCATTGGTTCCCAATTGCATAGATTGGTGCTCATTATGATCACTGGATTGTCTGGTCCAGACTTCTGCCACCATACAGCTGGAATAATGCTGAGAGTGGCATTAAACAGCAAACAAACAAAATAAAACATTGCAAAATTTGTTGATGCATATACATTTGTATCTGTCTTTGTTATGGAGTCCTCTTTACACATATTGTAAATATGTCACTCAAAAGAAATTGAACACTCATATGACTTTGGTTAATTGGTCAAGGAATTTCAGACTGCCTACAGACATATAAGAATTCAGGTGTTCTTTAACTTTAGTTGATGTAATGTGTACCTCAAGAAGAATAAGCGTGTATATCTTGACATAGCAATCTTCTGAAATGCTACAAATGAAAAACTTATATAAAATATATTGATTTCACAAATATCAACTAATACAACATAGATATATCTATCTAGTATTTCAAGTATGTTGAAATAGAGTTCCAGAAGATGTGTTTATACAACTCCAAAAAGTCTGATTTCTTGTACATGTATATTGATTTGCGAAATGTCAGCGCACCCAGCATTTGACCCAGATAAGTAGGCTACTCAAGTACAATGGTGTTCATCTATCTTCTAAGAGTTTACCATTTCATAACACAGGAAATTGAGTTACTTCAAAAGAAAATCGATCTCTTCTAAGATGGCGAGCCATTTGTTGTGATATATAGAGATCAGTTTTGGATCAGTTTCAATATTGGATCCAATGACTATCTTTACAGGGTTTCGTTCAAGCTGAGCACTTGCGCATGTAATTTTTTTCCACGGAATCCCATTAAATTCTCTTTGAGGAAAGTCTAGACATGGTAATTGGCCTACATCAGAATTCTTTGAATCTGCAATTACCACTTTAGTGCACCATGTATGTTTGGGGTATAGTAAAAATTGATAGGTGTGGGCTCGAGTGATGGGATCCGTGTCAGGAAGGAGGTAGATATATTCTGATCACAATCTCAGGTCTTTATGGATAGGGTTTGAAGCATTCTGATTTATTCCTCACATAAGTACAACGTGTGAAGATATTATTAATACATATTATTAAAACATATATAAAACAACTTGTTTTACAAATAGTGAATGTTTTCTAAACAATTTTCAAACAATTTGTCCCCACTTTTGAAGTCTGTTTCAGTTGTTTCTAAATAAAAAGGTACAAATATGCTTGTGTGAGGTAATGTTATTAGCTTAGTATGGAACTTAAAAGATTCTTATTTCCATGGAAATAGGTGCAGTGAGATGAAGTAATATGTGATGTTATGTTCAAGGTTATACATGTGCATGCACATGAAAGTTAGTTTGCCTTGCTTGTGGAATGTGAGCTGAATGGAACAGGGATAGGAGGCCACCAAGTGTAACACATTTGTGAATGTGAGTCATTGTAACTGATAGTTACTGCTCAAGATGGTCCATTTTCCAAATGTCACAGATCTGGTCCCATGGTTTTACTGACTCTTCGCAGTTTGCTGAATTTGGTATATATATGATTTCATAAGCATATAATTCCTTCTGTGGGAGGAACTCCTGTATATGTTATACTGCTGACGAGCAAAACATTCACATGCTGTTGTAGGATATGGAAACTGAGCAAAATTTATACATTTACTAATTCAGTTTGTTTTTGATTGGTTGATGAAATCACCAGGAAATAAACATACCTAGAAAAATGAGATGGTTATTATTCATGACACAAACAAATAATCCCTGAAAAAAATATTGAATTATTGATAAAATTATAATGTAGAAGAGTGGTATCATCTGCATCTTATTATCATCATCATTTGCATCTAATTATCATCTGCATCTTATCATTATCAATTGTCTGTCATTATCATTATAACCTTCATATTATTAGGTATTATCTGTGTCTCATTATCATTATCATCTGCATGTTATCATTGTCTGCATTTATCATCTCATCATTGTCATCTGCATATTATCATCATATTAATCTCATTGTCATTATCATATGATTATCATTTGCACATCATTATCATTATCATTTACGTTTCATTCTCATTATCATTATCATTATCATTTGCATCTCATTGTCATTATCATCTGTGTCTCAATATCATTGTCATATGCATCCCATTAGTTTGTCTACATTACATATACAGTCAGTTTACCACAGCCCTTCAATATTATCATGCACATGTAGAGGCAAGGAAGGATAACAGACTCTGGATGCACAAGTCCGGGCAGTTCCGGAGAAGGTTCTGACAATGTTAAGCCAGAGGTAATCAGTTTGACATGGCACCATTATCTGCATTAGAACCATAGATTGCTGTAATATTTCAGCTTCCAAATGCTTTCTCCTAGAAGTTACGTACTATGAGGCAGTTGTGTTTGGATGACTCTGGTTTTCATAATCAATATTTAATCTAGGTTGAAACATTTTGTTTTTCAAATCTCAAGGATTGGAAATACATCTGTTGTTACCAATTAAAGATTTCTAACATTATTCTTTTTAACAAATTGCCAAAATGTTGCCCCCCATGAGTCAAAGTGAGTATGCCTCAAATATCAATTATGGTCATGAATCACAGATTATCAAATTAAAGGCATTGACATGAAAAGCAGCCTTTAAAAATATAATGAGTCCTCGTGAGAACAGTTTTCAGGCCTTAAAATTTCTTGGAGGTATTTTCCAAAAAGTTTTACCCCACCAGGAATACAATGATGAACCCAGGGCTTCTACTGTTGCGTCTCTGGGGATCCTGCATGGTCCTCTTGCCCCGGATGAAGATGCAGATAGACGCAATGTGAACCCTCTTATTTAGGCCCTCAAAGCCATGTTGTCAAAAGAAGTGAAGTGTTTCTTTGCTACATGAGCGTATAACACAATGCTAATTGTCAGGTCTTTTGTGGCAGAGGGAGGTCACGTGATGTAAAAAGTGCCATTGAATCATGATTTTTCCTGATTTTTCTTTTGTTCTGTTACTGAGAACATGATTATGTTGTGTAAAATGTGAACTTGGCGAAAGAATCAATCATCTATGATTACTGTTTAAGTTCAGGGTTTGTAAGCATGTGATTACAAGTTTTTTTTGGTGTTTTATTTCTGATATGAGTCGACTTGCTGGTCCATTGGATCAAATTTAGAGCTCTTAAGATTGTACGGATTGAGAATGTCTGACTGTAATGGCAGGTTTGTGTGTGAAAGTCACAAGATAGGTCATTCCATGCAGGAGATAGGAGTTAAAACTGAATTGATAGGAATTGTTCATGATACATTATGAAAAAGATGATGCCGTGGAAAACATGTTTTTTATTTGATTCCACTATATCCAGTTGGGAATGTTCCAAAAGACATTTGAGCTTTTTTTTGTGACTCCATTGAACATTAAACTTCAGTTACTGCACTTTTTTTGAGGTTCATTTTCAAATTCCCAAATGCAGAAGTTGAACACCAAATGAGATAGAAATATGTATGAAGCAATAATGTTCCTGTTACTTTGCACTATATTTTTCACACACACACAAAAATGCATTAGATATATATTTAATTTTGACACATATTTAATTTATACATTTTTCTGGTAAAATATCAAAAACATCAAGAGATTAACCAGTCTTGATTATCACAGAAACAAATTGCACAGGGTGTAGAAAACAAACAGTAAAAATAATATGAATCAAAATGAAAATCATTGTGGACACCAGGTGGTCATGACTAGGGTTTCCTGTTAGAGCACCTGACATTCTTATAGTTTGTATAATGAAGCAAGGACATGCTATGCTATACATACATACATACAGATACATACATACATACATACATACATACATACATACATACATACATACATACATACATACATACATACAGACATACAGACATACACACACACACACACATACACACACACACACATACATGCACCACGCACGCACGCACGCACGCACGCACGCACGCACGCACGCACGCACGCACGCACGCACGCACGCACGCACGCACGCACGCACGCACGCGCGCACGCACGCACGTGCGCACGCACGTGCGCACATACATACATACATATACCAAAGTAGGTACATACTAAGTTACACATGCATTCATTTCAACATTACATATTCATGTTGTGTTGTTGTACTGACAGTAATCAGTCCAGTGTCAATTTCAATGATGTGAGCATACCTCATTACTACTGTTACAATTTGTTTCCTCTTATCTTAAATTATGCATTTCCAAGAGGTCAGTATGTCTCCTTTCCATGCTTTTCTGTTTTGTCTCAAAATAAACCTATCAATATGTAGTGGAGTGATATGGCTGAATTATTTCTGACTATAACATGAAATCCCATTTTCTCTCTTACGCATCATGTCAGGAATTCTATTTTATTGATGTTTGTATTTTAAGTAGAGGTTGCAATGCTGAATAGCCACAAATTGTATAGCCGGCTGGTACATGTGACAAAATGTTGGGTGATTCATCAAATAATTTTATTGCTTTTTGTGCAGTAAATAATAATACATGGATTAACCTGGGATTAGCAGTTTTGAAAGTTTCATGTCAATGACACATTCACATAGATCACTTTCCTCGGTGCCATTGTCAACATGTCATCAAGTGTTGCTATCATGTAATAAACGTGGTCATGAGGACATCGGTTTTGTCAGTTGAGGCACATCTGGTGGAGTGTACATAGAACTTGATGATGCCTGATCATGTAACTGGTTGTGCTTGCTTGTAGTAAACAGAAGGGTAATTTGACCATGACAGGAGACATTGGTGCCGGCATTGGTAGGTTCCTGAAGCATGGCAATAGTACCAGACACTGGTGTCCTATGTGTGACTCATGAACTAATGCAAATAATATTGATGTAATTTCACCACTTTAGCTCATATTTCATCATTATTATCATTCTTTGTCCGGGTGAGGTTGAAGACCTCTGTTGATTTATGAGCATGATGAATGTTTGGACAGTCTTTTTTTCCAAATGCATTGTTTGGCTAGACTGATGACATTTATTCTTGTGCTTCATTTTCATTTGTTTTTTTCATGCTGATCTAGTAGCGTTTCTGCCTTGTCATTCTGATTTTAAAAATTCATAAGTGATTATGTGTTTCTGAATATTTTTCTGCTGTTCTGTTTGATTTATCATGAGACATGTTATATCATGAAACATGATGATGATCATGATGATGAAACACCATCATCATCATCATCATCATCATCATTATTTGTCTTGAAATTAAGCTGAAACTGAAGAGTATAAGTACATGATAATATAATACTTTATGCAATCAATCACATGTAATTAAGCAGTTTATTCAAGAAACAAAGTTTGCAGGGGCATGAATAGACTTGCACAAGTTAATTAATGATTTATAGTTTAAATTAACGGTCTGAAAGAAACAACACAGAAATATCAGGACTTGGGCAGAATTAGTATACATCCATGGGATGAGCATTTAGTACAGTCTTGGAGCAAGGTCATTGTTCAAACGTATGTAGAATATTTTCTTTTTATAGACAGTGCAACTCACTTTGAAAATTATTCTCATTATGTGCTTTCTCTTTTCAATTAACTATTTTGGGTTAGAAAAAGTCTGCAGCTCAGGTCAGCATCTGTGACAGCATCCTGCTTCAACAGCATGGATTGTGAATGACAATATCAGTCAGTGGATTATCTGGTCTAGACTTGTGAACTTACAGTCCATAGAAGTGCAGCTGTCACATTGCCTTAGACAACAAAATGTGATACAGATGACAAGGAAGTTATGACAGGGAAGAACTTTGTGGTGTTACTGGAGATTTGTTCTCTAGCAATACTGTTTCAGAATGATTTAGTATGGTTGGAATACAAGATATCAAAAAATAGATAAGTAATATTTTTAGCATTTCATCTGAGGAGACTTGTTGTCTGCCATTAATGGTTTGTAGCAGTAATATTATAACAGTTTATCTAACAAACTGTTTTATGTTACATGCAAGGGAAAGCAGTTGTCAAACATTGATACATTTTGTTATTGCATTTCATATGACATGCATGCTATTGAGCTGCCGTGCAAATATAGGAGACATACATGCAAGTAAAATTTCATTTTCTTTTGCAGCCAATGAAAAGATCAAAGACATTAAGACAAAACCAAAGAATTCTGCTCAAATGGTAAGTCTTTTTTTCCCACTTTCCCAATATGCTTCAGAACATGGATGTTTTCTTTCAGGAATCAGTTGTGCAGAACATATGGCCTCAGAGAATTTCACACATTTTGATGGAATAAGCTTTCAGGGCCTTAAAAGTCTAAGATGAGATTTCTTCAGGACAAGGATTTTAAACATGGGCTATCTTAGCACTCTCAAGATAATAGAGCTTATCAAAGTATGCATGGTGCTTTTGCCATGGTAAATATATGAAAGTATGATTAAAGTGCCAAACTGGCACCAGTCCCTGGTGTACACATTAGCATTACGGGAGGAGACTAGTACCACAACTATGACATGCCATTGTTGAAAAATGGTTGTAGTTCTCGAATGGTGCCAGTTGTTTGGTTGTATTACAAGATGTTGCATAATTTAGTAATTATTGAGTCTGAATGCTTTGACAGTTTCATATTTAATGTTATTAATAAATATCTGCAAAGGGGCATTAACCAATAAGTGCCATCTAAGCCAGAGGTCATTTTTTTTGACATGGCAAGTCACAAGGTCGAGAAACACCAGTACAGGTTATGCAAATGCCACATGTCCAACACCATTTAATTAAATGGACACGTTCTGCATAATCCTCTGTGTCAGCTAATATTAGTGGTGTCCCTTATTGTGGGCTGGTATTGGATTAAGTGGATCTGATGCTGTCAAGTAAAACTGACAGAGCGGTAACTGACACACAACTTGGATGACTTGAATGCAGAAGTTGACATCAGAAATGATGTCATATTTTTAGCCACCAGACCAGAGGGCTAAAAAGACATTTTATCTAAGTGAACAGGTCTGTCTTCCAGACCACACAAACATCTGAAATATGAACTCACCATTATCTTCCACTCGAGTTAGAAATTACACCAATGCTGCCAGCCTTTAGCAAGCTTAAGCTGTTGGAGAAATGAATCATAATATCCTTAAACAATTACATTTAGTGAATATGGACTATTAAAGCATCTTCCTGGTTAAATTACCAATATCCAGGAAGCATCCTACAAATGATCATGTATACTGATGAAAAATAATTAGGGAACATATAAATATAGCATCAACATTATTTCATATGAATGGATAGATCCAGGGGGATATCTATCTCTTCCTATATCAGATCATTTGAGTGTCAGTATTAATGTCCTGTTCTTTTTATCACTTGTGTAAAATCTATACAAAATTTTCATCAAGATCAATGCACCTTATCTTGACATTAAAATGAAAATGTATGCAACATATATACTTCTTATATACTTTATATATACTTCCATGTTGTCTTTTTCGATCAAGTAGCACATCAATCATGAATTTGCCAAACGTAATTTGAGCATATTAAACAATATACTCTTTATCATATTTAACACATTAAACGGAGGAACTATATTATTGCATTTTTAATTCTAATATAAGTTGTTTAGGTCCTGATTTGACATTTTCAAATCTTTCAAACAGACAATTAATAGTTTTGAAGCAGTTTTACAAACATATTGTACATAAATGATATATGGCTATACCAGCTCAAGGAATGGATATGTTTGGCTGACAGGGTGGTATATAAGATGAATTATACCATGTTAGTGACATGAAAAATGTGACATTTTCCTGTAACAGTCCATGTCAAATATGCTGAAGACACTGGAAGTTAGCCAAACTAACAAACCAAATTATCATCCTAAATTTGGTATCATTTAAAGTGTTTATATTGTGACAATGAGAAATGTGAGCAAAATGTCATTTCTGTTGTAAAATTGTTATCGTCCCCCTGCATGTAATGCGGGGGGATATAGTCGACGCCTTGTCTGTCCGTCCATCTATCTGTCCCTCCATCTGTAATCATTTTGTTTCTTGAGGATAACTCAGAAACCGTTCAATATTTTTAGACCAAACTTGATAGATATAATAATCCCAGCCTATGGTTGTGCCTTTTGCTATTTACAGATTTTTGACAATTATATTTGTTTTGCTTTTCCATGAAACATTTTGGTGTTAGTCTTGTGGTGGGGTGGGCTTCGTTTCTGGAGCAGAACTCAAAAACCGTTGCTTATTTTTCTGCAAAACTTGGTAGATATATCAATCAGAACATGATGTGGTGCCTTTTGCTATGTACAGGTTCTTGTGATTTATTAGTTTCTTGGTTTCCATGGACACGTTTCGGATCTAGTCTCAAAAGTGAGAGGTGTGTTTCGTTTCCGGAGCAGAACTCAAAAACCGTTAAATATTTGTCTGTAAAACTCGGTAGATATATCAGTCAGAACCTGAAGTGGTGGTTTTTGCTATTTACAGGTTTTCTGATTTATCATTTTTTCGGTTTCCATGGAAACGTTTTGGACTTAGTCTCAAAATTGAGGGATGGGCTTTGTTTCTGGAGCAGAACTCAAAAACTGTTGAGTACTTTTCTGCAAAACTAAGAGATTAAGTAACTGTCAGATGATTTGTCCTTTCAAATATGTGGGAGCCGGGGGGATATGTCATCTTCTGATGACTCTTGTCATTGTACTTTTTGCAGGTGTTCAACCAAAATTCATCATTTACATCTCCCATATTCTGTGTTGGATGAAAATGGTTTAAATGGAATTTCCGAAAAACATTTGTCAAAAATGATAAAGTTTCATATTTCCTTATCTTTTCATCTTTGTGGTAATAAATGTCCAGGAATTGTATTTGCTGTAAATTTATGTTTTTAACGTTTGCTTCTAAGGGATATTTTTCTGCAAATGCCATCAAAAGATTAATATGTCACAATGATATATTCTACCTTGCATTTTATTGTTTACTGGTATAAAAACTGCATCATATGAAAATGATTTAAACAAGCATCCCACTGCATTGTGACTATGATATATAGCATCACTGATTAGGTGCGTGCAGATTTGATGAAGATAAGCAGAAATAACTGCTAAGATATTATGTTATTAATAACCTAACTATAATGATTATGAAAATGTTTATTATACAGATATGTGACCTACTCCTGAATGTGGAAGTAAAACAAACATAACATCTCTAAGATTCTTCCCCTTTCAAACTCTTGTGCATTTCTAGTGCAGAAATGATTAGACATTAACTCTGATTCTGAATTAACTAGAAATATGAAAAGTGGGTTTATTCCCAGGCAGATTTTAAGTAAACATCATCTGTACTCTAATAATCATCAAAGAAAAAGCTAGGGGTTTCAAAACCAGTACAAGTATAGCTATCACATAAAACATAAAAAGAACATCATAATTGTTACTTTTGACCAACAGGAAAGGGAGATAATTGCACATGTGTTCTCCATCAGCGATAGTTTATACACTAAAATCAAAGTTAAATGTTGAACTCCAAACCGCAAGTGTCTTGTGAGAGTTTTTACATATGTTTTGGCAATGATTTCTTCATTAGCTAATGGGTATTTTATTTAAAAGTAAAACATCATGATGACTTCAGCAGATATTTTGTCAGTTAGCAGGTTGTAAATATTCAGATATGGTTCGTCCTCACTTCCGGAATAAGTGGATTTTATGTGTGAGATTTCACAGCTGACCAAATTAAAATAGTTTGAGAAATTTAAATGTGAATTTTTTTGTGTTTATTCTTTAAGTTGTCATTTTATTTACTTTATGTAAGTATGAATATGAAATTATGTTTTTTTTATTAGATGAATATTTAGTTTGAATTATAATTGTGCAGTCACAGTTTAAAAGTCTTGTCACTTTGATTATTTCAGAAGTCTGAAAAACATCCGTTTTACCAAAGTTTCCCAGTGTTTAGGTTCTTGAAGTGAAATGAAGCTCCCTGGCCCCACTGCCAGTAGAAATTAATACCCAATTTCCTTTGCAATCAATAACCCCTCCCTGACAGAATGGTTTGCCCTAATGCACCCTCCCCCTCCAAGTTGAAATGGAACATGCTGGGTTGCCAATGAAAACCATCGGCTTTGAAGACAGAAAAGAATGGCGAGGAAACAAATTTATCTGTGTGAAACTCATGGGTCATCAAGAAATTCTCCCCCCACATATGTAGTGTGCAGATGTGTGTTTAGATACTTATCTGCATAGGTATTCTCATCACAGCGCATGTGCATGTGTGTTGAGAGTGTGGAACCAGTCTTGTGTCAAGTTTGCAGGAGTACACGTGCAGTTTGTTTTGCCTACTTGGGATTGTTTGGGGACTGGAGTTAATTTGAACAAGTTTGGATTATTTTAAAGGATTTTTCTGGTTGAGATTTATATTTTTAGGTGAGTATTGTTTTACATGTAATATTCAAGCATCTGTGATTCAGATGTGTAGAAATGGTAAGGGTTTCATTTAAGTTATGTCATTTATTTTGTGAATTTTCTGAATTACCTCAGTTACTTTACTGAAGAAATTCTTTAGAACATTGATTGTTTTCTTCACTTTATTTGTTTCTGATCAGTTCATGGTTTATAATTCATTCATTCGGTCCAAGACAAAAACATATTCAAGATCATGCTAAAAAGAATGGGAAAGTTGAAAGTGGTAACACACCTCAGTTCCATCGCTACCATAGTGTCCATGTTTACAGAGACAATATACAAGACTGTGCCTGTAACAGAACACCAGCCACTGTTCCCACTGGGGGAATAGCTAAGGGTGGAGCCAGCCAGCTACAGAAGCAGAGGGTTGTGCAGGAGGGGAGAGTTGCAGGGGATAAGATGGGATACAATGGGGAACAAGTGTATGGGGGTTAATGCAGACATCAGGAAGCTGAAGAGACTGAGGTGAGCTGTTGTCTTGAGCTAAGTGGTTGGGATTGTTGATGTAAGAAAAGTTGATGAGATACTTGAGGCTAGTTAACAAGATGATGCCAGGAACTGGTTGATCAGGGCTTTTGATTGTGGTCTATGGGATGTTAAAAACTTTTTCTTTTAAATATGCCTGCTTGTTCGATGACATGAGTGTGCAGAGGGGGATATTATAGAGGCAAATTGTATGTAGATAGTCAAAAGATCAGATAAACTGCATATCTGTGTAAAATATGCATTGAAAGATAATTGTTGCATACCAATTATACATTTAAAATGTAAGGTACACAAAAAGTTTAAAATATATGCTTATGGAATATGTTTGTAAAAGTCGCTTACAGAATGAAAAAGACTTTGATTGCTATGAAGTTGTACTGTAAGTATAGGACAAGTGTTATACTGCCAGAATGGGATGGGTGAGTTTTGTATGAAATCATTACAGATTTAAGTTGGTTTTGATTAGTTATCACATAAGGCAGTACATGCATGCTAGTAAACCTACTCACAGACATATACTCAGGTGAGCAAAATCACTGACATAATCACATATTTGAAAGCAGTAGGTAACGCAAAATGAAATGCCCACTCGACATTCATAATACCCACTCCAGCAAATACAGTTGTTACAATACCCACATGAGTGAAATCTGATCTGGAGCTCTAGGTACTTGAAGTTCCTTGTTCCGGTGATTGGAACTAGGTAAGCTGGTATGGATGGGTATGAGACATTTAGGGTGAGGTGATGGTGCATTGCTGTGTGAGATAGAATTGTGTAGGATTGGCATTAGAATGCTGAAAAATGGGCAGTTGAGAGTATAAATGAGAGAGAAGCTTTCAGAAGTAAAATATGGCAGTGTTGAAGAAGTGGAAGTTCATAAATAATATGAAGACACTGTGACAAAGTTTGGGCATTGGGTTGAGAATGGATTGAAAACAGGCAAACTTTACAAGGCTGTGGTGATGTTTGATATCGTTATGGTAGTTTTGATTGTAATAAATAAGCCCTTATAAATTGAAGAGGAGACCCAGGGAGGCCCAAGATTCAGAGCTTCACCTGGATAAAGCTATACTTGCTTCATTTAGGGATTTAACATTGCTGGAGGAGCTAGACTGTAGGGAAAATAACATGGTTGAGGGACTTTGAGACAGACTACTGAGACCAATACTAGTACAGAATTACCCCCAAACCAGCAGTACAACTATTGAATGTCAAGAAACTGCCAATGTATCTGCTATCATGTGAAATCCCCAGCAAGTAGGTAAATCAACACAGATTTCATAATGGTGTGTTACATAAACCTGGAAATGCCTACTAGGTAATCTGAAAGCAGATCTGGTTCTAGACCCTTTGAAACAGATGAGTGTCAATCAAAGAATTATGGCCTATCATTTGGCACTCAGTTGTCAAAGGCGGGGCCCACCTGGACCTAATTTGTTTGAAACTTGAGTCATACTTTTCTCATCTCATGCTGAGATCAGAAGTGTCAGTAGATTACTGGCTTCCTCACCAATTTAAAATCGGAAAGTCATGTTTACTTTTAATTCAGGATTTAACTTGTTGATTCATGGACAGTAATAAAAAGGATAGACTGAAATGGTTGTATGTCGAAGTTGTTTTCCGTTCCAGATTGCTTAATTCATTTTGCCATGAAAAAAAGTATAAAGAAGCTTAATATGTTATTCAGGTTTATAATGTGTTTTGCAGCCAGTCTGGCAGATATATGTGGTATTACATGGCAAAAACAGTCTACAAATAACAAACACATTGTGGATATAATTTATGCATGCTTTCATAGTTGATTGATATTATGCATGGTTGAAGTTATCAGCATAAATTGATATATGCAAATTTTGAATTGATGAGTCATAAAGGCCTCAAATTATTGCTCGTCAGTTTCTCACATTTAGTGTCAGCTGGCCTGTCTCCTCAGACACTGAGGACATGATTATTTAATGTGATATTTTCATTCAGCGATTTCTTTGATCATTGTCTGTTTAAACAAAAAGTCATCAAGATTGAAGTCATTTTGCAGTTAAGTCTTTATGCTCACCTGACTAAATCTCATTATTACACCTGTCAGTCATTGAAGTGAACCATGCAGTTTAAGTCATAATGGGTACCAATTCTTAAAAAAATCTATAATGCGACATGCATGTTGAATATGACATAATATATCACATTCTTATCAAATGATATCACGTGCAGAAGGACAACAATGTAAATTTTGTTCATTGATGATATCATTGTCTTGCTGTGGCACTAACTCTCCCAGTGGATATTATGGGTACCGTTTGGATGACAACAGGTTTATGATGCCGACCGAAATTTATTACTATTGATTTGTGATTGACTGAAATTAACCTCTTTTAGCAAGAGACCTGTGGATACCTCCAGTGTTGTCACTGGCGTTTTTGCCCTGAGATTTGATCAGGCATGATGTTAGGATGCAGTGTGGGTGGTCCAGACTGTAGGTGTCAGAGGATATTACTTTATCATAAAAAATATACACTGTTGAGAGATTTATATTTTGGTTTGGCCATGATGAATTGATTCTGAGATGGCGATGATGAGAAATAGATGTGCTGAGGCTGAGGTATACAGACTTACAATACAATGTGAAGAATGCAATAGATTCTGAATACATGATATGTTACTGTGCATAAAAACTACTTATTCATTCATTATACATCATTTTACAGCTAGTTCTTGTGCCTTCATCAGGTAAATGATAAAATTCTAATCCTTTTCAAGCACTACTATGGACTGTTGTTAGCATCGTATTCTTATGACTACACCACAAGAATTCTTGAGATTAATGTATTTTGTTTTTATTTATTGGAAAGGAAATAAGAGATATGGCAATTTTTTAGGTTGGTACAAAAATATTTAAAGGAAAACACTAGATTATGTGAATAAGTAGAATGTGTTGGTGGGTCTGGTTGGAGTCGTGTATGCCTTAACCCAGTGGATGTATTCTGTTTGGAGGATAGATTACTTAAGTTATTTGGAATTTTATTATTTTAAAATGTAATTGAGTTATAAATTCATCTGTTTCAGATTGTCAAATTCAGATTGAACACTGAGTAAAGACTTAACATTTTTTGGAGAAATTGGAGCCAGAATGTATTGCTATAAGATAAGACAAGATATTTTTATTGCATAGCATTCCACGAAGAAGCAGCAACAATGCTAGTATTCTGTAGACTACAGATATAAACACTGTAGGTACAAAGATTTAGACATACAGATATATGTGGTGTAAATCTTCACTTATTAAGTTGTGTTTGGTTTGGCAGAAATTACCCTTTGTATATCCCTTTCTTAAACCAAAATGCCTGTATTATTAAATTTATCTAACTTCCCCCAAGGAAGTTTGAAAGTGTTCCATGCCTGTCACTCCTTTGGAATGAACCATGCTGTTTCTATTGATATGAATTAAATCTTTGCTGAAAGCATGCTATAAAATGATATATTCATGTCACATGAACTGACTATATCTATTGACATATTTAACTAAATTATGCTTGAGGAGTAATGTCAGTACTAAAATGCGCAATAATGAGTTCTGAACTGAAAACAATGGTTAAATGGTAGGGGTGTCAGTTAATACAGGTACATGAAATGCATTGCAGGTGATTTAGTATGATCAGCTTTGGCTTTGATATATAGATGGATAAGTGACAAAGAAAGTTACCAACCTTTATTCAGTTTGGTCCTTGTAAATATTATTAAATCTTAAATGTGCCACTGCACTTCTTTCTCTTCTTAAAGTGATGTTTACTGTGACTGATATACAACAGAAACTTGTCATTCTTAGCTTCATTTTCACAAATCTCTAGTAAGCCTAAGTTTTTTTAAGTAACATTTACATGCCCTATGTTACAGAATAATCCTATAGTACATCCTGTCTTACAGTATAGGAGGTACGAGAAAAGAGATCTTAGTCTTACGAGAGTTTTTTGAAACATGGCCATGATTCTATACTTCTGATACTATTTATGTTGAGGTCAGCAGGTTTGTAACCCATTCAAAAACAAACGTGAGGCCTTGTTAGTTTTTGTGGTTGCCATCAGCTGTAGAATTTTGTTTATGGAAAATAAATATATTGCTTTTGTGCCAATTGAGATTGAAGACATTAAAACAGTGTGTCTGAAATAGTTGTATGTGATGTGGTCTTCTTGCCATTTTTGGTTGCCTGCTTTGGAATCATTTAGTCAGTCAATTACACTAATATCTGGTCAAATATTTTTTGAAAAAAAAAGTTTTTAAATTATCATTTTCTAACTGCAGTAATCTAGACTTGCCTAGACTTAACATGTCCTTCATCAGATATATTGGCTCAGCTTCAGCATGACAAACTACCAATCAGTAATATGTATGATATAATAGCAAATTTTGATTTAACAATGTATCTTTTTTTACACTGTTGTAAATTATAAAGAATATCTCATATAAATGTCATGATCTTCCACATGGTTTTTATGGCCACTGTGCCATTGATGAGGTGAATACATTGTCTTATTAGTCAGTTTCCTAGTGAGTTCCTTTTTAAAACCATTTAGCCAAGAGTTGGTATCCTTCCTCAGCAGACAGTGATTTCTGTACAAAATAACAACTTGCATGCAATAAAAATCAATCATGTCATTATGTTTCAGTTTGAGTGCAATTTAATACTTAATCCCTGCTGTTATCCTTTCAAAATGGAAAACATCAAATTTGAAAATTTCTTCACCTTTTTTCATCTTTTCACCTGTAATAGAGATTACCTGTCTCATTTCTGGTTTCAAACAACCAGTTTTTGCTCTAATCAGTTCTGTATGCCAGATTTGCATTAAAATCTCATAAGGTGTCTCAGGGATACTTTTTAAGAGCAAGTATTAATTGACTCAATCATCATGGTTGTGTCATTGAGATAGGAACGGAATAGTATTGATTTCTTGTATGTACAAAGGGGAGGTAATTTATAGTCTTTGTTTTCACTGAAATTCAGATTGCACCTGAAGTTGAATTGTGTACTTGATCAAGTCTTATTTGAGTTTGAAAATTGAATTAATTTTCTAGAACTATCATTTATTTTTTAATTTGAATTTCATTTGAATTAATGCAGTTTATTCTGATGGATGAATTGGAATTGATATTTTTAGGATGAGTGGTATGGATTTTCAGTTAAAAGATCATGAAAGATAATTGTTTTTTCTCCTAGGCAAATGTCAAGGGTGTGAAATCATTCCTTTCTTTCAGCGTCAGTGTTAGTGTTAACAAATGATAATGTCGGAATGTACTGTTCAATAACAAATTGTTATATCTGTAACTATGGTGTATTAATGAGAAATGATGGGGAGTACATGCAGAATAATAATGGTATTTATTGTATGAATTTTGTGATGATTATAAGTGTTATAAAGACAATGTTGATGATGATGATGATGATGATGATGATGATGATGATGATGATGATGATGATGATGATTTTGCAATATTCTTTCCATCGGTCACATCAGATGTATGAATCACAGCAATGTAAATATGGTCAATATCAGTTGTATCCCTCTGGTCAATATTGGCTACCCTTCTCCGGCCAATCAGTGGTCAGCCTTGCCATGTGGTCTTGTGTGAACACAGCATGTGCCACCAGCAGCTTTATTCCCCAGATGAGTGATAGTAACCAATTTGTTGAAGTGGGATATAAATTGATAGTCGAAGAAAGGAATTGATCCATGATTTGTGTGTTTACTTTTCAACATTTGCTCCCTCAAGTGACTCTTATGGCCTCATAAGTTCTTTTGTTGGAAACAGGCATTGTGGGTTTGTCATGGGGAGGGAGTTGTTCATTTCAGGAAGTGGAGAATATGGAAATATGGAAGTGCATCTGTTTGTGCTAGCCAGGGCTAAGCTGAAGATAGGGGTAATGGGTTATGGTGATAGTAGTCGAGAACGGAGTTGTTTTTGTGTTTCTAGGGAGAGACATGTCAATTGTCCTAACTTAGCTTTTTCCATGGCTTAAAAGGACAAAATGTAGACAGAAATGTTTATCATGATCTTGAGACTAAATGTATGTTAAGAAAATAAAGAAACATCAAAGACTGATTTTTTTTGTCAGGTTAAGCAATGAAGTTTTCCATCCTTAAAAAAAGAATACATGCAAATTGTGGGTATTTATATTGTTTCCTTGGAAGAAAATGAAAGTAAGAAAATGCCAGTTATTGCTATTTTTCGTGTGAAATAAATTAAGATTTATAAAATATATACTGAACAGCAAAAGAAATCCAACTTTCTGCTTTTGTAAAGGTTTTAAATGGAAGACATAAAAGTGAACACTTAGGAAATAAACATACTCCTCAGGTTCGGTTTTAGATCAGGTTTAGAGCTATTACAATTTCATTATATACCCCTGAGTTTCCAACACTGTATGCTTATCTCTGTTCTACCATAACCATGTTATAAAAATTTAGAAACAATACATACTGTGTTGGAAAATCAGAGGTACAGAACATGATTATATACCTCTGAATGACTTTGACCAGCCAATCACAGTTCAGTATTTACCCAGTAGAATTACTTTTATGAGATTTCATTTCTTTACAAATTTATTTTTGCTGAGTATAGATTTGAACCATAAATATAAAAGTTAAATTAATTATGTGTTACTTTAAGAAGTATTAATCAGAAACTAAAAATCTATACCATGAATGGTTAACATTAATAATTAGGAGATGAACATATGGTGTTGGAAAATCAGAGGTCTATAACAAAATTATAGTAGCTCTAAATTTGATTTAAAGATGAACACATAGGGTGAGGTTTTAAGTGACAAATTTAGAACTAATAAAATCAGGAAAATGAGAGGTATATAATGTGATTTTATACCTCTGAATGACTAAATTCATCAGTCAGTCACAATTCAGTATTTACTGAAGTCAAAGCAGAATATCCTTCTATAAGCACTAGAGAAATGAAAGACATACCGTGGTAGAACATGTTACATGTATCTAATACAGTATGTAGGATACCTACACTTGTATGAATCTTGCCCTGTTAAATGGAACAATTGATATGGAACACAAGGGCGTGATTGCTCACACAGAGCTTATATCATGTCCAGGTTGAAGAGAATGAAGAATTAACATTGAAGTACTCCATGTAAAGTTTTGTTGACTGTGCATGACAATGCAAAATGAACACCAACAATGTGTTCCTGTGTTCTCTTTTGTCAATTTCTGTATGCAAAGAAATGATGAAGAAATGGGCTATCTTTATATGTGAACAGACCACCCACAAAGTAAGATAGAAAGGAGAGGTCTATTGTCATATATTGCGCTGTTGATGTGGGTCATCGCACCACACATTCAGCAACAATGTATGAACAATGAAAATTGTCCACACTATCTTTTTCTCAGTGCCAGAGGATTAAGACAAAATGATCACTGTAGCATTAAACTATGTTGACATGATAATCAAAACTGTTATAGATTTCATCTAAAGTTAAACAGAGAAATTTGTTCCGGTGCATTTTCGTCATTTTCTAAGACAGCTATTATCTCTAGTGTTAAGGAGGTGGCAAATGGACGTTCAGATGATCGAATCTGTAAGTAAATAATCCATTTCTATGGTGCGTTTGGTATGAAAAAGAATTCATCAGCATTAGTGTCGAAGATTGAAAATGAAATAGACAATCTGATTTGATGGGTGTGAAATGAAATGCACATCAAACATAGTGTATGGCATTTTATCAATTGTGTCATTATCCCAAGGATATTGACAAGAGCTCTTGCCTCTCTCAGTAATGATTCTTTACAAAAGATAAAATCATTTTATAGATACAGCTGTGTGTATGATATTGACTGGTGTTGTACATTTCAGTGGAAGCATTACATGTCAACCTTATGTTGTCACATGATTAGATTGTCACATACTGTCACATATTGCCACAGATTGTCACATATTGCCACAAATGTCAGTGTGTATATTATGTGCCTTAAAGCACTGGAGGATGATGCATAACTATTTCAGTTACTTTCTTGTTTTGTCTAGTTGTAGGTTTGAATCCAAGTTTTGTCGTGATTATGGTACAATTGCAAGTCACATGTGCAATATTTTGTACTTGGAGTTACTACCCTTGAAACAAAGCAGCTGGGAGAACAAACCCAATCAGAGCAGTTAGGGTGTGCATGTAAGTGTAATGAACACTTTTCAATGGCTGCTTCATTTGCCAAATGGCTCAGGGCTCTTTGTGTATGGTGTTGATAGCCTGGTAGTTGTTAAGTTCAAATTCAATGTCGTCAGTGATTGAAGTTCTGTATTGCATATTGTCATTAGCAGACAGGCAGGGAGACACATAGGTGTCAATAAAACAGTTTGTGACAGAGAGGGGTTATCACAATCAACATATTTTTTTTTGTATGTAACGAGTAGATTATTTGGTATTTATTATTTGTGTACATAACCAAGATTAGACCACTCATGTTCACAACCTTATAATCCAGGCTTCCCGGTTCAAGCTGTGTGAATTTTCTCACTGCGCATGCATTATATGTTCAGAACAGCACAGCTGTTGAAACCACTTTTCACCAAATTAGTGAATAGTTTGAAATCTGATTTGATAGGATTGTTTTCATCGAGTTATTTTTCAACTTCAGAAGTCAAACTTGCATTTTTTTATAATTTGTTACTGAAGTTCATACCAAAAGGTATCAGAATCTGCAAAATTGTGATTTAGATTGCGTTGAAGCTTTAAATTACTAAACATATGTGACTACTTTGCTTCCACAGTAGTCACACATTGTGATTGTTTAATAAATTAAATTATAATGTCACCACTAGCGAAAGAGTAATCTCGGTTACCCTCAAAACAGACAGATTTAGACAATACAACACCTGATAGGGCGCGAAATACCACTCACTCACTCACTCACTCACTCACTCACTCATGCAGAGTCTGTTAGGTTATGATAGAAACTTATTGCAATAACTCTGTTTGAGTTGAAAATAAACCTGAGTAAAATGGCTGCATTACAACTTGAGGAAAGTGTAGGCTTAATGTAGTTAGGAATGTTCCCTGAGAAAGGGATGGGCGGAAGGGATGATCATACGGGTCATTGACTGTGAGACAGAGCACTCCCTAAACATTGTAGAAGCTGTGTGTTTCGCTAGCCTGGCACAAGTTTCTCAGGCAGTGATTGTTTGTTGTAGTCATAATTCCCAGATGATGTGAATAATATGAACAAGTTGTTACCAATGAAAGACTGGTGTCCTTACTGTTGCCTTATGCATCATAAGGGCAGAAAAACCCACACGATCACCATACAGACACTTAGTCTCTGAAAGTAGGTACATTTGATTGTAACAAATAAATCCAGTTTGATTGAAAAGGAGCCCCAAGGAGATCAGAGATTCAGGTCCTGAACCTGATGAAGTCTAGACTTGCTTCATTTAGTGCCTTAGGACTGCAGGGAGGGCTAGGCTGTAGGGAAAATAATACAGTTCAGGGACTGTGAGACAGACTAACTCACCATTCAATGCAGATGTTGCTCAAGTCTTGTGTTTGTATCTAGTCCTGTTTTTTATCTGTTCATGTCACTTTACATCTTGCCCTCTCAATCTGTTGCATCACCTAAATGAGAGTAAAGGCTGAAGAAAGGAATCATGGCAGGTCATTTGGAATCACATGCTTTGGATAAACTTTAAACATTAAAGAATTGACACTAATGATGTACAAATCATTCTTCTGTGAGATGTATCATTTCAGCTCATTAACATAATGTTGTTCTGTTGCATGAATGTGTCGCTTAAATTCATCGAGTCATTCACCATGTTCGAGTACATCCTTCATCAAGAAGACAAATTGTGCACCTTGCAACATAAAATGAAATCAACATGGACTTTGACATATCATGTGTAAAAGTTGTTTTAACTGATTGAGAAAATATGCAAATACTTACACATAAATACCGAGTCAGCCACAAGGATGCTCGTATTTTCCTTTAAAAACATGTCAATTGCATTGAAAGAGGCACAGGACGAGGATTTTAATGATGGTAAATTTCAAATACAGGATTATGTTTCATTATCCAGCTCTTGGCAAGACAGAGGTTTGTTCGGTGCACTGTTTCTTCCCATAAATCCCCAACTTCTCTATCAGCTTAATTAGGACCCCTACTGTTAGGTCAAATGAGGGGTTAGTTGGGATGGAGGTTTACACCCAAACCCCCATTAAGGGCCACTGGGGATGACATGTGTAGTTATTTATGAAGGTTAGGGAGACCTGGAAGCTCTCAACAGATGCACACTCAAGATCTGACAGTAGACATTTTGACAACTTCCAGAAATATATATATATACAAGTTTACCAAAATGTTATAAGTATACTATTTAAGCTGAGAATGTAGACTAGCATCCCATGACACATTTTAACAATCCCCCAAATCAAACTTGAATATGAATCTTGATTTTTACTCCATATATATTTCACTGATTTCATTTCATAATCTATAATCTGTTAAATATTTGACAAGATGATCTTTGACGTCTAAAGGATGAATGAGTTGGATTTCTTGCCTCTTAGAAAGGTATGCTATTTGTATTACTGCTCCATCATTGCTGTGGAAGGAAAACCCAAGTAAAGCCTGTCTGTGACTTGCGCCACTCTGGTGAGACCTGTCAGCATGATGATGGTGCTGACAGATCCCAAAACATGCCAGGATTCAAACCCACAATCACACCTTTCTGATATCCTCATTGGAATGGAGTAATACTTACTTAATATTGGGGTCTTAGACTAAGCCCAGTCTCTGAATACATATAATTTTGAAACCAAATAAACCCATCAAAATTGAAAAGGGCCATAATTAGATGGGAGATTCAGATCTGATCTTGAGGAAATCTAGACATTCTTCTGTTAGGCCGTAAGTATGGGGTTAGGTAGGATTGATAATTAATGTAATGTAGGAACATAATGTGCTTCAGGGAGTCTAAGACAGACTGCTTGGTTCATAACACAGACGTTTTCACTTTACATCAAGGTTTTTGCTAAAACTTTTAGATATATTAGACCTGTGCTGAATTTTCTGATTTGGGTCGAGATTACCGTGTTATGAGATCAAAATAGCAAATCCAGTCTTTGGATGCCAAAGAAGACAAGCAATATTGTATATTGTATGCTTCAGTGAAGTGTAGCCATTTTCTGAGTATATATATTGTCCATTGTCCATGCTGTAGTACTACAGGTGCCAGAGAGACATGGAATGTAGTATTCTTGGCCTCCAGCTGTGGACATTTTCATTTAAGCATCTGATGGAATACCTATTTCCCAGCTCAAATGCTTTCAAATGTCCAATGTTATTGATGCCAAATTTAAACATACTTCTCTCACTGAAAGTGCCCATGTAAACACTGAGAGCTCTCAAAAACTAAACTTAGACACCTACAGATTATTAAAGGCAGACTTGAACTTATGGAGTACCTGGAGCAATAGAATGTAAGAATCATAGATTAGATAAAAATAAATTAAGACCAAGTCACCACAGTCTGGTGAGGCAAATACACAATTTGGCTGCCAACCAGAGAATATGCAAAATCTGTTCATCTATAAAATGTTAAAAGATTAGATAGACTGTCTATCCTATGTGATGAATGCTGAGACTGTTACCTCTTCTGACACTAAATTTATTTGCTAGACATTCTTGCAACCATTTTGAATCATTGCAGAGAGCCAATATGTTACAAAATCCAGCCTTACAAGTTTATGAAATAATCTAGATATTATATTACTTTGACACAATGATGCCATCATCAAAGGATCCCCAACAAACATGTCTGAAGACTTCAAAGTCATTGCTAATATTCACGCAAACAGTGTTGATACTGAGTCACATTGATTAAATGATTTCTGACTTTCAAGGATTCCATGTTGACAGCATCAGACAGTAACTCTACATATTATCAAATTTCTTACAGTCAATACCCACATGCAACAATACAGTTTATGTGAAAGATGGCAAAAAGTAGAATTTGTTCAATACTGTAATCAATGTAATGAAAACAGTTGTGGAGAAAAGAATGCAAAAAACTTCAGAATTCTTGTGTGTCGATCAACACTGCTCCAGACTGAGAGTAAGCAAAGCTCCATTAAAAAAAGACTTTTTGGCCCATGGAGAGACTACAGTTGTTGACTCAGGCAGGATTAGGGAATGATGACCTTTTGTGTTAAAACAAGACATGCTTGCCTTTGCATCTTGTTAAAGAATGTCCCTCAAATGTGAAATAAGCTATTTTATTGTAATCTTGGACATCTAAGATAACCGATATTCCATTCTGGTCAAATTTTTTAAATTATTGGTGACATGAGTAATGGCACATGACCCATGCTCATTTATTAGCTGTCTCAGCCAATCAGAAACAGTTGCTTAATTTTGTGCTGTTTTCATGAGATGCTGCCTGTAGACAACAACTAATGGTCATAACTGAATTGCAATTCGAAACTGAATCCAAAATAGGGGTAAATTTTAGATTTTGTAGGTTTGCCTGAAGTGTGATATTGCTGTTTGAAAATGAGTCCAGTTTTGTTTTGACAAAAGGGGTGCATAGAAGCTCTTTTTCCTTTTGTATTCCTTTCAGAATAGCCACTAAATAGATTGAAGATAATATTTAAAAAAAGCGTGAATTAATGTAGTTCTAATTCTAATCCAGTTTAGGTTGTGTATACTCTTTATTATCTTGTAGAATTGTTCAGCAAATATGATGTCAGATAGGTGAAAACCTCAATGCTGTTTCAGTGACATTTTGAAGCTTATGAAAAGATTTCCCAAATTCTGATCTGTGTAGTTGGTAGCCAAATTCTTCAAAATGTGATGCATGTGGCCATCATGATAATGCAAACTAGTAGTACAATACCATGTTATAGACTGACTGATTAATGATTAAGTGTACTGTTGATTGATATTGGGAATGAACATGTAAAGAATGGTGATAACACTCCGACAATTAGGTCAACCTAAGGTCACATTTCACAGAAGGGAATCAATATAAGTTTGAAAAGCTGATATTTGACTTCATATGGAAACTGTTAACATTGGGTTAATCAAACTGATTTAAGTATGTGAGTTGTCAGGAAGTTATTTTTAAATATTAAACCACAGCCGCTTTTGATTCTACAACTGATAAGCTAATAACAACAAATGTTTTGAATAATGCCGTATCAGTGGGAAGATTTTTTATATATGTTCATTTTCTTGTGATATTTGTTTATATTTCTAGTTTATAGAATATTGCTTCTCTTTCTCCACAGAATGATAGGCAATAAATATCTTATCTTATCTTTTTTTTCACTTTTTTTTTTGAAAGAAATAGACATATATTTTCACCTAAAGGCCATTTAATGTATCAGTCCCCCCACAATATCTTAAGATTCTTTATGGTTAGCACAATATAATCATTTGTCAGAAGAAGAAGACTATATAACCATTTGGGCTGTCACATTTTCAAGCCAAAGGTGTCAGAAATTTGGAGATTTTATCACTTGATAGGAAGTCTTAAACCTCTCTGAACGATATTTCTTTTCAGTTGAACGATTTTATTCTTGAAAATTTGATTGCTTATTGCTTAAAAGCCCTGGGATTCGATTCCCCATATGAAGAAAAATTACAAACATATGAGGCCAATTTCTGGTGTATTCCACCATGATATTGCTGGAATAATGCTTAAAGTGATGTAGGACTAATTTCACTCACCTACTCTTGAAAATTTGGTACAGTTGATTATGTGTTCCAGTTATGATAGGGAAATACAGTGGAAGCTGTCTAAACCAGCACTCATTGGGATTGAAGAATTAATCCAGTTTAGACAACATGATGGATTGTAGAGCTCATGATAAAAGTACAAGCCACAGATAGGACTTAGATTTCATGCTGGTGTTGACAACTTGCTGGATTGGACAGATTGCCTCACAAGCATTTTACTGACTTCATTTAGGGAGACACATTTCTGGTTAAAATGCTTAAAGATACACGGATTATTACCATGGACTACTGCCATGACAGATTAGCTGTAGTGATATAAAATACTGTCGTGCTCATTAATATTTGTGAGTAGTATAGTTTATTGATGTTGTTGTGCATTATTCATTTGTAAACCAGGTATGATAAAGAACAGGTCAATGGAAAAAACATGCTCTTGGATACTGGATCACACTTGCAGACAATGAGTCATGTGTATTTCTGTAACAGTGAGATACATTGTACTGTTGGAAAGGGTTGGCTGATCTTTGGAGTATATGGATATCTTATATTTGACAACTTTTAGGCTAAATCTTACTGAAACATAAATTTTAAATGCATGGATTAGTTTAATATTTTTCTTCCTCTGTCTTTTGTTGAATAATTGACTTAAATTTGCACATGTTTGTGATGTGTGGCACAGAAAGGCAGGACGCTCATACCTGTTCTGGAACTTCTGGTACCATCATTTGTTGATAGAGATTCATAAAGATTTGTTCATTATATTTGGAGGTCTAATGGACTCTGCTTTGGCAAATGTTTCATATGGTCTTTTGAAAGTTTTTTTGGGTCCAACGCGTCCAATTTTTTTTTATGCTAAACTCTGGTTTGGGGTTAAATGTTGAAGTCACATACTGATAAGCTTTGAAAAAAACCCACCAGGAATATGCTTAAAACTTAATTCAAGGAGTATTTATTGAGTGAAAACTTTTGTGCATTGTGACATGTTTTATGACAGATGTTGTTCATTTTGCATGTACGTATCATCTGTTGCAGTGTATGCCTTTGAATTAATAACAGCATCTTTGACAGCTGATCAGTCAATGCACTCATGGCATCTATCGAGTGATCCTGATTTCAGCCTTGTCACAGATGTGCATAGAACCATGTCTTTGTTACTGTCTAAAGCACAAGCTTTTGAAGCAGATCTTGATAATGATAGCATACAGTTGCAAGAGAACTATTGAAATTCAATCACAGATCAATGGCATTTGTGTAACACTACATCACAAAGAGTGTTCAGGAAAGTAGCTTCCTGTCTCTGGTGTTGGATAGTTGGGATTTAGTTTGTGAGTGAATATTTCTTATACTTTGCACGTTTTAAACATTTGAAATATTTTCAAAATAGATAGTGTGTGATGCTTTTTTGGATTTGTATTGTTTGTTTTTTAAATTGTTTAAAGCTTGGGAAATATCTCCTCATGTGTATGTCATAATGATGTATGTGAAGTTAAGATAATATTTATTGCAGAAAATATATGTATGAATATATGTGTATGTATCAAAATGACCTCATTAATAATATAGCACTATATTAGAATTCTACATCTCAATCCTTTGTCAACACTTTTCTTTTTTATTTTGATTAAAATCTTGATGAAAAATAATGCCTCTTAAACAGGTCATATTTCAGTGTTAGAAAGTACCATATTAGATTTGGAATATAATGTCTTGACATAAATGGTAAAAAATGTTTGATTTAAAAAATATCATTACAACTAATAAACCTTCTCTTTGATATTCCAACTCTAATTTAGAACTCCCAACAATCGTTGATTTAAAGAATGTTCTATTGTAATTTGATACCCTTTTCCCTTTAAGTTGCTGTCAATTTCCAATTGTTTTAGATTCCCATAAGCTCTTGATTAAATAACATTAAAGGACACCCAGTATCCTGCTTGTGTGAGAAAGAATAGGACTGTCTTGAAGCAGATGCATGATTGATGGCTGCGTAATGCACATGCAAAATATGTGTGATATCATCACACACATCACTGACATCAAAGGAACAAGGTCGTCACTCACACTGCAACCTTCAGGTTCAACTCTGTTCAAAACATAGCACAATATTTTATTTCAAAGAAATTATAAAGTCAGAAGACATCTGTTTTTCGTTCTTGAACTGGACTTAGCAGCGCTTGATATTGGAGACACGATTTTTATAAATTCAGTGAAAATCTGCAGAAAGGGACATACGGCTGTATTCTATCAAATTTAAAAATATTGTTGAGTTCTGAAACCATATATGATGAATGAATGAAATAGGAGTGCATTGTGGTGGTTGACGTTTGCTCAAAGCACTTTCTACAGCACATATATGTATATTCTAAACCAAGTAGAAGCAGAAGACATTATTCATGTTTTGCCCAGAACCTGTTCCCAAAACACGGAATCTTAATGAAAGTCCTGTGTCATTTCCAGGATAAGTTATTTGCCTATTTATTTACTTCTTATCCACAATATGAATATGCTAAAGCAGATGACATCGCTATACTTATTTAGCTTCCTTCAATTACAAAGAGAACCATAGGTCAGGGGTTTACTGCTTGGAAGGTTACCGGTATGCTTCTTATTCCAAAAGGCTGACAAAACCAAGTTGATGAAGCACAAAGAAAAACAAGCAAAAACATAGATGACATTTTATTGCAATATGATGGAACAAAACCCAGACTAGAAGAACAATTATAACTATAACAATGTTTTGAGCAAAATGTTTGGAAAAACATCTGGATCTATGTTTTTACGAGACATCATGCTGCAGAATAACCAGTCTCTGTCGTCAAACAACAGTTTCCATCAGGCGCAAAAGGCAAAATAGTGAAAGAAGATTTATGAATAGATTCCTGACAATCATCAAAGAGAAACAAAATGGAAGCAAAATTGTAAAAAGAAGAAACCAAATATGTTAAGAGTTATGGAGGATACATCTTGTGGCAAATTCCTAAGAAATCAGTGTACAGATCATTTTACGATGCACCAAAACCCTCAGTAAACAAAGTACAGGTAATTTTATGATTTAACAAAAGAGCAAGTATTCCTTTAATAAAATGCAAAATTGACCAATATACAGGCCATTTTATGATTAAACATGCTCAATTTATAAGAAACTACCAAGTAAACAAAAAGACAGATCTTTTTGTAATGTGACCTCTATGGTAACGAAATGCCGAAATGCCACAGAGCAGACTATGCTCTTCCTCCAAATGGAAATCAAGACAGAGACTAACTGTTTTGTGATGAGAAAGTACTTGTATTCCAGTGTTGTGTCTGGTAAAATTCCAAATTTGGTAACCAAAAGGAAGAAAATGGTAAAGAGATGCCATGGATTGTTGAAATGGATCATTTCAGGAAATACCTCAGGCCCACCAAGATAAACAAGCCACAAACTTAAGGGAAAGGTGATATAAAACTCGTATTATACCAATAAAATACATCTGTGTTTGTTTTCCATTGGTTGCACAGCATCCTCTGGGAGTGAGTAATTCAGTTTATCTGATCTTGTGGGACTCCATTCCCTAGAAAGATGACCGTATTGGGCTTTCCGATCAATTGGAGGAAATTGCTCGAGAAAAGATAATCCTATGAAGATCTTTTTCATCGTTTTCCTTCTGCACTCAAGACAAATTTCATCCTCCATGCTGGCCTCAGAATGCTTATGAAACTTGTAATCATCTTCCTTAATTCTGTTTGTTTTAAGAAATATTTTCAAATCGAGTATTCTCATATATTTCAGCATATTTTTGGAAGTATTTGCCGAAATATATATGCACTGTATCAGTATTTCAAGTATTTTGAACTGAACAATAACAGCTGCATTTAAATTTCAATACATAGCCTCTGTTCACCCATCAGAAAATGGGTACCTGATGGATAAGTCATATAACTCTAACCCTCTTGCATGGCAGCTTGGGTTATCCAGGGTAACAATGAACTGTGGAACTCTCTGGAATGTTGGTGTGGAGTTTAGTGCAGTATGCGAATCCATATTATTATTACATATCATGAATACTTGTAATTGTTGGGAAAAAGTTGTATGTCATGGTTAATGCTATATTGTGCATAAAAATCATAAATGATTAAAGTTTTTATCTTCTTTCATATTATCTGGAAAAAAATAAGGTTACTTTGTTGGACAAATATGTTCTCTAAAGTTGAGAACATGACATTGATAATATTCAAAAACAGCTTCATATCTTTCAAGATGACTTGTCTGTTGTAAGTACTGGTTGCATTTTTTATGGCTTTGTTTTGGAGGAAAGCATTTATTGTAGAGGTTATATTATCTGGGCATTATTTAAAAAAATGAATGCCTGAGGCCTGAAATAGATTGTGGCATGAGAGATTGTCTCACTCATGGGAAACATCTGCTGGCAGCTTTTGGAAAAAATATGTAAACCAGTTTTTCATCTGGAAGTAATCCATTTAGCAGATATTTTGAAAGTAATACTAATCAATTTCACAATTGGAGGAGACTGTTATTATGCTGTGATGAGTAATAAATCCCAACAAAGTCGTAGATGGCAACAAAATAGCGATAGACACAGATTGAACATGACAGTTTCAAAGAAAGTTTGATATGTGGTGGGTTACAAGAATCATTACTGCTGCTCAATATGACACTTACTTCTCATGTACAGGAGGCTATGTCTAGTTGGTATGTACTGTCATAAATAATTTCATTGACTAGTGGAGAACATGTGGTATTGTGAATGATGGCCAGGTTTGGTGGCATCATAATACCATTAACATGAGGTATTTCTTCATGGGTTAATGTTAGTGTTTTCTGTACTGCACTATCCTTTCCGTAATCATATTGTATATATAGAAACAACAAACACCATGAGGGAATTGGTAAATGCCATTCAAATACTAAAAAGATTAACATGGTCTGAAGACATCTCTGTTAAAAGTCCATTGTATTATTTCAATACACAGTATTCATGTGTTTATGAGTTGCTTTCAAACAATGACAACACCTGGTGTTCACACAAAGGTAAGGAGATCCTGCACCACTGCAAACACATGCAAAGGCAGATAAATTTTTTCATTGACATAACCCAGGAACATACTAAACTTGACAACATAAGGAACTGCATGATTCATCACGTTTAGAAATGACTTCTATGGGTACCAAAAGTGTTGTCTTCACTAGCTTATATGTCGCGTAATATACCGTGAATCATTTTGAAGCAGTTATTAACATGACAATTGGTGTGATGATGATGAATGGCAACAATGACAGTGCTCTTGTGAGGATGCCTGCTACTGTTGATATGGTGGTGACAGTGGTTATATGAGGACAGCAGTTCTTCAGACACTTATGTTGTTGTTGGTGATGATTATTTCCAGGGGAAGATGATAATTTAGAGATCATTATGAAACTTCTGCAGGTGAAAAGAAATTCATCATAGCAATGATTATGAAAATGGGAGTAGCAAAACCATTTCCACAAAATGGCCAAATCTCTGCTTGAAGCAGAGGCTATTGTACAATGGCGATGAGGATGATGATTGTGATTATGTTGATATTGATTATTATGGCAACAATGCTGCCTGAAGCCACGCTGCTGGTGAAGATCCCAGAAAAGATTATGATAACAATGCATCAGTGATGAGGAAGATTCAAATTCAAATAATATTTACACAAATGAGAAAATGTACAGCAGCAGTTAATAAAATCGTAATAACAAACAAAACAGGCTATAGAACCAATCCACACATGCCACTCCAAGCAGTGAAAGAACTGACAGACAAGGAGATACCCCCACGGGATTACTACACCAGACAATATTGTCCGTAAACAATAGCAAACCAAACCAAACACAACAACGCCCAACAAGAGCATGCATCATGTTGAGGTGCCAGTCTCATCAGACGTCTGACATACTGCTGGGGAGACAGCAGGAGAGTTAAATCACTTGTCTCCCATCTCCTTAATCAAGCCTCTGGCCTCCCCTGACACAGATCAGTATGTCAGCTTACTGAGCTGGAACTCTACTAGATGTACACTGCTCCATGGCTATTGTGATTCCTCATCAACCTCTGGCAAGGAATATTTGAAGTTGATCTGTCTGTTGTAGAGCGTTCTCATTTCTGATGCAGACCTTTTTTACTCTGTTTCCTTTCATGTGACAGAGGCAGGATTATGAATATCGGTGGGCTTGAACCTTTTTGATTTCAGGTTTTGAGATGATAGCAGAATTCTACTTTTAACAACCACATCAATAGCCTCACCCACACCCTCACCTGCACCCACACCCACACCCACACCCACACCCACACCCAAACCCACACCTGCACCCACACCCAAACCCACACCTGCACCCAAACCCGAACCCACACCTGCACCCAAACCCACACCTGCACCCACACTGCACCCCACACCCTGCACCCACACTGCACCAGCACTCGCAATCCACACCCACTTGCAGTGTAATTATGACCTGTCAGTGTGTTCTTTTTCAGGTCTTACCAGAAAGGTACTCTTGATCTTAGCAAAAAGCCATACATCAATTTAGATTTTCACAATTTTTGTAGAAAAATAAAAATAAGCACCAGAAGTCTAAAAATATGTAAAAGCCTTTAAAATTCACTTTGCCAGCTCGTATGTCGTAAAGAGTGGTTTTGATGATTGTTTCTTACATTGCCCATGATTAACAAATCGAAAACCTGTTCTTCCCAGAAAACGTCTACATCTGCTGAATTCCGAACAGTGTCCTAATGAAATGGTGTACCTATCCATTTAATTTGGGAAGATTAAAACCACAAAAGACTTGAAATCCTGTTATCTGGTGAACTTGGGTGCACAATCATCTCATTTAGACACAGAGCGAAATGATTCCTTTCACATGCTTACAACTTTCTAGGATTGTTAATGGTTCATCTTTTATGTCACATCTATTTCTGACCCACCAATGAATAGTGCAGAGAGGCATGCAAGGGGCACAGTAAGGATTTCCCATGCATCATGCATACCTCATGTTAAAAAGAAGCAATCACTGTCTGTCTCCACAAAAAGGAGGGTTCCAACAGAAGTAATCAGCTGTGAGGCACACATGAAGAAGATGCAATGATCCTCAACACAGATGTTATTACACAAACTGAAGAGAAACCAGGGAAAATCTCTCATCGTATAATCTGAAGATTTATTTCTTAATTAAAAACACATCAACCCTGTAGGTATTCAGAATTAATGCTCTTTTAGTAGACTTTACTTTCTACAGTTTTAGAACATATTTTCATGAATTGTCAAATATGAGCTTGATGGCAGTGTTAAACATAAAACTTGAGATAGTTCATGGTTTTTATTTCAGTTGTGAATATATACTATTTTTTATCACAAGTCTGATGGATTTGATTTAGGTAAATGCTTGATTTCATTTATAAGGGTAAGGTTTTGTGTAGGTCAACCCATTAAAGCAGCTGGTGTATATGGAACATTGGAATCTAGCCAAAGAACAAATCATGCTAAGTGGGGTGTTTGTTTGTGTTCCTACTTCTGAAAGTTTCATCAAGTAAATATTGTGAGTGAATTCCCTCACTGTAGTTCTTGGCAGACTGAGATCCTGAAGAGGTCATCTTTGTTTCTGAACAGAATATTGCCAGCTATTTGATACCACCATCGTGTCTCATTTGAGGAAGGACGTTTATTGTGTTTTTTACATCATGCATACCATAGTTCATATTTATTTGTTCACACTTTTTTGGCACATATGTAAACTGTCAATTGTAATTGGTGAATGAAGGGCTTCAAACAATGAAGGAAGTGTGCTTGAACAAATGAGTCTCCTCTGTTTTAAAAGAAGTTAAAATTGTTTGAGTCCTATTGAAAACGAAAAAAATGTGCCTCTTTAAAAACATTCATGCATTGTCAGTTAAGGTACATGCTTCACATGTGAAGCATCTTTTTTTCAGTCACGAGCTTGTTAAATATTCGTGTTATTTGGGATACAATTTGTATTAAGAAAAAATCAGATGAGTTACAAACATATGCTGTCATATATGTCTTGTTTCTGGATCAGTTGTTGATGGAAAGGCTTTGCTTTTCAAAAGATGCCTTCGAAGAACTTGCTCATGCAAGAAATAATGAAGCCATGGTATTTTGCCCTTCAAATAACAAGAAAGACACAGTTAAATCATAACTAATGTAAAATTGCAACCAGTTTTAGAAGAAAAAAAAGATCAAGATTTTCCTTTTAAAAGGTGTCCCTGCATTTGTAGCAGTCAACTTCCACATGTTTGGTGTTCAAAGATGTTATGCCATTCTGGTGTTAAAGTGTTCTTTCAAGCATATCTTCAGATCCTGAGCATGAAATTTGACAAATAATTGCACTCTCCCTTTCACTTCCAAGCCTTTGGTGAAATTAGCAAGTGAAATTAACACCACCAGCAGCTGGGATAGACTGATATTGATTGGAAAAAAAAGGTGAAATGGATTTGTTAAGTCATTATTAGCAAAACAGCTACTACAAAAGCATATTGTATTTGAAAAAAACAACTACTTCCTTAATTAGATATCGTTTTTCAAACCATAACCACATGAAAAGAGCTTAACTGAAGCTGGTGGCATTATTAGTTGTTTGTTCAGTTTGTGCTCCTCATTGCATTTGATATCGTATCAAACAAAATGGAAACGTTTGACATCGGATAAAAATTACAACATTTTCCTGCAGAAAATGTAGAATCAAATAGAAGCAGATTTGTTTTATGTTCATATTTGGGACAAACTCCTAAGAAAACCGTCAGTATTTTATGAACTGATTTTAAACTTATACACCCAAACTAAATTAATAAAATTACCAAAAATATAGTTATATAAGTCAGAACAAAATATAGTAAGTGTCTTGAAATCAGGATATTAAACTGATATTTCTGAGACAGTGACTCATAGTGGAAACCCAATCCTTGATTCTGTGATAATGAATAAAGCATGGAAAAGAACTTACTGGATATTTATAAACTTCCAAACCTTTTTCACTTTAAGAAAAAAACACTTTTACATTTCTTAAATATTTAATGCCTGAAGGAAGGGACTAAATGTACTAAATGACCTGTCATGGTTCCGAACGTTACCAGGGAAACTATTGCCAGACGAAATTGTTTGTTTAAATGAGGATTAACAATGCCAGCAGGAACAAAAAGGAAATTTCCTTTACAATGTACGAGATCATTAGTTAGTGGATTTGTCAAATGCATGTGGTAAATCCCTCACCAAGAGTGATGACAAGTTGAAATATACATAGCACAGACAGATGGGGAACTGCAATACATTATGAAGGCCATGTAAAAAGTCTGCCTATTGTCTAAAAGTTCAAATTCTGTTTTGCTTGACTGATATGAATTGCAGTTTGATTGCCTTTGCCTTTTTAAAAATTTATTTTGGGTCTTGTCTTCAACTGAGTACAATATTATCTAAGTGAGTTTAGTACATGGGTTGTGATTTATTTATGTTTGATGCAAACAGATTTTGTTCTAAATTCCTAAAAATATAACTGAATGTGTGTGACTACTTCCCTATGTCTTGTACATGTATTTGTATTCTCAGTTTCAGTGAGAAGTGATGTGAGAACCCGCCCATAGAGCAGGACATGCAAAACTTTTTTATGAATATGTGGTGTAATCTCTGATTTTAGAATGTCATGTTTACTGCTCATTTTTAAGCCTGTTTGACTGTTTTGTAAAATTTGTAAAAGACAGGTAAAAAACAGAACCAAATTGTATACTTGTAGTTGTCATCTTCCATATGTAAATGCCATCTTCATGTTTTTTTCTGTCACTATTTCTGTAACCACAGTTGGTCTTCATGACATGTGGGAAGCCAAGTGACTACAGTGTACATTTGTCACGACGGAGACCCAGGTTCAGTTCCCCACATGGGTACAATGTGTATTTCAAAGTCCACTTCTGTGATCCCCCATAGTGATGATATTGCTAAAAGTGGCGTAAAACCAAACACACCCACTCACTCATTATGACATGTGCATATATATATTGCAAATCTTCTTGCACACCTGGGCCTAGATTTTCAAAGCTGTCTTAGAGCTAAGACAGTCGCATGTGCCATACATTAACGTTAGCTTATGGCTATCTTAGCACTAAGAGAGCCTTGAAAATATAGACCCTGGGTATCATCCATCACATAGGTACAACATTTAGCAAAAACTTAAAACAGAAACAAGTTTTTATCTTATGTGTTTTATTTAATTTGCAGTCATTATTTGTCTTATTTTGTCACTGTCATGAACCAGATTTGCAAAATTTAGTAGAACCAAGGCAAGACTTATAAAATACTAGCTGTTATCAGAGAGTTTACTATGGAAAATTACTGTTTTCAGAAAGGTGTCGCATCAATCAAAGATACATGCAAAGGCAGGTCAATTGTCTATTTGTATCAACAGGAAGATGTGGTGTGAACGAACTTTGCTGATGCTTGTTCAAATTTCATTTTCTTCAGTACATGGAACAATAAGGGGAGATAACTAATGTTCACTTACACAGTAGATCATTGTCATATGTTTGTTTAAAAGGGCATGAAGATAACAAGCATGATCTTCTGGTTGCTTAACTTGACAGCTGGTCAGTGTTGTAGTATTTTGTCAGTAGCTACCGAGAATCCCTTTCAGCAGAGAGATGCTCTAAGACTTTTACTTTAGCTACTGCTCTTCATTAATTATACAAAGCAGAAAATTGTTCAATTCAGAGGCAATATACTGAATATGAGTTGGGTGATCATGTTGTTAAAGGTCACATGCAACGTAAAACACAACTTTGCAGATTCTGGTACCTTTTCGGTATGTACTTACCGAAACAAATCATCAAAAATGCCAATTCAACCTATAAAGTTGAAAAAAACGCGATGAAAAAAAAGCCCGCGAAATCGGAGTTCAAACGTTTCACTAAATTCCCCCCAGCGCTGGGGGGAAAACTGGTTTCAACAGCTGTGCTGCGCTGCGTCCATGACGCATGCGCTGTGAATAGGTTCGCGGAGCTTGAAACAGCATGCATGCCCAGCGTCTGAGGTCATGAGCAGGAGTCTAATCTTGGTTGTGTACACAAACAAGTAAATAATCTACTCGTTACGTAAAACAACTTGTTGATTGTGGTAAGCAGTCACTGTCACAGAGAAAGCTCAGTGTCTGGTTTATTTACACCTATATGTCTGTCTGCCTGTCTGCTAAAGACAACATGCAATACACAGCTTCAATCATTGACCACGTGCAATTTGAACTTAACACCTATCAGACAATACGACATAAAGAAAATAAGTTGATTTATGACTCGTGCACCCGAGTCCCGTGTCTGCCACATTATGTAATTAGGCACGTGTGATACACATGACATGTTTTTATGTCTGTGGGTTGCAAACAAACTACATTCATTTTTTCGGATGACTGGATCTGAAGGAAACTGGTGCAAACTCTTGTCAGTTTTAAGTCCTGCTTTGTACTTGGACGAATGACAGATTCCAGCCACGCAGTAGTTTACCACCTCTACTGACATGATTTTTATTGGATCGAGCACAAATTCAGAGAACATGTATTTTCCAAACCCAACATCTCTATATACGTTCTTAATGGATAACGACTTCTTTTCGTGTATATGATTTTGTTTGACAACAGTATATGAATCCATACTGAAACGACGCAACAAGCACACAAAAAGAAGTTGTTATCCATAAAGAATCTTACTTTCTTGTGACTGGCTATACTTCTAAAATGCCAATCCAAAAGATCATCTTTCTGTACACACAATGAACCCTCAGCATATCAGCAAATGAAACAGCCAATCGGAAGCCGTTGTTACACTTGAGTGCATATCCACCAGCTGTGACTGGGTTCGGTCTCCCGAGGGCTTCGTTTCGGGGGAAGTAAGCCCAAGTACAAAATATTGCACTTTTGAATCGCGATTTTACGTTTATAATTGTGTTTATTTGCTTTTTTAAAAGCAGAAATGTATATTATATGTCATGAATAAGTGATAAATGTGCGAGCAGAAGTCTAGAACAATTGGCCACTGACACACGTGCATACTGCATGGTCAGTACTAAATCTTGAACTTAAAATCAAACACTTTATCACCTCACCTAGGCAAAGGTGTATTGTTTCTGTTTGAGATAAGATAATATATTTGTTGCATAGCATTCAATCAAGAAAAAGTAGCAATATTCTATAAACTACAAATATGAACGCTTATATATAAACCCTGTTAAAACTCAAACCTATGCCCATATTAAACATAGTCTACTGTCTTCCTCATCCGTCTTCCAGATCAATGTACCTATCATGTAGTATCTTGTATATAGCTGATCTGAAAATCTGTCCACACCTTGCCCTCCTATAGTAATTAGCCTGGAGAGTCAGCCCATGTGGTTCCCATTGCACTCATTGAGATAGCTGTAGCACCAGATGCGAGCTGCTGAGGTGTGTTTATCACACACACAAGATTCTGACCCAAGTCAGCACCACTACCTATTGTCTATCCATCTTACTTTAGGAGCCCTTTTTCTGGATTTCTACCCACCTATTGATCTTCACGGAAATTACTTGAAGAACTTTGGTTCCTGGTAATGTATTTCATTGTAGTCTTTTAATGTCACTAATGTTCAGATTTAGAGGATTATCTGTTTCATTGCACATGTGAACTGCTTAAATCATGTGTTGGGGCTTTGGGAGCCACTTCTCAGAAATGCAGGGGGTATATTTGATGAGAAAACATGGTAATATCTTATCATCTTACATGGAAATTTTACAGTAATTATGGAATTACATGTATGTATTTACCCTATAAAGGTATTAAAAATAATTTAAAAATTGAGTAAAAAAGTGGAGAAGTAACCTTTCCTGTTAATTGCTTGTTCACAGAATTATTGAAGAGTCTTTTTCTGTTGAATGAAGTTATATGTAATCTTTAGGTATGTCTTATTATTGGACAAAAAGAGTAAAACTGAGCTTTGAGAAATATGTGTAGAATCATGTTTTATGAAGAGAAGCACATTGCCTTACATTATTTACCATGGAATTATTAAGTTTCCTTTATATTTTTCTAAGCTTTGTTATTATTTTCACATAATTGGTTGTTTCATCATGAAAAAGGCTCAGACACAATGATGCTTGTCATGGAAACATCTTAGAACTGTCAGTGTTAATCAGATTATGGTAACACAGGAATACCCAGATATTGCCATTGTTTCTTCTTCATTTCATTAAGATGATTATAATCTCTAGATTTGGAAGCAAGAATATCTGGAATGTTGTACCCTGTTAGATAGATGGCAGAACTATGATATTTCTATGAATGCCTTCCATCTGAGAAATATTGGTGATCATTAAAATGGTTATACATTTGGTGAAACACAGTCTCTAGGCTATCATAGAGACTCCCCCGAGCAGATTTGGTTTGGAAATGACTTTCTTTTGTTGTTTCTGCTTTGGCTAAAAATTTGATTTTCTAACTAAAGGAACAGCTGAGAAACTGACAACTTTACGAAACCATTATGAATTACAGACTTTGAAAAAAAGCCTCAGGCGATTTACTTTTCCCTGTGTGGTTTCTGACCCTTATAAAGAACGAGATTGCATGAAACAGTTTTGTTCTTGAAAAAAGTGTGAAAAGAAATTATAGGTTGTGTGCTTTTCTGTATTCCGGCAACTCCTAGCAATTTCAATTATGGTTTCACTTCAGCATACCCTGTCCTTTACTATCATGCTGGATGAACAAAATGTTCAGGCCATATCCGGAGTATTTCAGGAATAAATTGGGAACATTCTGTTTGCTAATGCTTATTGATGAGTCATAAGGTTATGACAGTTGTCACAATTCAGCATCTTTTCTGACTCCTGCTACAGCTAAACGATGTCTGCTAAAGTGTGGTCTTCTCTCAAAGAGCAAATTTGATTAAGTAGCAGACGTGACCTCTTCTGGGTGTCATTTTGAAGGGGGAATCTTCAATATTCTGTTAGGGTATAGATATGTAATGCAGATTTGTATTTCATTGAGTCTAATTTGGGCTTTCAGCCCAGGGAAGCACAATTTTGGACACTTTATTGATTAGGGACCCATGAAACTGGCATATATGTAGTGTCAGGACAAAGTCAATAATTTCTCTCTCTGATGACTAATACAGTGTTTCTCTGTCCAACTGAAGCCATTCAGATTTTGATTAGAAAACTGATGCAAATTTAAAGAAAGCATCGTTTTCAGATTTACCATTTCTCGGAAATAACCTTGTCAAAATGGGCACCCTGGTTTGCCACAGACAAAACATAATGAATTGTTAATGAAATTAGTCTGTTCAGCTTAATAATCCAAATGAGACTTACTAGCCAGGGAATAGTCTTGGCACTCCTAGCTGGGTCAGGGTGTGTCATCCTGTGATTACACACTTACAGTGGTGTAAGCAATAGGTGTAATTGGTAGACAGTGTCCTTTGCGTTCCGATGACAGCATGATGGAATATGAGGTCAGGTTCACGACACAAGCATAATGGTTTAAGACTGAAATATTAGATTTATATTCAGGATATTGATCATTTGCTACTGTTTTCCTCACAGACGGTCCTCATGTAGTTACATCTGAAAATATACACAAGGAAAAGAATCACTTACACTCTCTACTGTATGTTTACTAAACAACCTTTATGCCACATTGATTCCTAAATGTAACAGTCCACCTTTTTCACTCTGTTGATGAGAAACTTAGTCCAGTGGAGGGTTAGTTTGAGCAAGGGCAGATACCTCTTGCATGAACTCATTGATAATCTTAATTTTTAATGATATTTTCTAGACACACCGAAGTTATTAATTGCCCCCTCACCTCCAAATTAATAACATGACAAATAGGAATATGAATTTATTCACAGTTATTGCTTTTCAAGATTCACATTTACTAGTACTATATACATGTACTGTCCTTGCTATGATATAAGCTACACAGATGCAAGATAAAGTACAAAGACTTCTCACTGACTCACCGATCCATTGTGCATGTTATTCTTTTCCAATGTAAAATATCAATAGAAAAGAAAAAGGTATTCCAGAGAAGTGCATTACTCATGATGCCATCTGACATTTCTTTTGGTCAATGATATTCAGCACCACAAACTTAGCACATGTACCTGCGTTGCTCACACGTGTATAACATAACCTTACATAACCCAGTATAACCATATGTAACATGTCCGTACTTTGCATGCAGTCGACATCTGCTCTGGTTTCTGTGCTTCAGTCGTTCCACCCAGACGTTTGTCGATACCTCCAAGACTTCCATCAGCAATTGGTATATCTCCATTAATATTATCTTTACCGACAAGGAGGATTTTTTCGTCTGTATTACCCCTTTGCAATACATAAGTCTATGATAAGACGACAACACGTGTTATGGCAAGAAAATTGAGGAGACTGATCTGTCATTAGCTTCCTATTTACCTAACAACTTGTTTTGTCTGAAATAGACATCTCATACAGTCTGTGTGTAGATTGCATATCTTATCTAACTCATTGTCTGGTGCAGTGACACAGATGTCATTTTGGACATAAGGACTGATCATTGTTAATGACAGCTGATGTGGCAATGTGGATTTTGGTCAGCTTTCACAGGATTTCAGGTCTCAGTAAGCTTATATCTTTACAGAGTTCATATCATGGTGTATTACTGTATTTGGCGGTGATATATATGTACATTCCTTTCTGACAGATGCATGATTAACCTACTTCATAAGGCCTGAAATTTTGATGCATTGAAGCTTTAATGCTTTCAAAATTTTAAATGATAAATGTGTAGTCATGAAATCTGTGTCGTGATATTAGAATTTGATTTCATATTTAAGGTGATGTTTTGTATAGAAGAAATAAAACTGCAATCATCTGCCAGCAGAGGACTAGAATTCATCTTGTATTTACAATGTGCAGGTGTGGTTGTTTAGAGATAGTGCCTCACATTTAAGTACCCAGTAATGCGCATACTCTGAATTATTTAACATTAAATAGATAAAACTGTTAACCACAAATGTTAAAATGTAGATTTGTTGGTAATCTGTGGTACAGACCCAGAAATATATATAGCCTATGTTGCCCATGCAAGTCTGGAATTTGTGGCAAGTTTAAATTTCCAAAGTTCTGAAAACAAGAAAGTCTCTTGGTTCTTCTTCTCGTATTTTATTCTTACTTTACAACCTGTGCTTTTTTTGTAATATTTCATCATTTCAAAGACTTGCTGTTAGTCTAATTTATGATCCATTGAACTTTTAATATCCAACAATGAAATGCCTTTGAATTGCCGACAAAATACTGCACTTGAAATCTACATCTTGGTATTTTTTTGTGTTGAAAAATGTTTTTCATGTTATGATCCTGTCAGTTAAAACATAAATAGCCTATTTTAGTCACTAATTCCTGTGCCCAGGAGCAGAGGTTAAAGGTTATCTGACAGTTGACTAGAGTGTATACAGAAGCAGTAAACATGAGCCAGTTATTTGTTTTTTTCCTGAAACCTACATATGGAACTATTTTTTATGAGAGCCAGCAGAAGAAGATGTAATTTGTTTTTGCTGATTGATGAAAGGTTTTGGTGTTTTTTCCATTTTCTGCTGATCATACTTGTCATCAAATAATGGGAAGCCTCATTTTTTTTCTTTTTTTTTCATTATAGTGCATAAGTCATAGTTGGAAACTGACGTGACATATAGCATGTATATTGCTGAAATGTACAATCTGTTTTTAAAGAGTTGTGGTCGGCTGTTTGCAATTGGGTCTGTTTGCAATTGACATACCTGGGGATGAGATATACTAGAAAACTGATACAGGAGAAATAGTTTGTCATGGTTGTGTTAAACCATCAAAATGGTAGCAGTCATTTCTTCTGTACAAAGTGAAATCTGTAATAAATAATTTTCAAAAACAATATTTGAGAATTAAATTTATGGAATATTAGTGCAAGTATGAGTGGATATCTTCTGATTGTGATCTCTATACAAGGTTAACAATTACAGCCAGTTGTCAGGAAAACATTTAGAAAGCTGCCAAGAAGACAGTATCATCTTATGGCAGGGTGTCCAAATGTGAATATTGTTATGCTGTGACTGCTTTTATGAGAATATATAACGAAGAATAAGTCATAGATCATGTAAATTGCTTGCCTTGGCAATGTTTGTTATCTGAAACAACTGGAGCCTAGTAAGCTATGTCATTTCTCATATCCAGTGACAAGAAAACATGTGCCTAATATTTATCAGTTGTCAAGACAGTAGCATCACAGACTTTACAGAATGATAAAGTTTTGCTGATTGTGTCACTTGCATTGCATATGTGTTTTGCAGGTCTTTTTTAGCATGCTGTCATTGGGTAAATTTTTCTTATCAATTTATCAAATATTAAAATTGTCCTACATTTCATTGGAACTCACTTTGTCAAATGGTTCCTATAAATAGTTTATGGCAATAACCTTGATGTATGTAGTTACGTCAGTAAAACAATGAATGTTTGTTGAGGTAATGATCTTAGGATCAGTAGGGTAATTCCATTTCTGCTTTCTGGAAAAAGGGAAGACTTGCAATCAACTAGATTTTGCACTTAGTGACATACAATTAATTACATTCAGTTTTTCTGTTTGTCTCTGACCCTTAAAGAAGTTTTAATCTCATTTGATCTTTGCCACTGAATGCAAACAAAAGTAACTTGACGTTGCTCAAGAAAATGAACAGGGTCAAATTGGGACCCTTTCCTAGGAGGAAATTGAGTTTCCTCGTTGACGGCTTTTGGGAAGAAGATTAAAGAAATTGAAACTGAAAACAAGCATCAAGGGAGAGTGGAGGGGGGTATTCAGAGACTGTCTTTCATACAGACAAATTTCTGCTACTGATACTGGAAGTTGTCTTTTTTATGTAGTCATATATACCACTGCCATTGGTGCCTGTTCTGTTCTGATGATAAGATTTGGAGCCATTTGTTGGAAACTCTAGTGGGGGATTCTAAAATTACAGAATTCTAACAGCTCCATCGAGAATGTTTTTTAAATGCAAGGTCTAATCCCTATGCACATTAAGACTTTAAGAAAAAAATAATTAACGAAACTTTTAGCAAAAGTTTGTTTTTATGTCAGCACTTGGAATATACTTTGAGGTACAGCAAATGGAGCTTCAGCAGGAACTATTAAACTTGAAAAAAAAAGATGACATTCTTAAAGGAAATATTTTCAACTTACACAGAAGTTTCAGCTATGGCTACTTGTCCACAAAGAAAGCTGTACAGTATATCCAACATAAGTGAAAGAAAGTAAATCTTATTCACAGTTAAGTGTCAAAATGAATGGAATTGCATATTGTAAACACATTTAACAACATTCTTTGGCTTGTGAAAGATGACGATGATTTGAGTCTTTTTATGTGGCACAGTTGAGAGTTTCCATGGCTGTAACGTGGTATCGATATTAAGTGCAACATGGTGTTTCATTGAGCAAGCATTATGAAACTGGCATAAATCTGGATCACCTCATGCTTGCACTTTGTGGAATAAGTGCAAATACTCTTTTATGCCTTGTGACAACCGTTTCAGCTGGAGTACCTATGAGGGATACATAAGAGTACTTGGGATGTATTCCTCCATGGGATACATAAGGGTACCTGGTATATATTGCCATGTGGGATACAGAGGGGTATCCTCTATGGGATACAGAAGGGTACCTGGGGTATGTTCCTCTGTGTGATACAGAAGGGTTCCTGGGATATATAGTCTTATGTGTGATACAGAAGGTTCCTAGATATATTCCTCTGTGGGATACAGAATGGTACTTGAGATGTAAACCTTTGTGGGATACAGAAGGATACCTGGGATAAATTCCTCCATAAGTCATGGAGGGGTGCCTGAAATGTATTCGTCTGGGGGATACAGAAGGATCCGTGGGATATATTCCTCTGTTTGATACAGAAAGGTATTGGGGATGTATTCCTCTGTGGGATACGGAAGGACACTTAACATATATTTCTCTGTAGGTCTAGGAAGGGTATCTGTGTGATACAGAAAGGTACCTGGGATACAGAAGGATGCATGGGATATAACCTACTGTGGGATACAGGATGGTACCTGGAATATATTACTTTGTGGGTCTTGGAAGGGTACCAGGGATATATTCCTCTGTGGGTCTTGAAAGGGTACCTGGGATATATTCCCTGTGGGTACTGGAAGGGTACCTGGGATATATTCCTCTATGGAATACAGATGGGTACCTGAGATATGTCTTGCATGGAAGATTTTGCAGACCAGCAGCAGAATCTATGTTTGTATTATGTTGCTGTATGTTACTAACAAGTTGTATTGCATACAGTGACACTTTCACTGCTGGTATTGTTATTGTAGTGCATATAAGGAAATTAACTGAAATGCATACCACTTTTCTATTCAGTGTATATGTCACTGCTGTTGAGCCCTAACTGCAGCTTCTGTGAGGATCAGACAGGAAATATCATACATGTGATAATCACATGACAATTCCTTTTCAATTTTCTGAAAATCTCATGTATCTGTCACTCAGAGCAGGAACGCTTTATGAAGTCTCTTAAACACTCTGAAACAAAGCTGGTCCTGATGATCTTTTCAGTATTTCAGTGTCAAGTAGATTATCTACTTGGTAGCTATTCATGCTAATGACATGTTTACATCATCTTGTTTAGTAATGCAAGGACTGTCTGGTTAGCATGGAATAATCATGTGGAGTAGTCATGTCTCATGTTAATGAATAGATAAGGATGTGGATGTTGGCTTCTCTCAGTGGTTAGTGATGCGTCACCTCATTGTTAGTTAATCAAGAAATCTGAAAGAGTTCTGAGAAGTATTTTGGGGAACCTGAATGGTATTGGAATTGTATTTTGTCAATAAGATCAATGGTTGTCGAAACTGCAAAGGTTAGTTTGTGTAAGAAGATATCAAGTTTGCAATGTAATTTGGTACGTTGAATAGATTGTCCCAGTTTTAACTTTGTGAGCAGAGACGTACAGGTCAGGTCATTTCTACAGAATCCAGTAGTTGTGTCATTTTTCATAGAGGAAACAGAGTGCTATGGAGAGTTGCTTCCCTTAGATGTACCAGAAACCATCATTGGGCACGTTTGTCAGTAGTGTATACTGACTTGTGGATTTCAGGAAACTGTTATATGCTAAAGATGTACATGAATCAAAAATATGTTCTATAAAGTGCAGTCTCAGTGTTGTTCATTACACTCTTCCTGCTCAGTAGAAGAATGTAACAAACAATACTGAGACTTGAGTTTACTTAGACTGTATACAGTGGGAACAAATGCACACCAGTTAAAAGAACGTATACGAAACACAAAATTATTTATCATTTTTTTACCCTCCCATACCTCCCAGTTTTGTTCCGTTTCACAAAATGTCCAACATGTGTCCTCCATGTTTGCATTATGTATCATTTTGATATCACAGTGAATTGGGATTTCAGATGCAAATAGTTTCACTTGGTGCATGCATGCACGCACACACATGCACTGTTGATTGAACCTATGTCTTCGGCATGACAAATAAACACTTTCACCACTAGACCACTCCACCTCCACTGAATGGTTAGGATTAATGGGTGATGGGTGGTGTGTGGTATGAACAGTTGGAAAGGAGTGAGTGATTGAGTGAGTAATTGAGTGAATGAGTGAGTGAGTTTAGTTTTACACTGCATGCAGCAATATTCTAGCTATATAGTGTCAGTTTGTATATGATCTGGGCCAGACCATCCAATGATCAGCATCTTGAACACAATCTCTGCAATTGGGATGAACACCCTTAAATGAAGCAAGTCTAGATTTCCCCGTGTACAGATTATGAATCCCTGGTGTCCCTTTGGATCTTTTTCAGCTGAAATGGCTTTATTTGTTGCAATAAAAATTGGATGTATTATGAGATGTAACCATTAGTCTAGAGTCTTTGTAGCAAGTCTAGAATTTATTGCCAGGCACTACATGATTAAAAATATTTGCAAATTCTGGTATGCAAACCATTGTTATTGTGGGAGAGATGATTCTATCCAGAGTCTATTTTTTAAAGCCGTTTATGTATATCATTTGTGAGAAATCATCCCAGAGCAAGTCTACATGGTGACTCTTCTCTATGACAATTGCTGATCTGATGAAAAATCACACAATTTGATTTGTATAGGATTGGTGCTTAGGCTACACTGTAGAGCCGAGTTGTGTTTCTTGTGAACAGACAAACCAACTGACAGAATGATAAATTAAGGTTTCACTGGAACAAGGATAATCTTTGGGCCTGTCTGTGCAGCGCTTTGATTTTATTCAGTATTCTTAAAAGAAATATACAATGTTATTCAATGAAAAACATTAGAAATTATGTTGCATTTCTTGAAGGTGAAACTTACCATTTAAAAATTAAAAGGATTAAATTCTGTAAATCAGATTTATGTGAAAGTATATGTGTCATGCATAAATTTAAGGTCAACTTATTGTGGTAGATGAAAACATAACGCCTGGACAGTTCTAGTCATTTGTTATCTTGAAAATGTTTCTTCATGCAGCTTACAGGCACAATCTGCTTCAGTGTTATGTTAATCTGCCATAATACTGAAACAAAGAAAATAGTTTAATTTGTGCAGCATGGTGACAAAAGAAAAACACATATTCGACATGTGCACTGATTTACTTAGGCAAAATATTTACTGATTTTCAAGTATATCTTGTGAAATATAATCTCCATGAAAGACCTGCCATTCAAATAATTTTTTTATGCAAAAACTTATCAGACAATTTTCCTGACAAAAGTGCGTTTCATGTGTTTGCTGAAATGAATGTGATATGAATGATTACTACCAGTAGCTCCTGTGTGAAATTGCTGTCAGACTATTCATTTCCCAACTGCACATAATTTGTGAAATCTGTGACATCATCATCTTGGCTTACACAATTCATCAATAACTCTCTGAATAATTGACAAATGTTTGGATGAGAGTAGACTTTGTTCAGTATATGTATGTCCTCACATGGCACAGAAACCCTTTCAGCTCGGCAGAAACTGATTACAACAATGATAAAATGTATTAAAAGGGTTTCTCTTATGAGGCTCTGACCTGTGTGACATCAGCTGAAATAAATCACTCTTGAAACATGTGGATATTTGAAATGTACAAAGACAGCCTGTCATGGTGATTAGGATCTGAGTCCATGAGCTCCTGTTTATCTGATTGAGACTATGCAATGGAAGCAATACATATAATACCTGTTGATTTCATTGATACTTGTTGATTTTGATGGAGTTTGTTCTGAAGTTGCCTTGGGAAACTTCATACATTTTCATTCTTGTTTCATGGCTGAAATTAGATTCAAGACTAAATAATGTCATTTTTTGTTGTATATTTTTGTTTCACACATGTATTCATTCTAAACACGCAGAATTTTGTTCATTGTCAAATTTTCAAGTGTAATGCAGTAAAATATGTTTTTATTCAGGTATATGCAAAAGTCAAGTCTATGTATATTGTACTATATATTGTTCATGTCCATTAAGCTTTATTAACTGAAGTTGAATTTCTTTATTCCAGGTGGAAAATATCAATACCTGTTTGACCTTTTTGGCCAGTCTTGGAGTCAGTGTAGAAGGACTTAGTGCTAAAGGTAAGAGGTGTCATTTTTATCCCCCACACCATGTTTTGCAGGCCAGGTGTTAAAATGTGCTCTGTCCGTCCATGTGTATGTGCGAGTGTGCGAGCGTGCATGTGTGCATGTGCGAGCGTGTATGTGTACGTGTGCGTGTGCGTGTGCGTGTGCGTGTGTGTGTGTGTGTGCACATTTTATTTTTCCGGACCAGAACTTCAAAACCGTTCATTATATCTTCACTAAATTTGGCACATAGATAGATCTGGTGGTGTATGGGTGCCTATTGGTAGTTTTGGATTTCTGAACAAAATATATTTCTGTATTTCCATGGCAACAAGTTTTACTGGATTTGGTGGTAGTGTACATTTCCAGAGTAGAACTGTAACACCTTTCAAGATATCTTCACCAAACTTGTCATATAGATTTGTCTGGTGGTGTACAGGTGCCTTTTGGTAGTTTTGGATTTCTGAATAAAACATGTTTCTGTATTTCCATGGCAACTAGTTTGAGTTTGACTAGATTTGGTGGGTGTGCTCATTTCTGGAGCAGAACTGTAAAACTGCTCACTATTTCAAAACCAAGCTTTATACATAGGTAGGTCAGGTGGTGTACTGGTGACTTTTGGTAGTTTTCTTTCACTCATAGCTGACTAGTAACCAATTACTAAATGCCAATTATCTTTATGTTAGTAAATCAACATTGAGATGATTTGCTTAAAGATGAAGGTTTGCCAGAAACCAGTTCTAAATAAAAGCAAACAGTAATCCTGATCTACACAGGGTAAGTAGATGATATGCAAACCTGTCAGAGAGGGCCTTCAATCATTCTTGTCTTGCAGGTACAATCAGTCTTCTAGAAACTTCTGAACCTTCTCAAATGATGTATTTTCTGCCAGTGTCCTGGGAAATATGACTCCAAGTAATTAGCTGTCAAGGTCAATACCCAGACCCAATATTTTATGAGCACCTCATTCGTTTGCTGCCACTTACAATCATTGGAAATATACTCATGAAATCTGCTGCTGAATAGCAAACAACAAATGGTTTTCTCAAGTGAGGGAGTGAGGTAGTCTGTCAATCAAGATAACAAATTAAGGAGACCAACTAAAGTCCAAAATGATTAGGCCTGTCTACTGTCTACTGTGACTCAGCTCCCAAAGTTGACAATTGTTTGGGACTCTATTTATTTAAGTTGTCGATATACATATTTTCAAATAAGATTTTCAATGTCAGTCTGGCATTTAGTCAAATTTGTTTAATGCTGCTGGCAACATTGTATCAGCATTTTGCAACAGCATTCCGAACTTGCTGTCTTGGTTAGGGAACCTTGTTAGAACATGCTGTCTTGGTGAGGGAACCTTGTTAGAACATGCTGTCTTGTTGAGGGAACCTTGTTAGAACATGCTGTCTTGTTAAGGGAACCTTGTTAGAACGTGCTGTCTTGGTAAGGAAACCTTGTTAGAACATGCTGCCTTGGTTAGGGAACCTTGTTAGAACATGCTGTTTTGGTTAGGGAACCTTGTTAGAACTTGCTTTCTTGGTTAGGGAAGCTTGTTAGAACTTGCTGTCTTGGTTAGGGAACCTTGTTAGAATGTGCTGTCTTGGTTAGTTAACCTTGTTAGAACATGCTGTCTTGGTGAGGGAACCTTGTTAGAACATGCTGTCTTGGTAAGGGAACCTTGTTAGAACTTGCTGTCTTGGTTAGGGAAGTTTGTTAGAACTTGCTGTCTTGACTCGAAGCTCGTTAGAACATGCTGTATGGTTAGGGAACCTTGTTGTTGAATAATGTAATGAAACGGAGCCCTGAGATTTTCTTCATTTTCAGACCTGAAGCTAAGGAAATCTAGACTTGCCACATTTTCTGGACTTAGGTGGGCTTTCTCGGATATATGTGCTTCAGACTAACACAATCACTATAGTTCACTGAAAATTAAGCTTTTCAATAACATTCAGCATGGTATGCTGTTTAAATTCTTTAAATTCATTTGCCTTGCATAGTGTAGGTGTATGTTTTGAACAGCATTTATAATCATTGTAAACAAATTGAAAGCTGAAACATTTTACTACTTGAGGAAAGATCTTCCTCTCAGTCTGTGCATTTTCATCAGACATCAAAGTTGTTTTTGTTTTATGCTTTCCCTGCAAATCTACAAATTCCAAACAATCATGATTCACATTTTTATGTGTGTATATGTTCCAGAGATAAACACTACAAAAACATTTAATTACTACCTGGAGAAACGCAGTTGTATATCATGCTACACCATTATTCTTTTCATGTTGACTGATGTCCTTTTTGTCCTGCTGTGATCTGGTCCATGTTTTTATTTTCAGATGATAACTGTGTTTGGATTTGAAGCTCAGTATTCATAATTACTTCTGTAGTGACAATATCTCACAGTTTCAAACATTTCAAATATATATATATATACATACATAAATAAGGTGCATGTTCTTAAGAAGCATCAGTGATATATGACTCCTGAGATTTAGAGTTTCACATATTTTTTCAGAAATGCAGCATTTATTCAACAGGAGTGTCAGTGATATCTAAGTGTTTCAAGAGTTTCAAATATTCAAATCAGCCTGACTGAGGGTTGTGAATACAAAAGTGTTTGAAACAGAACCCCAATGTGATCTATGTCCTGCAAGCGACCTGGAGCTACACAGGATTTGTATTGTCCTGCACCAAGCTAGGTGCATATTATCACTTCCTGAGCAACTCAAGTCCCTGGGGCCTTGTGAAATTGACGATATTAAGTCGTAGGGCCACGTCACTGAGTACAATAGCCTCTTGTCGTGTGTCCCTTAATATTTCACAAACAGGATGATGCTAGATGGAACAGATTGTCTGTCGTCATCACCTGCATCCTTACAACTGAGATTTTCATGTTCATGGATGCGTTATAAATTTCATGGTGAAACTGATCATTTCTTTTCATAAGTCATTGCAATCGACAACTGTTTGAAGTTGATTTTCATAATTTTACTATCAGATTTAAAAATTGGAAAAGTTTGTGGAATTTGGTTCATTGTTTTTGTTGATATTCTTGTGGATTATGTTTGCTTGAAGAGTTTGTGAAGAGGTCCTTCAAAGCAGGTTGGTTGTTTTTGTTGACTTGAGGACAACTATATCTGACACTCATTGAATTATGCTTATAACTGCAATTGAATTAAATTGAATCACATGCTGTGTCAGAAATGATGATTCTACTATGACATGCACTGATGCAAGTTTGAGACATGTATTATAATACAGTGTTAGAACCCTAAGAAGTTTGCCTTATATATGCACATCTGAGTGGTTGAACATATGATTAAAGGTTATAAATTTGTAGCAGAAATCGAGAAATGTGTTTGTTTGAGCTTAAAACAATAAATGCATTTAAAGTAGAATGGTATCCTTCAGGCTGAGTTAAATATATTTGTTTTGTCAGAATCTGAGAGCATATTACATAGGAAATATATAATCCTGGGCTAGCCTAATGATTAAAGTGTCCACTCCTCACGCCGAAGACCCAGGTGATATCACACATGGGCACAATGTGTGAACCCCATTCTGGTGTCCCCTACGGTGATATTGCTGGAATATTGCTAAAAGCAACATAAAACCCACCTTACGCACTTACTGATTAAAAAATTCTTATTTTTTCTAGCTTTCAGCATTAACATTATACTGTGTCTAAAGTGGCTTAAAACCATACTCACTCACCCTCTTCCTAGTGTCAAGGATCCATGTGATTTGTTGGTGACGAGCTTCGCATTAAGACAACTGACACCTCATTTCAGGAAATGTACAAGATTCTTGGGGATATAAATACTTAGAGAGATTTAATTGATTCAAATAATGTTTACAGCATTGAGATTTGACAGCACTAAGTAAGTCAAGTGGAAGAGATGATGTTTCACACTAGTGAATAAATAAACGCTTTGCTTGTGCTCATGGCTATAGCACTGTCATCTTCACTGAAATGTACAAGTCTTTATTTCATGCTTGAGGAAATATATATGATACTCTGTATCTGTGCTGACATTGTTTTGTTCTTGTGTTGTTTTTCTCACCTTAGCAAAAGGTATCTGTCATCTTATGTGTTTTATGGTGAGTATTGTAGCTCACCTTGACTATCGTCAGTAGGAACATGTGGCATATTTTGTAGAACAGCTTGGATGATTTGACAAAGTTTTGTCTTTTCGTGGACTTTTATTAAATGAGATTTCAGCAAAAAATGAAACATGCATTTAGGTTCCTCTTGAACCATAAATATGATCAAATTTGATCAACTTTTGAATTAATGGTCCCATTGTCAGGAAGGTTGGAGAATGCAAGTTAATAACAGCACATATGCCAGGCATGGAACCACGAGTAATTTAAAAGTTTTTCTTCTGAAAATTTAAGGGGATAAAAATTTCAAATTCAAGTCATTTTGATGAATGGTGTCTAGACAAGGGGCCCTTAATGAATCAATAATGTAGTTGTTATACGAGATTTGTGTCCGCCTGAAGCTGGGGAATAAACCCTTGTGATCGCTCAAAGCAGTGGAGATGAAATTGAGTGAAATAGAATCTGATCAAGTAGAAGTCAGATGGGAAATATACACCAGATATTACTGTCCTCATTTGACATTCTTAATGAGATTGGCCCAATGACCAGATTCGCTGTATGTATATGTACGACATTTTGCAGAAATGTATGACGTTCTTGTCATTTTGGATTCTGTGTAATTCTTGGTGAACTGAAACTGCCAAGTCACTGACTAATCTACTGAGGTAAGATTTACAATTTGATTCCATAATTAGGGGTTTATGGAAGATGTCTTTTTGGCCCTTTGAACAATAGCATATTGACAAGTGAAGGACCTGCCCAAGATGTCCCAATGCGTAGTCAGCACCAAAGTGGAAGATGGGAAGAGCTTTCCTATGATAATGGAAAAGGTTCTGTCACTGTTTCAGAAAAATTTCATTATGCTTGATTTTTACAAGAACTATGACAGGTATACTTCAATAGATTGCATTTGTCAGACATTTTGTTCAAACATTGGCATGCCATCTTGAGAGATATTTAACAGAATTGTCTGTTTTCCAGTGACTGAACTTAATGCATTCTATTTGTGCCAACGCATCTTTGTCATTTCAACATTGGCGCCAATTAGCTGAGTTCTCAAAACACATTGCTTTGGCAAATAATTGCAATATGAAACCATGACAGTCTTCAATTGCAAACTTTTTAATAATTTATGACTAATGTCCACATTTCGACCTCCTGCATTTTTGCACAATTAAAGCCATTACTATGTTGATTGTATCAGGAATTTTTTTTAGATTTGTTTAACAAGCTTCCTTGGTAATAATTTAACATTGATATAACAATGCACCGTGTAACTGTTAACAATCATTCCAAACACTTGTCAATAGTGTCTAGGTGTCCAGTTGCACAGATCGACGTCTCATGGCTTTGTCATGGTTAGTTTTGTTTACTTCACATTGGAATGATTAAGTCATGTTTAATTGTCCTGCAAACCAAGTATGCAAGTTTGTACATGATGAATTTGGTTAGACTCCAGTTTCATGTGGCTCAAGAATGTTCTCCTGGAGATTATTATGCGACAGGAATATGCCTATTCAAACAAGCCAGTGAGTGTGTTTGTTGTAACATAACTGTGTACGGTTGTATCAAGATGGTGCCAGCATGAGGTGGGATTACAGCAATATGAGATGGGATTACAGCAATATGAGGTGGGATTACAGCAATATGAGGTGGGATTACAGCAATGTGGGATTACAGCAATATGAGATGGGATTACAGCAATATGAGGTGAGATTACAGCAACATGAAAAGCAATAATAACAGCAATACGAGTTGGGATAACAGCAATAGATGGTGGGATAACAGTAATAGGAAGTGGAATAACATCAATATGAAGTGGGTTAACAACATTATTAAGTGGGACAACAGCAATATGTGATGAGATAGAAGCAATATGAAGTGGAATAACATCAATATGATGAAGGATAACTGCTGTATGTGGTGGTTTAACAGCAATATGAAGTTGATAACAGCAATATGATGTGAGATGGCAGCAATATGAGGTGGGAGAACAGCAGTGCATGGTGGGATATCAGGATTGTGAGGTGGGATAACAACAGCAATATGAAGTGGGATAACACCGAAATATGCTGCAGCTTAGACACAGGTGTGGTGCTGACTTCTTGTTGATGCTATGTTTCATTGAGGAATAGAAATACAGTGCCTGTTCTGGTTCTGAGAAGATGGTATGCATCTCCCACATTAAACTAACAGCAATGGACTGTAATATCTTGCGTAATATACCCTACTCTTGGGTAAACTGCTGCCTTATAGGTGGAATGTTGCTGAGTATGGCATAAACCTAAACTCATTCACTCTTGGGGAAATGATTTGGGAAATACATATACTGATGTTGAAGATACTGTGTGTAGTCTAGAACTATGTCAGGTCACTTCAGGTAAACAAATGAAAGGTGACAAAGTGTGTGATTGAAAGAAACACATGAAATTTGCGACATATCGTTGTTACACAGATTGTGTTACAGGGTAAATAGTATTTCCTGACTATCAGGCACTGGTTCAGATACAGAGATTGATATTGATGTGGCTAGTTGTTTTGTAAACTGAGACAAACAGGAATCAGCTGTCCACGCAGTGTCAGCTATAGTGTTTGTTAGGTAAAAAAACACAATGTTATCTTTAAAATACAGTGATTGTATTAAACTCTTTGAGAAACTATTTGTGAAACTATTTGTGAAACTAGAATATTCTAAGTATTTTGTGTTGTGATTTGTAATTGAAATTCTGTTTAAGGCTGTGTTGAACTTAAGTCAGTAATTATACAGTCTCAGCTCTACATGGGATCAAGTTCAGCTGATTTGTCCTTCCAGTCTCTAATTGATTATTGATACGTTTACTGTGGTGATTGCTTGCAGGATTATTTCTTCTGACTAATTGGCATCCCAAACCAGTTTCCTTTACTACACCTCTGGGCTTTCAGGTTTCAGTGGGTCATAAATAACCTATTCTTGTTTTGGTTGTCAGACATCAATGACTACATTATACCATGTTTTGCATTTTTTAATCAGTGTGATTTCCAGCTGTTGCTACATAAGTTATGACTTACTTGGCACTATGGTACCCTTTCCCAGACTTCACTGTTTTCTGACATGCTTGACACTGTGGTACCATTTCCCAGATATCACTGTATTAATTATGACTAGATTGGCACTGTGGTACCTATACAGTTTCCCCGATACCAATACATAAATAGTTACTCGTTTGGCACTTTGGTTCCAGAACAGATTTCAAATATCCTCATATAAGTTTGACTTTGTGGTACTGATGTGCATAGTACAGAGGACCCAGAAGGAACTTGATATTTGAGTTATGTGTGGTACTTGGTACATGTTCAGCATCATGGCGCCAGTTGTGGCACCATGGTTTTAAGACCTATGGTCACATTAAGAGCATACATCTGACACACAGACCATGGATGAGGGTTTTGGTTTCATCTGTTCTTTCTAATAAAGATTCGATTTCCACTCCTTTATGTAGTAAATTACACCTTACCAGAGCAGATCCCATGGGTGAAACAAGGCAGCCACTAAAATGGCAAGTATGAAAATAACTAAAATCTTGGCCTTTCATTCCAGATATCAAAGATGGCAACCTCAAGGCAATTCTAGGGTTGTTCTTCAGTTTGTCAAGGTTCAAACAGCAGCAGAAGACACAGCAACAAACGACAAAGCCTCCAGAACAGGCAAAGGATCCCCCATCCACACCGCAGCTTTCACATCCGGGCATCGCCGTAGTCGACGGAGCCCCAAACTCCGGAGGGAGAACAACACCTCAGGTTAATGGAGGGGAGATGCTATCAAGGTTAGATTTGATTGGCCGAAATGTTGCATGTCACATTTAGATTGGATTTTGATAGATTTCAGTGTTGGTCATTTTGTTTTGAACAATGTTAAAAATTCACATCAGGGATTGTGTGTGAAAATGTCTTTTTCGTGATTTTTGTCTTCTGTTTTTGTTTATTTTTTATCTCCAAAGAGCATTTTGTATTCAGCACAAATTAGTGGATTGACCTTTAAATTGTTGGTAAATATAGTCTATGAGAGATATAGACAAGTCTGCTCTTTTACATTTGAACATGTCTGATAATTTCCCTCTTCAAGTTGTCCCAAAGTGTCCCCATCTTTCGAATTGCTCCCCATCCCCAGCATTGTGGAGACGTGTGTTGGGAGGCAGATTTACAAGTGCTGGTTACAAACCGGTTTTAATTATATATGTGTACATGTTACTGAAAAACAGACAATTATCTGTGACTGTAAACTGACTGTATCCCACAATGAATACACAGTGACATTTATAAAGTGGTCAGATGTAACTTATGTTATAGATGGGATTACACATTCTCAGCAAAGTGCAAACCTGAGGCTATTTTGTTTCGAGCACTTCCTGAACCCACTCTCTCAGAGTGAGTGTGCAAATCATCAGCATGGTGATCGCTGTCACTGAGGCTGATCTGAATGGCATCTGTCACTGGACAATTTGTGACCATTGATGACCACTTATGACCATTGATGACCACTGATGACTGTTGATGACTGTTGAAGTGTTCCTTGGTATCGGCCAAGATTAATTTGTAAAAAACTTAAAGGAAATTGCATTTGTACTTTCCAAGAAAGTTAATGAAATGGTTGACTTTTTGGGCTAGCCCAGTGGTTAAGGCATTCGCTCGTCATGCTGAAGATCTGGGTTCAATTCCCCACATGGGTACAATGTGTGAATCCCATTTCTGGTGTCCCATGTCATGATATTGCTGTAATATTGCTAAAGGAGGTGTAAAACCATGCTCACTTACTAGACATATGTGCTTGCACTGTATGTGCTCTGTTTCTTTAGGTAAAACAACCTGTTCTTCTGTTTGGATAAACCAGGTAAAAGGAATGGAATTTGGTCCGAAAGGTTATGCATAAGCTCCATGTATGTTCATGATCTTATCTCAGTAGTAATGGTAATAAATAGCTAAAATGGTAAATATCAGCTTTCAGCTTGCAAAATGCAGACATCTTCAGGTATTACTGGTACACTAGACATCTTAGGTATTACTGGTGCACAAGTCCAAAGGCAGGTGACCCAGCTATCTCAGTGAGGGAACTTCTTTCAGTGGGAATTTTGTAGAGACCTTTTATGCTTGTCCTACTGTATTGATTTGGGGTTGAAATTGAAGCACAGTCATAGTATGTAGATGGTCATGATTGGCAGAAATGCGCAAAAGAAATGAAACACATTCAGGGAACTCTGTAGTTTGAAAGGTAAGAAGTACAGTGATTGACAGTTTCATATAACAAGCTATTTACTCCCAGTATAGTTGATTTCACTCATAAGAGATGAAAAGGAACCTTCCTATTGGCCTGGGAGCTATATACGTGGTATCTTGATTGTGTGTGTAAACTGAGAAAGCCACTCATTTAAGTGGCTAGGATGCTTTTAAAGGGAGATAACTATTTTAGCTTGTCAGGCTTTTTAGAATATATCTTGTCAACTTTGGTTTGGAAATTGTTGTTGTTCTTGTATGATTGAAAGATATGTTTTTATGGCTGTTTTCATGTACATATATATCTTTTAAAGCATCATGGTTATATATCTTAGTTTTACATGTTGCATATAAAATGGTGGGTATTAAAAACACAGACAGATTAGTGCACATGGTTTATTTATCCACACCCTCTTGCATAAAGTCCTCATAAATATAATATAAAAAAATCTTGTACCAGCAGTATTTTAAGAGAGACATGGTGGGTTTCATTATCCCTGACATAGATTTGTGATTTCATTAGGGAAAAGCGATGATCCCTGAGAGGGCCTGGCAGATGAAGTATGGTTACAATGACGGAAGGTGACAAACTACGGATGTTTAGTGTGGCTGTAAAAACATCCACCGATGTAGATTTCCTAAATGTGGGATAAGTTAAGCATGACAAGTCTGGCTGACCTTTGATGGTGGTAGTGATTCGTGAGCTGTGTTACACAGGTATTTGTGTGTCAGAGTTACACTTTAATGTTTAATGCAGTAAGTGCAGTAGAGTCTTGACCAGACAACTACTAGTAATTAGACAAATGGTACAGTGATTTCATACCAATGAAAGACTGGATCCTCCTCCTCCTCCTCATCATCATCACCACTGACAACATCATCATTATTCTCTCCAGTTTTAATCTTGACCTAATTATTAATAAATTTGATAACTGAAAGTTATTAATTCATTTAATTTGATGGAGATGCTGGTACATTTGTTTTATAAAACCGACATCTTTTTGTATTATTTAATTAAAATAATCATATTAAACCAGCAAGATTCCTAAGTATGAGCTCATTGTACCTAATTTAAGTTTCTTTGGGAGATAATAAGATTTTCTTAAAAACACATTAGGATGAAAACCCTTGTGAAATTGACAATATTTTGAAATGGGCAACACCAGCTGTCAAATTGAATAAGCTTATGTTATTAATCATCTAACCTTATCAAATACGCCTCCTGCAGGGCTAAGAGTACTTTTGGTAAATTTAGATTAATTATGATTTCCTTTGAGTTCATCCAACAGCTGTTTTATGTTAATCTGTTGTGAGGCATACATCTCTCTGCGCTTGTGATTTCGAGCAAGTAGATTAGTAGAGCATCAAATTCCTCAGAACAGTTCTTGCTGAACTTGCGCTTGTGGGGTACACCTTAATGGAAATCATAATAGTAACAGTTTTCATCACTGGGTGGTCTGCAAACCTTTTTGAAAAGTTGCATTTTTAGATTTTGGAGCATTCATTTTTTAACAAATTTTGTGGATAACGAGTTCTTTTATTTCATGAGTGCAACATTTTAGTACAGATTCCTGCGTGACTATAGTACAAAAATCTGTATTGAAATGTGAAATTAAATAAAAGAAATTATTATCCATAGAATTAGTTTAATATAGTTTGATTGATGTTATTATTTAACTTACTAATCTGATTTTAAAACATTCTATTTTAATCTATTAGAAAATTAATAAACGTAATTTATGTAAGTAGTCCCGTTGTAAACATTGAGAGGGCAGAATCAGGAAGAAGCTCTGGTGGGTTTTTGCAGCACTGATGATGTGAACTTATATTCATACTTTCCACCACAGGTTTGCCTGACTCTGTTATTTATAAGCAGGAGATACACAGCTATAATATTGCACGTGTTCTTCTTGACACTTGGCATAGATCTTATATAAATATCTTGAAGTGAAAATAAATGAAATTTAAAATTAAAACAAAAACCTTGTACTAATGCTGCGATGCAGTTTTCATGTATCCCCCAAATTGTGCTTTTCGTTATGAAGCAGCTACATTGGTATCCCTTTCAATAAGTGTGAAAATGCTCCTCCATTTTTTCATGCTCAGCCATTTCAGTGTCTTTGTCCGTAGTGAGAATCACTTTAACAGTAGACTGAGTTGAACTAAATTGATGGGAAGATGTCACGATTCCTTAAATAACTACAACTACCACTAGAGGGCACTTTTAGCGTTGTCTGCATGTGCAATATTGCGTATAATTACCGCCTCGATACTGGTTGGAGCTGTGCTGGTTCTGCTGAGAACCTTGCCAGAGCCTAACCAAACTGCCAAAAATCAATACAAAAGATGCTAGAGCAGACGACAAAACACCACTCTGTGCTGCAACGAAGTAGGTCAAAATTAGACGAAATAAAATAAATGTTGATTGGACACTGCTGTGGAAGGCAGGTCTTTTAACTAATCGGTGAATATTTGGAATCTGTTGGTATAGCAACTAACGACCTTGACCTTTATTTGTTGGGTTAAGGTCGGAGCCAATGTGATGATTGTGCCTGGACTGGTTTAGAAGAAACATTGTTGGATGATTCATACTTCTCAATTATTATGTTTGGCCTCCCACATTCAGTAAGATGGCTCTTCCAGGGAAAATTGATTGTGATTTCCAATCATGATGCAAAGGCATCGACGACTGGCACAAGCCTAGACGCTACTCTTGATCATCTGTTGTCGTGGTGTTACTCCGTTAATCTGTTTAAGATTTGGTTATAACATGACAACCACCCTTTCTTTGTGGATTCTGCTCAACTGACTCTAGCAGTATTTTTAGCACACATGGAATTGTTTTCAAATTTTGAAATTTACATATGTAAATTTCAATTTGTGTGAAATTGATTGGAGTCAATTTGTACTGTTGACATGATTGATGGCTATGGACATTGTTAAGTTTTAAAGATGCAGTGCATTTGGAAATATGATTGAAAATCTAATTATAAATGATAAATCTATATGATCAGCATCATTATGGTGACAGCTTTGGAAAAGTGACATTGATGGACTCAAAGTGATCCTTTCACATTTGTGGATTGGAGATTTACTGGAGTTGCAGACAGCAACTGCACTGATCTTTCAGGGGTACATTTTAAGCTGGGATTTCCCTGGACGTGGTTGGATGGGATGTCAATTACACCAAATGGACATTTTAGACCTGGATTAAACTGGATCATTGTGATTTTCAACCAGACATTGAAACAAATGCCACAGGGTTAACTGTTGATAATTAATTTCTTGCAATGGACATGTAAATTTGCAATGTAAATTTGACAGATATCACAGAAGATGTTAAACAGGTCGTCAGACACTTAAATTGGAGATGATAAATTCCAGGAAATGGACAATATTAAAACACTGGCCAGGTTTCAGCATGTATTTACTGTGAATTGATCTTGGATTTACTGTTATCCTACTGGACTGTGGATCGGAGGAATCAAAGAGTGTTTAGTAAATTATCCCTGTCGTTGATGTCGTCAGCTGATGAGTTGTTAACACACCAGTAGCAGCCTCAGCTGTATGTTTCAGACTCCAGCTGATTTCCTCACATGGAACATGTTACTGTTTATGATGAATTTACGAGGAATTTTTCCACATGGTGCAATAAACATCCGTTGTAAGTGGCTGGACCTGGCCTGATACACAAATGGACCACAAAGTTCACAAGCTGATCTAATTGAGGAAGGCAAGCCCTCATGGGAGTGAAAATCATTTGTGAGAAAAAAATGATGAGTAAATTTGACAAGGAATCTTCCTAGTATCTCTGTTGATGAAATTTGGTAGACGTGTCTCTTTTCAATGCCCCCTGTTGCCAAATAAGAGTAAATGCTGGCAATACTTGCAGGGGTTTTCATGGAATCAGTTGATGATGACCGACCAGTAGCTGTTGGGTAGGTCGGTGTTTAAATTTGTTAATTGATACCGAGGCCAACTTCATCAACTTCAAGCTGTTTGCTACATCAGCAGCAACAGCATCAGCAGGTCACAACATCATCAGCATCACCAGGTGAGGAGTGTTTGACATGAATCATCGTCAGAGTCAGGATGTATGTGTGCAGATGGTGATGGTTTTGAAGAAGATGGTGTGCTAGGAATTATTGTGAATGGATTTGTTTGTGGGAAAACAGTGCATTGTACAAAACAGTTGTGCTTGTTTCAAGGAACCTGTAAGAGCATTTCGATGTGTTTGACAGACCTTGATGTTTTGTGCCTATCAAGATCATCCTGGACCATTTTGTGTTTCTGATGTAGCTTGTGAGATGTGAATTTCAAACAGGCAATTCATTTATAAACCTGGATTTCATTTACTTGCATGGACCATACATTTGGATGTTGTGCACAAACTTACAGCATACATTTGGATGTTGTGCACAAACTTACAGCATACATTTGGATATTGTGCACAAACTTACAGCAACATATGGATAATTGCATTTCAGGGGGATAGCAATAAACAATGGTCCCCTATGGAATAATGTCTCTGACCGGGTATATTGACTTTTTTATGGAGTAATTCATTTCACCGGGAGTGAAATTGACAAGTTGGTGTATTGTGACTGATTCTTTGTGTTGTATTTCCTCACGGACTAATTTCACAGTTTTTACAATATTCTGAAAGGGACAGGTGGAATTCATTTTCTGATCTGACTCATGCAAATCTGGTGTTCCTGGTGTTCCAGTGATCTTCATGTAATGAGTATTTGAACATTTGCAGGTGATGTGTGGATAACACACACTGTATAAAGGCGTTGTACCTTCTCAAGAATTCTACAAATGAGATATGTCAAGACAGTTAAATATCCCCCTTCTTGATTCAATGGGGCTTCCACCTTGACTCGGTTAGGGGAACAAAATACTCATAAGTGGACTCCTTGCACAGAGTTTTCAAGCATGGATGTTGGGGTTGTCATGGAGTTTTTCTTCCAGTTATTTTCATAAGAACAATCTTAACTTTACTTGAGAGAGGTGAGTTGCAACTTTCACACTTTCTTGTGATATGATATATATATGTATTGAAATTCTGCTATTTAACTTTTTGTGTTATCAAAAATCCTCTTTTGTTTTCTGATTACTTTTAATGATAGCAACATGTGAGAAGATCTGTACAGTGTGTGGGCTGGGATGACAGATGAGTCCATACTCACTACCCTGTTTCCACCCACATTACCTAGTACCACCTGCATGTCTGCTGTAGATCTCAAGAGTTGATAGATAATTTCTGAACATGAACAAGTGAAGTTTTATATTTGCTCAAGCAAAAAATGCTTGCATAGTTAGAAACAAATGCAAATATAGGTAATATGTAATATAACCATGGAATTTTTGATGTTTAACATTGTATCACATGACTATCCAGGGGTCCTGGTGCTCTCCTGGTAAGCAGGTGGGACTCAGGACCCACCCAATCTATGGACCTGAGTAACCCATTCTAGACGTAGCAATCTGTACCAAAAACTGTTGATTATTTTAGCCTGAGTATTTTCAGTAGATTGTAGTGTTAATATGTAAGCTTTTATTAGCAATGAGTATTTGACCAAAAGGTTTACTTGACTGAGGCCACAGTCTGGAGACTAAAGTCACAAACCTTGTCTTAGTTTCTTTGCCTTATGAGTCAGTGTCTAAGTTCATGTAGCACCTCACATATTACACTGTTTGGACAATCCACTGCTGTAAAATCGTTTGTGAAAAATGGTCAAAGACTTTTAATGAAAGCCTTTACTTTATGGATTCATTACTTATGTGAATGCTGCAGGTTATACAAAATTGTATATGGTTGGTTAGTAATGACAGGCAGAATGACATGTTGTTGAGGGATTCTTCTGGCAAGAAAACACTGTGACAAGATAAAAATAATGTAAGTTTGCTTCATACTAAATTTACAGGACAGTAGATTAAGTCTTAGCACACTTGGCTGAGAATAACAAGCTTGTGGCAAGATGAGAGATTATTAATGCTGGTGTATTGATGACAGGAGTGACACTATGACTAGTATATGAATGTCAACATGGTACACATTTGATGACCCCACAACACCTGGTGTCTTGGTACAGGGCGTGAGTGTGAACTGCTGTATCTGATGACCCCACAACACTTGGTGTCTTGGTACAGGGCGTGAGTGTGAACTGCTGTATCTGATGACCCCACAACACTTGGTGTCTTGGTACAGGGCGTGAGTGTGAACTGCTGTATCTGATGACCCCACAACACTTGGTGTCTTGGTACAGGGCGTGAGTGTGAACTGCTGTATCTGATGACCCCACAACACTTGGTGTCTTGGTACAGGGCGTGAGTGTGAACTGCTGTATCTGATGACCCCACAACACTTGGTGTCTTGGTACAGGGCGTGAGTGTGAACTGCTGTATCTGATGATCCCACAACACTTGGTGTCTTGGTACAGGGTGTGAGTGTGAACTGCTGTATCTGATGACCCCACAACACTTGGTGTCTTGGTACAGGGCGTGAGTGTGAACTGCTGTATCTGATGACCCCACAACACTTGGTGTCTTGGTACAGGGCGTGAGTGTGAACTGCTGTATCTGATGACCCCACAACACTTGGTGTCTTGGTACAGGGCGTGAGTGTGAACTGCTGTATCTGATGACCCCACAACACTTGGTGTCTTGGTACAGGGCGTGAGTGTGAACTGCTGTATCTGATGACCCCACAACACTTGGTGTCTTGGTACAGGGTGTGAGTGTGAACTGCTGTATCTGATGACCCCACAACACTTGGTGTCTTGGTACAGGGCGTGAGTGTGAACTGCTGTATCTGATGACCCCACAACACTTGGTGTCTTGGTACAGGGCGTGAGTGTGAACTGCTGTATCTGATGACCCCACAACACTTGGTGTCTTGGTACAGGGCGTGAGTGTGAACTGCTGTATCTGATGATCCCACAACACTTGGTGTCTTGGTACAGGGCGTGAGTGTGAACTGCTGTATCTGATGACCCCACAACACTTGGTGTCTTGGTACAGGGCGTGAGTGTGAACTGCTGTATCTGATGACCCCACAACACTTGGTGTCTTGGTACAGGGCGTGAGTGTGAACTGCTGTATCTGATGATCCCACAACACTTGGTGTCTTGGTACAGGGTGTGAGTGTGAACTGCTGTATCTGATGACCCCACAACACTTGGTGTCTTGGTACAGGGTGTGAGTGTGAACTGCTGTATCTGATGACCCCACAACACTTGGTGTCTTGGTACAGGGTGTGAGTGTGAACTGCTGTATCTGATGTAATTCCACATTATGTGACTGTGCTCCAGTCTCAAATATTGCTGATCTAACTTGCTGCCTAAAGACACTCTACAACAACATACTGGTTCACATATTGCTAAAGGTGGCCAAGACTAAACTCACTCTCTCAATGCTCAATTCATATCATTGTGTATTCGTGTACTTGTTTACTAAATTTTTTTAACAAAATGCTGAAACACAGACATTGCCAACCCCCTCACTATACTGCCAGTGTTGTACTGTTTACTGCCACAACATAAAGCTGATCAACACAGGCTTTATAACGAGATATGTCTGTGCCCATCAAGGTGCACACAGAAAAGCCATCTGATACCTGCCCGGAGCTATGTAGGATATAAGGAGTCTGTCTGCCTCCCCCTGACTGGGTTGTGAATCCTGCATGTATTGTTTGGCTATTGGGGGGCATTCCTTCATGAATGCAGGAATTACACTGAGATCCAACCTGTCCACAAACTCATCAAAGTGCCCGCATCTGATATACTGCCATGTCTTCTTTGCTCCTTAAAAGAAGTTCAGGACACCTATTATATAATACTTAGACTGTCTCACAGTCCCTGGACATATTTTCCCCTTCCATCCAGCCTTTCCTGTCATGCAACAGCTCAAATGAAGCAAGTCTAGATTTTCCACAGGTTCAGGTTCAGAAGTGAGTGATTGGGTTGAGGTTTTAAGCGCTTTGATCAATATTTCACAGCAGGGGACAGCAGAAATGGGCTTCACACAATGTACCCTTGTGGATAATCAGTGTGATGACAAACACTTTAACCACCTCATTACTCTACTGTCATGATGATGTTCCTGCTGAATCCTGCTGAAGGGTGGTTAAAAAACATGATGACTGTAAGTATGAAAGACACTTCTACCTGAATAAGCATGACAAGCAGATTTGCTGACTGATGTATCCAGGGATTTCTGGTGATATGAATTAATGTGAAGGGAAGTATTATTCATACTCAAATCACTGAGGAATCTTCATGTAATAAATAATAATATTCATGTCCCCATTTCCCCAAAATGATCGTAACCCTAAGACGATCACAACTCCCATACTTAATATGTAGGCTTATGACAGTCTATGTTAAAGTATAGGAGTTATAATCATCTTAGTGGTAAGATCATTTGGAGGAACACGGCCCTTGCACTCATCTCCATACCTAATGGGCTTGCTCTAAGTGCATACAACAGTTCAAGTCAGTTTTAATATGTCCAATGGCGATAGGTCACATGAGTGTCTCAGATCATAAGGAAGAGAGTTCCAAAGTACAGTTCGTGCTGAAAATACAGAATATATTTAAGGAAAGTTTGTTACATATGCTTTTCACAGTCATTGAACTATTCAAAGTAATTCAGACCTTTTCAATTTGGACTTGCGCCAACTTTTGATGTGACTTTTCCTCTTGAAACTTTCACTCTATTTTTATAGGATTGCCGGTATTGAAAAACCTGATTTTATTTCCGGATCTTGTAGTTTTATGTGCTTGAACATAATTGGGGATTATTTCGGTGCAAAATACACTATTCAGCTTCAGTTGTGTTTTTGTCATGATACTGTCCTTGATGAAAGCGGGTGAAATTGATAAGCAACTTGTTCATTTCACACAGCATATTACATTGCAGAAGCTATCTGAAATCTCAAATAGCATATGTTGATACTATCTATATTAGGAAACAGACATGAAGTCGCCTTTTGCTTTTGTTGCGGAATACATCTTACATGAAATTGACAAAAAATGTTGGAATTGCTTTTCTTTGGTGTTAAAGTTTGAAATTAACATTCCTGCTTTGAGTTTTGACATCAATGAGCATATTCCATATGCACTGTTGCGTACCAGAGCTTTTGGTTTTTGAGGCTTTTAGCATGTTATTGTTTTGAATTAGTTTGACCTTGCGTCAATTTCAAGACGGTTGAAATGTATGACATCATTTTCAACAGACAACCTGCAGCAACACCATTGATCTTTCTTTAGTCTCAGGGGATGAGTGCTTCACGTTTGACATTTTCCATTTCTCAGAATAATTTGCTTGCCTTTGGTGCTTGTATGTCCACAGCGATTAAGAAACAAGATGGAAGGATATTGAGAGTGGCAATTGTCCAGGGATTGGACCAGTTTGAAAATACTCCAAGCTCTAAGACGATATGAATCTCATGTGTGCCAACAAAAATATTAAAAAATTCAATTTGGAACTTAATTATCCTCTGAGGGCATATGTTCTTTGACCTGATAGGTATTTTAGTTGTGAACAGTTTATGACACATTTTATTTTGTAGGCAAAAGGAACAGTTTTGGAAATCAACTGTCTATTTTAACAGTACTTTTCCTTGATCGGGTAGCCTACAGGTTAATGACCTTTAACATTTTCATGAAATATATTCTACATGGATTTTTCAAGAGGGTTTGTGTTTGTCATCAAAGACATATTTGCAGTTATGATTCAGAATATTGGTTGAAACTGTAGTTCATTTTTCTACAGAGTGGGATAATCTCATTTAAATAATATGAGTTTTTGTGCACAAGAGGAAACATCAATTTGCCATGAAATTGTTCCTGGATTACTAACAGTCTGTGTGCATCCTCAGATCTCAAGATCAAGCATTGTCCAAATCCACTCCCTCACCTTGAGGTAAATCCACCATGTAGTGATCAAAATGGTTAGAGGCAAAAGCGGTTCCGGTGAAACGGATAAGGATTTCATCATTTTGTTTCCATTAGCAATAAAGGAAAACTTCCTGCTAGAGAATGCTTGTGAAGAGGCTTGTCACTGTAGAGGAACATTGTGTAGATTTCATCACGTTGTGTATTGGACAGCTATCACTGTGTGTGACTAAGTGTGAATTTTAATGGTTGAAAGAGAATCACAAATGAGCAGAGGGTTTCCATGCCAAGGGAGATAACTCTTGCTGGCTTGACAGCAGACAATGAGTAAGATTCCTGTAAAATAACAATGTGATGAAGCTGTTATTAGTTATATTTTAACACCAAAATTATTAACAGGTTTCATAATGATGTCTGAAAGTTGCATTATAACAGCAATTTTTACTTTCTACCAATCTGTACTTGATACCAGCTTAAAAAATTGTAATGAGGTTATCCCATTAAAGAAACATGAGTTGGTGTTAAGCACTGCTGTCATATGCTATGTATGTTCATTTTATCAGAGATATATCAACCATTTCTCTTAAATATCCAGAATATGATAAGGCATGCAGGATCATTGAGTATGTCTTCATGAGTTAGGAAACTGCCCTTGAAATTGTTTATTGCATGATATGAGCACCTATCCCAGGATTACCAAGCAAATTCTTACTTATCAGAGTATCAGTGTCATATGTTCTGTCATGACATATATGTAACTGTTTACCAGATCTATACTTCAATACTGGATGGTCAAATATTCAGTGCTGGCCCTAACCGTTCCAGAACTCTTGTTACAGTTAGTTCCAATACCATCTGTACATATGTCCCAGCACTAAATGTGCAAATGTTCCAGCACAGTCTGTACAAATTATTTAGTACTCTCTGTACAATTGGTCCAATACCATCTGTACAGATGTCCCAGCACTAAATGTACAATTAGTTCCAATACCATCTGTACACATGTCTCAGCGGTAAATGTACAGTTGTTCCAATACAGACTATATACAGTTGATTACTCTACAATTGTTCCAGTACTAACTATATATTCATCAGCTTAACAACATGTCATCTGCACATTACACCCTACCACCAACATCAATTATAGATTTCGTTTTAAATCATCTTTTGTATGAACTGTTTTCAAAACCTATAAAATAACTTACAAAACATTATCAGATGTTCTTTTACCTGCACACCAAGCCATTGTAAATTTTCACCAGACAGCCATCACTTCCAGACAGGCTCTGACCTCTCACACTATGAAAAGTATTATGACGACATGGTGTCTGCTTTTGAGGTGGACATAGCTGTTATAACAGCTGAACAAAGCTTGTCAATTACATTTCATTGCAACTCATGTCTAACAATGTAGACAGTGGTGGTAGACAGCTGACTGCATTCACCACACCAGATGGGGAATATGTATTGTGTTAGCGAGACACCAGTATTAGGGCATGTCTACATCCAACTCTCTGCGGTGGTATATGTACACTAGGATGTGCTCTCTGGGAGGAAGCTATAGGTATAAGTGGTAGGTGCTCCAGGATGTGCTCTGAAGGAACTATACTCAATGACAAAATAAAAATAAGAAAAGAGTAACCTATAGGTACACTAAGATGTATTGCTGGGCAAAAACTATACTCAAGGACAAAAACAAGTAATGAGTGTGTATGGGTTGTAGGTACTCCAGGATGTACTTGTTGATAAGAAACTGCACTCTGTGATGCAAATAAGGCAATACATGTAAAGATTAGCAGATATTTCACACCACAACCTGTATGTAGCTTGAAGATGGCCTTCTATTATCTGACTGATGTTCCATATGATGCTACAGTGAGAATGTAACTGATGACTTTTTACGTATGACATGGTCATATTCAGATATATCAGAGGGATGTGAAATTTGCTTTGCTTTATGTTGTTGTTTGTTGTTTACTGCTACACATAGCAATATGTAGAATGACAAATGGAAAAAAACACTGTTTGCAAACTGGTTTGATGTCATCATTTTAAAAACAGTTTCAGAAATACATATATGATTTTGTGAATTTAGTGATAGTGTGAGGAACAAAGAATGTACATATCAGTGATGAAGTTGTACAGATTCATAGTTTTTAAGGTGCTGAATATAAAATCACCTTCGACATTAAGCATGGATACTGAAAACCGGATGCAAATAACAATACTTAAAAACACTTCAACCATGAAATGCAGGAAATGTGTTCTAACTGAACTTATTGACAACAAGGTAGAGGATATATCATCATTTATGAAAGATAACAGGCACAGGCTATGTCAAATATATCAAGTGCTAGCTCTCAAGTTTTATTGGTACTAATGTGATAAATAAAAAATGTTTATACATGAAACATGTAAGTACAGTGCTAAATCACTTGCACTAGATGATAACAAGTCATGGGTTAATTTGTCATCCCGCTAAAGACTTGAGACCCTTGTCTTGCCTTGTCTACTAGGCACTTTCATCAATGTAAATGGGTTCCATGAACTCCAGGAAATTTCTGGTAATCCAGTTAAATGAAGAAATTGGCTTTGTGGTGATTTTGGAATGTATACTTATTGCATGAATATTTGATGATGTTCCATTGTTTCAACACAGTGCACAACAAGCTGAGGAACTGACTGCTGGCTATTTCATGCAGTCTTGGAGTAGTGCTACTATTTGCTTTACGTTGCTTTGGCCATAGGTAGCTAATTTATTAGCTAATTTATTATCTATTTCTGGAAATATGAATAAATACTTGCCTCCAAAGCTCCGGAGAATCACATTTTGGAGATGTTAAGGTTTCTTTAATAACTATAGGTGTGTGCTAAACTTGTTCAGACTTTTTATTTGTGTCTAATTGCCTAAACCTCCTCGCTCAAGGAACTAAAATAGAATTGAAATAATTTCAGAATGCAGATGTGCTGTTAAATAAGTTTTACTTGCATGAGTCATGGTTTGGGCTTGTCTTTAGTTTTCTTTTTGTTTTTAATGATGGTGGTACGTCTTTGGCAAAAAAGGTATCAATAGGTTAAAAATAAATAGGAAAATGTGAAGTCTTGAATTATGAACAGTATGGTTCATTGACTGGTGACTGAATGTCAGGAGACTTGACTGTTTTATGTCACACACTGCAATGTTCCAGCTTTATGGTAGACATCTGTAAAAAAAAAAAATCAAGTCTGGACCAGACAATCCAGTGATGAATGTTAAGAGAGAGCTGCTTTCTGGTAGCTGTTAGTTTAGCCAGAAAACTGTTATTTACATAGCAAAATTATTGTAGATTGGCATGATAGATTAATATTTCTTTGTTTTGAGCTTTCGTCATGGGTGAATATGACTTAATGCCACCTTTGGCAATATTTTAACAATATCATAATGGTAGACACCAGAAATGGGTTTCATAGATTGTAGCCATGTGTCGAATTTGCATCAATGCTTTATCCACTAGACTACCAGACCGCAGCTTGATGCTTAGGCAACATACCCTAATGTGTACATTGTTGCATATACCATGACCACTCTGGTTGTTTGGGTAGCTAACTGGTTCAAGTTTTCATTTTAACTCTGGCAAGTTTTATTCCGAACATACTTTCCAGTCAGAGAATCCCTCATGGTGTCATGATCTAACTGGAATATTGCTAGAAATATGTAAGATTATAAGATTATGTGTTCAACTTGATCTAATGTCTCTTTTTCTATTTCTTTTCAGACTTCCATCACCTTTTAAGCATAGCAACAAGAACCCCAGCTCTATAAGTAACCTTTCTACCTCTAAGGATAGCTCCAATAGCAACTCCAACCTCAACCAATCTCGGGGGAAGCCGACGCTTCATGGGGCCAACTCCACGTCGAATGATAAAGTGCGGTCACATCTCAATCAACAGAATAACAATAACAATTTGCAAGGTAAGAAATTACTTCATGATCAGCATGAACTCTTTGATCCTCAGATGTATTTTTTTCAGAAATCATGTTTGGCACATTGAATGGAGAACTCTTTGTTCTTACTTGGAGGTTTTGTCTAACTGTAATTACGTTTTTGTTGATGATGGATGATAAATCTTCAGATTTACAATTTTGCATTGTTTGTGTGTTGTTGTTGTTGTCAACATAGGTTGTTTACGGTCAAGGTTATCTCAGTTAAACATTCAAGAAATACCTCATTCATAGTTTCATATCGATGTTCTGTATCCAGTTTCACAGGTGAGATATCGTTTAATGACAATTATCCCATCACTCAAACAAGTATTTTGATTAGTCACAATCACTCGTATGCTACTTTTCAATCTCACAATAAACGAACCCAAATTATAGTGAACATTGATGGTATAATTTATTTTATTCTTCATTAAACCCCATTTGTACCTATTTCTCAGTAATACAGATCATATTAAACCTGAAAGGATTACATAATATACACACCATGTATATATATTGTGTATATACAGACAAGCTGAAATAAAAAATGATATATATTTGCTAACTTTGCAGATTTTTTACTGTATGCAGAAATAATAGTATTTATGTACATAGCTATTCAGCTAATTGTATCCCAGCGTGTCTGTCATATTACGGTATATGATTTTCCTGTGTAAAGTACTTGTGCCCTTCGATGTCTTCCCTTCATAGCCAGGCTTCCTTCACCTTGCATACAAACATCAGTCTAGGTTGTTCACCTGCCTTCAAGATAAGAGGATTAGATCATAGAAACCAAACAATTATCTGTAACGCAAAAAATAGAAAGTAGCCAAAAATAATTGATTGTTTAAGTACTTTCCACCCCCTGGCAAGCCACCTACAGCCCTTAGTGTCTGTCATCAGTATTACACTTAATCATAGATTCACGCAATATTTGCTTGTAGATTTCGTGTCTAGACATTGGATAGTATGTATTCTTTTTAAATCAGAGCTGTCCTGTCAAGTAAAACAGCATACTTGCTCTTAGAAGATCAGGGCATAAAGACTTTTAAAGATCACTACGACATTGGATCAAATTATTTCTTATTGATTTCTGTTGTGGATCGTAAGACCTCTCTCGAGAGGGTTTGAAATAGATCATACTGAGCCATATCACATGAGTGGGAAATGTACTGGTTGTTTTGATACAAGGTACTGTCCTCTTAGGAATGTAATAACTGAAGAAAGTCTTGACATTTCATTAAGCTACCATGCGTCAAATTTTTATTACTAATGCACCCGTTAGTATTCCTTGGAATTCTGTGGAGAAATTGAAACGTAATGCTATAAGAGTCACAGGAGGACATGACAGTATGCCTTGACATTAGAAAGTCACTGTAATATCATTCATAATGATTATGTAATGTCGTCTTAAATAGTCTGTGTCTCAAATATATTCTAATACGACATTGTTTTGATTCTGGTGTTTTGGATAACTGATTCAGTTTCCAGCTTTAGGTGATCGTTGAAATGCATTCATGTTGTTATGAGATAGACAAGGTTATTTTCAACAAGGTTGATTTCAACCCAGAACGTTTCATGTAGTGTAGCAACAGTGGTGGAAGGAAAATAGAGTATTTCTGTGGAAATCATGACACATACTGCGTACACATAGCCACTGATTGAATTTATTTTTGTTTGTTGACATTCACTATCCCAAATGTTGTTATTACCCACTGAACAAGTTTTACATTTAGTCATGAGACTACATAAGTGAGAAAATATGTTTTTAAAGTTGAAATTAAATTGCAAGAAAACTTCATCAGCTCAAATTGAAAGTGAACTGAATTTTCTCAGCATTTCAAATACCTTTCCATATTATGCAACAAAGCAGTTTACAAGGACCAGTGGTGCTCAGTGAATAAAATTACTTCTTTAGATGACTAAATTTCAATTGGTTGAAATGAATGCTTATTCAGTGCATTGAAATGGGACTGCCTATATAAGCGTGGGTATAGATTTATAGATCACAAAGGTTATGGGAATCCTCGTGAAAAGTATCACCACAACCTGTATTTCATAAAAAAATGTACATATTTATGACACAAGTTTGAAAAGAGATGGAGAAACCCACAAAGGCATCCTTCGCACAGTTTATTTTTCCAGTCATACTCATAAAGCCAGAGTAATTTTGTAAGGTAGATCTCACTCACTCAGCCATATTAGACATGTATTCTCTTGTTTTTTTCTTCTGCTTGATTTGTTGTCTCAGCATTAATTCAACCATGAAACATTTCTCAGGGGTGGTGGTAATGGGTCTGACATATTGTGGATAGGCATGCCTATTTGGAACTAATTTGAAATATTTTATATATAATGAGCTACCTTCACCTGCATATTCACGTAGATTGTTGTACCAAACACAAAACATGGATTCAAAAGGTAGGTGTTTTATGAGGTTGTGATTTGAAATTTTTGATTATGAAAGAAGTGTAAATAAATTGAAAGTGATATACCGTGTACCATATACCTTGGGAACTCTGAAATTGAATATGTCCCCATATTTGTTTTGCTCGCAGGATGAATCAGGGATTTGGTGGTAAATATTCCTCATCAATAATACCAAATCTCGCTCTAGTATGTCCTAAAGTCAGCTATACTTATATGAATCATTCAAGGTTAAAAGTGTTGACTTCATGAGTTAGCACATGAGAGGGAGAATCCATTGATCAAAATCATATTTCAAGCATTTGCATGGCCACAAGGTCTTGTGAACCACATCATGGTTTAATGTCACCCAAGCAATATCACTTGTGGGGTCTATTTGTTATGATAAATATTATTATTATTATATATTGGCGTGGCCTAGTATTTAAAGTGTTGGCTCGTCATGCTGAAGACCCGGGTTTGATTCCCACAAGTAGTCACTGTGTGGAGCCCATTTCTGCTGTACCTGTCTTGATGTTGCTGGAATATTGCTAAAAACAGTGTAGAACTATACTCAGTCAGTCAGGATTTCAGTGGGAATACTTTGAACTGGGTTATCAAGGCTTCATTGTATGGGGTAAATGAACCTCAGTTTAAGCAGACAAGAATGCAAGAAAGCAAGAAATGATTGCCCGATATAGTTTCTTTCACAGATTACTGCATATGACCACAGACATGCATAATTTTGAGGACAAAAAAAAACTGTAAAGGGGTTGTTTGCTATCTAAAGGTTACACTCATTTATCTGGTGGTAAGAAAATGACATTGGATATCAAACAACAACATACCCACCCCCTTCCATTTAGATCTGATCTTCCATCCTTGGCCACCCTTTCAGCTCTCAGAAGTACAAAATCACATTGGCGCCTTTGTAGAATGATTTCAATCTAACTGTTTCACTCTGATTAACATCTTGGTGTAGGGAAAGTTTTGTCAGTCTTGCCTGGGTGTTGTGTGGAGTTATGTCCCTTTATTGCAGGAAAAGGCTTGTTGAGATCATTCAGAAAAGTGCTGAATAAATAGACCCTTTGTCTGTTCTTGTCAGATAATGAGAATGTTTTCCTCATCTGGTGATACAACATCACTGACTGCACAACCCATGAAAATACCCACTTACTCAGGTCAGCTGATGAGATAAGCATGTTTTCGACAAGAAACTAGAAATATAGTCTGTATATTCTTCATTCTCGATTATGAAGAACCCATACCAGCCATTGAGTGGAACTCTGTAGCCTGGGGCCTCTCTGTTCATTAATAAACAAATGCTCTTGTCTGTCCCCCACAAAATTATTTTGTTAAATCCAATTACTCTTCGTACTCAACGTTGTACATGTATCCTATCAGACAATTAACTAGACAACACGGAAAATGCTCCTTACTGTTCCCCTGAATACGAAGATTGGAGGAATTATTTTCAAAAGACATGTTTGTGTGTTCGAAACCTGATGAATGTTTGATATTATACATTTGTTTTCATACAACATGAAGCTCAGTATCTGGAGGGTAGCCCTGTGGAGAAAGTATTTGATCATTGCAAGGTCAGAGTTTGATTTCCATGTGCTTAAAACTGATGGAGTATATCTACAATAGGTGCATAACTGTACCCATCACCATTGTGAAATTATATCTATACACATGATGTTCATTTCCTGCCTTTGATTTCACATTTTGATCATTAATATAGTCATGACAGAAAATTCATCGTTCAACTAACAGAGAATCATGTAAGCAAATACTCTTACAAATGGTCTATGAAATCTGTTATTACACAATAAAAAGTCAATTCCCATCACTGTCTTGAGAGGTTGAAAAAATTAGTCAAGATTTGCTCTCTATAAACTAAAATGCTTAGTTTTTGACTCATTTATTCAACAGTCATGATGCTCAGAAACTACTAAAGTTATTTCACTGATTTTATCTAGTTATTCTGTATTTATTTTAGGTCACCAAATGTTACCAAATAATTAAATCAAACTGGTAAATGACTTCTAGCTTTTTCTGGGGTTCATTTTGTAGCCAAAATATCACAAAAGTTTCACATGATCACATATATCCCTCTTACTTCTTTTTTGTGTCTGTTATTTACAATTATTCTCATGAATCTGCACAGTTTCTCACATTCTATAAAATAAATATAAACACCTGGTAAACAAATCCATTATGCACTGTGTATCCCCTGAAAGTCAACCATGGAATCTAAAACATAGTACAACTATGGGTCAGAGATTTTATCGGATATTTTGTCAGTCTCTCTTCCCACTGAGTCTTTTCATAGCCCTTTGTGCAGCTGAAAAAGACTCCATTGAATGAGTGATTCTGTGACTTGTGAGGATAGCTGCAGTGCTAGCTCAGCCTTATAATCGTTTCGCCTAGCATAGATTTTCGAGGCAAGATTAGCCCACACTAATGGAGTTAGTATAAGGGTGTGTATAATTAAGTCAGCAACTAGCAGCGTGGCTGATGTCAGGTTTGCGATTGGTTTCGAGATGTTGGTGTCAGCAATCATGTAGGCCAATGTGGGAGTCACGTGTCACAGTTTGGAATAACCATGGAGTCTATTGTTAAGTCATGGTAGGTGAAATATTTCTCTTAGTCCATGTCACTGTATATTCAGCATGCTACTTGTTAGTTCAACAATGGTATTTCACTACTGCTGACATATTTAGACGTCTTTGTTTTTCAGGTTCAAATTTCATAAAACATTAATTGATAGATGTGAAGTGCCTGAGAAATTGAATATATTATCTTCTTTTTATTGCAGAATGTAAAATATTTCGTGATGTTATCATGAATTTTTGTGAAATACACTCAGAATTGTTCGAGTTCTATAATTTCTGTCTTTTGCAATAATTTAAGAAATTGAATTTTAATGATAGAAATAAAGACAGCTTCTAAACACCTCACACAAAAAGATACAGATCAATATTTCATGCTCTGAAAAAAAGGACTGATCATAAAATATGACAAGCCCTATGAAGCCCCAGCTATCCAGATGGCTCAGTCAAGCTGAAATCTAAGCCAGCAGTTGTGGACTTTATTGTCATAAGATTGACCTGTGTTTTATGATCAGGAGATTCTACATAATTAACATGGATGCCCCCACCTGGAGGTCATATACATGTCATAGATGACCGGTTCCATGTCATTACATGGAGTCTAGTTGCAGGGAATAACCAGTAGAACTTTTGTTTGGCACAGAATTAATGGACCAAGTGGACATTAAAATCCTAACATCATTTGCACTGGATTAGACACACTTCTGGAGCATCATTATCATATTACAGAGAAAAGGCTAACTGTGTTCAACACAACACAAACTTTGATTCACCAGTACAAAATATGATCTCCCCACACATAATATAATCATATATGATCTGATCAATACCATTCTCTGTTTGAGCAGAATGTCATTGTGTTAATATATCTATGATTAAATATGGATGTAAACTTGTCCTTTGTCTTTATCAGGTTATTTAGAATATTGACAAAATGGATCTACAAGATCAGTAGTCACTCATGTGTTCATATGATAATAACTATTTTCAAAGTTTACATACAAGAAGCTTAGGGACATAAGGGTCGATTTGATGTTCGATTACAGAAATGTAGTTTGGAAAGTATGCACCTACAATGAAATGTAATCCAAATGGAACTCTGAAAAATGATTGATGTCAGGTTGAGGCAATTTTGACTTGCCTGATCATTTTGTAACTTATAATTTTCAGTTAAATTTATAATTTACTCCCATAGGCCTAGTGGACAGACTTGAAAACACTTGTACTGGTTCTTGCTTGATGAATGAAATATGCTGCTCTGTACATCCATCAAATACTTCATACAAGGGATGGTAGGTTAGCCCAGAGGTTAAGCATTTACACTGAAGGCCTGAGTTTGATTCCCATGAATGGTTACAATGTCTGAAGCCCATTTCTGGTGCCCCTCTCTGTTATCTTGCTGTAATATTGCTAGAAGCAGTGTAAGCTTAACTCACTAACTGTCTACTTAATACATTTCTTTAAGATATTCATTTTCGTGTATCCAACTGTGAGTATACAATGGTATGGCTGACGGGCCAATATATTTTCCTTTATTTAAAAAATCTGAATATTTTAACCAGTATAAATTGTATTGAAGAAGTGGGAGTATAGCATGTTATAGTTTGATATCTTGAAGATAAAGTATCTTCTAGCAGCAAATAGTTGTTTAAGTAATGTGATATTATTAGTCCACCTGCAGTCCAAGACTGAAGTCTGTCTGAAATAGACTTTACGTTATCGTCATCAACTAAATGTAGAAATGTAAATATACCATTGTACACATCAACACCACATTAGAAACCTTATCTCCTGCTAATGGCTGTTGCAGAAACAGAAGGATCTCTTGTCTGTGTGACATCGTAATGGTCAGCCTCCTTGAGCAGCTTGTGAGAGGCACCATCCAGGAATCTGGACATTGGTCAGACTTCCTATCCTGTGATCATGGTCACTGTAATCTGTGTGTGGTCAGTTTGATGGATGGACATGATCAGACATGGCCTAAAGGTCATCTGGTAGAACCATTAATGTGCATAGTCAAAGGAGATGCGGAATTTACTCTCCACAATGTCTGGCATTGCTGTGTTGATCCAGATACTTGAAAGACAACAGACCATCAAAGTCAACAAAGTGTTCAAAGCATTTCTAAGCCTATAATAAACTATACAGTATCCTAGTGATATGACCGCTTTGAAGACTGAGATCCTGGTGCATATTTTTTTCCTGAGATTTAAAGGGAGTCTTCCTCAAGTACAAAAATAATTGTAAGATTAATATCACTTCAAATTAATCTTGCTGTGATTTATGTAAGTGTCTGCAATATATGGTGGCTAGAATTGTCTCAAGTAACTTATATGTGAGGTGAGGATTTTTGGCCATATGGAAATGTTAATCGTGGATATCTCCTTTTCTGGGGTTCAAATCCTAGCATGGAATGCATACAATTCAGCACTGTACAGAAAATAATGAATTTAATCTAAGCTTAACAAATCACGAAATCTTTCTTCTAAAAAGCAAACTCAACTGTTGCAAGTGTGATGTAAGTGTACAGGAGGGATGACTATCTCAGAATTAGAATCGGCTGTGGAAAGGTATTTACAATGGTTGAGTAAGTGATATCATTTACTGGGTCTTTAAGCAGCATTTCAAGTATGCCACCATGATCAGGCTTTAATGATGTTTGCCAATTCTGTAAGCAAAGGGAAAGAGTAGCTAAGAATATGACAAAGCAAAATAATAAGAGGAGTGAAACATAGATTCAGCAAATGACTGAGGGGTGTTGTATCCAAGGGACATAACTCCCACACATTTGCTGAGGCCACAGTCTTATTGGAGGTGAATACTGGGTTCCACTGTTGTCACATATTGAACATAGGATTATGATAGTCTTGTCTTCTATAATAATTCCCCGGTAAATCCATCGGCACATTTTCTACCCTTGAATGATTTGTGATTGTTCTGATTACTATTGTGTTGATGTATATAGTTCCTGCTGAAAGAAAGTCTTGTTAATCTGACACCGTCCGTTGTACAGCAGACTGTTGGATTAATGAGGATGTCTTACTAAATACATGAGAATAAGTTACGTTTGTTCAATTTGTTACTAACAAAAGTGTCAGATAAAGCCGATTGTCGGATAAATGGAAGTCGGATTAATGAGACCTGACTGTAATTAATGCTGAGTTGAGAAAGGGGCAGTTGCTGGTTCAAGATATGCTTGACTATCCATCACTGTATGATGCTTGTGATGTTTTACTAGTCAGAAATTTCTGATATAAGTATGGGGTTTGAGGCATGGTTGAGTTTAGTTCAAATGCTGACCTTCACTGGTCAGGTCATGGAACTGTCCTTTGGGAAGATCTCTTGTAATTAGAAGTAGCAGGACAAATTAAATCAACTTGGGGATCTTGGTGACCAGTGTCCTGAGTGATAATTATTTGGTGTGTTGTCACTTTTGCAGTTGAGACTAGCCCAACAAATTAACATGGGCACTGACCAAATTAAATTGAATTTCAATTGCTGATGCACTTGTTCAATTGGAATAATCATTGATACACAACTGGCAGGATACAGACTCTCAGATTCACAAATCAGATGCTCATTTTGGCCATCTGTATGTCCAGTGGTCTTGGTAGCCAACGGTCAGTCTGATTGCTTGACAGAGACAAGGGATTGTTTCAGGGAGCTTTGGGGCATATTTATCTCATGAAGGGATCTCAGTTGCCCATGTTGTTAAGCTGTCGTGTTTCGAGGGCAATTTGGTCCAAACAGTGTTCCATCTGTGTGTTCCTCTCAGGAATGACAGACTGTTGTGTGAGTTCAGAAGGATAGATGAAAATGACTTTATGGAAACAAATCACAAATACTTTATTTGGTAGAACTGTAGCCCTGTGATTGGATGTAATAATGCTCTGCCAAGGAAGTGATATAAAACTTCACAAAAATTACCCAGGATTTTGATTCAGCTTACCCATTTGGAGTGGGAATCTGGAATCCAGCAGACAATATTTTGAAATAAGTATGAATCAAGCTGATCAGTGAATAATATCAAAGGTTCATTGTAAGGACTTGGATCCATTTTCTGAATCCTCTGACAGGTAATGTGGCAGATGTAAGGACCCCCTGGTCTGTGATCAGAGAGCAAGTTTGTCAAGGTTAAATGAGATTAGAAACTCTAATCTGTTTGTTCACCCATGTAGAACCACAGATGAAGACTTTATTGCTTTTCAAGATGGTTAAATGTTTACACAGTCAGTCCAATAGATTTGTTTCAAGTTGTCTCCTGTAAAACTGATAAAATGTAAAATCTTCTGACATATATGTCATATCGTCAGACATCCAATTTTTTGCCGCATCAGTTGGGAGCCATCATTTGGAAAACAATTATACTTATCTGATCTCAATTTCATCCAGCACTGATGACAAGTTCTGATACAAAGGTAGCAGACGTATTGCCCCAAACATGGCTGACATGTTAAATTGATTGGTTTGTCACAGGATTTCCTGAATAATTAGATTGATTTTCCTTTGAGGCTGACCATCAAATAAAGTTTAGTTTTTCAAATAGGTATGTGGGAAATTGCCACTGCACTTGATCACCATTGTCTTGTGCTGTTTTTCATGATCGTTTTAGGTCAAACAGATATTGGTTTATTAGATCTAACATGTTTTAGTTAAACAAGATTTGTTTGATCATTTACACTGATGACTTTATCTACCTGCATATTTCGGTTTGTGTCACTTCCTGGTGAATTCTGTATATGTGTGGCGCAATGTTTGCTGGTTTGCTGGAATAAAGGTGTCAGTTTTCAAAGACGGTTACTGAATATTCTAATCGACAAGTATGAAGATGCCTAGATCAGAGTAACCCAGTTGTTGGTGCCAACATGAACTGAATACCAGACTGATATTTACTATAACACAAACATAATTGATCATTATTGTAGATTGTGGTTTTTATAGATTGACAAGTTAATATATATTGTAAACCAAGTGCTTGTTTTGTGATTTTATTCCTGGCTAAAACAGAAAGTCAAAGAGACTAATTTTGAAATTGTTTATTTTAATCTTACTTGCTAAAAAATCTTTAAAAGTCACAAAGTGGTACATATAGTCAAACATTCAATGCTTGAGGATAAACTGTATTAATACCTGCCTAAACAGATTCAACAGATTTGGTTGAATTTGGCAAAATTATATAAAAATTGTATGAATGTGTTGCAGAAATTCAACGATGACACCAGGTGTTTGTGAAAGGTCACAGGTAAACACAAAAATAGAAAGAGAAAGAGACTTACTTTTGACTTTTAGAATAAAATAGAAACTCTAAAGAAGTTGTCAATGACAAAATAAATCTGAGATCCATTGCTGATGCCAGTGGACTGGGACACATCAAAGCTGTATTACAGTATGTACAGTGCACTTGCACTTACTGTGTACTTTGAACATATATAATTCTGATACAAGCTTTCAATTATTGAAAATGAAAGGGAGACCCAATGAGACAGGTGGTTTCTGTGGAAAAGACAGACTTGCTTCACTTAGGAAAATAGCATTACAACAAGGGGGACTGATGGGAATAAGATGCAGTACAGGGACTGTAAGGCAGACTTAGACTTGCACAAGTTTCTAAGGAAACGATTAGTATTTTAAATGAAAATTTGTAAAGAAAAATATGAATAACAGGCATTCATTGACCACTTATGTAGACTTGCCTCTCTAAATGCGAGAACGACTATATATCCATGGGTTTAGGACTCTGTACAGCCTTGCAGCAAGGCTAAGACAGACTGTATCTGTAGTATTGTTAGTGGTTTCCACTCATCATAGTCTTCATTCACCAAAACAAATAAACTGATGACCTGATCAGACTCTTGACCCTGGTGACCAGGCCATCAGTGACCACAAGGGGTTTGCTGTTGATGCTAGTTAGCAGACTGAAAGGTGATAATGTACTAAGTTATTCCCATCTTGAAAGCCTTAGTACACACTTGAGTGAAAATCTATTAACAGATTGACTATATAATTTTCACCTAAATCTGAAATGGGAAGTTGCTGTGTTTCACATAAACTTGTTCAAACAAAGACGAGATGGTGAAAGGAAATACAAAAATATGAATGTCAGAAGGGCCTTTCAATGAATTTCACTTTTATATAAACCACATGTTGAGAATTATTAATAGTGCTGAACTTGGCTAATGTGATGGCTTTCCATTACCCGTCTCTGGATGCTGTTTGTTCACACTGAATCATGAAGTGAATTGTTGTTTCGTTAATTGAAATTTTCGCCAGTTAAATTTTGCTGAAATGGCTGAGAACCATGCTATAATCGGAGTGGTTAAACAGTACTATTCAGACCTGATACGGCTGAACAAATGATTTCTTCTGTTACATCTGTCACAGTATTAACTAGGCTGAAAATTTAACAAAAGGATTCTTCTTTACAAAACTGTGAAATAAAGATTCCTTGAAATTTTCAATTAATCATGGTACTAAACTAACCCCACGCAGAGGACTTATGCATAACGACAGAGCTTTTGTTGAAGTAGCCTTTGTCTTCGTCCTCCCTTAACACATGAGTCTGTGGGAGGGTGTTGGAAACTACAGCAGCTTAAAGCTAGGGTTGTAGACTTGAGTGGACAGTAGCCGAGTGGGGTCCAGCTGGCTGGGTGGGGGACTCGGAGGACTGACTGTTTGGGTTATGGCTGGTGCAGTGTGCTGGTTGGCAGATACTAATGGTCACATGATGGGCAGTTAGGAGCTTGGAAGTGCTCCATTGTCCATGCGTTTATTGTCCAGATTGGATTATCCTTGCACACTTGGTCACTGATTTGTGGATACATCCATGGATGTAAGTTTTGTTGTTGTTCTTTAGGATTTGATGGTTATGAATGGCTGTGACATTTGATAATATTTCCAGTCTCTGATGTTTTGTCCAGTATGTCCAGATTGTACAGGCTGTGGACAGCAGGCCAGGCATTAATTAATGATTTGATACACATTTGATAATTTCAGATAATTGTTCATGTTCAGTTTTCTTTTTGTATTTCTAAGGTCAAACCTCCTAGTTGAGTGGTTTGTCCTGGGTGAATGTAATTATACATTAGTACATCTGATGATTGTTTTCTTTGTAGTCTGTCTCTTCTGTAATGTTGCATTTATCCATGTGTCTCTCATTATGTCTTTCCAATAGCTTCCTTGCAGAGAATGTATCTTCTGAATTTACAAGCCTGTCAAGTTGATATGTCAGCTGTCATTTATTTGTCTAATATGCCGAGAAAGTAACATACATGCTCCAAATGTTTGACCTAACTACACAAGACCACAAGATACTTAATCATGTTTCCTTTCTGGTCTCATTTAGATATGGATCAACCTCACAGATTTATAGATCCAATTACCCTAATTTATCATGTAACGTTAAACAGAATTAGGTGATTTCTTCATTCATTTTGTCTTTGTTTTCAATTTAATAGTTGCTCTAAAACCATAGATCATCAATATCTCAAGCCTTCAAACTGCAGTGAGACATAAATCAAGAGAGATGAAACAAGGTTCATATCAGTGCTGAGCTTGTGAGATCATAGATGTTACGATTGCAACTAAGTATCTTTTAAGCTTGAAATTTGATTCTTTGGTTGTCAGAATCTTGGATCATTCATTATTTTGTCTGTATTTCTTAACTCATACCATTTTTATTCAGATAGTTTAACCACAGTTTCATCCATCTTTATTTATTCCTTTTTGACTGGTCAGAATAAGGATAATTCCTTTTCTCTTTCCAATATCAGTTAGGCCAGACACCAATTTCCTTTCCAAAGCAGACGGTCAAACTTTCCTCCTTCTTAGATTAGAACCAGAAGTCACTCAGCATACGGTGGTCAAGAGACGAAGGAAGGGGTCATTTTCATTGATTAGGGTCAATAAGTAATTAACCTGGTTCCAACTTTCAAATGTCAGGGATCATCTGAAGACACTTTATCCTCTTACATCAACATTTGTCAAAGAAACGATAATGTTCGAATGTAACCTAAGTACATGATAAATCCTTTGTTAACCCTTGATGTTAAGTGTTGGACATAAATCTTTCATTGAATTAGCAGAAATGTATTACATTATACAGGTTTAATAGAATAGAATAGCAGACATTGCCAGCTTTTATCAAAGATCAAAGCATACATCAGGATATATGTTGCACAATGTTTGTATTTTAACAGCATAAAGGGTTAAACATTCACAGAACAATGTGTCTGCTTTGATAAAGCAACAAGGCAAGGAGACCCTTGGAAACATCTTTTGAGGTAGAATTTCAAAGAAAGTGTCAGTAAGATGTGTCTTGAGTTCCTACAGAGAGACAATCAAAAGAAATGATGGAAAAATACTTGTTAAGGAATAAAACCCTAGATCGGTCAGTCTGTTTGCAAAGCTGTTAATCTTTGAAGAGAAGTATTCTACCATCATTGCTGTTTGTTTGTTCTGAGCGTGGAACGTCATGATGGATCATACAGTAATTATTCAAGAGGGACACAATCTTTTCGGTCAAATATGTTTGAGTTTGACCTTTCTTAAGCTGCTATAAAGGAACAGTTGAAACTCCCAGGATTTGGTATTTTCCTAAGACGAGCTGAAGGGTATCCTTGGGGAGTGATAGTCTATTACCTTACTCAAGGAACTTCCCTAGGGGCTGATAAACCACTTTTGGTAAATACAAAAAAGATCACAGACACTAAAATGCAGCAACAAAACTCTATTTTTGAAGAACTCAGAGACGTGAGTGGATACAGTGAAATCCTTTGCTCTCAGTTGCTGTTGTGAAAGTGTCTAGTTTTATGGCCTTGTCTAGGAGATGGAAGTGCCTGAATCTGCTTGTGTAATCATCTACTCTTGTAGCTAATGTAACAAGAACACAATCAGCACTACATGGACTGATGCACAACATGGCCTTGATTGAAGACTAGTAATGAATGTAGAACATTACTCTACCACAATGGACTTGCAGAAGTAGGATTTCTTGCAGACACATTTGGTCATTATTGGTCGTATCTTTCAGTAGGTGTTGTGGTTTCGTTTGTTTGTTTTTGTTTTTTTTCTAGTTTCTTAGTTATTTGGCTGGTATTGGAAGGAATGATCAGGAAGAAGATATGTATCGCATGTCTTTCCATGAAGGAAGAGGGGCAATATTCTGTATTCAAAGTGTATTGCTTGAATGATTGCCATAGTGGACAAAACCAGTGATATAATCTTAACAGCTTGTTGGGGGAACAAATGTGACAGTGTGTACTTAAACAGTAAACACACATCTGTCTGTGCTGTTTCAGACTATCTATGTTCATTATCCCTTATAACATCAGGGAAATAGGAATCATCAAATTCATCCTGGGTCAAGTGGAGGTCAAGAGAAATTAAATGAGCTGTTGACAGCTGTCAGTCAAATGTGTTATACAGGTGAACATGATATGTACATCTCTTAAGATTTATGGAGGTAACTCTTAGCACACAAACATGTGTATAGTCCACTCTGCTAATATATTTGAACAGGCTTCTTTGATTGAAGTGGGGCCCTTGGTCAAGCTGTGACTACTGAATGTGGGTCAGTAATTGGACATTTACTTTGGTAATTGACATTTCTTGATAAAACAGATGATTCTGTTTCATTTTGGTCAGTATTTCATTAATTTTCTGTGGATTGTGGTATTGAGTATGATTCACAGTTTCTATGAAAGTTGCTGAGGGTTTGGTTTAATGTTTCCTCTTGGGATCAGTGACCAGATGGTCTTAATAGTTGAGGGATGGACTGTCATACTGCTTCCCTGTGTGGATTTCACAACTGTTTCACAGTGTTGCTTGCAATCAGATGGGAATTGGGTGGTCAAAATGGCTGAGTAGGATGGAATATCATATTGCTCCTTTTATGGAAGGACTGAAGGATCAGATCAGAAGGATTGACTCACAATATATCCTGTTGTTAAAAGGGAATCAAGTGGTCAGAATGGCTGGGTAAGGTGGGCAATATCCCAGTAATATTCTACAAATATTGCTGTGAAACATGTCAACAGTAAATCAGTCATTTGTTCATTTAACATTAAATTTGATATTCCTGGTGTTTATTTCAAACAGAGGAGACTTTAGGTGAGAATGTGTTACCAACTCCCAATGCTTGTCTTGCAAGGCGTGCAGATTATGTTAATTATGTCAGCTTATCTTGACATCACTATTGCTCTGCTTGTCAGATTTACATACTGCCTTTACAAAGCTGTAGTACTGTTGAGTGGAACACACAGGAAATCATCAGTCTAAGAGAGGTAACTTAGAAGTCAGAAACTTCAACAACTTTTTTTATTTTCATCTGTACTGTTCTTTTTTCCAGTAAATGAATTTATTGTGCAAATTTGGCTCATACAAGGGGCTCGCATTATACTGCATCTACTATCAGGAGTATTTTATGCTCAGCAACATCTACAACAACATTTTGAACTGTTATCAATATTAGCGGGATTCAGATACTCCACAATTTATTAATAGTGTTATCTTGATAACAATATAGATATAAGTGTTTGGTTGATAATGTCACTAGGGCAGATCAGGCTGTGTCAGTTTGAAATGCCAATCTATTTAAAACATATATTAATATTGCTGTCTAGTCAAGTGCATTTGTGTTGATGCCAATGTTTTGATCAAAGGAAGTGATCAGTTAGAGTGTCTGCTTCATGTACATTATAATAAACAAACAAAACAGTTGATAACTGGGCGATTAGGCAGAGAACAGCTGATATTTGAAGCAGATATGTTGACTTCAAACTGGTATGAAAACTGAAATGAACTTACAGTTGACCAAAGAGGTGGGTATGTGGGTTTTGTAATTATTAATTTTGGGCGTATGTATCAGGAAATGAGAGCTTGTTGATATCAAGTTACAGTGACAGGTCTAATGATAGCCAGAAATGTACTCTTAAATGAGCCTGTGTCTGAGGTTATTGAGTAAAAACATTTGTGTTCTGTATAGAGTCTCAGTGCTCCAAAAGTTTATCGCATAGGGTCAATTATTTGTATTATTTGTTTCTATGTAACCAATTATTGTGATCTGAACTGGTATTATGTCCTTTCTCAGTAAGTACATATTCTGGTACTTTTGTAAGGTTGAAGATTACATGTTACATTGTCAAACAGCATTGTGTATTCATAATCTATTAATAATTTTCTAAGAGACACATGCAAGTCTTACCTATGACCTTGCACCAAAACTGTACCGAACGACCTATTCATAGATATGCATAGTATTTCTATCCAAATAATTAAATCTAGTCAAGCCAACAGTAAAGTCCTGAATTCTTTCAGGGGGCAGCCATCTCTTTTTATATATAAAATCTGTGAATTGATATTTAATCAAATCATTCATTCTTTACAGACTTGTGCAAGTGTAGCTTACTGAAAGCCCCTGAAATAAAGTTATTTATAAGGTTATATGAAAATAATTATGTACAGGGACCCTCCAGCATTAAGGAGACCTGAAGTTTGAGAAGTGCAGAGAATAAGTGGAATGTAGACAGATCAGTGCTGAGAAGATTGGTAAATTGGGAATGATTGTTTTATTACATATGTGTTCCAGGTCTGTAAGGGAGACTACTCTGTAGCTCATCATATTAATACTGTGTAGAAAAATATTGAATGCATCAATCTTCAAAATTGCCATTTGAATGTTTACACATTTTGTGCTATATTTCATACAGATGAAATATCTTTTGAACCAGATAAACATTTTTACATGGAATCAATCTTTTTTGTCCATAGATGTTTAATATCCATAGAATATTATATCATATAATATGATAATAGTTTCTTTGAAGAGTTTTTTTTTTTATCTGTATAGAATAATTATTAGGTTTTTTGAACATCTTTCACAGAATTTTATCAGTTCAATTCATTTCTTGTAAACTTATGGCTGGAAAACATCTCAGAGATTAATTTGTAACCTCAGTGACAAACTGGCCTGGATATCTTGTGCTTCTTTCAACTTAAAAATGAAGAAAGCGGGTTATTAGGTCAATGTTTAAAAATCTCTTTGAGGAACCTTATTGAAATCTTTTGTCACATATTTCGTTTAATTTTCATTGTTTAGCAGCACCATTTCTTTGATATAACAGACTTAATTAGAAGCTAGAAATTGATGATGGGATTTTCAAAGGAAATTCTCATTTTCCTAATTAGCACAGTTCTCCCGTGTTGAGGCATTTCTTGATCGCCAGACAATGCCCAACTTGGCAGGGTTTCTGTCTAGTAATTTCTTTGTCCCATGAGTGGTTTAAATTCTGTGGGGTCTTGATACCAAACATAATTGACAGAATGGTTTCCCAAACCGTCCTGGCATTTGCCAGGGCAATATTTCAAAGTGGAATAAGTTAAATTAGTAACAATAGTCCAGTGTGATAATACCTATGGTATATGAATACTAAGAGAGTTATATAATTGTTTAATGTTTTTAATATCTTGTTATTAGTTTGATTTCTATACTGTTCAATATGTTTTGAAAATACTTTTGTGTTTTCATGTTGTAATAATCATAGTATAAGTTCTAGATGTTTTTTTGGGTGTTTTTGTGTCTTGAGAAAATGCCCATATGGCATTGTGGAAAATTAAATATCATGACCTTTTTGGGGATCATCTGTGACTCCACTTTGTAATGAATGTGTTGTGTGTTATCTGACCCATAGGAAGGCTCCAATTGGGTGATAATAGCCAAATTATAGTGTGTTCCTTGGCGATGTTAATTGAATCCTGAAAGGGCCGAGTATAAAACAGTCCCTGGATGGTCAACACAAAGACATGCTCGTGCCTAATGCAGAATAATAACCACTTCGGACACCATCCCATCCCCAAATCACAAACTGGTCATCAAACCCCCCATGTGGTCAGTGTAGCCTTGCAGGACATAGGTCAGTCCATTCTGATCTATCGATGGGATATTAGCCATGAGCCATGATGAAGCCTATTGACTCATATGAGACATGGTATCGCCCTTATTACATTAGATTGAAGAACGATCTCTGAAATGGACTCTAGTAGATTTTGGCCAAGTCATTGTACTGACTGAATATGTCAGTATCCTGTCTGGTTACAGACGAAATGGGCATCAGTTGACTTTCCTAGATCTAATGCATTAGGTAAATCTCCTGGATTTCTTCTCCTCTTGCAAACAGTTGGCTGGATGTGACTACATGGCAGCAGTGTTGGAGACGATTCAGACTGCATTGCTCTTCTGAAGTTGTGAATTTCAGTTTTGTCTCCATGGATTTGTGCCAAATTCAGACATTGACAGAATAATTTACTTACAAATCATGTCATGACATACATATCAGATGGGCCGTAATGAGATCAGTCATTGACGTCGTTCCATCGCAGGCCGCTGGACTCGTATTGTGCCTGGATGTGTGTTTTTTGTGTTTCCCAGACATGTTGATTTCACCCCCTCCGTACACTGACATCTGAACTCACATAAAATGTCTGTGTTCATGAAGCTGAATAAGGAACGGAGAGAAAATGTTTATTTCAGTTTTTGCAAGATCAATGCATATATGCTGCTTTGTGTAGAGTCCAAATGTTTTAAACAAACTCCAACTGGTATCGACCTGCTTAATGATTGATGCATCTATGACTCAGCTGACATTGACTAAGGAAGGATGAATTGTAATTACAAATTTGACGTTTTATTTCTTTAAAAAAAATAGTTTTGAAAAACCTGCAAGATTAAAGTTCAGCATTATGGAGTTTTGCCAAGAACACAAGCCAGAAAAATGGCAGCTGGAAGTCCCTGAAGATGGGTGTTCTACAGGGCTGTATGTGGATGTCCAGTGCAGTTGTCAGATATACAGCTTGAAACAGCAGATGGAGAGCAACAAATGAGCTAGCACAAAGAGGCAGGATACAATTGTGAATTTTGATCTATTTGGAGTGTGCAGAATACTCAGCATCATTTCAAATGCTTTAGTGCATTGATTCTGATTTTCCAATGAATTAAACAGTGTACAATGGATCATTACTGGTATGTACACTGGATCATGACTGAGTGTAAAGTGGATCTCTACAAACATGTACAGTGAATCATTCATTTCTGACTTGCACAGTGGATCATCACTGATTGTCCAGTGAAATGAACAGTGGATCATAATGATTGACTAGTAAAATGTTCATTGGATCATTAGTGAAATGTTGTGGATTATAACTGGTTGTTCAGTGAAATACACAGTGGATCACAAGTGATTGTTCAGCAAAGTACACAGTGGATCATAACCAATTGTGCCGTGAAGTACATAGTGGATCATAACTGATTGTTCTGTGATGTACACAGAGCTTCATAACTGATTGTCCAGTGAAGTACACAGAGGATCATAAATGATTGTTCAGTGAAGTCCACAGAGGATCATAACTGATTGTCCAATGAAGCAGAGCATACTATAGTGATTTCTTCAAGCAGCCTGTGGATTACTGGGTCTTTCAATATGTTTCTGAAACGATTCTGTAAGAGATAATAAACTAATTTTTGTTTAGAAAATTAGTAAATCCCATCTTCCCTAAAGATGTCTGAAATATTTTAGTATTTATTGAATTAAAGATGATATTTAGACTAGGTTGCAGTTTTTGATAAATATCAATAAACTGTGTGGTGCCATTTTGATTGATATTTTCCAGTTTAATGAAACACAGCTATGGCTTTGGTTAAGTATAGACATGTGCCATCAGGACAAGGTGTCCGCAGTAACGGGGCTCAACAAGAAAATGTTTCAGCTTCAATACATGTAATCATCATTGTTTTCTGTGAAGGACAAGCTTTGAAGGACATGCTTTGAAGGACATGCTTTGCAAAATGTGAACCTTTAGCTTGAATATACACTGCTACATCTTGTCCTTTATCTAATGTCTTGAGGTTGAACTTTCAAGCACTTCATGTTTGCCTTACAATGATGCCCCATGCATGTGGGACTTGTTCGTTTTGAAATGTGTCACTCATCTTTCTCAGAGTGGTCAATACCATCTAATGAATATTCATGATCTGAGGATAGTCATCTGTTTGCCTCTGAATCATAATGGTTTTATAGACAATCACTCTAATTAATGATTTCTGTGTTTAACAAAGCCTGCAGCTAATTACTTGCACATGTCACATGGGAAAAGGTGCTCTCAGTTATTTCAGAGATATTCGTTCTGTTCAGTGATCAGGTTTCAGTATTATATTTTTATCAGTTTATCTCATTTTCATAGGATAACCAAGGATGTATTAGGAATTTCAGTGTATCAGTAGTGGAATTTTCTATGGTTGTAATAATTGTTGATGAATGTTAACTTGAGGTGTAATTGTGTTAACGCTCTATCCACTGATAGTTGATTGGTCATGTACTGAGAGCTGTATTGGATGCTTGGCTATAATGTTCTGGTTGTGATCAATGACTTCTTTTAATGTTTAAATGGGTTTTTTGTGTTTTTGCATCCGTATATGATGAAGATGACTAATTTTGATGATGCTTGTGACATTACAGTAATGATTCCCAGTTTTAACAGTCATGATAATTTTGACTACTGAAGACAATGACAGTGATGATGATGATGATGATGATGATGATGATGATGATGATGATGATGATGATGATGATGATGACAAGGAGGATGATCTTCTTTCATAACTGTGCTGTCATACATAAGTAATGTTGCGGTCTTTGAACATTTTCAATTAAAAATATAATTTCAGATTCCCATGACCTCATGATGACTGTAAAAGCAGCCATGTCTAGATAAACTAAGATTCACATGATTGGAAGTCCTTTTGATTAAATTGCTACTGAAAGTTCTTTATCCAAACAACTCTTTGCTAAAAGTATATTTATTCTCCTGTTCATCAAAAACATGCCATCTCTCTTGCTAGAAGGAGGTTACTGAAACCATTGGCGCTAAAGTTGATCTTTAAGTTCTATATCAGACAGACCAATCTCAAATAGGAAGCAATTTCTTTAAAGTCATGGATCCTTATTGATTCTTGCAGTCATCTTTTACAGGATGGTGAAGATCATTAGAAGGTTATTAGTCCCATTTTAGTTGTACATGGCTAACTCAACTGAAATAATGAACCCTCCCTATCCTTCAAATTATTGCCTTGTCACTTGTCTGAAATTGACCGTCCTTTGGTGATTTTAGTTGCAGTCGAGGATTTGGTAAGTGATCCTGAAAATGTGTTTCCCATCTTGGGGTTTGATTATTTGAATTTTCCCATCTCTTTTAATACCTAGGGTAGGTAGAAGTGTGTGTATGCAAAATCACATATGTAATGTGAACTTTAAAGATCTAATATTATGTTTGAATATCTTCTTTTGATTTAACTTCATATAATTGACTTTAGTTCAAATTTTGCTTTATTTTCTCAAAGCGTATAAATGGGTTTGATGAAATCATGTATCATTAGATGTCTAATTGATTCAGCTGAAATATCTCATTACACAAAACTTAACACATGTTATGTATTAATGAGGATCTTTTCCTCCAAATGTCCTCCTTCTACCTCGTTCTGTAATATTTCATTTGTAAAATGCTATTACCAGCTTACAAGTGACGTCTCGACTCAATATTGTGCTTTTTTAATAACATTTTTCTGCCTGTAAGTGATGTTTTTGGTTGATAGTTGTCACAGTGTGCAGTGCTGTCATGGCCGACTCAGCGAATCCATATATCTCTCTGTCTGCCATTCTCTACACACTGCCTGCAGGGCTGAAACCATTCCTAAAAACATGTTATTAGGAAGACTGTTTTTTTCTTCATGAAATTTAAAGGTTAAGGCTAAGAAATTTGAAACTTGATTCATGTCACCAGATATGGCTGATATATATATATAGACACACACACACACACACACACACACATATACATACATACATACATATGGCACACTTTGCTTTGAACTTTGAAAAATGTCTATGGAGAAAATGATCTTACCTCTGTTTTGTTAGATGTTGGAACTTAAAGTGAAATGTGCATTGGGCTAATTATTTAACAATAACTCCATTGCTTAGAAGCTAGATTTAAGAAAAATGAACTAGGTATTTCAGTAAATAGAAGTGATAAAATCATTTCCACATCTGTAAGAAATCTCAGCTGACAGCATAGTCATTTGTGCAATTATGAACGTATGTGCGTGCGTGTCTGCATCCATGCATGCATCCATGCATCCATCCATACATCCATACATACATACATACATACATACATACATACATACATACATACATACATACATACATACATACATACATACATACATACATACATACATATGGCAAGTATTTAAAAAAAAAAAAAATTCTCATTGTTTTATGTCATATCGACAGCACTGAACTCCCAAACTATATTAATGATTAAGTTAATGGGCAAGTATTAAAAAAATTCATAATTCTCATTGTTTTATGTCATGTCAACCACATCAAACCCCCAAAGTAGATTGCTGATTAAGTTACTGGGCAAGTGGTGAATGGTTTGCTCACAGCAGACTGATGTTTGAATGCTACCATACTACTGCAGTAGAGCTGAGCATCAATAATAGTGTGTAGAGGAGCATCAGTTAGACGGGTACAAAAAGCCAACGCCATTACTATCCTGCTGCACGAAAATCGAAAAACAAACAACACTTCAAGCATATTGGCCTTCGTCTGATAGAATTCGAAAGTCTATGAAACCGTTACCTAGGGGATACAGATTGATTTTCAATTTTTTTACTGAGTTCTGGTGGCATATTGGGTTGAAGCGGTGATAGAAATTCTGACCAGATTCTGTTATTAGACTGCCGCAGCCAGACAGCGGCATCACAATAATACGAGAATTAAGGCAAAAAAATAGACCTGCTGTTAAACCCTAGGTAGTATTCTAGGCTGTGATGGTCACTTAAATTTCTAGAGTTCATATTTTGAATGTAAGCTCAGATGGAAATGTCATGTTTGTCCATTGAAGCTAATCAGAGATTTGTTTTTGATGAAATTTAACATGCATTTTGTCAAATATTAGGATTTCATGATGTTTTTTTTTATTTTCAAATTCGTCATTTGTAACCCTAGACTAAATATAATGGATTAATTTAGAATCATCAGTTTCGAACCCGAGGATGAGGCAGACTTTATACATTCAGTTTCTCCATCAATATTTGTTCATGTTGCTGGTATTTGCTCTATACTTGCAGTGTGGGTTGAGTCAGTGTGCTAGCATTTCAGTATACAGAAAATCTTTTAGCAAGGTTTTTTGAAAGATATTATTTTTTTTGTTATGTCAATATAAAAATGTCTTAATAATTGTAGCTGTGATTTATGGATGAAGCCTAGTTCATAGATGAATATGTGTGGAAAGATAATATTCTTTAATTTGTCTGAATTTTGAGGAAAGTGGTGAGAAGCATTAGTTTCATTTCACAGTTCGAGATTTATCTCAATGATTGATTTTGCTTACATAATATCAGTAATGGTGAATTTACTCTGGATCAGTGGACTGAAAAACATTAGATATAAAAGTTTTAGAAACCTTTCAAACTTTTTTTTAGCAAATATCTTTCTTCACCCTAATGCCGTTATTTCCCGATTCAAATTATGTTTTTAACAAGACCTACACTTCTGAGTAAAATCAAATTATCTAATCAATCCTATTCCCTTTCTTTTAATTTCTTAGAGTATGGCCCAGGCAGCAGCTGATGGTATTAAACTGAGCTGTCTCTGTGTGTACCGTAATTCCTGTAAAGGAGTATGTCTGCACCCTATACCAAAATATTGATGTATTCATACTTGTATTGCAACATATGGCCTTACATTGAATAGGTATCAAAATAATTGTGTTTGTTAAAAATTGCATATTTATTAATCTAATCAAACATAATGCTCTGAGTAGAACAAAATGAAATAAAGTGTTTAAATATTTTTATTTAAAATTATCACTAAAGGCCAGATTTCATTTTTATGTAGTATTCATATACAACTGATGACAGTATGCCTGATTGTTTATATTGCTAAATCAAAGCTTTCCTCAAGGCCATGCCAGGACCGAGGAAGTAATGTATTTAGAAAGAATTCAGTGTTTTCAATTTCTTTTGAGCGTTTGTGCTTTAAGAAAAATTCAATAACATTTTGATGTTTACCACACCAGTATTTAACTAAGAAATCCTCAAATAGAACAGTTGAAAATATATTCACAAAGAATTTAATTCAATATCTATATCTACATGAATACTTCACCTAGTATCTGAATAACAGAAAGCAATAAGTTCTGTGATGCCTGCAAGACTCATTGAGACATTTCTGCTTACTGTTATTATTTTTCCTATTGTCATGGAGTAGGAACATTCGATACAGTTACTATGGTAACAATTTCCGTTGTCTGGTCCTGTCCACTGTGCCTTGACCAATGGTCTTCAGAAATCTTACAACTACCTAGATGAATCTGATTCAGAAGAAGTCTGTCAAATAAATTATGAAACAGACATTGGTGTACCACATTCTGTCTGGCCATGTAATTAGCTGTGTGGTGACCAGCAGTGACCTTGTCATAAATAGACATTGCTATTTCTACAGAAGACTCTGCTTTACCAACTGAGTGTTCTAACTATGGCTGGCTTACAAAGTGCAATATATTGGTGTAGATGGTGTATGAAGGGTTGATAATTATGTAAGTTGTGAAAAAGAGCATTTATCTGCTTCTTAAGTGTCTGTGAAGGTACATATATATCTTGTGTATTTTCTTGGTTTTATTGAAGTTGTTAGTATGAGTTTCATGCAAAATAACAAAATATTAAAAAATATAGTTGGTTCAAAACATCTGCTAATAATTTCCAAGTGTAATGAAAATTTAATCACGCTTCCTTTTAAAATAGTTAATTTTCATTTTTAAAAAATGCCTACATTTTCCAATTACAGTGTTAGGTTTAAGTGTCAAACTGTTAAAGTTGTTTTTTAAAAAATCTATTTCAAGTTCCATATTAATTGAAATGAGCAATTGCTTGTTTTCTGTGCTTCCTGCACCCTAGACAATTTAATTCTCATGTTCGTTTCAAGAAATTTAACAAAGGACCCAAATTTCCAATCGCAGCAAAGGCAACAAGGATATTGATATTTGATTATAAAAGTTTAATTTGTCTTTGGACCCTCAAGAAAAGCTTTCACTTGAAAGGGGACTCAAATTTGTCGAGGTCAGAGGTTACAGTGACCCCCTTAGGGTCGACCTGACCTCTTTAAGGATGCATGGCCTACCGTTGCAGGAAAGGCTTTGGTTCAAAGCAAGACACTGACAACACATCAAATTATTGTAATGTACGAGGGATACTGGGGAATAGTGAGAGATTGCTCAACAAAGAACATAAATTTGGCGGAGAAATGATTGATAAGGGAGACTATTTTAGATTTCCACAAAATCAGAGAAATGTGATTGTATTGTTGTTTGTCTGTTGGAATGGAACTGTCATGAACATAACCCAGAAAGGTTTTGCCTTGAACTTGAAACTGCTCTGTATTGGCTGACAAACAAATCAGGTGTTCAATGAAATGCTTTTTCATTGTCAGGAATTCTTCGACAATTACATAATAATAGAACTCAACCAATGTTGTCATCATGTTACAGTTTCAAATGCATTATGTGAACTTAAAGGGTTACATTCTGATGAATTATGAGCAGGTCTATCTGTGTGCCTATGAAAGGTTCCTTGTTAGACTGTTTCTATATAAATGCTGTTCTATAATCCATGTACATCAAAACCCCATTACTCTAGATCTTCTTGTTCTCGAAATACCATTAAGTTAAATCTTGATTCTTATTCATCAAAAACTAGTTGGATCATTATGACTTGTCAAGATTAATTAGCTTTATCTTACATTACTCATCGACTCATCGATAATGGGTCAATGATGGAAAGTGTTTATGAATCTCATACAGAGGTAGTGGTGAGCTCATTGTATCTACTGAAGGGAATTTAGTTTGAAACACAGTATATGAGAGACCTGCTCTTGATCCTGTGTATATTTCTGTGGAACTTGATAGACAGGTCATCAAGAGCTGTCATGAAGATGTCAGACTGTATTTAGCCCCATGTCCATATCGTTATCTTGTCTTTGTCAGGGAGATCAGGGACCTATCAGATAAAATCTCATTAGTTGGAGATGAATTCATACACGGATCTGAGAAGCTCCTGGATTAGTGTTAAGTCTGTTACTTGTTGGAGAGGGGTCATGTTCTGGAACTGACTCATATTTGAAGTGAAGCCATGTGCATCCAGAAAAATGCTGAAATATTTGGTAGTGTGATATTTGTGAGTCTTGAACTCAGATACAGCATGGTTGTCTGGTGCTCCGATGCTGATGTTGGTTGTCTTGTATTCCAATGCTGAGCTTGGTTGTCTTGTACTCAGATACTGTACTTAATTGTCTTGAACTCAGATGCTGTGCTTAGATGTCTTGTACTCAGATGCTGTACTTGGTTGTCTTGTATTCAGATGCTGTACTTGGTTGTCTTGTCCTCAGATGCTGAACTTGATTGCTTTGATGCTTTAGTGAAGTATTGTGATAAGGATTGGAGAGTTTAGATGATTGGATATGTATTCTGATGGTAATGGGTCATAGTGTGCTGATTATTGGTCATGTACTGATAGTGGTTGTCATATACTCTTATAATCACAGCTCCTGTGCTATTATGTTGATTGGTCTTTTTATCATGGAATGATAATTTCTATGAACACTCATTATTCCATGATAATGGAATAATAATTCACGAGACACTTCATTATTCTATGAAATTTTGCTCAGATGATAATTGGTCTTGCAGTATTATGATGATTGGCTTTGAACTGTGATGGTTTTAAGTCCTGCACTCTGAAAGCTGGCAATGCATCATGGTCAGACTAGGTAGTGCATGTAGGGTTGTCTGCTCCATAGACATGGTTCTGAATGTCATCAGTTGACTGACTGACCAACTGACTGACCGCCACTCACTCACTCACTCACACTCACTCACTCACTCACTCACTCACTCACTCACTCACTCACTCACTCACTCACTCACTCACTCACTCACTCACTCACTCACTCACTCACTCACACACTCACTCACTCACTCACTCACTCACTCACACTCACTCACTCACTCACTCACTCACTCACTTCTAGCGAAACAAATGTGAATTAAACTCTTTCAAGGTTTACAATATATCTTAAATGACTACTTTTTATTCACTAACTCACACATCAACTGATGTTTTACTGGAATGGCATCACCTGACATTTCGTATCCTGTCCAGGTTCACCACCACAAACATGAGCATGTAGGTTATGGCCAGGATCTGTTTCGTGTGCTTATGACACTGTGTACACTGTCTTTCAATGTATCTCGGTAGAACATGCTGCAATCATGTACCGACCCTATCATGTACCTCCTGACACTGGACTTCATTTCCCTAGCTTAAACAATGTATGTCTGCAGCAGATTAAGCTACTTCACTGAATTCTTGGGATTAGTTTGTGGGAAAATATTTTTCAAACTTATTTAATAAGTACTTGAGAGAAAATCCTTATAATCAATACAAGAAATATATGCTAAAACCAGAGTCCATTGAGAAAAATATCAAATGCATTTAAAAAAATAACTGTTAAGTAGATTCAGAAGTTTTCTCTGCTTATAATTATAAGAAGAAATTGAGATGCTTTCATTTCATGCAATGACATTTTTTTAACCAGCTTTAACATGTATTTTGACAGTTAAATCCATCACTTTCTTTGATGTCTTGGAAGAGATTGATGATAATAGCATACATTGTCATCCTGAAACAATGATGGTATATTTCATGTGCTGTCTATTTCAAATGAACACAATCAGTTCTTACATCACACTTCCATATTATACAATCTACGTATGAAACTATGCCATATTAAACTCTTTTCATGAATAATTACTTTTTTAAACTTTATTGTCATAACTATTCATCATTGTCAAAATGAACAAACATGCTGCAAATTTTGAAATGAATTATGATGCTTATTTCACATTTGCATAGTACCATGTCAGTTTCAGTTCGCACTTGCACATGTCTATCACCCAGGAGAACATTCAGGGTAATGATAAGAAGGTCATTCAGTGCACATGCGGGACTGGTGACTGAAATTAGCCTACAGCTGAGTGACTTGAAGTTGCTGTTGTATCCATGCATAGATCCAGAATTGTGTTCAAGTAGTTTTTGAGGACAGATTTATTAAATAATTGTTTCTGGAAATATGTACATAAAAATACCTGGATTTAGAGGGCAGTATAATTACGTTCTTGATAATTAAAGTATTGATTTCAAATTTATCACTGCATCATCCTACTATCATTGTACTACTGATGTTTGTGCCTATTGTACCTTACTTCAGGTGAATTTATATGTTCATGGCATAATGGTGATGAACATTAGGAATATATCCTTTTAAGGAAACAATGACAGCAGGTGTTCATGAGAAGGGTAAACATGTCTAGCTCTAGTGGTATAAAACATCATTCTGCTGTCTGAGGCTGCACCATGTCTGCTACTGCTTTGGGCTATAACTACAGAACTCAGGTCATCCACTGTCAATGTCTGGTGCAGTGATCGCTGTCACTGGGTATGATGCAAGGGATATGAAATACATTTTTTGTGACCTGGTTTGACAAGCAATTTGGGATGTGGCTGTGATGCTGTTTGTGTTTGTAACAATGCATAACATGCTGTATGTAGAGACATTTGGTGCGGGGTGATGGTGACCAGTACTTATCTTGTATACAACATGTAACCAGTGCCACTAAGTCTAGTTACCCCCTTCTGAAGACAATGACACACTCATCATCAGCCTGTATATATAGAGAGAGAGATGTATCCAGATCTTGTCGGAAGAATGGACAAGCAGGATTAAAATATCTTGACACGCAATATATGTGTCATGTCTTTGTACTCTGCCAGGTCTAAATGATGAAGGCTTGGTCTAATTGATGAAGGCTCATGTCTGGTTCAAGTCATAAGGAGTCCAACTTAGTCAAACTGATCTTTGTAGTGATGATGAGAGTAGATTAAAGAATATGCTGGATGTCATAATCTCTTTAAAAATAGGCCAGGATCCTGGCATAAATTTACTGAGTGACATTCAGTGTACAAGCTGTAGATGTGAATGAGAAGGGATTAAGTTATCAGATCAAGCTTGAAACTTCTAAGAAACATTATATAGACATTGCACTTGGAGTATTGCATTCCTAACATGGCATCAGTGATGATGTCATTGATGATGACAGCATCAGTACTTCAATACAACTATCAGGTGTTAAATAAAGCATATATATTTCAAAGGACATAGGCATGTCAATTTCAGTCCTATCTGTGTTTGGGTAATGGTTAGTGCTTGAGTACAAATCAGGCTTAGATAATTATAATTAACATCTGTTGTTTTTTTTCTTTTCTTTTTCTTTTTTTTTAATTTTTTAGATTTAAACCTGCCTAACTTTTGACAACATTTAAGGATCTTTTATCAGTTGATTTTTTAGAATGACTCTAAGAAAATATTGATACAGTGATGGTAATGTAAAGCTTACTGATTTCACTGTATTGGAAGACATCTGTGATACAACATTAGGAGAATTTTGTACTTCTGAGTATGTAAAGACTTGTTAAATAAACACTACTGGTATTGACATAGTCCATAGCAGATGGAAATAGAACTGGTACAGCAACCAGACAGTATAAAGGAAAATATTAAAAATATGCTTGTAGACTAGTGTGAATCATCGTTACATTGCATTTCACTGTTGTAAGAATGTTTAAAAAATGTATGTCTCCCCAGGGTTGTATGCTAAATATCACTGAAAGTGATTTGAATGTTTGGCAAGAGACAACACAGAAGCCCCAAGGGCCCAGACAGGTATAATATACGTGAAGAAGTCTCTAACATGTACTATATTCCTGTCAACAAGTGCAGGTTTTGGTGACCACCTACCTTACTTGGAGTTGATTTATTTGGATGTGTTAGCAGTAGGAGGTGATACCAAAGTGCTTGCTCCACCTATGCATTGTTAAGGTGTAATGTATTGTTGTAAGGATTAAGGAGATTATTGTTTGGACTGATAAGTAAGCGTAGACATATACTTGTCTGCTGGGTGATACTTGAGCAGGTTATGGTCAGTCAAGTGCTGTAATGCCTGTGCTGTAGTCACCTTTCTTTCTTGGATTTGTTGTTGTGTGTAGAGTGATAAAAACAGGAAAATGTGAGAGACGGGGATCAACGAGGTATTTATAGTGGTGTGTGATCATCATTTGGAATTCTTATCATTGTTGGAAGTAGTTTGTAAATTTTGATGGGTTGATTTTGATATTGCCTATGGTCTTGGACGAAGTTGGAATTCTGTGTTGGATATTTCCTCATCTGTGGAGTGGTATAATGTCACATGGTCATGTAAAATGGATAACTGTCAGTGTCATTGATACTGACATGCTACTCAGTGTGATATAAGTCTGTGTTAAAGGTGAATGGTTATCAGTTTCAAATTATATGTAACTGATGTCTGTGAAACCAGTGGTTCTTACTGCAGTGGACAAGACTTTCACATGACATGGACGATCTTATGGAGTCCCGTTAACTCTGGAGCAGTCCACGCTGTGGTATATCTACAGGATCACCTGCTCAGTTATATTTTTTGTGAAAAACAGGTTCTTATTTTTCCCGAGGAAGGAAAAACTTGAATGTAAAACAGGTGTTTTAATCACAGCAGCTGTTTGCTGTCGTGGAATAGTTTTTCAGAACATATATTTATATATATCTGTGTTTTTGTGAATGAAATATATGTACATTCACATCCCTGTGAAAATGTCTTGCAATCAGCACCGGAAATATTCGAAAATTGCTAGATACACAGAATTGGTAGACAAAAAGTTGATTAAACAAAGCAGTGAGTCTGATCTCCAGACTGAAAAGGACAAACATCAACAAGGTGAGTCTACTGGAAAAGTACATTTGTCTTAGTTAACATGCTCATAATATAAATATGATTCAACTGTATGATAATGAATCATATTGACTTGTTTTCATAATTATGTTCAGTAGATTAGTTTGCTCTAGTCAAATATTGGTGGATGATATTTTTATGAAAATGTGGGAGGAGAAGTAAATTATTCTCAGAAATTGACCTCTCAAATATATCAAGGTGGTTTCCTTCCAATGTTCCCTGATGGTGGTTTATATTTGTAGGAATGCAAACATTATCCTGTCTTTCTGCACTGACCAGTGCTTTATTTCTGAGCCTATAGGACAGCCTAGATGAAACACTAGCAGGGCTATGTTTACATTAAGGAGCAGCCACTGATGATAAGGTTAGGAATATAAGTACAAGTTTACCCTCTGGATGAGATGCCAGCCTACAGTCTGTAGATTGGTGGACACAGACAATGTCTACTGTGTCATAGAGCACTGATTGTGTTATAGCTTCAGTTGTTACATGTCCCCAGCCAATGCTTGCCATGTGTAGATATGTGTCACACTGAAACAAACCAGAGTCAATATCAGAACAGGTGTTTTGCCCTGGGTTGTTATATCATTCATTACCATTTCATCATAGAGCACAGTGAGATTTAGCCTTGAAAGTAGCATCCATCATATCTGCTATTAATGTTATCTGCACTCGTTCATTTCAACCAATACACTTGACATCACCATCGGCCCTGAAGGTGAAGCCATTATGCCCTGATAGAAGAGACCTGTTTAGACATTGAATCAAGCAGTAGTACAGATAAAAGGGCTATCACATCAGGCAGAGGGAATCAGTCGGCTAGTGCTCCCTAATCCCTGATTGCAGTCACAAAGGCACTAACTGGGCAGGGGGTGAAATGTAGTGGCTATTGACAACAGAATGGGTTAGGTACAACACTACACGTAGTGACGTTGCTGAAATAGACAAGCTACTTACACCAGGACCAGTATGTCTGGTTCTCGGTTTCCTGACATGCAGGCATGAGGTAGGATTGGTCTTTTTGTGTCATTTCAGATACATGCTTACTTGTTTGTGACTGACATAAATTTGTCTGGTTTAATTGTATGATGTGTAGGGGAGAAGATGTGAGATTCATAGATTTGATGATGATGATGATGATGATGATGATGATGATGATGATGATGATGATTGTGATGATTATTCTGATGGGATATTACTTATTATTACAAGGACAATCATTACTGCTCAATACAGAAATGTGATGCCAGTAAAAATAAAACAACTGATGATGATGATGATGATGATGAGTCTAGTTTATGTGGAAGGATGTATAAGAGAGAAGATTCGAGATCATATATTTATAACTTCATGATGATTATGACAACAATCTATATATCATATAGATATACAAGCTCTCCTTCAGCTTGTCATTTTTATTCAGTGGAACAAAATGCTCAAATGAGCATATCCTTTATATTTCATTCTGCTCAAAACCAAGCACAACAAATCAAGGAGTAGAATCTCTCCTTATCACGCAACTGTTACAGCTGACTCCCCCATCACAATCCCCCCTAAACATCCCCCTCTCCCTACTGATTGCCAGCCAATGAGCCACAACCCCCACCTTTATTTCGTCTGTGTCGCCTTTGTAGCTGGAGAAGGACACCTGAATCTTGAAAGCCTGTCGTGTCAAAGTGTGAAATCAGCATGATATGTACACAGTCTCAGACCGGTAGCACACGGACGCCCCACCTCTTGTGTTGCATTTTGCCGAGTCTTGCCAAATAGGAAATGAGGGGATACGGTCACTGTGACAAGGCCTTTGTCGAGCGTGTTTGTGTTTTTATTCATGATCGGAAATGTAGATCCAAGGAAATTGGTGACAATGTAACAAAGGTAGGATAAATATTGTGCTTACTTGATGATTTTGTGGTAATCATTGGATACTGGTAGCATTTCAGGTCAGTCAGTCTTTTGTCTGGATGGTGGTTTTAAGTTTCAGTTCATCTTCATTGTTGATTATCTTTTGTGTACATCTGTGACCATTATGCAGTGTATTCTCATAACAACATATGCTTATGTAGCTTGTCAGTGATTAGTATGTTTGGTGCATGTACACATGTGTGTTGTTGTGTTGTATCAGGCCTGTTTCATTGATGCACACCTTGAATGGAGTATAATAGATTATGATAAAACACATTATTATTGTTTTTAGCCAAAATTGATAATTCTAGCAATGTTTTGTTGTGCTCAGGTATTCTTTGTGATTCTGTTTCGGTGTTCCAAAATTGTTTGCTTCAGGATAGGTCCATGTCAGTACAGATACAATCAGGCGCAATGTGGAACAAGATGGTGCTGACTCAACAATAACCATCCGTCAGCCGTTCACATTCTCTCATATATAATGTCCACCCATTTTGGGCCACCCATCTGTCATCACCATCTCAAACCACCCATCTAATGCCACCCAATTGCACCCATTGTCATCACCATCTCACACCACCTACATGTATCTTTCATCACCCATCTCACACTACTTATCTGACACCGCCATCTCACATCACCCATTTGTCATCGGACATTTCACACCAACCACCTATCATCACCCATCTGACACCACCCATCATGTGTCATCCATCTGTCATCACCACCTCACACAAACCATCTGTCATCCCATCTCACACCACCCATCTCACATTGCCCATCTGTCATCACCATATCACACCACCCATCTGTCACATCCCACACATTCCGTCTGTCATCACCTTCTTTCACAACCCATCTGTCATCACCCATATCACACTGTCTATCTGTCATCATCTCACACCACCCATCTGTCATCACCATCTCCCACCATTGATCTGTCATCACCCATTTCACACTGCCTATCTGTCATCACCATCTCACACCACCCATATTTCATCACCCATCTGATGCTATCCACCCATTCATCCCCCATCCTTGCCCATCAATATCCACAGCATCCCATCTAGACCTTTTAAACACAAGATACTATTCCACATACTGTTCAACATCAATATCTAGGCCCTCAAGGGAAGAAGCAATATTAAGGAAATGCTTGGATTATGTTAAAGATCAGACCTGTATGTCCTGGTATGAAATATTAACTCTGTCTTAACATGACAGTTAGAAGACAGCTATTTAGAGTGCATCGTAATCTATCACAAGTGCTTGGTCTTGAGAGCAATCGATACATTTATTGCATTAATGCTTCATATATTCCAATGTTGTCATCAACGTCTTGCAGACAAGGCTTTTCAGATCAAGTGTCTCCTTGTATATTTAATGAATGAACAGATGGAGCCGAGAACGTCTCAGCTAGATAGGAATATTTTTTTTAGCATTTCTGATTGATTGACCAGAGTGTAAGACCATGTTATAATTCATGAGATTCAAAGGTGGTTTAATTGTTTGACTGAAAATTTAGCATATTCTGACAAAAGTGGTAAAATCAGGCATACTGTTTGCTTATTGAAGGATTAGAACTGAATAGGTTTCAGGATTAATCATTGCTTACCATGTAGAGCAGTGGGAGTAGCCTATTGGTTAGAACATTCACTCACCTTGCTGAAGACCGGGTTTGATTCCTCACATGGGTAAAATGTGTAAAGTGCATTTCTGATGGAATATTGCTTTATAGCTTATGAACAAATGTGCTGACTCACTTCTAAAACTAAAGTCACCCACTGACTAATTGTCATTGTGGTTTTCCCCTGTGTTGAATGTCTGAGACATACTACTAGTACAGTAGGCTTCCATCCCTCATGATCATGGACCTGACTCAATGACCTGATTGGAATACTGAGGAGAGATCCCTATAACATAACTCTATCGGCCATTGATTATACTGTTTGATGAAGTTGGTGATTATTAGATTTAATAAACTGAATTTATTAGAATAGTGTTTAAATTCATCGGTAGGCTGGACCATAGTTTTGCATTTAGGAAATTGTGGAATTGTTTAGCAGAAACATTATTACATAGTGGACAGAGAGGCTACTGTAGGATTACATTTTGAAGGTCCTGGATAAGTGATGAGTGAAAGAGCATATGTTATTTTTGTGCTAAAAAATGTTTAAATGTTTTGAATTACTCAAAAGTACCGGTGCTACTGTCACAGGTTGGAATAGGCAGAAGTTAAGGCCCAGCATTTATTGACACGAATGATTAATATGGTGTGTAGAATGTTTCCCAAGTCAATGACTCTGTGTTATCTCAATCAATATAGCCATGCAATAACTCAGTTCAGTTTGATATTTGATAAAACAGACTGCAATAAACGCAAAAATTACAGGGTGTCAAGTTTCATCGTTAGGGATTGCAGGTGGGAAATGTTTCATCATCATCATAATTTAATGCCTAGTCATTATCAGTTACACCTGTAATTAACACAGGTAACATATATCCAGAACTGATAAAGTGCCATGCATGTCTATGAAATGTACATGACGTATGCACTTGCTTATTTCAGTAGAAGTTGCCACTTTTATGGTTGATTATGTTGTCAAATCACCTTGCATTAAGTTCCGTGCTTCATTCCACTGATCATTAAACCAGACCTAGTGTTATTTCCCATCAGCTGTTATCTTTGTGGGGTAAAATGGGAGTTTATGGGGTTATTGTGATTGATTTGCGTATTGACACAAGCATATATGAATATTTAGGAAAAGGTCATGTGTTTGCGTCACATGTTGCATGGCAAGAATGTTCAAGGTAATAGGATATTTTTACTGGCTTTGACTGAAAATGTACCTTTTGTCAGTGGTTAATGAAAAAGTCTGACATTTCAATCCATACATCAGTCAAATGTCAACATTTGACAAGACGTGTATTTCAGGCTTCAGTTTCTGCTGACATACATACAATGCTAGGTAATTATGAGTTGAGCTGGCTCATGTTCGGGGCTTACGCGTATAGACTGAGTATTGCAATGTATGTGGTGCTGAGATACTGCTTTGTGAACACAGTGATGTTAATGAACTTGTGAACTCTCTCTGACCTGCTTATAAGGTGTGATTTTTGCATAGTCCTTTTTTGAGTAGGCCAAAAAAGGTTTTATGACGTTTTTTAAAATCAATTCCTGAAGAATGGTTTTGTTTTTATCAGTTCAAATATCTAAATGATATATGCATTATGAACATTATGGTTTGATATAATATAAATTAAAAATATGTACAAGTTTTTTTTTCATATTAAGAAAATTGGGATGAAAGCAAATACGATTTGTATCATTTGACTGAGAAAAAAAGGTTTTGTAGATGAATTGTAAAACCCTAATAACACTGACCCCAGAAACCAACAGCTGTCAGCAGCTGGGACAGTTATCTTGTCCCTTTCATGTTGTGTGTTCAGGAAACTGACACCTACCTGTCGCATTGACAAAAAGTGATGTTGATGATTGGACAACTGTAGAAAAGGCTTATCACTTTAAGGGGGTAATTCTGCCCCAAACATGCATCAAGTGGCTAATTACAAGGCTTTGAGCTCCTTCACTCTTGTGTAAAGAGATCTGCTATCAACGAATTGTCAAAGGGGAATGTGCTCAGTACAGAGGGCAGGTGGGGCTGTCAACTCTGACAGACAGAAATCAGCTGAATTGAGGACGTTGATCAGGAAGTAGAACAACAGACAGTTCTGCTTTCATGTGTTTGTTGATAAAAATAACATTCCAGGTCATTGAATGATGAAGAAAGAAATGTTTTTCTATCTGTGATTTGTGAATATATAAAGTACTGTAGTTTGGATTCACTAACCGTGAATAGCTGCAAAATTGCTGATGCATTTATTACTCAATCAGCTCATTTAGTTTCTGATCTCTTTCAGAAAAGTTACCAGATTTAAATGTCAAAACATATTGAGATATGTGTTGTCATACAATAACATATAATAACTGAGAGTAGCATGACATATGCTAATACAAACATGAATAATGGCTTAGGGCAATTTAGATCCTCTAGATTTGTTTGAAGTTGTATATATGATGGCAGATTGTTTCTATGCCATCTAATCTGTTTGTAAACAGAAGGCTATTTTTTCTGGGTTGTTCGGCTTTGAATTTTCCTGGCTTGCATTTAGCTTGTGCATTATTTCGTGCAGTGTGTGACAAAACATCAATACAGAGAGAGAGTCTGTCCATGTATAGAACCTCATCCTCATTGTTTCTCTGCCCCCATGACATCTTCAAGTTCAATACAAAACATCCAAATGACCTAGTATGACATTCTATATTTATCATATACTCTCTTTTCATTAATCAGTTGTAATGAACTTTGGAGAAAGAAGAACTGACAGGTGATCAATATGGAATCTGGGGTGCAATACGGAATTTGACCATGCCATCTGTATAGCACCCCAGTATTACTATCCAAAGTTTACATGGCTATATAATAGAAGTGGTGGATTTATTGTCTCGTGGTCTTCTCATACCTTCTTTGTCTTAAGCTGTTTATCAGGCACCTACCAGGCACCAGTACAGTGTCTTCATGCTTGATAAAAGGATTGTGATAGTCCAGTGGTTCTGGTGTTCACTTGTCATGATGAAAGTTGGTTCTAGTCCAAACATGGTAGTCTGAAGGCTGTACTTTGAAGCTTCTCATAATGCTATGATATGTTTAAGTGTGTTACAGGTCTCAACATGGATTATAAAATGGGTTTTTGTTTACTGTATCAAGAATGAATGAATCATTTTGAATTTCTTTTGATATTTATATTCTCACAATCTTTTGTCTTTATTCATATGATGAAAATAGAATACACATGTAGTTGGTCAGCATTCATGTTTGATTATTTATATTAATTTTGATGTCAGCTAGGCCTAGAAGCTCTCTTAGTGCTAAGATAGTCATAAGTTAATGCTTATGTATGGCACTTACGACTATCACTTATCACTAAGACAGCTTCTAAAATCTGGGCCCTGTCATGCGTTTCATGGCTTTTTAATGTCAGTGTTTGTTAACATATTTCAATATGACTGCTTTTTTTTATTTTCAGTGCTAAATACTGTTTGAAATTTTGTTTTCATGTTGCTTCAAATGATCCCAAAGTCTTACTGCTGATGTTAAAAATATCCTTTTATGTTCCAGGTTCCAATTTGGTGAGTCCGAAGAATAACAATAACAACTCGGTGTCCCATCGAGCTACTTCGCCAAGTAGTGCATCCCAATCTGGTATTCCTACGCCAGGTGGGCGGTCCTTAGGACGACCCACCCCAACTGCAGAAAAGCAGTCAAATAGGACGAGTGCAAGCTCCACCAGTTCCACATCCTCAACGAAGAGCAATCCTTCTAAACCTAGTGGAAATAACAAGAACTCTATGTTGGACAAATTTAAATTTTTCAATTCTAAAGAAAAAGAAAAAGGAAAAAGTGGCGTAGTAAAAAGTGCTTCCAAAACTAGTAATACTAGTACGACAAGTACAAGTTCACGGAGTGACACAGATTCTAAGACATCATCATACAGTGCACGGAGCTCCAGCTCCACAGATGCAGGAGCTAGTAGCAGTACTACAAATGGCTCAAGCAGCCCCAAACTCCCGGCAAAGACCGGGAAAAAGTCCTTGGCTCGTGCATTCAGCACGAAACGTGATAATGCTAATACTCTAGCCCCTGACAGTAATATAAATGTAGGCAAACGCAACACACCCTCACCTTCATCACAGAATCGGACTCCTTCACCCAATCCCTCAGCACGGAATTCACCAGTTCCTGTTCGGAAAACAGAAGGCAAGGGTGTTAAGACAGAAAAGGGGCCTCCGAGGGAGAGTCAGCCCAGCCCACCTACTTCAAAAAAGGGGACAAAAATTGGCAGCTTAATTCCAAAGTCTTCATCCTCCCAATCAGCAAAGTCCTCAAAGTCATCAGGGTCATCACAAATTCCTGCTCCAAGTTCGGGCATTCCAAAATCTGCCTCAGGGAAATCCTCAAAATCAAGTAAAGAGGAACGTAAGAATGGTTCCTCCTCGTCTTCTTCATCACAACACAGCAAATCCCTCTATGCCAGCCTCCCTGGAATGAATGCTCATAAGACTCTATCTTCCAGCTCATCAAAGGTGCAGAGTCCAGTGTCCACCCCTGAGGGTAGTTACCCCAGCCTGTCCAGCATCCCGGTAAGTCAGATGAGTCTCAATCAAATGCAACAGCGACAACAGCAGATGGAGAATCTAGACCAACAACAGCTGCAGCAACAGCAGATTCTGATGCAGAGGGAACATCATCCAAGGGTGAATCTTCAAGAACAGCAAATCCGTCAGGAACAGATACGACAAGAACAGATTCGGCAGGAGCACATACGACAGGAGAATGAGAGATATGATCAGATGAGGCAAGAACAGATTAGGAAGAATGAACAGAGCCGGACAACAGAGCATAGCTCTCCCAGTATTACAGTTCCAAGAGCAACTGCTCATGTGATGGCTGAGATTACTATACCACCCAAGTCGAGTCATGGTAGTCAAATAGGTCATCTATCAACCTTCAAAGGAGGGGATCGGTCACCAAGGAGTCAGATGGTAAGTCCAAGTCCTAGTGGTTCGGTGACCTTGACCCAGACTGTCAATGTTGTCAAACCCACGTGTGCCATGGCACCAACGACAAGGTCAGTGACAAAGGCTGATGGGAATACACAAACTAATTTGTCTGTGTTGCAAAGGACGATAACACCAACCAAATATCTGACTGAATCCATGAAGGAAAATAGTAGTAATAGCATCCATTCTTCATCTTCTTCACAAGTGGGAACTCCTGATCAGGTGTTGAGTGACTCTACTCCTTCCAGTCAAAGTGGTCACTCATCTTGTGATAGCATAGTGATGAAATCACCAGCCTCAGAACTTCTTGCCGCACATGACCGAGCGACTACAAACTCTCCTAAACTAGGAGTGAAAATGCTAAATTCTCATCTTGGCAAGCCTGCAAACAATATTGCAATTGTACAGCCTCGGCATGGTGAAAAGGTTGAAACAACTTTTGACACTGAAGTGCGAACTGAAACCATAAATAAGCATTCTCTAGGAAAGGAAACTACATTTTCTGAAAAAGAAACCACCTTTGTTGATGATGCTGGTGAGACGATGGACATCAAACCGATGCCACCTATAATGCGTGCACTGCCTTATGGGTATTTCCGTGGCTACTCTGGCTACTCAGGACTGTCTTCCAGTCGCAACTTCCACATACCAGGGATTTCAGTACCCCAGACAACCATGTATGCAGCAAGTACGCCCAGTAGGCTCGGGGTCAATCGGCCCCTGTTTGATCATGGAAAATACTACTCGGGGCAAATCAAGAGGACTAATTCAAACTGTCCCAGTGTGTCAGACACTGACTATGGATCTGATATTGACACATATGATTATGTCTCAGGATATATGTCTGATGGCGATATACTGAAAAGCAACCGAGGAGAAGAATGGGCAAGTGGGTATCTGAGTGAAGGTGGAGCCTCACTCTATGCACGACGTCTACAACAACGCTTCCGTGAAGGCATGCAGGCAGTTCGGGAGTGTATGCAGAAGAGCAGTGGACTTGTGGACGATGATAGGTAAGACTAAATTATTTACATCATGCATAATAGATAAGTATATTTATACCTACTTCAATGGAAGGACATAATGAGTGGTTTCAAGCATATACAGATTTCAGTAGACCAGTATATGCACAGATGTCATACAGGTAAGATGGAGACTTTAGAAAAGGAACTTATTCAGGTGAGGGAACTAATTCAACTGAGGGAACTTATTCAAGTGAGGTAACTAATTCAACTGAGGGAACTTGTTCAAGTGATACAACACAGTTATTTTTCCATTTTATGATATTTCTGTTCAAAGTGTTTTCTTATGTTATTATTTCTTGAGGGGGATATAATCAGCTTGTGAAAAATCAGTTTATTATTTTAACACATTTGTAGTTCTATCACTTTTTGTCTCAACTCTTGTCTCAAATGTCACGCATAATGCATAAATCTGCAGCGTTTCAAGGTTGGATATATTTATTTGATAGTAAGCATTCTAATGTGCTTGATATCATGTCTTATATTGTGTAGATTGATTACCATGTTGGTATTTGAAATGGTGTTTACTTCTTAAATTGTTAAATAGATTATCAAACCAATCAGTTTAAACAGTTGCCAGAAATATTTGTTAGAAGCTATATTAACTGAAGTGTACTAAAATCCTTATTTTGGGTAATGAAACTTCTACAAGGGAGGAAACTCTTGAGTCTCTTGTAGCCTGTTAAGCTCAACCTCAGATTTTACTGCCTGAAGGGGAATAAAATATCCCTCTATTCTGACACCATGTTCTGACTGAACAACATAACAAAGGAAGACATACATTTCCTGTTTCTGAATGATCAAGTATCATTTTTTTTAAGCGTTTGAGTGAAGAGCTACAAACAAACAGATGCAAGTCTACATTATGTTCTTCAAAATAACCTATACTACCACTTTGCTTAATTAAGGTGTGAATAGAATATGACATCTAATAAGCAATGAAATGAAACGCACTAGAAGATGGAGGTCTAGTGAGATAAATATTCTTGAACAACTTTTCTGACTTATTTTAAACCATGAAATTCAAAAAAAGAATTCTTTGCTTCAGTTTAGATTAATAATATCAGAATTGTGTACATTTTTTGTTTCATGTTTGCATGAGGGCAAAATCAACCTTTGGCAAAATTACATATGGTGCATGGTATTGTTAAAGCAAACATTGCTGGCTGATGGCAGTCGTTTTGAATAGTTTGAGAGCAGGTGTTGTAGTATGGTGAAAAAGGTTCTCACTCAGCCAGTCATTATTGATGGGTCATAATGCTGGGTCATTATGACACAGTCATTTTAAAAACCTGAATCTATTCAAATTTATTCAATCCTAAGTGAGGGCTACTTTTTCACACTTAATATTATACTTGAAACTAGCAAAAAATAATTTGAGGAATTATTAAGTGTATTTAGTTGTGTCTGACATTTACAAATATTATTTGTACTATTAAACAGTTCTTTTGAAACATATTTACAGAGTATTTTGAAGCATATTTTAATTTCAGTGAGCTTGTTAAAGAATTTCTTTGTCTTTGTCTCATAGAAGAAATGCTAATCAACTTAAATGTCTCCTAGCAGTTCCTTCAAGCTTTCAGGCAAGGCCTGTGATATTTGGCACTGAATTCTGATCGATTTTAACAGTAATTAACATTTTAAATTACATTTCTCAACACTATCATTGGAACATTTTCTGTAGTCAGTTGGATTAAAAATTAACAATTGCTTTTGGCACAGCCTCTAATGGAAGAAATGACAAATCTTATAATAAGAAAACCTCATTTAATGTTTTTAATTATTTGGGGAGAAAGTCACATGTGAATTCTTATGAATAACATTTTGAGGAGAGTAAAAAGTAACTTTTAGAAAATACATTTTAAAACATGTTTTTCATAGTGCTTTGTTATTTTTATTTTACTTTTCAAATTTTAAATTCTATCAAATTCTGTTGATGTCTTTTTATGTTTTTGAGTTGTACTATATTTGACTGTACTAAAATATATTTATTGTTTAGGGATTGCATAGTGTATGTTTTAGAACCATTATTTGCTAATGAAGGCGTCAAGGCTTTTTCTCCTAAGGTCATCATGGCCAAAAATGTCCTTTTATGGTGATAATTAGACTTCATCTTGAATATTGTCTTTTGAGACAGCTGTGGAACAGGGGAGATAACTCATGAGTTATTGATGCACTAGCGATGAGAAAACAAAGACACATTATTTTTAGACAGGGATACATCAAAATTTGAATTAGGAAGTCTGAAAAAAATGGTCCAGATGTAATCTAAAATTATTTACAAATTTTCTGGAGAATGGTTGCACAAATTTGGTAATAAATTGTTCCATGCTTAATTCAGCAATGCCAACACATCCATGATTCATTCTGCACTGAATCATATTTTAATTGGCCAAGGCCAGACTTTTCACCCAACCTGATACTCAACCTAGTGCTAACTATTATTGCCAAAGTTGATTACGGGAAAATGCAAGGAAACAGCAGTGGTATATTGCCTCTAATTAATTTCGTAATGGATTTCGAGCGCCTTCACTGCCAGTATCATGCAAGTGAATTACCTATTACTGTTGAAAAATATCACTCATAGTTTTCATAATTACAGTCTTGCATAGGTAGGAGAGAAAATGAGACATGAATACAAAAAATCTGTCACTCTTGACAGAAGACAAACAAAAAATTCCTTTCATCTCTGATCGATCTGCACGTCAGCTGGTTATCTTTTATGGTCAATTAAGCGTGCAAAGAAAAGCTGTCTTGTGTTGCCTAGCAACAAATTTGCAAAAATTATGCTCAAGAGTGCATACATAAAATACATCTCTTTGCTTTAACAATTGCCACAGTTACAAGTGAAGAAGTTTCATTTATTCTAAAGGAGGTATTATTTTTTGTGATGAAAGTTTAAATGAGATTATTTAGATAAGATTTTTTTAATGGATGGAGGTTGTAGGCCTTACTTACTTTCAGCAGTAGAGAGTTATTCAAGGGAGACTATTTGAACCTTTGAATGTACTGTCACTGAAGTATTTACTTTCTGTTTGTATGGATCTGTTTTGTCATCTTTACTGAATGTTGAAAAGGACTTGCCAACAGGACTATGACATCCTTGTAAATGTAACTTAGATTATGTTGTTAAAATTAAGATGTTATTTATGATTTTCTTAAGTCTTTGTGCTTCAGGTAATATATCATGATCAAATAGATATTGAGGAGTCAAATACACATTACAACTGGAGAATCAATGAAAATGTGTGTTTGATTTCAATAATTAAAATGGTTGCTATGATGATATAGATTATATTTCTGTGAGGGTCTAACAAATAAATCAGATCATCCCATTGTAACATGATAAGGGAGATGGTATTTTCTCTGTGAGATAATATTCAATGACAATTTAAGAATCTAGAGTGTGTTTTAACACAACCTTGAACACAATTGCAAAGATTCCATGGTGTATCCAGTGATATAGAGACTCACATAGACTATTTACACATTCATACATCCTAAAGTGCAGGCCTGTGAAGACTGTAACATGAAACATGTTATTTTATGCAACAATGATACAAAAGAAATTATGACTGAAAAGTTTTTAAAGGAGTCTTTCAAAGTGCTGAAAATCATTGTATGTGACTTGCTAGGTGCCATGTCTTGGTTCTTGCTTTTTGGAAGAAACACCTCACCAGTAAACGTTCTTCTTAAGAATGTGTTCCATACATTGAAAAGAATATTGTGGCACTGAAGCATCCAATGGGACTATGACATGTGTTTGTTTGGTTAGCATGGGAAGGACTGGAAACCATGAAAAGTATCTCTTGTATCATTCTGGGTTTTTGTTAATTTGGCACACGTTTTAGATATACTTGGTACAAGTAAGGTGCATTGGGTACCTTAGCTTAAATCCTGGGAGAAGCTTTGTATTTGAACATAGGGAGAAAGCATGAAGTGACTGATCTTTGACGTAAACCATAAGTATATACCCTTGGAACATTACTGGCAACTTAACTCACTTGGTAATCATAGGGTTGAGATTCAGACGATCTAATCTTGTTTATTTACTTGTGACAATGATAGTTCATACATTACTTCATGGAAAGGATCCTATACTATCTCGGTCAGAGACTTGGGCAGTACCGGTTATGGTGACTCCCTAAGGAAGCAGACGTCTTCTGACATTTCATCAGGTTAAGTGGTTAACAAGTACGTACTGCAAAGTCTTCTAGATTTTATGGCTAACCAGTTTTCAGTATTACTCTGATGTATGTAGTAACAGTTTCCTTGATATCTTCTTTTATATCTAAAAAAATGTTCAATTTGCAAAAACATCTTCTTTTACTTGTAAAGGATGACATGGTATCAGTTTAGTTGTCCGGTACTGTTTAAATGATAACAGATCAAAGGTGTATCCTCTTCTGTTACAGAGTTAATGCACAATCTTGTAATGGGAAGTGATTTAGCAATGATAGGAATATGTGTTCTGTAATTCTTGACCGCTCGTGTATGTATTTGGTCAGAAGGTAGATTATACTTCTTTCATCCTCTTGACTTCTAGCAACTGTTTCTCAGAGTTAAGTCATGGAGTACATTCACAGAGTAATCTGTGCTTCTGATATCTACTAATTTGGGATAGAAATTTGACACAGCTATCCGATCTTTAGTGTGATAGAGAAAGTACATCAAGGGAGGTAAGTTTGAAGGATTTTGTTTATGAACGTTCATTGTAGAATGGAAGTAATTGGATTAAGGAAGGTTCTTCTAAAATGGTTAACCTGACATTCCATTGACCTTTTTCTAATAGATACTATCAGAGTCTTGGTTTCTGGTTATAAAGGTATAAATGCCATTTGGCAGTGATCCAAGATTGACAAACATTCCGGGCAGGTGGCCCTGGTGTTTTTATCACAGAACAAGAATTACAGGCGTTAATGAAAAAACATAAAAAGAAACATCTTTGGATTCTTTGTGGCTGAATATGTAGCGAACACCTCCCTGATGTCTGTCAGTATCGGATTTACATAACCACCTGTTTATCAGTCGATCTAGTCTGACAAACTCTGCAGAAAGTTACTTGTTATTGGCATGGCACCTTTTTTTGTTCTTAAGATAAACGAGATGCAATATTCTTGACCTTTAAAGCTGTCAGACAGACATTTGTTCTTTAATGTGAGGTTTGAGCATAAAAACTAAGTGGTCTGCAACAAGATTGTATTAGGGCAGTATTTATTGGACTTGTGCACAGGGTATTTATTGGACTTGTACATTATTTTAAGTGTGGAATGTTTAGTTGATCTGTTTGTCAGTGAATGGGACAATTTGTTGCTGGGAACCATATATTGCAACCAAGAAAAAGTCAGGGGCTGATATGGCTTGGTGCAAATAGTTTCAGCTATGCAGTTACCCAAGGTCTAATCTAATATGAAATGAGTCTGCCATTGGCCCATGATAAGTCTGATTTGATATTTGTTGCCTGAAAAATAAAGCCACCTTTTATTACTTTTTATTTTTATGATTGGATTCAAAACGGGAGCACGACTTCTACATATTCCAAGTACTTATGACTTTACAACTGTTTCAACCTTTTTTTGGGTTCTATCAACATTATTTCAAAGCATACACATTCACTGTTATCTTTTAGACATTTTCAAAATTATATTTGTTTAATTTCAAACTTAAAAGATGATAAAAATTTCAAAAGGAAAGGTAGAAACTATATTTTATCATCTTTAGATTATCAACATTTTTAGAATAAAATCTGTAGAACCCCAGAGGAGGGTTTAAGATTGTTATTTTCTTATGCTGACATTTAGGATGAGCTATAAAAAGTCAGTGATTAGTAGATGTACACGTGGGAAGCAAATTTGCAGTGCTAAGCAGATGTTCAAACTTAGTGCATGTGTGTCAGGTCTGACGAGATTCCAGTGCCTCAGAAATTAGGCTTTTAACGAGAAAAGATTCTCATGTACTGCTTGTCTGACAGCAGGAAGCTTGTTCGTTGTGCCTGCCAAAAAATTAGTGAAATGTACACTATATAGTCAATCTGGAACAACAATCATTACTCAGAAATCTTGTAAAATTTTATGTAGAGATTGTTTGAAATAACTTGACTTTCGTGTCTATTTTGTTGCATTCAGAGTTTACTCTAGTGTCAAATGAGATATGGACTTTGCAAACACATAGAATAGATGTTTCGATTGTAGGGTATGGTTGGTTCTTCTGAAAATAAGAAAAACATGTATTTAGAATTACAGGAATCTTGCATAAAAGTGTGAGAAAAGTGTGGACGTTCAGGTAATAACATCTGTCTTTGCATTGTCAACACTTGTTAGTGTGTTCTTCTATCCCTGCCAACCCAACACCCCTACTGGAATAATGCTTTAGTCCCGATTCCCTTCAAAGAAAGAGATTTCACCACTTTCTCTGGTACCGAGATCACTATCTAGGTTATGGGTCATCAAAATATACTTCAACCTTTACAGCGCATGTAAACACTTTCTACCACAAATAACACCATGGACAGGGATTTCTGTTATTTGATAACCCAGAATGATGGTATAATCCAAAACATCACTGTGCTATGAGCGTGAAATGATATACTCATCAAGGTGTGGGGATATATCGTTCATGACCTTCACACAGAGTTCACTCAGGTTTTGTCTACAGGTCTGCAGAATCGGTAAGTGGTTCTCTAGCTGTTTCGGTTATCTTTGTTTTTCTTTATGGCAAAACTTTGTTAACTGTGATGTAAAGTTTTGTCACAGTTGAAATTACAAGAGATTGTAGAATTATTTTGGGGGTGATGTGCAGTGTCAATGTTGCTGCATTTCAGGAGTCTTGTATGGTAGTACGTACGCTTGGTACAATAGGAAACTGGTTCATTGATACCATGCACATCCTGCACATCAGATGTCTTGCAGCCAAGTCACAACTGATGACTATATGGCACTTTAGAAATTAGCATTTACTTCAGCTGACATGAATGATGTCTTCTCTTTAGTATATTATTCCTTTTTAATTTGCAGTGGGGAATTCACATAAACATTGCTTGCTGAAAGTATATGCTTTACTTTCTAAGCATCAAGATGTTTCTTAATCTTATCGTTTCAAAGAAAACGTTTAAATAACATTCTGTTGTAGCAGGGTGGACACGGTAGTTAAATTGTTTTCATATTCACTGAAGGTCTGAGTTTGATTACTTACATGGGTATAATATGTGGACCCCACTTCTGGTGTTGTATGCCAAAAATAACATAAAACAATACTCACTCTCATGCTTTGCCAGTAGAATAATTCAGAACAGTCAAGCTTTAGCGTACAGTGAGATGCCCAGCTAAAGCATGCAATTTTTATGTTTCCAACAGAATCCCATTCTGTTTGTCATGGAATTTTCTTAGCATACTTAGACACAGAACAAGATAGAACATAGATGGAACATGGGTTGAGACAAAAAAAAAATGTCTTCATTACCGTGGTAACATGTTGGCCTGGCCCCCCAGGAACTGCCATTAAACCAAACCGTGTAGCCCCATACTGTCATTCACAATTGGAACAAGGTATATTTATGCCACATTTCTCAGCAGATTGATGTAACCTCAAGGATTGGTGGTAATGGCAACCAGCTTGGAGGCCATTAGGCTGGCACAGGGAGGGGGTTGATTGTGGATAACAAGCACAGGGACATTTCCCTCAATAGTGGTGATAGGGGCTGATGATATATACTAGCACCAAGGATGGCACTGATGATGAGAGTGAGTCTCTGGCAGGGATGTGATGTCATCCTTTGAATGGGGTGGGGAAGTGTGACAGGTGCTAGTTTCATATACTAGAACTAAGGGTGATACTGATGATGAGTGAAGGGACTGGAGGGAAAGTGCATGATGCCACACAATACCTTCCTTCTAAACCCCTCCTTATGGTGGGACACAACCCTCTGATACACCAGGATCCTCCAAGGGAAGGTTTAAATCGCAGGTTCAACTTTGTTATGAACTTTGGTTTGCCTGCACCAAACCTTACTCATATGATTCACCCAAACAGTAGAAGAGCATTATTTCCTGTAAAATTCAGAAATAAATAGGGGGTATTCCATTTTGCAATCATACCACTAGCCAATGTCAATGCATATGAGAAAAAGTAATATATATCCATACAGATTAAATATTTCCAAAGGAATGGAATAAATTGTCACATTTTCTTTTAATATATATATATATATATTAATTTCCCTTCTTCATCTGTTTCCTTGGCTTCATCCTTTGCACTTTATCAATCTCGTAAATTCAATATCCCCTACTTTTAGTTAACGGTATATGTTACTCCATCATGAGGACAACGTGCAGGATGTAACTGAAATACTGTTTTATACAACTCATTCTCTAGAGCTCCATCCATTCCTTGCAGTGATGTTACTGCATCAGATGCACAGTCCCGGCAGTAACACAGCTGCTGGGTAAAAAGGAAGTCCTGTTCTGGGAGATGGGGGGAGGCAATTACGTCAACTGTCACTGTAACAAGTAAATGTCAAGACTCCCTGATGGAAGCCCAGGGGTTGGGCAATAATCGGTTGAGGAAGGATGATCTTGTTAGTCCTCCAAAGTATCAGAGATGTCAGGTGGAAGCTTCGGAATGTGCTTGAGATGCTGAACACACATATATGTTTGCTTACTTTGGGGAAACATCATGATAATTAGCTTGGGGATGGTGGATTGTTACAGTGTTTTCATGTTGTCATTGTCAGAATAATTGTCATTTCTGACACCCTGTATACAAGTGGATGTAATCTGGCCTCAGGTAATCATCACCATCTGTGTCAGTGTCACAGACTGAAGCTTCTGCCACATCTACATCATGAATTATCAACACCTATTTATCAGCGCTAGTTTCAGTTAATGATAATTTAAGGTAACCAATTCCTATCTACAGACAGGTAAATATATTTTGCAAACCTGACGTAGTGTTTGGCAGTAAATTGTTTGCAGAAGGCGAGTAATGTTGATCTTGTACCTTTAGAATTGAATAATGACGTCTTGATGTTTTTTTTGATAAACATTTTTTGTATCCTTTTGATTATCTTTTACACTGTTTTTGTTCTTAAATAAACCTTGATAAATTATGTTGTGATACTTTTGATCCTGGAAGCCTTTCAGTGGCTCAGTGTTAAAGCACAAAATCTAAACTCTTAGAAGCATCAGGGATGGGATTATTAGCTTGGCTATTAAAATATATATCTGTCACATTCACTGTTTTTACCAACTATCCCCCACATTCCGACTACCCTCAACCACTTTTCCACTACCCTATACACGTCAACTATTTCCAATATTTTGCTGCTTTGTCTACTATGCCTCACCCTCTGTTCATTACCAACACAAACCCCTGTCCCCTCACACACATAACCAACCCCACCCCATCTTTTTTCCACTACCCTCCTCATGTTGCCTCTACCCCCACTGCTGACCTCCCTGTACCCTGTACCCTCTGTCTACAGCACTCCTCAGTTGTCTGACAGCCTGACCTGACAGTAAGCATCTGTCATCAGATGCAGGTATTGTGCCGGTTGCAGCCTCACTGAGGTATTTCCTGTTCTTTACATCTACTGTGGCAAGACTGTTTTCATTTCGACAAAGTAACTGTAGCATGTGCTCTTGACATAAAGATCTTTCTTGAGGATGTTTACTTTGTAATAGACTGTGTACAAGCTCACTTTGGGAATAAAACAAAAAAAATAATAGAGCAAAGGGATTGTCAGCTAACCCTGCAATTCACCTTTAAATATGTCATTCATGGTGATGTCACTTTCATGACAACAAACTCCACTGGGAAGGTCAGCAAAGCCAGGGTTATAATTTGGTTATAATTTTATAGTGTGTGCCTTGCCTCCTGCACAGACAGACAGTGAGAAAGAATGAGAGAGAGAGACTCACGCATACCATCACCAGCATCATTGATAAATATCATGACTATTTTTTTGTTCAGGTTGTCATTATTGGGCAGGGTACAGATGTGGGACTAGACTTGCACAAGTGTCTAGAGTAAAAATTAAGAGTCTAAATGATAATTTATTAGAAATAATAGACTGGGGTACTGTCTTCGTATGTAGACTTGCCTTTTGAAAGAATAGAATGACTGTAAATCCATGAGCTCAGCATTCAGTACAGCCTTGGAGCAAGGTTGGGAATAAACATATAACATAACATGTGTACATGTAATAAATGTTCATTTACAGGATTCTTTATCTGTATGTAATGTAATCAGTGCTAAGTTGGGTCTATACAACTTCCTGCTTAACCTGGATACTTTGTGAACAGAAATATTGAGTGTGAAGCGTCACCCAAAATAGGCATTTGTGATCCCATTCATTTACCAATTCTTCTGTTATCAATTTTATTCATCTAGTATTTTCACTGCTGTTATCTCTCCCTCACATGTCTCCTGTCATTCCTTCATTGTCTGAGATAAAGCACTGAGTACTGCCTCAGCACATTTGCATTATCAGTCATCCATTTTCATTCATTCATCCATCTCTACCTCCCACCTTCCTTCCTCCATCTCTCGCTCCAGAGGAGAGTTATGTCATCTCATTGTCCCTGAATATCAACTAAACAGTTCTGCTGGTCCCAGTGTTCTACATTATTGATCTCACTGTGAGTTGAGGGGAGCCAGGCAGCTGTGGACTCCATCTTCTGTCATAGATTGTTTGGAAATGTTTGGGTTTTCCCCTCTGCTATAATGGAACAGTCCAAGTGCGATGACAGATTTGCATAGATTAATTTAGAGTCTTCATTCACAACAAAGGGCATGAGCCAGCCGGGGCTAGCCTGGCAAAAATGGTCATGTGGACTTAGATTTTAATAATGGCTGCTAGTAGTTGCCACAGAGTGTCTGGCAGGCTTGACTATGGATTATTGTGGCTAGGGAGAGCTGGAACTCTTGGCTTGTGGACTTGCTGTTGAGGCAGGCCTCTGATTCTGGATCTATGCACTTACATGTGTAGTAGTGAACAGGCTATGTATACCATTCCAGAAAGTGTTGGGTATTCCCGTACCGGGAAAACGGGAAAGATGAGGACAAATGGTGCATTTCTACGAACATTTGACTCAAAACGACAATATGCCAATCCACAGCAAGGAGTTAAATTCTCTCCAAGGTAGGCTTGTTGAAATCAGTTAAAGCTAAACATGTCCATGTCAGTCTGAAACTGCTATACACTGGTGTTGGTTTGTTTACATTTCACAAGATTACTCCACAACTCCTGTCAGGATATTGACATGAAACTGACAAGATACAAATGCATGTTACATATATGTAAACACATATGTATGTCATTTGTTACAACATGAACAAAAATATTTTTAAATTATTGATAATATTGGTGGTTTGTAACACTAAAATGATGTTCTGAATATTATCTCGATATATATCCTTGAGAAGCGTGGCTATATATTACTAGGCTTGGTCTGGTATTGATGTGACACATGTCACTTGTAACGGCTTGAAGTGTAGATTTATGTATGTGTGTGACACATGGGATATTTACGTTGCTTCCTCTTTTAATACCATCTCTCTATCCAATAGCTCACTGAGTGTTAATTCATTCATATTTTCCTTTCTCAGTGTATTTTTAGTTATTTATCCTTTAAATAGAATCATTCACATACTCTTCACCTCATCAGTTTTGTTCGATCATTGCTATTGTTTATGTTTATTCGTTCTGACACTCATGCATGTTTACTAATTTCATTACTGATTTCTATAACAGCCTCTCAAACTAATGATTAAACAGTCAATTTTATATAAAATCTTTTTCACAATTCAGAAATGTCTTTTTCATTGATAATCATTATATTTACTATGCTGTTGTTTTCTGTAATCTATGGAAGTCATTTTCACACACACAAAAAATTTAATCAAAATCATATCAAGTATAAAATATTCAAATTATAAACATGATGAGATTTAAGTTTTTAAAAATGTGTTGTCGAAGATTTGGACAGATGGTTCACAATCACATCAAAGATATTCAAATAATGTCTCGTTGTCTGTGTGTCGTCATTTCGAGGTCAGAGGTATCGGCATGTGTAGTATCAATCATTTGGATTATGCAAATGTGAGATGTCAACCCACAACAAAGTCTCATGCCCAAAGGTTTATCGAAAATCATAAATCGTGAAATTCCATTTCTATAATTATCAACCAAGCAAAGCCAAATAGACGCAGGATCTTTGTTACTTTATGCTAATAGTCATAGGAATGAATCTTTTTTGATCTTCATCAAACGGACCTTGTTAATGAGGCAGACATTGTAGTGACGCGCATGGACTTCACCCTTCAGTTTCCATGGTTTTTGTCAAGTTCACTCCTGTTTATTGTGGAAAAAATCAATAATTGTGTATTGTGAGGAAAAATTAGCTTTGTGTGTCTGTAATCAAGAATAGTTGGTCTTTTGTCCTGGGGAAGTGACCAGTGCAGCTCTTCGCTGCAGTGTCCAACTGATGGCAAGCTTTGTGTTGTTATTGTCAACGATGTGTAAACAGAACCAATTTTGGTATTAATATGACCAAAATCTGTTAAAGGAACCGAGGTTGCAATGTCCTTTTCCCTGAGGGAACATCTGGTTGGTCATCTTGACCTGTTTTCGAGAGACTTTTTTTTCAACTTGATGTCAGGACAGTGTACAAAGTGACAGAAAAAGTATTCAGCTTTTCAGACCTCAGCAGAAACTGATCAGAAAGAAAATCAATCAAGACTAACTCTGAGGGCAGAAAGTTTTAGTTTGTAATTAAGGTTCTTGAACAGTATTAATGTGCTAGTACATGCATGGAACATTATTTTTTAAGGGTTTTTTTTTTCATTTGTTTTCGGTAACAAAAATATATTGGCAAATGTCTATTGCAAAATTGTTTACAGCATATAAAACAGGATTTTGTGCATTTGGTTCCTGACATCATTCAGGCAGTTATAATTATCCTCAAATCTCTGTAAAAGTATAGTTTAAATTCAAATAATGGTTGTGTGGAAACTATCATGTTAACAGCCATGTGGTTTTCCTGAGCAACTGCCGCTAGTAGATTTCATTCTGAAGCTATATCTACCAGATGATGAAATGTATTGTTGTCAGTGCACTCATATGTACAACCCTATGTGATCATTCACTCACACAAAAATACAGGATACTGCTGTAAGTGAACAAAATAACCATACATATATATATTGTTTTTCAAATTTTCAAATAAATGTACCAGATATACATATTTGTCATTAATATATAGACGAAATGTTATCAAGTGTTATCAATATCATAGTGATTTGCAGTATATGGCTTAATGTGGAATTTATATTCATGCAAAAAAAGAGGGCTCATAAGATTTGTATGGTAGTATGTATATTGGAGACACAGAAGTAAAAATGAATTTATCATTTATTATCTTTAAACCCCTAAATGAATAAATTCTGACACTAAACATTGAAACAGAAACATTCACAATTATTCTCATCCCGATAATGTCATTTATTGGCTTGCCTGTGTCAGTTGAAACTTATATATGTGGCCCAGGGGTGCATTTGATCTAATGATTGGCAGGTAATTGACTCAAATGTGCAGCTCAAGGATGGTCTTAAAGATTTGGATTAAACATTGTTTCATCAGAGATTTATGTTTGCAGCATTTGGATTTGAGCACTTTTTTCACCTTAAATATTGAAAGGGGCTGAGAATATTTTCGGCATAAATTGTATTTTTGTGCCTCTTGGACAAATTGTTTAATGATGAAGATTAAGATTGCAATGTTGTATTTAATGGTGGCATCGACAAGGCATTGCTGCTGCTGTTTTTTCTGCAGTAGATAAGGATTACACTTACAACATATATTTATTTAATAATGATGTTGATGATGATGGTCATAATGATGATGATGTTTTTTTTTATATGAAAACTGCAGACAAGTATATAAACTAGGATACCATTCAATAATTGAATGGTGTAAACCATATGTTATATGTCATATACATTCATGATGATGATGATGATGATGATGATGATGCTGATATTGGCAGCTCTTCTCAGGTGGCATTAATTAATGATACCAATTTACAGACAGACTATGAATTTCTAAAGCACACATATCAATATCATCTCAAAGTGTTCATTTATTTCTGAAGAAGAAAGTAGAAATTAAGACCACAATCCCTCATCCATTTCAATGGCAACATACATCAGTGTTGCATATTTCTGAAATAGACATTCCAATAAGTATCAGTCATCATTTATGACTCAGTCTGATGTGCACCTATGTGAGAGTAGAGAGAGACAATTGATTGTCTAGGTAGGCCAGCAAACTGGATAAGGAAATACATTGTCACTGCTACAATGTGATTAAATATTTATTGTAGCTCAAAAGTTTTTCTCTAATCTATTTCAACTCTATTGCCTGGAGAATAAGATTAACCACCTGATTTTTTTCAATATGATTGCAAATATATATGTCATTGACGATGTTAAACAGAAACTATATACAGGTTCAAATATACTTATTCCAATAGTTTGTGTAATTTTTTATTTGTCTATTTAAATTACTATTATGATTATTCTTGTGCATTTTTAAAACTCAGTAACATGAATTCTTTACAGTATCAAATTACAACATATCATCAATCAGAAATGATTGAAATTAGACAATTGTTAGCTTCTTTCTTCATTCCATGTAGTGTCATTTGCTGGGGAATTGATAGTGATACTAACGAATCTTTCTTTGTGGATTGAAGTGGTTTTATCAGCCATGGCCCTTTCTTTGTAAAAAATTGTGTTTACTCACAGAAAGAAAAGTGTAGCCCTGACAATTTCAATCAATGCACATGCATTGCATGTCACATCAAAGAAAGCTCCTTGAAGAATGGACCCCAGGCTCAGACCCAAACAGTGTCTGAATGATGATAAACGATCAGTTTGAATGGAAGAAGTGAACGATTAAGCTTCTCAAAAAGGAGGTTCTGTCATTTGGGTCCAAGTTCAAGGTCCTTTTGAGTCACAGTTGAGTTGAAACAAAGGCTTTACTTAAATGAGAATATTGACAAATTCAAAAGTTTGTGTGTTTAATTTTCACAATGCCGTACTATTTGTTTCCACCATTCAGATGCATTGTTTGTGGATCTATTATTTATGTCAAAATGAGAGATTTCTCTTGTGTATTGAGGAAAAAACATTCCCATTGCATGACGTCATTGTTCTTTTGTCCTCTGAAATAGATGAATTTCACAATTGAATACACTTAGTGCAAACCATTTGTAAGTTATTTATTATTTTGCTAATTTCTTTTGTGTGAAAGAGTCAACTTCAAGACACAGATCAAAATGGAAACAGTTGCTTCAAATTATTCAGCATCAGATGATTAAAACATTGCAAGAAGGTTTTATGCTAAACCAATCAGTGATCAGTTGATGACATTTTATCTGAACTGCCCTGACTTTTATTCATTCGTGTCACAAAATACCTCTATAATTAAATTTTCTGAAGTGTAACATAGAGCAAGGGTTATATGAAGCATACTGGCCCCCCTTGGAGACGCAAGTGTCTTCCTATTTTAACAATTTCAGTCATTAATAAATTCAGTAATCATTTCACATGCAATGATGCAATGCAGACTGGCCACTTTGTCCAGGCATCAATTAGGAAGCATGTTTGGTGCAGTTTGCTCTTGGGTTCAGAATTCAGAGAGATTGATTATTTAAGTATCAGACCGACATTTTAAAACTGACACTTCTCATGATTGTAAGTATTAAATAATCTTTCTTTTTTATTTCATTGTTACAGAAATGCTGTTATTTGTTTTATTCAGCAACTGCATATTAGAAGTACTTCTTAACCCTAATACATTATCATGCATATCATTGTGTTTGTACCTTTGGTTAAGTTTAAAATTTATTTTTTGTTTTTGGTGAAGATAAATTTGGAATATTTTACTTTTATAAACCCCTTTCAGTTTCATTTGCATGTCCTAGTTGATATTACATCTGTAATGATAGTACTTCCGGGGATGATTGAGTGAGAGTTTGAGGTAGAGATTGAGCCTGAAGCAATACTCAGGCTATACTATGGGGACACTGGGGAAGAACTGAATGCATCATAGCAAGTAGGGGACAGCAATGGACATTGATGGGACAGGCTTACTACAGTTGGATTCCACTGTAGAACTGAACCAAAGTTGGCAATGGTTTCTGTAGATTTGTGTGGGTCTTATTTCACTGCATGCACAATAATCTGATCAGTATGAATCTACACTGCATGATTCATCTTAAAGATCGTTGATGGGTCAACCTGCATTTGTTTTTCACCAAGGTAGTAGAAGATGTTCCTTAGTTCCACCATTTAGCTGACACATGTGAACTTAGCCCTCCAGCATATCTGCATTGAAGTTAATGAAAACCAAAAGTTATTGAAATTAAAACATTTTAGCCAGTGTAGGTACCTGTGTCAGGTTGAGTGAAAACAGATTGTGTAATAGAATATTTATTAGGCTATAAGTTCCTTTAGAACTTAATGAAATGTATAATGACCTGTCAAAATCATCATTCAATTTGGGCAACTCTGCCTGATACATATGTATGATGAAACTGATGTACTGTTGAACTCACTCACTCACTCACTCACTCACTCACTCACTCACTCACTCACTCACTCACTCACTCAGTTCACTCAGTAATAATTGAAATCTCTTTCAGCTCCATCATCTTTTTCAAACATTCCTCCCTTCTATCTGCCTCAAACCATCATATACTTAATCTCACATACTTCGTATACAACCTGCATAGTCTCTAATGAGTCTGCAACCAAATCAAGTCCTTCTAAACAGGAAACAAGCACAACTTTTCGTCTTTCTTGTATTTTATTCTCAGCTCTCCATTTTTCTGATTAGCCAAGGAAATCAATATCATTGCTATGGCTTTCCACTTTCAGTTTACTTGTGAACTGAAGTGATACCTCATCACGTATAAATCCACACTTACCACAATTGCTTATATTGTTCAAAGATTCTCCATTTACTTTTATTCAGTGACATTTGAAGTCTGTCTGAAGAACATTTGATGAGAAACCTTTCCATAATCTTTCAAATGCCTCTGAGATGATTTCGGTTCAATACTGAAAATTGACTGATCTTAGAGTTTGTCCAGGAGCCATCAGGAGATTGAGACATGATGTCATTTCAGTAATCCTGCTGTCTAGCTTCTCAATGACCTATTTGTATGTCTTTTTATTTAAATTTAAATTGGAATTAGAAGATTGAAGACACTTCACCTACCCCTTAGTTTGTCAATATTGGTTTGAGAAGGGTTCTTAGAGGACTGTAGAAATCAATTTCAAAAGTAAATTAATGCCTGTTGAGCAAAGTTTTGAACTGCAACATATTGACATTTTAATGATTGAAAACCTTCACACGTGTAAAAATCTGGTGACTGCAATGAAGTGTTTGACTTTCAACTGAAGTCATCAATTGATTCGAAACAGAATATGAGATAATTAATTGGTACAGTTTACACAGTTATAGAACACTAAAGTGTCACATTGACAGAAATACTAGATACCATTACTTCACCATTACTGGAACTACATCATCAGGTGCCTGATCCAAAGGTGTTTATAGTGTTTTTTAGCCAGTTACAGAGAGGTGCAAGTGTCTGAGAGAAACAATGCTTTGTGAATCTGGTCAGAAGGGCTGTTAATTTTATTCCTGACAGTTACTGACCATATTCTCGTCTAGTAATTTCTACTGGATTTAATAATATCCACTGAAACTGGCACCTATGATGAACAAAGTCCTTACCAAATATTATACATGGTATTATGGTTAACATGCTACAGGTAAAATCTGTAACAAATTAATTAGGAATCTTTGGTTCCTTGTCAGTTATCTTATTTTCCACCATCATGAATCTATTCTGAAATTTATAATGAAGACAAGGACAAAATCACAACCATAACAGTATCAGTTTTGTCACTGAGAATTATTCCCCATGATGATCCAGACCTATCAGTTTTGTCTCTGTGAATTATTTCCTTTGATGAACCAGATCCATCAGTTTTGTCACTGAGAATTATTGCCCTTGGTGATCCGGACCTATCACTTTTGTCACTGAGAATTATTCCCCTTGATGAACCAGACCCATCAGTTTTGTCACTGAGAATTATTCCCCTTGATGAACCAGACCCATCAGTTTTGTCACTAAGAATTATTTCCTTGATGACCCAGGCCTATCAGTTTTGTCCCTGAGAATTATTCCCCTTGATGAACCAGACCCATCAGTTTTGTCACTGAGAATTATTCCCCTTGATGAACCAGACCCATCAGTTTTGTCACTGAGAATTATTCCCCTTGACGAACCAGACCCATCACTTTTGTCACTGAGGATTAGGTGGAGGGTAGTAGTGTCGGATTGGTGCAAGTGCTGTGTGCAACAGATGTGAGTTGTTTATGTACTTAGATGTCTGTATGTCTTTCTGGAAGATGCCTTGTTCTACAGAATATGTATCATGGAAAGTAAACATTCTTTCATATACAGACAATTACTTATATACAGTGCATCAATCTCAGGACTGAAGTGTCTATCAGGGAGTATATCCAAGTTCTTCAATAGTGCTTCTATTACCCCAGGGTTTGTCCAGATCGATGCGAGCAGCCACATGCACTCATACATGTATGTTGCGATATAAGTGCAGTAATCTTGAATTGGGCATTAAACTGCACTTCACCTTTCTCAGCTCATCAGTGTCTTTTCAGCCTTGGGTACATTCAGAATTGGAAAGATGCTTTTAAAGCAAAAGTTGCAAAAGACAGCTATCAGTATATATAAAGATGGAATTAGATGGAAAATATATCCATTATGAATGATTTATGATCCATAATTTATGACCTTGTATAACTGACCTGAACTGTTTAACAACCATGCAGTTTCATTTTCATGATCACTCAAATGTCAAAAGTCAAGCCGATAACATAATGAGAATGTATGAAATCCATTCTGCAGACAAGCATGCTGAACATGACTAGGTCTCGATCTAAAAAAGGACCTTGTCCATTTCAGAATGAGGAGGCACTTAGTTTGCCCCCCTCAACACTGACAATACCTCGCCAAGCTCATCTCGAGACGGGCTCACCCTCTAGTGTCTCATTAGCTAATGGAGGATATATGCATGGACATGGCCATTACATCTGCTCCAGTAGTCCTAGGTCACTTACTCTTGTAAGTTTCAGCTTCAGATTACCAGTATAATGGACAGGAACCAGTGAGGTGAAGAGCCATGCAAAATTCACAATGTGGAAGCGTAATCAATTTCATACTGCTTCTCGTTTATTTCATTTGGTTTAAATGGTACATTGGTTTGATATGCTGGAATGCATACCATTGTGAGTCTGGAGGCTGTTAATTGGTGAACTTTTGTGTAGTATTTCCTCAGGTGGGACATGGGAGGGGATATGTTGCATTAGCTTGTGCTGTTGGTCATGTAGATATATGTAGGGGTAACATAGGGACAAACTTGCCTGCTTTCTGCTTGGTTTTGTAAATTAGAGTATTGTTATGGCAAAAATCAATGTCTCTATGACTTTAAATAATGTGGGGTATGACATGTGTATTGATTTTCACATTTATAAAGAAATGTACAAAAATATTGTTGCTGCATTTTTCAACCTCAGAATTAAAGACAGCTGCTTTCTCCACTCCAGTAATTGTGCTCTACTTTACATCCTTATATTTTTACGTTATACTTCAAACAATTCTTTCACAGCCTCATATTTTCCTGTTTATATACCTACTGATGTCATTTCATCCTAATAGCTAGTATATTTGTTTTTGTCACATGGGTTCAAGTTGTGAAGATTCCTTAGAAATCTCTGCTGAAAACAGAGCTGATAGTTTAACCTGGTGTGTATTAAATGTAAGTTGATGGAACAACATACCTAACAGTTCAGTAAGTGTATACATTTTTACACTGCTTTCAACATCAATAATGTTTCAGAAATATCACAGAAAACATACACAAAAATAGACTTAACATGTTTGGAATAAACCTACAAATGTTCCAGGCTCTAGAACTGCTGCGGAAAACCAATCTGAGCTATCATCCACTACCATAATATGATACCGATATGAGAGAACACCTTTTGAGTTGATATAGCTAGACTATTGATAAAAGTAGCGTAAAAGTGAACAAAGGCATCATACCAATTGAAGTGATGACCTGAACATTGAATAATTTTTACCAAAGTGCCAAGTAACTAAATGATGGCATGCATCATAATTATGAACCATTGTAGGTGAATTAAAAATAGTGTGTACATAGAAAAATTGTGACTGAGATTCCAAGTATCTAAATAATGGCACATGTCTTGATTATGTAGTATTGTAGGTGACTTAAGAATGACCTGAACATTGAAGAAATGAGCCCGGGATGCCAAGTATCTTGAGCCCTGTACATTCTTTGTCTCCTGCTGCTACCTATTGATCAGCTGATCCAGAAATGTACAAGCTGATCAATATCAAGTGAACCTGAAGCTTTGATATGAAACATATTACACCCGAGTTATTTTCCCAGATCACTTATTGATGGATGAAATTGATAAGTGCTGGTGATGTATTTGTATCCTGAAACTGGGGGATATTTCAGGCCTAAATAAACATATGTGTTGTGTACGACACTCCAGAGCAGTGTAACCCTTGGGATGATTGACAGCTGAATGATATGACTCATCTTGCAGTAGCAGCAGGATGTTGGCCAATTCATTTCAATGCCATGTATATTTCATGTTTCCTGTAGATTTCCGCAATCTGCATATGACCCATGTTATCTGATTAGCAGGTTTGTTGTGTTTTGATAGCTGAGGCTGGAACTTGAAATGTGTGTGAAATTATCAAAATAACAAATCTGTTTTGTTTCCTGCATATAATATGGCCACAAATTGCTGAAATTATGCCAACAATTCAGTGTTTTTTTCTAAGGGTTTGTTTTTTTAAAGGACATATGAACAGAATATTTCAAAACATTAGCTTGTGTGTGCTTGTTGAACAAACCTTTCTTTTGTTTAGTGGATTAAACACAGGAAGGTATTCAGTTTTGTCGATGGACAACAGTGATCAGCCCTTGAATGCAAAACAAAGAATAACACAACATGTAGTAATGTTTACCTGATAAGCATTATAGCCGTGTATGCCATACATATTAATAAATATTTGCTGAATGAAATATGACATTTATTAAGATCATTATTTTGGTACTCAACCTTCCAAGGTGTTTCTGATAGCTTGTGTTACGATCCTCCTCCATGACAGATGCATACTTAAATAAGCTGCAGGCATTTCTAAGTATGTAGGTTGGTTGGGCTTTTTGTTTCCATAAAACAACATGGCTGACATTTACCTTGGCTTTGTCATAAGTTAACATTCTTCCAAACTCAGCCAGATTCTGTCATGATGAAAGGCAGCTGTAGATTTGCAGACTGTACGTATATTAGTCTTTTATGTGAACAGCTCTCTCTTAAAATGTAAGCTAATAATCATTTCATTTGGGACATATGCAAGTTTTAAGTTTTGCTAATGAATATTTTTGTAACACTCCAATTCCTGGTGATAAAAGATTCAGCTTCAAACAAACAGTGACGATGATGGTTTTTGAATGATGAGATAAAACCTTGTCAACTCCTTACTTCAAATGTTAGATACATGTGTTACAGTGAGTATATCTGACCGTGTGAACTCTGAGGTGTGAAATATGGGGATTATTGCCCCTAATGATTGTGGTAATGGCTACTATTGATATATCCAAGACTGGAATCAATTACATGTGAAATGCAGTGAGAAACTGTATGCTGAATCAGTGAGCCGTGCAATCAACTAATTGATGCTTTTAGTCACAGAAGCAACTGTGATAATAACGATAGCTTCATACCATTTGAGAATGTGGGACCTGTTGAGAGCTATTTCAGAGTAACATGGAATTGAGTTAAAGTGATGCACTGTGTTGTTGGATTTTGTACTCTGAGTTTAGTGTTTTCATCATGTTTAGCAATGTTCCAGTAATGTGACTGGTGTACAACATGTACCACATTTTGAGATTTGAACCATGAGGCTTAATAAATGTTTTCATGATGTAGTTGTTAATACTATTTCTTAAAGATTTTATACAAACATAACAAGAACCATTTCCATAATATTAGAATAGAATATGGAAAACATAGGAAGTGATCGTGATGTGCTACATTTTGTTATGCAATGAACCACTAAAACTTGTTTGTAATGTTCAGATTAAAATCTGTATGGTGTCATATAACAACACCGTGATTGAACTAATATGAAAAAATAGAGTAACAAAATATCAACAAAAATAAATAGTCTTCAAAATTAACATCATTTAAGATCTGGGTATAGATTTTCAAAGCTCTCTTTGCACTAAATTAGTGACATAAATGACATGCATTAACACTGACTTATGACTATCTTAGTGCTAAGAGAGGCCCAGGGCCAGGTGTTTCAAAGCATATTCCACCAAGAATCCTCCAGATCCCACTCCCCAGATGCCCAACCTATAAGCTATAAAGTATGTAAGCACACATCAAATATGCCTGGTTGCCTCTGTTTTGGGCATTTGGCATTTTCTGGTAGAGCATATGATTCCTGCAACAATAACACATGGTGTGGTCAGCCATATCTTGTCCGTGGCACATGTGGTGTCTCATCCGGACATCCAAGATGGAGACTAGTAGGTCTCTATGATAGACCTTGATATTTGGATAAAAACACCAATAATGAAAATACTTCAGAAGTTCTTGTATTCTTGTATTGTCACCAGAAAGCAATATCATCTTCTCTAGTATTTTTTGAAGGTAGTAACATCTTTTACATTTGGGAGATATTTCAGTACATGAGATCATATCAGTTCCATATCATAATGTCTAAGTTGCTGTTTTCAGAGAGAAGGTGTTTGGATTGTTTCTTCTATTATTATTTTGTCTGTTATATTTATGTAGATGATAGTGACATAAATATTTTATTAAATGAATGTTTGAGATTACTTTCATGCCAGGGTACTGGTCTATGGTGCCACCATTATCAGCAAGGTTTCTTCCCAACAAATGACATACTTAGAAATCAATAAAATGCATTAAAAGTTCTTAAAGTTGATAAACTGGAAAGATCTAAAAGTATGTGCAAAGGCCTTGAATTAATCATACCATGTTGTGATATCAGATTTCTGATGGCCACAATACATAATTCATATCTGGCCATTCTGCTGTTGTATTCAAATAGCAGTGTACACTACGGAAGATCAAAGCAAAGTAACAAGTGTTGTGTGATGGTGTTATGTGCAGCCCATTTCCTGTTGAAATGGTTATCCTTGTAGATTTCCCCACTGCTGAAACAGACAAACATCCTCCATGACTCCCCTGATGTAGTTAATATGTCAAAACAAAGCTTCTCTCAATATCATGTTTACTGGTAGTTCTGGATTCACTGTCATGTCCCCTATCTATGAAGCAGAGCAGTAAATGAGATTATTTTTGTCCCAGCTGATTATGTTTGTTCGCAGAACATGCTGATACAGAGATCCTATTGGCAGACAACTAGGTGGCTGAATGTGTACAGATTTCAAGTGCTTTTATATTGATTCAGTAATTAACTTAAAGGGATTTGAGGAGATGTCAGCCCACAGGAATTATGGCAGAGACGTTTCTGTATTAGTTTCATGTGACAAAGTTACACAAGGAGAAATAAGCATAGCTTTCAGACCTGTACAAGCAATTCAGATTCTTTTAATCCTACGGGCATTATCAGTTTCAAGAGCAAAGGTAGCGATGCACTTTCATTTTATTGATATGAAAAGTATATTTCATTTGAATGTCTGAGTTTGGTGTAATGAACAAAAATAGGTTGACTGTAAATGTAAGATCTTTTCTGTTTTATCATTAAAATCTACACCAACTTATTGCCTGAAATGTTTGAAAAATATTGTTGATCCACAAGTGTCTTTGTTTTTGAAATGCATGCAAAAGATCATTCAAAATTTTATTCTTGTCTATTTTGTATTGCTTTGACACAATTTTAAGTTGGAATTATATACAGAAATAATCTTTTGTAATAAAATATGAGTATGAGAGACAGAATTGAAGAACATCAAATCCATCCATTACACCACTTGACCAGCTTGCTGGCTCCACCACTTAACCCTCTTTTTGGCTCCACCACTTAACCTTCTTTTTAGCTCCACCACTTGGCTCATTTATAAGATCTACCTCTTGACCCTGAGCACTTGACCCATTTAATGGTTAGACCACTGGATCCATTCAACCAAATCCAGCACTCAACCTATCTACTGGATTGCTTGGTGAAGTACTCAATACTGTATGATATTCAGAGGCTCTGAAACATGGTGGCAATTTCTGAGCTAATATTCTAATCTATTTCTCACATGGCTTCAGGCACAATCTCTGAACTAACTAAATATACAATGGCTTGAAAAAACAGTCATAGATCTTGGGGCACCTTGTAGCAATGTGAAACTCTTCCAGAATGAGCACACATAAAATAAATTTACCACCAAATTTTGGAGGCCCAAAAAAACATTAGGTAAACACTGTTGTGTGGTTGGCAGCTGCTGATATAAATCTAAACCTTGTAGGACTGACTAATGATGGATCAAACAGAGCTTGGGTACAGCTATCAGCTCATCACAAGATGTTAATGTTTTTGTACTAGGTTTATGCCAACTTTGCATAATGACTTCTTTTCCCTTGCTTGTGATTATGTGCTGGTATAAGGGTCTGGAAAGTACAAATGCTTTGCAGGTACAGGTACAAACTCGTAGGACCACATACATACATACTAAGATGTTGAACCTGTTCTAGTCCACTTGGCTACATTAAATGATATGCATTAAATTATATGTTTTCATATTACATTTTCATGATGCTTTTATAAAGAAGATGAGATTTTTATGATAGTTAGACTTGGGCATTTGTGGTAAGGATGATGTTGAATTTCAAAAATTGAAAAACGTACAAATGATGTTTTATTTACACAGCTTGATAGGATAACCTTGACCCGGAAAAGGTCAATGGCAAGCAGCTTCTTAAAGCAACATGTTTTCGTCTGCAAACTCTTGGGAAACTTAAATGAGCTTTTTTTTTTTTTTTTTTTTTCTCTCTTGATAAAAAATGGTTCATGTGTGAATGATTTAGTGATTCTGCAACATGTTAAGACAGCTCTAATATAGAAAGGATCAAAATGGTGCACAGATTGAAGAAGTATCATGCAGGTGGTGCTATGTGTTTTTCTCTGTTTTTTTTTTATGGTCATACATGCATGGCGCCATGCTGACCAGACTCTACTTGATGAAATAATTTTGGAGAAAGTTCTTTCATCTGGTGCCTTACTGATTAATGGTGTTCCATTTTCACACCTTTATACACTAAATTATCTGAAAATTGTCGGAAATTTGAAATTTATATTTTAACAGATTGGGTTTTTTGGCCATATTTCTTCCAACATTATACACCACTCCGATTAACTCACAGTAAATGTGTACATGATATATTTAACCCAACTACACCGAGATGTCAACGACCGATGCATCTTTTGCTGCTGTTAATGATGATGCATGATAGTTCTAAAATCAATCCCCTAAGACCTGTGAATGATGGGTAATCTATGTGTCTGCCAGAAATTGGTCCATTACCAGAAAGCAGTCTAATGTTGCAAACATTCATGAGGGTAGTATAGGACAAGGTGTTTGCTATCTGGGATAGATCTGCCAGTTGCCAAGATGTCAAAGGAGCATACTGTAAATCTCACTCACGCCAGTTGTCTCTAGACCTATTGCATGAGATGTGGGGATAAGGGGAATGCATCATTGTAGATTTCATGGTGATATCTGATCCAGGTTAAAATTGGATCTGTTGATTGAGATTTATAGACCATCTGAGGTCAGTGTGGGAGCATATGGGTATGGTTTACAATATCTACTTTTGAAAAGTGGATATGGGAGAGTTTGATGTAGCCTGCCATGTAAGTTTATGCCAAACAATACAAAGGCCTCAGGGAGAGTCTGATCCATTTCAAGTCACTGGCATCAATTGATCACAGTCGTTGAAAGTCATTTTAGTTAACAGTTACATTCCAATTGGTTGCCTTGTAACTAAGCATAAAAAAAAACACCCTTTTCCTTTTTCTGCTGAATCTGATCAAATTTATATCTGTTTCCTCTGATGATGTTTTGTTAGTTTAATTATAGATTATTATTAAAGGTCTTACATAGTAGAAAATCAAAGTCCACATTTAAAGAATTCATATATCAAAATTTTATAAACAGCAGCGTTACTGCTTTTTCAATGGACCCAGCAGTTTCTCATGAACTCTTAGAAACCATTGGACAATTGGACATTGGACAAAGCACAGAGCCACATGTGTTCGTGGTAAAAGAAGTAGAGGAAAATAATTTCTTTTTGTGGGAGGAATTCCAATGCGTCCATGAGGATGAATTTATTAGATTAAAGGGAGATAATCTGCAAGGTTACCAATTTTGTATGAATAATAAGCCATGAGCACACCTTTGGGTTTAATTTTCCAATGGAACTACTTCCGATAAAAAGTCTTGACATAGTTAATCTTATGTATGGATATCGATTTTCTCCAATGTTTTTTTTGGTCAATTTTGCCATTTTAGCCATTTTAAGGAAAAGGCCATCCGATGAAATCCTTTTGAAGTATGCATGTTTCCTTAATACGAATTGACTCTTGCAGTTGTTTTGTTTAAGTTATCTTAAAAAGATTAATTTCCTCCCATGAACATGTTTTTGATTTAATTGAACTCAGTTTGATGTAATACCAATTGAGTGTAGCCATAGGTTCAAACAAGGATGAAAGAAGCAAATTTTTACTTCAGCCAACATAGAAAAGAAAACATATGAAAATTTTATGAGAAGTGAACTTCACCAAATCTAATTAAATTCATACGACATATTCTATAGTTTGGGCTTCTCTTAGAAAAGGGTCTGTTTCAGTCCATTCTTGTCAATATCCTTCAGGAATGTGTGACATCAATATAACAACATGTGTCAACAACAGAACAACAGAACAAAAGATAGGTATAGATTTATGAGTGAATTTGTCAATATCAGTTAGGTACGTAGGCCTTTCTGGAAAGTATTGATGAGAACAGAACTTATCCATACTGGCACTGACTACATGCTGAGATTTCACAAAAGATCAGGAACAAGAAATATTGAAGATATGTCATTTTAACTCTTAATGATACATTGCCATTGTCCTACTCCTCTAAACAAAGGTCATGGTCAGGTTCATTCCCGTAAGCTGTGATGCAGAGTGTGAAATCCATCACTTCCAGGATTTGAGATCATATATAGCAGTAGCTAGTGAATATGACCTCATTGCTTCATGTATTATTGATGTGCATATGTGTAGATTTCAAAGGTTAATGAAATGTACATGGATACAGTGTGAAGGTTAGCTGGATGTGCTGCACGTTATATTGATGGCACAAGGTAACCTCATACTAAAAAATATGAAGAGAGAAAGAATCAAAATGGAATTATCGGAAAAGTTAACAGGTCTGATGCAGAGAGTTCTTTTATAAAAATTGTGTTTTACACATTATCAGAAAATTGTAAGATTTGTAAAATAGTTTGTTTAGGCATTGCATTTTGCAAAACACAATGATCTAAGTAGAAATATTTAAATACTCACCGCGTAATGTAATTTGCTTTCAAGGGTGTTAGTGTTGATTATGTAAAGTACATTTATAATATTGGCAGGCCATTCAATTACTTTATCAAGGTTTATGTTTAGTGAAGAGCAGAATGTAGGCCAGAAACATACACACTTGTACATATATCACCCAAGACCAGAAATATGTTGACATATATGTGTACATATACAACACAAGGCCAGAAATATGTTAACACATATATGTACATATATCACCCAAGACCAGAAATATGTTGACATATATGTGTACATATACAACACAAGGGTTAACACATATATGTACATATATCACCCAAGACCAGAAATATGTTGACATATATGTGTACATATACAACACGAGGCCAGAAATATGTTAACAGATATATGTACATATATCACGCAAGACCAGAAATATGTTGACATATATGTGTACATATACAACACAAGGCCAGAAATATGTTGACGCATATATGTACATATATCACGCAAGACCAGAAATATGTTGACACATATATGTACATATATCACACAAGGCCAGAAATATGTTCACACATATGTGTACATACACAACACAAGGCCAGAAATATGTTCACACATATGTGTACATACACAACACAAGGCCAGAAATATGTTCACACATATGTGTACATACACAACACAAGGCCAGAAATATGTTCACACATATATGTACATACACAACACAAGGCCGGAAATATGTTGACACATATGTGTACATATACAACACATGGTCAGAAACATGTTGATGCATAGTATATACATATATCACATAGACCAGATATATGCTGACACATAATATGTACATATATCATGCAAGACCAGAAATATGTTGACACATATATGTACATATATCACACAAGACCAGAAATATGTTGACACATATATGTACATATACAACACATGGTCAGAAACATGTTGATGCATAGTATATACATATATCACATAGACCAGATATATGCTGACACATAATATGTACATATATCATGCAAGACCAGAAATATGTTGACACATATATGTACATATATCACACAAGACCAGAAATATGTTGACGCATATATGTACATATACAACACATGGTCAGAAACATGTTGATGCATAGTATATACATATATCACATAGACCAGATATATGCTGACACATAATATGTACATATATCATGCAAGGCCAGAAATATGTTCACACATATACTGCAATACAGTATGTAGAAATGGTATTCATTATTTTAGTGATATAAGAACACACTTTATGGCAGTCATGTAATTCTTCAGTTGAGGCCAGTGTTGCATCAGTGTAATGGTGAACAGTAATGGTTTAGAGTCATGCATATAAACAATGGCCATTTGCATGTTTGTATGACGATGAATATACTCTACACAGCATTCCATTAAGGTTTTTTTCATTATCTGTAATAGCTGATTTGATTATACAATTCAGTAATAATTTTCACTTTTTTTATATTTTAAAACTGAATATGAAATTGTGTTTTTTGTTCTAAATATTGATTAGTGTCTGTGAAAATATTTGTTAAAAATTAGAATTGTTTCAACATAGTCAATATTTTCCTCTCTGCAGTGTAACTGACATTTTTTTAAGCTTGAATGAGTCCTTACATGAGACAGGATTAATGACATATATTACATCAAAGTGTATATTGAAATCGACAAGCACCAGATGCTCTAACTCTGAGGTGTGTTCAACAAGTTGTTCGCAATGCAACACGCCCTGTTCCAATCTACTCAGCACAGCATTACAAGCTAATGGCTTTCAGAAAGGATTCTTTGATTTCTTACCAATGCTCTGACGATTGGTTCAGAGCGTGAGACGAGAGGTGATTGTCTATCGATTTGGACACGTGAAAGCATGGACCTTTTTCCTGGTTCAATTGACAAATGAATTGCTGTGCAGCCCTACACAGATTTCAGACCATTCAGCTTGAAGTAATAGATGTTTCTCTCTCAATAGACCATGAAAAGCATCCCTTTTGGACCCAAATTCAACGAAAATGGGGAAAATGTGTTGTCCAGGCAAAATTGTTGGAATTTTTTGGTGGCATGAATCGATGGCTAATGGTCAATTGATTTTCATCTGGGGCTTGACATGTGCTGTCTTGCATGTGAAATACTCGTTTTGTTATGCCTCTAACCATTTTTGCCAGCTGGGCTTGCGATTATTACAATGCTATCATTTCAACCCTGTGCTTATGAGGGCCGGAAAAACAAATAGTCTTGGTTCAATTTCCTCAAATCAGCATTCTTAAGACTTTCATTGGTGGGTCTGTTTTGTTGAATTTTTTCCTTCGTCCCATTTTTCTAATCCAACAAGATGATCAATTGATGACTTCTGAAGAAGCATGTCACAAACGTCCGTGTTTAGTGATTCTAAGAGAGTGCTTTGCTGTGAACCTGTGCAAATTTGTGGAAATTTAACCAGTCATCTGTTTTTAGATATCCAAACTGACCAGTCCTTTTGATTTCGTGAAGGCTTTTCAACTACCTTTATTCTTTCTCAATGATTTTAATTTATCAATCATCAATCAAAATAAAAACTCCCTTTCAGAAACTTGTCCTAGATCCTTAAAATGCTCCCCCAACTGCAGCAACACAATTCACCTGGTACGATGGGAATAGCGTTCTCTCAAATTGTGATCATTTTAAACAATATTTTGATGTTAAATGTGATCATCATGTTGCTCTGACTCAGCAACTGAAAAGGAAAAATGGTATTAAAAGATGTATGATGAAAACTTGACCTTCTAAGGTGCCTGTGACCTTGTAGGTTTTGAATATTGTTCTTTGCTACAGTAATGTTACTGCTTGGTTGGGTGAAGGGCTGGCCCACTGATCTTATGTGCTTTAATCTGCCTCGCAGAGTTACATCCCATGTGTACACCAGAAACCTATGATACATAATTCTAACATTGGTTTGCACTGATTATGTTTCTAGGTTTGTGAGCATGATATCTGTGCTAGTGGGTTTCCTCAGAGCGGTAATCAGTTGAGACCTGCAACACTTTGGCCAGGGATGGCTTCATCAAGCTGATGTGATGTCATATCAGTTGAATACTGTTCCACTTAGCTTTGGCTAGTAGACAACTCTACTAAACTATGACTCATGAAAGGATCATATTGATTTTGGAAAGTATTTATGATACAGTTGGCTAAAGAAATATTTAGTGTCTGTCTGCGTGGTCTGATAGAGCCTAAGCTTACTATAATGGCCTTGGAAAACAACCTGATGGTTCACAGGATTCAGGCATCAAATTGTCAGTTTGCAGAGTATAAGGACCATTGTTTGATGGACAGCTGCTGTGGAAGTGTGGACAGTTTGAATTCATATTTATGCATCTAGCTGACAGGAAATATGAATATATTGTTTTTCTTTCTTTCATGTTTTTTTTTATGTGAGCTCCTTTACTTAGAGATGAATGATTATGTACATTTTTTAGTCATTTATGAGAAGCAGAAATAAATGTTTGTATTTATTGGTTCAGTTTCTGATGGCTTACCTACATACTTATTAATTATTAATGTTTAGGTTTCCCAGAAATGATTCAAGGACCAAAAGCTGAAGGTAATGCCTGAATGGATATAGTGTAAATCTTCACATCAATGTATCCGCAAACCCAAATGTCAATCAGTATTTGTCCTGAGAAGTTACTCAAATAGGGGTTCTTGTGTGTTGGTCTAGTGTGTGATCTGTACTGTGTTTTAACATTCCTCAATGGTAAGGATACATTCCCATGCTAACGAACACTGGTTTACTGTACAGATTTGGACATTTATTGGTAGTTGTGTTCATGATATCAACCATTGCTGAAGGTCACTGCAAGCACCCTGCTGATGTTTAATCTTACACTACAATTTATAAACCCTGTTTCCCTGACAACTATTGTTAGATCAGCATCAATATACAGTTTGAAGATTTTATGTACAAATTCCTTAATCAAATGTAGGCCAGTCAGAATGATGTTTTTGGAAGAGTTTCACCCTTATATTTGTGTGTAGAATTCTGTATTTTGCTAGTAAGTAAGGCTAGTTTTGCCACTCTAGTTAATGTATATTGAGAATACCAAATTCTTTAACTGGGAAAGATCTACATAAAGGTTATGACAGACTTAATGATATATAAGTGCCATTTTTGGCACATGAGTGACAGAATAGCTAAATAATTAAATATTGTAGAAAGTTGACATTCATGTTTAGTGGAGCATGCCTGAACTGGAATTAACTCTATCAATTTTACCCTACATACGACAATGTGGAGCCTTTATCAAGTGCAACAAATCTCATATAACATTGTTATAACATAACTGTATTTAATTCGGTTTGATTTTCGGCATCTCAGAACCAGGCTCTTCCAGTTTAAAATCTTGCAGGGGAAAAGATCATTTCTGACCTCACTATAATGTATAAAATATGTAGGACGATTCTATGAACTGTCATATTTTTGACTTGCTTGTACATATGATAAGCCTTTAGTGACTACATATTGACCCTAGAATCCTTCAAGGCGAGGAAACAGAGCAGTTTGAAAAATCAATGATTCCCTGTTCTGACTCACCGCTTGTTCTAAATATATATCGTTAATATAGTATGATGTCATTGTTTAGGATGTGAAGGCTGTTAGGAGGATGTGTTGACGATCTCTCATTGATTTCCCTACCTTAGCATTAAGGATCTGATTGAAGCTGATGACTTATTCTTCCCAGTATCAGTATATTGGAAATCATCTGTGATCGTGGCACAGTCTTGTCTAACTCAATATGGCTTGATCAATTCTATGGCCATGTTGTATTTGTGGGTGTATATTTCATGTTGATAACAGAAGTACTTTAAATTCTGGCAATTGGTCATATTCCTTAGAGGTTACTTGTGTTGATTTCATTTTCTGATAATTTTTGGGGTCCAGATTTTGGAATTGTGTAAGAAACTGTTTTTGTGGTGAGCAGACTATTATGGAAATGGATTAACTCATTTTGGGGGAGTGTGGGGAGATGTTTTTATCTTTTCTTCCTAGTGAATGATTTTTATGTAACATTTGAACAGAAATTTCAAAATTAGTCAGTTTAAATGCTTTTGAGTGTTAGATTTGATTTGAGTGTGTAGTTAGTGTGATAAGTGGTGATGAGGTTGACTGAATCTTGTTTTATTGTACATTTCAAAAAGAATAGCATGAATCTTTAAAAGATTTACATGCATAATAGAGAGAAGAGGTTTTGAGTGTGATGAAATTGCACTGTTTTCCTGGGAACTTCATGAGCTGATCAGTTCTCAAGAGAATTGGCTGTTCAAGTTGACTAAAGCAGTCAAGCAGTATAGGACTTTACGTCTTTTGTTTAGTTACTTTTCATCATCATCATCATCATCATCATCATCATCATCATCATCATCATCATCATCATCATCATCATCATCCGCATCTAAAAACCATGTTCAAGGCTATAACCTTTATACTCATCATTATATCTTTAAATCATTCATTGTTGTTTATTGCAATCATCTTCACTGATATTGTCAGTGTTAACATTATCAAGCACAACCATACAGCCAAAAACCAGCTCAGGGCATTAATACATAGATCCTGATTACTTCTTCTGAACAAGATGTTTTTGCCACATCAGTCTCTGTTTGAACTTGTCAGTAGAAACTTATGGGTCCAGAATAAACAGTGTCTACAATATGTAGACACATCAGCTTAATTTGGCTGCCGTCATGCAATAGACTAACATTTAGTCCCTGTATATGTATATTTTTGATAGCAATAAGTAAAACCAATTAAATTTAAAAGGAGCCCAAGTGAGTTAAGAAGTTCTGTGTAAATTTGCTTCATTTAAGTCTCTATCAGTGAGGGCTGAAGCTTTATCAGTGAGGGAAAATATTGGTAATGAAAATGTGGGGAATTCAGGCCATATAAAGAAGTAATAACTATCCAAAAGCTGTAACTGAAACAATTAGGGCAGACATTACATCCAGTAAACGACACAGACAGGTCTCCCTTATCACATATTCTGATAGTAAACACTGACTATCTTAGGGTGTGGGAGGTCAGTGAACAGTGTCATATCAAGTACTTATGTCAACAGCCTCTACTTCAAGTTGTCACTTTCAAATTTATTCCACATGTCAGTTTAAAGCATTATGTCAATCAAATAGATTTGAAAGTAATATTTTCAGATTTTGAAAGAAATTTGTAATGTAGTTTAGACTTTTTGGGTGTGTAATGTTTATACTGATAAATACACGATAGATAATGTACGTGAGGAAATGCACAATGCTATTGAAGTAGTTATTGATAAAGACAATAGGTGTTTGTATTGAAATAACTGCTGCTAGAAGGAAAGTGAAGCTACAGATGGCAAGGAACGTTGCCCGCAGGTTTGTAGTAGGCTGTTTCTGTCAGTCTTTCACCACTGAATATGTAATATCTTCTTATGATCTTCAAATGATTGACACAGTAATTAGGAAATATGATTATGCCATATGGCTATCTTGAACCTAATCCTTGTTATAGGTCATTTTGTCATTTATTCTGTCATATTGATTAATATGAACAAATGTGCATCAAGGAAGAACATAGTTTTCTGTTATATTAGGATTGTATATTTCTGTATAATTTGTGTGGAATATATCAACCTTTATTAGTACAGTAATGAAGAAACTGATTTAAACCTATGATTTGCAAGAGGAAGAAAGTACATATGTACTGTCCCTTCATGAATTTTTTAAAAAGGGAAACACTATACAGAAAAGATGATGATGATGATGATGATGATGTAGATGTATCAAGGCATCCCATCTGGACATATGTTTACAACAACATCAATGTCTCTGCAAAATGAAAAGCCATATCACAAAGATCATCACATTTTTTTCAACATCTGCATGCATGCTTGCACAGCTGTGTAATTTTTCCTTGATCGTTCATAAATGAAGTGTAGGGTCAGTCATGCTTGTCCATTTCATTGTATTTCATTTCAATAGACCTGATACTGACATGTGTCCTGTGTGAAGATGTTATTGATTGACTCATTCATTAAACTGGTGTCTAATTTCTCAACACCTGTTGCACATTTATGGGTCATACCAGAGGTTCATCTATATATTTAGTATGTCTAGTTTCCATATCATTTAATTAAGAAGTGGCAGGTTCACCCAGTGGTTAAAGCATTTGCTCATCATGCCGAAGACCCAGGTTCGAATCCAATGTGTGAAGCCCATTCCTGGTGTCCACCACTGTTATATTGCTTGAATATTGCTAAAAGCAGTGTAAAACTATATGCATTCACTCATTCAATTAAGATCAAATTCAGTTCATATACTTGAAATTACTCGCAGTTAACAATCAGGTTTCTCAATTATCTTCATGTACCTTTTTCTTATGTGTATGAATTATGTTTATGTCATAAAAAGAAATATATTTCTGATGTCAGGAAATCTGGCTCAAAGTTTAACAGTTTCCTAAATACTGAGTGATTTCTTGGCAAAATGCCAAGTATACCATGCCTTTTTATGCTTAAGTTGTAACCTTGATAAATATTAATCTCTAAGAGGCTTGAAAGGTTATATATTTATCAGAGCAATCTTCTTCGGAAAAACGCTATTTCTTGAATATGGTATGGTTTATGTATTCAGAATTTTAGTGATGGTTGCAAATTTTCAGAGATCCCCAATTTGTTTGAATTTTTTCAATTATTCAGCAGTAGCATGATTGATAGCACTTTACTTCAGACTTTTGGAATTAAAATGATTAATTCTGAAGAACTGTGCATTCATGATTGGTGCTGTGGTTTTGCTTACAAGCCTTGCAGAGAACATTTTGGTCTACTTAAAACTAGAAACTGATAGGCATATTCTGTTGTGAAACCTGTATTGATTTTCAGGAATGACTTGAACCCTGATGACTGATGGATTAGGTTTGCCCTACATAACTGACATTATTTATAACCTGGCAGTTCGAAAACTGATTTCTATAACAATGGAATCAAAAATTGCTTAATATCCTGATTTGAAAAGGAAATTTGAATTTTCCAGTGAGGGTATCTTAGTAAACAGAGGGACAATTAAATTTTGAGAAATTTGTATGTTTTCAATCAATCTATTTTCGGCAGGAGAACCAGTGTATTTTGAACTGAGATGCATTTATATTAATGCAAAAAGTTTCTTCAATAGTGTAGAACCTCTTTGATCTGAATAAATAAAATTCAGTAAAAACCGTGTAAGCATGTAATCACTGATATAAAGTTATTTTAATCAGTTTTGTTATTACTTGGATGCTAAAATTCAAAATGTATAATGTTCAGAATAACAAGGTTCTGTTGTTCAGTTTATGAAAATGTGATATATGTTTATGTTTATGTCATAATTAACCTGGAAATCCTTGCAGTTATTTGCATCATTTATGTGAACACCTGGAATACAAAAATATTTACGTCCAATAACTACCTTGTCTTTAGATATTACAGTTCATGTTACAGTGTTTACCTGACAACTACCTGAATGTTGTTATATATTACAAATGACACAACAATATTTTCCTTACATATAGACTGACAACTAGTCTTTGAAGTGAACATATTGTACAAATAAATGTAAAAAGTGAAAAAAAAGGAATATATTGAAAGGAGACTTTCTTTATTTTACACTTGACATAACAGTATTTTTATGACAACTATGTGAATGTTGTTACATATTACATACATCACTACTACCTGAATGTTCCTATGTGTAACATTGGATATAACAGTAGTTTCCTCACAACTACCTGAATGTTGTTATATATTTCACTCGACATAAAAAAAGGTGACTATGCTTGTCGTAAGAGTTGACTAACAGGATCGGGTGGTCAGGCTCGCTGACTTGGTTGACACATGTCATTGGTTCCCAATTGCGCAGATCGATGCTCATGTTGTTGGTCACTGGATTGTCTGGTCCAGACTTGATTATTTACAGACCGCCGCCATATAGCTGGAATATTGCTGAGTGTGGCGTAAAACTAAGCTCACTTACTCACTCACTATTTTCCTGACAAATATCTGTATGTCTCTATGTTTCAGCTTTGACGACAGCAGCTCAATCAGCAGCGGGGACATCAGTGACACTATTGCTGAGATTAGCACTGATGAGAATCTGACTGGTTCATCACAAGGTGCACTGTCGGACACAAACCCTTACAGCAGCTTGAAAAGAACCCCTAAAGATCTCACGCGTGGCTTCTCAAATGGAGGGGGAACATCTCAAGTGCAGGGCAAGAGGGTTCCAAATTTGGGAACAAGTGCTTTTATGGGAAGTGACTACAATAGTGATTCTGGACATATAGGTTGGAGGAAGTACTCTCTGCCTCAGAACAGCAAACTGTTGAGTAGTGACCCCAGTGATTATGCATACCCCTACAGCAACGGGTATGATCATAGCCAATGGCGCCGAACAGATTCATCATCTGGGTATGGTTCGTTGAGGAAATTATCCAACGCCAGCCAGCCTGAGTTTGGTTACCGAGGGGAACATGTGTCATATGCTGAAAGTGAAAAGGGCACCTGCTCTACAAGTCCTTCAACTAAACGTGACTGTGAAACTAACACGGATAATTCGCACTTGCTAGAAACAAGCATGAAACGAATGCAGAATGCAAGGGGAGCTAACTGTGGCTCAGGGGGCAGTAGCAATAGCTTTGGTTACCGCAGACCGCTAAGTAACGCTAGTAACTCCTCTATCGGTAGTAACAAGAGCTCGAGTTCTAAAGGTTCAGCAACTGTAGGTAGTCGGCTGGCTAAGCATGGCGTGGATGCTAGTCCCATGTCCAAATCTGCCAATGAAATGCCTCCAAGTAATATCCCCCGGCCTGGAAGTGCGGCTTCTAGAACAAACATGAAAGACAGTGACATGGGTCCCGAAGCTTACTGCAGCAGCACCCTGGAGAGGGAGAGGAAAAAGAAAAATGGTATAAGTGCAAGTAAATCCACTAGTTCGGCACAAACTGAACGAGACTTCCAATCCAATACTCTTGGACGGCGACGGTTGTTCGGCAGCAAAAACAGCCTGAGTAAAACACCTCAAGGTGAAAATGGAAATCTCTGCAGTAGTACGATCATATCTAATCCTCATGCTACATACAGCAGCAAATCCGAGTCTTCTTCTCCGTCTCATGGTGGCAAAAATACAAGCCATTACGTTAACCTGCAGCAGCTTCAAGCAACAGCCGCTCAGCAGAACGTGCTGCAGTCTAACCCCAACTATATAGCCTTGGAATATTCTAGCCCTCGCAACTCCGGCTCTAATGGTACTTGGTTAAAATCTGCAAATGGTCACTTAATGCACGTTTCTGACACGGAAGAATCTCTATCTTCTGCTGCTTCCAGTATTCAAGCACAAATTCAGCAAGCACGTGCTTTAAGCGGTGCAAGTGCACGTATTCTCGCACACCAACGAGACTCTGTGCATGGGGGTGGAGTCGGTGGTGGGGGAGGGGGTGGGGGTGGCCTCAGACGTTCCAACAGCATCAAGTCCACCCAGTCTGACTGTGTATATTCCAGTAGCACCCAACACTCTGCTTGCGACGATCTTCCTCGCACCAACTCTTTCTCTCAACTGCCGAGTCCGAACTCGCAACAACCATCTTCGCCCACTCCTAGTTGTGCCTCCCAATCCTCTCGCTTTACATATCCTATGATGTACTCTCCTAACATGCTTAGTTCCAACAACACTCAGCACAACATGGTGCGGTCAAGTACCCAGTCCAGTCTTCCGTACTCGGGACTTGCTTTGTCCAAATTGAGCAAACAAGACGAGGAAGGAAGTCGTAAGTGTGCTTTCAGTAGTTCTTTAGCAAGCTTTAGTTTAGTGAGTAGGCCTGCGCTCAGGTTCGCTTTGCTTATGTACTCCTTTATGGTGTTTATATGTTATAGATCAACTGCACAATAGCCACAAATAATACTTTAAACTATCTCTTTTCTAAATTGTTCAATTGTTTAATGAATTTAATGAAAATTTAAATTTAGTTAAGAACTATTGATGAACATCTCACATGAAAATGTGAAAAAATTAAGTTAATGTTAAAGTTGTAAATGTCATGTAACCAGAAGTCATTCTGTGTAATTTTATTCCAGATTGTATTTATATTCTGGGTTGTTTAAATTTTCTTTCTAACATAAAATAGAAATAAAATAAAAGCTTGCAACTATAGGTATTATTTGTGGCAAAGTAGGTGTAGACTTGTTATATAAATCAGATGTAAAGTGTAAACTTTCATTTACGCAAATATATATTTTATTATCAGGTCTGTCAAAATCTTCAACTTTGGATTATGCGTATCTGAGTGATTATGCATATTCAAGCGGTAAGTGGTCAAAGGGAGGTAACTCCTGTTGTACTCTCTTCAAGAGTTTTGAAGTTGTATGTTGTCAACTTTGATTACATGAAGACACACTTCTACCTCCTATTTGTCAGCAGTGAATTTCAGACCATATTTGTACACAAAACTCATTGTTTGTAATTACTTATTTATACAATGAAATGTAGTTCATATTCAGCATTTTGTGGCAGCTAACAGACAGTTGTTCTGAGGAAAAAATGAAAGAAATTGAAATAGAGCTTGTATCAACTATCACTCAAACAATGCAGCTGACCAATCAGAAAATCGTAAATGATACACAATCCTTGCTTTTGTACAGTCTGTATGAATTTTATCCAAATTTTCGATGTTTTAAGTAAATATTCAGCAATGTCGTTCAGCAACATTAGGATCTTCAGAAGTGTAACAAGACTCATCGTCAAAAGAGGGCATATCATTATAATTAAATACTCTACTTGTAGTCACTAATTTGTATTTTTAGTGAGAATTTAAGGTTTACTCTGTATACCAGTTATACGGAAGGTTGAAAGCTTCTGAAAATGGTTTTGAAGAGTACAGTGATTGGTTTTGTTTACTCGTGGGAAATATGCTTCACAATGTCACAACTTTTCTTTATCCAAGTACAATTTCTGTGATCAGTGACCTTTTCATATGTCTGAATACCATCGAAAAATCTTTCCTTAACCTCACCCCAAACAATACTGTTGTCATAAGACTAAAGCTTTTGTTTGGGCCATTATAATTCATGATTTAGTTGAATGGTATTCAGATATGGCCATTTTGATTTGAATTGAACATTACAAAGAGAGCACACATATTGACATTTTCATTTTTATATATGTTGTTAATGATTCTCTCACGATAATTCAAATGTGGGACAAATTGTTTCAAAGTTTTGTGCTTTTGACTTGAAACTTTCTTATAAGCACATAGAAATATTGATACATGCTGTCTTAAGGCTTTCAGTGAATGGAAAATATTTGTGCTCTCTTTCTTCGTTATTTGTTACTACAGTTTTTACTTCCTTTCTAATTCTACATTTTATTTCCAGCTTTAATTGTTTGTTTGCTTATGCAGTTGAGAATTTTTACCCATTTCACTCTTACTTTAAATGTTATGTCAGCTGCAAGTTAGAAATGCATTAATTAAAACATATTTACTCTTCAGCCAAGTAGTTGCTTGTAACATATAGTAAACACAATATTTTTTCAATGTATCTTCAATTCAAATTGATTTATTTTTTCATAATATTTTCATTACCTGTTGGCTATAATGAATATATCAGCCTTTACTATTCTGTAGAATTTATTTGAACAATTTCCACCAATCAGAACTTTCATCTTTTCAGTCCATGGATCCAATCTGTCACTTGTGTCTACATCATCGTCAGTGTATTCATCGGTAAGAATTGCTGCACTTAAAAAATAGAAGTTGATTTAACACAATTCCATTGTGTTTATGACGAGTGTGAATATCAGTCTTGTTCCACGTCACATATTGCTTGATATACTGATTTAGTCAGCTGTTCAACTGGTAGAGTTGCTTCCCTTGGATCTGCCAGAGTCCTGATCCATCAGCTGACACATCACTGAAATATTGTTTTTTGTAAAAGAAAGCACTTGTGTACTAACTCCTGAAAAGGATGAATAATATATATAATCCAGAGAAAATGGTATAAGTATGAATCAAATTATATATTAAAATAGATGTGAACTCTGTCTGATGGTGACTTTTAGTGTAAGGGGCAAAGCAAATCTTCAGCCATAGCTATCATGGGTACAGACGTTCAATGATTATCCTGAATTTGTGGACACTATGCACTTGTTGTCCAACATTATATGGGCAGTGGGTGATCTAGTGATTAAGGCGTTCACTCCCTACATGGGCCCAATGTGTGAAGCCCATTTCTGGTGTCCCCTGCCATGATATTGCTGGAATATTGCTGAAAGTGGCATCACACTAACCTCACTCTCACTCATTGTATGCATGAATATTAAGATTTATTTTAAACATATTTGTGCTTTTGTTACAGGCTGAAGAAAAGCAACAAGCCGAGGTAAGTGAATGAAGCTTCTGTTAAAATATCTATCATATCTATCTTTAAGTTTTCAAAGTCTTTTTTAAGTCATGCTTCATTGTCTAACTGCAAAGGATATCTTTTCCCCACAAATATTTAACATTATGAATATTTTATGGACGTTCAAATTAAAAAAAAAAATTCACAAAAACACCCAACTATTTTTGATGAGTATGTATTATAATCTGGATTAAGATTTTGTTTTATCTAATTTCAGTTCATTGGTTTTCTATTATCACAGGCATATTATTCATCTTGTTTTCCACAACCTTTAACAACCAGATCACTTTTAATTTTTATCTTGTCATATGACCCAGAATTTTGTTTATGAGTATTTTTTTTTGTTTTCAAATCAGCTTAAATTGCAAACATTTTTTGAGAAAGTCTGACCATATGTTAAGTTTAGTGTAATTGTTTTGTAGGTTCGCAAATTGCAACGAGAACTTGTATCCGCACAGGATAAAGTGCTTACACTACAAACGCAACTGAACACCAACGTAAGTCAGAAACAGTGTGTTTTCATCAGTATTCCTTGCACAAAATTTCATACTAACTCTTACGAATAGAATTTGGATGAAACCCCTATTCCTGTTTCATGAACATGTTTGAACTGACACTGTACATGGCAAGTGGCATCCCATGACGATATAGGAAGTCAGGCATATCATTAATATGTCATTATAATTCTCAGCATCACTGTCATCCTCATAATCATCATCTTCTTTGTAGTGTGTTAGGAATGCATGTATTTAGAATAGGAAGTTCAAAATTCAGACATATTTGTACCACAACAACATAATTGGCTGTTCATCAGATTGACATTTGTTTTGGTGTTCTCTGAAATTTTGTATTAAAAGGACCAGATTAACATCATATGTGTTTTGCCTGTATTTTGAAACGTAAATCTGAAGAGCAATTGATAAATTTGTTGTGGCCTAATAATTTTGTTTTGATTTAGTGAGTTAATTTTTAAACTATATTTTAAGCTCCTGTTCTTAAAGAAAATCTGAAAAAATGAAATAATATTGCATATTTTTAGTATTTAAATGCATAAATAACTTTTTTTTCACTTTTTGAAAGTAATAACGTTTAAAGATTGTAATTATGTAACAATTTTCATTTTATAAGTGTTTCTTAAGAGCAATGTAGAGAACAGAAAAATAATTATCAAAGTATTCTTGAAACTCTTTTTGAAAAAAGTATACCAAAGAAAGTTGTTTTCTTTCATACATACTCTTCCAATCATCTATCAACAGAGAGCTGATACAATATTCTACAAAAATCAGGTAAGAAGGCCACACACCTAATCTGCCATATATCCTCTAGCACATCTGCAAGGCAAAATAGCCTCAACAGCTTTGTGAATATTTTAGTACGCTTCAATCACTTTCTAAGTAAGAGTTACTTCCCTTGATGCACTGTGATGAGATTGACAAAACTTTCAGGGAGTCAGTGTATGTTGAGAGTCCAAGCTTTTCATATTTTACTTTTAGACTTTTAAATTTCATTCTAAACTTTATTCTTATATCAAATGTGTTGTGACGGTTTTGGGATTTGTGATGGTACATGTATTACATCCACCCTGTGCATAGCCTTGTATTTTACCCCATGCATGCGTTTATTATACCCATTGTTTTCAGGATTTTAAGGTGTTTCATTTTTGTGATCTTCAATGTACAGTGTATATTACATGTTATTGTTGATTCTGTGTAAATGTACTGATGTCTTTTTCACATTTGTTGTATGTATGTATGTAACATCTTGTGACCAACGCCATCGTCAGGGTATTGTGTGTATGGATTCAGAATTTGATCCATAAGATAATGCTATATTTGCTGTTATTTATCTCACATGAAATCATCATGCAATCAATTTTCCTTGTGAACAGGTAAGGTAATGAGGCGTTTTGAAGATGTAATCTGTAACGTACCAAACAGTCTGTAATCAAATGCATTGTTGAAGTTTAACGAGGTTTTCATGATACCAGTTTTGATATTGACGTCAGATATGCACTTCACTCAAGGCATCAAGTGCGATCTGCACACTTTATCTTCAGTTGTTAATGACTTTATCTGAATATAGTAGTCTTACAGGAATATTTAGCTCCTAAGGTGTACAAATACAACATGAATGTTGTTTCTTAAGAAACATGCAAACACCAGAACTATCATCCTGTCGGTTTCATTTTGATGTGAATATACGATATTGGTGATAGACATCTGTGACTGATTTCAAAGAATGTTAAGGAAGCATGACGTAGGATTGGGTTTACTTGTCTGTTGTATGGTATCGCGTACATTTCTTCTGGTCATGTTCCATCTTGCTGTTCTACATTGCCTGAAGTTGCTGATTGATATTGATGAGTACAGGAGAGCAACTTGAGCTGAACATCACACACTGTACCAAATGAGGTCTTATCATACTCTTACCAATCTTTGAAATGTCTTCCCACAGTACTTTGTGGTGTATGTAGAAAAGGACAACCTTGTTGGCAGGTCTGAAGTGTAAACCTGGACATTTAACAGAATGACATAACCAAGCATTACTTATGTGACTTTCCAGAGAGAATTTATACTGGAATTTTCTTCTTAAAAATATATACTTAAGTAAAGTACTTTCAGCTCTGCTTTTGAACATATTTTTTAAGTTTCTATTTTAAACAGGTCGTTTTTCCTGGTCATTGCTCAGTTGTCTGCTCATTTTGTCACGGTTTGATAACAGCTGAAATTGAAGTGTGAAAGGGTAGACTTCTTCATGAGTATGCACTCCAACAACATTGATTTCACCTGTTGGACCTGGGGGTGATATCAGTAACTATCAAGTTACCGTTCTCACATCACAGATTTGAATGATGACATTTCTGTTACCACTGGTGCTGTGATGTTTAAACCTTGAGGGTGCAGAGATGAGGTTGAAAGTGGACAGGGGAAGCTAAAGACAACCTCTTGGCCAGTGGTCAGTGTAGACAGATGTTGTTTCCATTGGAAATGAGCCTCACCTCTTTACCCTGGAACTGGAGCTTATTGCCTTTTGCTTTTACTGACCTCTGGGTGGTCATGCACTGACATCAAGTGTTTCCTTTAGTAACTAACTATATTTTGGAACCTGGGCTTGAAGAATGCCTCTGAGAATTGAGCTGGTTCCTAGATGGTGATTTCACATTCCTGTGTATGGTTTTACCTACATCTATTAGCACGATAGCTTATCATGGGAGATTTCAGGGCAGGCTAGAGCAGTAGGGTTGGTGAACATTGCCAGCTTTATGAGTGAAGCCCAGAGATGATAACGAACTGTGAAACAACTTCCGATGCTACTGGGCACAAATCCTCAGCTTTAAATTCAGTGATGTGTTTTACCAAACATTGGCAAGTGAAATTTCGCTGGTTAGATTTGTGATGTGTTTGTGACTCCGTTGCCATAACAACAGTGAAAATGGAGAGATGGTCCATGTATCAGATGCGAGCTAATGACTGGTACATTCGAAACAATCACCATTACTATGACAAAAAGGTTAGTACACTTACTTCAATAATTTTATATAATCTGTAGCTATGCTGTAGTTCTTTTTTTCACAATTGATGGCTGAACACCTTTTTTCACTCATGTTTTACATGAGCCCATGGGAATAAGTGAAAATAACTGATAAAGAACTCAACTGGAATTTATTTCTTGTTCCTATCATCATCTGTTTGCTCATTGCAAATCTTGGATGTGTATTTCACATTTATCAGATAACAACCAAGATTAGCAAATACATAAATTGTTGTCGATGTCTGCAGGTGTTGACAACCCTTTAGTAATGGTACCTGTTCAATGCATTATCTTGTACTGTGGTATACTCCTGCCTATGTACCAAAGTTAACTATGTACATAAATACATGCATATTTCTTTAGGACTTCAACTTCAGAATGGATGTCTAGTTATGTTTTGGTGGCAGCTGCAGTTAAGATTTCAATTTCCCAAGCAAACCTTTAAACAGATATTTCCCTTTGTTACTTTAACTTTATGACTTAACTTCTTTTGGAGTGGTTGCCTTACAAATATCCCTGCTTCTCTCATCTCATTTAGCTGGACTCGTGGCCCAATCGTATGTTCTTAATGATCCACTCTCACTGTAACAGACCCAATGTCATGACTGCCCCAACAACTTCAATCCAACCCCCTTAATCCCAGCTGTACCCTAACAGTCCTACCCCCCTACTGTATCTTAAGAGTCCATGACAGATCCACTTTCACCATAACAGTCCCCACTGTACCCTAACAGTCCTAGTCCCTACTGTATCTTAACAGTCCATGACAGATCCACTTTCACTATAACAGTCCCCACTGTACCCTAACAGCCCTACTCCCCTACTGTAGCTTAACAGTCCATGACAGACCCACTTTCACTATAACAGGGCCCACTGTACCCTAACAGTCCTACCCCCCTACTGTATCTTAAGAGTCCATGACAGACCCACTTTCACCATAACAGTCCCCACTGTACCCTAACAGCCCTACTCCCCTACTGTAGCTTAACAGTCCATGACAGATCCACTTTCACTATAACAGTCCCCACTGTACCCTAACAGCCCTACTCCTCTACTGTAGCTTAACAGTCCATGACAGACCCACTTTCACTATAACAGTCCCCACTGTACCCTAACAGTCCTACTCCCTACTGTATCTTAACAGTCCATGACAGATCCACTTTCACTATAACAGTCCCCACTGTACCCTAACAGTCCTACTCCCTACTGTAGCTTAACAGTCCATGACAGACCCACTTTCACTATAACAGTCCCCACTGTACTCTAACAGTCTTACTCCCTACTGTAGCTTAACAGTCCATGGCAGACCCACTTTCACTATAACAGTCCCCATTGTACCCTAACAGTCTTACTCCCTACTGTATTTTAACAGTCCATGACAGATCCACCTTCAGTATGACAGTCCTCACCCCCTCCATGACAGCCCCATTCTACCATTTTATTCCCACCCTCCAATTTAAGATCTCCACTATTTCTACATGTCCATGGTAATACTGAGATACCATGAATAGGGTTAAAAATGTAGCAGGCCAAATTTGTGGTTCTGCACTCTTGATCAACTTTAAAAGACAAAGGGTTTTTCCAGATATAGAAAAAAATAACCTTGTCATGTTTCTAGTTCTTGCCCAATGCACAAAACGAATGTGTAGATTGCATAAATATTGACAAGATGTTGGCAAACATGTTAAACAAAGTCGTATCAGACAGCCAGATGTCACTGTAGCTGGCTAAGGTTGTATTGCCTACAAAGGGTCAATATTTCCACAGTACACATTTTCCAGGAATGCAGGAAAAAGGGGGCTACATTTATCACCTTTCAGATTATTTTGTTTACATCATGTACATTTCCACGTAAGGATGCTATTTTCATGTGATGAAAAGCTTTCCTGGTGATAGGTTTTGGGAGTGATCCAAGTGTTCCAAGATAAGTTTGAGTTTTCGATATCGTTTCTCTAAACAAATGTGATTTCTAGGCACTATAGATTTCTTTAATAGTTGATAGCAGTTGAAATGGACCTGAAACTGACAATGTGTGGTGGGGAAAGAAGTCGTCAGTTTTTGTTGGAGAACTCCTCCGTGGGTTTATCATATAGTTTAAACAAACTTTGATTAGGAAATGTTCACAGAAACATTCCATGGCCTGTGACAAATGGATAGCGAAATTCACTTTGAAATAAGATCTATACTGATAGAAAATTTGTACTCCTGTCTAGAAAAACATTTAACAACTGACTTTGAAGATTGGATTGTTTTTTATCTACAATCCAGTGTAATTGTTTGGAAGTACAATGGGTGAATTTTTTTTGAGAATTACATTGCTTTTTTTCTTGCCATGCAGGTTGTGTTTGTTTGGCGTTGGTGAAGAACTGTATACTCTGCACCATTATAATGCAGTGTCAGTCTTCTTCCAGACTTTTGCAAAAGAATATGTTTGTTTCTAGAATAGTTTCAAGTACCTGATTAGAGAGGTTCTCATGTACACAGATGTTCTAATTGACACTCGTAGACTATGCATGCATGCATGGTGCAGAGTATACAGTTCTTCACCATACATATGTACTCATGCACAGACAGACAGACAGACAGACAGACAGACAGAGCCACAATGAGAGAGAGAGAGAGACACACACACACAAACACTATCATTATCTATATTACTTAATAAATTTATCTGAACATTAATTGTATATTTATCATTAGCTACCCACCCTATAACAAGTTGAGTGAATGCAGCCTCTTCAAATAAATAAACAGATGATTATGTAAACAGGGAGCCTGTCCAGGGGAAGAAGGCTTTGCTTGTATTTCAATCCCTTTCTACCATTTTGTTGATATTTGGATGTAAAAATAAACACTGATAGTGGGGGGCAAGTTATGTGATTTGTCAAAGAGGGTGATAATTTCACAAGTGCGACCAGAGGGAATACTCACAGGATTAATAGGGAAGAATGTTAAATTCATTATCCATATGTTGGGATGAGTGCAGATTTAGTCCAGTTAGGATCTCTGTATTAGAGAGATTGGTATTAGAGAACTTTCTGACAGGACAGAATCAAGATCTGTTGAGGACAGTATTGTCAGTTTTCAGACAAGATTGAATTAAGGTCAGTTAATTACAGTAACAGTGTGATTTGGTGGAATAGATATAATCTGGAAATGTCATTGCAATCAACTAGCCAGACTCTGTGGAGGGATTTATGTTGACATATGATAGTTGTCCTGTAAATGAATGTGTTTATCTTTGTGAAACAAGTACACAATGACCTCCAGATGTTGGACTGATGTGTTCTGTTACCCTTCTGTAAAAATACTTCACCTTCCTTTGTGATGGAACAAACCAGTTTACTGGCACACGTCTTCAACCCTGTTACACTGTCATTATGCAGTTCACCTTTATGTCATTTTGCAGTTTAAACATATATGCAGTTTGCATATATATTTAATGTCATAGTTGGGATAGATTCAGTTGAATGTCATTGCAGATGGTTCCAAGTCAACTTGTTATTGTTATGCCATGTATGTGTCTGGTACTGTACCATAGGACTCTTTCAGTGTCTTGTTTCAGATAAAAGTAATGGCATAATGTAGACAGATTCAATGTCATGTTTCAGATAAGCTTAAAGGCATAATGTAGACAGATTCAATGTCATGTTTCAGATAAGCTTAAAGGCATAATGTAGACATATTCAATGTCATGTTTCAGATAAGCTTAATGGCATAATGTAGACAGATTCAATGTCATGTTACAGATAAGCTCAATGGCATAATGTAGACAGATCTTGCTGTTCCATTGGCATTTATCTAATGTCATAATGGGGATGCATTCATGGGCCTTTTGCTCTTCTAATGTCATATTCATGGTCTCATAGCAGACACAGATGTCTTCAAGGTCACTTTGTGGACATATTCATTGTAACGTATTTGATGCCATCTTCTGGACATATTCAGCATAATCTTGCTTTGATAAGTTCAATGTCATGATAAGGACAGATTCAATGTTACTTTGCAAAGAGATTCAAAAGCTCATTGCACACTGCCAGTAGAAGCCATCATCCATGGCAACCGCTGTCAATGCAAGCACATTTGCTTCAAGATGCCAACACCTTCAACCTGAAGGCATATCAATTAAAACTTAAAAAGATTTCTCAAAGTTCAGTGTCATCATACATCTTAAAATAACCACGTTTAAAAGCTTGTTCATCAGCAGGCCCATAATTAAGTTCTCACTAAACAAGAAAAAAGTGACTGGGATACTTTTTAACAAAAACTTGTGAAAAAGGAGGAAATATACTTCCAACTTCATTTAATGATGATGCAAAAATCAGACTTCTATGTTCACAGACCCACACTGCTTGATTGACAGGTCAACACATACGAAAACAAATACCTGTTTCTGCAAGCAATACCTCCTCAGATGTTGTACTTGGTGTTAAAGATACACTGAGTTCACTGTCAATGATATGCTGTGTTCATTGATGAGAATAAACCTGGCCCATTGTTTCAACACAGAGAGGATGATTGCAGAATGAATAGGTGTGGAGAGTTGGCTAGGTTGGTTTATGGCTTGTAATACGGGAGGAATAATATTCTGTATTTCTCCTTAGGGACATTGAAGGTATTTATTGGCGGTGATTTCTGACAACTTAAACCTTTAACACTTCTCAGGTCTATTTCTGACAACTTAACACTTCTCAGGTCTATTTCTGGGAAAGATGAATGTATTTCCAGAAAAATTAACAATTTATTATTTTTACCAACCACAAGAGATATATTTGCAATTTTCAAATTTGAACCTAACGTCAGACTTCAACACATTGTAACATATCTGCTACATGGAATTAAAACCAGTTTCTATAATAAGATCCAGTGTATTCCCAGACCATGTGTACAAATCTGCATAACTCCTAATCCAAAACGCTGGGAGGTATGGTGATGCCAAATGTTATTACACACCTAATCAATTTCATGTACTAGATCCCAACTTCCTCGCTCATATCATTTTGGTTGTTAATGTCTTTCCAATTTTAGCCCTGTGCTAGGTCTGTTTCAGTGTGTTTCTGATAGCTGTGATTGGTGTTTATTACACAGTTTCATCCCCTCTTCCTCTTCCAAGCAACTTCCTTTGGTGTAAAAAATCACCAATGAAGTTCTGATAAAATCAGCTGTGATGAATTTCATCTCTGCCATTTATTTTTCTTCTTCAAATGGTAGGTATTATCTAAGAGATAGTGATTCTTTCCTGATACGAGAGAAAACTGAAAACATAATATTTTTAGTGTTTCCTATGATGTCAGAAATAACTATTTTAATATTTTATGGAGGAATTATATCATGTTTTGGTCGTACAACAGTTTACAGAAAATTGTAGTAAAAAGATCCATATTAAAAATGAGTGAAAACCAGATTTGACATATGAAACAACTTGGAATTAGCGTGAAAATTTAAGAAATGAATGAAAGGATGTATACATAAATCACAGATTTGTGTTTAACACTGTAAATACTGGAGAGCATATGATGTCTTTTTCTGAAAGTAAGAAAAAAACAACTACTGCAACCTTCAGTGTTATAAAATATTTAAAATTTGAATTTTGAAAACATGATGACAACTTTATAAACTTTCAGCCAAAAAAGCTGTTCTTGTGCAAGTCTGTGTTTATCCTGCATATCCTGCTATCTGTCTGAGCTTGGCGTGTGCTACACCTTATCTTGTCAAAACCCTGTCAGACCCAACTTGCCACAAGCCATGGTTCATCTCAGGTCAGGGGAGATAACTCTGGAATCACATCAAGGATCACGTGATCCTCTGAGGTCATCATGTAACAGGACACGTAACCTTGAAGTCTTTTTCTTTGGCGGTGTCTGGTCAAAATTTATTGCTCTTTTTATTCTGTTTTATTGCTCATTTATGTACACAATTAAATTCTATTACCATCAAGAGAGCAGATTGTGAAAGTTTTACATTGTTTTTGCTGATATTTTTGATACCGATCCATGTCTTGAATTTTGCTGGAAATTCCTAAACGAAAATTCATGGATTTATAATTTGAAGACTGATGTTAATTGAAGTGTGGTAGTTCAGGATTTGCAGTGTTTATAACTTGCTGATTACTTCTGCTTTTGAAGTGCACATAAATGTTCCTTGATCTCAATTTAGTGTACAGATTTGTCAGAAATGTTGTGTTAAGAGCCTTGAGGGTTGTGGAGTACTTAGCAGAGCTAATCTTTACATAAATGCGTCATATTTCATTATTGTGCACCTTCTGCAATATAGCAGTTATTCCCTCCCTTCACCTGGTGGCCTATAGGTTTAACAAGATTATCTGCATGTGTCTGGGACGATTCATTCCAAGGATATATGCCAGGAAGGAGGTTTTAATTGAGTCTGCTGGAACGTCAATCGTTTTCATCTTAATCATTATTTCTGGGAAAGACTTTAGGAATGCTGCCGTAGCAGTTATTCAATTTTGGTGCAGATGTGATGAGTGAAAAAAATGGCAAAAACTGTCCATTTGAATTTTTTTGCCAATTATTACCAAAGTGTAATGAAAGACAAAAAGGTGTTCTCAAGGCGCCTCCAATACCCTGTGCTAATTATGTGGTCATCAAATATGTCGGTCTTATGTCCTATTTGGATATCAACTTGTGAAACTATGTATGAATTCCACCTGCAGATATCAGTATCGCAGTTCTTTAAACAAATACCGTTGGATCTTGTTAAAAATAGAAGCACCCATGGTGATAAAAACATGGACAGTATTTATCCTTGAAGCACCAGAGGTTGTCTTGGAATGGCTGATTTTCCATTGGATACTTAGTCTGTAGGAAAACGGTTTATTTATCTTTGGCCAAGTTCGCAGATGTTTGAACATAATAAGCCCGATTTTGTGTTTTTGCTCCTCACTTTGTTCTTTTTATAGAAACTTGACAGGTGCATTTTTGTACACGTTATCATGCTTTGATTGGATTTTTTAAGGCCATGTTTAATCAGTACCTTTCTGGTTTGAGATGATGGTTTATCACTGATGTGATAGAGTCTGATATAATCCAGTGTACCAAGTATGTAGGTTATGTGGTACCATAGAGATAGCATATTCATGTCAAATTTCTTATTTGTGGTATATGTCATAATTCATATTTCATTTTGAAAAACAATTTTGTCAAATTTGGTTCAAAGGACTGATACCTGTTTGATATAAATGGCACTGGTTGTGGAAATGATTTCAGTTTCCAAGTCACTTGTTTTTGCTGTTTAATTTAGCATACTTGTATATGTTTATTTTGTTTGATAACAAGAATTTTAAGATCGATTTAAACCAGTGTGAAATTAAAACTGAGAACACACATTGAATTCTTACAGAAGAAAGCACAGCATTTGATTTCTCTTCTGTTTCATCTGATGAAGGATGACAAGAATGTAAGAGAAACATGAGAAATTATTTACCAGTCTAATGCTGCTGATGTTCGAGATGCAGATGCTGAGTTGGATACCTGTTGAAAGGGAATCTTTACATTTGTTGGATAAGGATATCTTTGTTAAAAGATGATGGAGGTCTGGTGTGATTATGCTGATACTTAGATATTATCACATCAGGACCACCCAGTGGGACTATTTTGGAACCAATCAACCATTTTCCAGTTATTTTGCTGAAAGTAAGTATTTTATGAAAGTCCTAACACAGGGAATATGTTACCAAGATATGGTGGAGCAAATGCTGTTTCTAAATATAGCATTTATAGTAACTGATTAGATATCTGTGAAAGTCATGAGTGCTTCATTTTTTAATACAGTTTGTTTTCCTGAAATGCTGATTTCCAAATGCCATTCAGAATGTCCATTACTTCAAACTTGATTAAGTCATCCAAGCTGTGATCTGAATTCCAGGAATTCTGGTGCCATAAAAAGCATTCATGGATCAATGGTAACCTGCCTTTAAACACAAACAGTCATGCTACTAAAACATTCTTCAAGGGCTTGTCAACAGAATCCGTCCTTCCTTGAGTTGCCAGGAATAAATTATTTAGCAGCTGTTTCGGAATCAGTTAAAAAGCTTTAAACTGTCAAGAAATAAATCTGAAATAGATTTGATGAATATATACTCTGATAATGGCCAATGACAAAATGTGTTTATTTAGTGTGTGCATTATCATGTGATGACTGCATACATTTTGAATGTGGATTATGTCTGACAATTTGATGTTTGATTTTGAGACGAGAAAACGTCATACTGAGTTGAAGATTTTGTGTGTTTTTTTCTTGAGTTTGATTCTTTTTCTGACATGGATCTAAAAAATGTAAGGAATTTTATTAATTTTAGATTAGCTGCATTTACTTCTTTTCAAAAGATGGTATTAAATTAAACTTGATACTTAAAAATTTTATGATCAATTTAATATAAGTCTGCTTTAGAAATAATTTAATTTCTCTGTCAATTATGTGGGTATATCTTTAAGCTATAAGCACTTGATGAGGGGTCAGATAAGGTGTGAGGACTTTTTAGATTAACCGAGAAATTATAGGATCAAAATATCTGTTGCTTATATTAGACTTCAGAATTTAAAAGAACAAGATCATGACTCTATATAAGCTCATATTACATTGTGTGCATCTTTCTATATAACAATGCACCTTAACTCAATGCATATGACTTTGTAATACGATGTGAACCTACAAACAAATGTTTTGTAGAACTGGTATGGCAAGTGTATGGTATCTATTTTGGTTTCCTTTATGTTCTTTTAGCTTTAAATGTATAGCAGACATAATAAGAACTTTATTATGCCTGTCAGTGTCTGTGGAATCAGTAAGCAATAAAGACAAATGCTATGTAAATTTTAGTCTCAGCAGTAGCTATTCCCTCAATGACATGGAGTCCCGTGATTTTCTGTTTGAACACAGACTGTCTTACATTGAAAGAACTTTTATCTATGTAATGGCCAAACCTCCATGGGGGATTATTGTTATAAAACAGTACATATGTACTCTGTAGACATGATGGCTGAGAAATGAAATACCTCACTATCAGTATTGGGCCTGGTGATTATTTTCTTAGTTTTGTGCAACATGTTTTCTTTGTCGTTTCCCGATGCAATGTCTACGATTCAGCATAATGTCCCCCTCTCTGTTATTTTCTTAATAAATGTTCCTTTCAGTTCTGACAGAGCTTGTGTTTTCTTTTTGGAGACAAGAACTGCATGATAATGTTAATCAGCTGATAACTAGCTGACAGATGTCTTTAACTGTCAAAGAAATGTACATGTATTTATTTCATTCTTTGTCCTTATCTTGTTGGGTATTTTAATGTTGCATTCATTAACATCATTTAAGAATGTGGGCTGATGTACAAAAAATGAATGTGTCGAAATCAGGATTTTCAAAAATGTCCTAATTTGTTTATTTACAGTTGTCAGTGTCAACATTTACGTGGAAGCAGGGTGTTTGGAACTGTAAATAGATTCTTTATACAAGACATGTATATGTAAAGGAGTAGCTGGGCTGAAAAAGTACTGTTAAAGGGAATTAGCAATGTTTCAAAGCAGATGAATATGTTTAAGTGCACATGCCAGAAGTAAAGCGTGCATATCCAACATAAGACACACTGTGTCTTGGTAGATTGGCAACATGTGGAGATTTTAGGGATCAACCCTGTCTCACATGTGGTATCTGCTCAGAGATGGCACTTTGTTCAAATATACCTCTGTTAGTTAAAGGGTACCAAGTAGGATGAAAAGTCAACATGACTCTCCACATACAGTGAAGGTTATGTTCTTCAAAGGATAATGAAATAGTGTGTCCACTCATCTAGTCTGTCGCACTGACCCAGAAGCAAATATATCAAAGACCACACAAGTCTAGAAAATGTGGCAAGTCTAGATTTCCACAGCATCAGGAAATGAAGAAAGTCTTGTGGCTCCTTTTCGTTATTTTTAATTTAATTTATTTTGGTACTATGAACTTTATATACTTTATGTACTATTTCTGTAAAATACGTTCATTTCAGTTGTTACTGACCCACTGATCCAATGTCCAGGGTTATATTGGAGAGCCTTGAGTGTTCATCAGGGTGTACAGCAACCCTCAGCTCTTTCTGAAGCTGAAGTTATAGGCTGCAAATTAATTGTAGTTCAGTATGACATATTTTAGACATCCCCTAAATAGAAAGCATTGGGTGTATTTTGCTTGTCGTGCATTTCTATATTTACAAATTGTATTTGGAAATATAACTGAAAAAAGGAGTAAAAATATGTAGAAAAGGGTGAGTGAAACTGATTAACCTTACAGGTAATAACTTTCAGTTTCTGTATCATATTTTTCAGGGTTGTTTCTTTATGAGAAAATACTTTTAATGTGAAAAGTATTATTTCATAGCAGCAGGAAAACAACAAAAGGATACGTAAGTTTTATTCGTATTTTTGACTTTTGAGATATTACTTTTTATGATTTAATGTTACTTTGAAGAAAAATCAGTTGACCTTTGCGCTAGAAGAAATGTAAACATACTTTACCTCTGAATATGAAACCTTACTTCATTAAAGCTTTGGTTATGTATGTATGTTTGGTCAAGAGTGACAACAGACAATACATTTATAGCTTTATATTTTAAAAACAGGCATTAGCTAGAATTAATGGATATAACCTGTGAAATCTATCAACATTCTCGAGTCACTTTACCCTGTTTTTACCATTTCTTACGCAGAGTTATATGACCTGTGAGCGTTTTTCACTAAGTGTACGACATGTCCTGGAAACCCTATCACAGATTTGGTGTGGCGTTTTGCACTTGAAATAGTGCCATTATCTTCTTGATGGATGGAACACGCCTACCAGAGCAACAACTAGATATACATGGATTCTTGGGCTAAAAAACAATGGCTTTTCAGACAGATCTTGAAAGGAAAATCCACCACAGTCTGTTTTCAAAATAGTTTTTATAGTCTTGGACATATTTTTAGGATCGCCTGGGGTGTTTTTTGGCTGTTATTTGTACATTGTGTCTACCTGTTGATTGGATTACCTACAGGTGTGATCTGATGCACGGATAAAGTGATAGCTGGATAGCTCTTTTTTTTTTTTTAATCAGATTATGTCTTCCTTTCTGTGATAGTTGTTTCAGCTTTCTCATATCGAATCTGGTCAGATACCAACTACTATGTGTTTCACTCTTACCTGTGACCCCTCCCATATCAACCATCCTGCCCCCATTGTCGCATCCTCAGATTTCTGAATACCTACCCCTTCTAGTAACTACTTTTAAGGGTAAGGGTATCACTTTTGCAAGCGTACCCAGATACCCCACAACCTCTACTGTGCCCAGTCCATCTTCTTCCAACCCTTCAGAGCCCATCCTTCTGATATCCATTTTCTGACCCACCACAACCCATCTCAATTCCTGCCACCATCATCAGTTATCTCTCCCCTCGGTTCCTTCAGTTCCCAGAACCCCCTCAATTCAGTACAATGTCATGCACCTCACATCCACCAATTAAGCCTTGATAGTGTTTAGCTAAGGGATTTCAAAGCCTCTAATTTGGATAGTTAAGACCACTCTCAATTTATCCTCATCATTAAGCTGTCTTGCATTGATAGCGGACAATCCAGGCAAGATAATTCAAGGTGGTATGGAGACCCTCTGATACCCTACTTGGCAAACAGTCTTCAGTCTTGGGATTAGCTTTGTTGTAGATCTGAAATTAAGATAGGATACTTAAGTTAACTAATTATGAACATCAAGAGGGCTCTGAAATTTCTTTTGGGGGGCGGTCAGAAGATGCCCCTGGTGATATAGGGTTGAACTCGTAGGGAGAATTTTGTAAGGTCATTAATTTTTTCTGTGATTTTGACAAGGCTGATATAGTACAGACTTAGTTTAGAAGAAATTTAATTAATTCAACACAAAAACATATTTGTCATCTTCACAGATCAGAAGATAACTCTGAGGGTTAAGTTTGAGGTCAGCCTGTCTGGAAATTAAACATGAAAGTGCTATCTTTCCTATGCTTAGAAGTGTTATAAATTTAAGTCAAATGTGTTCTTTGTTGCTGTCAGTTTCTTCCAGTGGTATAATATATACACCAGTGTAATATCATTACAATGTAATCTTTAGGATGGTAGGGGGCCTTTTATATCTAGTAATGGTTAAAACTTTGTGCATGGAATTAGGCTTAAGGTGTTCCCTAGCTTCCACTAGTTACGTTTCACCTTTTGTTGGTGCTACTTGTGGTCAACTAATCATCATGAAAGACCTGCATATAGGGGATACATCACTCACTCACTCACTCACTCACTGAATTGAAATGAAACAGTAAGTTGTGTTGACATATTTCATGTCATGACATAGTGGTGATACACTACCATGATGTTGATAGTGTTTCATACCAAGTAACAAGCGTGACACGCAATAGATGATGCAATAGTATTTCTGCATTGTAAGCATTCTTGCACCGAACATGTAACCAACAGCTTTGTTTATCCACATGCATTGAGCACAAGAGCTGTTTACCCATCTTCTGGTTTCTTACTTTATAACAAGGCAATGTACGCCCAAAAACAATAAACAACCAGTCCATTGCACAACACCCAGACAAACCACTGACATTCCATTCCTGATATTTAGCAGTACCACATCTGAAACAAGTTTGAAACATTGTGTATCTCATCTTGGTCTGATGGTTCCCTCAACCACAGACTTAACCATTATTGCTGACGCTGAAGGGCTGGGATACTGTACACAGACTCAGAGAGATGCTTCACTTCACCTGATATGTACAACTTGACTGACATGCATGTCTATAGCACTCGTCATTGTGTAACAGCTACACAAAGCTAAGGAGGTGTACCTTTGTGTTGCAATGGTTGTAGTGGCGATGATGGTGGCCCAGTCATTGAGAAAGGATGAGGATGTGTGTGGATTCCCATCAAGCAGAGATTTGAGAAAAGAATCTGTAGATGTATATTGGCGTGTTTGTGACTGAAATGATTTCTGTTTCACGGATAAGTGATACTGATTGGAAATTTCCCTTTTTATCTCTTCTTTCAAGGATCTGGTTTCTGTTTATAGAATACTGGGTTGTTTTTGATAAAGACTAGACAGATGATTGACTGTGATTGATCATGTCAGTTGCAGTTGTTTAGACGTAAATTTCTTTTGTTGATTTTATATATCAAAGAAAGAAATCGTAAGAGTCATCAGTGTGAAAATATATTATTTGTTGTAAACTTCAGTAAATTTTATTCCATTAAAATTGTTTTGGAACTTCTTCCCAACAGAAAAGGACAGATTTTAAGTCAGACATGATTGAAGAAAATTGTTGACATGAATTTATTTATTATGATCATTGTGTGAAATACAATTTGGAACTGTTCAGTTCCAGACTTTGTGATGGAAGAGCGCTGTTGTTAGTCATCAATGTGTGAATGTGTGAATTTGATTTAAACAGGTTTCACATACTTTAAAAGCTAATGAAATCAGCTCAGTTTGAGTACATTTCGCTTCAAATTTGCAAATGTAATTCTTTCCGCCACACAAAAACTTTATGAAGAAATGTCAGCCGTTATAATCTCGTTCAGCAAAATTTAATACATATGTGTACAGCTGGAACATATTGATTCAATTTTCAGGTTAACATTTTGACTCAGTTTGAAATTTAATGATATGCTATTAAAGAAACATCTTTGAAGAGTATGCTATATGCAGAGTGGAATGACACGTCACTGGCAGGCTACGCCAGGATTGCTGTGTCATTTGGGAAACCAGATCTAAGTAGATTGCACGTTTTGACAGTTTCTTCTCTTATGAATTATGCATGACTGATGGTGCTGTTGACTTATGTATGGCACAGATAACATTGTGCATTATGATACAGTCTGACCGTGACATGATAATAGAATGTTCCCCTGAGACACCCAGTCATTGTCTCTCAGCCCGCAAAGTGATATCGAGTCCAGCACTAAAATGCTTTTCATATTCCAGGGGTCCAACGTTGGTAGTACCTAGTCCCATATCTGACTTGTGATCTTCGTTTTCTTTGTATAATTACAGGCAGTATGGAAAATCAGTGTCGTCAATTTGAATAAATGTCAATTATAGTAATATGCTTCTGGGTGCTTTGAAAGGGTCTCATCATCATTTGGGGTTTGTTAGTGATATTTGAGTATGTTATGTTGATTTTATTGTTTGTTTGACATGCTGGTAATTTATTTAGTCTGTGTTTGGGTAAATGGTTTAAATGTGGTTTAGATTTGGTTTTGTTGATATCATTTATGGTGTGAGTTACGTTTTTATTGTCATAAAACAAAGGTCCTTGGAACTAATTGATGAGCACATGTCAAAATATGACATCTGATTCACAGATTAACTTACAATATAGAAAACAGACCCAGCTGTTAAAATCATTAAAACTGACAATGTTCTTATCTCCAGAATCATATATCAATCCATCACTTTAGCAAGTATAGCTGTTTTAATTTCATTTACAGAAAAAGCTTGGTTTCAAATTCTCATCATGAAAATGTAAATTTTTTTAAAGTGTTGTTATTGTAATGCATAAAAATAGATATCGATGTCTTTCTCGTGCATACAGGCAGACAACTTGACCTTCTATCCTGGTGGCACACCATTAAAAAATTCTCAAGAGAGGGTTGCTTTCACGCTTGAGATGGAATAAGCTTCGAGTGTCTCACTCATGAAATGATTGAATGTCACGTGGGCCAATTACCTTGTACCTCACAGCGATTTCTGTCTGTAGGAGGGTCTTGTCCCACATTTTGATTTCTTGTCTCACTGTTGATTAATTTTAATTGATTTTATATTGCTAGATATTACTCTTGCTGTCTTATACCATGTAAAATGATACAAATGTTAATGATATGCTATTGTTAGGTTACTTTTTTATGATCATTATTACATTTTTAACACTATTTTGCATATTACTCCTAGTGAAGTCTGTTTTGGTGAATTAAGTTAAGGTTATTCTTTGGCATTGATATTGTATTGACAAACTGCAGCACTCCACTATTTACAGGGTTTTGGGCTACCTATATAGGGTAATAGTTTTGAATGTTCATGGGCATGTCATCTATAGTGTAGGGATCAGTTATGTCCCTTTGGCATATCAGGAAACTGTGATCATGGATTCAAATTCCATGTTTGCTCTGGCCTGACCATGATGAATGATGGATGACTGAAACGTTTTGACCTAGTTCAACATAATACCCCTTGAGGTCCACATGTTGGAGGAGTACCTGGGTACGACATTGTTTTATCCTGGAAGTGTAAAAGGCCTTGACAGCAGAAGCACTATTGACATTATTCCATAATATTGCTGACAGTTCCCTCTGGTAATCTAGGGACAGGTTGAAATGTGACCATGTCAAATATTGGTGAATATGGACGATGTCAGTGTCAGTTCAAAACCACTGTGACCAATTACAGAATGGACGGGCAAAGTTTCTGTTGTTCTACACTGTTTATTAACACTTGATGCACCATCAAAGCGTGGTGATATTTATGTAGGACCTTGCTCTTTGCTGGTCTGGGAAACGTGTTCAACCAGTTGGAGAAGTCAACTACTGATGACACAGCAGTATATAGAGTTACATGATAACCATGTGACGATGATGACGATGATGATGACGATGACGATGATGATGATGATGAAAAAGATGACCTATACTGAGTGACAGACTTGTGTATCACATGATCTTATGATAGGGTGACTTGTTACTACATAACTCGATCACCCCTCCTGTATATCTTGGAAGTCATTCAGTAAATGTTAAACTGGCAAACAGGCTTGTGCTAGGGTACATAGACCTGGAAGAACATTACACCTTTAACCCTGATATTCCTATCCAGTTGCCCGAGCAGGTTAATTTATTACATGCCAGGAATGGCCTAGTCTATAAGAGGAGCAAGTCCACTAAGATTCCTATAGAAACTCCAAAAACTAACACCATCACACTACCAGGTGAATGAACAGACTGCTCTCTTCAGAGGAGTTGATGTTTCCACTACTTTGACTGTTGTTTAGTCTTGGGCTGATAGTGGTGAACACAAGTCCAATCCATGGTTACAAATCGCTTTACAAAACAAGCTGGGTCTGTTTCAAAATGATGTGAATTCTCAAATTAAGTTATAAACCCTGAGTTTTTCTGATGAAGAGTATGTCTTGCTGGAGCCTTTGTCATGCCTTGTTCCTTCACCACAGTGTTCTCATGCTTGGTTTACTGGCTGTGAGTCATCTGACATCAGTATGTTCTGCCGTAGCAGCAGGTGGTGGCCTTTCTGATCTTGGATCGTCTTAGAATCTGTCTGTTCCCTTCCTGTACTCCACTGCACACGTAACTGTGAGAAAGAAAGGATTATCACCCCCTAAATTTGACACAGTGAATATATGGCCACTATGGTGCCAACACAAATAAAGGGTGGTATATTGATTTATATTCATCCAGAGAAAACAGGTATAAGTTCAGAGCTTTTCATGCAGAGGCTGACCAAGTCTAGGCAGTCTTTAGGTGATTCAGTAGGAAAATATTTGGCTAGCAGATTGTTCTGAGACTGTATCAGACCTTAAGATTAAGTTGAAAAAATATACTTTAAAAATATTCCCGGATTCTCATCACCAAAGAAATACAGCTAAATATCACCATAATGTCCTTACATTCAATGAGTTAAATGTGAAGAAATGTAATTGGCTCAATGACATCTGCTAATGTTTTCCTTACAAGTGATTTAAAGAAACCTGCAGTCATGTAAACAGGTGAAACCAGGATACGTATCATAATTAACTTGATAAAGAATAAAAAAACCCTGAGAGTTGAGAGTAGTATGGTACCCAAGTTGACATTTAAACTCTCTCCAGTTTATCAAAAAATGAACAACTTGGGAATAAATAATTGCAAAAATACTTGCTCTCTGCCTTAAAACCTATGCCAGGATAGTGTAGAAAAAAAAGAAGGAAATCTAGTAGATAAATTTGTAATCTTTGTCAAGTAGGTTTCTTCCCTGTGTGCTGAGTGATGGGATTTTTGTTTGGGTCAAAGAGTTTGTGTTGTAATCTTATCAGTATTCCTGGGCAGATTCTTTGGGAAAAAGTGAATTTACCAGTGCAGAGGCTGTTGATTTAGAAATCAGCAATATCGGTACATTGACATTTACAGTCAGTGAGAGAAAATTCAGAAGAAACTTCAGATTTATGATGATGTACTTTTTCTTTCTTCTTGTGTTCCTTATGTATTCACATGTATAGTACAGGTAATGGTTAATTTACTTGAACTTGTGTTCCTTATGTATTCACATGTATAGTACAGGTAATGGTTAATTTACTTGAACTTGTGTTCCTTATGTATTCACATGTATAGTACAGGTAATGGTTAATTTACTTGAACTTGTGTTCCTTATGTATTCACATGTATAGTACAGGTAATGGTTAATTTACTTGAACTTGTGTTCCTTATGTATTCACATGTATAGTACAGGTAATGGTTAATTTACTTGAACTTGTGTTCCTTATGTATTCACATGTATAGTACAGGTAATGGTTAATTTACTTGAACTTGTGTTCCTTATGTATTCACATGTATAGTACAGGTAATGGTTAATTTACTTGAACTTGTGTTCCTTATGTATTCACATGTATAGTACAGGTAATGGTTAATTTACTTGAACTTGTGTTCCTTATGTATTCACATGTATAGTACAGGTAATGGTTAATTTACTTGAACTTGTGTTCCTTATGTATTCACATGTATAGTACAGGTAATGGTTAATTTACTTGAACTTGTGTTGTTTTGAGAAGTTTAAAAAAACATACATTTCACTTCTTGCTTTCTTGAGTGATATATACGTGTACCTTTGGCGCCATTAAGATTTAGCTTACTGTGAAGGAACATTGTATCTTAGCTACTGTTCTTGCCATCTACTGCTGTTATTTCTCACTGCAGAACTACAAACTTAAGGTGTAAAGGGAGTGCAGTTGTTGATTGCAGTAGCGTCACTGTTATGTTTTGTCAACAACAGCATGAAGTCAGTTTCATGGATAAACTCTGTGTAGGGCAAAAACTGTACAGCTGTCTAACAGTATTTTTAGACTTCTTTCATATTTAGCTGGCATCCAAAAGCTATTTCATGTAGAGGGTTGTGTACCACCTTTTGATGTAGCAGTGCTGGGCTATCTTGTTTCATGTATTTATTCATGAATAGCTCCTGTGAAATTGACATCCCTGTAGAGAGGTCAGTGTAAGCCACAACTGTGCAGTGAAATAAAATATATGATATTTTTGGAAAGGGATTGAAATAGATAATTTGAGCTAAATTTGGTGTTTGTGAAATGACTAAATTAAATTTATGAGCTGTGAACTTTAACAATTACTTTCACTATTACTTTTTATGTTTATGGGAGCAGATTTTGTCGAAATATATGTCTTAATCATTTTCTCAGGTCAGGGCTGAAATTGGTGTTCTTGATTTCTCAGACAATATGTCTTTGATGTGCTTTCTTTGCATTATAATGGGAACAGGTTCATTGTGTCACATAGTCATTAAGTGATATTTAGCAGTTTCCATCCTGAATAGGGAGATGAATTGCATAGTTCTTTGGGCATTCATTCAAGATCTGTGTTTGATTCTCAAAAAGGGTACAAGATGTGAATTCAGGATGCAGCACGATTTTGCTGAAGTATTGCTGAAAGTAACATAAAACACTCACTCACTCACTGACTAGAACGTAGAAGAAATATGTGATATGTGATATGAAGATATCTCAAGCCCTCCCACAATGTCCGTATTGAGAGCACAATTCGTCCTTAAAAAGTCATCAGTAGTTGTCGAGTGTGTTTGCATAAGGTACAACCTTGAGACATGACAGATGACCACAACTGACCAGTCATCAGCACCATTCTCAAGGGACTGCTTATAACCAATGACCAATGAAAGCGTTTGTGACATGACCATTACTCTCTAATAACTGCCACTGATTCCACTTGCGTCTCAAGACACTTTCATGACCTTTCTGATAATGTCTGGTAAGAGACTATACCTGAAATACTATCCACCTTGTGTGTTTTTTGGCAGGGAGTTATGACGATGTGTTGTGCTTCCAGATAACTGTTATCCCATGTTAGTACCAACCATCTGAACCCTTCCTTTCTGAGAGTCATTCCTGGCAGGGCAATTCGCAGGGGCTGGTGAAGTTCCTGGTCTGAGCTGATTATGCCAATAAGACCCACCATTTGTAAACTGACGATGTTGTATGCCTGGAATGTTGGTAATGGGTGTTATTTGTGCTTAGTGTTAAAGATTACATATGCCATGTCATGTGTTGGAAATACTTTTTTTTGGTAGATTAGCTGAAACATTTTCGATCTCATGTGATTCCATTATTGTTAAGGTGCAGAAAAATTCTAAATAATTGGTAAAATGTCTTGTATTACTATTCACATTTGTTAAAAACATTTATTCATCTGATCTTTTTATTTCAGAAATCTCTTTTAAAAAACATACACCATTGCAAACAACTGATTAGATATATGGAAGTATATATTCTATTTGCAGCAACATTCTTTCAGCTGTTTTTCATCAAGGAATACATTGCTTATATATTTCTTTAGTTGCCTCGTAGCACAAGCCTTTCTATTTCATTAATGTAAAAATATTCAGTGCAGTGGTGTTCTCATGTTTAACCATTACCATGCTATCTATTATTCCATGTATTTCACAAGGATCCAGCCCAGTCAGGTCATTCATAGAATTGTACATGGATCATACATAGCCCGGCCATAGCAGGGTCATTGCTTGTTCCTAGCTTTGTTTACCAAGTACATTGCCCTGCTTGTCATGTATATGACACTTGTGCGTCAGAGGCTATCCCTCAATGAGCTTGGCTTCATCTTCATCACTGATGCCATGAATTCTGACAGCATGGCCAATGGCTATCTCTTGACCAGGGCTTGTTTATGGCCAAGGAAAGCTATTTGTCTTGCTTGTTTTGAGACCATGCATACTTAGTTAGTACATTTTAGATTAGCTATCTGCAGGTGGATTTTTGGACTAAGACATGATATCTGTTGAATGTTTTCCTGGTACTATTTGTTTTTATACCTTGGACAGGAGGTACACAAAATACAAATCAATTTCATGGACCGACATTTCTCTTTCATCTTATCTTTCTCATCTATCTTTGTTGATGCAGAGTATTTCTTCTGGCTAGTGATGATTTTGTTTTTCTTTGTAGTTGTAAATACTTCAGTCACTGGTGAATTCTTGGCTCATTAGGTGTGAAATGTTATAAAACACCCTTGAAAAACGGTCCTGTTCCTATAGAGGAATACATGTTCACGATGGTAATGATGAGATTAAGTTTGTTCACCCTCAGCAGTGTTTACACTATTATCAACAGCAGTACATCACTTCAAAATGATCATAGGTTCTTGTTTGAATGAAGTCGTTTTTCCCTGCATTTTTACAACATTTGAGATATAAAGAACTGATTTTTTGAAAATGGCACTAATTGCTGTTGAAAGACTGACATTTGTATCAACAATGGTTAGTTCTTGTATCATGTACTGTGATACATGGGCAGCAAGAGCGTACCATTTGTCAAGTCTCAGACTTCTCCTGTAGGCTTTGACAGAATGATGAGTGTTGCAGGCACTCAAGGGGTAAATATAGACCTGTACATTGCAGAAATGGCCCATTCTGACCAATGATACCATCAGTGCATATTTCGCATTGTTTGTAATGGACAAGAAACACGTTTTGGTTCATCAATAATGTTGTACCTGTAGGCATACTGAACCAAAGTTACATTTTAGCCACTGGCGCCAAGGGTTTTTGGTTTGTATGTCATATAGTGTATACATCAGTGTATGTCATAGAGTGCTCTTGTTTATCTGTACCTCTGTTAACAGATCAGTCTTGGCAGCACACCAAAGCTTACCTAGATATATAGGTTAAAAAGTTTGAAATGGTTCTTTAACCTGGTGTGTGCCATGGTTGTTTATTTCAATTGTCATACAACACACTGATGCTAATTTCAACTTGCTACCACTGATAAGGTACCTGTAACCATTAGTGCCATGGTTTCTCAGCTGGTGAGAGGTTTACAAGAAACTATTTTTGCAATGTTCCAAAATCTGAATAAATTCTTACATTTGACAAAAGAAAAATGTGTGTACAAAACATCAGAAAAAAACATTTTAAAAAGTACTGAGCTGAATATTGAATTGAAATACTTCTAAAAGGAAACTGAAATATATATCATGCATATTTCATTCCAGTACTATGTCTATTTCAAGCTTTGACATGTAATTAGGAAGAGAATATCTATGAAGCAGTCCTGATCTGCCAAAGCTGCGGCACTAAATTCTTGTTCCAATGAAAGAGAGGTATTTAGACAGTAGACTAGCGATCAGAGGAATGTAGATATGTATAGGTGGGAAGGTACAGCTGTGGGAAACAAAGGAAGAAATTGATACAGTGCTAGATATGTCTACCTACAAGGATGGGCCAAATGCCGCTAAGGTTATTCTGGGCATAGCGGTCAGTGTAAGTTTATATGGATGTAAGTGTAACTAGTGGTTAGGATTATGCTAGTTTACACAAAACTGTAGCTGATGGTAGGGACTTTTGGAATGCATTTTCTGCAGTCAAAGTCAATCATGGATGGAAAAATAACTAATTGTAATAACTGAGTAATTGGAATAATTGACAGAGATCCATTCTAAGGAATATATTTTGTGAGGTATTTATGGTATTTAAGTATTCATCTGTGTCCAACTTTGACGAGTTTTTACAAATAATGTTTTATTTGCTTTATCAAGTCAGTGATGTAGTTTCTTTACCCTGCCAGAAAATTGTGGTTTATTGTGAGTTATGCTTTGACCTGTGAAATATGTTTTACTGTGAGATATTCTTGGCCCTGTGAGGTTTTTCAGTGTGAAGGTAAATTTCACAATTATGTGTGAGCTCCACAACACGCATCACCAGCCCTGTTGTTACAAAGTCTTGCTGTCACAGCGGAGTCTAGTGGTCAGTTCAGTCATATCAACCCTTTCCTGCTGACTCTTGGACTGTTTGCCTGCAGCGATTGGAACCAGGATTCCAGCCTTGGTAGAGTTCCTGATGGCATATTGATTCCAAGTTTAGTTTGAGGAACAAGATTTTCAGGTCTGCTACCCAGAAATGGGACTAGTAATGAATGTCTGCAAGTAATTCCACCATTTCTGGGCCCATTTCAAGACTTATGTCTGCAATTTTAGCACCAGAAGCTGGCTTAGGAACTCTTGAATGGTGAAATTAAAGAGAATTAGTTGTAAGAAGATTGACATATTGACTTTTGGTTGTGCTAAAAGTTATCTGTGATTGAAATTTTGACACTTAGTTCAGATCAGTAACATTAGGGTCAGAAATTTCTGACAATGAGAAATTGGCCACAATAACAGTAGTAAGTGGGTATTTAGTTGTCTGGCCTGAAAATAAGTACTGATGTAGTAAACAATCTTATTACTTCATCACCAGTTTGAATGTGGTTTGGCAATTCTCATGTGTTTTGCTAATAAAATAATCTATTCAAAGTATTTCTTAAATATGACGGGAAATTGAATTATATTTGATATGATTATTGAAAGCAAGAATTTCCTCATTTTCTTTAATCTACCATGTAGAAAATGATAGTGTCATTTAAATATTCATTCAGCAAGACGTGGCCATATACATTTCATGGTATGGTGCTGTCCAACGAAGACATCATTGAAATGGACATGCCAGGAACTAAATGCAGTCGAAGAAAGACATTAATATGGAGATAAATCTCTATCAAGAGTACTAAAATCTTTATGATTGACAAGTATGATAAGACAGGGGGATTACATTGTGAGAGGGGGTGGGGGTATCAGTCAGGGAATGGGTTCCTGACAATTATGATCTTGCTCATTTATTCATCCAAGAGAATAAACTGCCAGGTCCAGGACATTAGAGCTCCTACCTATTTCTTATCTTACTTCTCCATCCAGCTATCTTCTGTCACACATCCCTACCAACTTCTGTTCAGCCTTGAAAAGCCAGCTGTGCCTTCATTTAACTGTTATCTTTCAATCTTGTTAAAGAAATTTATGAAAAAAGTTGTAACTATCCCAACAAAATATATTTATGTGGTATCTTGTTTCGAAGGCAAATGTTTTTTGTTCTGATGAACATACATGTTTACATGTTCTTCTTGAAAAAGAATTTTGTAAAGAAGTATCACAGCAATCATTGACTTCACGAGAGTTAGGACTGAACACAAGATAAAGATCTTGATGTGACCATGGGGAGGATAGAACCTTACTGCCAAAATGATCAGGAACCTTATCAAGTTGAACCAAAATGATTTTTACTTAAGGTAAATTTGAGTTTGGTAGATAACTGCTCTTTATCTCTCCATATTAGGGCAACAGAATGATGTTTAGATTTACCTAGTGGAATATTTTTAATATTTTAACAAGTCCTTACTTTTGTCATATTTTTAAACCTCCAGGGTAACATATTGTGCGCATTCCTGTAGCCTTGTAGCCTTGCAGTGATACACAAATAAAGGTGAACTTAAAGCTGGAAAATTTCAAGAAAGTGTGTAGAATCAATGAAAGAAAAAGAAATCAAAATCTAGTTCTGGTTAATGTAATAACAATTACACAGTTTGAAAGACATCAAGCCAGAAATAGATACAGAAGGTTTGTTTGTGTGAACATTTTGTGGCATAATAAAACATTTTGCTTGTTAGACTGACATAAACAGTCAATATTTTATCACTGGAATATATTTAATAATTGTGTAGGTTGGAGGAGCTGAAACTATTGATCATGAATAAGGGTGGTAAGGATATTGTAACATAGCCTTGACCCAATTTTTAAAATGGAAATGGATGTCAGTGCTAGTGAAACTGACTACAGTAATCCTAATACATATTTTTATTGGATTACACTTTCTCTATAATCCTTCCTGGTTACATAAATGTCTCATGACCCAGTGCTACTTGACAGAAATTTACCACAATCGATGTGGTCAATTTCATATTTGCCAGTTGTTGTCCCAACGCACTGGAAATACCGCCCTCTCTTCTTGAATAATGGGCTTGTGTTATTCTGGCCTTGATTGTGTGATTCCCATCTGATCTTGTCTGTTTCCCAATCATCCCTAGTTGGCAGCTACCATGCCCATCGGGAAGCCATTAAAGTGCCATGTACGGAGTTATGTTGCACTTTGACCCTGGTCTATTTCACTGTATCAATGTGCAGTTTTGACATTTCCTCTTATTTAGATGCTTCAATTGTTAAACAATCAACATACAATTCTGATATCAGACATTGAGGAAAGAGTGCCAAAACCAGCAACATTTTGTGTGAATTTAACCATGCTAGACTCCATCAAATTGACAGAGGGGTGTTGTCAGTTTGGTGGTTAATGCTCTTGACACCTTGTTGATGTGAAATCTACATGATGCATCTGGTAATAGACCATGGTATGCACATGTTAATGCAGATTAATTTACTTTCTGTGTGTGTTGCAAACTCGCATCAATTCAAATTCCTGACAGAGAATGTTTCCTGGTTTTGGGAACCAAATGTTTGGATGCGGTGATCATCAGAATGAAAGAATGCATTGTGCGGAAGGAAGATTGTGCAAATGTTTGGAACTTTTTTCTCATCCTTTCTGATAAATCACTGGATCTCATCAAAGACAAGCATCCCACTTACCACCGACTTGACTGGACCATGTTGATTCTCAGATCATGTTTAGAATACTTGCCTTACAAGTCATTAATACATTGCTGCAGATATTGACATCATTGGATGCTCAAAATGGCAGATTTTCAGAACAGATCCAGGTCTTGAATGCTGATCTGAGATGAATACAGTTGTGGTTGAAGTTGGAAGAAACACATTGCTTGTAGACATCCTGAATCTATGTTCATGTTGGATGATACCAATATGTACTTGGTGAATTTTAGAATTGGCAATATAATTAAGAATTTGATGGGATTTTAACTCTGGCCATTTGTTGAAGAGAGCGATTTTACATGCAGTCTTATCGTCTGTGGCTTTTCAAGTCACGCCCTGTGTCAACTGGTTGAATAAGAGACAGGCTATTTATATCAGGCAAACTGGGCAACACAAAGACTGATATGGGGGAATTGCCAAAGTGTTTCTTCCATTTCCAGGAGTCTGAAGATTATGGTAAGCATGAATTCTTGTAATGCCAAATATTTGCAGGTGCTGTAGAGTTTAAATTCCACACACTTTTTAGTTTGGTTTCATGTTGGATGTCAGTGTTTAATTGATGTTGTTTGTGTCGACAATGAGAAACATGTTTCAAGATACCACTATGGTAAATATAAGCAAGTGGCTGGCTGGATTTATTGTGTATGAAATTATCAATCTGATTTTGCAAATGATAAGTTTTGAATGTTGTCTGATATTGATAACTCATAGTGACAAACTGTTATGAAGTATTTCCTTAGCTTTGTACATGAAATAACATCTCTGACCGAGACTTGTAAACAAGATCTAGTAAAAGTGCATTGACCTGTGAATTTGTCATTGAAATTTACGATTTGAAATAAATTGTATAGTAGCATCAATGATGCTTAATTGCTCAGTGTATTTGGTTTGTTAATTGATTTCTTATCATAATTCCCAAAATCATTCGATCAAATTGTATCTGGCTGCTAGGTATCATTTTATTGTTACCTAGACAACCAGGTGACATGTGTGACACAGACATCACTCCATGTCTGGAGTAAATCAGCAGATATCTGAAGTAGGGGCAAGTGGCATGGCCATATGGCAGACATTTCAAGGGGAGGGGCAAGGAAGGGTTCTGAGAGAGACTTGATGGGGCTGGATGTGGCGGCAGTGGTGAGTTGATACCTCCCATCCCTGTGAATAGAGTCATGGCAGGGAATTAGTCAGTTTGAAAAAATTAATTTGCTATTGACTTGAAATTAGCATTTAGTCTTTAGTTCTCATGAAGTGTATTGTACCCCAATGACATAAAACAAACATATTTATTGAGCAGCTTTTCACATTAACTCACTTGATTTTGTTATTTTTCAATGTGTATTTTGTTCACACATAAATGTGTACATCATCTGTAGTGTATTTTGTGAAGGGATACATTCATATCTCCTGAGATGTACATCAAAACAAACATTTAGCTGAGGCAGCATATTTCTCACAAGAGCTTGACTCGTCCAGATCCTGGTGTTGATCTACCTCAACCCTGGCATGTATACATTTCTCATCTGAAGTGCAAATGGATGACCTGTCCATTCCCAGGTGGTGACCACTGACTGAAATTCAATCTGCTTTTCATGAGTGCCCTTTGGCCACACCATTGGTCAGCAGGGTGAAATATGCAAGGATGGGGGCCTCAAGATGGCACTATTTTCTTTAGAGTCGGCCACCAGGATCAAGACCTGGGATAAGTTTGTAGATACTCTGTTGAGATTTGGAGATTGGCTCTAGTGCTTCTGATGTTTTTTGTGATAATATTTTGCAGACAAGATTCTTAGATTTTAAGTATTCCTGGTGTGGATGAATGAGACACCCTGATAGGATCGCTTCAGATTACGTCATATGTGAAATTGATGTGATGTACATTTCATGTGGGTGTCAGTCAGGTAATTCCTGGCAGGTATCAGATTGAGTTAAGATAGAGACAGTGCAGTATGAATAGACCCCCCACCAACCAGTGTGGTAATGACCCACTAATTGACAGTGGCTATACAGCCAGACATTGATTCCAAATTTGGCATAATAGCAACACAGGTTCAAATGAAACCAAATCTTTAAATAAATTCTGGGGTTATTTGGATACTGTATGGATCCATTGCTTTGTGTGCCTTTATCATCATGCATCACTTGCATCAAGTTCATGCAAGCAATCCATTAAGATCCTGATTAGAACTGGCCTTCAGCCACCCATGCTTGTCCTAAAAGGGGGCTAACGGGATTGAATAGTAAGGCTTGCTTACTTGGCTGACTTGTGTCATCATATCCCAGTTGTGGAGAAAGATGTTCATGCTGTCGATCACTGGATTGTCTTAATTATTTGCAAACTTCATATAACTTGAATATCAATAAAAGCTGCATTAAAGAATAACTGCAACTTTATTGTGAACTAAGGAATGAACATATGTTTGCTTCAGTGTCACATGCATAACGGTTATCTTAGATGTAAGGCTGCTATGTTACAGATCATTGTCTGCATCCACAAAGCCTTCATATCGTTACGATGTTCATAAGCCTATGATAATGTATAGAGTTGTGACAGGTCGTAACGTTATGAACACTTTGTGGATCGGCACCCTGAATTCAAGTGTTGTCAAACCATGTAGGTGTAAACTTGCTTCTGTCATACCGATGTGTTATCAGGATACCTAAGAAAGCTTACATCAGTGTTGACCTGGTATCATGATAACTGTTCAGTTCAGGTCCAGAAAGACAAAAACTGATACATAATCTGATTCAGTGTAGGTCAATGATAACATCAGGCTTATGCTTATGCTGATATGGGGTATCATTGTAACTATACAGATTAGGTCCATGATAACAAAAGCTTGCACCTACACTTTTGAGGTATATTGATGTCAATTCAGTTGAGGTTAATGATAACAGAAAGCCTACACCTATACCTCTACTATTATGATAACTCATCAGTTCAGGTTATCAGGTTATATTTGTGTATAGCCTGCTGTTATCATTTACCTGAGCTTAAAAGCTGGTGAGTGAATGGAAGCCATACTTAAGATGTATGGAGCCAATTTCACAGCAACAGAAAAATAATGTCTTGATTTGTCAAACCAATGGTTGATATCATGACCAAAATGTTTGTTTGTGTACAGCTACATGCATTGTAAAACCAGATTCAAATTTCTGTTTAGTGTAATATATAAACAGGATCTAAAGAGTATAAACATTAACAAGATGAATTTTCAGTAGAGATGACCTGTAACACCAACTGACCAGTTATTCAACAAAACATTCGCCATCACACAGCATGGAACCAGACTGACCTAAAAGGTCCAAGACAATGGTTTTATATCATATATTTAGAAAATGCTGTAAGGCTTGCTATGAGCACAATTATCAATATACGTGGGCTGTGATGAAACGGTTGTCTTTATTTGTTTGGCACTATCACAAGGCTATCCATTGTGGAGCTGTTATCCAGTTTAGTTAGACCCAGGTCCCAGAGGGTATCCAAACCAGCTCTGCTGCCACTGTATGGCATCAAACCAAGTTACCATACTAATTGATATTTCTGGCATACCCCGAGGAATTGGTAACATCATAAAGCAAGCTTCACTAAGATGTGCATCATAATTTTTGTTTACATGGTAAAATTATATTTGGAGTTATTTGGCTCTGTTAATTGTATGTTAACAGTTCTGATTTTTGTATTTGTAATAAAGCACTTGATCAAATATTTCTGAATAGAGGAATAATCTAAAACTAAGGTAAACCACATCTGGAGGATATAATTGGCAATTGTCAAGACATTTGTGAAATTCTGAATTTACAGCCAACCATTATCATAGTGGATGTGGTATAAAAGTGTACTTTGATTCTGCAATGCTTTCTTTTGTTGACAGGATTATTGATCAAAACACAATGCAAGATTTTTAATTAAGTTTTATTTGAAAATTCTGTGACTTCAAGGAATCTGTCCATGGGTTTGACAGATTTAAGAATGTAATTCCTCGTTTGAGAAATAGTTTCAATGGTTATTGTCAGTTGAAGTGGCGTTTGACTGCTGATTTCCCTCTGGTAGAGATTTCATTGCTTTATATGATATTACATTACGAAATGAACATGTCAAAATTAGATGGATCTGACACATGGATGCTAAATAACACAAGCTAATTATCTGTGGATGCCTTCAAGCCATTTCCCCATCACAGTAGTGATCTTCATGTTTCTTTATAGGCAGTCAATTAGGTCAATGTCCAACAAAAAAATTACCTTGAATTTGATTTACTTTGGTAAAATTTTAAAGCAAATTTTAACGTGACAGCAGCCTTTGCGAGTGACAAAATTAACAATTAACTGATAACTGCCACATCAACATACATGCTTGTTGTTAAACACTTCTTTTGCCAATTATCCCAGCTATGATGTTGCTTGCAAATACAGTGGAAGCTGTCTAAACCGGCACTCACTGGGACTGAAGGAATAATCCGGTTTAGGCAAGGTGCTGGATTGTAGAGCTGATGGAAAATGTACAAGCCTTGGATGGGGCTGAAATTGTATGTCACTGTTGACAGCTTGCCAGATTGGACAGATGCCGGTTTTGACAGCTTCCACTGTAATGCGTTGACAAGACGATCTCCAAATATGCAATATGGTTGTTAGCATTATTGTCATCAGAAGCGCATGCCACAGCAGTATAAGCATCCTCATCAGTTTCACCATGATGTTGCTAAAAGTCTAATGTTTGATGTATATTTGCAGCCGGAAGTAACAGAACAAAAACCTTCAACATCAGAGGCTAATCAGTCCTGTAACCTTCTCAAACAGATTCCATTGGTGTAACAGGCAAAATATTTGTGAACGTTATATGAATGAGTTGAAGAAAGTTGTGGCAACACCAGGTGTCGTTTACTTGTTTGAGGTATTTGGCAATTGTTTACAATGGCATGCTTTTCAGTAAAACATGATATGACATGACGTTTGCAAAATGTATGTTGGCCCTGTGGTACCTGGTTAGTAAAAATTCAACAGGACCACTAAATGATAAGTTTGCAGTGGTCCTGGTGGCTAGTGATTTTTAAATTGGGACCAATGATGTACAGACAGGACGACTAATTATCGTCCAGTCACTGTGGTCTTATGGGAAATGTTGAAATGTTTTTTTTGTGGATATGTGTCTTGCTATTGTGGAACATGACAATAGATTTGATGAGTAGCAGCTACATTGTGACACATTATCAGTGTAATCTCAGGAAGAATTATTGAGGAATATAATCCGTAATATGACAATGATCATTGCAACATGTTCATTTCCAGCATCAGAGAAATGTAATCCCCCAAATTACCATCAGCTGATCAACCAGGAAGCTTATCAGTAGAAATCGACATGATATATATGACAATAGCACCATTTATCAGTCAGTACAGAGAGCTAACAAGCAGTGAATTGTGATGTAGAACTGGCCTTAAGTGTGGGTGTAATTGATGCTCTCAGAGGACTGATTAGCTTTAATCACACTGTTAATGCAACAGTCCAGTTCGTCAGTCCTCAACTCATTGGTCAGTTGATTGGTCAGCTGATTGTATCAGTTGGATGAGTGGAGTGTTTGTGGGTAATGGGCTTGGTGGAATGGACATGCACGGATGAAATTAACAACTCATGTTTGGAGAAGAATCATATTGACATTCCTGTGTTGACAGAGATCTTGCTAATGGAGTTGACACATTGAAGAATTAAATGCCATGTTTTGCTTTGTTTCCTTGGTTTGAAAACAGCTGAGTAAATTCAGATTTCCTGGAAACTAAGAATTAGTATTGAACTCTTGGCTTTTCAGAAGGAGCGTGGAAGATATGTGGTCTTCAAACAAATGATTGTGCATATTGTTTTACAATTTTGAACTGAGAAGTTCTTCATTTGAATATTGTACCATGGTTTGGATCATGAGAAACAGTGCGACATCAGAGGCAAAGTGGTCCAGCTTACTTGTGAAATAAACATTGACTTTTTGCATTTAGGGAATCAACTAGGACCATTTGCTATATACAGGAGATTGATGAAGGAAAGCCAATGTTCATGGGCCCAGTACATGAAATTTGCGTGTGGAAGACAGACATTGTCATGTAGATGTTAGTCAGTGAAATTGACGTGATTCAGGAAATTGATGAGAAACCATCAAAATGAAGGTAGTGTGTCTTTCCTGATTCTGATGAAGTATTGTCGCAACAGGTTGTCATAGGAACCACCCTGTCTGGTTCCATCAATCACATTGGGGCTGTTCATTTCCTTTGTGCTGAAAACAGATTTCTGTGGGAATTAGTTGAATTTGGAACAAAATGAAGGAACTGGATTGTCTGCTGGATGTAGCAGTGCATACGTCATACATTGGAGGTGGAAGATTGATGATTATCTTCAGCTGAGAGATTGGACTATTACTGTATTGCAAGATATCATTGATAAAGATTTTTTTGTGGGTTGTGCCCATTTTAAAATACTAGTAGATGCACCTTGCCTCTAATATGAATCCTTCCACATATGCTGAGTTTATTGACAAATTAATACTCATTATAAAAGAAAAATGCAACTGATTGTGACAAGATGTCAAGAGGGATGTAATTTCACATATTTCATAAGGAAATGAACATAACAATAACATTCTGGAAGGTTATATCAATACCTTGCACTGAAATTGACAAGTGTACTAGACATTCAAACTGACAGCATAGGTGTTGATTTTGACATTTTGACTGTTCCTCCAGTGTAAGTACAAGCACACCATGATACTGACATGGTTTAAAGTGAAGAGATCACCAGCTTGTGTTGGTGTACCATGTAATGTACATGCATGTCCATGAGATAGACATGGCTTGTACGTAACAAAGCTTGCGTCGAGAGGAAATTGACAAGAATCCGGCCATGAATTCTATCTGCAACTGTTCTTCAGAACAAAATTGAAACTTTAAAAAAATAGGCGCTTTGATAAAGTCAAGTAAACTTGCATATGCTGAGGGTTTGGGAGGTGTTTTTAATGAAGTTCCTGTATGCAAATTTTCAAGCAGGTTTTATTTGTGTCTGAAAGCTGCTTGATCGATTCAGATCAGAAACAACTATTCATGTATCATCATTTAGAAAGATATTGACAAGATTCCACTGCAGTTATTCTGACTGTCCAACACTGGTTGAGACCAATCAAGGCAGGATTGGTTGTTCAGTATTCATGTATACATCACAGCCTATTTTCAGAGCAAATTCCATGATATAGCTACAGCTGGGATATGTGTACATTTCATTGATATGAACATGCCTTCTTGTACAAAGCGCAATCTACACATGCAGGAAGAGCACTGACTGGCCGGATATGCTTATCTTCAAGAGTCAGATTAGAAAGTTGCCAAAAGATAGCCCTTGATACAAGAAAGTAGCCAAGAGGTAGCCTCTGTACAATAAAATAGCCCTGTATAGAAACTGTGGTACCAGCTGGAGTACAGTAGAGTAAAGCAAAAGGTGATTGTCTTAGGGTGTGGGAAAATTCTAGATGGAAATTATGCTTCTTCTTAATGACATAAAATCAGTGTCTTGTAAAATCAGTGTTTTGTAAAATCAGTGTTTTGTACTATCAGAGTTTTGTAAAATCAGTGTTTTGTAAAATGGTTGTGTTTTGAGCTGTTTCTTGAGGAGAACTGTCAAGAGTTCTCGTAACTTCATCATCTGACTTATAGTTAGTGCAGCATGTTTGGAAATCAAGAATTAATTATCTGGCATACTGGAGCCTGTTAAGAGTTCTTGGATGAAGAATTTTCCTGCATACATTCCTGACTGATGAAAATATGCTCACATTTATTTCAATGAAAATGTGCTTGTCATGTGCTTCCATAAACTGGAATTGTCAGCCATGCTTTTTTTCAATGTTTGTTTAAGCTTTGCTGAGTGTGTCAATGAACCTGATATTTAGGGAATAATTCTGTTACAAAATTAAATCCAATGTAATATTGATTTAGTATCAAATGAAACTGAACAGATGTGATTAAACTAAACAATTAGAAATACACACGCAAAATCCCCCATCAGAAAGCAAATGAGGTATTAATTCCGTATTTACGACCACCAAAGTATTAACAACTAGTGATAAATTATCTGTAGTTTGGGATTGGATAACGTTATAGAAAAGCATTAGGCCTGAAAACAATAGGAGAGCAAACGAAGGTGATACTGACGTGCTATGTACGCTGATAAGGGAATCAAAGACCACGTTACAAACTACCAGTAGTGCACTGAGCCAGTGGCATTTAACTAACCTAGGCGATATCGAGTGATATTGGCATTGCTGGTGCCAGTCATGGACAGCAGGAACAACAGAGTGCTATAGGCTTTGTCCTGTTTATGTTTTGCCAGCTGGAAGGAGATTATATCAAGAGATATACACTCAAGTTGCCTGAAATTGACTTGCTTTGTGAGAGCTATTGACCAATACTGGATGTATGTTGTGTGAAGTTGACTTGATTTGGAGATCAGCTGTTAACGGTTCACAAGCCAAGAAAACAAAGGTGGAGAAGTTTCTGAGAGGAAAGTCAGTGAATGTTTGACTAGACTCTTCATCTTTTGATGGACTTAATGTTTTGATGACTTTTACTGCTTTGCAAATATACAGTGTGTTTCCAGACTTGAAATTGACATTTACGTGTGTCAAACAGAAATGTATGTCAGAATGTGTACTTGGCTGCAATAGACATATGGATGTATCTGTCAGATTCATCAAGAGCACAATATCTCATTAAGCAAGCACAACCGATGGAGATTTCACCTGGACAGTGGTTCATTTAGCATTTACAATTCATTGTTATGATTATGTAATCACAACACTCCCTGTGGGTGTCCTTGTGTGGAATGTAACCTCACCGACAGAGTTTGTACGGGGCAAAACATGCACTAGAGCTGTGAAGTGCATTGTGTCCCAGAACACATGAACAACCTCTCCCAAGTCAGGTGGATTCCCTTTTAGAGGTACATGTGGCAATAACTGCTTAATACATCTCTACACAAGGGAATCATATTCTAAAGCATTCTCATAATTGTGTGCAGTGTACTTTTATTGCCAATCTCTTTCCTGGAAGAGTGCCATTTAACAGGCTCCTGTAAGTTGCTGTTTCACCAACCTACACAGAACAGGACTTCTATCTCTACCTCAGCTGAAAGATTTGTTATCTGTGAAAAAGTGATGTTATGTACAATGAACTCTCTGCTCTTCTGTTTTAAGAACTCATTAATGTCATAGATTTCAACATTTTCTTCAACCTGTCTTCAAACTGAGGTTTTTGGAAGAAGATGACTTTGTGATGTATGATTAGAGTGGATTTCAGATGTAAGTGATCGATTTCAAGTTTCAAGTTGTGTATTTCAATTCAACACCTAGTGAAGCTGACAGCAAAGAGTTGTAGATAAACATGGCAGTGTGTGCCTGACTATCCATATCACGCATATCACTAATCTTGACTCATACTGATTTATTTCACATGGACCCAAAGTTTATGTGAAGATAATAGAACTATTTTCTTTTTGTGGAAAAATACAGATGGGAATAACAGGTGTAATCTGACAGGAAAAACGCTGATAATCCTGTTATAACTCTTTCCACCTATATGCCAAGATGGTCTTCGGAAGAAGACACCTCTTTAGTTTAAAAGATTAAAACTTAAACTCCTCACTCAGAGATAAGAGTTAAGTGTGTATGATAGAGTACTTGGGTTCATTGTGAGATAACTGTGTCAGTTCGACTCTACCAAACTGGATGTTTCATTTCCTGTGGCAGAAATCACAGAAAAGTCAAAATTGACTTAATCACATCACTGCATACAAACTGGGACAAACTCAGATGAAGGCAGCCTGACTACTCACCATCACAATCTTTTTCATCAATACTTGATCTAAATGATGCATATAACAGCGTACAAAATACCAGATTAAGCCTGCTGTGACAAAATCTAGGAAGTTCATCCTTATCACGATTCTTTTCATGACAGCAGTTATTCAAGCCATTGTGATTTTCTCGAGTCATCAGAAAGTGAGAATCTGTTTTCTTTAATCGCCTCCAACCCCTCTCTGTCGAGGCGTCGCTGTTCTAGCTGGTATCAAAAACACTTTGAGGTGTTCTATGGTTCAGCTCCAACTGAACGCGCCAGTGAACAAAATGTTGTAACAGCACCACCAACACATGGGAAAGAGGGGAGAGTTTTTTTCTTCCTGACTCTGCTTTCTCTCAGCAAGGGGCTTGGTACACAGAGAGCCTCAGCTTAGAGTAATGCCTGTCAAAATATAATTCTGTCAGCGTAAACTAGCTCTCAGATAACCACATAACCTCAGCTATATCTACTGTGTGATTGGTATATCGTCACTATATTGGAGAGTATTCCATGGAGAATGAGCAACACGGATGGAGAAACTCTTCACTAAGACTACTGTATGAAGACAGATAACAGTTCTCTTGCATGTGTTCTGGGGCTTTATTTGGATATTGGAACCTGAATTTCAATGTTACAACATGGAACTTGACTTGTCTGGTTGTAATTGACTGTGTTATGTGTGGAAGACTTCGAGTTGACCAGGAATTGCATATATTCTCTACAGCTTTGTGCTGCTCTCCTACAGTGCTGTGAACTTGCAGTGTGTCTGTTTACTATAGGGCTACATCACTGCTCACACAGACGATGATATAAATAAAGCTGTTGACATTTCCATGAAATATTTCAATATGGACATCTGGATTTGAAAGTTTGTGTACTGCACTTTTGTTTATCTGGAGTGAAAATGACATTGACAGGTCTCATCATGGGCTTTATAACCATTTCCGATAGAGACATCGCTGATTTCATATAGCTGGTTCACCTATCATAGTCTGCAAAGGGTAATTAAACCTTTGCAACTGGTAGCTGATTATATGTCTGCAAATTCCAAATCACCAAAAATTCCACATTCCAAAACTTTCGGAGGAAAAATGTCGGAGAAAGCAGACTTCGAATCTCTCTACGACTCTGAGTACACCGACTGGTCAGATAGTTATCTGGTTTGTATATTTCGTTTATTGATTTTTTTATTTATATAAATGTTGCTGTCAATAATGACTGGTTTATATTGCCTGTGTATATGATCTATTATTCACAGCAGTTGTCATGACATCAGTTGTTTAACATCACTATATAGGATACATGTGTTCATGTGCACATGCACATGCTATGGTCATGAGATAGTTTGAGTGTTATATCATGAAGTCATTGAGAACTGTTCCTCATTTTTGTTTGATTTTGTGTCATTTTGTAAACATGAGGAACTGATGTTCTTGTTTTTCATTTATCATGTCCAACGTCATTAATTCCAAAGTATTTCCCCCCAAGACACTGAAGAGTTCCAAAACTCCAGGTTTATTATAGATTTTGGATTGGCAACTTTTTACTTGAGTGAAATTGTGCTTGTCAGTTTCATACACAGCAAAATACATCCTTACTGCATGCACCTCTGAAGTTCACTAGTACTCTAAATGTAACTTGACTGGCCTTCAACATTATCAAAATATGTCAATGATTTGACAGTGTAGGTTGTATTTCAGCCTCAACAATACAAGAAGCTGATTTGTGTTGTAGACCTTAGTTGAGTATTATCATTAAGTTGCAATTTCCCATCACCCGTGAACCTGACACTCATTTTACTCTGTAGATAATTAACTACTTATCTTCTGTAAAGAATAAAAACCTACATTACCATAAAACATTGTTTATCCCAATAAGACCTTGTAAACAGGCACCCCAGGGCCAGTAAAGTCACCTTTAGCATTCATGGCCACAAAGATGCAACATTCATCCTTGGTGTTGTAGATTTCATTATCTTGTTCTCCTTGTTATTGTGAAATCAGAGCCAAGTGAAATATACGCTTGTCAATTTCATAAACAATTCCACCCACCACACAGAGTCTCTTCATCATACATTTCATACTCCGATCAAAGGCTGTGGATCGTCTTTCAATGGGCTGTTTACACTGTTTCATTACAAAGTCTTCAAGCACTGTGAAAATAAACAAAGAAATTGACTTTTTGTGTTAAGCATGTTTTGAGAGAACTTGGGTATAGCAGCTATACAAGATTCTTAGCGTTCCAATTCTTTTCCATTACAGGTTTCTACACCTGTTTTCTTTTATAAGGGATAAAAAAATACATTTTGTTTGGACAGGAGTCTGAGAATGTTGTTTGAAAGTACCCAAGCTAGTCGCTCTGAAGACTTTGTTCCATACATTAACATGAATAATATTCAGTTATTCACAGTGCAGATGGCTCTGCCGTAAATAATCATTGATGAATGAGATGTATTGTATTATAGGCCTTGTGTTTGTGCATGGGATTTCCCTTGTTTATGCTTTTGAGAATATACATTTTATCAGCAGTTCATTTCATATCTTACATTTTATAGATGCTAACTCCTGTGTTTGACAGTTAATGAGACTGGGGTATGTTTGTTTATTATCATTATTATATCTATATCAGTGTCATGCCCAGTTATATAGCTACCTGTTCACTTAAGGACTTTAACGACATGCAGAAACTATTACCAAAAATATGTTGTAAAAAGACTTGAATTCTTGAGAGCTACGAAGAATATTTGATGATGAAACACTATCAAACCTTTAGATGGGAATGAAATCAACATGCCAGAAGTATCTTTATCCCTCAATCAATCATATGTCAAACTTTTCCCAGAAACTGAAGCCTGTTGAAAAAATCAGCATGGAAATGAAACCAGATATTTTTTAAAGAGAAATTTTATCATGGACCAAAAGTATGTTTAAACGGCAAGTCCAGTCCTAATCCATCTCTTAAACTGTTGAAAAAAAATGGCAAGATCATAAAGCCAGATATAAATTTCATAGAGTGTCAGCTGCCAATCTTGTTGAGTGTCAATTTCAAAGAACCTGTGCTATAAACACGATCATAACATCATTCTGGTGAGAGTTGTTAGAAGGTGCTTGCCAGAGTTGCTGGTCTGGCTTGACTAGAGGTGTAAAGGTGCGAGATATGTGGATAATAACAAGAACCACTCGTCAGAATGTGTTGTCAATAACGCTCGTACATTACCTGATGTTTGGGCAACCTTACTGCAGGTGGAGGATGGGGAGGAATCCGTTTCATCCCGGGATGTGTTGACTTTGTACAACTTGTCACTTTCTGTTATCACTCCTGATACAGTTACTTTCTGCTGAAGCTCCTTTGTAGATCTTGTGGATAAGCCCTGGGACAAACCATGAAGAAAATGGTTTTAGACTGGGATATTTTTTAAATGTATGACTCATTATTCATGACTTGGCATTAGTCCAGGTGTAGTACAACCTAGTTAATTAAGAAGATTGTCCCATAAATCAGTTGCTTGATAAGGTACATTTGTATTAACATGCTTTATGCACTTCAAAGGAAGCTGGTCCTGAAAGGAATGTTAACATTGTTAGCTAGGTCTGGTCTACAGTTAATGTGGACGGTTCCAGCATTAGTTTCATCGCTTTGTGACTGGATGCCTGGGACAGGGCCCAGATTGGGAAAGGCCTTCACTTAAAGGTTGTCAAGTTTTAGGGGTGTAAGATATTGCCATGTTTCTAATTATGATGTCAAGTTGGAAATTAGGAATTAGTGGGGGATGACTTTGAACAGTGTTTCAGTTGTGTCACAGTATGTCATCTTGGGAGAGACACCTGACACTATGACGTTCTAAGATGTGCACTTTTCTGGTGAAACCTGTGGACATGGTGTTGAGGAACATGGTTAGAGAGAATTTGGGATTTAATCTCATAATCATAATCACGATAAGAAGTTTGTACCAGCTGTACTTTGCCACTTGTGACCCCTCAAATTAAGTGAACTCCTCTTGGGCTCCTTTGGAAGTGTTATGAGTAGCTACCTTTGAATGAAAAAATGTTATACAATGTAGCTGAAAACATTACTCTTTCTTTCTGTTCAATGGATAATTACAAACAAATTATGAAGTTCAGTGTTAGGAGTGTGACTGTGTGAGCTATCAACATTGTTACGTATGGGGATGTGTAGCCTTGAATATGTGTTCCCTTATTTCATCCCATGAGTATATATATTTTCCTTGTGGAAGCAGAATTTGTCTCTCAGCTTGACAAAGAGTTCCGTGTATTTATTAAGTCAGTATGCACATAAAGTTAATTTGCAAAGAAAAACTTCAATTTGCAGGTTCATCTGACATGGCATGGTAACAATAAGTCTGATTTTATATTCATGGCTATGGAAATTGTTAAAACAAATCAATATAGGTTTGAGGTTGTCGAGTACCCTGAAACACTAAGCCTATCCTTGTACTATGTATGTATCAGTGATGCTGGTGTTTGAGAACATCGATAACTGGCATTCTGCTTCCGTGTTGCATGGTATTGGGACATTTCATGCTTGTTTTATCCTGGAAATCACAAAGGGAGTGATATTTGCCATTGAAGCTTGTTGCGTTAGTTATATTCATCAGTGACACGTCTGTACTGATACTGTGGCCGTGTAGTGACGGTTCACGATGGTGCACATGTTGGATATTGCCTGTTATGCTAGTAGGGATATATGTAGTTGATGTCTTGATGCTGGGCACAGAGATTGTTAGACCCTGAAAATATATGATTTTGACAGTAACAAATAAATCCAATTATACTGTAACCTAGGAGCCCAAGTGAGACTTGCTTCATTTAGGGTTTTAGCATTGCAGGGAGGGCTTGGTGGGAGGGATAATCATGTGGTATAGTACTGACACAGCCTTGGATGCTGAGTAGGCAGGTTTTTGTGTATTAATAACATTAGATAAAATAGGTTATGATTAGTGTAACATTTCAAATCTAGGATGTACTTTCCAGTAGTAATATGTCTCCTCCAAGATACACATTTCAGCTGTAAGATACACATTTCAGCTGTAAGATACACATTTCACATTTCAGCTGTAAGATACACATTTCAGCTGTAAGATACACATTTCAGCTGTAAGATACACATTTCACATTTCAGCTGTAAGATACACATTTCAGCTGTAAGATACACATTTCACATTTCAGCTGTAAGATACACATTTCACATTTCAGCTGTAAGATACACATTTCAGCTGTAAGATACACATTTCACATTTCAGCTGTAAGATACACATTTCAGCTGTAAGATACACATTTCAGCTGTGAGATACACATTTCAGCTGTGAGATACACATTTCAGCTGTAAGATACACATTTCAGCTTTCTCATGTACTTTCAGGTGGGATGTACTTTTTAGCTCATTATGAGTGTGCATGTACATGCCATCTCAAAGGCAAACAATCCAGGGATAGGAATTACATTGTAGGTTTTGGGGATGAACATTTCAGTATATAGATGTACTTTTCAGCTTTTAAATGAACATCTCACCTTGATGTATATTTTAGCTTGAAAATGAAGATCTTATCTTGATGTATATTTTGGTTGTACAATTACTTTTCAACTTAAACGATTGGACAGAAGGGGAGAATTTAGTTGAAAAGGGTGCTGACAAGTATGTTAAAATATGATTCAATATTCATCAGAATGACTGACCTCTGGTTCCACAGAGACTAGACACGATCTTCTTCTTGTTACAGTTAATGAATATGCCATGAGGATATTGATGATATGTACATAGTCTTTGCATATGTCAGTATCTCTATTCACATTGCTGTTGACAAGCACATGTCATTGACTTGCACCTTTTGTGTTTTGTCAAACAGGGTTCAATAAGGGTCAATATCTGGCCTGTCTATGATTAGTCATGTCTGAAATTATTTACCCCTGTGAAAATGAAATTCTCAGGGGATGGTGCACATTTCAGTGTCTGTGAAACAGACAAGTTGCCCCAGGCTGTGCCCAGTCTAAGTCATACTGGGACTTTATTGAAATGAATGGGGATTTTCATTTGAGTTGGTGTTTGGTGAACAAGGTCTGGTCTGTCATATTTCATGGCTCTTTGAGTCAAATTCTTGTCAGTATTACAGCTATTTCTACTTTGTAATTCTTTGCAGTAATTAATGTTGTTGGGGAGGGCATGAAAGCGTCTCCTTTGCTGAACCGCCTGGTGTGAAATTGATTACGAAGAATTGAAGGTTTGATCTTTACATGAGCAACATAGCTTTCATTGAAATGATCTGCATTTCATAAAACAGAAATCCTGACAGGGCTTGACATGTTAATTTCATATCAAACCACGAGGCACAAAAACACCCAGGAAAGAATGGATGACTGTTTTGTAATTACAAGGCAATGATTTGTATAATTATGGCTTTGAAATTATTTGATGATAAATGATACCTTGAAGATAGAAATGACAAAGAAAACTGCAGTCTAAAATGTAATGATTTAACCACTCTGTGATTATCCAAGTCAAAGACTACATAAAAAATTTAAATTTTGGTACTTTCTAGCAAAAAATGTGACACATAAGCACCTAATTGTTGCAGTAATTTAGCAATAATTTTCCTATCCTACCATATGTATTCTGTCAGGATGCTGTAGCATGGGACATGACTAATTATAGGTTAATTTGATTGATTGAAATGAGAATGAGTCTAACGCAGGACACTGTAAGGAAAGGAGCAACTCTGACACTCAGTGATATTGACATGATCTACAGCACAGGTTGAATGAATCATCGTCACTCAGGTGACCCAGGAGAAGCAACATGAGCCATGTTACTGAGTCAGACATGTAGTGAAAAAGGTACAAACACACCTGACATTAACATCAGATATCAACAACTTGCCAATCAAGGGGAAATAGACAACAGTTCAAGATGATCATGGAGGATGGTGTTTTCAGGCTGCAGGTAATGTGCTGATACATGTTTGGTGACAGATTGGGGAACTCCTTAGCTCTCATTTCAATCAATGACCTTTCATTGTTGTAAATGTTCTGTTGATGTGGTTACAGGCATTGTTGTGCAAATAGGTGATTTCATTTCAAGAACTGATTGGCTGTATGGTTTTATTAAGAATTTTGTTTGCTGTTTTTTAATTGTTCATGCACATTTAGAAGTTTTTTTTATCAGGTTATACTTTCTGGATCATAATGTTTATGACTTGTAATTAGTATCAACAGAAGTTTGTTGTGAATTCTCTTAGAACTAAGTAATTAATATTGCTTAGAAAAACGACAAAGTTAATAATGCTAAATTCTGCTGTTGTCAATTGAAATTGAATTGCTGATGTAAAAATTGTGTTTTTACATAAAAAAATCAATTCCTTTATTAGTTGTGAAATCCATTTTCTCAGGCTTGTAACCATCTAACAGAGGTTAGAAAATCCACTTTCTTTGTTGAAGAGGATGAGGGCCTTAGCTGTCTTTGTTTCAGTAACCAAGGCAGATTTAAAATATTCAGTTACAACTTAAGTCAAGAAACTGATGCACTCTGCCGCAGGGTTTTCAATATACCTCCCCACGAAGTCCCTAGTTTCTCCAAACAGATTTTTACCAGCATTTATTCTATGTATTTTTTGTAATTGGATAACGCTGACACATGGGGCCAGAGTGTTTCTTTGAACAGTGTTCTCGGGAGAGCAGGCTTATGCCCTTGCTTGTCATATAACATGCTGAAGATTTGTGATGCTGCAGTTTCAGAGTTTGTAGAGCAAATTAAACTACAGTCTTTACAAAAGTGCAGCTGCAATGCTATCAGGAGAATATTGTGTCATAAAATTTAATCTTGTTTGAAATACTCAGAGGGTTTATGGGAAGTGAATTTGTCATAATTTTGAAAGAAAGTTATTGAATTAGATCCCACTATGTTTGTTTGAAGTTTTTTTAGTTTTCCCATAGACTTTTAATGTTTTGTTTGTCATTTTTGTTGTACAAAGTCAGTGCTAAATGGTACCTGCTGTGATGTATAGAGTTTGAGTTTTATCATGACTGAACATTTGAGATGTACATGTAAACTCACTGATTGCAAATTGATTTGTGAGTGACATCTGTCAAAAACAATAATGAAGCACCTGTATCTTGTAAGTTTCATCTACATTAGGTGGCATTTGCAGAAAAAAAGAAAAAATTATTTGAGAGGGTTTTTTTAGGTTCACCCTAAGGTTTGTTAAAAAAGTTTTAAAAGATTTCATATATGTTTCAGCAGAATATTTTATAAAATCTCCTGAGACGAATGTTTAAAATTAATGACATATAAGGATTCCAGGAACCAGTTTTTGAAGCAGGATAATGGCCTCAACGTGTGTTTTGAGATCTGTTGGTTGTCTGTGTTGTGTTTGTGTAGACAGCAGACTCACTCATTTCATTCTGTGACATGTTATGTCAATAACAGTTATATGCACCAGTTATGCACATGGCAGAACTAATCACAACCAGCTGGATGGGTTATTTACACCTCAGTAAGAAATATCAAAGTTATTTCACCTGGTGACACTGTTCTATCTGTATTGTTGCAAAAACATAATTCTGCAGCATTCTTGGAATATGTTACAATGTATATTTAAATTCCCTCGCCAAGTGGAATAGATGGTATGAATATTGTTGGGAAGTTTTTAGATCTCATTTTGGGGCTTCACATCTGTAAAATCCTTGTTAAATTTGAAAAAGATATAAAAAAAATTATCAAAGCCCAGGTTGGAAATCATGTTTTGTATGGAGTAATTTTGTAAATTTGTTGAACAGTTTAAGGAAACATGTTTTAGGTTATTTTCATTACTGACAATGTGTTTAGGTCACAAAGGTTGTCTATTTCTGAAACTAACATCATTTTATCAATTTCATCTCATGTAAAAAGCAACCAATATGAAAAGATATCTTGTTGATAGCTAAAAAGGCTGTGATACTCCATGAAATTTTTAATGTTAGCTCCCTTGATGATTTAAGCTACATTAGGCTGTCATTCTGCCATTTATTAAATAGGTTTAATTTGTTAAAAGCCCAAGATTTTTAAGTGTCTTTCACATGATATTGACATAAATTCATTGCTTAGACAAAAGCTTTGAATTGGAGAAAATGAATCAAATTTTTCAAAACATGATCATTTGTGTAAAATTGATACAAATATAATATTGAATTTCACGTTATTTTACAAAATGTTGATTTACTGAACCAGGGTCCTGTATAAAATATTAAATCAATTTTTAAATCATTACACACCCAAAGGATTTACACTTAAGGTTTAAGATTATGATAACAAACTTAAAAGTTGTAAATAGATTTTACCATGTGGATTGTATTTGCATGATGAACGTCCATCATGAGACCTGGTCTGTTTCAGTTGTGAAAACAAATATTGTTTACACATGTTGAACTTGTTAATCGCCATTTACACTGTTTGATTTGTTTGATAGTCATACATCAAGGCTGCTGAGTACACTCTGCACAGATGGCAGAATTAATGATAACATTCTGCTCTTGTTAATGTATGCATTTAATATTCCTAGTTGAATACACCTCTTGTATGATCTAATCATATGGCAGCGTGGTTTATAATATCAGGTTATTATACTGTTTTCTGAAATTTTCGTTATCTGTAATACTTATTTACACTTCAACAGACTTGATAAATCAACATTGCTATTTCAGACAGGGTTGTAATCATGTATAAACAGTCAAACGTCAGAGCTTTGGAATTTTTGCACACAGATTTGATCGATCTATGTGATGAATGGTACTTTTTATGTGACATGATTTGAAGTTAATAAATTGAAGCTTAACAGTAATAAAAACATTTAGATATGAAAATGAACACAATCTATTGAATTATTTGGACAATAATATTAATGTTCTTCCAATTAAGGCCACCTGATGTAGTGGGGTATATTTAAGTATAAAGAATTGAAATAACACTTGTTATCAACATAAATTCTTAGAAGTTGTTTTGTAGAGGATGGTTCCAGCTCTGTAGCATGATGGATTTTAGGATTGGTTAGGAATCATGGACCTGTCACAAGCGGCATGGTTGTCAAGCTGCTAAAGTGCGTCCAATATTGCAGTTCTGAAAAGTCAAACATTTTGTTCAATTACTGGCTGCATTTCTCAAAGCCTTCTCGTGTTCTCAGCAGACAGTATTCATCGCTTGAAAGCTTTGGGACATGAGACCCATTTCACAAACACTTTCTGATCATGGAGGTGTGAATTACCCCATGTCAGGTTCATGTTTAGGCTTCAATAACAGGTTTAGAAATCATGATGGTTCCTATCTATATGTTTCCATGGCAACTGGTTAGAACTATGCTGAATTAATTTAGATAGGCCAGATTGGGCTCCAAGTCTGCCTGGGTATTTGACTGAATGGCAGTTTCGTTTGATGAAAGCTTGAACTGATACAGAGTTGGACCAATAGACAGATATACAACTTGATTTGGTTCTGGTGGAAATTGGAAAATAAATGGTTTGTCTGTGTTGTCCATTTGGATGTGTGAATGATTACAAAGTGGTGCCTCAATGCTATATAGGTATTATTTCTGGTGGAGAACTCACTTAGGTCAGTGTCAACAGAGTTGCTCTTTTCAAGCTTCTATGAAGCAATAATGCGAATGAGAATCATACGTCTCTTTACCAAGTTGTTGGTAAAGTTATTTATGGAACATTGCAGAATGAGTCACAATCAAGTCTTCAGTTCCTAAATCATCTACTTCAAAGTGTCAGAGTTTTTAGGAGATGAGGAATCCTTACAAAAAATGTTTTCTTCTTTTATTTGAATTTCTGCATTAATCTTGTCTTGCACAGTTTGATTCAGTCTTATAACCATATGTAAAGGTTATTATGATTACATGTCAAATAACTTTCACATTGTTCTACATATTTCACTTGTAAGAAGTACAGTATTTCATACAAGGATGATATTTGATGATTTTTCTGAAAGGATCACTGTGCAATTGCAAATGTAATTTCACTTATTAAGATCTATCTTTGACAAGTAACTAGCATATCATTCTGAACAATATATTGATATCCAAATTAGTCATGGGAAATGTTTCAATATGGCACCTCATAGTGTAGCACTGTCCCCCTTTAAGATATTCTCGGAACTTAATTGATTCTTCTGCAACTCAGTGCAATGAGTTACTGAAATAGTATCAACTTGCAATAAAAAATCAGTTATTGACAGATCAATTCATAAAGATTCATTTTGGCATTTAATTAATCATACAATCATCCCTGAACTGTCAAATTCCTATTGTGATTTGCCACTTATCTGCTGGAATTGTACTGCTATGCACACACTGCCAGTTGATATCAAATATGAGGTCAATGATGTGGATATTCTGCGAATACTTTGTTGATCTGGTGACAGTTTTGCCTTTCCTGTGCTGCTTTGATCAGATCTTATGGCTAGGTAGACCAATAAATGTCACCTCTGTTCCTTCAACTCCACAAGTGATGGGGAAACTATACGTGCCAAGAGCGTCATAACCTCATATCTAATGATTTCCATTTACATAGTGTTTGTGATGTGAGTCTGTGGACCAAATAATGGCAGAACTATATAGATTCATCATCTTTGTCTGATCTTGGTTTTCTTCTCATAATCTGCAATAGTTTAAGTTAGGATAGGCACAGTGTTAAAGTTCCAGCCCTGATCCACAAACCAAGTGCGTTGCTTTTACTGTTTGATCTCCTTCCTTGTATGTACTTACTGCTATCTCGATATATGCATTAAGTAAAGTGACTGTAGTGCTTTGTCAGATGTCTTGCTTTATGAAAAAAGTTAAAGGCAATAAGGTCAGAGAGTATTGTTTTAGGATGAATTATCCCCCTTGAATTCCCAGTTTGGGGACACACATGGGCATCACACATTGTACCCATGTGGGTAATTTAACCTAGACCGTTTATTTAAGGAGGGAAGGCTTTCATAACTAGAGTACCAATCCACCTCAACCGTTAACAAGTACTGCAAAGTGAATTATGTCATTTGGTGCTGTACCTTACCAAACCATAGTGCATTTCAGAGGTGAATCAGGAACTTGGTTGATTTTTACTTCCAATTTGTTGTGATGACATGCCTTGATGTTCTGCCTTACCTTATCTTTTTGTGTCAGACATCTTGCATTGAACTATATACAGAATGTATGATTTGTCAAAGTGTTCATCTATGATCAATGGTTTTATCAGGACCTTCCAAAGTCTTTGTAATGAACAGTTGTGCGTGAAGAAGTGTGTTGAGATATCTCAGTGTAACACTCCCATATTCACAAAACATGTCAGTGATGTATATACACTGACATTTAATCTTAGAAATGTCTCTTCAAAAATATAAATCAATAAAACAGAACCTAAAATCCAAATAGATCCCAGAAGAATAGTTAATTTCCAGAGCAATCAAGGCTAAAACATTTTTATAGACTTGAGTTAGATTCATATTGAAACTATTTGCCAGATTCTGGCAGACAGACTACTACATCGACACTGAACGGTTTATCAACAGGCTTTGTCCAAAATGTTGATTCCACTGTCTGTCTGAGACTATGTTGACTCTGTAAAGCAATACCGCCGCTGGTGCCATTATATACCACTATGTATTGAGTAATAGGATTAGGTTCTGTGGGCCAATAAACATGGACAGTCGATTTGCTGTAGGAGAGTGTTTGGCTTCAGTATCAGGAGACAAAGGTAGACCACCTGAGTAGACTGAACCCAGGAGGGTATGTGAGAAGGAGAAGAATGGGTGAGGAGAGGTTGTTTTTGTAAGGTGTTGTATCTCTGTATGTGTTTCTTAAGCTATTTAAATGTCACTTTTCTTCATCTAATGGATTATTGTGATCTTGATCAACAAAATCAGATCTTTGCTGTAACATGATATCTTGCTTTATTAATAACTGAAGACACATTCCTTGGCTGCATGTGATCGTGAGCCAGTCAGGTTTTGGCTTTTTCAAACATTTTATTCCATTTCAACTCCGTTTTGATTTTTTATTTGTGCAGATACAACCTTACCCAGCATGCATATTTTCTGGATGTCATCTTGCTCAAACATAATTTGAAGTATGACACATTTGGACCAATTATATTTCTGCTACCATTACATTTTTCAAATGTGGGCTATGCTGGTTTGATATCTTTGGTCACCAACTAAAAATTTTAAAGCCATGACAATGAATGACTGATTGTATGTATACCTGAAGTAGTGTCTTACAGAGGTACTGACAAATCTTCACGCTGAGAGGTGTCTCATCAGAGTATACAATTTGATGCTAACGAGACTGGCAAATATGTATGTTGATTACACTGAACTGATGGCATTAGCGATGTGGTTGTATAAATGAAGAACACTGCGAAGAAGATACAAAGACATGGCTATGGAAAATTGATGTTAGAGGACATAGTGGTGCTAGGTGTATTGTAGAGCTGTTTAACTTTTAGAATGTATTAAGTAATTAGTGCATAGAATATCATTCAAAGTGGTTTCAATGTTGCATTATTAACACTTATAATAAGAATGTATGGTCATGATCAACCATTAGGCCTCACTACCCCAGTGGTGATGTTGGGTTCAAACATGTTTTGATCAAGTTAGGCTGCTTAGAAGTATGTAACGATAGTGATCAGTTCATGGGGTTTGGTGATATGATACTGGTTGATCATATGTTGTTCACAGTATCATTCACTGGCTTGTATGGTCCAGAATGTGTACAAGTGCCCATCTTATATCAATAATATGTCTGTGTCACAGAAAAAAAACAACAAACACCCTCAACCTACAAACTTTTAAATTTAATGCTTGAATTATACATTACTATCGATGAATTATGTAAGTGCATGTATAACATGGATGTTTTAGCACAGCTGTTACTCCCCAGTAACAGTTCAGCCAGCAACTGGCCTTGAGGAAGTATATTTATAGCAGACAAACAGGTACTTATATGTTTGCATTGAGACAAATAAAATAAAAAATGCAATGGAAACAAAATCTACAAACCAAGTAAAACAACTCAGATTAACATTAACAGGTGCTTGCTGTAATCATGCCATGATAAAACAGACCACCATATATCCATCATGGAGGAGAAGGTTATGAAATTTGAACTTTGTGCAAAATTCTGTTAAAAATTATATATACCAAAAGGTTAAACTGCTACTGTGATGGTGCATGTGAGATGTTATTACTCTTTGTGTAAGGTGTCTCGACTAGAATTACCAATTCAGGCCACTTATGAACAGGGGATATCAGTTGGTTTGATAGTTGCCACTAAATATGCCCCAATATTTCCAGCCAGGATGGGCAGTAAACAAGTTCCTAATCATTAAGGGTTGAAGAGGCAGAGTTCATTACCTCACCATCTGTCAAGCAGTAGGAACGAGTGTTTTGATAGTGGAGATAGATAGGAGAGAAAGGGGATGTGATTACTCTAATATATGAGTAGGCTGTAGCACCAACTAGATGCATTCTCTGCCCCTTTGTGGAGCACTTGTTAAAGGTGCTGATCCAAATTTTTCATGCCACAAATGCTTTTGTTCTTGAGAATTTTTCGCTCAGGTGAGAAAGTAAATTAACTGATTATAGAAGATTTTTGCAACATTTACAAGTATTTCTAATGCAAGTTGGTCTGAAACTTTGTGATGAAGTCATCAAATATGTATTTTTAAATAATTGTATTGTTTTGTTTTTTTTCTATTTGTAACGACTGTTTTTGAAAGAGTTACATGATAAAGAGCTCAGATTAAGTTGTCAGTGATATTTATTCTTCAGGTACCTAAAGTTGAAATTGATTTGTGCAAGAAAGCTAATGCTATATGTTGAAACAAATTCTACTTTATGTTTTTCTGTCCAAGTGAGGAAAAAAAATGAAGATTGAACAAATGACTATGGAAATTACTGATGTGAGCAGTACATTTTTTGCAAGTCAAAGATGGCCAATTGTCTGTTCTTATCTGGAAAACAGCTACGCATAATCATAGTCATTGCATTGTCTTGAATTCAAGATGGCCTACTTGATTCTGACAGCAGTATGTTTTTGTTGCTGGAATCGAAGACTTCTCACAGACTGAGCAGCATGTTTTTGTTTAGCTTGTTTGGGATCGCAACGTTTGGTCTTTTTTCTGACCGAAAGGTCGACAATTTGATCATTTGGGAGTGTTGTTGCATGTGGTCTCAGATGCCAGAAGTGCTGGTAAGAAGAAAGCGGCCATCTTTAAGCTGTGTCAATACCTATGTAGGTTATGCTTTTGATGGTGGGGAGAGTTCTTCCTGCACTCTAAGACCACCACCACCATGGCTACCTGTAGGGTAGATGAGGAATCGTGGCAAATTAAATCCTTATATTTCCTGTATTCTTAATTTTTCTTGGCCTTCTTTAACATAAAAGGGGCATGAGGGTTTGAAGTTAGCCTGGCCGACCTACTGAACAGCAGGCTGTGAATGTTTAGGGTTCAGTGTTTTAGGACTGTGTTTGAAAGTGAAAGGATGGAGGCCTCCCTGCTGGTGTAATCACTTCATAAATATTCTTCAAAGGCAGCTAATTCTGTGTTTAAGAATATGATGTGAGAGAATATTGTGTTATGGACATGGTGGTAATGCAATAACGGGATGAGGTAGTTGGTGCCCTCATGGGACTGCTTTGAGGAAATACCAAACACAGCAAATGGCATTTGGAAATATTTGTCCATACTGTTTCCTCTCCACCTGCCAATGTATTCTTCAGACATGCTGGAAATATGTTCATGACTTATATACACATCGTTGTCAAATGGAGATCACAGTGTTAGTCTCTGGTTGGTGTATGAATGGTATTGGCTTTCAGCATGTTGGTTTATCACCTGGTTCATAAATGTTTCAAACCGATCAAAAGAAAGTCTAAAATTAAAATTAAAAAAGGATATTTTTAAGAAATATGGAAAATGAAATGATAACGTGTCATATACAGTTGTGTATATTGGACTTTCATGTTCTTATTACTGGAACAATTTCACCAAAGTCATGGTGGAAAGACATTTTTCTGAAAATTTAAATTTTAAATTTGAAAGCTTAGAGTTGATCTCACTTTAACTGGGGATGCTTCAAGTGTTTTTCAGTTATATCCAGATTTATTCTACTGTTCCTTATTCTGTTATTGTCTTTCTTGGTGCATCATGGGAAGTGACACTTGTTGCCATCAGAAATTCGTGGGCTTGGCTCAGCTGTGTTGACAGCTATATACAACATGTGTAGTTGTTAATTTCAAAGGAATAGATGTTAATCAGCTGATGCTCTTAAACAATGTGGAAACACTCAGTGCTTTACAACTGCATTGCTCTTTGGAAATCTTCATGCTTGACATATTTATTTATATATTTGGCTGTATATTTATGAGTTTTATTGTTCATTACAGGCCCATGTGGTGGCAGCGTTTGAGCAGAGTCTGTCTAACATGACATCACGTCTCCAGATGTTAACATCAACTGCTGAACAAAAGGTGAGATGTGTGCAGTGATCGTGCATTTCAAGAATAGTTTATAAAGGAACTGATTCCAGAAATTAAACCAGGGTGCCTTTACCTTTGCTTATCTTGTGTCTGTAATTGTATGCATATTTTGAATTAATTTTAAAGGGATATTTCTTTCCTTAATAATGGCTGGCATGCCTTTATTTCCTGATTTTGTGATTGTAAATAAATGTTGTATGCAAGTTTAACTGAAAGGATTATGTGTTCTAGAAACTGCTTTTACTTTCTTGATTGTGTGACAGTACTTATATGATGTAGTTAGGATACGTTTAATGAGTATGTTTGAAGAACTGTGGTTGCCTTCTACTTTGTGGTGCAGTAAATGAAGTTTGTATTAGGGTAAAATTGAAGGATGATGTGTTTCAAGAAGTTAGAACATTTTGTCGTTACTAAACCATTGCTTTTATTCATCCAGTTATATTTTCATAATGAAAATAGTATCTACAATGAATCAGAAACAAAATCTATCACAGCATGCATGTTTTGATTAGATTAGAAGCAAACACTTTCATCAGAATTAAATTATAAAAGAGGAAACATCAGTAAATCACTTCCACAAAATCCCTTGTGGAACAATGGATAGTTTGAAAAACTTGAGAGGTATTTGTTAATGGAACAATGTTATTTGAAAGTTGTACAAGTAAAGTTAGCTTCAAAGAAATATATTAGCATTCACTTACTATGTTTTCTTCACATTTACATGATGTATATATCTTGAAACAAATTGTATACCATTATATGAGATAAGTACATCTGTTTAGTTTCTAACTAAATTTCAAAGTTAATTTTCAGATTGCCTTCATCTTAAAACATTAGTGAGAAGAGGTTGAAGTTGATTAGGAAATCCAACTTATCATTGTAAAATTAAGGTGTCTTTTGTTACATAGTGAAGAAAAACCTTGTGAATTCAAAATCAATTAATGCTGATTTTCAACAAAAAATGACTTCTAAAGAGAACAAAGCCCTTTGAACAATCCAATAAGGTCGTTTGGTGAAGTAAACCAGGTAAACTAAACACTTGCCAGGCAACTATTTAGAGAGCTGGGTGATTTATTTTTTTGTGGAAGAACTGAAATAAAACTTGATCTAGCCATCGGAATTTGGAAGTGTTAAAAAAAACAGGACTCCAAGTGAACTGTTTAGCTTCCAGGGAAACATATCAAACATGACTTGGATGGGTTTCAGCAGGGAAGGCAGACATTGTTCAGGAATTGATCACCTCATCATTCTTATTTATAAAACGTTTTTCGTATATTTGAGTAAAACATTTCATTGAACTGATACTTTCAACTGCTAATGTGTATTTTTCAATGTCAAGAATGTTTTTCAACAGTGTACTTTATTTTAGGTTCGTTTGAAAGGTTACAGAAAGAATTTGAGGAAATAGTGTCCGTTTAAAAACGTAGATAAAAAAATGTTTGTCTCAGAATTTCATATCAGTTTCTATGTAATGGATTCAGACTGCCTTCATATTACTAATGGAATTTGAAAAATGTTTCAAAGAAAACCAGAATTTTAAATTATTCATGAAATTTTACAACCAGGTGGTGCGGCCTTCTCAGGAAAATATTCAGGTAATTTCAAAAAAATATTCTAATGATATTTTTCAGTACATTTTAAATACCAACATACCTTTTTTAAAATACGTTTTATTTTCATTTTGTAAAATAATGCATCATTTTTGTAAACTTCAGCATGATATTTCTGTTGAAATTTGAAAAGCTGGCACCAAACTTTTCAAAGTTTGTTGTTGAATATTTATAGACAGTGATTAGTATAAATTGCTGTGTTAATTATCTAAGTGATTGATGTTGATTGTGCAGATGTTTGCCAAATACATGTCAAACTTTTTGAATGTTGATGTTTGACAGAAATGATATTAGTCAGCAAATTCCATCTAATGGTGTCTGATAGAGCCGACTCTTCAAATGTTTCGTTACATATGCCTGCAATGCTTGTATGTTTTGTCATGTGCTTCAGATCATATACAAATGTGTGGGGCATGGAAATAGACATTTTGTGTTGGCTAACTGTAATTCACATGAGACTTGTTACATCGCATTCCATATCACTGGTGCAGATTTTGTGTACCTAAGCATTCATCTCTTGACGAACCACCCAACAGAATATATCGTTGGCAGATCATACTGTTTGACCTTTTTATTAACGAGAATAGGTTAAACAGAATTGACGAGATCGTCTATTGCATCCACGTGGTTGTGTTATTTCAGCAGTTGGAGAATCTCATCATGGAGTACCCAATTTCATCCTGTAGAACAAAGTGGAGATTTCATAAAGCACGTCAAAATGATACTTGAGGGATTTTCAAATGATAAGCAGATCATCGATGATGCTCTTTACCTGGAATGCCAAATGTTTTTGGAAAATGTAATGCCAGAACTGAAAGAACCATCCAAAAAACAGATGGTCCTACGTCCTTTTGATAAAGAAAATAGTCTGTTTGATGTATAAAAATTATCTCCAGTCTACACTGCCTTGACTTGGACATTTTGTTTATTGACATGGGTTAAAAAAGAACATATTGATGCATTATTTTTGGCAAGAAAGCTGTCTTGTGGAGAGTTGGATAGATGGGAGGGCCCTTGCTTGTGGGTATGGCACAACAAAACAGACTGTATAACGTGAAAAAACATATTTAAATGTGTTAGGGATGATGGGTTTACTGCTTGTAAAAATATTTTCACAAGGATTGTTGGTACTTTGCATTTTTTAAAATGATCCTTGCTTATTTTCTAGTTGCAAATATTTGCTTTGATATATCAAATTGTTGGTTGTGTTTTATAACTTATTTTGACCTTTAAATATTAAGTAGTAGAATGTTTACAAAATACAGTTATATTTTTTGTCAGGAAGCTACAACAAACAGTCAGACTGATGAATTGTTTTAAGGTGTCAGAAACTTGTCGTAAAGCACATAGTTCAAAATGTTTTTAATGCAATAAGACCATAGAGAGTTCAATGTATTTCAGTGCAAATCGGGCTTTAGTCAGACATCAGTGAATCGCATTGTTAATGTAGTTTCTAAAACTTTAAACTGAAGATTATTACAATAGGGGAAGAATGATACACTGTGAGGAATCATCACCATCATCATCATCATCATCATCATCATCATCATCATCATCATCATCAGGGATAACTGATTATGTTGGCACTCCCTTTGTTACTCTTAAATCTTAGTAAAGAGCGTATTACTTACCAATAATTACATGACCTCAGACACACAGGATATACTATGCATGAAAAACTCTCTTTTTCTAATAGTAATTCTTCAAACAAATTGTTTATGTTACCAAATCAGACTATTACAGAGTTTCATTCACGTAAGCACTTTTTCACAAAATCTAATTTCTTGAAAATCATCATCCTTGTAAAAAGTATGGAGTCACACTGCACAAACAATTCTGTCTCATACCATAAATTTATGGATGATGTATACATTTGGAGATATTTTGGATTTGACACGGGTATTGAAATAGTAGATTGCAGGCTTGAAAAAAAGGATGTTTGGGCTATTGGTAAACCATGAGAGGCTGTATGCAATTTATGTTTGTATCAGAGGCTTAAAAATTCCAGTTTGGAAGTTGTGTAACTGAATCCTTGTGTTTCTTCATTTGAGATAAGACACAGAGCTGAATGGATAAATTTAGAAAAGCGGGGATTTTATCTTCTGTTATGAAATACTGCTACCATGACTCACATCACAACATGTTTGCTAATCAACACTCATCAGAAATCAAAAGAGCTAAAGGGAGATAAATCTGACTTGGGTGATAACTGGCAGCCATATTTGAAATTAAAGAATCATGTGATGAGGATTTCTCGATATTTTCACAGATGTAAACTGCAATTTTTTTTACATGTAGTGGCAGGGTGTGGTATCATTCTGCTGATACCATCATCTGCGTTTGAATGGCATTAAAAAATATCCTTACAGGCTGAGGCACTAGAAGCAAGTGTTATGGTTCAGAGGTTAAATCTATGCATGCAAATATATTCACATTTGTAAAAATTATTGAACTGAATTTAAATTATTATCAGTGGTAATGGGATTATGTTTATTGTTCTTTCAGGATTCTGAGTTGAATGAGTTGCGGCAAACAATTGAGGCCCTGAAACGCCAGAGTGGGCTCAGCATCCAGGAAAATCTTGTCAGTCCAAATGTTGGGCGTCGACACACCTCACCTGGTATGGGCCCTAAAGACATTCATGGTAGGGATAGGTAGTGTTTAGGTACTGTAGCTCACTGTGGAGTTCATGTTTTAGATACCTGGTTACCCTATGTTCTTGAGCATCTGTACCTCTTGTTGACGTAGCTTAGCTGTTTGTATTAACTCAAATGTTCTAATTCTACATGAGTATACTATGTGGAACCAGCTTTGATTATTTGGTTAAAAAGTTTATCAAAATACCATCAAACACAATTTCTGGTAACAGTATGTGCATGATTTGTGATTTTGAGTTGTAGCTAAGAAGGATATTTTGAAAGAATATTCATTAAAGACTAGTTGTTTCTTATTATTCTAACTTAAACAATGATGCACAAATGTTCTTTGTAAGCATTTGAGATACAGTGACTATCATGGAGGAAGTAAACAAATTTTGTGACTGAAAGACTGAAAGACATCATTGATTTGTCTCTGTAGTGAAGAAAATTGTAACCCATGCCAGCAACTGAAAAAGGAACCTGTTTTATTCTTGATATTTGTGGGTGGTATCTTATTTAACATAGAACATCTGTGCAATATGTTTCATTCCTAATTTTGCGATCATCTTTAATTGTACCCCATACTAGTTTAGTTTTAGTGATTAACCATACAAAGCCAACCTGCACCATGTCCAGTTTTACATTATGTGAGGCTGAAGAGGATTGGATTACCACACATTGGATGTAACAAATTATAAACAGAACTGATTTTGAAAGCTGATGAATTACGAGTTAAACATGCACATTTCAAACCTAAACTTCCCCATACTGCCCTCCAGTGAAAACATCTGGCTCATCTTTAATGCTCCACCTTGTGTGGTATTTCTGGAATTAACAAAATTTCCTTTTTGCTTAAGTGCATGTGGAAATTTGCTGCCTAGATATTTAGTCATCAGGTAAATATTATCGCCTATTACTGTCAGTACTGCAGTAAATCTTGGTTAAGATACTACTTGTGGCACAACTTGTCTGGAATAAAGCCAATAATCATATCAGCTTGATCAGAATTTTTGCAGCTGAGATGATATTTTCTTTCTTGAAATAGAAAACTGAAGGAGAAATGTATCTCTTTAGATGATAAATGGTAGACTAATAAGATTATACCAACAAATAACGTCTGAGCTTTTCCCAGCTATAAGAAACTGGGTGAAGCCAGGATAACATAGGGTCAACAGATGAGACATGTCTGAGAAAACAGTTGCTGTCATGGATATGATTCTTTTGTGTGCATGCTATATGAAATTATTTGTACTGATTAATAAATAATAACATTAATTTATTGGACTGAAGATTTTAATTGATCCAGAGTTAATTAATTTTGCTTGTTAGAAGCATTACCATATCATTAATATGTGCAAAACTTTTTATATCTCAAGGGAGAGAAAGAAGGACAGAAAAGTGTCTTTTCAGATAATATAAGTGCATATGCTTTTAGAATAGTGTGATGTTTTAAATTGTAGTCATGTTAAAAACTTCAAAGGCATTAAGTGCGGACAATTTGTTTGAAGGTGAAGGCGGTCGTATTGTTCGTCAGATGTCATCAGACAGTATGTCCAGCATCAATAGTTTATCGAGTGCTTGCAGCGTTGCCAGTCAACAGTCTGCCGCCACTGATGGGGACATTGGTAAAAACTCCAAGAAAAATAAAAAGAAGGGATGGGTGAGTGCTCACTGTTTATATTCAGACTTAAGATGTTGGACATTGAACTTTGGACGCCCTTGTAGTAAAATTTGTGAAACAGATGCTCTGAATACATTTGTTTCCAGAAGGATGAGATGCACAGTAGCCATGTCTGATGGACGAAAGACCAGACAAGCTATTCTCAAAACATTTGTAATCCTACAAATGTCTTAGGCCCATTCTTAACACGTTGGTTACAATAAAAGTTAAGAATTGTTAGGAGAATGAGCGTTTCAGGAAATAAGGGTTCAGGACTGTTTTACTTTAAGGATATCTTGTTAAGTGATAGAATATCAATTTGATTCACATTTATGAACTGGAGTTGTTTTTTTTCAGCAGTTTAAGTGTATTTTGTATTTACACATTATTATCACAACTTTTTCAGGCAATGTAGATTTTGAAGACGACTCACAATATATATATTTTCTTTGAAGAAAGTTTGATGTTTAGAGACCAGAAGACTCTGCTTTTAGTTAAGATCTCTTATGATTATTGGTTTTGTTGTTGGCAATTTTTATTTATTGTACAGAAAAAATGCAAAGTTTCTTAAGGTCATATTGAACAGGTTGCCTATTACTAGAAATACATTAATAGGAGTTATCATTCAGTACAGCCTTGGAGCAAGGCTAATTAGACAGAGAAATGTACATTTACAAGATCTTACCATTGATATCTTTATTTCTAGACTTTGGGACCTTATTATGCATAGTTGTGTAAGCGTACAGTACAAATGGTATGAAGACAACAGTTATATCCACTGTCAACTTCAGCAACAACACTGATATTTGTGATATATAGCACATCATGAGTCACGGCAGTGCCACTTCCCTTCAGTGCACACTGCTTTCCTGAAACATGTTGTGTCTGCACTGTTCTGTTTACTGTCTTTTTTAGAACAATTAGTTGGTATGTTTTATTGGCAATATTTTTCAAAAGGTTCTGGTAGCTTTTCCAGATGTGTACTCAGGGTGTAAATAATGTGGGATTTCATGGTTAAATACACCCAGTGCTTCCATCAGATTTACAGTGATTATTTCTGAATCTTACTCCATGCCGTGGGGTCAGCAGGTGTAGTGAATTCTATGCTCTATGACACTGCAATATACTGCAAAATCAGTAAGAATGGGATGGTTGTTTATTGCAGGCGTCTTACCTTTAACACCCAGCTGATTACTCATGTCATGCTTAGATGAAAATGTCGGTGATCTCAAGTTTGTGTGTTTGTTTATGTTATTGGTGTTTATTTATGTTTTGGAGACAATTTGATATATATTTTGCACTGCATCAAAGCTGTGATATTTTTATTATTGTTTCCTGATCATGTAATATATTGAATGATCCATGTTGCCCATATCATGTCTATTTCGCACCATGGCTCATCTGCTTGGGTAATTAGTTTCATATCCCTGCAAGACTAATAATTTTGTGATGTTTTTTTTCTTTGGGATTAGTTTCATCTCATAAAGTATAAATCCAGACATTTACCCTTGCATCTATTGACTTTAAAATCACATCTTAAAATTGAATTTTTTTCTGGAATGTTAATTTCAAAGCCCAGGCACTGACCCCATTGACAGGTGTGGGAAAATTTGGATTACATTTCAGTAAAAACTGCGTTTTAGGTATAAAACATCTGAGTTGATGGATGTTAGATACTGCCGTCTTTTTGTCACTTTCCGACTTGTCAGTGCAGGCTGTTACAGCTCTCAGCTGTTCTTTCATCATTGCCCTTGAACATATCAATGTGGCGGTATACATGTCGACCATGGTGTACATTGCATCTGAAATGGATGACATTTATGCTGCGTGATAATCCTTGTAACTAAGGATTCACACATGCTTTGCCTTCTGAAGTGTAACTGGATTCCTGCCTGACATGGTAATGGCTTTGTGTCGATCATTTACTGCCAGGATTCCTATGGAATGTCCTCAAAAACATTTCATTTTAATCAGCCTCTTGTGGCTTGATCCTGAATTGGCAAATTACCAAGTTTATGTCTATATTTATAACTGATATCTGCAGATTCCTATTCCACAGAATATTCTATGAGTGGTGAAAACTGAATGTTAATTCTGACATGTCTTTTTCAGCTACGAAGTTCATTTAGTAAAGCATTCTCCCGGAAGAAGAACAAGCATGGCTCCATATCTGATGTGGAGCCTGATACTGCAAGTCTTCGCTCCAATGCTTCTGCACCGAATTCTCCACTCCTGCAGATGACGCATGTTCCTAATGGTTCTGGAGTCATGAAGGGGTCTCACAGCTCTGGGGCGTGAGTACATGTTTATCTATCTTCTGATAATGTTTCTTTTCAGGTCTTTTTGAGATACTCTTGATGTAAGATACACATTTGGGTATTAATATGAATGGTATGGAAAGTTCTTTTAGTTTAATTATGCCATTTTAAAAAAATTATTATTTTGGAGAAATCAAAGAATTAAACCAAAATGATAGCTGTTCTTCTAATTTTGAATACATTATTTATGCCAAATATATTGTTTCCAGTAATCATGAATTGTACAGGTCACTTTGAAATTATATAATGGTGAAATTAAGTCACAGAAATTCAATTTTCATTTGCTTTTTTGTTGTATACTTGCATACTTTTTCTACAGTTGCCGACAATGTATGATTTTCAGACTGTGTGAAACAGATGACCATGCGTCTGTGAATGAATTAAAGAATCTGTTACGAGAAAAAGACATGAAACTGACTGACATTCGACTAGAAGCCCTCTCTTCAGCGCATCAGCTGGAACAGCTTAGAGAGACAATGAACAAAATGAAGGTATGCATAAGAAAATATTGAAAAATTCTTTTGGATTTAATATGCTATTTTTTTGCCGTTTCCCATAGGGCCAGACCAATTTTATTTCTTGTTTTACATGTCCACCGTGCATATTGTTTAAAAAATAGCAAAAAAATAAATATTAATTTTTCTTGCACAACAATAATATCCCAATGTTTTGTTGGTAAAAAATCTAAACTTACAAGAAATATTTTTGATATTGTTTTTTGCCTTATATACACTTCATAAAATGCCTAAAATACTTTTAGGACTTAAAGAAATATTATTGTTCATTTTCCCTCCTGCCTTTAGGTTTTCTGAGGACAAATATCCATAAAACAAGAAATATAGTTGGTCTGGCCTAGAAAAAGATATTTTCTTGTCTGTTGTCTTTGTTTACATTGTGGCATGTATGACCTCATATCTGCCCATCCTTGACAGCTGCGTGTGCACCGATCTGCAGCAACCCTTTCCTATATCCTGTAATTAGCCATTACGGAACAAAACTAACAAGTACATTTGCTTTTTACTCGTATGACCTCATTAAGGTATTATGTTGAGGTCACTCGTATCAAACTCAGTTTTAAACAATCATACTCATTAATTTTGTCCCTATAGATTGCATGTTAAGCTTTAATCTTTTGTTTCAACAAGTTTGTGTTCTAATTGATCTAATTATCTTGATATGTGAGAAAAGGTTTTATGAAAATGTGTTCATGAAATATGAGTACTAGACATTTATTCTATTAGGTTAATGGAAAAAATTATATTACAGAGTGAAATGGGACATTTGAAAGCTGACAACGACCGACTTCAGCGCCTAGCTACCTCGTCCCGAACACTCAATATCTCCCAGAGCTCCCTGGCTCATACCCGTGCCAGTAATGACTCTCTGGACCGGTCTCTCAGCCTCACTGATCAGAGTAGTCTAGGTAAAGTCTATCTCCAACACTCCCTCGTGGGGAGCGGGGATGCTGAGGCAGTGTCAGTCCCCAGTAATCTGTGTGTGTAGTGAGTGTCTACAGAGTTAAGATAGTGGCCCAGATGATAGTGTGTAATCATGGCCATGTATGGATTCAAGGTCATGTAGATTACCTTGTTATTTTCATTCTAAAGTGTTATAAATTGGAATGTAAATGAAAATTCCTGAAAGTGCTCTATGACTTATGTCAGTTAAATGTTAGTTTTGGAAGAAACAGTCTGATGATAACATTGAAAAACAAAACATTCTTATCCAAATTGCTTGGATTTATGCTCATGATGTTGAGCTCACTGGATTGTCTGGTCCTGTCTCAGTTATTTATAGATCTAGTTGAACAACACACAAACGAACAAACAAAACCTAAGGTAATACCCACCATGAGTGTTTATTGGTAAATGTATTCTATAATAAGCAATAACTGTATTGTTGTGCCATTTCATTTAAACGAAATCTTTGATTCTTACACGATACCTCTCCATGTGATGATGTCAGGACATTTTCATAAATGCTCCTCTCACATGAACTGTAAACCTTGACCTCTGAAGGTGAATTGATGTCTTTATGCAGAGATATCATGAGAGAGTGAATGATCTCATTTCAATAAGTTGTCATAATCCTGAAATGAACAATGATAGTTTATTGTCAGTTATTGTAAATGCTGTTCATCATTTTAATGTCTTTGCTTTGTAGACATGCTATTGGCAGAAACAGCCGCAAATGACCGAGAAGGGAAACGTGTGACAATCACTGTGTATCTCGGCTCGAACCCAGACCCAACAAGGATCGGCATTGAGGTAAACAATAGATATAGTTTCCATGTTCTAGTTTGTTTACAGAATCATTCACACATTAGAAAAGATATGTCTAAATGTATTCAGTAGATAAGACAAGAAGTATATGGATTAAACAGACATTGCAGTTATTGAGCTTAAGAGTCATTTCTAAATGATCATTTGCATATTGGATCAATTACTTATTGGCTAGAGATACCAAGTTTATCAGATCAGTTTATGTCATCAGTAACACAATGAAGTATTTGACACCCCTCAATACTTAGCTGCCTTAAAGTGGATACTTTCACTTTTCTTTCTTAACACATATTTCCGTTATTTGATGATTTGCCTCCAAATAAAATGTAATTATCAAGTTTCTACTGATCTTTGTGACAGAGACCAGCGGAGGTGCTGATTGGTTCCCTGTCTGTCAGTGGCAAGACCAAGTGGGACATCCTGGATAATATTGTCAGAAAAATATTTAAGGTAGAGACATTGATGAATGTCCAATGTTCATTACAACTGGCCATGACCAAGGTGTCATTTCATAATACTTACAATAACAGCTATATATATAAGTTAGTAACAACTTTTTCACAATATATGGATAGTAGCTTTGAGTTTGGTCAGTGGAAGTTTCTTTATCGTAAAAATCAGGCCAAGTTTGTTAATTACTGATGTCTTTGTTCTCTTTTCAACTTTTCATTTAAAATATGTACCAAATATGTTGTGTTGATAATCATGGACTTTGTGACATGTTGCAAATCTTATAGCATCATCCAAACAAACTGTAATGTAACGTATGTTTTATTTATAGGAATACGTGTTACGAGTGGATCCCGTCACCAACCTAGGTCTGAGTGCTGAGAGTGTCTTCTCCTATCATATTGGCGACATCACAAGGACCAAAGGTGTGTTTATTGACAGTAAAACAAACACAAGAACAAAGTATAACACTAGTGGCTTTTCGTTAAAACTATAGGAAGGAGTGAATTGTAATATGTCTTTCATTTTGTATTGTTTATATTCATGGAGTTTGGAGATCTTTAGCCCAGTTGACATTAGCCCATCAGACCGATTGTCATGGTTTGATTTGCATAATGTTTGTGAATATTGATGTGATATATCACAGTTTTTGAGTCAGTCATGAGTCAGTCTCACTGAGTGAGAGGGTGAACTTGTCTTTATTTGGTTTTTGGCAGTGTATGAAATAAGATCCTCCTGACTGCCCAAGATGGTCTAAATTTACAGCTAGCCATCCCAAAATTTACCAGATATGTTCCATACATATGATAACTACCATTGGATTGTCTAGTCTGGTTTTGAAGTCATAAGCCCTGATGTCTGGCTGGGTTTTTGCCTGATTTCATACACTCCTTTTAGCAATATTCTAGCAATATCTTTGTTGGGGACACCAGTATAGCCTTCACATAATGTACCCATCTGGGGAATGGAACTTGGCCATTGGTGTACCTAATGCTTTATCCATTATGCTACCCCACTTCCACAAGTCAGATGACAAGCCATCATGTTACGCTTCTATAATGTGTATTCTGTCCACAGATGCCGATCTACCTGAGCTGCTACCTGTTGGATACCTGGTTGGAGATACAATGCAGATCAGCATATGTCTTAAAGGTAAGCAAGGTAGCAGAAATATGAGAATAACATTCAAGGAGAACTATCATACCCAACATCAGTAAGCAGTAGAAGAATAGAAACAGTTGTACATGGAGGTACACATTCAAATAGCTGCAATATTGATAAGTGAAATTCATTTAATCAGCTGCAATTAAGGTGATGTCTCATACAAAGGAACACTATAACAAAACAAACGGTTTGAACAACTTTTTCAATAAATTCATAATTTTAACGGATGGTTCACATGATTCACCAGATGGTTTTAGTAGGTTTTTGATGGTTTGGGAGAAATTGAAACATGAGGGAATGTGGTAAATATGAAACACTGTAATATTTCATGGCGAGCAATATTCTACTTGCTAGATATTCTGACTGGCAGAACAATATAAATGTTGTACATCTTCAGGTACGAAGCAGATAAGTGTGGACTCCCTTGCCTTTGAATCAATGATCCCCAAGACGATCATCCAGCGATATGTGTCCCTCCTTATTGAACATCGCAGGATAATTCTCTGTGGCCCCAGTGGTACGGGGAAAACCTACCTGGCTCAGAAACTGGCTGAACATTTGGTCCTCAGGTGAGTTTGTGTTGCATTAACATGAGGGTTTTGTAAACAAAATGGTGGAACATGATCAAGGGGAGATAATTTTATGGAAGGTACTATCATGTTGTGGGTGCCTCTTAAATGTAAGGGATGGAACATGATCAGGTGTGATATGGTCCTGCCAAGTTTTATATATAAAACATTGATAAAAACAAGTACTAAATTATCATATGGTATGAGTTTCATTTACATATTTTTGTACTTGTAATGTAGATCTGGCCGGGAACTGACAGCTGGGTCAGTGGCCACATTCAATGTTGACCACAAGTCTTCGAAGGACCTTCGCCAGTACTTGTCAAATATCGCAGAGCAGTGCGAGAACACAAACGTGAATGAGCTGCCGACTGTCATAATTCTCGACAACCTGCACCATGTGGGCTCCCTTGGTGAGGTCTTCAATGGCTTCCTCAGTGTCAAGTACCAGAAATGGTAAGTCCAGATCACCTTAGCACTGTGAATGCTTTGTGAAACTGTCCAGGGTCATGGTCCACAAAGTGTTGTAGTCTGTTGTAACTCTATAACGTATCATAGACTTACGAATGTCATAGTGCTACAAGTTCTTTGTGGATTGGGAATCTGGCCTTCAGTATCTCATGCTTGAAACATTAAAAGGGTCAGGTGGTTAGGCCTACTGATGGTTAAATGCATGGCATCATAGTGCAACTACATATTTGATGCTTTTGACAGCAGTCATGGATTTTTTTATACATGCTTATTATGAACTTGAAACATCTACCAGAAGGAGGCTTTAACTAAAGTTCTGCTACTCTGATAGTACTTTCATTAAGCCATCCTTCTTGGTTCCCATTATACAACAAGGTATTGTTGAATAAAGCACCTTGGCATAAGTGTGTTGCTATCAGAACTAAACCTAAGCCCATCAATGAGATGGACCTCCAAGCTACATGCATACAGGTGGACATTGCTATGTTAATGTAACAGACATATTTGGAAACTTCACTTTAAAGTCAGAGTTAACATGCTTTGGAATTCACAGATAATTCACAGATTTCACAGAGTTTGCTTACTTGGCTCATGGTTGTATTCATTTCGTATTTTGGATGCTTGAGAATTCTGTGAATAATAGTCAGAAACATATTCTTATGATTTGTGTCTTTCAGCCCCTACATCATTGGGACGATGAACCAGGCAACAAACGCTGCCACAAACCTCCAGCTTCACCACAACTTCAGGTCTGTATCCCTGCACATATGCAAGCTGATTACCATGGTTATCACTCTCACTCAGTATCTTTGCATTCTTTCTGGAGGTTGCACCTTACAGTGTAACGAATTGAATTGAGAAGATTGTCACCTTTCTGATATCAAATGTTATTCATCATTCTGTCACTCACTAGCCGGAGAACTGGTGATATTTATATAATGAAAAACTAACCAACATTGTGTCGTTGTGCAAAAGATTTAAGACAGGGACATAGTAAATATTTTAAGTATTTTGAAGTGCTGTGTGGTATGTAAATATATTTTAGTGAATTCAAACTTGATAAGTGCAAATTGTATTTTGAATCACCCTTTTCTTATGGCAAACTAGTGCTCACATAATGTAATCATTCAGCCATGAACTAGTATTATATATACAGTGCCTTACCTTACATGTACCTTACAACTTATTACATACAAAATCAATGTATCTCTCTGTCAGGTGGGTGTTGTGCGCCAATCATATGGAGCCAGTGAAGGGGTTCCTGGGGCGATACCTTCGCCGTAAGCTGGTGGAGGCTGAGGTCAGGACAGGGATGAGGAATAATGATCTCAACAAGATCATCGACTGGGTTCCAAAAGTGTGGGCACACATCAACAAATTCCTGGAGACACACAGCTCCTCGGATGTCACAATTGGTGAGTAATGGTGTATGTTACTGCTGAAGGGGAGATAACTACTTTAAAAGTAAAGACTGTGACATAAAACATGATTCACTCAGTGTTCATGTGAGTGGTCTTGATCCAGGATTTCTAGCTTCTATTTGTCATGGATTTGAATCCCAGTCTTGTCCTGAGTTTGATGTGTGAGTCAGCACCAGACATATGTTCATGATTTCATTAACACTGGAATCATCTGTGACCTGTGTGGGTTGGGGCTTTCCTCTGAAATCATTTAAATCTTTCCAAGAGCATTGTCAGATTCTGTGAACTCTCAAGTGTTCTATGTTAAATGTGGGATGTGATCATCAAGTCTGACTGTATCCTTATGTTCCAGGTCCAAGACTGTTCCTGTCTTGTCCGATGGACATCTCTGGATCCCAGGTGTGGTTCACGGATCTGTGGAACTACTCATTAGTACCCTACATGCTGGAAGCTGTCCGGGAGGGACTACAGGTATACACTCATAACAGTCAGTCTGTAGATCAGAGCTTTAGCACAATGACATTTGCCTTTTGGGTTCTTCAGTGGAAGACAACTGACTCAAATGCATTATCAAATAATTTATGTTATTGAATTCTGTTTTGTTTTTTGCAGGTGTATGGGAAGAGGGCTCCATGGGAAGATCCGACAGACTGGGTGATAGAGTCCTACCCTTGGAGCGGCGGAAGCAACAATGATAAGGATAAGTCGTTGTTACGGATACGGCCGGAAGATGTTGGATATGATTCCCAGACAGCACAGGTCTCTGTGAGTGGGAACAAGTCAAAGACGAAGACAGTCAGCAGCACATCAGAGGGGGACCCGGGAGACCCCCTGGTAGGTAGCTTCATTAGTGACTTCTACATTACAATAGGTATCATGGGGTAGCCAAGTGGTTAAAGTGTTCGCTTGTCATGCTGAAGACTTGGGTTCAGCTCTCCACATGGGTACAACATGTGAAGCCCATTTCTTCTGTGCCCTGACAGGATATTGCTGGAATATTGCAGAAAGTGACATAAAACTAAACTCACTCACTCAAGGCAATTAAAAATTTCATTTCTGCACAGTGTAAATGTTTTTCATTAACTGATGGTATAGGCCTACACAGTACTAGTCTGCCATTCAGACCTGAAACAAATATTTCCAAGAAAGTCCAGTCGGATCTAGAAAATGTGACAAGTCTAGATTTCCACAGCTTCAGGAAATGAAAATGTAGAAAGTCTCAGGGCTCCTTTTCATTATGTTTTATTTATTGTTCTAGGAGCGTTTCTTTCCTGCAAAATATGTTCATTTCAATGACGAGTTGTTAATCTAACAAAGTACCAAGAGCTGTGATTAAATGGGAACATGTTTCTTGTTTCAGGTGAATATGTTAATGAGACTGCAAGAGGCTGCCAGCTACTCCAGTCCACAGAGTAACGATAGCGATTCCACCAGCCTTGACAGCCATAGCAGTATACAGGAGTTCTCCAGTTCTAGTGTCGAGTCAACACTTTGAGTTATCTCCCTTTGACTAGAAGACTTTCAAGCAAATACTGTACAGATTTGGATTTTCTTGCTTGGAAATACGATTGTGTGAGACAATGACTGAGAGTTATCTCCCCCGATGAACGTTCTTTGTGAACCAGAATTTGATTATCTGTGTATTTATCATGGAGTAGTTAGAGAGGTACTTGACAGCTTTGGAATTCAAAGGCTGGAAGTTGTGCTAAATGGAAGCATTACTATCCTTTATGATGCATAGCAATATAAAGTATCAGCCCCAGGGTTCACATTCTGCCAAAAGGTATCGTGATCATGTGCCATAAAAATGTTCATTTTAATACCTGTATCATTGATTTCATTTTTGACAGATCTGATAAGTGAACCCTTTTAATGAACCACAAGATTCTCATGTAGCGAACTTTTAATAAGATGAAAAGGATTACAGCACTGGAGTTCCGCCACCCTTCTAGATCATGTTAGAAAACCTCTTCAACACCTGTAACTATGCAAGTTGAGGCCCCGATGCCATTGTTTCGATTTTATAACCATTTTAGAAGTGTAATGGCAACCTTGAAGATGTGTCTGTCAGATACAGCCATGTGACCTGCCTGTCTCCTGCTTTTACTGGATGCTTGTCATGCATAGTGTGCATTGGCTGACAAAGATGGATGTCTGACTGACATCTTATGCATTTTGATTTGTGCCTTCAAGGAAGAAAGTGCTTACAGTGTGAACCAATGCTCCACGAACTCAAAAGTAACAGTGCTAGAACTTTGTGAAACTGATCTGAGAATGCTGTGACAAGACAAATTTTGCTTTATGCCTGAATTATACAATATTTGTGTATTACAGTGCTATTACTGTTATGGACTGTGTCAAGTTTATTTGACAGCTTGTTGATATGGTTGAATTGACTATGTGTGGTATATTGTACTACTGGAAGATCGCCAACTACATAATGGGAGGGACTGTAATTAGATCATGTTAATTACTCAAAGATGGATGCTGATTACGTATATACAAGAAACAGCTGATGTATTTACCTCCTTTATGTTTGCTCATCCTGGAATGGACACCCTCACATGCATTATGATGCATGTGCATGATGAGACTTCCAAAGTGCCAAGCTGAAAATCTTGGTTATACCCTGTGTTGCTTTTTGTGTATGATAAAGGTGTACATTGCTTGTCATTGATGTTTTGTAGGTATGACACAGTTGTAGCTATCATGTTCAAGTGTATATTTTTGTAATTTGCACATTACTTGCGTGCTAACGTTGTGTTTGCTGTGACTAGGGTGTTATTGTATGGTTTGACTTCCATAGCTTGAAACTGACATACAAACATTTCAGTCAATCAATATATTTTCGAAATAATTTTTTCATAAGTATCTTCTCATATATAAATAATATATTTGTTTATTTCTTGAGAAAGAATTTGCATCTCCAGCAAATGCTTAAAAGAAATAAAAGTTAAGTACCCTGCGTATCAAAAATTCAAGTTGTATGTTAATTTCAAGCATGGTGTGAGAAGGCTTCATTCAGGGTTGTGAGAGAATGCTCCTAGCAGCGTAAGCAGGTCGTCTGATTTACAAGGCTGTGGCTAAGTGCTGTAGGCATGCAGAGCTAGAGTTACCTCCCTTTGCTTAGTGCATGGCGGTTTTTGAATCATATTAATGTGCCAAATGTTGATTTCATGTCATTTCAAAACCATTTCATTTCGTATTTTTTTTATTTGTTTTGTTTAACAAAGCTTCAGATGTAAAATCAAAAGACAGGTCAAAGTTAAATGAATTTTTAAGATACACGGATGAGATCAGAAAATCTCTTGCAGTATGTTTTGCTCTATTTCTACTTCCAGGTAGACATAATACTCAAAACATCATTGAATAAAAATCATTATCTCAGGGAAGTAGTTGTTATAATAAGAAAATGTATTTTTGTCAAGCCTTGTGGCTGTTCTTACTTGTTATTTCATTAAATTTGACCTGTTTCTTGTGAATTTACATCTTGTTATTTTACGCCCTCTTGTATTGTAGGCTTCTGACAATGATGAAGCTGAGTGTTGTTTTCGGCTGCTTGATGATTGTCATCAATCAATGTCTGTTATATTAACAGTGTGTGTCACATTAACATCAGGTATATAGACAAGTTGCAGGTTTGACAACTAACATGTGGAATAATGTTACTACCATGGATGAAATTAAGGGATGCAAGAAGAGTCTACATCATCTGTGAACATTTTGAACTAAGGTCATGACAATTAAGGCCTTATGCTCATTATAAACAAGCATTTTGTAATATACAGACAGCAAGCAGAGTTTATAAAGGGGGATATAAGATATCAAGCTTTTAACCAAAATTTATATCATTGATATGCTTGGATATAAATAATTTATAGCTGATTTCCATTTAGGTACAAGTTAACTAGCTTAACTAATCCTGCTTCATCCTCCACTAATGTGCAATGTATATTGGGAATAGATTATGAAATATTTATTATTTACATGTATTTATTATTATTTTGTACCCATGTTGAAGAAGTTGTTGAGGCACTGAACGGATGCTGACCTATATCATACATGTTCCCTCTTGTGCAGTTCTTAAACTTTATGACGCTAGCATCATAAAATTTGAGTTTTAAACAATTTTAGCATAAATGGACAATAAACTAGTTTGTCTTTTTATACATGTGAATTTAGAAAAATATTTGAAAATATTTACTTCATTATGAGTATTGAAAAAGGTTTGTTAATTTTGATCAAAGTAAAAGTCATACTAGTTTTTAGTGTACTTTGTTTTAATTTGTCAGTCAGATTAAACAAACTTGCTCAGAGTGATTGCCAGGCCATTTATTTAGAGGAAACTGAATAACAATGACACAATGACACCATATCCTTGAATGACATAAGCTTGTCATTATCTGTCATGCACGTCATTGTTGTAGCCTGTCATGCCATGTCATGCTTTGCGGTGTTGTCACTAGCAATGGTATTTATAACCAGTGCACAGTGTTAAATGGATGGACTGATCATCCAGCGTATGTTTCTAGTCAGACCCTTGTTGTCTCTGTACAGAATTTGTAAATGATATCACATCTAAGTTATGTACCAATCATAGTGGCGTCATACGATGTCATCATAATTGATGTAAATAGCATCACCATGTGTTTATGCATGTGCGTCTATCGGTGGATTCTTGGATGGGCCGAGAACAACTGCTGGTAGAAAATCTCTTGAAAAATTGTCATTAGATGAGAAGTTTTCCTCTTTGAAAACTTTAGAATTGCTATGTCTAATGGTTGAATAAAGTTTTCTATTCTATACATTAATGGCATTTGTCTGTGTGATTTGTTTGAAAATGTATCAGTGCTAAGAAAGACACTTATGCTGTGTGATTTATGGAATAAAGTGATTCATGATGGCTAGATGGAATTAGTATGGATTGGAGGTTTCATTACAGGATGTTACCTGTGACTGAGTTGTGTTGATGCCATCTTGAAAACTATTTCATGGAATGCTGAAATTATGTATGTTGCTTAGCCTCTGTGGTTGAATCATTGATTGGTTTGTTGTTTAACGTGGCTGCCCTCAACAGTATTCCAGTTATGTAGTAGTGAAATCAGGGCTATATGTAGGGTGCTGATGAACCAATCTTGGATAGAACCATGAAACTCTTTGTTGTGACAAGTGAAGTTGAGAAATCTGCAAATTTGGCTGATCAATATTGTCATAAGGTCTGCAAGTTAGATGGTGTGTGTGACTGAGTGAGTGAAAGAATCAGCAATATTTAGTTTTATCACAACAGGTAACAATAAATTTGATGCAGCAAGCATGCAGCAAGCAAGTAGCAAGCAAGGGATTATCCCTTTCTACCTTTAGACACACAACAAAGACACCAATGACAATGTGAGGGAACTCACGATTTATGCAGTCTGTATGTGTCAATGATCAGGCAAATCATACATTGTTACTTCAACACAGTCATTCTAATGTCAAGAATGAGGGAACTCACGATGAACGATTGTGAAGGATCACCTCCAAAGAGTCTTCAGAGTGTAGGATCATTTATGTATCCGGAACACGTAATGATTAGGACCAATAACACAAAACATTGTCTGGAGCTATTACACAATGAATACTGTCTTGGACCAATAACACAAAAAACATTGTTTTAGAGCTATGACACAGTGAATGCTGTCAAGGACAATATCACAAAAACATTGTTTAGAGCTATGACACAATGAATACTGCCTTGGACCAGTAACATAAAAACATGGTTTAGAGCTATGACACAATGAATAGTGCCTTGGACCAGTAACATAAAAACATGGTTTAGAGCTATGACACAATGAATAGTGCCTAGGACCAGTATGATAAAACATGGTTTAGAACTATGACACGATGAATAGTGCCTAGGACCAGTATGATAAAACATGGTTTAGAACTATGACACAGTGAATACTGTCTAGGACCAGTAACATGAAATCATTGTTTAGAGCTACGACACAATGAATACTGTCTAGGACCAGTAATGCAAAAACATTGTTTAGAGCTATGACACAGTGAATACTGCCTAGGACCAGTAATGCAAAAACATTGTTTAGAGCTATGACACAGTGAATACTGCCTAGGACCTGTAACATAAAATGTTTTAGGATCATTGACACACTCAACAATTTAATACTGTCTAGAAGCAACAACAACAAATAATGTCGAGGAGCAATGTCACAATGAATGCTGTCTAGGAGCAGTGAGACAATAAATACGGTCTAGTAGCAATAACACAATAATACTATCTAGTAGCAATAACACAATAATACTATCTAGCAGCAATAACACAATAAAACTATCTAGTAGCAATAACACAATAATACGGTCTAGTAGCAATAACACAATAATACGGTCTAGTAGCAATAACACAATAATACGGTCTAGTAGCAATAACACAAAAATACTATCTAGTAGCAATAACACAATAATACGGTCTAGTAGCAATAACACAATAATACGGTCTAGTAGCAATAACACAATAATACTATCTAGTAGCAATAACACAATAAGACTATCTAGTAGCAATAACACAATAATACTATCTAGTAGCAATAACACAATAATACGGTCTAGTAGCAAAAACACAACAATACGGTCTAGTAGCAATAACACAATAACACTATCTAGTAGCAATAACACAACAATACGGTCTAGTAGCAATAACACAATAATACTATCTAGTAGCAATAACACAATAATACTATCTAGTAGCAATAACACAATAATACTATCTAGTAGCAATAACACAATAATACGGTCTAGTAGCAATAACACAATAATACTATCTAGTAGCAATAACACAATAATACGGTCTAGTAGCAATAACACAACAATACGGTCTAGTAGCAATAACACAACAATACTTTCTAGTAGCAATAACACAATAATACGGTCTAGTAGCAATAACACAATAATACGGTCTAGTAGCAATAACACAACAATACTGTCTAGTAGCAATAACACAATAATACGGTCTAGTAGCAATAACACAATAATACGGTCTAGTAGCAATAACACAACAATACGGTCTAGTAGCAATAACACAATAATACGGTCTAGTAGCAATAACACAATAATACGGTCTAGTAGCAATAACACAACAATACTATCTAGTAGCAATAACACAATAATACTATCTAGTAGCAATAACACAATAATACTATCTAGTAGCAATAACACAATAATACGGTCTAGTAGCAATAACACAACAATACGGTCTAGTAGCAATAACACAATAATACTATCTAGTAGCAATAACACAATAATACTATCTAGTAGCAATAACACAATGATGCTATCTAGCAGCAATAACACAATAATACTATCTAGTAGCAATAACACAATAATACTATCTAGTAGCAATAACACAATAATACTATCTAGTAGCAATAACACAATAATACGGTCTAGTAGCAATAACACAATAATACTGTCTAGTAGCAATAACACAATAACACGGTCTAGTAGCAATAACACAATAATACTATCTAGTATCAATAACACAATAATACTATCTAGTAGCAATAACACAATAATACTATCTAGTAGCAATAACACAATAATACGGTCTAGTAGCAAAAACACAACAATACGGTCTAGTAGCAATAACACAATAACACTATCTAGTAGCAATAACACAATAATACGGTCTAGTAGCAATAACACAATAATACTATCTAGTAGCAATAACACAATAATACGGTCTAGTAGCAATAACACAATAATACTGTCTAGTAGCAATAACACAACAATACTATCTAGTAGCAATAACACAATAATACGGTCTAGTAGCAATAACACAATAATACGGTCTAGTAGCAATAACACAACAATACTTTCTAGTAGCAATAACACAATAATACGGTCTAGTAGCAATAACACAATAATACGGTCTAGTAGCAATAACACAATAATACTATCTAGTAGCAATAACACAATAATACTATCTAGCAGCAATAACACAATAACACTATCTAGTAGCAACAACACAATAATACGGTCTAGTAGCAATAACACAATAATACGGTCTAGTAGCAATAACACAATAATACGGTCTAGTAGCAATAACACAAAAATACTATCTAGTAGCAATAACACAATAATACGGTCTAGTAGCAATAACACAATAATACGGTCTAGTAGCAATAACACAATAATACTATCTAGTAGCAATAACACAATAAGACTATCTAGTAGCAATAACACAATAATACTATCTAGTAGCAATAACACAATAATACGGTCTAGTAGCAAAAACACAACAATACGGTCTAGTAGCAATAACACAATAACACTATCTAGTAGCAATAACACAACAATACGGTCTAGTAGCAATAACACAATAATACTATCTAGTAGCAATAACACAATAATACTATCTAGTAGCAATAACACAATAATACTATCTAGTAGCAATAACACAATAATACGGTCTAGTAGCAATAACACAATAATACTATCTAGTAGCAATAACACAATAATACGGTCTAGTAGCAATAACACAATAATACGGTCTAGTAGCAATAACACAACAATACTTTCTAGCAGCAATAACACAATAATACGGTCTAGTAGCAATAACACAATAATACGGTCTAGTAGCAATAACACAATAATACGGTCTAGTAGCAATAACACAATAATACGGTCTAGTAGCAATAACACAACAATACGGTCTAGTAGCAATAACACAATAATACGGTCTAGTAGCAATAACACAATAATACGGTCTAGTAGCAATAACACAATAATACGGTCTAGTAGCAATAACACAACAATACTATCTAGTAGCAATAACACAATAATACTATCTAGTAGCAATAACACAATAATACTATCTAGTAGCAATAACACAATAATACGGTCTAGTAGCAATAACACAATAATACGGTCTAGTAGCAATAACACAACAATACGGTCTAGTAGCAATAACACAATAATACTATCTAGTAGCAATAACACAATGATGCTATCTAGTAGCAATAACACAATAATACTATCTAGTAGCAATAACACAATAATACTATCTAGTAGCAATAACACAATAATACTATCTAGTAGCAATAACACAATAATACGGTCTAGTAGCAATAACACAATAATACTGTCTAGTAGCAATAACACAATAACACGGTCTAGTAGCAATAACACAATAATACTATCTAGTATCAATAACACAATAATACTATCTAGTAGCAATAACACAATAATACTATCTAGTAGCAATAACACAATAATACGGTCTAGTAGCAAAAACACAACAATACGGTCTAGTAGCAATAACACAATAACACTATCTAGTAGCAATAACACAATAATACGGTCTAGTAGCAATAACACAATAATACTATCTAGTAGCAATAACACAATAATACGGTCTAGTAGCAATAACACAATAATACTATCTAGTAGCAATAACACAATAATACGGTCTAGTAGCAATAACACAATAATACTATCTAGTAGCAATAACACAATAATACGGTCTAGTAGCAATAACACAATAATACTGTCTAGTAGCAATAACACAACAATACTATCTAGTAGCAATAACACAATAATACGGTCTAGTAGCAATAACACAATAATACGGTCTAGTAGCAATAACACAATAATACTATCTAGTAGCAATAACACAATGATGCTATCTAGTAGCAATAACACAATAATGCTATCTAGTAGCAATAACACAATAATACTATCTAGTAGCAATAACACAATAATACGGTCTAGTAGCAATAACACAATAATACGGTCTAGTAGCAATAACACAACAATACTATCTAGTAGCAATAAGACAATAATACTATCTAGTAGCAATAACACAATAATACTATCTAGTAGCAATAACACAAAAATACTATCTAGTAGCAATAACACAATAATACGGTCTAGTAGCAATAACACAAAAATACTATCTAGTAGCAATAACACAATAATACGGTCTAGTAGCAATAACACAACAATACGGTCTAGTAGCAATAACACAATAATACTATCTAGTAGCAATAACACAACAATACGGTCTAGTAGCAATAACACAATAATACGGTCTAGTAGCAATAACACAACAATACGGTCTAGTAGCAATAACACAATAATACTATCTAGTAGCAATAACACAATAATACTATCTAGTAGCAATAACACAATAATACTATCTAGTAGCAATAACACAATAATACTATCTAGTAGCAATAACACTACAATACGGTCTAGTAGCAATAACACAATAATACTATCTAGTAGCAATAACACAATAATACGGTCTAGTAGCAATAACACAATAATACTATCTAGTAGCAATAACACAACAATACTATCTAGTAGCAATAACACAATAATACGGTCTAGTAGCAATAAGACAATAATACTATCTAGTAGCAATAACACAATAATACTATCTAGTAGCAATAACACAAAAATACTATCTAGTAGCAATAACACAATAATACGGTCTAGTAGCAATAACACAACAATACTATCTAGTAGCAATAACACAATAATACGGTCTAATAGCAATAACACAATAATACTATCTAGTAGCAATAACACAATAATACGGTCTAGTAGCAATAACACAACAATACGGTCTAGTAGCAATAACACAACAATACTTTCTAGTAGCAATAACACAATAATACGGTCTAGTAGCAATAACACAATAATACGGTCTAGTAGCAATAACACAACAATACTGTCTAGTAGCAATAACACAATAATACGGTCTAGTAGCAATAACACAATAATACGGTCTAGTAGCAATAACACAACAATACGGTCTAGTAGCAATAACACAATAATACTATCTAGTAGCAATAACACAACAATACTATCTAGTAGCAATAACACAATAATACTATCTAGTAGCAATAACACAACAATACGGTCTAGTAGCAATAACACAATAATACTATCTAGTAGCAATAACACAATAAATACCGCCCTGTAGCAAGGTCACAATAAATGGTGTCTAGGAACAACGACACAACAAATGATGTCTAGTAGTAATGACACAATAGATACGGTGTAGTAGCAATGACACAATAAATACTGTTTATTAGGAATGACAATAAGAGTAAGAATGACTAGTAGCAATGACACAATAAATACTGTGTATTAGCAATGACAAGAAGCGTTACTAGTAGCAATGGCACAATAAATACTGTCTAGGAGCAGTGACACACAAAAACTATCTAGTAGTAATAACATAATAAATAATGATTTGGAGCAATGACACAATAAATGTCTGGTAGCAATGATGCAATAAGTACTGTCTAGTAGCAATGACAATGAAAAATGCCCAGTACCAATGACATAACATACGGTCTAGGAGCAATCTGTCTTGTGGTAATGACACAATAAATAATGTCTTGGAGCAATGGCACAATATATGTCGGGTAGCAATGACACAGTAAATACTGTCTAGTAGCAATCACAAAAAATGACTAATCGCAATGACGCAATAAGTACTGTCTAGTAGTAATGACACACACAAAAATCTGTCTAGTAGTAATGACACAATAAATTATGTCTTGGAGCAATGACACAATAAATATCTGGCAGCAAGAATACGAGGCAATAAGAAATGAAGTGACAGGATACGTTTTTTGTCAACATGGATGGTTACACTTGTTCAAAGAAGTATTCATGAATATATATTGTTTTTTCTTTAATTTTTGACAGATGCTTTGTAATTTATAAAAAAATATTTATTAAGTATGGATTTAGTTATTGTTTATTGAAAAATAAAAAAAATATATATATCCGATAAATAATAATATGAAATATATACATAAACTTTAGCAAGGGATTATCCTTTTCTACCGTTAGACACACAACAAAGTGACCGATGACAATGTGCATGGAAAATATATTCAACAAAGTGACATGCATGTTTGTGCATGAAAACAAACTCCAAATTCCAAACCAGTATACATGAACAGTGCTGTACATATGTACATCTATAGCTGATAATGATTGATTGTGGGAAACAATCGGTTTCTCAGCGTTGGGTCACTGTAACCATGGAAATAAATGTTGGCTTATAATAATGAAAGGAAAATTAATGTTTTTCAAAATTTGTTTAGTCACTTTTACACTTCACAGATTTTATTTACCCAGCTCTAGACTGATAATGACTGACAGATATCAGAATCGCCATTTCTTGGAACACTAAACACGACGTCTTCTGTGAAAGGAAACAAATAGAAGTCTTTCAATAACTAAATCAAATGGAATCAATACTTTGACAACGACCGAAGTCCTACTTCATCTAGTACGATGAACATAAGCGATGTAATTGTTGAAGCTGTTTGAATAAATAGAGATTTTTAACCGCAGAAAATGACTGGCATAAAGGACAAGGGTGAACAATGTATCAATGGATCACCTAAAATAACTGATTGTGTTTTCAAAGTTTGTTATTTTTGGTTGTTGTTGTACACTCAGCAACTTGTACGGTAGGGGTCTATCACTAATCCAGTCGGGGCCTTTCATCAGCAGCACCAGCGTCGATCTACGCAACTGGGATACGATGACATGTGATAACGAAGTCAGCGAACCTGACCACCCGATGCCATTAGTTGTCACTTACGACAAGATTGGGTTGCTGAAGTCTAACCCGGATCCTCACGGTTCGTGTTGTTTGCGAAAACATATACTTTACCATTGGTAACCGTCACTCAGACTCAATTTGAAAAAAGTTCACACGAAGGCGCGCGTATTGAGAAATGTTGGTACAAAATCAGACATAAAAACGATACATGTGAAGTTAACTTAACGTTAATGTACAACGTAAACTTCAGTATTTTGGGGATGATCCATTTAGTTTTTAAGTCCTGTTTCCTGAATGGTTTTGGACATATGAGAACACGCTTACTGTTGTCATTACTAAACTAAGCTAAAACCTTTCGCCATATTAGTGTCCAGACGTTTTTCTCAGAGCTTTCAACAAAGTCCCGTTCCCGCCCTGATAATCCTCTACTCGAATAATTATGAATTTTGTTTTGTCCTTCTGCTGTTGTCACAGATTTCAATCGCCCAGTAACTGTTAAAGACTGACAATGATGGGCAGATATGTTCACAATCATCCAGTTCACGCACTGTTATGAAATGTTGGTCCAAATTCAAACATGATAAACATAAAAACCAAAGTATAACAATAATTTAATGATAGCTGTACAGCTGAAATATTTTATATCTAAGATGAAGTATTTTATCATCCTAATATAGCTTTCATCTCCTTTGTTGTCATTGTTTTAGATTGCATCACAAAGTTGGCTACTGCCATCATCAGCGTCTTATCAAAAACTTGATAACTTTCATCATGTTAGACCCCAGCAGTTTTTCTGAGATCCTTCCACAGATTCCCGTCCCCATCTCGATAGTCCTCTACACGTAATATGCAATCCTCCTCCACCACATTCAGTAGACGCTCAGGCAGGTCCTCTACCTGAACGGGGCCAACAAGTAGCACAATGATCCGGTTAGGAATCAGATCCGTTACAGAGTAAAGGGCTGCATCAATGGTAAATTGTGACCACTGTGAAAGATCTTGAAGGAAGTCCTCAGAAATCACCAGAACAGACTTCCAGCTGTACGTGATACCACAAATAATACCATCGGCGATAGGAACACCTGGAAGAACATCCCGATCCTTCAGAAACAGACGGGTTGGGTGATTACACAGTTCCATTTCTGGTCGTACTTTCCTATAGACGAAAGGAATGCCAGCCTCAAAATACGCGACAAAGAAGGTGAAATCAAAATCTTTGGGTGTTAAATATTGGATGCCCAATCCAAAGAGTTTCAGCAAAGCATTACGATATCGCACTGGATTATTGGAGATTACGTATACTACAATAATTGAAGTAAACATTACAACCATGAATGTAACTGTGATACTAAGCATCATTTTCCCTGTACAGTAGCGAAACAGTCTTTCATGATGCTTGGCCACATCAACAGTCCCTGTCATTGTGCCATTATCCAGAATGCAAGGGAAGTTCCTGTCAGTCTCGTAAATGACAGGTGTATCCACCAACCAAAGAATGAAGTCCAGATTTTCACAGCTACACGAAAAGGTGTTCCCTTTGAGAATAATTTTCAGGTTGTTCTTTTCGAATGACAAATCGAGTTCGATCTCGTGACTTTGTCCAACTGTCCAATAAGATTGAAGGACATGTCTATAAGGATAAGATGTGGATAATCAATGGTTTGAATGGGAATGGTGTCAAACTCATTGTGAGATAGATTTAGATGAATGATTGTATTTGAAATTGGACGAAGAGGTATGTGAGTGAGTTCATTCATCGAAGCATCCAAATATCGTACAGAGTTTAGAGGACTGAATACATTGTCGTCTGTGAAAGACTTAGGGGAAAATTGTAACTTGCAATTTCGCAATGATAAGTGAGTTGCGTTTTCAAATGAGTGAAAATTAAACACACTGTTAAACTTGTTGCCTGATAAATCAACATTATGAACATTTTCTAAACCTCTCAACTGCGTTAAACCAAACAACAAGTTAGAAGCCAGCAGGACAGTTTCAAGATTGTGGGTGTTTAGAAATACAATTTCTTGGACGGTGTGTGAACCTCCTGATATGTCAGTTATACCAAAATGTCTGAGTTTAGGAGGTAGTGTGACGGTTACTATATTGTTTTTACTTAATGTTTCATAACTTTGTTTCCTTGGAAAGTCACCGTCTATTCTCTGCTGGCTGCTATCGAAATATTCAAGTTGTGAAAATCGGACAATGAAAAATAGAACACCAAGATCCCCAGCAAAATAGTTTTCAGACGCGTCAAGAACTTTCAAACAACTTTCAAACGGATCTTTGTAGATTGACGCAAATTCGACCAAATATAAGCGATTATCTCTCAAAGATACTTCAGTGACACATATTTTGTTCAGATAACGCATACTTTCTTTAGTTAGGGCTCTATCTACAAGTTCTTTTTCATGTTGCACTTCGTGCTCGTATGTAGCATTAAACGAAATTCTGGTCATGTTCCGATTTACGAAGGGATGGAGAAGATGTAAAGCGTTGTGGTTTCCTATGTGATTGTGGTTTAGTTCCAGCTCTTTTATAAACATTAGAGGCTCTAGAACGCCTGGCTCACAGTATTTTATCCTACAATGATTTAAAACCAAAACCTCAAGCTTCGTTTCATTTAAACTCTGAAATGTTTCATTTCTTAATTTTTCTATGGAACATTCTCCTTCATATAGAAACCTGGAGTCCATCTGGAGTACTTTCAGTCTTTCTAGTTTGGAGAATCCTGGACCAAACAAAGGATCAGGAACTGAGTCGATATACAGACTGTGGAGCTTGACGAGAGGAGGAAACACCCAATCCGGATATGAACTCATTTCAGTCTTTTCAAGATTTAGAGTTTGCAAACTCATAAGGTCAAGAAACACGTCGTTTGGGAAAGACACTTTGTCGGATCGTAATTTGTTCCGAGCAAGGAGAAGTTTGGTGAGATTAAACAGGCCCCTGAAAGCCTCTGGTTCCAACTTTGACAATGGGTTCATGTTGATATTAAGATAGCTGAGATTTCCAAACTTGTCAAATGTGTTATTTTTAAGAACTGTCAGATAATTGTCACTGATATCCAAGGCTGTAATATTTTCCGGAAGGCAGTCTGGAACTTCTTTAAGGTTTCTTCCAGTACAATCAGCAAACAAACCTCCACATTGTATGTGACAGTCACAATTCTGTTGATGTCCTTGTGTGGCAGAGTCAACTTTGTATATAGTTACTGCTGTAAATATAATAAACATGTGAATCTTTTAAAGTATCTTGTCATGGTATTATTTTGATGAGATATACTATCTCATTAAATAGCCTAAATCTACCTAAATTTATCAGTTATTTTACCTTCAACATTTTATATCCTAACCCTAGCTCTCTAAACACCAATCTAGTCTCAATGTAATCTATTTCAGTAATACTCATTTGCACTGCATGCTTTTCTCCTGTCAATCCCTCTTAAAGCATGTCCTTTGCTCAGGCTAGTGTGTAAGTTCTATTGTTCTGTGTTCATCCAAGCATGTAAGGTATCATGGTATTTAAAGTTTAAGTTGATCTAGTTTTATGTCAGTATCTTATGTGGTCAGCGTCAGACAGGTTGTGATTTTTTGGGATCGAGATCATGGTGATCTGGACTGTGTTTCATATATGAAGGTTAGTAATGCCTAGTCTTGTATATATTTCTTGTGGTTTGCTATGTGTGTTTCATAGTTGGTGGTTGCATTGGCTATTGTTTATAGTATTGTTGATATCTCAACATTCACTCTTCATTATGTGTAAATAGTTTAAATGATGGTAACTCACAGTACAGTGAGTTGTGTAATTGTTATGTTACATAATTACCTATATTATCGCATCACATGCAATTATTAGTTTCTATTTCACGTAAGTATAGTCTCAATAATCTTCTCATCTTCCTACTATGTTGAAACATAATTGCCTTTAGTACCCTCGGCCTTACAATAAAATGAATGCTTGTATAGATGTATGTGCGAATGTGTGGTTAGATGTGGTTGTTTGTATTTTTACCATATTTGCTATTTTAATAGTTTGTTATACATATTACTATCTACACATGGCATTTATTCATCCTACAGATAATGTGGACAGGATGACGTAGGTGTGTCAAGTTGGCAATAGCACAGGTGTCACCAACCTGGTATGTTTTCATTGTTTAAAGTACATTCTTTTTCGTATATTCTAATGTCTACAATAAGTATAATGTTTACATTATCAGACTCGTGTAATGTAATTAATGTATTATAATGGTGCTAATCATATGAATATCAGAAGTTGTCATGGTAATGCATATATGTTTAGCAATATATGTGCATGTGTGTGTTTGCATTTAGTATTTGTGAATATGTAGTAAGTATGTAGTAATGAGATTTGTTTTTACCATATTTCAGGCTAAATCGTCTTTATTACAATTATGTAATAAAATATCCACCTCCTCACACCCCAGTGGCTTTGTGGTTTTGTCCGCATCCTAACGCTACTACATCTTGGAGCCCCCAGTGAGGAAGTTGGACAGGACACTGCCATAGACGACGGACCTACGTCTACCACAGATGATGAAGTAATGACCACAATAACCATGGGCAATGATGACACCACCCACGACCCATGATCATCGTTCAGTGAATACACACTGTTGGAAACTGTTTGCCTGTTGACATGTGTGTCTGTGTGTATATATGGACACTTGCGTGATCACACATATGGACACTTGTGTGACCAAACAAATGGACACTTGCATGACCCTGACCTCCTCGTGTAGTTCGGCCAACTGCACTTCATACATTGAATATTATTTTCAAGATGTTATCCTAACTGAAGTAACATTGGGTACCCTTTAGTATATTGCTCCGGAGCTAGTATATCTTATCACTAAGGTGTTTACTTTCTAATGTGAATTTATGGTGCTGTCTTTAGTTAAGTATTAGTTAAGATTAGTTCATGTACTTAGCTGGATAACATAATTATTAGTATTACTTACACATCCGCGCTATACAACCACGTTGTGTCTGTGTGTATGAATGTGTATTAGTAGTGTTAAGTAGTTAGTAAAATAATTATTTATGTTCGTAATCACTACTTAGTTTAGTTAACTTTAGTAGTGTATCCTAATAAACCTGTATGTTTAGGTTATATTAGTTAGTTCATAGTTTAGTATACTGGTTCCCTTTGTGGTACAGTTGTAGGGTTTGTGTTGTGTTCATTCATTCCTTTGGTTATTTCATTCAGGTAACTAGGGGTTGTTATCTCATTGTCTGCTTCTTATATCTTCATTTGGTATTGCCTGGAATCATTCATCATGTAGCATACCATATACCGGTATATAAACCTCCTGCGTGTGTAGCCCTGCACATATTTACCTGATTTAATTTATCATCTAAACACAAATCAAAGTAAACATGTAACTTATACTCCTTAAGTTAATATTTCATACCACTGACGTAATTAAATATGAACAGTCCCTAAGCCTTATATATATTTAGGGTATCATTGATGGCTTCACCGTAAGCTCTACGTTGTAAGCCGTGATACAAACTCTGCGCATATTTCATGCAGCACGTGTTGCATGTTGTATTTTCCGCGAATTTTTCTCACCAAGTTCCTGCGTCTTATATTATTTAGTTGTTTGTCATTTGTGTACTTTATTTTTTCAACATGGCTGAATCGGGAATGTCAGAAGAGGAGGTGAAACAACTTGTTTCATCACTGAAGAAGTTGGATTTAAGACCCAAAGCTGATACACCTCAGGATCTCTTAGCTTGGATCTCATCGGTTAGCAAGTCGACTGAGGAAGCTAAACCATCGATTCCACCTACAGTTACGCTGGCTAAGACGCCACAGCTTCCTTATTTTTCAGGGGATAGGAAAGGGGACGTCGACTTCGACCAATGGAAGCATGAATACACATGTCTTTGCACAAGATATTCGGAGCAAGATGTCGTGGACGCCGTACACAAATCACTTCGTGGGAAGGCAGCAAGGGTCGCCATGCACATTGATAAGGATGCCCCGTTGAATTCCCTCATCACCAAGCTGGACAGTGTTTTCGGGATGGTGCACACAGAACACAACATCATGGCCGAGTTCTATACTGCTAGACAAGGAGAAGAGGAATCAGTTGCCGATTGGGCATGCAGACTTGAGGACATCTTGGATCAAGCCATCATGTTAGGAAAGGTGAAGACAGGAGAAAGGGATGTCTTGCTTCACGACACTTTGTGGACAGGGCTTCGCTTGGACCTGAAGGACATGTCAAGCCATAGATATGACCAGGGAGGAACACTGGAAGCCTTTCTCAAGTACCTGCAACAACTGGAACAGGATCTGCGACAGAGGCAACCAACAGCGAGGAGACCTGCAACTAGCAAGTCATCTGTAACCAAGGAGCAGTCGGAACTACAAGAGATCAAGGGCATGCTCAAGTCGATGACAGCTGAGATTAACAAACTCAAGGAACAAGTCAAGAGCAACGAGAGGCCTCAAGTCAAGGAACATCGTCAAGGTAACCAATGGAATCATCATGATCAAGGTCAGGAGGATGGATACTTGCCACCCAGAAACTGGACACGCCAACCAAGGTCAAGAGGGAACAAGCCTTTCTGTCAAGGTCATGGACGAGGCAATCCTACAGGACGAGGAGATCCAGGATGGTTTCAAGGACCTCAGACCATGGATGACATACCTAGATGTTTCCGATGTGGACAGCCAGGTCACATTCAGCGTGGATGTCGTGCACCACTTCCGGGCCAGGGAAACTTGCAGAGGCCTATGGGGAGGGGCGGACCATGGGCCTAGGATACAAAGTCAATTCCCATCAACAGTTAGTGTCCGAGTTGGTTGGCGAGCCAACTGAAACCAACATACTTGTCAACGGGATCAAGACGAAGGCTTTACTTGACACTGGATCTACGATCTCATCTATAGCTGAGGCATTTTATCGACAGAACTTTCCTGATGTTCCCCTGGAACCGCTGAAGCAGCTTCTCCATGTCGAGTGCGCGGATGGAGAGCTTCTACAGTACAGTGGTGTCATTGTTGTCGATATAGAGGGTTCTGGAAATGCATCTACCAAGATACAGAGTATGCTGCTTGTTGTACCAGACAGCCAGTACAACAAGACAGTACCTATCACACTCGGAACCAACATCTTGTCCATATACCTCAACCAGTGCCAGGACAAGTTTGGACCAAGGTTTCTCCAGAAAGCCAATCTCCATTCACCGTGGTACTTGGCCTTCAGGAGTATGGTGATTAGGGAGAAGGAACTAGCCAGGAGGAACTTCTCCATCGGTAAAGTCAGGAGCCACGAGCCAACTGGTAAGATAGTGCCTGCCAACTCGGAGATTCATATCTCAGGTTACATTGACCAGCCCCTACCGTATCACGCTACTCACGTCATAGTTCAGCCTACTACTGGATCACAGATACCAGATGACCTTGACATCACGCCCACACTTGTTTCATATGATGGAAGCGGTCAAAAGCTCTATGTGGATGTACATGTATCTAACCTCACTACAAGAGCCATCAGCATTCCTAGCCGTGCTATACTCTGTGAATTGCAAGTCGTCAAGTTGGAGGATGTACCACGCCCTACTTCTAATCAGGACTCTAGTGTACTGGACCTCATGGACTTTAAAGAGTCAGCCGTCTCAAATGAGGAGCTAGCACATGGAAGACAAGTCATCACTGACTACTTGGACATCTTCTCTACTGGCGACACAGACTTGGGACACACAGAATCAGTTAGACACAGGATTGACCTCAAGGATGACATACCATTCAAGCAACGTTATCGGCGCATACCACCTGCCATGTATGAAGAAGTCAAGAAGCACCTTAACCAACTTCTACTCTGTGGCGTCATCAGGCGCTCACGTTCTCCATGGTCATCCAACGTTGTCCTGGTTAGGAAGAAGACAGGGAAATTACGTCTATGTGTGGACTTTCGCCAGTTGAAGCAACAAACCATTAAAGACAACTATGCCATTCCAAGGATTGAGGAGATGTTTGAAGCGCTTGCAGGATCTCGGTATTACTCTACGCTGGATATGAAGTCCGGGGATCACCAAGTGGAAATTGAGGAAACTCACAAGGAGAGAACCGCTTTTACAGTTGGACCACTAGGTTTCTATGAGTACAATAGGATGCCCTTCGGACTTTGTAACAGCCCAGCTACCTACCAACGGCTCATGAACGAGTGTTTTGAGGGACTTCACCTGAAAATCTGCCTCATCTACTTGGACGACATTATCATCTTTTCATCATCATTTGGAGAGCATCTGGATAGACTGAAGCAGGTATTTCAGCGAATTAGAGAAACTGGCCTCAAGCTCTCACCAGACAAGTGTTCGTTCTTCAAGAAGAAAATCAAGTTCCTTGGCCACATCGTTTCAGAAGAAGGTATCATGGCAGATCAAGAAAAGGTTGAGAGAATACTGAATTGGCCACGACCATCAAGTCCAACAGCAGTACGACAGTTTCTTGGTTTCGCTGGATACTATCGAAAATATGTCAAGGACTTTGCCAAGATAGCCAAGCCACTTTCAGCCCTCATGTCCCATGGAAAGTAAAAAAAGTCGAAGAAGCTACCAGAGGAACCATGGCATTGGGGGGAGGAACAGGAACAAGCTTTCAATCATCTGAAGGAAATGCTAACCTCACCACCAGTCCTAGGTTACCCTAACTATGGGACACCGTTTGAACTTCATACAGATGCCAGCAGTAAGGGAATCGGCGCTGTACTCTATCAGGAGCAGGATGGCATCAAGAAGGTAATAAGTTATGCCAGTCGAGGACTAGGGAAATCTGAAAGAAACTACTCAGCACATCGTCTGGAATTTCTTGCACTCAAGTGGGCCATATGTGAGAAGTTCCATGACTACCTGTATGGAGCGAAATTTACACTTCTAATGGACAACAACCCGCTGACTTATGTCCTCATAAGTGCCAAGTTGGATGCGACAGGCCACCGATGGCTAGCAGCACTTGGATCCTACGACTTTGACATATTCTATAGACCAGGGTTGAAGAACACAGACGCAGATACTTTGTCAAGGCTACCAGAATACCAGAAGCTTTCCTCAGAACAGCTATCCATGGACACAGTCAAGGCAATCTGTGGAGTCGTTCATACCCAACCCTACGTGGAATCCCTCTGCCTCTCAGCAGCACCGGTCGATGAAGAGATATGTTCCAAGTCAACCGACCTGAAAGGAATGTCTGATAGGGACTGGCGCATGGCCCAAGCTGAAGACTCTACCCTTAAGCCATGGATCCAAGCTGTTAGGATGAAGAGGAAACCACACAGACAGGAAGTTCCAAGCACGAGGGTCAACACATCGATATTCAGGTCCTTCAAATCACTTGTACTTGACAGAGGAATTCTACATCGGCGAATCAATATGGATGGAGAGACAAAATTGCAACTCGTACTTCCATCAAGGTTCATCCAGGGAGCATTGCAAGGCCTTCACAATGACGTTGCACACCCAGGACGTGATAGAACACTCTCATTACTCAGGGACCGTTTCTACTGGCCAGGGATGCAAACTGACACTGAAGACTGGATACGAACCTGCAACAGATGCTTGAGGAGGAAGACACCAACCAACATCTGAGCTCCGTTAGTTTCCATAACAACCTCACAGCCTTTAGAGTTAGTCTGCATGGACTTCCTTACGCTGGAAACGTCAAAGGGTGGATTCCAGCACATCTTAGTGATCACAGATCACTTCACAAAGTATGCTTTGGCTGTTCCTACAAAGAATACAACTGCCAAGACTACAGCAGAAGCATTTTATAAGCACTTTGTGATGCACTATGGTATGCCATTGAGGATCCACAGTGACCAGGGAGCCAATTTCATGAGCAGGATGATGAAGGAGCTCTGTTCTACCCTTGGAATCTCCCAATCAAGGACTACTCCCTACCATCCTATGGGAAACGGTATGACTGAGCGCTTCAACAGGACTTTGCTCAGTATGCTGGGAACCCTTAAGCCAGAACAGAAGCAAGACTGGAAATCATTTGTTGCGCCTCTCGTCCATGCATATAATGCCACAAGACATGAGTCAACGGGCTACTCCCCTTTTTATCTCATGTTTGGAAGGGAACCCAGACTACCAATTGATCTTGCCTTTGGAATAGAACTAAATAGGGAGCATAGTAGTTTGACCACCTACGTCCAGGCTCTAAGGGCAAGACTGGAAGAATCCTACAAAATAGCAACAAGAGCATCTAAGCAATCCCAGGAGAATCAGAAGGCGGGATATGATGTAAAGGTTAGGGGAGCTACTCTACGGCCTGGAGAACGTGTTCTGGTGAAGATCCTAGCTTTTGATGGCAAACACAAACTTTCTGATAAATGGGAAGAGTACCCGTACACCGTTGTTTCTCAGCCTAACATGGACATTCCAGTGTTTGTTGTGAAGAAGGAACGAGGAGAAGGAAGGTCTCGGACCCTACATCGGAATTTGCTCCTACCCATCGGATCTTTGCCAGACGACCCTCAGGAGATCAGACCCGAGCCACCTAAACCAAAGCCAAGAAAGAGGACTGCCAGGACTGTGACAGAGCCAACAGAAACTAATGTGTCAGAGGCGGATGAAGTAAGGTCAATCACAAGCCTTCTAGTAGAATTTCCTACAGAGCCTGATGCTTTCACAGTTGTCACTGCTGAATCTGTGGAAGAGGATTCCATCTCCCAGTTGGATGGTGACGACCAGAAGTCTGAGGAGGTGGGCAGCGCATCTTCTGATGGTGACGACCATCAGTCAGGGACTGGGAATGATCCCGGCATAGAGGATGTATCTGTCAAGGAAGAAGTGCTTGAGGATAACGCGGAACCAGTGTTTGAGACGAATCCAGAGGACCTAACAGGAGAAGCCAGACCTCCTGACTTGCCACCAGTCCGACCCAGACCTATGCCTAAACCACCACCAAGGACATCACGTCGTCAGAGGAGACCACCGGAATGGCAGCGCTCAGGGGATTACGTCATGAGGCAGACGACATTCAACGACTGGGATGACAGATCTGACTTAGTACAGCGCTTGGCCTCAGCAGGTGTCTTCGAGCAATTTGGTGGTGCGATGTCACAGTTTGTTGTAAACCTTCTTCACTCAAGTAAATGACGAGGACGCCATTTGTGTGGAGGGGGAAGTATGTGGCAGAGTCAACTTTGTATATAGTTACTGCTGTAAATGTGAATCTTTTAAAGTATCTTGTCATGGTATTATTTTGACGAGATATACTATCTCATTAAATAGCCTAAATCTACCTAAATTTATCAGTTATTTTACCTTCAACATTTTATATCCTAACCCTAGCTCTCTAAACACCAATCTAGTCTCAATGTAATCTATTTCAGTAATACTCATTTGCACTGCATGCTTTTCTCCTGTCAATCCCTCTTAAAGCATGTCCTTTGCTCAGGCTAGTGTGTAAGTTCTATTGTTCTGTGTTCATCCAAGCATGTAAGGTATCATGGTATTTAAAGTTTAAGTTGATCTAGTTTTATGTCAGTATCTTATGTGGTCAGCGTCAGACAGGTTGTGATTTTTTGGGATCGAGATCATGGTGATCTGGACTGTGTTTCATATATGAAGGTTAGTAATGCCTAGTCTTGTATATATTTCTTGTGGTTTGCTATGTGTGTTTCATAGTTGGTGGTTGCATTGGCTATTGTTTATAGTATTGTTGATATCTCAACATTCACTCTTCATTATGTGTAAATAGTTTAAATGATGGTAACTCACAGTACAGTGAGTTGTGTAATTGTTATGTTACATAATTACCTATATTATCGCATCACATGCAATTATTAGTTTCTATTTCACGTAAGTATAGTCTCAATAATCTTCTCATCTTCCTACTATGTTGAAACATAATTGCCTTTAGTACCCTCGGCCTTACAATAAAATGAATGCTTGTATAGATGTATGTGCGAATGTGTGGTTAGATGTGGTTGTTTGTATTTTTACCATATTTGCTATTTTAATAGTTTGTTATACATATTACTATCTACACATGGCATTTATTCATCCTACAGATAATGTGGACAGGATGACGTAGGTGTGTCAAGTTGGCAATAGCACAGGTGTCACCAACCTGGTATGTTTTCATTGTTTAAAGTACATTCTTTTTCGTATATTCTAATGTCTACAATAAGTATAATGTTTACATTATCAGACTCGTGTAATGTAATTAATGTATTATAATGGTGCTAATCATATGAATATCAGAAGTTGTCATGGTAATGCATATATGTTTAGCAATATATGCGCATGTGTGTGTTTGCATTTAGTATTTGTGAATATGTAGTAAGTATGTAGTAATGAGATTTGTTTTTACCATATTTCAGGCTAAATCGTCTTTATTACAATTATGTAATAAAATATCCACCTCCTCACACCCCAGTGGCTTTGTGGTTTTGTCCGCATCCTAACGCTACTACATCTTGGAGCCCCCAGTGAGGAAGTTGGACAGGACACTGCTATAGACGACGGACCTACGTCTACCACAGATGATGAAGTAATGACCACAATAACCATGGGCAATGATGACACCACCCACGACCCATGATCATCGTTCAGTGAATACACACTGTTGGAAACTGTTTGCCTGTTGACATGTGTGTCTGTGTGTATATATGGACACTTGCGTGATCACACATATGGACACTTGTGTGACCAAACAAATGGACACTTGCATGACCCTGACCTCCTCGTGAAGTTCGGCCAACTGCACTTCATACATTGAATATTATTTTCAAGATGTTATCCTAACTGAAGTAACATTGGGTACCCTTTAGTATATTGCTCCGGAGCTAGTATATCTTATCACTAAGGTGTTTACTTTCTAATGTGAATTTATGGTGCTGTCTTTAGTTAAGTAGTAGTTAAGATTAGTTCATGTACTTAGCTGGATAACTTAATTATTAGTATTACTTACACATCCGCGCTATACAACCACGTTGTGTCTGTGTGTATGAATGTGTATTAGTAGTGTTAAGTAGTTAGTAAAATAATTATTTATGTTCGTAATCACTACTTAGTTTAGTTAACTTTAGTAGTGTATCCTAATAAACCTGTATGTTTAGGTTATATTAGTTAGTTCATAGTCTAGTATACTGGTTCCCTTTGTGGTACAGTTGTAGGGTTTGTGTTGTGTTCATTCATTCCTTTGGTTATTTCATTCAGGTAACTAGGGGTTGTTATCTCATTGTCTGCTTCTTATATCTTCATTTGGTATTGCCTGGAATCATTCATCATGTAGCATACCATATACCGGTATATAAACCTCCTGCGTGTGTAGCCCTGCACATATTTACCTGATTTAATTTATCATCTAAACACAAATCAAAGTAAACATGTAACTTATACTCCTTAAGTTAATATTTCATACCACTGACGTAATTACATATGAACAGTCCCTAAGCCTTATATATATTTAGGGTATCATTGATGGCTTCACCGTAAGCTCTACGTTGTAAGCCGTGATACAAACTCTGCGCATATTTCATGCAGCACGTGTTGCATGTTGTATTTTCCGCGAATTTTTCTCACCAAGTTCCTGCGTCTTATATTATTTAGTTGTTTGTCATTTGTGTACTTTATTTTCTCAACATGGCTGAATCGGGAATGTCAGAAGAGGAGGTGAAACAACTTGTTTCATCACTGAAGAAGTTGGATTTAAGACCCATACACCTCAGGATCTCTTAGCTTGGATCTCATCGGTTAGCAAGTCGACTGAGGATTCTACTTACAGTTACGTTGGCTAAGACGCCACAGCTTCCTTATTTTTCAGGGGATAGGAAAGGGGACGTCGACTTCGACCAATGGAAGCATGAATACACATGTCTTTGCACAAGATATTCGGAGCAAGATGTCGTGGACGCCGTACACAAATCACTTTGTGGGAAGGCAGCAAGGGTCGCCATGCACATTGATAAGGATGCCCCGTTGAATTCCCTCATCACCAAGCTGGACAGTGTTTTCGGGATGGTGCACACAGAACACAACATCATGGCCGAGTTCTATACTGCTAGACAAGGAGAAGAGGAATCAGTTGCCGATTGGGCATGCAGACTTGAGGACATCTTGGATCAAGCCATCATGTTAGGAAAGGTGAAGACAGGAGAAAGGGATGTCTTGCTTCACGACACTTTGTGGACAGGGCTTCGCTTGGACCTGAAGGACATGTCAAGCCATAGATATGACCAGGGAGGAACACTGGAAGCCTTTCTCACGTACCTGCGACAACTGGAACAGGATCTGCGACAGAGGCAACCAACAGCGAGGAGACCTGCAACTAGCAAGTCATCTGTAACCAAGGAGCAGTCGGAACTACAAGAGATCAAGGGCATGCTCAAGTCGATGACAGCTGAGATTAACAAACTCAAGGAACAAGTCAAGAGCAACGAGAGGCCTCAAGTCAAGGAACATCGTCAAGGTAACCAATGGAATCATCATGATCAAGGTCAGGAGGATGGATACTTGCCACCCAGAAACTGGACACGCCAACCAAGGTCAAGAGGTAACAAGCCTTTCTGTCAAGGTCATGGACGAGGCAGTCCTACAGGACGAGGAGATCCAGGATGGTTTCAAGGACCTCAGACCATGGATGACATACCTAGATGTTTCCGATGTGGACAGCCAGGTCACATTCAGCGTGGATGTCGTGCACCACTTCCGGGCCAGGGAAACTTGCAGAGGCCTATGGGGAGGGGCGGACCATGGGCCTAGGATACAAAGTCAATTCCCATCAACAGTTAGTGTCCGAGTTGGTTGGCGAGCCAACTGAAACCAACATACTTGTCAACGGGATCAAGACGAAGGCTTTACTTGACACTGGATCTACGATCTCATCTATAGCTGAGGCATTTTATCGACAGAACTTTCCTGATGTTCCCCTGGAACCGCTGAAGCAGCTTCTCCATGTCGAGTGCGCGGATGGAGAGCTTCTACAGTACAGTGGTGTCATTGTTGTCGATATAGAGGGTTCTGGAAATGCATCTACCAAGATACAGAGTATGCTGCTTGTTGTACCAGACAGCCAGTACAACAAGACAGTACCTATCACACTCGGAACCAACATCTTGTCCATATACCTCAACCAGTGCCAGGACAAGTTTGGACCAAGGTTTCTCCAGAAAGCCAATCTCCATTCACCGTGGTACTTGGCCTTCAGGAGTATGGTGATTAGGGAGAAGGAACTAGCCAGGAGGAACTTCTCCATCGGTAAAGTCAGGAGCCACGAGCCAACTGGTAAGATAGTGCCTGCCAACTCGGAGATTCATATCTCAGGTTACATTGACCAGCCCCTACCGTATCACGCTACTCACGTCATAGTTCAGCCTACTACTGGATCACAGATACCAGATGACCTTGACATCACGCCCACACTTGTTTCATATGATGGAAGCGGTCAAAAGCTCTATGTGGATGTACATGTATCTAACCTCACTACAAGAGCCATCAGCATTCCTAGCCGTGCTATACTCTGTGAATTGCAAGTCGTCAAGTTGGAGGATGTACCACGCCCTACTTCTAATCAGGACTCTAGTGTACTGGACCTCATGGACTTTAAAGAGTCAGCCGTCTCAAATGAGGAGCTAGCACATGGAAGACAAGTCATCACTGACTACTTGGACATCTTCTCTACTGGCGACACAGACTTGGGACACACAGAATCAGTTAGACACAGGATTGACCTCAAGGATGACATACCATTCAAGCAACGTTATCGGCGCATACCACCTGCCATGTATGAAGAAGTCAAGAAGCACCTTAACCAACTTCTACTCTGTGGCGTCATCAGGCGCTCACGTTCTCCATGGTCGTCCAACGTTGTCCTGGTTAGGAAGAAGACAGGGAAATTACGTCTATGTGTGGACTTTCGCCAGTTGAAGCAACAAACCATTAAAGACAACTATGCCATTCCAAGGATTGAGGAGATGTTTGAAGCGCTTGCAGGATCTCGGTATTACTCTACGCTGGATATGAAGTCCGGGTATCACCAAGTGGAAATTGAGGAAACTCACAAGGAGAGAACCGCTTTTACAGTTGGACCACTAGGTTTCTATGAGTACAATAGGATGCCCTTCGGACTTTGTAACAGCCCAGCTACCTACCAACGGCTCATGAACGAGTGTTTTGAGGGACTTCACCTGAAAATCTGCCTCATCTACTTGGACGACATTATCATCTTTTCATCATCATTTGGAGAGCATCTGGATAGACTGAAGCAGGTATTTCAGCGAATTAGAGAAACTGGCCTCAAGCTCTCACCAGACAAGTGTTCGTTCTTCAAAAAGAAAATCAAGTTCCTTGGCCACATCGTTTCAGAAGAAGGTATCATGGCAGATCCAGAAAAGGTTGAGAGAATACTGAATTGGCCACGACCATCAAGTCCAACAGCAGTACGACAGTTTCTTGGTTTCGCTGGATACTATCGAAAATATGTCAAGGACTTTGCCAAGATAGCCAAGCCACTTTCAGCCCTCATGTCCCATGGAAAGTAAAAAAAGTCGAAGAAGCTACCAGAGGAACCATGGCATTGGGGGGAGGAACAGGAACAAGCTTTCAATCATCTGAAGGAAATGCTAACCTCACCACCAGTCCTAGGTTACCCTAACTATGGGACACCGTTTGAACTTCATACAGATGCCAGCAGTAAGGGAATCGGCGCTGTACTCTATCAGGAGCAGGATGGCATCAAGAAGGTAATAAGTTATGCCAGTCGAGGACTAGGGAAATCTGAAAGAAACTACTCAGCACATCGTCTGGAATTTCTTGCACTCAAGTGGGCCATATGTGAGAAGTTCCATGACTACCTGTATGGAGCGAAATTTACACTTCTAACGGACAACAACCCGCTGACTTATGTCCTCATAAGTGCCAAGTTGGATGCGACAGGCCACCGATGGCTAGCAGCACTTGGATCCTACGACTTTGACATATTCTATAGACCAGGGTTGAAGAACACAGACGCAGATACTTTGTCAAGGCTACCAGAATACCAGAAGCTTTCCTCAGAACAGCTATCCATGGACACAGTCAAGGCAATCTGTGGAGTCGTTCATACCCAACCCTACGTGGAATCCCTCTGCCTCTCAGCAGCACCGGTCGATGAAGAGATATGTTCCAAGTCAACCGACCTGAAAGGAATGTCTGATAGGGACTGGCGCATGGCCCAAGCTGAAGACTCTACCCTTAAGCCATGGATCCAAGCTGTTAGGATGAAGAGGAAACCACACAGACAGGAAGTTCCAAGCACGAGGGTCAACACATCGATATTCAGGTCCTTCAAATCACTTGTACTTGACAGAGGAATTCTACATCGGCGAATCAATATGGATGGAGAGACAAAATTGCAACTCGTACTTCCATCAAGGTTCATCCAGGGAGCATTGCAAGGCCTTCACAATGACGTTGGACACCCAGGACGTGATAGAACACTCTCATTACTCAGGGACCGTTTCTACTGGCCAGGGATGCAAACTGACACTGAAGACTGGATACGAACCTGCAACAGATGCTTGAGGAGGAAGACACCAACCAACATCCGAGCTCCGTTAGTTTCCATCACAACCTCACAGCCTTTAGAGTTAGTCTGCATGGACTTCCTTACGCTGGAAACGTCAAAGGGTGGATTCCAGCACATCTTAGTGATCACAGACCACTTCACAAAGTATGCTTTGGCTGTTCCTACAAAGAATACAACTGCCAAGACTACAGCAGAAGCATTTTATAAGCACTTTGTGATGCACTATGGTATGCCATTGAGGATCCACAGTGACCAGGGAGCCAATTTCATGAGCAGGATGATGAAGGAGCTCTGTTCTACCCTTGGAATCTCCCAATCAAGGACTACTCCCTACCATCCTATGGGAAACGGTATGACTGAGCGCTTCAACAGGACTTTGCTCAGTATGCTGGGAACCCTTAAGCCAGAACAGAAGCAAGACTGGAAATCATTTGTTGCGCCTCTCGTCCATGCATATAATGCCACAAGACATGAGTCAACGGGCTACTCCCCTTTTTATCTCATGTTTGGAAGGGAACCCAGACTACCAATTGATCTTGCCTTTGGAATAGAACTAAATAGGGAGCATAGTAGTTTGACCACCTACGTCCAGGCTCTAAGGGCAAGACTGGAAGAATCCTACAAAATAGCAACAAGAGCATCTAAGCAATCCCAGGAGAATCAGAAGGCGGGATATGATGTAAAGGTTAGGGGAGCTACTCTACGGCCTGGAGAACGTGTTCTGGTGAAGATCCTAGCTTTTGATGGCAAACACAAACTTTCTGATAAATGGGAACAGTACCCGTACACCGTTGTTTCTCAGCCTAACATGGACATTCCAGTGTTTGTTGTGAAGAAGGAACGAGGAGAAGGAAGGTCTCGGACCCTACATCGGAATTTGCTCCTACCCATCGGATCTTTGCCAGACGACCCTCAGGAGATCAGACCCGAGCCACCTAAACCAAAGCCAAGAAAGAGGACTGCCAGGACTGTGACAGAGCCAACAGAAACTAATGTGTCAGAGGCGGATGAAGTAAGGTCAATCACAAGCCTTCTAGTAGAATTTCCTACAGAGCCTGATGCTTTCACAGTTGTCACTGCTGAATCTGTGGAAGAGGATTCCATCTCCCAGTTGGATGGTGACGACCAGAAGTCTGAGGAGGTGGGCAGCGCATCTTCTGATGGTGACGACCATCAGTCAGGGACTGGGAATGATCCCGGCATAGAGGATGTATCTGTCAAGGAAGAAGTGCTTGAGGATAACGCGGAACCAGTGTTTGAGACGAATCCAGAGGACCTAACAGGAGAAGCCAGACCTCCTGACTTGCCACCAGTCCGACCCAGACCTATGCCTAAACCACCACCAAGGACATCACGTCGTCAGAGGAGACCACCGGAATGGCAGCGCTCAGGGGATTACGTCATGAGGCAGACGACATTCAACGACTGGGATGACAGATCTGACTTAGTACAGCGCTTGGCCTCAGCAGGTGTCTTCGAGCAATTTGGTGGTGCGATGTCACAGTTTGTTGTAAACCTTCTTCACTCAAGTAAATGACGAGGACGCCATTTGTTTGGAGGGGGAAGTATGTGGCAGAGTCAACTTTGTATATAGTTACTGCTGTAAATATAATAAACATGTGAATCTTTTAAAGTATCTTGTCATGGTATTATTTTGATGAGATATACTATCTCATTAAATAGCCTAAATCTACCTAAATTTATCAGTTATTTTACCTTCAACATTTTATATCCTAACCCTAGCTCTCTAAACACCAATCTAGTCTCAATGTAATCTATTTCAGTAATACTCATTTGCACTGCATGCTTTTCTCCTGTCAATCCCTCTTAAAGCATGTCCTTTGCTCAGGCTAGTGTGTAAGTTCTATTGTTCTGTGTTCATCCAAGCATGTAAGGTATCATGGTATTTAAAGTTTAAGTTGATCTAGTTTTATGTCAGTATCTTATGTGGTCAGCGTCAGACAGGTTGTGATTTTTTGGGATCGAGATCATGGTGATCTGGACTGTGTTTCATATATGAAGGTTAGTAATGCCTAGTCTTGTATATATTTCTTGTGGTTTGCTATGTGTGTTTCATAGTTGGTGGTTGCATTGGCTATTGTTTATAGTATTGTTGATATCTCAACATTCACTCTTCATTATGTGTAAATAGTTTAAATGATGGTAACTCACAGTACAGTGAGTTGTGTAATTGTTATGTTACATAATTACCTATATTATCGCATCACATGCAATTATTAGTTTCTATTTCACGTAAGTATAGTCTCAATAATCTTCTCATCTTCCTACTATGTTGAAACATAATTGCCTTTAGTACCCTCGGCCTTACAATAAAATGAATGCTTGTATAGATGTATGTGCGAATGTGTGGTTAGATGTGGTTGTTTGTATTTTTACCATATTTGCTATTTTAATAGTTTGTTATACATATTACTATCTACACATGGCATTTATTCATCCTACAGATAATGTGGACAGGATGACGTAGGTGTGTCAAGTTGGCAATAGCACAGGTGTCACCAACCTGGTATGTTTTCATTGTTTAAAGTACATTCTTTTTGGTATATTCTAATGTCTACAATAAGTATAATGTTTACATTATCAGACTCGTGTAATGTAATCAATGTATTATAATGGTGCTAATCATATGAATATCAGGAGTTGTCATGGTAATGCATATATGTTTAGCAATATATGCGCATGTGTGTGTTTGCATTTAGTATTTGTGAATATGTAGTAAGTATGTAGTAATGAGATTTGTTTTTATCATATTTCAGGCTAAATCGTCTTTATTACAATTATGTAATAAAATATCCACCTCCTCACACCCCAGTGGCTTTGTGGTTTTGTCCGCATCCTAACGCTACTACACTTGGCACAATTTAACTCTGAGCAAAAGAAGGAGTGCTCTCAGCATTATGTCTGAAACAACAACAAAAATGCATGAATGTGGCTCATCCGTTATACATTACTGTAGTAAAATTAGAACAACGTTTCATAGTGTAAGTGCCATTAGAAGTCCAACAAATTATAATATCAGCAAAATAAATAAAAGTATGTATTTGATATTGAATGGTTTGATTTGGTCGCTCTTTAACGCCACCCAGCAAAATTCCAACTCTACCTCCGCTTTCTGTAAATAAAAATCTGGAGAAGACAATCTAATCATCAACAGCATGAGCATCGATCAATGCAATTAGTATACCATGACATGTCAGCGTGACTAACCACCAGATCCCGCCAGTCGCCACATGCGACAACCGCGGGTTGCTAAAGACAATTTAAAATTTCTAACCCGGCATCGATAATTAACAAATACGAGGACAAGTGACAACATTTTAGGAGCGAGGTTTGTATGTTTGTTGTGTCCTGGAGTATAGTGTTACATTCAGGATGGGATATGGAAAGAACTGCAGGGAACTACAACCCTTTCCACTATCGGGGTTGGAGAATCTTGTCTTCCATCTACCAATCTCACATCACCTCAAATGAATTCAGGTACTGTGCGATCATTCTTACCTTGGATTCTCAGCTTAGTCATATTTTCGAAACTTGATCATGGTTCCGTGAGGTTTTTCCTTTGTCTTTATTGCTACCACCACTGAATTTGTACTATTCTTCCTTTCAACTGTACTGACAGTGTGATGCTTTAGTACTGTGACCTGGTTCTGACTTGCGCTACGTACTTGACTGTCGGATACCCAGAAGACACGTTTTGGTATAAAACAATAATTGTTCGAAAACTGAGTTGGAAACTGGTTCATTGCGTCAAAACACTATTAGTGCACTCTTTCAATTCTCTAATAGATTCAGGGGGGTCTTCCGTATTGGTTTTGCAATGTTCAACATTTATCAAAACAAAATCTCTGATTCCAAAATATTTACTGGTTGTCGTACAGATCAAGTGTCGTCACTAAATGCTTCATCCATGATGTTATTTACATGGATCCGAAAAATGCCAGAAAGCGATGATGATGTTCATCAGTGAAGATGAAGACAAAGGATGCTTGATAACAGTGTTAGAATCTACACCGCAACGTCGCATCCATTGCAAGAAAGAAGTTGTCGATCCATAAGTCTTCATCCTCATCATACCAACTTCTAAATGCCACTGAAAGAAGTTCATCATCAATGGTAGGTCTAAAATTATATTTGGCGGGGTAAACACTTACCTCTCGCCTCTCGATGTATTGGATAGACTCCAGAAAAACTTTATCCGTTGAATGGATTGTGAGGTCACTAAAACGAACATTTGTTTTGAGTGTGTCTCAGATACACTGCGTAACTGAGATGTATCAACCAGGATGGCGGTATCTTCAGAACCGTATTTTATCAGAAGTGAGGTATTTTAGGGCGATTCATCGCTTCATGCGATCCTTTGCCATGCCTTTCAAACCTTTAAGCGGTTTCTGCACGCTTCACATAGAGAAAGGTTATAATCCAGTTCCTGCTCAGGACACATATCGACCAACTGCAATTCACCCCTCAACATGTACGACGTTGACTTTAATGCCAAAGATGATTTCACACGGAAAAATCATATTTTCCTGGTCGAACCCTTTGCAAATGCGACATTTTCTGACAACTGACAGGATAGATTAATAGAGGATACTAAACGACCTTCCGTGTAATACCAGTTTCATTAATGAGTGAATGATTTGGTTAATCTTGTATATCGGTCTTGGACATTTATTTCAGTACAGCGCTTTATAAATGCGGACATAAACAGAGAAAAATCACCGAAGTCTTGATTTATCCACACATATGAAAAACCTGTTGTTCGTAATAATGTATGTACATAGGAGACCCAATTCTGGGTACTATTCTCATGATGTTGCTTTAGCATTTGATAGCACGCTGCTGGATCGTGAAGGGTGTAAACTAATTAACCGACACCGATATCTAATACAATTACAGTAATATCTAACACACAGGTTGTATTTGCCAGTATACCCTAAAACAGTTATAGCAGAAGATTTCAAGCTGATTGATAAATATTTCTTGATGGACCTATTCTATTGAATCTCTGAAGTAATAACCCCAAACTTCACTGCCATATAAGGCTATAGGAGCTATTTTAGTATAAATAATATTCATAATAGTTTTAAAGCCAATATTTGGATAGTTATGAAGCAAACAGTAAATCGGAAAACATGCACGTTGTACTTGTAAAGCTATTTTTTTCACAACTTTTAGACCAAATTAAACGAGATGAAAAAAATGACACCCAGGTATTTATAGTATGTTGTAGCGACTATTTCCTTTCCCGCTCAATATCATTTTTCTGAACTTCTTAAGTACCCTCCATTTCTAAAATTTGCGAGTGTGCAACCAAGACTACATACTCTGCATACAATAGTATTTTCATCACCTCAATGCAGACATTTACAAATATACCATTCCTACTTCTTTAATCAAGTTCTTTAACAAGCTGAATTAGGAAAAAAGATAAACAGAAGCGGACTGAGCATACAGCCCTGTCTAACTCCAGCGGAAGTGTTGAACGACTGAGTTCTGAATTGACGTGATCGAATACAGGACAACACGTTAGAATACATAGTTTCCAACACCTTACAGAACTTCCCATGGACGCCGTTTTTCCACAGAAGGTGCAATTTCTTCCTGTTTACAAAATCAAAAGCATTTTTTGAAATCAATGAAAGCCGCGAAGAAGCAGTGTTTAGGTTTTCTCAAGTACTTTGCACAAGAGCAGTCCATGAAAATGGTATTTCACGGAAACGAGTTTAACGTTCTGTTTATTACTTTCAACACAAATTGATAAAAACTGCGGCTACAGTTTGAAGACTCACAGTGTTCCTAGAGTCAAACAAGGTCCAGTACCACTGCGGCATTAGCACTGTGACGTCACAACTCTGAACTCATACATCTAGCGGTATTACACTAGTGTATTACTGCAGTTTATTATCCATACAGTTAAAACATAACCGAGTACATAAAAATCATATGTTGCACATGTGTAATAAACCCTAAAACAAATTTCATTGGTCGGTTATCGGACCATGACCTCATTGGAATGTGCAGCTACTTTTTTCATTCTTAACGTTTTTACTACAAATTTACTACGAATGTTCAGTCTCGCTAAGTACTACGAGAACAAACCTATGAAATGCTATGAAATATAAAACGATACAAACACTTTTTCACACACCGTGTTTATTGATATGAGATTTCAAGAAAAGGTAAACATAAACTCGGCTCGATAAAGACAAGTGGAGCACACGTCACTGGCGACAAACGGCTAACTAATCACAATGCCCGCAAACATTTGATTCAGAAATTGCAAGACAATAACGTAGCTTCAACGCAAATCATGCAAGTGTCTGGTTATAAAAAAATGTACAGAGTGTGAACAATTATACACGCCTTTCTGATGCACAACACCGGGGAAGTGGGAAATCTGTTGTCTCCGACCGGAAAATCAGCCTGCCATGTTTCCACGCTGTTTCCATGTCGCGCGTCTTCAATCGTTCCGTCATCGACAGTTTGTCCGAAATAAATCTAACATCCCAATGCATGTCGTACACAAACACAAGCAAAGCCTTGTCTAGTGATGTTGTTCACACTATCTTTGGAGGTCCAATATACAGGGGTACAGTCCACATCAAAACTGACAAGTCTTTTATGGCACTGAGTGAGACCCTGCCGTTACAAACCGTCGCCGTGTTGCTCGCTCTCCTCTCAGTCACTCTTCTGACAACGAATAACTTTCCCACTAACAGTGTTTCCAGTTCTACAATTCTTACAGTTACTTAAGTTGATAAAGATTAAATTTCAATTCAAAATGTGTTTGTATTTTTTGTCTTCGTGCAAGAGTAGCTAGTCAATATGTCGCGCTCTTTTCTTGGTAGCATTACACAGGGAGTTTACGTCCATAGTGCCGTATCACTGTATTCTTACGCGACCTTGACCTTTACGTTTAGCGACATCAGCTGATTTCGTGTTACGTGGAGTTGTTTAGAAGTAAAAAGTTAGACACAAATTGATAATAAAGAAATTAACACACTCGCGAGTGTGTCATATTGTTTTTACGAAACTCGTGTCAGAAAATTCCACTCGTTTCGTAAAAACAATAAGACACACTCGCTCGTGTATTAATCTCTATATCTTCCACGGGCGAGTAATAAGCCAATTTACTTGATGGAAGAGTGGTTGACCAGCTTATGGAAGGACAGGTGTGTAGTATTTTGGGATGCAGATTAGAAACAATTGGAATGCCAGTCTATAGAAACGTAGGACAGAGTACAAAGGCAGACCAAAGACAAAGCACTGAACCCTCGAAATAATGTCTAACCGACAAATACATATCCTGTGTCTACCCTGTTTCTAACACAATATATTTATTTCCTTGTGAAACAGGGCGATGGGGTGAGTTTTCTGGTTACAGCGTCACTCCCAAGACTCGGGTTCGATGTCCCATTGTAAGTACAAAGTGTTAAGCACACGCGGTGATATTGCACGAATATTGGGAAAATACGGAATCTCATAGGTTTCGTGAACGCGCCAACAGAGTTGGACAAGATCTTAATGTCAGTGTTGATGTTATTGATGGTTCTTTACGACCGGGTGGAGCGGTGCGGAGCGGAGTGGAGTGGAGTGGAGTGGAGTGGAGTGGAGCGCTGAGCAGTGGAGATTAGTGGAGCGGAGTGGAGTGGAGAGTCTACCAAGTGAAGCGCCATATCAAATCGGCAAAGGTTCAGTTTTTTTAAGAGAATGCTCTCTGGACGATCACTGCAGTGAACCTATGTAGAGTTGCTGATACTCTTCAAAGGAAGTCGGGGAACCTGACGTTTCAGTTTGGATAGGAAGTGTAAAGTACAGACATCTTATGAACGCACCACCAGTTCCCTGTGTTACCGCTCGTAAACATAACGCATGATATGCACGTGCACAACGCAGTAACCCCATACACGTGCATAGGGTCCCATTCTTGATTTTGACGATTTTTCAAGAACATTAGTTTTGACACTCATCTTGCATCACACATTTGTTAGTGTTTGTTTCTAGTCGTTTGTTTTTAAAATGAAACGCATGCAAATTACATGCCATACACCAATTATCTTTCAAAAGCGACTACATTCCAAATAGCTATGGTTGTAAGGAAGTGCAAATGGTGATGCCTTCTCAAAACATTTAATATTATCATATCAACATTGATTGACTCCGATAAATTTCCTAAATATTTTTTAATCGTAAATAAAAAAACTGAAGTTCCCCTACTATTTTTTTGAAGAGTATATTCGCTGATCTGAAGTCGGCCAGCCTGTAAAGTGAAACAGAAGACTCTCTGTTTGCTGCTCAAGACCTGGCAACTACTTACGGATTGCCAGGATCCTCCGTACCTTCTTTGATATATTTAATTACCTTAATCTGTAGATGATAATAATGGACTTATATGATGTACTCCTTTTTGTGGTGAACCTAAGTAAGGAATAGTTTATATTCCCAGACTTAGACTTATATCACCAAATTAGGGCTAACCCCACGAGGAACGTTATCCTTTATCTCTGCACCCTCCCCCTCGAGGATCTTTTCAATTTACACGGGTTAGTTTCTTACTATTTCAATTTATATGGGTTAGTTTCTTACCATCAAAATTATATACATTCCGAGGCTAAGCATTAGTCTAATTAACTGTCTGTATGTCCATAAATGTTCAACAAACGCTGTCGCTGTAAGGTTGGACCGGCCAGATGAGTGCACCTAGGGGATTACAATCTGTCAGACAGACCCTGAAACCCAAAGGCCACCCCAGCAAGTCAAAATTACTACAGCCGACTGAAAATAATCTTTCATTTGTAATATATTTTATAGCGAGAATGTAGGAATCAGTTCTTCTGTAATATGTGCTCATTTCAGAGACTACGTGTACATGTCAGTCTGAGGCTTAGGGGACGGAAGGTGATAGACATGCCCCCGCCCTTACTGGAGTCCACCACTACACCCACATGTATCAGCTGTGGCGAACAATACATATTTTCTTCACTGTCGCTAACTCAGGCCCCCCTAAGTAATTGAAGGAATTACAGCAAATTTGAAGGAACTGCATCTCAAATGTAAACAAACGCAGCCCACTCGCGAAACAATTGCAGCGACATCGGTAGTTTAGCGGTAATAACAGAAACACATCGGCCCTATCGGTAATACTGGAAACATGCTCGGCCATCTTCGGAGATTTTTCGGTCGCGAGCGGAAACTCACGCAGCAAAACATGGCGTCGTTGGAAGAAACACCCGTCTCGGTGATTTGTGTTTTTAGTTCCTACTATTACATTTTTATACTTATCCATCTTTGACCACCCGTGTCGAATGCGTTTAGGTATGAAGTGTTGTCGGGACAATAGCTTATGTTTTTTAGGAAAGTCGTGCCGATGATTACGAACATCATGAACGTGCGCCATGGTAAAGTTCATGAGCCATAATTTTTCTTTCAAAACCTAACATCTCTATATACATTCTTCATGGATAACAACTTCTTTTACTGTATATGACTTTTTTGTTTGACAACAGTATATGAATCCATACTGAAACGATGCATCAAGTACACAAAAAGAAGTTGTTATCCATAAAAAATCTTTCTTGTGACTCGCCATACTTCTAAAATGCCCATCACACAGATCATCTTTCTGTACACATAATGAACCCTCAGCATATCAGCAAATGAAACAGCCAATCGGAAGCCGTCGTTACACTTGAGTGCAGATCCACCCCTACGACTCAGTTCGGTCTCCCGAGGGCTTCGTTTTGGGGAAGTAAGCCCAAGTACGAAATATTGCACTTTTGAATCGCGATTGTACGCTTATAATTTGGTTTGTTAAAAGCAGCAATGTATATTATGTGTGAAGAACAAGTGATAAATGTGTCTTAATTACGTTTGATTTTTTGGTTGCATATGACCTTTAATGATGCTGTACCTTTCTTTTTAATTGACTCTACATTATACACGAATCATTAGTCCTATGCACGTGGAATAAAGCATGCAAACCCAACAGTTTATGGAGTTTCAATATTTCCTTTGTACAGATGACAGTAAATTGCATTTCAAATTTGTGATCAATTTCTGATTGTACTGGGTCCAAAGTTCTTACTTTCAGAGGTTTTTAACTATTTCTATTGGTCATACACCTTTGACCAGAAATGGAACCTAGCCTTTAACACCTACAGTTTATGGAATTTTGAAGATGGTCATTACAGTAAACAGCATTTCATACTTGTGAAGTTGTGACTCTACCTAATCAATAGTTCAAATGTTCAGAGATTTTTAACTATTTTATTCGTCACATGACCGTCACCACAAATGGAATAACGCCTTTAAAATCTACAGTTTAGGGAATTTGGAGAGGTTCTCTGGGCTGATGATACCAAATTGCATTGCAAACTGGTGATTAACTTCTCAATGTACTTGCTCAGTACTTTTATTTTTTAGAGATTTTTAACAATTTACAAATGACCGTCCTCATACATGCAGACCTCGACTTCCCAATGCAACCCATGATCGGTACGTGACATATTCAAAATTGTCTCACCCTATATTAAATTTTGAGTTATAAATATCAGGACGCAAGGGTTTTGAAAAATCAAGATTACCTGCCACAGACACGTGGTACTTGTGAAACAGTCTGACGACACATCTGTCTTTGTTTCCGTTTTCATATACCAGTATTTCCTTCGGTGTAGTTTTTCTCTCTTCGTCTCTCGTTTTGACTACCTGAGTGAGTGAGTGAGTGAGTTTAGTTTTACGCCGCACTCAGCAATATTACAGCTATATGGCGGCGGTCTGTAAATAATCGAGTCGGGACCAGACAATCCAGTGATCAACAACATGAGCATCGATCTGCGCAATTGGGAACCGATGGCATGCGTCAACCAAGTCAGCGAGCCTGACCACCCGATCCCGTTAGTCGCCTCTTACGACAAGCTGAGTCGCCTTTTATGGCAAGCATGGGTTGCTGAAGGCCTATTCTACCCCGGGACCTTCACGGGTCGTTTTGACTACCTGCTACCATCACTTGCCATCGAAAATGTGACAAAACACCACGTGATTCTCTGGTTTATGCACACGCTTCACGTGCATAACGTGCGCTGGTTGGGAAAGGGGGAGGTCACCTTGAGCTACCAGCGTTGCATGACGAAGCCATGTTTTTCGATTACCCAAAAATACTGAAAAATACATATGAAAAAGTGATATTCGACTTCTAAGCTAGATAAACCATTTTCCCTCGGGTTTTAGGAGATTTTAAACCTACACGTATCTTCCTACACGTGTCTCCCTGGGAAGTGTCTTCGTCGAGCGAATGCCATTTGACGCCACATTCTGCAAAATACCAGACAAACCACGGTGGACTGACACTTGACGTGCAAGGGGTGGATGTGCGTGCGTGCGTGCGTGCGTGCGTGCGTGCGTGGACACCTTTTACCGAGCCACAGACACGCCTTTAGCGTGCATTTGGTATTCTAAAGGCAAGGTTTAGGTGAGTTTGAACTCCGTAACAGAATCAGAATTTTCATCAGCACTTGCAAAGTATATTATTATCATCATCATTTATCCCCCTGTTGCCACAACATTGTGTAAGATTTGACTTGTATGATAATGTTTTAGGAGTTTGTACAAGTCTATGCCTATGGTTCAGCCCAGACGGGTGCTCTGTGATAATTATGGCATGTTTTAAACTCCATAATTACTGCATCACTAAGGGAGTGCAGGTACCATCAGGAGATGCACTTCTAGAGGCAGATGTGGAGACTAACGCCCCACCCACACCCTGGCAGTGTGTAGATGGCAACACCGCTAGACAGAACCTTGTTGACGAAAGATTTTCATGAAATGTACGTAGAAGCAACTCCACTGTATGTCAGATAACATCAAATTTAATAACGCTAAAAATATCTTGTTCCAGCTTTGAAACAAAGTGAACAACATGAAGTTACGAGGCATAAAAATCATAAAACAGTTTGATGATTTGTATTGTTCCATGGCACAATGCAGATAAATTAGTACAAAAGGTAATACAAGCACAAAAAGTTTCAATACATATTTACAAAATTTCAAATGGACAGATTGAATAGAATTACAGTAATATGTGCCTCTGACCCATACCCTGATATTATACAATCAAAAATCTTCAATAGATCTGTACAATTAATGCTGGCAACTTTCCTTTGGAATTTTTTTAAAAGGGAATACTGCGCCATTAGTTTGTGATCCAAGACAATTGCAAGATGTAGCTTTACTACAAGTTACAGAAAAAAGATATAAGCAATACATTTCTTATGAGTATAATTTTATTGTGTTGTTATTGTCATGAAATTTGATTAACACGAACTTGCAAGTATGATGTGATAAATATGAAATGTTTTCAAATATATTCTGTTGATTAAAGATTGCTTTCTGTCGCTTTACTATTTACGGTTTCTTTGTGCATTTCAATAGCGATTGATGGCTGCTGTACTGATGATGATACCACAGGGAGACTATTCACTGTAAGTCCGGATTCTGAAAAATATACAGTATAAATATATTTTAATTTCTTAAAACCATATAGTTTATGCAGTTATTTCATGAATTTTTATGATATGTAAGAACACAACTGGGTACAATTCATCGCTTTTTATGTATTATTTTAATAATCGATCACAAATCCAACCTTGTCCTCCAGGTCAGACAAACCAACTGGTGCTGGACCCCCGCCTGTCTTGCAGCTCTGACGCCGCACATCAATGGCCTTCTTCACCTGGAGTCTGACAAATGGAATCATTTTTAATTTACCGGCAATGTAAATACAGCATACATTTAATTATCAACTTATTTCCAAGTGTTCTAGTAATCAAATTTTTGCAGTTGTTGATGCACTTTACACATTCTTATTGCTGTGATAGCTAGCAGCACTGTTATTAAAGTTATATCTCATTACACTGTATGTAAATATTTCTTAACATTACTGAAAATTGCATTTTCAAATAGAATTAAACCAAAAGTACTAGTGCTAATTATTTTTATATTAATATATGGTCATAAAACATATTTCGGTCTTTTGGGAAACGACAGTATGGGTGTTTTGTCATTTGCCATTGTTGCCACCTACAGTTAAATCAAAATTATTCACCCTCCCACTTCAGTCATGATAATCTTAAAAAAACCTGTTCAAATCAATGAAAGCATGGCAGTTCATTTAATTTACAGTTCTCTCCTGTGTTTGTTTCTTACAATATTTAAAAACTAAATCATCACAGACAATAACTACTGTATCCGCAATATATACTGAACCGCAAAAGAAACGCAAGTCGGTTTTCAAATAACCATACACTGTTATCTTGGGTACTCAAACTTAATTGAATGAGTGAGTTTAGTTTTACGCCGCACTCAGCAATATTCCAGCTATGTGGCGGCGGTCTGTAAATAATCGAGTCTGGACCTGACAGTCCAGTGACCAACAACATGAGCATCGATCTGCGCAATTGGGAACCGATGACATGTGTCAACCAAGTCAGCGAGCCTGACCACCCGATCCCGTTAGTCGCCTCTTACGACAAGCACAGTCGCCTTTTATGGCAAGCATGGGTTGCTGAAGGCCTATTCTACCCCGGGACCTTCACGGGTCTAAACTTAATTGAAAAAAACCCCAGGCACATGATTGTTGATGAAATGGTTCATGATTTCCGATGGAAAATTCATCTGTTAACAAATAATTCAAGTGTAAGCACAGCACCCATAAACAGTAAAAACGACAAAACAGTCTCGTAATCAGTAACGTGTGTGACCGCCATTGCTGTCGACACAGGCAGTACAGCGACGTCTCATCGAGTCAACAAGTCTCTGGAAGAAGGCTTGTGGCAGTTGATTCCATTCCCTTGTCACCCGTGCTTCCAAATCTCAGGTTTTGAGGTGGACCAGCTGTGTGCATTCTTCTTCCAATTTCGTCCCACACATGTTCGATCGGTGCCGTATCGGGGGATAGAGAGGGGCCAGAGCAGCACAGGAATGTTGTTTGCTCTCAGAAAGTCCATGGAGACCCGTGCCGTGTGAGGACGAGCATTGTCTTGCTGGAAGATTTGGAGCGGACGCTGTGCTTGGAAAAGGGGTACAACGTGTTGTTGGGAAACTTGATCTCTGTAAACGCCAGCAGTCACACGTTGACGAAACACATGCAGAGGTGTTCTGTAGTGGTAGCTGAAGCCTCCCCAGACCATCAGACTTCCTCCGCCCTAGCGGTCAGCCTCCACAACGCAGCAGTTGGCGTAACGTTCCTTACGTCGTCTCCATAAACGTACTCGACCGTCGGCGTGAGACATGTTGAACCTGGATTCGTCAGAAAACAACACTTGCTGCCATTGTTGACGTCACCATCGTTGATGTTGTCTGGCCCACTGCAAGCGTTGTTGGCGGTGACGTTGCGTCAAAATCGGCCCGACGTAAGAACGTCGACATCTGATCCCTGCTGCCCTCAGTCGACAACGAACGGTGTCTGCAGAGATGTGGTGACCTTGGATGGTTGAAGCCGTCTGCGTCGCTTTGCTGTCGGTTACGAAGGTGAGTAACCCGGATGTGCCGATCTTGAGCCGACGTTGTTACTCTCGGCCGTCCAGATTTTGGTCAGTCCTGAACATTTCTCGTCTGTTGATGCCTTGCCGAGGGCCTTGTGATTGTCGCAATGTGACACTGGAAGTGCCTGGCGACCGCAGTTGCTGTGGATCCGGCCTGCAACATCTCAATGGCGATCCCTCTTTGCTGCTGAGTTAGACGTGGCATCTTTTCTCATTTGGTAATGTGCGATGTTTCTGAATGGCGTACCTTATAAAGGGCCCATCAAGCACGAAAAGCACACGTTTTGTGAGCAGCGCGAAAATTTCATGCAAAAAGCAAAAATGCATCACTAAGGTCGCGTTTGGGCAATTTCACCAAGAAAAAACGGAAACATTAAAGTCATCATGGGGACCGTTGTTTGATAATAGTTTAATATGCTTCACTGAGAATATTTGCAATAAAATGAACTTGCGTTTCTTTTGCGGTTCATCATGTCTTATTGCATTTTTGGGCAAAACTCAATTCAACACAGCTTTGAATTGGTTATTGATACAAAGGAACTCAGATAATTACTCACATATAATCGTTCCATTTCTTCCGTATTTGGGCCTGACCTCTGGGCGGATGAACAGGCATTTAGTCTTGAAGAACACCTAAACTCAATTTTTTTGGTACTCTTTTCACCACTGCATATGAAAGATTTCTGGTTAGTCAAACGGAATACCATTTTTTTTTTAAAACAACGTGTGTTTAATTAATACCAAGCGCACAAAAGTTGCTAAAAAGCCGTCTACTTCTCTCGCCCGCAAAGGAAACCACGGACAGGTTAACTCTGTCGCCAGAGCCCTACAGTGACGTCATAAAAGGAACGATTTTCAGTTATTTGTATAGAAAATGTGTAGGAAGCTCGTCATTTTGCAGATTTCTCGATGACACCAAAGACATGCCGAATTGTTGCGTTGCCGTCAATTGTTCCTTGGGTTCGGGTGATGGTGTCACTATGCGCAGATTTCCACCGGACCCCGTAGTTTGTGCTTAAATTGGTTGTTTGTGTGTGCGAAGCGAGCGTTGTGGAAGCCTGTGGTATATACTAAATTTGATGGTTCGCCCCCTACCACGCTTCCAGGATAGAAAATGGAGTTCAAGTTGCATCGAGTTTATAAAATCAAGACTGCTTACTACACATTGCTGACCAAAAGGAGTTGCATGAATAGAACATGAGATTATGGTTTGTTTTCATCAAGTTAGAAAATCCAAAGTACTTCTTATAGTAGTTTAATGTGTATTTGAATCATGGCCAGGAGGATTTTGCATGACAACTTGTAACATGACGACCTCTTCCACGGAAGCAAGGTGGGGGTCGAAGTGACATTAATATTGCCTAATGTACATCAATAAAATACATATCTTACTACCAGTAGAAAGTAATTGTCCTTTTCTAAGTCGGTGAAAACAAACTTAAATAGCATTCATCCCAAGACAGAAAAATGTTTGAAAATTGTGAAGTCACGGACACTGAAGTCCATTTGATTTATTGAGATTATGGTTTGTTTTCATCAAGTTACAAATTCAAAACTACTTTCTGCTGGTAGTTAAATATGTATTTGAATCATTACCAAAAGGATTTTGCATGCCACAACCTGTAACATAACCTAAGCGAGGTCGATGTCGAAGTGAAAATACTGCGCGATAAATTTCTACACCTAAATTTACTTGGGTTGTAACGTCCTCTCACCGGTATGTAATCATACTTGTATGCATTTTGAAAGTCTACTTGAGCTCAGAGCGCGGGGACAGGACGCTACATGCGACATTATGTACGGACATGTCTCGTACCTTTGCTCAACATCGTGCATGCACATGCCATACACCGTCAGAAGCGCATTGAAACGCTCTTGCAAATGAATATAAGATATAAAGAATCGCATCAGGTATGTGCACATAAGAAATTATTAGCCAACGGAACATGCGCTGATAGTGTTGGCGACGCACAGAACATGCGCCATGATGAGCAGACGTCTGCAGCTTGACATGCCCTTGCACATGGGCATGTTATACATCGTTACAAGTGCATTTGAAATGACAGAGCGCAGAATGGATATAGAATATATAGCTGAAAAAGACATAACATATTAGATATATAATTAATTGTATAATTGAACAAAGCATTATGAAATACGCTTTTGTGGAACCACCCAACGAAACTTTTAAGATCTATTTGTATTAACCAGCACTCACCACGTGTAGGTTGCTCTTAAAAGAGTGCCATTTTGGTTTTCCTGCACCATTCCCACAAGAGCAAGTTCGAAAAGCAAACCCCTTTACTGCTGTATAAACCTAATGGGTCGAAAGTGACACTAGGTTATGGAATTACAGGCTATAACCTACTACTTCTATCGTATAGGCTTGATTACTTTCCGGTCTATTTTCACCCTTCCCTCCCCCTACCTTCCACGATGTACTTATTTCTTACATTCTGGACTTTATGACCTTCCCTTTACCTTTGCCTGCCAACTCGAGGCCATTGTTTCCCACTTCAGTGCCGTCTACACTTCTGAAGAAAGGCGATTTATCCGGTTGACCATCTTCAGATATGTCACCACGTACATATTGGCGCTAATCCCTGAACATGTCGTAGTCCTCTTTGCACAGGCTTAGGCTGACCAGGGAGCTCATGGACGTCTTGTGGTCCATGAAAGAAATTTGGTATATCCCGGCTATACACCGTGCCTTCTTGAAATCAGCCAACATCATACACGACGCCACTAAAGGTCTTTGGGCATGTCCAAGTTGAATTATCCCACAAGACAAGTACCGCATCACCAGGCGCTGATCGTCATCAGATGGAAGTTGATCTGCCTTGGCCCGGTCCAGGATGTCCCTCGCCTCCCGTCTGGTTGCAGGATCAGTGTACCCCTTTTCATCTCTGAATTCTGTAACAGATTTACGTGCCTCTTGGCGTTATACTGGCTACTGACACCTGTATATGAACAATGTGTAGCACTTGTAAACCTACGCAAAATTATAGAAAACCCTTAGTGACATTTTAACATATGTTTGACCGTAAACTGAGAAAGGATTTGACAGCTGACATGTAATTTTTAATACCACCTGCAGAAACCCCATTTTGTGAAAGGACCGTGTAAAAATAATGAATTTCATCTACTCGCTACAAACCATATTACTGTTTGGGAAAACATGTTTTTGGGTGTGATAAAACAACTTAGAAACGCGGTGACATGTGTCACCAGCATTACGCCCTGCTTTTTTATGAGTGAGTTTAGTTTTACGCGGCACTCAGCAATATTCCAGCTATATGGCGACGGTCTGTAAATAATCGAGTCTGGACCAGAGAGTCCAGTGATCAACAACATGACCATCGATCAGCGCAATTGGGAACCGATGACATGTGCCAACCAAGTCAGCGAGCCTGACCACCCGATCCCGTTAGTCGTCTCTTACGACAAGCACAGTCTCCTTTTTATGGCAAGCATGGGTTTTTTAAGGCGTATTCTAAGAATAGTGGTTAAATATTGATGTAGTGGGTTTACTTTCAGGAAACCTATCGTATAAGCCAGAGTTAGTTAGATTAGCTCTGAGTTGTGTTTGTAATTATACCGAATACCACTTCTGGTAGACCCAGTTAAACTAGCACTGGTACTCGACGTTGGGTTATTCGTTGAAGGAGAGGCTGCAGGTGCGTCCTCTCCTTGAACTGTGTGGCCAAAGTGTTTAAGTACCCTGTTGTAATCAGGGATTTGATTTTTGTTTCCACTGTATGTGCCACAAAATGCCAATAGAGCCGACATTGACAAGATGTGAAGCGGTATTAGTCCAAGGCCAACTGCTAGAAAAGTGCCTATCTTTTAGGATCTCTCAGCAGCAGTAAACGTGTCATTCAGTAATTAGTATGACACTTCCCACCCTCCAAAAATTCTTGTTGATGTGGAACTAGCTACAGGAGGTATCAGGTTACTAAAAGCTAACTGGGTTCAGTCCACTGTTGAAACAGTGTCCACATGTTCATAAAGAAACTGCTTGAGAATCTATCACATTGTCTAATGTGACTAGCACTGGTGTTCACCATGGTCAAGATGTGCAGTATGGGCAATAAGGCTAGGTGTATCATATTACCTGATTTTCATGATATCTCTGCATTTGGCCTAGGAGTAGTATTGGACTCGCTACGGCGGCGATTTTGGGCGTGTATGGCGTGTAGAGCTGCAATAGAACTGTCAGGATAACGGTGTTTTAAATGTGCGACGCCTTTGTAATATGTTTAACACAAATGACCGATACGTTTGTGGAAGGCATACTGTACTATACTGCTTGAACACTTACTTTTTGGGAGTAAATGGGCGCTACAGAAGAGGGTCTGGATGTCACAGTCTTGGACAAATTAAGAAATACACTGGCTTGCACACTTTCTGGGCGTCAGTCTACTTGTATATTTGGGCGCCAGCCTGTATATTTGAGGCACGTCGTTATATAATGGAACGTATATTCGAATGCACATTATACCTTGGCAGATCCGCATTTTCCATGTATTACCGACTCATTTACATCGTGGATTTCGGATGGCGGATATTGAAATAACAGCTGACGAAAGATGCGCACCCGATCTGACTTCACCCACCACAGACACAAATGCACTTACACAATGACGTGGAATCGTAATTTCAAGGGCTTTCCAGTGCATTGTAAATGTTCCATTTAGGATAAAGGATATTGAAATAGTCGCTGACAAAGATGCGCGCCGGATCCCCGCTTTTACCAACCACACGCACAAGTACATAATGACGCGCATTCCCTGATTATCTGACGTGCCTCGAATGCACATTATAACTTGGCAGAACCGCACTTTGAAGTACTTTCCGATGCATTTTAAACATTAAATTTTTGATGATGGATCGTGAAAATATAGCTGCCGTAACACTGACATGAGACACGCGCCAGATCCCCGACTGCTTTACCCGCAATGAGCGCAAGTGCAGTTGCATAATGACGCGCATTGCCTGACTCAAACGCGACTCGAATGCACATTACCCCTTGGCAGAACCACAACAGTAAAAGTTTATATATTAAGACTACAGGTATTGCTTTTATGACTTTATTCCAATCTATTGCGGGGCGGTGGGGTAGCCTAGTGGTTAAAGCGTTCGCTCGTCACGCCGAAGACCAGGGTTCGATTCCCCACATGGGTACAATGTGTGAGGCCCATTTTCTGGTGTCCCCCCGCCGTGATATCGCTGGAATATTGCTAAAAGCGGCGTAAAACCCAACTCGCTCACTCACTCCAATCTATTGCAACTTTAGCTTTGTCAAGTATATTGATTCCCGTGTAGCTCGACTATCTAAAGTGGCATTTTCCAAAATCCCGTATGAATGATCTTGCAAATGCTTTATAGTTGTAAATATTAACGACGCCGGTATAGCCGATGTACAGATTCATCTAACTTCCGCCAATCTATATCACCTCCGGTGTTTGTTGCATTTCGCACATTAATACCTATATAGCTCCACCACTAAATGCGCAGCATTTGTGTTTTATACATTGTCTAAAACACGCCTTAAATGGCTTTCAAACGCAGTACAGAAATGTATTTTCTGAGGTGAGTCGTAAGACAGGTTGCCATTACATCATGACCGAATGATGGTGGCGTGATGATTGCAGTGATATAGGAGAATTGAAGTTCAATAAAATTACACAAACCATCATGTCGGAGATTCAATCTGGATTGGTTACCAGGGGCAGCATCAGATTCACGTATGTGTTTTTGGAGAGAGCGTTTCCTCGGGTTTCCAACAATGTATAACATGCATAGATATGACAAAGTAAAAGGCTTCCAAAATAACAATGGCGCGAGCGACTTCCACCGTAAGCTGGGTGGAAGAAAATCACACACCCTAAAATCACAGGAACCTTAATTGCTCGGGTATAAATTTGCCAAAAAACAAACGGAAAGATTCTCCGTGAGGCGCCAGGGTCCCGCTATCCAACGACATGCAGCATGCGCGTGTAAGGTGGCGAATGCATTTCCCATGGGAGCCGTACTGAAACAGGTGATACAATCTGGGTGGAGATTAGCAGTCTTCTGTTGCCAGGCGTTTGAATGTTAGTCTGAGCAAGATACCATGACTTGAACCTCGTTGCAACCTAACAAGTATAACAAATGACCGTCCTCATACATGCAGACCTCGACTTCCCATCGTTACGTGACATATTCAAAATTGTCTCACCCTATATTAAATTTTTAGTTATCATAAATATCAGCACGCAAGGGTTTTGAAAAATCAAGATTACCTGCCACAGACACGTGGTACTTGTGAAACAGTCTGACGACACATCTGTCTTTGTTTCCGTTTTCATATACCAGTATTTCCTTCGGTGTAGTTTTTCTCTCTTCGTCTCTCGTTTTGACTACCTGCTACCATCACTTGCCATCGAAAATGTGACAAAACACCACGTGATTCTCTGGTTTATGCACACGCTTCACGTGCATAACGTGCGCTGGTTGGGAAAGGGGGAGGTCACCCTGAGCTACCAGCGTTGTATGACGAAGCCATATGTTTTTCGATTATCCAAAATACTGAAAAATACATTTTGAAAAGTGATGTTCGACTTATAAGCTAGATAAACCATTTTCCCTCGGGTTTTTAGGAGATTTTAAACCTACACGTGTCTTCCTACACGTGTCTCCCTGGGAAGTGTCTTCGTCGAGCGAATGCCATTTGACGCCACATTCTGCAAAATACCAGACAAACCACGGTGGACTGACACTTGACGTGCAAGGGGTGGATGTGCGTGCGTGCGTGCGTGCGTGCGTGCGTGCGTGCGTGCGTGCGTGCGTGCGTTGACACCTTTTACCGAGCCACAGACACGCCTTTAGCGTGCATTTGGTATTCTAAAGGCAAGGTTTAGGTGAGTTTGAACTCCGTAACAGAATCAGAATTTTCATCAGCACTTGCAAAGTAAATTATCATCATCATTTATCCCCCTGTTGCCACAACATTGTGTAAGATTTGACTTGTATGATAATGTTTTAGGAGTTTGTACAAGTCGATGCCTATGGTTCAGCCCAGACGGGTGCTCTGTGATAATTATGGCATGTTTTAAACTCCATAATTACTGCATCACTAAGGGAGTGCAGGTACCATCAGGAGATGCACTTCTAGAGGCAGATGTGGAGACTAACGCCCCACCCACACCCTGGCAGTGTGTAGATGGCAACACCGCTAGACAGAACCTTGTTGACGAAAGATTTTCATGAAATGTACGTAGAAGCAACTCCACTGTATGTCAGATAACATCAAATTTAATAACGCTAAAAATATCTTGTTCCAGCTTTGAAACAAAGTGAACAACATGAAGTTACGAGGCATAAAAATCATAAAACAGTTTGATGATTTGTATTGTTCCATGGCACAATGCAGATAAATTAGTACAAAAGGTAATACAAGCACAACAAGTTTCAATACATATTTACAAAATTTCAAATGGACAGATTGAATAGAATTACAGTAATATGTGCCTCTGACCCATACCCTGATATCATACAATCAAAAATCTTCAATAAATCTGTACAATTAATGCTGGCAACTTTCCTTTGGAATTTTTTTAAAAGGGAATACTGCGCCATTAGTTTGTGATCCAAGACAATTGCAAGATGTAGCCTTACTCTAAGATAACTAAACTCACTCACTCACTCACCAATGAGAGTATCAACGTGTTTCATGGCATAAAGTCCCCAGAAAGATTTTCTAATACTTAGGTAACAAACTTGTTTACAATTCAGGAAGGAAATTTATAACTGAAGAAACAGTTTTGTATTCTGGTATGGTAATTAAATTCATTTTAAATTCAAATTTCACTCTTTCCAGGCCGAGTCTTTCTCATTCAACCTTAAGTCGCTGTTCTGAGATATCCAGGATTTTCCTTTGTACCTCAAGAAGGACCTTCAGAATTTCAGTCTTTTCTTTTTGACCGTTAATTAAGGACGTCAGCCACGCCTGGCTGAGCTTCTCTTTCTGTAGAAAAGGTAATAATGTCATAATTGCGGTTTGTTTTATTGTTGTATGCAATAAAAGTATTAGGTTTAAAATTGTCATTTGCTATATCTACCAGAATCTGAATTAAGGCTGAGAGGGGTCTACATTTACTACTTGGGTAAATGGCTCTGGTAATATAGTAAATTTTTCATCAGGGCCACAATCAGTTCCCGTCCGTCCGAAAATTTATTTAAGTCTAGTAATTTTTCTGGCTTTTAAGAACATGTCCTTCCTACCTGATTTTCTTGGCTAATGCATATGTTTATTCCTACAACGGAGTTCCGTTGCTGCAAAAAATATCAGTATTGTTAAGTTACAGTAAAAAGGAGATATAACCAATACATTTCTTATGAGTATAATTTTATTGTGTTGGTATTGTAATGAAATTAGATTAACATGAACTTGCAAGTATGATGTGATAAATATGAAATGTTTTCAAATATATTCTGTAGGTTAAAGATTGCTTTCTGTCATTTTACCATTTACGGTTTCATTGTGCCCTTTCAATTTCAGACTCGTGAAGGTCCCGGGGTAGAATAGGCCTTCAGCAACCCATGCTTGCCATAAAAGGCGACTATGCTTGTCGTAAGAGGCGACTAACGGGATCGGGTGGTCAGACTCGCTGACTTGGTTGACACATGTAATCGGTTCCCAATTGCGCAGATCGATGGTCATGTTGTTGATCACTGGATTGTCTGGTCCAGACTCGATTATTTACAGACCGCCGCCATATAGCTGGAATATTGCTGAGTGCGGCGTAAAACTAAACTCACTCACTCACTTTCAATTTCAGGTTATTCGGCCTCCTGCTCTGTTGATGGCTGGTGTACTGATGATGATACCACAGGGAGACTATTCACTGTAAGTCCGGATTCTGAAAAATATACAGTATAAATATATTTTAATTTCTTAAAACCATATAGTTTATGCAGTTATTACATGAATTTTTATGATATGCTTGACATGTTTCCAAATCTAGAATGAATGATACAACGTTTTACTAATTTGAACTATGTAAGAAGACACCTGGGTACAATTCATCGCTTTTTATGTATTATTTTAATAATCGATCACAAATCCAACCTTGTCCTCCAGGTCAGACAAACCAACTGGTGCTGGACCCCCGCCTGTCTTGCAGCTCTGACGCCGCACATCAATGGCCTTCTTCACCTGGATTCTGACAAATGGAATAATTTTTAATTTACCGGCAATGTAAATACAGCATACATTTAATTATCAACTTATTTCCAAGTGTTCTAGTAATCAAATGTTTGCAGTTGTTGATGCACTTTACGACACATTCTTATTGCTGTGATAGCTAGCAGCACTGTTATTAAAGTTATATCTCATTACACTGTATGTAAATATTTCTTAACATTACTGAAAATTGCATTTTCAAACAGAATTAAACCAAAAGTGCTAATTATTTTTATATTAATTTATGGTCATAATAGGACCGAACAATATACCCTGGCGCGTTTTAACTTCGTCGGCAATCAAACTGATCTATAAAGGAGAAATGTTTGATTGCCGAATACACTTCCGCATGACGGACAGCTCGGACATTGACATTAATTCTTGTCGTCTGCAGGCGCGAGCAGGGGACTTAGGGACGCTTCCATTACTCCTGCGCTGTAGAGTTCAGCCTTACGGCTAAGGTTGGTGTCTGAGTTAAGGCTACCCTAAGGTTGTTTTGTGCAACGGGCGTATCTTTATCTTAAGGTGATCGTAACTCTAACCTTAGTGCTTAAGGTTGATCTTAGCTAAGGTTGTTTTGAACAACGGGACACTGAACAGCAGCTTGAACCAACAGTGCCACATATACCCGACAGTCTTTACACAGGCCTAATTATAAAGGACACGCTCACCGGAAAGTCAGCGGAATAGGAAAATATCGATAATATGGTGAAAATAACAGACTGAAAGGTATGGTCTGAAATGTGCTTGGTGGCAGTATGGTCTGAAATGTGCTTGGTGGCAGTTTCTTCTTGCTAGTATTTAGAGCAGTGAAATTATTAAATGCTCATGGATCAATTAATAAAGTTTTCCCTTATGTTTGTCAAAGGTTGAGAAATGGGATGGGTGCTTCTAACTATATATAAAAAGTGGCTGGTGTCATTACACTGAGTTCACACTGAGTTACATAATCATCTAATTTTCATCATTGACGGTGTATATGTATAATAAAGCACTCCTCCTCGGAGTGCTGAGAGTGCCGGGAGTGCTCCTATGGCTGGGAAAGTAAGCAGCCCTTCACCATCTGGTGGAGAGAAGTAAGACTTCGAGCACTCACGGTCTTACTTCTCCCCACCCTCCGGCCTCGGATCTTAACCTCGGAGTCGTGCTTTATGATGTGGTTTCTGATAAAGTCACAATTCAAGCACATGCTTTAAAAGTTTACATGGTATTATTTTTAATTCCTCTTTCTTTGCGACTATGAAATATTATGGTTAAACCTGTGGAGACCCGAGTTGGAATCGGTCTTCAGCAACCCAGCAACCCAGGATCAATTCTAACCCGAACCTTCAAGGGTAGAGTATATGAAAACGTTAGATCAAAATATTCTACTCCACTTTTGACAAGGATTACCATCCCCTGAGACCCGTGAAGGTTCGGGGTAGAGAAGGCCTTCAGCAACCCATGCTTGCTATAAAAGGAGACTGTGCTTGTCGTAAGCGACAAACGGGATCGGGTGGTCTGGCTCGCTGACTTGGTTGGCAAAGGTCATCGATTTCCAGTTGAACAGCTCGGTGCTCATGCTGTTGATCACTGGATTGTCTGGTCTAGACTCTAATGTTTACAGACCACAGTCATATAGCTGGAATATTGCTGAGTGAGGCGTAAAAATAAACACACCATTCACACCACAAACACATCACACCATTCTCAGACACAGACGTCATTCTTTTACATGTCAAAATGTATATTGAGATAGTATGATGTATGTGACTGTTACTCCATTCCACATTTGATTAGACACAGAACCAAGTCGAAGTGTTGTGGACAAGTGTTATCTTGCGCTGCAGCCCAACTTCCTACTGACACTGTAGGGTGAGAAGGCACAAAACAGCAACCCGGTTGTGACAGACAATTAGCTGCATGACTCTGGGATTGCAGGTTACAATTACAGATTATGACAATGGGTCATACTTTATACTTCAAATCAGAAACATTGAAAGTACTTGGAGCAATAGCGTCAATAAATGAGACCTGGTAATACGACAATCATAAACAAAACATTCACCCTTATGACAGTGGTGGCGTTGTGGTCCTATGCACAGAGCTCAGGTCAAAATAACTTATAGTTGAGCTCGGACAGACCTCGGATGGGTGACCTTGTTCGACTCCGTGAAAGGTTCTAATTCTGCCTCACAACGAACCACATGTGATACATGTCGTCTCACCTTAGGAAGATGTGTTTGTTCAAAAATGCCTCACCGAGCAGAAAATGGGTACCCGCTTGAATAAAGTCATGTGACTATTACCTTCTAACGCCTGGCTGCCTGTGTTATCCCGTGTTATCCTGTGTATCCAGGGTAATAAGAGTGAGATTTTGATCAAGTGTCTCGAGCAGTCACTTGCTGTTTGTTGACTGTACGCTATAGAAGATGACTTAATATTCTGATGCTATATACGGATATCAAATGTTGATTATTACAATATGTCAGACCACCAAAGACCAAAGACATGTGATGTCAGTGTAGCCCACGAGGTTGTGGTACTTCACAGATTCTTCTACTGCTAGACACATATTAGATGATCCTGCGCGCTAAACGCATTTGTGACAAGAGAGGTGTTACAACGAATTGGGCGAGTACACTTGGCTGCTACAGATAGCTTGACGATTATGCACGTGCAATACATGCTAACCGTGACATGAAATAAACGCCGCACATTCCTTCGAATGATAAGACTGCAATTTCAGGCATAAGTTACTGATATTCCACGCTAACCTTTAGTTAAGACGAAGACAAATAGATGATTGGGGGCATTGACAAGCATTTTAGATATTCAACAATTTTGTTTTAAAAAAAACCCAAAAAACAGGAAAATGTCATTTGCTTCGTGAAATGGATCGGTGGTCCTAAACATATTTGCTCAGTATATTGTGTTGATTCAATTCGTTGGGATTGTACCTGTTCCCGACCCGTGAAGGTCCCGGGGTAGAATAGGCCTTCAGCAACCCATGCTTGCCATAAAAGGTGACTATGCTTGTCGTAAGAGGCGACTAACGGGATCGGGTGGTCAGACTCGCTGACTTGGTTGGCACATGTCATCGGTTCCCAATTGCGCAGATCGATGCTCATGTTGTTGATCACTGGATTGTCTGGTTCAGACTCGATTATTTACAGACCGTCGCCATATAGCTGGAATATTGCTGAGTGCGACGTAAAACTAAACTCACTCACTCACTGTACCTGTTCCCAAATCGAGTGTGCTATACCAATTTATGCGTGAAACGCACGGGGAAAATGAACTTCTCGATATTTATCAGACAACCTGTCTCCTCCTTGTTTCAAGTGGATCGTTCTGTGGGGCGTTCCCAGGTATGCAAATTGGGGTCATTTGTCAGGTCGTGGATAGTCTTATATGTGTTAACCAGTAAGTATAAACACACCACTTCACAGCACTAATCTAATTCAACCGGACCTTTTACACAGTGAAAATAAGATATCATTTAACAGTACTTACTAGATAATAAAACATTTGTACTTAAATATAAGTGGTGAGAGGGCATTAATACTTTAAACAAAGTGTGTGAATGGACAGGGTGATATAATATAGTATGATATACACAAAATGATTACAAATAATGATAAGTGTAACGTGTGACTAACCATGAAAATGAGTTATATATCTTGGGAGGAGGTTGCGGAAGTTTATGTCTCATGATCCCCCTTCCCACCGACCCCAACCAACACCCCCCACTCAACAGCCCTCAGTTCTATGAGATAAGAGACACGGTTATTACTGAAAGGGATATAATCAATAACACTGACTTCTACATATCTAGATCGTTCACGAGCCATATCAACCAACTGACACCCCTGTATGACATGAACTGGTATACGGCTTTTTCTACATACTGTTGTGGCCGTGAAATCATCACAGGTAGGCAATTCATTTCACTTAACGATACCAGCTTTTCAGTCACAAACCCAAGGGACATATTGTTTTTAAATATCAGGAAAAAAGGGAGTTTGAAAGGGATGTATATGGTCGTATATTGCTGCCTTGACCCAGTCAGTTTTCGGCCAATGGAGCGTGAGTGCAAATGTGCTCCAAACGTTTATTGCTTTCACCAGCAATAGCGACAGGTGAACGAGTTAAAATTTAAAGTCGCACGGGCATTATTAGTTACAGGCCCCCCTAAGTAATTGAAGGAATTACAGCAAATTTGAAGGAATTGCATCTCAAATGTAAACAAACGCAGCCCACTCGCGAAACAATTGCAGCGATATCGGTAGTTTAGCGGTAATAACAGAAACACATCGGCCCTATCGGAAGCAATGTCGGTAATACTGGAAACACGCTCGGCCATCTTCGGAGATTTTCCGGTCGCGAGCGGAAACTCACGCAGCAAAACATGGCGTCGTTGGAAGAAACACCCGTCTCGGTGAGTTGTGTTTTTAGTTCCTACTATTACATTTTTATACTTATCCATCTTTGACCACCCGTGTTGAATGCGTTTAGGTATGATGTGTTGTCGGGGGAATAGCTTATGTTTTTAGGAAAAGATAGTCATTCTAGAAGAGTGTCACAAGTCATGCCCCTGGAGGTTGTTTACATCTCAACATCGAAGTCGTGCCGATGATGACGAACGTTTTACACTTTATTGATATTTTCCCAAACATCCCCATTTTCACAAACATGTAACCTTCTGATGTCTTAAGAGTCACATGTACATGTGGTACCTTTGATAAACTGTACTAAAGGTGTCCTGAATACAGTGCTTCTCATGATGTATAAACACACCTATATTTCAAGTTTATAGTTATAGAACATGACACATAACCCAAGCATTGATCACCAAACACCAAATTCAGTTCCAACACTGGGAAAGCGTGCAAACAACCCACCACTCTGCTGAAAGAGTGTGTATGGTTTTACTTCACTTTTAGCAATATTTCAGCAATATCACGATGTAGAACACCGGACTTGGGTCTCATGATGAGCAAACAATTTATAACCAGCCATGCTGAAGGAGTAGAATTCATGCTCTCAAATTTTCTTTGGGTACATGCTCACCCAGACTGCTTAGAGGAAACAAAATAGGCTCAGTGCTGATGAAAATGTATATACTTTATATATTCTCTGGTTTTATGAATTTACTGGAATCACTGACTGATGAAAATAAACTGTAATTATGACTTGACAACAACAACACTCCATTTTCCTGTCAAACTCTTTCATACAACGATACATAACCGATACAGTGTAATCAATGTACAGTGGTAAACATGTGCAAGGAGTGCTTTCATTGATTTTGTCCATGCCAATGCTGGGGGCCACTTAGTAGACTTACTTTGGCGTCATAAAAACCATCATCACCCCGCCCCAGTGGTAAATTATCAACGGTCCCTTACATAATTACGATCGATTTTCTAACAAACATTGGGACATGTCTATATTTTCCGTAGTATTGAGATGGTAGTTGGGGTGAAATACACTCCCACTGCACGCTTTTCAACTTGACACGACTCAGCAGAAGTAAATACTCTTCCGTGTTCAATTGAGAAGTTGTGCGTAGGAAACGCGTACGACCCGGTCACATAAGCTCCGCCCACTCATGCTTATTTATGTGGACTGAAGACCTGTCGGGGTTTAAGGGCTCAATACGCACATAAGAAACCTTTTATTTTCTCAGGGTTTTTGGTTTGGTTAAATCAAACAGTTGACAATGTTCCATCAAGAGGGCTTAATCTCACGTCGATTGAGGTTTTTGATGGTGTTGATTGCCAGGTCTCCATGTAAACGTGTTACTAATTGTTTGCTCAGTATTCTAGACGTTGATAAGTAAAAACTCTGAGGGATGATTTATTGTCTAACTTGTCTATAGAAATTTGTGAAGGGAGGTAAGGGATCTTCACCTGAATTGTTATAAACTCAATTGTACCTATCACCTCGACACTAAAATGGCGCAATTAACGACATGTTGCTTTAAACACTATCATTTAGATCATAACAAAGTCAGCATAATATCACACCTGGTGCAGAGTGTCCGGTAACTATATCCCTGTAGAAACTGGTCGGTGGTACACAGGTGCTTTTGCATATGTTTGTGACGAGAGCAACCGGTGGAATATTTTCATGTGTCATCCTAACCGAGCCATGTCATTATAGGTGTTTACATCACTTGACCGTGCTCACTCAACGTAAACAAGCAGGTACTCATGTTTTGAGGAATGCAGTTGTAATACTGGTTCTGGGGATAGGGTCTGAGACGCCACGCCCTTAAGGAGATTGGATACATATATTTCACTCTGGATACTCCAGATACTTTATGTACATGGTCAAACATGCAGCTGGTTAGGAAGACATAGACCTTGAAACAACAGGTACGTAATTATCAGCTAAGTATCAGATAATGATAAACAATAGCCAGCTCACTGTGTTTGGTCGAATTTATAGTTATCCGAATATTAGAGACCATGTATGAAATGGGGTAAGGTTCTGTCTTTACTCATTGTTTGTTTCGAGTGTATTCCACTGTTTCTGTTGAGAATCAGGTGCGGTGTTATACATTGTGTGAGAGTGTTCCGAGTATATTCCACTGTTTCTGTTGAGAATACGGTGCGGTGTTATACATTTTGTGAGAGTGTTCCGAGTGTATTCCATTGTTCTGTTGAGAATCAGGTGCGGTGTTATACATTGTGTGAGAGTGTTTCAAGCGTAGTCAACTATTTCTGTTGAGAATAAGGTGCGGTGTTATACATTGTGTGAGAGTGTTCCGAGTGTATTCCATTGTTCTGTTGAGAGTCAGGTGCGGTGTTATACATTGTGTGAGAGTGTTTCGAGTGTATTCCACTGTTTCTGTTGAGAATAAGGTGCGGTGTTATACATTGTGTGAGAGTGTTTCGAGTGTAATCCACTGTTTCTGTTGAGAATCAGGTGCGATGTTATACATTGTGTGAGAGTGTTTCGAGTGTATTTCCACTGTTTCTGTTGAGAATAAGGTGCGGTGTATACATTGTGTGAGAGTGTTTCGAGTGTATTCCACTGTTTCTGTTGAGAATAAGGTGCGGTGTTATACATTGTGTGAGAGTGTCTTACACATTGTATTACACCGTTGGTGACACATGTATCGATCCCCAAAGTGTCATGTAGTGACACACATATCAATCTGACAAGTGTTATACAGTGACACACATCAAACTGCCAAGTGTTACACATCTGTATATACAAGATTGTGCCACTGAATAATTTGTTTATGTATTGGGAATTCTAAATGTTGTATAACGATGAGCTATTCTCATGAGCAAGTACGTTTTTGTTTCAGACACAATGTTGAGGATTCATCTTGTGTCGCTGACATTTACATTCTGCCAAGGAAATGAACAGACTTGTGCCTTGCATTTTGACATGCAATATGGAGGTATGTTTGCTGATTGTACTGGAAGAAAACTTCAACAAGTTCCATATTACCTTCCAGTAAATATAACAGCATTGGATATCAGTGAAAATGATCTGACAGTTCTTAAAAATAAGACTTTCTACAGGTACAGGAAGCTCATCTTTCTGAATATCAACATGAACCCATTGTCAAAGTTGGAACCAGAGGCTTTCAGAGGCCTGTTTAATCTCACCATACTTCTCATTGCTCGGAACAAATTACCATCTGACAATGTGTCTTTCCCAAACGACGTGTTTCGTGACCTTATGAGTTTGCAAACTCTAAACCTTGAAAAGACTGAAATGAGCTCATATCCGGATTGGGTGTTTCCTCCTCTCGTCAAGCTCCACAGTCTGTATATCGACTCAGTTCCTGATCCTATGTTTGGTCCAGGATTCTCCAAACTAGAAAGTCTGAAATTACTCCAGATGGACTCAAGGTTTCTATATGAAGGAGAATGTTCCATAGAAAAATTAAGAAATGAAACATTTCAAAGTTTAAATGAAACAAAGCTTGAGGTTTTGATTTTAAATGAATGTAGCAACTTAGGTAACTCTGAATCAGACGTTCTAGAGCCACTAATGTTTCTCAAAGAGTTGGAACTAACTCACAACCACATAGGAAACCACAACGCTTTATATATTCTCCATCCCTTCGTAAATCGGAACATGACCAGAATTTGGTTCAATGGTACATACAAGCACGAAATGCACGATGAAAAAGACCTTGTGGATAAAAGCGTGCCTAAAGAAAGTATGCGTTATCTGAATAAAATATGTGTGACTGAATTATCTTTAAGAAATAACCAATTATACTTAATCGAATATGCAGCAATCTACAAAGATCCGTTTAAAAGCTGTTTGAAAGTTTTTGATGTGTCTGACAACTAATTTGTTGGGGATCCTGTTGCACTATATTTCCTTTTCCGATTTTCTAAACTTGAATATTTCGATGGTAGCCAGCAGAGAATAGCTGGTGACTTTGCAAGACAAGAAAGTGAGGAAACATTAAGTAACAACATAACTATAACGGTGACTTTGCCTCCTAAAATCAGTTATTTCGGTTTAACCGCTATAGCAGGAGCTTCAAGCATCATCCAAGAAATTGTATTTCAAAACACACACAATCTTGAAACTGTCCTGCTGGCTTCTAACTCGGTTGTTGGTTTGAAGCGCGTTGGGGGTTTAGAAAATGTTCACAATGTTGATTTATCAGGAAACAAGTTTGACAATGTGTTTGATTTGCACTCATTTGTAAACGCGACGCATTTGCCATTACGAAATTGCAAGTTACATTTTGCCCATGAATCCTTTACTGAGCATAGTGTATTCAGTCCTTTGAAATCCATACAATATTTGGATGTTTCAATGAATGGACTCAATGACATACCTCTCCATCCAGTCTCAAATACAATCATTCATCTAAATATATCTCACAATGAGTTTGACACCATTCCCATTGAAACCATTGATTATCCACATCTTATCCTTATAGACATGTCCTTCAATCTTATTGGACAGTTGGATAAAGGCACAAGGTCCAACCTCGATTTGTCATTTGAAAAGAACAACTTGAAAGTTATTCTCCAAGGGAACACCTTCTCGTGTAGACTTCATTCTTTGGTTGGTGGATACACCTGTCATATACGAGACTGACGGGAACTTCCCTTGCATTCTGGATAATGGCACAATGACAGGGACTGTTGATGTGGCCCATTATCATGACGGTTTGTTTCGCTACTGTACAGGGAAACTGATGCTTAGTATCACAGTTACATTTATGTTTGTAATGTTTACTTTAATTATTGCAGCCTACTTAGTCTCCAATAATCCAGTGCGATATCGTAATGCTTTGCTGAAACTCTTTGGACTGGGCATCCAATATTTAACACCTAAAGATTTTGATTTCACCTTGTATATCGGATATTTTGATGCTGACACTCCACTTGTCTATCAGAAACTACGACATGCATTAGAACTGTGTAACCATCCTGTGCGTCTGTTTCTGAAGGATCGGGATGTTCTTCCAGGTGTTCCTATCGCCGACGGTATTATTTGAGGTATCACGTACAGTTGGAAGTCTGTTCTGGTGATCTCAGATGACTTCCTTCAAGATCTTTCACAGTGGTCACAATTTACTATTGATGCAACCCTTTACTCTGTAACGGATTTGATTCCTAACCGGATCATTGTGCTTCTTGTTGGCCCCGTTCAGGTGGAGGACCCACCTGAGCGTCTACTGAATGTAGTGGAAGAAGATTGCATATTACGCATAGAGGACTACCAAGATGGGGACGAGACTCTGTGGAAGAATTTGAGAACAACTGCTGGAGTCTAAGGTGATGAAAGTTATCAAGTTTTTAATAAGACGACGACGATGATGATAATAGCCATAGTTGATGATGAGAAAGACTGTTGGAATCTAAAGGGATGAAATTCAGATATTGGATTACAATAACACGTGATATTTTTTTTACATACAAGGCTGCAATAACTGCTCTTCCAGTGAGAAACTGTTGAAAGTCCCAAAATACAACTCAAAGTCAGCAGGGCAGCGCTCTTTCAAATACAGTGCACCCTCAGTTTGGAATGCTCTTCCAAATGAACTCCGCAATTCCCTTTCTCTAAGTTCAGTGAAGACTGGTTTAAAAACATTCATACTTAAACAGGCTTTTCCTTAATATGTCCTTTTCCATCCAATTTTTGTGAGAGAAATGCGCAAAGATTCCTTTCAGAGATTAGCGCCATATAAAAGCTATCCATTATTATGTTTTACAGATTAGGATAGAATGCAGCAGAGAGGAATCGGGTGATCCTTGCACAGTCAGGCTGGTAAAGCTCATCATCAGCTCAGGGCCCTCGCCCCCTCTTCACGCAGCCCAGACAGCGAATGGGATTCTCCCAGGAAACACTGCCTAGTCGAACCCTCCAAGAACTTTTCGGAGAATATGAAGGCTCCCCAACACTGCAGCCTTCTGCATTACCCAGATTGTCAGTAGGGCTGTGCTCCCGGTGGAGAACCCGGGCACTCTTCTGATCTGCGCCAAGAAACAAAACCAAAGGCACCGAGAACAAAGGGGAGCCTGATGACAGTGTACTTGGGATGCAAGCGAGACCTTTTAAAGGCGAGGTCCGCATATTTATCATGCTTTTGCTGAATCTTGCCAATCACGTTGCTGTCAAAAGGGAAAATTCAATGATATAAATAATTTATTGGTCTTATCAAAAAGGACAAAATCAGGTTTGTTGGCTTGAATTCGTCTCAGGCTGTATATTGGCCTATTCCAGAGAAGTTTGAAAGCATCATTTTCCAGGACGCCCTGGACATGTTCAGGGTCGTACCATGGATGGACCTCGGGACCAAAGCCACAGGCATGGCGGAGACGATAATAAAAGCAACGAGCTATGCCACCATGTCTTTTAACATATGCGGTTTGTGCCAAGGAAGGGCATCCACTGACAAGGTGTTGGACAGTCTCTGTGAATTCACTGCAAAGACCACATTTCATGTTAACATTTTGATTAAGAATCTGGAGATTCTGGCGATTGCGAGTGTGAAGTGACTGGTCCTGAGCAGCAAAAAGGAAGCCCTCAGTTTCACATTTGAGACTAGCCGATTTCATCCAGGCGCAGGAGTCAGTTGGATTGCTGTTCTGTTCCACACGCTGCATGTGCACATAATGCAATGGCTTCTCAGACAGCTTCTCCACAAAGGACCGACTCTGGGCAGATTTGGTAAAGGACTTCACCTGGTTTACTCCCATCGCTGTACCGTCCAGCAGTACATCACCGTGAACAAAATCAGCTTCAAATTTCAGATAGTGTCCAATAACCTTGGCACGCTTAAAATAAATGTGGAATTCCTTGCTTTCATCGTGAATCTTGACGTGCATCACCAGAGGATCATCCGATAAATACATATGTGCAAAAGTACACAACAAAATTCTGTCATGAAGAGCTTCCACATTAATCAAACCCCGACCTCCTAAATTGATTGGCATATGTAAACGATTAAGAGGAACGGGGGTGGTGTGCTCTGTTATCGGACATGATCCTTCTGGTTAGGCGGTCAAGCCTCTGGATGTCTTGTTTGGTCCAATCAACTACTCCAAAGGAATAGGAGAGGACTGGCACAGCAAAAGTATTGGTGGCTTTGATCTTGTTTCGAGCATTTAGCTCTGAGCTCCAGTTATTCTTCAAACGAGATTTATACTATTATGATATATGTATATGTAAAGAGTTTGTATACTTTGTGTATATAAACGTTTACGTTCTGCTGTAGATGATGAAAGTTATCAAGTTTTTAGTATGCCGCCAAGGCCCGTAGGTAGCTTATAATGTTTTACAAATTATTTTTAGTGAATCAAAGTATTGACATAATATTTTCAGCAGACACATCTGATCACCGCAGCCCTGCAATCCACACAGTAACTGAAACTTGCAGAAGGACAAAATATATTTCATGATTATTGTGAACATTCATTCTCATTTCCACGAGTATTTACCTACATATCTGATTATAGTGATCTGCGTCTTGAGATTACTGTTGATTTATAATATCAGTTGACAGAAAGTAACCGTTTGTTGATGAAAGGTTTGTGACAGTGGATTTCGAAGCCTTCCAAAGTTTTCTTTTTGTGAAATTGTGATATTTGGTGGATAAGATTTCGAATTTGTCAAACTTGATTTTATGTGTAGGGGATTTCTTTTGGTGGTTGGAGAGTGCTGATTTTACTGTCTGCTTTAGTTGTTCAGGGTTTATGTTCTGTTCTGTCAAATTAATTGTGAATGTGATGTGTCTTATATATAGATCCGAGTTTTCTGCCGAGATCGTCCATGCTATACTTGTTTACATCAGTGACCAGTAACTAGAAAGTGGCCCAAATCGGCGAATGATCCAAATTTTGCAATGTAACAAATATTAGTGCGTTCTTATCAACTTTGACAAATGATAAATTTTCCCCACCCTTTCAGGCAGGATTTCGCGTCCTTACACTTCAAATTGTTACCTCCTCGTGATGACGCAAGAATGGCCTTGTTTTTCACCGAGCTCAAGACCGGTAAAACACCTGATGGATCACATGATAGATGTTGATGTTAGAGGACAGGTCTTTCAATTCAAAAACACACATTAATACGACAAGAACTGTTTGTATTACTTTTTCAACCGATATCCGTAAGAATAGGAAACGCCAGTATAGGTGCAAGCTCTCGTCCTGTTGATGTCTGCATAAAATAACGTAAAACCTCAACAGTCAAAGCACACAGCACACCTGCCTTCCCAGGTTACCAACAGAACCGTTTCGAAGCCATCGAAATCTACCGCCACTATCCTTTGATCAACAGCGACCAAAGATACCACATACCGTCGGCCTGTGAAGAACTGATCAGACTATGCACACTATCAAAACACCCTGTCAGTTTCTCGTTACACCCTAATTCTGCCTTCTTTATTGGCCTACTTCCCAAATGGCCTCTCCCAGTGATGTTCCAGTTGTTATTCAATTGCATGTTGTTAGTAATGTGAATCTACTGTTCATTTGGTTGTTTTCATTTTTTGTTTGATAAGGGTGTAAGACACTACATCGAAGAGCTTTTCATCCACAAAGTTGTGTTTCATGTTTCACACATTAATTCTCGAGTGATGATGCAATATAAAAAGAGGTTAACGTTGTCATCAATGAAGTTATCTGTTTCATTTTGCACACATAAATTCTTGAGTGATTATTGGTTCCGTTTGCAATAAAACCGTCGGTGTAAATCTTGTTACAGATCTGTTTACACACGGCTACCCGGTTTTTGATTGACCACTTGGCATACGTGATAAACGTGTAATGCGTTCGGTTCGAGACTGAGATTGGAATCAATTGCATCTTAAATTACAAAAATAGTGGGTTTATTTTCTAAATCTGATTCAATCCATCGATCTATAATTTTTGGTGTTGGTCTTTTGGTGACTTGAGTTGCGTCTTTTACAAGGATCTGAAACTGTCTCTAATGTCACTAGAAACAACGATGGGGTAGGATAGTGGTTAAAGCGTTCGTTCGTCACACCGAAGACTCGGGTTCTATTCCTTAATGTGTGAAGCCCATTTTTGGTTTATCTTGTGTTAGCTCCGCCAACTTTGATAACATGCCTGACCCTAGATTTTCGAAGCTGTCTCAGCACTAACGCTAATGTAAGTTAACGTTAATGTATAGCACACACGACTATCTCAGCGCTAACGCTAATGCAAGTTAACGTTAATGTATAGCACTTACGACTGTCTCAGCGCTAACGCTAATGTAAGTTAACGTTAATGTATAGCACTTACGACTATCTCAGCGCTAACGCTAATGTAAGCTAACGTTAATGTATAGCACTTACGACTGTCTCAGCGCTAATGCTAATGCAAGTTAACGTTAATGTATAGCACTTACGACTATCTCAGCGCTAACGCTAATGCAAGTTAACGTTAATGTATAGCACTTACGACTATCTCAGCGCTTAGCAAAAACCGGGACCCTGAACTTCCTTCTTATTTACATATACCATTTTTGATGGAAGATTGTGCCAAAACACCAGTAGCACTGAAGGGTCTCTTAGGGCGTACCTGCGGCACGTAATATCCTACGAATGGTCTATAGAGTTGTGATCTGGACGGCTGACCGGCCATGGTAGGGTGCTACCGTTACTAGTATGAAATCATTTCGCAATTCTTATTTTCCTGTGTAAATGTTCAGTTGTTTCTATTCCTTTAATTGCTGCCATGGAATCTGATAACTGTTTCATGGCCATGTTTATCTACCCCCTGACAGTAAATAAACCCTCACCTTTTTAAGATGCCAGCGAATAACAGAGGCATGTTTGCTGTCGTATTTGTTTACAATATCTCTTTATTAAGATATGATATGATATATGAGTCAAGGTCGGTAACTTCCTTGTACAAAGTGGGTTAAGTTAAACCAGTCAAGCGTAGCGGTATGGCCTCCGTTGGGGTTTGTTTAACAAAGACCGAACGCTCCATCATTGTCCCATTGTGAAATGCAGTGTAGTCGTGCAGTGACACTGTCTGTGTCATATCAATTTTCACGGCAGCATTACGTTCATTTGAAACAACTTCCTCATTGTTACAGGTCAAACAACTTCTTCACACACAACTATGTGATTCTGATTAAAGCTGTAGCTAGTACCATTTGAACGGGGCAGTGTTAAGGTAGGCAAAGGGACCCCATCTGTCTGTTATGAACTCAATTGTACCCTTCACCTTGACACAAATAGTGTGAAATTAATTAATCAGGATCGTATAGATCACAACGAAATCAGCATAAACTGAGTTAATAACGCCCTTCGAATTTCCCTTTGACCTATTCGTAAAAAATCTAACACAATGTTTGTTTTGTTTGAAACCTTTTTGACAGGTTTAGTTAATCAGGATCGTGTAGATCATACACAATGTTTGTTTTGACAGATATATGCATGTGAAGGGTAATCAAGTACCATCCATTTTTCTGATGGAAAGACTTTTCTGAAACTGTTCGTCTTTTTGTATTTAAGTATTTTATTTGCATGTTCACTATCTTGGTCTCCCCATGTTAATAACGAGTCTTGCAAGTTAGGAAAATTGCGATCCTTATAAATTCGAAGAAGCTGAACTTGTACGTATGTTTTGCTGTAATCGGTTTTTACATGTCAAGCGGTCGACGTCGAACCATGTAGTTAAGGGAGAATATGGCCGTTGTCCAATGAATAAAACTGTTTAATACTGGAGTAAAATGTTTGTAAATGAATGCCATAATAGGTTACTTTTATATTATAGACTGTGTGAATTGAGAATGGTAAAAACAAACTGGGCATCAAAAATGCAAGATATTCCTTACTATTTTTTGATCTAGTTTGATGTGGGAATAGCAGCAACATTCATGTAGTATTGATCAATTCGTATCAAACCTTATTTTTAGACTAAGAGCAAGTTATGAACATGAATGGCACTCATCGCTTGCAACGGTCCTAAATTTTCACTTAGAGATTCACTCCTTTGCCAATAACATCAGATTTCGTTTTGTACATTTTAGGAAAAGAGATTGAAAGATTTGTGTAGTTTTATTCTTGTATATATTAATCACACTCTTGAAGAACCATGCAAATTCATTCCACAAATCCCTGATGTCAATGTTTTTTATACTGTAAATACGACATATGTAACTTCTGGGAGATGGCCGATCCATTTCATTTTTGAATAAAATGTGTTTAAAACAAAACAGTTTTGAAATAATGATTGCTGTGATGGTTTGAACCAGCACTGTCACTACTACGGTAGAAACACCTCGCTCGGATAACACGGACATCTGGATTTTCAGCATTCGGAATCCTTTGACATTCGTTGCGAGGGGCCTGTGTCTATTCTTGCAGATTTTGAACGGGAGGATCTGTAACTTATGTCCTTATGACAGTCCCTGGGTGTTTCATGGGGTTCATGTTGGGTCTTCTGGGGTGCAATGGTAATGTTTGGATTGCGTTGTACTACAAATTTGTTATGACCGCTGGAGAGCGATGAGTCCTATACTTTCTCATCCCCGAAAGGGGTGGTTCTGAAAATGTTACACCAGTGATCTCCAGTACTGTTAAAGTTGGCCCAAAGCGTTATAATGAGATAAAACTTGCAGTCAAACAAATCCCCACACCATCACCAAGCCACAAACAAATGGTACGGCCGCATGAAACATCTTCTGGTTCATCTTCATCTATTGCTGAGTGCGGCTTACTGCAATTGGCTTACACAGGGAGAAAGCTAGAAGTAATGCACTTCTTAGACCTGTACCCAGTGGGTGAATCCCGTGTTCATTTGTATGGTATTAACAAACCTGGAAACAATCGGGATGACCAATTCCTACTATGCCGCTTATACATCCCCTACACAGGCGTCGGTACCAAAACCAGTATCATAACCACTGCGCAAATGTAGATCGTCAAGCAATGCCATTCCCGTCAAGACCGGAAGATGGAGCAATCCACTGAAGTCATGAATATGGTGCATTTTATCCTGCTTAAAATCATGTATGCAAGCTAGTCTCTTGACCCATGCGGTTTGTTTAGACAAAGATACGAAAGTCGGAAATGTCCATTGACGGTGAGTTGCAATTGTTTGACCATATAGGTTAGTGGATATTGTAGATCGACTGACACATGTGCTGTATCAATGTACTAGTAGTTACAGCTTTCCCCTGTAAACCTCTGTTGAAGCCATAATGGAGAGTGCAGGGTTAAATCACTTATGCTGGCACAAAGCAGTGGACGCACTTAAGTGGAACTACTCTGATAGACCAGTATTATGAAGATTGGAGACGAGACACGACCTCTTCTTCAAACAGCGTCAACAGCTTGTCCAGCGTGACCTGATCAAGTTGATACAAATGCATTGCGTGACTATGTCACAACTGGTTAGATCTAGTATTGTGAAAGGGTGCACCTTTGTCAGTTGATTGTCGACATGCCCGAACAGCCGAGACGTGGTTGCCGTTTGACGTGTCAGCATCCTGAAATGGTCAAAAAGAAGACACAGACAGCCCAGTGTTTCCGATGTGTGCATCTGTTTAAAGAAGTTATCTCGACCTGCGCTTATGCCACCGACCTCCCAGGCTCAGTAGCTGGGGTCAAGCTGAACGTACTGAAGTGTTCTACGTTTAAGCAGTCAATGAACCATACCCTCATAACTGCCTGTGAATATTAGCTTAATGTTAACCAGATTACTAGGTATTGATTATCTCCCCATAAACAGGTCGATGGTAAAGGGTTGTCTTCGCACATGTTTGTGAGGAGTGCAGCTGATGGCGTATCACCATGGGTCACATAATCCTAACCGAGCTACATCATATAACGCTTGACTGTGCTAACTCAACCAAAGCCAGCAGGTATTTAGAGGAACGAATCGGTGTTAATGTTGCTGAGGATAGGGTGGGAGACGCCATACGTATCAGTAAGGCTGATGGTCTCACTCTGGATACCCCGGGTGTTACACATACCGGTTAGGAGGACATAGACCTTGAAACAACAGGTGAGATAAGTATTAGATGCTTTGGTCAAAAGAAACATAAACAGTAGTCAACTCACTGCGTTTGTGCAAATTTATAGTTACACGAATATCAAAGACACACTGAAATGGGGTCAGGACGTATCGTAACGCACTGTGTGACAATGTTTTAAATGTATTTCATTGTTCGTGTTGACAATAAGATGTTTGTGCTATACATTGCATGACAGTGTTTCAGTGACCCGAATCGGAGAAACCAGGCCAGTTAGGAGAGGAGGCTGATGGTGTCACTCTGTGTGATTCTGGACGTTTTATGTAGTGGTTAGGAGGACACAGGCCTTGAAGCAAGAGGTGAGATAAGTACTTGATGCTTTGGTAAAGAGAAACATAAACAATAGCCAACTCCTTGAGTTTGTGCTAATGTAATTATACGGATATCAAAGACCATGTATGAAATGGGGTTAGGATGTACAGCATACCGGCATAAGTATTCGGAAAGTCCTGTGACGTAATTTTAATATGGTGTTAAGTCGCGCCGTAATTTCGAGGCACTGCAAAACCTACGTCGTCTAACACCATGTAAGTTTGACAGTTGTTGGTATGTCACGTGAGCCTCACGTGGACAAAGTTGTGACGTCACTTGTCGTCTGCTTCGTCGTATAAATAAGTTTGTTTATACATACCTAATTAAATTTAGCAATACAAAAAGTCAATGAGTCGAAATGGCACGTAATGACCGCCATGTTGATTTTCCGAATACTTATGGTGGAATACTGTATCTTGCTGACATTTGGGCGCGGTGTTCTTCATTGTGTGTTAGTGTTACAAATACATTCCACTGTTTCTACTGAGAGTAAGGCGCGGCGTTATACACTGAACCGCTAAATAGCGCCACTCCCTTTTTGAAATTGATACCAACGGAAAGAATTTCAAATGTGACATGTTTGATCAGCAATACTGTTGCGAGTGTGTATTTTCTGTATATTTTGTTATTAATTAAGTAGTAATTATTATTGGGTCACAACATTTAATGTTTTGAATAATAATTATGATGGGTCACATTTCGTTAAGAAAATGGTGAACACTTTTAGGATTCTGGTAGCAGGTTTTCCGGAAAAAAATCAGATTATCTGCCCTTGACCTATGTCCTGACTTCCGGGAGATTATACGAGGGCATTCCACGTGAGTGGCTATGGTCGTATGTGTTCGAAATTTCGGAAAATGACTGAACACACACACACACACACACGCACACACACACACAGACACACAGAGTGAGTTTGCTATATTATATTTTGTGACCCATTTTGCCTTAGACCTCATTTGTATTGTATTTGAAATCGGTGTTGTGAAATTTGTGACTTTGTATAACTTGCTCGCTTGCTTAGACCTAATAATACAATATTTCAATGTTTTAGACTTGTCTTTGTTCTGTTTTGGTGGTTCACGGGAGATGTCTTACATCGTTTATCATGACAAATTCTTAACCGTAACAATACTTAAAGACGAATTTCAGACAAATATAAGTCGGAATGAGGTCAGATGGCACGACAGTGCGATCCGAAAGTCAATAACGTGTATGGCCTCATTGAGCGTTGACAACTGCGTTGCATCGTCTGTATACGGAGTGGTTGAGACCATGGGAAGATGCGCAAGGCTCACCACCAATGTTTTTCCCGGACACAATCATTAGCGTCGTCGCCACACTCTCACTCTGCCATCAGCAGTTGAGACGCAATACCGGTAGGAGAAACTACAGTTTTGTTTCTCCTGGTGACGCCAATTCCGATGGTTTGTGGCCCACTGGAGACGAGTACGACGATTTCGAACTGTGCATCGGACTCTGGTAAGGCCTGCGACGTCTGACTTTCTCTGCCTCAAACGCTTCAGCACTGTGTCAGCGCTGATTGGTCTGGTGATTGCCAATGGTTGTAGCAATCTTTCAGGTGATGACAGACAATCTGCTGATTTTGAATTAACTTGTCACGGGCAGGTAATTCATTTCCGTTGTGCCTCCAGTGGCTTGGACTCGTTACTGCAGGTGATATATTGTTCGAAGATGAACAGAAAAAGTATTCGCAACATTTCTTGCAGTCTGGCCAGCATTCAGTCTTCACAAAATTTAGTCTCTGTTCCCTTGATAATCGTTGCATGGTGCTGCTGTCGGACAGTGAATGATTCGGAGCATGTTGTTTGGCTCTTCTTATAGGGATGACACCTCGTGATGTACGTGCTTGTCATTTTCATGAAATGCGCACAAAAAACCTCGTCCCGTCATTTCTTTAGTAACTGCGTTTTGACGAGATGTTTTTTGTAGCGAATACAGAATCTGAATCCAATTTTTCTTGAACATTGACTACGAACCATGTCTAGCTAACATATTAAAAGTGAGAAATACTTAAAATTAAGAGACGGACCACATCTGGCAAAAGGTTTGATAGGGTGACGCTTCTTTTTCGGTTCAGTATAGCTTTTGTGACAACATGTCTGATGTATTCCACTGCTTCTGTTGACATTCACTAGGGTATGGTGTCATACATCATGTATTGTGTTTCAAGTCTTTCATACCATTGGTGTCACGTGGATAGGCCTCCCAAGTGTTATGTTGAGACACCTACATCGAACTTTTTGATTGCCTTTTTATCTTTCGAATGCTTCATGCGTGTTGGTTCGTAACCTGTATCCAGAAATCAGTCCGTATCCCAGCAGGCACAAGCACAAGCACACGCACACGCACACATACACACACACGTGTACACATACATATATTAGGGATGTGCATCAAACCAACGTAGTACCACTGCCTCGTCAATTTCACTGGATACTGGTTATAACGTTGGAGAAAGCATTGGTCCACACCAAAACAATTACCAGTTGAATGAATCAACAATGCATAAGAGAATGCATCAGAATCACATAGGATTGTAATGTTAACAAAATACTGCATCACAATGAGCGATTCCCGTGTACGTTTTGTTGTTTCAGACACAATGCTGAGGATTCTTCTTGTGTCGCTGACATTTACATTCTGCCATGGAAATGAACAGACTTGTGCCTTGCATTTTGATATGCAATATGGAGGTTTGTTTGCTGACTGTACTGGAAGAAAACTTCAACAAGTTCCAGACTACCTTCCAGAAAATATAACAGCATTGGATATCAGTGAAAATGATCTGACAGTTCTTACAAATAAAACTTTCTACAGGTACAGGAAGCTCATCTTTCTGAATATCAACATGAACCCATTGTCAAAGTTGGAACCAGAGGCTTTCAGAGGCCTGTTTAATCTCACCAAACTTCTCCTTGCTCGGAACAAATTACGATCCGACAATGTGTCTTTCCCAAACGACGTGTTTCGTGACCTTATGAGTTTGCAAACTCTAAACCTTGAAAAGACTGAAATGAGCTCATATCCGGATTGGGTGTTTCCTCCTCTCGTCAAGCTCCATAGTCTGTATATTGACTCAGTTTCTGATCCTATGTTTGGTCCAGGATTCTCCAAACTAGAAAGTCTGAAATTACTCCAGATGGACTCAAGGTTTATGTATGGAGGAGGATGTTCCATAGAAAAATTAAGAAATGAAACATTTCAAAGTTTAAATGAAACAAAGCTTGAGGTTTTGGTTTTAAATCACTGTAGCGACTTAGATAACTCTGCATTAGGCGTTCTAGAGCCACTAATGTTTCTCAAAGAGTTGGAACTAACTCACAACCACATAGGAAACCACAACGCTTTATATCTTCTCCATCCCTTCGTAAATCGGAACATGACCAGAATTTGGTTCAATGGTACATACAGGTACAAAATGCATGATGAAAAAGACCTTGTGGATAAAAGCCTGACTAAAGAAAGTATGCGTTATCTGAACAAAATATGTGTGACTGAATTATCTTTAAGAAATAACCAATTATACTTAATCGAATATGCAGCAGTCTACAAAGATCCGTTTGAGAGTTGTTTGAAAGTTCTTGATGTGTCTGACAACTATTTTGTTGGGGATGCTGGTGCACTATTTTTCTTTTTCCGATTTTCTAACCTTGAATATTTTGATTGTAGCCGGCAGGGAATAGTTGGTGACTTTCCAAGGCAACAAAGTTATGAAACATTAAGTAACAACATAACTATAACGGTGACTTTGCCTCCTAAAATCAGATATTTCGGTTTAACCGCTATAGCAGGAGCTTCAAACATCATCCAAGAAATTGTATTTCAAAACACACACAATCTTGAAACTGTTCTGCTGGCTTCTGACTTGGTTCTTGGTTTGAAGCGCGTTGGGGGTTTAGAGAATGTTCACAATGTTGATTTATCAGGAAACAAGTTTGACAATGTGTTTGATTTTGAATCATTTGGAAACGCGACGCATTTGTCATTACGAAATTGCAAGTTACAATTTGCCCATGAATCCTTTACTGAGCATAGTGTATTCAGTCCTTTGAAATCCATACAATATTTGGATGTTTCAATGAATGGACTCAATGACATACCTCTCCATCCAGTCTCAAATACAATCATTCATCTAAATCTATCTCGCAATGAGTTTGACACCATTCCCATTGAAACCATTGATTATCCACATCTTATCCTTATAGACATGTCCTTCAATCTTATTGGACAGTTGGATAAAGGCACAAGGTCCAACCTCGATTTGTCATTTGAAAAGAACAACCTGAAACTTATTCTCAAAGGAAACACCTTTTCGTGTAGCTGTGAAAATCTGGACTTCATTCTTTGGTTGGTGGATACACCTGTCATTTACGAGACTGACAGGAACTTCCCTTGTATTCTGGATAATGGCACAATGACAGGGACTGTTGATGTGGCCAAGCATCATGAAAGACTGTTTCGCTACTGTACAGGGAAAATGATGCTTAGTATCACAGTTACATTTATGTTTGTAATGTTTACTTTAATTATTGTAGTATACATAGTCTCCAATAATCCAGTGCGATATCGTAACTCTTTGCTGAAACTCTTTGGACTAGGCATCCAATATTTAACACCTAAAGATTTTGATTTCACCTTGTATATCGGATATTTTGATGCTGATATTCCACTTGTCTATCAGAAACTACGACATGCATTAGAACTGTGTAATCATCCTGTGCGTCTGTTTCTGAAGGATCGGGATGTTCTTCCAGGTGTTCCTATCGCCGACGGTATTATTTGCGGTATCACGTACAGTTGGAAGTCTGTTCTGGTGATTTCTGACGACTTTCTTCAAGATCTTTCACAGTGGTCACAATTTACCATTGATGCAGCCCTTTACTCTGTAACGGATTTGATTCCTAACCGGATCATTGTGCTTCTTGTTGGCCCCGTACAGGTGGAGGACCTACCTGAACGTCTACTGAATGTAGTGGAAGAAGATTGCATATTACGCATAGAGGACTACCAGAGTGACATAGACTGTAATCTGTGGAAGGATTTGAGAAAAACTGCTGGAGTCTAATGCGATGAAAGTTATCAAGTTTTTAATAGGCCGCCAAGATCGTAGGTACCTTAGAATGTTTTACAGATTATTTTTAGTGAATCAAAGTATTGACATAACAGTATTTTCAGCAGACAGATCTGATCACCGCAGCCCTGCAGTGCACACAGTAACTGAAATCTGTGACAAGGACTAGATAAATTTCATAATCATTTTAAACGTTCATTTCTATTTCCATGTTTATTGACCGACATTTCATCTAACTCATGAAGGGGATCCACGTGCACGTCTTTAGATTACCGTTGATTTATGATGTCAGTTGAAAGGCAGCAACCGTAAACCTCAACAGCCAAAGCAGACATCACATCTACCCTCTCAGACTACCAACACAAATAAAATCAGTCTCCACAAATCTTTGATGAACAGCGACGAAGGACACGACATACCATCGACCAATGAAGAATTAATCAAACTATAGACACTAGCAAGGCATCGTGTTAGAACTTAACACCCCCTGCTTTATTGGACTCGTCCCGAAATGGCATTTCGAAGGGATGTAGCAGTTGTTATTCAATTACGTGTAGTTGTTTATATGCTGTTCGTCAAAACATATGTATATCTGCAATAAACAAGAGCTTGTCATCCACAAACTTGTATGTTTCATCTTTCACACAGATCTGTTTCCACAGTGAAGGCACCCACCCTCATCTTGCAACGATCACACGGCATGCGTAATAAACGTTTCAAGTGTTCAGTTCTTGACCGAGATCGGAAGTGTCTATTCTACCTCAGATTACAGAAATAGTGGGTTTATTATCTAAATCTATTTCTACGCCTCGATCTAGCAAGTGGCTTTCCTCTTTTGGTGACAGGAGTTCCGTCTTTTACTAAGCTCATAATCGGCCTCTGCTGCCACTGGAAACAGGACGATGGGGTGGCTTATTGGGTAAATCGCTCTTCGTGCCCGCAGCCCAGAGTCCGAAAATTGCCCTTGACTACACACTCCAGTATCCTTTTCTGCTACTGTTGGTTAAAATCGTGCGTCAAGGTCGGTAACTGCCTTGCACAAAATAGGTTAAGTGGGCCTGGCATGCGTAGCGGTATGGCCTCCGTTTTGGCTTGTTTAACAAAGACTGAATTGTTCACATGCATCCGAACACTCAGTCCTTGTCCCATTGTGTGCTACACCTATATCTGAACAGCATTATTTTCCCCGTATATTCCACTGTAGCTATGCAGTATGTATGTATGAGGCCCATTAAGTGGTGACCTGATATAGTAGGGCATATGAAACGTAGCGGTATGGCCTCTGTGGTGGCCTGTTAAGCAAAGACTGAATTGTTCACATGCATCCGAACACTCCATCCCTATCCCATTGTGAAATGCACTTATTTCTCAAAATCATTTTCTTCAGCGTATGGAGGGCCTCCATTGTAGCCGTGCAGTGACAATGAATCCGCACACGTACACGCACACGCACACGCACATGCACACGTATACGCACACAGACACACAAAGAGTTGTTTTATCATGCACATGAGTACTTTATGAGTATTGTAGGCTCAGAACCTTTTTGACATTCCCTCGCGCCCATCGCTGAAGACCAGGAGGAAGGAAATATCCTTGAACGTGACGTTCAACTCATTTAACCTCTCTGATGTCCTGCTTATCCACCGGAACAAAACATCGGCTTTGACGGGCGCTTTGACACCGCGTCTCATTGGCTGCCGTTATCACAGAGCAGGTAGTATGAGAAACCTGTTTTCTCTCCTTAGATGCCTAGCAATACATCGCATATTATTGTATGACATTGTTACAGGTCACACAACTTCCCCATACACAGCTATGTAGTCCTGATTAAAGCTGTAGCCATTATCATGTGAAGGTATCATGCTACGATAAGCCGGGAAACGTCGTAAAATAAACTCAAGAAGTTGCAATCCATAAAATTTGTCCTGCATTGCTTTAATAATGTTCAGTGGTGGGGTGTCTCATTTATTCTGATATGTGGCCACTCGATTGTGTTTACAAGAAAAGCACTTTGAATTATTACATCATAAAATATATACCACATCATAAAATATATAATAAATATGTCTAAAAGCAATTGAACCTCATAACTAATCACTGTGTATTTGTTTGAACAATATCAGGGATAATGATAAATAGCATATATTCATTTTGTTAATTTCATTGTTCACATCATACATTATTTCAGCATAATATCCATGCAGCTTTCACAGAGTGGTCATTGTAGTACAATTATCATCACTCTTAAACAATATAACAACAGTCAAGGTGTGGCCATTTCTGCGTGCAGCTATCCAAGTGAATACAAATTACGACACAGGCATGTTATCTACTGGAAATGGAGCACCGTGTGCATTTCGCCAACAACACAACCATAAACAATGTCGTCGTTTAACATTTCATATTAAAGAACATTCATTCAAGAACAGCTGCATGCGGATAAAAAAACAAAAAGGCTTCTTTACAGTCATATGGACACATGTGTCACACGGGGTCTGACTGTCCAGAATGTAAGCACGCCAGAATATGACATATCACAAGAATTGAACAGAGGTGCCCTAAGATCTCATGTGGCACCAAGGACAAACACATGTTAATACCAAAACAATTCTAACCACACGTTCTTGTATTCCTAACGCCCAGTATTGGAAGCAGGCCCGTGCCAGGGTCATTGACGTTAAACTAGCAATGTTAACTAACAACAAATGGTGATTCCCTATTTATGTTATCTCTTCATCTTGAAATGAACGTTGAAACAAAGAAATTCCAAACCCAGTGGCAGTTGAAGAGATGCGTCAATCACCATATGTTAGGAGGTCTAATCTTCCCCATTACCGCCCGTCGTTATCAGACAGTATGAAATTTATTCTATCCTGTACCTCTGCTATCATAGTCATACATAGTTTAAATGTATCAAGATATTAAATATGTCCCAAAACATTTACTTGTCTAACTGTATCTAGATTTGCGAATCTAATGCCATTCTTTGTTAGTGTGCATTTGTCAAGAGATATTTGTTCATACCTAGATGGATACTGTAAACAGAATACAAAAGAAAAGCCTTCCACAAGCTGAAATATGAAATATGCACAAAGGGCCTGGTAGTTTGGTAATTAGACTAAAATTAGAAGGTTGGAATGGAGTCCGAGTCACCGAGGCTACAAACGTGATTATGTCGTTGTGAGTAGTTGTGAATTGTGTTCAACATATGATAGGACGTATTTTTGTCATTTGTTCAACAGTATGACATAACGCAGAGCATGCACTGACATCGTTACCTCACAGAAGAAACAGTACTTCACCTTAGTCAGTATGCCAACATACATTTCTGGTATTGACTGGATATCGTCAGTCATAATCATGTTTTTTTCTGGTGGTACCCCAACTGAGAAATATAACATGTACATTCAGTTTACATAGACTGTGTGACGTAAATACTAAATGAGGAGAAACAGACGCAATTTCAGTGGAAATTGAAAACTGAAAGATTGTTGTAAAATTTGATCATATCCTCTTCGCCATCCTGCAAGAGTTTGTATAAATAATTTGTTGCTGGGTAATTAGACATTATGTGTAAAAATAAATTCGTTCACTGAAGACTGGGGAAATAAATGAATTCGAATTCTGATGACCCTTACTATATTTGAAATGTTTAAATTTGTGCCGAAAAAGGCGGATATATTTTCACAGATAAAAAGATCCACCATCAGTTGCATATTGCTGAATTGTTCTATTTCTATTGTTAAACAAATTTTAATCAAAAAGTAAAACCACGGAAAAGTATGAGTACAATTAATGAACTTACTAAATATGATGTCGCTAAGTAATTAACAGTTGGGTATAGTTTCTTTGCTCCTCATTATATCATAGCAGTGTCACCATGAGGGTATTCGGTGTCTGTTAATGCATTTGGATCAACCATATTAGACTGTTGTAATAGTTTGTATTGCACGTCGAAAATGAGAGCTTATTAAATATGCATAAGTATACAAAAGTTGTTGAAACTCACTAACAACAAAGCGGATCAGTGTTAATCTTTTAGTTGATCATGAACTGATCATGTACTGGACAAAATAAGGTAGGGGTATTTTTATTTTTATGATTGATATTTTATCAGTGTGTCCATGAATAAACAGATCATGATCCAAAATTTCAAAATTTGCATATATGCCTAACTAATTGTGTCCAGTATATATGGAAAGACAAATACTTCAAGGTATGGAAACTGACCAGTACCTCCACTTTGACTCTAATCACCCTCTCAGGACTAAAAGAGGCGATATCTCCACCCTCACCCGCCGTGCTGTAAACCTATCCTCTCTCTCCCCCCTAAACCTGAACTAAATCACCTCAGGCACGTCTTTACCCAACTCGACAACTACCCCACTAAACTTGTTGACCGCATCACCAACTCCACTATGAACCGCGCACCTAAACCCAAAACTACCGAGTCTGACTCAGCTCCTGTTCGCATCTCACTTCCCTACATTGGCAAAACATCACACCACATTAGCCGTCTACTCAAGCAACAAGCAGGCATCGACACATACTTCACCACAGCCACACCCATCACAACCATCATCAGGGCAAATGGTAGGAAACATCCCACAACAAAACAAGAGCCTAGGGGTGTGGTATACAACATCAGCTACAACTGTGGCAGCAACTACATTGGGGAAACATCCAGACCACTAATCATTCGTATCAAAGAACACAAAACATCAACAAACAAAGCAGACAAAAAGTCAGCCATTTCGGAACACATCACCAAATTTCCTGACCACAAAATCAATTGGGACACTATCAAAACACTCTCCAACAGCAAACATGATTAGAAGCAGAGAAAATTTGCAGAAGCTATTCACATTCGCACACACAACCCTTCCATAAACAGGGATCAGGGTATATTTCTACCTAGCCAATTCGACACTTTAATCAACAAATATTAATCTCTGGCTCCCGTCACTAATCCTCTATTAATTGGTCCTCTTAACGATGTAATCCCCCACCCCACCCAGAGAGAGTCTTGGCTTGTCGTAAGAGGCGACTAACGGGATCGGGTGGTCAGACTAGCTGACTTGGTTGACACATGTCATCGGTTCCCCATTGCGCAGATCGATGCTCATGTTGTTGATCACTGGATTGTCTGGTTCAGACTCGATTATTTACAGACCGTCGCCATATAGCTGGAATATTGCTAAGTGCGACGTAAAACTAAACTCACTCACTCACTCACTCGCCCAACAACAAGCACTAGTCAGGAAAACATTGACAGAGTGCATAGACTTGTGATGGAAAATAGTCGAATCACACTCCACGAGTTAGAGGAGACCACAGGCATTTCACAAGGATCCATCGAGACAATTCTTCATGAACATCTCGTCATGTCTAAGGTGTACGCAAGATGGGTGCCAAGAATGCTTACAGATGAAATGAAGCAAACAAGGGTCACCATAAGCAACTCCATGCTAACCAGATACAACCACAATCCAGAAGATTTTCACTTTAGGCTAGTAACCTGTGATGAAACCTGGATCCACCACTATGATCCTGAGAGCAAACAAGAATCCATGGAATGGAAACATGTCACTTCTCCCAGGACCAAAAAGTTCAAAGCCTCCAGATCAGTGCAGAAGGTAATGGGACAGTCTTCTGGGATAGCAAAGGCGTCATCCACATAGATTACTTACCAAAAGGAAGAACAATGAATGGGAAATATTACGCTAACTTTTGAGACAAGTGCGACAGGCAATCAAGGAGAAGCGTCGGGGCAAGATCAGATGTGGTGTTCTTCTATATCAAGACAATGCTCCAGTACACACCTCTCGCGTTGCAGCCGCTGCTGTCCTGGAATCCGGGTACGAAATCTTGCCGCATTCCCCCTACTCTCCAGACCTGGCACCAAGTGATTACCATCTGTTCCCAAATCTCAAGAAACACTGGCGTGGTCGTAGATTTCAGGATGATAATGAGCTTATTGCTGCTACTGAGGCTTGGTTTGAGGACCAAAATGGCGCCTGGCAGAAAAGATGGAACAAGTGTCTTGACTCACAAGGGGACTTATGTTGAAAAATATATGTGGTTCATAACAATATTTTGTGTTTTTCTATGTAAGGCTCAAAACGTATTGACATCCCCTCGTATTCTGTGTCAAATGTATCGCATTTTAGCGTTATCTTGACGCAGAGGGGATAGACCTGCTCGTTTTATTTATCCCTCTGTTAATTATCTTTAAGCAAGGAAAATGAGCCCAAACAACACTAAGCCTTAGTCTTATGGTCCACGTACAGGGAAAGAACGATGGTTCTGTATTGAGGATTTATGGCTACTCGAGATACCCCAGAGGAGTCAACTGAGTTCATACAGAGAGTGAAGCTAAGGTAATATATCATTTGTACAACTCCATATCTGTCATTAACAATTACGATGAAAGCTTCGTGACATCTACAGCAATGAATGACGAAGTGTACAATGATACGTGAGCCGAATGACGAAGTGTGGAATGATACCAGAGTCGAATGACGGAGTGTAGAACGATACAGTGAGCCAAATGACGAAGTGTACAGTGATACCTGAGGCCAATGATGGAGTGTAGAATGATACCTGTACGAATGACGCAGTGTACAGTGATACCTGAATTGAATGACGGAGTGTACAAAGGTACCTGAGCCGAATGAGGAAGTGTACAATGATAAGCGAGCCGAATGACGAAGTGTACAATGGTAACAGGCCTTGGACACACGTCCTGATATCCACTAAATCCTGTAACTAAGGTTTCATTGTCCATTACTTGAAGGCAGTCATTCATAAATGTCACTGTACAGCTCCAAAAGATTGCGTTGTCCGCACATGAGTTTTTATACTCGATCGACAATCGGTGAATTTGAAAAAATATTGTTACATTGTTTCCTTACTCTTTGACTGACATCACAATCAAACTGGTAAGCTTAAGATACCAGGATATTGCTTTTCCAGTCTCACTAAAACGTGAAACATATTCAGACTGAGTGAGTATCGATTTATGCCGCTATTCCCAATATTCCAGCAACCTCCTTGGCGGCCACACCTCATATTCGCTTCACACATCATCCCTTGCTTTGCGATAATAAACACTATCTGTGTGAATGTTTCATGCTTAGTGCATCTGTTACACAACCATCTGTAAAAACCTGGAACACAGAAACCAGTGACTGCAGTTATGATCATATCTACGTCATCCGTTATGGTTACCTGCTATCACTGGCATGGGCATACAAGGGTATAGGGTATATAGGGTGCTGAATGAGGTGTTAAGGGATGTGTATGTACTAGGGGAATATGGGATGCTGGAAGTGCGACGGAATGAAAGATGTTGGATGGGGTATGTTGGGTCGGACTCAGGGGATGTTGGATGGGGTATGATGGGTTGGAATGAGGGATATTAAATGGGGTATGATGGGTTGGAATGAGGGATGTTAAATGGGGTATGATGGGTTGGAATGAGGGATATTAAATGGGGTATGTTGGGTTGGAATGAGGGATGTTGAATGGGGTATGTTGGGTCGGAATTAGGTGATGTTGGACGGGGTATGATGGGTTGGAATGAGGGATATTAAATGGGGTATGATGGGTTGGAATGAGGGATGTTAAATGGGGTATGATGGGTTGGAATGAGGGATATTAAATGGGGTATGTTGGGTTGGAATGAGGGATGTTGAATGGGGTATGTTGGGTCGGAATTAGGTGATGTTGGACGGGGTATGTTGGGTTGGAATGAGGGATGTCGGATGGGGTATGTTGGGTCGGAATGAGGGATGTTGGGAAGGGTGGACAGACTGCTATGATTATTGTAGAACTTCCATTTCACAGACACGTTACTACGGGGAAACATTCAGGAACACTTTCATCTCCATTTGTCTTTCTATCCAACAACGGGAATCAGCCGCACACGGCGGTTTCGGTACACGGCGGTTTCGGTACACGGAGGGTTCGGAGTGTGTCACGAACCCGAAGTATCCCGTGCGCGGCGGGATGTGCGTGCAATCCGGGACGGTAGCTACCTGTCGAACTGGTGAAAAAGTGGTCCACAGCTGCCTGAGACTAATGAAGTTCTCCAGCCCCCACATTCCACTCTAACAGACACCACAACAAATTATATCAACACAGGGCTCGCTGTGCGCTACACGGCCAAGAGATTTATTACAATCATCATGATGATGATGATCATCATCATCGTCACCGTCATCGTCGTCGCAGTGCGCCACACGACCGGAATTATTACTACAATAATCATCATCATCAACATCAACATCATCAACATCAACATCATCAACATCAACATCATCAACATCAACATCAACATCATCATCATCATCATTACCCACAATAAACTTATACCCTGAATGTTAACAAGTCACAGTTACACAATGCTGAAGCCCGACACGTAAAACCAGAGATTAACTTTTTGAAGAAAAACTCTGGAACCGTGTTCCCTCTACGATGCAGCAGCATATGACTGGAGGGTTTACAGTAACTGAGTAGAATCAAACATATATACACATTTCATAACTAAATATAGAGATACACAAAATATATATGTGTTGAGACAACCCAACCTTAATACAAGTTCAAACATGCCATATTGATAAACCCAACTTTAATACAATGTCAAAGATGCCACATCAATATCAGAGCAGTCTTATATCGGCTCTTCAGCCCTTGTTACACATGCCGTTCAATCACAACCTAGTATTATAACGGCTCTTCAGCCCGTGAATTGCATTCAATCAAAGCGAAGTATCACAGCTCTCTTCAGCCTTAGAAACTCGTGATGTAACGGTTTTCTCCAACTAGGACGTGACACGCATTAATTATCAACTCAGTATTATGATGCCTCCACAGCCTAAAGTAAGTAATAATTTCATTCACTCTCAACATACTGCTCTCTAGCTTTTTACAGAGAAAAATACATAAATTGCATAGACGCAGTATTATAATGTCTCTTCAGCACCTGTCCAAATTCATGTTGTCAGGAAACTAAATACACATGCATAACTGACGCCAAGTATTCTCATGGCTCTTCAGTCAACAGGAAACACATCCTTGCAACACCGAAATTATGTTATTCACACAATTATGTAAATGTTACAAATTTATAAAATTTGTCAATTCGAAAAACCAACTGACCGTAGCTGCACGTGAAGCGAGAATGACGTACTCGGCTTACACTACCTTTTTATACCCATATTGCAGCGCCATCTACCAATCAACACAACTACCCTGTCCAGAAATACATACCCTGGAGAAAGCAATTTCCTTCTCATTCATTCTTCAACCGAAGGAAATAACATTTCTCCAGCCCCCACATTCCACTCTAACAGACAACACAACACATTATATCAACACAGGGCTCGCTGTGCGCTACACGGCCAAGAGAATCAAAGAAAGTCAGAGCCCGAGAGAGAGGGAAACCTTTAGCCTGTTTTCTAAACTATCCTTGATGTATCCATCTTTAGCTTTGTCACTTCGCCAGCGTCCGTGTCTCTTGAACATCCTATCTGGAACTCCATTGTTAGCTGCTGCAGTAGTCCCACCACTACGCAAAATGTGTAGTCCATATTTCTTAATGTTGTCAACAAAAGGACTGAAAGCTTCTAAAAATAATTCCCTCAACCTACTATATGACATAGGCGTATTATCTTTTCTTAGTCTATAACCACTGGCACATTTAGACACATTCCTGAATATAAAGCAATCAGAATTAAGATCAATTTTGGCCTGAACCAAATACCTTTCCAAACGACTTACCGGACACAATTTTGTATTAGTCCGACCAATACCTAGCCAGGCACCATCTCTATAAATATCTGTGTTGGATTGCTCAATAAACAACATCATATGAGACTGATAAAATACAATATCAGCTCGAGTAATATTCAATAATTCAGCCGATCTAAGAAATCCTTCATAGCCAAGTAAACAAATTGCTAATATTCTCAAATCCATTAGAGAATCACTATGACCTCTTGCATCATACAATTGTTCTAAAACAGCCGCTGTAACTGGTTCTTTCTTAACCACTTTTCGAGCAAGATTTCTCTTTGCAGCTTCAACAACATTTTTAACTAAACCATTCTCTGTTGGACTGACCAAGCCAACACTGCAATGAGCATGTCTCAAGCCATAATAAATATTCAAAACAGGAGACACTGAATCACTTTCTTGCACAATGGACAACAAATATATTGCACAATGCTAATGAGAAATAGGCAGCGCATCGGCCATATTATTATTCCTTGCCCACCTTTTCCATGCAGCATAAGCCATACTATACTTCTTGGTTGTGGAATCAGCTCTTGCATGAGATATCAAATCAGGCAGTTCATATGCGAGATCCCGAACATGAGAAGGGAGACAACCAATCTCATCTTCATAAACGTCATGAAACACACCTGTAACAGGGACATCAACATTAACGAAAATCAAGCAACAGTGCTGACATGTTAAAATCTAAATCGTGTTCACCAAACAGACCTCCCCTTATCCTACTAGCAACATATGCTTCTCTTGACCTTGGCAGATATATGCAATCTTTCACTTGTGGTATGTATTGAGATTGTGAACACAATATTGGCCAGAAATTAGACGACTTCCACTCTGGAACAACAAGCGTGCCAACAGCCTTACATTCAGCCATATATCCAATAACCCTGGGTATCAAACACACAGGGGGGGGGGGGGGGGACAACCCAGTTCATGACTCCTCTCCAACTCACAGTGAAGCAATCTACAGCCGAACACCCTGGATTGCTATAACGGGGGTTAAAAGTAGTCAGCTTCGCAATGTAGTATGAAGCACATCGATCAACCTGGTGTGGTCCCCATTTCTTGTCAATACTCTGAAACACAGCTTCGCTAATCCCCCAGTCGTCATGATCCTCCAGTCGACTGAGAAAATCAGCTTCTTCATTTTCATTGCGAGGGATCCACTGGATTTGCAAATCTATGTTGTTGTCAAAACAAAATTGAAAACTTGCAACGCAATAGATTGCAGATTTGATTTCATGCTACCTCTTTCAACTATGTTAACCACATTTTGATAATCAGTGAACCACTTGACCCTTTCATGTCTTAAACCTGATGCTAAACTGTTCAAAACCATGTTCACTGCTTGAAGTTCACGCCATGTGGAACTATAACCACGCTCTTCTTCAGACCACTGGCCATGTGACACCACCTTGTTCACATCTACACAATAACCGCCATACCCCATATCACTAGCATCTGAATACACTAACTTCCTCATACCTGCTGATTGAATCAAACGTCTTGACACATAACGCCAAATGTTGTCCAGCCAAAACTGTAACTGATGCTTACTGCAGTCGGTGAGTCTTATTTTATTCCTCCAAGACCTAGCAGTAACAATATCCATACTCAAAGATCTAGTCATTAATTGAGCAAGGCCACCAAGCACTAATTTCATAGAAATGATCTGCCCTACAACAGAAGCTACACTCCTCACTGGTACCAGACTCGAACTAAGACTCTGTACATGACGTATAGTAGGGACAAGCTTGTCAATTTTCCTGTTAGGCACACTCAATGACATTGTTGTAGTATCAATGCTAAAGCCTAACCACTCTAAAGATTGTGAGGGAGACCACAAGGACTTTTCTACCTTTGGTACAAAACCAGGGGCAATAATATCTTCTTTGACTGTAGAACCTATAGCAAGTGTATGCATATTCGAATCTTCTGATAATATGCCATCATCCAAAAAAGTGACAAGTCTGTAACCTTCTGCCCGTGATTTCCTCACAAGCTGTCTCGTAACCTTAGTAAATACGTATGGTGTCGAAGTCAGGCCAAATGGCAACACCAGAAATTTGTAGAAATGTATCCTACCAGTACTATCTGGCCAAGCAAAACCAAGCAACTCTGTATGAGACGAGGAAATGTCAAAGTGGTGATATGCCGAATGTATGTCAAATTTAACTGAATAGTCATTCTGACGTATATAGAATAAAGCCGTTCTCCAATAATCATATTTCATACTAGACTTTAAAACATAATCATTCACTTTCGACAGATCCAAAATCAAACGTTTTTTGCCTGAGGACTGCACTGATACAGAAAGAGGGTTGGCGACAACAGGAGGCGTGTCGCATTCACAAATCATTTTTTTCTTCTTCAGTTCATCAATAGCTTTTGTCACAAAACTTGCGTACCGTATTGCCGACTGGTTGTTTCTGGAAAACATATTAGGAGGTCTGGTTAAAAAAGGAATTTTATAGCCATTTTCAATGATATCTAGTACAAATTTTGAGGAACCAATAGATTTCCAAAATGCAAAACAGCTTTTAAGCCGGCCCTTAACCAAAATCTCCGACATTCCCTGTTCATATTCTGCATAGTTTTCAGTAAGACTTTCAGTATAAACATCACCGACAGCATTTGAACATTCGTGAAAAGTACACTTAACTGATAAGTCCTGTCTCTGCTCACTAGGCCGACTGGCCTGCTGTACTTCCGGTTTGTGTTCCTTGACTTCCGCCACAGGTATAGGGGCAGTCTCTCCGGAAGTGGGTAAACTCGCCACAGGCAAAACATGCTCCTGAACGCTGACCCCTGGTACGAAAGGGCTGGTTAACTGACTGGATATGCTGAGGACCGTTAGAAACACTAGCCAGTTGCTGCACTGGTCGAGTAACCGTTGAAGTCCTGCGAGGTGCTCTACTTGCATACGGGGCGTATCTTCCACGCTTCTGTCGCAATTTCCTGACAGCTCTACTGTTTGCACGGAAAATTGCCCGATCATCGTCAGAATTGTCGGCAAGTTCATTAGAAACATATTGCCTCACTGTCTCCCAGCCGCCTTCAGAAGAATCCGCAATCCTGATAGGTTTGTTTCTCAGTTTTAAACGTTCAATTTCTGATCTGATCATGGCCTCAGCATCTTCCAGCATCTGGTTGTGAACAGATGCGATCGCATGTTGTAAGCTCTGAATAGTCTCTTCATTAAAATTGTACTGGATTTTGTTACCTTCCTTCGACCAAACATAGTCCTTGTCAGATTTAAGTTTCTTGAGATCAGTTGTAGTTTGACTGAATTCCTCTCTAAGGGCCGATATCTTGATCTCCAGAGCATCATGAAGCTCTCGCTGATTTGTCTCCAAGTTTTTCAAAATGGTGTCAATCTTCGCCTCCATTGTCAATTCGAAAAACCAACTGACCGTAGCTGCACGTGAAGCGAGAATGACGTACTCCCGACTTACACTACCTTTTTATACCCATATTGCAGCGCCATCTACCAATCAACACAACTACCCTGTCCAGAGTTACATACCCTGGAGAAAGCAATTTCCTTCTCATTCATTCTTCAACCGAAGGAAATAACATGGTTAATTAGTCAATAATTCAAAGTTGTAACACCAATCCTGGTAAACCTACCCACTGTAGGCGACAACAGGCACATGCTGGAACCCTAAGAGAGCGCAAAACCCTTTGTAATAAGTAGGTAGAGAGCGAATTTTAAAGACTGAGACAAAATGGCCTGTCGTCGCCAATCTCTAAAAAAGGAATGACGTGACCTGTGGGGGTCGCGACCCAGCAATGTACAGGGCCGTCTCTCTTCTCTATGGTTTAAGCAGAGAGCGCATCGGAGAGCGCTAAGGCAGTTGCTGGCTTTCAGCTATGATAAGTATGTAAGAAATAGACTTAGTCATTTCACGAAGTGACTGATTTCACGATCTGATGTGAGGTTCTAGGTCAAACATGAATCTCCTACCTCGTAACACACTGAATATTCCGTCTATGTAAACACAATGTTGCACAACCACTGACAGACAACACGACATCATTATTGCTATCATTACACCATAAATATTGTGACAGTTTTAACATCTGGAGGACGCGTTGTTAACAGACGGGGGCTTGTCGAATAAGCATGTAGTCAAAGGTTGGATCTTGTAACACCTTTTTACAGTAAATGCGTAGTGATTTGCCTCCTTAATGATGTTTACAGTACGCGAGAATGTTTAACGTCATCGATAATGAGGCAGCAGCATGCGTGAGTTTGTCTTTACGTCGCATTCAGCACTACTCAAGCACTATCACGACATGGGAAACTAGGAATGGGCTTCACACATTGCACCGTGTTGGGAAGCGACCCTTGGATGTGACGAGCGAACGCTTAACCCACGAGTCTACCCGCCGCTGCTGCTGCTGCATGGGTTCATGATAATGCTATAAAGGATCATATGCATACCTATAATTCACACTGAAGCAATGTCAAATCGCTGCAGTATTACCACGGTCTATGCATTTTAATTTAGTATGTACTCGATGTCATTCCCAGCTCCCCGGGAATTATACCAGTCGCGTTTCGGTGGATGGTGGGCTGATCTTGAAAACTTAGCAAGGCACTTGAACTGAACAACCACCTCGAGTGACATTGGCCATTCACCTGGCAGCATATAGGTCTGATCACATAAGACACACTGATCGTATCACCGGAACGTCGGCGCTATAGTAACATACCGATCATCTAGTTGAAATCACATATTGAAAGGCATGCTTAGGACCGTCGGACCATCGATGATAGCATTTATCCTGGGAATATTAAAAGTACTAACAGAATACCAGTTTTGAGAGATGAACATTTTTCTCCGAGACGCTATAGTCTGTGGTGAACATGCATAAGCTGAGTATCATCCGTGATCCTGAGTCCGTGATGTCATAACAGTGTATCCTGAGTCCGTGATGTCATAACAGTGTATCCTGATCCCGTGATGTCATAACAGTGTATCCTGAGTCCGTGATGTCCTAACAGTGTATCCTGAGTCCGTGATGTCCTAACAGTGTATCCTGAGTCCGTGATGTCCTAACAGTGTACACAGAAAATTCATTCATCTTCATAAAAACCTTCATAGACCCCTAAATCTACTACATCAATAATATTGATATGCTCAGAATGTTCATATCGTGCGTCTGAGCAGAGTGAGAGAACGACCAGTCTCACACTACCCTTCTGTAAACTCTCTCTCCCTGTCTCTCTCTCTCTCTCTCTCTCTCTCTCCCCCCATTCTCTCTCTCCCATGTTTTTATGTTCTGTACAAAATGTAATGAAATTTAGCAAAAGTACTTGCCACAGTTGAATGCCATAGCTCATTGCGATCAAAGCATAATAAATGTATTGCACTATAAAGATCCAAACGTTATTAATTCAGTTGCTCTGTCTTTGAAATACCTGTTTAAAACTATTACATGAAATGAACACGTGGCCTTGTAAATTGTGTTTCTGTCTATTGTATTGTATTGCAGGCCCACATTACTGAATAAATGTGTCCGTCTGTCTGTTTGTCTGAAATACACTGACCCAAAAAAGAAACGCATAGCTGAAATCTCATTTTAAAGTAGATTTTTTCGGAAAATATGGAATGGAATGACAATTAATGTAAATATTAAGTGTTTTTATAGTCAATACAACCAAAACAGACAAACAAACACAACCTCTGGTGATTATTCGCCACACCACAGCACCTTGAAAACGCTTTGTATAATCTGCACGTGGGAAAATCTGAAAGCATTATGCACGTGCAAATGCAGGATCTCAATCTTGATTATGATGGCTATAAAAGGGGACAGGTCCTGTTGCGATTCATTCTTCGAATTTCTTTCTATGCGACGCGAAAAATGCCAAGGTTAAATGAAGAAAACAGAAATAGAGCCATTGGACGTCTGGAAGCTGGGGAAAGTCAGTCATCAGTTGCCAGACGTCTGAATGTGAGGCAGAGCACGATTTCCCGTCTCTGGCAACGATACACGCAACACAACTCGACCAGAGACCGTCCAAGGAGTGGGAGACCAAGGGTGACAACTCCAGCACAAGACCGCTACATCCGGGTGCTTCATCTGCGTAATCGGGCCGTCACTGCTACGTATACCGCTGATCACGTTCCTGGGCTGCGTAGAGTCTCTCCACAAACCATCAGGAATCGCCTAAGAGAGCATGGAATTCGACCTATGCGACCTCATGCAGGACCTGTTCTGCATCCCCATCACCGTCGTGCACGTCTTCAGTGGTGCAGGAACGTTCGGGCATGGAACCTCTTGAATTGGAGGAGGATCTGGTTCAGCGATGAGTCACGTTTTCTGCTGTACAGACATGATGGAAGGATGCGTGTTTACAGACGTCGAAATGAGAGATATGCTCGACAGTGCGTTCGTGAGGTCAACAGACACGGTGGTGGAGGTGTAATGATGTGGGGAGGCATATCTATGAACGGCAGGACACAGTTGGTGCATGTGCAAGGGAATCTCAATGCTGTACGCTACCGGGATGAAATTCTGAACCGTCATGTTGTTCCTACAATTGACGCTAGAAGGGAAATTTTCCAGCACGACAATGCAAGACCGCACACAGCACGCATTACCACGGATTTCCTTGCCAACAACAACATTACAGTTCTTCCATGGCCCTCAAAATCGCCGGATTTGAACCCAATTGAACATTTATGGGACCAATTGGGTAAACGGTTACGACGTCGACAGCCGCAGCCACAGACACGTCTACAGTTGGTGAATGCGTTGCGAGATGAGTGGAGAAGAATCCCACAAAGGCGGATACGACGTCTTATACAGTCAATGCCCAGGCGATGCAGAGCAGTGATTGATGCCCGTGGTGGTCACACCAGATACTGACTTTCTCACTATGCCATGGAAAATAGAGACGCTTAATACCACTGTGAATGATTGTATATGTCTTGACACACATTTGTTAATACCCGTGTGAATTATCATTGCTCAAGTTCCATTACTTTTTGTGCAATTTAAGCTAATAAATCATCTCTCATAACATTGAATTTTCACCTATGCGTTTCTTTTTTGGGCCAGTGTATAAGTGGTGAGAGGGCATTCTTATAACATGTTTTTCATGAACAGGGTGATATATGCTATGATATACATTACACGTAATGATACGTGCAACGTGTGTGATAACCATGAAAATGATTTATATTCCTTTGGAAGAACCTGTATAAGTCTATGTCTCATGGACCCCCTCCCCCATCGACTCCTTCCTGATCCACCCCATCTCATCGACCCCCAACCAAACACACCCGGTTCTATGAGATAAGGGACACAGGCAGTATTTCTGGAGAGGTGTAACCAATGAAATTGAGTCACCCGTGTCTAGGTCGTTTACGTATCATATCAACCAATAGACACACTTGTCTGAAGTGAACAGGTACATGGCTGTTTCTTCACACTGGGCGTAAATTCATGACAGGTAGGTTTGCCGATAGACAGTTCATTCAATTTAACGATACCAACTTTTTAGTCAATAACCCGAGGGACATATTGTTTTTATATATCAAGAAAAAAAAGAGATTTGAAGGGATATACACGGTCGTGTATTGTTGTTATTGTCTCGGTTCTCGGCCAATGCAATGCATGTCTGCTCTGAAACGTTTTTTGCTTTCATCGGCAATGGCGACAGGTGAACGAGTTAAAGCTTACTGCCGCATTGGTATTATTTCATCTTGAAGTAGTGTTGGTCCGATTAATTAAATTAATCGAAGACTGGTCGCAGTGACCAAAACGACCAAGCAATCGATCACATTTTCTCATAATCGGACACAAACGATTTTCGAACTACTAGATTGTGGAACACTTGACTATGGAACATGTCTTCGAAGTTCTCAGGACCTGGAAACATGTTTTATCCTCAGAATACTCTCCTCGCTTACTGAAAAGTCATGACTGAAATTTCATGAAGACTCCAGGAGGTTTATGCTCATGATTTATCGGTCATCACTTTAAAGGAGTATGTTGCATGATGTTATACTTATGTGCAATAACAACCTGAATAGGAAAATCTGGAAAGTGTCGTTAACCCTTTTTTATTGATGATTCTTTGTTGGTAATGAAGCAATCACCAGTTATGAGATTTCAACCAGTTCCCAACACTAGAAGGAAGGCGGGCGTAAAAGAGGATAAGCATTCTTTTTAAAAATAATTTCATTATTTTTGTTCATTTATACATAGTTGCACATTTATATCATTGGGTATATAAACGAAAGGTGACAAGATGACGAGAAGTTAGTAAATTGGTTAAGATTGGTTACTGTGTATTTCGTAAAGTAATAAAAGCATGTTAGTTCTTCCTGGATCATTTCAAAATTTATTGTTTTTCCTTTAAGGCCTGTTTTGAAAGAAAGATTGTCTGTATGTTTTTATTGAAAGATTTATTGGTTGAAGGTTGTATAGCAGACAGCCAAGAAGTATATCATTCCTGTTTCATGTATAAATCGACTTTCCGGTTGACCCATTGTTCAAAAAGGGTACAGATGGAACTCACATGGTCACATGGTACTAAAACAGATGATCAACTGTTTCGCGTTGGTTATTACAATAACCACATATATTGCCGTCTGTGTATCCCATTTTAAAAAAAAGTAAGGAGTTTGTTGGTAATATATGGGTAAGAATTTGACATTAAGACCATTGGCGTTTAGACATTTGCAGACATTTAGTTGGAATCATGTTATATTTTTGTCTTTAAGGTTCCAATATTTTTACCCCAAATATTAATTCCCATTTTGAAAAAATGTTGATTTTGTACTCACCGAGTTTGTATAAGAGTTTGATTGTAATATCGCTTTCCTTATATTTTTTAATAGATATATGATATTACATTGCATAAAAGGACGTTCAGAATTTGTTTCAAAATTTGGACAACACACTCTACGACAATATGTTTTGGCAAATGCTAACACGCTGTTGAACTCTAGAGATTTATCATTAATGTCATAACGTTGTTTGAACTCTTCAAAGGCAAGGAAATCAAAGATCATTTATGAAATGCATTCCTTTTTTTTGCCATTGCTTGGATGAGAGAGGTCTTTGACCAATTGTAGTGTCATCGTTCAGCGAAATGCTTTTGGATGATATATTACTTTCAAACATAGTTCAAAATAGGAACTATCGGCATTTTCTTTGTATGGACATGAGTTCTTTCGTTTTTTGTCTTCCAAATATGTTTTAGAATATTCTTTTGCAGGTTTAGTTCAAACAATTGCTTTGATTTTGCTGAAGTGTTCATCTGAGAGGGTTCTAACATCGAATGGGGAGGGTCTGGTAATGCTGGAAACAGGTGATTTAACGTAGGTAATATGAATGCTTTAAGGATAATATTTCTTCAGAAAGCTGTCATGTTTCTTAGTGACCATACAAACATTGTTATTTCACATGTTCTTGACTTATCTTTGAAAATCAATTCAATCATTTGGATTAGGTCAGTGTCAGTTGTTATACCAAGAAGGTCAAAAGGTTTGCTGGCTCCAGTTTAATTTTTTATTTGGGAACATAGTGTCATCCTTGATCTTTTCTTGACTCACCAAAAGATAAAAAGGTGTGTTGTGTTAATTGTTAACAGTATCGCATGACTGATGTTTTGTCAAAATGCGGCACTTATATTCCCTCGTATTTCACGTAACTGCATTACAGTGAGGTATTCTTCACATTGGCTTACAATGTGTATCTATATATATGGCCTAATGTTTTACATGTTTCATGTGGAGTTCCAAATGTAGATCAGTTATCCTAATTTGATAATCTTTATTTTTAATGATTTGATGTATGTCTGGTCGCTCTCCTATTAAAACATTATTTCAGTAAATGTACTAGGAGAAAACTGAACTGTTTTGGGTGAAAAAAGACTTGATCACATCAGAACACGGATCCTACAGCGATGCTGAAACCTTCTATTCTTTCACATCTTATTTTTTAAAAAAAATAAACCTTACCATAAATACATGAGAAACGCGTATGTATTTTTATGATATGTGGACGCCCATTTCATGGAAGACAAAATTAACTGGCCACAGAAAGTAATGGAAGTACGTATTTCAGCTGGGACAAAGGTGAAAAATGACTGAACAATGTCGACGTTTAACTCATTTGAAAGTTGATTTTAGCTTTTACTTTAGGTAATAACTGGTACCGATGGATGTGGCGTGCAAGGTGCCCGTCTGTCAGTAAGGGAGCACAATCTAAGGGAAGCCACTCTCATCAAAGTCGTGAAATTAACTGCTCTTGAATTGCTATAAGGTCACGGTCGATTATTCAAATGTTTATCGACATGCCTCAACAAACACGTTCCTGATGAAAAAGGAAGATGTTACGTGGATTAATGTTTGGAATTTATTGTCTAATTTATTAAACCCATTCCGAAATTCCTTGAAACAGTCGACGTGTTTTTCAGCAGGCCACGTTTCCAGAGTGACACCAAGTGTTGTTTTCTATCAGTGGATGAAGCAAGTTTTGTGGGAGTTTAACAGATCCCTCATCTGTGGGAGGAGGGTTGGTTCTGTGACTGCTATCCCCAACAGGAGTGGATACCAGGACTGACCTTGCTACACTGGAGTTAAGATTACCAGCTATGTTTTCTCCTTTCTTATTTTCCACTCACAGGAACCTGCCTATCAGTGAGAATTGGGGAAAGGCATAAGGAATTCCCTGGTTCCAATTCACTAGAAACGCATCTGTTGATAGTGCAAGGGGGTCTGGTCTCCAGCTGCAGAATGGCTTCATTTGGAAAGTGGGTCTGGATGCAAAAAGGACCATTGAGAAGGGATTCAGTATCTGGCTGCACTGAGCAAAGATGACTGGATTGAGCATCCAATCGCTCGAGTTGTTGAAGTGGCGAGACTCCCAATCCGCATGAATGTTCTCTATCCCTGGCCGATAGACCCCTGTTAGGAACAGACGGCTCTGGAGATAGAAATCACATATCTGTTTTGTGACTTTGTCTCCCCGAATCGGTGCACATAAGCCATGGCTGTGTGACTGTCGACCTGCACCACAATGGATTGATCTTTCATCCCCTTGCAAAAGGTCAAGAGTGCCAGATGAATTGCCTTCAGTTCTAGAACATTGATCTCTGGCCGTGTATTGCTCCCCATCCCTTCTTTGATGCATCCGTCTGGAGAATTACATCTGGATGAGCTGCCATGGTCGGCTTCCCGTTGAAATTGTGGAGGTTGGACATCCACCACTTCAGTTCCTCCAGGCAATCTGAAGTCAGGGTCATCATTGACTCGTAACTCTGGGAATACAAAAGCTCCCTGCTGGAATGCATCTGCAGGTAACGACAATGCAGTTGAGCTGATTGCTCTCATTGAAGCTGACAGTTTCCCTGTCAGACTGTGTTGACTTTCCCACCATGTGCCGACAGGTTGCTACAACGTTCTCTACCTTCTCCTCTGGTAAGATCAAGGTGCGATCCACTGTGTCCATCTGAAACCCCAGGAAAGTGATCGAAGTGATTTCTTCCAGTTTATGACAAAGCCTAGGGACTGGAGAAGAAACACGAGGGTGTCCCGGTGTCGATCCAGATGGGCCGGTTATTCCGCGATACACAAGATATCATCCAGGTATATAATCAAGCAGATACCCGCTCGCCAAGCCAAACTGGACGAAGAAGTTTTGTAAATGCCCTTGGAGTTGGGGCAAGTCCAAATGGCATGCATCGGAGCTGATACAGAACACACTTCCAAGAGAAGCGGAGTAGCTTTTTCATGTGGGGTGCCATTAGGACGCTGAAGTACGCATCCTTTAGATCCAACTTGCACAGGTAGTCCCTTTTGCGGATCAAGTTCCTTAGCAGGTGTAGTCCTTCCAACTTGAAGTGTATGTAAGGAATGTGAGAATTCAGGGCCTTGAGATTTATGATTAGCCTTCTCCCCCATCCTTCTTGGCAACAATGAACACAGGACTAAGAAACCGATCCGGTTCCATTGAAGGGGACTGGGGAACAACCTCTATCACGTTTGCAAAGCATTGATTGGACTTCCTGACTCAAGGCCATCTCTCTTGTGAAGTTTTAGTTTTGGTTGAAACACACAGTTCTGAATAGGTTTTCTTATAAAATGTTCCAGACGACCCCCTATAAGGGATTCCTTGTGGAACAAAAGATCCAAGTTTAACTTTTGAAAAGCCGGGATAACCTGTAGATGTAACATGGAGGAAGGAGGAGCATCCAGGGAACATGCTGACATTTGACCCACCTGGTATGAGAGAATCTGCGAGACCCAGCGGGTTTACCGACTCTCTCTCTACCTCTGGAAGAGTTGCCTCTGAAACCTCTGTTGAAGGAGGGCTTGATGTGGAATGTGCCACCAGAAGGTTCACTTCCTCCTGAGGGCATTTCCTGTAAGGGCTGTCTACCAGTGTGTCTCTGGTGTCTGAAAGTAGGTCTGCGAGCTGAAAGTTTCTCAGCATCAAATATCAGTTTGGCTTTGGTCTTACGTCTGACCTCCTTAAGCATGATGTCATATTGTAATTCACAGAGACATTGGCCTGACCGATAAGACAGATAGTTTTCTCTACCAATTCCAACAGTTCAGAAATATCTAATTCGGCAGGAGATTCACCCTTGCGGATCTTGTGAAGATTATGCCACAAGTGACATAATGGCCCCATATGGAATGCAGAATTCGCTTCTGAATAAATTGAAAAGACTTTCCCTTTGCTGCAAAGAAATCATCTAAATAGGGATCAAGAGAAGGTGTCTGCAGACATTCCTCTGAAGGGATAGGGTAATCCTCCAGAATATTCTCCTCTAGTTCGGAGTCCTGGCAGAAGGCAGTGAATTTTTTCTGAGTCTGTCGAGAGAGATGATGCGGGAGACTCCATTCTGATGGGTCTTGAGCATCGGCCAACGAGAACGGGACGCAATCATCAACATGGTCACTAGCCACATGCTTAGACGGAACGATCCCCTCATCCCCATTCTGAATTGTAGCAGGGTCAGCGTAAGCTTCATCCGAGCAATCATCACTAGAGATGATAGAGTCTGAGTCAGAGTCAGAGTCAGGCTCAAAGTCAGAGGCGGAAGCCACATGTGCGTATATTCGTGCACGTTTGTGCTGTTTTGGATGGCTATCCGCCCCCGAACCTTGCTTGTTGCCCGACCCCGATGGTTGGTCAAGACCATCCACGTGGTCCTTCGACATGACCTTGCCTGCAGATTTATGTGCCTCTGCGGGCACATTTTTCTGCTCGGATAAAGCATCTGGGTCTTGTATAGACCCTTTGATGGAAGAATATTGACTATTGGCTATTCTACAGAAGGGAAAATTTCAAAACTTAGTTAAGGACTAACTCACACGTCTATTCAATAACGGCCATGATGAAGAAGGGTTTATAGGTAATTCGCCTCGCGAGATCTCGCATAGCGAGACTTCGTTAGCTTTAAATATGTCCTACTTCTGGATATCACGATGAAGATACACGATCACATCTACTATGTTTATGACGTGAAATCCATGACGGTACAGTCCATATATGACTAACAAGACTTTACACTATGGTTTGGAACTACGTAATGTACTGAAATAGACACGGTGCTATATTTAGAATAGGGTATCCCAGTTTTGAACTATCCTTGTTGGCTTAGCGCTCTCATCGTTAATATACGCGCCACGTTTAAAGGGGCACTGATGCGGAGCGAATAATGTTTCTCGCCAACGGTCTAATCACGGAACCAAACTGCAAATTGGTCAGCGCCCGCTCCTTCGACCGTGACGGACAAAGGAACTGGGCTCCTGTCCATATTAGCAAAATTTCTTCACCCAAAAGAGTCAGGAGGCCGGATGCCCATCATATGCCATTATTTAAAAATATCCATGGTATTCCTAGTCTGATCGTAACAAAATATCCCAGCAGTGTAGTTTTTTTCGGATGCTTGGATGGAAAAGTTACTCAATTTGATCCTATTTCTGTGTTTTAACCTCGATATTCAATCATGTTACATGAAAATATGATGTCTACAGGCACGTAGCAAGCCATTTGTTTCACTCCGGAAGATCGCAAAGCTTCATATTTAGGTAATTCTGAGTGTTGGTTCAGCTGTGATAGCAAATATCATACGTAAAGTTTGGTAGCTATGGTAGCTACAATGGTTTATTATTTATGATAATAAAAACACACAGTTGATTTATTTGAATTCGTAAACAATAAACGATGACTTTGCCTTTGGTAGAGAAATCTGAAAATTTTCTTACGTAAAAAAAACCCCCCTTATTTCACCTATTTACCCAAGTACACAGCAAATGCCTGTATGTATTACTTATGTAACGAAATTCCGTTGGTATCCTCAAAACAGTTTCGGCCCATAAGTGTTTTCAGGCTGCATGCCACACAGAGATTACATCTTCCTTGCTGTAACTCGCGTTTGATGGTGTAAAGCTACACGTGTTATTTGTCATCATTCTCTGGATGGTCAATTAATGAATTTATAACAGGTATAATTAGTCGTAACACCATTCAGGTTACTCAACAAAGGGTTCCCATTTGGCATTTCTCCTGTCTGGAGTAAATACTCAACATTATAAATTAAGGTCTGTAATGGCAAATGTATTGTATGTTATGTAATATGTGCATGTAAGTGATGCAAGAGGGTTTATCAGCTGAGTTACAAAAACAAACATCGATCAAAGGATTAACCGATAACACACTGATTGATTAATTAATTTTTGTCAAAAGGTAGTGTGTGTAGATGACTACACCCTGTCGTAAAGTGCGATTGTAAAAACAACATCCTCCCTTCAAAGAATTAACCACCCTTGCGTTGATTGATTGATTGCTCATTATTGGTTAACTATATTACTTAGAATAGCGGACATCATACAGTTAGTTGCCAGGTGTGCTATCTTGGGTGACCAGTGATAGGTTTATCAGGTTTTCACCAACGAAAGACGTGAAACGATGTGTCACTTTTTCGCAAATTAGACAGTTGTGTAAGACACGCGACACAGAGCAGGATTATTTACCAGCTGCAGATGAATGGAATACGATTTCTTTTACGTGGATATTGATACATTCCTGAACAAGGTAGTAGCCTGACATTGTTGCTATAAAACTAGTCTGTTTTACATTCATTATTTGCATTTTGTTTTAATTTATTTTTTGCAGCATTCGGCAGAATCGATATGACAGAAAACACACACTTGATCGCGTATGTGTGTGAAATACGATCCACATTGGCAATCTATACAATGTACAAATGTTGCTGTTATGTTATAAATTTACTATGGGTATAAGCAGATCGTGTGTTCTTTTATTAGTTTTCAAAAACATACAAATATGACAATAAACTAATTAGGGTTATGAGACAAAATATAGAGACGTACATTGGTTTCGGTATTTTTCCGTCCTAATAGTTTTTATACCATTTCTACCACTGGCAGATGATTAATCTTCAAAGTGTTTCATTTGTTTTCATAATACATTTGTAATGAAGTTGATCTGTCTATAATTAAACTATCAGTTCCACATACGGACTGCGCAGCAGAGGTCACGAACCAGTCACGAATTCTGGGATATCATCCGGGTACTCACTGGAGAAAAACAATAACAAAAGTTTACACCAGTCCACGGAAATTGCTCCGCATCAGTGCCCCTTTAAGAATGCAATGCCCGTTGCTGGTTTTTTCGTTAATTTTCTTCTCTGCGTCTTTTGATATATATTGTATTGACCAGACGATCGTTCTTCCGGAAGAGGACGTTTCACTTTGAAGGCATGCGCATGAACGTTGCTGTCGCGATGGGGCACTTGGAAAAAACAATGCGAAAATGGAATTTTCCTCGGTAATAGCCGCTTGTTCGGTAATACCCGACACCGCTCTAGAACGGTTTTAGTTGATGTCATGAGTTCTACCAGTCGTTCTGAGGCTGGAATGACTTCTTCAAATGATGTTTCTGAACTTGCGGTAAGTCACTAATATCAATTTAATAACCAAAACGTTCACGTGGAAAACAATGTTGAAACGTGCTATTTGCAATATCTGTAGGCTTTGGATGTACCCCAATGGCATATTTTTTGATTACTTGGGCTACAAAGCCATGGGTTGGAGAGAGCAAGGTGAACACGTCTACCTCCTGTCTCTGACCAGAGACCATATTATATGGTCTCTGCTCTGACTGAATAAAATAGTTAAAATATTTTGGAATAAAACAGGGCGTTATACAATCTTGCCTAGTCTGTCGTACAGACCCTGAAGTATATACATGTATATCCAAGAAAGCCCACGCAAGTCTAGAAAATGTGGCAAGTCTAGATTGCCATAGCTTCTGAACATGAAGAAAGTCTCAGGGCTCCATTTCATTATATTATTTGTTTTCACTATGAACGTTTTTGCAGTAAAATATGTTCATTTCAGAGACTAGCTGTTAGTCTAAATCTTGCTGTACCATTCCGTGTGGGTATGTAGCCTGAAAATTGTTCACTTCCGGGCACATGTCCTAAATTCATGCGAGAATAGATGGCTAAAGTTTTACAAGCTTCAAATGTGAAACAAATACCGGGTTAGTGATACGTGTGCGTGCGTCCGTGCGTGTGTGTGTGTGTGTGTGTGTGTGTGAGAGAGAGAGAGAGAGAGAGAGAGAGAGGGAGAGAGAAGAGAGAAGAGAGAAGAGAGAAGAGAGAAAGAGAGAGATACTTATGGACATATCAGACTCGGGCTCCTATGAGTATAGGCTCCCACACACAACACTCGCATCGAACTCACTGCAAGCCCTTCCTCACATTACATCATATTACAGATTAAGATAATCAAATGCAATAAAGCGGGTTCGGGTGACCCTAGCACAGTTAGGATGGTTAGGCTAATCATCCACTCAGACCATTTGCTGACTGTACTCGCAGCCCGTGTGCGGACGTCTCCCATGAAATACCGGCTATTCGATCCCGACAAGAACTTATTTTAAAGTTTGAATCGAACGTGGCGCTGTTGTGTTTTAGCACCATTGCTTTTGGCTGTTTTTGACAATGTTTTATTTCACTCAAACTCTACGAATATCGTATCAGTTGCTTCACTACAAGTTTCATCATGTCGTTCAAAGTGGCTACAGAAAAAGTTGCACACAATCTCAGTGTATGAATGACCTCGCCAGGTTTAAGTTTGAACATGCAGTTTGTTTCCTTTGTAGTATATTTACATATTAACGCAACATGACACATTCACGGTTATTAGCTGTAAGTGACCGGTCTTGTGCAGCAAACAGAAAACCATTTGTTTTACTTTCAGGCTAGCCGACTTCACCCCATCGCATGGCTCATCAGGACTGCTTTTCTCAACCTGCTGTACATAAGCTCACCGCAGTGGTTATTCAGAGAACCCTCCCTTGAAAAACTGAGCCTTTCCGATCTGACATGGCACTTCACTTGGTGGACATTCCATTCCACTCCACCCCGCTCCATTCCACTCTCTGCCATCAAGCAGTTATGAATCATCAACAACGTCAACACTGACAATGAGGTCATGTCCAACTCGCTTAGCTCGTTTACGAAACGTATGGGCTTCCTTGAATACATCAGTCCTGACATGCTTCACAAGTGTGAGTTTTACGCCTCTTTTATCAATGTTCCAGCAATATCAAGGCACAGGACAATAGAAGTAGGCTTCACACGCTGTACCCATGTGGGGAATCGAGCCCGTATCTGCGGCGTGACGAGCGAACGCACTAACCACTGGGCTACCCCATCGCCTCTGCTTCACAAGAGCATCATCGGAGAAATGTATAAGTGTAAAAGTGAAGAATAATATTCTCTCTTGAAGAGCCTCTACGTTAAAAACGTCCTTCCATTAAATTCAATAGATGTAGACGATTGTGAGAAGGGCGTGGGTGGTAGAACCTATTGTTTGAAGTCATTCGTTGTGTCAGAAACAGGGTGGGTACAGCATAAATTGTGGCTTAGACAGCGTCATGCTGCGTCTTTTGTCTGGGTTTGTATGCTACCCAGATATATATATGTATGGCATTCTAAAGTTCGTCTCTAATCTGCATCCCAAAGTGCATACAGCCTTGTCCTTCCATGAAATGGTCAACAACTCCTCCACCATGTCACGTAGCTGGTTCATTTTCCTTCTATCTTGTGTTACGTTTAAATATTTGCCATGACAAAAGGCATAAGAAATCCCCTCAGAACTAGCAAAATATAACACAGACGAGTCAAAAAAATATTCAGTATTATGTATTAAGCAGAGAGCAAGATCCAATGATTCACAATAGAGGCTTCTAATACAGTGCAACTGAGTCAAAGCTAAAGTAATGGGTCACAAATATAATATCAGCTCACCAAAGTCTTGGTTTGAGAGTGAGAAACAGTTATACTGAATGTTACACGGCGAGCGGTGTCTTTGATGTAGGTCGCTGTTGACAATCAGATGAAGAGGCAGACAGATGATGAGAGGCCGAATGATGACAACTCCAGTAAATCCGCGTGTGTGTGCGTGCGCGCGTGTGTGTGTGTGTGTGTGTGTGTGTGTGTGCCACCGCATCGCCATGAACGTACTCGTTCGACCTCGTGTTTACCAACATTCGAAATGTGTACTCGTAAGCAGAAGAGCACCTAGAGGGAGGCAACTCTAAAGCGGTACCTCAAAAGGCTTGCTGGTAAAATACTATTACTATGATACAAAACGTGACCTATAATAACTATCACTCAAAACTCTAAACATTGTGACCCAGTAATAACTATCACTCAAAACTCTAAACATTGTGACCCAGTAATAACTATCACTCAAAACTCTAAACATTGTGACCCAGTAATAACTATCACTCAAAACTCTAAACATTGTGACCCAATAATAACTATCACTCAAAACTCTAAACATTGTGACCCAGTAATAACTATCACTCAAAACTCTAAACATTGTGACCCAATAATAACTATCACTCAAAACTCTAAACATTGTGACCCAATAATAACTGTCACTCAATAACATTGTGACCCAATAATAACTATCACTCAAAACTCTAAACATTGTGACCCAATAATAACTATCACTCAAAACTCTAAACATTGTGACCTATAATAATTATCACTCAAAACTCTAAACATTGTGACCCAGTAATAACTATCACTCAAAACTCTAAACATTGTGAACCAATAATAACTATCACTCAAAACTCTAAACATTGTGACCCAATAATAACTATCACTCAAAACTCTAAATATTGTGACCCAGTAATAACTATCACTCAAAACTCTAAATATTGTGACCCAGTAATAACTATCACTCAAAACTCTAAACATTGTGACCCAGTAATAACTATCACTCAAAACTCTAAACATTGTGACCCAGTAATAACTATCACTCAAAACTCTAAACATTGTGACCCAGTAATAATTATCACTCAAAACTCTAAACATTGTGACCCAGTAATAACTATCACTCAAAACTCTAAACATTGTGAACCAATAATAACTATCACTCAAAACTCTAAACATTGTGACCCAATAATAACTATCACTCAAAACTCTAAACATTGTGACCCAATAATAACTGTCACTCAAAACTCTAAACATTGTGACCCAATAATAACTATCACTCAAAACTCTAAACATTGTGACCCAGTAATAACTATCACTCAAAACTCTAAACATTGTGACCCAGTAATAACTATCACTCAAAACTCTAAACATTGTGACCCAATAATAACTATCACGTAATTAATAATAATACAAATTACAGAAAATACACTTGTCACTTATCAGCATTTGCAAAGGAGAACATGATTTTTCAGCGTGAAATAATCCTTGGCACTGAAGGTCATCCGTGTAAAGTCCTCAGTAGGAGCTGGATGATAATCTTTTTCTTTGTAAAGCGAGCAGAAGAAGATTAAAGGATCGAGAGTTGGCATGGAAAATTGCCCGGTGAATTGCCCTGAAATACTGCTTGCCGGCCCAGGTGAACTGTAATAAAGACACGAAAGAAGCAAATACAATTTTCCTATAAACAATCCAACACAGTTACGGAGGTCAGTGTTTGCCCTTTCAAATATAATTGTAGAAAAGACAATGAACCTGATCATCGCTTTCAGGCACTTTTCAGCTCCATGTAAATAATATCATTGGGGAGCAGCATGGCGACGCTATATCTGTAAGACAGCCAGTAAGTATTTTGTATTTAGACAAAATGTTGCGATAATTATTTAACTTTGCACCACAAAGACCCCATGTATCTATTAGAGAACTGAAAGAATGAAGTAACGTAAAGTTTGTCACATTGAAACAGTTTCCAATACAATTTTCGAACTATTACTTTTATACAAAAAAGTGTTTCGTGAATTAAAAGGAAGAGTACTCCAAACGTAGTGATAATAGCAATGAAGACAAAGACAGTAAAGACCTCGCTGTACCATGATCAAGTTTCCATAATATGCCAAGACCGAGAATCCAGGATATAAATGATCTCTGCAAGACAAGAGTCAGCTCCCCTTAATACTAAGTCAGAAAAGAAAAAAGACTCCTGAGGATTCTCCACCCTACTACATAGTGGACAGGTCCAGAGGGTTGTAGTTCCCTGCAGTAGCTTCTTGTCTACAAACATCACACCAACGTCATTTGTCGTTTCTTGGTAATTTTCGTGTCCTACCCGTGGATATTCCCGTTAGAATTTGCAGTTGGTCTCAGCAACCCATGCTTGTCGTGGGAGGCGAGTTTGGTCAGGCTCACTGATTTGGCTGACGCTGAACATGGTATCCCAAGTCGATAGATCGATTCTCATGCTGTTCATCATTGAATTGTCTGGTCCAGACTCGGTTATTTACAGATGGCCTCTAGAACTCTGGAATATTGCTCAGTGTGGCATTAAACAACAACCAAACCAAATCAATCAATATCAAAAACATACTCAGCACTCCATGGATTTGTTGGTATTATAATAAACTATATAATTTCTCATATTATAAATCTAATTGTAATACAATAATGTATTACGATGAGAGATATCCATGAATTTTTGTTGTTGTTTCAGACATAATGCTGAGAACACTCCTTGTTTTGCTGACAGTAAAACTGAGCCAAGGAAATGAACAGATTTGTGACTTGCATTTTGAGCGGCAAAATGGAAGTCTGTTTGCTGATTGTTCTAGACGAAAACTTCTGCAGGTTCCAGACTACCTTCCGGAAAATATAACAGCCTTGGATATCAGTGAAAATGATCTGACAGTTCTTAAAAATAACGCATTTGACAAGTTTGGAAATCTCATCTACCTTAATATCAACATGAACCCATTGTCAAAGTTGGAACCAGAGGCTTTCAGGGGCCTGTTTAATCTCACCAAACTTCTCCTTGCTCGGAACAAATTACAATCCAGTCGTAGCTGTTTCCCTAACAACGTGTTTCGTGACCTTGTGAGTTTGCAAACTCTAAATCTTGAAAAGACTGGGATGGATTCATATCCGGATTGGGTGTTTCCTCCTCTCGTCAAGCTCCGCAGTCTGTTTATCGACTCAGTTCCTGATCCTGTGTTTGGTCCAGGATTCTCCAAACTAGCAAGTCTGAAATTACTCCAGATGGACTCAAGGTTTATGTATGGAGGAGGATGTTCCATAGAAAAATTGAAAAATGAAACATTTCAGAGTTTAAATGAAACAAAGCTTGAGGTCTTGGTTTTAAATCACTGTAGCAACTTACATTATTGTGAGCCAGGCGTTTTAGAGCCACTAATGTCTCTAACCGAGTTGGAACTAACTCACAATCAAATAGGAAACCACAACGCTTTACATCTTCTCTATCCCTTCGTAAATCGGAACATGAGAAAAATTTGGTTTAATGGGACATTCAAGTACGAAGTGCAACATGAAAAAGAACTTGTTGATAGAGCCCTAACTAAAGAAAGTACGCGTTATCTGAACAAAATATGTGTCACTGAAGTATCTGTGAGAGAAAACCGCTTATACTTGGTCGAATTGGCATCAATCTACAAAGATCCGTTTGAAAGTTGTTTGAAAGTTCTTGATGCGTCTGAAAACTATTTTGCTGGGGATCTTGGAGTACTACTTTTCATTGCCAGATTATCCAACCTTGAATATCTCGATTGCAGCCTGCAGAGAATAGACGGTGACTTTCCAAGGAAACGAAGTTTTGAAACATTAAGTGAAAACAATATAGTAAGTGTCACATTGCCTCCTAAACTTAGATATTTCGGCATAACTGATATATCGGGAGCTACACACACCGTCCAAGAAATTGTATTCCTAAACACCCACAATCTTGAAACTGTCCTGCTAGCTTCTAACTCGTTATTTGGTTTAACTCGCTTGAGGGGTTTGGAAAATGTTAGCAACGTTGATTTATCAGGGAACAAATTTGATAGTGAGTTTAATTTTCACTCATTTGAAAACGCAACACACTTATCATTGCGAAATTGCAAGTTACAGTTTTCCCCTTCATCTTTCACGAACAATAATGTATTCAGTCCTCTGAAATCTGTACGGTATTTGGATGTTTCATTGAATGAACTCACTGATATACCTCTTAGTCCAATTTCAAATACAATCATTCATCTAAATCTATCTCACAATGAGTTTGACACCATTCCCATTGAAACCATTGATTATCCACATCTTATCCTTATAGACATGTCCTTCAATCTGATTGGACAGTTGGATAAAGCCACAAGGGCCAACCTCGATTTGTCATTTGAAAAGAACAACCTGAAACTTATTCTCAAAGGGAACACATTTTCGTGTAGTTGTGAAAATCTGGACTTCACTCTTTGGTTGGTGGATACACCTGTCATTTACGAGACTGACAGGAACTTCCCTTGCATTCTGGATAATGGCACAATGACAGGGACTGTTGATGTGGCCAAGCATCATGAAAGACTGTTTCGCTACTGTACAGGGAAAATGATGCTTAGTATCACAGTTACAATCATGGTTGTAATGTTTACTTCAATTATTGTAGTATACGTAGTCTCCAATAATCCAGTGCGATATCGTAATGCTTTGCTGAAACTCTTTGGATTGGGCATCCAATATTTAACACCCAAAGATTTTGATTTCACCTTGTATATCGGATATTTTGATGCTGATATTCCACTTGTCTATCAGAAACTGCGACATGCATTAGAACTGTGTAACCACCCTGTGCGTCTGTTTCTGAAGGATCGGGATGTTCTTCCAGGTGTTCCTATTGCCGACGGTATTATTTGCGGTATCACGTACAGCTGGAAGTCTGTTCTGGTGATTTCTGATGACTTTCTTCAAGATCTTTCACAGTGGTCACAATTTACCATTGATGCAGCCCTTTACTCTGTAACGGATTTGATTCCTAACCGGATCATTGTGCTTCTTGTTGGCCCGGTTCAGGTGGAGGACCTGCCTGAGCGTCTACTGAACGTGGTGGAAGAGGATTGCATATTAAGTGTAGAGGATTACCAGGGTGACGAAGACTGTAATCTGTGGAAGGATTTGAGAAAAACTGCTGGAGTGTAAAGTAAGACACAGTAATGACAAAAGCAAGAGTGTTCTAATAATTCCAGAAGCATTCAGGAAACAAGAGTTGAAAACTAAATGCATCATGACAAAGAATGTTATGGATTTACAACTTCTTTAATATAGACAACACGACCTGGGCTACTCATTTCCCGTTTCGTTAGGTGAATGACAGAATAATTATGATTTCGAGCAAAATATATAGTATGTACAGAAAGCCAGTGAGATGGTATTACAGACTGAAATTACAGAGGTTAATGAGATTAAGTGATAAGGAATGGATTGAGACGTACCGTGCCCCATGAGATGAAGTGGTATGTTTATTCGATGTTTTACAGAGTGTTAAAACAATGAAAATGATTCGATATACATGATAGGATTGATTTGAAGACTTTTATGTGAATAGTGACAGGAAAACACATATATGAAAACACACATCAGTGGATGTATTGTGATTAAGGGGAACACGGGAAAAAAGCTTGTACAATGATAGCTTATCATTCTGTGCACCGCGCATTCGGTAGGAAACCACCCTGATCCCTGTTAATGAAAAACACATCAAAATATTAAAGACGTTGTAAATCCATGATACCATTCGTCGTCATGTTACCTTCCAACTTCAAAAATGCCTTTCAAGCATCTGGACTAAATGCATCATCCCAGAAATATACAAGTCGCGCACCCATAACCTACTATCACTGTCATGTCTTTATATCTACGTGTATATATCCGAGTTTGCACCAGCATTTCCTAACAGTACGTGCGCAATCGTATGTTTTCAGATGGTAAAGTATTTTTGCAAACAACACGGACCGTGAGGATCCGGGTTAGACTTCAGCAACCCAGGTTTGTTGTAAGAGGCAACTAACGGCATCGAGTGGTCAGACTCGCTGTCCATACATTTTCCTCCTGTTTGTCTTTTACGCCAATCATTTTCTGCGGTTAAAAATCTATATATATATGTAAAAAACTTCAACAATTACTTAAGTTATGTTTAGTGTTGTACATGAAACAGGAACGCATTGTTAAACTAGAGGTCTAAATGTGTTAATTGCATTTGATTTAGTAATTGAAAGAATTTTCTTCGTTCCTCACAGACGATGTCATGTTTAGTGTTCCAAGAAATGGCCATTCTAAAAGTGTCTGTCAATTGTTGTCAGTCTGGAACTAGGTAAATCAAAATGTGTGACTAAGCCACTTTGATAATTTTCAGAAATATTCATTTTCTTTTCACTATAACAAGCCAACATTTTTTACTTTGCTTACAGTAACCCACCTCTTAGAAACTTTTTGTTTCCCATATCTAATCTTTATCAGCTATAGATGTACATGTGTATAACAATGTTCCTGTGTGTTGGTTTGCGGTTCTTTGTTTTCATGCACAAAGTGCACGTCATTTCGCTGAGTATATTTTCCATGTTCATTGTCATGAAAATAATCCTTTGCAGTAGTTTATTCTGATTGAAGTGCCCTGTCATATTATCATTTATCAGATGCATGTTACATTTTTGTTTTTTAAAGAATACGTAACAACCATATTCATTATTATAACATCTTTTTGCATAAAGCACAAAAAAATCAATGAAACAATGAAAAATGAATAAATCTTGGAATATCTGTCACCAAACATATTGCAATGTTATCATTTAGGTTCATGGGTCTCAGTGTCTGTTATGCAAAACGCCTGTACTATGAACTGTAACATGCGGTGCCTTATATCACACACACACACGCACGCACGCACGCACACGCGCATATCTATGAATGCCGGTTTGGGGAATATCTCAGCAATATGGAAGGTGATGAAACACTGTTCATTTGAAAGATTCAGAGGTCGATTGAGGCTAAATATTGTTTGGGGCTAATTCTTTTATTTACAATTTACTTGAATAGTAATTAGAAAGTATCTGCTTCTCAGTATAGAGTTTGGAGGTTACGGTGATATGTGTTCCTTTTGTCACCATTTTGAGTGTGGTGACACGAAAACTTGTTACTTTTACATGAAGGTAAGATAAAATCGGATTTTTTTTTTATCTTATACAGGCGGTGAGGTAGCTGAGTGGCCGAAGCGTTCGGTTGTTACACTGGGGACTGTGGTTCGATTCCCATATCTCCATATCTCCGTACGATGCTCCATATCTGATGTCCCCCGACGCGACATTGCTTAGAAATGGCTAAACCGAGTGTAGTAACAAATTTAGTTACCGGACAGCCAGATTCCTCTTTTACACTACACTCAGATGATAGCCTTCAATTACCCGTTCTCAGATTACACCAATTACATCTTCGTTATTCTTAGTATCAACCACTGGGTTCCGTGTCTTTATTCTGACAATAGGGCTAGAAATAACCGCGTAACGTAATACATTGCACAGCTAGTGATATAGGCACCGTTGTAATGCGATTTGTAGGAGTTCGGAGTTCCAGCTGTTGTTGTTGTCTTGTTTTAGCCTCTTCAGTATGACTGAAGCTGACATAACTTTACGTAAACACATTTACATTGCAATAACTTAATACTACTATATTTATTGTTAGAAACGCGGAAGTCTATATACATCGTATGTATATTTTTGTCAGAGTTACTTCAGGTTTGTGAATTCACGCCAGTGTATTTTTCACACCATTAGCTTCTTTACTTCATTCCAGTGTTATAGTGACGTAATGTAGGAATGACGTCACACTTGAAGGAGATCTTCGCTGACAAAATGTTTACATAATTTGACAGTTGTGGTTTTCTGAGATTATGAAAAGAGCATGTTTCTTACGTAAAGGTCAATGGACAGTGAAATAAAGTTTAATACAGTATTTGCAGCCCTGGCATGTTGGTTTTCCGAATCACCGTCCGAGCTGGAGCCAGATTTAAGATGTAGGATACTGGATGCTTTGTGCATCACGAAATCAAGCATTGTCTTCATCCGCTTCAACAATTACAGTTTCAATCTCCAAATATATGTATCTTAATCGACTACTCGAGTACATGTTATTAACAATCAAGGTTTGGTGTCAGTCATATTTATAACGTCGTCTTGACGTAGATGAGTTCTTCGGAATATTAGACGTTAGATATTAGAATGGTTTCATTTCTTATTTCAGTTAACTATGTCTAAACAAATAAACATAAACTAAACATGACTAAGCCTTCCCGCGTACCGCCCACGGACAGAACTACAATGGTCTTACATTAAGGCTATTATTGCTAGTCGAAGCACCCAAGACATGTCAACCGAGTTCATACAGAGAGTGAAGCAAAGGTAATATAATATCGGTCCCCACAAATCCCTACTTACATACAACCTACTCCCATGTTTGTCATGGACTAGCGTACTGTGGACATTGAGTGCGATTGTCAAGCCTCTATATACCGTTTGTCAAAACCCTATTTACAAGGAAAAGTATTGTCCTCAGTGTAACTGATGTTTCACTGGAGGCCTGTCATGCAATCTGCAGCCGAGTGACAGTGCACAACGATGCCTGGCCTTGACGTCACGTCTTGGTACTCAGTAAATCCTCTGATTACAGTTTCATTGTCCATTACTTGTAGGCAGTCATTCATAAATGCAATTGTACAGCTCCAAACTGTATCACTGGAAATATTGATATCAAGGTTGGGTGTTCCGCACACGAGCTGTCCTCCTTTGTGAATCTCTCGATTGACGGTTGGTGTTATTTAAGTGTACTTTTTGTGTTTACTGATTTCCTTACGTTTAGTTCGGGCAGCAGTCGGAACTGGTAACTAAGAGAATACTAGGATACTGCTTTTCCAGTCTCATGAAAACGTAAACGTAAATTAGAAGTACGTGTACTAAGCATGCATATTGTCGCAAACTGACCCTCAGATGGCCTTACAAGAGGTGCCGATGATGGGCACTGATGTGAAGTAATGCCTTGTGTGGAATGGGATGCGAAGGATTTGGGATGCAGATTGAGGGATGCAGAGTGTTGTGTGTGGAATTTTGGATGTAGTTTTGGGGGTGATGGGTGTGAGATGCGGAGTGAAATGTGAGGCGTCCAAGATAGGGGAAGTGAGATATTGGATGCGGGAGCCCAAATGTTTGGTGCAGGTTGTGTCTGTCTTGGACGCCACTGTCGAATGGAGTTAGGGGGTGGGGAGAACGAATGCGGTCGATGTAGAAGACAAGAGTGAGTGAGTGAGTGAGTGAGTTTAGTTTTACGCCTTTTTTTACCAATATTCCAGCAATATCTTTGCGGGGGACGCCAGAAATGGATTTCACACATTGTACCTATATGGGGAATCGAACCCGAGTGGTTGGTGTGACCAGCGAACGCTTCAACCACTAGGTTACACAACCGTCACTCTACGTACAAGACGCATGGTGCAGGATACCGGGCGTAGGATGTTGGATGTGGTGTGTGGAATGAGATATTTTGGATTATGTATTGGGAATGTGATGTGATAAATGGATGCTGAGAACAAGACTTCACTACTGCACATAGTTGAGATACATACAACTGAACAAATATGCAACTCTATTACTTCACTAATAAGAGACTGTAACAACGATATTGTCTTCACTCCCTGTCCTTCCACTCTAATAATACTTAACAGGCACAACCAAATACAGATTACAACTTAACTCTCATCATCAGGGCGCCCAAGTACATGCTTTGATTACACTTTATCAGTCATAATTATTATCGGAAACCAATAAAAAGCTATGTCGCTACTCACGATAACAATGCAGACCCTTCTCGGCAATATTCTTTAATCAAAGAGCGTCAGCAAGTCACTTTCAATACCTCGACACAAATATTTTCGTATTTTCCTCACTCGCATTGTATTTTCTCCAAAGCCGTACTATTGATCAACCGTGTTTACCAAGCCTTATCCGAGCTCAATCCCCCAAACATATCGCTTTTACTTCAATCCAAAGATCATGGGGTTCATTTATTCTGGACCTATCAGATGTGATAGTTTATCTAATCCCTCTCAGCTGCTTTCCACCCGAGCCAGTCCGTCACAGACAACAGGGGTGCTACTTACCCTCCCCGTGTGTCTCTTGTTGACATTCCCCTCCTGGGTTGTTGGGGACATCTGACCCACACTGCTGTTTGATTTTTAAAGCTTTCAAATTTAGGAGCCTCTGGCTGGATTATCCTGCCACCCCATGAGAGTGTCTCACTGCTGGTGTTATATATGACCTTTGTTTTGAAGTTGTTTTTGTACCCGTAGATCTAACTGTGACTCCATTCATTTTTGAACGTCGTTAAGGGAACATTGTATTGTTTCTTGTGCTTGGTACTTGGCGGTTTGACGTTCTTTCGTGGATTTATAGTTGACGCCAAATATATGCGTTTACAACATTTATATCTCACGATCAACTGGGAGGATGATTGAATGGATATTCGAATACATATTCTGTTGTCTGGATTATCATTTGTTCGTTTAAAGAAGAAATTCTATTCGAGGGATTTACACTTTCTACAAGTCTAACTATCTGTACCGGTGATTTACACTGAAGGCAGCAATGGAACCTAAACGTCCAAACCCACCACCTGGACCGTCGAGTTCTGGTGGGAGGTTCCTCCAGGGAGTTTGGATGAGCAAATGCGAGGGAGGACGCATTGAACGTCTCACAAAGTGGTCTGAGGGACAGAAGGAACAGAGGTTAGGAAATCTCGATAAGCAGGAACACAGCAGAATGGTAAAGATGAACTTGATGAAGCTGGAAGTGCGCGATGAACTCACAGCTTTGAGGAAGAGTAGACGAACACCCACGTTGGTCCCAACGTCTCCCACACACGAGACAGCACCTCCTAACATTTACCGGCGACAGGGTAGAACTCGAGAAACATCTAAAAGTTCTTCACGAAATCATGCAAGGAGTCAGGAGGTTGATTTTCAAAATCTGGGAAAGAAACACCTTCATGGTGCCAAACACTTAGATGGGTCTCTGTCTCCCAAGGGTTCTCGAAGTATTAATGGAGAGACTTGTGGCGGTGTTATAACATCAGGTACAGTGTTGGATGCACAGCTGACCAAACTGTCCCTAGCTGCTAAACCAGATGTACACGAGGGCGAATCTCACACGAAAGGTCATGAAAATGACCTTAGTTACTCTGGGAATGACATTAATGGCATTCAGCATGATCCACTGTCACCTCTTCCGTCAAAGGATCCTGAAACAAATTCAGTGCCGAGATCTAAATTTGTCAGGAAAATAGGTAGAGTGGAGCTAGACAAAGAGACTGTGAGGAGTTTGATTGCAAAGAGTGGACAGGACGGACTGATATGATGATAATATTGATAGCAGGATCAGTAGACTGGTGCGCTACTGAGGGGAGACAGTTTGGGTCACTTTCAGGAACACTTTCAGTTTGACGTTAGTATGTGTATATGTATCTGTCATGTTGTTACGTCCTTCATCATGTTGATAGTATTATCTCCCGTTATCCACGAAGGATCCGGTAAGTGTTAATGTATATCTGTTCGTTATATGTGTTTACACCACACATAATGTGTTTCTAAGAGTACTCAAAACTGGGTATTCTTTTCACTGATATTTTGTATATGATTCGGGTGGACGTTTCTGCCAGTGGTATGAAGTCCCTAAGATTCACCATTAGTTCAGTACCATGTTTACGAATGCCGAGTGACCTACAGTGTTTGGTACGATTTGTCTCCTAATTTGTTGTAAAACACATCTATTTCCCAAACGTTGTTAGGTATAAGCAGAAACATTTTGAGTTTCTACGTCGCCGATATGTAGTAAAAAATAAATGTGCAGTAAACTTGGACAAAGTACTGTGACTGTGTGTCCCAGTCCGCCCAACTGTGAAATGGGTACCTCGTTAGGATAAGAATACCACAACAAAAATCGGTGCGCGTAATGGCAGCAAGAGTCGTATACTCCCCAGGGAGTTGAGACTGACATCCAATGATCGAAGGAACCATATACCAGCGCCTTGAGCAAGCACTAGGTGCATGGATATGTGCGCTATATAACTATCCTGTATTTATAAAAAAGTAATAGTAATAACCCTAGTGGCTGTTTCGTTCTATCGGTCACTTGATAGCCTTGGCTTTTGAGTGGCAAACAGGCGCGTAGCAAATCAGTTTTTGCGTGTAAGCCCGACATGTTGCAAAGTTTTATACTTAGATAGTATTGAGGGCCTGCTCAACTTTAATAGATAAAATCTATAATGGCCGCTGGGAAAAGGATGACACTGCAAGGCTGGAGATACCCGGTAGGACGGGCAGGGGTTAAAAAATCCCATCGCCCAACGCCCGGTACAAGTCGGTTTTCATTTCGGGCAAACATATAATTGTATCTTAGAGTCCGTGGGTTACTAGATAATTTCTGTTTGCGGTTTCAAACAGCAAATAAACTTGTGTTTCATTTCATATCTGCTCAAAATGTAGCTATTAAATTTAACTGTGACAATAAAGTAGCGTTATCTTTCTTTACAATTTATCCTTTCTCCATAAATAATCCACTAAACACTAACATCAAATATCATGTTGATTTTATCTTTCATAATTACGTCATCATTATTATGTCATAAAAATCAGGGCAAGTGGAAAATTACTGTGACTTTAAGAAAGTGTCTTGTCTTGCGGCAAGTGGCTTCGAAAAAGGTTTTGACACTCCTGCAGCTGGGCAGGGTATGCTTTCCCTCTTCGCGAACACCTGGTGACATCACTAATTTTCAGGTGTTCATTCACATAATTTCCACAGATACTTTTCCCTTTACACCACACGTAATTAGCTTCTGAAGAGAGTCACGTTCTTTCATCAACGACGTTCTATATAATATTCATCTTGTCGAGGTAGAGAGGACACGTACATATCGTTGCACCATTATAACGCACAACAAACGCGTATATAAGCCGATATTATTAGTAATGTTATAATTTGGATTTGTTCAAGCACATTTTGACAATGTTTATATGTTTTCACAATCAATGCTACAATACAGTATCAAACCTCAGGAAAAGAATTTTGGATCTAGTCGAATGGCGGAAACGTAATTGTTTCACCAATATACTTCCCAACGAAAGTTTAAACTCACTAACACACTCACAATGTTGATTGTATATACTATTCACCCTTTGTCAAGGGTCAGATCATTGATTCAACAGAAAACTGTGATGTGGAGTCAATCTCAGCATGGATCCACGTTTTCAGTATGCCACTACATCTCGTGGATTCCCCAGCCGCTATTGACAGGTGTTGTGAACTCATCAATGACCCATACCATGATCTGCAAAATGGTTCGTTGGGGCCACGAGAACCATGTCTATGGCTGCTTATGTACCAAGTGATTTTTTTCCAAATGATGTGTGGCCATATAATTATTTATCCAGTTTTGAATGGATACAATTTCAAAACCTTATGCATATTAATTGCACGAGGATCATTGACCAAATTGCTGAAAAGCACATGCAGATATCATGCATGTGAACAGCTGCGGGTGTAAAATCTTGTGAAGAATTCGCCAATTTTCACTTAGTTTTTGAGTTCTTGAACTCATGACAAAAATCTTTTCAACGGTACGAATGTGTTTTACAATACATAGGTTCATGTGTAAACAGTGCCTTTATACAGTATTAGAACATTTTGAAAAGAATAGTTTAGAACAGTTGCCTGAAGTAAGTGGCTAGTTTTACACTACTGAGTGTAAACCTTTGATGGAAAGTATATATTGTGAACCGGTGAGTGTCGGGCCGGTAACCCTTGTCTGTCTGTCCTGGCCCGTATTACTGAGGGTGTAGATTAAGCATGAATCTCTACCCAATATCGCACTCAATGTCTCCGCGGTGTAGCTGAACGTCTTACACCAACATGACATTTATATGACTATCATTACGTCTTTATATATATCATAAATATTGCGGCAGTGCCAACAAATTCAGTGGACGCGACCCAGACACTTTATATACCGTTGCGTGGAAAACGGGTACTTGTCGAATAAATGTGTAGTCAAATGCTTCATCTTGTTCAGCTTTCTTCAAGCCTATTGCAAAATGAAAAATGAAAATATATCGTAATGATACTGATAGTGGTTGCTGAAAATATCAAATGTGCATATTTATAACACTCTAGGTTCACTCAGTAAAACAGTTTCAAAGCGTTATGGTATTATCACTATCTCTGTGTCACCGTACTCACGACTCCCAGCTCTCGGGGAAGTAAAGAGAGTGAATGTTCTTTGACGGCGCAGTCCACGTTGGGTTTGCGGATGGTTCCCCCAACGTTGGGTTGATAAATTGATAAATATACAACCCATCACGAGTTTAGACTCACTTAAAACACTCACTATATGTTATGAATATGCAATAATCACACGATACCTCTGGGACAGTCATATCACTGTGTGTCCGCCATCAAGTTTCTAATTGTACTGATTTCGTGCTATATTTAATTATAATATTAAGTATTCATCTTTCAGAACGGTCAGTGTGGTTATTGCCTCCCTCTTCAAAGACAAAATGTTTGACACGTAAATCAGTTTCAACAACATATTATGGTCTGTATGGCCCCGTTTGATAACACCGCCTGTATCAGTATTATATGCTTTCGATATCGGCCCGGTGGCGAAACGATTGGTCAAACAGAACTTCTGTTAGATACGGATTCGGACATGTATGACTTTGTCCCCCTATTTATGAACGTGTGTGTGTGCGTGCGTGCGTGCGTGCGTGCGTGATATATCACTTCCCCACTAGCGTGGGGGAACCATCCGCAAACCTTATGAAGATGCTTAATAGCATGTACAAATATTGATATTGTGAATATAAACAGCAGCGTTTGGGCGTAATTTTTTGGCTGCGTTTTATCATTTATTGAACTCCTAACAACGGTCTTTGTCAATGACACGAATGAATTTGTTTAACAATACACCAGTTCATGTGTAAAACAGTAACTTCAAACTGTTGAGAACATTCGGCAAAAAATAGTTTAGAACAGATGACTTGAGTGAGTGAGTTTAGTTTTACGCTGCACTCAGCAATATTCAAGCCATATGGCGGCGGTCTGTAAATAATCGAGTCTGGACCAGACAATCCAATGATCAACAACATGAGCATCGATCTGCGCCATTGGGAACCGATGACATGTGTCAACCAAGTCAGCGAGCCTGACCACCCGATCCCATTAGTCGCCTCTTACGACAAGCATAGTCGCCCTTTATGGCAAGCATGGGTTGCTGAAGGTCTGTTCTACCCTGGAACCTTCACGGGTCGATGACTGAAGAGAGTGGCTACATGTACACTATTAGTCTAGACTTTCGATGGGTGGTATACTAAAACAAAGCTCTACAATAAGCACATTCAAAATCTGAGTAACAACCGCGACTAACATCACCATACCCATTGATTGCAGTTTGTCTGTCTGGCTGGCTCTGTCTCTGTGCAATTTCAGACTGAAATATGATTTTTAAACGTTTGACGTGTAATACTTGTATCAGATATACATGAACCAAGCAACGACCGATTGGTGTGCATATACAACACCAGAAAAACAACCCGCAATGCTCCTGGATGTCTTGGCATATGATGTATGTGATTGGTGTTGGAAAATCTGGTCCCTACTCGAACGGTCAGATACGTAACAGGTTGTGGGATAAATACCGATCTCACATTTGGTTGCCGGCAGTGTCTGCATACTTGTCCTAAGGAGGTATTAATAAAGTATTCCTATATATCCCTGGAATATATGCTAGTGAGATACCTACAGAGTGTGTGACTTTGGTATTGAAGTTGCAACCAAGGGGGTAGAGCGTATTTGCTTCTCGCCTAAGACTCATGTTCGATTCCAAATATGGGCTCCACATGTAAAAGCACGCCGTTTTACAACTCATGATTACTCAATCCGGTCGTGAGATGTAATGGAAAAAATCGGAAATATGTGAAGGAAGGTAAATTTTCAAGAGGATGTAAAGTGGACACAAGAGTCATGTGCTTAGTAGTGCACAAGAACTTCCAGCTTCTTACAGGTACACTCCTTTGATCTCCTGTTCGGCTGAACAAATGAACAGTTTTATGTAAACCCTTCAGAACAACTGCTAAATTGACCTTGTTCTAGACATGTGTTGTATGTGATGTTACTATGGTAACTAGAGCAACAGGTAATCTGATGGCACATACGTATGCTGAATGTATAATGAATAAAACCACATAGCTAACTTTGCTCCCTGTGTGGGTAGTACAATGAACAGGTATTTCGAGTATTTGCTCGATAAAAACTGTTATCAGAGCGTAATAAACAACAATATTGCCCCCGTAAGCTGTGTTACGGGTAAGAGTCATACAAATGTTTGTTCTGCTATATGTGTTACTGCATTCCACAATTGACTAGATGCAGAACGAAGTTGAAGTGCTGTGGAGAAGTGGTATGTTGTGCTGTGCGTGAAGCGGGAGACCCAGTCTAACTTCCTTATGACACTGTATGGTGAGAAGGGCAGAAAATACCACGTGACAGCCACCCGACTGTCATTAACAGTGAACTGCATGACACATAAATAGCCCATTGTCAAACAGTTCGTGCTGGGGACCTGACGGTGGGCGTGCTGCTCAGGGATCTAAGCAGATTACGGATTAGAGTCGGACAATGAGTAATATTTTACTCTTCAAATGATTAACACAATGAAAGCACAGGGCACAACAGCACAAATACACCGGTTAATGGAAAAGGTATTTTTACATACAATCATAAGATTTATAACCACACTTCAGACAGACATGTTTATGTCGATACACAATTGCTAAGATGAAAAGTGTGAACTTACATGAGTCGGTGAATTTAGTTTTACGCCGCACTCAGCAATATTCCAGCAATATGGCGGCGGTCCGTAAATAATAGTGGTTGGACCAGACAATCCACTGATCAACAGTTCTACATAATTGGGATACGATGACTTGTGTCAACTAAGTGAGCAAGTCTAACCACCCGATCCCATTAGTCGTCGCTTACAAGCGTGGGTCACAAAAGACCAATTCTAACTCTCTTCACGGGTGTGTACTTCAAATGATGACTACAATCACATCCGTAACCACACGGAAAATACACACTATTTTGCCATTTAACATTAGAAACATCACTATGTTTATAAAGACATTCATCTGGGATAAACGTCCAATCCATCATTCTAACGTTACTCTATACAGCGACATAAACTGAGATATTGCAAAACATGCAAATTGTTAATCCTACTAGTGAACAGATTTTCTAACTTACATATTATATATATGGCCAGGGGATCTAATTGTTCAGCTGAAAGGGAAAGACAGACTAACATGTTGAGATGTTTTGAATTTATTAATATTTTTGTGTTGTTTTTTCTACTGGCATCACACCACAGGCGAGTGGTGTGATTGTTGTCATAACTTAATGTATATGTCAGACAACTGACAAGTTGTGTGACTGGTTTTTCAACTGAATGTCTATATTCCACCATACACCAATTGGGTGACTTGTGTCTTACCTGAGTATGCTCCCAGTTTCATTGGGACAGGTTGGTTTTGTTTTAAAAGGAATATTTGAAAACAAATTCAGAATACATACTGTCATCATAGATGATTCTTTGTCTTCCACAGCAACTTAAATTACATTTCCACTCCTTAAGGTCATGGAATATCAATATAACAAAACATGATCAGGTCTCATTGTGATATAATGTACTTTTTATTGTAAATATACTGAATATGTATATGATAAATATGGTTTTAACACCTCCTTCGAAGAGATAGAGTTATAACAATGAGTCTATATATAGCACCAACAGTAAATCTGTCAAGACTGACCTTGTAATATTCTGTTACCCTGCTGACAACCTTGCAGCACATTTCACATACCATTCAACACTTTCTCCACAGGTTAATTATTTCCACAATACTATTCCAAACAAGTGCCCTTACTGCATCATCTTGAAACCCACATTACCTTTCACATCCTTGACGATAATTTTCTACTGGAAGTTCCTATTAGTATGTGTAAACACATAATGCATACACTGCAAGTTTCAGACAGCCAATATAAGTATTACAAAATAAATATGTAATGAGATTCTAAAAGGAACAAAGTGCTGGTCGAGGATGCTCACTAACAGATCTGATTCCTCTGGACATATTTTCCCACAAAAAAGGTTTACACAATATTACCAGGGACTATAGAAACTTGATGGTCAAACCCAAGAAAAGCAAGTGCGATATTTCCTTAGGTGCAGTAGATGCCTTTTTCACACAAAACCAAAAACTGTGTGTAACTGTCCCCATTCTCTATATAGTTCTCTATATATCTGGGTCTCACCAACACTAATCTTGGGTTACATTTCACTGGTTCTCATAATTTCAAATTACCAACTTAATTTGCTTCACTACCCCGTTTTAATGAACCTAACCAAATACACCATACAAACCAACAAAACCAGTGTTTGGATTAACGTCATGGTGTCCCAATGGCTATGACAGAGTTTGCAAGATTGAAAGGATGTCCATAATTTTGAAAAACATATTTTATGCATATAATTCATATATGCAATGGCAAATTTCTGCATGGTGTCAGCTGTCAAAGCTGACAATTCTGTATGAAACACACTCCATGGTAGACGGGGGCGGATACACCTTTTTGAGAATTGGGTGGGTGGGTGTGTACACTATGGAGAAATGGCTGGGTGGACACTTCATTTTCACCCGAGTTTCAATGGTCATATAACAAAATTTCAGCATCCCTTGCATTCCTAGTCTGGAACCGCCTGTGGTAGATATTGTTTGTCCTGTATCCCTGGTGGCGAGTTATCATGTCTGCTGTGCATCTTTGTGGTTGTCCTTTGTACTTGGCAGTGTGTCATGTACATCTTTGGTGGGAGACATTGATGTGTGATTGATGCCACTGTTTGTCCTGCATCTTTGGTTTGTCCTGCATCTTTGGTAGTTACATCTCATGAACATCACTATGTGAGTCCTGCATCCTTGGCCATCTTGAAGAAGATACTGTTTGGTTGCTGCAGCAGATTCTCTGGAGTGTCATACTCTGCTATACAACCTTGTTCCAGCACCAGAATCCTGTAAAGATGTACAGGATATCAAGAGGTTCATTACTTAAAATGTTTGAACGTATCTACAACCAAGTGACATCTTCCAAGATGACCTTACATTAGTTTAGTATCATGGCAAGAGAAACACATATAAGAAAATATGCTCACCTGTCATAGTCCATGACTGTGTTGAGTCTGTGGGCGATGGTCATCACGGTGCAGTCCTTAAACTCTGTCCTGATGGTCTGCTGGATCAGGTCGTCCGTTTCCATGTCAACGGCTGCTGTAGCTTCATCCAGGACCAGAATCTTGGTGTTCCTCAGTAATGTTCTTGCCAGACATACTAGCTGTCTCTGTCCAACACTGGAAACGCAATACTGATAGTGGTAAATATACCACATAAAAGAGTGCTCTTCTCCACTAGCATCAAGATGTGATGAAGAGTGAGTGAGCGAGTGAGTGATTTTAGTTTTACGCAGGACTCAGGAATATTCCAGCTATATGGTGACAGTCTGTGTGTAATCAAGTCTGAACCAGACAATCCAGTGACCAACATCATGAGCATCGATTTGTACCATTGGGAACTGATGACATGTGTCAATCAAGTCAGCGAGTCTGACCACCTGATCCCATTAGTCGCCTCTTACGACAAGCATAGTTGTCTTTTGTGGCAAGCATCGGTTGATGAAGGCCTTTTCTACCCCGGGACCTTCGCAAGAGATTCAGCGAGTACTGTTTGATGCTTCTTTCAGCAAAATTCAAGCAATATCACAGTGGGGTGGGGGAGGGGACACCAGAAATGGGCTTCACACATTGCACCCATTGGAGGACTCACATCCTGATCCTCGGTGTGATGGAGACATGTTTGTAAGACATAGACCCCTTCCATCTTGTATGAAGCTGACAGTAACAAACACGGCCAACAATCCGATTTGTCAAAACATTCCAGAATGAATGCTATATATTGTCGAAGGACACTCACACATTCTCAGCAAAAGAAAGAAGGAAGAAGGTATCTGTTTTTCAATTGCTACATATATTACATTGTAAATTGATTTGTATAATGGGTCACAGTTGTGCTTTGCATTTGTTTATTTCTGTACAATCTAACACTGTGGAGTCTCTTACACCTTGATAATCATGTACCATCTCTGTGGTGTAGTGGGGATAGCCTCTGTCCTTTTCCATCCCTCTCATTTTGTAGCAACAATCTACAGACAACATCACTGGGAAATATATGGTATTAAACCATGGTTTGCATTTTTAAGCATTGTGAGGCAACAATCTATTGCATTTTTGAGCATTGTGAGGCAACAATCTACAAGCTCCATCACTGGGCATTGCATGGCAACAATCTATTGGGCATTGTTTGGCATCATATAGCACCATGCATCAAATATCTGCACCACTGTGATATTCCACAGACATTCCTAAGATCAAGCACAGTGTCTCAAAAACCGTCAAAGCGCAGATGGCTGCGATCTGTAAATAGTCAAGTCTGAACCAGACGATCCAGTGATCAACAGCATGAGCATCGATCTGCACAACTGGAAACCAATGATACATGCCATTAAAGTCAGTGAGCCTGACCACCCAATCATGTTAGTTGCCGCTACTGACAAGCATAGGTAACTGAAGGCCAACATTCTATCCTGGACCTTCACAGGCAAACCTTGCATGAACAACTATGATGAGGAAATGATACCATGGTTACAGAGATGCACATATTCTGACCTGAAGTTCTCTCCCTCCTCCCCACACTCATGGTAAATAGTGTCTGGGAAGGTCTGTATGAACTGCTTCAGGTGAGCCTGATCCAGGACCGTCCACAGCTCTGCATCACTGTACTCATTGAACGGGTCAAGATTGGAGCGGAGACTCCCTGTGAAGATCACTGGATCCTGAAATTAGATAGAAAAAGTATATATGGATAACAACTGCTTTAATTCAAGAGTGTGACGAAAGAAAGAAGAAAGAAATCACTAAGTGAAAAGTGAAAAATCCAATGTGGCATCAAAACTCCCACGATATTTCCAGCAGCGACTTCAGACAAAATATTGTTCTTGATTCAGAAATGACAAATACCCCAAAGGACAAAAAATTTCATTGGAATAAAAATGTTCAATTTATGCATAATGTTAAAAAATATCTTACCTGAGGGAGTATGGTGAGTTTGCCTCTGAGATCATGAAGTCCAAGAGAGCTGATGCTCACTCCATCTATGATTATCTCCCCTGCTGCAGCCTCAATCAGTCGGAACAGTGACAGAGTCAGAGATGACTTCCCAGCACCTGTCCTGCCCACAATGCCCACCTGGAATACAAGGATGTTAGGATCAAACACAGTCTATGATTATCTCCCCTACCACAATCAGAAATACACAAGGATGTTACGAAAACACTATCTGTGGGTATCTACCTTCTCTGAGTCTGGAATTCCCCAAGTCTCTAATATTAGCATCGTAGTTATGTTGAAGGCTTGATTATCCTAGAGTGTTATATGAAATCCTGCATGTGGAAACTGTCTATTAGAAACAGTTAAATTTTGTTAGGTTGATCATGTGTGGAATGTCCATCACTGTTAACATGAAACGCCTCATCTGACAGACTCATAAATATTCATATATCTAGTTTTGTAAAAACTGTATCAGCCTTGAGAACATATTTACACAATGTTAGCAAGCTTTCAACCAACCTTCTCTCCAGGACTGACAGAAAAACTGATGTCCTTGAGGATGAGATCTAGTCCGGGTCGATAACGAGTGCTATAGTTTTTGAAGGTCACAGCACCAACATGAGGCCAGTTGGATGGAGGCCTTGTTTCTTCAATGCATGCTGGAGCCTGGGCAGTCATATCACCATACACGTAAGAATTGGACTGATTCTGAGATCCTATATCCTGACTCTGGTAGCTCTAACCAAGAGTTCAGGTCAATGTTTGCAGCTTATTCTTGAGATTGGATGAGTAAAATTAAACAAAAATATTGTTTTAAGGATACATCTAAACACTTCACAAGTACCATGCCATGTTTATATGAGACCAATATCATTCTGATCTCCAAGCAAATGATCTATCCACATGACGTTGTTGAGGATGTCACATGACAGGTCATGCAAGCGTAACTTAATGATGCCTTTAACACAATGATGTTCAGATTCCAACATATGTCTCTTGAAGTAGTTTACCTCCTGCTTGAGCTGGGTGTACTCCTGTATCCTCTCCACCGACACTATCATCGTCTCCACCTCAGACGTTAGACGTGTCAGGAATGTTAGGACGCCCAGAACCTACGTAATTGACATCAAATAACAGATAACCAGGGTTAATATGATCTGGACTTTAGTACAAATCTTAGAGCAGACAGCAACAAATCTTACAGAACATTAATAATAACGTTGATGGCGATATTGTTGTGCCACAGCAGTTCTAAAGTTAAAATATACAAACAAAACACTTAATATTAATGGATATATTAATGAAAAGATTGAAAATGGACACCATGTATAGATACACAGGTATGACTTGCTCCACATGTCTGAACAGCTTTCAATGTACCAGCCATTGCAAAGATCTAACCTGGATGTGTAACAGGTAAGCAGAATAAACATAAAATGTACTTTAAGTGGGTTGAGTGAGTGAGTGAGCAAGCAAGTGTGTGACTTTGACCACTAGGCTACACCTCTGTCCTCTGCCTACTGAGAAATGATAGGGTTGCCTTGACGACGTGATAAAAACTGCAACTGACCTCTGTGGCATATGACAGCGAGAGTCCAACAACTCCTCCTGTCACTGAGTTCCGAGTGGCCACTGACAGCACGGATGCCAGCAGGACGATAATTGACCCCAAGAATTCCATACGCACACCGACCCATCTGGTCATGAGGTTTAAAGATTTCAGTAAACAGTAAAGAAGCATTGAAGAAATATTATTGGTTCTATGTATTAAAAACAAGAAACATTTTCTTTTCCATTTGTTTCAATGTTTCAGAACTCATGATCAAGTTTGCCATGTGAAAAAACCACTTGGTTTTTGGCACTCTGAATTGTTTGCTCAAAGGTATTCCAAGACTGGGACTGGAAAAACGTGAGAACATGCTAAAACCCACCCTATCTGGCCACAAAGACCTTTCACAAAGTCCTGTGTGTGGCAAGCCAATCAGATTTGACTGTAATGACAAAAGGAGACATACCTAACCCAACATGAGGCAATCATATTTGGATTCCCTGTATTCAATGAGTTAGTGAGTTGAGTTTTATGCCATACTCAGGAATATTCGAGCTATATGGCAGTGATCTGTAAATAATCAAGTCTGGACCAGACATTCTAGTGATCAACAACATGAGCATCAATCTATGCAAATGGAACCAATATTGTGTCAACCATGTCAGCGAGCCTGACCACCCGATTCCATTAGTCACTTCTTGCGACAAGCTGAGTCACCTTTTATAGCATGCGTTGTTGAAGGCTTATTCTATCCTATATCTTCATGGTTCACCTGTATTATGTAAATGTATGCATACATAGGTGAGTGAGTATGGGTTAACGCTGCTTCCAGATATTCCAGCAGTATCATGGCAGGGAACACAAGAAATGGGCGTCACACACTGTACCTATGTAGGGAATCAAACTCAGACCTTCGGCATGACAAGTGAATACATTAACCACTAGGCTACCTATCACCCAGTTTGTATAGAAAGTAATACATGAAGTGTGAGCAGATAACTACAAAGAATAACATGTCCTAAGGTCACATTGGTTCTTCTAGATATCACAAGCTTGACTACAATGTCTGACCTGCTAGCTGCAATGCCGCTGTAGAGGAATCGATTGTTTGTGTCCACCTTTGCCTCGGACTCCAGGATGAACCTGTCCTGGGCCTTGTATGCTCTGATGACACTCACTCCAGACAGTGTCTCGCTGAACTGACTGAAGATTGGGGATCTTGTCTTAGACTCGAGTCGCTTCAGCTGTCTGGATGTCGTCACGTAAAATCTCTGCAAGCAGTGTTTTCATACACCATTAACACATTGTAAATGATCTCATGATTCTGTTTTGATGATCCAAGAAGTTAAAATCCAAGTTTCCCCCTGATATACAGAGAGAAGGTAAGGCTACCTATTTCAACACTATACTAGTATATTTTCAGCTTCAGATGGTTCACCCAAATGGTTCAGAGGAGCATGGTGCTTGGGGCTTCTCAGAATTTTCCACAGGGGTAGGGGCAAGCAAACGACTCTTTGGTTCACCTCTACTCCAGATTTCCCCAAAACAAGTGACAGTCCTGGGCCTGGATTTTTTAAGTTCTCTTAGCGCTAGGACAGTTGTAAGTAAATGTTAATGTGTGGCACTTATGACTATCTTAGCACTAAGACAGCTTCAAAAATCTAGGCCCAGTAGTCCCACAAAGACCTAGATTTTCCTCAGACAATCAAGAGGTCTGTGGTCTCAAACTGGAAAAGAAAAGGGTAACAGCTTAGCCAGTCACGAAATGTTCATAGCCCTACAAACTTCTTAAACCTATTCCTAAAACATTGGCTACGATCAAAGTTAAGTATTCTTATGAACATTTCAAGAATAAGTGCCCAGGTCTGATTTGGCTTCATGCTTCCCCCATACAAGCAAACTGTCAAATCCTCCACAGATTTCCCTAGGAGTGTAACCCACCTGGATAAACACATACAGGATGAAGAGAGGAACAAGCGGTGCAAGGAATATGGGAGTGCTGTAACTAATGATGATGACTGTTGCAATAAACCGGGCAGCTAAATCAGTCCAGATCTCGATAGTGATTTGCAGCTGGTTGTCCATGACATCACAGTCCTGGGAGAACCTGTTCACGATGCGGCCTATGGGGGTGGTGTCAAAGAAGGACATGGGTACTCGGAGGACATTGGTGAGCATCTTGTGATGAAGGATGCGTGAGGCATACACAGAACGGATGTGAATTAGGAAAGCATAGCCAAGGACAAACAGACCTGTGAATAGACAAAAGTATTGTAAGAAGACACAAGAAATGCACTTCACACATTGAAACCATGGTGTTCATGACAATGACTATGCATGAGCCCTCTGATTTTAGGTTAATATGAGGACATAAGTCAGCATTTGTTACCTAATGTACTAGATTATCATCTTTTTAGGTGGAATATTGTTTAAATATAGAAAAAAATGAAATTTGCTGAATGTTGCTGATTAACATGAACTCACTGTAATTCATAAACCTTTAGCAACAATGTTATATCAGTTTCAGTCTGAGACTGCTTGATGCTTTTAAATACAAATTAATTCCAACATGGCCACTCATCATGTGCATCTGTCTCATAATTACCATTGAAACAAATCAAATCAAAATGCTAAAGTTCTATCTTTGACAGTACTCTATAGTTCAAATGTATGTTTGATGTTTTAGGTCATACCTACCCTGAAATGCACCAGCTAGAGCCACCCTTTAAAGTACAAACAGTTATACCCACACTCTAATGCACCGGTCACACCCACCCTGAAAAGCACCAAACAGTAACACCCACCCTGTAATGCATCAAACAGTTACACCCACCCTGTAATGCATCAAACAGTTACACCCACCCTGTAATGTACCAAACAGCTATACTCACACTGTAATGCACCAAACAGTTACACCCACCCTCTAATGCACCAAACAGTTACAGGAACCCTGTAATGCACCAAACAGTTATACCCACCCCGTAATGCACTAAACTGTTACACCAACCCAGTAGAGGACCAAACAGTTATACCACTCTCTGTAATGCACCAAACAGTTACAGCCACCATGTAATGCCCCAAACATTTATACCCACTCTGTAAAGGACCAAACAGTTATACCACCCCCTGTAATGCACCAAACAGTTACACCCACCCTGCAATGGACCAAACAGTCATACCCACCCTGTAAGGCACCAAACAGGCCATATATCCCCATGTAGTAGTCATTGCGCTGTCTCCTCTCAGTGCTGTTGGGTAGGAGGCTGGTGTTGCCAAGAGTGACATCGTCTGTCCACCGACTCAGCCAGATCTGGCCCGATACCTGGAAGGCTTCGTACAACACGTACATAGACATGGCTAACACCACATGCCAGACACCTAGCGCCTTGAAGTAGCTCAGGTACACTTGTAATTTCACCTGCAATTTAAAATAGGAAAGCACCATTATCTCATGGTGACAGTTGGTATACATAACAAATATTTACATTTTCAGTAAAAATGCACAGGTCCAGTCTACATAGGTTCTAATTGCATCATGTTGACACAAATACACCTACTAACTAGTCTTGATTTTCTGGTTTCTGATTTTCTGTTTCTAGTTTCTGATTTACCTGGAATTTTAAAAAAGAAATTTTCACAGAAAGAGCTACAAAATTAATATAAACAGATTATGAAAAGAAATAGAAATATGAGTAAGAGATTTGCACTTGATTCAGAACTTGATAAAAAATAAAAAAGGTCTGCAGCAGTGATGACCAGAGTTATTCCCCATAGGTATGTTCCACATTTCCTCCACCAGAGGAGGTGTTAGTAAAGATCCAGCTAAGATGGCATTTGCTAGGAGAGGGCACAGTAGCTTTGAGATTTTGAGAACACAAATGAGAAGTGTGTTATCTCATCAATACCCTTTTTGAAGAAAAAGGGTAAGCCAGAGTGTCTAAAATGAGATGGTCAGTGAAACTGCTAAGCATTTACACTGTGTGGCTCTGTGACACACATTTTCAGTCAACTAAATATGCAGATCTATTTATTACAAATAATGTAATCTCAGATTATATGTTTGTGCTGTAATGCCTGTGTTGTGTTATAGGTTCACTGAAAACTCTTGACATATATCTAGAAAACAGTTATGGTTAATGAGATGTTTTACAGTGTTTCATATGATTAGAAATGAATGAATGTTTCTTGAATGTCTGAAAAACCATCATTCAAGGATTTGTGGCCAAATCCCTCACACCTACTAACTAAGGGTCACATGCAACGTAAAACACAACTTTGCAGATTCTGATACCTTTCAGTATGCACTTGCCGAAATAAATCATCAAAAATGCCAAATCAACTTATAGTTGAAAAAAAAAAGCAGCGATGAAAAAAAGGCCAGTGAAATCGGAGTTCAAATGATTCACTAAATTTCCCCCAGTGCTGGGTGAAAATGTGGTTTTAACAGCTGTGCTGCGCTGCGCCCATAACGCATGCGCAGTGAATATGTTCACGAAGCTTGAAACAGTAAGCATGCCCGGAGTATGAGGTTGTGAGCAGTAGTCTTACCTTGGTTGTGTACACAAACAAGTAAATAATCTACTCGCTACATAAAAAAGGCTAGCTGATTGTGGAAGCAGCCTCTACCACAGAGGAAGCTCAATGTCTGGTTTATTGACACCTATATGTCTGCCTGTCTGCTTAGGACAATATGCAATAGACTGCTTCAATCACTGACCACATGCAATTTGAACTGAACACCTATCAGGCTAGGCGCCATAAATAAGATAAATTGATTTATGACTCGTGCACCTGAGTGCTATCTCTGCCACATTATGTAATTAGGCAGGTGTGATACTTGTACACATGACATGTTTTTATGTCTGTGGGTTGCAAACAAACTACATCCTTTTTTCTCGGATGACTGGATCTGACGGAAACTGGTGCAATCTCTGTCTGTTTCAAGTCCTGCTTTGTACATGGACAAATAATAGTTTCCAGCCATCTCTACTGAGATGATTTTTGATTGGATTGAACGCAAATTCAGACAAAATGTATTTACAAAACCCAATATCTCTATATACATTCTTTATGGATAACAATTTCTTCTAGTGTATATGATTTTGTTTGAAAATGATATACAAATCCATACTGAAACGATGCATCAAGTACAATAAATATAGTTGTTATGCATGAAGAATCTTACTTTCTTGCTACTCACCATACTTCTAAAAGGCCCATCAAACAGATCACCTTTCTGTACACACAATGAGCCGTAAGCGTATCAGCAAATGAACCAGCCAATTGGAAGCCGTCGTTACATTTGAGTGCACACCCACCTGCTTGACTGAGTTCAGTCTTCCGAGGGCTTTGTTTCGAGGGAAGTAAGCCCAAACTCAAAATATTCCACATTTGAATCGCAATTGTACGCTTATGATTTTGTTCGTGTTTTACAAGCAGCAATGCATATTATATATCATGAAAAAACTGTGTTTTAACTTTGTTTGATTTTTGGGTTGCATGTGACCTTTGAGTGTGTTCTGTAGTAGTTAGTATTCTATGCTATTCTTGTTTGAATCTGGGAAAGTTTAAATGTCTGTCCTAGTGTAATGTATTTTCACCTGCAGTGTATGCTGCAGTTTTGCCTACTTAGCTTGAGCTCATGTCAGTCTAAAACTTGAAGAGGTCATCCCAGAAGCCATTACCATAAACATTTAGATTTACACATTTAAATGAGAATTTTATGCCCAGAAACATTTTTTTACGTTTGAATGCTGAAAACTGTAGCCCACAAATCCATAAAGACAGTGTACATCCCCAGCCATACACTATCTATCTCCAGATTTCATTATCTATTAGGACCTTTTTTTAAATCATTGACATAGCTGTGTTGCTGACAACTAAGAGTGCTCCTCTAATCAACACAGGCTTGAGATGCAACAATTCCACTGAATCAGTGCCTGAATCAGTTTTGATGAACATCTGACTACAATAGAATGACCACAACGAAAATCATATCTTCCTATTATATCTTTCATAAGACATGCTATTGCAGAATATCGCATGTTTGGGGTCATTATAAAAGGAATGAACGTTGTTCCAATGAGTGGTTACCTCCATGCATGTTCTAAGCCTTCTGAAGCATTTAGGAGTTAGGACTGTCTTGATGCAAAAAATACATGGCAAAACTTGTAACTGCAGTTACCCATTTGTGCACTGTGTGAGAGACATACAATTCTGTATCATATGCTCTGAAAAGTACACAACATTTCTTAAAGAATGCAAATGTATTCACATTTCAGGGCAGCTATAAATCTAGCCTCGCGTAATCAATGTTCGCGCATCTAACACGTTTAGGCACAATATGCAAATTAACAAGGCACATGAAAATCAAGAATTATACAAACCTTCATGAATATAAATTGTTCCTAAAAACATACATTTCAGCATTTGACACATCGCTATTGTAGCGGGACAAAGCCATCACCTACATGAAAGTATCAAAGTCAAATGTGCACAAGGACATCAATATTCATGATAGCTAAAATCCGGACAAACAATGTCGTTCTACATGCCTTTGGAGACATTTACTGAATAGACACAAGCATTTGTTCGCTATTCACTGATTAGTACTATTTCATTTGGTCATAAAAAGTCATATTAACTGCTTTTACTTTGTAACTTTTCATGAAAATTTGTTGTAAAGTTATAAGGATTATTTTTCCCGGACAACACCCAACCTTCTGGGGTCATGACCTTTTAGCATTACCCTTTACCATGATGTCATGGATGAAAACTATTTTTTAGGGATTAATTTCATCTTGATGTTTTTGCATCAGTGCAGAAGAGTAAAAATATGTTTGCTGGGAAACTTTGGATAATAAACTCTACTTTGAAGTTTGTGATTTCCGAATTGTGACAGCAGGAAGAAGAAGACGACTTCTTGTTTACAAACACGAAATCTTACGTCACACTTTTATGTGTAGCGACCATGTAAATCCAGAAGTGATAGGTGCACGAAAATAGATGTCCATGAATTTACATTACGCCAGGATATATATTTTATGCATAATAAATGGAAGAGTACAAACAGTTGAAATAGAGGTAGAGAACAGTATCAAAGTAGCTGCAACACTGATGGCTACTTTCTCTGCTGCAATACTTTGGGCTACCTTCTTTGCTGCAATACTGTGGGTTACTCTCTGTTACAATACTGTGGGCGCCTCTGCTGCAAACTGTGGGTTACTCTCTCTGTTGCAATACTGAGGGAGACTTTCTCTGCTGCAATACTGTGGGCTACTTTCTCTGCAGCAAACTGTGGGCTACTCTCTCTGTTGCAATACTGTGGGCTACTATTTCTGCTGCAAGAACTATCCCTGATGTAGTGAATGTGGCTACTACCTAAGCCGAGACATCTGTTGGGTATTATCCCTGATGTAGTGAATGTGGCTACTACCTAAGCCGAGACAACTGTTGGGTATTATCCCTGATGTAGTGAATATGGCTACTACCTAAACCGAGACAACTGTCGGGTATTATCCCTGATGTAGTGAATGTGGCTACTACCTAAGCTGAGACAACTGTTGGGTATTATCCCTGACGTAGTGAATGTGGCTACTACCTAAGCTGAGACAACTGTTGGGTATTATCCCTGATGTAGTGAATGTGGCTACTACCTAAGCTGAGACATCTGTTGGATATTATCCCTGATGTAATGAATGTGGCTACAATCTATGTTGAAGCAAATGATGGGTAGTATCTTCTTTGCTGCAACTGTGGGATATTCCATTGCATTTCTGATGCATTGAGTGTGAAGCACATTCTGCACCTACCGTGCCAACTTCGACCTCCTCCTCCTCAATGAGTTGATCTACTCTGGCCGCATTGCCTGGTACGACATCTACCTTATCACCATGCTTCTTTCTTCGTCTAAGTGACACCTGGAGGGTAGGGTCTGCTGACTGTCCATCACTGAGCATTGATGACTGTCTGTCATCAACAAGGAGAGTTTGATCTTTAGCAGGTGCTTGTACAGGTTGGCAAAAGCAACATTTTATATTTGACTAAGACACCAGGGAAAAGTATTATTAGAAGCTATTTTTGAGAACTAGTTATCTGTTACTATATACAGCAAATCGTTTCCAAACTGAGATTTCGTGAAATTTAAATACACTGAGGAACAGAATATCAACTTCCAGTCATCCCTTTTATGGATACCAGTGATGGTTCCTGTTTGGCAGGTAACAATTCACTGACCCACCTCCTTATTCTCCTCATGATGTGACCCCTCATCATCTCATCCCCTGATGTTTCAGTCTCAGATGGTACAGATGTGATTCGCTCCAACATACCCTTCCTGATCGCTTGGGCTGGAACATATATGCCACTTGTCTTATTCTGCTTCAAATCATATAATAGTATCATCTGAATTTTCACTTTCAAATTTGACAAAGACCTTGCAGGACAGACATCAAGACTTTCACTTGCCACTGCAGAATGTAGTCTCAGGCTAATAGATACCATCCCCAAAAGCATGGGTATAGTCCTGCAAACCAAGAGTAATCCATTCAGTCTGGGATGTGAACACATAAGTTTACTCCACACAAGGCACTCTGAGCCCTTGTCATGAAAGGAAACAGGTCTTTCAGACGTTCTCAATATATGATGTCCATATCACCTCGATCAGAAGACTAACTCCAATCTATCTGTCTCAGTAACTCTGTAGGCAATGGTAGATTACTGCTTGCGCTCATATATATTTGTTTTCTGACTGAGATAAGCATCTACATAATCATACACAGTCATGTAGCTCATTGTATCTTTGCTGGAATGTTTTCAAGCAAACTGAACGCTTGTTTACTCACTGTCTGATTCAAGACTGGTAGTACTTCTGGACAACAGTTCCCAACTATTGGTCTATGTCTCAGATCATAAATAAATTGAATTGAGTAAAACCTACAGAAAGTGACAACACAGTAAACATTTTATCCTTCTTCAAGTAGAATTAGCTACAAACTCTGAGAACAAATGATATAATGTTTGTACAAATCATCTGGACAGGTCGCAAAAAGCATACAAATTTCTAAGGTATCTCTCTTGATTCAACTATGGCCATGCAGCTCAATTGCTAATTTACTCCTTTCATGATAAAGCTGGACAGATCACAGTTGAGCAATTCATACATACTCTGTATCATATGATACGCCACTGTGGCCATCTTGGTCTATGTATGTCAGTTTCAGTGACAAGCATGTGATGGTGCCCTTTAATCTCAACATGGTGACAACAAATCTGAACACTTGCCAGTAAAAGTTCTGTCCGTACCACCAACCCCAATCAAACACCAAAGTTACAAACTGACATGCATACCTGACCCTAAATATACATTCAATAAACTGAAAAAGGTATAACAAACAATCAGTGAACTTGTTTCAGTGTTGGAATATTACACCGGGGACGGGGGAATATTCTATGTAAACGCGGGGGGTACATCGGAACTCTTGCCTTCATCTTCCTCATCCTCCCCATCACTGTCTTCATCATTGTGCTGGGTGAGATAGGTAGTCAGGAACTGGGCAAAAGCACCATTGTGAATCATGAGCTCCTCATATGTACCAATCTCAGAGATCTGGCCATTGGTCAGAACAATTATTGTGTCCACTTGTGGCAGCCAGTGCACTCCATGGGTAACCAGGATTCGTGTCTGCCAGATAAAAAACACTCATGTTTAATCTGGTTTCCACTGATCATGTATAATTTAATGGATGTACTGTAAGCAAAAGCATTGTGCAGTTTGGTTGCCAACTATACATGGAGTAATGGAATTTGAGTGCTTCTAGTATTGAAACGGGTAATACATGTACTTGCATGTATTTTGATTGATTGAATCCCGTGCAATGGAGCAATTCTCTGCTTTTCATATATTTCCATATTTGGTTCCAATAGAGTGATGTAATGTTTAACATCGAAATGATGCTTGTTCAGTGCAGTGTTTATTTAGTTTGCCTAGACTTTGTCAAACAAACATTAACAGTAAAATATGTGTAGTGTACCAAAATTTCATGAATAAACAGACAGGCCCATCTTTTGCTGTAGTACCTTTGACTTTAACAACCCATCATGTCCTACAAGGTGCTGGAAGATGTGTTTGCCAACATGACTGTCAACGGCACTGAGAGGATCATCTAGAAGATAGATGTCAGCATCGCTGTACACTGCTCTGGCTAGAGACACTCTCTGCTTCTGTCCTCCGCTCAAGTTGATGCCCTGGTGACAAGATAGGAAACAAGAAGAATATCAATTTGTGGAAATATAGTTCCTCCATGAAAAGTAACTCATTTGAACACTTCTGAAATATATAAGCAATGAACTTGGTAAATTAACTGCTTTCTGAATATATTCAGACAAGAACTGAGAAATAATCCAGACGTGTCTAGGACAGGGCCAGTTTGTTTTGTCAGGAATGACTGGATCAAACACTGTACTTCTTCTAGTGAAATGTGTTTACCTTTTCTCCTATTTCTGTTTGGTCTCCTCCTGATAATATTTCAAGATCCTTGTTTAAAGCACAGGCACTGACCACTTTGTCATACAGCTTTTCATCCATTGGCTTCCCAAAGAGGATGTTGTTCTGCAGGGTTTCGTTCTGGATCCAAGCTTGTTGAGGAACATAGGCTATACTTCCCTTGTAACATGCAGAAAAAAACTCATCTGATTGGAAATACATGTATTCAAAGAACTTTAGTCAGACCTTCCACTGCATTTTGAATGAAATAAAGTATTTGCTTTCCTAAAAAAACCCTAAAATATTGCTCTCCTTCACCATTAAGGACTTCAGACTGATATCTTCAACACATAAACATTTGTTCAGTTCCTAAATCATCACTGCTCAAAAGGAAGGAGTGAATTACTTCAAATTTCAATACCAGTATGTATATATTTTCCAGCAGCTAATTTATCATACTGAGCTTGACAAAGAGGAAATGGCGCCACCACACCTGAGTGATGTCCCTCAAATTGTTATCAGTAAAGATAAATGAACCTTAAACATCCCTACATGCCAAACCCCCATGCTGACAAATCCTTCCATATTTCATGACCCCTCTTCCCTTTAAACCCCCATCCCAATACCCACCTTACTCTCAAACCAGCATCTACCCAACAAACAGTCTTCAGGTGTAACATACCTTCATGTTGACGAATCCCTCCATCTTTTCCATCTCACCCAGCATAGCAGACACCAGGGATGACTTTCCCGCCCCCACCTGACCCACCACTGCCACTAAGCTGCCTTCAGGAATGTTGAGGTTGATTCTTTGAAAATGAGACAAAATAAAGCCTCTGATTTCTCAATTTACATTAAAGTGTAAACATTCTGATCCTCAATCCACAACCTGTTCACGTATGACAATTATATATATATGTAAATGTTTAAAAGTTACAAGTCTACTTTTATCTTGATGAAATAACAATCATGTGTGTGTTTTACTTTTGCAGCGAAGGCTCCAGCTCAGGTTCCCAGGCAAAAGATGCATTCTCCATAGTAACAGCATCATCTGTGAAAGATTGAACAATGTCCTTACAAGAAAAATGACTTTACACCTAGCTTATCTGATACACAAAACATTTCAACTTTACAACAGCATACAGAGGTTCCAGAAGAGCTATCCACAATGAGTGGGTATGTCAAGGACATGCCACACGTAAATGTGCAAATTCCTGGTTCATGTTGTGACAGCTTCTTAAAGGCTACAATGACGTTGTATATATACTCCCCCCACAAAGTGTCAGATACCATGATGTGGTCATAAATGAAGAGTGAGTGAGTGAACGAGTGAGTGAGTGAGAGAGTGAGAGAGTGAGAGAGTGAGTTTAGTTTAGTTTTACGCCATACTCAGCAATATTCCAGCTATATGCGGGCAGTCTGTAAATAAGTGAGTCTGGACCAGACAATCCAGTGATGCACAGCATGAGCATCAATCTGCAGAACTGGGAACCAATGATGTGTCACTCAAGTCAGTGAGCCTGAACACCCGATTCTGTTAGTTGCCTCTTACGACAAGTATATTCCCTTACATAGCAAGCATGGGTTGTTGAAGGCCTATTCTACCCAAGATCTTCATGTGTCCATAAAACACACTGAAAGTGTAATCCCAAATATAACATATGCTATTTGATACAATTCAGTTTTGTGGTGAATTATAATGGCGTTCATACAGCCAAACTCACCAAAGTGCTGACTGTGTGATATGCTTGATTCATCTAGGTCATCATGCCTCAGAAACTTGCTAATCCGCTCAAGGGATACTTTGGCCTGGAAAAAAACCCAATGTGTTCTGACATTTCGTTAGTTCTTTCATACACAGAACACACAGAAAATATTGTACAGGATCTGTCGGCTCCATGGAGTGGACTGGCTTAACTCCTGGCATAAGCAGTCATATGTCTCACCAGCTGTCTCAAGGGTGCAAAACCAGTCACATGTCTCACCATTCTCTCAAGCGGGCACAACCAGTCACATGTCACACTGGCTTCTCAAGGTGCACAACCAGTCACATGTCTCTTTGTTCTCTCAAGCGGGCACAACCAGTCACATGTCACACTGACTTCTCAAGGTGCATAACCAGTCACATGTCTCTTTGTTCTCTCAAGGTGTACAACCAGTCACATGTCACACTGACTTCTCAAGGTGCACAACCAGTCACATGTCTCTTTGTTCTCTCAAGCGGGCACAACCAGTCACATGTCACACTGACTTCTCAAGGTGCACAACCAGTCACATGTCTCTTTGTTCTCTCAAGGTGTACAACCAGTCACATGTCTCTTTGTTCTCTCAAGGTGTACAACCAGTCACATGTCTCTTTGTTCTCTCAAGGTGTACAACCAGTCACATGTCTCTTTGTTCTCTCAAGGTGTACAACCAGTCACATGTCTCTTTGTTCTCTCAAGGTATACAACCAGTCACATGTCTCACTGCATGAGTATTGATTAACATTAACAGCAATATCATAGTGGGGCACACCAGAAATGGGCTTAAGAAATTGTACCTCTATGAGGAAATCGAACCTGGGTCTTCAGCATGTTAAGCAAATGCTTTACCACTAGGCTACCCTACTGCCCCTCATGTCTCACTGGCTTCTTGTGGATACACAACCTCAAGGATACAAGTGGATGAATCTGGTGATTGCAAAACCAAGGACTATGAATAACTGAACTCTCATGAATCTGTTATAAGTGACATGTTAAAGTGTTACACAAGTTGCATCCTACAAACGTTTGAAACTTACTCGAACAATATCTGTAGCAACCATGGGAACTAGATTTATGGCCACCCTGAAGACGTTGAAGTAGGTTATTGCCACGAATGTTGTTTTAGCATCCAGGTAGTGAGATGGCGAGATGAACACGTATGTGACTAGTGTCGCCAAGGCAACCTGGAAGAGAAAAGAGTGAGTGAGTCAGTTTAGCTTAATGCTACTTTTGCAATATTCCACAATATCACAGAGGAAACACCAGAAATGGTCTTAACACAGTACCCATGTAGGGAATCGAGTCTGGGTCTTTGGCCTGACAAGCGAACACTTTAACAATTAGGGTACCCCATTGCCCTTGAAGAGAAAAGATTAAAGGAGGACACTGGAGGTGGTTCACCAGTAGCTTATTACAGCATTTGACAAAATCATTTTAGCTAGTTTTATCAGCAGAGAGGTTGTTTTTGGGGCCATGTAACTTATTCTGACAATAATAGTGAAAGTAGTTAGTGCATTCTTTTTAGTATGTTCCACAAATTTTCAGTACAACAACCAATGAATACTCACAAAATATGGTGATGCTGTCCATGAGAAGGTAACAGCAGAGAAGTACAGAGCGATTTTCCACAAGAAGTGAATCTCCATGTTACGTATTTTTTCAATCTTTCCTTTGAAAGATTCCTCCCATGCATACAGCTTCAGAACCTAAAAAGATAAAAAAAAAAGATGGAAAAAAGACAGTAAATTTCAGGTTTCTTGGTGTTTCAATATGAATAACGATAGTCATTCCGTTGGTATTGTCAGTGTTGAGGTACTTGAAAATATTCATATGTTAATTTGGTGTGAGAAATAAAGGCTTGTCTTGGTGGAAAAAACAGATGAAACATGTAATGTTACAGTCTAACATTGGTGAAGATGAGGTTAAAAAATCAGTGCATGAATGTAAAATATTTAAGAACTGACGTCACAAATAATTCTCTCTTTGAGACTCAAATGGAACAACAGCAACACAAAACCAGTCTGGAAATCTTAAAGTCATGGAAATTTATGTAATAACCGTTGTAAACCAAAAGTCAAGTTATTGAGCATTTGAAACATGGGAATATTTCATTTGAAACCTCTGGCTAATGCCATCAGTTCCAAATGTATAACACACGGAATTCAGAACAAAATAAAATACAAAGACAGAGTGCAGTCTGACCAATGACAGTGACCAAGATGAAGATTGTCATATTGTCACATGACGAAACCAATTATATTTCTTGTTTCACAGATTTTTGTCCTCAGAAAACTTACAGGCGAGAGAGAAAAAAAATAATCACCAGTCACAGTAATATCCCTTCGAAGTACTAAAAGTATGTCTATGGCGATTTATGGATTGTATATGAGGCAAAATACAATCTAGAAAACATTTTCTTATAAGTTTTCTTGGACAATAAAAACATTAGGATTTTTTTTCTTATTCTTAAAAAAAATATGACCAGAGGATCCATAAAACAAGATATAAAATTGGTCTAATGATAACTGCACTATTGGCAGGGGCCATATTCCATGTGATCTGTTTGCTCTCACTTTGATCCCGTTGAGCACCTCACTGATCGACCGCAGTCGTTTGTCCTTGCTTCCCATCATGCCTTCCTGCAGACTGTTCATTTTGGCTAGGATAAAGGCATTGAATGGCATCATAAGCAGAATAATGCCAAGCCCCGCAAACATAGCATAGCCAACTGTCTGGTAGAGGAAGATGAGCGCCAGGATGATCTGGAGTGGGCTGGACCACAGAGAAAACAGGTATGTCATCAGAATGTTGATGTTGTTGGCGTCTACTGACATCAGGTTGACGATCTCACCAACCGTAGAGTCCTTCTTGGCTTGGTTGTTCATTGTTAAAGACTGAAAGAATTTGGGGTGGATGTGATGTTAAGTCAATAGGTAATATTCCAGCTTTATTTTTTAAACAGCCACGTCAGAAACACCTTACAGCATGAGACGCAATTCAGTACAGCATGAGAAGTCAAACAATGTAACCATTATATCCTGTTCTCTAGGAATCTATTCCGCTCTAAATTAGAAGAAAGATTTGTATACATGGTCTCATGATAGTCATAGTGGGGTTGTTTAATGATGCACTCTGCAATATTCCAACTATATGACAGTGTGTCAACCAAGTCTAATTCAACAACAATACAATACAATGATAAATATCGATATAATTTGTTTTAAGTTCGATAAATAGACATAACTTGTTTTTAAGTTTTCTGTGTTCTCCTACTAAATCATTCATTTATCAGTGCCACTGTATTCACTTCAGTGGAACTATCCAATACAATACTGTCATGGGTCAAATTTGCTGTTTTCTATTGTTTCAGTACAGTGTGGAAACAGATCATTGACCGTGACATACCTTCCTGAAGATAACCGATATAAGAACTGCTCGTATCTTCATTCCATATATAAATGCATCATATGTGACTCTCTGTAGGATCAGGGACTGGATCTCCGATGAGACAAACAGGGCGACAGACAGGACATAACCCTTCCATGCTGGGATACTTGAGTCTTCAATGAAGCTTACCAACTCTCTGTAGAGACAGAACTCACAGGTAACATGATACATGACCTTTATGTGTGCATTCATGTTGGTGTGTAACTGACAACACTCTCTGTGATTACAGATCTCTCAGGGTATGTAAGAGACAGAATTAACCAATACCCCAGTAAGTTATGTGATTTTGGATCTTTCTGTGTGTTAGTGCCTGCATGCAATTGTGTGTGAGAGACAGAAGTCCCAGAATTACCCACTCTGTGACATAGATCTGTGTGTGTTTTGGAGACAGTAGTCAAAGAAACATGTTCTATGCAAACAGAGACATGAAATATGCAAGCACTTCCTAAAAACTTGGGATCAAATGTTATATACAACTTTTAAGACATTACAAATTAAAAAAGGTATGTTAACTTTACAATTATAATAGTGTATACATTTACCACATTTGCAAGAGTTAATTTAAGTTGTTTTACTCTGAATAATATTACCCACATAGTTTATATTTCACATGAACACTCATAATTGCTACAAGATTGTAAACTGCAGACACAGCTATAGGTCTCAGTAAACTTACCCCAGAATCTGTGGTGTAAACACAAGGAGTAAATCATAAATTAGTTTGGGGAAGTGGCTGATTAGAACTGGAATGCCAAATGTTTTCACCAGGGCCCACAAAAGAGATGGGTATTTGTTGGTCTCCTTTGATGGTGGAGATACATGTCCCTCTGTGTCTGCCTTCTTAGAGTCGATATTGTGTGACAGGAGTGGCGTTGTCTCATCTAATGAGTGATGGTTGGTGAAACGGACATAGGTGTTGCTTGTCTGAAAACCTTTCTGCTTCTTAGTTTTCCTGTTAAATACGAAATTAATGTGAAAATATTAGTGTTAATATTTTTCATACGATGCCCTTCGGCCGAATATCTCCATTGCCATGGTGATGCAATGCCATGATCAATGATATGACATCACATTTCATCTGTGATGATGTGTTCTACATACATACATATATTTTACTCAGTTAGATGATTTCAGTAATAAACAGAATATAATATTCATGTCCATATCATACCATGTTTATGACATCGGTGCCAAAATACTGACACATTTCTCGCTCAGGAAATATGATAATTTAGGCAATCATTGCATAAACATGGTATGACATGGGCACGGACATAATGTCCTCTACGGGCACGGACATAATGCCCTCTATGGGCACAGACATAATGTCCTCTATATCTCACCTTGAAACACACTATTTCCTGCCAATTCTCAGATCAAATCATGACAAACATTTTAGATGAACCATTGACAAATTGACATAGTGAGGATGTTTTTTACAGTGTCTGTGGATGATGACACAACAGTATACAAAAAGGGGTAAAACATTGGCTCTTTTACTTTTTAGCTAGCCATTTATCATTAATTGGCCAAGAGCTAATTGGCCAGTGGTTAAACTGCACAGTGTGTCAAATGGTGACCTTAACCTTTGAGCAACGTAGCTGCTTACAAGGACTAAGGTTAAATAACATCTGAATATTTAAAAAAAAATCTCTACTATCTACCAAAATATTTCCCAGAGCAGTGTGGAATAAGTCCATTGTAGGACAGCGTTGAATCATCTGTCATATTCAAGAGACAATATGATTCCAAGTACTCATTTAACAATTAATAATACATTACCATGCCCTTAAGTGCTGTGCCATCATTCTTTAATAAACATCAAGTCTGATACCTTTGGAGGTATCTATGACACGCAGATAATTCTAACTTACAAACAGATCTATGCTTCGACTAATCATAAAAAAAGTGCTATATCACAGACATTTATGCTGAATGCAGAATAATATTTGAGAAAGTGTTAGCACACAATCAGTGTTTTGATTTTGGACTAAATTAACCAAAAATGAAAAAAAATTCAAACCAGTGTCTCATCCAAGACAAGGTATTGGCCAAGTTTAATGATAAATGAATCAATAAAATGTCAGCATATCCACATATTTTTCAGAATTTTCTTGTGACCTTGACCTTTTCTGGAAATTACCTGTTTATGAGTTACTTACAAGCATGATCAGACATTGTACTTTTGATTTAACCCAAAATGTGCAGAAAAATGCACAACCCATTAAACACCTGTTCCACTCCATGGACACCAAAAATATGGAGAGTTGAAAGAGTTTAAAATTACCTTCAAGACTATTTTATTTGCAATGTGTATCTATAGCTGCTCATATTCACGATTTAACCTGGCAATATGGTACTAGCCCACTAAGATGGTTAGTTTAGGTAGCCAAATGACACACATTATGATGACTTAGCCCTTGTTTCAATCCATTGTTAAGTACCAGGCTAGGTAGCAACAAGCAACGTCATGCTAATCTTTTAGTAGATGATAGGAAAGGATGGTATGTGCATGTATCACTTCTTTCAGCTTACCTTTTAGATGCTTTAAATTCTTCACTCACTTGATGCCAGTTGGGAAGGAAAGGCTCCATTAGATTTCTACAGGTAGCATCTGGATGAAGATCATACACATCTTTCTCCTTCAGAGGATTCTTGTAGCCATTTATAACAAGTCTGAAACAAACAAATACAATTTCTTGGCATACCTTTCCTTCATATATCTGTTGATGATTAGGTATAGTTTTAGGTCACTTTTAGCAATATTGCACAAAAATCACGACTAGGGACAACAAAAATAGGCTTCTCAAATATCCCAGGCAGGGAATCAGACATGATCCTTTGGTGTGATGAGCGAATGCTTTATCCGCTCCCTTACCTTCATGATTGAGTAAGTGCATGAATTTAAGTGAAAATTAATCCATTATTTCTTGTTTTTATTTTCTGATGGTCTCAGGACCATTAATATCAATAAAATATTGAGTTTCAAAAAGACATACATAAAACTGACCGAGTTTGTATGATTTTATGCCTTTTTGAACAGAAAGGGCAATAAATGCGGTGGAATATTATAAGTTGTTCACTGGTCGCGATGGGGCCATGGGCTCATGTACCTCGAGGTTTGTTTATGTTCAACAGGGCTCGGGGAACATAAACAAACCTCGAGGGTACATGAGCTCATGGACCCCTCGCAACCAGTGAACAACGTATTTATCTTACCGAACACTTGAATTTTAATTTTGAACTGTTTGAAGCACTTCTGTCGAATGCAAGGCGAATTGCCATTTTGCAGACGACACAAGGTAAATAGATTTAGAATTATCTCCCTTCCATCAATTTTCAATTGCAAAACATCGGTAATTTCCGTGCTTGATGCATGATTCAATGTTATTCAAGATAAAAAATACTACCATGAAGCACCAGAAGAGTTCGGAATTCCCAGCGATGTACATTGAAAATAATACATTGTCTGTAAGTGGGATACATTGAAAATAATAGAATAGCGCTTAGCCAGTCAGAAAGCGACATTTGGGTGCGAGGTAAGATAAGACACATTGGTACCCACCGCGCTGTCCACTCATACAGAAACCTTGATAAGAAAGAGGCATCTACCTCTGGAGACTGGAAGACAAGAAATATTCTCTAATCAAATATGAACAACACAAATATTTCAACAGTACATTGTACATGTGTTGTAAACATACACTGGACAAAATAAGTTAGGGATATTGGTATTTTAACGATTGATATTTCACAAGTGTGTCAGTGACTAGATGGATTCAAACTCATAATTTCAAAATTCACACATATCCCTAACTATTTTCGTCCAGTATATTATTTCATCGTCAGTTTAGAGATATGTTGGTTTTCATTCAATGACTAATTAGTACTGTACATACAATAAATAAGGGGACTGAAGAAATGATACTAAAGGTATAATTTCAATTAAAGCCTATTAAATTCATTTCAGGTGTGAAAATCAATATCTGATCTTGGTAAATTACTTCAAATTCAGTAATTAAACAATTAATTTAGAGTGAATGAATGAGTGAGTGTAGTTTTACGCCACACTCAGCAATATTCCAGCTATAAGGCGGCGGCCTGTAAATAATTGAGTCTAGACCAGACAATCCAGTGATCAACAACATGAGCATCGATCTGCGCCATTGGGAACCGATGACATGTGTCAACCAAGTCAGTGAGTCTGACCACCCGATCCCATTAGTTGCCTCTTACAACAAGCATAGCCGCCTTTTATGGCAAGCATGGGTTGCTGAAGGCCTATTCTACCCTGGGACCTTCACTAGTCAATTAATTTAGAACATCTTACAATGTAATGGTAGAATTGTTGGTTAATGCAAGAACAAGGCATGACATGCTGACTAACAATATGTAATGAAGACTTCAAAGTTCTAAGTGAAGAGATACCGATCCTGGAACGAAATAGAACCTCATAAACAACTGCCAATTGCAACAGAAAGCATTCGTTGACAACATTCTGAGCTAAACATCAGGTGTACAACCAACATGGATCTCACTGGAATCAATATACTGGTACATCAATTCATATCTTATCTCAAGGAATTGTTTTTAAAGACTGCCCAGTATCTTACTGTTGCTGTGTAGGTTTTCCCCCTCTTCTCTGCAAATGAGTGTAGAACTAGTTGTACTATAAGGAGTAAATAGTAGCAGTAGAACATGGTGCACTTCAGGATACCAGTTGAACATGTCTGAAATGAGGGTTATTCACAACATACAGTACAGAACTGGGTGTACTGCAACATTTCTTGAGCAAGTCATGACAAACAAATATGGCCAAGTCTACAATGGTTCAAAGAAATAAAAGGACATTTTCAACATTACTTTACTCATTATTTTCAGAAAATACATAAATACAAACGGAAAAATTGAACTTATCTTGCATAATTTGTCCCTAGGATATAAGTAATTCTTTTGAGATTTTTTATCAGACAATTAAACCCACCATTATGTACACAAAAATCCATTTTAAACAAATTCCACCTTGCTCATTAGATTATGTGAATGACCTTGGGGATCCAAAAATTCAAGTCAGCAACATATGACTACTTTGAGAGGCATTTTTAAAGTCATATAGGTGAAGGAAAATCGAGTTCTGGAGATAGTCAACTTCTTTATTGCAAAGAGTGTGACATTTTAGTGTAGAAATGGTGATAACGATGTTTGTACCTTAGTAACACCACAACATAACACTCAGTGCAATAAAGAAGTTGACTATCCATAAAACTTGGTTTTCTTTAACACATAACAAGTTAATTCTTTTTGGAGAAGAGCTCAGTACCTACCTTTTGTATGATGATGTGGTAGAAGGGGATGATCCCGGAGAGGACCAGGAACAGCCACAGGAAGAACTGCACGCCTGATGTGATGAAACCCTTCCTTCTCTCCAGTACACACAGGCCACTGGACAACAGCTGCAGTCAACAGCACAGCAATGTAAACACCGAAGTAGAACAGCATTGGCACATCATGTGGATGACTAGCAGATTCCAAATTTATCACATCAAGAGATTATATTGCATTTCATCAGTGAGGTGTTTTCCTGCTATCAGTAAATACTTTTGGACTGGACAAACTGATTTCTTGCTGACAAGAATGGGCAATGGTGGCCCAGTGACATTTAAGATGCTGCAGTTTGCTTTGCACAGTTGCTTCCTTTGGCATGTCCCAAATCTATAATTGTGGATATTAATTTTGGTTTAGAACGTATGGCAAAACTGTTCTTCTGGTTTTTATTAAACCTACAAATTTTTGAGAACATTTAGACTTCAGCCTCACATATTCAGCAGCTATGTGAAACAGATTCGAAACCAACTCACTTACTGAAAATTAGTTTTGTTAATATTACTTGACATAAATAATTCCTGTGTTCTACTTACAAATGTGAAGATGAGGATGATCGGTGAGAGTATGTCAGCAGTGAAATATGTTGGAGACCGGTTGTCATGGTGACGACTGAGAACTTGTATCATGTTGACAAGTGTGGTCACAATCAACAGACAATTTGTGAACTACAAGTAAACAACAAATATGATAAAAGACATAAAACAGAGGTGTAAGATAGAATCCCCTTTCTTGATTTGGTTCTGAGTGACCTTAGTCAAATGATGGAAATCATGTAGCCATTTTTCATGTAATGCAATAAAATGGTGAAGAGGTAGATATTCACCTTGTATTTCACTGTAGTCAATAGGAAAACAGTATTGACCTGACAATTGCCTAACAATGCTTAATACTATCAATATTGATAAGTACCATGCCTTGTATAGTCTGCATGAAGTACTGTATCACCTTGTACCATGCTTGAAACAATGTCTGCAGCATGAATAATCACTTAGTTGTCATGTCACCTCAATAGAATGAATTTCATCTATTTGTACCATGCTTGAAACAATGTCTGCAGCATGAACAATCACTTAGTTGTCATGTCACCTCAATAGAATGAATTTCATCTATTTGTACCATGCTTGAAACGATGTCTATAGCATGAACAATCACTTAGTTGTCATGTCACCTCAATAGAATGAATTTCATCTATTTGTACCATGCTTGAAACAATGTCTATAGCATGAACAATCACTTAGTTGTCATGTCACCTCAATAGAATGAATTTCATCTATTTGTACCATGCTTGAAACAATGTCTATAGCATGAACAATCACTTAGTTGTCATGTCACCTCAATAGAATGAATTTCATCTATTTGTACCATGCTTGAAACAATGTCTATAGCATGAACAATCACTTAGTTGTCATGTCACCTCAATAGAATGAATTTCATCTTTTTGTATCATTTTTGAAACAATGTCTATAGCATGAACAATCACTTAGTTGTCATGTCACCTCAATAGAATGAATTTCATCTATTTGTACCATGCTTGAAACAATGTCTGCAGCATGAATAATCACTTAGTTGTCATGTCACCTTCAATAGAATGAATTTCATCTATTTGTACCATGCTTGAAACAATGTCTGCAGCATGAACAATCACTTAGTTGTCATGTCACCTCAATAGAATGAATTTCATATTTTTGTACCATGCTTGAAACAATGTCTATAGCATGAACAATCACTTAGTTGTCATGTCACCTCAATAGAATGAATTTCATCTATTTGTACCATGCTTGAAACAATGTCTGCAGCATGAACAATCACTTAGTTGTCATGTCACCTCAATAGAATGAATTTCATCTATTTGTACCATGCTTGAAACAATGTCTATAGCATGAACAATCACTTAGTTGTCATGTCACCTCAATAGAATGAATTTCATCTATTTGTACCATGCTTGAAACAATGTCTGCAGCATGAACAATCACTTAGTTGTCATGTCACCTCAATAGAATGAATTTCATCTATTTGTACCATGCTTGAAACAATGTCTATAGCATGAACAATCACTTAGTTGTCATGTCACCTCAATAGAATGAATTTCATCTATTTGTACCATGCTTGAAACAATGTCTATAGCATGAACAATCACTTAGTTGTCATGTCACCTCAATAGAATGAATTTCATCTTTTTGTATCATTTTTGAAACAATGTCTATAGCATGAACAATCACTTAGTTGTCATGTCACCTCAATAGAATGAATTTCATCTATTTGTACCATGCTTGAAACAATGTCTATAGCATGAACAATCACTTAGTTGTCATGTCACCTCAATAGAATGAATTTCATCTATTTGTACCATGCTTGAAACAATGTCTGCAGCATGAACAATCACTTAGTTGTCATGTCACCTCAATAGAATGAATTTCATCTATTTGTACCATGCTTGAAACAATGTCTATAGCATGAACAATCACTTAGTTGTCATGTCACCTCAACAGAATGAATTTCATCTTTTTGTATCATTCTTGAAACAATGTCTGCAGCATGAACAATCACTTAGTTGTCATGTCACCTCAATAGAATGAATTTCATCTATTTGTACCATGCTTGAAACAATGTCTATAGCATGAACAATCACTTAGTTGTCATGTCACCTCAATAGAATGAATTTCATCTATTTGTACCATGCTTGAAACAATGTCTGCAGCATGAACAATCACTTAGTTGTCATGTCACCTCAATAGAATGAATTTCATCTATTTGTACCATGCTTGAAACAATGTCTGCAGCATGAACAATCACTTAGTTGTCATGTCACCTCAATAGAATGAATTTCATCTTTTTGTATCATTCTTGAAACAATGTCTGCAGCATGAACAATCACTTAGTTGTCATGTCACCTCAATAGAATGAATTTCATCTTTTTGTATCATTTTTGAAACAATGTCTATAGCATGAACAATCACTTACTTGTCATGTCACCTCAATAGAATGAATTTCATCTTTTTGTATCATTTTTGAAACAATGTCTATAGCATGAACAATCACTTAGTTGTCATGTCACCTCAATAGAATGAATTTCATCTATTTGTATCATGCTTGAAACAATGTCTATAGCATGAACAATCACTTAGCCAGTTACAAACTCTATAGTATGAATATCACTTTGTACTATGTCTGTGAAGTGAAAACAGTGAAATTCTCTGAATATCACTAAGTATGGAGCTTTTTACTGAGAATATCAAACTTTTATCAAAATGTTAAATATTCAATAATATATGGGGATATATCTATCACATAAATTATTTTATTGTTTCTTAACCTATACATACTCAATAGCTATGTATTTATTATAGGAAAATCACAAAACAGGTAATGACACATGCATGAAATTGAGCTGCAAAACTTACCAACTTCCCTAGGAACAAATGGCTTAAATTGATGATATCATTGCTTTGCAGTGTGAGGTAGTACACATAGAATGGTGACAACAGCCACAGCCAGCCACAAGGCAACCATACAAGGAGCGTGTCTTGGAAGCAGCTGGTGAACTCGGGCCAAGTGTTGTACCATGTTAGATTTGTATCCTGGAACAGAAGAACATTTAATCATGTGACAGGTGGTTTCTAATGTCCTCAACATCTACTGATCACAGAAAGGTATTTAGGCAGAACTGAGTGAGTGAGTTGATATTTAATGTTACATCGGCAATATTGCAGCCATATTGTGACGCGAACATACGTGACATATAAAAACCTGTCGATGAAGGAAAGTAAAACCACTAGACTATCACAGTTAGTATTAAAACTAGCGTGGAAATTTATAAAAATATAATAGTATCACTATTTGGACAGTACAATATAAAAAGAGGCCATGTATCGCCAACAACAGAGTGTAGATCACCATACTAGGGACCACGGGGACTTACAGTACCTCTGCTACCTGCATGGTTCCTAGCTGGATTTACACCATCCCTTCAACTGCTGGCGACTGTATGCAAGATTAGCCACAAATTAAAATGACACATACTCTACGACTGAAAAAGTGGAAGATTAAATCTAACCTCAACTGTTTTGGAACTTACATACCCTCTCAGGAGGACAATAATTTTACAGTACTTCAACCCCCTTCGAGGATACAGCCACTAACAATCTTAGTGCCTAATTCAACTTCCAATCAAAATATTTATCAATATCAAGTCATGTAACAAATCCAATTCTTTTAAAAACGCAATGATTAAATGAGCACTAACATTATTAAACAGATCCTTCATAGTTTGTGATTCAAAACAGGTATCCCTTATGGAATATTCAACACAGTCAAGCAAAACATGCTTGACTGTGATTCTTTCATCACAAGGGATGCAGAACAGAGGATCCTAACCTTTCAATAAGTATTCATGAGTATATCTTGTATGGCCAATACAACGTCGTCGCATAATGACCTCTACAAATCTGAACTGACAGCCCAAGTAGGTGAAACCAATATACGCTTTTATTTCATGTAATTTATTTATAAATACTTGGGTGTCCCACTTCTTTTGCATCAGATCACAGATGTACGTTCTAATGCTAGCTTTGTAATCAGAGGGAGCTATGTTTTCCAGCTCAATGCTGGCCGAAGGAAGAAAGGGTTTAATTCTATGCCCTAGAGGTGGAACAAGAGAGATGACATTTTGTTATATAAATCCTCATAAAGTGGATTGAACACAGTTGTATGCAGGGTTAGATTCATTAGAGTATAATTTAGTAATTATTGTAAGGATAATTTTATATGACCTTGTGTAAGAGATGGTTCATCGGCCTCAACATAAAGATTGTCAACAGGTGAAGTTCTGAAAGATCCTAGACAAAGTCTTAAACCATTGCGGGGGACAGAATCAAGAAGTTTATGGTTGCTTTTACAGGCTCCACCATATACAATGGAGCCACAGTCAAGTTTTGAATGGACCAGTGATCGATATAGGCGTAAGAGGGTAGTGTGATCCCCTCCCCACTTTGAGTTGGAAACAACCTTCAACAAATCTAGTGCCTTCAGGCATTTAGCTTCCAGGGATTTGATATGGGGTAAGAAGGTTAAATGAGAATCAAAACTTAAACCCAAGAACTTGGCCTCCTTTACAACATTGATGGGAGTGCCATTTAAAGATAGTTCATGGTCCTTATGCAGCTTATATTTTATACAAAATGTACACAGTTTGGGACTGAGTATGCATATTTTTACGACAAGAAATATTTAAATCATCCACAAAAAGTGATCCGTCAATGAAATCGCTTAAAACCTTGGATAAACTGTTGATCTTAATACTAAATAAAGTGACGGACAAAATACTGCCCTGTGGAACACACTGATCCTGATTATAATGGTCAGACAGCATTGAACCCACTTGCACTTGAAACTGTCAGTCAATTAAAAACTGTGATATAAAATGAGGCAAACAACCTCTCAACCAAACATATGTAAATCCTTTAAAATGCCATGCTTCCAGGTGGTATCCTAAGCTTTCTCAAGATCAAAGAATATCAATACAGCATGTTGTTTATTTACTATAGAATTTTTGACAAAGGATTCTAAACGTACCAAATGATCAATGGTACTTCTATTCCTCTGAAAACGACATTGATTATTTGTAATGAGGTTATTGGTTTCCAGATACCAAATTAATCTGTTATTTACCATTCGCTCCATGGTTTTACAGACACAGCTGGTTAAAGATATTGGTCTGTAATTGGCAGGATCAGAATGATCCTTACCTGAGGTTTGGGTATAGGGATTACAATGGCATAACGCCATGAAGGAGGAATGTTTCCAGATGTCCGTATTTTGTCAAATATATCTAAAAGTGTGACAAGACATGATTCAGGCAAGTGTTTCAGCAGCTGATAATGAATATTGTCATAACCTGCTGCTGTGTCATGAGCTTGCTCAAGAGTAGTATATAGCTCATGTAATGAGAACACTTCATTATAGTCTTCACCGTTATCTGATTCAAAATTGAGTTTAGTCTTCTCCTGTAGTTGCGGATATCTCTGAAACTCAGGGACTTAATTTGCCGTTGAAGAATTTTTGGCAAGAGTTTCACCAATTTTATTTGCAATTTGACATTTGTCAGTAATTAAATTATCACCATCTTTGAGATGGTGAACGGCAGATTTTGAAAATTTGCCTTTAATTCTTTGAAGATACAGTTCCTCCAAGATTGTCGCTTAATTACTTTGCCTTTGCATTCAGTATTTTAAATGTTTAGGTTATTGACAGTTGGGTGATGGCAGAAACATTTCTCTGCCTTTTTCCTTGCTTTTCTAGCATTTTTACAGTCTGTCGTAAACCATGGCTTTTGTACATGTGGAGTTGTAGAGGATCTTGGTATGCACTCATCTGCAATTACATTTAAAACGTCAGAAAATACCTGAATAGGATCAGCAATATCACTGAAACATTCGGGTTTTAGTTTGGATGTGCATTTAGTTTGAAATAAGGACCAGTCCGCCTTGGAAAAATGCCATCTTGTATAAGATGAAGAATCAGTTGGAGAAGATTCAGATAATATCGTTGGAAAGTGATCACTTCCACAGAGATCCTTGTGAACTGACCAATCAAATTCGTTAAGTAAATTAGAGTCTGCAAGAGACAAATCTAGAGAAGAGTAGGTGCCGTTTGCAGGATGCAGATAAGTGCTTGAATCATGCCTGCAATGCCATATATCCCCTTATAAATAATAAATGGGTTCAACTTGAGTGGAGTCTTGTCAACAGTATCAAGAAAAAAAGAAACGTGGCCAATTCTCTGTTACAGTGGATTCATTCTCTTCATTGTCATTGTCGAGTTGACGTTTGGTCTTTTTTGAGGGAGTCTGGTAGGCCATACTGAGCTTATAATTGTTTTGTCATCCGAGCTCCCCACCCACCACGGAGTATCACAAGGACAATGCCATAAACAAACGGATCTCCAGCTTTCAGCACCAAGGATACCCGGATGATATACTCCAGCAGAAAAATTAAAAGTATAATTATTCCACCAGACTGGCCCATGAGCCATCGCCTTCTGGGCATAAGACCCTAGGCAAAGTTTATGAAAAATGTGTCACGCAATGAAATCTTTTTCTATGAATAAGGGTCCCAGACTATATTTTCAAAAAGTCAAGTAAACAGGTTGTGCAATCATATAAAATCTATGCACAGGGCTTGGCATGACCTGCTGATAGGTTGAAACAGGCCAATTCAACCACCTGTCTAGGTGAAGTAAGGGTCGAAGTGGTGTGTTCGGCAAATGGAACGCAGTAAAAGCCCAATTGCCCTCAACCACCAGGATCCCGTCCTACACTGACACAGGACGCAACCCACGGCAAACAGGTTGCCCAATTTGGTCGCCTCTTATGACCAGCAATGGGGTGCTGTGGACACATTCTGTCCCGGGTCCACAGGGGCGAAGAGCAATTAGCGCTATCCAGCACCCACCATGAGCAGGTGGCTCTTCACGGTTGCCTAGGCAGAACTGGCAGGTGTTGATATTTTCTGTGATAAAAAGGAACTAAAAATTACCAAACAGGTATTAGAGATGCTCCTAATTCAGGTTTGTAGTTGTATTATTGGTAATGCATTGTGTGCACTCAATTTCATTTTCAACCCCATGGCCAGTGTATAACCCAAGATGCCAGTTTGACTCTAGATGGTTTAAGCTATCATATTGCCATATTGTCATTCTGAGATGCTTTACTAATAGATCAAGTGTCAGTAAGTTTAGTTGTATGCTGCACTCAGCAATAATCCAGCTATATGGCGGCGGTCTGTAAGTAATCGAGTCTGGACCAGACAATCCAGTGATCAACAACATGAGCATCGATCTGCGCAACTGGGAACCTATGATGTGTGTCAACCAAGTCAGTGAGCCTGACCACCTGATCCCGTTAGTTACGTCTTATGACAAGCACAGTCACCTTTACAAGCATGGGTTGCTGAAGGCCTATTCTACCCCGGGACCTTACAAGTCCACACAAGTGAATGCTTTGTCACTGGGAGCTTCATCTCTCCCATCTTCCAGATCATCTGGTCATCTTCTAGATTTTCTCCAGTTTGATGAACTCCTATGTCATTTGTTTGAAATATCAAACTTAAGAAATTACCGCCATGTCTCCTCCTTTCATGTAGTGGAGGACTTATTGTATGTGGTTTGAAGGCATGCCCTTCATTGACCATCCACACTGATCACTCCCACTGTCTGGAAGGATTCATTTTATATAACAGGGACAAAACCAGTTCTGGTAGCATATCCACCAGGGATTAAGGCCTGGTGCATCAGGCATAGATGTGTCCTGAAACCTCCCAAACAAGCCATGACTGGCACCACGCCACTTGGTCTTGTCATCTAGACATCTTCACCTGGGTGTCATCCATCCATGCCTCAGGTTGAACTGCCACAATCACCCTTGCACTCTGTTATGTTGTTTCTATTGAAAATCATCATTGCTTTGACTTTGATTCCATCATGCATGCATACAAGAAACAAGGTACGTGTTTTTCATTTTCATTTGTTTTCAATGATATTCTCCTAGTCCCTTTGATATCCACTGTCTTGGATCCAAGCATGTCAAAACTCAAGGTTGTTACGCTTGTATTCCCAATTTGTGATTGTTTGTAGTTGACGCTTATCATTTTTCATCACTAAGGCATGGAATAAGTGCACTTTCGATATGATAAGTATCTTCTCTCTCAGTGCGAGATTCCATTTAGATTTATGTTCTATACTGTCTCTGCCAAATACTTTCAATTATATACATAGGGAAATGTGGACAGTTCTTACCCTTATTATTTACACATATCAACACTGCTGATAGTTTGTGTAGGACAACCAAAGACACTCAACCACTTGTTCATTCACTTGCACGACCACAAACTTGATTGTTTACATTCAGTTTCAGATTTCTCATGTGGAGAACATACACTACTCAAATTCTGCAAAGGATTAAATGACGGATTCAACAGAAAAAAATCATGTGGGGTTGAATTTGATTTAAATACCTAAGCTTATAGTAAGCACGGATTCTAGGCTTCAGTATGTCATAGCATCTTGTGGATCCCATGCCTCGTTCCATGATTTGCAAAATGGTTGATTGGTGCCATGAAAACCATTTATACTTGGAAAAGCAGAAACAAATTCACAGAATTCAAAATGGAAGGTGGATAACCTGGTAGGTAAAGTCTTTGCTGGTCACTGTGGACTGGGTTTGATTCCCCACATGGGTACAAGCTGTGGATCCCATTTCTAGTTTCTCAAGCTAAAATGCCAAAATGTAAAAATCATATATGTACACTCTCAAAAATTACACAGAAAACTTAAGACGTAAAGACTCCCATCCTTTGTAAAATAGGGAGCAGTTATCCAGTTGTGGCAGTGTCCTCCTGTGATCAAGATGACGCTCCTGGTTAAGCCTGTTGTTGTCAAGTATTCAACAAATGTGCTTACCTCTTTGATAATTACATGGCAAATCTAAATCTGTATCACATCATAAACATTATGTAACATCAATCAGAAGTTGGTATCAAGCAACCTGTTCATGTTTGCAAACAGAGGTTTCATTTACCTTGATTATATGGACATTGGCTTGCCTGACCATCTCAAGTGTCAACCAATACTTCCAGATGATGCAGGTCACGGCTTTAAGATGTCTCGTGAGGTCAAATATTATGTTAACAACTTGAAAATGGCTTAACTACTTAAAAGGCTCCTTATTTAAAGGCCTTGACGTCCACATGCCGGTCTCCAAACATGCCAGTCTCCAAACATGCCAGTCTCCAAACATGCCGGTCTCCAAACATGCCGGTCTCCAAACATGCCAGTCTCCAAACATGCCGGTCTCCAAACATGCCGGTCTCCAAACATGCCAGTCTCCAAACATGCCGGTCTCCAAACATGCCAGTCTCCAAACATGCCACATACATACTAGACCTCATAATACTTGTATGTAAAATTCCGTTCTGGAGTTTTCTTCAACATGAATTTCACACTCATGTCTATAGTGCCAATTTTCCCAGCTCTTTCTTAATACAAATCATTCATTCTGACCCAGAATCCATTTAGTGAGTGAGTGAGTTGTGTTTTACGCCGCACTCAGCAATATTCCAGCTATATGGCGGCGGTCTGTAAATAATTGAGTCTGGACCAGACAATCCAGTGATCAACAACATGAGTATCGATCTGCGCAATTGGGAACCGATGACATGTGTCAACCAAGTCAGCGAGCCTGGCCACCCTATCCCGTTAGTCGCCTCTTACGACAAGCTGAGTCGCCTTCTATGGCAAGCATGGGTTGCTGAAGGCCTATTCTACCCCAGGACCTTCTCAGGTCCAGAATCCATTTAAGTTAAGCTAAATCAGCAATAGTTATAAAGTATGCTGGCCCCAGGTTCCTGTGTTTATAGTGACACACACTGTAAGTCTTAATCAGAAAAGAAAAGTTTGCTTGTCACTACAGCCATGTCAGACAAGTGAACGTTTTAACCACTAGGCTACCACACCACACATTCCCCTCCCTGGGAACCAGTGGACCCAATAATACTACCAGGTTTTAGGTAAAATTATAGTGCATTAATATACATATAGAGTTAACATAACATATAGAGTTAACATAACATAGAGTTGACAGATTCTCCTTTGTTAATGAATTCTTCTGCTATGACTAGATACATGTTATCCAGTGTGTACTTTTGGGGATTGACATGGAGAGAGTTTAGATTTGCGCTGCACTAAGCAATATTCCAGCTATGTGCTGGCAGTCTGTAGATAATCAAATCTGGACCAGACAATCCAGTGATCAACACAAATAGGAACTGATGACAACTGTGCCAACCAAGTCAGCAAGTCTGACCACCTGGTCATGTTAGTAGCATCTTACGACAAGCTTAGTTGCCTTTCATGGCAAGTACGGGTTGCTGAAGACCTATTGTACCCTGGATCTTCATGGGTTGATGGACTTGGAATAATTACACCCCTGTTTACCTGACCATAACTGGGACAAGAGCAACTAAACTAAAGCGTGAAGTGGATCAGTGCATACCATCATATCGAGAGAATGGGGAGGTATGTTCGCTTGAAATGAGGGGTAGTTATCGGAGTGTGTGAATCAGTGTGACACCTGACTGACCTCACACCTATACATTTGTACGACACCAAGGTCAGTCTTTCCCTCGTGTGAATTGAAAGGATGTTTCTTTCATTGTGGCCAAGGTGAATGAGTGAGTGAGTGAGTGAGTGAGTGAGTGAGTGAGTGAGTGAGTGAGTGAGTTTAGTTTTACGTGGCACTCAGCAATATTCCCACTACATGATGGTGGTCTATAAATAATTGAGTCTGGGCCAGACAATCCAGTGATTGACAACATGAGCATCGATCCAATGATGTCTTGCTGAAGGCCTGTTCTACCCTGGGACCTTCACGGGTCTGTCTGGAAGAATGTTTGCATGGCACTGCCGCTAGCGTCTGTTCATCTTGTGAGTGATATTTGTGGCAAACTTTAGAGCAAGCTACCAATGGTCAAAATGTTGAACATTTCACAGACTATATGACAACGTTTTGGGTGGAAGGAAACCATGGACAATGTTTGTGGAACCGTTATAACACAGTGGGGCCACGTACCACTAACCATGTGGAAGGCTGGCACCAAAAGCTTAGCCTTCAAACAGCTGACTCATATCCGAACATTTTAAAATTCTTCGCCTTTACAGAAAATGAGCAGGCATACTGCAGCTTTGAGTTGTGGTTCCAAACCTCCTCGTAAGTGGAGATATCGTCTGATGCATGGACAATGCCTTGTGAGTGTACCAGCGACAATATGTCAGCAGAGATAAAAGTATTATGTAATATCTTGATTCAGTATCACATTTAACCACCCCTAGTGATCTAGAATTAATGTATAAGTGAATAGTATGCAATATGTGCAATATTTGCATGTAACTGTATTCATAAGTACCATGCAATATGAAAAATTAATTAGCATGTGCAGTAAATGTATGCATGTAAAAGTGCTCATGAAGTATGTAAAATAATTGTAATTGTGTGTGAGTGCTATGCAATATATGCAATATGAAAACTGAAACAACTATATGCATCCATAAATAAAAAAGTATGAAGAATAAGATTGTTTTCCATTTTGTACTTATAGTCATCATTAAATACTGGGTGACCAAATATCACAGACCAACAGGGGAGCAAAATATAAAGTCCACCTTTTGTTCTCAGGGATTATCATGCTCCACCGATCTAGAACCTTAAGGTGCAGAGCAAGTGGGAAGACCCTCAGTAATATATTTCAGTGTGTGAATCAGTGTGACACTTGACTGACACCTACACATTTGTATGAATGTTTGACTTGACTGGTGTGTGACTTGGTTTAAACATATTTATTTCCAAAAGAGGAATTAGATTGGTAAACAAGCAGTATATTGCTTATGTGAACCGCTCTGAAATACAAATAACTGAAAGATATAACAGTTTTGAGAAGAAAAGCATACTATTAACAAACAATAAACAACGCTTTCTGAAAATATAACAATAATATTAACTTATTAATACAGCTGCTTATACCATTAGAACCATTTGCGTTGGAAAATACTTCAAAGTAATGAGTGAGTGAGTTAATATTTAACGTCACATCGGCAATATTGCAGCCATATCGTGAAAAACTTTATAGTAAGTGTGTGACTTCATACCATAAGGTGAAATACATATGCCATATATCAAGGGCAGTTATATATTCCGGTGTTTGACCTGAATCACTATGTGTTATCATGACCGGTTTGCAAGGTATATCACCAAGTTAGTGTCATGTTTGTCTAATCCAAATATTTATGTTGCTAAGATACGGCTGGAACATAAATGAATGTTGTTTAAGCCAACAATCATTTACTTCCAGTGGTGACACCTGCAAGTAAGCATACATCCTAACATACTGTATAATAAAGTAGACAACTGAGAAAAGGGGGAGTTTATAAAAACCTTAATGAGACAAAATTGGTTGTCATTCATTGTGAACACACCATTTTCTAAATTAGTTACCAGTAATACACAATTATATGCTGCTTCCTAGCAGCTAGCTCCTGTAAAGCAATGATTACTAACAGAAGATCTGTTTCTTAAGGTTTGGAGCAAATATTAAATATTATGGTTTCATACTCTTGTGAACATTGCCATTTAATTTTCTATTAATTATGATTTGACTATCATATATACATATTTTTAACCAAAACCCATCAGAGAGTTCTATAACAAGTTATTGTCTGAACATTAATAATCAATGAAATACTCAACATTCTTTTCTTATGCCCAGGGAAAATAAATGAAGATTTTCAATCACAAAGTACCAAATAATTCTTTTCATTTTCATTTATGTCATAATAAAAACTGTGTGAATGCCTGATTCGTATGTTAACATTCACTATCATCTCTACACAGCCCATGTTCAAGGTACCTATTTGTGGTATTCTCTGACTTTCCTATTTGTCTTGGATATAAAGTCAAGTTCCTGATGTACACAAACTTTGATCTTGATCTGTCTACGTATGTGGTCACAAGACACTATATGTTTGCCTATGTCAACAAGAATTATATACGATGCTTTTTGCTGATAACGCCACCAGTATATCTAGGACAATGACACTTTGATATTAAATAGTTTTACATTATTTACACATTGAATATATTGTTACAATATCTCTAAATTCAAGAAATTAAAACAAGAATATAACAGTGCTTTTGTGCAATTTGCATGACTGAGCATAGACGTTAGAATCCATGACAGATCCAAACAGGAGTACAGACATGTACACTTACAACACCAGAATACTATCGGGTCACTCTACAAACTAATTTCCTTGTGACTACTTATTCTGCACCATACACCATCTCGTGACCAGCAATAGGTTTACCCTTGCCCACACCTTGCCTGCCATTATACAGACTGAGTTCCTTCTGCATGTCACTATTTCAGTAGGTACAATGCTGTATATACTTCAATGCCTTACATCTCTTTATAAATGCACATGCATACACTCTACAATGCACCCACAGTGGGCTGCACATTATACCGTAACGCTTTCAAGGACAACCCTGTTTATCCATATGGCCAACATAAAGATAATAAGCTAACATACACGTAAACACCTGTATTGCACAAAGACATAACATGCTTCCCACAGATAAATACTGATAATAATGCACATGTTAACACTGATGATAAACATTAACATTGCTAATAAACATGCACAATAATGATGTTATTCCGCACATGAACACTGCTACAAAATTAACACATAATATCACTACTTTTGCAGACTGAAAAATAAAACCTAATGTTTGATCTATACAGCATGGATCATTCATCTTTTAACTTGCACAATGGGAGCTCAAACAACTGCAAAAAGTGTGACATTTAGTTATGGGATCCTAACAAGATCTTAAGTTGGATGCTGAAATCAATAATATTTTATCAAAATCACGACAACAGATGTGATATCAGTTGAGATGTGGCATGTATTAAAATGAAGACAACTGAACTTACCCAGAAAGGCTCTCCATGACAGAACCCCTCCATCCTGGTGAGTGGCTGACTAGCTGACTAGCTCCCCACTTGCTCTGTACAACAGAACATATGGACATTCACATCATTCTGGCGAAGGGGAGACAACTGCAGAAGGTAAGACATTCTAAACGGAAAGTGTTGGTAGGATTTCATTCAGTTGTAGGTATGACCCAAATTCTGCAAGATAGTTTATCTCTACACATGTCAACGCTGTTTAACATGATGTGGTGCAATGCGTGACTTTTAAATCACGTTCTTACCCACACCTGAGTTCCCTCCCAGATCTACGTTCCTACACTGATAAAATGGAAGTGAATAGGATGTAGCAGACCATATAATAGATCTATTATATGGTCTGTGGATGTACTCTAAACGCCTTGTGCCAGAGACTACTGGGGCGGTGGGGCAGCTTAGTGGTTAAAGCTCCCGCTCGTCATGACCCGGGGTCGATTCCACTCACGGGTACAATATATGTGACGCCTGTTTCTGGTGTTCCCCGCTGTGATATTGCTGGAATATTGCTACAAGCAGCGCAAAACTAAAGTCGCTCGCACCATATGGTCTCTGCTTTCCGAAAAAGACACTAAATAAATAAAGGCGAGTCTTTTGGTTTTGCCAGAATGACTCGCTATATGTTATCGATTTAAATACTTCCAACTGTAATGAATCGATACATTTGAGAACACACCATTTGGGTATAACTGTAAATTTGATACAAGAACGGTAGCAAAGCTCCATTGCTTTCAAATTTCGGAACTGGACTCGCTGAACATCCTTTGTGTTTGCAGCTTTGTCGCAGGAGCTTGCTGAATTCGGTGTCCCACGGTAAGAAAACATCTGACGGATTTGCATGGGATTCACGAGCGTGCACTGCGTTGTGCGTGAAGCTTGCTTATGTTGTGTAACTGTGACACCTTGCTCACCTAACCGTAACACAGCAAAGATGTGTTTGGTGAAGAATGAATAGCTAGTAATAAAAATATAGGAAAATTAAACTTGATTATGTTATCTTAATCTCTCTAGCTCCCTCCCTCTCTTATCAGTAGATCGCTCACCCTGGACCAATGATGGGGCGTCTTGAGACGACAACAATTTGTAACTTTATCTCCATGTGTCTTACTTAAAGGGGCACTGATGCGGAGCAATTTCCGTGGACTGGTTGTTTCTTTTGTCATTGCTTTTCTCCCGTGAGTGTCCGGATGATATCCCAGAATGCGTGACTGGTTCGTGATCTCTGCTGCACTAAACATATGCGCAATATTGATAGTTTATGTGTAGACTGATCAACAAAGATGAAGTCATTTTACTTCATTATTATGAAAACAAATGAAACATCTGCCAGTGGTATGAGAAAACGTTAGGACCGCAAAATAACGAAGTCAGCGTACGTCTTTATATTTAGTCCTATAAAACCTAATTAGTTCCTTGTCACATTTGTATGCATTTTGAAAGTTAATAGACAAACCCACACGGTCTGCTTATACTTATGGTGAATTTCTAACATGATTTTAATATCTAAACATTGTATAGATTGCCAATGTGAATCATATTTCATAAACACCCCATGCGCGAGGTAGTGCATGTTTTCTGTAATGCAGATTCTGCTGAATGTTTCAAGAAATAAATTAAAACATAATGCAAATACTAAAATTAAGACAGACGAAAATTATAGCAACAATGTCAGGCTATTACCTCGTTCAGGAATATCTGCGGCTGGTAAATAATCCTGCTCTATGTCTTGTGTCTTTCAACAGTCTAACATGCGAAAAAGTGACACATCGTTTAAGAATTTGTCACACTGGTGTATACATAATCTCATTGCTCACCCAGGACAGCACACCTGGCAACTAACTGTGTGATGTCCGCAATTAGCCAGCCAATAATGAGCAATCAATGAGCCAACTCTTTAAAGTTAATTCTTTGTAGGAAGGGTGTTGTTTTCACACTCTTACTTTACAACAAGATGTGGTCAATATCGATTAGTAACTCTACACTCATAAACATTGTCTTTTTGACAATCCGTTGTGGAAGCAATTGATCAATCAGTGTGTTATCGGTTAATCTTTTGGTCGATGTTTGTTTTTGTAACTCAGGTGATCACGTACATGCACATATTACATAACATGCAATACATTTACCACTACAGACCTTAATTTATAATGTTCAGCATTTACGCGACAGGAGAAATGCCAAATGGGAACCTTTGTCGAATTTTAGTGGATTTTACCACTAATTATACCCGTTATAAATTAACTGACCATCAAGTGAATGATGACAAATAACACGTGTAGGCTTATACCACCAAACGCGGGTTACAACAAGGAAGATGTAATCTGTGTTGTATGCAGCCTGAAAACATTTTTTTGACCGAAACTGTTTTGAGGATACCAATACATATAGGCATTTGGTGTGTACCTGGGTAAATGGGTACAATCAGTTGTTTTACGTAAGAAAAGTTTCAGATTTCTCTACCAATGGCAAAGTCGTTGTTATTAGTTTACGAATTCAGATAAATCAACTGTGTGTTTTTATTATCATAGATAAAAAACCAGAGTCGTAGCTACCACAATTTACGTATGATGTTTGCTATGACAGCTGGGCCAACCTTCAAAATGTCTAAATATAAAGCTTTGCAATCTTTCGGACTTATATGAAAGAAATGGCTTGCTACGTGCACGTAGACATCATATTTTCACACGACATGATTAAATATCGAGGTAAAAAACACAAAAATAGGATCAAACTGGATCAGTCACCATACCATCCAGGCATCAGAAAAAAATACACTGCTGGGATATGTTGTTACAATCAGACAAGGAATACCACGGACATTTTTAAATAAGGGCATGTTATGGGCATCCGGCCTCCTCACTGTTTAGGGTGAAGAAATTCTGCTGATGTGGACAGGAGCCCAGTCCCCGTGTGCGTCACGGTCGAGGGAGCGGGTGTTGACCGATTTGCAGCTTGGTTTCGTAATTAGACCGTTGGCAAGAAACATTATTCGCTCCGCATCAGTGCCCCTTTAAGTATGTAAGGACAGGTAAGCCGTAATCACTCTGGCACAAATTGATTAAATACTTTTTTTCAGGATGGTAACACTTATTGTTGCTGCATTTATTCTAATTTTATGCTAAAATTCTCACATCCACAAAATATTGCAAAACCAAGAGGTGTCCTTAATTGTACGCACGTAACTGTAAAAAGATCTGTTGCGCATTTAGTGAAGAAAACATATTTAAAGAAGGAATACAAAGTAACTAATAACAAAATGAATAAATAAATAAGATAAATAAATAAGATAAGAAATTGCTGGTCGAACCTTAGACATCTGGTAAACGTTGAATCAACCTACAGGCTTAGACGTTGACATGGTTACTTTGAATAAACGTCTAAACGACGCAGCTGTACGTTTAAACCAGATTTTAACCACACCACGACGTCTAATTGACGTCCTGTGCCTGCTGGGTTGGGACTCTATACTGAAATAACTTGTGGGTCAATGGAAATGACATCAAGTGTCATTTCAATGCCGTTGTGAATTAGTTTCACCCATGTTGTAGCATGACATATTTTAATAACATTTTGAGAACATTTCAGAAGCATGTTACGTATTGTTTTTAGAAGTTTAGACATTTTTTTCTATGATTTGGCATATGTGTCCACAATGTTTGTAAAATGTGATGACAATATTTCATTACACATGTTCTTGCACAACATTTCTGCAACGTATTAAAAACATTTCAATGACATGTTATGAAATAGTTTCACTCATGTTATAACATGACGTATTTGAAAAAGAAAAACATTTGGAGAACATTTTAAAAATATGTCTAGTATATTAGACAGTATTTGTATGATATCTCTTTAATGTGTCCACAATGTTTTCAGAAAGTGATTATTATATTTCACAAAACATGTTCGTGCACAACGTTTTAAAAACATTTCAATGGCATATTATGGAATAGTTCAACCATGTTATAGCATGATGTTTTTGAATGACACTTTAAAAACATTTCAATAACACTATGACTTGTTGTGAAACATTTTAATAACGTCCTCAAAACATTTTGATGAAAATGTTTTTGAAAAACCTTTTTGAAACCTTATGAAAATGTTTGGAAAATGGCTAAATTATATTATATTATATTATATTATATTATATTATATTATATTATATTATATTATATTATATTATATTTGTAAATGCAAGATTGCCTGTTTCAATATTCCATTAAATTTTATGTGTTAACATAGTTTAAAGGTCAGACTTAATCTTAAACTCAAGTTTACTAAATCTACCACAGATTCTTCTCATACCTTCAATCAAAAGGAAAAGTTCAAAAGCACAAAAGTATCTGAGGTCACTGACAGTCAAGGAGCTTGATGGTGCAGAGTACAGTATAGTCAGGTTTGTTCAGCAGACTCAATACAAAGCAGAACTTGCTTCCCTTGTCAGTTCATGTGAACGAGGCCGAGTACATGTTAGTCTCCCTAGAAGCCATGTTTCTTCTTTGATTATTCAAGACATGCATCACAGTTTGGGACATGCAGGAGCTAATCATGTCTTGTCTTCTCTGAGAAAAAGGTACTGGATTACAAGTGTTATACTCAGCACAGCAGTTAGAAGCGTCTTGAGTAAATGTGTCACATGTAGAAGATTCAAGATGCCAACCAGTGTACAGCAGGTGTCTGAACTACCAGCAAATCGGGAAAATCCAGCTGCTTTTTTCACATTCATTGGTGTTGAAGTTTTTGGCCAGCACATAGTGAAAGAAGGTAGAAAAAGTGTTAAACGGTACGGTGCTCTTTTGGCGTTTCTAGGTAGCAGAGCTGTCCATCTAGAAATTGCTAATTCTTAGGACACAGATTCTTTTATCAATGCTCTTCGCAGATTTATTGCTCTTAGGGGACCAGTGAAAGACATTGTATGTGACAATGGTACAAACTTCAGAAGTGGTGCAAAAGAACTGAGTCAGTCTTTGCTTGCTATGGATCAATCAAAACTGGCTTCATGTTTTCTTCAGAAAGGTATCACTTGGAAGTGTAATCCCCCAGGTGCGAGTCACGTGGGCGGGGTTTGGGAAAGAATGGTGACAAATCACTTGCTCATGTTAAAGTCAAGCATATTCATTCATCCTCCTTGAGATTTCAAGCAAGATGTATGATATGTATACACGCTGGAGAAAAATTCAGCATCTTGCTAACGCTTTCTGGTCACGCTGGAGAAAGGAGTATCTTGTGAATCTACAACAGCGACAGAAGTGGAACATCCTAAACGTAATTATCAGCTGGATGACATTGTGTTGTTGAAAGATGAGTGACTGCCCAGAAGTGCGTGGTCTTTTGGTCGCATCGTCGGAACTGAGCCTGACAAAGTGGTATTGTCCGGAAAGTAACAGTAAAAACCAAAGGCTCTGAGCTTCACAAGCTTGTTCTACTTCCTCCATCAAAGTCATTTCATTAACTTTGTATATTGCATTTCAGAATTTGTTAAACACACCGGGTGTTCAATATTCCATTAAAGTTTATGTTACATTGTTTAAAGTTTAAACTTAATCTTTAACTCAAGTTTACGAAAACTTTCAATTCAAATATCTTAACTCGTTGGTTTAATGGTTACGGCTGTGGATTTTGTAAGCCTAAACGTGCAGGTTCAAAACCCACTTGTACCAGCCAAAACTTTTGTAACTAATTTAGCTAACATTCATAATGTATTTAAATTAGCCTCGTTTCCAGCACCAGTTTATCACATGACATCCCTCAGGAAGCACATGGTCTGAAAAAGCATGCACTTCAGTCTGTGCCTGACCACCATGCGGGGAAAGATGCTCACCTCACTGTCTGCTAATTACTGCATGCTAAGGAACAAATGTAAGTTACTTTGAACTCATATCACTTCTACCTTTATTCCTGTATTGGTTGTAGTAATAATGAGTTATATAAGATTACTGGTAAACAATTCTTGATAAGTTTAATGAAATGCTGTTCAAATGTGTGATCAACCAAATGTCTTTGTACAATTTCACAGTCTAAGTAAACTTATCCTCAGTACTTTTCGTTACACTCCCCTACTGAGTCTAACAAAACCTTATGGGAGGCCGCGTCAGGTAACCTTTGAGATTGACCAATCAGAACAAAGCTTACCAAATCGCGAAAGTGCACATTCGCACATACTTTTTATCTCGAAAAGGTTTCGTACCCGAACGATTCCGAATGCTATTTAGCGTACGATCGCTTCCGGGTGATGCGCACGGCGTACGTCCAGCCATGACAACGGTGAGTAAACAGTCGCTGAAAATAGTGTTTTTGACAATATTCAGGGATGTTATTTGGCGGAAATATTAACTAATGGTAACCATGTCAACAGAACCCCCAAAGCGTATATACTGCAGGTCAAATATCTGTGCTATATGGTGATTTTTGTTTGTGGAGAGATCTGTGTTGGTGACCTGAATATTTTGAAAGTCCCTCCGATCCCTAAATAGTAGCCGTTGTCTGATTGGTTAAATCTATTTTACCGTCTCGCATTTGATTGGACTGTGATTGGTTGCTCAAAGGTTACCTGACGCGACCTTCTACTAGGTTTTGTTCGAGTCAGTGGTGGAGTGTAACGAGTTGACTTAGACTGTACAATTTCAATACACAGTGTAAAGTTTGTTAATGCCTAAAGTAAATAACTTTGAAGTGCTTGGAGCAAAGATTATGGAATTGTTTTTTGCTTACATTGTAGTTTTTTTAACCTCAGCAGAGCTGAACAGATTCGATTTCTTCATGCCCCTGATTCGTGAAACGTCTATCCTGATGTATTATTCAAGCATTCATCTGTCAGTCAACGTCACAAGAATGTTTTCATGGATAAATTGTAGCTGAATATTGTAACTAAATATGAATATAATAAAATCTGATGCGAGCGTCGAATATTTTGTTCTTGCATCTACAATATTACATTACATTACATTATAGCGAACATATCCACGGAGCTACTGCCTGCGCACGGCGCGGCTATTGTTTTCCCATGGATCATTGGATGTCAGTCTGAACGGCACATCTAAACTCCCTTGGTTTCTGCATGTAGGCGCACCGCGTTTATTGTGAATTTCTCATCCTAACGGGGCATCCATTCACAGCTGGTTTGACTGAAACATATATTCACAGTAGTTTGTCCAAATGTACTGCACGTTGCTGTACCCGCAAGTATGGGTGTTTGCACGTATTCATGTGACCGCCATCTGGTCATATACCAACGGATTCATGTGTTCTTTTAAGTGAACAGCGTTGTGCCCTGAACACTAGGGGTTGTGACAACACGGAAAAGTGTTTGTCTAATCAGGGATAACTTACAATCTTGCTAGAGTCTCCCTGTTCTAAAGCAAAATATCTCCATGATCGAAACAATACCCAATTAACAATTTATTACACAATTCTTAAATGGTTACTTCATATTTGTTCTTTCATTGCATCTGCAATAAGTATTCAACGGTATGAAAACACCTGGCGAAGATGCGTTTCAGTCCGTCACATGCGTAAAACATGTGAGCGCGTGCCGCCTGCTTAAATGTGATCCGTTTGTCAACTAACCCCGGCATACAGAGTCCCACAAAACCCCGATATACTGTGCCACTACAGTTTTTCATCTAACCCCAATATACTGTGTCTTATTGTTATCATTTACCCCCGGTACACTGTGTAGCTACAACTGCTTTGAATGGCATGTTTGGGAGTTGGTGAATCAGGAAAGGGCAAAGTTTATGGATGAACAACTTCTTTAAGCAGGTGAAGCGACGTTTCGATACAGCTTCTTGTATGGTTGTCAAGCAGGTATATTGTATTATATACTGTACTCAAAAAAGTGTATCAGTTTATATTCTTAAGATTCAGTAATACAGGGCAGTCATGAAGAAAACCTGAATGAACATTAACGGCCCAATGCTGCAAGAAACTACGTCACAAACGACAGTGTTCCATGGTAAAGGTCGCAGAGAAGTTAGTATCTTGTGTGGCCACCACTAGCATCAATGGTTGTTTGGCATCGGCGTCCCATAGACTGGACTAGATTCCCGACGAAGTGCCTGGGAATGACTTGGTACTCTTCCTTCAATGCCACAAACAGAGCAGGTAACGTCTGCGGCTGAGGGTCACGCTGTCGCACACGACGATCCAATTCGTCCCACACATGTTCGGTAGGGTTAAGATCCGGTGATCGTGAGGGCCAATCAATAACCTGAACGTTGTTCTGGGCAAGGATATCCCTTGTTATTCTTGGTGTATGCGGCCGAGCATTATCATGCTGAAACATGACTTTCTGGCGGTTCATGAAAGGAAGGACATGAGACCTGATGATTTCATCACGGTAACGTCGAGTTGTCAGATTGACCTGGACCTGAATGAAATCTGTCCTGCCACTGTATGAAATGTCAGTCCAAACTATGACACTTCCATCACCAAATCTGTCCACTTCCTGTACACAATTTGCAGCATAGCGTTCGTTACGACGTCAATATACAAGTGCTCTTCGGTCGTGACGTCGCATCATGTAACGTAACTCATCACTGAAGATAACAGTTCTCCACCTTTGCAATGGTTATGGAAGATGTTGGCGACCCCACTGTCTGCGTTGTTGCCGATGTTGACGTGTAAGGACAGGCCCTCGCAAAGATCTTCTGGAACGAATACCAGCCTGACGTAAGCGGTTCCTCAACGTCTGATCAGAAATTGTCTAAGAGTCTGAGAGAGAAAGAGTCCTGGCAGTACCAATGTTGTGGTGGATGCTGTGATGAACCTGTTCCTCAAATATCGAAGCCAAACATACCTGTCCTGAGCGGGCGTGACCTGTGGCTATCACTTGTTGACGCTTGCTGCTGGTAGCGATGCCAAAGTCACATTATTATTATATTTCGAGACAGTTAACCAGTATAGCCTTCACCGTCACCGGGAACGTTGACGCTGGTGCATGGACAGCATATCTTTTCCGTTTTAACCCTAACACCTGGGATAGTCATTACTGCTTATATTGCAAAAATGAATCTAGAAATAGCATTTCGAAGCGAGTGGAATCAAATGTCCCCCCCCTCCCCCCCTCCCTCCTCCTCTCTCTCCCCCCCCCCCTACACACACACACACACACACACACACACACACACACACACACACACACACACACAAAGGCACCCAGTGCTTGCGGAGATGTACACCCGACTGCTGCCGAGACACTTTCTGCGTCTCCTTCCGCCTCTTCCTTCAGCCTCCTCTCTCGGCCTCTTCTTCTCTAGACTCCAAGTCCTGGGTTTGTATGTGCTTCATGTCCCTTGACCGGTCAACCAGGGGTCAAGCAGAAGTCATCGCTCATCCTCTGTTATCTTGTGGCCTCTTGATGGGTAAACATCACATACCTTTGACCGCTCAACCAGGGGTCAGATATGTTATCGTTTCTCCCTAGTTATTTTGTGGCCACTTGTTGGGTAAACACTTGTTTGTCGTACTATCTTTCATCGCTGTTGTCACGGTTTATGAGGGTCTTCTGCGTGTTCTGGAATTTAGGAGCTTGTGTGTCGTCCTGTCCCTGACCTGTCCCTGACCTGTCCCTAACCGTTACTGTCCCTCTGGCCCAGGATCCACAGGGCTGACTTTGTTACATGAGGGGGAAATCAGAATGCGCAATTATTCTAATATTCAAGTTTGGCCAAACAGGCCATGGTTTCCCAAGCTATTACCCGTACTCTTGGAAGAGCCGTTAACGTTACTGCATCGTCCGTATCTTCTTCCGCAGCCCAGGTCGGATCTAGTTTGCACAAAATTGGAGAGACTGGACTTTATCGCGAACAAGATGCAAGAATATGAATTTTAAAAAGCCATATTTGGAGAAATCTTCATCTTCCTCTAAAAAACCCCAAACAAACAATAGACTGGTCAAGCTCGTCCAGTGGCGAAGACGTAGACTTCCAAGTCGCCATCCTTATGGTTGATGAAGTTTTATGACCTCTAAATGGCGATGACCAGTGTCGTCATTGAACCACTGAGGCATATTGCTTAAACGTACACTTGGTTCCACAGCATAAGGGTCTATCTGTGGGCAACTTTCCTGTCCTATGAAATTCTTCAAGGGCATTTAGAAGTTGGCATATATATACACCTCATCAAAAGTAACGTACCACTCAATATTAATTACACTAACTTAACAATTTTTCCAGTGATGATTTTTACGATAGCTCACTGTGAAAAAAGGTTGTTCTGTGCATACTTTCTGCACCTTGGGGAAATTCAGGTGCACGGGTAACAGGCCACCATCTCAACACGAACATGCATGTTTGCCATCAAATAAATTAGGCTGCGTTTTTTCATCCCCTGAGTGACTTTTCGATTAAAATGGTACCCAAGGTGTCCATAGGACAAAGATAGCATATCATTGGTATGCACAGGACCGGGATGTCATGCCGTGCTATATGCCGAGAATTGAATCTAAACCACACGACTATTAGCAGGTTAATTGCCAAACACGGTTCCACAGGAGAGGTTAAGGACCGATCCAGGACAGGGAGGCCACGGAAAACAGATGCCAGGGAGGACAGAGCATTGGTCCGAATGGCTAGGCGTAATCCATTCCTCAACAGTGTGCAGCTACTGAACCTATGACGCCCTTTCCAAAGATTGTACGCCGGCACTGTCCGGAGACGTCTTCATGCTGCAGGTCTGAGAGCAAGACGTCCAATCAGAAGACCACTACTGACCCCAGGCACAAACAGGATCGTCTAAATTGGTGCACAGCAAGGCAGGGGTGGAACATTAGATCATGGCGGCGCATTCATTGGTCCGACGAAAGCCGGTTCCTCCTGCACGTTAGAGACGGCCGTGCGCGAGTCTGGAGGTCAAGATGAGCAGCATATCACCAGGGAAACATCCAGGAGGAGGTGCCCTTTGGAGGAGGTAGTGTCATGGTGTGGGGTTTGACTGCAAGCTTGATCTGGTCATCATTCCTGGGAATCTTAATGGACAGAGATACCAGAATGAAATTCTGAATGAGGTGACTCATTTTGACAACCACAATCTTGCAAGCCGACCTGTCTTCATGGACGACAATGTTAGACCTCATCGAGCCCATGCTGTTCGCCAGTTTCTCAGGAACAATGCCATAGACACGATATCATGATCAGCTCGATGCCCTGACCTCAACCCCCAGTAGCATCTGTGGGAAATTCTTGGCCGCCGGGTCAAGCAGATGGAACCTCCAGTCAATTCCCTGCAGGAATTGTCCCAGTCTTTGGTGGAGGAGTGAACTGAATACCGTTGAGGAGGATCCAGAGACGCATTGAGAGCATGAGACGTCGTGTCAGAGTGACCATTGCTGCCAGAGGAGGATACACATGAAATGAAGACATTTCTCTGTGTGAAACTGTCCCACATAAGGTTCAATTTCTGTGCACATTCGATGTCTTGTGTTCATTTAATAACTGTAGATGGCAATACTTTTCAGGGGCTTGTTTTGGCTGGTATTGTTGTCATGAAAAGGTGTTGCCTCAAACTCATGCATTACCATTTTTTACAGGTAATTTGCCAATGAGAACTGAGAAAGATGCCTATAGATCACAAATATCCCATTCAACGGTCTTTGAATACCATTTCTTTATCACAGCCATCTTTATGTACCACAACGTTCTTAAAATGTGGGTGGTGCGTTACTATTGATGAGTGTGTGAGTTTAGCTTTACGCCGCGCTCAACAATATTACAGCTATATGGCGGCGGTCTGTAAATAATCGAGTCTGGACCAGACAATCCAGTAGTCAAAAACATGAGCATCGATCTGCGCAATTGGGAACCGATGACATGTGTCAACCAAGTCAGCAAACCTGACCACCCGATCCCGTTAGACACCTCTTACGACAAGCATAGTTGCCTTTTGTGGCAAGCATGGGCTGCTGAAGGCCTATTCTACCCCGGGACCTTCACGGATCTACTGTTGATGAGGTGTGTACTAGGCACGTAAAGAAACTGTGCATACAAAAATCTAAAATGTAAATTTATCAAACATATATCCAGCACGCATGTATGTGCGTCAGTGGTTTCGCCCTTGAGTCGTGCAATATGTAGTTGCACGTACAATCCGGGAAAGAGAAACAGAGCAAATGCATGACACACAATACTGTCACTCTGGAAAGCTCAAACCCCTGCCCTTGGGATCGTTAAAAAAATTAAACAGCTATTGAAATGCATAGCATGCTAAGGCTGCTAAAAGTCATGAGGCCGTTGGGATGGTCCTGTGGAATGTCTCAACGACATGTGACTGCACATTTCCACCGTAACACCATTTCTGCACAGGTGAGACGCTACCAGAACACAAATGGCGTTTTTGATCGACCACGTTCTGGACGTACACGTGTCAAGACAGGACAGATGGATAAGGGTGACCCATCTTCGCCACAGGTTTCAGACTGCAGTGATTACTGCCCAGACCACCCCAGGACTTCGCCGTATTCACCCCAACACCGTTCGACATCATCACAGAATCAGACCACGACGTCCCGCCCTACGACCTACCCTGACACAACGTCATCGACAAACTTGCCGAATGTGGTGCCGAAATCATGTCCGCAGACCCTTGTTTTGGTGGAGAAGTGTTGTTTTACAGATGATAAGAGAGTAGGATTCTTCGGATGACAACTTATTTATTTATGAAGCCTGAAACGTCGCATCACATGCAATAAAGAGGTTGTTATCCATAAAGAATCTTACTCTCTTATTGCTCACCAACTTCTAATAATGCCAATCAAACAAATTTTACAGATGAGTCCAGGTTTAACATTTCCCATAGTGATGGACGTCAACGTGCCTATGGACGCGTGGGAGAATGTTATGTCTTGGAGAGGAGTCGCTTGGTGGTGGTTCCGTGATGCTTTGGGGTGGAATAACAGCACGCATTTGGCGATTGTTCAGGGTAACTTACCTGGTGTGGGATACAGGGATTGAATTCCTCGACCTGTGGCAATTCCTTTTCTGCAACGTCACGGGTTAACATTCCAACAGAACAATGGCAAGGTTGCTATGGATTTGTTTGCATCACCACAACGTTGACTTACTGCCTTGGCCTACAAATTCACCGGATCTCTCCCCGATAGAGAATGTTTGGGACGAGATGGATCGATGTCTACGCCATCTTCCTCATCCGCCAGACAACGTCCATGACCTTGCAACAGAACTTGAGAGAATCTGGCGTGACATCCCACAAGCCGTCGTTGTACGTTAGATAGGCCCTATGCGTTGTTGATGCACTGCTGTGCACAATGCCGATGGTGGGCATACCGTTATTGAGATTGTGACCCCAGTTTGACCCCAGTCCCGCTTGTGGACTCGTGCCGTCATTGTGATTAACTTTTCAAATGAAATTCACCCGACTTGTTATGGTCTCATGATATCTACCTTTGACATTGTTATCGTACTTATCAACTGGGATAATATTTTGACAATGCACAGTTTCTTTATGTGGAGAGTATGATAATACTAAACATACGTTATGGATAACAACTTCTTGATTTATTTGTCGAAACGTTTCTGGGTTAAAACTTGCCCCTTCTTTAGGTGGCTGACGTTGTGAAAAATATATCAAAATTGTTTCCATAACACTTGTCTTGTCCAAAATACTCATGAGGTCGATTTACTAGGCGATTATTACCAACGTGAAACTTATCCATTATTCTGTCAGTACTACAGACAACCATGGTAGCAGCTGCTGGAACATCTGAGTTTCAAGCATTAGACTACGCATGAGCTAGAGGAACTTGAAGTCTTTTACATTTCGTTGCCTCCCCGACCTTGTAGCAAAGAATCTGTCTGCTACTATGGGTACTGTGGGCCATAGTAAATACCTTCTTCATGTCGTAGGGTTCATGGTTGATCAGAAAGACCTGTCTATTATTTTCATTAGGGCCTGAAATACTTTACAGACCCTAACCCCTTCAGCAAAGGATGTGGCTAAATCTGACACAGGTAATTGTTGCCACTGTTGAAGGCGCAGGCAAGCTGAAGATGTAGTTTTTTGTTACCAAGAAACTCAGAACCTTCCCACAGTATAAGAATCGTGTGGTCCCATGAGACATGACGTATATTCACCCCATGAGCAGCTTTGTCATCTGTGTGGTGGAACATGAAGTGAATTGAATCCATTAGAGTTCACAGAACATCCGTACCCAATATTACTTGTGACGTTTTCAGCCAGATATCTGTTCCTTGGGGCTGTGGGTTACTCCATTGTTTCAGTGTTAGTGAGTGAGTGAGCGAGCGAGTGGTTTTAAGACACTTTCAACAACAGAAATGGGCTTCACGCATTGTATCTATCTGGAGAATCCAATTTAAGGGGCAAAAGTCTCTTGAGAGACCATAACTCTTGCATGAGCATGATATCCATTTCGAATTCTTGTTTCTGACAGAGCAAGAGCTCACTTACACATGTTTAGTAAAATCATGAGATATGCGTATTAACCTGTACTCCGTAAACATACCTTACCTCCTGTCTTGAGAAAAGCACTGGCAACTGCCCAAGGACACCACCATGTTTGATTTACAAAAATCTTCAGCTATGATGTCATTTCAAGACGGACATGATTCCGATGAATGAAATTTGTTTTGGTGGTCACACATGATAAAATACGACCAGTAGTTCAGGAATATGTAACTTTGATGACTGTGATGACCCGCAAGGAGATGACATGGAAATATGCCAAGAGTGAGATGGCTCCACAAAGTATACCCGTACCGCCTAATTTTCAGACTAAGAAAATCTCATACTATCTGTGCTCAGTGCCCAGACCATCTACAGAGTGCAGTCACTGAAGCATATTGCGTCTCAGGGTGAGTTTAATTGATATGATGGGGGTGCTGGTGTAGAAAAAGAAATACATTTGAGAAGTTTAGTTTGCATTGAGAAGGATATATTTCTATATATAAATAAACGGTTCCGACACTGTGTCAGTCATTGCTCAAGACGGCAAACGCGACAGTAGCTGTATCATTCCTACCTCATCAACGCGGCAGACGACATACATACGACAGCGGATACACATTCATGATCAACAGAACCAAGGCTGACACAACATAGTGGCATTGCTGCGAGTCAGGATGCAAGGAAACCATACAGATCGTAGATGATCGACTAGTGAAGATCTGACCAGACCACAGCCACCCTCCTAGCCCCTACATCTACGACGTTGAAGTCTTCAAGTGCCCTGATCTCAACCCTGAACCACAGATTCTGCAGATCGACTTTGAGAGAGCTGTTGCCAACGCTGCCGCTGCTGCTGCTGCTGTGTTTGGGGACGTCCGTGGATGCTTCTTCCACTACGCCCAGGCTCTGTGGAGAAAGATACAGCATCTTGGACTCACAACCCGGTACAAGGAAGATGCTGAATTCAGATAGCTTGCCAAGAGAGCGAAAACTCTACCACTGACACCACTGGACCAATTGCACAACGTCTGGCTGAACTCCATGGCTGTTGCACCCCTCGACGATAACACCACCACCTGGTTAGAAGGCTGCTGGGACAAGCTCACTTGGAATCACTTCGCTAATGATGGACACAGAACAAACAACTATCTCGAAGGCTGGCATTTCAAGCTGAACTCTCTGACATCTTGCTACCCAACATCTTTGACTTTGTAGCCATGATCAAGCATGAGCAATCCAAGACTGAGGTTCGACTTGCACAACAACAAGGTCAGTGTGAACCCAGAAGGAAGAAGAAGTATGTGGCTGTAGACAACAAGATCCAAAGGAACCAGCTGATCAGCCAAGAGTTGGGTGTGATGGAATTTGTGGACAATGTGGCTCACCTTCTAGGTGACCTGAAGTGATCTTGTTTCTGAATGTGATATATTCTTGTGTTGCTTGAAATATGGAAATGTATCTGAACTATGAAACTGTTGACAGATTATTACAGATAATTTATTATTAAAATTGTTGACATATATTTAATTTGTCTTGTGTTATTTATTATTTGACATGTGATACACCCCTCTCATATCTCACTTCATCTCTTCATCACTATACTGCTGAAATAACGCTGATGTGAGGTAAAGCCAACTCAAGTCACTGATCCAGTGACTTCTGATAACATACTCTCTTGGCTTTCTGTCAGGTGAGCTAAATCATCTATGAAGAAAAACACTTAAAACAGTTTATTTTAACTCAATAATTTTAACAAAGATACATACTATTTATGTACTGAAACAATACACCATAAAATCTGTTGTGGAAGATAAAATATAGATTATAAAACATTCTGTGGGTATATATATATATCTAGGCATTAAATGTCTGCACATGATTAAGCAATGAATGCATCATGACAATTCACACACTCTCCTTGTCATTAATTATAGCTATCAAAGCAAAGAGCTATCTTCCACAAATGCTTACCTTTCCAAGTAAATGTGAACTCAAAGAAATTTGAGTTTCCTCAATAACAGTTCAAATAAAATGTAAGTGAGTGCCTAGCAATATACCAGCTGTATGATGGTGGCCTGTAAATAATCAGGACTGGACCAGACAATTCAAAAATCAACATCATCAACATCATTCTATGCTATTGGGGCAACAAAGTCAGCAAATTTGACCACCTGATCCTGTTAGATGGCTCTTGTGGCAAGCATGAGTCTCTGAAGATCAGTTCTAGATCTTCACTGGTTCAAATAAAATGGTCCTTGTGCGATCAACCTGAATCTGTAAAACGAACTCTTACCAGAGTCAGTGAACAGCTTCGTGTGAAGCTAACCATCTGGTTTGTAAGGTCATTACCTTGTGAAGATGACAACTTAGATCCTTAAAGGTCACATGCAACGTAAAACACAACTTGGCAGATTCTGATACCTTTCAGTATGCATTTACAGAAACGAATCATCAAAATGCCAATTCAACCTAAAAAGTTGAAAAAAAAGAAAACTGATGAAAAAAAGCCAGCAAAATCAGAGTTTAAATGATTCACTAAATTTACCCCAGCGCTGGGGGAACAAAGTGGTTTCAACAGCTATCCTGCACTCATAATCTTAGCTGCATAGACAAACAAGTAAATAATCGACTTGTTAAACAAAAAGAACCACGTTGATTGTTAAAAGCAGCCTCTGTCAAAGGTAAAACTCAATGTCTAGTTTATTGACACCTATATGTCTGTTGCCTGTCTGCTGATGACAATATGCAGTGCACAACTTCAATCATTGACCACATGCAATTTGAAATAAAAACCTATCGTGCTTATAAACTATAAACAAAGAGCTGGTTAAGCATATTAGCAAATGAACCAGTGGCAAATGAAAAGGCTTAGTTACACTCGAGTGCACAACCCACCAGCTGCTTCGTTCTGAGGGAGGTAAACTGAAGTACAAAATACTGCACTTTTCATTTGCGATTATGATTTTGTTTATTTGTTTTTTTATTACTCACCTATGCATTTTATATATCATGAATAAGTGGTAATTGTGTTTTAATAATTGTTTTAGTTTTTGATTGCATGTGACCTTTAAGCCAACTTAATCCTTGAGTCACTACCCTGCAATGGCAAAATAAATGTCCTAAAGTCATCATCCTGTGAACAGAACAGATATCTGGCCCTAAATCACCGTTTGAAGAATACTTTAATCTCGAATGACAGTCAAAACCTTCTGCTGTGACAATCAACAATTTGACACATAATCTTCAGTTAGCATTCAAGTGAGCACAGCTCAGATCATTCATAAACTATTCACATGCCTTTCTAAAAAGAATGACTTAACATCACAATAAATACTGACACAAAAATGTATTCCTATATACATACAGTAAATGCATACAGCTAATGAAACTAGAATCATTTATCAAAAATAGAGATTTCATATCCACCAAAAATTATAAAGATCAGGTAAAAATCAGTGTTCTTGGATACATAAGTAAGTAAGTAAAAATGCTCTCAATGTAAAATGGTTCATTTGTAAACAACAGCTATATGTACTTTCTGGTTAACAACAAACACAGATCACAAAAATTACACAAATGTTTTACACTACATATTAGAAAATACATTACAAGAAAATTATAAGTAAGTAAAAATGCTCTCAATGTAAAATGGTTCATTTGTAAACAACAGCTATATGTACTTTCTGGTTAACAACAAACACAATTCACAAAAATTACACAAATGTTTTACACTACATATTAGAAAATACATTACAAGAAAATTATAACATTGTGTAAAAGAATGATTGGGAGTATGAAGTTATGGCATGGAAAAATCAGACAATTTTCAGATGTCAGCATGTTTAAAACAAATAATACAAGAAGACCTTTCTTCTACATCTTTCCAAAATTTCCCTTCTGAGACTCTCCCTTGACAGTTTACAGTTATTCTTCCTCTGATGTCACTATTTCTAGAAGGATGGAATTTAAACTTAACTGCCCAGTCCAACCTTCTTACTGGTGACAGTCAATGTTAATAAACAGTAATTACATATTGCCCCTATAATATGAAATGAAGCGGCTTCTAACCTTTGAGGGCTTAGTATCATCCTAACACATACAGTCTGCCAAACAAATGTGGTTGTAAAACATAGGACAACTTTGGTACATAAATTCCCTAGTTTAGTGAGATTGTACATTTGCACCTGGGTTTATAAGTGCAAATCTCATCGGCATTATTGTTGAATTATAATAATTTCAAGGTTTAAATTGGAAACCAAACAATATAATTAGTGGAACAACACACAATAATAAATGAATGTAAATGCATATGAACAAAATACAACATGAAGCAAAATTTAATAATGTACCTAGGGCAATCACTGAACTGTTGAACACACACTGCTTACCCGCATACTAACTTGACAACTATAGGCATCCCCTTATACAGCCAATGTGTTTTGTCTGAGGGGAGGTAACTCCATAGTTAGTTTGGCATACCACTAAGGATTTCTGTATGTGTCTGTGGTGCCAAAAGGATTAAGGCAACCATTATTGAGAGGGAATGTTTACACCATAATTTAACCTGTTTGATGGTCCCAAGATCTCTGACTTGACAAAGCCTCACTGTACATGTATGTGTTTGTATTCTGCAGAGTTTGAGATCATGGCTGGGCACTACTGTATCAGGCCATTTGGCAGTCCCACCTGATCTGGTTCAAGTCATTTAATGCACACATTCTTTGTCTACTGAAAAATAACCCAGTGTTTTGGAAAATACCACTCACACATATAATGATTTCTCAGTGTTCTGGGATTGATTACAGTGCCAATGTTTAACCTAAAACTAGCATCAAATAATAAAATGAAAGACTTCTTCAACAAGTGTTTACTAAAGCTTGTAACAAAATTTAACTCACATGACAGTGAGTCAGTTAATTCAGGGAAATCTGGGATTCAAACTCATTATCACAGGATGCTATGCCAAAGGGACACCAATCTGCACACAGAATTGCTGTTTGCATTATGCCTCATGCAGGAAGTGTGAGTGAGTGAGTGGGTTTAGTTTCACACTGTATTTAGCAATAATGCAACAATATCATGACAGGACACCAGAAATGGGCTTCCCACATTGTACCCGTGTAGGAAATCGAACCCGGGTCTTCTGCATGCAAGCGAACACTTTAACCACCAGGCTACCCCACCCAGGTTGAGGGAAGATCAGGGAGATGAGTATCTGACCACTAATCATGACAAATACATCATCATACACGAAGCAACATTTGTATAAATGGAAATTCTAAATATCCTTGAGTATACAAGAAACAGATACATTTGGACAAACATATTGGGTAAAATCACAAAATTACTAAATGTAAAATGCATGGCAATCAAACCAGTGTTAGGTCACAATAAACACTTGAACTTCATGGATGACAGGTATATGGTGGATTTCCTTTCTGCAGTCATGAAAAATAAACCCACAAACAAATAATCAAATCTGCACTTTTATCTACATGCATATGAGTTTCACTCATCACTAAACAATAAAAGACTATCAAAAGATATTACAGTGATTCATTTGCAGATCTATTTCATGTGGAGTCCAGACAAAAAAGGTAACACTTGGCTTATGGACTTGTGGGGAAATACCAAATCCTCAATCAGTGCAATTCATGTGGAGCAACATTCAGCTTTTGGAAACATTACTTTGTGAGACACTGTAAAGATACGATAATGTTTCCTCAAAAACACAAATCATTAATATTAGGATACATTGTGCTCTAACCTGTTACTGGACAGAAATCTTTGAATAACTGATGATGTATTACCAGTGTGCAAAATAGCCAATAGCCCACTAGCTTGTGTCTAATAAAAATCCAGTTGGGACTGTAAATCTCCATAGGAACTGGCCCAACTGGTTAGTGAATTTTCATGGGGTCATTTTGTAAATACATATCACTCTCTCTGACATGCTAAATTAATACACTTTTAATTATGGCCTGACAGAAATGGTAATCTTTTTGGCACATTAATGATGAAACGTGTGTCGTCTTTCAAATTTCTAGCTAGTGAAATATTTTGTGGGCAAGTAACTTTCAGGCCTAGCTAGCCTGTCTGGCTTAACAAATGTAGCAACTATTTTACACACTCGGTATTATGATAATTAACATAGCAAGCAGAGTGATGCATGGAAATGATCATAAGAGCATCTGTCTAAAGACTGATCTCATGGGTGTCAGTTCTTGTATTTCCTGAGTGACAACAAGGGTGGTACATAAATTCTTACACAGGTGCTGTAAAAGCAATGGCATGCAAACTGAATATAGTAATATCTACATCACCCAATCCTTGATCACAACTACTGTCATAAAAATAGACATCAGTCGAATGATATCGGCTACCTCTGGCTAAGACATCATTTTTACCATGACGCAAACCCATTCTTATGTCAAAATAAGACTGGTATAATATCAACAATGTCATTCATGAGAGGTAACCAATACAATCAATGTGTGTGAGATGATACCTGTGCTTGTGCACATAGTGATTTGAAGGTAAGATATTTCCGACCCCATGGGAAACAGACACCCTCCAGTGTAGTGTAGTGCAGTGTAGTGTTTTAAAATACTCAGTTATAATAGGTCAGTTTCAAGCAGCTGACCCATGGTAATATTTACAGTGAAGAACATGTACAATTGTGAGCAACAAAACTTTTCTCACATAATCGGACACTGCGCATTCCATCATACTTCCACTGAGAGTTGACCCGATTACCCGAAAGGCTTGCTTACTGACAGGAAGGCACAAGTTGATTATTGTGCTCACTGCTATATCTTGACGGTTGTTTGATGTGTCTTTGAAAATTACTTGTTAACACATTCCCTATTCCATTGTTGTTGTTTATCATATGTTTATTATTATTATTATGTGTGTGCTAAATATGTAAATCTGAAAGAATAAATTTTCATTGTGCAACACCTGAACATATTTTTTTTGTAAATTCAACAAGCTGGGCAACTCATTATCCGGATGATTTTTTGACATAACCCAAACGTCCGTGTAAATGGTGCTCGATTGTATATGAAACCTCAGTGAGGTGTCTCCTACTCATCCCATAGTAACTGTGGCTGTATTTGCCCAATGTCTCATGGTTTTAAGTACATTCCATCACTGGTACAGCAACATCTGCATCAAGCCAGTCCCGCATCCTCAGCCATCTTGTAGAAAACCCCACCAGGTTTCTGGAGAAGAGACTGTGGGGAGTCAAAATCTGCTATCTTGCCATTGTCCAGTACCAAAATCCTGGGGAAATAATAATAATGATTAAAATGATGATGATGATGACGATGATGATGATGATGACGATGATGATGATGATGATGATGATGACAACGATTTGACAACTGGGTAAAAAACTTATAATATTTCCCAAGTGCTTGCAGTGGATGCCAGCCTCATTAATGGTAGTATTTCTGTTATATCCTGCATCCCCTCTAGATCAACTCCTGTATCATAGCACGCCAGCTTCATGTAGGCGGCTGACAGTGAAACAACTTTTGATTTCCATTCAGCTGAAACTCATTGTATCAAAGTAAGGATTATAAACGGTTTTATGGATTTTTTAGGTAATTATGGATTTGCAGGGTATTGTCCGTTTTCATAGACTGAAACAACACCTGCACTTTTGCCAAGAACATACTGTGCTGGAACCTTCCTTACTTCAGGTCAGACTGGTGATGTTTCCTCACCTGTCATAGTCCATGACTGTGTTGAGTCTGTGGGCAATGGTCATCACGGTGCAGTCCTTGAACTCTGTCCTGATGGTCTGCTGGATCAGGTCGTCCGTTTCCATGTCAACGGCAGCTGTAGCTTCATCCAGAATCAGGATCTTGGTCTTCTTAAGTAGAGCTCTAGCCAGACAGAGCAACTGTCGCTGCCCAACACTAGCAGCCAATCAGAGGGAAGAGTTAGCTGAGTGGCATTATAGTAACTCTCTTGTCAAAGCAATGAAAGAGTTGAAGTTGTATTCAAGTTGATCAACACAAAGACACTGATTAATAAGATACATACATCCAAATAAAATACCAGGGACACCTGGATAATACAGGCAAAACAACTAAAGCACACTGCATGTCAAAACAATCAAAACCTTTTATAGTAAGTGAAGGGGAAAAGGGGTTAAGTTTTCTCTAGTGAACTACTGGTTATGACTACTGTTTACTGTAACATGTCACTGATGCAGAAGGCGAGTGTTCTAATGCAGCGCTTGACCTTCTGAGACTTGTCCCATTGGCAAGAACATCCAGATAGTGTTTCTCCTATACGTTTTTTTTGGTTCAACATGGTTTGTGAAATTTTTGAAACTAATTATGAGGAATTTAACTTGTAGTAAGGCTACTCCAAAGGACTTCAATTCACATTTTGTAGATATTGAATGAGACCAACAAGTTTACAATGTTGAGTAATTAAATCATTTCCTATTGGTACAGAATGATATCCTTGATATGTTGGTAAGGGAAGATGACCATAACTGATTTTCACTTGGCAATTCAGTTGTCTGGACCAACTTCTCTAGACCGAGTGGGAATTTTGAAAGACACGTACCTGAGATTCTCTCCCCCTTCCCCGCACTCATGTTGCAGTGTGTCAGGCAGGGACTGGACAAATGCCTTCAGGTGGGCGTGGTCCAAGGCAGTCCAAATTTGGCTATCACTGTGCTCATTGAAAGGGTCAAGGTTGATCCTCAGGCTCCCAGCAAACAGAACAGGGTCCTGGTGGTGTGTTACAGATAAACGTTCATACCACCATTTACAGAAAACATCACAAATACTTACATTCATCTTTCTCAAAGAGGGAATGAGTGGGCATGGTTTTATGCCGCTTTTATCAATATTCCAGCAATATCGCAGAGGGAGATACCAAAATTGGGCTTCATATACAGTACCCATATGGGGAATCAAACCAAGGTCTTCCGGGTGAAGAGTGGATGCTTTAACCACTAAGCTACCCCAATGTGCCCTTTCTCAAAGAAAGACAATGAACAAAAAGAAATTATATGTGAACACCTACAGCTTATCAACCATGTTCGTCTGGTGTCACTTCTATATGAACACTAAATGGGATTTCTTTCTTAAATAGGGAATAAAGCTCAAAATACGTAAATCAGTTACTCAGCATGCATTCTAAACATCTAATATGACTAAAAATCAAAACTAAATCTCACAAGGAAAATTTGTCAAGTTTCATAACAGTAAGCAGAAATCTCAGCAGTAGCATCTATCAGAGCCATGTTTAAACAAAAATACTTTTAAATTACATAAATATGACATTTATTTCAGGTTGGGTAGGGATATGCCCCCAACCTCCCTGTCATTTTGGAGAAGTTCCCTAACAGAAGACATTAAGAAAACTTTACTCCAGAGTGACTTCGTGTGAATACCTCCCTAATATGTTAAGACGTGTTAAATGTATACATATGGAAATTAATTAAGCAACACCAAATTCAAAGACACATAAAAACTTAACAAAGTTTAACGAAGTAATTTTGATGATTGATTATTCAATTTTGATGTATTGACATACAGCATGAGCTTTTCATGGGTTGATATGACGCGCGTGAAGCTTGCACAGCGCACGTGCATTGCTTTAACCTCAACTTTCGAAAAATGCACTTTTTCCCTGGGGTGTTTACAAGCGCAGGTTGTCGATTGCATTCGGTTTTTCATTCATTTCAATGTCATGGCACGTAGGAAATTATCAGAGGCCACTCGTTGGCAAATAATCGGCATGAGGAATGCTGGTATGTCTCTAAGACAAATCGGGACTCAAATCGGACGACATCATTCCATAATTTCAAAACTTTTGAAAAAATACCGGGCCACTAATGAAGTTAAAGACCTGCCTAGACCAGGAAGACCCAGGAAGACCACAGTCCGGGAGGACAGAGCTTTACTGAGACTTGTACGGCGCAGGTCCTTCGACTCGAGCTCTCGGTTGAGACAGGAGTGGCTTCCAGGGAGACCCATCTCGAACAGGACTGTTCGGAATCGTCTGAAAGCTGCAGGATACCGGGCAAGGAGGCCAATCAAGCGACCCAGACTGTCTCCAGCCCATAAGGCAGCCCGACTGGCCTGGTGTAATGACCGTTTGCACTGGAACATTGCCTCTTGGAGGAAGGTCCATTTCTCAGATGAGAGCCGGTTCTTGCTGCACATGGTGGACGGTCGTACTCGGGTCTGGAGGCAGAGGAACACAGCAATGGCTCCACGGAACATCCAGGAGACTGTGGCCTTTGGGGGAGGTTCCGTTATGGTATGGGGGTGCATTTCCATGAACTGCAAGTTGGATATCATTACCATCCGTGGCAACCTTAACGGTGTTCGTTACCAACAGGAGGTTCTTGACAGGGCTGTGGTACCTCATTTTGAGAACCATCCTCTGGCAACGAGACCCATATTTATGGACGACAATGCTAGACCTCACAGGGCGCATGCTGTAAATGATTTTTTGCGGCAAAATGCAATTGACAGAATTCCATGGCCTGCCATGAGCCCTGACCTCAACCCCATTGAACATTTGTGGGACTTTATTGGCCGTCGTGTGAGGCAGAGAGACCCACCAGTCCATAATCTCAACGAATTGACGGCTGCCCTGCATGAGGAGTGGAACAGGATCACCCAGAATCAGATCCGGAGACTCATCCAAGGAATGAGGAGGCGTCTGGAATCGGTGGTGCGTGCGCAGGGAGGACACACTAGATATTGATGAAAGTCGGTGTGCAGACTCTCAGATGACTGTTCTTTCTTTCCATGTGACATTTGTGTTAATACACCTGACAACAACGTCTGTGGATGAATAGTAAATTGTGTCCATTTTTTCATGAATTTAAGACAGTTTTAAGAATTTGGATTTCGTTGCAATAAAGCAAAGTCTTGATACTTTTTCCCTTTAAGTTGTTTGTCAGAGATCGTCTGTTGAATAAAAAAGTGTCAAACTATATCAACCCGGCATATTTTGATTGTCAGAACACTTCAAAGTTGCTCCAATAGAAAAAATTGGGGTGTTGCTTGATTAATTTCCAGGTGTATATAAACAGCCATCCTTTCTCTTAAGATCCTGAAGATGATTACCCTACAGTCAGACCTATGATAAGCTGTGCTGGTACACAGCAGGGTCCTGTTGAGTCACCTGTGGTAAGATGGTAAGTCGCTTCCTGAGATCGTGTAGTCCCAACATACTGATGTCAACACCATCAATGACTATCTGCCCTCCTGCTGCCTCGATCAGTCGGAACAGTGACAGAGTCAGAGATGACTTTCCAGCACCTGTCCTGCCCACAATTCCCACCTGGAATACAAGGATGTTAGGCTCAGACAGACTGTGATTATACCCCCTACCAGAATCTGCAATACACAAGCATGTTAGGATCAAACAGTCTGCGATTATCTCCCCTACTGCAATCAGAAACACAAAAATGTTAGGATCAAACAGACTGTGATTATCTTCTCTACCACAGTCAGAAACAAACAAGCATGTTTACTGAAACATGTTTACTATCTCCCCTTCCACAATCAGAAAGACACAAAGATGTCTAATCAGACACAGTCTGTTATTATCTCATCTACCATCAACAGAAACACAGAAGGATGTTACTATCAAACAGAGTATGAGATTATCTCCTCTACCATAATCAGAAAGACACAAGGATGTTTTATGGTCTCTGACAGAAACACAATGATATTATGATAAACACTGTCTGTGAGTATCTTTCAACCACAGTCTGGGATGCATAGAGAATCTCATCTGAATCCCATCTTTTAAGACCCGTGAAGGTCCTCGGGTAGAATAGACCTTCAGCAACCCATGCTTGCCATAAAAGGCGACTCAGCTTGTCGTAAGAGGCGACTAAGGGGATCGGGTGGTCAGGCTCGCTGACTTGGTTGACACATGTCATTGGTTCCCAACTGCGCAGATCGATGCTCGTGTTGTTGATCACTGGATTGTCTGGTCCAGACTTGATTATTTACAGACCGCCGCCATATAGCTGGAATATTGCTGAGTGCGGGGTAAAACTAAACTCACTCACTCACCCATCTTTTAATATCAAATCACCATGGCTTGAAAAGATTTGTTTTGCTGTGGATATTTTGACTTTTATTAATGAGTGTTTAGATATTTGATATCAGAAGACCCTAGGGTGAGAATCTATTTACAATTAAAAATCACTCTTCATTAGTTTTCAGTGAAATATACGTATCTCTCAAAATGGCTCCTCCAATAGACTTAAAGTACAGCAACGTCACAGCATTGTGATGTCATGTTCATGACATCATATCATTGTCACATCATTGTACAAAATCTGCTGACAAAATGATATCTCCTAGGAGATATTGTTTGATCTCACAAATGCAACATCTACTGTAGAACACAGTTTGAGACCATAAACAAAAATAACATGGCAGATTGCATCCTCAGCCTGCATGAACTATAAGCTGTACTTTGGGCATAACAAAATATTAATGTTGCCAGGCAATAGAACATTAATCATATTAAAAGACTATCATGTAAGTCACATGGAAATTGAAGACTACAATGTGTACATGGAATGATGACAGGGTATTGTGTCAGATATTTCCTTTACTGCTTGACACAGGCCTGTATTGACCATCACCTTCTCTCCTGAGTTGATGGTGCATGTGATGCCCCGGAGCACCAGGTCAAGACCTTGTCGGTAGCGAGTTGAGTAGTCCACAAACTTGACCAGTCCAGACTGTGGCCAGTTGTGGTTGGGACGGTGTTCCCACCGAGACCAGGGAGCCTGGAACAGAGTGATTGCAGGTGCACATTATCTGACAGAAGCATAGGCATAGTCTCCTGTGGAATATAGTTCAGGAACCGTGTGGGTGGGTGGGTGTGAGTGTGTGAGTGAGTGAGTGAGTGAGTGAGTGAGTGAGTGAGTGAGTGAGTGAGTGAGTGTGAAATATTTCAGTAATTTGTTCTCTTTCGGCACATAGAAATGGACTTTAACAGGGTTCACATATTAGTCAGACAGATTTCAATTATTTTTCTCCAAAATTACTCATACATGCATATGTATTTCCATGACTTTTTTACTTTTTTGTTTTTCCAAGACTATCCAATGTCTGAAAACTTGAACTAAAATTCTCTGACTTTTTCAGGGTCAGCTAACAGAGGTGTGTGAGTGAATCTGTGAATTCACTGAAAGGTTGTTTTTCTCTCCAAATAGTTTGTAGATGTTTAGTTGGCAAGAGAGTGTAATGTGTGCATGCGAGTGTGAGCAGGGGCTCAAATGTTGTTGTAAAAGGCACCTGCTACAGAGAAAAGGACTTTAAGAAAGTAACTTGTTCTGACTAATTTTCCACTTGGCCTTACTTAATCATGATGATGAAATTATAAATTTTAAAATCCCTGGTAAGTATGGTTTTGTTCCACTTTCAGCAATATTCCAGTGGTGGGGGATACCAGAAATGCTCTTTACACATTGTACCCACATTGGGAATCAAACCCAGATTTTCGATGTGATGAATGAATGGATTAACCACTGGGCTACCCACTGCCCCTTTTGGAGTAAGAAGGTATTGCAGCATACAAGGCACTACTGACCTCTGATGCAATCTCTGTGTACTCTTTGAGTCTTTCAACTGAAACCACTTGTGTCTCGAGATCAGAGGTCATACGAACCAACCAGTTAAGACTTCCAGTTATCTGAAAACAGACATGAGAACAATGGCTGAATATGATTTCTCCAAGACTTAACATATCTTACTAAATTTGAGACGCAATGCATACATGACGATTAATTTTGGTCAAAGGTATTGTTAACAAAGATAATATCTGATAATATTTGGTCAGATTTTGATATTTGATCACATTTTGTGGTAATAAGAGTTTTGTTCCCATTCTTCAAGGAAGAACTATAACTTTTGGTATGTGTACTCTAAACAATCTTATTCCAATCTTCCTGTAAATATGTTGGAAGTTGAACACTAATCAGCAGATCTCCTCATCTACATAAATCTCCAAGGTAAAAATAGGTACTTTGGATGTTAAAGGTTAATTATAGCATGACATTGTGTGATAGTCAATTCCGACTGGGAAAAGGCTCATCAAAACCATACTTAAATGGCAGTTTAAGGACCGCCAATAAAAGTGACTGATTGACCGCATATGCATACAATGAACTCGTTTATCTTCTAGTTTGTAAGCAAACATGTTGGAAATCTCTGACTCCATCGGTTTCTAACTTAATGATAATGGACTGCAAAATTTGAAACAGTAGCTTCATCTTCTAATTAAATATACTACTATGATCCACATTTACCTCCAATTACTTTGAATACATTGGAAGTTAAACATTGCTTTAAAGGTCTTTTGAAATACATATAACATTTCTGGGGTTGAAAGTTAATCAGCCGTTTTGACAGAAAGTGACCAAAATGACATCACCAAATATGTCAAGCAAAAAGAAAGAGGCTAAAGGTTAATAGGCAGGTGGCCTGATTGACATTTACCTCCAAGGCATATGAGATGGAGAGGCCGACCAACCCTCCAGTGATGCTGTCTCGGGCGAGAACTGCAAATACTGAGGCTGCCAAGATGATTAAGTTGCCCAGGAACTCCAGACGGATGCCCAGCCATCTGACAAACAGAATTTTCACCTAAGTTTCTGGTTGTCTCTTAAACATTGATTGTTGAATCACACTCCTTCTTTGTAATGTTATTACCTGTCATAACTCTATAGTTTATCATAGGCTTATGAATGTCGTAGCACTACGAACGCTTTGTGGATTGTGACTCTTTTGTACAGCGTAAGAATGGTTCTCTTGAAAAAACCCAAATCACTTGAGAATCTTCATTGTTATTAAGAAGTTGGACTTGATGGGAAGGCAATGAAACTAAGCCAAATGAAAACAAACTTTCCTTTTTTTTTGTTGCCTGTTTTCCATACAAAAAAGTTTCAGGTGTGGGGCAACAGGTAGCCCTGAAATGTGTATTTAAGAAGATGGTGTAATCAAATATTTATTCCTTGCCACAAACATAGACTATTAACATGTCAAGGTAAGTCCTAATACTTGCTTTGAGAGACTTTTTAACCCATGAATAACAAATGTTTTATGATTTGTTTCAGTCCTGGCATGTCTAAAACCAGAGGACCTACTATAAGTAATTGGAGTAATTAATAATTTTGCACCACCCCTGTGGTGGATCCACCCTGGGTGTTTGGTGAGCAAACACTCTAACCATTCCGATACACCACTGCACTTAAAACTTTTAACAGAGGATTGCTAGTTCTACAAGATTGCTAGTTCTACGACAGGGTTCAATAACCAATTTATGTAACTGAACAAGACTCCCTTCACGTAACTTCTTTGAGAGGCAAGTTGTGAAGATGAAGGAAAATCAAGTTCTATGGATAGACAACTTCTTTAATGCAATGAGTGATCACAGCAGGTGCTCGTTAACAAGCTGCTTAACAACAGGCTAAATTAGTAGGTTTGTTAGTACAAAGCTAATACAGAGGTAGCTGTCAAAACCAGCATCTGCCCCTTCCGGCCAGTTGTCAACACTGGCATAAAATCTCAGTCTCGTCCATCCATGGCTTGTACATTTATCATCGATCAGTTTTACAATCTGGTACACTGTCAATACTGGATTATATTTTCAGTCCCAATGAGTGCTGTTTTAGACAGCTTCCACTGTACTGGTTAAACAAACATGGTAAACATCTCCTTCAGACTTTCATTACTGACATATGGTTCATTTCAGTTGTAAACAAAATTCACTCATTCCTTTTCAAGACATTCATGACCTCATTCAAGCATATCTGTGGTTTGTTTCAAAAATAACTGAAATTATCGATGTTAACTGAATCTAGATAAGCGAATGGAAAACCAAATTGCCATAACTATCCTATTGTCCTCACCTGTTAGCTGTAAATCCAGCAAAAGCAAACCTCTGGTTATTGTCGACCCTTTTCTCCGACTCGTCTATGAATCTGTCTGCTACCCCATAAGCTCGTATCACACTAGCTCCTGAGACTGTCTCCCCAAAGTGACTGTAGATTGGGGACCGCGTCTTTGACTCGAGTCTCTTCACTTGACGAGATGTTGGTATGTAGAATCTCTGAAAAGGACAGGTAACAATGTGAATTCAATGTGAATTTGTTGACATTCTGTGCCAAAAACTTTTATTTCTACGCCGCTTTTAGAAATATTCCAGCAATATCATGGCTGGGGATAACAGAAAAGGGCTTTACATAAGTCACACATTGTACCCTTGTGGTATTGATTTTAAGGGTCAACTTGAGACATCGGCTTATCAACAAGATTGGCTTGTCTACGGTCATATTCAGCACATTATTGTCAAACAGATTACATGTAACTTACAGGAATGTGAATTGATACTACCCCACCAACCCTGCATTCTCATGGCTACATCTTGATTATGCATTTGAAAGAATTACCTGTATGAAGAAGTAGAGGATAAACAATGGCAGGATGACAGTCAGGAAGATGGGTGTGCTGTAGCTAATCACAATGATAGTCCCACAAACCAGCAGGGCCGTGTCCAGCCACATTTCAAATGTCAGTGGCAACTGGTTGTCCACTGTTTCAATGTCCTGGGAAAATCTGTTGACAATACGTCCTGCAGGGGTAGTATCAAAGTATGACATCGGAGCCTTGAAGATGTTGACCAACATGCGGTTGTGGAGAATCCGAGAAGCATGTACGGATCGGATGCTGACAGTGATGGAGAAACCCATGACGAAGATTGCTGAGAAACAAGAATAGAAAATGTTTCATAACACAAATAGCATTGGGCCTGTTCAGTCTGGTCTAGAAATTCCTGTGACTAATATTATGAGCTATGATGACATACAGTCTTTGGCTACCAACACTGACCACATGATTTAATTTGTCTCCTGTATAAGCAGTACAAGGGGCAGATTCCAACCCAGAATCCAGTTTCTGGTGTAGTGTTTGTAACACTGTATCAGTTGTTTTTTGGAGGATGAATCAGACAGAATAGAATACAGTTTGAGTTATCCTGGTGTGTGTCCTCAACAGTGAATGCATCTGTTACAGAGACATTTGAATTCACTCTTTATATGCTGGTTCCACTGTTTTAATCTGGTTTAATGATCACAGACTGTCTGGAACTTACATATAGAGACTGGGAAGACAATCAAGACCTTTCGTTTCACGATCATAAATCAATATTGCTGTAGCATCAGAACTGAGCTTCAATCTAAAATATTTAAATGTGGGTTCCTGAAGCTAGTAGACACTCTAAGCAAGTTTGTTCTAGTCTAGCACCCTTGATCCGGTGAGTAATGTAACTATATCTCATCAGCATTACTAGCCTGTCTGAAAGTCCTTGAAATTATTTTCCTTTCCCAGACCTTCCATGATGCTTTTATCTAAAATGAAATAATGCAAGTCCAGATTTCCTTTTATCTGACTGGGGTTCCTTTCCTGTTTAAAGGGAAAAAGTTTTTTTTAAAATAATATTTACAGACCCGTCCCAGTTACATTCGGATACATGACTTAATTTTGATAGACTTACATATAAATTTAATGTAACATAAATAATTTTCATAAGATCCAAGTCACATTTTGCACATTTGTGACAAATCATTATATCCACAATCACATCATTTCTGTTTAATTCATCATTGCTTATTTATCAATTGGTAACAATTTAATTAACATATGTACAGTGCTGTGAACTCCTTAAACATGGCAGGCCATGAGATTGTGCATGGTGGAAGCATACATAAGTTGATAAATGTGATGTCATTAGTTAAACAGTCGTCGAAAAATTGAACTGAAATCATGTGTGCAGAGCAGAGATGACTTTACCTTCGCCGGAATAATTTTACAAATATCCACCCTAAACTATGAAATTATTGTATATGCTACAATGAAATAACATGCAATTTTGTGGAAATTACATCATGTAACTGTCATGAGCCAGTTTATTTTCAGAGACTATGCATTAGTCTACAGCACGATATACCAATGCTGATTTACGTCACCAAAACAGTCAAGCTTTATGTCCTGTTTTAAGTTTAGAAATGATTTTCAACAAATAATGCTGGTCATACGATGTCACTAATGTGATCATGTGTTAAGACATACATGATATCCCAGCCACATGGATTGGTGCTGATCACGTCAATCACTGGATTGTCTCCACCAGACTGAAATAGAACTGAAACATGATGCTACTCACTCTGTGCGGCGCCAAGCCCTCCGTATATCCCCAAGTAGTAGTTGTTCCTGTCAAGCCGTTCAGTGCTGTTGAATGGCAGGGCTGAGATGTTGTTCAGCTGAGCATCATCTGTCCACTCACTCAGCCAGACATTGGCTATGACTGCTGCTGCCTCGTACAGTCCGTACATGATGAAGATGAGGCCAACATACTGCAGTCCAACAGCCCGACCAAATGTCATGAAAACATTCCATTTCACCTGAAACAGTTTATTCCAATGACACAGCAATATCTTCAAAAGACATAAAATTTCAGGTAACACTGAGCTGAAAATTCCACTTATAAATATTTCTCTGAGACTTCCAGATTGATAAGCTCCATGCCTCCTATCATGAAGCACTAAGGTGATTGTAAGTCACTAAGGCGACCTTAGTGCAATGTAAAAGAATGTAGTTAATGCTAACCTTAGTAAAGGTTGCCTTGTGAAAGGAGCCCCAGGAGACTACTCTTTGTTCATCCTATATTTACTGCCGTAATCAGCCCCAAAACAGAGAGTCGTATCAACATTATATTACAAAGAGTGCCTCAGAGGGAACAACTTGACTGAAACATGTTAGTAAGAATTACAGTACATTTTTTATGTACGTTGCCATTCTTGGAGGGGACCTTCAACACCAATTCACCAGTTACAGTCAGTCTCAGAACCAAACACATACTGTAATACCTGACTAAAAACCAATGCTAATTAGTATGCAGTACATTTCATTGGTCAGCTAGTTTCTAAGGAGAAACATTTACAGTAGTCTGCCATAGTCAAAGGATGCCAGATAAGCAGGTCACATTGCCTTGATGTCATGCCAGTAAAAGATGGACTTCCTCATGATATCCCTGACGTGCATGCCTCTGTGGTTACATCCTTCTTCTCCTCCCTGGGTTCACCCCCACTTACCCGACCACCCTCCACCTTCTCCTCCTCAATCAGCTTGCTCTTGTCCTCCTTATCTTCCTCTACGTCCTTGGGCTTTGCATCCTCATCTGCAGCTTGGCATTCAGACTCTCTCTTTCTGTAAACACATGTATTTGTTGTTCAACATCTTAGAACATTCCATCTATAAGGCACTAGGTTTGATCGACATCATTAGGATATGATAACCAAGTCTGCCAGTCTGACTTCTGGTTCCAATAAATGACATTTAATGGCAAGCATACGTTGCTCAACACCAGCTACAGAAATCTTCAAAGAGCTGATTGGAAGTTAAAAACTAAAGAGCCATCCATAATTTATGTGGGAGTGATGATAATTTACATATGGTCTGTGGTTAAGATATCTGGAAATTCGCTTCAAGAAAATCTGGACAATTTCAAGAAAAAAAACAAGTGTCTGGATGAATTGAGAAAAACTGTACTGAAGTCACTCCAGATACAGTATAAACATTGCCCATGTTGCTGAGTGTAGTTCTACTATAGCTACACATTCAAGTCCTCATAGAAAAAGACTTCTGTTCATATTGTGTTTAATCTTACTTCCGTCTCATTTCCATGATGTCTGCCTCTGAATCATCGTCCGTTTTCACCGACTCCAGTCTCTGTAACATCTGGCGCTTCATCTCCACAACTGAAACACAGTGATACAATTGACTTCCAGGTGAACTGACATTGACCTCTACTTCTACTGTCAATGACACCAAGTTGTACTGACACTGAACTCATGTTGTACTGATGAATCTGGGAGCAGAGTATAACTACTGTACAGTGCACCTGGAGCCAGAGCCCCATTTCACAAAGCTCTTGTAAGAGCCTAAGATGTCGTCACTTTACACGTAGCCTTCGTACCTCCTATTTTACAGTATAAAAGGGACAAAGGCTCAAGAAAACATACAAATCCTTAGGCTCATGAGAGCTTTGTAAAACGGGGCCTTGTCAATTGGGACTAGGCTCAAACCAACAGTTGGACAACAGTTTCATTCAACTCATTCAAAACTTGAATAGGCAGCTCAAAGTATATTAATCAAGGACAAGGAATGGTTAAAAGATACTGTCACCATGGCAGCACAAATGATCGCACACTGACAAAATCTCTTTCCTCAGTTACACAGATGTGGTAACTGATGGTGGACAAACTAACCTTCAGGGTTTTCCCCTTCTTCGTCTTCACTCTCCAAGAAGTAGGTCCTCAGGAACAGGGCAAATGGTCCATTATGATTCAGCAGCTCATCATAGGATCCCATTTCAGAGATGAGGCCGTTTGTCATCACCACCACAGTGTCCACTTCCAGGAGCCAGTGGATGCCATGGGTTACCAGCACTCGTGTCTACAACATGTGACAAAGTGACTATGGTCACCAGCATCCTTGTCTACAACATGTCAGGAAGTGACTGTTTTAACAGTGTGGAGATTCCATGTCATGTGATGGTCTCAAGCAAACTGTGCTTTTTGTAAGTGGCTACAAAATTGATTGTTTCATCAAACTCGTACCTTATGTTATCTGATGCTGACATTATTTTCTGCTTATAAATATATTTTTACATATTAAAAAAAATTACCTTATTTTTCAGAAGTCCATTTTTACATATAACTTTATCAAAGATGTGTTTGCCAACATGGCTGTCAACGGCACTGAGAGGATCATCTAGAAGATAGATGTCAGCATTGCTGTACACCGCTCTGGCTAGAGACACTCTCTGCTTCTGTCCTCCACTCAAGTTGATACCCTGGTGTCAAGATAGGAAATAAATAGAATGCACATGACATAACAGACAGCTCATTCTTGATAACCTGATCAAAAAGAGATTAAGCAAAAAAGATAAAATGATCTTAGATCAGGTATAAGTAGAAAGCACATATTCCATGGAAAGTGAGTAAAAAGGACAGATAACTCATATTAGCTAGTGTTGTCTTCTATTGGTCAACAAAATATTCACATCACATTCTAAATTGTATGGTCAGGCAATTAGTCAAACATGCCTAATATAAGGTTATATCAGTCTAACAGTCAGGCAATGATTGGTCTACAATATAACGTCAGTCAGATCATCGAACAATTTCAAATTTTTAAACAACTGGAAACCAGACAGTTTATTAGGTTACACTACTATGACACTGAACTATGTTCCACAACATGTAGCATGTAATTCAAAATCATAACATGATCTACAAGTGCCCACGCTTACCCTTTCCCCTATCTCTGTCATGTCCCCTGCTGGAAGCATGTCCAGGTCAGGTTTCAGGGCACAGCACTCCACCACCTCATCATAGAGCTTCTTGTCCATCGGCTTCCCGAAAAGGATGTTGTTCTGCAGGGTGTCGTTCTGAATCCAGGCTTGTTGAGGTACGTAGGCTATACGCCCCTAGAACACATGAGTGGAAGAGTTCTATGAAAGTGTAAAATTGTGTTTTGAATATTTGCTCATCTCATGGTCAAATAACACACAGACTCATTCAGTAATCCCTGCAGCAACACATAAAACTGTCCACTGATAAATGAAGAATGTAAACAGGATGTAGTCTCACTCTCCACTGAACTCCACTTACATAATTTCATCCAATAACAAGGCACAAAAACAAGGCAACACATGTTTAAATGTGTCAAGTTGTCTGTACTAGTGCCAGGTGGACAAGATCCGTGGTACAATATTTGTCTTCAGTAACCTATCCTTGTTGTGACGGACGGGCGGTCAAGCACACTGACTTGGTTGACACATGTCATCAGTTCCCAAATGCCCAGTATGATGCTCATGCTGTTGATCAGTGGATTGTCTGGTCCAGACTTAATTATTTGCAGATCACTGTCCTATGATTGGAATACTGCTGAGTGTGGCGTAAAACTACACTCACTCACTCCTAGTGGACAACAAATGATGAAAGGCACTTGTTTGATGAGGAGCAAGGTTGGGATGGAAAACCCATAATTTGTAAATAATTTCCCTATTTGGGCACCTTGTAACAGACTGAGGTGTCTTGTCTGAATCATTAGTCAACTCACCCGTGTGCTGACCTTGCCCTTGACCTTGTTCAGTTCACCCAATATGGCCGATACAAGAGATGACTTGCCAGATCCTACCTGACCAACAACAGCCATAAGGTGACCGTCCTTTATCTTCAGGCTGATACTGCAATATATTCACCTAAATGTAGAACCTATTGTAGGCCTGGGATGGACTGGCTGGGCAGGAAAGGGACTGAGAGGATAGGGGTGCTGATAAAACATGAAACAGGCAAACAGGCAGGCATACAGGGGACCTACTTCAATCCAGAATCTCCTGGGGACGTAGGATGAAAATAATTTTGTCTTCTGTTATATAGATCAAGGCATGACTGAGCTTCAGTTATTAACAGAAATATGATACACCTACTTTGTGAGTGTTGGTTCCAATTCTGAAGTCCACTTGAATGTAGCATTCCTGATCATGATGGGATCATCTGAAGAATACAACAGAAGAACACCCTGGCTATACTAATGCTGCCCTAACCCATGTAACTCACCCTGGACAGGGTAAAATCCACTACTACCCTTACTCCATGTAACTCACCCAGCAGAGAGTCAACTCCAATACTACCCTTACTCCATGTAACTCACCCTGCATGGGGTCAACTCCAATACTACCCTTACCCCATGTAACTCACTCTCCAGAAGGTCAACTCCTATACTACCCTTACTTCATGTAACTCACCCTGCAGAGGGTCAACTCCAATACTACCCTTACTCCATGTATCTCACCCGGCAGAGAGTCAACTCGAATACTATCCTTACCCCATGTAACTCACCCTGCATGGGGTCAACTCCAATAATACCCTTACCCCATATAACTCACCTTGCAGAGAGTCAACTCCAATACTACCCTTACCCATGTAACTCACCCTGCAGAGAGTCAACTCCAATACTACCCTTACCCATGTAACTCATCCTGGAGAGGGTCAACTCCAATACTACCCTTACTCTATGTAACTCACCCTGCAGAGAGTCATCTCCAATACTACCCTTACCCCAAGTACTGTAAATCATGAAATTAATGCGAACATTTTATTAATGTGAAAAATGCGTCTGTACATGTGTCGCATTATTAAAATGACGCATTTCAGTCTGGGGGTGTACTTTTGAATAAACGGAAATCCCTTCCTTTCATTGACACTACTTAATACCTATTGACATTATTCATCGGCAAATTTTGTCACTAAGCAGAAGTGTTGACACTACACCAGACAACACAGGTCACTTTCTCATTACGGGTATCGCAAGTCAGTTATCACTGGTTACACTAATCACTGTCAATTGTTCAAAGTCATTGAGGCACATCAGCCGGACCGGACATTCTCCAGCCACACAGGATCGTTTAGCGATCTTTGCTCACCTTTGCAATCACGGCCTCCATCCATTTGGCATGTAGAGGCTTCATCACATTTATTCGTAAATCCACAAGTCCTTTTTGGAACCTGTGAAATTGTCTGACACTTTGTTGGCATACCAATTAATAAATTGGTTCTTCATGGCCACCTTGAATTCACCATCAATTGTTGTCATAAGACAAGTAGTAGCAAGCAATCACGTGATCAAACATGGCAGCGTAATCAAAGCATCGTCAGCTCCATTCCATTCAATGCTTAACAAGTTCAATTCAGGTAACTAGTGTGTGGTAATAAGAAATGAAAAGAAAATGAACAACAAAGAATCAGGGTGTCGCATTTTCTGATCAACACAGCTTCCTGAGCTCGCATTAATTTCATGACGCATTTTAGACAAGACCTTTGCACTCGCATTAAATTCATGACGCATTAATTTCATGATTTACAGTAACTCATCCTGGATAGGGTCAACTCCAATACTACCCTTACTCCAAGTAACTCATCCTGTAGAGGGTCAACTCCAATACTACCCTTACCCCAAGTAACTCATCCTGGAGAGGGTCAACTCCAATACTACCCTTACCCCAAGTAACTCACCCTGGAGAGGGTCAACTCCAATACTACCCTTACCCCAAGTAACTCATCCTGGAGAGGGTCAACTCCAATACTACCCTTACCCCAAGTAACTCACTCTGGAGAGGGTCAACTCCAATACTACCCTTACCCCGAGAGGGTCAACTCCAATACTACCCATACCCCAAGTAACTCATCCTGGAGAGAGTCAACTCCAATACTACCCTTACTCCAAGTAACTCATCCTGGAGAGGGTCAACTCCAATACTACCCTTACCCCAAGTAACTCATCCTGGAGAGAGTCAACTCCAATACTACCCTTACCCCAAGTAACTCATCCTGGAGAGGGTCAACTCCAATACTACCCTTACATCCTGGAGAGAGTCAACTCCAATACTACCCTTACCCCAAGTAACTCATCCTGGAGAGGGTCAACTCCAATGCTACCCTTACCCCAAGTAACTCATCCTGGAGAGGATCAACTCCAATACCACCCTTACCCCAAGTAACTCATCCTGGAGAGGGTCAACTCCAATACCACCCTTACCCCAAGTAACTCATCCTGGAGAGGGTCAACTCCAATACCACCCTTACCCCAAGTAACTCACCCTGGAGAGGGTCAACTCCAATACTACCCTTACCCCAAGTAACTCATCCTGGAGAGGGTCAACTCCAATACTACCCTTACCCCAAGTAACTCATCCTGGAGAGGGTCAACTCCAATACTACCCTTACCCCAAGTAACTCATCCTGGAGAGGGTCAACTCCAATACTACCCTTACTCCAAGTAACTCATCCTGGAGAGGGTCAACTCCAATACTACCCTTACCCCAAGTAACTCATCCTGGAGAGGGTCAGCTCCAATAATACCCTTACTCCAAGTAACTCATCCTGGAAAGGGTCAACTCCAATACTACCCTTATCCCATGAGACCCATCCTGGAGAGGTTAAAATCCAATACTACCCTTACCCCATGTAACTCACCTTGCAGAGGGTCAACCACTATATTGCTCTCATCAAGATCCTCCCGACCTAGGTACTTGCTGATTCTCCTCACTGAAATGATGGCCTGAAGGAAAACATTTTCCTCTGTGATATCAAGCTGATAGACACAGTAGACAAAGGTGAGACACTTCCTTAGAAAAGGAATTTCACTTTAATTCAGGCCAATGTAAAAACTGTAAAAACATGTGGCACAAGAGGGTACATACTTGACACTTACCTTGACAAACATTATACTTAACATGCTTGATGCTTACCTTGATGAGCATACTTATAATTGATTATATGAGACATGCTTGACACTTAACTTGATGAGCATATCTATATCAGACATGCTTGACACTTACCTTGATGAGCATATTTATATCAGACATGCTTGACACTTACCTTGATGAGCATATTTATATCAGACATGCTTGACACTTACCTTGATGAGCATATTTATATCAGACATGCTTGACACTTACCTTGACAACATCTGTGATCACCATGGGCAGCATGTTGACTGCAAAGCGGAGGATGTTGAACAGTGAGATGGCCACAAAGGCTGTTTGTGGATTGAGGTAGTGGTCGTCAGTAATGTAGATGTAGGTTAGAAAGGTCACTAGAGAAACCTGTACAATAAAGGCAAATGTTTCTACATACACTGATACAGGCTGACAATGATAGGACATCACGGTGTATGACATGCGGATTCTTGGCCACACAGTGCACATATCTCCATTCTTTCATGGTATATACTATGGACCCATTCAATACAGGTTCATCTCAGACACCATCTGCTCTAAGCAGATGAACACTTGTGAGCTTGAAACCAGTTCAAATGCCTCCTCTGTACCAGGGGTTTGGCTAAATAACACGTAGGGTCTGCATCAATCTCAAACATCATTTGGAATTTGAAGCATTTTGTAACATCAAGAAAGCCATAGTGACATAGACTGATTTTTAAATTTTTGGGGAAAACATGTTTTCCTGAGAAATATGTCAAATACTGGTTGCATTTTGCTTTTCTGTCAGTATTTGAGATACCTTGCAAAAAATGAAACATTTCTATCATCAAAGTTCAGTTGACTTTAATCAGTTATATCAAGTCCCATGGGTTTCCCAATTTAGTTGCAGGGGCGACATTTCAACTAGGGTACCTGTGGAACTGACCCACACCATTCATAGGAAACATCCCATTTGAATCGCTGCTGGGCAACTCATAGGAGGTGGTGGTTCACACGATGTGGTGGTCATGCTGTCTCACCTGGTTGATGCATGACGCATCCCAAATCTGTCGATTGATGGCCATTTACTGGCTTGAGTGAGTCCACTAAGCAAATATTTCAGCTATATGGTGGCGGTCTGTAAATAATGACCAGACAATCCAGTGATCAATAACATGAGCATTGATCTGCGTGTCAAGACCACAGATGATTTTGTTTACATAATTAGCTTAGGATATGTTAAATAGATGTAATATAGTATTGTTAAAGTGGGTTATTAAACTTGGAGGGTTTGTTGCTAGATTATATCCGGTAATATGATGGGAAAAGGGTTGTATTCAGGGAAGAGTGACCAGCTATGGCCTGGTAGCTGAGGAGTTGACTTATAAACAATAGGGAAATGTCCCGTACCTTGGGTACAGGAGGTCAGGATAAATAGTAAGAGGCGGTAGTAATCTATACACTCAGCCAGAATCATCATCGTGTTCACCTGTATGGCTTCACGCACTAATATTGTAACAGGGACCATTCTCGAAATGATCGTAGCCCTAAGAATTCTTAATTTTGTTCATAGCCAATGTGTTAAGAATTGGCTTAAGAAGTCTGTAGGGCTACGAACGTTTTCAGAATAGCCAGCCTGGCTGGCATAAGTTTTTCTTCTTCTTATTATTATTACTCTTGTACATGGCTGAGTAGATGTAGCATGAGAGTTTTTAATTGATGGCCTATTTCTAGCTATATATATGGATATATTGTAACCTTATATAGCCATGTTATGAAGATGAAGGAGTAAACAGTTCCATTTTCAAAAAACATAACTCGGTGTAAAGTGTAAAGCATAAGGTAATGCACATGCCTTTAAAAGTAACAGTAAGTACTTGCATTGTTTTGTAGTGCCCTGGAACTGGCCAGTTATCCTTAAAGTATGGAGATAGTAAATCTCGTCATTTAAGAGAGTGTCTAAGAGTATAAGTGAGGTGTAGTTGGCATTGCCATCACCAAGTACACAGGCACCTTCTACTCTGTGAGGGAAACCATCACCTGGATGTGAGAGGTACCACACCAATACAACGGACATCATAAAGTGGAACAGAAATCCACTAACATTCTCAGTGTTATATATTGGACAAGCCAGAAAGTGGCAATTTTTGTTGTTATTTTATTTCTTTAGTGTTCAATTTTGCATATATAGGCCTGAACTGTATTAGTGCGGGTATTAGGATGTTAGTTAGTGATAGTTTTGTTTACATAAACTTAAGCAATATTAGTGGCAGGCAGAAATGTATGTGCAGCTAGTTTGGGTAGTTACATTAGTTTCTTGTCTTAGTACCTTTAGAATTAGTTTAGTTTTGTATAGTTATTAGGGTTTAATTGTATCTTAAAGGGAGCAATAAAGTTTAGTTTTGTATAGTTATTAGGGTTTAATTGTATCTTAAAGGGAGCAATAAAGTTAAAAAATAAACTATTCTTCTGTTGTGGTTACTTTAGTATGTGACACTGTGCAACTTCACAGGAAACTTACTGGACTGTCTGTGCCACACTGTTTACAGACTGTCACCATATTGCTGAAAAATATTAATGAAGTGTGATGTTATACCACAAAAAATATAAAACAACAAATCAAAAGAAAGAAAGAAAGAAACCTACCATGTATGGAGCTACAGTCCAGGAGAATGTTAGAGAGCTGGAGATGAGGGAAGATTTCCACAAGATGGCCAGTTCACGGTCTCGGACTTCCTTCACCTTTTCCTGGAAGGAGGGCTCCCATGCATACAGCTTCAGTATCTGGGAGACAGAGGGTCATGTTAAAGGTTGCATTACAAAATTACCCCGAAATATGAGCAGAGATATTTTAACATGAATTAACAGAGCAAAGAAGAAGACAAACTGCAAGCAGTAGTTGCAGCATTTATGAGTTTTTCTAGATATACTGGACAAAATAAGTTACGGATATTGATAATTTAACAACTGATATTTTCTCAGTGTGTCAATGAATAAATGGATCTTTAATAATAATTTCAAAATTTACATATAACTATTTTTGTTCAGTATATACACTCCCTAGGGTGATGTGAATGCAGCCTGAATGCAGGTTGATTTGTGGATAAAGCCATAAGATCCTGTTCCTCAACAAATAATAGAAGGCATGACATAAGAAGGTCCACAGGAAATCTACATCTATACTCCATAAACGCTCTATTTGAAACTTACAGGTAACAGTAAATAGGTAATACTTTGATTAAATTCCAGACGATGCAAATTAATTTGAGGTTCAAGAAACCTGACCTAACAAATAGCCAGTCTCACCTTCATGCCACTGAGGACCTCGTTCATCATCTTCATTCGGATGTCTTTCTGTGCCATGAGTTGAGTCTGGTAACTGCCCAGCTTCGACATGATAAAGCCGTTGATGGGGAAGAGAAGGAGGAGGAAGCCGAGCCCTGCAAACATGGCCACGCCCAGTGTGTTGTAAAGCAGGTACAGCGACACACAGATCTGAAGGAGACTGGACCAAGTGGACCACAGCCATCCAAACACCCCTTCCACATGTTCTGCATCCACGGACATCAGGTTCACCACCTCGCCCACAGTGGACTCACGGCGGGCTTGGTTGTTGATGGACAACGCCTGTAACCAGGTCAGTGAGTGAGCGAGCTGGATTTTACACTGCTTTTAACAGTATTCCAGCAATATCATGGTTGGGGGACACTAGAAATTGACTTCACACATTGTGTCTATGTGGGGAATTGAACCCAGGTCTTCAGAGTGACAAGCAAACACCTTAACCACTAAGCTACTCATCTGCCCTGAATGTAATCAGGATAAATGAAAGATCACACTTCCCTGTCAAGGAGGCAGGTCAATATTAATGATGCTTGATCAGTATTATCCACAGACATTAAAATACTGGGCTGAAGGGGGTTTTAATAGTCTGTCTCACAGTTGCTGAACCACCTTATTTACCCTAATTCAATGCCCTCTCTGCAATGCTAAAGCCTTACATTAAACAAGTCTAGATTTCCTCAGGTTCAGGTAGTTTGTGAATTTCTGGTCTTCCTGGGGCTCCTTTTCAGTGTATACAGCTTTGTCACTATCAAAATTATATACATGTATATTCAGAGACTAAGCATTTGTCTAGGGTTTCATGTGAGCCATTTTGTGAATGTATTATGGGAGACTTGACAGAAGCTGTAATGTTCTGACCTTCCTGAAGACTGCCGAGATGATGCTGCACCTGACTCTCAGCCCGAGAGATGTTGACTGATGCCACAGGGCATGAAAGAATAGTGACTGTAGTGACATGGAAACAAATAGAATGGCACCAAACGTATAGCCCTTCCATTCTTCAGAATGGCTGTCTTCCACAAACTGTATCAACTGCCTGAAACATGTAAAGAAAATATTTTGTTACCGTAGAAATGACATCATGGATGTATGTGAAATATCATCCAATGGTCATGTTTCTATGCCAATATGTGGCTTCAGTCTGGGCACTAGTTGGGGCATATATTCACCTCATCAATTGTTCGATTTAGTTTAATGACAGCCACTTTAAAGTGTTTGAACCTGATAAACTATCCTCTGGTTTATTACACTGACCTACTGGAAATTGTGAAATGACACTACTTGATGCCATCTAGTTTTCAGGTTGGCTAATAATGGTCAGTAATCAAGGTGAGTGACATGACATGACATGATAGGCAACACTGAAATGTATTGTTCCATAAAGTGGAAAGATGAATTGGTTCATCAAGATGAACCAATGGGAATGTAAGATTCATAATAAACTATCACAAAGACAAATAACTTAAGACAAATAACTGAAGTCCAAAACTGATTAACCAAATTAAGAAACCTTCATGTTATCTTTTCTGCTCAAATGAGTTTAGAGAACACCAGAATTATTTATCATAATGAGCAAGTAAGTGAGTCAGTGAGTCTAGTTTCAGCAATATTGGCAAGGGACACCAGAACTTGGTTTCACACTTTGCACCCATTTGGGGAATTGAACACAATTTCTCAGCTTGTGTTGTGAATGCTTAACCTCTTGGCTACCTGACTGCTCTTTATTCATAGGACTACAGCTTATATGATATGGTGAGTGGGTACTGTAAATATACAACCTTCCAATTGTTGAAGGAAAACTATTCTGTGAGGAAAGTTGTAACTACAAATTACATTCTGTTTGGGAACAATGATGTATCAAATCAATGGCAAAACTTACCCAAGTAGGAGAGGGTTGCACAACAACAGGGCATCATATAAAAGTTTCCAGAACTGTGACTGAAGGAGCTCCAAGCCAAAGGTTTTCCACAGTGCAAGAACAAGTGATGGTTTTGGTCCAGTTCTGGGTGATGTCTCCTTGCTTTGGTCTTGTTTTGGTATAAGTGGAGTGTACTCATTGCTGTCCTGGAGGCTGGATGATGCCTGGCGATGTGGGGAATGTTGTCCTAGACTACGGGCTCTTCAACAGAATACAAGAATAGCGTTCATGCCGCTTTTAGTATTATTCCTGCAATATCACAATGGGGGACATAAGAAATAGGCATCACACACCCATTTGGGGAATCAAACCCTGCTCTTCAGTGTGACAAGCAGATGGCTTAACAACTTAGGCTACACTACTGCCCAGGGAAACAGCAGCTGAACATTAACAACAGCATGTAACTGATAACAAGTGGCACATAACTGGATGAGGCAAGGTGGGATTTTAACCTGGATCTTTGCAGGTTTTGATCTGTAATTAGAGTAATCTTAAACAGTTTAACTTGAGTAAACAATATTCAGACTACTTGGTGACTGATGTCAAGTCCATCTTCAATCAAATTTCCTTTTCAACATGATGACTGAGCATACCCCATCTCAATAACATCTCGAAACACAAACTCTGGAAACACAGAAACAACCAAATGTGGAGAGCAGAGCAAACATGCTACTAATAATAGTCCATTTGTCATGTGCATTTCTCCATGTACAATGCATGCTCGAAGCGCCCAAACAATCTATGTATTACTTTAAGTCACATGACTTTATCCCACTGGGTACCCATTTTCTTCAGGGTGAACAGAGGAAACTTGCTTGCCTAAAGTGGGACCACATAACATGTACTTTGTTATGGGACAGACTTGAAGTCATGGAAACTCTCAGGTGTCAAGCTGCCAAACAGTCACCAATCCAAGGACTCTCCGCACCAAATGTTGCTTGTCTTCACCTGAATTGTGTCCTGAGCTCTACGCAAGTCAAAGTGTACAAACACAATGGGAACTTACTTTTCTTTGGCTTTTTCAATTTCATAATTCCAGTTGACTAAGAAACGAGGCACAACATGGGAGGATTTTTCCCTGGGGTGGAGATCAGACACGTCATCTTCTGTGAGCGCCTTTTTGTAACCTCGGAATAGCAGCCTGGAATGTTAGAATATTGACAACACATGGCTATGAATAGTTTCCCTGGCAACAGGAACACTGATGTATTTCTGACATGTCTGACTATCAAGAAAGGCCTGGGAAAAGATGTTCGAGGAAAGGCCAGGGTAACAGTTTTTGAGAAACAGCCAGGGCAGAGGGGGTTTGAGAAGAGAAAATGGTAGAAATGTTCGAGAAACGGCAGGTGTAGAGAGGTTCAAGAAGAGGCCAGGGCAGAGATCTTCATGAAGAGGTCAGGGTAGAGATGTTCGAGAAAAGGGCAGGGTACAGATGTTCAAGAAAAGGCCTGTGTAGAAATTTGGAGGAAAGGCCAGACTGAGGGGTTCGAGAAAAGCACAGGGTACAGATGTTCGAGAAAAGGATTGGAAAGAGGGGTTCGAGAAAAGGCCAGGGTAGAGGGGTTCGAGAAAAGGCCTGGTAGAGGGGTTCGAGAAAAGGCCAGGGTAGAGGGGTTCGAGAAAAGGCCAGGTAGAGGGGTTCGAGAAAAGGCCAGGATAGAGGGGTTCGAGAAAAGGCCAGGGTAGAGGGGTTCGAGAAAAGGCAAGTGTTCAGGAAAAGGGTAGACATGTAAATGTATCAACTTTCAGAAACATTACGCTAGAATGGGACATGAGTTCCTTGTGACTGACCTGTTGTGCCACCAGAATATAATCCTGGATAAGAAAGATGCCTCAGTTTCAGGACTTGGGATCTGTCAACATAAGCATATGGGCATATTAGGGTTTCTCTGTCAGTTTACATCGCACATGCACACACTGGGGTTCGTCTATTTACATGGCACATGGACACGTTAGTGTTTCTCTGTTTACATAGTACAAGGACACTTCAGGGTTTCTCAGTGTTTACATAGCACATGGGCATGTTGGGTTTTTCTGCAACAGAACATTGGGCCTGTTTACCTTTATACATACTGGCATACATGTTGTAATTTTGAAAAGGTTTAGGATGAACACACCTGACATTGGTCCGATTCACAAATAAGTTGTCAACAGATCTTCAGGGGGTACATTATAAGTTGTTCACTGGTCGCGAGGGGGCTCATGTACCCTTGAGGTTTGTTTGTGTTCCCCGAACCCACAGGTGAGGGGAACATAAACAAACCTTTAGAGAACATGAGCCCATGGACCCCAAGGTATCAGTGACCAACGTATTTATCTTACGAAACACCATTAATTTTGAACTGTTTGAAGCACTTCTGTAGAATGCGAGGTGAATCGCCATTTTGCAGACGACACAAGGTAAACAGATTTAGAGTTATCTCCCTTACTTCGATTTTCAATCGCAAAACACCAGTAATTTCCATGCTTGATGCGTAATTCAATGTTATTTGAGATAAAAAAGTACTACCATGAAGCACCAGAAGAGTTCGGCATTCCCTGCGGTGTACATTGAAAGTAATGCATTGCCTGTAAGTGGGGTACATTGAAAAGAAAAGAAAAAGACCAGAAAAGCTCTTAGCCAATCAGAAAGCGACATTCATGTGTGAGGTAAGATAATGTGTGATGTACACATTGTTAGTTCATGTGCCCTGAAGCATCAGGGTGCATCACAGCCCTGAGCTAACACAGTTGTCAACAAATTTATCTTACTGACACTCAGTCATACAGGTCAGGGTCTCCTGTCATGAAGCAACCTTTACTGAAGTTTACCCTATCTCCCATTCTTTAACATCTGACTAAGGTTGCCTTAGTGACTTACAATCACCTAAGTGTTTTAGGAAAGCAGGTCCTGGATATACATACCTGCAGTGTAACTGCTAAGTGGTGAACTGTGTTATTTCCCTCTATTGGTGCATCTATATAGATCATTTCCAAAACACAATGACACTTACGTGGGATGTATCAAAAATGTATCTCAATGCTCAATATGCTACAAGTGAGGTTGCCTCGTCCCTGCTCCTTAGCCAGTCTTAGACTGTTTGAATCGTTTCTATGGGAATCACGAAAAATATGCTAGTATTTTTATGTAAGGTAGGAAAATGGCCCATGCTCATATATGCTCAGTGTGGTCAAACAACTGCTTACTTTCATCAGCTCTATCTGCCACCTCACACAATCATTTGTTACATTCACCAGCCCTATCTGCCACCTCACACAATCATTTGTTACTTTCATCAGCTCTATCTGCCACCTCACGCAATCATTTGTTACTTTCACCAGGTCAGTCTGCCACCTCTTTCACCAGGTCAGTCTGCCACCTCACACAACCATTTGTTGCTTCCACCAGGTCAGTCAGCCACCTCACACAATCAATTGTTACTTTCCCCAGCTCATTCTGCCACCTCACACAATCATTTGTTACTTTCATCAGCTCTATCTGCCACCTCACACAATCATTTGTTACTTTCCCAAGCTCAGTCTGCCACCTCACACAATCATTTGTTACTTCCACCAGCTCAGTCTGCCACCTCACACAATCATTTGTTACTTTCACTAGCTCTATCTGCCACCTCACACAATCATTTGTTACTTTCATCAGCTCTATCTGCCACCTCACACAATCATTTGTTACTTCCACCAGCTCAGTCTGCCACCTCACACAATCATTTGTTACTTCCACCAGCTCAGTCTGCCACCTCACACAATAATTTGTTTCTTTCCCCAGCTCAGTCTGCCACCTCACAAAATCATTTGTTACTTTCATCAGCTCTATCTGCCACCTCACACAATCATTTGTTACTTTCCCCAGCTCAGTCTGCCACCTCACACAATCATTTGTTACTTTCATCAGCTCTATCTGCCACCTCACACAATCATTTGTTACTTTCCCCAGTTCAGTCTGCCACCTCACACAATCATTTGTTACTTTCATCAGCTCAGTCTGCCACCTCACACAAACATTTGTTACTTCCACCAGCTCTATCTGCCACCTCACACAATCATTTGTTACTTTCACCAGCTCAGTCTGCCACCTCTTTCACCAGCTCAGTCTGCCACCTCACACCTGCCACCTCACTTTCATCAGCTCTATCTGCCACCTCACACAATCATTTGTTACTTTCATCAGCTCAGTCTGCCACCTCACACAATCATTTGTTACTTTCATCAGCTCTATCTGCCACCTCACACAATCATTTGTTACTTTCACCAGCTCAGTCTGCCACCTCACACAATCATTTGTTACTTTCATCAGCTCTATCTGCCACCTCACACAATCATTTGTTACTTCCACCAGCTCAGTCTGCCACCTCACACAATCATTTGTTACTTTCCCAAAATCAGTCTGCCACCTCACACAATCATTTGTTACTTTCCCCAGCTCTATCTGCCACCTGACACAATCATTTGTTACTTCCACCAGCTAAGTCTGCCACCTCACACAATCATTTGTTACTTTCATCAGCTCAGTCTGCCACCTCACACAATCATTTGTTACTTTCATCAGCTCTATCTGCCACCTCACACAATCATTTGTTACTTTCCCAAGCTCAGTCTGCCACCTCACACAATCATTTGTTACTTCCACCAGCTAAGACTGCCACCTCACACAATCATTTGTTACTTCCACCAGCTAAGTCTGCCACCTCACACAATCATTTGTTACTTTCCCCAGCTCAGTCTGCCACCTCACACAATCATTTGTTACTTTCATCAGCTCTATCTGCCACCTCACACAATCATTTGTTACTTCCACCAGCTCAGTCTGCCACCTCACACAATCATTTGTTACTTCCACCAGCTCAGTCTGCCACCTCACACAATCATTTGTTTCTTTCATCAGCTCTATCTGCCACCTCACACAATCATTTGTTACTTCCACCAGCTCAGCCTGCCACCTCATACAATCATTTGTTACTTCCACCAGCTCAGTCTGCCACGTCACACAATCATTTGTTACTTTCATCAGCTCTATCTGCCACCTCACACAATCATTTGTTACTTTCCCCAGCTCAGTCTGCCACCTCACACAATCATTTGTTACTTTCATCAGCTCAGTCTGCTACCTCACACAACCATTAGTTACTTTCACTAGCTCTATCTGCCACCTCACACAAACATTTGTTATTTTCACCAGCTCTATCTGTCACCTCACACAATCATTTGTTACTTTCACCAGCTCAGTCTGCCACCTCACACAATCATTTGTTACTTTCATCAGCTCTATCTGCCACCTCACACAATCATTTGTTACTTTCACCAGGTCAGTCTGCCACCTCTTTCACTAGGTCAGTCTGCCACCTCACACAACCATTAGTTGCTTTCACCAGGTCAGTCTGCCACCTCACACAATCATTTGTTACTTTTATCTGCTCTATCTGCCACCTCACACAATCATTTGTTACGTCCACCAGCTCTATCTGCCACCTCACACAATCATTTGTTACTTTCATCAGCTCTATCTGCCACCTCACACAATCATTTGTTACTTCCACCAGCTCTATCTGCCACCTCACACAATCATTTGTTACTTTCACCAGCTCAGTCTGCCACCTCTTTCACCAGATCAGTCTGCCACCTCACACCTGCCACCTCACTTTCATCAGCTCTATCTGCCACCTCACACAATCATTTGTTACTTTCATCAGCTCAGTCTGCCACCTCACACAATCATTTGTTACTTTCATCAGCTCTATCTGCCACCTCACACAATCATTTGTTACTTTCACCAGCTCAGTCTGCCACCTCACACAATCATTTGTTACTTTCATCAGCTCTATCTGCCACCTCACACAATCATTTGTTACTTCCACCAGCTCAGTCTGCCACCTCACACAATCATTTGTTACTTTCCCCAGCTCAGTCTGCCACCTCACGCAATCATTTGTTACTTTCCCCAGCTCTATCTGCCACCTGACACAATCATTTGTTACTTCCACCAGCTAAGTCTGACACCTCACACAATCATTTGTTACTTTCACCAGCTCAGTCTGCCACCTCACACAATCATTTGTTACTTTCATCAGCTCTATCTGCTACCTCACACAATCATTTGTTACTTCCACCAGCTCAGTCTGCCACCTCACACAATCATTTGTTACTTCCACCAGCTCAGTCTGCCACCTCACACAATCATTTGTTACTTCCACCAGCTAAGTCTGCCACCTCACACAATCATTTGTTACTTTCCCCAGCTCAGTCTGCCACCTCACACAATCATTTGTTACTTTCATCAGCTCTATCTGCCACCTCACACAATCATTTGTTACTTCCACCAGCTCAGTCTGCCACCTCACACAATCATTTGTTACTTCCACCAGCTCAGTCTGCCACCTCACACAATCATTTGTTTCTTTCATCAGTTCTATCTGCCACCTCACACAATCATTTGTTACTTCCACCAGCTCAGCCTGCCACCTCATACAATCATTTGTTACTTCCACCAGCTCAGTCTGCCACCTCAAACAATCATTTGTTACTTTCATCAGCTCTATCTGCCACCTCACACAATCATTTGTTACTTCCCCCAGCTCAGTCTGCCACCTCACACAATCATTTGTTACTTTCATCAGCTCAGTCTGCCACCTCACACAACCATTAGTTACTTTCACTAGCTCTATCTGCCACCTCACACAAACATTTGTTATTTTCACCAGCTCTATCTGTCACCTCACACAATCATTTGTTACTTTCACCAGCTCAGTCTGCCACCTCTTTCACTAGGTCAGTCTGCCACCTCACACAACCATTAGTTGCTTTCACCAGGTCAGTCTGCCACCTCACACAATCATTTGTTACTTTTATCTGCTCTATCTGCCACCTCACACAATCATTTGTTACGTCCACCAGCTCAGTCTGCCACCTCACACAACACTTGTTTCTTTCATCAGCTCTATCTGCCACCTCACACAATCATTTGTTACTTTCATCAGCTCTATCTGCCACCTCACACAATCATTTGTTACTTTCATCAGCTCAGTCTGCCACCTCACACAATCATTTGTTACTTTCATCAGCTCTATCTGCCACCTCACACAATCATTTGTTACTTCCATCAGCTCTATCTGCCACCTCACAGAATCATTTGTTACTTTCATCAGCTCTATCTGCCACCTCACACAATCATTTGTTACTTTTATCAGCTCTATCTGCCACCTCACACAATCATTTGTTACTTTCACCAGCTCAGTCTGCCACCTCACACAACCATTTGTTACTTTCATCAGCTCTATCTGCCACCTCACACAATCATTTGTTACTTCCACCAGCTCTATCTGCCACCTCACACAATCATTTGTTACTTTCCCAAGCTCAGTCTGCCACCTCACACAATCATTTGCTACTTCCACCAGCTCAGTCTGCCACCTCACACAATCATTTGTTACTTTCCCAAGCTCAGTCTGCCACCTCACACAATCATTTGCTACTTCCACCAGCTCAGTCTGCCACCTCACACAATCATTTGTTACTTTCCCCAGCTCAGTCTGCCACCTCGCACAATCATTTGTTACTTTCATCAGCTCTATCTGCCACCTCACACAATCATTTGTTACTTTCCCCAGTTCAGTCTGCCACCTCACACAATCATTTGTTACTTCCACCAGCTCAGTCTGCCACCTCACACAATCATTTGTTACTTCCACCAGCTCAGTCTGCCACCTCACACAATCATTTGTTACTTTCATCAGCTCTATCTGCCACCTGACACAATCATTTGTTACTTCCACCAGCTCAGTCTGCCACCTCACACAATCATTTGTTACTTCCACCAGCTCAGTCTGCCACCTCACACAATCATTTGTTACTTTCATCAGCTCTATCTGCCACCTCACACAATCATTTGTTACTTCCACCAGCTCAGCCTGCCACCTCATACAATCATTTGTTACTTCCACCAGCTCAGTCTGCCACCTCACACAATCATTTGTTACTTTCATCAGCTCTATCTGCCACCTGACACAATCACTTGTTACTTTCCCCAGCTCAGTCTGCCACCTCACACAATCATTTGTTACTTTCATCAGCTCAGTCTGCCACCTCACACAACCATTAGTTACTTTCACTAGCTCAGTCTGCCACCTCACACAAACATTTGTTGTTTTCACCAGCTCTATCTGCCACCTCACACAATCATTTGTTACTTTCACCAGCTCAGTCTGCCACCTCACACAATCATTTGTTACTTTCATCAGCTCTATCTGCCACCTCACACAATCATTTGTTACTTTCACCAGCTCAGTCTGCCACCTCTTTCACTAGGTCAGTCTGCCACCTCACACAACCATTAGTTGCTTTCACCAGGTCAGTCTGCCACCTCACACAATCATTTGTTACGTCCACCAGCTCTATCTGCCACCTCACACAATCATTTGTTACTTTCATCAGCTCTATCTGCCACCTCACACAATCATTTGTTACTTTCATCAGCTCTATCTGCCACCTCACACAATCATTTGTTACTTTCATCAGCTCAGTCTGCCACCTCACACAATCATTTGTTACTTCCACCAGCTCAGTCTGCCACCTCACACAATCATTTTTACTTTCATCAGCTCTATCTGCCACCTCACACAATCATTTGTTACTTCCACCAGCTCAGTCTGCCACCTCACACAATCATTTGTTTCTTTCATCAGCTGTATCTGCCACCTCACACAATCATTTGTTACTTCCACCAGCTCAGCCTGCCACCTCATACAATCATTTGTTACTTCCACCAGCTCAGTCTGCCACCTCACACAATCATTTGTTACTTTCATCAGCTCTATCTGCCACCTCACACAATCATTTGTTACTTTCCCCAGCTCAGTCTGCCACCTCACACAATCATTTGTTACTTTCATCAGCTCAGTCTGCCACCTCACACAACCATTAGTTACTTTCACTAGCTCAGTCTGCCACCTCACACAAACATTTGTTATTTTCACCAGCTCTATCTGCCACCTCACACAATCATTTGTTACTTTCACCAGCTCAGTCTGCCACCTCACACAATCATTTGTTACTTTCATCAGCTCTATATGCCACCTCACACAATCATTTGTTACTTTCACCAGCTCAGTCTGCCACCTCTTTCACTAGGTCAGTCTGCCACCTCACACAACCATTAGTTGCTTTCACCAGGTCAGTCTGCCACCTCACACAATCATTTGTTACTTTTATCTGCTCTATCTGCCACCTCACACAATCATTTGTTACGTCCACCAGCTCTATCTGCCACCTCACACAATCATTTGTTACTTTCATCAGCTCTATCTGCCACCTCACACAATCATTTGTTACTTCCACCAGCTCTATCTGCCACCTCACACAATCATTTGTTACTTTCACCAGCTCAGTCTGCCACCTCTTTCACCAGATCAGTCTGCCACCTCACACCTGCCACCTCACTTTCATCAGCTCTATCTGCCACCTCACACAATCATTTGTTACTTTCATCAGCTCAGTCTGCCACCTCACACAATCATTTGTTACTTTCATCAGCTCTATCTGCCACCTCACACAATCATTTGTTACTTTCACCAGCTCAGTCTGCCACCTCACACAATCATTTGTTACTTTCATCAGCTCTATCTGCCACCTCACACAATCATTTGTTACTTCCACCAGCTCAGTCTGCCACCTCACACAATCATTTGTTACTTTCCCCAGCTCAGTCTGCCACCTCACGCAATCATTTGTTACTTTCCCCAGCTCTATCTGCCACCTGACACAATCATTTGTTACTTCCACCAGCTAAGTCTGACACCTCACACAATCATTTGTTACTTTCACCAGGTCAGTCTGCCACCTCACACAATCATTTGTTACTTTCATCAGCTCTATCTGCTACCTCACACAATCATTTGTTACTTTCCCCAGCTCAGTCTGCCACCTCACACAATCATTTGTTACTTCCACCAGCTCAGTCTGCCACCTCACACAATCATTTGTTACTTCCACCAGCTAAGTCTGCCACCTCACACAATCATTTGTTACTTTCCCCAGCTCAGTCTGCCACCTCACACAATCATTTGTTACTTTCATCAGCTCTATCTGCCACCTCACACAATCATTTGTTACTTCCACCAGCTCAGTCTGCCACCTCACACAATCATTTGTTACTTCCACCAGCTCAGTCTGCCACCTCACACAATCATTTGTTTCTTTCATCAGTTCTATCTGCCACCTCACACAATCATTTGTTACTTCCACCAGCTCAGCCTGCCACCTCATACAATCATTTGTTACTTCCACCAGCTCAGTCTGCCACCTCAAAAAATCATTTGTTACTTTCATCAGCTCTATCTGCCACCTCACACAATCATTTGTTACTTCCCCCAGCTCAGTCTGCCACCTCATACAATCATTTGTTACTTTCATCAGCTCAGTCTGCCACCTCACACAACCATTAGTTACTTTCACTAGCTCTATCTGCCACCTCACACAAACATTTGTTATTTTCACCAGCTCTATCTGTCACCTCACACAATCATTTGTTACTTTCACCAGCTCAGTCTGCCACCTCTTTCACTAGGTCAGTCTGCCACCTCACACAACCATTAGTTGCTTTCACCAGGTCAGTCTGCCACCTCACACAATCATTTGTTACTTCTATCTGCTCTATCTGCCACCTCACACAATCATTTGTTACGTCCACCAGCTCAGTCTGCCACCTCACACAACATTTGTTTCTTTCATCAGCTCTATCTGCCACCTCACACAATCATTTGTTACTTTCATCAGCTCTATCTGCCACCTCACACAATCATTTGTTACTTTCATCAGCTCAGTCTGCCACCTCACACAATCATTTGTTACTTTCATCAGCTCTATCTGCCACCTCACACAATCATTTGTTACTTCCATCAGCTCTATCTGCCACCTCACAGAATCATTTGTTACTTTCATCAGCTCTATCTGCCACCTCACACAATCATTTGTTACTTTCATCAGCTCTATCTGCCACCTCACACAATCATTTGTTACTTTCACCAGCTCAGTCTGCCACCTCACACAACCATTTGTTACTTTCATCAGCTCCATCTGCCACCTCACACAATCATTTGTTACTTCCACCAGCTCTATCTGCCACCTCACACAATCATTTGTTACTTTCCCCAGCTCATTCTGCCACCTCACACAATCATTTGTTACTTTCATCAGCTCTATCTGCCACCTCACACAATCATTTGTTACTTTCCCAAGCTCAGTCTGCCACCTCACACAATCATTTGCTACTTCCACCAGCTCAGTCTGCCAGCTCACACAATCATTTGTTACTTTCATCAGCTCAGTCTGCCACCTCGCACAATCATTTGTTACTTTCCCCAGCTCTATCTGCCACCTCACACAATCATTTGTTACTTCCACCAGCTCAGTCTGCCACCTCACACAATCATTTGTTACTTCCACCAGCTCAGTCTGCCACCTCACACAATCATTTGTTACTTTCATCAGCTCTATCTGCCACCTGACACAATCATTTGTTACTTCCACCAGCTCAGTCTGCCACCTCACACAATCATTTGTTACTTCCACCAGCTCAGTCTGCCACCTCACACAATCATTTGTTACTTTCATCAGCTCTATCTGCCACCTCACACAATCATTTGTTACTTCCACCAGCTCAGCCTGCCACCTCATACAATCATTTGTTACTTCCACCAGCTCAGTCTGCCACCTCACACAATCATTTGTTACTTTCATCAGCTCTATCTGCCACCTGACACAATCACTTGTTACTTTCCCCAGCTCAGTCTGCCACCTCACACAATCATTTGTTACTTTCATCAGCTCAGTCTGCCACCTCACACAACCAATAGTTACTTTCACTAGCTCAGTCTGCCACCTCACACAAACATTTGTTGTTTTCACCAGCTCTATCTGCCACCTCACACAATCATTTGTTACTTTCACCAGCTCAGTCTGCCACCTCACACAATCATTTGTTACTTTCATCAGCTCTATCTGCCACCTCACACAATCATTTGTTACTTTCACCAGCTCAGTCTGCCACCTCTTTCACTAGGTCAGTCTGCCACCTCACACAACCATTAGTTGCTTTCACCAGGTCAGTCTGCCACCTCACACAATCATTTGTTACGTCCACCAGCTCTATCTGTCACCTCACACAATCATTTGTTACTTTCATCAGCTCTATCTGCCACCTCACACAATCATTTGTTACTTTCATCAGCTCTATCTGCCACCTCACACAATCATTTGTTACTTTCATCAGCTCAGTCTGCCACCTCACACAATCATTTGTTACTTCCACCAGCTCAGTCTGCCACCTCACACAATCATTTGTTACTTTCATCAGCTCTATCTGCCACCTCACACAATCATTTGTTACTTCCACCAGCTCAGTCTGCCACCTCACACAATCATTTGTTACTTCCACCAGCTCAGTCTGCCACCTCACACAATCATTTGTTTCTTTCATCAGCTGTATCTGCCACCTCACACAATCATTTGTTACTTCCACCAGCTCAGCCTGCCACCTCATACAATCATTTGTTACTTCCACCAGCTCAGTCTGCCACCTCACACAATCATTTGTTACTTTCATCAGCTCTATCTGCCACCTCACACAATCATTTGTTACTTTCCCCAGCTCAGTCTGCCACCTCACACAATCATTTGTTACTTTCATCAGCTCAGTCTGCCACCTCACACAACCATTAGTTACTTTCACTAGCTCAGTCTGCCACCTCACACAAACATTTGTTATTTTCACCAGCTCTATCTGCCACCTCACACAATCATTTGTTACTTTCACCAGCTCAGTCTGCCACCTCACACAATCATTTGTTACTTTCATCAGCTCTATCTGCCACCTCACACAATCATTTGTTACTTTCACCAGCTCAGTCTGCCACCTCTTTCACTAGGTCAGTCTGCCACCTCACACAACCATTAGTTGCTTTCACCAGGTCAGTCTGCAACCTCACACAATCATTTGTTACTTTTTATCTGCTGTATCTGCCACCTCACACAATCATTTGTTACGTCCACCAGCTCTATCTGCCACCTCACACAATCATTTGTTACTTTCATCAGCTCTATCTGCCACCTCACACAATCATTTGTTACTTTCATCAGCTCTATCTGCCACCTCACACAATCATTTGTTACTTTCATCAGCTCAGTCTGCCACCTCACACAATCATTTGTTACTTTCATCAGCTCTATCTGCCACCTCACACAATCATTTGTTACTTTCATCAGCTCTATCTGCCACCTCACACAATCATTTGTTACTTTCATCAGCTCTATATGCCACCTCACACAATCATTTGTTACTTTCACCAGCTCAGTCTGCCACCTCACACAACCATTTGTTACTTTCATCAGCTCCATCTGCCACCTCACACAATCATTTGTTACTTCCACCAGCTCTCTCTGCCACCTCACACAATCATTTGTTACTTTCCCCAGCTCAGTCTGCCACCTCACACAATCATTTGTTACTTTCATCAGCTCTATCTGCCACCTCACACAATCATTTGTTACTTTCCCAAGCTCAGTCTGCCACCTCACACAATCATTTGCTACTTCCACCAGCTCAGTCTGCCACCTCACACAATCATTTGTTACTTTCATCAGCTCAGTCTGCCACCTCGCACAATCATTTGTTACTTTCCCCAGCTCTATCTGCCACCTCACACAATCATTTGTTGCTTTCATCAGCTCTATCTGCCACCTCACACAATCATTTGTTACTTCCACCTGCTCAGCCTGCCACCTCACACAATCATTTGTTACTTCCACTAGCTCAGTCTGCCACCTCACACAATCATTTGTTACTTTCATCAGCTCTATCTGCCACCTCACACAATCATTTGTTACTTTCATCAGCTCTATCTGCCACCTCACACAATCATTTGCTACTTCCACCAGCTCAGTCTGCCACCTCACACAATCATTTGTTACTTTCATCAGCTCAGTCTGCCACCTCGCACAATCATTTGTTACTTTCCCCAGCTCTATCTGCCACCTCACACAATCATTTGTTACTTTCATCAGCTCTATCTGCCACCTCACACAATCATTTGTTACTTCCACCAGCTCAGTCTGCCACCTCACACAATCATTTGTTACTTCCACCAGCTCAGTCTGCCACCTCACACAATCATTTGTTACTTGCATCAGCTGTATCTGCCACCTCACACAATCATTTGTTACTTCCACCAGCTCAGTCTGCCACCTCACACAATCATTTGTTACTTTCCCCAGCTCAGTCTGCCACCTCACACAATCATTTGTTTCTTTCATCAGCTCTATCTGCCACCTCACACAATCATTTGTTACTTGCACCAGCTCAGCCTGCCACCTCATACAATCATTTGTTACTTCCACCAGCTCTATATGCCACCTCACACAATCATTTGTTGCTTTCATCAGCTCTATCTGCCACCTGACACAATCACTTGTTTCTTTCCCCAGGTCAGTCTGCCACCTCACACAATCATTTGTTACTTTCATCAGCTCAGTCTGCCACCTCACACAACCATTAGTTTCTTTCACTAGCTCTATCTGCCACCTCACACAATCATTTGTTACTTTCACCAGCTCAGTCTGCCACCTCTTTCACTAGGTCAGTCTGCCACCTCACACAACCATTAGTTGCTTTCACCAGGTCAGTCTGCCACCTCACACAATCATTTGTTATTTTTATCTGCTCTATCTGCCACCTCACACAATCATTTGTTACGTCCACCAGCTCTATCTGCCACCTCACACAATCATTTGTTACTTTCATCAGCTCTATCTGCCACCTCACACAATCATTTGTTACTTTCATCAGCTCTATCTGCCACCTCACACAATCATTTGTTACTTTCATCAGCTCAGTCTGCCACCTCACACAATCATTTGTTACTTCCACCAGCTCAGTCTGCCACCTCACACAATCATTTGTTACTTTCATCAGCTCTATCTGCCACCTCACACAATCATTTGTTACTTCCACCAGCTCAGTCTGCCACTTCACACAATCATTTGTTTCTTTCATCAGCTCTATCTGCCACCTCACACAATCATTTGTTACTTCCACCAGCTCAGCCTGCCACCTCATACAATCATTTGTTACTTCCACCAGCTCAGTCTGCCACCTCACACAATCATTTGTTACTTTCATCAGCTCTATCTGCCACCTCACACAATCATTTGTTACTTTCCCCAGCTCAGTCTGCCACCTCACACAATCATTTGTTACTTTCATCAGCTCAGTCTGCCACCTCACACAACCATTAGTTACTTTCACTAGCTCAGTCTGCCACCTCACACAAACATTTGTTTTTTTCACCAGCTCTATCTGCCACCTCACACAATCATTTGTTACTTTCACCAGCTCAGTCTGCCACCTCACACAATCATTTGTTACTTTCATCAGCTCTATCTGCCACCTCACACAATCATTTGTTACTTTCACCAGCTCAGTCTGCCACCTCTTTCACTAGGTCAGTCTGCCACCTCACACAACCATTAGTTGCTTTCACCAGGTCAGTCTGCCACCTCACACAATCATTTGTTATTTTTATCTGCTCTATCTGCCACCTCACACAATCATTTGTTACGTCCACCAGCTCTATCTGCCACCTCACACAATCATTTGTTACTTTCATCAGCTCAGTCTGCCACCTCACACAATCATTTGTTACTTTCCCCAGCTCAGTCTGCCACCTCACACAATCATTTGTTTCTTTCATCAGCTCTATCTGCCACCTCACACAATCATTTGTTACTTCCACCAGCTCAGCCTGGAACCTCATACAATCATTTGTTACTTCCACCAGCTCTATATGCCACCTCACACAATCATTTGTTGCTTTCATCAGCTCTATCTGCCACCTGACACAATCACTTGTTACTTTCCCCAGCTCAGTCTGCCACCTCACACAATCATTTGTTACTTTCATCAGCTCAGTCTGCCACCTCACACAAAAATTAGTTTCTTTCACTAGCTCAGTCTGCCACCTCACACAAACATTTGTTATTTTCACCAGCTCTATCTGCCACCTCACACAATCATTTGTTACTTTCACCAGCTCAGTCTGCCACCTCACACAATCATTTGTTACTTTCATCAGCTCTATCTGCCACCTCACACAATCATTTGTTACTTTCACCAGCTCAGTCTGCCACCTCTTTCACTAGGTCAGTCTGCCACCTCACACAACCATTAGTTGCTTTCACCAGGTCAGTCTGCCACCTCACACAATCATTTGTTATTTTTATCTGCTCTATCTGCCACCTCACACAATCATTTGTTACGTCCACCAGCTCAGTCTGCCACCTCACACAATCATTTGTTACTTTCATCAGCTCTATCTGCCACCTCACACAATCATTTGTTACTTTCATCAGCTCTATCTGCCACCTCACACAATCATTTGTTACTTTCATCAGCTCAGTCTGCCACCTCACACAATCATTTGTTACTTCCACCAGCTCAGTCTGCCACCTCACACAATCATTTGTTACTTTCATCAGCTCTATCTGCCACCTCACACAATCATTTGTTACTTCCACCAGCTCAGTCTGCCACCTCACACAATCATTTGTTTCTTTCATCAGCTCTATCTGCCACCTCACACAATCATTTGTTACTTCCACCAGCTCAGCCTGCCACCTCATACAATCATTTGTTACTTCCACCAGCTCAGTCTGCCACCTCACACAATCATTTGTTACTTTCATCAGCTCTATCTGCCACCTCACACAATCATTTGTTACTTTCCCCAGCTCAGTCTGCCACCTCACACAATCATTTGTTACTTTCATCAGCTCAGTCTGCCACCTCACACAACCATTAGTTACTTTCACTAGCTCAGTCTGCCACCTCACACAAACATTTGTTTTTTTCACCAGCTCTATCTGCCACCTCACACAATCATTTATTACTTTCACCAGCTCAGTCTGCCACCTCACACAATCATTTGTTACTTTCATCAGCTCTATCTGCCACCTCACACAATCATTTGTTACTTTCACCAGCTCAGTCTGCCACCTCTTTCACTAGGTCAGTCTGCCACCTCACACAACCATTAGTTGTTTTCACCAGGTCAGTCTGCCACCTCACACAATCATTTGTTATTTTTATCTGCTCTATCTGCCACCTCACACAATCATTTGTTACGTCCACCAGCTCTATCTGCCACCTCACACAATCATTTGTTACTTTCATCAGCTCAGTCTGCCACCTCACACAATCATTTGTTACTTTCATCAGCTCAGTCTGCCACCTCACACAATCATTTGTTACTTTCATCAGCTCAGTCTGCCACCTCACACAATCATTTGTTACTTTCATCAGCTCTATCTGCCACCTCACACAATCATTTGTTACTTTCATCAGCTCTATCTGCCACCTCACACAATCATTTGTTACTTTCATCAGCTCTATATGCCACCTCACACAATCATTTGTTACTTTCACCAGCTCAGTCTGCCACCTCACACAACCATTTGTTACTTTCATCAGCTCCATCTGCCACCTCACACAATCATTTGTTACTTCCACCAGCTCTCTCTGCCACCTCACACAATCATTTGTTACTTTCCCCAGCTCAGTCTGCCACCTCACACAATCATTTGTTACTTTCATCAGCTCTATCTGCCACCTCACACAATCATTTGTTACTTTCCCAAGCTCAGTCTGCCACCTCACACAATCATTTGCTACTTCCACCAGCTCAGTCTGCCACCTCACACAATCATTTGTTACTTTCATCAGCTCAGTCTGCCACCTCACACAATCATTTGTTACTTTCCCCAGCTCTATCTGCCACCTCACACAATCATTTGTTGCTTTCATCAGCTCTATCTGCCACCTCACACAATCATTTGTTACTTCCACCAGCTCAGTCTGCCACCTCACACAATCATTTGTTACTTCCACCAGCTCAGTCTGCCACCTCACACAATCATTTGTTACTTTCATCAGCTCTATCTGCCACCTCACACAATCATTTGTTACTTTCATCAGCTCTATCTGCCACCTCACACAATCATTTGTTACTTTCATCAGCTCTATCTGCCACCTCACACAATCATTTGTTACTTTCACCAGCTCAGTCTGCCACCTCACACAATCATTTGTTACTTTCATCAGCTCAGTCTGCCACCTCACACAACCATTAGTTACTTTTACTAGCTCAGTCTGCCACCTCACACAAACATTTGTTTTTTTCACCAGCTCTATCTGCCACCTCACACAATCATTTGTTACTTTCACCAGCTCAGTCTGCCACCTCACACAATCATTTGTTACTTTCATCAGCTCTATCTGCCACCTCACACAATCATTTGTTACTTTCACCAGCTCAGTCTGCCACCTCTTTCACTAGGTCAGTCTGCCACCTCACACAACCATTAGTTGCTTTCACCAGGTCAGTCTGCCACCTCACACAATCATTTGTTATTTTTATCTGCTCTATCTGCCACCTCACACAATCATTTGTTACGTCCACCAGCTCTATCTGCCACCTCACACAATCATTTGTTACTTTCATCAGCTCAGTCTGCCACCTCACACAATCATTTGTTACTTTCATCAGCTCAGTCTGCCACCTCACACAATCATTTGTTACTTTCATCAGCTCAGTCTGCCACCTCACACAATCATTTGTTACTTTCATCAGCTCTATCTGCCACCTCACACAATCATTTGTTACTTTCATCAGCTCTATCTGCCACCTCACACAATCATTTGTTACTTTCATCAGCTCTATATGCCACCTCACACAATCATTTGTTACTTTCACCAGCTCAGTCTGCCACCTCACACAACCATTTGTTACTTTCATCAGCTCCATCTGCCACCTCACACAATCATTTGTTACTTCCACCAGCTCTCTCTGCCACCTCACACAATCATTTGTTACTTTCCCCAGCTCAGTCTGCCACCTCACACAATCATTTGTTACTTTCATCAGCTCTATCTGCCACCTCACACAATCATTTGTTACTTTCCCAAGCTCAGTCTGCCACCTCACACAATCATTTGCTACTTCCACCAGCTCAGTCTGCCACCTCACACAATCATTTGTTACTTTCATCAGCTCAGTCTGCCACCTCGCACAATCATTTGTTACTTTCCCCAGCTCTATCTGCCACCTCACACAATCATTTGTTACTTTCATCAGCTCAGTCTGCCACCTCACACAATCATTTGTTACTTTCATCAGCTCTATCTGCCACCTCACACAATCATTTGTTACTTTCATCAGCTCTATCTGCCACCTCACACAATCATTTGTTACTTTCATCAGCTCTATATGCCACCTCACACAATCATTTGTTACTTTCACCAGCTCAGTCTGCCACCTCACACAACCATTTGTTACTTTCATCAGCTCCATCTGCCACCTCACACAATCATTTGTTACTTCCACCAGCTCTCTCTGCCACCTCACACAATCATTTGTTACTTTCCCCAGCTCAGTCTGCCACCTCACACAATCATTTGTTACTTTCATCAGCTCTATCTGCCACCTCACACAATCATTTGTTACTTTCCCAAGCTCAGTCTGCCACCTCACACAATCATTTGCTACTTCCACCAGCTCAGTCTGCCACCTCACACAATCATTTGTTACTTTCATCAGCTCAGTCTGCCACCTCGCACAATCATTTGTTACTTTCCCCAGCTCTATCTGCCACCTCACACAATCATTTGTTGCTTTCATCAGCTCTATCTGCCACCTCACACAATCATTTGTTACTTCCACCAGCTCAGTCTGCCACCTCACACAATCATTTGTTACTTCCACCAGCTCAGTCTGCCACCTCACACAATCATTTGTTACTTTCATCAGCTCTATCTGCCACCTCACACAATCATTTGTTACTTTCATCAGCTCTATCTGCCACCTCACACAATCATTTGTTACTTTCATCAGCTCTATCTGCCACCTCACACAATCATTTGTTACTTTCACCAGCTCAGTCTGCCACCTCACACAACCATTTGTTACTTTCATCAGCTCCATCTGCCACCTCACACAATCATTTGTTACTTCCACCAGCTCTATCTGCCACCTCACACAATCATTTGTTACTTTCCCCAGCTCAGTCTGCCACCTGACACAATCATTTGTTACTTTCATCAGCTCTATCTGCCACCTCACACAATCATTTGTTACTTTCCCAAGCTCAGTCTGCCACCTCACACAATCATTTGCTACTTCCATCAGCTCAGTCTGCCACCTCACACAATCATTTGTTACTTTCATCAGCTCAGTCTGCCACCTCGCACAATCATTTGTTACTTTCACCAGCTCTACCTGCCACCTCACACAATCATTTGTTGCTTTCATCAGCTCTATCTGCCACCTCACACAATCATTTGTTGCTTCCACCAGCTCAGCCTGCCACCTCACACAATCATTTGTTACTTCCACCAGCTCAGTCTGCCACCTCACACAATCATTTGTTACTTCCACCAGCTCAGTCTGCCACCTCACACAATCATTTGTTACTTCCACCAGCTAAGTCTGCCACCTCACACAATCATTTGTTGCTTTCCCCAGCTCAGTCTGCCACCTCACACAATCATTTGTTACTTTCATCAGCTCTATCTGCCACCTCACACAATCATTTGTTACTTTCCCAAGCTCAGGCTGCCACCTCACACAATCATTTGTTACTTTCATCAGCTCTATCTGCCACCTCACACAATCATTTGTTACTTCCACCAGCTCAGTCTGCCACCTCACACAATCATTTGTTACTTCCACCAGCTCTATCTGCCACCTCACACAATCATTTGTTACTTTCCCCAGCTCAGTCTGCCACCTCACACAATCATTTGTTACTTTCATCAGCTCTATCTGCCACCTCACACAATCATTTGTTACTTTCCCAAGCTCAGTCTGCCACCTCACACAATCATTTGTTACTTTCATCAGCTCTATCTGCCACCTCACACAATCATTTGTTACTTTCCCCAGCTCTACCTGCCACCTCACACAATCATTTGTTGCTTTCATCAGCTCTATCTGCCACCTCACACAATCATTTGTTGCTTCCACCAGCTCAGCCTGCCACCTCACACAATCATTTGTTACTTCCACCAGCTCAGTCTGCCACCTCACACAATCATTTGTTACTTTCATCAGCTCTATCTGCCACCTCACACAATCATTTGTTACTTTCATCAGCTCTATCTGCCACCTCACACAATCATTTGTTACTTTCATCAGCTCAGTCTGCCACCTCACACAATCATTTGTTACTTTCCCCTGCTCAGTCTGCCACCTCACACAATCATTTGTTGCTTTCACCAGGTCAGTCTGCCACCTCACACAATCATTTGTTACTTTCCCCAGCTCAGTCTGCCACCTCACACAATCATTTGTTACTTTCATCAGCTCTATCTGCCACCTCACACAATCATTTGTTACTTTCATCAGCTCTATCTGCCACCTCACACAATCATTTGCTACTTTCACACACTATATCTGCCACCTCACACAACCATTTGTTACTTTCCCCAGCTCAGTCTGCCACCTCACACAATCATTTGTTACTTTCATCAGCTCTATCTGCCACCTCACACAATCATTTGTTTCTTTCATCAGCTCTATCTGACACCTCACACAATCATTTGTTACTTTCATCAGCTCAGTCTGCCACCTCACACAATCATTTGTTACTTTCATCAGCTCTATCTGCCACCTCACACAATCATTTGTTACTTTCATCAGCTCTATCTGCCACCTCACACAATCATTTGTTACTTCCACCAGCTCAGTCTGCCACCTCACACAATCATTTGCTACTTTCACACACTCTATCTGCCACCTCACACAATGCTGAAATAGGTCACTACTAACTAATGACAATATGACAAGTAAGGAACCATATCAGTCCCATCATCATGATAGGAAAATCACTGAAAAAGATCTTGAAAAAAAACAAGATCAAGGACAAATTGTATCACCTTCTCATTTGGGGGTTTCCAGGTTGTTTCAGCAAAACAGTTTACAAAGAACTCCACCAACACTAGGAAGTAGTAGATATAGAACAGGCTGAAGTTCAGGACATCTTGCTGGTATGTCTGCAACACAACAACTCATCTAGGATTTGGTGCTTGAAGGTGTCCATTGTTACCTGGACAGTCTGAAATAAGCTTCACACCACACAAGTCGGGATGCTTCATGATTAAGACATGCACTTGTACATGTTCTTGAAAGGCATTTAGAAGTTTGATAAACATGAATAAATGACATATTTTATGGATAACAACTTCTTTTTAAAATTCTTTATCACAATGTTCCAGAACTGATTCTTGTTCCTACATTAGGTCAAGGGGCAGTAGTATAGCCTTATGGTTAAGGTGTTCGCTCAACACTCCAAAGACTCGGGTTCGATTTCCCTCTTGGAAACAATGTGTGAAGCCCATTTCTGACGTCCCACGCTGTGATATTGCTAAAACATTGCTAAAAGCAGCGTAAAAAACAAACTCATTCACTCACTCATTAGGTCAAGGCTGTGTCAGTGCACAGATTTACAGTAGACAAACAAGAGTCATCAGAAGATGACATATCCCCCTGGCCCCCACATATTTGAAAGGACAAATCATCTGATAGTTACTTGATAGTTTCCATGGAAACCAAGAAAATAAGAAATCACAAAAACCTGCATATACCAAAAGCACCACTTTGGGGTCTGCCACACATATCTATCTACCAAGTTTTGCTGAATGATATTTAGAAGTTTTTGTGTTCTGCTCCGGAAACAAAACACACCTCTCACTTTTCAGACTATGTCCGAAACGTTTCCATGGAAATCGAGAAAATAATAAATCACAAAAACCTGTAAATAGCAAAAGGCACCACTTTAGGTTCTGACTGATATATCTACTAAGTTTTGCAGAAAAATATTGAACGGCTCTGCTCCGGAAACAAAGTCCATCCCACCATTAGACTAACACCAAAATGTTCCATGGAAAAACAAAAAAATAAAAATGCCAAAACTCTGTAAATAGCAAAAGGCACAACTACAGGTTGAGATTATTATATCTGTCAAGTTTGGTCTAAAAATATTTCTGAGTTATGTTCTGGGAACAAAATGATTACGGACGGATGGACAGACGAGGCGTCAACTATATCCCCCTGCATTACATGTCAGGGGGATAAAAAAGAAATAAAAATGTCAAAACTCTGTAAATAGCAAAAGGCACAACCATAGGTTCAGATTATTATATATCTATCAATTTTTGTCTAAAAATATTGAACGGTTTTTGAGTTATGCTCCGGCAACAAAATGATGACGGACGACGGATGGACAGACAGACGAGGTGTCAACTGTATCCCCCTGCATTATATGCCGGGGGGATAAAAAAAGAATAATTCACAATGATAAAAAGTAACCTATGGTAATGATGACAGAGTTGAGCATAGCTGGCAAACTCTACACACTAATCTCAACAATTTTTCAATTTTCATTTTGCCTGACCATTGTGTGTCTTACCTGCAGTTTCAGTTTGGAGTAAAATGGCACAATACCAGCTACCAGCTGAAATACCCAAAACAGGAACATGACTCCAGATGTGGTGAGACCTTTTCTCCTCTCCAGATATATGAACAACAGGGCTAGGAGCTACAACAGAAAAACACATATTACGTGTGATGTCTCCTAATGTGTGCAGTCTATAGGTACCAGGAAGGATGAGATGGTTATGCCACAGTAAACCTTCAAATGGATCATTAGGTAATGCAGCATGTATAATCCAAAGAGAGCCAAGTGCAGCAGAGTGCACATGGACACATTGGCCAGAGTAATAGTGTAATCCTATGAATTTTCCACTGAAATGAATGATTCAGAAAATTTATGTTCTCTTGAAGGCGAAAATTTGCAGAAATTTCGCATTTTTTTCATAGATGCACATTCATTACAAATAAATGACTGCAAATACCATGTTAATATCTTACAAGTGTTATAATATTGACTATAAATATTGACAATGATTAATGGTTTGTTGTCAATATCGGGCATTGAGTTAGCTGGTCATGATGATGAAAAGAGACAGGTGAAAAACCTTATGACTGGACTGTCTGGTCAAGAATTTATTATTTACATGCTGTCATCATAAAGCTGGCAAATTGCTGAATGCTGCAATCAACAACAAACTACAAAAATGTTATCTGTTCACAATTTGGTTACTTGATCCTCATGATTTCAATCACTGGACTGATTGGTGAAGATTTCAATATTTACAGACCACTGTTTAACAGCTGGTATATGTTGCTGAGTGCTGCATCAAACAAACAAACAAATGTAACAGATGCAGACTGTAAGCCAATGCCATATGTTCTGTCTCACAATAATGTGCATGTGTGCCAAAATATTCAGTCAAATCTAACATGCAGCAGTCATAATATGTTTTTAAAACAAATTTTCATCTGTACTTAAAACCACCTCTGAACAGAGTGCTAGTGAAAGGTTTCGTGAGTTTGGTGCATAAATTGTACTTACAAAAGTGACAGATCGCACAATGGGTGCGACAACATCAGACAGGAAGTAGGTGGTGCTGCCTCTAGTTCGATGGTCACTGACAGACTGCACAATGTCCACTATAGACAACAGTAGTAGGAGCCCACAACACAACTGAAATACCATCACATGGAAAAACTATACCCAAAGTAACTGAGGTCATAATCTTTCAAAATTTTCCCACATAACTGACTTAGCTCATAATCTCATTTTCCCGTTGCAGACATGCATGCAAGCATGTGTGGATTATGGCTAAACACCACTAGCACAGACCTACTGGACAGACACTAAAGGTCACATCCAACTACTGAACAATTGGGTCAACTGAAAAGCACAATGGAAACAAACTAGATTTTGAGAAGAAATAAATTGTGCCTTTAGATTTTCATTAGTAATGGATAAGTGGACATATCTATACCTGGACTTCAAAAAATGAAACAAGAGTCATCAGAAGATGACATATCCCTCCGGCCCCCACATATTTGAAAGGACAAAGCATTGGACAGTTACTTATTGCGTTTTTAGACCAAGTCTGAATTGTTTCCATGGAATTCATGAAAAGTATAAATGCCATATAACTGTAATAAAAAAAAGTCACCACTTCAAGATCTGTCTCGTATATATGCCAAGATCTTTTGAAAGATATGAAATGGTTTTCTAGCTGGAAATGAAGTCAGCAACATGTCCATGGAAACGAGAAAATAATACATAAAAAAAAAGGAAATAGCAAAAGGCACCACTTTGGGGTCTGCCACATATATCTACCAAGTTTTACTGACAGATATTAAGAAGTTTTTCAGTTCTGCTAAGGAAACCAGGCACCACTTTGGGGTCTGTCACATATTTTTGAAAAACAAGTTTGGCAAAACAACATTGAACGGTTTTTGAGTTATGCTCCGGAAATGAAGCCTTCCCCACCACTAGACTAACACCAAAATGTTCCATGGAAAAACAAAAAAAACAAGAGTCATCAGACGATGACATATCACCCTGGTCCCCACATGTTTGAAAGGACAAATAATCTGAGAGTTACTCATTGTTTTTTTAGACTACGTTTGAATGGTTTCCATGGAATTCATGAAAATTATAAATGCCCACCCCTCCATTTTGAGACTAAGTCTGATACATTTCCATGGAAACCAAGAAAATAATACATCACAAAAATCTTTAAAAACCAAAAGGCACCACTTTGGGGTCTGCCACACATATCTAGAAAGTTTTACTAACAGATATTAAGAAGTTTTTGAGTTCTGCTCAGGAAATGAAACACACTTCTCACTTTTCAGACTAGGTCCGAAACATTTCCATGGAAAACGAAAAAATAATAAATCACAAAAACCTGTAAATACCAAAAGGCATCACTATAGGTTCACACTGATATATCTAACAAGTAAAAATATTGAATGGTTTTTGAGTTCTGCTCCGGAAATGAAGCGCATCCCTCCATTCTGAGACTAAGTCTGAAACTTTTCCATGGAAAACAAGAAAATAATAAACTGCAACAAGAAATTAATAAATCACAAAAACCTGTAAATACCTAAAGGAACCATTTTAGGTTCAGATTGATACATCTACCAAGTTTTGCAGAAAAATATTCAACAGTTTTTGAGTTCTGCTCCGGAAACGAAGCCCACCCCACCATAAGACTAACATCAAAATGTTCCATGGAAAAACAAAAAAATATAAATGCCAAAAATCTGTAAATAGCAAAAGGCACAACCACAGGCTGAGATTACTATTTCTATCAAGTTTGGTGTAAAAATATTGAACGGTTTCTGAGTTATGCTCCAGAAACAAAATGATTACGGACGGACGGTTGGACGGACAGACGAGGCGTCGACTATATCCCCCCGCATTACATGCCTGGGGGGACAATAAAAATGCCAAAACTCTGTAAATAGCAAAAGGCACAACTATAGGTTGAGATCATTATATCTATCATACGTCGATACATCAAGTTTGGTCTAAAAATATTGAACATAACTAAGTTATGCTCCGGACACAAAATGATTATGGACGGACGGAGGACAGACGGATGGACGGCGGACGAGGCGTCGACTATATCCCCCCGGCATTACATGAAAAATAATTTCAAAATTATTTTAACAAATTGAAGAAAAGTGCATTACGCTAAGCAAATAGCTACAATTTGAGAAATGAACACTTAATTTCCCTTATCACCATGATCACAGGTGTATCGCAGTTTACTCAAATACAACCATATCACTATTGCTTGTGAGTCATTGATAATAAGGCCTAAAAAGAGGAAAAGAAAGAGAAATTAATGCTAGCCTAAACTTTCTGGAACATATTTTTGAATAATATGAATATATTTCTGTTTTAATACCCCAAATGTAACACTTCTTTCATGCAGTAACATACTTTGTATATCTGTACATCATAAGAATATATTCAAAGATATATAGATGAAAAGAAATTCCCATTTTCAGAATAGCCATTTAACATTATTGTGAATTCAGTGGAAAATTCTTCTCACCAATTTTACTAAATATTTAGTGACTGATGACAAAACTGCTGGACTGACAGTACAGAGGTAGTAGATGTAGAAAGGCGCTGTCAACCACAGCCACCCACATGGCACCCACACCAGCACCGTGGACTGGAAACAATTTGTGAACTGTGGCCAGGTGTTGTTCCAGGTCTTCTGGTTGTCCTGGTAACAGACAAAGAATAAACGTGTACCTTTCTACATACTGCTTAACTTTCAGTGATCATGCTGATAGACAATGCATTTGCATTGATTGATTATTATTTCCAAATCCTGAACACATATACTAGTACATGACTGCTTCCTTTCAGTTGTCAAACCACCTCCAACTGTATGCTGATCATTGATACATAAGCATCCTAAGACAAGCATGGGTTGCTTAAGATCAATTCCACCCTGGACCTTCATGGGTAGAAATTATGTGGAATGTGTATACATATCCAATGATAACTTGAACATTGACTTACATACCTAAAACAAAAGAAATATTTATGCATTTTGGACAATCACAATCAATCAAATGTTGCATTTTCTAGCTTGTATTGGTTAACCAATCACTCATCAGTAATGGTGAATCATTACTTCTCTCACATACGTGTGGCCTTTGTATCAAATATTCTAACAATCAGTCTATTGACAGGGGTAGAGTGAGTGAGTGAGTGAGTGAGTGAGTGAGTGAGTGAGTGAGTGAGTGAGTGAGTGAGTGAGTGAGTGAGTGAGTGAGTGAGTGAGTGAGTGAGTAAGGGAGTATTGTTATACACAGCGTATAGCAATATTCCAGCATTATCAAAGCTGGGAACACCTGAAATGGACTTAACACACTGCACTCAAGTGGGGAATCAAACCAAGGTTAACCCACTGTCATGTCAAGGGTTGAATATTCTGGAATTGGCATTGATTAGTTGCTGTGTTTGCTTGTGTAGGCCATATGTAAATATATTCTTGTTTCCCATTACTGGCTGACCCCAAAATAAAACCTGAAAATAATTTATATTTTTTTTTGCTTTTCAAGAAAATGCAACTTGACTCTCCAAATGTGCATGAACTTTGTACACTTCTAATTTTGATTTTCTGTTGAGTGTAATTTCCACAGAAATCAAGGGGTTTTGGGACATAAGATACAACGTAAAAACATAATATGCATGCCCAACCCATTTTTACATTTTAAATATGATGGGAAACAAGAATAAGTTTTTATGTGGCCTTAAATATACAATACCTTATAGCAAATGGTCAAAAGTAACACGTTATATTTTGGATTATACTCTCTCAGTAAAGTACTGATTCAAGTACTTTTGTTAGGAATGAGTCTCATTCAGGATTCAAACCATCATTATTAGTTTGAGGCACCTTATTAACAGCATACAACGTTAGCAATCAAGCCAATGAAGCTCACAGTGTTGTCACTGACCACATCTGCAAGAAGCGGACATTGATTTGGTTCACACTGACTGAATCAAAGTGCTAAATATGACAGACTAAACCAAATAATATCGTTAATCTCACACATGAACTCACAACCACCAGATTCTGGCCGAACTAAGGGACGTAACTATGTAGAGCCTGTAAAAGGCTGGTTGAAACTGTGTTAGCTAAGTCGACTGATAGCGCATTTCACAGTTCGCAAGATATGTACAAAAGGACCCAGAAAACCAAATGATTCATCACATGCTATTTACTGCGCAGCCGTGCGAGTAAAAGTGGCTGAATAATCAGATCTGCAGTCTGCAGTGTAGCGGTCTTCAGATTATATGTGTTTACATCCATTTCTTGCACTTTGCAGTTTTGACATTCGCCTCAGCAAACGTCACCGTTACGTACATATTAAAGTGTATTCATTGTACACAAATAGGTCATGAGAACGCAATACCTTATGACATTATGACAGTAGGCCTGCAAGTTAGCTTATGCAAACTTGGCAGTTAAACTTTTGAGAAAATCACAAATGGCAAAGATGCCTACCCAAAACGGTTCCCCGCTGCAAAACTGTTCCATAGTTGAAAATTGGGCCACATGAACTCAACCTTGGTCCCTTCCGTTACAAGGCGAGGACTATATATCCCTTAACACGGCCTTACATAAACTGGTTGCAAGGCTTGCGCAAGCTAACACCGCGCGAATGGAGCACGGAACCAGCCAAACATGTCACCTTGTGTGCACGACCATGCAAACTCCTCGACAGCGTCTGTTGATACACACCAAGCTCTGCACCAGCGCGTGACACTTTGTTTCCCTCCATAAAAATGAGTTATCGCTGTGAGGAAAACGCACATACTCCAGACAGCGATTAGTTTATGTCACCACAAGTTGCAATATAAGGCTAGTTGGCGTCGCGTAATGGGAGTCTGGAACCAGTTCTTGTTAAATAGGGACACAATGTAGAGATTATCCGTGGTGTAACGCAGGCGGATTGCCCGACGAAGGCGGGGTATGGACTTGAATGAGCACGATCACATAAACTTACGACCAATGAATGCTTCGTTAGATTAAACAATGGTGATGCACTCCCTGTACCCTTCCCCTTCACGCGTGAATGTGAGTTTGTATTGTGAGTGCTAATAGCAACCCAACTTGTTGACATACGACTGTCATATGTCATATCTCGTGTCATTTATCGTTTTACTGAAATATATGGTCTGCAAAAAAGAAACTTGACATTGGAACAATTTGAGTTTTAGGAAAATAGTTTCCACAAACCAATCCATGGTGAATCAAAACATAGGCAGGAATGATGGCCGACCACAAAACGTTTGTAAAAAGAAACGCTGAGCAAGAACATAACGTTACACTCACGCTAGTAGTGAACTGCAAAAATGCATGTGAATCATGAAATCTCCGACCAGACAGCCCGCTGTCAGCTACAGGAAGTCAGACGTTTTTCCAGAAGACCAGTTCGACAAAATATCTTGACACATCGTTAACAGGGGAGCTTGACAGCATGACAGAGCTTGACCTCACATTGCATGTGTTCGCCAGGACTTCCTCCAACAATACAACATTCAGGTGTAACAGTTACCATTACCTTCTCAATCACCCGCTTTGTCCCCCATTGAACATCTATGGGATATTCTTGATCGAAGCTTACACCAGAGTAATCTGCCACCACAGGCGCTACAAGAATTGCACACAGCACGTCAGCAACAGTATCAAAACATTCCTCGACAGCACTCAGTATCGCCTTTCTTCTATGGGTCACCAGTGCTAAGCTGTTATTGATAGTCATGGTGGTCACCCGGGATACTGGTAGTTTACCATGACTAAGTAGCTTTTTTAAACACTTTCTGGATATTCAGGTGTTGGCAGTTTGTAAAGTGATGACTTGAGTGTGACAGAACAATGATGTCATGTTTGAATGAGTAATATGCACTCTGTAATTAAACTCCAAAACAGCATGTCGTTTCTTTTTTTGAAGAGTATATACTGACATTGGCATACCAGATAAATCATCTTGAATTATGCTTATAAATCAGGCCTTGTGTATCCTCCATAAGTGAATGTTAAGGCTGCTACTCATTGGATAATCTTTGTATGTTGTTTGTAAAGAGTCTCACCTACCTTTGCCCTTAAAATGGGTTGAAGTAGTATATAATACTGGTCACACTGTAAGGAAATGTCATTCAAGGTATTTTTACCTCAAACATTGTTTCGTTTTAATTAAAAATGTTCATGTTCAGTGCAGCCATTTTATGCCCAGAGATGGCAACAGGAAAATCTATTTTCAGCTGAAAACGTAGCATTGTGTCATTGAATGGGAGGTTCAGAATGATCAATTTGAATTAAAATTGGTTGAAATCTGTATAACAGTGGAAAAGCGGCATCCTTGCATGCCAGTAACTAGAGTGTTCAGCTATTGCCAGTCTGTCTACCATGTTGGAATCAGAGGTGTTGGAAGTCGTCCTGGGGGCCATTCCACAAAACAATCTTTGTGCTGAAATGATTTTAACACCCATATGTGAACTGCTAATGACAGCTGTACAACCAAAATTGATTTGTGGAATGAGAATAAGGTCCCTCAGCTTTTGTTGCCTTGTATGGTTTACAAAATATGTTTATATTTTATAAATGCAATCATATTCATTTTGAATACAAAGTGTGATTTCCTGTTACACAGTCGATCAATGACAGGTTGTATATGAAATACAGGGATAAGAACACTGCCAATGTGGCCAAAGTTAACTTCTTCAAACTACATTCAAACACCTTTCCTAAAACACACAAATGCATAATGCGATTTAAAATACAAGTACGTGTAGAGAAGAAGCAGTCCTGTAAACTGATCACACAACAAGAACAATCTTCTGTATTATTTATTACAAATCCCCTGACAGATGACTGAAAAATACACATGTAGACAAACTTGCAAAACACATGCATGAAAACATTTACATGATGACATTAACAAGATGACACTAAGAGAAAGATTACAGAAGGCTCAGAGATAACTGGCATCATATGTCAGACTACAACACAACAGTAATCACCATGGGCACTTTTAAATTTGTCAGTTCTTTTGGTCTTTCAGCACAGCGTGTTTCTATCATTCAGATATCTTCATATAGAATGTATGTTATTTCGTGATGTCATGCCATGGTCATTCTCAAGATCTCAGTCATGTTGGACTTCTAGAAGATGACTGAAGAAAGTCAACATGAAAAAACCATTACAAAAGGACAGCAAAACATTTGAAATCATGTAAGCACCATTGTAACAAACTCATATGCCATCTGAACAATAATTCATAATCCACTATACCTACATATGGTTTGTGAAGAGGAACAGTCTTTCCTAACTGCTGGATTAAAAAATGCAAAGCTTATCTGCCAACTGGGCTAATAACTGTTCAAAAGAGCTGGGCATCCAAGAAACTCAAAGAATAAATAAAAATTCATTCTTACACTTATTATTTGTACTATGAATATTACAGGTATGCAGCAAGAGCTGGATGTGAGTGTGGTTTTACACTGCTTCTAGTAATATTCCAGCAATATCAAAGTGTGGGACAGCAACTATACGCACACTACATGCAACAAGTTGTAAGTGGTCACTACAGACTAAATACTGGCTAACAAAAAGCCAGAATCTGGTGCAATCTCTCCCGTGATGACCACCATTAAGGTGACGTGTCATGAATCATCTAACAGTTATCTAAGACCATAAGATATTGAACTGAGTGAACACATTGATTTGCTGAAATAGCCAACGTAGCTGGGAAACAAAATATGTTTCGAGAGGTATAATTATGATAACTGTTTTGCTTAAATATATTTATTTCCACATTGTGTTATACAGAGTACATGGCATCTTACTCATGATATAAACAAACTACTTTTAGAGAAAAAGACTTTTTATGTTTATGAACTTCATACCATTTCAAATATTCACTTCCTAATGCTTCCATCTCATAAATAATGTAACAGCTAACAAACTTATGACATCTTGTAACAATATAAACCACTTTCAAATGCAGGATCTTTTCTGAAAATATATTTTGTAACAATGTCGTATAAACAGTATTGGAAGATCTCTCATAAAAACTCAAGCAGAGTTCTTGTTTCAGTATTTCCTTTTTAAAAAATATCCAATCTGAAAATAGTTATAGCACTGAATTGGGAGCACAGAAGGCAACAGGGGCTGGACAGAATATTTGCATTCACCATTGTATAAAAATAAGAATTCACCACAAACTGTCATCCCTGATGCAAAACAATGTTCAGAAATACATGTACCGTGACAAAACCCAAACATGAAGGCAATGTTTTGTGCAGTATGTACATAATAAAAACTCATTCATTATGTGAGTTGAGCATTCTGACCAACCTGATAAATCATGACTTAGCTGATAGTATACCAACATCACATGTCTGTCACTGTGTTACATTTTGCCATAACTCGGTAGTTTATCATAGGTTTACAAATATTGTACCACTATGAACATTATGGGGTTCGGGACCCTCACCGTAATTCATTGGCTACCCTTCCTCAGTATTTTATGTTCTTACAAGAACAGTGATGTGAATGGAAGAGTATGACAGACTGTAAACGGTGCTAACATCCATAGACAGAATCAACTTTTTATATAGTTAGTTTATCATTTTATTACAAGATATACGCATTACTCTTCCTGTTCATAATGTTTTAACTTTGACTTCTGACAGCAGTTCCATATTTGTGAAATTCAGTCATGTTGACAGGGTGCAATCTGTTTACATTCAACAATTATTTTACGCCACTGAGCTATTCCTTTGAAATGTTTGCTTTGGGACACATTATTGTGAAGCCATGCCAGCTATTGGCCAAAGTGGAAGAGAGTGCAAACATATACTTTTACAAGAACCCCTTGACTTGACAAACTTGCAAAAGCACTTGCTACAACAGAGTAATATTCCCTTACCTGGAAGTGACAACACATAGGATGATAAAACCAAGATGTAGGAACATGAAGTACATTCACAAAGGGGTACAGCATCCACCTTTAATTTGCACTTATTTTTCACAAAGCCTTTATAGAAATAATCTAAACTGTGTTATAGAACATGGTTGTATGCCACTTTTAGCAACATTCCAGGAATGTCACAGCAGGACATCACAAATGAGCTTGACACATTGTACCCATGTGGGGAATTGACCCTAGGTCTTTGCCATGACATGCCAATGCTTTAACCACTGGGCTACCCCACCTTTTACAACCTAGAAACCTAGGTATTATTTTTAGTGTTTCTTCATATCAGTTTCACCAGACGTGAAAGTTCTAAGTAAACAGATGAGTGTGGTCTAACGCTGGTTGTTCAAAGTCTCAGTTGTTTCACCATGTGTACGCGTTTACTGATGAAGGAACATGATTCCTATCTTAAAACATATGTTTACCACTTGGTAAACAAGTACACAAACAGGTGTTTTGTGCTGACATAACAATTCACTGCAGGTTATGTTGTGATGGTGAATCTGGTAACTAAGGGAAACAACTCTCACAGGGAATTGTGTGAGTGGGTATGATTTTATGGCATTTAGGAAGATTACAGCAATATAATGACTGGGAAACCCACAAATGGACTTCACACTGTGTGTCTACGGTGTAATTGGCATGGGGAGGGGTCTGCTACATGTTCTCACCTTGTAAATGGGATGTATGACAAACTCTTTTTATAAGAACAGTAAAGCCATATGTTCTCACCTTAAAAACTTTGATGAATAAGTTGCATACACATTTGGAATTTTGAACATGTTGAACCAGACTGACGAAACAATTGAGACAAAAGGCCCTATTAAACATAGTTATGATAAATTCTTCTGATTCGCAGAAACCTACATAGTTTTGAAAGATTGAAGTTAAATGGCAGATTTTCAGCTGAGCAGTCTGTGTTCAACAGGGAGAAGCCTGGTTCAAAGACTGCTGCATTGTGTTAGTATAGGACTCCATGATATATTTAAATACTCAACTGACATGGAGTATCTGTGAAAATTAGGGGAGCAATAAATAACACATAGATGGACATCATAACATTGAGTTACCTCACAAGGAAAGTGGTTGTGTGACTTGAATCAAACTTATCTGCCAGTGTGACATCTGTGATTCCTCAGTCTGAAGTGTAGACACTCTGAACATTTGATCTCACTAATAACAGCTAACTTTCCCTAGATTGTGCAAGGACCTAGGAAAAACACACTGTTACTTCTATCACAATGTGATATTTTAATACACATTCATGACAAGCAAAGATATTTGGCATGTGGTTATTTAGAATTGTTAAGCTTTTCAAAGCTACTGATTAATTTGCAAACTCTTAAAGTCTAACGTCAAAATCAATGATGCTGAAAAGTGTGTGACACTCCACATTTCTGAACCATCTATTGTGTGAGATCTTGTTTAACATGAGTGTATCAAAGGACTTGAATAGCAGTCAGTCTCCAAACACAATGTGGTTCAGGTAACACAGGCACACAATGGCAACAATATGTACAATAATAACATTATGGTACACATAGCACAAAGGTAGCATGCACTTGTTGTTCCAGCTGATATTGACACCGAGACACACAAACATCCTGTCACTGTAATAGTCTGAATACCTACACATCTGTACCATCAGAAAACACACCACTAAATAATGACCTTGAAACAATAATTTCTCCTCAAGCAGAACCCACAGTTATCACTAAAATGTTTTAAAAAGCATTTCCAAATTTTCCTTTCCACAAAAATTGTTGATAAACAAGAACAACATGTGATCATATTTTCAAGAAAATCTCAAATATAACAATTCGACATTACCTGACTGACAACACATCAAACATCACATTCTTGTAGTTTGCAATCACTGTGTTGATGCCTTCAATGAATATTGTACATAAATATAGGAAATGTAATAGTATTTTTGATGATGTTGCTAATTATTGATTCAGATGAAACAGGCAACAATAAAAATTTCATGAAAGTTTTCTCTCATGACTGACAAACCATTACTTGAACAAATGGCAACCCTTCTTAATATGATATTTCTCAGGTGTGATGTAGCTGTTGGTCAAGTCCAATCACGATGACGGAAGGACCATGGGATGTTCCATTCCGGCAGAAGGGTCACAGTTCATGTCCAAGATTATTGCAGAGTTCAATCAATGCAACCAGCAAAACATTTCTTGACAGCATCTCTGCGAAAGATGAACAGTTTGTAGGGATCACCATCATTATGATGTCCATTGATACACACATTTTAGAATTTGATCATTTGAAGATGAGGTTTTGTACTTCAGTGGTCATGATTTTTATCATTCTGTATTCCAAAACCCATGATTATATAGTCATACAAATAGTTTTATGAGGTTCTCTTTGTACTTTATTTCCTGGACTCCCATTAGTTGAACTGAAAGATCAACACTGTACTTGACCAGGGTTTCCGAATAGTGCCTGACATGCTTGTACATCACAGATCAATACATGGGATCACAGTTTTGAAGTAATGCATGATCTATTTCTACAAATTACTAATGATACACTAACACTGCTGTGAAAGAGTAACAACTATCAAAAAGGATAGTTTTGAAAGACAAATGGATCTTGCAATAAGCCCAAAGTAAGTACCCCGGTAGACTCAATGAGCACCAAGTTTAAAACAGCAGTAGAAATACACTGCTAAAATGGTTTACTGATCATGCTGACAACTGTATGCTTGTTCCTTAAAACAACATTTAGTCATTTTTACTTCTGAATCATGTGGCCTGATACCCAGAGATGGAACAGAACAACCAGTGCCTGTTATTATAATGCTCTGTTCCACAAGGCCAGATCAATTTTACTTCTTGTATTACAGATCCCCTGATCACATTTTTTCAAGAATAAGAAAAATATTTAATGTTCTCCGCACAAAAAATAAAATAAATTTAAATACTTTTATTGGCAAAAAAGTAAAAAAAAAAAAAATGTTTTTAGATTGCAAATGGGATGCATGAAGGGCAGTAAAGCTACATATTCTCACCTTGCAAATGGGATGTATGACAGGGAGTACCAGGTTAAGGCAAGGAACTGCAGGATGCAGCACAAAATGGCCAGGGCTGCTCCATTCTTCAGCTGCAAATCAAACATGACTTGTTCAGGGCTTTACTTCTAAATTTCATAAGAATTAGTTATTCGTTTCTAACATATACATGTAATCACTGCAGCACTTACAGCAACTATTAGTTAATAAAACCTGTGAAACAGTGTCCTAAAACATATTCAAGGTATCATCTAAACAATTCCAAATTTAGTTTTTATCAGATTATATTGAAAACGTTATGAATAATTCATCCGATTTTTTATTATTTGTTATCCTTACAGAAAGCATCGCCTTCAGATACCACAATCAACTCATATTTTATCCCTAAACAATAAATATTTGATGAGAGCAATTTAAGAAAAAATGTACACTCAGAAAAGCAAAATAAAACTTGTTTCTGGTTTAATGATACCTTTAGAAAAATTCTGGTTTCATGAAACTGGGATCTTAAATATTTTTTTCAGGAGCACACAGTCTATGAACATCTATCCATGCTGTTGGTGTAAAACGATACACAAGAAGTCACCAAACTGGAAAACAAGAGTCACCACTCAGCACTAGTTGCTGGGGAACAGTTATAACCTGATATTTCATTTTTTCAAACAGATTCATATACTTACAGCTGTTGCAAACACTATTGTCAACACAAACATCACCTGAAAAATGAATCAATGTTTGATGACACGTAACAAATCAATAACAAAACAATTACTGTATACACATAGAATGATGCAGATAATAAAGTGGTTTCCAAAAGGTATTATGCTGAATCATGTAACGATTTACCAGTGTATCAAAGAGTACTCATGCAATTGTCCCACACAAGTCCTAGAATTGTTCTAATTTTGCTGTAATTAAGTACAATAAATCCTAGATAACCTTCTCACTAATACTTCCTAGATATGTTTTTCTATGAATTATTCACTCAATATGTACACATCTGAGTGAGTGAGTATGGTTCTATGATGCTTTTAGCAATATTCCAGTAATATGATGGTGGGGAACACCAGAAAGCGAACTGGGTCTTTGGTGTAATATATGTGACATCAGAGCAACTTCCCATCCGACCAATCACAACTTCTTCTGTTACTGGAGGGGGGTGGTGATAGTCACATAGCATTTTCTAATCTTACAACCATAACAGTGTTAACACAAAATTCATTAACATGGCATATACTGAACAACAGCTATGAATGATTCTGTCATAGTCATCGTCCATGTCTTGCCTCAATGGGATTTCCATTTGTATAGGTAGATACGGTCAATTATTCAATACTTCATGGGAATTACTGATAAAACAATCACAACCTTCTATTAGGTAGTCTAGATTTTTTTGGGTTCAGTTTCCAAATTAAGTTTGAACTTTCTCCAGTTTTGGCCAGTATTCACTAAAGGTCACCCTGACATGATCTGTAATGGAAAGTCCATCGGACTTTGTTTAGCAGTAGGGAGAACAAAGATTTTGTTTACAATACAAGCTGCTACAATAATCCTGAACTTTGATGTTATTAATGTAAATATTCTAACATTTTCAAGAAAATACACATTATACATTGTAATCACTCACCACATCCTTGAGTGTTACATATCTTCCTGCATCTTTTATACTTTTCACAGAATTCCACAAAACAAGCAGTGAATGGTGACTTGGTTACACAAAGTTACACACAAGGCAAATGTAAACTATGATTGTGACTGTTCGAAGGTTGTAAAGACATTGACATAGCCTACATTTTATATCATCTAACACTGCTAAAGAGCAACATACACATCTACATACCAGAACTAAAATAGTTGCAATAATTCTTGTTTTCGCAAACATCTTTTTAAGTTGATTCAAAGGACCCATCAGAAAACATGTACTGCAAACAAATGGAAAAATGAATAAAAATAAATGTGCCTAGAAAAAAGTTTGGTAACTGAACACATTTGTGCTTATTTGAAAGTTTTATGGCATGAATGTATACAGTGGTATAAACATGATAAAATGACAAAGCATGCATTGGTTGTTATCATGCACTATATCTAATAAGGCTGTGTATACAACAAACCCAAAACCAAGTTTCCATGACAGTCGAAAATATTACCAAAGAACTATAACACACTAGGGAGCAGCTAGACGATGGATAAGACACTGAATAGCAGTAGCAGCTCTATCAGCTTGATCCAAAATATTCTAGGGACAGAAATTAACATGTCTGCTCACATGAAGCCTTGCAAAAGTTTGGAAAGAGCAGTGAAATGGTTTTGAGTGAGTGAGTAAGTTAAGTTTTACGCCACACTCAGCATTATTCCCGCCATACGGCGGAGGTCTGTAAATAATCCAGTCTGGACCAGACAATCCAGTGATCAACAACATGAGCATAGATCTGCACATTTGGGCACCGATGACATGTGTCAACCAAGTCAGCGAGCCTGACAACCCGATCCTGTTAAGTCGCCTCTTACGACAAGCATAGTTGCGGAATGGTTTTGAGGCGTAATTGAACCACATATATGGACAGCAACTCTGCAGGTATCTTCGATAACTTGAGAAAGCATTTATTACTTTTGGACCTTTGGCCTTGAATTTTTTTTCGAAACTCTCTTAGCGCTAAGATAGTCGTAAGTCTAATACCTTAACATTAACTTATGACTATCATAGCGCTAAAAGAGCATTGAAAATCAAAGGCCTGGTTTCTCCAGTGAGTGAGTATGAATTTACACCACTTTTAGCAACATCACAGTGGGGAGCTACAGAAATGAGCTTCACACATTGTACCCATGTGAGAAATTAAATTCAGGTCTCTTATGCATGGCAAGCAAACACTTCAACCAATGGCCACCCAACTGCCCTGATTTCTCCTGACAAGCCTGTAACTTGTGTTTTCTAGACACGCCGATCTTTTGTTAGGTCAGTTTTCAAAAACTGAGTAGACCAGGAGGAAAATGACTTCTGCACCAACTGTCTCACGAGGTGCCCACATGTGTTCTTCCCTCATCCCTCCCAACTTTAATGAAGAGCATTGGAGACTAGTACACACGCTAAGTCCACAGAATGAGCAGCACAATGAGAAACTGTTCAAATCCACACACGCTACAAAAGCAACTGACAGTAATGCTACTGCATCATGCTGATCATGGTGGCCAGCAGATAAAGAAGTTTTCATCAGATAACAGAAGGTACCCATATGCTAATGAGATCTCATACATCTATATTTTTGACAACTTGTCTCAGTGATTAATACATGCCATGATCATATTTGTATGTTGTTGAGTGCTGCTGCCATTGTTGATATCATCATTAACAAGAGCATCAATCTTCAAACTGAATAACAGAATTCTGAGATACTGATATTAACAAAATGATATGATGCAGTTTGAAGTTCTTCAAATTCAATAATGAGATATTCAAGAAATGTTAACTTAATCTGTGTGTCACTATCATAATGATCAAACATCATCAGTTTGCAAAACTCACCTTGATAATGACAGAATGTTGCCAACAGTGTACAGAACAGCAAACATGACAAGACCATTTTTTGCAAATAATAAACAAGTTCCCTGAAAGATAAAATTACTGACGCTGAACAAGGAGAAAGAACAAAGTGACAAACAAGGAGAAAGAACAAAGTGACAAGCAATGTTTTTAGGATTTCTTTTTGGCACATGCAGCTCATAATTTTCATTGCAATGTTTTCATGAAACACTTACACATGATATTCAATGTGTATACAGAAAAGAATAGTGATTTTTGATTTCACATGGCTATTAACAATATTTTAACAACATTATGGCAGGGTACACCAGAAACAGGCATCACACAGTGTATCTGTGTGGTTAATCAAACCAAAGTCTTCGACGTGACGAGTAAACGCTTTAACCATGAGGCTACCCCACCACCATAGACTCACGAGGACTATGATAGAGGAAAACTAGAAGTGATACAAGTTTCGTATCTGTACCTCTTTGGAATGGTGCCCATTAGCCCCTGAACCATATTCATGGTAAAAACTGAACACACAATAAGAGTAACCTACTCAGTGAATACAGAAGCCTCAGAAAATGGACAACCTGACAGTAGTATTCTTTTGCAAGTTCAAATGATATAGCTTACCAATGTTGATAACACAACCCCAAGGACAAAGCACACTATGAAGCCTTTTATTCGAGTTGACCAACTTAAGGTGGAGGCATCAGATATCTGCAAGATAGAACAAGGAACAATCAACCATGCACCCATGACAAGCTGACAAAGCTGTTGATCTGGGTTTGGACAAGTCCACATTTACTATCCAGGTACCCAACCCTACCTTGGTATACTGCTTGTGCACCACACAGTGTCTAGATAACGACTTTAACAGTGACAGAAACTGAAACTGGGCAAACACTACCAGATGGCAACACTAGATTTTGGAATGTTTGAAATCATTGCAATTATTATATACACATAGACTATCACCAGAAGTCTCACATACCTATGTTGACCTAAGTACTGACCTATGTTGAAACATCACCTATTCAGAACAAACAAGTTGTATTTCTATACAAAATGTCCTCACTAATCACAAGAAGATTTAACTTTTGATTTGTCAGCCTTTGGGATAAGCAGTGTATGAAGCTGGCAAAAGCTGAAGATTGTCACGAGGCAAGATGTAGGACCTGAAGCCAAGATCTGCAGCTCCTGGTATTCCACAGGATGCAATGCTCGAATGGTAGATAGACAAAAGCCCCACAGACAACGGCCCCTCTGACAAAAGACCCTTTGGACAATAGTCCCACAGCAAAAATAAAGAAAGAAGCCTGACAATCTGTTTTCTGAAGGTGGTCCGAGTGGAAAGTGGGGCTTGAGGAGGTGGTTGCTCTTGAGAAATTGGGGATTAATTAAGAAACTGAAGTGTTGTCGTTTTTTTTGGAAAGGATGGTCTTGAGGATGCAGGATTAATGAATATAGTTAGTGTTAACAGTGTCTTCTCATTGTTTCATTCAATTAAGTGTTCAGTGTTAAAAGGATTTGTTCTATGGCCAATGTCAAGCCTGTAAACTCTGTTGTAATCAGTGACTTTGGGACGACCACAATTAGCAGTTAAAGGTCACATGCAACCAAAAAATCAAACATAATTAAAACATAGTTATCACTTATTTATGACATATATATATGCATTGCTGAATAAGAAAAAACAACAACGAAAAAAATTTATAAGGGTATAATTCCAAATTAACAGTGCAATATTTTGTACTTGGGTTTACCTCCCTTGAAACGAAGCAGCGGTGATACCGAACCCAGTCAGAGTTGATGGGTGTGCACTCAAGTGGCCACTGGTCCATTTGCTGATATGCTTAACCGATTCTTTAATTATGGCTTATAAGCCTGATATGTGTTAATTTCAAACTGCACGCCGTCAATGACTGAAGTCGTGCATTGCACATTGTCATTAGCAGATAGGCAGGCAGACATATAGGTGTCAATAAACCAGACATCGTGGTTTCTTTGTGACAGAGTCTGCTTATCACAATCAACATGTCTTTTTCATGTAATGAGTAAATTATTTACTTGTTTGTGTACACAACCAAGATTAGACTACTGCTCACAACCTCATACTCCAGGCAGGCATACTGTTTCAAGCTTCGTGAATCTATTCACTGCACATGCGTTAGGAGAGCAGCGCAATATAGCTGTTGAAACCAGTTTTTCCCCCAGCGCTGGGAAAAAACTTGTGAATCGTTTGAACTCTGATTTTGCATTTTTTATGATTTGTTTCGGTAAGTGCATACCGAAAGGTATCAGAATCTGCAAAGTTTTCCATGGCATGTGACCTTTAAGTCTATTTGTGAATCATGTGAAGACCCAAGGTTGTTTCTAAAATCTTCCCAGAGCACTTTGCATGTTATTAGGAACATTCAATCAGAGCACCACTTTTGTGTAGTATGCCCATTTTATGATGGACTTAGACACCTTATTATACACATTTCCCTCAGAAAACAAATTAAAACAGTTGATATCATCTGAAAATGTCCATGTTTTATCATCACTTGCAAAGTATGTATTCTTAGCATCCAAATTACAAGCACGTTTTCTGTCAACACATATATGACATGTGTTCCAGGCGCTCAGTGATATAATACACTGTATATCCTATGTATAATGGGCCAGTGGTCCCCCTTTACTGTCAGTAAAATCATTCACTCCTTCACTTCGTGAAAAATACAAGAATTGGGACTTATCACACTTTGCAAAACTACTCTGCCCAAAACACTGTAAGATCAGGGTAAGATGCAACAAGGGCCGTATGAAGAAAACATGATGTGACAAGTATCAGTAACAGGTTTGATCTGACAAGTAGTGCTGCTCAGAAAATGTGGGTTCAAATGCTATGTTGATTTTTGATATTAAGATATAAATAAACCTTGTTAAATCTGAATTGTTTTTGTATATATTATCTGGGGTTTTGTCTGAGATGTCTAGGGCTTTTGTCTGTGGGACTTTTGTCAAGCAATCACTCTTCATGTGAAGTCATAGAAACTGCTACCACCCCCTATCATCTGAAATGTTAAATATAATACTTAATACATGAGCATGCTGTTTTAACATACATCTTTAACTGTACATATCTTTTGTGTTCAGGGTTTTTGATTGCTTAAGACGACAGTTTGTTGTCTTGATTTCCTCATGAACTATTGTAAAACATCAGTCACTAACCTATAAATGAAAATTTAATCCTGAACAAGTCATCATTCATGAATTTACCATGCTACCGATGCCTGTGTGATCTTGTTATCGTTGTTTTGACCTGAGTAAGAACTGTCTATGATCCAACAATAACCATATATCTACATATTAGATGAACAAAGAGCCTTGGGGGTGTGAGGATATATGTTGTTTCCCTTGCTAACAAGCATGAATTATTTTTCATCACTAAATTGTGCTTTCGAGACACTAAACTGATATATCCACAGTGAGTAATCATTAAATGTTTGATCCAAAGGTAATACTATTGTATATGTTAATGACCGTCTGTGGTCCCTTTCTATGGCCTAGTCTAAAAACTCAACAGGTGATCAGAATTTGGAGATGAAACCAAGCTGATTGTATTGATAGTAGACTAAACAATCCGTGTTGACAGTGCAACTGGCAACGTTTTATTTCAGCTGACACAGTAGACATTATGGTGTATAATTGCGTTCATATACATTTGTATGCAAGCTGTTGACATCAAAGCCAGTATGGGAGGTGTGACAACCACGACATCCCGGAAATATGGCATCATTTCCTTATGTTTGAACATATATACCTGTGTGACGATCCCTTTCTCTTCGTCTTCATCGTCTCCACTCAGTGCCTTCTTCAGTTTGTCCATTTTGTTTTGATTATTTGTAGCAAACTTGATCTTGTGACTCACTACAACATGAGTTTGTTGTCAGAATGGTTCCGAAGCAGCGCCACCTTTGAACAAAGGGACATAACTATGCAACCGGTGCTTGCTGTCCACTAGAAACAGACTGTTTTGAACGGTATCATGCGTTGTTTGCCTCAGAGACTATAAATCTTTGACATTAAATATTTAAATCATCCACATACTGGATTCATGGTTTCATGTGACAAGTATTAGTAGTGCTGCTGTTTTTCCTTTGCTGGACACACAGTAAGATTAGGTCAAGATATAAACAACGTTAGTATCAATATCCATGTCAGATGTCATATATGTGGCAAGTTGTCAATACCGGCACAGAATCTGGGCTCCTACTCTGGCTCATACATTTATCATCATTTAAAAACTCCGCAATCCGACAGTTGTCATTTCTGGACCTCGACATGGAATGAACCGCGCTGTCTTAACTGGAGCATATCGAGGAGTCGGCCGGATGGGTTTTGTCACCAATTAACCCTGTGTTGAATCTACGTGGTTGCCGGTAAAGACAGCTTACTCTTAGTTCAGCAAAGGTATAGTTGTTCACGTAATTGGTGAGTTGACATGTCTTTTTTGTGATACACCAGAGTATTTGAGTCTGACAGAGAAAAGAGTATATAGGTGTCAAATTCATTTTTTGATATTCCCTTGGAATTGTAAATGTGTTAATTTCATGGTTGATCATGCATAGAGCAATCTTTCTGATAGAGTCATCTTCTTAAGTTGCAAAGTGTACACTGACCGAGCAATATTGAACAAACCAGAAGACATCATGTGTATAATATACATTTACGTGCAATATTTGGAGTGTCAGCTGATTTTAATAATACAACTATTATATGCAAATACTTAAACTGGAACAAACAGTTGTTTGACATATATATAGACATACCTAAACATATTCATAAAGTTTAATTCATTATGTACGGATACATATTTTCAACAAGGAAACTTGTTTAAAAAAATGAAAATATATGGTGAAAAGTAACAGGCAAAAATACTATTTTATACAAATTGGAGATCACATAAACTGAGAGCATTTAATCATTGAAATTTCCCGTGACTCCCTTTGGTTGTGGCCTCGAACTAGGATAGTGCCCCCTAAAGACAAACATGATTTTAACACAATCATCATTTATTCATGACACACTTCCGATTATGAAGAAACAAATAAACTTTCTTAATTTTAAGCGCACATTCGCAAATGAAAAGTGCAGCCGGGATAACATTCAGAGCGGTTGTGCGCGCGTTCAAGTGTAACGAAGACTTTCGATGGGTGTGTGTATATAGAGATGTTGGGTTTTGTAAATACATACTCATTTTTTCTGCATTTGCAATCGGTCCAATGAAGAAAAAATGGAAATGGTGAACTATTGCGTGGCTGGAAACTTTCGTTCTTCCAAGTGAAAAGCAGGACTTTAAACTGAAAATCTATATGAGTTTGCATCGGTTTCCGCACGATCCAGTCATCCGAGCGAAGTGAATGCACCATAACATGTCAAGTGTACAAGTATCACATCTGTCTGTCTGTGCAGTTACGTAACATGTCCAGTGTACAAGTATTACATCTGTCTGTCTGTGCAGTTACGTAACATGCACAGTGAACAAAGTATCACATCTGTCTGTCTGTCTGTGCAATCACATAACATGTCAAGTGTACAAGTATCACATCTGTCTGTCTGTGCAGTTACGTAACATGCACAGTGAACAAAGTATCACATCTGTCTGTCTGTCTGTGCAATCACATAACATGTCAAGTGTACAAGTATCACATCTGTCTGCCTGTGCAGTTACATAACATGTCCAGTGTGCATGTATCACATCTGTCTGGGTCAGTGATTGAATTGAGCACTGGATACTGTCATTAACAGACAGACAGGCAATACAACAGTCATAGAGTTGTTCTGTGACAGAGACTGCTTATCACAATCAACATGTTTTTTCTATGTTTCCATAGACATGTATTAGAACATTTCAGTTTTAAAGAATATTCATATTCCTAATTCTACGCTTTCTTGAAACCTTGGTTTGCAAATCAGCAAGGTGTGAAAAAAGTATGGAACCAGTGGATTTTTGTCTCTGCAGATGTTTCACAAGAAACGTCTATTGTTTTCCAACACATCACAGTGATGATCCTTGCACACAAAACTTGTTGTGTTCTTACGAGTTGGGAATAAATCATCCAGACATCCCGGTCCAAGCCGCTGAAACCTTATCATTGCGTGTTTTTCCAACTTTCCAAGTTGAATTTGCATTCTTGATAATTTTTTACTATAAGTCCGTACGGATAGGTATCAGAATCTGCAAAGTTGTGTTTTTCATGGGTCACATGTGAGCTTTAACTAAGGTCCTGAAAGGATATTGCACGGATCAGTTCTCTTTCAACTCCATGGGGAAAGAAAATGTAACTATTCAAAACTAGACCTTATTCATTTTCCGCTTCATTATTAGCAAATGCATATTCATGTAAAATATTTCCTGCTGCACCCTATACTTTGATTCGTCAACCACGATGTTTAACCCGTGACAGTCAACGAAAGAACGGATTGGAATCAGTCGGGGGCATCTGAAGAACTCCTACAGAATGTCCTTAAAATGGATATGTGTCACTATGTGTGTGACAAGATTTGTGAGTATTTTGAGATATATTAAACCCATCTTATTTATTCTGAAAGATGAACTCATGATATGATTATATATAACTAAATAACTATATCAATACAATACCTATACAATCTCAGCTTGTGTTTGTTCATTTTTTGATGGGTGTGGGGAATAGTCCTACTTGGTACAAAGCATGTGTGGAGAAAGGTTAAAATGGGGAAATGTCATGTGGGGAATTGTCCAGATGGGGAAGTCTCCTACACTCTTGGATACAGTATTGTCATAGTTCAACTTTGTCTAACATTTCGACTTATAGTCTTTACAAAAAATAAGCAACAGGTATTTCCATTCTAATATCCTTATCAGTCTTGATGTCGAGTTTTGCCGACATGTTACTGAAAGGCACATATTCACAGCATACATAACCTTTAGTGACTGTCAAATTGTTATATCTGATACCATAGACAACATCACCCGAACACAAGGGCCCCCAGAAACAACATGCAAAATGTGTGGCATATATATGCTCCACTCTTCATGCCTGCACACTGATCGGTGTAAACCTACATGTAATCATTCCTTTGGTAGAACAAGCGGGTCCTGACTTCATAGTGGTGCCATGGATGATGATGCCCGAGAAAGGGTTGTTAACGATGTTGTTATGTTGTTTAGATCAACAACATCAAACAACTGGACTGGTCTGTACGGTCTCCTGTGCTTAGTCACACTGAACATGCTTGGGGCATTATTGGAAGTCATGTTTACGATCTCCATGTTCACCCCTAGACTCTGGATGACCTTGAGCAGGCGTTACAGCGAGACTGGTAGAACATTCCACAACAGCAACTTTAAAGGCTCATTTGGTCAATGCAAAGACGTGTAAAAGCTTGAATATGTACTCATGGTGGTCATGTGCCTTACTGAACACTGCTTCAATGTCCAAACCTCACTGTTGACATTTTGCTCCATCAGTGTAGCACCTTTAACACGACTGTTACGCTGGTACATGCTTTTGTAAGTCTATTATTGCTTAATACCATTTCAGTTCATTCTGTTAATCGTGTGTGCGTATGCTTCACCTTTCTATTACATCATTTCGTGAGTTGCAGTTTCAATAAATGAACATGTAATGAGAATAACAATGTTTGTTGCTTAGCTTTTGTAAGCAGTATAGATTCTGATGTCGTTGTCGAGTAGGTGACGACATTGGAATTTATGTCGAAACGTCGCCTATGCAGACTAAAGCCGATGTATATCCACACAAAGGCCCTCATTATTCATCTCCTCATGTTTTAGAATGCCAATCAATGAAGTCATGCTGTGTGTGCTCTTCACGAAAGAATCAGGGTCCGGTGCACACAGTTATTTACAAACAGAAAGCATTTAAATGTTAACAATCTACACATTCAGGTGCAACTTCTGATGAAGCTCAATCTAATTTAGCAAAGTTTTACATTATCAAATAACTTTACAGTATTTTGCCTTTTCAGTATCTGCCATAATAATGCTTATCGTTGACTCTCCTACTGTCTACAATTCTGAATAAAATATCTACGATATCCATCAAACTCATTTTGAATGTGAGTTCAGTCTTCTTATGTTGTTTCTAGGTTTGCGCGACATCATCAAGACACACAGAGACAACTCCGGTAGCACGAGGTAGGTCTTCACCTATACTCTGCCGCTCCTGTCTCAATACCTGTTAGACTGGTGTCTTGTACACCTTTATCCTATCCTATCCCATCTATATTGACTTTAGACTCACCTAATGCACTCGCTGTATGTAAAGATTAATAAAGCTTTACACTAAAACGCAGCTGGTAATTGCCGTGTGATGCATGATCCTCATTCCATTCATCTGCATAGAGTTTATAGTTGTCTGCCCCAAGTTAGTGGAGAAAGTCCGTATATGTACAGTGGACTCTGCCAATATCGGCCTCTGTCAACATCGGCATCCTGTCTACAAGGGCACAAAGCTTCAGTCCCGGCAGAAATGCACTTAAATATCATATAGAAACATCTGTGAACATCGGCTTCTGTCTACTCCGGATATCGGCATTGTTTTCCAGTCCCAACGAACAAATTGTTATGAAAACAAGTACGTAAAAACCGGCACATGAAAGACAGCACAACCCTTTGATGCAGTTAGGTCCAAATGATGTAACAACACAATTCGCGGTTATTACCCGAGATTATTCAGAAATGGGAAGCGTCAATAAGTTTCTTGTTAATTAGTGTGTGATACGTCTCTGTGAAATTGTACCTGAAATACGTTCCTTTTTAGCCAAATGCCGATGGATTCAAATATTTGACAAATGCCCGCAAATCATTTGAATTTACCTAAGTCTTTCCGTATACTATATGTGACAAGGTTGCCAGACACACCCATGATCGTAGATTTCATCTCTGGCCTCAGTGTAAATGAGAAAATGTAAAATGAATGAAAACATCTTTGCAGAATGGGCATGTTTTTTCTTCTACTGGCATGTTGTTGTATCGGCTTGTCACTATATGTAGTTGTGCTTATCCACATCTAAATTTGGCAGTTACTCCTATCTGTGTTCTAATCAGACGGCCGTAAGCATCTGACTGACAGGTATGCTTATACATGTATGTACAATAGGTTGTCAGTTTGTTGCCACTGGATCAGTTTCTTCCTGCTGTCACCGTGGCATAACGAAGTCCTCCATCATTTTCTCCTTTAATCTATGTAAATATGTAAAATTTGTAAAATGCCTGGTTCAAATAAAATGAAACGTGCCGTGGATTCTACAAAACTGGTTTCTCCTCCGACGGGATGTCTAGTGATAGTTCCAGATAGAAATTCGGTGAACCATACGTGACGAATCGATGCCAGGTAGTCTCATGCATTTATAACCACCACACCATGGCATCACATAGGTAAGTAAAGATGTTGTACACCATCCTAATAGCTTGTATTTGGAAATGAGACGGCCCATTTACGGTGCATTTTCGAGATAGGTAACCGAAAACGTAAAGGTCATTGATGAATGCTGTCAATTCATCCAATGGCTAGAGGTGCATTCTTCCTCGGTATCCTTCTAAATATTCGACTTTTGATATGTCCAACGGCAAGTTGCTTTTGTACACGTTTTCCAACAACAGGTGCTATGCAGTTGGTTGTATCGAAGACCCAACTCATGGAAGGTCAGGTGTATTTCTTGCATTTTGTTTGTACATATACATTGAAATAGGAACACCTTCAAAAGATAAAAAACCTACCAAATAGATGGTACTCAGGTGGTAGTGACTATCGTCTACCTTAGAGAAACAGACATGTCCATCTATACGTGTAATAACACACCAAAAGTACATGTATCTGATAGTAACTCATCATAATGAAACATATATGGCTCTATAAAAACATAAAAGGTTGGGAAGAGAATACGGAGGCTGCCTTTGTTTTATGCAACGAGACTGAGGGAAGTTTGAGAAATCAGAGAGTATACAGAGACAGAACGAGTTAACTGGACACGCTGAAATCACGTGATAACAAGGGACACTGTCATTACTCCTGCGTTTTATTGATATAACGCTACTATGTATAAAATGAACCCCTGTCAAGAACCAATCACTCGCAAGCATCAAGTGGTTTGCCGTCTACATATACAGCATGACCTAAGCCTGTTATACACTAGGACTACATACTAGCATTTAATATATTTGTATTGCATGTTCCAGCACTATGAGGACGGAAATATATAAACCGAACATTTATAGATGTGTGATTTCCATATCTCATTTATGTTCGTTTTGCTCTTTTCGTATATTCTCGACGCATCGTATATTGTTTTCCATATCAATCACTTTGCGGGAATGTTTTTGTGATTACTTGTATTTTTTTGTCTTAAATATTTTGTAACTGGAGCTTTGAAACCAGATGGGAAATATACCAGTACTTTTTTAGTTAGTCAAACGTTCCGTTGGATTATAGAGGCCAGTTAGATAATTTACTCCATGACCATAATGTTTCTGTTAAATTAGATTGACTTGGTAGATTCCAGTTGTATTATAAGAATGTCTTCACGGTTCACTGTCAAATAATGATGATATCAGGTGTTTACGAAAAACGAGCGCAGCCTGCCATACCGGTTGCTTACTTCACAGATGCCTACAGAGACAAGGCAGTTTATCACCTTCAAAATAACAAACAAAAGGGAACTTGTGGATCAAACCTTCGTAACTTTCAAAAGACGTGAAACACAGACTTTTTGTGTATTCCTGAATACAATGGGAAAACACTGGATCTTTGTATGTAGGTCTAAATATGAAATGATGGGTCAGTCTTATTTGTCTGCTTCATTGTTAGTTTAGGTGGGTAAAACTATGAATTAGAATTAGCCATTGGATTGTTATTGTATGGCTACAGATATTCGATATACATAAAGCTTAAGTTGCATTTCATAACCTCATTTGATTCTGTCGTAGTAACATGACTATTTCGTGCTTCGTGCTATATTCTTCGTGTACATAGCGAAAGAGGTCGGCGAGAAGGGGGACAATATTGTCTTCGTATTGTCGTATTATCTTACCTATATTAACTTCAACTATGCGTTCCCATATATTTTCAGATACAAAAACTTGACTCGACTTTGTGTGTGTTGTGCATATCAATATTTGAAAGTGACACGGAAATATATGTTAAAATATATAGTCGGAATCGTACAGAGATTCTGCTTTTAGTGGTGGTTTGGTAATTACCATGATTTCTACACTGTTTTTGTCGAGAACATCCACCCGAGTCATCGAATGGTTCCCACTGATCAACAGTTAAACATCTTTGGATGTGGTAATTTAGTTGAGTCAAGTTCTCAAACATAGTTACTGCACGTCAAAGATTTTATATATTTACAGGACTCTAAACGAGTATCGCATGTACAAAACATGTAGTTGATTGTCATGATAACTTTAGGGCTAAGGTTGTTCAAATATGATCATTATTGATCGCAGTTCACTGCATGAAACCTACACTATCCAGAAATATTTTCAACATCTATACTGGTGCATGGTTAGTAGTTAACCTTACATTTTAGAAATCGTGTTTCTAAAAATACTGCATGTATGTTAATGCCATTAAATCGCTGAGATCAATTTGATGTCCTCTATTACAGAACGCTTTTTGGAACCGACACCTATGTTCTAACAAACCTTTGACAAATACAAAGGTGATGGCCATGTGTACCCGAGCTTTAATGATTACCTTTATCCTGCTGGAATCATAAACTTCATAATATGCTATTTTGTCATTTATGTATGTTCAAAGCAATACCGGTTGGCAGCAATTGTACCAATGAATCGCAATGTATGGCGCCCTCCACGTGTAATGACTCCACGTGCACATGTTCTGAGAAATACTACGAGAAGGATCAACAATGTGAACGAAGTAAGTCATTGACTGCCACTGCGGAGGAACATAATAGGCGTACACAAAGGTACTCTATTTTCTAACGGGGAGGTGGGAGTAGCCTAGTGGTTAAAACGTTCGCTCGTCACGTAGAAGACCCGAGTTCCCCACATGGTATAATATGCGAAACCCATTTCTGGTGTCCCCTGCTGTGAGACTGCTGGAATATTGTTAAAGAGGGTATAGAAAGTAAACTCACTTGCTCATTCTAATTTCTAACACAATGCACTGTTTGAGTAACAGTATAAGAAATATAAACTCTTTTATATTGGTTGGTTTCAATACAAGTGCATTAGTGCTACGATGTTATATATTCGTGTATTGGCTGGACAAGTACAAGAGGTTATTGTTATTGTACAATTCACTTATGTTATTTTATATCATAACCCGATGAACTCGACAGAAATATTATTTTTACATTTAAAACAATCATTTTGTAATGCAGCCATTAATGTTCAATAACACGTAAAATAATCATTGTATATAGTATATGAAGTGACCGATGCGAGCGTACGGACGCACACACACACACGCCCTTCCTCCTTCCAAACACACACAGACACACACACGTGTGTTACACAGTGCTATACACCCAGTACAGTATGAACGATTGTGTTCACCGTATGTTTGTCATACTGGAGTACTTGTGGGCGGACAATGCACCAACAGGTCCGAATGTGTTGCTAACGCTGATTGTAGCAGTAACACATGCAAGTGTTCTGGAGAATTCTTCGAGAAGAATATGACGTGTATACCAAGTGAGTCTTGCACGCTCATGCACCATGTATCTGGTAGTCCTCCCACATCTCCACCGATTCCTAGTTCCTTTTGTGTCGCTGCACTACCACAGTGTACATACTCACATTGCACATCCTTATTTTTCTCCAATGTAACCAGTGCCCGCACACTTCTGTTTATCACAGATGATAGAATGCACATCCATATGGCACTCCGAGATTACTCGGAATAACCACACTCTTCTCTCTAACTTAAATATTACAATACACATCGCTTTACTACACCCAATATGAATAAGCCTTCCATATCCATCTGATGTACTTCCACATCCTACTTTTTATCACCTTATCAGCTGACTTCATCTGTATTATTTTTATATTTGTATCAGCCAGAACCAGTAACCAATGTATCAGTATCTTGGAATGACTTGTATTCCTTCTGAATTTGTTTCAACCACAGCCAGTAACCGATATATCAGCATATTAGCCCAGAACGTATTCCTTCTATATTTATATTGGCCAGAACAAGAACCAGCCCAGCATTTATTACTTGTATATTTCTACCAGCCAGATTCTGTTCCCAATATATCAGTATATTAACTCAGCATGTATTCCTTCTATATTAGTATAAGCCAGAACAAGTACCCTATATATCAGTATACCAGCTGATGTATATAGTCCTTCTATGTTTGTGTCTGCCAGAACCAGTCTAGCATGTATTCCTTCTATATTTATATCAGCCAGATTCTGTTCCCAATAGATCAGTATATTAGCTCAGCATATATTCCTTCCATATATATATATTAGTATAAGCCAGAACGAGTACCCTATATATCAGTATACCAGCTCATGTATATAGTCCTTCTATGTTTGTGTCTGCCAGAACCAGTCTAGCATGTATTCCTTCTATATTTGTATCGTCCAGAACCAGTACCCAATATATCAGTATATCAGACCGGTATGCATTCCGTCGCCTGGATTGTGTATTTGTCTACCTGCATTAAATTGTGTTTTTATTTGTTTGTGAGGAAACTGTTGCAGATATTATGATTATAAGTATTGAATGAACTTATTCTTACTGTTTATTCAGGTATAGCAAAAACCGTATAAGAATCCGCAAACACGTACTGTTTGCACATCGAGAATGTACCTTATGTTTGTTTTTTCATAAATACTCCCACGCCACCAGGATTCTGTATAGTTCTATTGGTAAATGATTTGCCCACCACCTCTAACAGTTCTGAGTAAATGCTATATCAAAATGCTATCTCGACAAACTAGACATAACATCACAAACACGTTTAAATATTATCTGCAGTGTAACACTTGTCTTTACCGTATATCCGCTATACAGGGGTACAGGTGGACCAAGGATGCCAGGACAACGCTGAATGTGTTATTAACGCCGTGTGTAGCAATAACACATACACGTTTTTGGAAGATTTCTTCCCGAAGGATATGAAGTGTAAACCAAGTGAGTCGTCAATGCACGTATGCCATGTATCTGGTAACTCTCCCCACGGATTCCTCCTCCCTTCTGTGTCACTTCAGTGAAGTGGTAATTTTCCCACGAATTCCTCCTCCCTTCTGTGTCACTTCAGTGAAGTGGTAATTTTCTCACGAATTCCTCCTCCCTCCTGTGTCACTGCAGTGTAGTGGTAATTTTCCCACGAATTCCTCCTCCCTCCTGTGTCACTTCAGTGTAGTGGTAATTTTCCCACGGATTCCTACTCCCTCCTGTGTCACTGCAGTATAGTGGTAATTTTCTCACGAATTCCTCCTCCCTTCTTTGTCACTTCAGTGTAGTGGTAATTTTCCCACGAATTCCTCCTCCCTTCTGTGTCACTTCAGTGAAGTTGTAATTTTCCCACGGATTCCTCCTCCCTTCTGTGTCACTTCAGTGAAGTGGTAATTTTCCCACGAATTCCTCCTCCCTTCTGTGTCACTTCAGTGAAGTGGTAACTTTCCCACGAATTCCTCCACCCTCCTTAGTCACTTCAGTGTAGTGGTAATTTTCCCACGAATTCCTCCTCCCTTCTTTGTCACTTGAGTGTAGTGGTAGTTTTCTCACGGATTCCTCCTCCCTCCTGTGTCACTGCAGTGTAGTGGTAATTTTCTCACGGATTCCTCCTCCCTTCTTTTCACCTCAGTAAAGTGGTAATTTTCCCACGGATTCCTCCTCCTTTCTTGTTAATACAGTGAAGTGGTAATTGTCCCACGGATTCCTCCTCCCTTCTTTGTCACTTCAGTGAAGTGGTATTTTTCCCACGAATTCCTCCTCCCTTCTTTGTCACTGCAGTGTAGTGGTAACTTTCCCACGGATTCCTCCTCCCTTCTTTTTCACGTCAGTGAAGTGTTAATTTTCCCACGGATTCCTCCTCCCTTCTGTGTCACTTCAGTGAAGTGGTAATTTTCCCACGGATTCCTCCTCCCTCCTGTGGCACTGCAGTGTAGTGGTAATTGTCCCACGGATTCCTCCTCCCTTCCTTGTCACTTCAGTGAAGTGGTAATTGTCCCACGGATTCCCCCTCCCTTCTTTGTCACTTCAGTGAAGTGGTAGTTTTCCCACGAATTCCTCCTCCCTTCTTTGTCACTGCAGTGTAGTGGTAACTTTCCCACGGATTCCTCCTCCCTTCTTTGTCACTTCAGTGAAGTGGTATTTTTCCCACGAATATTCCTCCTCCCTTCTGTGTCACGACAGTGTAGTGGTAATTTTCCAACGGATTCCTCCTCCCTTCTTTGTCACTACAGCGTACGTAGTTGTAATTTTCCAACGGATATTCCTCCTCCCTTCTTTGTCACCACAGTGTAGTGGTAATTTTCTCACGGATTCCTCCTCCTTTCTTGTTAATGCAGTGAAGTGGTAATTTTCCCACGGATTCCTCCTCCCTTCTGTGTCACGACAGTGTTGTGGTAATTTTCCCACGGATATTCCTTCTCCCTTCTGTGTCACTACAGTGAAGTGGTAATTTTCCCACGGATTCTTCCTCCCTTCTGTGTCACTTGAGTGTAGTGGTAATTTTCCCACTGATTCCTGCTCCCTCCTGTGTCACTTCAGTGTAGTGGTAATTTTCTCGCTGATTCCTCCTCCTTTCTGTGTCACTGCAGTGTAGTGGTAATTTTCTCACTGATTCCTCCTCCTTTCTGTGTCACTGCAGTGTAGTGGTAATTTTCTCACTGATTCCTCCTCCCTCCTGTGTCACTACAGTGTTGTGGCAATTTTCCCACGAATTCCTCCTCCTTTCTTGTTAATACAGTGAAGAGGTAATTTTCTCACTGATTCCTCCTCCCTTCTGTGTCACTACAGTGTAGTGGCAGTTTTCCCACGGATTCCTCCTCCTTTCTTTGTCACTACAGCGTACGTAGTTGTAATTTTCCCACGGATATTCCTCCTCCCTTCTGTGTCACTACAGTGTGGTGGTAATTTTCTCACGGATTCCTCCTCCTTTCTTGTTAATACAGTGAAGTGGTAATTTTCCCACGGATTCCTCCTCCTTTCTGTGTCACTGCAGTGTAGTGGTAATTTTCTCACTGATTCCTCCTCCCTCCTGTGTCACTACAGTGTAGTGGCAATTTTCCCACGGATTCCTCCTCCTTTCTTGTTAATACAGTGAAGTGGTAATTTTCTTACTGATTCCTCCTCCCTCCTGTGTCACTACAGTGTAGTGGCAATTTTCCCACGGATTCCTCCTCCTTTCTTGTTAATACAGTGAAGTGGTAATTTTTCCACGGATTCCTCCTCCCTTCTGTGTCACGACAGTGTTGTGGTAATTTTCCCACAAATATTCCTTCTCCCTTCTGTGTCACTACAGTGAAGTGGTAATTTTCCCACGGATTCTTCCTCCCTTCTGTGTCACTTGAGTGTAGTGGTAATTTTCCCACTGATTCCTGCTCCCTCCTGTGTCACTACAGTGTAGTGGTAATTTTCTCGCTGATTCCTCCTCCCTCCTGTGTCACTGCAGTGTAGTGGTAATTTTCTCACGGATTCCTCCTCCCTCCTGTGTCACTACTGTGTAGTGGCAATTTTCCCACGAATTCCTCCTCCTTTCTAGTTAATACAGTGAAGTGGTAATTTTCTTACTGATTCCTCCTCCCTCCTGTGTCACTACAGTGTAGTAGCAATTTTCCCACGGATTCCTCCTCCTTTCTTGTTAATACAGTGAAGTGGTAATTTTCCCACGGATTCCTTCTCCCTTCTGTGTCACTACAGTGAAGTGGTAATTTTCCCACGGATTCTTCCTCCCTTCTGTGTCACTTGAGTGTAGTGGTAATTTTCCCACTGATTCCTCCTCCCTTCTGTGTCACTACAGTGTAGTGGTAATTTTCCCACGAATATTCCTCCTCCCTTCTGTGTCACTACTGTGTAGTGGTAATTTTCCCACGGATTCCTCCCCCTTTCTTGTTAATACAGTGAAGTGATAATTTTCCCACGGATTCCTCCTCCCTTCTGTGTCACTACAGTGTAGTGGTAATTTTCCCACGGATTCCTCCTCCTTTTTTGTCAATACAGTGAAGTGGTAATTTTCCCACGGATTCCTCCTCCCTTCTGTGTCACTACAGTGTTCCACTCGGATAGTACCCTGACTACTCCCATGGTCTCTTTTCACTACCATATCAGAGCACACAATCTTTCACTACTTGGATAGTACACTGACTACTCTTCACTGGTCTCTTTTCACTAACCCTATCATAGCACATAACCTTACAACATTCGGATAGTACCCTGACAGTTCTTATGGTCCTTTATCACTACCATACCACAGCACATATCCTTCTAAGAGATATCGTTTGATCTCACGCAAGCAATAACTTGGGTGTAACACATTTTGCAAGATAAAGTCATGTATGTTGAATTCTGTTTGTATATGTGTACAAGAGAATCGTGATTTCCCTGCGACCTTAAATAATTTTTCAACATCTCATTAAAGACGACAGAAAAAATCAAACACGTTTTAATAATAATTTTGTAAACTTAAGTAATTATAACACATAATTGCAGATCCACATACACACATACGCACGCATACGCACACAAACCAACACACGTGTGTAACAACGAAAACTACTTTTTATTGTCTACGGTATGTCCGTCATACAAGGGTACAGGTGGACCAAGGATGCCAGGACGCCGCCGAATGTGTTATTAACGCCCTGTGTAGCAATAACACATGCACGTGTTTAGAAGATTTCTTCCTGAAGGATATGAAGTGTAAACCAAGTGAGTCGTGAATGCACGTATGCCATGTATCTGGTAATTCTTCCCACAGATCCCTGCTTATATTCTGTGTTACTACAATGTCACAGCGTGCACATCTTTACACAACTCTGTATAAATTACGGTAAATACACTCGACGGATTCTTGGGTCTGTCTCTGAAAACATCTAACCGTCTCTACCTAAAGGACCACTTTGAAAAGAATTGACGCAACTTTATATTCATCCGATGACACGTGACCATCCGGGCTAGAAATGATCTTCAGTAACATTAGATTGACGTAAAAGTCGACTAACGGGATCGTGTGGTCAGGCTCTCGGGCTTGACTGACATGCGTCATTGCATCCCATTTGCATAGAGCGATCAGTGGATTGTCTGGTCCAATTTCGTTTATTTACAGATCCCGCCATATATCTGAGTGCTGCGTTAAACTAACTAACCTACGCCTCCAATATTACCAATACCCACGCACCCATATTAAAGTGGATTATTCAAAAGCAATCCTTTCATTGCTCCGTTATTGCTGTTTATCATATATGCATATATGAATACCCATCTTAATGTCACCTCGATAGTATTCTAATTAACAACACACTTCTCTTTAATTGATCACAGCTGCAATGCACATCCCATTACTACCAAAAGTTCTCCTTGTCCTGATCAATTTCCTTAACTCATGAACACGTATCGGCCCAGCATGTATTTATTCCTGCAGTCTATTGTGTATCTTTAATGTTTGTCCGAAATTATCATATGTAATATGTTTTCGACTTCCGGTTTAATTATGAATTTTGATTGCCTTTTGTTTTCGTTTGACAGAGGTATGAAAAAAAAAAACGCTACTCAAACCGTTGTAAAAAAAACCGTGACGCTAATTCATACAGTTTGCACATCGGGTATAAAACACAGTGGTGAACAATGTGTTACTCTGAGGTGTCACAGTTGTGTACTTAGTGTTACTGTGAGGTATCACAGTGGTGGACGTAGTGTTACTTTGAGGTGTCACAGTTGTGGATGTTGTGTTCCTGTGAGGTGTCACAGTGGTGGACGTAGCGTTACTGTGAGGTGTCACAGTTGTGGATGTAGTGTTACTCTGAGGTGTCACAGTGGTGGATGTAGCGTTACTGTGAGGTGTCACAGTGGTGGACGTAGTGTTACTGTGAGGTGTCACAGTGGTGGACGTAGTGTTACTGTGAGGTGTCATACTGGTGGACGTAGTGTCACTGTGAGGTGTCACAGTGGTGGATGTAGTGCTACTCTGTATTGTGACAGTGGTGGATGTAATGTTACTCTGATGTGTCATGATAATGGTGTATATGATAAGGATTATTCGGTGTGACAGTTCACTGGTGATTTTTGCATCTAGATATTGCTTTTGTCGTCGCTTTCTACTTCGTACAAACAAAAGCGTACCTTTGGAAGCCTAAGTTGAATGCATCCTGGTTATGATACAATTTCCAGTTAAATTATAATGGAAACTATATTGGCAACAGCAGAAATCTCTGTGAACTTGGCATTAATTGACGAAGAAATAAGTACACGGTGTCTGTTTCAGTAGTTTCACCTGGTGGAAACTGCACTGACCACACCTCATGTGTGGAGAACGCTGTTTGTTCCGGTAATTACACCTGTCAATGTAACCAAGGATGGATGGTTAATGGATCGATCTGTACACCAAAAGGTAATACTGGTAACAAAGAAGAGTGTGTATATAACTGGGAATTTTAAGAAATAAGCTAGAACTTTTACTGTTTTAACATGCACAAATATATATTATACAGAGACAAGATACGTGGAGAATCTAAATGTTACTGGCAAGACAGCGTCATCGGTTCTTGTGACATTTGATGGCCCTCTGGACTACAACATGTTCAAGCTTGATGTCAACACCTCCATTCCAATGTGTATTGTCCTCCGTCGTACTGCTTCAGAGGAAACCTGCAGTGAGGTAAAAGTTGTTGATAATTAGTTGTGTACATTAATGTAGTCACCTGGCAACATATAAAGGTGGGAACATCGTAAAACAAGGGCAAGACGGTGACGAAATACTTGGCATAAACACTATTCTGCCCATAGTATTGACTGGCGCAGATGGATATCTTGAATTAAATATGATTACAGTTATCAAAGTGAGCGAAAAATGTGCCGAAATGTCAGCTGAGAGGCAAGTATTATTTTTGTTTTCAGTGCAAAATAACTGCAGACATTGAACCACCTAAAGACAAGCGCATTGAATACAACGTGACAGGTTTACAGGCCTTCACTCTGTATGAGATCAAGGTGGCAATGGTAAAGTGCAACGATGGAAGTTCTGAAGGCAGTCGAGCAGCAAGTTTAACAGTGCAAACTGACACAGCAGGTATACGGTATTCCTAACCTGTAATAATCTTTGATTTCATAAGTTGCTGGTCTACGTGATCGTTACGACTCCTCACCAACATTTTACTGTGTTCAGACACTCATTCGTTATTTTCATCTTATGCTCAAGTAATTTCTCGGTTGCATTTATAGTACTTAGTTGTACATCTAACTAATTCTGTTGAAAGTTCCCAACCGTGTGAAGGACTTGACTACATGCAGAAGAGATCACTGCCTCGTGTATGCACAGTGGGCTCCCCCGTTCCCAGACCCAGGGCCTGTCACATACAGAGTAGATATATTTGATGAAGTCAACATGACAGTGGTAAAAGAAGCTAATCAAACCGGTATGCCTTTTTATCTTAAGCCCGGGTTCAAAATCACGGTCTCTCTCTCTCTCTCTCTCTCTCTCTCTCTCTCCCTCTCTCTCTATATATTTATATATCTATATATAACTATATCTGTCTATCTATTTATCTATCTATCTATGTGTGTGTGTGTGTGTGTTTGTGTGTGTGTGTGTGTGCATATATATATGTGTACGAAACCGGCTAATGAAACCGGTATGCCTTTTATCTTGCATATATATACGCATATACCAGTTGAAAGTGCCTTGATTTGATCTTGGGTATTTCCTTAAATAAGTTTTTGAGAGTCGATAGTAACTGGAATTTACTTTTAACCAACAGCGCAGTGAAATGGTGATGTTTTAATATCTTGTAAACGAAGTGAATGTCTGTACATGGGTGTTACAGCTACATCAGTGTGCTATACAAAGGAAGATGTCAGTCCTTTCTTGAGGTACACTATTGGCGTGTCAGCATCTACTACAGCTGGCCAAGGAAACAGGGAACGAACAAGTAGCATGGAAAGTAATGTACTTACTCACATTATTTTACATAAATGAAAAGACATATCTATAATGCAAGTATATTTCAATATTTGCAAATATATTTCTAATGTTTTGTACATCTTGTTAGGATGCATGTATCCTATTGTTTCTTATTTGCATGTTGAACGTTATGTTTCTGACGTCTTCTATATAACACACATCTGCTTTCAGTTCATTTCCTTGAATTGAAGATCTTCACTGCAGAAGGGATGTGCAACGGGCGCAGCCTGGACACTACAGGGAGCTACAGGCAGATGACAATACAATGGCGAGAACCAGATATTGGCACAACAATACCCAGCTATTTAGTTACCGCTAACTCAGAAGTGAGTACATAACTGGTCTAACAGCATAAATGACAGCATTCCTTGAAGATAATACTCTCGTTTGGAATGAACAAAAACAACTTTTGTTGTTAATATTGGCACTAGGCAAATCTGGATTTTCTAATTTAACTGCGGTATATCCACTATGTTTCCTTCATCACTTCCGACTTTTTTATTTTATTTCCTCGTCCTATTGCAGAAGCATAGAATCATGTCGAAGGGAAATAAATCAGGTGCGGAATACAGACATGTATTTAATGTCAATCCGGGTCAGACATATACCTTCAAGGTGAGGACACGCCCAGTCGTACACAGTGATGAATTTATTACACAGCTCATATTCCAACTATAATCTTCCAATATCATTTGTCTTTTTCTGCAAAATCTGATTTAACTAAATAACATATGATACTGGCATGATGAGAATTATAACTGAGTGAAATGTCCTTATTGTTAATAATACGATAAAAACAGAAAGATGTGTAAGCTGTCAATAATTATAGAAATAACTTGTTTCAAACAACTTCGTATTGTATAATAGTACGAGTTACTATTTACATACACTTATTTCGCATCCAGATTCAGGTCCCTTACAAAGATGTTCTGTACAATGTGTCCTCAGAATTGGAGTGCTTTGCACCTATCGGAGGTATGTTCTTTATAATGTGTGTGTGGATGTTATGTTGTCGTTGACTGCTTTGCTGTGTTCAGGTACACTGTAGTTGAAGACGTATGTAAAAGGAACAACATACTATATAAAAATGGGTAGGCAAGCGAGTTTGGGCCTAAAGCAGTATAGAAACATAACTGTGTAGGGCACCATAAATAGGCTTCACACATTGTACCATGTGGGAATCGAACCCGGGTCTTCAGTGTGAAGACGGAACGCTTCAGTCACTAGGCTACCCTACCACCTATGAAAGATTAGGTGGAAACAAACTCAACCTCGTGACATTAGTTCATATTCGGGAGATAAGCCTTACGAGGGTCTTAATGTAATGAGGTGAAATAAGGTTCGACGTCGCCCTCAAGATGGACTCATCTGTGTCTTGTTTCTGGCTTGTGGGTTGGACGTTGGTTTTTTGCTTTTGGCTTAAGGTTTGTGGGCTTTGGTGTTTTGCTTTTGTCTTTTGGCTTGTGCTGTGCAGACATGTGGTCGGGTCGAATACACTCAGTCAATTTTACTTGTCCACGGAAATACGAAGTTTAAAATTGACACCAGAATCAGACTCAGTAAATTAACCACGAAACCGTCCACCCAAAACCACAGGTATCGATGACTGACCTAAAAGTTATAAAATAGAAACAGAGAATTTGTGCCAATATCCATTGGATATTAGCTTGATCACTGGTGCTTCATGCCAAGAAACATATGAAAGTTTTTGTGACGCCTGAAGTTCTTTGATCCAGATTAAAGAATATTTGATGTGATGATGAAGTGAACATACAGTACACACATAGCCTTATATTATTTATATTGCAGTTCCTCCAAAATGGCCAGAGGGATTGCAACCATCTCCCGACGTCACCGACACTCAGTTCATATTAAACCACTTTGAATTTTGGGATAACGGTACAAATGGTCCCATAACAAAGCGTCTCTTGTACATTGCAAAACACAAGAGAAAGTTGGTACTACAGGGTATGTAACATAAGCAAATTGTTTTGTCACAGTTTTCTACATGTTGACGTGTTTTAAGACCTACGATGCACTATTGCTAAAAGGAGGACAACCAATGTTTAATTTTATAAATTATTCGATTATTTCAGATGACAAATCTGGATATATCCCGGCAATAAGAATCGGGTGTTGTAGAGGTAAACATTTTCTCCACTCTGTATCAATCAAGACTTACCTCCCTTTCCGTGTGACATGTACATGTTTACCTTCCGATTTGTGTATATTCCTATTATCCAAAACATTCAAATATCTTAATAGTTATGTCGTCTACAAGCAAACGTAACTGTAACAAAATAATGTCACATGGAAATCTTTATCATATAAACTTGCCAAAAACAAGTGTACTTTTTGTATTTTTATTTTTTCGTCGGTGCCTTATTCTGTCCTACCTTGTTTCAGAAGGATCTGAGAAAGTCTGTAAGACTGGCCACTGTACTACACACCTGGCACCAGACACAATATATTAGTACGTAAATCGTTTGTCATTGATTAATGAGATTTGTACACGCGGCACTATGCCGTTCAAAGAAACGACACAATAACTATTTCAGTTACAACGTTAATCTAACTGATATTGAAAAATGAATTCAACTACCTTCCTTTGATAAATATCCTGTCCGTTTGGGGGCAACATTGTGGAATCAGTTACTTTTCAGTAATTTCTTTGAGGGACATTTAGAAGTCGGTGTGATGAGCAACAAGGAGAGTTAAAATGATATTCAAATCATTTAACATAATATGAATGACGTTTCGACGTGGCTACTAACACTTACTTGACAACGGCGTTAGTAGCCGTACCGAAACGTCACTCATATCATAAATAAGAAATTGTACATCTGTGTTTATCCATAGAACTCTCCTCGTTGTAAATCTTTCCAGCATTCCCTTCTTTGAGATAATTTATCCAAATGATTTTAATGACTAGTTATACTTGCATTTCAATGCAAGCATACTTGTAATATACAAACTTATATAATCAGATGCAAAAGTTGTTGTAACATGGACTGTAACCTTGCGAATGATGTTTTGAATTTGAACAAGAGAAAGGTTGTGATGTGACAGTAAAAGAAACAACCAACCAGCTGTTCTGACTGCAGAATAGTTGCAAGAAGCATGTCATATATAATGAGACACATGTGTCATAGAAAGTTACAGAATCATATATTGGTTTGTTTGATTTACAGCTACGTTGTTGTGGGTTGCACAAAGAGGGGTTGCACAAAAAGTCCAATATTCGACTTCCGAACAAATAAAGGTATGTTGGCAGCATTGGACTGTTTTTGAAAAAGAATCGGTTGTTTTTTTCAATGGGCATAACGACCCTCACAAAAAACATTGACACTAACAGTATTGTTGCGAATTGTTATGTCAACATTTGGGGTAAAGAAAAACTAATTGAAAATGATGTATGCAATATATTAGTTATTGTTATTTATAATTGTGACACTGCACATTCCTATGTTTATTGTAAATCTTCATATATCTACTTATGTTATGACAGATAATACCACCTCTATCGTGGTCGCAATGTTGGTGACGGTCGTGATAATTGCTGCCACTATCATCGCTGCTGCCCTTCTATGGCGTTCCAAGTAGGTTACATCCTCACGGTTACATCCTTTGGTTCAACCTATGTTTTATAAATGAAAGAAAGTAAACATGTGCAATTTCAACCCAAAAATTAAAAATGTACAGGGGTAGACAAACGTGTTGCTACTCACTGATATCACACACTAATATCGACCATCACAACCCGATCAACATCACAGAATATCGATTTCTTGTTTATTATTTCATTTTTCTGCTACTGTTACACATAGGCGTATACTTTCGGAAACATATTCTTTCAGTGTAGAATACGTTTCTGAAAAAGATCTAATAAGAACACCTTCGGAGTATTACACAAATATATATTTTAATATATGTTCATCCGCAATAAATGTTTGTTAGAATTATCAGACTTGTGCTGAACACAAGAAGAGAATACTATAAGACATATCATTTGATATTTTGTAAAATGACAACACTTTCAGAGTGAAAGTGAAATCTGATATGTACATTTCAGTGACATTAAATCATCAGGCTAGTCAGTTATAATAATGACTTGGAGGTTTCCGGCTCGTCATTAGTGATGCTACTGTGTCGTTAAGGTCCACAGACAGGTTTAGAATGACTAATTTTCTATTGCCCGACTAAGATTGTATTATATAAAGACATCTGTCAAAGAACTATTATTTCAGTGTGAAACAATATTCAAATAACTGTCGTGAGCTCAAGGGTATACGCTTGTATAATTTTGCACTCTTGGTTCAGTTCATTAGCTGCTATTGAAACCGTGTGATAGGGATCGACGCATACATGAATGATGGAGTCACGCAGGCTCGTCTAACCCTCCCATTGAAATTTAAGCAACAAAAGAAATTCCAATAATCTGCTTTAGCATTTCACCAGACACCGAGGGGCGACAAGGTCCCGACACATAAATACACGCAAAGGCATAAAAACCTTTTATCTGGAAAAGCAGGAAAATCCCAGAAATGTGCTTAAATGGCATAACGTAGACTTTTTCTGTGGAGGTACTTTTCAATCTGCTATGATAACTCCAGTATTTATTCCTCCATCTGTCCCAAATCCCACGTGAAAGGTCTGTACATCCACATTCATGATATCAGTGTATCTGTGTGTTTTTAGTTTCGGATCCTTGTTTTCAACTGAGAAACAAACAGCAAAAAATAAATGCTTTTTTTCACTTCCTAGTATCAAGGAAAATATATCAGATACAAGGATCGACTTACCCTTAGTGATTAGCGATTTCTGATTTGCGAAATATCTCTATGTATCTGATTACAGAATAACGTCTTTTACCTGGGCACGTGCATGGGTTGCTGCAATATTCCGGGTATCTGAGTGAGACTATCTTTTCCTAAAGCGTCCATAATAGCATTACCTTTGAGTTTATGTAGATATCAATGCAGAGGGTTTATTCATAAATTACCTGTGTTATTCAATGTTTATACTTGCCTAAAGTCTGATTATTAAATAATTACCACGACAACCTATGAGCTAAACCTGATTATGGGAAAACCTCTTTTATTACAACTGTCAGACCAACCGATAAAACGCATATGAAAACATCCATTTCAACATTTCTTCGCAGTCTTGGGGCGATGGGGGTAGTCTTGTGGTGAAATCCATGCCGAAGACCCAGGTTTGATTCCCTACATGGGTGCAAGGGATGAGACACCCGTTTCTGGTATCCCATTCTGTGATATTGTAGGAATATTGTTAAGAACACGTAGAAACTAAAATAAATTTACTGACCGATTACTCAATACCTTTATAAATTACCTTAAGCCATGGTATAGTTAGAATCGAACTTAAGGCCATAGAGGTTTCTTTTGCGTTAGATCATGGTCTGGGGTCGCGCTTTACAGAGTTTGGTCTGAATATGGAATATTTGTTCATTATAAAAACATATTTGGAATGCTCTTTATTCCAATGACGATGATATAATTCTCAGAAAAAGAAACACCAACAATACCCACAGTGACGAGCGGGAGGGAACGGTGGACTATAGAGTTTACTACAGAAATAGCCAACGGAATGGTTGGGACTGGTCAATGGCGGATTACATCTCCCCTACTGTGGAACGGCCCAGCCCAGAGTATGAAGCGTTGCATGTCTATGAGGAAGTACAGTAAACTGTCATGTACGCATCGCATTTATCCTTATCCAATAATACCCGCAATACGTCCACTAGTTACAGTGTAGTGACAGATGTTGTACACTACTCAACAAAGAGCGAAAACTCGTAATGCTGGTTTCCAGTTTCATTCGTTGTCATTCTCAGTACAGAGGTATGTCCATTCAGAACAGCTACAGTTGTCAGATGTTCCGGTATTTGCTGGCCAAACACCTCAATACAGTCTTGTGAATGTTTTACCTGAGTGACGTGCTACATGCTTTCAAGCACAATGCACTAACAGACGCATAGCTGTATAGAACTTGTCAATGTTATCAATGCGATGTAATTGTAATTGCTGTAGTAACAATGGTTTGATGGCCATTCCAGTAGCTGGTGAATAAATAAGAAAAACGTAAAACTTATAGACACCATCTCGATTTTACAGGGGTGGATGATCATAGTTTTACACCGCATTAAGCAATATTCCAGTTTGATGGCGGTGGTCTGTATATACCTCTCGTCTGGGCTAGACAATCCAGTGTTCAACAGAACGAGCATCGGTCTACGCTATTGGGACATGATGACACGTGTCTACCAAGTCAGCGAGCCTGACCACACGTTCAGGTTACTCGTCTCTTAAGCACTGGCTACTGGAGATCAATTCTATCCCGGATCTTCACGGTAGCTAAATACAATGAAGAAGAAGTAGATTTCTATATAGTTTTATGCACCCATATATGTTGCAACAGTTTCACAGATCTATAAGTAACTACTCTCATGCTATCGCGAGAGTAGTTATTACTCGGTATGTATGTACACTGCCATAAAAGCAAGTAAACGCATCGGTTGCACATGGTGCAATGTACTGTAAGATTCACAATGATGCAGTCTGCTACTGAGACATTACAGTGCTAAACGTTTAAAGGTTAAACACAAGTATACCTTTTATTCAAACTCAGATATAAAAATTTATGAATGATTTATATTTTGTGCTATCTTTGAAATATTCCAAATGATCATGAATATATTCTTTTGTCAATATAGTAATTGCAAAGTTGTGAAAATGATTCGAGTTTCAAGAAAATTGATTTCGGCCAGCTTACTTTTACAATTTATGTAATTTCGCTTTGCATATTTTGCACTGTACAACTGTGAATAGAAATTCAATGTTTCCAAGGGTTATCGCTCGTGAATCAAACCTTATGCGCAAAACATATTTTTATTTTTTAGTTGCTATTTAGAAGCTGAGAAGTAGAAAAAAATGACAAAAGTTGTGGACAGACTTTTTTTATTTTTAAGTGCTCCATTTCGAAAATGATTCTTGTACCGTTGTTACTATAAGCAGGACAACAGTGCTAGAATTCAATTCAGAGCGTTGGACCGTTGCTTCATTAATTATGTTAATGTGTAATAATTATTGTAATTTTCATGTACGTTTTTTGGAAACTCTTGAAACTAAATGAATGGCAATGGATGCTAGTTATTGCGCTGATTATACTAGTTTTTACCTGTAAATGTCCTAACAACTTGATTGTTATTCTGTGCAAACGTGCTTGGAAAAGTCTCACCTCAAATTTCATTTTACATGTCTGGAATATCTAGTTTCACTTCGTTTCCATCAAGTGTATAATTCTATTTTTTTTCTGTTCATTTTTCAGAAGGATGTTGCTCAAACTGATTATTTTATATCTTAGTGTATAAGTCTAGTTTAATTGTGTAAGTACATAATTCTAATTTTCCTCTACATATTTTTGTAAGAAAGATGCCACTCCAACTGTTTGTTTCTGTTTTCATGAAGTGGAGTATTCTAGGTTTATTGTGCAGTATTTTAAGAAAGACGCTGATCAAATTCATGAAGTATGTAATGCTAAACATTATTGTACAGATACTTTAAGGTACACGCTGATCAAACCATTTCTCCTATCTATGTTATATCGTACAATAGCTTGCCCCGGGAATAAAAAAAATAATAAAATAAAATGATTCTTTGTATCTTTCATAGATCGACTCTGTAAATACCCTGCCTGCATTACACAGTATTTGTCTTGCTAAGATAGTCAAATGTGGGTCCAGGCCCACCTGCACAAAGCTGGTTTAGCACTGTTTCAGTGTATGTTAAGCATGGGATATGCGATAGTCTTAGCTCCAAGGCCATTTCAGGACCAGGATCCAGATCAACAGAGATGGTGTGATCCGGTGGTGTGATCCGGTGGTGTGATCCGGTTATATCGAAATGTCGTTCGGCGATGTTGCTTGATGTTACCATTAGGGGGATAATACAAGGACTGGGAGGTTAGGAGGAGGTAAAGATTTGAATGTTCTATCAGACTGTAGCACGATATCTCAGTAGACTTTCACTGTAAAACAAACATTATTCTGGACCGTAAAAGCAGTTACACACACTTGCAGACACACATATAAGTGTAAGTATTCAAGTGTACGTTTTTCGCCATATCATTCACCTCACTTTTCATGAGTGGTAAAACCATGTATTTGTTTACAACTGGCAGCACTTTCAATTGTTTCCAGGCCTTGAATTATCACATGTGGACCAGATAGTTCAGTGGCTGACATCATGAGCATCTGACTACGCATGGATTAACCATGTCAACGACAAGCCTTGGTTAGTAAAGCCCAATTCTTGCCCCGATCTCCACGTCTTGAAATCATGCCTGACTCGGTAGACAGAACCTGTAAAATACAACCTGTGGAGGTGCGGGTTAGAATATTGGCTTTCAGCAACTCATGCTTGTAAGAGGCGACTAACGGGATCAAGTGCTCAGGTTCGCTGACATGGCTGAGAAATGTCATCGCTTCCCAACTGAGCAGCTCGATGCTCATTCTGTTGATCAGTAGATTGTCTGATCCGTATTCGATTATTTACAGATTGCCACCGTATGGGTGGAATATTACTGAGTGCGGTGTAAAACTAAATTCACTCACTCACCTATTAAACGCCACGTAGAGTAAACAGATTAAACCAAACATTTTGCAAACATGATGAAAACACTGAGACCCAAACCACAACTATATGATATCATTTTCCAAAACAACCATTTCCCGTAAGCATATTCTTGATACACCATCATGGATGTATTCATTCGTATGTCTGAATATGTCACAACAACAAGACAAATAACCCAATTCAGATTTCTTTCATCTAAATCTAATTATATCATATCACACATTACAAAAGACAATGGATTTCCGCCAAAAGGAAGCCTGTTTCAATCATGATACAGACAGGGAACTCGCTGGGGTGTGGTAGCCTGATTGACAAGTAATGCCAATATATATGTATGCATGTATGTGTGTGTGTGTGTGTGTGTGAGTGTGTGTGTGTGTGTGTGTGTGTGTGTGTGTGCGTGTGTGTGTGTGCGTGTCTCTGTATGTGCTTATGTATGTATGCACGTATGTGTGTATGTAGGCACGCGTGTGTGTGTAAGTGTGTATATATTAATATATGTATGTAATTATGTGTATGTATCTATATCTATCTATATCTGTGTGTAAATATAGATAAATAGATATAGATATAGATAAATAGGTACTTGGCGAGATAAACCGGCATCACTGGGTTTCATAATATACATCGATTTCCTCAATCATGGGGCTGTACATGAAATATCAACATATGACATTGTTTTTTACCGAAACAGTGAAATACAGAGAATACTTCCATTGTTATCATTCATTTGTGTAACTCCTACCATGGTCAATGCCGGTTACCACGTACAGGGAAGTATGGATAATGTTTTCACAGTCTGTATGAAGCAAAAATTCTAACATGCGGCAAACGAAACCGAGTCTATAACAGCGCTTTAATGCACTGCTCCTATCAGGAGGTAAATGAAGGGCTAGGGTGGTGGGCGAGGAAATGTGACTAACGGGGACGAAACATCGCCGGACTACATTTAGTATCATTAACTAGCGGAATTTCTATGTCTCTTGTACATTAACCCAGGAACTCTTTTCAAAATGGACGGTTCGGTACGCCTGTTGATCTACACAGCAATACTTGTGAGTAGTTCGTTCCTTTATTTTCTCTAGATATAATATGATGCTCGTTGTGGGGTGTACGACAAAGCCCGATATTGACTCGTATTCAGTTTAGCGAGCTTGTTTCCATATGAATAAGAGACACACACATCGCTCCGATTTTATATACCGATGTAATTCGTGTTAGAGTTTCATTTAAAAGATTTGTGAAGAAACTGTATTACAGAGACACACCCTAACTAGTGTTTTGATGCGGTATATTGTGTTTGGTTTGACATTACGTGTAACCATTAATTATTGGGGTAAATAAATATCATACATATATAAAATTGTATTTAGTTGTTTAGTAGCGTGAATGCGTGTTTGATGAAATGCAAAAGAATATAATTGGACATATCTAAAAGTTGGCATTCCTCAGCAGATTACACACGCATATTGCTAAAATGATTTACTAGCTTGATCGGCGATCAGTATTCCTGATTAATGTGCCAAAGCATGTCACGGCCTACGGCTATAGTACATGTATGTTGGGACATCATTATTTCATTGGTGTTGACAGTACGCACGACCTACACGTCGGTCAAGATCAAGCTTATATTCAGTTTCAGTATTCGCCAAGATCTGTGTCATGAATGATTTTCGGTTGTCATGCCACATCATGTTTACAGCTATTGAGACTTTTTAAGACCAGTTTAGGCTGTGCTGTCTGGAAATCGAAAGTGGTAGTTCTCCCATTTGCACATGTTGTTTGGAGGACAGATGGCTTGTGGAAACGTTAACTATGTTGATGTGCCAATTCAAAATGCACACACAGCGACAGATAAAGACAGCGACTGAGTTCAGTTTTACGCCGCTAACAATAATATTACAGCAGTATCATATCAAGGGGCCTCAGACATGGGCTTCACACATTTCACTCATGTGTGTTCATCCAGAACCCGGGAAACGCTTTAACCCCTGGGCTACCCCATCGCACTGGCGGAAGAGAGCACGCCTCTTTCGATAGCTAAAAGCTTAAAGATGTCCGTAAGAGTATGACCACAAGTCAATCGGTCATCATTTCCGGTGATCGGACATTGCACTTTGTCAGTAAAGTACACATTCAAGTCCTTTTGGTTTAGTCCCATCCGGGATTCGAACAAGCACTCTCAGAGTGAGGCATGCAGCTATTCGCTAGCACACAAATAAAGCCACAGCGGCTCTCACTTTCTAAATGATATTTTGTATTCATATCTTTATGAATGGATTTGGGCATAAAACACTGTTCGACAAGTTAGTTCATCAAGATACTTCATTGTATCAGAGAAGCTAATGACAGATCTAAAGAGAGTAGGAAACAGTTTACATAGTCCCGAGCGTGATAGGTGTCCTAGATTTGTGAATCGGGGTGGATAACTGGCTGATTGCTTGTAATTTTATCCAGAATGCTTTGCTCCTTGCTCAACATATCACTTACTGGCCCTTCGTGGCCCCCCTCAGTTCCTAGGTGGATCGGGCATATTCCTTACAAACTTTAAGATACTAAGAATCGAACACTGCAACCAACAGGCTACTCCATCACCTGGATGTAGCAACAAGTGGCATGACTCCCGCACTGTATCAACTCTCAGCACATGGAGGGACGGTGTTGGTGATGTCATGCGTAGTGGCTGCTTCCTGTCAGTAGGCACACTCAGTCACAAATCCATTGTGTATCCTACATCACTATGGTCTGACAAGGTTTACTCTACATACAGCATCAAGACAGTGATGTTGTCATGAAGTTCAAAATGAGACCTGCACAAAGTCTCAGCAATTTGACTAACCTCTGGGGGAATTCAGACTCTGAATACTGGTGAAACAAATACATAGCAATAGTCACTTATATGGAGATCATATCGAGGCGCTCTATCTGATCACGTACATTACTATCCCCGGTCATAGGTCACCATCGAACTATCCGATACTTGTTCAACTTCCTATGAATCATACAGATGCTGCCTGTCATGACCTACCACACATTTTCACGCGTACCCAATTTACAGCTGGGTGAACTGAGACAATGTGGTTCTAAGTTTGTTGTCCAAGGATAGTACGCAAATATATTCATGCTCATGATACGCTTAAAAGAGATTTCTCATGAATGTGGAAATGATGTTGAATGTCGAGTTTAACAAAAAGTTCATCGATCCGGGAGTGAAATGCAAGAATATAATAACGGGTGTATTTTACAAACATTAGGTTATATTAGTGTGAAAATATGACCATGAAATAAAATACTGTATATTTTAAACCGAAGGAAATCAGTGTTTGCGAAAGAGCATTTTTGCCCAGAACTACTATTGTTTAACATTATGAGGTGTTCAGAGCACGATCCGGTTCTCAAGCAGCAGGATATTCATTTGCAAAGCACGTGATACATAGAACATTTTGTGCATTCTGGCCAAATTACATGTCTCTCATGCCTAGTCAAATTTTATATTTCAACTTCTTCATTTTGTCACCACAGAAAAAATGACACGGCGTTGGGTTGGAATCCATGTAATAAAAACCTTCAAAGCATTTGTGAACAAATACTATACTGAATATTTGTTAAAATACGTTGAATCAGTTATGGATCGAAAGGACGAGGAAGAATAAACCTTTTGATAGTTTGATCTGGATATTCTTGTCAGCTCTTCAGCACAGGGTAGAGCACAATGAAATATTCACTGCGGTCTAACATCCGGTTTTGACGTCACATCAGGATTTGCTGTTATCGGCATCCGCCAGACACGACTATGACGCAGCACAAGGAAATGCAGTCTGCGGACTGTTCCACGATCAGTAATCTGAGTCATGATAAAAACAGAGTAATTTGCATTAATGAGCCTGATATTTGAAAGCATTTAGTTAAAATGTAGTGTCAACTAAACGGTATTAAACTTTTATTGTGTATTATGTGAAATATACCCAGGTTTTGTGTTTGACATTCGTTTTCTCGGTTATTAGTACTGCTTTGCGGTTTCGTGTGCTCAGGAATATACCAGCTATATGACGACAGTCATTCCTAAAGTAATCGAATCGTCATCAAATTCAATTACTGATATTATGAGCATCAAAGTAAGCAATTGAGGTACTGTGACATTTGCGTGTTTCATTTTTACGGGGCAATTAACTAGGTCATGGGTTCTGGCTGTGAGACCTAGATCGGAACTTGAGTAAAACTCTCTTTCTTTATGCATATGAATCAGAATTTCTGCTTGGGTTGGCAAAATCGAAACAAGGTACTTTGATCATGAAGTTTAGTTTAAGCCTCCGGTACATCGATGATCTAACATCGTCCAATAACCATCAAAGAGCTAATTGATGTATCCACCTTAACTTGAAATCAAGGAGACAAGTGTGACAGCTCCAACTGCTTCATATTTACATCTATGCATAAAGAGACAGAGTGACAAAAGTCTCCACATGGCTGTTCGACAAAGGGATAATTTCACATTTCCAACAGCCAACTTCCCTTTTGTGTCGAGCAATATTTCAACGGCTCTAGCCTCTTTTCATCAGGGTTTCAAAGAGTATCATATAGCTTTTGCTCAGAAGTTGATCAAAGTTACAACATTCAAGGCCTCACAGTAAAGCTTTCGAGATGTTTAATGGTAGATATGAGGAGAAAATTTATCAAAAATGATGTCAATTCCCCGTTTGTTTTGCCTTGTGCCATGTATTTGACGCGGAGAACTGACTAGATTTAGCGTATTTTTATGACGGGTGCCACCGCTAACTGTTCCGACATGGCTATTTCATTGCGATTCGTAAACACATGTTCTGTCATTTTATCAAATAGTGGGAATCACTGAATTGTCTGGTTCAGACTCGATTTGTTTACTAAAACATCTTGCAGCTGTATTATTTTTGGAACAAATATATGCTCATGATATAGTCAAAATTGTATAATCGACTCTGCTCTTGTCAGAGATGTCTTTCGAATGTGGAAAGGGCTTTGTCGGTTTTATTTACGGATGTGGGAAGAGTTTTGTCGCTTCATAAGGTGGTCATAAGGTTTAAAACAATAGTGGTCTAATGAAATTAGCTTATAAGCATTTCAGCCCTGTCTAATGAAGTATTGTAATGTCAACAGCCAACATAGTGAAGTGCGAGCCATACAAATCAAACAGACATAGCAAATAAAAGCCACAAACCTAATTCCATATTTATATGAAAACCCCATTGCAGATTCCAACTAAATCACAAGCATATCTAAACGATTAACTATCAAATGGTAATGATACAAAATGTTTGCGGAAAGGTGGCCGTATCAGTGTCATTAGTGGCAGCCGTCACAAACACGTGCAAAGTCAAGTCAACTGTTCACTTAAACAGGCACAGGAACATGCGGAAGAAAATATAATGCTGCAGTTTTCATGTTCAAAATGGCAACTTCTTCAACAGACAATTGAAGTAAAGGAAACAAAGTAAGCCCCCCTACAAGTGTCTCATAAACCTATGATTCAAAGTGACTGCAAAATATTATTTATCTTGTGTACCAAAAAGAGAACACAATAGAAAAACCCTTGATTTAATTTCCGCAAAAAGGAAGTTTGAATCTATTGTACCGCAGTCAGGAAAGTCTCTGTAGCTTGGTATCTGCAGATTCGTGCCAGTTATATTGAGTTTAGGATTGATCTTTGTAAAATTTGACAGGCAAATGTGAAATCATCTCTGCTCTGCACTCATAATTTCAGTTCAGTTTTCCGACCACTATGTAACTAATAATAACACATTTATCAACTTACATATGGTTCCATGATAGGCTATCCCACAGGCCGCCATGTTCAAAAGGATCTGGTTACTGTGCATATGTTGATAAACTTGTTGCCATTCGATTAATAAGCAACAAAAAAGTCATAGGAATTTATGTGATTGTAGGTAAGACGATTCCCCACAAAGTGAAAAAAATGACTTCGATCTTACGAAAACTACATTCATGAACTATATTTATTCTACACTATATGGAAATCTATGGAAACTGTACATACATGCATGCATGCATGCATCCATCCATCCATGCATGCATACATGCATGCATGCATACATACATACATACATACATACATACATACATACATACAGACATACAGACATACAGACATACATACATACAGACATACAGACATACATACAGACATACATACATACATACATACATACATACATACATGCACTGAGAGTAACAGATGATTCTACTTGATGACAGCACCACTATAGAAACTAAGCTAAATCATGTTCGACACGTGATGTGTTTATTACATTGCCCGTTTCTGTTTTTCAAAGGAAATATTTTATTTTCAAGCTGTTATTTGTTATGCGCTATTAATTTACTTCCGTATTTTTGGGGTGCATACATAAAACTGTTTTTATAGTGTATCGAGGTTGAGGGTACAAAATCTTATCTAAATCTGCAGTTTCTGGACAGTTTCAGTGACTGACAGTGATCAAATTCTGCAACCCATACTTGTCATAGGAGTTGAAACACAAGATAATGGTGAACACTCTGCCCTGGCACCCCATTTGCCGACCTCGATGTTTATGTCGTTAACCACTAGATTGTCTAGTCCAGACTGTATGTTTACGTCGATTGCATTAAAACAAAGTACAGAAATATACATGTGCAGAAAACTTTTCTTTCTACAGTAGATTCCTCCAATGTCTCTGTGTGAAATGTATTAAGTTTGTGTGTTCTGTGTTCTGATATATCAAGAACATTAGTGGAAGGTTAGGCAGGAACAGACACAATAATCTTTACTTTTTCAGCATTCCTCGTCATCCTGGAAGAAGATACTATGAAGCATGACTTGTTACATCTCTCCATGTTTTTAGATTGTGTACCTGTCCGTACTGACGTTGCAAGGGACGACGACGATCATGAATAGTGCTTCAGTCAGCCCCAATTCCACGACTGAGACTTCAGAAACCGCACCACAAACGTCAGTGTCAACCACTGAGGCATCCTCATCCAGTGAACCAGATCTTTCAATATCGACATCTGCTATGACGCATACGACTCAACCGTCTCCACCAACATCACCCCTCCCAACAACACCTACCATTACGACGCCATCGGGTAAGTCAACACACTGACGTCGTGATACACGTGTGGATGCAATGACCCTGTTTTGTTTTGCATAGATGCTGAAACATTACAGCTAGTGATGAACCAGAATGTATGCATGCTCAAACGTCATTTTTGACTGTTTTAACGTCCCATTGCAACACTCTACTGTCATCATTAGTGACACTGCTGGCAATGTATTGTTGATAGTACTGCCTCCATCTGATTGATGTAAGGTAGATTAAATTCCACTATTTACTGAACAATACGGGTAGTAAACGTTTAAGGTGACAGAATAGATAAGTTTAAAGTCGTTTAACGCGAAGGTGTTGTAGATGGACGTTAACAGCCGCTCTTATGCGTGATCAGAATGTGAAAACCCTTCACAGTCCAAGAGAGTTACAGTATGATTGTTATTTTTAATCTATTATCTTGCTGGCGTATGTCCTAGTAGATCCAAAATAGGAATCTTAGAAGGAATTAGAAGATGAAGTTAAAGATGTCATGCATAAACATGGGATGCAGGGTGCTGAGTTACTCAAAACTATACTTCTATTCATTATTAAATTGTTCGTAATACGTGGGGCGTTCCGAAAGTAGTCGGTTCCATCTAGAAAATTATTCAAATGCAGCCGTTTTAGACTTATTTTTCTACATATTTTCTGTCAGCGTAAAGCAACGACCTCCACTTTGTTTGACTCTTAGTCTTAGTTGGATATCGAGAATAGAGTTAGGCCCACTACTTTTGGGACGCTGTGAAATGAAGAAATGAAGAAACACAATGACGTTGTTGAAGACGCCGTTTGCTTGGTTGTAAGGTCGGTGCCGCTTGAGTCGAGAATGTGGGCGTGGTGCCTACTGTATCATGAGTCGGTGCACGTGTGGGTACGGCTACTACAGACACGGGACACAGTGTGTGGCCAGTGAGTGGGTAATTCACGTGCATGACCACATATACGTCACCCTGTTATCATGTACTAGACACGTACAACTTATTTAGTCACTGACATGCATAAAAAGTATCCGTGTCCATGCCATCTTCTCCATGAATATATAGAATGTATGTATGTATGTATGTATGTATGTATGTATGTATGTATGTATGTATGTATGTATGTATGTATGTATGTATGTATGTATGTATGTATGTATGTATGTATGTATGTATGTGTGTATGTATGTATGTGTGTGTGTGTGTGTGTGTGTGTGTGTGTGTTTGTGTGTGTGTATGTACGTACGTCTGTGTATGTATGTATGTAGAACGTGCGTTGTCCCGTACGCACGTGCACACACACATATCGTATATTTGCATCATAGTCACGTGTATCTGTATCGTTCACTTGTTCTGTCACTGATGTACCTATTCAAATATAGCACGGATTTTGATATTTTCAGTTCCTCATGTATACACCAGTATACTTCAGCTATACTCAGCTACTGAAACTACCAACACAGATACAAGTACTAACAAAAGATTATCAAAAACGATGGACTCATGGACAAGCATGGATTGTGCTTGATGAGAGTCTGGAATTTTACTCTGATATCTAATGTTTAACATTAGCCAGTGCGCTGTATATGCGTGACTGAACTTAAAAGACATGTGTCCCATCCGGGAAGTTGTCAACACCTGCATAAAATCTCAGACCCACCCATGGCTTGTACATTTATCTTCAGCTCTACAATCCTGCACATTGTCTAAACTGGATTACAATGAAATCTGATTAAACCGGTAGTTATTGGGAATGAATAAATAATACACTAGGACTACATACTAGCATTTAATATATTTGTATTGCATGTTCCAGCACTATGAGGACGGAAAATAAGCCGAACATCTATAGATGTGTGATTTCCATATCTCATTCATGTTCGTTTTGCTCTTTAGGTATATTCTCGATGCATCGTATGGTGTTTTCCATATCAATCACTTTGCGGGAATGTTTTTGTGATTACTTGTATTTTTTTGTCTTAAATAATTTGTAACTGGAGCTTTGAGACCAGATGGGAAATATACCAGGGCCCCGTTTCACAAAACTCTCGTAAGCCTAAGGTATCGTAACTTTTCTCGTAGCATTTGTACCTGGTATACTGTAACATAGGAGGTGGAAATGCTACGAGAAAAGTTACGAGACCTTAGGTTTAAGAGAGTTTTGTGAAACGGGGCCCTGTACTTCTTTAGTTAGTCAAACGTTCCGTTGGATTGTAGAGGCCAGTTAGATCATTTGCTCCATGACCATAATGTTTCTGTTAAATTAGATTGACTTGGTAGATTCCAGTTGTATTATAAGAATGTCTTCACGGTTCACTGTCAAATAATGCTGATATCAGGTGTTTACGAAAGACGAGCGCACCCTGCCACACCGGTTGCTTACGTCACAGATGCCTACAGAGACCAGGCAGTTTATCACCTGCAAAATAACACACAAAAGGGAACTTGTGGATCAAACCTTTGTACCTTTCAAAAGACGTGAAACACAGACTTTTTATGTAGGTCTAAATATGAAATGATGGGTCAGTCTCATTTGTCTACTTCATTGTTAGTTTAGGTGGGTAAAACTACGAATTGGAATTAGCCATTGGATTGTTATTGTATGGCAATAGATATCCGATATACATAAAGCTTAAGTTGCATTTCATAAACTCAATTGATTCTGTCGTAGTAATATGACTACTTCGTGCTTCGTGCTTTGTTCTTCGTGTACATAACGAAAGGGGTCGGCGAGAAGGGGGACAATGTTGCTACACATGTATACATGCCTTCACGTATTGTCTTCGTATTGTCGTATTATCTTACCTATATTAACTTCAACTATGCGTTCCCATATATTTTCAGATGCAAAAAATTGACTCGACTTTGTTTGTGTGGTGCATATCAATATTTGAAAGTGACACGGAAACATGTGCTAAAATATATAGTCGGAATCGTACAGAGATTCTGCTTTTAGCGGTGATTTGGTAATTACCCTGATTTCTACACTGTTTTGTCCCGAACATCCACCCGAGTCATCGAATGGTTCCCACTGATCAACAGCTTAACATGATTGGATGTGATAATTTAGTTGAGTCAAGTTCTCAAACATAGTTACTGCACGTCAAAGATTTTATATATTTACAGGACTCATGTACAAAACATGTAGTTGATTGTCATAACTTTAGGGCTAAGGTTGTTCAAATATAATCATTATTGATCGCAGAGTTCACTGCATGAAAGCTACACTATCCAGAAATGTTTTCAACATCTATATTGGTGCATGGTTAGTAGTTAACCTTACATTTTAGAAATCGTGTTTCTAAAACTACTGCATGTATGTTAATGCCATTAAATCGCTGAGATCAATTTGATGTCCTCTATTACAGAACGCTTTTTGGAACCGACACCTATGTTCTAACAAACCTTTGACAAATACAAAGGTGATGGCCATGTGTACCCGAGCTTTAATGATTACCTTTATCCTGCTGGAATCATAAACTTCATAATATGCTATTTTGTCATTTATGTATGTTCAAAGGATCAACAATGTGAACGAAGTAAGTCATTGACTGCCACTGCGGAGGAACATAATAGGCGTACACAAAGGTACTCTATTTTCTAACGGGGAGGTGGGAGTAGCCTAGTGGTTAAAACGTTCGCTCGTCACGTAGAAGACCCGAGTTCCCCACATGGTATAATATGCGAAACCCATTTCTGGTGTCCCCTGCTGTGAGACTGCTGGAATATTGTTAAAGAGGGTATAGAAAGTAAACTCACTTGCTCATTCTAATTTCTAACATAATGCACTGTTTGAGTAACAGTATAAGAAATATAAACTCTTTTATATTGGTTGGTTTCAATACAAGTGCATTAGTGCTACGATGTTATATATTCGTGTATTGGCTGGACAAGTACAAGAGGTTATTGTTATTGTACAATTCACTTACGTTATTTTATATCATAACCCGATGAACTCGACAGAAATATTATTTTTACATTTAAAACAATCATTTTGTAATGCAGCCATTAATGTTCAATAACACGTAAAATAATCATTGTATATAGTATATGAAGTGACCGATGCGAGCGTGCGGACGCACACACACACACGCCCTTCCTCCTTCCAAACACACACAGACACACACACGTGTGTTACACAGTGCTATACACCCAGTACAGTATGAACGATTGTGTTCACCGTATGTTTGTCATACAGGAGTACTTGTGGGCGGACAATGCACCAACAGGTCCGAATGTGTTGCTAACGCTGATTGTAGCAGTAACACATGCAAGTGTTCTGGAGAATTCTTCGAGAAGAATATGACGCGTATACCAAGTGAGTCTTGCACGCTCATGCACCATGTATCTGGTAATCCTCCCACATCTCCACCGATTCCTAGTTCCTTTTGTGTCGCTGCACTACCACAGTGTACATACTCACATTGCACATCCTTATTTTTCTCCAATGTAACCAGTGCCCGCACACTTCTGTTTATCACAGATGATAGAATGCACATCCATATGGCACTCCGAGATTACTCGGAATAACCACACTCTTCTCTCTAACTTAAATATTACAGTACACATCGCTTTACTACACCCAATATGAGTAAGCCTTCCATATCCATCTGATGTACTTCCACATCCTACTGTTTATCACCTTATCAGCTGACTTCATCTGTATTATTTTTATATTTGTATCAGCCAGAACCAGTAACCAATGTATCAGTATCTTGGAATGACTTGTATTCCTTCTGAATTTGTTTCGACCACAGCCAGTAACCGATATATCAGCATATTAGCCCAGAACGTATTCCTTCTATATTTATATTGGCCAGAACAAGAACCAGCCCAGCATGTATTCCTTGTATATTTGTATCAGGCAGATTCTGTTCCCAATATATCAGTATATTAGCTCAGCATGTATCCCTTCTATATTAGTATAAGCCAGAACAAGTACCTTATATATCAGTATACCAGCTCATGTATATAGTCCTTCTATGTTTGTGTCTGCCAGAACCAGTCTAGCATGTATTCCTTCTATATTTGTATCGTCCAGAACCAGTACCCAATATATCAGTATATCAGCCCGGTATGCATTCCGTCGCCTGGATTGTGTATTTGTCTACCTGCATTAAATTGTGTTTTTATTTGTTTGTGAGGAAACTGTTGCAGATATTAGGATTATAAGTATTGAATGAACTTATTCTTACTGTTTATTCAGGTATAGCAAAAACCGTATAAGAATCCGCAAACACGTACTGTTTGCACATCGAGAATGTACCTTATGTTTGTTTTTTCATAAATACTCCCACGCCACCAGGATTCTGTATAGTTCTATTGGTAAATGATTTGCCCACCACCTCTAACAGTTCTGAGTAAATGCTATATCAAAATGCTATCTCGACAAACTAGACATAACATCACAAACACGTTTAAATATTATCTGCAGTGTAACACTTGTCTTTACCGTATATCCGCTATACAGGGGTACAGGTGGACCAAAGATGCCAGGACAACGCTGAATGTGTTATTAACGCTGTGTGTAGCAATAACACATGCACGTGTTTGGAAGATTTCTTCCCGAAGGATATGAAGTGTAAACCAAGTGAGTCGTGAATGCACGTATGCCATGTATCTGGTAACTCTCCCCACGGATTCCTCCTCCCTTCTGTGTCACTTCAGTGAAGTGGTAATTTTCCCACGGATTCCTCCTCCCTTCTGTGTCACTTCAGTGAAGTGGTAATTTTCTCACGAATTCCTCCTCCCTCCTGTGTCACTTCAGTGAAGTGGTAATTTTCCCACGAATTCCTCCTCCCTTCTTTGTCACTTCAGTGAAGTGGTAATTTTCTCACGGATTCATCCTCCCTCCTGTGTCACTGCAGTGTAGTGGTAATTTTCCCACGAATTCCTCCTCCCTCCTGTGTCACTTCAGTGTAGTGGTAATTTTCCCACGGATTCCTACTCCCTCCTGTGTCACTGCAGTATAGTGGTAATTTTCTCACGAATTCCTCCTCCCTTCTTTGTCACTTCAGTGTAGTGGTAATTTTCCCACGAATTCCTCCTCCCTTCTGTGTCACTTCAGTGAAGTGGTAATTTTCCCACGGATTCCTCCTCCCTTCTGTGTCACTTCAGTGAAGTGGTAATTTTCCCACGAATTCCTCCACCCTTCTTTGTCACTTCAGTGAAGTGGTAATTTTCCCACGGATTCCTCCTCCCTCCTGTGTCACTTCAGTGAAGTGGTAATTTTTCCACGAATTCCACCTCCCTTCTTTGTCACTTCAGTGAAGTGGTAACTTTCCCACGAATTCCTCCACCCTTCTTTGTCACTTCAGTGTAGTGGTAATTTTCCCACGAATTCCTCCTCCCTTCTTTGTCACTTGAGTGTCGTGGTAGTTTTCTCACGGATTCCTCCTCCCTCCTGTGTCACTGCAGTGTAGTGGTAATTTTCTCACGGATTCCTCCTCCCTTCTTTTCACCTCAGTAAAATGGTAATTTTCCCACTGATTCCTCCTCCTTTCTTGTTAATACAGTGAAGTGGTAATTTTCCCACGGATTCCTCCTCCCTTCTTTGTCACTTCAGTGAAGTGGTAATTTTCCCACGAATTCCTCCACCCTTCTTTGTCACTGCAGTGTAGTGGTAACTTTCCCACGGATTCCTCCTCCCTTCTTTGTCACTTCAGTGAAGTGGTAATTTTCCCACGAATATTCCTCCTCCCTTCTGTGTCACTACAGTGTAGTGGTAATTTTACCACGGATTCCTCCTCCCTTCTTTGTCACTACAGCGTACGTAGTTGTAATTTTCCCACGGATTCCTCCTCCTTTCTTGTTAATACAGTGAAGTGGTAATTTTCCCACGGATTCCTCCTCCCTTCTGTGTCACGACAGTGTTGTGGTAATTTTCCCACGGATATTCCTTCTCCCTTCTGTGTCACTACAGTGAAGTGGTAATTTTCCCACGGATTCTTCCTCCCTTCTGTGTCACTTCAGTGTAGTGGTAATTTTCCCACTGATTCCTCCTCCCTCCTGTGTCACTTCAGTGTAGTGGTAATTTTCTCGCTGATTCCTCCTCCTTTCTGTGTCACTGCAGTGTAGTGGTAATTTTCTCACTGATTCCTCCTCCCTCCTGTGTCACTGCAGTGTAGTGGTAATTTTCTCACTGATTCCTCCTCCCTCCTGTGTCACTACAGTGTAGTGGCAATTTTCCCACGAATTCCTCCTCCTTTCTTGTTAATACAGTGAAGTGGTAATTTTCTCACTGATTCCTCCTCCCTCCTGTGTCACTACAGTGTAGTGGCAGTTTTCCCACGGATTCCTCCTCCTTTCTTGTTAATACAGTGAAGTGGTAATTTTCCCACGGATTCCTCCTCCCTTCTGTGTCACTACAGTGTTGTGGTAATTTTCCCACGAATATTCCTTCTCCCTTCTGTGTCACTACAGTGAAGTGGTAATTTTCCCACGGATTCTTCCTCCCTTCTGTGTCACTTGAGTGTAGTGGTAATTTTCCCACTGATTCCTGCTCCCTCCTGTGTCACTACAGTGTAGTGGTAACTTTCTCGCTGATTCCTCCTCCCTTCTGTGTCACTGCAGTGTAGTGGTAAGTTTCTCACTGATTCCTCCTCCCTCCTGTGTCACTGCAGTGTAGTGGTAATTTTCTGACTGATTCCTCCTCCCTCCTGTGTCACTACTGTGTAGTGGCAATTTTTACACGAATATTCCTCCTCCCTTCTGTGTCACTACAATGTAGTGGTAATTTTCCCACGGATTCCTCCTCCTTTCTTGTTAATACAGTGAAGTGGTAATTTTCTCACGGATTCCTCCTCCCTCCTGTGTCACTACAGTGTAGTGGCAATTTTCCCACGGATTCCTCCTCCTTTCTTGTTAATACAGTGAAGTGGTAATTTTCCCACGGATTCCTCCTCCCTTCTGTGTCACTACAGTGTTGTGGTAATTTTCCCCACGAATATTCCTTCTCCCTTCTGTGTCACTACAGTGAAGTGGTAATTTTCCCACGGATTCTTCCTCCCTTCTGTGTCACTTGAGTGTAGTGGTAATTTTCCCACTGATTCCTCCTCCCTTCTGTGTCACTACAGTGTAGTGGTAATTTTCCCAGGAATATTCCTCCTCCCTTCTGTGTCACTACAGTGTAGTGGTAATTTTCCCACGGATTCCTCCTCCTTTCTTGTTAATACAGTGAAGTGATAATTTTCCCACGGATTCCTCCTCCCTTCTGTGTCACTACAGTGTAGTGGTAATTTTCCCACGGATTCCTCCTCCCTTCTGTGTCACTACAGTGTTCCACTCGGATAGTACCCTGACTACTCCCATGGTCTCTTTTCACTACCATATCAGAGCACACAATCTTTTACTACTTGGATAGTACACTGACTACTCTTCACTGGTCTCTTTTCACTAACCCTATCATAGCACATAACCTTACAACATTCGGATAGTACCCGGACAGTTCTTATGGTCCTTTTTCACTACCATACCACAGCACATATCCTTCTAAGAGATATCGTTTGATCTCACGCAAGCAATAACTTGGGTGTAACACATTTTGCAAGATAAAGTCATGTATGTTGAATTCTGTTTGTATATGTGTACAAGAGAATCGTGATTTCCCTGCGACCTTAAATAATTTTTCAACATCTCGTTAAAGACGACAGAAAAAATCAAACACGTTTTAATAATAATTTTGTAAAGTAATTATAACACATAATTGCAGATCCACATACACACATACGCACGCATACGCACACAAACCAACACACGTGTGTAACAACGAAAACTACTTTTTATTGTCTACGGTATGTCCGTCATACAGGGGTACAGGTGGACCAAGGATGCCAGGACGCCGCCGAATGTGTTATTAACGCCCTGTGTAGCAATAACACATGCACGTGTTTAGAAGATTTCTTCCTGAAGGATATGAAGTGTAAACCAAGTGAGTCGTGAATGCACGTATGCCATGTATCTGGTAATTCTTCCCACAGATCCTTGCTTATATTCTGTGTTACTACAATGTCACAGCGTGCACATCTTTACACAACTCTGTATAAATTACGGTAAATACACTCGACGGATTCTTGGGTCTGTCTCTGAAAACATCTAACCGTCTCTACCTAAAGGACCACTTTGAAAAGAATTGACGCAACTTTATATTCATCCGATGACACGTGACCATCCGGGCTAGAAATGATCTTCAGTAACATTAGATTGACGTAAAAGTCGACTAACGGGATCGTGTGGTCAGGCTCTCGGGCTTGACTGACATGCGTCATTGCATCCCATTTGCATAGAGCGATCAGTGGATTGTCTGGTCCAATTTCGTTTATTTACAGATCCCGCCATATATCTGAGTGCTGCGTTAAACTAACTAACCTACGCCTCCAATATTACCAATACCCACGCACCCATATCAAAGTGGATTATTCAAAAGCAATCCTTTCATTGCTCCGTTATTGCTGTTTATCATATATGCATATATGAATACCCATCTTAATGTCACCTCGATAGTATTCTAATTAACAACACACTTCTCTTTAATTGATCACAGCTGCAATGCACATCCCATTACTACCAAAAGTTCTCCTTGTCCTGATCAATTTCCTTAACTCATGAACACGTATCGGCCCAGCATGTATTTATTCCTGCAGTCTATTGTGTATCTTTAATGTTTGTCCGAAATTATCATATGTAATATGTTTTCGACTTCCGGTTTAATTATGAATATTGATTGCCTTTTGTTTTCGTTTGACAGAGGTATGAAAAAAAAAACGCTACTCAAACCGTTGTAAAAAAAACCGTGACGCTAATTCATACAGTTTGCACATCGGGTATAAAACACAGTGGTGAACAATGTGTTACTCTGAGGTGTCACAGTTGTGTACTTAGTGTTACTGTGAGGTATCACAGTGGTGGACGTAGTGTTACTTTGAGGTGTCACAGTTGTGGATGTTGTGTTCCTGTGAGGTGTCACAGTGGTGGACGTAGCGTTACTGTGAGGTGTCACAGTTGTGGATGTAGTGTTACTCTGAGGTGTCACAGTGGTGGATGTAGCGTTACTGTGAGGTGTCACAGTGGTGGACGTAGTGTTACTGTGAGGTGTCACAGTGGTGGACGTAGTGTTACTGTGAGGTGTCATACTGGTGGACGTAGTGTCACTGTGAGGTGTCACAGTGGTGGATGTAGTGCTACTCTGTATTGTGACAGTGGTGGATGTAGTGCTACTCTGTCTTGTGACAGTAGTGGATGTAATGTTACTCTGATGTGTCATGATAATGGTGTATATGATAAGGATTATTCGGTGTGACAGTTCACTGGTGATTTTTGCATCTAGATATTGCTTTTGTCGTCGTTTTCTACTTCGTACAAACAAAAGCGTACCTTTGGAAGGCTAAGTTGAATGCATCCTGGTTATGATACAATTTCCAGTTAAATTATAATGGAAACTATATTGGCAACAGCAGAAATCTCTGTGAACTTGGCATTAATTGACGAAGAAATAAGTACACGGTGTCTGTTTCAGGAGTTTCACCTGGTGGAAACTGCACTGGCCACACCTCATGTGTGGAGAACGCTGTTTGTTCCGGTAATTACACCTGTCAATGTAACCAAGGATGGATGGTTAATGGACCGATCTGTACACCAAAAGGTAATACTGGTAACAAAGAAGAGTGTGTATATAACTGGGAATTTTAAGAAATAAGCTAGAACTTTTACTGTTTTAACATGCACAAATATATATTATACAGAGACAAGATACGTGGAGAATCTAAATGTTACTGGCAAGACAGCGTCATCGGTTCTTGTGACATTTGATGGCCCTCTGGACTACAACATGTTCAAGCTTGATGTCAACACCTCCATTCCAATGTGTATTGTCCTCCGTCGTAATGCTTCAGAGGAAACCTGCAGTGAGGTAAAAGTTGTTGATAATTAGTTGTGTACATTAATGTAGTCACCTGGCAACATATAAAGGTGGGAACATCGTAAAACAAGGGCAAGACGGTGACGAAATACTTGGCATAAACACTACTCTGCCCATAGTATTGACTGGCGCAGATGGATATCTTGAATTAAATATGATTACAGTTATCAAAGTGAGCGAAAAATGTGCCGAAATGTCAGCTGAGAGGCAAGTATTATTTTTGTTTTCAGTGCAAAATAACTGCAGACATTGAACCACCTAAAGACAAGCGCATTGAATACAACGTGACAGGTTTACAGGCCTTCACTCTGTATGAGATCAAGGTGGCAATGGTAAAGTGCAACGATGGAAGTTCTGAAGGCAGTCGAGCAGCAAGTTTAACAGTGCAAACTGACACAGCAGGTATACGGTATTCCTAACCTGTAATAATCTTTGATTTCATAAGTTGCTGGTCTACGTGATCGTTACGACTCCTCACCAACATTTTACTGTGTTCAGACACTCATTCGTTATTTTCATCTTATGCTCAAGTAATTTCTCGGTTGCATTTATAGTACTTAGTTGTACATCTAACTAATTCTGTTGAAAGTTCCCAACCGTGTGAAGGACTTGACTACATGCAGAAGAGATCACTGCCTCGTGTATGCACAGTGGGCTCCCCCGTTCCCAGACCCAGGGCCTGTCACATACAGAGTAGATATATTTGATGAAGTCAACATGACAGTGGTAAAAGAAGCTAATCAAACCGGTATGCCTTTTTATCTTAAGCCCGGGTTCAAAATCACGGTCTCTCTCTCTCTCACTCTCTCTCTCTCTCTCTCTCCCTCTCTCCCTCTCTCCCTCTCTCTCTATATATTTATATATCTATATATAACTATATCTGTCTATCTATTTATCTATCTATCTATGTGTGTGTGTGTGTGTGTGTGTGTGTGTGTGTGTGTGTGTGTGTGTGCATATATATATGTGTACGAAACCGGCTAATGAAACCGGTATGCCTTTTATCTTGCATATATATACGCATATACCAGTTGAAAGTGCCTTGATTTGATCTTGGGTATTTCCTTAAATAAGTTTTTGAGAGTCGATAGTAACTGGAATTTACTTTTAACCAACAGCGCAGTGAAATGGTGATGTTTTAATATCTTGTAAACGAAGTGAATGTCTGTACATGGGTGTTACAGCTACATCAGTGTGCTATACAAAGGAAGATGTCAGTCCTTTCTTGAGGTACACTATTGGCGTGTCAGCATCTACTACAGCTGGCCAAGGAAACAGGGAACGAACAAGTAGCATGGAAAGTAATGTACTTACTCACATTATTTTACATAAATGAAAAGACATATCTATAACGCAAGTATATTTCAATATTTGCAAATATATTTCTAATGTTTTGTACATCTTGTTAGGATGCATGTATCCTATTGTTTCTTATTTGCATGTTGAACGTTATGTTTCTGACGTCTTCTATATAACAGACATCTGCTTTCAGTTCATTTCCTTGAATTCAAGATCTTCACTGCAGAAGGGATGTGCAACGGGCGCAGCCTGGACACTACAGGGAGCTACAGGCAGATGACAATACAATGGCGAGAACCAGATATTGGCACAACAATGCCCAGCTATTTAGTTACCGCTAACTCGGAAGTGAGTACATAACTGGTCTAACAGCATAAATGACAGCATTCCTTGAAGATAATACTCTCGTTTGGAATGAACAAAAACAACTTTTGTTGTTAATATTGGCACTAGGCAAATCTGGATTTTCTAATTTAACTGCGGTATATCCACTATGTTTCCTTCATCACTTCCGACTTTTTTATTTTATTTCCTCGCCCTATTGCAGAAGCATAGAATCATGTCGAAGGGAAATAAATCAGGTGCGGAATACAGACATGTATTTAATGTCAATCCGGGTCAGACATATACCTTCAAGGTGAGGACACGCCCAGTCGTACACAGTGATGAATTTATTACACAGCTCATATTCCAACTATAATCTTCCAATATCATTTGTCTTTTTCTGCAAAATCTGATTTAACTAAATAACATATGATACTGGCATGATGAGAATTATAACTGAGTGAAATTTCCTTATTGTTAAAAATAAGATAAAATCAGAAAGATATGTAAACTGTCAATTATGGAATGATATATTGTATGATAGTACGAGCTACTATTTACATACACTTATTTCGCATCCAGATTCAGGTCCCTTACAAAGATGTTCTGTACAATGTGTCCTCAGAATTGACGTGCCCTGCACCTATCGGAGGTATGTTCTTTATAATGTGTGTGTGGATGTTATGTTGTCGTTGACTGCTTTGCTGTGTTCAGGTACACTGTAGTTGAAGACGTATGTAAAAGGAACAACATACTATATAAAAATGGGTAGGCAAGCGAGTTTGGGCCTAAAGCAGTATAGAAACATAACTGTGTAGGGCACCATAAATAGGCTTCACACATTGTACCATGTGGGAATCGAACCCGGGTCTTCAGTGTGAAGACGGAACGATTCAGTCACTAGGCTACCCTACCACCTATGAAAAAATAGGTAGAAACAAACATTAGTTCATATTCGGGAGATAAGCCTTACGAGGGTCTTGTGATGAGGTGAAATCAGGTTCAACGTCGCCCTCAAGATGGACTCATCTGTGTCTTGTTTCTGGCTTGTGGCTTGGGCTTTGGTTTTTTGCTTTTGGCTTAAGGTTTGTGGGCTTTGTTTTTTTGCTTTTGGCTTGTGTCTTTTGGCTTGTGCTGTGCAGACATGTGGTCGGATCGAATACACTCAGTCAATTTTACTTGTCCACAGAGATACGAAGTTTAAAACTGACACCCGAATCAGACTCAGTAAAATGACCAGAGGCCGTCCAAACCTTCCTTCCTAATCCTCTGATGAGTTAGGCTCGGCAACAACAAGTATCATCTTTGAAGTCCTTTGGTATTACAAGGCCGAGGATCTAACTCCCAAACCTCTTACTATTTAACCACGAAACCGTCCACCCAAAACCACAGGTATCGATGACTGACCTAAAAGTTATAAAATAGAAACAGAGAATTTGTGCCAATATCCATTGGATATTAGCTTGATCACTGGTGCTTCATGCCAAGAAACATATGAAAGTTTTTGTGACGCCTGAAGTTCTTTGATCCAGATTAAAGAATATTTGATGTGATGATGAAGTGAACATACAGTACACACATAGCCTTATATTATTTATATTGCAGTTCCTCCAAAATGGCCAGAGGGATTGCAACCATCTCCCGACGTCACCGACACTCAGTTCATATTAAACCACTTTGAATTTTGGGATAACGGTACAAATGGTCCCATAACAAAGCGTCTCTTGTACATTGCAAAACACAAGAGAAAGTTGGTACTACAGGGTATGTAACATAAGCAAATTGTTTTGTCACAGTTTTCTACATGTTGACGTGTTTTAAGACCTACGATGCACTATTGCTAAAAGGAGGACAACCAATGTTTAATGTTATAAATTATTCGATTATTTCAGATGACAAATCTGGATATATCCCGGCAATAAGAATCGGGTGTTGTAGAGGTAAACATTTTCTCCACTCTGTATCAATCAAGACTTACCTCCCTTTCCGTGTGACATGTACATGTTTACCTTCCCATTGTGTATATTCCTATTATCCAAAACATTCAAATATCTTAATAGTTATGTCGTCTACAAGCAAAAGTAATTGCAACAAAATAATGTCACATGGAAATCTTTATCATATAAACTTGCCAAAAACAAGTGTACTTTTTGTATTTTTAGTTTTTCGTCGGTGTTAGATTTTATTCTGTCCTGCCTTGTTTCAGAAGGATCTGACAAAGTCTGTAAGACTGGCCACTGTACTACACACCTGGCACCAGACACAATATATTAGTACGTAAATCGTTTGTCATTGATTAATGAGATTTGTACACGCAGCACTATGCCGTTCAAAGAAACGACACAATAACTATTTCAGTTACAACGCTAATCTAACTGATATTGAAAAATGAATTCAACTACCTTCCTTTGATAAATATCCTGTCCGTTTGGGGACAACATTGTGGAATCAGTTACTTTTCAGTAATTTCTTTGAGGGACATTTAGAAGTCGGTGTGATGAGCAACAAGGAGAGTTAAAATGATATTCAAATCATTTAACATAATATGAGTGACGTTTCGACTTGGCTACTAACACTTACTTGACAACGGCGTTAGTAGCCGTACCGAAACGTCACTCATATCATAAATAAGAAATTGTACATCTGTGTTTATCCATAGAACTCTCCTCGTTGTAAATCTTTCCAGCATTCCCTTCTTTGAGATAATTTATCCAAATGATTTTAATGACTAGTTATACTTGCATTTCAATGCAAGCATACTTGTAATATACAAACTTATATACTCAGATGCAAAAGTTCTTGTAACATGGACTGTAACCTTGCGAATGATGTTTTGAATTTGAACAAGAGAAAGGTTGTGATATGACAGTAAAAGAAACAACCAACCAGCTGTTCTGATTGCAGAATAGTTGCAAGAAGCATGTCATATATAATGAGACACATGTGTCATAGAAAGTTACAGAATCATATATTGGTTTGTTTGATTTACAGCTACGTTGTTGTGGGTTGCACAAAGAGGGGTTGCACAAAAAGTCCAATATTCGACTTCCGAACAAATAAAGGTATGTTGGCAGCATTGGACTGTTTTTGAAAAAGAATCGGTTGTTTTTTTCAATGGGCATAACGACCCTCACAAAAAACATTGACACTAACAGTATTGTTGCGAATTGTTATGTCAACATTTGGGGTAAAGAAAAACTAATTGAAAATGATGTATGCAATATATTAGTTATTGTTATTTATAATTGTGACACTGCACATTCCTATGTTTATTGTAAATCTTCATATATCTACTTATGTTATGACAGATAATACCACCTCTATCGTGGTCGCAATGTTGGTGACGGTCGTGATAATTGCTGCCACTATCATCGCTGCTGCCCTTCTATGGCGTTCCAAGTAGGTTACATCCTCACGGTTACATCCTTTGGTTCAACCTATGTTTTATAAATGAAAGAAAGTAAACATGTGGAATTTCAACCCAAAAATTAAAAATGTACAGGGGTAGACAAACGTGTTGCTACTCACTGATATCACACACTAATATCGACCATCACAACCCGATCAACATCACAGAATATCGATTTCTTGTGTATTATTTCATTTTTCTGCTACTGTTACACATAGGCGTATACTTTCGGAAACATATTCTTTCAGTGTGGAATACGTTTCTGAAAAAGATCTAATAAGAACACCTTCGGAGTATTACACAAATATATATTTTAATATATGTTCATCCGCAATAAATGTTTGTTAGAATTATCAGACTTGTGCTGAACACAAGAAGAGAATACTATAAGACATATCATTTGATATTTTGTAAAATGACAACACTTTCAGAGTGAAAGTGAAATCTGATATGTACATTTCAGTGACATTAAATCATCAGGCTAGTCAGTTATAATAATGACTTGGAGGTTTCCGGCTCGTCATTAGTGATGCTACTGTGTCGTTAAGGTCCACAGACAGGTTTAGAATGACTAATTTTCTATTGCCTGACTAAGATTCTATTATATACGGACATCTGTCAAAGAACTATTATTTCAGTGTGAAACAATATTCAAATAACTGTCGTGAGCTCAAGGGTATACGCTTGTATAATTTTGCACTCTTGGTTCAGTTCATTAGCTGCTATTGAAACCGTGTGATAGGGATCGACGCATACATGAATGATGGAGTCACGCAGGCTCGTCTAACCCTCCCATTGAAATTTAAGCAACAAAAGAAATTCCAATAATCTGCTTTAGCATTTCACCAGACACCAAGGTGCGACAAGGTCCCGACACATAAATACACGCAAAGGCATAAAAACCTTTTATCTGGAAAAGCAGGAAAATCCCAGAAATGTGCTTAAATGGCATAACTTAGACTTTTTCTGTGGAGGTACTTTTCAATCTGCTATGATAACTCCAGTATTTATTCCTCCATCTGTCCCGAATCCCACGTGAAAGGTCTGTACATCCACATTCATGATATCAGTGTATCTGTGTGTTTTTAGTTTCGGATCCTTGTTTTCAACTGAGAAACAAACAGCAAAAAATAAATGCTTTTTTTCACTTCCTAGTATCAAGGAAAATATATCAGATACAAGGATCGACTTACCCTTAGTGATTAGCGATTTCTGATTTGCGAAATATCTCTATGTATCTGATTACAGAATAACGTCTTTTACCTGGGCACGTGCATGGGTTGCAGCAATATTCCGGGTATCTGAGTGAGACTATCTTGTCCTAAAGCGTCCATAATAGCATTACCTTTGAGTTTATGTAGATATCAATGCAGAGGGTTTATTCATAAATTACCTGTGTTATTCAATGTTTATACTTGCCTAAAGTCTGATTATTAAATAATTACCACGACAACCTATGAGCTAAACCTGATTATGGGAAAACCTCTTTTATTGCAACTGTCAGACCAACCGATAAAACGCATATGAAAACATCCATTTCAACATTTCTTCGCAGTCTTGGGGCGATGGGGGTAGTCTTGTGGTGAAATCCATGCCGAAGACCCAGGTTTGATTCCCTACATGGGTGCAAGGGATGAGACACCCGTTTCTGGTATCCCATTCTGTGATATTGTAGGAATATTGTTAAGAACACGTAGAAACTAAAATAAATTTACTGACCGATTACTCAATACCTTTATAAATTACCTTAAGCCATGGTATAGTTAGAATCGAACTTAAGGCCATAGAGGTTTCTTTTGCGTTAGATCATGGTCTGGGGTCGCGCTTTACAGAGTTTGGTCTGAATATGGAATATTTGTTCATTATAAAAACATATTTGGAATGCTCTTTATTCCAATGACGATGATATAATTCTCAGAAAAAGAAACACCAACAATACCCACAGTGACGAGCGGGAGGGAACGGTGGACTATAGAGTTTACTACAGAAATAGCCGACGGAATGGTTGGGACTGGTCAATGGCGGATTACATCTCCCCTACTGTGGAACGGCCCAGCCCAGAGTATGAAGCGTTGCATGTGTATGAGGAAGTACAGTAAACTTTATCCTTATCCAATAATACCCGCAATACGTCCACTAGTTACAGTGTAGTGACAGATGTTGTACACTACTCAACAAAGAGCGAAAACTCGTAATGCTGGTTTCCAGTTTCATTCGTTGTCATTCTCAGTACAGAGGTATGTCCATTCAGAACAGCTACAGTTGTCAGATGTTCCGGTATTTGCTGGCCAAACACCTCAATACAATCTTGTGAATGTTTTACCTGAGTGACGTGCTACATGCTTTCAAGCACAATGCACTAACAGACGCATAGCTGTATAGAACTTGTCAATGTTATCAATGCGATGTAATTGTAATTGCTGTAGTAACAATGGTTTGATGGCCATTCCAGTAGCTGGTGAATAAATAAGAAAAACGTAAAACTTACAGACACCATCTCGATTTTACAGGGGTGGATGATCATAGTTTTACACCGCATTAAGCAATATTCCAGTTTGATGGCGGTGGTCTGTATATACCTCGCGTCTGGGCTAGACAATCCAGTGTTCAACAGAACGAGCATCGGTCTACGCTATTGGGACATGATGACACGTGTCTACCAAGTCAGCGAGCCTGACCACACGTTCAGGTTACTCGTCTCTTAAGCACTGGCTACTGGAGATCAATTCTATCCCGGATCTTCACGGTAGCTAAATACAATGAAGAAGAAGTAGATTTCTATATAGTTTTATGCACCCATATATGTTGCAACAGTTTCACAGATCTATAAGTAACTACTCTCATGCTATCGCGAGAGTAGTTATTACTCGGTATGTATGTACACTGCCATAAAAGCAAGTAAACGCATCGGTTGCACATTGTGCAATGTACTGTAAGATTGACAATGATGCAGTCTGCTACTGAGACATTACAGTGCTAAACGTTTAAAGGTTAAACACAAGTATACCTTTTATTCAAACTCAGATATAAAAATTTATGAATGATTTATATTTTGTGCTATCTTTGAAATATTCCAAATGATCATGAATATATTCTTTTGTCAATATAGTAATTGCAAAGTTGTGAAAATGATTCGAGTTTCAAGAAAATTGATTTCGGCCAGCTTACTTGTACAATTTATGTAATTTCGCTTTGCATATTTTGCACTGTACAACTGTGAATAGAAATTCAATGTTTCCAAGGGTTATCGCTCGTGAATCAAACCTTATGCGCAAAACATATTTTTATTTTTTAGTTGCTATTTAGAAGCTGAGAAGTAGAAAAAAATGACAAAAGTTGTGGACAGACTTTTTTTATTTTTAAGTGCTCCATTTCGAAAATGATTCTTGTACCGTTGTTACTATAAGCAGGACAACAGTGCTAGAATTCAATTCAGAGCGTTGGACCGTTGCTTCATTAATTATGTTAATGTGTAATAATTATTGTAATTTTCATGTACGTTTTTTGGAAACTCTTGAAATTAAATGAATGGCAATGGATGCTAGTTATGGCGCTGATTATACTAGTTCTTACCTGTAACTGTCGTAACAACTTCATTGTTATTCTGTGCAAACGTGCTTGGAAAAGTCTCACCTCAAATTTCATTTTACATGTCTGGAATATCTAGTTTCACTTCGTTTCCATCAAGTGTATAATTCTATTTTTTTTCTGTTCATTTTTCCGAAGGATGTTGCTCAAACTGATTATTTTATATCTTAGTGTATAAGTCTAGTTTAATTGTGTAAGTACATAATTCTAATTTTCCTCTACATATTTTTGTAAGAAAGATGCCACTCCAACTGTTTGTTTCTGTTTTCATGAAGTGGAGTATTCTAGGTTTATTGTACAGTATTTTAAGAAAGACGCTGATCAAATTCATGATGTATGTAATGCTAAACATTATTGTACATATACTTTAAGGTACACGCTGATCAAACCATTTCTCCTATCTATGTTATATCGTACAATAGCTTGCACCGGGAATAAAAAAAAATAATAAAATAAAATGATTCTTTGTATCTTTCATAGATCGACTCTGTAAATACCCTGCCTGCATTACACAGTATTTGTCTTGCTAAGATAGTCAAATGTGGGTCCAGGCCCACCTGCACAAAGCTGGTTTAGCACTGTTTCAGTGTATGTTAAGCATGGGATATGCGATAGTCTTAGCTCCAAGGCCATTTCAGGACCAGGATCCAGATCAACAGAGATGGTGTGATCCGGTGGTGTGATCCGGTGGTGTGATCCGGTTATATCGAAATGTCGTTCGGCGATGTTGCTTGATGTTACCATTAGGGGGATAATACAAGGACTGGGAGGTTAGGAGGAGGTAAAGATTTGAATGTTCTATCAGACTGTAGCACGATATGTCAGTAGACTTTCACTGGACCATACAAGCAGTTACACACACTTGCAGACACACATATAAGTGTAAGTATTCAAGTGTACGTTTTTCGCCATATCATTCACCTCACTTTTCATGAGTGGTAAAACCATATATTTCTTTACAACTGGCAGCACTTTCAATTGTTTCCAGGCCTTGAATTATCACATGTGGACCAGATAGTTCAGTGGCTGACATCATGAGCATCTGACTATGCAAGCATTAACCATGTCAACGACAAGCCTTGGTTAGTAAAGCCCAATTCTTGCCCCGATCTCCACGTCTTGAAATCATGCCTGACTCGGTAGACAGAACCTGTAAAATACAACCTGTGGAGGTGCGGGTTAGAATATTGGCTTTCAGCAACTCATGCTTGTAAGAGGCGACTAACGGGATCAAGTGCTCAGGTTCGCTGACATGGCTGAGAAATGTCATCGCTTCCCAACTGAGCAGCTCGATGCTCATTCTGTTGATCAGTAGATTGTCTGATCCGTATTCGATTATTTACAGATTGCCACCGTATGGCTGGAATATTACTAAGTGCGGTGTAAAACTAAATTCACTCACTCACCTATTAAACGCCACGTAGAGTAAACAGATTAAACCAAACATTTGCAAACATGATGAAGACACTGAGACCCAAACCACAACTATATGATATCATTTTCCAAAACAACCATTTCCCGTAAGCATATTCTTGATACACCATCATGGATGTATTCATTCGTATGTCTGAATATGTCACAACAACAAGACAAATGACCCAATTCAGATTTTTTTATCTAAATCTAATTATATCATATCACACATTACAAAAGACAATGGATTTCCGCCAAAAGGAAGCCTGTTTCAATCATGGTACAGACAGCTGGGAACTAGCTGGGGCGTGGTAGCCTGATTGACAAGTAATGCCAATATATATGTATGCATGTATGTGTGTGTGTGTGTGTGTGTGTGTGTGTGTCTGTATGTGCTTATGTATGTATGCACGTATGTGTGTATGTAGGCACGCGTGTGTGTGTAAGTGTGTATATATTAATATATGTATGTAATTATGTGTATGTATCTATATCTGTGTAAATATAGATAAATAGATATAGATATAGATAAATAGGTACTTGGCGAGATAAACCGGCATCACTGGGTTTCATAATATACATCGATTTCCTCAATCATGGGGCTGTACATGAAATATCAACATATGACATTGTTTTTTAACGAAACAGTGAAATACAGAGAATACTTCCATTGTTATCATTCATTTGTGTAACTTCTACCATGGTCGAAGTCGGTTACCACGTACAGGGAAGTATGGATAATGTTTTCACAGTCTGTATGAAGCAAAAATTCTAACATGCGGCAAACGAAACCGAGTCTATAACAGCGCTTTAATGCACTGCTCCTATCAGGAAGTAAATGAAGGGCTAGGGTGGTGGGCGAGGAAATGTGACTAACGTGGACGAAACATCGCCGGACTACATTTAGTATCATTAACTAGCGGAATTTCTATGTCTCTTGTACATTAACCCAGGAACTCTTTTCAAAATGGACGGTTCGGTACGCCTGTTGATCTACACAGCAATACTTGTGAGTAGTTCGTTCCTTTATTTTCTCTAGACATAATATGATGCTCGTTGTGGGGTGTACGACAAAGCCCGATATTGACTCGTATTGGGTTTAGCGAGCTTGTTTCCATATGAATAAGAGACACACACATCGCTCCGATTTTATATACCGATGTAATTCGTGTTAGAGTTTCATTTAAAAGATTTGTGAAGAAACTGTATTACAGAGACACACCCTGACTAGTGTTTTGATGCGGTATATTTTGTTTGGTTTGACATTACGTGTAACCATTAATTATTGGGGTAAATAAATATCATACATATATAAAATTGTATTTAGTTGTTTAGTAGCGTGAATGCGTGTTTGATGAAATGCAAAAGACTGGAATATAACTGGACATATCTAAAAGTTGGCATTCCTCAGCAGATTACACACGCATATTGCTAAAATGATTTACTAGCTTGATCGGCGATCAGTATTCCTGATTAATGTGCCAAAGCATGTCACCGCCTACGGCTATAGTACATGTATGTTGGGACATCATTACTGCATTGGTGTTGACAGTACGCACGACCTACACGTCGGTCAAGATCAAGCTTATATTCAGTTTCAGTATTCGCCAAGATCTGTGTCATGAATGATTTTCGGTTGTCATGCCACATCATGTTTACAGCTATTGAGACTTTTTAAGACCAGTTTAGGCTGTGCTGTCAGGAAATCGAAAGTGGTTATTCTCCCATTTGCACATGTTGTTTGGAGGACGGAAGGCTTGTGAAAATGTTAACTGTGTTGATATACCAATTCGAAATGCACACAAATTCAATACATATATTTGTAACAGCAAAATACGCTGCGTTTACTTCTGATATCAAATGCATTGTAGAGCATCCATCTACGCAATTGAAAAGCGATGATGTCGATGTGTCAACCAAATTACCCGATCACCACCCGACCCCGCTAGTCTCCTCTTACGACAAGCATAGGTTGCTGAGGCCCAATTGTTACCCGGATCTTCACGGCTTGATACGATTATGATTAAGAAAGGCTTGACCTGAACAGATAATATTTTTCAACCCCACCTAGACTGATATTTTTTAAAATGTTCTTTAAGAGTCTTGATAACTGATTTGAGGAAGTCTCTTCCCGATCTTTTCACATCAATCCCCATTAGTCCAATGACACCATTGAACGAGTTAAAATAGATTCAAGCTAGAACTTTCTGCATGTACTGGAGGAGACGGATATCGGGTCAGATAAAGACAGCGACTGAGTTCAGTTTTACCCCGCTAACAATACTATTACAGCAGTATCTTATCAGGGGCCTCAGACATGGGCTTCACACATTTCACTCATGTGTGTTCATCCAGAACACGGGAAACCCCTAGGCTACCCCATCGCACTGGCGAAAGAGAGCACGCCTCTTTCGATAGCTAAAAGCTTAAAGATGTCTGTAAGAGTATGACCACAAGTCAATCGGTCATCATTTCCGGTGATCGGACATTGCACTTTGTCAGTGAAGTACACATTCAAGTCCTTTTGGTTTAGTCCCATCCAGGATTCGAACAAGCACTCTCAGAGTGAGGCATGCAGCTATTCGCTAGCACACAAAGAAAGCCACAGCGGCTCTCACTTTCTAAATGATATTGTGTATTCATATCTTCATGAATGGATTTGGGCATAAAACACTGTTCGACAAGTTAGTTCATCAAGATACTTCATTGTATCAGAGAAGCTAATGACAGATCTAAAGAGAGTAGGAAACAGTTTGCATAGTCCCGAGCGTGATAGGTGTCCTAGATTTGTGAATCGGGGTGGATAACTGGCTGATTGCTTGTAATTTTATCCAGAATGCTTTGCTCCTTGCTCAACATATCACTTACTGGCCCTTCGTGACGCCCCTCAGTTCCTAGATGGATCGGGCATATTCCTTACAAACTTTAAGATACTAAGAATCGAACACTGCAACCAACAGGCTACTCCATCACCTGGATGTAGCAACAAGTGGCATGACTCCCGCACTGTATCAACTCTCAGCACATGGAGGGACGGTGTTGGTGATGTCATGCGTAGTGGCTGCTTCCTGTCAGTAGGCACACTCAGTCACAAGCCCATTGTGTATCCTACATCACTATGGTCTGACAAGGTTTACTCTACATACAGCATCAAGACAGTGATGTTGTCACGAAGTTCAAAATGAGACCTGCACAAAGTCTCAGGAATGTGACTAACTTCTGGGGGAATTCAGATTCTGAATACTGCTGAAACAAATACATAGCAATAGTCACTTATATGGAGATCATATCGAGGCGCATTACCTGATCACGTACACTACTATCCCCGGTCATAGGTCACCATCGAACTATCCGATACTTGTTCAACTTCCTACGCATCATACAGATGATGCCTGTCATGAACTAGCACACATTTTCACGCGTACCCAATTTACAGCTGGGTGAACTGAGACAATATGGTTCTAAGTATGTTGTCCAAGGATAGTACGCAAATATATTCATGCTCATGATATGCTTAAAAGAGATTTCTCATGAATGTGGAAATGGTTTTGTGGCTTCTGTTGAATAGTTCACCAGCTATACAAAGGACGTAGCGACTGAACACCCAGTTTCGGGTATTTCATGGATCCTTTGTTATAGTACAAGTGTTAAACTGTAGCCGGTTCGCCTTGTCCATGCTGTATTATTTGTAGGTTTACAATATCCTGGATGTTGAATGTCGAGTTGAACAAAAAGTACATCGATCCGAGAGTGAAATACAAGAATATAATAACTGGTGTAATTTACAAACAGTAGGTTATGTTAGTGTCAAAATATGACCATGAAATACTATACTGTATATTTTAAACCGAAAGAAATCAGTATTTGCGAAAGAGCATTTTTGCCCGGAACTACTATTGTTTAACATTATGAGGTGTTCAAAGCATGATCCGGTTCTCAAGCAGCAGGATATTTATTTGCAAAGCACGTGATACATAGAACATTTTGTGCATTCTGGCCAAATTACATATCTCTCTTGCCTAGTCAACTTTTATATTTCAACTTCTTCATTTTGACACCACAGAAAAGATGACACTGCGTTGGGTTGGAATCCATGTAATAAAAAGCTTCAAAGCATTTGTGAACAACTGCTATACTGAATATTTGTTAAAATACGTTGAATCAGTTATGGATCTAAAGGACGAGGAAGAATAAACCTTTTGATAGTTTGATCTAGATATTATTGTCATTTCTTCAGCACAGGGTAGAGTACAATGAAATATTCACTGCGGTCTAACATCCGGTTTTGACGTCACATCAGGATTTGCTGTTATCGGCATCCGCCAGATACGACTATGACGCAGCACAAGGAAATGCAGCCTACGGATGACAGTTAGTTTATACTGTTCCACGATCAGTAATCTGAGTCATGATAAAAACAGAGTAATTTGCATTAATCAGCATGATATTTGAAAGCATTAAGTTAAAATGTAGTGTTAACTAAACGGTATTAAACTTTTATTATATAATATGTGAAATATACCCAGGTTTCGTGTTTGACATTCGTTTTCACGGTTATTAGTACTGCTTTGTGGTTTCTTGTGCTCAGGAATATACTAGCTATATGGCGGGAGTGATTCCTACAGTAATCGAATCGTCATCAAATTCATTGACTGATATTATGAGCATCAAAGTAAGCAATTGGGGTACTATGCTATTTGTGTGTTTGATGTTTACTGGGCAATTAACTAGGTCATAGTGTCTAGCTGTGTGACCTAGATCAGAACTTGAGTAAGTCACTGGCGTTTCTTGCGCTGAGTCGAATATTTCCAGTGTGTATCTTAAATATTGTCGACAAAAAACACCAACATAAGAGACAAACAACATTCATTTATGTATGCATTGTACATTCCATCGATTTAAACACATACTCAGGGCTCACAACAGTTATGTATTTCATGGTTTTACGGTACGTCTTGTTATTTATGGAAAGTTTTTGAGACAAGGGGAATCAATACCATGTGGATTCTCAAAAACTGAAAAGATAGGCTTATATTTGTGTTCTGTCTAGACATTTGTGACTGAACAATCTTTATTGATAACAATTTCGAAATAAAGAAGTTCTTATCCTTGTTTGTTCAATATTGTACTTCTCAACCTTCTAAAATACCACACAAACAAAAATGTTTGATTTATCAGCATTATTTACCACAATTCCACGTGGCAAATGTAGTAATAAACATTGTTCCTTGATCCATGGGGCATTTGTAAAGAATCGTAGTGAAACAAGGATATATCTTCATCAAACTTCAAATGTATTTTCAAAGGTTCAGTACAATTGGTCAAATATGTATGTAAATGCCATTTGATGTTTACCGAGAAAAAGAATATGTAAAATGCTGGACTTTCTCAGTGATAACATCGTTGTGAAATATTGGGGTAAAACATTTCGCCAAGCAGACCTCCCCATGCGCACCAGCGATGCCGCCTTCTTGCCTCCTTCTTGCCCCCTTCTTGCCTCCTTCTTGCCTCCTTCTCTTTCTTTATGCATATGAATCAGAATTTCTGCTTGGGTTGGCAAAAATCGAAACAAGGTAATTTGATCATGACGTTTAGCTTAAGCTTCCGGTACATCGATGATCTAACATCGTCTAGTAACCATCAAAGAGCTAATTGATGTATCCACCTTAACTTGAAACCAAGGAGACAAGTGTGACATCTCCAACTGTTTCATATTTACATCTATGCATAAAGAGGCAGAGTGACAAAAGTCTCCACACGGCTGTTCGACAAAGGGATAATTTCGCTTTTCCAACAGCCAACTTCCCTTTTATGTCGAGCAATATTTCAACGGCACTAGCCTCTTTTCATCAGGGTTTCAAAGAGTATCATATAGCTCTTGCTCAGAAGTTGATCAAGGTTACAACATTCAAGGCCTCACAGTAAAGCTTTCAAGATGTTTAATGGTAGATATGTGCAGAAAATTTCCGAACGATGCATCAATAACAAAAATGATGTCAATTCCCTGTTTGTTTTGCCAGGTATTTGACGCGGAGAACTGACTAGATTTAGCGTATGTTTATGACGGGTGCCACCGCTAACTGTTCCGAACTGTTGGTATTTCATTGTGATTCGTTAAATATATGTTCTGTCATCTTATCAAATAGTGGGAATCACTGAATTGTCTGGTTCAGACTCGATTTGTTTACTAAAAACATCTTACAGCTGCATTATTGCTGGAACAAATATATGCTCATGATATAGTCAAAACTGTACAGTCGACTCTGCTCTTGTCAGGGATGTCTTTCGAATGTGGAAAGGGCTTTGTCGGTTTTATTTACGGATGTGGGAAGGGTTTTGTCGCTTCTATCAAGATGCGTGTGGTCATAAGGTTTAAAACAATAGTGGCCTAATGAAATTAGCTTATGAGCATTTCAGCCCTGTCTAATGAAGTATTGTAATGTCAACAGCCAACATACTGAAGCGAGAGTCATACAGATCAACCAGACATAGCAAATAAAAGCCACAAACTTAATTCCATATTTATATGAAATGTCCATTGCAGATTCCAACTAAATCAGAAGTATGTCTCGACGATTAACGATCACATGGTAATGATACATAATGTTTGCGGAAAGGTGGCCGTATCAGTGTCACTAGTGGCAACCGTCACAAACACGTGCAAAGTCAAGTCAACTGTTCACTTAAACAGGCACACGAACATGCGGAAGAAAATATAATGCTGCAGTTTTCATGTTCAAAATGGCAACCTCTTCAACAGATAATTGAAGTAAAGGAAACAAAGTAAGCCGCCCCCTGCAAGTGTTTCATATTTAAACCTATGATTCAAGATCACTGCAAAATATTATTTATCTTGTGTACCAAAAAAGGAGAACACAATCGAAAAACCCTTGATTTAATTTCCGCAAAAAGGAAGTTTGAATCTATTGTAGCGCAGTCAGGAAAGTCTCTGTAGCATGGTATCTGCAGATCCGTGCCAGTTATATTGAGTTTAACATTGACCTTTGTAAAATTTGACAGGCAAATGTGAAATCATCTCTGCTCTGCACTCATAATTTCAGTTCAGTTTTCCGACCACTATGTAACTAATGATAACACATTTATCAATTTACATATGGTTCCATGATAGGCAATCCCATAGGCCGCCATGTTCAAAAAGATCTGGTTACTGTGCATATGTTGATCAAGTTGTTGCCATTCGATTAATAAGCAAGAAATAAGTCAAAGGAATTTATGTGATTGTAGGTAACAAAATGAAAAACAACTGACTTGGATCTTACGAAAATTACATTCATGAACTATATTTATTCTACACTATATTAACATGGAAATCTATGGAAACTGTACATACATACATACATACACACACACACACACACACACACACACACACACACACATACATACATACATACATACTGTGAGAGTAACAGATGATTCTACTTGATAAAAGCACCACTATAGAAACTAAGCTAAATCACACGTCGACACGTGATATGTTTATTACATTGCCCGTTTCTGTTTTTTAAAGGAAATATTTTCAAGCTGTTATTCGTTATACGCTATTAATTTACTTCCGTAGTTTTGGGGTGCATACATAAAACTGTTTTTATAGTGTATCGAGGTTGAAGGTACAAAATCTTATCTAAATCTGCAGTTGCTGGACAGTTTCAGTGACTGACAGTGACCAAATTCTGCAACCCATACTTGTCATAGGAGTTGAAACACAAGATCATGGTGAACACTCTGAACTGGCACCCCATTTGCCGACCTCGATGTTTATGTCGTTAACCACTAGATTGTCTAGTCCAGACTGTGTGTTTACTTCGATTGCATTAAAAGAAAGTACAGAAATATACATGTGCTGAAAACTTCTCTTTCTGCCGTAGATTCCTCCAATGTCTACCGTGTGAAGGGTATTAAGTATGTGTGTTCTGTGTTCTGATATATCAAGAATATTGGTGGAAGGTTAGGCAGAAACAGACACATTAATCTTTACACTTTCAACTAAATGAGTCAAACCTTAACATTAGTGTGCGAATCTATCCCCCGTCATCCTGGAAGAAGATACTATGAAGCATGACTTGTTACATCTCTCCATGTTTTTAGGTTGTGTACCTGTCCGTACTGACGTTGCAAGGGACGACGACGACCACGGATGGTGCTGCAGTCAGCCCCACTTCCACGACTGAGACTTCAGAAACCGCACCACAAAAGTCAGTGTCAACCACTGAGGCATCCTCATCCAGTGAACCAGATCTTTCAATATCGACATCTGCTATGACGCATACGACTCAACCGTCTCCACCAACATTACCCCCAACAGCAAGTACCAGTACGACGCCTTCGAGTAAGTCAACACACTGACGTCGTGATACACGTGTGGATGCAATGACCCTGTTTTGTTTTGCATAGATGCTGAAACATTACAGCTAGTGATGAACCAGAATGTATGCATGCTCAAACGTCATTTTTGACTGTTTTAACGTCCCATTGCAACACTCTACTGTCATCATTAGTGACACTGCTGGCAATGTATTGTTGATAGTACTGCCTCCATCTGATTGATGTAAGGTAGATTAAATTCCACTATTTACTGAACAATACGGGTAGTAAACGTTTATGGTGACAGAATAGATAAGTTTAAAGTCGTGTAACGCGAAGGTGTTGCAGATGTACGTTAACAGCCGCTCTTAAGCGTGATCAGAATGTGAAAACCCTTCACAGTCCAAGAGAGTTACAGTATGATTGTTATTTTTAATCTATTATCTGGTTGGCGTATCTCCTAGTAGATCCAAAATAGGAATCTTAGAAGGAATTAGAAGATGAAGTTAAAGATGTCATGCATAAACATGGGATGCAGGGTGCTGAGTTACTCAAAACTATAATTCTATTCATTATTAAATTGTTCGTAATACGTGGGGCGTTCCGAAAGTAGTCGGTTCCATCTAGAAAATTATACAAATGCAGCCGTTTTAGACTTATTTTTCTACATATTTTCTGTCAGCGTAAAGCAACGACCTCCACTTTGTTTGACTCTTAGTCTTAGTTGGATATCGAGAATAGAGTTAGGCCCACTACTTTTGGGACGCTGTGAAATGAAGAAATGAAGAAACACAATGACGTTGTTGAAGACGCCGTTTGCTTGGTTGTAAGGTCGGTGCCGCTTGAGTCGAGAATGTGGGCGTGGTGCCTACTGTATCATGAGTCGGTGCACGTGTGGGTACGGCTACTACAGACACGGGACACAGTGTGTGGCCAGTGAGTGGGTAATTCACGTGCATGACCACATATACGTCACCCTGTTATCATGTACTAGACACGTACAACTTATTTAGTCACTGACATGCATAAAATGTATCCGTGTCCATGCCATCTTCTCCATGAATATATAGAATGTATGTATGTATGTATGTATGTATGTATGTGTATGTGTGTGTGTGTGTGTGTGTGTGTGTGTGTGTGTGTGTGTATGTACGTACCTACGTCTGTGTATGTATGTATGTAGAACGTGCGTTGTCCCGTACGCACGTTGTCCCGTACGCACGTGCACACACACATATCGTATATTTGCATCATAGTCACGGGTATCTGTATCGTTCATTTGTTCTGTCACTGATGTACCTATTCAAATATAGCACGGATTTTGATATTTTCAGTTCCTCATGTATACACCAGTATACTTCAGCTATACTCAGCTACTGAAACTACCAACACAGATACAAGTACTAACAAAAGATTATCAAAAACGATGGACTCATGGACAAGCATGGATTGTGCTTGATGAGAGTCTGGAATTTTACTCTGATATCTAATGTTTAACATTAGCCAGTGCGCTGTATATGCGTGACTGAACTTAAAAGACATGTGTCCCATCCGGGAAGTTGTCAATACCTGCATAAAATCTCAGACCCACCCATGGCTTGTACATTTATCTTCAGCTCTACAATCCTGCACATTGTCTAAACTGGATTACAATGAAATCTGATTAAACCGGTAGTTATTGGGAATGAATAAATAATTCAGTTTAGACAATGTGACGGATTGTAGAGCTGATGTACAAGCCATGGATGGGATTGAAATTTTATGCCGGTGTTCACAACTTGCCGGATGGGACAGATACCGTTTTTACACCCTCCACTGTATTTATTCAGTCCCACTGAGTGCCGGTTTAGACAGCTTCCACTATACTTAATTTTGAAACCTAATCTGTATTCAACGTCTCACAGATATTCAGAATAATGTCTTCGTATAGTACTACGTATGAGATTGATACATACATTAATACCTGCAGGGTAGACTGCACAACTCCTAATATCTTACCTTGCACATAAATGTCGCTTTCTGATTGGCTGAGTGCACATCTGTTATTTTCAATGTACCCCGCTGACAAGCGAGCAACATTTATGTACCTTCCTGGGAATGCCGAACTCATCTGGTACTTCATGGTAGTAATTCTTTATCTCGAATAACACTGAATCACGTATGATGTACGGTAAAAAACGATGTTTTGCGAATGCAAATCGATGGGAGATAACTCTAAATTTGTTTTTTCCTGTCAATGCAATGGGCATTGAGGTGTTCGATAAGATAACTAAGCTGTTCACTAGTATGTCGGGGTCGATAGGCTGATTTACCTTCGATGTTTGTTTATGTTCATGTGACCATTGAAAAGCGTATAAGGTACAACGTGTCACATATTTCTTCTTTTTTAAAGGATAGAATTACCAGGCATCCATAAGCTTAGCCTAACCGTTTCAGAAAACAGGGCACTGTCCCTGTACCAGGATCCGCTGACTGCGGTTCTGATCCAGATACGTTCGTAATATAGTATGACCGTTTGTTCCTAAACACCAGCCAACCTGCTCTACAAACGGGGTGAACGTCATGGTGGGCCTTCCTTTCGTTATTTTATTGATATAACGCTACTATGTTTAAATGAACCCCAGTCAAGAACCACTCACTCGCAAGCATCAAGTGGTTTGCCGTCTACATATACAGCATGACCTAAGCCTGTTATACACTAGGACTACATACTAGCATTTAATATATTTGTATTGCATGTTCTATAGATGTGTGATTTCCATATCTCATTCATGTTCGTTTTGCTCTTTTCGTATATTCTCGATGCATCGTATGGTGTTTTCCATATCAATCACTTTGTGGGAATGTTTTTGTGATTACTTGTATTGTTTTGTCTTAAATATTTTGTAAGTGGAGCTTTGAGACCATATGGGAAATATACCAGTACTTCTTTAGTTAGTCAAACGTTCCGTTGGATTGTAGAGGCCAGTTAGATAATTTACTCCATGACCATAATGTTTCTGTTAAATTAGATTGACTTGGTAGATTCCAGTTGTATTATAAGAATGTCTTCACGGTTCACTGTCAAATAATGCTGATATCAGGTGTTTACGAAAGACGAGCGCACCCTGCCACACCGGCTGCTTACGTCACAGATGCCGACAGAGACAAGGCAGTTTATCACTTGCAAAATAACACACAAAAGGGAACTTGTGGATCAAACCTTTGTACCTTTCAAAAGACTTTTTGTGTATTACTGAATACAAAGGGAAAACACTGGATCTTTGTATGTAGGTCTAAATATGAAATGATGGGTCAGTCTCATTTGTCTACTTCATTGTTAGTTTAGGTGGGTAAAACTACGAATTGGAATTAGCCATTGGATTGTTATTGTATGGCAATAGATATTTGATATACATAAAGCTTAAGTTGCATTTCATAACCTCATTTGATTCTGTCGTAGTAACATGACTACTTCGTGCTTCGTGCTTTGTTCTTCGTGTACATAACGAAAGAGGTCGGCGAGAAGGGGGACAATATTGCTACACATGCATACATGCCTTCACGTATTGTCTTCGTATTGTCGTATTATCTTACCTATATTAACTTCAACTATGCGTTCCCATATATTTTCAGATGGAAAAAAAATTGACTCGACTTTGTGTGTGTGGCGCATATCAATATTTGAAAGTGACACGGAAACGTATGCTAAAATATATAGTCGGAATCGTACAAAGATTCAGCGTGTAGCGGTGATTTGGTAATTACCCTGATTTCTACACTGTTTTGTCCCGAACATCCACCTGAGTCATCGAATGGTTCCCACTGATCAACAGTTAAACATGATTGGATGTGATAATTTAGTTGTGTCAAGTTCTCAAACATAGTTACTGCATATATTTTACATATTTACAGACCTCTTAAGGAGTATCGTATGTACACAACATGTATTTGATTGTCATAACTTTAGGGCTAAGGTTGTTCAAATATGATCATTATTGATCGCAGAGTTCACTGCATGCAACCTACACTACCCAGAAATGTTTTCTATATCTATATTGGTGCATGGTTAGTAGTTAACCTTACATTTTAGAAATCGTGTTTCTAAAAATACTGCATGTATGTTAATGCCATTAATTCGCTCAGATCAATTTGATGTCCTCTATTACAGAACGCTTTGTGGAACCGACACCTATGTCTAACAAACCTTTGACAAATACAAAGGTGGTGGACATGTGTACCCGAGCTTTAATGATTACCTTTATCCTACTGGAATCATAAACTTCATAATATGCTATTTTGTCATTTATGTATGTTCAAAGCAATACCGGTTGGCAGCAATTGTACCAATGAATCTCAATGTATGGCGCCTTCCACGTGTAATGACTCCACATGCACATGTCCTGAGAAATACTACAAGAAGGATCAACAATGTGAACGAAGTAAGTCATTGACTGCCACTGCTGAGGAACATAATAGGCGTACACAAAGGTACTCTATTTTCTAACGGGGAGGTGGGGGTAGCCTAGTGGTTAAAGCGTTCGCTCGTCACGTCGAAGATCCAAGTTCCCCACATGGTATAATATGCGAAACCCATTTCTGGTGTCCCCTGCTGTGAGACTGCTGGAATATTGTTAAAGAGGGTATAGAAAGTAAACTCACTTGCTCATTCTAATTTCTAACACAATGCACTGTTTGAGGAACAGTATAAGAAATATAAACGCTTTTATATTGGTTGGCTTCAATACAAGTGCATTAGTGCTACGATGTTATATATTCGTGCATTTTGTTTATTGGCTGGACAAGTACAAGAGGTTATTGTTATTGTACAATTCACTTACGTTATTTTATATCATAACCCGATGAACTCGACAGAAATATTATTTTTACATTTAAAACAATCATTTTGTAATGCAGCCAATAATGTTCAATAACACGTAAAATAATCATTGTATATAGTATATGAAGTGACCGATGTTATACACCCAGTACAGTATGAACGATTGTCTTCACCGTATGTTTGTCATACAGGAGTACTTGTGGGTGGACAATGCACCAACAGGTCCGAATGTGTTGCTAACGCTGATTGTAGCAATAACACATGCAAGTGTTCTGGAGAATTCTTCGAGAAGAATATGACGTGTATACCAAGTGAGTCTTGCACGCTCATGCAACATGTATCTGGTAATCCTCCCACATCTCCACCGATTCCTAGTTCCTTTTGTGTCGCTGCACTACCACAGTGTACATACTCACATTGCACATCCTTATTTTTCTCCAATGTAACCAGTGCCCGCACACTTCTGTTTATCACAGATGATAGAATGCACATCCATATGGCACTACGAGATTACTCGGAATAACCACACTCTTCTCTCTAACTTAAATATTACAATACACATCGCTTTACTACACCCAATATGAGTAAGCCTTCCATATCTATCTGATGTACTTCCACATCCTACTGTTTATCACCTTATCAGCTGACTTCATCTGTATCATTTTTATATTTGTATCAGCCAGAACCAGTAACCAATATATCAGTATCTTGGAATGACTTGTATTCCTCCTGAATTTGTTTCAACCACAGCCAGTAACCGACATATGAGCATATTAGCCCAGAACGTATTCCTTCTATATTTATATTGGCCAGAACAAGAACCAGCCCAGCATGTATTCCTTGTATATTTGTATCAGGCAGATTCTGTACCCAATATATCAGTATATTAGCTCAGCATGTATCCCTTCTATATTAGTATAAGCCAGAACAAGTACCTTATATATCAGTATACCAGCTCATGTATATAGTCCTTCTATGTTTGTGTCTGCCAGAACCAGTCTAGCATGTATTCCTTCTATATTTGTATCGTCCAAAACCAGTACCCAATATATCAGTATATCAGCCCGGTATGCATTCCGTCGCCTGGATTGTGTATTTGCCTACCTGCATTAAATTGTCCTTTTTTTGTTTGTGAGGAAATTGTTGCAGATATTATGATTATAAGTAATGAATGAACTTATTTTTACTGTTTATTCAGGTATAGCAAAAACCGTATAAGAATCCGCAAACACATACTGTTTGCACATCGAGAATGTACCTTATGTTTGTTTTTTCATAAATACTCCCACGCCACCAGGATTCTGTATAGTTCTATTGGTAAATGATTTGCCCACCACCTCCAACAATTCTGAGTAAATGCTATATCAAAATGCTATCTCGACAAACTAGACATAACATCACAAACACGTTTAAATATTATCTGCTGTGTAACAGTTGTCTTTACCGTATATCCGCTATACAGGGGTACAGGTGGACCAAGGATGCCAGGACAACGCTGAATGTGTTGTTAACGCCGTGTGTAGCAATAACACATGCACGTGTTTAGAAGATTTCTTCCTGAAGGATATGAAGTGTAAACCAAGTGAGTCCACGGATTCCTCCTCCCTTCTGTGTCACTTCAGTGAAGTGGTAATTTTCCCACGGATTCCTAATCCCTTCTGTGTCACGTCAGTGAAGTGGTAATTTTCTCACGAATTCCTCCTCCCTCCTGTGTCACTGCTGTGTAGTGGTAATTTTCTCACGAATTCCTCCTCCCTCCTGTGTCACTGCTGTGTAGTGGTAATTTTCCCACGAATTCCTCCTCCCTTCTTTGTCACTTCAGTGTAGTGGTAATTTTCCCTCGGATTCCTCCTCCCTTCTGTGTCACTGCAGTGTAGTGGTAATTTTCTCACGCATTCCTCCTCCCTTCTGTGTCACTTCAGTGCAGTGGTAACTTTCCCACGGATTCCTCCTCCCTCCTGTGTCACTGCAGTGTAGTGGTAATTTTCCCACGAATTCCTCCTCCCTTCTTTGTCACTTCAGTGTAGTGGTAATTTTCTCACTGATTCCTCCTCCCTCCTGTGTCACTGCAGTGTAGTGGTAATTTTCTCACGGACTCCTCCTCTCTTCGTTTCACCTCACTGAAGTGGTAATTTTCTCACGAATTCCTCCCCCTCCTGTGTCACTGCTGTGTAGTGGTAATTTTCCCACGAATTCCTCCTCCCTCCTGTGCCACTGCAGTGTAGTGGTAATTTTCCCACGGATTTCTCCTCCCTTCTTTGTCACTACAGTGTAGTGGTAATTTTCCCACGGAATCCTCCTCCCTTTTGTGTCACTTCAGTGAAGTGGTAATTTTCCCACGAATTCCTCCTCCCTTCTGTGTCACTTCAGTGAAGTGGTAATTTTCCCACTGATTCCCCCTCCGTTCTGTGTCACTTAAGTGAAGTGGTAATTTTCCCACGAATTCCTCCTACCTCCTGTGTCACTGCAGTGTAGTGGTAATTTTCCCACGGATTCCTCCTACCTCCTGTGTCACTGCAGTGTAGTGGTATTTTTCTCACGGATTCCTCCTCCTTTCTTGTTAATACAGTGAAGTGGTAATTTTCCCACGGATTCCTTCTCCCTTCTGTGTCACTGCAGTGTTGTGGTAATTTTCCCACGGATATTCCTTCTCCCTTCTGTGTCACTGCAGTGTAGTGGTAATTTTCCAACGGATATTCCTTCTCCCTTCTTTGTCACTTCAGTGTAGTGGTAATTTTCCAACGGATTCCTCCTCCCTCCTGTGTCACTTCAGTGTAGTGGTAATTTTGTCGCTGATTCCTCCTCCCTCCTGTGTCACTGCAGTGTAGTGGTAATTTTCTCACTGATTCCTCCTCCCTCCTGTGTCACTGCAGTGTAGTGGTAATTTTCTCACTGATTCCTCCTCCCTTCTTTTCACCTCAGTGAAGTGGTAATTTTCCCACGGATTCCTCCTCCTTTCTTGTTAATACAGTGAAGTGGTAATTTTCCCCACGAATTCCTCCTCCCTTCTGTGTCACTACAGTGTAGTGGTAATTTTCCCACGGATTCCTCCTCCCTTCTGTGTCACTACAGTGTTCCACTCGGATAGTACCCTGACTACTCCCATGGTCTCTTTTCACTACCATATCAGAGCACATAACCTTACAACATTCGGATAGTACCCTGACAGCTCTTATGGTCCTTTTTCACTACCATACCACAGCACATATCCTTCTAAGAGATATCGTTTGATCTCACGCAAGCAATAACTTGGGTGTAACACATTTTGCAAGATAAAGTCATGTATGTTGAGTTCTGTTTGTATATGTGTACAAGAGAATCGTGATTTCCCTGCGACCTTAAATAATTTTTCAACATCTCATTAAAGACGACAGAAAAAATCAAACACGTTTTAATAATAATTTTGTAAAGTAATTATAACACATAATTGCAGATCCACATACACACATACGCACGCATACGCACACAAACCAACACACGTGTGTAACAACGAAAACTACTTTTTATTGTCTACGGTATGTCCGTCATACAGGGGTACAGGTGGACCAAGGATGCCAGGACGCCGCCGAATGTGTTATTCACGCCGTGTGTAGCAATAACACATGCACGTGTTTAGAAGATTTCTTCCTGAAGGATATGAAGTGTAAACCAAGTGAGTCGTGAATGCACGTATGCCATGTATCTGGTAATTCTTCCCACAGATCCCTGCTTATATTCTGTGTTACTACAATGTCACAGCGTGCACATCTTTACACAACTCTGTATAAATTACGGTAAATACACTCGACGGATTCTTGGGTCTGTCTCTGAAAACATCTAACCGTCTCTACCTAAAGGACCACTTTGAAAAGAATTGACGCAACTTTATATTCATCCGATGACACGTGACCATCCGGGCTAGAAATGATCTTCAGTAACATTAGATTGACATAAAAGTCGACTAATGGGATCGTGTGGTCAGGCTCTCGGGCTTGACTGACATGCGTCATTGCATCCCATTTGCATAGAGCGATCAGTGGATTGTCTGGTCCAATTTCGTTTATTTACAGATCCCGCCATATATCTGAGTGCTGCGTTAAACTAACTAACCTACGCCTCCAATATTACCAATACCCACGCACCCATATTAAAGTGGATTATTCAAAAGCAATCCTTTCATTGCTCCGTTATTGCTGTTTATCATATATGCATATATGAATACCCATCTTAATGTCACCTCGATAGTATTCTAATTAACAACACACTTCTCTTTAACTGATCACAGTTGCAATGCACATCCCATTACTACTAAAAGTTCTCCTCGTCCTGATCAATTTCCTTAACTCATGAGTACGTATCGGCCCAGCATGTATTTATTCCTGCAGTCTATTGTGTATCTTTAATGTTTGTCCGAAATTATCATATGTAACATGTTTTCGACTTCCGGTTTAATTATGAATATTGATTGCCTTTTGTTTTCGTTTGACAGAGGTATGAAAAAAAAACGCTACTCAAACCGTTGTAAAAAAAAACGTGACGCTAATTCATACAGTTTGCACATCGGGTATAAAACACAGTGGTGAACAATGTGTTACTCTGAGGTGTCACAGTTGTGTACTTAGTGTTACTGTGAGGTATCACAGTGGTGGACGTAGTGTTACTTTGAGGTGTCACAGTTGTGGATGTTGTGTTCCTGTGAGGTGTCACAGTGGTGGACGTAGTGTTACTGTGAGGTGTCACAGTGGTGGATGTAGTGTTACTCTGAGGTGTCACAGTGGTGGATGTAGCGTTACTGTGAGGTGTCACAGTGGTGGACGTAGTGTTACTGTGAGGTGTCACAGTGGTGGACGTAGTGTTACTGTGAGGTGTCACAGTGGTGGATGTAGTGCTACTCTGTATTGTGACAGTGGTGGATGTAGTGCTACTCTGTATTGTGACAGTAGTGGATGTAATGTTACTCTGATGTGTCATGATAATGGTGTATATGATAAGGATTATTCGGTGTGACAGTTCACTGGTGATTTTTGCATCTAGATATTGCTTTTGTCGTCGCTTTGTACTTCGTACAAACAAAAGCGTACCTTTGGAAGCCTAAGTTGAATGCATCCTGGTTATGATACAATTTCCAGTTAAATTATAATGGAAACTATATTGGCAACAGCAGAAATCTCTGTGAACTTGGCATTAATTGACGAAGAAATAAGTACACGGTGTCTGTTTCAGGAGTTTCACCTGGTGGAAACTGCACTGACCACACCTCATGTGTGGAGAACGCTGTTTGTTCCGGTAATTACACCTGTCAATGTAACCAAGGATGGATGGTTAATGGATCGATCTGTACAACAAAAGGTAATACTGGTAACAAAGAAGAGTGTGTATATAACTGGGAATTTTAAGAAATAAGCTAGAACTTTTACTGTTTTAACATGCACAAATATATATTATACAGAGACAAGATACGTGGAGAATCTAAATGTTACTGGCAAGACAGCGTCATCGGTTCTTGTGACATTTGATGGCCCTCTGGACTACAACATGTTCAAGCTTGATGTCAACACCTCCACTCCAATGTGTATTGTCCTCCGTCGTAATGCTTCAGAGGAAACCTGCAGTGAGGTAAAAGTTGTTGATAATTAGTTGTGTACATTAATGTTGTCACCTGGCAACATATAAAGGTGGGAACATCGTAAAACAAGGGCAAGACGGTGACGAAATACTTGGCATAAACACTATTCTGCCAGTATTGACTGGCGCAGAAGGATATCTTGAATTAAATATGATTACAGTTATCAAAGTGAGCGAAAAATGTGCCGAATGTCAGCTGAGAGGCAAGTATTATTTTTGTTTTCAGTGCAAAATAACTGCAGACATTGAACCATCTAAAGACAAGCGCATTGAATACAACGTGACAGGTTTACAGGCCTTCACTCTGTATGAGATCAAGGTGGCAATGGTAAAGTGCAACAATGGAAGTTCTGAAGGCAGTCGAGCAGCAAGTTTAACGGTGCAAACTGACACAGCAGGTATACGGTATTCCTAACCTGTTATAATCTTTGATTTCATAAGTTGCTGGTCTACGTGATCGTTACGACTCCTCACCAACATTTTACTGTGTTCAGACACTCATTCGTTATTTTCATCTTATGCTCAAGTAATTTCTCGGTTGCATTTATAGTACTTAGTTGTACATATAACTAATTCTGTTGAAAGTTCCCAACCGTGTGAAGGACTTGACTACATGCAGAAGAGATCACTGCCTCGTGTGTGCACAGTGGGCTCCCCCGTTCCCAGACCCAGGGCCTGTCACATACAGAGTAGATATATTTGATGAAGTCAACATGACAGTGGTAAAAGAAGCTAATCAAACCGGTATGCCTTTTTATCTTAAGCCCGGGTTCAAAATCACGGTCTCTCTCTCTCTCTCTCTCTCTCTCTCTCCCTCTCTCTCTATATATTTATATATCTATATATAACTATATCTGTCTATCTATTTATCTATCTATCTATGTGTGTGTGTGTGTGTGTGTGTGTGTGTGTGCATATATATATGTGTACGAAACCGGCTAATGAAACCGGTATGCCTTTTATCTTGCATATATATATGCATATACCAGTTGAAAGTGCCTTGATTTGATCTTGGGTATTTCCTTAAATAAGTTTTTGAGAGTCGATAGTAACTGGCATTTACTTTTAACCAACAGCGCAGTGAAATGGTGATGTTTTAATATCTTGTAAACGAAGTGAATGTCTGTACATGGGTGTTACAGCTACATCAGTGTGCTATACAAAGGAAGATGTCAGTCCTTTCTTGAGGTACACTATTGGTGTGTCAGCATCTACTACAGCTGGCCAAGGAAAGGAGGAACGAACAAGTAGCATGGAAAGTAATGTACTTACTCACATTATTTTACATAAATGAAAAGACATATCTATAATGCAAGTATATTTCAATATTTGCAAATATATTTCTAATGTTTTGTACATCTTGTTAGGATGCATGTATCCTATTGTTTCTTATTTGCATGTTGAACGTTAGGTTTCTGACGTCTTCTATATAACACACATCTGCTTTCAGTTCATTTCCTTGAATTCAAGATCTTCACTGCAGAAGGGATGTGCAACGGGCGCAGCCTGGACACTACAGGGAGCTACAGGCAGATGACAATACAATGGCGAGAACCAGATATTGGCACAACAATTCCCAGCTATTTAGTTACCGCTAACTCGGAAGTGAGTACATAACTGGTCTAACAGCATAAATGACAGCATTCCTTGAAGATAATACTCTCGTTTGGAATGAACACAAACAACTTTTGTTGTTACTATTGGCACTAGGCAAATTGGGATTTCTGCGGTATATCCACTATGTTTCCTTCATCACTTCCGACTTTTTTATTTTATTTCCTCGTCCTTTTGCAGAAGCATATCATGTCGAAGGGAAATAAATCAGGTGCGGAATACAGACATGTGTTTAATGTCAATCCGGGTCAGACATATACCTTCAAGGTGAGGACACGCCCAGTCGTACACAGTGATGAATTTATTACACAGCTCATATTCCAACTATAATCTTCCAATATCATTTGTCTTTTTCTGCAAAATCTGATTTAACTAAATAACATATGATACTGGCATGATGAGAATTATAACTGAGTGAAATTTCCTTATTGTTAAAAATAAGATAAAATCAGAAAGATATGTAAACTGTCAATTATGGAATGATATATTGTATGATAGTACGAGCTAGTATTTACATACACTTATTTCGCATCCAGATTCAGGTCCCTTACAAAGATGTTCTGTACAATGTGTCCTCAGAATTGGAGTGCTTTGCACCTATCGGAGGTATGTTCTTTATAATGTGTGTGTGGATGTTATGTTGTCGTTGACTGCTTTGCTGTGTTCAGGTACACTGTAGTTGAAGACGTATGTAAAAGGATCAACATACTATATAAAAATGAGTGAGTGGGCGAGTTTGGGCCTAAAGCAGTATAGAAACATAACTGTGTAGGGCACCATAAATAGGCTTCACACATTGTACCATGTGGGAATCGAACCCGGGTCTTCAGTGTGAAGACGGAACGATTCAGTCACTAGGCTACCCTACCACCTATGAAAAAATAGGTAGAAACAAACATTAGTTCATATTCGGGAGATAAGCCTTACGAGGGTCTTAATGTGATGAGGTGAAATCAGGTTCAACGTCGCCCTCAAGATGGACTCATCTGTGTCTTGTTTCTGGCTTGTGGCTTGGGCTTTGGTTTTTTGCTTTTGGCTTAAGGTTTGTGGGCTTTGGTTTTTTGCTTTTGGCTTGTGTCTTTTGGCTTGTGCTGTGCAGACATGTGGTCGGATCGAATACACTCAGTCAATTTTACTTGTCCACAGAGATACGAAGTTTAAAACTGACACCCGAATCAGACTCAGTAAAATGACCAGAGGCCGTCCAAACCTTCCTTCCTAATCCTCTGATGAGTTAGGCTCGGCAACAACAAGTATCATCTTTGAAGTCCTTTGGTATTACAAGGCCGAGGATCTAACTCCCAAACCTCTTACTATTTAACCACGAAACCGTCCACCCAAAACCACAGGTATCGATGACTGACCTAAAAGTTATAAAATAGAAACAGAGAATCTGTGCCAATATCCATTGGATATTAGCTTGATCACTGGTGCTTCATGCCAAGAAACATATGAAAGTTTTTGTGACGCCTGAAGTTCTTTGATCCAGATTAAAGAATATTTGATGTGATGATGAAGTGAACATACAGTACACACATAGCCTTATATTATTTATATTGCAGTTCCTCCAAAATGGCCAGAGGGATTGCAACCATCTCCCGACGTCACCGACACTCAGTTCATATTAAACCACTTTGAATTTTGGGATAACGGTACAAATGGTCCCATAACAAAGCGTCTCTTGTACATTGCAAAACACAAGAGAAAGTTGGTACTACAGGGTATGTAACATAAGCAAATTGTTTTGTCACAGTTTTCTACATGTTGACGTGTTTTAAGACCTACGATGCACTATTGCTAAAAGGAGGACAACCAATGTTTAATGTTATAAAATATTCGATTATTTCAGATGACAAATCTGGATATATCCCGGCAATAAGAATCGGGTGTTGTAGAGGTAAACATTTTCTCCACTCTGTATCAATAAAGACTTCCGATTTGTGTATATTCCTATTATCCAACACATTCAAATATCTTAGTAGTTATGTCGTCTACAAGAAAAATTAATTGTAATAAATTATGTCACATGGAAATCTTTATCATATAAACTTGCCAAAAACAAGTGTACTTTTTGTATTTTTAGTTTTTCGTCGGTGTTAGATTTTATTCTGTCCTGCCTTGTTTCAGAAGGATCTGAGAAAGTCTGTAAGACTGGCCACTGTATTACACACCTGGCACCAGACACAGTATATCAGTACGTAAATCGTTTGTCATTGATTAATGAGATTTGTACACGCAGCACTATGCCTTTCAAAGAAACGACACAATAACTATTTCAGTTACAACGCTAATCTAACTGATATTGAAAAATGAATTCAACTACCTTCCTTTGATAAATATCCTGTCCGTTTGGGGGCAACATTGTAGAATCAGTTACTTTTCAGTAATTTCTTTGAGGGACATTTAGAAGTCGGTGTGATGAGCAACAAGGAGAGTTAAAATGATATTCAAATCATTTAACATAATATGAGCGACGTTTCGACGTAGCTACTAACACTTACTTGACAACGGCGTTAGTAGACGTACCGAAACATCACTCATATCATAAATAAGAAATTGTACATCTGTGTATACCCATAGAACTCTCCTCGTTGGAAATCTTTCCAGCATTCCCTTCTTTGAGATAATTTATCCAAATGATTTTAATGACTAGTTACACTTGCATTTCAATGCATGCATACTTGTAATATACAAACTTATATACTCAGATGTATACTCAGTTATTGTAACATGGACTGTAACCTTGCGAATGATGTTTTGAATTTGAACCAGAGAAAGGTTGTGATATGACAGTAGAAGAAACAACCAGATAGCTGTTCTGATTGCATAAAAGTTGCAAGAAGCATGTCATATATAATGAGACACATGTGTCATAGAAAGTTACAGAAACATATATTGGTTTGTTTGATTTACAGCTATGTTGTTGTGGGTTGCACAAAGAGGGGTTGCACGAAAAGTCCAATTTTCGACTTCCGAACAAATAAAGGTATGTTGGCAGTATTGGACTGTTTTTGAAAAAGTGTATTCACGACTTGCGAATTGTTATGTCAACATTCGGGATAAAGAAAAACTAACTGAAAATGGTGTATGCTATATATCATTTATTGTTATTTATAATTTTGACACTGCACATTCTTATGTTTATTGTACATCTTCATAATACTTATGTTATGACAGATAATACCAGCACTATCGTGGTCGCAATGTTGGTGACGGCCGTGATAATTGCTGCCACTATCATCGCTGCTGCCCTTCTTTGGCGCTCCAAGTAGGTTACATCCTCTCAGTTACATCCTTTGGTCCAACCTATGTTTTATAAACTAAAGAGAAAGTAAACATGTGGAATTTCAACCAAAACATTAACATGTCAAGGGGTAGACAAACGTGTTGCTACTCACTGATATCCCACACTAATATCGACAATGATAACCCGCTCAACATTACAGTTTATCGATTTCTTGTGTATTATTTCATTTTTCTGCTACTGTTACACATAGGCGTATACTTTAGGAAACATATTACAAAAATAAATATTTTAATATATGTTCATCCGCAGTAAAATGTTTGTTAGAATTATTAGACTTGTGCTGAACACAAGAAGAGAATACTATAAAGCATATAATTTTAACTGCCAGTCGTTTGTAAAATAACAACACTTTCGGAGTGAAAGTGAAATCTGATAAGTACATTTCAGTGATGACATTAAATCATCAGGCTAGTCAGTTATCATTATGACTTGGAAGTTTCCGGCTCGTCATTAGTGATGCTACTGTGTCGTTAAGGTCCACAGACAGGTTCAGAATGACTAACTTACCACATATATCGTACATAGTTACATTGTTATCTCATTATCTCGATTTGTCGACTGCCTGACTAAGATTCTATTATATAAAGACATCTGTCAAAGAACTATTATTTCAGTGTGAAACAATATTCAAATAACTGTCGTGAGCTCAAGGGTATACGCTTTTATAATTCTGCACTCTTGGTACAGTTCATTAGCGTCTATTAAAAGCGTGTGATAGGGATCGACGCATACATGAATGATGGAGTCACACAGGCTCGTCTCACCCTTCCACTGAAATTTAAGCATAAAAAAAAATTCCAATAATCTGTTTTAGCATTTCACCAGACACCAAGGTGCGACAAGGTCCCAACTCATAAATACATGCAAAAGCAGGAAAATCCCAGAAATGTGCTTAAATGGCATAACTTAGACTTTTTCTGTGGAGGTACTTTTCAATCTGCTATGATAACTCCAGTATTTAATCCTCCAATTTCAGGAGAGCTGATATGATGCCTGTTCGCATTTCACTAAGAAAGCCGGATCTGTCCCGAATTCCACGTGAAAGGTCTGTACATCCATATTCATGATATCACTGTATCTGTGTGTTTTCAGTTTCGGATCCTTGTCTTTAACTGAAAAACAAACAACAAAAATAATGCTTTTTTTTCACTTCCTAATATCAAGGAAAATATTTCAGATACAAGGATCGACTTACCCGTAGTGATTAGCGATTTGTGATTTGCGAAATATGTCTGTGTATCTGATTACAGAATAACGTCTTTCACCCGGGCACGTGCATGGGTTGCTGCAATATTCCGGGTATCTGAGTGAGACTATCTTGTCCTAAAGCGTCCATAATAGCATTACCTTTGAGTTTATACAGGTATCAATGCAGAGGGTTTATTCATAAATTACCTGTGTTATTCAATGTTTATATTTGCCTAAAGGGAAAGCATATGCACTACTGGGACAACGAAGTCTGATTATCAAATAATTACAACGACAACCTATGAGCTAAGCCTGATTATGGGAAAATCTCTTTAATTGCACCTGTCAGACCAATGCTGCTGTCCCAGTTGGAGGAACGCGTCACAAAGATGCATGCAGACAGCAACTTACAGTTCTCAGTGGACTATGAGGTCAGTATAATCACATGACATCACACATGCTTTAGTTTGTCAAAACGTAAACAAATATAATCCCGAAAAAAAGAGAAAACATGCCGTGTCTATCGCAGTATAAAGTGTTACGGTTACAAATTTACCGTGACAACAATGTAAGAAATCCCCTTGTGAACCAGCAAAACAGAACAAAGACAAGTTTAAAATATTCAGATACTATTATTATGCAACGAGAGCAAGGTATGCAAAGTCACAAGTCAATACAATAATGCAGATTTCAGGTACAATTCAAGAGAGACAAAGTCTAAGTCAATGGGTCACAAAATACAATATAGTAAACTCACCAAAGTGTCAGTACGAGAGGTAATAAACTATGCAGAATGTCAACACAGCGATCGGCGTGACAGCAGATAATGTAGGTCAGGCGTTGACGGGTTTTGATGCTCAAGCGTGGCAGTAACTCCAGCAAATATGAATGAGTGTGAGTGTCACCCTCCGCACGGCAACCAACCTTTATATTTATTTACTAAGTCATTTCCCAAAAGTTCGTGCACAAACGAACATCATCAACACTGTAGAATGCCCTAGAATAAGTCTCCTGGAAGTAAACACATCCACTAAATGCTGTGACCCAAACATAATTATTACTTAATTAATAACAAAATATACAGAAAATACACACTCGTAACAAAAGTTACATAGCATGTGTGATATGCATTTCTTTTGTATACCAATAGTTATGAACACTCGGCCACACTACTTGTAACCTGTGAAGGTCCGGGTTACACTTTGCCTTCAGGAACTAATGTTTTTCGTAGGAGGCGACTAACGGGATCGGGTGGTCGGGCTCGCTGACTTGTTTGACTCATGTCATCATACTCCAGTGGCGTAGTACGATGCCCATGATGTTGGTCACTGGATTGTCTGACCTAAGCTCGATTTTACAAACTGCTGTCATATAGCTTGAATATTGCTGATTGCGGCGTAAAACAACAAACCACGACCATATTACTTGTGTCAGTTTCAAAGGTTGTCGTGTACACTGATCTGCAAAGACTTACACCAAAGTTTCACCAGTGAAGGCTCTCTGAAGAACGTATACACCGATCTGTAGGTCACCTTACTGAACGCAAACCTTTACATGACAGTCCATATTTCCTGGGGCATAACACACTGATTCATCAGTTTACAAAAGGACTCATGTTTGCATCGTAACTGTAACAAAATGGTTGGGATATCGTGGATGTTTGTGTTATACATTTTGATCTCCGGCAGCCAAATTGTGAATTTAATCCATTAGTGTATGTGGAAGAAATATGAACTCGTTTTCCTTTTGTAAGCACGTGTATTGTTATTTAGTATGGTGTGTGTGTATTTTGACCAAAGGGAGATAATTGTAAATATGGGAAGTATATCATTCAACCTGGTTTGACATTATCGTTCTTACAACAGTCACCTTATGACTGTGTTGTTCGATATGGGTGACTGAGTGAGTGATGGAGCGAGCTGGACTTTCAGCCACTTTTAGCAATATTCCGTCAATATCACGACTGGACACACCAGGTATGGGCAGCATAGCACCCATGTGCAGAATCGAGCGCTGGTCTTCCACTGAAAGAACGAACGCTTTAACCACTACGCAACCTCAGAGTCCCCGAAAGGCACACAAACCGTCATGTCTATGCGAGGAGCAAAGATTTTTATTAAAATATATGACCCCTATAGGTATGTTTCCGATTGAAATGCTTCACAGTGCAATGTATCTAGACAAATCGGGGGTCATCTCAAATTATATACATATATATTAAAATCTTTAATCTTCACAATGACACGAGGGCCTGTGGTTAGGCTTACATATTCTCAGTATTTCGCTATTTCTATGGGTATTTTTGTCGAAAACGGTGAATCAAGATACGAATACCTTCAGAAAGTATTATCATTGTAGACACTGAACCAAAAGTATATTGCGTTATGAACGGTGTATGATTAAGTTCAATACCTGATGTTTTTTTCAGCTGGTATATGTGTTATCGTATCACATCTATGTCTTTCTAGAACATCACCCGCATCAGCCCTAAGCACACGAACCATGCCTCCCAGATAGACGAGAATAAACAGAAGAACCGATGGGTGAATGTTTTGCCGTGTGAGTGAGGATTTATAGATGTTACATGGTAGTTACGAGAGTTTCGTTAAGCGCTTTTGTGTAAAGATAAAATATGAGTACATTTTCTTTTGGCTATTAATTTCGTCTAATTTCGTGTCATGTTTATGGATGAAACCTATAGTTAGTAGTATTCAGTTTCATGGGGTTGGAGCTCAGCAACAGTGAAGCAATATTTGAAAAAAGTATGGAGCAAGATTAAGAAGGCATCACTTCAATATTTTCAGTCGACCATAGCCGGGTTATCCTCCAAGTTCTCGATGATGACGAGACTTCAGATTATATCAACGCCAGTTACATGCCGGTAAGTAACAATTCGGGATCCACCTGCGTTTCATAATAAACCACAATAAGCAGCATGCATGTGCTTTAACGATTGTTACATTTCAAGTACAAACTCGTAGTGTCAGTGTTCAACGCTCGAACAGATCCCAGCACAGACATGTTTATTTGTTGTTTAGCTCCACGCTCAACAATATTTATGCTAATGGCGGCTGTCTGTAAACAGTCGAGTTTGGACTATACACTCTTCTGGTCAACATCGAAACAGGGAACCTAACCACCCGATCCTCTTAGTCACCTCAGGTCAGTCTGACCGAAAGGTTAACACGTGGCATCGTATCCAATGTAAATCGATGCTCATGATGTCAGTCACTCGATGTTCTTTACAGACCGCTGTTAAATAGCTGCGCTATTGCTCGTTAAACAACAAACAGTTGGTAATATATCAAGCGGTAATAAATGTAGAGGATTTTTAATCCGAGCTCTTAAAATCCGTAACTGTTTAATTAATTTTGGGCATGTCGAGGACTAGCATATACAAATGGTCGATTTGACTATATATCATGTGTGGTTCTTGTCAGTACTCGTCAGTATATATTTCCTGATCTGTTTGTTCTCATCAGTAGTGAGTTCTGTTGTACGCAGCCTTCAGCAATATTCCAGCAATATCACGGCAGAGGACACTAGAAATGGACTTCAAACATTGCACCCATTTGGGGAATCGAACCTGGGTCTGTGACGTCACAAGCCAAAGCTTTAACCACTAGGCTACCACCCCTCTCACCAGTGTCCATGCCCTGTAAGAGGATTACGCTTGTGTTGATATAATTTCACAGGGCTACAACTACGAGAACGAGTACATCGCCTCCCAAGGACCACTTCCTGGTACAGTGGATGATTTCTGGAGAATGATCTGGGAGAAGAAGGTCTCTATCATTGTCATGGTTACGCCTGTGAAAGAAAATGGAAAGGTGAAACGTTATTCCTACTGCTGACACAAACACGATAACCTCACCTGTATTTGGTTATACGACCATCTGCTTCCCTGGACCAATAATTCCTAACCCCGATACAATCAATATCGTAAACTTGGCATAGTAGTTGGTGAAGCGATCATCAACTATCACGAGGCCTAAACTCTCATAACTGACACAGTTACAGGATAATCTAGAGGTGCATTTGGTGCAACAATAATGCGCTACCCTAGATAAATATTTGACTGACCTCTTGTAGTGTTGCGCAAAAGTTCTGCTACAAGGCCGTAAGAAGTCAAGTCTTGACCACATGTTTACAGATAATGCTATATGATTGAAACAACAGCTGTAGAGAGAGGGGACATCAGTACCTTAGTAAATATAGACAGGTTATGGAATATAACATTGCAGAAAAGGCAAAAGGAGGGGAAGGGTAAATAATGTGGTTCAGTGACAGTGTTAACAGAACACCTTGTGTTAATAGAACACCTTATATTAATAGAACACCTTGTGTTAATAGAACACCTTGAGTTTTATACTTTAAGGGAACTTTTCTATAGTAATCAACGTCATGACTTCCTGCAAAACTGGCAGTCTGCCAAACCGCGAGAGCAATAGCAGAATCTGTCAGCAGATAATTAAAACTGATCGTTCTCAACTGACAATTAATTTATATTTACAAAACATGAAGTTTTTGTGGTAGAATCCCTTTAAGCACTCGGTAACATATGACTCATTCTGTCCACTGAAACTATACTTTTCCTTTTCTCATCTTATTTAAATGAGATTGTATTTTCCGGACAAATCACTGGGGGAATATACAGCTTCTGTTGTAGGTCGTAGGTGGTCCCGCCAGTGACAGTGTACAGTTATCTCATATCGTGAGATTGCATACATACGTGTCACGAAGTACACGTGACACATGAGATTTCACCTCAGGCAAATTAATTTGTTCGTGAATAAAATTGCCTTTGTTCACCCAGCAGTAAATGGGTACCCGGTGGGATATGTAATATGGAATGTTTTGAGAGTGCATCACCATTTGCACTTCCTTACAACCATAGTCATTTGGAATGTAGTCGCTTTTGAAAGATGACTGGTATATGGTATGCAATTTGCATGTCTACGATTCTCTTTTCAAAACAAACAACTAGAAACAAACACTAACAAATGTGTCATGCAAGATGAGTGTCAAAATTAATATTTTTGATTAATTAATATGCTGTGCACCTGCATATCTTTCGTTCTGTTTAGGGGTTGTAATAGAGGGAAATGGTGGTGCGTTCATATGATGTCTGTCCTTGAAACGTTCAGTCAGGAGTATGTAGTTGTCAGCACGACGTACCTCCAAAGCTGCTTTGCCCTGATGTGTCTGAAATACTCCTCACAGCTCCCTCAATACTCCCTCAATCGTTCACCGAGGCATTTCTACCTAGGTTAAGCATATAAGGAATGTATTGGTGTAATGTTACAGGTGAAGTGCGAGGAGTACTGGCCAGCGGAAGTTCAGGAACCCAAGGAGTACGGGGACATCGTGGTGGAGAACACCTCCTTCTCCTCCCTCAACACCTACAACGTTACAGTCTTCCAGCTGAGGAATGGACAGGTAACAATTCACAAATCACTTTACTGATACAACCAAAACATACAACACACAACCAAAACAGGAGAATTGGTTACAGTTGCTGTTCAACACGGATAGCTTTGGGCGATCGTTCACACAAGTTGATTTCAATCAGTAGTTTAATTACACCGCGGTGGGTCAGTGGGCTTGCACCATAAAACCAAACTAGTCCATATACACATACACTGATGGATGCGGCAGTAAAATACGATCTGCCTCTGTGCTGATGAGTGAGAGCCAATGGCTGGATTGACTTGCCCTAGGGTCATTTCAGGATAACGATGTACGAGTGATAAAGCACTTCCACTTCCTGAACTGGAAGGACATGTCGGCGGATGTGGAGCGGTCCGACATCTTGGACTTCGTGCGGACAGTACGATCACACCTCCGTCCTGACATGGAAGGGCCAATCGTGGTCCACTGCAGGTAAGTCCTTCCTCGAGTGTACTCAAAAGCAACAGAGAGAGAGAGAGAGAGAGAGAGAGAGAGAGAGAGAGAGAGAGAGAGAGAGAGAGAGAGAGAGAGAGAGAGAGAGAGAGAGAGAGAGAGAGAGAGAGAGAGAGAGAGAGAGAGAGAGAGAGGTGGGTTACTGGTATCAGATTAAACTTCCAAGATATATTTCTAACATTTTCTGTTTGTATGACATGTATCCCATCTTGCTGAAAACCCTCTGTAAAGGAAAGGCTGCTGATTTCAAATCCTCAGAAAATATTTTTGACAGAAAATCACAACAGTGGTCATATTTCTCAGAGGATAGCATGGCACTTGCTTTCAAATGGTAGGCAGGGGAAGTAACTCAAGTAACACTCAAGTAACTCACATTACTAACTGGTTCTCATATCCGGAAATTAGTTTGTCCGAACGAATCCTATGTTCAAGTAAAGTGGCCTTATTGTACATTGACTTTAAAGGTCCTTGCTGATTTCCAAGGTATTTCCATAAGATCCTTCAGTACGCACTCTGAAAATTGGTATTTCCCTCTGTCTTGATTAAGATCAATATCTGTACACATAACTGACGATACATACCTGTATCTCAGCAAATGTATGGCATACTATTTTGTTTCAGCAAAGAAATATACTCAAACATGTTCCCATTCCATATATAAAAGTTAAAGGTCAAAGTCAATCATAATACCTGATGGTGTTGTGATGTAACATACAGTTGGTTGCATCGACGGTTAACGAAGTACCAGATAGGTCATCATAACTTGAAACAGTAAAACCTTGTCCCCATTTTTCGTTATTTAAGTTTAAAAGATTGCATCCATCATGCAACTGAATTCTCATGCACTACTGCAGGAGGCCCACAGGTCGTTGATCGTTTTGGACAGAAAGGAAACGATACCAAAAGCATGATCTGAGTAGATTGGGCATGTTTTTTATGAATAATAATTCCATTTTTCAAATGAAAATATGGTTTCTAACAGAGGAACTTCCAGCGAAGAGTGTTCAAGTTTTTCCCATAGGGATTATGTAACGTTGCTGTTATTGAAATATCAATAATGAGACATTAAACAAAATGTGAAAAGCTTTATTCCTGTATGTTCAACCAATGTTTTATTGTCTACGACGTGTTTTTCTGTACCAAACTAATTGCTTAACTACGTAAAGAATCGCAAGTGCCAGTTTCTAAAAGCAAGACATTATTCCAAAGAACATGCTATCCATTTGCTGTGGCATTTTCCTTTCAAGACATACATATTTCTTTCCAGTGCTGGCGTTGGTAGAACAGGGACGTTCATATGCCTTGACTATCTAATCCAGTTTATTGAGAAGCATGACCTGTCTGACACTGTAGACATATACGGTTACGTGATGAAGCTGAGGAACAACAGAGTCCTCATGGTCCAGACAGAGGTTAGTTGATTTAGCATCCCTGCTGTGGGTACATAATCAAGTCGGAACAAGAGAGAGAAGAGAAAGAGAGACATACGATGTAAAACCACACGGTCTCGTTAGTCGCAACAGAGCAAATACATACTGTGGTCCATTATATGACCCCATATGTACCACAAAACTGCATGCTTTAATCTACAGCATACTCACTTGTGCCACTACACGTCCACAAAACTGTCCGCTTTCATCCATGATCTACTCACTTGTGCCACTACACGTCCACAGAACTGCCCCCTTTCATCCATGATCTACTCACTTGTGCCACTACACGTCCACAGAACTGCCCCCTTTCATCCATGATCTAGTCACTTGTGCTACTACACGTCCACAGAACTGTCCCCTTTCATTCATGATCTACTCACTTGTGTCACTACACGTCCACAGAACTGTCCCCTTTCATCCATGATCTACTCACTTGTGCCACTACACGTCCACAGAACTGTCCCCTTTCATCCATGATCTAGTCACTTGTGCCACTACACGTCCACAGAACTGTCCCCTTTCATCCATGATATACTCACTTGTGTCACTACACGTCCACAGAACTGTCCCCTTTCATCCATGATCTAGTCACTTGTGCCACTACACGTCCACAGAACTGTCCCCTTTCATCCATGATCTAGTCACTTGTGCCACTACACGTCCACAGAACTGTCCCCTTTCATCCATGATCTAGTCACTTGTGCCACTACACGTCCACAGAACTGTCCCTTTTCATCCATGATATACTCACTTGTGCCACTCCACGTCCACAGAACTGTCCCCTTTCACCCATGATCTACTCACTTGTGCCACTCCACGTCCACAGAACTGTCCCCTTTCATCCATGATCTACTCACTTGTGCCACTACACGTCCACAGAACTGTCCGCTTTCATGCACGACATATTCACTTGTGTCTTCTTACGACCGAATACATTCAGTGGACTCAGCGATATCCTATTTATGTAAAATGAAGTTACTGTAAAATCAGGTATCAGCTGAATGTTGAAATTTTGGCAACAATCCAGTCTGTTGGGACAAGTTATTATTGTAACCCGTCTATCTCGGGTACGTATTTGCCAGCGTTCCAACGTTAACCCTACTGGTCAAATTGCAGGGACAAGACCCAAAGTTGACAAGGAATGAGTCAAAATAAAATCAACATCTATTTATATTATGACATTGCTACGAATACAATTGACACGATTTAACATTTTTTCGTATTTGTCATTCAAATTCTAAAAGGTTTTCCAAGTTCCATAATTTTGATTTAAAACATCTGAGCATTCGGACTGTTACGGAGATGGGCGCCATTAAAGGAAGCCGCAACCATAATACTGAGTTAATAAGTTGAAAAACATGTTGTGTAACAAGTTGCATTTTTTATACGATTAGATAGCACGCAGTCAGCAGACCCCACAAAAACGATTAGTTGAGAAAAACGATGATTTTTTCCAAATACGTGGTACGAGTTTTTCTCATCTTCGGCGCCAGTTGTCTTTTCGGTGTAATTTCAGTTGCATTTCTGGTCAGGTTCTTTCCCAACTGAGCTGGTTTCAGCAAGTGACAGTTTTGTGGACGTGAGCGCTGGGCGGATATTCTATGTTGAACATGACATCAGATAAAACGTTTGCTGCAAACACTAGAGCGCGTTAGAAGCCGAACCATCTCCGAGGATGAACGGTGGTACGAGATTTGTTGAAAAAATTGTTATTTTGATTAGGAGCTATGTATAACCTGTGAGTATTTCGACATGAAGGCTGTAAACTTTGCAGATTTAGGTTAAGAGCTTCGTTTATTTCCAATATTGAGCAGAAATAATATTTCAATATGAAATCGGAAAAGCGAAGTGAATCATTGAAAACATTTCCCTGATCGTTAATGCATTTATATTTTTTAAAACCAAAGGTTTCAAGAGAACAAAAGCCTGTCCCCGAGGACGAGTAACATTACTGCATTCTTTCTGTCAAATCTGGAATCTTGGCGACACCTGTTGTATTTCCTTTACTATACAGTTGGTGGACGATAGTCTTATACTGAGATACAACGACAAAATGGAAGGAGAGTGATTTGGGGGTCATCTTGTGATTGTGCAGCATCTCGGTATTCTTTCATCTTAACACAAAGAGATTGTAAGTGTGGTTTTACGCAGAATATGGGCATATTCCAGCAACACCACGTGATTTTGACAATGAGGAGCATGGTAGTACTGTTCAGGGACTGGTGCTCTCCTGGTGAGAAAGACAACAAATGCATTATCTCGAGATTTGAGGTCATCATTGTACTGTTTTCTTGTTCACTTGTTTTTATTTAGTAAGTATATGACACATGTTGAAGCTTAACCTCACAAGCCACTGGCATCATATTCCGCGTCTTAGTCTGTTGAAATCGTGTCTACACAAAATTGGTATTCCAGTAACGAAAAATGTCCATATATTAAATTTTTAACATTTTCTGGAGTTTGTTGGAAACCATAAAGCTTCCTGTTTCTGCGTTAGGAATATTAGATATTTTCGTTTCTTCTGCACTCGTCCATAGCGCCGTTAAGGAAGCTGCCATTTTGCATAGATGACCTGTTGTAGTTTTTCATATTTCTGGATTTGCGTAGAAACCGTTATCATTATATCATGACAGAATTTAAACACTTGCCTTGCCGTAATACATCCCCTTTACTGGTCAGTGAGGGGAAATTAATGGGAGATCCCGTACAGGATGTTCAGGATGATTATGCGTGTGATGGCAACAGTCTTGGATCAATGCTCATACTATCGATTTCTTTGACTATTTCACTGAATCGTAGCTTGAATGTTAAACCGTAAGGAATATAGGTGCCCAGGACCATGTTCGGTTTTGCATGTAAATGGATCTGTCACGTCTGTGACGAAGTTGAAAAATGTTATCGAATGTATCAGCATGTATCAGTGTTGTATCACTGGATTGGGCACAGACTCCTGCCATGTAGCTGAACACAGCAGCAGCAGCAACAACAACAATAACCGCAAAAACAACACAAATCTATAAAATACCCAAACAAAAAACCCCACCCAACATCCAACCAAAGAAAAACAACAACCCCCTAACCCTACAAGAAGCCAACCCCCTCCTACCCTCAACTCCGAAAACACCCAATATAAAACGAACACGCACGCACGCACGCACGCACGCACGCACGCACGCACGCACGCACGCACGCACGCACGCACGCACGCACGCACGCACGCACGCACGCACGCACACGTACAAAAAAACCAAAAAAAAAACCCCAAAAAACCCAAAAAACAAAAGTTACAAAACCCCCCCCCAAAAAACCAAAAAAAACCCAACAACCCCCAACCCCCCAAAGGAAGCCAAAACAACAAACAATAAAACAACATATAACGGAATTTCAGTTGTTATCGCTGACCGTGTTCGATCCCCAGACCCAGTACGTCTTCATCCACGACTGTGCCAAGCAGCTGGTGGAGGAGAAGCGGTTGGCTCTTGAACATCCCGACAGCGTCGTGGACGTGGAGGAGGGGGAGGAGGAGGAGGAGGAGGAGGATGCGGTGTATGTCAACACAGAGATGGGGGTGCCGGTGATGAACGATGGTATGACAGGAACAGAAATACCAACGTGTAAAGATAAAACAGGGGGTGAGCCTCAGATTTGAGGGAAGTTTTAATGGTGGAAGGCAGCAAATCGCGAAAGGAAATGGAGGACGTAAACCGGAAAGAGATCAGTTGTATTGGTCATGGTCATCGCGAAGATATAAACTAAAGTCGAAGTTTCATCACAGAAGGTGTCGCCAAAACCTCTTTATAACTGATGGTTGCAAATTGTTTGTTTTTTATTTTTGCTTCATGTTGGTGAAAAAAAGAAACCGAATGCTTGTATTAATAGACAACAAACACATAGCCTCAGTGTTCAATGCTGGAGAAATACTGTCAGCACGTGTGCACTAAGTTGATATTTTCTGTAGGTTAAAAGTAAGATATCAGGAATAAATCTGGTGATATTGTAATATGTACTTTAGAACAGCTGTTTGATATATTCGAATCATCTTTGTTTATGATTCGGTACAATACTACATGTGATGGGGTATAAAAATAGGAATATGTCAGTTGCTGTTTTTCAAGCAGATTTAACTAAAAGCTATGCCAATATAAACGTCATTAACGAAAGTGATATTGATTCGTTTTATATATTGACACAACTCAGTTTATATCGTGTTTATGCAAAGCTGATTTATAATAATTTGTTAAATGTCTATCGTGATGCCATTTCCATCACCACAGTATTCACTGTAATAAATGCCCACGTTTACAAGTGACGGATCATATACCATTAAATAAGAAAGGGATGTTGGATTGACAAGATGCAAACGCGAATGATGAAGCTAAGGAGAAAACAGTATATGTGGGGAAAATGTGATCATTTATTCAATTTCGCTGTAACTCGTGACTACATCTTCCACAGATGGCTGTGATCTGTATGAGAATGCCAGCACCTGCCGCCTTATTCAACAGACAGAGCTATGAGGGATGTACGATGTCACCCTTAACAGTACAAAGAGCCATTCAACTCAGTTGGTACCGCGGGAAGTTGCTGACACAGGTGTCAAACCTCTCTCACTCACTCATCGACCATCTCAGCAGATAGCATGGTTGTTGCCTAAAGTACTTATATAGATCACCTCAAGTGCCAAATACCATTGAATGTAAACAATAATATTATTTTACATATTTTTGTCATTTATGTATATGTATGCATTATTATTTTCTTAAACGTGTGTATTATATCGTGCTTATATGAACAAATGGAGATACTTAAATTCAGTACATAATTATGTATCTGTATATAAATCGCTTCGCAAAAGTTCCGTGTCATACATAATGTTTCCTTTGATGTGTCACTACTAGGAAGGATAAATGTTTTCTTTCAAGAGTTTCCATTAACTTAGTCCATCAATTCATCAAGAACAAATTAAGCAGATACGGTGACAATCCAGACTGTACAGTATTACATATGGGAGGTTGAAAGATTTATAATAGATAACATGTTTGTCCTAGTAATCCCATGATATTTTAATGTGTTAAGTGTATAAAGAGTCGCCGCGAGCTTTGTAGCCGCAGCCTTTTGCTGATGACTGGAAACTTATTGCTCTCAGAAGGATGTGCGAATTGAAAAAGTTGTAAAATGCCATTTTAAATTCACTGTGATCGTTCTTAAATGACATCTCTCATGGGAATATATCAATAACAGAATAACAGACAAACAACAGAAGTTGATTGGAGCACCAGACAACACTTGGTCGTGTGAAGCTAGACATACTCTGTCTGTCATACGGCATATGGCTATTATGACCTTATCTCATATTCAAGATCAACGTCATAGCTACAGGTCATCGCTGTTAACACAGATCCTGTGTGTTAAAACAAGACATTTCGAAATGTTTCGTGTTTACTTTTAACACACATATCATATCACAGAATGACCACAAGCCAGATTTTGTCTTGTTTGAGTATGTTCTTTAATGTTCTCAAAATGCATATTAATCTCTTTAAACGAAATTTTACGTGTATTTTCCATACAACTGCATGTTTTGCTCAGTCCGATTTTCATGTTAGTATTGTGAAGAATATACCTGTTGACAGGACAGACACGCACAGAAACACAGAGACACAGATCTAGACACACACACGCACAGAAACACACAGAGACGCACACAAACTTGTGTTACACACATGCAAAATGATTTGTGCAATCAAATCCTCTCTTCCATGTGATTGTTGAACCGCCAACGAAATGACTATTGCCTGTAAATGTCCGCGTTTGTATCACACAATCCGATGATCGATACTTTAGGAATGGGGGTATGTGGACACTCCCAAAACAATCATACAATCCAACTGCACGTCCCTCAAGACTAAACACATGTCGCTTACGAATGTGTGATGAGACATCGTTTATCCGATTTATAATTTCTGGTGTATATATACTTTTATATCTTTATATTTTGTTATGATCATTAAAAGTCTTTTCCACGTTTTTAATATAATCTCATTTCTTGTTTATAACGCAATCAGAGTTCATACAACGTTGTCCTTTACGTCCAGGCTTATCTTTGAAGGTGTTTATTGAATCCAAGTTTTTTTAACAGTCTCATCTCTTGTTTATAAACATCGATCAGAGTTCCCAAAAATTATGTCCAACGTTGTCCTTTGCATCCGGGCAAATCAGTGAAGGTGTTTATTGAATCCAAGCGAACTATCATTCAAGGGATCATTGACCTCCTTCCATTTCACTTGCGTGAAAATAATTCTCTTTCATACCAAGGCCTTACATCCATCCTTTAAATGAGCTGCTGGCCATGCAATTTTCCCTATCCTCATCTCGTCCAGATCAGTGACCATTGGTTCTGACAGGCTGTGAAATTGCCAGAGGACCTTCGTATCTGCGGGCTTTCCTTTGTCCCGTGTATCAAGGCACATTCCTAAACAGGCAATTTCCGATAAATCCCCTTTGTCCCTGTCTATGTCTAGACCTGGCCTTCGATTGTCTTTGTGTAAACATTATCTGGCCTTCGTTATAGACGCATTATCTGCTCATTTGTCCCAATAGTCAGTCCGCGTGAGGACAGGATATTAGTTGGTGAGAGCCTATTTTATGAATGGGTCGTTGCTCACTGATTGAAAACAGGCCACACGGATTGTGAAGATTTAAGTTTTGGATTGTTTTAGGGTGAATTACGTTAGGTCATTGTAATGTGGAACGTCAGGTACTCGATATTTATGGTTGCAATATACAGCCCATCATGGATGCCCCACCTCGTGATATGGTCATATTACTGCAGATAAAGTCACAAGAGGTGAGCTAAGAGGTTCAAATATCTTGTTTAACGTTTTTTAAACGTTTAAACTGTGAAGGTTTAGGAAATATTGAACGTATTTGTGATTAACGTCCTTGTTCTGATGTGGACAGTGAAAGTTTTCATCGTGTTGAGACAGATGTAGGTTGTAGGATCCCTTGCATTACTGGAAACGACAGAAGTATGACAGAATGTATGTTGCAATGAGTGTAGATGCTCGTCAGGTGAGGCCCGTACCGCATGGTCCTATTTAATCAGGATTAAGTGACCAGGCTGTGTTACTTGCTATCATGAGTGTAATGTTATTCCAGTCGATTCTTAAGTTTCAAGTCAACTGCTGTTTGACGTTACATACATGTACCATTAAGCAACATGTTCTTGTCCCTTTTGGTCTGTAAACACAATGTGAAAAGCATAAATCCAGTGTTTTGATTAGAACCGATCATCTGCAATGCAATGCAGGCGATTAACAGAAAAGGATGGTTAGACTGAGTTCGTGAATGTATGTCACAAATGTGTCTGACCCAAACCGGACCATTTTACAGACCGCCTTAAAGCCTCTATTGAGGAGTGCAATACAGGCAATATCAATAAATAAAACGACATTCATTTGAATAAACATGACAGGGTCAACATAGGTAAACACAGGAATAACAGCACAATGGATGGACATACAGATGAACAGACAGACAGGTCAGGCTATGTCACTTACTGTGATGAGTGTGCTGAAGTTTGTAGTCAACTGCTGTTTGACGTCACATACATGTAACATTACCAACCTCAACATTAAGCAACACTTCTCGTGTCCATGTAGCTCAGTAAACACAATGTGAAACACGTAAATTCAGTCTTCTTCTCTCCTGTCTGAGAGATAGCACAGCTCGAGCTTGAGCACGGACCCAAATAGCAATCAGAATAATTTGTTGAAGGATATTCATTACGTGACATATACTAAACCACATGAGACCCAGACATCGATAGGCTATAATGGCCCTGAATGACATGGTCTACTCCAAGTACACGTGGGACAACGATATGATAAGTATATCTGTGCAGCGCAATGGATGGAGAATCAGTTTCCATAGCATCTGACTCAGTGTACATAGAGCATCCACTTAGTCAGACGTAGTCAGGAAATGCATTGACCACCGTAGTGTAAAAGTGTTTTAATTGACATCGTTACACAGAATCTGTGCAGTATAACACATTTAGTACTGACCCCATCAATCCGAGACACCCAGTCTTTATTAGGAGTACTGTCAACCATTGGTGTGACGAACTCTATAAAGTAAACACTTTATCCGAGTGTGCAAATTTGTACAAACGAGCACACATAAACATGCACGTACAGAAACATGCACGCACACATGGGCACATGCACACAACTGCATATGTACATACACGTCTCTTTAGCCGTGATATTGGAAATATCTTAAACCCAGTTTTAAGACGCCACATCTTCCTACACTGTTTGGTTTTACATTCTGCTAGACTAGACTGGTTCACACATACGCTGAATAGTTTTCCGCTATAGTCATGTAACATGCCGCGAATCTCTCCCCACTATAGTCATGTAACATGCCGTGAATCTCTCCCCACTATAGTCATGTAACATGTAGTAAATGCTTCTCCCATACAGTTCAGTATTGAATTATGTATTGAATTTGCGTTTTGTGTTGTGTTGCAGTCAGGTAGGACAAGTGAGTCAGTATATTTCCAAAACGTCCGTAACATCAATACATCACCCTGGACACAAGGCAACGGCAAAGGGCTTCAGGGCGTGAGTGAGTTAAAGCTAAATGGGATTTTCGACTTAATCACCGTGTGTCATTTTTTACACAGCTACCCTGATGGAATATACGTCAGAGCAGACATAAAGTGTCTGATAACATCGATCCAGAGTTACGAAGTCAAACTAATACTCTGTCGGGCTGTCAGCACGAAATGGTTTTCTACAATTTGGATACTCTGACTTTTACCCTTGGATTCCCTAAGGTGAAATCTACATTACATTCAAGAAAACGGTATGCTTAATGCGACTTTAAGCTTACAAAGAAAAGACAAAAGATTTGGAGTCTTAGAAGACATGTCTCATTGTTTGTGCAATGAGACTGGGTCTTTGGGTCGTCACATTGCGTGCTTGGTATTTGGTTTGGTGACTATCAGACATGATTCTGACTACAGGTTTCCACTGGAGGTCCTTTCACCCAAGCTGCTGGTGTCGTTGTGGGCATTTAAGTTGATGAAGGATATGTATTACGTGACATATACTAAACCAGAGCAGCGTAAAATAACATGCAGACACACAAACTAACATTCAAACAAACTGCTGAATAACAGTACAATATATCCAGTCAGCATACGACATAGCGGATATCATGCATATCACAAAATAAAATTACGCCATCTAATTTCACCGATATCCGTGTCTCCATTGGTAATACGTTCCGTGCATTAATATGATCACCCATCGCTCCCACAATGCTGAAAGTCTGAAGTCTGCTAAAACTGCATGTTTGACAAGGAAGCCGAGAGCAACCTTAAAGATCAAGCAGCAGCTGTGTCTTTAGAATCCATAGAATAATCCATTAGTTAATCGGTTACTTGAATCTTTTATTAAGATAAGGAACTCTTTTGATGAAACGGCCCATGCCCTGGAAACAGTCGTAAATGAAGAAGTTGTCGGGTTCAGTCAAATGAGAAGGAGCGCCTGTTGGAGAGGCTTACGTTGTGTGATGCTTGGTTGTCTCATATGGCTTCAGCGGCTGTGTTCTCTCAGTATTAAAGGTCAGATCACAAAGGCCGGTGAATTTCGACTACAATTTAAGTATGAAACTGATCACAGGAACGGCATTGTGTGCAGTGTTTAATCGCGGAGGGAGGTGTGCCATGATTTAGATTACTCTTTTCCATTACAGTATACTATTCCTTGGTCCCCGAGGATCATTTAGCAGAGGAAATGTATATTTGTGCTTTTAGTTAGCGTGTGTGGTGTATGTATGAGGCATTTGAAGCATATCGGGAAGTTACAAATATTAAATTACAATTATATAAAATATTGTATTGTCTTGAAAATGTTAAATTTGTCAAATCAATTTATCGTTAAGGGAATTCTGTTGGCGTCCTGTTTATGAAAACACTTAGCTAGTATCTAGGATATGTCAGAGGGGTCCTATTTCAACATAGGCATAGTGGTGTAAATAACATTCCATGAAGAAATACAATTGGTCAAAACTTAACTTCACTCTTCAGAAATTGTATATAATCGTTAAATACAAGTGTGTGAATTATTGCTGTGATATGTTTTTGACATGGAATTAGGACCGTTTCTCCCAAACTCACACAGATCTTTGTTCACAATTTTGTTCCTTTGTAAGTCATGACTATATCTTTCACAGATGGTTGTTATCTGTATGACAATGTCAGCAGCTGTCGCCTGTCAACGGACAGCAAATCGTGTTACCTAAAGTACTTAAATAGATCAGTCCCAAATAACATTAAACGTCAAGAATAGTATTACTTTACTTATTTTCATCTTCTATATTATGTGTGTGTAGCAGGGCGTTTAGTCATCCCACAGAGTACATCCTTACCTTGTCAACTTGCTGAAGGGGTTAACCTCTTTGGTCATGTAGACAAGGCGTCCGACTTCGGAGCAGCTGGTCAATCGTTCGAATCCCTGCACGGGACTCGGAAACTTTGTGGCCTTTACCTACATCTGAATCATTATTTTCCATGTGTGATATATCCGCCTATTTTCTTTGATGTGTCATCTCTGGAAAGGACGAATGTGTTTGTTTCAAGAGTATTCATTAACTTGAGTTTTGGGTCCATCAATTCATCACGGAAGAAGAACAAATTTTTCAGATATAGTTCAGGTTCTACAATATTTTATCTAGGAGGTAGAAAGAATTATAACAGGTAATAATTTTGTCCTAGGAATCCCACGATATTTGTGTTAAGTGAATCACGAATCACCGAGAGCTGTGTTGCTGCAGCATATTGCTGATGGCTTGAACATTATTGCTCTCAAGGGGTTAAGGGGAAAGGTTCCAATGGAAAAGCTGTAGAAACGCCATTTCAAGATCACTGTGGTCGTTCTTAAATGAAATCTCTCAAATGGGAACAAAATGGTGAACAACAACAGTAATCGATTGCAGTAGCAGGCAACACGTGGTCGTGTAGCACTAGACACGATCTTCCTGCCTTACGGTCTTATCGCTATCATGACTTTATCTGATATTTAGAAATAATGCCATAAGAATACTAGTGGGTCAGTAGTCGTAAAACATCTCTGCTAACAAAGCAATGTTTTCGTGTTTACTCTTATCACACCTAGAACAGAATGAACGTGACTCAGGTTTTGTCATGTGTAAGTACGCTCCAAGATGTTCTGAAACACATCTCTGTAAACGTAATGGATATCAGCAGACTGACGATACTAAAGTATTTTCCCATACGATGGCACAGTTTGTTCAATTTTTCATTTGAGTGTTTATGCAGAATATATCTGTTGACGGTAACGTTCTTTTCTGTCACTGTCGTTTAAAATAGCTTCATATTCCAGTGAGCTCACTGCTGCGATGCCATCTTTCCTTGGTAACTAACTGTATGATGTCACATACCAAAGTAACCACAACAGAAGAATAGTTTGTTTTGCAAAACTTTATTCCTCCCCTTAAGATATAAGTAACCCCAATACCTATACTAAACTAATTCTACAGGTGCAAATACAACTAACTAATCTAATTACCTAACCTAGCTACATATACAGTTCTGTCTACCACTTATATTGCTAAAGTTCTAATAATACTACTACTACTACTAACTACACTAAAATCCTAATACCCTCACTAATATAGATAATGATTACATATAATCCCAATCAGAAACTAAACAATTGAACTAAATAACAATAAAGGAATTTGCCACTCAGAGAGAACACTTTCTCTTTACAATGTAATCAGAATGTCAGTGCACTTTGGTTCCACTTGGTGACGTCATGGTATTTGTGTGGTATCCCTCACACCCAGGCGATGGTTTCCCTCACGGAGTTTAAGGGGCCTGTGTAATGGTTGATGGCTGTGCCATCCACATCTCACATTACTAGGAGATACATGCTCCTTGTACAACAGGGAAGACTCTTGTCTGTCTCCTTACAGGCGGAGATAATACCCCTCTCCTTACTTTAAGGATAACCGGCCAGTTCCGGGACACTACAATACAATATAAGTAACTACAGTTACTCAGTAAGACATGTGTCAATGTCTTATACTTTATGCATGTACTTTACTCCGATTTACATATTTGAAAGTGGAACAGTTTTTGTGGAACGATAACATTCAAATTTTGAATGGCTTTGTGGCTATATAGTGTTACAATATGCACATATATCTAGAAATACTACATCAGTAAAACAATTTCTTGCTACATCTACTCAATCAATAAATACAAAAGTAATAATGATAATAAAAACTTACGCCAGCCAGCGTGAGATGCAATCCCATACAAAAGTTGAACCCATACAGGTGAACACAGTGGTGATTCTGGCTGACTGTGCAGATTACTACCCTTCCTCACTATTTATATTGACCTCCCATACCCAAGCTACTCAACACCTCTCTATTGTTTACAAATTAACACCCCAGCTCTCTGGCCATACCTGGTCACGCTTCCCTGAACATAACCCTGTTCCCATAGTATTACCGAACATAATCTAACAACAACTCCCAACAATATATAACACACTCTAACAATACCATACTACATCTATTTACAGTACCATAAACTAATTATATAAACGAAATCATCTGTGATCTTGACATCACTCCCCACTTCAAGTAATTGTACACAAGTACAATTATATATTACACTCAAGATCACATTTAAGTTTGTTTTAATGCATAAATATCATAAAACACAATTGTCTAAATGTACAATAGCACAGTAATACATAAGAAATAACTGCTGACAAATAATCTGGATATGCAGAGAGTACATTATTTACACACTGCCATACACATAGTATGACTAGGGTGAACACCGGCTCAAGAGATCAGCCCCAACATTCTCACTTCCTTGATTGCACGAATTAGAAATCTGTAGGGTTGCAAAGTCAGGGCCCACCTCATCACTCGTCCATTGGTCATTTTTGCCTTGGTCATCCATATTAAGGGCTGATGGTCAGTCTCCAAAATAAATTCTCTCCCATACAGATATCTTTCTAACTTCTGTATTGCCCACACAATAGCCAAACACTCTTTTTCTATTGTAGAATACGCTCTCTCACGATCTACTAACTTCCGACTCACAAACAATATTGGAAATCGCTCACCTTCCTGTTCTTGTAGCAGTACAGCTCCGATTCCAACGTCAGAAGCGTCTGTTCTTACCAAGAATGGTTTCTTCAAGTCGGGTAGTTTCAAGATAGGAAAACTTGACATATGGGTTCTTAACGTAGTGAAAGCTAATTCCTGGCTTTCTGTCCATATTACCTTGTTTGGCTTTCCTTTCTTTGTGAGATCAGTTAACGGAACTGCTATGGCTGCATAGTTTGGGATAAATTTCCGGTAGTACCCGGTCAGTCCCAACAACGCTCTCACTTGTTTCTTGGTTTGAGGTCGCTCCACATTTAGGATCTTTTCTACATTCTTACCTTCTGGTCGAATTAGACCACTACCCACCTTGTGCCCTAAAAAGTCCAGATGTTTATATCCCACTTTTACCTTTGAAGGTCGAGCTGTAAGATGGAATTGTCTTAACCTCGTAAATATTGCTCTCAGACTTACCATGTGGTGTGACCAGTTCTCAGTTCCTTCTATGATGTCGTCTATGAAGTTGTCTGTATTTGGTATGTTGTGCAATACTTGTCTCATCAGTCGGGAAAATACTGCAGGTGCATTAACTACTCCAAATGACATCACCTTCCATTGGTATAATCCATCAGGAGTTATAAATGCTGTCAGTTCTTTGCTACTCTCTTCCATTGGAATCTGCCAATATGCTTTGCTTACATCAATTTTGGTAAGATATTTACAGTTCCGTAACCGTGCAAAGATGGAATCAGCTAATGGAATTGGTTCGGCATCAAATACGGTCACCTGATTCAGTTTGCGAAAATCGGTACAAAATCTGTAAGTCGAGTCAGGCTTCTTCACAAGTACAATGGGGGATGCATATGGTGACTGAGAAGGTTCTATCACCCCCATGTCTAACATTAGCTGTATCTCCTTAGCTACAACATCTCTCATATGATGAGGAAGTGGATAGGGCTTGGATCGTATAGGCTCATTACATGTCAGCTTGATCTTATATTCCATACAATCTACCTTCCCTGGTAAATCACTCAGTACATCTTTGAATTCACTTATGAGCTCCTTCACCTCATTTTGTTGCTCCTCTGTCAAATCTTCAGAAATGTCTACATCCTGATACGTTTCCTTAGAAACTAAAGAAGGTGAAGCTATGTCTAACATACTCACCTCTTCAGCCTTGACATCCACCAGACCAGCACTGACATGCACAAGTTGAGCTATGCTGACGTCACATACAGCTGTGTCCTTGACCTCCTCTCTCTCAATGTACCTTTTCAGTAGATTGGCATGATAGGTTTTAATCTTGTTACCAACCTGTATTCTGTAATTGCCAATGCCAAAGGTATCCAGTATTTCATATGGCCCTTTCCACTGCAGCAACAGTTTGTTTGAATCAGTGGGCAACAGAATTAATACTTTATCACCAACCTTCATTTTTCTTGGCTTGGACTTCACATCAAAGAACTTTTTGTATTTACATGCTTTCTTTTGAAGTTCTTGCTGTGCTACGTGAATAGTCTCCTCAAGACGGTTTTGAAGATCTAGCACATACTCATATGTGGTTCTTACCTCTGGATTTGGTATATCTCTTGTCCAGATTTCCCTCAGAATCTGTACTGGTCCTCTCACAGTGCGTCCATATAAGAGTTCAAATGGGGCAAAACCCAAACTCTCTTGAGGTACCTCTCGGTAAGCAAATAACAAAGCAGGTACATACCTGTCCCAGTCATTTGGTCGTTCTGCACACATCCGTTTCAGCATCGTCTTCAGGGTTCCATTGAACTTCTCTACTAGGCCATTGCACATTGGATGATAAGGGGAAGTAGTAAGCTGATGTATGGACAATAGTCTACTTACCTCCTTCATCACGCCTGACGTGAACTGGGCTCCCATGTCTGTTAATATCTCCTTGGGGATACCAACCCTACTGAATATCTCGAACAGAGCTTCGGCAACATATTCCGTCTCTACTCTGGGTAAAGCTACTGCTTCTGGGTATCGTGTTGCATAATCAACCACCGTCAGTATATACCTATTACCCTTGTCTGTGACAGGATACAATGGACCAATCAAATCAACAGCTACCCTCTCAAATGGCACTTCAATTAATGGCATTTGTCCCAGTGGTATTTTCCTTACCTTTCCCTTCGGCATGGTACGTTGACAAATATCACAAGACTGAACATGTCTTCTGACATCACCAATTACTCCTGGCCAATAAAACTGTGAGATTACCCTATCTAGAGTCTTCTTGATTCCAAGATGTCCACCCATCAGTGCTTCATGACATACCTTCATTACCTGTGTGCGCAATCCAACCGGTACTACTGCCTGTACAACTTGTTTACCATTGTCCATTTTATTGGAAGTATGCTTCCTATACAGCATATCATTCTCCACAAAGTAAGAGGAAGTACTATGTCGGGTCTCCCTAATCTTACCTTCTTCCACTAATTTTCTTATTTTGTTCAGACTTGAATCCTGATGTTGTAGGGATACGAACTCACCTCGACTCAGTGTCAACCCAACAGGTTCCAATGTCTTCAAGGGTTCCATGCCTACTTGGCGTACTCTTCTCTGGCTCCTTGTCTCTACAGCACCTACTGTTTTAATGTCCTGCTTATCCCACATCAAGTCTGGATCTCCTGGCTCTCTAACTCCGGGAATATTGCCTAATATTAAGTCACAGATTGGTGTGTCCATACATGCTGCTCTCACCATACCCGTGTAAAAGGGCGTATTTACAGTAATCCATGCTACCGGAAGTGTCAAGATCCTGCTATCTGCTAATTTACAAGATTGTGTTTCTGAAGTCAAACATGCATCTTTTACCATTGACCTCCTCACTATTACACCGTTACATCCCGTGTCTCTAAGCACATCTACTGGAGTGTCGTTTACCTTTCCCTGATAAAATGGCATGCGGTGATCTTTGGTAAGCACACTCCCTGAGGCTACATCTGCTTTAGTAACCTCCTCTGAAGTTGCTGCATCACCATCTAGAACTTCATGTATGCAGGGCTCTACTTTTGTGTTATCTGGATGTATTAGAGACATGTTTGTGTTGTCTTCACTCACCTGGATACTTGCCACTTTAAACTTGGGTTTCTTGCACTGTGCTGCCAAATGCCCAGTTTGATTGCAGTTGTAACATGTCCTTTCCTTAATAGGAACAAATTGTTTGGAACAAGTACCATGTTTACTTGATGCGCTACCCTCGACTATTTTCCCTTTGGAAACCTGCTTGTCAGTTTGACCTGGAATAACTGGTCTATTGTATCTTCCATGACTCGTACCTCTAGCTTCTATAAATTGCTCTGCTAGTCTAGCCATTTCCATCGCGTCTTTTGGCTTTCTCTCTCTCAAGAATATACCCAGATCCCTTCCAGTCACATTCAAAATCTGTTCACGCAGCAGCAAATCTCTCACACCTTCGAACGTCTTTTGTGTACCACTTAGTTCAATCCATCTGTTGAAATAGTTCTCAATTCTAACTACAAATTGTGTGAAAATCTCACCTGTTTCAGTTTTAGCAGTCCTAAATTTCTGATGGAATCCATCCTCAGTCATTTCATAGCGTTTAAGTAATGCAGTTTTAACTGCATTGTAATTTTCAGCCTCAAAGGCATTTAACCGGGAGTATACTTCTAAAGCCTTACCTTTCAGCAGAGTACACAGGTAAGCTGCCCAATGGGACGGGTCCCAGCCTTGCGCTGTAGCTACACGTTCAAACCTTTGCAGATATGCATCAATATTGTCATTGTGGTCGTCAAATGGAGGCATTTTAGGCATCTTGGGAATGGCTGCCGATCTATTCTCTCCTACCTGCCCTTCTTGATTTCCTGCCGCACTCTTTTCTAACTTGGCTAGTTCTATTCTTTCATTTGACTGTATTTTACACTTTTCTTTCTCCAATTCTAATCGTTCTCTCTCTCGTTCCCATTCTAACCTTTCTTTCTCCTTTCTTTCCTCCAGTTCTAACTTTTTAATCTCCCGCTCCCTAGCTCTTTCCTCCCGTTCGAGCCTGTCCTTTTCTTTCTCATTCTCCAACTCCATTTGCTCTTTCACAAACACTCTCAAATCATCTTTCTCATACCCTAAACTCTGACCCAGTTTGATAAGTTTGTCAATGTCCATAATTGTCTGTATGAGGGCAAAGCAGGGTACACAAAAAGTCAAACTGTCTGGAATAAATAGGGATCCTACCAAGAATAAAACCGGAGGTGATTTCCCATATATCCCAATGTTCAAAATGTTCACGACGAACCAATGGCCTTAACTGACCAATAACCACAATACACCCTCCACCCTTGAATTCCAAATCATACACTCAAGGACGCAGAAGTGGTGCCGTATGTTCTAACCCTTCTTTATGGACACAAAGATTCTGCAGCGATATACAATCAACAACGCTACATCAAATGCGCTACAGAACACAACTAGGGTTCCCTTTGATAGTGACAAATAATCTAATTATCCCACCGCTGCCACCAAAATGTCACATACCAAAGTAACCACAACAGAAGAATAGTTTGTTTTGCAAAACTTTATTCCTCCCCTTAAGATATAAGTAACCCCAATACCTATACTAAACTAATTCTACAGGTGCAAATACAACTAACTAATCTAATTACCTAACCTAGCTACATATACAGTTCTGTCTACCACTTATATTGCTAAAGTTCTAATAATACTACTACTACTACTAACTACACTAAAATCCTAATACCCTCACTAATATAGATAATGATTACATATAATCCCAATCAGAAACTAAACAATTGAACTAAATAACAATAAAGGAATTTGCCACTCAGAGAGAACACTTTCTCTTTACAATGTAATCAGAATGTCAGTGCACTTTGGTTCCACTTGGTGACGTCATGGTATTTGTGTGGTATCCCTCACACCCAGGCGATGGTTTCCCTCACGGAGTTTAAGGGGCCTGTGTAATGGTTGATGGCTGTGCCATCCACATCTCACATTACTAGGAGATACATGCTCCTTGTACAACAGGGAAGACTCTTGTCTGTCTCCTTACAGGCGGAGATAATACCCCTCTCCTTACTTTAAGGATAACCGGCCAGTTCCGGGACACTACAATACAATATAAGTAACTACAGTTACTCAGTAAGACATGTGTCAATGTCTTATACTTTATGCATGTACTTTACTCCGATTTACATATTTGAAAGTGGAACAGTTTTTGTGGAACGATAACATTCAAATTTTGAATGGCTTTGTGGCTATATAGTGTTACAATATGCACATATATCTAGAAATACTACATCAGTAAAACAATTTCTTGCTACATCTACTCAATCAATAAATACAAAAGTAATAATGATAATAAAAACTTACGCCAGCCAGCGTGAGATGCAATCCCATACAAAAGTTGAACCCATACAGGTGAACACAGTGGTGATTCTGGCTGACTGTGCAGATTACTACCCTTCCTCACTATTTATATTGACCTCCCATACCCAAGCTACTCAACACCTCTCTATTGTTTACAAATTAACACCCCAGCTCTCTGGCCATACCTGGTCACGCTTCCCTGAACATAACCCTGTTCCCATAGTATTACCGAACATAATCTAACAACAACTCCCAACAATATATAACACACTCTAACAATACCATACTACATCTATTTACAGTACCATAAACTAATTATATAAACGAAATCATCTGTGATCTTGACATCACTCCCCACTTCAAGTAATTGTACACAAGTACAATTATATATTACACTCAAGATCACATTTAAGTTTGTTTTAATGCATAAATATCATAAAACACAATTGTCTAAATGTACAATAGCACAGTAATACATAAGAAATAACTGCTGACAAATAATCTGGATATGCAGAGAGTACATTATTTACACACTGCCATACACATAGTATGACTAGGGTGAACACCGGCTCAAGAGATCAGCCCCAACATTCTCACTTCCTTGATTGCACGAATTAGTATTACTTTACTTATTTTCATCTTCTATATTATGTGTGTGTAGCAGGGCGTTTAGTCATCCCACAGAGTACATCCTTACCTTGTCAACTTGCTGAAGGGGTTAACCTCTTTGGTCATGTAGACAAAGCGTCCGACTTCGGAGCAGCTGGTCAATCGTTCGAATCCCTGCACGGGACTCGGAAACTTTGTGGCCTTTACCTACATCTGAATCATTATTTTCCATGTGTGATATATCCGCCTATTTTCTTTGATGTGTCATCTCTGGAAAGGACGAATGTGTTTGTTTCAAGAGTATTCATTAACTTGAGTTTTGGGTCCATCAATTCATCACGGAAGAAGAACAAATGTTTCAGATATAGTTCAGGTTCTACAATATTTTATCTAGGAGGTAGAAAGAATTATAACAGGTAATAATTTTGTCCTAGGAATCCCACGATATTTGTGTTAAGTGAATCACGAATCACCGAGAGCTGTGTTGCTGCAGCATATTGCTGATGGCTTGAACATTATTGCTCTCAAGGGGTTAAGGGGAAAGGTTCCAATGGAAAAGCTGTAGAAACGCCATTTCAAGATCACTGTGGTCGTTCTTAAATGAAATCTCTCAAATGGGAACAAAATGGTGAACAACAACAGTAATCGATTGCAGTAGCAGGCAACACGTGGTCGTGTAGCACTAGACACGATCTTCCTGCCTTACGGTCTTATCGCTATCATGACTTTATCTGATATTTAGAAATAATGCCATAAGAATACTAGTGGGTCAGTAGTCGTAAAACATCTCTGCTAACAAAGCAATGTTTTCGTGTTTACTCTTATCACACCTAGAACAGAATGAACGTGACTCAGGTTTTGTCATGTGTAAGTACGCTCCAAGATGTTCTGAAACACATCTCTGTAAACGTAATGGATATCAGCAGACTGACGATACTAAAGTATTTTCCCATACGATGGCACAGTTTGTTCAATTTTTCATTTGAGTGTTTATGCAGAATATATCTGTTGACGGTAACGTTCTTTTCTGTCACTGTCGTTTAAAATAGCTTCATATTCCAGTGAGCTCACTGCTGCGATGCCATCTTTCCTTGGTAACTAACTGTATGACACACTGTTTTCTGTACATTATTAAGAAATGCTAAGTCAAGTAACCTTTAAACATACTGCAATCGACTAATCAAGATATTGTCGTGATGATGTTGTGGATATAATATGATCGTTAATACACTTAGGTACAACTGATGAGGCCTGTTAACAGTACTGATGTACACCGGTACAAACAAATACAAGAACTATACTTTCAATGAATAGTTCAACGCATCCAAGCACCAGAAACACAAGCAATAACTCTTAACGAGATATCTGTAGGATTACTGCAGCGTAAACGATTGTCCATGTGAACAATATATGTTGAAGAAAGATGAGATTATTACTATTTGTATTGATATCTTCATCATATGTAATCAAAACAAAATCTTTGTACACAGTATATTCTACATGAAATATATATATATATGCTATATCGATTAAACCAAGAACATTAAAATCACTGTTTGAAAACATTTATAGGATTATTCTTTGCATTTCAGCAAAAACAGATGTGACCGATGCCTTCTAAACCCTGTAATATTTTAATAAATCAAGACCATTTTCCTCAATAAGTGTTCAGATATCAATATGTGTTATTTAGCATCTTATTTAGTGTCTTATGATTATTCTCCTGACGGATCAATTTTGTTTTCATTTTAATGAATATAATTCAAACAATACATGTGTGGGTCCGATGATATTGTCATGTAGAGATTAGGCCTTGATGATGATTAACCCCATGTATTTCCATAACCCTAAACTGTCTGTCATTCTTTACAATTCCATATGACGAGAGGAAAATACAGCTGCAGAGGTGTAGGGTTCTTATATGTATTCCAAATTGTGACTTTTATTGTCATCCATCTGGGACACTTCTTACTTTGGTCAGGAAAATACATGACATCAGTGGACACATATCAAAGACATTCGTATCTGAAAGGCTAGGATCTATTACAGACATCCTATGAGACAGACAAATGGGACTTCTTTAGTGAATGAGTTCCGATGCCAAATTATGATTAGTCTCAATAAAACAAGAACATGATAAGGGAGCAGGACAATGCATGCTGTTATGACATTCCAAATCAATACAACATTACTGGCTTAAATTACTGGCTTAACTAAAAAGATTTAGTTGTCATATATTTTTTTGAGTTCCCAACCGTGTTTCAGTGATAATAATAGCTTTTTGGTTATAAGATTCCTCGCGTCAGGATAGAAAATCAACTGATGTCTGAAAAAAGGTCAGTGACATTTCATGTGAACAGATAATTTGACATTCAAAAGCCCACAATGTGATAGGAATTAGGCTTCTTGTACCCCTTAAAAGGATTACATCGTCTTTGAAATTGTTTGCAATAATATAACTGATGTTGCACAAATAGAAAGGACTCATGAATGTTCACAGCATAGGTTACAGGTACACTCTCAGACACACGTATTTGTGTTACAGAATGAGTTGTGCAATTAAATGTTCTATCTTGTTTGCTTGTTGAACCGCCAGCGAAATGTCCGTATTTGTATCAGACACTCCGATGATCAATATTGTAAGCATGAAGGTACAAGAGCACATCCAAAAAAGTAACCAATAACATGTCGCTTGGGATCAGACTAATGCGGATTCTGGAGGTGATGCTTAATCCAATGTATAATTTCTGTTGTATGTACTGTTATATAGCTACATTTTGTTTTTATCAATAAATTTCTTTTCCATGTTTTTTCACATCACTGAGATCATTGACCTCCTCCATTTCACTTGCGTCTAAGTAATTATGTTTTATGCCAAGGCCTAACACTCAGCCTTTCAATGAGCTGCTGACCATGCAATCTCGTCCAGATCACTGACCATTAGTTCTGACAGGCTGGAATTGCCAAAGAACCTCGTACCTGCAGGCTTTCCGTTGTTCCGTGTATCAAGACACATTCGTAAACATGCAATTTCCGATAAATCCCCTTTATCCCTGTCTATGTCTAGACCTGGCCTTCGATTGTCTTTGTGTAAACATTATCTGGGCTTCGTTATAGACGCATTATCTGCTCATTTGTCCCAATACTCAGTCGGCGTGGGGATTGGAAATTAGTTGGCGAGAGTCACTTTTATGAATGGTTAATTGCTCATTGACCGTTGAGATTGGAACCAGTTCACAGTGAAGACTTCAGTTTTTAGGCTTGGTCATTGTAATGTGGAACGTCAGGCACACGATATTTCTGGAGACAATATACAGGCCATCTTGGATACCCCACTTCGTGATATGGCCGTAGTATTGCAGACAAAGTCATAGGCAGGTGAGCGAAGAGATTCAAATATGTTGTGAAAGTAATATTTATTTTGAAAAATATCTCAAAAGAGAGGGTTAATAAAACATTAAATGCAGCTGTGATTAACATGCTAGTTCTGATGTGGGCCATGGAATTTGCCACCGTGTTGAGACTGATGTTGGTTGTAGGATTCTTTGTATTGTTGAGAACCACAAAGGTATGTCAGAATGTTTGTTGAAATGACACTTTACCACATGGCAAGACGGGCATCACAAAAATACAAAGTGGTGGTCAGAACGGGATGAGATAACTAAAGAAACAAAGACCGGAAAGACTGGGAATATGAAACATTTCAGATGATACAGAGACTTAAAGGAAGGTCACAGCATAAAAAAACACCGCCGGAGTGCGACTGCAGCTGGCTTTGCAATATGCTTGGTAGGTATGTTAGAATTACGGATGTACATACATGGGCAGTCAACGTCAACTGGCACGGTGTACATAGGTCTATACTGGAAGTTTAATGTGCTTGTTTAATGGGTTTCCGTTACTTTGAGCGTTACATACAATGTATGACCCCCACTATATCCATGTAACATGGACATGTTGTGAATTACTCTCTGCACTACTCATGAAGCATTCAATGAATGTCTGGCCGCTGAAGCCATGTAACATGTCATGCATTACCATTTGCTGTAACCATGAAATATCTCTCAACGTTAGTCATCATCCATGCAGTGAATATCTCTCCTCGACACATGCAGGGAACCTGTCTCCACTGTAGTCATGTAACATGCAGTGAAAGTCTCTCCTCAATACATGCACTGAATATCTCTCCACCGCAGTCATGTAACATGCAGTGAATGACCCCCTTAGATACACGCAGTGAATTTCTCTTATCTAGAGTCATGTAACATTCAGTGAATGTCTCTTAGCTATGGCCATGCAACATGCAGTGAATGTCCCTTTGTTTCAGTTCTGACCTTGTGAATTTATAATCTTTTGCAGTTTATGTACTGTGACTGTCCCAACATTACGTTTCTTATTTCAAGCTGTGAATGTTTTTTTTGTGTTACACACAATAATAACTGCTTGTTAGGGTCAAACGACACACAGTGAATGGTTCTCCGTGAGGCTGCATGTTACACACAGAATTCAGGACAAGTAAGCCATTACATTATAAAAAGTTCGTGAAATCAGTATATCACCGTGGTCAAGGGATAATGGCAAAGGTCTTCAGAGCGTGAGTTAAAGTTAAAGTTAAACAAGATTTTCAAGTTAATCAGCACGTTCCGGCCATAACATAGCTACCATGATGAAATACGTGTCAGAGCAGCAGACATAAAATGTCTGATAATATCGATCCAGAGTCAAACTAATACTCTGTCGGGCTGTCAGCACAAAATGGTTTTCTACATCTTGCATAGGCTGACTTATGCTCTTGGATTCCCATAAGGAGAAATCTGCATTACAAGAAAACGGTATGCCTAATGCAACTTTAAACTAACAAAGAAATCACAAATGATTTGCAGTCTTAGAAGACATGTCTCATTAGAGAACACTCAGGGGAGTCTGTTCAGGATATGATGTTTGTGCATCGAGACTGGCGAAAGCGATTGGGGTTTAGCACGTGTGATATGACGAGTATTTGGTTGGGTGACTATCATAGAGTTACTCGATACTGTATACAGGTCACTTCACTCTGGTCACTTGTGTGGTTGTGGGGATTTCCTTCACAACACTTACGCGTTCCCTGCCTTGTATATATAAAATCACGTATCCTAAATGATGCATGACAGGTTACAGTATTCATCCTCTGAACACTCAGTCGTATAAACAAACATTGAAGAAAATGCAGAACACGCACCACACTCTTGCCAGTGTGCACGGCATAACGGATATCCATGTCTCCATTGGTAATACATTCCATGCAATAATATGAACACCCATCGCCCCCAAAATGTTGAAAACCAAAGTCTGCTAAATCTGTTTTGCATGTTTAACAAGGAAGCCGAGAGCAACTTTAACGATAAAGCAGCAGCTGTGTCTTTAGAGTCCATAGAATGATACATTATTTAATCGGTTACTTGAATCCTGTATTAAGATAAGGACTTTTGTGATGAAAGAACCCTCCCCTCGAGACAGCCGTAGATGAAGAAGCTGTCAAGTTCAGTCAGATGAGAAGGTGCGCCTGTTGGAGAAACTTAGATTGTGTGATGCTTGGTTGTCTCATATGGCTTCAATGGTTGTGTTCTCCCAGTATTAAAGGTCAGATCACAAAGGCCGGTGAATTTCAACTACAATTTAATTATGAAACTGATAACAAGAATGGCATTGTGTGCAGTGTTTAATCGAGGAGGGAGGTGTGCCATGATTTAGATTACTCTTTTCCATTACTGTATACCATTCCATGGCCCCCGAGGATCATTTAACAGTGGAAATACATATTTGTGCTTTTACTGAGTGTATATGTGTGGCGTTGGATGCATTCCAGTTAGTTAGATTTGTCTTATTGAAAATGTCAAAAGAAAGTTATCTGCTACCGTAAAGGGCATTTTGTTGGCGTCCTTTATGTATGTCAGCATATCGTTGCACTTAAATCTTAGAGTTGTTTGGAATATTAAAACAATATATACCAGACTGAACACACTATGGACCTTTATGTCTGGTGTATGCCATATGCCATTTTAACATGGGGTCAGCTGTATGTTTATCAGTTCACGAACGAAGTACAACTGATGTTAACATGAATTCGTTGCACGTTGTGGTTGATGTCTAACCATACTCTCCAGAATCCATACGTAATGATTTAAATGGAACCATTTCTGAATTATTGGTGTCTTATGTACACAATATGGAACTGTGGCCACTAACAATTGTTTAAAATATGGGTCGGATATGATGCGTCTAAAGGAATACAGCCAAAGTTCCATGTAAAGTTTAGAGCGTCTCTGTCAACTTCGCATAACCGTGTACCTCTCTAACACCTGACTACTATCTTCCACAGATGATCGCGGTCTGTATGAGAATGCCAGCACAGGTCACCTTATTCAACAGACTTGTCTATGATGAATCACCCTTACCCATGGAAGAAAATATTCAACTTTGACAGTTTCTGTCGGAAGCTATGGCAGACAGGGGTGTCAAACCTCACTCACGCAGTCATCGAACATCTCAGCGGATAGCAAATGACGTTACTTAAAGTACTTAGACCGCTTCACGTGACAAATAACTTTGAACGGCAATGAATATTCCTGTTTCGCATATTTTGTCTTTTATGTTTATGTATGAATAATTATTTTCCAAAAAGTGTATATTTTGCTATGACAATATGAACATGTTTGGATAACTGAAATTCGGATTTGATGTACATGTATATTAATCGCTTAACAAACCCACTGTTCCATACATAAAACGTCGGATTTTCCTTTGATGTGTCACCACTGGGAAAGATAAATGTGTTGGCTCCAAGAGTATTCATTAAATTGAGTTTGGGGTCCATCGATTCATCACAGAAGAACAAATTAGGTAGATATCATGACAATCCACTTTGTGCAGTACTTTGTATGGAAGGTTGGAAGAATTATAAAAGGTATTATTTTTGGTCCGAGGAATCCCATGGTATTTGTGTTATGTGAATCAAGAGTGTTGCTTCAGCTTATGGCTTATGGGTGGGAAACTATTGCTCTCAAAAGACTTCGCCAGTTTGAGTTAAGGGGAAATGTGCCATTGGAAAAAAGTCGTACAAAATGCCACTTTTAAATTCACTGTGATCGTTCTTAAATGAAATCACTCAAATGGGAATATATCAATAATGGTGACCAATAACAGTAATTGATTGAAGCACCAGACAACACATTGGTGTGTAATACTAGACACACTGTTCTTGTCATACAGCCTTATGACCATTATGACCATCTCATATTTAGGAATAACGCCATAGGTATAGGTCAATCGAGGTGATATATCCCTTCTGACGGAACATGGTGAGCTAAAGCAAAACATGTTTCGAAATGTTTTCGTGTTTACTTTTAACAAACTTGTCGTAGAATGACCATAGATGAACCAAAACGATTTTGTGAATATATTACATAACTTTGTATTGTCAGTATGCTTACGTACTATTGCTAAAACCTGTTGACAATATTGTCTTATTGCTATTTGCGTTGCTATTTTCATCAATTGTTATCAATACATTGGTTATTACACAGTATATTATTCATTAACGATTTATAGTATACTTTGGTCTGGGAGATGCAATATTTTGAGATTTCGAGACAATGTTTCTTCATAATTGTTGTTTTAATTAGCATCAAGTTTTCGATTCATTGTCTCCTGACGGACCATTTTATGTCATCACGTCAATGCATATTATTTAATAATAAATGCGTGTGTTGTGATGATATTGTGGCGTACATATTAGCTTATGCCTAGATGATGATTGAGCTCTTAGTTCGGAGATAATTCCCAGAACCACAGACTGCATATCATTCGTTACAATGCCATATGATGATGAGGAGATACAACAGTAGAGGTGTAGGGTTCTTATATGCTTTCGATTGCCACGATCTTGCACAATTCTTACTGTGGTCAGAACAATAACTGACATCAGTGAACACATATTAAAGCGTCAGTCATATCTGAGAGACCAGAATCTCCTATTATAGGTACCCCCTGAGACAGACAAGTGAAGCTTCTCAAGTGAATGAGATCGATTACCAAACTATGATTAGTTCCATAGAAACAATAACGTCATAAGGACAGTTGCAACGTATATGTAACAGGTAAATGGACATTAAAAAAACCCAATGCTTGATGTGAATACTATTTTTTCAACTGTTTGAAAGGAAGACGTTGTCTGTGAAGCTGTTTCCAGTAACAATTCTAACACTGCGCAGATAGAAACAACACAAGTATGTTCACGGTGTAGGTTACAATTAAACACAAACACAACCACACAGACGCACAAAGACACACACTGTTTTACACATAAAATTACTTTTTGCTTGTTGAACCGGCAGCGAAATGACTACTGCATGTAAATGTCTGTGTTTGTATAAGACAATCCGATAGTCGATATTGGGATTCCGAGGACATACCCAAAATATTTACCCAATCCAGCAGGATGCCACTCCCGCCTGACCACATGCCGCTTGGGACCAAACTAATGCGGAATCCTGGGGTGATATTTCACGACTAGCCCGATTTATAATTTCTGGTGTATATACTAAAATTTTCTTCCTTGTTTTTTTAACAGTCTCATCTCTTGTTTATAAACATCGATCAGAGTTCCCAAAAATTATGTCCAACGTTGTCCTTTGCATCCGGGCAAATCAGTGAAGGTGTTTATTGAATCCAAGCGAACTATCATTCAAGGGATCTTTGACGTCCTTCCACTTCACTTGTGTCAAAATAATTCTCTTTTATAACAAGGTCTAACACCCACCCTTTCAATGAGCTGCTGACCATCCAATTTTCACCATCCTCATCTCGTCCAGATCACTGACCATTGGTTCTGACAAGCTGAAATTGCCAAAGAACCTCGTACCTGCGGGCTTTCCGTTGTCCCGTGTATCAAGACACATTCGTAAACAGGCAATTTCCGATAAATACCCTTTATCCCTGTCTATGTCTAGACCTGCCCTTCCACTGTCTTTGTGTAAACATTATCTGGCCTTCGTTATAGACGCATTATCTGTTCATTTGTCCCAATAGTCAGTCGGATTGGAAATTAGTTGGCGTGAGTCTGTTTTATGACTGTTATGATCGGAACCATGTCACACGGATTGTTTTTAGGGAGGATTGAGCTTGTTCATTGTAATGTGGTACGCTAGGAACACGATATTTCTGGAGACAATATACAGGCCATCTTGGATACCCCACTTCGTGATATGGCCGTAGTATTGCAGATAAAGTGAGCGACGAGATTTAAATATGTTGGGATAATTATACCTCATTCAAAAAGAGAGGGTCTATGAAATATTGAATGTATGTGTGATTAACATGCTAGTTCTAATGCAGACCTTGTAATTTGGCATCTTGTTGAGACAGATGGTGGTTGTAGGATTCTGTCGAGAACCACACAGGTATGACGGAATGTTTGTTGAAATGAGTGCGGAAGCTTGTCATTTGACGCTCGTACAACATGGCAAGACGAGCATCGGTAAACACGAGAATAACAGTAAAATGGGGGGACATTCAGATGAACATACAAACAGAAGTGGGCAGAACTATCATTGTCATAATCGTCAAATCAAGTCAAGAATGAATGGCAAGACTGTGTTACTTGCTGTGATAAGTGTGATGCTGTTCCAGTTGCTGCTGAATTTTCCAGTCAACTGCTGTTTGTCGTTACATAAATGTAACATAACCAACTACGGCATTACACAACATTCATGTGTGTCCATGTAGCTGAGTAAACACAACGTGAAACACGTAAATGCATTTCCTCCCCTCCTGTTTGCATGAGAGATAGCACAGCTCGGATTCGAGCACGGACACCAAAAGCAATCAGGATAAGTTGTTGAACGATATTAATTATGTGCATATACTACACCATATGAGACCCAGACAATGATTTTGAGGCACTTTCGCTTCATTCCCAGTGGACGCCATCTGCTCTCATTACACATAGGACAATGATAGGTATATCTATGCAGCAAAATGGATGAAAAATCAGATTCCACAGAATCTGGCACAGTGTACATAGTGTAGTCCAACGTGAAGAGGGAACGCATTGACCACCGCGGTGTAAAAGAGTTTTAATTGACATCATTGCTCAGAAGCTGTACAGTGATACATATTTAGTGCTGACCCCATCAGCTAGATACACCGAGTCTTTAAGAGAACAGCCAGCCACCGGTGTGCTGAACTTGGTTGTCTCGCAGTAAAAGCTTAATCCGAGCGTTTTGCGTCATCCACGCATGAGGCATGCCTACACATTTGTATAAATGAGCACACACACATACACATGCACATACAGAAACATGTACGCACATGTGGACACATGCACACACATACACACGTACACGCACGTCTCTTTAGCAGTGATGTTTAAGCCGAAATTAAGAACATGCCACAGCTTTCTACACTGCTTTTACTTTCCAACACTTAACGTTTAACAATGTTGTCGAGTGAAAATATTTATTGTCAACGAATAGGCATTTTCCTGAGGAGGCGTCAGAACTCGGAGGCAGTGATGTAAAGGGACCAGAACATAGCTATTATTTTCCACCAGTTTTTTCTTGATAGTTTTTATTGCAATTTACACGTCCTTATAATGCTATCAGATTTCCGTGCTAACTCTCAAATGTCGCCATTCTAATTGCCAACGTCTACAATAACGCACTAAATGTATATCTATAGGTTTTAGGATATATATTCTGCTTCCCATGTCGTTACATTCTGCACGATTGTTTCTCTGTCGCACTAAGACTTTTGGTGAGTTTGCCATACAATATATTTTGTGACCCATTGCCTTAGATTTTGTCTCACTTTTATTATATTTGAAATAGGTATTGTGAAATTGACTTGTGACTTTGTATAACTTGATCTCTCTATCTAACTAATAATATCTGAATATTTTAAACATGTCTTTGTTCTGTTTCGCTGGTTCATAGGGGATTTCTTACATTGAACCTTGAACTTTGAACAATGTGGACAACATATTCATGTGATTTAATGCCTTTAAATGATTTTGCTTCGTGATTTTAACTGACTTAACAACGCTTAAAAGTACAAATGAGATTTCCTCAGGAGCAGCAGGAAAACACGAACCAGATGCTTTATTGAAGAGTGTTCCTTGTTCTCTCGGTGTTTTGACATTAGACAGCGTGAACGGTGTTCACATAGATGTGAGAATGCTTAGAATGCTGATGACGCCTCGCCACAGATATGTGCTGCTTGAGATGTATACAGAAATGACAGAAATGCATTGTGGTGTATTGTGATATACATATGTGTACACTGGTGAATGTCAAAATGTTGAACTGCATGTTGTGCTTGTTTAATGGATTTCCGTTTCTTTGAATGTTATATGCAATGTGCGACTCCCCTATTTCCCTGGAACGTTACTCTCTGCCCTAGTCATGTTTCATTTACTGAATATCTGTCCACTAAAGCCATGTCCTAGATACCCGCAGTGAATGTCAGTCACTATGGTCATGTAATATGCAGTGAATATCTGTCACTATGATCTAAGAGACAGAGAATGTCTTTCCATCCTGCTCATTATAGGCAGGTAACATGCAGTAAATGTCACTAAATGCGAATGCTTTCGCAGCTTGAAATACGCAACGTAAAGTTGAAACATTTACATTACATAAAGTGCAACGGATCAAAAAGCCAATTCCCTAGATCTGAACTGAAACAGGCAGACATTCACTGCATGTTACATTACCACAGTGAGAGACATTCACTGTATACTGAATGACCGACTTTCATTTTGTGGAAGTCGCGGTGGCTGAGCGTGCTGAGCGGGCTAGGCGGCTGACTTTGTGTGCTGGCGATTAGGTGCCTGACACTGAGGGTGCGGGTTCGAATCCTGGGTGGGACTCAACCAAAAAGTACTAGAATTTGTAATTTACTTAGAAAGTGGAAACCCAAATATGACATGTTGTGAATGCTTTCATTTGTGTTACACGCAATGAATGGCTGTTTGATCGGGTCACGCAACAGACACTGCAGGGTTAGGCTGCACGTTACACACAGCTAGTCAGGACAAGTAAACCAGTAGATATAAATCCGTGACATCAAAATATCACCGTGGTCACAGGACATTGGCTTCGGACCGTGAGTGAGTTAAAGTTAAATGGGCTTTTTCGACCTAATCAGCACGTTTCAGCTACAACATGGCTACCTTGATGGAATATGTGTCAGAACAGACTTAAAGTGTCTGATAATATCGATCCAGAGTAACGAAGTCAAACTGATACTCTGTCGGGCAATTCAAAATGGTTTTCTACAATGTGGATAGGCTGACTTTTACCCTTGAATTCTCATAAGGAGAAACCTACATTAGAAGAAGACGGTATGCTTAATGCGACTTTAAACTTACAAAGAAACGAGAGATGATTTTGCTGTCGTTGAAGACATGCCTCATTAGAGAAAACACTTGGGAGTGTGTTCAGGATATGATGTTTGTGCAATAAGATTGGCCAAAGCGGTGATTGGGGTTTGGCACGTGTGATATATGACGAGTATTCGGGTGGGTGACTATCACACCGCTGATCGAGACTGCATACAGGTCACTTCACTCTGGTCACTTGTGTCGTTGTGGTGATTTCCTCTACAACACTTACTCGGCCTCTGCCTTGAATATATAAAATCACGTATCCTAAATGATGCATAACAGGTTTCAATATGGATCCTCTTAACTCCGTGAACATCTTGGTTAGAGCCATACTTCAACAATGCATGAAAAAAACAATTAACAGAAAAGGATGGTTTGACTCTCTGGGTTTGTGAATGCATGTCACAAATGTATCTAGCTCAAACTGGACCATTTCACAGACCGCTTTGTTAATGAGTGTGTCATAAAACAACATACAATCGCAAAAACAAAAAATAAAGAAAATGCCGAAAAAGAAATACACCTTGACCAGTCAGCAAAAACGATATCATGCATACCTCAATAGTCTAATTTTCCCGATATCCGTGTGTCCGTGGGTAAGACATTTCATGCTATAATATGAACACCCATAGCTCCCCCAACGTTGAAAACCAAAGACTGCTAAAACTGTTTTGCATGTTTAACTAGAAGCGACAACAATTTGAAAGATATAGCAGCAGCTGTGTCTTTAGAATCAGCAGAACAATACATCATTTAATCGGTTACTTGAATCCTGTATTAAGATAAGGACTCTTATGATGAAAGAACCCTCCCCTCGAGACAACCGTAGATGAAGAAGCTGTCAAGTTCAGTTAGATGAGAAGGTGCGCCTGTTGGAGAAACTTAGATTGTGTGATGCTTGGTTGTCTCATATGGTTTCATATGGTTTTGCTTCAATGGTTGTGTTCTCTCAGTATTAAAGGTCAGATCACAAAGGCCGGTGAATTTCAACTACAATTTAATTATGAAACTGATAACAAGAATGGCATTGTGTGCAATGTTTAATCGAGGAGGGAGGTGTGCCATGATTTAGATTACTCTTTTCCATTACTGTATACCATTCCATGGCCCCCGAGGATCATTTAACAGTGGAAATACATATTTGTGCTTTTACTGAGTGTATATGTGTGGCGTTGGATGCATTCCAGTTAGATTTGTCTTATTGAAAATTGTAAAATTTGTTATCTGCTATCGTAAAGGGAATTCTGTTGACGTCCTCTATATCAACATATTGTTTCACTTAAATTTGTGCTTTTACTGAGTGTATATGTGTGGCGTTGGATGCATTCCAGTTAGATTTGACTTATTGAAAATTGTAAAATTTGTTATCTGCTATCGTAAAGGGAATTCTGTTGACGTCCTCTATATCAACATATTGTTTCACTTAAATCTTACAGTTACTTGGAATATGAAAACAGTATATGCCAGATTGAACACGCAATGGACTTTTATGTTTGGTATGTGTCATATGCCATTTTAACATGGGAACAGCTGTATGTTTATCAGTTCACGAACGAAGTACAAATGATGTCAACATGAATTCGTTAGACGTTTGTAGTTGATGCCTAGCCTTACTTTCCAGATTCCATCCGTAATGATTTAAATGGAACTATTTCTGAATTATTGATGTGTTATCTACACAATATGGAACTGTAAGCACTAACAATTGTTTAAAATATTTGTTGGATATGATGCGTCTAAAGGAATACAGCCAAATGTTACATTCGCTCTTGGTAATACACAACTCAAGGAACATTCCCCAAGGTATTTTGTCTTTTCTGTTTATGTATGAATCATGAATGAATCACTTATTGTAAGCGTATATATTGCCATGACAATATGAAGAAGTGTGGATAGCTGAAATTCGGTTTTGATGTACATGTATATTAATCACTTAACAAAAGTGTTGTGCGATACATAAAACGTCGGATTTTTCCTTTGATGTGTCACCACTGGGAAAGATAAATGTCTTGGTTTCAAGAGTATTCATTAAATTCAGATTGGGTCCATCAATTCATCTCAGATGACCAAATTAGGTAGATATCGTGACAATCCCGTTTGCACAGTATTTTGTATGGGAGGTTGAAAGAATTATAATAGGTAATTGGTCTCAGTAATCCCATGATATTTGTGCTGGCCTAAGTAAATCAAGAGTCACGGAAAGCTGTGTTGCCGCAACACATTGCCGGTGAATGAAAAATTATTGCCCTCCAAAGGCTTTGTCCGAGGGAGTTGAGAGGAAATATTCAACTGAAAAGCTGTAAGGAAATGCCAGTTTGAAACCACTTCGACCGTTAATAACAACAAGGATTGATTCCAGCACAGGGCAACATGTGGTCGTGACCCTATCTCATATTCAAGATTAACGTCATAGCTACAGGTAATCGCTGTTAACAGGGATCATCGAAATACATTTCGAAATGTTTGCATGTTTACTTGTAGCACACCTATCATAGAATGACAATGATCCATATTTTGAATGTTTGATTCTTCTCAAAATGCACATCTATCTATCTATCTATCTATCTATCTATCTATCTATCTATCTATCTATCTATCTATCTATCTGTCTGTCTGTCTGTCTGTCTGTCTGTCTAGATATTTGTTGACAATAAGATTCTGGTCTGTCGCTGTAATTTTACAAAATAACTTCACAGTTAAGTGAGTTACAATTCTTGCATCCCATCTTCCCTGGTACCTGAATGACACATTATTATATTTACATTACTAGGAAATGCTACAATTGCCTGCAATCACCTAATCATGCTTCATTTAGTCCTGCATTACACGCCTAATCAAGACATTGTTGGCTGAACCGAAATGATTTTGTGGATATAAATGTACATGTGATCGTTAATATGCTTATGTACAACTGTCGAAAGCATGTTAACAATATTGTCTTTGAAATGTACACTGGTACAAACAAATACACTTAATATACTTTTAATGTATACACACTGCCAAGAAACACAAGTAATATCTTGATAACGAGATATAATTTGAATAACTACCAAATGTAACATTCCAGATTGTCCATGTAAAGAATGTATATCAAGGAAAGATGAAATTATTACTATTTGCTTTGATATTCTTATCACTTGTACTCAAACTGGTTCGTACACAGTGTTTTCTGCATAAACGATGTATTTTTACTTACCAACATGTCTGGCGAATGAACGTTACAACCAAATTTTCGCAGTTTGTAAACAGAGAAAATTGAAATTATTTTTATAATACATGTGTCGGACTATTCAATCAGATGCTTTCTAAACCCTTTGATACAAGACCATGTTTCTCCATAATTGACACTGTAAGTCATTAAAAATATTTAAACAGTATATGTGTATTACGATGATATGGTAGCATACATATTAGCATATGCCTTGGTGTGCCTTGTCTTTAGCACTTCTGGGATTATGAGACAATTTCCATAAACGTAGACTGTATATCATTCGTTACAATGCCATCTGACAAAGGACGAGATGCAACTGCATGGCGAGGGTTCTTATATGCTTTCGATTCTCATCGATCGTGGACACTTCTTACTTTGGTTAGAAAAATAATTGACATCAATGGACACATATCAAAGGGTTATTCCTATCTACAAGGCAAGGATCTCCTATCATAGCCACCCCAGGCCATGACACAGACAAATGGGGCTTTTCCAGTAAATGAGATCGGATGCCAAACTATTAGTCCCAGTAAAACAATTACGTGATACGGACAGTGACAATGTATATACAATAGGTATATTGACATTCAAAACCCAATACTTAATGGGAATACTGTTTTCTAATGTTTGAAAGAATGAAAGTGTCTTTGAAATGTTTTGCAATAATAAATCTGACATTGCGCAAACGAAAACAACCCATTGTAGGTTACACAGACACAAACACAGACACAGACAGAGACACATGTACGTGTTACACATGTGTAAAATGATCTGATACGTGCAATAAAATGTTCTCTCATTTATTTCCTTGTTGAACCGCCAGCGAAATGACGACAACCTGTAAATGAATCAGACAATCCGATGATCAATATTGTAAGCATCCAGCTGGATGCCATTCATGCCTAACCGCATGTCGCTTGGGACCAGCGTGAAAGCATCTGGGGGTGATGATTCAAGGTTAATCAGGTTTATAATTTCTGATGCATATATACTGTAAGTATTAAGTTTACTAAAATTTCAGTCATTCAAATTTCTTTACTCATAGGTCTAAGGCCGTGGACTTGTAATCCAAAAGTTGCAGGATGTAATCCCACTTACACCAACCATACCTCTGTAACTAATTCAACTAGTATACATAATGCATTTAAACTAGCCACGTTTCTAACGCTTGAGTATCACATGACATCCCTATGGACGCACATGATAAAAAAACCCATGCAGATCAGTCTGTACCTGACCACCATGATGGAAAGTTGTTTCACCTCACTGTCTGGGAAACACTGCATGTTAAGTACCAATTTACGTTTCTTTCAACTCATATCATTTCTAACTGTATTACTTCATTATCATTTGTATTGATAATGAATTACTGATAAGTAATTTTTGACAACAGTTTAACGATATGTTTTTCAAATGTTCATTCATCCAAATGTCCTTGTATAATTTTAATACGCATCGGAAAGGTTTTTAACGCCAAAATTAATATATAAAGTGCATTAATGACCTAAGGACAAGGAATTGTTTTTGCTCATATTGTACTTTTTTTTAACCTAATCAGAGCTAATCAGTTTTCATCGATGCCCATCAGTTGTGAAACCTTTCTCAGCCAGATTTGTTGCACAAGTGTTCACCAACATATGTCGACGTTTCAAGGATGACGTGTGTCGACTTGATAAGTTGCATCATGGCACAAATATAATAAACAGTATCGGATCTTTTTGTTTTTGCATCTACATATACTATAATATCTTTATATATTATTATTATCAATAAAATACTTTTCCATGTTTTTTCACAGAGTCTCATGTCTTGTTTATAAAACCGATCGGAGTTTATATGACGGGCATATATCCAACGTTGCACTTTACGTCCAGCCTTACGTTTGAAGGTGTTTATTGAATCCAAGCGAACTATCATTCAAAGCATCATTGACGTCCTTTCATTTCATTTGCGTCCACGTAATTCTCTTGTATACCAAGACCTAACACCCATCCTGTCAATGAGCTGCTGACCATCCAATTTTCACTATCCTCATCTCGTCCAGATCACTGACCATTGGTTCTGACAGGCTGGAATTGCCAGAGAACCTTTGTAGCTGCGGGCTTTCCGTTGCCCCTAGTATCAAGGCACATTCGTTAACAGGCAATTTCCGATAAATCCCCTTTGTCCCTGTCTCCGTCTAGACCTGCCCTTCGATTGTCTTTGTGTAAACATTACCTGGCCTTCGTTATAGACGCATTATCTGCTCATTTGTCCCAATAGTCAGTCGGCGTGAGGATTGGAAACTAATTGAAGACAGTCTATTTTATGAATGGTTCGTTGTTCGTTGAACGTGAAGATTGGAACCAGGTCACACGGATTGTGATGATTTCAGTTCTGGATCGTTTATATAGAGGATTGCGTTTGGTTATAGTAATGTGGTACGCCAGGCACTCGATATTTCTGGAGACAATATACAGGCCACCATGGACGCCGCACTTCGTTATATAGTCGTAGAAATGCAGATAGAGTCACAAGAGGTGAGATTCAAATATGCTATGATAATAATATTTTAGTTTGGAAGCCATTTAAAAAGAGAGGCTGGATAGAACATTGAATGCATTTGTGATTAGCATACTAGTTCTGATGTACGACTTGGAATTTGGCATAGTGTTGAGACAGATGTTGGTTGTAGTAATCTATGCATTGTGTGGAAGGTAAGATGAAATGTTTGAGGAAATAAGTGTGATGTCTGTCAGCTGACGTTCACCCCGTATGGGGCGTAAATAAGCACGAGAGTAACAGTTAAATGTACGGACATACAGACGAGTAGACAGGCAGAAGTGAACACATCGCTATTATTGTCATAATCGTCAAATCAAATCAGGATTGAGCGGCAAGACTGTGTAACTTGCTGTGATGGGTGTGATGCAGCTCCAGTCGCTGCTGAAGTTTCCTGTCAACTGCTGTAAATATAACATCACCAACATTCATTTATGTCCAAGTCGTTCAGTAAACACAATGTGAAACACGTAAATGCAGTCTCCTCCCCTCCTGCCACAGATCGAGTTAGAAAAGAGATACAAATAGCAATCAGGATAAGTTGTTGAACGATACTGATTATGTGGCTTCTGCTAAACCACGTGAGGTACAGACATCGATATGCGATAATGGCCTTGAATGATAGTGTGGCACTTTCGCCTCTTTACCACTGGACACGATCTAGTCTCTGTGCACATGGGACAACGATGGGCTAGGTAATAGATGGGGAATCAGTTTCTACATAATCTGGCTCCATGTACATGTTGTTAGAGTAGCTCTAAGGTCAGGGTGCCCTGTGTCTGCGGTGCTGGAGGAGTGTCTGTTGTATTCGACATCATTACTCTGAATCTATACAGAGATAAACATTTAGTACCGACCCCGTCAGTCCGAGATACCGAGTCTTAAACAGCACATTTTAACTTGGTTGCCTCGAAGTATCATCTGTACCCGAGCGTTTTGTATCATCCACAAATGGCGCATGCATACACATTTGTACAAATGAGCACATACAAGTGCACATGCACATAAAGAAACATGGACACTTATATGGGCACATGTACATGGCCGTTTCTTTAGCAGTGATATTAAATCCGAAATACATTTAACCAAGGTTTAGCACGCCACAGCTTCCTCCACTGTTGCTTTTATTCTACACATGTACATTTGGCTTCAACATATTGTCCACAAATCCGCCCGACTGGTTAACAAGGTATTATTCCCCACCGTATTACCACCAATAAAGAAAAATGCAAGTCAAAGTTGTCATGTGAAAATAATTATTGTCAACGAATAAGCTTTGTCCTAACGAAGTGTAAGAACTCGGAGACAGCAGTGTAAAGGCGGACCGAAACATAAATATTATTTTGCAGTCATGTTCTTGATAGTTTTATTGCAATCTGTACATCCTTCTAATACTATCAAATTGATGTGCTAACTCTCAGTGTCGACATCGTAACCGCCAACGCCTACAATAATTCCTTGTTCTCGCGTTATTTCGAGATTCGCTTCTCGTCAATGGACAGTATACGAGGTGGTCACAAGGATGTAATGCATCTTAGAAGCCACAGAAATATCCCTTGTGAGATGTATACAGAAATGACAGAAATGACATTTGTTTTATTAAAGTGGTGGTCAGAACGGGATGAAACTACTAAAGAATTTCTGCCGGAAAGACTGAGAATAAGAAACATTTCACATGATGCAGAGACTTGAAGGGAGGCGACAGCTTAAATAGTGTACACTGGCGTGCAATTGTAGTAGGCTTTGTTTTATGCTTGGTAGGTATGTTAGAAGTACGGACGTACATAGTTGATCAGCCTATGTCAGCTGGCTAGAGTGAACTGTGAAGTACATCGATGTACAACGGTGAATGCCAAAATGTTAAGATACATGTTGCGCTTGTTTTATGGGTTTCTGTTACTTGGAATGGTATACACAATGTATGACTCCCCACTATAACCATACAACATTAGGCGAATTGCTCTCTCCTCTAGTCATGTAGCATTCGATCAATGTCCGTCCACTGAAGCTATGAAACATCTTTCACTATGGTCATCTAAAATGCCGTACCGCGTGAATCTCTTTCCTCGATACAAGCAGTGAATTCCTCTCCACTATAGTCATGTAACATGCAGTAAATGTCTCTCACTACAATGATGTAACATTCAGTGACGTCTCTCACTATAATTATCTAACTTGCAGTGAATATGTCCCTGCTCTAGTCATGTAGCATTCAGTGAATGTGTCCCCACTGTAGTCACTTAACATACAGTGAATATCTCTCAGCAATACTGATGTGACATGCAGTGCATCTCTCATGTAATATGCAGAAAAGATCCCTTGGCTATACTCATGTAACATGCAGTGAATGACTCTCTACTCTGGTCATGTAACATGACTGTAGTGAATATCTCTTGGCTATAGTCATGTCACATGCATTGACTGACTCTCCATTCTTGCCATGTAACATGTAGTGGAAATCTCTTGGATATAGTCATGTAACATGTAGTGAATGACTCTATATTCTAGTGATGTAACATGTAGTGAATATGTCTTGGCTATAATCATGTAACATGCAGTGAATGTCGCTCCGTTTCTGTTCAGGTCTTGTGATTTGGGTTTTGTTCCGTTTCAGAGTTAAGTCACATAAGAAGGAACGCCTGTTACAGAAGCTTACATTGGTTGTCTCATATGGCGTCAGTGGTTGTGTTCTTCCAGTATTAAAGGTCAGATCACAGAAGTCGGTGAATTTCAATTACAATTTAATTATAAAACTGATACAGGACTGGCATTGTGTGCAGTGTTTAATCGGGGAGGTGTGCTGTGATGTAAATTACTCTCTTCCATTCCTTGGTCCCCGAGGGTCATTTAGCAGAGAAAATATGCATTTGTGCTTTTAGCTGGCGTGTGTGGTGTATGTATACGGCATTTAAAGTATGTCTGATTAGATTTCTGAGTTAGATTTCTCTCATTGAAACTATGATTGCTGTGCCATGTTGATGACATTGAGCTGTAGCCAATAACACAGATTTAAAACAGTAGTCGGATATGCTCAGAAAACAGGAACCATTTATAATATAATGTATATAACAATCGGTTTTAATAACATTCCACTCAACGTCATGTCCGAATCAAAAGCTTTTGCTATTGTTGTAATGTTTGTAGTGTTTAGAACATCTTTACCTGCCTCGTTTATCTGAATTTACGATTTTGTGTCATTGTAACCGATGACTGTATTTTCCACAAACCTCTGATCTTCCACGGTATTCAACATGCAGAGTTATGAGACAATTACATCTCCCTTAACAGTAGAGAAAGCCATTCAATTCTGACAGTTGGGACCGCAACATAGTGCTGATAAAGGTCTCACCCACACGTCGACCATGTCAGGGGTTAGTAAATCGTGTTACCCGAAACTCTGACCACCGCCATATAATATTGCTTTGTGCGGCGTAAAGCTAAACTCACTCACTCACCTGAAGTTCTTCAATGGGCCTCTTAACGGGCCAAATACCTTTGAATATTCTTGTTTTACAAATTTTCTTTTTGTGTCGCTTTTCGTCATGTATTTCCTTTGATGTGTCCACTGGGAACGCCATGTTGCTGGGCTACTGGTGAGGGGTATAACTTAACTAAACTTACCACTGGGAAGGATAAATGTGTTTGTTTCAAGAGTATTCATTAAACTGGGCTTTGGGTCAAATTAATCAAATTAATAAACATCGTGACAATCCAGTTTGTACAGTGTTGCATATGGGAGGTTGATTAGGTAATAATTTTGTTCTAGGAATCCCATGACATTTGTGTTAAGTGAATCAAGAGTCACCGAAAGCTCTGTTTCCAAAGCTTATTGCTGATGGATGGAAAACTATTGCTCTCAAAAGACTTTATCAATGGAGGTTAAAAGGAAAGTTTCAGTTGAAAAGCTGTAAACAATATGCCATTTCAAAATCACTATGATCTGTTTTAAATGACTAATGATGTCCAGCAGGAGTAAGTGACTGCAGTACCAGGCGACCCGTTGCTGTGCAGTACCAGGCGACCCGTTGCTGTGCAGTACCAGGCGACCCGTTGCTGTGCAGTACCAGGCGACCCGTTGCTGTGCAGTACCAGGCGACCCGTTGCTGTGCAGTACCAGGCGACCCGTTGCTGTGCAGTACCAGGCGACCCGTTGCTGTGCAGCACCAGGCGACCCGTTGCTGTGCAGTACCAGGCGACCCGTTGCTGTGTAGTACAATGCACACTATTTGTGCCATATGGTCTTATGACCATTATGACCTTATCTAATATTTACGAATAACGCCGAAAGTTATGTGTTAAAACAAAACCTTTCGAAATGTTTTCGTGTTTACTTTATAACACACTCATCCCGGAAAGGCCATAAATGGACCTGAGTGGTTTTGTGGATATATTACATTAAACTGGGCTTTGGGTCAAATTAATCAAATTAATAAACATCGTGACAATCCAGTTTGTACAGTGTTGCATATGGGAGGTTGATTAGGTAATAATTTTGTTCTAGGAATCCCATGACATTTGTGTTAAGTGAATCAAGAGTCACCGAAAGCTCTGTTTCCAAAGCTTATTGCTGATGGATGGAAAACTATTGCTCTCAAAAGACTTTATCAATGGAGGTTAAAAGGAAAGTTTCAGTTGAAAAGCTGTAAACAATATGCCATTTCAAAATCACTATGATCTGTTTTAAATGACTAATGATGTCCAGCAGGAGTAAGTGACTGCAGTACCAGGCGACCCGTTGCTGTGCAGCACCAGGCGACCCGTTGCTGTGCAGCACCAGGCGACCCGTTGCTGTGCAGCACCAGGCGACCCGTTGCTGTGCAGCACCAGGCGACCCGTTGCTGTGCAGCACCAGGCGACCCGTTGCTGTGCAGCACCAGGCGACCCGTTGCTGTGCAGCACCAGGCGACCCGTTGCTGTGCAGCACCAGGCGACCCGTTGCTGTGCAGTACCAGGCGACCCGTTGCTGTGCAGTACCAGGCGACCCGTTGCTGTGCAGTACCAGGCGACCCGTTGCTGTGCAGTACCAGGCGACCCGTTGCTGTGCAGTACCAGGCGGCGACCCGTTGCTGTGCAGCACCAGGCGACCCGTTGCTGTGCAGTACCAGGCGACCCGTTGCTGTGTAGTACAATGCACACTATTTGTGCCATATGGTCTTATGACCATTATGACCTTATCTAATATTTACGAATAACGCCGAAAGTTATGTGTTAAAACAAAACCTTTCGAAATGTTTTCGTGTTTACTTTATAACACACTCATCCCGGAAAGGCCATAAATGGACCTGAGTGGTTTTGTGGATATATTACATTAATTTGTATCGTCAGAATGCTTATGTATTATTATAGTATATTCATTATAGGATATTCATATAGCGCACATATCCATGGGACTATTGCTTGCTCAAGGCGCTGATATTTGTTTCCCTCAATCACTGGATGCCCGTCTCAGCGTCACATCGTATAATCAGTCTCAGCTCCCTGGGGAATATACAGCTCTTGCTGCCACGAGGCGCACCGAGTTTATTGTGGCTCTCTCATTCTAACAAGGTACCCAATTGACAGCTGGGTGGACTGGGACAAATAGTCACAGCACTCTGTCCAAGTTTACTGCACGTTGCTGTACTCGCAACTAGGTGCATGCATGTATTGATGTGGTCACCATCTGGTCATATACCAACGGTTTCGTGGGTTCCTTTAAGTGCACAGGGTTGCGTACTGCGCACACTGTGCAATTGCTAAAGCCTGGTAACAATATTGTCTTACTACTATTTTCGTTGATATTCTCATCTTTTGTAATCTATACATTGGTTTTTACACAGTGTATTCTACATTAAAGACTTATATTATACTTGTCTGGTCTGTCAGATGGTTTCTAGTCAATACATATTTAAATAATTAATGTGTGTGTTCCGATAATATTTTCGCATAAATTTTAGCCCACGCCTAGATGATGACTGACCCTTTAGCTCGGAGACTATTTTCAGAACCATATCATTCGCTAATGCCACGTGACGAGGGCGAGATAGAACAGTAGTGGTGTAAGGTTCTTACAGGCTTTCGATTGTCACTGATCGTGGACACTTCTTACTTTGGTCAGAAGAATAGTTGGCATGAATGGACACATATCAAAGAGTTAGTCTTACCTGCAAGGCCAGGATCTCCTATTACAGCCACCCCACGAGACAGCCATATGGGGCTTCTTTAATGGATGAGAGTCTATGCCACACTATGATTAGTCCCAATAAACAATGATGCGGACAATGACAATGTACATGGAACAGGTACACTGACATTAAGAAAAAATATATGCTTAACGGGAATGCTTTTTTTTCTATTGCTTGAATGGATGAAATTGTCTTTGAATTTTTTTGCAATAATATAACTGACAGTCAAAGACACGTGCTGACACAGACACAGACACACTCACAGACACACTTGTGTTACATATATCCTCAACAAAAGATTTGTGCAATAAAATATTCTCTTTCTTGCTTGTTTGTTGGACCATTAGCGAAATGACGACGTGTTTGTATCAGACAATCCGAGGATCGATACTGTAGGTATGGGGGTACGAGGACACACTCACAATAACTACCCTGTCCAGTTTGACGCCACGCCTGACTGAACACATGTCGCTTGGGACAAAACTAAAGCGGAATTCGGTGGTGATGATACATGGTTAATCCGCTTTTACTTTTTGGTGTATATCGATGCATTTTGATATAATCAGTAAAATTCTTTTCCACGTTTTTCAAATAATCTAATCTCTTGTTTATAAAACGCAATCAGAGTTCATATGAATTATATCCAACGTTACACTTTATAACGTCTAGACTTATCTTTGAAGGTGTTTATTGAATCCAAGCGAACTATCATTCAAGGGATCATTGACCTCCTTCCATTCCATTTGCGTCTAAATAATTCTCTTTTATAACAAGGTCTAACACCCACCCTGTCAATGAGCTGCTGACCATCCAATTTTCACAATCCCCATCTCGTCCAGATCACTGACCACTGGTTCTGACAGGCTGGAATTGCTAAAGAGTCTTTGTAGCTGCGGGCTTTCTGTTGCCCCGTGTATTAAGGAACATCCGTAAACAGGCAATTTCCGATAAATCCCCTTTGTCCCTGTCTCCGTCTAGACCAGCCCTTCGATTGTCTTTGTGTAAACATTATGTGGACTTCGTTATAGACGCATTATCTGCTCATTTGTCCCAATAATCAGTTGGCGTAAGGATTGGAAATTAGTTGGCGAGAGTCTATTTCATGAACGGTTCGTCGTTCGTTGACTGTAATGATTGGAGCCAGGTCACACGGATTGTGAAGGTTTCGGTTTTGATTATTTCAAGAGAGGATTACGTTTCATCAGTATACCGTGGGAAGTCAGGCACTCGATATTTCTGGAAACATTGTAAACCAAAAGTCACTGTGTTCTGTAATCTGATTGGTTGAAAAACATGATCAGATGGTATTAGATTCCCGGAAACTGCAAGACTATTCACTGCATAGTGACACTTAAACAATTATTTGTTGTGTCATCAACAGTGGTGACGTCATTCAAATCATATTGTGACGTAAAGTTAGAATGACGTCACAAGTGAGCAACTCCAGATGCTACCATGGGAACCAGCTGAAATGGTCAGCTGATGACACTTCACTGATGTACCCGTACTTGGTGTAAATGAGTGCCGACAGTAAAACCCATTTGGTTTACTTTTTTGTTTACAATGTCGATAAACATCACGTGTTGGTCAATTTCCGGGTGTTATTGGGTATTTGAAGCACGGGAATGCATTTGGAACCGACGGCGTCAGCTTCAATTACCCAATAACAACCGTAAATTGGCCAACACATGATGTTTATTCCTAAATGTACAGATCATTTTAATGCCCCACTTCGTTATATCGTCATAGTATTGCTGATAAAGACATACGAGGTGAGGTAAGAGATTCAAGCATGTTGTGATAGTGATATTTTATTTTGGAAAACATTTGAAATGAAAGACTTGATGAAACGTTGAATGTAACTGTTGTGATGAACGTAGTAGACAGAGAGACAATAGACAACCAAACATTACTGGTATAATCACCAAATCAAATCAGGATTAAATGGTAAGGCTGTGTTACTTGTATTGATGAACGTGATGTTACTTCACCCGTTGCTGAAGTTTCCGGTCAACTGCTGTTTGTCGTCAAATAGTTATAACATTACCAAGTACGACGTTAATTAAGCAACAATTTTTGTGTCCATGTAGCTCAGTAAACACAATGTGAAACGCATTATTTCAGTCTCCTTCTCTCCTGTCTGAGACATAGCACATATCGAATTGGAGCACGGATACAAATAGCAATCAGGATAACTACGTGATATATACTAAACCACATGAGACACAAATATTGATACGCGATAATGGCCCTGAATGATATGTGGCACTTTCGCTTCATTCCCAGCGGCCATGATCCACTCTCAGTACATATGGGACAACACTATGATAGGTATACCTATGCAAAACAATGGATGGAGAATCCGTTTCCACAGAATCTGGCTCGATGTACCTAGCGTATCCACTTAGTATGACGAGGAGACCTGTGGTACCGGTAGTGTAAACGGGTTTGGTTTAATCGACATCGTTTCTCTTAATATGTAAAATGATGCACATTTACTATTGATCCCATCAATCCGAGACACCGAGTCTATATTAAGAGTACTGTCACCCACTGGTGTGACGAACTTCGTAAAGTATAGTCTTTATCCGAGTGTGTAAATTTGTACAAATGAGCACACATACACCTCGACATATAGAAACCTGCACGCAGACGTGGACACACGTACACACGTACATTTACGTCTCTTTAGCCGTGATATTGAAATGGAAACATCTTAAACCCAGTTTTAAGACGCCATAGCTTCCTACAATGTTTTTATTTTACGTTCCAACATTTACATTTAGCTTCTACACATTACCCAGAGTCTGCTAGACTGATTCATACACACGTTGACTTGCTTTCCGCTATGATTATGTAAGATGCAGGGAATGTTTCTCCCATGCAGTTCCGATGTATTGAATTTGATTTCAGCACATCAATATGTCCCCGTGGTCACGGGACCTTGGTAAAGCTCTTCAGAGCGTGAGTTAAAGTTATACAAGATTTTCAAGTTAATCAGGACGTTCCAGCTATAACATGGCTGCCCCAATGGAATACGTGTCAGAGCAGACATAAAATGTCTGATAAGATCGATCCAGAGTTACGAAGTCAAACTAATACCCTGTCGGGCTGTCAGCTGAAAATCGTTTTCTACAATTTGGATACGCTGACTTTTACCCATGGATTACCATAAGGAGGAATCTATATTACACGAAAACAGTATGCTTAATGCGACTTTAAACCTACAAAGAAACGAATGATTTGCAGTCTTAGAGACATGTCTCATTAGAGAATACGCTGGGAAGTCTGTTCAGGATATGGTGTTTGTGCAACAAGACTGGCCAAAGCGGCGATTGGGTGTTGTGGTGGACACATGGCATGCTTGATATGAGCAGTTTATGGTGACTGTCACACAGCTGATCGAGACTGCCAGTGGCCTCTGTAAGAGGTCACTTTACTCTGGTTACTTGTGTCGTTGTGGGGATTTTCTACGCAACCCTTAACCCAAGCCTTGAATATATAAAATCAAGTATCCCAAACGATGTATGACAGGTTTCAGTAAGTCTGTCAACCCCGTAAATATCTTGGTTACAACCGATCTACAGCAATTCAATGCAGGCGATTAATCGGAAAGGATTGGAAAGGATGGTTAGACTATCTGAGTTTGTGAATGTATGCCACAAATGAGTTTGGCCCAAACCCGACTATTTCACAGACCGCCTTAAATCTATACTACATCAACTCCCTTCCCTAGACATTACGATCCGGAACTGCAACAACCAGCTCATCACTTCCGTCTACCGGAAGCCTACCCATACCAACCAGTATGTCCATCATCACTCCAATCATCAGCCCCACATCAAGAGAGCCATCGTTTCAACCCTCGCCAAGAACAACAAGAAATAGCCCACCTCAAATCTACCTTCATCACCCTGAATGGCTACCCAAAACACATAGTAGAAACCACCATCAACAGGGCCTTAGAACATCGTGACCAACCTCCTGCTAAACGCGAACCATCCCCTGTCTGTGTGAATATTTCCTATGTTAGATCCATCGGTCATCACATCAGTAGACTTCGAAAGAAAAGTGCCAGCATTGACACTACCTTCTCCTCTGGAAAATCCCTAGAGTCTTTATTAACAGCCAGTGGTAAATGAAACGGCCAAACTAACCCAAGACCAAGAGGGTGTGTATACAAAGTGAAATTATCATGTACCAGCAACTACATAGGAGAAACAGGCAGGCCCCTGTGCATTCGCATCAAAGAGCACAAAGCATCGGTGAAAAACTCGGATATGAAATCAGCACTATCAGAACATGTCTTAAAAAACTCCGGTCACACCATAAATTGGGAGGACACTGACATTTTGGCCGGATCTACCGCTTCAAACCGGAAATTAACAGAGATCATGGTGTCTTCCTACCAAATGCGTGGTGCACAGAATATAGTCATCAGTGAACATGTATCTCTTTGTTTCTCCACTATCACTGTACATGCCTTCAGGCGTTTTCCTATATTGTTTACATCAGTGGCTTCCAATCATCCTATCATGTTAATCCTATCCTTCTAGTTGTAAAAACACTCAGTAGATCCGGTATATCAACACTTGAGTTAATCCTCTTGGTCTCTGTACATATCATCTGTAATTACTATCTCCTTGGCTTCGAATTCCTGTACATACTATATAATTTTGCTCATTACAATACTATCATGTCATTTACGTCGTGTTGTAAACATTAAAGAAGTTGTAAATCCATACCATTTGTTGTCATGTCTCGAATATAAATGTGTTCACGATTTTGTATCAGTGTAAGTCATGAGTATATTTTTCACAGACGGCTGTGACCTGCAGGAGAAGCCAGCAACTGTCGCCTTTTGCAACTATGGCGTGGCTCCTAACAGTAGAAAAAGCTTTCAACTCAGCTGGTACCACAGGATATTGTTGACACTGGTGTCAAACCTCGCTCACTCCTAGAACATCTCAACGGACAGCAAATCGTGTTACCTAAAGTACTTAAATACGCAAGTCAGATAACATTGAACGTCCAGGAATACCATTACTTTACATATTTTCATCTTCTCTATTTACGAGTGAATCATTATTTTCCATGTGTGATATATCTATTTATGAGTGAATCATTATTTTCCATGTGTGATATATCCGCCTATTTTCTTTGATGTGTCACCACTGGGAAGGATAAGTGTGTTTGTTTCAAGAGTATTCATTAACCTGAGTTTTGAGTCCGTCAGTTCATCACGGAAGAACAAATTATTCACATATCGTGACGATCCAGTTTATACAATATTTATATAGGAGGTTGAAAGATTTATAAAAGGTAATAGTTTTGTCCTACGAATCCCATAATATTTGTGTTAAGTGAATAAAGAGTCACCGAGAGCTGTGTCGCTGCAGCCTAACTGATAACTGGAAAATTATTGCTCTCCAAGCGCTTTTTCAGTGTTAGGTAAGGGAGAAAGTTCCGATGGAACCATTTCAAAATCACTGTGATCGTTCTTAAATGAAATCTCTCAAATGGGAATATATGGTGAGCAACAACAGTAATTGACTGCAGTAGCAGGCAGCACGTGGACATGTAAAATTAGGCACGATCTTTCTGACATACAGTCTTATGTCATATGGTCTTATATCATATGGTCTTATGTCATATGGTCTCATGAAATAATGTGACAGGTATAGGTCAGTAGTTGTAAAAACATAGCTGCTAACAAACAACATGAGTGTTAAAACAAAACTTTTTGAAAATGTTTTCGTGTTAACTCTTAACACACCTAATATAGAATGAGGATGACTCAGTTTTTGTCATGTTTGAGTAGGCTTCTAGATTTTTTGAAACACATCTCCTTTAAACTTAACGAAATCAGCAGATTGACGATGCTAAAGTTTGACATGTATTTTTCAGTACGGTGGCATATTTTCCTTAGTTTGTTAGATTTTCATTTTAGTATTTAATATATTTGTTGACAGTAACACTCATTTTGTTGCTGTCGTTTAAAAATAGCTTCATATTCAGGTGAGCTGTCCCTTTGTGCACTCCTCCCACGTAACAAGCAGTGAATTGTGTCAATCTTTATTTAAAACGATTTAGCTATAATATATATTTTGGGAAACGTGTAAGTTATCATTACACATACAAAAACACAGACAGGAACACAAACAGACACATAGGCACATACTTGCGTTACACATATGAAATGATTTGTGCATTCAATTGTTCTCTCTTTTACGTCCAGCTGGACGCCAGTCCCGTAGAATCCAAGGGTGATGATGCACGGTGCATCCGATTCATAATTTCCGAAGTATATATATTGTTATATCATTATATATCATTAAACTGAATAACATTCTTGTCCATGTTTTTCACACAGTCGCATCTCTTGTTGATAGAACTAGATTAGAGTTAATATGAATTGTGTGCAACGTTGGCCTGTAAGTCCAGGCTTATCTTTGAAGGTGTTTATTGAATCTAAGCGAACTATCACTCAAAGGATCATCGAACTCCTTCCATTTCACTTGCGTCTCTTTTATAACAATCACTAACACCCATCATTGAGCTGCTGACCATCAATTTTCCCTGTCCTCATCTCGTCCAGATCATTGACCATTGGTTCTGACAGGCTGAAGTTGCCAGAGACCTTTCGTACCTGCAGGCTTTCCGTTGTCCCGTGTATCAAAGTACATTCCTAAGAAGCCAATTTCCGATAAATCCCCTTTGTCTCCGTCTCGGTCTAGACCTAAGAAAGGATGACAATATATGGATGAACAACTTCTTTATTGGTATGAGAGCGACGATTCGGTGTAGGTCAACAGCTGCCCTTCAATTGTCTTTGCGTAAACATTATCGCGCCTTCGTTATACACGCATTATCTGCTCATTTGTCCCAATAGTCGGTCGGCGTGAGGATTCGAAATTAGTTGGCGAGAGTCTATTTCATGAACGGTTCGTTGTTCACTGACCGTGAAGATTGGAACCAAGTCACCCAATATTGTGAAGATTTCAATTTTGGATCGTTTTTAGGGAGGATTACGTTTGATCGCTTTGATATGGAACGTCAGGCGCTCGATATGGAGCGGCCATAAGGGATGCCCCAGCTCGTTATATGGCCGTGGTATGACAGATAAAGTCATAAGAGGTGAGGTAAGAGATTCAAATATGTTTTGAAAACAATATTTTATGAATGACTCGTTGCTCATTGACTGTGAAGATTGCAACCAGGTCACCCGACATTGTGAAGTTTTCAGTTTGGATAGTTTTCAGGGAGGATTACGTTTGGTCAATGTATTATTGAAGTCCGGCACTCGATATCAATGGAGACAATATACAGGTCAACACTGATGACTTACTTCGTTATATCGTCGTTGTATTGCATCTCAGGTCATAAGAGGGGAGGTAAGAGATTCAAATATGTTGTGATAATAATGTCTTATTTTGAAAAGAGAAGAGGGGTTTATGAAACATTGAATGCATTTGTGATTAACGAACTACTTCTGATGTGGGTCGTGGAATTTGGCATCGTGACAGAGGATGGTTGTAGGATTCGTTGTGTTGTCGGGAACCGCAAAAGTATGCCGAACTATATGTTGAAATCAGTACGAATGCTTGTCAGCTGAGGCTCGTAGCACATGGCAAAGCCTCTGTGTGTTGTCAAAGGTATGATGGAATGTTTGTTGAGATGACACCACATGGACGGACGGGCATCGATAGACACGAGAGTAACAGTAAAATGGACGGACGAGCAAACGCGAAGACAGACAGAGCTGGATAGACAAATAATATTGTCATAATCGTCAAATCAAATCAGGAATAAGTGGTCAGTCTGTGTCACTTGCTGTGATGAGTATGATGCTCCTCCAGTCGCTGCCGAAGGTTTCCGTCAACTGCTGTTTGTCGGTCCCATAAACATAACATCACCAACTACGGCGCCACACAATATTCATTCATGTCCATGTAGCTCAGTAAACACAACGTGAAACACGTATATTCAGTCTGATCCTCTCCTGTCTGAGAGATAGCACTGCCCGTTTTCGAGCGCGGACTCAAACAGCGATCAGGTTATGTTGTTGAACGATATTGATTACGTGACATATTCTAAACCATAAGAGACCCAGACATCGATATGCGATAATGGCCCTGAATGATAGTGTGGCACTTTCGCTTCATTCCCATCATCTACTCCAAGTACGTGTGGGACACCGGTAGGATATGTATATCTATTCAACACAATGGATGGAGAATCAGATTCCACGGAATCTGGCTCAATGTACATGGAGTATCCACTTAGTCAGACGTAGGCAGGGAACGCATTGGCCACCGTAGTGTAAAAGTGTTTTAATTGAAATCGTTACACATAATCTATACAGTGATACACATTTAGTACTGATCTCATCAATCCGAGACTCCGAGTCTTCAGGACTATAGTCAACGATTGGTGTGTCGAACGTCTCTGTCTCGAAGTTTAAGCTTTATCCGAGCGTACTGCGTCATCCACACATGGCGCATGCATACACATTTGTACAAACACGCATTTGCAGACACACATACACATGCACATGTAGAAACATGCACGCATACATGGTCACATACACGTACGTACACACGTACATGCACGTCTCTTTAGCACTGATATTTGAATCCAAAATCATATTAAATATTAAATCCAGTTTTCACACTTCACAGCTTCTGACACTGTCTTGCTATTATTTTCAGACATCCATCCGACTGGCTCACACTAGTGTTTAGAAACAGTGTACCCCCCACCGTATTACAGTCGACAAACAAAATGAAAGTCAAAGTTGTCAAGTGAAAATAATTATTGTTTACGAATAAGCAACATGAAGTTAGAAACGGATTGGGGATTGCGGGCGGATTGGGGTTTGGGGATTGGGGATTCGAATCCCGAATCTGAATATTTTGTCGAGATTCGGAATTATGACCAACAGTGTCAATATACATTATCATACTATCATGTGGTGAAAATGTGAAAATGTGATTAAATGCCATTAAATGAACTCGCTTTATGATAAGTTACCTAGACATAACAATGTCTAAAGTTACAAATGAGATTTCCCCAGAAGTAGCAGGAAAACACGAAACAGTTGATTTAATGGAAAGGAATCCTTGTTCTCTCGTTGTTTCGAGACATGCTTCTCGTCAAAAGACAGTATATAGGGATTCAGGAACTCACATCGCATCTGAGAAGCTAATAACGCCTCACCACAGAAATGTTCTCTTTGAGGTGTATACAGAAATGACAGAAATGACATTTGCTTTACACAAATAGAAAGTGGTGCTCAGAACGGGATCAAAATACTAAGCCTCGAAAGAAGGTCACAATGTAAATGTTGTACATTGCTGGCATGCGGTTGTCGTAGACTTTGCTTTATGCTTGGGGTGTATGTTAGAAGTACGGGTGTACATAGATGGACAGTGAATATCAGCTGGCTACATTGTATTGTGATGCAGATTGGTGTTCACTGGATGCTCCCAACGGTGAATGTCAAAATGTTAAACTGGATGTTTTCCTTTTGAATGGCTTTTAGTTACTTTGTATGTTTCATGTCAAACATGCTGTGCTTGTTTGATGGGTTTCCGTTACATGCAATGCATGACTCCCTACTTTATCCATACAACATGTAGTGAATTCCTCTCTGCTCTACTCATGTAGCATTCAATGAATTACTCTCTGCTGTAGCCATGTAACATTCAGTTAACATCTCTCCACTTCAAACATAAAAAAACAAACATGCAGTAGATGTCTCACCTCGATACATGCAGTGAAAACCTCTCCACTATGGTTATGTAACGTGCAGTGAGTGTCTGTCACTATAGTCATGTGACATGTAATGAATGGCCCTCCACTATAGTCATTTCAAATGCAGTGAATATCTCTGCGTAATAGTTATGTAACATTCAGTGAATATTCCTCCGCTATAGCATGCAGTAAATCTCTCTCCTTACATGCAGTGAGTATCTCTCTCCTTACATGCAGTGAGTATCTCTCCTCCTTACATGCAGTAAATGTCTCTCCTCCTTACATGCAGTGAGTATCTCTCTCCTCCTTACATGCAGTGAGTATCTCTCCTCCTTACATGCAGTAAATGTCCCTCCTCCTTATATGCAGTGAGTATCTCTCCTCCTTACATGCAGTAAATGTCTCTCCCCCTTACATGCAGTAAATGTCTCTCCTCCTTACATGCAGTGAGTATCTCTCCTCCTTACATGCAGTGAGTATCTCTCCTCCTTACATGCAGTGAGTATCTCTTGGCTATAGTCATGAAACATGCACTGAATGTCTCTTTGTGTCAGTATATATCTTGTAACTTGTTTTTTTGTTCCGTTGCATTTTACGTAATGTGAATATCTCAACTTTAACGTTGCATATTTCATGCTTTGAAAGCCATCTTTTGTGTTACACACAACGATGCGCCACAGATAGTCAGGACAAGTAAACCGGTACATTTAAAAAACTTCGTGACATAAGTATATCACCGTGGTCACGGGACATTGACAAAGGGCTACAGAGCGTGAGTTAATGTTAAAAAAGATTTTCAAGTTAATCAGCACGTTTCAGCTACAACATGGCTGCCCTGATGGAATACGTGTCAGAGCAGACATAAAATGTCTGATAACATCGATCCAGAGTTACGAAGTCAAACTAATACTCTGTCGGGCTGTCAGCACAAATTGGTTTTCTACAATTTGGATAGGCTGCCTTTTACCCATGGATTCCCATAAGGAGAAAGCTACATTACACGAAAACAGTATGCTTAATGCAACTTTAAACCTACAAAGAAACGACAAATGATTTGCAGTTTTAGAGACACGTCTCATTAGAGAATACGCTGGGAAGTCTGTTCAGGATATGATGTTTGTGCAACAAGACTGGCCAAAACGGCGATTGGGTGTTGTGGTGGACACATGGCATGCTTGATATGAACAGTTTATGGTGACTGTCACACAGTTGATCGAGACTGCCAGTGGCCTCTGTAAGAGGTCACTTCACTCTGGTCACTTGTGTCGTTGTGGGGATTTCCTACGCAACCCTTAACCCAAGCCTTGAATATATAAAATCAAGTATCCCAAACGATGTATGACAGGTTTCAGTAAGTCTATCAACTCCGTAAATATCTTGGTTACAACCGATCTACAGCAATTCAATGCAGGCGATTAATCGGAAAGGATGGTTAGACTATCTGAGTATGTGAATGTATGCCACAAATGTATTTGGGCCCAAACCCGACTATTTCACAGACCGCCTTAAATCCTGTATTGCCGAGTGCTGTGTAAAACAACACACAATCGATATACAAACATTAAAGAAAATGCCCAACACGCCCCACACCTTAGCCAGTCTGGATACGACATAACGGATATCATCACAAAAGAAAATTACCAAGTCTAATTCCCCCGGTACCCGTGTCTCCGTGTACGCTAGTACATTCCGTGCAATAATATCAACACCCACATTGTTGAAAAACGATGTCTGCTGAAACTGTTTTGCATGTTCAATAAGGAAGCCAAGAGCAACTTAAGAAATATAGCAGCAGCTGTGTCTTTAGAATCCATAGAATAATCCATTAGTTGATAGGTTATTTGAATCCTTTATTAAGATCAGAAACTCGTGCGATGAAAAAGATCCTCCCCTCGAGACAACCGTAGATGAAGAAGCTGTCGGGTTCAGTCAGATGGGAAGGAGCGTCTGTTGGAGAAGCTTACATATTGTGTGATGCTTGGTTGTCTCATATGGCTTCAGTGGTTGTGTTCTCCCAGTATTAAAGGTCAGATCGCAAAGGCCGGTGAATTTCAATTACAACTGAATTATGAAACTGATCACAGTTTACTATATACTATTCCTAGGTCCTCGAGGATCATTTAGCAGCCGAAATGTATATTTGTGTTTTAGTTAGCGTGTGTGGCGTATGTATACGTAATTTAATGTCTATCTGGGAGTTGGATTTCTCTCATTGAGCTGTAGCCAATAACACATGTCTAAAGAGGATATGTTTAGAAAACAGGAACCATATGTCCGAATATAATAATCAGTTTTAGTAACATTCCACTCAACGTCATGCCCGAATCAAAAGCTTTTGCTATTGTTGTAATGTTTGTAGTGTTTAGAACGTCTTTACCTGCCTCGTTTATCTGTGTTTACGATTCTGTGGCATTGTAACCGATGACTGTACCAGAAGACCTCTGATCTTAACAGCAGAGAAAGCCATTCAATCCTGACATTTTGCACCGCAACATATTGATGACAAAGGTCTCACCCACACATGGACCATCTCAGGGATTAGCAAATCGTGTTACCTGAAGCTCTGACCGCCGCCATATAGCAGGAGTATTGCTTTGTGCGGCGTAAAACTAAACGCACTCACTCACCTGAAGTTCTTCTGTAGACCTCTTAACAGGCCAGATAACTTTGAATATTCTTACTTTACATATTTTCGCTCAGTGTCATTTGGCCATGTATTTCCTTTGATGTGTCACCTCTGGGAACGCCATGTTGCTGGGATATTGCTGAGTGCAGCGTGTAACTTAACTAAACTTACCACTGGGAAGGATAATTGTGTTTGTTTCAAGAGTGTTCATTAAATTGGGTCTTGGGTCCATCTGTGTATCACGTAAGAACAAATTAAAGAGATATCGTGACGATCCAGTTTGTGCAATATTGCATTGAAAGAATTATGATAGGTAACATGTTTGTCATAAGAATCACATGACACGTGTTAGGTGAATCAAAAGTCAAGGAAAGCTGTATTGTCTGCAACAGTATGTGATTACAGTACCAGGCAACGCGTTGGTGTGTAATACTAGACACACTGTTCTTGTCATACAGCCTTATGACCATTATGGCCATCTCATGTTTAGGAATAACGCCATAGGTATAGGTCAAGCGTGGTGACATATCCCTTCTGACGGAACATGGCGAGTGAACACAAAACATGTTTCGAGATGTTTTCGTGTTTACTTTTAACACACTTGTCGTAGAATGACCATAAATGAACCAAAACGATTTTGTCAATATATTACATAAATTTGTAACGTCAATGTCCTTACGTATAATTGCTAAAACCTGTTGACAATATTGTCTTATTGCTATTTGCGTTGATATTCTCATCAATTGTTATCAATGCACTGGTTATTACACAGTGTATTCTACGTTGAAGATTTAAAGTATACTGGTTTAGTGTGTTCGCCAAATAGCTGATATATTGCTATGTCGGCGTAATACTAAACTCACTGTTTGGTGTGGCAGGTGGTTTCTAAACCCTGTATTATTTTGAAAATTCACGACAATATTTCACCATAAAATACTGTTTCCGATTCTTTGTCTCTTGATGGACCATTTATTTCATCACGTCAACGCATTGACAAGGTGTATCGAAACGTCGCTCCACCCGAGTAAAGAAGTTTCTCATCCATAAAGGTTTGTCCTCATCTGATTCACCAACTTCCAATCATGTCTCTCAAAGAATCGTTACATCGTTACGTTACGTTTTTGATATTTCTCTTGTTTATAAAAATCTTATGAATTATGTCCAGCGTTGTCCTTTACGTCCAGGCCTATCTTTAAAGGTAACAACTATCATACAAGGGATCATTGACCTTCTTCCATCTCACGTGCGTCTGAGTAATTCTTTTTTATAACAAGGCCTAACACCCTTTCAGTGAGCTGCTGACCATCCACTTTTCGCTGTCCTCATCTCGTCCAAGCCAGTGACCATTGGTTCTGACAGGCTGGAATTGCCAGAGAACAATCGTACCTGTGGGCCTTCCGTTGTCCCGTGTATCAAGGCCCATTGCTAAACAGGCAATTTCCGATAAATCCCCTTTGTCCCCGTCTCCGTCTAAACCTGTCCTTCGATTATGTTTGTGTAAACGTTATCTCCCTCTCGTTATAACACTGTTTTCTTCGCCCTACACTGTTTTGCTTTTATTATCCAACATTTACGTTTAGTTTCTACATGTTCTTCAGAAATCCGTCCGACTGGTTCACAAGATGTTGGAAAACATAGTGAAAGTGTATTTCCCAAAGTATTACAACCAACAAACAAAATGGAGGTCAAAGTTGTCAAGTGAAAATAATTATTGTCATCGAATAAGTCCTTTCCTGAAGAAGTGTCAGAACTCGGAGGCAGCGGTGAAGGCGGAACGGAACATAGCTATTATTTTGCAGCCACGTTCTTGATAGTTTTTATTGCAATCTATACGGCCTCATAACGCTATCAAATTGCTTTGCTACCTCTCAGTGTCGACATCCTAATTGTCTACAATAACGCACTAACTGGACTGTTAGAGGTTTTAAGAATATATCTCCTGATTCACATGTGGAGAATATGTTTATGTGATTAAATGCCATTAAATGAACTCGCTTTATGATACATTACGTGCCTTAACAGCGTCTAAAGCTTCAAATGAGATTTCCGCAGATGTAACAGAAAACACGAAACAGTTGCTTTAATGAAGACCTGTATTCCTTGTTCTCGCTTTGTTTCAACAGTAGCTTCTCGTCAATAGTCAGTGTGAAAGGGACCAAGGAACTCACATCGATGTAAACGACTGAGAATACATATTTCAGATGATGCAGACACTTGAAGGAAGGAAGGACACAATTTAAATGTCTCTCACTATGGCCATGCAATATGCAGTGAATGTCTCTCCACCATTGCCATATTGCATGCAGCAAATGTCCCTCAACTATAGTCACTTACTATGAATATCTCTCAGCAATAATCATATAACATGCAGTGAATATCTCTCAACTTTTGTCATGTAACATTCAATGAGTGTTTCATCCATGTAGGATGCAGTGAATGTCTCTCCATTAACGTCATGTAGCATGCAGTGAATGTCTCTCCATTAACGTCATGTAGCATGCAGTGAATGTCTCTCCATTAACGTCATGTAGCTTGCAGTGAATGTCTCTCCATTAACGTCATGTAGCATGCAGTGAATGTCTCTCCATTAACGTCATGTAGCATGCAGTGAACGTCTCTCCTTTAACGTCATGTAGCATGCAGTGAATATCTCTCAACTTTTGTCATGTAACATTCAATGAGTGTTTCATCCATGTAGGATGCAGTGAATGTCTCTCCATTAACGTCATGTAGCATGCAGTGAATGTCTCTCCATTAACGTCATGTAGCATGCAGTGAATGTCTCTCCTTTAACGTCATGTAGCATGCAGTGAATGTCTCTCCTTTAACGTCATGTAGCATGCAGTGAATGTCTCTCCATTAACGTCATGTAGCATGCAGTGAATGTCTCTCCTTTAACGTCATGTAGCATGCAGTGAATGTCTCTCCTTTAACGTCATGTAGCATGCAGTGAATGTCTCTCCATTAACGTCATGTAGCATGCAGTGAATGTCTCTCCTTTAACGTCATGTAGCATGCAGTGAATATTCCTCAATTACAGTTATCTGGCATACATGTTATACACAGATAGTAAGGACACGTGACGTCAGTGTATCAGCGTGGTCACGTGACAATGGCAAAGGGCTTCAGAGCGTGAGTGAGTTAAAGGTAAATGGGATTTTCGAAATAATCAGCGCGTTTCAGCTGTAGCACGGCTGCCCTGATGGAATACGTGTCAAGGCAGACATAAAGTGTCTGATAATATCGATCCAGAGTTACGAAGTCAAACTAATACTCTGTTAGTCTGTCAGCACAAAATGGTATACTACAATTTGGATAGGCAGACTTTTACCCTTGGATTCCCAAAAGGAGAAGGCTACATTACACGAAAACAGCACGCCTAATGCGACTTTAAACCTACAAAGAAAAGACAAATGACTTGCAGTCGTAGAAGACATGTCCTATTAGTGAATACGCTGGGGAGTCTGTTCAGGATATCATGTTTGTGCTATAAGAATGGCCAAAGCGGCGATTGGGTCACTGGGCGTCACATGGCGTGCTTGATTTCACGAGTATTTGGTTGGGTGACTATCACACAGTTGATCGAGACTGTCTCTGTAACAGGTCACTTTACCCTGGTCACTTGTGTCCATTAAATTTGTTTCCTCTTGAATATTCAGTAAAAATTTGAGTGAAACTGTATGTAAGATTTTTTGTGTCTCTGCAACAAGATTATGAAAATAACCAGGATATTGAAATCTGAAGTGCTTTTTTTTTGTTTTGCTGAAAAGCCTTTCCTTTGAGTTCTCCTAGAATTAAAGGTCAGATCACAGAGGCCGGTGAATTTCAATTACAATTTAATTATGAAACTGATCACAGGAATGGCATTGTGTGCAGTGTTTAATTGAGGAGGGAGGTATGCCATGATTTAGATTACTCTTTTCCATTACATTATACCATTCCTTGGCCTCCGGGGACTATTTAGCTACGAAATGTATATTTGTGGTTTAGGTAGCGTGTGTGGTGTATGTATGCGGCGTTTGAAGTATGTCGGGAAGTTTGATTTGTCTTGAAAATATTAAATTTGTTATAACAAATTTTCGTTTAGGGAATTCTGTTGGCGTCCTGTACATATAACAATATCATTTCATGCTGCTTTGGTCTTAAAGCTGTCTTAAACACTTTACAAAATAACATGAAAAACAGACAATGAAAACAGATAGTAGTGTCTTGGATATGTCATAGGAATCTTACATTACCACAGAGATAGTGGTGTAGTGTAGGGATAGTGTGGAAATACAACTGGTTAAAACCTAAATTAACTCTGCAAAATTCGTTTATAATCGTTCGGAATTATTGCTGTGCTGTGTTCATGGCATGGAACTAGGATCTTCTCTATTAACCTCGTGTTCACTATTTTGCATCATTGTAAATCGTGACTACACGTTTCACAGATGGTTGTGTTCTGAATGCCTCCAGCTGCCGCCTTATTCGGGAGACTGGGCTATGAGAAAATCGCCCCTAATAGTAGTTAAAACAAAGTTCCGTGAATATTGTCAACTATTTGAGACCTCAAATAGTAGTCTCTTGTCTAGATTAGTCAGATAATGTAAGAAAGGTCTTGATTAGTTCTACGTGCTTGCAGACTTTGACATACACCCACCAGCACCCCCTCCCATTTCCATCACGTGACTAGTAAGCTACCCCGAATACCTTGTACAATTCATTTGCGACAAAACAAACCAGTTGAATCGTTAAGGTCGTGGACAATACATGTACGAAAAAGGACTTTAATCAAATAAACATTTTTGATAATATCTGTCCAGTCCATCGGTGTACCTTGTCCCAAACAATTCCAGGAAAGATAACATACTCGGGTTTCAGGTTTTTAACTGATTCAAGAATTACAACTGATCGGAGGTACGGGCGTCTTTAAGGAATCTCTTCTCCGGAGGTGGTTCACCCTGTGTCGACAGATGCTCGTTGTTGCTGTCTGAATTCTTTTCCTTTGAACGATGTCATCTACTTTTCTGGTCTCTCTTCGGACGTTCGCTGAAAGAAACACCAGTGTTGTTAAAAAATCGTGTCTTTAATTGTGTAGAGGTATATCAAATCACTGATGTCTTTTGTTCAGAAACAGACATCATATGAGAGCTTCAAACAATGTCTTTAATACACGGTAGAGATATTATTCATTTAACCGTAAATCTTGGTATTCATATTAAGGTTTCCAGCTAATTGTGGCATAAAAAGCAGACATGTGTCTACAAACATATTGTCCTACTTTAGAGCTGATACCTCTTACAGTATCTCATAACTAAAATCACTAAATAGGAATGTTTACGAAGTTTAATGAAATGTAAGAGGTATGTCAGTCCTAAAAGCGTCAATGTTAACTGTCTACATCATTGTACGTCCATTTGATTAACGTCCCTGTTTTGTTATTAACAAATTATCATTAATCACAGTATCTTGTAACAACGGACTGTCATGCGGCCGGTCCTTTCATTGATGAACTGTTCATCAGTATTAGAGTCATATGGGCATGGCGCAGTTGTCGCCCTCAGAGAGTGCTTTAAGAAAATCCTTCTGCCTTGAGGAGCAGACTGACCGCCTGTGCCAGTGGGTGTCCACTTCAGCAAACCATGCATCAGCTAACTGGCAGCGGAGATTTCTCAAGAACCGACTTGTACAAGAACCATTGTGTTGCCTTGAATAATTCATGTGCACAATAAACAAAAGAATCCAAAACATAACGTATTCTAAGTAATATCAGGAGAATATTAGAATAATCACTTTCTATATGTGACTTAAATCCAATGTACCATGTACCGTAGATACATATATCCTTGAAGGCCGTGGAAATAATAGTACTGTTTTATTACACTTATATGAAATGTAACATTACCATTAATGTGAGCCAACTCATATACATCATATTACAGGTCATTGCATAATGATTCTAACCACACCAAGTGAACTGTTACGGTTACCAAAGGGATATTTACAGGTACAGTCGCACTAGACATCGTTCTGCGCGGAGATTGTTGTCCTTGACAGTGACTGCTTTTCGTCCGTATTTTCTATGCTAAGCTCCGCTCTAAATCCGTGCTGCCGTCGAAGTTACGTATCATTTGGTGGACCCTCCCCGACTCTGAGTACTCGGTGCTTCTCCCCCGCGCGAAGGGCAAAACTGTTGTTCGTTATAAACAATATATACACACTTTCATCGGGATCCATCTTAATTTGCAAACAGCCAACAATAACAACTGAATTCTAAGTAAGCCATGTACAGAACACTTCTTCATTTTTATTATGAAAAACCCGTAGATTAGTTGACCTCGTGGAGCGCGCAACTTGTGGGTGCATTGTGCTTTAATGTTGCATTCGGAGGAGACTTGGCAAGTCAAATGACACTACGGAAACACTAATATACAGTGAAGATTACTTTTAAGTTGCAGAAAGTCCGAAATCCGTCGATTAGTTTCGCTCGTGAGGCTCCTTCTACACAAAAAGACATTCAACTCAGTTGGTACGGCGGGATTTTGCTGACAGAGGTGTCAAACCTCACACATCTACCCCTTGACTATCTCTGCAGACAAATAATCGTGTTACCTAAAATGCTTAAATACACCGCTTCGGAGCGTAATGTCGCATGTCCTGGCCGCTGATAAAATGGACTTAGGCGTAGATGATTAAATCTGTTTATTGTGTAAAATATATACATTAACATCAATGAAGCATGATGTATGGCAAATAATATATTGCACTTTGAATGTTATGAGCTAATCAAGGGAAGCATAAACCCCTGTTTAATTGTAGTCATCTCGTGCAACGTGATGCCTTATGATGGATATGTAATAGATTTATTAATTTATTATTCACGAAGAGAAAACGGTCCCTAGCAAAGATGGTATACAGGAAAGGTACGTACATACCTGTAATCTCTCTCTCTGTCTCTGTCGGTATTTATACATACATACATACACACACACTCACACACATATCTATCTCTCTCTCTCTCTCTCTCTATATATATATATATATATATGTGTGTGTGCGTGTGTGTGTGTGTGTGTGTGTGTGTGTGTGTGTGTGTGTGTGTGTGTCACATGTCACGCCGCGCCCGAGGTGAGTTTTTACAACCCTCGTCCGTACATCATCTTTGAATGATGTTTATATATACACGTGGCGTGACATGAAGCCACGAATTGTCAAATATGAATGCTACGTGGCTACCTCACAGAATGTTCGACATACTGCTGGTATTGCAACAAGAATAATGCTGAGAGAAGAAGCGCTCGTAAATGAGTAGAGAGAAATGAAGAAAGAGATACATAATGTATACAGAAATACATCCGACGACATCAGTGATATTGAACGTCAAGGAATAATATTGCTTTACATATTTTTGTGTTCTATATTTATGTGTGAATCATTATTTTCCAATATGTGTATTTCATGAATCCTATATCCGTGTAGTTTCTTTGATCTGTCACCACAGGGACGGAGAAATATGTTTTTTAAAGAGTATTCGTTACATGCGGCATTGAATCTATCAATTCATCACGGAAGAACAAATTAAGGAGATATAGTGACAATCCAGTTTGTACAGTATTTTATGTGTGAGGTTGAAAGAATTATAATAGGTAATATATTTGTCTTAGGAATCCCATGATATTTGTGTTAAGTGAACCAAGAGTCATGGAAAGTTGTGTTGCCGCAGCCTATTGCTGATGACTGAAAAACTATTGCTCTCCAAGGATCTTGACAGTGGGAGTTGAGAGGAAAGTTTCAGTTGAAAAGCTGAAAAAGATGCCATTTCAAAATCACTATGATCTTCCATAAATGAAATCTTTCAAATGAGAATATATCTATAATGGTAAACAACTACAGTAATTGATATCAGTACCAGGCAACACGTGGTCGTGTAAAGCTAGACAGTCTTCCTGCCACACGGTCTTATGACTATTATGACCTATCTCATATTTAGGAATAAGGCCATGAGAACAGATCAGTCGTCGTAAAACATCACTGTTAACAGAGATCATGAGTTTAAAAACAATATGTTCGAAATGTTTGCATATTTTTATATTCAATGCCACCATCCAGAAACCATATATCATGGTATAAATACACGTGTTTTTGCATAATTTATGCTGTGCCATGTTTATGAGATTGACCTGTAGCCAATAACCTTTATTCAAAATATAGGTAAAACCCTCACAGAATGTACATATCCGAATATTTCATTATGATTAATGTTCCAGTATAGGAACTGACATAGATAAAACCGACGGCAATGTGACGCCCACCGCCTGTGTTATGTCGAAAACAATACAGGTTGAACGGAACTGATGTCGAGCAGGGCCTTTCTAGTTCTCAGCTCTTGTCACGTTTGTGACACTGTCAGTCATTGAACGTTGATCAGTTGACTAGAATTTTACACTAGACTTTGTTGAATTGTTGTTGCTGAGTAATAGCCCAGCTTGTCTGAATATTCGAAACTGGGTAGACATCATGAACCTAATGGCAAATGGGAAGCGATGTCGTGCAATGACCCAGGGCACTGATGCTGATCACCATTGTCACCTCTCAGGGGTCAACAACGTCAAGATCAACTGTTCGTGAGGTGCTTTGACATCTTACCGGGTATACACTCACTGCTGGCTGAATAGGTGCGCATTTCGAAAAATGAACATGTCTAGAGACATATAACATGTGTTTCTGTGTTGATCAAGGTGAAAGAGCTATTGCTAATGATCATATACACTCCATGATAAAAGTTGCTGCGTACTTCACAAGATGACGTGTCTTCACATGCACTTGACCAGTGTGTGTGTGTTTGTATTTGTGTGTGTTAGAGTGTCTTAAAGTGTGTTACTGTTGGTGTAACAGTTGGTATACACGTGTGTATGTATTTCTGTGTGTTAGTGTTGGTGTTAGTGTGTGTGTTTATGTGTGTAAGTGACTGTGTTATTGTGAGTGTTGACGTTAGTATGTGGGTTAATGTGTTCTTTTGTCAGTATGTGTATGTGGTATGATGGGTGTATTAACGCTAGTCTGTTTTTGTGTGTTAATGCGAGTGTGTGTGTGTGTGTGTATGTGTGTGTGTGTGTGTGTGTGTGTGTGTGTGTGTGCATGCATTAGTCCGTGGATAGATAATGCACTAGTCCAAATCAAAGGCGGTTATACACCCGAGGAATTGATAAATACTTTCAATCAAACATATAAATAATGGAGAAGGATTTATGCAATACAATGTACTGCAATACACTTTGCCATGCCTAACCATGACAGTTTGCATTGCACCTGCATCTCAGTCCTTGCGTGTTTATTGCATGAGTAAAACCCCTCACACATCCATAGCAGACGTGGGGACGAGTTAATTCAAATACTAAGTACATCATCATTGAAATGTTTTAACAGTGAACTGCAACATTATGACGAGCAAGCCTTGAAAACGTTACCCAGTGCCGTAGTGGGCAGTTATAGAATGACGAAAGCCGGAGCTGTACAAAAGGCTTTTGTGTTCATCTGAACACCATGGGTGGCTCTGGGGTCGGTATCAAGAGATTGGTAAGCGACTGACCACTTTCTTGATGTCCACGCGTAACAGCACTACCACAAGATAATCATATCTGTCTGGTTCAATTTCGAATTGTGTTTCAGACTACAAGTTTGACAGCCTGCAGTGTCCCTAACCTACATCCGATTAGTGCAAAGACAGAGAGGAATCAATTACGAGAGCTCAGCGTCCGACCAAGTCATCGAACCTCACGCCTGGGATGGCAAAGACAACATCTGAGGTCTAGGTTACAGCGCTGGGGAAAGTCTACAAATGACACCTGGCTTTGTGCTGCTTGTTGGCATGTTTGCATCACTCAGCGTTATTCAAACTATGCAATAATCTGTAATAAATGGAATGGTTGAGAGTAGGAGTGGGTTTAGGTTTCCCGCGCATTCAATAAATGGAATGAAGACCATATCAGCGACCCTGTTAGCCGTTCTTTGAGATCGTGATGTGGCCGTGGACGCGCTTTTTGACGTTAGTTCGAACGTTACACCGACGTGTGTCTTGTCGATCGTACTGAATTTGATGACGGGTGTGCAGTGTTGTGTGTGAGTGTGCAGGGGGTGTGATGGGGCGTGGAGAGAGGAAGTGGCATTGCCGTTTATCACAAAACTCATCTATCGGCCATCGATGGCAGTGGTATACAGCTCCGTGGGAAAGCCATCCGTCATCACGCTCTTCTGTGCCCTCATACCCATGGGAGTGTAGTCGCTGTGCATCAGGCCGATGCCTCTCCTCGTGTTGTACAATAGACATTTAGCAGGCGATGACACTGACCAGCCTGTACGAAATACCTTGGTTCAAACCTGGTATCTCAGAATCATCCCTGAACCATTTTGTGTCGTCAGTGCAGGTGGCCACGAACGATATTGTACCAGGCCGTCGATATTATTGCCTCCCATTAAAGTATTTTCCATAGGGAATCGAACACCAGGTCATTCTCTGTCCGTGCAAACGCTTTATCTACACTACCACTGAGACTGTGTGAAAGGAAGAAACGTGCACAGTTTTTTACTCAGCAAGAACTGTGTACATTCTTTTTCACACACGTGTGCTGCAATGTTCCAGTCCTGTCGGCAATCAATACTGAACTTGTATAGACTCTGTGGTCCCACGTCCAATTCTCGTTAACATTAGCCGCACAGAATTTCGTTACATGCGAAACACTGGAGCTTGGTTAGGTTGTCTGGCCACTGTTTAGTCCGCCTGATAACCATTACCTCACCAGAAGTCCGCTCTTATTACGGAGGTTACCAACTTCGATAGTGAAAACAGATCATTAGAACTGTTCCTGGCAGCAATCAGCACCGTCCATATAATCGTATGATTGTACTGCCACGTGCTGTGATGTGTTTTCTCACTCTAATGCAGCGTTTTTTTCTAAGAATAATAGCGCTCACTCAATGCCTAAATATTGTTCTTCAGCTGAAGAACAGCGACAACCCCCGGTTTTATCGGGTTCCCTCTTTGTACAGAAGCATTTATTGCCATCATGTTATCTGTTGAATAATAAAATCTAAATGATACGTTTTAACATGACAAAGGCTTGCGTGTGCATGGCGTTTTATTGTACAGTCAGCAGTATTCCACGTGTGGGCTTTAAACACCTGTGCTGACTAGAACAAAAACATTGAAGCAGGCGAATACTCGCACAAATCACAGCGAGTGAAAACATGAATTACTGTTAAAAAGCATTATGTGATCTGGGTTCGTTTGCACGTTTGCGGGTAAGAACTGTATCCATACGCCATATCATTTTTAACTAAAAACAAAATGCAATACACCAAAATATATATTTCTAGAAATGTAGAGATGTTGGTCTAGAAAGAAGATTAAGAAAATTGTCAGGACTATTTCAGTGCTTGCAGGAGTGAGTGAGTGAGTGAGTGAGAGTAACATGGAGGGTAGCCCCAGGAACTGACTCCACATACTGTTGCAACGTGAGGAATCGAAACTGCGTCTTCGGCTTTGAGAACGAACTTCGTAACGACTAGACTTCCCCATCGCCCCACAGATGCGTCTCACTTTCACTCAGTTGTGTACAACACATATACTCACCATCAAAAGAAACGCGAATAGTGTGAAATGATGATACAATGAGTGAAAGACATGGCATATTTTCTACTAGCTTTACTTTCACATTGGCATCAGCAACAGCTGCACGTCTCCTACCCATGCTGTTGACGAGACGTCGGGTGAACCTCCTGGGAATGTTGTAAGCGTCAACAACACTCCGTTGTAGTTGTTGCATCTGGACGCAATCGCTCTTGTTGAATTTGTCTTCTATCTCATCTCAGACGTGCTGGGCTTAAAGCTGGTCAATCCATGGTCTCGATGTTGTACCAATCTGCCTGTGTTCGCTCTCGCGTCAACTTGCTGGAAAAACAAGTGACGTCTTTGAACAATAACTGGACGATCTACTGGTCATTTACATTTCGTCGATGTCGTACTGCGCAATAACATCCCTACCACGAATTTGTCACTTGTTTGATTACATGTTGACCATGACGTTCCCCAGTTTATGGCACCTCAAGACATGAGGGAAGGCCCTCCTCAACGATCTCTCTCCATAACACAGAGTCTGGGAGTCTTTCACCTTGACGACGCCATATTATCACTCTGCTGTCTGTATCGATACAAAAGCTACTTTCGAGTGAGAAAACGATGTTCTGCCACTATCCATTACGCCAGTTGCGATAGACTGCCGCACAGTTGAGTGAAGCACGTCTATGTCGTTGCGTCAAACGTGAACCAACGTATGGTCCAAGGCAACGTAAATGAAGCGATTTCGCAAGGGAGAGGTCGCAATGTAGCGGTCTTGCCGGTATGACGTTACACGTAGACGTACGCTACGAGGGTGGTCAGCGACGGTGTTTGTCTGCTGATAGCGGTCAAGGAGTCTGTAGATGGTGTACTGATATGTTCCATGACGCCTGGCGACGAGTTGGAGGCTCCAGTCTGCCTCCATATTCCCTACTGCTCTAGTACGTTCGTTAGCAGTTAAACGTGGCATGTTTCTGTTACATGAAAATGCGAATGTAGACGTTAAGCTGTATCCGTTCCTTATGTAGCATCGTAAGAGCAAGAACGTCATGCAAAGAATGCAATTCTAACTTCACGACCTGTCTCTGCACGGGCAAAATGAAAACTATTGAGTTCACATTTTAGTGATGTTTGACGTCATGTTTGCCGCGTCTTTGGTAAACACTTTTCTTTTGCAGCGAAAAACAGTATTAGCGAAATCAATGACATGTCAGAAAAAGATATTGATACATTTCGCGTTTCTTTTGGCGGTCAGTGTACAAGTATTTGGAGATGTGCACACTTTTGGCAGACCTTACTCTGGGGCTCAATAAAGGGTTCGAAACGTTTGATGGGAGAGGAGTAAAGGCTTTTCCCAATTTTATGTATCAGTGACTATTACTCAGTTGTAATACACCCTTTCTCTCATATTTTTAACTGAAAAACAAACGTAACTGTTCATGTGTTTGTGATAAATATCAGTACAGGTTGTTCCTTTTCGGAAGACCCGATGTTTGATAGGGATGCATAAAGGCATGGTTGACACAAACAGGGTCGAATATTCAGAAGGGGTTATTTTTCACTTTCATCTACAAAGTAGCACATGAAAGGTTCACAGTTTCTGAATCACTCGTGATGTGGTAAATATTGATCTACCTGAAACACGTCACAGTATGGTATTTGTCTCTGGATATAACCAAATACGAATATATATTTGCATATAAATACTGATCTGCAACCTGTATGTATCGAATTAGCATAATCGCTGATTTATATGTTAACCAGGTAACACACCCACCTTCTGTCAAGTAACTGTGTTAGACAGCGTATAGACAAGTATGGTATACGCTGGTGTAACCGGAGTGAGATGACCTCGCTTTGATATAGGTGAGCCACAAAACTGGAATAGAAATGTTGTTCGGATATTTGACTCAACTCAGCTCAACGACGATTAGTCCATACTTTTCTTGTTATATTTCTAGACACATATGTAAACGCATCAGTTGTTTTCTTTGTATTGCATTTATTTAATTTAAATTATTGTACTAAACGATTAACCACATAAGATTTCTATTTCGCTTTCAAAAATAGCGTTAATAATGAGAAAACATTGTGCTTTGTGGTGTTGTGATGTGCACTCTTAACAAAACATTTGGTGACACGTCTATGTCACTGATAATAAGAAACAAACTCAATTTCAAATGAGAATTAGGTATAATGAGAACTTATGTGAATCCGTACCGGTGTGAGATATCTTGGAAGAAATGTGTCTCACGATTTAACGGTGTCAGTGACTATAGTTTTACGCCGCTTTCAGCAGTGTGCCAGCAATATCGCAGAGGAGGATACCAGAAATGGGTGAATACTCACATTACTAACGCCATGTGGAGAGAGAGAGAGAGAGAGAGAGAGAGAGAGAAAGAGAGAGAGAGAGAGAGAGAGAGAGAGAGAGGTTTCACGCCGTGTTTTGCAATGATTCAGTATGAGGACCAGGAAAGGCCTCACTTTGCACTAATATAAGGAATCGAACCCAGGTAATAATATCGAAACGACAGGTGCTTGAACCACTTTGACACTCTTGCCAACCTGATTTTGATGCCAACATACCCAAGTACACTGCACCAGAGACAATACACTATGAAAAGTTCTCTGACTGCACCACTTTAAGTAACACTCCTACGTTAATATTGAAAGATGTTTACACCTGATTTGACCACCGTTTAGATCAAAGGGGAGGCACTGAAATAATCAAAACTATGGACGTAATACAGTAAGAATTGCGATGTACATACGTCAGGTACTTAAGACAATCAGTAATGCATGGACGGATGACCAAGATGTCAGCGACGCCTGGATCCACCGAACAGAGTTGCCTCCCTTGAGCAGAACAGAATCCTACGGTTCCCGGTTCATCCCGATTATGCTTTCGTTCAAGTGGTGAGCGTTTTCATTTCTCTTCCCAGACAAAGCTGATATGGCGTGATATTACTGTTAAAAGCGACGATAACACACTCACTCATTCCAACAATGAGGATGAAGCTAAAACTAAGATAATTATCCCCATGACTAATGACACATTGTTGATCCCTGACACAGACTATCCTGACAGGCGGTAGATGATACCTCCCAGATGTGTCCAACATGCTCAACATCAGAGACCACCCTCCAGGCACGGGCACGTATCAGACTCAAAGGGGTCTTAGGTTATGGAGTAAACTTTTCAACCTTGTTAAGGAAACTAATTACTGCAGTGCGATTAGGTTATTGGTCTATATACTGTCACTGGAGAACGTTACATGTCTGTGTTTATCCATGACGTTCTGTGTCAATGATTCCGATTTGAGTTGTTAACTTTACAACTTTGAACAACACAGTTCTTTTACGAAGGGAACAGAATTGAAAGAGGTCATGATACATGGAAAGCATATGTCGTCAGTGAATCGAGAAACATGTGTCAAGACGTATTTCTGGCATTGCCGTAACTTCCTGTATCGTCAACCATTCTCCAAATCCTGGTCAGTTGAAACGCTGGGGACCATGTAATAAATGCAACTTATCGATGAATTCGATACACAGGTATGTCTATGATGGCTGAACAAAAGATGATCGAACATTAAACACCGACAATCAAGTGATGACAACAGGGTATGGTTCGGATCGACAGGTACTTCGAGTTGTGCATATATTCGAAACACCGGCATTCGACTCATGTGGATTTGATTTTGTATACACATACCACTCTGTCAGTTAAAGAACATCGACCTATGTCTCCTTTACAGCAATGCAGTTATGGCTAGACTTGCTCCAAGAGTGTACCCATCGCTGAGCCCTGGGATGTATGGCAATTCTATCGCTCGTAGAGGCAATTCCAGATAGGTATCAAAGGGCCCCTGTCTGTTGTTTATTATTTATAGAAATTATCATTTAAACTGTTACTTCTTACTTTAGAGACAAGAGCAAGGCTAAGTTATGGTTTGACACGCGAACTATAATGGGATGTTCGTAACTTGTTTTGAATATTATATGCCAAAATAATGCTTTTATCGGAAGATAATTAACGACTTTCTGTCAGTACCAATACTATTAACTTTTGGCTCTGAAAAGACACCTGATCTGTTATGATCTCATCATATATTCATTACGCTGGTTAGACCTTCGGATAATACTCAACAGCTCTTTTGCTCGAAATTCGAGTAATCGAGTTTCTTTTTCCTTACAAGTAGACAAACAATATTGTAATTTCAAATGGAGAGCAAATACATTGGATTCTAATGGGAAAATTGAATTCTACTGAGATTTTCGAACCACTATGATTTTCTTTGTTCTGGTGTAGGTCGAGGTATTTAGAATAAAGTGAAACTGACACGCTGACATCTTAATAAGGTTACCCAGTAAATGTTGGATTTCATTTGAACATCAAATGGAAGATAGCACAGCAATCGATTCTGTTTCAATGAATATACGGCCCTAGCATTTGAGGCGGAAACTATCCTGTCTTTGAGACAAGAAGGACGTGAATAAACAATCCCATCTTACCTGCAAAACCCAACAGATAGTCTGATACACGTATGCATCGCGTCATTCGTATGCACAGCACAGGCATCCATAAAAGCGTTCCCGTTTAAAGTGTCTGTGACAGTCGCGAGCGGGAGATTGAAGTAATTAGGGAAAGGTCAGGGCATCGTTCACCAGATAATGCAGTAATGGAGGATAGAATAAACAAAGGAGAACCACATCGGCTCTCTGGTCATCTGATCCTTCATACGACCAGATGACCAGCGTCCTTTGTGTCCATTCGTGATGACGTCTAAGTATGTATCGATGTGGTTTTTGCAGATACTGAATTTGAATCTTGAAGTTCCCACCGTTAATGGTATTGACGCTCTAAAATATGAACACAGCTGCTTGTTGCATTTCTTCAGAAATGGGACAGACGCCTTCTTTTATTTTCCGATCCATACGTAAGTGCGTCATAAGGTATTCTAAAGTAATTTCGAACAGCGCATAGGCTAGTCAACCAAGAATAAAAACAGTATAAAATTCGGAATTCAAACCTAGAATTCTTGCACGCCTGATGGACGCATATTCGCAAGGGTAGAAGGATGTTCGCAATGCCCTTCTAATGAAATCAAAAAACATTTTTCTGACGCGAGGTAGACAATTCTTTTAAAGTTAAAGGCAAGTTTCTTTCCCTTACCTCCATTAGCCGCACTTTCCCCAACACATCACTTCGCCGCTTATGTGTTTCCAGCTAATGGGATTCCAAGATGAAACTTCGTAGGATATTTCTCTTAACAATCTTTCTTACTTCCTTCCTGGGCAATAATTTGGATGGGGCATTGCGTAGCAGCGACCACACGGAGGGTCGTCAATGACAGCAATCGCTCTCATATACGTTATGTGCCTAGATAAACATTGGGATTAATTTTTTTTTCATATGAACACCGTTCGATATTCAAGGAATATGCCCTCCAACACTGGGCCACATACTAAGTAATTGTAATACCGAATATCGAAAGTTTCACAGTTTGAAATCCGATATTTAACTCAGTGCCCAACTGCAACCTTTGCAGATAATGAATAGATGTGGATATCGATCTCAGATCAAAGAGATCCTGCAAAGATTCGTGGTAATGCCAAAGTCGGAAAATACCAATTACGCTCAACAAAGAATAAGTGTTTTTGCTGTCCAGCAATGGTTCACGAAAAAAATATCTGGATTCATTCATCTATTGCTGGGTCAATAGAACTGTTGGAAAGTGTTTCAGGTGAGTAAAAAGGTGCGAGTGCCACCATAATGTACATCCTAGCAATAGGCATAACTCCACCCAAAAACAGTTGCAATAACAGAACACGTATTGTTCACGCGGCTCGTGCGTATTCATTACGCGCATGGGAACGCCTATTACGGGACTCTCACGAGACACTGCGAGAAGGAAAAAAGAATCAAATTACCGTTTTGGCAAAATCATTGCCCATATTGACAAAATAAACGAGCAAAATGGAGTCGGCACTGGGACAAGGAAGAAAATTATTGGACAACGTTGGATTAATCATTTGGTTTAATACACAATTTCTCCAGCACATCATCATTCTCATCATGAACACGGTGCTTGAAAAACTGTTCAGAAAGCGATCACGTGTCCTTGCGTTTTAGCATGTTTGTTTTGTCAAAACAAACCGATCATCGTGGAAGGCATTTTAACTTCAGATCGATCAGCTTTCATTATCGCCGTTACAATTGGATCTCGTTTTGATGAAACTTTTAATGATCCTCTTGCGATCTTCAAATGAACATATGATCAAGAAAGACCCATCGGCTTGCAACTGTTTGCTCATGACGTTGGAACGACGATGAAGAGGATAGAACGTCTGTTGGGAAGGTCGACGGTACGTTGCCCGACGCCAAAAGACGTTAACAGGTGCTGGGATCAAACCTGAATCGGACCAGAATCAGTATACATTGGCTGGGTTGGATAACCTTTAGGTCCAGTTTTTCTCCCGTTACGACAAGGTCAAGGCATTGTAAGGTTTGATAGTACCCTATTCTGATAAGCATAGATCGCTTATGGATCATTTAATCAACAATACGTACACTGAACTGAACGCTTCCATACACGACGTTGTCACTTGCGCCACTACGCGTACATAGAACTACCCGCTTTCATCAACTAGGCAGAACACGGGACGGTTTCGGAACGGGGTATGTTCCACATCATCACGAATCAAGAATTGTACGCCTGTACATGTCGGCACATACGCACGCGCACGTTCTCTCTGTGTCTGTCTAAGTACAATGATCTAAAACATTATTTACCTCTAATCTCCATCAGAACGTCCTAATGCCACACATTGCTGGAAGTCATGTTATTATCTGCACACAATATATTCAAATCTATAGGACGACCCACCTGTTCAAACCATCGATCTCGACCTTCTCATTTGTTTTCATAAACATATACAGCGCCACATTTCACGTAAATAATTGTGTAATGAGTACTGACAAATCTAGATCGTGTGTGTAAATTATTCCAAGCTAATTGCGGACTTGACCACGTTGCTAGGCAATTATAGCCGTGTTGATGGCTACTCCGTTAAGTCCCTGTCAAGCGCCAGTTCGTAATGAGCATATCACACAGCTAAACTGCCGTATCAGTGTTTATTGATTCGTAATCATTACAGCTACTTTGTAATTATTTACTCTAGTCTTTAGCATGAATACAAGGTATAGTTTCAACATTTATATCGTGATATGGAGCTATAGATTACCGAAGCGTCGAAATATCAAAGGAACGGATTTGGTTTAAATGATAAAAACACACGTGGAGTAATTATCAAGGGCAGTCAATCCAACCCACAACAACCCATAACCATTACGAAGCTAAGTTTAATGGAACAAGAGGGAATTATCAAGAGAGAAATCCCACAAACAACAATCCAGTTCATGATGCACAATGTTAAAAGAACCCTTAGCGGTGTAGTTCATTCTAACATTGTACATTATGAAATAAGTTCATTCTAACATTGTACATTATGAAAATTGTTGGTGAAAGTTTTGCCTTGTTGATTGACGGACCTAGACACAAACTTTTCTCCCTCCAAATGGGAAGGACAAACTGCCAAATATCTTAAAATCGTGAAAGTCACCTTGGTCCCTAGCATTGGTGGGCCTCTGCCAGTTGCTGGCGATCTATAGCCCAGTTTTACGGTATGTTGTTGTTGTTTATTGTCTATTCTTTTAAATGCTATCAACAAGTTTTAACTTATGACTGTGACAATTCAGTTATTTTACTGCACATCCATGACAGGTTTTTATTCCTTTTTCTTTTCGTCATTTTCTCAAATTCTCGTCACGATATATCTACAATATTGCTGATGTTACACTAAATATTGTCTCATTCATTCACTCAATTGAAGAAATAGTTGATTATACGTCAGTACGGTACACGACAATGAGTGAAAAAAGAATTTACTCCTTGCTAATATTACCTTTCACGGGAAAAAGTTAAGAGACGATGATATTGCTATTTTACAGTTTGACATCTTTAAATGAGGAAGCATGACTTATTTTCTGAAACTCATTAGTTTTATTTCCTACATTTTATGGACAGTACGAATTGCCAAGTGACAAAACAACATTTATAAGCTTAGTGATTCGAACGCCAATATTTGTCGTTGGTTTGTCACATCTGCATTGATTACAAGTCCAGGTCATCCTCAAATGCAGAAATATCAACGGGTATCATTTCTGAATAGTTACACTCACAATTACACAATGGATGGTTAGGAAATCCTAGAGATATGGACGTTCAATATCGTTTTCGGATACCCCCCAAAATATGATTAGGTGATTCCGCTGTCCATACCATCTCAATCCTGTGTATACCCTAAGAAGCATTCATGCTGTCCGCTGACGTGGCTGCAGACAGACATATCATATTGCAAAGTAATGTCATTTCACCTAACTGTAGAGGACATAATTGGGTTTGTAAAATTGACAATTATCCCCCACTCGATTATGCTGTAATGCTACCAATTACTTTAAGAGCGTAATAGGCAACGCAGTCAGAAAGCAATTTAATACCGGCTATCCACAACAAATTACCTTCATGAAAGATTTATGCTAACATAGCCAAACATATTTGCTGATCTGACATTTCGTTGGTGCACGGATGACCTGCGTGTGATCCAAGGTATATTTCCTCCTTTGTTGCAAAGCACAGAACATGAGGCTAAAATCAATAGGTTTGCATTACCAGTTCAACGACGAGAGATAAGCAGTTTCCATGTTGTTTATAACACGTAAAGACGTGGAGAATGTGGGTTCCGGTACTTCGTAATGTATACGTATGTGCACAGTTGAGGTTATGGGTGAATGGAAGGGCAGATCAGTCTGATAATCGTCTTCAGCTGATGGGAACTTCTCTGCAACATGCCCAACCATGATAATGGACAAGAGAAGCGATCGCCATCTGGACATCTGTGTTGCAGACAGTACATGCACGCAGATCACTGATTTGTATACCATTTCCAACAGATCAAAAATGTAAAGAAATGTGGAATAAGTTGCGTAATTAATGAAAACGTTATTTTTAAATATCTATTTCACCCACCCAATTATTAATTATTTGTGTTTTGCATGCTCATACAAAATACAAGTTGAATTTCTCTGTCTTCATCTACGTATGGTATTAATGTGTTCATGACGTCATGCCACCGGATGTTACATCATACTTGTATGTTCAGACTTTTAGCATGTGAAGTGATCTAAATGTGTGATGTTCACGAAATAACAACATAACAAAACAAACAAATAAACAAAACATTTCAACTCTTAACACTTCGCAATCCTACTCTTGATGTTTGTGGCTCATTTAAGCCTTAATACATACATTGTCACTTGTGTCATTAGACGTACATAGAACTTGCCGCTTTCATCCACTATAGAGGGTACGAGAGGGTTAATATATATCTTGAGGCATTTATCAAGTGATCTAAATTTAGGACGCTCACGAAATAAGATGGTAAAACCCATGATAAAAAGCATTTTGATATTACTACTTATATTGTTAGCAATCCTATTGCCTTGCTGCTGTTGAGACATCGGTTGATATTTACGCCCTTCCCTTACAAATGCAGAACACTTTGATTTGTTCACCGCCACTTATAGGAGACGTATGTGTATTCTCGGTGTGTGTGTGTGTGTGTGCGCGCGTGCGGGCGCGCAGACAGAACATATACATGGGATCGACATTTGTTACAGACTGTATTTAGGAATTTAGAATACCTTGTATTCCAAGATAACTATATCACTGTAGTTGTGATGAGTACATCTTATTTTAGTGATATATAACGTACATGCAGGTGTCCAAATACCACAGATAATATTGTATTTACAGACTGCCATCAGTGTCTGAAAAGTCCGCCTAGTTCATTATTGAGATGCAGAAGCAACATACCGCTGGAGGGTATGACCAATCTCATTCTTCAAGAAATAGCATTCAAGCCCGTAACTTTAAACCAGTCCTTTTTCTGAAGAATTAACTGAGTCAAGAACATTAATGTCTCTCTCGGCCTTCCAGACACAGAAGCGTGGCGTCTAAACACAAATGGATTCTCAGGCAGATATTTTCCTTTCTAAAGAGATATAATTCTTCAGTGAAAGAGAACTCCGTGGGTTTAATTAAAACAAAGCCATCACGGAAGATTAGCAGTATCCGTCCAACAACATCGTAGCAGTCCGAGATCGGTGGTCAGTTTACACCACCTCCGGCCCACATGGCAACGATTGGCCATCATTGACAATTTATAAACAGAAGACCCCCTTTCCTGGTCTTTCTGGGCGCTTAAGAAGGATTAATTGAAAACCACGTGAGTAAACAATGGGCAGGATAAATCGGATTGATTTGAAACCTGACGCCTCTCTCTCTACATGGGTCCGCAGGAAAGACGCATGACTTCCAGAGCTGTCAGTCTCAAGGCTTCTTGCTGATTCCTAGCAATGTCTGTTGTGGATATGTGTTTAGTTTAAAAACTTCAGTCAATCTAAATGATTTTTACCATTCCATCAGACTCATCGATCAGTATGACAATGATACTGTTGGATGGCTCCCTGGAATTGGTTCGTGTATTGTGGAGGTAATGAAGTTGTCAGTAGAAAGATGAACTACACATGGATGGGCGGGAGTTGCTGGAGACATTGTGGTATCAGTTACTCCTTCCATGTCGGCAATGTCGGCGTGTGTAATCGCTATGTAAACGTGGACAGTTTATGTGTGCCGAGTCAATTACAAATATTACTGACAGAGGGTGATCTATAGAAGGCCGTGTACCAGCATGATATGTTTATGTGTACGGCAACGTTTCTGGGTCAGCATCCTATTTTGTTGTTGAAACCTTAAAAAAGCATATATTAATGTATGGATAATTGCGATATATTGTCAGTGTGACACAAACAACCAAATATAAGTTGATAAGGAGCATGTAACACAACAGACGCAGTCGTTTACGTATTTCCTGAAACATGTAATATAGAAGACGCAACAGCACGCACCTGCCTGAAGACCGTCACCTTAGCTACTGACATCACACCAAACCACGTCATCAACTGAGATTAATGCAAATTCTATTCTCCCTGCGAACTTTCACTATATGCAAATGAATGTTTTCAAGGGTCTGGAATTTATGTGTTTTTTTTGCATAAAAACCCATATAGAACTTTCGGGTACCCATTTGCTAATAAACAGAGGTCGGATTACAACAGATCTTCAGGAACCCATGCTTGGCATAAGGAGGACAAACAGAATCGGGTGTCAGTCATATAGTAGATGCATGTCATTATATCCCATGTACGTATATAAATACTCATCATATCAGCCACTGGATTGTCTGTTCCAGCCATATAACGACCTCCGTCATATCATATTCAGACCGCCGTCATATACTGTAATACTGGTCATTGAGGCTTGAGTAACAAATAAATAAAACTGAACAGTGGCGTGCAGTGTCAGATCCAGCGGCAGAATGTGACGCAATATGGTATGAACACTTAACCACCCAGTGACTCATGTCCTCTCTGATCACATTTGTTGAAAACCCAAGCACGATCATATCAGTTTCATAGAGTGTTTCGAGATTCATAATTTCATATACCTTGATTGAAAATCGATATCTAAGGAAGCATGTATCTTCATCTTACTTCAGTACGCGTTCATACGCCAATTTGCTTCACTTTACACAGTTCTCCGGCCTGTCCTCATAACAGATACTACTAGGATTCCTAATATTGATTTTGAACCACAGCACTTGTATCCTGTCCCTTAAGACAATCCCTGTAATGATAACCTTCACACTGCCTTCACTGTCGGCTGACTCTTGCGCTCACACACTAAGACGTAAGTCCTGAAATTCCTGATTCCAATTCGCTGTTTTACTTCAAATCGTACCTTTACAATTCATTTAGACGCGATGCAAGCTTCTTACAGCAATGACATTATCATTGTGTTGTGATGAGTTATTGATTTTGGAGATATCGGTAGATTTATTTTTCCTTTAAGTTTAGTTTGAGGTAGGAGGTAGGTATGTGTGTGTGTGTGTGTGTGTGTGTGTGTGTGTGTGTGTGTGTGTGTGTGTGTGTGTGTGTGTGTGTGCATGTGCATGTGCGTTGCATTGGAATGGGGAAGGAGGACATTTTGCGTCAATCCTGGAAACCATCTTTTTCTTACTATGAAGCAATCACATCAAGAAAATATCGAGAGGCCCTTGGGGCTTGCGAATAGCATATATTGAGGTGAGATATAATATATAAAACTGAAAATGAATATTGCTGGACTCATGCGTTAATTATACATGACCTGCTGTGGCATCGCAGTGGAATGTTAATTACTTGACTTTCTGTCCTGTATAACGTGGTGTGGTATGGTGCTGGAATGATAGATATACCCTGACCATGAACCCTGTGTAACGTGGTGTGGTATGGTGCTGGAAGGACAGACATACCCTGACCATGAGCCCTGTATAACGTGGTGTGGTATGGTGCTGGAAGGACAGACATACCCTGACCATGAGCCCTGTGTAACGTGGTGTGGTATGGTGCTGGAAGGACAGACATACCCTGACCATGAGCCCTGTGTAACGTGGTGTGGTATGGTGCTGGAAGGACAGACATACCCTGACCATGAGCCCTGTGTAACGTGGTGTGGTATGGTGCTGGAAGGATAGACATACCCTGACCATGAGCCCTGTGTAACGTGGTGTGGTATGGTGCTGGAATGATAGATATACCCTGACCATGAACCCTGTGTAACGTGGTGTGGTATGGTGCTGGAAGGACAGACATACCCTGACCATGAGCCCTGTGTAACGTGGTGTGGTATGGTGCTGGAAGGACAGACATACCCTGACCATGAGCCCTGTGTAACGTGGTGTGGTATGGTGCTGGAAGGACAGACATACCCTGACCATGAGCCCTGTGTAACGTGGTGTGGTATGGTGCTGGAAGGACAGACATACCCTGACCATGAGCCCTGTGTAACGTGGTGTGGTATGGTGCTGGAAGGACAGACATACCCTGACCATGAGCCCTGTGTAACGTGGTGTGGTATGGTGCTGGAAGGACAGACATACCCTGACCATGAGCCCTGTGTAACGTGGTGTGGTATGGTGCTGGAAGGATAGACATACCCTGACCATGAGCCCTGTGTAACGTGGTGTGGTATGGTGCTGGAATGATAGACATACCCTGACCATGAGCCCTGTGTAACGTGGTGTGGTATGGTGCTGGAAGGACAGACATACCCTGACCATGAGCCCTGTGTAACGTGGTGTGGTATGGTGCTGGAAGGACAGACATACCCTGACCATGAGCCCTGTGTAACGTGGTGTGGTATGGTGCTGGAAGGATAGACATACCCTGACCATGAGCCCTGTGTAACGTGGTGTGGTATGGTGCTGGAAGGACAGACATACCCTGACCATGAGCCCTGTGTAACGTGGTGTGGTATGGTGCTGGAAGGACAGACATACCCTGACCATGAGCCCTGTGTAACGTGGTGTGGTATGGTGCTGGAATGATAGATATACCCTGACCATGAGCCCCGTGTAACGTGGTGTGGTATGGTGCTGGAAGGACAGACATACCCTGACCATGAGCCCTGTGTAACGTGGTGTGGTATGGTGCTGGAATGATAGACATACCCTGACCATGAACCCTGTGTAACGTGGTGTGGTATAGTGCTGGAAGGATAGACATACCCTGACCATGAGCCCTGTGTAACGTGGTGTGGTATGGTGCTGGAAGGATAGACATACCCTGACCATGAGCCCTGTGTAACGTGGTGTGGTATGGTGCTGGAAGGACAGATATACCCTGACCATGAGCCCCGTGTAACGTGGTGTGGTATGGTGCTGGAATGATAGACATACCCTGACCATGAGCCCTGTATAACGTGGTGTGGTATGGTGCTGGAAGGATAGACATACCCTGACCATGAGCCCTGTGTAACGTGGTGTGGTATGGTGCTGGAAGGACAGACATACCCTGACCATGAGCCCTGTGTAACGTGGTGTGGTATGGTGCTGGAATGATAGATATACCCTGACCATGAGCCCCGTGTAACGTGGTGTGGTATGGTGCTGGAATGATAGACATACCCTGACCATGAGCCCTGTGTAACGTGGTGTGGTATGGTGCTGGAAGGACAGACATACCCTGACCATGAGCCCTGTGTAACGTGGTGTGGTATGGTGCTGGAAGGATAGCCATGCCCTGACCATGAGCCCTGTGTAACGTGGTGTGGTATGGTGCTGGAAGGATAGACATACCCTGACCATGAGCCCTGTGTAACGTGGTGTGGTATGGTGCTGGAAGGATAGACATACCCTGACTATGAGCCCTGTATAACGTGGTGTGGTATGGTGCTGGAAGGATAGACATACCCTGACCATGAGCCCTGTGTAACGTGGTGTGGTATGGTGCTGGAAGGACAGACATACCCTGACCATGAGCCCTGTGTAACGTGGTGTGGTATGGTGCTGGAAGGATAGATATACCCTGACCATGAACCCTGTGTAACGTGGTGTGGTATGGTGCTGGAAGGACAGACATACCCTGACCATGAGCCCTGTGTAACGTGGTGTGGTATGGTGCTGGAAGGATAGACATGCCCTGACCATGAGCCCTGTGTAACGTGGTGTGGTATGGTGCTGGAAGGATAGACATACCCTGACCATGAACCCTGTGTAACGTGGTGTGGTATGGTGCTGGAAGGACAGACATACCCTGACCATGAGCCCTGTGTAACGTGGTGTGGTATGGTGCTGGAAGGATAGACATACCCTGACCATGAGCCCTGTGTAACGTGGTGTGGTATGGTGCTGGAAGGATAGACATACCCTGACCATGAGCCCTGTGTAACGTGGTGTGGTATGGTGCTGGAAGGATAGACATACCCTGACCATGAGCCCTGTATAACGTGGTGTGGTATGGTGCTGGAAGGATAGACATACCCTGACCATGAGCCCTGTGTAACGTGGTGTGGTATGGTGCTGGAAGGACAGACATACCCTGAACATGAGCCCTGTGTAACGTGGTGTGGTATGGTGCTGGAAGGATAGACATACCCTGACCATGAGCCCTGTGTAACGTGGTGTGGTATGGTGCTGGAAGGACAGACATACCCTGACCATGAGCCCTGTGTAACGTGGTGTGGTATGGTGCTGGAAGGATAGATATACCCTGACCATGAACCCTGTGTAACGTGGTGTGGTATGGTGCTGGAAGGACAGACATACCCTGACCATGAGCCCTGTGTAACGTGGTGTGGTATGGTGCTGGAAGGATAGATATACCCTGACCATGAACCCTGTGTAACGTGGTGTGGTATGGTGCTGGATGGACAGACATACCCTGACCATGAGCCCTGTGTAACGTGGTGTGGTATGGTGCTGGAAGGATAGACATACCCTGACCATGAGCCCTGTGTAACGTGGTGTGGTATGGTGCTGGAAGGATGGCCATGCCCTGACCATGAGCCCTGTGTAACGTGGTGTGGTATGGTGCTGGAAGGACAGACATACCCTGACCATGAGCCCTGTGTAACGTGGTGTGGTATGGTGCTGGAAGGATAGACATACCCTGACCATGAGCCCTGTGTAACGTGGTGTGGTATGGTGCTGGAAGGATAGACATACCCTGACCATGAGCCCTGTGTAACGTGGTGTGGTATGGTGCTGGAAGGATAGCCATGCCCTGACCATGAGCCCTGTGTAACGTGGTGTGGTTTGGTGCTGGAAGGATAGCCATACCCTGACCATGAGCCCTGTGTAACGTGGTGTGGTATGGTGCTGGAAGGACAGACATACCCTGACCATGAGCCCTGTGTAACGTGGTGTGGTATGGTGCTGGAAGGACAGACATACCCTGACCATGAGCCCTGTGTAACGTGGTGTGGTATGGTGCTGGAAGGATAGACATACCCTGACCATGAGCCCTGTGTAACGTGGTGTGGTATGGTGCTGGAAGGATAGACATACCCTGACCATGAGCCCTGTGTAACGTGGTGTGGTATGGTGCTGGAAGGACAGACATACCCTGACCATGAGCCCTGTGTAACGTGGTGTGGTATGGTGCTGGAAGGACAGACATACCCTGACCATGAGCCCTGTGTAACGTGGTGTGGTATGGTGCTGGAAGGACAGACATACCCTGACCATGAGCCCTGTGTAACGTGGTGTGGTATGGTGCTGGAAGGACAGACATACCCTGACCATGAGCCCTGTGTAGCGTGGTGTGGTATGGTGCTGGAAGGATAGACATACCCTGACCATGAGCCCTGTGTAACGTGGTGTGGTATGGTGCTGGAAGGACAGACATACCCTGACCATGAGCCCTGTGTAACGTGGTGTGGTATGGTGCTGGAAGGATAGACATACCCTGACCATGAGCCCTGTGTAACGTGGTGTGGTATGGTGCTGGAAGGACAGACATACCCTGACCATGAGCCCTGTGTAACGTGGTGTGGTATGGTGCTGGAAGGATAGACATACCCTGACCATGAGCCCTGTGTAACGTGGTGTGGTATGGTGCTGGAAGGATAGACATACCCTGACCATGAGCCCTGTGTAACGTGGTGTGGTATGGTGCTGGAAGGACAGACATACCCTGACCATGAGCCCTGTGTAACGTGGTGTGGTATGGTGCTGGAAGGATAGACATACCCTGACCATGAGCCCTGTGTAACGTGGTGTGGTATGGTGCTGGAAGGACAGACATACCCTGACCATGAGCCCTGTGTAACGTGGTGTGGTATGGTGCTGGAAGGACAGACATACCCTGAACATGAGCCCTGTGTAACGTGGTGTGGTATGGTGCTGGAAGGATAGACATACCCTGACCATGAGCCCTGTGTAACGTGGTGTGGTATGGTGCTGGAAGGACAGACATACCCTGACCATGAGCCCTGTGTAACGTGGTGTGGTATGGTGCTGGAAGGACAGACATACCCTGAACATGAGCCCTGTGTAACGTGGTGTGGTATGGTGCTGGAAGGATAGACATACCCTGACCGTGAGCCCTGTGTAACGTGGTGTGGTATGGTGCTGGAAGGACAGACATACCATGAACCTGTTGTTACTAAAATTGCCGTGATAGCATTTTACTATATCTCCTTTGAACCAGCAAGATATAACACAGACAAGTCTAAAATATTTAATAATACATGGAGCAAACAATGAACAAGTTACAGTGAATGAAGGCATAATTCTAGTATAACGCAATTGAGTCACAAGCCTAAGGTAATGGGTCACAAATATAAAATATCAACTTACCAGAATCCTGTCATTTTACACTTAAATCAGATATACTAGCTGAAGGTGGTTTACAAAGTCAGTGGTCTGGCACGAAGCATCAATCTTGAATGTAGACTGGTGGTAGGATGTTGTTGACAAACAGACGAGGATTGGCAGAGGCAGAAATATTGTGATCAATGACAAGTATCACTTAATCAATTAATGCAAATTACAGAAAACAATCTCTGAATAACGTAGTACGGCATGGCGCTGGATGCATGGACATGGCCAGAACCTGGGCCCTGAATAAACAGGTGTGGAAATGCGCTGCATAGTCATATATGTCATGATGTTCTGCCCATTAAATTATTTTGTTTTTTTTTCAGGAAATTATCTTACATCGGTTTTGTACAGTTCAAACGTTTACATTAAAGCACATAACCGCATGAAACGCGTTAAATCAGCATGGCATTCGCTGTTGGAAAATTAAATACATATCGTCTTTAAACGTATCTTTGTATTCCGTGTTATGTATAACATATGTAATGAGATCGTAGGCCCACATGCTGCGGGTAATCTCATCTGTCGACTGACATTCTGGTTGATCACAAGATGACACATGACATACCACGTGAGGATTAGACACTGCGCAAATACGCCACAGTGACATTAAAGGTACAATTGTTTCGCGAACGCCCTGGATCACCAAGGATCCGTTTTAAACTTTTTGCACAGTAATTTAACCTTTCCATTTACTTTCCCAAGCAAAATCCTGTAAAAACACTGTCTTTGGAAATGCATCAGATACCCTTGTGGTCCGTTGTCATCTAAAAGCAATTTTCCCCTGCTTTTTTCTCATTCTACTGTCATATCTAAATTTGAATTACTAGCCAGTCGAAAATACCACCAGTCCCGGCACGCAACGTTGGGTTGAACGTGTGAATAAGTGCTCTCGGATGTCGTGTGGTCCCGCGTGTCTTAGCGCGTCCGACGAGTAAGTAGGAACATAAGTAGAAGTGGCGACTTTGCATCCGGCCCGGATCCAGTTTGAAACTAATTACATAATAAACTAGTAGCAGTATTTGCCTGAGCGCTTTAGACCATATTTAATTTGAAATATTGCAAAGGCAGAATGTTTCGGTCTATTTTTATCGTTTGTGTGATTGTTGTTTTCCGCCGCAGTATACAGCTATGATGTTTTTTCATGGATATATGACTGAATCTGACCGAGACAAACCAGGGGTTGATAGTATGAGAGACGTCCATCAATGCACACAAATGGGCAAGTCACCTTGGTAAAACACCCAATCCATTTGTGAAGAAACTGATTCAAAATCCCCACCGAGGCCTCTTTAAAGTTTTAAATTAGCTCTCAGCCTCCCATGGTGGTTAACAAACCAAGCAAATAATTTATATGGAGTCGATCCCGGAAGGCTTTCGTGGCAGGCGAACACAGCCCACGATCCCTCAGTGCCGTATTACAACATGCGATCATACAAAGAACATCATTCAATCATGAGCTCTGAAACATTGCCTGGATCAATAGCCCTGCACAAATTAGTCTTCTCATAATCCTGTACCAATCTTTCCTCTACTTTGGGTGAAACACGACTAGCTTCATCTAATGTCAAGGCAACAAGAAGTAAAATCTCACAACGAAACTTCATATGAGAACTTGATACGATAACGTTAGAGATGCTGACTGCTTCTCCTACAACTCATGAACTATTCATTCCGTCAGCAAGAACACACCAAACTCTCAGATACCGTACCCGTAACATCGTACGAGCGGTGAGGGATGACATTTCCCACGAAGCAAAAATGGGCATGTAAGGTAATATGACACAAAAATGCTCTCGACAACATCATGTTTGGTATTTACTTGTGCAGAATTCGTATCTTATTGAATTCTTGTATAAACGTAACCACATGTAATTGTAGTCTATTGATAGTGGTGCACTCGGTAAAATGATACATGCGTAGATGTACTGATACTCTAAATGTACACGGACTGATACTCACTGACTGATACATAAGTCACATCTACTATCCACGATGAATATATATGTTTACCTGGATACCTCGACCTGCATATATTCAGCCTGACAGATTGAGAGGGCTAGGGTGTCACCGTCACCTATCGTTCCTCGGGCTAGGTTTCTGGGTTCGAATTCCAGATCGTACGATAATGTTTGTATGTCTGAGAGTTATACCCTTGTGGATCTAATCAATTTGGTAAATGTCTGGAATACTCACTCACTCACTCTTCTAATGAAACTGATCAGTTCCAGGCGGACATAATACTTACATTACACCCTTGTTTTCTATGTCACTTTCTAAACGGTAGCCTCATACTATTATGAAAACCAAACTTATCTGTAATATTATCTTGAGAGCCAACTTTTCAATATATTTTCTTTTCATAAATTACGCATTAGCGTGTTCACAAACAGGTATTTAATTCTGAGTTGATTCAAGTATGCAAGTTGATGCAACACAGACACACGCATACGTCCGTTCTTTGAACCTCTTACATTTTAGACCTACCGTCTATTGCATTACATACTCTAGACAAAGACGCATTGTCCATGGGTATGCGTATTGGGGATATGTACAACCCACACACTGACAAGCTATGTGTTTTTGTGCTTGTTCTGTTGCGCAAACTGGCATATAATTCTATCCTGATTGCATGTAATTTTGAAATAAGGGACTTGAGCTGTCGATGCTGTGTTGTAGTGATCAGGCCGTGCTCCACATGTAGCGTTGATCGTGCAGCACCGTACACCCCCCAGGATAGTCTATCGTGCGGGGATGCCGTTAGAAGCAGGCTTCTAGCGACATCGTAACCAACGATCGATATTTTGAAAATAAAATTATTTCCTCGGAGGGAAGGTCTTGCCAACACCAGTAGAGATCAGATATTATAATCTACATGTGACGACCTGGATTCCTTTCAACCGGACTTTGATCAGCACAAGGTAAGGCGTGTCATGAGATGAAAATTGGTTTGATCAGGTGGGCTTAATGTTGTATTTTGCTGATTTAAACCTGGAGAAGTATTGATGTTGCCACCACGCCTGAATGCCACATCTGATTAAATATGTTATTATCCCGTTAACCCTCACAATCAAAGGTTGTTTTGAAAAGAGCGCGTTACCTTTCATCCGGTTATTGAGGATCAGATGTCATAATGCTCATACTGTTGCCCATTGGTCTATCTGGACATACTCTTGTATACAAACCACCATGATCTAACTAGAATCATGTTGTCTTAAACATTCACAGGTTCACAAATTGTGGTATTATTGTCGTATGTCCCTATCATTCCTACTTGCTGCATGACGTAACACCGCCATAAAAAAATGCCAATCTGTCTTCTGTTTCGGAAAATGTGTATTCTCCTTAACATAATATCTTATGGTACAGTTTAACTTATAGTCTTTCTCGAAGTACAAAACTTCAGACACTAAAGTCTTTCCCTTGAAGATCCGGGTGAGTTGGTCTTCAGCAACCCATGCTCGTCGTGAGTGAGTGAATTTTGTTTCACACCGCTTTTAACGACATTTAGCAATATAACTGTGGGGACACCAGAAATGGGCTTCACACATTGTGCCCATGCGGGAAATGAATCCCTGGTCTTCTTGTCGAAAGAGGCGACTAACGTGATTGGGTGGGCAGGCTGGCTGATGTGGTTGACAGATGTCATCCCATCCAATTCGCGAACAACGATATTAATGCTGCTGATCACTGGATTGTTTCATCCGGACGTATTTACAGATAGCCGCCATATAGTTTGAATAATCCTGAGTGTGGCGGTAAACACCAACAAACTAAAGTCTTATTTATGTCCAGTCATCTCAGGAGCCATATGCCCTTTGGGCACGCCAGCAACACTTGGGACCGACGTTAGATTTCTCAACACCATACCCATTCTCACCCTGCACCATAACGGGATCCCCATCCTTCGTGAAGGTGGTATAACGTGAATACTGTTCAAAGTGGCACTGAACCCCACTCACTCACCCATAATCTATTGCAGAAATAAGGTTTGACTGTATTTGTATTGGACCATCATACCCAATGGAGTCCTATCTTTGTCTATACCTGAAATTTGTATGCTTCCTTCATTTCTCAAATACGCAAAGACAAATGGGACAAAGTATGACTATTTTGTCCAAATCGTCCATCATTCACTAGAGCCAATGCACACAACAAACTCATACCAACAACAAACACACGTACACGGTCAACGACACCTGGCTGCTAATGACACGGACATTAAAACAACGCTTGATTGATTTTCTTCCCGATCTGCAGCCAGACACATTCATTAAGTTTTGATTCATGAAAAGAAGGCCATCATCCATATTTCACAGTTTCTCCAGAGGCGTGATGAGTGATCACGACAAGAGGAAACGATCTGCTCAGGTCCCGAGATTTCCGTAAATGACCTTACATTGAATGGAATCTCTTCTCAACTCCTTCACTGTTCTGTTTCTGACGAGGGGAGTTTGGAAAGATTCGCACATAGATCAATGAGCCCTTGAAAACTCACAGAGCGACAGGCCTGGAAGGCCCTTCTCGTCACACTCTACTTTGGTTGAGTATTGAAAGTCCGTGCAGCCTGGCGATCCGTCAAGCTTACCTTGTTTGGATCAATATTCGTTAATACCCGTAATAGTCATTATTACGTGGCCAACAATTTCAGGTTAGGAAATGCACGTTCGGATTCATTTAGATGGAGAAAATTGTCCTAATCGATTATGTGTGTATTAATTACTTGTAGTGTATTCCGAAGCTTGGTTTTGCTCTGAATGTCTTTTCATGCTCGACATGTTTGCGTTTTGCTTAAGGATTGGTTTGCTCTGAACGTGCTCTGTGATTAGGTGAATGTCTAGTGTGTCGTTTACCACGTTTCTCATTCCTTAAACTGTATGATCCTGTAATTGAGATCACTAATCATGCTAAAACGTTTCCACTTCCGACACTCTGGATTGCTTGATTCCGAAAGAAGCAGTCATGGGTTGTGCAACATCCTTATTTACGTATTGTTATTCATGACATATTTAGCTTTTTAACATCAACTACTCCAAGCGGTTTGTATAGTTGCTTTGACATTTAAACTGAACTCAATAATTTGAAAGAAGTGTGTAGTTTGTTTCTACCTTGTGACATTTAAAGACCGTAAGTCTAGTCCGATAATAAAAGTATTTTGAAACGTTTCATGTTCAGATAGACAAATAGGTAGTAACATGATTATTCCAGTTGATATTGCTTTCCTATGTGAATTCGATAAAAGACAAGTCACATCTCACTGGGGTCGTGTGACACGGTTGTCCAGACCGGACACGGTTGTCCAGACAACAAGGTATTTTGAGGGAACTGTTGGTCAGTCATAGGGAAAGTGTTGTTACAGATGATAGTACAGTCTTGAGACAGTAGTCCTTTTATTGGGGTCAGTGTGAGTACAGATTCATGATGCAACATGGAGAGAGTAGTCTAGCCCCTGGGATCCCACTCACAGAGTAATGAAACGCCCATCTTTTGAATATGATTTGTTTCCTGGCTGTATCTGTACGTCATCACAGATGCCTACGGTAGTATTATGTTTGTCCATCCGATATTGAACTGCTTCCTTCACTTCATTAAATTATAGCCGCCATATAGCTGCAATGCTTTTGAATGCAGCGTAAGACTAAACACACTCACTCATTTCATAAACAGATAAAAGACGAATAGGACAAAGTATGGACCCGTGCAGTTTTTGGTTAGAATGTTGGCCGTCAGTACCCATGCCCGTCGTATGAGGCGATTAACGGGATTGGGTGGGTAGGCTTGCTGACTTGGTTGACACATGTCATCGGTTCCCAATTTCGCAGACAGATGGTCATGCTGCTGATCACCGACCTCTTAGGTTCAGACTCGATTGTATACAGAGAAACGCCATGTACTGGAATATTGCTGAGTGCGACATAAAACTAAACTCACCCAACATCGTCAACCATTCACTGGAGCTAATGCAAACAACAAACTGGCATCAAGAAACAAACCTGCACGATCATGGCTACCTAGCTGCTAATGACACGCACATTAAAACAACGGTGGACCGATTTTCTTCCCCGTGTGCAGTCAGACACATTCATTAAGTTTGGATTCCAGAAAAAAGGCCTTCATCCATATTTCACAGTTTCTCCAGAGGCGTGATGAGTGATCACGACAAGAGGAAACGCTCTCCTCGGGTAAATGACCTTACGTTGATTGGAATCTCTTCTCAACTCCTTCACTGTTCTGTTACTGACGAGGGGAGTTTGGAAAGATTCGCACATAGATCAATGAGTCCTTGAAAACTCACAGAGCGACAGGCCTGGAAGGCCCTTCTCGTCACACTCTACTTTGGTTGAGTATTGAAAGTCCGTGTAGCCTGGCGATCCGTCAAGCTTACCTTGTTTGGATCAATATTCGTTAATACCCGTAATAGTCATTATTACGTGGCCGACAATTTCACATTAGGAAATGCACGGTCGGATATATTTAGGTAAAGAAAATTGTCCTAATGGATTCTTTGTGTGTTAATAGCTTGTAGTGTAATCTGAAACTTGTTTTTCTCCTTAAGTTTCTCTTATGCTCGACATTTTTGGGGTGTGCTTAAGGATTGGTTTGCTCTGAAGGTGCTCTGTGATTAGATGGATGTCTAGTGTGTCATTTACCTCATTTCTCATTCCTTAAACTGTATGATCCTGTAATTGAGATCACTAATCATGCTAAAACGTTTTCACGTCGGACACTCGAGATTGCTTGATTCCGAAAGCAGCGGTCAGTAATCCAAGATCCTAATTTACACGTTGTTATTCATGACATAATTACCTTTTGAGTACATCAACTGCTTTAAAACTATCGAAGCGTTGTAAATAGTAACTTTGACATTTAAACTTCACTCAATAATTTAAAAGAAGTGTGTAGTTTGTGTTTACCTCGTGACATTTAAAGACTCTTCTACTAGTCCGAGAATTAAAAGCATTGCCTACTCAAATGTTACCTGTTCAGATAGATATATTAGTGATAACGTGATAATGCAAATTGATATTGCTTTTTATGTGAATTCGTTGAAAGGCGACTGAGATTTCACTGGGAGCAGCGTGAGTTACGCGATGATAGGCACACTGGAGACAACTGTCCAAGCAAAATAGGTAGTTTGAGGGAAGCTCAGGTCAGACATCCAGACAGTGTTGCTACGGATGATAGTGCAGTCTATTGGGGTCAGTGCGAATACATATATATGAATCAGTCTGGAGAGTCCCCTTCACTCACTCATGAAATGTCAATCGTTTGAATAAGGTTTGTTCTCTGGATGTGTTTGTATACCATCATATATACGCAAGGTAGTCCCATATTCTTCTCCATCACATATTGGTTTGCTTCCTTCATTTCGCAAACACACAAAGGGCAAAGAGAAAAAGTATGTCTGCTGTGTCAATATAGTCCATCATTCACTTGAGATAATGCACACAAGAAACCCGCATTAACCAACAAACATACACGGTCATCGACACCTGGCTGCTAATGACACCTGGCTGCTAATGATCATGACACGCACATTAAAACAACGCTGGACCGGTTTTCTTCCCCGTGTGCAGTCAGACACATTCATTATGTTTTGATTCCAGAAAAAGGCCTTCATCCATGTTTCACAGTTTCTCCAGGGTCGTGATGGGTGATCACGACAAGAGGAAACGCTCTCCTCGGGTCCCGAGATTTCCGTAAATGACCTTACATTGAATGGAATCTCTTCTCAACTCCTTCACTGTTCTGTTACTGACGCTGGGAGTTTGGAAAGATTCGCACATAGATCAATGAGTCCTTGAAAACTCACAGAGCGACAGGCCTGGAAGGCCCTTCTCGTCACACTCTACTTTGGTTGAGTATTGAAAGTCCGTGCAGCCTGGCGATCCGTCAAGCTTACCTTGTTTGGATCAATATTCGTTAATACCCGTAATAGTCATTATTACGTGGCCAACAATTTTAGGTTGGCAAATGCACGTTCGGATTTATCTAGATTGAGATAACTGTCCTAATCGATTCTTTGTGTATTACTTGCTTGTATTGTAATCTGAAGCTTGGTTTTGCTCTGAATGTCAATTCATGCTCGACATGCTTGCGTTTTGCTTAAGGATTGGTTTGCTCTGAATGTGCTCTGTGATTAGGTGAATGTCTAGTGTGTCGTTTACCTCGTTTCTCATTCCTCAAACTGTATGATCCTGTAATTGAGATCACTAATCATGCTAAAACGTTTCAACTTCCGACACTCTCGATTGCTTGATTCCGAAAGAAGCAGTCAGTAATCCAAGATCCTAATTTACAGATTGTTATTCATGACATAATTACCTTTTGGGTACATCAACTGCTTTAAAACTATCGAAGCGTTGTAAATAGTAACTTTGACATTTAAACTTCACTCAATAATTTAAAAGAAGTGTGCAGTTTGTTTCTACCTCGTGACCTTTAAATACCATTCGTTTAGTCTGAGGAATAAAAGTATTGCCTTTTGAAATGTTTCAAGTCCAGATAGACATAGGTGGTAACGTGATTATGCACATTGATATTGGTTTACTTAATGTGAATTCGTTGAAAGGCGACTGAGATCTCAGAGGGGGTAGCGTGAATTACGTGCAGACATTGGAAACTGACAACCGTGTCAGTATCGTCCGCCATTCACTGGAGCCAATGGAAACAACAAACTAATATCAACATACATGGTCATCGACACCTTGTTGCTAATGACACCTGGCTGCTTATGACACGAACATTAAAAGAACACTGAACTGATCTGCAGCCAGACACATTCTTTAAGTTTTGATTTTAAGCTTGGTTTTGTTCTTAAGTATCCTTAACCCGTTTTTATCCTCTTAAAATGCATGAAAGCGATTACGTCCACCTGCAACAGCTGTGTAAACCCCAGAAGCAGAATCTGATACTATTCTGAAGACCCTAATTCATGGATTGTAATGACCTAATGTATTTACATATAGAATTCTAAAGAAATGGGTTGTTTGTATCATGTGTCAGTAATACAACCCTAGACAGATGACCACAGCAGTGCTTACTGAGATGTCAAACGTTCAGATACTAGTTCATAGGTAGCAACACTTTAATTGTCCCTACTCCAGTAATCGCCCACTTGTGCAAACAACAAAACAACAGCAATCAGGCCCACTATTAACAGTACTTGTGTATCGCTTGCATGGCATTACAAAACAACAGGAAGCAATCACCGTATGTGAAGTGACGCTTCGGGTGTTGTTGCTTTCAAAACATAAAATGGCAAAGTGAGTATACTGATCAAAGTCTTACAACTCGCAAAATATTATCGTCGCATTTATGGTACTGACTGTTCAATCGCAAACTTTTATCGACGCAAAAATTTCCTGGTTTACAGTACATAGGTAGCAACAAAGTGATGCAAATGTTATATCCCTTCTTTCGATGGTACTCCGATTGGGGGCAGTGTGAATTCGGACTGGTGCAACTTGGAGACATTAATGTTAAATTTGGAAAGTATTGTAAAATGTGACTGTCAAACCAATTTGATACTACAGTTTAATGATGTGACCATTCAACAGAATGAATATGTTTTCATATGTGTACAATATTTTATTTATCAATCAAAACGGTTTTCGTTATTCACTTAAGTTGGGTCCGTTTTCTCTATTCCTTGCAAAGACGTATTATATTGGAAAAGCATGAAAGTAAATATCAGGCCGGTATTGTGAGTTGGATAACTTGAGACTGTGGCCCGATTATCAGGGCAGCGCTGATAGTTCAACCTGGTGAAAGTAGTCAGATTATCAGAGCAACACGGACTGACAGTGCAACCTGGAGAGGTCACATAATCAGGGCACTACAGACTGATGGTGCAACCTGGAGACAGTAGTCATATTATCAGGGCAACACGGACTGATGGTGCAACCTGGAGACAGTAGTCAGATTATCAGGGCAACACGGACTGATGGTGCAACCTGGAGACAGTAGTCAGATTATCAGGGCAACACGGACTGATAGTGCAACCTGGAGACAGTAGTCAGATTATCAGGACAGGACGGATTGGTAGTGCATCCTGAGGGTTGTAGTCAGATTTGCAGGGCAGTGTGAGTGCAGACTGATAATGCAAGAGTGAGTGAGTTTAGTTTTACGCAATATATTTAGCAATTTTCCAGCAATATCACTGCGGGGGACATCAGAAATGGACTTCCATGTGGGGATTCGAACCCGGGTCTTCGGCATGACGAGCCAACGCTTTAACCACTAGTCTACCCCACCGCCCCTGATAGTGCAAGAGGTTATTAGAGCTGTGTATGGTCTGTTAGTGCAACCTGGAGACAGTAGTCAAAGTATTAGGGTAGTGTATGTGCGGACTAATAGTGCAACCTGGGGACTGCAGTCATATTATCAGGCCAGTCTGAGTACGTAATGATAGTACAAGACTGACAAGTGGTGGAGTTATCAGGACAGTGTATGGAATGATAGCACAACCTGGAGACAGTAGACCAATCACAGAGCCCAAGCTCTCTCAATAACTACGTCCACTGTTTAAAGAGAGTATAATTTCACCTAAAAGTCTACTCTTGTGAATGTGAAAAATGTCTGCTTGTAGAATTTGCTACAGACATCAGCAGACAAATGAAACAAGATACGGTCGCTCAGTCGATATCCTTTCACCATTCATTGAGCCAGCAAAAGACACATCGACAAACTTTCAGGGTAATTGGATCAATACTCGTAAATACCCGTAATAGTCGTTATGACACGGTCGACAATTTCAGGTTCGAAAATGCACGTTCGTATTCATTTAGGTCAAGAAAATTGTCCTAATCGATTGTTTGTGTGTTAATTGCATGTAGTGTAAACTGGAGCTTGGTTTTGTTCTCAAGTTCTCATTATGCTCGACATTTCCTGCAATTGTCTAAAACGATTATATTGTTGTGAATGCTTTTCCTGATGAGTGGAAACGACAATGGGTCTTTTTCACGTTTAACATATCACGGATGATAAGGTTACCTGGAGACAGTGGACAATTTATCGGGACCAAACCCACTCCCTCACCCGCGGTAAAATTGTCGTCAAGATGATGAGAACGCAGTATAATCAACTTTGGACACGATAAATCAGTCACACGAGTCCGCATCATGTTGATACATCAGACAAATTCCAAGCATCAGTAAGTACGTTGTGAGTCATCAAGCTGTGAGACGATGGCGGATGTGGTGATTTTACAGTAACAGTGATACTGTGAGTAGAGTCGGGTTAAATCTAAGTGATTTACTCACATACACATATAGCTGTGTTATTTCCCTCTCCCGTATGCCGATGGTTCTTGATATGAAATCATACAATCCCCACGCTACACCCGTGTCCACTTACAGGCTGCCTATGTATGATAACGTCAATAACGGTAGTCCCAGAGACTATTTTATATGCAATACACACACTCTGAGCTCATACTTGGTGCAATGAAATCCATAATTTCAAACAGGCAACTGTCAGGACATTCCTTAACGTCGAATTCTAATGAAGATAAAAGACGAATTTACATATCATGTTCTCTTGAAAAAATAACAATGCTTCTGTGACGCATCAAACAGTATTCTATATTTTCAAACAATGTTTTGCGAATGTCATTGTACAAGGTGCCTTAATTTTACAAATACGGATTCGACTCACTTGTTGCAAAACTTTGCGGGGCGGCGGGGGAGCCTAGTGGTTACGGTGCTCGCTCGCCACGCCGGAGACCCGAGTCGATTCCCCACATGGGTACTATGTGTGAAGCCCATTTCGGGTGTCCCCATCCTGATATTGCTGAAAAATTGCCAAACTCAGGGCAAAGCTTTGCAGCCATGATGACTACACGTCGTAGTGACTAGAGGTGAGTCCTGACTGGGATCAAGTTATACAAGTGTACGGATGTGGTTACAGGTCAGCTTTCATCAACACATAGTGCTGCATTATCACAGATGGATGGACGTGTTTTATACAACCAACATGAACATAGATTATGAAAAGAGGTGAGAACTGTAACTGAGGTGTAATCGACAAGCAGCATAACTAAATGTCAATCAGAGATCTTTCTTGGAACCTATGGGGATCCGGTATGGATGTGATCTTCGGCAATTCTTGTTTGTCGTAAGAGGCGACTAAGACAAACGATTGCCAGACTTGCTAGTACAATTGATGCGTTGTCGTAACACAACTGCGTGGATCGATGCTCACGAGATCTCAACCACCGTATAGCTGGTCCAGATACGATAAAGATACGATAACCGATATACCTCCGCTGTTTATCGAAATACTGCAGGTTGGGGTGGTACGTTAGAGTATACACATTAAACTCCTTGTTTAGCTTTTTCACAAACTCATACAGGGGGTAGTATCTGCGATGACGCCGATATCTCTGGTTTCGCGCCACACAATGTACCAGTCGCACAAACTCTTTGTCACATCGGATTATCGCTTCATTGTATTGCACTAAATCTGTGTCACATCTTATTGTGGCTCAGCTGCATAGCACAATCACTGACGCATGGCGATATTGTTATGTCGCAAAATCCGTGTCTCATCTCGCAATATTACATGTTGGCATCGTACAATGATAAATTGCATTATCGCATTCCTATTATCTCTCTCCCTGTTAATTACATATTGGCTGATGTTAGAACTAGTATGGCTGTGTCCATGACGTAACATTGTCTTGTACACGTCGTATTGGCATCTCGAGCATTTGTACATAAAAACATCTCCATTTTCAGTCTTAATTGGCTGAACATAATCCCCCTTTAAGAATCCAGGTCTTTTAACTGTCACTAGTTAACGCTCCATCGTTTTCGGTTCACAATATGCTAATAGAATCATTTTCAAACTCGCAAATAATTCATTCTCGTGATTGAGAAGCGAGTCCATTAAAAACAAAGCAATGGGTTTTCAGCTATTCATTCCCCGTTGCTCTCGCCGAGTTACCGAACGGGAAAATTGCATTTCTTTTGCACAAGAGGAAATTAAAGTGTTGCACGTTTTCGGGTCAGAAATGCAACATAATCAATAATTCAAAGCATGATACATTTTGTTTCGGTTTTCTTTATCTGTTCTCAGTTTGAGCTGATTCTCCATTTTTTAAAATTGATGATGCACATCTGTGGGCTCAGCGAACACAGACTGTTTGAAATACCATTTTACTGCATCTGTCTATTACATAGACAGCCTCTTATATTGTACAGATCTAAAAATTCAATTATTGCGATCACAAGACGCCCATGATCGCTATAAAACTTCAAATCAAATACTGTTAGAGAGCTGTTCCCACAAACGACCAAGGGTCTGAATATTCGCCAACGCCATCGCGTCAAGAAATACAATACCACCGTGAACCACTTACACCCGTGCTACACCAAAACATGTTTTTCCCTTTGTCTGCTATGATGCATCAATTGTCCCAACTGTTAATCATCCGCATTTTTTCACTTGCGCGCAGTCTGTTGACAGATCAATATTTCCAAGGTAACAGTTTTCCAATGACACCGGTTATCTAATTTCACATAACTCTGCGTTAGCCATGCTAAATTATTGAACAACTGTCTTGTTGTCGTGCAAACGATTATGTCTTCCCATTCTTTCAACCTCACGTGACAGAATGTGCTCGTTACTTTCCAGAACAAGTGCTCCCATGCCAGGACTCCCTACCCGGAAGCCAAAATGCGCGATGTGCGGTCTGGGTTAGCTTGTCTGACTCTACACCGGCTGGGCTAGCTGAACAGCTCACTTCGTTCGTCTCAGTTGCTCGACAATGGCGGATTAACAAGTTCAGCGAGCTATTCTCCGCGCCTGTAGTGGAATATGCAAAAACCATGCAGGTCCTCACAGGACTTGTGGTAATATTTGGATTTTTTCTGGAAATATGGGATCCCGCGACTGGTAAGTGGTGTGCGTGACACTGTAGTGTGGCTTTAATAGGTTCAGCGGAGTAACTCACCTGATTATTGTGGGCCTCGGGATTCTGATGCATGTGTCATCGTCATTGTGATCTCACTTTACGTGCTAGCTGAAGATTATATCATCTTTGTAACACAACACACAGTTCAACCCGATGCTGAATCTCAGTCAATTGCATGACTTGAATGGGTGGTGACGATTGTGTTCATATGTCGAACGTGAGTTGAACTGCTTGTATGTTTACCCTCCCTTGTGTCAACATAGCTAAATCAATTTGTATGCTGTAACACGTAACCTAGCGTTATGTGCCATTTAAAGTAGAAATTCACCGCTAGCCTAACCTCTGTTATATGCAGACATGAATTTGTTTTAAAGTATTTTTGAACTTTCTGAGAGCTGTCATGATTCACTGTGTGATAAAGTTCACACGACAAAACCTCGTGTCATTATCGAACATGTGACGCCTAATCTTCGTTACGTAGCCTACCACCCTATCATTACCCTCAACACACACAAGTCTATTGACCGAAGGACATGCAGTGGAGCGAGAGATGGGAGATGTGCTGTTATTTGTGTCCACGTGCTACCTAATTTTCTGAGCAGTTTTCACATAACACAGACGACCATGAGGATTTTCCGTCTGACTGAAGTTTAATTTTCTAGTAACCGAAGCTGGTTCTCTATATATAGCGATGGGGATAGCGAGCGCATGCATAGCGTTCCCCCTGTCAGTGTGGCCTACTTTAAGGCTCTGTTGGAAACAGCTGTTGGACCAAACGGCTAATGATCTATGTGTGTGGACCAGCTTATCTATCTTGCACCTCCTGGCCGGTCGACCGGCCGGCCTCAGGACCCCTCGTCCCTTCCACTGCCCAGATTTTACATTCTCATGCCGCCTCCTCTGGGATCGTTCCTGTTGCAGTGCATTTCGGATTATTTCCTCAAATATCAATTAAATCGACTTCTAATGGCCGCCAGAGAACCAAACGTGCCACAAGAGGATCTCAGGCTGTGGACTTGGACGTGCACCTTCCTAACGTCTTTGTGAATATCCCATTGCAGCTGAAACACTCCCCTGCACATACGCGAAGCTTGCGTTCTGGAGCAGAGCTCATGTTGCTAAGTATAGCTACAGGTATAGCTACAAGTATTATCAGTCTAAACATCGTCGGTATGTGCGGGTATAAATGCCCCGGTCGAGGTCAGAGTGAGGTCGGTTATTGGGGCAGAGGGGATACACTTGACTGAGCCGCTGTGTGACACTTTGCGGCTTGCTATTATACCCGTACTGCAATAGCAAGGAATGATGAATGCATTGATAATTGGCGGTAATTTGTTTCCGCGCCTGCAACACTTCTCGCCGTAGTATTTGTATAGCTTTGATTGATCCCATCCAAAAGTACCCACATAGCGATAGAGGCTTCACGAGAAATATGGATAATAGCATGATCATGTCATGCTCTATGACAAGCTCCATCCACTCGATTAGGAAATATGCCGTCTCGAGGATATGTGCCCAGACGTACATCCAAAACAACGTAACATAGAGCTCCTCCATGATCTCGGAGCTCCCCAAAGAGTTGATGAAACTTGACACAGCGTTGGAGTAGGTCCCTGAAGAGTTTCCACCAACGTTAAGAGTTCAGGACCCCCAGCTAATGCTTTGTGATGTTCAATTGTATTACGGTCCACGAGCCTGCCTTGACATTTTACTTAAGCATCTAGGCCTGGAAAGAAAATATTCCGGGAACTCTCACCTCCTTAGGCAAACTGTTAAATGTACCACTAACGCAATATAAATGATGTGTCACGTGTGGACAATTGGTGGTTGGAGGTTGTGGAACAATAATATCCAGGGGACGAACCTTAATGAACTTTGGCAATTTCTGACCCTCCAAAACCGGATGTTTGTCTAATTAATGTCACGCAAATTGAAATTTGAACTCGGACAGTGGATCCGTCTGTCCGTTTAATACCAAAAAGTGCAGTATTACTCATGTCAGGTTAAACGGATGGGAACGGAATGTAACGGAGCCCCAAAGGATCCGCCGCTTCTGTTAACTCTCTCCTTGTCAGCATGGCGGCACAACGCATCGAAAATGTTGATTTACGATGACAAAAAATAGAATCCCAATTCTGACAACATTCAATCATTATCAAGTGCTTTTCAGTTGAGTTCCAATTTCACAAAATTGAGCGAAATCCCTCGGGATGACAATGTTCCGATTTGCCACCTAGACAGCTCCAGGCCAGTCAGGTTTCAACATTCATCAAACCCCAGCACATTGTTTTGTACGTTGGGCTTACGACGCGTTTACGCAAGCGTGTGTAGAAGGTTATTAATTAGCTCCCAAGTCGGTGCGGGTTTGGTAGTCAGTGTTATTGTATAATGAGATTTAATGAGTAGCTCTGTTGTTGTCTTTAATGACGTGGAGCGTATACTCAGCTGTTGAGATACCAACGTTGTGGGTAATTGCTCTTATTGTAACAGAAGGGGAGAAGCAATTTGTTGCACTCACGTAATGTAATGTGTTCATCTGGTGCACAGGCCGTTACTGTCGGTTGTGTCAACGTGTCTCATTCTAGACGTATGCGAACGTTTTAGTACAACGCAAACACAAATATCGATTATGTTTCATAATATACACTGAAAGTGGACTGTTTGACAGTATGTAAGCGAATTTACAGCAAACAGTCGCCCCTCCTCGCTTCAAATCATGCTTGGGTTAGGTCATCCTAACCCTTTCGATAAACCGACACTAACCTAGACTTGCATAAGTATATGTGGTCAAAATAATAGTTTCAATGATAATTTCTAAATAAATAAATAAGAGACAGGGAGTCCTTAGACTTACTGTCAGCTTATCTAGGCTTGCCTCTTGAAAGGATAGGATTATTATACACCGTGGGCTCAGCATTCTGTACTACCTTGCAGCAAGGCTACCACTAACCCTACATGGTGTTTTGATACGTTTATCCGGGATTGTAAGTTTTATCAGTTTCAAGGCAGGGTTACGAACCGTAGCTTTACCCCCGTATGACCTTGTTCTCATTAATTTGATTATATGAATTCTGACTTGTGGCTATACAGAGGGTGAAAGGGAGGTGGGGCAGCTTAGTGAATAATGCGTTCGTTCGTTACACCGCTGTCCGATGTTCGATTCCCCATGGGTACAATGTGTGGAGCCCATCTGTCGTGTCCCCCGCCGCCACACTGCTAGAATCTTGCTAAACCTGGCGTAAAACCAAAGTCCCTTGCTTAGATGAGTAAACATTACCCTCACAATATGCTGCCATCCACATCACAGGAAGTGAGCTTAGTATGAACGTAGTATGGATTAACAATTCAAATACCTTAATTGACGACGAGCCCAGATTTCCAATTATTGCAGTCTCTTTTACGAAACAATTACAAGATCCATGTTGCGTCATTGGTCGAACGTGTTCTTCAAAAGCCTCAAATTATGGCCAGCTTGCTCAGTAATCCTTTGTATCGTGCTCATTTGGCAGCCCAATATTAGCTCTGGTCAGATAATGGCTCATTTGTTGAACAACGGAAATATTAATCGTGGTCAATATTGATGACCATCAAAAATGACAGTTACGGTAAGCCAGGAGCAACGAATTGCTAACGTAAGGGCCATTACGATAGCTGATGCATTCTTGTGCACGACAAATTCATTTTAAACATGATTGGCTTTGTAAAACTGGAAAGAGTTACATCTCTACATTAGTGGACAATCTCGTAAATGGCTGTGCATTTGGAAAGTTTAAATATCTTCATTCTGATCATATCACCATAACGTTGCAGAGTTTGACTATTGGATCATGCAGTTTCTGATTGTGTAGTGGAGCATGTTGGTTCAACTTCTTAGGGGGCATTGCTTCGTCGTCCAAGGCACCACAATTACCTGTAATTAGTTTCGTCCCTTAGGTATTGTAGAATCCTATGATCAGAAGGTGGAATGCTGGATTCGACGTATGTATGAGGCTTGTCAGCACTGTTCCGAATAAGTGAGTGAGTGAGTTTAGTTTTACGCCGCACTCAGCAGTATTCCAGCTATATTGCGGCGGTCTGTAAATAATCGAGTCTGGACCAGACAATCCAGTGATCAACAACATGAGCATCGATCTGCGCAATTGGGAACCGATGACATGTGTCAACCAAGTCAGCGATCCTGACCACCCGATCCCGTTAGTCGCCTCTTACGACAAGCTGAGTCGCCTTTTATGGCAAGCATGTTCCGAATAATGTAAGACTCGCCACATTTATGTCTCCCCCTCTTTTGACAAACATACATTCTGTAATAAAATATGCCATTTAACAGTTAAAGAGTTAAAGCAAACTCGCTGACTCTACCACTAGTGCTCGTTATGAATGCCTGGACTGTTATTTGATGTTGTTTTGTAAATACCCGGCTTCAGAGTGAATGAATATTGTTGTATGCAAGAGTCAACTGTGTTTCAAGTAAATATACATCGTATCAGTTTAAACTCGGAGCTTGAACCAGGGCAATCGGCGTGAGCAACTAGTTCATCGGGGTACGATTATAGCAAGCCAAGTCAATCTTGACCATCTGATTCCCATCCACTGGGTCCCTCTTTATTGGACGGGGTGGTTGTGTAGAAAAGCGTTCACCCGTCTCGCTGAAGACCCGAGATCGATTCCTCACATGGGTACAATGTGTGAAGTCAATTTCCAGTGTCTCCCGCCCTGATATTGCTTGAATTTTTCTTACAGACGGAAAACTGAACTGAAACTGAAACTCACTCACTTAATATTGGTTGAAAAATGCTGTCAGTTCTGTAAATGCAAACATCCTTCAGTACATCGGTCTGTGTAGCAAAAAAGACGACACGGCGCCGAGCTTAGTATACCGGTGTACAAATAGTTGAACGACCATGTGTTGACCGTAGGGGATTTCGGCTACTTAGGTTCAGCGGCCATGTTGGTCTACATGAAAGCTGGGAAACGTGATTATGTAATTATGGTTGGATGCAGAGCGACGGTCTGGTTGAAAGTAAGCATGGCATTGGTATATTTCTTTGTTAGATTTCCCAAGACACCATATTTATTACGGCTGTTGACAAGTGATTGACATGCAACAGAAACGAATAAAATTGGAAAATATTAAAATGAAAAGTCGATGTGTGAAAAACATATCCAAACATGTTATTCCCTCAGGGATGTTTTGCCATTTATTGGCGGGGCTGCGTGGACGTGTTTGTCCTTCAACGCAATTATGCTAAGATGTCATCACACAGGCCACAGAACAAAGCCACCTACTGGTTCCAAACGGTCTGCCGCAACATCAACTATTATAATTTGAAAATACTGAAATACAAATTGTTTATATTTTACAAACCCCTTCAAATACAGACTGTTTTATGAAACAACAGTTAAAGATAGAGTTGCACAAAATCGCAGATAATTGGTTTACAAAATAGTCTGTTCACTGACAGCATGTAGTCATGCGATTTGAGATGCTGTCTAAAGCTTCTTGCTGCATCGTCGTTCGCGGAGAACCCTCCTTACGATTAGGTCTGTGAAGCATTCAGCCGCCATGTTTTATGACTAATTCATCGAACATGGTATGCGGGTTCCCTTAGTCCTATTTCCTGTGGTCACGTGTAGGCACTCGAGATACACCTCGGGCTGTGTGCGGCGTAAAACGGCATTCGCCCCTTGAAACCACTAACGAGTTCCTCCTTGTCGTAATGGTTCCCGAGGGGGTTGCTGATCCAGGGGGATACAGTGAATCATCACTCTGGCCTGTAACTAACAAGTCTGGACCGGGCAAGCTGGTGGTTGACCAAATTATCAATGACCCATGCTGTCGGGGCGCCATGACATACAAATAGGTCAGAGATGGTCTTTTGAAACCCTGTGATTAATTCAGTCGAAAACTGTCCTGCTGATCTACAAGTCAGGTTTAGTTCAGTATCGTTTTCTGTTCTGTATTGAAAGTCAGTCCGATCATGGACATTCTCAATAAAATGTTATTCTTGGTCACGGATGTTACAGGAATGTATTGACAAAGGTATGCGTGTTTCTCCCTTTAGCTATATCAGGATCCGCAGATATTCGATTCAAAACTCACTTGTGATTATCGCTATGATTGTGACCATTTGACTGGAAGCATGGTCTTAGCCGATGTAGGGAAGTGAGTGAGTGCGTCAGTTGGGTTTTGCGCCGCTTTTAGCAATATTTCAGCAACATCATGGCGGGTGACAGATATGGACTTCACACTTTGTACCAGTGTGGAGAATCGAACTCGGGTATTCTTGACGTGCGTTGGCTTTAACCACTAGGCGCCCCCATTGCACACGATGTGGTAAATATTCCAGGGGAGTCAGGTGCGTCACTCCAACATCTGCAATCCTACGTAACATGACGCCTCAGCTGTGAACTTTCTGTGGAAATACAGGATAAATATAGGTACACAGCCATGTATGAATGGATGCACACCTTACAGGGGATGTGAGAAGTAAATTGATGGATCGGATGGTAACGTGGTTGATTGCGTTACCTCGACGTTGTGGAACGTTGCGTCAGCAAATCTCGACCTTGTGAATCGTTGTGTCATCATACCTCGACATTGTGGATGTTGCTCACACCCTCAGTTGCTCTAACAGTAACAGACACGATTATTTACATAATACCTTAATATAGTTGGAATATTGCGGTGTTCAACATTAATGACAGACAGGCATGCTTCTCGCACACGCACACACACTCACATCGCCACTCTGGTGATCCATCCTAACGACAAGCTTTCATCGTGTCGTCTCACCCAACCATCTCTGTACTATCATGTTATTCAGGCCGATCCATCAGCTCCGCGACTAGAAAGTAATCACCGTTATTTCGCCATCGGTAGTGCTTTAAGATAAGAACCAGGGAAACTACTTCACGGAGGTGTCAAGGATGATTGATACTCAGACAGTTTGAACCTCATGCCCTTATGCGAGTCTTACAGCAATCAATTAAGTTAAACCCAAATACTCACCATAACAATGCATTGCAGCGTTCCCTTGCTGAACTAACAGTATACTGATGATGTCGTTATTACATTAAACGTCAAGTTATGTGATACCGACTGACCACAAGTCAGGATTTTTGTCTCCCTATAAACATGGACCTCATGGATCACTTTAAATCGGTAACCTGTCTGGGCGACGGCAGAATGTAGGCAGGAGAAAACCTATACCTTTATCATTGAAACCTGATCTAGTTTGGAAGAAGATAAAGATTTACTGGAGCGACGGAAGATTGATTTAGAGCGGAAAGATATTAAAATAAATGACGAGACGTTTTTTTGTGGAATGAATTATCGCTTTTAATCTTTTTTCCCCTAAGTCGATTTCTGCGCTTGTTGGCCTGCAGCCTTCATTTGAATCTTAATGGACATGCTTACTCCGAAAACGGTTACGAAACGAGACTAGATTGGCATTTAAATTGTAGTATACAGAAGCTTTTTTGTACTGAGCCTCTGTAATTCAACCTGATTGTGTACTCATGTAATACTGCCACCGTAAACCCTTCCAGCTGAAGTGATGTCTTGTGTCTTTACGAAGCTCAAAGGTCAATTCCAATATCCAACCTAATGTTGACAAATATGAACATGCATTCCCGCTTTCCCTCAGACCGTGCATACAATTGCGCTTTTATCTGTAGCTCTTTCATTTCTTTTAACGACCTTGGGAGGTTTTGTTTGGAATTTACAGTGTGACTATTTGACGTATACCGCCCATCTATTATGCACATTGTTAACTAGGCGGTCGTCTACTGATAGAGGCACAGCTGCTGCTGCTGTTGGCCTGGCAAGTGTACGTCAAACTCCTCTTGATAACGTACACACCTGAGACGCTGGAACTGTAACCTTCAACGTTCGATTTTTAGCAACAGCATTAACAACTTTAACTGGTCGAGCGAAATTTCATTTCCGAATCATCAATTGTTTTTGTCTCCACATGGCAACGCGATTGTTTATGCAGTGATCTTATTGAGGTTGTGGAATTATTTAAGTTTGTGGATGAGGAATGACGGAACGATGCCTTAGGGGTTCAGATAGAAGCGTACGGCTTCTGTTTTGTGAGTTTAAGGCAGACCGACTAACTGGAGCTGGATCGATGCTAAGCGCGTAACTGCTGGCATAGAAGGGTCTTTTCAGTTTACAGGAAGTTTGTCTTCAAAACCCTGCAGTGAATGGGTACCCGGTAGGATGCGCCTACTGGCCATTTCGGGTTTTATTACTTGAGCTGAGTAGGAAAAGTCGAATGCACACTGGCCGACAGAACCGGTTAATAGCCGTGGAACGCGCATTGAATTCGGCGCCCTAGATTAGCACAGTTCTCCGTTATGCTGTTATTATTGGTATTAGTATTTTGGAGGGAAAGTGTTCTGGGTTCCTTTGACCAGAGTAGGGTGTGATCTGTAGTCCAGTCTTTAAACCGTTCGCTATCGTCGCCGATGGTCCGATTCCCCACACACCCTCGTTCTGATGGGCGAGAATAACTTTAGCACCAACGAAATATTGCCCGAACCGTTGTTACTCGGTCACTGACCATTAATTCCAAGGGAAAATTATTTTCTTAGCATTTCTTTGACGCTTGTTGGTGATGTCCTTCATTTGTGTTGACCTTCCTTCAGCTATCGCAAATGAACGTTTGAGCGGATCAGCCTTCCTGGTTATAGGATGAGATTGGTGTTACTGCTGGCTTGATATTGAGTGCATCCACCTGGAGATCTAATCACTTCCGAATTAGCATAGATCCGATTGTGGAATTTCGTTATAAATACGAGTAACGGAAACTAGAGAGATCAGCAGGATGGTTGAAGAAAGTTCATTGTATTAAACGATGGTACAGATTTTTCTTTAAATGATTGTCAGCTCTATTTATTCAGATCGGAAGATATTCAACCCTAAAAGAACCCAACAGCCCGAGGCATAACTTCAAGCCTCACCCAAAGGCCGTTCTGAAGTCAATGGATATACATTAATTCTCTCCTTAATGAAGGCATGTTTTGGTAATCTGACAATACGTCAGTCTTGTACGGGGACTGTTCTTTTATGTATATAATCTAGTAATTAGGAGCTGCCTTGATAATCACCTACACCGACCCTGTGCAAGCCTGCATCATGTCAGCTGCCTTATTGTGGTCGGTCTTAACCATGAACGAAATCTGTCCAAGAAATAAAAATATATTTTTCTCTAAAGCATATTATCTGCATTCTGTCTGTCTTCATCTGCCTGTCACATTTCCTGAAAATGTACATGTAATCATGTATTCGTGAACATCAGGGATGTAGCATCCCACTCATATGAAGAATACAGCCATTGTAAGTCAAAAGAGAGTTGTATCATTGTAGTTTTAAAAAAGTCTTCTGGCTCCTTTATATTGAATTTCATGAAAATGATTTAAAATATTTTCATTTATTTTCATTTCTGAAACTAGTTCAGCTGTCTTTAACTCGCAACACTTGCAGCAGATCATTTGTTCGACTTGATGACTTCAATTTGTTATTGTGTGAACACCATTCGTACAACAGGATGTTAATACTGTTCCTTAGGTGGCGTCATCGTCTTTGTGTGTTGGAATTCTGCAGCCCCTGGCGTTTTTTCTTTGTCAGAGACGATCCCAATGACACAACCTTTTAAGTACAATGATGATTGAAGGTCTGCGGCCAGGAGCATGCTAAGTCACGACAGGAACACTGGTGATGCCCTGCATTCCTTCTCTTCCACAAAACCAAAAAAACTCTCAGCAAAATCCTCAAACGCATTCATCATTAATAACCTAGGCGTGTTGATACCTAAAGTGTTAATTGCAGGGCCTTGGATGGCATGTGTTGTCTTTAAAGACAGGCAGTCGGATAAACCTAATGAATAATTTATCCACGTTTCAAAGACAAGTCAACACAGAATACTCTGTGATATAATGACTTTATTTGATTGAGACTATTCCAAGAGAGAGAGTTTTCATTTTCAGAGATTTTTCTATCGAATATACTGAGGCACGAAACAACATCATTTCTCCCCACTGGCTATGAAATGTTTATGGCATCAGCGTCTGGCCTGTCGTTGTTTCGCGGTCGCCGAGAAGTCCACAATCGTTGTTTTGTTTTCATTAATTGAGTTTAACTATCTTAGCGAGAATGTTACAGTTTGGCCTGCGTCTGTAACACAATTACCACATCACTGGCTTATACGCTATTGATTCTACACCATGTGGCTGCCTCGATATGCCTCCTCTCTTGGGGATTTCGAGTCAGATACCGTGGCTTCATCTCACAACTCTCTGGCATGTCATGGAAATATTAACTTCGTCAGCGTTGCATTCAAAGCCTCACAACTAAATACGTGACGCTTGCTGTCAACTATTCTTATACGGTTCGTTGCTCTAGTCTCAAACCTCAATTGAATTCCAGCAATGTTTAATAACCAAGATCTAATCCCACAGAAAGGCACCGACTGCCCTGTCATTTAATTCTAAGCTGACCTGGAGACGCAATGTTCTTCTTTTTTCACGTTTGGCTACACATTATATCATGGCTCATCTTTAAGAAAGGAAACGAATGGTTGGTATTTGTAGTAAAGCTATCAAAGTCTAAAGGAAATCGAGGTTAAGCGGCAACACCAGGGCTTCCATTGTGAGTGGTCAGTGAACCAGATTGTTGTCCAGTACCAGTCCATCCTCATCCTGACGCTGAAGATTGTCCAACATCAAACCGTGTTTTGCGACATACAAAGACTCGCCTGTCAGGAAGCATGTTCTTTGTTGGCCCACAAGGCGCATGAAGTAAATTAACGCCACATGCAACTCGGAAAGGAGATTATCTGATGATAAAATCTCACGCTGTTAACAAGTTCAAATGTCGTGCTGTATTAGGATGCCCGAGGGTTGGTAAACGGAGCGTTATCTCCGCGAGCTAAATGCTGTCCATTGATGACCAGGGTTGGGTTTGTGTATTGGTCGACGTGGGTAATATACCGAGATAAACTATGCGATAAGGGAGCCGGGCAGGAACGTTGGCCAGCTTTATTTCATTTTAGGGCCCTGTTGTATAATTCGGTCATGTAATGACTCATATGCAACGTTATCTTGATTAAAATTCAAGAGTCTTGAAACACTGAGGTTTCCATGTTGAAAGTCCAGGGTAAGGACCGCGAGGGTTGTATTGTGGGGATTAAAGGATATAGGTTGGGTTTGTTAGATAAGAGAGAATGCGTTAGATGCGCGACGGTATAGAAAAACGTGTTTCCTTGTAAAACAATCCTTGAATCCATGTGTGTGCTATGAAATGGGAATGCAAAATAGTGGGGGAAACGTGTGACTGTCTGTGTTGACTGTGTGGCTGATTGTGGGGAAATGTGTGGGTGGGAAAATGTGTGGCTGGGTCAGGGATTGTGTGTGTACTTGGGAAAATGTGTGGCAGGGGTAAGAGAATGTGTGACTGGGGTAGGATACCGTGGCTGTGGGTGGGGGACTGTGGCTGTGGTGGGAGACTGAGGGCACTGTATGGCTTGGGGTGGGGTGCTGTGTGGGGGTGGGTGGGAAAATGTGTGACTGGGGTAAGGGAATGTGTGGCTGGGGTAGGATAATGTGTGGCTGGGTGTCTGGGACTTGATTGGGGGTCGGGGACTTCACTTAGGATTGGGGAATGTGTGACTGGGGGTGGGGGACTTTGCAGCTTGGGGTATGGGTGCTGTGTGGGTGTAGGTGGGAAAATATGTGGCTGCTTTAGGGGAATGTGTGACTGGGGTAGGAAACTGTGTGGCTGGATGTGGGGGGACAGTGTGGCTGGTGAGGGGTGACTGTGTGGCTCGGGGAGGTACTGCATGGCAGGACATGGTATGTCACATGTTCCAAGCATGATATAATATATTCAAAGATAAGGGTTAAGGTAGTTAGAATGTTACAGTGTTGTTAGGGTAATTCAGATTATAACATGTTCAGATTTTGACATTGAGCTCAAAGTCAAATAGGATGAAATGTGTACAGATTATATTGGTATTAGGTGCCATCATGTGCAAGTTGCATAAACTTACATACAATGCCGACCCGCGAAGGTCCCAGGGTAGAATAGGCCTTCAGCAACCCATGCTTGCCAAAAAAGTGACTATGCTTGTCGTAAGAGGCGACTAACTTGATAGGATGGTCAGGCTCACTGACTTGGTTGACACATGTGATCGGTTCCCAGTTGCGCAGATCGATGTTCCTGCTGTTGATCACTGGATTGTCTGTTCAAGACCTGTTACAGACCACCGTCATATAGCCGGAATATTGGTGAGTGCTGCGTAATACTAAGCTCGCCCACTCACTCACTCACTCGCTACATACAATGAACGTTGTGAAATGTTAACATAAATGTGTAAATCGTATTGATATGAAGAATGACAAGGCAGATTTACAACAGTCACAGCAGGTCAGGTGATATCGTGATGTGTACAACTCGTGAGAATGCAGTGTTGTGTTAAACCGTGTTGCGCTAATAACACTGCCGAGGATGTAGGGCTAATTATATGTCTACCTTCAGTTAGCAGACGCTAACAATGGAACTGCACATGGTTAATTCTCTCTCTCCTCTCTCACATGAAGACCGTGAACATGTGCAGACCCTAAACATGTTCAAACTCTCACGCGTCAAAACTGGAGGACACGAATTTATTTAGGTTTGTGCTCATTATCTCGGGCTATCTAACACAACATCATTTTTTCACTGTGTAAGCCCGATCTGTTTACATGACTTTCCTTCACTATCATGATAAAACATTATCTTAGTTTAGGAAGTGACGTCACCTCGCTATATCTCTCACCAGATGTTTTGCACATGAGTAATGTGTCGGTATAGGTTCGTACAGACATCACTAACAAAATGTACCACAAGGGAATGGACATGAAGTGCTTAGGATAGTAAACACTACGACTGTATCAGTGGTAGTGAATTTGTAAGAGTGTAGAAGATTTTATTTTTTAACGCCGCGCTCAGCAATATTCCAGCTCCATGGTGGCGGGCTGTGAGTATCAGCATGGGCCAGACAATCCAGTGATCAACATAATGAGCAGTTGGGATACGATGGCGTATGTCAACCGAGTGTGATCAGCGATCGCCAACGTCGCCTCTTGCCATAAGCATTGGTTGCTGAAGACTAGCTCCATTCGGGATCTTCATTTTCGAGTTTTCCGTATCATGGAATATGTACAATATGTTTAATACCAAATGAAAGCCTGCATTGTGGCTTTTAAAATCTACCCCAACAGTCGTCTGTAATTTCATCAGCTTCCCCAAACACAGGTCTTCCATCATCATTCATCATTTCATCGTTAACATCATCAATTGTTTAGGTGACACTCGATTTAAAAGAAATGGCATAATTATGTCATGTGGAAAACTTTCAGAAGAAAATAGCTTTACTTGAAAAGTTTCCGAAGGACGATTCATCACTTTCAATTTGCCGTGTTTGTGAAGCCTAATAATGCTCAGTTAGCCGTTCTCAAAAACCAACTACTGTAATAAAATGTGCTTGTCTAGCATAACGCTCCAGGGACCTGCATGTTCTACCATCGTTCTCCAAAGCTGGGTCTCTTTATGTGGTTATTTCAGTCTTGAGGTGGTGGACAATCCCATGTTGTTTCTCGGCAAAGAGTTAAGTTAATGGCGTCCACAGCTGGATTTAAACTCCTTGCCGTTTTTATATCTGAGAAATGTAGAAGATTGGTGTCGACAAAATGTTAACACTAAACAACGCTACGTTGTTGTATCCAGCTATGTTCCCTGAGGTATTATTGAATTTCTTAATAAACCAAGATTAAAATCAAATGCTGGTTGATTTATTGCCACCGACATATGTTTCAGGATCAATATTTTCCTCCAGTCGAGGAGTGTGCAAGCGGATCTTATCTCAATGTCCCTCATCAACAACTGCTTTGAACTGCAGTAATTTTGCCCTGATGTAGATTTTTAGTATGGTCGATTTCCATTCAGCTCCGCTGATTATACTACGCCTGCATGTTCTGCATAATCTAAAACTGCATGATCTTAAACAATTGCCCTCGCGTGATGCGTCGCAACTGTTGAATACGTTCATGATGCGTCTCAACCGTTGATGTGTTGGCGATGCGCTCGGCGTTGTTTTCCTGGGGTGCTTGAACGTCATGGGAACACTATATCCCCGGAGGAGTCAACACTCAGGCGATAAAAGTCATAAGGTATTAATAATACAGTCTGGAAAATATAATTACACGATATTGTTCCTGAGTTTTACGGAGGGGGATATTGTGTCGGTCACTGATTAAAAACACGGATTTATTTCTTTGTAAATAGAGAAGGCGAATGAGGGTTTTTGCAAACTTATTACAGGATGTCATTCATGTCCAACAAACAGTGCATTTAATTTCGTTAAACCCGAGAACAAGTTATTTAATCAAACTTTGTCCTCTGAGAAATATATAAATATAGAAACCCACGTTCTGCCCGCTCCCCATATCCTACCCTTCCCGTCAGGACTCGCGTTACAAGCGGTGCGTTATACTACAGGAATTCAAACGACGAAACCCTTTCCTTTGTGAATATCAGAGTTCATATACTATTCCAACTGCATGACTTTACTTACCGTTGAAGTCACTAACCCAGAGTTTCACAAATATACCGCTATAATCGGTTATTAGGATGTCACAAATTTTGACAGCTTTGACTAAGATCGCATGTAGTGAGTGCGTGGATGAGTTTATTTTTATGCCGCACTCAGCAATATTCCACCTATATGCTGCAGTCTGTAAATAATTGAGTCTGGACCAGACAATACAGTGATCAACAGCATGAGCATCGATCTTCGCAAATGTGAATCTATGACTGTGTCAACCAAGTCGGCGAGCGTGACCACCTGATTCCGGTAGTCGCCACTTACGACAAGCATGGGTTACTGAAGGCCAGTATTTTAACACGGACCAACACTGGTACATCACATGTAATACCATGTGTTACATGTAATCTCAGATTCTCACCTCAACCATGATTGCAGTTTGGTTGAATGGGTGTGCGTGTATTGTGCTTACTTCAATATACAGATGTTGAGGGTGACATATATTATTGAAAAAAGGAGGGGATACTCCATTGAGGGGATGCCACTAGCCAGTAGCAATGCATATGAGAAAAGATAATGCATATCTATACATATGAAACATTTCCAATGGAATGCAATAAGTTAATTTCTCTTCATCATCTGTTTCCTCCTTGATTCTCATTTGCATTTTATCAATCTTGTAAAGCCAATATCCCCTGCCTTTTTGAATGGTATACATGTATTTCGATATAATTACCGTACCCCGCCCAGCGACAAGGTCCATGCATGTAAGGCTGAGCGACTTGAACTTTCGATTAAGTGTATAAATCACACATGCGATCAACTGTGATATATGGTCTGTTAATAATCTCTGTGAGTTTGAAATCTGAAGCGGTTGTCCCGAGGGATCCCTCTTTAGAAAACGTAGAACCCCCACCTCCCCGTTTCTACGTCCCCCAAACCAAATTATATAAAGGCAGGTCGCAGTCAGCACGTGAAGTGTGGATCCTTTGCATGTCACCGCGCACCTGTATGCCATCAGCCAGCTGTTTTCCAATTCCAGCGAAATCGATTCATGTTTGAAATGCGCCCAGCAATATTTTCTGATAATAAGAGACGTCTTAAGAGGACGACTGGTCACGTTTTGAGACCTGTTTGGGTGCATGACATCGTACTTAGAAGGAGCGAATAGATGCTCATGATATCAATCACTGACTGAAATCCTAAGACTCGAATATTTGCACGTCGCCACTGCGCTGATGAAAAACTGCTGAGTTCTGCGTTCAGCAGTAAAACAGATATTTAGACAAATCCTTATCAGGACTGAATTAAAATACAGAGCGTCATTATCTAGCTGAAATAATGCCGACTGCAACATGACCTCGCTAACGGAAGTGCATAGCTCTGTAAACCAGATCTAAGGCTATTTCCGTGTACGGAAACTACCACAGTGCTGAACGTCCATCAGTAGCAACATTTGGTATTTGAAACCGGAATGAATGAAACAATAACCACGTCATAGATCTCTTGTTTGTGAATTATACCTTTCTGAAATGTCAACATCTGCACTTGACAGAGACTTGTTTGCGTGACCTTTCAGCGCAGACTCGGTACATTCACATAAGTGTCACATAAAGCCATCCTTAGTTGATCTGGACGCTCATGATATTCTCCACGCTCCCAAAGCGAAACTCCCACATGTACGTTCAGACCAAGTCTGGAGAAGTAATAGTGACAGCAGCTTACATGAATACAGCTACACGTCTATTACCCTTGATTTATCACTGTAACACTGTAGACAGTGCATCACAGCGGACAAATTACAGCCCATCTGGATACGTCTTTGCTGCAGTCGTGTTCCACCCCGACCATTTACCTCGTCTGTCAGCCCTTCGAACCTAAAACACTGGTACTCGATTACAATGACAGTGTATGAGTTTTTTTCGTGGGAAGCGAGTAAACGGCGTGGCAGATCAGGTTACAGGGTCATCTAGCAGGAGCGCCAACCTTTCAAAAGCTTTTTCATGTTCCGATGGCGTAAATAGGGGACTTACGTCTGGATCCCTGACCAAGCTTGTGTTAACTCGTTATTGCTCCACACACGCGATATTGTGACACTGGAGATTTACAGAGCGAGTGTAAACTATTTTGTACCTGATCATCGTCAGTGGAACCACAGTCTAGTGCTATGAGGTCATATTGCTGAAGGTCTTTCACTTACACTTTACTGTGATTACAGTGTTTATGTACAGGTGCTATGTCTTTTCATGTACTGGTAGACGTGGTGTGTGCTTTGCGGGTGATTTAGTTTCCTGAAATGTTTCTCCAGGTATAACCCATTTAAATCGAAAAGGAGCCCCAGGGACATCAGAGATTAAGAAATTAAGAAATCTTAGATTGGGGGGGGGGGGGGGGGGGGGGGGAGGGGCTAGGCTGTAGGGATTGTGGTTTGGGGACAGCGAGACCGACTTATACATCAAGGGCGCTGGCGCAGAGTAGTGACTGTCGTACAGGCCCTGAAACAGATATATCCAAGAGAGCCCCCGCAAGTCTACCGTGGCAAGTCGATTTCCTTAGTATCGGGAAATTGAAAAGTCTCAGGGCTCCGTTTCATTATATTTCACGTTTTTGATACTGTGCACTTTTTCCAGTGAAATACGTTCATTTCAGAGTCTAGTTGTTAGTCTAAGTTGGAAGTTCTAGGATCATGAGATGGAATCCTGGCCGTTTCGAAGTTGTTCACTGCGGACGTCACGCAAGCGTGAAGCTAACAAACGGTCAAACAATTGAAGTACCTTAAAAAAAGTGGAGCGTGTAAAACACAATCTCTGATATACTATGATAATCGGTGACAGTGTCAAAAGTCTGTTATTCCTTTCTTGAAGAATATGATTCCATGACCGTCAGAATGGCGATATTGTAGTACAAAATACATCGCGTTTCGAGTTTCGAGCAAACAGCTAAAACAGTCACTTAACTGGGAATTTACAGGGAACTATTCTTCACATCGAGACAACCCAACGTTCGATACAGCGACGGTTGTATTTCGAGGAGGTGAGATGAAAGCCTTTCTTTGTCATCATCGGATATGTTGGTCCATATCGCCTGCGTCCGTCATACATACCCCGAAACAAATATACCCAATGCAACCCATGTAAGTCTAGATTACCACATATCGAAAATGACGAAAAGTCCCGTGTCTGCATTTTAGCATACTATTTTATTTAATGAATTTGATTTGAGCTATATAAAAGATATGATCATTTGAGATACATGATGTCCAGTGTAAAGACATATTACGGAAATAATTTCCGTATGATACGCTGGACTTAAAAAAAGGAAGGACGCCTGTCGTTTATGGACACAACGTGTTCTTGTTAATATTGACATTTAATTTAATCAAGAAATTACAATCGAAAGTATATTTATATTATATAAAAATCTGAAGCAAGTCTAGAAGAGGTTTGGGCCATGGGGTTAACTCTGAAAGTCAATAACCCAAAATGATGATCCTCTTATATGAATCAGATCATATTTGGGTCCGTGCGATCTTTTCGAGAATCCTACTTGGCGCTTTCACCACATCACTTTTTCGTAAGTGTTGCCATGCTCGGTAGACGTTTGGAGAGTGAAATATCTTGATGTGGTTCCGGGCAAAACGTGAGTCACCTACCAAATATAGCGTGAAACAGTAGCCTTGGCAGATAAGACGTCCTCATTTAACCACACTTACCAAAACGCTCGAGATAGAACTGTATAATTTAACAACGATCTAATGACCTATAATTATATTTTATACAGCTCATAAAACGTATTTGAGAGGGGCCCACTGTCTAGGTGGTTGACACAGGTTGAATTTAAGCTTTATTGATCCCGTCTCTGTGTGTATGATTGCACGGCAAATATCATGTTTTCAGCGTGAAAGCCGAACAAAAAACCTGCCAAATCGATACTGCGCTTATTTTTAAATGCTTTAAATCGGCGAGATCAAATGACACGATTAACACACTGTCTTGATACGACTACGGTAAGCTGTCTGGGACATTTACCACACATTTCATAATTCGGTGTGGTGAAATCGGGTCTGGAGACTTAAATCCTTTGACACGCACGCACGCACGCACGCACGCACGCACGCACGCACGCACGCACGCGTTAACAGCAACAAAACTGTGGCATGAAATTGTGTAGAATTGTACGCGTAGACGCGTACAGGCCATAAATATAATAATGAAATTAAATATTAATATTTTATAGATAATATTCCATGTAAGATTTGGATACTTCTGCTTAAGTAGACTTGCCTATCATACAGATGGAATGCTTCTATGGATTTGATTTGTATGATCGCCTCGTACAGGTGACGGTTCCTGAAGGTAACGGTTACTCAGGTTTGTATGTACCGTTACATTGGACGCTGATAAATGAATCTGTAAATGTGTGTCAGGAGTGTTTCGGGTAATTGGCTTTCAGATGGATGTCGAGGTGGGTCAGGATGGCTGTTTGTGTTACCGCTATTTGATAGCGATTCATTACAGTGTACTCTGCATGGATTCATCGCTCTCAGTTGGATTATGGAATTGTTTCCCTTGTAACAATATTGCCATCAGTAGGGTTCAGTATGTTTTCAATATGTGTTTTCAACGCATGTTGATAGTGTTTCATTATTGATGCATTCCCGCGAACGAAGTGATGTGGTTTGTATGAACGGGTCGGCGGCACTAAATCTTTGATGAGCCAAAGCAGATCTTGTCTTCCTGATTTCACATAACTCAAAACCAATACAGACGCTGATAAGATTTTAAAACAGGACATTGTTGGCAAGACGACGGTCTCGTCACTCTGCCATTACACCTTCCTGGCGATTAAAGAAAGGAACTAATCAGGTACCATTGAATGGCTCCATTTTGTAGGCTAATCCAGGTTTTTCTGACAGTGCTTGAAGTGTCCACCGTTAATGCGAAGCACTGAAGGTGTGCGTTGATGTGTGCTGTAATGGCGAGTTCCCATGACATTGTCGTAAACACACAAATCATCTTCTGTAAGACATGTGTCAGTTTCCAAAAAATGGGGCTGAAATAAACTGATTGGATCCGTTGGCAGATTTCGGTTTGATGACAGGCTTCAACACCACTTGGTAATAACCTGGCACCGCGAACTGTGAACGGTGATCCGTGTGAACTGCGCACCTGGCGGTGCGCCTCGGGCGCACGGTCACACGGCTGTGTCTAATGCTGCTCGACATGCCCCGAGATAAGACGGAGCACAGTTGCGGGTCGTTGCCAACCTGTCGTAATTCCGCACTCGCCTTATCTATTTCTGTTATGATGCTACCGAAAAACCCTAACCTTTATCTCTGAGTTATACCCCCTCCGAACTCACATCTCATGCCCTTCAGCGCCGGAGTAGGGTTACAAATCACAGAATGTTTGTGTGTGCAGTGGTTTCTATCAGGCTTGAGTTTATTTTCAGCCTGCATATTACTGCACAGTCAGAGTCTAAAGATAGGGATTTATTTTCTTTGCTTGAGCACGAATCGTTCTCAGAGCTCGTGTTAATCTTCTTGATTTTCAGTTCGATGTTTCAAATCGCCCATTAGACATGATACTGTTCCTCGGGGTGATATCTCATTCAAGCTGATAATATGAAGAAGCTTTAATCCTTTTTCCCCCCAAGAAAATATGTATCTGCATGAGAATTTATCTTGACAGCACAGTTAGCTATTAATGATCTTCCCCGAACAGACAAATCAATCAAATCCGAAAGAAAGGTCCTCGTAAATTATGACGAGGGGAATTGCAGTTCAAGGTCGCCTGGATGCAAAATCTTCTAAGACGGCAGATAGATTGGTCCACAAGCCTTACATCTGCTTCCAGAATATTGCCAGGAGGTATATTGCTCCTGCCGTCTGAGTACGTATCTATATAGGTGAACTGCTAGCCCACATATTACTAAGAAGACCATCTGTGTGAGGTTCCGTTGGGTCAGGAAGACATTTCACTCAAATATGTGAAGGACAGGCTAAGTTTGACATTCCTGAGCGTGACTCGCTCAATTATTTATGGGTAATCGGTGATGTGCCCCATTCCATATTCTGAGACGTGTTGAAAGCTAATCTATCTCTCCATCTCGCGGCGCATCTTGGCGTCTGTTTACACTTGTAGGTATACAAGCACCACCCCTTTGTAAACTGTTGCCATCAATTCAGTCTCAGATCTTTCTTTGTCAGTAAGGCGGATATTGGATGTATCAAGCAGTTCATTTACCTTGTATTGCGGAAGGGGAAATGTTTAAGCATACCGGTCTATTATATTGTGAGAAGAAAAGAAACGACAAAAAACCAATAACGTTTCTGGTAGTTCTTACATGCCCTCTTAGTTATCCTTTATTGGATTATCTCACTTGTGCAACACAACAGATAATTAGAAACACTCCTAGGAACAGTACATACAGGCTACATCATCTGATTGCATTTACAATGAGCGTCGTATGTTCTCGCCGTGTTCAATCGGACCTTCCTTTGTACGCCTGTTAAATCTCCGACGAAACCAGTTGACGATCAAACGAATTGTGTGTCTACATTTTTTGTCAAGTTGCTGCGGTCCCATAAAGCTGCCTTGACAACCATGTTTTGAGCCGTATTCTGCCCATTTCGTTTCCTTTTATTCACTTATTGCTTTCACTGTACCGCCATTACGAGCTTGCGACGTTCATAGGTGTTTTCTTCAATACGTGCCGACAAAATGGCCGACCAACCTGACGGGGGGATTTCTGAAATCATCGACGAACATGTGACGATGATGTGGCAGTCATCGCTGGTCAATGGACTGATCGTTCAGAGGTGTTTAAAACGTGTCGGGTACACGCTGAAGTAATTTCATAGATTGTCGGAGAATATTGTTGACTGTCACTATAGGTCGAGGCACGGATGGAGTTGACAGTTGCGAAGGCTTTCGATTGCCTATTGCGGTTGACGTTAGCGTTAACACGAGACTGTTGAAAACGTCTGAACATTTATAATATGACCATCATGCGCTTTTGAACGCCACATTATCTGTGCATGTGACCGGTCTCGTCCATTGGAAAAAGCCTTTGTCGTGTAAACTCAAAGTATGTCGAGAGTATCGCGTTATTATTTGATTACGATTAAGCTCATGTGGAATTTGAAGTTCTAATGCTATAAATTAAATGAGGATAAAATTCAAATAAAATAATCTTCGTCCACCGTCATTTCGGTTCTTAAACGGACACGGACGGTCGGATGTGCACGTACGCGCACGTACACACATACACACACACACACATACACGCGCGCACACACATATACACATACTCTCACGAGCATCCACGCACGTAGCTAGACAAGTAAATTATTCTTGATCGAGACCTTAAAGCAGCTTTCACCAAACCTGGTACCTTCATCAAAGAGGTGCTCAATAACAGTGTTGGACATGACGATGCACACATACACATGGAAGTTGCCACAGTTTCAGGGCGGTGGCATATTTCTGATGCATATTATCCTGAACTGGGAATATGTGTATAATAATTGCAATGCACGATGTCCTTAAATATGTTCCTATCGTATGTCGTATTTAAACACTGATAGCAATGATATGGTGACCACGGAGGAATTGGAGAAGTAACACATGGCTGGTATTTCATGGTGATATGGTATCGATATGGCGACAGAATTACTTGACATGTGATCGAACATTCAGTGATATCGTGACTGTATTGTCTGCCACTTGTTGGAGTTTCCTGCTGACTGATAACATACAATATTTAGTGATCCTCTGTTGTTCCAATTTTCCTATTTCCGTATAAAATCCATTACCCCTTTAATGCCGCTTATTTCTGATAACGACATCGTCAAGACATGTGTGGATGAGCCCATTGCCCATAATCCTTCAGCGATCACATTACGTATAACGTATAAAATGAGATTTTATTTTCTCTGCGGTCACATGAGAGTCATATTCAGACGTTCTGTTGGTTTTCGTGACCATTGATTCACATTCCAGTGTTCACATTCATGTTGTGAGTTTGAAGTTGCACTATCGATATGGTGACATCTCAGAAGAAGTGGATCCATTTGATATTATGTCAGTTTGCAATCAATATTACATTCTCCTTGTTGATAATAGAAGGACCGCAGTATTTTCTGAAGTTACTTGACATTCTCTCAATCATAAAGTCAAATATCCTTTTTAATAATTTGTGAGAGTTGTATGCTTGAATGTTGATTTGTCGATTTGCCAATGAATACCAGCTGAGTGCAATTCCTAAAGGATTTACAATTTTCTGAAAGCTATCTGAAATAACGATTACAGAAATACCAGATGCTGGTCTAGTGGAAAGAAAATGGGTTTAAATTATTACAGAACAGGAAAGATGATTTGGAGAGGATTTAGACATGCTTTCATCATTGCAAGTCAGCAAAACTGTCCTTTATGTGATACACTGGAAACGCCGAAATGATTCTTGCTTCAAGGAACCTTTTCCCGTCATTTTTAGATTAGATTGTTATATTACATTAACAAATCAGCACAAATTTTATTTACGGTGAGTGAGTTATTTGATCAGAGGAAAATGCCCTGATCTTCAGGAAATGGAGAAAAATCCAGGAATAATTCTTCCATCATAGGCTTAAAGGCGTTAATCTGACTGTCGCGGGTCTCTCTGTCAAAATCCAACAATGACTAATATGTTTTGCATGATCCTGCTAAGGTTCAATGAAAAATTACGATTTGAATTACAAAAGCGAGAGCGGAGTTGTCGCTCACATAACAGGTGACTGACAACAAGACAGGGTTTTTTTCAATAATTTCGATAACGATCGTCATTAAATGTTAACGGCGTTCAGATCATAAATGTTATTTTGCACTCTTCATTTATCAATGCCAGTGAAATTGCCAGTGGAATGACATTTGATCTAAGAGTAAAATATGTCTCCCTCGGGTTGGGGTAGGATTTAATGATGGTTGTGCCATACATCATTTCCCTGGTGCTATTATATATCCCAGGAGTGACTGCAGAAGGGTCGTTAGACTATGTAGATGTGCCAGCGTGATCTATGTATTGGTCATCTTAGGGAGATGGGATCGCTGCTGTGGTGTTCGACACCGTATAAAACCCATCAATGCCAATAAATTTGTAAGTAAGTAAATGTCAAGGCATTTCAGCAAATGCATCATTCATGTTCATATGGACGTGGATGTCGATGGTGACGTTGACGGCGGTAGTATTGACGTTATATACATTCAGTCCGTACGGATCCTTGATAACATTACCAACATAGATGTTTAATTGGTATTGGACGCTCCAATCCCACACCACCCCACCCCACCCCCACCCCCATGTTGATGGCACCGTGAAAATTTACTTCATAAATTCTTCGTGACCCATATGTAGCTGTCACCTCTATGGCCTAGGAGGTAGAGTTCCTGGAAAGCGGACGGTCAGGGTTCAAACACTTGTATACCGAAAGACGTTAAAATTTGTTGTTGCCGTGCCTGGGACTGGACCGTAAAGAGGTATGACAAGGATTGGTTGCTTACGAGTCTGAGTGTCACTATGACGAAATGACGTGTCACAACTAAATTGCAGGCGCACATACACACGCGCACGTACAGCTGCGTTGTAATAACGATAATGGCGGCTGTGATATCTTAGTCATTTCAGACCACGTACCATCGTATGATGTTTCGTGATGAAACAACTGTGGTTTTGGATCTTCTGTGTTAGCCTGATTGAGAGCAATCATACCCCGACTATGAGAATCGGTGCTCATGATATCATCCAGTGGAATGTCTGCTCAACACTCCAGTATTAACAGGCCGCCGTCACATATCGGAAATATTGAGAAATGCAGCGTTACAAATAGTGAATGGATCTCAACCCAAGTAGAAACTGTAATGGATCATATTTATAAACTCGTATGATTTAACTCCCTCGGTCCCTTCACCCTTATGCAAGGACGTGACATTTAGAAGTTGAGTTGAGCGAGGATAATGCCTGACTTGCCATATAATTGTTGTGTCGACTGACAGCAGTAATGTCAAACGCTTTGAAGTCCCTCAGACTATTGGCAGTCGATGGAGAAGATGGCACCCATGCCACGTCAAGTAAATCTTTCTCTTTTGTCTAGAGTCCTCCAGGGTGTTCCGGCGCTGGTCCCAATTTCCTACACTTGACGTGAGAGGTGGCAGAGATGGAGATCCGCCGGAGCTATTATGATTTACGAGTTTTGATGATGATTGGTTTGTGGACAGCTCAGCAATGCAGCAACGGACGTTATCAATTTGTAAGTCACGTGCTCGTGTGAATCGATGTTCACACTCTCGACCCTTAGGTTAGGACATGCTACATGTTACATGACGCCGGGCCGGGATAAATGGCATACAGAACGACAGGAGCCACAAATCATCCACTCTCGAGGGGGAGCGTCCTTCACGGCGCAGGGCATTCACCAGCTTCCATCATGTTCCCCAATGAATACCCTAGCAATTGCGTTGGCAGCCTCTTGTAACGAGATGATGTTTTTGAATAGATGAGTGACGCTTTTAATTAAAACCGATGATCCTTGAACATACTCGTTTTTAACAATGTATTCACCGCATATACCTACGTGTGACCCGTGAAGGTCCGGGGTAGAATAGGCCTTCAGCAACCCATGCTTGCCATAAAATGCGACTAGGCTTGTCGCAACGGGCGACTAAAGTGATCGGGTGGTCAGGCTCGCTGACTTGGTTGACACATGTCACCGGTTCCCAATTGCGCAGATCGATGCTGACGCTGTTGATCACTGGATTGTCTGGTCCAGGCTCGATCATTATCAGACCGCGGCCATATAGCTGAAATATTGCTGAGAGCAGCGTAAAACTCAGCTCACTCACTCACTCGCTCATATACCTACGTGTGTTTACGTAACAGAAAAGGATTGGGATGTCATCGTATCAAGCTGGGAAACGATTTATACAGATCGATCAATACTCTCTTCAGATGATCGATAGCAATCTTTGTTGCAGTGTACAATTAAATGCAAATGCGTATGGCAAAAAGGCGCATTCGAGATAGAAGTGCACGATGGTGAAATGAAGAATCTTATTTTATGCTTGTTTGAATTTAAGCCAGTTATCCTTATAGCCGAAGTAATTATCAAATAGCAATTGTTCAATAACGTTTATGGCATTGGGTGTTATCATCGAAATGTATGTAGTTTTTGTCAAAAAGTGAATCGCTTGAGAGATCATGATTTCGCTATGAATTCCTCGTTTCTAGTAAATTTAAGATTTGCATGAATCCGACCCATGGTGCTAGCCACATGCTTTGATGAACGGGGGGCGTAGTAAATTGACTTTAGCGACCCTTTGAAGACACGAAGACAAGAACAACCATGATCCAGGCTTCCATTTCCATACAAAATCACTTTCTCCAAATTACTCCGGCCCATTTACACTGGCAATGCCAACTCGCCCAATTCCCCCGTGAGCAATCCCAGAAAGTGGTGACTCAACCAACAGCTCTGCTGATGGGGCAAGAACACTTATACACAACATGCTGTATGTCCCCCAGATCATTGCACTCGCATCTCCTCCATTAAAATAATAAAATCCTTACCTTTCTATCGGTAAGGATGTGCGCCATAAGCCTTTGTTGTCTGTTAGTCTAGGTCAATAGCGCGCTAAAATGTACATTAGATTGCATTAGGTGGACCCATTGATTAGAACCGACGTGGAACTGGGTTTCGGTACTTTATTTACGGTAATGCGAGATGTAATTATCCAGGTGCGTATGAACGGGAAAAATGACTTGCTTTCCGCAAATGGAAACCTCTGAAAAGTAAAACTACAGGCTGAAACCAAATGGAAAAGTAAGTTTCCTGTGATAGCCACTATATTTTAGAGGGTTGAAAGCTGTGTTAGGCCACTTCCGGTTGTTTTGCAGCTGACTATTATCCCCGGACTGGGTTTTCACATTGACATCAGTTTTTTGGAATATTTTTAGATTCCAGATCAGAATTAGTCCACGTGTTTTATGTGATTTTTATTTCTATTCATTTAGATCTCGAGAGATTAGACTAATTGTCTGATTGCAGGCAGTTATGTGGGAATCGAACCAGGGTCTTCGCCGTGACGAACGAAACACGTGGCTACCCCACTGGCTTTTCCGTGTAGACCAATGTATTCCTCATCCTGCTTCAAGTTTATGTCACGGGTCTCGGAAAACAGCCTCGATGATGAAGGGTCAAAGCATTTTCTTTTATTGAACAGAGATTTTGAAGACTTTATGCTAGTCCGGATCCAAGCGACCAAAGAATCCTACTTTCAATTATATTATGCTCAAAAACTTGTGATATAAATAGGCAATATTTTTTTAAAACCACGCTTTCCAGACTAGACGCCAGCAGTCACGAAATTCCGCCTTTAATATGGCTATGCATCTCAAATCAGTCCTGATGCTAAAATAGGCAAGAGGCATTGTTTTTTAAATGGCGATATGATAGACAGCACGTCAGTCTAGGATCAGGCAGCAATGCGTGTAGATGCAGTTGTCCTTGTCCATCTGGTTGATGAGTCTCTAGGAGAACGTCTATAACACGCACCAAGACTCCAGAAAACATTTTCTCACGGCGAATCTCATTTACTTCAAACGAAAGGACACACTTTTATAGCGATAATAGAAAAAACAGGCGCAATGTTATATGCCCCAGCGCATGTCTTCTTGCACCTCACTGATATGTTGCGTGAAAGGCGAGCAGCAGAGCAGAACACATGTTTGCTTCCATTGTGTGGAGATAACTTGGAAGGATTCGCTTCCTGCATGTTAGTCTGGCGCTGGAAGAGAGTGAGTGCAAACATATGCAGACTCTTGTTGCACAATTCGAAATTTGGATTAGTCATTTATTGATGGAAAGCCAACATAAGCAAAAACATATGTCAGGACAGGACAAATCAAGAACAGGACTTCCTCTACAGAACCATGGTTTATAGAAGTCAGGCATGTTCATGTCTCAGGCATGTTCAGGTTTAACGCGTGAAAGTTTTCTTCTTTCCGACAATACATGACATATGTATGCATGGCCGCATTGAACATAGACAAAAAAAAATGTCTGCAATATATTTTTGAAAGAAGAGCTGATCAGTCGATACAGATTTTGCGCTCAGATGATTTTACTTGTCTGCAGTTCTCAATTATTGCGATTGACTTGGTGAATCAAGCGGAAAGCGATATGTATAGCAACATATGTTATCCAAGATAACAACCTTCCTTGGACGTACTCATGAATCAATAATGCGACACCACTTCCGACTCTTGAAAGGGCACGACTTATGTGTTGCCATATTCCGCCGTAGTAGATCTAGACGTGCTAAGTAATCGCAACCTGACCTTTGTTCTCAAGCTCCTGACTTAATTAGCCAGAGCGCCCAACGTTAGTTGACCACCAGGGCGGATAGTTATGCCATCTGCAGGATGTACTGTACAATAGCGTATTGAGATTCCGGAATGTCTCGAGTCTCGCGTCGAGTGGTCTCTCTTTGTTCGTTAAGGCGACGTAGGTTGTACTGAAATCTGATATCTCTCTGTCTTGTTGGTAAATAATTCAGTGTGTAATGGCTACACCTACTTCTCTCCCCACTTCCGACCGACGAACCTGCTAGATCTCTCCTACACAACCAACCCTTATTGCCCAGGCCACCCCTCCCTCATCCATATAGTATTGTCGACAAAATACTAACAGCTGGTCGCGTAAATGAACTGATTTCACAGAAAAAATGAAATCAAATTTATCGAAAAGGAGCCCTGAGACTTTCAAAATCACTCATCTCACCGGGACTCGTTTTCAATTTAAATGAAATAATATGTTTCCATTGAAATAAACATTTTCAGAGCCCGCTGTACATCAAACCCACTAACTGCGTATCTGCTGCTCTAGAACGCTTTACCGCGTTTCCCCAAAACGTAGAATTAAAAATACAGTTAACGCACCATGGACTGAGCCTTGAAAAATGAAGGTCATGTTATTGCAGTACATAACGAGCACCATGTCACCTGGTACACGTGGACGTCCATCTGTATGGCCGGTGTTGAGCTCATGTGTTCCCCATGTAATTTGGACACATGTCCAGCCCTGCAATGCTTTTCCTGTCTCTCAGCTGACTGCCGACCCACTTAAACAGCTTGACTGGTTAACGCAGCACAAGAGTTGATTGATATTATGGGATGTTTACGTAAACGGCGCCATGTTCTAAATATTTTATTGCGCCCTGGCTCAAAGGACCCGCCCAGATTCGCCAGTGTGTTTGTAATGTTGCCGAGTGTTTGTTTTCAGAAGGAGGACTCGGGTCATGGATAAATAAAATATCTGTTTCCTTTGTCCCTGTGTACACTGTCGATCATGTCAATCTATTATTCAGTTGAAATGATTCGACCAGTTCTGTCAATTTCTGTCATGGGCAGATATATTGAGTGTCATGTGTAAATGTGTCGTGTGCAGATGGCATGTTGAGATGTTTCATATGTTGATGTGTCATATGTCATGTGAAGATGTGTCGTGGGAAGATGTGTCATATGTCATGTGAAGATGTGTCGTGGGAAGATGTGTCATATGTCATGTGAAGATGTGTCGTGGGAAGATGTGTCACATGTCATGTGAAGATGTGTCGTGGGAAGATGTGTCATATGTCATGTGAAGATGTGTCGTGGGAAGATGTGTCACATGTCATGTGAAGATGTGTCGTGGGAAGATGTGTCATATGTCATGTGAAGATGTGTCGTGGGAAGATGTGTCACATGTCATGTGAAGATGTGTCGTGGGAAGATGTGTCACATATCATGTGAAGATGTTTCGTGGGAAGATGTGTCATATGTCATGTGAAGATGTGTCGTGGGAAGATGTGTCACATGTCATGTGAAGATGTTTCGTGGGAAGATGTGTCACATGCCATGTGAAGATGTGTCGTGGGAAGATGTGTCACATGTCATGTGAAGATGTTTCGTGGGAAGATGTGTCATATGTCATGTGAAGATGTGTTGTGTGCACATATCACACCCATATTGGTCATATTGCACGTGCAGATGCATCCAATGGGATGGAACCGGCACGGGCATGTCCGTGCTATCAACCACTGGTATACCTAGTCCAGACTTGAACACTCACGAATGTTTGAGAAATAGAAAAGTTAGTCAAGAACACGACATTAGACAACATGCGGTCGCCGAAGATAATGATAAGAAACTAATATGATTAAAACAAAAAGGAAGATATATTTGTAATAATGTAATACCGTACAGCATCTTTCAGAAGCCTTACATCTGGAAACACATTGCAGCATATACAGTATGGTTCAAAATTATTGAGAATAGCTAAAGCATTTCATATTATTAAACGAGAACAAATCAGATAAAATTGAATGTATTGTGAAAGTGAACTGACCTTTTCATGTTGTGTAGGTAACAATTTAATATTTTATCAAGTCTCCTTGAGCTTCACGGCACAGTCTAAGACGGGTAGGCATACTTCCTATCAGAGAGGTTAGTGTCTCGTGAGTTATGCTGTCCCAGTATCGGACCACTTCTCTCTTCATGTCTTCAATTTTTGTCAACCCCTTTTGATTCACACATTCCTTCATCATCCCCCAAATGTTCTCAATGGGATTTAAGTCAGGACTATATGCAGGAAATGGTAATGCAGTCACATTTTCCCCCTGAAACCACTGCTTGGCATGTTTTGCGGTGTGTTTAGGATCATTATCTTGCTGCAAAATCCAGTCATTTCCATAAAACACATGTGCACTTGGAAGGAGAAAATTATCTAATATGTTAGTGTATCGTTGACTTGTCAGATTTCCCTCAAACACACACAGCGGGGTCGTTCCTAATAAGGATATCCCTCCCCATACATGAAACTTTGGGCTGTATTTAGGTCGTCGATACAACGGTCCTGACGCAGACTTTGTCCATATTTTCACATTATTGGGACATACCCATATTGAGCTTTCATCAGTAAAAATCACATTTTCCCAGTCAAAGTTTTCATGTGCCAAACACCACTCAACACGCCTGTCTTTATGTTCTTGTTTCATGAGAGGAGAAGGAATTCCAGTCTTTTTCTCCCATCCAAGATCAATCAAATTTCTTCTAACTGTAGATTTTGATACAACTGTTGATCCCCTTTCTATCATTTCATACCTGATGTTGGAGATGCTTGCCCTTTGCTTTTTAGACGCTAAAATTCCCAGCCGGACGCGATCTGAGAAGTCCAATTTTCCGGGTCTCCCTGCTCCTTTCTGGTGCCCAAAATCCTTTCCCTCTTTAAAATTCTTCCTAATCCTATACACAGTAGAAAGAGGAGTTCCTGTTCTCTCTGCCAATGTATTTACATCATCTATTCCTTGATTACACAACTCAAAAATCAACCTTCTTTTATCTTCAGCAGACATTGTTGACAGTGCTGAGGAAAATGACGTCTGCTACAAATTCAGGGGAGGTAACTCTAATTGTACTATACTTAGTAGGCCAAGATGAGTTACCTCCCTTATACCATTACTTAGTTTTAACTATCAGTGAATCAGTTGAGGTGTTAGGATAGCTCAAAGTAAGAAGAAAAATTCTCAATAATTATGAACCAGACTATATATGCTCATTGTAGGCAGGTATGCCATAGATATACGTATATGTGCTCTCATCAATTATTTATACTCCATTGTACCGGTATTGGGAATAATCAGCTGCCTATTTCTTATGTCCTCGAGAAATCAGTAACTTCCGTCGTTCTAAAACTTTCAAGAACTCTCAACGTGCAAACTGTTCGTCGATAAAAAAACAGTGTCTGCATTTGCCTGGGAGAAAAAGTTTTGACCCCTACGGTGCCGCTGATTGAATGTGTTACGGGCTGCAGTTTCTTTACGTGGCTAATAATCAAAAGCTTTTATAACATGCAAATTCCCAATCCATTTAGCAGCGTGAAGTCGGTACCTCGACTGTGATCTTTGACACAGAATCAGGGACTACAACTGTCTCCAGGCTTATATGTCACCAACGGTACACTGTTCAGTCATCTCAGCCTCTACAGCGTTGTTTCTGTACATTTACCCCGACTTAACAAAAGTGCCACAGGGTTCATATAACGCTAAAACGTACTGGGAATCCCTCTTCCTATTTAATGAAAATGGATCGACTCCATTGTCGCTAAATGCCTCTTTCCGTTTCTTGATTCACCGAAGTAATAGATTACGTTGTGTAGGGAAGAAACGCGAGAAGCTTCCTGTATATGGGATGACATCTGGAAAGGAGAACAAGATCTTAGCGATGACAGTTTCCATAGAGGAAGTTTTAAAACTGGATTATCTTTCCTTCCCCGTAGCGTGGAATCTGCTCCTCTTGAACTGTTCACGTGCGGGTTTTATCGAAAGATATATGTCACTGACTGGAATATATGTACTCTCATCTGCTGATATGAAACATGAAAGCATTTTGCAGGGATGGCAATAAATCATCAACGTAATGGATTATTTTGATTAATGGCAATACGATCGTAATCTCATTTTTTGGGCCGTACCGAAAAAACAAAGTGCTGAATGAGATAACGTTACACAGACGCAGCTGTTGCGTTTGCATGCGTATACTTGTAAATCAATACATGTGTATGTTGGCGTTCAGACATCTAATTATGGTTGTGTATTAAGGACTAGAATTTATTTTCCTTGTCGAGACAGATGTTTATATATTGCTGCATGACCAGGTAATGTTTGCTAGCGTCTGCGTGTAGTTGAAGATGAGTTCATCCTCACTTCTTCACGTTCGTATTCATCTTCAAACAGACGCTAGTACATTCACACGTATTCATGCTCAGTATTCACCTCTAAACAGGCGCTACATCCACGTGTATTCGTACCAGTATTCAGCTCCAAACAGACGCTAGTACATCCACACGTATTCATGCTCAGTATTCACTTCTAAACAGGCGCTACATCCACGTGTATTCGTACCAGTATTCACCTCTAAACAGGCGCTACATCCACGTGTATTCGTAGCAGTATTCAGCTCCAAACAGATGCTAGTACATCCACACGTATTCATGCTCAGTATTCACCTCCAAACATGCACTAGTTTATCCACACGTATTCGTACCTGTTTTCACCTTCAAACAGACGCTAGTACATCCACACGTTTTCACACGAGTATTCACCTCCAAACAGACACTTGTACATCACATGTATCCATACCAGTATTCACCTTCAAACAGACGCTAGTACATCCACACGTATTCATACCAGTGTCCACCCCAAACAGGCGCTATACATACACTCGCATTCATACCCGTATTACCACCAAACACGCACTAGTGCATCCACACATATTCGTACCTGCACTCATCTATAAACAGCCGCTAGTACATCCACATGTGAATATACTTTCATTTAGTTTTAGTATCTGTCTTGCTAGTATATCAGCGTCTTGGTTGATGTAACTGTACGTGTTTACATGACATCCTCTCTCATTCGCATGCTTGTATTTATTATTATAGGATGGCCTATTTATACATATGGAAATTAATTAAGCAACACCAAATTCAAAGACACATAAAAACTTAACAAAGTTTAACGAAGTAATTTTGATGATTGATTATTCAATTTTGATGTATTGACATACAGCATGAGCTTTTCATGGGTTGATATGACGCGCGTGAAGCTTGCACAGCGCACGTGCATTGCTTTAACCTCAACTTTCGAAAAATGCACTTTTTCCCTGGGGTGTTTACAAGCGCAGGTTGTCGATTGCATTCGGTTTTTCATTCATTTCAATGTCATGGCACGTAGGAAATTATCAGAGGCCACTCGTTGGCAAATAATCGGCATGAGGAATGCTGGTATGTCTCTAAGACAAATCGGGACTCAAATCGGACGACATCATTCCATAATTTCAAAACTTTTGAAAAAATACCGGGCCACTAATGAAGTTAAAGACCTGCCTAGACCAGGAAGACCCAGGAAGACCACAGTCCGGGAGGACAGAGCTTTACTGAGACTTGTACGGCGCAGGTCCTTCGACTCGAGCTCTCGGTTGAGACAGGAGTGGCTTCCAGGGAGACCCATCTCGAACAGGACTGTTCGGAATCGTCTGAAAGCTGCAGGATACCGGGCAAGGAGGCCAATCAAGCGACCCAGACTGTCTCCAGCCCATAAGGCAGCCCGACTGGCCTGGTGTAATGACCGTTTGCACTGGAACATTGCCTCTTGGAGGAAGGTCCATTTCTCAGATGAGAGCCGGTTCTTGCTGCACATGGTGGACGGTCGTACTCGGGTCTGGAGGCAGAGGAACACAGCAATGGCTCCACGGAACATCCAGGAGACTGTGGCCTTTGGGGGAGGTTCCGTTATGGTATGGGGGTGCATTTCCATGAACTGCAAGTTGGATATCATTACCATCCGTGGCAACCTTAACGGTGTTCGTTACCAACAGGAGGTTCTTGACAGGGCTGTGGTACCTCATTTTGAGAACCATCCTCTGGCAACGAGACCCATATTTATGGACGACAATGCTAGACCTCACAGGGCGCATGCTGTAAATGATTTTTTGCGGCAAAATGCAATTGACAGAATTCCATGGCCTGCCATGAGCCCTGACCTCAACCCCATTGAACATTTGTGGGACTTTATTGGCCGTCGTGTGAGGCAGAGAGACCCACCAGTCCATAATCTCAACGAATTGACGGCTGCCCTGCATGAGGAGTGGAACAGGATCCCCCAGAATCAGATCCGGAGACTCATCCAAGGAATGAGGAGGCGTCTGGAATCGGTGGTGCGTGCGCAGGGAGGACACACTAGATATTGATGAAAGTCGGTGTGCAGACTCTCAGATGACTGTTCTTTCTTTCCATGTGACATTTGTGTTAATACACCTGACAACAACGTCTGTGGATGAATAGTAAATTGTGTCCATTTTTTCATGAATTTAAGACAGTTTTAAGAATTTGGATTTCGTTGCAATAAAGCAAAGTCTTGATACTTTTTCCCTTTAAGTTGTTTGTCAGAGATCGTCTGTTGAATAAAAAAGTGTCAAACTATATCAACCCGGCATATTTTGATTGTCAGAACACTTCAAAGTTGCTCCAATAGAAAAAATTGGGGTGTTGCTTGATTAATTTCCAGGTGTATATATAGCGTACATATCAGCGCGCTAGTAGATGCTCAGTGCGTTGCAGCACCTAGCGACTATCTGAGCCTGTGCTAATGATTTCTTCCAAACATGTAATATTTGAAATACTCAATGACGTTTTGTCCAATTTCAGGAATCGAAGTATGCGAAGAAAATCATCCGGTGAACCTGAACGGGGTGAATATATGTGCCAATCCGTCAAAGAGCCAGGAATCGCTTCAGATGAACTGCTCAAATGAGAGCATTGTCATCAAGGATATCTTCATCGGCTCGAAGGTGGAGGATGCTGTCTGTAAGAAGGATTGGACCAGTATGAATCCGACAGAAAGGGAACTGTGTTGCAGGTACCATTCCAGTGATCTACTGTTTGATTCCAAGTGTCCTGGAATTCAGAACGCAACTGGCCCCCTTTCCCATTACCTGTATTCTGACACTATCACCTCGTGCAGCGGCCAGAGGTACTGCGACAAGAAACTCACCTATATGATTCCCTTGCCGAAAGAGTCTTCACACAGAGATTTTGCGGACTACGTTCGGGTGTTCTATGACTGTGTGCCAGGTACGTAGCAACTCATTGTTGACTAGTATTAACGTTCAGTCGCTGACAGGTACAAGACTCAGGTCAATGTTTTTCAGTTTTAAGAAGCTAACAAATGCCTTAGAGAAAAAAGTTTCCAAGGTGTAAGCCTCGGCTGCCAATTCATAGTAGGCTTTGGGAGATGTCATGAATGTTGTGGAAGAACGTGACAGTTTAATGCCTGAGGAAAATCTGTAGTGAATCCTTGCGACTGTAGCGGAATACGTGCGTACGTGCGTGCGTGCACTCGTCAAGTCGATGCAGGGTGCGTCGTCTAACTGCGTGGAGACGATACAGCTGATGGGGACGATCTTCGTGAACTAGAGCGTTCCCACGATGCATCCCCTTCATTCGACGGAATTATAGTAGCTGCCGAACCGTGACGAATTCAATCCATGTCGAATTGACGCTCTATCGGTTCATCATGTTGAGTGATGCAGTGTTGTATGAAGAGGCTGGTGTCAGAGGCTGCGGTGCATGAAGCGACTGAAGAAGATGCATCTGATGTGCTAAATTTGGATGCCGTGGAAGCCTGCGTTGATAGTAGACTCTCTGAAGATTGCAGCGTTGTTGCAGACGCAGCTGATGAAGGTCTAGCCGATGCTGAATGTTGATCTGTCTTGCTGATGCCCCAGAGAGTAAGAGCGGAGGCTCGTCGTAAGCATCTCGTTCGTCGTCGCTGAAGGACTTCGTATAAAGGCTGGTCCGTTGTTTCAGTGATGATCTAGTAGTTGAACACTGAACACTTAGTCTTGGAGGACGTAAATGACTTCAGCTTCTTGGTTGTGACGACATCAATTCTGACGACGACCTCTGCTGGGATCTTGAACGTAGTTCCCATGCTATCCCGACCGTGCTCCGGGGGTACGTCTGGCGATTCAGTATAAACGTGAACAGGTCAAGTCATGTGGCATCTAAGGTTCGAACCGCAGCCACCAGAGCGGCGCCAGTGTATTGCAACTCTGCACTCATGTCTTAGAGGGGTGCCAAGGGGCATGTGCCTGGGTGTCTAAGGAGCCTCTATTCTCCGTTCGAAGATACGTCCCGTAGGCGTAATCTGGCCATTACAGTTGAAGCCATGCTGCAGAGTGTTGCTTTTCTGAACCAGGGTGAAAACCTAACAGTTTGACGATCAGTGTTACCCGGATTAAGTTTCTGGGTGTTTCAGGGGCGATGGGGTAGCCTAGTGTTTGAAACGTTCGTTTGTTACGCCGGGTTCGATTCCCCATATGGGTACAATGGAGCCCATTGCTGGAAAATACGAAAAACGGCGTGAAAATAATCCCGCTCACACACTCTTGGTCTGTAAACATTGTACCTGTTGTCAGTGGTTTAAGGGATGCATTTCCACCCACATTACCTCCCACATTAAACTGAACTGTGGCACAGACACTCCAATCATGCTCAAGGCGGCATTGCATCACTCACTCACTCTAATAGCCAAATGTTAATCGACCTCCAGGGGAATACACAGATATTAATGAAAGCCTTTGACTTCTCTGGTTGTCTTCAGGAGAAGAATTACTGCTCTCCGCCATTGAACACTCATTATATTTACTTTTACCAAAAAATACTGGCACCGTTTTGATGTGTTTTATCTTGTAGGCGAATGGGTCATTATTATGCAGAAGCTGCCGCCAGCGGTATTTGAACTCACAATATTTTATCAGTGTCATGATATCAGAGGAGAACATTGGGACAATACTGTGTTGTTATTAAACAATCATTCACAAAACAACGTGATCACTACTCTATGCTGCTTTAAGCAAGAAAGTAAGGGTGTGCGACACAGGGTTTAACTTCCTGTCCAAGAATATTGAACTCAGCAACGTGAATGCACGCATGTGTGTGCTTGTATTACTTTCGACTCGTACCGGTTGCTGAACGATAGGTTTCTGAGATACCATGTCACAATGCCAGCATGGATAGCTCACTGTATATCGCTGCGTTGGGGTAGCCTGATGGTTAAAGTAATCGTTCGTCACGCCTAAGACCCGAGTTTGATTTCCCCACATAGGTACAGTGTGTGAAGCCTATTGATGGTGTTCCTTGTGATATTGACAGGATATTGATAGGACTCTCACTTATTGGGTATTCAGGCGAGCGTCAGCATGACTCAGCTGAGGATTGAACCCAGCGACGTTCCCATTTACGGACAAGTGCTCTGTCCATTAGCCTACGGGAAAAAGCCCTTGAGAAATCAAATGTGGAAGTATTACATATTGTTGCAGTGACGTAATGCTGGTTAAGCTCCCGATGTTACGCACGTGTTCAATGAGGAACACCTAATATGATTACAGCACAGTGGAATCGGTAATGAATATTTCACTGAATAATCCTCTGTTAGGTACCTCTATCATTGCACATTGTAATGTTAAGGGAATCAGACATTCGCTGGAGACCACCAATTGTTTCAGTGATTTTGGTTAACTGTCTTGTCAAACTGTATTGGGCTGCACAATACCACTTGATGACATGGTTCGTTCGACCACGTACCGAACAATGGAGCCATGACTCACCCATCAGGTTGCACATGTGCACGGCGATTTGTCGACCCTATGGGGTACCACTGCCAGAATTCATCAGAGTTTTAACTCCTCCTGTAGACGGGCAGAAAAACGCGTGCAAAAATGAGTGGTCCATGTCGTCGTTTTAAATCTGTGAGCTGGTTTTCGCCACAAGGAGACTTGTGTTTAATGGCATCAAATTGAAAAATAGTATCAAATTACACACGTAAAAATCTTTCATAAAAACTCACATGATTTAGAAAGCTGACATTCAACGCTTGTCGTGAAAGCGGGCTAATTCGGATCAGATGACAACAGCGTGTGACCTGGCTCACTGGGTCAACGTACCCTGCATGTTTGAACATACTGCTGGATGCCATTCTCGTTCTTACAATGTGCACCTGCCTCGCACTCATATTTACCACTAGATCGTTGAACACGCTTCAGACTTTCACTGGGGTGATTGGTTAGTTGGTGACATCTTACAACAGATCGTTGTTCATACCGCTGGATGGCGTGTCAGTTCTGACAATGTGCACCTGGCTCATTGCTATGTTTCACGCAGTGTCGTTGGTCACACCGCACAATTTCCATGGGGCGATTGGGAGTTTGTAGCATCTTACATCCTTGTACAGGCTGCAATTGGTAATGTGGGGGTTCCTGTATCAGGTTAGTCGCTTTGTAAGCTTCAGGGATATGTATGTAAAGGTATCATGAAGATCGGGCTAGAATCAGTGTTCGCAACCCAGGTCTACCGACCAATGGTATCAGGTGTTAAACTCTTTACATTGATTAAAACAGCTCGCATATAACATCTCCGTGTAAACAATAGGAAAATTAGTAAATCACTAAGTTTTTACTCGCAACTAATAGACCAAACAACAACTTAATAAAATGATTTTTCCTACCAACAACACCAGCATGTAAAGAAGGTGTGACATATTGTTGTATGTTTACATTCTACAAAATATGAAAATAATTTTTGTTTCTCGAAATATTCACTGGCTTGCGTAAATGTAGAATTGCAGTCTCTACCCTGACAAATTTGAGCTTCTACTGGTAGGGATTGTGATTGTAAAAGGTTATTCCATATAATCAGAGTCTCTACTGGTAGAGACTCCGATTGCAATTTCTACCAGTAGGGACGGAGGCTCTACCAGTACAGACTCCGGTCACAATCTCTACCCTGACATATACATCGTGCAGTTGGCTATTTCTTGACAAAAGTTCTTATATAGATGAGTGCTGTGGCGAACTCGTCTCTTCTCATGCTTTGGGATCTTGAAACATGCTATAAACAGCTTTTTAGTTTTATTAGAACTGAATTAACACAGTTTCAGTGAACCAGTTCTTGGTAGCCACAAAATTGTGGGGATATGCTTTTCTTACTTGAAACCGACCCGTGAAAATCCGGGGTGGAATAGACATTCAGCAACCCATGCTTGCCATAAAAGGCGACAATGCCAGTTTTTACAGGCGACTGACGGGATCGGGTGGTCAGGCTCGCTGACTTGGTTGACACATGTCGTCGGCTCCCAGCTGCGCAGAGCCATGCTCATGCTATTGATCACCGGACTGTCTGATCCAGACTCGATTACTCACAAACCGCCGCCATATAGCTGGAATGTTGCTGAATGCGGCGTAAAACTAAACTCACAAACTTAATGTAACCCAAAAGGCATTTGTGGTTCATGTACTAATCGGATCACAAGCACTCTTTAGCTTGAGACACATCACTTGATTTCAGTTCGTGGTCCCGTATTTGGTTTATTTAGTTACCAAATATATCTTAATTTGATGCTGATTAATTGTCCTGTGTCCACATCACCGGGTTCTGTTGCATGACGATGCTGCAGATTGCAATCCCATGTCGTTGTCCCTCATCCATACGTTCTCGTCATTGATTAAGCCTGATTCAATTCAGTTCATCTCCTTTTATGGGTCTCATTACAACCCTAGTCTTGGTAAATTGGTTTCAAGTTTCCCATTTAATGTACAATAGTAAGTGCTTCCAAGCTGTGACATTTTCAACAAGGAGCCCATGTTGACAAACAGTTTTTCTCAAGAGATAAATACGCTTTATTTAGTCATTGCACCTGCAGTAAATGCCCATTGTTCTTCTTTTACAGATACTGCGAGTATTGGATTCTGTGAATCTAGGTCAATTACTGGCAATACCGTCAGCCTTCGATACGATGAGTCCACAACTGACGAGAGTGATGAGAAGACATTACACGAATGTTCGTGTCACGTGACGTCAGTCGGCTCTGAGCCAATCAAAATTACAGCCTTGGACATCCGGCTTCAGGATAAAACGGACGACATGGAGTGTCACTATACCAAACTTAGTGTAGTAGACGCAAAGAATAAAAATGACATTTTAAAAAACATTTTCTGCCTTGACAAGGAATTTATATTCGGGGTTCCTGTGTTGAATACGACAGTGTCCAAAGACATTCGTGTAACGCTGGGGCCAATAAAGAAAAATGAGTATCCGTCCTTTGTGTGGCTGCAGATAGCAGGTAGGTCGAAGTCGTGAACTGGCTGGATTTACGTTTTCGATAGATCTCGGAACAGACACAGACAGATAGGGTGCGTGGTTGAATACCTACTTCCACAAAACAATTGCACTGAGGTGATTGAAATTCCTATACTTTAACGCTGACTTACGACTGCCGTAGCACTGCAAGCGCTTTGTGGTTTTGGGCTGAGATCTTTATGAAAGTCAAGGCGATTACGAAAAGGATATTGAGGGTTAGAGAGGTAAAAGTTTGTTTGATGTCGACCGCATATGGAAGTACGCATTACAAAACTCGTAATTTAGATTTGCCTCCCTCATGGGTTCAAGGATCTATACTGGTTGAGTGGTCAGCGTCAGGATTTGTCGCGATTAAGGTACGTGGAGTTTTCACCGAGAGACTGAGAAAGTGAACAAACTTCTGGTGATTCATATTGTACTTTCAATGTTCGTGTCGTATACTTCACAAAGATGCCCATCGTTCGGAATACGCCTAGAAACATTTTAAGTTGAAGATGAACCTCCAGCTGCTTATCACTGGGTTGTATGGTCGAGAGTCGATTCCTTTCTGGACTGAGTTCAGCTGAAAATCACTTGGACCCACAACTTTTTGCGGGTCCTTGTGGCTCATAGCCTTTTGCTATGTACAGGATCTTGTGATTTATTATTTTCTCGGTTTCCATGGAAACGTTTTGGACCTAATGAAAAGTGAGAGGTGTGTTTCGTTTTCGGAGCAGAACTCAAAAACTTCTAAATATCTTTCAGTAAAACTTGGTAGACCCCAGAGTGGTGCCTTTTGGTATTTACAGGTTTTTGTGATTTATCATTTTCTTGGTTTCAATGGAAACATTTCGGACTTAGTCTCAAAATGGAGGAATGGGCACCGTTTCCGGAGCAGAACTAAAAAACCCTTCAATATTTTTCTTGCAAAACTTGGTAGTTATATCAATCGGAACCTAAAGTGGTGCCTTTTGCTATTTCCAGGTTTTAGTGATTTATCATTTTCTCAGTTTCCACGCAAACGTTTTGGACTTACTCTCAAAAGCGAGAGGTGTGATTCGTTTCCGGAGCAGAGCTGAAAAAAACTTCTTAATATCTGTCAGTGTTTCTTGGTAGATATGTGTGGCAGACCCCAATGTGGTGCCTTTTACTATTTACAGGTTTTTATGATGTATTATTTTCTCGGTTCCATGAACACGATGCTGACTTCGTTTCCGGAGCACAGCTCGAAAACCATTTCATATCTTTCAAAAGATCTAGGCAGATATACGAGACATATCTTGAAATGGTGACTTTTTCTGATTACAGATATATGGCATTTGTATGTTTCATGAAATCCATGGAAACTATTCAGACTTGGTCTAAAAACACAATAAGTAACTGTTGGATGATTTGTCCTTTCAAATATGTAGGGGCCGGGGGATATGTCATCTTCTGATGACTCTTGTTTAGTATTATCATTTTTCAGAAATAAATATCATTCAGTACTTTTTATCTCTATCAGCAGTCGTTATCTGTAAATGAAACGACTGTCATTTCATTCAAAACATTTAGATTACTGAGATATAAGCTGTTCACCTCGAACAAGTTTTCCGAATGCATTGCAAAGACTTGTCAGTGACAAGAGTTATAATAGGCTCTATAACACAGTTTTTACTTTTATTGTAGATACAATATAGGGCCTACATGTTCCGATTTTCAACTTGTTTATGGTTCTGGCGTTACAGGATTAAGGGCAAACACTGGGTGTAAACGAAACAATAAAACACAGTTTGTTGTATTTTTTCAGGCACTTCCAACAGAACTCGAGTGACCGTAACCTGTAATGGGCCGACTACAGAGAAGAGTAATGGTAAGTCATCACTCAGGCCATCCTGCTGCACCATTCACACCACGTGCATATGTAGCCGGGTTTTCATCCCTATAGCAATCATGTGTATGAAATTCTCTCAAGCAAAAACACGTACGTGTACACATGACCATGATCAGGATTACTTGCTCTGAAATATTCACGTTACAAATTGCTTTTCACACGTTCGAGTGTCTTGCATTGAGGAGGAAACACGGATCAGATTGCTTGGACCGGATGTTTACACTTGCTGTTTGATGGTTTTATGAAATAATCTGGTTTGTCTATTACAACTTTCATTGGGACTGAAAGGTAAAAAAGGCATAGTTCTTCTGGCTGAGATTTGTACGGTTATTGATTTGTCGCCCTTGGGCCTAACGTGGATCTGCTGATTTGAGTTCCAATTCTCGACAATGATCATTATCTCATAGTTCGCTCTAGAACTTCCTTCCCACATGATTTACCTGACGCGTCCTGATATGACTGACCTGCCTTTTCCTGCCGTGATATGACTGACCTGACGTGTTCTGATGTGACTGACCTGACCAGCTGTGGTATGACTGCCCAGCTTTGCCCAGCTCTGCCCTGCCCTGCCCTGTCCTGCCGTGATTTGTCTGAACTGACGTGTTCACATGCGACTGACCTGACCTGCTGTGATATGACTGGCGTGTCTTGATATAAATGACATAAGTGACGTGCCCTGACATTATTGTTATACTTTAATTTCAGCTCAATCAGTTATTTGAATCTAGTCAACGTTGTTGTTACTGACTGGAGCCCTCAAACGACAGTTAAATGATTTTTGCAATCCCAGTCCACAAAACAGCACACAGAAGAGGCACTATGGCCTCTTTGTAGAATGGTCTGACCAATTTTACAACGTTATCGACATTCTGACGACCGTGTTATTGTACAACAAAAAAGAATTAACAATTTCAACGACCAATCGCCATTTTCAGGGCCATTCGCCGCGAATTATGGATCTAATCTCTTTGATCAATGACGATTTCGATGCTTTCTCTTCAGGAACGCTACCTGAGGCTATAGTGATTGCTGTTATCAGTGCTGTGATACTCACTGGGATTATCGTGACCATCATCGCTCTCTGTAAAAAAAGGTACGTACATATACCCATACATATCCATCTCTGCACATCTCTCAAAAAACATCTTTTTTACAGCTTACAGCTTAACGAGGTTTCAAAGTACAAATTTGTGTTCGTGCCAGCCTGTTGCTGGAATGGAGTACCCTCCCTGTTTCCTAATTGGCCGATCTGGTAACGGATGTATGTGTTCGTGACAAGATGTGTTTTAATGAAATCAATTAGAAGACACGGAGACCATCTAACAGTTCAGACAACTCTCTCGAAGGAATTTAATCACCCGTTCTGTTGATGGAGAAACTTAATATATTCTCGTCGCCTGACAATGGTACTCTGAAATTGAACCCTTGACTTTATCCGAAGACGTTTGTCTAGACATACCTATGTCAATTTCATGATTTAGGGTGGCGTTGTGTCTTCAAAGTAAACTGGGTTCGTGATGATTGAAGTGAACTGTGTTACCTATAAGGTGGGGCCTCTGTATCTTGTTTTGGATCTTCCGCTTCGATAGTTGTATTGATTCACGACCCATTTGCAGTCTTTGTCCCTATTTCGACCCATAGTCTTCTCTTCTCGGTTTCCGTGTTGGGATAGGTCCACACAGATCTGACCGGAGGTGAGAAGAAACCAACTGGATCGGCTGGTTAGGATTGGTTATTTGGTTCATTGAATGCAATCTTACTTGTGCAATTGTTGCTCGCAGTATACTGACCACCAGACTGTGTAACAAGTATAGTTTCCCTCCACCCCCATCGAACAAGAAACTTTGTGTTGTTAGTAACCAGTGCATGTGGGAAGACGAAACCCACATCTGAACCCATTTAGTTTGAACAAAGTTTGAGTGAGTGAGTGAGTGAGTGAGTGAATGAGTGAGTTTAGTTTTACGTCGCACTTAGCAATATTCCAGCTATATGGCGACGGTCTGTAAATAATCGAGTCTCGACCAGACAATCCAGTGATCAACAACATGAGCATCGATCTGCGCAATTGGGAACCGATGACATGTGTCAACCAAGTCAGCTAGTCTTACCACCCGATCCCGTTAGTCGCCTCTTTCGACAAGCATAGTCACCTTTTATGGCAAGCATGGGTTGCTGAAGGCCTATTCTACCCGGGAACCTTCACGGGTCACAAAGTCTGAACTACGATGACACACCGCGGTACAGCAGAGGCAGCTTCGACCTCCATCCCCCCACCTTAAAAAGGATAAATTCGCTGTTTCCTTGACATTTGTTCACCTTCACCGTCTGTCTCCATATCCGTATATTTCCATTCAACACAAACGGATAACACCTAAATATCTTGGACAACACCTTAAAAAGCACAATCGAAATATTGTCGAAAGATGTGCAGGTTTTCCTTAACAACGGTAGCATCAAAAGGAAAATGTTAAGAAACAGTTTCTTTCATCATATCATTGATTACCAACCTCCAGTCAGAGGCAAATAACTGCCAACAGTTCACAATCAGCAATTTCTCAGTGTCAATTTTGTTTGCGTGATTGACAGGAATAATTTGGAGTTTCTGTCGGCAGCTAAAGGTTAGGTCAACGATCGGAACACAAAAATAATTGAATTGCACCTGCACCTCAATGTGCGAAAATATTAGAAAAAGAAAATGGTGATGGTGATGTAACATATGTCATATTTGGACTTCTTATTAAAGTACAAATTCTAGTACTTTTTGGTGCACTCCCATCCGGGATTCCCAGCCACCGCGACTTACACAAGCTGAGCGGTTTAGGCGGCTGTCTTTGTTTGCTGGAGATTAGGTGCCTGACTCAGAGGGTGCGGGTTCTAATCCTGGATGGGACTGTACTTTACTAAGAAAGTGCAATCCCAAATATGACATATACTACATTTGACCACTTTCTAAATGGCATTGTGGACTCGTATCGGGATGATGATGGTTATAATTGTCGAATACATTTAACAGCAACACTGGCCTGGGTTTTGTCCGATTGCTAAGGTATTGACAATATTTGAAGCCCAGTTTTGGCTTACATAATTCAGGCAGATTCTACAGAAGGGTAAATAACCTATAATCGTATCAATATACACTGTTCTTAAGAAATTGTGGAACACCTATATGTTGAAATGACTAGGAAACTGTCATAGCTGGTTTGAACTGCAACTGCCTTCTAATTGTGGATGTTATCTGACTATTCTGCAGAGCAGTACTTGTCTTTCTAACACAATAAGTATCTAATTTTGATCATGGTTCATCCTTCTGATTCACAGACAACACCGCGAGTATAACCCGCCCCAGCCCGAGAACATCTACTTTGAGCTAGAGACACCTGAGGAGAAGTATGACCAGATTCAGTTGAAGCAACTCCAGGGCTCCGAGCCCTTAAAACCAGACCCCAGCTACGGCAGATTAAACTACGGAAATCCCGAGGAAAGCCACTACGCCGAGCCCGACAAGCTCAACGGCAAGACTCCAACCTATCTCATAGACAATGACTATGCAACGCCTGATTCTTGTAGGTCTTGACAAAGTGCAAAGGAATAGTGCTTACGGCTGGCGTGTGAAGCCAGAGTGTGTATACGGTGTTTACCAAAGGATCTTTGTGTGTTTCATGATGTGATTGTTAAACATAATTATTATCACAAGATTAAACCAAATTAGAAGGAGCAAGATTCGTTGATGCTTGTGAACGTGTTTGTTGGGTTCGATTTACATTAAGAAGCATCGTTGTGTCGTGTAATAAACCCCATTACACATTTGGGTGTCTTCAATTGATAAATAACGACGGAATTGATTGCTATTTTGTTGTACGAAAGGTATTTGAAGATACTTCACTTCAAAGAATTTGGAACAACATCATTAGAGGTAATAGTATTCGGAGAACCGGAATAAGGAAATGGCAGCGACGTAAGTACAGTGATTTGGACGTAATGGAAGCATGCGGCGTATCTTCAAGAGATGACCATCTGTGTTATTATGGGACCATCGAGAGCATTATGCATGGATGTTCGGCCCCAAGGTGGTGACAATATCCCCACCTGTCAATCAAACCTTCTGGCCATGGCATGACCAAGCAGGCGGATTAGTCAAGCTGAAAGAATATTCATACAGAATCACGGACCCTCACAACAGTGGCCATGGCATTTCCATACTGATGCTCTAACAGAAGCTCTGCCCAGGAGTATTTCATTATCAAAACAATGGTCGCGTGATAGCGGTTTATGGTTATGCATAAGCACCATGTTGTATGAGAATTAAATGATGTTTTTTTCCGCAGATCCAGGAAATAAAACCTTCGTGATCTATAGCTATCGATTATGTGCTATCTATGGACCAGAAAGCTATTTACTGTCAAGGGATAACAACATATGATTGCTGTCTGTAAGTGGATTTTACCCTGAGTATGGGAGTCTGAATATTTCCCTCACAATGACCACCAGTGGTGACCAAACCACGGAATCGTATCGTTTTGAGAAATGCGTATGGACAAATAAGTCATTAACTAAATTACTTATTCATTTTGGAAGCAATTGATTATGGATACATAAACAGAGAGATTCTATCAGCTTATCTGTAGGCTTGTGGGGTGGTACTGTTTCTGGTTGATATTCGACGATGTAATCGTACTTTGATTTCATGTTGTATTCATGACAAGGAACAATATCCCCTATCTACTAATTAAGCGAAAAACGATGCATTGGATAATGCTAGGCATTGACTGTTAAAGTAACGCTGAAAGCGTGGGGTTAAAAAACTTCGGAAATTGTTACATCTCTACACAAACATGACCACTTTTCTGTATGATAAATTGTATGATATTGTATAAAGTCTGATTTTTGTACAGCACACCTTTAAAAACCAAACATAATTTAATACATTATCTACATGATGTATTTATATAAATGTTTTTTGAAAAATAATGTATGATAGAGTTTTGCGGTATATTTAACGCTATTGTTATAATGTACAACTTGATGACCTTTTCTAGTATATATTTGATATTTTTTATTAAAACCTATCATAATGTTCACAACTAAATGTTTGGATGATGTTTTACAGCTGAAGGTGCGCGCATAACTGTCTAGATTTACAATTTTCCATCCACCTGTCCACATTTGATCAACATTGCCAGACAATTAAGCAATTGCCGACTCAATACGACCGTCTGTGTAGAATGATAGGTTTTAATGTGTAAATGTAAGTTTTATGATGATATGCATGCTGGTTGAAATGCCTTAAGTCTGTGACTGCATGAAACAGTTACTGCTGGACAAGTATTAGATGAGCCAACGCAAGAGGCAAGACAGTCGTTTATTGTATTTTAGGCCACCGGCCCTTATACAAGAGAGTTGCATACAGCGTTGTGATACATGTTGTAGGGATATACATTAGGACATGACTAATTGTAAGTGCTCGTTACGACGAATAAATACATACTTAACATAGACAGCTATGTTACGAAGAATGGATTCGTTACTAGTGATGGTTTCGATAGAAATATTCTGGGATATACGTGTAACGTAAATCTTCATAAAACGGACAATCAGGGGTAAAATGTACTTTATCTTCAACTGAAGAATTGTATAAAGGACAAATTCTTTCAGATTTTGGGATGAACAGTTTTCTACCTCTTTTTACCATCAAGTCCAACAAGCCTGTCTTGTATTTGGCAAATATGTTTCTGTTATGAACGCGTTTGTGACAAGCAGGCGGGGCAAGTAACCTGTGCGAATACACTTGGTTACTACAGGTTGATTGGCGATTAAGCACGTGCAGTACATGCTTACCGTGGCATGAAATCAACACCGATATTGTTTATCACGTGTCTCTTAGAGCGATTTAGTTCAGCAAGACACCATCCCGACACGATTCGCACGAAGAAAGTGAACTTTTCAATATTTAGACCTCTTGTTTCACAAGGAATGTTCTGGAGGGCGTTCCCATATATGCAGATTGGGGTAATTTGTCAGGTCGCGGCTCATCCAATACTTGTCAGGCAGTAGCAAGAATTATGTGTACATGAAACTGCACTCGTGCATGTACACGACAATGAAAATCTACTTACAAAACAACGCTCTGTCAGAAGTACACACTCTGTCAGACGCTTGTAGATTTCTACTTAACATGAATCAGATTTTCCGCTGTGCTGGGGTGGTGGTGTAGCCAAATAGGTAAAGCATTCGCGCTGAAGTCGCGTTGAAGACCCGAGTTCGACTCCCCTCGTTTGTGGTATTTCCCGCCGTGATATTGCTGGAATATTACTAAATGCGGCGTAAAACAATACTCACTCTCACTAATCTTTTGTGTAAGGGGGCGATGGAGTAGCCTAGTGTTTAAGGCGTTCGCTCGTTACGCTGAAGACTCACGTTCGTTTCCCCACTTGGGCACTCTGTATGATGCTCATTTCTGGTGTCCCCCCTTCGTGATATTGCTGGATAATTGCTGAAATCGGCGTGAAATTAAATTCACTCACTCTTTGTGTAAGTGGAACCAAGCACCTATGCTCTTTGGAAGTAGATGTGGGACATGATCAATAGATGAGATTTCCTTGGTCGTATTTTACGGACGCTTTAATCACTGTTTCCGCAAACCATGCTCAGATCTTTCAGAACTCACTGCACAGAGACATATGTACTGTTCATATTAAGCCAACAATTTAAAAATATTATATGGTAGATGAAGTTGAATGGTAGCTTTTGCTTCGCCGTAAATGGTTACAAATACGCATTTGAAACTATGTTTTGGTAAATATGACATGAACGTTATACAGCTGCACGTTGTATGTTTAAAATGCTTTTAAGATACGTCCTGTCTGTTTTGATCACGAAGGACATCGATCTTAATTGCAATATTCATGTTCTCATTTCTTTGGAGACATTTTCAGTAGTGATGTGTACATTTGAAATGATGCTTTAATATTTCGTCGTGCTTGCATGTTTTATGAAAGTTTGAGTGTTTTATGTACATGCGATGCGTAATTAATATATTGATTGATTTTTTTTTAAATATTGATAATTATGTTTTAGAGGAAATTATTCCCTTCTGCCAAAAATCTTGCTTAAAGCAGATTATTAGAATGACATCGGTTTTAGCGATTAAAAGTTTCACTTCCTCCAAACGCTATTACAGCACTGATTAGACGTTCTCTTTGTCGTCAAGACGATCTAATATCGAAATTACAAACAAAATATCCGTCTTTGCGAGTAATTGAGTAATTACAAATCTCTTTTTATCATACGTTATTTCAGCGCAATACACCGTAGGGAGCCATTTTTATTCGGTTCTCATTAAAGCCAAAGGCAAAAGTCTGATTTATTTCTGGTTTGGGTTATAACAACAATAAAGCTGATCTGAATGTTGAGGGTATCGTGCTGTTAATATCCATATGTCTCTGGATACTTATCCCTTCTTTCGGCTCGTCTCAGTTTAACAGATTATCTCGTCCAGCGTTAGAAGGCATTACCTATATCAAGCAGATTTATTTGTGTCCCTCGTTCCTGTAACTATTCCGTTCGTTAGATGCTGCAGCATGTTGCACTTAAAACTGTGAACTTAATACTAGTAATCATTGTCCATGGTCGTTCTTACGAGCTGAATGTTGAGGAAGAAGATTTTTATGGATGTCAACTTCTTCTCATGAGGAACATAAAAACTGTCTTCCTTATGTGTACCACTTCTAAATGCCATTCAGAGGCCACAATATCGATGTTTCGGTTATTATTCCGCTTACCTCTAAAGCATACAATCTCCCCTCTCCCGAGGTTTCCTATGTGTAATAAAAGTAGCCGAGTGGACTCGAATGACAAGTTTAAGGGAACGGGGAAAAATACATGCTGACGTAAGATTAAAATTGCGAAACAGCTTTTTTGTTTTATTTTCCTACTTGATACTTTACATGATGACGTCCCTGTAATAGAAGTTGTTATTGTTATTCGAACCTACCACAGAGAGACACGTGTATGTTTGTGATTGGTTGCTTGTTATTGTTACACATTGGTGCTGATGTTACTTCGTTGTACTGCCTTGAGCTTCCTGTATCTCAGTGCTTTGTATAAAACCTCATTTGTTCCCACCGATGAATGGACCAGTTAGCATGAGCTAGTTTAATTAGCTCTGATTATCACTGGGAACCGCTTTCATTACCAGGCTGCATTATCAGTGGTAATACAATATTATATACAATTTGTATTCCTTTAAAAGCAAAACATAATACGCCCCTATTTCACTCTGTTTTCAGCATCCGCTGGTGGCTTTTGCTTACACTGAAACCATTTGATTGTTTTGTTATATATAAGATGAATGTCTGTCCCAAATCTGTGTTGGCGTTTTCCCCCACTGTTGCCATGGTTACGTCATATTCACGCCATATCGCATGATTGATGTGCGAGACCTACAATTAGTTATGTAATGCCGTCACAGAGATGAAATCACCCTTAGATTTTTATTGAGTTTATTTTATTGAATCCGTTTCCATGGTTATTTCGATAATACCGGAAAACATGGTACATGCTTGTGTGATATTAACTCTCTTCTCCCGCCAAGCTGGCGCGATTGATTCTTTCTGTAATTGTCACGATTTTGTTTCATTACTCAAAGTAATTGCATCGTTTACTGCGTTTATGCCTCTGTGACTTTTCAAAGCTAGGTCGATTTTTCACGTGCAGTTTTGAGGTATAATAATTCATGCTCCAAATGTTATGATTGGAGACGTTTCTGCAGACATAGTCATTCAAACACGTTATGCCAAAGACTGTATTAAACCACGTTGATTACTCACATTAAACCACACTGATTACTCACGGCTTGGTTGTGGATAGTGTAATGAGACCACGTTCGCTTCAGCTTACGGGTTTAACCCAGCCTTCCTGGCCTGTGGCTGTTGGGGCGCCATGTTAAGTTATCAACTTATTACACATTGAATCACGACATTCGACTCGGGAAATAAGTGCTTGTGTTTCCAGTTAACCATTTATCTTGTTCCCTGATGTATTAACCCATAACCTGTAGTCAATAACTCCCTTGTGATCACGCATAATAGCAAAATAACAATACCTGGCCCTTTACTTGAAAGCCGTAGCTTGAATCTATTTAACCTGTGTAAGTGGGTCATGTTAACTTGTTCCTGAGCGAACTTGTAGATGTAAATGAGCGTGGCCCTTTATTATGCACCAGTACAAGGTCAGTGGTAGAAATATGTAACACCCGTGCCTTTCAGAAATGAAGTTTTCGGTGTAACAGATGATTATAAACTCATTAGGATTCAAGCAATATTCTGATATTCAGTACTAAAACATGTACTCTGGAGCTGCTCGTCGCTATGTAGAACGAAAATCCTTGTGCAAGGTTGCTGCCACTTTTAAGCATTTTAGAATTTGTTTTACTGACACAAAGGCCATACTTTTGTTTCGTGTCTTAATATCAAATTATTTAAATGTAATTTATTTTTAAAACTATGAAAATTGATTCATTTTTTATATTTGATCGATAGACAATTTCCATTGAAAATAATTCAGTTAATAACCAGATTGTCTTTATATTTGTCTCATTATTTGGTTTCTGAGCCATGAAATAAGATGTGCCAGAAAGTATGAAATTAAATCAAATTTGAACGTGTCCAAGTTTCAGCGCTATTTCTTTCGTTTACGAAGACGAATAGCACTGAAAAGCTAACGATCTTTTGCGTTACACAATACTGTAATATAACACCTGTAAAAACCTGTACAATTTTCCCTTGTAGTAAGTAAATCCATGTAAATATTATACTGTTTATAATCGCATGCATATTGACAGTACATTTGTATGATGACTTTGATGAAGTGATTCACACATTCAATGATATTTGATTTATTGTTTTCTACTTGCTCAATAAAATTGACATTTTATACCTACCCGTTATTCGTTCAATAATTAAGATACGTAACTCTCAGTAAGAGCATTGCCTGGATTCCTTGACGAATATCTCATCATTACATCAAAAGTGTTTTTGTGCAATGAACGTATTCTCTGGTGTAGTTGGTAGTGTGTTTGCTGGAAGAACGGGAGGTCCGTGTTTCCATCCCATGCAGACATTAGGAGGTGGTATCACTCTGCCTGTCGCTCAGAGGAGATAAAATAAGGACTGGCTGGCTCGGAGTCAGTGTATCCTGTTTGAACGTGGTATTGATGTTAAGCTGAGGCATGGTGTCTTGATGGGGACCTCCGTCCACGACAGCATAGTTTATTCAAGAAAATTAACGGGATCGGGTGTTCAGGCTCACACATGTCATCGTATCTCAGTTGCGTAGATCGATGCTCATGCTTTTGATCACTGGATTGTCTGATCCAGACTCAATAATTTACAGACTGCCGCCATATAGCTGGAATACTGAGTTCTGCGTAACACTAAACTCACCCACTCTGTCTGCTAAGTTACGCCCCTTGACTGCACCAGCAGCATACACTTGTAAATGCAAATTCTGGTGCGACCTGATCATGTTTCTAGGTTTTTCAACATCATAACTATGGTCGTCGGTTTAATTAAGCTGGATGATACCAAAGGGCCGCTTCAGTGAGGGCTTTCCGCCAACAGTAAATTGGGATTCTGTTCAAAGCGTGGTTAAACCTAGCTCAGGCACGTCAGAGAGCTGGCGCTATATGAGACCAGACTAGTACACAGCCTGGCACATTTACGAGCAAGCACGACACATTATATGTGCAACACCTTGAAATGCGACAACCCAGGCATTTTACTCCACCTGGAGCCAATTGTCTGGTCAAACGTTTAGAGTGTGTGAGCTGCGTGTCATTGTACCCTGCTAAGTCGCTAGAATATTGCAAACTGAGGGTTTATGCAACGTGTAACATCATTCCTCGTCCTTTGACAACCGATGGATCTGGAAACCCACGATCAGATGTTCAATGCACGTCTGTCGTCTTAGCACAGCATCCTTAACATGAAATGAGGATATTAGCGTCTACGATCATATAACGAATCATCAACCGAGTGTTTGGTCGAGTAGGCAGCAGGCGTTTTATAAATATCATTCAAATATTACTCCTGTCATATTGATTTACAAATGGTCATAAGAGAAAAAGATATGGAGTCCATATTAGGTCTGATAGCTCTGGATATTCGGATTAGAAGATGATGCCGGGAGTCACCGGCGGTGATTTCGTTGCTGTCTTGCCATCGCTGCAAGCGTGACTTGTCTTATAATATTGCTATGGGGTTTTTTATGTAATAAAACATTAATATATGACAGAGCAATTATCAACTTCATAGACGGTCAATATTTGGTATCTGAACGTCAAGAGAAAGTTGACATTTGTATTTTTGCTCACTTACATCGAAGTTATGTGGAACGTTATGACTCAGTGTCAGTTCTCCCTACGCCACAAGGAAACCTACCATCTCCGATAATACCACGTTGTCACGTTTTCAGTAAATAAAGTTTTGCAAAGAGAAATACCATTTTAAACTTGGTACGATATGTTTTGTTTTTGCCAAATTTCAACTATATGGCGGTCTGGAAATAATCCAGTCAGAAAATGCCAACCAAGAGATAAACAACATGAACGCATGTACGCATTTGGGAACCGATCACACGAGTCAACCAATGCAAGTCAGCGAGTCTGACCTGCCGATCCCTGGTAGTCGCCTCTTACGACAAGCATGGGTTGCAGAAGAGCAATTCTTCAAGGATATTTGCACGATATGAAACACCCCTTTCGTAATGTTGTTCTAAAAATAGTTAAACACAAATAACACACAGTGCCATCAGATAGTCTGAACCATCCTCACAAAATTTGTTTGGCAATTAGCTGCGATAGTGATTGAAATTGATAACTGAAGATCAGCGATGACACCAGGTGTTTGAAAAAAAACCCCAAACAGCAACGCTATTGGTATTTTATTACTGTAGATATCCTGCAATGACATGACTTATTAACTGTACCATTATGAAAGAAACGGGTGTTCGTCTACTTCTTGTGAGATGTATGATTCGGGGAAGCTATTGTTTCACCAACCTGCCAGATACACATGCTTCGAAAACCACATGCATACATATTGGCAATTTAACATGCATGAACTGTATTACCCTGTTTTCGAAATAATAGACCTTGCTTGCCATACTTGTGTGCATACGTACTGGTCAAGGACCTACATCCTTGAAATGAGAAGAAATACTGGATGTTGCTTATTTCAGAGATACGTGGAGTAGATAGGAGTCTACGAAAAGAGTGTATAATTAGGAGGCAGTTAAGATCTGAAAAACAACGTTTATCGGTATTGTACAAACACACGTTATCAACACTTTATATTAGCACTCTGTGACAGTTCTGGTGTTTGGAATGTGAAAAAAAGAGATGTGTATTCATGCGTTGTGAAAGTTCCCACTGAACAGTTTGCAGCACACACTGTCATTGGCATTGTCAGAATAGAAACTGGTGCTTGTGTTGTACATTTGGTGAGGGAAAAACGTTACGTAATTACAGACAGGGGTGACATTATGGTTTAGAACATAAAAGAATCAATTCATCAAACGAGACATGTGAAAATATTTCAACTGGTGTTGATGCATTGATATTACTGTGTTGATTATGATAACGTGACTTCACCTACATCAGTCATGAAGACCACTGACCTGACTTGGATGTCATATATGTCTTTGAGTGGTAGCAAAATATTTATGTTTAACAGAAATTGTCTGTTGCATCTCCGTGAAACTAGGGCCTTCAATTAAGGTTGCCAAGCGTTTCATCGAATATACATTTTCAGGAACATGTATAACACAGAGACGTTCGTTTTGATCATTTACAATCAGTTATTCTTTAATTATGATATCAGTGTGTTTTGGTACAGTGAAAGATGTGTGTGTTTTTGACTGCATGTCCGTGACTGAATACCCATGCTTCAATCAATGAGGATGACGAAGGCATGCAGACTGTAACTATCACCGCCAGATTTACACCAGTTGTCGACAAGAGTCTGACATGATTTTCTCATGGAAACGAATAAGGGAACACGTGAAATTACATGTATTCCTTTAATTATATCCAGAATTTCACCCACAGTGCAATACCTACCTTGTGAAGAAACCTGGAAGAGAATAAAGGCACAATGGTACCTTCATATGTTCCCTTATTTGTTTCCATGAGTATATATAAACTTACGTCATTCAACACATCTTTATATTAATCACGTCTATATGATCTCCTAAAATATCATTATAAGAGACAACTAATCAGCACACGTACTTTGAGAACCTTTAATCTTTCTCATCAGGTTGACAAAATGGATCATTTCGGTGTTAAGTTACTTCAAGACTGGATTCTGACACGTCAAAACAAATCGTTATCAAGTCGTTTTTAGCCTGAAGGGCAACGTAACATAAAACATAGCTTAAAGAGTCGTATTACTCAGCAGACAATTCTTTTTCATTTTATGCTACATAGATGTGTGTTGTTATTTGTGTTGCTGTATATGTGTCAGTGTATGGCGGAGATATTATTATTGTTATTAAACATTATGTTACTCAGACTAACAAAAACCCTTGTTTCCTTCAAATGTGTAATATAGACACTCCTCTTCAGATAATACTACAATGATACACAATCATATCTTCAAACGTTTCAACCATTTTAGGTTTTGCAGCACTCCAATAACTTTATATGTGAGCATAAACTTTAGCATGGAATCCAGAGGTATAAAAACACACATTATTATTTATAATGCTTCGGTGAAAGATCAAAGGCGTCGACCATACTTTATCAGACGGTAATATACACTTTTTGCATTACGTCACAACGCGCTGGCGTCACTGCGCCATTTTAGTCAGTTGCATTACGTCGAAAAGTAACCGACGTCACGATCCATGTCAGTTGTCGTCACCTCATACAGCCTCTACACAGTAAACTACTCCACTGCCTCCCGTTTCTTAGTTTGCAGTTGCTTCACTCAGCTGACATCACTTGTTGGAACATTACGTTTCTGTTTTCAGACGGATAAAATGTCTCAGTTCCACTGGCAATTTAACAGTGACGCGCTAACGTTCGCAACGTTTACATTCCCACAATGCCCTTCATCTGCATGTACTGATTTAAATTTACGCCGGTAGTAGAAATACCACGTTCATATTCCCCACATATGGTTTACGTTAATAACAGATACAATTAAAATAATTTAGAGAAGATATTTGACATCAGATTTTTTATCATTTTTTTCTGGTAACTTTCGTCTTGACGTAGGGGGACAAACACGTCAATAGAACACCGCGTCAGTTGGCCTTGTGTGAGAATTCTTAGTTTAGGTCACCGATAGACTTGTCTTACATTAATCGTAATTAGGAAGTATTAAATTTGGCATCTTAGAAAAGAAATACAGTTCGCTCTACCCCAGTGTGTTTTGTAATACAGTATAGTTTTGCCCTGAATTATTATAACGGACTACCGTATTCGTGCTTGAATAATAATAGTTCAGGGTAAAACTATACTGTATTACTGAACACACTGGGGAAGAGCGAACTTTATTTCCGAAGTGTAAGCCTGCTTATTTTCGAAGTGTAAGCCTGCTGGTGCCAATTTTGTCAATATATGAAATAATAGACCACCACCACCCACCCCCCTACCCATCTGCATACTTGCATAGTGACATTCTGCAAACTCCTTACTGCAGATATTACTGGTGCTTTGACCTGTCAGACCTGTGAATCTGCATACTTGCATCCTTATTGACTTTAACCAGTAATGCAGAAGTTGTTCATCCTGAAAGTTTGTACGTAAAATTAATAAATCGTAATAAATACTAACTTTAGATATGGTGTAATGAATTTTGCAGATAATAACAATCATCCATTCAGGCGGCAATCCATAATCGTCAGCTACGTTTTCGACTTTAGGGTCCTCTATTGTCTCAGTATTCTCTCTTTGTCTAAGTTCCTCTCGTGAAATGTCATCTGTGAATCGAAGTTATTTAGTTTTTGCCTTCTACAGAGATATCTAATTCTGTTTCATTTTTTTGAATGACGGTATAAATACGACAATGCTAGAAGTGGCTAAAATATCATGTTGCCGCATTATCGCAGTTTGGTTAATTCTGACGCTTTTTCTGCTTGGGTTTGTGAGGGCGAAAACGCGACAATGTCCATCCTAGGATTCCATACAATCTCAGTGATGGAATACACGCCACAGTCCTAAGTGTCCAATGAATAATGTAGTCTGTTGACGCGAGTGTGCATTTGGCAACAATCTCCAAGGTCGGGGTAACATGACACAGAGACAGTCAGGTAAAACAATAGTACCGCCTGACACACAGTCAGGTCATACAATAGCACCGCCTGAGACACAACCAGGCTATACAGTAGTACCGCCAACACCCGGTCAGGGACCCGTGAAGGTTCCGAGGTAGAACAGGCCTTAAGCAACCCATGCTTGCCATAAAAGGCGACTATGCTTGACGTAAGAGGCGACTAATGGGATCGGGTGGTGAGGCTCGCTGACTGGGTTGACACATGTCATCGGTTCCCCATTGCGCAGATCGATGCTCATGTTGTTGATCATTGGATTGTCTGGTCCGGATTCGATTGTTTACAGACCGCCACCATATAGCTAGAATATTGCTGAGTGCGGAGTAAAAACCAAGCCCACTCACTCACCAAGTCAGGTCATGCAATTGTAGCAGCAGGCACACAGTCAGGTCATACAATAGAACCACCTGACATACTAGTACTGTCAGGGTCAGGTCACACAACAGTACCACCTACCACCCCGTCCGATCAACAATAGTACCACCAGGCATACAGTCGTCTTATACAATATTACCACCTGTTTTTGCCTCTGCTCTCTGATGACATCCATTGATGACATCGACTGGAACACACACAGTGTTCCTAATATTACATGAAAGATGGCCTTCATCTTAAAATAAACAAAATATGAATTTGCCCTTTTCAACATGCCTAGCTGTTGCACCATGGGTTGGATCCAGTCTGTCCTAACATGTTTGCAATCATTTGGGTTTTTCTCTATTTCCGCTCGATTTCGCAATTAATTCAGGAGAAACGAGGTATCCGGGATCACTTTCACACCTCCATGACCCAGCAATCACCCCAATCAGCATTACATCATTGTGACGGACTCGCAAACTGCCCCTTCCAGAGGGAGATTAGAGAACGGTTCAGATCAGCAGGATCAACGACCTAGGCACGTGGTGCTTGACAACAAGCTTACCCCATCAGCGTGATTACCGTCGTTAACACTCACCACTTCGGGGCAGTGGTCGATTGATTGACCAATGTTGGTTGCGCAACGTGCTATGATGTCAGATACTTTAAAGAGAGGACAGAAGGCTAAGGTGTTCGTTTTGGAAACTCATCTGGATGAGCCCTACTTCCCTTCGATTGAACGCGGTTTCAGGTTTGATTTTTTTCCAGGCAAATGTCCGCTCGTATTATGCGTTCACGTTTGACATCACTAACTGCCCCTTCGTTTCCATTTGTGTTGAGTTAGGACTCTGCAATTCCTGAAGTGCATTGTTCAATGGCTTCTGGAACAGCTCCAGTAACAGGAAGTGACAGTTTTGACTGTTTACGATGTCAGTGACGTGTCCCATTAAATCTGCAGCACTACACACCGATATAGTGATTAGAGGGACGATCCTTCATCGGAACCATATTTTGACTGGATAATTCGAAAATGTATAAATGTATATATTACCCATTCTGAATCATAAACAGAAGTATGATGACGATACTATGTGTGTGTGTGCGTGCGTGCGTGCGTGCGTGCGTGCGTATATATGTATGTATGTATGTATGTAGGTAGGTAGGTAGGTGTGCGTGCGTGCGTGCGTGTGAGCGTGTATATGTATATGATATTAACGTGTGGTTTGATTATGAAAGGCAATGTTGGTACCACTGTCACAGTTTCTTACAAACATCGCGTCGCTCTTGTCGATCGGCCATCGAGACAGAATTTACCATAGGGAAGTTGAGTAACTGCTTATGGTATTAAGTGGTATCATTATCGAAAATACGTAGTGTTACTGAAATCAAAGTGTCATATGTAGCTGATGCAGTTTACAAGCTTGGCCAACCTTGGTACTGTAATATGAATTTGATAAACAATTTAGGGAACGTTTATAATTTAGAACTCCTTTTTGTGATACTCCCAGTTGTGAGACAGTGAGAAGGTAATAGACAAAGCAAACACACCATACTCTCCTATGTGTTAGTGTGAATTAATCCTAGCTCTTTCGGGATCTGTTATGTGACTGAATGGTTTGAACAGAAAAGAACAGACATTTTACCCTAAAAAATCAGATATAGCAACAGAGAACATACGGCATATTGGTACATACTCCATAAAGTCCAGTTTTGATAAATTTGAGGGTTAAGTGGTGAATAATCACATTTCATTAAATGAACTTTTTTCAATATAAAGATGTTTACAGAAATACTGAGGAAGAAATTGATGTGTAAGGGCATACTGCTAGACAGAATAATAAAATGATCATCACAGACAGATGAAGTTGGCAGATTCTATTACATCTTTCAGTGCCGTACCAACGTCCTGTTTCAACGAGCAGCTAACTGTTTGGAGTTCTAAGTTTAGTAAACCAGCGTCTATGATTTTAAAGTAATTGTAACAAAGAGGTTCTTAAAATAGTGAATGCTTCTGCATTATACAGAAATACCCTTTCTATGAGCCAACAGCAGAGCGTCACCACAACTACTTATATTTAGGGAATAACTGTACTATGGTTGACGAACTGGGAATTTATACCAATGGTTATATAGCAGCAAATTAAGTTAGTTATCCGCATTCTAATTCAACTCGTTTTAAGCAGCTTTTCGTGAACGAAATTAATTATTTAGACCAGGTCCAAGTTCCTCTTGGTCAAGGGTTAATCATGTCAGTCCCTGAACGTACACAAACGTCTGACAAATTAGTTCCCTTTTCATAGTTCAGCACGTTTGTTATGTTTACACTGACTAAATCTTACAAATAATGATGAATAAATCATAATGTTGGATGGAATCATCATAAAACCGTCCTCTAGTTATCAGAAATGAGGGGGTCGCTGCATATGATAACGGCACGCTGATCTCTTCACGACTTGCCTACCTTGGTCCGGTTAAAAATCTTTTAACCAGCCGTTAAGCAGATTTAACCGACTGTTAACTAATAACATAGCTATCTTATTTATTGTTCAAACCTCTGTTAACTTTTAACAGGCTGTTAACGTGACGCTAAGTTAACACACCCAAGGACTGCTGCTAACTTGTGAACAGTGTGGTTAACTCTTAAAAAGAGTTAACAGTGCATTCATGAAGCCAGTCAGGCAAAGAAAGCATAGGGTGTATTGTGGACTTCATTTCCACATTGGCCATTATTCTGACGAAGAGTTACGAACACGATACCGATTTGGGAGAGTATCAGTAGCTTATTTTTGTAATATTCTGCAAGGTGATTTGCAGCGTCTGACAAACAGGGGCCACGCACTTGTTGTGGAACAGCAAGTGTTAGTGGTCCTTGCTTCTATGCAAGTGGGAGCTTCTTACAAGGTGTTGGGGATACCCTGGGTACAGACAAAAGTACTATGTCTAGGATTGTGCGCAGTGTAACCGACGCCCTTGTGGCAAGAAGTAACATTTACATTTTATGGCCGACTGACAATCGCATTCGTCAAATTGAAGATGGCTGAATTCTTCGCGATTGGAGGTTTTCCCAAAGTAATTTGATGTGTAGCTGGAACACGTATTCGCATACACGCACTCTCCCGAGACGAACCTGCATACGTGAACAGGAAAGGATATCACAGCATAAACGTGCAGGCTGTGTGCGATCACGAAGGTAAACACTTTCTTACTTTAGAGTGGCTTCCCTTGTTGATTAAAAAATCAAACTTTCTATGTGAAATTATACAAATTCTACTTAAAATTCATTGTAGAATTTTTATCGGCTTGTCCAAACTGGCATGTAGATTTTATCATTTATCATGGTCCGTTAAACAATTTAACTGATTCACTGAAAGAATTCATTAAAACACGTGTTTGCAAAACGTAATATTTTTAGTATATGTACATGAAGTGCCCATAAAATGTATCTGAATAGACAAAAGAGGAATGGGTTTTATGTAATCTTACAGGAAAGTTCATAAACGAGCTCATGACACCCACATCTTCAGAACTTCGTCACTCTGTGCACTCTTGGAAAGGATCCACACGTCTCTGATGGCTTTATTTTGGGAGACAATGGCTACCCCTGCAGACCATTCCTGCTGATCCCCTACCTCAATCCACAAGGAAGACAGCAACAACGTTACAGCGATTCTCTGTGAGATTCTCTACAAGGGTCACTGTTGAGAGGACGTTTGGTCGGTGGAAGAGGCGGTTTCATGTTCTTCACTCTCAGGTACAAGATACACCATTGATGTTTGTGCATCTACTTTGGCTATTGTCTCACGACTTATTGCCACAATGAAGAAAATCAAGTTCAGATATAAAGCTATATTTCTGAACAATCACAATAATAATGTAATGTGATTTGAAAGGTGGGGATGACCCCCAGTCGTGTGTGCCGTATTGTTGTTGCCGGAGCTGTTTTGCACAACATCGCCATCTCCATGGGTGAACCTCAGGATGAGAGAGGCAGCGGGAACGACCAAGCACCCATTGATGCCTACTCAGGACGACATGACGGCAAAGGAACACGTAATCCACATTCTTTGGACACGAACAGATGATAGTACAAATGTTGCGTACATCAACATTAGAACTATTATACGTGTATAAATTTGAAAATTAATAAACATGACATAATGCCATCAGTTATCACATTCTTAGTGACAGTTTTGTACATAACGCCTGGTATGTTATTTCATGTAATTCAAGAATACCTGTTGTTTGATTTTTCTCTAAAATTCATCTAACAAAGCACAAGAAGATCATTGTGAAATATAATATTGATTTATTTCTTTACCCAACAACCAACAACCTTTCTGATTTCCAATTTGTTATTGCACGAATGTCATTAGTATCTTGGAAGGCGTCATTTCTTCACAAATTTGCCTTCTCCCCACCTTTTCCAGCAACTATATATGGAGAAGCAGTTTCTGTGTCTGTAGCTCCTGCATGTTTACTTTTCCAGAGGGAACTGCTGCAGCGCGTGCACCCTCTCACATGCGCTTGGATCCTTCCTTGTACAGTGTGTGGAGACTGAGCTGGGGTCTGAGAAGTGCAAGCTTCTACTGAAGTCTTACTGGTGGAGGCTACAGATAGAGTCTGGCTAGTGGAGGCTACAGATAGAGTCTGGCTAGTGGAGGCTACAGATAGAGTCTGGCTAGTAGAGGCTACAGATAGAGTCTGGCTAGTGGAGGCTACAGATAGAGTCTGGCTAGTGGAGGCTAGTGGAGTGTGAGTAGTTGTTGATGTTGATGTTCATAAAATACGATATATTTTCCTTCAATATCTAAACATAACGCGATGTTGATTTAAGTGTATATCACGTCTTGGTAATGTATAATGTTAAACTGATATGGATGATATATAATATCATTTGATATTTGTAACAGTTCAACATATAACTTGGAATGACATACATGTATGTATCATATTAAATACGAAGTAATGCTCTTGAAATATATTCTTTCCTCCAATTATTTTTAATTTTATACGGATACATCAGTTATGCCTCAAAAGTGTTAAATCTTGTGATCAAAGGACGGCACTCCGTAAGACAATTTTTCCATATAAACAGGATGTACATACGAGTTATCCCCCTTGTACTGTACTCTCCGTGTGCCGTTACTCGACGCCATGCTATTGCACATGGCACAGTAAAACTATGCATTATGGTTTTGTTGGAGACAAGCACCCCATGGTCAAAGTCAGTAGCAATTATTTCTGCTCGTGTAGGCATTTCCTTGCGCTGTCTACAAAATATTATGACACAGCAGCATTTATCTAACCGGGACGATTTATCGGCAATAGAGAAGAATTATTTAAATTCTTCGAGCTCCTCTTCCCGTGGAAGTAATTTAATTATATTCTTACTAATCATTACAGCAAGAGACCTTAGTTTCTTCATCATTCGTCGATGTTTATCGAGGCAAACTGAACACAAATTCATCTTATAAACTTGCTGTATAAACCGACGAAAATCTTATTTAGCTTAAACATTGCCTTCGCAAGTGATGTGCAGGATATACCAAATATGCAAGTAATGATGTATGGGTAAACATCTGCTTCTGTTGTCAGCAATATGCCGGTGTAACTCGTACATTGCGTAAATCTGATGAAAATGTCATATGTTTCCAAATCAAGATGTAGATCCAGGTTATGCATACATGTATATGGTGTTAAGTCAAGTTCAAGGTCAACAGTAAACATATATTTAGATTATAAACAATTACTACTTGGTTTACTGTCCCATTTTTACCTGATACATTGTGAGTGTGGAAAAGATTTCTCTTACCCTTTTTATACAGGCCTACATTCCACTTTTCATAATTGCCAATGGCCTTTGTTAAATAGATAGATTATGAACAACGGTACATAGATCTAGGTGCAATGTACCAGCTCCACTTTACGTATTTACGTATTATTTAAATTAAATTAAGTAAACCAATTCATCATTTATTGTTACCTACACTCGTAACAGCCCGTTACGAGTAAGTTTTTTTAACTGAAATTGATGTCTGTTTTCCTTTTCTTATTAATACGCATTCCATACATTTTAGTGGGATGGGGGAGTTAATTGACCAAGAGCTTCTGCAAATGACAATACCCTGACATTGCCATTACAGCATAACATTTTAGTTCAGTGTGATGTGATTCTAACTAATACTGATGGGGATATCTACTTAATTCACCGTACATAATAAAATCTGGAATTGATTGCTTAAAATCCTTCGAACTGGGTACAGAACTTTCACGCGCTCCGCTGGAGGTAATTTAATGAAACTTAAAAAGATAAATTTATTAACCTACTCATGTAAATGTATTTAAATGGTAACTTTGTAGGTAACTACATGATCATTTGAAAGATAAATTATTTCACATGCTTAGATTTATATGTTTACAAATGTAAGAGTAACTGTTTTAAATATTGTTAGAAAGAATTATGTATCTACCTTCTTTATATGGTAGCATTGATGTCGGCCTGGCTGTTCCATATGTTTGATAATCCATTTCATTATTTGTGCATATGTCGATGTTCTTCATTCACAACAATAAATGCTTTTTAACAGACAAGGATTTCTGCGTCAGTTAATCATTAATGAACTATGCTTTCCGTAGGTACTCTTCAGCGACAATAGGGCTGTTCCCACTTTCATTGTAGGGATGTAGAAGCACCACCTATGTGCCCTCAACCATTAATCAATGTGTCTCACAACTGGGAGGACACCATAATTTATGGTGGGGGTTCATCATGAATTTAAGGGGTAGGGGCACGGATTTTGTTCTGTGTCATCAATGTTGTACACATGTACCAAGGGGCAAGCAATGTTATGCGTACAAATATCACAAGATTGTGCTTTAAGTGTGGAAAGAGGTATGGGGAATGGGCATTATATGTTTTACCCTCACTAACCATAAATTATCAGCGGATCGAGAACACACATTATGCTGGTGGAAATAGTTTCCATACATTAGCTTGTTGACCTCTGCGGTTTGTAATATTTTCCCCATTCCAGAGTTGGATCTGGCCGAAATATTTATCGATTTGTTACCTATTCAGAGTTGTGTAGTATGCGTATATGTGACTCTGCACTAATTGTCTGTATTTATGCACTTCATAGCAAACTCTACCTGACATAAAGGTGATTTCTCATGGAGCAGGGTTAATAAAATACATTTACTCCAGCTGGCCGACCGATAAAACGCCAAGACTCCCTGTCTGCCAGATCAGACATCTTCAGATATAACACAATAATTATATGATTGTACCAGTGTTAGGAAACCCTATTTTAGATACACGATATGACGAAGATGATTGACCTGGTTTTCAGCAAGCCATGCATGTGAGAGGCGACGAATCCTGATTGGTGGTCTGGTTCGCTGACATGATTGATTGCATCGCATTCCAAATGCATACCCTATTTCTTCATAGTATCAATCACTGGATTGTCTGGACTCGATTATTTGCAGACCACCGACACATAGCCGGGAAAATTGCCGAGTGTGGCGTTAAACAAACAAACAGAAAACAACGTTAATAGTTTGAAAACAGTGTCAGTTTCAATCAATATTATATATTCATGAAGATGTGTTCATGCCGTGTCACATGGTTGATCTTACAGTGTTTGATATAGACTGCAGCTAAAATTAAACCAACATGTGCGCGTTCACATAGAAAGCGAAGCAAGCGTAAAATCTATCATTACTCCTTACGAAACTCGTATCACCTACACACACACGCACACGCGTGCATACACACACACACACGCGTCAACAGGGGTAATACATGTCACACTGCAATTTGTCGTTAATCAGTAAAAGTTCGAGTCTGGACGCAACGAGTGAGTTCAGTTTTAGTTTTAGTTTTGCCTTTAGCAATAATTCAGCAATATCACCAGAAATGGGCTTTCACATATTGTGCCCATGTGGGAAATCAAACCGTGACGAGCGAACGTTTTAACCACTAGGCCACCCCACCGCCACAGATAATCCAGTGATTGGACATTGATGATTGAGATTCAAAGACATATAACCGGCGACTCAGACGCAACACTCACTCACTCACTCACTCACTCACTCACTCACTCACTCACTCACTCACTCACTCACTCACTCACTCACTCACTCACTCACTCATCGCCCCACTCAATGAAATTAGGAAACATAATTAAGAAAGAACAGTTCATGCAGACACATTCGAATATTTACTTCAAAGCAATACTGCCTGCTGTTTCTTGTTCCAAACACTACCGCTGTAATACGTCACTACACCACACACACACACACACACACACACACACACACACACACACACACACACACACACACACACACATCCATATACAAGTTGCAACGTGCTTCTCTGGAAGGCGGCTTCCTTTGTTGCGAGCGGTCATTGACAGTTAATCGTTTTTACCGTTAAAACATGCAGTAAACAAGATTATAATGTCACATGAAAAATGTCACAGTGACCCAGACTCACAAGCTCTTACATGTACTTTATACCAAAAACAATTTTACATGTTTTTCTTATGATAAAAACATACCGGCTCCAGGCATATTTTTTCACATTTCTGTTTCCCTGAAAAGTTTCCTCTGCCGAAATTAAAAGATCGAAATTTGTGTCCAACTAAACGAAACAACACAAATGTAACGTAATCAATGGCAAAACATCCCGATATTGCAGGATATCATATTAAAGGGTTTTTTTTGAAGAAAATGACAACATCAGTGTATAATGCCTTGAGGATAACTGTCAATCACTCGCACTGAAGCAATCGTACACTAATGCAGATCATTCAATGCCATCATTATCGATTAATTAATTGGAGCATTCTCTTGACAAAAAAACTTTTGCGAGTTCACACTATAATGAGGGAATGATACAAATACATCGGTGTCATTAGTCATGACTGTTTTTGAGATATCATCTGTATCACCACTTAGACTGTGTTTACAACTGAGACGAGGCAGTGTATTGTACAATTTGTTTATTTTACTGGGCACAATGTTCAAATATAAATGTATTGTCCACTGGTTTCAATGTGAGAATAAAGTTTTACGTTGCACGCTTTAGCTGAACATTTCTGTCTGTCGTGTAGATTTATCAGAAATCTCGAAAGTACGATCTGTGTCACCGAACTATATCGTAAGCATGTGTTAAAGAGTCACTACCAGGCATGTGCGGAAAGGTGGGCTTATTTAGCTTACCGATAGCACCCATGAGGAATATATGCAAATCAAGTCAAGTTTAATCAAACATTAAACGACAACGTGTCCTCATACGAATGATTTCGTATTCTCTTGACAAACCGACTTGAAACTACTCGCTCGATCAACATTCACTGTGCTTCGATTAACCAACATCTTGGGCACAAAGCAACAGACGAGCCCTTAACTATGAACCAACTTTACTAAAAACAGTCATGTTACGTCTCTAGTCGTACAATGAATACAGTAATATTAATACAAAATACATTAATTTTCCCTTTTTATACATCAAGGGATACAACAAAGCTTAAGAGATTGCTAATGTTTTGATCTGGTATTTTAGATTAAACCTCAACATAGAAGGGCATCTTCCACGTGTGCTTCCCTTAATCATTGTAGTCCACAATATCCTACCTTGCAGCCATAAAGAGAAATACTTAGATTAAATCTCCCATATCTAGGAATCCTCATTGTCTCGGGTTACCAGTATATACGGCAAAGTAAGTGTCTAACAGATGCCCTCTACTTCCATGATAGATTGGCTGATTGATAGTGCGGATGATGGTTCTGTTTGAACGTTCTTATTGATGTCCAAAAATAAATAAGGCTCCAATCACATGGATTTGATACTGAAACAAGAAACATGACGACGAAGATTGGAAGTAACATAATACCCTGACAATTAATGTAAAAACTCAAGGCAAAGACGACTTCGGTTAAGCCCATCTAAAATTTCCTTAGGAAATAACTATTAACTGTCCCACTTAACATGAGTGAAATGGTGTCAGTATTGTTCAGTAAGTGGGCGTTAGTGTCCCTTGGATGTATCTCCATGTACATACATGGTTTAATAAATCTCTGCCATATTGCAGACACACATTGTTGTCTTTGGGCTTCTTATGAGATTAAGAGGTAAGAACGTAAAATGTCAGTTAAATACATATTTAACACCGATGCTAGACAGCAATCCGGATCAGAACCTGAACGAAGTTACCATTGGAAATCGGCTGTGACATAAAGAAAACAAGCGTCCAACCCACGATAAACGCGTGCAGAAGAATCCTAATCGCATTCAACGCGTTAGTATACATGGACTATTATTTATGATAATTTGTATTATATCGAACACCAGTTTTTGTCCCAATGTCCTTGTATACGTCACCCAGATCACGTAAATGCAGGCAAAGTATGGCGTCCGACAAAGCAGTGATAGACGAGTTCCGACGCCCACGCCAACCGAGAAATGCAAGGCTCCACAATAACAAGACCAGGGTTTTATGTACTGGATACTTTAAAACCAGTTATTTGAAATAAAGTGATTTACTGGCATTTATAAGACAGATGCTATTGCTGTGATAGGTGTCATCAATTACACAATGTACACACAATGCACATGGCCAGATTGTGGCTAGATTGTTGCAGCGTGTCAATCTGAATGATAAGAAGTTAAACATATAACGTGGAAGATCTTTGTAACCATTAATCAATTAGTGTTTGTAAGGAGAACACGATAAATACTCATATAAGTATGATTTATCGAAATAAAGTTTAATTTTGCTTGGTAGCGCATTACATTTTTAAAAATCTAACTCGTTGTGTTAATCAATTCGCTTGACAAGTGTCTATATAACGTGACGGAAGAAGGCCATCGTCACCCAAATGTGCTGCCACACATTGAAAACAATATGTAGGAGAAGTATGTAAGAGACAACTTCAATAAATCCTTCTCACTTAGGTGATTATGTCTTGCTAAAGTATTTTCCACAACTGAATCAACGCGTGTACATGCAACACATTAAAAAAGTATGGCTGTATGAGAAGATTTGTTAAACCGTTTTGATCTGGACTGTATTATTGGTAGGATTGGTCGCTAAGAATCATTAACCTACTGAGCTGGTCATAATTAACCTGGCATTTTGCAAGGCATTTCTTTTTTCAATGGGTATAGACTGCTTTCCTCAGTAGTTTCAGTCTTTGTATAATGAACACCGAGCCCCTCGGTTGTTCCAGACAGTGCAATGGCCTTCTAAGTGGTTTTCACACTGAATACAGTGAACATCACCTCGGTTGTTCCAGACAGTGCAATGGTCTTCTAAGTGGTTTCACACTGAATACAGTGAACATCACCTCGGTTGTTCCAGACAGTGCAATGGCCTTCTAAGTGGTTTCACACTGAATACAGTGAACATCACAATGGTTCTAGACTGAGTGCAAGGAACTCTTCGGTAGTCCCAGCGTGAATACAATCATCTCCACTTGACCCAAAGGACAAGGCTGAATATACAGTGTATGTGTATATATATATACGCACGACACACACACACACACACACACACACACACACACACACACACACACACACACACACACACACACACACACACACACACACACACACACACACATGCATACACACACACACATATATATATATACACACATACATGCACACACACACACACACATATATATATATACACACACATACATGCATACACACACACACACACACACATATATATATATATACACACACACATACATGCATACACACACACACACACACACACATAGGTCCCGGCATCTTGGTGACAGGAAGACAGAAATGGAGTAAAGGGGAAGATGTAACAGAGGTCTTGGAATATCCATCGCACAGTCGTACGAATAAGGTATTGGGGTAAGAATTAAGAACCGGGAAGGTTAGCGACCACTAGAAAAACGGGAATGTTCATGTCTATGACGTACGCAGGAACAGGCAGGGTCTTAAGGTAGAACAAACCGCATGCTCGGGAGTCTGGTGCGCGTCTCGGGAGCCCAAGCTTCCCTTTTTGATTATTGAAGCCTATCATTGAAGTCATCTTGAAGCACATTAGTTAGTGACCAATAGGTGGGTTGACAGCAACACAGTGTGAATACATAGTATTGAACGAAGATCATCGTCTGGATGAACTACAGTAAAGATACAAGGGATTTCGGGTGTGGACAGTGTACCCCTCGCACATCCTTAGTCGTCAGAACTGAAGTACGAACATATAGTAGTTCGGGTAAAGGCGCGCCCATCTAGGCGTTGGATACTGACAGGTGACGAACAACTACCGTCAGGTAATGGCTTTGTAAACATACCGTGAATGCAGTGAACGGATTCTTGTTCAAGACGGAAGAAAAAGCTTTGTCTTTGGTTTCACTCGGAGTATAAAGAACACATCGTTTCAAGACTTGGTACCCGAATCACGTCTTTAGTTCCAGATTCAGTATAAATGGCACATGAACGTCTCGTGGATTCTAGAATGAGTATAAGGGACACCTCATGGATTCCAGATTAAGGATAAGGAGCACCTCAAGATTCCAGACTTAGTATAAGGAGCACCTCAAGGACTCACGGATTGAGTGTAAGGAGCACCTGGTGGATTCTAGATTGAGTATATGAAGCACTTCGTGAATTCCAAACACCTCAGTGCGTCCAGTGAGACGTGAGTTTTAAGAATACCCGATGTGGGTCCAGACCTATTATAAAGAATACCCCTGGGGTCCACACTGAGTATAAAGATCACTTCTTTGACTCAAGACCATGTATAAGGAGCACTTCGGGGATTCCAGACTATAAGAGTATAGTCAGAGTAGAAACAAGACCTCAGTGGGTCCAGATTGAATATGGACAACACCCTTGTGGTTTCGGACCTAGTATAAAGAACAACTCAGTGGTTCCTGAATAGGTATAATATTCTAACTACACGCAGGAAATAGGGAATTCACAAGGGTCTCAGAGTCCCCAGCACCATTTCGAAACATAGTTTGACGAATTTACTACCTTTGAGATCTCAAATCAGCAAATCTGTAAAAACAGCATTCTGTCTTCGGCAGAATGAGACGCCAAACGTTTCGCTATGTTTTTCTTTACTGAACGGTCACAAAGGGAGATAACTCGGGATTGCTTGGTGTATGACAAAAACGATCGAAGTTTAGATTTTGTTAAAGTGAAATACAGAACATATTTTTATGTTCTGATATTCACACAAATAGATTGTGGAAACATATTTATTACTCGGCGGTCAGCCGTTTGCCATGCACATTTCATCAAAGGTCAAGGTCATTTGTGCAACCAGTGTAGTGTGTCAAGTGACAGATTTGACGTGGTGTACGGTTCGCACGGCGTAGTAATCCCGCATAGACATGGTTTTGTAAGCTTTAGCCATTGACCAATAAGAATTCGACAAACTCATCTTAAGAGAGATAATGAGTGATTGTCATCTGTGATTATCGACTGTGTATAATTAGCACACCAACAGTCCAAGAATGAGTGTAATGCGTCCTCAACAGTTATATATCGATTACAAAAAGTTCATTTTCGCTGATTCGGTACTCTGAGTATCATGAAATCCTCGGTGGAGTGTAATGCGAGTTTTTTTTATTCTCCGTGATCTGTTTTATTTGAAAAATATCCGGAGAATAGCACGTTACATAATTACTACGAAACAGAAGAACTATGACTATTCGAACACAAGAAGTGTGCATTACTTGTAATCGGGGGACATTGACAATAGGCCTCAGATCACATGTTACCCGACATTTATGTATCATTTAAAATAGGGAAGGTTATGAAAACACAGACCATGCGAATTGGATATGTTATATGTCAGATGCTCATAATATCTTTCATGTACTGACGATGAACATTTGACTTTCCTCTGCATGGGCACAAAGTACATACATGCAGTTACAATCTTTATTATGAAAATACCCTATATAGATAGATATATCCACTAGACATGTAATTGAACCGAGCTACTGAAAGGACTCAATACTGAGTATTAGAATGTACATGTTGTCTACACAGGATGACTCGTTCCCGGTAAGCGACAAACTGGCTAATCCATTTACAAAGAAGAGTTGCATTTCTTGTTGGATTGGGTGTACCCGCCAACCATCCAACAAACCAGTAAGTCTGCTGGCCAGTCTGCCCAAACACCAACAAAGAGACGTGCTCGGTATCTTCTGAAATATTCTCATGAGCCTTAAGTTTTGTTAAAGGAAAAACGTGTCTTGATAATAACAGGATACTTTCCATGTCACATATCAAACCCTCGTACCATTGTCCTTTGTTGATACTGAGCATATTCATACAACGTCAACGTAAGTCAGTCAACCCGCTCATGAGGTGTTGGTGTTTTGCCTATGCTGAACAGTAAGTCGGACAGTTTGTGTGGGCAAAAGTGTAAAACGTGAAACATAATACAAGTATTTACCAAGAGGACTGGAAATGTCAAGGTGCAGCGTGGCTCAATCTGATGGCTCATTCTTGGAACACTACAGCGTCAGCGGTGAAGTTCCAGTGTTTGAGAATTTCAGCAGAAAACATAGACTTGTAATCATCATGGTAAGTGTACTGGAAGTGAATATACTGATATTTGCACTATATTGGACTCCGAAAACAGATTCACTCCATTGTCGGCAAGTGGTTCATCGACAAACGTTTTCTATTACAGCAAGCAAAAATTCCTCTGTAATAAAAAGTGAAGGAATCAATATCGCTGTAGAAGTCCGTGATGCTTGTGAAAGCCCTTCTCGCGTTCAACTCTTTGATCATTGTTTTTGTTTCATTTTCTTCCTGTCTGTTAAAACATGGAATAATGATGGCATCTCATCTGTCGTGATAGTTTTGTGATTACCTGGATACCTGTAGAGGGATATGGCACTCAGTTCTTGTTTTCAAATGGCTCTTGTAGAAAGTACATGACATTGCTGATTTATAGTGCCAAGTTTAGAAGGTAGGTGTGTAAGCTTCGCAGGCTACAAGAATCATGTTGCACGAAGTGATTCACTAAGCGAAGACCATATAACGTCTTTTATACCAGGGTATCAATGTATTCCTCACATGATAACCACAGTTAGATAGAACAGTGAAGATTCAGCGCAGGGATGGTAGTATGTCGATACGTGGTATTAAGTCATTGTAGGACACAGGACGAACATATATTGAACTTACTCTGTTCAGGGTTACGGATGAGGATCAAGAGCTACAATGAGCGATCATCTTGTCCCTAAAGTAGGACATTGTAATACAAAATTAAGTTCAAATTCCAATATGAAAAGAACACATCATTATATTGCAAATGAATATGAAAATTGAGCATTAATCAGGCAGACACGTATTTAAGCGGCATGTATCTGTCCATCTCTCTCTCTCTCACACACACACACGCACACACACACACACCACACACGCGCACGCACGCAAATAGAACAAAAAAGAATTCCAAAGCCACAAATACTAGACACTGTCAAGATCACAGATGATTTCGTTTATATAATTAGTTTATGGTACTGTAAATAGATGTAGTATGGTATTGTTAGAGTGTGTTATATATTGTTGGGAGTTGTTGTTAGATTATGTTCGGTAATACTATGGGAACAGGGTTATGTTCAGGGAAGCGTGACCAGGTATGGCCAGAGAGCTGGGGTGTTAATTTGTAAACAATAGAGAGGTGTTGAGTAGCTTGGGTATGGGAGGTCAATATAAATAGTGAGGAAGGGTAGTAATCTGCACAGTCAGCCAGAATCACCACTGTGTTCACCTGTATGGGTTCAACTTTTGTATGGGATTGCATCTCACGCTGGCTGGCGTAAGTTTTTATTATCATTATTACTTTTGTATTTATTGATTGAGTAGATGTAGCAAGAAATTGTTTTACTGATGTAGTATTTCTAGATATATGTGCATATTGTAACACTATATAGCCACAAAGCCATTCAAAATTTGAATGTTATCGTTCCACAAAAACTGTTCCACTTTCAAATATGTAAATCGGAGTAAAGTACATGCATAAAGTATAAGACATTGACACATGTCTTACTGAGTAACTGTAGTTACTTATATTGTATTGTAGTGTCCCGGAACTGGCCGGTTATCCTTAAAGTAAGGAGAGGGGTATTATCTCCGCCTGTAAGGAGACAGACAAGAGTCTTCCCTGTTGTACAAGGAGCATGTATCTCCTAGTAATGTGAGATGTGGATGGCACAGCCATCAACCATTACACAGGCCCCTTAAACTCCGTGAGGGAAACCATCGCCTGGGTGTGAGGGATACCACACAAATACCATGACGTCACCAAGTGGAACCAAAGTGCACTGACATTCTGATTACATTGTAAAGAGAAAGTGTTCTCTCTGAGTGGCTAATTCCTTTATTGTTATTTAGTTCAATTGTTTAGTTTCTGATTGGGATTATATGTAATCATTATCTATATTAGTGAGGGTATTAGGATTTTAGTGTAGTTAGTAGTAGTAGTAGTATTATTAGAACTTTAGCAATTTAAGTGGTAGACAGAACTGTATATGTAGCTAGGTTAGGTAATTAGATTAGTTAGTTGTATTTGCACCTGTAGAATTAGTTTAGTATAGGTATTGGGGTTACTTATATCTTAGGGGGAGGAATAAAGTTTTGCAAAACAAACTATTCTTCTGTTGTGGTTACTTTGGTATGTGACATTTTGGTGGCAGCGGTGGGATAATTAGATTATTTGTCACTATCAAAGGGAACCCTAGTTGTGTTCTGTAGCGCATTTGATGTAGCGTTGTTGATTGTATATCGCTGCAGAATCTTTGTGTCCATAAAGAAGGGTTAGAACATACGGCACCACTTCTGCGTCCTTGAGTGTATGATTTGGAATTCAAGGGTGGAGGGTGTATTGTGGTTATTGGTCAGTTAAGGCCATTGGTTCGTCGTGAACATTTTGAACATTGGGATATATGGGAAATCACCTCCGGTTTTATTCTTGGTAGGATCCCTATTTATTCCAGACAGTTTGACTTTTTGTGTACCCTGCTTTGCCCTCATACAGACAATTATGGACATTGACAAACTTATCAAACTGGGTCAGAGTTTAGGGTATGAGAAAGATGATTTGAGAGTGTTTGTGAAAGAGCAAATGGAGTTGGAGAATGAGAAAGAAAAGGACAGGCTCGAACGGGAGGAAAGAGCTAGGGAGCGGGAGATTAAAAAGTTAGAACTGGAGGAAAGAAAGGAGAAAGAAAGGTTAGAATGGGAACGAGAGAGAGAACGATTAGAATTGGAGAAAGAAAAGTGTAAAATACAGTCAAATGAAAGAATAGAACTAGCCAAGTTAGAAAAGAGTGCGGCAGGAAATCAAGAAGGGCAGGTAGGAGAGAATAGATCGGCAGCCATTCCCAAGATGCCTAAAATGCCTCCATTTGACGACCACAATGACAATATTGATGCATATCTGCAAAGGTTTGAACGTGTAGCTACAGCGCAAGGCTGGGACCCGTCCCATTGGGCAGCTTACCTGTGTACTCTGCTGAAAGGTAAGGCTTTAGAAGTATACTCCCGGTTAAATGCCTTTGAGGCTGAAAATTACAATGCAGTTAAAACTGCATTACTTAAACGCTATGAAATGACTGAGGATGGATTCCATCAGAAATTTAGGACTGCTAAAACTGAAACAGGTGAGATTTTCACACAATTTGTAGTTAGAATTGAGAACTATTTCAACAGATGGATTGAACTAAGTGGTACACAAAAGACGTTCGAAGGTGTGAGAGATTTGCTGCTGCGTGAACAGATTTTGAATGTGACTGGAAGGGATCTGGGTATATTCTTGAGAGAGAGAAAGCCAAAAGACGCGATGGAAATGGCTAGACTAGCAGAGCAATTTATAGAAGCTAGAGGTACGAGTCATGGAAGATACAATAGACCAGTTATTCCAGGTCAAACTGACAAGCAGGTTTCCAAAGGGAAAATAGTCGAGGGTAGCGCATCAGGTAAACATGGTACTTGTTCCAAACAATTTGTTCCTATTAAGGAAAGGACATGTTACAACTGCAATCAAACTGGGCATTTGGCAGCACAGTGCAAGAAACCCAAGTTTAAAGTGGCAAGTATCCAGGTGAGTGAAGACAACACAAACATGTCTCTAATACATCCAGATAACACAAAAGTAGAGCCCTGCATACATGAAGTTCTAGATGGTGATGCAGCAACTTCAGAGGAGGTTACTAACGCAGATGTAGCCTCAGGGAGTGTGCTTACCAAAGATCACCGCATGCCATTTTATCAGGGAAAGGTAAACGACACTCCAGTAGATGTGCTTAGAGACACGGGATGTAACGGTGTAATAGTGAGGAGGTCAATGGTAAAAGATGCATGTTTGACTTCAGAAACACAATCTTGTAAATTAGCAGATAGCAGGATCTTGACACTTCCGGTAGCATGGATTACTGTAAATACGCCCTTTTACACGGGTATGGTGAGAGCAGCATGTATGGACACACCAATCTGTGACTTAATATTAGGCAATATTCCCGGAGTTAGAGAGCCAGGAGATCCAGACTTGATGTGGGATAAGCAGGACATTAAAACAGTAGGTGCTGTAGAGACAAGGAGCCAGAGAAGAGTACGCCAAGTAGGCATGGAACCCTTGAAGACATTGGAACCTGTTGGGTTGACACTGAGTCGAGGTGAGTTCGTATCCCTACAACATCAGGATTCAAGTCTGAACAAAATAAGAAAATTAGTGGAAGAAGGTAAGATTAGGGAGACCCGACATAGTACTTCCTCTTACTTTGTGGAGAATGATATGCTGTATAGGAAGCATACTTCCAATAAAATGGACAATGGTAAACAAGTTGTACAGGCAGTAGTACCGGTTGGATTGCGCACACAGGTAATGAAGGTATGTCATGAAGCACTGATGGGTGGACATCTTGGAATCAAGAAGACTCTAGATAGGGTAATCTCACAGTTTTATTGGCCAGGAGTAATTGGTGATGTCAGAAGACATGTTCAGTCTTGTGATATTTGTCAACGTACCATGCCGAAGGGAAAGGTAAGGAAAATACCACTGGGACAAATGCCATTAATTGAAGTGCCATTTGAGAGGGTAGCTGTTGATTTGATTGGTCCATTGTATCCTGTCACAGACAAGGGTAATAGGTATATACTGACGGTGGTTGATTATGCAACACGATACCCAGAAGCAGTAGCTTTACCCAGAGTAGAGACGGAATATGTTGCCGAAGCTCTGTTCGAGATATTCAGTAGGGTTGGTATCCCCAAGGAGATATTAACAGACATGGGAGCCCAGTTCACGTCAGGCGTGATGAAGGAGGTAAGTAGACTATTGTCCATACATCAGCTTACTACTTCCCCTTATCATCCAATGTGCAATGGCCTAGTGGAGAAGTTCAATGGAACCTTGAAGACGATGCTGAAACGGATGTGTGCAGAACGACCAAATGACTGGGACAGGTATGTACCTGCTTTGTTATTTGCTTACCGAGAGGTACCTCAAGAGAGTTTGGGTTTTGCCCCATTTGAACTCTTATATGGACGCACTGTGAGAGGACCAGTACAGATTCTGAGGGAAATCTGGACAAGAGATATACCAAATCCAGAGGTAAGAACCACATATGAGTATGTGCTAGATCTTCAAAACCGTCTTGAGGAGACTATTCACGTAGCACAGCAAGAACTTCAAAAGAAAGCATGTAAATACAAAAAGTTCTTTGATGTGAAGTCCAAGCCAAGAAAAATGAAGGTTGGTGATAAAGTATTAATTCTGTTGCCCACTGATTCAAACAAACTGTTGCTGCAGTGGAAAGGGCCATATGAAATACTGGATACCTTTGGCATTGGCAATTACAGAATACAGGTTGGTAACAAGATTAAAACCTATCATGCCAATCTACTGAAAAGGTACATTGAGAGAGAGGAGGTCAAGGACACAGCTGCATGTGACGTCAGCATAGCTCAACTTGTGCATGTCAGTGCTGGTCTGGTGGATGTCAAGGCTGAAGAGGTGAGTATGTTAGACATAGCTTCACCTTCTTTAGTTTCTAAGGAAACGTATCAGGATGTAGACATTTCTGAAGATTTGACAGAGGAGCAACAAACTGAGGTGAAGGAGCTCATAAGTGAATTCAAAGATGTACTGAGTGATTTACCAGGGAAGGTAGATTGTATGGAATATATAGACGACATCATAGAAGGAACTGAGAACTGGTCACACCACATGGTAAGTCTGAGAGCAATATTTACGAGGTTAAGACAATTCCATCTTACAGCTCGACCTTCAAAGGTAAAAGTAGGATATAAACATCTGGACTTTTTAGGGCACAAGGTGGGTAGTGGTCTAATTCGACCAGAAGGTAAGAATGTAGAAAAGATCCTAAATGTGGAGCGACCTCAAACCAAGAAACAAGTGAGAGCGTTGTTGGGACTGACCGGGTACTACCGGAAATTTATCCCAAACTATGCAGCCATAGCAGTTCCGCTAACTGATCTCACAAAGAAAGGAAAGCCAAACAAGGTAATATGGACAGAAAGCCAGGAATTAGCTTTCACTACGTTAAGAACCCATATGTCAAGTTTTCCTATCTTGAAACTACCCGACTTGAAGAAACCATTCTTGGTAAGAACAGACGCTTCTGACGTTGGAATCGGAGCTGTACTGCTACAAGAACAGGAAGGTGAGCGATTTCCAATATTGTTTGTGAGTCGGAAGTTAGTAGATCGTGAGAGAGCGTATTCTACAATAGAAAAAGAGTGTTTGGCTATTGTGTGGGCAATACAGAAGTTAGAAAGATATCTGTATGGGAGAGAATTTATTTTGGAGACTGACCATCAGCCCTTAATATGGATGACCAAGGCAAAAATGACCAATGGACGAGTGATGAGGTGGGCCCTGACTTTGCAACCCTACAGATTTCTAATTCGTGCAATCAAAGGAAGTGAGAATGTTGGGGCTGATCTCTTGAGCCGGTGTTCACCCTAGTCATACTATGTGTATGGCAGTGTGTAAATAATGTACTCTCTGCATATCCAGATTATTTGTCAGCAGTTATTTCTTATGTATTACTGTGCTATTGTACATTTAGACAATTGTGCTTTATGATATTTATGCATTAAAACAAACTTAAATGTGATCTTGAGTGTAATATATAATTGTACTTGTGTACAATTACTTGAAGAGGGGAGTGATGTCAAGATCACAGATGATTTCGTTTATATAATTAGTTTATGGTACTGTAAATAGATGTAGTATGGTATTGTTAGAGTGTGTTATATATTGTTGGGAGTTGTTGTTAGATTATGTTCGGTAATACTATGGGAACAGGGTTATGTTCAGGGAAGCGTGACCAGGTATGGCCAGAGAGCTGGGGTGTTAATTTGTAAACAATAGAGAGGTGTTGAGTAGCTTGGGTATGGGAGGTCAATATAAATAGTGAGGAAGGGTAGTAATCTGCACAGTCAGCCAGAATCACCACTGTGTTCACCTGTATGGGTTCAACTTTTGTATGGGATTGCATCTCACGCTGGCTGGCGTAAGTTTTTATTATCATTATTACTTTTGTATTTATTGATTGAGTAGATGTAGCAAGAAATTGTTTTACTGATGTAGTATTTCTAGATATATGTGCATATTGTAACACTATATAGCCACAAAGCCATTCAAAATTTGAATGTTATCGTTCCACAAAAACTGTTCCACTTTCAAATATGTAAATCGGAGTAAAGTACATGCATAAAGTATAAGACATTGACACATGTCTTACTGAGTAACTGTAGTTACTTATATTGTATTGTAGTGTCCCGGAACTGGCCGGTTATCCTTAAAGTAAGGAGAGGGGTATTATCTCCGCCTGTAAGGAGACAGACAAGAGTCTTCCCTGTTGTACAAGGAGCATGTATCTCCTAGTAATGTGAGATGTGGATGGCACAGCCATCAACCATTACACAGGCCCCTTAAACTCCGTGAGGGAAACCATCGCCTGGGTGTGAGGGATACCACACAAATACCATGACGTCACCAAGTGGAACCAAAGTGCACTGACATTCTGATTACATTGTAAAGAGAAAGTGTTCTCTCTGAGTGGCTAATTCCTTTATTGTTATTTAGTTCAATTGTTTAGTTTCTGATTGGGATTATATGTAATCATTATCTATATTAGTGAGGGTATTAGGATTTTAGTGTAGTTAGTAGTAGTAGTAGTATTATTAGAACTTTAGCAATTTAAGTGGTAGACAGAACTGTATATGTAGCTAGGTTAGGTAATTAGATTAGTTAGTTGTATTTGCACCTGTAGAATTAGTTTAGTATAGGTATTGGGGTTACTTATATCTTAGGGGGAGGAATAAAGTTTTGCAAAACAAACTATTCTTCTGTTGTGGTTACTTTGGTATGTGACAGACACAACCTGGTCTACATATGGGATAACACACATTTAACAATGCATGCGGCAGCCTGCCTTGTGCCAAAACGTTAACGATCATTCGGTGTACTGTTTGCTCATCTGGTGGCATGTCATCAAGCTGGAGGTCGCGTGTGACGTTTTAAGTAGCTGGACAGAATGGAACAGTGGACGATGGCCCTTAAACCTAATCCGCAATAGCAATGGGATGTAAATTAGAAATCCGCAGAATAAATCCGGGCATATTTACCAATCCATCAAGGTGAAATCACGGTGTTTCTTAATGAGCTCTGAGCTACTGTGGACACGGGGCAAGGGACAACGAAGACGTGGAGGAAGATGGATGTAGATGCTGTTAATCCTTGTATTGGAAGTGACATTTCTTGTCTTAGACTCAGACTAGCGTTGACCTATTATTGTCAGCAAAGTATGAATATTTCATATCAGCTTTGTGGAATCCGAGGAATGTTACAGAATGTTATAATGCAGAATTTGAAATACTTACAGTGCAACAACAAATGATAACATATGACGAATTCCGCGGCGCCCTTAGTTAAATTAGATGCGGCATTTGAGCTCCGTCCCATTAATCTAATCTTAACATGGACTCACTCACTCACTCACTCACTCACTCTAGTGTCGATATAAATCATGCATTGGTCTTGTCAGATTAGTTTGGATAAAGGGAAAGCTGACACACATCATAGGCTGTTTCGTTTCTACATCAGTGATACACACTCGTACATAGGGGTTTGGGGCATCGTAGATGTGAAAAAGAACGTATACTAACAATATTTATTTACAGAACTAGTTCCAGAAAAATCCAATTTAATGTGCATTGTACCCTTGTGAGGGTGACAAGCGGTATTAAACCATTTGACTATCTTAGTGCGTAATTATAACACTTGTGACATTCTGCATAACTATTTTTCTCTCGCACTAAGACTTTGGTGTTTGCTATATTATATTTTGTGACCCACTGCCTTAGATTCTGTCTCATTTGTATTGTATTTGAAATCAGTATTGTGAAATTGACTTGTGATCTTGTATAACTTGCTTTCTTTGCCAAATAATATATTTACTATGGGTCCCTGTGTCACAGGGAGTTTCTTACATCGTTTGTCACGGCAAATTCTTAACCGTAACAAAATATATAACACGTACGTGTCAATATTGACCAATGTGTTATATACACTGGGTAGCGATCGTTTCCGATGCAACATTCACGACCATCCTACGTCACTCATTGTAACCAGCTAACATGTTGAAACCTCCAATGTACACAAATCACCCCGAAGGGAGATATGGTCGGACGTGATATTGTTGTAAAGCTTACTCAGTTAGGTCAGTCTGCACTGAGACCAGTGTTGTAGTAGCTCAGCGAACATACGTCCATTCCTGATCCTCAGTACTGATGATACACATTCACATCGACATACATACATTCATGTACACATCCCTGCACACAGATACAAACATGCACCTGTATACATACATACATACATACACACACACACACACACACACACACACACACACACACATACATACATACATACATACATACATACATACATACATACATACATACATACATACATACATACATACATACATACACATTATACACTCACACATACATACACATACATGGATGCACGGACGCACATGCAGAAAGACATACACACGTCTACAATCCGTCCTGAAGACGACACTGAAGGGCACACTGACACGTTTTGCATGTGGGCCTGTAATTGGCAGCTATATCTTTATAACCAGCAGACAAAACGCTCATCATGCATTTGAGGTCATCAGAAACTGCAGGATCAGAGAGGAGCTTATAAGTCCTTTATAATAACATAATTGGTGTTAGGGAGTTTATCTGGAGGCATCGAAAAACCAAACGCCGCCCACAGATGCATGTTCTAGTCCACACTAATTAACAATGTAATTATGTGTAAGTAAAATTGCAAGGTATTTAAGTTTCGAATGTCACAGCTGACACGCGCGTCTTGGCAACTCTGTAATGGTTTCACAATGAGACATTACGGTCACCATTTGGTAAAGCCCCTCAGAGACATCATTTCCTGCAATCTAGCTTAATTGTACCGTTTTAGCCAGTGGCACTATATGGCATGTAATTGGTGGCAGAAGATGAAGTATTTTGGTGGCAGTAGGTTGTCGTCCTTGTACTGCCTTGGTAAGCTGCTCACATCCCTTGAGCGGAGCCGGGAGAACCACTCTACAATGGTGTCAAGATTAATACCCTCAATATTGCCTGGGATTGGTCGTTGTCGCAATGCTTTCCTCCCACACTTGCTTTGGCGTTTAGTACCTTAGCATGGTCAGAGTGCTCCCAGTGTTTATAAACAGTCTTGTCCAGTACCGCAAGTCTAGTACTGACAGACAATCTTTAAATTTGGAGACACCGATCCCTAACATGAATGCTAATTATCTCATATAAAGATTTGAGCTATTTGGGAGATAACATACTGCGTTGCTAGCTCCTTGTTAACTGTAGATCAGATGAACTTTGGTGTTTCTAATATATAATATTATAATAATATTATTCTATATTCTATAATGGGATCTCACAAGTAATCATAATCCGTTGAGGTGATGAGAAAAATCGTTTTACGAGTGTAACATAAATATCTGATTGTGATTCGCATTAGTCGTTGATCAGATGATGATCATAGATTTTGTTATATAATTGGCCAAAGCGTCGTGCTGTCTAAAAGATTATTTATGATGAAAAGCCATGAACCAGTGATTGATAAAGAGGTGCTATTCCTAATCATCAGACCTAGATGCGGTTGTCAAACCAGCAATATAAACCAGAGGCTGTTATCATTATTTGAAACTTCTGCAAATGCCAGCCAGAATCTACTATTTTTAAATGTAGGGTGTTGCTTTGATGTCTTTCTATATCTGCAATTTTCACCTGTTTAGAAAGGCCTAGGCGCCACCGATTTGACTTAGGGCCACAAGCGTAATAATGGTCCTGACAAACCCATCTTAATAAGGGAAATCTGAGAGTTCTGACTCACGTAAATGACGCATTTACATTGTACATTGATTACCGGTAAGAAAGCCAAATCCACAGGGCCCTGTGTATATTGACTCGCTGAGATCCTGCAGACATTTCCTTGTGATGTAGTTGAATTATTAGGTTGCTTTTAGCAGAAGTTGTATATCCTTATGGAAAAGATGTGCCTCTATATTGAAAATATCACTGTTGATGGGTCCCTCAATCAACCTTTCTCATAGTGGTAACCGAACAATGTACTGAACTAAAAGCAGCAGTACCTTTGAACGCATTCAAAGAATTGACTCAGAAACGTACTTCCAACCTTCAGTCAAGCACATATGTTGCAAGGTCGTCTGGAGAAAATGCTCATTAATTTTCCCCCAAATTAGCACAATCAGCTGTTCATGTCGTTTGCAGGCGGGAGACATCAATGTGTATTTTGATCCTGCTTGAATATATTCTAGTTTGAAAGACAGAAACAGCTTTGAAAATAGTGTTACTGTGTGACGATAAAAACGTCATTATTCGTTTTAGAAAAAACCCCAAACATTTAATATTCTTTCGGCAATTTCGTCGTCTCTTAGAGCAATGTATACGCAGACGAAAGAAGCATTCGTGAGTTTAAATGAATCAGTACTGACAGTCCATATAGTTCTACACAGTGAATACAGTTCCTGGGTCCCTCCTCCTTTATTAAGCAACAATAAAGTCATGCATGTAGCCTCCTGAACACGATATCTAACATTCAAGATGATGCACGGTTATTATTTGCAGTGTATGTACAGTGCATACCACTTCTTCTACAAGAGCAATAAATGTCAAGTAGATGGACCTGCTTTGATAAATGCATTCATTAATCATTCCTGTGGTACGAATGTCACATGTCCAGTTGGAATTGTCCGCTTTGTGTTCAGCAGAATCTGCTGACATTTCTCGTTTTGCACGAACGTCCAGTAATACATTTCTTCGACGTCAGTGGTTCACATGCGGTGAGCGTTGATTGGCTCCATAACTGGACAATGAAAACCGCCATTTGCTACTCTTCCCAGGTGGTCATGGTTTTAGCAGCCAAAGACCATATTCTGGTCAGACACGAGTATTGATTGTGACACCTGACCAACTGTGAGACACGCCCACTGTACCTGTAACGACCTGGTAGAAACGGTACCAGGTAACACCATTAATGATAGTTAATTAACTTGACGTGACTACCTTCGCCTTCTTCTATATTGTATTATATTACTCTACTTGGTTATCACTGAACATTGTCTCAAAAGGCTAACATTCTCCATTAGTGATGCTATAATTACTTTTGATTAAATATATTTCATTCAGTGAAGAAAGGGACTAGGAACAGGTTATCCAACTTAGGTAGCCATCTCCCGTGTATTTGCAAAAATAATATAATATACAACAATATGCTTATAATACAGAAAGAAACATAATACAGAAATGGTAGAGAACTTTGTACAGATATAGATACAGCACACTTGCTGCCACTAAATAATAAATCTAAATTTATATCACCACGTACATGCAATTTTTAAAGGTTAAACATTTCCGTGTTCACAATATAAGAAACACTCAAGCATGAAGTGATAAACATTGTCACAAAAATAGCCACATATACATTTCACCTAAATCCAATATCAAATAAATCGTAATTCAATTCACATTAGGAATAATATTTTCTTTGCGAACACATGTTGAAACATATGACAGTGCCATGCCAATAGTTTCATATATGATTTAAACATCTCTGTTGATGGCAACAGTCAATATTATTCCATATTACTGCAGTTGATGACTTGATTGACATGAATGTTGAAATCTACCTGATGGTCTTAAAGCTTTTCAGAATTTCTAAGGTCATAAGTTGCAGAGTCACGAACAGTCTGAGGAAGTAAATCTATCAGATATGAAGGTGCAAGCAATTAAGTTCATCAGCCATGCCATTTATGAAAACAATAAAAAGAAATGGGCCCAACACTGTCAAATCTGCCGGTTTGGATAATGTATCCTTCACAAAGACAGAGTGACTACGATTGGTTACAAAACTTGATAACCACTGGAGTATGCTGCCTTTTAAACCATACATTTCCAATTAATACATAAAGCCCCCTATGCCAGACACAATCGAAGGCTTTGGAAACACCACACCGCACAAAATATTCCTTCTTATCCAAAGGTAGACATGTTTGATCATACAATCCAAGTAATTGACGTACATTTGAGTGGCCTTTTTGAAAACCTGCGTGATACTTATACAGTAAACTGTCTCAGTGAATGTACCGTTACAGATGTTTTAGACCACCCTTTCAAATACTTTCTATAATGTCTATAACTTGAAAAAATGGAACGGTCACCTTTTGAAATAGTGGTAAAATGCCACTTTCCAATAAGTGGGATAAGTAGACGACTGCAGTGAGTAATTGAATAAGAAACATAAAACTTTACTTTCTGAATTAATTGTTTTCTTGAGTAACATGGCTAATTCTATCTGGACCACAAGCCTTTTTCTCAGGTAAACATATAATGTCAGAAATTCCATTCCATATCTTCGAATGTTAAATACAAATTTAAAACATTTATTCAACCTGGTAACTTTTCTAAAATCAGTGAGTAATGATGGCCCGTCATTATTGTCATTGCTTTTGAGAGGTGATATGTCTGGCGTTAATTCTGAATTTTCCAGTATGATGATTTGTGACCGGTGTATAACTCTGTGAGTAATTCATCTAAATTTGACAACCCTTGCCTGCTAATAATTTTTCGTCCAAATCGTCTACTATTGTAATCTTGAGTGATATGTCCAATGCTCTCTTAGTATTTGCTTCTAGGCGATTCCAAGATTTAACTGTGTTGTGCTCTGGTGCATACACTGTACAAAGTATAAGAGTCTTCTGCGGGAGAAATACCTTTAACCACGTTGATTCTGAATCATCATATACACTTGCCAGATGGATATTTCGTTTGTAACTTAACTTCTTGGTCACATATACCATTATTCCACTTCCTCGCAAATAAATCTGGCTTTATGAATTGGTAAACGATAGTTTTCCACTCAAGATTAATGACATTAACATTTTGATCCGAAAGTGTTTCGGTAAAAACATATGGTATCAAACTCTGACAAATACTCATTGATACATTGCTCCTTACATCTGAAACTTTTTCTGTTTAAATGAAAAATGGAAATACTGAGGCCACAGCTATTGTTATTTTTTCTTAATTTGGCGTTGGATTTCAAGATCACCCGCACGATGAAGTTACAACAAGCGTTGTGATAACCAGAGTAAGCTCGAAGAAAACAAAGGAAAACCTTACATTCCATGCAGTCAGATTAACAGACAGTATATCAGACATGAGCTTTCCTCATTCAGGAGCAAAGCCGTTAGATAATTATATAATGAGAAGTTAATGAAAATGCTGTAGTAGATTTTTTCATGAATCCTTTTATGTAAAATTTACAATGAAAAACCCCAATCGATATATGATATTGACAACGGTCAGGTGGACAGAATACAATGCATATATATATATATATATATATATATATATATATATATATATATATATATATATATATATATATATATATATATATATATATATATATATATATATATATATATATATATATATATATATATATATAATTAAGCAACGCATGAAAACGATGGGGTAGATTTAACATAATGTGATTTGGTGGCTATTTTGGACAAAATGTGAATAAAAACGAGTGGCTGTAAATTTGTACATAAAAGCAGTAATTAATAGTGTCTAAACACTACACACAGTGTATAAGATGCAACTGAGAATGGATAGTTCCAAAAATGACAAGAGTGTACAAAGAAAACATACATTATAACACAAACGTGAGCGTAACACATCTACGCAACCTTATATTTGGGTTATTGTGGTATAAATAGTATTATCTACGGATAATATATACATTGACATTTTTACTTGGTGTGTCCTTGTGAATAACACAAATATTCCTGTATACTGCATCATCACTAGAGTTCGCTCGCCTCACTCTCTATACTTGTCCAATTCTGAATTACGCTTCATTACTCAAATGAGTCCTTCTGGTTGTTCATGGATGTACATCCTCCCATCATTCGTCCATGTCGAGTGAATGTTCTCATGATATCTCACATCTCTCGCATTCTTGGAGATGAGACTTCTCCTCTGTGTGAGATCCTCGTTCATGTACATCTTGATGGTCTCATGGTTGCCGTGTAACGATCACATGTTCCTGATAACCTTTCTCCTATCGTACTAACTGAGTAGGTCGATTCTTTTTTGGCTTCTTTTTTTCCAATCTTGCGACATCTGTCAATATTGTCATTGCAAATAATCGGGCGCGCTTTCCTGAGAACGGAGGACACTGCAACTTCCGGGTCTTTATCTGGAGTTTCTTTCATACCACTGATCCTAAGGGAGTTCCGTCCTCTATACTGCTCTAGTTCGTCACTCTATTCCTCCAGGTCCTAACTCAGATCTTGAATGTCCTGTTTGAAAAGGGGCCACGACGTCAGCTATATTGCCATGGAAAATATTCCTTGCAATGACTGAACATTTCCGTGAGCTTGTCTTATACTGCTGGCATCATCATGACCTTCGCCAGCTTGGTGGTGGTACCTTTCAGAGAATATACTTGAATGCATTTAAGCAAATGAGCTTTTGTAACCTACTTTGGGAACAAATGGTCTTCGCTAATGAGATATCAGGCACAAGAAGAATCTTTATTGCAAATCATCAGATAGACACAGGTTTGCAGGCAAACATGTACACGCCTACACGAATACACATGCATACAGTCTCACGGGTATACACACACCAACATGCATGAACACAGCCACACACAGACACAAACATATGCTGATAAACACGTCCGACGATACACGTACACACACATACACACAAGCACTTTTTATCCAAAGTCATAGGACAATGTTCGTGGAAAGAAACCAAATTCTGAAATAATGACCTCAAAGGCTAAACTTGCCACGTGTAGTTCGATATATGGGGAACATGGCTCATGAGAACATGGCTCATGAGTTTTGTCACTCTAAACCTTTGTGCATTAGTCCAAATTACGGTCATGTGTTACATTGTTTAGGTCAATGGTGAAACATCTAATGAAAGAATTCTTCAGATAGACAGTCTACTGCTTGTATCGCCAACCTACTTCAACCCTGTCTAAACAATACTGTGTCAGTACATACTTGTCGACATTCATCTAAAATAGTTACGTCAAACCCAAACGCATGCAGAAGTCTTATTTATCAACCCTGCACCAAGATAATTATATAAATCTTTAAATGCAATCAGCGTATTTCAGTCACAAAAACGCATATCGAACAAACGCCAGGTTGGCCCACACACATAGACACGAATAGAAGATGACATTATATTCACCGACGACGAAGAGGACTTCGAGTAATCAGAGACAGTTCTTCTTCCGGCGTGGTCAGTTGCCATGGCGACAATAGCACGTCTACAGAAACATTATTCCTGTCAACACATCCAAATAGCACATAATAACTAGAAGTGCCATAATGAGTTAGTGCCTTGCAAAGTCCGTGACAACTGGATCCTTCTTAATCCCCACCAAAGGGAACACGTCCTGTGAAGTCCTTTCCTTCACATCATCTGTCCATTTATTGAAACTATATTTACAGATCTTTCATTCGGTTTTGCCATTCTTTTGTTGAAGTCATTACGAAGAAAACATACACTAATACTGCATACAACACTTTTCAGCTATCAATTTTGCAGGTGCATTTCCTAATTTGTCAAGAATCTGGATATATTATGATATTGCAAGCAAAAACGTACACATTTATGACTACATCGTCTCAACACTGGTGAACATTTCTAATCTTAGGTTAGTCCATTTCAGACCAATGACACACTCACACCTTTAGACATTGAGACAACGCATGTATCTCTATCATATGATTATCTCTAGGTAACAACAGAAACGAGTAGCCCCCAAACAAACAAACAAACAAACATGCAAGCATAAAAGGAAACAAGCAACCAAATGAATCCAATCTGGTAACTGAACATAACCTTTATAAACAATAGCCATACGTATTTGGATTTGACCGCATCTAAGGTAACATTGACGTACTGGATTGCGTGGAAACCCTAGAGAACAATGAACTTTGTCAGAGAAGGGCAAAAAGGCGCAATTATCCTGTTCCAAAATAATACTTTCTATTCCATTCTGTCAATACCGATTAGATTTTGTTGGCAAGCTGTCATTACATTATACCAACTAGCTGGCTACGACAAGAGGAAGCATGCGGTTTGAACGGAAAATGCGTTTTGAACAGAATTAACCACGGTTAATGTAACAATATGCACACGGCCCCCGCTTTAGCATTTGTAAGATTAACTGCACATGAAAACCTTCAAAATGATATTTTCTGTCGATCCTTTGGATTATTATCAATACTCAGTTTTTGAAATCGACAAAATGCCTGTCTGTTAGCAGCCATGACGCAGCTTGGGGACAGGAAAACATGCTAATAAGGAACTTGGAACTCTGTCTAAAAATAACGTCTTGCTGGAGCTAATCTGTATACAGGATGGTTCATCCTGACATTTAGATTTGTGTTTATACAAGAAGAACTAGTTTCATTCTTGTTTTGTACGTGGAGGTACTACCATTAAAAGAAGAAGAAGAGGAAGAAGAAGAAGATAATGCTATGTGACAATATTCCGACCAAAATATGCTGGACAATGTCACCCATCCACTCACTTTCCACTACAATGCTTTGTTTCGCTGCACATTAGTCCACTAGTCACCAGACGCCTTAGTGTGCCACAAGAAAATGACAGGAACAATGTACTCTTCAGGCATTGTTATTAGTTGTCACTAAAGGCCCACAGTCAAGGTTCTCACTTCCCTCTATGTATATCTTGCTCGCTGGAATCCAATCATCTCTCTGTAGTTAACTTGACAGACTTCTGCTATGCCTCAGTATACTTTGAGCGAAGGAATGAGGTCACATATACACTTGCCACTACAAGTATTCTTTTTAAGATGACTTATTGTTGGACGTTCTTGAAATGAAAACATCTTCCATTCAGGATTCTTAAAGTATGCAAGAATGTGATTCTAAATTCCTTACATGTTTATATCCTTACGTTGTTTAACATCCCACAATAATCAATATATATTCCACTTGAATCACCGAATGTGTTTATGTGCATGTGGTTATGTGTCATAGTGTTTGAGGTATTTCTGGATAACATAAGTTATTCAGCTGGTGAAGGTTATGGGCAGAGGCAGTACGGATGGAGGCAGTACAGTCGGCCATACTCAGAATCTGCCATGATTCCATAATCCGGCAACTAGTAAGACAGGCACTGGAAAAAACTACTTTCTTTATGACCGAGGCATATTATTGGTCAGAGCCAGGTCACAATACCGAGGGCGTTCCGGATGATAAACCTCCTATGTGTGAAGTGAAACGTTTGAAGGATTCATTAGCAAATGGTCCAGAAACAGTAGTAAGTTATTGAATCTTCCAGGATCATTTGCAGAACCAACAATTCATTCTTATAAAAATAACAACCATATGTCACGCCTTTCTACTCCACATGTATAAAATGTCATTGGAGGCAATATGATGACACTATATCTCTAGGACACCCTTTAAACATTGTGCACCGTGTACTCATTCACGTAATAGAGATGTAACAGACGGTTCTAGGTTGGTAGAGAAGGACCCATTTCCAATAAAATTGGAAGCATGGTCATGACCAGTCACATTCCAACATAGTCACCGACTATAGTGCATTCGCCGTTGCATATTGTTTCTGGACATCTCCAATAGGTACATGTCTGGTGCTGCTTGTACTTGTAATACAGGTAACCCTCACGTAGCACCTGAACACCTCGTCATCGTGCTGACAACCTGCTGTAATGGTTATCGAAAAAACTATTAGTCTTACAGTTTTATTATTTATATTAATTAATAATAGTTATAGCAGTCATTGTACTTTTAAACATACGTCTGAGTAGGTAAATCAATCTCTCTTTCAAATTAGCACAACGTTACCTACACAAAGTGTTTATTTTCAATGATCTAAGCAGGTTCATGAATTTATCCGTTACAGTTGCATTAAGTTACCCCTACAAGATGCAATCACATACGTAATCTCTAATTACCTAGGGTTAATTGTTATGAGGGTGTATTTTCTGTATATTGTGTTATTGATTAAATAAAAATTATTATTGGGTCACAACGTTTACTGTTTTGAATAATAATTATGGATCACATTTCGTATAAAAGATGATCCGCATTTTTAGAATTTTGGCAGTAGTATATATAAAGGTATACTGAAAGTATATATAAAGGCTAGTTGCAGTGTTGTGAGTGACACAGACACACATTCGGACACATCACTCGAGTTACATCATCGTCACCATCTGCATCCCTCAACGCCTTATCTACATCATCCGCTGTCAGACCGATCACTGTGTTTACATTCTGCATAGTTTATTCTCTCTCGCACTAAGACTTTGGTGAGTTTGCTATATTGTATTTTGTGACCCACTGACTTAGATTTTGTCTCTCTTGAATTGTATTTGAAATCGGTATTGTGAAATTGACTTGTGACTTTGTATAACTTCCTCTCTTGCTTAGATCTAATAATACAGTATTTGAATGTTTTTAGACTTGTCTTTGTTCTGTTTTGCTGGTTCACATGGGGTTTCGTACATCGTTTGTCAACGAAAAGTTGAAAATTCTCAACTGTAACCAAATCAATTCCTTCGGATATGGGAGAATGGTGTTCTTTTCTTTCAATTGTTGATTACACATTCGAATTCCTCTCTCTCACAGCTGGGAGTCTCACAATTGGGAGTTCACACAAGATCTAAGTAGGGTCATTAATTTATCTACAAGATGCAGTCACATGCGTAATCTCTAATTACCTAGTGTTAATCCATTCCACCAGATAAGGGAGAATGATCTTCTTCTCTTTGTTAATTACCTATTTCACGATCTCACTGCTGGGAGTCTCACAACTGGGATTTCACACAAATGAAAACTAACACAAACGAGCTGCAGTTGCTGTATACAGACCACCACAGTTTACTAAATCTTTTACTGTAGCCAGTGGGACTCAGCGTCATTGGTTTCATGTAGTTACCTGTAAATTTGTTTTTCATCGTCCAAAAAAGTTTATTTGATGAATTATTTTCCTTGTCCCACTTTCCACTCTGTTCTGTTAAAGTTTGCCTTCAAGGAGTGAAGAAATTGATTTAAACTCTTTTCTTCTGGGGCTTTGTATTTTGTGTACATTTCACATTGATACTGATGTTTTGTCATAGAATTTAAGGAATGTTCTGTAAAGGATATACATTTGCTTATATTAGGTAAAACGTCAAGACGAGCGTGGGTAGTCTGTTCAGCGGGTTCACGCACCAAATAAAATTTTAGTCGTGAAAGCCCGTCAAGATTTCTTTGAGTGGCATTCTAGAAGTTGGTGTTAATCCTCTCAATGCTATCGTCGAACCCATTCGACAGGAGTGCAGGATATTGACATCTCCAAATAAAACTTGCAATAATTATTCAACGAGTCGGATTTACGTGTCATATGAATTATGTATGGAATGTACTAATTCTCACCTTTTTAAATATGTAATGTTCAACACGTTTATATACCTTAAAACGAAACGCCCGCGAATTAAAAATGAGATCGCCGAATTTCTCGGCACGCAGTCGAAAATAACGGCCATTATTGACTTCCAGCGCACCACGCCGTGTGGTACCCAGTCTAATATTTTCTTCATAATGAAATATTTTTTGATAGTTTAGTCGATATTTTTTGTTCCTTAACGAAGAGAAAGCTCATAAGTTTCCCATTTTCTAAAAATTAGTAACTTTCGGCTCAAATAAATATAAACAAAACCAATCTCAATGTTATATCATCGATTGGACGAACAGAAACGATCATGGCAACGGTGGTAAACAAACAACTCCACATGTATCGTGATGCCGAAGAAAATGTGCCATCCTTTTGACATATCCAATTATTTTATCTGGAATTAATTACACGGTGTGAATAGGTAAATGTTATTGCCTCTGCACAGAAATTACCAGATTTAGCGATTTTATTTTGATTTGGTTTGATAAACCTTCCAACATTCACAAAGCTCGAAACTGGTGACTGGCGACTCGAAAGGGCGTGGCCAAACTCGCGGTCTTTCTAAGTGACAAGATACGAAGGATGTTTGAAAATATGCGTTCATAAGCAGAATCTGAACACATATACATTGAAAGAAAACGACTCAATACCTATATAATGCAGATCATGAAACAATATCACAATATTTGTAATTGTACCCACCCTTGATGAAACCGGAAGCACGTACACGGCATGGCACTCGTGGAAGTAAAATGTGAAGGAGTTGGAAAACAACCATTGATACATTTTCTAAACTGATTCAAATTCCCGTAAGATCCATACTTTACACCAGAATTACCTTTCAGTCATCCTCAGTCATTTACTATTAGTTGTGTTCAATAGCAGTTGTCATTTGTTGCTTGTGTTGTAGTATTTCTGAAGTTAGCCGTCGATGTGTTGATCTTTTAGTTTAGCAAATCCGAAGTCGATGATTTTCGCGGTCTATTTTTTTCAAAGAATGTTCTGACACGGGGAGACATATAAATTGTCAGTGTGTCGTAACAATAACAGAATATTCTTCTGTGTATATCGTTACAAGAAGTACAATTTTGATGATTGAAGATCTCATGAAAAAAAATCATTTTTCCTTTTGCAGAAACGAACGAAACCAGAGCTAGTGTGAGAATGTAACGTACAGTAAATGTATTTCATAAAAATTAATTACTGCTTAGAAAACAACTGTCATCGTCTTTGTGAATCAGTATTTATTTTAGACATTAAAACAGCTAAACATCACATCTTTTGTTCACGAATTTGGAGCAAAATTGAAATTATTTTCTTACTCCAAACAGCAGAGCTTTCGGAGTTAATTCTACCTAGTATAATGCAGGTAATGTTTCAGATCAAATTGTTTGACGTGTGTGCATATTTGTATAAAAAAAATCATGTCATGTGGCTCAGTCCGTGGTTCCATACATCTTTTAGATATTGCACTAGTGCAATCTGAACTGCAAAATGTACCTCATGTTTATGGCCATACTTTTTACCTACTTGCACACTGTCTATGTTCATATTTTACTGTTAAAACAGACTTCATCTGGGAAACAGACTGATGATCCAAACTCTTGGGGCAGTGATTACACTGACAGTGATCGAAAGACAGACTCATTTTTTTCTTGTGATGAAATTTCATGAAGTAATATGAAATTATCATACCAGACCTAGAATAATTTTGTCGTAGTGATGTTTTGAATATGGAATATCAAAACTACAAGTGACAGATAATTAAGTGTTGAGTAGGAGGTGCAACCTATGTTAGTCTTTGGCATCAAGGTAATCATGTGGTGGCAAGTAAATTTCTTTTTTCCTAATACTGAGCTCTGCAGTGAGTGGTTTTTGTTGTCCAGTTTGGAGCTATTCTTTAAGATTTCAATTTGGATTTTTTTTCATTGCCATGTGTATATGGCAAAGACATATATATCAAATGCTTCCAGATCTTTAACGGAAGACTGCTCAGTCCTTGGCATTTTGTTATTCAAGGAAGACTGTTCTTCATGTTTCTTGTTTCATGATGGTTTAGGCTATTGAACACTAAATAATTGGAGTATATCACCATCAGACACTTCAGCAAACAGAAACAATCCTTGAAAGTTCATTAGACCCATTTCATATTGTGACATTGCTCCTAAACCCAGGAAAAGACAATAAGGTAGAATAATATATATTTACAGAATATGAAGCATGTTTACTTTCACCAGAGACAATATAACTTCTTATATGTATATGGTTTCTTTTTTATCAAATGATAACATTTTCCGATAAATTTACATGTACTGTTACTTCAACAACATAAATGACATTATTTGTCATGTGCGATTCAAAATAATTCAGCAAACAAAGTGGTACTGCTGAAAACAAAAATAACTCATCACCCATTTGTATTTGATGTACATTTTGGCACGATATTATGAAGAAATAAAATACACAAAATAATTTGTAACATCTATCCATATATTTTATGGCATACATGTAGTTGTAATAAAAAATTGTGCAAAACTGTCAGTTTTCCACATTACTGAAAGACATTAATTAAAATTTGGTTATTTACACGTTGCTAATGCATTGACAGATTTTAAGTGTCTTTGCCTTTGTCTATTTGAGAGAGAAAAATAAATGTCATATTATTAATATCATTTAACATATTAAAGTATATGAAAAGATTTAAAGTTGTAACCAGTTATGAAACATAAAGCATTGACAAATCTATCGTAATTATTCATCAAGAACGTTAATTCATTGCATAAAATTATGAATGTAATTCAACTTGTTCTAAAGTGAGACATATAATTTTCCCAATCATGTAATATGAACGCAATTTTTATCAAATCATCTCCGATTTCATGTGAAACTATAACTGAAAATATATTTTTGTTTATAAAACATGTATACTGCAGTTCTTACTACACTACATCGTCATAAAAAGAAAAGCATGAATGTTATTTTGAAACACAAAAGCCACGCCCATATCCGCGCACCTGTTGTTGAGAATGATCTTTGTACACGTTTCTGTGTTGGACCATGTGAAAAAAAGAATAAGCTGGCATCAACATGCATCACAATTATATCTTTGCTATCTTTATATTCAGTGGACAATAAAGTAATGTGCCTAATATGAACAAAAATTCATATAAAAGATACTGAAAAACTTGCATCTGCAGTGTTGATCGACTACTGTTTCCGGGTCACGGGAGCATACAAGGTCAAACTGGTTCGGCTATGTGCGAATTATATAGTCAAAAATACACCAAGAAAATTCTATGAGCTCTGATTAATAACTTTAAACAGTTATTTGTGCTAAATTCAGGCGAAATATCTCCAACTTTTCTGTTCATATTCAATAGCGAATGAATTTCATCAAGCAATCCCCGTCTGTGACATCACATCCGGTGACCTTTGCACTTACTAGAAAACAAGTTAGATTTCACGATCTTAATTTTCGTCCGTCTTTCGTCATACTAAACGGAAAATGATACATGGAACACTTGTAGAATGAGAAATTCTCCCTCTTTCACCAGGTCTTACACAGAAGAGTTCTGTAATCTTTCTTCTGACCAAAAAAGCTATATTTTATGTAGGCGTTCGACGAAGCGCGCCATGTTTGTTTTTTCGTATGCGTAACACGATTTAACACCGTCTTTTTGTGGGTTTGTGCAAAAATTAATGAACCATAACATTTGATATTTGCACTCATGAATGCTTATGAATCATGTATTTTATTCTGCTATTTTCATTACATGACACGTTTAAATAAACGTAATAGTGCCATTTCAGTAAGACCTGTCATGACATCGAAAATATTATTTGTTTACGACGAACGTTTTCGATTATTTTTTTTCAGAATTATTTTTTAATTTGTCGTCGCGCGGATATTTGCCGATACAAATATACGAAATTAAAGTCAGATACTTATGAAATATCAGTAGTAAGAATACTGAAATCGGTTTGCGATAACTGGACAATTTATACGGTTCCTAGTATAAAACGCATCCGGCTACCAATCGAGTAATTCAGGTAAATTCAGGAAAATTTAATCTATTTATGTTTGTCTTGTAATTAATATCTGTACGTTTGAAATTATCTGGATATTTTTTGATAATAATGTTTATTTTTGTATGTAGTATTAATGAGCTGAATATTTTTTCAGTTGTCCCTTATTTAGTGACGCACTGAGTGTTTGAAATCACCCACCCTCTTATTAGCGCCTTATGCTGAAATTAATTCAGCAGGCTAAAGGTTAATAGAGATGACTAAACTTTATCAATGATCTACTTCTTCATTTCCACAATAACGACGTTTCTGTACAGCTTCCTACACGATGTTCAAGCATATGTCGTAAAATGTAGAAGTTTCTGATCATTCCAAAGTCATATAAGAAGCTGTACTGAAACGTCGCTATTAAGAATAGAAAGAAGTTGATCATCCACACAAATTCCGTCATCTCAAAGTTCGTCACGGATGTTATGATCAGTGATATCTGCAGACACTGACATCCCTTTGAAGTAAAGCTGTTTTGACAGCGTCTTATTTTCATACCATGTATGTCCATCCCGCTGCTTTATGTTATTCAAGTAACCATTACTGGGTGATGGATGTGGGTTCAGTGGAATCTTGACTTTTTCACATACACTATTTTGAAACATCGCTAGAAATCCCAGCTATTTTAAATTCAAATTGTAATTTTTCATGAGTGTTTCCAGATGGGTGTTACCTATGTCACACAACAAATTAAAGAAACATTAGCAATACTGTGACATCCCATTTTTGGCAGCAGGCCTCAAGAAACAGCAATAATGACAAAACACCAAATGTCGAGGGATCAACCACCAAACACACCCTTTGCCATTACCTACTATACAATCACCTTGATTAGGACACACAGTTATCGTTCTGTCTTGAAAGGATGTAGTGTCATTGCGAAATATCACCAGAGCTTCCAAATACTCTCATAATTCTCAATACTCTCGCGACAAACACGCACGTCTGCGTGGCGTCCTTCTTGTGAAGACTTTACAAATATAATGACTTGTTGATGAATCAAGACTGCACTCTGCGGAAGCATCAAGGGGTAAATGAACGCTGATGCTTTTTAACATTTTCCATAAATATACGTCCCCGCGAATAGACAAAAGGAAAATATTGTCTTTGTAATTTGTCAAGACTTCTGTATGTTTTTGGTTTTAGATTTAGTCCCCTCGAACGTACCGTCATCATGGTATTGATTGTATAATATGTGCATTTTGTTAGAAATCGCAATGTATGTTGATATAGGGCAGTGTTGCGAGATCTGGAAGCAATGCTGTGTTAAATAACACCAGCAATAACAGTAAGCTGTCTATTGACACGCAAAGGTTCACCCAGAAATAGGTACGTATTGGCAATCGGCAAATGACCACAAAGTATAATTTGTATTGGAAGACCCAGTTTTAGGCACTACAGTGAAATGTGTGGCAGCACCGGTCAGCAACAAACCCAGTATCTTATGTCAGTTCAATCACGAATGTCCAGCGTACTGGTGTTATGAACCCGGGGGCACATAACAACTTGATGTCAAACATCTTGTTGGTTCTTGACAAGCATGTATGACGTAAATCGGATGAAAAGGCATCGAATTGCATTATTGTCACTCTTACATGGCCTGAACTCCAGAAACTGTAAGTCACATCACAGATCAAGCTTTCTATGTTGGGTGACAACAATAAGGGGAGATAACACCAAATGGCACTTTCTGTTACAATCTGTTCACAACACCAATAGACATCCTAATGGTCTTTTTGTCATTTAATGCCATGGACATTCACTGCAGGAATACTGACTGATTACGTTATAGTCGGAATCATTTGTAGTTATTTTTGTTGTGATGAAATTGGGTTTGAGGCTGTTGTTTGCAAGAACTAACCACCCTGCAATACTACATGTTGATGTAATTCATTGGCAGCGGTTGCACGCTTTTTGATGGCTCATTACAGTTTAGCCTATTGTAAAAATATTGAATTGGTCATCAGGAATGCCCATGAAATGATCCCAACAACCATTTCTGACTACAGTGCCCACGCATGTGTCGTCATTATTGCTTCCGTTATCACCTCAGTGCATCGATGCCTATCATCAAATTTGCATCCACTAACAGATGATAACGACCGATGTGGTTCCAACCCCGTAATTACGCTGATATCACCATCACCCTCACTGTAAGGTAGTCAGTTATATCACTCAATCAATGGACTTGATCAAAGGAACTGTGCCGAGCTCTTGTCTTTACAGATGTTGATTTCATACCTTCCAGTGGAAGTAATAATACTTGTAAGATTGTGAGATGTTGTGATGTTATTCAATGGTGTTTAGATCAGCAGCAAACAGAGATACATGAATGAAATTTTGTGGAGCAATGCATTGCTATCTTTTCCATATTTCATGAGAATAACGATCATCACAGTCATTACTGCTGTCTACCAGGTGGTGTTGAAAACAGTGCCTCGTGTGACCATCTCCAGCTGCAACCAACTGGGTACAGTTCGAATCAGCCGTTGATTATTTCGTTGTCGAATCCTCATCCTGGATTACGACGTCGACGTACGTGGCTACCGATCTGAACCCAAAGGTGTTCTATTGGGTTCAGATCCGGGGATCTTGAAGGCCAGGACAGGACAGGATGTTGTTATTGACCAGGTAGTCCATGATGGCACGTGGTGTTAAGTCTGGCGTTGTACTGTTGGAAGAGCTGCCATTGACGGTCAACAAGGTGAAGGACGTGCGGACGGAGAATCTTGTCGATGTATCGATTGGCCGTCAGGTTGCCTTGGACGAGCACAAGATCCGATCTGTGGGTCTATGAGATCTCTCCCCACATCATAACATTCCCCGACCGAATCTGTCCACCTATCTGATGCAGTTAGTCATGACGTCGCCTGTACACACGGTCTCTACCATCTCGTCACCTGATGAGGTAAAGGGATTCATTGCTAAACCATATGTGCCTCCAGTTTGTCAGGTCAGTACCGTGTTACACCATGTCACTTGTCGATGTTGACGTAGTCGTGTGAAATAAGGGGGCAACTTTTGGACGATTGGCACATATTCCTACTTCTCGGAGACAGTTCCTGATTGTCTGATGGGACAGTCTTCGGGCTCCAAACTGTTCTTTTGCTGTGTCCTGGTGGGTGGGTTACCCGGATGTAGCGATCTTGGGCAGCCCTGGTGAGTCTAGGTCCTCCTGATCTTGGACGGTCATTTGTCGAATCTGTGACGAAGTCGATCCTACAATCGAGTTATTGTGCTTTGATGAACGTTGAAGTTCCTCACTCTTTGATTCGCCAGCTTGCAATCGTCCAATTACCTGATTTCGATCGGCAGCGTTGAGACGTCCCATTTTCGTATACAGTACTTGCAAAGGTCGTGGATGAAATTGTGAGATTCATTTGGGTCTTTTATAGTCACATGCTGTACTCATGCTTTGCAAGTGAGACACAATCATTGTGCCTTATGTTCGCGTTGTATGACATCCACGAACACTATGACAATCCTTATTGATAAAATCGTTCAAAATAATTTTTGGTTGCATATGGTCAAGCATTATCTTCTAAAACATTCCAGAAACAATGTGCAACCCTAAAAAACTGTTTGAGTGTACATATTTCTAAAAAAATTGGATTTTCATTCTGCGTTTCATATTTGAAGAGTGTCTGTGCAGAGTTTAGGTAAAGTTTAGGTTTAGGTATAGCCATATGTGCAAAATGAAAACAAAAAATAAAAATTATATAGTCATGATCAGTACATGCGGTACATATAGTGTCAGTACATACAGGTCCAGATTCATCTCAGATTGTTAGGGCAAACCCAAATGAGTGCGGGAATCTACACGTATTTATCCACACTATATCAGACATTTTTAAATGCAATCAGCTTATTTCTATCACAAAACGCACTGCGAACAAACGCCAGGTTGGCCGACACACAGATGTACACATGAATAGAAGATGCAATTATATTCACCGACGACGAACAAGACTTCAAGTAATCAGAGACAGTTCTTCTTCCGGCGTGGTCAGTTGCCATGGCGACAATAGCACGTCTACAGAAACATTATTTCTGTCAACACATCTAAATAGCACATAATAACTAGAACTGCAATAATGAGTTAGTGCCTTGTAGAGTCCGTGACAACTGGATCCTTCTTAATCCCCACCAAAGTGAACACATCCTGTGAAGTCCTTAATCTCTCGGCTTAATGAAACTATATTTACTGAGCTTTCCTTCGGTTTTACACGTTGCGATTCCTTGTTGGAGTCATTACAAGAAAACATACGCTAACACTGCATACAACACCTTTAATCTATCAGTTTCTCAGTTGGATTTCCCTAATTTGTCAAGAGTCTGGATATATTAGGATATTGCAAACGAAAATATGCTTATCCTCAGAAAACAGACTATTTCAGATGTAAGGGCATAATTGGTGTGAAAAACATAATACTCTATAGATACTATAGATGGCTAGACATCAGTGATGACCAGTGTTTTATATCTCTAATTGGTATATAGAAGTTCCTTCAAACGTATTTTATACCTCTGTCCTGAGGTCTCCACTTGGTTAAAATAAGCATGCAGTGTATGGTTCGTGGTTGTTGTTGTTGTTGTTAAGCTATACTAGATGATGATTTGGCAGTTTCAATAAACCTGGATTGAATGGCGGTTCTGTTAAATCGTTATAACACACAGAGTTGCAGTCAAAGAGTTTGAACGTAAAAAGCTTAATTTTCCCTGCTTAGTTTCCACGTGAGACGTTGTTTCCTGCAGAAGAAGGGTTGCTTTCCAGACAACAGGACGCGCATCTACAACACTTGCCATTTGTCAGTATGGCGTCAGGGCTAAGTAACATCCGTCTTCCTGGTCTTCTGTTACAGAACACAACGACTCAGGTGATGTAATGAAATCTGTACATCTCCTTCCACAGCAACACTGTGGTACATTCCCATTACCAATACATTATAATCACTTCATAAAAAGTGATGATACCAGTTGTTCTCAAACTGATGTATGCATACCTTTTCCGCTTCCTGGAATCTGTCAACAATCCTGACTTCAACACATTTAGGGGGAGTGGTGAAGCCATGTGATTAGAGCTTTCACTCGTCACACCAAAGTCCCGGGTTCGATTCCTCAGATGTTACGATGAGTGAAGCTCATTCTTGTGTATCTCGCTGTGAATTTGCAGGACAAACGGTATTAAACTAACCTGACTCACTCAACAAGTGTAAATATGTTCACACTGACGTATGCTAGCACTTCACAACTGATGAAACTCAACAATACACATTTATAACCACATTGCCTAAGCACTGGTGATGATTTCCCCACTTTAGGTTAGTCCTCTTCAGATAATTGATACACTGAGATAACGCAAGTATCTCGATCATATGATTATCTCTAGGCGTCAATAACAACAGAAAGAAATAGACAACAAACAAACAAACAAAAAAAACAAAAACAAAAACAAAAACAAAACGTATGCTTCCAATCTGGTAACTGAACATAACCTTTATAAACAATAGCCATACGTATTTGGATTTGGCCGCATCTAAGGTAACACTGGCGTATTGGAATGTGTGGAAGCCCTAGAGAACACTGGAGTTTGTCAGAGAAAGGCGAAAAGGCGCAATTATCCTGTTCCAAAAATAATACCTTCTGTTCCACAAAGTCCATTCTGCCAATAACGATTAGATTTTGTTCGGAAGCTCATATCATTACGTTACACCAACTTGCAGGAACCGAGAAGAGGAAACAGGCGGTTTGAACAGAAAATTATGATTAACTAAGTTTTACGTTTAATTTAACAGTTTGCAAACGGCTTCTGCTATAGCCTATGTAAGATTAAGTGCACATGAAACCCTTCCAATTGATATTTTTCTATTGATCCTTTGGATTATTATCAATATTCAGTTTATGAAATCGTTGACGACAAAATACCTGTCTGTTAGCAACCGTGACGCAGCTTGGGGACAGGAAAGCATAAATGAAGTCTAATAAGGAACTTGGAACTAAAAATGTTGCCTTGCTGAAGCTAACCTGTATACAGGATGGTTCCTGACATCTGCATTTGTGTTTATACAGGAAGAACTAGTTTCATTCTTGTGTTGTACTTGGATGTCGTACCATTAAATGAGGAAGAAGAGGAAGACGAACTCCTACTATTACTACACTACTATTAATCCAATCATATCTCTGGAATTAGCTTTACTTCCGCCATGGCTCAGTATGCTTTACGCATAGGGATGAGGTCACATATAGCTGCAAGTATCCTTGTTAAGATGACTTACTGATGGGCGTTCTTCAAATGAAAATGTCTTCAATAGAGGAGGACAAAGTATGAAAGGATGTGATTTTAGATTCCTTATATCACGTTTATATCCTTACGTTGTTTAATACCACCCAGTAATGAATATTCCACTTGAAGCAACGAATGTGTTTATGTGCGTGCGGTTATGGGTCGTAAAGTTTGAGGCATTCTAAATAACATAAGTTATTTAGCAGGCAAAAGTTATGGACAGAGGAGACTCTGATGGATGTTCAGTTGGACACACTCAGATACGTTTCTGCGTTAGTGATTCCATAAACTGCTTAAAACAGGCATTGGAAAAACTATCTTCCTTATGAACGAGGGTTATTGTATGTCCGGGCATAGTCACAATGCTGAGATGTTCTGGATGATCAACTTAAACGTTTGAAGTATTGATTACCAAACGCTCCAGAAACAGTGGTAAGTTATTGAATCTTCCAGGATCATTTTCAGAACCAACAATTGCTCCTTCCAAACCTAGCAACCCTGTGTCACTCCTTTCTATTCTACATGTATAAAATGTCATTGGAGGCAATATGGTGACACTATATCTGTACGACACCCTTTCAATATTGTGCACCGTGTACTCATACATGTATTAGAAATGTAATAGACGGTTTTAGGGTCAGTCAAATCACCTTTCCTTGAGAGAAGTGAAAACACAACTACGCCAATATTTCAAACATTTCCTTGACAAAAATAAAACAAGAGAGTAATTGTGTTTAGGGGCTCATTTCCAATACCATTTCTGCATACCCCCGCCCACTGCCACACTATTAGATTTGCACTTTTAATCACATTTGTTCTGGCATTCAGATATAATGAAACAAACACATGGAGAGCTTAGGTATTCGTTTACATTATCATGGTTCATCCCGTGCTCGCGTCCTCAGGCTGCTCACAGACCACCACAGTTTACTAAATCTTTCACTGTAGCCAATGGGACTCAGTGCCATTGGTTTCATGTAGTTACCTGTAAATTTGTTTTTTTTTATTATCCAGAAAAGTTTATTTGATGATTTTTTGCCTTGTCCCACTTTCCATTCTGTTCTGTTAAAGTGTGCCTTCAAGGAGTGAAGAAATTGATTTAAACTCTGTTCTTCTTTTGTGTTTTGTGTACATTTCAAATTGATACTGATGTTTTGTCATTGATCTCCCTGAGGAACGGAAATTTAAGGAATGTTCTGTCAAGGATATACATTTGCTTGTATTAGATAAAACGTCACAGCAAGACGAGCGTGGGTAGTCTGTTCAGCGGGTCCACGCACCAAATAAAATTTTAGTTGTGAAAGCCCGTCAAGATTTCTTTGAGTGGCATTCTAGAAGTTGGTGTTAATAGAGATGACTAAACTTTATCAATGATCGACTTTTCTGTACAGCTTCTTACACGAGCACATATTGGAAAATAAAGAAGTTCCCCATCATTCCAAAACCGTATAAGAAGCTGTACTGAAATGTTGCTGTTAAGAATAGAAAGAAGTTGATCATCCACAAAAATTTCGTCATCTCGAAGTTGGTCGCGGATGTTATGATCAGTGATATCTGTAGACACAAACATCCCTTTGAAGTAAAGCTGTTTGGACAACGTGTCTATATTCATACCTTTCATGTCCATCCCGCTGCTTTATGTTACTCAAGTAACCTACACTGGGTGATGGACGTGGGTTCAGTGGAATCTTCACTCAAACACTATTTTAAAACATCGCTAGAATTTCCAGGTATTGTATATTCAAATTGTAACATTTCATGTGTGTTTTCAGTTGGGTGTTACCTATGTCACACAACAGAAAAATTAGCAATACTTTGACGCCGCGGGATAAACCATCAAACAGCACCTTTGCCATTACCTACTATACAATCACCTTGATTAGGACACACAGTTATCGTTCTGTCTTGAAAGGATGTAGTGTCATTGCGAAATATCATCAGAGTTTCCAAATGTTCTCATTGTGTCCCGCGACAAACACGCACGTCTGCGTGGCGTCCCTCTTGTGAAGACTTTACAAATATAATGACTTGTTGATGAATCAAAACTGCACTCTGCGGAAGCATCAAGGGGTAACTGAACGTTGATGCCTTTCAGCGTTTTTCCATAACTACACGCCCCCGCAAATTAAGAAAGGAAAATATTGTCTTTGTAATTTGTCAGGACTTCTATATGTTTTAGGTTTTAGATTTAGTCCCCCCCAAACGTCATCATAGTATTGATTGTATAATATTTGCATTTCATTATAAATCGCCATTTGTCTTGATATAGGGTAGTGTTGCGAGATCTGGGAGCAATGCTGTGGTTAATAACACTAGCAATAAAAGTTAGCTTTCTATTCACACGCAAAGGTTCACCCAGAAATAGGTACGTATTGGTATTGGTAATCGGCAAATGACCACAAAGTATAATTTTATTGGAACACCCAGTTTTAGGCACTACAGTAAAATGTGTGGCAGCACCGGTCAGCAACAGACCCAGGATTGTATGTCAGTTCAATCACAAATGTCCAGCATACTGGCGCTATGAACCCGGAAGTACATAACAACTTGATGTCAAACATCCTGTTTGCTCTTGACAAGTTTACATGACGTAAATCGGGGGAAAAGGCATCGAATTGCAATATTGTCACTCTTACATGGCCTGCCCTCTAGAAACTGTCAGTCACTTCACAGATGTCTCGAACGATCAAGCTTTCTATGTTGGGTGATAGCGATAAGGGGAGTTAACACCAAATGGCACAATCTGTTCACAACACCAATAGACATCCTAATGGTCTTTTAGGCATTTTGTGTCATGAACATTCACTTCAGGAATACCGACTTCTTATGGTATAGTCAGAATCATTTGTAGTTATTTTTGTAGCAATTAACTTGGTTTTGAGGCTGTTGTTTGCAAGAACCACCACCCTGCAATGCTACATGTTGATGTAATTCTTTAACAGCGATTGCACGCTTTTTAATGATTCATTGCAGTTTAGTTTATTGTAAAAATATTAAATTGGTTAACAGAAGTGTCCATGAAAGGACCGCAACAACCATTTCTGACTACAGTGCCCACGTATGTGACGTGATTATTGCTCCTGTCATCACCTCAGTGCATCGATGCCTATCATCAAATTTGCATCCACTAACAGGTGATAACGACCGATGTGGCTCCAACCCCGTAATTACGCTGATATCGCCATCACCCTCACTGTATCATGGTCAGTTATATCGCTCAATGGGCTTGTATAAAGGAACTGTGCCGAGCTCTTGTCTTTACAGCTGCTGATTTCATACCTTCCAGTGAAAGTAATAATACTTGTGAGTTATTCTGAAATACGTACGGAGTTTAGGTGAAGTGAAAATATATGTTGGTATAGAAAGGCAAAATGAAAACAAAAACAAAACTTATACAGTCCTGAGGAATCTGTACTCAGTACATGTAGTATATAGTGTGTCAGTACATACAGGTCCAGATTCATCTCAAATGCTAAGGGCGAACCCAAATGAGTGCGGGAATCTACATATTTATTCACACTATATCAGGCATTCCTTTAATGCAACCACCTTTTTCTGTCACAAAAACGCACCGCGAACACACGTCAGGTTGGCCGACACACAGGTGTACACGTGAATAGAAGAAGCAATTATATTCACCGACAATGAAGAGGACTTCAAGTAATCAGAGACGGTTCTTCTTCCGGCGTGGTCAGTTGCCATGCCAACAATAACACGTCTACAGAAACATTATTTCTGTCAACACATCTAAATAGCACATGATAACTAGAACTGCAATAATGAGTTAGTGCCTTGTAGAGTCCGTGACAACTGGATCCTTCTTAATCCCCACCAAAGTGAACACATCCTGTGAAGTCCTTCCTTGGACATCATCTCTCGGCTTAATGAAACTATATTTACTGAGCTTTCCTTCGGTTTTACACGTTGCGATTCCTTGTTGGAGTCATTACAAGAAAACATACGCTAACACTGCATACAACACCTTTAATCTATCAGTTTCTCAGTTGGATTTCCCTAATTTGTCAAGAGTCTGGATATATTAGGATATTGCAAACGACGAAAATATCATGCTTATCCTCAGAAAACAGACTATTTCAGATGTAAGGGCATAATTGGTGTGAAAAACATAATACTCTATAGATACTATAGATGGCTAGACATCAGTGATGACCAGTGTTTTATATCTCTAATTGGTATATAGAAGTTCCTTCAAACGTATTTTATACCTCTGTCCTGAGGCCTTCACTTGGTTAAAATACACCAACTAACAACTGGATCCTTCTTAATCCCCATCAAAGTGAACACATCCTGTGAAGTCCTTCCTTCACATCATCTCTCAGTTTAATGAAACTATATTTACAAAGCTTTCCTTCGGTTTTTCGGTTTGTCATTCTTTTGTTAGAGTCATTACAAGAAATCATACGCTAACACCGCATACAACACCTTTAATCTATTAGTTTCTCAGTTGGATTTCCCTAATTTGTCAAGAATCTGGATATATTAGGATATTGCAAGCAAAATTATTATATTGCAAATATCACCCTAATCCTAAGAAAAGAGACTACTTCGTATGTAAGGGCATAATAGGTGTGAAACGTACAGTAATCTATAGATGCTACAGCTAACTAGACATCAGTGTTGACAGATGTTTGATATCTCTTATCGGTACGTAGAAGTTCCTTCAGTCGTATTTTATACCTCTGTCCTGAGATCTTCACTTGGTTAAAATAAGCATGCAGTGTATGGTTCGTGGTTGTTGTTGTTGTTGTTAAGCTATACTAGATGATGATTTGGCAGTTTCAATAAACCTGGATTGAATGACGGTTCTGTTAAATCGTTATAACACACAATGTTGCAGTCAAAGAGTTTGAACGTAAAAAGCTTATTTTTCCCTGCTTTGTTTCCACGTGAGACGTTGTCTCCTGCAGAAGAAGGGTTGCTTTCCAGACAACAGGACGCGCATCTACAACACTTGCCATTTGTCAGTATGGCGTCAGGGCTAAGTAACATCCGTCTTCCTGGTCTTCTGTTGTTCTCAAATTGGTGTATGCATACCTTACGTATCTTTTCTGCTTCCTGGAAGTGGTGAGGCCATGTGAAGCCATGTGGTTCCTCCGATGGTTACGATAAGTGATGTTCATTGCTCTGTTGCCCGCTTATCGTTATGTTACACAAGCTTGCTGGCTACGACAAGAGGAACATGCGGTTTGAAAGGAAAATTATAATTAACCAAGTTTCACGTTTCATTAAACAGTATGCAAACGGCTGCTGCTTTAGCCTTTGTAAGATTAACCCTACACGAAAACCTTTAAGTTGATATTTTTCTATTGATCCTTTGGATTATTAGCAATAAATAGTTTCTGAAATCGTTGACGACAAAATACGTGTCTGTTGGCAGCCATGACGCAGATTGGGGATAGGAAAGTACAACTAAATGAAGTCTAATAAGGAACTTGGAACCCTATCTAAAAATACCGTGGTGCTGAAGCTAATCTGTATACAGGATTGTCCATCTTGACATTTGGATTCGTGAAGAACTAATTTCATTCTTGTTTTGTTCTTAGTGGTGGTACCATTAAAACAGGAAGAAGAGGAAGAAGGAGAAGCAGACGAAGAATACAATAATGATGATGAAGAAGAAGAGGAACACACGAAGGTATGATCGAGAAGATGACTTGTGAAGGTTATGGACAGAGGCGGTACGGTAACTTCCTTATGAACGAGGAATATTGTATATTCGGGCAAGGTCACACTGCAATGGGCGTTCTGGATGATAAACCTCTGTGTGAACTGAAACCTTTGAAAGATTCATTATCAGACGGTCCAGAAACACTGGTAAGTCACTGCCTCTTCCAGGATCATTTTCAGAACCAACAATTCATTCTTCCAAAAATAAGAACCCTGCGTCACTCCTTTCTATTCTACATGTAAAAAGTGTCATTGGACGCAGTATGGTGACACTATATCTGTACGACAACCTCTAATTTTTTTGCACATTGTACTCATACATGTAATAGTAATGTAACGAACGGTTTTAGGGTCAGTCAGATCACCTTTCAGCACTGGTGAACATTTCCCCTTCTTAGGTTAGTCCGCTTCTGATAAATGATACACTCATACCTTTAGACACTGAGATAATGCATATATCTCGATCATATGATTATCTCTAGGCGTCAGTAACAGCAGAAACAAGTAGCCCCCAAACAAACAAACAAGCAAACACACACACACAAACACACACACAAACAAACAAACAAACCTTATTCTTCCAATCTAACCTTTATAAATAATAGACGAACGTATTTGGATTTGACCGCATCTAAGGTAACAGTGACGTATTGGAATGCGTGGAAGCAGTATAGAACAATGGAGTTTGTCAGGGGACGGCAAAAAGGCGCAATTATCCTGTTCCAAAAATAACACTATCTGTTCCACAAATTCCATACTACCAATAACGATTAGATTTTGTTGGGAAGCTCATATCATTACGTTGTACCATCTTGCTGGCTACGACAAGAGGAAATATTCGGCTTGAAAGGAAAATTATAATTAACCAAGTTTCACGTTTCATTAAACAGTATGCAAACGGCTGCTGCTTTAGCCTTTGTAAGATTAACCCTACACGAAAACCTTGTAATATATAATACTGGTAATAAACTCTACTTGCTGAGTATATGCCATAATTGGTATCGAAAAGAACATTAGTCTTACATTTTTATTGATTATTTAAATTAATTATAGAAAGCAAATATTTTATTTTTACACACGTTTTTCTGAGTAGGTAAATCGATTTCCCTTTCAAATAATCATGAAGTTACAGAAAGTTAAAAGTGTTTATTTTTAAGGATCTAAGTTGATTCATTAATTTATCCGTTACAGTGGCATTAAGTTATCTCTACAAGATGAAGTCACATACATAATCTCTAATTACCTAGGGTTAATCCATCCATCAGATAAGGGAGAATGATCTTTTTTCTGTGTTAATTACCTATTTCACTATCTGACTGCTGGGAGTCTCACAATTGGGAGTTCACACAAAAGCAAGCTCTCACAAACGCGCTGCAGTTGTGTACAGACCACCACAGTTTACTAAATCTGTCACCATAACCAAAGGGGCTCAGTGTCATTGGTTTCATGTAGTTACCTGCAAATTTGTTTTTTATTGTCCAGAAATGTCTATTTGATGAATTATTTTCCTTGTCCCACTTTCCATTCTGTTTTGTTAAAGTTTGCCTTCAAGGATTGAAGACATTCATTTAGATTCTTTTCATTGTGCATTTTGTGTACACTTGCAAAATTGTATTTGCAAAGCATTATTGATGATCGACTTCTATATTTTCACAATATAGATTTATTTTCACAATATATTTTCTCGGTATAGCGGTTTTCTGCATATAGGGGAAAATAAAGACGTTCCTGATCATCCCAAAACCGTATAACAAGCAGTATTCAAACGTCACTATTAAGAAAAGGAAAGTCGATCATCCACAAAGTTTCACTATCTCGAAGTTCGTCCCGGATGTTCTGATCAGTGATATCTGCAGACAATGACATGTGTTTGAACTAAAGCTGTTTTGACAACGTGTCTTATAGTCATACCATGCATGTCCATCCCACTGTCCATCCATGTCCATGCTACTCAAGTCACCTTCACTGGGTGACGGACGTTAGTCCAGAGGAACCTTTACGTTTTCACAACCTCTATCATAACAAATCTCTAGAATTCTCAGCTATTCTAAATTCAAATTGTAATTTTTCATATATAGTAGTTGGGTGTTACCTGTGACACACAACAAAGAAACATTAGCGATACTGTGACGCCCCTATTTGTGTCAGCATGCTTCAAGAAACAGCAATAATGACATGGCACCAAATGTCATGGGATCAAGCACCAAACACAACCTTTGTCATTACCCAGCATACAATCACCTTGATTAAGATACGGATGTATCGTTCTGTCTTGAAAGGATGTAGTGTCACTGTGAAATATCATCAGAGCTTCCAAATACTCTCATTGTGTCTCACGACAAACACGCACGCCTCCGTGGTATCCTTCTTGTGAAGACAAATACAATCACGTTTTTCATGCATTAAGACTGTGCTCTATGGAAGCATCAAGGGGTAGATGAACGCTGATGCTTTTAAGCGTTTTTCCATAAATGCGCGTCCCTGAACATCGAAAAAGGAAAATATTGTCTTCGTAATTTGTCACGACATCTATATGTTTTAACTTTTAGATTTAGTCCCCTGCAAACGCACCTTCATCATAGTATTGGTTGAATAATATTTGCATTACGTTATAAATCGCCACATATATTGATATAAGGCGGTGTCGCGAGATCTGTGAGTGATGCCGTGTTAAGTAACACCAGCAATAACAGTAAGCCCTTTATTGACATGCAAAGGTTCACCTAGAAACAGATACGTATGGAACTATGTTGTGCAATCGGCCAATGACCACAAAGGATAATTTGTATCGGAACACCCAATTTCAGTAACTACAGCGAAATGTGTAGCAGCACCAGTCAGCAACAGACCCCCAGTATCGTATGTCAGTTCAATTACGAATGTCCAGCATACTGGCGCTATGAACCGGGGAGCACACAGCACAACTTGATGTCAGACATCTTGTCGGCTATTGACAAGTATATATGACGTAAATAAGATGGTGAAAGGCATCGAATCGCAATATTGTCACTCTTACACGGCCTGAACTCTAGAAATTGTGAGTCACATCTCAGAAGTCTTGAACGATTAAGGTTCCTAAATTGGGTGACAACAATAAGGGGAGGTAACACCAAATGGCCCTTCCTGTTACAATCTGTTCACAACACCAGTAGACATCCTACGAGTCCTTTTGTCATTTAATGCCATGGACATTCACTGCAGGAATACTGTCTGTTAATGCTATAATCTGAATCATTTTTAGTAGTAATGAACTTTGAGGCTGCTGTTTAAAAAGAACTACCACCCTGCAATGCTATATGTTGATGTAATTTATTAACATAGATTGCACGCTGTTTTAATAATTCATTACAGTTTAGTTTGTTGGAAAAATATTGAATTGGTCAACAGGAATGCCCATGAAATGACCGCAACAACCATGTCTGACTACAGTGCCCACGCATGTGCCGTGATTACTGCTCCCGTTATCACCTCAGTGCATCGATGCCTATCATCAAATTTGCATCCAATGACAGATGATAACGACCGATGTGGTTCCAACCCCATGATTACGCTGATATCACCATCAACCTCACTGTAAGGTAGTCAGTTATACCACTCAATCAATGGACTTGATCAAAGGTACTGTGCTGAGCTCTTTACAGCTGTTGATTTCATACCTTCCAGTGAAAGTAATAATACTTGTATGATTGTGGGATATTCTGAAATATGTACGGAGTTTAGGTAGCGTGAAGAAATGTATGGGTGCCTATGCAAACCGAAAAAAAAACAAAAAGGAAAAAAAAAGCATATATAAGCATAAGGATCTGTGATGACGTGAGACAGTGACGTTACCATGTTTCCGTGGAAAGACCAACGTGTCATCTCTCACAAATTACAAGCATCACAAGCTCTTGGAAAGGGAAGACAATTGTTGGCTTTTAATCATGAACCATACGGCAACTCTAGACCCATATATTCTTGTAGTAGTTAGTCATGGTAATAACAACACTGCACTAGTGTGCAGAATGTACACTTTCTACTCCAATGGGATATAGATGCACTGGCACTGATGGAATATGTCCGGGGATGGGGATTTTTCATCAACCTGGTAAATCTCGGTCAACCTGGTACTCTGAACACTCTTCGGTCTCCCTTCATGCGTGTGTATCGCCTCAACACTGCGAATCGTTATAGATAACACATAGCGCATACATTGATTTGTTTTTGTTTATCTCACGCATGCCTACTGTATTGCCTACATCTGGTGAAACGTCCCTCATCCTATGTCCAACCAAAAGTATCACCAGTTCACACAAACACGCGCACTCACACACACGCATACACACGTATACACACGTACACATGCACACACACATGCGTGTGTATCGCCTCAACACTGCGAATCGTTATAGATAACACACATCGCATACATTGAAATGTGTTCTTTATCTCACTCATGCCTACTCTATTGCTTACATCTGTTGAACCGTCAATCATCCTATTTCCAACCAATTGTATTATCACCAGTACACACCCACAACCACACACACGCACGCGCGCACACATGCACACACACAGACACACACACACACACACATATATACATATATATGTTGTGGGACAGATGTGGTGTTATTCTTAATAACTAACAACCCTTAAGGGCATATTTAACAGTATCATACATCCTTTGTACTATGGGACTAAGTTATCACTCATCCTTCTGCATGCTGATCCTATACTGTGTCATTTTGCTAAATGGCATTCTGATTTCCGGAGTGGCTTGTGATATGATATACATCCATCATCTGACCTTAGAATAAAACAGACAAGAAATCCTCTTCAGTATCGCCGTGTTGGTCTCGCGTTGTGATTTACAAGCCCATACAGTGTCTCACGCATTAAAACTCTCATACTTGGTGCTTATGCAATCATTATCAAACTGTCTGGTGAGCATTCCCAAGGTTTATATGTTCACTGACTAAACGAACTTTGGGTCTTAGCTGCGGGTAAACCTTTACTGCCTTTCGCTCATCTCAGGCCAAACTTGCTGAACTGTGTTAGCCTCGTGATATGGTAATTGCTATGATACAAGGCCCACACAGCCAGTGCCTCGCCTTGGCTCGCTACATCTACCAGAACGCCATAGAGACAAATGGTCGAGCATCACGCGCTGATCTCAAAGCAGTTATACACAAGGTAATCAGTTAGTGAACTGTCCAGTGTGGTCAAGACGTGCGCTGGTCGCTGCACGGCGCTCACGCCAGCTGGGCGATTCCTGCCCAAGTCAATAGCATTGCAAAGGACAGGACAATCCACTTGGCGTCATTGGCTACGGGTGACAACGGGGTTACAGGTTTCTCAGTGTCTACTCAAGGGATTATTTCTGGTCTAATCGCATCTGGAAGTGCCCATATATCAGGTTACTTGCGACAGCGTGCCCCAAAGCCACAGATAGAGAGTATAATATGTATTGAGTCTATATGTACTCCCACCCCAAAGGAAAAGACCCTCTTGGAACCTCACCCACAGGTTAGTGAGAATACCAATATTTTGAACTGATTGATTTTAGATGGTCATCGTCGACCATGACATTGATGCTTGTGTGGTAATGGCAATGTTTTCACTGTTGTCACATCGATTTGATGCAGGGCCTTTCATTGATTTTGCTGTGGCTTGAGACAGAATGAAAATATTGATGGGCATAGTTTTTGATCGGATGCTCATCTGTGTGCTTCATAACATGCTTCAATAATCCCATGGGATTGTCTTAAATGTTAAATCTTAAATCAAACATTACAGTTCCCATATGTGGAAAAATCAGTTTGCACAGTGGGTCCATGAATGTTTGTCAGCGTCTGGCCGCAACTATAAATTATAATCATAAAGTGGAGTAAATATTTCACCCATTGGATGTATACTCATAACATTTGTATCAGAATAAGTGTTCTTTTTCTATGGATGTCGAATTCTGGACAAGACTAAACTCAATTAAAGTGCTTCTTAGAACATTTGTTAATGAACTAATAAAAATCTACTGTCTACTGTCTATTTAGAATTATTTGGCCACGACAAACGCAGCCTCTCGTTCCCCTTCTGTTGCAACCAAAACATTGATAAACAATGGGCGTACAAGTCACATTAGGACACCTCTTCCTACAATGATTAATGTCCGCAGATGAGGCACGCGGGATGGTTAGAAAACCATTGCAACAGGATTTGATTTCCGTAATATTGACTTACTGTGACAATTGACGATTTTTGCTTTTCGTAACAGCAGTATATATGCCACCCTTTCACACGTTTTGATTCTAGTAATCGTGGTGTTGACCAGTTCTATAACACTATTTTCGTCGTAATTAAGATAATATGCCTACACTTTGTGTGTAATGTCTATTATATTACATACCGTGTGCAGGATTTAGTCCTTTACAGTTCTGATAACACATTATAACAAAAACAGCACATATTTGATCATCCTGGTATTATTGGTGATACTACATATATATCGAGTTGCTGACGTTGAATATATAACCGTGCCATTAGTTGAACATTCTACGTCACTGTTGATAAAACGTGAAAGAGTTTGTAGATATCAGATATAACTCATACTTTACATATCCATCCAGTTTGTTTCATAAAAAATGAAATGCTACTAAATTATTTTGACATTTAAGTCCTGTTGGAACGGGCTCCACAGAAATGTAAACAAATCATATTGACCGAAATTGGCTTTCGCGGCAAAGCGTAAAACATTATAATGAAAAAGGAGAAATTAGACTTTAGCAATACTTTTTATGGTAGAACGGTTTTTTAAAGCTGGTCGCACGTTCCTTTACGTTCAGTGTTTCATTACATGGCCAGAAACCTTGATTGTATGTATTGTGTGACGTGACACCCATCACGCAATGCCTGTGTCAACAATCCCTGACGTCAAGGCGGACGTCATTGGTGACTCTCTGTGGATTGTTGTTACAGTATCAAACAATACTCTTCTGTATAGCTGTTTTCAAAGCAAGATTTATTTTGTAACCTAGATATAGATCTAAATGTCACCTGTTATGACAAAGTCACAAACAATTATTGTCTATCGTCACGACGCGCACTACCGTATGCCATACTGTCGTTGTCACAGCATAAGGCGAGCGCCATGTTTTTCTATCGAAATAAAAACAATTCACACGCTTAAGCTTTGGATTTATACTGTTCGTAGCTCAACATACAAACAAAACAGTTAAATATTTGTGATGGTGTATTCATAAACACATACACAAGTCGTAGTAGGAGTTGTACAAGTGATTCCTCTTTTAAGACGGATTTCGTGTCATTTTGGAAAGGTTTCGTATGTTCTTACATAACTGCATCATGATACCAAGTGACCTTTGATAGATGAATGATTCTTGCACTTTAGAGAAGTGATCGATGTTTTCAGTCTTGTTTGCCTACCTGTTGGCAGAATGAATATCAGATTAATCGACATACAGAATCTTATCGATCTTGGGCAGGTGCCTCGGTTCATCATTTATACAGAAACAAAACAATGGGGCAGTTTCCCGAAGCTGGTAAGTTGCTTTGTCAACTATGATCATCAGACGAAAGGATTATATGGTGCAATAGTATCACATTAATCAGCGCTTCAAGATAATCATCTTTAAACTCATGTTTCTGGTTATCTGATAAAATATTTTTTGAAAACTCTTATAAGTCGGATGTTTGGCAGCAATAGATACTATGAGAGCTCTTTAAGTCAGCTCGAGGAATAATCAAAACACAAAATATGCCTTCTCCGCAACGAAGAGTCATGACAACGGGTCGAATGAAATCTCATTAGGGTGGGAAAACGGCAGGACATTTCGCATCAAAACACATTTACAGCAGTCGATAAACATGATACTGGACTAAGGGTTCGGCTGTATGTATCACACCCTTGAGCATAACCGCACCAGCATTAACTGCATGATGGGCAAATACTTATTCTTCTTTCCTTACAAAGACGTCATTATCAAAAACAAGCTGTATCTGGGAAGCCGGAGATGAGCGCACAGATGTCAAACCAGGATAACCTTTCCATCAGAACGTGGGCGTGATGGTTACATTTTATAACGCAAATGTTAAAGATACACAAACGTACAATATTTCCTTACCCAGATATTATTATCTTTCTTGTAACTGTTGGCATTACATGGATTCGCTCTGTTCCGAGATTATTGTCCACAGCTTAGTTTTGCTGCCAGTTTAGGCTCCCAAGACACTTGTCTACGTCTCTTGTCGCTTCAGGCGTTTAGCCTCCGCATTAATTTGACTCACATTGATACTGAAGCATTTAATGGGTATGTTAGTTAAAGCCGCAAACGACACAATTATGATCATTTTGCATATATTGTATTAGCAACTGGTCTGAGTAACACTCATCTATTTGCTGAACATTTGCCAGGATCTGTTGTAAGTGAAAGCCAGATATACCAAACATTATAGACAAATGTTTAAATGGTAATTTATATTTCACAACACTCAAGCGAAGGGAAACTTTGTAATCGTACATTTTCACGTAAATACCCAATTCCTTATTCACTCGTCTCAGAATGAACCAATAATACATTTCCAGCATGATATTTGCTCACCTTTAGACTTTTTATTCAAATCAACCAGGAGAATTCTAACTGAATGTCAAATGTTAGCACGCACACCCACACCTTGTCATTGGCTTCAAAAGTCAGTGTTTCATGAATCACAACTGTAAGTACTCACGTGTAAGAATATCATATACGTGTCTATGCTAATATTGAATTGCAGTGTCTCATTAGAGATTTTAAATGTCAAGTTGAATTGTGGTGGAAGATATCACACCGTTGTGTGCAGTGTGTGTTCCTGTTAATATATACCAATGAAGTAATTTCACTTTGTATCAGCCGTTCTCAAGACTTTGTACATTTAACCATGAGTCATCTATTGATAAAGAGAAATATAATTCCCACTTGAGTCAATCAGTTGCGTAATGTTACGAAGCTTAAAAACAAACGATATTTGTGTGTGGCTGTTCCATTCGCACAGAGGTGGTGTCATTGTCACAGAACAAAATCATAAAAATAGAAAAGTTTATGACAGGTGAAAACGAACATTTTGAGAAGACAATAACATAATTTCCTACTGACATTGATTTCGGGGACAAATGCGAGACCTTCCCCACGACTGAAGATAACAGACGGCTGATTAACGTCAGATACATTCACGACACATCAACAGAAACATTTCGGTCTGATAGCGACATTATGGTCGAAGAAACTAATCATTAAACACTTATTCTGGACTGGACCACAATATGTTTGGATCAAAACGATGGCTATTTTTGGTTATTTCTCTCAACATAATACCATCGATTGCAATGCAAGGACGAATGTAGTAGTTTTGAGGATAACGGACCCATTTTCGAACTGCGACTCGTAAACAAGTCCCTTTGGAGTCAAACAGGGATTGGGCTAATCCACGAATAATCAATATACATGACCTTTGGCACTAGCTCTTTCTCGTGTTAGCAGCGACAAGGTCGTTTCCCTAAAGTCCCATGGTAACCGGATTCTTTGATAAATTCCATACCAAAAATATTTTAATAAAAAAATTTCACGGTATTATTGAAATTACCTCAGTGTGAGTTCTTCAAGTTGTTAGAAATGTGAAGCACAAAGACCTTTTACAAAATGCCAGCCTGCAAATCGTTTGACGATAATGACCTTTTAACAAGCGCCAACAAGGTGCGCAAAGGGGACATTGTTAAATAACCTACTTTGACAATTCTATGGTTGACTAAACATCATCTGATGAGAAACAGTCAATATACATTGTTATACGATAGACCAACAGTTGCAAAATCGTAACCAGTTGTCAGTATTGATCGGGTCAGACATACATACACACTGACTGTGGGACGGGACACAGTGCTCGGCCATGATACACCGAGCGAGGGCTGTCATACGTGTATCATACAAACAGCACCAGCATGGGGATACCTAAAGTGTCGATCCTCACCCCTCATTGTGAAACATCTAGGGTAAGTGTTTTGTTTATTTGATTCCAATAGATAGGCCTGTCGGCTCTGTTGCCCCAGTTTGTTGAAATACGACGTGGGCTTGGCTTCAATTTGACAGCAGGTGTTTGTCGCGAGTAATGCTTCGTTATGGCATGGATGTGTGCAACGACCAGTCTCCTTCTAGAGGGAATGCAAACCATTGGGCATGTCACATCGCTATCTTTAGCACTGCACTTTATCCGATATGGTTGTTGACAGTCATATATAATTCTCCAAAATTCATCAGTGCATCTAAATACCAAACGGCCATGTTGACAAACACCCTAAGTGAAATATATGTGAACAGTAGAAACTGCATCTGCAATTTGAAGGAAGTGTTAGAAAACAAAATGTAATTTAGTTCATTCTATTTGGGCAACTTACTTTATGACGTGAACATCTGGAACAGGTAATGTAAAATCTGGAAGAATAATGGCTTGCCACATGAATGTTTTTCATATGAAAACAATGTCAACCTAAATGGTATGCACATCAAATGTGCAGTTGACATTAGGTTTACCAACACTCTGTCACATATGTGGGAATATCAATAACACTGACAAATTTAGACCTATGTAATGCTTTACAATCTGACCCGAAGGACCTTTGAGCTCGTATAGTAGCTCATCTGTTTTTTGAGACATGTGGTTTAGTAAATAGTGTTTCTGTCATTTGAGACATGAGTAACGACATTTGAGACCTGTTGAACGCTGCACCGACTGGCGCAGATGGAGATATGTGTTCAGTGTTACCCATGGGGTAGATGACATTTGAGACCTGTGTTATACGTTATTGCACGGTGTTAATGACATTTGAGAATTGTGTTATACGTTATTGCACGGTGTTGATGACATATGAGAATTGTGTAATACGTTATTGCACGGTGTTAATGACATTTGAGAATTGTGTAATACGTTATTGCACGGTGTTAATGACATTTGAGAATTGTGTAATATGTTATTGCACACTGTTGATGACATATGAGACCTGTGTAATACGTTATTGCACGCTGTTGATGACATTTGAGAATTGTGTACTACATTATTGCATAGTGTTGATGACATTTGAGAAATCTATACTACGTTACCGTATGACGTATGTGACATTTAAGACCTGTTTAATACTTTATGTACAGTGCTTGATGGCATCCATTGTGTGCAACGTTAACGTATGGTGTATATGACATTTGAGACAGGTGTCTCTATTGTTCAGCGATGGTGGCATTTGAGACCTGTGCAGTACTTCACTGTACCGTGATGACGTTTGAGACCTATGTAATACTTTTTTGTACCATGATGATGACGTTTGAGACCCGCGTTGTACATCAATGTACAGTAATGACGCTTGAGACATAAGTGATACTTTATTATCCTGCTACGATGACTTTTTAGACCAATGCATCTCTTTATCGAATGAAGCAGAAACCCTTTTAGGGATCTTAGATATTAGAGACCTACCAAATGACATATTGTACAGTTATGATCACTATTGCGATAGTTCCTATCATATATGTAGGGTAAACTAAAATTGAGCCCTGTGTGTTGATTTAACGTATGACGTAAAGGTCATTAAGTCTTTATCATATGATTTACAGAATAGGGTAGCGCACATCTGAAACAGCAGTGATGGTGTGCCGTACAGCAGCCATCTAGGTTAGTGGGACAACGAGGAGGCCAAACATTCCGTCTACTGCTTCACCGTATGTTATATATTCCAGCCTGACTCAGGGCGACAGATGTTACTGTCCTGCTCACAGAACACGCAACGACCCGCCATTGTGTACATACATTGATCAGTACATGCACACCCACATCACATAAATAGCAGATTCCATTGGATTACATTACTTCCTAATTTTATGCATTGGTGGAACTATATCGAATGATTCAACATACGATTATGTTTGTGAAGCTACATAGTCTGATATATGTACAGTTCGATCCATCATAACTTACTACTTAATCTAAAGAATGGCACAGTATATTACCATAGTAAGCATAGCTAGAAAAGCAGAAGATGGCAGTTTTGCTTCAATAGCACAATTAGATAAATATGCTATTATTTATTTATTTATTTATTTATTTGTAAGTCACATTATTTGAAGCGTGACCTAGTTGTAGAGTCGTGACTATTGTTCTGTTGTTTCACTTATTGTTGGAACTGTCATATAACTATTCGTCATTTTGTTCTTCATGACAAACATACACACAGCCATCAGTAATCACCACACCTTATATTATGCACAGTTTTTTTATCGAAACAACAAGAGATCCTACCAGCAGTCGTTTGTTGATAGTATGTGCGCACAGTCAGTGAATTGTTCTAGCAAATACATGCTCACCCGGTGTCATCACTTTCAGTGTTCCAATTCTTACTACTGTTTTCATTTTGCTCCCAGTGGATGCTCGGGGCGTTGAAGTGTTAGATTCATTTCTCATCTGTTTACAAGTGAAACCCCAGCTGACATTTATCTGACATTGTACGTAAAAGTTGAAACTCGAGTTGAAATGGACCTGACTCATAAGTGACAGTAGTTATCCAAACGGCACGGAGTTAGGTGACTGCAGCTACATCTGGTGAGTGGCTTAATGCATTAGTTATCATAATACTAGTTATATGGACCTCCTCATGGTGCAGCCCCAAGACCAATAAGACGCTGGGACGTGCTGGTTTTAGTAATTATTAGACATCTATTATGTCCTGTTATTGCCAGTAATATAACTATACATTCTCGGATGACTAAAGTGTCTGGGAAGACATGATGCGACAAGGACTCAGAACAGATTTCTGCCAGAATACCACATTTGATGACAATGGCAGTAATACTGATATAATGATCATCATCATTCGCACATTGGTTCCATTGAATATTATTCTCAGAAAAAGAAATGACCTAAATGTGGCCATGTCACGTATATGAAAACTGATAGGCCAAAATATATTTTCTAACGGTAAAACCATATTGTTTCAGCATTACAGTAAAGAACATTTTAGAATGATTCTCATAATTCCTGATAATCCATCATAACATAGCTGCATGCAGTTTTGTTTTGGAAATTTGATAAAAGAAGTGACGCGTAGCTTTGGTGGTAACCGTGCATATGAACCTGTTTTGAAGAAAACTAACCTTGTCTGCAGAAAAAAATGACTACAGTCGACTAATTGACGACAACCATACGTTACGGAGTTGGAGCTGGCAGCCAAGGGGAACTAAATTAGTTCTTCCATGTTAAGGGGAGCGAGTGAAACAGATGATTGTAATTAAATGTCCAGCGTATCATGGTATTACGAAAGTGGAAAGTCCTGCAGAACTATGTTTATATTTAGCAAGAAAGATGCCGGTATGAATTAAAGTCAAGAGAGCGTTCAGTGTTTCTGTTTGCTTTAAAAGGAAATTGTAGCCAAACATTTCACGTTGTTACTGGGTTGTGTAAATATGACGTTGGTGTAAATAAGCATGACGTTAAGTGTCCAGGAAATGGATGGAAACTGTCCCGTTGTGGCCTATGCAAATTCCGCGTACGTAACGTCATCGGCTAGATCATAATGCTATTTATGTATCAGCTAAGGTCATGGCAATTGATTGTTAAATCCAGACAAAACGTCTTCATACACCGAAGAAATAGGCCACGCCAACCTGTGATGTATTGTTTACTGATGGTCTGGTACCAGTATGAACGAGGCTTCTTCTTCTTCACACTGAATCATCGCCATGTGCGTTTGGTGATTAATGCCCAACACTGAATGTTCAGGCTTTGTCGTGGAGATTGACTATCGAGTCTCACACAGACATATCAAAGATTGCTATTGTGACCAACGCCTTTTACTGTAGTGACAAGCCGTTCGTAACGACCTTGTAGACACGTACCTGTATGGTGCGCCATTATTGCCAAAACTCGTAACAAACCAATGAAATCGTGAGTAGTAAAGTGTGAAATGAGTCAAATAGTTTCTATTCGGCTATCGATTTTCATTATTTCCGTGATAATTGAATTATCTTGTTACCGGCATTTGATAATGACATAAGGAACTTACTTAAAGTGATTTGAGTTTCTTGTTGTGTTATGAATTTGTGTGAATAGCCATGTTTCGAAATTCCGAGTTATCTTTCCTTGCAAATAGTCCTACACTTTTGTCACCTCCGTACCCGGTTACGCTTAGACAAGGCCCAGTCGTGAACATGTTACGAGTCGCTACCTGGCTTGCCGGACTGATACGATTAGTTACAAATGGTTACAAGCAATCATCAAAGTCACTAAACTTTCTAACCGATCAATTTAGTGGCGTCTCACGACATAAGCTCCTGGGCATCCAACTCTGACCAAATCTCAATAAATGTAAGTACTGTAAATGGACCACGAGGAAACACGGTTCCCGCTGATGCGATGTAAGTACGTATGACAGTACCTTGCACACATCTGTGCCTAAACACTGGGTTGGGGATGCATGGTTATGGGTTATAGCGAACACCCTGTGTGGGTTGCAGGAACGTTTGATTAAGTTTAACCTTGCTGCTTCTCGAGGGTAACTATGTGAGATGAGCATGATGTGTACCGTAAATCCAATCAATTTCAGATTCTAAACTCTATACCTTTAAAGAACATTTGCATATGAAACTTCACAACACTCAATTACCATAGCAGTAGTAGTAAAGTGTGAAATGAGTCAAATAGTTTCTATTCGACTATCGATTTTTATCATTTCCATGAAAATTGAATTATCTTGTTACCGGTATTTGATAAGTGTGTGTGCATCATAGCAGTGTGCATCATAGCAGATGTTTGATAGTCTGAACTCGTTCTCTAAGAATAGAGAAAATATAAATATGAACATAAGTGATGACGAATAACTACACATAGTGCCAATTAAGGATAAAATAATGTAATGATTGATGGACCAAATACCCTTAGTTCCTAAATAACCAGGGATGTAATTGGATGCGACTCTCTTTCAAACATTTTCGTATTCTTTCTTAGTGAATGATAATTCATAGTTTGGAAAGGTTTCCCTGGAAGCCGTCCTATATTTGAGGCAAACTGTAATGGCAGATCGACGAAATATGTCTGCAGACAGACCAGATTGTTCTGCTTAACAACGAGCTCGACGCCCTGTAACTGACTGGAGCATGCTCCTTCCTGGGTTGGTGGAGCTTGCATACCCTCAAGTGAATACCAATCATCAGTTTGGGCTATATTTGGTACATCATGGTTCTGACACGCTTATTACTGTGGACGGAAGCTGTCGGATTAGCGGCGAGGATCCCCTTCTCATAGCGTGTATTTCTGGAAACGCGTTATCTGTTTGAAATCACCCAGAAACGTGGCAGGTGAAGGGAGATTCGGCGAATGGCAAACAACTGCGAGAACAATGCCATCTTCTGCAGGAGGTAAAGTCAAACGAATCTCAGGTCATTTCCACCCCCGCTTTGCCGGGAGGCTCCACACCAGAGTCCACAAAGCTCGGTCAATATAAGAATCAATCATTTATATCGATTGCTCTACTTTGCTTCCCAGAAGGGTTCAGTGTCGATGAGATGCGATGTTTTAGAACAAACATATCACACTCTAGTTTGAAGCTTGTTTTGAAAATATTCCATCTATTGTTGTAGTGATGGGGGAGGTGATATTTTTACACTAATTCATTGGCGGTTAAGGCAGATGCTGTCAGCTGCGCAGCTATATCGGAACTCTCGCGCTTTATATTGCCACAAATCATGGTCGATAAGAGGCTGCGAGTGACTGAAATAACAGTTTGTCGAGGGAAGTATTACGTGGGTAGACTCACCATTGCTATTGACTGTTTCATTAGCTGGATTATACACTTGAGATAGTACATGTATACTGAACATATATTAGTGACAGTGTTTTGCTTTAGACACGTGATACGGTAATGTCTGTTTTGGTTTGTTAAAACATGAAGGAAACTGGTTTATCGTCACAAAAATTTAACGCTGGAGTAAATTTCAAATATTGGGTAAAGTTAAGGCTGCATATGTCTATTTTGCACGTCGTCATGACTAGACTATACCAATAGCCTCCTCCTTGGAATCAAGAAATCATTATTACAAAGGTTTCAGAGAGTACAGAACACTGCAGCACGTATGGTGTCAAGAGGGTCCAAGTTCTTGCCAATTACTCCAGTTCTTCAATCTCTACACTCAAAGTTCTGTGTCTGACATACAAGTGCTACCGCGGACTGGCTCCATCATACCTATCCTGTCCACTCAATCACCGCCAGTCCCAACGTTCACTGCGCTCCGATAATCTTCACCTTCTCTCTATTTCTCAATACATCTTCACAAGCTTCTGTGTTTCATGCCCCAAAGACTCTGGAACACACTGCTTTAAACATAAAACTCTCGCCTTCATTTGACTCTTTCAGATCTTCCTATTCCATGAACACTAAGACTTTTGAACTCTGTGCCGATTTGAGCATACACGAGTGTATGGAATCTAGTGAGATACAAAGCTACATTATTATGACTATTATTGTTTTACAGTTGTGTGCCGCTTGCTCGGATTTCAAGAACTGCGTAGAATAGTTAAATCAACATTCCAGAGAATCCTCAATCAACCATTCTGTGATTCAATACATTGGCATTTCAGTGTGAATAATATTACTTCACAATAGTAATGCATAAAAGTTACCTGTATAATATGATTGTTTCCTTTTCCAATGACATTCAAACATTCTTCAATAGATATACTTCTTTTCTGTTGGCTGTAATGAAGGGATACGAATTGGACCTCCAGGGTCATGCATATGTAGATTGGCTCAGGTCAAGCTGAACAAGTTGTACTTCTCATTAAAATTCCAGAATCACTAGCGTAAATATAGCCACTTACGTCAGACAACTGTTCTATATTATGCAAAATATTCCATACTGCTTATAGGTACTGTTTACACATGGCCTGATGTGTTGTAAAACAAATTTGTAAATGATAAAAAGTAAGTGAAGATTGACGAATGTTTCACAAAACCTTACACCAAAACACAACTGTTCACATGGAATATATTTACACATGCTTTTAAGAAATGTGATTCATTGTCATCATGCAAATCATCCACATCCCCCCATGTTAGTAGAGAAACCAATCTTTGATGCAATCATATATATATAGACATAACATAGAGTGAACGTTATAAGTGAGCCTAATTTTTTTATGGGAAGTATATGTCTGTGATACATTTGGTTTTAGTTTCCACAGATACATTTGTCAGACATACTTGGGAAAGAGAATCAAGCATTAAATTGTTATTTTATGAAACATGTCTATTTCAAACGCATTTATAAAAGTCAAGATTCTGATCTGCGTACAATTTCGTGTTCACGGACGATGTTCTTTAACTCGTTTAATTTCTGCTTCAGATTTTGGTGTCCGCGTTGCCATGGTTTCCCCGCTGCTCCTGGGTGCGGTGTGCGGAGTCTCGGTGGTAGCTGTCGCTGTCGTCATCATAATCGTTTACATACTTTACCGTAAACGACACAGAGCAACATCCTGTATTGCAAGCCACAGCGGATACGAGGCTGTTGGAGAGTGCAAGCCGCCATCTTTGTTGTCTTTAACGTCAGGGTCTCAGGTAGGAACTATGACATTAGGAAATACGTTGTTTCTACATTTTCTTGTGCTCATGCAAGTTTGAATACACAGAACACCGTAGTCTTTTAAATCGCTGTAGATTAAAACGTTAGTATCCGTTATGATGCGAATTAAAATCAGTTTGTCGTAAGAGGATCGGATGGTCAAGTTTGCTCACTTGGTTGACACAAACCATCGAATCCCAGTTGCGATGCTCATGATATTGATCACCGGATGTTCTGACCCAGACACGATTACCACTGCCATATGGCTGGAATATTACTGAGCGCGGTGTTACTCGCCAGCCCAGTCGAAAAAAAACACACACACACTTACACACACACACACACATACACACAGACACACACACACAGACACACACACAAAGACACACAGACAGACAGACACACAAACACACACAGACAGACAGACACACACACACACACACTCGGTCACCTGAATGAATTTACCCTTGTGATCCACTGTATCTTAACAATGTATTAATGTATTATTTTCACAATTATAATTCACAATCTGTACACACGTTGACGAAGTTTTTCAAAAGCTTTCTTTGTCTGACCGTCTTACACGAAACAATGACACTAATGGAATAATAATCTAAAACAACCTGCCTTGATTGGGCGACAGTGAAAATTATAATCACAACGAAGAAAGCTTGAACTAGGCCGCAAGAAATACTGTATATGCTCTGCAAAATCTGCGCACATATTGCCGATTACATGCACCATGACACCATTAAGACATTAAGATGGCTTAAAGACATACCAGGTTGGATGTATTTCTTATATAGTCCTGGCATGAATTGGATAAATATAAACAACACATTGATACTCTAAAACCAGAGTTTGGGGTCAATCAAGCTTTCTTCTTTATACACGTGTCTTGTATTTAGGTCCATCTCGATGTCGGTCGGCGCTCACGATATGTCGCATGTCGTTTTTTGCGCCACGTAGTTGATATGCATGTCATGATGTTGCGCTACACAAACCACATGCCTATCTCACAGACACTTTCCTCTATTTGTACTCGCCATGTAATGCAATTATCTACCTCGTCTCAGTCTACCTATCTATAGATCTAATTTACTGATTTGTTGCAAGAATGAACCAGTGATATATGTCGTATGCGATGGAACCTGATTCGGTTCTCATTTATTGGTGGTTTACGTGCGCTTCGCTGTCTACAGATGGATCTTGCCCGACCAAAGTTACATTTTTGACAGTAAAACTAACCCTTGTGACGTCTACTGGCAATTGTAAACTTTTACGACAGTCAGTTTCCTTTCCGCGGTCCACTTACGGACTGAGAGGCTGATCGCGCCATTTCGACTGTGTTTAGCTGTTACCGGTATTCAAAGAACACCAGACTTCCTGGCCGTGGCATTAGCTGCTGCCATTTCACTCACATGTCTATTTCAATCTCAAATTAGAAATTGCGTTTTATTCAATTAAGCAGCAATATTTGAGTTGGTAATTATCCAAAACCCAGCAGCAGTCTAGTCGGGGGCGTCTCTCACGAGGCAACCGCAACTCCCCTCCTCCAACATTGCACTAAGGGTATGCTAGCGACTTACAACCACCTTAGTGACTTACGATCACCTTAGTGCTTTCTGAAAGGAGGCCCTGGACACTCGTACCAGAGTCAACACAGAAAGCATACTGATACGTTGACACGCCTTCTGCTGGGTCAAACCCTGTCACTGATCTAGACCTATTTCAGCTGGCTCTCATGACCAACTCTAAAAGGGGAATTTCAATGAGAACTAAATCCTAATAAGAGCGGCAGCAAAATAACGGAATTACCATATCAACAACCATCAATGTCATCAAGTACATGGCATTTCATGTTGCAGAACGTCTGTGGCTAAGACAGCGTTTCAGCCAGCACACAAGAACTTCACAAGCCAGATTTACTGTTAGCGTGGGCGGTGTAATATGGTTAGCCCGAGCGGTCTGTCCAACCAGCTGTCACTTTCTAACCCTAATGAACATTGACAAAGTATTTTATTCTGAAAAATATGGCATCGCGGACTCAAGAGGGAAATCTAAATATTCTATGTTCAGCTCAGGGGTACTAATTCCAGCTGCCTTCCTATGTGCGGAAGGTACTGTAAATCAATTTCGCGTAGACGTAAATAGCAGTAGATTTATTTGTAAGGGTTGTAAACACAGCTCCATGGCAAACTGGATATCGTTTTAGATCCACTGAAGTAAATATATACCGTTATAATGCACGTGCACAACATGGATAATGCGATATATATAGGTGAGACGGGACTGAGCAGTACGGTGTATTGTGTGACACGTTCAGTTGTAGTCAACAGTATTAAGGAGACATTAAGAAGATAACGGAGTCTGGGGCAATCGTACACTCGAGGTCTGTTTTCGCACAAAAACGGGTTTGAAACAAGCACCTGTTAAGGTCGGCTAAGAGTAGGCTCCTTGACACAGGAATGTGAGGCAGAGGAGGCCATGTGACCCAGGAACATGGGGGAGAATAGGCCCGTGACACATGAACATGAGGCACAGTAGGCTGCGTAACAGAGGAGCATGAGGCATTGTAGACCCGTGACACATGAACATGAGGCAGAGTAGGCTGCGTAACAGAGGAGCATGAGGCATAGTAGACCCGTGACACATGAACATGAGGCACAGTAGGCTGCGTAACAGAGGAGCATGAGGCATAGTAGACCCGTGACACAGGAACATGAGGCAGAGTAGGCTGCGTAACAGAGGAGCATGAGGCATAGTAGACCCGTGACACATGAACATGAGGCACAGTAGGCTGCGTAACAGAGGAGCATGAGGCATAGTAGACCCGTGACACTTGAACATGAGGCACAGTAGGCTGCGTAACAGAGGAGCATGAGGCATAGTAGACCCGTGACACATGAACATGAGGCACAGTAGACTGCGTAACAGAGGAGCATGAGGCATAGTAGACCCGTGACACATGAACATGAGGCACAGTAGGCTGCGTAACAGAGGAGCATGAGGCATAGTAGACCCGTGACACATGAACATGAGGCACAGTAGGCTGCGTAACAGAGGAGCATGAGGCATAGTAGACCCGTGACACAGGAACATGAGGCACAGTAGGCTGCGTAACAGAGGAGCATGAGGCATAGTAGACCCGTGACACATGAACATGAGGCAGAGTAGGCTGCGTAACAGAGGAGCATGAGGCATAGTAGACCCGTGACACATGAACATGAGGCACAGTAGGCTGCGTAACAGAGGAGCATGAGGCATAGTAGACCCGTGACACATGAACATGAGGCACAGTAGGCTGCGTAACAGAGGAGCATGAGGCATAGTAGACCCGTGACACATGAACATGAGGCACAGTAGGGTACGTGAATCAGATACATGGACTAAAGTTGGAACAGTGACCCTGGGACATGTGACAGAGTCGGCTCCGTGACACAGGAACATGGGACAAAGTTGGTCCCGTGACCCGGGAACATGGGACAGTGTTGGCCCCGTGACAAGCGAACGTATGGCACAATCAGGTCCCAAGTCATCAATGCATTTCTTACGAAAAGACCAGGCTGGGTCTCATAGGTGAAGCTGCAAGAACTGCATACTTGGTATTGAAATTGTAGGGTAGGTGATGTTGAGTTATTTTTCGAACACCCGGTGTTATCACTGATTTTCAATGATAGGCCGTATAATTTACGACCAATGGGTTCTAGACTAGATTTCAACCTAATATCACAACCTAATCTTATCAACCACTAGTTCGCTGAGAGAATAAGACCACTCCATGCCGCCATGCTATATATAGTGTATTGCTGAATGCACCAACATTCGTCCACTGTAAGACCTGTTTTCCATGAATTAAACACATGTTCTATGTGGAAAAGGTACATCTAAAACTGGTATTTGATGCAGCCTGACGAAGAAAGAGGGGAGGACATATCCCGATGATCCGTTTCAAATGAACTTGAATGGACAGGAAAGACATTAAAGATGATCCGAGTTTAATTTCCTGGTGATCATCGATTGTTCTAGTCACTGTCTTTTTCAGACGGAGCAACCCGTGATGCAATGTGCTCGCACCAAACAAAGCTGATATTTTTTCGCGTTCATTTACGATGAATTCGATTTAGATGCCACCACGATGCCGATCTCCTGTCTGTATGTATTATATCACTAGAACGTCGGTAAAGGTCACGTGATAGGCGGCAGACCGCCTGGTAACTTCCTTGGAACTTCCTGTGTATAAACTTTCTCCCTCCCTAATGCTGACGATGTTTAGATTCAAGACGACAATTCAAGGAAATTGTCTGTCTCTGCAACAAGGCCAAGATTCAGAAAGCCGCAATGTGAAAATCTGTTTTGTGATTGTGGGAGTGAAGAATAGCTTTAGTTTCTGCCATGCTGCATTGAGACGGAGAAAGACGCTGTTACACAATGCTGGTTAGTTTAGGGTTATAGCCCTATCGCCATTAATCTGAAACAGCAATAGCTGTATTCGTCTTGGAAGTCAGAATAACGTCAATAACAGATTACATCAAGAAGAACGTTGATTGAGAGAGTGGACCAATTGCCGAGCATAATAAAGGACATTAAATAACATAAAGGCTGTTTAATGTCAAATAATTATTTGAAGGTGACATTACAGTTGAGGCGTTTCGTCTTTTGCTGGGCGAGTCCGGTCAATTAATACGAATGCAATTTTTTTATCAAATCCAACTTTCCAGTGTAATGATAGTCTTCCTGGTTCAGCATTGCATTTAACGTTATATCTCATAGATAGGTACATTATAAAGTGTTTTGGAAGAGAACATTCGCAAATGAATTTATGGCTATCATACGTTTTCATCACTGGTGGAAACAGACACACAGACAGACAGATTTTGTTCAGTATAAGGCCTTTGCCCCAAACTACAGAAAGCTTAGGACATACAAAATATCCATGCGCATAATACATTATAACACTGGTAGAAATATGATTATCAGGAGATGATTAAATTCTTATAGAGTTTCTGGCTCGTTTTCCTTGGCGCCCCTCATGATATCATTCTCCGCACAATCTTCAACAGTTTGACGTTAATGTCCTTGGAACAAGTAGATTATTAGCTAGGTCATGATCACTGATTTCCTGTCTAAAACTAGGATGATTATTCTTAACTATTACCTGCTCGACACTCTGATTAGCTTCCTATAATACAGCCGTTAGCTACAAAGAGTCACTCTTAATTGTATACTGTTGGCAAGTCTATTGTCTACAATGTGTCACGTTTCTTATGTGAACCTTATTGGACGATACTAGAAAATCGGTAGACCTGAAGCTAAACATAACCTCTTCGCACTTACCATTTTTCTTTTTTTTTTTGTCAATCCCAGCAGAAATTCTGTGGCGTAGGGATAAAGAGTGAGATGACATTGGCGTAGATTGCATATCACTTCTTTCAGTACCCTGCTAATAATTATCCATTATCATTACCTACCTACCTACCTACCTACCTACCTACCTACCTACCTACCTACCTACCTACCTACCTACCTACCTACCTACCTACCTACCTACCTACCTACCTACCTACCTACCTACCTACCTACCTACCTACCTATTTCCCGCCATCAGTAACATTATATTCAACTATATTATATTCATTATATTCAATAATCATGGCACCATTTATCCATTATATGTTACTGAAAGAAAATCAGTATCAGAATTAAGGTGCGACTGACTGAGCGGTCTGTGGACAGGCTCGCTAACATAGTTAGCATCATGCATGCATATCGTCGTGTAGCACTAGCGTGGGCCATTATTCATTGTAAACATCAGCCGCTTGTCTCATTTAAGCTTTATTACTTACATGTCCCTTAAAAAACCTGCAATATTCTTATGATACAACAACTTTTTCATTTACATTCATGCTCAGCTGTATAAGTGTATAGACGCAGCTTGTATGGTCAGAGGTTTATCACGCGAGGGTGTATCAAGATGGTATCGATATATCCTGTATGGGGAATATTACAGACTCACTAATACAAAATCTATACTTAAGGATATTAATTAGCATAAATCACACAAATCTCTTTCTTCCAAGACGCAGTGGTAAAGCAGAAACTTGCTTTTTCCAAAAACAAAATTTTGCGTGCGCGTTTTGCAAGCATAGTTTGTGATCTACTTAAGTTTAGAAAGTACCTTAAAACAGCAACTTCTAAAAAAGATTTGTACTACATGTTTATAATTTTATTTCTGCAAACACTCGTACAAAATCTACAGCGAACACTGAAAACGTCATTCAGACAATTCTGTCATCGAAAAAATGTTCTCAGTTGTCACAAACATTATCTTAACACTTTATGTATTTTTTGATGGAGCATATATGTATACAAGTCGTCAAAGGGTCAGGGGATCATAGGGTTATATTATTTTTACCAGTTTGTAATCATCAGTCGACCAAGGGACCAAAGGGCAGCTACTCTAACCCATGACTTTGTTGAGAGTTTTCATAGGTTGTCCATGTAATTCTCAGATTTAACAATTCGAACATACCTAGGTCATTTACGAGTATATCCTCTTGACTTGAAGAAAAGTCCCCAAGACGAACCACAGGAACAGATATTTAACTAGATCCATGGCTAGTGTCCCCGAGACATTGTTTCGCAAGTACAATGCTACGTCCACTCTCATTTGTTGTCAGCATCTTAGATTTAGACGTTTAATAATGATCATGGTTTACGAGATTATTGGTGGGTAATTCTGACGCGGTAGCCAGTGTCATGTCTGTTTGGAAACGCAGAATGTGTTACCTACCCGATTTTTATATTTGCATCTTTCCACGACCCCGCTGATATCAGGCCTCTACCCTGCCGAGATATCTACCCACTATATACCACATTAAAATATCCGGTGACATGGACAGCTCGTGATATTTGGCTAAAAATAATCCGTGATCGTGATAAACAAGGGCATAATCCTCCTTGAATCGGTATGAATTGATGGTAAAATGTGCTGCTAAATCGACCAACAGATGGTTGTCAAGGATATGGCGATATGTCGGGCAGTGATGTGAATATCCCTTAGGCGCTGGTTCATACTCTGTGCCAGGCACAACCATATGATCTACACCCGGGAATATTTCCATTAAACGATAGGATTAACCGTTGAATGATAAACCGTGGTTATTCTGACTGATAACAGTCCATAGTTTGGTAGCTCCTCAAGAACATCAGTACCATGATGACATTGACACGTCTTATCGAACAGCAGGTGTGAATTCTCAGGTGTGAAATTTACAGATTATCACCATGAAATTACGAATTGTCGACATCAGGAAAAGCAAGCTGAAAATAGGTGTTAGGACACGTATGGTCACGAGTGACATAATCAGTAAAACCCATACAATGAAGGATTAATCTAACGACGTTCTGGGAGATTCCGGATTCCTAGATTAAAGAGTAACAAGATATTGTAAACTTCCACTGTATTGAATTACATTAAATAATAAATTCCAGACACGTAGTTATCACCAAAATAAAGCATTGTGAACTTCTGCTGAATATTACAAGAAACAATGAAACAGTGATCATTAACACTCAGTAGCAATCATTTCCTTACGAATACATTACACTGTCATGTCATACAAGTACGTAGATAAAGATGAAGGTAAATAACAAACCAAACAAACAAATTGTACGTTGGGTCACAAACATGTATACACATTAAATGAGGCGCATTGTCGGTCCATTGTATGTTGGCGGCTTTTCAAGTTACCTTGGAATGGTTTTCTTGGACTCTGTTTTTCAGCATGTCCTCTTTTGAGGTTCTTGAGAGGCATTTAGAAGTCGGTATTCGAATATACGACAAAATGTTATGGACATCAACTTCTTCTTTATTGTTGTCACAACGTTTCTGAGCTATTCCTTGCCCCTTCGTCAGGTGGATCAAGGGATAGCCCAGAAACGCTGTGAAAACAATAAAAAAAGAAGAAAACAGTAAAGGAGAAGTTGACATCCATAACAATTTGTCGTATATGTCCTTTTTTAAAAGGAATCCAAATTTGCCTTGATCAGTTTCTAGGTTCCCCAGCTACGTGGCTGTCTTCATTTATCACTCACTAACTCATTCACTCACCCATTCACTAATTCGCTCACTTACTCGAATACTAAATCCTCCATCTGAAACTGTGAAGCTGCTGCGAATGATGTCCCTAAACCAATCATAATGTGTATTCCAATTATCCAGGAAATTTCCATCACCAAAGAGAACCGCCCGGTACAGCCTCGATCTGCATCAATGTCGACTACGTCAAGAGGAAGTCTGCGCAGTGAACAATTCACCGACGACACCAGCAGCCTTAGTGCTAAGAGTGATGCCAGCGTTGACAGTCTGGTGTTTGAAGCCAACTTTGGTAAAACAATTTACGTAACAACCACAAATTCATATATCAATAAAAAACCAATCTCGTGAAGCTCAACTGAATCAGTTAGCTGACTACTCGGTTCTGGGTCGGTGGGGTAACCTAGTGGTTAAAGCATTCACTCGTCAGGCCGAAACCCGGGTTCGATTCCCCACATGGGTACAATGTGTGAGGTACATTTTCTGGCATCCCCCGCCGTGATATTGCTGGAATATTGCTAAAAAGCGGCGTAAAACTAAACTCATTCACTCACCCACTACTCTCTCCTGGTACATACGGATACAATAAAACAGTTTCATCAGTCAGCGATTCTTTCCATCTATAGGTAGTGTATGTTGATTGTGTATTTCATCCCGGCTAGGACATCAAAGACAGTAAATGAAATGTTTACTGATGGTCATCAATCAAAAGCCTCGGACAAACACGTGTTAGATTGCTCTTGATGTTAGTGGTTGTTTATTCAGTATCCATGGAAGTGGTGTCAGGTGACATCTACACATCAGCAAAATGTATTAGTCCACAGGCAGAATACACATGTGGGGCCTTAGCCTTTCAGAAAAACACATAGATGTGTACATCTATGAAGGCCTCTGCTCCATGTCATATTAAAATACTCATGTAGTAGTTGTGCCGTTGTTCCAACCTTAACGTCTTTACTAGGTTAAGCAAAATAGTCTTCAAGGACAGCAGTCATTAAATTATTCATCACTTCCTGTCGATATTATTAACACGTTCTGTAAGGTACCGTTTAACGTATTAAAACACTTCCGTGGCCTTGCCATACGGTCATGAAAAAGCTTAGATTCTAATCCACTCTCACTTATCCTTTTGCAGGTGCTATCCGACCAGATCTGTATCCTCGTCGAGATGTCGTTCTGCAACAGTCTTCCCTGGATGGTGGGCACGGCCGTCTTCACACAAGGCTCAATTATGACTTCAGGACGTCGGATCTGGTGGTGCACATGATCGAAGGTCTGTCAAGTCTTAGCTAAAAGATAATGCGGTGCGACGCAAGGTGTTACTAATTTAGCCGTCATTAGTAACGGTACCCCTTCTCGAAGAAAACTGCAAGCTATTTCGTGAAGAGTGACAAGTGACATTTATGTCATATTAAAGGTTAGGGCTTATTGCATAATGCAATGTTTCATTTTATGGACGGACAATAAAACTCATTTAACAGCAGCTTGGAGTTTCTAAGACGTGAAAATCAACATCAACCACCTTGATGTTTTAGACAATCGGAGTATCGTTTTCTGTTAAGGGTCTCCTTCAGAAAGAGAAAGCTAGGTCTATGGGGACCCATAGTTTTTGTCAGTTTAGATTGTTTCTGAGATATTCTGAAAAGTCAATAATTGGTATTTTATTTTCTACTTTTGAATGGAATGTAGATACGATACTGTTTACGTCACATCATTGAGGTAGAGTGAGTTAAACGTTTAGGTCACACCACTTGGGTAGAGTGAGTTAAAAGTTTACGTTACTTCATTGAGGTAGATACTGTTTACGTCACATCATTGAGGTAGAGTGAGTTTAACGTTTACTTCACATCATTCGGGTGGAGTGAGTTAAACGTTTACGTCACAACATGGGGTAGATTGAGTTAAACGTTTACCTCACATCATTGGGGTAGAGCGAGTTAAAACGTTTATGTCACATCATTGGGGCAGAGTGAGTTAAACATTTACGTTACATCACTGGGGTAGAGTGAGTTATATGTTAACATCACATCACTGGTCTAGAGTGAGTTAAACTGTTTACGTCACATCATTGGGATAGAGTGAGTTAAACGTTTACCTCACATCACTGGGGTAGAGTGAGTTAAATGTTAACGTCACATCGCTAATCTTTCGGTGTTATCCCGACGACAGGTAGGACACGCGAAATTATGAATATGTTAATATTGTATGAAAACCTGTCAGAGAAGGACAGTTTACCCACTAGATCATCACAGATTATACTTAAAACAAATGTGTGGTCATAGAAAGTATCTATTTATTAAATGACAAAAAACACAGACAGCAACCAAAGTTGGGTTCCTTGTTTACTGACCGGATATGGAGGTTGGAAAATATCTCAAGGAATGGTTGCACTAAACAGGAATGTATAGCCATTTCAATATTTGTGTGTGTCCTTAAAATGGTCCACCTCGCCATTCAGTCTTTCCGCCACAACGACACTCCCGCAGTTCATGTGACAAACCCTAGCATTTCAGGAATATAGCCAGATATTGTTTAGTAATAATGAGTTTGTATGGTGTATGCAGGCCGTGCTATTCTCGGTAGTGCATGTATATTTCTACATATAATATACACGACATATGTACGATTTGTGCATCAATAGTTTGTGTTGTCTGATAACTGAATGTACAGAACATTTATACTTAACTTCAGGGGCGGTTGCCTAGCCCAGTGGTGAAAGCGTTCGCTCGTCACGTTGAGCTCGGTTTCGATTCCCCGCAAGGGTACAATGTGTGAAGCCCATTTCTGGAGATTTTCACCGTGATATTGCTAGAATATTGCTAAAAGCGGCTTAAAACTAAAGTCTCTCACTCACCTAACGCCTGTTGTTTGACGCTTCCGCGGATAGTTTGTTGGTGAAGTCTGCATGGGCATTAAAAACCTTACAGTGCCGAGCCAATGGTGCTGACAGATTCAATTCTCTCTGTAAGTAAACAGTAATCAATAAGTCTAGACACAATCGCATTAACACACATTCACAAAAAGTGCGTCTTATGAGACAGTGCTTTTGATCACATGGTGAACAGCTCTTGGGATTGTTTTCAGCGCTGGATAAGAATAAAGAAGCCATCCATACCCTCATGTGCTGTCTGGATGTGGAACGGCTCTTTATGGGCATTGTGCACACGCTACATGTATGGTATCCTGGGATGAAATGTCTAAGGTTACTTTACTGGAGTCCATAACGGTTGGAGACTGTTACGATCACTGATACATAACCTCAAGTTGGCACCTGTTGTGCTCAAGACGGCCAGAGTACATATTGATGCTTTTTCAAATTCAATTTGTAGACAGGCCATACGTATACACGTGCCAAGCGCGATATCGAGCTACACTGGTCAATGTTCGGAATGCCAGATGTCGAATGATAACATTGAAATTGTTGAAACACTTTACTCGGTTACATGGAGGATCATCACAGACTGATGACACCCATCTGAGTGCTGAAATCTTTAATAGGGACGACGACAAGTTCAGTTTGAACGTTGGTCAAATCGCACAATAGATATGGAACATTGACGGATGTACTAAAGAAACACAAATAGTTTCAACAGATTTAGACTCTGTCTGACAAGTCGCAAATATGCAAACGTAACAGATATCGTACCTCGACGTTCCTATAGTGACATTCTAACCTAAAGTGGACGATTCAGACAATGTTGACGTTTCATCGGTGTACTCCTGCTGATTCAGTGACCCAATGCTGTTAACGCTGATGATGTCACTGCGAGCATCCGGGTGGTTTTCCCACGTTTAACTAGTCTGTGATGACGGGTCGCAGCAATCTAGCCATGGTTCTGGCAACGTGGTAGCTCGAAGCCCCTCTCCACGACATTCCATGGCTTGTTCACCGCTGTAGATGATGTTGGTGTTTCGAAATGTGTGCTTTTAATCTCACTAGCAATCTCAATCGCTTCCTTCATATTCTGTTGAGCACTACGTGCACGTGCGATTCAACGAACTCACAGAACTGTGAAGAACGTATATGCTTTTATCGCCACATGTACAAAATGTTTCAATCAAAGCAGTTCCCCAAATATTGTTAGTTTCCTTTCAAAAACTAGACATCAGATGTGACTTTATTTGGTACGTCAGTTTATTACTAATGAATTCCCGCGAATAGCATTAGAAACAAAATTCCTGTGAACATGAAAATCACACTTGGATAGACCAGTATATACGTATAAGACAAAATGCATTGTTTCTTAATGTTAACAAAGCAAGAATTGGAGGGATATTTTTAGACAAGTCATTGTGTTCAGTAACGCCTGCTTTTGCGCTTTTCGTGACTACCTGCTTCACCATAACCAAACTCACGCATGCAGTGTTGCTTTTGTAGACCAGTTGCATCAATTATGCCTCTCTAGTGGATCAAAAGGATCCTTATCAATCATCATGGCTTTTCGTTGCCTTTCCCAATGATTACATGATTACAACGTTCTGCTTCAGCCCAAGACTTGCCACTATCGGAACTTCTCGGAGGATTCAGTGATCCCTACATACGTATTGCATTAGTGCCGAGCGTTGACGAACGTATCCGACAGTCATCCGTCAAGAGGAAGACTTCTAACCCTTACTATAACGAACGGTTCAAGTTCCCTGTTGCTTTTGACGAGGTGAAGGACAAGCTGTTAGTGTTTCATATATATGATTATGACAAGTTCTCTCGACATAACGTTATAGGTGAAGTGCAGATTGACCTTGGGAAAGTGGAAATCAGCAACAGTGTGGAAATGTGGTGTGACATTCAGAAACATCAAAAGGTAAAGTCCTTTAGCTGTGATTATGACATTCGGGAATTACCACTCTTTTCTGCTTTTGTTAAAGTGAACTACAGTGTTGCTACACATCGCTGTCATGCATTGCTCATATTAGCTAACGTATCCGACTTAGGCTCCGTTGTGTTTCGACAGGAAGAAGGTTGTTTGAAGTTAAGCTTCAATATTACACATATTTAAATGTATGAATGCCTGAAGGCAAATGTATTGTCTCCATGTGATATAAATGAAACCTTTCACAAACTGATTGAAGGTTTTAAACAAGTAACGTTCATTCCATGATGTTGGTGTTTCTTGTTATCTACAACAGTTCTATAGGCCATTGTAAACCAAAAGTTACTGTGTCCTATAATTTGATTGGTTGAAAAACATGATTAAATAGTATTGGATTCCCGGAAACTGAAAGACTATTCACCGCGTATTGACACGTAAACAATTGTTTTGTTGTGTCATCAACAGTGGTGACGTCATTCAAATCATATTGTGACGTAGAGTTAGAATGACGTCACAAATGAGCAACTCCAGATGCGACCATGAGAACCAGCTGAAACGGCCAGCTGATGACACTTCACTACTGTGTCCGTATTCGATGTAAACGAGTGCAGACACTAAAACCCCTTTGGTTTACTTTTGTGTTTACAATCATGTGTTGGCCAATTTCCGGGTGTTATTGAGTATTCTGACGCCGTCGGTTCCAAATGCATTCCCGTGCTTCAAATACTCAATAAAACCCGGAAATCGGCCAACACATGATGTTTATCTCCCAATTTAAAGTGTGCATTTGAACTCAATCTAGCGAGAAGTTCAAACACCGTTTTACCCCGAGATGAGTACTTATAGTAACTATATCAGTCTAACGTGTAATAACGCCAATATACTCTGTTACGCCTTCTCAGTAAAACAGATTCTAGCAGGTAACTAGGTATTTATCTTAGGTTGTACCTGATGCAAGTAACATCTCATAATTAGTGCTGTGGTTTGCTATATACAACGGCTTAGTTTTGTCTGGCATGACTGTGGAGCCCAACTTCCCATACTGAATGTATTGCTTACTTCCAGGCCTCGGGTATATTAGGTGAGTTGCTGGTGTCTCTGAGTTATCTCCCCACTGCCGAACGTCTAACAGTGGTCATCATGAAGGCCAAGGAACTGACCGTGTCCAACAACCCACCTTCAGCAGGTATGCTCAGGGCATGAGTGCTATGTATGAAACTGGAGATACCATAGATCTTTAGCTATGGCTATGACGAACATTAGAAACCGTGAAGCTACTGTGAAGCTTGAGACCACAAACACACATACCTGCGTTTGCACATTGTATGAAAATTTAGTTAGGGAAAGTTAGCCTTTTCTGTGGGAGTCACCACTAATCTCAGTGACCAAAACCTAAAATTCAACATTTGTTTTGCTTTTTGCTTCAGTAGAATGTGAATTCTCTGTTGTTGTCGTTTAACAAAAGCATGTTTTGGGACCACTGGGTATGAGCAGATGATGTTACGTTTAGAAACATATATTCTCCTGAAACATTTTTAAATGCCTCCAACGTTAGTAATTTTAGTCCGAACGTTGTTAGGAAGGAAAGAGACGTCGTAAACAAACATGGGATATAAGAATAAAAATAACAAATAAATAATAAATAAATATAACAACGCATACAGTAGAATCTGTCTAAACCGGCACTCATTGGGACTGGAGAAATAATCCAGTTTAGACAAAATGCTGACTTGTAGAGCTGATGATAAATGTACAAGCCACGAGTGGGCCTGAGATTTTATGCCAGTGATGACAAATTGCCCGATTGGTCAGTTGCCGGTTTTGACAGCTTCCACTGTGCATGTATCAGAGAAGCCTCGATAAACAGTTGGCTCAAATCTCTTCCAGATCCTTATGTCCGGTTGACCCTCCTTGTGGAAGGAAAGAAGATCAAGAGAAAGAAGACTTCTGTTATACGTGGTTCTACAAATCCAGTTTGGAACGAGGCCTTGACGTTCAATGTTCCGGCGGACGTGCTACCAAAGGTGGGCCTGGAGTGCTGTGTTATGGACCATGATCTGATCGGACACGGTGAAATCATTGGCCGGTGTATGCTGGGCCCAGAAAGGCCGGGGAAAGAAGGCAATCACTGGAATGAAATGCTACACAATCAGAGAAAGTCAAATGCCATGTGGCATAACCTTAGGAAGTAGCTACCAAGTAAATACGAGTTCGCACCGTTGTTCATTGTTAACACTGAGTTCCACTGACTCCAAAGAGTGTGCGATTCATGCTTCCAGCTAAGGTAACTGATACGATATGAATAATACCTACAAAACCAACTACAAAAACGGGAAATGGTTTGTGTTGTATTTACACTGACCATATGACCGAAACCAATTCTCTTCCAGGACAGTTTGTACCACGACCTTACTCTCCTCAGTAACTGTGACTTGGTGCCCGTGGACACAGGTGCTAAACATTAGGAACGGTTTGAACAAAAACAATGACCTGTTCAGAAACAAACTATAGTTACCAATGAGAGGTATTACTGCACGTGCTCATCAGTCAGTATCTACTATGGTAGAGTGATTATTATGAAGTTTATACTACAGTAACTGAGACGAGACAATATGATCCACCTTGTTGTGACACTTAGAATGAAAGGTAGGAAAACCATCGGAAACATAGATAGATTTGTATTCTTAAAATGCCTTACATGTGCTAAGGGCGATGAATTTGTCCCTCCACACACTTTGGATAAGCAATGTCAGGCCCCTGGTTGACTCTTGTGTGAGCTGACGATATTGCGTTATTGATACAGATGAATATATGTACTATTTGTCGACCTCGTGAGATGTCATGTTTCATGTAAAACTACTGGAAGCAGTGTACATGTGGCATATTGATAAAGATGTGTGTTTGATTATGTCCGTTCTCCAGTCAGAAACAATGCACTTTGCGGATTCCTAACTGTATTGTTTTTACAGTGTCTAAATGAATTGTAATCACTTACAACCTGTCATATCAAAGACACATATCGACAAAATCAACAATGTTCTCATTTTATATTCGTTCAGGAAAACAGTATCAGACAAAGCTGCAGTGAATCTATCATCACGGAATGAATCAGGATACAAGAAAACAATGGATATTTTAGAAAAGTTGCATGTATGGTTTGCCCGATGTATTATCTCAAATTTTTAAACAGCAAAATTATATTCTATTTGACTGGGGATCATATTTTACTTCCATGCCAGTGAAGCAGTTTAGTTGCATTTACATGCAGCTGCGTGGTGTGATATAAAAAAAAGTATATATATATATATAGACGTTTTAAGTGTATTTATGTGTTTTGGTATTGTCACAGACTTGTGGGTAAGTCACTTGTAAGTTGTCAGTAATGCTTCCTTGCTGCCACGTGATATATTTCCAATTTTTAATGTCGCGAGCATGTACATATGCAGATGTTCAGAGGTTGTGTTGTACGAAACAATAACACTTGTCTGAATGCAGAACGACTGTTAAAGAAAAGATTATAATAGAATTTATATTTTTTTATATCTTTCCATAATTTTCCAACATTTTCAATTTGTTAACATTTTCAATGTTATCCCAACATTCTGCAACTCCTTTTAGTATTTCTAATTAAAGAACTAGCTGTATATAGTTAATGTATGACATTCCTATCTAATATTCAAATATCCCCCAATAACTCTAATTTAGTGTCTGTTGAAACACTACATTCCAGGATAGAATTTGTTACAGTAAGACACTCTACACAAGTGTCTAGAACTGGAATAGGCTGACCTCGGTGACCGACCTCAGCTCATCACCGACTTTCGGGCATTGTCTGGCTTCATTAGTGGGACTTCCAATCTTGACAGCAAGGCCTGTTGGTCAAGCGGCCAAGTAGGGTTTCATTGTTCTGGTATTTCAGTCCCGCTGTAAGCCAAAACCATGAAACTTAAGTGCTGCGCTGGGATGCTCAATCTGGAAACGGTCGTTCTTAAGTGTGGCTAAAAATATAGAGCACGTGAGTTCTGCGTGCGTTATTATACAGACATGCATACAGAACTCCTTTTCAGGAAATGTCTTTGTACATAATTCTGCACTTCATGGATGGTTTGACACCTTTAAAATATTTGTACAAATATATATTTGCCTTTAAATAATCTGTCTCCATACCCTATATTCTTTCATCTTAATGCCTTAAGTGTGTATTATCTGAATGCTGTGGCACACCAACACCAGCTATAATATACATTGTATTTGTGAATCAACACTGTATGTCTGTAACATGTTTACTCTAGCACCAGCATGTTTACCTCTATATTGCCAGTTAAAATTAAAATGCTCAAATGCGTTATTGCAACGGGTGATCATTATTGTAAGTCCTACAATAACCTACACACAGCTTATAAATGAACCCAGTTTGGCAAACACCGACAATACCGTGTGCGACAGTTTTCGATGTACGGAGCAAACGTTGACAATCCATAAATAACGTGTTCTCTGTTTAGAAGTTGTTTAAGTCGATTTTAAGCAAGCAATAGGTATAAGTCTTATAAAAGCTGAAGTCTGTGCATATGCCCCACCCCAAGTACATACATACATACATACATACATACATACATACATACATACATACATACATACATACATACATACATACATACATACATAATACATACATACATACATACATACATACATACATACATACATAAAACTTAAGGTTGTGTTATTTTGATGTTCTTACATGCATCGTTTCCAACATAAAATGTCCTATGGGTAATGCACAACCTATTCGGTTATTTGTTCGTTTATATTCCGACTTGTTTCTTAAATGAAAATATCTTAAGGTTCGAATGGACACTAGTATCTGGATAAATGCTTATGGTTGAAAATAGTTCCCAGTTTGAGTAATGCATTCTTAAATAGGCATATGAGTTATAATCTGAAATCGTAAAATCAATCAAAATAATATATGTGGTGTGGTTGTGGTGAATATAGCCTCTTCAATACGGTCACATCTGGTAAAGAACCTATCACAATGTTATGGCCTCATCTGAATAGAAAAGGTCCAGTTGTATCACTAGGTATTCAGGTGTTATCTGAAGTTATATTTTCATATTGATCTAATGAAATATGAATGTCAACGTATGTTTTCACAGTGAATTCTGAGGCTACATTCCACTTCCAATCGGACCAAGTTTACTCCATTTCGTCAAGGAAATCGACTTGGGTATGGGCAATGTAAATATTTATCTCATCAGACGGTGTCAACGCCTTTAAATATGGATCTCCAATGCAGTAGTATATTTATACTTCCTTTGATCCTCACTGACTGATGAATGCATCGTTGGTGACGCAAGTCACGAAATCGATATCCCCCACCCCCACATCCTGTCAGCGTCTACGTAGATGCATCTGGCATTGGTATTCCATACATAATGTTGATTGCCCACTCGCTGGGCACCATGTCCCACCTTTTGCGAAAAGGATTCCATAGCGATTCCAACTGGCCATATTAATCTACTGATGAACTCAGCGCAACGATAACTATAACGCAAGGTATAAATGATTTGCCAAGTTTGCTTCGTTGACCCATTTGAAACTGTACACTGAGAACTAATGTGGGAATTAAATTTAATACGTGAATAACATGTTTCATTACAAAATCATAATTACAGTGTCTATTTCAACGTGAAAATACCAGTGTCAGTGGAAAAACGTCTATACTGGTGGCCACGCTAAACTCAACGTGCTTTAGGGGAATCTAAGGTCTTCTACATCAGCCGATGGCTGTTCGATCTTTAAATGCAATTGATTCCCAATTATCTGGAATAAATAAATCAATGTCTACTTTTGGTAGTTAATCACAGTTACATTTGTCTGCCAGACGTATTAACCTAATGCAATTTCAGCTTTCCATGAAATTCATTTACTTCAAAATATTTATGATGTTCTATTAATAACACATAATTATTTCAGTGATGCTGTGGCGAGACTTGATGGATATTCTAGCAACTGTGTCATGATCAATTAATATCAAAGTGTTTCAATATTGATTATGTTTACACAATCGCCCCTTCATTGTAAGTCGTCTATTGTTATTGTTATTCACGTCGACATGGATATTAATGTGAGTGTTATTCAAGAGCATTGTGTGTATATACGTAAGAAACAGCATTGAGGTACCTACTGTCGAACAAGAGTCTACTTTTCATGCCGCCAAACGTCGTTTGTCTTGAACATTGAATCTTCTCCACAATGATCCGTAAATCCTGTTGTGCCAGTTGTAAATATATGAAATTATATTTTTATGTAAACCCATGAAAGCGATCGTGTATATTTTGGTGACAATCTGTATGTTTCAATCTTTATTTACATTGCTTTTGCCAGTCTGTCAGTACGTATATTTGGATCAAATAAACACGACTATGAAATATAGGTTTGTGCTATCTGTTTACTTGCGTGGATATAGCCTTAACGGATGCTTCTATCTACCTATCTATCTATCTATCTATCTATCTATCTATCTATCTATCTATCTATCTATCTATCTATCTGTATGTCTGTCTGTCTATTTGTCTGTCTGTCTGTCTATTTGTCTGTCTGTCTGTCTATGTACGACAGTGTACGATACCATTTCAACAAAAGACATTGATAAGCAAAATGTATGCTCAGATGCCGCCAATTCACCCGGTTGTATTTACGTTCTGTCTATGCAGTCGGTATCTATGACAACGATGTAATCCATGTCAAGCGCCAAAAATTGATTACTTGGCGTTGTCAGAAGCAGTCAGAGGTACTTTGTTGTTCTTTGTGTTTTTTGAAGATTTTCACAATGCTGGTGGATATCTCATCAACTAATGGATTATCACTGATTATATCAGTTTCTGTGATCCCCGCGCCGACAACTGTGTACATCGTGAGATTCAGAAGCTGTGACCTTAACACAACCTATACAGGGTCTAAGATTGTTACGGAAACAGTTTGTTAAACACAGGAGTCCCATGCTATGCGGAACATTTGCTCATTAGTTGATACTTATTTTGATATTCTTCCAACGTTTGTGTTGAGACCCTCCCAGCCTAAGGTGACTGATCACGATTAGGATATGGAGCATTATCGGAACTGACAAACGTGATGCACAAAAGCATTTTGCTAATGCATATTCTTTCTCGACGTATGGACAGGCACTGCTGTGAACCTATGATGTTAATATTATCTTACAAATATTAGAAAGTTGAATATTTTCAAGAGGAGTTATAGCTTTGTCCTATATTTGTTATTTACACTTGCGTACAAGTTTGACTTTTACAAGAATGACGGCGTAAACATATTTGCAAAGAATTCATTAAAGAACATATATTTCGAGATTAGGCACATATCTCTTGTGAAAAAACCCCCCAACAAATCTCAAAGGATGTCATCAAGATAAGCCTCAAAATCAGACTTTGTTTTTCTGAATTAAGTCTTTTGAATCAGATGAAAATATGTGTCATGTAGGTGGTTCATTTCAAAGAAGAGCTGCATGTTGAAGAATTGTTGCTCTCTTTGGCGTAACTAAATGATTAAGCACTACCTGGACTATTGGTAGACATACCGAAGACCTCACCAACCAAGATGCACCGGTAACAAAAATGTCCAAAACAATTCCCTATTTGTAGTCACCCAAAAAGTGTTCCCTAATTTCGATTTTTAACCGTTGATTGATTTACCTGGCACTGCTTGTGTTTGTGATTGGTGCAACTGCTGAGGCTGTTAAGCCCATTCTTAACACATTAGTGACGATCAAAGTTAAGAATTCTTCGGGATACGACCGTTTCGAGAATAGGGGCACTGGTATATGACATTCATAAATTCATATGTGAAAAAAGCATAATGGACTCTTATTTTAGCAGCTATTCTATATGATTTTTGAAAGGGCTTTGTCGATTGTATCTACTTCTCAATTCATATAAGATCTGCAACAGAGCAATATAGCCACCCTCCTATTATTTGCACGTGTTATGGACTGAAGCAGTAAGCATAGCTCACAGACGTCTTACAGTCCTTAATTAACCACTAGTCAGTCACATTCCACAGGCAATATCCCCTGCCACTAGTCGACAAGGCATCTATATCATTCTTATTATCAATATAGGTAATAATATAGTGGGCGGCCTCACAGCTTGATCAAACTTCTAATATAGTGTACAGAGCAAGCTATTTATCAAAACCGGTTTAATGACATTTCAGTAAGTATAAGTAATGAATTTAAAATGAAAGTCTCACCTTAAACTAAATACCAGCCACCTCCACTTTTCCATTACAATCAGTGCTTATTACCAGTCAGTGTTAGTACAACTCCTGGCTTCAAACAGTTCACTGGTGTTACCAATCAACGTCTGTATGATGCTGGCTTCAGTGTTGGCTATCACGTTTCTATTGTAGTTCTTACATGTACGTATTAACCTTTCAGTGTCCTGGCAGTAATTGAAGAAGGAATCATACTCCATAATTTGTTTAAATTCTATGTATCTTTTCATCTGATTACATCATGCAAACCTGCAACTGATTTGTTTACGGTATGTTTCTTGTTGGGAGAGTATTCTGTATTGTATTATCGGTGCACCGGTATTTCGTTAGCACGTGTCATTGATCTTCATAAAGAATATTAGTGTGTGAAACTGTATGTTAAATGCGTGACACGTTGTGAGATAACAGGTGTGACATCGTTATCGAGGTATTCACACAGTACGTAAGTGTCACATTCACAGCCTCTGTATGCTATCTGCTCATGACGCGGAGTGAAATCCCTTTAAGGGACTTAATGGTGACGAACATTGTGATATACATGCAACAAATATGTTGTACTAATCTAGTATTCACAGGTGAAGTTGAATATTATCTTTTCTATATAATACACAAAATACATATGAAAGTTAAACTGATTATCTGTTCCTTCATGGGGAGTGTTCCGTAACAGGTCAGATGTAATTATTTCTATATTATCACCAAGTATATGTACATAACCCATCAACTTGTGTCAAGATGTAACCAATTATTCATTTTGTATAGTATTTCGTTCTTCCTATTTCACTTCCCAGAGGCTTTCTTTTTAAATTAGCAAACAATATGCTGTACCATTATGGAAATGAGTTGGAAACAATCCAAAAGAAAAATGTCAACCTTTCCTTTGAAAGTCTGTAACAAAAGCTTCAGTGTGAATCATTAGTTCTGCAAGACCCCGACGGAATTCAGTTAACGACTCTAAAAATATCCGCATTTAATAACCCGACTTCCTGTTCTCCGCTGGATCGGAGTGTCAGGTAACCCCATCTGTACAATGAAGGTGACATGTCAGTATTCACCTTCTCCGTCACAACGGTGTGCAGGCCACAAGAAGCCTCAGCACTGTTGGCTCATTTACATCCTCTCATTAGCAGAGTGCAACTGGCGTCTCAGATGTTGGAGGACTAGACCAACCCAAATTCACTGACTGATGACTGAAGACCAGCAGGTAATTGAAAAGTTAATAGAAAGAACAGATTTGCTCTATATTTATTTTTATTTGAAAAAGGAGAGTTTATGAATCACTATGTGATGATAACAGGTGGTGGAGAAAGGTGAGCGAATCCTGCTCACATGTGAAAAGGGTAATACAGCAATTGCACTAGTGACGTAAAATGTTGATAGTCACCGATACGTCAACATTGTTTAATGTCGTATTGATGCATACTATAAGACGTTTATTGTTTTAAATGGTAACAGTGCTCATGGTATTGATCACTGAATTGTGACCGTCCCGTCCTTGACTAGTGCTAATTATAAGTGCGGCGTTAAACAACAAACAAAATAAAATCAACCCTTAAGTGGTGAAGAGTCGCATATCCTTTGATGTATTTCTTTGATAATACCTCGCCAGTTGTTGAATGAGTAGGGATGGAAAGTACTCTCCCGTGCCTTACAGACTTGTTAAGAGAATGGGAATATCTGTGATATCCAATATTTCTTAATAAAACTGGTGGGGAAGCTGAGACAATTTGTCCGTTAATTAACCATACTAGATCATCAGAGTGTTTGAAGTTTTAGCTACACGTCTTGGACCACTTCCCTTGTAGAAATTCTGCTAAGACATTCAGATTCATTTTCCTAAAACTCAGAGGTGAAAATGGACATAGAGAAATCTCATAGAAGTGCCTTACGTTCTCTATCACCTGATTGTGTGGTTTGATTATCAGTGACTCTCGCATAGCAGGAGTACTGCTGTTCGGCGTCAGGCAACCAATACAGATTAATGTTAACTATATATTCAAATTGTGAATGGGTCTCTGCCGCCGGTAACACAAAGCATGCTAACCATGATAGCGGACACCCGGGGTCGTTACTGACGTTCAGTAATTCATTCAGATTAGTTTTAACGATATTCAACATGTTATTGTTTTGACTGATTGATATCTATGACATATAAAGACAAGCGGGCGAGTTTATATCAATTATTAAACATCAGTCCACCTCCCTGCCAGCTCGCTGAATTTATTGGTATTGTCTTGTACAGCTAACAGGCAGATGAATTTATGCCATCAAATTGTGTCGACACAGGAAGACAAGACGAGTCATATAATGGAGGTATTATTGGGCAGTTTCTTTGCAGGGGTATGTTCTTTGGAGGGCCGCGTATAACACTCATGACCAATAAACGACCACAGTTACTCAATGTTCTTTCTCAGTGTTATTCTTAATAACAATAACCCTTATCGTGTTTCTCATCAAAAGACCACAATACACTATTGTTGAGCCTACCATTCTGTGTGTTGTGGGCAAATACAACATTAGGTGATAACTACAAGCATCACCTAGCAACCACGGAACAGGTATATGTACCTAGTGTTGCTCCTGTGTATCGCAGGAGCAGCGCTCTGATATCATTATCACCTTTGGCAACGTCTCGGTTAACAATCACCCACGGGTCGCTCTTACAGTCGGTTTTAAACATTGTTCCTGAAGTCAAAACACACTGACGCAAATCAAAGCATCATTTTCGTACAGAAATCAAGATGTGTTAATATGATTCAGTGATGGGATTCACGATTACTGAATTTATGTGGTGAGGTGGGTGTGCAGCGAGTGCTAGTTTGGAATAATGAGAAAATGGTGCGCACTCAATCAACCGTTGAAATAATCACTGTATGTCGAATACAAGGTTTGTTTCCATCGTTTTCCGGGAAGACGCTTCAGCCACTTCATCATAGAGGCGGATATTAATATAATGACTTCAAAATGTGTTTAGAGGTGGTGAACTATAGAGAATAATTTATGATAGGACATCAGAACATAAACGACGAGGAGGAAGTAAGTCTAAGGCGTATTTTCAGTATTTCAGATTATCTGTGTGTAAACTGTCGATAGAGTGGGTCAGTCTTTGAGGCATTAGAGTATATCCAGATAACACACACACACACGCACACACACACGCACACACACACACACGCACGCACACACGCACGCACACACACACGCATGCATGCATATATATACATGTGACATGTGGTCTGCACTCTGAGAAAATATGCGAATAAAACTAAAAAAAGTCATACAGTTCAATGTTAGAAACAGAGTCTTTGAGGCTTGGCGCTTTCATGGTGTGTTATGATGGAAAGTTGAAGTATGAAACAGTTGAATGGTACTTACACAATGCCATCACCACCTTATTATATATACGTATTGTCAGTCTGAGTGCGGTCTTCTGTGTTCGTAAACAACGATGTAAGCGAACAGTCACAATAAAATACTTTCATCATTGTATACGTCATCAATAACACAACAGACTGCTTGTTTAATCATCATCTCAGAGAAAAAATACCAACAACGCAATCTGCCTGCTCTTCTGTCATCAGGAGCTGGCTGGCTGTTACATATAAGACTTTAGAGAACACAAACCGTGATTAGTTAGCCAATCAAACCCTTATAATGTTTTCAAGAGAAAGTGAGTACTTTCAAAAATAACAAAATGCATGAATACTTGTGTTTTACCTAAGGAGGCAGTCTGATGACATTTGCTGTGACGTAAATGCGTTGAATATAGAGCGGCTTCAGCGGCCAATAGAGCCTCAAGTCGACATTTATATGGAAGTATCGGTCTGCCTGCTGAATCATTGTTTCATGAAATCACGCCGAAACAAATGAAACACTAAGTCGATGTGCCAGAGTGGAACCATATGTTGAGATTGTGCATATTTCAGAAAAGATGTCTTGGAATTCTTCTTACGTAAAGGCTGCAAACACCAGGAACAAACATAAAACACATTAATACACAACGGAGTTCAAGTTTCTGTTATAGCCCGATGGCTCTGAAGTATCTTCAAGGATATGCTTCCATTTCAAACAAGCAAAAACTCGCATCGTAATATACATCTACAAACAGCAAGATGGGAAATCCAAGTGACGCACAGTTTTAGGTGAGTGTATGAGTAGCGAGAACATGTAAATGTACTGTTGTTACAGAGGGATAACTATTGGACATTTCAACACGGAATGAAAATTATAAAAGTGATAGGCCAAACATTAACAGGAAACTACGCTATAAAGTGTGATTATGTAGACCCAGTTGTTGTTTCTGCTGAGTCATATGCTGTGACATATATCTCATTTTGCTGAGAATTGAAGTAATTATACATTCTCAGTTACATTAATCCATTAAAAACAACACCCAAACCAAGGAACAATCAAACCATTATTCTCGCCTGTACTTAATGGTACCAATCCATTCACGAAGTCTCGCGAGAAGTCGATGTTCTGTTGTGTGTCACCTAGTTCCTAATGAGCTATTTAAGAAGGTAAATAGGACTACAATCAGTCCCAGGATTTCCTTATTTGGACTGACAACAATTGGCACATGCATGGTACTAATCGTCTACAGCAAGGCCTAGATTTTCGAAGCTCTCTTATGACTAATATAAAGACAGTGGGAACTTAATGTTAATGTATGGCTCTTAAGACTATCTTAGCGCTCGGTTCTAGGCCGAGGATCGCGACAAGATGATCAGACACTTGGATGTATGTGTTGTAATAGAATTACAGACAGTTTTACATATGAATGGATTCAGTTCCATGTGGGGAGATAACAAGTTGTATAATTACATCGCCAAAATCGTTTTCATGATGATTACTCTTCTAATAGCATAGTTTATGGTTGATTCCCTGTAAATCATGCATGTGTTCTCTGTGATTATGCAGGCTCGATTACTTACAGACCGCAACCGTATTGGAACACTGCTGAGTGCGGCGTAAAACACTAAACTCACTCACTCACTCACGATGATGCCTGATGTGATCGTATCCCGGTCCTCGGATGGCAGGCCTCACAACCACATTCAAAACAAGGCAATTGTTCATGATAACTAACCACCAGCATAATGCTGTACAGTGAAGATAACTGCCCCAGACACCACTGCGTTAGAGTTAGACATGTCATCTGTATGGCTCCAATAAAATTGTTTGAAACGTTTGCTAATATGTTGCATAATATAACTCTGGTGATACAGCTAAAAAGAAATGCTGTCAGTTCAATAATTCCAGTAGAGCATGTTGACATATTTTACCTCAGCTTCACGTGTCTTTGTCTTCGAGAGCAGTTGTCCAATCAATCATCCGCCAGCTCTTTGAAACCTGCCATGCAAATCACGCGAGAGAAATACTGTAATATGTGACTGCATGAAACAGTGTGTGACAATAAACACAGTCTCCAGTGTCAGCCGTGTAATGAAGAGAGTTTTGAACTTTGTTTCAGCCATGATATAAGTCTCGCCTCGTTTTATGTGTGTTGTGGTGACAGAGCGTATCAGTGAATACATATATGGTCCTCTTTTAGTTTACTTATACCAAGGGAGGTAACTCTTTCATCTCTCTTTTGTTTTGGGGCTCATAAGTTCAGTCAGAGAGACTAACAGTGTTGTAGGTTATCCCTTGTTCAGTGTCGTTCTTGAGAATATTGTATGTACGTGATTGGGTGTGTGCTTGTGTTCGTCCGCGAGCGCGTGCATGTGGACACACCCCATTTTTGTATTGCTACCAGACAGAGACATACCAAAATCAGTCGCTTCATACACATACCAGGCCTGTATGTCGTCTCAGTCCCTCTCCGACTCCTGTCTGGATAGCAACATCCAACATAACTCATCGAGTCGAACCAGCGATTTTCCATCCATTCACTAGACCACTTTAGTGAACACACCAGTTGAGTGAATGAGTCTAGTTTTACCCCGCTTTTTGCAATACTCCAGCAATTTCACAGCGATGAACACCGGAAATAGTTTCACAGATTGCATCCATGTATGGAATCGAACAGTGAGCGAACGCTTTAACGAAATTGTTACCCCGCCGCTCCGCGCGATATTCGGTATTTTTAAGGTCAGTAACACAAGCGTCACTGGAACTGACAGAGGTGTACTCCTCGTCTGTCTCTGGTTCAGGATCAAAAAGGGTATATAGGTCCCGTTCGAGCATAAGATACAACCTTGTCTGATGCAACTGCAGACAGAGGCAAACTGAGGCGATACGATAAATTGTGCGCATATTCAGGTGTACACTTGACTTGTTTTTGCATGTCTTTATTACAACTATCGTCGTGAGCGGAATATGCAAACACCCTTGTATTGCTTGGCAAATAATTTGTTTCAAAAACTGCACACACACATTTCTGAAGGTCCGGGGTAGAATAGGCCTTCAGCAACTAGTGCTCACCATAAAAGGCGGCTATGCATATTGTTTGTCGTAAGAGGCGACTAACAGGATCAGGACCTCTGACTTGATTGACACATGTCATCGGTTCCCAATTGCGCAGATCGATGCTCATGCTGTAGATCACTGGATTGTCTGGTCCAGACTCGATTGCTCCTAAACTCACTCACTATACATGTATGTATGTATGTATGTATGTATGTATGTATGTATGTATGTATGTATGTATGTATGTATGTATGTATGTATGTATGTATGTATGGGGCAAAGAAGGGATTTTGTCAGAAAGTTTGGGGCATGGAAGGGATTTTGTCAGAAAGTCACTAAGTTGTAAAATTACGAGAGATTAATAAATACATTCCACAGATATGTTACTGCAAGCATACCCATAATCAGCGTGTCATACTGTCTGACAGTGGCTCACCAGGGCCCATATTCTCGAAACGTTCGCACCCCTAAGAATTATTAACTTTCATCGTAGCCAATATGTCAAGAAGCTTAAGAAGGTCGTAAGGTTAGAGATGTTTCGAGAATTACTAGCCAGGACTAAATAGGGATTCGAACTGTGAACTACCCAATCACGAGGCCATGAAAATGCAATGCTCGCCCTTTGGTTGTAAGTGCAGGACATTGATCAAAGTCAGTCTTTTCAGAATTAGGTTCCACCATGCTAAAATCAATTACAGAGCCTTTGCTATTGTACATAGCCAGCAGCATAGTGACTGTCGGGGACCCAGGCGTTCCCAGTTATTGCAGGCAAACATGTCTTTAATCTCGACACACAATGGAAGCAGTGAGTTCGGAGGGTCGATATACTAAGGGAGGTAATTCTCAACTGACCGCTTGGTGGCACTAAGTGAAACTGATATCGCCATAGCAACATGTTTGAATGGATATTGATTATATTCCAGGGTGCGTTTCGGAAAGTGCGTTCAGCAAATGCTTTCGAGTGAGATGTAGAACATAACAAATGAGCCTGGAAATCTCTTTACTCATAGCCGCAGGCTCTTTATCTCCTTGGCACACATTCGCTTTGATTAATACTGGTTGAAGTTTAACATGCCGTTTAACACACTTTCAACTGATTGGGTTGTAAGTTACATTTCTTTAATAACTTAAAAATATTTCTCACCACCTAAGGGACGGTAGGGTTAGCCTAATGGTTAACGTGTCTGCTCCTCGCGTTGAAGACCTGAGTTCGATTCCCACATGGGTACAATGTGAGTATCCCATTTCAGCTGTACCCTACCTTGATATTGCGTTAATATTCCTAAATCGGTTAGAACAGTGATCCCTGTAAGGAATGCGGGTTAGGTTCGGAGGGCCCAGCTCGGTAATTTAGTAGACTGAGTGTCTTCATACCCCAACCCATAGGAAGGGGCTCCTTACATCAATCACTGGTTTGATTTCATTTGTTAAGCATTCTTTAAACTGCACACCGTCATATAGCTGGAGTATTGTTAACTCTGGCGTCATTTCAAAGAAAGTCTTTCTACCCTATGCAATGGCGTGTATCATAACGACATTGTTTAAAATGCCGTCCTGAGGATTGTGTTAATGTGTTATTTGCATCCGCGAGTTAGTCTGTGGATATTTCGGTAATGAACGGGTCGCCATTATATCATGCTTGCCGTGACAGGTGACTCAGGGGGATTGGAGGGGATATTCAGTGACTTACCTGAAGCTCATACTTTCAGTCACTGATTGGATTACTTAATGCCAAATAACTGCAACTGATTACGTAGTTATAGGAATATTGTTGTGACACACCTCCACTCAATGGGTCATTTTTGTGTATTATGTAGCATGGAGTGAGTCTCTATTTTCTGTATCTCTTCACTTCCAGTGAGTGAGAGTGAGTGAGTGAGTGAGTGAGTGAGTTAAAATGTTACATCGCATCGGCAATTTTACAACCATATAGAGATGAAATCGAGGTTATCAATATAAAAGGTCTGTCGACAAAGGACAGTTATACTAACTAGACTGTCACAGATATATATTTTAAAACGGTAATGAAATCTAAAACAGTTTATATAAAGGACGATACAATATGAATACAGGCCATAGATCGCTAACAACTGAAGGTAGATCACCATACTAGGGACCATGAGGACTTAAGGAACCTTTATTTCCTGCATAGACCCGAGTTGGATTTAAACAATCCCTTCAGTCGCTGGCGCGGACATTACACGTGGATGATTAGGCACATGATTGTTTACATTAAACACAAGATGTACATATTGATATGACTAGTCTAATATTTTTACTATAGGGGATAGCATTCCATAATCGTGAAAATTTGGGTTAACATGCGGCTTCTACACTACATATTTGACGTATGAGGCGACTCACATGGCCAGTTGGTCTTCTTGACTGGTTAATGTTATGTCATCATATCCCAGTTACGTCTATCAATTCTTGATGTCGATCGGATCGTCTTGTTCAAAATCAATAATCATTTTATTATTAGTCCGGCGTCAGGCTACAGCAGACAAACAAAACAAACAACCAAACAAGCAATAGATGAGAAAAAACACGAACACTCCTTCATGAGTCATAAACAGTCACTGAAGAACGAGAGTTGCAAAAAAAGAACATATCGACTAAACGCATCTGGGCATTTTCTAGCACGAACTCCTCCAACACGTGGATGACCTTCCCCCAAAATCCTTTAGGCCCCACAATGAGGATGCCCGGAATGTTTGAACACTGCAAAATTTCAATACACACTTTATAGAAAATTAAAAGATGTTGAACTGTGCGCAATACTAACACGAATAAATCACCCGCCCCTGCACGAGCATAGCAAGCTCTGTGTTGTTCTAATCTCATTGATTTTTGTGTTTCGTATTCCCTGATGGCCACAGCGCTGGTGGGAAGAACGATGGAACAGAAGCCATTCCCTGTGTGTCAGTCACTAGTCTAGCTCACCCATAGTTGGCCTTATGGACATCTAGATAACACTGTACAGTAGGGATAGCGGGGACAGCTCAAGTGCCTTGGATCGGGCAGGTTGTGGCTCATGATCAATTGAACCTTTCCAGGGTAAGTACAAGTATTCTCGTCTACTCCTGCAGCATTGTTCACAATCATGATTTTGATGATGCATGGTGGTTTTAGAATTTCGATATCAAGCAAATGACCTGTCAAAATGCAATGATCTTCATAAATGAGGAATAACTGCCCGGCAGGGACAAGTGTGACATATTGTATCATATGTGTTGCAATATCAAGGACAACAAAGCTGGTAAGCGATATCTATTTAACGCCTGAAGAACCATTTACATGAAGGAAACCCTCTTGTTGACTGGCTTTCATAATTGTGTCAAAGGTAATTAATCAAAGTCACTAAATTACAACCAGCTGTAAAGAACGAGGGCTGAATACCCAATCTTAAAACTTGTTGATAAAAGATCTGATCTGTTTTTTCGACGTCCTCACTGCTTCAGGCGGCAAACATCAGGTTTTCGCCTCAGTGAATGCATCAACAGAGTTGATTGATTGGCTGTATTTTTCGTCTGTGTTGCATGACGCGATGCATTAGTGGCGTCTGAGGGGAGAATATTAAGAATCTTATCATGGTGTACTTACATGCTGGTCCCTGGTCTCAGTGATGGCGGAAACATAATCCTACCCACTTCCCAAATCATATAAGAATTTAAATTGAATGTCAATTAGGAAAGAAGTTTATGTGTTGTACATTCAAAATACAGAATAAACATAGTCTTTTCATGCTGTCAGTTTATTACAGCACTTGGAAATTGTAAGCGTTCACAGGTAAAACAAATAAGAAACAATCACCTCTCGAGGACTACTGACACGTATAGCGAATCTAGGTTAATGTAGGTCTGGCGTTTACCTACATATGTCTTTACCAGGATTTACAGCATCATACTTGTCGCAAGCATCCTTTTGTTACAATAACTGTGTCAATAAACCATTGAAAGGAACTCTGTAAATAAGGGTAATGTCCCTGATATATCAGTATTGATCTTTGTGTCAACATCGTTACTCAAATCAAACTCCAATATCGCCATGGTGGTATTGATGTGGGAGATGAAGAGCAGTCATTGATCTCATATTGGCGATAAACACTGAATGTATATTATGGGCAGTATCCTGTACCATATCACCTTTATGGAGGTCTGTGAGTCCCAAATAGTGTGATGTTGTATTAAATTATTATTACAGACCCTTTATGCAAATAGGCAGATTCGACAGGAAAGCTTGTTTTCCTCTCTCTCTGAATACCATATGACCACTCCTTTTGAATTACGAACACTAAACTGCACTGGGTTAGTGTAACATGTAATGTAAACAGACCCTTCTGCATTTGTTGTCGTTGTCCGAGCTGTTTGGTTGCTTGTCGAGTTACATCTTGGGTGTAAGCCCTGCTCTGTGCATAAACATGTGTTCTTTGTGTCTTGCATGGTTCCTGTGTATGCTTTTGTTGAGATGGCATTGATCTTGCAGAATTTGTTCAGATGGTTTCTGCAGTTTGATCTTACACCAATAACAACCACTGACATTTGTCTGCAGGTTTACCAGCTTAGATTAAGACCCGTTATATGGGTGATGCACAAATTCTGTCTTTCATCTTTCAGTTGCCTCCACTGAATGATAAGAAAGGGTCCAAATCAGCAGTTTAATGAACCAATTATTGATATTTTGCCATTTCTTCAAAAGATTGTATGGCATTCAGGTACATATTTAGGAAGCGAAGCACAAGACATTAAACATACCAGTATTTTGAGGACAACTCATTTCATCCCTAGATGGCGAGTTGGAGCAAAATGGTTACTTAAGCCCCTCAAGTGTCCTTCAGCTAGCAAATGCACCGAACTCACGCCATGTTTGTGTCGTGCTTTCTCTCATTTTCCTGGTGCGAACATACGATGATAAAATGGCCCGAATATCCATAACCTGCTCATTTCAAAGGAAATTTCCCCTGCCTTCATCCTCCGTGCTAGTAAATCATTCGGACGTCGATGTGTAAATGTCGTGGGATAAAGGATGTTCTGTTTGGAAGCCATCTTGCACGGAATCTGCCACTAGTTTCACGTCGGATGAGGGCCGGGGATGACTTCATCGATAGTTCTTTAGAGATGATGATTTGAACCTTTTTAACTCTTTACTTCCTTCAGATCTCCCTAGACGTGTTTGTATGAATTTTCCTGGTTAATAAAGCATCGAATCACACTTCCCTGCATTTTATCGCCAAAGCTATGCTCTTTTATGGTACTAAATGCTGAATATATATTCGCTCGAAGATTTTAGGTGAACTCAAGCTTTAACGCTATACCCTCAGTAGACAAGTAGCCTGGTTATATCCCCAATGACTATATGTCAATAAAAAGTGTTTTCTGAACTGTCTGTGGAAACTGTGAATATAATGTATTCTTTTAAGTATTGATATAATTCTTGATAACACATATACCCTTCAACTTCGTCGGACTGTGTGATGTTTAGACTCCCCTGAAGACAAGGTTCTGCTCTACACGTTCCACCAAAACACCAAGAGCTAAAAGCCCAGGAGTCATTGATTGCATATTTCCCTTACGGTGTATCTTAGGTTTTTTAAACTGATCGTCATCTCAATAAATGCTGTTTCCATGGCACCCTACTAATGAAGAAAAGACAATATTTACCTTGTTTGCTTACGTTTAGGGTAAACGGAATTGTGTATGACCAAATATGAATGTTACCTCGCTTTGAATGTTATTCTCGCTTTGGCAAGGGGTGAAAACACGTGAACAGTTACAGCAAATGAGTGTAGTTTTACGCTGTTTTCATCACAGTTCGGTGGCCCATTACGTCCTTCAGGAATGACTTCACTCACTGTCCTAAGTTTGGAACCTACTTGACAAATGAACGTTTTAAACATGAGGCTTTTTAAAATCTGTAATAATGTTTGGACTTAGTTTTCTATGACACCTGTATCACGTTAGCGGTTAGGCTCAAGAATTCCAAGCGTCTGTGTCGTATTTCCCCCCTAACATATGCGGAAAATTGTCATCCTGTTACCTGTACCATTTTAGTGTGTAGATTTACGTTTCATGGTCGTGGCAGGATCGGCTGACCGTGGTCTTCTTGTTGATACTGTTTATTTGTTTCTCAACATTATGGCTCTGGTAAATGTCTGCAACCACACGTTGTCTTACAGGTCGTCAAATGATGCTCTATTCCTCGAGACAGTCAGCCCAAATCACTCACCTGAATGTAATAGATCTCAGTGATCCATGTTTAATAATAACAGATACATTCAGACATGAATGACCCTAATTTATTCTCTTCATGACAGTTAGAACTTATCATATGAAACAGTAGCTACAACAATGGTAAACCAACATAATGTGATTGTACGTCAACAAAACACTTACCTGTGCGATAACGGTAACCAATTTAGACAGGGCACGTGCCAGTTAACACTGCACTGCTTGGTCTATTGATTTCTGTTACAGTACCTGACAATATTAGGAATTCTGTCTGTTTTCTGTTATTTCTCTAAACAAACGTAAGATGTCTTTGGTCGATTAAGTATACAATTCATGAATATATACTGTCGACTCGCCTAATAGAACCTCATAGCGCTGTTCCATTTCATATTCTGTGTGTTGTCTCAAGTCGAACTGTAGTTATATATGTCTCCACTGGTTATTCATGATTCCGTGCAAGAGGTGGTGTGAGCGTACTGTCAGCGTACATGCAAACCCTTGGGGCACGCCGGAGGACTATGTGCTGGGACACATTCAAATCTAATGTATGACTGTGGCTGCAAACTCCAACATATATTCTTAGAAGCCCATGGGAAATTTAACATGATAACGTTTACAAAATATAATGTAGTGTTTCCGAAAATGTTTTTTTTTTCTGTAAAATCCGTAAACATGATTTTTTGTTGAATTTCACACGCAAGTCACATATCTCATCTTCAGGTCGTGAGATAGAGGGTTGGAAAGCCCGAATTATGGCAGGTTTTGTTTGGCTGTCTAACGCCACATTTAGCAATTTTCCAGCTTAATGATGGTCTATCAATAATCGAGTCTCGACCAGACAATCGATTTATTGACACCATAAGATCAATCTACGCCACTGTGATACGATCACATGCATGAGCCAAATCAGCAAGTCTGACCACCCGATCTCGTTAGTCGAATCTTTGATGAAGACCAACTGATCTTCACGCCTACCCTTAGCAGGTCATTAGCGTTTACCACCGTGTTGATCATGGTTAGGGTGCTGCTAAACCTCGAAACATTAATCAGGCCCTAAACTTGAAATATCTGTTATAAAATCCCCTTTAGCAACAATCCATCACGACCTACTTCAATTGGAGATGACTATAATCTATTCGATTTTCCCATTTTGTCATCACATTGTCAAGAACCTCTTCATTTTGCATCGGACAAACTCCAAGATGGAAATTGTAACCGCAAGCCGAGAAGAAGCCAAACACTATCCATCACAAGAGGCACCAAGGCAAATTAACTTAAAGATTGTACTGGCCAGTGAGGCTAAAATCGATGAGTATAAATCTTGAATAAGCCACCCCTGTCCATGTATGCTCCTCGCGTCAGGTTTGACAGGTCGCCCTAGCACAGAGCTCAACTTAAAGCTTGGCATTATAACGGTCGGAGTAATCGTTGTTTTAGCAGGAATATTGGGCAATGGAGTGCTCACATTAGACAGATTAAGACTCCATGGAAGGATTCCAAGCTTGAAATACCTTTCAAGAGACAGTTTTAGATCGTCATGTCGTGAATGTGTAATTAGGAGAAATGACAGATATAGGAAAAGGTAATTAGCCGTTTTGGACTTCCAACTTGTTACCCAGTGCCCACTGGCTGGAAAGTTGAACAAGGATTTCAAGAAGGTTTTCTCCTTGACAGTGTGAAACGTTGTTAACTGGCAATCGATATGCTAAAACGACCGTTGTGATTGAATGTTAGCTAGAATGTGTTTAAAGAACATGTGAAAACATCGTCACATTATAGTTTATTGATGGAAAGCTCCTTCAGATTTTGACAAATAAGTTTGTTTGTCAAGATTTGCGGGTTCCGGCAGAACACGTGGTCGTTTTCGGGCGTATTCCGCAAGAACTGTTTTCGGTTCATAGAGTTCTGAAGTTTGCTGAATTTATAACCTGACAATTAGGCTGACCAGACATTTGCTAGCTTTCAAACGAACACTTGGTCTCAACAATATCTAGCATGATGGCGAACGTGAAAATCTCTTCAATGGACCTATTCTGACAGCATGATTTCTTTATACCACTGCGGAAAGATATGGTTCATTATTGTATAATGCAGAGATTCTTGTATTAGAGTACTTGTATTATCAACTGTCATAAATCATTTGCAAGGCTTCTGTTTACTTAATTTGTTTCACGCCTGCGAATCATAGCTCTGTTTCAAATTGTATATGAAAGTACGCTTAAATTAGATCGTAAAATAGTGACATTATAAGAATGAAACAACAAAAACATATGACTTCTGCTAAACAGACACAGGGAAGCTGATATTGATCGATATCCAACTTATAGCTTTTCACGTACCTTAACCTAAAACCTAACATTCTACGTTGCATCCGAAAACAGAAAATCCAACATGATGGAATAATCCTGTCGATGCAATGCAGTGTTGTGGATCTGAAAGGAACCTTCTACGAATCCTACTGTAGTGGATATTGTTAGTGTGTGGTTAGACAGGAGTATACGGTATTTGTATCGTCTAAGTTCAATATGTAAGTTCTAATGGTGTACTTCATGTACACTAGTGGCTCAACTTCTGTTTTATAATTCCTCGAATTCTGTTATTAGTAGCCTGTAACATATCCGGAAGAAACTGTGTGCCTCATTAGAATACAAGACAGCGAGGTATTCAGAACGCCTCCCCCTTTTTATCCAAGGCTCCATAATTACGTTTAGTCTCATAGCCAGAAGCTTGTGAAGTCAGTTAATCCACCAGTGTGCACAGAATGCAGACACCTTCAGAGGATACTTTGCCATAGTTCATTAGAACTGGTTCCAGAAAATCCGGATTCGAGAAGGAAGTAGGCGATAAATGGCGACTATTGGGGTTCGTTAACGTCTTGAGATGAATGTCCTCCTGGGCTTGGCTTCACTGGTGTTTGGTGTGATGTGTCTAGTTTATTCCTGACAGTGACATATGGCTTGAAATGACCATTGTTTGCTCTCTACTAGCTGTTGCAGTTAAGTACCTATTTGATATTGTTCCCATGACGATGCAAATGTATTTCAGACATGAATGTTACATGACTTTTGTTCTTTAGTCTTTAGTCTTTACCCACACACACTAACAATGACTAAAACAGCATCCTGCCAACTCATTAGTTGACTCGCCGACTGTTTTACTCATCCACTGACTCACAGTTACCGACTGACGCAATGAGACGCAAGCCCACGCACATTTTCACTCACTCACCTCACATGACAAACACTAGATCCTACTCTTTCACTCTCAGTAACATTGTATGGATCTGTAGGGGTACAGCCCACTTATATTTTAAAACAACTGTACATTGTATAACCTTCCTTTAATGCTTTCTCGATTGGATGTAACAATAATGGTGAGTTGAATTCAGTGTTGGGTTTATATGACATACTGGAGTGTGTGTGCACGTGTGTACTGGAAGCACTGAACACACTAGTAGATGTGTTACCTCTGAATGCCAGGAGTCATCAGGCAGGGTAACAACAAGCACCATCTTTTCTTCTGTTCGAACTGATGTTCTAGCGACTGGACCACAAGGCAGTGATGCTTGTGACAGCTGTGACCCTAACGTTCCTGTCCCTCTATGTAAGCGAAATCATGATCCGTTCATTCTTAAACCATCAACGAACGCACGCTCCGCGCAGTTCTAACACTGTATGTGATGATAGGCTCATTCTGAAACTACTAACAATGACTTGACACAAAGTAGCACAGGGCATTTCTAACACTGTATGTGATGATATGTTCATTCTGAAACTATAAGCAATGACTTGACACAAACTAGCACAGTGCATTTCTAGCGCTGTACGTGATGATAGGCACATTCTGAAACTATTAGCAATGACTTGACACAAACTAGCACAGGGCGTCCCTAACACTGTATGTGATCATACGTTTATTCTGAAACTATGAGCAATGACTTGACACAAACTAGCACAGTGCATTTCTAGCGCTGTACGTGATGATAGGCACATTCTGAAACTATTAGCAATGACTTGACACAAACTAGCACAGGGCGTCCCTAACACTGTATGTGATGATACGTTCATTCTGAAACTATTAGCAATGACTTGACGCAAGCACGTTCAGGGCATTCCTAATACTGTATATGCTGCGGAGATGAAATAACAGATACCTTTAATCACCAGGGGTGACGTTACGTCAAACATTGATATCCTGTTTAGCTTAACTGCTTCCACCATGGCCTTGTTGACGTTACAGAAAACCAGAACACTTTCGTAGGATTTCTGGACAGAGTATGTTAGGTCGACTGCTCTTGTTACTTATCAGGTAATTGTGGGACCTTATTCAGTAGCATTCAGACACGTCGTGCGTGCAATCGGCACCTTCCTCTTCATAAGTGACAAATTACCGAATGACAGCTAGCAATGTCACAACCGACGTTCTCCATGGAAACCGAACATTAGTGTGTTTTTAGGTCTAGATGCCATTTTCATGGGTGATTCTGTTCACATCACCGATTACTATATAATGAATGGAACGTTCTGCGCTATGTGCTGGAGAGTTTGATAATAACGAGACGTGAAGAGTTAACACCAATCCGTTTAGTGATGAATACTGTATCTGTACCACGTACTGACTCACACCGACATGTTTAGTCTATACTGATACTTTGAATGATTAATGAGGCGTGAGATGAAATGGGTTTTAGTGTCGCGTTCAATATTACCGCACCTACAGCAACCTGCATGAATATTTGTGGCATCGCCTAAACTAGTCTGGTCATCTACTGCTGTACGGCACTAGTGCACTGAGATATTTGTGGCCGTGTAACAATGGATACCCCACTCAGACACAGTCTATTGACTCCGATCCGATCAATCCTTGTATTCACTTTCACTCGAGTGGCAGACACTGCTATAACAATATTTCAACGACTTTTGTTTTGTCCTTTTCTATGTTTTACAGATTAGGATAGAATGCAGCAGAGAGGGTTTGGTCAGGTTGGTAAAGCTCACCATCAGCTCTGGGCCCTTGCCCCCTGTACACGTAGCCCAGACAGCGAATGGGACTTCTCCCAGGAAACACTGCCTAGTCGAACCCACCAAGAACGTTCCGGAGAATGTGAAGGCATCCCAACGCTGCAGTCTTCTGCATTACCCAGATTGTCAGAAGGGTTGTGTTCCCGGTGGAGAACCCGGGCACTCTCCTGATCTGCACCAATAGATCAGAAGGTACCAATTCAAGGGCACAGACAACAATGGGGAGTCTGACGACAGTGTACTTGGGATGCAGGCAAGACATTTCAAAGGCGAGGTCCGTATATCTATCATGCTTTTCCTGAATCTTGCCAATCACGTTGCTGTCAAAAGGGACAGAAAATTTGAAAGCATCATTTTCCAGGACGCCCTGGACATGTTCAGGGTCGTACCATGGATGTAACTCGGGGTCAAAGCCACAGGCATGGCGGAGACGATAGTAAAAGCAGCGAGCCATGCCATCATGTCTTTTAAGATATGCGGTTACTCCCATCGCTGTACCGTCCTGCAGTACATCGCATACTAACATTTGGATAGCGCCGATATTCAGCTCAACCGCTCAGAGGTTCGGATGCTTTATTACCGCTTAGAAGTTGGTAGGTAATATGACAACGAATGATATAGATTTACAATTTCTTTAATATTTACACCACGACGTTTCTGGGCTACTTCTTTACACAATGTGATAACGAGCAAAATATATGGTATGTACAGGAAGTCAGTGAGATCGCCATTCGTTGACATATGCTTAGAGGCTGTTTTCCCCTTGATCTCTGGATGCCAATTTCAGTGGCACATCGTAGTATCAATCTCAATTCCCCGGGGTTTTTATAACTAACGGAGCTACTAGGCGCACCGAGTTAATGGGGCTTTCCTATCCTTACGAGGTATCCATTCACATCTGGGTGGACTACGTGTTTTCACGAATTCATGTTGCCACCATCTGATCATTTACCAAGGCATTCGTGGTTCTTGTGAGGGCACAGGGTTGTTCACTGTACAATAGAGGTCCCACACTGAAAGTCACAGGTCTGCACGTTCCCGGCACCTCAAGCTGGCTGAATCACTATCCAGGCGCCTTAGACAGCTCCCCCACCACGCCCCCGGGTGTCTCAGTACACTAGTATTGTACTGGGTTAGGTAGTAGAACCAGCAACCGGGCTGTTCTCCAGACAGGGTGAGTGAGTGAGTTTACTTTTACGCCGCACTCAGCAATATTCCAGCTATATGGCGGCGGTCTGTAAATAATCGAGTCTGGACCAGACAATCCAGTGATCAACAACATGAGCATCGATCTGCGCAATTGGGAACCGATGACATGTGTCAACCAAGTCAGCGAGCCTGACCACCCGATCCCGTTAGTCGCCTCTCACGACAAGCTTATTCGCCTTTTATGGCAAGCATGGGTTGCTGAAGGCCTATTCACGGGTCTCTCCAGACAGGCACTGTATTAACTTGAACACAGTCAAATGATTGCTGATGTATGTATACGGTCCATCTGTGGTTCGAGAGTCTGAAGTTTGTATGCAAGAGGCAGTATTCCCTGACGTCAATACCCTTGCTGTATATTCAAAGTTATTACCCACGCGGTGAAACATAACCGGTGTCATATACATGTGCACATGTCACTTGTGCCTAGCAACCACTGGCTCTGTATTTCTTCGTGTGATGTCTTTGAACACAAGTGTTACCCCTTGGAATTGTAGGTTACACTAAATCCCAACTAACCTGTCCGGATTTACAGACCGTTGTTATAGCCCTAAGGTGCGTATGTCCAACAAAATTACTCTGCAAAATTACATCAACAGTATAATAACCTTTTGCCGCGATTGATTTTGGGGAGAACCGTATTCAATTTCAGCAAAATATCTATTTGATTTTTATCGACGTTGAGAGACCTCGCTGCTTCTAACCTAGTCCGTTGACCTCCTAAATAGCCCTGTGTTTGACGTTGCATTGCGGCACCGGACGCCCATGTCCGTGGTCCCATCCGGCCTCTGAGTTATGTACATTGCGTCTCATTACATTACGTCAGTGATCACGTCCTCATGTCTTATTATAACAGACGTTGTAAATGTCACATCTATTTCTAACACGGTACCAACTCAACGGCATCCATCGATCCCTGCTTTTTCAGCAGTGTGATTTCTTTTCAAAGCATATAATTCCGGACTCGCTGAGAGGAAGGAACCAGTGATGAGGAGGGCAGATCGTGTCTGATGATTCCCCTGGCTGTCACATGAGCCATCTGTTTTTGCGTCCCAGAGATTATCAATACCAGTTCTTTGTTAAGGTATCACAACCTGTCCGTTTCGTCCCCTTAGTGCTGAGGAATTTAACATATACAAGTGTAGGTAGCTAGTGAAAGGTAATTGAACTGCAGTCTTCGAAGGCGAATAGTTAGCAAATTATTTGATGCATTGAGGCGATTAATCCTTTAATATCCGTTGTGGGATAGGCTGGAGTTGGGTGTCTTTACGGTTCATTCTGTGTCACGACCATCAGTTCAATCATTCTTCTGGCAACTGATGGTTTCAGCGTGGTCAGCTTTTGTCATCCTTCTTGAAGACCACTCCTGTTCAATTATTTCTAAAAGACACGAAAGGAAATCATTATATCAATACGATATTCAAACGGTACTTGTGGGACTTTGTCCTTTTGAAGTACCTAGGATGTTCTTTTCCTCCGTCTGTCACAGAGCTTGTCCGTATTGGATATAGCAGAGGCATATGGCACAAAACCCGTTCATCCTATTTTAACATCAAACCTCTGAAATGCTGAATACTGAATACTGCAATGTTTTTACATTCCGTTCAGCGAATTTCTCTTTTTTTCACTTTCACTATAGACTTGCATATCCTTGTTATGTGTATGTAAACATGCACGATACCAAGAAAAACCTTAGACGTTTGTTCCTATTCTTGTTTATCAAGTGTGTTGGGTATCACCGTCTGGAACTTAGTGACTTTACTGGAATTTACTCTCTACACTTGTAAACCTTCCCTTTTAAAAACGGAATCTGGTGTTAGTAAGAAACGCGTTATGCTCCAAAGGTCCAGAAAATGAACACCGTGTTGGTTGCACTGGTTACACTTTGTTTGTTTGTTTGTCTGTTTTTAACGCCCCCCACACATCTCCCAGCTATATGATGGCTTTCCGTAAATAATCGAGTATAGACTCCCAAATCTGGAGTTTGATGTCATGATCATAGATCTACGCAACTGATATATGACATGAATCGACTAAGTCTTCGAGCCTGGTCAAACAATAGTCACATCTTACAAGCATTGGGTTGTTACAGAAACATGGTAGGCTGACCATAATGATTTGTTTATTGTTTATACATGTTGCTTTATACATAGAGCCCATACATAGAGCCCATACATAGAGCCCATACATAGAGCCCCATACGCCCGTCAGGACATAATGAAAGCAGTAGTGGTAATTCTAGCCATATATTTGTTATAGCTAGATGGCAGTTACTACTTGTCAGTTGAATAGTCGCTCTGACTAGTCCATTGGCATATCCCCTATGGATAAAGTAAGGAAAATAATCTGTTTTAATTTGATACATAATTTATAAGATACTATTCTCAAATCCAACTGATAGATTCGGGCAAAGTATGCACGAAGCCTTTCCGTACCACAGCGAAAACCTAGCAAATAGCATTTGTCAAACAAATGTAACTAACACTGTTGTGTTCACGAAATATGAGACACCGATTCAGATTAGCTGTTATATAGGCGACAAACGTCTTTCCATGTGAAGTTAAACACATAATTGATGAGTATGATCGTGAAGTCAAATACAGCCTAAACAACAGATTACATCTGTAACTGCGGAATGCAATGTTCCTTGTCCTTTGAATCAGTGCTATTTTAGATTAAAAAGGTTAGTTCTTTTTGCATGACGCTAAGTGCTCCTATATACAATTCCCATTTGTCTTCAGTTGATGCAAATGTAAGGTGTTTGAAAATGCCAAGGTCATTACCGATATGTAGGATACCCGTCTTGACAACATCTTGCCAATGTGATGACGTATAAAACTTGTGTGTATTAAGGCTGACATTTTCCTTTGTCCCTGGACAAGGCGGAACACCTACGGGGTAGAGTTAAAGCAAACAAAAAAAAAATGCCTAAGAAATAGTGCTTCATTCAAATGGAAAATTGTTCCCTTGGAGCGATTGGAAAAAGTGATCTGGTGCCGCAGCTGTTTCTTTTCCAAGAGATCAGTGAATGTCAACCCTTCTAAAAAATCATCTTGTGAAGAAAGGCCTGGCCAAGCCATGTTGAACTTATCTTCATGGAATGCTCCAGGGGATGGTCGAAATAGAACATGTAAACGAGCATTCTTGTTTATATCGAGTTTCTTTCCTCGAGAAATTATGCATAAAAGTGCCAGTATTACACTGTCGAAAATAATTCAGAATTTCTATCAACAGTTGTACTTCTATTTTCAGTGTTATAAATATGTGATATACAATTACAATAATTACAGAAAGTATGTTTTTGAAAGTGTTCCAAACTTCCTTTTATAATGTTATTTTTAGAACCTTGTTGAATATGTGTATGCTTATGTATGCGTTTATATTTTGGCAGTACATCAGTTGGAACTGACATTATCTGAAACACAAATATTGACCTGCTTCAGTTTTATGAAACTAGTCATTAACTGGAAAGCTGATCTCTACTAAGGCAATATATAGGTTGCAAACTTCCAACTGATGTTGAAATAAGTGTTCAAATGATTTCAATACACATTCTTTGTGTTTGCCTCCAGGTGAACAGGTCCTAAAATCGATAGTGATCATTTTGTCAAAGTGAGGCCAGTGTCCCTGTACGGAATCAACTCGTACTCTGTTATCTGGTTTCTCCTGACCACCAGAAGTAGGTCGTTGCTGAAGTGTCAAGATAGCATCTGGTATTGCTGGCTGTGATGAAGCACTTCAAAATGGGAATGAAAAATAGTGACTTGACCTTCGCACCGTGGGAGGAAACATTTGTGTACTAAGAATATGGCGAACTTGTCAATCACAGCCAGCTGAACTTACAAGACGATATAGCAATAGATGATGATTAATGTCTGGTTGTGATCCTTTATGTTTGGGAAGAACATATCATTCTTGAATACTGTGATGAGTTACTGCTGCTAGGATAAAAAAGGAAAGGTGTTCATAATGAAGACATTGCACTAATGTAACAAGGGTTGAGGTGACGAGAACCCTCATGTGCCCATCATTAGCCTATAACGTCTAGTCTTGTACGCGTTGAATACACCGTTGTAGTGTTAGGTTCAAGATGACGGAGCCATATATGACACTAAACTCCTTCTTACGTGTGTTCTCTTGTCTGGCGGTTGTGATCGCCGAGGGAGAATCTGTGCCGTTCGGTGTCTTATGAATGTCGTTGTTGCATATGTCGTTTGGGCGTGTGGCGGAGGGCGTCAAACAATGTACGTAACAGCTGCTGTCTCTTCCTTGCACTTCCACCAGGTATGTGCTACCAAAATGTCACCCGCAACCTTACTCCAACTTCTTGTCGACCTTCCGTGTTCAGTCAAGACCAATGTTCATGACAACGCCAGAAAAGAAACAAAACAAAACAAAACAAAACAAAACAAAACAAAACAAAACAAAAAAAACTTTGGCGTCACGGTGGTCTGCGTCGCGGAGGTCTGCCTCCCGAAGCACTGCAATAGTGTACGCTGTCCCTAATGCAATGGACGTTTTCGAAAGACATGATCTGCTCTTGTCCGACAGATCTAAGTCAGTCGTGTGGGGTATTAGGTTGTAGATATCGATACCACCGTCTAGATTCGTTACTTCAGGACACTTATTGAATACCCTGGGTACAGCATGCAGCAATTCTCATGTTTTCCAATGAAAGACGTGTTCAGTTAGTTTTACAGCTGTGTACAAACAAATTCCCTCGCTATCATGCAGGTGCAAATACACTGGCAACGGTACCCTGGCCCTGATGTCATGTTACTGCATTGTAAACTTGTGAGTTCAGCATTTGATCGCTACTGAGTCTATCAACCTTATAGAAGGCAATAAATGTCACCATATTCCGATGTGCTACAAATCGTTTATCCACTGGTGTCCTGCACAAATGTAAACGAAAAGGACATATAGAGATGTATGAGTGAGTGACAATCAAGCAGCGTCACGGTCAAATTTCAGACACACCTGAGGCTGATATCATGAGCACTTGTCAAAAACATGCCTTGGTCACAGTAGCCTAAAATGATAATAAGTGACCACGCATGCTACTTCCCACTATACAGCAGACATCAAGATTCTAGTGGGTTAAAAAGCTTCGACCTACTGGACTTAAACATATTTACTGAACAACAACAACAAGAAAGATATTTGCATGGAATTATTGACATATTAACATCTAAAGGCAACACCGAGTCTAATACAACTTACCAAATGTGAGGGTTTATTCAGAATCAATGTTTTCGTCTAGTTTGTATGAGAGAAGATTCTGAAAGCTTTCTGAAAGAATGTATGCTGAAACTGGAAACTGTTCGATAGATCCCACCAGTAGCACACTTAGATTTGGTCGTACGGATGTTTCAAGCTAATGGATAGATATAATATTGACCTCAAACATTAACTACGTGTGAAGTAGGCGGCATTTCGAATCCAGAGAAACTCGATCCTGGTATCCCAGTCATTGTGTTCCCCTAGAGATAGATTTGTGCAAGACTCTGAAATGAAGCTTATATACTGCAATATCGAATTGCACTAGTTAATCGTCACTCTACAATATAGTGGTTGTTATCAGAGGCATAACGTAATCACTTTCAAGAGCCCCTGGGAAGGCTTTAAAGTCAGCTTCATTCCCTTCAAATAGCCTCATCTAAATGTCTTCGATAACGCTCCAGACAGTTCGTACCACATCTGGTACGATAATTGTTGATAAAGAGACATTGAATATGAAATTTTGTATTCATAAATAACCTGGTATAAAAGAAGTTGTCTGGAAACAACATGAATGTGTGAATGTGTGAATGTGTGAATGTGTGTGTGTGTGTGTGTGTGTGTGTGTGTGTGTGTGTGTGTGTGTGTGTGTGTTGTCCAAAAAATGTTCGTTCAGACAACTTTGGGGTGATAGTGTATTTTTGTTGTTTGATACACAACTTAACGATTCTTTGTATATATCCGATTCTGGTCCATAAAATCCAGTGATTGATTCATGACCATGTGTCTACTAACCAACTGAGATACCGTTACTGCTGGCTGCTTTATTATGACATGCATGGGTTGCTGAAGACCAAGTGCAAACTCGAATGGTCTCTAGGTCGTGCAATTAAAATGGCAGTGTGGGCATCCAAGGGCAATTTACAACAGATATAGATATACATTCCCCAGTGTTTCGAAATATGAATAGCCGACGGAAAAAAGGGGGCTTTAAAATCACTGCCAACGCAGAAACGCTTTATGCAATCGTAAAACATCACCTGCGTGTGTCGAATTGCAAATCGAGATATCTGCTTCTAGTATGCCAATGTGAACACGATGAAAGACTTTCCACATGCGTAGCAATATGTGTAGGAAGAATTACAGTGATTTCTTCATGAACTAACAACACACAAAAGTAGCGAATGTATGAATTAGTATACGCATATTCTAATGTTGACAACCTTTGTTTCAAAACGTCACTACGAAATCTGCATTCATAGTGTGTTTCGGCAATTTCGCAAGCTCTTGAGATTTACCAATGAGTTTGTTGCAAAACAATAGGACGATTCTTAAACCTGTCATAAATAGAAACGACACAGTTTATGGTCTTTTTTATATATTCGAACGTGTCTGTTGCATTATTCCGGATATAACATGAGGACACTAGTTAAAATGCATGCATCGGCAGATGAAGAGATGACCGGAACTTACTCAGGTATACTCTGGCTTAAATCCCAACGAATGCTTTTCACTTAAGTATGGTACTTGAACCCATTTTTAAAACTCATTAGTAGTCATACCCATGTTACCTTAACATACACAACGTAACCCCGGCCTGAAATATGCTCCAGGTCACTGTAAAGGACAGATCTTACTGTGCCCAGAACAGCGACCCAAAAGCAATTTCTGCCAGCGCCTGGCCATGACATTTACTCAAGGGTAATCGATTTTTCATCAAATACCGCTTTCAATATCATTGACACTTTGTAGGGATGGTGTCAAGTAATAAACAAGGATAGATCAGATGTAACCTATTTTCTCTCTGTAATGTATTCTGGTACTACTGCTTCTTTGGGGTCACCCCTTAGCGAGTATTAACCCTGTATGCAATAGACCCATAGAGGTGTTTGACAAAAAAGAACTAGAGTGTGTATAATCTGTTTGCAGTGAAAACGTATCGGAGAATTTCACATGAAACAAAAACGTAAATCGAATAAAGTGAAATTAAGATCTTTATAATGTTAGTATGCCAAATGAACATTTGAATATCAGAATTCGGTTCAGCTTAGGATAAAAAGTCTTTAGTAAACAATTATAGATTCAAATCGCTATTATTGGTTTGTGCTGCATGGGTGTATGCATATTACATGAAACACCGATAGGAAACATGGTTGGTCAAAGTTATCGCTCAGCCCAATCACTGTTCCAACTACTGCGCCTACCCCCTCGTAATACAAACCGATAACAGTGATTTCAATCTGTCAGTTAGTTAATTAGGAACACGGTTATTTACCAACACGTCATAAGTGGTAACTATACGGAAACTGATACACACGAAAGACATGAAACATTAATTCACTGTTTGATCACAAAGCGGCAAAAAGTTCTCTTCCTTTGGTCAATTTATTTATGAATTTATTCGTAAATACTACATACAAACTGCCACAAAGTCGTTTTGAAAATGGTAACAATTTTGTAAAAAATGATTTATGAAAATTGTCCATAGACAGTTGTGAAAATTGAAACTTTCCGGTTCAAAATCTTGTCACAAATTATGCCACCGGGGGAGCCTCTTTCCCTGAGCTGTATTCAGTAACAACCATGGATGAGCCATTGAAAAAAGAAATATCAAGTTATAACCATTGTGGAGAGGCACATTACATTACAACATTTAATGTATTTGTTTTATGGGTCGTTTGTTCGGAAGACTGTAATTGTCATTGTCCTTTCATGTCAATTAATTTGTAAAATGGTATTTACTTTGCTGCAAACTGTCATTTTGAACGAACCGAGAGATTATAGGCATGGTTACATTAGCATGATTATTAGCGTGATTATTTCACTGTATAGCCCCATGACAGGCTGACATATATCAAACCTAGTAAGCTGGGAAAGAACACATTGCTGCACTGTGCCTGAACTCATGAACATTCATCATGAACATCTACTTACAAACTTCGTCATCATCATGCGTGACACTATTCATCGGAAAATTCTATGTTTTGCATACTGTAACCATGGGAACAAACTACAGATATTAGCTAATGATAAATCTGTAGAGCTAATTATCAAAAAATAGTTTTAACAAATGATGCGTCGGCTATTCATGATGCACTTTTGTGTCAGTTCTCATGTGAGTTCAGAGAAGTAGTGACAAAACATTTTATGGGATATCGATCATTTATGGTGACAAGTAGGTGATCAAAACATTATCACTCAGAAGCCATCGCATGATGTCCAAGATTGGCACTGCCATTATCTACAATTACATAGTGGAAATACATTGAACCTCGTGCCGCTGATTATGGTTATGGTGGCTATAAAGCAGCTTTTTAACACTGTCACTTCTAATAGTCTTTCTAATTTGTGGCCCAGGGATAATACATTCCACATTCCACAATTACGACGCCCATATTCAAACAAACACACCATTCATCACCCTCTTTATTACATCTAAAACTCGAATGGACCAAAATTTGTTCATGTATATAAACTCTTAATCTATTAAACAATAATATTGTAAACGTAAAGGATGTGATTACTTTTGTAAATAGCTTTAACTATGTTATTTCGTCATTACTTCATGTTTTGCAATGTAATTATCAGTTTTAACAATGCCCCATGACAGCAGTTGCCATGGGTGATGATGACGAGTGGTATATTATACGTCCATTTGACACGTGATTGCAGATGTGACAGACAGGATCAGATTCTAAATCTTCTGTGTTGATTTTTACAGGCCCCAGGTAGTGAGCGACCAGCACAAGGATGAGTGATTGGGGCGTTGCACTGTTGGTCATCGTCATCTGTGCTGTCGTGGCGGTGGCAGCAGCAGTGTTGTTCCGGCTGTTCGGCATCTACCATCTTGCAGCGTGTTTCGCCAGTGACGAGGAGAAGGCCGTGTTAACGAAGAACGAACAGGGGAATGGTTACATGGTGAGATGATCAATGGGTTTTAATCAATTTGTGGTACAGGTTAATAGGCTAATAGAAAGTTCATAGCATTTACTGTTCTGTGAACACTAGTTACACCAGCTATGTAAGCAAACCTGGTTTTTACAAACATTTACACAGAAAAATCGTCGGAACAGCAAAGTGGTCAGTTTCGCCCCCAACAGAAGCAGAGACACAAGTCTACCCCGCGGCACTCAACGAAAAATAAACTGATTATGAAGCCTGAGTTTAACCAGCGAAAGCCGTAATGCAACAGTCTGATCTGTAAATGCATTATGGCATGATGGACGCCGACACGCCGCCGTGGCCTCTCAATATGACGCAAATACCAGGTGTTTACAAGGAAAAACATCAACAATTAATATATGATGAGCATGTTGTACACGTGTGTATTTGGCCGTCTTCCATTAGAAATGATCATCACTTTCCCGTGAAAACTTCTCTTTAAATGTATAAATGATCAAACACCTATTGTTTCTTGTGTTTTCTCGACGTATATAAAGATTTTCCACCAGCTGTATCAACAGTAATGACGAATGTGTCTGTATTGATTGAGGACAGGAGTAGATAAGCAGAGCACTATGTATGAATCTTTGAAAGTTTAAACACTGCAATCAGTGAGGAACGGGATCAACGATTTGTGTCAATTTGCCTGGGTTACTGGTCTTTTACGCTGCAAGTAGAGAGAGAAGATACGATGTTTGCTCACAATATAAATTCTACTTGAGATGTATTTCTCTGGACAGATTCAGTAATGCAACTTAAATAAAAGCTGGATACTGTCTGAAAGGTCGAACGAACATGCTCAGTCAGATTTCACTGAGTTCAGATCGTTCTGAAAGGTTGCTGTACAAAAGCAGACTATTAATGTAGGACCACATAGCGTGTAATCAGATTTTTCCCAATACTGCGAGGATGCTGTGTTTCGGTCAAAAATGCAACATGATGAATCGACATGACACATGTAACACGTATGGATATAATACACATCTTTCATCTCAGAACACGATCTGCACAATACCTCTGTCGAAGATACGATGTTGTCTTCGTGTAGTAATATGTTTTGTATTTATTTGTACGTAGGATACAAAATAACGCCTTAACTAAACATCACTGCATTGGCCCATTTCAAGAGCAAATCAATACCATTGAACCGATAAGGGGCTGGTCTTGTCATTTACACCAGTAGTTCCAATTTACATGTTCTATTTACACGTCCTTTAGTAATACGAATGCATGCATTTCTCGACAAACATGTCTTCAGATATACGTAGTTCTAGCTGGAACTTGGCTCATGATCAACACACGTCCTATTACGAAATATCTCATTACTGGAAACTCCCCTGTCTGGCAATCCCGTGTGATCTCTGCGGATCCCTACCCTGCGATTGAGGGTCAGGTTGGCGGAGTTCCGTGACGGGACAGATCCCCTGAGTAGACAATCTTAATTAACAGAGTTGTATCGTTTTGGGATCATTTATGCAATGCATCCTAGATGCGGCCTTCTTGCAGCAGAAGGGAGCAACTCGACTCCCCAAGGACGCAAACATCTCCAAGTCCTTCGCATGAATTGATCAAAGAAGCAGTAAGACTACGTGTTCAAGGATGGGAGACTGCTACAGTATTTGTTTTCTCCGTTGGCAGGTGAACCATTCCGAGAGCGCTGAGTTTGTTCTGGACACGAGTGGGAAGTTTGTACAATATGACACTCTGAACTCGGACCCCAAGTATCTCAACCTCGAAGCGGGCAAGGTAGCCAAACAGGAAAGCGTTGAACGGACCAGTCCAGTATCCGTTGGGACGAGCTCCGTCAGTAAGTCGCCTGCAATATCTCTTTCCTGGACATTAACCTTGGGTCTTGTGCAAGTAAATCTAAAATGACGTCATATCACGTTTCCATTTTTAGAAATGATATGTAGAATAACATATTCATTTTGATTATCTTTCAAACAACTAGCAACATTTGTCTTTCCTTGTTATGATGCTGCAATGTCATTAAATCGCTCCTTTTGTAGATTGTAACTCAAAGCTGGTACAATACATTAACCCAATGTCATTAAATCGCTCCTTTTGTAGATTATAACACAAAGCTGGTACAATACATTAACCCATCAAACTAACTGAAGGTCACTGAATAATTAACGTGATATATACATAGAAGGTTCGGGGCCTACCCTCACATCTCTATCCCCGATGTAATGCTATCTAGTATTGGGAACGCCAACTATCCATGCAGCACGTTGATACGTGTATATAAGTATGTAGGTCAAGTGCATGAATCAGCGCATGGGTAATATCCCAAACAATGTATCTGTTACGTCAGGAATGGCCTTGGCGATGGATGTTATCGCCTCGTATACCGTAATAATACCTACAGTCACTGGGTCAAACGGGATCAATACATTTCAGTCCCAACACATCCTGTGCCGACTTCGGAACGTTTATTTGGCACCATTCCATGAGCTTTATGTATTGGATACTACTGGTAGGATAAATAGGCGTTATTTACAACCGCCAATACATAATGTAAACACGTCAACGCTACACATGTTTTGTATTATTATAAACTGTAATATACAGTACATCGGAACGGTATGGTTGAACCTGGTATATTAGATACCGTTCACGTACACGTGTTGATGTAGTAGTTCGTCTAAGATAATATTAATGCTATTTCCATTCCTCAAAAATGCCCATATTCAAAACCTACACGGAGTGTGTTGCGTATTATGCAATGCATTAGAAGTACGTTCAACATTCATTTGCTTCCACAACGTGTCTCACGCCTCTCTGTGAAATAAATATTAGATGAATCATTAATTATTTTCTCAGTGGAAATTTGATTGTTCGGCGTCTGGTGGTAGTAAACAATCATCGTCGTAATCTCTGAAGACCAATAACGGACTGTTTCAGGTGCTTAATTAGGCTGTCTGTCATGTAAGTGAATATAGGTAGGGTCAAGCATAGCATATTGAATAATCCATTAGCCACATGACCGCCATTAGTCCCTGAATAGTACAGCAACAGCAGAGTAATGGATTGCGTCTTGCTCGATTTCATTTCAAATATCGAAAGCAGCAGTTACATTGAATATTATCTGATACAAAAATGTTTTTGATGTGTATGTCCAAAAAACCTTTCATGCTCTCGGTGCTGATTACTGACATTCAACCTTTGATGAAGAATATAGTTTTTCGAATTTACAATACCAAAAAGTGGAAAAAGTGGAAAATTTCTCTAGTTTCATAGTTATCGACTGATTTTATCGACTGCCCCCAACCCCTCCCTTACCTCCACCCCTTCCCAACACACACATGCACGCATACACGCAGATGCATACGCATACGCACACAATGCTATCCTCTTGCAACACTTACACGCCAATCAGATTGAAGTACGCGCGTTGGTTGTATCCAATGTCATATGAGACTGGAGTTTGTATAGATGACACATGGATATACTAGTACTTACATGTCCTTCATAATGCAACTATACATGTCCGGAAGCAGCACTGACGTCAATGACATTAATGACTCAACCCTGGGGGGTTCGAATAGGTTTCACTCAAGCAACGTTATCGTTAATGGATTTGTCATTATTGTTATCATCCTCAAGGACAAGGGTAGATACGGCGTGATATCAAAGATGAATTAACCTTTATAACCTACGCAGGACAACGCCAGAATCGAATCTCCACCTGTCCAAAGAGTCAGTTGCCTTTGGTTACCATCTGGTGACCTTACTGATTTTCAGTGATTGATTCATACAAATGTTACCGTGAACTTGCCATTTTAAATCACGCCCAATGAATGACGAGGAACACTTTTTTTTGTTAAGACAACTTGTTTTAGCAACAGAAGTTGTCTAGCATCTATTGCAATACAGAAGTTGTCCATGAATAAAGTGTCATACCAGCCACTGCCATTTAAAGGAGCTATACGTCCAATGAAGAAACCGTTTCTGAACGATTTTTCTACTAGTATCGTCTGCCTATATGACATGTTTTAGAGAGTGATACGTATCTTATTATATCATAGACAGTCAGGGTAGATATTGCTGCCAAATGTTAATGTCTTTTGACCTTGACCTGTCATAGTTCCTGCATAAACGTGTACACGTTCTCTGATTCCAGCGTCAGATATTGACTTCACCCATGCCGGTATACGCCGAGCCGAGTCGTGTGAGAGCGTCGCGTCCGACTCATCTGTCCTTGAGATGCAGCCGGATATGCCAAAAATTGGGCAGCTTGAGTTTGCCCTGGAATACGACAGGTATTTCACTTTTGTAACACAGTGGGTATTTTTATACAGTTGACTTTAAAGTGTGATTGAAACAACATATGTTACGTTTGGATAACACTTTGTCTGTAAAGTACAGATTTGGGTAATTTGTGGAATCCCATTCCGGATTTGAACCTACACTCTTACAGTAAGTCTTTACACTTTACACTTGCCTAGGATAACAGGTTCGTGATTCAGCCTGTCACATCCATGTTTGAGGAAGCTGAGGTGGCTGAGTGGGCTAGATCGCTGTGTGCTGGCGATAAGATGCCGTACTCGGAGAGTGTTGGTTCAAATACCGGATGGGATCGAACCCAAATAAAGAACTAGAATGTGTACTTTATTGTGAAAGCCTAATCCCAAATATAACATGCTGCATTTGAATTTTGAATGGCGTTGTGTAATACGGGTTGTGACTCAAGGAGCTAATTCAAAAAGTCATGCTCTTTTAGTAACTCTTGGGAGATTCTTGTATGTCCATCAACATCAGGCACCGCGTTTTACAGTGCCCAACTGGAGCCTCATGTCTAGACATGCATACTTGCAAAGATACTATATGGCTATTTCCAGTCATATCCACCGGATACAAAGCTGCTTTATGTCATCGATTTCTTATAAAAGAGATAAAGTCAGTGTCAAAACGATTGGCATCTAGATGTAGATGCTGAAATATCCTTTGTGTTACACCTTGATATCTTTTTACAATAAAAATGGTCATTGATTACGTACCAATCATGTAGGCAAAGCGTGTAAGCACATTTACAACTGCCGTGATGGAGTTTTAACATTGACGTGTGTTTGCCCTCGACGTAAACGTTTCCTCTCAGGTTTGGAAGCTCTATGTTAACCCGATACTTTTTAAGTACTGAGATTGACTGGACCTTGTTGGTATGAGAAGCTTCTTGTTATACCAGTCGTGCGAGTAATGCTGGAGGGTGAGACGGATGGAAAATAGAGACATATTAATCATGTATTACCTTTCATTCAAAGTACTGGGAAGTTTGCTGGATTTGAGATGTGCTTGGTTTGTGAAGTCCTTTTCGTCTGAGATGTGCTTTGTTTGTTAAGTCCTTTGTTTGAGGGGAGCTTCATTCTGTGAGTCATTTGTTTGAGAGGTGCATGGTTTGGGAAGTCCTTTGTCTAGAGGTGCTTAGTTTGGGAGGTCCTGTGCCCGAGATGTGCCAGGTTTGCAAGGTTCTAATCATTCCATGCCGTCATCATTTCACTGGTGGTTTGTCTGATTCCTGAATGTCGTCGTGTTCCTGCAGTACAAATGAGTGAGTAAGTGAATTGGAAGACAAATCAAACATCAGAAGTTTGTATACATCAAATGAAGAGGAAGGATACCTTCATAACAGAGTGTGATAAATAACGTAAAAAATACGTTTGCGACAACCACGCAAGTGCTCAAATAAGGCACACATACACACACACACGTATATATACTGTTTAAGTGTGTGTTCTACACTCGTAAATATACACATTCTGCATTCTGTTTTACAACAGTAACCTATGATGTAGAAGTTGCATGAATATTTACAAAAGAGAGAACCCTCGTTGGCAGAGGTGGACACTGACATCTGCATCATGTTGTGTCTGTGCCAATGTTGCGGCTGTCTTAAAGAAGACCACTTACAGAATACCAACAAACATAATCTAATACTCCGTATGGCCCTAGACTGTCACGTAAAGGCGAATTGTATCACGTAAAAATGATTTCTACATTTGCGAAAAGCTTGTTGTTTTGAGTATTAGATGACACTTGCAACAGAATAAAGAGAGAAAACTTTCGTTGCTAAAACTTGACGCTTATCTTTGTTGAGAAGAGACACCTTTTCGACGAAGTTCGAGAATGTTTCTGCAAGTTTCCAAACTGAAAAAAAACCAACACTTTTCTTCAACAACACGTGTTCGTTGTGTGGAATTCGAGATATTTTCACAATCAATACCCTTTTCAGTTCACAACGTCGATTATCACAGTCGACAATATAATTAAGACAACCAATATCGTACCGGTATTTACAAGAATAACAACTCAATTTGCTGATTGAAGCTAGCCCCAAATGTCTTACATATAAACGGCGGCTTACTTTTTCATATATTTTTTCATGTTTTGAAGGGAGGTCTCAGAGCTGATTATCAGCATCATCCAGTGTCGGGATTTGGCCGCTAATCAGTACTCTGGCACTCTGGACACATTCATCCGTGGAGTGTTGCTTCCTGACTCCGGAGCCAAGTTCCAGACAAAGGTATGTCTCGACACTATTTGTCCATAGTTACTAAGCCATTGTTGACGGTAAATAACGGTTGTGTTTACGACTGTGGGTTCGTGAAGATTGTCAAAGTTCCAGAGGGACAAGACGATTCCTATCTACCAGCAGACACTTATTTGAAAAATCTTGTTCTTAAAACACATCCACATTGCCTTATCGTACATTTCATTCTTACTTTTGGTGAGACTCTTTTGTGGAAAGAGCACTCTTTGAATTCAGAAATTATGCATCGTGAACATGTGTTGTTCTGGTGTTTTTGTTGTGCACATGCGTGCACCGTTATGAGTTGAACACAAACGACAAATGCTAATTTCATGTACTTCGTTATTAATCTCTTGGACGTTTCTGTTACCCGATGACATGGGAAACATGAATAATGAAATTGTTACAAGTAATATCACGTAAATAATAGCTACCAAATCATCCAAAAAGGTTGTAAAGAAATATCTTTTCTGAGAGAATACTCAGTTTTAAGATTCATGAGATGAATAGCTACCAAATCATCAAAAAAGGTTGTAGAGAAATATCTTTTCTGAGAGAATACTCAGTTTTAAGATTCATGAGATGAATAGCTACCAAATCATCAAAAAAGGTTGTAGAGAAATATCTTTTCTGAGAGAATACTCAGTTTTAAGATTCATGAGATGAATAGCTACCAAATCATCAAAAAAGGTTGTAGAGAAATATCTTTTCTGAGAGAATACTCAGTTTTAAGATTCATGAGATGTGGTTTAAAAATCACTATGACACTGTTATAGCAGCTGTTCGCGAAGAGCTGTGACTATCCTGCTCCAAAATAACATCATATACACATCTACTGATTATCCAAATATTTGAAATATTGATATGTTTGCACAACCATAAGAATATCTGCTGGTCCATTGTACGATTGCGTTGCTTAGTGTCGGTTCATAAGATAAACCATGACGTAGACAAACACATAATTCTGTTAAAGGACCACTAAACTCAATTTTTGGGTACTCTTTTTATCACTGCATATGAAAGACTTTTAAAAAAAACAACTTGTGGTTAATTAATACCAAGCGCTTAAAAGTTGCCAAAACGCCGTCTGCTTCTCTCTCGCCCGCAAACGAAACCGCAGACAGGTTACGTAACCCTGTCGCCAGAGCCCTACAGTGACGTCATTGAAGGAACGATTTCTAGTTAAATGTATAGAAAATGTGTAGGAAGCTCGTCATTTTGCTGATTTCTCGACGTCACCAAAGACATGCCGAATTGTTGTGTTGCCGTCAATTGTTCCTTGGGGTCGGGTGATGGTGTCGCTATGCACAGATTTCCACCAGACTCTGTAGTTTGTGCTTAAATTGCCTGTAAGTGTGTGCGACGTGAGCTTTGTGGAAGCCTGTGGTATATACTAAATCGGATGGTTCGCCCCCAACCACGCTTCCAGTATAGAAAATGGAGTTCAAGTTTCATCGAGTTTATAAAATGAAGACTGCTTACTACACATTGCTGACCAAAAGGATTTTGCATGGATATATCGCTTTCTTCCTCGGAAACGAGTTTGTGGTCGAAGTGACAATATTATCGTAAGTAATATTATATTGACCCCTTATATTGACCGATTCCAAGACTGAAATTGTTATGTTATAAGCAATGTCATGTGAAACCCTAATGTCCATCAACAAAATACATATTTTACTACCAGTAGAAAGTAATTTTGGTTTTGTAAGTCGGTGAAAACAAACTTAAATAGCATTCATCCTCAGACAGGGTGCCGCCATTTTTGAAAATCGTGAAGTCACGGACTAAAGTCCGTTAGAATTATTGAAATTATGATTTGTTCTCATCAAGTTAGAAAATCAAAACTATTTTTACTGGTAGTTAAATATGCATTTGAATCATGGCCAAAAGGATTTTGCATGACACAACTTTTAACATAAGGACTTCTTCCAAGGAAGAAAGGTGGGGGTCGAAGTGACATTTACATTGCAAGCAATGTTATATTGACCTCCACCTTACTTCCAAGAGTGAAATTGTTATGTTATAAGCAATGTCATGCAAATTCCTATTGTCCATCAATAAAATGCATATTTTACTGCCAGTAGAAAGTAATTGACCTTTGTAAGTCGGTGAAAACAAACTTAAATAGCATTCATCCCAAGACAGGGCGCCGCCATTTTTTGAAAATCGTGAAGTCAAATTCATTTGAATTAATGAGATTATGTATGGTTTGTTCTCATCAAGTTAGAAAATCAAAACTACATAAATATGTATTTGAATCATTACCAAAAGGAGTTTGCATAACACAACCTGTAACATAACCTGAGCGAGGTCGGGGTCGAAGTGAAAATTTCTTCACTTGCTAAATTTACTTGGTTTGTAACATTCACTCACCAGTATGTAGACACTTGTCAATATACGTCTTTATGCTTGGTCTCGTAATCCTAATTACCTTATAATCATACTTGCATGCATTTGCTTGCAACTTAATAAAAAGAAACGATCTGCGAATGTAAAACAGGAATGTAATATGTAGACATTTCATAGTTTTCCTATATGAATCATAATTCGCCCGCACGCCCTAGTGTATGTCGTCTGCATCATTACACTTAACGACGAAAACAATGATTGTGTTGAAAGCTACGACAACTTATTAAAAACACAAATGCAAATATTAAAATGAAAGTTATAGGAGCAATGTCAGGCTATTACCTTCTTCGAGGAATGTATCCATCAATATCCACAAAAACAAGTGATATATAATTCATCTGCAGATTTCCCAAGTGACGTGTGTTTTAACAGTCTAATATACGAAAACGTGTTGTATCGTTTCAGGTTTTTCACATTGCTGTGTAGTTTCATTGGTTACCCAAGATAGCACACCTGGCAACTAATTGCATGATGTGCGTCATTCGTTTTAAAAAGTTATTTAGTTAGCCAATAATGAGCAATCAGTCGATGCATTGGCGTTTGATCCTTTGAAAGAAGGGTGTTGTTTTACGTAGACTCAGACACGACAGAGTGTATTCAGTATAGATTAGTAAATGCACATACATAAACACTACCTTTTGACAACTCCCCCATTTTAATCCCCATAAAACTAATTAATCAATCAGCATGTTATCGGTTAATCCTTTGATCGATCCAGACAAAAGAAATGCCAAATGGGGGCCTTTGTCGGGTAATCTAAGTGGCGTTACCACTAATTATACCTGTTATAAATTCATTAACTGAACATCAAGTGAATAATGACAAATAACGTGTAGGTTTATACCACCTAACACGGATTACAACCTAGCAACACCAAGTGATTATGACAGATTCGTCTATGAAAACAAGGGTTGTAACTCGAAAACTAGGCAAAGCAGGAGACAGAACTAAATGATAGTAGATTGTGAGGACATATAGCTTTCATTTTTCTCAACAGCTTTCGCGATTGCAGGTTTGTACAAATCTGTAAACGAAATAGTTTAACCCCTGAAATGTAGATGAATACTGCACAGACCCCCATTTCTATACCCACTATTACGTCACGGAGACGCGCCGCTCTGATTGGCAAATTTCCTTTGCGGTTGAAAATTGTGCACGGTTGACAAAAAGGTCGATTTAAGGTAATTAAAGATCGAAATGAGCAGTTTTAATGAAGGAGTTTCATTTATAACGATGTCAGCAAGTGGCTATGCATTTGTACCCTATTAGAGTATATGTGACCTTTAATACATTTGTCGAAATGCCAGGTTTTCTGGGTTCCCTGGGTTCAAATTTCCCTTTCGTTCCCGTCATGAAATCTGGTTCTTCAACCTGTGTTTCGTCAAATTAGATAGATCTGTCTCTGACCCAAAGCACATTGTCTGGCACTTCATGAAATAACTCATGAAGTTCGCTTATATGGTCCCAGTCAAAATCGTCGTACGTCCTAGGCTCGCTTATTCTCAGAACCTTTCAGTTACCATGACAATGCCCGTATGTAATATGTAATAGGTCAAGCAACGAAATGCCATATGACCTTCAGCCTTCATACGGTTGTGACGCTGGATATAACTGAAATATTATTTACATTAGCCAAACACACGTTACTCATATTGTGGAGATTGTCATGTTATGTTTTGTTCGGGGAATTTCTTGATGTATCCACGCTTCCTGAATATGACGAGTATTCTAACCTACAGAAACATTACCTTCATAGACAAAATACCATGCATTTATGCATATCTATCTCCTGACGAGAAAGTATTCATGCGATGAATTCGAAAACTATTCATGACTCTCAGAAGTCGAAGAGTACTGCTAAAAACAATTGCAAAACACCGGATGTGCCCATGACTACAGTCATTTTGTCAAGCGCCGATGTGCTCTAACCTAGAAGTAATACATTAGATGAACGTCAAATGGTGGGTTGAGGAATACAGCAGATTATCTCTGTCAAAGAAACAATTATCATTTGGTCGATTTGATAAGACAGTAGATTATCTATGTCAAAGAATCAATGAACAAATGGTCGAATGAGTAATACTGTAGATAATCTATGTCAAAGAATCAATGAACAAATGGTCGATTGAGTAATACAGTAGATAATCTATGTCAAAGAATCAATGAACAAATCGTCGATTGAGTAATACAGTAGATAATCTATGTCAAAGAAACAATGAACAAATGGTCGATTGAGTAATACTGTAGATAATCTATGTCAAAGAATCAATGAACAAATCGTCGATTGAGTAATACTGTAGATAATCTATGTCAAAGAAACAATGAACAAATCGTCGATTGAGTAATACTGTAGATAATCTATGTCAAAGAATCAATGAACAAATGGTCGATTGAGTAATACAGTAGATTATCTATGTCAAAGAATCAATGAACAAATCGTCGATTGAGTAATACAGTAGATAATCTATGTCAAAGAATCAATGAACAAATCATCGATTGAGTAATACTGTAGATAATCTATGTCAAAGAATCAATGAACAAATCGTCGATTGAGTAATACTGTAGATAATCTATGTCAAAGAAACAATGAACAAATCGTCGATTGAGTAATACTGTAGATAATCTATGTCAAAGAATCAATGAACAAATGGTCGATTGAGTAAAACAGTAGATTATCTATGTCAAAGAATCAATGAACAAATCGTCGATTGAGTAATACAGTAGATAATCTATGTCAAAGAATCAATGAACAAATCGTCGATTGAGTAATACTGTAGATAATCTATGTCAAAGAAACAAGGAACAATGAATGTGTCTGTGGTGTCTAAAGATCATCTGTATGTCTGAAGCTATACTTCGAGATGATTTTAACTGAATAAAATAAATTCATATTCCGTCTCTCAACTGTTCCATGTCAGGATAATGGTATGGGTTTCTCCATGCTGTGATCTACTTCAGTATTCCGGAAATATATAGTTCAGTAAATACTAATGAAATAAATCCACTTATGGAACCAAACTAGCTATGAATCGCCATTTAAACGAGGATGTGTAACTATATTGTGACTTGCAATCTCTTGCAGGTATTCGTTAAAATTTCATAGAGACTAGAGAACTGTAAATGGTGTACACAGAATATCGCTATAGTTAATAAAGAAATCATCGTATCTCATGACTTGTTTGTTTGGGCGACTGACATAATTCGTTAAGAATAATATAGTTCTTCGAGGATTGATAATCTTAATGTTTTACTTACCTTTATCATGAAAATGATTTTCACTGCAAATTATGGTAAACACAATATCTACGCTATTGCTATATCTTTTAAAGAAAATTATAGACTTGCAAAATGATTACGAAAAGTATAGTCTTTAACACCACAAACTAAATCTATAGTTACAATTTTGTCTTAGTATAACACGTATCATTGCAAAGAGTGTGACAAATCCCAAAGACCATGTCAGAAATCATGAAGTTTCTGTCGCAAAATTCACAGACTCCACCTTCACTCTAACCAAGTTCCGTACCATTGAACATACCCACTGGTACGGAATTTAGGCGCAAACTCTATTGTCTTTGCCAATGTTAGATAGTATCTTTCTTTGCCTTTCGCTTTGTTTCCGTCCGTCCGCAGGCCCTAATTTTGGAACATGAGGGTGATGACAAACACAGAATTAAATACGGATGCCCTTGTGATCCTATGTGCATACTGGTCATTTAATTTGAGAGGTAAATGTCTGAGGACCGTCACCCAGCAAGCCCTTTGCTCCCTGGGAAACATCGTATGTTGCAGTCAAAGGGACAGTCATTCGGTTTCAGTCAACGCCATAATATTCACAAGAAGTACTTTCCTACAACCATATACACGTTTTAGGTTCCACGGCAGGTGTGTTTTCATGTGACGATTAGAGCCTTGTGGGATGTTTTTGTCTGCTCCATTACAAATGGTTGGATGTGGAAAAACTGTTAACATGGCACCAATATTGTAAGCAGTGAATTATCGTGTATTTGTAGTTAGTATCTATGTCAGTCAAATATTAGCGTGAATTGTTAACATATCAAACCAAAATGAATATTCATATTGTACATGAACAAAGAAATAGAACTAGAAATTTCAATTTTTGTTTGTATTTGTTATGTAAACAAAAACATAAAGTAAAAGTGATTAGTGAACGAAATTTTAAAAACGTATGGTAAACATTTACAAATTGATTGTAGTTTCATAAACTGAACCATATTCATTAACGCGATTTCCTGGATTAACGTACGTCGTGGTCGTGTTCTTGACCAATCCGTCGGTTTGTATTAACATGTTGATACACGACACCAGAGCTCTGGTCATAGCCTGTGTCACCGCCCAACTGTATGTTCCATTTCGTTCGACTCTTTCTGCTATGCAAAGATCCAAAATTAAGCAAGAATCGATTTTCTTCAGTTGTAAATCCATCTGCTAAGTTGGGCTTCTTTATCATTGTATTTACAGGTTTTTGTTTCTGTTTAGATTATTGTTGTTGGTTCACAATGAACTATCATACATGTTGTTTGTTTTAGAAACAGTGTGGGTGAGTGCTGTAAATAAATATATCCAGGTACATGTCATGCAATACGCTGTAGTGGGCGTTGAGATGTCGCCAGAAGAGTACATGTATTAATGGCCAGTATGAAGACGTATCATAGTAACACGAAACTAATGATGTGACAAAATCATCTTTCGGTTTTTGGATTCCCAGATTATTGATTGTACTTGTCGAGGTTTTTGTACGTGTGCGTGTACGTGTGCGTGCATTCCTGTGTGTACACGTGCGTATGTGAGCGCGCGCGTGTGTGTTCTCATTTTCGTTCCCTCTTTGAATGCAGTCTTGGCGATCGACGTGAAAAAGCATGAACAAAGTGTGAAATACAGCAGCTTCGTGTCACATAAACCCCTTCGCAGACGTAGGCGTACTGGAATGTGCAAACAGGAAAATGCATCAGATTTGCAAGCCAATATGCCGCTGCACACAAATTGGTAACATGATCATACCATGGTTAAGCCTTCTACTGGACAATCTCTTGTGTGAACCCATTGTTGTAGTCGTAGGACAATACACTATCTGCGGATGTTTGTGCTCCGTTGTATAAAATACACAGAAGATTACGTTATCCCCACAACAGATTTGTGACTGCAACCTTCACGACTTAAGGAATCATCGAATGCAACCATCCCGACGTTTACGGTCAAACCTTCTACTTCCCGTTCCACCTTATGTTTTGCAAGTTCTTGTGTTCATAAGTTTGTCCCATTTGGAGCAGGCAGCTAATGGGCTGGGAAACATCTTGTTCCATCATCTGGCCACTAATTGTTGCCCAGACCAGTCTCACTGAGGTACTGTATTGGGACCAGGATTTCATCCCTGTTCTACTGCCAATTATGCAGCTCATGGCCCTGAACTGACATTTCAACACGACAACGCCATGTGTCATTTCGTGCAGATTCTTTAGTAACCCCTGTGTTGATGTCATGATATCGCCTTCCCGCAGCCACAGGAGATTACCTACTACAAGCAAACTCTAATAAGCATACGTTTACGAAAGGGTGAATGGATCCTGGTATGCCTCACTTCCACTGGCAGTTGATATAAACACATTTGATATAAAAGTAAAGCCATTTGCTCATCTAGCTGAGCATATGACACAGAACAAAACAGGGAATAATCAATAAATCAGTTGAAGACTTGAAGAGAACAGGCCTATTACTGCACGCCATTTGATCATCCAAGTGAGTGAGTGATTGAGTGAGTGAGTTAATATTTAACGTGACATAGGCAATAATTCAGCCATATCGTGACGAGAACATTTAACACTGACATGCAATACAGGTATATAAAACCCTGTCGAGAAAGGACGGTAAAACAGAATCATCCAAGCACTTCAAGTTTTTGTGAAACTTTATACCCAGATTCCTTTGGTTTGATTTTGCCAATCCGATCATGATTTTCCAAAATTCCGATTGATCTGCGTTAAATTCTTATCGGCAAAACGGGGAGCACTGAACCTAAACCAGGATTCCTCCTGTCTGCTTGTTGTTATCTTGTACCTTGATTTCACGTCGATATTAAGGGAGAGGAAGCCCCGCTTGCTGCAGAGTGTTTCCACAAATATCAGATTACGCTTGTTTTCGTTTTTGATAACAAGTCCTTAACTTCAGTATTTATGGTTCCTGCGTTATGCACGCCTGCGTCTCATTATTTTGGGCAAAGTCGTGATGTCACGTTTTCTTCCCTTTACGGTCCTAACATGCTTATGTGTTTGCCATAAAGACACGGGGTCAGCACTAAATAATACAGTACTGTGAAATCGCAGCAATAATAACAGCAAAGTACAAAATAGAATCGCCAGTCATGAAGCATCTTACGCTAATCAGTCCAATACAATAAGGAATTGCGTATAATACGCTCCAGATTCCAATTTTCGCCGCTTTGTTATTACGGAAATAGAAATCGTGAAATGCCACATGAATGTACAATAAACAGCATCGTAAAAGATGCAAATTGTTTCTAAAGTATCACTCTGACACGACGAAAACAGAATAGAAGCTAACAGATCTCAGATCGATATGGTCTTTATTTCCTTCCATATCTGAAGAGTTACCGCTCTAAAATGGACCCAATTGTCTGTGGAAAGAAATTTGTTGTAATCGATAGGCGCGCGATGGACACGACGATAGAGCGTTGTTTGGCTGTGATAGGAAACAGGTGAACCAGACTGCAGGTTCAGTGATAGACGGGCCGTCGGTGTGATTTGAATAGATCGTTCCATATTGAATAATAATTAATAATAACGGTCATTCTGTTAGTTAGTGTCATAAAGATCGGCTTCCTTGTCTGGCGTTCTTGTTATCTGGCATGTTGTACAATATCTTACCAAATGTCGTCCCCTTGCTCATTGGTGAGGCTTTCTTTAAATATATATTATACAGAAAGACCACCACAATGTCACAAACGCTTTGAATCGTAAAGATCATCTAATTGGGAATCGTGCGAACTGGTTCTATTAGTTTGTCGAAAACAATATATTGTACGCTTGAATGCCTCCCTCGTTGGAAAATGGAGCGCATAAACCCACATCATGTGCCAGCAGTGTGAGCATATACGTGAGTTTCTTTTAATGCCGCTGTTACTAATATTCTAAAGATATCACGGTGGTGGACACCACTGTAACATACTGTTAATTAAACAAATAACTAAAAGTTTCATTCTTCTCAAACACTCCTTATTATTGGGCAAACTAAAGCTCAAACGCACTGCGTCCTCTTCAGATGGTGTATTTGCACATTTGGTAAGGTCAGCAACGCAACATCAAATACAATTTCATGCTTAGTAAACACCTGCTCAATCTGTTTCAGACCATTAAACACTCTACAGACCCAGTGTACAAGGAACGCTATCTGTTTACCATAGAACCGGAACATCTGGACAGAAGGATGCTCCAGTTCCAGGTGTATGCAGTGGACAAATATGCCCGCCAGAAGGTGATAGGAGAGGCAGATATCCGAGTGGGGGACGTCGACCTAAATATGCCAATCAAGATGTGGCTCAATCTCAGAGATATTGCTGAGGAGGTTAGCAAATACCACTTCGGCTGATATTATGTTCTGTTGATCCAGTTGATAAGGTCGTTGTTGAGTGTGTACATTTTAAATATTATGTTATTATAATATTATTATAGAAAGGAAAGAATCTGATAATCTTTGTCTCATATTGTGCTCGATCATGGATGCCATTGTATTTCCTTTGTCACAAATATCCTGGTCCCATTCGGCAGATCCGTTTCGGAAGTGACGTAACAAGTCCATTCCTCTTGCCTGTTACTGGTTCATTCTCATGAGAACAAATTTGATTGGATTCTATGTATATTGTTGAGCTCTGCAAATAGAGTTCAAATCGAACCTATATAAGAGAACGAGCCCACGCGATTCCTCGTAACAATTGCAATATATGGTGGCACATGTATTTTTTTTTTAGAAAGTCTTCTTCGTGATGCACCGGACTTGGCCAAAATCATTATATAATATTCCACTTTCTGTCCCGATTCTCAATTTATCTCAAGCCAATATTTATCTGGAGATATATAAATTTGTTCGTTTAAAGCGCAGGATAGGAACAACCCCCAAAAGAATTTGACATAAATATGATTTCTGTTGCGCTCATGTAATGTGTATTTACCTGTCATTTATTTTGTTTTAGGGATCTGTCAACACTAACATTCATTATCATTGAATATTTACAAAATGATTTTTTTCCTTATACTTTACCCATATAAATGATATTTTGGTTATCATCTGAAAAGAATATTCTTTTTTCCCTTTATCCTTGATCGCATGGTTTTGCCTTAGAATTCCGTTGCTTCAATGTTCACGGAATATATGCTACATTCTGTATATTCCACCAGAAACCAACTGAGTATGGCGATATCCTGTTCTCGCTGAGCTACCTTCCAACAGCTGAGCGGTTGACCATTGTGATAGTGAAGGCTAGGAACCTCAAGTGGAGGGAGCACAAGGACAGCGGAGGTGAGACCACTTGGCCTCTCAGAATGAATCACCAGCACAGCCAACACATTGTGCAAGAATGGTCGATTGGAACCTAGCTTGATACATCAGACAGGGTCACATTATACCCATACATATCAGTCTGACATTTATAACGAGTTCTATGGAATATACACTACGGTATAATTGACTGGAAATTTCCGAACATCTAGTGATTTACTTAAGTATACTAAAATATAAGAAAACAGACGATGCCTTTTTCAGTTGTACAGACAATTAGGTTATCCATGGCAATCTCTGTCTGAGCATTCTTAAAATAGTTGTCATATTTGTATAAAATCATTCTGAAATGAGATGACGTAATTGTGACCTAATATGTACATGCATCAGTGACGGATAGCTGTTTGCAGTGTGTCGATACAATTGAAGGAAAAGCCATAAAATATATTAGATAAGATATTTGATACGGCAAATGTCATGTTCTACTATTTTTCAGGAAGATTGGTATTTGAAGCTAGAAGTACAGAAGGTTTCTGGGATTTGAATCCAGTTAAAACATGTTTTCATAATACATACACACAAATTCGTTGTCCTTCTGTTTTAACTCACATGCGCAAACAGATATGAAGATGATTCGAACACTGATGTGTATACGTCTGGGTAATAGAGAATCTTTCACAATGCAATGAAGCGAATGCATAACACTACAGATATCTAAACGAATTTTGATATTATTTTCATAAATATTATCATTACCAAATACAAACGTTGCATATAGTCTGTAACATAAAGGTATTTCTTGATAAATCTGGTATGACGATCGTCGTATGATGAGAGAGTATGTTGCATATAGTATTATACTGCGTCTTATATTGCGCATTTTGTATGGTACACATCATATATTGCATATATTTACTTTATTGCATGGTGTCTGCGTTCTTGACATGGGAACTAGATTTATACCAGTCTCCACGTTCCAAAAATAACGTTATAGCCCAGAGATTCCTTGAGGAATGAGACTCTCCCTAATGATGATAGACATAGGACACGCGAGTACAGAACGCTCCACGTCATTCATAAAAAAATTATAAGCACGATTTATGTATCTCATTTACCCTTACCCATTTGTCGGATATAATGAAATCATACATCAAGTGTATGTGTATCTAGTTTGTGTCACTGGAACATCAGACACTACAGAAACATGGACGGATACTATATTAGACGACACTACGGCCGTGTGTACGTCCATGACAAAGCTTCCTTGGAATAAATGAGAGGACAATCGTTGAACTGAGATCAGTTTATCGCAAGAAGCCAGTGTCTCTTTCAAGTTTATCCATTATCGTTCACATTTATCTAAACCCGTGAAGGTCCCGGGGCAGAACAGGTCTTCAGTGACCCATGCTTGCCAATAAAAGGCGACTATGCTTGTCGTAAGAGGCGACTAACGGGATCCGGTGGTCAGGCTCGCTGACTTGGTTGACACATGTCATCGGTTCCCAATTGCGCAGATCGATGCTCATGTTGTCTGGTCCACACTCGATTATTTACAGACCGCCGCCATATAGCTGGAATATTGCTGAGTGCGGCGTAAAACTAAACTCACTCACTCACATTTATCTATGACTACATGGCACTCTTAGAACACTAAACGTATAACATTAACCATTAATGTATTCGTATTGTCTATGACTACAGGACGTTAGAACACTAAAGTTAAGCCATTTAACCATTCATGTATTCGTATTGTCTATGACTACAGGACGTTAGAACACTAGAGTTAAGCCATTTAACCATTCATGTGTTCGTATTGTCTATGACTACAGGACGTTAGAACACTAGAGTTAAGCCATTTATCCATTTATGTAATCGTATTGTCTATGACTACAGGACGTTAGAACACTAAAGTTAAGCCATTTAACCATTCACGTAATCGTATTGTCTATGACTACAGGACGTTAGAACACTAGGGTTAAGCCATTTAACCATTCATGTGTTCGTATTGTCTATGACTACAGGACGTTAGAACACTAACGTTAAGCCATTTAACCATTCATGTATTCATATTCGTTATGAGCACAGGACGTTAGAACACTAAAGTTAAGCCATATAACCATTCATGTATTCGTATTGTCTATGACTACAGGACGTTAGAACACTAGAGTTAAGCCATTTAACCATTCATGTATTCGTATTGCCTATGACTACAGGACGTTAGAACACTAAAGTTAAGCCATTTAACCATTCATGTATTCGTATTGTCTATGACTACATGGCGTTGTTAGAACACTCCATACTTTTAACATGTCACGTTTTATGTATCAATATGTGTGTATGCCTACATGACTCTCTTAGAACACAATACTTTTAACATTGAACCTATATTTATTAGAGCTACTTTAATTAAATTCTTCATATTTCAGATCCTTTTGTGAAGGTGTACCTGATGCAGAATGGCAAGAAGATCTCGAAGAAGAAGACGACTGTGAAACGAGGAGAGAAGAACCCTATATTCAACGAGGCCATGATCTTCTCAGTACCTTCCACAGCTTTACCCGTTAGTATCTGCCTCTTCTTTCTCAGACCCACGCTTTACTTCGCGACGCCATCTTAGTTTCCAAACATCAGACTTACACTGATGCCCTTCTGCAGAATTATTCACATTACTTCACAGCACTTACGATTACCAGCGTACACTTGATGTTCTTTCAATTTCATGAACTTTAAAATGTGAAAAAAAATATTATGAAATTATCGGCTCTTGATGTCTCATGCATTGACTGCATTCTCCGCGTAAATGACATTTCACTGTCAATTTGATTGGTTTGGGTTGTTATCCTTATTAAATAAATTCAATCATAAATCCTGGCCTAAATAATCATTCCAGTGCACGAACGTATATTTTAAGTTTATTCCATCTATAACGTTGGATAATACAATCCGTCTTCATGAGTGTATCAAATATAACGAAAGACCAAATCAACCACCAGACCACTTAGAGGCCCATTGCTTGAGGGGCTTGTCTGAGGGATCGATATCTGCGACAGAAAAATGTTCTTTTAAGTCTGAAACAAGTATCAAATTAAACAATTTCTCGGTGTTCATGAAGTGTATAGCGCCTATGACGGTGCATTGCCATTGTAGACGTGCGTCCCCATAGCTATACCGGGTACGTATCGCAGATTCCAGGTACGTTTCTGGGTTTCTCGGAACCATACCCGTGCTCGGAGATTTCATCTAAGTCAAAATACTGTTGTTGCTTTTTTTTTCTACTGCTGCTAGAAAAAGATGATTCTGTGTTTCTTTTCAGAAGCACCTTGGATCAACATAATAGTTGATATTCTGATCGATTTTGGCTATTTCATAGTGATTCATAAACAGATGCTCCGTTATTGTATCGCATGGTGACAATGACTGTATTGCCTGATCCAGACTCGATTGTTTCAAACAGCGTCATAATGCTGTAATGCTAATGAAACAAATACATGCTCAGGATATAGTCACAATCAACTGCTCATGATATAGTCACAATCAACTGCTCAGGATATAGTCACAATCAACTGCTCATGATATAGTCACAATCAACTGCTCAGGATATAGTCACAATCAACTGCTCAGGATATAGTCACAATCAACTGCTCAGGATATAGTCACAATCAACTCTTGCGGATGTTGAAAGGGTTTTGTCGCTTCTGTTGCAATCTCCTACCTTCAAAAACCGACAGTGTGGCGTGGCGCTCTTTGAAACAACTCACTAGGTGACAGGTGGAAATACTTGTTCTTCAGCAACCCATGCTGACTAACACGTACGGGATCTGGCAGTGAGCTCGTTGACCGGTCTGATGCATGTTATGCTACCTCACGATGTCAGTCTTTGGATTATCTGGTCCAGACTCGATTAATGTATTTACACATGTATAGCCACATAGCTTGAAATTACTGAGCACGACGTAAAACTAAACAAATAAGAAACAAGTAGAAAGAAGTCTCAAATAGTGTATAGTATAGCATGGCATCCACAATATATCACACATTGTGTTTTTGTTCCAGACTGTCCAACTTCGAATCACTGTTGCGGAGTTCCTTCCCGACAACCGAACACCATCATTAGGTCACGTGATCGTTGGCGCAAACACTTCAGGAACGGAATTATCCCACTGGAATCAAATGATGACGTCACTACGAAAACCTGTGGCCATGTGGCACTATCTAAGGAAATAAAGAGTCTTGATATTGACTTAATGGATGATCAAATATGAATGGATTACTCAAGAGGACTAACGTATAAAGAGTGGTTGGCAAATGGTGTCAGGTTAGGTGAGAACTAAGCAGCAGAGGTGAGAAAAGCATTGCGCAAGAGAGTCCCAAGGGACACGCTAGACGATGGGCGTGACACCTGGTACGAGGTAACAGATGTTGACAGTCTGTCAATGTACCTCTTACACCGAAATATGTCTGTATTCATTTCACATCAACCAGGAATTGACATAACACACTGACGTGTATTTCCAGACTGTTTAATTTGTAGACGTGAAATCAAAATATAGATGTATCAAAATATAGATGTATTAAATTTTTTCATTGATAAGGTTAGGAAGGTGGCTTCTTGTCCCAGCACTGTCTTTAGTCAGTAGAGCAAATCGAGCACTTTCAATAGAAAATAGAGACACTAAAGTCTATTATTAAAAAAATACTAAAAAGAACAACTAACTTCAACAATCCCATTTCCTTATCCTATTAATTTGTGAAATTTTATTTGGTTAAGCCGAAGACACTTCAGAATATCTTTCTTTCAAAGTAATGTCGCTGCTGCCGGTTTGATGATCCAATCTGAATATCAACAGTGAAATGAGATGTAACTGAAATAGCACGATACTATAATGAAATATAAACAACACTAATCATTACTACGAAATGATATTAATAACAATACTTCACTAATTGGAATAACAGTTTGTTAATGCTAAATGAAATTCAGAAGTGTATGTAAACTATTCTGCTCCCCTTAATAAGTATATACTGTATTACAAAAGAAAGCACACACACCCGTTTGTGGATGACTATAACGGAAATATGATAAGAGTGGATTGATTGTTAAGTAGCTATGTGATCGATACTGATATCAGTCGTGTTCTTATTTCGGCCTAATAACGCGTTCAGGTTTGAGTGGACGTGAATACTGTCTTTTGTCACCCAGTATATCAAACTAAAAGTTTTTTTTGTGAGTTTATCACGTGTCACGGGATTAGGTGCGATCAATACGTAATAATATACATACTTGAATGATTTGCTTATGAACTATCGGCAAACAAACAGTACGAGGCGTGTTTCATGTTACGTGATCTACAAGGTGTGTATGGTGCTGGTAGAAATCTCGCTTCACAGTTGCACGACCGTCTGATCAAAGGGAGGTAACCACTCCACTGTCATACCCTTGAAGTTATTCGTCATTGAAGTCTTTTATTATCATTAATATTTGCAATGTATTGTATTTGAAGCACATAAGCTTTATTGTTTTCAACGTCTGAGAGTTTATATAACAAACCTCCTGGTTTTGTTTACATATTAGACTATTGTTTTGTTGGCACTTCTTGTGATAGAAGATTTGCAGTTACTTGTTGTCAGTTTTTTCCCTACCCAATATTGTAAAGCAGTTGAATATACAGTTACTTGTGATACTCTACAACTATTCTCAAATATATATGTATATAAGAATACTACAAAGTTATTTTTGTTACCATTTAATGCATATATATGTACGTATCAAGTTGAAATACGCTATAGATGCTATGGAACTTATTTTTGCTCAATCAAAAAGTGTTTTAAACTGCTATGCCTTTGTCACATGAGGTCATATTCAGTCTAACTAAGAAAGCTCACTCAAGACATCATTTCACAAGTAATCGTATTCAAAAGTATATGTATTAAAATATTTAATCAATAGTCTACGACAAAATCTGAATATAATACACACGTGCTTTATTTGAAAATTTGGTATTACGTGATTGTTCGTGATTGTTTTGGACCAAATTGATTTTGACTGTGAAGGATTTCCTCCATATAACAGTCGAACAGCGATATCTGCACTTTTAGAACCAGAGTTCGACGTATCAGTGGTTCGACACACGACTTGACCTTATAACTGACTGAGAAACAGAAGCTTTTGTTTATGTTCTACTCACCCTTTGCTGTGTGATACTGTGTGAACTCCAATACTCTGCCAATAGCTATAAACTGAGGTGCAAAAAAAAAAACCTCATGCGTCCCGGACTGTGTCAGACATGTAATGTTTGGATTACATTTGTAACTTTCTACAAAACAGTTTCGTTTAGTAATATATAGGGAATTCGTCAAAACCTCATAATTGATGATTGATTCATTGCAAAACATCGATCATCGAAAATAACTGGTTTGCATCATTTATGGAATTTGATATCTTTAAAGGATGACCAGTAACTTAGGAACATATATTTCCTGGAGTCTTTAAAATAAATTCAATCATGACTTGAACGACCTTGTAGTGAAATGTAAATTTAATGACGGACTAAACCAACCTTGTGAAAATATTGTTAATGCAAACAAGACTGTGTCGTTTACTCACTGCAACTACTTTTCAATTATTCCAATTAAACGGACCTCCCGTATATATGGTGGATAATCTGTAGACGCCTTTATCACATATCATGCAGACTGCATTCGGAACCGTTCAGATATTGAGCACTATTGAAGTCACCCATTCCTTCGTACACATTCAATATTCTCAACCAGATGAATTCACCATAGAGTCTTTACCTACTATGATAGCATATTGGGATAGAATATGTATTTACAATATTTTATTAATCTGTTTCTATATTTATACTACAATGCTTTATCTATCTAGTCAACTGTAGTGTGCGTGTGATACAAGGTGAAATATACAGTACAGTAACACTTCCTGCTGCATGTCAGTTCTTGAAAGGGAGACAAACACGTTTATCACGTGAAACATGTTTGCAAGAAGTCACAATATTGATGAAAATATTGATATAACTTCTATTATGATTATCCGTCAATTTGAAAATGGTGCGTTATATCATCACTGACAGGAGATCACATACAAATCTCAACTAGGTATGTGTGTATTTAACGCATGTGTGTGCCAGTGATGACTGCTCAGATGGACAGGCGTGTCATATAGAACTATCAAATGTGAAGGATGCATGTTTCCCATCCTAATGCTCACGTGGTATCATGTTTACCTCTCCTATGTTTACAACTCATGTTTGTTTCCCAGTCTCTGTTTGTATTGATCCTATTTATGTATATACAGTGTGAAATAAAACAAAGATATGGACCATGTGTCTTGTTTTGTATTGTAATTTGTCATATCTGTTGTGTTTGACTGCAGAATTATATTCTATGTGGGGACGATACTAGATGTAGTCTTGAGCAGGTTTGTGGTTTTGTGTCTTATTTTATCGTTTCGGGAATTCGCCAATAAGGATAAATCTAGGTAGCGTACAAATCTAGGTAGCGTCCGTCAACAAAGAGAAGCAACTTTTCACGGTCTCACACCATGTGTCTAACCGTACCTCTTTCAAAGACATCTAAAAGATCATGGCTGAGGTCATGGCTATTCAAGGTCAGGTCACGTTTGTTTGAATGGATCTTGCTAGGCCTTACTAGACCTTCCTGTCCCAAGATAGTTGTCCTTAGAGTGCCTGAACCGTATTATTTTCCCTACTGCAATGCTGAAGCCCTAAATGAATATTCAAGTCTTCATTTCCTCGGGTCTAGGAATCCGTGAATCTCGGGATTTTGTGACGGCAAAAGCACAACAACACCATGTTTCAACTTATAATGTTTCAGTTGTGTATATTATTTACGTTACACGAAAGGAATCTGATTCTAGGCATTGGAACATACTACCTCGGGTAGTTCCATCTGTGGATTGATCTGGATTAAAACTGATCTTCGACAACCCATGTTTGTCGTAACAGGTGACCAACGGGATCGGGTGGTCAGGCTCGCTGACTTGTTTCACACGTGCCATCCTATCCTACAGCTAACTGCACAGATCGATGTTCAAATTGGTTTCCACTGGGTTGTCTGATCCAAAGTCGATTATGTTCAACATTTTGCACTACAGCTGGAAAGTTATTTTGCAACGTAAACAGCAAGCGAAACATATTTGGAATTCCATAGACAAGTATGTCCCTGATACAACGTACCAAACAGGATCCTCCGGGTAAACATAATCCGAACATTGAACCTATATGCTGTCGCTGAATTTGTCGCAGTCGTGTTTGTACTCGAGTTAAGGTGTTGAACGTATAAGGTTTCAAGCACGTGTGCATTTTGAAACGGCATCGTAAAGGGAGACATCACTCAGACACACAGAAACGAGAGAATCCATTAACATTAACTCAACTTCGGCGTTATTTCATCCATACATAGAGCTATATACGAAGTACCAGGTTTGTTTTGTTTGTTATCGCTCAGCATTATTACAGTTAAATGGACTCGGTCCGTAAATAAAATACAAATCTAGTTTGGATACTGTCAGCTGGTTCGTGTAGGGTAACCAGCTTAGATCCTTTAATAGAATGCAGAATTCCGTAAGTCAATAATCAGTCAAGGAGATATTTCAACATTTATTGTGAGGTCAAATGTGTCATGCATAAATACATATACATAAAAGATATTTAAACAATAATCGAATATACACATTTTGATGGGGAATTAGCATCTCAAATGGTCGAACTTAAATCAGTAACAGTTATAATATTTCCTTTTTCAACATAACATCAAATACTAATCACATTCATACAAATTCTTTTAACACATATCTCAATTGTGCCTCAGCTGTCGTTATGCAAAACATATATAAATGATATTTGTTATTGAACCAAATATTCACTTTAGTTCACTATCAGCATAATAATGATGCAAAGTACATCTAATGTGTCTATTCATGAGTGCAACACAGGCGCAACTAATCCATGACAGCACATCTAGTTCACTCACATGTTCAAATAACGACTGAAATATTATGCGTGACGATGTTCATGCAAAGACACTATTACATAGTCAGTAACGACTTTGACATTATGCATGACGATGTTCATGCAAAGACATTATTACATAGTCAGTAACGACTTTGACATTATGCATGACGATGTTCATGCAAAGATATTATTACATAGTCAGTAACGACTTTGACATTATGCATGACGATGTTCATGCAAAGACATTATTACATAGTCAGTAACGACTTTGACATTATGCATGACGATGTTCATGCAAAGACACTATTACACAGTCAGTAACGACTTTGACATTATGCATGACGATGTTCATGCAAAGACATTATTACATAGTCAGTAACGACTTTGACATTATGCATGACGATGTTCATGCAAAGACACTATTACATAGTCAGTAACGATTTTGACATTATGCATGACGATGTTCATGCAAAGACACTATTACACAGTCAGTAACGACTTTGACATTATGCATGACGATGTTCATGCAAAGACATTATTACATAGTCAGTAACGACTTTGACATTATGCATGACGATGTTCATGCAAAGACACTATTACATAGTCAGTAACGACTTTGACATTATGCATGACGATGTTCATGCAAAGACACTATTACATAGTCAGTAACGACTTTGACATTATGCATGACGATGTTCATGCAAAGACACTATTACATAGTCAGTAACGACTTTGACATTATGCATGACGATGTTCATGCAAAGACACTATTACATACTCTACTCTGTAGACAGGGCCCGATTTGTTGGATTTTGCAAGAAACAATAGTTCGGCTTTAAGCATTTTCTCATCAAATGAGATATTGTGCCTTTGTAGCCACGCTTTTATGTCATCTTTTCTGTTGGCGGTTGTCGGACATTTGTCCATGGCCACTTGCTTGCTATGATATGGTACATTATCCATAACGATGACAGAGTGCAGTGGAAGGTTTGGGATCAACTTTTCCTGGAGCCATTTGGAAAAATTATCAAAGTTCATCTCGTCACGATAGTCTGCTGATTTGAGTTTGGAATAAAAAACAAGGAAAGCGTTTGGAACAAAACCGTTTTCACCCCCTGCATGAACCACAATAAGTCGAGGTCCGGTGCCAGACGGAGGTTGAACCCCATTTATTACGACTTCGAATTCACCCTCAAGTTGCCAACACTTTGGGACAATGTGGTGTACATGCAACCATGTTTCATCGATAAAGATGAGTGCTCGATTTTCTTCACTGTATTTCTTTATTGCATGCAAGTATTGCAAACGCTTGGAAACAATGTCTTTACGTTCCATTAAAAGTTTACGGTTTGACTGCGTTTTTCGCCACCTAAACCCCATGTCTTTGAGATTTTTTTGAAAACTTTCCTTAGAACCCTTAGAACCCACTTTGCCATATTATACATCGTATCCATCGAGTGGGTAGTTGTTTTTACGCCATATAAACTTTGTACAAATTGACGGACTGCACACCGGTCGAAATCATCAAGTTTCTAACTGCAAGTTTTCGGTGTGCGCAACTTGGTGGGACTGATAAATGTAGGTCCACTCGCACTCCTACCACCTTCTGCATTAATGCGCTTTAAAGTTGCCGTTGAGAGTCCAGTAGCAAGGCTACTTTGTAAAAGAGAATCTGCTTTGGTTGCACAAGTTTTGTCCATATACATGATAACATTGTATGCTATCTCCCTTGCCTGAGAATGAACTACATGTATTTGCCCATGTTTTCCTAACTTGGACATTTTTTACTACAACTGAAATCTGTTTAACAGTATTGAGACAGGTATGAAACAGTAGCGAGACAGGTATTAATCAGTAGCGGTGTTGATTTCATGTCACGGTTAGCATGTATTGTACGTGCATGATCGTCAAGCTACCTGTAGCCGCCAAGTGTACTCGCCCAATTCGTTGTACCGCCTCTCTTGTCACAAATGCGTTTAGTGCGCAGGATCATCTAATATGTGTCTAGCAGTAATTACGGTTTGTTTTACAACTTCCTACAGCTGATGTCACCTGGCCGTGACAACAGTACTTGGGGCTAATTAGCTTTGGGTTAATTAGACTGGATTTATTACAGTTGTGGTCTGGATGTCTATACCGCGTGTCATTAAGACATTTACTGGTGCAATCCCTCGATATACGGTGATCCCCTGAAACATAAGTACACAGTAAAAGCATCCAGGATGAAGACATAAGTGCGTCCCCATCAAGAGCGCACGGAAGATGGGCTTACGAAGAGAGGTTATAAGTTGCGGGGCCATTGAGATCTACCTGTAACGTTATCTGGACACGAGGAAAGTGCGTTTATTGGTCACTTCAAATCTTTTATAATACGCATAATGTTATCAGCATTTATCAACTGTATCCCAGAATGGATCATGAAGATTTAAACCAATCTATAAGTTTGCCTGAAGTTTGAAATGGACTGTTCACAGTGCGAACTAGTTTATGTGCGCTTCTGATAATTATTCTTCATGCGTTTTCGTATCCAAGTGACTGGTTAAGTCAGAGGGACAAACGACATGTAAGAAACGCAAACACAAACAAACAAATGAAAAATGTCCTCAGCACAAACTTTTCATTTACTCTGAAGGGTTTGATGTTATCGGGTACGTGAATTAGCAATATCGGGTTTCGAACATGCCCATACAAGGTGAGACAACATGAATGGAAAATGGATGTTTGATAGTAATTAAACGTGTTTCTTTGCATGCTAACATTCAGAATGTGCGATGCCCCTGGCAAGAGATGATAAAAACCTACAATTATTGAAATAACGATGCATTCGTTAGTTAAGATCTTTACACAGAAATATAACTGTGTGTCTTTTTGTCGAGCCCTGTGCTAACGCATACGCTGAAACAGACCGATCATCCGAATGTATACAAGAACGGTAAACTCATGAAAGAAGTGGAAAGTCATAAACATTTAGGAATCACACTTCAGCGCGATCATTCATGGAAAGAACATACATATTACATATAAGATTATCTTAAGGTAAAAGCTGCTTACAGAGTTTAAATATAGCCTCAAAGAAGACGCTACAGATATTGTACAAGTCGTTTATTCTCCCATTTCATATCATTTATGTCACTTTTGGGGATAATTGCTCCAATGAACAGGCTTACTACAGAACATTATTTTACATCTGTACAGGTTACCAAGTGAGTATTAATGCATTTCGTAGCCGTGTGCGTGTCACAACTGGTTGGGTCCATTATTGTGAAGAGGTGCACCTTTGTAACTTGGTTGTCAACATGTCCAAACAGCCGAGACATGGTCACCTTTTAACATTCTCTGCTCCCCTATTTAATGCAGTTATCTGGACCTGACGTTTGTGCCATTTAACCTCCGGGGGCATGCATATGTATAGTAGCTCAGGTCAGGCGGAATAAGCTGTTTATGGTACAGTCAGGAGTATCAGATACATAAAGATAAGCAAGGAAACTAATTTCCAGGAGAAAGATCTCGTTTCAAACAGGTGACATTTTATTAAATGAAAAACCCGACTATCTAAATTTATTTGTATGGGGTGAAGTTGCTGAGCTTGTCAATAATAATCTTAGAAACCAACCTGATCTACAAACAGTCCTCTGTACATCCAAAAATGTAATGATAACTCATGATAAAAATTTAAACTCCGCTTTATACGGAAGTGCTTTATTACGTAAATCAACCAACAATGGCATTTGTACGTCTTTACAATGTACAGTTCAGCACAAAATTTGTATAGTAAACAAATCATACACTATGTTTCTTGTTTATGAACGTAAAATGAATTTCAGTCTGTTAAACTGTTTTAGGTTGGCACTACTGAAAAATTCAAAACTGTCTAGCCCATGTTAGCATGTTATTTAAGTCTTGCAACATATTTACATCAGTCTTTTTGATATGCATTAATGCTACCCGAGCGCTTTTATTATTTCTATTATTATTTTGCTTGTTTACATAACGTGTTTCTGTCGGAAATGACATGACCCCTGCAACTTGTTTTGTTTTTGTTTTTTGTTTTTGTTGATTTTAACGTTAAATAAACAAAAAGAGTGAGTGATTGCGTTAAAATTTATATTCACATCGGCAATGTTTCAATCATATCGTGGCCATATCGGGACGAGAACAATTATTTTTAGGCATAATAATTAATGGTAAATTGTATAACCAAAAATAGGAAGGTCAATCAACCAACCAACCAACCAACCAACCAACCAACCAATCAATCAATCAATGCTTTGTTGCACAAAAGGCCACAGGCCCACATATACTAAGGAGTTACATGTATATGTCAGTATAGGAATGGATTGAACAGAAGTATAATTCGATTAACAAAACAAAGTTTGGCGTAATATCAAAGAATGGTGCATATATAAGGCAATATGAAATTGTGTGACAGACACAGCTATGTACATAGGGATTTTATTATTTTAATGTTTTCTGTTCTGTATATGTATATCTGTAAGCTACTTAATAGGTCATGTGTCCCTCAAGCCCTTAACAAACCCAAGCCACGACGTGTTCAACTGCTTGGCCAAGCTAACCCTCCAAGTTAAACCCTTTGTCTAATAGCCTGCACTCTGCACAAAGTCACTACGTTGTTTAGGTATGTGTATGCAATATGCGCATATAACATTTCACATAGCACATAAGTTGTACAGCGTGTTATGAGAGTAATTAGATTTTATTCAGATATATTCCGGATACAGTGTGCTGCTTTGCTGTGTCGTCACCCCAGTCTCACACACAGGGTAGGCTCATTGTTTGAATAATTCATTTCAGATTTGTATTATTATCCATGTATTCCATTAACTATATCCATTACATTAACAATTGTAATATAGGTCAGTTACCATTCAACCCATGTATTATATAAACAACAATTTGTAAACAAGTTCATAACCTTGTTTAAATTAGAATGTTTATTCATATACATGTATGTCTTGCTATATAGTTGACAAGTTAAGTTTTGTAACCTTATCGTGTATTTTATGTTATCTAGTCTGTTTATAGCTACTAGCAATAAGTATTGCACATTGATGATTTTATGTACTATTTATTGTATCATTATTTCTGTAAATGTTTCAGGGTGACTTATCGACAACAGAATAAACATTCCTCGGGCAATAGCTCACACCCGTAGCGTGTGTTTGTCCTGTCTACTTTCACTGCCCCGCTACACATGGAGCCCCCCGTGAGGATATTGCAACCACGGAGGACATAGATTGAATGCCAGCAACATCCTGTGAATATTCCTGTAATATCAACACCTGTTTCTGATTGACGACATTAGACAGTGTCATGTGACATTTGCGTTACGTCTGTGTTTTGATTTTGACTTTTCCAATATTGGATACCTGGTATTTCTCAAAACTATGGACACTCGTTTCACGTGAGTTGAATGAATGTTTGAATGTTCAGCATCTAACATAGTAGGTAGTAGGATTTCTGCAAGGTAAAAGCTTCTTGAAGTCATGTGTGGATACAGAATTAGATGCAGGTAAATATTTAATTCTGAGTTCATCATAGACTGGGCAGAGATGCATAAAATGGTATTCGTCTTCGACTCCGTTATTACATATTCTACAGCGCTTGTTTATTTTATCGATGTTGTAGTGCCTTGACAAAGAAGCAGATCAGATAACGCGTATAGCCCTGTAATACACGCAGTAACAACTCGTTACTTTGAACTGTATATGCATAGTCATCAATGTTTTTGCTGTTTTGATTGTCAATAAAAGACAAATTATTATTGATGGTCAAACTGATTTTATTTAAGCGTTGATTTTGTTTTTACTGCTGTATCTTTGTTCTCAAGGTTTCTGTGGAAGTCTTATCCAAAATTTACTACATTTAGTTCATTTTGGGTCATGAATATAATTTATTTATATCGTATTCATTTATATAAATTATGCATTCGGCAGATGTCAAAAGGACAATATTTATAGACATTATAAAAAATCTATATAAAAAATATTGTTCCATTGCCGGGAATCGAACCCGGGCCGCCTGGGTGAAAGCCAGGAATCCTAACCACTAGACCACAATGGACAACTGGGAAGTGACTGACATTTTATGCGGGTTATTGCACATTATGAATAAACGTTGCCCCTACGTTTTCTGCGCAGGTTTGCGGTGTTTGGAAATGTGTATTGGCGTTTTAGTGGTATGTATTTATTAGTACTGTGTTTTTTATGGGACTAGAGTACAGTTTACCTGTCGAAGCCCTACAGTGGATCACTTACCGCGTTATAACGCTAATGGTTACACGCTATCTCGCTGCACGTGTCATTGCTATCAGTCACTTAAACAGGTGAAGCATGAGTTACACTACGCTATATCTTCTAATACTGTATCCACGGTACAAGGGATCATAATCATAATCTATTATTATCTCTGGCGGTTCGTATACATGTAGCAGTGGCATTGTGCCGCCTTTTCCCGCTTGGAGCGCTGCGGTAGCCGTAGACTGGTTCCCGGGTCCGCGCTAGTCTGGTTCTCGGAATCTTCTGCGCTATACCTCAAGAGTAGCGCAGCAGACCCCACGAGAACCAGGTTGAGCCTCCGCTTGTGGGCCGGCTCCTCCCGGTTCCCTTGGAGCGCGCCCCCATGTACCAAAGCTAGTGCGATATGTGAGACGGGGTCCAGCTTAGCATTTTGCTAGCTGTCGATCCTGTCAACGAATATTCGTGACCAACCCGTGTTATTCTGGGACAAACCAAATAGCGACTCGTGCCCCTCTAGAGGGATTTCATATTGCCGTAGACTAAATTTGCTACCATATTTCTCAGAACTACTTCAAACAGGAACGATAAATGTATTCCTGTTTGATTTCAGTGGTACTTAATATCACCGAAACACTCATACATTGTTTTGCTGTTTTTCTTTTCGTTTTCTTTCCCATTTATACATATACTGCTTATTTGATTTGATTTATTGAATATGCAAATAAAATTTATTAAAAAGACTGTCTACATTAAATCCTAGAGTAGAAACTCAAACGTGACTTTAACAAATTTCTCAAACTGAACATTGGTACTACGTGTAACCTTGTGTTACCCCAAAAGGAATTTCAGGTGAAAGTATATGAATGCTAAAAAAAAAGTCTGACCGAGATATCCGCCCAATGTAAAACATTAAGGTTGATTAGTTACATAATGATATAATATGGTTTTGAAACCCGTGGCGATTCATAATTACATTTCCTAAAACTGTTGGAAGCGCACGTACAATCACGCAAGATCGTGACAAATACTCATTTGGACCAGTGAGAGCCGTTATGTCAACAAACACTCGTTCGTATGGCAAGTCGTTTTCACATTTATTCAGGAATTATAGATATCTTCAATTGTTTTAAAGATATCAGCATTATATTTAAAGATATCAATAATGATTTAAAGATATCTGTAAATTATTGAAGATATCTCTAATTAATTTTACATATCCAAAATAGAATTATTGATATCTCAAAATGTTATAGAGATATCAAGATAATATTTCGTGTTATCTCTATATGTTTTAAAGATATCTGCAAAACAATTACGATCATAGTGTACATAATTGTATTAGAAATTAATTCAAGATATCTTTAATTCAATTCAAGATATCTTCAATTCAATTCAAGATATCTTCAATTCAGTTTAAGATATCTTTAATTCAATTCAAGATATCTTTAATACCTTAATAAAAGTGAAAACGGCTTGCCATACGTTCGTGTATTTGAATCTAGATTACCCACCGTCAACTGCATGGGTCTTTAAACAACATTACATCAGACTGCACAATTATGTTAGCTACGTACGTTCTCAGTACTTTCAACATTAAGCAGTGTAAGTAAACATCTAGTCTCAATGTTATATTCGTTACACTCCACCACTGAGTATAACAAACCCTAGTAGAAGGTTACCTTTGAGCGACCTATGACCGTTCAATCAAACGCGAGACGGTTAAATAGAGTTACCCAATCAGACAACAGCTACTACTTAGGGATCGGAGGGACTTACAAAATATTCAGGTTACTGACACAGACACACACAAAAATCCGCATATAACACCGTTTTTTGACCGGCAGTATTTTCGCTTTAGGGTTTTTGTTGACATGGTTACCATTAGCTAATATTTCCGCAAGATGACATCCTTGAATATTGCCCCAAACACTATTTTCAGCGACTGTTTACTCACGGTTGTCATCATCGTCACGTGCGCATCACATGGAAGAGAGCGTACGCTAAATAGCTTTCGGAATCGTTCGGGTACGAATCTTGATAAAAGTTCACAAGGTATTTGCGAATGTCCACTTTCGCGATTTGGTAAGCTGTGTTCTGATTGGTCAGTATCAAAGGTTACCTGACGCGACCTCCCATAAGGTTTTGTCAGACTCAGTAGTGGAGTGTAACGAAAAGTACTGAGGCTAAGTGTACCTAGACTGAACATTACGATACGTATTCCTCATGCGTTTTTAAACAATAACATAAGGCCACACACGTTGTCGGGATAATTTTTAAAGCCCTGCAGTCAGTAGCGCGTTCGGATTGGTTTGTCGTATTTTCGCACGTAACCGGTATCGGGATGGGGACGAGTCTTCGTGCAGGTTACGGAAAGGGACGAGTAGTGTGGAATGATCAGGGAAATGAACGGGATCCAGCCTATATTAGCTGCGGTCCATTATTACATATATAAATACTCGTCATTATGCCACATTACACAGAGCAGCATTCACGTTACAGCCTTTGACAGAACCTAAGTTTAGTTTACGCAAATTTCAGCGTTAAAAACACATGACATCAGTCAAATCATGCGGACAACATAAGTGCTTCCTTTTTCGTTCACGTAAACAGACCGTCATTATTGCAGAAATAGAGAAATGCTACGCTCACGTATAATATGCGAAACATTTTAAGCATGATTCATTCGTCCAACTGATGGCTCGCTGATAGAGTTTTAATATGCTAAAATGAGTTACACCCATTTCTCACATTTTATAGATGGACATAATTTACGGTTTAATTCAATGTCCCGCATTTGTAACCATTATTCAAGTAAACAAGTCCTCCGAAACTGTAGTTTGTGTAAATTTATGGAGAGAGATTTTGTAACATATGCCAGGATTACACGTTTTAACATATTTCGTACTGCATTTTTGTAGCTGGCAATTATTTTGACATTTTTCCTAACTCCGGCTACATAGATGTCCCACATCCCTGATCATGTCGGTGATCACCTCCATATTAGCTCGAGTTTCACGTGGTGCACGTCAGTTCACTTGTAATATCCTTGTTTATATGTTGACAAAATATGGTGCACGAATGCACATTATACCGCTTTGGTTTCTTACCCTATGTTGTGTAGATGAATAATTTACTAAGGGGTTTTGTTCCTCCATGCCGAAACGTTTACATCTCCAAACCGCAACAGAAAGTTCAAGGAGGGAAATGACATTACCTGTTTTGATAACGGAACAGTCCAGACAGTAGCGAATGAGTGAGTGACATAAATGGGCTTGACCCCTTGCACCCATGTGTGGAATCGAACCCGGGTCTTCAGTGTGACGAGCAGATGGTTTGACCATTAGGCTACCCGACCTCCCCGCCTAGATAGTAATTTGCTGAGGAGCATTAATTAATTAGTGGCCAATTAATAGGAATCTTCATTACTGTTTACGGTGACACGGGTACCTCTCTATCTCTCTCCCTCTCTCCCGTCTGAATACTGTACTAGTCAGTAGTATTTCAGGGTTTTGTATTTATCACGAACATTGTTTCAGTAAGATTGGGAAAAATATCCCCAGGAATAGTATTTGAAATAAGACAGGTTTCAATTCTGAAGTTGGAGAAGTCCTAGGAATTATGATTTGGTATGCCTTTGGCATACCTTTGGTTTGATGTTCACAAAACAACTTGACAGTAATAATGAAAAAGGCAACAATGGGTCTTAAAACAACCAGAGGGAATATTGATGCAACAATGCATCGGTCACAAACATTTAAACATGATCTTCAGTGGTGGACTGAACATTCGATATTCTGCAGTGTGTAGGGTTTTACTAACCCCACGTATCAACAACAGATGCATCGTCCAGGGGCAGGGGAGCTGTTTTATGAACGAAGTGTGAAAACCGGTGGTGTGAGGCCAACACAGGAGTTTGAGAGGGCAAATCATATCAGTGTGAATGTGCGGCTCCAGTTTAAAAAAATCCAGTGGAAAGGGAAATCTTTAACTTCCTGATTAAATGTCAGGGGAAGAATGTGTGAATTGTGTAGTAATTTAGCTTCATTTTAGCACAGTAAATCGTTTTGGTTTAGCCAGGTACATGAAGTCCCTTAGGATTTTCAATGTCAATATGTTATGTGGCAAGTGCGATAATGACTAACACCCATGAAATTGGACAGTGCGAAGTAATGGAAATGCTGACTAATGGTGACTAGCAGTGAACCATTGGTTCAGTCAGATTTGATCTCTCGGACACGTCAGACCACCTCGTCAGACCACCTCAGCACATTGCATTCATTATAACTGATTTTTTAAACTGCATGTAATTTACAAGAAGCGGGACTTATTCGATAAAAAACGGCCAGCACTGTGCACTTTAAAAGACCAGACAACAATACATTTCCACTCGGTAAAGTCTTAAAAAGAGAGAAGTTAGAACACCTCTTCCCAACTATGGCCTTCGAGAAGTTGGTACTTGCAAACTAACACATTGACATAAAGGGCACACGGGGAGCTCTTACAACATGAATGGTTAAGAGAATCTCCTCCGTGCCATCAGCCCGGAGAACGAAATGTCGCGGGTTTGATTCCCGGTTTTGTACACCAAAATATGTTACAATATGGTACTTCTTGTTCCCTGCCTGGCGCTCGGCATTAATGTGTAAAATTAGCTCTACTGAGTATATAGTGTCTGGGTTGGGTATTCACGCTTATCTCAGTGAGGTGGCACTATAAAACCAGCGTAAGCCCCGGCTAGTACAAACAGCTACACATACACACGTATGTTCGTCGTCACATAAGCGAAATATTTTTAAGTACGACGTTAAACCTCATTTTACATCACCACGCCGAGAATCCGTGTCATGACTGAGGTTAGTGCAGACCACTGGACATTGCTAATATGCAGATGAAGTTCAACTGTCAGTCATGATCAATGTGAAGGGTATCTACCCAAGACAATTCCGTAAGAAATACTGTGTTTGAAACGTTATTACTGAGAAGTCTCCCTCCATCACCGAGGAACCTCATTATCTGGGATACCTGATCTTTGCGCTCCAAGATATCTCTTCGTTTAAATGTCAACTGCCTTGTCATCACCGTCGTCATTTAGAATTACTTAATCAATCGACATTAACACACTCTCCAAGGCTTGTCTTGTTTGTTGTGTGTTTGAAGAATTGGAATAGTCTACTTTGGGTAACCATGTGACACTGAATGCTCTCGGCATTACAAGGAGTGCTGGACCCGGAGACTACGTTACATGTATGCCAAAGTGAGGTAACCAAGTCTCAGTAAGCTGGCACAATAAAGCCGGCACACATCCAGAATATTAAAAGCAGCCAGACATCTGAGTCCGCTTTGTAAATCAAGTTATGTTGAACACGACATTAAACCTGCTTTCGCCTCACCGGACATCTTCCAGACGACTTGAACTTGAGGTCAGTCAAATATGTTCCATACGATGTTTCGCCTTCCATTCTCCTTGAAGGTGAGACTGAAGACTGCGTTCGAATATGAACAACACGCATAGTGCAGGACATCACGTTCCTTCCTTTCCAAGTCAGCTCCCAGCACACTGCGTTGAGATTAAGGACATCATACGCCCACGATCCATATCTGAGTCTGCATGTGACGCTGTCGTCGGTAGTTTTAGTTACCGACGTGACATCGAGTGTTCAAAGTGATAGGTGGCATACACACAACACCTCCTTTGCTGTTCAGCAGAGTCAAGGTTTCAGGATTACTTGTGTGTCTGGCGACAAAGTGGTATCACAAAGAAGATGGGATCATTAAGAGTGGTGGTACCTTTTCAGGATATATATCTTCTTATTGTGAAAGATGACGCTGCGACATAAATTCTTGTTTGACAACATTAGAATCTATGTCAAAACGTCGCCTTTCACAATAAAGAAGTTGTATATAGAGAAAAAAGTATCATTCTACATTGGTTATTAGTTTAAAATGCCACCTTTGTCCAGCAGCAGTTGTATACATTAATAATTCTACATCATGGAGTATATTCCTGGTTACCATACCATCCACAACCGCCCTACTTCACGTTGACAGAGTTGTACATTGCATAATGATACACAGTTGTACATTGAATAATGATTTATGTTGTATGTAGAAGCACTCACCCTATGAAGGGCGTAACGTTCGGGTTTATCATAGTGGTACAACATCGGTAGTGAAAGTGGTAGAAAGTCAAGAGAAATTTGACATCGGAACAATATGAATTTTAGGAAAATATTTACACAACCCAAACCATGCTGAATCCAAAAGTGTGCAGGAATAATGGCCGTCGACAAAGCGTTTAAAAAAGGAAACGTTGAACAAAAATGTGCAGGAATAATGGCCGTCGACAAAGCGTTTAAAAAAGGAAACGTTGAACAAAAATGTGCAGGAGTAATGGCCGTCGACAAAGCGTTTAAAAAAGGAAACGTTGAACAAAAATGTAACGTTACACTCGTTTGTAGTAAATCGCTAAAATAGATTGTACATGAAATGCAAGTGAGTCATGAAATTCTGTATCACCCCGACCTTTGTAGTTTGTAGTAAATCGCTAAAATAGATTGTACATGAAATGCAAGTGAGTCATGAAATTCTGTATCACCCCGACCTGAGACTGTGGGCTTTAAAACGCCACATCAACGGTACTCCACGTGCGTCGTTTGACATGCCCAAATGAGGCCGACCTGTAGTTGCCACCACCGCCCAGGATCACTACATCCGGCTGAGAGATCTTCGTTCACGCACCACGGCCGCATCATGCACAACAAGAAACACATCCCTAGACAATCGGCTACAGGAAGTCCCACTTTTCGCCAGGAGACCAGTTCAACGTAACGTTTTGACGCAACGTCAAAGGGGTATTTTGCCATCATGACACTGGTCAACCCCACGTTGCATGTGTTCGCCAGGCTTCCTCCAGCATGGCCTTCTCGATTACTCTGTTCTCTATTCAACATCTATGAGATATTCTTCATCGATGCTTACACCAGCGTAATCTGCCACCGCAGACACTACAAGAGCAGCACGCAGCACTTCAACAACAATATCAAAACAGTGTACAGGCCTGATTTTCTACATCTTTCCTACACTGGCTGTCCTTCAGAGATACGCAGGATGGAGACAGTCTCTGTATAACATACGGGGCAGGAAAGCAGTTACTCTGTTTTGCGAAAAGGGTGACCTCTCCCACACCTCTACCCACCTTCCTTCCTTGTTTTAGTAATTAATAAAGTAAACAAAGAAACAAAAGAAAACAGAAAAGACTACTTAAAATGAATAATTTACGGTTAACCTATAATCAAACCTTTCCATTCAATACACGGTAGACCGTAATCCCTAATCCATTATGCATAATCAGACTTGGATAAAGTTTCATTTTGATATATAATGGTATTTAACTTTCGAAGATGTCATAAGTGCACTATCGCGTGAGTTGGATGTCTGGGAAAGGGATAAGTATTCCGAAGGGAAACGTATCTTAGAGTGAAAGTCTTTTATCAATATTTATTAAGCCATTTATACACCGTTGCAAGATCCAAAAATAGAAACAGCTACAAACTTCAAGATTGTTCAACAATGAAATTATGGAAGTCTCTGGTGAATCACAATCGTCTGAAGATGTATCACCAGAGACAGCCAGCAGATAAAATTTCCCCACCTTGCACACTTCAGGAGATCCTCCAGAATCAGTAAGCAATGGTGCCAAACAGGGCAGCCGCAGGATGGAAACCAACATGCTCCACCCCAGTGACCCAACAGATAATCCGACCTAGGTGACCAGTCCAAACAAACCTTCAGCTTCACAAAGCTGTTGAAGAGAAGAAGGAAAAACAATAAAATTGAATACCTGGTTAAATGGATTGGGTCACAACCAACATGGGAACAAAAAGATAAGATTGACTTTGAACAGAGAAACACTTAAAGACATAAATCTAATCATGGGGATATGAAATATCCCACAGCAAGCATAACGGTTTCATACAACAACCTTCAAAATGGATCCTTGTTATCAGTCTTGCTTCACCAAATTGAAGAGACTGCACTTCATGAGCATAAATTGCAGAAATTCAAACCAGGACTAAAGATCTGCTATAAGGCAAACTTTCACCACTTAAATTTCCCCTGCAATTTCGATGTCGGTTCCTGTAGATGGGTCTACTTGCCACTCAACTCAACTTCTCAATTTGTAGTCCTTTCTTGCAACTTCTGTTAACCAGCAATATTTCACCACTCTCAATTTGGACCAGGTGTTTCAATGTTATGACACTGCTAACTTACACTGTCCCCTCAGACTAACCTGAGCCACCAGAACACAGACGTATTGCGAAATGGCCTTATACCGTAACCGTAAAGCGGAAGTCAAAGCACTGTGTAATTTTAGGTTCCTTCAGCAGGAACAAAAATCACAACCAGTTGAAATAACTCCCTTAAAGCTACTGGTCTATAACTCTCCATTATTAACCCTCACTTGCACTGATGGTCAACGAACCATCACAGGATGTTCCTTTTGCATGATCGCATTACCATGTTTATGTCTCTCTCAACACAGACACTCGTCTAACCTGCTCATTGGGGAACTTATCAAAATCTTACCCACGAGGATATCACCTACTTACATCCCGTAAACTTAGCATGTCACAGCACCTTTTTTTAAGGAATCAACATTAGATACTATTACAGTTGATAAGCTATATAATGAACCAGTTCCAGTCACGATTCCTGATTGTTTTCCTTTATACAAATCAGTTTTCGAAAGTTATTGCTAATGATCATAAGGATCACCTTAGTCTCAAGCGTATGGCTAAGAGTGTTAAAAGAATATTATTATCTTTCAAAGTTTGACAGACTCTCTTTTGGGTGGTAAAATTAATGTTAAGTCGTCTTGTTTAGATCCAAAGTTCTATCCTTTCTGCCGTTGCTGCAGTACCATGAGCCCTAGCCATAGCTGTAATCATTTGGATGTTCTTCAAGATCAGAGCATTTTCGGCCACTATCACCATCCTTCAAGCTACTGTTTCTGTTAAATCTACCCCCATCCCTTCATCTGAATACCACAACCCAACCCATACAATCGTGTATGACCACATTCCAGTGATATTTGTTTTCATATAATTCGTATCAGTTGTGATTAATTTATATAAATTATTTACCAAGAAATCACACCACACCCTCATTTTTTTGGAACTTACTACCGGCTCATTATGTGAAGCAGTGCCACTAATGTCCCTTTCATTGTAACAGCCATACTGGGACACTCACCCACCATCCATTATCAAAAACTTGTATACATCAAGTTGCTTTAGACCTACTCTCAATGTAGCCTGGCCCAATTTTCAAATTACAAACAAACTTACCTAGCAATCATTAAAGATTCCGCTTTCAGTAAGAATCTCACCATTTATGGCAAAACGTATCAACGTCATAATCTTTCAACCTTTTGCCACAAATATCCTCATCTCTCACCATGGTCTATATGAAGTCCTTCCTATGGACAACTAGATTATCATTACAATGTAATTCTTACCATGCATTTGTATTATTGTGTACGACCCTAGTCATACTGGTTCAGTATAGAAGAGTATTATGTTATGTAAATATTTTGTTATGTGAACAATATTCTCATAGATTCATTTCAATTGTTTGCTTTTGAGGACAACTGTGAGGGGTATTGTTACAGTGCAAATATTTCACGCATAATAACAATAATATTCAAAATGTATAAGAATTCACAAATGTACCTATATTGCGATTTTTCGTTCGTTATCCTGAATTCATCTATTTTATTCAAAGGTAAGCCATTTTCATTGTTGTTTCGGTGTTCGTTTTATTACATGTTGAAAGTGTTTTGTGATGTTTTAGATGTCGGCAACTTCAAATCATATATATTATCGTAGATGTTCGACCACAGGCTTACGTTCAATGGTTTAGTTATGGGTCAAAGTATTGTGAAATTGTTACAATGCTTAGGAAGGCTGAACCCAGGAAACATGTGTACACTTACACGTATGTAAAACTATTACGTATATTGAAGTTGATAAACGCTTGTATTAAAATGAATGCGGTGGTGGCACTGCTGTAAAACATCGACAATACGTATAGTAGTTAATGTTTTATTATATTTAGCTGAGGTAACGAACAGGAATCTAATGTGTTATCATTAATTGAAGATTATGTGTGCCATTCTCTAAACTTTGAAACAGGCCCCAGCATATAACTATAACTGAATCAAAATACCATAATTATACAATGTTCAAAACATGTTGATGTCCTGCTAAGCTTGATAGTTATGAAGATGAATAATATTATGTTCAAGCCAACTGTAATATTGTATGATTTTGACATCTTCATATATTGAATTGAACTGAAATGTTTATTGAATGAAAGAATCTGCATCTGAATAAACCTTAGAAGGCTGGCAACTCTGATGTCACCATTATTCTAAATTCATCTATTTATTTTAAGGCGAAAATCACCGCGAGACAGCACATTCTCACGTACACCAGCGTAATCCACCACCACAAACACTACATGAAAGGCACGCAGCACTTCAGCAACAATATCAAAACACTCCTCAAGACAACATTCGGCATATCCTTTCTTCTATGAGTCACCGCTGCCAGGCTGTTATTGATGCTTATGCATATGGTGGTCACACCAGATGCTGGCATTTTACTCTCACCATGCGGCTTTAATAGCCTCTGTGGTTTTACCCAACACTTTCTGGATATCCAAGCTTTGGAAGTCTGTAAAGCGATGATTTTACTGTAACTGAACAAATATGTTTGTGTTTGAATTAGTTGTGTGCACTCAGTAAATAAACACCATATTCAAAACAACATTGGGTGTCATTTTTTCAGTACTGGCCCATAGATATGTCATGCTGAACTGTTTTTAATGTAACCCTACGTTTTATAAAGCTATGCTGCAGAGATACCATGCTGCAGGTTCATATTGCTAATCCAGTGCAGGAATCATAGTCCGTCCCAAGGTCCGAGAGGGGTATAAGTCTTTAGCTTTACGCAGCATGGCACCAGCAGTATCATCTTGTAAAAAGGGAATATTTTAAATTTTATTTCCTTTCCTGTTGCGCATTTGTCGATGTAGAGCGCTTAAGGGGATGCACCATGTTTTTGGATCCTTAATCTGCTTTGGAACGCGCATTCTGTCCCTCAAGCACTCCGTTTGTCCAACGTATTCTTCATGACACCCTTGGCATATAATATCATAAATAATATGTTTTGCCGAACAGTCCATGTTAGAGCGTACAAGAATTGTGTCCATAGTTAAATCAGTAACGCAATGTATTGGAATTATACTTTGTCTTTCTTATGCTTCTACTGTATTACTGTCAATGTTAAAGCCGCCAATGGCAACGCCACGTCCCAACATTTGTATACAGTTGTATTGTGACGTCACAACAACTGAAATCACTTCTCCCTGAAGATACACGACTGAAACATGTAGGAGGAGATCCGTGTTTAGTTATTATTTCGGAAACAACTTGTTATATATCTACAACTGTACGCTCCGTATTCTCATCACTTTCTTTCTTTATACACACACACACACACACACACACACACACACACACACACACACATATATATATATATGTATATGTATGTATATGTATATTATGTGTATATATATGTATGTTATATATATATATATATATATATATATATATATATATATGCGCGCGCGCGTGTATGTGTGTATTATAACCTATTTGACTATTTTTCAAGGGATGCTCGAAAAATCAGACAGTTAAAGTTATCGCAAACGAAATCGAATTGATGAGCATGACTCTTGATGGAGATGTTGATGAGTTCTATAATGTAACCAGATGGTTCCACTCGGAGAGATTCAACAGTCCAAGCTTTGTGTGTACGTATTAATGATAGCATGGAATGCTGTTTCATCTATATTTGGAGGACAGGCTAGATTTTGGCAGGAGGGCAAAAGATTTGACCAGCCAGTGCTGTGGACAGGCTAGATTTTGGCAGGAGGGCAAAAGATTTGACCAGCCAGTGCTGTGGACAGGCTAGATTTTGGCAGGAGGGCAAAAGATTTGACCAGCCAGTGCTGTGGACAGGCTAGATTTTGGCAGGAGGGCAAAAGATTTGACCAGCCAGTGCTGTGGACAGGCTAGATTTTGGCAGGAGGGCAAAAGATTTGACCAGCCAGTGCTGTGGACAGGCTAGATTATGGCAGGAGGGCAAAAGATTTGACCAGCCAGTGCTGTGGACAGGCTAGATTTTGGCAGGAGGGCAAAAGATTTGACCAGCCAGTGCTGTGGACAGGCTAGATTTGCTACATCTTTCCTGCACTGGTTGTCCTTCTGAGGTACGCAGGATAAAGACACTCCTGTAAACAATCGGGGCGGAAATCCAGGAACTCTGTTTTGCAAATAGGGTCGTCACCTCTGCCACACTTCTACCCACCTTCCTCCTTTGAAAGCATATAAAGAAACACAAGAACACAAAAAAGACTACTAAAATGAATATTTTACGGTTAACCTATTATCAACCTTTTTATTCAATGCTTGGTAGTCCGTAATGCCTAATCCATTATCGATAATGAGACTTGGATACAAGTTTTAGTTTAAAATATAAAGGATAAAGTGTTTATTTAATATATATAAAGGTTTTTATTTTAGCTTGTTTCACTCCTTTCGCATGAATCGCAAGATGTCACAAGTGCACCGGTGTGTGAACGAACATGGAGTTGGACGACCAACAGCGGTTGTTTTGTTTAATTTTACTAGCCAGAAATATTGAAAAATTCCATGCGTACAACGAGTATACGTGAGGTTATGAAAGTCCTAGAGGCTTGGCCATGCTTGTGTTCAGAAACAGGGACCATTCCTGTGGGCAACTTGCTAAAGAAGACGCCTGTTACTGTGTAGTGAGAAATCTAAGAACTATTCTTGTGCTTCACACAAATAGATAATTATTACTGCTGTGAAAAAATATCGAAGTCGAGAGTTGAACTTCAACTAGCCAGAGCTCCGTTCCTGAAAGCTGTGCTATGATTGTCGTAAGTCTAGGTTAAAGAATGAGAGTTACGATCATCTCAGAGATACCATCGCTTTGGGGAACAGGACCAAGTGCAATATACAGTCATTTTATCTTGATATATAACCTGCTGGTCGTTGGTACACACCGAGGTAGTACGACGTATAAAGGACATCCTTATGGATATACTGACTTGTTGGTCGATGGAGCATATGGATGAAATACGATGTACAAGGGCCGTCCCTATGGATATATCGGCTGACTGGGAAATTGTACTAGCCCCTTTATCCAAGGCGTATGTGTACAGAGCATCAAAGAGCTGGCAAGACAAGCCGGGACAAAGACGTCGTCGGAACCATAACGTCTTGATATGACTCTGTTGCAAGAACGTAATGAAAGGAAAATTTTGAAACGATACAATTAAAACTGAAATTTTAAAAAAAACGAGACTATTACAGCTGCTGAAGTGTTCTTTGGGAAAAGGAAAAGTATTCTGAAGGGAAACGTTTCTTGGAGTGAAACTCTTCTATCAATATTTATAAAGGCTTTTGTACACCGTTGCCGCATCCAAATATAGAAAGAGGGAGAAAATTAAGTGATCATATGAAAGGACGAGTGTTCTTCTTTATTTTTTACAGGTTTCCCCGTGAGCCTTGTATCGCATAGCATATTTTTGCTTACATCAGTACAATAATGTGTCACTATTTTGGAGAAATTTATACATTTGTGTCAAAGACACATCTCAGGGTCTAATTAGATCAGCATATTGAACACTTTTATCAGTTTCGGAAAATATTTTGTATAATAAAAATACCGTGATATACTTGAACAAAACCATACAGAAAGCCTAATTTGTTTTCATAAGCAGATATTTGTGACAAATGATACATTATGAATATTGTTACACTACACAGCTGTAAAATGTCGACGATTATGATAAATTGCTTCCTGTTGATCTGTAAAAATAATTGTTCCTTTGGAGGCCGAACAAACATCACATTCAACACGAAAAGTCAAAGGGCGTTCATTTTTATTCTGCTGACTTTGTGTTCTGGCTCTTTTGCGCATGTAAAATGGCTAGTGCTTGGTGTCCCACTTAACAACCCATGAAGGGACAGAACTGAATTTTAGAGTCCCATGATTGTGGAAAGGGGCGGTCAACGGGAACAGGTGGTCAGACTTGTTAACTTGGTTGGTGCAAACCATTGTGTCCTAAATGCGTTGATCACTGTTCATGTCGTTATTGTCTATAATTTATCAGACAAATAGCTTCATTATACAACATTTAAAAAATTCAAACGAGGCACATCCAGTCCAGACTGGGTGCACAGTTGCTTAAAGGATGTATTTTAAACCAAAACTAAACTAAAGGGAGTATTTTAATATCCTATAATGATTTTGTAAAGGAAACGGAATCGTCAGATAAATACGATTGTGGTTTGTATAAAGTCAAATGGTATTTTAAAATTGCTAATCATGAATTAGCAATTGCGCTTTTGGTGGTGGTATCCTGAAAGGAGGTTTAAGTACTGAGAAATTATTCTTCTCCTGAGACGGTACAACAGACCCCATGCAGTATTGTTTGTAGAAAATGTTTTCGTTACATCTTTGACTAACATTTTCATATTTGCCAACACCTGAAGGGACACAGTAAATCCAGCTGCGGTCCATGAATTTTACCAAAATCACTGTAAGTGTCCATGGTCCCTAGTGTGCTGATTTACCTTCAGTTGCTGGTGACCTATAGTGTTTTTATCCCCCCCTACATGTAATGCGGGGGGATATAGTCGACGCCTCGTCCGTCCATCCGTAATCATTTTCTTTCCGGAGTATAACTCAGAAACCGTTCAATATTTTTAGACCAGACGTGATAGATATAATAATCTCAACCTGTGGTTGTGCCTTTTGCTATTTACAGAGTTTTGGCATTTTTATTTATTTATTTATTTATTTTTGTTTGTTTGTCCAAAGCCGTTCTATATTTTGCTGCAAAAGTTGGTAGATATATCACTCAGAACCTGAAGTGGTGCCTTTTGCTCTTTACAGGTTTTTGTGATTTATTATTTTTTCAGTTTCCACACATCTGAAAAACTTTGTAATATCTGTCAGCAAAAGCTGTTAGGTATGTGTGGCAGATCTCAAAGTGGTGCTTTTTGCTCTTTACAGGTTTTTGTGATTTATTATTTTGTCGGTTTCCATGGAAGTCTAAGAATGGAGGGATGGGCTTCGTTTCCAGAACAGAACTAAAAAAACGTTCAATATATTTCTGTAAAACGTGTTACATACATCAGTCAGAACCTAAAGTTGTGTCTTTTGGTACTTACAGGTTTCCGTGATATATTGTTTTCTCGATTTCCATGGAAATGATTCGCACGTTGTCTCAAAAGTGGCAGGTGTGTTTCGTTTCCGGAGCATATCTAAAAACCTCCCTAATATCTGTCAGCAACAATTGGTAGATATATGTGGCAGACCCCAACAAAGTGCTTTTTGCTGTTTACAGATGTTTGTGATTTATAATTTTCTAGGTTTTTAATGGAAACGTTTCAGACTTAGTCTTAAATGGAGGGATGGGTTGCGTTTCTGGAGCACAACTCAAAAACTTCTAAATATCTTTCTGCAAAACTTGGCAGATATGTAGGGGAGACCCTAAAGTGGTGGCTTTTACTATTTATAGATTTTTGTGATGTATTACTTTCCCCAGTTTCCATGGAAACGATTTTGACTTACTCTCAAAATGAAGGGATGGGCTTTGTTTCCGGGAGCACAATTTGAAAACTATTCAATATCTTACAGCAAAACTTGGCAGATATTTGAAGCAGACCACAAAGTGGTACCTTTCGCTATTTCCAATATTTTGGCATTTTTATCCCCTTGGCATGTAATGTGGGGTGATATAGTCAACGCCTCGTCTCAACCTGTAGTTGTACCTTTTGCTATTTACAAAGTTTTGGCATTTTTTTTAATTTTTGCTGTTTTTTCCATGGAACATTTTGGTGTTAGTCTAATGGTGGGGTCAAAAACCTTTCAATATTTTTCTGCAAAACGTGGTACATATGAGTGGCAGACCACAAAGTGGTGCCTTTTTCTATTTACAGGTCTTTGTGATTTATTATTTTCCATGGAAATGTTTCGGACTTAGTCTCAAATTGGAGAGATGGGCTTCGTTTCCGGAGCAGAACTCAAAAACCATTCAATATTTTTCTGCAAAACTTAGTAGATATATCAATCGAAACCTAAAGTGGTGCCTTTTGCTATTTACAGGTTTTTGTGATTTCCTAGTTTCTCGGTTTCCATGGAAACGTTTCAGACTTTGTCTCTAAAGTGAGAGATGTGTTTCTTTTCCGGAGTAGAAGTCAAAAGCTTCTTGGTAGATATGTGTGGCAGACCCCAGAGTGGTGACTTTTGCTATTTACAGGTTTTTGTGATTTATTATTTTCTCGGTTCTCATTTACACATTTCGGACTTAGTTTCAAAATGGAGGGATGGGCTTTGTTCCCAGAGCACAACTCGAAAACCATTTCATATCTTTCAACAGATCTTGGCAGATATATGAGGCAGATCTTGAAATAGTGACTTTGCTGATTACAGATATATGGCATTTATAATTTTCATGAATTCCATGGAAACAATTCAAACTTAGCATAAAAAAACAATGAGTAACTGTCAGATGATTTGTATTTCAAACATGTTGGGGGCCGGGGGGTATGTCATCCTCTGATGACTCTGTTTTATATTGCATTGTCTTCAGAAGTGAAATGTTTCTATATGCATGGTACTATCAAACACCACCTGTGATACTCTAGTTATTTTACAGTTCTTTGATGATTTGGTTGATTGTATTGATTATGAAGGCAAAATCTTTCTTGTCACTATATGTCTGAAATGTTACCGTGGTGACTGTTAATTCACTCGCTCATGTTTTCACCTGAAATATGAAAGTGTTGGCTCCTGCTGCATTTATGCATGTTAAGACATTAACATCATGTGCACATTGAGGTTCACGCAAGAAGAGTAGTCAAGAAAATCCTCTTCTTGGCTGGCGTTTGCATGTCTTTCATGATGAGTATAAAGGCAATCTACCTATTACCGTTCCGAAAGAAATGCTGTGTTTGAAACGTTATTACTGAGAAGCCTCTCTCCATCACAGAGGGACCTCATCATCTACGATACCTGACCTTTGTACTCCACGATATCTCTCGTTTTATATGTCAACACCCTTGTCAACACCGTCCTCATAGAAGTTTTTATAGAACAGTTGAGTTGAGTTGTGTTGAGTTGACCAGTTGTGCCAACCAGGAACTGAATGTCAAGTTCACACCAAACGTAACATAATTGTAAACAAGGTTATCAAGGAAAGTCGTTTCCCTGGGGACATGTATGTCGCATACATTGCTACACTCAACAAGGCTTGCCTCCATGTGTTTGAAGAATTGGAAACTAGATGTCAAACATGAACTTACAATGAGACCACAATACAGCACGAAACAGTGTGTTTGATCGATAGTGTATTGCATTTTTATTTATTGCATTTTTATTCTTATACTTTAAATTGGGTATATATATATATATATATATATATATATATATATATATATATATATATATATATTATGATGTTATATTATTATATTATTAATGTTATTAGTGTACGTTAGTTATAACAAGAAATCATGAGACAGTCACCACCACAAGATGCGCATGCGCTACCAGACACTAATGAAGTCAACTTGTCGGGTATTTCCGATCTCCATTGTTGCTCATTAAGATTAGAAGGTAGCACCATAGATAGTTTTGCTGTCGTGGCTGCGAAATATACAACAATTATTGACCAAAGAATAACATACTGTTTATCTTCAAGAACACACCACCTGGTCTAGGTCTGTGTAAGTCCAGAGAGTGGCAGGTCGGTGTTTCAGTTCCCGGCTGCTTCATGGCTGAAGATGGTATTTGATGTTAGGCTGGTTGCCCTCTGCATTACGTTGCATGCTGGACCTCGGGACAATATGTCACAGTATGTCTATTTTGGGTAACCATGTTACACTGCATACTATTACAATGTCCTGACTCTAATGTGTACTGCATGCAGCTCTTTGCGCACTAAATTCACTCCTGTCAAGTTTTCTGTTAAATTTTAATATATTGATGTCCTCAAACAACACTTCTGTCATCAGACATGTAGCAATGTTTATCTATCATGCTGTAAAGTATGGCCAATCAAATATGGCTGCAAGCAAGTAATGTTGTATTATAGGTAACATACATACATTCTGTGAATAAAGAATAGAGTATAACCCCAGCTCACTTCACATGGTCTATACGACTACAACCCTTGAGTTTAGTCAAATAGGTTCCAAATGCTGTTTCGCTTCTCCTTGAATTTTAAGATGAAGACTACGTCCGGGTATGGCTCCTCACAACACGAGTAGGTTTTGACATTGCGTTGTACATTGTGCTCAGTCACCTCCCACTGTGACCCAACAGGGTTGTAGTCGTAGAGGTACACTTCGTTCGACGATTTATCTAAGTTGAGGAGAAAGCCATGATACGTCCATGATCCAAATTTAAGGCTGCATATGACGCTGCCGTCGGACTTGTATCTGCCCACGTAACATCTCGTCTTGACAGTGGTGGGCGGCATATACGCGACACTCCCATTAGAATCCACCACAGTCAAGCTTTCACGGCTACTTGTGTGTCTGGAGACAAAGTGGTATCATAATGAACTAAATAGGGCACTGGTTAAATAGTCAGCTTTGTCCTGTAGCACTAGCTACACATTTATAAATCATCAGCATGGAGTACATATTCCCGGTTAGCATATCATAAAAAAACCCCTAAAGTTACTGTTTTACTTGCTTTCTACTTTTACAGTTTACACCACTGCACCACATCAACCTAACTGGGCGTTCAGTGGGATGTGTAATAATATCTCAGTCAAAGTATGTTTACTCGTAAAATCGGGAAATAATACGAATAGCTGCTGAAAACAATAGATCAGACTATAGATGACAATTAGGTCGCTCTGCCAGGTATAACGACGGCATGAATGCACGTGTTGCCCATTCGCAAAAAGTGTCATCTCAAAGATATATAATGCTTTTTCTTGAGCGCTGAATATGTCGGATCTGGGGCTGGGACGGGTCCTAATTTCCTACCCGGCTACCCGACCTCCTATGTATATCCTTACCCGACCCGACCCGACCCGACTCGGGTACCCGTCATGACACTAGCTGCGACTTAGTCCCCTTCAATAAACTTATCACAGCAGAGATCAAGTGCGGCGTCTGGAAATATTGCATCAGGTACAAAGCCAAAATGCATTTAGTGCCCTCCAGCTGAGTCACAGTGGAGTGGAAAGATCTGAACTTCAACAAACTCCGCAAGAAACAAGGAACTACAAACAACCACCGTTTCAACAACCTACAGGCAATATACAGTTGAATGCATAAATTAATAGTGTATACCATTTATCTTACAAGTAACACCGTCATGTAAAGAGGCACCGAACAATTAAATCCATCAAAATAATGATACCATATCACATCTTATTCTTTAAAACTTACAATGAATTAAACACAGAAAGCCGTGTTGAGATCACATTCATATTCGCGTTTATCGAATGATTAAACCTTATCTATATTCATGTTGTTTTATTTGATGTGTACAAATTTCTCCATCAACGAATTATTTCAAGCAATACATCAATGGCCATCGGGTCATTTATAAAATAATTCCTTTACCTCGTTACAACAGCACACAATCAGGTTCAAGGTTACGTTCAGGTCAACACTATCCATGCAGCATGGTTAAGTTTCGTTTCCAGTCTAATTATGTTAATTGAATAATGTAATTTGTTTGGGTTTTTTTACCTGAAACCTGTTTTACACGTGACAAGCTTAGTTATGGACAGTTGATACACTGTGAGTTTTCAGTGCACGTTTTGCCCACAATCCCATGCGTAGGACTTTGTGAATAAAGTTGATAAAATCATTCAGTTACTTCTTCATTTGTTAGTCACGTGATCAAAGCGGGCCCGGATATTAGGGCGGGTACCAAGATCCAACTCATTACCCACCCGTCCAGGGTATCCGCGTTACCCGTCCCAGCCGTAGTCTCATCTGTTGATTAACAACTCACGTGTCTTTCTTTCATAAAGTTTATTTTGAGGTATGTGAAAGAGTATGATACAAATTAACAAAAATTAAATCAACTATCGTATTAGATCTCTCAACATATATGCATGACCATCCGAAGTGCGACCGGACTGGATTTTATTTGAAGATAATTTATTGTTATGACATCCCGACCCAACCACTGTCTACGACACCCGTTCTGGTTTTGCTTTTGAGATGACCCAACCTCCCTGTTTGCTTTCATACCAATAGTGAGACTCCATGTTAACTACATCCTTAATGGTTTCAGCATTAAACTTATTATTTTTTCGTCATATAAAGAAGGTAAGTCTAATTGGGCATTTATAAAGTGTCCATTGTAAATTGCTATCATCCTACTCTCATTTGCATAATGTCATGATCGCTTCCAAAAATGTCGCTCATTTTTGCACTAATCTCCACTCCGAAGTCCCTCTTTGGCGTTTCCAATCTCCCTACCTCGAAGCAATGTCGAGCTAAGTTTAAAAGACATTTCACACTTGCACATATTGACTACATCAACTATTGAAATAAATGTGAAAAAAACTAGTTGGGTTTCTATTTCCGACAGTATTGTAGTTCCCTGTAGCGTACTTGTAAATTGCATGTTAGGTTTCCACTTAATTACGTTACGCATAGATGTAGGATAACAAATACTCACCCGTTGTAGAGCATAACATCCGGGGTCCAAATCCTAGATGCTGGCAGACGGATAATGCTCGCATTGTTGTAATTTGTGGGGTCCCATGACAGTCTTGTGTCAGTCCATCTGAATTCCATCCATACGTCGATCTCAGCATCACCTGACTTGGCATCCTGATGGGAGAAGCGACAAGAATTCTGAACACCAGTTCACCAGTGCAGTACGAAATGGTAATGTACCAAGATATTTAGTCTATGTAGTTTTGGTTTGACAGCAACACTTCTCTACTATTTTTATTATGTTTTTCCCATTACTTTTATATTTGGGGAATTTTCATTGGGTTTCTGGTATACTGCTGGAAAAAAGTTATTGTGAATTTTGGATGTTGTGCCACTGTTTAATGCAAGGTACAATAACAGTAATTTCTAGGAGTTTCGCATAAGCGACTGAAGAATGCTTGGGGAATGTAGTTCCATGTTTGAACCGACGTTTGTCCAACTTCAGCTAACGTCCATGTCTGATACTGAGCTTGACGTAACCTTCGCTCCATTGCATCCCAAGGGCGCTTGACAGCTATCCAGGGGGGTACCAGAATGTTCTGCTTTGTCAGGAAATCTGTGACGACACGAGCAACATGTGGACGAGCATTGTCTTGCTGAAGAGTGAAGTCAAGTCTTTATCCTGGAGTGAACGGCTTCCCGTGCGACTCACTGATGTCATCTCTGTATTGCAGACCTCTCAGGTTGCCACTTACAATGAAAAGGTACGTCCAACCATGAGATGTGATGTTTCCCCATACAACAATTCCGACACCAAACTGTTGAGGCTGAACAACGCTCGAGTCAACATACTTATGTACGGCCTTGCCTTGTCATCTGAGCTGTGGAGATTAAATATTGTCACCATCCCAATCTTGTCTCATGTACCGTCTGCAAGAGGTCAGGCGTGCCTGTCGGTAACTTTGGAGCACAAATGGATGAACTCCTTTAGTTGGTTCTGTACAGCCCTAGAACTGGCTGGACATAAGTCAGGAATGGTGCGAACAGTCAAACCGAATACGGTTGTCTTGTTAGCATGACATCGCGTGTGGATGGCGTTATTTTGAAAACGTCTCCATAGAGATGAGCTCATGTTTTGATGGATACCAAATTGTCTGGCCACTTCATTGTGGACCATTCAAGTCTCCAACATTCCCAGCGGAGAGGCAGATTTTCTGTAAACCGTGGCATGACGTACGCGCAGTGTAGTTTGAAACATTCAGGAACTAGAGAATAATCAACCGTTCAGGTGAGTGAAATTGAAGTGTCAAAAGGTGTGTCAGTTCAACTGCGCAAAAAGTGCACATGAAATTTCATGTTTGGCTACATGTTTTAAATTTATTTAGGTTTATTATTCCAACTTTAAATTTATGCAATTATGGCTTATGGACAATTACTGTTTTTCGTTGGTATATTTTAAAAACGAGACTTCTATATAATTATTATTTCCTCGTTAATCGTTTCTTAATTTTAAGTTTCTTAAACTTAAATTCACTCAGATTTGAATTTTCAAAGAAGAAACAAAAATGAAAAGACAAAACGGTACTATAGACAGTGTTCAGATGAAACAGTACTGTAGACAGTGTTCAGGTGAAACAGTACTGTAGACAGTGTTCAGGTGAAGCAGTATTGGTCGTCAGTGTCCAAGTGAAACATCTGTGGTAGTCAGTGGTCATGTGAAACAGTTTTGGTAGACAGTGTTTAGGTGAAACAACATCGGTAGTCATTGTTCAGATGAAACGGTATTGGTGTTCAGGTGAAGCACTGTTGGTAGTCAGTGTACAGGTGAAACAATATAAGCAGTCAGTGCTAAGGTGAAACAGTATTGGTGATCTGTGTTCAGGTGAAACATTCCATGTAGTCAATGTTCACATACAGCAGTATTAGGGTGCAATAGTATTGAGAATCAGTGATATGGGGAAACAGCATTGATCAGGTCAGGTAAAGCTGGGTAATGGTAACTTGTAGTGTGGCATGAATAGATAACCTTGGTCATCATTTATATCAGGTCGTAAACAACTACGGTTCTTGTTATTAACACAGAATATAAACAATAACGATTTTCACGAATCGACCAAAGACAAGTGCTGAATTGACACCGACCCTTCAACATATCTGGCAGACCATTCCACACATGTTACTTAGAAATCTGTGCCTTCAAGTGTCCTCGGAGACTGTCTTGCAGTGCACGGTTGACACACACAGTACTGAAAGCAAGTGGCCCTTACCTGTGGTTGATGTCATTGTTGCGTCACTGACGTTGTTGTTAAGACGAGTTAAGTTATCCGCAGATGTTCATTTAATACATATCTGCCAGTTACATCTATATATGCTGACATTTGTGTGAAGAAAGTATGAATGTCAAATTGCGTTTTAATGGCTTTCAGTATATCGGCGATATCGGCCTGACAACCCCATCCCGTTAGTCGCTTCTTACGACAAGCATGGGTTACTGAAGATAAATTCTTCACGGGTCAGATAATAATGGACACTCCTATGATTACATTGTTAATCATGATTACATTGACCTGCTGTTGTAAGGGGTGTCCTGATCTGTTGATTGAGGATATTCGCAAGTGAGGTAAGCTGTATACGTAACATAACTAGGGATACATTGTACATTGACCCGAGAGTCTATGGTACTCACCAGTGACGTAAGCTGTATAAGGGACATCCCTATGGAGACATTGACTGGCTCTCGGCTTCCCGTGACCGGGATTGTGGTTCCTGCCGCTTTGTCCAAGACGCGTGTGTACAGAGCATCAAAAAACTGGCACTGAGCTAAAATGAAGAAACACCTTTGATTGCCTTTACAACAAGAGCAGCGACGTCGTCAGTGCGCAGTGAATATATTTAGAAAAAGATACTGTTAATGGTGTACTTAAATCACTATTAGCCACCCTTAAATACGTTTGCATGTCCAAACCCACTTTCGCCAACATTAGTACAATAATTACAATAACTAAATTTATTTAGGAGTCATCGGTAATTTTCAGCACTGGGTCAGATAATGTATAATATATATGTGATATATTGTTTTGGTTTCCGAAAATATATTATACAAAATATTCGGGGTATTTGAACAAAAGTATTCGGTTAGGGTAATTTGTTTTCGCAAATTACAATCTTCGTACATTTACTGAAGTAGATATGCTGAAGTACGATACATAATATATTGTGAAAATAAAACAAAACGTTGTGAAATAAAATCCTTCACATACAGTGTAGAGATGAAGTGTTGACTTTACAATCCCCACCAACAGCACAACAATCCATGTCCTACCAAAAGTACTTTGGCACCAGAGGAACTCCCGTACATGATTGTGTAAAGGTATACAAGATAATACTTACCGACGGCACAGATTGCCAGAAGCCCAACAAAGGTTCCCGTGAACATCATGGACATGTATGTACTGGGAGGTCTGTCTGTTTACTGCTCCAGCTATGGCACATATATATATATATATATATATATATATATATATATATATATATATGTATATACTCGAAAATTACGATAAAATGCTACATGCCGATTAGCCAAAGCTTTAAGGTTATGGTCTCCCACTTTACACAACAATTCCTGTTTGGAGACAACAACACAATTGCAACCGTGAGCTAAAAGTCAAAGGGCGTTCATTCTCACTCTGCTGACTTTGCGTTCTAGCATGTTAGCCTATGTTTCACAACTAGAAGAGAGACGAGGTAGAATATGTTTCCATCAACTTTGCTTGACTAAATGACGTAAGAGTCGATTAACGGGAAAGTGTGGTCAGGTTCGCTGACTTGACTGATGCAAATCCGTGTGTGCCACTTGCATAGATCGATGATCGTAAAGTCATAGGCAATTATTTAACTGGAAAATAACCAGTAACAAAACAATGTCACAGCTTCATGTTTTTCAATACGATTACATATTTTACTTGTTTCTGGAACTATAGATGAATAACAAAGTTCTACTCATGGAGCCTCGGATGTGGATCATCTTCTACACCTCTTGGATTGGAAGGTGCCAGGCCCACATCTACATGTAAACAGGATACATTCGCTACTGGCCGACTTTGTGACCATGTGAACGTGCTAAGCAAACCCCATTTGCTTTCTTACTGACCCCGTTTGCGTTGTTTCTGACCCCGTGTGCGTTGTTGCTGACCCCTTTGCGTTGCTGCTATTTTGTGTAAGACCGATGCGCTGTTCTTGTGGACTGTTGATGATTACCACTAATGAAAGCATTTGTCTTTCAGTGTAAACAATACGTCCGCGACAGTAACAGTTTATTCTGTGTCTTGTTAGTCAGTCACAATGAATGTGCAATTATGATAATAGATGGACTGGCCTCTCCTTACCCGTACCTGTACCTGTTATTTTGGCAAGGTGTATGAGATGGAAATACAATTACAGCGGTTATTACGGTTACAAGTGCACAACTGATAACAGCCTCTGTACGCGTGCAACTGACTGGGTAGGATAACATCATTTAATTGAGTACAGCAGTGGGGATCATCAGTATTGGTTCATAAACACACTTTAGGAGTTATTGGTAATATTCAAAACCAACACGCTCATACCGCTGTTCCGGGATAGCAGTTACTGATGTAGGCAGGCAGACACAGCAACATAGACAGACAGACAGACAGACAGACAGACAGACAGACAGACTCTTCAATGTTAAGGCCCCAGGCTCATAGAACATATATGGGGATTTGGGCATAGGTTTACGCATGCATGATAGCATTTACATGACAGAATATTCGTAATACGGGGTTAATCAAGTAGATTTAGAACACAACCACAGCATGCATATCTCATGCTCATGTCCTTGGATGGTTGTTGGAACATGACAAGGACTAGTCACATTAGGACTCTACTCTTTCAATGTGGAATAAACACATTTACATAGCATTTATTTAGTATGCTATTAAACAAAGATAACAAAAAAGACTGCCTGACTCAGAACTGGCGCTTATCGCTATCAGAATCTTTTAAAGGCAATTCTTTCTCTCAATACAAGTCACTACTAAATATTGAATAATATCTCCTTTTACTTGACTATTGAAATTCGGGTATATAGGTAGAGTGCATTCTCACTCCCATTTTTCTCAAACGTATGGCCACCACCATTCACAAACAGCTGCATTCCTCACCAATCGTCCCTCTCCGTAACCTCCAAAAAGACTCGTTCCCATCCTGACGCCTGTTATGTGCTGAAATACGACAAACCAATCAGTACGTCCGAAATGACTGCAGTGCTTTGTTTTTCTGACTGGCTTGTTGAAGTGATTGTGCGTAAGCTTCCAACAAGGTTTTTCATTCTTCGAATATTTCCATATCTACAATACGCCTTTGATTAAGATATTTCAGTTCGGTTTACAGTACGCATAGGAATGATTAACATGACCCGAGGCCGAAATGATATTAGAGGCATTTATCCAATTCTATATGTAAAGGTTTACAGGGATTTTTCAGGTGAACATTTGACTTACTTTGCATTCGCCTCCTACAAATACCCCCACCCACCCCCCTCCACATTTTGGAAGCAGTGCTTGTAGATGTATGCTTAATAAATAGTGGGAGCCGTAAAATGAACCCCGTTTTGAGTACAGAGCGCATATGGTCACGGATATGACCTTTGTCTCGTCTTAATTATTGTATGGTTACAGCATAGATATTGGTATATTCCAGTCACTTTTATCAACATCCAATATCTTATAACTCTTATTATGGACTTCACACATTGTACCCGTGCAGTGAATTGAATCCGGGTCTTCGGCATGACAGGGGAAAGCGTTAATCACAATGATACATCACCGCCGAAATATCAGTGAATGATCATACAGTCAGTGACAGTCCCAGAGCCGGTGATTCCAACGAAAAACGTCAACACCTGGCGTAACCCTGATCGTAACTCCGCCCTCTTCAGTCACCTGCCTCCAGTCACTGGTGATGTTCTTATTCAATCCCCTTTATGTATATCTGTATTGTATGATTGTATTTTTTATACTGCAGTCTTAAACAACTAGCAAGTGATGGAACCGAGAATTATGTGTCGTGTCGTTCCACGTTGACGCTTGTTGAAATACAATTATGTGGTATGGACTAGTCATAATGAAGGATTTCACTTTGATTTCAGTAACGTCTGAAAAGTCTGGCAGTGAATATCACTTCTGTCTCTCAGTGACATCGAGTTCACTCTGTTGAGGCTCAGGCGAAGATACAACACGTATGTATTGTTACAATCACACTTATCTTAGCTCACAAGCTTATTCATGTTGTCTTTTGTTTGTGGTCGACGTCTTCGTGTGTCTTTAGATCACTGTGTGATGAGGAGTTTTACGTGGACGCAATAAGCACTGGTAGTACCTCTGGAAGCTATATTTGATCTAGGTGATCGCACGTCGTGATGTCCCTCATAGTTTAAACGATATGAAATAGTGTAAACGCTTGCTGTCAGTGGGATTCAACTTAGTGTTTGCTCTCTACTACGTTTAAAACCAAATGTGTGTGTGTTGACAATATTCAATATTGTCTCTAAATCCACTTTTGATGATTCTTCTCTTCATCTGATTGAGAGGTCTAACTGGTATTTAACTGTGCCTCAGTGTAACAGATTCTGTGCTATATACCTGGGATTCGAATCCACACTCTTATGGATTCATTTAATTGCTATGAGACCACTATGCTACCGCGGCTGTACTCTACCATGACAACTGGTGGTCCCTTTGACTTGTACACTCGTGGAGATCCGGGGTCTTCAGCGACCCATGCTTGCCACAAATGGCGACAGTGCTTGTCGTAAGATCCGAATAACGGGATCTGGTGGTCAGAATCACTGACTTAGTTGACTTATGTCATCAGTTCTGACTTGCGCACATCGATTATTTACAGACCGTCGCCATATAGCTCAAATATTGCTGAATGCGGGATAAAACTAAACTCACTCACTCATCATTTGGCATCACTCACTCATCATATGTATTTCACATGATATTTGTTTAGTAAGTTTTATTCGTTTTTATTAAGTTTTTATTCTCGTGGGATGAGAATCCTAAACACCCATTATTTAATCACCGAACTTAATGTTTGAATTTTTATAGCAATGTACCATAGTATGCAAAATAACAACTGTCCTGAAGTCATGATCTTCATTGGAGGAAATATGAGTGAGATTCCTTCAGCGAACGTACCACGGGAAGATCTCGATGAAGCAAAGAATATTCTTGTGTGGAGATGACAAAACGGACGCTAGTGCCATAGCTAGCCGTTTCTCCGAAATCAGCCGCATATACGACAAGGTGGGTAGAGTAGCAGACAGAATTGTTTGAAATCAAATTATCTGATATTTCCCGCGGGGATACGTCTACAGAGCAAACAGAGTACCATTTTCACCAATCTAGTGATTTAAATGTTATAAGGTGGTACATCATTGTTCCAGCAATTTGAATATGTACTTAATGCAATTACTGAAGGGTCATGTAGCAATAAAGTAAAATAATGCAAAATAAAGTATGCTGTTAGGTGCTATGCTGTGGGAAAACGATCTGGACTGTGTGTACAAGGACATAAAAATGGGATACACCCAAAACGGAAAGTCACAACAACAGAGTCTATGACCAATCAGTACTGTGTAGCTGCCTCTCTGGTCCTGGACGCAGAGACCTAATGCTTCTGATCAAGTTCATTAAGAATGCCTGTGCCATACATGTAGCCTTCCATTCTTGCACTACAGTTCCCCGAACACCCTGTAGATCTTGTCGAGCAAGAAGACGCCTATAAGAGGGAATGATCGTAACTGCAAGTAAGCAGTTCAGTCCAATGCATGCTCGATTGGATTGAGGGCTGGTGAACATGCCGGCTAGTCAATCTTGTGGCCTGCAAGCATTCCAAATTCCAAATTTGAAGCATGAATGACAAAAATGTTCAGATGCATTCATGTATTTTAGAGTTTACAACATCATCAAATCTTTCATCCCGATGAATAATTGACAAACATATCTACGTGTTGTGACCATTGCTAAGGAGGGGCATAATTCGTGCACCCTTTACGCAAACACCTGTTTTCCTCACAATCCTCTATCGATTCACACCACACACAAATGACTCCACTCCGTTTCAGTTGAGATTAGTTACAGTTGAAATAAGTTCATATCTTTTCAGTTATTTTAATTTGTACCTACACCACATGTATTATCAATTTTCTACTAAGTGATTCGTTGTTCTTGTGTCTGTTTACAGCTTTTCTCTCATGGTTTTCGGAATATTGATGCTCTTGAACCTTCAGCTAAATGCTTGAACAGGCAAAGACGAAAGGGCTATATTATCAGTACTACCTAAATGGATTAGGAGAAAATACATTAGACATTGCCAATGGTAAGTAAGGATGTTTGTTTGCCAATGGTAAGTAAGGATGTTTGTTTGCCAATGGTAAGTAAGGATGTTTGTTTGCCAATGGTAAGTAAGGATGTTTGTTAGTGACTATACTGTATCGCTTGGGGCATTCCGAAATTTGAATCTGATGACAAAAGGATAGGATAGCTATTCGCTATATTGACTTGATACATGCATATGTTTATTGCAGATGCTGGTGGGGCAGGATACGCTCACCTTTTTCAGTGGATTGTGTGGTTAAGATTCGATACGTTTAAAAACAGCATCATGCTGCTGGAATACTGCTGAAACAAATATATGCTCATGATAGTCACAATTGTACAATCAGCTGTGATTTTACCTGAGATTTCTTATGGATGTGAGTAGGGTTTTGCGGCATTTATTTGCATATTTGCCATATGTGCATATTTGCCATGCTGGTGTTTCAGGTTAATGTGATTTCATGCATTTCTTGTCTGTAAATACATCATGATGATTTGCACGCCACACATTATTTTGTCCAATCGTACACTATAAACAACAATTTCACGTTCCATTACGTTAAAGAAATGACACATGAATAAGAGTCGTCATACGTATGTACCAGTTATGTGTGTTCGGGTCTGGGGAAGGTGGCCCGAAGAGAGTGTCGTGGATATAATTTCACTGCACTATCGACGTGGGACTGTAGTAGATGTGGTGTGGGGTCAAAGTTCTGGTTTAATCCATAGGCACATGGATCTGTCTAAAGGCAACTCTAAAGGCTTTTAGATCATCGCAACTACATATAAAGAATTTCCGCACTGACTCGGCCAATGGAGATTTTTTTCCAAAGCGTCCTTACCTTTGCTTTCTGTGACGTCTAAGTGAGAAATTCGGAGTTGCCACTTATACCACAAAAGAAACATTCACGATATTCGTTCTAACTAGACTGGAATTTATCATTTTAATGTTTCAGACACATATGACGCCGTAACCATTTGCTCAATGAGCACAGTGGTTTTGAAAAACCTGCCTATTAAAGCATCCGCATTACTAAACCAGGGAAGTATACGTGAACCATCTCCTTGAAATCAGTTTAATTTCTATGTGCTAGTTTCGCCCGTTCTGGAGATGTGAGTGACATTAGCAACATGAAGTTAGATACGGATTCGGGATTTGGGATAACATTTCGTATCCAGTATCTAAAGAAGCCTATTTATTTTTTTATAATTAGTAAAGAACACAGCATTCATCCATTCGAACGAGGTACGGGATTTGTACTGTCAAAAACACATGCCAATTTTCCAGTGTCTCCGCAGAAAAAGAATGACTCACTCATATTTGGTCCTGAATACTCAGTGATACATGTCCGTAAGGCCACGGCACGTGGTTACATTTTTATCTTTAGCGTAGTGAGTTGAAGATGCACTGTCTAGTCTTATTCGTTGTCTGCTTGAAATCACTCAAGTAACCAAACTTGCATGTTGACGCGAGTAGCAGTGAGAGGGAAACTGACCAATGCACTCTCCCGACCGCTGTCCACGGTGACGAAAGTGCCATCTCTTCATTATAACACTACGTTAGTGGACAAACTGTTTTGGTAATACACTTACATTGTCGTGGTAAGCAAACGTTTCACCAAGAGTTTTAACGATACCCTACCCTTCAGTTCCCAGACAATGTATCCTGGTACACAGCTGGCATATGCACAGTTATCAACTATCTCTATCCATCTATTCCAATGTATAAGCGGTTCACCTAGGGCTGCGAGTGAATGCGTGAGTGACTATTTGAATCACCCCTCACCTATGTTATTAACACCGCTTATTCGTGTCTTTCCTGTGGATGGGGATGCTCACGCAGGAGTGTTCAGAGAAAACATAAGACGCAGGTATGGAAACATGTGGAACTAAGACTCTTTCACCAGACCTTCGATTCAGATGGGGCCGTTTCAGTCTACAAAGTTCTGAAATGAACCTGTTGCTAATTGCCTGTATAATGAAAGCAAACATTGGTCACCATGCAAGGAATCTCCAATACTGAAGTCAGGGGAAGAATAGGAACTATTGGGTTCGTATTTCTTTTTGTTCCTCCATTGTAACATAGGGGCTCTCGAATTAGCCTTTATTGGGTCATGTAGAATCAGCATAGATTGCTCAAATTAGTTGTTCATGGGCTGATGTTTGTATATGTCCCGTGAGCCCAGCGGAGTACATAGAAAATGATACTCGCTTGTGCACGGGGTACACTGAAAATAGTAGAAGAGTGCTCAACCATTCAGAAAACGACATTTATGTGTGAGGCAGGATAAATTTAAATATAGGTGAAATAAAAGCTCGTACAGCTTTTTAATTTACTTGCATTAGACATAAAAGGCAGCATGGTATTATGTCAACATATATTTGAGCGACAGAATACCACATAAAGGGTAATATGATATTTCATCTCTCAATAAAATGTCAATTTTATTTTTGCGGAATGTGTATTATTTTCATTATCGAGTCCTGTGTTTGAGCAATAATACAATTGTGTATTTTTGATGCTCCTATTCCTGCAAATAGAAATATTTTAATTTTCGTTTTGCTTCTGTTTGTTTTATCTTTCTTTCCGTTCCAAATAAAGGGAAACATTTCCCTATGGTTCCAGCACGTGGATTTGGTAAGATACTAATAACGCGATTTAGTTTGGAAAGTAGTGAAGATTGTAAAATCGCATTTTATCCCACAGCAGTTACATTTCTGATTGACCTTATTCTCAGTTCCTTCTCAATTGAGATAAGTTGTGTTTTTTTCATAATTCAGGTCCTACACATTTTCTAGGTGTATATCAAAATCTATTCTCAAGCGACTCAGTTTTGGCTGGTTCCAGTCAAAATGCATATCCTTGCGTAGTTTTATCAGAGATGGTTTTATTTACTGAGGAGGTAGGAAAAACAAATCCGTGCAGCTTTTTCAGGCTGCATTACACATAAAAGCAAAAATGGTTTTGGAAACAAATCGCAGGCAAGTAAGTTGTTCTTCTTCTTGGGGCCACACTAAAAATGCTTGTTTCTAATCGTTATGATTATATGCTTAATATTCTATTCATCTACACGTTTACTGCAAAATATTTTCATTATGGACCAATATTTACATATTGTCGGGTTATTATTAAAAGACATGTGATGATGGTGATGATGATGATGAAGTTTTATTTACCAATCAAACCCAATAATAAGACTTAGTAAATGCAACACAGATATAGTTTTTGCAGTATCATCAAAACAAAAATTATACAATTATCATGTGTCTGTGCCGTCCACGTCCATGTCAAAAGTTGCAAAGAAGGTATATTTTCAAATGGGATAATTATGGAATGGCTCATGACACCATTAAAATATCCAATGCTTTTCATTTTAAGAAAATTAAATGAGTGTTCTAGGTCACCTCCCTTATTCCGAAGTGTCAGGTGGAGGGCATTGTTGGAGGGCTAGAAACGTGAGAAACGCTAGAAAAGTAAGTACATACGATTTAGTTACATTTTAAGTCAGGACTTTGAATAACTAATAGTTTGTATTTTGAGTATGTGTTTGAAACAGTCTTAACATATTGCAGTTCATAAGGAGACTGCTGAATTTGGACATTTAGAGCAATTTAGAGAAATGTTACGTGGACTGAGCCCGCTAAATATGAGATTTGAGACCAATCGTTTTGATTGGATCAACATAACATGTTTTTCAATTCAGACGAAATTATTCAAATTTTGGATGTGCATCAGCCTCAGTTGGCACAAGATGTCTTGATCTTTTTGAGGAGGAGATGTATGTACCAGGTGAAAATCAACTGATATCTACCCGCTCCATTTTTTGTAATTTCCTTTGCTACAGATTTATTCTAGCTGGTATTTGAAAAAAAATAATGCATATCATTGTTGTATTTTTGTTTTCAATGAAAGGTTTATATTTGTTTATAGGATGGAGACTCGGCAGCTTCAGTATCAGCATTTAGAGCCACAACGGGGCTGAATCAGTTTACAGCAGGACCATGGAACAGAAAAGAAACCCCTGCCTCTGCATGTGCCTCTGCCAACATCAGCAACTCCCTATGAATCTGCATTATAATATCTTCAAAATTCCTCTTGAAACACAATGAATGATGACATCCGCATGACTGTTGCGTTTCTTGTTTGAATAATGTAAGAAAAGATAAACTCGAATGTCTTCATTATTGCATTATTAATATTTGTGCACACTAAATCATTTTGGAGAAAAGGGTTAGAATTTTTTATAAATTATACATTGCAATTGTCAAAAATATTCAAAAAAGACCCAATTAGACATTAGACTTGAAATCGTACTAACTGAAAAAAAACCGAAGCTCCAGGCCAAGAGGGAATTTTTAGATGATTTGTCGTACCAACTACACATCATTATTGAGTTACAATGGAGAACCTTGTAGTTGGAGGTTAACGATGATGATTTGAATCTCTCAGGTAGGGCAATCAGCCAAACTTGACGGTCTTGTCTATCGGTGGTTATACTTGGTCACTGTCCCTCACGACCAGACCTCATTTGGACGTCATTAGTCTGAAAATACAGATTCTACAGGCCGGAAATCACCCTTTTAGATTTTATCATAGACCGGACTGTATAGTTTGGCCGATGGACCCTACTCCACTCATGTAGATTATTGCTTGTCATTTTTGGTAATTTGTCATTTATTCGAGTGCGTCAATTTACACGCATTAAGCGTCCAAACATGACCTCATATACAAAAGACAATCTTCATATTCAAACCGTTCTCTTATTCGTTTCTATGAGTATACCATTTATACTGCGTTCTGTAAATAATCGAGTCTGGACCAGACAATCCAAAGATCAACAACAGGAGCATCGATCTGTGCATTTGGGAACCGATGACATGTCCACCAAGACGCCTCTTACGACACGCTCTGTCGACTTTCATTAGAAAATGACTATATTCCATATGAACACAATATTTGCTAATATATTTTCCCATTTTGCTTTAGATCTAATGAAGCTCCTTCAGGTTTTCGTTTTTGTCTGTTTGTTTTTCTCCTCATTTTGGGCCCAATGACATCCTCAATTCAGGTCGCCGTGGTGTGATTAATGTGGAGAACATGTTAACATGACATTTCGATTTTGTTGCAAGCTATGTTTAATCTGCAAAAGTCAGTAGTAGCAGTAGAGCATGTTTGTAGTGTGAACATATCCACGCTCGTAAGCACAGTCATTTAAATATATTCATAATATTATATACGGAATTAAGAAAGGCTACAATAGAACAGATGCATAACACATAAAGATTAAGTAATAATATAATGGTAATGTAATGGTGTTATATTTTGAGATACAGAGTGCTTCAGGCCAGGGGAGAAGGGGAGTTCCACACGACATGGCAATGTAGGGCAAAGTTCTGAAGCCAAAGGGTTTGAGAATTGTAGTTTGACACAGTGAGGAGGTTTCGTTCAGTGAACGAACTTCGCGGGATGGCCTGTAGGGGTTCATCAGATCTTCAACGTAACGTGGTGTCTAGCCATGAAAGGACTTGTATGTGAAGCAGAGTGTCTTTAATTGAGTCCTAGCTCTCACAGTTAACTTGTGTTGCTTCCGTACAATGGGGGAAGGGCAGCTTTGTTCAGAAATACGCCTGACGTTATTTTGAACTTTTGTAGTGTTGTCAAATAGAGTGTCAGGGAGGTCAGCAGAGAAACTGTTACTTAATTCAGCTGAGAATGAGAGCACGGACAAGGGAATGATTCAGTGGTTATACGAGCACGAATTCTACGTATCACAGATATGAGAGAAGCATGTATTGCACGAGTTGTTTATCTCGGCTTCCATTGACTGGGATCCAAGATCCTTCACTGAGTTTGATGGTGTAAATTCAGAGTCTATTGAAACAGCAATAGATTCAACAACTGACTTCATGAGTTGATGTTTAGTTTCTACTAAGAGAGCCTCCGCTTTCTCATCAGAATTATAGAAGAAGAAGAAACGTATTGTATTGCAGTGGAACAGTTAAAATATTTGCCAAATAAAAGCGTGGTAAAAGAAACTTCCACCCTAAAGGCCCCCCAAACACTTTGTACATTAAAACCAATATATAATTGAAACAAAAGAATGTAACAATAAAAGTCATTTCACAATCAATCATGCATACATGCATACATGCATCCATACACACCTGTAAACACACACACACAAACACACACACACACACACGATACTTTTGAGAACAAGCGATGATTTTATAATCTAATTCGATCATTATCACTATTGAGATCACGTCACAACCGGGAAAACTCTAGTTTTTGCTTAGAAAACAGCTAGAATAACAGCAAGAAAGAAACGGCATGCTTTGTTGTGTACAACACTGGTGCATTAAAATTGTCTTGTTCCCTACATACCAGCTCCGTAAGATAAGATTGCCAATATTTTTGTATAAACTGCTGAATATTTCAAACTTCACTTCAACAGCTGCTATATATTTACAGATAATATCTCCATGGACACGGATATCAAATTTGGCTTTTACTTTATTTCTATACGTCGTATTTCATACTGTGATGGAGTTCAGCAACAAATTAATGACCAGTCATTTGTAAGTTACTTGAAAGTATACAGTGGTCTAGGAATGAAATAAAAAAATATATATAGCATCCGATAAATAGTTCAAGTTATAGATATTAGATACGTCAGATGTCAACAACAACGAGGTAGTTTTTTGAGCAAGTGATGATTGCTTCTTCTTGTATATCAGCATTATGACAAGCTAAAGATCTCTGACCGTTGCATGTCTCCATTGATGACATGTTACGAGTCATTCTGGTATACATACACTCACACGTTAAGGCGTCCCGAGTGCTATATTGGCACCCATGTATTGTTTAGAGGCACACATTTCCTGGCAAATGTTATGTTTCCAAAATGTATTGATATCATGTCAAATCCATACTGAACCATTAACCATGTTAGCCGTGGTTGTACACTCTTTTCAAATGTTGAAGTTGAATGATCGGACCCCACGGGAGAACCCTTACCCACTCTCTCCCTACTCTGTTGTCCGTCCATGCCATCGATCATCTGGATACTCACTTGCTGTTACTGACGAACGCTGTCGTACGAGTTTGAGCACTGAGCATCACACTGACCACAAAGGATCACCACTGACGTCCAAAACTAAAGACCTCTACCTTTCCACCCGCTGTTTCCCCGCCAACAAATTATGCATGTATTATAGTACATCAAGACAGAGTCCGGTTCAGAACATGTTATTTTCAACTTAGACAGCCAACCTAAGGACCATGCTGTGCGATACGACAAGGACGATTGTTCAGACAATGACTTTGTTGTTGTCTCGCACATGGTGAACAAGATATGGTGGAAACCCAGTACTTATCCTAACATAACGTTTCCAGTCGATCAGAGTCAGTATATGCTATGGGACCGGAGGCATTTTAACGTTTTTTTTTGTGTGTGTGATGTATATCATTTGTGGTTATCCGAAGTAACACGGGCTCATTCTTTTATTTCTTTGGCACGTTGGTGTATATTAGCATACCTTATACAAGGTTGACCCGAAGGTTTCTGATGTTTAAAATTGGTTAATATTTCCTATACGGAATAAGCGATTCTATTTTGCTTTTACCGTGTATCTGGTTTTGGAACGTTGAACATATCTGATACAGTCGTGTGTTTAACATACTGAACATGACATACATCTCAGATGATCGAATCGGCACGGTTAAGGTCAGGGGTGGAGCTGTGGACAGCTAAACCATCTGAAAATTACAATAGACCCTGTATTTTTATATATGCAACCAAACCAACATACGTGCTAGAATCTAGTATAAACAGGTAATACTTTTCGAGTTCAAAGATGCATCTTTTAAGTTATAACAGTACTAAACTTGCACACATTTTCCATTTCGTCAGAAATGAGATGTTCGTCCATTACCTTTTGCAATGGTATTTAAACAGAGGTACACTGTCTCATTCAGAAGCAGAGGACCCACTTAAATCTGTTGCACACCATTAAACAATGCACAAAATGATCCAACATACTGCAGTAGGAGATGCATCTCAGGTACATCTGCAGGGTCAAAGTGCGGGGCTGAGGTAACTTGACGAATCAAAAGAGGAAATGTTGATATGGGCAGAAAGTTGGTGGAACGTTTGCGTCAAGCTGGATGTCAGTTGAGCTATTAGAAATGGATAAATAATGAAAATAATGAGAAATGAAATTCGCATTCACGTCACTGCTTGATTCCCGAAATTGTAAGCTTTGCATGTGTGCCGGTGACACAGACACAGAAACGAATAAGTGTTCAATCAGTCAATCTTTATTTCGGTATTCAGGAGGTCACAGGCCTAAAATACAATTCACATAAACAGTCTTCTTTGCATCATGACTTGATTGATATAAACCACAACAATTTGAATGACTGAGTAGAGTAGAAAAATATCAGTTAATTGATGGACTGAATAGAATTATTTTTAATATATTTGTTACCTATACCAATATATACTGCAAAATGATAATATTCGTCTTCCCTCGCATTATGATTACAAAATCTGCTGATTCTATTTATTTATTCTAGTTTAATCCCAAAATGCCCGCACTATACAGTAGAATCTGTTTAAATATTCTGAAAAAAGACGTTAAACTCAAATCATCGAGTATTTAAATTTTTCTCAATACACCTATCAGTCCATTTCGTGCTTAAATAAGTGTTATGTGCAGTCAACGACCCGATTCAACAACACACAAGCACAGTTATAAATGGTTATCAATCCATGACTACGTTCTTTTCCAACAAATCGAAATTCGATACTGCATTACATGGAAATACAGTTGTGTGCATATGGAAAGGTATTTGGTTTTCCTTTTGGATGTGGACTTTAACCAATCATAGGCTGCTTAGGATATGTTAAGCTATCCCCGTTTGCTGTTTAAATATCTGCCCTAGAAACATTCATCAGAAATATTAACATAGCATGTTCTTGCTGAACGCGAGTGCAAAGTATCATGCATTCGGGTTGCCTGGCGTTGTTACTCAATGTTCAACAGCGTTCCTTCACTGGTGACTCTGGAACGAAAATACACGATTGTAAAGCCATGCAGTCGTTACGAACATAAAACCACCCATGCACAGTTCTTTTAACGCACTTGTGTCTTACAAGGGCATAGTGATTAACTCACATTCACCTATATTCAAACTCTACAGCTTTTTCGGCTTGACCTGGTCACGTGAATACATTGCGCGACTAAGTAACAACTGTTTGGGGCTGTTATTGAGAAGGGATGTGTCTTTATCAGTTGATTGTCAACATGCCCTAACTGCCGAGGCAATTGAGGTCCTCGTTTGACATCTCAGTGCCGAGAAATCGGCAGCAGTGTCCTAATTATCCCTAAAAAAGAAGCTACAGGTGGTTTAATGATCCCGATTTAGGCTTTTAGGCAGCAACCAGCAGCAGCTGTTGTTTCCAATGATAATTGGAAAGAGCGAGAGTGAATCGGGCTGTGAAGGTAACTGATTTCTGTATGTTGTAAAGATAATAAACCAGAACAGATAGCATATGTACGCATAAACAATACAATTAAAACATGCTTCACTGGAGGATAGCATTAATAACATTCTCTGCTCCCTGTATCACCTCCCGGGTCATGTATATGTAGAGTAGCTCAGCTCAAGCTGAACAAGCTGTAAGATGTCCATCCATGCTCTTCGCTGGAGCCCATTCATGATGAACATGTGGGTTTGAATATTTATGCTCAAATTGACATGCAATGTCACTATATTAGAATTGATAAACCAATGTAAATATGACGAACGTGGCCGAGTTAATTCACCGTGTATTTGGTTTTAAACCGTAGGTTTGAATCCAAGGTTCGACCTAACACGATTTAGCACCAAAACCTTATCGTTGCGTTTCCCATGTGTGGTACACGTTGTCAAGGGCGTTGATATAATAATTGTGTGAAAATGCCATATCCAGTATCAGCCACACATATGAAAGACTCACCTTCGTGTCCCCTTCAACAGGTATGCGTACATAAATGTAAGCATATAATGGCCTATTTTCTCTTTTAAGAAGTTCATACGTCAGTGAATTCAACCCATCTGTTGGCATTCTTGTCCTAACTCCTTTCAACAGTGTTCCTCTGTAAATAAGATTTTGTGTCTGGCTTGCTGAAAACAGTCTAACCCACGTACACACATGAAACTTTACGGCTAAATGTTTTAATGACTCATTATTTATAATTGTACCTAAGTACTGACATCACTGATCTTTACTACTGATTGGTAGTTACCACTTATAATATGTTTGTTATTTAACCAATCATGATGGGAATCTGTGATAGCAACACCACCTTGAAACGCTGTAAGCCTCAGTGTGAGCCACATTTGTGCACATCGGAATATATACTATTATCAATGGATTATGGTACAACTGCAAAACAAATGTATACTGTACAGCAAAAGAAACGCAACATTATGTTGTTTGTCATTTTTCAGATAAAGGGCATAAACATTAACGCTTACTTTTATGAAATTTCTTTTTGTTGAAGATTACGTTTCTTTTACTGCTCAGTATAAATATCAGACCGATTGCACAAAATGTATACATTTGACTGTTGTTTTGACCTCTTTGAAATAAGCTGCCTATGAAGTCTGTCGTTCTTAGGTCATTGGTATAATGATTGTGATCGAGGTATGCCGTCATTGAAGGGCAGTTCGATCTTATTGTTTCCAGACAATGAACCATTCCGCTTGTACATATGAGTGTCATTTGAAGCCATTGCTTGCACTGAAGACGGGGGAAGCCAGGAAATTCAAAGCCAGAATTAGTTATCGGGTTATTAATTGTTCCATCTTTGTTGACCAATGTAACGATTAATACATATCAAAATATCAGTTGACTTCTAACATTACCACTAAAACAAAACAATTTACAATACTTTGTGGTACTTTTTCCGCTTTTGGAATACAATATAATTTAAAGCATATTACCAGATTTTGTATACTGCCATAAGCGGGCTCAAATTGATACACTGATGTAATAGTCTCGATGCTCAAATCTTGTGGTATCCAGTACTTAATTCACAATGTTGATTGTTACTGAATGAAAATGTTACCTGTCCTTGTTCTCCTGATTGGTTGGATCTCGTTTATGTTTTACCATCTTATACCGACCAATCTCTGCTGGCCCTCGTGACACTTTCATACCATGTAGATAAATTCTACAAGCAAAATATTATACACATTCATATATGTTAATTAAAAAGCAGGGAACTGCTTCAGTTGGTGCGGCGTACCCAGACTGTTGATGACCAAATAATGACATGTTCTTTCATGGGCATCATTGATGGAGAAATAAAATAAGAGTTTTGACAATTGGGGGTGTCACTGACAGAACATTCTCCAAAATTACTGGAGAGCTGAGGGTTCAGTTCTGCAAGCAGATGACAGGTAGTTAGAACGCATCCATGACCAAACTTCAGGTTGTGATGGTATTTCCTACAGCACATTGAGCGGTACAGATGATTGTCGTCAGAATAGAGATGGAAGTTGAGTGAATGGGTCCTGATGATCTGACCAGTTAAGTTGTATTTGACTGGTGTTATTAATACAAGCTGCAAACTTGTTGGCAAGTTCAAGTTCATCCGTGTGAAAAGGGAGCTCCTGTTCCTGGGAACCGTGAAAACGTTACCACGAAGACTGTGCAGCTTTTCATACTATAGATAGATAGAGTCGCTGCTTTTGTTGAAGCAAGCGAAGAATATAAATCATTATGAGCCTGTTTATCCAACTTTTGATGTACTTTAAACTTGCTTTTTCTCCACATCTTTTCTGCACTAAGACTATAGAACGTCTTTGCCCTGACATCATCATTGTACCATTGGGCAACATTGGCCAAACAACAAAAGTTCTATATTTCAATATATGATTCAGTGGACAGGTGGTTGGAAGCTTGCTGTCTCTTGTTACCTTTGAATAACAAAGCATCTGAATATAAGACTGCAAATTGGTTTAATTTCAGAACCGTTTCATGATATGAGTAGTTTTTAAATATCTATAACTAAAAGAGAAATTAAAGGTCACATGCAACCCAAAACACAACTGTGCAGATTCTGATAATTTTCGGTATGGATAAAATACCAAAAATACAAATTCAACTAATTAAGTTGAAAAAAACGCGATAAAAAGGTCCGCGAAATCGATTCACTAATTTGCCCCCAGGGCTGGCGGAAAAAATAGTTTCACCAACTATGCTGCGCTGCGCCCAGAGCGCATGCGCGGTGATTAGGTTCCTCGCGGCTTGACCCGGGATGACGACTCGTACAAACACAGCAAGTGGTACATGCAAGGATTATCGCTACGGTCGAGGTTGTCCGACGGGCAAAAGAGGATACCACCGAACAAGAGATGTTTCTTGTGATTGCAAGCATCTTGGGTCTGCAGTAATAAATATACACTGGTCCCATACATGCAGATTTGCAGACCAAGTTTTAAGAAAGTGTAGCATTAGAAACACTAATTTCATTGCTAAAAAACTCAGCTTGAAAACTGAAATGTTTTAATATATGTCTATGAAACACAGATATGCTGATTGTGACAAGCTGTCTTTCTCGGTGACAAAACTCGATGTCTGTTTTATTGACACCTATGTGTCTGCCTTCCTGTCAGCTACTGACATTATGCAATACACAGCTTCAATCTTTGACCACATGCAGCCTATCAAGCTATACACCATGAACAGTATACATTGATTTGTGGCTCGTGCACCTGGGATCTGTCTCTGTCGCATAATGTAATTTCATAGACAGGTAGGTGTGATACTTGTACACGTGACATGTTATTATATCCGTGAGCTGCAAACTAACTGCATCCATTTTCCCACGATGACTTTATCGGACGGAAACCGGTGCAAACTCAGATTGTCAGTTTCAATTTCTGCCTTGTACTAGGACGAAAGGCAGTTTCCAGCCACGCAGTAGTTGAATATGTCAGCATTTGTTGATTGGACCGAACACAAATGCATGTATTTACAAAACCCAACATCTCTGTGTGAATACTTTATGGATAATATCTTCTCCTGTAGCACATAATGTGACCTTTCGGTATGGACTCTTTCACCTTTACCACTCTTGCTTGACAAAGGTATATGAATCCATACCGAAACGTCGCATCATATGCAATAAAAGAAGTTGTCCAAAAATCTTTCTTATTACTCACCATACTTCTGAAATGTCATTCAAACAGGCCTTCTCTGTATACACACAATGAGCCTTCTGCGAATCCGCAAATGAATAAGCCAAAGAAATGTCTTCGTTACACTTGTGCTGCCCGGGTTCGGTCTCCCGAGGGCTTCGTTTCGGGGGAAGTAAACTCAAGTACACAAATATTGCACTTTTGAGTTGATTGTTCTCTTATAATTTCGTTTATTTGGGTTATGTTTCCGCAATGTATATTATATGTCATGAAAAATAATAATTGTGTTTTAGTTATCTTTGTTTATTGGTTGCATGTGACCTTTAAGATATAAATTTAGTTGAAGCTATGAAATATTTATCCCCTGTGAAAGAAAGTTTCACAGAATCAAGCAGGACATGCTTGACTATATTTGTTGCATCATCAAGACTTAGTGTCACAAAATGGAGGATGTTAAACTTTTATGGTATAAGCATGTGTATAACGTGAATGGCCAGTTCGGCATCGTCTGTGACTAGGGGTGCAACCCACGACAAACAGGTTGCCCAATTTGGTCGCCTGTTACGACGAGCATTGGAGTTGCTGTGAACACATTCTACCACAGGAGAAGAGCTGTTAGTGTTGCTAGCACTCCCAACGAAAAGGTTCTTCGCAGGAAGAAACCGTGAACCAATAGTACAAGTCACATTAGGAAATTGAATCATGTGATGTACCTGAAGTTTTACTAACGTCGACGGATTGCTCGATTTCACCAGTCTTAACATTGTCACAGATATTACTCCATCATTGTCTGAAGGTTAAATACATGGGAAAACTCTCAGATGTAAATGTACGTGAATGTCCTTCACCTTGCCACAGTCAAAATACAGCACAGCTGCATCAAAGAGGTCTGGAACTGAGCATGTTTCGAACACAAAAACCACCTATAAATATCAATCACAATATGGCTGAAATACTGTAACTGTGACGATCACCTTTAACTCACACATTCATAACTATCAGTTACATCTCGTGTTCGGGGGGTTTATGACCCACTCACTGTCCAGCAAATAAACCATTATTGATATGTTTTAGTTTACTAGATTCCATTAAATGTATCCTCGCATTCACTAACTGTAAATGATTGTACTTGAAATCTCACCTCTTATACAAATCATCATCCTCGCTGCCCCATCCAAAGTACAGATTCGACCAACCGTTCACTTTGATCATTTGATCCTTCGTGAGTGATACCACACCTCCGAACGCAGCTCCGTATGGGAGCCTAATGAAAAAGACCGAGGAAACAGAACGGAGTAAATGATGTTATTGATAACTGTTATTTACTTATTTTAGTTATCAAGTAAACCTACAAAAACATAGCCCATCAACTAAAGCCAGCCATTGTCCTACTGATTCAGTCACCATACGGTCTTTTTCCCATAGTGTTGGTTGTTCCACTATTTTTCTTCCACTGACAACGGGGCCGTTATACTCGAAACATTCGTAACCTTAAGAATTCTTAACTTTGATCGTAGCCAATGTGTTATGAATGGGTTTAAGAAGTTCGTACAGCTACGAACGTTTCCAGAATAGCTAGCCTGGTTCTTATTCGTAGCAGTGATACAACTACTGACAGTTTTGACCTTTACGACAGAGTGCATGCTGCCATGGCATATTTACACTTCTGTTTTCTTTCTCGGAGCATCCTAAAGCGAACGACCAGGCTTCCTCTTCTCAACGCCCCGCACATTAACTCAATAGAAAGAAAAGAAACTTTACATGAAGACTTGATACACCTAAGTCATTTGAAAATAACACGTTCATTAATTGAGACTCTTAATCTTCGAGCAGGATTGAACCATCAACAAAATCAACATTGAACTTAAGATTGTATTGTTTCATAAGTTTGAATGATTCGTCAGAAAAATATAGGCGTAAAAAGGTGCGCACTACAATCATGAATGAAGAAGCCTCACTGTTGGACAAGCGGCGTCATCCTATTGTCCCATGCATGATTGTTCGTGTTCGTGTGTGAATATAATGTCTTGTCTTACCCATTCAGCCAAACCAAAAATATGGTTACAGCATACATGTAGGAACATATGGCTAGATTTTTATTTGTATTCTGTTCCATGACAGGCAAGTCAATACTCACTTATAATTATTCTTGTCAACAGAAACGGCCAGATGACTTGGAGAATTGTGACAGTTGTACAGGTTTTTGTCGTTTTCTGGGATATGGTCAACGTCTTGGAATATAAAGCACTGGTAATCATAGTCCTTTAATGCCTCTGTGTAGCCTATGTTCATCAGAATGGCTCTGTTGAAGGTGGTTGGCATTGCCTGAGATGAAACATCAGTTAAGTCAAATACTACTACTAATAATAATAACAACAACAAAGGCTTAATGATGTACGCCACTAATTAATAAGTGACATGATCAGAAAGGTTGGACCAAACGTTTGGATGACTGATTGAATGGCTGACCATTAGCAGTTAAAAAGGTGTTCGGGCTACAAGGCCCATTTGCACCTGACCCATCAGAAAGGTTTGCCAAGTTTCTAGAATGCCACAGGATAGCAGGAACGACATTCTGAGCTTCGTTTAGTAACAATTGTATACAATTGCTGACCCCGCTTACCCCCTAAAACAAAATAGCTGACCCTCTTTTAAAACCATCATCACAGACACTTTGATCCATCTGTAGAAATATGTATGGCAATGATCCACTGTCAACGTCGAAAACGTTTTTGACTATGGATTTAACACGACGTGCTGTTTAAAATTCAGATTCATTCACCAGTTCCAATACAAACTGACGAAGGTTGATGCAACTATGAGTCTTTTATCCCAAATGATTTCAATTTTCACACACATATATAACTTGCAACAGTTCACATTTGATATCTGAAGGCATTTCACCAGATTCAACATGTGGCTCTGAATGTACTAAAGCTTATTCGTAGAGTTTTGACTGGACAACATCAAGTCTTGATGCATAGTGCAAGCAGAATCATATTCACAGAAGGTTTAGGACTTAAGTGTACTTCTGAATCAGAAATATTTGTAAGGTTTTCATGTAAGCCTCTTGTCAGACCAAAAGCTTAACGTTATCCCTCAAAACCATACGAGACTCACACAAAACTAAATTTGAATTATGAGTAATTCTGTGTAAAACTGATTGCAGATGCTTTAGAAGCTGACAAATGTACACATCTATTCTGTACGAGATGGAGAGTTTGTTGAATGCCATTGAAGAGCGGACCGTTTACACAAGGTTCCATATACGATTTGTGATGCTACTACCAGTACGTCCATATTCTCAAATAGATCACAAATCATCTTTTAATAATTTTGGGCTGATATTGTTTCCAATGCAGTTGGTATATTTCCATGAGAACTGGCAAGGCTGAAAATCACGACATAACGCAATAGTTCTTCACGCTGGGTTACAGCATGCATGGTTTCATTTTGTTCCTTGAAAATATTCGAGTCCGGGCCAAAATGTGTGTGTTTGCCTATCTGCATTACTGAAAAGGAGAAGATATATGTTGACATCCAATGGGGTCAACCTTGCATGACTGTTCCCAGAGATAATTCTAGATAGTTTAATTGCAGCTAAAACTTATGGGATACTAGTAGTCTATATGTGTTTTAGTAACGTACTGAAGTAACATAATACAGTTCTTCCCCTAAAAACTGCCGATGTGGCGTTACAATTAAACTCGCTCACTCGCTCACTTTGGGTCTTGGCTGGGCGAATTTGTGTACTTGCAACCTGCGGAGAGTTTCTAGGATTTCTACAATATCCTACAACGAAGCACACGAAACACATATGGTCTTACTTTAGACAGGTGGATTGGTTTAAAATTGCCTCTGTTTACTCAGCAGAAAATGGATACCTGGTGGGATGACTATTAAAGTTCTAGCTTCTCACAGTTTTGTATGGACTTTGAGCATGACAGTGCGGTGTTGACATCAGTGGTTATGTCAGTTGACAGTGTCTGGTCATTTGTTGATTTTGCGTCAGCGCTATCATGCTATCCTATGACATGATATTTAACAATGTTACTGCTAAATGGATAGAAGCAGCATTCACTCATCAGTCCAGACATAATCAGATCTATGTTAAATGTATATTCAAATGTATTTCAAAGTATGTTCAACATGCTCTATATTCACCTCTCCTCTGAAGAAAGACGGGCAACTTCATTCACCACTGATGGTGCCATTTCATCACACATTTTTAATACGTTTTCCTTACCATTTCTATGACGTAGATCCCGTAGTCCAGTTGCTGTCGTCCCAGAATTGGGTGAAGGTGGTTGAGGAGGACTTTGAGGTGCTGCTCTCGGTCGCGATAGGGAATAATGATGGCTACTCGCTGACGGGCCTTACAATCGAGTGGATGAAATCTGCCACCCGCTTCGATTTGTGGATTACGCCTTTTGATCTCCTCGAATGGTATAGGTTCCATATTGACAGCTAACGCGCCGACTGAAACATTCAGGATATCATCATGTACTGTTTCTCCAGTTCAAAAGAGCTAAGGATATTGTCCTCACCTAAAATGATTTGGCATACTCTCTCTCTCGCGCTCGCTCTCTCTCTTTCTCTCTCTCACACACACATACACAGACACACACACACACACATAGTAGACCTCAGATCCACAAGTTAACCCTCCAGTGATCTCTATGAAGGACATACATTATTCACATTATTCACATTATGCCACACATTATGCCACACAATCAGAAGGTTCTTCCTATTTCAGTCATATCTTAACTTTACTGTCAACTGATTTAAGTCTCTAATAGGAAAGTCTTTATCCTTTTGAAACTGTAATGAGACTTTTGGTACAAATGATAATGGTGATACTGTTGATAGGTATCATCCTGTTATTTCTACTTCTTAACAAGTATTAGATGAGCCACCGCAGTGACAAGCAGGCGGGGCATGTAATCTGGGCCATAACACTTGGTTGCTACAGGTAGATTGGCGAATAAGCACGTGCAATACATGCTGACCGTGGCGTGAAATCAGTACCGATTTAGTTCAGCAAAATACTATCACGACACGATTCGCACGAGGAAATTGAACTTTTAAATATTTAGACGACAACCTGTTTCCCTCTTGTTTAAAATGGGATGATCTGGAAGGCGTTCCATATATGCAAATTGGGGTCATTTGTCAGGTTTTGACTCTTCTAATACTTGTCAAGCAGTAATGGCTTGTTTCCACGGTATCCGTGAAAAAACTGCAAGGCGACGCAAGATGAGCTGAGTGGCATGGGAATTGTGACTGTTGGCTATATAACCATAATTGTAGGTTAACAAGTCATTTGCTGTGGAACAAGTGTCTGCTTTATATTTGAAGTGAGTAGAATTTGTGAATTATTTGTAAATGTTTACAATAAGTTACAAATGTCGTGGTACCTATGTATAAATCTCACCAATGATCTGTAAGTGAACTGTTGTATAAATGACAGTGGTAATAAAAATATATTTTAATTCAGGTTAGTATATAACACGAGTTCTGATTGGTGAATGCTGCAATATTAAAGACCGCTTCACCAACACTTTTGAATGTATCCCTACACACGTTGTTTACAAAGATGGCCTACACGTTGTTCGCATAACTACATTTGAGACTATACAACCAACGCTATACGTCCCCAATTCGTCACACACAGTCCAGTTATCCCCTTATTACATTGTAGCAACAATGGAGCGTTGCATAATCACCTGTCTTTATGTTGTCTAAGTGAAATGTAAAACTGTAATCACTCTGTAAGGTGAAAATCACTCTGCATATGCAATATTCGTTGAATGAATGAATATTTATATTTGGATGGCGTCCGGTGCATTGCGGACCTGAAAGAGGCTTTGCCAGTGTGTCCTGAGACGTTAGGAGCTGTATCACGTTAACACACGCACACCTGGTGAATCATTAGACATTAGATTATCATTTAATTATTAGATTTACATTATAGCCAAGAACATTCCGCATAAATATGTATGCATATAAATAAAAGGATATCAAATCACAAGTAACGTATTTCGTTTGACTTATTAGATTAAATAAAGTATGGCGTTGTACGCTCAGTGTTATCTCCATACTGTTCAAGCAAAAAATGTATTTCAAACATAACCAACAGCCACCATCTTCGTATGATATGATATTGTGAATGGGTGAATGTAGACAATTATGTTATTATTCTGAAGCAATGCCTAAAAGATACGCAAAATATCAATCATAATATTGAAACTGTAAGCGGCAAGATTACTGTGAATACTCTCAGTCAACCGAAGTTCATCTAAAGTAATGACCATGAACAACATGTGAACTCACAACCAGTGACAGATTTCGTGCCATACGGCAGTTTCACTGACACTGATGAACATGAATAACGGCCCTTCCCTTCATTCAGAGATCTTTAATGCATAAATATTTGATGAAAGTAATCACAAACATTCTAACAATCTGTGTATGGTTATCTGTCTTAATATGTCGTTTTAAGTACTGTTGAAAACGCCAGTAATGCCGACGATTACCGTCGCGGGTTTACGTCAGTCATGGTGATATCCACACAGAAACTTTGAGTTTCGTATGAGTATGTTAAGTTACTGTATTGTATCTGTTTTACATTTCCTTTTTCTTTCTACGACACACTTCCACTGCGTGTTCCATCAGTACTGAGCTAAGCATTCTAGGAATAGACGACTGAATGTTTGAATATGTGAGAAAATGCTACAAATTGTAACAATTGAGTTTTCTTACTGTGTTTACATTTCAAACAATCACTGTGTTACAAGCACGGTCGTTTTCACACACAATATATTTCCACAAGGCAGTATTTTCCTGTCACTTTATTTAGTATTAAAATAAATAGTCTTAAGTGATTCATTCTATGTATCTCTTTTCGTGGATTTCAATGCTTTTACGTCTTGGAAGAAATACGCAAGGGGTTTGACAGACCGTTCCATATCTGACTCAACAATATTCACTTGCTTATGGCTGGAAAAGCAGCAAACTACTTGATTCTGTCCATCACCAAGGTCTTCAAGACTTTGTCTTAGATCTTTGAGAACCTCTCCTGTTTTACAAGACATGTGTATATTACGCAACTATATTCTAATGATTCGAACAGAACAGTTAGCCAACCGACTCCTTCGTCTGTATAAAGTCGACTGGTCGCAAATGTGAAACTGTGGTCTTCCCTTTTGCAACTCAGGACCAGTCATTTCCCATTCGCAATCGCCTAAATGTGATTCTGAAAGAAATTGTTTCCATAAAATGTCGATTATGCAATGGATTTACAGAGACTGTCCAACACCTTTTCAGGGGATGCCCTTCCTTGGCAAAAGCAGCATATCATATGCATGATGGCATGGCTCGCTGCTTTTACTTTCGTCTCCGACATGCCTGTGGTTTTGACTTTGTAAAGTCCATCCATGGTACGACCTTGAACATGTCCAGGGCATCATCGCAAATGATGCTTTCATATTCCTCTGGAATGATACTCTGGGTAATTCAGAAGGCTGCAGCGTTAGGAAGCCTTCATGTTCTCTGGAATGTTCTTGGTGAGTTCGATTAGGCAGTATTTCCTGGGAGAAGACAAAAAATCGTGTAGATTGGGCGAGGGCCCTGGTGATGAGCCTTATCATCCTGACAATTTAGGGATCACCCGAACATAATGTTAGTGATGGCATTTATACCGTGCTGTCTCCACGTCGGGAAGGTATGCTCAAAGTGCATAACCTCAAAAGATGGTATCAGAAGCACTTGATTTCTTCACAATGGGTATGAGTTTGTTTGTTGGAAAGGTGAGATTTAAGGCTGAATTTAATAGCCCCTGGAGATGGACTCAACTTCATTGACTGGGGTAGTGTGTTCCACAAAGTAGCGGCTGAGGCAGTGAATGATCTGGAACCGAAGGAGCTGTGGACAGCTTGATAGGTTAGAGAGAGCATTTCGAAAACGATTTGTTCAGGAATGAGGAGCCAGTGGAGCCAAGTGATCCTGTCTTGTGATAACTGACCCATGAAACACTCAGTTCAAACATGTTGCCAATTATTCTCAGATAATATTGTTTTCTTTACAACTAACTATCGCCGATGCAGTCCGTTTGGTCAGAGAGTAACATTAAGTATACTGACAGTTGGTTTTACTTCACATCGACACAGATCGAATTCCCTAATTTTTAAAAATTGTTCTATTTTATTTGTAATGTATGTTATTCTGGACCAATAATTACAATTAGATAATCTCGACATAGTATTTCTGTTGTTTGTTTTATTTATTCAGGCCGTCGAGGGTCACTCAACGTTTGGATTAGTTGTAAACAGGCATTTCAGGGTTAATGCACATGTCAGGAAGTCATTGGTTTGCGGCAGTTGAAATGCTTATCGATAGGAAGTCTAACCCAAAGTTAGGAAAAAAATCATGGATATAATATTTTCGAGGTTGCGTTACTAATCTGACAGTAGTAGCGCTTCATGGCAATTGATTCATTTGAATCACCATATTAGTCAACTGATGAAAATCAGCAGTACAAGGTCAGTAACATATTTAGCCGGCCCAGTATATTGTCGACAGATCTAAGCTGGTAGAATGTCTGCTGAGACAAAAAAGTTGACGACAGCTGGCATGGTAGTGTGGATATAGGAAAGGTTGGTGTTTATCACCTGACGAAGAGGGTGATATACGTGAAAGAATTCAAATCCTATAACATCGGCGTAGAGTAGTATAAGGACTATAAAGAGTATCAACAAATTTTGTACCAACAAAACTCCCCCTGAGTTCTGTCTAATGAATCATAACAGTTCCACGATAAACGAGGACTCAGGGGACCTCCTTGTCTGACCCCACTTAATGTGCGACAATATTTCGTTATGTTTGTAATCGATACCTTAACAGCTGCTTTGAAATTAGAATAAAGTCACTGGCGAGTGCAGCGAGTACCTTATTTAACGAACCAGATGAAACAATTTCACATGTTTTATGCAAATGATCACATTCTGTTGATATATATATGAAAAGCTAACAGAATGGACTGGAAATTAGGAAATTACACAGAAGCCAGAATACTCTTCAGTGAAGAACAGGTTCTGTTGCAATGCTAATATATATATATATATATATATATATATATATATATATATATATATATATATATATATATATATATATATATATATATATATATATATATATATATATATATATATATATATATGTGTGTGTGTGTGTGTGTGTGTGTGTGTGTGTGTGTGTGTGTGTGTGTGTGTGTGTGTGTGTGTGTGTGTGTGTGTGTGTGTGTGTGTACACACACATATAATTATATATACACACACATATAAAATACATATATATATATATACACACACACTCACACACATATATATTTTATCACACATATATACGCGTGTATGTGTTTGTTTTCTAATGATTAACTGAAGATATTGTTTGCCCTCTGCTTAACAATGCACCCAGCCATCCATATATATCGATCGATTGTAATTCTGTTAATCTGTTGTGAAGTCCTCCATGACATAAATTGGTTTTGTTGTCAATACACTGAAATATTTATGGCTTGAACCAAATATACTTATTGAATATTAATAAATTGATATCTGCCAAGCTGACCCGTTTACACATTCTCTGGGATGTTGTGTTAAACATCGCGTCATCATCGTGGAAGGCGTACTTATCACACTGTGGACATTCTTCTGATTACAATGAAACAAAATTTTCATTACATCTCTTTACAAGATCTGAACAATAGAACAATGAAAAACGGGCTATAGATCGCAAGCAATTCTTCAAGGATCGCCATGGGGCCATGGAGCCTTTATCTTATAAAATATCAAATATAACACGTTTTTAAACACTGGTAAACGTAAATAACTGAACGATTTGGGACTTCCGTATCCGCCAAGGAGGACGCTAATTTTACATTTCTTTCATGCCTAGTGAAGGTACTGCCAATAACAATCTCAGCTGCTGAGATTGGCGAGTTTGGTTTTACGCCGTTTTTAGCCCAACTGGGCTTTTCAAATAAACGTTTCCCTCCTTGCTTAAACAACAGCGCCTCTGTGTCGCTGGGATCTTAGACATGTCAGTAGCCCAGAGCCTGTATTAGCTCCCACAGGTTATGAATCCCTGATCCTAATTCAGCATAAACGGACTTTTTCCTATTTCCAGAGTTTTGGCTCCTTGTCCAACGTGTCAGGATAATGCAATTATGGATCGAAACATGTCCGAGATGTGCTAATCTTTTTTTCACGACCGTATCAAAATTTCTGATTAGACAGCTGTTGTAGCATTTGTATGGCATGTGGCATTTGTGTAGATTTCTTTGTGTGTTCCCTGTTGCATAGAATGGGTAGAGGGTATACAAATGAAAGCCGTCTCATCAGAATATATTGGTTTTGTTTTGTTTTGTTTGGGTTTTTTATACTAAACCAGAAGCAGCAAATGAAGTCGACTATTTCACGTGTGTAGTTTTAGCTCCCGTTTTTATTCTGGTAACATGGTTCTGCGAGTGTTTGTAACGGGTGCTAGTTGGGAAGAGTAAAATGTGCTAATATTTTCCTCAAATGCACTTTAAATGAAAATGGGTGTCTTCTCGATATCTTCTCCTCCTCATTGGTGGAATATCACACTATGACATCCTCATGACTTTATTTAAATAGGGTTTATGATTAAATTTACTTTTTATAATGTTTGCACTGTCAACATGATGCATGTGCTTGTTTTATCTCTTAATAAGCATTATATTCTCCAGTTATTCTCCAAGTATACAGAAAGGTGTTCAAGGTTTAATGCATTAATACGTCTCCAGACCTACTACAATCTGCAACACGTTTCACAGTTTTCTAGTCGTGTAAGAACAGAGAACAGGGGGTTTACCTATCCAAACCCTGGGACGTTACTTAGACTCAAGGCTTCACCAGTCACCTCTTATATACTGATGCAGCTTCATCCCAGCCCTTAGTATCTTATCCCAGCTTTTGTATATCGTTAGACTATCAGCCCCTACTGTTGTAAACTAATCAGAAACACTGGCTTCTATTGCTTAATCCACTGTAACAACACCATACCGGCTTTTTGTAAATTGTACTTGTCTTTTATCTGCTGTTTTTAATTGTATATGCATGCATAAATCATCACTCTGGCTTTATTTACATTGCTTGTTTAACTGTTAGTTAGCATCCACCTGACGAAGGGGCGAGGAATAGCCCAGAAACGTTGTGTAAATAATAAAGAAGTTGACATCCATAACATTTTCTCTTATATTAGAATAGCAACTTCTAAATGCCTCTCAAGAGTATGAGGATCTGTACACCTGGAAGTCGTTTGTTATTTCGCCTCTAGGAATAAGAATAAAACCTTTCCTTCGTGCTGCTGGAATTGGGCTAGCATGGTTTCTTTCCTCCTGGTAGTGAGGTAACAAGATGGCCTAACACCGACAGCGTTTAAAAAATAGAAACTAATGAATTACGACAAGAATCTAAATTAATCAAATATAATACATAGAGGTATATTATACTACTGTCAGTGTCATACTATGTTTATGTGTTAGTAAGGTACGACTGATAGCCGCAACATTTCAGCCATATGATGAGTAAACCTATGTATACGACCTGAGTGCGGAAATGGTGTGAAGTAGTGAAGTTGTCGGGTGTCCTAAAACATACTATGCCATGGACACGAAAGTGATATTGTGTTTATTACCGAAGACATATGTATCATTTAAACACGAAACTAAGCGCTTGCTTATATAGGGCCTGCGTATCACCTGCGGCAGAAGTAAATAACAACGTAATTAAGTGAAGACCGTAACGATGGATAAAAGGATAGTGGCACATTTACTTATACGACTGCCATTGGATCCAGAGTTGAGTATCCAGTCAAATGCCCTATTTACAGCGCTTACATATAAAAAGAAACACCCTACATGTAGATATCAATTTCGTGCCTTCAGGCTATAAAAAATTTCGTTGTAAACATTCACTTTTAGCTGAAATAACTGATTCGTATAATTGTCTTGCTACTGGTCAATAGAACACAGCTCTCTGTTGGTTAACCCAGCCATGTTGTTTATTCTGGCAACACAATGGACGATTGTGCTTATAAGCAGCACTCAAAAAGTGTTTGCCACTTATATGGCAACGTCCCCCGAAGAGGAATCAAATATAACTAGTTTTCATTACTAGTGTTTTATCTTTTCGTCACATAAAAGATTACCTTTTGTGTAATGGAGTTTGTAGTCGTGGTCACTTCTCAGTATCTTCTCCCAACACTACTATATGTTTCATGAGCATGGTACATTTGAATATTTAGATGCAGATGCACATATCCACTCTCACTATGACTATGAATAACATGATACCTACATTGTCACTATCTGCTCTCCATTGTCACACTAATAAAAAAATATAATTAATGGCATTCTAATCACTGTTGGCGTCACTATTCACATGCCTGATTGCTTCACTATTAATGTGCTCAAAACATGACAATGTAACATCAGCATGATCATTATACGGTTCTGTCTACTGTTAATATTAGTGTGCAAGATCCTGATAATATTCTTTCCGCGTGCATGGTCATGACAATGTTCTATCCACTATCACTATCAGTGTGCATGATCATGATACTGTTCTGTCCACCGTCAATATTAATGTGCACGATCATGATACTGTTCTATGCACCGTCAATATTAATGTGCACGATCATAATACTGTTCTATGCACCGTCAATATTTGTGTGCATGATCATGATACTGTTCTATCTACCGGTCTTTGAAATATACAAGCACCGGTAAGGCAACCTGCCTGTTTATGAAGATCAGATCTAACTGTCCTTCTTGAAAGAGTCTTGGAGAGCGAGTTATGTGAGTCAACTGGACGTTGTGCGTGGAAAGCATACTCTGCCAGTGTGGAGTCACCGAATATGAAGACATCGGGTACAAAAGATTATGAGATATGGCGTTACCTAGAATCGGAACGTACACAGCGCCGAGTACACAGCGCCATGTTCCGCGTTGCTATACGGGGCCATACATCTGTGGCACGACTTCTCACTCCATACTCCTATTACAAGGCTGTCATTAGATCTTACGTCTGTGATCTGTGAGGCTCATGTCTTAAACACATGCTTTTCCACACATGGCATTCGTGAACAAGTCATCACTCGTCTGTCTGTTATTAAATTCAGGTAAAATGTTTTGTTTCGGTTTTTTTCTACATTGTGCAAAACAGAATATTTCATAGCTATCAGATATCATGGTAATAATGAAAAATGATATGAAATATGGTACATGCACAATAGCCTTGATACTGTCCAGTACATACTTGCTTGTGACATATTCAATGTTATTTTTAATAAGCAATATCAATCATACTGTATTAACTCTGCGGAATCCTCACTAAAGTAAGAAAAGGAACTGAATAAAGTGTTGTTAAAATCATTCCATAAAATCTGTTTACATTTTTTTTGGGTTAACGCAGGACTCTGCAATATTCCAGCTACGTATCTGCAACTAAGTCTAAACCAGTCAATCCAGTGAGCAACAGCATGAGCATCGAATTACGCAACTGGGATACGATGACGTGGGTAGCCAAACCACCCTGAAAGCACGATCCCGATTGTCGCCTCTCACGACAAGCATGGGCCGCTTGAAACCAAATTCTGATCGTCACATGTCCAATCACACAAACAATAAAGGAATTTTGTATTGGCGGTATAAGACTGTAATAGGTGTATGGACTTATCAGATATCGGATATGTTAGACATCGGGTGGGTCAGACATTTCTCGTGGGTCAACAGATACTTACCAAGTTTTGGTGGTATCATCGGACACAGATTCACCGTCTCAGTCTGATTTTTTCTCACCACTTCTTCCATATCAAACGAATGATTCATGTGAATCGTCGGGATAGTTACTAGCTGTCTTGGAACAACTTTAGACAGATCAGCCAAACCTGTCATGATCGTTCGTTTTTTAACAACTTGCCTCACACAAAATAACAAAACAAGTAAGAGAGTGACCAGTATTAGTTTTCGTCCATGAAGGTATCTCCTCAGTACAGGCATGATGACAAGAACACCTTCGTCAGTTTGTTGCAGTAAACTGTCATAACACGTGGTGTGATAATGACACCTTGTCTTACCCCACATTCGAGAAACACAGACAGCTGTCGGTAAGTTAATCTTTTATATCTAAAATCCATAATGTGTGACAAGTATAAATCCTGGGAATTTCCATTCATTTAAACAATTAACATTGACAATTAAATGATCAATTATTCAACTGGAAATACATCGTGAAAAGTGGGCGGAGAGGGAGAGAATTGATCGATGGTTCAACCGATGCAATTTGTAAGTCCCGCCCAGCGAATTGATGCTCAACTTATTTGTCGTAACAAATCAATCTTAAATCACGAACTGCACTAAGTCATTGGAGCATATTCAGTTGTTGGCGATCTACAGCCTATGTTTATTTTGCATCGTCTTCTATTGTTTAACTGCTTTAGATCCACATACTAGTTTTGTGATGTTCGAGTTGCTTTTATTGTCCTTCGTTGACACTTTTTTTTCTTGTTTAATATTTTTAACTCACCCAATGAAGCATTGCCATCCAAATAACAGCACACACGGGCAGCATCTCAGCAACTAAATTTATCCTAGGTTTCCTATGGAGGCAACGATGTTCATGTCGTCACTGCGTGCAAGCGTCAGTGTACTCCAAATCAGTCATTGAATTGCCGTTATCCTGGGGAATGTACTCCGGGACTTGCCGGGTCCTGTCTCCTTCACATACATACCCCAGCGCACATTTGTACAACGGTTAAGGCAACTCAAGGCTCTATGTGCACACAGGTTCACTTTGCCTCGGCACACTGATGCATCTCTCTTACTGCAACTTCAACACAAGAAAGGACAGACTCGTCCCGTAATGGGTAACTGAGTGACAGCGATTTACCACGATCGATTGGAAAGCCCACTCCATTCTGCTCGTGCTAAAGGTATCTTTGTATATGGTTCAAGCAAGGTATGGTTTTAATCTCATGTTCCCATATCGTTTTGCTTTCTTAAATCGTGTATCTCACCATGGTCTCATGTTTTGCCTCTTGATCGATGAATTACTCTAATGAGTGAATGAGACATTATAGAAGACAATACCGTATAAAAATATGCTAACAGCTGAAGGTACATCGTCATACCAGGGACCATGGGCATTTACAGTCAATTTGCTTTCTACATGGATCCTGACTACATCAACACCATCCCTGCAGCTGTTAGGACGTTTAGAAAATCTAGCCATAAATCAGAATAACATATGTTTGACAGTTAAATTGTCACTAGGACAATTTTTTGGCAATACGTTAACCACCTTTGTCGAAACAGCCACAAACAATCCCAGCTGATTATTTGAACTACCAATGACAAAACATTTAACCATTTACAAAATGCATATCAAAATGTATCTAACAATAATATTTATTTAAATGTCTCTTTCTGTAAATGGTCAAATGTGAATTTACGTTAAAAGGAATGTTTTGACAGTGAAATACTTATCCCTTGTGATAAATTGAGTTCTGATTTAAGTTAGTGTTTATACTCACATTTGAGCAAATACAATTCCCAGAATGTACGGAAATTGACATTAAACTTAAAAATAGTGGACTGTTTGAGTTTTGCTTAAGTTGCTTAAGTTGTTTGAACATTTTTATCTTAAAAATGCAGTTGAGTTAAAATTTCAGCTGTTTCATATTGTCAAACTCGGTTTGAGATTAGAGTAAAACCTTAAGTTTGTTTCTAGAAATCGGGGCCTGATCATGCACTCCCTTGACATATGGACATCGGCATGGCTCTTACGGGAAAAGGTTGAGAAGTCAAAATGTGATAACCACTTTCAAACCACATTACATTTGACCACTTTCGAAATGGCCTTTGACAGTTGCATTTGACCAATGTACACAGTGTAAATCTGTAATACCTTTTGGCCAACCCGAGTGTTTCGTCAGCATTCTAAGGATACAGTGAGCGATGGGACATTTTTGTCACGCACCCCGAAGACCGGAATTCAGTTGCCCACATGGGTACAATGTGTGAAGGCCATTTATGGTGTTTCACATTGTGATATTGCTGGAATAACAAATTTATGTTTTGTTTTCTAATTCAGCCATATCATTTGAAGATCATATGTACGTTTGGTTGGCACTGTATGCATGAAACACCATTGCAATGAAACAAAAGTCACCACCCGTTTTCATTCAGTGTCAGAAAGAGAAAGTGGACTAAAATAATTCAAAAGTTTCTTGTTGTATTTGAGCTTATACTGTACCCAATATGCAGAAAGTAAATAGACTGACTGGATCATCATCTACTCAGCGTGTTTATCCTCAATGATGTACATTAAAACGTTGATCTGTGTAGTAACTTGTTATCACTTTTGTGCTATACTGCGTTGTATATCCCTTAAGTGTAATATAACTGAGATCTGCTTGAGAATGGTCAGTTTGTGTATGATAATGTATCATCGGTGATGTCATCCTTGTATATGTTCATAGATATACAACACATCAGGATTTCAAAGACTCCTGTTAAGTTCTGCTTTAGTTAACTGCTATCTTCCAAACAGATCTCAGATTTAGAATGCTAACCAATCTCAATTCAACTGATGCGCCACGCCCAAATATCACTGAGAACACTTTAAACTCACTCACTTATCCCTATTACTTTTTCATATTGCTTCAGGCCACCCACAATGCTGTTATGTACCGGACATATCCTCACATGAAACAATGTTAAAGTTTGATATGACCAGTTACTGTTAAACGGGTATGTACACTCCCCAACATGTGTATGTCAATTATGGTTACATTTTGAAGTATTTCCTAAATAATCTAATTAATACAGTAACATTATGAGTAAATATGAATTGTTTGCCTGCCAGGAAATGTTACTTTATTTCCATGTGTGTATGTTGATATCAACATACAAATAGTTAGCTACACCAATTAATTTCTCACTGACAGCCTTCGGTGTATGCATACAGGTTTGCTGTTGTTTAAATCTCGAGTCAAAGTGTGCATTTGAGAGAATTCGTGTACCCGGAACTCAAAGGATGACAACTACAACAAGGAATGACATGTATTTCGAGTTATGCATAATATTCAAGAAACCTACTTTCCACTAATCGTGATTTGGCTGTACCTGGTCCCCAACGATTCGCCTCATCTGGATGTGACTGCAATCCAAAAACCTCGACATCCACTAATCCTAAAATGTCACAGTTAATTCCAAAAATAATTCGAGGGTTATTTTTACACACTGGTTCATGACTGAATATAAGGACCCCCGAACTCTGTAATTCTTGGGGAAAGTGTCATGGGCCGATTCGGCCTGGCAGTCATTAGTCATTACAGCTTTTCGTGTGTTTTTGTCTGGAGCATAACACACCTGTAGTCCTGATGTTGCTCACGCTGCAACATCGTCCACGTTGACACACAATGGTGCGTGAATATCAGACGTTTTGAATCTTCTAGCTCACCCACGAACAAACGTCGCCATGTTGATGCTTCGTTATCTGTCGAAGAGTCAGGCTCGCTGACTTGGTTGACATATCTAATCGTGTCATGCTGACACATGGTATCGATCGATGCTCATGATGTTGATCACTGGATTGTCTTGTCAAAACACATTTACAGGCCGCAGACATTAGCGTGAATATTGTTCGTAAACCCACTAAGTGTTACTGATTAGGAGTGTAGGATTTTGTTAACTGACACAAATATCTACTAATATATCCTTATCTGTTACTTACGGTGTGTCTACTGAACACAAAAAGTTGATTTTTAAAAAAATAGACAATCATATCAAATTGGTAAGATGGTACAAAACAATTGCAAATATCATTGTCTCGGCGGAACAAGGACTCCCTAGTTGCCTAGTATGATAGCCTGGTGGTTAAGTGTGCGCTCATCACTTTGCAGACTCCCGGTTCTATTCCCCACTTTGGTACAACGTGTGTGGAGACCAGTTTTAAAGTCCACACACTCTCATACTCTCATACTCTCACACTCTCACTCTCTCACACACTCATGCACAATCACACTCACTCACTCACTCACTCACTCACTCACTGATTCGAGGAAACGCTAGAACGCTGGGTGTTTCATGTGAGTGTGGGTGTTAGTGTGGGTGTTTTATTTGAGTGGGACCGTGAGTGTAAACGATTCATGTGAGTGTGGGTGTTTCACGTGGATCTGGTTAACCAGATGTTTTATGTGACTGTGGGTGTGACTGTTTCATGTGAGTGTTAGCGTTTCACATGAGCGTGGTTAAGTAGTTGTTTCATGTGAGCGTGACTGTTTCATGTGAATATGAATGTGAGTGTTTCATATGGGTGTTTCATGTGATTGTGGGTGTTTCATGTGAATGTAGGCGTTGGTGTTTCATGTAACTGTGTTTCATATGAGCTTGGTTAAGCAGTTGTTTCATGTGAGTATGATTGTGTCTGCTACATGTGAGTGTGGGTGCATCACGTGAGTGTAGGTGTTTCATGTGAGCATGAGTATGAATGTTTCATGTGAGTGTTTCATACGAGTGTGGGTATTCCATGTGTGATAGTTTCATGTGAATGTGGGTGTTCCATGTGACTTTGATTTTAGTATTTTATATGAATGTGGGTGTTGGTGCTTAATGTGAGTGTGATAGTTTCATATGAATGTAAGTGTTGGTGTTTCATGTGAGTGTGGGTGTTTCGTGTGCGTTTATATGTGAGGGTGAATGTTTGGTGTGAATGTGGGCGTTGCATCTGAGTATTTGTGTTTCATGTGGGTGTTTCCTGCAATTGTGGCTGTGCAGCATGATAAGTTACGGAATTTCCCCCCAGTGGTGTTTAAGGCCTCAAGCTATCAGAAACCATCAAACCATGCACGATTATTTCACGTTTTGTGTTTTGTGAGTGTTTCACGCGAGTGTGAATATTCCATGTGAGTGTGGGCGTTTCATATGAGTGTTTCATGGGAAAGTGAGTGTCGAGCACGACAACGCGACATATCGGCCATTTTTATCGCATTGTCACTGTGTCGCATTGTTGCGTTTTGAAAAATATATTTCTATTCATCCAAAGTATGAATCAAGGTCAAAATATGTCGCGTTGTCACATTGTCACTAAAACTTAGATGTGTGAAAAATTCCGGCAGAAATTTTGTTTGAAACGTACCTACTGACATGTTTCTCCTCATCAGTAATGAACCTAATGATCCATGATACCGTATCGAACGACGCTGAACTCCAAGATGTCAAATTGTCTAAAAAATTGCCATCACCGTCGTCATAAAAAAGCACCACCCTCAAATTTGTGGAACTCAATGTCAAGTTCACACCAAAGGCAATTTGTACACAGGGGTATCAAGTCGGAATCGTTTCCTTCAGGGCCTGTATGCCGTCAATACATTGTCACACTCTGCAAGGCTTGTCTCTAAGTGTTTGAAGAATTATAAACGTCAAATGTCAAGTCACTATAAGGCAGTAATACTGTATGACATTCTGGAAATTGTACAAATTTTAATGCAAATTAATTTCACATTTATACTGAGTAGGTTTGTAGTGTACGTTTACTTATAACACGAAAACATGAGACAAGATGTACATATACTACCAGACACTGACAGAGCTAGATGTCCGCTATTTCCGATCTCCTGAATTGTTCATCCTAAAGATTGGGAGCTAGCACAGCAGACAGTCTTGCTGCACTGGGTTTGGTATAAACAACAACCAGTGACCAATGAAACTGGAATAACATATTGTTCATTTTCAAGAACACATCAACTTGGTATAGTGGATAGCGTGTCTGTCCGGAGAATGTCAAGTGGGTGTTTCAGTTTCCGGCTGTTTCATGCCTGAAGATTGTATTTGTTGTTAAGCTTTAGTGTAATAGTTGCCTTAGGAAAATACACGGGCTGCTGGACCCCGAGACAATATGTTACATGTATGTCTAAGTGAGGTAACTATGTTCCAATGCATGCTAACTCACTGCCACCACAGGACCGACAGAGGAACCAGAACATTACAAGCAGCAAAACACGTCCTTTCACCTCATTTCACATTCTCCAGACGACTTGAACTCTGAAATTAGTCAAATAGGTTCCAAAGGGTGTTCCTGCTTCTTTTCTCCTTAAAGGTTAAGGTGAAGGATACGTCCGGGTATGGCTCCATACAGCATGGATAGTATATGACCTTACGTTCCACCTTCTGCTCGGACAACTCCCACTCTGTCCCATCCGAGTTGTAGTTGGAGAGGTCCACTTCATTCAGCGATGTAACCACGTTGAGGAGAAAACCGTCATACACCCAGGATCCAAATTTAAGGCGGCATATGACGCTGCCGTCGGACTTGTAGCTGCCGACGTAACACCGAGTCTTGATAGTGGTGGGCGGAACACACATGACACTTCCTGTAGAGTCCACCACAGTCAAGGTTTCACGGTTACTTGTGTGTCTGGCGACAAAGATTTCATATTTCGTTATTGTTTCACTGAATAATGACGACTGTAGATGTTGGTTATTGAGGTTAGAACTTGGACACATAAAAATACTCACCCGTTGTAGAGCACTACATCCGGGTTCCAGATTCTAGATGCTGGCAGACGGATAGCTCTCGTATCGTTGAAATTTGTGGGGTCCCATGACAGTCTTGTGTCAGTCCATCTGAATTCCATCCATACGTCGATCTCAGCATCACCTGACTTGGAATCCTGATGGAAGAAGAGAGAAGAATTATGTACATCAGTGCAGTACGAAAGATTAATGTGCCAAATAGGTAGATATATGTATTTTAGATGAACAGTTCTTTTTATTTCCAATATATCTTCTCGCCACTTTTATATTTCTTTAATTTCGATTGTTTTATAGTAAAGAATATTCTAAAACCTCGTTTTTTTCAAATTTGTTTTTATAAATTTAATCAAAATTAATTTTTAAAAAAGACATAGACAAAAGTGAAACAGAGGTGACAAAACCCTTTCCACATCCATAAGAGATCTCTGCCAGAAGAGTCGATAGTACAATTGTGACTATATCATGAATGTATGTGTGTTTCAGTGATTGAGTCAGTTACGATCTTAGGTCACATCGGCAGTGTATCAGCCATATCGTGACAGTCAGTGCTCAGGTGAAACAGTATTAGTAGTCAGTGTTCAGTGTTCAGATGAAACAGTACTGTAGGCAGTGTCCAGATGAACAGTGTTGGTAGACATTGTTCCAGTGAAACAGTAATGATAGTCTTTGTTCAAATGAAACAGTATTGGTGGACAGTGTTCAGGTGAAACATTGGTTGTGAGAGTTCAGGTATGACATTATTGAGATTTTGGGATGAGGTGCAATAGTATTGAGATTTAGTGATTAGGGGAAACGGTGTTGATCAAGTCAAGTAAAATGGAGTTTAATTAGGAAAAGGGCCTACTGTGTTTTCAAATTAGAGGTAGTATAACGGAATTACAATAGCGGTAAATATAATTTAAAACCGAACGCGTCAGTGAAGTCAGTGATTGAATTGAATAATTGTGTTATGCTACCGCTAAACTTGACACAGTACACAGTTCTGGTTGAATTAAAGATACAAGTTTGGATGAATAGTGAGCCCGACTGTCTATCTTTGTGTGGATGGAAGGATTTCGTTCGGTGTATATGTTTAGGCATTCTCCCATACTGGATCAAAATTGGTGGCCATGTCTTTGAATCTTTGAATGGCATTTAGAAATGATACACATAAAGACACGAAATTTTATGGATGACAACTTCTTTATTGTGAAGAGTCACAACGTTTCGAAGTATATTCTCACTCCTTCATCATGAAACGATGGAGTACAACAAGCTATATATGCCCTTTTAGAAACAACAACCGAATGACAAAGGAAGCCAGTAGTTAATTGGTGGAGTGGAAGCCAGGGGGCTGTTAACCCAGATATGATAGGTAAGACAAACAATAGGCAGCCAGATGGGGTGGGTATAATGGACAAGGGTGTGTTAATCCAGGTGTGACTGATGTGGTAACAGTGGCGGCATGTAACAAGTTGGTGGCCACGTCGTCATCGAAATCTGATGATAAATTATTATGGAAATTTAGTAAAGGGCCATTATTTTCATCAAGTCTCATTTCTCTAGGGTGCCTCTTATATACATTGAAAATATTTTTCAAACTCTGATTTCTTAACAAATTGCGCCTATTCTTCCCACATTTCCATTCTAAACGCTCCATACATAGTGCTCAACATCCCGATCAGTATCACTTATATCCATTGTGTTTCAGGTTCCTGGAGCTATGTTCAAGTTAGGTACTTCAAACATCTGCTTAATAGTAGCCTAGTTTGACTGTTTGACCCTGTTATTTGCCCTTTAAGTATTTCAGATTTCCTATTTACGTCGGGAGCTGTGAACATGTTAATGTCGTTCCGGTTAAAAGGTCAATATACGCTTATATTCAAATCATGGTATCAAGGCCATATTCCACTTGTCACTCTGTAGTTTTGTTACTTCGTTTACTTTGAGATGTTTCATGTGAATAACACCCGGAAATTGGCCAACACATGATGTTTGTCGACATTGTAAACAAAAAAGTAAACCAAAGGGGTTTTACTGTCTGCACTCGTTTACATCGAGTAGGGGTACAGCAGTGAAGTGTCATCAGCTGGTCGTTTCAGCTGGTTCCCATGGTAGCATCTGGAGTTGCTCATTTGTGATGTCATTCTAACTTAACGTTACAATATGATTTGAATGACGTCACCACTGTTGATGACACAACAAAACAATTGTTTACGTGTCAATACGCAGTGAATAGTCTTGCACTTTCCGGGAATCTAATACCATTTGATCATGTTTTTCAACCAATCAGATTACAGAACACAGTAACTTTTGGTTTACAATCTAGAATAACAGGATAATATAATTTCATTATCATAATAATAATAATAATCATCATGGAATGATGACAGAAACTAAGTAACAAATACTTCGTCTGAGATTCTCTATCTGGTCCACACATGCATTTGAGTGACTCGTGGAATAGGCATGCTGCATATGTCATGCTATATCTGGAATATTTTTAGTAGCGGTGTAAAACTAAACTCACTCATTTACCCCCTCAACAAGAGCGAGAAAATTTAGGTAACATATTTCCCATAATTCCTTAATTAAAGTAATGTGTAGTAAATGAATCTGATAATTATTCGCATACTACACACAGACCGATACGCAATGCTGCTAAACAGATATTCCGGGGAAGTGGAGATTTCTACATAAAGTAGTCAGTGCCATATAATGTGATACCTTGTCTGGATCGATTCACGTGAATGAACACCTCGTGTATGAGATTATTATGTGGGCGATTTGACTTTTGTCGTTTTATAATTGGTGTCCACATTAACTGTTGTTTCATGATATTTCCTTCAATTCAAAGAAGTGTCTAAGGCAGGTATATGGATATCAGCTTCTTATTGTTGTGAAACACAATACCACGCTTCTGGGCCAATTCTTGTCCGTTACTCAGGTGATTGGACTTCAAAAAGTGTGGTTCTATCTTTATTAAGAGTTTCCATACGCCAGTGTCCACGTATGAGTAGTGTTAATGCATGTGAGCGTCGCAAGCAAGTAATTAGGGAAGTTGGGAACTATTGTATGGTAACTGTATATCACGAGTAAAAGCAATTTTGACGTTCGAGTGTTCTAGGGACCTGTGTTACAGGAGTACAATGAGTCAGGCAGGGTGAGGCAAGGGATACTAAAACAACAGCCAGTATATAGGTGCATTACGGACATGGTAACGGAAACATAGACCAGCTGGTCGATGGTACACACTACCGAGGTAAGCTGTATAGCATCCCTATGGATACATGGTACACACTTACGAGTGACGCTGTAGTAGGGGCATGGACTTGTTGTTCTATGGTACTCACACGTGACGTGAGATGTGTTGGGGTCATCCATACGCTAACATACCGGTCTGTGATACTCATCCGGGAGGTAAGCCGAAAAGGGCATCCCTTTGCATACATTCACCTGTTGGTCTGTAATACGCACCCGGGAGGTAGGCTATTTAAGGTACACACCGATGGATACACTGCCGTGCTAATGTATAAGGGCAGTTGTATATGTCCTAACAGATACATTGGTCATGACCTGTTGATTGAGGATGCTTACCAGTGAGGTAAGCTGTATACGTAACATAAGTAGGGACACAATGTACATTGACCTGAGAGTCTATGGTACTTACCAGTGAGGTAAGCTGTATACGTAACATAAGTAGGGACACAATGTACATTGATCTGAGAGTCTATGGTACTCACCAGTGAGGTAAGCTGTATACGTAACATAACTAGGGACACAATGTACATTGACCTGAGAGTCTATGGTACTCACCAGTGACGTAAGCTGTATACGTAACATAAGTAGGGACACAATGTACATTGACCTGAGAGTCTATGGTACTCACCAGTGAGGTAAGCTGTATACGTAACATAACTAGGGATACAATGTACATTGACCTGAGAGTCTATGGTACTTACCAGTGAGGTAAGCTGTATACGTAACATAAGTAGGGACACAATGTACATTGATCTGAGAGTCTATGGTACTCACCAGTGAGGTAAGCTGTATACGTAACATAACTAGGGATACAATGTACATTGACCTGAGAGTCTATGGTACTCACCAGTGACGTAAGCTGTATACGTAACATAAGTAGGGACACAATGTACATTGATCTGAGAGTCTATGGTACTCACCAGTGAGGTAAGCTGTATACGTAACATAAGTAGGGATACAATGTACATTGACCTGAGAGTCTATGGTACTCACCAGTGACGTAAGCTGTATACGTAACATAAGTAGGGACACAATGTACATTGACCTGAGAGTCTATGGTACTCACCAGTGACGTAAGCTGTATACGGAACATAAGTAGGGACACATTGTACATTGATCTGAGAGTCTATGGTACTCACCAGTGACGTAAGCTGTATACGCAACATAAGTAGGGACACATTGTACATTGATCTGAGAGTCTATGGTACTCACCAGTGACGAAAGCTGTATACGTAACATAAGTAGGGACACAATGTACATTGATCTGAGAGTCTATGGTACTCACCAGTGACATAAGCTGTATACGCAACATAAGTAGGGACACAATGTACATTGACCTGAGAGTCTATGGTACTCACCAGTGACGTAAGCTGTATACGTAACATAAGTAGGGACACATTGTACATTGATCTGAGAGTCTATGGTACTCACCAGTGAGGTAAGCTGTATACGTAACATAAGTAGGGACACATTGTACATTGATCTGAGAGTCTATGGTACTCACCAGTGAGGTAAGCTGTATACGAAACATAAGTAGGGACACAATGTACATTGATCTGAGAGTCTATGGTACTCACCAGTGAGGTAAGCTGTATACGTAACATAAGTAGGGACACAATGTACATTGATCTGAGAGTCCATGGTACTCACCAGTGACGTAAGCTGTATACGGAACATAAGTAGGGACACATTGTACATTGATCTGAGAGTCTATGGGACTCACCAGTGACGTATGCTGTATACGTAACATAAGTAGGGACACAATGTACATTGATCTGAGAGTCTATGGTACTCACCAGTGAGGTAAGCTGTATACGCAACATAAGTAGGGACACAATGTACATTGACCTGAGAGTCTATGGTACTCACCAGTGACGTAAGCTGTATACGGAACATAAGTAGGGACACATTGTACATTGATCTGAGAGTTTATGGTACTCACCAGTGACGTAAGCTGTATACGTAACATAAGTAGGGACACATTGTACATTGATCTGAGAGTCTATGGTACTCACCAGTGACGAAAGCTGTATACGTAACATAAGTAGGGACACAATGTACATTGATCTGAGAGTCTATGGTACTCACCAGTGACGTAAGCTGTATACGTAACATAAGTAGGGATACAATGTACATTGACCCGAGAGTCTATGGTACTCACCAGTGACGTAAGCTGTATACGTAACATAAGTAGGGATACAATGTACATTGACCTGAGAGTCTATGGTACTCACCAGTGACGTAAGCTGTATACGTAACATAAGTAGGGACACAATGTACATTGACCTGAGAGTCTATGGTACTCACCAGTGAGGGAAGCTGTATACGTAGCACAACTAGGGATACAATGTACATTGACCCGAGAATCTATGGCACTCACCAGTGAGGTAAGCTGTATACGTAACATAACTAGGGACACAATGTACATTGACCCGAGAGTCTATGGTACTCACCAGTGACGTAAGCTGTATACGTAACATAAGTTGGGACACAATGTACATTGACCTGAGAGTCTATGGTACTCACCAGTGACGTAAGCTGTATACGTAACATAAGTAACGACACAATGTACATTGACCTGAGAGTCTATGGCACTGACCAGTGACGTATGCTGTATACGCAACATAAGTAGGGACACAATGTACATTGACCTGAGAGTCTATGGTACTCACCAGTGAGGTAAGCTGTATACGTAACATAAGTAGGGACACAATGTACATTGACCTGAGAGTCTATGGTACTCACCAGTGACGTAAGCTGTATACGTAACATAAGTAGGGACACAATGTACATTGACCTGAGAGTCTATGGTACTCACCAGTGACGAAAGCTGTATACGTAACATAAGTAGGGACACAATGTACATTGATCTGAGAGTCTATGGTACTCACCAGTGAGGTAAGCTGTATACGTAACATACGTAGGGACACAATGTACATTGACCTGAGAGTCTATGGTACTCACCAGTGACGAAAGCTGTATACGTAGCATAAGTAGGGACACAATGTACATTGACCTGAGAGTCTATGGTACTCACCAGTGAGGTAAGCTGTATACGTAACATAAGTAGGGACACAATGTACATTGACCTGAGAGTCTATGGTGCTCACCAGTGAGGTAAGCTGTATACGTAACATAAGTAGGGACACATTGTACATTGACCTGAGAGTCTATGGTACTCACCAGTGAGGTAATCTGTATACGTAACATAAGTAGGGACACAATGTACATTGACCTGAGAGTCTATGGTACTCACCAGTGACGTAAGCTATATACGTAACATAAGTAGGGACATAATGTACATTGACCTGAGAGTCTATGGTACTCACCAGTGACGTAAGCTGTATACGTAACATAAGTAGGGATACAATGTACATTGACCTGAGAGTCTATGGTACTCACCAGTGAGGTAAGCTGTATACGTAACATAAGTAGGGACACAATGTACATTGACCTGAGAGTCCATGGTACTCACCAGTGAGGTAAGCTGTATACGTAACATAAGTAGGGACACAATGTACATTGACCTGAGAGTCTATGGTACTCACCAGTGACGTAAGCTGTATACGGAACATAAGTAGGGACACAATGTACATTGACCCGAGAGTCTATGGTACTCACCAGTGACGTAAGCTGTATACGTAACATAAGTAGGGACACAATGTACATTGACCCGAGAGTCTATGGTACTCACCAGTGAGGTAAGCTGTATACGTAACATAACTAGGGATACAATGTACATTGACCCGAGAGTCTATGGTACTCACCAGTGAGGTAAGCTGTATACGTTACATAACTAGGGATACAATGTACATTGACCCGAGAGTCTATGGTACTCACCAGTGAGGGAAGCTGTATACGTAACATAAGTAGGGACACAATGTACATTGACCTGAGAGTCTATGGTACTCACCAGTGAGGTAAGCTGTATACGTAACATAACTAGGGATACAATGTACATTGACCCGAGAGTCTATGGTACTCACCAGTGAGGTAAGCTGTATACGTAACATAAGTAGGGACACAATGTACATTGACCTGAGAGTATATGGTACTCACCAGTGAGGTAAGCTGTATACGTAACATAATTAGGAACACATTGTACATTGACCTGAGAGTCTATGGTACGCACCAGTGAGGTAAGCTGTATACGTAACATAAGTAGGGATACAATGTACATTGACCCGAGAGTCTATGGTACTCACCAGTGAGGTAAGCTGTATACGTAACATAAGTAGGGATACAATGTACATTGATCCGAGAGTCTATGGTACTCACCAGTGACGTAAGCTGTATACGTAACATAAGTAGGGACACAATGTACATTGACCTGAGAGTCCATGGTACTCACCAGTGAGGAAAGCTGTATACGTAGCATAACTAGGGATACAATGTACATTGACCCGAGAGTCTATGGTACTCACCAGTGAGGTAAGCTGTATACGTAACATAACTAGGGACACAATGTAGATTGACCCGAGAGTCTATGGTACTCACCAGTGACGAAAGCTGTATACGTAACATAAGTAGGGACACAATGTACATTGACCTGAGAGTCTATGGTACTCACCAGTGACGTAAGCTGTATACGTAACATAAGTAACGACACAATGTACATTGACCTGAGAGTCTATGGCACTCACCAGTGACGTATGCTGTATACGTAACATAAGTAGGGACACAATGTACATTGACCTGAGAGTCTATGGTGCTCACCAGTGACGTAAGCTGTATACGTAACATAAGTAGGGACACAATGTACATTGACCTGAGAGTCTATGGTACTCACCAGTGACGTAAGCTGTATACGAAACATAAGTAGGGACACAATGTACATTGACCTGAGAGTCTATGGTACTCACCAGTGACGTAAGCTGTATACGTAACATAAGTAGGGACACAATGTACATTGATCTGAGAGTCTATGGTACTCACCAGTGAGGGAAGCTGTATACGTAACATAAGTAGGGACACAATGTGCATTGACCTGAGAGTCTATGGTACTCACCAGTGAGGTAAGCTGTATACGTAGCATAAGTAGGGACACAATGTACATTGACCTGAGAGTCTATGGTACTCACCAGTGACGTAAGCTGTATACGTAACATAAGTAGGGACACAATGTACATTGACCTGAGAGTCTATGGTACTCACCAGTGAGGTAAGCTGTATACGTAACATAAGTAGGGACACATTGTACATTGACCTGAGAGTCTATGGTACTCACCAGTGAGGTAAGCTGTATACGTAACATAAGTAGGGACACAATGTACATTGACCTGAGAGTCTATGGTACTCACCAGTGAGGGAAGCTGTATACGTAACATAAGTAGGGACACAATGTACATTGACCTGAGAGTCTATGGTACTCACCAGTGACGAAAGCTGTATACGTAACATAAGTAGGGACACAATGTACATTGACGTGAGAGTCCATGGTACTCACCAGTGAGGTAAGCTGTATACGTAACATAAGTAGGGACACAATGTACATTGACCTGAGAGTCTATGGTACTCACCAGTGACGTAAGCTGTATACGAAACATAAGTAGGGATACAATGTACATTGACCTGAGAGTCTATGGTACTCACCAGTGAGGTAAGCTGTATACGTAACATAAGTAGGGACACAATGTACATTGACCTGAGAGTCTATGGTACTCACCAGTGAGGTAAGCTGTATACGTAACATAAGTAGGGACACAATGTACATTGACCTGAGAGTCTATGGTCCTCACCAGTGAGGTAAGCTGTATACGTAACATAAGTAGGGACACAATGTACATTGACCCGAGAGTCTATGGTATATACCAGTGAGGTAAGCTGTATACGTAACATAAGTAGGGACACAATGTACATTGACCTGAGAGTCTATGGTACTCACCAGTGAGGTAAGCTGTATACGTAACATAAGTAGGGACACAATGTACATTGACCTGAGAGTCTATGGTACTCACCAGTGAGGTAAGCTGTATACGTAACATAAGTAGGGACACAATGTACATTGACCTGAGAGTCTATGGTACTTACCAGTGAGGTAAGCTGTATACGTAACATAAGTAGGGACACAATGTACATTGACCTGAGAGTCTATGGTACTCACCAGTGACGTATGCTGTATACGTAACATAAGTAGGGATACAATGTACATTGACCTGAGAGTCTATGGTACTCACCAGTGAGGAAAGCTGTATACGTAACATAAGTAGGGACACAATGTACATTGACCTGAGAGTCTATGGTACTCACCAGTGACGTAAGCTGTATACGTAACATAAGTAGGGACACAATGTACATTGATCTGAGAGTCTATGGTACTCACCAGTGAGGCAAGCTGTATACGTAACATAAGTAGGGACACAATGTACATTGACCTGAGAGTCAATGGTACTTGCCAGTGAGGTAAGCTGTATACGTAACATAAGTAGGGACACAATGTACATTGACCTGAGAGTCTATGGTACTCACCAGTGAGGTAAGCTGTATACGTAACATAAGTAGGGACACAATGTACATTGATCTGAGAGTCTATGGTACTCACCAGTGAGGTAAGCTGTATACGTAACATAAGTAGGGACACAATGTACATTGACCTGAGAGTCTATGGTACTCACCAGTGAGGTAAGCTGTATACGTAACATAAGTAGGTACACAATGTACATTGACCTGAGAGTCTATGGTACTCACCAGTGAGGTAAGCTGTATACGTAACATAAGTAGGGACACAATGTACATTGACCTGAGAGTCTATGGTACTCACCAGTGAGGTAAGCTGTATACGTAACATAAGTAGGGACACAATGTACATTGACCTGAGAGTCTATGGTACTCACCAGTGACGTAGGCTGTATACGTAACATAAGTAGGGACACAATGTACATTGACCTGAGAGTCTATGGTACTCACCAGTGACGTAAGCTGTATACGTAACATAAGTAGGGACACAATGTACATTGACCTGAGAGTCTATGGTACTCACCAGTGACGAAAGCTGTATACGTAACATAAGTAACGACACAATGTACATTGACCTGAGAGTCTATGGTACTCACCAGTGACGTAAGCTGTATACGTAACATAAGTGGGGACACAATGTACATTGACCCGAGAGTCTATGGTACTCACCAGTGAGGTAAGCTGTATACGTAGCATAAGTAGGGATAGAATGTACATTGACCTGAGAGTCTATGGTACTCACCAGTGACGTAAGCTGTATACGAAACATAAGTAGGGACACATTGTACATTGATCTGAGAGTCTATGGTACTCACCAGTGACGTAAGCTGTATACGTAACATAACTAGGGACACATTGTACATTGATCTGAGAGTGTATGGTACTCACCAGTGACGAAAGCTGTATACGTAACATAAGTAGGGACACAATGTACATTGACCTGAGAGTCTATGGTACTCACCAGTGAGGAAAGCTGTATACGTAACATAAGTAGGGACACAATGTACATTGATCTGAGAGTCTATGGTACTCAGCAGTGACGTAAGCTGTATACGTAACATAAGTAGGGACACATTGTTCATTGATCTGAGAGTCTATGGTACTCACCAGTGACGTAAGCTGTATACGTAACATAACTAGGGATACATTGTACATTGATCTGAGAGTCTATGGTACTCACCAGTGATGAAAGCTGTATACGTAACATAAGTAGGGACACAATGTACATTGATCTGAGAGTCTATGGTACTCACCAGTGACGTAAGCTGTATACCTAACATAACTAGGGATACATTGTACATTGATCTGAGAGTCTATGGTACTCACCAGTGAGGTAAGCTGTATACGTAACATAAGTAGGGACAGAATGTACATAGACCTGAGAGTCTATGGTACTCACCAGTGACGTAAGCTGTATACGTAACATAACTAGGGATACATTGTACATTGATCTGAGAGTCTATGCTACTCACCAGTGAGGTAAGCTGTATACGTAACATAACTAGAGATACATTGTACATTGATCTGAGAGTCTATGGTACTCACCAGTGACGTAAACTGTATACTTAACATAAGTAGGGACACAATGTACATTGACCTGAGAGTCTATGGTACTCACCAGTGACGTAAGCTGTATACGTAACATAACTAGGGACACAATGTACATTGACCTGAGTCTATGGTACTCACCAGTGACGAAAGCTGTATACGTAACATAACTTGGGTTACATTGTACATTGATCTGAGAGTCTATGGTACTCACCAGTGAGGCAAGCTGTATACGTAACATAAGTAGGGACACATTGTACATTGACCTGAGAGTCTATGGTACTCACCAGTGAGGTAAGCTGTATACGTAACATAAGTAGGGACACAATGTACATTGACCTGAGAGTCTATGGTACTCACCAGTGAGGGAAGCTGTATACGTAACATAAGTAGGGACACAATGTACATTGACCTGAGAGTCTATGGTACTCACCAGTGACGAAAGCTGTATACGTAACATAAGTAGGGACACAATGTACATTGACGTGAGAGTCCATGGTACTCACCAGTGAGGTAAGCTGTATACGTAACATAAGTAGGGACACAATGTACATTGACCTGAGAGTCTATGGTACTCACCAGTGACGTAAGCTGTATATGTAACATAAGTAGGGATACAATGTACATTGACCTGAGAGTCTATGGTACTCACCAGTGAGGTAAGCTGTATACGTAACATAAGTAGGGACACAATGTACATTGACCTGAGAGTCTATGGTACTCACCAGTGAGGTAAGCTGTATACGTAACATAAGTAGGGACACAATGTACATTGACCTGAGAGTCTATGGTCCTCACCAGTGAGGTAAGCTGTATACGTAACATAAGTAGGGACACAATGTACATTGACCCGAGAGTCTATGGTACTTACCAGTGAGGTAAGCTGTATACGTAACATAAGTAGGGACACAATGTACATTGACCTGAGAGTCTATGGTACTCACCAGTGAGGTAAGCTGTATACGTATCATAAGTAGGGACACAATGTACATTGACCTGAGAGTCTATGGTACTCACCAGTGAGGTAAGCTGTATACGTAACATAAGTAGGGACACAATGTACATTGACCTGAGAGTCTATGGTACTTACCAGTGAGGTAAGCTGTATACGTAACATAAGTAGGGACACAATGTACATTGACCTGAGAGTCTATGGTACTCACCAGTGACGTAAGCTGTATACGTAACATAAGTAGGGATACAATGTACATTGACCTGAGAGTCTATGGTACTCACCAGTGAGGAAAGCTGTATACGTAACATAAGTAGGGACACAATGTACATTGACCTGAGAGTCTATGGTACTCACCAGTGACGTAAGCTGTATACGTAACATAAGTAGGGACACAATGTACATTGATCTGAGAGTCTATGGTACTCACCAGTGAGGCAAGCTGTATACGTAACATAAGTAGGGACACAATGTACATTGACCTGAGAGTCTATGGTACTTGCCAGTGAGGTAAGCTGTATACGTAACATAAGTAGGGACACAATGTACATTGACCTGAGAGTCTATGGTACTCACCAGTGAGGTAAGCTGTATACGTAACATAAGTAGGGACACAATGTACATTGATCTGAGAGTCTATGGTACTCACCAGTGAGGTAAGCTGTATACGTAACATAAGTAGGGACACAATGTACATTGACCTGAGAGTCTATGGTACTCACCAGTGAGGTAAGCTGTATACGTAACATAAGTAGGTACACAATGTACATTGACCTGAGAGTCTATGGTACTCACCAGTGAGGTAAGCTGTATACGTAACATAAGTAGGGACACAATGTACATTGACCTGAGAGTCTATGGTACTCACCAGTGAGGTAAGCTGTATACGTAACATAAGTAGGGACACAATGTACATTGACCTGAGAGTCTATGGTACTCACCAGTGACGTAGGCTGTATACGTAACATAAGTAGGCACACAATGTACATTGACCTGAGAGTCTATGGTACTCACCAGTGACGTAAGCTGTATCCGTAACATAAGTAGGGACACAATGTACATTGACCTGAGAGTCTATGGTACTCACCAGTGACGAAAGCTGTATACGTAACATAAGTAGGGACACAATGTACATTGACCTGAGAGTCTATGGTACTCACCAGTGACGTAAGCTGTATACGTAACATAAGTAGGGACACAATGTACATTGACCCGAGAGTCTATGGTACTCACCAGTGATGTAAGCTGTAGACGTAGCATAAGTAGGGATAGAATGTACATTGACCTGAGAGTCCATGGTACTCACCAGTGACGTAAGCTGTATACGAAACATAAGTAGGGACACATTGTACATTGATCTGAGAGTCTATGGTACTCACCAGTGACGTAAGCTGTATACGTAACATAACTAGGGACACATTGTACATTGATCTGAGAGTGTATGGTACTCACCAGTGACGAAAGCTGTATACGTAACATAAGTAGGGACACAATGTACATTGACCTGAGAGTCTATGGTACTCACCAGTGAGGAAAGCTGTATACGTAACATAAGTAGGGACACAATGTACATTGATCTGAGAGTCTATGGTACTCACCAGTGACGTAAGCTGTATACGTAACATAAGTAGGGACACAATGTACATTGACCTGAGAGTCTATGGTACTCACCAGTGACGTATGCTGTATACGTAACATAAGTATGGACACAATGTACTTTGACCCGAGAGTCCATGCTACTCACCAGTGAGGTAAGCTGTATACGTAACATAAGTAGGGACACAATGTACATTGACCTGAGAGTCTATGGTACTCACCAGTGAAGGAAGCTGTATACGTAACATAAGTAGGGATTCATTGTACATTGATCTGAGAGTCTATGGTACTCACCAGTGACGTAAGCTGTATACGTAACATAAGTAGGGACACAATGTACATTGACCTGAGAGTCTATGGTACTCACCAGTGACGTAAGCTGTATACGTAACATAACTAGGGATACAATGTACATTGACCTGAGAGTCTATGGTACTCACCAGTGAGGGAAGCTGTATACGTAACATAAGTAGGGACACATTGTACATTGACCTGAGAGTCTATGGTACTTACCAGTGACGTAGGCTGTATACGTAACATAACTAGGGACACAATGTACATTGACCTCAGAGTCCATGGTACTCACCAGTGAGGTAAGCTGTATACGTGACATAACTAGGGATACAATGTACATTGACGTGAGAGTCTATGGTACTCACCAGTGAGGTAAGATGTATACGTAGCATAAGTAGGGACGCAATGTACATTGATCTGAGAGTCTATGGTACTCACCAGTGAGGTAAGCTGTATACGTAACATAACTAGGGACACAATGTACATTGACCCGAGAGTCTATGGTACTCACTAGTGAGGTAAGCTGTATACGTAACATAACTAGGGATACAATGTACATTGACCCGAGAGTCTATGGTACTCACCAGTGACGTTAGTTGTATACTTAACATAAGTAGGGACACAATGTACATTGACCTGAGAGTCTATGGTACTCACCAGTGAGGTAAGCTGTATAAGTAGCATAACTAGGGATACAATTTACATTGACCCGAGAGTCTATGGTACTCACCAGTGAGGTAAGCTGTATACGCAACATAAGTAGGGACACAACGTACATTGACCCGAGAGTCTATGGTACTCACCAGTGACGGAAGCTGTATACGTAACATAAGTAGGGACACAATGTACATTGACCTGAGAGTCTATGGTACTCACCAGTGACGTAAGCTGTATACGTAACATAAGTAACGACACAATGTACATTGACCTGAGAGTCTATGGCACTCACCAGTGACGTATGCTGTATACGTAACATAAGTAGGGACACAATGTACATTGACCTGAGAGTCTATGGTACTCACCAGTGAGGAAAGCTGTATACGTAACATAAGTAGGGACACAATGTACATTGACCTGAGAGTCTATGGTACTCACCAGTGACGAAAGCTGTATACGTAACATGAGTAGGGACACAATGTACATTGACCCGAGAGTCTATGGTACTCACCAGTGACGTAAGCTGTATACGTAACATAAGTAGGGACACAATGTACATTGATCTGAGAGTCTATGGTACTCACCAGTGACGTATGCTGTATACGTAACATAAGTAGGGACACAATGTACATTGATCTGAGAGTCTATGGTACTCACCAGTGACGTACGCTGTATACGTAACATAAGTAGGTATACAATGTACATTGACCCGAGAGTCTATGGTACTCACCAGTGAGGTAAGCTGTATACGTAACATAAGTAGGGATACAATGTACATTGACCTGAGAGTCTATGGTACTCACCAGTGACGTAAGCTGTATACGTAACATAAGTAGGGACACAATGTACATTGACCTGAGAGTCTATGGTACTCACCAGTGACGTAAGCTGTATACGTAACATAAGTAGTGACACAATGTACATTGATCTGAGAGTCTATGGTACTCACCAGTGAGGTAAGCTGTATACGTAACATAACTAGGGATACAATGTACATTGACCCGAGAGTCTATGGTACTCACCAGTGACGTATGCTGTATACGTAACATAAGTAGGGACACAATGTACATTGACCTGAGAGTCTATGGTACTCACCAGTGAGGGAAGCTGTATACGTAACATAACTAGGGATACAATGTACATTGACCCGAGAGTCTATGGTTCTCACCAGTGAGGAAAGCTGTATACGTAACATAAGTAGGGACACAATGTACATTGACCTGAGAGTCTATGGTACTCACCAGTGAGGTAAACTGTATACGTAACATAACTAGGGACACATTGTACATTGACCTGAGAGTCTATGGTACTCACCAGTGAGGTAAGCTGTATACGTAACATAAGTAGGGACACAATGTACATTGACCCGAGAGTCTATGGTACTCACCAGTGAGGTAAGCTGTATACGTAACATAACTAGGGATACAATGTACATTGACCCGAGAGTCTATGGTACTCACCAGTGACGTAAACTGTATACGTAACATAAGTAGGGACACAATGTACATTGACCTGAGAGTCTATGGTACTCACCAGTGACGTATGCTGTATACGTAACATAAGTAGGGACACAATGTACATTGACCTGAGAGTCTATGGTACTCACCAGTGACGAAAGCTGTATACGTAACATAAGTAGGGACACAATGTACATTGACCTGAGAGTCTATGGTACTCACCAGTGACGTAAGCTGATTACGTAACATAAGTAGGGATACAATGTACATTGACCTGAGAGTCTATGGTACTCACCAGTGACGTAAGCTGTATACGTAACATAAGTAACGACACAATGTACATTGACCTGAGAGTCTATGGCACTCACCAGTGACGTATGCTGTATACGTAACATAAGTAGGGACACAATGTACATTGACCTGAGAGTCTATGGTACTCACCAGTGAGGAAAGCTGTATACGTAACATAAGTAGGGACACAATGTACATTGACCTGAGAGTCTATGGTACTCACCAGTGACGTAAGCTGTATACGTAACATAAGTAGGGACACAATGTACATTGACCTGAGAGTCTATGGTACTCACCAGTGACGTAAGTTGTATACGTAACATAAGTAGGGACACAATGTACATTGATCTGAGAGTCTATGGTACTCACCAGTGAGGGAAGCTGTATACGTAACATAACTAGGGACACAATGTACATTGACCTGAGAGTCTATGGTACTCACCAGTGACGTAAGCTGTATGCGTAGCATAAGTAGGGACACAATGTACATTGACCTGAGAGTCTATGGTACTCACCAGTGAGGGAAGCTGTATACGTAACATAAGTAGGGACACAATGTACATTGACCTGAGAGTCTATGGTACTCACCAGTGACGTAAGCTGTATACCTACCATAAGTAGGGACACAATGTACATTGACCTGAGAGTCTATGGTACTCACCAGTGAGGTAAGCTGTATACGTAACATAAGTAGGGACACAATGCACATTGACCTGAGTGTCTATGGTACTCACCAGTGAGGTAAGCTGTATACGTAACATAAGTAGGGACACAATGTACATTGTCCTGAGAGTCTATGGTACTCACCAGTGAGGTAAGCTGTATACGTAACATAAGTAGGGACACAATGTACATTGACCTGAGAGTCTATGGTACTCACCAGTGAGGTAAGCTGTATACGTAACATAAGTAGGGACACAATGTACATTGACCTGAGAGTCTATGGTACTCACCAGTGAGGTAAGCTGTATACGTAACATAAGTAGGGACACAATGTACATTGACCTGAGAGTCTATGGTACTCACCAGTGACGTAAGCTGTATACGTAACATAAGTAGGGACACAATGTACATTGACCTGAGAGTCTATGGTACTCACCAGTGAGGTAAGCTGTATACGTAACATAAGTAGGGATACAATGTACATTGACCTGAGAGTCTATGGTACTCACCAGTGACGTAAGCTGTATAAGGGACATCCCTATGGATACATTGACTGGCTCTCGGCTTTCTGTGACTGGGATGGTGGTATCAGCCGCTTTGTCTAAGACGTATGTGTACAAAGCATCAAAAAACTGGCACTGAACTGAAACGAACAGAAACCCTTTTGATTGGTTTTCAAAACAAGATGAGACATCAACGTCGCAGAACCATAATGCCCTGCTATGACTGTCTTGTAACTGAGCAATAAAATTTATGTTTAGAAAAGACGAGTTAATACTGAAATTACAGTCAGTGTTTACGTTTGCCACACCCAAACCAAGTTTCGCCGATTATCAGTACAGTAATAAAAATTACCATTTGCGGATATTGGTATTTTTAAACATTCTATCAGTCTTGGGTCTTGGGTACAATCAGAAAAAGAAGGATTACACATGTCATCTTTTACTGGTTTTGGAAAATATATTACACCAAATATTCTTTGTATTTGAGCTATGTAATAAGGAAAAATAGTAATCCTGTTTAGAACATTTCAGTAGAATGAAGACGGTAGTCATTACACAACATATATTTTGTAAATACAACATGCTGATGCGTTAGACATGGATATAACAGTGTGCACGTAACCCAGATTGCCTCCGGGGTCATGGATTATCTACGTGAAAGAAACTCATTCAAGTACATTTTGGAGATAAATCTGCTTTTGTAAATTACAGTCTTCGCACTTTGGCCGAGGCAGATATTTAAAGCACATGATATATTGTGAAAATGGAAGATGTAGTGTAATAAAACCATCAAAATACATATAGAGGAAGTGTTGACCTTACAACTACCACGCACGGTTGGGACACAGTACAACAATCCATGTCCTACCAAAAGTACTTGGCATCAGAGGAACTCCCGTACATGATTGTGTAAAGGTATACATGATAACACTTACCGACGGCAAAGATTGCCAGAAGCCCAACAAAAGTTCCTGTGAACATCATGGCCATGTACATGTGTTGGAAGGTCAGTCTGTCTACTGCTCCAACTATTAAATATATAATCGACAATTACGACAAATTGCTTCCTGCTGATTAGCAGAATGGTCACGGTAACGTGCCCTACACAATGATTGTTGCCTTGGTGGCCATGCAAATATCATGTGCAACTGTGAAAGGTCATATGGCATTCATTCTCATTCTGCTGACTTTGTGCTCTACTGGTTCTTTCGCCTATTTTATATCGATTGTGTCCGACCGGTACAACTCGTGACGGATTAGAAATGGTTTCAGTAAGTTGCTCGTCGTAAGAGGGGATTAATGGGATCGGGTGGACAGGCGATCTGACTTGGTTAATGCAAATCAGTGTATCCCAACTGCATCGTTTCATCTTCTTGATGTCATTGTCGATTATGCAGCTGGAAAGTAGTTGTGCAAAACAACAATCAACAAAAGCAAATGAACACGGCCATTGTTGCTCAATTCGTTAACGTGTTTTTCACTGACTGATTATTGGTGAGAGTTATATGAGGCAAGTCAATCGACCAGACTTATGTCATTGCGTTACATCCATTCACAAATGAATAGTTGCTGCCAGAGCGTTGTGTCAATTTCTAAACAGAAACAATATGTTACACCAGAAATCGTGCAAAAGTGAAATCCTTGTGAAACCACAAACAACACAAAGCTAAAATATTATGATCAACTGTATTTAAACTTAACTGGATGTACAAGTCAATACCAGTAAGCGGAAAGCAGTGGCACTTAACATTACTGTCGTTATATAAAATCAATAACAACGGGATAAATATCAAAGCAGGCAATACTGAACAGTCAGTGGAATAAAGCACACACCACTTGCTATTTATTTGTAACAATAGCGAAATAGTAATGATTGAGGGATTATTCATGTCATCTGGTTTTTGTTTATGACCTGGCATTACGACCTGATGTACCAAACAAACGACACTCATACGTTTGCATTGACTATTCAAGGCTATTGTTGGACATAAAGGTGCAGATTGTAGCTGTGAGTATTGGATGATGATATAAAGTTATAAAGTGGCCTGTGTGTAAAGCTATTTTGGAATTGACATTCACCATTTCACCCTTGTGTAGATTTATGTATTTGATACATTCATTTAATATAGGGACGATGTGACATGCATCCTTGTATTCCACTGAAAGTGCATAAGGACATGATCAAAATGAAACCTGCAACTGTTTTTGCTGATTATTGATCCCACCGGCTGCTGTATTAATAGCTGGTATGGTGTACCAAATCAATTTTGCAAATACGCATAGGGGTTTAAATGGAACGAGTACAGGTGACAAAATGTATGTATATTTTAGAAAAGACAGCATTTGGGGCGCACAATTTACCTGAAATTTCTTCGTTCTTCTTTACAGTACAAAGATAGTTAAACAAACAAAAATGACAAAAGTAGCCAACATGCATTCAAGGAATGTTCACAGAGACAAGAAGTCGCCCCAGCGTCGGTAAGGGCCAGAGTCTCAAGAGACGAATAACTATCTTTTCTAAAAGAGCAGGTTTCTTAAATCTGGCAGGGGATGCCCCAGGGAGTCACTACAGAACTCTGGATGAGGACAGCGCTTAACATGGCTGAACAGTCCAACCCACCATCTACATAAACCCGTGAAGATCTGGGTTAGAACTAATCTTCATTAACCCATGCTTGTCGTAAGAGGCGACTAAAGGCTCAACTCAGTTATTCACAGAGTGCAGCCATATAGCCGGAATATTCCTGAAAGCTAAATTCTGCAGAAAGCTAAATTCTGTCTCTCACTTTATCTGTTTAACTGCAGTTTAACAATACAGAGAACATATGTCATGTAACAGAATACGCCTGTGCTTGGGATAAAGCTTCATTAGCCTAAATCAAAGTATTGGTTTGATGTTCTTCTAATGCAGCTGGTGGCAGGTTTACGTATATAGAATAGATCAAGTCAATATATTAAACTACATAATATTTATTCTTATTGAATAGCGTATAAAGCAAATTTAATAGGATTTTGTTAACTTTGGCTAGGTATTCATGTATAAGCTATACCTCACAATGTCCATGGAAAAGAGAGTTTGAAAGTCTGTTCTGAAAGAGTCAGCAAATTCCATTTCCTTTAGGGCGAGTGGCAGAATGTTCCAGAGATGAGGGACAGCAGCAGAGAACGCTCTTGATCCCGTGGCTGTTTTGACATGAGGCTGTGTAAATAGTAGGGAGACTGACGAGCGGAGTGATCGGCTTGGATCATGGACATGAACGAGCTTTTAAAATATTGTGAAAACGTATTTCCATAGATGAAGCTGTACGAAGAAGAAGAAGAAGGAGTTTGTACTGACCTCTGCTTGATACAGGAAGCCAGAGAAGAGTTTGGAAGATAGGTGTCACTGTTTGGTAGCGTGGTGCACAGTCAACAACACGTTGAAGCTGTCAAAGGAGCTGTTGAGGAATGTTATAATAGAGGGAGGTAAGAGAGAACAACACTGGTCATTAGACGTTGAGCGATGTTGACGTCTAAGAGGTTGTGTTCAAGTCTTGCTAGACTGGCAGATGTGGTTGAGTGATTTGATTTGATTGTCTAATGACATTGTTGAGTGAAGGATTACACCAAGATTTCTTGCAGAGTCAGACTGTGTCATAGCATCCAGTCAAATTTCAAGAGATAAATTGTCACGCGAGGTCATCTAGTCTCTAGCAATACATTGTTGTATCTTCACTCAACTCTCGTCAGCAAGGTTAGGTTCCCCTGGCGTACAGATACTGTTTGTCATCAGCATTGCGATGAAATTTCAGTGAGGGCTTTCGGACAATGTCACCAGTGGGAAACTACAAACTAAACAGTAATGGTCCTAGGACAGATCCTTGAGGAACACCAAAGTGGAGTGGCGATGCAGAGGAGAGTATATAATAGTGTTCATTTCATCGTGGTCATTGAGGTAGACAAAAATACACTGTGCGGTGTGAATCGTTTAGCAGACATTAATTGGCGGTTGGACATTTTCCCCATCTCTTCTTTATGACGAAATGCCATAAGCAGACAAGGACAATTACTAAGACTATCACAGATGTCACAATCAGTGCGATTTCTTTTCCTTCCATGGCATGTGTTTCTCCTGTCTGAAACAAATAAAGCACATGGTATCACTCGTGACAAATTATATTGTGTATCGTATTCAGTGGAGTAGCCTTGATTGCTGGTGATATAGAATCATCAAGCCGCAGACCAAGAACAGTGTAGTAGCCGCGATTGTTGGGGAAATAGAATCGTCATGCCAAACATGAAGGTTATCTAAGATAGAATTTTGGTAAGAAAGGATCATAATATAGATTCATCTCGATGTACGTGATAATATTTTAAATCCCAAGTAAAGTTCCAGAGATGTTTACATATACCCTCCTACCCCACTAATCGGTGATAAATATAATTAATTCAACATTTACGAGTTCATCGTCACACAATGACAAGATTTCCTTTGATGTATCTTGTCGCAGCGCTATCTTTCAATTGGTCTGTTACTAAACAATCAATGTTGTATTTAAAACTGATATATTTTGCGAACAAGTGTTTTAGCATATAACAGATGGCAATGACGATATCCCATACATCAAGGGGATTAACAAGTATAACCGTCAGAATATACACCTGTCAGAAAAGAGCTTTAGTTAACGCCTCACCAAAGTATGTAAAGATTTCCTAGCTGAATGGTAACATGTCAGATACAATATCTTGGACTGTTCACTCGGATATAGTAACTCAAACATCAACGATCAAGGCAGTTTGTCTAACTATCGATAACATAACTTAGAATAGTCGCCTAACACATACATAATTCTACTATTGAGTTTCAATTGATCTAGTATGTGTTCATGTTATATGCATACAATCTGTCCAAATGCTGAAAAGGCACATGTCCTACATCGTACATCAGTATGTCCTGTCTAATATATCCAGCTTTAGTTGGGTACTCCGCATCCCCATCACCAGAATTAGCGCACACATCGTGTAATGCGATACGCTTTCAATCTCGCAGGTTCGGTTTGCATCTCTGAACCGGTTTCTACCAGTGCGAGCACGATGGGGCAGGTTTTATTGAATAGCCGCCTTATAAGGCTGAAGTATTGTTTGAGACAACTAGAGGTATTCTACAGAAATTGTAACAAAGTTCTCACCTTGGGGGTTTAGTATAGCAAGGAGTCGAACTGTATCAGTATTCGCTCTCTCAACTTTTCGGGAATATACTAGTATATAAATAATCCTGACAGTAGTTACGTAAATAAACATGATATCAGACATGACATAATTCTTCAAAAAAATGTTCATGTCTGTGCAAGTAGACGCAATAGCAAATGGTGAAAAAGTGATATACCTCTGATTTCAGTACAAAGAACTTTATTTCCATCGTCTTGATCACCACCTCCTTGGATATAAATATCGCAAATACAGCTGTCTGTTGATCTGATCCATGTACCTAATGGGTTTAGCCTGAACCACATCAAGTGCAGAGTGACATTTTTCACGGGATTGAAAGGGTACATACTAATACCACTGATTGTGAGAACTGTATGTTATGTCACGGGGACAGAAGGACTCGTCCAAACACAGCCCTTTATGGACATGATAAAACGTTCGCGGCAGCGCACATTGAAATGGACAGTCGTCATTGTTTCTGCTGTAACCCGTGCAGATTAGCACGTGGTTGCTTCGTGGGTGTTTAGACATTGTTGAGACAGCAGACACACCTTGGTGACTGTCTCTGTAAAACTGAATGAATTTTAAGTAAGTTTTGAATGTTTTGTATCTAATTTGCAGACATATTGTGGAAGCTGTCAAAACCGGCATCTGTCTAATCCATCAAGTTGTCCACACCGGCATAAAATCTCAGTCGCATCTGTGACTTGTAGATTTATCATCAGCTCTACAATCCGGTTTATTGCGTTATTTCTTCAATAAAAAAATGCGGGTGCCGGTTTAGACAGCTTGCACTGTATATTTGAAAACATTAGAGATTACACATTTGGTGTCTCTTTTGTTTAGTGTGGTTTTTGGACGCGTCTTTTGTTGAATTCACAATTTTGGACACGTCATTGCACTGTGTCACACTCTTATAGTGTCATATTTGGACACACTCAAATAGTGTCATATTTGGAGACACATCTATTGTCATAACTGGTAGATGTGAGTATCCTTCTACATACTGGGGATTGTATATTAAAACTATGGAATAAATACTAAGAAAAGTGCTCTGTTGATTTTCTGTTGTTTATCAGCTTCCACTGCATTCCATCAGGAATACCAGTACCAGGATATTGATTATCTGTGACTGTGTGAAACAACACATTAATGTGCCACATGCTATCGTACATCGGTGTGGTTTTGAGAGTCTCTTCCAACTACATGTGCCGACCTTGTCTTATTGATACGCACAGGTGTGTAAAAACAATTATGGAAACACTTCAGTGAATTATCAACTTTGATTTTGGATTGTTTTGTTTGGGTGATGGTTTGCAAAGTACCAAAGTGATCAGCACAAGCTTAATTGAGACACTGAATGCAATGTGTGTCGGTTAGAGAGATGTCCGTGCGAGGCAGGCACATCCGGGTAGGGGACCGGTTCGGTTCGTCTGGCTAGGTGCACATGTCGACTTTCTGCAAGTCTCTTATCATTACAGGAAAGAACCAGATACTGGTGTAAATTATGGATTTGAACAAGGCTCCGGGAGACCCATGGACATCATGCCAGGTGAATAGCTGCTTATCATGTTATATAGATTAAAGTTTGATTAATAATCTATTGTTTATTTTGTCATAATATTTCCCTTTACGGTCACTCTTTCTGTGTCTGCGTCTATGAGTTTCTGGTGAATTTGATATGTAAATGGAAGTAAATCACACTACAAATGTACAGTGTTGTTAAAGGGTTTTCTATTAACCCATTCGACCTCTCCGATGTATTGAAATGTATTGAAATGTTCTGTTTGTCCGCTGTATATAGGGTAATGATATGCCAATGTTCACAATCATTGTCATCCCCAGATGTACGTGTCGTATTGTACGGATCTCCGTATTCAAGTGCATAGGTGTATCCAACATCTGTGACTTCCAAGAAAGGCAGTCTGTGGCAATCTGTTTTCTGAAACCTACATTAACTACATATCGTTTCTAAGTGAGTGAGTGAGTTTATTTTTCCGCCGCACTCAGCAATATTCCAGTAATATGACGGCGGTCTGTAAATAATTGAGTCTGGACCAGACAATCCAGTGATCAAGAGCATGAGCGTCGATCTGCGCAATTGGGAACCGATGACATGCCTCAACCAAGTCAGCAAGCCTGACCCCCCGATCCCGTTAGTCGACTTTTACGACAAACAGAGTCGCCTTTTATGGCAAGCATGGGTTTCTGAAGGCCTATTCTACCCCGTACCCACGGGTCCCTTACCGATGGCTACATGCTTATTTGGTACAGGGAAAACATATGTATATGCATATCTGTTAATGTTTATTTACGCAATATGACATAAATAAATATCAGTGAATACATAATATATTTTACAAAGTGATATATACATCGCTTCCAGCACCCAGATCAGAGTGCACGTCACCTGGACATGTCTACTGAAGACATGCAACAAATGGTTTTAGTTCTGATCCGGATTAGATCTGAAGATGACATGAATTACGATGCTTGACGGGACTCGGACTTGTGGAAAGGAGAATGTGAGAATCACAATCCTGCTGCGATAACATCCATTTTCAACTTTGGAACGCAAAAGAAAATACGCTAAAATCGGTGCACTGTCCGATTCTGAGGATAACATAATGAGTTCTTCTTAAGCTGTGTGTATAGACACATCTTTCATCACATATTGACTAAACATAGTAGGTATCGGCTGTCACGAGTTGCCATCTGTGGTAATATGCATGATAAGGTCATGGTTAGTTGTAGTAATATACTGAATGTCTCATGCAGTTGTTGTTCCTGTTCAAGAAGATGGTCCTTCCAAAGCACTGAGGACATCCTGGGGGAGATACTGCTTCAGACACTCCAGCGTGTACGTCCACAAGTCCTCCTGGAATTTTTCGTTCCTGAAATATTAAGTAATTCTATCCGTTACAGAAAAAACGTTTGTTTTTTTTTTTGTTTTTTTTTTTTTGTTTTGTTTTTTGTTTGTTTGTTTGTTTGTTGTTGTTTTTTTTGTTTTGTTTTTTGATGTTTTTTTTTTGTTTTTGTTTTTTGTTTTGTTTTGTTTTTTTTGGGGGGGGGGTAACAGATATAGTATCCACTATAGGCTAGGGGCCTTTTGAAAATACAGTAATAAGTCTTTACCTGGCAGCATTGGACATGGAAGCTGGCTTACAATCAACGAGATAAACACCATTCAATCCCTTCTTTTCGGGATTCACTGCAGCGTCTACCAAAGTTACTGCCCCTTGGAAAGGAGTCCGAAATATTCCTGAAAATAACCAATCAAACAAATCAACAAATGGGAGATTGAGGAGTAAAGAGTTTACACGAGAATCTTTTGAGGAACAAGAACAGAATTTAAGAGCTTCGTAGCTTGTAAGCTGAATGAGAAAGCGTTACGTTGCGCATGCCCAATAACGCTGGCCCTTTCAACTTTAAAGACATATGGTATCTTTACTGGGAGGTCCTAAACAACCAGTAAAGAAGCATTCAAATCGACCAGAATCAGAACCAGTGTACTTTCGGAAGTCATTGCTATAGATAGACACTCACAACATCTAACAGAGCCTAAAATCCGGACTAGATCTCTTTGTGGATATTATATTGGAGAATGTTGCTATCGTGATACGGGTGGTAAGCACGCCTGTATGTACAGTAGTGATACGGTGTACGGTTATAACACGTCATTCGTATTTTTGTGATTCTTTTATAACAGCTTGCCGAGTATAGTTTCTTTTGAGCACTAATTTACGTTCTTGCCTTTGTAGAAAAATGCTCACTTCATAGGTTTGCCAGTGTTGAATTTAGTCTGAAAGAGTATTTTACGGGAGTGACTTAATGATTATCCAGTCCGTGCATCCTGGTGATTGTGACACTTACTTAAAGTAGACATGGCCGAGAGGAAAAAGGAATACAATCGTAAATTGTGATAGTGCCTCCCTAACTCTGTGTTGACTCCACCCGGATGGTATGACATCACTGCAACCTGTTGTCCATGCTGACGACGTAGAAGGCTGAACATGTGCTGGATCTGAAAGTTGAAGGTCATTTGTATTATTATTTTCATCATTGTGTAATAGTAAAATAAATAAATGCAGCACAGTCATTCCGGGTAGGCTCATCGCTAAGGCTAAAGGTCCTTGTCACCTTTATGCGTGGCCTTGAAAGCGAATGAGACTTCTCACATAAAGCGTTGCCTTGTCAAACCACTGGGAACATGTCAGAGCCATTGAGGCCTTCTTAACAATCCTGGATCTGAAACGGGCCGTGTTGCTATCAGTGAGTGAGCTAATTTACGTTTACGCCGCACCCTGCTATATGGGGGCGGTCTGTAAATAATTGAGTCTTGACCAAACAATCCAGCGATCAACAGCATGAGCATCGATCTACGCAGTTGGGATACGATGACATATGTCAACCACGCCAAGAAGCCTGACGTCCCAATCCGCTTAATTGTCATTGAAGATCAATTCTAACTCGGATCTTTATGGGTTCTTGTCAGTAAATGTAAGTAAAAGAACTTGTTGCAGAGAATTCTTGTTCGAACCATGAATGGACCTCTGAGTCAAAATCACAAGCATGGCGGCGATTGCAATGACTGGAGAAGTCGAGCCACATCATCATGGCACTAAAGTTACTTTGTTAACTGTGGTCATCCATTGACAAGGCGTTGGACAATCTCACTTAAATCATTACATAATACTAGCCATTTCATTCTTGCGTTTTGACGTAAAATCACATATTGACGGTTAGTGGTGATCAGGACCAAATAGGAAAAACGTCTCTGTCACTTTTTAAATAAGTAGGGTTGCCCTCCTCCTTACCACACTGTACCTAAACTTGATGTAGCGGTCGTTCAGTTAGCCTTTCCGTGAAAAATCGTTTGTTTGCTTGTTTGACAATTCTTTCCAGTCGTAACTACTCGTGTCATTTCTGCAAGAAGGATGGCGACCCAGCTAGTGGCCATGTCCACAACTGAGCCTTGTCTAAGCGTAAACGGGCACCGATATAAAAACGGTTTAGGACGATTTCCAAGGAGAGATAACTCTGAATTTTCAAACATGGCTACTCGTGGTACAACACCAACGTCACTTTAAAGTTCACTTGTGAAACCGTATGAAAATGTGCCCCTGGAAAAGACCACAGCATCCAGGGTGTTAGAGACAGGGGTGCAAACTTTCCCACTGGCTACTGCTCAACAGTGTAGCTGTTATCTGTCCATGAGTGAGTAAGTTTCTTATGTCGCTAAGAGACGTAAGTAACAAGACAATTTATAATTACGGAGGTAATAATGAAAATCGATAATAGCAAAGAAACTATTTGACTCATTTCACATGTCACTTATTTCGATTGGTTTACCTCAATCCTAGGAAATAATGGCGTACTATACAGGTACGAGACTTCTTGTAGGTCACGGATACAGGCGAGTAGTTTCAAATGACTTCTTTCGGTAGCTTCCAGAAGTCAGTACCTTCAGCAATTTCAACATTGATTTTGTGATTCTATCAGACATCTTTGGCTCTTTTGAGGTGTCCTGGAGAGTCTTGTTTCATCGAGACCTTTGGCAGAATTGGCAAATATCAAGGATTGATGGAAGAGCGAGGGTGGTGGAATGAATATTCTTGTGATGGTGCCAATACAAAATTTGTTGTTTCGTCTAAACAACAATACTAAAACGAATATGAGAGCGGGCACTACCCCAGGGTCTGTGGCTTTGACTTGGATACGAGCCTTCAGCTCTGAAAGTGACTGATTCTCCAGATTCTCCTGCCGCCTTACCCTTTCAGATGAAGAGTGTTGAATTTGTAGAGTTGACATGCTGATGTCACAAGGGGGAAATTCGACAAGGAAAAGGTGGATTTTTTCAGTGTAAAGTCTCTATTGGCTAGCACTTGAAGGCCATTTCCGTGTAAATGAGATGTGTTTACAAATGTTGAGGATCTGTGCTGAATAGGCCCGGAACGATCACATAACAGCTGAACGGATTTAGTAACAGACAGAAAAGCAAGGGACTTAATGGAACGCCCGAATATATCCCTATTCTAATGGAAATAGGTTCTAAAGTCAGACTTTGCCTTTCGAATAAAAGAAATGATCTCTAGCTGAGATCCCCATCTCATTTCTCCTGACACACCATGCGAATCAGTGGAATACTTCGAGGTACCTACCTGATATAACTTTGAGTTGCCATAGTAACGTAGTTTGTCAAAATCTGATAGGTTCTGTGCTTGTGCCTTGTCTAAGTCAAATCTGGCAAACTTGTGAGCAATACTCGACGTGAACACAATCCTGCAGTCTTCTCCCGAGGTCTTCATAATAGGCAGCAGATGAGCGACAATCAGGAAGTGGCTCAGGTAGTTCACCTGCAATAACAAACGGAACCGCCATGGAGAAAATGATTTAACGATTAACGTATCAACAAACACATTTACGATCTGGAACTTCCTCGGACAAACGTTTACTCGCAGTGATAGTTTGTGAATAGTGTACAGTAAATATTTCGAATTAATTGTAAAATATATCATTAGATGAATGGAACTAATTAAAACTGGAGCTGCCAATATTATCAGAAATGCAAGTGGAGTTACCTCGTGGTATGTGTATTCATGTTAATACGGTGATATAGACAGGCTTACATTTTAATCTTGACTACCTTGAGAACTAATTATCATTAATTACAAGTGTGATGTAAAATGATATTAAGAAGCCGTTGAAATGTTCACATGTCCTACCCAGTACGACTCATTTACCCAGAAGTTCATTTGACTGACGAATATATGTGAATGTGAGCATGTTTTATAATACGTCCAGGGATCGCTTATGTTAGGTGACATCACGTACATGGTCTTGTCAGTCAACGTTGTATTTACCTGGAACTGCAGCTCATACCCATCGTCAGTGATTTCTGAAATATAAAAGGTCAACTTGTCTCACATTTCGAAACAGACACTGTGCGTTGGTATGGTGAATCGATGCTTAAATCATTACGCCACCGTATTAATTAAATAATAGACATAAGTATTTGATAGTTCTGTAATTGTCATTTCATTTTGTTCAGAAATAACGTCACTGATGAAAACTGAATCTAGTGTTTGAGCCTGAGCACTTTAAGTCTTTAAGGATGCTACTTTAAAAAAGTAACACCTCTTCAGACAATGTTCTGTAATATTTCTACAAGACTTCGTTCACTGGCGTATAAACTACAGGTGACGATCTTTGTGGCTGCGGGCAAGTTATAATGAAATCCCATCTCATCAGACAGTGCTCCTTAATATTTCTACAAGGCCTCGTTCAATGACGTATAAACAAGAGTTGACGAAGAGTTGTTCCATAGAAGTTGTTCCATATAATGTTTATATTGAAGATGTATATCCTTTGATTCAGGCACTTTCAGATGTTAATTTTTAAATCTTTGAAGCCAATAAGCCTTGTGTTAATGTTCATAAGTCATGGTTGGAAACCCTGATCTATTAAAGTGTATTCTTCATTCTTATCCTTTTTATCTGGTAAGAATTGTTCACATTAAGCAGGTTTTGAATACAGTCAAAGTTGGCACAGTAGTTACGTCTTCGAACTGTTGATGGACATGTTTAAATTATCATGTTTAGGATTGTTAAGAAAATCAAGGATGTCTTTCAAACATTTGGCTTGCTTGTATTTATCCTTTTCATGGAAAACAAATAAGTATGCTGAGCAGAGATTATTTCTATATTGTTATTCATTATTATTTATTTGTACTATTTTAATCCAAAATATTCACCAAAATTGAACCGTTATGTTCTTCTTTTCCTCAATACTAATGGCACCTTTGGATACAAAAGTCCACTCATTTCTCATATTTATTATTTTGTAATGATGCGTTCCTTGTAAACGATTGATTCTCAGTTATAGATAACAAAGGAAATCAGGAAAAAATAAAACGTATAATATGCATAAAAATATTATTTCAACAAAGTTGAAAAAGGCACATACAACAAAACAGTTTGCATGCGGCGATTTGTGTAACCAGTATTTGACCTCCGGACTTTGTCCTCAGATATGACTCATAGTCACATGTCTCGCAGCATTATACAATTAGTAGCACAATCATCGTTGATTTGTGTTGTCGTGTAAATATTGTAACGTTAGATGAGAACCTCTGTTAAAATGATAACAGTATTAGGCTTACAGAAAACTGAATTAATGCAATTGTTTCACATGTGGTTGATCCTTTGTCTGTGATTGTAGACCTGTGAAGGTCCGGGATAGAACAGGCCTTCACCAACTCATGATTGCCATAAAAAGAGACTGTTCTTGTGGTAAGAGGCAACTAACGGGATGGGGTGGTCAGACACGCTGACTTAGTTGACACATGTCATCGGTTCCCATTTGCTCAGATCAATGCTCATGCCGCTGATCACTGGATTGTCTGGTCCAGACTCGATTATGTACAGATAGCCACAATAGAGCAGGAATATTGCTGAGTGCTAAACTCACTCACTCACTCACTCAGTGACTGTACGTACCTCTTTCAATAGCTGCCAGACCAGCATTACACAGCAAAACCTGGAGTTTCCGCCCGGATGCCTTGAATGCCTCTATAAAGTCCATCGTTGATTTCAGCGAAGCTAGGTCAAGTTTCATGAACTCTACAGGGAGTTTGTCTTCATTGATGTGTCCTTCCTCCAGTTTACCGTCCTTTTTCGTTTGTTCATACTCTTCATTCATCTTTTTGATTGCCTTCGATTCATAACAATATACATGGTAGAACAATCACTATGATAAATTGCATACATTTCAATCATTCTTTGTTATTTAAAACGCCGACGTAGGCAATATTCCAGCAATATAACAAAGCAACCACGACAATACCGGTCCATTAAGATATTGAAACGCAATCATCATGAGCTTATAACTAATCCTCATAATTGTCGTCGGGTTGGAAGTTAATATTCTCAGTTCTGTAATCATTATTATCACGATGATTTATCAGGAAATTAGATCGAAGATCATCACAAATACTTAGAAACATTATACAGATATGACATAAAGTATTTATTTGTTTTACACATTTTCATATAGTGGTTTCCAGGCATCTTACATCGTTTGCTCTTTGTTCGGATCGACAAGCAATTATCACGGTAGCTCCCATCATTGCAATATGTTTTGCAGCTTCATAGCCAATCCCTAGAAAGAAGAAGCATCAATTGTTATGGATAACCCAACATTTATTGTTAAATGGAAGCTTCCCACACCACTACATCTAGAAGTTGGTTAAATGGATGCGCTACTGACCAACAAAACTTTGAGTCGTTTCAGTCGTCCCAAATCTGAGTGGCATCGACACTGCTGAAATAATCCTATGCCCCCGAGCCCCATGATGAGGAATACATCCTTATTCGAGGAGTAACAGTTTTACTACCGTGGATTACGTGTACACATAAGTACAGTCTTAGAACGTATTGACAAGAATACCAGGTACAGGTGCATGTACAGTAATACATGTGTCATAGGCGGGTCCATTGAAACTCTCGTGAAAATGTGAAAATAGAGTGTGCAACCTACCTTTGTCAATATGGTGCACACACACACACACGCATATACACATTTTCAGTCATTAACTTTAATATACGTTTTACATTGTAATCAATGTTTTGACATATCAGTGTCAACACACGAGATTGCTCGCGCGCGCACACTCACACACACACACACACACACACACACACACACACACACACACACACTTCTAACAAAGTTGTATCCGCCCCTGTGTGTTACAATGTGTATTAGCTACAAGGTGAGGGTCGCTAGCTTCTGTCACGTCTATGGTGTGACGCCAGCAACGGTACTAGCGGCAGCAGACGATAACACTCCGGCGGAAACAATTCACTCCCATTCACTCGCAGGCTTTCGTGCAAGTATGTCAATAGCTGAGTGTGAGACCACGCACTCGCAACTGTTAGATATAAATAGACCTAGCTGCATCGCCATTGCATTCCTTTATTACATGGTCATACTCTGTATGTGCAATCTGTTGCAGTATGCACTACAAACACGCTTGACAGTAAACAATTATGAAACACATACCAGTATTGCCACCCGTTACAATGAAGATCCTGTCTCTCGGTAGGGAAACGACGGGGAAACTTGGTGAAGATCCCATGTCTTATATTCACAGCTATTATTAGTCCTTGATGTTAAAACTGCGTCTCACTTTCTTGAGCTACACATCACTATATAGGCCAGTATGCCACTATCACCTCAGTACGTGCTCGCCTGAGTCACAAGACTGCAAAAAGTGTTGAGTCATGCTAGCCCTTGGACAATTACAGCTAGAACATTCCTCGCCGAGGTCGTCTCGTGTCACTGACCAGCTATTTATTGAGGCATTGTTTTGATAATACGATAGGACGGGGAATACATCTCATGGATGTATTGAATACATTATACGTGATCATGAGATCTCATCAGGTACGAAGCTATAGCTGTTGACACAGATTGATTACAATGTAAAACATATATTAAAGTGAATCACTGAAAATTATTATTGTTAAAGGATATGTATATAGCGCATATTCACGCAACTAGTACATGCTCAAGGCGCTGGAGTGATCACCTTATTAGCGGATGTCTCTGGTGACACCAGGTGCATGTTCACCAATATGGCAAGCATGTGTCCCCCAAGTTGGAAGTATTTTCGCCTGTTCAAACCCGCACAGCAACAACGGGGACACCTCACTGTGCCGACACCTATGGTTCGATGAAGAGCTTAGGTGGACAACAGGTGGATTAACTATAGTCCGTTGCAGTAAAGTAGACCTCAGCTTAGTCTGTCATTGAAGCAAATATATCGAAGGAAGCCCATGCAAGTCTATAAAATGTGGCAAGTCTATATTTCCGTAGTTGAAAATTACGAGAGTCAAAGGGCTCCGTTTCATCATATTTTATTTTTTTACTATGAACTTTTTTTCAGTAAATATGTTTATTTCAGAGACTAGTTGTTAGTCTAACCTCACCGCTGTTCACAATTTATTCATGTGCATGCCTATAATAAAATTCTTAATATAAATTATTTTTTTCACGTGACATTTACAGAATGTATCCTCTGTTCACATAATTTATTCATGTACATGCATATAATAACATGCACATTCACACCAGTCAAATGAGCATTTTCTGTGACACTTCTCATCCTGGTCAACAAGTCCTTTGCTCATTTTCAGTTTGGAGATTGAGGTACTTGGTGCCGGTCTACTACCAGCCTGGACCTGGAGAAGAACAAGTCTCGATATGGGTCTGTTCCTTCCTGATCATATCCATGAATATGTTTATGTTAGGATGCTATCACGATGTTTTTGACGAAGTGGTTGGATATGTTTTTCGTTGCCTGACAGGTATTTCTGATGCAACGGCAGTGCACAATGTGTTTCTCCTGGTCTTAATTCTGTGGCCAATATGAACAAGGTTCTCTCCGCCTTGGGAGTTAGTAACCAACCGTTCATTTACTTGGACATTTGCCATTTTGTAAAGACTAGTGTGACCAGTCCAAGCAATTTATATACGTGCCAATACCAGCACTGGATTGATGGGCAGTGAGCGTATCAAGGCAAGCACACTTGTTTGTGTGAGCTGGATCGTATCGCCTATCAGGAATGAATGTATATTGGAAACCATGACATGCCATTCGTCTGATGCAACCGGGACACACCCCAGTATATATGTGTAACTGTCGGGCATGTTTCTGTATCCAACGATAGCTAAGTAGTGGGTTTAGTGGGTTCCCTTAAGCTTGAGCGTAATCAGAGCAACAATGATGGTGATTAGAACAAATAATATACATGTAGTATGGTTCAGAATGTAGCTGTGGATGATATTTTAATATACATACTATGCGTTTGTCACAAAATGTAGCTAAAATTAAAATTTAAATTCTTTACTTGTAAATCATATTCTGTGATTCACCTGATGAAGGGGTAAGAAGCAGCGGGGAAGTGAAGTGTTGTAAATAATAAAGGAATTTCAAATCTATACCATGCGTTGTTGTGCACCCATATGTAGCTTGTGGTCTAAGGCACTACACAAGCGTTTCAGAATTTATCGTGTGATTTATACACCACTATCGTTGTGTTACAGACTGACGTGATCCTTCAGACACCCAAAGAAGAGTTTATCGTCTTCTTGACGATAATGGAAGACATAACTGGGTGTCGGAGGTCAAACTTCTGTCCCCAGCGGGTTTCAGCATGGACATGGTTATCACAACAAACTGGTGATGAAAACCTAAGTACGAGAACTTTCAAACAAAGATTACAGGATATCTTTATCCAGGAATGGCATTCGTCTGTTTCTACCTCCAGTGTCTGCCATTATACTCCTGGATTTGAAAAAAAAAGTCTGAAGGTAATAGGTACAGGAAGGACAGACAGCAGGACGACTATGACATCTACTTTGAACATTGTATGGATCTCTACATCGAAGATATGATGTTCACATAATATTTTCCTGTCCAAAATATTCCGAATGAAATATTTACCTTGGTTAACCTCTGTTGTGCCAAACAAAACCAACTTCATTAAACGTATTTGTGCACAAAATCCACAAGCAGATCACTATCAGTATATTAACAACATGTATTTAATGCACGCAGTTCTTGATAATTAGTTTTGTTTATTCACATCACATTCACGTGACCAAATGATATGTTGTGGTGTCATTGTACCCTGGGTATATGGTCTGCAGTATAGGATGAATCAAAGTGTGAGCCTGAGTCATCTAAGGTCATATGTCTGTGCACCACAAAGAAGCATTTGAATTAGGGCACGGCGTTTGTGTTACAAAATGTAGTATGTGAAGTACAGTCTTTTGCTGTTACACAATACAACCTGTGAATTAGGGCTGTTCAAAGAAATGCAGCATGTGAACTAAAATACCATGGTCGTGTTCATATTAAACTAAACATGACATTCATAACGAATGTGACTATTTCTTAACGTAGCTCTATCTTTAAGTCCTCTGATGTTGCCATAAAATGTAGCAATACGGTGTAGTAGGTACAGGAGCGGCCTCAGGCTTTTTGAGAAGTGTGTGTGTGTGCGCGTGTACACACAGACGTCATTTTCACTCGACTTTCGAAGGTAATTTATCAAAGTTTCATGACAAAAGCGAGGTGCACATCCCTGCACCAACCCCACCTCTGGATCAGTATAGTATAGTATAGTATAGTATAGTATAGTATAGTATAGTACAGTACAGTATAGTATAGTATAGTACAGTACAGTACAGTACAGTACAGTACAGTACAGTACAGTACAGTACAGTATAGTATAGCATAGTATAGTATGGACCCCATGTCCTGCGCACAAATCTGTTCTAGACGGTTCGGATTTAGCTGTTTGTTGTTGCTGTTTTGCTTAAGGTAATTATGGTTCAGGTACATGATGCCTACTTGGTTGTGGGATATGGTCCCAAATCATTCCATAATGCCAAAAACAAACAACAAAAACTACAATAATATCGTTTTGTTTTCCTCAGAGAATTCGTTTATGAATATCAAAACTCTAGGAAACTGAATTTATTTAATCAATAAATGGTACAAGAATACATCACATGTAGTACCATATGTGATATGTGTCCATAGAAAACGCATCCCTGAGATCATAACTTATGTTTCGTATCTGTCGTCGTTGTCATTGAGTTTTCGTAACATTTACACTACATACAAAAACTTTTGGCGCAGTGTGCGAATGAAACAGGGGAGGCAACTTAAAGAGTATTTTCTATGGCGGACACGTAATTTAACAAGTACAATACCCTCCTGGTCTGTTCCTTCACTCCGTTGAACCGGATGCTGGCTGGGGAATGGAGGCGAAGAACGATCTGACATACCACGAGTCGCGCTTAAAATGTTGAATATAATATATTTCACTTAAGAAATTATTAATAATGGCTTTTGAAATCTGAGCGCATAGCCTAGTGATCGAAGAAATGGGTGTATACCCTTGATGGTGGCGACATCGATGGAAGCGAGGGTTGAAGTACGTTGCCAACCTTTGCTCGCTTCTCTCTCATCTAGGAAGACTGGTCAGTTTCTCTCTGCTGCGCAACCCCGAGAATAGAATTCACTTTCCGCTCACGAAGCCAGTGTGATAACAGCACGTTAGAGAATTCGACTAATACAGACAAAGGTCCGATAGTGTAGACCGCATATGGCGAATAGGCAGCGACTGGAGTGAGCGCTCGATGTCTACCTTTTGTGACTGACGTTTATTTGTTTCTGAGGTAGGAATTACTGGTAACTATCTTGAGGTATATCAAGTGACGCAGTGACATCTGGGGGCAGATATTGCTTCAGGCACTCTACAGAATAGTTCCACAGATCTTCCTGGTACTGCTCATTCCTGAAAAAAATTGATTGAACCTCAGTGGTTTAAACGCTTTACAATCTCTGCACTATTCGCATCAGAGGCATTATACAAACATGTATTCCGTGAAGGTCCTGGTTAGAATATTGGTCTCCATTAAGCCATTCTTGTCGTATGCGGGAACTAACGGCACCTGGTGGTCAGGCTCGCTGACTTGGTTGTCATTGTATCCCCATTTCGCAGAGCGCTGCTCATGCTGTTCATGATTGGACTGTCTGGTCTTATTTACAAACCCCTACAATATAGCCGACTGCGGCGTAAAACTCACTCACTCACCCAATACCAACACGCATGCTGTAGGCCTGAAATCACAAGCAAGGAGGGCATGAGTGGTTGAGCCGTCTGAGAACCCCCGGGTGCCAGAATCATGTATATATCACAATATACCATCCGATCCCAGATTCGCCATGATTCAGTGATTGTGGCCTTTAGTTTATCAAGCCCCTGGCACCTTCGATTTCTGTCATGAACGGTGTACTCAGCCCTTCCATCGTTCGCGACGGGTTTCACTCTCACTTAAACCTAATCCTAGAAACCCTCGCATAGACATAACAAAGTTAAGGCGTTGATTCAAACTCTCACTCACTCACTCACTTACCGACTCTCTCAGTCTAAAGTAAACATGTTCTGAACATCATCAAGCGATATCTGCATCAACGTACCGGGCAAGTCGTGCTATGGATGAGGATTTGCAGTCAACAAAGTACACATCCGTTACTCCTTTATGTTTTGGGTTTACAGCCACATCAATCAGAGTCACTGCCCCTTGATACGGCGTACGTAGAACTTCTGTAATTGGCAAATAATTTATTTCAACTGTAAATAATAGGCTACGATGTTTTAGTTGATTTAACACTGAAATCAGTAATACTCTCGTGATATGACGGCGATACAACAAATATTGAGTCAGGATTAAGTGATCGACATTTTCAGCATTGATCTACGCCAATCAGAAAAACTAACCACTTGATCCCGTTAGCAGCATGAGGTTCTCTGGACTAGAGGATCGTTACGACTGAAAGAAGATTACGTAAACTTGTCTACGACACGATTCCATACTCATAGCAAATGTCCACTACAATCCTTAATCACTGGAAAACATTGTGACAACTGCCATATTGTGACAACTGTCACAATGTACATGAAAATGTATCTACATGAAACTAATATCATGAAACTCTCACTTACTCATACTGTCAAGACAGCTGACTAAGCACGAGAAACACTTCATATCACTGTAGTTTCTTGTGATCTCGGTGGAGACAGTACCCGGATGCATTGACGTCACAGTGATGTCACTTCCTCTCAGTCGGCGTGAAAGACAGAACATGTGTTGAATCTATAACAGATGCACGATTGTATTGTAAACATAACTGAAAACTAAGACTGGAAAGATTTAAGTCTTGAAATGGATTATACCCTGTTACTTCATACTTTAACATAAAAGGAATTTGCTTTACAACAATTCCATTCATTAATCAACTATCAGAATTGGCGCACAGAGCAAACCCACCCTGAAACTAACTTCAGCAAAGTAACTAGGGCAAGCACGACAAGACCCTTCAACAAAATTTACAATGAAGAGAATAGTCCTACACAGTAAATGCTTTTTGACAAAAGTTAATTGACAAGATCTTAAATTTCTTCTTCACTTTCTTCAGTGAACTGTGGCCATTTTTGATATACGAGGGGATGTCAATAAGTTTTGAGCCTTGCATAGAAAAACACAAAATATTGGTATGAACCACATTTATTTTTCAACATAAGTCCCCTTGTGAGTCAAGACACTTGTTCCATCTTTTCTGCCAGGCGCTGATGGCATCTCTGTAGCCATTTTGGTCCTCAAACCAAGCCTCAGTAGTAGCAATAAGCTCATTATCATCCTGAAATCTACGACCACGCAAGTGTTTCTTGAGATTTGGGAACAGATGGTAATCACTTGGTGCCAGGTCTGGAGAGTAGGGGGAATGCGGCAAGATTTCGTACCCGCATTCCTGGACAGCAGCGGCTGCAACCCGAGAGGTGTGTACTGGAGCATTGTCTTGATGTAGAAGAATACCACGTCTGATTTTGCCCCGGCGCTTCTCGTTGATTGACTGTCGCACTTGCCCCAACAAGTTAGCGTAATATTCCACATTCATTGTTCTTCCTTTTGGTAAGTAATCTATGTGGATGACGCCTTTGCTATCCGAGATGACTGTCGCCATTACCTTCTGCACTGATCTGGAGGCTCTGAACTTTTTGGTCCTGGGAGAAGTGACATGTTTCCATTCCAAGGATTCTTGTTTGCTCTCAGGATCATAGTGGTGGATTCTTGTTGCATCTGGTTAGCATGGAGTTACTTATGGTGACCCTTGTTTGCTTCATTTCATCTGTAAGCATTCTTGGCACCCATCTTGCGCACATCTTTGACATGACGAGATGTTCATGAAGAATTGTCTCTATGGATCCGTGTGAAATGCCTGTGGTCCCCATTAACTCGTGCAGTGTGATTCGACGATTTTCCAGCACAAGACTATGCTCTCTGTCAATGTTTTCCTGACTAGTGCTTGTTGTTGGGCGACCTGGACGGGGGTCATCTTCAAGACTCTCTCTACCATGCTTAAATTCATTGACCCATCGTTTGATGGTAGCAGATGAAGGGGAAGACTTCCCATAAACTGCTGAAAGCCTTTCTTCAATGTTCTTCGCGGAGTTTCCTTCAAGAACTAAAAACTTAATTACTGCTCTATACTCAATTTTATTCATTTTCACTGCCGTGAGGGGGGTCTCTTTCTGTCAATGTGAGCTGTTCAATAACTTCTGAGAGTAGGATACCAAAACTTATATATCACATCAGCTACACCCCAAGGTTCAGTGTCGTACCATAGGCTGCGACACCTGGGTATGAAAAATGTTCAAGGCTCAAAACGTATTGACATCCCCTCGTATCATTATCAGTTGCTCCTGTTGTATTGATGGTATGCCATACACAAGGGTCTCCAACATACGTTAATGTTGATGTATTGTGTCAAGTAATGAATTATGTATGTTTACGCTCGTTCTTCGAAACATATCCAGCATCATGGAATACTTAGAATGGAGTTTTAGGAATTCTATGTCACGGAGAAACTGTATTGATAAAAAGAGGTAAACCAAACTAAAAGGCTACAGCACCTGATACATCTTTGAGTTGGAATAGTAACGCATTCGCCCATAGTCAGATGGATTCTGGGCTTGTGCCTTCTCAAGGTCGAACCTTGCTCCTTTGTGAGCCAGACTTGACGTGAACACAATCCTGCAGTCTTCTCCCGAGGTCTTCATGATAGGCAGCAGATGAGCGACAATCAGGAAGTGGCTCAGGTAGTTCACCTGGCAAAGGTAATACATCAGCTAATAAATCAGTGTTCAATGCGGCGATCACACAATGCCTATACAATATGTCTCCTGTTTGAGATCAAACTGGGCTACGAGACGAAAAGTGAAATAGTCGTTCAAACGTCCTATGGATCGCGGAAGGTCCAGAAGGGTCAGACAAGCACCTCCGACAGTAGGTGGATCCCGTAACGTTTGGGAGGCTAAGTCGATTTTGTCTAGCCCGATAACAATCTTAACTACTTCTCGAGAGAGTCTGCTATATTGGATCAAAATCGTTGTGCGGTAGAATGAACTGTGCTGTCTGGACGGTATCCTGAGGATTGGGATGTCGTGGTGAACGGGCATGAATTGGAGCTATATTTCATTGTCGGTTTAGGACTACTGAGCCAGGATTGCGTCCAGATCAAGTGTGGTTCATTGTCAACTCCCAGACCTCTCAAAGATCGTATTCAGGAGAACCGGTACAGTGCCTGGGCAGATTTGGTCGTTTTTACCATGCGGGATACAATTGTGATCTGGAACAGGACAATCGGGACGAATTTGTCTGGACATGGCTGAATCAGGAGGCTTCCTGAACAATTCCTGATTGTTGTCGTGATTACATAAATATTTTAACAAATGTGTGAATTTCTCGTCATGTATCACAGTGAACTATTTGAGAGGCTTTCTTAAGAAGTAGGAAGTCTTTACGGATGATCAAGTTCTTTATTATACAGTTGTGCCGTTCCGGTATAGATGTTTTTCCTCATACTTGAAAACGGTATAAGCATAATACCGAAACGTCGCAATTGTACAATACAGAAATATCCATACACACTTGTCATTCCTACGAATAATCCGGAACGCTGCTATCAATCCTGTGTGATTGAGGGTTCAGATTACGTAGCAACAATGACGCTTGCTAGTCTTCAGCACAGCAGATTAGAACATTTACCTCCATTAATAGAATGATCAATAGCTATTATGTCATTACATATTCTTCTGTATTAACGTGCGTGTTCTTGGGTAAGCTAAGCTGATTTACCTGAAAGTGAGTCTCATAACCATCCTCTGTGTGACCTGAAAGCGAGATGTCAGGCCAATAACTTGATCACAGCATCATTTAGTTGTTTGATACGGTTAAATAACATTAAAATGAAAGGAAAGTTTTGCATTGACAAAACACAGCAGGTTTTCTTCACAATCGCTCTCTGGAATATCTATTGATAACTTATCTGACGACAGTTTGAAACTGATCCAGGCTTGACCAGACAAGTCTTAGTATGACTGCATAAAATACACTCAGCCTGGCCATTCAATCCACTTGGTCATCACTCATGACAAGCTTACATAACCTATTGTAACGCAGACGTATGATTAATACAAACTATATGATATTTCTCATTGGTTTGCAACATACAAGAGGAAAATCAACGCGTCGTCAACCCGCTATCAACAACAGTTCAGCTATGCATTCCGTAATGGCATATTAAGTATAACCCGATCCTGACGGGGTTAGGGGACGCAACTCTGTAATAATTACCTCTCGGTACAACTGCCAGTCCAGCATTACACAACAAAACGTGAAGTTTCCGCCCGGATGACTTGAATGCTTCAATGAACTCCATCGTTGATTTCAGTGAAGCTAGGTCCAGCAGCATGAAGTCCACCGGAAGTTTGTCTTCATTTATGTGTCCCTCCTTAAGCTTGCCGTTTTTCTTGTCCTCGTGGTATTCGTCATTCATTCTTCTAATGGCCTGAAAGTGAAATAGGCGGACTGGTGTTGAGTTGAGGTGCCGGAAATAAAGCTGGTGTCTCTACTCTGTACGTGCGTGCATGCGAGTGGGTTTGCGTCATAAGGTACTTGTAAGAGTGAGTACAGTTTTACGCCGCCTTTAGCAGTACTCCAGCTATACGGGGGACACAAGAAATGGGCTTCCCACGCTGTACAAACATGGGGAATCGAACCAGAGTTTTCGGTGTGACGAGCGAACGCCTTAACCACTAGGCTATCACACCGCCCCAGTACTGAAATGAAGCCGCTATGTGCTATCCCGCCGAGATACCACACCGCAGGTTAACACATACACCCTACTCACGCATAGTATACTGACCAACTCCCAGCACATACTCGGTTATCCTTAATTCTGAGAGGCAGGGCAACAAGTAACCTCTGTTGGCGTCATGTAGCATGACGCAGCCGGGGATCGAACTTGCTGTTCTCCTGGGAGACACTCTACCCATTACACTACCGCGGACTGACGGTGGAACTACTATGGGTGTCGCGAACTGACGGTGGAACTACTACTACTACTACTACTACTACTACTACTACTACTACTGCTGCTACTACTACTACTACTACTACTACATATACACACACGTATGTGTAAATTGGTGATTGCCACAGGTGTATAAGCAATAAATATATTAATGATGAGTCCAGATACTTCTTCTTGGTAAAATTGTCTCCACAAGATCTTTCACCGTTCAACGGTACTTCAGGTGGTTAATATTAATGAAAACTTAGTGTCGTCATTGGCGACGCAGAACTGTAACGAATTTATGAAACTAATCTGGATTTGTATTTCCAGACAGTGAATGATCTTTGCTGCATTTCAGCTGGATGGTTACTTCTGTTGTGTTGTGTAGAGGCCTTTCTAATCCTTGTAAGAAATGTCATCAAATCATTTTCAATTAAAATCGATTTTTTACAATGCATTTGTGTAAAATCATATTACCAACACCTTTGTTACATATTTTGACGACTGTTTGTACAGAAAAGGTAATTGTCTACATGTATCAGTATTGAGTGAGCTGGATTCAGCACGGAGCTCCACAGTATTTCAGATACAGTAAGAGTGTAAGATGAGAGTGGGACGCCGGAAGTAATGTTGGCGCCAGACCTTCACCATATATGTTGTTGATAACCATACAAATATTATTCCGGTGCATTTAAACCGTACCCCACGATAACAGACCGCCGGCGCAAGGGGCACAACTCTGTAAAGCGACTGGGTATACATAAGAAACACAGTAACACACACACAAAGGAAAAACGGTTCATCCCTGTTTACCCGAAGAATACTTTAATTGTTTAGCCCTCTACCAAAAAAACCCCAAACAATCAATACCCACTACACAGCTCTTTAAAGTTCCGTTTATTAATTGATAGATATATGTTACAACACAGCTATACTTGAAGATTAGAGCAATGCTGACAGCGGACATGCATCTGCATAGATAGATACTCACATCGGTAGCTCTCTGTTCCGACCGACAGGCTATGATGACCGTGGCTCCCATCATTGCGATGTGTTTAGCCGTCTCGTAGCCAATACCTGACAGTGAGAACAACGTAAAACGGTATCATATGATACTATGATGATCATAGGGTGTGTGAAGTGGGTGGGGACTTTTTCAACCTGTACAAGAAGCCTCAATAAGGGCAGTACATGTGGCCTGTTTTATCTTATTTCGCTTTATCTTGATTCTCCTGACCAATATGTTTCTAAAGTTCAGTTTGTAATGGAAATTTGAACATTTGTAAGGAACGTGACGAAGCAGGACTTGGTACACACTCTCATTGCCCAGAAACACATTATTAACATACAAATTTACATGTATACATTCAATCTCGTGATTATCATGAACATTGATCTACGTATATCAACCAAGTCAGCGACAAAATGTAAACAAACACACACACATATGTATGTATGTGTATACACTTCTACCATATAGAGAGATAGATGTACACTGATCCACACACATGTACACACGTACACACACACACACACAGAGAGAGAGAGAGAGAGAGAGAGAGAGAGAGAGAGAGACTTCGCACACGCACACGCGATCAGTACTCAAAGGGAGGTAACTGTTTATGTTCAAATGTTTCCACATGCGGAAATGTGGGGCCAAGTTACATAAACTCAGTTCTGGACTTTCTCTCACACATATTCATAACGTTTACATTCATTCTCTGAATGTCAATCTTTGACAGTCGGCCGGTGCAAAAACGTTTTGTTACGTCCACAATTTACAGAAAATATAAACAGTCTGCAAAGTAGCTATATAGGAAGTAATTAACAAACGGAAGCGGCAATTCTTAAACCATTCATGCATGAACGATAGATCGCATGACGGATGATCTCATGCCACAAAACTTACCTGTGTTGCCACCAGTGATGACGATGATCCTTTCTCTCGGGAGAGAGACAACGGGAAAACTGGGGGAGGACCCCATTCCGATGTTTACAAAATTTACAACCCTCGTCGTTCTTTGTATTTGTTCGCAGTAAGCGTTAACTTAACATCCTTCGTCTTGTATGTATGTTTATACGACTAGCAGTTGAGTCATGTCCGGTTCTCAACCCTTTGAGTTCGTATCACCTTCAGTCGTTATGCCCAGTACCGTCCTCGTGACTTGTCGAACCTCGAGAACACGGGGCGATAAATGGTCTATAAATAGCCTGTAAACAACATCACAGTTGAACGTTGCTAGCCGTGAAGAGTTGCTTCCCTTGCATCATTAGCAAACCCTATACAGTGCATGTCGTCAACTGTCAGTTCGTCTGTAGAGCAGAGTACGAAACAGTTTCCAAACTTTGCTAGACAATGAGACTAGCTGTATGGTTGAAAGTTACTAGCCCACAAAATAATATACTAGCAAAATTTGAATGTGGACACTAAGCAAAAGATTTTTAGAATATATGAAAAGAAGATTCATCATTGCGTTGCTAATGTGATGGCTATTATTATCAGTCCATAATCTTGCATGATGCAAGAGTGCATTATAACTTAACAAGTCGGAAAGAGTTATATATTTACAAAGTGGCCCCATGAAATGTACTAGCCAGTCCTGCCAGTCACTGTGGAGAATTACTGGCCTGACAGGGTTATACGCGGGTCATAGGCTATTTCGAACACTGCTCTTGTGAATAAATTGCGTACAGCATTTCAAGCTATTTATTGGTAAATGCTTGGTGTGTTCTTCGTTGAGTGCATTCGGTCCCTGTCACCAAGTGCGAGATCGCGGACCAGGTTCAGCGCCACTTTGCCTCGTTTGTGACTGCGTGTCATCTAATACGATCAGTGATCTAGAGCAGCTCAGGCCCATATATAACACAACTCATCGCTTACAATGACAGGAAATTAGCTAGGAAGGCTATTTCAATAACTATCGCAGGATGCTGGACCCATGACAACAATGAAAATAACCTGGTAGCCAAATAAGTAATTCTATTTAATAATAATCATTTCATTTTGCCACATGACATTGATATACTCTGGAAGATGTCGATTTCTCTTTTTCGGACCCACGATCGTTTTTCCCGATCTACACTTGATATTTGGATTGGAACAAAATGCTACAAACGTTTTCAAAAGGCTCTAAGCTGTACACCACTACTGCATCAAACGCATCACCAGTGAACGAAGAATGATCAATCATTCAGTCAAGCAAGAGTTCACTGTTATGAATCTTGGTTTGGTGTGGCGGAATGAGTTTAGGACTTAGTTCCACCAGGGATACTCTGTAACATCTCTCTATATAGGCTCCCTGGTTCCACACAGAGAACACCTGAGACTCTGTGAAGACAACCCTCGATCCCGTCATGACGGGTGAACTCAATAGTAAAACTACGTTCCAGTGGTAAATAAAAGCTACTATGAACCAACTTGCAATAGTTTATCAATCCCATACGAAGGTCGATTATACAATCTTCCTTCACCTTCACCTCAATCCCCCCTGTACCTATGTGTTAATTATCATCACAATTATTCTGTATGTTTTTGTGAATTATTTACATATTCATTTTGAGGCCATCTCCCCCATTTTAACCCTTCTAAGCTAACCCTTCCATTCCCAACCTTTCTACCCCACCCCAATATCTCAACCCTTCCACACCAACCTTTCAACCCACCTCCTATATCCCAAACCTTCCAATCCAATCCAAACCAACCCTTGTACCCAACCCATCTACCCCTACCCTTCTACCCCACCCCTATATCCCACCCCCACTACCCTAACCATTCCGCCCTAACCCTTCCACCCAACCATTCCACACCACCTCCTATATCCCAATACTTTCACACCAACTTTTCTACCTCAACCCTTCTATCCTGCCATATATCCCAACTCTTCTACCTCAACCCCTCCATCCCAACCTTCCACCCCTATTCCTCCCATCCTAACCCTCCCACCCAACCCTTCTACACCACCCCCACCCCCCATCCCCCATCCCAACTATTCCATGCAAAAACTTCCACCCGCCCCTATGTCGTACCCCTTCCACAACACCTACATCCCAACCATTTCACCCAACCTTTCCACCCAAACCTTTCAAACCTATCCTTCCACCCCAACCCCTGTATCCTAACCCTTCCGCCCCACCTCCTATGTCCAATCACTTCATCACAACCCTTCCACCGCATCCCTATACCCCAACCCTTCCACACAAACCCGTCAACCCCAACCATTCCACCCTAACCTTTCTACAACAACCTTTCTACCCCAATCCTCCTTTTACCTTTCTACCCCAACCCTTCTACAACAACCTTTCTACCCCAATCCTTCTACAGCAACCTCTCTACCCCAACCATCCTTTTACCTTTCTACCCCAACCCTTCTACAACAACCTTTATACCTCAACCCTTCTACAACAACCTTTCTACCCCGACCCTTCTACCAACAACCCAACCTCCATCCTGATCTCAACTATTGTCGTTCAACACAATATACATGTATCAGATAAAGGACTTAACCAACAATGCACTGACATCATTAGCAAATACGGTGGCTTCAGCAACAATGAAACTCTGATATTGCTCTGATAGTTGTTTGACTTACGAAACAATCAATTGTAAGAACTGGATTCCTTGTTGTGTTGCCTTGTTTGGCAAGTACACGTTAATGACAAAACCCTTTCAGCAAAATATCATGCTGAGCCTCTAAACTGTAAATATAAGTCTCCCTAAAAATGACATACAGCTGTTTTGAACCAAGTATTTTCTAGATTAACAATATCATTGAATACAGGTAAATAATCATAGAGATATATGCTAGTATTTACATGTTTACTTTACAAAGAGAACACGTGAAAGGGCATTTACTACTGTGAGGAGTACGGTCCCAGAACATTCTTCGACTACGTCCTTGTGGAAAGCCTCTCTAGCAATGCCTTCATTAATCTATAATCAGACGTTTTAGAAATATTTAGCAGTACCACGGTGGGGGAAACCAGAATTATATAGGCTTTACATTTGATTGTGTGAAATCGAACCTTGGACAAGGGTGTCTTTGGACAACTGCGCTACTAACATCACGTGTTTCACATCAATCGTAAAACTATAGTTTGAATGGCCAGGCAAGATAATCCATATTACCGACATACTGTGCGTACATTGTCCAATGCTTGTCGTATGAGTATCGTATGGTCGGGCTCGCTCACATGACTGTAGTATGTGTTCGAATCCCAATCGCATATCGATGCTAATGATGCCAGTCACTGGATTGTCTGGTTCAGAAGTGATTACTTACAGACCTCCCTTATATCAGTGGTATATTGTTGTGGGTAATGTTAACAACAACAAACACACAAACAAAGCATTAAAGGATACGACCTCGACGTCCAGTCATGCAACCGATCGTCAAATGACGTCACGTCTGTCAGCCTCGGTTGTGGTGGAGGTTTAGTTTCACAGACTTATCAATCTCGGTTACGGTGGAGGTTGTGTTTTTACAGACGAGTACATTTACCGCATCCCGTTGTGACGGAAGTTACGGTGCCTATGGACGTCATTGGGAGTGTTATGCGCATGCCTCTGTCGTGGTGAGGAATCGTTTTGGGGATGGTTTCGTGACGGTTTTTGGTTTAATAAGTGCATGTCTGAGAACCCAGCTACTTGTTTATCAGGGTAGAGTGACGTGGGATACACAGATCCGTTTTTTTGTGGCAATTTCGGGCATTCAATAAAATGGCCCAGGACAAACGCGTAATGTTCCTATGGCTTTTCTTCAACAGCACAATGCTCAACCATTTGCAAATACACATGATCTTCTCCCCACCCCAGCCCCCATCCCCCATTCCCCATCTATCCACAGAGCATGTATGGTACGAATTAGAACGACGTCTTCGAATCTGCCAGACGACGTCTTAACTGGTGATGTTTTAACAGCACAGCTGCAGTTAATGTGGAAGTACGCAAATTCCACACACTTCCATGCCTACTTGACAGTCTCTGTACGGCGGTGATGTACTGAGGTCTTAATACGTGTTACTGAGTTTGGATCTCTGTTGCTTGATCCCTGCTCATTGGATTCAATACGTCAATGACTTTGAAGGTACTTTACTGCCATCCTCTTATCATATTAATATCAACCTATCAACGTCTATGACATCACAATACCATTTAAACAAGATGTGGATTCGAATCCCACATGGTAATAAATATAAAATTACTATAAACTGTGTTTTACTCATAGTGGAAACCTTTCTTTTTTATACTATCAAATTTAAAAAAGATGTTTTGCAACGCTCAGTTTCTTCTTTTTTCTTTTTTTTTACTACGTAACTATTTAATCCAGGATTGTAAAGCACCCTGGTATATTATTTCTAAAAGAGAATATGGGATCAGTGCTTGTTGAGCAGTCTGTTTAAGATATAATTTTCTGACAAATATGGCGTGAAATGGTATGTGAGAATGAAAGTTAATGTAACTGTTTCTAGATCTGCTAACCCGTCGGGGATTCAGACAAAGTAATTGTCCTCATTGCCCCATGTAATCCGTGAATACGAATCTGTTCGAACATTGTGAAATGTGATACCTTCAATCGGTGGTGTCAGACACTGGTATATCACACACTTTTACAATTCACTTACTTACTCATGAGATGATAGAACAATCGAAGGGATCGATAATGACGTTCCCTTGAACTCATCCACCTACACACGAGAGACGCATTATTCAGCTTTCACTTAGACTTTTAAGGACCTTCTTGAAAGTTTGATTTGAAATCTGAAGGCCACATCCTTCCGTAAAACTGTACCCTATAGGAAAGCAGAGATAAAAAACGAAATCGGAAGTGCGCCTTAAATATTGATTTACTTCTAGATTTTGAACTAACCATGGTGGCACATACAGACACTATATTATAAGGGTCATATACTGCCAAAGATTTCCTTAAAACTGAGGAATAGATAATGATCGATTTGTGCGTGTGTGCGTGCGTGCGTGCGTACGTGTGCATGTGTACGTCTCTCCGTCTCTCCCTCTCTCTCTCTCCCTCTGTGTGTGTGCTCCATAAATGCAACAAATACAAGACGACTCACTTGAGCGAGTAGCTGTGGTTGACTGAGCTGATCATATTCGCTATTGTAGACAGTCGTGAACGGCCTGTATTTTGCATGCATTCTAATGAACACGTCAGATCATGATTATCATTACAGTACACGTCCTCCGTACCTCGTCAAAATGGATCATATCTCAAGGGTGTTGCATACAACTTCTGTGTGTTACAGCAATGCTTTTTCGGAACAAACATTTTAGAGCAAACATTTATAACAAAGACCCCTTCAAGGTTTTCCATGGGGATACACCCTAAAAGAAAAACTCAAACAAGTTGGTGACTATGACATTTATATTTAATATCCTTCAATCTTGTGTCTACAGATCAACCCAACAGACACGTGAAAAAGATAATCCACACACGAAACAGGTTCACCCATACACATTGGCGTCGTTTATAATCACAGTTCATTGAGCTTTGAAGGTCTTACCAGAAGCGTTTTCTTTATTTTCACAATATGTGATATATGAACTGGAGCACCGTTTACTTGTCATCCGTACCCTCTATCAAGGCCGCAGAAACTGCGTCAGCAATCTTTAGCGGCCTTGAGGAGGCGCGAGTACGAGGCTTAAAGGCACAAGGTTGATGCACTAGAAAGGGGACACACAAGAGGTGGTTCACCTTGAATTAAGGCTCATTTGCACATACCCAGATGCGCAGTTCTTTTGACGGTTCATCGTTACTACATGTTGAAACATTTGTCTTTCCATGTCATAAAATTTCATTTCCAGCAGTATTTTTAAAATACTGATTCCTTTTGTTGTTTGTGTGAGCCTATACATTTTGCCATGGAGTATAGCACTAGAAAAAGATGTTTAGCTGTCTATGTCTTAAGGGAAGAAATATAAGTAATAGGATTTTAAGAGCATAATCAAACCATTCTCAGTGCTAATTGATTTTCGAAGGACCACACAAATAATGACGACGACAAAATATTGAACAGTTTATGTTTCCTGCATAAATGTGTTGAATAAACATAATGAAAAGTTTGCTCAATACCGATGCAGTGAGACCAAGTGAAACTTCAGTCTAACCTCCTAAAACATAAGGTATTATTTCAAACCTGTTCATCAACGGGACACATGTCTGTTGTGACCCACTGCTAAACTACATTTATACCATTAACCTGATGAAGGAGTAAGCATATAATTGTATTTGCTGTGTTCCTCATCCATAAAGCCCCTCATTACATATATACCGAAATGAATTACATAATTAACCCAAAATAATGGCTATATATTAGCATTTAAACGTGCCCTTTCTGCCGGATAAATTAATATTTGGATTCGAACCTCTTGGACAAAATTGCGAGTGTCAATACTGCTTCAAGAAATTGTGTGAAGTTGTAGATTTATTGGTACAGTCGTGTTTATGAAGATAATGTACTCAAAGCATGTTTGCACACGATACACGATTTCGCGACGCATCACACAAGATTCACGACGCACGATCGAGGCCACACGACAAACAATAAGGCCGCAATACAAGCAGTCATGGTGCATTAGTCATGTCACGTAAGCAGTATCTCAGTTGTTTATTGATGCAGCATGACACGCTGGATTTGGAGCTTGGTCAAATGTGTCATTTAGAATCCCCATGCCTGCCATCACCACACATCGTTAGGGTCCACCGCGGCACTCCAGTCCAGAACTGCAACACAAAACTATCGCATTACAGACGAGAAAGTACGGGAGAGGGCTCCTAGTTACAGAAATTACCATGAAGAGGACTCCTAGTTACAGAAATTACCACGCAGAGGAATCCTAGTTATAGAAAAACATGTCAAACACTGACCAACGTTGTACCTCTTAAAAGTCACCAGTTCCACACAATATCTATGAAAAACCCTATAGTGTTTTGGGGTTCCTTTTAACACATAAACTCAAATTGAACTAATTAACCTTTCAACTTATGTCTTTTGTTGACGCATTAATGAACTTCAATTGTTTTCATTACCTACTAGTCCCTTTGTGTGTTTCAGATATCATTGACGCCTATTTAAACGGGTGCCTTACCATCGGACGGGTTCAAGACCAAGGTCAGGTGTCCGTTAGGTGAACAGAAGCCAGCATAGCCACCACAAAGAATATCCACCTTGGTCCCATCGGTTGACTTGTTTACTTGTTTCCAGACATCAATTCCAAACATATTCCAGGTTGTCTGTTGACAACATAACGAGCACTGACTACATGTCTGCTTTAACAACACAAAGCATGCTTGGAAATCAAGTTATCTCGGAATAAAACACTCTAGATGCGATTTGGATTTAATTACTTTTGCGTTTGGTAGATGAATGATTCATTAAAATGTTTCATACAGTAAGGCCTATGGGGAGTCCGGAGTGGCTTAGCCCATCGCTTACCTCATCCGTTCCGTTCACTAGTTCATGTTTTGTTATGAGTTTATTTGTTTGTTTGTTTGTTTGTTTGTTTGGGTTTTTTAGTACTTCGTGGTAAGGTGCCCCTGAAGGTATGATCGCCATACATATGTTATGCTTTAGACCACTCCTGAGCTTTTCATCCACTAAAATGGTGAATTAACAGTTTGAATATATGAACTAAATCTTCATTTACCACTAACCAAGGGAAATGACATCCATTATTACGTCAAAAGTACTTTGAATATTTTGAGAGCGAAAACAAGAACTTGTTTCCGCCATTCGTAATCCGAAACGATTGTTTCATGTTTCTGGTATACCTTGCTCATTCACGGCTTGTCGTGATATTACGCTGACAAGGCGTCGTTCCAAATGCAATATGTTACCTATGTCACCGATATATTGTTAAATGCGACGTTGTGCAACATCCATTCTATCATTTCATAAATCATGCAAAGACAATTTGTGGTAATAGCATTCTCAGATTATGTGCACGAGAGACAAATGCATTGTAACTTTCGATTATTTTGACGGTTACTGAGTGTTGGGACAATATTAACTGTAGAAAGTATACTTTCTAGAAAAAATGTACACAAGAGATACAACGTGTTCTGAAACACACAATATATTTAAACACCTGAGTCACCGATAAATCGGGTACTGACTCCGAGTGGAAATTCAATCTAGCTATCTATGGTTCACTACATAAAACACCTAAACGTGACATCCCATTTTACCCAACTAAACGTGAATACCGTTTTAATCAACTAAAATACAGAAACTGTCTATCAAGCAAATGTTAAGCGTCAGTGTCTAGTTCCATTTAATCTATGCTATTCTAGATGAAAACATAACTTGGAGAGAGCTACCCGAGGTGATTGACCAAAGTAGGAATACATGCATTTATTGCTGAACTTACTTGAAAAGTTTTCAAAACGTGGCTTGGCCTAATAATCACTGCCAACCTAATGTTCAAAACACAAAACTATGTACGAATCAAATGCGCCATAGATACGGATTGTTTTGCTTTTCAAGCCAGCGACAAACATGGGTTTATATTTTCTTGTGCTGAGCAGTCATTGTCGGTAAACATACGTCTGGGTCAATGATGAGTCCTGTTCCTGCGGTGTCTATGGTGAAGTTGCCCTTTGGTCCACAAGGAGCCCGGACTCCGCCCTCATGTTTGGCATATGCATCACTGGCATCACCGTAGTAATAGCTTTCGGTCAAGTCCCCAACCATACAAGCAAACGCCAAGTCATCCTTGACAACTCTCATGGTCTATAACATAGCAAAAACTATGTTCGTCATTTACAGTTGCAGCTGAAATGTATTATTCGCTGACAGGGTGTTTACAATGATGACGAATACGATGATAATAATAATACATGTAATGATAAAGTTAATAGGACCGGAAGCAAAGAATTACGCAGTTTCTGAAATGGGAAAGAGGATATAAGGACTTATGACATACTATATGGAGTTGTGTTGTTTCTGATCAGATTGACAGTACGGAAATAAGTGTCAGCCAAGGAAACTGGCGTCAATGAACTAGTCAAATTGACGAAGGCTCTGAACCAAGGGAATGTTCACTGAACAACCAAGTATTGTTGTAGAGCGGACGGGTAACACTGAAGTGGTCCTTCACTAGAAATGTTGCGGATACATCCAATAAAATCAAGGTCAAGGACACATACCCCTGTCAACGTTACACGTATCTTCAGGAACTGGTACACGCCTTCGCCAAAGCCCGTCGGGAACTCTGTGGGACCACAAAAGGGGTTGGACACTCCGGGTGTGAAGCCACCATTGTAGTTAGGCAAGGTGATATACTCGTGTGGGAAAGCTGACCCCATGTTGTTGCAGTATACCTTCACAGGCCTCCCGTCAAACATTGCCGGATACAACCAGTAATCGGCGTCCGTGGTGATCTTGAACTTGTCTTGCAGCTCTGCACAGCTCTTTGCTGTATCGAAAACCAGACCGTGACAGACTGCATAATGGTTCTTTCTACATGACATGCTTCTGTTATACGTTTCTAACTGTCATGACATGCTTCTGTTACACCTCCTAACTGTCATGACATGCTTCTGTTACACCTTTCTAACTGTCATGATATGCTTCTGTTACCCCTCTCTAACTGTCAGGATATTCCTCTGTTACATCTCTCTAAGTGTGTCATGACATGCTTCTGTTACACCTTTCTGTGTCATGACATGCTTCTGTTACACCTTTCCACTAGTAAACGCATATAAGATGATCCACGACCTGACAAATGACCCCAATTTGCATACTTGGGAACGCCCCACAGAACGATCAACTTGAAACAAGAGGGAGACAGGTTGTATGATAAATATCGAGAAGTTCATTTTCCCGTGCGTTTCACGCATGATATTGTTATAGCACACTCGATTTGGGAACAGGTACAATCCGAACGAACTGAATCAACACAATATACTGAGCAAATATGTTTAGGACCACCGATCCATTTCACGAAGCAAATGACATTTTCCTGGGTTTTTTTTAACAAAATTGTTGAATATCTAAAATGCTTGTCAATGCCCCAATAATCTATTTGTCTTCGTCTTAACTAAAGGTTAGCGTGAAATATCAGTATCTTATGCCTGAAATTGCAGTCTTATCATTCGAAGGAATATGCTGTGTTGATTTCATGTCACGGTTAGCATGTATTGCACGTGCATAATCGTCAAGTTACCTGTAGCAGCCAAGTGTACTCGCCCAATTTGTTGTACCGCCTCTCTTGTCACAAATGCGTTTAGTGCGCAGGATCATCTAATATGTGTCTAGCAGTAACTGTGTCATGATATGCTCTGTCACACCTTTCGTTTTGCAATAAAATTTGAGAATTGAGATGGTGTTTGGGGGTATAATTTGCCATGTAAACTAACGTACGAAATACGTTTTACATAATTAAGCAAATCTTTTCGAAGGACAGATACTTTCATCTAAACGTAAACAAACCGAAGCCAATCGCTTTGGGATTTCCCTTTTCTATACACAGTACTTCCCAACTGTCCATTGCATCTAATATTCCAAACCTGTCTACCAACAGAAAAAAGACACTATGATTGGCCATTCTTCAAAAACTAGCATCCACGAACCACTGTCTGTCTGACAGTTTATTCCCCGTCTGACCAGCCCTTTCTGCAATGCTAAAGCTCAACATGAAGCAAACACGAAGATTTCGTCAAGTTCTTAATCTCCCCTCTCAGTCTTCCGTCTCCAGTTACAAAAAGACTTCTTTGTTTCTATCAAAATTATTTCAATTCAGAGACTCTCTATCCTTTCTAAAATAACAAAATTACAAGAAATATACAACCAAACAAGTACAGTCACACCTGAATATTACCAAACACTAACCTGGCATCAACTAGAGACATTAATGCAAACAAACACCGCACAGTCTGAGCCATAGGAGTTGATACGATGTGCAATATCTAGATTAACCTACAGCTCTTCTTTAATAAAATCGTTGATTTTAGAATTCTTACCTTTCAATCGCAATTTCCCAAAGTAAGCCGAATTCCCCAAATAGGTTGTCGGAGTGACATCGTGATCAAAATATCGACACATCCTGCTTGTGGAACTGTACAAGACACCAGCACACAGATCCTTGCGGAGACATTGCAGTGTACAGTCCAGGACACCCACATCAGACGAGAGTGCCATGGACGAGGCGATGGTCGGTTTGTCTTCCATTACAATACCCCGACGAACAAGTATAACTTCATCATTTAAACAAGTACAAGAACATATCAAGGACGATAGGATTGCGGGGAGATACAGAGCCCAGGAATATATGCACATTATTAAACTTTCTTAAAGTGCGATATGTAAAATGTGTGTTCCGAAATGACTTAATGTGATGTTCCTGGGACTTCGGCCTAGGTTGGTTTCTTCCCTCGTACACAAACGCCCTCCCGGACACGGTGTTGTGTACGACAATGCTGATCAATACTTTACCTTAACGCTGATTTAGCTAGAGACAATGAGTATCATGTACGTACTGACAGCGTTACACAAACCGAATACTCAGTCTTGGTCCAGATTGTGAACAGCCTGTATGTAAACAGTGACATATTTGACTATCAGTCGAGCTTTAGAAACATTTATATCGCGGATGCAGTAATGAAAGGAGATTGTATACCTGTTATTAATCTTTCATATAAAATCGCCATAACGTTAAACAAATATGACCGATACGAGCTTCCACGCTCAAAAGGAAGACGTCATTGTAAACTGTCAATATGTGTTAACGTGTGTTAATGGTTGTCCTTTTCGCTAACACCTTGTGTCTTCAGTGATTTTTAGTGACCTATCCATGAAATCTATACAGCTATTTGGGTTTTTTTTATAATAAACGGTATTTGTTTCTGGGGATAGTCAAACCTGTGTATTCCTTTGAACTGACGCTCTGAAGTAACAAACCAGTTGGGTGCTGTTCAAAAACGCACTTGTGAAATGTCATCTTTTATTGATTATTTCGTTCAGGAAATCTAATAGATGGAAAATTAAAGTTGCCACTGAGGCCCTTATAGGTACTTGCATACACACGTCGTCACACGCGCACATATATACATCATAATAAGTAATGCCATGTACAAGATATCAGTGTTAGTTCGGTGATAAGCGCCAATCCCTGACAAACAGTTCCAGTCTGCCTCCACATGTAAATGACTATGGACACAATCCAATACTCCAGTGATCCCTTACGCGCACATTCATCGCTGGTTCATCTTTACCGCCGTGCAGCCATTAGAGATTACGGGAGAAGTTTGAAGTGTCATCTTCTGCCCTATTTACTTGCAATGCAAGTAGTACTTAGATATAGCATGGTACCAGTCATTTCATTTCTGTTTATGAAAGTATGTAACTGATGCATTGTGGGCTATTTATTACAGAGCAAATGAAAAGATTCAAGAAAAGCTGACTATTGTGACTACCTTAAGCCTCCAGACGTGTCAACATTTCTCACAGGTGTTACCATCATGACCACCGTCTGATATAACAGTCATATATGAAATCGGATTTAGGTCCGATAAAAGATATCATTTTTTGTTCCATGTAAATAGTTCAAAATATCTCAACGCTTTCATTTAACCCTTATTAACCCTTATCTAACATCGTCTCTAGGGGCGGTGTAGCCAAGTGGTTAAAGCGTTCGCTCGTCACACCGAAGACCCCGGGTTCTATTCCCCACTAGGATACAACGTGTGAAACCCATTTCTGGTGTCGTATTGCTGGAATGTTGCTAAAAGCGGCGTAAAACCACATTCACTCACTCATAACGCCCCTATACCTGTTGGAACATCTACATCTGCAGACGTACATGGGCCTATTGCCTTCATACGTAATGGCGAATTTATGATAAATAAGAGAGAACATAAAATGAAAGAACGTAAACATACTTATATTTCCTTAAAAAATGTTCCTAAAAAACTACATATACTTTTATCAAATGTGTTATTACTTTCAATGCTAATTATCTTTCAATGTCTTGTGCGTCAGTCTCCCAAAAACATGTACTATGTTAGGTGCCCATGTTGGAAATCAGCCACTTAGGTTCGCCCTTCCTCAGAACGGAGCACTCGGTGTCCTATTGAACCGACCGTGCCTGACTCAGCCAGCGGAACACAGACCCTGGTCGACGTTACATCAAAGCCTCGGGGTGGCGGGGGAGGGACGGTACGTTAATAGTGAGGAGCTGAGGGTTAGAGGTACAGGGAGACTTGTTCTTGTAGGAAGAATGGGAGTGTCGTTCGCAGCCTGGTATATCAACACTGGAAAGAAATATTTACTACTGGTAAGTAAATACCGTTATTATAATCTGGATTCTGAAAACGTGTTCTTAATGCAGTGGTATGTATGTTTATTCTTGAACAACGCATGCGTATTGATGACAATATAGCTACTGGTCAAGTAAATGTAACGTACGTATTGTATGTGATCCTGAATGTGAGCTGGACCACTGGACATATCTTGTTAGAAGATTACGATGGTAATAAGGTAAGAGTTTCTATTCAAACAATCTATATGGATTAACGAAGCACCGAAATACATATGGTTAATGAAGTGGAAGCGATACACCCAATTCTCTAATATCATAAATATCTCCTGAATCTATTGTATATATGGTAAGTATAACTTTCACAACCCATCAGAACAGTTACATGAGGCAACCTGCGATGTAGGGTCAGAACACAATGCCCCATGCATGGGTAGACGTGATATGATGTGTGGAATGCTGCTCACCGAACGCCTTACATCATGTTATTCCATTGGGCCGAGATTGAACCCTGTGCTGAAAATCGCGATTGTTTCAGTGTGTGCAATGGAAGGCTTGCCAAGATAATTCAATTGTAATCTGTATCGAATGATGATAAACGATGTATACACAGACCACATGTAAATTCCTCACAAAGGTTCAGGTCTGGGAATTTGTGAAAATACACCCTCCCACCCCAACTATCTGTCTCTCTCCCCCCCCCCCCCTCTCTCTCTGTGTGTGTGTCTCTCTCTGTGTGTCTCTCTCTCTCTGTCTCTCTCTCTCTCACACATACACACACACACACACACACGCACACTCACATACACACACACACATACGCAAACATGTTTTTTTTCAGTACTTAATCACATGTTGCCCGTTAAGCCAAAAACAAAATCACAAACATTCGTTAAAACCTATGGAGGGGGAAGATCTCCTTGTGGCACACCATCTAATGATGTTATGTAGTTCTTCCCGTTAACGTTATCGCCATTACCACTGTGTGGTCAGTCAGACTGGGAGAACCAGTTACATACAGGTGATGATCAAAGCCCAGTCAGAGGTCACTACGGTCACTTGATACTCCACAACGTGTCAGAAGGCAGATAGCGATAATTAGGCAAATATGACCGTCCGATGACCGATATGCTTCACTGAGTATCCACTACTATAGGGAGTAAGTATAGAGTGAGTGCAACATTAAACAGGCTCTGTGACCCAAACTGTTTTGAGAAAATAAAAATAATATCTAATTGTCTAACGATATAACTGAATAATCGTATTAATACAAATATGGGGCGTTCGTCAGAGCGTATCTGATCAGATGTACACAGCATTTGACAAATATAGTTATAGAAATGTCCATAAACAGATGCCATAAATGTGGTGTGTAAGACTGTGGTTTGTAAGTGCAGAATGAATGACTACATATGATAACTCTCAAGTCGTTTGTCTCCAACGTTCTCCAAGCTGATGAAGTTGTTTAAAATAAATATGTCGACATATAAGCCCGCTAAAGAGAGTAAACCTCGCAAGCATGAAAAACAATCGAACACCAAGTGTTTTAGGGCTACACAAACCCAAAGGTGGCATCACTTACAAAGGTATGTGGAGGAAAATCAATTGGTGACTTGATATGCATAGTTTTACGCGGTTTATCTGACCTGCACTCAAAGCTTGCACTGTAATTTATGTCCCAATTTCGCAGATCCATGCTAATGCTGATGATCACTGGATTGTACGGTCCAGAGTCGGTTATTTACAGACCGCGGCTGGAATATTGCTGAGTGTCTCGCAAAACTAACCTCATTCACTCACTTACCCATTATGATCACTGACAAACCATAACGGAAGCTGAACACAATCTGGAGCCGTTTGACAGGGTTAGTGAGGTAGTCTAGTTCGAAGATCATCCCTAATGATTGGGTAGGATTCCAAACATGGTTGCAATGTGTGAAGCACGTTTTTGGCTCCCCACGCACTGATATTACAGAATATTGCGGTAATCCAACTCAAACTGTATCTCAATTAGAAACTCGGACCTTGGTGCTGTAAACAGTAACCTTTACTGACAAACCCGTGCGACCAATGTAAGAATAATTGGCATGAGAGTAAGTGAGATTTAACTCCTATTTGAACATTGTTTCAGTCATATCTAGGCATGAACTTGGATTAGAACATGCGATTGTCCAACACACTTACGTGAGGCTAATTGGACAACCATGACTTTGCACATAGGGGAAGTTTTAAAGAAATTTACTAAAACATATACAGTATTATTATTAAAGTCTCACCATTAGTACAGCAAGGGTTGAAATGCAGTATTTTCAATGTCAAAAAGGTAAAACTACAAATGACACCCAAAAGGGATATGAGAGATTAGAAAAGTACAAAATTAGTGTACTTTATAACTATGTAAAAAGACATAAAATGTTACATATTATTATATGCATAGAAACAGTTTAAAGACATAAATATAAGGACTTTATGAAAAACACTATAAAAGATAAAATATTATTCCGAGTAATATAAACATTTTGAAGGCCTCCTTATAGTGGTAATGGTTATTTAAAATAGTAAAATGGCGTATTGTTTGTAATAGCGTGTGCGTGGTAAATGGTTATTTAAAATAGTAAAATGGCGTATTGTTTGTAATAGTGTGTGCGTGGTAAATGGTTATTTAAAATAGTAAAATGGCGTATTGTTTGTAATAGTGTGTGCGTGGTAAATGGTTATTTAAAATAGTAAAATGGCGTATTGTTTGTAATAGTGTGTGCGTGGTAAATGGTTATTTAAAATAGTAAAATGGCGTATTGTTTGTAATAGTGTGTGCGTGGTAAATGGTTATTTAAAATAGTAAAATGGCGTATTGTTTGTAATAGTGTGTGCGTGCCCGCGTGTATGTGAATCGAAGGATGCGCCTGCCCAAAACACATTTCTTAGATTGTTGTTGCAGTCAGACATTGAAATTACAAAACTGCACTCACACAGAACTCTCTCAGTCGCCTCGGCCAGTTGTCAGATCTAGAGGACGTACATTCTCTACGAACCTCTTTAAATTCATTCTGATGATGTCAGGGGAAAGCATGTTCTCGTAGATATAAATATTCCGCCACATAACAACGGACATATATTCCTTTCGCTCCTAGTCAATTCCCTTCCGATTTCTGTTTTTCACATTGGCATTTGCGGATTCATACAGGCGATATGCTATCCTTGGTTACAGTTTCGGCGCAACATGTGTTTGACGCCCTTATCAAATGTTGCGTGTGCTGTGCATTGATGGGCTTAAGGAATGCTGTTATATATTGGCTGCGCCACGCAGACTGAGATCATGGGGATGAAGTCAGCCTCACTGAGAAGCAGTTGGTGATAGGAGCTGAATAGTTTCATTGATAGCGGATCATCCCATGAGAGCAACCATACATCAACGATAAGCTGGAGTTATGGCATACTCATATAAGCCCCACTCATTGAGAAATCAATGCTAATGGGGGATTCCATATTGCGAAAACGTCTGAAGAAAAAGCATTTGTTTTTGGACAACTGTTAAATACTAACGATACCAGGTGTTCGAGAAAAGGTAAACGGATATATAGACGTTGTGGTCACACTGAGCGTTTCATGAATATTGCCCTCAGAGAGTCTCACGTATGCATGTGCATGCGCGTGTGTGAGCATGTGCGGATGTATGCAACACAGCAGTGGATACCAGTCTCAGACACAGTGTACTGACACCTAGCAGAGAGAGTAATCATTCATTCCAACTGCCAAAGAAAAAACCCACGCAAAGATAGTCTTTTCCTGAATCTCCCAATATGTTAAATCCAGCTGAGAATGTCTGAAATGGACAAATGTGCATGTACTAAATTGTGCAGTTATAATTATACCCTGGACATCAATGACTAATCCCGCTTATCATATTTCGAGACCCAGCTTTTCCAGTTCATCCTCGGTCACATTATTTAAAATATACAGTCACTATAAACATATAAACATTTCTTTTGAGAAGTTTACTAAGGTGTATTTCTTCTGCCTTTCCTGATCTCCTTCTGTGTGAGCGTGTGACACGTATATATTTGTCCTTGTTTGAACACCTGGGTTACATCTGTTAACCACCTGTTTTACAGGTTTTCAAAAGGAATACACTCAAAATACCCCCTTAGATCTGAGGAAGTAGGTCTAATTTGACACTAACAAGATCGCGTATAGTAGTCAGAGATCTCAGCCGTGTGGGTGACCTATTTCCTGTGAATCCGGAAGTGAAACGATTCTGGTATTTCCCCGAGAGGGAAAACATTTCCCGCATGTGTGTACTTACTCAACATGTGTTACCTCCCTATGACGGAATCTCTTTGTTCAAGGTGTTTATACGTAGGGTGGACATAATTGACTTTCTCGGTCAAGTTCAAGCAACACTTGCTTCATTCAAGCTTGAAATAATCTCATTCGCTTTTGTTTAGTGAGCCACCTTAAATTATTATTGGATTACGTCAAGGCCACTGTGGGATTACAGTTCTTGGGATTATTGATATGATCATTTGTTAGTGTGGATGATTAAGGAATGGGTAAATACTGACTGTACACAAAGTGTTACAGTTCGCGCGTTTAGGCTGTAAGGATAAGAATGAGTAAACTATCGACAGTAATATAACAATTAAACTGGCCTTTCACACAATACATATACTAGTGTCTACAGTAGATAGACATAGATAGATGGATGGATGGATGGATGGATGGATGGATGGATGGATGGAACGTGGGTCTGGTTCTGGTTTCCTTCGCCTTCAAATGTTGCTAAACACGGCATAACACACACTCTTCTGCAGGTTAAAACCATATGGTGAATGAAATATTTACCCCTGTTCAACTCTTATATCCCTGTAGAACCCCTTAAACCTGGCGGTATTGAAGGATTGGGGGGTTCTTTCACTGGATTAATACTCTTCATTATTTGTACAACATTTTTGACGAGTCCACAGTAAAAACATAACAGTTTTGTTAACGTTTCACTCATGTCTAGCTATATCAAGTATTATTAGGGTGTTTTGATTTCCATTACAAGGCACAATATAAATTAAACACTTCACTCATGACTGACAGAAACAGGTTTTATGCCGCTTTTAGCAATATTCCAGCAATATCACGGCGGAGGACACCAGAAACGGGCTTCAAATAGTGTACCCATGTGGGGAATCGAACCCGGCCTTCGGTGTAACGAACGAATGCTTTACCCACTCGGCTACCCCACCGCGATGTAAACCAAGAACCGAGCTAAGTTGTTCTTAATGTTTCAGATGCTGTGGACTGCAGGTTGCGCTGTGTTGTTCTGGAGAACCTATTGCTACTTCAAGTATGATCCAGGCTTCTATTACGTACATCTGATGTTAGGGGTACGTTGTGACGATGTTAGGGGTACGTTGTGACGATGTTAGGGGTACGTTGTGACGATGTTAGGGGTACGTTGTGTCGATGTTAGGGGTACGTTGTGTCGATGTTAGGGGTACGTTGTGACGATGTTAGGGGTACGTTGTGTCGATGTTAGGGGTACGTTGTGACGATGTTAGGGGTACGTTGTGATGATGTTAGGGGTACGTTGTGACGATGTTAGGGGTACGTTGTGTCGATGTTAGGGGTACGTTGTGACGATGTTAGGGGTACGTTGTGACGATGTTAGGGGTACGTTGTGTCGATGTTAGGGGTACGTTGTGACGATGTTAGGGGTACGTTGTGATGATGTTAGGGGTACGTTGTGACGATGTTAGGGGTACGTTGTGACGATGTTAGGGGTACGTTGTGACGATGTTAGGGGTACGTTGTGTCGATGTTAGGGGTACGTTGTGACGATGTTAGGGGTACGTTGTGATGATGTTAGGGGTACGTTGTGACGATGTTAGGGGTACGTTGTGACGATGTTAGGGGTACGTTGTGATGATGTTAGGGGTACGTTGTGTCGATGTTAGGGGTACGTTGTGATGATGTTAGGGGTACGTTGTGACGATGTTAGGGGTACGTTGTGTCGATGTTAGGGGTACGTTGTGTCGATGTTAGGGGTATGTTGTGACGATGTTTGGGGTACGTTGTGTCGATGTTAGGGGTACGTTGTGACGATGTTAGGGGTATGTTGTGGCGATGTTAGGGGTACGTTGTGACGATGTTAGGGGTATGTTGTGGCGATGTTAGGGGTACATTGTGACGAGCAGCACTGTTGGTACACCACTGTATGACAGCAACTCATACATCCAGACACCTCACCATACTAAACTCCAAATATCAGTGTTCAGCATCGTTATTTGACGTCTATAAAGGACCCTCCGTGAAAATATACTGCCAGTTAACTATGGGTTAAAGGTGTAAGACAGACATGTTTTCAAACACATGAACTATCACCTATTTTCAGTTTTCTATTCATATAACTTTCATCGCCATGGGATGGAATGGAAAAACTATCGTTGGCATGTGTTATATATTTATGATAAGCGTCTGGATACTGTAGAAAACGTTGCCCAGGTTACTTCATTCAACCGTTACGTTTGCCCTTCTCTCATTTTGACAGTATTAGAGATCGAATGTTTAATTTTTTATGACGTCACAAACGAGGAAAAACAATGGTTGCTAAGTGATATATAGAGAATCTCACCCAAGTGTCTACTGATATCAAATATATCAAGTCTAGTTGATAAAGTGACAAATTACCTTTTTACCTTTATTATTGATATAATTGATATCAGGAGAGACGAGGATGAGATTCTGTTTATCATCCAAAATCATTCTTCATTAGTTTTCAGTGAAAAATGTACATCTATGAACACACCACTGGCATTAGCTTTGCAGTGCAACGATGCTATAGCATTGTGACGTCATCAAGTTCATGACGTCATGGCATTGTCAGGGCATTGTGCAAATTCTACTGTCAAAGCTATATCTACTAGGAGATATCTCGATATCAAGCGATATCCCCTGTGCAACACAGTTTTGGATGATAAATGCACATATAATACATATGACACTGGTTATTTCAGCACATGGATCATGAAATGTTATATGTTCTCTCCGTTCATAATGTTGCTATCCACAATGTCATTAAACAGTAGATGAAGAGAAATTAGGGGAAAATGTGACAATTTATTCCATTCCTTCGGAACTGTTTATTAAAAGGGTATAGTTACGTGTATGGTATCAATACATTGTGTAAGCTTTGAGCTCTGTAATACGGGATGAAGTGAGATGATAAAGAGCCACGTGTTTGTGTTATCTGCGACGGAACCATGTGGATGGATTTCACGGAATGGGATGCTTTGCATTTGCGAATATGACACACACCTCACCAAAGCGTGTACGGGATATTTTTAAAAGGTTCCTTATGACCTTTCTCCATGTAAACACACTGAGTTATGTCTGTACATACCGCTGCACCCCCCTGTGTGAATCACCTGGAATGGCTGCGGCTTCCATATGAAGATAAACGATGTGTATAACGCGTGTTGGTTACAGTGGGGAAGGTTACATATGGCAGTTTTATGATTACAAATTGTAATTAATACGATGGACACGTCTATATGTATGCAGACACCTGTTCGCCTGATAACACGTTGTGTCGTTAAAGACTGTACATGGTTAGAACCATTGTGAGTCGATTCTTGTTATCCATTATGCTTTTAAATGGAATAAATAGACATACTTGGTACTTCGACTTGAAAATGAGCGTGTCTTTACGTCATATATCGCACTGTTTCGTTGCATTTCTAATACCTCTAAGAGGCGACTAATGGGATCGAGTGGTCAGGCTCACTGACATTGTTAACATATGTAATCGTATTCCTATTGCGTGGATCGTTGCTCATGCTGTCGATCATCGGATTGTCTGGTCAATTATTGACAGACCGCCGCTATATATAACTAGAATATTGTGTGGCGTTAAACAACAAACCATTCATATCTGACCGGACTGGGTGGTTACAGCAGTATTTGTTCACCAAGTGTGATACTCCTGTTCCAGCCATGGCTGTGCATCTCGCGAGGGTCCGCCGCCGTTCTCAACCTCAACTGTGGCTTCGTTCTGCTGCCCATGTGTCGATCCCTTCTTACGCTGCTGCGTCGAATCAACAGGAAGGTAATAGAAGCATGTCATTAAGTATTAGTCACGCCAAATGATACCTTGGTTTATCCTCGTGCAAACTGTATTGTAAATACGTTGTTGATATGTTTATGTTCATGGGATAGGCAGGAAGCAAAACATGAGGAAGGTTGTTGTTGTTGTTGTTGTTGTTTTTATATAACATTACCTAATCTTGTTTTTATATCAAAACATGTCCCAGCCGTTTAACATTGATCGTGTTCTCCAGTCTGGTGACCCTCCATGTTTTGGAGTTTATTTTTCCTCGTGAATAGCTCTGTTAGAATTGGCCTGCGACAACCCAATTTAAGATTTCTGGTAAAAGGAGGCCAGCGGGATAGGGTGTTCAGCCTCGTTGACTTGGTTGACACATGTCACTGCTTTCCAATAACGTTGATTGATGTTTATGACGATTGGTCACTGGATTATCTGGTCCAGACTCGATCATTTACAGATGGCTCACATATATAGTTTGGATATTTCTGGGTGCGGCGTTAAGCAACAAGCTATGATTTTATTTCAGATCTCTGTGGAAACCATGCGACTGGTCCTCGACACATGCAAGGGTTTTCACATAACATGCGCCTTCTTCATATGTATTAATGCAGGTAAAGCTACACACTATAGAAACGAAGTCGAGTATACTTAGTAAAAGTTTCACAAATGTTTATACGGACTATCGAGATTTTTCTCTCTGTTTCAGTTATTCATTTTGTTGCTCACATGTTCAATGCCAGGAACTTTTCTCAGTTCTACAACTCGGCCATTCCAGGTGTCAACGGTGCACATTTCTCAAACCAGGTAACGTCCCGATATCCCGTCACAAAACAACTAAGGCGCTTAACGTCAGGGAAAGGGCATATGTTACCTCCATCCAGCATTTTCCGTAAGAGGAGCTCATAAAATATGGATGTAAAATATGGCGAAACTCAGTTATGGGTTTAGTTATGGCACGCATTTTGATCGGAGGATTGGAACTACGAACCCTCTTAAAGCGGCTCCATTTAGTCAAGGGAGATCACTGTACAGAGTTAGTTGAGGTAACTAGATTGTTTGTTTTAATTTCTTCATTTGAACAGGAAATCATGATTCGAATTAATTCTGTTATTCATACTCCGTTTGGCAGCAGGTGATCTCGTTAACACAGGATTCTGTACTATGATACGGCAATCTCCTGTCTTTCCAAGCCAGTAGCGTAGGGCATCTCCTTAGTTCTATTAAGTAAACACGTGCCTGAACTTCCAAACATGATATAGGAAGAACAGCCCTTTGCCAGTGTCGTTTGAATGACTCAGCTTCGTTATATCCCACGACGTTCAGTTTGAACGCTACATAACCCCCTCACAGAAAACAGACATTCCTCCGAAGTCCCTCCCCTAGTGATGAAGATGTCACCGTGTGACAGGGTGTTTAACATATCCTCTACGCGACATCGTCTACACCTGAGATAGATTATTTCGACGAGATATAGAAAACTGATATATTGATCTTAATGGTTCGCTCATTCTAACCGGAACTACAGACATCTAGACGCTCACTGGCTGATGAGAAAGCTCACCTGGAGCTACCGTGTCAGTAGACGTCATACTGGGGGATGTCACATCAAAGAAAACGACGTCTAATTAGACTGGTGGTTGAAGGTAGACGTCAACAGTCATGTCTGGTTTTCTTCTGTCATTTACCCCTCCGTTTTCTGATTGAGGTATTGGTAACAAAACAACAATACCCTGCATGGATTAATGGTTGAAATCCATCCTTGATACTCCCCGCTGTGATATCGCTGGAGTGTCAATTACAAAACATATTGTAATCATTTGCATATTGTTCCGTTATCACTTGTGACCTTGTCATAATTCACTAATTTGTCTACGCCTGGGGTATTTAGTCCCTATATATATATATTGAATTTGCGTATTTGCAGGATCCTCTCCTTGTTGTTATAACAACAGGTAATTTATTTTTTGTTTCCTTCTGAATAATTTTGAATTTTTACTTTTTACATTATATACGTGCATTTAGATAACACTAAATAGACGAATAAGGATGCATCATAACGAAACCTTGCTCATAATATCATCCACTTGTCTGTCTGGTTAAGATTCGATCAGTTACGCCCTCAGGTCGCTGGAATACTGTTGAGTAGGACAAACCAACAAAGACATCACTGTAACTGTAAACGGAACTTCACTTTTCAGTTCCAGGGATCACGGGGATGATGATGATGATGATTCTGATAATGATTGTGACAACAAGTTTCCGTTACATGAGGTGAGGATCACAAAGGTCGGAATGCCTGTAGATGATGTGTGAGTGAAGACGTAGACACTGTTTTGATAAGTAGACGTTGAAAACAGGCTCACATAAAGTTTACTGTTAAACCGAATGAAGCCTTAATCGCCCCGCACACAATGCGTGGCAGCGTGCATGCATTTACCAACCTTAAACGGGGTTATTGGTATTTTTATAGTTTATTATCACACACCTGCACCTAACTGACCACCAGCACCACCATACCTAACTGAAGCTACGCGTTCACTATTCCGTTTGATTATTTATAAGCGTAAGTGTTTGGTTGTAACGAGGTAAATGCGTGACTTTCATGTTTATGATTATAGTTTGTGACTTGTTTGTTTATTTGTTTCAGGGACACCAACTACGACCTGTTCTGGTACACACACAGACTCATCGTGATATTCTACATCCTTCTACTCATACACGCCTTAAGGTGAGTGCTGGATCAGGAGCTTTGGTGAGTGAGTGAGTTTAGTTTGACGCCGCTGTGAACATTACCGCTTCGAAGAAGCTGACGGGTTCTGGTGATCCGGTTAGAACTGGACTTCTGCAGCCAATACCTGATAAAATAAGTTTCTATCGATATCGGGTGGTAAGACTCGCACATCTGGTTAACAAATGTCATCGTATCCAACTTGCGTAGATCGATGCTGATGGTGTTAATCACTGGATTCACTGGCCCAGACTTGATTATTTACAGACCATCGAAATATATCTAGAATATTTCTGGCTTGTATTTTAATCGGACCTTTTTAATGATGTAACATTGGATCAAAAAGAGTTACTAGTATATTCTTTCACTAGTGTGATTATGTATGCTTATACTTGTTTTTTGCATTTTGATAGTAACATTTGTTATTTGACGTATTCTGTTGATACAAGGCATGGTGATTGTATTATTATGATTCATCTGTTATACTCTGTTATATCTGTTATAAACCTAAACTCACTCACCCATCTCTGTTGCAACTCCGTTATCAGGGGACCGATACGGAAGCAGGTCAACATTCCCGCTCACACACCCGGATGTAACGATACATTGAAAATGTCAATGGCTGAACCGGAACCGGAACCAGAATATTCATTTCACTCCTACCGTTGTCAAGAGGAACCAAAGTTTGACAGTATCGGTTGCCAGGTACGTCATCGAGTTTCCTACAGTTGTGTTATTACTGTATTCCATCACAGCCTTCAACATCAGCCTTGCGGGACATTGATTCCGGTTCACACCTACACATCATTTGATGATTTGGTTTGAGGACCTCACTTGCGTTTGTTAGAATGGAGATAACAGTTATATTAATCGTAACCAGTACAAGTACGGTCAGTTAACGGTCAGACAAGCCTTCTAATCAGGACGGCCCATGGTGATATGGCCAGCTACAATAAATGTCATGATTACAGAGTCACAGAAACATTTTGATAGCTGTTGTTGTCTGCAAAATGCTAATCCTGATTCGGGGTATTTGTATCAAGTATAATTTTACATCGCATGCGGTATCTGTCTTTGTATTTCAGTCCTGGCTGTGGATAGGCATACCCCTTCTTCTCTACGTCATAGATGGTGCCTTCCGCATGAAGCAAAGGGAAACAACTGTAATTGTCACGGACATAATCGAACATGACTGTGACGTCATTGAAATACAAATGCAAACGGATATGCGCAAACCTTCACCAGGGCAGGTAATTATATACACTGTTTGCAATGATATTAACAAGTGTTTTTCGTGGGTTCTTACTTAGGTTACAATACACAAGTAAGTTACTTTTCATTAGTGATTCGTAAATACAACTATTTCGTTATACCTATTTCGAGTTTAAATTAGTGAATAGCTAATTTCAGTAACCATCACATCCCCTCACTGTAATAATCACTTCTTTTGCGATGTAAGCTGTATGTTTAAACAATGCAGTAATATTTGTTGAGCGAATATACTGACGAAGAAAAGAAAGTACACATCCGTGTTATTTTGGTAATACATGCTTAGTGTTTGTGGCTTGTAAGTCAAACTCAAATTAAATTACATAAATTCAAAATAATTACGTTCACTTGTATTTTGGAAAATCATCCCCTTGTGTATACTTTCTTTTGTACGTCAGTGTAGGTTTACATGGTTGTAACTGGTTTGGTTTTATAATCGACGTGATGGTTTTCATATTTTGAGTACTGATGACGTTTCCGTGCCAAAATGGGCTGTGGGGGTAGCGTAATGCTTAAAGCGTTTTCTCGTCACACTTACGACTCTCCTCATGGGTTCACTGTGTGAAGCCCAATTTTGGTGTTCCCCATAATGCTGTTGCTGGAATATTGCTAAAAGAGACGTACATCCAATCTCAGTCAGTCAGTACGTGCCAAACCATTTTTAAAAAATCTATCCCTTTACATGCAGTATATTTAACAAGAATCATCTCAGTGATGGTTTCTTTGCAGTATGTTTTGATCCAGTGTCCGAGACTCTCCGTCTTTGAATGGCATCCATATTCAATCACGAAGGTACTGTAGCATCACATTATTACAAAAGTACTTTTGTTATACCCGTAAAGAACCCAAGAGCGATAGACATGATCCGTTTTACATTAAAACTGTTTATGTCGAAATGTAATATTGTCGAAATGTACTTAATCAATTCTTCACCTTTACCAACATGTCCATTTTGCAGTGTCCGACGAGAGAACATCCAGAAATATCAGTACATATCCGAACACACGGTGACTGGTCAGGTGAATTGGTAACTATTACTCAATATCTTGTCATTAGAATCATAAAATCTCCCGTGTTAAGAAACACTGTGTCAACTCTACGGTGGGACGATGTATATGACAAGGGCTAGAACAGGCTGCTTTCGCTGATCCGTTGATCGTTATTCGAATGCCATATTTTCCTGGTCCTCTGTCTGTCAAACCTATGTGCGTTTCACTGAAGGCGTTATACAAGTACATCCTCAGGAAAGCCCAGCCAAGACTAGTCTGTGTGACAATCCCTGAACTGCATTATTTGACCTTCTATCGATCTCGTTCTGCAATGTTAAAGGGGCACTAATGCGGAGCAATTTCCGTGGACTGGTGTAAACTTTTGTTATTGTTTTTCACCCGTGAGTACCCGGATGATATCCCAGAATTCGTGACTGGTTCGTGACCTCTGCTGCGCAGTCCTTGTGCGCAATTGACAGTTTAATTATAGACAGATCAACTATGGTGAAGTCATTTTTACTTCATTACAAATGTATTGTGAAAACAAATGAAACACTTTGAAGGTTAATCATCTGCCAGTGGTAGAAATAGTAAAAAAACTATTAGGACGGAAAAATAGCGAAGCCAATTTACGTCTCTATATTTTGTCTCATAATCCTAATTAGTTTATTGTATATTTGTAGGATTTTGAAAATTACTAAAAGAACGCACGGTCTGCTTATACTTATAGTACATTTCTAACATGACAGTAACATTTATACATTGTATCAGGGATACCCTACCTCTATATAGGCTCCCTGATTGTATAGATTGCCAATGTGGATCCTATTTAACATACATACGCGATCTAGTGTGTGTTTCTGTCATATAGATTCTGCTGAATGCTACGACAAATAAATTAAAACAAAATGCAAATAATGAATGTAAAACAGACTAATTTTATAGCAACAATGTCAGGCTACTACCTTGTTCAGGAATGTATTCATCAATATCCATATAAAAGATCGTATTCCATTCATCTGCAGCTGGTAAATAATCCTTCTCTGTGTCGGGTGTCTTACAACTGTCTAATTTGCGAAAAAGTAACACATCGTTTCACGTCTTTCACATTGGTGAAAAACTGACAAACCTCTCATTGGTCACCCAAGATAGCACACCTGGCAACTAATTGTATGATGTCCGCCATTCTAAGTAATTTAGTTAACCAATAATGAGCAATCAATCAATTAACGCAAGGGTGGTTAATTCTTTGAAGGGAGGATGTTGTTTTTACACTCGCACTTTACGACAGGGTGTAGTCAGTGTGAATTAGTACATCTACACACACTGTCTTTTGACAAATCCGCTAGAAGATAAAAGTAATTAATTAATCAGTGTGTTATCGGTTAATCCTTTGATCGATGTTTGTTTTTGTAACTCAGTTGATAAATCCTCTAGCATCACATACATGCACATATTACATAACATACAATACATTTGCCTATACAGACCTTAATTTACAATGTTGAGTATTTAAACCAGACAGGAGAAATGTCAAATGGGAACCTTTGTTGAGTAACCGAAGTGATGGTACCGCTAATTATACCTGTTATAAATTCATTAACTGACCATCCAAAGAATGATGACAAATAACACGTGTAGGTTTACACCATCAAACGCGAGTTACAGCAAGGAAGATGTAATCTCTGTGTCGCATGCAGCCTGAAAACACTTATGGGCCGAAACTGTTTTGAGGATACCAACGGAACTTCGTTACATAAGGAATACATATTGGCATTGGCTGTGTACTTGGGTAAATAGGTGTAATAAGTTGGGTTTTTTTACGTAGGAAAATTTTCAGATTTCTCTACCAAAGGCAAAATCATCGTTTTTAGTTTACGAATTCAAATAAATCAACTGTGTGTTTTTATTATCATAAATAATAATCCAGGGTAGCTACCATAGCTACCAAAATGTACATATGATATTTGCTATCACAGCTGAACTAACACCCAAAACTACCCAACTATAAAGCTTTGCAATCTTTAGGACTGAAACAAATGGCTTGCTACGTGCCTCTAGACATCATATTTTCACGTAACATGATTAAATATCGAGGATAGAAATAGGATCAAATTGGATCAGTCACTATACCATCCAAGCATCCGAAAAAAACTACACTGCTGGGATATTTTGTTACGATCAGACAAGGAATACCGTGGATATTTTTAAATAATGGCATATGATGGGCATCCGGCCTCTTGACTGTCTAGGTGAAGAAATTCTGCTAATATGAACAGGAGCCCAGTCCCTTTGTCCGTCACGGTCGAGGGAGCGGGCGCTGACCAATTTGCAGTTTGGTTTCGTAATTAGACCGTTGGCGAGAAACATTATTCGCTCCGCATCAGTGCCCCTTTAAGGCCTAAATGAAGCAAGTCTGGATAACCGCAAGTTGCGGTTGTGAATCTCCCATCTCATCTTGACTCCGTATCAGTTTAAAAGGAATTGTTTCTATCAAATTAATTATATTCAGACTCTGCGCGTTAGTCCACCCCAGCCCGGTGCATCCAAATTCAACTCACCGTCAGTTCACACCAAGCTCACACTCTCTGTTACCACCATGATAGCCAATGGGCTTTAAAACCCAACTACTTCAAACCCTTCATATCCTTATTATAAACTGCTACACTTAAACTCACTCACTCACTCACTCACTCACTCACTCACTCACTCACTCTCGTTATGTGTTTTCCCATTCCCCTTTAACAGCCAGCCTTTGCATAAGTAGTGTTGAGGGGATGGATCCAGTTATATGGTTAACCACCTATGTAGAGCTGAAGGCAGTGACGCATCTTCCCCAGTCTCATCCTCCGTCACGTGGTAGACGTCTTGCCGCCTCACCTGTTTTGTGACAATCTCAATTAGGGAATTAAGGTATGATGAGACATTTGGCTGTGTGGCTCTCGGCACAGACTTACATATCGGATTTGGAAAATAGGACCAAGAGACATATTCATGGAAATGCATTGTATGTTCAGAATTATATTACATGTACTACACATTTCAAATTTTGAAATTTCTCAAATACAAGCTTTCTAGTTGTCAGAGAGAAAACACCACTGTCGTCTTCTGACTGATTTCTCAGTAATTTATTGAAGAGATATGTCTCCCTGAAACTTATTGTCGGGGAGTCGAATCCCAGTTCATTCCTGTAGGGTTTGTAGGTTTGTTTGCACCAAATCCCAGCTCGTTCTTGTCATAGTAAGCATCTAATTTAACGTGTCACCGACTCGTCACCATCTTCAACACTAAGTCAACGGGCCGTGGTGATGTGCGGGAAGTACTGTTCGTTATCCCACACCCACAAACAAGTGAGTTGTTCTTCGAAACCGGCTCATCGCAATCCGCAATTTTCCATATCATGCATTTCAGCATTTCTGTTCTCGAAGATCACAAGAACTATATACGTCTATATTTTAGAGAGACTCGGGACACACGTGCAGGATCTGCTTCACGAAGAGCGTGGCGAATCTGCTGAGTCACTTGATGAGACATCTCGGTAAGAATATCCAACAGTGATTAAACCAAGTATGTGTGTTTTGTATTCTGTATATATTAATCTGTCGTCGATCTTATTCAATAGAAAAACAAAATCGGTTAAAGTATATAACTGAAACAGGTATGATACTTTCATCAAACAATCAGTTCATTCTTTGTAAGTTACCTTGTAGAGAATGACAGAATTGTCTGGCCATCTTATTGGCATGATACATGCATTCTAACATGTTTAAATGTCATACAAAGCCATTAAACCGTATCTGTATAACTATATCAGTGACATACGGTTCAACGCTGGTTATGGTTTTAATGTTAAACATTGCTCAGTGTCAATGACATGTATATAAGTTAAGTCAAGTTCATGATACGTACAAAGCAATTTGATGCTCACCATAGTTTAGTGATTTTACCACTAATTATGGACGACAGTTCCGCAGTGAAGCCGTAACGTGTCATAGAGATACGAGATGCTCAATCTCCAGGACATATAGAAGGGCAGAGTATATACTCTCGTCTTTACTTTTTTTATGCCGCACACCATACTCCATAACGAGAATGACAAATAATGGAACTTGGACCGGATATTCTGGTGATGGAATGAGTCTGGTCCCTGGGCGGAATACCATGACTATTGGCAAGGAGGCTTGTGATGCTACGTCGTGTATTTACCGTTATCTACATCCACAAGGATAATGATGCTCATGTATTGTTTTGTAGGTTGAAGCTGGTAGTTGATGGGCCTTTTGGGGGACCTCTCGATGCAGTTCTTCAGAGTCGGGTTGCCGTGTGTATTGCTGGTGGAATAGGAATAACGCCGTTCATCGCTGTGTTAAACCATGTCAGGTAAACAGCTGATACAATACAGAGATGTGACTCCATGGAATGAAACCATGTCAGGTAAACAGCTGATACAATACAGAGATGTGACTCCATGGAATGAAACCATGTAAGGTAAACAGCTGATACAATACAGAGATGTGACTCCGTGGAACGCACTTGGAATGAAATATGCATCAATCAAAGTACTGAAATGACCAGTTTTGGATCAGTCAATGAATGCCGTAGTCCCTTGGCACCTCAATTCCTGTGTTTCTTACTTATCCCAGAACGGTTCTGATCTTGGTGCAATGGCATCAAATCCCAACCATCTCTGTGTAAACGCACGTGAATATCGTCTTTGAGAATTCAGCTGACGCAGCGAGGCATATTTGAAGTAATGTTTAAATTCACTTAAACCGTGCTGACCTTCATAGTAGTGTGCGAGGTGGTTTGAACGCCGCTGTTAGACGGATTATTACAGACCGCCGCCGTATGGGTGGAATATTGCTAAATGCGTCGTAAAACTAAATTTGCTTAGAGCTCGGGTATGTTGCTATCAAATTCAGAAACATAATCGTTGCGATCTGGGATTCGAGCCCGCAATTTTAGATTTTTGATGTAATTTCCCAAAGCAGTAAGACACAAATGTCAATGTGCTAAGCAGGTCATACCCGAATATATTCACCACTACAAGAAATGGTCTATACACTCTATATTATAATGTTATCAATGGTGAATGGTTGATGGTGCATCACAAGTATATTTCTATGTATGTCCCAGGTCTAGCAAACACAAGTTAAAACCAAAACGTCTCTACCTACTATGGGTCTGTCGTTCACTACTGGAGGTAACGTGCTTCCTAGACACCATCATATCCACCCATCAACATGTAAGTTTGCGATTTTCATTATGTGTTCAACGGTGTCGATATCCAGTGTGCGAAATAGTTTCCAAATTTTGCTAGCCAGTCGGGCGGGAAACTTACTAACCCAAAGTAATTCACTAGCCCGAAACTTTGACGTTAAAACAAAACATGACAAAAAGTTGAAATACCATCAGAAACAAATGGCCAGTAGGCACGATGGCGCCATATAGCTATAATATTGCTGCGTGAGGCATTAAACTAAAACACTCACTCACTAGGCACCGGCTAGCGGTCCAGTAGCTATTTCGCACATTGTTGATATGTGCTTATCATGTGCTCATCATGTGCTTATCATGTCAGTAACATAATATTATCATGTGGGTCTGTGTTAAAACAATTTAACATGGCAAATACGGAACACCCAAAGTTCGGTATGGGTCGAGAAAGACCTAGAAAATTACGTAGTTTCTGCACGGGATAATCTCTGTTGCCTGAATTGGGGATTATATTAATGGGTATATATGTTGTATGTTTCAAGTTATGGGATCAAAATATACCTGATTTCCTGGACATCCGGTTCCACTGTACAGGTCTACAAGAGTCCCATATACAGGTCAGTTCAAGGAAAGCGTGGAGAAGAGAGATGATGAAAACTTTGTACCAAGTATTCGGATTGTATGTTACTCATTGTGTCTGTAGGTAGTCAGTTGTAAATTTAAATATTTAGTGACTTGAATTCTGAAGCATCTGTTATATTCAGTGATACCTTATTTTCTCGTACTCTACTGGCAGGGTCACGGTTGGATGCATCGTTGGACGATATCGTAATTCTGTCATGTCAATGGGTTTGTTTCGGAATTCAGATGAGTTGATGGTTCTTGATTGTCCTCCGAACTTCGAATTAATTAACACAACGAAATAACATAACCTGCATACAACGAATGACGTTTATATGAAAGTTTTATATTTTAGGCAATTCCCACCCAGCAGCGACACTTTGTTACCACACGTCTACAACGTGGACGGCCGGTCTGGCCACAACACTTCCGGGAGTTTTGTGATGCACACAAACGGTAATAATTATATATATTTGGGTTTTCTGATTCCAGGGTGTAATTGTTGTTGTTCTGTTGTAAAAATATACACCTTTCCAGCAAAAACTTGAACTTACGGAAAATGAGAAAACATAAGATCGAGCATTATTCGTCTTTATAAAACATCTATGTTTCGGGAAGTTTTCACAATTATAGTCGATTATAAATTTGTATAAACACTTATAATCCCCCCGAGTATTTCGGATGTTTGTTCCCATTCGACACCTTATTGAACGAATACTTAGATATTAGCGGACAATCAAACTCGTCTTACAATAGTAATATGAGAAGCTATTGATGGCGGATAATGTACAGTGTGAGCGAGTTGAATTGACATCTTCCAGGAATGTTATACACATTGGATGAACTTGTCGTTTTTACAGGACGACTGTTGATGTGTTTGTTTGTGGACCCAAGGCTATGATTGAAGACGTCCAAAGGCAGTGTCTCAGAGCCAACGTAGAAAAGACTAACTTCATATTCCACAGGGAATCTTTCTGAAACAAAAGCAACGAATTTCTGAACTAGTGTCGTGAAGACTTGCAATATGGAGAGCGGAAATCAAAGTCGACCGACTAAAGTTCATGTTTAAGAACTATCCGCGAACAGATGTGATATATTTTGGAAAGAAGACAGAAGGTCCAGTTTACAAAGACGAGTCAAAAGTCATGATCTCACATATATACCCTCCGTTCTTCTCACGGAATGATAATGAGAAATGAGAATTAAATGTCAGCAGTTAGAACTTTGAGGTTACGAAATACTAAGGCACAGTCTAAAATTGACTTTGATTGCCAACATTCGGAATAATGAGGTAATGGATTAATTAGGTCCGAAGAAATGACCTCCTGAAATACTGAATTAGCAAGGTTTAGGGTACAGGGTGTTATAGGTCAGAATATAACACAATCTCCTAAATGTGAGACTAATACTGCTGCGGATCAGAGGACACTTCCACGGGATTTCAATAAACATTCTGATCGCAATATCAGCGTAATAGCTTTTGAGTCTCGGTGACATCTGGCTCAGCTACTCGTCATTCAGATTGCGTGTTCCAGAGGTGCGTTGCAAATAACAAATCGTTTGCAAGCGATTATCTGACAACGGAGTGCCAACTTCCAGCCTCTTGCAATCGCTCCAATTGCTGTGTGAGGTCGCTTCGTTCTCAAAGCGAAATGGCTGCTTTGTTAAATTTGAGTTATCAGCTGGGAAATGGTAGAGACAGCTCCATTCGTAACTACTCGTGTCATTTCGGCAAGCCGGATGGCGTCTCGTACTCCTCTCGTGGCCATGTTTACGACTGGGTCCTGTGTAAGCGCAAACGTGCATGGAGATGAAAATAGTCTAGTACTATTATCAAGGAAAGATAACTCTGATTTTTTTTAATATGGCTCTTAGAATATCCTACATCCCGTGGGCAAAACAGCAATACGGTCTTTTCCTTTGCAAATATGTTTCAGTGTTGAAAGGTGTTCATCCTTTAGCTCAAAGTTTATGTTTAAATTGCGCTTTGTAGTTTCACAGTTCAACGGTTCCGTCATTTTCATGTTTTGAAATGCGTTTTACTACGCGCAGTTTGTTTGGTTTGGCGAGATTCTTGGCGATGATGGCGTACGAGAGGGGTACGAGTCTTCTTGTAGGTCACGGAAAGAGGCGAGTAGTTACGAATGAGACAGCTCACATCCCAGCATCCTCAGTTTGTTCCACAGGTTCAGTGTAGTCATCAACAGTCATAAATTCGTCAGCTCCTCGTTGAGGCTCTTCTTATACCATAGTCATTAGGGCCTTCGTCATTACGGCCAGGGGATCAAACGGTAATCACTCTGCCATTTTGGAAGAGTGAGAAACGGTTCGAGCTGTTGCAAGACCGGGATAAGTGATTCATTTGCCCTAGAAATCAGTGCACCCTAGAAATCATGAAGGAAGGGCAGATCCGATTTCAGTGACATTGCAGATATCACAATGTGTATCATTCATTCGTGACAAAATTCTGTTATACAGAATTCTATGTTATGCCAAATTCGAGGCAGACAATGTACTTCATTATGGTACTGCATTGTTTATGATATGTTTGCAATTATACTTCTCTAACTTAGATTTGCCAATAAAGCGAAGAATTTTCATGTTTGTTTGCTTTGTCTAGACACCATTTTCGCTCATGCTGACTTTGTATACACTCCTACCAGAGGTCTTCCTTGGTGTAAGTCTCTTGTTACTCTAACATTAAAAACATCACTTAAGTGAAAGTCGTTTAAATTTTGGAAATTCCTGCGTATAGCGATATAGGGGAATTGTCTGTTGTTCAAGTTCAGTCATATGTACACCATCCTTGACAAGGAATGAATGGGATCGGTTTAATGCTGTTCCGAACTGTTACTACTTCCACATTTGCCATCAATAAACTGACAGTGACTTGACTGCTACACGTTTCCGTGATTTTTCCCAGATTTCTGCATTTCACGGAACAGTGGCAGAAATTATCTATTTGACGTGTACCATACGGTCGTTCCTAAAATGACTGAGTGAGTATGGGTTTACGCAGCCTTTAGCAATATTTCAGCAATATTAAGACATTAGAAATAGGCTTCACACATTGTATCCATGATGGGAATCGAACCGGTTCTTCGACTTGACGAGAGAACGCTTTAACCGCTAGCCCATCGCCCCTCGTTCCCCAAATAATTGATTTACACTTGCATGTGTTTGTAACGGGTGCCACCACTGTGGACGCATAAACCTTCCTGAAACTATTGTCATCATTATCACCACAATAGTGATTCGTGTAGATATGTGCATTTTTAAAGGCGGAATCGCAGGAAAGACGCTTCTTTTGTTAAAGATTTCTTGTGAATATAACAAGAGATTTTTTCACGTTTTTAAAGATAAGACACAATATGTCAAAAGATTTTCACAATTTATTATGATATTCCTCGTATCAAGACATGTATATGTTAGTTTACACATTTCCATGGAAACGGACGGTTTCCGCCTAAATGAACACATGATATTACATATAGCCGCTGGAGTGCTGCTGTCGGTTCTGATAACCCCAGTGTCTTGAAGTAATCCTCATGGAGCAGTCATGCAAGCTCGCAGTGTGGGCTGCATGATTCGTCTTCACTAAACAGTGAACACAGTGAACACTTGTCATCTTGATCCGTGTCGCGGACAACGAATGTGCAGACGAGATGGCACCTTGAGGTTTAAGCAGTTCAAAGTCCATCTCGGCTTACCTTCATCATTTGTATTTTAAGATTTTCGAAAAGAAATAAGTGTTTGTGGTTTCTAAAACTGAAAGTACAAATACTAACATACAGGCAGTATACATTCAAAATGAGCAAAATATTTGCTGAAGGAGCATTTTCTTGTTGGTTAAATATAAAACGCCAAGGCCAGAAATGAGCCAGTCTCATTCATTCATTCATTCTGATCTGACTATTGTTGACCTTGTCGCTATTCACTCACATAATTTGTTACCCGAAAAGACGGGGTTTGAACTGGTCTTCAGTAACATGGAGCGGGTCGTCATCATATCCCATTTGCGTACATCAGTGCACATGCTGTTGGTCACGGGACTATCTGGTTTATTTACAACCTGCTGTCATATAGCTGGACTATTGCGGAGTAAGGTGTTAAACAATGATCGAACCAAAGCGAATCACATAATCTACATTGCAAAGTGTTTGTTGCATGGCATCACGCATGGGTACTCGAATCGTAGTGTCAGTATCGTGAACAATATAGTCCTGACAATCACCTTTCATGCAGTTACATTCGTAATTGTTATCAAGGGGATTGTTGTATATTCTGTGGCCATTGTGACAAAAACTGCTGTCAGTTGCTAGGTTTCCTTATAGCTGCACTTTGAAGGTTGACGCGTCTCTAGTGACAGTGGTACCTAAGACCCTCCATGAGACACTGGTTCCTTATAGCGTCTCTGGTGACAGTGGTACCTAAGACCCTCCATGAGACACTGGTTCCTTATAGCGTCTCTTGTCACAGTGGTACCTAAGACCCTCCCTGAGACACTGGTTCCTTATAGCGTCTCTTGTCACAGTGGTACCTAAGACCCTCCATGAGACACTGGTTCCTTATAGCGTCTCTGGTGACAGTGGTACCTAAGACCCTCCCTGAGACACTGGTTCCTTATAGCGTCTCTTGTGACAGCGGTACCTAAGACCTTCCCTGTGACACTGCCTCCTTCTAGCGTCTCTTGCGACAGTAGAACCTCCCTTTCGCTTTGGTGTCTACATTAAGTGTCTTTTTATGTTATATGATATCATATACCATGAATTCAAGGAACGCCATATGACTCATGCTCAAAGGTTGTAAAAGTAACGTCAGTATTTCAGAATTTCTACGATATGTTAATCGTGTCTTCAGCTAAATGACTGACTAGCAAATTGCATGTGTTTGTGCTGAGTGTCACGGAAGGACACCCTAACCCCAGTCTCATTTCTAACTGAGAGTGATTGTTAATGTCAGTCTTATTAAACAGTCGAATTCATACAATAGACGCTATTTTCATCATACATGTCTTATTAATGTAAATTCACATTTTTGTATAGACGTATTCCTATAGTAGGCTCTCGTATAATCACAATTTTCTTATGATTATGGAAGGGTTTACAGCATATTAGTGTAGAAATATCCAAGAACAAAGTGTCTGTAAGGTATGTCCCACAGCCTCACAAGAGACGATCACACCATCCTAATATGTATCAGCTAGTTCGTCTGTGAAACATCATGCCAATATTAATTGCCACAAAGCCGGAATGGCGTGCTCCTAGCGGCAACCTATAAATGGTTCGCGTGACACTGAAGCTTTCAGTCGAAAGTCTGGCGTCACGGCAGAAGACACTGCCGTTCATGTCACAGTAGAGTCTGGGGATGGGAAACGTGACGGCGCTGGACCCATGGGAACAGCTGAATGCATCGGGGAGACTAAGGTCACTTGGGCCAGTCGGGTATTTCCTGTCCGCCGTGTATCTTGGCGCTATCGGTGAGTAAAGAATGGCAGGCACTCGTACACACATGCTCCGTGCTTTCAAGGCACACGTGCAATTAGTACCAATTCCCATTATAAGACTGTAAAGAAAGACCGATCATCCCACAATAACAAAGGGTACTGCAAACATGTCTGAATTATGTTTCCATGAAAGTCTCTACAAGTATCCGTTACATATCCTTTACTCTACTTCCTTGTTCGGGAAGCATCATTTTTCGACGTTTGGAATGTTTGCAAATATTTGGAAAGAGACGATGAAACGTTTCCAAATGAATAGAATGAATTTCCTGGCTTCATCGTTTGCATTTTATCAATTTTGTAAACCCAGTATGTCCTACTTTTTTTAATGGAATATATATCAACCAAGCCATGCCTATTGCAGGTATTATCGCCACATTTGGCAACGGTCTCGTGTGCTATGTCATCTTGCGGAGCAAGAAGTTACGGGCAAGGTCTCACAACATGCTGCTTGTCAACATGGCGTTCTCCGACCTGTGTATCACTGCTTTCGGCTACCCTTTCTCCACCATATCTGGCTTTGCCAACAAGTATGTGTTTGGCTGGGTGTTCTGCATCATGCAAGGCTTCCTCACCTTTACCTTTGCAATGTCGTCCATGAATACCCTGGCCGTCATCAGTATTTACCGTTACATTTCTGTTTGCAAGCCTCATCTCAGTAAGTATGGCATATTGTGCTTCTGGTTCCATTACATAATGTTCGGTACAAACATTATCACAAGTACTGTACATTAGGCTCTAGTACTTCAGGCCCCTTGTATAAAATGGTTCTGGTACTTCACACCCCGTGCACAAAATGACTCTGGTACATCATGCCCCATGAAGAAAATTTCTTTAGTACTTCATACCCCATGTAGAAAACGGCTCTAGTACTGCATAACGGCTCTAGTACTTCACCCCCCTTGTAGACAACGGCTCTAGTACTTCATGCCCCATTTAGAAAATGGCTCTAGTACTTCATACCGCAAGTAGAAATCGATTTTAGTACATCATGCTGCATGTAGACAAAGGCTCTGGTACCTCATTCCTGTGTATAAAATGGCTATAATACTTCATGCTCCTTGTAGGAAATGACTCTAGTACTTCATGCCCCATTATTTATCATCGCACGGAAGGCTAAGTAGTGGGAAAGCTAATGAGATTCAGGGACTGTCAGGAAGATTAACGTACACAGTGTCAACAGGAGAGTTATGTGGTATTATTGCCTTAAATTCCATCCCCAGACTACAAGCTGACAGTCGGTTTCACGCAGTTCACCCTATTCCTCACGTGGTTGTACACTCTGCTATGGACGGCGCCACCACTGTTCGGGTGGAGCACCTACACCATAGAACCGTTCGGGACGTCGTGCAGCATTGACTGGACTAGTCCCAAGGACTGGGACGTCGCCTACGTCTACTGCCTAGTCGTCTTCTGCTACCTTATCCACATTGCGATAATGTCCTTCTGTTACTACAAGATAGTGAAGAAGTCTTCGGCTCTGAGAATCAACACTAGTAAAGCTATGGACCTTGATGAAGCAAAGCAAGTCCACAAGATGAAAGTCGAGATGAAAGTGACCGGGGTAAGAATATTAAAGATGACTGACACTGAACTAGATTTAATTTCATCATAGTTTACAACGCCTTCAAACTTATATATGGACAAAAGGATTTGGGTAGCTCAACGGTAGCAGTTTCATTCAGGCAAGTCTGTGTTTGAAAAATATTTTGACAAAGTTCTGAATTAAAATTTTGAACAGTAAAAAAGAGAATATTCTTGAAGCTGAAACAGATGGTCGACATTATATTGCAGTACCTCCCTTGACTTCCTGAAAAATGCTTCCATTTCAGCTTTGTCATATTATCTCATTACAAAGAAAGATAAACAATTTAAACAATCGGCACCAGTCGTACCGACGCTCTGTTTGCTCAAGTAAAAGTTCATTCTGACGTTACCGATAATAGGATATCTTCAAATCTTTGTGCGCCAGCAGTGAGCACTATCACTGACTGTGATAGTGACTGTACTGATTTCAGTATTGTCAGCATCAAAGTTCACACAGGGTCTTACGTGTCTGCAAATATAACACATTTATCCACCGTTTCATGTGTAATGAAACAAAAACATTAATCTAATTGCGAAAAGTTATCAAACGAAAGCGCATGTGTGCAATTGAATTATCAAGATAGGTTATTACAAAACAAGTCAGGTATGGATGTATAAATAAGACATGCAAAGATCACCATCTGCTTATGTCACCAGCCCGTTTATGCCAATGTTCAGATGTCCAAGAATGTGACTTCACCTTCGTGAGTGATCTCTGAAGGCTCGAAGCATGGCTCGAGAACAGCTGGAAGCACATTTTCCTGTGTCTTTGCGTGCTGGCAAATCTACTTTCTCTGCTCGCCTTAGTTCCCACACCTACCATAATCAGCAGTCTTACTGCAACAAGTACTCGTTGCCCGGAACATATTCCTGAAAACTAATACCTGGGATTTGAATTACTCTTCTTAATCCTCCAAGATTACATTCACACTCACTTGGAGAGGAATTATGTTATGTAATTGAACTGCCTCAACACAACAGAGACCATATAATCTATTATAAAGTCTCTGAACACACTGACCCAAGACATATACTAAATAGATCAATGGAGACCTGTGCATACAGGCTGGGTCGTTCTCACTGTAGCTTTCTTTGATCAGGAAATGTTGTTACGATTATAGTTCCCGCTGTGAGGACATCCTATTCGTCTTTTAGTGTTGAGTATTAATGCGATTAAATGACAACTTCCAAATGCGAACTGGCATCTGATTGATCACTCTCTCGTCGACTACGAGAAAAGATAACAGCAGCTTGACCTCGATCGGCAACATGTCGCTACATACAGATACTTAAATATCTTAACCTGGAACAGCCAGGTGTGCGAGAAGTGGTGGAGACAACGCAACAAAGGAATATATTAATGAATATATAACTTCGTCGGCACTTCTGCACGTGCTTGTTGGACACATGTCTGTCCATTTCTTTACACCCCTCCCTCATAAACAAATAGTGAACTATTATCAGCGTTTTGTTGAGTATGTTATGTTTATTAGTGTTCGAGTTACATTGCAATCCATCGGTCCGCTGTTGAGCCAAACGGACTATAGCATGGTGTATTCACGGAGAAAGAACTGGTTTCAAAGCCGCTTGGAACAGTTCAGACAGGACTTATAGAGTTCGTTAGCTCAATGTCGAGTGCGAACGAAATGAGATGCAGGTCCTTGGTGCTGACAATGGTGAAACCCACAAGACTAACACAGCTTGCCACAGTATCAGAGGAAATCTGGATTCGAACCAGGAATTGAATGATCAACCAACAGGCTCTTATATATTCTCAGAAATGTACATGCACGTTCTCGGGGGTCGAAATATTTAGATTGAGGCTACAAGAATATGAATATTGCCACAATACGTAGTACCTCAATATAGGAACAACTAATAATTAACTGGGCTGGACGTTTTAAATATAATAATGAGTTTGGCTTGTTCCAGATGTGTCTGACAATGGTCATCATTTTCACCATAGTATGGTCCCCCTACACCTTCGTGTGCCTGTGGTCAGTGTACGACCCTAACCTGCCTATATGGGTGACCACGCTCCCTACCATGTTCGCCAAACTGGCAAGCATGCTCAACCCATTCATCTACGTTGCCACCAACAACTCTTTCAAAGAAGCTGCGAGAGAGTTGATCTACGCGCGACGGAACAAGATCCACGCCATTGAAGACTATCACAAAAAGAGGTGAGTGAGTGAGTTTAGCTTTACGCCGCTGTGTAGCACTATTCCAACAATACAACGCCGGGGAACACCAGGAATGAATTTCTTCCCATGTGGTGAATCGAACCAAGCTCTTCGGAGTGACGAGCGAACGTTTAAACCTCCGTTCTTCCCTATTGCATGTCAGAAAGAATTCATACTAAGCACTTAATGGTAACTTGTAACCTCATATAATTCTACATATGATGTTGATTTCATTCTAGTAAGTGTCTAACATACACGAAGAAAGGAAAGAGAATAGACGTTTTGATGGATAAACGCAGTCGCCAATGTTCCAAAAAGCAATCTCAGTCAAATCAAGAATAAGCCAACAAGAAAATCCGATAGCTCTTAGATTTATGAACGTTTTGCTAACCAGGAACGTACCAGCGTAATCTGATATCGAGAACCCAAGTAATCACTAAACAGCTGTTGTCATGGTTACCAAACATGTTTTAGATGATTGATTTTGGTTTCTGTATTTCAATACGATGTGACATTGTTGGGGGATAGGCACAACTATGAATCGTCACAGAAGACCAACACATCAACAATTGATATTTCATGAAGAAATATATTGGGCGGTAGTGAAAGATGATTGTCCGACAGTACATGTACAGTCAATATTATTTCAAGCAGTAAACAAGGTTCAAAGTGTCAGTTCAATTACAAGTAAAGATGTTTCAAGAATAATACAAAACTGGATTTGATCATAGTGTTTTGTAATATATTCTCTGTTCACGTTTTTGAGTTGTGTTGATGAATACATTGGACACATTGAGATTGGAAAACATTCATTCATGAATTCAGTTAATTAGACGGAATGGCATAGTAGTACGAAGTTCAAATTCACTGCTTACAAATACAAATCTTTATGTCAATTTGGGGTAGCCAAGTGGCCAAACCACTCCCTAGCTACGCCAAAGGTAGACGAGTAGATTCCTGGTGTCTCCCGATATCAATTACATTAGTACTCACACACAAACAAACTTTGCATTAATTATCTTCATAGAACTTTACATACTAGTAAACTATCAACTTTAAAGTTTGTATTTACCATGTGTTATGTTGTGTTGTTAGCTAGTCATAAGTGGAAGCATTGTCGTCCATGTTGATGGTGTGTGCTCCCTATTATAAGTTGTAACATTGTGATTCGTGGCATACGGGGCTTTATGCGTCCCCGACTATTTAAATCTTTCAGTATGTGAATATAACATTAAAACAACTGAAATTCAATCATATATTTACTCACATGACGAACCGCTGGTTCACGGTTCACTGACTCATTCATGCTTTTTCCGTGGTGCGGGGTATAAAAGATTATTCTCCCTCGCAAAGATTTACATCCCGCTTTCAAGAGTGGTGTACGACCGTGCACAGGACTGCCATGGTAATTTTTTAAAGGTGGGGAGAAGAGCCGATGAGAGAAGGACATACATACATGAGGCTGGATAATATATTCTTATGTCCTTCACTCCAGGAGGGGAACGGAGAGGTCACTCTACACTGTTGACCGGACGAAGGAGGGTATCTACATTGGTGTGACGGAGGTCAAGATATCAACCAGAGACTCTACATTCTTCTGAAGATTTATTGCGTTCGGCCTTACTTCCGGCATTGTTATCTCAGTTGACAGGGTTATGGAAATGTTGACTTGGCGCTTCGAGTGTTTGTGTGGTTGCCAACATCTGCTGCCGGCGAATTCGTGTGACTGGTCTGGCCGTGGTTAGATCTCATCGGAGCTGAACCAGACATCAGAATAGTCAATCGGTCACATTAGTTTATAATGACAGCGTAGTCATGGCAGGTGTTATTAAATTACTAGCATACTCTTATACCTCGTATAGAATGTTGAAATGGCGTTTGTCTTGTACTCAAGATGTACTATTCAGGATCTGTATCCAACATAATGTATTAGTAACTTGACGTGGGATAGGTGCGGTGAGGTTAGGTGAGGCGAGGTGAGGTGAGGTGAGGCGAGGTGCGGTGAGGTGAGTCGAGGTGACATTTGGTTTAGTGTAGCATTAACGATAACTGCGCTTATATAGCCACTTGCGGGCACGTGTGTGTCTGTGTGTGCGTGTGCATGCGTACGTACATGTTTTGAGAGAATGACAAACCATTAATCGCCATTTATGCTTATAAACGCATGTTCGATATGTGTCCGTGGCCCTCATTAACCATCCATTGATCTCCTGCGGTATCCGGTCACGTGAGTAAGCCCCCAGTACATCCGATCCTTTTGCGTTTGGGCGGTGTTCGAATGTTGCTCTCACCGAGCAGGGATTTTGCATAGTTTCCTTTTTATGTGGTTTAGGATCGTTTTCTCAATTTGTGATTTAGTATCCCTTTCTCTACTTGTGATTTAATGTCGCTTTCTGTAATCTTGATTTAGGACAGTTTTCTCTTTTTGTGACTTTATCTCCATTTGTGATTTAGGATCGTTTTCTTCGTCTTTTTGTGTTATTGACAGGTCAAAATGTGAGAAGTTATGAGAATTGATATAGTGATTTGAGAGAATTCAATATACGTTTGTTTATGGACGTGTAAACAATAGACCTGAGCAAAAATATCAAAATACCCACGAGCTCCACGCACACATTTAGAAACAGATTCTCGACTTTGTCAGGTGCTGCTCCGCTATAGTACAAACTTGCTATCTTTCAAGGAGTGAGATTAATTATCTTTAAGCCGCACTCAGTTCCTTTCAAGGAGGTGCCGTTGAAATGAATTAAAAACGCACAAATTTCAGTCTTACCAAAATGGACAATGTTTCAACTTGCATTTGTAAATGTGACCGATAGTTCAAGACAACCCAAATTCGTAAGTTATTCGTCAAATAATGATATAATTCGAAGAAACCTGGAAGAATAAATCAGATCAACATGAACCGAATATTCGACACAACGATGCTTAGTCCCTTGTAGATGTAGCAGGCAGTAGGTGTTCTCTTCACAAAAATAATGTGTTTTAGAATTATATCCGCTATGTTCAAGTGTAACAAGATGCACACGTGTTTATATAACGTGTTTATAAAAGTCAATGTCATTTAGAGAGACGCGTCAGTGTACACTTTGACTGATGTAAGCACGATTCAACTGTACATACAATAATCTATATGTCACTGCATGTGAAACGTCATGGTTGTCATCGGTCGTGTCATTAATTAGACGTCATTGTGACGTAATTAACCATATCGCATTGTACATACTTACGTCACCATGAATTGTCATTTTTCATGTTACTGAGGTCATTATAGGCACATATACAGCCAGCCAAACTGTGTTTGTTTTGTTGTTTAAAACCAAAATCAGGCAGAAATGCTCCAACTATGTGACGTACAGAAAAGCGACTGGGACAGACATTCCAGTGACTAATATCATGAGCACCAGTCTCAGTTGCTGGGATACCCCATCAGCAAGTCTGGCTGTCAGATCCCATCAGTCGCCTCTTACCTCTGTATCATTGTACGTTCAGTTTCAGTGTACTACTGTGTATGCTTCAGTAGAAGGAATCTTAGAGAGAACTTTGTTGAAGATTCAGAGTTATGTGTTACGCTAAACAATCTGAAGAATCATTCATTCCCAATGGTATAAAGATATAGGCCCTAGGGTATTGTCCGAACATTTATGTGCTTCACAAAGGTTTAGTAGAAAGACCTAGCATATACTCAGATATTAACCAAAACACAAACCATAGCTCATGCCCGCGCCTAAAAATATAAACAGTTCACATGTTTACATACATACAAATATTGAATGTACGAAACACAAATCCCAGCCTGTTCAAAGCTTACTGTACATGCGCATTTTATGAGAGATTAATTATTCATTTCTTTATCATTGAAATAATTTGAAAAAGTTCGTTGGTTGGGATTAAGGACAAAATATTGAAAGTTAAAACGTCTTTGAAATCGGTACAATGATGCAAATGATACGTTCAAGCAAGAGAAATCTTTTCTAGACTGGTTTCCGCCCGTTCAAGCTACGGACTGGAACTTGGACGGGCCTGTACATTGTCAGGACACTAATGACTGCAAACTGGCATCCGTGTTTTTCCGGGACAAGCTGAATGGAGGTTGAGGGAAGGGGCGTGTGATGACGAATGATTAACTGGCTCCAGCTTGGTTCCCGTGGTCTGCTGCGCTAACGCAATGATCCAGACTGAACTGGCTCGTGCAGTAAGCATAATACCAGTACTTAAAGATGAAATCCCAGTCATCGCATGTTTCTGACACGTCACACTTGGGTTACGAGTATATTCGTGCAATGCCGAAGTACCTGATCACGTGACGTCCTTTTCTATAAACTAACAGCGCATGGACGTAATCACTGTGTGTGAAAATATATATTGCGAATTCCTTATACCTAGTTGAAACATTTCACTGTAGAAGAGTTTCTGTAATCGACCATGGCAGACGAAAAGAGTGATAAGATAAAGGAGAATGTCTTCCTGTCACCTGAATGTCCAGTGGAGAAAGTAACAGTGTATTCCGACAGGGCGGAAGTATGTCGTCAGATCCATACTAACGTCGTCAAAGGTGTCAATGAAATTGTCCTCAAACAACTGCCGGCGAGCATCGACTCGGATTCCATCAGGTGAGATTCCATATTCCGCGATTATCATTAATCTAACAGTGTGACTTGGGAAGTGGATTTTATTATCACAATTTCATTTTTCTCTCTCATATGTTTCAACCAAAATAAGGAACATCTATCTTGACGGCTTTTACAGTCATTGGAAGCAGGTATTGTGAAATAATTATATGAATGTGTACATGCAGTAACCATATGACATTAGGCAACGTATGACATTAGGCATAGAGTTGATGTAAGAGCGGAGGGGGGTATTTACCGATGATACAACTAAATCTAATTTTAACGTAAGTACACGTACACTGTTAAGTACGCATGACACAAACTATGCTACTTCCTCTTCCGAAAACAAAATGCATATATTCAATCAACCACAATCGATGTGCCACACGGCTTCCTAAAGTCCCCGCCTCATATCCATGACCTACATTCTGGCTAAACCAATCATCTCTCACAATAGCAGGCTTTCCAGCCAGTATTTATAGATCAGCCAACCCATGACACGATGACGTCTTTCTGTCCTTCTCTGCAGTCTTCCCGAACTTTCGCAAGGCCGTTATAGTCTGTATCGGTATAGCCCACTAGCAAATACAGGCAAGCGGCATTTGCCGATGAGACAAGGACAAATTGGTTGAAACTGAACTATTTACCGAACATCCAATCATGATTGCAAATAAACTAAGTTTATTAACTGACTTTACAACATATGTTCTATCAGGGAGCCTATATAGAGAGGGGGAAGAAACTCCTCGAAAAGCCGCTGATCGTATGTCTCGCCTTGTTACGTAACCAGTGTAGCCAATATGGTGGCAGCTTAGTATTTAAGATTGAGCCCGGTATTTTTCAGCAGCTCATAACATTCGCTGAGTGTTGTGACAACTGAACACCTATATGTAGAAGATAAGTTAACTGTGTTGTCACTTCAGTTTAAGTCAAATAATTGTTATTAGTGTCAATATTGGGACAGTAGATTTGTAGTTATGTTTCAAGTCAGTATTTTATAGCTCACTGACTTCCATTCTCTATTCACCGCGAGAAAGTCCCTCCGATCCCTAAATAGTAGCTGTTGTCTGATTGGTTAAATCTATTTAACCGTCTCGCGTTTGGTTGGACGCTCATTGGTCGCTCAAAGGTTACCTGACGCGACCTTCTACTAGGTTTTGTTCGACTCAGTGGTGGAGTGTAACGAAATACACTGAGACTAAGTCTACTTAGACAGCTCATAGGGCATACATGTCGTTGCAAACAAGGTCAGATATCTCATTGTTTGACGTGCTATCTCAACGTATAGTTAATGATGATAAAATGCTCCCGTTAACCATTCAGGTAAAACAAGTCAGGTATGTACCATTCAAATGCTGCCATGAACGCAGCAAATGAAATAATTTATGCCTGTATTTTTACGCAATATGAGCATGGATCAAACACACTTCGTGTGGTATAAAATTTATTTTTCAGGTGTGGTGCTGAGCAACTACAAACCAGATAACAACTCTTTCATGTGTGCATAGAGCGGAAGGGTCTTCTTGTTCTCTATGGAAACAACTTGTACAACTTTGAAAGACACTGGTTATAGTCACCCCAACCAAAGTTAGGTCCCCCCGCTGGGGATTGTGAGGACGAAATGGTGGGTTACCAGTTATTGACAAATACAATAATCTTTTCAGTATTGATCTTAACCACCTGACTGAAAATTTCTTGATTGGCATTGATCAATATACTGTATACCGAAACGTGAAACATATTAGAATGTGAAAGAGCAATATGGAAGAACAACTAACAATAAATTGGACCATAACGAATACTTAAATAAATATAGTCAGTTGAGCCAGGTAACGAGTTGCATCTTAACAGGAAGAGCACATGTAATTCCATTTACGTAAAATTTAACGATGTCAGTTCATATACAGTAGGCCCAAGCACAGACGAAATATTCCTTCATTTTTGTTCAAAATGCAACAGTTTAAAGGTAAGAATTCAGTATTCGGAAAATCAGCAGGAAAATAATCTAGAGGAAATTCCGTGAATTTTTTTAACATGATTACTTGAATTATGAATTGTTGAAAATACAGTTCTTATATTCATTTGTAAATCATATAACTGCCACGTGTCAAACAGGTATCCCTGAACAGTGTCTCTGTACATATTTGTTCCAGTATGTATCTATTTATCAGGTATTTCAAATGTAGATCACTTATACTGTCTTTATATTATGATCTTTATTTTTATTGAGTTGACATTTGTCTGGTCGCTTTTTACCTAAACATTGTTTCAGTAAATGTATATTATGGAGAAAACTTAACTGTTTTGAATGCAAAGCGACTTGATCACATATAGACATTACTGCACACAACGTCAATGACACTTTCCATTACTTTACATCTGAATACAAAAAAAAGACGTACAGAAAATGAGAATGCAGGAAATATGATTTACTCGAAGCCGCACTTTTACCTGCATGACTAACGAGAATGTAATTATGACATGTGGGCGTACTTTATATGAGACTAAATTAACAGGCCATGGAAAGTAATGCAATTGCGTGTTTCAACAGGGACACAGGTGAAAATAATTAAATGACGTACAAGGTGCTCCCAGTTAGTATTAGAGCACAGTTTAAGGGAAACCACTCTCAACAAAGTCGTGAAGTTACCTGCCCTTGATATTCCTATAAGGTCACGGTCGAATATCCACGTTTATCGACATGTTTCAACAAACATGTTCCTGATGTAAAAATAAGTTCCCCACACTAATGTTTGGAATTATTATCTGTTTTCTAAATATTTGGCTTGGGAGAACGCAATAGCTTGTACAGTAAAACCGATTCCTTTATGAACGATCATCGTGTTTTGTCAGCAGAGCACGTTTCCAAAGTTAACGATTGTTATGTACACTGAAGTTCAATTCTAACACCTACGGCTAGAGAATTGCGACAGGTACAATTATCTTGTTTTGTGTTTGTCTTGACACTTTATAAACTAGGTGGAGTAATTAAAAACTGTTTGTTTGGTTTTTTTATTATTGTTATTATCAACAAATAAGCGACACAAACTGCCTTAGGCATAACGTTGAGTAGTGAAAATTGTTGAGGTCAATGGCGCTTGTTCGATGATGTGTTGTTGTGGTGTGTGATTGCTAGGCTTGATGCATGAGCAAGCGAGCAGACGACGTGACTTCTTTATTTCCAGAGGTGCATACACACACAGGCGCCCATCGCGGGTCCGAAAAATCGATAAACGGTTTACTATCCAACCCCCTTACTATATAACCTGTAAAGGTGCATCACCAACTCACGGCGACGTGATCGAAAACAGGACAATTACGCACTCGTCATTGAATATATTGTATTTTTACAAGCCTCGCGAGTATCAGAAGCTTCTGTCCACATTTCTAATGTGTGGGGGAGGTATGTACACAGGCATTTCGAGGGGATGCACTTGCTGTTTTTTTATTAAATCGCCAAAGACCGAGTTGCTGTGCCGGAAGTATACAAAACTAGATCGTCAAAACTAGGTCCGGGAATCTGATTGGCTAACACTTTTGTGTATAAAACACACTCCAGTTTTTTAACCCACGTGAAGTTGTAGTTTGCATTATTAACCAATCAGATTGCCGGAGGTCATAAAGCCTGTCGCTGACGATCTAGGTTTGTATACTATATCTTATATATTTAGGTCATACTTCCAAATATATATCAGTGTCAAGCGCCTATGGGTCCAGGGTAGAATAGGACTTAAGCAACCCATGCTTGCCATCAAGCGCGACTAAGCTTGTCGTAAGAGGCGTAACAGGATCGGATGATCAGGCTCGCTGACGCTGGCTTGGTTGACACATGTCCACAGCGATGCTCATGTTGCTGATCACTGGATTGTCTGGTCCAGACTCGATTATTTACAGACCACCGCTAAACATACTTATGATGAAGTGAAAATAGGAGAAAATGCGCCAATTGATTCTATTGCATTGGAAATGTTTCATCTGTGTGGATATTATAATCCTACTTCTTGTCATATGTATTGGAATTGGCTAATGGTATGTTCTCAAATTGAATATCCCCTTCATTTTTGGAATGGTTTACTTTAACAAGTTTTGATCACTAAATATTAGCAATTTAAGATGTATATGTAGAATATGATTATCAGAGATGCTGGCCACAAATATGGGAAGTAGGTTTATGATTGTGTTTTTGTTGTAGAGTCGAAGGGACAGGGCAGGCAACAATAGCCGAGGTGACATTCCAGAGGAAGTATACCACACCAAATGAGGCCGACATTTCCAGCAAGGAGAGGGAGCTGGAGAGGGAGCTGGAGACGCAGATTAACGACTTGAAGAGGGAAAAAGATCAAATTGAAGCCAGGCAGAATGTTCTGAACAAACAATGGAAACTGCTGGAAAACTTTGGGGACACCATGTCCAAGTCCACAAAAGTAAAGAGTCGTGTATTAAAACACCTCAGTAAACATTTTCATCCATATACATGTATAACAGAGAAAAACACCTACCATTTTCTTACCTTCATATACAATAGTTTGATTTCATTGGTTAGTGATGCTTCAACAAGTTTCCATGTCACCCCTCCCAGAGATGAAAAATGGAAGAAACATTACCCACTTCCACGGAAACTGACAAACTCTCTGCTGAGAAGCTGTATGGCTATCAATCGTATGATGTCATGAAATGATGGTTGAAGTGAACAAAATTTGAAAGCCTCTCAATTAGCTGTTTTAAACTATTTTACGTATTGAATCGTTTGCAACTGAATGCAGTTTGTGTCCTTTCGAAAGACTATGCCAAACTTTAATGTTCTTTTGCTTTCTCTCAAATTTGATAAATGGAACAAACTTAGTTGTTGTTAATCAGGTTTGTACAAGGCAGATATGTTGGTTCATTACCTTTATCATCTCCCACAAGTGATTATAGTATATTATGATGTCCATGCATCCTTTGATAAGCATCCCAGCTCATATTCTTTGAAAACCGGCTTAAAAATGGCTGACCCGTGAAGATCAGGGTTACAGTTGGTGTTCAGTAACATATTGCTTGTCATTAGAGGCGACTAACAGGGCTGGCTTGTCAGACTCACAGAGTTGGTTGACAAACATGCTGATTGTGTAGATTGATGCACATGCTGTTGATCACTGGATTATATGGTTAGACTCGCTTATTTACATGTAGCTTGAACATTGCTGAGTGTGGCAAAAAACTAATCTCACTCACTTAGAACTGGCTGGTAATGGAGTCTTAATTCTTAAACCCTGCATTCCAGAACAAGAGCACCAGCCTGGACAGTGCCAACGTTCAGAATGTGACCCACTTCCTCCATATGTACAAGGACGAAGGCAGCAAACTCGAGACAACCAGGCTGGAGATGGACGAACAATTATCTAAACTCGTTAAGAGGATTGGAGCAGCCACCAGCAACCTTTCAGAACTGAGAGCAAATAGGCGTCATCAGACTGAGTCAAGGTATGTTGGATTACTTGTTGTCAAATTATACAGATTTTTTACTTACTTTACCATAGGTCTATAGTATATTACCTCAAGCTTTGCTTAATATGAGATCTGACAGAGTTGAACTGCCTTCAATAAAACATGGCTACCTCGCAGTCACGACTGTCAGGATACGGAAGTATCTCCCCACTGCACATGCACTCAGACTCCATGAAAAACTTTTACTTTTACTTTTACTTCCAAGCGTAGTCTGTGAGAGACGTGTTTGGATTGCTTAAAGTATTTTAGTCGGAGATCTAATAAAGTTTCACTTTATTTGTTTTTCTCTTGTTCTTTTATGGACATTTCAGTGTGGTATGTATACTTTTCAATCTTAAGGTCGATTTTAACGTATATTTTATGTTTGGTACGCTTTGCCGGCTACCTCGTGTGAGGCATTGTTTTAGTGTCTCCATGTTTTTTACAATTCTCCTCTGTAGTTTTATGGAGGAGTAATGTATTGGCTGGTGGTCATGTCTACTGATATTTTAATTATAAAAATCCACCAGAATCACGATTGTATTATTTAGCATACTTGAGTGTCTTTTTCTCTGTGAGTGACAGCGATTTCACTTGTCTATTGCAAGCTGGTGTAGCACCTTGTGTGGAATAGTCCATTTTATGATAGGGTGTGTGTGGTATTCTACACTCTTTTCTTATCGTTTTTTATTATTTCAATTTGTTACAGCTGTGTGTGTATGACACGACACTTTTGTGTGACTTGTAAAGGACTGAAGTCCGGCAAAGACCCTCATCCCTTTGTCCCGGACTGTGCTGTGGGTGCCTGCTCCTTGTTACAGCGGTGTTCAGCGTGTGCTGAGCTGTCGACACAGGACTTCAAGACTTACTTGGCTGTTATCAAGAAAAGGAGAACACAACAACTAAGGAAAATGTAGAGATCTCCGGCTTCGTCTTCGGGATCAAGAGTGCCTCTTACTGGTACTCCTAAGACTCTACCTACACCAAACGTTTCCATGGCTTTGTTGGAGACAACTGCTCAGCTACAGACACCAGCGATCCAGCATCGTTTCAGAGGACAGCGCCGATGCCGTCGCCGAGGTCAAGTGCAGCACCGACGCAGACGAACATGCCGCCCACGACGGAGACGCCTACAGCTCAGACAGGTGGTTGGGTGGATGTGGCCAGGCCGTACGCCCTGAGGTGCAGAGAATACTGAGAGCTTTGTTGATACCAACCCCAGTGATGGCGCTGGGCGCGTCGCAGGAATATACGATGCCTCTATCTACAGCACCTCAACTCAGTTCTAACGTGGCAGAGTCATCCCAGGGGAAGGAGTATGGAGTGTATCCCAAGCCAGGACTACGTCTTCGGGACTAACTTTTGGAGCATCGGGGAGTGTGGATGTAGCATCAAGCGACAGGAGGAGAGCGAGTCGTTCGGAAATCAGGAGGTCACGTTCCAGAAGCCTACCGTTATCAGCCATGTATGACTGGATTGCGGATAGACTTCCGGATTGCCCTTCCCCAGGGTCGGGAATTGAGAGTGATGAAGCCACTAGGATCGAGCCAGTATTATTGATTCCACCCCATCCTATGGTAATGGATGCCATCTCGTCTTTAAATGAGGATTTGGCGAAGTTGTCACTGAATGCTACTATCAGAGCGCCAAAGGCCAAGGAACAGGAGTACAAGATTCATAGTTTGGATTTTGCGGACTCGGGAGCTGCACTAGACGAAGCCATTAAGAGACTGTCGCCGTTGACTTCCTACGAAGTGCAGGACTCTGAGTTGCAGGCTATAGATACCGAGCTACGTCGCATTTTAAAACCTGTTTCGGCGTTAGCGTCAGCTACATCGGCAGCGGCGGTAGATCTAACTGAACACAATGAGTCTAGACTGGAGTATTTATCATCTCTCCTTTTGTGGCAAGGCAAGGTATTGCACGACTTTCTTGGACACGTTAGGACGGCCTTAGCGATGACAACAGTGGTGCGCAGAACAGAGTTTCTGGACGGTTGTTCGTGGCAGGAAGAGTTCAAGCGCAAGTTGATCAGGACACCTTTCTCTTCTCATGTGCTTTTCGGGGATGCCTTACCCGAAGTGTATAAGGAACATGCAGACCTGTGGAATACAGAGGTATCCTTGCATTCGAGGCACTTTCGCCTGCCTTTCGTGCCAGATCAGCAACTGAAGATAAAGGCAGGAGGCGTTAACTTCCTAGAAGAGAATCATTCAGGTCAGCATTCTATAGAGGCTGAGGCCAGAGGTTCACGTCAACTGACCATCGGGACGCCCTCGCCACTGCCAGCAGACTGGAACCTCCCGCCTCCCGCCTCCAGCCATGCCAGTGTTCCCTACTCCAGTAGGAGGGAGACTGGGTATCTTCTGGCAGAACTGGTTTATCCTCCAAGATCCTTACGTGACCGGAATTTGGGAAAAACGCTACAGTTTACCGATCAGTCAAACTCCACCATTAATTCAGGGTCACAAAGCCAACTGTTGAGGGACAACATCGAAGTGCTGCTGGGAAAGCGTGCGATCGAGGAAGTACCGGACCCGATCTGCTCACCAGGGTTCTGCTCGCCGGTTTTCCTTATTCCCAAGAAGGATTCCAACAAACTTCGAATGATACACAATATGGCAGCTTTCAACGAACGGTATCTGGAGGATCCCCCTCGCTTCAAGATGCTGTCCCTGGAACAGTTGCGACTCAAGCTGACTACGGGTTCATGGCTATGCAGTCTGGACATCCAAGACGCATACCTTCGCGTCCCAATCTACCCGGCTCACAAGAAATATCTCAGGTTTGTGTTCGAGGGTCGCCATTATCAGTGGCGAGTCCTGCCATTGGCATTTCCACGGCCCCATGGCTATTCACCAGAATTATGACTCCCATCACTCGCTTTCTTCACCTCAGGCGAATAGAATTCGACCCTTATATAGACAATTGTCTACTAAACCAGACAGAGCCTCAACTGCTACGCAGACAACTGGACTTCGCCATTCGTCTCTTGGAGCAGCTGGGTTGGTTGATCAACAGGGAGAAGCCACATTTACAGCCCACTCAGGAATTGGTTTTCATCGGAGGACTGTTCCAGACCCAGCACCAAGGCATATGTGGGATTTGGCTTTGGTTAACGGTCCTCTGGAATCTTTCACCACTGTCCTACCTGTTGTATCCATATGTTATAGACCTATGGTAAGGTAAGTAGAACATTTGTTAAAATCTAAATATTTAAATACTTACCTTACCATAGGGCACTATGCTGAACGCTGAATGCTCCTCCCCACTACGGACTCTTCGGACTGGGAAGTAAAGTGAAGTTCCAGATGTAGGCTTAACACATTGTATCGTTGTCAAACCACAAGGCATGAGCTCCACACATTGTGCCAGTGTCAAGCCACCAGGCATGGGCTTCACACATAGTACCAGTACACATTGTACTGTTGTCAGGACTCCAGTTATGGGCTCCACACATTGTGCCAGTGTCAAGCCTCCAGATGTAGGCTTAACACATTGTACCGTTGTCAAGCCTCAAAGCATGGGCTGCCTACATTGTGCCAGTGTCAAGCCTCAAGGCATGGTCTCAACACATTGTGCCAGTTTCAGACCTCCAGATATTGGTTCCACACATTATACCAGTGTCAAGCCTCCACACATGGGCTCCATGCATTGTGCCACTGTCAACCCCCCGGCATGGGCTTCACACATTGTACCAGTGTCAAGCCTCCAGATGTAGGCTTAACACATTGTACTGTTGTCAAGCCTCCAGATGTAGGCTTAACACTTTGTACCGTTGTCAAGCCTCAAGGCATGGGCTCCATGCATTGTGTCAGTGTCAAGCCACCAGGCATGGGCTTCACACATAGTACCAGTGTCAAGCCTCCAGATGTAGGCTTAACACATTGTACCGTTGTCAAGCCTCCAGTCGTGGGTTCCACACATTTTGCCAGTGTCAAGCCTCCAGATGTAGGCTTAACACATTGTACCGTTGTCAAGCCTCAAGTTATGGGCTCCACACATAGTACCAGTGTCAAGCCTCCAGATGTAGGCTTAACACATTGTACCGTTGTCAAGCCTCCAGTCGTGGGTTCCACACATTGTACCAGTGTCAAGCCTCCAGATTTAGGCTTAATACATTGTACCGTTGTCAAGCCTCAAGGCATGGGTTGCATACATTGTGCCAGTGTCAAGCCTCAAGGCATGGGCTCAACACATTTCGCCAGTGTCAAGCCTCCAGTTATGGGCTCCATACGTTGTGCCAGTGTCAAGCCTCCAGTTATGGGCTCCACACATTGTGCCAGTGTCAAACCTCCAGCCATCGACTTCATATATTATAGCAGTGTCAATCCACTGTTGATAGTGTTTGGTTGTTATTTTTTCAGAGAATGCACCATTGTGCTAGAGAGTGAAGGTGAACACAAGGTGTCGCTAGGGGTGTCCTATGTGGTGTCCCAGGCATCCTGGACACCCAGCTACGACCTGCGTTTGTTCACTGGAGAAGGTGTGCTTAAGGTGAGCCAATTATTTCAATTGCATTCAGTGTCATGCTTGCACATAACATCACAATGGTCTGCAAAGCATTACTTCTGTACATTGACACATAGATGCCTTGTGGAAGGTCACTTGTGTTAGACCCATGAAGATCAGGGCTAGAACTGATCTTCAGAAACCCATGCTTGTTTTATAAGGAAACTAACAGGATCAGGTGGTCAGACTTGCTGACTTGGTTGACACGTCATTGTATCCCAATAGTGTAGAATGATACTCCTGTACTTCCTGTACATTGACACATGGTAGGTCATTTGGGTTAGACCCATGAAGATCAGGGCTAGAATTGACTTGGTTGACACGTCATTGTATCCCAATAGTGTAGAATAATGCTCATGATATTGATCACTTGATTGTGTGGTCCATATTATGTAAAAAGATTACAGATCCTAGCCATATAGCTAGAATAACCAACCAACCACATCACTTGGGTCAGTTAGTCTTACACATCATTGTTGAACATTGGTAATATACCTTTGATTATCAAGAACACCCGTTTCAGATCATGTACTATGGGCAGATAACTCAGACAACTGGTGAGGACTGGAAGGATGCCAAGTTGTTCCTGTCAACCGCCAGTCCCAGCATTGGAGGCATGGTACCACTGTTGGGCACTGCGGTACTCAGCACCCAGAGACCGATCAGCTATGTCACAAGAAGCAGGTATGATCAATGTCTACTACCCTACCATTTAGGTTACCTGAATGAAGGATATCTCCCTTATCCTTTGAATTTTGATTATTTGTATCTTTGACCCAGAGCGTAGAGATAAGAGTGGAAATCAAGTAAATCAAGTGTAAAATGATTAGGCAAGTCAAGATTTCTTTAGCTGTCGGCAAAAATTTAGTGATTTTGCAGGTTCCCTTGGAAATTTTGTTGTTTTCTTTTTCAAGGTTGTATACATTGCTGTAAGGTACGAGGGGATGTCAATAAGTTTTGAGCCTTGCATAGAAAAACACAAAATATTGGTATGAACCACATTTATTTTTCAACATAGTCCCCTTGTGAGTTAAGACACTTGTTCCATCTTTTCTGCCAGGCGCTGATGGCATCTCTGTAGAAGGCGCCATTTTGGTCCTCAAACCAAGCCTCAGTAGCAGCAATAAGCTCATTATCATCCTGAAATCTACGACCACGCAAGTGTTTCTTGAGATTTGGGAACCGATGGTAATCACTTGGTGCCAGGTCTGGAGAGTAGGGGGGATGCGGCAAGATTTCGTACCCGCATTCCTGGACATCAGCGGCTGCAACGCGAGAGGTGTGTACTGGAGCATTGTCTGGATGTAGAAGAATACCACGTCTGATCTTGCCTGGTGCTTCTCCTTGATTGACTGTCGCACTTGCCTCAACAAGTTAGCGTAATATTCCCCTTTCATTGTTCTTCCTTTTGGTAAGTAATCTATGTGGATGACACCTTTGCTATCCCAGAAGACTGTCACCATTACTTTCTGCACTGATCTTGAGGCTTTGAACATTTTGGTCTTGGGAGAAGTGACATGTTTCCATTCCATGGATTCTTGTTTGCTCTCAGGATCATAGTGGTGGATCCAGGTTTCATGTCAGGTTACTAGCCTAAAGTGAAAATCTTCTGGATTCTTGTTGTATCTGGTTAGCATGGAGTTGCTTATGGTGACCCTTGTTTGCTTCATTGCATCTGTAAGCATTCTTGGCACCCATCTTGCGCACACCTTAGACATGACAAGATGTTCATGAAGAATTGTCTTGATGGATCCATGTGAAATGCCTGTGGTCTCCTCTAACTCGTGGAGTGTGATTCGACCATTTTCCAGCACAAGTCTATGCACTCTGTCAATGTTTTCCTGACTAGTGCTTGTTGTTGGGCGACCTAGACAGGGGTCATCTTCAAGACTCTCTCTACCATGCTTAAATGCATTGACCCATCGTTTGATGGTAGCAGATGAAGGGGAAGACTTCCCATAAACTGCTGAAAGCCGTCAATGTTCTTCGCCGAGTTTCCTTCAAGAACTAAAAACTTAATTACTGCTCTATACTCAATTTAATTCATTTTCACTGCCGTGAGAATGGTCTCTTTCTGTCAGTGTAAGCTGTTCAATAACTTCTGAGAGTAGGATACCAAAACTTATATATCACATCAGCTACACCCCAAGGTTCAATGTCGTACCATAGGCTGTGACACCTGGGTAAGAAAAATGTTCAAGACTCAAAACTTATCGACATCCCCTCGTAACTCTAACTTGGGCCTAAATGACAGTCTATTTATATTGAAATTAAATGAGTGCTTATGTCATACTATGTTCATGACACAGTGTTGAAAGTGAGTTTTGTAGACATAGTATAATATGGGCGTGAACATAATATTCTATTTATTACTGAAGTAGTCAGATTTAGGAAAATAAGCCCAAATAAACCCAATAAGCAATGTATTTAACCTGCGCATCAAAATCATGTTGCATATCATATCAATTAAAGGTAATCAAACTTAAATTTTTTCAGCGTCTAAAGATTTGGTATTGAAAAAATCTTGAGTAATTCTAAATGCAACTAGAATGTGCAACAGCAATAGAATACTAATCATGGTTTATTGACCCTTCACTGATTGGCCTATCTATAAATAGCAACCAGTCAAATAGCTGTTTCCTTTCTGTAAACAAATCGATAATGGTGAGCAAGTGTGACCAAAAGCTTCCACATGCTTCCATGCTTTACAAACAGAAAATAACTTTGATAGAGGACTACTGGATGCATTGATTGGCATGTACTGTGTTTCACAATCAGAATCAATTTCTGGTGATATTTTGAATGAACTTGGAAGTGCAATATTTTAACAATGGGAACAAGGGTTTGAAGAAGACTGTTGGAGTGAAGACATGGCTGCTTTGTCAACAATATGGGTTAAGAGTAAGGCACATATACACTTCCAAAAAAGTAGAGTACCTTCATTGTTTTTATTTAAGATTAAAAAAATTTAGGAGATTTATCAGAGTCAATCAATGTTGATATGATGTTATGGAATGTTTTGAGAGTGCATCACCATTTGCACTTCTTTACAAACATTATTATTTGGAATGTAGTTGCTTTTGACAGATGTTTGGTGTATGGCATGTAATTTGCACGATTTTCATTTTAAAACAAACGACTAGAAACAAACACTAAGAAATGTATGATGCAAGATGAGTGTCTAAGTTAATGTTCTTAGTGATTTCTCGACCTTGAAAAAACATCAAAATCAAGAATGGGACCCCATGCACGTGTATGGGGCTACTGCGTTGTGCACGCACATCTCATGCATTGTGTTTAAGGGTGGTAATAGAGGGAAATGGTGGTGCATTCATTAGCTGTCCTTGAAACGTTTGTTAACGTTTACACTTCCTATCCAAACTGAAAGTTCATTATCCCCTACTTTTTTTGAGAGTATATTATTTCTTACAGCATGTGGATAAAGGTGTATTAATATAAGCCATTGTGTGGTGGATTTTGTCTAATTCTATTTTTGAATAAGACAAAGTTGCACCTGTTACCCTTTTCTGAAACAACTACCCAGATTTTTAAAAGAGATGGTGGGTATCTAAAACTATAGATACCCACTTGAAATTGGAAATACCCGCTTTGTTTCAGAAGTATGGGTATCATACCCATATGACCAAAAGCTTATCTGAAGCTCTGCATTACCAGGAGAAAATGGTATTTTGCCCTAGGGCATAATATACGAAATATGAACCCCAATATTTTTGCCCTCATAAGTAATAATTTATTTTATTTGTATGTATCTTGACATTTCAGGTATGCATCGCAACAAGTAGTATTAATGACTTGGTGTAGCTGTATTTATTCTTGAGATAATTCACCTTCAACACAGCCATTACTCCAGACATTTTGTACACATTTTGAAAGTCCATGAAGAGCCAAGTTTGATCATGCACATATAGAATCGTCTCTAATTATTACACTTACACATAACACAGACTGTCATATCTGTCATACTATAGCAAATATGCTAATGGTTTCAACACAGATTAATTAATCCTAGAACCTGTATATGTTATATATCACTAGACTCAGGGTAGCCAAGACCTTTTTAGTCCCTGTATGTGTTATGTATCACTAGACTCAGGGTAGCCAAAACCTCACTAGCCCCTGTATGTGTTATATATCACTAGACTCAGGAGAAAATAGTATTTTACCCGAGGGCATCATATAAGAAATATGAATCCCAATATTTTTGGCCTCATATGTATTTTGACATTTGTGGTATACATAGCAACAAGTAATATGAATGACGTGGTATAGCTGTATTTGTGCTTCAGATAATTCACCTTCAGCACAGCTGTTACTCCAGACGTTTTGTGCACATTTTGAAAGTCCATGAAGGGCCAAGTTTGAGCACGCACATATAGAATCATCTCTAAATATTACACTTAGGCATAACACAGACTGTCATATCTGTCATACTATAGCAAATATGCTAATGGTTTCAACACAGATTAATCGATCCTTGACTCTGGCTGATATATCACTAGTTTCTGTTGAACTAAATTTATGATATCATTTGACTGTGGCTAGCCAATACCTCACTAGACCCTGTGTAAATTATATATCTCTTGACTACGGATAGCCAAGACTTCGCTGGACCCTGTATATGTTATGTATCACTAGACTAAGGGTAGCCAAGACCTCACTAGACCCTGTGTAAATTTTATATCTCTTGACTACGGATAGCCAAGACTTCGCTGGACCCTGTATATGTTATGTATCACTAGACTAAGAGCAACCAAGACCTCACTAGACCCTGTGTAAATGATATATCTCTTGACTACAGATAGCCAAGACTTCGCTGGACCCTGTATATGCTATGTATCACTAGACTAAGGGTAGCCAAGACCTCACTAGACCCTGTATATGTTATATATCACTAGACTCAGGGTAGCCAAGACCTCAATAGCCCCATTGGTTGACATTGCCAGGAGTTCATCCATATAATGGTCAGTAAGACAGAAGAAAAGTGCTTTACTTTGACAAAGCCAGTTAAGCACTTTAACCACTGGGCCCTCCAACCACCATTATATGCCATTCGTTGATGCGACAAGAGCAGCAGTTATTATTCTGACAAAATCTCTGTTGTTTATAAACATACTGGGGAAAATCTTGTTTAGATACCGGCCTAGGCTAGAAGGATGTTCTGTGCATGGAAAGAAGGCATCAAGGCAAAATGGATTTTTTTGTGAAGATGTGTATGAGTGTTCAAAACATAACATATCTTCAACACCTAGACTCATGAGCTATACTCAATCAAAGGTATGTTTATGCCCTAAGATTTGTATTTTGGCACCTTTATCAGGTCTTTCCAAAAGTCAAGAATCAGTACTTATGCTCCAGTGAGGAGCTGGTGTCGGAATCCTGCAGGACGTTTTGAAGACTTAATGGAATCTTTTGGTCCAATGCCATTTGTTGAGACAAAGGTATGAAGGCATTGTATTGCATGTGTCACCAAAAAGAATATTGTCTTTTGTTACATGCTTTGACTATTTAAGTTAGGAAACATTTCTTGATTGTTCAGCTTCAACTTTTGAACTCAAGTCTCTCATCCAAAAATGTGAAAATAATCTGTCTTGTTTATCCTCCTCTGTCATTAATGGATTCGAAATACAGAGAAGATATCACACAAATGTAACGGTTGTACTTAACATTTTTAAACTCACCTGAATATTATTTCCTCACCAAATCAACTTTGATGCTTGGTATTGTCACCATGGCAACCATGTTGCAAATTCTGTGGCCATTAGTCATTGTTTGTTTGTAGTTTGTTCTTGGATTCATCACATTCTAGTGTTTGTTACATCGCTGTTGTGACCCATGAACATCAGGGGTAGAATAGGCCTTCAGAAACCCTTGCTCGCCACAAAAAGGCGACTATGCTTGTCATAAGAGGCAACTTACAGGATCGGATGGTCAGACTCACTGTTTTGGTTGACATGTCATCAGTTCCCAATTGCACAGATCAATGCTCATGCCGTTGACCACTGGATCGTCTGGAGCACACTTGATTATTTACAATCCACGGCCATATAGCTGGAATATTGCTGAGTGTGGCATTAAACTAATCTCACTCACAACATCGCTGTTCTGTTATCATTACACATGCACAGTGTATTTGGAGACTACTGCTGTGAGGATATGCTTGGATAAAAGATGAATGGACAGTTTTGTTGGGGCAGAGTCAATGCTAGAGGAGTAGGTGTAACAGAGACAGACACTTTCTTAGTTTTTTATGTTTTAAACTGAAGCCAAATAATGGTGAGCTGGCACATGCTTAACATAATACAGATGCTCACTGTTTCATGTGATCTCTAGTCACTGAAAATACCTAATTTGGAAGCAAATGTAAATTTATATTCTTATGATGGGAATGACAACCATCCTTTGGGCCACTGATCAACAATCTCAATCAAGAAAAATGTCAACAATACTATATTTTGTTTTCACATTTTTGTGTACTGGTATTTTTAGTGAACAGTTTCCTTTTCAATTTTCCATTTTTCACTTTTCATGATCACTAAACTCGTGTCGTTAATTCTGGCTTTGCCTCATCATGATATGTTGGGCAGGTAATGATCGCTTTGAAACTGGTTGTTTCTTACGTAGAGGATGGGGACACTGAGGTGGGTCATGGACTCAATCATATTCTGATGACATTCCCAAATGTAGTCTTAAAATTTTCAGCAAACTATTTCTTTATGAGTTAGCCTACCCCTCTCAAAATCGTTTGTCAAACAAACCGACTTAGCCATGTAAGAAACGATGAGTCCCTGATGTTTAATCCCTCATATATTTCCAGGTGACTGAATCGACCACCAGCACATCCTACGAAATTGCTCGTCAGACATCGATCCCAAGTGACAACCTGCCACACAAGGTGTCTGTGGGAATATTTGATGTGAAGCCCAAGCTGGAGTATATCACTATCCCTAAGGTGGAACCAAGGGCATATCTCCAGGCCAAGGTCACCAACAACTCAGTGTTTACTCTCTTGCCAGGTGCAACCAGCATATTTCTGGATAACAGCTTTGTTGCAAAGGTGAGGAGAGTCTTGACACACCTAAAGAAACTAACACAGAAGTGTCACTCTTGGACTTGCATAGCAAATAAAGTCTCACAACACAGGATCTTGCATGGCAAAGTCAGTGTTACAGCACATGAGTTTGCACAGCAAAGTGTTTGTTTGATTGTTTCATAATTTACGCTGCCTCAGCAATATTTCAGATAATTAATGATGATAATAATAGTCCTCCTGTGAGGTGCTAGAGGGTTATTAGTCACATGACTTATCCCACCAGGTACCCATTTTGTGATGAGAGTTTGTAAATAATCAAGTCTGGAGAAGATACTGAACTGACATGGCATCATACAACCCAAATGGGATATGATGACTAGTAGGTAGGTTAACCAGCAGAGTGAGAGGTACAGCAAAATGGGCAGCTCCGCAGATCAGTTGTAACAAGATGCAATACCTGCTTCTATTCCAGGCTGAAATCAAGTTGGTGTCCCCGGGGGAGGAGTTCTTGTGTTCTCTGGGTGTCGACCCTGCAGTCAAGGTCATATATAAACCATTGAAAAAGTTCAAAGCCTCCACAGGCCTCATTAGTAAAACCACCAACACAACCTATGAGCAAGTGGTCGAAATCAAGAACACACATGAGTATTCCATCGATATTGTGCTGAAACTTCAGGTGCCCCGCAGTAGTGATGACAAAATCAAGGTAGGTAACACCCTCCAGTGTCTTTGTTTTTCCATGATTAATATCTGTAAATACAACTGACTTGTTGACTGATTGTTTCCACACATATGGACATGGCATGTTGTCCATTATCTGTCTCTCTGTCCATCAGTTGCTTCAACTTCAAAATGGCTTTTGCGGTCACCATGAAACTTGGAGGGAGTCACTTGGGGACTATCATAACTGTCTTTCTTCCTTCTTAAGAAGGAGAAAACATATTCATATAGAATGACTACTCATGTATTGTGATTTTAGCTTTACTTTGATTGTGTTTTATGTATGACCTTAATCAGAATCACTGATGGTACACAGTATTCCCCAGTCTTTTCTTGTTAGTGCATTATATGTATATAATTATTATATCTCTGAAAGATAATGTGTGTTATTTTTTCTCTACAGGTGACTCTTCTGGTACCCAGTCTTGATCTGAAACACCCAAAGAGGAATACCAACCCCCATATCACAAAACAGTACCATGTAGTATGGAAACTGGACCTTGCCAAACAAGTGACAAGGGAGATAACTCTTAAGTACACAGTAGACCATCCACCACAACAGGAGACATATTTGACAGAAGCATTTGAGAAGGAATGAGCTGACCTATTATGAAACTAAAAATATGAATGGGTGGATACTTAATTATATTGTTTACATGTTTACATGTCGGCTTTATAACCATATTATTAATTTTGTGGATGGTCACTCACTTGAAATGGGGAGGAATACTCCTGGGCAAATTGGATCCCACATACATTTGACTGCAGCTGTTTGAATTCCACTTTGATTATGATCTGTCAGTAAATTACGCCCTGATTATTGAGAGAAAATGTATCAGACATGTTGGTCCTATCAATGAATGAAGGACTCGCACCCACAACCAACATTTTGGAGCTAAATTCCCCACTATGACACACCATAAAAACTGCTAACAAGTGCATCTTAATTCTCCTATGTTCAAACTTAACATGTGTTATATCTATCCACTTTCTAAATGGCATTTTGTATTCAATATACTGAAATTGTTATACCAATGACGGTAACATTTCTTGTAGAATGCTGTTATATATCAAGTCTTTCGTATTTCTGTGGAGATCATTGAAGTGGGCTTACTTAATATCCATATGGCTGTCCGCATATATGAGGCAATATTTTGATACATACACTATATGTATGACTTGTTCAAAGAGCAACGTGCCTTACCTTTGCCATAATATTCATATCATGCCTGAGTGATCTCTACGATTTGACTTCAGTGTGAGAACTGTGATTGTCAAATACTTTTAACAACCTGACTTTACAATGTGTTGATCCAGTGTGGACTGTTGATGATTTCTTCTAGCAATGCAACTGATGTTTTGTTTACACCTTGTTGTGTAATATATATAACTATTGACCAAAATGTGACATTTTGTGTTACTAGTTTCTTTGTTTAAAATGTGCAGTAACTCCCAGCAAAAATAGTTTAAAACATGTTTATAGTAACAACCAATTTGTAAGCAGTATGAGGGAGCCTAAATAGAGAGGGAAAAGGAATGCCTCGAAAAGCCGCTGAACGTACGTCTTGTAGCCAATATGGTGGCAGCTCAGTATTTAAGATTGAGCCTGTTTTTTTAGCAACTCATGACATTTGCTGAGTGTTGTGACATCTGAACACCTATATGTAGAAGATAAGTTAACTATGTTGTCACTTCAGCTTAAGTCAAATAATTGTTATTAGTGTCAGTATTGGCACAGTAGATTTGTAGTTTTGTTTCAAGTCAGTATTTTATAGCTCACTGGCTTCCATTCTCGATTCACCGACTAAATTAAGTCAATAGAAACTTATTACACACATTCTTTTTATTTGTAGAATTGAAACATACCTTTAGTTGAAAGGTATTTGCAAGTAATAGTGATTGTTTTATGACGTTGTTTAAATGTTCCTAGCTATTGCTTCAAAAAAATCTTTCACATACATCTTTCATTCTTATGAGGGGAATATACTATCAGGTGAAATGGGTTTGCACATGTTAAAAAAAACATGTTAGGGTGTATTTGAGGTGTGTGAAAAATGTCACATATCGCTGATTTGATCTGATCAGCCATTGAAGTAATACACTGTGTTGTTCAAGTGTTTCTAGTTATTATTCTAAAACTTCTTTCACATACACCTTTAATTTTTATGAATTAATACATACCATGAGGTGGAAGGTGTTTACAAGTAATAGTGATAGTTTTATGATTTTAGAAAAAGTGTTTGATCTGATTCGCCATTGATGCTGGTGATGCTTGAGGGTTATAGTTCTATAACTTCTTTCTTTCTTGTTAATCTTAATGTGTCTTGTTGATCTTATTATTTGACAAAACTGGAAAGGTGTTTATAAAGCTTTGTGATAATTTTACACTCTCTGTTTTTGAGGGATGTGTGACAGTGTCATGCCATTCATGCCATTCCCCATGTGCAATAAGATATCTGAATCAATTGTTAATATGAACAAAAATGTCTCAAAGTAGATTTTTTTAAAAGGACAGCTGATGTTAACACATGTTCGAGCGATACTTTTACGCTCTGAAACATGTTTTGGGAGGGATGGCCATGGTGTTTCATATATTCTTTTATTCATTCACACATGTCCTTTTTTTTCTTTATTTCTTTCATTCATTCACTTATAATGCTTGCTCTTAATTCTTCCTATAATTCATTCATTCATGGTAAAATTCCGACTGATACAATATACGGGCTGCAGTACTGTTAAACACAGCTGAAGTTGCACTGGGAACGAACCAAGTCACTGTGTGCATTGGAGCATGACGAGACACGTTAATTAGCACAAATGTTAAAGAAAGCAAGGGTGTGACCTATCCCTGTTGCAGATTATCCCTGGTAGTATTAACCTGCTAACCTCCAAGCTTCAAAGTGTCCAGTCTAATGGTGTGTGGAGTACAAGGGTTTCGTTGTACATGTATTGGATTGTTTTCACTGTGATTAAGCTGAGAATTAATTGAGAATACCCTGTGCATGATAAAAAGATTATGTTACAAATGTTGTTTGGTTTGTTTGACAAATGTTATTTAACTTTGTTTTACAATATCTGTGAAAAATATTCTTGGTTATTTATAGGTCCAATAGACATTCCTATAGTTCATGTACATCACCTATCTACATCCTCTGCCTTAATACTCATGTCTGTTGTATACTACATATATTATCACCAACCCAGTCATAGTAAGTAAGAGTATATTTTATCTTCCTGTTTGTACGTTTTAGAAACGTTTACATAGTCTTTGTTATATACATTAATAAATGTATGGTGGATGTGGTCCTCCCACCCCAAATTGTGCATAGTCTTTCTTGTCAGCTTGGATGGGTGCTCATGATATCAGTCTCTGGTTTGTTCGATCCAGATTCAGCACAGCACTGGTCTTACATAACCAGTGCTTGTTGCTAGAGGTGACAGGATGGTGGTCAGAATCCTTGAGTTGTTGTGGTACCAATGCAGAAACACAGGAGATTGTTTCTGCGAACACCAGGTGTCATGGACATTTTGTTTTGAATCATGAACACATGTTCATGAAATAGCTGTAATGGTAGGACCTCAGTCATGGACAGTGGAGTAACATGGAGGTGGACTGAGTTTGGTCCTTTGACACATTCTCTAATGCTTTGTACAGACCAGGATTATGAACTAATGTAGATGGAACTATATGACTGTTGGCGGGAGTATTAGTATTCACTAGTCCCATTCCTGTCAATGAACTCCCATCTTGTTCTATACGGTGAGGGTTGTTTTTTTCAGGTGATGCAAAATATTGTTTGCAGTTTTATGGACCTATTTTGTCCCTTAATCGATTGCTTTTGAATTTTAACAGTATATGTTTAATAAACATCTTAAAATGGAAAGGGGTTTGTTCTAGTTGCTAAAGTAAGAAAGAAAGTTTTGATGTCTTTTGTGCAGGTTTGACTTATCAGCTGATGTCTGAGTGTGAAAGCACAGCACTGCAAAGCTATGGTTCTGACGCTGGTTTAATGCCATATCCTTAGCCTGGTAGCATCCTATTCAGTGTGCAAAATAGCCATGGGCTAGTAGAAATTCGGTTGGACCAGTAAATTTCCACAGTCACTGTTCTGACCCTCCAGCTTGTCAAGTTATAATACACTTTTATATCATGCCTGATGAAAATGTTCATCATATTAGCATCATAATGATGAAACCCCAGTGGGCTTTCATTCATAGCTATCTCAAGTGGTTATGTTCATAATATCCACCTCTGGTTGCTCTACCCTGACTGTACAGATTGCAGCGCTAGTGCTGACTGCTGCATCAGTATCCTTGTATCTCTACACAATTGTCAACATACTTGTCAATCTAACTCTTAAGGTAAGTCTGTTTTTATGTCATTAAAGTAATCTGACTATTCTGTGAAAACTTAGACCAAAACCATCCATCATAGTCATGCATTTGTCCGCTATAAGAATGAGTCTCTGCGAGAACGAGTGTGATTGAATCAACACCACATTAACAAGTGCTAAACTTTCCAAGCTGTATTTCTGAAAGAAAAGAGTTCCCTTTAAGCAGAAATTATTGAGAGGTTTCCTTTATTTGCACACGAAACTTAGTATAGATGCATTGTGAGGTCCAAATATTATGACGTCATAATGGAATCTCAAGCCGTATTTACTAATCCCCGGAAATAAAACTGAAATCTCTTAGAGAAAAGGTCGTGTTTCTAGACACGCATGCACAGACTGGTTTATCCATTCATCCATGCGCGGTCGCGCACACACATACGTACATACACACACGTACGCACATACGTACACATCCACATACACACACATACATACATACATACATACATACATACATACATACATACATACATACATACATACATACATACATGCATGCATACATACATACATACATACACACACACACACACACACACACACATACATACATACATGGCATAAACATGATCGGTTCAATACAAATACGATGTACGATGATGTATCAGACTAAGAGGGGACTTATCATCCTCACTTTGTCATGATGATAAAAACAAAATCATGCAAATCTAAAAAAAAATAAATGAATCCTTGAAATAACAAACAGGACAGTAACAAATACGTGAATCACCTACGATAATCATAAACTCATAAGGAATAACTTAACACAAAACAAAACTGAAATTTTAAACAAAAATTAAAATATTACCATATAAACAGACAGACATGTTTAAGCTCGGGGACTTAACTCAAAAAAAAATGTAATCCCGCAATAATACGCTCAGCCTCTGAAGGCAGATGAGTTAATTCCATCGAAGGACACTCGTTTAGAGTAGACTCTGTTGTCGCGGAGATCGGGGACTTCTTCCATGTGCATCAAGTAGTGCCTGTATTGGACAAACAGACAAGCCTCGAGTTTCAGTAAGAGCGTGAATTGGCCTGCAAGATTTAAGTCAAGGGAGCTCTTCTTTGATGGGCATTGAAGTCGGATGATGACTATTTTTATGAATATACAACTTCTTTTATTCTATGAAAGGCGATGTTTCGACATAGATTCTAATGTTGTTGCCTAGCAAGTGACGTGTTGATCACTGGATTACCTGGTCCATCATTGACATTTTTGACAGACCACTGCCATGCAGCTAGAATATTGCTGATTGCAATGTAAAGCTAAACTCACACTCACTCAGCCACTGAACGTACACTTAGAATCAGTCGAACAATGTCATCTATTTCCAGAAATGACATTGTTCCTAGCGTGACGTCATTCCGACTTAGGTCACAGTGAAAATCAAATGACGCCAACAATTCCGAATGGCGTAAATCAAACACTGACGTATCATTCGGTCTGCGTGGTGATGAGTTGGGGCCCCTGAAGTGATACTGGAACTCGTAACTGTATCTTAACCCAATGTGTAGGTAATGAAGTACGTTATAGCCAGGTATGGACTGCGGCTTACTTTGAATGACAGAAGCTCCTGAAGTCTGGAATCTGTAGATGAGGTAAAAGAGTATTTCTCCTCCATCCTGATTCCAGCATCTCGTCCGTCCCCCATTCAGCAGCATCACTGTCCTCTTGGTCCTTCCCCTCCAGATCCTCTACATTTTCCTCCTCCATTTTTTCTTCTTCTCCCTCTCCTTTTTCCCCAGGTCTCTGTGACTCCCGCACCAAGATCGAGTAGCGCAGGTATTCGTTTTCGCTTGGACCGCTTTCAGGATACAACGTCAAAGGCGGAGTAAACATACTAACTCAACAAATGCATATTTGTCAGTACATTACGTCTGTAGCGCAATTACATTACTGGAATATAACTGTAAAGACGGCACACATCCACACTCACGCAACACAGACACAGGTCGGGGGTTTACCTACCGTCACTGCTGACGGTCAGGGTTGTTCTGTGGGAAGATGGCAGGCGTCGGTCTGCGAGGGACCCGTCGGGAGGTGTTGTGGGTCATCTTCATCCGGCTCCTACACATAATAACAGAGTGAGAAAACAACACACTGGAACATCGGGGTGGAAGTACTTGAACATACACAGCGGAAAATGCTGTCATGAATCCCAGGGCATTCTTGCTTGAAAAAGAGGTGCAACGCTTTACCGAGACAATCAAATATGGTTTTTGTAACACTATGATTTTGGAAGAATATCAGTGATATATCAACCATTTATTTGACTTAAGTAGTAAATATTTAATAATAATCTAAGGAATTATACATGTTCCAACTGCATATATACATACATCGCCACAATTTGGTTTCGGTGTCCTGAAATGAATCAAAAGCTGAGAGTAAGGTTACGCTTTCACCGCTCAAGAACGCGAGACATTTACAGATATGCAGGGGTTAAAGGTTTTGAGAGTGAGATAATTTTTGGTCAGTAGATAGGAAAAAAAGAACAAAATGCTAAAAGGTTTGTGCAAGATCTTCGATCGTTAAGATCCAAACGTTCTGTATTGATCGGTGGGTGACACTCGGTCAGACAACGAGACATATCACAAATCTAAAATCTGGCGTTCCATTTTGGCCAATTTTTATTTTACAATTTTCGCTATAATATTTTGAAGATTTTTCAGGTCGGTTAAACAGAAAACCAAGCAAATCCATCTGTACGGCCTGATGACGAAACTATTAACCTTCACTTTCTGTAGAATAATCAACTACAAATTCGGTGATCTAGCTCATTATCCACTAACCGTTTGGTAATTAAACGGACCTTTCCTTGTCCAGACTCGACTGTCTCCAAAGCGCCATCATATATCTGGAATATTACTGGGCGCGGCCTTACAAAAAACACATTAAATCTTAATGAAGTTACATGTTATAACAGAAGAAAATAACATCCCAGAAAAAACTACATGATTGTTAGGGAGGACACAAACTGAACGTGTACTAAAGTCTAATAATGATGAATTTCTCTGATATTAAAATTTTGAAGTAATATGTTTTTGCATATCGTACCTGTGCATTGATAACCAGCATATTGTGTGTGTGCTTGTGTGTATGCGTGTGTGTGTGTGCGTGCGTGCGTGCTTTCATGGGGATATACAGTGTAAAAGTAAATGCGCACTGTGGAGAGTGGTCAGTTTTGACCTAAATTCTGTTTGGTTTACGTAAATATAGCGGCCATAACATGTCCGAGTTCCGTGCTGAGATTCGAACCTGATCCGAAGTCGGACACTTTGTCTACATGACCGAACAGGTTAACCCCATCAACAAGCTGACAAAGTAAGGATGTCATGTGTGAGATAACTCCACACCCTGCTACATAAACATAAACGCATGACAGACTGATAGGTTTCAAATGAAGCCCCACCGAATAACGAATAATAACAATTTAACGCATTTCAAATCAAATGCTAACAAGGCCAAGACTACAGTATGTAACTCACATGAAACTCTCCACATCGCTTGTTTTCACACCCAAAGGGACAACGTGCAAGCTGTTGAAGTTGTGACGGCTGTAACAGTAAAACATCTGTCAAGCAATATATACTACCGGCAAGAAATAAGGGAACTAATGAAATAATAGCGAATTTGAAACTGCTTTAAATGTCCACTAAATCAATTTTAGGCGTCAAGTTCAATATCTGGTGTGTCCACCATGTTGGGCAACACATTCACGGCATCTTGATGGCATGCTGTTAATCAATTTCCGGATGGTTGCCCGTGGTATTGCCCACCATTCCTCTTGGAGATCTGCACCAAGCTGGGCCAGGTTGGCGGGTACTGGGTCCCTGGTGTACACCCTTCGACCAAGAACGTCCCAGAGATGTTCAATTGGGGACAGGTCTGGGGACTTAGAGGGCCAGTCCAATGTCTGGCATGGATACCTACTTGTCGGAGATAAGCGGAGACAATTCGGGCCCGATGTGGTCTGGCATTATCATCTTGAAATACAAAATTTCGGCCGATAACTCTAGCCAATGGAGCCACAACAGGACGCAATATTTGGTCAACGTATCGCTGACCAGTCATGGCTCCGTTAATGATGACCAAATCTGATCGTCTGTCATGTGTAATCCCACCCCACACCATGACACACCTATACCTCCATATCGATCATGGTCAAGAATTGCTGCTCTGGCATATCGCTCCCCGCTCCGACGCCAACAACGTTTTCTGCCATCTGTGAATCGTAGGCAAAACCTTGCCTCATCAGAGAACATGGTGAAACGCCAGTGGCGCATAGCCCGTCCCTGATGCTGCCTAGCCCATGCCAATCTTTGGCGCTTATGGTGAGCTGAAAGGGTGACACCCTTAAAAGGCCGTCTTGCTTTCAGACGAGCTTGATAGAGTCGGTTTTTAACGGCTGAGGTTGAAATACGTCTTCCAGTGAGTGTGCGGAATTCTCTATTGATGGCAGGGGCCGATCTAAACCTATCGCGTAGAGCAATCAACGTAATGAGACGATCCTGTCGTGGTGTCGTTGATTTTGGTCTACCACGCCAAGGTCTCGTTGCAACCCCACCCGTTTGACAGTACTTATCCCACAGGCGTGAAATTACACTTTTTGATTTACCCATCTGCCGGGCAACTTCACATAATGATGTCCCCCCCCCCCCCCCCCCCCTCTATCATCCCCACAATTCTCCATTTTGTTGCTTCACCGAGATACTGCCTCGGAGGCATTTCTGTCAGTGTTGGGCATGCATTATGCGAAATTCCATTGTCATTGGATGTTGCGTTTGGGAGATACGCTACTATAACGGACCCTGTCACAGTCTGGTGCTTAATATTTGAACTCAAATACAAGAACTGTTTGTGTTAGAGTCAGTGTACCGAGTCCGAGTGAGTCTCTGTTTTACTGCCGTGGTCGACACAGGCAACCGATCATCTGCATGGACAGGGGTTGTGGGAAACTATATAGGCCCTGAGATATTGTCCGAAAATTTAATGTGCTTCACAAAGGTTTATTAGAAAGACCTAGCATAAACTCAGATATTAACCAAAACACAAACCGTAGTTCATGCCAGCGCCTAACAATATAAACAGTTCACATGTTTACATACAAATATTGAATGAGTTCTGTACGAAACACAAAATCCCAGCCTAGCTGTTCAAAACTTACTAACTGTATATGCGTATTTTATAAGACATTAATTATTCATTTCTACGTCATTGAAATACTTTGCAAAAATTCGTTGGTTGGGATTAAGGAAAAAGTACTGAAACTTAACACATCCCCGCGCCTAAAAATGTAAACAGTTCACATGTTTACATACACATATTGAATGATCGAGTTCTGTATGAAACACAAAATCCCAGCTTAGCTGTTCAAAACTTACTAACTGTATATGCGTATTTTATAAGACATTAATTATTCATTTCTATGTAATTGAAATAGTTTGGAAAAATTCGTTGGTGGGGATGAAGGAAAAAGTACTGAAACTTAAAACAAACGTCTTTGAAATCAGTACAATCATGAACATGATGAAAATGATGCGTTCGAGCAAGGGAAATCTTTTCTAGACTGGTTTCCGCTCGTTCTAGCAACGGACTGCAACTTGGAGGGCCCTGTAAAATGCCAGGAAACCAGTCTAAATTAAAGGTTTTGTGATATTATTTGCTAACGCTACACTCGTTGAAACAATATGATGGAACAGTGCCTGCCACCTGGCATCTGTGTTTTTCCGGAACAAACTGACTGGAGGTTATTGGAAGGGGCGAGTGGTGACGAATGCCTAACAGGCTCCAGCCTGGTTCCCTTGGTCTGCTGCGCTAACGCCGGCAACCAGACTGAACTGGCTCGTGCAGTAAGCATAATGCCAGTTAAAAAGATGAAATCCCAGTCATCGCATGTTTTTGTACAGATAAAAAGGAGGCGTACGCGTCACGCTTGGGTTACGAGTATATTCGTGCACTGCGGAAGTACCTGATCACGCGACGTCCTTTTCTATAAACCAACAGACATTTGTCAACGTGTGTAGAAATATGTATTGCGAATTCCTTATTCCTTGTTGAAACATTTCACGGGTTCAGATAACTGTAGAAGAGTTTCTGTAATCGACCATGGCAGACGAAAAGAGTGATAAGATAAAGGAGAATGTCTTCCTGTCACCTGAATGTCCAGTGGAGAAAGTAACAGTATATTCCGACAGGGCGGAAGTATGTCGTCAGATCCATACTAGCGTCGTCAAAGGTGTCAATGAAATTGTCCTCAAACAACTGCCGGCGAGCATCGACTCGGATTCCATCAGGTGAGATTCCATATTCCGCGATTATCATTAATCTAACAGTGTGACTTGGGGAGTGGATTTTATTATCACAATTTCATTTTTCTCTCTCATATGTTTCAACCAAAATAAGGAACATCTATCTTGACGGCTTTTACAGTCATTGGAAGCAGGCATTGTGAAATAATTATATGAATGTGTACATGCAGTAACCATGGCAACGTGAATAGAAAAGATGATCGAAATCTGATTTAAATGAACGTGTTTCACGTGCACGTTATATGCAGTCTATATACTCAGCTTCAAATTTGACACTTATTTGATGTCCAAATGTTACAATTTTTAGCTCATAATCTAAATCAACACAGTATATATTGTAACTTTCTGGAGTGAGTGAGTAAGTGAGGTAATATTTAACGTCTTATAGGAAATATTTCAGCCACATTGTGATGAAATCATTTAATTCTGTTACATTCTGTTCTGATAAACTTTAAAAACCTGTGACCAATCAAGGTCCAGGTGGAATAGGCCTTCAGCAACTCATGCTTGCCATAAAAGGCGACTGACTATGCTTGTCATAAGAGGTGACTAACATGATTGGGTGGTCAGACTCGCTGACTTGGTTAACATGTCATCAGTTCCCAAAAGATACAGATCAATGCTCATGTTGCTGATCACTGGATTGTCTGGTCCAGACTCAATTATTTACAGACCGCCGCTATATAGCTGGAATATTGCTGAGTGTTGCCTAAAACTAAACTCTCTCACAGTCACACACTCCCTCACTATGAAAACCTATCAAGGGACAGTAAAACCCACCAGAATATCACAAAAATGTAACTTAAACATCATAATGGTGACATCAATGCAGAATTAGACCTTGAAAAGGTTTGATTTATATTCAAGTGTGTTCAGGTGTGTCCTCTTGTAATCATTGGGGCACATGGAGTATTTGTGTATTGCCATGCTTTATTTCATGCAGATTGCATATGCTGTCAAAACATTTAACTGAACGTAAGTCATATTTCATTCAATATTATCTCAGACACGAAAGGTTTTGTGTCACATACCATTCAAAAACCAGGATATTAGGTTTCCAAGATCGATAATATGCAAATGATAAAGCCTTACAGAGGAGACTTATGATGAAGAGAAGACAGGAGAAAATGCGCCAATTGATTCTATTCCATTGGAAATGTTTCATCTGTGTGGATATTATAATCCTACTTCTTGTCACATGTATTGGAATTGGCTAATGGTATGTTCTCAAAATGGAATATCCCCTTCATTTTTGGAATGGTTTACTTTAACAAGTTTTGATCGCTAAATATTGGCAAGATTTAGATGTAGAATGTAATTATCAGAGATACAGGCCACAAATATGGGAAGTAGGTTTATGATTGTGTTTTTGTTGTAGAGTCGAAGGGACAGGGCAGGCAACAATAGCCGAGGTGACATTCCAGAAAAAGCGTACCACACCGGATGAGGCCGACATTTCCAGCAAGGAGAGGGAACTGGAGACACAGATTGACGACTTAAAGAAGGAAAAAGATCAAATTGAAGCCAGGCAGAATGTTATGAACAAACAATGGAAACTGCTGGAAAACTTTGGGAACACCGTGTCCAAGTCTACGAAAGTAAAGAGTCATGTATTAAAACACCTGAGTAAACATTTTCATCCATAAACATGCAAAACAGAGAAAAACACCTACCATTATCTTACCTTCATATGCAATAGTTTGATTTCATTGGTCAATGACGCTTCATCAAGTTTCTGTGTCACCCCTTCCAGGGGTGAAAACTGGAAAAAATATTACCCACTGAAACTGGCAAACTCTCAGTTGAGAAGCTGTATCATTACCAATCATATGATGTCATGAAATGACGGTTATAGTGCACAAAGTTTGAAAAAAACTTGATTAGCTGTTTCAATAGTTTGCATGTGCACATTTATTACCAATTTATTACCAATTTTCACTGCATTCCTTAAACTATTTTACATATTGAATCGTTTGCAGCTGATTGCAATTTGTGTCTTTTGGAAGACTCTGCCAACATTTAATGTTCAGTTGCTTTGTCTCAAATTTGATGAATGGAACAAATTTAGTTTTTGTTAATCAGGTATTTGTATAATGCGGATATGTTGGTTCATCGTCTTTATCATCTCCCATAAGTGATTATAGTACATTTTGATGTCCATGTATCTTTTGTTAAGCATCCCAGCTCATATTCGTTCAAAACTGGCTTAAGATATGGCTGACCCGTGAAGATCAGGGTTACAACTGATCTTCAGTAACCCATGCTTGTCATTAGAGGCAACTAGAGGGACTGGGTAGTCAGGCTCACAGAGTTGGCTGACAAGTATCCTGATTACGTAGATTGATGCTCATGCTGTTGATCACTGTATTGTCTGGTCCAGACTTGATTATTTACAGAGCGTCGCCATATAGCTTGAACATTGCTGAGTATGGAGAAAAACTTCTCACTCACTCACTCACTCACTCACCCACTCAGAACTGGCTGGTAATGGAGTCTTAATTCCTAAACCCTGCATTCCAGAACAAGAGCACCAACCTGGACACAGCCTACTTCCAGGGTGTGACAGACTTCCTTCAGATGTACAAGGACGAAGGCAGCAAACTCGAGACAACCAGGCTGGAGCTGGCCGAACAATTATCTAAACTTGATAAGAAGATTGGAGCAGCCACCAGCAACCTTTCAGAACTGAGAGCAAATAGGGGTAATCAGGCTGAGTCAAGGTATGTTGGATTACTTGTTGTCAACTTTACAGTTTTCTGACGTGTCATTTTGAATGTGAATTTTGACATTTACATGTTGCATTATTGATGCATCATGGTGTTATTGACTGCGGAAGACATGTTTGTATAGCATTTCTGATCTAATATTCCAGAAATGTCTAGATGAGATATGAAACCTGGGGTTTATGTTCTTGTGGTTTTTTTTATCTCTACTTCAACACCTTCTTGGTTATAGATCAGTTATTTGAGACAACTTCAGGTATTGCTGTACTCGCATATTAAGACTTAACCATTAATCAGGTGATCTATTTTGCACTGCTAACATTGAAATACAATCTGCGTTAATGCCTGTGTATGGTTTGATGCCACTGTAGTCAATACTGTGGTGATATGACATCAAGGGACCCCAGACATGGGCTCCACACACTGTACCAGTGTCAAGCTTCCAGGCATATGCTCCACACAATGTAGAATTGTCTAGCCTCCAGACATGGGCTTCACACAAAGTACCAGAGTCAATGCCTCCATGCCTGCAAGCATGAGCTCCACACAAAGTACTATTGTCAAGCCTCCAGACATGGACTCCATATATTGTACCGGTGTTAAGCTTCCAGACGTGTGCTCAACACATCATACCAGTGTCAAGCCTCCAGACATGGACTCCATACATTGTGCCAGTGTCAAGCCTCCAGGCATGAGCTCCATACACTGTACCGGTGTCAGGCCTCCAGACAAGCTCCACACAGTGTACCAGTGTCATGCTTCCAGCCATGGGCTCCAAACACTGTACCAGTGTCAAGCCTCCAGTTATGGGCTCCACACAGTGTACCAGTGTTATGCTTCCAGCCATGGGCCCCAAACACTGTACCAGTGTCAAGCCTCCAGTTATGGGCTCCACACAGTGTACCAGTGTCAAGTCTCCAGCCATGGACTCCATACACTGTAACAGTGTCAAGCCTCCAGTTATGAGCTCCACATTGTACCATTGTCAAGACTCTGTTGTTAGTGTTTGGTTGTTATTTTTTCAGAGAATGCACCATTGTGCTGGAGAGTGAAGGTGAACACAAGGTGTCGCTAGGGGTGTCCTATGTGGTGTCCCAGGCGTCCTGGACACCCAGCTATGACCTGCGTATGTTCACTGCTGAAGGTGTGCTTAAGGTGAGCCAATTATTTCAATTGTATTCAATGTCATGTTTGCAGATAACATCACAATGGTCTGCAAAGCATTACTTCTGTACATTGACACATAGATGCCTTGTGGAAGGTCACTTGTGTTAGACCCATGAAGATCAGGGCTAGAACTGATCTTCAGTAACCCATGCTTGTTTTATAAGGAAACTAACAGGATCGGGTGGTCAGACTTGCTGACTTGGTTGACACGTCATTGTATCCCAATAGTGTAGAATGATGCTCATGATATTGATCACTTGATTGTGTGGTCTATATTATATAAAAAAGTAGTATATACAATGACAGTTCTGGACCACTTTCAAGAAATGTCTCTACAAAGCCTTATTTACTAAATAAGGCTTTGGTTGGGCCATTAGCTCTTGCTACTATTACCCCTACTACTTAACGTGTGTTGGAGGTAACACTGTGCCGTACGGTACGATCAATAATTCTTCTCTTACAAACCCCCTACCCGGCCCACCCCTCAAGTAGTACAAATTAGGTTCGTCGGCTTTCATATCCACTTTATCTATGTTGTAAGTTTTGACTGACCATATAGGATCGGTGGCCCGCTTACGGCTATCACCCTCGTGTTCCCCGGCTGGTATAGATACATTACCCCTACTACTTAACGTGTGTTGGAGGTAACACTGTGCCTATGTCACGTTTATATCGATGAAACAGTTTAACGTGAACCGCCTACGATCTCTTTGGTGTTCATAATAAAGGCTTGCTGGGCTTTTTGTATCCCCTGTTCTATGTACTTTTTTTTCTCATCCTCGCTGATAGCAGACTTACGAGACTTGGATCGAATATCTTGTTTCATTCCGTTATATTTTTTGAGTTCAGAGAGGATTGAACGAAACTCCTCTTCTGAGATCTTACTGTCAGAGAGTGCCGTGGAAATACGCTCACTCACTGTGTTCAGCTTTGCTTCGGCCAGAACCCTGATCTCGTCGTGTTTCAATGCCTTACGATGAAGTCTACGTGATACTAACTTAAGCGCCAATCCTGCCAACCCTGCCACCCCTGCCGTTATTTCAATACCTAGCACTATAGGTGCGGCCACGATGGTAGCCAACAACCCAACGCCTGCCGCCCCTAGTCCCATGCTGGTTGCCATAAGGGTAGTGTCAGCCCCGTCCACGATATTGAAAGCTCTATTGTACTTCTTACATAGTGCTTTCCGCGTGTCACGGTCTTGTTCTAGTTGACGTTTCACATCACATAACTGCCTCAAGCGGAACCCATCTACGGTTTCCAGCGTCTTCGCTACTTCCTCTACGACTGGGTACAGACCCATCCTATAATGTATATTTTGAAAGATATTTTAATTGGGTTTCAGTTAAAAATCTATCAATGAATTTGAAGTCTACAAGTTCTAGACTATTAGTCAGGGCAATAGGTGAGAGGCTAATAGAATTTCCTGTTGTAATAGAAACCCCACGGAGGCTTATTAAGTGGTTTATAGGACCCGTGGTATCCCGTTGTATAACAATACGACAATATTGGTCTATGTAAGACCAGCGTATTGACACCCCGGGTAAAATTTGGTGTACTATTGGGGAGGTTCCATGGAATAAAGACGTAAAGAAGACTTCTATGATGAGGGTGAAAGGGGAGCATATTCTATCAAGATTACTGCTAAATGTTAATTTATTGTTTGGATAAGCACTTAACCCCTTTTTTTCGTAACCAGTAGATGCTATGTGTACTAATGTATTCTCCGGAATGAAATCCCCGGCCCAGATACCGTTGTTCTTAATCTTAGAGACAACCCCATTATTTAATGTGATATAAGGTGAGGTGAATGTTAAGTTGATCAGCCATTTGGGCTCTTTTAAATCTGGTAACGGCACCCGTCTGTACACGTTGTCTTTGAAGTGCAGGATGTATAATTCATCTTCCTCACCAGGCTGATCGAATCCCTCCGTATCTCCTAGGTCGTTAAGTGTAGTGTTGGGACGATGACTGGTCATTATTATACTATTACGATATAATTTCCAACTGGGTTTTTGATAATAATTCAGGGGTGAACTTCATACCCATGAAGTGTATGTTGTCAGGCAGGAAGATCTTGGTTAGTGATATCTTGTTTTCCACGATCACGTTGACCCCCTCCAGACTGGTGTCGGCTCCAACACCCACCCGCACGTAAACGTTGCAAACTTGATACTGGTGTCGTTTCACCCACCCGAGTTTGATCCCATTCACGATCTCGACATCATTCCCCGATGGTTCCCCTAGGTAGACTTTGATGATCAGTGTTGAGTTTGCCGGTAGACTCTCTAGTATCTTAACCACGCCTTCGAATTCAGACACCAACTGCAATGTCACGTTTTGTATGGTCAGTTTACTCGATAGCATGTGGGCTGCTATAGTGTTGACTGGGCTGACGACTACGCTACGTCTCTGAGTTGGGACGTAAGCCACGAGCAGGGTTCCATTGTTCACGACTTTGTTTAGGTGGTTGTCTTTGTTATCAGTAAACACGTAAGGGGAGACGAGTCTAATATTGAGAAACCAGTCGTTATCGGGTAACAACACCCACTTGTCATCTTCGGTGAAGACGAGCATATATGGCTTGTTTCGGGCGACGGTAGTGCTCTCAACATCGTCTAAGTCGAACAGTTTACCCCCGAACGATGGGTATATTATCCAATTATTATTACCGGTGTTGACAAGGGCGTACTTAGTGTTGACTGTTGCTCTTGTGGTATCTACTATATCACTTAGGGTTCCACCGGAGGGGATTTCAACGCGTTTGTAAATGTTGTTTTTCAGTTGTAAGGCGTACGATTTACCGCGCGTGTCTCCGAGGTCGGAGAGCCCGATATTGACGCATTTTTTCACTCCGGGCCCTTGTGCGCTGGTCATTTTACATGAAGCGTTAAGCTGAGGTATCCTATATTTACAGGATTATGATTTATATCTAACACCGATATTGTCAGCTCAGGTATGTTGCCCTGGGTTAATCTCTTATACTGCCGTGGTGAAAACGACTCGGTTCTACCGTCGTTGTATTTCTCAGTTTTCACCGGCACTGCTCTCAGTATAGTGGAAGGGTGACCTCCTTGAATGTTGTACGTTGTGCTCACCTGACCGAGATGAATGTACAGCTCTCGGTACGGTACTAGGCCGGGTAACTTCGTACCTGTGACGGTTGTTGTTGGTTTTATCTCGTCAGGAGACATACCGAGTATCCTCGCTAATGGTCGGCCGAGCCTCAAGGAGGTTCTTCCGTTGTTGATTAACACCACTGTGCCGTTTGAGTCGTTCATCTTGAGTTCGGCTCCCAGGGGTTTGAAGACCTCGTCGTTTAGAGAGCACACGCTGTAGTAGCCGTCAGTTATCTGACTGCGAGCCCCACTGACGAACAGCTTATTGTTGCTGGCGTTGATGTTAGTCCATTGCGGTAGGTAGGTGATATCGCAGAGTGCGACTTCGAGTTGACCTGACGTGTTATCGATCGCGTGCGTCAGCTGAACGGCCTCACCGCTCGTTATTCCTGGAAGTGTTATGTACATGTTAGAGTATATATGCTCATTATATAATAGTTTTTAAAATGTATTCCCCTGGTGTGTTTTACCCTAAACTGGATGTAGATTTCTCCCCCATGAAGATCGTGGTTGCTCCTGGGTTGTATTTCAATGCCCAGTTTTTAGATGTGTTCGATCAGTATAAGCTTTCGGTGACTAACATTGAGGCAGTCCACGCTTGGTTCAACAACCCTATGCAGTTCTGGCAGAATCAATTAAACTTTGCCGTGTGGTGCGCTACAACGGGGTGTGGTGTGACATTGACCGACACTCGGCGTGGACCGCTGAGTCAGTCTGTGTTCAAATTCCACGTGTACTACCAGGTCAGACGTATCCTTAAAGAGATCAGCGTCCCCCTCCCACAAGACAATGGGTGGAAAGCAATAAACAACGGGTACAAAAGACGGGCCTACGAACGTATTTGCAATGAATTCGAAATAAACCCGAAGACGGATTGGCGTTTGCCGGGTCCGAACCACGGGTTGGGTATTCCTTATGATGGGGGGCGACCAGTGAAAGAAGTCAGTGATGATTTACTGAAACGAGATATACTACGCCAGGACTTTGCTTTGTCGAGTAATGAATGGAGGGATGATCGTATGAACTTTAAAAGTGGGGTTACTTTCACAGTCCAGAAAGTGGAGCAGTCAACCTCAGACGGGTGGAAAATGTTCATGCTGGACACGTCGAAAGGATTCACTCGTGCCGGGGTAGTCAGGTTGAACAACTCGATTCGAACGTACGTGTGGGCGCTGTTGGGTGCGCAGTCGATGACGCGTTCCAACATCATCGGTAAGGGAACTGCTTACGACGCTCAGACACAGTTCGTTTCCAACGTTGAGGATGCTATCAATTCTCCAGTTGATCTCCCGCGGGCCATCGACCGTTACCAAAACGTGTTAGAATACGCCAGATCGAAAGTCAATTACGTGTTCGGCGTGGGGCTGTACATGGCTCCGAGTGATATGCAACTGAGAGTAAAAAAAGTGGTGGGTTATAACAACAAAATAGTCATAGCCACGAAGGATCAAAAGTTGGGTATCAACCCCGATATTAACTCCCCCTATATCTCCCACATTCCACCACGTGAAACGGGTATAGTGGCGCCACCCCCGGAGTCTAAAGTTCATGTGCCCCCCACACACCCCCATATGCATGTGGGGGTACCCCCCTATCAGCAGCATATTGATAATAAAACGGCCCTGGCGGTTGGTGGGGTAGCTTTGGGACTTATTTGGTTAAAAATTTCTTAGCCGCTACGTACGCCAGACCAGCCACGGCGACGATGGCTGCCCACAGGTTTTGACTGAACCACGTGGCAGTTTTAGCCAAAACGTGTTAGAATACGCCAGATCGAAAGTCAATTACGTGTTCGGCGTGGGGCTGTACATGGCTCCGAGTGATATGCAACTGAGAGTAAAAAAAGTGGTGGGTTATAACAACAAAATAGTCATAGCCACGAAGGATCAAAAGTTGGGTATCAACCCCGATATTAACTCCCCCTATATCTCCCACATTCCACCACGTGAAACGGGTATAGTGGCGCCACCCCCGGAGTCTAAAGTTCATGTGCCCCCCACACACCCCCATATGCATGTGGGGGTACCCCCCTATCAGCAGCATATTGATAATAAAACGGCCCTGGCGGTTGGTGGGGTAGCTTTGGGACTTATTTGGTTAAAAATTTCTTAGCCGCTACGTACGCCAGACCAGCCACGGCGACGATGGCTGCCCACAGGTTTTGACTGAACCACGTGGCAGTTTTAGCCAGAGCGCTCAACAACCACGAGACGATGCTACCCAGGATGCCGGGAAGGGCTTCGGCGGCTTTACCAGCCAGTTTAGCTAGGCGTTCCCCGAGTTTTTTTATCCAGTCTTTAACACCCCCACCGCCACTTGGAGTTCCGCCGCCGCCAGGTGTGGGGGGTGTGGGGGTTCCTCCCACCAGTGACACCACCAGGGTTGATATGATGAAACCCAATGCAGTCAGAATGCTGGCGATGGTGATCCCTTGCTCCCGGAACAATATCCGAATCCTGTTGGCTAAAGTTGTATCCTCATTCAGTATTCTATCGATTGTTTCCCGAATACGACTGATCTGGGATCGAAGCTGTTCACGATTCGAGGAAGCGGATTCCAATCGTGTACGTCTCTCGTCTTCTAAATCGCGTAGTCGTTCATTGATACGACGCTTCATATCATCGTTTTCAGTTTCGTTGAGTTTGGTTTTTTCCCTAGCGATGTGCTCGTCGATTTCGTTCAGTTTCCCCATGTTGTTCACGAGTTCTCCACGCACGCGTTTCACGGCTTCGTCTAAGCCGCGCAGTTCCCTTACCGGAAAGTCAAACCCCGGTAACGGTTTGTCCCAGTAGGTGCTCAACAGTTTTTCTATGCTGTCCGAGGCTTCTGTAGCACGCTGTGGTGTCATTTCATCTCTAGTGGTGAGGTGGGATCTGGTAGCTTGCAGATCTTCTTTAACGGCCTTAGGTATTGCACCACCGTAATCATTCATGTTTAGATTTTTACGGATAAATTCGACACCATGGCGGCTGGCTAGAGTTGACAAGGCCAGTGGTTTTTTATTGCTCTTGTTAAAGAGGTCAACCCCTGGGTCAGACTTAAGGCGTAGAACACCCTTTGTATCAACAAAAAAATTCTTATGGTATCGGCCCTGTGGTTCAACGTAGTTTTTATCTCTTCTTAAACTTTCGTAATAATCATTTACCGTTGTTTCCAAGAGTTCTTGGTTCAATGGTGAACTAGTAAATGAGGTCTCCTGCTCATCATCGAATGCCTGGGCACTAGCGCCCGGCATCTCCGTCATATCTATGTCTTCATCCATTAGTATTTAAATATATTTTATTTATATATAACAATGTACGGCAGAAAATTAGATCCTTTCAGAAGATTGAGAGAGCCATTAGGCGCCAGAGCCGTGCGCCAGTCGGTGACCATCACCAACAATCCCAGCAAGATAGACCAGAATCAAACTCTGCTGGTTAGATTTCCAAACCTTGGTGAGAATGACCTCATTGTACCAGGCACTGTTCGACTGGCGTTCAATATCACGTTGACCTCCGACAACGACAAACGCGCGCTAGTGCGGAACGTGGGTCGAGCCATCATCAAGAAAACGACCGTCAAGATCAGCGGTAACGAGGTGCTGAGTATCGACGACAGCGACGTGTTTCACTGCTACAAGGATCTCTGGAAAAGCGAGGGAGAACGAGTCAATGATGTGTACCAGGGTATCAGCAAATCAACCCAGGCGCGCGTAGGGTATGTCTTCACGCCAGACCAGCTAGACAAGCTATCGGACGGTGAAAAGGCCATCGCTCGAGCATACGGGAATCGATTCTGCGTGCCGCTAGACTTCGAGTTGCTCACGGGACACGCGCCGTTTTACCAGGCCGCGCTGGGTGATAGGCTCGAATATGAGCTCACGTTTAACGACTATAGCAAAGTAGTGATTACGTCGAACGGTGATGAGGCCAGTTATGCCATAGACAACATCTCTCTGGAGTTCGACATGGTCACTAGCCCGGAGCTGGCCAGGCAGGTTCGAAGCCAGTACTCTGGGAAGATGGCTATCCTGTACGATCGCGTACTGAGGCATAGATCAGTCGTGCGAGATAAGAGCGACACTGTGTGGAATATCAACCTGAACGTGCCGGCGCGATCGATGAAAGGTATCCTGGTCGTCCCCGTGGAGGATTACGAGCCATTCCGGAGGGACAGCGAGAAGTTTTTCAACCCCGAGATTGAAAAGGTGGAAGTGACCATCGAGGGCGTGCCCAACCAGCTGTTCAGTCATGGTATGAGACCACACCAGCAGTGGGATGAGATAAAAAAGCTACCAGTGGGGGATTATATAACAAAGGACCTGGACCTCGGCTCCGTGCAGATCGGTGAATACCTGACCACCAAGTACGCCCTATGGTTGGACATGCGATCCACGGATGATGATAAACTGCACGGTAGCGGGCGCCGTATAGATAACGGCAGCGAAGGGATAACCATCCAGATTACTAAGAAGGCTCAACCCGCTGGTAAGTTGAAATTATATCTGTACGTTATTATGGACGCGCAACTTAATATAGACAATGGGAGATTCGTGCAAGCCATCTACTAGTGGGGGAGACCCCCACACCCCCCAGGGGTACCCACAACTGCCCACTGACCCACACTGCGCCATAGTGTGCGGGCAGACTGGCTGTGGGAAGACCGTTTTCGTGTTGGATATGTTGGAGGGTTACTACAAGGATGTGTTCGATAACATCGTTATCATGTGCCCTACTCTGAGCATGAATAAAACGTACGCGCGACCTTGGGTGATGACGGACCCGGACGTACACAAAATCGACCCTGGAACACGCCTGCAGGACTGGTTGAAAGCTCTTCACGAGAAATTTAAAGGGGAACCGACGCTGTTCATACTGGACGACTGCAGCGCTAATCGCGAGATAACAAAAAAGAGAGACATGCTATCGTACCTGGCCTTCTCCGGCCGGCATGCAAATCACAGCGTCTGGGTGCTAACGCAGAAGTTCAACTCGGTGTTGAAAGACCTCAGGGAGCAGACGCGATGGGTGGCCTTATTTCACTGCAAGGACAGGGATTCGTTCGAGGAGTGTTTGAGAGAGAACGATGTGATGAGTAAATTAGAACGGGAACGGGTGAAGAAACAGCTCGCTGAAACTAAACACGCTAAGCTCGTGCTAAAGACCGACCAACCCGTGGCTTATATAGTATGCTAAGCAAAGCTAAGCAAAGCTAAGCTAAAGCTAAGCAAAGCTAAGCAAAGCTAAGCATATAGCTATGATATTTGAAGTGTTTGTCGTGTGCAACTTAACCTTCATTTCTCTGTGTTTTGTCTGCATCGGGTATTATATAGTTAAAACTAAATCTTACTTGTTATATTATAAGATGGAGTGTGAGGAATTGCTCGAACAGTTGGGGGTCTCCCCCAGTGGGGGTGTGGGGGATTCCCCCAAGCGAGAGAAACTGGTGGCGTTGACTGTTGGCGGCAAAGCCAAACATTACTTTGGAGACTACACTCCGGATAAAATTCACAAAATGTCAGCCGAAGAAATCGATAAGCTGTACGCTAGATACGAGTCCCGGCTCGGAGCAGAAATGACAAAGACAATAGGATCGGCTATGACCCAGATATACACCGGTATTGTATCACACTTCCTTCCCATTCCACCAGAGCGCCGACTTTACCTGTGGGAGGACCTCGAGAAAGACCCTTTTATCGAACACGCCGTGAGCTCTATCAGCTGCGGGCTGTACCACAAATATGGTATGTTGTTGGCTCCAGTGACGGCGGCGATTATCACAGCAAAACATTGTCAATTTGAGAGAAAGAATAATAATAATAGTATAGATGGATGCTGCACAGGAAACCCCAGTGGGGGAACTGAGGGAAACCCCTCCCGAGGTGATACCCCCCACAGTGAGGGAAGTGACCCCTTCAGTGGAGGTACCCCCAACAGTAACCAGACAGAAGAATCCTAAGAGAGTAGCTGCCGGTAAAAAACGGTGGTGTAACCAACATAAAGTGACCAACCCAACCCGACTGTTGTTGGCTGTAGGCGTAACTGCTGCCGTGGTTATAACATGGTTATACGTGGGGGTACCCTCCCACAGTGAGGGAAACTCTGGGGGTGTTGGGGTACCCCCCACGCCGCCGGCAGGCCCCACTGTCGACCCGCATATCATGTTATAATTTTAATATTTTATATCATATACATAATGTCTGAGGGGAAAACGTTCGTCAACGACGCATACCACGCCACAGTGGTCGCCAGTCTAGCCGTAGGGTACGCTCGGTTGACTAAAATGGTGCTTAAACAACCAACTATCAAGCTAGATTTCAACCTGCAGGATATGGGTATGCTCATAATGAACCTTGGTATGGCGATGGCCACAAAAGACATCCTAGTAAAACAAGGAATAATACCTGATAATATAATGAAATAAATATAGGGATGGCCACGATAGCTATGATGATCGGTGGGGCGTTAGTGAATGCCCTGGCATTTTCCGGGAGTAATTTCCTCTTCTCAAAACTACGAGATGATCACACGGCTGAAATACAGGAAGAAAGGAAGCGGCACGATCTCGCTACTGAGAAATTACAAAGGGCACAGGCCGAGTACGCTAAAAAACGCCTCCAGAGGATCGATTTTATTAACGAACAACTCCAGCGTGAAAACCATGCCGTTCAAACATTCAACGATGTCGATGAAGCAATGAAAGAATACTACCTACTAACTGGTAAACAATTGGAACCGCTCAATAAACCCACACTCGCTCAGTACTACACACCATCCAAGGGACAAATGAATCGTGAACTGGGCTTCATAGTGTTGGGTATAGCAGCTACTGCGTTGGTTGCTAAGCAATTAAATTAAAATACCTATATAAGTAAACATGAGACCCGCTCCATACCGATGCGAATACATACTTATGGGGAAGACCGAGGCCTGTGGTAGGAAATGCAGGAATCAGGGGTTCTGTTGTTTCCATATGGGAAGTCCTAACTACACGTGTTCTGTGTGTGGTATCGGGGTTAAAGGACACTACTGTCTATGTAAAGCTCACGGAGCGAACGTAGTCAGACATCAACTCATCTACGAGAATAAAAAAGGCTACATAAAAGAACGTAGGCGACTGCTCAAGATAGACTCCAATGCGTGAAAGGGTTACCTCCCTTTACTGTGAACCAATTAGACATTGGTTCTCTTAGGTGTAAACACAATGACTACTGTACGCGAGCTGAAGAGGGTCGCAAAACAGAGAGGTGTGATCGGGTATTCTCGAATGCGGAAGTCAGCATTGTTGAGATTACTAGGTTTAGAAGCCCCTCCTACGGTAACACAATTAAAAGCTCAAGCAAAACAGCTTGGATACACGGGTTATTCAAACCTGGGGAGAGCCGGGTTAACCGCATTGTTATCACATGCCCCCGTAGCAAAACCTCCCACTGTAAAACAACTGAAAGCCGAGGCACACGATTTGGGTTTAGGTGGGTATTCCCGTATGAGAAAACCACAGCTTGTAGAATTATTACGACAGAATAGAGCTATTGACCTACAGTTCGTGCGCACTGAGCGCGCTGTAGGCAACTATTTGAGAGGTTGGCGCATGCACATTGATAGAAACATAGACATTACAGATATCAAGCCTCTGATAGCTGATAAGGTCAACCAGGAACTAAATAACTTAGGAAGTATCAAGTTTCAGATCACAGTGAAAATGTCGCTCGATAAGCAGGTTGGGAGTACCACTGAATATGTTCAGCCTTACTTCCGAGGTCAACAAGAGGTCGCCACACATACAGAGACCATTGATACATCAATCGATACCAGTTTTCAGCAGATACGAGAATACCTAGAACGCTACACACACTTGGGGTCCGGGTGGGCTGTAGATAAAATCGATAATGTCTATCTAGACATAGCTAACTACGTGCCGTTCAGAGGCGGGTCATACCTAGCCTTGCCTCCCTACTATAGGAACAAACATGCCATAGTAAACGTTAAGAATAGAGGAAACGATTGCCTGAGGTTAGCTATCAGGTCAGCCTTATTTCCAGCTGGCACTCATTCAGATAGGCTTTCTAGCTATCCCCAAGATGATGGGCTCAACTGGGATGGTATAGATGAACCTACCCCCATATCCCAGATCACTAAAGTAGAAAAACAGAATAATCTGGCTATAAATATCTTTGGACACGAAGGTAACAAAACAATAGTACACAGGGTCAGCCCGGTGAAGGATCGCCAAGTTATCAATATATTCATGATCCAACGAGGTGAAAAGTATCACTACACGTGGATAAAACATCTCAGCCGGTTGTTGCACGACCAGTCGAAACACGATGGGGAAAAACACTTTTGTGTACAATGCCTACACGGTTTCAGTCGAGCTGATTTATTAGAATCCCACCGGGATGATTGTCAAGGTGTGGGGCAGGCGGCCATACGAGTCGACATGCCTAAGGAAGATAACAAAATCCTAAAATTCAGTAACCACAAGAACCAAATGTCTGTGCCTTATATCATATACGCCGACTTCGAAGCCTTGGTTGTGGGTGGGGATTCCCCCAGTGGTAGCTTCACCCACAAGACACAAGAGCATAAAGCCTGTTCGTTTGGATACATTGTCGTCCGTTGTGACGGGGAAACGAAAGCTCCGGTAGTGTATAGGGGGCCTGACGCGGCTGAAAGGTTTCTAAAGTGTTTGCAGGAGGAAGAAAAAATTATTAGGAATGCATTGTATAAAATCGCTCCCATGCGTCTGACCCGAGTCAACAGGCTAGCTCACGCTAGTAGCACTAACTGTCACGTGTGTGACTCACCACTTAACGGTGATTCGGTGAGAGATCACTGCCACATAACTGGTAAGTATAGAGGCGCCGCTCACAACGCGTGCAACCTCAAGCTTAAAATCAACCCTAAGACAATAAACATCCCCGTTGTCTTTCACAACTTGAGAGGGTACGACTCACACTTGATCATGCAGGCCATCGCGAAAATCGATGGTAATATAACGTGCATCCCCAACAACATGGAGAGATACATCTCCTTCAGCTTAAACGGACTTAGGTTCATTGACTCGTTTCAGTTCCTCCTGTCGTCACTCGACAGTCTGGTCAAGGCCAACAATACCTTCCCTATCACCGATCGATACACAGACGCCGAGACTAGACCCCTGCTTATGAGGAAGGGTGTGTACCCCTATGAGTACATGGATAGTTGGGTCAAGTTCACCGAGACCAGACTACCCCCTATTGACTGCTTTTATAGCAAGCTGAATGAGGCGTCCGTCTCACGAGATGATTACTCGCACGCGACTAACGTATGGAATAAACTGGGTTGTAAGAACCTGGGTGATTATCACGACCTGTACTTGAGGACAGATGTACTGCTGTTAGCCGACGTGTTTGAAACGTTTAGGCGGACGTGTTTCAAGCAGTATAAACTCAACCCCGCATGGTATTACACCAGCCCAGGTCTGTCGTGGGATGCCTTGCTTAAAAAGACCGGAGTTAATTTGGAATTGCTCACAGATTACGACATGCACCTATTCATTGAGAAAGGCTTGCGAGGTGGGATTTCCATGGCATCCAAACGATACGCGAAAGCAAATAATCAATACGTGAAAGGTTACGATCCTAACAAGCCAACCAATCACATTCTCTACCTCGACGCAAACAACCTGTACGGCTGGGCCATGAGCCAGTATCTAGCTACAGGGGGATTCGAATGGGTACCCCACGTTGATGTTATGGGGGTTGCACCAGATTCAAACAAAGGGTATATCCTCGAGGTTGACTTAGAGTATACCAAGGAATTACACACATCACACAACAGCTACCCCCTGGCCCCCGAACGTATGAGGGTTAACCCAGACTGGATGTCTGAGTACCAACATAACTTGTCAGGTGGGCGTGTGACAGACGTTGAAAAACTCGTGCCTAACTTAATGAATAAGACCAAGTACATCGTTCACTATCGCAACCTACAGCTGTACCTGTCGTTGGGTATGAGGCTGACCAAAATACACAGGGTGCTCATGTTCGACCAGAGCCCATGGATGGAGCCCTACATCAGAATGAACACAGACCTACGAAAAAAAGCCACCAGTGATTTTGAGAAAAATCTCTACAAACTCATGAACAACTCGGTGTTTGGTAAGACTATGGAGAACCTGAGGAAACGCGTGACCGTGAAGCTGGTTCGGTCGAGTGAGGAAGACAAGCTCAGGAGATTGATAGCCAGTCCGGCATTCAACCGTAGTAAGATATTCACAGACAACCTGGTTGCCCTACACATGAAGAAAAGTCACATAAAATTCAACCGGCCTGTTTACGTGGGGATGAGCATCCTCGATTTATCCAAACACCTGATGTACGACTTTTACTACAACGAGCTAAAGAAACAGTACGGTGACAGGTGTGAAGTGCTGTACACTGACACGGATTCCCTGCTGATGGAGATTCGAACCGAGGACGTGTACGAGGACATGAAAAAACACCTCGATTTATACGACACCAGCGACTACCCTAAGACCCATACCATACACAGTACGGTAAATAAAAAGGTCCTAGGTAAGATGAAGGACGAGTGTGCTGGCACGCCCATAGCCGAGTACATAGGTTTGAGACCTAAGATGTACTCCATACTGAAAGCCGACAATAGTGAGATCCGGAAGGCTAAGGGGGTTAAGAAGTATGTGGTGAAACAACACATCAAACACGCCAGATTCAAGGAAGCCCTGTTCAAGACCCGTACCTTTAGGCATAAAATGAACACACTTAGAAGTGATGGACATAAGATATACGGACTGACTATAAACAAGACGTCCCTGTCGCCTATGGACACGAAACGTTGGATAGCTATTGATGGGATAAACACATACGCGTATGGACATGAGAAAATTTGAGGCTATTTACTACAGCCCGCGTGGGTACTGGAAAGGAGCTAGCGCAGTAGATAAGCTAGCTAAAATAGCGCGAGTACCCCCGGAGGAAGCCAAAGCGTGGCTTGAAAAACAAGCCCTGTGGCAGATCTATTTGCCGGCACCACGCTACGTGCCTAGAAGGAGATTCGGTATTAACATACCTAATAGCGTTCACCAGGCAGACCTACTGTTCCTACCCCACGACAAGAGGTACAAGTATGCCTTAACCGTAGTGGACGTAGCCAGTCGTTACAAGGAAGCCGAACCCTTGACCATGAAAGATTCGGCCCAGGTAGCCAGAGGATTCGAACGCATATACAAACGCAGCCCGCTGACGTGGCCAACAGAGCTGCAAGTTGACCCCGGACGGGAGTTCATGGGTGCCGTGTCACAACTGCTAGCCAAACACGATACAAAGGTCAGGCGTGGCACGGCCGGAGCCCATCGCAGCCAAGCCATAGTTGAGAGATTTAATAGGACTTTGGCTGAGCGCTTGTTCGGCTATCAGTATGCTAGGGAGATGGCCACCCCTGGAAAACGATCGACTGAATGGGTCACGAGGTTACCCAAGGTGGTGTCGGCAATCAACCATGAAGTCACCCGTCTCACCGGTAAGAAACCGGCAGACGCTATCAAACTAAAATCAATAGTTGCAGAGTCGGCCGCTCCATTGCGTGGGAAGGAGAAACAGATACCAGATAGGGCCCTAGTGAGGTATCTGTACCAGCCGGGGGAACACGAGGGTGATAGCCGTAAGCGGGCCACCGATCCTATATGGTCAGTCAAAACTTACAACATAGATAAAGTGGATATAAAAGCCGACGAATCTAACTTGTACTACTTGAGGGGTGGGCCGGGTAGGGGGTTTGTAAGAGAAGAATTATTGATCGTACCGTACGGCACAGTGTTACCTCCAACACACGTTAAGTAGTAGGGGTAATAGTAGCAAGAGCTAATGGCCCAACCAAAGCCTTATTTAGTAAATAAGGCTTTATAGAGACATTTCTTGAAAGTGGTCCAGAACTGTCATTGTATATACTACTAAAAAGATTACAGATCGCATCCATATAGCTAGAATAACCAACCAATCACATCACTTGGATTTTTTGTCTACACATCATTGTTGAATATTAGTAGCATACCTTGGATTATCAAGAATACCCCTGTTTCAGATCATGTACTATGGGCAGATAACTCAGACAACCGGTGAGGACTGGACAGATGCCAAGTTGTTCCTGTCAACTGCCAGCCCCAGTGTTGGAGGTACAGTACCACTGTTGGGCACTGCGGTGCTCAGTATCCACAGACCGATCAGCTATGGCACAAGAAGCAGGTATGATCACTGTGTAATACCCTACCATTTAGGTTACCTGAATGAAGGATATCTCCCTTATCCTGTGAATTTTGATTGTTTGTGTCTTGTGTCCAGAGTATAGAGAACAGATTGGGAATAAAGTAAATCAAGTGTTAAATGATTAGGCAAGTCAAGATTTCTATAGCTGTAGACAAAAATTTAGTGTTCTTCTAGGCTCCCTTGGGATATTTTGTTGTTTTCTTTTTTAAGGTTGTATATATATTGCTATAAGGTAACTCTAACTCGGACCTAAATGTCAGTCTATTTATATTGAGGAAATTATATGAGTGCCCATGTCATACCATGTTCTGATAGTGCTGATTTCATATCCGAGTTTTTCACCGATGCTTTGTGCTCTTTGATGTGAATGCACAGGGGCCTGCCTGTTTCCCCTATGGAGCTGCTGGTACATGATCATTTCACTTTGTATACACGCCCTCTTGGGCTTGGGTTAGTTTGGCCGCTTCAGTTACCACTGGCTGTTAATAAAGACTCTAAGGATTTTCCAGAGGAGAAGGTAGTGTCAATGCTGGCACTTTTCTTTAGAAGTCTACTGATGTGATGACCGATGGATCTAACATAGGAAATATTCACACAGACAGGAAATTATATGAGTGCCCATGTCATACCATGTTCTGATAGTGCTGATTTCATATCCGAGTTTTTCACCGATGCTTTGTGCTCTTTGATGTGAATGCACAGGGGCCTGCCTGTTTCCCCTATGGAGCTGCTGGTACATGATCATTTCACTTTGTATACACGCCCTCTTGGGCTTGGGTTAGTTTGGCCGCTTCATTTACCACTGGCTGTTAATAAAGACTCTAAGGATTTTCCAGAGGAGAAGGTAGTGTCAATGCTGGCACTTTTCTTTAGAAGTCTACTGATGTGATGACCGATGGATCTAACATAGGAAATATTCACACAGACAGGAAATTATATGAGTGCCCATGTCATACCATGTTCTGATAGTGCTGATTTCATATCCGAGTTTTTCACCGATGCTTTGTGCTCTTTGATGTGAATGCACAGGGGCCTGCCTGTTTCCCCTATGGAGCTGCTGGTACATGATCATTTCACTTTGTATACACGCCCTCTTGGGCTTGGGTTAGTTTGGCCGCTTCATTTACCACTGGCTGTTAATAAAGACTCTAAGGATTTTCCAGAGGAGAAGGTAGTGTCAATGCTGGCACTTTTCTTTAGAAGTCTACTGATGTGATGACCGATGGATCTAACATAGGAAATATTCACACAGACAGGGGATGGTTCGAGTTTAGCAGGAGGTTGGTCACGATGTTCTAAGGTCCTGTTGATGGTGCATTTCTACTAGGTGTCTTGGATAGCTGTTCAGGGTGATGAAGGTAGATTTGCGATGGGCTGTTTCTTGTTGGAGGGGGTGCATATGTTCTTGGCACGTCTTGCGAGGGTTGAAACAATGGCTCTCTTGATCTGGGGGTGATGTTGGATCCATCAGTCATCACATCAGTAGACTTCTGAAGACAAGTGCCAGCATTGACTCTTGATCTCTGTACATCTCATCTGTAAATGCTATCTCACTGGCTTCCCGTATATACTATATAACTTTGCTCATTACCGAACTATGTCATTCACCTGACGAAGGGGCAAAAAGTAGCCCAGAAACTCATGCTGTAAACATAAAGAAGTTGTAAATCCATACCATTTGTTGTCATGTCACCCACCAGCTTCTAAATGCCAATCAAGCAATGTCAGAATAACAATGGTACCCCAGTACATCAAAATCATGTTGTGTATCGCATCAATTAAAGCTACTTGAACTTAAACTTTTCAATCTCTAAATGTTTGTTATTAAAACAGTCTTGAGTAATTCTAAACGCAACTAAAAAGTGCAACTTGTGGTTTGTCAACCCTTCACTGATTGGTCCATCTGTAAATAGCAACAAATCAAATAGCTGTTTTCTTTCTGTAAACAAATCGATAATGGTGAGCAAGTGTGATCAAAATCTTCCACATGCTCAAAATAAACTAGATTTCTTTTGACGTTTTACAAACAGAAACTTTGATAGAGGACTTCTAGATGCATTAATTTGCATGGACTGTGTTTCACAATCAGAATCAATTTCTGGTGATATTTTAATAGAACTTGAAAGGGAAATAACACAGTGGGAACAAGGTTTTAGCAACCTTAAAACAAGTTTTAGAGTGAAGACATGGCTGTTATGTCATCTAATAGTCATACTAGTATCTTGTTTTACACCAATATGGGTATAGAGTAAGGCACATATTATTACTTGCAGCATGTGGATAAAGGTGTATTAATATAAGCTATTCTTTGGCATTGTTTGGTGGATTTTGTCTAATTCTGTGAATAAGACAATTTTGCACATGTTACCCTCATCTGAAATGAATGCCCAGATTTTAAAAACAGATGGTGGGTATCTAAAAGTGTACATACCCACTTGAAATGGGAAATACCCGCTTTGTTTCAGATGTATGGGTGTCATACCAACATGACCAAATATCACTAGACTCAGGGTAGCCAAGACCTCACTAGCCCCTGTATATGTTATATATCACTAGACTCAGGGTAGCCAAAACCTCACTAGCCCCTGTATATGTTATATATCACCAGACTCAGGGTAGCCAAGACCTCTCTAGTCCCTGTATGTGTTATATATCACTAGACTCAGGGTAGCCAAGACCTCTCTAGTCCCTGTATGTGTTATATATCACTAGACTCAGAGTAGCCAAGACCTGACTAGCCCCTGTATATGTTATATATCACTAGACTCAGGGTAGCCAAGACCTCTCTAGCCCCTGTATATGTTATATATCACCAGACTCAGGGTAGCCAAGACCTCCCTAGCCCCTGTAAATGTTATATATCACTAGACTCAGGGTAGCCAAGACTTCACTAGTCCCTGTATGTCTTATATATCACTAGACTCAGGGTCGCCAAGACCTCACTAGCCCCTGTATATGTTATATATCACTAGACTCAGGGTAGCCAAGACCTCTCTAGTCCCTGTATATGTTATATATCACTAGACTCAGGGTAGCCAAGACTTCACTAGTCCCTGTATGTGTTATATATCACTAGACTCAGGGTCGCCAAGACCTCACTAGCCCCTGTATGTGTTATATATCACTAGACTCAGGGTAGCCAAGACCTCACTAGCCCCTGTATATGTTATATATCATTAGACTCAGGGTAGCCAAGACCTCACTAGCCCCTGTATATGTTATATATCATTAGACTCAGGGTAGCCAAGACCTCACTAGCCCCTGTATATGCTATATATCACTAGACCCAGGGTAGCCAAGACCTCTCTAGTCCCTGTATATGTTATATATCATTAGACTCAGGGTAGCCAAGACCTCACTAGCCCCTGTATATGTTATATATCACTAGACTCAGGGTAGCCAAGACCTCTCTAGCCCCTGTATATGTTATATATCACTAGACTCAGGGTAGCCAAGACCTCTCTAGTCCCAGTATGTGTTATATATCACTAGACTCTGGGTAGCCAAGACCTCTCTAGTCCCAGTACGTGTTATATATCAATAGACTCAGGGTAGCCAAGACCTCACTAGAACCTGTATATGTTATATATCACTAGACTCAGGGTAGCCAAGACCTTTTTAGTCCCTGTATGTGTTATGTATCACTAGACTCAGGGTAGCCAAAACCTCACTAGCCCCTGTATGTGTTATATATCACTAGACTCAGGAGAAAATAGTATTTTACCCGAGGGCATCATATAAGAAATATGAATCCCAATATTTTTGGCCTCATATGTATTTTGACATTTGTGGTATACATAGCAACAAGTAATATGAATGACGTGGTATAGCTGTATTTGTGCTTCAGATAATTCACCTTCAGCACAGCTGTTACTCCAGACGTTTTGTGCACATTTTGAAAGTCCATGAAGGGCCAAGTTTGAGCACGCACATATAGAATCATCTCTAAATATTACACTTAGGCATAACACAGACTGTCATATCTGTCATACTATAGCAAATATGCTAATGGTTTCAACACAGATTAATCGATCCTTGACTCTGGCTGATATATCACTAGTTTCTGTTGAACTAAATTTATGATATCACTTGCCTGTGGCTAGCCAAGACCTCACTAGACCCTGTGTAAATTTTATATCTCTTGACTACGGATAGCCAAGACTTCACTGGACCCTGTATATGTTATGTATCACTAGACTAAGGGTAGCCAAGACCTCACTAGACCCTGTATATGTTATATATCATTAGACTCAGGGTAGCCAAGACCTCTCTAGTCCCAGTACGTGTTATATATCATTAGACTCAGGGTAGCCAAGACCTCACTAGCCCCTGTATATGTTATATATCACTAGACTCAGGGTAGCCAAGACCTTTTTAGTCCCTGTATGTGTTATATATCGCTAGACTCAGATTAGCCAAGACCTCACTAGACCCTGTATATGTTCTGTATCACTAGACTCAGGGTAGCCAAGACCTCACTAGCCTCATTGGTTGACATTGCCAGGAGTTCATCCATATAATGGTCAGTAAGACAGAAGAAAAGTGCTTTACTTTGACAAAACCAGTTAAGCACTTTAACCACTGGGCCCTCCAACCATCATTATATGCCATTCATTGATGCATCAAGAGCTGCAGTTATCATTCTGACAGCATCTCTGTTGTTTATAAACATACTGGGGAAAATCTTGTTTAGATATCGGCCTTGGGCAAAAGCAAGGAATTCGTATATCAGGGAGACATCCTTGCAAGATGAATCTGATGAAGATCTGTATGCGTGTTCTGAAAGTATTGAATCAACACCTAGACTCATGAGCTACACTCAATCAAAGGTATGTTTATACCCTGAGATTTGTTTTTTGGCACCTTTATCAGGTCTTTCCGAAAGTCAAGAATCAGTACTTATGCTCCAGAGAGGAGCTTGTGTCTGAAATCTGCAGGACTTCTTGAAGACTCGATGGAATCTTTTGCTCCAATGCCATTTGTTGAGACAAAGGTATGAAGGCATTGTATTGCATGTGTCACCAAAGTAAAAGAATATTGTCTTTTGTTGCATGCTTTGACTATTTAAGTTAAGAAACATTTCAGGATTGTTCAACATCAACTTTTGAACTCAAGTCTCTGATCCAAAAAATGTGAAAATAATCTGTCTTGTTTATCCTCCTCTGTAAATAGTGGATTCATAATATAGAGAAGATATCACACAAATGTAACAGTTGTACTTAAAATTTTTAAACTCACCTGAATATTATTTCCTCACTAAATCAACTTTGATGCTTGGTATTGTCACCATGGCAACCATGTTTGTTTGTAGTCTGTTCTTGGATTCATCACATTCTAGTGTTTGTTACATCGATGTTGTGACCCATGAACATCAGGGGTAGAATAGGCCTTCAGAAACCCTTGCTCGCCACAAAAAGGTGACTATGCTTGTCATAAGAGGAGACTTACAGAATTGGATGGTCAGACTCACTGATTTGGTTGACTTGTCATCAGTTCCCAATTGCACAGATCAATGCTCATGCGGTTGACCATTGGATTGTCTGGTCCTCACTTGATTATTTACAATCCACGGCCATATAGCTGGAATATTGCTGAGTGTGGCATTAAACTAATCTCAATCACAACATTGCTGTTCTGTTATCATTACACATGCACAGTGTAGTTTTTTATGTTTTAAACTGAGGCCAAATAATGGTGAGCTGGCACCTGCTTAACATAATACAGATGCTCACTGTTTCATGTGATCTCTAGTCACTGAAAATACCTAATTTGGAAGCAAATGTAAATTTATATTCTTATGATGGGAATGACAACCATCCTTTGGGTCACTGATCAACAATCTCAATAAAGAAAAATGTCAACAATACTATATTTTGTTTTCACATTTTTGTGTACTGGTATTTTTAGTGAACAGTTTCCTTTTCAATTTTCCATTTTTCACTTTTCATGATCACTAAACTCGTGTCGTTAATTCTGGCTTTGCCTCATCATGATATGTTGGGCAGGTAATGATCGCTTTGAAACTGGTTGTTTCTTACGTAGAGGAGGGGGACACTGAGGTGGGTCATGGACTCAATCATATTCTGATGACATTCCCAAATGTAGTCTTAAAATTTTCAGCAAACTATTTCTTTATGAGTTAGCCTACCCCTCTCAAAATCATTTGCCAAACAACCCGACTTAGCCATGTAAGAAACGATGAGTCCCTGATGTTTAATCCCTCATATATTTCCAGGTGACTGAATCGACCACCAGCACATCCTATGAAATTGCTCGTCAGACATCGATCCCAAGTGACAACCTGCCACACAAGGTGTCTGTGGGAATATTTGATGTGAAGCCCAAGCTGGAGTATATCGCAATCCCTAAGGTGGAACCAAGGGCATATCTCCAGGCCAAGGTCACCAACAACTCAGTGTTTACTCTCTTGCCAGGTGCAACCAGCATATTTCTGGATAACAGCTTTGTTGCAAAGGTGAGGAGAGTCTTGACACACCTAAAGAAACTAACACAGAAGTGTCACTCTTGGACTTGCATAGCAAATAAAGTCTCACAACACAGGATCTTGCATGGCAAAGTCAGTGTTACAGCACATGAGTTTGCACAGCAAAGTGTTTGTTTGATTGTTTCATAATTTACGCTGCCTCAGCAATATTTCAGATAATTAATGATGATAATAATAGTCGTCCTGTGAGGTGCTAGAGGGTTATTAGTCACATGACTTATCCCACCAGGTACCCATTTTGTGTTTGTAAATAATCAAGTCTGGAAAAGATACTGAACTGACATGGCATCATACAACCCAAATGGGATATGATGACTAGTAGGTAGGTTAATCAGCAGAGTGAGAGGTACAGCAAAATGGGCAGCTACGCAGATCAGTTGTAACAAGATGCAATACCTGCTTCTATTCCAGGCTGAAATCAAGTTGGTGTCCCCGGGCGAGGAGTTCTTGTGTTCTCTGGGTGTTGACCCTGCAGTCAAGGTCATATATAAACCATTGAAAAAGTTCAAAGCCTCCACAGGCCTCATTAGTAAAACCACCAACACAACCTATGAGCAAGTGGTCGAAATCAAGAACACACATGAGTATTCCATCGATATTGTGCTGAAACTTCAACTGCCCCGCAGTAGTGATGACAAAATCAAGGTAGGTAACACCCTCCAGTGTCTTTGTTTTTCTATGATTAATATCTGTAAATACAACCATTGGACTGACTTGATGACTGATTGTTTCCACACATATGGACATGGCATGTTGTCCATTATCTGTCTCTCTGTCCATCAGTTGCTTCAACTTCGAAATGGCTTTTGCGTTCACCATGAAACTTGGAGGGAGTCACTTGGGGACTATACTATCTTTCTTCCTTTTTAAAAATGATTACTTACGTTAAATATGATTTTAGCTTTACTTTGAATGTGTTTTATGTATGAGCTTATTCAAAATCAGTGATGGTACACAGTATTCCCCAGTCTTTTGATCAAAGTGCATAATATGTATGATTATTATGCGAAAAGATAATATGTGTTACTTTTTCTCTACAGGTGACTCTGCTGGAACCCAGTCTTGACATGAAACACCCAGAGAAGAATACCAACCCCCATATCACCAAACAGAACCATGTAGTATGGAAACTGGACCTTGCCAAACAAGTGACAAGGGAGATAACCCTCAAATACACAGTAGACCATCCACCACAACAGGAGACACATTTGACAGAAGCATTTGAGAATGAATGAGCTGACCTGTGATGAAACTAAAAATATGAATGGGTGGATACTTAATTATATTTTTTACATGTCTACATGTTGACTTTATGACCATATTATTTATTTTGTAGATGGTCACTCACTTTATACCCTGATCACACAGAGAAAATGTCTCAGACATGTTGGTTCTATCAATGAATGAAGGACTGGCACCCACAACCAAAATTGTGGAGCTAAATTCCCCATTAAAACATGCCATAAAAAGTGCTGTCCAGTGCATCTTAATTCTCCTATATTCAAACTTAACATGTGTTATATCTATCCACTTTCTAAATGGCATTTTGTATTCAATATACTGAAATTGTTATGCCAATGACAGTAACATTTCTTGTAGAATGCTGTTATATATCAAGTCTTTCATATTTCTGTGAAGATCATTGAAGTGGGCTTACTTAATATTCATATGGCTGTCCGCATATATGAGGCAATATTTTGATACATACACTATATGTATGACTTGTTCAAAGAGCAACGTGCCTTACCTTTGCCATAATATTCATATCATGCCTCAGTAATCTCTGTGATTTGACTGCAGTGTGAGAACTGTGATTGTCAGATACATTTAACCACCTGACTTTACAATGTGTAGATACTGTGTGGACTGTTGACAATTACATCTAGCAATGTAACTCTCCTTTTGTTTATACCTGTACTATTGTTGTGTAATATATATAACTATTGACCAAAATGTGACATTTTGTGTTACTACTTTCTTTGTTTAAAATATGCAATAACACCCAGCAAAAATAGGTTAAAACATGTTGGTAGTAATAACCAATTTATAGGTAGTATTAACCTACTAGCCTCCAAGACACGAGGTGTCCCGTCTTATGGTGTGTGGAGTACAAGGGTTTCGTTGTACATGTATTTGATTGTTTTCACTGTGATTAAGCTGAGAATTAATTGAGAATACCCTGTGCATGATAAAAAGATTATGTTACAAATGTTGTTTGGTTTGTTTGACAAATGTTATTTAACTTTGTTTTACAATATCTGTGAAAAATATTCTTGGTTATTTATAGGTCCAATAGACATTCCTATAGTTCATGTACATCACCTATCTACATCCACTGCCCTAATACTCATGTCTGTTGTATACTACATATATTATCACCAACCCAGTCATAGTAAGTAAGAGTATATTTTATCTTCCTGTTTGTACGTTTTAGAAACGTTTACATAGTCTTTGTTATATACATTAATAAATGTATGGTGGATGTGGTCCTCCCACCCAAATTGTGCATAGTCTTTCTTGTCAGCTTGGATGGGTGCTCATGATATCAGTCTCTGGTTTGTTCGATCCAGATTCAGCACAGCACTGGTCTTACATAACCAGTGCTTATTGCTACAGGTGACAGGATGGTGGTCAGACTCCTTGAGTTGTTGTGGTACCAATGCAGCCACACAGGAGATTGTTTCTGCGAACACCAGGTGTCATGGCCATTTTGAAGTGAATCATGAACACATGTTCATGAAATTGCTGTAATGGTAGGACCTCAGTCATGGACAGTGGAGTAACATGGAGGTGGACTGAGTTTGGTCCTTTGACACATCCACTAATGCTTTGTACAGACCAGGATTATGAACTACTGTATATGGAACTATATATATGACTGCTGGTGGGAGTATTAGTATTCACTCGTCCCATTCCCGTCAGGGAACTCCCGACCAGTTCTATACAGTGAGGGTTGTTTCTTCAGGTGATGCAAAATATTGTTTGCAGTTTTATGGACCTAGTTTGTTCATAAATCGATTAGTTAGTAATTGTTGAAAAGTATATTTTAATAAATATCTAAAAATGGAAAGGGGTTTGTTCTAGTTGCTAAAGTAAGAAAGAAAGTTTTGATGTCTTTTGTGCAGGTTTGACTCATCAGCTGATGTCTGAGTGTGAAAGCACAGCACTGCAAAGCTATGGTTCTGACGCTGGTTTAATGCCATATCCTTAGCCTGGTAGCATCCTATTCAGTGTGCACAATAGCCATGGGCTAGTAGAAATTCGGTTGGGTCAGTAAATTTCCACAGTCACTGGTCTGACTGGCTACTGTCACTCCGACTTGTCAAGTTATAATACACTTTTATATCATGCCAGTCACTGGTCTGACTGGCTATGGTCACTCCGACTTGTCGAGTTATAATACACTTTTATATCATGCCAGTCACTGGTCTGACTGGCTACTGTCACTCCGACTTGTCGAGTTACAATACACTTTTATATCATGCCAGTCACTGGTCTGACTGGCTACTGTCACTCCGAATTGTCAGGTTATAATACACTTTTAGATCATGCCAGCCACTGGTGTGACTGGCTACTGTCACTCCGAATTGTCAGGTTATAATACACTTTTAGATCATGCCAGCCACTGGTGTGACTGGCTACTGTCACTCCGATTTGTCAGGTTATAATACACTTTTAGATCATGCCTGATGAAAATGTTCATCATATTAGCATCATAATAATGAAACCCCAGTCTACATTCAAATGTCGAACTAATGAATTATTCAGTGGGCTTTCATTCATAGTTATCTCGTAAGAGGCGACTAACGGGATCGGGTGGTCAGACTAGCTGACTTGGTTGACACATGTCATCGGTTCCCCATTGCGCAGATCGATGCTCATGTTGTTGATCACTGGATTGTCTGGTCCAGACTCGATTATTTACAGACCGTCGCCATATAGCTGGAATATTGCTAAGTGCGACGTAAAACTAAACTCACTCACTCACTCATAGTTATCTCAAGTGGTTATGTTCATAATATCCACCTCTGGTTGTTCTACCCTGACTATGTACAGGTTCCATCACCAGACCACAGTATCCTTGTATCTCTACACAATTGTGCCAACACACTTGTCAATCTAGCGCTTAACGTAAACCTGTTTGCATGTTATTAAGGTAATCTGACTATTCTGTAAAAACTTAGACCAACACCTTCCATCATAGTTGAATCATGCACAGATCCGTATGCAGGAACTCGGCGTATCTTTTCGACTTCTTAGGCTAAATGAAAAAAAGTGAAATGTTTCTCGGGCATCAGCGCGTCACTTTCATTTGTACACGTAACAGTTTTTTTATTGTCATTTAAGAATAATAGTCAAGCAGTCTGGCACATCTAAGGGAATATTTATTTAAAATACAGCAGGTGAGGGTAATATGGTACATAAATTCATATAAGCCTCTACAGGCACAGGTTATTATAAATTCAAATGAAACATCCTAATTTACACAAATCCACATGTATGAAAACCATTATGAAATACGAAAACCAACGTAGCTGTTGTGAAAACCATATAACAAATCGTCGATAGATAACAGAGAGATAACACAGTTGTGACAGGTAAGTGAGATAGGACACAATTCTTAGAAAGCTTTTAGGATGGATATGTTTAACAATATTCGAACATATTAATCTGTGTGCGTGGGGAGGAGACTGAACTAACACAAATTATGGCGTCATCAGTGACTGTGATGTAAGGCGACTGTGACATTATGACGTCATAATGTGACTGGATTAGTACTATAAGTATGTTTTATTTAGTGCGGGACTGAATAAAAAAATACACCAAAAGTAATGTTATTTTAGAGTTCCCTTTAAGCTGAAATTATTGAGAGGTTTCCTTTATCTGCACACGAAAATTAGTATAGATGCATTGTGAGGTCCAAATATCATGACGTCATGGAATCTCAAGCCGTATTTACTAATCCCCGGAAATAAAACTGAAATCTCTTAGAGAAAAGGTCGTGTTTCTAGACACGCACACACAGACCGGTTTATCCATTCATCCATACGCGAGCGCGCACACACATACGTACATACATGCACGTACGCACGTACGCACATACGTACACATCCACATACACACATGAGTACATACATACATACATACATACATACATACATACATACATACATACATACATACATACATGGCATAAACATGATCGGTTCAATACAAATACGATGTACGATGATGTATCAGACTAAGAGGGGACTTATCCTCACCTTGTCATAATGATAAAAAACAAAATCATGCAAGTCTGAAAAAAATAAATGAATCCTTGAAATAACAAACAGGACAGTAACAAATACGTGAATCACCTACGATAATCATAAACTCATAAGGAATAACTTAACACAAAACAAAACTGAAATTTTAAACAAAAATTAAAATATTACCATATAAACAGACAGACATGTTTAAGCTCGTGGACTTAACTCAAAAAAAAATGTAATCCCGCAATAATACGCTCAGCCTCTGAAGGCAGATGAGTTAATTCCATCGAAGGACACTCGTTTAGAGTAGACTCTGTTGTCGCGGAGATCAGGGACTTCTTCCATGTGCATCAGGTAGTGCCTGTATTGGACAAACAGACAAGCCTCGAGTTTCAGTAAGAGCGTGAATTGTCCTGCAAGATTTAAGAGAAGGGAGCTCTTCTTTGATGGGCATTGAAGTCGGATGATGACTATTTTTATGAATATACAATTTCTTTTATTCTATGAAAGGCGATGTTTCGACATAGATTCTAATGTCGTTGTCTAGCAAGTGACGTGTTGATCACTGGATTATCTTGTCCATTATTGACATTTTTGACAGACCACCGCCATGCAGCTAGAATATTGCTGATTGCAATGTAAAGTTAAACTCACACTCACTCAGCCACTGAACATACATGTGAGAAACAATCTATTTCCAGAAATGACATTGTTCCCACGTGACGTCATTCTGACTTAGGTCACAGTGAGAATCAAATGACGCCAACAATTCCGAATGGCGTAAATCAAACACTGACGTATTATTCGGTCTGCGTGGTGATGAGTTGGGGCCCCTGAAGTGATACTGGAACTCGTAACTGTATCTTAACCCAATGTGTAGGTAATGAAGTACGTAATAGCCAGGTATGGACTGCGACTTACTTTGAATGACAGAAGCTCCTGAAGTCTGGAATCTGTAGATGAGGTAGAAGAGTATTTCTCCTCCATCCTGCCTCCAGCATCTCGTCCGTCCCCAATTCAGATGCATCCCTCTCCTCTTGGTCCTTCTCCTCCTGATCCTCCACATCTTCCTCCTCCAATTTTTCATCTTCTCCTTCTCCTTTTTCCCCAGGTCTCTGTGACTCCCGCACCAAGATCGAGTAGGGCAGGTATTCGAAATTTCCATTGATCTCGTATACATTTGGGGGATCCTCATCGAATCTGACTTTCCTCAAAGAACGAGTGTTGTCTTCTTTTACCTTGGGATGTGGGTACTTTTTGGAAGTTTCAAAATGAATGCGAGTTTGAGCCACTTTCGGATAACGCATGTTCAAAAGTTCCTTAGACAATCTTTGCGTACCCTTACAAGAATTACTGGGCTTTGGTTTATCTGGAAAAAGATTCGATGGGTTGCAACTTATAAGTCTCCTGTCTGGCGTATTTCTTCGTAGACATTTACCCATCTCCTGTTTGGACCGAACATGTACCTGAGGCTCGCGAGTTGGTTGAAGCAGCTCGCCATCACCCATGTAACTCTCAAAATCTTCAGAACACACGGGAGGAGTTTTTGTGTACACGTTCGGTAGATTCCAGCCTTCCTGACTCAACCTTGCTCTGATGTTGATCAAAGAATCAGAGACCGGCATCTGCTGTGGTGGAGCTTCCTCTTCCTGGTTTGGATATACGACGTCTTCCTTATCAACACCATCTCCGTCAACACGATCTCCATCGTCGTCCTTGACACATGGACTGTTGGCATATGACAACCTCCTATGAATGGGAGGAAGGAACATCTTTGCTTGGTCCTCGACCAGACTGGTGTTGGAGTAAGACTGCCGGTAGACTGTCGTATACCGGAAGTTCTCGTATTCGTTCACTGGCTCCCTGACTGGCACTGAATCTGGTTTGCCTGCTTTTGACATCCTGTCCATCCTGACATTCCGTCTGATGGTTTGGGTGTGGTCCGGAAAGGTTGTGGAAGCACGAGGAGAGATGTACAAGTCCCGCGTACACTGCGCCAAGCATTCTCTGGTTGGTCGACTCAGAATATACGTGCCTGTCATGACCAAGATGAAAGAAAATACTTCAGAATGTGTACCTGATTAGCTTAACCTAATGCAACAAACTCACTAATTTATGAACTTTCGACAAGCAGACAGACTGACAATACATCATAGCGCTCAGCGCAAAATCTTGCCACCTGGCCACTATATCTGTTTTTCGTTTGTTTGAATGTTAGATTCGCTCGATAAATACATTTCAGATTGGTCCTTCGGCTCCATGTGAGTGGTTTGATCATTATCTAAAGGGAACACGGTTTTGGCATATCTTATCTACGGATAAAATTGGTGTCTTGATACAGCTGAAATAATATGAAGAGCACTCATTCAGACACACTTAAGCTACTGTGAATAAATTGAGATGGGTTAGTTGATTTAAAATCGCGTGCAAGATTTATTCATTTATGAAGAGGGACGGGTATGTTGCTACTATTTATAGTCCAGATTTATAGTCCGCGACCTGCGCGACACCATGCCCCTCTTAATATTGATGCCACACAAAGACAAACAGTACGACTCCGTCCCAGTGTGACGCAGTATGATCCCCACTATGTAGAAGGCCAGTCACGGAAACAGCAAGTGCCATTATCTTACCTCATACATCTGACCTCACACATGAATGTCGCTTTCTGATTGGCTAAGCGCTATTCTACTATTTTCAATGTATCCCGCTTACAGGCGATGTATTATTTTCAGTGTACACTGCTGGGAATTTAGAACTCTTCTGGTACTTCATGGGAGTACGTTTTTATCTCGAATAACATTGAATCATGCATCAAGCACGGAAATTACCGCCGTTTTGACAATCGACGGAAAGGAGATAACTCTGCATCGGTAAGATAAATACCTTGTGTCGTCTGCAAAATGGCGATTCGCCTCGCATTCAACAGAAGTGCTTCAAACAGTTCAAAATTAAAATTTCATGCGGTCGGTAAGATAAATACGTTGTTCACTAGTCCCTAGGGGGCCATGGGCTCGCTTTCATAGGCGGAGGTAGAGTAAAATATACGCCTCAACCAATATAACTTTAAAGGCCGTACACATCCACACTCACGCATCACAAATACAGGTCGAGGGTTAACCTACCGTCACTGTGCTGACGGTCAGGGTCGTTCTGTGGGAAGATGGCAGGCGTAGGTCTGCGAGGGACCCGTCGGGAGGTGTTGTGGGTCATCTTCATCCGGCTCCTGCACATAATAAGAGAGTCTGAAAACAACACACTGGAATATCGGGAATGAAGTACTTGGATCATACAAAGCAGAAACGGCTGCCATGAATCCCAGGGCATTCTTGCTTCTAAAAGAGGTGCAACGCTTTACTGAGACAATCAAATATACTTTTTGTAACACTTTGATTTCGGAAGAATATCAGTGATATATCAACCATTTATTTGACTTAAGTAGTGTACGTAATATTCAATAAATCTGAGGAATTATACATGTTCCAACTGCATAAATATATGCAGAGAGTCTTACCCGACATCGCCGTAATTTGGTTTCGGTGTCCTGAAAATAAATCAAAAGTTGCGAGTAATTAAGGTGACGCTTTCACCATTCAAGAACGCGAGACATTTACAGATTTGCAGGGGTTAAAGGTTTTGAGAGTGATAATATTTGGTCAGTAGATAGGAAAAAAAGAACAAAATGCTAAAAGGTTTCGATCGTTAAAATCCAAACGTTCTGGATGGATCGGTCGGTGACACTCGGTCAGGCAACGAGACGAACGATCTAAAATCTGGCATTCCATTTTCGTTTTTTCTTGTCCCGACTCGACTGTCTCCAAAGTGCGGTGATATATTTGGAATATTACTGGATGCGGTCTTACAAAAACGTTCACTCACGCTAATATTAAATTTTAATTGGTCGTGTATAATGCTTTTCATTTAATGAAGTTACATGTTATAACAGTAGAAAGTGTCATCCCAGAAAACCTACGTGATAGTTAGGGGAGGACACAAGTTGAACGTGTGCAAAAGTTCAATATTGATGCCATTTATTCAATATTTGAACTTCAAGTAATATATTTTTGCACATCGTACCTATGAAACATTGATAATCAGCGCCGTTTACTAAGTGTGTGTGTGTGTGTGTGTGTGTGAGAGAGAGAGAGAGAGGGGGGGGGAGAAAGGGGAAAGAAAGAGAGAAAGTGAAAGGTAAAAGTGGACAGTAGACAGTAGACAGTTATTGGCCTAAATTTTGTTTGGTTTACGTAAGTGTAGCGGCGATAATATGTCCGAGTACCGTGCTGGGATTCGAACCTGATCCGAAGTTGGACGCCTTGTCTACATGACCAAAGAGGTTAACCCCATCAACAAGCTGACAAAGTAAGGATGTCATGTGTGAGATGACTCCACACCCTGCTACATAAACATAAAATCATGACTGACTGATAGGTTTCAAATGAAGCCCCACCGAATAACGAATAATAACAATTTAACTCATTTCAAATCAGACGCTAACAAGGCCAAGACTACAGTATGTAACTCACATGAAACTCTCCACATCGCTTGTTTTCACACCCAAGGGGACAACGTGCAAGCTGTTGAAGTTGTTGCGGCTATAACAGTAAAACATCTGTCAAGCAATATATATATATATATATATATATACACGATGTGCATTGTCAACGCAATTTGCTCCACGAAGCCTACAAGTCATAGGAATTTGGCCCTGACTATGTTCTGAATAGAGAAATCTTCTTAAACAATAAACAAAGGTTTTACAGATACTGTTGTTTTGAAGGCCATTGGGGGTATCGGCCATGATTATGTATGACATGATTATGTATGACATGATTGTGTATGACATGATTATGTATGACATGATTATGTAGTGTCGTACAGCGTAAATGCGGTGAATGGAAGGCTGGCAATACCAAAATACCTTTAGAATAAGATACTTGTTTCTGCCTTGCCTGGTGCTTAATATTTGAACTCAAATACAAGAACTGTTTGCGTTAGAGTCAGTGTACCGAGTCCGAGTGAGTCTCTGTTTCACTGCTGTCTTTTGTCTCAGGGGACAAGTACAAGTCGTCATAAATGCGCGCGCACATGCTCGCACCCTCGCACCAGCATCTATGCGCCTGTTTGCGCACGCACATGCATGTAACAATAAAAGGACAATGATCTTAAACGCTAAGTAAAAGTGTTGAATTCTTATTGATAACGTTCATAATTATGCCGTTTTCATTCTTTCTAATATCGCCAAAGAGACGTCTTTTCAGGGTGTACAGACCACGTGTCCAGTGATACTCACAATCTGGCCAGGGGGTCCCTTGTTTCTAGGAGCGGCACATCGTTTATTGGGTTCTCTCCCCATCGCTGCGGCCTTGACCTTACAAACGAAGCAAATGTTGACAAGGTGAGTATATACGATGATAGTACTAATCCATTCCCTCGTTTCAGGTGGCAATAGGCTAGCATCAAAATTATATATCACCATTCTTGCTTTTTCTGGAGGTTTGTGTACACGATATATAAACACCTGGGAACAATGTTAAGTAATACTTGGCTGAGTATCGCAAATGTCTAAGTTATTTTATTCTAACGTCGATTTCCAATGGTCCCATAACAAGAAGTGGGTAGCGCTTCGTCCCAAGGGCCACTTCGCTGAACAGTATACGTGCGCTTCACTGACTTGTATAGACACAATGGCCGGACATTTTCCTGAACTGTATTGTTATCATCTGAAGTTGTAAGCTATTTCTTGTTGTCTTTAATGTTTTTAAAATATTCTGAACACCTTTAATTATGCGAATGTATACAATGCCATACGAAAGTATGAAACACTAGCGGAAACGCGTCAAGCCTACGGTTCACATGTATATGGTACCTGTATGAAACAAGACTTCCATTTGTCCGGTAGTGTATTTGCTGCTATTTGAATAAAGTGACGTGCCACTTTCACTCTTAAATGATTTGTGCTCACCTAAAGCATTGTGTTAAATATTTATGCCTCACATCAAGGTTGCCGTTTCACTTTTGTTCAAATATTAAGAGCAATATTCAGTGTTCTTGTAAATATTCAGAGACCCTATTGAGAAGGTGTTTCTTTCAAATGTCAGTCTTCTACGTCTCATCTTTGAGGTATGCTCACTTTACAACTTTACAAGTTGCACTTTAAAAAGTGTGTTTTACGTTTGTTTTGCTTTTTGTTTGTTTTGTGTGTGCATGTGTGTTTTGGTTTTAATCATTCTAGACTACATCTAAGGATGAATACTCTTTCGTGGAACCTGATATCAGAATATTTTCAGTCACTGGTATGACTGGGTATGAGTTAGATCTTCAGTAACCCATGCTTTTCGTAACAGGCGACTAGTGGCCAGGCTCGCTGAATAGGTTGACAAATGTCACCGTAGACAGACCCCATATAGCTGGAATATTTCTGAGTGCGGTGTAAAACTAAACTCACTCACTCACTCACTGGAATATTGCTGAGTGCGGCATCGATCAGTCAGCCAATCAATCAATCAAAACAGGCAATCGATCACACACGAATACACAGAACTACAGACATCTTGCCAGTTATATTGGCACACTTGACGTAATTTCCAAAAAGACTTACATGTTATTTCAGTGTAGATTAGATGATTTCCATGAAGTGAGCTTAGAATGAATCTTTGTAAAATTTGACAGGTAAATGTGAAATCATCTCTGCTCTGCGCACATAATTTCAGTTCAAACTTCAGACCACTATTTAACAAATGATATCAGATTTATCAACTTACGTATGTTTCCACAATGCACAAGACTATAGGCCGTCATGTTATAAGGAGTTCACGGCATCGTACATATAGTATATTGATTAAATGATTCCCATTCGGAAATTTAAACAGAAATGATTTGATTTAAGTAAGGTGGTTCCTCACAAATGTCCAAAAATTGACTTAGATCTTACAAATAATATATCAATGAAAACTATTTATGCTACACGAAATCTACATGTAAGTCTATGGAAATTACAAGTGGCCCAATATTACTGACGCGGGTCTGTACCTGGGAGTGTTGTGATTGCCTGTGAACATGTTTAAAGTAAGGTTACTGACCTCTCGTCGCTGTATGCAGTGTACAATGTCCTGGCCAGAGACTGCTGAGCAAAGGGAGGAAGAGCGAGTGTCATCATCCCGACAATGTCCACTTCACTGGACACACCAGACACGTCTGTGACGTCATGTTATTGTTGCGTCATCGCTTGCGACTTCTGGTTCTAACTTAGAGGTGCGTCCTCACGATGCGCCATCAACGAACAACTTGTAGTTTTAGATGTTAACAACTGCCTCACATTTTACGACACTTGTTGTAAATCGTATGTAATTGAGGGACAGTACTGTTACCTGTTGCGTTATCTGTAGTTAACTGAAAATACACATCATTACATAACCTTATAGTGAGTGAGTTTAGTTTTACGCCGCTTTTAGCATTATTCCAGAAATATAACGGCGAGGGACATGAGAAATGGGCTTCACACATTTTACTCATGCGCGGAAACGAATTCAGTTACATATTGTTACTCTGATTATATATAGTGGCTGTCTCCATTGTTACAAACAGTGGTAATCATGACACTGTTCAGAATATTCTAGTTTCGTTTTAACAATAGTTATAGAATAGTAGCATATAACAATAAAACAGTAGTGCATAAACGCCGCTATGTAACACGGTTTGTAGAATAGCGTATAAGATGGTTGTAAGTATCCCATGACATATGGCAAGTAAATAATATCCATCGTATCCTTTTTATTTTGTTACTGCTTCAAAGCGGAAAATTGTTAGAAAGCGTATAAACGAAAGAATGAATAGACGAGAAAATTGGATGTGACAAACAATGATGTTTTTAAAACTGTCCAACACTGATAACTGTCGCCATAACGCCGCAAGCAAGCGTAATATTCAAAACCTGTGATACCTGTATCAGGTACATCCCAACCAAATAATCATCTCTTGTTTGTTTCGATAAGGCGGGTAGAATAGTTGGTAAAGCGTTAGCTCGACAGGTCAAAGACCCAGGTTCGATTCCCGACATGGGTACAAGATGGGAAGCTTTTTGACTCCTGTCGTAACAAAAAGGATTGTAAAACCTCTCACTCACTCACTCACTCATTTTCGCCACCAACAAGCGCACGGGCGTGTATTACCTTTGCCCTTGGTGAATTCACACAATAGTGTGTACGTGGTCACGAGTTTTGGTGACCGTGACTTTAAATAGTAACCGGTTTTATCACCTTGATCTCTGATGAAAGCTGGCTGATACTGGCGTTAGAGCATGGATCGCTTTAAATACTTAAAGCATGGTTTGCAATATCAAACCATGATTTTTGTAGCTGATGACTGATCATACGTTAACTGTGATTTGTCATGAACGTGATTATTGGTGTAAGCGTGGCAAGTCACTTTTACAGGGGACGAAAATAGAAACCGACTGTGAGAAACAGTAGATCTACAAAGGAACTGATTTCAGAAACGACGAACGGGATCGGTTTGACTGATCGGTTTGACTGATCGGTTTGGCTTTGTTGATGGTGAGAGCATATGCCATATATCAATACTTATGATGACGATCACCGGATTGTCAGTTCACTCGATTTCCTACGTGCTATCGGTGATACACAAAGAAACAAACAAACAAATCATAGACTTCGGTAAGGTATCGGTTGTATCGGTGACGTGGAATGAAAGCATTACACGTTGTACCATACCTTGCAGCTGTATCTTCACAATAAACATAAATAAATTTAGTTCAAACTGTCTATTGGTAAGTGCGTGTCTACTGGAAAAGTGCGTGTCTTTAGAAAGTGCTGTGTTAATAGTGTCGTTGCACAGCTGTTGAAACGTTTCATGAAAGGTTGCTGTCGTCACGTCGTTGTGTTGTTATGGTAACACACCTTACCTGTGTGATACATTTTTTATCATTAGCAGAATCTGTTTCGTTCGTCATCATGGACGTTGAATTCCATAACAGGGCCGCACTTTTGAAATTGCAAGTCGGTGACCGGGTACAGTTTGGAAGAGGTATTTACTATCACTGGGCGATATACATTGGTGAGTGCATTAAATGTAGCTCTAATATAAATGTCGTAGAGAACCAACGTGGTTCACACAATTTCACCCGAGAACAGGGTATTCCTAGACGTTCACAGGACTGTCACGAACACAGGGACGGATTAGTGTCACACAAGGGAGAATGGAACTCTGGGTATTAGAAAGGTGTTCATGCGAGTGAGTTTATCCCTTCGATCACGTGAGCTGGTACAGATCACCACCAGTACCTTTGGAAGAGTCTCCGGCAAAACTTTTCCTAGTGTAGTAACTTTTTACATCTTGTGATGTGTGTTGGTAAAACAACAGTACCCATCAATCTTTCTTAGCGTTATGCATACAACCGGCTATATCTCAATGTTTCTGAAACTCTCAAGACGTTCGGCCCTCTGCCACAGTTTCTGGATGTCAGGTAATTTCTGTAGGCAATCGTTAGCAAAACATACTGTTACTATCTGGATAGCCGCGATCGACCCCTGATTAGCACACTGTTGTGAATGCTGTAAGGGGTGGTGAAATGGCCGTCAATGTAGATGTTCGTGCGTGCGTGTGCGCGTGCATGAGTAGTTGCAGTTACTATTCACTTTTAATCCACTGAGTTCATATACGATCATAAGATGGGTTCACTTCAGATGGGCAAAGATCATCCAGACACCATTATCCGTAACCTCACTAGATACGAGGGGATGTCAATGAGTTTTGAGCCTTGAGCATTTTATCACACCCAGGTGTCACAGACTATGGTACGACATTGAACCTTGGGGTGTAGCTGATGTGATATATAAGTTTTGGTATCCTACTCTCAGAAGTTATTGAACAGCTCACATTGACAGAAAGAGACACCCCCCTCCCCACCACCCACCACCCCACCCCCCCTCACGGCAGTGAAAATGAATAAAGTTGAGTATAGAGCAGTAAAGTTTTTAGTTCTTGAATGCGAAGAACATTGAAGAAAGGCTTTCAGCAGTTTATGGGAAGTCTTCCCCTTCATCTGCTACCAAACGATGGGTCAATGAATTTAAGCATGGCAGAGAGCATTCCCACAGAGGTTACTTGTCATATCTTCCTACCTAACCTCTGTTCTAATACGACCCTTTCATGGTGCGTGTGTTCAAGACTCGTGATTGGAGGCAGTCAGATTTACTTGTGCAATCAGCGACCTTGTTTCAAAAGTGATCGTTCGCAAGATCTCGGTAATTTCCGGATGCATCGTGAACACTAGAACCTCTTCCCGAGCGCGATACTCAAATGTTTCTTATAGACAGAACTCAGTCACGTCGTATTTGTTTCTCCACTTTGCTTGCATTTGTCAAGTTGAATCTAGATCGGTGTAATACGTATTCTGATTGGACAGAAAAAAGGAAGATAAATCTGCTGCCATTTTTTGCCGCTAGGGGATTTTATGAGAACCGCGAAATATGGCCGTATTAGAACAGAGGTTCGTAGGAAGTTATGACAAGTAACCTCTGTGGGAAGAGAATGGGTAGAGAGAGTCTTGAAGATGACCCCCGTCTAGGTCGCCCAACAACAAGCACTAGTCAGGAAAACATTGACAGAGTGCATAGACTTGTGCTGGAAAATCGTCAAATCACACTCCACTTGTTAGAGGAGACCACAGGTATTTCACATGGATCCATCGAGACAATTCTTCATGAACATCTCGTCAAGACTGCTTACAGATGAAATGAAGCAAACAAGGGTCACCATAAGCAACTCCATGCTAACCAGATACAACAAGAATCCAGAAATTTTTCACTTTAGGCTAGTAACCTGTGATGAAACCAGGATCCACCACTATGATCCTGAGAGCAAACAAGAATCCATGGAATGGAAACATGTCACTTCTCCCATCACCAAAAAGTTCAAAGCCTCAAGATCGGTGCAAAAGGTAATGGCGACAGTCTTCTGGGATAGCAAAGGCGTCATCCATATAAATTACTTACCACAAGGAAGTACAATAAATGGGGAATATTACGCTAACTTGTTGAGGCAAGTGCGACAGTCAATCAAGGAGATCAGACGTTGTATTCTTGTACATCAAGACAATGCTCCAGTACACACCTCTCGCGTTGCAGCCGCTGCTGTCCAGGAATGCGGGTACGAAATCTTGCCACATCCCCCCTACTCTTCAGACCTGGCACCAAGTGATTACCCTCTGTTCCCAAATCTCAAGAAACACTTGCGTGGTCGTAGATTTCAGGATGATAATGAGCTTATTGCTGCTACTGAGGCTTGGTTTGAGGACCAAAATGGCGCCTTCTACAGAGATGGCATCAGCGACTGGCAGAAAAGATGGAACAAGTGTCTTGACTCACACGGGAACTATGTTGAAAAATAGATGTGGTTCATACCAATATTTTGTGTTTTTCTATGCAAGGCTCAAAACTTATTAACATCCCCTCATATATTGTGAGAGTGAGTTTAGTTTTACGCCGCTTTCAGTCTAAGTAAACTTAGTCTCAGTATTATTCGTTACACCCCACCACTGCGTCTAACAAACTCTAGTAGGTAGCGTCAGGTAACCTTTGAGCGACCTGTGGCCGTCCAATCAGTAGAGAGACGTTAAACAGATTTAACCAATCAGACAACGGCTACTACTTAGGGGTCGGAGGGACTTACAAAATATTCAGGTCACTGACATAGATATCTACACAAACAAAAATCCGCATATAACACAGTTATTTGACCTGCGGTATATAGGCTTTGGGGTTTCTATTGACATGGTTACCATTAGCTAATATTTCCGCAAGATTACATCCTTGAATATTTCTACTTGTTTTCAGTGACAGCTCACCGTTGTCATGGTTGTAAGGAGCTGCCTGTAGATCACCCGGAAGCGATCGTATGCTAAACAGCATTCGAAATCGTTCGGGTACGAACCTTTTCGCGATAAAAAGTTCAAAAGATATGTGCGAATGTCCACTTTCGCGATTTTGTAACCAGTGTTCTGATTGGTAAGTCTCACATGTTACCTAACGCGACCTCCCATCAGGTTAGACTCAGTAGTGGGGTGTAACGATAAGTACTTTTCTCAGTTTACTTAGACTGCGTCGTTTTTAGCAATATTCCACAGCTTTTAGCAATATCAAAGCGGGGACACCACAAATGGGCATCACAGCTTGTAACCATTTGGGAAACAAACCTGGGCGCTGGGCGTGACCAGCAAACGCTTTAACCACTCGACTATCCCACTGCCCCTGATCTGCTTCAGTGACCAGGGCCCCATTCCTCAAAGCGAGCGTAACCCTAATAAGATTGTAACTACAATACTTTAACAGAGACTTACAATTGTCGTAGCGCCGCGATCGCGTTGTGAAACGAGTCCCAGGTTGACTGTACATTGCAGGTGAAGGGCTTATCATCCACCTCACACAGCATGGCGACGGCGAAGAAAGGCACGTGTTGAAACACGTCAGCAAAGCATGTGTCCGCATTGACCACTTCTGGTCGTGTACGAAGGGTCGGAAGGCCTACGTGAACAACAACCTGGACTCGAAACACCCGTAAGTACATCACTTTTGGAAGGTGTTGTGTGTTCTCGGTGAGTATGTAAGCGAAACCAAATGATGACCAATACATTGGGAGAGTATGGTTTAACGCCTTGTTTAACAATATTGCAGCAATATCACGACCAGAGACACGAAAAATGGAGCTTCACACATTGCACCCATGTGGGGAATCGAACCTGGGTCTTCGTCGTGACGCATGAACGCTTTAACCACTAGGCCACCCTACCACCTGATAGACCGAGCAACGTTTGAGCATACGGGGTATTGACCGATACTGTACCGCGCGCATGGGTGTACTCGCGAACGAAACCGAAAGCGCGTCCGTGCCCAGAGTAATAATATGTGTGTATTCTCGACTGAATCTGATCGTGTATTAACAGATTTCTAAGGTCGACTAAACTTTAAAATGTGTTGACTACACACTGATATGTGTGCATATTCATGAAAGAAACATATAGTGTATTGACAGATATATTTGGTGCGTATTGATGTACTCAAGATCAAACTTGCAGGTGTGCTGACATTTTTGCGACAACTACATTTTTCCTACTTACTTACTTCGGCAACATGGCGACTGTCTTAAACAGTCAAATCTGGACCAGAAAGTCCAATCATTTGGGATATGATGGCTTGAAATAATCAAGAGAGTTTATCCCGTTTATCAATCCCGGATGTCAACGGTGTAGTGAGTGAATATAGTTTTATGTTGCTTTTTGCAATATTCCAGCAATATCACCGTAGGGGACTTCAGAAATGTACCAATGTTGGGAATCGAACCTGTGTCTTCGGCGCGATGAACGAACACTGTAGTCATTAGGCTACTTCACCACTCCTTAAAGGAGCATGTGATGTCTCCATCATAGCGAAACCTTGTCTTGTATTTTCCTTTCAGACCCTTTGGCCGTGAGGTTATCGTGGAAAAAGCCAAATTCTTTCTTGATAAGAAGATTCCATACAATTTATTCACATGGAACTGTGAGCATTTCGTTTCCTTTTGTCGAAATGGCTGCTTTGAAAGTGAAATGGTAATTGATAATTTCGTGCATAGATATTAGTCGAAATTGTTTGAATTACGCCGCATTGAGCAATATTCCTGCTTTATTGGCGGTGGTCTGTCAATAATCGAGTCCATACCAGACAGTCTACAACAGCTTAAGAATCGATCTCCGCAACTGGGATACGATGTCATGTGTCAACCAAGTCACCACTTACGACAAGCACGGGTTGATAAAGACGTACTCTAACCAGAACCTGGTTTTACAGGCACATGTTGGATGAGATGTCTTTGACGGGTCTATCGAGTTTATCTAACTGATGATCATTGGGGTTTGGAACAGAAAATCCGGAAGTCTATTAAAGGTCACTGACGTTTGAATTTTGAAGGAAGTGACACAGACTGTATGTGTCCTTCATTACGTAGTCAGTGTGGGTTTGCACTTTCTGACAACTGGAGCTCTTGAATACTATGCAACAACGTGCCCTCATGGTGAGGGTGTTGTTGGGTGCAACTTGATGCAAACAGGTACTGCTTATCCTTTTCACGAACACCTGGTGTCAGCACTTATTTTTCAGTTATCCGTGTATATAATGCTGTTATGTCTTTAACACGGAATGGAATCGGTTTCGACAGGCAATATGCTTATGGACACTAATGAGGCAACACATGAAAGTACAAGTGTTCCTGAATTTATTTCCAGAATTTCACTTCCGGTGATACAATCCTTGTGAAGACACCTGGAAGGAATAAAGGTACACTTTTACTTTCATGTGTTTCCTTATTTGCCTCCATGAGTATATATTCTCTGGCGTAAACATCTATAATTAAGCTGAACTGGCGGATATAAGGAAATGTTCGAAGTCTGGCGGTTGCTACACATTTTAGTCGAAACGCGTAAGACGAATTCCTGTTATAACGTATTAAATCAGTGGTTCCTTCGAGTTTGTTCATATCGTAGTTTAGTGTATGTTCTTGCAGACCTATAGCGTCACAGTCCTTGGAGACGGCATCATCGGCGGTGTTGTCGGATTTCTGTGCAGTGCTGGTGTCGGCATCGGCTGTGTTGTGGCGGCTGGGGGTGTCGGCACTTTGGGTGTGGGTGTTGTCCTGACAGCAGCCATTGTCGTGGGAGGCTTCATCGCCATCGGAACTTTCTTGGGTACTGCCGCAGGTTTCAAAGAGACACTTAGAGCACGGTTAAAACTTGAAAACAGATTCCGAATGTAGTAGGATCGTCTGAATTTCTACTGTTGGATGTAAGTTCCACTGACAAGATACAGAATCATCGAGATGTAATATCGACCTTTTCGAACTACAACTGGAGCACACACACACGCACGCATATACTCGCACTCACAAACACTCACAGACACACGCACACAAACGTATTCAAATTCAACAATATTACTCACATATACCGCCTTTTCATTTTCAAAGGACTCCGGGTCGCGCACGAGCACACGCACGCACGTCTGTACGTTGTAAAGTTAGTAGACTATAATAGATAGCATATGAATATATAAACAATACAATTAAAACATGCTTCGCGCGAAGGCAACATTAATAACATATGCTGCACCCCTATTTAATGAAATCAACTCAACCTGCCATTTGTGCCATTTGACCTCCCAGGTCATGCATATGTAGAGTAGTTCAGGTCAAGCTGAACAAACTGTACTGTGCTCATTTTCGAGTTACATTTTCGACATACAATCCTCAAGAAATCATATAAGTATAAATAACACACCGTATAGCTCAGTGTCAAAATCTGATGTAACCCACTGAATCAGACGTAGAATTTGACGCTCAAGTATTGTGTTTCTACCTCATTTAAGTTGATAAGTGATATGACGAGTCATTACACGTTACACGCTCAAGTATTGTGTTTCTACCTCATTTAAGTTGATAAGTGATATGACGAGTCATTACACGTTACACGCTCAAGTATTGTGTTTCTACCTCATTTAAGTTGATAAGTGATATGACGAGTCATTACACGTTACACGCTCAAGTATTGTGTTTCTACCTCATTTAAGTTGATAAGTGATATGACGAGTCATTACACGTTACACGCTCAAGTATTGTGTTTCTACCTCATTTAAGTTGATAAGTGATATGACGAGTCATTACACGTTGCATATTTTGCTGTACCTTGTTTTATCTAAGTTTCAAAGTTCACGCAATATTTACTGTCTACAGAATATTTTTTCAAATATGCCTGTGGAATGAAATAAACACGCTGTGCGAATATCTTTGCAGGATATTCTTATTCTTTTCTCTATGACCGACCTAAATAATGACAAGCATAATCCCCCGTCGCATTTTATCAAATCAAATGAAAGTGAAGGTCGTTGTTTAAGATGTTGTAAAATGTCAACAAAAACATTAGTCTCAAACTCTCTTGATACCTTGCGCTGTAGTTGTTCAAACAGAGCCACGTAGACCTTGACCAGTGCATGAAACCCCTAAAAATCACGGTCGCCGTTACCTTGCAAATTAGGTCACCAAAATCGACAGGGCCCTGCACCTTCCCTTGATAACGCTTGGTGTTGAATTTGAAGAAAATCCAGTGAACGGTTCTTGAGGTATCTCGATGACAAGCTTAACATGCAACTTACATGCTGAAATTCTCAAAGTGTCGCCGTGAACTTGACAATTAACTGAAGGTCATTAAAAACGACTGGGCCCTGCACCTTCCCTCGATAAAGCTTGGTGTTGAATATGAAGAACGTCCAGTTTTTGAGATATCTCGCAAACCTGACTGAGACCCTTCCTTTAATGTGATAAACCTACATACCAAATATGAAAAGAATCTATTCGATGGTGTTTAATACATTTCAATCCGTACGTACGGACGGACCCTAATACTATATCCCCCGCTTATACTCCAGGGAAGTCAGGTGAGATACTGAGACGGTATTGATACTATGATCCTACGTTTCATTTCGCATGACATCATTTTATAAGGATCCATTGATCTGCCGTAATCGGCCAAGATAAGTTATGATAAACAAAGTCACTACCAACACCACAATTTTGATGTGACTCTACATAATATGGATAAGATTAACTCAATTAACACAATGAAGCTAATTGCAGATGTGTCCTATAAGGAAATCTATACTGACGAACAAAAGAAACTCCTCGTTTGATTTGATCTCACTAAGAAACAAGAAATTGAAGTGTGCAAGTTGCAACTTTTGAACAATGACATAGGCACGCGCAAAGTACAAACGTTCTGTTTTTAACAAGACTGACAACTTTCAGGTAATGATCGACATGGGAGGAATCAAACTAGAAAATTCACTATCAATGGGTCCATTTAAGAAAAAGCAAAGTGTGAACAGAAGTCTCTAATCGCGAGTTTGTCCACCGCTGGCTAGAATACATGCAAATATTGACTGAAGTTGTGAGGCGTCTGATGACGTCAACCGGGATACGCCTCCATTCTTCGACAAGGGCTGGAGTCATTTGCTGTATTGCAACTGGTGAATTCTGTTTCCGTCAAGTAACTCTATCACGGTGGTCCTATAAGCGCTCGATTGACGACAAATCAGGAGGGCGTGCAGGCCATGGCAGGAAAATTGACGTTATTGGCGTAAAAGGTTCTGGACGACTCGAGCGACGATGTCTGTTTGTCATCAGAGTCCCAGGGTACGGACGGTCCTTTGGCACTGCCCTTCGACACAAAGGGTGAACAAGTGATTACGTTACCGTCAGTAAGTGTGTGTAACGTCCTCAGGTCGCGGTCTTCCTGCGCAGTTTCCACCCGGGGATTGCATGTCTGAGGTCTGATCAGTCTGTTGATAACGTCGACGAAGGCTCCTGAAGGTCGCGACAGAGCAATTGAAGGTCCTTACAACTTGACGTTGTAGCGCCCATTCTCAGCTTTCCCGTTGGCCCCCACTCTCTCTGTTAAGTTAACCTCGTGATTGTATAGTAGTTTTCTGTCGAGGAACGATCTGCTCTTTACTGTGAGGTGGTTTTGTACCACGCATGTGCATTCATTTTGCCCTTACTTGCAAAGCACGTGCATTCTACTGAGCTTCTCTTGCCCATCAGTATCTACATTGTTACTGGTGCTAGAATTCAGGAACTAGTTTCTGTATGCACTGTCACATACGTTGAAAGGAAATAATATTTTTAATGCCAATTTCAGTTCTGAAGACAGAAAGAATGTCATTCTAATCACATTTATTATCCGGGAAAGATACCAAAGAGGTACTCGTTGATACTCGCAACTCCGATTTGTAATAGATAAAGTTCAACTGGATTGTAATGGAATACTGTAAACTGTCTTCGCATCTAGAAGGAGTTTATCCAGCATCGTCATCCTGAATGGATTGAGTTAAAAGAACTTCTTCTACACCTGACATGAGCATCTGGTGCAACTTCGGTAATTTATTTACAGAAGATATCCCAGAAACACCACAATGAAAGGAAGCTATCTGACAGGACGCTTTAACATAGGACCATAGGCTACTAGCACATTGTTAATTAATGTTTGCCAGTATATGTACAATAGCTAATGACATATTCTAGTGGATCTGAGGTGATCCAACGTCACCAAACAGCCAAGGACAATTGACAATGCCAGGAAATTATAATATTATATATAGATTCGTAGTGTTGTATTCTAGAAAATGGGGTTAAGTAAATAATTCGTTCTATAACACCGGCAAATTCGTCATAGTCAATACAGTATTAACTTTTCACATCGTAGTAAGTACTATTTAACCATGGTCTCGGTCCTGAACAAATGGCCAGTTTATCACTGCAAATGCGCCAAGACGCCAAACATACGCTAAGTAAAATGTTGAAAACTCGAGAGTGAAAGAGTATGTTAGGTATAGTTGTATTTACGACAAGACAAAGAACAAAACCGACACCAGTGGTAAAAGCCACGTGTCATTTCACAAACCGGAAAGTCAGATAAGACTGCAACGTTTTGAGTTTGGGCGAACATTAAAGGAATTAGTCAAAGTATGCAAATAGGCTTTATGGTTGAACCTCCAACGTTGCAAAAATATACTGAAGTTAATTCAAATAAATACGTCAACAATAAACAATGTAATGTTCACATAGATGGACCGACAATAATAAGATCACGTACTATTTAATCATAACATGTTTACTGTGCACAAAGAAATACAAAAGCGTAGGCCACCAGTTGTGTCCAGTTCAGATATATGCCATCATCATTAAAGTACAATAGAAAACCCATCGTGGTTAACGTTTAGGCATAATGGAATCACCACTAATTTGTGAGTTTTTAATTTTGAAAAAATGTAACCATCACTGTGTATATCTGAGATAAAGAATGGAGAGTTAAAATTGATTGGTGTTGATGCCAGTCTCCTCAATCCAATAGTGACAACAGACAGATGTCCACTGTCCCTTTGCGACTCGGTAAACAGCGCCAGACTATGCCAAGTTCATGATTATGTCTCGGACTTCCATGGTTCACATCGCCTAAGACTTGTCAATATTTGGAGTTGGAAACCAACATTCACCTTAATGAGATAATTAATGAGACAATCTTGTCTGACCAGGCTGACTTGGTTGATGACACTGCAACCTATTTGGCTGCATCGATGCTTATGAAGTCAATCACTGGATTGTCTGATCCAGAATTAATGACTTACAGCCACGTGTCATCGAGACTGGAGAATTTGTGAGTGCAATGATAAACAAGATCGGCGTTATTATTCATCTCCCTCGGTGGATGACGTGTACAGTCAGTGTGCTGGCGACGGCAAGCTGTACTTATGTATCACACCATTAGACATTCCTACATACAGCTTTCCATCAGCATCTGTCGCAACACAACTCGGGCCAACGACGCAGTCACTTTCGGTCAACGCCTGTCCAGCAAACTGACCATCAGCTTTGACCTTGAGTATTGCGTTTTGGGCGTGGTCGGCAATAAACACGTCACCTTGAGCGTTTGTGGTAACACCTCTGGGTGACTGTAACGTCCCATCCCTCAGTGGAGGGAACTGAAACACTTCACACCCATCCTCGTCAAGGCATATCACTTTGACCTTGCCTGCATCACTGACGATCACGAGACCATCGCTAGATTTGCACAAATATGACGGATCGTCGAAAAGTCGTTTAGTTTTGTTAATCACACAAACTGCAGTCAAAAAGATTGAAGACGAGTCGTCTTTGTAGGACACAAAATATAGTTTGGGTCCATCTTTATCTTTAAAACACCCTACGAACAGATTGGGTTTCAGGAAACACAAGCTGTTGAAGACGCAGTTACAGTCAAGCACCCGAACCAGTTCTATCTCAGGAGTTACTTTCAAGAATAAGACTGACTTAGTGTCAGGAACGCTGACAGCCACAGTTTGGTCTCCCACAGACGTTATCCCCCTTGGTGAATCCCCAATAAACTTGGAACAGGAAGACCGTTTCATCCCATGGTGACAGAATGATCTTACTGTCTGATTGACGGCGTCGGTAACGACAATAATTATCTTGTCCTTGTCGGTGATGAGGCACATGTCATGTATGGTCTGTTTGCCACTTTCACTTTGTATAATCTTTTCGAGAACAGCCTTATTGTTCCGGTCGGACCTTTCATCCTCTGGCGGGTCAGAACGAGCTGAAGCCGAACCTTCGGCTTCACTTGTCAATGCATTGTTAATTTCAGGCAGATTTACATTCGTTTCCGATAGAGACACTATTTCCTCTTCCGCAGTCAACTGTATTGGCAGGGGTATCACTTTCATGTCAGTTGCACATATGTCCATTTCAGATTTGGATTTCAAAGCGTTTGATATCAAAAGAAGATGTTCCTTGGACTGACGCATATATTCAGCGGCGGAAGCTATCTTGTGTTTTATCTGTCTTTCATTGCTGTGGAATTCTGTGTCTATTTGTGCCATAACGTTAGCCTCTTTCTCTTTCAGAATCTCTCTCTGTCGAGCAAATTCTCGACCAACGTAGTCCCTTCGCGAGTCTACGTTCTTGTTTAAATCAGCCAGTGCCTGTGACAATCTGGTCTCTTCCAAATATATCCTTTCCAGGTTTTGCTCGATTGCCGCCCGTTTACGAGTTAGGTTCTCCTCGATCAGGGCTCGACTATCCGCCACAGTGACAATGTCGTGACATATCCGGTGGTTGACAACCTGACAAGTATGACAGAGAGTTACTCGACAGCTTGTACAGTACATTTCGATGGCTCGGCCGTGATCACCACAGAGAAGGGTGTTTCTCCTGAGGCTGCTGGTGACATGCTCCCTAGCATCTACCACTTCATGTTCTCCCTGCTTCGTGTGTAGGTTAAGACATCGGCTACAGGTCGCCAAGTCGCACGTGTTACACCAGTGTAATGCCCGTACCTGTCTTTCACATAAATATTCTTGACATTCTGTAACAAAATATAAAACAACATGTAAACACATTGAGCAGATAAACTGTGAAATAATAATACAGTAGTATTGGCGTTCCGTGAATGGTGACACTGGATCATTATCATAGAGTCGTACTGGTTGCGGCATATAGAATGATCATGCATGTCATCCTAATAATTGATTACTTTCGTAGACACAATATCAATTACAACGCTTAGACTTGAAATCGGGTTCAATTAGCTAGGACAGTTCTATCAATGCCCATTGGCCTGTAAATAGGTAGGTCAAATAATTGTCGATGCCTTCTCATAAAAAAACAAACAGACACAAGGGTTACCGCTTGTTCTGATGTATGATATTTGATTTCAGTGAGTACTGACTTATGTATCCAAGAGCTGATGACAGTTTCTGGAACCACGTGTCTGTGAAAGATGGTGACGCCTTAATAGGAGTCAGGTGATGAAGACTTGGGGGCACTCCACACGGCTCTTTGATCAATGGGATGATAGTACACCGATCTACCCTCAGAGAGTGTGCAAGTATCTGGTCCAGATCATACGTACTCCACTTGCTGTCGACAAAGTACGGAGAGAGAACGATGAGGAATGTATCCGATGCGTCAAGGAAGAGCTGGTTATTTTCCCACTCTGTTTTGCCTGGATGGTAGTCCCGATAGTGGTTAACACACTTCATGCTGTATGGTGTTGCCTCCAGGTGGTCGATCAGCTCCTCAACCCACCCCCTGTCTTCGTCTGCATACGATATAAAGGCATCGTAGCGGAGAGCGTCACCCTTTAACACTCCACTCGCCATGCTGGTGATGCCGGACTGATCTGGATAAACGAGTAAGTGAATGAGTTTAGTGTTATTGCACTCAGCAATAATGCAGCTATATGGTGGCGGCCTGTAAATAATCGAGTCTGGACCACACAATCCAGTGATCAACAGCATGAACATCGATCTGGGCAATTGGGACCCGATAGCATGTGTTACCCACGTCAGCGAACCTGACCTTCCGATCCCGAGAATGGGGACTGACGAACGAACCTGTAGCTCAATTGACAACCAATATAGCACCTCAAAACATACAGGAATAGCTGTGTAAAAACGGATAATTATGTAATTAGAGGCTTTGTAATTAGAATCTCTATTCAAGCTGATTAGTAGAACTTTGTGTGGGCTGAGCTGAATACACTTAAAAGACTCGTACATAATGGCTTATTGGTCTTGCACATAGCCCTACTATGCCACGATATAATACTTCAAGTAGTCTGTCTTGTCTTGTCTTGTTTTTGTCCTAATAAAAAAAAGTTGTTAAACTATCATTAAAATATTGACAGTTCCCTGTTTATTACGAGGGAGGGGTGCAGAGAAAGGCACAGCCAGGTGTTGGAGAAGCACGTGCACAAATGTCGAGAAAGTTATTTATTCATTAAGCTGCTGATGTGTTGTCTTCATGCTTTCTCGCACACCAGGCTGTCCCTTTCTCTGCACTCCTCCCTCGTAGCAAATAGTGAACTGTGTCAATATTTCAATGATAGTTTGTTAAACAACTTTTTTATTTTATGGAAAAATATTCTGCGAAAACCTCACAGAGTTGGCATGATGTCTTGATTATGATCAACGTTTCATTGAGAATGTTCCGTTTATTAGTTTTCGAGCTAGACTTCAATTCACCAGTACCCTTTTGAGGCAAACGGACGATACATGTGAACAAACGGACGATACATGTGAACAAATTGCGGACATCCAATGTCCAGGAACAAAATGAGTGACCCCCATAAATTATGAACAGTCCTTAAATGAGGCAAGTCTAGATTTCCCCCGGAATCTCTGGTCCTCCTGGGGCTCCTTTTCAGTCTAAATGGTTTCATTTGTTACAATCATCATTATAAATATTCAGAGTCTAAGAGTTACAAAAACAGTCCATACTCCAGTCTGCGTTCCACTGTAAAGTACAGATGGTGGTAAATTATTCAATCACAACGTGAATAATCCAGTAAAATAAAAGATCGGGTTCTTTATAATGCACATGTGTTGGGTAAACTGATCACAGCATGGCAATAAACAATTCACAAAGTACACAGTTGTATCGTCCACACTGGCCGAGTAGCACGTTACACACTCCCTGGCAAGTCTCGAGTCACACGTTCACTGACGACAGTGACCCAGATTTCCAATGAATACAAATGGTCCGTTACAAGGGAGTAGACACTTTAATTTATTACTGAACACAATATTGATATTACTCACAGTATTGTTGACAAAATACCATACATACCATTAAGAGAGAACTGTTCCTTTTGTATCGGTTAATGTAGCCACCCTTCGGCTTTCTTGACAACTGAGGCAGGGTCACCTGAGAGGTCAGTCTTCGTTTGCGAGACTCCAACCTCGATAATGTTTCAAACCATGAACACCTTTTTGACTTGTGGAGGAGACACTTCTGCTTGTATTGCGAGCTACACCTTCCTTTGTTCAAATGCATGGTGAGTCAGATGTGTACTGGATAGACGTTAGGTTTTGTATATCCGATGGGTGAAAACTGAAACGTCATACATTCCCATGAAACTCAAAATAGAACCACATGCATGGTCTGTTTTAAATCCACCGTTGTTATGATGTGAAGCTCCTCACAGGGACGATCATGCCGAAACGTCTTCACAGCTGCACATGAACACGTACATTTTGAATCGATGTAAGCTACATGAGTATCTTACACGCACTTAAATGTATATGGGTTTGACTTGTCTCTTTCTTTGAGTCACATGTTTGATACCCACTGTCCATAACTCAGTGATAGCAGACCCTTCCACATTATCCTACCATGCCAATAAATATAGTGAGTTAACTGCTGCGTATACTTTTACCAGCATTCCAGCAATATCACGTCGGTGGACACTGTCAATCAAGTGGGTAATCGAACCCGGACCTTCGGTGTGACGAGCTAACACGTTAACCAAGAGGCCACCCAACCGCAAGTCCATTTATGTGGAAAGACCTGCTGTATCAGTTTTTCATCTGCTCTTGCCCGCCGGGCCAATTTCTTACTGAACATCGTGGGATGCCGATTTGTTGTGTCCTCGGCGTGATATTCGTAGAAAAGTACAGTACTAAAGGTGACGTAAAACTATACTCACTGACATTCACGCTCTCTGTCATACGGTCTCCCGCCAAACACCACAGTGAATGACAAATGCTAGGTCTAGCTGACTGGCCAGGTCGTGCTCATTAAACACGCGATGCCTCACTTCAACGTCTGAATCATCAATATAACCGGAAATTACAGTGAAACCGGACGGATCACATTGTTGGATCTGACACATATGTATATTCTAAGGAAAAGAGAGACGTCAACAATAGAGCCTTGTGTATGAGCATCCATAGAGTGCTAGGCTTCAGGTCAGTGCTTCATTATACAAAACCACTATTGTAAATATATTTTATGCCGCCCTCATCGGTATCTCTTTAAAGGTTACTAGCTTCGAAATGCTTGAGTCTTGAAAGAAACTCCGGGGGACTATCGTGAGCTTCGATCTTTCACTTTGTTACTTCTATCCTCCCAACGACAATGACACTGTTGCCAGTATGGTTGGGCTGGATACATTCTTTAGAAACTACAACAAAATAGTTCAATGTTTTAGCTTCTGATGATACTGGAGGTAGGTTTTGGCTAGTACATAGGTACTTTCTCCTCTCCAGAACCTCTGCAAGGTTCATTTCACCTAGAACCACCCGAACGATCTCACCTTTCAGACATATATAATAACCAAAAGTCATTTTAATCTGGCTAAATGATCCTTTGAGACTGCACAAACGCGTAAGAGGTGTAACCGATGGTGTGTCAGCTCTACAGGCAATGATGAGTCATACTTAGACATCACTGATAATGGTAATAGCAGGACTCCGTCTAAAGAATTACATGGGAACATTTGTGTAGTGCAAGGAGGTGAGTGAGTGAGTGAGTGAGTGAGTTGGGTTTATCTTTACAATAAAGCAGTTCATGAGCTGAAACACCCATGATCAATAGTGACAACCGATCCTGGATAGTGCAAATACTGGATTCGTACCCATGAAGGAAAGAGTCTTGATTAGGCCCCCAAAGAGTAGGGTGTTTGCCCCCGTGTGTCACAAGAAGAGTTTGTCCTGGACGGGAGAAGAGGTAGCCCTATGGTTAAACCGTCCACTCATCACACTGGACACCCAGGTTCGATTCCCAACATGTGTATCATGAACGAGTGAAGCCCATTACTGGTGTCCCCCAATACTGCGAACTCAGTCACTCACACACTCACTGGCACCTAGTGTGTGGGCGGTGAGGGAGGGTTTTCTGAAGGACAGGTCATTAACAACGTACTCTTCTAAGGGTTAAGTAGATTGAAGTGCTTTCTTCATGTCCTTAAACACGGTTCAACAATACCAATACAGGCTAACAGTTATGTAGAGGTTTCTTTCGATAAGCATAGAATCAATCATGAATATATGATACTTGGTAACGTTTCCCGTCATCATTATCGAAATTCAAATCGATATATAATTTGTTTCCGGGCACACTAATTGATTAGTCAGTCACCCTTGAAAAGTATGAACTAACACCAGTTCTATGGTTAATAGGATAATATTCATCACGCATATCATATCAATAACAGAAAGCAAACATCACTGTTACATTAAGTCGTGGGTGTGTTAATTATCTCCTCTGTAGAGAGAAAACGCGTTAATCATATCCACCTTCATGTCTTAGTATTGTTGGCGTACTACTGAAGTCTTCTGGCGCTAATGATCATATAACCCGGTAAACTGCACAACAACGTGCTCTTGGCGCCAGGACATTATGGAATGTTGAAGTGAAATTTACAAATGCCTGTGCTTTGAATTGTGAGAGAAGTTTAATATTCAGCAATGTCATGTGTTTAGTTAGAGAATTCCACCAGGTACTTTCGAAATCCAAATGTGACAAGAGTCTATATCTGTAGGCGCATGCACTAAGTCTGTCTCACAGTCCCTGGGCCACAATATTAACCCTACTGCCAAACCCTCTCTGCAGTGCTAAAGTCATGAATGAAGGAAGTCTAGATTTTCTGGGGCTCCTGGTCTCCGCGGGGCTCCTTTTCAATTTATAGGGGTTAGTTGGTTCCTATGGTTCCTAAACATTATGCACCATGCGAGCTGACAAGTGTCTCAGTGATGAGAGAACGGGATAATATCTTAAAACTGTTCCTTGTATAGTCACCATTCCATTCAGAAGTTATTGGTAGCATCCGTCGTTTAGGCTTCAGTGAGACAGGTGTCTAGTCTGAGATATCTACCTACCATTTTGCAAATCTAGAACTACAAAATATATAAGTAGGATCCAAGAAGCCAGAATCTAAACAATACGTTCCACGCTGAGAGCAGAACAGTGCTGAGGCAATATAATCTTGTCCAATCATTCTAGAATTTAGTTGGTCTCCGTATTTAGTATATTCTCTTGGATCTGCGACTATTGACCAAGTGTACGGTCGCGTGTGTAACCGTCTCGCCGATGTCTTCAAGTGTACATCTTGGAGAATTTCTCCGCTTCTAGCGCTGCCTCACTTCTGTCTGTCAAGTATGTCAGCTCCAAAAGCACCAAAGCTGCCATTTCAAAGGTCATCAATAACTCTAGGAAGAGGTGTCTCAGCAGAATGATGCGATAGGTTAAAACGACTGATTGTCACCCAAAACACTGTTCACTGACAAATGACAGCTCTCACAGTCAGCTTTGACAGAAATGGTGGATTTGAAATTGTCCTTTACCCTTCCGCCGATGTTGTCCCGCGGTTATTCAGTGCGTCTACGTCACAAGGTATACGTCCCAGTGACGTCGTCTTCAAAAAGCAGCGGCGATATTCAATGACGTCGGTCATGCAGCATCTGCCTCGAAGATATAGATTTCTTAATTTTCTTAAACGCTGAAATAAACTATTGCTTGAATATATCGTCTCCTCGCACATTTTCCTCAAACAATACAAAATGGTTGTCTGTGGACAGTTACCTCGCTTGCCACGGGAAGCTGCCGTGTTCACCGGTCAACTAATTACTGAAGGGCTAACATCAAAATCAAACATTGAAATACAGACGTTTCTGATTCAATCGATTAGGCAAGATAATCCAATAAAACATGAATATGTTTCACGCATCTGTATCCCTACAGCTCTGTTATCCTTTCGTAAGCGTTTACCCACGATCATAGTCTTTTCCTTTCCTCAATCAATATCATCGATCACATGATATGACGGGCCATCCTGCAGTGCGAATTATACATTTAGCATGGTGAATGGTGACAAAGAAAGACGGGTCCTGCTATACTTTACCATGTCGGGCGACGAGCTTAAACTGGTAAGTTTGAACAACACGGCTATATTTCCATTCGTTCTGATCAGTCCAATGATGCAATTTGAAGTAACGAAACATCATTGTTTAATTATAGGGAAAAGCTTTATACGTTAATGTATATGAGGTGTGAATTAAGTCCTCGTGTGTTTCCGAGCTAGCTATAGTATATCGAACTGGATATTTTCTTTGAATGATGTAAAGCGGACTATTTGAGTGATCGTTTAGAGCTTAAAAAATGTTGTAGTTCCGCTTACCCGACCGATCCTTGAATTCCGGTGCCGACCTTATTTTTAAGCGGTATGAATAAAATAAGCTTTCAGGTACCATCTGCTCGTCTTACAAAGAAAGTCGACACGATGACCGCAAGTTTGAATATTTACACACTGATAAATTTGTAACTAGTTTGAACTTTACTTCTGAAAGAAATCCTAGAGAGAGGGAGAGAGATCGAGATCGTCATTCATGCATTGTTAATCAACTGACGTCAGTCCGAACTGAACTGGAATCCTTATCCTCCTACTTGAGCATTTGGACATTGGAAATCATTATTCCAGTCAAGCGCTATCCAATAAGTCCAAGGTAATTGTCGTCATGTGATACCCCAGCATGGAGAACTAACTCACTAACTCCCCGTTACGAGTTCCTGATAGCGATCCGTCGTGCTACTTCATATAGTCGGTAAGTCTGTAGTTTGATATTGTGATATGATATACCTATGTAAATACTGAAATGCCACCATCAACTTTAATGAACATAATAGCTACAGAGAACCTGGGATTATGGGCTCCTTTCACAAAGCAACCTTAAAGGTCACTTGCAACCAAAAAATCAAACATAATTAAAACACATTTATCACTTATTCATGACATATAATATACATTGCTGCTTTTAAGAAAACAAATAAACAAAATTATAAGCGTACAATCGCAATTCAAAAGTGCAATATTTTGTTCTTGGGCTTACTTCCCCCGAAACGAAGCCCTCGGGAGACCGAACCCAGCCATAGCGGGTGGATATGTAACGACGGCTTCCGCTTGGCTGTTTCATTTGCTGATATGCTGAGCGTTCATTGTGTGTACAGAAAGATGATCTGTTTGATGGGCATTTTAGAAGTATAGCGAGTCACAAGAAAGTAAGAGTCTTTATGGATAACAACTTCTTTTTGTGTACTTGATGCGTCGTTTCAGTTTTGGATTCATATACTGTTGTCAAACAAAATCATATACACTAAAAGAAGTCGTTATCCATGAAGAATGTATATAGAGATGATGGGTTTGGAAAATACATGTTCTCTGAATTTGCGCTCGATCCAATAAAAATCATGTCAGTAGAGATGGTGAACTACTGCGTGGCTGGAATAAAAACATGTCATGTGTATCACACGTGCCTAATTACATAATGTGGCAGACACGGGACTCGGGTCGGGTTAATTTCTTTATGTCGTATAGTCTGATAGGTATTAGGTTCAAATTACATGTGGTCAATCCTTGAAGCTGTGTACTGCATGTTGTCTTAAGCAGACAGGCAGGCAGGCAGGCAGACATATAGGTGTGAATAAACCAGACACTGAACTTTCTCTGTGACAGAGACTGCTTACCACAACCAACAAGTTTTTTTTACGTAACGAGTAGATTATATACTTGTTTGTGTACACAACCAAGATTAGATTACTGCTCAAGACCTCATACACTGGGTATGCATACTGCTTCAAGCTCCGCGAACCTATTGACTGCGCATGCGTTATAGACGCAGCGTAACACAGCTGTTGAAACCAGCTTTTAGTGAAACGTTTGAACTCCGATTTCGCGGGCTTTTTTCATCGCGTTTGTTTCAACTTATAGGTTGAATTGACATTTTAAATGATTTGTTTCGGCAAGTGCATTCTGAAAGTTATCAGAATCTGCAAAGCTGTATTTTACGTTGCATGTGACCTTTCACTAAGGTTAACCTTAACTTCCATTCTTAACACTGTACTACGGTTACCTAAGTTTAAGGTAACCTTATGCAATTTAAGGAATGGGAGTCAAGTTAATGTCAGTAAAGGTTGCTTCGTGAAAGGAGCACCTGATCCATGAAGCGTTCGTAACGTTACGACTTCGTAACACTATTGTTAGTCAGAGACTAGTGAATGTCTTAGCTTTGTGGATCGGGCACTGGGACTTCATTAGCATTGTTACTACACCATCACATAAAACCTCTTAACTCTTGAGAACGTGTTGCTTTGACAGTAAGGTTTTTACTGCACATACACCGGTTTATGAAGGAAAATCCTCAATATACTAATAATTCACAGTAGGCTGCCAGAGACAGGAGACTGAACATATGGCAAGGTATTACTCGTTATTGCACCAGTTACACCGTCTAGCGGGATTTGCTGCGCAAGGTGCAGAATTAAATGAAAAGCTGAAGTCCACAGAAAGCTGCTTAAATCTGAGTTGATAAAACATTCAGCAAAAACTTATATCTTCTTTAACAACATTCTTGATACATATTTTACAAAGAGATAGAAACAGTGCACCTTGCACCCCATCTTGGTCTGCATATGTAGCTTGTATATGTAGGGAAGGATGCCAGTATTTGAATGAAAGCCTTTATTACAGTGAGTGAGGCGTTTAAGTGTAGCAAGTAATTCTAACAGTGATAGAACCTACAAGGACACGTTGCTGTCACTGTAATAAATGAAGTTATGCATCTGTAAAGTGGCATCCTTCCTTATTATCCAACTTCCTATTGCGGGGATTCGAACTTTAACCACTAGACCACCCTATCGCCCCATGTAAAGATACAGGTAAGCTGACAACCCATTGATAACCTGCTACTTAGCAGTTCCATCTACCCATTACATTGTCCTTCAATTGTCCTGAAACTACAACAGGAATCTTTTTTCCTTCGGGATCGAGGATGCATGAATATCTGTCGTGAGCTTCTGCGAAGGACGGTTAGGCAGTGGAATCTTTCAGGAGTCTCAAAGATGAAAGGGTGCCTCTCAAGGGCATCAGACAATGGCGTGATGGTCCTTTTGTCTGTTGCCTGTTGCGCACCTGTATCTATACAGTTGGCACCAAAACACACACTGTGCAGCCCTTCTATTCTTCGAGCCTAACACAGATGGATGTCTAAGAAGGTACACAGCCATGCGGGGACCGACCTATGGCATATTTCACATTTGGGATGCACCAGTAGTAGTTTTATTATGAATTGTGGGTGGTGAAAAACTCCAGAGTGTGGTATAAAAAAACTCTCCTTTCGTGGATAACGCATTGTTTGTATTTTGAAGAAGGTGATGTGATGTGGAGAGTATTTAAACCGACGTACAGATTAGTGTGTAGATGGGACATGCTAATTTGTAAGTAAGTTATAAGGCGTTTCCTTATTTGTGCTACTAATCTTACCAAAATGACATATCCAGCAGAATTAAAGAAAGGAAGTTCTCTCCGATAACTAGCCATTATGTTTGCGTGAATGTAGGACCATGCTCTGGTTAACTGCAAAATCGAAGTAGACGTGTAAGAGTACACATGTAAGATTACACTGAGCATGAAATAGTGATGTTTGAGGAGTCTTACTGCTAACATATGGCACACAAGTAGTTTTTGCCACGTCCGTGGGGATTGCTCGAAGACACTAGCATTAATTATACAGTTGACGCTGTCGAACTGAATAGAAGAAAATTATTTGCTGTTTTGACCGTCTGACACTGGGGGGATGCTGAATACACGCAAACTAGTTGGTACTGTAGTAGACTTGAATGGTCTAGATACAAAGGCAACGGCGTCATTCAGAGGTTGGGACTATGAGATTGAGGTGGGATGATGTCGAGGTGGGATGAGGGATGATGTAGAGGTGGGATGTGGGCGAGGTGGGATGAGGGATGAAGTCGAGGTGGAATGTGGGCTGAAGTCGAGGTGGAATGTGGGCGAGGTGGGATGATGTCGAGGTGGGATGATGTCGAGGTGGGATGAGGGATGATGTCGAGGTGGGATGAGGGATGATGTCGAGGTGGGATGAGGGCGAGGTGGACACTGTAGGTTATTTTTTGTTTTGTTTGGTTGTTGCTTAACGTTGCACTCAGCAACATTCCAGCTGTATGACGGTGGTCTGTAACTTATGGAGTTTGGACCAGATAATCCAGTGATCAAAAGCATGAACATCCATCTACGTAAATGGGAAACGATGACATGTGTTTCCAAAGTCATATAGCCTAACCACCAGATCCCTATTGTCACCTCTTGTGACAAGCATGAATTGCTGAAAACCAATTCTAACCCGGATGTTAAAGTATGCGTTGCTAAATAGCGATGACCTTCGTTGGTTGGAAGCAGTGACCACAGAGCTGGGTCGTCCATGGTTTGAAAACATAGCCACCGCTTGTAAAAAATGAATGTGACACTGCTGAAACGCACAGTGCACAGGTTGTAAGGCTAGTGTCATAATGGGTCGACAGTTCAACTGAACGTTTGTCAACAGGAGCGGATGTATCTGATCTCCTCGATTTTATGTTTGGATTACACGGTTGAAACCAGCCATTTAGTGCGCTTGAGGGTGTTTAAACAGAGCCAGAATAGTATTGTTGCTGGATGTGGACCTCAGACGAAATTAATGTAGGAAGTAAACTAACAGCAGATCCCGCTGCTTGGTGGAACTGGACCGTGGTTCTACTAAGTGTCTTCTTCAGAAGTTGATGCTCTTAGGATATACGGCCTGTTGGTTCACAATGATACATACATCCAATTAGCATAACTGGCATTTCTGAAGCATTCCTGAAAATATTATTATAGTTTTCTGTGGCACTTGCCTCTGATACTAATGTGAAATGTATTCAGCTCTAATTCGCGTCTAGAACCACAGTGAGTTTGAGTGTTGTTTTTATTTAAAATGCTTGGTTCCATAACCGTAAGCACTTTAAAGAATATGACTTCACAGGTACATGGTGGCATATAGAGCCAATGCTGCCTCCCACGGTCTTATCATATTGGATAATTCGATCGAAAAGTCCTCAACAACTCCAGCAATTATTCAGTTAATTACTCAGTTGTCACAGATCATCAGAGTGATCAGTCATGCCGAACTGATATTAGTCATTCACTAGAGCGCCGTTTAGTAGTCGGCATTAGCTCACGTGATGTGTCTCATCCGCACACCGTCACTAGTGAAATTATCAGCCTGGGGGTATTCGTACAGAGACTAAGATTATAATGACGCATTTCATATCTCTTAATATCCCACAGATAGGTGAGTAAGTGAGGGTAGTTTTACACCACACTCAGCAATATTCCAGCTTTTGGCGACGATCTGTAAATAATCGAGTCTGGACCAGACAATCCAGTGATCAACAACATGAGCATCGATCTGCGCAACTGGGAACCGATGACTTCACTCGGTGTCAACCATCCAATCCTGATAGTCGCCTCTTACGATCAGCATTGTCGCCTTTTCTGGCAAGCATGGGTAGCTGAAGTTACTGGCTTGCTATTCTACCTCAGATCTTCACTGGCCCCAACAGATTGGATTAGTAAAGTAGGATTAGATAAAGTACTATAGGCCACTTGATACCTTGTCTTCGCGTTACTGAATATACTGAACAGCGAAAGAAACGCAACTCTGGCTATTTGTCAATTTTTTAAATAGACGACATAAACATGAACGCTTACTCTTACGAGATTTCAGTCTATTTTCGAAAATTGCGTTTCTTTTGCTGTTTAGTATATATACTGATTGTGTGTTACTGTTGATCTGAAATGGCATATGTCTAATCTTGATAGGTCTAAAGGTTACTTAAACACAATGACAGCAGAACTGCTCATTAAACTGATAACATCTTAATTATAGACTGCACGTTACTGCCCTAAGGAGACCTGGGTGTATGTACAGGTGATACGAGATACCATAGTACGGACTTACTTGTGAAACACGTCAAACATTGGTCCCCGTGAAGATCCTAATTTACTTTTAAACATATATTAATATATATATTATGCCATGTTCATAATGTCAATACTTTCGTTTGGCGATTTCGTGAACACTTTTGACAAGGCTTCTCAAAAGTATTTTGGGTCCGTTTTGACGGATGTGTTTGAGGCCATGTTGACTGTATCCCATGCGGGGCGAGCAGCAGCATGTGGAGGTCCGACATGGCTGATGATGTCATTGTGTCCTTGTTTTGTTCAGCGATTCTAATGAAGTCTGTTTAATCACTAATTGATTATTCTAACCACCGTCATGTATTTGGAGTATGTTTACGGGTGGCGTTAAACAACAACAATAAACAACATTGGTCTACTTGTATTTCAGGTGTTTACGTTAATGGCTGTTTCGCTGAACCTAGAGGTGTCAAACGGTGAGCAGTATACTTATTTTTCTATCAGAAGTTGAAATACAACACATGTGCTGCAGAAGGTTATGCTGTAGTGTAGCAAGACAGTGCTGAGTTAAATAAACCTTTGAGTGAATATTGCATTTGATAATGATTTTGTATCTGTTGTTTGCTTTATGCGTTATTCAACGTTTTTGTATGTGTCTTTTAAGCCAATTTTAATTTTTAGCTAAGGTTCTAGTTTACGTGTTAGGTATCCGATACCGAAGTGGATCAGGATGATTCTGATCAGCCTTAGCTGTCAGGACACTAGCAGTGTGCACTTTAACCATTACAAACCAATCACTGTTACTGTTTCAGCACGATTTACGTAGCTGAACTCGAAACTGGAGTTGGAAGTAAAACGTGTTTTGATTGGTTGAGGGCTATAGGCGGATCCAGTGCGGGGATTATGTGTCCACTGAAACTCTCATAGTTTGCTACAGTTTATGGTGAATGCACATCATATTTAGGGCATGCTGACTGGTGTTTAAAATAACGACCCTAATTGTAAGATTCAAAATCTTTTACTTACATTTGAAACATAGCAGATAACAAGTTTTCCGCTTTGCTTAACACCAACATCACATGCAGATGCGTTGAAACAAGCTAAGGTGTAACACCTATGACTCATGTTCAAGCCCCTGAGCGAGTAATTAGATGTTCCAGCGCACGTAACAGGTAACTGTAGCGTTGAATATGTGTATTTGCAAATACGCAGGAATCGCTGTAGAGCTCTCAGTGTAAATATACCCTCGCCGTCGCTGCCATGAGTTCCCACGACCATTTTGTTCTCATATCCAATACATTTCACACCACTGATGGTTGTAAACATAAAAGACACAAGCGTGAAATAACACGCCTTGGGGTAAAAATAATTCCTTTTGCCAAACTGAATCCAACAGAGCGAGAACCAGCCGTATGAGACTTCACAGAGTGAAGACCAAACTGTCTAAAACTGTACAAAGTGAATCTCAACAGAGTGAGAGTCAAACCGTATAAACCTTTACAGAGCAAGGACCAAACTGTCTGCAACTCCACTTACTGAAGACCAAACGGTCTGAACCTCCACACGGTGAAAACCAAATTATCTGAACCTCTGCAGTGAAAGTCAAGCTGTATGACCCTCCGCAGAGTGAAGACCAAACTGTCTGAACCCCCACAGGTTGAAGGCCAAACTATCTGAACCTCCACAGGTTGAAGACCACACTACCTCAGCCTCCACAGGTTGAAGACCAAACTATCTGAGCCTCCGCAGAGTGAAGACCAAACTACCTGAACCTCCACACGTTGAAGACCAAACTATCTGAACCTCCACAGGTTGAAGACCAAACTATCTGAACCTCCACAGTTTGAAGACCAAACTATCTGAACCTCCACAGAGTGAAGACCAAACTGCCTGAACCTCCACAGAGAGCAGGTCAGCATCGCAGAATGAGGGCCAGACTGACTCCAACAGAGCGAGAACCAAGTCGTATGAATCTTCACAGAGTGAAGGCCAAGCCGTATGAACCTCCACAGTGTGAAGACCAAACCGATCAAAGATCCACATACTGAAGCAGTGTAGGAAAAATAACCCGTCCCAACGTCTGAAACGAGGGAATTCTGTAGAGGACGGGTTGAAAAACATCTAGCCCGTCATCGTGTCGGCTCAGTTTTAGCAAACCGATGGCATATATATAGACAATGAGTATAGCCTTTTTGAATATTGCCAAAAGACACTAGAATAATCAAAGAGATAAAAGTATTGCAAACGAAACTGTTGAGATATGTTTGCTATAAGACAGAGTTCTCTCCCGTAGCTTATTGAAAATGAGTTTAATAAGGAAGTGGAGGACAGGCTAGATTTTGGACTGGTAAAACCAGCCAGTCCTGTGAAAATTTTCTAAATCTTTCCTACACTGAGTGAAGGAAAATCCTACGAACCTGCATGATGTGAAGACAGGAGAAGGTCAAGCTTAGGAACATCGGGGGCTCATTTTAACTAATGTACACAGCAGGTTAGAGTCGAAAAAGTATGCTCTTCAATACATTAGATTACAAAAACTCCATTATTTATGCGTTTCAAGGGCAGCGTGTTCGAATGGATGTAGTGGTTTTGGTTTGCAACAAGATGAGCTGTGATGAGGTGAGGTGACTAACTCAAATAGCTGCTGATATGTGGCCGTCTACGACTACCCATGCAATAATAAACAAAATATGCAGCCTGTGTATAAGGGGCATTATCATTTTGGATCTGATCTGTGGAAGTTATGGTTTGGTTGATCATGAACTATACAGACCTCGTCTAGCTACCTCAATTTGTAAATTATTTTCGAAATATTTCTCGAAGTCAATAACATTTTCAAATATATATCCTTGGAAATATATTGGCCCACAGGGCTCTCTATGAAATAAAGCTTTAGGCCCGCCATGTTACTAGCAAGCAAAGGGCCGTCAGGCAGGCGCTATTTCACAGACTGGCACAGTACTTTGGGCACATAAGCCTTATACAGGTGATCATTTCACACAATATATACATCGTGAGACTTCTTCAAATGAACTCGTGATTTTTTTAATCTGAAGAATGTACATGAAGAATTAGGTGTAAACAATGCATTGTCCGTTTCAGCTACAGTATCTGCATGTTTCGGCCTGAGCAGATTCAGCGAACTGGGCACAACAGGGATGTGTGTGGCGCCGGTAGCTAAGATGACTTGGTCAAAAGCCAGCAAATACTGCCAGTCTCTCGGTGCTCGTATTGTCATTGTCGACACTCATCAGAAAGCGACAGCAATGAACGAGTACATACAGGCACAATGTAAGTGTCTCTTACGTACCATTTACTTACTATATACACCATTGTGTTTCGGTCTTGCATATCTCATAGCATATTTATAAAGTGCATTAGATAAAACTAACCCACTCCCGCCCATAGCCTAAAGCATACTGGATAAAGCACCCAAGCAGCTGTTACGTACCCCAGAGCACATAAAGCGGTGAGATAAAACGATCAACCCCATCCATGTTTTCCTCACGTGAAGCAAAGTGGCGAAGATTCCTTAATACACAGGGTTCCTCTACAGAATTATCTGTATCTACTTATACATTACTGTATTTCTGGGACTTGCAAATTATATAAATATATTTCAAAACCAACTTTTTGTCGATATTATGAGGGTAAATAACTTTTTGACCAGCTATATACTACAGTCATATACTATAGTAGCTCAGTTGTGACGCTGCTGCTATACTGCCAAGAACAACAGATGGTTGACTATGAAGCAGTGACACAATGGAAACTGAATATGTGGTAAATGGTACGTCTCATCCCCGTGCTCCAGGGATTACTTCATACGGCAGCGGCAGCGGCAGCAGTGCAGGCTCGTAGCAGTGGTGGTGTTGGTAGTAATAGCAGGGGCGGATCCATCGCCAGGGCAGATCCAGAATTTGGGAGAAGGTGGTGGACGGATGGGTGCACATCGGTTAGCGGGAAATGCTTCTCTGGATGCGCATCCCTACCGCCTCCTCCTCTTGATCCTGAAGTAGTAGTTTACTATTATATACACCAGTAGTAGTAGTAGTAGTAGTAGTCGTCGTCGTCGTCGTCGTCGTCGTCGTAGTAGTAGTAGTAGTAAACTGATACTGAGTGACAACTGTTGCAGTTCCCAGCACCAATTACGTGTGGATCGGTGGAGTAAGCTACTCTTCGCAATCAAGCTCCACCCACAGATTCCACAAGACATGGGTTTGGACAGACTGTCGCGCCATCAGTGGAACTTACGAGCCCTGGGCCCCCGGGGAACCTTCAGGCACAGTAGACAAGTGCGCCGTCATTCAACTTTGGGACTTCCGGTGGAATGACGGACCGTGTTCTTTCTCGTTAAATTCTGTCTGTGAGAAGGTCACCTCTCGCCCCTTGTACGAGATAATCGACAACACCGATGACACGTGCCCTTCCTCAGGTAACACATTGTCGATGGATTACATAACATTGTAGTCAACTCTAACACGTTCTTTTAGGAGATGTCTACTAATTTATGGATCGGATGGTTTCACTGCGAGATATGGCCGATATTCTTCGACTCATGCTATTAACCACTGATTAGCCTGGACGAGACTCGATGTCGGTTATACAATCATTGGAGGGGGCGTCAAACAATATATGCACAGACACAAACAATTAGTCAAGAGCCCGGATGGCAGTTGTTGTGCCACAGTTGTGTAATAGTCAGGTGGTAAAAGATCGAGGACTTAGTAGGGCTGTCTCCTATTCTCGCAGGTTTCCTATTCTCGCGGTAAACACATCTTCTCCCGAGGTCGCCGATGCGTGATACTTAGCGCTGACCAGTAACTAGGAAGTGGCCCAAGTCTGTGAATTATCAAAATTTTGCAGTGTAACGAACATTCGTGAGTTTTAACCAACTTGGAACAATCGTAACTTTCCGCCGCCCTTCCCCATATGATTCCCCTTCTTTACGCTCCTAATAACGTTACCTTCCCGTTATGCCGCGAGAATAGGAGACGCCTCAAAAACTCGGTGGCGGACGACCATGTTTTTCATCGAGCTCAAGTGGGATAATACACCTGATGGATCAAGCAGTTGATAGATGCACACGTTAGAGTGGGGATCTCTTCATTTAAAAACAACAAGCAACATACGAAAAGAACAGTTTATATTCTTTCTTCAGCTGATATTCGTAAGTACCGCGAGAATAGGAGAGGCCAGTATATTTGTATCACGTTCCCGAGATCGTGTTCATGTTTATCAACTACTTGAGACAAGATTTTATCTAATCTTGTATGTAAAAAACATTGTTGTTGTAGTTCAAGTTCGATTAATATATTGTTTCGTAAGTTTTAAGTTATGAGTCGCTCGAGAGATAGGTTCGGATTGTCCCGCGATCTCCAGGCGATTACGTCATCAAAGTACGTGCTATTGATTCATAGATTGTTTATACATTAAATTTGCGAAATTACAAAGTGATATTAAAAACTACTTACGCAGACGGGTTTCCGGAAGTGATATTAAGTGCAGTAAATCCGTTTTAAATAATATCACGGCTTTTTTGGATGTTAGATTGCATTCCTCTCGCTCTAACGTTCGGCGCTTTCTGCTTCATGGTCACCGGAAGTAGAATGACGTCACACATACACAGCATACTTTCGTTCTAAAGCAGAACGTTCTAAAGCAGAGACAACAGGCCAACGTAACTTGTATATTTTTCGGTTAGAGATAATTTGTTGCAAATTCTCCAGGTGCATAGGGATTTTTAGAGTTTTTAAGTTAGAATTTGCAATCATTACGGTGCTACAATCTGGGCAATGCCTTTGCGCACAAGAATTATTCTTGGAGAGTTAAAATATAGAAATTGCAGAAATAATATATTTTTCTGAATCGTCGTAACGGACAAGCCGTTAGACTAGCAAACTTTAAGTTTTTCTTGTAGTTTCTAATAGAATTGTAATATAGAAAGAACAAACAACAGAGAGTAAAGATTTTCATTGACTTTATTTATTTGTTAGAATTTTATTTTAATCCGTTTTGCATATATCTTGCAAACTGACGGTTGAGGCGGACCCAAACCGTTAACTATTATGACAGCAACGTTCCTCCACCCCAAACCCGTTACACGTTGCATCCCTTAATTGCAGTGTTCCGCAGATCGAAGTTAGAAAGTCCGACTGCATTATGATCGTTTGTTATCTACATGTCATGTGGCTTCCCCCTCCAAATAAATCATTATCTTGTAGCTGAAATCCCGGACAAAATAGGCAATTTTCCATTCACTAAGCTATATATATATATCCTCGAGACGATTGGCTCTATAAATGTCAGATGCGAACTGATTTATAAACATTAATTCACTTACAGATCAAACAACTACGACTATTAGCTCTACTACTACAACTACGACAACAACTACATCAAAAACCATTATCCCGCCTACCACTACTCCAACGACTACATCAACGATCACTACTCCGACTACTACATCATCAATCACTACTCCAGCAACTACTACATCAACGACCACAACTACAACGACTACTAATCCAACGACCGCTGCTTTAGCGACTACTACGCCAACCACTACATCAACGACCACAACTACAACGACTACTAATCCAACGACCGCTGCTTTAGCGACTACTACGCCAACCACTACATCAACGACCACAACTACAACGACTACTAATCCAAAGACCGCTGCTTTAGCGACTACTACGCCAACCACTACATCAACGACCACGGCTCCAACGATACCTACATCGTCAACTACTCGCGCTACCACAAGTGACTCCACCTCTGCCACCGCAGCCACAACGTCCACTACAACACAGATCTCCACGACTCAAATCACTTCTTCTACCCCAACTACTAATTCAACGACCAAGAGCGGTACAAAATCCATTCCAACCCATTCGACAACGGTTGAAACTATATCTGCCTCGACTTCTGGGTTGACTAAAACGACGCACAGATCCACTTCTGTTACAACCCCAAAACAGAAAACGTCGACGTCATCCTATCCCAATCCACCGCGTACCATACAAACATCCTGCACATGTTTCTGCAAGTCAAAAGACAGACTGGAAGTTATAACTGAAACAACTGTCAACGAAAAACAAGAACAGATAAAACGCCAACTCGTAGTTGACAAAACTAAACTTTCCCAGACCATTGCCAGATACACAAGTGTATCAGATCGCCGTCCATCTACTTCCGGCATAGGTGTCACGTGGCTTGCAATCATCTTAATCCCGTTCGGTCTCTTGTTAATCTCGGATATCGCAGTAGTATGCCAGCTATTTATGAACAAACATAAGACAGGCTGACTGCACCGGATGACGAGTATAGTTTTGGGTAGCTATACTTGTGATTGTAGGGCAAACCAAAATATTTCAGGGCGTATTTTCGTCTTTGATGCACAAAAAGTATTAGTAGTGTTTAGCTTGATATGTGACAAAATTGTCTATTTTTGATAATTATTAATGACTGGTGTTCACATTAAATATGTCCACATGTCTGCATTGGTAGTGTGGTTTAAAGTGTTTTAGAGTTGTTCAAGAATGATAATCCATCACGAACGTAATCCAGACTGCCTGTGAGACGCCACTGGAAAACAACGATAAGCTGGACCAGCGCAGACAACGCGTTTATGAGAAGTAGACGATGAATGTGCAATGTGGCAATGTGCAAATTGGTTTGTGAAAGGTAGAGCAGATATAGGCTATTGTACGTGCAGTGTGTGACGATGAAATTGATTCCTCGCGAGGCTGCACGCGCCCTGCTTATATGACCCTCATGTGGCCGGTGTAACAGGTCGGAAATACAGTTGATCATGGGGCCTCTTTGCTCACAATGGCAAGCGCCAGTGGGAGGCACTCATACATGCTAATACAGGTCACTTGTCAGGTCGGTGCTCAACTTATCCTTATTTGCCAGTAGAGGGTTGATAGTTATAGCATCCGTCATCCACACGAGTGTATTAAAAAGAGAAATATTTAATGGCTATACCCTGTCAAAACAAGAGCGACAACAGGGGGTTCGAGGCCTCTCAGAGAATGAAATTATGAACAAGCTACATGAAATCAGCTACCAATTTCATAAACTAATTTTGGAGCACATGACCCTTTCAAGACATCCGTAACTCATTAAGGCCGAGAGCCGCATATATGCGGCAAATTAATTAGCTTCTCACAGCGAGAGCCGCGTATTGGGGATAATAAAAAGCACCCCTTATTCAGCGAGAGCCGCATATTGGGGGTTATGAAAAGCACCCTCTCATTCAGCGAGAGCCGCGTATTGGGGGTTTTATATTTTAAATTCGTACTGTACCTATAATTTCAATCAATTTAGCAGCAATGATCAAAGATTATAGCCTTTCTTACGAGAGAGGTTACTTTCTGTGTTAATCAGAACTATTAATGTGTTTTGATAACAATTGCTTGCAATGTCGGGGGCTTATACAGGCAAATGAACACATGTCTGCGAGAAAAGGGATTATGAGATGTTGTTACAGGAGGTACGTGTTTGTTACTCATCACTGGGAGGGAATACTAAGATACTATGTTTCCACATTGAATTAACGGTGACAAGGTTACAAAACCTTCATCTAAATTAAATCATTCATTCGTTGTAATAGTTCATATAATGAATCGTAGACATAAATAGCAATACTGTATTACACTCATGTTCGTGTTGATTTGAAATAAACCAAGTTACTAATTTAGACCTAATTCATTTGCGACTATTGATTTTTAAAGTTGACAATAATACATAATCGAATATGAAGTGATAACTCTTGCATCTACTCATAATATACATATATAGTCAACATGAACCATTCAAAGGTAACTGGGGTATTTTGTTCAAGATGTTTCATGCTTATTTGAAACGTGATTTTTCAACGCAATTTACATAAACATTGTGTAAGAAACGTTTGTATTTGATCTCCGTGATTATCTTATCCAGTGTAATGATCACGCGTATCAGATCCATCGTCAATAAAAGGAGGATAATATATCAGTTACGGAATTGATGCGTATAATCATTCAATCAGACAACACTAAATGAGATATGTGAACACCTCTTTCAACCTCAAAATAACAGCCTCTGGCCGAATGCATGTCCATTTTGTCCCGTGACAAGTGTGAAACAAACTAATGCGCTGTTACAAACTAATGCGCAGTCACGCCCATTGTCAATCTTCTGAACCTCGTTTGCTTTCAAAACAAATATAAGTATGCCCATCTTCATAAATATTTGGGGAGATTCAACTTCAAGTGTATACATCACAATAAATCAGTATCGTGTTACTTTTTTAAATTCTATAATACATGTACTTGAATTATGATATTTATTCGTAACAATGTGCCGATTATATTGAAATGTTGAGCAAGCCATTATGTTTGATGTACAAGTAGTGTGCGCAAAACCATATGCAAATAAATACTATCTCTACTCAATGGTTGGATTGGGTTATCCGGGGTAAAAATAATCGGATTGTAGCACTTTGAGCGCTTCAAAGAAAAATAAACTCGTCAAAGTGCTTGTTAGTTCTACGTGTACATTTCAGGCATCCTTACGATTGTGTATGTTCACGATACACAAACATTTCATGATAGCTAGAGTTGATAAAGCCGAAATCTAGCATATCGATTGGTCAACGATCTAACCAATAGTCAATCTGTATCCAAGCTGTCTAGTGACCGAACGTACTCTTCAGAAATTTAGCCCACGCGCAATCACCTGTCATTTCCAATGTGACAGGTATCTCATGATACGATTGGTCACAGATAACAAATCAGGGAGTATATTGAACAGTTAAGATACAAAACGACCTATTCGGAAACTTTGATGACGCCCATCCCATGACCCTTTGTCTTATGTATGTGCAAGGAATAGCAGTGTACAATATGTATGCATGTATGTTCGTGCGATAACGTATATTTTCTGCGTTAAATCTAGATGAACCAAAACGACAAACTGTGAATCTGATATATGTAAGTCCCAGACTAGCTTATTAGTACTCTCCTTAAAATATTCAGTATACACTAGCAATGTATCAGCGAAAACGCTTCTTTCATAGATTATTATGCATGTGCGTAAATTCGTCTTTACTGCCATTGACATAGATGTTTTGAACAATTTAATCTCACACAATGATATGAGAGGGACATCATTTGGTTTAAGTATGTCTTACATACAAAGAATCCAAACATGTGTGAAGAAAGACACACTTACATTATCCCTTACTTTATGTGCTATTGAAAGTTTCTTGACACCTCTCTGTAATTATCACGTGTAGCAACTAATTCCGTTGATCCATCATCAGTAAAAGCAGGACAGCATATTAATGATGGTATTGATACACTTGTGTATCATCATTCAGACTACAGTAATAAGATTATTTAGCGCTACTTTTGGTCTTGAAACAACAGTATCCGGTAGAATTTATATGAGGTAAACATTGGTTAATTAGTTCTGAATACTCTTGTCATCAGATCGTCGGGCAGTTGGGTATCGTATTAGGTCTTGTTTGGAAGACACAGGCTGACCTTGTTGAGCAGACACTGATGACAAGGCCCTAACGGGTTCAAACAAAGAGAAATACACACTGGAACATGAACAGCAATTCAAAGCCGCTCACTACGTGCGAGTTGGAATTTCGACGCATATAGGAGTAATTAAGTAAATTCACAACATTGTACTCCGCATATTACACCCTTGTCGGGAATCGAACCAGACGTTTCGACATGACGAGCTAATGTTTTCGCTTAAAGACTATCCCATCACCCGTACTGTCGTAACTGGGATTTGGGTGTTAGTAAACCCTCTTACCAGTTACCTGTTACGACGACCGTTCTGCCTTATTGGGGGTGCTGCCAGTTCTGGTGGCATACTCGCTTGGTCTGTCCGGGGTGCCACATCTAGGAATAACTGGTCTGACGACCGGGACTCCTAACTAACACATAGCATTCATGTACTGGCACTCTGGCATACAATGAATAACTCAACACAAGTCTCTATACTCACATCGGTTTACTCGATCCCTCTTTTCATAACAATTGGTCTTGGCCTCGACAGGGTTGGGCAAGCTCTCGGGATGTGAACGTTCTGCTGTCTCTTCAACCCGCACCGCACCTCGCACCTTTTTAGAGCTGACGGTATCTTTTTAAGGTGTTCGAGCCTGCTCAACCCTTGTCACATGACCCTCTACAATCTCTCTGATTCGTTAGAAGTTACATCATTCCCTGGTCTCATGTCGTACCTCGTGATTGGAAATCTCCCTTAATTCTAATCAGTGACTCAGCTTTAATTGCTACTTGACGAATCTATTCTGTTCTGTTGTTTGACATTTATTCCCTTTTTCCATCCCTTAATATATTACCCAAATAGTAATAGCATTGGTGCTATGCCGAACTAACCGCAAATCTCAATGATAGATGTATAAATCGTTTCTTGTATACGATTGCAATTTTCACCTTCTAACAGTACTATGATCAACTTTGTAAAGCATTTTGTGTTTTGAGATGTGACGCGCAATGTTTGCGATTGTTGCTACGATGTTGAAATCGTCCACATTTGTGTGTGCCTGTGTGCCAAGTATCAGTTTAAATTGAACTTGTGGAGTAGCCAAGTGGCTAAAGTGTCGGCTTGTCACGCCGAAAACCTGGGCTCTATTCCCCACATGGGTACAATGTGTGAAGCACATTTCTGGTGTCCCCCACCATGTTGTTGCTGGAATATCGCTATAAGTGACTTAAAATGCAAATCAAATACGCTGTAAGGAGTTCAAATTCAATGTCCATGGGTAAAAATGTGTTTGTTTTCTTAGGAATATAATAAATATCACATAATTTGTAGGTATTTGACTAGTCTTTGATCCATCTCACTTATCTATTAAACATGAGAAATATGATATGAGCTATGCCTTCAGGGCTTCCACACAAATGTTAAAGGGCAACAATGTACAACAGTTGCTGATAGGATGACCAAATGTTTGATTACCCCCGATGAACTAGCCATCAGTCCATGCATTTCAAACAAGACGTTACTAACAAGAACGGCGTGTGAGGCTCGCTGACAACTGAAAAACGTTATGTCTGAGCTCCATACACCGATGCTCCCAATGCGAATCACTGGGTTGTCTGGCCGGAAGTATTTACAGACCGCCATCTGAATACTGAGGGCGAGAAAAAGATACTGTGTAAACCAGTTTACTTCCATAAGCATAATTTATTTGCTTCTTTTATAGAGTGAGGTAGAGTAAACCTTGTAATTAAAGGCAGTGTTCAGGGTTAGTACGACGTCCATGCATGCGGATCATTTGCATTCCGCGATGGGGGTTAGTTTTACGCCTCTTTTAGCAATATACAGCAATATCACGGCAGGGGCACCAAGAAATGGGCTTCGCACTTTGTACACATGCGAGGAATCGAACACGGGTCTTCGGCGTGACGCCCGAACGCTTTAACCACTAGGCTACCCCTGAATTTGCATTAAACCTATTTTATTAAAAGATAGCAGGATATCGTGGATTAGTCAATATAATTTGGGCTAGTCCCTATGTCGTAACTGACCGTGAAGATCAGGCGACTGCTTGTAACAAGCTAACGGGTGGTCAGACTCGCTGACTTGGTTCACACGTCATCGCTTCCCAGTTGCGTAGATCAATGCTCATGTTGTTGATCACTGGTTGGTGTGGTCCAGACTCGTCTATATACAGTCCGCCGCCATACAGCTGGAATAAAAACTAAACTCGCTCACCCACCACTATATTGTAATGTCCTTTTGCCATTCTCTCCATTTCTGCTGCCCCTCCTTGTGATACTGCTGGAATATTTCTAAAAGCAGTGAAAAATTAAAGCCACTCTTCATAGTCTAGTAGATGGAGTACCTGACAGAAAAGTGGTTCGATGCCGTCGTGCCGTTAAACCAGAACATGGTACTTGTTGTTACCCTGCCTGGCAGGATCAGAATTGAATGACGTGAACGAGTTAATTATGTTGTACCTAGGCACGGTGTCTCAGTGGGCATTCCTAGGCACATGAGTATGCATACAGTGTTTCATCATTTTTCAAGAAATAAACAAAACTTTCGTAATATTAAAATAATCTGTCAAGATGTATGGTTCAGTGATATGTCATTTTGATAGCAAGTGTATGTGCAGGTGCTTTTATTGATGCTTCAGTTCGATTCTGGGCAAAGTTTGTGTCGTCCTCAACATTTGTCAGCGATTAGAGAGTTGAGATCCGAGGCCACTTTCAGAGCTTCCACAGATAACTGACTTCCTTCTGACCTTGATCGTGGACCTTGAAGCTTCTCCAAGAATAATTCCAGATCTTGCATGAATAAACCTGCAATATAGAATTCCTCTATGCATCAGATAATGTTCCTAATTCAACAACACATGGATCCCCAAACTGAATCGTGACAATTATCAGTCACGGAAAATACCCAGTAACACCATCAGTCAGAAACTTCAACATATGTACATGCATATATATGATATACAGAGACACTGAGAGACTCAGAGACTGGTTTATTGATAAATTTAGCACAATTTTGCCGGTATTCAGACAGTAGTCCGGATTACGGAGGATGCCGGTTTTAAAAGACTTCGGATTTGACAGGTGCCACTGTATAAGCACACTCCAATGTACCTTTCTTTCTTTGATTCCCTGGTATAGGAGCTGTCGGGATGGATTCGCCACGTCCGGGGATTATGGACTCAGGAGGTTTGTCTCCCTCCGTATCAAACACACTGCCATCTTCGAACTCAAACCTGAGGGTTTTTACTCTGGGCACCTTTTCTTTGAATCGCTCCAATGTCAGTCGTATAACCGAGCTGTGGAACATGGACATTCACACACATAATGATAGAAAATACACATTGCATTTGTAAAATGAAGCATTTAAGAAATACATATAATTTTGTACACACTTAACCCTTAAACTGGTTCCCCCTTTTATTGTGCTGTGAAAGATGGGTGTTAAGTTTCAGGCTTAAAAGACGTCCATCGGATGAAACATCCTGAAGTGACGTCATGAGGAGATGCGGGCAGATATATTATGATGTGTTGCCAAGATTACGTTTCTGACTTTATTTACATATGTATTGAAGGGTTTATCAGCTTTCAAATTTCGCCATAAGAAGGAATGAGTGAGCGAAAATGGTTCATTCAACGGCAGCGTGGCGGTGGAGAACACCAGAAATGGGTTTCACGCATTGTACCCATGTGGGTATCGAACCCGGACTGTCACTATTCCACCCAACCACCCCACTCCTGGACGGAAGAGAGCAGTGTGTCATGACACAACAGAATCATCCATCCTCATAGTGGTTATGTAGTCATATATCCATCAAACTACCTACCCTGTGTGGGTCTCAAGTTCTCCACTGGCAATGAATCCTTTCTCCGTGGTCTCCATCTCGGCACGGGTGGCCTTGACTTCCCCAAACACCGCTATGACGGTCTGTATAATGGACACGTTAGTCAAGAAAGGGAGGCCAGACCTGCTGAAGTCTTCTATCCAGCCGTTGTAGTTACCTGCGACAGAGTGGGGGTGAGTGCTTAAGGTTGTTTTCACACCTGTCTTTGTGACGAAGCGAGCCTCATTTATTAAGGTTTATTATTAAACCTGTGCGCTTGAGCATGGTATCAATAAACCTGACTGAAGTAGAACCAGGGAAGGATTCTCACGATCATATGTTTATGGCATATCCAAGGGACGTAACTCTGCACATTGAATTTCAGTGTCTAAGATGACGGGATCACTTGTACTCACAAGGACACATGTCGTAAGTATATCTCTTCTGACAGTGTAGAAAAGAATGGCTACTGGACCCTCCGGTATTTGTCAGTAGATGTGGGCAACAAAAGTGTTGTTTTTCTTCAGGGTAGGAGCAATATCGAAAACACTTACCCCTTAGCGTTATCTCCCCTGACGTGAGCCTCGATGTGGTTGTAGCTACCTTCTCCTTCAGTCTCGCCTGTGCTTCTGTCAGGAGAGCAATGTTTTCCTCATGTAGCACCAACCCTGCCAATATTATAATGCCATATATGTGATTGGTCACCATATGCTATGTGTGTTGGCAAACTGATACTTGTGGACAGTGTATGTGATTTTAGACATGGTATTTGGTATTCCTGGACTGTGTCCATGGTTTAAAGCATAGTATTTTGGTATTTCTGAACAACGTATGTGTTTACAGACACGGTATTCTGTGAACAGCGCATCTGGAGGCATACCCTGTATTTGTTGTTCCTACTGGTCAATACCCACCCTTCTCAGCAGCTTGGGAGTACATGTCTCTGGCCTTCTGCGGACTCAAGGCAACTGGGTACTCCACCAATACATGCTTATTGTGATCCAGCGCCCTTCTGCAAGTCACAGTACAACAGTAAGAGTTTGAAACTATGATCCACTCTGGAGTGATGATATCTGTAGTAAAAGCATTACATCGAACAGCAGCGGGTGAAACCCTAAACTTACAGGTGAAACAGATGGATGTTTCAGATAAACAAACCAAAAACGGGTGTGAATGTTCGAAGTTCGAAGTTCCTGGTAGGTCTAATGAGTAAATTTGACATTTTATAAAACTATGTTTGATTCAAGTGCGGATTGGCAACGGTACAAGAACATATCCGAAAAGCATCATCATAACATGGTACAGACGTTGTCATCCATTTTGTGTGCACTATCTGTCATATTGCTTAGCAGCTTCTTAAATGACAGCCAAAACAGATCATGCTTTTCATTTTTGACTCAACATAAGATAGGTGTATCTAAAAGTATAGCTAAACCATATGAAAAACATTCTCACTGTACTATTTCTTCGTGTGATCCTGGTTCTGTACACACCATCACGCCATGTACATCCGGGGATTGTAGCGCTTCATCTTGATTCAGCTGCCGCACACCGTCAATTATAAGAGAGCGCCTGTTATAATACAAACAAGAAATAAAAATGCTCATATTTACTATGCACCAAATCAACAAACGCTGGGTTCTAATGACAGTATGTAATAAACCTGTTCAATTGATCAACATTCCTTGATTTGCAGTAGTTTAGTGATTAAAGCGTTGACTTGTCGAGGCAAAGATCCGGGTTCGATTCCCTACATGGGTAAAGCCCTTTTCTGGTATCCCCCGTTGGAATGTTCTTAAAAGCCGTGTAAAATAATACTCTGTGATTTACATCCTTCACCTATGCTGTGATACAAGGAGCTGGAAGACTGATGATAGTAACATCACCATTTCATCCCTTCGGGTATCCATTTACTGCTGGCGGAACAGCGGCGTACTTTAAACAATGCCATTTACCCAAGGTGCTGGATGTAAGCAGCTGACCCTCTCAGCAGTTGAGGCAAGTGAAACCTGAGGGCCACGTGCATAGCTACACTTCACAAAAACGCCATCATTTACATGTCATTCAGCAACAAAAGCCTGTCGTAAGAACTGACAAACGGGGTCAGGTCGTCATGCTCGCAGAATGTGCTTAACGCATGTCATCGTATCCCACACTGCGTAGATCGGTGCTCGTGATGCTTTTCAACGAACTGTCTAGTGCAGACTCGATTATTTATACAGTAACGCCATATAGCTGAAATACTAACGAGAGCGTCATTAAACAACAACCAAAAAGCCATAATTTAACTGAAGAAAAGAACATAAAGTCAATAAAGTCCTCCAAAGGTAAAAGTCCTGAACGTGAGTGATGTGCTACTGCGGCGATGGCAAGTTGTTTATTTGTAACGGCGAAGTTACAGTGATTCTGTAACTTTGATTGTTATCTGTTTAGTCACGTGATTCTTTCCGAATCCGTTTTTTCCCAAAATACTAGATCTATATGAATGTGGAATCCCACACACGAGGTATGTGTTAAATATATACTAAGCCACTCGTGCCAATGATTTTGTGTCCACATAACCGTAAATAAGTATGTGAACGATAGAGCTAGCGGTCAAACTGCGGTCAGCAAAAAGGCCAAACAAGGGTTCAATGAAACTGTTATTGTCAAATATTTAATTACAGGTACCAACACATTTGCTTATATATCCTGAAGCTGAGGCAAGTGATGTACACAAGAGACATACTAGGGAACAGTCGTATTTGCCATGCATCACTGAATACATATTTAATATGTACCAGCTTGTCTCGTGGAGCTCATTTATGGATGAGGCTGTCAGTGTATATTATACCGTCGAGATTAAATAACAGCCTTTAGCGTATACCACGTCCTCCTTTTGTCGCGTTTAGTCGTAAACATTCATCGCAACGTTAAGACTTGCACAAGTCTCTAAGGTAATATACATATTAATTTAACTGATAGTTTCTACAAAATACATATTACCCTCAACCAAAGCCAAAAGTCTTGTTCGCTTACCCGTTTCAAGGGAAGAATTACTATACATCCTTGAGCTTTTCCTTCAGTGCAGACTTGGAGTAAGGATAACTTTAACATTGCTGACTAATTAATTCTTAATTAATCAATCAGCAGCGCCCCTAAAATGTACCATATCTTCCCCAAGTGTGCTAGAGTGTTGCAAATCAGTCAAGACTGATTTCACAATCAATAATTGTTCAACTCTCATGCAATTGTTTTTAAAAGGTATGTGCAAACACCGTATCGTGTCTCGATCATATGTGTAAATGTCGCTTGCAACACGTTTCTTCATAAAGACATCGAAGAGGCTTCAAAAGACATGTAGATGTGCATCGTATCCTATATTTACGTGTATTTACTACATGTCCCAACATACTGAATATATAACCTGCACCTCCCATCCCGAGATGCGCAGTCAGCAGCGACTATTCACTCAGCGAGTCCACAGCTCACCTTGAAACAAACCCTGCTAGTTTGAGTCCTTTCCCTCCAGCCTCGGCCTCCTTCAAGTCTCGGATTCTCACCCTCCCAGCAATCCCAACACCGATGACCACAATATTAAACACTTTGGGCGTATCCGCCATGCTTCTGTCCACGGCGACCGGCACACATCAACCAGAACACGTGGTCGTGTTTTGAAAGTCTAGTCACGTGACTTACATAATGCCGGTGTAAATGTGGGTCATTGTGATGATTGTACGTGCGCTTTATACAACAACGTTGCCTATTTCGGTGGCGCTAGACTAACACTTACTAGTCTCTGAAATGAATATATTGTGCTGAAAAAGGTTCAAAGTGAAAGAAATTGAAATGATATGAAAAGAAGTCCCGAGACATTCTTCATTTTCAGAGACCCTGGAGCTGTGGAAACGTAGACTTGCCACATTTCCAGACTTGCGTGGGCTTTCTTGTTTATATTTGCATCAGGGTCTTGCATCACAGACTAGAGCGGAGCGTACCTATAGTTTGGTTTGATTCAAATGAGAACAATGAATGATTAAATAACTTAAAATACGGGTAAGTGCACAAAACATAAATAAGACACATAGTTCTGAAACCTCTGGACCCAATATATTCTGAAATCTGACGCTTTATGATCAATTACAGCAAAGGTTGTTTAAGAAACTATATTAAAGTTTACTTGACATTGTTTGTTCACCAATTTGTGGTTATGATTCTCAACTTCTTGGGGAGTATACATCTCCGGCAGCCTAAGGGCACAAGAAGAATGTTTAATCCACATTCCCTGCTTTGTTAAGGGAAACATTTGACTTCAGTCACAAGCAAACGCCCGATAATCTCACATCCGGCCCTTGACAGGGGAGATTAAAAAAACGAAACTGTGCAACTATGCATCGTGTTATTATTAGATTTATATAACGCTAGTCAAACACAGACCAAACACAACTAGTGTCACAAATACACGAATCTTCCTTCCATCTTCTATACAGTGTTCAATATAGTATTTCAATTCAATACATCTTCGTGAACAATCCGGCGAGCAAAACAGTCAGGAACCGACTACACAGCTACAATTTTCACATCCCCTAGGCCATCCCCTAAATTACCCAAGGAAACTGTAACAAACAACTCTATAAAACAAACACGCTGAAGTAATTTTACTTCATTTGTTTGTAACGCTTTCACAATGCGACGAGAGTGTCAGTAAAAGGGAGACAACTCGGTCCTGCAGTCTCGGCAGTTGTGGTTTTGAAGCACACTTTTAACGCATCTAGACTAACAACTAGCCCCAAAAATATTTTCAAAAAGTTCAAAATGTACAAATATATTATAATGAAATGGAGCCCTGAGAGTTTCTTCATTTTCAAAAGCTAAGGAAATCCAGACTTGCCACATTTTCTAGACTTGTGTGGGCTTTCTTGGATATATTTACGACAGACTATAACACATCTTTCAGTCTTGATCACGACAACGCCTCAAAGTACTGTTGTAAAATAGATTGGTTTTAAAGATCCCCCCGTGAAAATGTTTTCATAATCTCTAAGCCAAAGCCGGAAATACGTTTCAATACATAAAACATGTTGTAATTCTATTTCACGTTTATGAATATTTATGTAAAATCCAGCTGGGATAGAACTGACGTAATTAAGCACTTACGGGCATAGATTTTCGAAGTTCTCTTAGCGCTAAGAGAGCCGTGAGTTAATGTTAATGTATGGCACTTACGACTGTCTCAGCGATAAGATAGCTTCTAAAATTTAAACCCTGTACCTTATAGATGAGGTAACTAATAATTCCTAGTTATTAATAATTAAAAAGGCTAACGTTTACATGTACCTACTGTATTTTCGTATTGTATTTTGTCTTGTTTAGATTGAGTAAGTGAGTGAGATTGGTTTTACGCCGTATTTAACAATATTCTACCGGGACACCGGAAATTCACTTCACAAATTGTACCCGTTTAGGGAATCGAACCCAAGTCTACAGTTTGGCTAATGATATTAATGTACACACATTAACCATTAATCGTAACACTACCGCCCTCAAGCTTATATTGCTGACAATTTTTTTGCAAGAGCATAGTCAGTTACTGTTCCATCTTTAGGCAGGGGGAAGTGCAGTAGTCGTACATTCTGAAATATTGATTTAAAGTAGGTGGATTTCTTTGAAAACTAAAATACAAACAGCAGTATAGAGAAACATTCATGTAAAAAAACATAACAGTAAGCGGTCATCAATACCCACTTTGCCACTATATCTAATTCTGACGAAAACGTGTGTATATGTCTACTGCATGTGTATAAAAATTGATAAATACTAGCACGTTCAATCACCTTTCTCCTGAGTTCATAGTTCAAGAGGTTACGTGGTACGTGCTCATTCTACTGAAGGAGCTTCCTTGACTCCACACCTTTTTGCTTTCATTGTTCCGTCTATCCACACACCAGTGTTCATTACCTGTTAATTACAATTTGTTCCTTTGTTCGGAAGACTACAAACACTTTAAGTTACAATCGTACTTATTTCTTCCTCTTCCGTGTTTGTAAGAGAGCAGTGTGTTAGAAATCAACACGTCATGCACACACGCTCCCACAGCTCGAGGCTATGCTGTTGGATGGCGGTAGGTGAAATGAACATGTAATTCAATACACATCTTTGGAAACAGCAAATAATACACGCTGGGGTGTAACAGTCAACATGTTTTTTTTCTGCCTAATTGATTCCATGGGGCAGTTTTCTGCACTGACGCAATTCATAGTGTCCGCCCGATGAACACTTCATGATTGATTGCAAGGCTCGGCCAAGAGTGACGTAACTTAGCCCAAAGGTACAACACTGGACCTGGGAACGGTTTGGTTTAAACATAATGCATTAACAGGCCATCAACAACAACAAAAAACTACATATAAACATATTATTTTATTCATTTTATTTTTATACACAAAACAAACAGAACGTAGCAATTTATTGTGAAAGAAAACAGTTAAAGCCAATGAAACTGGTTGCTAAACTAGACAAGACAAGTAAGAAAGCAGGTTCCTTGCTGAGCTGAGCTGTGGAGTACAATATTTTAGGAATTTATCTATAACTACTATTTATATTTGCCAGTTTGTGAGTTCGTTCAGTTACAAACTTTGATGATAGAAGAGGGTTATTGATGAAAAGTAAATGAATAGAGTGGGATGGTTGAAATTGTGTTCAAGGGGTGTTTCAAGTTTCACCGCTGAATCCTTCCAATGCACGTGTGTCTTGACTACCTCCAATGTCATACCCCCGACTTAAATCATTTAACGCCCCTGTGAAGAGTATTAATTCCGGTTGTATCATTGTGTGAATAGGTGGTAAGCCAGACGCGAAGCATTTCTTATCCGACTGCATACAGGATTTGTTTCTGTGTGAAACATGTAGGTGGCTATGGTCTTAAAATGACGCGAGGTGGGTGTTGGTGCTCTTCATACAGCCGTGCATAAATTGAAACCCCATTTATTTTGGACACTACTGTTACTAGTTGGGCCTCCCAGAGAAACGAGGTGCGAGATAGGGGCCATATTGGCTCATCGCCAACGCCAAATTGTGATATAATGGAACGCGGAAATATTTACAAGAATACGGATAATTTCAAATTACCTGTAAAGCATTATTCGCTATGAAATATTCAAATACAGGACCTCAGGCTTGAAAGTAAAGATTTCTTAATATACTGGTAAAGGTACATTTTTCGAGTTTCAGAATGAGATATATCCCCCCAGAATTCAAGTATTTCATATAAGTTTATCTCAAAGCCTAAAATCTAGGACTCTTATCAAATCCCTCCCGATAACAGAGCGTGAGTAGCTCTGGAATAGCGAGCAGTAAGAGCAGCATCACTACCTATGGAAGGCCTCCCCTCTCCTGTGAAACAAGGCTTTATAGCATTTATTAGGCAGCAGTATTTGCCAAAGCGCTGTGCAGAGTAGCGTCCCCTGGGCAAGCCAGGATCCTATGATTTTGGCTCTCATAAATATTATGTGTGTGGGTGTTATTAAAGTTGTAAAGGTCGGAGACATGCATTACTCCGGGCTGTCCTCCCACATGAAGCTGGTACACCGTGTTATAACTAGGATATTGTTAAATGTGTCAATGCTATCTAACTTCGTTATGTTAGCCAGTTTATGTGCAGTTCTTTTTGTGCTGTGTCAGCCATTCAGATATCTAACTTATCTGCACTCAGTTGTATACTGGGATATGGTAGATTCCTTCCTTCCTTCATTCAGTCAGTCAGTAAGCCATCCAGTCATTCATTCATTCAACTTCACTTCCGGTGAGTAGATGCACATAGCCGGTTGTAGACGAATATCCATTCAAGTCTCAACAATACCTAGCAGGGACGACGATGGAAACATAAAGGGACGTGTAACACGGTGGCCCGGAAATAGGTCGGAATTAACGGGTTTAAACTATATGTCAGTAGGAAATACGACAGTGAAAACATGGCAAGGGCGGAAACGGCAAGGTTGTACCTTGGCTTCCGACTGGTAGATAAGACAACTTACCCTTGGGTCTTATACGACTGTGATGGAAACATAGACTAACTATTATAGACTAATTATTTTAGAGTAATTATTGTAGACTAACTATTTTAGAGTAATTATTGTAGACTAACTATTACCCTTAGCTATTTCCCAGTCTGCTATACCATGAAGGTGTTTCACTGGTCAGTATATTCAACTGGAAACGTTTTTCTGTATCATTTTAATTGTATGCCTGTGGATACTGGTATTTAAATAACCTTGGAATTTTATGTATTAGAAAAAAATTAATTGGACATAATATATTCTATATGAATATACCTCGCTTTATTCAACTGTTATCAAAACAGTTCGAATTCCATGGTTGCTATATCTGTGAGGAATGCATGTCCCATTAGGTAGACGCACCAGGACCATGTCAAATGTTATATATCCTACCTTCGTCTTATGTATATGGTACAAAGATCACTCCGAAACGAAAGCCAAGAGGAAACACATTCGTGAAACCTCTGACAGAAGCGGTGTCGCACCATATTATAATTCTCTCCATATAAGTGTCTTCATTGAAAGGTTTCGTGGGGCCACTTCTGTATCGTACTTATGAGTGTATTCAACGTAATTATAAGAGTGAATATTGTGATCATTATTGTAAACGAAGAGAAGAAAATGTCACGTCTTTGTTTAACCATTCAATACAGGTGTGTCACCCAGTAGGCTCTATCCATTCAATATTATATCGCCCATGAGTTAAGAAAACAGTGTGGTGCAATGCATCGTGAATGGAATCAATTTCCTGGGTAATAAATACTTTCAAATGTGCAATAATAATAAGTACACACAATTTGCTTCAAACAAAACGTGCTTATTTCGGCTGATTTATTGACTGAAGATTGCCGCTTAAGATAAACTGCTAATTGCACAGGCGTGTAAAGTGCTCAGACACCGCCTGTTGTCGATTTCTGTGCACTACCCTGCAGGTGCGTGATCCGTCAAAGTGACAGCTATTGACAAGGTAAGTGATCGCTGGCCCAAGTCTTCCTGGTGAACATGGATACAACGAGGTAAACACAGAACACCATGTGTATGATTGACTTAACAAGTGTCTTGAGTCATTTCCGCATATTTGAGTTAGAGAAAAAATACTAAATATACTGGACATAAATCTGACCCGATCAAGGCAAGAAAAACCGTCGCATGATACGACACAGTAGACACGTTATTCGTTTAAAGGCCCATGTCTTCAAATTTAAAACAAATGATAAAATAATACTCTAGTTTACATATTGACCGTTATGATGTTTTACAATGAAGTGTTTTTGTTTTCATAAAATTTGTCTTCCATGCGTAATATCTTGTTACAAATTGCAATAATGAATGCACGATTGTAAAATTGCCAGTTTGGGGTCGAACGTTCAGCAACATCCGCCCACTGTCATCCTTGAGTAGAATCGAACAAGCGTCCTATGCGTGGCGAACCGGCTTTTAAACCACTGACCTACCCCTCCACGATTAACAGTAAGTCAACAGTATACAAGATTCCGTAGCTAGATATTCAGGGAGCAGGCAAGTGCCCAAAGCTGGACAAAACAGGAAGCATGCTCGTGTTTGCGCGGAGTGACGTGGAGGGACTCGCAAATGTCCTGAAAACGCGACTTGTTTAACACGACAGAAATACTTCACAGAGAAAACCGACGTCTCTCTGCTTTGATCCATTAAGTGATGACGTCACACTCCATGTCTTGCATACTGCACATGCAGGTCCGATGAAGGGGAGATATTTTGAGGGTCTAGCGACGGTATTGACATAACTGAATTATTGGATACCGTGTATTATTTTCATGTTAAAGTGTCTTGTAGATCATATATTAAAGTTATATTAGTAAACACCTTACTTGACTGAACTCAGTTACTGTCGTTACTCATATAAAACCGTATATCTGCAAAAAAATATTCTTTGAGTGGCATTTTAAAAGTGGGAAAGTACAATATAGAACACACTTTATGGAAAACATCTTTTTATTCTTGATTCGCTCTCACGAGTAAAAGAAGTCGTTATCTATAAAGTTTGTTTACGCTGTATCTGCAAAATTCTTTTTAGAATATTCTTTTTTATAAACCAGAATAAGTAATCCAGCACAAAATTCAGAAGCTTTGAAGTCCTGACTTGCCAAATCACTCATTTTATAACAGCCACCATGGTCTGGTGGATAGAAAGAAGAGCTGGGTTCGGTTCTTTGTCAACGTCAACCAAAGCACATTAACAGGCGTTACTTGTTGTTTCCCAGCCTGGTGTACGATATAAGGTTTGGCACAATAAAACCGACTTTAATTTTAAAAAAATATAAGCACGCATACTCTGAGAGAATATCATTGAAAATGGTTTCTTGTGTGCATGTGTGTGTGTGTGTGTGTGCTTTCTATAAAGGTAAATATGGGAGCGACTGACGCCATGTACGCGCAATAATCTTTATTCAACCTCCTCACCAGATATAAGAACGTCTCAACTGCTGACAAATGTTGCCTACGTTTATCAAACACATCGGCTTGAAAACTTACATATGGTCGACAAAGAAGAAATGGGTAGGATATCCAACTTCACGTTTAATGTGTACACCTAGATTACAACCTAGATTACAAGACACATAAATCCTTATGTATGTGACTCGTACATTCATCATATCGTGCGTATGTGTTATAATCTTATGGGAAAGGTATCTCTGTGTATCACAATTACTCGTACATTGCCATGAACGCATCTCGGACGAATAGCAGGATATATATTCATCACTAATGTCCTGGACTACCTGTGGAGGAATTCCAAGCAGAAAATGTCAGTTCTAAAATACTAAGACCATCCCATCATCCTCTCATGTCGGGTTTCCTGCAAATGCCTGTATCTCTTTGATGAGCAAAGTGTTTATTTCACGTCACGTGACTGGCATAGATAAGCACCGTGCAGTCGCCTCTTCGTTAATGGGCGGATACTGTAATACGATATCCTATTGTCCATATCGGCATTTTATATACCACAGGTCCAATAAGACAAGGAGTGCGGACACACGTTGTGCAGAGAGTTCTAGTCTTTTTCTTCCCAGATATACTTCAGTCGCATGTACTTCTCAAAGAATATTCGTGATCGTTTTATTTCGGTGGAGTCTACAAATACAAAGATACGTGCGTATGTGAGTGTGGGTGCGCGCTCAAGCGTGTGTGTTTATGTATAAGTAAACACACTATAGGTTTGCTGTTCAATGCCTTTACGTGTCATTAAATTCTTAAAATGTCAATGGTTGAAATCTACGATATCCCTAATGGGGGGTTTTACACAGACTTTGAAAACACAGACTAATGGTGGCTCACAGTATATATTTTCAGGAGTCATTGTCAATATTTGGGAATCATGAAAATGAACATTTTAGCATAATATCTATTTGTGTATATCAAAAAGCAGGAGTTTTGACTCGCATGATAATAGTTTCATACAAAATTGATGCGTTAAATATGCAGGAATCACGCGCCATATAAACCTCAAACTAATGCACCCTGCATTTCAAAGATATTCTATTTTTTTTTACCCTAGTATTACGTCAGCGGGATTTTAAATCTTGGTATTTTGCGAAAATATGTGATAAAGGCGTGTATTTGTTTCAGGGGTGCCTGCTACCAAATCTCTCTTGTTGTATATTCGTGTTTCTGGCTGCCCTTAAAGCAGCGGAGGGTTGTAAAATTACTGACACTTTTAGTCTCTTCGGCCCATAACGTTCCTGACCTCGTCGGTAAGTATTTTATAGTCTATAATTGGGCTTATCTGAGCGAGGATGTCACGAGCGTCTCATTAGCTTTATGCTCATCAATTAATTAGTCGCGATACCCTATTAAGGTCACTGATACACCTTGCCTCATATCACTCATAGAATATCAGGTCAACTGGGAAAATAAAAAAAGCATGACAAGTATTTTGGCAATGCGTTAGGTTTTCAATGTGTTGTTCGCCAACCCTGTGTTGTGTGGTATCGTAATCGCTTAGATTGTTAGTAACTTGATGACCCCTCCCACTGTACTCACATGGTCAGTTGGTCCATAGACGAAGTATTCTCTGAAAATATATAGAGGCTCTCACCCGTGTGTCTACTGATATCAAATATATCAATACGAGTTGATAAAGTAACAAATATCCGATGTAAAATATTTTACCTTTATCAATGAACGTTGATATAATTGATATCAGTAGACTCGCGGGTGAGATTCTATTTATCATCCAAAATAATTCTTCATTAGTTTTCAATGAAAAATGTAAATCTCTGAACACAGTACTGCCATTAGATTTGCAGTGCAAAGATGTCAGGGCATTGTGACGTCATTATGTTCATGACGTCATAGCATTGTCACGGCAATGTGCAAACTCGAGATCAACTGTCCAAACGATATCTCACAGGAGATATCGTCTGATCTCACACAAGCGATATCTCCTATAGAACACAGTTTTGGATGATAAATTACAAAATCCTGTATCTCTGTTTAAACAGACCATACAATATTCAAATTACATATATGGTCTTTGGTTCAAATTGAAAAGGAGACCCACTTAGGAGATTCTGTACCTGAAGAAAACCTAACTTTATCTGGATTACTGATTGGAAACATAAAGTTGTTGATTTACTGTAATTACAACAGCTAATATATTATATAATGATGTTTGAAGTACAAGAACGCTTTCGTATATTACTTTCACAATTCATTTCTGATACCAAATATATTCATCTATTATGATCATAACTTTAACTAAATGTGAAAACAAGGTTATAGCTTGAAATTTATTTATGAAACATTTTATGGTGAACCTCTACGGGGATCTGCTCCACACGTCACGGAACAACTGCACATTGTCCATAGCAGGGTGTCATTCTGCAGTGCTTTTGGCATCCGTTCAGGCACACGAGAAGACCATTCATATATTTTGTACATTCCTTGCCAAGAGGATCAAGGAAATAGTTTATAAAGTTTCCTATTTGCTCTTACGGTGAGGTGCACTTTAACTAAGTCAAGGAAATAGGTGAAAATACGGAAATGAGCGAGGATCCCAACGGCTTGCCTCAGTGTGTTTAAAAATAGTCTTCGACCTATTTGTACCATCAAATGATCATCCCACAAAACAAACACACATTTGAATAGGTACCTTACATAAATATAGTGTTCAGAAATGCGTGTTGCTTAGTACAAAATGGTGATAAAATACACGTGTATTAATTCAACAAAATAAATAAAATCTTAATGTCATGCTTGAGTGAAAACACTCGAATCTAAAACTAAGGGAATCCGCCAGAGGTGAAAACGAGGCTGTGACGTCACGATGTCGCGATGCAATGCTTGTAAGCCGAGAGGTGATTAGGGCGAGGCTTCGGAGTGAATGTCGGCATATTCGAGTGAGTAACCCTCATTAAGGGACGGGGCATTTTACTGTGTCGAAACACTCAGGACTGATCACGAGGATAAGCAGGTCAGCAGCCGACTTAAATCTTCAAATTCACTCAAAACAGGATTCAAAGCGAAGCAATTTGCCAAGAAGACTCTCAGTGAAACTTCGAGTTGGAGACCCGTTCCAAATTCACCTGTCTGAATTTTTTCTTTGACAATCACAGACGTCCGCCGTGTACCGGGCAGAGTGTGAGAGGTGGTGTATACAGAAAACTGTACCCGAAGACAGAGCAATGGTAAACTGCGATACAAGGATTATTCAGTGACACGACACCTGAAACACCAGCCGATTGTGTACCGCCTCTTATTTGAGACAACATGAAATGTTTACATCTGACATTTGTTTACATACTTCTACAGGTGAGTCTTATCGATTTGTGGGAATATTATTGTGGTCGTAAAATTATTAAGCATATTCTGCCGATAGGTACACTCTTAATGGACGAATGTGAGTGGCAACAGCTAAAGAGAATTACAGTATAGATCATTAGATGTGTTCATCAGTTCAAAACCCTCTTATCCGATTATATTTCGAGGCATTTGTTGAATTGTGGCAAAAACACCTTGAAAATTTATATCACACGCACAAATTAACAAGAAAAGAATATATTAAAGCCACAATAAATATTTTTACCATGAATAATGATGTATAAAAGTATGTATTGTACTTTTTTGATATTGTAACCCCCACCAATGCCTTAGATGTCAGGTATGTATAAATATTAGACAAACATTGCAGAATGATGATTTTAATTGATAAATATAATGATTGTGAGTGGTTTTCTACTGAGTGAGACACTTCATCGTGGTGGGTTCGTGACTTATACCCCACATAATACACACTTGTATCACATTACTTAATCCCTGTAATCTTTTCCTGAAACACATTTTTCAGTTGTACAAAACTGTTCATTAGATCCTTTTTCTTTCTCTGTTTAGTACGCATGACAATTACCAACAATGTTTTCTATTGTAAATGGGTTGAGGAGACTTCTGAATACAATGATTATACATTTGTCAACACTTGCTTTAAACGTTTTTAAGGGCATTGTTTAGCAATGGTTTCTTACTTCACTGCATTCTGCTTGGTAATCGTGTTGTCTGTGTATTATCAATAGCATTTGAGTAACATTTGAAAGATTCATCCATATGGTTTTGTCATTTCATTATTGTGAATTTATGAGCACATTTTATTTTTGTGATTACACGGGATCATCACCTTTAACATTTTATGATCTCTTGGCTGTTTTGGTGATATTCCTGAAGACCGCAGGGATAAACCTGGCTCAGAAAACATGTGAGATAAAATCTCACATGGGATCAAAAGCATGAGATTTTTTAAAGTCTTATGAGATTTAACTGTTCATGATCGTTCAGAAGAAAAAGAAAACGAGACAAATAAAACATTGTCATAATCAATTTCAAGTCAAGCAATCCTGAATTGCAATGAATTAAAAGTCTGTAGATCTACTAGCATCACCATTGGTGTCTGCATTCTGGTTGTCATCAAGGTCAACGACTTAACTCTTTCAACACCAGTCAACCAGCGGCATATACTGCCATGACACCGAGTTCCTAGCAACTCTGAGGTCATAGATGAAGTTTATGTTTATCAAGAGAAAATATCAACTTATAAATCATTATTGCTACTGCAAATCATACACCAGTTGAAAGGACTAATCTTACTGTTTATAAATATGAAAGTTACTTTTATCATATGTTTCATGTAATACGACTACAACTTAAATAAGTTAATTTGTAATGAAAATGCAGGCATAGACATTTATACGTCTAGATGAACCAGTGAGGAACAAAAACCTGGAGCGTTTTTTTCTGTTTGTAACAAGTCATGACATCCCCTTCACTTTTTCTTTCATATGTTCATTTATACACGATCAGAAAATTATTCTAGAAAGATTTCAGAAGTAATATGTATGGTTGTGTATTTCCCGATATCAGTGGCAATTCGCATGGTAACGTGATACAACAGCGTGAAAAACCTCCGTTTTAAAATCTTTGTCTGATAATGAAGAACATGTGAGGCGATTCGTTTGATGGCGGGTATCATTCGAAAGCTCTGAACATCAACAAAATGACGGTATCCTTGCCTAGAGTATTTTCATAGTTGTAAGAAGCGCGTTTATTGGATAAACATTGGTTTCTAATGACGCTTTTTAGCCTCAGCCTGCAGTAAGGATCGTGATCGGTCAAATTCAGACAAGTGACCTAAGTCACCCAATCAGATAACAGCAATGGATACTGTTCCCCCCTCCCCCCACAAACGAGAAAGAATGACATGACACGATCGCGCAATAACGTTTGAAATAGTAAGTTATAATGTTCGTTAGACAATTTTTATGATTACTGTTGTTGCTTTTATTCTTCAGTTTATGTGATTTGTTTAATTATATCCTCTACGCATTGTTGATTTGCTCACTGAGAACTCGGATGTGGACCCGTTGCCGAAGCATGTGTGTGAGAATAGTTTTTTTTAAAAATAACATTGCGGAAAAAGAAAATAGTTTTCTATTCTAACCTTGTCGATAAATATGGCTATCTTAAATGTAATAAGTGTTGACAGGCATTATGAAGAGTGATAGATTTGATAAATGAATCATATGTTAGTTAGGTTCCGAAAAGTATAAATCATTTTGATGCAACTACTGACTGGTCGTTTTTTCGACCTACAGCTCCTGGGGACTGGCGATGTCTTGGCCAATTTTTCGGCCTACGGTGTTGAATGGGTCAAGTTGTTTCTTCGTTTTCATTCGTAGTCTTTAAGAATTTAAAGATTTTTATATCGAATAAGATGGTTTCGTCAGAAGCTGCCCTTTGTGTGACGTTGCAGAACACAACTTCCAAATGCGAACTCTGTACACCGTCGCACTGTGCATAAACAACACAGTACTGCGGGGTTCAGAGCCTGCCATACTCCTTGCAGCACAGCTCATTTTGTGCAGCGCTGTGTAACGATGTTCAGTGTTCCATACAAGAAGTTATGTTTCGAAGATTAAAAATAGGTAGAAAGCAACGGGAATATCTTTGACAGGACAAAATAACGACAAATCCTTTCTCAGTAAAACAGATTTAAAAACTTCCTATCATACAGGTAAGCAGGATGCGATTTTAAATCGCTGCAGGTAGATTTGAGTGCGATTTTAAAGCAACTGGTGCGAGAAAATCGCGATATCGCGGCCCAAGTCAATCCCTGAGACCGGAACATATCTGATCTAGTTTACAAAATTTGAAGTATCAGTTCTGTACTATATTTCTAGTATGAACAGGTCCATGAAATTGACACATTAAGATTATATCAGAATCTTGTATGTCAGGGCATAACAAGAAGATTTTAAGGAATGAGATTTACTTCATTTTGTCATTTCATTTTGTTATGGATGTATAAAATATTTTGTATTTGTTTCAACACTGTACAAAAAATTAATGATTATTTAAAATTACAATAATCATGTGAATTGAGAAGTGCTTTATTTTGTGTCCATCCAGATGCTATTTGGAATAACCATTCTGACAGCAGTTACTATTTACTGTTCATCTGGATTTGGCATATACTTCCTGACAAACCTCATAACACAAACAACAAAACATTGCCCCTGCCAAAAGGGTCTTTTCATCTATTCCAGTACACAAACTGTTTTGGTAGTGATATTGAGTGAGTAAGTGAGACTGGCCTTAATCCACATTGTCAGGTTTCCACTTATGTCAGAGTGTGTTATCTTGATGAGAGAGGCAAACACTAAGTAGGACCGGGTCTCTGATATTTTCTACCTTTGTGAAACGAAACAATCATATGTGAGGTGAAAATATACCCAGAAACATTATCAGGGTATCAGGATTCAAACATCGGTCACAAGGTTTCTTTTGTGTCCACGCCAATCTGCATGACAAATTGTGGTCAACTGGGCCACCAGTGACGTTTTGTCTGTCATGAGTAAGAGATATGTCAGCCATAAGAGTCTGGTGTTTACCTAAACAGGTGATCTTGATATAGGTGCCTATAATAACATTGTTGTCATCATGATATCACGATCATTTACTCTGGTGTCACTGCTCATCGTCAAAGCCTGTTCAGTACAGTTTACAGATAGTTTTAGAAGAAAATCCCAGATTTATTACTCTAGGACAACATCTGACTGTATCTGTTGATTCATATGTAGATAATAGAAACTTTCAATTGATATGATATTATCTCCATATGAGTCAACCGTTACAGTTAGGTGTTGTTCCAAAGTAATAATATGAGTGGAATGGAATTGCTTTAAAGCAAAGACCCAGTGACTTCCATATTAATATGATAGATCCGTGACACTGTATATGTAAGCAATTAGTTGTCATACACATATGATACACATCAAGTTGAGTGTAATATGGTCTGTGATTTTTGTCTCCTCGAACTGGAGCATGTAGGATGGGTTAACTAGTAAGCATGTCAAATGGGCATGGTTAGAGACCAGCTTGTGACCTGGGGTGAGAGGGATGGTTTAGTGGTACAAGTGTTTGCTAATTATACCCAGAACATGGGGTTGGTTCCAGACACAAGAACATGAAACCATTATTTTACCCTTTTTGGAGAGTTATTGTGAACTTGATAACAGATCAATGTACAGTGAGTTAAGTCATAATGTGTTGTGAAGTTCTCAGTTTAACATTAATGGTACATCTTGTGTTTCAGTCACAAAACATTATTGTACTTTGAGATTAACTGTTATTGAAGGACAGAATGAAGAAGAAGAAATTGGAGGGAAGTTAAAACAGAGTTCCATCAGTCAAATGATGGAATATCATGACATTTTAAAATACATGCCTGCAGCTGGTTAAGAATGAACTGGGAGAAAAGGTCAAGGGCAAATGGTGATATTTTTCCCATTTTTAAAAGAATTTTGTGCTTAAGGATTCAGTGGTGTAAAAATGTAAGGCCTGTTGTAGTTCAGACATGTTCAAATAAATTTGTCATTGTAACTTTGATGGAAATTGTTCCTGCTTCAAGGGAACGTCCATAAGTCCACACAAACAAAGTACATGTTTCATTTCTGTTGGACATGAGAGAATACAGGAAAGGGCTTTGTCTTTTGTTTCTAAATGCCAACAAGTTAGAAACTTGAAAGCTGATGTAAATGTCCAACACAAAGGTCACACCTAAGTAGGTTCCCAATGGTATAGAGGGCCTGTTATGGCTTCAGTATACACATGGCAGAATATCAGCCACAGCAAGAGACACACCCCAAAATAATCGACCATCCTGATTAGAAACTGGAGGTTAAACTGAATGATAGATCAGAATAGAAAGATACCTTGTGACCAGACAGGTGAAGTGTAGGATACATTTTGAATAGGGTTGCTCTTCTTTCTGCTATTTGACCAGTGATTTAGTGGAGGCAAGTGCTTAAATGACATACCATACTGCCAAAGATTTGGACATATTTGAGGTTAGACACATCTGAAAAATAAGTGAATGATGAAAAATTATGAAAGCAATAAAGCTTTTACTTTAAGGCTAAACATCAAATTTCAACACAACTGTGCATAATCATTTTTCTGAATTAAATAAATTTTATCCTTCTTCATCCTTATTCTTTTGACAGTGAATGGAAACTATAAGACTATATGTCAGTGTTACGATCTGGAGCCCATGACTTACATAGAGAAACTGTAGACTTCATCATTCATGCCTATCACAATATGTCTGGCATTATTGTTGATCATGTCAAACAGGTTAATAGACCTCCCATTTTAATTCTTGTATTCACATCCAGCCTGATTCATGATCAAGTATCAGTGCCAAGATTAGTAATGTGTAGTAGGAAAGTGATGGTGTGCAATTATCGCTTCACACAGTCAGTACAATGTCATCACTTTGTGACAGTATTGCAGAGTCAATGATGATCCCTACATGTTGTCCCTGCCGTGCAAATTGACATCAATGCACGGATTAGACTCAGCACATAGCAATGATGGTTTTATATTCAATCCGCGGGTCGCTATTGGCGACACACCTACTGATCAGGTAGGCATGGCGTCAGTCACAACATTTGGATAAGCAGCTGTTTTCCTTCATTTGGGTGTAAATATAGCTTGTCAGTTGAAAACACTCTGTCCCATAAATCTGTCAACTGCGTCATTGTCACCTGCACGAACCATAGTTTGCATGTATTGTAAAGGCCATGACTCGCCATTATATCACATGAACTCATGCCTGAAAACTTCATTGTGTAACACTAAAAATATTGAAATGTGAAAAATGTAAGTTTGTTTGAAAAAAAGTTGTTTTGTTTATGTGGACGACCATAAATCTTTAAAATAGTAATATCTTTATGATAAAAATGTAGTTATGTATGCTGAGATACTGTCCTTACCAGTGCCGAAATACTAGTATTCTATTGCTAATACACTAATCAGAAGCTGTTGAAAATACATAATTCAATAAGAATTGTGGTGAATTTTAGGAACTTAATAGTTTTGAGAAACTAAGTGCTTGAAGTTGGAATATTTCTATGTGTACTTTTTTCCTTCTTGTACTTAAATCATATTTTGGGGTCTAATATCTATGCTTGGCTTAATATCTCAAATGTCCTTTGGTATTTGTTGGGTTTATTTTCCAAAGGCTGGCCAAAAATATTCTTGAAAGCCAAGTGGGTGTGTTAATACTTATAAAGAATTAAAATGATGAAGGTAACCATAGTGATAAACATGATAAGGAAATGATAAAGTACCAACAAGTATTGATGGTAGTGACCGAAATAAATCATTATGATGAAGAAATAGATTAATCTTTTGGTAATTAATTTTGACCTGATGATGTTGTGTCAGGATATGAAAAAAATATTTGCTATGTGGAGAATGTTCTGACTTATGATTTGTTGGGAGTTCCCAATAAGCGGAATATGCCGATTAGGCTATTTCTCTTCCTGATTGCTGGTGGATGAATCACATGTGAACCGCCAACACCTGATGGCCATGGGTGTGTACGTAGTGTTAATGATATATGTATACCTACACCTGTCAGCTCAATAGTCTACATGGACTGTTGTCATGGTTACTGGTGGAAGGAAACAAACACCAAATGTACCTTAATGACAGAAAATAGGTTTCGGTTTACATTTTCTTTATTGACAACCAAACAAAATCTGTATTACTGTAGATATTCTGGACAAACAAACATTCTACACTGATTATACATGGTTTTTTTTCAGTCAAAGTGAAGTCTTTCCAGGAGTAGTATATTTTGGTGTTTGTACATGATTGAAAAAGAAGTATGTTGACCTTGACAGTGTCTAGTTCTCCGTAATTACGTGATCACCAGTTAACCTTGAATTTGATGTCCAAGAGACAGAGTTAAGTTTGATTGATGGATGGACAGCAGTATCAAAGACTGGTCACATGGTCTGTTGACCGGTGAAGCATTTACTGGCTAAGCATGGATGTTCTTCCTAGCAGGCATACTGACCGGTTATATCATTATCTATATCGCCTGCCACTCCTGTAAGATATATGTTCGTAACACCCAACACTCGCATGTGAGATATATGTCCATATTGACTGCCACTCCTGTGTGAAATATACAGTGTTACATCAGAATGCCCAGAACACTTAGATGTAGAGTATTAAGAAGCTGAGAGCAATGGCCGTTGTAAGTACCTGTGAATGTAGCAGGTCTACTGTTGACACGGTCAGTAGACATGAGACATACATGGTTATTTTGTAATATCAGCTCAAAGGGGATACAGGCTTTGATGACATGAGAGATTAACCACACTAAGGTCATCCTTGTTTGAAATGTACCTCTCATGATGTTCATTTCAGTGTCAACTGTCACTGAATACATTGACCCACATCCATCAAAGCCTGCAAATATCCTGATTGGATTACATGCGCAAAGTTTGACTGGTGTACTTGATGTCATCAATATCTGTCCTTCACTACTCGGTACATATCTTCCATATTATAAATTCAACCAAAAACATGTACTGAACAGCAAAAGAAACACAACTGCTTTTTTTGTCAGGTTTTTAAATAGAAGACATAAACTTGAGCACTTACTTATTTGAAATTTCATTTTTTTTTTTTAAACTGGTGTTTCTTTTGCTATTGAGTATATATCCTGCCCTTGAAATACCACAGATTCATCCCTGCTACATGCCCCTCTTCCTATTCTTGCGTCAAGTATTTCCACTAGTGAGAGTGTTTCCGAGTCTTCTCAGAATAGACATCAGCATTTCCTGTGGTAGGCAGGAGTAAGCATGTTGGGTGAATAACTGTCACATTTCACCAAGTTTTGCTACAAGTCTGTCAGTCACACAGCCATCATGGTGAAAGTGTTGTCGGTTACGTGCTGAAGGTGAAGAGTGTTCACACATGTCCCTGTTTGTGTCTGTTACACCATTGTGAGGCACTGACTGTCACAAGCTAAGCTTATTAATGCCCCTTGCCCCACCACACTTTTACGTCAAGCAGTCTTAGCTTTTTAAATAACTTAGGTTGAAATATAAATATTAATGTTGGATGTTTGTGTGTAGGAAAACAGGTAGTATCTGTGTAGATATATGTGTTATGTTTACAGAAGAAAATAGGTAGATTAAAAATATATTGTGTAAGTTTCACTTGTGTGTGGACGTATCTTGTATCAGGGGCAGTTAACTGTCATGTCTGATATTTTAGCACAGATCAGTTTAAAGACCATATTTATTTCTGCTGTCTTATCACCAAGGAGCATATGTCAAAGGCTGTGTTTATTTTATCAAAAGTCAAAAATGTTTGCCATCAAGGTTAAGGGAAAGTCACAGGGGCGATGAAGATTGTTGTTGTTTGAAAACAAGAGCATGGTGAAGTGACTGTGAAGTGAAGAAGACATTGTCAGGATGGTCTTGCTGGGAGGGTTTAGATTAGTGTAGGGCTGGTCATATACTGGATTGTTTCAGAGCTTAACAAATGACTGTGGAACATGGGAGGTCTCCTCTGAGAATTCCAACTGTTTACCCTAGCTTGTTATGTACACAGAGAAGGGTTACTTCCCCTTGCTAGATAGGCGTGGGAGAACATGCCCGTCTTCATTTTCCTCTTCCATTTTCGAACCAAGTGATGATAAAGTTAAGCAAGTTAATGTTCTTCGTTTTCCAGAATTACCTGCCATTTGTCAATTCAATCCTTAATAAAACATGAGAAGATCAGTTGGAATAATGTTTTGAAAGTCTTGACTGAGAATTATACAAAATTATTAAAATAGATAAATTGTGTAAAATAGATGAATGAAAATTCAAGTTACTTAATTTGATTGGAATGTGGGTTTGTATATGGGGTCAAACAACACATGGATAGGAACTCAAAGAAATGCGTATTTGTGTTAATAGCATATCAAAGTTAAGACATGCTTCTGCTTCCAGGTGATATTAAATACTGTGTATATGGTAACATATCATAGCAGTTTGTTACATTCATAGTTTTTCTCTTCACTCACAGAATATTTTTATCAAATGTTTTGTACTTTATCAAAATTGAGCATTCACCTTTACTGTCATGTTGAACCATAGTTTGTCGTACAGACCCTAAAGCAAATATATCCGAGAACACCCATGCAAGTTTAGAAGATATAGCAAGTCTAGAGTCCTTTCTGAAAATGAAGAAAGTCTCTGTGCTCTATTTCATTATATTATTTTTTTCACTATGAACCTTTTTTTACCTATAAACATTATCAATGTATAAATTAATGTGGTCACAATATGTCTGAAATGTTAACTCACTCACTCTGTTTGTAGAGCATCTTTGCATGTTCATATATCATATCAAAGAATAAAGAATTAAAACATACATATATACCTGTCAGTAAGATTTTACTTAGATAATACATACATTGTAGGATTTATTTTGTATCCTGACACGTTGTTCACAAGTTTTGGTGAATTGATCTTGATTCAGATCCCCTTCTTTTCCACATGGAAGAGGACCCGAGTTAGAGTGAATGTAAACTCAACTATGTACAAGCTGCCATTAATAGCAGTCAATTGCATCACACAGCCTGCCCACATGTCTCCAGGTTTTTGTTTCGGATACAGCGGACATTGTGGGCATTGTTTGTAAAATGTTCCAGTGAGAGCTTCCTGTAATCGATGCCTTCTTGTGTCAGTGCACAGATCTGTCAACATGGCCTTCACAGGCTCCGCAGACATGTCACAGGGTGCACCGTGGGCACTTCTTCTGGCACTGTAAAGACTTGATCACAGGATTAGGCTTATTATAATGAATATGTCCTTTAGTGTGTGGAAAACTTGGCTTGTTTGTATTTGAGATGACATTGTATGTTATTGGTAGGGATAATGCCAGTAGACCCTTGACAAACGCAATGTGGTTGATTTAAAATGGATATTGTGAGGATTTTCATCATGTGCTTTGCTTGGTTATCTTCCTCATCCTACTCTGGGTATCACCAGGTACCGCAGATATACCATGTTTCAGACCTTTTGGGATTCCAGTAAGAATTAGCTTGGATTAGAGAAGCATTAAAAAACAAACACAACAAACGTAGATGAATACACACAAAACTGTAGAAAGGTACATGTTATTTTTGCATATTAAAATCTGATGCCTGAACTATTTGATGGAACTCATGGTTAACATTGCAGTGCTTAATCTAACACCTATTTGTGTGTATAAAGCACGGTTGATGATAGTTGGTCCTATGTTGGGAGCGAGCGTGACAGTGTTCACGTTGACACAGCAACCTGCGTTTTTCATGCCTAGACTTGATAAAAACGTGCAAAAAATATTTTGCATATATATATTTTGTATATATAAACAAGAAATTTTCAAATGCTTCATTATTAAAATGAAACTTTATTGTGCATAAGATGTGGACTACATATTTATAATTTTATTTCTGAATGCACTCTTACAAAACCTACTGCAAACATTGAACTGAAATATACAAACAGGATTTAGAAAATATTCCAGTCTGTGTCAGCTTTTATAACTATTAACAAGTTTCAAGGTCCATTAAATGTAAAGATTACAAACTTTACAAGAGCTGTACAAAGCAACATATTTTAATGCTCATTTTTATTGTGCTGCTTTGAATGCAGTCTCTGTATGCAATTTCAGAACACATAAATATGTTTCAGCCAGGGGCACCTCTGATTTGAATCCTGGTTAATCTCTGTCTTATACATAAACACGATATATGTCAATCATTCGACTGGCAGTATACTTTGCATGCTGACTGATATTCATTCTTTGAGTGTTGGTGGTTTCAGCATGTATAAGTACAGCTTTCAAATACATGGTTCAGTTGGGGTGTTGGTTGTTCATTTTGCTGCTGAGGGAGGTGGAGTAGCGTATTGGTTCAAGTGTTCACTTGTCACACGTCACTCGTGTCAAAAGCAAAACAAATAATGATTTCATCTCGGATTAATAGTTAGTTTCTTCTTTAAAAAATATTGCTCATAAACAATGAGTTTTAAACACAATGCCTGAAATAGGTTTTAAGCTGATGTTTGTTGAATGCCTTGGTCCACTTTGAGTTTTTTAATGTACTCAGCTGAAGAGGAAGTTTTGGAAGTGCTGCAGATGGCGAGACCTGAGATTGTATTCCGTTCAACACAATGATCGAGAAAAAGTTGGCAGTTAATTCCCTTTGAATTCTGGTAATTTAGGGCTTAATGTTAAGAATGTTCAATTAGGAAATGTGGCATCTCCTCGTGTAGACCACTGTTTGATGTAGTGTTCAGATCGGATGGAGGGTATTTGTCAGTCTGCCAGATAGTGTTTGTAGAAGACAATGATTCTTAAATGTTTTGGCGATTCAGTAAATCTACATTCTTCATACTTTTCTGTCTTGAGTTGATTCTTGGAATTGTGACAATTCTTCTTTTTTGTGTGGATGAATTGAGTTTTGGTTTCTTAAATATTTCCTAACTTAGCTCTTTCCGAGTCCGTAACTGCAGTTGATTCGTTGGAGGTCCTTGGTGCATCCGATGTGCAGTTGTGATGTTGCACTTGGAGGACCTGACATCTTCCTGTTAGCTTGAGGGAGGGCATCGGTCTTAACAATTTGAACATTTATTGAATATTGTATAAAGGCTAAATATATTTAATTTTTTGCAATATATATTTTTCACTCCAGACAAATTATTGCAATGTAAATTCTCCAATAATTTGTCTGGCATGAAAAATGACTTACTGTAATATGACTTCATTTTGTATCATGGTATAGCAGATTCCAATGTTATTAATTTGAGTTGTATGTATGATACAATTAGTATTTGCATGATTTAGTTGGCATGAGTCAGATGTTTAGGGATACTCCTGTATGCTTTATAAGACCATCATATGGATATTAGTATTCTTTTAATCATTGTCAAATTCTTATTTTTTCACGAATTTTTTCTTATTTTTTCTGAAGACTTGTCAGAATTCTCTGATGGTTTTCAGAATATAGAAACAGTCTGTCAGTCATGGAAGAAAGCAGGTTTAAGAGTTTATTTGAAGGAGATCAAACGTTCTTCTTTGGTCTGACACAGGAGAGGCCTTGTTCACACAATCTATGTATCTGTCTTCGAGATCGTGACCTGAGTTGATACTGGCGAATCAGGGCTTTAAATACAGACATGCTTCCAATAGTCACCCAGGCCATTCCATTCCAACATCTGTCAGTAAATCTCTCATTTTGTGTTTGCTTTCACGGGAGGTATTTGCTGTGCATGTCCCTTTGGTCAGAGTCAACAAGCTCAAACTGTAATCTCGTGTCAGCTGATCCAAAATCTACACATTGTCATTTCTTGATCGCCTGTGATTTGTGGCATGATTGGGGATTATAAATGGATTCTGTCTGCTGTTCAATTAATCATTGTTCAGACTTAACTCCGATGTCCTTGTCTGGTAAGGAAGAAGACTGTGTGAGAGAGTGACTAACAACTAGTCTCTAAAATTATATATTTTACAGAAGTAATGGTTCATAATATAAAATTTAATGAAAAAGAGTCCTGAGACTTTCTTCAGTTTTCTGAAAATTTGGGTTTCATTATCATGGATTATCACTGGTTCCTGACATGTCAAAGGTACGCAACTCTGCACAGCAAATTGGGACACACGTGCCTCCTGAGCTAAAGTGGAGGCTGAATAGTTTTCTTGGAATTAGTCACCTTCAGTAGTCTTTATTATGTGGAGATGTGCGTGTTGAATGGTAATTTTTATATTGTCGTGCAGGAAGAGTCATCATGAGTGGTAGAATTATATGGCTGGGGTTTAACAGAATTATGAAACCTGAAGAAAATGTTTTGTTTTGTCCTACAGTCCTAGTTCCAACTCATTTCACCTTGAAAGTGTTCATGTTTTGACAATACCTGTTTTCTTTCATTGTTGAGATGGAGGACAAAGCATGCCATCTGTATGCAGGTTCATAGTAATGTCACATCCTGCATGACAGTAACCAGCTGTCAGTGGTCACCAGCTGACACATAGAGTACAAGCCCAAACAATGGTCACATGATGTCATGAAGGATGTACACATATGTGTTATGTCGCACGTAATGTCATTTTAACATTCCACTCTCTACTACATGATATGCATGCAATAACTGTGACAGAATCAACAGGCACTGTAGGTGGACAGAACTCCTTGCCCTCAAACAGGTGGTATTGTACCTGAGCATATGGGATGAGCAGTCAGTTGACTAGAGATATTGTAGGACCAGTGAGCAGCTGGATTTAGGGAAGAGCTGGCAAGCCTTTGTAGTTCTGCTGAAACCAGACTGACCAGAACAGTGCTTCTGATAAAGTCTTTGATGATACACAGTTCAGTCATTTGGTGTAATAAGGTTCTGTTCAGTGTCTCAGTCAGTTTCTTTCATTTGTGAAATAAGCCTTTCAAATTAGTTGTTAGTCGTTGCTTTATGGGAGTCCAGTATGTCATGGTACATTCAAACAGGCTGAAGCTGAACTTCTCATCAGTGACAGGATCTTGAGGTCACATTGTGGAAGCAATGCTGTCACCTTTATGTAAAAATTAATGTGTAAAAGTTTTACTCAACTTATTCAAACATTTTGTCATAATTACTCCAACTTTAACATTTATTGCTAAGATAATTTAAGGAGGACACTAGCTAGAAGACACAAACTCTGTCATTTAGAATAATGTGTATTCAGCATGGCTCCAGATAAGGGGCATATTGGCATATGTACAAATACAAAGTGAGCATGATGCAGTAGGAAACAAATCAGAAAACATAGCAGATATGCACCACAGCAGTGATGGTCGGTCTTAGAATCATTTACGGATGTATTTATCTGAAAAAGTATTGCTTTGTTGTTTATTGACCTGTTTACACAAGAGTAGGAGTGTTTTGGTGCATGAAACAAAACACGAGATTGCTTGCCCGCCATTTAGTACTCTAAGTTTTCCCTGTACTCTTATATTGAAAAAATAAGGTATACATACTCCTCATGTTGAAAAATTATCTGGAACCCTGATTCAAGCGAAATATAAAAGTAACAGTTTAGTATGAACTGACATGTCAGTCTTATGATTGCATTGTGTCATCAGTGACAGCTGCTGATAAAACACTAGTATCGTGCTCTGTGTATAACAATAAACTAAAAAATTATTAAATATTTCTCAAGGAAGAGGTTGTCAGATTTCTTTATCTTTGATGGCAACGACCTTTAGTGATGTCACACTGAGTAGTGTGTTTTTTGCAACATATGTCATATTTGGGATTTCACTTTCTTAAAGTAAAGTACAAATTCTAGTACCTTTTCGGTTGAGTCCCATCCGGGAGTCAGGCACCTAATTGCCAGCACACAAAGTCTGCCGCCTAGCCCGCTCAGCCACCGCGACTGAGGATGCGGGTTCGAATCCCTGATGGGACCCAACTGAAAAAGTACTAGAATTTGTACTTTACTAAGAAAGTGAAATCCCAGATATGACATATGTTGCATTTAAAACTTTCTTAATTGCATTGTGTAATCATTGTGTGTTTTTTGTTCTTCATGAATGACCAAGAAGTACAGTTTTATAGGTAACAACTTCTTTTTATTCAATGTTTCAATGTTTATACAATGTTTCAGAGCTAATTCTAGCTCCTTAATCTTTCCCTTGATGAAGGAGCAATACCCAGCTGTGAAACATCTTATACGAAACAAAAAGTTGTTATCTATTAAAATGTGCCATGACTTCATGTTTTTTGTTACATGTCAGAGGGAGTGGGAATATTGTAAGAGTGTCACAGCAGTCATGAACTCCGGTCATGGAGGCATGTTGTACTGGGGAGTGGTGTTTCTCACACAGATAACACACACCACAGCCATGTTGACATGCTCAGTGCAGGTTAATGAGCTGCTCTGGCCAGAGGCCAAGCTATGTAATTACATGGAAGTTACAGATAATGTGGACCCATCTTGCCCTACCTGTCTCTTAGTGGTGATACTGGATTACAGTCAGGTCTTAGTGAGAAACTGATATGGATGGACAACTAAAATACATGAATACAAATGAATCTGTTAACAAATGAATGAATTAAACACTGAATTTATGGTAGATACAGTAAACTTGTCATCAATGGGCTCATGGATTTGAGGCCGTGTTCAAAAGTCACCAATTTGCCTAAACTTGGGCTTTCTTCTCATGGGAAACTGAGTCATACCTTGAACTAATATATTGAAAAGTCAGTACCAAACACCATCCTGCTAACTTCCACCACACATAACAAGTTCATGTTGTTGTATCATGAACTTATTGAAGTTTTGTTTGAGAAAGATTTCTCAACTGATATAATTTCCATATATTTCCCATTACTTTACATGAATGAGTCATTGCACTGAGTGGGTTGTATGCAGTTTGAAACTCTCACTGTCAGCCTTCCAATGGGGGCCACTTGTTGTTCAGTGTACACTCATCGTATGATGTACAAGTATGGCTGAATGCATTCAGGTACTGCTATTATAAGGCTTAGCTTTAGTCACGTTGATATTGAAGTAGAAAGTAAGGGTGTTTTCTGGGATATATTTAGATATCTAGTCATCTAAAGAGATTCCTGATAACTTCTTTTGGAATCTAGAACCACACCTAGTTTGTTTCACAGACCCGGAACCACAGTGTGACCCTTTCTGCCTGGCCCTTTCAGCACTGCTAAATCCCTAACTGAAGCTATCTAGAATTCATCAGGCTCCTTTAATTAAAAGAAATTGTTTGTTTCTATTAAAATTATTTGTGTTCAGAGACTAATCTTTAGTCCAGGCTACAGCACTCTTGAATTTCCTTTTTATTTTTGTCCCCAAATTGAGATTGATTGTTTGAGAAAAACACACATTCTGATTGTCTTTGTTGTACTTCCCAAGAGTCTAAAGTAGGTAACAAAAAGTTAGGGTTTTTGCTAGCCTGTGAAGTAAAAATCCCACTGACTTTCATTCCATTTTATACTTTTCAAATTTCATTTTCACATTGTAATAAGATTTTAACATCTACACATTCAGGATATTTATACTATAGGTGGCGTAAATACCATGCAAAATATTGAATATGTCACTGTAGTAGTTGTTACTGACTCTTGATAATATCCAGTGGAATCTGTGCTGATAATGACTAATTATGACAGTGACAGCAGAAAATTCACAATGCAATTGTATTTTCAGTCACTTGCATTAAATGTTTTGCTGTCGGAAAAGCCATGAGAACATACATTTCAACTGCTGTTTTTTACTGATCATTTTAAGGAATATGTTTCAGTTTCAATTACAATAGGAGGCGAGGTGACTCCTGTTGGGTGTAGCACTATTACTGTAGTTGAGGTGCCACATGGCTGGCCATCAGTGACCTACTGACAACCAACTGTGTACACCAGTGGTGAGGAATGTATTCCAGCTTCACTGTGTCAGTAGGTCAGGAGAAATACACACTCATCCCAACACCTAGTTGACCCCTGGCACAATGTCACTGACCTTGCTAGTTACATACCCATTGGCTCACACTTCTTAAGCTAAGATCTGTTAGAGAGTTGCACAATGCAGCTAATGAAGACTAGCCCCCTGACTTACTGACTTTATGCCATGGCTTCCTGACTGCTTGAAGTGTGTGCCACTTTCCAAAGCATTGCCAGGTGTGATGCCAAGTATGTACTTCATCTCAGTTTAGGAAAGGGCAATGAGAACTGACCACTGGACCCATGCTGATCACTTCAAATAGAACAATAGAGGGGCATGCACACAGGAATTACTTGTAGGTTGGAAGGAAAACATGCTTGTTTATATTTCCCTTGAAGTGGCTTATTGTATAATTGACTGAGTTACTGTAGGAGGTCTTGAAGCATATTAAGTGGAAGACATTAGACTATCAATATAGCCATAAGTATGTAGAGTGGTGCTAGTTTGGATGTTGGTATTGTGTGTTTATATAGTTGAGACAATTTTTAGGGTGTGTTTCTTGGCGTCAGGTGGAATGTTCCTGAGGTCTCAAGGTGCAATAACCTGGCACAGAACAGAGTCAACACCTGAATAATGATTGTGGGATTTTTACAAATGGGACAGAAGGATTAAAAAGTTGATTGTGAGTTGAGGGTGACAACATCGAGGCCTGGGTATTAATTGCTTGCAAGTACAGGTCCTGCTACAGATTGAACTGGCTCCATGTTGTCTGGGATCTGTTGTCTGTCTCTGTCTACAGCCATACTTCGAGCTGATTTACAGGATGCAGGAGAGAATGTATGTTTGTTCTTTTGATAAATCTAAGTTCAGACAAACTTGTTTCCGTATTTTATAAGTGTTTAAGGATTTTCTCAGCTAACTTGTAAAGGTGCATGGTAGAAAATAAATTGATGTGGCTTTAGAATTAAACATGTGAAAAATGAAATAAGTGGGGATTTTTGCTCTTCTGGTCATATTTCTTCTTATCCTATTTGGATAGGTTAATATCCAATCAAAAAGGAAATGCTTGTATGGTCAGCGGAAATGTGTCAGAACCCAGGGCATTTGAAAATCCAGTGTGGAAACATGGTTATCCAAATGCATACTACCCAGAGTGTCTACAAATGTACAGGCAGGAACTGAAATATATTTTAAAAGCCACTTGTCACAGGACAAGTGACTTTAAGAAAGAAGTTTGTCCTGACTAACTTTCCACTTACCCTGATTTTTATGACGTAATCATGATGATGAAATTATGAAAGAGTAAATCTGCATGATATTTGAATGTTAATTTTTACTGAACTATTTATCGGAAAGTGATAAATAGTGAGGAACAATAACCCTTCTTTATTATCATTGCGAAATATAATACCTACATTTTGAGCAGCTATGAAATGAAATCCAAGTTTAGTTGCAGTTTGAAACCGTTAGCAGAAATTATCTAGTATCCCACGAACAAGAAAGATGCCATTATTTGATTGCCTGAAATAAAAACTGAATTTTCCCTGGTGTCAGGTGAGGGGATTTTTGAACCCCTGACAGGATATATACAAAGGGGCACATTGCCCCACCACAAGTTTATTAAGTCAGGAATTGTTACTTGGGAAATATTAAGAACTGGAATCATAGCACACATACAATGTTTCTCTTAAAAGTGACAGCTGTGATGTTATGTGATACAGAAGTTATTTTTATTTCATTGTTGCTGTCACTTTCATCTATCAATGACATCAGGAAAACTAACCCCTGTTCTCAGGAAATGCATATGTTTGATAGAAACAAATATTTATAGCTCAATGTGTTGAAATGGGAGCTCCAGTTAGATGGATGATACAGATTTGAGAACCTGAGGAAAAATGATGTGTGCTTCACAATGGGAATTTGGGAATTGTAGTGGGTTTGAAGGAGTTACCATTATGGACTCATGGATAAGGGTTTATCAGTGAATGAGTTGTTGAGGTGTGTTTTTTTGTTAGTTTCTATGGAGACCGTTATGATTACCAGTTATTCATTAGTTATTCATGGGGAGAAATTACCTTTTTCCTGCAGCATCTGTTATGTGAAAGAACTTCAGGAAATTAAGATTTAATCTGTAGCTGGAATTCACTGCAGATGTCCAGGAGTGGGTCTGATGCTGTTTGTATCAGTTTGATCAGAATGGCCTTGTACTAAGCACAGGCTGTTTCATGTTGGATGGTGAACATCTTTCTCTTTAATTTGAAATAATGGAGGGATGTCTATGAATAATATAAGAATCACTTGATCAGCTGTATGTTTTTTCATCATTGCATATCCCTCTGTCCTGCAACCCTAATCTGGATCTGCCCTTCAGACTTGCTCAGATATTCTGACCCCATTCTTTGGCCAAATTGGAACTAAAAGTTCTCAGGTCATGTAGTTTTCTGTCAGATATTGTTGATGTGCAGAGGTGACTTGTATTTCTCTGAGGTCATGAAACATGATGAGTGTAATGGTTAGCGTTACACCAATGCATTGAGCATAAACTTAAACTATGTCCTAATTTGAATTCTCTAAGATTGCCTGCCATTGAGTGCACTTGGGGATCCTGCGGAAATCTGTGTATGTGCTTCTATTCATAGTCATTGTTTTCCTGAAAATATGTCTCATCTCTGACGGAGTGAATCAAAATATGGTGAAAGAATTATCAGATCAATGCTTACAGAAAAACAGACGGGAACATGTTGAGAACATAGCCAAATAAACATCCAACTTTTACACCCTACATGAAAAGTTAACAGGCATTGTTTGATGAAACAATATCACAATTTTGTTAGTCCATATTTGTTAACTTTTTAAAGCGATGCAAAATATTGCAGTGAACCAGCAACTGCAATTTAGGAGTGTTAATATCTCCTGCATTGATGAGAGGGTGACACATGGTCAAGGATATGGTATACACATTTGTTCAGTGGAGAGTTCAAACAGACTCTCACTGGCCGTGACCTTGCTGACAGACACTGGTATTACACAGCCGGTTGTGTGTTGCCGTCAGGGGCAAATCCTCACAGATGAGAAATTGGCTTGAAGTTGCTGTTTGATGACATGTTTTTCAAGTTGAGCCCAAGTTTCACCAGTTGGTAATGCCCATCTTACTGTGTGAGTCATGACTACAAGGGACATGTTATGGCTTCATTGTCATTCCAGTTTTTAACCTCACAGTATAACAAATAGGTCAGACCTCAACTGTGAAATATTTCCCATACAGACTGATATATGAACGAAATAATTCCTCCATGTCCTTGAGTGGTGGGACAGCCAAGTGGTTAAATCCATTTGTTTGTCATGTCGAAGACCTGTGCATGATTCCCCACATGGGTACAATGTGTGAAGCTCCTTTCTAGGGTTCCCTGCTGTGTTGTTGCTGGAATATTGCTAAACATGGCATAAGACTATACCCACTCACTCACACGTCTACATACAAGTTCTTCATGTCTACATTTTATGCTTGATGATATACATATTAGGCAGTGGTGCTGAAGTTTAAGGGATTGTAATAGTAAGTCTGCATTGTAACACTGACAGTATCAAACCATTGACTGTCAACCTGACCATGGACATGGTGCGTGCAAGATGAGTTCTCAGTTATTCAAGAAGAAATATACAGTTTTTTAAAGAGAACTTGTTTTTAGCATCTTTAAGAAAATTTTGGCAAGATCATATATTATTGAAAATATTATGTTGAAGACCAGAAAAATTATATCATTATATATTGAAACATACCAAGGACTATAAAAGTCTACTTAGATTCACATGATTAATATTTAAGCTCTAAATAATAGCTCGACGTGAAGTTTTACCTTGTTGTTTATTGATGTATCTCTTTGTATAATTTTGTCTTAAGAATTTGCCAATATCTATGGACATACTTCCTGGTAAAGTCTGCACAAATATATAACTGTTTTAGGGTTTCATGGGAACCTTTCATTTACCATGTCTCTCAGTATCTGCAGGATATTAAAATGGTTATGAAATACTAACAAGCTGATAGATTTGTGTTATAATGATTGATGATTGAGTGTTCTCAAGGCCACCTGTATATTCTTGGTGTTTTGTTCCAGGTGTCAAGGGCAGAGATTCTGGCAAACTTCACTGCAAGCATCTCCTCCACTGAGTCCACAGTAACTGTAGGATGGGACATTGTGAACACTGTCAATGACACACAATATATGCTGAAACACCACCGAACAGGTGGCATCTTCATCACCGACCTCTACTTCCACCGCCCCTTTGACCGCTCCCACATAGAACACACGATAACCAACCTCTACCCTGGTGTCAACTACACCATATACATCTTCCGCAACAGCAACAGCAGCGACGGCAGGATATTCATCCAGAGTGTCAACACAAGTATGTTCTTTATAGAGGCACTCATGAATGATGTTAGAGATTTCTACTTATCTGTATTCGGAGTTTAGTATTTTCCATGGCATTTTATGTTAAATTAAGGATGACTTTACAGTACTTTAAAATGAAAACAAGAGAATTTAGTGTGTATTTTGTTGAGTCTTGTGCCAAATACACCCCTTACTCTCAAAGTCTACAGGTGAATTAAAACAGATCACTCACCATCTTCAAAGCTCTCTTAGTACTAAGATAGTCGTAAGTGCCATTCATTAACATTATCTTGCGACAATCTTAGTGCTAAGACAGGTTAAAAAATCTAGGCCCTGGTTTGTGCCAGCTGTGGTTTTAGAGTAAGCTCCATTTGAATTTGCCAGCAGTTTTGCCTTTTCGACACTCTCTTGTCATGTTTAACAGACGAGACTGAAGACAGCTCTTATTGATCATTTTCCATTGCTAGTTCCTCTGCCTCCTGTCAATGTTGCATCCACATCGGTCGGGACGACATGGGTTGATCTGACTTGGGATGAAGGGTACAACAGTACACAGGAGTCCCACCAGATTGTGTACACAGATCAGCTGAACAGTGGCACAAGCACAGTCCAGGGCACTGCGGGCACCTCCTTCAACCTGACCGGACTGCATCCTGGACATCGGTATAATGTCCGCATCAAGGCCATTACTGGAGATAAGACCAGCAATGAGTCTGGATCAGTAACAATCACTACAGGTGGGTGATATGTTAAAATGGACTTTCTGCTGTTTCTGGTGAATCCAGGGTAAACATGTCAGTACCATTTAAATCAGATATTTTGGATTTGTACATAATTTGTAAATATGTTCAGATGTTGCCAGCAAGATTGTGAAGACTTTTAGGTTAGGCTAGTTAGAGGTCAACATGATTCTCAGGACATGCAAGTCAGTGGTACTTCTTGCAGTCTCTATTTTGGAGCTGGTGATGCTTGATATAAAATTACTTACTCGATGTGCTTCAGATTTGCTTTAAGACTTTATCTATATGCTCACATTCTCTCATTCACATTTTGTATTGACAGTGGGTAGACATATACCGGTACTGAACAAAAAAGTTGGGGATATAGGTATTCTTATGACTGATATTTTGTCAGGGTGTCAGTGAATAAATACATCATTATTCCAGATTTCAAAATATGTCAGGGTACAGATTACAATCTGGTAGAATCAGAGATTCCATCAGTAGAGATTGCGATCGGAGTCTCTACCAGTAGATATTGCAATCGGAGTCTCTACTGGTAGAATCTCCTATCCTACTAGTAGAAATTGTGATCGGAGTCTCTACTGGCAGAGACTCTGATTATATGAAATAACCTATACATTCACAATCCCTACCAGTAGAGGTTCAGATCTGTCAGGTTAGATACTGCAATTCTACACTTATGCAAGCCAGTGAATATTTAGAAAAACAAACTTTAGTTTCATATATGTAAACATAATGTAAACATAAAACAACATGTCACACCTTCCTTACATGCTGGTTCTGTTTGTAAGAAAAATCAGTTTTTTAGGTTTTTGCTAGATCCTTTAGTTGCCAGGAAAAGCTTAGTGATTTACTTATTTTCCTATTGTCTACAGTCAGATGTTAAATGCATGCTGTCTTTAATCCGCTTCCCCATACACCCCACCTCCCAGAATACCCACATGCAACCTTCACCTCATAACAACAAACCATCCGGGATTATCTGTTGGCACATCAAACAAATCGGACAAGTGGGACTAACCCCTTGGTTCTTCCTTTACTCTCATGGATTAATTGACCTTTAAGACTGTTCCATTATAATATAATATATATTATAAGTCTTTTTGTTGTTTTAACTAAATGTAGATATTCTGGGATGTACTTATGTCAGATGTCAGAGGTGTTACACTGTAAATCTGTAAAACTGTATGCCTGAGTAAAATGCATATTATTGTTCAGCAAGTAAAGTGTCTTCGTTGTCCCACAGATAAATCAGTGTTTCTACCAGCTGAATTGGAAATTGACAATTCAGTGGAGACTACGTTTGCAATTTGTACAAGTAGGATCAGAGATTCTACCAGTAGAGACTCTGATTGCAATTTCTACCTTGACATATATATATCCCCAACTATTTTTGTGCAGTATATATTAATACTCCTTTGGGAACTGTTTATCAAGTATTTTCAAGGAAGGTTTTCACTCTGCTGGTTCTGAATTGCTCCTATGTGTCTGCTGCACAAAGTGTGTCACTTATCCCATCAGCTCACAACAGCGATCCCTGTCAGTTACAGTCAACAAGACAGGGAATTTTGGGGTGTTAGTCCTTGCAATCTGGTCAATGTATAGGTGGTATGTGTATGTGAATGAATATGCCTAGATGCGAAGGTACACAAGATAAATAGACAGAAGTATTTAGGATAATTGAGCATAGTGTTAAATAATTATTGTTTGGAAATTCTTCATGCATGTTTGTACACAAGTGAAATGGCTATAGTGATGTTTGTTTTGCATTGCTTTTCCGGATCTCTGCTTGATGTACCGATAATTGTGATATGTAGTGTACCTTGTTCACTCTAGTGCCATCTTCTCCGATCAACCTGGCGGTCAGTGCAGTCAACACCACCCATCTCACAGCCACATGGGAGTATGCTGCGGACAGTTTGCAGGTAGGAGATTGTTTCTCTGGACCAACACCTGATCGCCTGGGAGACTTTGGACTTTTTAGTCGATCCCAAGTTGGTCCAAATTAGACAGACTTCACTGTTGTTATTATTATTAGATGTTTTGGTCCAAAATGAGATAAACTGTGTTGTGATGTATAACAGACTTAAAGTCCATTGTGTGTTGATGATGAATAATAGCAGTCATATGCATGGTGTTTTATTCAGGATGGCTATCGACTATCCTATATGGAGTCTGACAAGACAGAGGAGTTTAATGCAACATGTCCCCCTGCCCCACCATGTGTGTTTGCTCCCGGGGCACTTCCAGGACATCTTTACCAGATACTGGTGTTTGCCACCAGGGACAACTTGACCAGCACAGCCATCACAGCACAGAGGAACACAAGTGAGTTTAGATCGTGAGGCCAATATCTACCCCGCAACTGTTGATACGTTTTTTTAAGTCTGTACAGTCGAACCCCGTTTATCCGGATGTTTTGGTTTCACTTAAAAATCGTTCGGATAGTGAGACGTCTGGTTAACTGGATCAAACAAGCAAACGTGAAAATTGAGAGAAAGCAAAAAACATTTATCTCCATTCTACCATATCCGCTTTATTACAATTTTTAAAATAATACTATGTTGGAAAATCAGAGGTGTGTAATGTGATTATAAACCTCTTAAGTGTTTTTGATTAACCAGTCACAATCGAGTATTTAATGAAGTCATGGTGGAATACCTGTCTTATTTTGGGGAATGATATATGTGAGATTTCATTTCCTTTCTGTTTTCAGAGCCCTTGGCTGTGAGGGGCCTAAATGGTTCTGCTGGCGTCCGTCGGATTGAAGTGACATGGTCGGCACCGTTACATTCGGAAGTGGAATATTTTGAAGTTTCAGTTGTCAACACTCAGACGACAGCTGAGCAAATATTCAATAAGACCTTGGACTCTGTAGTGGATGGGAAGTATATTTTCAGTGAGGACACCTTGATGGGAGGAGTTTCTTACAACGTTCATGTCTACTCCATCACAAGGACAGAGAAGAGCGCCGGAATGTTGCAGCTGCTGGTTACAAGTAAGTCGATGTAACAAGGTGCCTGTTGCTCATGACATGGACTAAGTGCCCTTAGTTACTTGTGACTGTGGGGGAAAGGATGTTAGTTACCTGTGATTGTGAGTGAAAGGATGTTAGTTACTCGTATGCAGTGGATGAAAGGATGTTAGTTAGCTGTGACTGTGGATAAAGGATGTTGGTTAGCTGTCACTGTGGATGAAAGGATGTTGGTTAGCTCTGACTGAATGAAAGGATGTTGGTTAGCTCTGATTGGATGAAAGGATGTTGGTTAGCTCTGACTGGATGAAAGGATTTTTGTAGGTTTTTGGTCAAACAGTTTTTTAGCAACGTTTTACAAAAGAAGTACATTAATTTTTTTATAAGTGCAATTTTGTGTTTTCATTTAGTATAACTGTCTGAAATCATAATTGTACCCGTTATATTGCGAAAGTCATGATAATGTGTGTTTCAAACGCAGTTCCGGAGAGCCCAACTGACTTGAAAGGAACAGCTGAGAACACCACAGCCCTCACCATCTCCTGGACATTGCCCCAACACTCTAACTTTGAGCATATCCTCATCACCTTGACCAAACCCACTCAAGAAATGGTGGATATCACTCTGGACAAGGAAGAAACCAGGACCACTATCGTCAATCTCCTCCCTGGTTCTGCCTATCAAGTATCGGTGCTTGTCACCACCAAGGCTGTCAGAAGCAGTCCAATCACAAGAACATTCAGAACCAGTAAGTACTTAATCTCTTTTCAGGAAATGGCCATCTCACTTAAATTTCATCTTTAGCTTCAATTCAATAACTCTCTGCATTGTGAACTGGAGACATTTTCAAAATTGGTCATGTCAGGTGAACTTTTTAACCAGCCAATCAGTGTTTTAGTTCTTGGACAACCAATGACTGCTTCGTGTACATCAACAATGAATGTAATATCTACATCTAATTGGCTTCGGAATCTTCTTACCCCTCATTTTGATTGGGTGGTCAGAGTTTTCTCAAGTTTCATTTGATAGGACAGTCCTTTGTGGTGTTCTAAGACCTTGTACAAGGAATGAGAGATGAATTGGTGTGTGGAGAATTTGTGTCTCCAGTTTTCCACGAGGATTTCCTGCTTGTTACTACTGAGAATTATGACACTTTTAACAGAATGCCTAAAACTGTTCTTCTATCCCCAGAACCTGACCCCCCAGCGTATGCATCTGTTGTTGTCACGGAGACAAGTGCCACAGTCACCCTGACCAAGACTGGGGACAACAACCCTGATTACTTCATCGTCACAGTTGTTGACGTGCCTGGACAGAGGTTAGTGGCTTAGTGTGTCTCCTTACCAAAATATAGTATTCTTTGATTTCACTTGCTCAGTATATGACAGTACAGGGTCACATCCCTTTGTTGAAGCAGGAACATTGTTTGATTTCCCCTAATTAAAATTTGTAGTTTGTCATCATTATCACTGTTCCAACGAAGTAGAAGTCAGTGATAATGATATTGAATGAAATGCTGTTGAAAGCACACTCAAGTCCGTATTTATCAGTATCTTGCAACTGCTGCTGTACTAAAGTATTAATGTGGATGTATGTTTTAGGAACATATCTATAGACAATCCTGTTACTGTGCTGGAGAATCTGTCGGCAGGGAAGGTGTATGTCATTAATGCCTATGCTGTCAGTGGTAATCAAGACAGTCGAACAGTGATGCGCACCTTCTATACAAGTAAGTTGCTAAGTAATGCTAAAACTTGTCCCATCCTTCGATGCAAGTTAGTTTCTTCTTATGACTGGTAACAATCTCACACGGTGATTCTATGTTGGAAAAGTCTCGTGTTATCTATGATCATTGCAGAGGTCACCAAATGGATGGTCAGACTTGGTTGCATGTCAGTGTATCCTGGCGTGGATTATTCACATTGTCAATCACAGGATTGTCTGGTCCAGAATTACTCTTTAAAGCAGCCATGAAGTAGCTGGAATTTTGCTGCGTGTTGCATTAAACAATACTAGACTTGCTACAGGCCCCTGTAAGTAATGGAAGGAATTATGGCAAATTTGAAGGAATTGCATCTCAAATGTAAACAAACGCAGCCCACTCCCGAAACAATTGCAGTGATATCGGTACTTTAGTGGTAATAACAGAAACACAACGCCCCTATCGGAAACAATGTTGGTAATACTTGAAACAAGCTAGGCAATCTTCAGAGATTTCTCGGCTCTGTTCTGTGATTTGTCGGTCGCGTCCTGAAACTCACACGTGAAAACATGGCGTCATTGAAGGAGCACCCGTCTCGATGAGTTTTGTATTTAGTTTCTGCTGTTTTCATTTCTATTATTGTCCATCTTTGACCACCTGTTTTGAATGCGTTTAGGTGTGAGGTGTTGTTGGAGCTATAGTCATGCCCCTGAAGGTTGTTTACGTCAGAATTTAGGAAGCCTCCGGGGGCATGACTTATGACGCTGTTTTGCAGTCACTATCTTTTCCTTAAAAAATATTCAAATATAAATATAAATATTCAAGTATTTCCGACATTGTTTCCGATAGGGGCATTGTGTTTCTGTTATTACCGCCAAACTACTGATATCGCTGCAATTGTTTCGCGAGTGGGCTGTGTTTGTTTACATTTGAGATGCAATTCCTTCAAATTTGCCATTATTCTTTCCATTACTTAGGGGAGGCCTGTGCTAATAGGAGAACTATTGATTACTTATTGAAAAAAAATATACTGAAATAACTGGAATTGTCACCTCCAATTTCTTTCATCAGAACCCCTTCCTCCAACTGGGGTGAATGTGACGGCTTTCAACTCGACTGCTATTGACGTCACATGGGCACCCCCAGAGACAGGAACATACCACAACTTCACAGTGACCCTTGTCCAGATTGATGGCAATAGCCAGGTGATGACTGCTCAGACAAACAACTTGTATTATGCCTTCCCCATCGTTGAAGCGGGGCAGACGTACAACATCACCGTGGTGACTAATCTGGGGACAGAACAGAGTTCCCCAGTACTGAAACATGTGACAACAAGTAAGACTGCTGGTGTCATTAGTTAGATTACACAACTGTGACGTGTGAACTGATGTGATGAATGGAATGCTGCCTAACATTTTGTGATGCTGCTAATACGTAATCATTGTCATTGTTGATTCTAAAATATTTTGAAAGTTTTGTTGATAAAAAAAAATTGTTGTAAACAATCTTTAATAATGTTAAGATTTTAAATGATCAAATTATCAATTAATTCACTTTTTTGATCACATTCATTTGTTGATTTCAAAATTTGGTGACTAACAGTATCAAACATTCTTCAAAAGATGTGAGTTAAATTTTCATAATTTGTGACATGTCTGTTGTGAGCTTTTGATTTTATGTGAATGTGCTGTGTGATTATTTATGATAACTGTGTTGTCATCCCAATAACTTATTTCATTTCAGCACCTTTCCCCATTAGCCACTTGTGGGTGTCCTTGAGGGGCACGACCAAGGTCATAATAAACTGGGACGCTCCCACAGGGACGTCATACGATTATTTCGTTTATAATTTCCCCCTTGGTGACACAGCCATGGGAGAATTACCCAGTGATCAGTTTGACCTGATACTAGATAACCTTGACCCAGGGAAGGATTACTCCATCACATTGTATGCTGTCAGTAGAGGAATCAAAGACAGTTTAATGAGCGCTGGGACTACATTAGACTTTACAACCTGTAGGTTTATTTTGATTTAAATCTAACAGAATCTTTTTGGATGGCTTCTCACTTACTTCAAATTTGGCTGGTTGGTTTTGGTCATCAATTCCAAGATTTGGATATTACTGGTTCCTTTCAAAACCTGAATGGTTCCTTTCTGAATTTGGATTTGAATGGTTGATTCAGATATGTCTGTTTTGTTCTAACTTTGGCACTTGGATGGCATTTTCTCTACTGTAAACGAAATGATGGTATTTGGGAATTCTACTGCACTCTAAAACGCATCTGTCTTTTTGTGAAGATGCCGACTGTAGAAATAGAACTCTATCTGCCTGATGTTTGATTTGACCTTTTGTTGTAGGATACCTTCCCACCCTTGCATGTGTCCCATCTATTTCTTTACTCTGTATCTTTTTGACTTGACTCGGCTTGTTTCAGAATCTTTGATTGATTTGCTAACAAATATGACAGAATGATTATTGATTTTAAGTAAAAAAATTGGTGGAGAGCATCATTCATTCCATCTGTCAGTTGAAATCAATACTGGATATATGTTTCTCTTGTACAACATACACAGATGTTTAATATTGAAATAATAATCAAGAAATTCTGAAAAATGCCGTGTATGATTTTGTATGATTACGTTTTGTATGGACCCTGATTTTATACTATATCTGACTTGTTTTGCTTCTAGCGGCTGATGATTGCTCACTTTGGCATAATGGTTCACAAGTTAACAGAATGATGCTTACCTTTATCCATGATTTAAAGAATTCTATCATAAGATGAAAATCCCCTGAATATTCTGGGATAGAATTGGTCCACAACTCATACTTGTTGTAGAAGGCGACTAGTGGGATTGGTGGGCAGGCTAACAGACTTGGTTGACAGATGTCAACTTGTTCCAGGGCATAGATCCCTGCTCATCATGTGATGATTGTGGGCTAGCTGAGTGGTTAAAGTGTCACCCTGAAACCCCAGGTTTGACTCTGACATAGGTTCAATGTGTGAAACCCATTTCTGGTGCCCCATGCTATCATATTGCTGAAATATTGCTAAAAGTGGCATAAAACCATACTCACTCACTCACTGCTCATGATGTCAGTCACTGGATTGTCCAGACTAGATGTTTAAGGTCATGGTCATGTTGTTGGAAAATTGCTGAGTGTGACACAAACAAACAAGCAAACAAACAAACACACACCACCCATACTTTTACTCGACAGATTGGTGTCCTTTGATGAAAAGCATTCTGTTTGACAACATTGCTGTGTGCTTGTCATTTTGTTGTCAACTAGACTCCACTTATGTTTGCAGACATACAAGTTATGCATGGCTTCAAATCTTGTTTTGAATCCCATATTATTTTCTGATATGTAGATATATCTATGTATGATTATCTTCTTGAAATGTACCTCTTACATTGATATTTTGATATATCACTATTTATGAGTGAAAACATTGCATAACTTTAAATATTTTGGTGGAAGAATATTCAAAATGGTGGAAGGGTACCAAAAATGTAAATTTTTTTTCTGATTGTGCAACATTACATTGTGTAAGTCTGTCATAGATTACATTTGTAAAGCAAGGAAAGCAATAGATCTGTGTATTTGATATTCCAAACAGTAATTTGTTTTGTATGTAATTTTTGTATAATTCATAATTTAGTATGGAAGACAAACCATCACCCTCATCATTTTCATCTCCATCCCCATAGACAAAGATCAGTGAGGTCACTTTGTCTGGAGTGAAGGGAACCTTACCTCTGTTCCTCTGTTTGACAGATCCCACCTCTGTTGCCACCCTGCAGAAGATCGAGGCCAACACCACGGCCATTCATGTCAATTGGACCTCTCCGGTGTCCCAGCACTTTGACTATTTCAACCTAGTCATCGATCCACAGGATGGTCCGACACCCAACATTACACGGGGGATGTAAGTAAGCACAACTGGTTCTTGGAGTGTAAGGGTAGTGTAAGCCTCATGTCCATAACTGACAGTGGCCACAAAGTAACCAGTGGATCAGAAGGGTGACAAATTAGGTAGTGGATCAGAAGGGTGACAAACTAGGTAGTGGATCAGAAGGGTGACAAACTAGGTAGTGGATCAGAAGGGTGACAAACTAGGCAGTGGGTCAGAAGGGTGACAAACTAGGCAGTGGATCAGAAGGGTGACAAACTAGGCAGTGGATCAGAAGGGTGACAAACTAGGCAGTGGATCAGAAGGGTGACAAACTAGGCAGTGGATCAGAAGGGTGGCAAAATAGGTAGTGGATCAGAAGGGTGACAAACTAGGCAGTGGATTGCAAGGGTGGCAAAATAGGTAGTGGATTGCAAGGGTGGCAAAATAGACAGTGAATCACAAGGGGACAAAATAGACATTGGAGCACAAGGGTGAGAAAATAGGCAGTGAATCACAAGAGCTACAAAAAAGCCATTTAGAAGGGTTATGAAATAGGTAGTGGATCACATGACTGAAAAATAAGGAGTGAATCACAAGTGTTACAAAGGTCACTAAATTGGTAGTGGGTTGCATACGCATGAATCCATGGTTTCTTGCGTGGTTCACACGAGAGATTCCATAGAAATCACAACAGTGTTGCTTGAAAGAAGTGGTTTCACTTGAAATATTGAAGTGTTTACCAAATCTAATAGCATTGATTGTTTATTTTTCTAATTTATGATGGATAATGTGATGTATTATATAGTGGAGACTCAACGTTCTGGTTTGCGGGTCTGAGTCCTGGGAAGAGGTACAACATCACCATCAACACAGTGAAACATCGGGGCGCTGAGACTATCTGGGGAATGGCCACCTACCTCGTGGCAGTCACAGGTAGGTTGACATAGCTTATTGCATCACAATATGTATATTGTACCCTCTGTAGATCTGGTTAGGATTGGTATTGTAAGTGGTGGCATGTCAGACTTGCAGACTTTGTTGACAGGTGCTTTCATATTCCAGGCATGTAGATTGATGTTCATGTTGTCAATCACTAGATTGTCTCATCCAGACTGCAGCTGCAATCACGCAAAGTGTGGATAAATGAACACTCATACAAATGAATCCATAGAAGAAACATCTTTAAAGTATTGGCACAAGCTTGTTTGAATATACTGACTTATGTCACAGGCCATTGTTGAATGTTGTTATCACAATATGTGAATCACAAGTTAAAGGAAATATTTGTGTGTATTTTCTACTCGCTGCTTTACCAATGGCAAATATAAAATAATCTTGTTGATCTTTCCATTCAGAGCCGGAACCAGTAGTCAATCTTGGTGTGACACCTGTTAATGAAGAGACACTTAGTGTGAAATGGAATTTAAATGCTCTTTCTCAACAAGATTACTTCATTGTAAGTTGACGCTTATGAGAATTATGTATGAAGATATGCAGGTCTAATGCATCACAATTGTTAATACTTTGGGTATTTGAAAATAATATCGTTTTCATGTTCTTAGCTTTTTGTCTATGTAATGTTATGGCCTGAATTTTAAAGAGAGGAAACAAAGTAACTCCCATTAGACAAATAAGCTAATTATGATTATCAATTATTAACACCAGATTATCATCTGTTTTGACAATACCTTTGTGTGAGATGTACATGAGAATAAGTTTGTTCCAGCTTGAATATGGTACTGCTACTGATGACCGTCGAACAAGACAAGTCGAGTACGTCTCTGGTCAGACCTCATATGAGGTTAGCCTAACACAGCTATTGAGCGGGTACACCTACAATGTGACGGTGAAGGCTGTGCGGGCGGTGCCACAGTTAGACACTGCCTATAGTTCAATACTGTCACAGACAGCAACCACAGGTACACAATGCCCATAATATTAATAGAAATGACACAACTTTGCGGATGTTCAACTTCTTTATTTTAACAGTAGGTTCCAGAACCTATATCAAAACATCGCCATTGTTGAAATATAGAAGTTGATCATCCATAGCGTTGTGTCATCTCTGCCGTAGCATTTTCTAGAATGCTACTCAAACAAATTATAACATTAGTATGCCAAATCAACATCTAAGGCATGCCCAGGTCACAGAATTTGCTTATTCAGACTTAATTATTTACAGATTACTACCATTTAGCGGAGTGGTCTTTATGGGGTCACATAATTCTTGTAGTATCAAGCTCAGAGTAAAAAATTCCATGATATTGTTTCTGCTAGGCTTCTGTAACAACTTGTGTTGTATGATTCCTAGGGAGCTCAGAACTGAATGTTGTTTCCACTAATCCATTAATCAGCTAAATATTGTTGCAATTGATTCTGATTTAAAACTTGTACTTAAAAAAGTTAATGCATGCAGACTTCGTCTCTTCCTATATGGCTGAAATAATGCTGATGCAATGTAAAACTCAACTAGACTTATTTCATGGTATTGTGAGAGGTATCCTTATCTTACCTTAGATCCAGCTTGGGTTGTATGATTCACAGGGAGCTGAGAACTTACAACATGGTTCTCACTAATCCAATGAACATCATTTAAATACTATTGCAGCAGATTCTGATTTCATGGTATTGTGACAGTTACCCTTGACAGATAATACCTGTGTATTTATGGATTCATTCACTTTATCTTCCGTTGTTTCAGCACCTAAACCTGTGACGTCCCTCCAAGCTATGGTAAATGGGACAACAATCAACCTGCAGTGGGAAGCTGAGAACAGCAAACAGGATGTGTTCCGAGTCGACTTTAGGCCTGTGTTCCGGAACTCAGCCGCTGCGTTCATTGAACAGAACACTACCCAGCAAGTCCTGGCTCTACCAGGCCTGTTTCCTGGTGAAATGTACCAGATCCGAGTGTATGCCATCAGCAGAAATATGATCAGTGAAATGGCCAACAAAACAGCTGTTATAGGTCAGTAGTATACAAATTGAATGTTATGCAAAGACTTTGTTTAACTGGATTAACAGAGAGATTGTGCACTGCTGTCGTGATGATGGTTATCTCTTGTGTCTTTGTACTGATCATTGTCTGCATCACTTGGTCACATCATCCATCTTTGTTACCATAAGTAGTACATTTAGACCAGGTTGTGCAAAACTTTCACAATTAAACAAGATAGACCTAAAAGAATGTAAGAAGTTCATACAGACTTTAAGTTCTTAACAATAAACAAAAATTATGAGTGGTTCTTCTTCCTCAGCCCCCCTGGCCCCAACTGACTTGTCCATAATGTTGGAGCTGACCACAACCTCCAGTGTGACCTTGGGCTGGACGTACCAGCAGGATGAGACCTTTGTCCAGGCTTGGTCTGTCAGCGCCTACAATGACACGTTTTCCCTGCCGGCGGCCAATGTGACCCCTGGTGCCAACACCCTGGTCCAGTATACTGTAGATAGTCTGAAGGCTGGTGCCAAGTACCAGTTTCATGTCACTGCCGTAGTTGAAGGAAAGGAGTCGCCCATACAGTCTGTCAACACCACTGTCAGTGAGTAACATCCTCAGATGTGTTTGTGCTGTTTTAATTATTGATTGATCACATCATTGGTGAACACTATTCAGAACAAGTAGGGAGAAAGTGTTTCTAAGTTGTTGAAATTAGAGACAGTTGGTCCAGATAAGACCAACCACACACGAATAGATGGAAATTCACTGTTTAATTTTCATTGATGGCAGTTTTCTCCTGATTCTCAGATGTCTGTTGATATTATTTTAAAAAAAACCACCCCCTTGAAGCCCCAATTCAATTGTACAAAATTAAGTTTTCAGCTGAAAAAGATTTTCCTGTTGCCTTCCCTGAATTCAAAGATTGTATATATGCACTACATGATCTGGAATGTTTATCCACAACAGAGCCCCTGCTGAACATTGCATGGAGTGAGTCGAGCCAGCAGACGACCAATGTCTCTGTGGTCTTCACCTACAGCCTCCCCAGCAGCGACGACATCTTCACTGGCATCCGCTTCTCTGTCAATGCCAGTGTCCCTGACATATTCCGTCCCAAGAGCAATGTCAGTGTTGTCAAGTTCGACAGCCTGGTAGCTGGGACACTGTACAACGTGCGGGCAGTCAGTGAAATCAGCGATATGATCAGTGATCCCAAGTTTCTGCCCATCAGAACCAGTGAGTGGACAATCTCACTTTAGAATTGCAGTTGTTAGCAAGAGATTTTTTCTTTAAGATTTCATAATGGAAATTTTCACCACAGCATTAAACATGGTTTGGAAGACATGACTTTTGCCTTTTGTTGAACATGAAACTGACACCTTGTGAAAAACAACCACTTGACCCAACACTGATCACTGATAGATTCAGTGTTAGATTTCTTTGGCAACTGGAATCTTGACTTCTGTTTCAGGACCCAACCCAGTGCCTGTGACGTACACTTCAATGTCCAATGAAATCAAGATCCACTTCGGGGAGCTGAATGGCAATGCTGATGTGTTTGTTGTGACATGTGATGTGAAAGGGGTGTCATGCTGGAATCACAACTACCCCTCCCAGGTGCATGAAGTGACGGTCAGCAGCCTACAGCCCTACACCAACTACAATATCACCGTGCGCACCATTGCTGGGGACAAGAGTGAGAGTCAGACATTCTTGATACGAACCAAAGAGGCTGGTGAGTCAAGTTCTTCTCCTTCAGGTTATACTACAATACATTCACATAGTGATTTTGTGACATATACGTTGGTTGACCAAGCTGTAATTAAGAGCAAAAGAAACACAAGTTTTGAAAAAATGAAATCTCATAGAAGTAAGGGTTAATGTTTATATTTTCTATTTATAAACTTGACAAATAACAACATTGTTTTTCTTTAGCTGTTCAGTGTATTTTGAGATAATTCTTTTGCCCTAAGCAGAAAACTGTGACTAGGTTAATCATTAAATTCCTGTACATCTCCTTAGTCAACACGGAATGGCATGGAGACTGTATGTGATTTTGTGTTTGTTCTGAAACAAATATCAGTCTTTAACATGATATTGTAATTGTTATGTGTTAGATCTATCCAAAGACTGACTGGCTATAACCTATGCTTGGTTTAAGTGGCAACTAACGGGATCGATGGTCTGACTTGACTCATTCTATCCCAACTGTGTAGAACGATGCTCTTGCTGTTGGTCATTTGATTGTCTGGTTCAGACTCAATTCAAGAACACTGCCATATTGCTGAAATACTGCTTAATGTGGTGTAACACTAAACTCACTGACAGACTGGCTCACTGATCTGTGGCAGCCGCAACGTTTTTTACCCTTAGAAGTGGTGGAATCCGAGGTACTGTGAGACTTGTATGGGAGCATCATGCATCCCAGTTTGCACCTTATAAGTTGGATGATGTTTCATGAAATTATCTTTATCAGCTCCATCCAAAGTGCGTAACGTTAATGCTGTGAGGACATCGACTCTGACATCTGTGTTGGTCACATGGAATGAGCCACAGTACACGAATGGGGAGGTCCAGCACTACATCATCTCTTATTCTGGTAACGATCCATCGATCAATGGGGTGAGTACATCTCTTGTAACCTGTACTTTCATTATCTGCAGATATATAGTCGGTGTTATTGTTGAATAAGGGGCCGTTCATAAGTTATGACTAGGGACGTGATAATGATTTTTATAGAGAAGTATGTGCTATGAGAATGACCCCACCCTAACATTTATGTGTAAAATCAGTGATGAAACCCCCGCTACCCTTCAGAACAGAATTAAAATGGGTGACCCGCCCTTAAATTATCAGCATCAACAAACCCGCTCAAATCCCCATTACTACTAATCCCAACCACTCCCCACCCCAGCATAAATTCTGAATGGTCTCTGAGTAGAGAAGAAAGTAATAGAGAAGAAAGAACTGATATAAAGATTGTTGTCATTGTTGTGTGAAGGGGTGCACTTGCTATATCACATTGATGTTTCATGTAATGATATGATGATAGATAATGTTCAGGGATGATAATGGTGGTGATGATGATGATGATGATGATGATGATGATGATGATACAGCCTAAAGACAATGGAAGCAAGGAGGCTGACAGCAGCAGCAGGAGACTGGAGCTGACTGGTCTCAAAGCTGGTTTCTTCTACACAGTTTCTGTGAGTTCCCTTCCCTCACTATGCAGCAAACTAATTCAGACTTGTATCAACCATGTTGTTGTCAAGGAAAGATACCTACATTAAAAAAGTAGTTTGGTAGGCCTGTATTAAAACTGTTCAACGGTCGCAACAATTTGTGATTGCTCTGATAAAACTTGATTACTCACCATGTTTGTAAGTTACTTACATGGCGCTGTGATGTGAAAAAAGAATTAGTTTTTGTGCCATGCTGTCTATAAAATGGGCTTTTTGTATGTTAGTCTGTGTAGGTGAAGATGATAATCAGATGGATGTGTCATGGGTCAGTGACCCCATGTGTTGTTATATATCTGTTACTGGAAATAAAATGTGTGTGTCCGTTGTTTGGGGCTATGTATTTAATATCAATTATGATGTCGTGTTTTGTTCAGGTGAGGGCATTTACAGTAGATCTCGGCAGTCCAGGAAGTGCAACAGTCCAGCTGGGAACAGCAGGTGAGGCCATAGTAACAACAACAATATGAACAACAACATCAATAGTAATACCACAGAATCAATCTACCTCTGTCATGGAAATGTTATTCTATGGATCATCTACCTTTCGTTATTTTTGAGACACAAATGTAAATTTGTTATATATGTGATATTGGTTTATATTGATGTATACACCATATGCATTGTATGCAACATGTAACACATTTGACATTTGATGGCTCACAAGATGCATGTTGATTCCTTTGCTTCATAACATTGCTGAAGACCATCTGACAACGTTTCGTCTCCACAGCACCAGCTCTAAAGGCTGGTTTTACCCAGGACTCTGCAAAACCCCGACAAGCAGCCACAGAACCAGGAAACATTGGTGAAACATTCGTCAAGGTTACTTTTCCTAACTCATTCTCGGATGCCAATGGACGAATCATCCAATATACAGTTATCGTGTCAACCGATGACACCCTCACTGAGCTGACATCACCCCAGCTGCCCAGCTGGAAGGAGGCCCAGCAGAAAGCCAACATCAAAGCATACCAGACCATCGGCAACTGCTCAGACTTCTTCCTGGCAGACTCCAAGTGTGGTGCCCCAGGGAGGAGGAGGCGGGCTGCAGAGACAGTAACATACAAGGTGTTCACAGTCGGCTCCCAGACCAATTGTGACAACACAGACTACTGTAATGGCCCTCTGAAGCCAGAAACTACTTACTACTTCAAATTGCGAGCTTACACAATTGGCGGATACAAGGACACTGCGTATTCACAAAAAATAAAAACAGGTGGGTTGTTATTTCATTCTCAGTAGCTACTTGTCAAAGAACAGTGGAATACTACCATGTTCAGATATTTAGTTATCTGTGATCGTTAACCTCTTATTTCATGACCCAGTGAAGATCTGGATTAGATTTTGTCCTCCCCAACTCATGTATTTCATCAGGAGCTAAAGTTATTGACTGGTCAAGGACTGATGGTCATCATATTGTCCCAGTTGTGTACATCAACATGTATGATGTCAATCACTGGGTTGTCTGGTTCAGACTCAGTTACTTACAGACTGGATTAAGAAAGTTGTGAGATTGCGGAGTGAAAACAAATTGTGCATTATAACCGCCTCTTATTGTTTTGAAATATTGTTATGTGAGTTGTGTATTGTGGAGATAACCAAATGTCGATTATATTTAACAACTGCACATTTAGATGCCATTTATTATGCCTGTGAGGATGTGCATAATTGTGTCCTAACGTTCAGTTGGTTTATTTGTGAGATGCAGCTATTGTCTTCTCACTATAAATATCCCCATCACTCTCTCTTCCATCAGCTGCCACACCCACCAATGTTGGGGGTATTGTTGGAGGTGTCATAGCAGCAATCATCATCATCGCCATCATTGCTGTCGTGCTCATCTTCCTTCGCCGACGAATTCCTAAACGTGCACACAAATACAATGGTGACCGCGTTCAGTTTGAGCAGTCCAGTATGCACAAGTTTAGGTGAGTTGCCTCCCTTTGCTCCTTGTTTGAATGAATTTAGTGACCAATGCTTGCTGAAAGTAACAAATAGCAACTGAACATCAGAATAATACGCTTTGTTTTCTGTCTACCAGTCGTCCAGTGAAGTTGGCTGAGTTCAAGGAACATGTGAGGAAAATGACTGCTGACTCAGACTTCAGATATGCTGAGGAATATGAGGTGAGGGGGACAGTTGGATAATTCACAAACTTGAAATATTGTTGGCATTTTGATTTGTAAATTTTTAACATGGATTGAGTACCTGATACTCACCTGTTTGATTTCTGAGAGTCCTCTTGTCAAAACATTCCTTGAAGTTTTAAGCTACATATTTTCTAATGACAGGACTTGAAAGAAATTGGAAGGGATGCGCCATGCATGGCAGCCGAGTTCCCAGCGAACAGACCTAAGAACCGATTCACAAACATTCTGCCATATGACCACTCTCGGGTGAAACTTCTCCCTACTGATGATGAAGAAGGTTCTGACTACATCAATGCTAATTACATGCCAGTGAGTGTCTCATTTACAGGTTGAATTGGGAACAGTGTGTTCTTACTTGTAGAATATATCCATTCTGTTGTATTTAAAATATTTTCAATTTTTTTTTATTTTCAAAGATACTGATAGCGGTGAGGAAATTGATCTTTGAACTATTTTGAACTATTTTACATTTTAAATGTTATTCTCTATGAATTCATTTTATTAAGATGTAATGGAACATAGTTACAAGAAACGTATCATGAGTGACTTTCTTGCTGCCAGGGTTATGTGTCTAAGAGAGAGTACATCGCGACCCAGGGCCCACTCCCGTCAACACGTGATGACTTCTGGAGAATGTTATGGGAACAAAATGCACGGAACATCGTGATGTTGACCAAGTGTATGGAGAAAGGGAGGGTAAGAAATATCCATTTTACTTAATTTTATGCCTTTGATTTATTTTCTAGACATTTTTTTTAAAAAATCCCTTTTTTTTAACCTGAAACTAATTCCATTTTGTTTTTCTTTAGCGTCTCATTCATCTTAATTATCTCCCCTTGACTGTAACTTACACAAATACTGATAAACTGTGATAAAGCCAGTAGTAAATGACATATATTTGATCCATATAGTGAGATATTATATCTGTTAGTGTACCAGTGGAAGAGGAAAAACTGACAAACAGTTATTCTGCAATAATCCACCTGCCTACACTGCATATTTTCCTGTAACTATTTCTGTGTTATAGACATGCAAACAAATCATGTAAATGTATGGTCTTAGTATTTGACGCTAAGATTACTTGACTAAATATGTCAGGGTTCATATAATAATGACAGCTTTAACTAGAATATAGGCTAAGTTGAAAGTAAACATACTCAGTCACAGTCTATTTATTGGTCCAGGTGCAACCAACACAAACTAATTACTTCAGAAGTTTATTTCAAAGGGTAGTTTATAAGAAAATGGTATTCAGATATTGCTTTGCTGATATGAAGGTTTAAAATTATGTTGTTTGTTTTCCCCATTAATGTGTGTTCTGTTCACATGTTTTCATTCCACACCCATATTTGTGTTTTAACAAACCCAATCCAGTTTTCCCAAACTTTGTGTATACTTAGCGAGTGTTGTGATGTGGCCTATTTCAGGAGTTCGCCGGGGGTTTTGTGAATGTTGAGGTACTATTTCATTCACTGCTGGAAAATTCTTTTCTCTTTAATAACATTTTGAAATTCTGGTGTTGGATTTTGGTTTTCTTGTGATATATAAAGGTTCTTGAGACCTTTAGGCATGAAATTTGAGGGCAGAATTTCATTCTACATTAACAGTTTTGAAGGAGTTTTCTTTTCAAGCTTTATGGTGAAATTTAAGGGGCTGACGTTGGCTGAAGTTTCAGAGTTGGTGTTCAATAGGACAGCGATTATAATGTAAAAGATTTGAATTTTCAAACATGCCATCATTATTACTGCTAACAAAATACCATATCAATGTAAGTTTATGTATTTCAAGTTTCCCTTCTTTAGACATTGAAAACATTAAATTTGATAATCTTCAACATTGCTAATGTCTGTTCGTCTCTTGTTTTTATTTATGTTATCAGTGCTCCTTTTTTTGAACCAAGTCCTTGAAAGGTTGCCATCTTCAAGACGAATCATTTCTGTATGTTTTTTTGTCCTACAGGAGAAAAGTGACCACTACTGGCCAAATGATTCTGAGCCCAAATTTTACGGAGACCTACAAGTGGCAATATTGAATGAAACCCATCTACCGGACTGGACTATATCAGAGTTTAGGGTGCAGCTGGTGAGACAACATGCATGCATATTTTTGATGTATTATTGTGTATCAGCTAAACTTAAACAAATGCCTCTGCATATTTATAAAAATTCAGCTTATTGATTTAGTTCTCTGAAACATAGGTCTGCACAAAGCTGAAGTGTTTTCCCCAGTTACTTGAAGTGTAATGACGTGTTTGTAAAATCAGACAAATTATTGGCTTCACAGGAAACTGTCATAGTGGAAGATTATGAGGCTAGTTGTAACTAACTGTATTTGTTCATGAGAAAAGTGTGTTCTGAGAAGAAAAGTGTGTTCTGAGAGCACTGCTGTTTTTATAGGGAGAACAAGCCCGACAGATCCGTCACTTCCATTACAAAGCTTGGCCTGATTTTGGTGTTCCCAAAGATCCCACATCTCTCATACGATTTGTCCGCACTGTACGAGAGAAGATGTTCCGAGATGGAGGCCCCATCATCACTCACTGCAGGTATGACATCATACACAAGCAAACACATATATATCTTATCAACACCATCAGGTTGACATGTGATTATGACACAATGGTGCATGGTGCAATAAAGGTTTAAAGTAACAATCAAATTTGTCCAACCAATATCTTAAATGGATTGTTTTCATATTTGTGTAATGGCTCCCTTCGTCATTGGAATCTACTTTGCAAAGTCCAGCTAATGTTTGGAGTCATGGCCAGGGGTATTAGTGTTCCTTACTTACATATATTTGGCTTCTTATTTTTTAATCACCCCAACTATGTAACATGGCAGGGTGTGTGTGCATGTGTATGTGTGTGTGAACATGGGCAACACTTTATCAGTCTGTGTCTGACTGTCAGTAATCATTTTGTGTTCAGAGCAAAACTCAGAAACAGTTTGATATATTTCAACAAAAATTGTTAGATAGGAATCAATGGTACCTAAAATGGTGCCTTTGCTGTTTACACATGTTTGGCATGTATGTTTTTCTGGAATTGATGGATTTCGTTTCCAGAGCAAAACACAGAAACAGCTCTATATCTATCAGCAAAACTCAGCATATATATTTGACTCAGGGATATATGGATGCAGGGCATTTATGTTTGGACATAGTCTAAAATAATGAAGTTGGACTTAAGTAACTGTTGGGGGTGCAGAGGCATCTGCCATCTTCTGAATAAACATGAAAGACTTGGATAATTTGATTAACTGTTCCACCCACAGGTGCAAAACAGAGGAATCCTAGAAGATTGTAATGCCTACAAATGTGAAGGATTTATGACTGTGCTTTGTTGCAGTGCTGGTGTTGGCCGGTCAGGGACATTCATTGTGTTGGATCACGCTCTACAGCACATCAAGGACAAGGACGTTATAGATATATACCAGATTGTCTATAAGTTGAGGAAAGAGCGAGTGTTGATGGTGCAGACAGAGGTATGTTGGTGGTGAAGTTTACACAGGATCTGAAAAGAGCATAACGTGATATAGGCAGTACTTCCAGTGTCATGAACTGAGTATACATATTTTCAAGGAAGAGCTGGGAGTCAGTTTGCTGAGGTGTTCACACATCCTGCAAAAGACCTGTGTCCAGTTCTCTGTGTGGTTACAGTTTGTAAAGCTGACATGGGCCACCTTTCCATTATGTTGCTGGAACAATGAAGGAATATTTTGCTGGAATCCAGTTGCTCATTCCTGCCAACATGAGTGATCTTGTTTTATCCTTATCTTTAATACAGACTTGGGCTTGAAAAGTGTTCGTTCGTCACGCCCAAGGTGCAGGTTTGATTCCCCACATGAGTATACGGTGTGAAGTCTGTTTCCGGTGTCCCCGCTCTGATATGAATGGAATGTTTTTGAGAGTAGCGTAAAACCATACTCACTCGCTCGCTTTAATGCCGTGTGAAAAAAGGGGAGAGTTATTCCCATCACATGCCATACTTGTTGACACCTGGTGTTCTGTACGGGTGATAATCTTAACACAACTCTCAATCCCATTTCATCCCACCTCACGTCGCCTGTTTTAACATGTTTCGCCATCAAAGATATAGCTTAGTGTGAATTATGAATCCATTTAGTTCTACCTGTGAACATCCCTCACACTGAAGACAATGATCCAAGTCTTGATATTTGTTCCTTACCTTGTAGATACAACCTTTTAGATGCTACTGTGTCTATTTCAGCAACAATACAAGTTTATTCATGAGTGCCTGCTGTGTGTGTTAGAAGGGCGTGAGGATGAAGCTACGTATGCCAACGTTGGTCATGTCAATGTCGCATATGAAGGTATGTCCATTTCACTCTTCGATAGGTTTTAATGTAACTCAGACCAAGTAACATGGGGAGCTAGGGCAGATTCTAACACGATGTAGTGGGCAAAGGGTCCAAAGCTGCTGTCTAATTTCTCCCTACTAACTTCAAGATACATCTATTATCTCTGCTTTAACTTGTGGGTCTTTGCCACTGACAATGATAATATCTGGTATATTTTCAATCTCATCAAAATTAGATTTTTTGCTTTGGTATGACACTTACCATGGTCCTCAAAATTTGGTTTATTTATGGTGACATATGGTTTGCCTACATCTGATAATATCAGTTGAACTGTGATCCTAACTTGGACTTTCAAATCAAAATATGTGATCTGTAGAGTGTTATTTAATTGAGTGCCAGGTTTGTAAACGTTTCAGCTGTATTTTGTTAATGGCATTGATGTCAAAATTTTTCTCACACCTCTTAAAATCCATAAATCAGCTTCCAGTGACATTTTTGGATGTAGATGCATTGGCATTCATCATCATAAGATTTGTATCTAATTCCCCTAAAAACAGATGTCTTGTGTCATGGTTATGCTGTTGGACTTAGACACATTAATGGCTTATGCTAAAGTTCACCTTATTCGGTCACCTGAAAGTGTTATGTCAGAGTGAAAAGAAATTGTTTTGATGAGATTGGTCTATTTCGGTCAGTGGTTGCTGATACTCACTGCCTCAGTGTCTAGGAAAGGGAGATAACCAGGCCATCACTGCAGGATTTGAAGAGAGAAATAGCATACTGATTAACTTGACTTTGTTCTGTATGAAACAACTTAAAACCTGCAGGCTGAATATTGACCAAATGTGAATTAAAATAGCCAAATACATTTCCATATTGAGAGTGAAAGTGTCCCATTTCATGTAATATTTAATAAGTAATTTTATAGTGTTGTAGCAGTGCATGTTAACACAAGAAAAAGAAAAGAAGTTTCAATGCTTAATTCCATATTATTGCATCGAATTTGATAAAATATGTCAAAGTGTAAGAAATTACTTTTGACCCCAGTTTGTCTGCGAGGTTTGCAGTGCCATGATTTCTAGCTATATATTGAAATTGTCTATTTGAATAATGTGAGTGTTGAGCAGTTGATTGGCTGAAGGTCAAGTGTGAGTAGACATGGAACAGCATAGCTGCCTTAGGATACATGTCATCAGCTACATGTTTTGTGCTCTAGAGATTAGGTCATGAATGTCAACCCATCCTTGTTCAAAATTCACACTGACAAGTTAATGTGAATTTGTACATGCTACACATATATGCCATCATGCCGTAGGTCACTTGAGCAGAAGCAGTCTTTCAACACAGCTATCTATTGAAGGTAACAGCAAAATGCTTGGCCCGAGATTAACCCGCACATTCGCGAGCAATCACATGGAGCCAGGGAGATTGTACTAACATCTGTCCTCATCGGAGGGTTGCACCGTTGTCATTTCCATTGTTATTACCACTGGTTTTTATTCAAGCAAATTTATTGACTTTGTCAATATAAGACTGCCTACACATGTTGGCTAATGCTGGAAATAACTAAGTGCACTTTTGTTTATTAATATTCACTTGATTTTAACTTCTGTTTGCTGTCACAGCTCCCAACCACTCTTGTCGAGAGGAAGTTAGCTTGTTAATTTGTTGTTATGTTTGAAATATCTTAGATGTAGGGTCATTTGTTTTCTGAAAGGAAGTTTTGAACACTCTGATATTTTGTTTTGATTTTCGATTGATGTTAGTTTTACAAACTGAGGTTTTTCCGAGAATATATCAAATATAGAATGACTGTTATTTTGAGTCTATTCCTGCTTGGGACAGATCTCTCAGACATGTTGCATGAAGGTGTGGAAGCTTGAAAATTAACTGCATGACACAAGCATGAATTGTTGGATACCAGTTTGCAGTTTTGCAAACATTCACAAGTTGGAAATTTCATGTGCACAGAAGTATGTCTCATTTGCATTGATTTGTGAAAGTGTTGCACTATGGAAACTTTCTTCATTTGACATGAGAAGAGAGACAAGAGTTAGATGACCTCGTGATACATACACAATGTAGGGGTGCCCAAATTAAACCACCAAAGTTGTGTCATCACTCGAAGAATATTTGAAGGTTTAGGCACATCACCATGCTAATTTCACCAAGGTGCCATTGTGCAAACTTAGCTTAGTTGTGTGGCCGTTGTCAGCCTATGTTGAAATATAGGAGTTATGATTGCGATAATGCTGACATGACTTTGTACAATAGCGATCAGTTTCCCAAGTCTCAAAGATTCATTTTAGTCGTTAAGTCAGTATATATCTTAGAGGAGGAAAGATACCTGCAAACTGATGATGGTTTTAATATCTGTAGGGCTAATATAATGTGAAACCAAATGAAATACCAGAATCAAACCAGCAGAAATAAATGACTGCTCCTAACAGTGATTGATCAGCCTTTATACTTAATTTGCTCATTCAGGAAAATGCTGAATTCAAGCATTTTGATTAATTAATCAATCTTGTACTGTACCCACACATGCAGCATCTTCATGAGATTGGAATGAACTGATTATAAAAGACAGTTTCAGTCCCTACAATCAGATTAAGTTGAATGTTTTTTTCTAATTTTAGCATGAGTGACAATGCTAGAGTGTAGCGGTGAGTTATTGCAAGGGCAGATAACTCGTGGTGGCTATAGTTCTGAATCCCTGCTTAAGCTGCTTTTGGTTTTTCTGATACAGCAATTTTCACCATTTTTTTTTGTTCATTGCTTTCTGTCAAGACTTATTTTTGTATAAGTTAGCTTTTTAGTTTTGTTAGTTCCTGCGGTTTGATAAATGGCAACGGTTTGGATAATTGGTTGAATGAATGAGTGCATGTTAAACTTTATGATTTGGAAATATACCATACAGGTTTATCAGTTTGGATAAATAAGTAAAAGTTTCTGAACATTTAAATTGAATAAGTAATTCTTTCTGGTTTGATATCAGCAAAGTTTTCTTCCAAGTTAAAATTTTCATATTTACTTGCTTTGGTAGTTTGCAATTTATAACTCTGTCTCATGTATAAATTCACTTTCTTTGTTATGTTACTAACAAGTAAGTTTTTGATGAAGAAAATATTTGATGTCTTCTAAATAAATTAAGAATCCCTCTTTGTAAATCTTGAAAATCTTTTAGCATTTTTTGTGCTAATTTTATACCCATCCAACACAGCATAAAATAGCAAACATTATTCATGATATATAATTTGTTTTGTTCAGTGAATATATCCACATTCCTCTGGATAAAATATTCTTTGTAAAAAATGATTTCTTTTGCCTCTGTTTACACCCCTGAGTTAAAGTGAGTTTTCCATTCATTCCTCTTATTTATCAATCTATTGCCATTTTGTGTGTGATCTGTATCCTGTATTTTTACCCAATTATTTCTGACATAAACTGTGATATTTAAATATTTTTGTCACTTTCATTACAGATGATGAGGGCATCAACGTGGAGATACCCTGAAATGGACATGATGACGTCGATGTGTCAGAGGTCAAGGTCATCATATGTGTTGTGATACATGATTGACAGGTGTCAGTCATGGACAATTGTGATATGTCATCATGATGGACATTTTTCAAAGGCATTCAAATTTGATAGTGAAATATACAAGATTCCTGGGAACAAGATGCAATGTTTCAGCCATTCGAAACAGCAGTAACTCATCCTTTGACTTGTATTTTTGTACAGTTGGAGGGTCACTGGAGACAGTTCAACATATGCAACATTTTGTTTGTAAACTATAAAGTGAAATATGTGTGTGTGTGTGTGTGTGTGTGTCTGTGTATGTCTTGTGAGGGATACAGACAAGTGTAATTGTCAGTTTTAATGTGCCGGTGCTCAAACATAAATTCAGAGCTTTATTACCAAGGACTGAAAGACTTCAAGCCATGCTCAAATGATTCAAATGTACAACAAGCTGCAAATAGCTGCAATATTCTGATGTGGCTTAAAGCAACATTTATTTGCTTACTCACCATAATATAATTTTTCTTCCCCAAATCTATGAAAATATATCCATAGAATGGTTTGATGTTAGTCTTTGTTAATCAGTTACGCACATGAAAGTATTCTGGAGCAGATTGTCAGCAGTGAAGTGCCATTTCTGCTGTGAAGTGACTGGGAGCAACTCGCCATTTTGAGATTTGTGTCATTTTTATATAGCTAGTCATAGAATTTTACAGTTTGATTCAACCTTTTATGCCTTTTTTAGGATGCTTTTAGAAATCTTTCTGAAAGCGATTTATTAATTTGTTCTGCTACTCCAATGATCAAAACTTGATTGCAAGGGAGCTGTGATTGACAACTCAATCAAAATGTATGCTCAAATATGGAACATATTTTCATATGAACATTAATTTTTGTAATTTGTGTCAAGGTGTATGCGTTTCTTGATTATAAAACAAACTACATAATTACTTTTCTAAATGCACTGTGCCTCTGAAGATATGGATTCTCATTCAGATATTCAGATACTGTTAATTGTCATAAGGGGCTACTAAAGAGATTGTGTATCATAACTTTTTTATGCATATCATACATCGATACTCACATAAATTCTAGGATGGTGTGGTCCAGACTTGCTAACATACAGATCAATGTCATATAGCTTGATATATGGTCAATGTGTCATGGAACAGCAAACACACCGATCTGTAGGACCATGATATATTACTGTTTCCTCTTTTATTTCATGCATCATCGTATGTCTCAATCTGAAATTTATCACCTTCTCAAACCCGAAACACATGTGTCAGTGAGGAGGCAGAGCATTGTATTATATCTTAGTAGTGCCTAGTTTCACATGTACAGTTTATGTGTCCATTTGTCCCACAAGGGTATTTGATATTATTCATGTATCTTCTCAACAGCCATGTGATATTGTAGTCCTTGCCAGACTCACAGCATTGCAAGAACACATTGCAACTGTTCCCTTAACTCGCACAGATGAGGCTGGAGGACACTTGTTCAGTTCATTTTCCCGGAAAAAAGTCCTTTTGTCATGAAAGTGCTTTCCTGGAGCAAACAAGACTGTTCCCATAGTGGCATTAAACCTCGCTCGCTCGCTCCCTCCCTCCCTCACTGTAGTGTACGTTTATGTCAACACAAATTCAAGTCTTCAAACTCCTTAACATTTGAATATGACTGACATTATAGAGTTCAATGGGCATACCATTAAATTCCATGAATGTAACAAACTCAACATAGTTTCATGTTTTAGAATCATTGTAGGCCATTGCTCCAGTGTTGGTATCTCAATATCTGTAGTGTGATTGACAGAAGCATGGCTGACCATGAGTTGATGATGTAGCTGGGCTACAGTCTGTACCACTCAAGCAGGAATACCTTCCAGTGTGTTGTTACTGCCATTGCTGAGAGAACAATACTTGTAACCTCCACTTATCACTAGTCACAGACATCAGTTATGTTTTTTCCCTTTACATTGCCACAACTTTAACCCATATATATATGGCACGTTTGCCATCAACGTCAGTGTGTTTTTCACAAACATATTTGACCATGTATTTTCAATGACATTGACATATAATCTCCAAAATATGTTCTTGTTCATCTATTTAAGTGTATGGTTGTAAGTAAAACACAATATTGAAGAAATTTGTAATATACATTTCAAAAACCCATGTTTTAGTTTTATGTGTTTAATTTCTCTGTGGTCAATCCTTGACCTGTGATTGCTACAGAGTACCTAATGTGCGTACCAGTCGATGATGAAAGTAAGAACATTGTGGGTTTGGAAAAATTCTCGAGCAAGCAAGTTCTCAAGCAAATGGCACATGAACAGAATGAATATGCTCAGAGCGGAACCCAAGGACCTGATGTTATTGTGTAGCATGCAACTCTTCTTAACTATTGCATAGATATGTGATAGTTGTTAATGTCAACCAAATGTGAAATGAAATGTGTTAATATTTATTCAGTAATTATTTAAAATTTGTGGAGATGCATATATCTTCAATTTTATTTGCAAAACGTAACCAAGAATGTAATCTAAGTATTAAATATATTACAATACAGATGAATTAGCATTAAGACATTAATAGTCCGAATAACAGAATAATGTTGTTTTATTTAAATCTTTTATCAAATCAAAATGTTAATGAGTAACAGCTTGATAAGGAAGATTATATTAAGCTTGGATTACACATTTCTGTCCCTTCTTATGAGTAATGATGGTCACAATTTTACAGACTTCGTCAATGCTCAGGTGTTTAAGTATTATTTATGGAACATTCCAATTATTCTTTTTAAGCTCATTAATGTTCTAGAACAAGGGGAACCTCAACAAATATCTTCGCTGTGTCCAGTCCTTCAACCTCTATTTCAGTACACCATGTTGTGCTGTGAATTTTGTAATTTAATTATACTTTCATTTTTTTTGAGTGACTGATGTTGAAAGAATTACACTTTTAATATGTAATTGTTGAAGCTCTGTAAGTGTTTTTTATAACATTGGTCGTTAGTTTGGAATGTTGGACATTTTACCAATTGGAATATTTTATGTTCTTGTCATGTTAGGCTGTGAGTCATCTTCCCTGCAGTTATGGCTAAAACCAGACAGTGGTAACGAGATACAGTGATATATATGGACATTCCTTCATGCACATTTCAACATAGAGAGTAGCAACTTTAGAAATTGATATTTTTTCTGTGATAGTAATAGCAACTGATCCTGCAATATGAATTCTCTGACACATTTATGATGTGCCTTATGATTAATTGGATAATGTATTTAGTTGCTGTAATGACTGTAACATTGCAAGTGCCTGAAACTGTGAAAATGTCTTGATTTTGCTCAAAAGAAATTATCCTTAATAGTTATAATTGAATTTCTTTGATCTTATCAAAGACCTTAAGCCTGATGTTTGCGTTTGATGGTTTTCCTCTTGTTTTGAATTTTTGTTTTACTCATTCCTTAACTTTATAATGCCATTGCCTCCACAAGCCTTCCACAGCTTCCACTTGGTATAATATCGAGTGATTTTTCCTTGAACTTTGTATTTTGTACTTAATTCTTACTTATGAATTGAAATGTTATAAACATACATTTATTGTGATAAAGCAACGTGTTCATTAAACAGGCATATCATGGTAGTTTTAGTTGACAGGCTATGTACATATTTCTTATGCAAGGGTGTTTTATATATAATGGTTCATATATTTTTGTATAAATTGGAAGTTTTGTACAGTTGCAGTGTAAGATTTAGTAAAAATTGTAAAATTATTGTAGCAATATGATATTAAATATTTTCTCAGTAAACCAAAATATACAGTCATAACCATGCCCTTCTGTTGTTTGTCAAAAGTCATAGTTAGTCAAGTTGCCTCCCCTAGCTACTGTCAGGATCTGTTTTTCACAGAGAATCATTTTTGTCCTTGGATCTCGGATGGCTGTCATAAATGGTGATGGTCAATGACGAAGGTCAATGCCATGCTGTGATGATAACCTTTGCTTGTTTGCGCTGGGACTTTCAGTAAACCACGCAGGAATCATGACATTGCAGATTGTTCATGAGCTCATGGGTATAAGATTGGTGACTAAGGGTCTAGCCATTTTTTTATGTGGGTTTAAGGACATTTTAGGAAAGGATATTGGGAGATGATGTTTCCAAAAAAAAGGCGAAGTCTACTTAAAATAGTCCTAAGGCCAAGTAATTTTGTTTGATTTAGGCAAATGAAATGAGGAAGCCAAAGTAATGTCTAATAAATATGACGAAATCACGTTTTGAGCAAAAATCTGTGTTTGCTGGGATGGTTGGTAGCCTAATGAGTAAAACCTCCGCTCATAACACTGAATACCTGGTTGTGTTTCCACACGTCACAATGTGCCCAGATAGTGCTGAATATTGCTAAAAACAGTGTAAAAACCATTCACACACTATCTCCGATATTTGTTTTACCTGAGCATGTACGAGGGTTGGCTGAAAAGTTCTAAGCCTCATTGTGAAAAAAAGTTACAAAGTCCACGTTTGTAATTTATTTTTCTACATAGTCCCCTTCCAAGTTCACACACTTTTGCCAGCGATGCTGCAAGGCCCGAATCCCGGTCAGGAAGAAATTTTCTTCAGCTACCCTAAAACAATCAGTCACAGCGGAAATGACGTCATTATTACTTGCAAAATGGCGACCGGCGAGTTCCTTTTTCATTTTGGGGAACAGGTGGAAGTCAGAAGGAGCCAAATCAGGTGAATAAGGAGGATGGTCAATGAGTTCAATCGCGGATTGTTGACATGGCCACCACCGATTTGTGAACAGGCGCATTGTCTTGGTGGAAGAGGACACCTTTAGCGATCATCCCTCGTCGTTTGGCTTTGATTGCTTCTCGCAACTGGTTCAGTAGATCAGCATAGTATCTGCCGTTGATAGTTTGACCTTTTTCAAGATAATCAATGAGCAGAATACCCCTGGAATCCCAAAAGACTGATGCCATCACCTTTCCAGCTGAAGGAACAGACTTGGCTTTCTTCGGAGCTGGTGAATCAGGATGCTTCCACTGTTTTGACTGTAGTTTTGTTTCTGGTTGAAAGTGATGTATCCAGGTCTCATCCATGGTTACAAATCGTGCCACAAAATCATCGGGATCTGCTTCAAAACGACGCAAATTGTCAAGGGACGTCTGGAACCTGACACGTTTCTGTTCTGCTGTCAAGAGCTTTGGCACCCATCTTGCAGAAACTTTAGTCATTCCTAATTTGTTGGTGATAATATGCTCAACCCTCTCATGAGAGATGCCCACTACACTAGCAATATGTCGAGTAGTCAATCGTCGATCATCCATCAACATATGGAGCACTCGCGTGATGTTCTCTGGAGTGGTTGCTGTTGAAGGCCTTCCTGAGCGTGTCTCATCATCAAGGCGTTGTCTGCCACGCTTAAATTCTGCAGCCCACTTCTTTACTGTGGAAAATGAAGGAGCATCATCCCCTAGAGTGGAGACCATGTCAGCATGTATCTGTGTTGGGGACATCCCTTTCTTTTGCAAGTACTTGATGACTGCCCTGTATTCAGTTTTGTCCATTTCTGATGATTTCAGAGGGTAGGTTTACCAAAAGAGCTGTAGTTGAGATAAAACTATTAGTACGTTTGTAGTTCTTGTGTCTATGATTCACTAAATGATTGTCCTCATTGGTGGCAAACACCTGTCTCTACCTGGTGGGGAAAAACCACTCAGGCTGAGAACTTTTCAGCCAACCCTCGTAGGCGGAGACATGAAATGCAAGGAAAGAAACCTTTCAAAATATCCTTCTAGACCACAGGACCAATGAGTGGACAATAAGTAGTGATCCTGTCTGTACTCCACTGGTCCAAAATAACATTCGTAGATTTACTTACTTATCAATACACAATTCACGGACGACAAGGACCACTACAAATTTATAAATTAATGGTCCTGATGAATTTTTTGCAAGTCAGGGACCACAGGACCAGCCTGAAATCGCACACTGTAAATGTGACAACCTTACAGTAGTTATCTTCTCAGTACGTTTAAGATGCTGAATCGATACATTGTACTCTGAATCCACATGTTGTACTCTAAATCTATACATTGTACTCTGAATCCATACATTGCACTCTGAATCTAAACATTGTACTCTGAATCCATACATTGTACTCTGAATCCACACATTGTACTCTGAATCGATACATTGTACTCTGAATCCACACATTGCACTCTAAATCTATACTTTGTACTCTGAATCCATACATTGCACTCTGAATCTATGCACTGTACTCTGAATCCATACATTGTGCTCTGATCCTATGCAATGTACTCTGAATCCATACATTGCGCTCTGAATCTATGCACTGTACTCTGAATCCATACATTCCACTCTGAATCCATACATTGCACTCTGAATCCATACACTGTATTCTGAATCCATACATTGCACTCTGAATCTATGCACTGTACTCTGAATCCATACATTCCACTCTGAATCTATGCACAGTACTCTGAATCCATACATTGTACTCTGAATCTATGCACTGTACTCAGAATCCATACATTGCACTCTGAATCCACACATTGCACTCTGAATCTATACATTACACTCTGAATCTATTCACTGTAATCTGAATCTATACATTGTACTCTGAATCTATACATTGTACTCTGAATCCATACATTGCGTTCTGAATCTATGCACTGTACTCTGAATTCATACATTGTACTCTGAATCTATACATTGTACTCTGAATCTATACATTGTACTCTGAATCCATACATTGCACTCTAAATCTATACTTTATACTCTGAATCCATACATTCCACTCTGAATCTATGCACTGTACTTTGAATCCATACATTGCACTCTGAATCTATGCACTGTACTCTGAATTCATACATTGTACTCTAAATCTATACATTGTACTCTGAATCCATACATTGCACTCTAAATCTATACTTTGTACTCTGAATACATACATTGCACTCTGAATCTATGCACTGTACTCTGAATCCATACATTCCACTCTGAATCCATACATTGCGCTCTGAATCCATACACTGTATTCTGAATCCATACATTGCATTCTGAATCTATGCACTGTACTCTGAATCCACACATTGCACTCTGAATCTATGCACTGTACTCTGAATCCATACATTGCACTCTGAATCCATACACTGTATTCTGAATCCATACATTGCATTCTGAATCTATGCACTGTACTCTGAATCCATACATTGCACTCTGAATCCATACATTGCGCTCTGAATCCATACACTGTATTCTGAATCCATACATTGCATTCTGAATCTATGCACTGTACTCTGAATCCATACATTGCACTCTGAATCCATACATTGCGCTCTGAATCTATGCACAGTACTCTGAATCCATACATTGTACTCTGAATCTATGCACTGTACTCAGAATCCATACATTGTACTCTGAATCCACACATTGCAATCTGAATCTATACATTGTACCCTAAATCTATACATTGTACTCTGAATCTATACATTGTACTCTCAATCCATACATTGCGCTCTGAATCTATGCACTGTACTCTGAATCCATACATTGTACTCTGAATCTATGCACTGTACTCTGAATCCATACATTGTACTCTGAATCCATACATTGCACTCTAAATCTATACTTTGTACTCTGAATCCATACATTGCACTCTGAATCTATGCACTGTACTCTGAATCCATACACTGCACTCTGAATCTATGCACTGTACTCTGAATCCATACATTGCGCTATGAATCTATGCACTGTACTCTCAATCCATACATTCCACTCTGAATCCATACATTGCGCTCTCAATCCATACACTGTATTCTGAATCCATACATTGCATTCTGAATCTATGCACTGTACTCTGAATCCACACATTGCACTCTGAATCTATGCACTGTACTCTGAATCCACACATTGCGCTCTGAATCTATGCACAGTACTCTGAATCTATACATTGTACTCTGAATCTACACATTGCACTCTGAATCCATACATTGTCCTCTAAATCTATACATTGTACTCTGAATCTACACATTGCACTCTGAATCCATACATTGTACTCTAAATCTATACATTGTACTCTGAATCCATACATTCCACTCTGAATCCATACATTGCACTCTGAATCCTTACACTGTATTCTGAATCCATACATTGCACTCTGAATGTATACATTGTACTCTGAATCCATACATTGCACTCTGAATCTATGCACTGTACTCTGAATCCATACATTGCGCTCTGAATCTATGCACAGTACTCTGAATCCATACATTGTACTCTGAATCCACACATTGCACTCTGAATCTATACATTGCACTCTGAATCCATACATTGTACTCTAAATCTATACATTGTACTCTGAATCCATACATTGCACTCTGAATCTATGCACTGTACTCTGAATCCGTACATTGCACTCTGAATCCATACATTGCGCTCTGAATCTATGCACAATACTCTGAATCCATACATTGTACTCTGAATCTATGCACTGTACTCAGAATCCATACATTGTACTCTGAATCCACACATTGCACTCTGAATCTATACATTGCACTCTGAATCCATACATTGTACCCTAAATCTATACATTGTACTCTGAATCTATACATTGTATTCTGAATCCATACATTGTACTCTGAATCCATACAATGCACTCTAAATCTATACTTTGCACTTTGAATCCATACATTGCACTCTGAATCTATGCACTGTACTCTGAATCCATACATTGCACTCTGAATCCATACATTGCGCTCTGAATCTATGCACAGTACTCTGAATCCATACATTGTACTCTGAATCTATGCACTGTACTCTGAATCCATACATTGTACTCTGAATCTAAGAACTGTACTCAGAATCTATACATTGTACTCTGAGTCTATGCACTGTACTCTGAATCCATACATTGCACTCTGAATCTATGCATTGTACTCAGAATCCAACCATTGCACTCTGAATCTGTACATTCCACTCTGAATCCATACATTGTACCCTAAATCTATACATTGTACTCTAAATCTATAGATTGTACTCTGAATCCATACATTGCACTCTGAATCTATGCACTGTACTCTGAATCGATACATTGTACTCTGAATCTATGCACTGTACTCTGAATCCATACATTGAACTCTGAATCCACACACTGCACTCTGAATCTATACATTGCACTCAGAATCCATACATTGTACTCTAAATCTATACATTGTACTCTGAATCCATACATTGCACTCTGAATCTATGCACTGTACTCTGAATCCATACATTGCACTCTGAATCCATACATTGCGCTATGAATCTATGCACAGTACTCTGAATCCATACATTGTACTCTGAATCTATGCACTGTACTCAGAATCCATACATTGTACTCTGAATCCACACATTGCAATCTGAATCTATACATTGTACCCTAAATCTATACATTGTACTCTGAATCTATACATTGTACTCTCAATCCATACATTGCGCTCTGAATCTATGCACTGTACTCTGAATCCATACATTGTACTCTGAATCTATGCACTGTACTCTGAATCCATACATTGTACTCTGAATCCATACATTGCACTCTAAATCTATACTTTGTACTCTGAATCCATACATTGCACTCTGAATCTATGCACTGTACTCTGAATCCATACATTGCACTCTGAATCTATGCACTGTACTCTAAATCCATACATTGCGCTATGAATCTATGCACTGTACTCTCAATCCATACATTGCACTCTGAATCTATGCACTGTACTCTGAATCCATACATTCCACTCTGAATCTATGCACTGTACTCTGAATCCATACATTGCGCTCTGAATCTATGCACAGTACTCTGAATCTATACATTGTACTCTGAATCTACACATTGCACTCTGAATCCATACATTGTACTCTAAATCTATACATTGTACTCTGAATCCATACATTCCACTCTGAATCCATACTTTGCACTCTGAATCCTTACACTGTATTCTGAATCCATACATTGTACTCTGAATCCACACATTGCAATCTGAATCTATACATTGTACTCTGAATCTATAGATTGTACTCTCAATCCATACATTGCGCTCTGAATCTATGCACTGTACTCTGAATCCATACATTGCACTCTAAATCTATACTTTGTACTCTGAATCCATACATTGCACTCTGAATCTATGCACTGTACTTTGAATCCATACATTGCACTCTGAATCTATGCACTGTACTCTGAATCCACACATTGCACTCTGAATCCTAACACTGTATTCTGAATCCATACATTGCGCTATGAATCTATACACTGTACTCTGAATCCATACATTGCACTCTGAATCTATGCACTGTACTCTGAATCCATACATTCCACTCTGAATCCATACATTGCACTCTGAATCCATACATTGTACTCTGAATCTATGCATTCCACTCTGAATCTATGCACTGTACTCTGAATCCATACATTGCGCTCTGAATCTATGCACAATACTCTGAATCCATACATTGTACTCTGAATCTATGCACTGTACTCAGAATCCATACATTGTACTCTGAATCCACACATTGCACTCTGAATCTATACACTGCACTCTGAATACATACATTGTACCCAAAATCTATACATTGTACTCTGAATCCATACATTGTACTCTGAATCCATACATTGTACTATGAATCCATACAATGCACTCTAAATCTATACTTTGCACTCTGAATACATACATTGCACCCTGAATCTATGCACTGTACTCTGAATCCATACATTGCACTCTGAATCCATACATTGCGCTCTGAAACTATTCACAGTACTCTGAATGCATACATTGTACTCTGAATCTATGCACTGTACTCTGAATCCATACATTGTACTCTGAATCTAAGCACTGTTTTCTGAATCCAAAAATTGTACTCTGAATCCATACATTGCACTCTGAATCCATACATTGCGCTCTGAAACTATTCACAGTACTCTGAATGCATACATTGCACTCTGAATCTATGCACTGTACTCTGAATCCATACATTGCACTCTGAATCTATGCACTGTACTCTGAATCCATACATTGCGCTATGAATCTATGCACTGTACTCTCAATCCATACATTGCACTCTGAATCTATGCACTGTACTCTGAATCCATACATTGTACTCTGAATCCATACATTGCGCTCTGAATCCATACACTGTATTCTGAATCCATGCATTGCATTCTGAATCTATGCACTGTACTCTGAATCCACACATTGCACTCTGAATCTATGCACTGTACTCTGAATCCATACATTGCGCTCTGAATCGATGCACAGTACTCTGAATCTATACATTGTACTCTGAATCTACACATTGCACTCTGAATCCATACATTGTACTCTAAATCTATACATTGTACTCTGAATCCATACATTCCACTCTGAATCCATACTTTGCACTCTGAATCCTTACACTGTATTCTGAATCCATACATTGTACTCTGAATCCACACATTGCAATCTGAATCTGTACATTGTACCCTATATCTATACATTGTTCTCTGAATCTATAGATTGTACTCTCAATCCATACATTGCACTCTGAATCTATGCACTGTACTCTGAATCCATACATTGTACTCTGAATCTATGCACTGTACTCTGAATCCATACATTGTACTCTGAATCCATACATTGCATTCTGAATCTATGCACTGTACTCTGAAACCACACATTGCACTCTGAATCTATGCACTGTACTCTGAATCCATACATTGCGCTCTGAATCTATGCACAGTACTCTGAATCTATACATTGTACTCTGAATCTACACATTGCACTCTGAATCCATACATTGTACTCTAAATCTATACATTGTACTCTGAATCCATACATTCCACTCTGAATCTATGCACTGTACTCTGAATCTATACTTTGTACTCTGAATCCATACATTGCACTCTGAATCTATGCACTGTACTTTCAATCCATACATTGCACTCTGAATCTATGCACTGTACTCTGAATCCACACATTGCACTCTGAATCCCTACACTGTATTCTGAATCCATACATTGCGCTATGAATCTATACACTGTACTCTGAATCCATACATTGCACTCTGAATCTATGCACTGTACTCTGAATCCATACATTCCACTCTGAATCCATACATTGCGCTATGAATCTATACACTGTACTCTGAATCCATACATTGCACTCTGAATCTATGCACTGTACTCTGAATCCATACAATGCACTCTAAATCTATACTTTGCACTCTGAATCCATACATTGCACCCTGAATCTATGCACTGTACTCTGAATCCATACATTGCACTCTGAATCCATACATTGCGCTCTGAAACTATGCACAGTACTCTGAATCCATACATTGTACTCTGAATCTATGCACTGTACTCTGAATCCATACATTGTACTCTGAATCTAAGCACTGTACTCAGAATCTATACATTGTACTCTGAATCTATGCACTGTACTCTGAATCCATACATTGCACTCTGAATCTATGCACTGTACTCAGAATCCATACATTGTACTCTGAATCCGCACATTACACTCTGAATCTATACATTGCACTCTGAATCCATACATTGTACCCTAAATCTATACATTGTACTCTAAATCTATAGATTGTACTCTGAATCCATAGATTGGACTCTGAATCTATGCACTGTACTCTGAATCCATACATTGTACTGTGAATCTATGCACTGTACTCTGAATCCATACATTGTACTCTGAATCCATACATTGCACTCTAAATCTATACTTTGTACCCTGAATCCATACATTGCACTCTGAATCTATGCACTGTACTTTGAATCCATACATTGCACTCTGAATCTATGCACTGTACTCTGAATCCACACATTGCACTCTGAATCCTTACACTGTATTCTGAATCCATACATTGCGCTATGAATCTATACACTGTACTCTGAATCCATACATTCCACTCTGAATCTATGCACTGTACTCTGAATCCATACATTGTACTCTGAATCTATGCATTCCACTCTGAATCTATGCACTGTACTCTGAATCCATACATTGCGCTCTGAATCTATGCACAATACTCTGAATCCATTCATTGTACTCTGAATCTATGCACTGTACTCAGAATCCATAGATTGTACTCTGAATCCACACATTGCACTCTGAATCTATACATTGCACTCTGAATCCATACATTGTACCCTAAATCTATACATTGTACTCTGAATCTATACATTGTACTCTGAATCCATACATTGTACTATGAATCCATACAATGCACTCTAAATCTATACTTTGCACTCTGAATCCATACATTGCACCCTGAATCTATGCACTGTACTCTGAATCCATACATTGCACTCTGAATCCATACATTGCGCTCTGAAACTATGCACAGTACTCTGAATGCATACATTGTACTCTGAATCTATGCACTGTACTCTGAATCCATACATTGTACTCTGAATCTAAGCACTGTTTTCTGAATCCATACATTGTACTCTGAATCCATACATTGCACTCTAAATCTATACTTTGTACTCTGAATCCATACATTGCACTCTGAATCTATGCACTGTACTCTGAATCCATACATTGCACTCTGAATCTATGCACTGTACTCTGAATCCATACATTGCGCTATGAATTTATGCACTGTACTCTCAATCCATACATTGCACTCTGAATCTATTCACTGTACTCTGAATCCATACATTGTACTCTGAATCCATACATTGCGCTCTGAATCCATACACTGTATTCTGAATTTATGCATTGCATTCTGAATCTATGCACTGTACTCTGAATCCACACATTGCACTCTGAATCTATGCACTGTACTCTGAATCCATACATTGCGCTCTGAATCTATGCACAGTACTCTGAATCTATACATTGTACTCTGAATCTACACATTGCACTCTGAATCCATACATTGTACTCTAAATCTATACATTGTACTCTGAATCCATACATTCCATTCTGAATCCATACTTTGCACTCTGAATCCTTACACTGTATTCTGAATCCATACATTGTACTCTGAATCCACACATTGCAATCTGAATCTGTACATTGTACCCTAAATCTATACATTGTACTCTGAATCTATAGATTGTACTCTCAATCCATACATTGCGCTCTGAATCTATGCACTGTACTCTGAATCCATACATTGTACTCTGAATCTATGCACTGTACTCTGAATCCATACATTGTACTCTGAATCCATACATTGCATTCTGAATCTATGCACTGTACTCTGAATCCATACATTGCACTCTGAATCTATGCACTGTACTCTGAATCCATACATTGCGCTCTGAATCTATGTACAGTACTCTGAATCTATACATTGTTCTCTGAATCTACACATTGCACTCTGAATCCATACATTGTACTCTAAATCTATACATTGTACTCTGAATCCATACATTCCACTCTGAATCTATGCACTGTACTCTGAATCTATACTTTGTACTCTGAATCCATACATTGCACTCTGAATCTATGCACTGTACTTTGAATCCATACATTGCACTCTGAATCTATGCACTGTACTCTGAATCCACACATTGCACTCTGAATCCTTACACTGTATTCTGAATCCATACATTGCGCTATGAATCTATACACTGCACTCTGAATACATACATTGCACTCTGAATCTATGCACTGTACTCTGAATCCATACATTCCACTCTGAATCCATACATTGCACTCTGAATCCATACGTCGTATTCTGAATCTATACATTGCACTCTGAATCTATGCACAGTACTCTGAATCTATACATTGCACTCTGAATCTATACATTGTACTCTGAATCCATACATTGCACTCTGAATCTATGCACTGTACTCTGAATCCATACATTGCACTCTGAATCTATGCACAGTACTCTGAATCCATACATTGTACTCTGAATCCACACATTGCACTCTGAATCTATACATTGCACTCTAAATCTATACATTGTACTCTGAATCCATACATTGCACTCTGAATCTATGCATTGCGCTCTGAATCTATGCACTGTACTCTGAATCCATACATTGTACTCTGAATCTATGCACAATACTCTGAATCCATACATTGTACTCTGAATCTATGCACTGTACTCAGAATCCATAGATTGTACTCTGAATCCACACATTGCACTCTGAATCTATACATTGCACTCTGAATCCATTCATTGTACCCTAAATCTATACATTGTACTCTGAATCTATACATTGTACTCTGAATCCATACATTGTACTATGAATCCATACAATGCACTCTAAATCTATACTTTGCACTCTGAATCCATACATTGCACCCTGAATCTATGCACTGTACTCTGAATCCATACATTGCACTCTGAATCCATACATTGCGCTCTGAAACTATGCACAGTACTCTGAATGCATACATTGTACTCTGAATCTATGCACTGTACTCTGAATCCATACATTGTACTCTGAATCTAAGCACTGTTTTCTGAATCCATACATTGTACTCTGAATCCATACATTGCACTCTAAATCTATACTTTGTACTCTGAATCCATACATTGCACTCTGAATCTATGCACTGTACTCTGAATCCATACATTGCACTCTGAATCTATGCACTGTACTCTGAATCCATACATTGCGCTATGAATTTATGCACTGTACTCTCAATCCATACATTGCACTCTGAATCTATTCACTGTACTCTGAATCCATACATTGTACTCTGAATCCATACATTGCGCTCTGAATCCATACACTGTATTCTGAATCCATGCATTGCATTCTGAATCTATGCACTGTACTCTGAATCCACACATTGCACTCTGAATCTATGCACTGTACTCTGAATCCATACATTGCGCTCTGAATCTATGCACAGTACTCTGAATCTATACATTGTACTCTGAATCTACACATTGCACTCTGAATCCATACATTGTACTCTAAATCTATACATTGTACTCTGAATCCATACATTCCATTCTGAATCCATACTTTGCACTCTGAATCCTTACACTGTATTCTGAATCCATACATTGTACTCTGAATCCACACATTGCAATCTGAATCTGTACATTGTACCCTAAATCTATACATTGTACTCTGAATCTATAGATTGTACTCTCAATCCATACATTGCGCTCTGAATCTATGCACTGTACTCTGAATCCATACATTGTACTCTGAATCTATGCACTGTACTCTGAATCCATACATTGTACTCTGAATCCATACATTGCATTCTGAATCTATGCACTGTACTCTGAATCCATACATTGCACTCTGAATCTATGCACTGTACTCTGAATCCATACATTGCGCTCTGAATCTATGTACAGTACTCTGAATCTATACATTGTACTCTGAATCTACACATTGCACTCTGAATCCATACATTGTACTCTAAATCTATACATTGTACTCTGAATCCATACATTCCACTCTGAATCTATGCACTGTACTCTGAATCTATACTTTGTACTCTGAATCCATACATTGCACTCTGAATCTATGCACTGTACTTTGAATCCATACATTGCACTCTGAATCTATGCACTGTACTCTGAATCCACACATTGCACTCTGAATCCTTACACTGTATTCTGAATCCATACATTGCGCTATGAATCTATACACTGCACTCTGAATCCATACATTGCACTCTGAATCTATGCACTGTACTCTGAATCCATACATTCCACTCTGAATCCATACATTGCACTCTGAATCCATACGTTGTATTCTGAATCTATACATTGCACTCTGAATCTATGCACAGTACTCTGAATCTATACATTGCACTCTGAATCTATACATTGTACTCTGAATCCATACATTGCACTCTGAATCTATGCACTGTACTCTGAATCCATACATTGCACTCTGAATCTATGCACAGTACTCTGAATCCATACATTGTACTCTGAATCCACACATTGCACTCTGAATCTATACATTGCACTCTAAATCTATACATTGTACTCTGAATCCATACATTGCACTCTGAATCTATGCATTGCGCTCTGAATCTATGCACTGTACTCTGAATCCATACATTGTACTCTGAATCTATGCACAATACTCTGAATCCATACATTGTACTCTGAATCTATGCACTGTACTCAGAATCCATAGATTGTACTCTGAATCCACACATTGCACTCTGAATCTATACATTGCACTCTGAATCCATACATTGTACCCTAATCTATACATTGTACTCTGAATCTATACATTGTACTCTGAATGCATACATTGTACTCTGAATCCATACAATGCACTCTAAATCTATACTTTGCACTCTGAATCCATACATTGTACCCTGAATCTATGCACTGTACTCTGAATCCATACATTGCACTCTGAATCCATACATTGCGCTCTGAAACTATGCACAGTACTCTGAATCCATACATTGTACTCTGAATCTATGCACTGTACTCTGAATCCATACATTGTACTCTGAATCCATACATTGTACTCTGAATCTAAGCACTGTACTCAGAATCTATACATTGTACTCTGAATCTATGCACTGTACTCTGAATCCATACATTGCACTCTGAATCTATGCACTGTACTCAGAATCCATACATTGTACTCTGAATCCACACATTGCACTCTGAATCTATACATTGCACTCTGAATCCATACATTGTACCCTAAATCTATACATTGTACTCTAAATCTATAGATTGTACTCTGAATCCATAGATTCGACTCTGAATCTATGCACTGTACTCTGAATCCATACATTGTACTCTGAATCTATGCACTGTACTCTGAATCCATACATTGTACTCTGAATCTATACATTGTACTCTGAATCCATACATTGCACTCTGAATCTATGCACTGTACTCTGAATCCATACATTGCACTCTGAATCTATGCACTGTACTCAGAATCCATAGATTGTACTCTGAATCCACACATTGCACTCTGAATCTATACATTGCACTCTGAATCCATACATTGTACCCTAAATCTATACATTGTACTCTGAATCTATACATTGTACTCTGAATCCATACATTGTACTATGAATCCATACAATGCACTCTAAATCTATACTTTGCACTCTGAATCCATACATTGCACCCTGAATCTATGCACTGTACTCTGAATCCATACATTGCACTCTGAATCCATACATTGCGCTCTGAAACTATGCACAGTACTCTGAATGCATACATTGTACTCTGAATCTATGCACTGTACTCTGAATCCATACATTGTACTCTGAATCTAAGCACTGTTTTCTGAATCCATACATTGTACTCTGAATCCATACATTGCACTCTAAATCTATACTTTGTACTCTGAATCCATACATTGCACTCTGAATCTATGCACTGTACTCTGAATCCATACATTGCACTCTGAATCTATGCACTGTACTCTGAATCCATACATTGCGCTATGAATTTATGCACTGTACTCTCAATCCATACATTGCACTCTGAATCTATTCACTGTACTCTGAATCCATACATTGTACTCTGAATCCATACATTGCGCTCTGAATCCATACACTGTATTCTGAATCCATGCATTGCATTCTGAATCTATGCACTGTACTCTGAATCCACACATTGCACTCTGAATCTATGCACTGTACTCTGAATCCATACATTGCGCTCTGAATCTATGCACAGTACTCTGAATCTATACATTGTACTCTGAATCTACACATTGCACTCTGAATCCATACATTGTACTCTAAATCTATACATTGTACTCTGAATCCATACATTCCATTCTGAATCCATACTTTGCACTCTGAATCCTTACACTGTATTCTGAATCCATACATTGTACTCTGAATCCACACATTGCAATCTGAATCTGTACATTGTACCCTAAATCTATACATTGTACTCTGAATCTATAGATTGTACTCTCAATCCATACATTGCGCTCTGAATCTATGCACTGTACTCTGAATCCATACATTGTACTCTGAATCTATGCACTGTACTCTGAATCCATACATTGTACTCTGAATCCATACATTGCATTCTGAATCTATGCACTGTACTCTGAATCCATACATTGCACTCTGAATCTATGCACTGTACTCTGAATCCATACATTGCGCTCTGAATCTATGTACAGTACTCTGAATCTATACATTGTACTCTGAATCTACACATTGCACTCTGAATCCATACATTGTACTCTAAATCTATACATTGTACTCTGAATCCATACATTCCACTCTGAATCTATGCACTGTACTCTGAATCTATACTTTGTACTCTGAATCCATACATTGCACTCTGAATCTATGCACTGTACTTTGAATCCATACATTGCACTCTGAATCTATGCACTGTACTCTGAATCCACACATTGCACTCTGAATCCTTACACTGTATTCTGAATCCATACATTGCGCTATGAATCTATACACTGCACTCTGAATACATACATTGCACTCTGAATCTATGCACTGTACTCTGAATCCATACATTCCACTCTGAATCCATACATTGCACTCTGAATCCATACGTCGTATTCTGAATCTATACATTGCACTCTGAATCTATGCACAGTACTCTGAATCTATACATTGCACTCTGAATCTATACATTGTACTCTGAATCCATACATTGCACTCTGAATCTATGCACTGTACTCTGAATCCATACATTGCACTCTGAATCTATGCACAGTACTCTGAATCCATACATTGTACTCTGAATCCACACATTGCACTCTGAATCTATACATTGCACTCTAAATCTATACATTGTACTCTGAATCCATACATTGCACTCTGAATCTATGCATTGCGCTCTGAATCTATGCACTGTACTCTGAATCCATACATTGTACTCTGAATCTATGCACAATACTCTGAATCCATACATTGTACTCTGAATCTATGCACTGTACTCAGAATCCATAGATTGTACTCTGAATCCACACATTGCACTCTGAATCTATACATTGCACTCTGAATCCATTCATTGTACCCTAAATCTATACATTGTACTCTGAATCTATACATTGTACTCTGAATCCATACATTGTACTATGAATCCATACAATGCACTCTAAATCTATACTTTGCACTCTGAATCCATACATTGCACCCTGAATCTATGCACTGTACTCTGAATCCATACATTGCACTCTGAATCCATACATTGCGCTCTGAAACTATGCACAGTACTCTGAATGCATACATTGTACTCTGAATCTATGCACTGTACTCTGAATCCATACATTGTACTCTGAATCTAAGCACTGTTTTCTGAATCCATACATTGTACTCTGAATCCATACATTGCACTCTAAATCTATACTTTGTACTCTGAATCCATACATTGCACTCTGAATCTATGCACTGTACTCTGAATCCATACATTGCACTCTGAATCTATGCACTGTACTCTGAATCCATACATTGCGCTATGAATTTATGCACTGTACTCTCAATCCATACATTGCACTCTGAATCTATTCACTGTACTCTGAATCCATACATTGTACTCTGAATCCATACATTGCGCTCTGAATCCATACACTGTATTCTGAATCCATGCATTGCATTCTGAATCTATGCACTGTACTCTGAATCCACACATTGCACTCTGAATCTATGCACTGTACTCTGAATCCATACATTGCGCTCTGAATCTATGCACAGTACTCTGAATCTATACATTGTACTCTGAATCTACACATTGCACTCTGAATCCATACATTGTACTCTAAATCTATACATTGTACTCTGAATCCATACATTCCATTCTGAATCCATACTTTGCACTCTGAATCCTTACACTGTATTCTGAATCCATACATTGTACTCTGAATCCACACATTGCAATCTGAATCTGTACATTGTACCCTAAATCTATACATTGTACTCTGAATCTATAGATTGTACTCTCAATCCATACATTGCGCTCTGAATCTATGCACTGTACTCTGAATCCATACATTGTACTCTGAATCTATGCACTGTACTCTGAATCCATACATTGTACTCTGAATCCATACATTGCATTCTGAATCTATGCACTGTACTCTGAATCCATACATTGCACTCTGAATCTATGCACTGTACTCTGAATCCATACATTGCGCTCTGAATCTATGTACAGTACTCTGAATCTATACATTGTACTCTGAATCTACACATTGCACTCTGAATCCATACATTGTACTCTAAATCTATACATTGTACTCTGAATCCATACATTCCACTCTGAATCTATGCACTGTACTCTGAATCTATACTTTGTACTCTGAATCCATACATTGCACTCTGAATCTATGCACTGTACTTTGAATCCATACATTGCACTCTGAATCTATGCACTGTACTCTGAATCCACACATTGCACTCTGAATCCTTACACTGTATTCTGAATCCATACATTGCGCTATGAATCTATACACTGCACTCTGAATCCATACATTGCACTCTGAATCTATGCACTGTACTCTGAATCCATACATTCCACTCTGAATCCATACATTGCACTCTGAATCCATACGTTGTATTCTGAATCTATACATTGCACTCTGAATCTATGCACAGTACTCTGAATCTATACATTGCACTCTGAATCTATACATTGTACTCTGAATCCATACATTGCACTCTGAATCTATGCACTGTACTCTGAATCCATACATTGCACTCTGAATCTATGCACAGTACTCTGAATCCATACATTGTACTCTGAATCCACACATTGCACTCTGAATCTATACATTGCACTCTAAATCTATACATTGTACTCTGAATCCATACATTGCACTCTGAATCTATGCATTGCGCTCTGAATCTATGCACTGTACTCTGAATCCATACATTGTACTCTGAATCTATGCACAATACTCTGAATCCATACATTGTACTCTGAATCTATGCACTGTACTCAGAATCCATAGATTGTACTCTGAATCCACACATTGCACTCTGATTCTATACATTGCACTCTGAATCCATACATTGTACCCTAATCTATACATTGTACTCTGAATCTATACATTGTATTCTGAATGCATACATTGTACTCTGAATCCATACAATGCACTCTAAATCTATACTTTGCACTCTGAATCCATACATTGTACCCTGAATCTATGCACTGTACTCTGAATCCATACATTGCACTCTGAATCCATACATTGCGCTCTGAAACTATGCACAGTACTCTGAATCCATACATTGTACTCTGAATCTATGCACTGTACTCTGAATCCATACATTGCACTCTGAATCTATGCACTGTACTCAGAATCCATACATTGTACTCTGAATCCACACATTGCACTCTGAATCTATACATTGCACTCTGAATCCATACATTGTACCCTAAATCTATACATTGTACTCTAAATCTATAGATTGTACTCTGAATCCATAGATTGGACTCTGAATCTATGCACTGTACTCTGAATCCATACATTGTACTCTGAATCTATGCACTGTACTCTGAATCCATACATTGTACTCTGAATCTATACATTGTACTCTAAATCCATACATTCCACTCTGAATCCATACATTGCACTCTGAATCCATGCACTGTATTCTGAATCCATCCATTGCACTCTGAATCTATGCACTGTACTCTGAATCTATACATTGCACTCTGAATCTATACATTGTACTCTGAATCCATACATTGCACTCTGAATCCATGCACTGTACTCTGAATCCATACATTGCGCTCTGAATCTATGCACAGAACTCTGAATCCATACATTGTACTCTGAATCCACACATTGCTCTCTGAATCTATACATTGCACTCTGAATCTATGCATTGTACTCTAAATCTATACATTGTACTCTGAATCCACACATTGCACTCTGAATCTATGCACTGTACTCTGAATCGATACATTGCACTCTGAACCCATACATTGCGCTCTGAATCTATGCACAATACTCTGAATCCATACATTGTACTCTGAATCTATACATTGTACTCTGAATCCATACATTGCACTCTGAATCTATGGACTGTACTCTGAATCCATACATTGCACTCTGAATCTATGCACAGTACTCTGAATCCATACATTGTACTCTGAATCCACACATTTCACTCTGAATCTATACATTGCACTCTGAATCCATACATTCTACTCTAAATCTATACATTGTACTCTGAATCCATACATTGCACTCTGAATCTATGCATTGCACTCTGAATCTATGCACTGTACTCTGAATCCATACATTGCGCTCTGAATCTATGCACAATACTCTGAATCCATACATTGTACTCTGAATCTATGCACTGTACTCAGAATCCATACATTGTACTCTGAATCCACACATTGCACTCTGAATCTTTACATTGCACTCTGAATCCATACATTGTACCCTAATCTATACATTGTACTCTGAATCTACACATTGTACTCTGAATCCATACATTGTACTCTGAATCCATACAATGCACTCTAAATCTACACTTTGCACTCTGAATCCATACATTGCACCCTGAATCTATGCACTGTACTCTGAATCCATACATTGCACTCTGAATCCATACATTGCGCTCTGAAACAATGCACAGTACTCTGAATCCATACATTGTACTCTGAATCTATGCACTGTACTCTGAATCCATACATTGTACTCTGAATCTAAGCACTGTACTCAGAATCTATACATTGTACTCTGAATCTATGCACTGTACTCTGAATCCATACATTGCACTCTGAATCTATGCACTGTACTCAGAATCCATACATTGTACTCTGAATCCACACATTGCACTCTGAATCTATACATTGCACTCTGAATCCATACATTGTACCCTAAATCTATACATTGTACTCTAAATCTATAGATTGTACTCTGAATCCATAGATTGAACTCTGAATCTATGCACTGTACTCTGAATCCATACATTGTACTCTGAATCTATGCACTGTACTCTGAATCCATACATTGTACTCTGAATCTATACATTGTACTCTGAATCCATACATTCCACTCTGAATCCATACATTGCACTCTGAATCCATGCACTGTATTCTGAATCCATCCATTGCACTCTGAATCTATGCACTGTACTCTGAATCTATACATTGCACTCTGAATCTATACATTGTACTCTGAATCCATACATTGCACTCTGAATCCATGCACTGTACTCTGAATCCATACATTGCGCTCTGAATCTATGCACAGAACTCTGAATCCATACATTGTACTCTGAATCCACACATTGCTCTCTGAATCTATACATTGCACTCTGAATCCATACATTGTACTCTAAATCTATACATTGTACTCTGAATCCACACATTGCACTCTGAATCTATGCACTGTACTCTGAATCGATACATTGCACTCTGAACCCATACATTGCGCTCTGAATCTATGCACAATACTCTGAATCCATACATTGTACTCTGAATCTATGCACTGTACTCAGAATCCATACATTGTACTCTGAATCCACACATTGCACTCTGCATCTATACATTGCACTCTGAATCCTTACATTGTACCCTAAATCTATACATTGTACTCTGAATCTATACATTGTACTCTGAATCCGTTCATTGTACTCTGAATCCATACAATGCACTCTAAATCTATACTTTGCACTCTGAATCCATACATTGCACTCTGAATCTATGCACTGTACTCTGAATCCATACATTGCACTCTGAATCCATAGATTGCGCTCTGAATCTATGCACAGTACTCTGAATCCATACATTGTACTCTGAATCTATGCACTGTACTCTGAATCCATACATTGTACTCTGAATCTAAGCACTGTACTCAGAATCTATACATTGTACTCTGAGTCTATGCACTGTACTCTGAATCCATACATTGCACTCTGAATCTATGCACTGTACTCAGAATCCATACATTGCACTCTGAATCTATACATTGCACTCTGAATCCATACATTGTACCCTAAATCTATACATTGTACTCTAAATCTATGGATTGTACTCTGAATCCATACATTGCACTCTGAATCTATGCACTGTACTCTGAATCCATACATTGTACTCTGAATCTATGCACTGTACTCTGAATTCATACATTGAACTCTGAATCCACACACTGCACTCTGAATCTATACATTGCACTCAGAATCCATACATTGTACTCTAAATCTATACATTGTACTCTGCATACATTCCACTCTGAATCCATACATTGCACTCTGAATCTATACATTGTACTCTGAATCCATACATTGTACTCTGAATCCACACATTGCACTCTGAATCTATGCACTGTACTCTGAATCCATACATTGCACTCTGAATCTATGCATTGTACTCTGAATCCATACATTGCACTCTACATCTATGCACTGTACTCTGAATCCATACATTGTACTCTGAGTCTATGCACAGTACTCTGAATCCATACATTGTAGTCTGAATCCATACATTGTACTCTGAATCTGTGCACTGTATTCTGAATCCATACATTGTACTCTGAATCCACACACTGCACTCTGAATCTATACATTGCACTCTGAATCCATACATTGTACTCTAAATCTATACATTGCACTCTGAATCTATATGTTGCACTCTGAATCCACACATTGTACTCTGAATCCACACATTGCACTCTGAATCTATACTTTGTGCTCTGAATCCATACATTGTACTCTGAATCTATACATTGTACGCTGAATCCATACATTGCACTCTGAATCCATACATTGCACTCTAAATCTATACAGTGTACACTGAATTCATACATTGCAGTCTATATCTATACATTGTACACTGAATCCATACATTGCACTCTGAATCCATACATTGTACTCTGAATCCACACATTGTACTCTGAATCTATACTTTGTGCTCTGAATCCATACATTGTACTCTGAATCTATACATTGTACACTGAATCCATACATTGCACTCTAAATCTATACTTTGTGCTCTGAATCTATACATTGTACTCTGAATCTATACATTGTACACTGAATGCATACATTGCACTCTGAATCCATACATTGCACTCTTAATCTATACAGTGTACACTGAATTCATACATTGCAGTCTAAATCTATACATTGTACACTGAATCCATACATTGCACTCTGAATCTATGCACTGTACTCTGAATCCATACATTGTACTCTGAATCAAAGCACTGTATTCAGAATCTATACATTGTACTCTGAATCTATGCACTGTACTCTGAATCCATACATTGCACTCTGAATCTATGCACTGTACTCAGAATCCATACATTGTACTCTGAATCCACACATTGCACTCTGAATCTATACATTGCACTCTGAATCCATACATTGTACCCTAAATCTATACATTGTACTCTAAATCTATAGATTGTACTCTGAATCCATACTTTGCACTCTGAATCTATGCACTGTACTCTGAATCCATACATTGTACTCTGAATCTATGCACTGTACTCTGAATCCACACATTGTACTCTGAATCTATACTTTGTGCTCTGAATCCATACATTGTACTCTGAATCTATACATTGTACTCTGAATCCATACATTCCACTCTGAATCCATACATTGCACTCTGAATCCATGCACTGTATTCTGAATCCATCCATTGCACTCTGAATCTATGCACTGTACTCTGAATCTATACATTGCACTCTGAATCTATACATTGTACTCTGAATCCATACATTGCACTCTGAATCCATGCACTGTACTCTGAATCCATACATTGCGCTCTGAATCTATGCACAGAACTCTGAATCCATACATTGTACTCTGAATCCACACATTGCTCTCTGAATCTATACATTGCACTCTGAATCCATACATTGTACTCTAAATCTATACATTGTACTCTGAATCCACACATTGCACTCTGAATCTATGCACTGTACTCTGAATCGATACATTGCACTCTGAACCCATACATTGCGCTCTGAATCTATGCACAATACTCTGAATCCATACATTGTACTCTGAATCTATGCACTGTACTCAGAATCCATACATTGTACTCTGAATCCACACATTGCACTCTGCATCTATACATTGCACTCTGAATCCTTACATTGTACCCTAAATCTATACATTGTACTCTGAATCTATACATTGTACTCTGAATCCGTTCATTGTACTCTGAATCCATACAATGCACTCTAAATCTATACTTTGCACTCTGAATCCATACATTGCACTCTGAATCTATGCACTGTACTCTGAATCCATACATTGCACTCTGAATCCATAGATTGCGCTCTGAATCTATGCACAGTACTCTGAATCCATACATTGTACTCTGAATCTATGCACTGTACTCTGAATCCATACATTGTACTCTGAATCTAAGCACTGTACTCAGAATCTATACATTGTACTCTGAGTCTATGCACTGTACTCTGAATCCATACATTGCACTCTGAATCTATGCACTGTACTCAGAATCCATACATTGCACTCTGAATCTATACATTGCACTCTGAATCCATACATTGTACCCTAAATCTATACATTGTACTCTAAATCTATGGATTGTACTCTGAATCCATACATTGCACTCTGAATCTATGCACTGTACTCTGAATCCATACATTGTACTCTGAATCTATGCACTGTACTCTGAATTCATACATTGAACTCTGAATCCACACACTGCACTCTGAATCTATACATTGCACTCAGAATCCATACATTGTACTCTAAATCTATACATTGTACTCTGCATACATTCCACTCTGAATCCATACATTGCACTCTGAATCTATACATTGTACTCTGAATCCATACATTGTACTCTGAATCCACACATTGCACTCTGAATCTATGCACTGTACTCTGAATCCATACATTGCACTCTGAATCTATGCATTGTACTCTGAATCCATACATTGCACTCTACATCTATGCACTGTACTCTGAATCCATACATTGTACTCTGAGTCTATGCACAGTACTCTGAATCCATACATTGTAGTCTGAATCCATACATTGTACTCTGAATCTGTGCACTGTATTCTGAATCCATACATTGTACTCTGAATCCACACACTGCACTCTGAATCTATACATTGCACTCTGAATCCATACATTGTACTCTAAATCTATACATTGCACTCTGAATCTATATGTTGCACTCTGAATCCACACATTGTACTCTGAATCCACACATTGCACTCTGAATCTATACTTTGTGCTCTGAATCCATACATTGTACTCTGAATCTATACATTGTACGCTGAATCCATACATTGCACTCTGAATCCATACATTGCACTCTAAATCTATACAGTGTACACTGAATTCATACATTGCAGTCTATATCTATACATTGTACACTGAATCCATACATTGCACTCTGAATCCATACATTGTACTCTGAATCCACACATTGTACTCTGAATCTATACTTTGTGCTCTGAATCCATACATTGTACTCTGAATCTATACATTGTACACTGAATCCATACATTGCACTCTAAATCTATACTTTGTGCTCTGAATCTATACATTGTACTCTGAATCTATACATTGTACACTGAATGCATACATTGCACTCTGAATCCATACATTGCACTCTTAATCTATACAGTGTACACTGAATTCATACATTGCAGTCTAAATCTATACATTGTACACTGAATCCATACATTGCACTCTGAATCTATGCACTGTACTCTGAATCCATACATTGTACTCTGAATCAAAGCACTGTATTCAGAATCTATACATTGTACTCTGAATCTATGCACTGTACTCTGAATCCATACATTGCACTCTGAATCTATGCACTGTACTCAGAATCCATACATTGTACTCTGAATCCACACATTGCACTCTGAATCTATACATTGCACTCTGAATCCATACATTGTACCCTAAATCTATACATTGTACTCTAAATCTATAGATTGTACTCTGAATCCATACTTTGCACTCTGAATCTATGCACTGTACTCTGAATCCATACATTGTACTCTGAATCTATGCACTGTACTCTGAATCCATACATTGTACTCTGAATCTATACACTGTACTCTGAATCCATACATTGTACTCTGAATCTATCCACTGTACTCTGAATCCATACATTCCACTCTGAATCCATACATTGCACTCTGAATCCATACACTGTATTCTGAATCCATACATTGCACTCTGAATCTATGCACTGTACTCTGAATCCATACATTGCACTCTCAATCTATACATTGTACTCTGAATCCACACATTGCACTCTAAATCTATACTTTGTGCTCTGAATCCATACATGCGCTCTGAATCTTTGCACAGTACTCTGAATCCATACATTGTACTCTGAATCCACTCATTGCACTCTGAATCTATACATTGCACTCTGAATCCATACATTGTACTCTAAATCTATACATTGTACTCTGAATCCATACATTGCACTCTGAATCTATGCACTGTACTCTGAATCCATACATTGCACTCTGAATCGATACATTGCGCTCTGAATCTATGCACAATACTCTGAATCCATACATTGTACTCTGAATCTATGCACTGTACTCAGAATCCATACATTGTACTCTGAATCCACACATTGCACTCTGAATCTATACATTGCACTCTGAATCCATACATTGTACCCTAAATCTATACATTGTACTCTGAATCTATAGATTGTACTCTGAATCCACACATTGTACTCTGAATCCATACAATGTACTCTGAATCCACACATTGCACTCTGAATCCACACATTGTACTCTGAATCTAAACATTGTACACTGAATCCACACATTGCACTCTAAATCTATGCACTGTACTCTGAATCCATACATTGTACTCTGAATCTATGCACTGTACTCTGAATCCATACATTGTACTCTGAATCTATACATTGTACTCTGAATCCATACATTGCACTCTGAATCTATGCACTGTTCTCTGAATCCATACATTCCACTCTGAATCCATACATTGCACTCTGAATCCATGCACTGTATTCTGAATCCATCCATTGCACTCTGAATCTATGCACTGTACTCTGAATCTATACATTGCACTCTGAATCCTTACATTGTACCCTAAATCTATACATTGTACTCTGAATCTATACATTGTACTCTGAATCCGTTCATTGTACTCTGAATCCATACAATGCACTCTAAATCTATACTTTGCACTCTGAATCCATACATTGCACTGTGAATCTATGCACTGTACTCTGAATCCATACATTGCACTCTGAATCCATAGATTGCGCTCTGAATCTATGCACAGTACTCTGAATCCATACATTGTACTCTGAATCTATGCACTGTACTCTGAATCCATACATTGTACTCTGAATCTAAGCACTGTACTCAGAATCTATACATTGTACTCTGAGTCTATGCACTGTACTCTGAATCCATACATTGCACTCTGAATCTATGCACTGTACTCAGAATCCATACATTGCACTCTGAATCTATACATTGCACTCTGAATCCATACATTGTACCCTAAATCTATACATTGTACTCTAAATCTATAGATTGTACTCTGAATCCATACATTGAACTCTGAATCCACACACTGCACTCTGAATGTATACATTGCACTCAGAATCCATACATTGTACTCTAAATCTATACATTGTACTCTGCATACATTCCACTCTGAATCCATACATTGCACTCTGAATCTATACATTGTACTCTGAATCCATACATTGTACTCTGAATCCACACATTGCACTCTGAATCTATGCACTGTACTCTGAATCCATACATTGCACTCTGAATCTATGCATTGTACTCTGAATCCATACATTGCACTCTACATCTATGCACTGTACTCTGAATCCATACATTGTACTCTGAATCTATGCACAGTACTCTGAATCCATACATTGTACTCTGAATCCATACATTGTACTCTAAATCTATACATTGTAGTCTGAATCCATACATTGTACTCTGAATCTGTGCACTGTATTCTGAATCCATACATTGTACTCTGAATCCACACACTGCACTCTGAATCTATACATTGCACTCTGAATCCATACATTGTACTCTAAATCTATACATTGCACTCTGAATCTATATATTGCACTCTGAATCCACACATTGTACTCTGAATCCACACATTGTACTCTAAATCTATACTTTGTGCTCTGAATCCATACATTGTACTCTGAATCTACACATTGTACGCTGAATCCATACATTGCACTCTGAATCCATACATTGCACTCTAAATCTATACAGTGTACACTGAATTCATACATTGCAGTCTATATCTATACATTGTACACTGAATCCATACATTGCACTCTGAATCCATACATTGTACTCTGAATCCACACATTGTACTCTGAATCTATACTTTGTGCTCTGAATCCATACATTCCACTCTGAATCCATACATTGCACTCTGAATCCATACACTGTATTCTGAATCCATACATTGCACTCTGAATCTATGCACTGTGCTCTGAATCCATACATTGCACTCTGAATCTATACATTGTACTCTGAATCCACACATTGCACTCTAAATCTATACTTTGTGCTCTGAATCCATACATGCGCTCTGAATCTATGCACAGTACTCTGAATCCATACATTGTACTCTGAATCCACTCATTGCACTCTGAATCTATACATTGCACTCTGAATCCATACATTGTACTCTAAATCTATACATTGTACTCTGAATCCATACATTGCACTCTGAATCTATGCACTGTACTCTGAATCCATACATTGCACTCTGAATCGATACATTGCGCTCTGAATCTATGCACAATACTCTGAATCCATACATTGTACTCTGAATCTATGCACTGTACTCAGAATCCATACATTGTACTCTGAATCCACACATTGCACTCTGAATCTATACATTGCACTCTGAATCCATACATTGTACCCTAATCTATACATTGTACTCTGAATCTACACATTGTACTCTGAATCCATACATTGTACTCTGAATCCATACAATGCACTCTAAATCTACACTTTGCACTCTGAATCCATACATTGCACCCTGAATCTATGCACTGTACTCTGAATCCATACATTGCACTCTGAATCCATACATTGCGCTCTGAAACAATGCACAGTACTCTGAATCCATACATTGTACTCTGAATCTATGCACTGTACTCTGAATCCATACATTGTACTCTGAATCTAAGCACTGTACTCAGAATCTATACATTGTACTCTGAATCTATGCACTGTACTCTGAATCCATACATTGCACTCTGAATCTATGCACTGTACTCAGAATCCATACATTGTACTCTGAATCCACACATTGCACTCTGAATCTATACATTGCACTCTGAATCCATACATTGTACCCTAAATCTATACATTGTACTTTAAATCTATAGATTGTACTCTGAATCCATAGATTGGACTCTGAATCCATGCACTGTACTCTGAATCCATACATTGTACTCTGAATCTATGCACTGTACTCTGAATCCATACATTGTACTCTGAATCTATACATTGTACTCTGAATCCATACATTCCACTCTGAATCCATACATTGCACTCTGAATCCATGCACTGTATTCTGAATCCATCCATTGCACTCTGAATCTATGCACTGTACTCTGAATCTATACATTGCACTCTGAATCTATACATTGTACTCTGAATCCATACATTGCACTCTGAATCCATGCACTGTACTCTGAATCCATACATTGCGCTCTGAATCTATGCACAGAACTCTGAATCCATACATTGTACTCTGAATCCACACATTGCTCTCTGAATCTATACATTGCACTCTGAATCCATACATTGTACTCTAAATCTATACATTGTACTCTGAATCCACACATTGCACTCTGAATCTATGCACTGTACTCTGAATCGATACATTGCACTCTGAACCCATACATTGCGCTCTGAATCTATGCACAATACTCTGAATCCATACATTGTACTCTGAATCTATGCACTGTACTCAGAATCCATCCATTGTACTCTGAATCCACACATTGCACTCTGAATCTATACATTGCACTCTGAATCCTTACATTGTACCCTAAATCTATACATTGTACTCTGAATCTATACATTGTATTCTGAATCCGTTCATTGTACTCTGAATCCATACAATGCACTCTAAATCTATACTTTGCACTCTGAATCCATACATTGCACTCTGAATCTATGCACTGTACTCTGAATCCATACATTGCACTCTGAATCCATAGATTGCGCTCTGAATCTATGCACAGTACTCTGAATCCATACATTGTACTCTGAATCTATGCACTGTACTCTGAATCCATACATTGTACTCTGAATCTAAGCACTGTACTCAGAATCTATACATTGTACTCTGAGTCTATGCACTGTACTCTGAATCCATACATTGCACTCTGAATCTATGCACTGTACTCAGAATCCATACAATGCACTCTGAATCTATACATTGCACTCTGAATCCATACATTGTACCCTAAATCTATACATTGTACTCTAAATCTATAGATTGTACTCTGAATCCATACATTGCACTCTGAATCTATGCACTGTACTCTGAATCCATACATTGTACTCTGAATCTATGCACTGTACTCTGAATTCATACATTGAACTCTGAATCCACACACTGCACTCTGAATCTATACATTGCACTCAGAATCCATACATTGTACTCTAAATCTATACATTGTACTCTGCATACATTCCACTCTGAATCCATACATTGCACTCTGAATCTATACATTGTACTCTGAATCCATACATTGTACTCTGAATCCACACATTGCACTCTGAATCTATACATTGCACTCTGAATCCATACATTGTACCCTAAATCTATACATTGTACTCTAAATCTATAGATTGTACTCTGAATCCATACTTTGCACTCTGAATCTATGCACTGTACTCTGAATCCATACATTGTACTCTGAATCTATGCACTGTACTCTGAATCCATACATTGTACTCTGAATCTATACACTGTACTCTGAATCCATACATTGTACTCTGAATCTATCCACTGTACTCTGAATCCATACATTCCACTCTGAATCCATACATTGCACTCTGAATCCATACACTGTATTCTGAATCCATACATTGCACTCTGAATCTATGCACTGTACTCTGAATCCATACATTGCACTCTGAATCTATACATTGTACTCTGAATCCACACATTGCACTCTAAATCTATACTTTGTGCTCTGAATCCATACATGCGCTCTGAATCTTTGCACAGTACTCTGAATCCATACATTGTACTCTGAATCCACTCATTGCACTCTGAATCTATACATTGCACTCTGAATCCATACATTGTACTCTAAATCTATACATTGTACTCTGAATCCATACATTGCACTCTGAATCTATGCACTGTACTCTGAATCCATACATTGCACTCTGAATCGATACATTGCGCTCTGAATCTATGCACAATACTCTGAATCCATACATTGTACTCTGAATCTATGCACTGTACTCAGAATCCATACATTGTACTCTGAATCCACACATTGCACTCTGAATCTATACATTGCACTCTGAATCCATACATTGTACCCTAAATCTATACATTGTACTCTGAATCTATAGATTGTACTCTGAATCCACACATTGTACTCTGAATCCATACAATGTACTCTGAATCCACACATTGCACTCTGAATCCACACATTGTACTCTGAATCTAAACATTGTACACTGAATCCACACATTGCACTCTAAATCTATGCACTGTACTCTGAATCCATACATTGTACTCTGAATCTATGCACTGTACTCTGAATCCATACATTGTACTCTGAATCTATACATTGTACTCTGAATCCATGCACTGTATTCTGAATCCATACATTGCACTCTGAATCTATGCACTGTTCTCTGAATCCATACATTCCACTCTGAATCCATACATTGCACTCTGAATCCATGCACTGTATTCTGAATCCATCCATTGCACTCTGAATCTATGCACTGTACTCTGAATCTATACACTGCACTCTGAATCCTTACATTGTACCCTAAATCTATACATTGTACTCTGAATCTATACATTGTACTCTGAATCCGTTCATTGTACTCTGAATCCATACAATGCACTCTAAATCTATACTTTGCACTCTGAATCCATACATTGCACTGTGAATCTATGCACTGTACTCTGAATCCATACATTGCACTCTGAATCCATAGATTGCGCTCTGAATCTATGCACAGTACTCTGAATCCATACATTGTACTCTGAATCTATGCACTGTACTCTGAATCCATACATTGTACTCTGAATCTAAGCACTGTACTCAGAATCTATACATTGTACTCTGAGTCTATGCACTGTACTCTGAATCCATACATTGCACTCTGAATCTATGCACTGTACTCAGAATCCATACATTGCACTCTGAATCTATACATTGCACTCTGAATCCATACATTGTACCCTAAATCTATACATTGTACTCTAAATCTATAGATTGTACTCTGAATCCATACATTGCACTCTGAATCTATGCACTGTACTCTGAATCCATACATTGTACTCTGAATCTATGCACTGTACTCTGAATTCATACATTGAACTCTGAATCCACACACTGCACTCTGAATGTATACATTGCACTCAGAATCCATACATTGTACTCTAAATCTATACATTGTACTCTGCATACATTCCACTCTGAATCCATACATTGCACTCTGAATCTATACATTGTACTCTGAATCCATACATTGTACTCTGAATCCACACATTGCACTCTGAATCTATGCACTGTACTCTGAATCCATACATTGCACTCTGAATCTATGCATTGTACTCTGAATCCATACATTGCACTCTACATCTATGCACTGTACTCTGAATCCATACATTGTACTCTGAATCTATGCACAGTACTCTGAATCCATACATTGTACTCTGAATCCATACATTGTACTCTAAATCTATACATTGTAGTCTGAATGCATACATTGTACTCTGAATCTGTGCACTGTATTCTGAATCCATACATTGTACTCTGAATCCACACACTGCACTCTGAATCTATACATTGCACTCTGAATCCATACATTGTACTCTAAATCTGTACATTGCACTCTGAATCTATATATTGCACTCTGAATCCACACATTGTACTCTGAATCCACACATTGTACTCTAAATCTATACTTTGTGCTCTGAATCCATACATTGTACTCTGAATCTATACATTGTACGCTGAATCCATACATTGCACTCTGAATCCATACATTGCACTCTAAATCTATACAGTGTACACTGAATTCATACATTGCAGTCTATATCTATACATTGTACACTGAATCCATACATTGCACTCTGAATCCATACATTGTACTCTGAATCCACACATTGTACTCTGAATCTATACTTTGTGCTCTGAATCCATACATTGTACTCTGAATCTATCCACTGTACTCTGAATCCATACATTCCACTCTGAATCCATACATTGCACTCTGAATCCATACACTGTATTCTGAATCCATACATTGCACTCTGAATCTATGCACTGTGCTCTGAATCCATACATTGCACTCTGAATCTATACATTGTACTCTGAATCCACACATTGCACTCTAAATCTATACTTTGTGCTCTGAATCCATACATGCGCTCTGAATCTATGCACAGTACTCTGAATCCATACATTGTACTCTGAATCCACTCATTGCACTCTGAATCTATACATTGCACTCTGAATCCATACATTGTACTCTAAATCTATACATTGTACTCTGAATCCATACATTGCACTCTGAATCTATGCACTGTACTCTGAATCCATACATTGCACTCTGAATCGATACATTGCGCTCTGAATCTATGCACAATACTCTGAATCCATACATTGTACTCTGAATCTATGCACTGTACTCAGAATCCATACATTGTACTCTGAATCCACACATTGCACTCTGAATCTATACATTACACTCTGAATCCATACATTGTACCCTAAATCTATACATTGTACTCTGAATCTATACATTGTACTCTGAATCCACACATTGTACTCTGAATCCATACAATGTACTCTGAATCCACACATTGCACTCTGAATCCACACATTGTACTCTGAATCTAAACATTGTACTCTGAATCCACACATTGCACTCTAAATCTATACATTGTACTCTGAATCCATACATTGCACTCTAAATCTATACACTGTACTCTGATTCCATACATTGCACTCTGAATCTATACATTGTACTCTGAATCTATACATTGCACTCTGAATCTATACATTGCACTCTAAATCTATACATTGCACTCTAAATCTATACATTTTAATAACGTAATGCATTTTAAAGAGCTGCATTACATTCTAGTTTGTTTGCAGGGAAAGGAAAACGTACCAATGAATTTCACTTTACATGAAAAAGTAAATCGAATAAAGTGAAATAAAGACTGCGAATCCTCTTAATTTTTCCTTGCCAATTGAACATCTAAATCTCAGAGTTTTATTCAAGCCCAGCAGTTGGAACAGTGAAATAGTTGCGCGTGGGGTACGTGATAGCCAACTCTACTTGTACTTAGTGTTTCATTTCATGTGTATACCCCAATGCACTGCAAACAAATCAAGCGATTTGAAGCTATGATCGTTTGTTAATCAACTTTTATCCTAAATCGAATAAAATTCGGAGACTAAAATTTCAATCGGCAAAGTAAAATTATCAGGATTCGCAATTACAATTTCACTTTCTTTGGTTTAATTTTCAATGCAGACAGACTATAAAGAGGCAGGCGACATTGGATTTACAAGACTGATAAAATGCAAATCATATGAAACCAAGATGAAACAGGTGATATGCTATATCTGTCACCAGTGCTGTTATATCTGTTCTGCAGACCTGGGCAGGCAGAAACACATGATCGCAGTCTCTAAGCTTGGTACACCTCGTTCACGTTTGTTCATGTGGAAGCACCAAACACATCCTAGTGGTGGTAGCAGAATGCTATAACTAACCATACTTGAGGCTTTTCTCCCCAGTAAAGGCTGACACAGGCGATGTTAAATCCGACTCAATCACTAATTTTCTTTATCCTTTTTATCACGATCGAGTTTGACAGTGATAAATGGTATCGCACCTTTGACATTTTTATGAACGGATTTTAGATAAAGCATTAATCTAAAGGAAGGTAATATTTTGTGAATTCCAAAACTGCCAGCCATTTTTTTCCATTCCATGCATTCACATCGAGGTTTGGTTCGAGATTTTCTATAAGGAGACCACGTGACAAATAAAGACACCGAGATATCGTGCACGCACGTGCACATGGCAGTTGGGCAGACGACCACGCGATAAACATGACAAAGAGTGACATAGACTATATTTACGAAAAAGGTAAGAAGTTTTTGTTCCTACTCCGTGTGTTTGAGTGAGGATCTTAGTTTATCATTTACATTCACCAACCTTATATCCACCGTCACTCTGCCAGTGTGGTCGAATCCAAAACGATGCGCACGTAAAAGAACTGCCGCTCCTTTAGCAGCCAAAATGATGAATGTTTGTTGTAGATGTTTAATCCAGTATGTATACACATGCTCGGTGTGTGGACGGTACCAACTGTAGCACCAGTACAGTTGAAGGACGTGTAAACTATAGAGTATTATAAACAAATATTCGTGTATGTACAGTATATGTATTAACAGGCTTGATTTCCGAATCTTCGCCATCAATGAGGCAATTGTTTTTTCACGAACATGTATCAGGTTGGGGAAACCTTCCGATTGGTCTATAATAGGTGAAATGGGATATTAATGGCCAATGCACCTTCTTCAAACGTGCTTGATAAATATCAATATTATAGGCTGATCGGCCTATAATATCCCGTTCAGCCTGTTATAGGCAGATCGATAGGTTTCTCCAACCTCTGTATTATCAGATGCCCAATTTTGCTTGTGTTTAAACACTAGTCCGTCAATAAAACCCCTTGCTACCATTATCCGCTTTACAACGTTAGGTTCAGGAGCATTGAGGTAGCCTTATGTTTAATGCGTCCGCTCATCACGCTGAAGACGCAGTTCGATTCCCCACATAGGTTTACACGATTTCCGGTATCTCCTGATATTGCTAGAATATTGCATTGAATATATATACACAATATTGAGTATATACACCATATTGAATACACCATACTCACTCTTCTCGCTAATATGTCTCGAGTAGTTCAACTATTATAAATTTGGTGTACTGGCCAACAATTTGACGATCTGTAACCATTTCTTGTTATGGTTTCATTTGTGACTCCCTTCTTTTGGTAGGGGTCTGATGGGGCAGTTGTTGAATATCACCCAAACACATCTAAACGATGTTTCATTTCCTAGTAGTATTCATTTAATGCATACCTGTGAGAGCAGGATGAGAAACAGTCGTCACTTTTCATTAGTTAATAGTGTTTAATGTTTAGATTGTCCCTCATAGTCTTTTAAAGAGTTTCCACTGGGGAAGTTGTGTTATTTAGTATTGACGTCAAATAAAGCATTGAAACTATATACATGTGGCCAAGCGCAGTCTACAGAAATATTGGGCGTTCCTAAGGAGTGACCTAATCATCCAGCACAGGCAACTTCTAGGTTCATTATGAGCTCTACACAGAAAACGTATAGTGCCACAGAAGCATGTTCTCCGGCCTACATTTAAATTATTCGAAAACTATGTGTTTAACCCATGCTTTTCAACACCTGAATGTCTGGGTTAGAATTGCTCTTCGGTATGGTCAGCTTGTCTTAAGAGACGACTGTCGGTATTGGGTAGTCAGGATTGCTGACGTGGTTCTCTGGTCCAGATTCGAATGTTTACAGCCAGGCGGCATATGGTTGGAATATTGCTTAGTGCGGTTTAAAACTAAACTCGCTCATCCTCGTGTTTCCCCCCATCATTATGATGCGGGAATGCTGCTGAAAGTGACCTAAAGTTACACACGGTATTCATTAACCATTTACTTTATGTGGTCCCGGACAGGGCTTAAATGTGAAATAAAACACATTGATAATGCTAATTATAACGATCAACTAACATACAGTGAAAAACACAAAGATGAATCTGTCACGCGACAAGAATCGTTTTCAGTGCCCAGCGATAAGTGCGAGAAATGTTGAGATATCTGGTCAAGAAAGCAAACACTCGCTAAACTCTCAGTGGAAACTCAGTGGGTTGTGTTGGTGAAATGGCGTGTATATTCCGCCTCTGATCCTACATTCCATCTGCCTCCTGAGGCGGAACATTCATCTGACAGACCACAGGTGCCCTTATCACAATGTTACGCCCACAGTGAAAGGCGACCTTGCTTATATATACTTTTCTTTTAGTAATACAAACTACCAGGGCAGATCGTTCTGGATTGTTGTGCAAAGTAAATGCCTCTTGAGAGAACGGGACTCACAACGCCAGAGCAATCTGTCATCCTTCTTCAGACTGGAGAAAAATAGTAGTAATGATACGAACTAGATGGCTATACAAATTCCTCATTGTGTTTACACACATGACCACTATTAAAGGCAATAAAGGTGTTATGATGCCCACATTTAAGTAAATTTTACCAGAAATGTGCACTTTAAATAAATGTACCTTTACTTTCTGAATGCTTAACATTTTGAATGGCGACCGATGACAATCCACGTGAAAACTTTCAAGGCAGAAGTCATACAGTATTCTAAATACACGCGGAAATTTCGGCGACAAACTGTTCCCGATTGTTTTCAGGTGACGTTATCTATGCGTTACCTGGATGGGGATCTATCTCTTAAGATGTTCTTTATGGTTCTAGAATATGTTTTGTTACAAGGACAACCTTAATGTTGTGTTATGCATAGACTTGTATAGATGATATGCACGTGTGGTTTTGTCGATTTCAGTCATGTTTTGCATTGCATAGTTGTGAAGGCATTTCAGACGGACAAACCCGCCGTATTCCACTCACTGGTTGACTCACTCAGGCTAAAGAGCGCATCTAAGTAAGCATGTTAACATAAATTACGACCGAGTATCAAGATGTCCCATTAAAATGATCCATGCCGGATAAAGGTGGATATGCAATTCCAGGTAAGCACGGCGGCATTCCTGAGGTGTGTCAATGTGTCAGGTTGGCATGTGCCCGCATCCAGGTAAATTCATTACCTCCTCCCATACAAATGTATACCCCTGTCTAGCTTATGTATCACTAACCACATTCTTCCACGGGAATTTATATCGCGTTCTTTGAATATTATTACCAAAATTCGGTGAAATGATCATTCGGGAGTAAGTCGTCAAACGCATAACTGTATGCATGTGCGCCTGGCGTGAGAATACCACGTAACTTGCAATGAATGGACCGAGTGTGCTCTTGTAAACTCTAGGTAGTTCAGAAGCATTCATTCGTTGAGTTTAGTTTTATTCCCCCATTTTAGCAATATTCCTGCAATATCACGGTGGGAACACTAGCAATGACTTAACACAATGTTTCCATTTGGGGATTCGAACGTGAACGCATCAACCATTAGGCTACCCCACTGCCCTAGTTCAGAAGCAGGTCATGCAGTTCGATTTTTTTCAGCATTTTCACTAATAGTGAAACACTGTCACACACTATGTTACGTTTGACGGGGATGTTTGTGTAAATGTTTTGTCAAATATTGAGACTTAGTACAAAATTGCACATAACATATGTCACATAACATATGTCCGCCTGCTTTCTTGACGGTCTTCCACCTACTTCACCTGGTCTTCTTCGGGCTAAGATATCTGCCTGTCCACAAGGCTGTTCCAGCAATGCAATGTAATGGTATACTCCGATAAAGTGCTGATAAAATACGACTGTAATTATTGACATTTAACCTGAATTCTTCAAATGTCTGGAAGCTTTCTTCATTATCTCCTCTGGCCGCGAATATGTGTCAGAACACTGTATGAAAGAGACCGGCTTTGTAACGTGAGAACTGGGTCGTCCCTATGCGTATTGATCTGATGAGGCCCGCCGCGCATAGGTAATCCCAGCCCGCCCACAACTTACCTCCCTACTCATCGTCACTGTCACCTCAATGTGGACACAGACTGGTCTATACTGATGTATACAACTTTGAAGCTGATAATATTTGCTTATTCGTACGTACTTACAGTTATGTGTTCTTTCCCAATGGTTGCTGTATTGAATTGATGTGCAGGTGAAGGTCACACTCGAGAATGTACGGATTTTATCGCCAGCATTACCGGGTCTGAACGCTCGATTTATCAGTCTTAGAACTAAATTTTACGTTCCACTAAGAAATGGGGCGGTTTGGAGCCTATGGTTAAAGTGTCCTTTCGTCACATGGATACAGTATGTGAAACCCATTTCTGGTGTCCCCCGTCGAGACATTGCCAAAAGCGACGTAAAACCATACTCTCTCATTCCTCGTGGAAGATTGTCGCAAGAGGCGACTAACCGGATCGGGTGTTCAGGCTCGCTGTTTTAGTTGACATATCGTTGGATCCATTTGCGCAGGTCGATACTCATGCTGTTGATCACTGGATTGTCTCTATTATTTTCAGACCGCTGCAAAGTAGCTGGAATATTGCTGGGTGCGGCGTAAGACTTAACTCACTAAAAAAGTACGTTGTCTTTGTACCTGTGAAACTATACTGGTCACATTATGCTATGGGAATAACAAAACACATTAGTTACAATCTGAGTAACAGTACTCTAACAAAATATGTGCTGTAACCGATATGACCGTCTGGTTTGGTTGGGTTGATGTTTAACATTACAGCTAGATGGCGGCAGTCTGTAAATAATTCAGGCTCAAAACACTGAACATATTTAAATCTTCACGTCTAAATCTTAAATCTCCACACAAAGCCTGCTAGACCCTGTACATCTTAATGTCAATTACCGATGATGGCAGACCATGTGAAACTCTACAGCGTTCCTCACAGAGCAACGTAGATTGTGATCCTCGACAACACAGCAAGATCTATTATGTAAATTTCGATTACGATAAATACTGAGAAAGGCTGACCACGTGAATCTCGACAACGTTACTTGCAGAACTCCATATCCGTCCATTACTTTGTCGATTACACTTTGGCAGCTGCTCTTCAAAGGTAATCAATGGTCCATCATCATGGTCTGTTGTCTCGCATATCTCCCCACACACTATCTCTTGTCATCATTTAACTCGTGCTAAACGTGTGTAAAAAGACAATAAATCCAGTTTAACAGATAACACTCCGGAAAGACAGGAGATTATCTTCACTCTAGATCAGTTAGGTTGCAGGAGGTTTGGATAACCCCTTAGCAAAAACCCTGTGAAGCTCCGGGTTAGAATGTGTCTTCAGCAACCTGTACATGCCCTAAGAGGCGAGTAACGGGATGGGAGGGTCGGGCTTACTGACTTGATTGAGAGTCATCGTATCCAAGTTGCGTAGATCTATGCTCATGCTGTTGATCACTGGATTGCCTGGTCCACTCTCGATTATTTACAGCCCACATCCATATAACTGGAACATTGGTAAGTGTGGAGTTAAACAAACTGACCAAACCGTAGCAATAGTTGCTGATGTCATTGAAGCAAGAAGTCAGTCAGCTGATGACAGCTGAAGCGAAGACAATATTTGTCTACGTCCAAAATAAGCCATTAACACTGAAATGAAAACTGAAATTGTTTTGATTCTGTTTGAAGCACTGTTTTGTATTGTGCGTTACTTCCTTGTACCCGCGTGTGGCATTGTTATCCTAAATCCGTGTTGTGTTGTACAAGACGGGCATTGTTGTCCACGGGGGTTTCCCTGGTGGGCCAAACCAGATACGTAAGCTAGACCGAGATGCAGCTTCGCGTTAGCTGGTCCAGGATGTCAGTCCGCTGTAATATTGTTGTCTCGCAATGGGTGGGACACCGATAGCAAGTCACAGTTAACAACACTCAACACGGAAACCAGAAACATATACTGACAGTTAATTTATGGTAGTAGCGAAAGTTGTAAAATGTCCCACGTGATCACACTTGGAAGATGACTTGTTATAGCACAGAATGTAGAAATTACCATAATCCGAGTCCCTTTTTAGAAACGTGACATGAAGGAGATACGAAATTATAAATGAATGTAGGAAGATGAAACATTAACACCTCTTTTGAGGCGTGCGTGAGTGCGTGGGTATGTATGGTGTCAACATAAAAGTTTACACATTCTTTCAAGTTCATTTATAGACGATATGAGGCTACACTAACAAATTCTGTAAAACAGGTACTTTTGTTCCAGGTGTCTTCCTTACATACTACGTTTCAAACAAGATTCAAAGCACTGTCCATTAAAACAAAGTTCCACTTCTTCATGGTGTTAATCATGGGCTATTTTTAGGTTGTATCTTTTTGGCGCAACATGTGTGAATCTCATTTCTGTTGTCCCCCGCTTTGCTGGAATATTACTGAAAGCGGTGTAAAACTAAACTCGTTCACGCTTTAACTTAACTTTGTAACAACCACAGGGTGGTGGGATAACCCAGAGCTTAAAGCCTTCTCTCGCCTCTCTTAAAACACGGGTTCGATTTCCCACATGTGTGAAGCCCACTTCTGGTGCCCCCGCTGCACGTGATATTGCGGGAATATTGCTAAAAGCGGCATACAACCATACTCGCTCACTCTAGCAAACGCTGGTAGCCAGAGAGGTGTAGCACTACTAACCTTCACCCTGGTCACTTCAGCTGATTGTGATCAGTTTCCTATTTTTACGATGTATTGTTATGTGTATTCTCATTTTTATAGTTACGTACTGGTTTAAAAACGACATCTGTGATATTAAAGTTACTGTACATTTACTGTCCCTTGTCGATTTTGTGTGTGATTTAAATGTACATGTCATTTGTAAGAAAATGGTTTTATTCAGTTTGGCAGAAATCCTGCCGATGTGCCTGAATATATACCTCTCATTCACTCATGTTGAGGGTGGTGTTCAGTAGATCCTCATCCATGATGTAGAATAGGAGTAAAGGAAACATTCAGTAAAACTGAAATCAGCACGTAATACACAGGTGGTTCGGTGTTGTTTATGTGGCAAGCATTACTTCACAATGACAGGAATGCGAATTAGGGATCGGTTGTGACCTTGGCAACATAACGCACGGATGAGTGCTCCCTACACCCATAAACTCCGAGCAGGATGACTCTTTTGCCTCAGCAGAGTTTCCCAAAGTAAGGGAAGGCGATGGTTTAGCTTTTCCTCTGTGTATGACATACTGAGTCGTGAGACAGTGTCGCTAACCGCGTTAGCGTGTGTCACTTGGAGTCATGTACTAACGGGCACTGGAGCTTGAAAGTACAGAGACGCAATACAGTTGAGTTAATCCTCCGTTGCATGATGAAATGTAACCTGAAAGAATTTATCGTATGCCTGTTTTTGACACTCATTGCCTTTAAATGACTGAAAGTCCAGGTTACAACTGGTCATGGTCTCCAGTAAGCCATGCTTCACTCTCCACGAATTTCCGAGTTAGAACTGGTCTCCAGTAATACATGCTCCTCTCCCCATGAATTTAAGAGTTGGAACTGGTCTCCAGTAACCCCCGCTTCTCTCCCCATGAATTTCCGGGTTAGAACTGTTCTCCAGTAATACACGCTTCTCTCCCCACGAATATCCGGGTTAGGACCGGTCTCCAGTAACCCGTGCTTCACTCGCCATGAATTTCTGGGTTGGAACTGGTCTCCAGTAACCCACGGTTCTCTCTCGATGCTGATGATGCAGATCCCTGAATTGTCTGGTCCAGCCTCGAATATGTACAGGCCGTCTTATTGCTGAATATTACTGTTCCTCATGAATAAAACTGGTCTCCAGTCACCCATGCTTCTCTCTCCATGAATTTCAGGGTTGAATTTCCGTGTTAGAACTGGTCTTCAGTAACCTGTGCTTCTCTCCGAATGAATTTCTGCCTTAGAACTGGTATCCAGTAGCCCGTGCTATAACTGGTCTCCAGTAACCCATGCTTCTCTCCCCACGAATTTCCGCGTTAGACCTGGTCTCCAGTAACCCGGGCTTTTCTCCCCATGAATTTCCAGGTTAGAACTGTTCTCCAGTAAGCCATGCTTCACTCCCCACGAATATCCGTGTTAGAACTGGTCTTCAGTAAGCCGTGCTTCTCTCCCCACGAATGTCCGGGTTAGAACTGGTTTCCAGTAACCCCCGCTTCCTCTCCCCATGAATTTCCGGGTTAGAACTGGTCTCCATTAACCCGGGCTTCTCTCCCCATGAATTTCCAGGTTAGAACTGGTCTCCAGTAACCATGAATTTCCGGGTTAGAACTGCTCTCCAGTAGCCCGTGTTTCACTCACCACGAATACCCGGGTTAGAACTGGTCTCCTGTCACCCATGCTTCTCTCTCCATGAATAACCGGGTTAGAACTGGTCTTCAGTAAGCCATGCTTGTCGTAATTATAAGAAGCGACTATCGGGTCCGGTTGGTCAGGCATGCTGACTTAGTTGTCATCGTATCTCAGTTATGTAGATCGATGCTGATGATGCAGATCCCTGAATTGTCTGGTCCAGCCTCGAATATGTACAGGCCGTCTTATTGCTGGAATATATTGCTGAGTGCGATGTAAACAAGAAACAAAAGAACGAATGTAGGAGCTTATTCGATTCGTCAACGTTCGACCACTGGGGGAACCCAATGACAGACCTAGATTCCTAATCGGTGTTTACTGCTTTGTTTCTGTTAGTACATGAGTATATAACTACTAAGTGGCGTGCCTGAATCGAACATGGTTTGCAATGGCTGTACACAACGCGACACTATCGGCAGAGCGCTTTCTCTTCATCTCCCTCAAGACAAATCGCTATCGCAGCACTGTACTCGTACTTTGTACCCGGACGAACGTGCAAGAAATATGAATCTCACAGTCCGCTAGATCTGGCATCAACTGGAATCGAACGAATCAGTGTCAGTGTGAGAATCTAATAATAGGCTAGATCTGTGAAAGTTTTTTGTCATATTAATTCTTTCCAGTGTCCACAGCCTCGTTTTACTCGCAATTGTTACATTGCAGAACGGTATTAGGATTTACCACTTCTTTGCTACAATATATACTATCTTTCAATGTAGATGCTAACACCTACTGTGCTTAGTCACACTATAGATTACGATTTCCCTTGTTCGGGACGGTGGGGTGGCCCTGTGGTTAAAGCGTGCGCTCTTCATGCCGAAGACCCGGGTTCGATTCTCCACATGGGTACAATGCATATTTCTGGTGTCCCCCGCCGTGATGTTGCTGAAATATTGCTAAAATCGAGTTAAAACATATTCATTCACTCTCCCTTGTTCACCACACCGACTTCTAAATACCATTCAGTAAAGTTATTGCACTTCAAATCACAGGGGCTTGTATCGCTTAGAAACGGTGTTAGAAAGACGTATTGCAGGGATTAGGAAGGCGGGGGCCATGGGCCATTTAGCACACTAGAATGAAAAATGGCCCATTAAAATTTTGAAGTTTACTATTGACACAATGGCAATGGCCCATTCTAAATTTAGATAATGGCTAATAATCCTGAAAATTGCCCATTGTCAAAGTTCTCTTTCCCAATCCATGAATATATGTGCATAGACCCTACTATAGTACTATATAGAAGGAAAGGGACATCTATATAGTAGAAGGGTAGCCTCTATACACCTATATGTCTTTGTTACACCGTTTCCAAGCGATGCAGCCCCGGTTCTTCAAATGCCAAATGTCTTTGTAGGACTAGTGAAATGGGGCAAGTTTCTAGAGTTGATAACACGACACATTTTAGCTACATTACGAAAGTGTGACGTTAAACTATAAAGTGATACAAGCTATGACGTTTTAAAAATTATATAGAAGATAATATTTACAAACTCTTAAAATCCACGTGCCACCAAATCCTGAGCAATTGGAATGTTTGTATATCAAGGTTAATAATGTTTTGACTTTAGTGTGTCATGGATTCCGTACACACCATTCTAGTGGGTGGATGTGTTGATGGGCTTGCCGTCCTGGTGCATGCTGGGACACATTGGTTAGGATGATACGTGGTGTTGATGATACGCTGGTTCTTCTGGGCGATAACCTTACTGAAAGCATGCTGTTAGGCCAGTCGACGAAATAATCTCTGGCCAGTCTGTTTTGGCAACAGGAATATCGATGCCTTTAAAATAGCTCGTAATCCACATGGGAGCACATACACGCGAGTTTTGTTACTGTGAATTTTCGTGAAGGTTCATTGTAATATATATGAAAATATATGGCTACATATGTGTTGTGTTTAGTTCTTCCACCTGTCGCTTCCATTGAGGGCCAGGTTTAGAAGTGTTCTTCAAACGCATATTTGTAGAATTTACTCTTACGCCTGAAGTACCACCATATCTGAACAATAACATGCCACCCGACCATGAATAAATTATGAATCTATATTAACGTAGAACAAACTAGTGATTGCGAAAAATAGGAACATTTCTCATTGCCATTAGCATTGTTGTTAGGTCAATATTCTTGGGTGTGGGGTTATAATCATAAACCATGCAGAGATGATTTAATTTTACATAGCTTTGAGAAGCTACTCAGTTGTCAGATTCAATTGTTTATTTGATGCATGTGTCATGCACCGCATCCCAATTACGTACATAGATACTAATGATGTCAGTCACTGGATTGGATGGTTGAAACATCCTGCTACAGATCGCCGTCATTAGATGGAATGTTCCCAGGTGCTGTGTTAAACAAATCTTCCAGTAAACCAGGATCAGAGGTAGAATTGTCGCAGCCACAGCCAGCTTGTACGAGCCGGCTACCATTCTGAAATTAACTCTTGCATGACCGGATTGGTTAATCCTATCGTTTCCCGAAGGTTTGAACTATGCCATGGCGTGTCATCTTTGGAATTGCCCTGTTGAGCCTACATAAGAATAGTCGCTGTTTACTGTTCGACATTGCCAACTGGAAAACGACATTCACGGTGACAGCTCAGTGATGTCACAATCCTCCTCGGGGCGGTGGGGTAATCTATGGTTAGAGGGTTCGCTCGTCTGGGATTTGCAAAATGCAATTGAAATTGAAAGTGTACATTTACAGTTTTTTTAAAACTATTCTGAAAGTTCATCACAATGTTAATGATACGGCTGCATTTGTTGATCTAGGTCGTTTTCCTTTGTATGCTGATAGACATTAATATATATAGTTGTTATCACAGTGCATTAATGGCGTCAGAAACTTGATGTTCCATGTCAAAAATGTTTTATTTACATATGATATGGGATATGTTTGGTGTCACCAAGGATGTTTTGTCTTTTAAGCGACGCTATTTGATTGTTCTATTTAAAAATGGCATCATGACATTACTTCAGATAGAAAATTATGGGTATCCAGTCATATTAAATGTGAATGAATTTTGATGTGAATTATACTTAGATGCTTTACATCCAAACACTCTTAGGTATTTAACTATGGAACTGGGCGTTAAGAAAATATTTATAGGGAAAAAAGACAGTGTATCTTCTCTAAAGAAAATAATGTAAATGTAATTGAAGATGTTTTAAGTTATCCAAAACAGACAGTACATCGAAAACAGCTGATTTAACCTTATTTGGGGAAGAAACCAAGTATGTTGAATTTTTTCAAAAATGATTAACAAACCCAACTAAAGATAGTATTGCAAAATCATATAAAAACATAACGTTATGCATGTGAGTACCGAAGTATTTTGTCCAGCCTCTTTTTGTAAACGTAAAATTATGTACATTTCAAAGGATAACCATATTCTAGTATGTATACAGTGTAATATGATGCGGGGCATACAGCCCAAGTCTTTACTGAATACAGACTTTATTCGAATGGAATCGTCATGCCGAAGACCAGGGTCCGATACCCCACAGGTGGATGCAATGTGTGAAGCCCATTTCTGGTGTCCCTGACTGTCATATTGCTGGAATATTGCTAAAAGAGGGGTATAACTGTGCTCGCTCGCTCGCTCAACTAACAATGCGAATCTGCTTTGGAGACTACATGATATGACCTTATCACTAACAATAACCATTCAAAACGTAGATCGCACATACAGTAAAAAATCTTACATCAAATCATATATATATAACATATGAACAGAAATAGTTCCAATTTTGTTTCTTGAATCAGCGTTTGTGGGCAAAAAACATTTAAAAAAATCTTCGTTTTTACGTACTTCCAACGCAACTTTTATAATCTCCGATGAAATTCTTCACGTATGTATTTATACTTTAGGTGTGACTGTGTATGTACCTATGTCTACATAAAAGTATTTCGCGATCAAGGGTGTGTATGTATTTTATGTAAGCATACACGTACACTAATGAATAGTAGGAGCGGTACAATACAAACATAATAATATTTCACACGTTTCTTAACAAGATGGTGACATCTATCTATGTTCATCTATTTAAACATCCCCCAAAGTTTCAGGTAGAAGCTGCAGTTCACGAACTATTTGCAAAACTTCGGATTAAGGTAAGTTGCAAACCATCTGCATGTGCTTGCTTGGTAAAAGCATTGGTGTAAAGCAGTAATATGTCCTCCATCCTGAGGCTGTAACGCCGGCAAATTACTGACATAGTGTTCAAGGTGGGATTTAAATCAAACTCGGTCACTTCAAACAGTAATGCAGGGCTATGTCTAAGCCTAGCACTTTAATGTGCGAGGAAGGCCCCAAGTGGCACCAGATGCAGACCACATAATCATAGTCAGATTTCAACATTATGTGCTAATATATTAACACTCTTAAATCTGTGAATGTCGCCAGAGTACCGACGTTGTTCATGACCAGGGCCTAGATTTTCGAAGCTCATTTAGCGCTAAGATTGTCGAAGTTAATGTTAATGTATTGCACTCACGACTATCCTAGCGCTAAGAGAGCTTTAAAACTCTAGGCATTGGCCATCAGATGGTATAGTGGCATATTTCAGTCTGAGATAGGTATTGTTAGGTTTTGAGATTATCTTAGCTGGTTTGACTTAATTAATAAGCGCGATCGTCGTTAAGGTTTGTTTTAACTCGCGTGTTTAAGGGGCAGAGATTAGTTTAGCATGGCAGAGTGGCTTGAGTGATGTCTGACAATTTACCTCCACATAGCTCACCAGCTTACACCACTCGAAATAAATACCACTGGAGGCGGTGTGCGTGCGTTGGATGTGTGTCTGGGGGATTTGGAGGACATCTCGGTGTCGTAGAATCAGTTTCCTTTTTGTTCGGTGCATATTTCCACACGGAATACCTAGGTTAACATGGTAGAAGTCATTCATGGGACACTGGCAGTGAGTGAGCTTAGACTGCCGGTGGCTGAGGCTTAAATGTTGAGTATGAATGATGTAAAACCTTGCATATGCTGTTATGAAAATACGCTCGCCACTTCCCAAGACATTGTTGTCACATTTTATTACACTTGAGCCATCTCCCAGGCAGGGGACGATTGGTCTGTGGCTATTACCAGTCCAAGGGGTCATTGTAGCTGAACTTAAGTAGAAAACAAATACCAGTAGCCCAGCATTTTCACTAGTGTCAGAATGGAGTCGGTTTCTGTCTGTTTCTGACAGTTACAAGAAGCGTTCTAATGGGCTCCCCATCTTTTGAAAACGAAATGCATCCCACAGTGGAACATTTAGTTGGTTGTTATCAAGGTGACCCCAAGTAGGCCACACTCAGTGTCGCTGCTGACTAGTACGTGTGAGCGCAAACAATGGCCAATTAAAGCGATCGCCCTACCCAGCGAGCCACAACATTTACAAAATGTCTACCTCGTTGCGTATGCTACAACACAGAAAGTTAATAGGCGCGACAAAATCTCGGTCACTTGGACGCTCATCAATTCTACATACTTGTGATACTTGTGTACGCTCATGTCATACAATAGCTCCCTCCTTGACATTTGAACATTCATCTTCAGTTACATATGACAGGTAAAGAACTCCAGACACCGAATCGAAACAAAACACGCCATTTTTGTTGAGTGATAAATTATCTGCAGGAGAGCTTAATTCTTCCACTTTGGTGGTGTTGTTGAATTTTGATTATTTTGAATGAAAATTGCTGGTTCAAGTAACTGTATATTTGTCCAAAATTATATTGTTTAAACAAATTGGAAATATCTGTTACTACTCCTCTTTCGTTATTTTTGCACAATATCGAAATTTTGAATAATTTAAAGTAAATTGCATTTACAAACGATTACCGAAGTGGAGAGAAAGGAAATAAACTTTTCAGGGAGGAAAATAACATAGACAAAACTCAGAAGTAACTAGAAACTACTTGAAATTTCGAGTATAACAAGACAAAATAACAAAATAGTTAAAATAGAAATTTATAATATATCTTAGAGTAAAAAATCATCAACAACAGTGACGAGAAATTTTGTTCAATAATTGATTTAACGAGGAAAATGTATCCAAAATTGCAAAAGTTTTGCTGTGCCATAAACGAATTGAAATTTGGTATATTTCTCCCCGCGAACTCCAGCCGGTATTTCTGTGTATGTGGTCTGCGTCATCTTCTTCAGCTAACTTACATGGCGCGAGCTTTCCATATATTCTGTCATCTGCTACGACATTGATCTTGAGTGATATGGGTAGTGACTATATATATTTAAGACTGGCCATACATTTTATTCAGTTTATTTTGGGGGACAGGTAGAAGGCTATCCATGACGTTTTCCTCCCTGAGGGCAGGGGTATATTAATATCCATCCTGGGGTTGTAACTGGGAGTACAAACTCACAGCCTCGAGGCTTGCTAAGTTGATTCTGTACACTTTGTTCATTGATTAATCAACACTGATGTGACTAATTACTATGACAAATCGCTGCGTCAGTATTCAAATACATGAAGCTGTTTGGTCGGTCTTGATTTCAAAAGGTTATTTTGTCAGATAGCCGCCAACATTAAAGTAAATGTGCCCACTGAGCAGTCTTTGATAGTAAACACACAACCATTTGGTACTTATCAATGCACACATGCAGAATAACTATCAGACATAACATTCTAATCGTTTGCGCTGCAATTACAGGTAGAAATGTTTGGCTGTAAGACTGTAACTGTAGGTACGGCCGTCTACTGTTTCACCATGTACATAGTCTAGAGGCGACTACTCTCGCCCACAGCTTATGAGCGACAAAAGATGGATTCCTAATTGATAATCGACACAGGGCCCCGAGTCGGTTGGGCTATCAGAACTTTTCATCACAAGAGTACAGAGTACACTTTATTTTCTGAGTGAGTTCTCTGTTGCATTCTGATTTATAATCATTCACTGCCCAGGGCCCGCAAGGCAATAAACGTCTCGTACAACAAACTAGAACTTCGGTGTTTTAGACTTATCCATACAACACATCCCAGCAGCCTGTTGTCTGTATTCTTCAGGGGGCTAGCCCAGTGGTCCAAGCTACCTGTGTACCGTTACGAGTTAAGCAGTTAAGGCCTCCAGAGGTCTGATTCTGAGTTTAAATCCACAATCGCATTTTTCTCAGTGTGTCAGCACCATACACGTGTTCGACAAAGAGGGAAACATCTGTGATTCGAAGCACATTAAGCGGACGTGCATTGATCGAACTCTGTGCATGTGTGTGGGCATGCGTGCTTGCGCATGGACCTGTGCTTGTGTCGTTTCACTATGTACGTTTGTTCTTGTACGCGTCAATTTAGAAACATCATCGTTGTATCAAGAGCAGTTAGAAATTAAGTCATTTGTCAAGCGCATATGTCAACGCTGCCTGTTGGGCGCTAGAAGGTCACTGGCACATGACTATCCCACCGGGTATCCATTTTCTGCTGGATGAACAGAGTGAGACATCATGTGACATGTATCACGTGCTTCATTTCGGGGCAGGACCGAAGTCCTAGAAACTCAGGGGTCAAGCTGCCAAACACTAACCCATCCAAGGACTCTCCTCGCCCAAGCTCAACTAATTTGTGACCTGAGATCAATGCACAGGACCACACACCACCACAAAAGCAGACGTTATTCACTATGAATGTTATGTCATATAACTTAAAGTCAGACAGCTGTCTGTTACAGTCTCATGTGTATCCCAATACCTGCGTTATGCATGAAACGATGGGATCTGCCTCCTGTAATGACACTAATGTCGCAGGTAAATGTAGATGCGTAACAATATGCTGTGTATACATTGCTGGGATTATTGTAACTGTACCTCCACTTATAAAGGCGCATCGTGAATTAGGTAAGCGGATCATGTATGGTAATGTTTGCCAACTGGTCATCAGGTTAACAGAGAGGACGACATAACGGTGAAATGGATAGCGTCTGAAACGCTAATATTTACAAGCTTAGATATATAGTACCCCAAGCACTGAGCACCTTAAAGTATGACAAGTCATAAAACATCATCACGATTCCAACCCTACCACATTGTCCTTCAATGATGATTTTATGTAACACAGGACATAATTCATAGTGATGAAGTTGTGATTTAAATTTTCAAGTGTAATACATTCGATCGGCCCTCGACGAATGGAAATGTGCTACACAACTGACACCGAGAAACTGTAGTACATGAAACCATCCAGTGCTCCTTAACGTTTGTGAGTAGTATATCATTTATTACAATTAAGTGGGCACGTATATCCTGATCGTTTACGACACTAAGTTTCTCTTCTGAGTTGCGTCCACACTACCGATTAGTATAAAAGGCGAGTATGCTTGCCGTAAGAGGCGACCGACGGTATCGGGTGGTCAGACTCAATGACTTGGTTGACACATGTCATCGGTGCCCAATTGCGCAAATCGATGCTTATGTTGTTGATCACTGGATTGTCTGGTCCAGACTCGATTATTTACAGACCACCTCCATATAGCTGGAATACTGCTGACTACGGCATAAACTCACTCACTAGCGATTAGTCTCTGAATATGTATAATTTCAAAAGTAACAAATAAATCCATTTAACTTTGAAAAGGAGTCTCAGTGAGTTGGGGGAATCGGAAGGGCTAGGCCTACGGTAGGGAAAATAGTGCGGTTCAGGGATTGAGAGGGAGGACAAAGTTGCGTCCTTTACCACGCCCATCTTCTATGAGGGTAGGTTCGAATCCCGGTTCACCAAGGATGCTTCTCGCTTTGCGAGCATTACACCTGGGATATATTGCCAGATCACCAGGTACATCAGTCTACATACGGTGCGTCACGTCTTAAGGGGCGTGAAATATATTCTTTGAAACACAAGTATTATGGATTCCGATGTAAAGTTCCAGGTGACATTTTGAAAGGACCACTGTCATCCCTTGGTATATTTGGGATGGCAGCTGCGGAAAAGCCGACCGCACGTTTATTGGTATTTAACGCCGCACTCGGCAATATTTTGGGTTACAAGAGCTGCGACGATATATCGTTGTATCGGCATTGATGATGATTATATACAACGATATATATATCGACACGCCTTTACGTATCGTGATACTTATCGTTCACCTTATAATTGTTAATGTTCACTAGAACGTGATGCATGGTTATGTCAGAATTTACAGTGTTAGTTGCTATCACAATATACGTTTTAGAAGAAAGTAACTATAAAGATAGGATATCGTGGTGTGCATCAAACCGAGTTGAATCGAATTGAATCGTTCTCAGGTATTGCCATACGCCAATCGTGTCACACCTCAACGGTTTACCAACGGCGGTCTTTGAATAATCAGTCATCGAGGCAACCAGTCGTTGACAGCATGAGCATCAATTATCTACACAATTGGGATACGGTGGCTAGTGTCAACAAAATCAGCTAACCTTACCACCCGATCCCGGTAGGTGCCTCTTACAACAAGCATTCTGAAAATCAGTCCAACCCTGATCTTCACGAATTCGTACCTTGTAGTACACTTGTTTCTATATTCATAAATATCACGAGTCTCTTGCATGCACTATCCGACAAGCCTATAGTGCATTTCTGACACTCGTGATGTTAAAAGATGAAAAACAGAACATGCTAGCACCATGACAAGGGCCCGTGGGCAGATAATGTCAGTCACGATTTGCAAACCACTGGTTTAGTTTATCCCCAAATGCACCAAATGTAGTTCGGTGTGATTGACCTTGATAGCTAGGAGTTTCGCGTCCAGAGTGCCGTTGTACAAAACAGTCTTTGCTTTAAGACTACCTTAAGTCTGTGTTAAGGTATGTGAGTTACGGTCACCTTAGCGCAAAGACTACCTTAAGTCTGTGTTAAGGTGTGTGGGTTTGGTAACCTCAGCGCAAAGATTACCAAACGTCTGTGTTAAGGTATGTGAGTTACGGTCATCTCAGCGCTAAGATCGCTTTGTACAATGACGCCGGGTCCATTTGCAGCTGACTCACTCATTTACCGTGTAGAAACCTTTGACCACCCAACCTCATCTCCACCCAAGCCCACTTGGGTGATTTACGACTCCGAGGATGCTAAACATGGCTTTGCAATCTGAACCCCTCGCATTTCAATTTCGCAAGATACTGCGTGTACATGTCGCGGGACAGGCAGCTGGAGGTGTTCACCCCAAGGTATCCCTGAACGTGACACTGATCTTCAAGCAATCTTGTCCAACATTTGGTCGGTATTATTTGACACTGTTTGTGTATGAGGCATATATTTGTAGTTTACACTCTTTTCATATCTATATACAACACTTGTGATTTTTCTGCAATGGTATCAAATTAACATTTACCTTAGTTAGCACACATGCAGTTGGTTTTAAGATATTAACTCAATAAATATGAATGTAAAGACAATCTACAACCACTGACAACGTAATATGAACTAGAATACTCTTCTGTAGCGATAAGGGTGCTCATATAAGAAATATCAGAGTTAAATCTGCCATCGTAAAATTCAGCCGCACTGTTTATTTGTAAGATATGGGGATTCATATCCAAACAAACATCAAAATGACTTTAGATACTTGTCGTTGTTCAAATTACGAAGATCGCTTAACATATGATATAATATAAACCTTTTTAAAGATGGGCTTGTCACATACATGTATATCCTAATAGAGCACGGCAGCATATCTGATACTCTTTTGACTTGACTCGTATACCCGCCGCGATATAGCTGGAATATTACTGAGTGCGGCGTAAAACTAAACTCACTCACTCACTCATTGATTCGTATACTGAACAGCAAAAGAAAAACAACTCTTTAAATCGAAGACATAAACAGGTACGCTTACATGTTTTGAGATTTCATTTTTTCAAAGCTTAAGTTTCTTTTTCTGTCCAGTATATTTTCAAGCCAGTGTAATCCTGATGTAAGGAAAAGTGTCAGTCCTTGTGTTCGTGTTGCCCATCACACGAGCCCCACTACCCACGTTTACACCGTCGCTCCCAAGCGAAGACAAACCCCCAATCCACAAAGCCACAATGTAACATTTACAACTGTCGACCGTGGGCATACGTAGGCAATTTCTAATTGGATCTAATTACATGTATTAGAGGCAAGAAGTAGACTTCAAACGTTGTCTATGTATAATAAAGAAGTTTTCATCCATAATACCCATACTCGTGCCACAATAGACCATTGTTGCACCATCATAGCTACGCCAGTCTCGAAGCTAGGATCACTTTGTTGAACGGAAACCAGGGTCTGAAAAAATACGTTCACTGACTTGGAATTACAGTGCAGAATGGGCCCCTTGTACCTTGTTTGAACTGTGTGATCATAATGGCCATTGAATACCATATCAAGATGCGTGGGGAAGCTCCCAGATGCGAATTGGGTGAATGGCCTAGTGACTGTCATTAGAGACAATAGTGACAGTCGTAACACCTGGATGAATGTGGCAAAACCTGGTCGAGACCTGGGTGAGGCCTACGTGAGACTTGCTTGAGACCTGCGTGAGATGTGGCGAGGCTTTGGTGGTAGTGGTAAGACATGTAGTTAGTGGTGAGAGCTAATGATAGCGGTGATTGCTGGTGGTAGCTGTGAGACCTGAGTGGTATTGGTTTGACATGGCGGTACGCAGTGGTGAAGGCAGGGCGGTAGTGGTGACAACTGAGTGGTAGTGAGGCATAAGTGGTGAGAGATAGGTGGTAAAAGTGATTAGCCCTTGGTGGTGAGACCTGAGTTGTAATGGTGAGATATGGGTTGTAGTGGTGAGACCTTTTATGTATTATGTGATATCTGGGTGGGCACGGCGATATCTTGGATGCAGTGATGAGACCTGGGTGGCCGCGGTGATATCTTGGATGCAGTGGTTAGAGACCTGGATGGCCGTGGTGATATCTTGGCTGTAGTGATCGAGACCTGGATGGCAGTGGTGAGAGGTGGATGGTACACGTGAGACCTGGGTGGTAGTTATGCCATTCACGGGTTATATCACTCACTCTAGCGATCACAGATATACCTGATTCACATGTTGATCGTTCTGCACTAATGCAGACAACGGCTGAGAAGGTCGCTCGTTCACCACCGATCGCTTCGTTACCAGTTTACTCAGTCAAAAGATGTAAGCATATTCTCTGGACACCCCATGTCATTTTTTTAAACATAATGAAACGTAAAAAACACTGTTTTTAAGTAGTGACCAGCTATAAAGTTCTGGTAAACTAGTGTATGACGTCGGAATGTGATTCACCAGTTTCAGCAAGTTTCATGAGGGACAGGATTCCCAATACAAATGCTATCTGCCCAGCTGACGGCGTCGGCACGGAGCCCAGAATAGGAAATGATGTTAAGGCTTTGTTAGTTTTTCTGAATGCTACATACAACCCCATTCACCTGTGTGCCTTGAATGATTATTTTTATGAACTAATCTAAGTGCACGTACATTTCAAGTTTCACTGACATGTGATATGATTCTTCTTGCTTCAGTGACAGAATTTTTTAATGTACTCTGCACGATGTGACTGGCACATCCCTTCATCTGCATGTGGGTCTCTTCCTTCACATTAGTTTATCCACACACTTGTTTGTCGACCGTCTTATGGGGGTAGCCAAGAGGTCATAGCGTTCGCTCGTCAAGCCGAAGGCTCGGGTTCGATTCCCCACATGGGTGCAATGTGTGAGACCATTTTCTGGTATCGACGCCGTGATGTTGCTTGGATATTGCTAAGAGCCTCGTAAGACTATACTCACTCACTCCATCGTCGTATATGAAGCTATGATAATCAGTCTTCTTTATCTGCCGACACCGGTTCCAAAGGGCGTGAAAAGGTCAGTAGAAGTTACAGTTACAGGGATGGATGACTATTTCTGATGATACCGGATGTCCTTCAATAAACTGCTATACTTAACAGGAATAGAAACGGAACTTTTTGTCAAATTGTTAAATAGAAGACATCGCTTACGTTTATGAGATTTCAATTTTTCCCTACTTGCCTTTAATTTGGCGTTCAGTATACTTTGACAATGCAAAACAGCATGTCATGCCACAATGGTGGCCTGTACACGATCGAGTTTTCAAGAGGCAAGCAAGTTATGGACCAGACAATCATGTGATCCAACAGAGCTTTATGTGATTTCATGCAAACACAAAACAATCGTTTAATTTAAAATCACCCGTAATGGCTAGCTTGGGTTAGGTGTAGTGGCGTGCTTGTTATAATAGGATTAGATGTAAAAATGCAACAGATTGCTTAAGTTGTATCAGCGACATTTGTCATTCAGCTAGTATCAGTGCGTGATTCAAATACTTCCTCCCTGAAACTGAATCTTGTAGTAGCTGCTGTCGCTATGGGGTGCGATACATTCCAGGACAACACGGACTTCTATGTCGTACCCCATACCTACCCGAAATGTAATAGATGATAACAATCTACGTGCGTACTGAAATGTAACACGGGTCCTCAAATGACTCTTAAATAACAAATTGATCCGTTTTCTTCACCTATTTCAGTCACATTCAGTATTAGAAGAGACAACAAGAAGTTTGTCTCTAAGGCATAAAATGTCAGGTTTGCTGAACACGTGACCCGTCCTTTTGTTTACAATACGCACTGGAGAATTTGCCCTAGAAATTGCGGCGGAGGAATGCGAGGAAATCCCAGCTCATACCACTACATATGCTACAATTAACATTATCATCTACCCTTCATTGAAATGCCTAAGCGACTTCATTATCCCACCGAGTCACTCACTCAGAACGTACTTGGAAATGAATTTTGAGAAGTCAGATCTTATAAGTGAACTCGGATTTCACTGCTTGGCTGACCATATTGTATGAAGGGTTGTGCTGCAGGCTTTCTACTGCGTTCAGTATCAACAATTCTAAACTATCAAGCTCCGTTGACTTATAGGTATTAATTCACTTCGACGATCGCCTCGATTCCTTGAGACAAACTGTCCAGTGTGGAAAGTGTTTACAATTATGTCTGTGTTGAATCTAGGCTTTAACGCATCCGTTCCCAGGGAAAGGCTTTAACGTGCGTTATAGGACATCCCGCTGAGAGGCGGTCACTTACGCATGATGTCTACCTGTCGGTGAGACAGACCTCACTTTGAAGTTAAGGGCACTTTCGCTTGTGGTCAGTCGCTGCGGAGTACTGTCCACTCACCAGGTATCACTGACCGTAGTGGTAGCATCCTAGCTTCTATTTTATATCCATCCTCCAGTGTTATTTGACCCTGACCCTGCCTGGCAGTGCCCCACTTGACGCATAAATCACGTCCCGACACTTGGTCCAACGCTAGCGAGCTTGCGGGCTTATCTGCCATACTTATGTATTGTATATGAATCGCGTCGTGGGGCCTGTCGCCCAGTGGGGATACGGGAGACACGCGGACTTCAGGTACTATACATCGCCCTCTTCTACATCCACCTGGCAGTTACTGACACTGGATTGTACACAGCTACATAGGGAGACCAACACACGTGAGTGAATTCAGTTTGATGTAATGCTTATCTAGCGTCCTGTTAGTTATGATCGGGGAACTTGGAATCGATGGCCGTGAATTCACGAATAACTGCTATTGTGTCATGTTATTATCTCGCAATGAATGGAAAGTCAGATGTTTTAATTGTGTGCCTGGACCTCTGTATCGCAGACGAGATTTTCATTTGATAAACATGGCAAGGATTTGGAACTAAAACATCTAGTTTGTCTCGTGAAACTATTGTTGACGACTTTCACAGTGTCACTTTACGCGTTCCACGTCGATCACCAGGGCTTACCTATTTCCAGTATTTTACCCACAGTGGAGTACATACCTTGTGAAGAAAGGATAAAGGGAACACTTATACGTTCATTGAGTTCCCTTATTCGTTAACGTTTCATGAGTATATTCCTGTCATTCGTCGCTTTAAGTGATTCATACTGATCAGTGTGAGTCACATAAAGCGACAAAGTGAACGTCGTCAAAAATAGTATTACTAATCACGAGACAAATTAGATTTTATCGTTCCAAATCTTTGCCATGTTTATCAAAAGAAAATCCTGTTTGAGGTCCAGGCACACAACTAAAACGTCTGACTTCCCATTCATTGCGAGATAATAACATCACACCATTGAAAACAATAGCAGTTATTCGTAAATTTACAGCCATCGATTTCATGTTCCCCGATCATAACTAACAGTACACGTTGCGTGTAGCTGTTCTGTTCATCTAGCTCTGCCCTCCAAACTTAAGACTTGTGTAAGTGAATACTCTGACCATCCAGCGTGACGTATTTGTAAAGCGTTGGCTCACAAAGTTTACTAAAGCATCGTGTACTAAACAAACTTCCATATTTGCATCGTGGAGAACACAGCACAATGTAACATTCGTATTCGTCCTTAAAGATGAACATGCCAAAATCGTACTTTTGGCCTGAGCTGATATCTAAGATTTTGGTTCATCAAATGGAATGATTATCTGTTTCTGAGAATAGTCAAGACTTGGTAATCTTTGGACTTACGTTTTTACATTATGGAATCTGGTAATGCACGATTCATATATTTACCACGTTTATGATCACTATAGAACTGAAGTAATGTCAACCTCCCCGTAGGTTAGGGAAATGCCTGCATGTCCAAGGTGACTCGGTTAGGGACAAGGCAATGCCCCATTACAAATTGTAAACATACAGGTATAGCGTTTTTCGTTCATAGGTGCTACGGCAAGGCAAATATGAGGTGTAATAAAACTGCTGGAAATGATGTCTGATAAACATGTATTTAGCAACCATCAGTCCCTTATCGTGTACATTCCAGAATTATTTTCGGAGATTGTTGTGAAATCATTCACCCTTAACGTACGTGTTATTTTTAGATCCCGTCATACATAGTTTAATAGCATTATATGTACCTCCACTCCAGCGTGTAACATTCACAACTCAAGCCGAAATGCTTCAATCATTCTCCGCTCCATCTGTAAAGCATCTGAAACATTCCTCGCTTCAGCCATACAATGTCTGTAACATTCTTCGCTTCGACTGTGCAATGTCTGTAACATTCTTCGCTTCGACTGTGCAATGTCTGTAACATTCTTCGCTTCAGCTGTACAGTGTCTGTGACATTCTTCACTTCGGCTGTACAAGGTCTGTGACATTTTGTGTTGCACCTATACAGTGTTTGTAACATTCCTTGCTTCAGCAATACAATGTATACAACCTTTTGCTCTTCAGTTATACAATGTCTGTGACCTGCAGTACAGCTTACAGTGTTTGTAACATTCTTCGCTACAGATATACAGTGTCTGTAACCTGCCCTTCAATTATACAATTTCTGTAACATTCTGTGCTACATCTATATAGTTTCTGTAACATTCCTCGCTTCAGCTCAACAGTGCCTGTAACCTTCTGCGTTCCAGCTACACGATGTCAGTAACATTCTGCGCCTCAGCTTAAACAGTGTTAATAACATTCTTCGCCTCAGCTAGATTGTAACGTCTTCGCTTCAACTATACAATGTCTGTAACATTCTTCGCCTCAGCTATACAATGTCTGTAACATTCTGTGCTGCATCTATACAGTTTCTGTAACATTCGTCGCTTCAGCTCAACAGTGGCTGTAACTTTCTGTGTTTCAGCTATACGATGTCAGTAACATTCTTCGCCTCAGCCACATTGTAACATCTTCGCTTCAACTATACATTGTCTATAACATTCCATGCTGCATAAATACAGTATCTGTAACATCTTCGCTTCAGCTATACAATGTCTGTAACATTCTTCGCTTCAGCTATACAATGTCTGTAATATTCTTTGCGTCAAAATAAATACAGTATCTGTAACAGTATCTGTAACATCTTCGCTTCAGCCATACAATGTCTGTAACATTCTTCGCCTCAGCTATACAATGTCTGTAACATTCTGTGCTGCATCTATACAGTTTCTGTAACATTCTTCGCTTCAGCTCAACAGTGGCTGTAACTTTCTGTGTTTCAACTATACGATGTCAGTAACATTCTTCGCCTCAGCCACATTGTAACATCTTCGCTTCAACTATACATTGTCTATAACATTCTATGCTGCATAAATACAGCATCTGTAACATCTTCGCTTCAGCTATACAATGTCTGTAACATTCTTTGCTTCAGCTATACAATGTCTGTAATATTCTTTGCGTCAACTATACAATGTCTATAAAATTCTTCTCTTCAGCTATACAACGTCAGTAACATTCTTCGCTTCAACTATACAACGTCAGTAACATTCTTCGCTTCAACTATACAATGTCAGTAACATTCTTCGCTTCAGCTATACAACGTCTATAACATTCTGCGCCTCAGCTATACCGTATCTGTAACATTCTGCACTCGAGTGTACAGTGTCTAAGATTCTGCGCCTCAGCTATACCGTATCTGTAACATTCTGCACTCGAGTGTACAGTGTCTAAGATTCTGGGCCTCAGCTATACCGTATCTGTAACATTCTGCACTCGAGTGTACAGTGTCTAAGATTCTGGGCCTCAGCTATACCGTATCTGTAACATTCTGCACTCGAGTGTACAGTGTCTAAGATTCTGCGCCTCAGCTATACCGTATCTGTAACATTCTGCACTCGAGTGTACAGTGTCTAAGATTCTGCGCCTCAGCTATACCGTATCTGTAACATTCTGCACTCGAGTGTACAGTGTCTAAGATTCTGCGCCTCGGCTATACCGCATCTGTAACATTCTGCACTCGAGTGTACAGTGTCTAAGATTCTGCGCCTCAGCAATACAATGTCCATACTGTATTGCGTTTCGGCTGAAACTTTAACTTTCCTCGTGTACACATATGCGGTGTAATATTCTTCGCTCCAGCTGTAGAATGTCTGACATTCCTTGCTCCAGCTGTTCATACTTTGTAACATTCTGTGACTTAGCCGCGCACTCTCTGTAACATTCTTCGTTCCAGCTCTAAAGTGTATGTAACAATTGTAATTATAATAAGTAACTGAAAAACCTTCTGCTAGGCTGTAGTGTCATACATGTAGTCACATAAGCCATCTGTTGAAAACCATGCAGATATTTGAGTAATAGCTTTTAGTCAAATGAAGATCTTCATCGGCCGCATTACATGAATAGTTTCAACACCCGACTAAACAAAACAATTCTTTTGTACACGGGTATCTGATGAAGACGGTTGTTAACTCGACATAACCATCTCGTCATCACCATAGTCTCAGTATCAAAACATTCCACTGACCGTGGTCGACGATGCAGAAATAAAATGTAGGTAACATACCCACGATTTGAGGCCAGGCACAAAAGCGCCTGATGTATTCAGACCTATAATGAAATGAAGAAATTCATCTCTATTATCATATTATGAAGTGATAGTGCGATCGTGATAGGTTTATTAAATATGGAAATGTGACTAACGTATTACTCATGAGTAGATGAGTAGATATACATGCCATTCGGAGTACTCAGATGGCTTCACAAACGTGACTACTTGTATACTCATACGGGTAGACATTCACCCCAAATGGTATACTCACACGGATGGACATTCTCCGTGCTGGCATACAGACACTGACAGACATTCGCCCCGGCTGGAATACTCACAGGGGGTAGACATTGTCCCCTGCTGATATAATTACTCGGGTAGACAGTGTTCCCAGGTGGTATATTTACACGGGTAAACATTCTTCCCAGCTGGTATGTTAACACTGACATTCACCCAAGCTGGTGTACTGGGATGGGTAAACATTCTCCCCCGATGGTATACTGACATGGGTAGATGTTATCCCTAGCTGGTGTACTCACATAGGTAGACATTCTCCCCAGGTGGTATATTTGCACGGGTAGATGTTCTCCCCAGGTGGTATATTTGCATGTGTAGACATTCTTCAGGTATACTGACACCGATAGACATTCACCACAGCTGGTATACTCACACGAGTAGACGGGTAGACAGTTCCTTCAGCAGGTATATTCAGTAGGGTAAACATTTACCACGGCAGGTGTACTGACACGGGTAGACATTCACCCCAGCTGGTGTACTGACATGGGAAGACATTCACCCCAGGTGGTACACTGTCACTGGTAGACATTCTCCCCAGCTGGTGTACTGGGCCATGTATTCATGAACCCCAGCTTGTATATTCACGCGAATAGACATTCTCCGTACCTGATATACTGACGCGGGTATTCTCAGGTCTACACGAATGTACTCTCATGCATAGGCATAAATCAGTGAGTGGGGTATTTCTTCTCCAGAGATATACCAACGCTGACGAGCTGTATGTGAACACCGTAATGCAAGTTTTCGTCATGGACGTGTAATCTACGTTAATGTGATGACTGATTTTAAAACAATGCAGTAAAATGGATGGCTTCAGCCGCTTGAATGTAGTTTTACGGTATCCAAGGCATCATATGATTTAAGTATTACACGTACATATGCATCCTTCTATTTATACTTTCTTAAAATGCATGGTGTATAAGCTAGAGAACAACAAGCTGATCGTCGTGGACGAGATGTGCCAAGTAGATCACAACACTGTTGTACACGCATTCAGTCTTACATCCAATAGACCATAAGTCATATTTTAATCTAACTCTAGTACAGAATGTTGTAGCAAGTCAACGTTTAAACTTTGTGACGGGATCCATTGGGATTCCATAAAAATTGTTATGTGTATTTATATGTATACTGATAGCAAAAGAAACGCAAGTTTCGACAAAATGAAATCTCATAAACGTAAGCGTTCATGTTTGTCTTCAATTTAAAAAATTGACGAAAAGCCAGAGTTGCGTTTCTTTTGCTGTTCAGTATATATTTGGAAATACAGTATTACGTTTATTCGTGACACTAAATGTTGGTCACTACAGAGATGCTTCAGATTAATAAGTGGATAGTGATCTGTGGGTGACTACCTGGACATAGCCTGCAGCTAGTGGCGTGGAAGGCAAGGCAAGGTCAGTTTGTAGCGAAGTCGGTGAAAGTGGGTACCTAGTGGTTCAAGCGCCGGAGACCCGGGTTCGATTTCCCACATGGGTACAGTGTATGAAGCCATTTCTTGTCATCCACTGCCATGTTACAGGAATGTTGTTAAAAAGCGGCGTAGAACCACTCCTCTGCGGATTAAAATTAGTAGATGTTTCGAACCTAGCTTAAATCAGAAAGCCAGATATATTCAATGGGAATGCGTTAACAGTTTAACATTGACATCAAAATTACGCTTTCATTAAAGTATATTTTCACAGTATGGGGAGACGTTTTTCCTGACTGCTGTACAATAGTATAATTATTTGGTTGTGTTGCGGTGGTGATGTCTGTACTTAACGACGGCCTGATATATCACGCCATCGTCCTAGTACACAGCAGCCGTCATTCGCGCTCGTCTCTTTATCCTATGGGTACCAGGCTAACGTTGTGTTATGGAGGACATCCACGAAATGAAGCCGTTAAGAATTAAGGGACAACAGGCCTGTGTCAATTTGTAGATAAACGCTAGAGCCATGCCGTATGCGGGGTTAAGCTGGCGAATCAACACGGCCACAGCAGGTAAACAGGGCCTCGACCCACCAGTCACAACTGAGTTAGGTCTCGCTTACTTAAAATAATACAATTGTTTGACCAGTCGTCACCTCGAAAGGGGTCGCTTCACACACAGTTACACAGCGTTCTTCATGGGTTTTTTTCTGCTAAAAGATTTGCATCAACTAATGTGCAGTTAGGTCATAAATGACATAACCCGAGAATTAGTCTGTCATACAGACCCTGAGGCAAATATATCCAAGTCTACGCAAGTCTAGAAAATCTGGCCAGTCTAGATTTCCACAGCTTATATGATGAAGAAAGTCTCTTTTTCATTATGTTTCACGTTTTTTTTAAAAACTTTTTTTTCTAGTAAAATATTTTCAGAGACAAGTTGTTAGTTTACCCGAGAATGTACTGTTGAATCTTTAGGTGGCTCAACTGTGTGAGGCAACATTGTAGCGTAGCGCTCCTTGCCTATGTCAGAACCGCAACGTATAGGTTGAAGTCCAGAGGTTGATTGTGCTTCCAATTGTGTCGGCAACATCTTCGCGAGTTGCTCAATTACGTAACACTCGGGGCTTGCCTCTGACATGAATCTGACACATTGAAAAGATGATACACTTTGACATCGATTGTTCAAAGAGCACATGTACCTGAATGTTAATTGAATATGCATTAGATATCAGTAACATAAATTATCACGTCATCACTTCATCCCTTTACAATTTACTTGCCATGAGGTCCTCTCCGATCTTCTGTGACGTAGGCAAATGAATACTGTTAGTTGTATTGTTATGTACAATCGCGTCATATGGCAATTAGACCTAAACATTGTCCGTACAAGGATGACAACAGGCACCCATGTATGTTACCTAATAAGAGTGCATGTCCTAAGTCCAGTAACAGATGGCCTTGCAATGAGTGGGGCTGGCAATACTGAGTATAACTGACATGTGTGCGTACGGCCATCATTCTTGTTCCATGCTACTTACCTGTCCATCACATCTGGACACTTGTGTTCTCCAACCCTCATCAATCAGGGTGTATACAAGTGAACACGTGTCATCGGATCAGTAACAGCGATAATACGTCAAATTATGAGTTGGTTCAAACAATGGCATCAGGTTTATTTACATCATGGTTGGTAACATGGATTAAACTCTTGTCTTTCAGAATAACACTCGTAACATCCGTGGATGTAACAATGAAAACGCTTGTTTGACAGTTACGGAGAGTGAGTGAGTGGGTTTTGTGTAGCGCAGATTTGAATAAGCTCAAGATATATCACTGCGTTTAATGTGGTCGACAGTAATTCCACCGATATTACTGCACCCTTGTATGTGATCGAGTCTGGGGCTGACATTCCAGTGACTGACGTCATGAGTACTGAGATATGATGACTTGCGTGAACCAAGTCCAAGTCAGCGAGTCTGACCATCCGATCTGGCCGCTGGGGTAGCGCATTGGTTAAAGTGTTCGTTCGTCACGCCGAATTCCCGGCTTCGACTTCATGCATGGGTACTATGTGTTAAGCCCATTTCTGGTGTCATTTTGATGGAATATTGATAAAATCGGCGTAAAACCCAACTCACTCACGGACCGCTGGGACCCTTTAGACACCTCTTGCGATGCTGCAGGTTCATTCTAACCAGGACCGTCAGGGGTTCAACAGTCTGGAGACACAAGTCAGCGAGGATTGTGTCCCTTAGCTTTCACAACCTTGATTATGATTGTGATTATGATTCCTGTTCACTTAGCACTATGTCGTGGTCGTTTGTTTCACATGAGCCGTAAATATCTAGACTTGCGTCATTGCAATCCATGCTCACATCTATAAGTGGTATTCTTATTGATGGCTAAGTGCTCTTGACTGATACCATCTATTTGATAACAATAATTATAATTCATGTCGGTCTCGTTAATACATAGAATTATTTTACTTTTATCGTTTGTATTTTATGTAACGCCGGTCCTCGGAAGCCCAACGAGATAAGATATACATATCAGGTAATACAATTATACAAGAGTCACATTTATGGATTTAATACAGTCTGCCGTAGAGAGCCCGCTGGTGTTCATTGAAAATATGTATTCACTGTAGGTAGCAACTTCACGTCCAATAGACTTGATGGGCTTTAGGTCTTTGAGAGAATCTGGTGTGACGGCTATGCTTCACCGAGCACTTTCAGACATTTAGAATGCATATTTGCTTTGAACCATGTGATTTTATATACTGTGATGAATAATAAGCATATTGACATTATCATTTTGTCATCGTGTATTGGCTTTATATTTCCTTGTGTGGCAAGGAAGGTGTGAGGCTTTGTATCACGTCGAATCTTTTTCGTGATCATTTGTTTCAAGATTGGAGTAAGTCGTGATTCACACTTTGTTTACGTTTTGAGGTTAGGGATCATCGGCACAGCAGGGTTCTCATTTCATAATTGTTGAGAAAGTGTGGCAAGGAAGGTGTTTCAGTTCATGAAATTTTGCTTTCGAGAATGCGCAGTTAATACACCCTTGTACAAGTCTTGATTCCATATGTTGGTGATCTCACCACCTATTCATGCTCTGCCGTTGAGGCTCCTACACCGCATGACATCTATTAAACACTATTGTAGCGGGTGACGGGGAGCCACGGCTGGTTGTGGCCTGGTATGTAGGGGGTGTGTACACAGCAGGGTGGGTGAGGTCAGTCTGCAGGGCACCCTGTCCACCTCAACTCCTGCATTGTCCACAACCGCTGGAGCAAAGGGACCTAGTCAGGACTCATTGTCCGCGTAGCAGCTCCGTTGTTTGTATGGTCAGTCTGGACAATACAAGTCGCCTCGTGTGTACACACCCAGATATACACCTAGTTTGTCCTTGTCTAAGACGTAGAACTACAATCTTGCTCTAATACTGGGGGTAAAATTAACAATAGTGTTACCATACCCATCAGAGGAGATTTGAGCCATGTGATCTGTTGGAGACTTTCTCTCGTCAAGATATTAGACAAACACCATTCACAAGTTCGAACAAGTGATTGCTGTAAACAGTAATTAAAACGATATTTTACTTCTGAGTATTTTTCTGAAAACAAAATGATCTTATTGTCCATTTACAAACTGTTATTTCAGATGCTACTGTATTGTCACATGTGCAGAGTCCTACAACTTCATAGTATACTTGCATGGAGTGTACCATTAACATTGAACCGTTGACCTTGACGAACAGTGTCGGAAGACAACTACTAGAAGATCGCGTGTGACAACACGCAATGAAACGCACTTAACAAATAAAGCTGTTTACACTTATTTCCGTATCTAAATTGAGTACATAGGCTGTCTACCAGAATTTACAGATTTACAACCCGTGCACAATGACGCGATGAAGCCAGGTATTTACTTCCTTGTCAGTTGATGTCACTTGACACTGATAGCGTCCCAGTCCGTTGATCCTGCCGGTACAATCCTCCACCGTAAAAGATGGTTTTACGTACAGGCTATCACGCGAAAGTAAAAGATCGTTTTGTTCGCTGTGAGATTCGTCATGGCTTAGACATCTCGTTGTCTGAGAAACTTATCGCATGCACCATTACAGGAGACGCATGTTGTATCCAAACAGGCTTTTCGCATGTTGTAGACTGTGTCGGAACGTTAGGGCGAGCCTGGAAACCAGTTAGGTGTCCGCGACGCAACAAGTTTCCTTTTCACAGTTGTGTGATTTCTTGCAAGTTTGTAAGTCAATACCTTTTTGCTGACACTTTCAGACCTGTACGTTCGAGACCTGCCAACGTTTATCTTTGATCTTAACTCACTCGATAGTGTTTCATTTAGATATCACTGACTGAAGTACATCGTAATGTGTCCTGAAAATTGGAATGGCTTACTAGTTATTTGTGTCCTGGTGTCATTTGTAATATTTGACAAACATACTCGATGCTCACACTGTTGATCGCTGAATTGTCTGGTCCAGACTCAATTATGTACAGACCACCGCCGTTTACATGGAATATTGCTGAGGTAAAACTTAACTCACTCACTGCCATGCATACATGCCGAATTGTCTTGCAAACTGAAGTTTTTGCAATGAGCGGAGGTAACTGGTAAAATCACATCCGTAACACAGGTAATGTCACCCTCGACGTCAAGGTTACCGTTCACCTTGACGTTCTTATGCACTCGTCTGGACGTTTAGTACTTTCTGCACCTGGAAATTCCAACAGGTGTTAATTAAGTGTAAAAGACGCTACATTGACCTTTAAACTAAGCCCTTAAGCCATTGTTTGCTTCCTCTTTGAGTTTACAACAGCTTGGGAAATGTTGGTCTATACTGAAGGTATGTCTTTGATTCTCCGCTCGACGTTGCTCCCTGACATACGGCCCCGTGTTACCTGATGGCAATACTGTGGCTATATGTTACTGCTCTCTCTCAGCTATCTCAGCTATGTCCACTGACCCAAGTCTCACCTGACAAGCACGTGGAATAAGGAAATGTGACAACCTCTGGCATTTTCATCCTTGTGCTAGAGGTGCTACTTCGTGACATGTTCAAGGCCGTAAGAATTAACTACCTTTTATGTATGATGATTTTTATTGGCTATGTTTTTTGTCTGAAGAATACATTGATATATCCACGGTCAGAGTGAACTCGCCGTTAAGCTGATGGTATTTAATTTTTTCCCCTTTCCCGTTATGTTGGTGAATGGGCCCACTAAGACAAAAGTTTGACATTATTCTTTGTGGGTTTGTGTGTCTTGGCCTTTGGTTATTTACGTGAGAGATCATCTGCTTCTTTTGTTTCAAACATGTATATGACATGACCTTGTGGCCGTATAACTGCCACAAGCGCTCGTGTCTTTGACTGCCATGTGCTCTCGTGTCTGAGGACGGACCATGTGCCCTCGTGTCTGCATGAATGCGACTAACGGGATCGGGTGGTCAGGCTCGCTGACTTGGTTGACACATGTCATCGGTTCCCAATTGCGCTGATCGATGCTCATGTTGTTGATCACTGGATTGTCTGGTCCAGACTCGATTATTTACAGACCACCGCCATATAGCTGTAATATTGCTGAGTGCGGCGTAAAACTAAACTCACTCACTCACTCTGCATGAATGCCATGTGCTCTCGTGTCTGAGGACGGACCATGTGCCCTCGTGTCTGCATGAATGCCATGTGCCCTCGTGTTTGCATGAATGCCATGTGAACTCGTGTCTGCATGAATGCCATGTGCCCTCGTGTCTGCATGAATGCCATGTGCCCTCGTGTCTGCATGAATGCCATGTGCCCTCGTATGATGGACCATGTGCTATCATGTCTGTCTGATTAAACACGTGCAATCGTCTGTTTGGTACGTGGGACACATCGCCTGTCAGTCTGTTTCCAAATGTATTCTTGCGAGAGTATGGTAGTCTTGTATGTCTCTTTGGTTCGGTATCCTGCTTGTTCATCCGATTATTCAGGTATCTTCGTGTCATGCAACATCTCTATCGTGATATTGGTGACAATGTTGACGCTGAAGTAGCCAACGTTGGCATCATGATTACTCGTGTTATGTGTCTTGAGAATGTATTGTAACAGGGATCGGATATGTGTTGACATTATAACAGTTCTTTTATGTGACAATTGTCGTCGTCCAGTTCGATTACGTTAAAGGTCATTATTAAAATAAGTTTTATTTTTTCCATTTTGTACCTCTTAACAGTGTGACAAGTTATCCATTTTCATGGCATTCGTGGAGACGTGTTCACTGTATGTGAAAAATGACAATATCCGTTGTATTTTATCACATCCGTAGTCTTGTGAACAGAGAATGGGCGACCTTTCGATTCAGGTTTCTAGATGCTATTTTTTGTTGCCCTGCCTGGGGTTTATTATGTAGGGAACACAATGACTGATCGGCCGAGGCCTCAGTGTGTTGATGTATGCTGTGGCTCAGTGAGGTGTTCACATTAAACTGTGACATGCTATCCCAGTGAGTTAGACTTACAAAAACGAGCTTTGATACACCAAAGTCATCACACTTGAAATAGTCTTGTATACATAGTTACATCAAGTATCATCTCACACGTTAGAAGTAGAGACAGAGCTGGAAGATAAGGAATCAGAGCGCGACAGAATAGTTTAAATTGGTCTCTCGAATTCTGCAATTATAGGCCAGGCGTAGGCTCGTTTTGTTTTATGAGCATCAACCATCCTGTTCCAGTACCAGCGGGACGGCGCTCCACGCTGCGAAAATCGTTGACAATATATGTGACCCACGGCAACACGTGTGCTATTTTATTACGCTTTTTAAAGATGTTCAGGGTTACTATTTAGCATTTTTTATGGGTGAATGGGATGTTATGACACAAAAAAAATTGAAAAACCGTGAAGGTCCCGGGATAGAATAGGCCTTCAGCAACACATGCTTGTCGTAAGAGGCGACTAACGGGATCGGGTGGTCATTGGCTTGTCTGATCCAGACTCGATTATTTACAGACCGCCTCCATATAGCTGGAATATTGCTGAGTGCGGCGTAAACTCACTCACTCACCCACTCACTCAAAAAGGTTGGAAAATGTTCCTCATAGTTGGTAGTTTTATACCACAATATTTCTACCTTTTTGGATATGGTTTACCAAAACTGTATTGTTATATTCTTATTCGTCTTTGTTTATAACATGTAGTAACACGACCTTTTGAAAGTAATTCGAGACATTTCCAAAAGCTCTTTGACACTGAGGCTGTGTATAAAAGGAAACGAGTCCAACCATGAAGGCTCTCCTTCTTGTAAATTCCGCACAGAAACCTATGCATTGAAGTGCTTCCTTATATACATGATGACGATATGAACCGTGATTCATATATAAACACGGAAATATATGTGAATATGTTAACACATGTCGTATCAAAGTTGGACAAACATAGCATGCATTCTTGTTACAAACCTAAATTAAAGCGTTCATGATATCGCTTACATGCACATTGGTAAACCTGAGACAGGATCTTTTCAAGTGTTGCAAACGCTTTGAGAATATATGCCAGTTCAACGTTTAGGTGAGATATCAACTTAGTTTATGGAAAGAGCAGAAAGTGCAGGTTGCATAACGTTGGGACGGAGGGGTGTTAGCAGAGAATGAAGCAGACCTACTACCCATCTCACCACGTAACCCCACACATATTGGTCACGAGGATCACCAGTCCCTTGCGGGGCGGTGGCCCGATAGCCTGGTGGCCAAAACGTTCGCTTGTCATCCCGAAGACCCCGGTTCGATTCCCATGCGAAGCCAATTTGTAGTGTCCACTACAGTGGTATTGCTGCAGTATTGTTAAAAGCGGCGTGATATTACACTCACTCACACCAGACACTTGTAAATGTTGATCTGTGTTGTCGGAATGTGGAATTCACCAAAGCACTGGTTACATGTGACATCAAATATAATCCGAAATCATCTCGAAACAGTTTGTCAGATTTAATCCCCAGCTCTACGCTAAGAGAGAGTGAGTGAGTGAGTACGGTTTTACGCCGTAGCAACAGTCCAGCAATATTAAGGCGTGGTACACCGTAAGTTGTCTCCACACCTTGTAACCATGTGGGGAAACAAACCCAGAACGTTTCAACCCATCCGCCCCTCTTGACTATGAACACCGCTGTCAAAAACTGAGTGGTATATGATAGACCCGTGTTAAGGAAACCTGATCGTTTGAATGGTGACGGTCCCGGGATAGAATCTTGAGCAGCCCATGCTTGCCATAAAAGGCATATGGCTGGAATATTGCTGAGTGCGGCGTAAAACTAAACTCACTCACTTGGATGGTAGCTGTGAGTCTTTTCCTAACGTATCACGCCTACATTGCTGGTAGACACCTAGTACAGAAACTTCAGACTCTAGCGCTAGAGCTGAGTAGGTCTGTGTGGAGGGCACAACGTGACGGACAGGTGGCCCAGCCAATCGCTCGCTTACTGAGACGGTCGCGACCATCTGTATGGTTAATATGACGCAATGAACAATTACAGCCACCAGAAAGTCGCATTAAGAAAGAGCGGACATCAGACAGGCTAGAGTTTTAGCTAGGAATGTGGGGCCGAAATGCACTCTCCAGCCAATGTCTGAGGCCTGTTGTAATGGAATGTGTCTCGATCAGGTTGTGCGCTGCTGGTCGCGTGTGACGGGACTAATGTGATAGCGTCACGCACTGTTTGGGATACATTTTACGTCGTTCATGCCAATACGGATGTACTACAGTTTTCCATCTCAATCGTGAGTACCACATGTCCCATACTCCGTCTTGTTCAATAAAATTGTTGTTCTGACCTACCAAACACGAACCAATTCTCTACCACTGTGTTTACAGCACGCATTTCCAATACCGGATATGTTCGTGTATGTTTACCACTGTCTCGTGTCGACAAGGACCTTACCAGCAGTCAGTCTGAACTTCTCGCGTTTCTGTTTCTTCTCAACTTTGTTTTGTCATACAGTTATGTGAGTGTTGCAAACTTTGTTCGAGCATTATTACGAAATATAATCTGATTAGACGCGGATGGTCTATAGTGCTGGTTCTCATTTAAAGTTTTGACATTCCAGCGCACCTTCTTGAAAAGAACCCAATCCCCGCACCCACGTTGAGTGGTGATACGTTGTAAATGTACCACACCATTTAATATCACCATAACTCAGCACAGTAAATACACTACTGAATAGAAGCCAAACGTCATATTCGTTAATAGTTCTACAGCCGGTCTAAAATGTCATAACATCAATTCCAGTAGATACCGGTGCTTCATGTTAGGAGCATATATAATCTTAGATTGATACCCGTGTTTCTAATATTCAATGTTTGTAATGTGTAAAAGCAACGCCGAGTAGTATTAGGACCAACACTCATCGTTTGCATAACGTAATCGAGTAAATGTTGACTCGTGCAGTTTTCAACGCATGAGATGATACTACGATTGTCGAGTGTTTGAGACGATGAGGCCGATATATCCCCAGAAAGTTATCTCTGCTTTCTGTACCAGTGGGACAACTGTCTCATGGACAGGGGTGTCATGAGTAACGAGGAGTTCTGTACGTGTTCACATCTGCATGAACCTCCATTAAATAACGCTTAAACACCAGCCCTGTATTGCGTCTACAGGTCGTGATTTCACGTATAATATCCGTCTGCATATGACCTTGTTTTGCTCTGGTGAGTATCATGACGGATACTTTTCATTGCCGACTTATCTTGTCGAAAAAAGCCCGATTATTTAATGTTCATCTGTCAAAATTATGTCCGGAATTTAGCAGTGTTAAGCTTAATGGATTCCTCTTGCCAGTTCATATTACAACACTCGTGCACGGCATGCCTTGTGATACTTATCCTGGGTCGTGTGGGGTCAGGCTTGTTTTGTTTTTCCTGTATGTCTGGTTGATTATGATACGGGCGCGAGTTAGCGTTATTTCTTCGGTTGTACTTTTGTGTCTCTCCCCACTTCAGATTTTATTATATTTGCTTTGGGTTTTATTTTCCAGACACAGCAAAGACGATTTAAAGTGCTGACTGATTGTTTCCGAATATGGGTCAAGGTAAGTAAGTCGACCGCGGAATTGTCAGTCAAAGTCTCTTGTATTGACATGTCGGTTATGATGACGCAAAGCATTGACTAATTGCTACGGATTATCCAATATGAATGCAAGTAGACGGAACACAGCGTAGTATCCTCCACTCTCATAAACGTTACTTTCTTTAAGTGGTATCTACATGTTGTTATGACATAAAAGAGATAACTTGCTTTATAAAGGGGTACATATCTACACCTATGAGACATCCATTGTGCATGCCTTCAGAATTTCTTTCATTTTTCTCATAAACGTTGTTGAGTACAGTGACGTCTCGCTCATGCTTTCGGCGTCGGGGCCATTTATGTATTTCGCAGGTCACTTATTTATTTTTTGTACACAATAAACAAAGCAACATAAAAGCGAGAATTTATGGACGTCAACTTCTTTATATTGAGGGACACGACGTTTCTGAGTATATTCCTACTCTGGACGTACTCCGAAATATCATGTCCCTCAAAATGTAGGAGCTGACATGGATAAGTTCTCACCTGCGTGTGAATCACTTCTTAATGGCGTTCAAAGAAACAAGTTTTTCATGAAAGTCTGAAAGACAATACATTTACTCTATATTTGACAATACAGCAGAAAATGTATTGAAATCGCACAAACGCATTTATCTACATTTTCATCGGCATAACATAGTACATGTACACCTGCGGAAATAATGTCACTTTCAGATTCAGATATCACCTTTAATACGTAAAAAGTATTAAGTGCAAAACTGTGTTGAAAATGTAGTGTAGAAGTCAGTACATAAAATTGTAGCAGCAGGTTCTCGGTCTAACATTTGCTTGTCTGAAGCATTTTGTATCTTACACATCCATCGTTCTCTGGTTATCAATTCACCCGGCCAAAACCGTAATTTGGCTTTCAGTCGAGATAATGAGTGTCGTTGAATATTTACATTCACAGAAGTACCTAATTACATCTAGAGGGCTACTATATTCACCTTTCAATCACTTTTAGCTTAATCCCCTTACGTATATCTGTTTTCATAAGGGATATCATTTCACGAGCGTCAAATACGCTTAAGCAAGCACAGGCACTCTAAAGAGGTTTGATAAAACAACCACTAATTGTTAAGCAGCTTATCTGGCCACAAGTCGCTGATTCTTTGCGGGTAGTCGGCTATACTGGTGTCGCCTGTGGCGATCGTTTCACAGCCTGAGGTCTATAATGCATCGTCTCAATGCTACTTATGCATGTGACGTGCAGATTGACATAGATGCAATGGAAGATGAAGACGTCTTGTTAGTTTTCCGTGTGGACAGTTTCCTTATGAAATTCTCCGTTTGTTTTGTAAGGAAAGGGTAATGATGAGCTCTCTTAAATTACTGTAGTTAAGCGTAACATCACACCATGACTGACTACAATGAAAACTGAACAGCATAAGTTTCGAAAACATGAAAATAAGTCTTCTAATTAAACAATATGAGAAAAAGTCTTTGACAGATTTGCGTTTCTTTTGTTGTTTGGTATATAATAATAGGAAATTACCGTTGATTCCGTAACGAAGTTTGAGTAGTTTGTGAGTGTGTATATAAGTCCCAAATTATATCGATACGACTGTTATATAAACAAATGAAACATTCAACTTTCAACCAAACTCAGCTCAGTCCACACCCTAATGTACCCCTTCTCATATTTTAATCTGGCCCATTAAACCAAACTGAAGCAAGTAACGTGATTCGTGCACAGTGTATATTCACAGTTACACATATTGGAGAATTGGTAAATTCTAAATTTGTTGATGTCTTGCGAACGAATCATGCTACACTGTTAAAATTATTTCTCCCAGACTGATTAACACAACCCAAAGGATAATATCAAGATCATTTCACACTTATTTCAGTTTTGTCCCGAAAGCGATCGGCATCAGCTAATATTACAGCGCACAAGAGCGACGATGTGACGGCTAACACCAATGGCGACGTCGTCAAAGCTGAGGCCAACGGTTCCGCAACCCAGTCGACGGGAGATGATACAAAAGTGGATTCTACAGACACGGATGGAGGTAGCATCATATTTTCTTGACTAAGACATTTAGTACTTTTAGCCTTATTTTGTCATGATCACAGCCGACATGATATTTTGCATGTAAGTACATAGTAGCTAAGACTATTGGTTAAAATGTTGACATGCCAACGTTGATCATTCGTAGAATTTCCGGTTGGTAGTCGTGTTGCTAAAGACGTGGGTTTGATTCTGGAAATGGATACAACTTGTGAAACGTTCCCCAGCGTGACATTACTAGAAGCGGCGTAAAAGTATACTCACCTACTCATAATGTTCGACGTGATTTTGATGTACGATTTCTAAAGGTCACCGGAGAAAATACTTGCGGGTATAGCGATCCCCGTTTACTTATCAGGATGCAAAGGTATGGTAAGACATGTACTAATCAGTCCTGCACAACGTGTAATGGGAGTTAAATGGCAATCGTTTTTCAAATACTTTCGTTTCTGAAAGTCGAAATGTTAGTTTCTTTTGTGTCCAGGCTCAGAGCCACAGGTCAACTGTTGGTCGAGTAGTATGCTTTCCTGTTGCTTGCACTTTCAGATGGCTTTGGGCTAACCTAATGGTTAAAACGTCCTCTAGCCAAGACCCAGGTTCGATTCCCAGATGGGCACAATTTCTAGTGTCCCCCTGCTTTGATAGTGTTCTATTGCTGAAAGCGGCGTCATAATGTCTAACTCACTGGAACGCTCAAGAAACTTTTACCTGCACAACAATTTTCGACACAATCGACATGTAACCATTTTTTCCCGTATATCTATTTTGAGGAAGAAAATGCATTACAACTCCGCTTCATCTATGGAAAAAAGCCATACACTATTTCCATTACGCTGCCCACTGTCATCGACTACTTGTCAAAGACGTCCACGTATTGATTGTTCAGCATCTAAAATTTTAAGAGCCTTTGAAGAACCTTCCTGTTACTTTGACACAAGGAACACTATCAACTAGTCACGTTTAGCCAACTTGTTGACCCGGAAATTCCCTTAAATTACGTAGTCTTTCCGTAGCCAGTGCAGTAGTTTGTCGTTCATGACTGTATTTGTTCGCGTAACAAAGCTGCAATGTTTGTTATGTTTTGAACGCTTATTCAGCATATGTACACATGCATTAATCGTAAATACAAGATTTCTTTAGTATAGTTAATCAAATATACGCCGGTTAAGTGATTTGTGAGTATTGTTACCTAAATATATCTGGTATGTTTCCTGGAGCAGTTTGCGTCCATTATACGCAACATACACTTGCTCGTCATTCGTGTCATACTGCTGGCAGTTTTGACACATGTAGTTGTCTGTACCAATCGTCATACCCCCCCACCCCCAAACACGCCTGTCACCCCTCGGGCAAATTCCAATCGACTGTAGATATCACCTGATGAAAGACATTCATATAGGCAATAAATCCCCCCACCCGGTATGGGGGTCATGATGGCGGAACATCTTAAAACTGGGGAGGGTGGAAAATACACCTCAGAATAACGCCGCGGGAAAAACAACATATACCCCTATTAATACACTATTCCGAGAGGATAACATACATAAGCGATTTGATTTGAGAATGCAGCTTACCCACTGACGCAGAAGAAAATACGAAATTAGCTGTGGCCTTGTCTCTGTGCGAAAACGTTAACTAGTCGCTATCATATGGGGATGTTGTCCCGATATGTTTCGTTCCACGATGATTACAGAATCTCCCGCCCGCATCATCTGATTGAATTCATGTATAATTGTCATAGATGGGATTTAATATAACGCGAATGGGGAACAACTGTAATCAGTCGCTTTCGGCGTATATGAGGTGGTGAGGAATGGGGTTTGAGATTATTGGTCTTACGTAGATGCATACATTAAATATGTACACACGCACGTGTCGCATGAGTATGTATGTGTATATTTGCCTGTGGCAGTGTGTATGTACTAGTTCGTACTAATGCATGTTTATAGCACAAGCTGATTGAGATACGATGCAGTGGGGTAGGTTTGGCTCGTCACGTGAAACATCCGGGTTGGATTTTTAAACATGGGTGCAATGTGTGATGCTCATTTCTTACAATACAATACAAAATGGCGCAAAGTACCGACTCCAAACCGCCCATTGCCTCTTTCACTCCATCAATGACGAGCGTTAGACAAGGAAACAAGAAGTGCCACGCTTTAACAACTTTTGATATCAAGCTGCTAGGAATCAAACTCACCAGTCAGACGGTGTATCCACTACAGCACAGGGGACGTGCCAGTCAATGTGAACAGTCAGATAACATGTTTAACTAGACCATGGGGCAATGTTATCGTATTCTTTGCTCTTTTTTGTACGTTGTGATCTGATAGCTTTTTAATTCGTTTTGCTCCACTGAATTTGCCCGGCGTTTACTAAACTGTCATTTATACCTTCCCGTAGCACCAGTTAAAGAAAAAAAGAAGAGGAGAAGATTCTTCTTTAGTCTGAAGCGCACACGTCCTGGAAGCGGGCGGAAAAAGAAGGCGAAGAAAGACCGAAATGGACAGGTCAACGCCGACACGTCCGGCAGCAGCAGCAAGAGTGGTAATAGAACCAGTACGTTCTGTAGGATAGCACTTGGTGGCAGAACAAGAACGTTCTGTAGAATAGTCAGTGAAGGTTTAACAAGGGCATTCTGTGGAATAACCTTTGGAGGTAGAACAAGAAAGTTATGTAGAATAGCCTTTGGTGGTAAAACAAAGACGTTCTCAAGACTAGTCGCTGGTGGTAGAAACCCGTACGTTCTGTAGAAAACACTTTTGTAGTAGAGCCCGTACTTTCTGTAGAATGTCCTTTGGTGGTACGTTCTATTGACTAGTCGGTGGCGGTAGACTATTCATTGGACAACATATTAGTGGTAGTAGTGGCACTGGTAAACCTCATTTTTCTGCAATAGTTTGTTCCAGCTGCTAGTACCAGTACCCTGCGCCCCTAATATCAAATACAATTGTTGTATTTACCTGGAAAGCAACATTCCTGTGTTGGATATGTCAACTCGAATGTTAGTTTTATTTTTGACCAAAGATAATAGTACGCGAGTGATGACGTCTTGTCAAGTGCAACATAGACCAAGTATGCAAGTCTGCAAGCGCTGAATGGGGCGCTTGTCTCGTAAATGTAGTCATGGTCTGTCCTGCGGGCAGTAGGGCACCACCGGACAATGGACACGGTACGCTGTTATCAGATTCATCGGCTTACCGACTCGATGAGTGATGCGAGTCATGTACAGAGTTGAATATATAACGACCCATTGTTGTTCACTGCACAATTGACGTCGAGACATATCTCTTCCACAAACCCGTCTTATTCTCAGTATTATGTTTCAGGTTTGTTTATGGACGAGTTTCAGATTCCGATACCGGAAGACGATGGTATTGATTCAGTCAGTCTGTCCTCAAATGGTAAGGTCAATCTCACTCGTCAATGACTGCAATATATTGTTTGGTACCTGGAACAACATATAATGGCAGTCGAATCGTATTCTAATGAAAAAGATGATTATCAACAAGACATGTAATACGATTTTCATTATCCAATAACATTTGTCTGAAGCTGTAATATATCTTTATGAAAGTAGGATATATTCCACTTTGCGAGTATACCACTGGACTAGTGCCAATGAATATGAGAAAAATAAATATGTCGCCATACAAAAAGATCATTTCCCAAGGAATGTAATAAATTGTCACGTTTTTCTTTAATTTCTCTTCATCCGTTTCATCACTAACATTGAATCCTGTAAATCTACTATTCTTTACTTTTTTGAATGACATTCATAAACTTTGTACAGAATAACCCAATCGTAAAACTGTATGTTTAGTGAAACATAATAAAGCGCAAATTATCGAAGTGAATTATTGTAAGTATATTATGCCAATGGTGATACCTTAACAGACAACCCATGCTTGCCATAAAAGGTGACAATGCTTGTCGTAAGAGGCGACTAACGGGATGGGTGGTCAGGCTCGCTGACTTGGTTGACACATGTCACTGGTTCCCAATTGCGCAGATCGATGTTCATGTTTTTATCTCTGGATTGTCTGGTCCAGACTCGATTATTTACAGACCGCCGCCATATAGCTGGAATATTGCTGGGTGCTGCGTAAAACTAAACTCACTCACTCACTCCCTTCACAGACAGTCACAGGTTATGTCATAAACAAAATCCACAAATGTTTACCAGAAGCAAACCATATGAAATAGTTAAGGGCAACACTACAATATAGTCTGGAGTTGTTGGTAAATCTCAAGGTATGATCTGATTCCATTCATTTTTTTCATGCAGAAGAGAAAGATAACAAGAAGAGGAAAGACAGTGGTATTGCCATAAGGCGAAGCAAGCGAAATTCCAACAGTAAAAATGGAAAGAAAAAGAAAAAGAAGTCAGAGAAGAAGAAAGAAGAAAAGTCCAAGAAGAAGAAAAATTCCAAAGATGAGGGTAAGAACAACGTTGTCGTGACTGCTGCTGACGGATCCTTGAACATCAACAAGAGCGTAGAACCGCTCCATGAATCTGTTGAAGCTGCCGTAGATGAAGCCAAAGTATTAGCATTATCAGAGGAGAATGGAACCAAGATTCTGACATCAGATAATGCTGCAGAGGAAGATTTGGTAGCAGCTGTCACTGCTGTAATGGATTCCAGCGTGTCTAAAGATAGGACTGAAGCTGTACCATCAGCAGAAGAAATAGTAGCACCGTCGACGGCTAAAGAAGGGACATCCGCTCCTTCTACTGAAAAGGAGTCGTTCAAGGAAGAGGGACGAGAACTCGCTCTCCAAACCATTGTTGAAAGTTCTGCACAGGAAGAGCTACTTCAGTCCGTCGAGGCGGCAGTACAAGAGGCTGCACCTTACACCGAAACAACTGAAGCAGAAACATCTTTAGCTTCTGTAACAGAGGTTGACAAAAAGCCTGTTAGTCCTGCCGTATCAAACGCTGGTGACAATGGCGTCTTAAAGCAGCGTGTGTCTCTGGGACCAAGACTGAAAACGGCAATTCTGAAGAAATACAGCGGCGCTGGAGATGCACCACCGGAAACCAGAGTTACTTTGACTAAACCCAAAATTGTAGAAGTAACTGACCTAGTACCACCTCCTAGGAAAAACAGACCCCGACGCACCCTGTCGCAGACGGCTAGCACCACTTCTAGCGGTGATCTTAACACTAGCACTAGTAGTAGTGTAAGTCCGTCTTCACCTAAGACGGATGAAGACACAGCAACTGTGCCGGAAAAATCGGATGTGGAATCAGTTGTTGCACAAACAAGCATTGATCTGAATACTAATGACAGTAGCGACGTAGATCCTTCAGCATCCACCATAGACAAGGACAAGAACACCGAAGTTACCACGCCAGAAAGGTTAGATGTGGAATCAGTTGTTGCACAGGCAATTCTGTCCAGCTGTGATGTAAATACGGACGCCAGTAGTCCGGCTGATCCTTCAGCATCCACCTTCGACATGGGCAAGGATACCACCGTTTCCTCGTCAAAACAGTTGGATGTAGAATCAATTGTTACACAAACGTTCGAGGTAAATGATCTGAATACTAACGTCAGTCACGACGTAGATTCATCAGCAACTGTTACAAACAAGGATACAACCGACACTGCTAGGGGAAAGTCCGACATTCAGCCAACTGTTGCACAAGAACTCAAGTCCAGCACTGAATGCAGTAGCCACGTTGATACCCCCCCACCTCGGACAGATGAGGATATACAAGGTATCTTTCAAGGAAAGACGGATACAGAATCAGACTTGACCTCAACGATCGTTAATGTCGTTGATTCCCAAATTACAACTGTCCCTGACATTGAGGTAACAGGTGTTGATGGGAGTACAGTTAATGATGCTGGGTCGGTTCTCAATGCAGATACTCAACGTGTGGTAACCGAAGCAGTGTTAGCTCCTCTTGAAGCATCAGTTGCACTTGTTGAGAATGAGCATGAATCTCCTGTTAAAGCCATTCCTCTCCCTGAAGCAGTGTCTGGGGATGGAGCTGGTTCAGAAGTCGTGTCTAGTACGACACTTGCTGATCAGACTGAGACAGCTGTCGATGACATGGAGACAAAGGCAACTTCACTCAGTATTGAGCCAGCCCCGAAAGGAGAGGCGAAAGGCGATTCTACACCTTCAGAGTCTGCAGCAGATACAAGTTTAACAGAGCATGTCACATCTCGAGAGCCCTCAGAGGTTATGGAAGAGACTGTGACATCTCAGTCGAAAGGCATGGTTGAAGAGTGTACTTTAAAAGATATCGAGATTTACGTCGAACCTACGAAAACATTTGAGGCTGTGTCCGAAAAGCCAGATACAACCACTGAACCAGTAATCGTGATAGAGAGGATTCACACTGAACCTTATTTCGGGCCTCTTCCTGGCAGTGAGGATGGTCAAAATGATGACGCTGGGGATGGTGGCGGTGTGCTGGACGTCACTGATGCTACGAAACAGAAATTCTCCCGCGAGACCGGAGAGGTTTGCAAAGAATGTGTTTGTGAGGTTGAAGTTCAAATGAAGGCAGATGAAGAAATTGCTGAAGTGAAAAATGTTATGGAAGTAGACGAAATCTCAGAAGTGGCCGAGAAAGTCATGAAAGTATCATCGGAGATTGAATCAAATCAAAGTGATCATCTCTGCGTTAGCGATACCGCTGAAACGCCCTCTGAGGTTTCAGACGAACGTTCGACAAATGAGGACAGTTCCGGTCTGCAAGCGGAAGACCATGACGAAAGCTCTAGCACAGCAACCGACAGTACGATAGTTGACGAGGATGAACACAACAGGACTCTTGTTGAAGAAAAGAACGCTTCTAAAGAAGCTGAGGAAGCTTCAGATGAACGTAAACCAGCAATATGCAATGGTGACTCAAATGGACTGGCTCATGAGAGTGGTAGTGATTCTAGCTCCAGTGTGACAACTGAAACCTCCCAAGGTCAGGAGCAATGTAAAGACACTGCTGTCGCTCATGAAGGCGACAGGAAGGTTGTGGTAGACGGTAACGATGGGAATATTGAGACATTGGTTGACAAAGTTAATAGTCAACACGATTCTTCAAGCCAGAGCGATAGAGATATGAGTGATAATAACAACAGCAAAATCATCATCTCGTCAGAACAAGAGACCATCCTTGAGACCATCCAGAAAGTGTCGGGTAAGTTGATGTAGTTAAGTCTTGAGTCTTAATATGATTTGTGTATTTCTCTTAAGGGAGATACAAATAATAACTTGTTTTAACAATGAACTAGGTACTGATTCTGATGCTGCTAATAACGGTTGAAGTGAAGGTAAAGGAGTGACACTTTTGTAAGATCATGATATATACGACCCTGACTATGCAAGGATTATGATTGTAAAGCTGTCACATCGTTCCTTTACATTGGCTTATGTCATCTGTAACATCTTAGTCTTAGCGAACCCAATTTGCCATTGTCCTCACTATTATACGAACATGTATGTATCTTGTCAGCTTCATTGTCGTAAGGGTTGCATTTGCCTCTTTCAGTTTAGACCTAATACAGAACTCGCGAAGTAACACTAAAGATGCACAAACTTTGAAATCAATAGAACCGTGAAGGTACGCTGGGCTGTTTTAGGTAGCATAAAGTCCTTAGGATCATACACGTGCCGAGCCTTGGATTTCTCTCATTCATGCACACCTGCTCTACGCTTTACATTCCCTTTATTCTTTTCATCAGTATTTTGGGACCAGAAAGTTAACACATGTATTAATGCAGTGTTTGTGATATACCGCTCAAAGTGTGCGAAGGATCACAGTTTTTAGGTTGTGTTCATCTGTTGAAATAGCCAAAGATGATATACTGTGTGAAGATCTGTTTTATGAAAACATGTCAACATTACAAGGCACTCATTACACAATAAACAATCTATAATCAATAATAAGTTAAATCAATACTCGGTCAAATCACAGTATTCGATTCAGGCATGAACTTGATAAAATCAAGAAAACAATCATTGTCACCTTCGCAGCAAAGTCCCAGAAGCGTGTTTGTAATCCACTGAATGCGATCGCAGCCTGATATTGTAGTCTCTTGCTCCCATTAAGCGTCTGGGTAGTTGCAAGGGGAAACTGTTCCATTCTTCAGTAAGAGCACTGGCGACTTCTCTGGACTTGCCGGAAGGAAGGCGTCTTGGGAGTCAGAGTACAAAACATTAACGCAACAGGAGTGCAGTGGCAGAAAGTAGGTGATTCTGCAAACACGTGTATGACGGAGCGCAATCTGACATCCGCACGTCGCTGGGTATCTTGTTCAAACGTGTTGTACCTATTCCATGTCTTTCTGATCTGACACCAAAGATGTTTGCAACGTGATATTGTGCTGCCCTAGTTTCAATAACGCCAATCCATATGCCCATTTCGTCATCAGTTGACGTCTTATCGCTGTTTGTATAATGGCCTCAGTTGGTACCGTCTTCAGTTCCATACTCTCTCTGATAATGACGTGCAACGATTCTGTCATGATAAAGGTAAATCATGCTCATAACATAGTGCCTGTCTCTGTTCACCACATGACGGGGGTCCTCTGGATTTACCCAATCATTTCACCCATTGATATTTCAATATTCATATGTTGTATAAGCTTTAGATATTAAATACGTGATCTTTAACAAACTTTAAATGATTAGTAGCAAAAAAAATGAATATTATAAATCATCTGTCACGATAAACCTTTTTATAGAATATTGGTCTTAAGATCAAAATGACTGTCAATGTGGCTGTAAATTTACCATTTCATCATTCATCACTCGATGTAAACTTTAAGAATGTGCGTTCTGTAACAAGCAGTGATACATCACAGGGAAGTGTGGTACAAACGTTTAACCACAGCAAAGTCGAGTTAAAAAGGTTATTGCCACAAATATATTTTCATTTACACCCTATGCAGTGCTTGATATATCACATGTAACCATTTATGGTATCATGGCTTATGCTTTTTCACATTTATGGTTAGCAATTCAGTAACACGTTCTTCCATTTAAAACGTTTTAGACGAGACATAGCACAATAGCAGATGCCCTCTCCGCAAAGTATAGCCCATATATATGGTTGCGGGGTCGCATTTCCATGTAACGACGTAAACCGACCAGCGCGACATGATATAGCCATGCCTGTAAACATTATCTGGATTAATGTGGAGGGGTCATTGTGTCAGACCAAGACGGATTTCAAACAAAACATCTCGGCTCCTGGTCTGAAGTAGGTTGTAAATATACACCACTGACATGTGGGAGATTGTAATTTCTAGATTTATTACATGGAACCTCTTCTAAACCATAACACAGGAGTAAATGACATTCCAGTGTACTTGTCTAACAAAAGTAGCCACAGACTTATACGACTGGCTATTTTAAGGTGATTAAAACTGCATAGGTTTATTGGGTTACTGGGTTAACTGGTTTTGAGAGCTCAATGAAAAGGCGAAATGGCACGGCTGTGGACATTGTCAACGTACATTGTTATTGGTGCACTACTTCGGATGCAAACAGTACACAACTGCAAATGGAGATGATGGGAAATAACTTTGTTGACTGAACAGAACTCCATACAACACCACACATGAAGACCTACTAGTCAATATTCTCAATCCAGGAAAGCTGAAATGGCTTTAGAACATGATCCCCAGATATTTGGTCTTTATTGCCCTATCGGTTTCTTAACAGCCGTACAGAAAGTGAAACGAGGTGTCACAGTGTGGTTTAGATTCATTTATGTTACCGACCGTATGGAAGCTCCACTTGTTTGCTGGGCACAGACGGAACTTCGCCACCTGTGATAGTAGTAGTTTTGATCTTCCGATGATACTTAAAATAGTTTAAGTGTATTTATGTCCAATGAATACGAGTTGAAATTGATCTGACTTGAATGTTTTAACTGGGAATTTGATACAGTAGTGGCGCATCACGTTTGGCTATGCGTCGTGATAATCAGAGCATGCTTAAATAAACGAGGAGGTAATGTGTCTGTGTAAGTTCCTATTCAGATCGTGGGCGATGGGGTTGCTCGTCACGCCGAGTACCCGGGTTCGATTTCCTGCATGGGGACAATGTGTGAAACACATTTCTAGGGTCCCCCCACCATCTTGATATTACTGGGATATTGCTAAACTAACTTCATTCACTCATGTACCAAATCACTTACATGGAAACTCTTGTCGTAAGAGGCGACTAACGGGATCGGGTGGTTAGGCTCCCAGCCCTGATTTGGCTGACACATGTCTCAGGTTCCCAACTGCGCAGATCGATGCTCATGTTGTTGATCACTTGATTGCCTGGTCCAAACTCGATTATTTACAGACCGTCGCCATATAGCTGGAATATTGCTGGGTGCGGCGTATGAATTCACTCGGTCACTTATTACATGGAAACTAGACATTCGTGAATGGCGGTTATTTCTACTGTTTCTTCTGTAGGTTATATGCATTAATCATGCGATTCCCAAATATTTGCGAGTGTGTTCGTAGTTTCACTAACTGGTACACTGTACTACTGTGCCGTGAAGATGAATGCTATTTTTGTGGTTAATCCCACCATGGATAGACTGTCACGTTTTGTGCTTAACTGTTTCCCCCTGAACAATGTACAGTGGACGTGACGAAGTGGGCGTTAGCACGTCCTGGAGATGAAATATATCCTTATCCATGGGGAAGACAAGCCTAATGCATTGCCAGATTCACCCTTTGTCCCAGATGAGAAATTCCTTTTTTCACGCTTGCCTTCAGCTGACCTCTCAGCTCTTACACGGGAACGTCAACACACTTGGCTCAGTAAGGTACATTTGAACATCCCCGAAGAGTATATATATATTCAACTAATATTAACCACTCTTGTTCGAAAGTTATTTCATCAAGGTCTTGATAAAGCTTTCAAAACGTAGTGTTGACTCTGGATGACATTTATATATTTTATTAATCAGTGACGAACTATGTGAGATATGACCCGGGTTATGGGTACTGCAAATGAATTGAATTTCGTTTATCAGCCTTGCATCAGAATGAAGATTTTATGGATATCAACTTCTTTATTATTATTATGTTCCTATAATAAAGAAGATGATATCCATGAAATCTTTATTCTTATGTATTTCACTTCTAAATGCCCTTTAAAACCTTGCACCAGTTTGTTATGGTTCCAACAAGATATGCTAATCCTTCAGCGGACATCCTGTGTTTTCACTAGATGGTACCTTCGTGTCCTAGTCTTTGTAATACCTTTGGCTTTAGGGTAAGTGTTTTGGCTGACGATTCAATGCATTTATTCCAGAGAATACACGTAGCTTAGCTTGATTAACCAGGGACCCCATTCCGGATAACGTGTAGCGTGTCACACGCTTCAAACCATGGAAAGATATAGACCTTCATAAGAATCAAGGCTAAAGTAGTTATGCATTCTCAGGACGAAATGGGTCATCCAGATAGTGTTGTAGATTTTAGAGACGCCTCGGTCGGTTATTCATCTAATCACAAACTGCGCTAGGGTCAATGCATGCGTCACCAAATCCGTTATTCCGGGACACGCTGATGACTGAAAGGGGAGAGTTGTGACAAATGCATTTAATGCTCAAACCGTTTATGTATTCCAACACCACGAAATAAAATCAGATATCGATCCTACAATAGTTATAAATTTTCACTAAATATGATCGCTACGGGTCTTGCCGACACTAATCTGAAAATATTTTGAAATACCGATAAGCGTAGCTCACGCTCATGATGGTATAGTTAGTTAATGTTAATGAAATTAATGAAAAAGGGGATATAAGAACGAGAGTATGCAACAGTTTTATGGACGTAGTACTCTACACGTGCTTTTGTTTCAACCAGAAGACTAATTATTTCTTTTTCTCACATCATATGTGCATTGTTCTTCATGACTCCAGAGATAATTAATAATTGTATTGAATTCCTCGCTTCAGACAACCACGAATGGCAAAATATGAACATACATGACGCATGACAACACGTATTGCATTTGTTCATGCTGTGGATAATTCCTAATGTTTATACTGGAGTGTACCCTGAATGTTAGCGCTGTGTGTGTTATGCTATGCATTTTACCTTTGGTAAAGCAGAGTCACCTTGTTACGTTACAGATCCCTCGAACCTAGTCTTGTCCGGTAATCACACGCCACCTGCATCTGCCGAGACGGTGGCAGGGGAGTGACGCCCACGCACATACGGTCACGAGACTACACAAATAGGCAGCAGGGGACCCCACCATCTACAGAGAGGAGTGAGACGATTGGTTGGACAACTGAGGGAAATTCCACCTGCAGATATGCTGAGCGCGTACATATTCACAACAGCGCCTAGTGTTTCAAATAACACGTATTTAGGCCGACGAAAGCATACGATGTACATGTGTTTGTTATACTGCTGTTGGTACTGCTATTTACAAACGGCCACTGATGTTGAGTTCCATCTCCGATTGATATACGTGTATGGGTGCGTTTGTGCACGCCCATATGTTCGTGAGATATAGAGTTCACATGAAACTCTTTATAGTGCTCAATTCACAACGGTCGCCAGAAGAGGACGTCCATCATTTGTACATGTTAATGTGCAGTTTCATGGATCCCAAATGGAGTGATCAGAAACTTGCATTTTTCTTTATGTTAATGTAATATGAACTATAGTTCCAATGTGGAAATCACTATTTATGAATAACATATTTAATACCAAAGAGATTTTGTAGCCTGCAATATGTTCTGATATGGTGTATTCCGTGTTGGTTGCAGCCAATTGAATGAAGCGGTTGTGTACTGGAAAGGTAAGTTCCAACTCTGAAAGTAGTCTTCAATTTCAGACAAAACTGAAAGAAGAACATATTCCAGCTAATGAAATTATACATCTAGCTACTACAGGTTATTCTCTGCATGCCGCATACGACATGTATATGGATATACGTTTTATACCATGGTATGTTTGATATACACAATCATATCTACCACCGAATACACAGGGCCAGTGTACATCAATATGTACTAGTACAGCACCTCAGTAAAGTCTGTGATGGGATTCAGTATACACGCATATATAACAAGGTAGCTTGGTTGTGATCACATTAAAAAATACAAGAACACTGAACAATCTGTTCAAATTGTGTGCATAAACCTTGTTTTTTCTTTGTTCCTACCTACAACCTCAGCCAGCGATGGATCATATGTGAATGTGTCAGGTAACAGTGTCAATTTATTGCTTAGACTCCGGAAATACTTAAGGTTCATTTGAATATTTTCTTTTCCTAAAGGCAGCACATTATACAAGCTTATATACTCATGAACGTAATTTTCGAACATCACTATTCATGCAAAGATCTGTAGCTGGGTCAAGAGGTTGCAATTCTACGCAACATTGATAGCAAGGACATATTGTTTTCCATCTGTGCTTCATTGTTAGAACTCCAACCGGTATATCTTAAGTGGCTTAGCCAAGTTCATCCATACATCTGTATCATGTATTAGTGGTATATTCCATATTTGCTACCACGAACTAGAGGGGAGATAACCACTGTCATTATTCCTGCCTAGAGAACACATTACGGGTCCACAAAGCATTATCACCTTACTCGAATACTACTTAACGAATACCAGGTTCGATTATTTGTTTTATGTATTATTATTATTATTATTGTACATACTATGTATATGCATATTAATCGATCATGTTTACATCGATTATTATTATATTTTGTTAACGATAAAATATATTGAAATAAAAACATAAGAAAAGTGTGTCATCATAGTTGTCTATCCAGTTGACTCACGAATCGTCGCCTGAGCAAAGCTGGCATTTACTGAAACGTTTGAAAGATAAGCCAAAATTGGCTTCTTCTTCAAATCAGTCTTATGATGGTGGGCGAGCTGGCTAAGGCGCCAGGCTAGTGATCCAGCGAGATTTCGGGATCGAGCCCACCTGTGACCGGGTGTAAAAACCTTGGAGTCAGATTTGTGTGCAGACTCTTTCAGTATTGTCACAACCCCTAGTGTACAGTACACAACCCTGTTCACTTAAAAGAACCCAGCTCCGTTGGTATATGACCAGATGGTGGCCACATTGTACACTCCCCAACGAGTTGAGATTGAAATACGATGTGCTGTTGAGATTGACATCCAGTAATCGAGGGAAAAATACCAGCTTCTTGAGCATTCATTCGTGCGTGGATATGTTATCTACCTTACCTTACCTTACCTTACCTTACCTTACCTTACCTTACCTTACCTTACCTTACCTTACCTTACCTTACCTTACCTTACCTTACCTTACCTTACCTTACCTTACCTTACCTTACCTTACCTTACCTTACCTTACCTTACCTTACCTTACCTTACCTTATGGCTGATTTCAGTTTGTCTCACAGGAATGTAAGTCAACCTGCAACCGTCATTTACCAATGGTTCAAATGATCGGAGTATAGTATATTGAACACCAAAAGAAACGCAAATTTCTATAAAATCTCGTCAATTTTAGTGTTCATGTTTATTTCTTCTATTTAAAAGAAGTGGGGGGGGGGGAAACAAGTTGCGTTTCTTTTTCGGTTGAGTATATAACTCACAAGGCCATCATTGAATCGTGTATGTTACTCGGGATTGCATTAACTCAGCAACAAATTCGCAGCAATAAAATATAACCGCATGTACGATGCTCATCCCTATTGCCATGTGTTCTCACGTTTAAGAAAGCAGGTCTGCTTGCTGTTTGTGAAGTAATTTGAAAAGGCGCTTGAAAATAAACATCAGTTTTCAAGCGAAAATTAATACCTTAAGCCGACCATATCTGCTGTCGGAGATATGCTGGATTCCAACACAGTGCAATGAATGACGCCACATTGACTCGAATGGATCGTTGTGGACTTTACATGTCTACCTTTCACCAAACACTGAAAATGGTAACTATTTGAGACAAGTGGTTACCAGTCATACTCTCATGGTGTATGTGGAATAAAAAAAAAGACTCGTGAACCCTGTTTATGCTCATGTCAGCACAGCCCTGCAGGAAGGAGACAGAATGATATAAATTGACATTCGACGTTTGATAGGGAGTATGTCTTGCAATATTGTCTTAACACTCATCTTTACGGTCTAAATGAGTGTGCCGTTTATGGTAAATGACATGGCAGACTTCAAACCCCTAATGCAATAATAGTCATCTGACGTTCAACGACTTATGCAGTAAATTCGTCAGGTGTCCCTGTTAGACTTGTTCTGTTAACCTATTTATGTCACTACGGATATGCAATATCAGTAGTTAAAACAATATCCTCGTATTGTCCAGTGTATATTACAATTCAAATTCGAAAAACCTCAGATCGGCAGTTTGTACCAGGTGACCAAGAGGTGATCAAACCAATGGAGGGTATAGAGCGACCTCAATTCAACTCAGTAACTTCTGATTGCTTTACAATGTGGGTATTGACGCAGTTCCTCTATTCGTGGAGTACTGGAACTGCATCACCCCTACTTGTGCAGAAATAAACCCCCATGTGTATAAACCTAAATTACATTTTACCTCACACAGTGTTTGTATTCTGGAAAGTGAAAGTCATATTGATTTCCGTTACCTTTCTGTGAAATCTACGCTAGTGTTAGCGTAATTAGAGAAACAGTCACAAAATATGAAACAGTATCGAGCATCGAGCAGACTCAGTAAACACTATATCAAAGAGCTACCCTACGTTACCATAAAGGGGTGATATTCACTTACAATTGTACCCTTTGGCAGCTTTTGTATGGTACTTTTTGATTGTCATCACGAAGGAGTTTCTTCTGTTGTACCTCAAACTTCATACAGTCTAGAGTGAACTAGAAACATACCAACACTCAAAGAGGACAGATTGAATATATAAACATCCCTACAGCCATCACAGCTCCCTCGATAACTCGCATTCATTTAGGCTGCGCATCAACTTTGAGAAAATAGCCTTCAGGTGTTAATGCTTCCAGTCAACTCAGATGTATTTTTCCGTTACTAATCGACACCACTAGCTGATCAATGTTAGAATGAAAGTGTTTATTTTGTCAAATATATATGCAGAGAACGCGCACACCTGTGAGTAAGTGAGTTTAGTTTTACGCCAGTCAGCAATATTCCAGCTATATGGCGACCCGTGAAGGTCCCGAGGTAGAACAGGTCTTCTGCAACCCAATTGGGTAGATCGATGCTCATACTGTTGATCACTGGATTGTCTGGTCCAGACTCGATTATTTACAGACTGCCGACATGTAGCTGGAATATTGCTGGGTGCGGCGTAAAACTAAACCCACTCACTGACTCACTCCAGCGATATGGCGACCGTCTGTAGATAATAGAATCAGAATCAGATCAGAAATTGTAGTTCCGAAGATGAATATACCTGGGGTAATTTTAAATGCGGCATTTTGTGATTTAGTCGGACACGTTACACTTGTTTGCGGAGTCATCTTTCGCTGCTTTCAAGCTCTAGTGATGTAGGCTGGTTAATTTACTTCCATCTGAGGTTGTTGACACGCAGCCAACATCACCAACACCGACAGCGTCATCTTCCTACGTCACGGTTGACGTCACTGAGAGGCACCTATTGAAAAACATACCTGCATTCCACATCCGATAGCCGAGACTGTGTTCGGGGAGACCAGTTCAGCACTTCTGTATGAACAGTCCAGGCGAACGATTCCTAAAAATAAATACAGTCAACAACTCAAAGGGTATTGAGCTTTGATGAAACATTAACACAATGTCGTTCTTGTTTGTCTTTCTCTCGCGGATATCAACGTATTTCTACGCTAATGGAACTTCATTCACGCACGAAATTGAATACGGGTACACTAATATTGATGGATATATTGGATTATAGCCTCTCCAAATGATTATTGACATATAATACGTTCTTTACTTGCAACATGATAAATGTGTTTTATCATACTGGCCAACGCCAGTGCTTCAAGTCTCATTATGTGAGGCATACTGTTTATGAATTGTATTCGCACCTGCTGCTACAGTACGAACATCTCGAGGGAGTTTAAAACCGACAAACATTTTTCTCCATAAACAAACGAACAACGACTTATAGATCTTGTTCGTTTACGCAACCCTTACGGTGGCATTGTGTATGCTCTGTTTTGGTATTTCAAGGTTTGAACGCTAATTGATTACAGATTATTTCAGTGTCGCGAGTACAGGCCACTCATTCTGATTGTTAAAAGTGGTACATGAAAACTATTATCGTATGTACTGTAGGCCACGCGGTCGCTCCTTAACAAAGTGAATGTTATGTAATGCCGTGGACAGATGCATGGCAGATGGCACAATGAGGTTACTTTATTACACACGTTTTTTGAATATCGTTATGACTTACGTTTTGGTTTTTTGAAACAGGTGTTGTGTAACCAGTTGAAAGTTATCCAACATGTGGAACCAAACTAGGTTATTCAACGATAGTGACGTCATAATGCCGAAATTTCTGTTGTCACCTCGATATTTTTAATCAACATCGATAACTCCATTCAAGCAGATTTTGGTAAAGAGCCAAACAAAGCATTAGATTTGTGCATAGGTAAAAGTCAATTTCGGTGTCCTGGGTGTTAGTATAATCTTTAAAAATGAATATTTGTAATGGTATACTTTCATCTATAAAGTACTTGTGACCGAGTTATCTCGCTTTTGTTTTGTTTTCACCCGGTGCCGTCTGCCTGATTTGTCCTCTAGAATCACACGGATTCCCTGTCCTGTGTGTAATAAATAGATTATGGAATTTATTGTGTAATTTTTGTAAAATGTTTTAAATTATTCGTAAATTTGTGTGAAATGTTTTGTAATCTCTGTGTATACAATGTAAACAGCCGTAGTTAATAACCGGGTTCTACCACGATCACGTGTCCACCACTTGTCCCATGTTAAACCCTCTATCCCACTGATCTGTTGGAACATTGTTAGTAAAGATCTGCTTTAACTGCCCCAGAGTCTAAGATTTTAGCTGATCCTACACCATCCAGAGTATTCATCTTGACAAAGCCTTGCAGGTATCGTTATTTAACTCCGTGTATCAGGATAACACCTCTGAAAAACGTATTACATATATCTTAATTTTTGTAGCAAGCAGCCCGAAATAACGTCTTTCTTGTCATTTACTCGTTTCTTATTCTGTTGCTACAAATATATAATTGTACGTTGATAAGAACATTAGAAGTTCAATACAACTGAAACTGATGTTTTGAGGCCTCTGGAAGAAACCTGGCTGGATGCATTGTCAGAGTTGCACGTGTTATTGTTTCTTTTTAACTTTTGAAACATTATGGGCATGAAACTGTTTCTGACAATATAATGTAATTTAACGCATCCTCTGTTTTGAGCTATTACCTGGGTTTTATAGTGGTCACTACATAAATCATTTTACATATATTATGCCATTTACACCAAACCTGTTTCCAGGGGACAGTCACAAGTGAGGGTTCCTATGTACTGTCGTTTGTGTATTTGTGCAAGTCGTTTTCTCAAGGTGAACTTTCCTTAACAGCTATGTGATTTTGAAATTAATGCGTAATCTGTGATAGTTTGTGAGGCGGCTTTCAAGGTGATATTGGTTGAGACGTCTTTGAAGGTGATATTGGATGAGACGTCCTTGAGGATGATGGTGGGTGAGGCGTCTTTCAAGGTGATATTGGTTGAGATGTATTTAAAGAAAATATTGGATGAGACGTCTTTGAGGATGATGGTGGGTGAGGTGTCTTTGAAGATGATTTTGGGTGAGGCGTCTTTGAAGATGATATTGGGTGAGACGTCTTTGAAGATGATGGTGGATGAGACGTCTTTGAGGATGATACTGGATGAGACGTCTTTAAGATGGTAGTGGACGTGACGTCTTTGGGGGTGATATTGGATGAGACGTCTTTGGAGATGATAGTGGATTAGACGTGTTTGAGGGTGATATTGGATGAGATGTCCTTGAAGAAATATTGATTCCTCAATGACACAGTGAGCTTCGATCTGCATGTAGCAGTCCGTTGAAAGGGTATAGACTTTATTTATTTAATTCTCATTAGTTTCCGCGTAAGAAACGCATGTTGCCATGTCAACTGAATCAGGCATTGGTGTGAAGATTCTGTGGAGTATGCTCCATATCAGCAATGTTAGCAATAACCGATCAGTTAGATCCTGAACAGTTTACAATATACAAATCATAGGTTTTGTAGCATCGTTATCTACGGACAGGGCAACTGCTAAGTTGCCCATATACATCAAAAGTAATAAGTGATTACATGCTTATTGAACTGCAGACATCATTAACACTCTGAAGCTCTTATTTGTCGTTCCAATAACACCAACACACACACATGGCACTTCATGTTCCTATGTTAAAAGTAGTAAACAAATGTTATCAACAAATGACATGTGTAGCTGTACTAAATCACCCTTCCGAGTCATTTACCTAATGACGGGTTTTGCGAAAAGTCACCACCACTTTTTGTCCTCTTTTTTGCTTTTCGTGATTGGCGTTTGCACTTTAGCAGGTATTGTTCTAAAGAAATGGAATGTAATCCCCCATGTATAGATCCATATTACAGTTTACACTGAATGATCTCCCAGTGGTAAATAACAATCACCATCATTTATGTGAGTGCAAACATAATAACCTAACGGAAGCACACACATAGATGGGCTGTACCGTTCTGAACACGACTTAAACACGCCATGGCCTTGCAACCCGTCCCAGCAAAAATTACATAATTCTTCAGTTAATTGTAAGTGGAGATTAATATGATGTAGATGTAAACTCATTAACTGCAACAGTCCTATTATCAGACTCCAGATGTGACCAGTTCATATGTCAGTGGAACCTTGAGGAGCACTGCTACAAGTGGCTATATAAATGTAAGGGTTCATAGTGAAGAAACCAGAGTTTTCAGACCAGAGTCTGTGAGATGTCATCAGAAATGGGCTACAAGAGGCTATATAAATGCAAGGGTTCATAGTGAAGAAACCAGAGTTTTCAGACCAGAGTCTGTGAGATGTCATCAGAAATGGGCTACAAGTGGCTATATAAATGCAAGGGTTCATAGTGAAGAAACCAGAGTTTTCAGACCAGAGTCTGTGAGGGGTCATCAGAAATGGGCTCCGCAAATTGTACACATTTTCAGACCAGAGAATGTTCCACTTGGCTTAAAATTAAACTTTTTCTTCACAAATATCCGAATATGTTTGCATAACAGTACAACAATCGTTTATCGGTATATTTGAAAGAAGGCTATAAAGATGAGGTATGGTGCAGAAACAGATTTTCCCTGTATGATGCAAATATCACTAATATGACCTCGTGGTCGTTTTCCAAACTAAAAATGTCGATGGTCTATATTGGAAATCTATTTTACCAAGAAAGGGATTGTTATGTTATTAGTCCATCTTTGTGAAACATTAGGGGACTAGCTTGTATTTTTGGCGAGACACAACGTGTTACCTTCCGCTACAAATTTACACTTTACAATGTAATCTCGCTAAATGTCGTTTTGCACAGAGGTACATGTATAACAAAGAGCATTTTACATTGATCCACAATCAGAAGGCTTCATGCCAATCCACGATTCTTGAGAATGTTGTTATGAATAACAATCATATGATAATGACACCAGGTGTTCGCAAAAAAGTGGCATACTGCTCTACACGTGGCATCCATCAAGAAATATATATATATATATATGAGTGTGTGTGTGTGTGTGCGTGCGTGCGTGCGTGCGTGTGTGTGTATGTGTATAGATATTGCCACTAATTGTAACGTCATTCTCATGATGACGACAAATAATATGAGCATTTATATTGTGCCAAACCTCAATCACAAGATGAGTGCTCATTGTGCTAACAGTCAAAGCAGGCATATTATTACCCCGGATAACCCATGCTGGCTCTTAGGCGCTAGAGGGTTATAGTCACATGACTTATCCCACCGGGTACCCATTTTCTGCTGGGTGAACAGAGGCAATTTTTAACAAACTCACTTGCCTAAGGTGAGACCACATTTATCACATGAGCTTCGTTGTGGGGCAGAGCACCCACTCAACACGGGCACCCATCCAAAGACTATCCGAGCTCAACGTTGCTTAATTTCAACTAATTTATAACCTGAGCCCCATGTACAGGACCACAAACCACAACTACTACAGCTGTGCTTCGCCTATGACGACACTTAGTTGTCATTTATCACCTGAAGAGCCGCAGAACGGCGAAAGATCACACACACAACAACAACCAACATTAATTAGTGAAAGAGAAAGCAGTTTAAATATTTGAACCGGGTGTATGTTTGCCGTGTGAATAGACTTTCCAAGACGTTTTGGTAAAGTCTACAGGGTTCAATGCTTTCAATCAATGTGATTATTTAATCACCCTTTAGTAAACACAACCTGCCGATGTCTGTTAATGTTTAGACTGAGTGTGGTGATTCTTTCATCTGAAGGAATTTCCTCCCGATGAGTTAATTCATCTGGTTCCATCAGTCTGTTGGAAAGTGACGCTTGCGCCCAGTCACCTGCCATTGTCATCAAATATTGAAGCAACTAAATCTGTCGTCATGTTCTTGTGTTACGATCCATCACGACGCACACAAAAATACGAGTCGGTTGTCTTGCCCGCTCGGAGCAGAGAAGATATGTTATTTTGATGGGTCCAGATATGGACACAACGATTTCACCAATATCGGGGTAGCAAGACAATGCATATATTACTGTAATAGCGATAGAGCAAATTAACAGAAGATGAGGCGAGTTTTCCTTGTTATTCGCCTCAAGAAAGAGACATGGATCGCAATAACTGAAATTTTGTGCGACGCGTATACACTTATGTGTTGTGCGACGCGTATACACTTATGTGCTGTACGACGCGTATACACTTATGTGCCATCTTAAAATTCACAAAATGGCTGCCATGTAAGTTTCGCCTTCTGTGATCGGGTGAAAATAAAATTTGGTTTCCAAATAATGCCTTAAGTCGCCTGATATTTTCAGTATTCAGTAATATATACAGCCATTTACTGCAGATACAGAGTAGAATACAGTGATTTTATGTACTCTGTAGTAAGCGATGTCCAGATACCTTGAACGTGATCTATCAGATCCTGCTTGGTTTTATTTCATGTAACTTTCTTTGTAGCCTGATTTTCAGAATTCTCTCCATACATTTTCAAGGATGTTACGGTTTGGGGACTGAGGAGCAGGCCAAATTCATTTTCTGAATGTCATTCACACGTTTCCACGGAATTGTCTGTCTAGAAACATGGACAGAACAGTTGTTCTCTAGTAATATATAGCCCCGGCATGCTGGAACTTTGGGTATTACTGGCCAAAGACTGCCGTGCAGTACATCTATATACAGTGTTGAGTTGATATGAACATCTACACAGACAAGGGTCCAACAACTTCAAAACAACTACACCTCCAAAACATGACATTGAGACGTGGAGCACTGTTATCCCTACACACACCAAAGCACCGGGGTTTCCCCTTTCCAGACATAAACTTTCTGGTCCTTTCTTATAACAGCTGAGTATCATCTGAAAATATTACCCTGGACCAATCTCTATTTTCATTCCACCTCCAATGTGTTCTGGCAAAGGCTCTTCCCGTGAACCTGTTTTGAAAGGATATGGTGGTTTTCTTCTTCAAAACTCTTCTATGAGCCGCCTTTATTTTGTTCTCTTGGATAGTCTTACTTGAGATATCTGGTTCCAAAGGGAAGCTATTCCTGTAGAGACACCATTCTGTTACATTTAACAATCTTCAATAAAACCCTAGTATTTCTGTCAGTTGATTTTCTTCTCCTGCCACTTCTCTGGTGATTTTCTGTAATTCCTCCTTGAGGATACCTCTTCAGGATTGTACAGACAGTAAACCTATCGATTCCAGTTATTTCACCTACTTTAACTGACTTCCACTCTGGGCTTCTGAATTCAAACTGCGGTTTACAAAATGTAACAGGTGTTAAGTCAAAATTGTACCCCCGAAAATTTGAAACCCTACAACTATTGCCAAGATGAAATAAACTTTCATATAAATAAAGCATGCTAGTGACAAGAATGAACCACAGCGGCCATTTAGTGAACTTTAATATGGCACATGAGTGTACGTGCTCGGAGATCCAGTTACAGGAGAGGAGACTGTAGTTTATTTAAATTAGCATTTAGACTAGGATTAACATGTATTAATTATGTATAACTGATTTCCCACTGCCTACTTTGTCAAGGCCCATGTTTGGCACATCCTGTCAAAGCACATGGTAGAGTAGCTTGGAATGTAAACGCAGGTCAATGTCAACATGAACGTGAATGTCATTGTGTGTCAACAACGGTTTCAAGAGTTTTGAACATGGCTACATCTAAATGGAAGAGAATAAACAATTCTGAAGAGCAAGATACATATTTATTGACAGCTATATTTGAGGGAAGTGTAAAATCATTGAGTATAAAAGTGTGACCTTTGTGATCCTTAAATCCAAACACAAACAGAGCTTGAGAATTAATAAAGCTTTCCTTCAATGCCGAAGACGTTAGTACTGAACAACCAGGTCTCGGGTAAAGGTTGAAACTTACTGCTAAAATAGAAAAAGAATTAAAGAAGACGGGTTAAGTTAACCCCCAAGTGACTGACGCAAAGTTACACTCATTAGATAAAACTGATGAAAAAAAGTAACGTAATTCAAATTCCTTTTCTCTTAACATCAGATAAGGTCTCATTATATCACGGTACAACTGGTTGGAAGACTGTTCCAACGTCGGATGTTGCTGTATATCGTGCCAAATCCGGATCCCTCGCCTTTAGAGGTGTGGGATGAAAGGGACAACATCTACGTCGTGTACCAAATACTCCAGATAACGTTCGTGATTCGACAGCAGAGAAAATGTAATAAGTCCTTCCAGAATCCTCATTGCTTATGTGATAGACGAATGAATATATAACTGCTCTTCCCGTTGCGCGCGGTTGGTATGTATACCAGTTACAGTGTTTGACACTGATGCGTGATTCAAAGGACAAGGTATGATAGAGGCCCTTATTGGCCCACAACATGTCATGATTATCAAAATTTTACAACACGATAATTTTAGCATAAAAGGAGCTAAATTAATTGTTGAAGTTACCTCCAATTGCATTTTTATGTTTCTAGTGTTGTTAGTTTTCCTCTTTGAAGACCTCAAAGTTAACATATTTTACAATATCTTCTAGAAACCTACATTTTCTGATTTTCAGAGTGATAGAAAAGTGTGAGCAAAAGCGTGACCCATCCCAATTTTTTCACCACATATGAAGCGAGTAAATTAGAATGTACACCTAAAAAATTGTAGTGGGTCACGCTTTTGCTCATATCAAAATCTTTTAAAAAGTACATTTTTTCGGTTTATGAAATTGCCCCATACAACATCTAAAAAATAAACATTGACATAAACTAACATCTTTAAAAACAATCCATCACATTTACACATCTGTGCCATGATACATTATATTTTGAATGGTTTTGTGCTCTAAAATACACATGTCAAACATCGTTATTAAAATTTTCAATATCATAAGGCACCCACAAGGCAGATTTATGAGATGTAAACATTGGTGTTTGGTTGTTGGTCTCTGCTAGAAAAGTAAGAAGATGTCTGAAGATTTTCAAAATATGATCAAGTAGTACTGTAAAGGTGAAAATCTTTGTTATTATGTAAGAATTTGATCATAGTTTTTCTATCATCTGTGTATCAAACACCTTTGAGTCACCTGTCACTGTCAAAATAACACAGTCATTCAACAGGATTGCCATGTATAAACATATGCATTTTCCAAGAACTTATGTACCTTGATGTTTCCAATGACATATTAGATTTCATTTAACCAAAATGACTACACTTAACTGTATGAAAAGGATGTTTTAGCTAGAATAAGAACATTGTATCAAGGTCTAGCAGGTGATGAACACAAGCAGACGTCAAGTCATACATAGTTGTAAAGTGTAATATATAAGCTTAAATTCACAGTGGGAGGCAAAGGAATATGTAGGCTAATGGTTGCAATAGTGGACTGGAGGTTTCTTTTGTTATCAGACATGCAGGTTCAAATCCTTGTAACTCATCTTTCTTTTTTTCAAAGTTTGTTTATCAAGTCTACAATGTTTAACTAAACTGTTTCACATCAAATCCAAATATTGTAATTTTTTCTTAAGTTTGGTAATCTATGTTACAACACTTGTGAAACAAGCTTTAATTAACATCATGTGAATCTTTTGTTAAGACACTGACCATTTGCCTTTTCAAGTCAGTCTTGTTGCCTTTGTTCCCAATATTTTAAATTCATATTTTATACATTTTGATCTACTTTAGGTTTATACACTTTTGAATACTGCAGTTCTTGAGAGTGAATCAGATACTGAGATTGATAACTGTGTGAATGAAGAGTAATAGTGGATGTTTTATATCTTTAAAGTGGATAAGTAGTGAATAATTACTCTGTGAAGTCTTTTGAATACTGACTTTAACATGTGCGTGGTGTTAATATGAACCTGCACTGACATTGAAATTTCACCCAAAATGGGCCCCTTTGAGGTCAAGACCTGTGATTTTAGTGCAACATGGTTGGCTATTGTAATAACATATGATGATTGAGATGTTAACTGTATATTTGCTAAAACTGGTTGTAAATGCTGACTTGTAACACTTACTAGTTAGAATGAAGCTGTGCCCAAAATGAAGCTTCACCCAAAACAGGCCCCTGTGATTCTTAGTGCAACATGATTGTTATCATGCTTACATGTTGTACAATGGACCCATGGATTACATTTGCAAAGAATGCTGTGGATAATGACTGAGTTTTGGGGACACAATTGGCAAGTAATTGAATTAACAATGTTTTGCAACCCTAATTGGGCCCCTTGAAGTTAAAACATTATGACTGACTTTGACATGTTTTTCAGCATGACTACCTGTCATAAAATTGCTGTAATTTGCATGTAAATAAAATAACAGTTGTAAATAAGCCATTATGGCACACTGATATTTCAGACTTCTTGTTATTTTTCATGGGAACTGATAAAACCCATTCTGCAGAAAAATTACACCTCAGAACATATAAAATATAGCATTTTTATGCAAAGCTAACTTGTCTCTAAACAAATAACATGTTTTCAGCCAATTCTGTTAGTGGGCCAAAAACCACCCTTATCATACCTTGTCCTTTAAAGATTATTTGAACAGTGAACGGCTTCAACAGTGATTTTATGTACTCTGTAGTAAGCGATGTCCAGATACCTTGAACGTGATCTATCAGATCCTGCTTGGTTTTATTTCATGTAACTTTCTTTGTAGCCTGATTTTCAGAATTCAGTTTTGCAACCCTAATTGGGCCCCTTGAAGTTAAAACATTATGACTGACTTTGACATGTTTTTCAGCATGACTACCTGTCATAAAACTGCTGTAATTTGCATGTAAATAAAATAACAGTTGTAAATAAGCCATTATGGCACACTGATATTTCAGACTTCTTGTTATTTTTCATGGGAACTGATAAAACCCATTTTGGGCCCCTCTGCAGAAAAATTACACCTCAGAACATATAAAATATAGCATATTTATGCAAAGCTAACTTGTCTCTAAACAAATAACATGTTTTCAGCCAATTCTGTTAGTGGGCCAAAAACCACCCTTATCATACCTTGTCCTTTAAAGATTATTTGAACAGTGAACGGCTTCAAAATACCGATGTTAATTCAGCACAACTGTTATAGACAGTTTGAGACTTTACCATACTGGCAAAAGTCAAGATCTATTGTGTTATATGGACGAGGAATCCCACAGACACAACCATCCAAAGCGCCGTGAATATAACCATACACAGAGAGTCTGCAGTTACACAGTACCCACCAGAACTTCTTTGATTTTCCAGAGCCACTCCAGTTGGATTCATATTACTAGTCGAACCATTGGTTTTAGAATCCAGTTGAACCTGGTCCATAACCTTGCGGCTACTTCCTGGAAATGATAACGAGCAGGGACGTGGAATAACAAACAATGGTGACAGTTGTTCTTTCTTGTTGACCTTCGCAGGATCTTTCATGACAATGATGATGGTGGCGACCACGGACAGAACGCTGATACCGAGGAGACACGTTAGATACATAGTGACCATAGGAATATTGTCAGATGATTTGGGAAGAAGTTCACTTACGATGCTTATGAATACAGTCAGAGAGAGAAGACACGTGATGGCATACGAAACCTTCTCTCCACAGTCACACGGAAGTGAGAAGACGAATATGTTGAGAAATGAAAGCACCACCACAGGTATAATCACATTGAGAACAAAGAACATCGGTCGCCTTTCAAGGTGAATGTCAACGTAAAGGAAAGAGAAGGTGGAATCTGCGAAGGTCATTTCAGTAATGTACGCTCTGGAACCTGAAAGAATCCATTCTCCATTTTCTGTGTACGATTGGGTGTTTACATCAACCAGCGATGATACCATCTTCAGCTCATTTGAAAAGTAGCTGATGGGTAGAAACTGGAACTGGCATGTCTGAACATCAAATGGAAATAAAGTCAGATCTAACTTGCAGTTAGTAAGAAAATTTGCCCCAGGTAACCAAGTTACTGTACCGTCACTGTAAACTGTAATGGGGGATGTCTCGTCTTTGAAGACATCCCGATCCTCCAGAGACACTGGTACGATAACTTTCGGTCTCCAAATGTCAGTCAGTGGAGGGTGCATAAACTTTATGCCACTATAATCCTCAGGTTTCCAGGTGAGAAACTCATCTTGCGATGTTAGATTCATCCACACGTTGCTGTGAAGAGTCTGTCTTACCTGGTCTATTTCAGTTATGGCCACCAAGTTGAATCTGCTGTGAACGTCAGTATGTTTACTGTGGTTGAATACTGGTCTGATTTTAGTGCTGTAGTTTCCAAACATGTCGCTGTACAGTCTCTTCATCCCCTCAGTTCTGCCTGCAGCAGATCTGCACAGGGCCAACAACACCAGCACATACGGCAGCCTCATCTTCCTAAGTCCCCGTTGATAGTAATGAAGAATTGATCCGCAGCTATTTATTAAAAACGTTTTACATTTTCAAGTGATAACAACTATTTATGCTTGGCGGATGATTGGACAAACAAGACAGATAGCCAAACTATTAAATCACCACCGAGCTTCAGTATATCTATCAAACTCTTTGACTTTAGTCATTCAGCAAGCTGTTGACAATTACACCTCTAATATTCCAGCACTTAAGGGACCTCATCATCCATGCACACTGCTTTTTCTCATGAAACTGAATTAAAGGCTTTGTTTACTCATCAGTATTGACGGATATAGATGATTGAAATATCCTTACCCAAATTACCAACACTCGATATGTTTTGAATATTTACATTGTGCCTGCTGAAAGTCATAAGGTACGAAGTTATTGGTTTCGCCTTTGTGAAACATTATATCCCTTACATGCTGTTCCTAATGTAGGAACACCTTCCGTGAGTAAGAAACTGGCCGACATTTCATCTCCAGAAAGAGGGAGTGCTCTGTTAGTTTATCCTTTGAATGTATTTACATGGTAAACATCGATCACGCACTACAACCTGACTGTATTAGTATGAAAACGACTCTCCCATTCTAGTCACATATTGTACCTACTGTTGGCCAGTCAGTCAGCCTCATTTATGAAGCCAGTGTTGTTGGTGCACAGGCGTTTCTGTATGTATCACTACAATTCCGAGTTTGGAATGTTTCGACCATACAAACAGCACAGTACCACGTAAAAAGATGTCTCTTTGTTACGCTATCACATTGATTTATTGATACCGCAGATCGATAACAAACGCTATTTTATCCAAAACTACAGAACGATGAATTGGACCTCGAGGTGGTAATGATTCAGTTTCAGTGTAGTGAGGTCGGATGTGCGTGCGTGCGTGCGTGCATGCGTGTTTGTGTTTGGCTACACTATATTTTTCTTCGCTGTTCTTGAAGACAAAGTGTTTCACTCAAGCTATTTCCAAGACTCTTGAACTAAGCACCATCAAACAATATCGAGGCTGATCCCTATTGTTGGGAAAACCCAACCATAATCAACAATATGATAAGCCCTGATTTTCAGCCTTTGATACAATACAAAGTTTTCGATCATTATGAATGATCGTCGGATCCACTTGTCATTTTTCCGCGGTGTATCTTGGCATCACTTATCGTTCTGTCATCATAAAAACAAATTTTAAAACTGTACCTTAAAACAGCTGGATACTATTTTTTAAATCAATACATATCGGGAAAGACCGGTTTTAGAGTATACGACATGCAGTAAAATGTAAACTGAAATATTGAAAGTGTCAGTGTATATGAATTTCTAAATGTTATCAGCTATTGCTTCTCCAGGGAACTGACAGCTGTTAAAGTAATCAAATCAAAAGATAAACTAAGTCAATATCTTTTCTTTCCTCTTCATGTGTAGATATGGTTCATATGATGAACATATTTTTTGTGTCACTTGAAGGAAATCAGTAATTATTTCTATTCCTCTTTCACCCTTTACGAGACACGTGAGATGGTCTAGTTTCCATAACAACTGGAGCCTCCAATCTTATATGGGTTAAACAATGTCTCTTTGGCTGCCAGAGGGTGTACCATCACCTTCCAGTACATACATATGTTTCTCTATTTTGGCAGCTTGAACTATGTGTAAAGACAGGATCTACTTGTTGTTTACACATATATAGTGAGGACGTGCACCAGACAATTACAATTGTGTTGCATTATTGTGCTATTTCATGATGTTTCTGGACTGACACTGTATAGTGCCTACAAATGAAAACTGGGCATAATTGGAATCACTACACAAATATATATATTGACGGGAAAAGTGCAAATCATGAAATTACACACAAAAGAAACTATTTGAACCGTTATCAAAACAACCTTGAATAAATATGTAGCAAGGCACTATGCATGAAAAGTAATGTCACGTACCGCGCGTAGCAAATGTACTTTCTACTAACGTCTTGCATGCCTTTTGACACCTGAAGAGCGCACTCCTGATATTGCAAACGTTTGATAGTTCTCTACCCACTGAATGTTGGGGAAAACGTCCGTCTGTCCGTCCATCCGTCCGTCGGTATTCATTTTATCTCCGGAGAATAACAAAAAAACGTTCAATGTTTTTTTTTCAGCAAAGGTTTGAGATATATCAAACAATATCTAAAGCGATATCTATTGACATTTGCAATTTTTTGTCATTTTTATTTTTCTCGGTTTCCTTTCAATCGGTTCAGTCTAAAATGGAGGGTGGGGTTCCTTTCAGGAGCACAAATCGAAAACCGTTCAATATCTTTCAACAAAACATGGCAGATATATGAGACAGATCCCAAAGTGGTGTCTTTTGTTATTTGCAAATATTTGTTGCTTTTATTTTTTCCCGGTTTCCACAGAAACGATTCAGACTTAGTCTCAAAAGGGAACTGTGAGCTTGGTTTCCGAAGCACAACTCGAAAACCTTTCTACATCTTTCAACAGAACATGGCAGATATATGAAACATACCTCAAATTGGTGCCTTTTCCTGTTAGTAGATTTTGGGCATAATGATCTTTCCCCGGCCGGCCGGAAACGATTCAGACATTTCGTTCCCGGAACACATCTTGAAAACCTTTTCATTATCTTTCTGCAAGCATTGGCAGACACATCAAACAAATCTTAAAGTCGTGCCTTTTTGGCATTTACAGAAATTTGGCTGTTATATTCTGCATGATTTCCATGGAAACGGTTTGGACTTAGTCTGCAGAAACCACGCAAACCATTTGTTCAAACCATTTGTTCAAACCACTTGATTTGTTCTTTGTAATATGTTGTGGCGGTGTGTGGCGGTGTGTATGGGGTAGGGTGTGGGGTATGTGGGGTGTGTTTGGTGGGGTTGGGGTGTTGGTCATCGTTTCTTGTTAACACCTGACGATCACACACCGAATCTACGGCATGTCACGGGTTACCGAAAATGAGCGTCTGACTGACCCGAATCGATTCAATGCTGCCATTTTGAGGAGGCATAACATCTCATGGCCTGACACAACTTGGACACCATTTGGAATGGGCAAGTCTAAAACACATTTGTGTATATGCATATCGATAAACTGCGTGGAGCTCATGAATGTCTAAAACTGTCGTCGTTTTAGGAGGGTGAACTGATTTGTGTTTTCCATGGTGGCTGGTTAGGGCCATCGCTTTATCGCCTTAAATTTTGGAGGCGAGAAAGCGAGACAGCGATATCACAAGACGAGAAGGCGATAACGCGATATGGAGTAAAACTTTGATATACTGATAAAAGGTTATTCATATGAATGAAGAAAGAACCTCTTTGAAAGTGTACAAAATGCAAATGTATTACCTTAACTGTCGATACAAGACGTATGTTTCATGTATTAGAGAAATACTTTTCTCTCATGGATTTCGCTACGTCTGGATGTCTCAGAGAGGCGGTGATGAAACTTTATCTTTAAATAGATTTAAGACTGTTGCAATCGTTATGTTTTCTCAGTCATGGAAAAGTACATTGAATAACAGTTCTCGATACCGTATTTACCGAGAGTTTCAAAAGTATGTAAGTATGTTAGCTCCAGAAAAATATTTATCATGTAGCTTGGACAAAAAGTTTCGAAATATTTTGATCACAATTCGATGTAGATTATTAAGGCTGAAGTATAATGAGTGAAGATGGTTAAATGTTGAGGTTGCTGAACTCAATCGTCTATTGTGCAATCTAGGTGTACTTACTTATATGTACTGAATCTAACTCACTAGGATTAAAATACTTGCCATGTGCATATCAGATGCAACCGAATTACTATAAATTCAAGTCTCTTTTATCAACAAATAATGAAAACTCTCTTAAGAAATTTGTGTAAATATATCTTTCATTCTTATAAAAGCAGAGCAAGCAAAGTCAAATAATTTTTTTGAACCATATATTTGTCCAGTTTAAACATTTACAAAGGTGTATATATGCTTATGGGGTGGAGCATTGTTTTATATCACTGCAACAACCCACATTAAGTGAGTGAGATTCGATTTGTGTTGCTCTTAGCAATAATCCAACAGACTGGAACCAGCTCTTTATTATAATATTATAATAGAAGCAACGTTTTGATGGAGACACTGTCATCAAGCATGTGGTGTACAATATTGAGGGAAACGCTTATATATTCATCAGTAAAATTTGTTCAGTAGGATTGACGTTTACTCATTAACAATGATGAATGATGAAGCAAAGTGTCCTTGCTCTGTATCACGTTTACCTCATATCATACATATCATCACTTAAAGTACGTTATGAATACATTATTGAGACAGTTTAAGGGGCATTTATATTGCGAAAGTTGATGTGTAAAACATTCCGTTGACCGCCATTGTAACATATAAGTACACTGATTTACCTGTCTCTGTATACATGCATTACGTGTATATATCACAAAGTGTACAGCTGCTCGTGGTCGCGTAGCATTTGATAAGCTGATTGGTGACGCGTGTATCCAACTTATCTAACCTGATGTCAAAACTATTCGAATCCAACAACAACAGGTGACATTCACTGTGTTGGCGGGGTGTTATCTCATTTCCTGATACTCTTCTTTATGGCGTAACGGCAAAGGTGTAGCGTTAGCCCGGGGAATAAAAAGTCCTAGTAAAACAAACCGAAAGAGAAAAACTTCTGTATTTGTGAAACACGATGTTAGGGAGTATATTTTATTTCTTGCATCAGGTGTATGAAGAAACTATGAAACGGAAAGCTATATACGAACGTTTAAAACAACCGTGATAAGATAACAAGGGAAGCCAGTAGTTAATTAGCGCTAAACTGGTAGGATGGATGGGCAAATGAAAGCCAGTGATTTTTCATCCAAAGCATGAGTGATGAGATAACAATGGTGGCATTTAACAAGGGAAATGACAATAGAGAAATGTAAGCCAGGAGTTAATCTAGGCCTAATTTGATTTCACGATAATGATTGTTATCCTTTTCACAGGCTTTCAAAACACTCATTTATTTCAACAAAACACTCTCGGTTTCTGGAGTTATTGTTGGATTATTGACTAGACAAGTTAAAAGTGAGTGAGTGAGTTAATATTTAATGTCACATCGGCAATATTTCAGCCATATCGTGACGAGAACATTTAACAATGAAAAGGACTATATCTATGTTATAAAACCTGTCAACGAAGGACTGTAAAACAACCAGAATATCACAAATAGCATTAAAGCTAGTATGGAAAGTTAAAACTGATATCACTAAATGGACAATACAATATATAAAGAGGCTACAGATCGCCAACAACTGGAGGTAGATCACCATACAAGGGATCATGGGGACTTACAGTACCTTTGCTACCTGCAAGGCCCCTAGTTGGATTTACACCATCCCTTCAGCTGCTGGCGATTGTAGGAAACGTTAGCCACAATTAAAACAACAAGAATACTACCCTTAAAAACCTGGTAGACTTAAATTTACATCAAATGTCATGGGACTTACGTACCCTCTCAGGAGGACAATAATTTTACAATGCTTCAACCCCCTTTGAGGGAACAACCATTAACAATTCTAGTTACAAATCTAAACTACCAATAAATAAAATACATTTATTTTTAGAAGGTATTATTCAACATTCAACCAGAAAATCAATTTCTTTAAAAAAAAACAACAATAATTAAATGAGAACTAACGTTTGTAAAAAGATCCTTAACTACGGCAGCGTATTAGGGCCACGGTGAAAAATGTTTTTGGAGTCACGGTGACCCTAATACGCTTCCGTACTTAACAGTTTTGACATTGAAATACTTATTCCTTGTGACGGAGAATTCAACACAGAATATGCTTGACCGTGATTGTCTCATCTCATCACAAGGGAGGATCCTCACCTTTCAAAAGGATGCATGAGTATATCTAGTATGGCCAATACGACATCGTCGTAAAATAACCTCTTCAAATCTGGACTGACAGCCCAAGTAGGTGTAACCAATATACGGTTTTATTTCATGTAATTTATTTATACCTACTTGGGTGTCCCACTTCTTCTGCATCAGATCAAGGGTGTAAGTTCTCATGCTAGCTTTGTAATCAGAGTATGGAATAAGAAGTGGTGTCACAGATTTGTTGAGTGTTGCCTTGGCAGCAAGATCGGCCATTGCGTTACCGGAAATGCCCACGTGGCTTGGTGACCAACAGAAGACGATGTCGAATTGGCCAATAGCAAACGTATTATACAAGTCAATAATTTCAATTAAAAATGGATGTTTACAAGAAATATTTTTAATAGCCTGAGGGCAAGAAAGAATAGATCATATACTGTTTATGTTCAGGGTGCCTTTGAATATATTTAAGAACTGTTAATATGGCGTTAGCTTGTGCTGTAAAATAGAACTATTGTCTGGTAATCTAAAAGATAGTGTTCTGGATCCAATGAATCTAGCACAAGCCACTGCGCCACCGTCCTTGGACCCATCTGTAAATAAGGATTTATAATTGTTATATTTATGTTTCAATTGATTATATTCTTGTTTATACTGTAATTCATTCGTTTCTGATTTTTTAAATGTAGTTAATGTTAGGTCAGCTTGGGGCCTAACCAGTTGCCAAGGAGGAGAAGGAAGAAGTCGGGAAGGAGCTATGTTTTTCAGCTCATTCCCGGAAGCAGCAAGAAATGGCTTAATTTTGAGAGCAAGAAGCGGAACAAGGGAAGACTTTTTGTTATACAAATCCTCATAAAGAGGATTAAAGACACAATTAAATGCAGGATTAGGCTAATTAGAAGCAAATTTTGTAATGCATTGTTAAGATATATACGGCGTTGTTTGAAGGCTCATCAGAGTTGACGTAAAGACTGTCGATAGGAGACGATCTAAAAGAACCACGACAAAGTCTTAGGGTCTTGGTGATGGACAGAATCAAGTATTTTTAGGTTTGCTTTGACAGGCTCCACCATATATGATGGAACCATAATCAAGTTTAGATCGCACGAGTGATCTATATAAGTGAAGGAGGGTAGTCTGATCCCGTCCCCATTTTGAATTAGAAACAACCTTTAAAAAATCGATAGCCTTCAAGCATTTGGCTTTTATATATTTAATATGGGGCAAAAACGTCAATTGTGAAACAAAAATAAACTTTGATAGGGGTGCCACTTAGAAATAGGTCTGGGTCTTTATGGGGTTTATATATTTATTTGGTTTTTGATTTAGAAAAGTTTGAAACCATTTTCAAGACACCATTTATCTATTTTGTTTAAACACAAGTGCAGTTGCCGTTCAATAGTATGCATATTTTTCCCGCGAAAAGAAATATTAAAATCATCCACAAATAACGATCTATCTATTGAATCATTTAAAACTTTAGATAAACTGTTGATCTTGGTGCTAAAAAGGGTGACAGACAAAAGACTGCCTTGTGGAACACCCTGATCCTGAATGATCAGACAGGGTAGAATCCACACGGACCTGGAATTGTCTGTCATTAAACGTTGGCTACGAATTCTGTCAAGCGACCTCGCAAGCCAAAGTCATGTAAATCTCTTAAAATGCCAAATTTCCAGGTTGTATCATATCCCTTCTCAGGATAAAAAAAAGGATAGATACAGCGTGTTATTTATTGATCAAAGCGTTCTTAACAAATGATTCTAAACGCACTAAGTGATCTACAGTACTTCTATGTTTACGGAAACCACATTGTATATCTGTTATAAGGTTATTTGTTTCCAAGTGCCAAACAAGTTGTTTGTTTATCATGCATTCCATGGTCTTGCAAACACAGCTTGTTAGTGAAATTGGTCGATAATTTGATGGATCCGTATGATCACGTCCAGGTTAAGGTAGTGGTACTACTATGGCGTCACGCCATGAGGGAGGAAAGTTACCCGATGTCCAAATTTCATCAAAAATAGTCAACAGAGTTTGAAGACAGGATCTGGTAAGTGCTTCAGGAGCTGATAATATATGTTATCAGCTCCTGTAGCAGTATTGTGGGCTTGGTCAAGAGCAGTATAAAGCTCATGAATAGAAAATAGTTCAGTATAGTCTTCCCCATTATCAGAACTGAAGTTAATAGGTTTCTTTTCTTGTTGTTTTTGGTATTGTTGGAATTTAGGTATATGATTAGAAGATATAATTAGTGTTTAGCAAGGGTTTAACCCAGTTTATTCGCAATATCTGATTTATCTGTAAGTAATTGCTCGCCTTGTTTAAGATGATGGACAGTAGATTTAGTGCCCTTACCTTTAATTTTCTGGACCATGTTCCATACCTTGGACATGGGCGTCCGAGAATTTATTTTGGATACATAATTTTGCCAAGATTGGCGTTTGTTCTGTTTAAAAGCACGCCTTGCTTTAGCATTTAAAATTTAAAATTTATTTAAATGATGCACCATAGGATGGCGACGGAAATAATGTTCTGCTCTTTTCATTGCCTTCTTAGCTTGTTTGCAGTCATCGGTGAACCATGGTTTTCTTATGTGTGGAACTGCACATGACTTTGGTATACACTCATCAGCTATGGAGTTCAGTTCATCAGAAAAGCATTTAATAGCACCAGGAATGTCAATAAAACGTTCAGGTTTAAGTTTTGCAGCAGACAGTGGTTCATATAAAGCCCAGTTAGCCTTTTTAAAATTCTGCCTTGATGATGGAGGAACATCAGATGGAGTCACAGATTTTAGTACAGTAGGAAAATGATCACTTCCACAGAGGTCATCGTGGACTGACCATTCAAATTCATCTAGTAGTTCTGAATTTGTGAGTGATAAGTCGAGAGCAGAATAGGTTCCTGTACAAGGGTCTAAATATGTGTTTGAACTATCATTATAAATACATAAATCATTATCAAAGCAAAAGTCCTCTAGTAATTTACCTATAGCGTTTGTAGTTACACTACCCCAGAGTGGGTTGTGCCCATTCAGATCTCCCATTATAATACAGGGCTTCGGGAGTTGGTCATATGGAGCTTGAAAATCAGTTTTGGCAAACGTCAATAAAGCGAGAAAGCGATACAGCCAGTCGAGAAAGCGATAGAGCAATAAAGCGAGGGAGCGGTAAAGCGATAACGCGATAACGCGATAAAGCGATAGTGCGATAAGGCGATAGAGCGAGAAAGCTATATTTACCTTAAGTCTGCCCTGTCTGCACATGTCGTCTTGCCTGCATATGACTTAATTCAACAGGAGGCTGAATCACCATTTGTTTTAGTTGAATAGAAAAAACGCATATGTTTTCAAATTCTATGGCATTTTTGTAATTAATCTTTTAACTTGTCTTGTCAATAATCCAACAATAACTCCAGAAACCGAGAGTGTTTTTGTTGAAGTAAATGAATGTTTTGAAAGTCTGTGAAAAGTTTAACAAGGCCTGAATTAACTCCTGGCTTACATTTCTCTATTGTCATATCCCTTGTTTAATGCCACCATTGTTTTCTCATCACTCATGCTTTGGATGAAAAATCGCTGGCTTCCATTTGCCCATCCATCCTACCAGTTTAGCGCTAATTAACTACTGGCTTCCCTTCTTATCTTATCATGGTTGTTTTAAATGTTCGCATATAGCTTTCCGTTTCATAGTTTCTTCATACACCTGATGAAAGAAATAAAATATACTACAGAAGTTTTTCTCTTTCGGTTTGTTTTACTAGGACATTTTATTCCCTGGGCTAAAGCTACGCCTTTTCTGTGACGCCATAAAGAAGAGTATCAGGCAATGAGATAATACTCCACATTCACGCCGCGGCCATGTTGACAACGAAAGCGAGGCTCGGAACGCAAGAATTCGACAGCAACAGGCCCATGCAGCATGGCCTGGTCAAGGAGTCTTCGTGGTGTCCCATCTTTAACTCATCAGTATGTTGACAAATGATCAGGGACAGACAGCAACATACCCAAACGAAAGCGACGAAAGGGTCATTCATTGTATCTTCAAGGGCACATTCACGATGTTAAAGGTAAGTTTGCGAAACTATCCTATGCTTCTGTTTTCGGGCACCGGGCAACTGGTTAATGATTAATATTTAAATGACTATAGCAGCTATGATGGATATAGAAACGAAGGTAAGGAACCGTTCATAATTTATGGCTAGATGTTAGAGAGGGGGCGGTGATGATTATTTTCATGGAGAGGCATGTACAATGTGAATGACAACACCCCCACCCCACGTACGTATATGTGTAAAACATTGATCACCCCACCCCTGCCCCAGCCATAAATTATGAACGGTCCCTAAATATATCACCTAGGGAAATGTTATCCAAGAAAACAATAATCAGATTGATTAGATACATTGTTTCCTTCGCATATTTTGGATATATTGAACATATCATTAAGCAGGCCTCTACAATAATGGAAATAGTGCACAAACTATTAGTGACCGCTAAATAAAAGCAAAATCTTAAATCATCAAATACCATTAAGCATATTAACAAACACCATCTTTTCTTTCATTATTTCAAGTCTTTCCCCCAGCTGACATTCACCTGATGAAGAAGTAAGAATATACTTCGAAACGTCGTGACTCTTCACAATAAAGAAGTTGTCATCCAAAAAAACAAAACAAAAAAACCTCGTGTATCACTTCTAAATGCCATTCACAGGCTTTCCCCCAGCTTTTGCACACTAAATGTCAAAATTAGTTTTTCGTATTTGCGGATTCATAAATGTTTCTTCTATATGCTTTCTCGCTTTCACACCTTGTTATATTGCTTTATTGACATCTTGCTCTATCGCGTTCTCGCTTTCTCGTCTCATGCTATTACTTTCTCGTCTCGCGTTATCGCTTTCTCGTCTAGTGCTATTGCTTTCTCGCTTAGTGTTATCGTTTTATTGTCTTGTGTTATCGCTTTCTCGTCTTGTGTCATTGGTTTGTCGTCTCGTGTTATCACGGTCTCGTCTTGTGATATCGCTTTCTCGCCTCCAGATTATTAGGCGCGAAAGCGATGGCCCTAATCTATGGTGGCTGATTTGGACCATCGCTTTCTCACCTTTAAACTTGGAGGCGAGAAAGCGATATCACAAGCCGACAAAGTGATAACATGAGACAAGAAAGTGATAACACGAGGTGAGAAGGAGATGACACGAGGCAAGAAAGCGATAGCACAAGACGAGAAAGCGATAACGCGAGACGAGAAAGCGATAACACCAGACGAAAAAGCGATAATGCGACACGCAAAAGCGATAGCACGAGACAAGAAACGGATAGCACTAAACGAGAAAGCGATGCACTAGACGAGAAAGCGATAAAGTGATAAAGCGAGCAAGCGATAGTGCAAGAAAGCTAGAAAGTGATAAACTTATCAACACTACTATGGAAAGCATCAGACACCAGTATATATTTACAGAATAAAGTGGAAATGTTTTGGTCACATTTTGAGCCATGGCTATTTATTCAAACACTTTCTAATTTTAGGTAACCATGTCATCCGAAGGTTCAACTCGAATAAAGGAGTGAGTGCTCTTGTGAATGCAAAGCTGGAAAATGGCACTGTTCTCACTGCCTAGCCCTCCTGTATTTGATTTGCCAATTTCAAAAGCAAGAGTTGTCCTGCATCTCTCCTGTTTAGAGTAGAACCTCTCGCCCACAGGCGTGGAACATACCAAGGACAGATGATATTCAGCCCATCGCTGTAGAGTCTATACATATTAACAATGTGAAGCCTTGCACAGACAGGAAAATGAGAAAAAGAAAGCAGAAAGTGACTGAAGGTTTCATACCCAAAGTATACTGTTCAGTGGAACAGCCTATTCCTCACCAAGACTTTTGTGACAAAATCATCCAACAACAGTCTGCCATTGGGAGTCATGCGCATATTCTTCGGTAAAAACCGGATCAGAGTGTGACAACAGATTCACGGTTTGGCCCTGTTCCTGTGGGATCAATTCTGTCATATCAACAGAGGAAGATACCTGTACAAGGAGACTTTATCCGTCACACAAGTCATCCTGCTTTCCTGATTTTCCACTGCCTCACTTGACGAGTACCTATTCAACAGTGCTAGGACATGGAGAAGCTGAAACTTTATATGGTTACTGATGAACTTTCTAGGTGAGTGAACTACCTTAACTAATGTGACAAGTTGACAATTACTCACTCCAGGGAAAACCATTGGGTCTGTAATTGGGAAAATTGAATGATGAAAAACTTCCAGATTTCCAGGGTTTTACTTATTTATAAGTCTGAAAATATTTTATATGGTTTCAATGCATGACCCCAGAAAGGGGTTATCGACATTTTAATCCTATTGCCCACGGAACCTGTACACAGGGCTTTTACTTCTGGAAAAAAGCTTCAAGCAAGTTCTTGGAATGTGACCACTGTGAAAAGTTGAAAATGTGAAAGGTATGATGCCAGATGCCTTGGAATTCCATAAGTTTATTGGACCTTTGAAGCCTTAGGAGCTTAATAGAACATAATTAAGGGAGACAATTTCATTGTTTACACTTTTGTATTCTAAACTTTATTCTATCTTTTCATTATCCAGAGAAACTGAGAGTTCAACTCGTATACAGAGCCACAAGAGAACTTGGCATGATGTAAGGAGGCACAGGCCTACCTCATCAATATTCAAGGATATGTGTGCAAGGAGGGCTGATCAGTAGACTTATGTGTTCCTAAAACATTCAAACAACTCAAATGAAGTATGGTATTTCTGAAGAACCTACTGCAGCTAAGCTGTATGCTGAATTGACTGGGAACCATGCGTATAGTAGTAGTTTTGTAATAAATCCCAGTGCTTGTCACCTTGGTACCTCGCCTGACCGCGCAAGGTGTTTGATCCCAAAAGCGATCCATGCTATGGGCTCTTAGAGATCAAATGCTCTATTAAAGATAACTTTGCATTTTGTGATTTTCTGAAAGAAAATAGAGATGACACCTTCAAACTAATATGTACTCATAGATATTATTATCAAGTAATTGGGCAAATGGCCATGACAGGCATGAAGTGGTGTGATTTTCTTGTGAAGTGCAAGCTTGATTTTCACAAGGAGCAAATTTACTTTGATGATGACAAATGGCATCAAATGAAATGTTCTTTGGATTCATGTTTTCTGTATTACCTTCCAGCTATTTGTGCTTGCAGTGATTAGAAACTAAATTACTTTCTTACGGTTACCATACCAACATTTTAAGGCAAATTTTACTTAAATTGCCAAATTTACTAAAGAAAAAATTATATCTGCAATTTTTCATGTGTATTTGTTGATAAACTTACAGACTGAAATATGAAAATGCAATATTCAGGTAAATATTTCCTCCAATATTCATTTCTCACAAGGCTGAATAGTTTGGGTTTTTTTGGCCTCAAATCCGTAAAACAAGTACTTGTGTCAAGCTTATGCTACTTGTATAGAAATCATTGCAAAGTGTTAATGTAATTATAATTGTAATTGAGTTTTATTTTCTCAATTGACATTATCATCAAAGTTACTAATTTCATGATAATGTACATTTTGACATCACTAAACAGTGTTTACAAATTACCTCAAGTACTCTGTAAAATTAAAAGCTTGCGTCATTGTTTCCGTCATGGTACTGGGCCTTAAGTTCTGATAATCTAAGCTTGCAATTTGCTGTTGTAGAGAAAGTACATAGTTTATTGTTTGCCAGTTGATGGATGGGTGCTGATTGAATACCTGACCTGCTTTAACTTATTTTTTCTACAGTTCTTGAACAATCACAGTTGATGTATTGGTGAGAGTTCCACACTCAAGGTGACTCCCTATAGCATGTCCATGACATCTGGGAATCGTGATCTTCATGACTATGGCAAATACTGCATTTCAAATGATATTAATCTATGTTTATACGACAGTGTATCATTGTACATTAATTTTAATGAAATGTTCATTATAGTATTACATAACTGTAATTATCAAATTAAACTGTGAGTCCTTTAATCCTGCTTTATGATGTCTTTATGTAACAGAAGCGATTGTCAGATCACCTCAACCCGGGACCAACACGTCTGATACTCTACCAATGAAGTCAAGACACACTATTTTTAAGGAATGGAAACTGAAAAGTTCAATTTTATAGTGAGAAAGTTCATTTCCTGTAGTGTATATCTCTTCATTACTTCATCAGTGATACATGTGCTGTAATCAGTGATTAACACCTTGCATATCTAAAATAGAGGACCAGGGAAGTTTGTGAGAATAGAACATACAGTCCATATCTGGTTGATTGAAGACGCAAGGTTGAGAGGGATAACGCCGTCAAAGACATGAAACTCTTTAATTCGCCTGATGGCCCTTTCCACATGAATTCGCAATCGCGCAATATCATGAGTCAACTTTACCTCATCCTCACTAAATTGTCCTTTCCTTTCCAAAAAGGGGGCAATGACAAGACTGGCATGTTTGTCCATTAATAATTTCAAAATGGCGCCGCGTGAATAAGGCGTTAAGCAAAGCCTTAACAACCAGTACCTTCCCTACTCCCCATTTTACCGGGGAACCATATCGGGGTTACATTAGTCTTCAGCAACCAGTACCTTCCCTACTCCCCATTTTACCGGGGAACCATATCGGGGTTACATTAGTCTTCAGCAGCTTATGCTTGGTGTAAGAGGTGACAAACGGGATCAGGTAGTATGACACATGTCATCGTAACCCAATCACGTAGATCGATGTTCATGGTGTTGATCACTGAATTGTCTTATCCAGACTCGATTATTTACAGACCGCCGCCAACCTAGTGAATGTCTGTTGCTCTCATTAGATTCGAATAGTTTGGACATAAATTGACCAAATTATAAATTGGACAATACAGGTAGATCATTACATATACTGAACGAGTTTCAAGTCCTCGTCTGACAACGAAAATGTTACAGACTGAAAAAGAGTTAATTGGATACACGCGTCACCAATATATTTTCTGCTTTGACTGGACGAACGTTGGACTGCATCCTTTTGCCTAGCTTAGACCACTGACAGTGGAATGGTTCTGTTTCTACATTTAGGTATGAATTTAAGGTGCTTTACTGTCAGGCGCGCCTCCTCGTTCCTTGGATAGGAGCGATTTGGGTTCATAAAGGTGAAAATCGTCAGTTAAATATTTTATCATCTTGAAGAAATCAAAGAAAGTACAGCTGTGTTTTTGATAACCATGAAAAATATACATGATTCCAGTTTGTTGGATTTGTGCTCAGAGCGACATAAATCGATCGAATCTCACTCACCTAGTTGGGTTGTTGCAGTGGTTGCAGTGGATGTTTGTTTGGATGTGTAGGTTGCGTTAGTGCTATCACAATGCCTTATTTGTTCCCCTCGCGATATCGCTTTCTCGCCTCCAAAATTTAAGGCTAGAAAACGATGACCCAAACCAGCCACCATACTATTTAGCCACCATAGTTGTCTCGTTCTAAACGTTACACGCATAATAAACCACATCATTCCATGACACTTCATGTGGTTGTGTGACTGTAGAGACGTCTACAAGACGATAATGACGTTGACGGTCGCCTACATGCTGGACATCCACCATGCCAAGAGAGATACATACGAGTGACCCATCTCCGGCTAGGGTTTCAGACTTCAGTGACCACTACTCAGACCAACCTAGAATTCCGGCATAGCTACACTAAGCATCACCAATTACGTCAGTCAGGTTCACGAGAAACTTGCCAAAGACTGTGCCGAAATCATGACTGTAAGCACATGTTGCATTGGTTACTAAGCATCCTAAAACTATGTATTATACGAGGAAAGTAATAAATAATAAGATAATAAGATATCACACATATTTCATTATATTCACATATTTTGCACCACAACAACGTATATTGTCGTTTAGCTATCACACTGACTTACTGATACTGTAGATCAACAGCAAAACCTATCTTTATTCAACTCCTCAGCAAGACGAGTTGGGCTTCAAGGTGGATGCAATGTGTGTGGAAAGTATATTGACACTGCGTTTTTACAAATACAGACGTTCTTACGACAAGGATAGTCACCTTTTGTGGCAAGCATGGGCTGCTGAAGCCCTGTTCTACCCCGAGACCTTCACGGGTCCCTCTTGTTCAGGATAGCCGATAGAGGTTTACTAAGTATCAGTTAATGGAATTCCTCCATAACCTCCTATATCATTCTTACTAGGACAATTATCAGTAGAGATGTTTCTGGGCAAGGGAGTATCAATTCTGTCTCTCATTTCCCAAAACCTTTTGGGTCACATCTGGCACTTACAAGTGCCATTCTTTGTTGGCTCACAAGAACTTCCCTCACAAAACAAAACAACCTCTTAGATTTATTTCTTAACTGTCTGCAGATCGAAAGGAGGAGGATCGAAAGAGGCCACTCTGCCGATAATCGTTCAATGCTGCATATTTTCTACGTTTATTACATTCCAGCGTTTCGTCCCACCAAGGTGGTTGAGTGACACCATTAGACTTGACCCAGTGGATGCCTCTCCTTCATGAAGCTGGCAGCTAACAAGTAATATCTTCTGTGCACTAATAGAATATTCCATAGCAGAAGCATGTACACAGTAAAACAGTTTCAGTGTTCCAAACATATTTCACCCCAAACTGAATGAATGATTGATTGAATGTATGTTGACTTATCAAAACTAAGAAAGCGATTGGTTTCTAATATTCTGTCGAATTTCAAAGAAAGAATACAAGACAGCGGAAGCTGTATAAAAGTTAGATAGGTAATGAAACAGATCATTCCGAGACTCACGACTGGATGTCTTAACGCCAGCTGACTGTGTCACTGCTCACACGTTTACAAAACAGTAATGACGTTGCCGGTTGTCGGCGTGCAAGACGTCCACACGTCACCACGCATAGGCAGATGAACACATCTGGTGCATCCAAGGACGTCGGAGTATCTATCACAACACATGTACAGTTAGGAACCACTTTCGCCAGAACAGGTTATGACCACGGTTTCTGGTTTAGGACCCATCCTGACGAAACATCATCAAGGAACGTACCAAAAGTTGTGCCCAAATCATGACCGCCAGCCTCTGTTGTGCTGGGCGTTGTTTCTACAGAAGAGTTCGTATTCTTGTAATGGCGAACAAGAGCCTGTCTTCAGACGTGGTGTGGACGATAGTGAGCCGATTGTCAGACTGGTAGCAATGTTATAGCAAATCATTAATATTCCAACCTGATAATGTCCGTCCTGACAGGGATAAGGTGAGTACGTCTTTTTGTTAACCACACAATGTTTAATATTGTCTTAGCCTGGTAATGTTCCGGATCTCACCCCAACAGAGCATGTGAGGGGCGAAATGTAGCTATGTTTACCCCATACCAAATCCATAAGACCACGTTTGTGGATTGCCTAACAAATGGTAGGCCCTTCCGCAAGGGACATACATGCTGTTCTGCCATTTTCGTATGATCTGAATATCCACTGATGAAATTTTATTAAAGTGTTCATGGTAATTTATCATTGCTTTCGTGTTTTCAAATGGAGATTCCACCAAGGTAATGATTCACCTGAATGGTAATACGGTACAGCAGTAATGCATAGTCTAAGTCTTTACCATACTGTGAGAGAGTCTTAAGAAAATTCCTTTATTTTGTTATCTGGACGAGGAATCCAAGAGACACAACTATCCAAAGAGCCGTAAATGTAACCATACACAGAGAGTCTGCAGTTACACAGTACCCACCAGGACTACTCCATCCTTCACGAACCTGATCCGTTGGATTTCCATTGCCAGCAGAACCACCGGTTTTAGAATCCAGTTGGACCTGGTCCATAACCTTGCGTCTACTTCCTGGAAATGATAACGAGCAGAAACGAGGTATCACAAACAATGGCGACAGTTGGTCTGTCTTAGTAGCTTTCGCATGATCTTTCATGACAATGAGGATGGTGGCGACCACGGACAGAACGCTTATACAGAGGAGACACGTTAGATACATAGTGACCATAGGAATGTTGTCAGACGATTTGGGAAGTAGTCCACTCACGATGCTCATGAATACAGTCAGAGCGAGAAGGCACGTGATGGCATACGAAACCTTCTCTCCACAGTCACACGGAAGTGAGAAGACGAATATGTTGAGAAATGAAAGCACAACCACAGGTATAATCACATTGAGAACAAAGAACATCGGTCGCCTTTCAAGGTGAATGTCAACGTGAAGGAAAGAGAAGGTGGAATCTACAAAAGTTCTTTCAATACTGTATGCTCTGGAACCTGAAAGACTCCATTCTCCATTTTCTGTGTACGATTGGGTGTTTGCGTAAATCAATGATGATACCATCTTCAGCTCATTTGACTCGTAACTGCTGGGTAGAAATCGGAACTGGCATGTCTGAACGTCAAATGGAAACAACGTCAGATCTAACTTGCAGTCAGTAGCAAAGTTTGCTCCAGGAAACCAAGTTACTGTACCGTCACTGTAAACTGTAATGGAGGATGTCTCGTCTTTGAAGACATCCCGATCCTCAAGAGACACTGGTATGATGAGTTTCGGTCTCCAAATGTCAGTCAGTGGAGGGTGTATAGACTTTATGCCACTATAATCCTCAGGTTTCCAGGTGAGAAACTCATCTTGCCATGTTAGATTCATCCACACATTGCTGTGGAAGATCTGTCTTACCTGGTCTATTTTGGTTATGGCCACCAAGTTGAATCTGCTGTGAACGTCAACATGTTTACTCTGGTTGTACAGTGGTCTGATTTTAGTGCTGTAATTTCCAAACATGTGTTTATACAGTCTCTTCATCCCCTCAATACTTCCTGCGGCAGGTCTGCCCAGGGCCAACAACACCAGCACACACAGAAGCTTCATTTTCCCTACGTCGCCTTTGACAATAATGAGGCACTGAACCTCGGCTATTTATTAAATGCTACCTACACTACGATCGAAAACAATTTGTGCAGTCTTGGTATATAACAGGAGAGAGAGACAAATTATTCATTGACCATCGAACTTCAATAAAGTCATTAAACGTTTTTGCCTTTGTCTCTCCGCTATGTTGACAAGATGACCAATACTCAATGAAACATCATCATCAAGGCCCAATCCATTATTTTTCATGAAATTGAATTAATCTATAACCTTTGTGAACACATTATTTCGTATTTACTGCTTCCGTCGCAGAACCGTCCTAAGGGAGTTGGAAACGGACAAACATCTCATGACAGAAGGGTAATCTGTCAATAAATCATTGTTTAGTATTGACATATATAGTTTGTAGTGATACTCCTACTGTTGGAATCGAGAACCGGCTATTTGATTCTGGTCAAACCGCGTACTTACTGTTAGCCAGATAGTAGGCCTCAGTTTTGAAGCGAATATTTCATAGAGTGCACAAGAGTTCTTGTCACTTGGTACTCTAAAAGTATATACTGTGACCGGAAAATGATAAATATTGCATATATTTCAATATATACTGCCCCAAGAAAGAAACGCATACGCGATGTGTGTTTAAAAAATCTATTAATTACCTGTTGTGTTCAAAGAATCGTCAGAATACGCAAATAAGTATCTATTGATAACGTGATTTTACACAAGTGCGCAATTAAAAAATCGATTTTACCTGATTCTGATGTTGATTTTGATGAGATTTCTTACAAGAATTAGAAAGGCGTCGCCACAACGCAATAGAAGTCACCTTCCAGTTGAAATCGTGTAGCAAAGAGCATTCGCTATTTGGTAATAAACATCCAGATTACTTTCAGAAACAGGCATTCGTTTTGAAGGCGTTTCAAAGTAAAATCACTATATCATGTCTTGACTCTGAGAAGCGTAACATCACCATTGAAAGAATGCACGCTGAAGATTACAATCTTCTGTTGCCAGGCGTGCAAGAAATCATGGACTGCAACCAAACAGGTACAACAAATGACCATCCCCGCACAGGCAGACCTGTAGTATAATTATATACGCTGTAACTATGGGTTAAGAAATACAGATGTAAGCACAGTAATTAGTTTAATGAACTGAACACTTGAACGTCCTACATTTGGAATGGGCAATACGCAGCTGTATATATGGTTCTCGATAAATTGCGTGGAGTTCATGAAAGTCTAAAACAGACGTCGTTTTAGGAAGGTAAAATGAAATGCCTGTTCGTTCTAAAAGTTGCAGACCGATCTTGCCATATCCACAAAATTCCGAAACCAAAAATAAAACATTTTTCACATGAGACGCCCAATTTGTTTGTTTACGTAACATATGGAACATAAATAAACCTCGAGGGTACATGAGCCCAACGTCCCCGAGGGACCAGTGAACAAGGTATTTATCTTACCGAACACCTGAATTTTTATTTTGAACTGTTTGAAGCACTTGTGTTGAATGCGAGGCGAATCGCCATTCTGCAGACGACACAAGGTAAACAGATTTAGAGTTATCTCCCTTCCATCGATTTTCAATCGCAAAATATCGTGATTGATTCGCTTGATTCGTGATTCAATGTTATTAGAGGTAAAAAGGTACTACCATGAAGCTCCAGAAGAGATCGGAATTCCCTGTGGTGTACATTGAAAATAATAAGCGGGATACATTGAAAATAATAGCCAATAATAGCTCAGCCAATCAGAAAGCGACATTCAAGTGTGAGGTAAGATAACATCATATGTACTTTTATGTAACTTAAATATTCACCAGCAGGATCTAGTGTGTACTCTTTCAATGGTTTTACAAAACTGTGCACTACAAACATCAGTTCTATATTAAATACTTGGAACAATCCTTGTATTAAATATCTTGAAGCCATTAGTGCAAGAGGCAAAGCATGCTTTCTTTGATAATTATACAATGAGCTGCTAAACAGCTTTGTGCCTTTAACCATGACCAAGTTGAAGTGGAAAGAACCCAAGATAACTATGCTTATTAACAGCATCACTTTTCTGAACTTTAGAGTACCATTTCGTTTTTCCATAACGTTTTAGAGGAACACCTTTTGGGAATACCATTGTCTTAGTGCTCTGTATTTTAACCTTCATACCAGTTGTTTCACACAATTGTTTCAAGACATGTATTAATCTTTGTAGATTGATAACAAATCAAACATACCATTACCTTGTTTCTCTTTGAGCTTTGCAGACATTTGGTTTATTTAAAAAGTACAAATATTAGAGGACTCATACTACACCCCTGGCGGTTTCCAATGTTTTAATTATTAATCCTCCAGAGCATGAAATAAAATCAAGAATTTTACCTCGTACTTCTATATTGTATAGACATTGAAACAAAACATTGTGATTTACACAATCAAACGATTTACTAAAATCTAATATACTGGAACAATAAAATCTGCCTTTATCGTAGATATACATGTATATTTCGCAATCATTCCTTGTAAAATAAATACCTGATGGATAGTGGAGTAACCAAGTATAACACCTGCCTAGAGCTCAGCCATAACATTGTTCTCATCATACCATACATAAGATAACACTTTAATAAGCCAAGGGAAATCTGCCTTACAGCACACCATTGCTTCACATTGATTGTCTAAGTCTAATGCTCATTTGCAGACGACACAAGGTAAACAGATTTAGAGTTATCTCCCTTTCATCGATGAAATGCTCGTTGATAAGAAGGACTGCCGAGCGCGGTTCGACATCGGCAGCGGCAGGCGGATACGTCGTCCCAAAGGCCAAAAAAAAAATACCGCACCGACAGATTACCATACCAACCAACAAAGTTATACACTAATATGCTTTGGATACAATTCTGGTGAGAGATTGTCTAAACGGTTTTATCAATTTCAGGGGTTCAAAATTATTTTGAAAAGCCACTTACCACGGGGCATGTGACTTCAAGACAGTAACTTTTATAACATGACGCGTTGTGTTAATGTTTATTGGATTATTTGTCTACTAGTTCTACTTTACTATTATTGAGAACTTTTGTTCCAAATATTATATCTTCGGTTTATTAGAAATTTGGAAAAGTGTTGATAAAGATAGTATCGAAGCTGCGTTCCCGTCGTTCACAGTGTTTGTGAATTATAGAGAATATAACCCAAGAGGAGGGGTTGCAGTATGTATACATTCTTCAGTTATTAATGGTGTGAAAAAGGTTATTACCCATTTCAATGATATGATATTTCTTGTGTCTGACAGGAATGTATTCTCCTTTACTCATGATATTATCCTTGCATTTATTTATATACATCCTATAAACACATCAGTACAAAATGATAACAGACTTTATAAAGGTATTGAATACTTTGAAAGGTCGTTAATGGCTGTCGTGTATGATTTTCCCGGATATGAAATTATTGCATTTGGTGATTACAATGCAAGAACTGGTGCTTTATTTGATTACGTGATTGATGATGATAATAGACACATACCATGTCTGGAGGATATGCACTACGTATCTGACGCCTTCAATATACCACGTAGGTCTAGAGACGAGGTGTATACTCAGTTCGGAAAGGAGCTAACCGAATTATGTGCTACATTTAATTTACATTTTATGGAAATATTATTATTATTATTATTATTATTATTATTATTATTATTATTATTATTATTATTATTATTATTATATGCGGATGATTTATGTTTAGTTGATGACAGTGTCATTGGACTGCAGCGAAAGATAGATATTCTTGATAGTTTTTGTAATAAGTGGGGTCTTCAAGTTAATTTAGATAAAACGGAAGTCATGGTTTTCAGAAATGGTGGTATATTAAAGCATTATGAAAACTGGTTCTTTAGTGGCTCTCAGAGAAAGGTTACTACGTATTATAATTATTTGGGCATTTTGTTTTCAAATATATTGTCTTGGTCAAAGTGTGTAGACACGTTAGCTGTCAAAGGCAACAAGGCGCTGTTTTTCATCAAAAAGTTACTTTTTATGCTCCCGGGATTGCCAGCTAATATTGCATTTAAACTATTCGACATTAAAATTAAGCCTGTGTTGCTATATGGTGCTGAAGTCTGGGGATTTCAGAGATATCCAGTGTTAGAATCATTACATTCTAATTTCTGTAAGTTTGTGCTGGGCGTTAGCAAATATAATTCTAGTAATGCTGTTTTGGCAGAGTGTGGTAGACATCGATTGTTTATAGATTATCATGTCAAATGTGTTAAGTATTGGTGCAAACTTTTGAGGATGGATAATAGCAGATATCCCAGGCAGTGTTATCTTTTAATGAAACAACTCGATGAATCTGGCAGGACAACATGGGCGAGTGGTCTAAGGCAGCTACTTTCCAGCTTTGGATTTGGTGATGTGTGGTGGTTTCAGGATATTGGCGATATGGATAGGTTTTTAATGCTGTTTAAGCAACGCATATGTGAGTGTAATGTGCAAGTAATGTTTGATAACATAAGTACATCTTATAGGTTAAAACATTATCTCCAGTTAAAATCATGCTTTGATACAGAATATTATGTCATGAATATTAGAAACTGGGAGTTGAGGAGATGCTTTTGTTTGCTTCGATTAGATGAGTTGCCTATTCAAACAACCATTGGACGAAGGTATGGTATCGATAAACGATTGTGTTTCTGTAAGTATTGTAATGATAAGATAGTTGAAGATGTTATGCACTTGTTATTTGTGTGCCCAATGTATAATTTGGTAAGGGCTAGATATATACCATCTCTATTTTCGGATAACCCCACTGCTTACCCATATAAGCAACTAGTATGTAGTAAAGATCATCAAACCATACTCAATGTAGCAAAATATGTTAAACATTGTTTGTCTCTACGCAGTGCATAATCATTGTCACTAATGCTATATCACAGTGTTAATGTTCACAGACGTACATGGGCCGATGGCCTAAAAACGAATAAAACAGTTACTATTCAGAACTTTCATAGCTTCATTATGAGCAGATATGAAATGAAATGCAAGATTATTTTTAGTTTCAAACCATAAGAGGAAATTATCTAGTAGTCTGCTACAAGTAAGACGCCATTATTGGATTGCCGAAATAAAAACTGACTTGTCTCGGGCGTCGGGCGATGGGATTTTTGAACCCCTGAATCAATTTGAATTTGTTTACTGACGCAAAATGTAAAAGATAATTTAGAGTCATTTTTTAAATAATATTTTTATTGTTCCCAAGGGTACATCATTGAGACACCAGTTCACATTTTACAGTTTGGTAGGTAAAGTTGATAGGTAAACACACAAATTAACATTTTCACATAAACATTGACCGATTATAGAGACACATTATTGTGCCAAGATAAGTTATAATTATCTCCAATTTCGATTTCTTCTCCATTGATGACAAGAGGTGATAAAGTGATTTTCTTTTTCCTACAATCAATAACAGTTTCCTGTGTCGTTTTAGTATTCAAAATAAGATAGATTCCTATCTATGCAAAAGTTCAGACGTTGATAAAAGGCCAGATAAAACGGCGCCATCATCAACTTTAACACCCGTTGAAGTACTAACACAATCATTTGTATACACCGTGGCGATAAAACACAACCTTACGGGGCACCTGTTGAAACAGTGAGTGAGTGAGTGAGTTTAGTTTTACGTCGCACTTAGCAATATTCCAGCTATATGGCGACGGTCTGTAAATAATCGAGTCTGGACCAGACAATCCAGTGATCAACAACATGAGCATCGATCTGCGCAATGGGGAACCGATGACATGTGTCAACCAAATCAGCTAGTCTGACCACCCGATCCCGTTAGTCGCCTCTTACGACAAGCATAGTCACCTTTTATGGCAAGCATGGGTTGCTGAAGGCCTATTCTACCCCGGGACCTTCACGGGTCGTTGAAACACTGATAGTTCATGATACTGACCCATTTACAGATACAAACCGGTTTCTGCAAACCATAAAAACTTTTATCTTTCTAATGATGAAAGAACAAACACTCACGTTTCGTAACTTAGTTAAAAGCAAGTGAGACTATATAGTGTTAAAAGCTGATGGGAAGTCAGCAAATAGTAGACGGACAAAGCTGTTGCTGTTTTCTAAATGTGAATAAATTTTATGAAGTAGAGTCAGTGAAGCGTCGTTTGTGCCGCGCCCGTGTCTATCGGCAAACTGAAGAGGGTCTAAAAGGCGTTCAACCTTGTTCAATAAAAGGTTCTTGGAGCATCTTCTTCAGGATAGCGGCTAGAGTTATGCTTAATGTATCAATTAATGAAATTCCTCTGTAATGTCTTATGACAGTCTTATTACCTCATTTTGTGTAGTGGGAAAATTACACTTTTACCCCACACAGTGGGGGAAATATTACATCATAAAAGAGTTTATTATCTATTCTAGTCAATCATACAGCAATAAAATATTACAACTAGTGGACAAGATGGCATGAATTGGAATTTCAAAGAAAAGGTACAAGACAGCGGAAAATGTCTAAAATTTAGATAGATATTGAAACAGATCATTCCGAGACTCACGACTGGATGTCTTAACGCCAGCTGACTGTGTCACTGCTCACACGTTTACAAAACAGTAATGACGTTGCCGGTTGTCTGCATGCAAGACGTCCACACGTCACCACGCATGGACAGATGAACACATCTGGTGCATCCTAGGACATCGGAGTATCTACCACAACACAGTTAGGATTCTGGTTTAGGACCCATCCTGACGAAACATCACCAAGGAACGTACCAAAAGTTGTACCCAAATCATGACAGTCAGTCTCGGTTGTGCTGGACGTATTCTTGTAATGGCGAACAACAGCCTGTCTTCAGACGTGGTGTGGACGATAGTGAGCCGATGGTCAGACTGGTAGCAATGTTATAGCAAATCATTAATATTCCAACCTGATAATGCCCATCCTGACAGGGATAAGGTTAGTACGTCTTTTTGTTAACCACACAATGTTTAATATTGTCTTAACCTGGTAATGTTCCGGATCTCACCCCAACAGAGCATGTGAGCCACGTTTACCCCATACCAAATCCACAAGACCACGTTCATGGATTTCTCTGAAACAAATGGTAGGCCCTTTCACAACGGACATGCTGGATGTTTTTGAATGGCAATTCAGTGCAACAGTTATGCATAGTCTAAGTCTTTACCACACAGTCAGAGTCATGAGAAGATTCCTTTATTTTGTTATCTGGATGAGGAATCCCACAGACACAACTGTCCAAAGAGCCGTAAATATAACCATACACAGAGAGTCTGCAGTTACACAGTACCCGCCGGAACTTCTATGATCTTCCAGAACCTGTCCAGTTGGATTTCTATTGCCAGTGGAACCATCGATTTTAGAATCCAGTTGAACCTGGTCCATAACCTTGCGTCTACTTCCTGAAAATAGCAAGGAGCAAAAACGAGGTATCACAAACAATGGCGACTGTGGGGTTTTCTTGTTGACCTTCGCAGGATCTTTCATGACAATGAGGATGGTGGCGACCACGGACAGAACGCTGGTAAAAAGGAGACACGTTAGATACATGGTGACCTTTGGAATGTTGTCAGACGATCTGGGAAGTAGCTCACCCACGATGCTCATGAATACAGTCAGAGCGAGAAGGCACGTGATGGCATACGAAACCTTCTCGCCACTGTCACACGGAAGTAAGAAGACGAATATGTTGAGAAATGAAAGCACAACCACAGGTAGTATTACATTGAGAACAAAGAACATCGGTCGCCTTTCAAGGTGAATGTCAACGTAAAGGAAAGAGAAGGTGTAATCTACAAAAGTTCTTTCAGTAGTGTATGCTCTGGAACTTGAAAGACTCCATTCTCCGTTTTCCGTGAACGATTTGGTGTATGCAGTTTTTACCGATGAAACCATTCTCAACTCATCTGAATTATAGCTCACTGGTAGAAATCGGAACTGACATGACTGAACGTCAAATGGAAATAACGTCAGATCTAACTTGCAGTCAGTAGCAAAGTTTGCCCCAGGTAACCAAGTTACTCTGCCATCACTGTGAACTGTAATGGAGGATGTCTCGTCTTTGAAGACATCCCGATCCTCCAGAGACACTGGTACGATGAGTTTCGGTCTCCAAATGTCAGTCAGTGGAGGGTGTATAGACTTTATGCCATTATACTCCTCAGGTTTCCAGGTGAGAAACTCATCTTGCCATGTTAGATTCATCAACACGTAGCTATGGAGAACCTGTCTCACCTGGTCTATTTCGGTTATGGCAATCAAGTTGAATATGCTGTGAACGTCCACATGCTGACTCTGGTTGTATAGTGGTCTGATTTTAGTGCTGTAGTTTCCAAAAATGTCATTATACAGTCTCTTCATCCCCTCAATACTGCCTGCAGCAGATCCGCACACAGCTAACAACACCAACACACACAGGGATTTCATCGTCCTCCGTCCCCTTTGAATGCATTGACGCTCTGATCCTCACAGTGTCATTGAATACTATCTACATTTTCAGGTTGGTAGCTTGCAGGCGTTGGAGAACCACCAACATGTGACATCAATTTGTTTAGTCATGGTGGACGATTGAACAAACATGACAAACTAATCAATGACCATAGACCTTCATTACGTTCAATATATGCTTTGAAGTTTGTCATTCAACAAGCTATGTTGACCACCAGACCGATATTCCAACACTAATGGAACCTAATCCCCCATGCACAATGCTTTGTCTCACGCAGCTGAATTAATTCCATTGTTTACACATTGACACAAAGAATGGCGGTTTAATTTATCATTACAGATGCTGCCAATACTTTATACTTTCCTATTTGTATGCAGGACGTTATCGGGCAAAAAGTTATGGTTTTGTCTGTAGTCTTCGTGAAGGATGTTTTTTTTTATTGTTGCCGTTGTATAAACGAGTTAAGCGAATCGCTATGCAACAAACATTTTATCTCGAGACAGAGTGAATAATCCGTCAATAAATCATTGTATTGTATGTACATAGTACACATTGATCATAAGGGTTATAGTGAAAACAGTCCCCTATGTATATCGACACTACAAAAACCCCAGCCAATCAATCAAGTTTTAACAGTCTATTCTAATATGCAATGAAGTCAATCACTATTATACAGAATGTATATAATCACATAATCTCCTTTAATCTAGGTTCAACTGTGTTGACCGTTTCTCTAGGTTAGGAGGCCATTCTCTCAACGCGATGGTCGTTTTCTCGATTATGGGTTCTTTTTCCGATTGGGTCCGTTTTATCCGTATCCCTGCATGGAGTACAGTGCCGGCTGGTCAGTTCCGGACAAATATCATTGATACTTACTGATTGCCAGGCAACAGGCACCCGTAATATACATATGCAGAATCTAGTCATTTGTTCACCTGAAATAATTCGGGACAGTGCGGTATAAGTTAAAATAGGGAATAGCACTGGACATCATTTTTGCAACTGATGCATCAGTTTTGGAAATTTCTTCATATCTACCACAGAACATCTTGAAAGCTTTACTGTGAGACCTTGACTGTTGTTGCCTCGATGAAACAACATCTGAGCAAGAGCTGTATGAGACTTGAAATCCCGATTAAATCCTCGACTGTGCCTAAAATGTAGTGAAATGTAAACACCATAAGCTGGAGCCATTGGAATACTGCTCGACATGAAAGGAAAGTTGACCATTGGAAAGTTGAAATCACCTCTTTTGTCATGCAGTCCTGTTGTTTTGTCACTGAATCGGATGTTCATGTAGAAATCAATTGCTGATTTGATGGTTATTGAACTCCGTTTAATCATCGATGTGTCGGAAGCTTAAGTTTAACGTCTTGGTCAAATTATCTTTACAAATCTTGTCAGACAATGACCTACTTTTCAACCGATCCGAATTTGTGATCCGAAAGTGAAAATAGGCATTACAAATACTGAATTCCAATTTCTTGTTTCATACGAAAATGGTATTTACAAATTAATTTTAATTTGAAACTTGAATAAGATTGTATTTCTATATTTTATAGCGAGGTGTGGGCAGCATGACCTTAACTAAGACGTCACAGATTGTCCCTGTTTGATGAGGTCGTAAAATGATTCACAGTCCATGTGGCACAGTGTAGTCATGTAGCGAAAATTAATATTTAATATGTAACCAGTTAAATGAATTAGTCTAAAAATGTCTGGACTGGTTCTTGTAGTAAGCTGCACAACAGGACAATCCAGTCAACAGAAAACGAGACTGTTGTGTAGTCAGTGTTTTGACGTGTGTATTTTGAAAACCAAAGCAGAAATTCTCACTCATGTGCATAAAGAAATAAATTCACAAGGAGGGGAGCTGGCGCCATTGGGGATCCCTACTTCTTGGCGAAATTCTTTACACATAAATTTCACAAAGATGTTGTCAATGAGAAAGGGTCGCATTTCACATATTATTTCCACGATAAACATTTGCTTTCATTTTTGACAAATGTCCTGAACCTTTGAAGATAGATATGTAGATATATCTTTGTTCACCACGTCTGTTTACAAAAACACGTTGAGTTTAGCTTTCCTAAATTTGTTATGTGGGATAGTGGTATACAATGCTGAAAAATCAAATGTTTTAACAGAACCGAACTCGGTCCGTTTCTGAGATTCTAAACATCCTTTGAGTTTATGAGAATGCAGAGGGTATTATTGTGAGCGTGTGAGCGAATGTTGTTTTATGTAGGCATATCTATCTGTGTCACTGTAACTCAGAGCCTGGCAAATCATATTGTCATTATGTCCACCACAGAAATAATACATTGTATCCATGCACTCCTGTCTACTCGCGGCTTATTATCATATGGTAGTGGTTACTTTCCTTAAACAAATACATATCCTGTAGACCACGAACATTCAGCAGCGAAACTGATAATGATCTTACATACATGTTTCATTATGTTTCACTGTATACCATTACAACGGGTATTTCCGTAGCGCAGTCACATTGATTTACTGAACTGCAGATCGACAGCAGAAGGTATTTTTATCCAACTCTAAAGGGGGATGAGTTTGCTCTCACGTAGGTAGTTGTGCAGGTTCAAACCATGAATGACCGGGAAAACACATCGCAGCGTCTAGAGAACCATTTTGATAACAGTAGCAAAGCATATCTTCTAAGGCAGGCGCACTTCCTATCGAAGTGTTTGAACAACCTTGGAAGCCACAAACGGATCCTTAACATATGCAGCAATGTTCTATAAAGCTTTGTAGTAAAAAGATGGAAAGGATCACCTTGGTGCTTTTGATTGAACCATACAGTTGGGCAGAGTTAGTTTCAGTACAAAAAATAAATAGGAAACCACGTATACATGTCCACATGAATGTGTGACATATTCGATGTATTCGAGACGCCAAATGTTTCGCAATATGTATATTCCAGCACCTGAGAACAGTTTGTTCAGTCATGGTGGACAAACAAGGCAAATAGCCAAACTATCAAATTGCCTTCGAGCTTTAATACATTAATTACACGCTTTGGCTTTTGTCATTCAGCAAACTGTGATGACAACTAGACCGATATTCCAGGACTAATGGAACCTAACCATCCACGTGCAATGACTTTTCCTCACGATATTGAATTAATGGTACTGTTTACACATCAATATTATATATTGATATCAATACTGGTTATAATGAATAGAATTACCCTTACCGGAAGTACCAATACTCGACGCTTCTGACTTTGCAAATGACCTGCTGTAAGTTACAAGGTATAAAGTTATGGTGTCGTCTTTACTACTGTTGCTGTAGACAGTAGGCCTCATTTATTGAGCGAATATTGTTTTACGTGATGCACTGGTGTCTCCGTCTGTATCACTTCTAGTCGGAACCTAGTAAATCATACCTTCGGACACGATGCTTCCATCACTCAGACAATATATTTGTTCTCTGGTCACGAGGATACATGACCATGCACCCGAGGGACCAGTAAACAACATATTTATCTTACCGAATACCTGAATTTTAATTTTGAACTGTTTGAAGCACTTTTGTTGAATGCGAGGCGAATCCCTATTTTGCAGACGACACAAGGTAAACAGATTTAGAGTTATCTCCCTTCCATTAATTTTCAATCGCAAGACATCGGCAATTTCCGTGCTTCATGCGTGATTCAATGGTATTCGAGACAAAGAAGTACTACCATGAAGCCCCAGAATGATTCGGAATTCCCTGCGGTGTACACTGAAAATAATACATCGCCTGTAAGCGGGGTACATTGAAAATAATAGAATAGCGCTTAGCCAGTCAGAAAGCAACATTCATGTATGAGGTAAGATAATACACTGTATCCATCTGATCCACATTACTTGCTTCTTACACCCTTACAGTACTGCTCACTAACTACCCTAAAACTATATACTTTTATCCAACTAGAGGATGAGCTGGTCCTCAAGGTGGTATTGATTCATTTTTAGTGTAGTGAAGCAGTATGTGTATTTGTGTTTTGAATAATAACAATGTATATTTTTTCTGCGTCGTCCTTGAAAAAACGAACTGTTTCGCCCAAGCTGTATCCAAAGGCTATTTATAAACTAAGCACCATCAAATAATCAAGTGGTTGATACCTTGCGATGAAAAATACACACCCACAATCTATAATAAAATAAAAAGATTTCTGTCATTACAAATGACCGTTAGTTGCATAGTGTATTGCTGACGTGTGTTTCAAAACAGAATCTGGCATCACTTACCTTTTTGTCTTCAAAATTAAAACAAAACTTTGAACTGAATTAAAATAACATTTTGACGATTTTTTCAAAAAAGTACATTTGAGATAATGTCAGTGTTACAGTATACGACATGACGGAAGTGATAAACTGAAGCATTTAACGCGGGATTTGTCATCTTCTGATATCCCAACTGAAGATGTCACACCTAAACGACTGATTGTGCTCCACCTCTGAATCACTCCACGCCGTGGATATTCTGGAGACTGGACTGGCCCACAATGAAGCGGTCACACATTTTTGTGTCCAACAAATTACGACCTGATCTCTATGGTGACGTTATCATCATAATGGGAACACGACAGATTTGCCTCGGACCGGCCGGTCACGTGTGACGTCACGTCAGCAAGACATCCACATTCGGCTGACTCATCTAACGGATCGATTCCAGACTACCATTTAGGGGAGGTATCACATCTCATGGTCGGACGTAACTTGGCATTATCAATGGCCATCTGGCAGGTCTGCAATACAGGGATGAGATCATTGGACCTCATGTACGTTCATTCAAAGACAGTACCGTAGCTCACGCATCACATGATGCCCATCCAGAGGCCGCTCTTTTGGTACTCCTATGCCTAGCTGTTTTTTCACCTGTCCCTTATCGAGCATGCTTGGGATGAAACGGACTGAATCAGTCATTGACGCTAGCTGAATTTTGGACAAGCGTTAGGACTTTTTTCAATCGCATGCATCACCGCCATTGGTGGACACACATGATATTGAACTTGTAAATTCATTGACTTTTAACAAAACGCTTGTCACGATACCTCGTGTCACAACACAAAGGTTTTGTTATTATCCTGTGATCAATTAAACAGGGAATTAGAAAAAAACACACACCAGAAATCATGTTATTAACGTATTTTTTCATAGTACACATTTACTTTATTCACGTAGAATATAGTGACACTACATGTTCAGAGACACAGTTGTATCCATGGTGATTAGTGAAATGAATCGAACATTTGAACATGCTACATTTGGAATGGGCGAGTCTAAAACACATTTGTGTATATGCATATCGATAAGTTGCGTGGAGCTCATGAATGTCTAAAACTGTCGTCGTGTTACGAAGGTGAATTGATTCACATCATTCCATGTCTCACGACTAGAAGTCCCAACGCCAGATGACTGTGTCACTGTAGAGACATTTACAAAGCGAAAATGACGTTGCCGGTGGCCCGCGTGCAGGACGTCCACCACGCCCATAGTGAGTGAGTGAGTGAGTTTAGTTTTACGTCGCGCTTAGCAATATTCCAGCTATATGGCGACGGTCTGTAAATAATCGAGTCTGGACCAGACAATCCAGTGATCAACAACACGAGCATCGATCTGCGCAATGGGGAACCGATGACATGTGTCAACCAAGTCAGCTAGTCTGACCACCCGATCCCTTTAGTCGCCTCTTACGACAAGCATAGTCACCTTTTATGGCAAGCATGGGTTGCTGAAGGCCTATTCTACCCCGGGACCCACCACGCCCATATCCGGTGAAGGTTCAAGACTGCAATGACCTCTATGCAGATCACCCTAGGACTATTGCGACACTGTCAGCAACCACTTACTCATTACGGGTTACGGCCACGTCGTCTGGCTCATCCTGACGTAACGTCATCGAGAAAAGTGCCCATAGTGCCGAAAGCATGACCGTCAGGATCGGTTGTGGTGGACACGTGTTTCTACAGAAGAGTCTGTATTCATTGCACTTACAGACATCAACGTGTCTTCAGACGTGGTGTGGACTAGAGTGATCCCAGTTCTGGTGGCAACTTTATGGCACAGTACTGATAGTCCAACCGGATAATGCCCATCCTGGCGGGATTAGGGTTACTATTGCTTTTCGTTAACCACACAATGTTCAAGTTTTTTCATGGCTTAGTAATGGTCCGGATCTCGGACCCATAGAGAATGTGAGGGATGAAATTTATCTATGTTTACACCATACGAAATCTACGTATACAAGACCACGTATATAGACGCATAAAAAATAGTAGGCCCTTCCACAAGGAACATGCTGTTCTGCCATCATGTGATCTTGATATCCACGGATCAAAATGTTCATGGTAACCTTTCATTACCAAGGTATTTATTTAATAATATATCAGTAAAACAGCTATAGATAGTTTAAGATTGCACCATACTGGCAGAAGGTCATGAGAAAATTCCTTTATTTTGTTATCTGGATTAGGAATCCCAAAGATACAACGATCCAAAGAGCCGTAAATATAACCGTACACAGAGAGTCTACTGTTACACAGTACCCACCACAACTACTCCGACCTTTCAGAACCATTCCAGTTGGATTTCCATTGCCAGCCGAACCACCGGTTTTAGAATCCAGTTGAATCTGGTCCATAACCTTGCAGCTACTTCCTGGAAATCGGAACAAACGAGGAATCACAAACAATGGCGACTGTGGAGTTTTCTTGTTGATCTTCTCAGTATCTTTCATGACAATGAGGATGGTGGCGATCACGGACAGAACGCTGATTCCGAGGAGACACGTTAGATATACGGTGACCATTGGAATGTTGTCAGACGATTTGGGAAGTAGTTCACTCACAATGCTCATGAATACAGTCAGAGCGAGAAGGCACGTGATGGCATATGAAACTTTCTCGCCACAGTCACACGGAAGTGAGAAGACAAATATGTTGAGAAATGAAAGCACCACCACTGGTATTATCACATTGAGAACAAAGAACATCGGCCGCCTTTCAAGGTGAATGTCAATGTAAAGGAAAGAGTAGGTGAAATCTACGACAGTTCTTTCAATAGTGTATGCTCTGGATGCTGAAATACTCCATTCCCCATTTTCTGTGTACCCTTGAGTGTTTGCGCTAGACAGTGATGAAACCATCTTCAGCTCATCTGAATTATAGCTGACGGGTAGAAATCGGAACTGGCATGTCTGAACATCAAATGGAAACAACATCAGATCTAACTTGCAGTCAGTAACAAAGTTTGCTCCAGGAAACCAAGTTACTGTACCGTCACTGTAAACTGTAATGGAGGATGTCTCGTCTTTGAAGACATCCCGATCCTCCAGAGACACTGGTACGATGAGTTTCGGTCTCCAAATGTCAGTGAGTGGAGGATGTATAGACTTTATGCCACTATAATCCTCAGGTTTCCAGGTGAGAAACTCATCTTGCCATGTTAGATTCATCCACGCGTAGCTATGGAGAATCTGTCTCACCTGGTCTACTTCAGTGATGGACACCAAGTTGAATCTGCTGTGAACGTCAACATGCTGACTCTGGTTGTATAGTGGTCTGATTTTAGTGCTGTAGTTTCCAAATATGTCGCTGTACAGTCTCTTCATCCCCTCAATACTGCATACAGCAGATCTGCACAGGACCAACAACACCAGCACATACACGAGCTTCATCATCCTACGTCCAATTTGAAAGGAGTGAGGCACTGATCCCCAGCTGTTTATTAAATACCATCTTCATTACGAGTGAGATCAATTTCTATACTCCTGGTATATGATTAGACAAACAGGACAGAAAGACAAATTAATTCAATGGTCATCGATCTTTAAAATGGTTATCAAACGCTTTCGCCTTTGTTTCTCATCTATGTCGACAGTAAGACCAATATTGTATAGAACTGCATCATCCAGAGAAAATCCTTTCTCACGAAACTGACAATCGTTCGTTTTTGTAAAACAGATAATTTTTTAATTGTTGCACTCTGTTGTGCAACCGTCCTGGAAACGGACAAACATCTCAAGGCAAAGAGGTAATCTGTCAATAAATCAGTGTTTAGTATGGACATACTTATAGTGTCAATCACATTATACTTCTACTGTTGGATGCCCTGTTCCTGTAAAGTAGCGTGCCTACTTTTGGCCAGACAGTAAGCCTTAATTTTGGAGTGAATGTTGTTTTACATGCTGCACGTGGATTTTTATTTGTATCGCTACAGTTCCGAGCCTGGCAAATCCTACCCTCGAGCCCAATGCTTTCAAAATACAGAAAATGCAATTTAGTCATCCGATCCTCATTACTCGCCTCTTACAAGCATATAGAGCTGGTTATTTGCTAACCTAAACCTATATATTCGACCATGAAAATGATAACTTATTACAAGTATTTCGTTATATTTTATTTGCCACTATAACAACGTGTATTGTTGTTGCACAATCACATTGACGTACTGATACGGCAGATCAACAGCAAAACCTATCTTCATTGGGCTCTTAAAAAAATTGCTAAACGTTGTGTATGACCGTCTACTACCTCGGTTGTGACGGGTGTTGTTTCTTACATGTTTGTCGATGTAAGACTGTTCTCCTTGTTTCTCACAGGGGGCATACCCAAAATTCGGGACATTGTGGCTTGACCACTGTCCTACATGAGGACGTATTTAATGGACATTGAACATGCTGTTCTGCCATCTTCGTATGACCTTACTACCCACTGTTCACAGTGTGCAATGTGCCTTTTTCATAGCTGTTTATTTTCAAATCTAGAAAGAAATTTAAGAATGAACAACTTCGCTTAGCATATAATGATCCAATAATATATTCATGAATATTATCAAAATACAACAGTTATAGACAATTTTAGACTTCACTATACTGGCAGAAAAACAAGATAAAATTCCTTTATTTTGTTATCTGGATGAGGAATCCCACAGACACAACTGTCCAAAGAGCGGTAAATATAACCATAGACAGAGAGTCTACAGTTACACAGTACCCGCCGGAACTACTTTGATCTTCCAGAACCTTTCTAATTGGATTCCTATAGTCAACCGAACCTTTGGATTTAGAATCCAGTTGAACCTGGTCCATAACCTTGCAGCTACTGCCTGGAAATCGGAACAAACGAGGAATCACAAACAATGGCGACTGTGGAGTTTTCTTGTTGACCTTCGCAGGATCTTTCATGACAATGAGGATGGTGGCGACCACGGACAGAACGCTGATACCGAGGAGACACGTTAGATATACGGTGACCATTGGAATGTTGTCAGACGATTTGGGAAGTAGTTCACTCACAATGCTCATGAATACAGTCAGAGCGAGAAGGCACGTGATGGCATACGAAACTTTCTCGCCACTGTCACACGGAAGTAAGAAGACAAATATGTTGAGAAATGAAAGCACCACCACAGGTATTATCACATTGAGAACAAAGAACATCGGTCGCCTTTCAAGGTGAATGTCAATGTAAAGGAAAGAGTAGGTGAAATCTACGAAGGTGTTTTCAATAGTGTATGCTCTGGATGCTGAAATACTCCATTCCCCATTTTCTGTGTACCCTTGAGTGTTTGCGCTAGTCAGTGATGAAACCATCTTCAGCTCATCTGAATTATAGCTGACGGGTAGAAATCGGAACTGGCATGTCTGAACATCAAATGGAAATAACGTCAGATCTAACTTGCAGTCAGTAACAAAGTTTGCTCCAGGAAACCAAGTTACTGTACCGTCACTGTAAACTGTAATGGAGGATGTCTCGTCTTTGAAGACATCCCGATCCTCCAGAGACACTGGTACGATGAGTTTCGGTCTCCAAATGTCAGTGAGTGGAGGATGTATAGACTTTATGCCACTATAATCCTCAGGTTTCCAGGTGAGAAACTCATCTTGCCATGTTAGATTCATCCATACATTGCTGTGGAGGATCTGTCTCACCTGGTCCACTTCGGTTATGGCAATCAAGTTGAATATGCTGTGAACGTCAACATTTTGACTCTGGTTGTATAGTGGTCTGATTTTAGTGCTGTAGTTTCCAAACATGTCGCTGTACAGTCTCTTCATCCCCTCAATACTGCCTACGGTAAATCTGCACAGGACCAACAACACCAGCACATACATGAGCTTCATCATCCTTCGTCCCCTTTGAATGCAATAAGGCACTGAATCTCAGATTTTCATTAAATAACCCTCCATAGTTTCTGTTCCGTAGCTTGTAGGCGCTGGTGAACTGTCAAGCGTACCAATTTGGTTGATGATTGGACAAACAGGTGTAGCCACTGACGTTCAATACATCCATTAAACCCTTTAGCTTTGGCGATGTTGACAATTAGTCCAGTATTCAAGTTCTAATGGAACCTCATTATCTGAGCACACTGCTTTATCGCACGAAATTGAATCTATGCTATTCATTTACTATCTTCGTGAAACACATTATTACTGAATTGTTGATACGGTTGTGCAGGCGCCCAAAGGGAATTGGAAACAAACAAACATTTCATTTCAAGACAAAGGCAGAGCTCAGTCAATAAATTATTGCATTGTATTTACATCGATCACATACTCTGTCTGTTGGAGTATAGATCCGACTGTCAATTTCCGGTAACATACCGTACTTACTTTTGGTCAGACGGCATTCCTCAATAATGGGCGAATGTTGTTTTACGTGATGTACTGGCGTGTTTGAAATCACTGAGATTACAAGCCTGACAAATCCTACCGTAGGTTCACGAAGGATGTACACTGTATCACTTCTTACAACATGTGGTACAAGGGCTCCTTTCAGGAAGCAACCTCTACTTTAGTATGTTTGCTCAAAAGCGGACAAATGAATTGCAATCTAAATCGAAAACTAATTAACATAAAATACTCCATGAAACGCGGATCATAATCAAACCATCATACCAACTCTGTGGGTGTTTTTTTGTTTACAGATTTTATGTCTTAAAAATAAATAAAAAAGTTGTTTAAAAATCTATCATGAAAATATGGACTCAGAGGGAGCACGCTATGCTTCCACACTCCGATTCCTCTGTTGTGCAGCGACAGGAACATTATAAATTGAAGCGTATATAAAATATTTAGAAATGAGATCCGTGTTTCAGAGAAAGACTGACATCGAGGTATTCATTTATCACTCTTAGGGTTCGTTTCTTTCGACCTCGTCTTTCGCCATACTACTCCTGAACCTTCACGCCATGCTATTCCCGACTAATACTTGAATATTTGAAGGGTCAGGGCAGAGTAACACATCTGAACTTATTTTATTGGGCTATGTTTCGTCGTTTCGGACATGACCTTTGATGTTGATAGGGATCATTTGAAAGCTTCCAAAGACAAGATGAATCTACAGGACCAGAAAAAGTCGCAAGACAGAATTCTAAGTCCTTCTGATAAAGTGTGAGTGTTTTTTCAATCCCTGTTCAACCTCTATGTCTAAGGCTGTATGCGTTATTAATGAGAAAATCAGTGATTCTGACGATGTTGTGTCAAAAAGCCGGCCGTCAAAAAGAAACACAATTTTGTCATGTTAATATGATTAGTAGGGGACACATGACATTATTCCAACTATTGCCAGTTGTTTATTCTGTGTGCTATAAGGTGCGTAAAACTAAATCAATTCACTGCTAATAGGAATTACTGCAAGTTTTTATGAGTGATCAGCTTATTTAATGTAAAACAGCAACGTTTCGGTATAGATACGTATACCGTTTTCATCCTTATAACCACTGCTCTTATATCACACAGCCTCTAACTGTGTACTTCCTTAACGATTAATATTTTGTATTGAGTTTTGTTAAGATAAGCTACCGTGCATCACATGTTTGGGGTTTGTACTTCATTCTATGAAGAAACGTAAGCGGATTTGAGCACTGGGCACTTGAACAAGAATTAGAGTAGTACCAAAGTTCTGCAGAGTTAATAACAAGGCAATAGTTTCTTTTTTCAATATTAGAAAGAAAATCCTCTGCTGTCAAATTCCTTGAAAAATAACGAAAAGCGTCAATTTGTCAAATCTTTTTCATGCAACAGGACAACTCTTGGTGCTTTGGGAGCAGCTGACAATTGCTGTCCTTAGCAAATTGCATTATCGCCAAGCGAAGCCACAAATGCGAATTTACTCAGATTTTCCCAGAAATCTCATAAGTTCCTTCTTGTTAACAGATGGGGAATAGATTTGTGTTCAAAACAGATTCCACCGTCACTTGTTCTTGACCTTGACTTGCGACATGACCTAAAATGTCACATGTACAACGTAAGTCCACACTTTACTAAATTCACACTCAGATCACATGTTTTCTTGATACCAAAATTTGAAACTAGATGCTGAGAAAAAGAACTCCTCATTCATTATCAGCAGGTGCATCAGGCGACCGCCATTTCTTCTTCACAACGCTATCCTTAATCGAACAACGCAGCATCTTTCAAAAAGAGTGTCCTATTGGTAAGAACTTTAAAGTCTTGGTCTTCTCATTTTAACTTTATCAGCTGCTCCCTGATCAGTACGAACTGTGAAGGTGTCGGAATTTTTAAGTACATTCTCTCGAAAATTTACACAGGTCCAGAGAATGATCTATGGTAGTGTCATCCCAATCGTAAGTGCAATCAGTTTCAGAAAATACGAAGGAAAAATACTTGGACTTCCTTTTCAAGATTTTCAGCTCTTTCCTAACTGCTAGCCTCGTGGTAACAACAGGATCACCCATGCATTTAGCGCTGCCGAACGATTCACTATAAGCAGGTCCACACCTCAAAACGGAGTGTTATTCCAACCTCCTCTAATATGACCAACCCAAACACCAGTTCAGTTCACAAATTCTCAAAACGGAGAAGTGCCCTTTTGTAACACCAAACAAGCCCTCCAACTGTACAGCACTGTTGTCTAATGACTCAAATTTATAATCCACACTTTATAACATAGTATAATTGTAGTCCAGACATTTTGACAGCTAATGTTGAAATGGATTGAATTTCGAACACGGATAAGTCCCCACTTTCTGATAACTGATGAATATTAAGTTCAAATTATAAAGTTAATCGCGAATTAGCCTGTAAAATAGCCAGGTGTGAAACCAACAAAAACGAGATAATTTACAATTGTATTCTTAAATTGACTAAGGTCAAAGATGCATACAAAATTGTCACTGTGGCAGTATAGTGACAATACTAATTCAGTTTCAATGTAACACAAGAGCAGCGACCACGGCAATCAAGACAAAGATGGTAATATTCACCTCATACCAACAGTAATTCGGTCTGTAACTGAGTGAGTGAGTGAGTTTTACGCCGCACAATATTCCAGCTATATGGTGGCGGCGATCTGTAGCTATGGGCTAAGGCCGGGTATACGAGGTCTTCTAATAACTTGCTATTTTATATGCTCTGAAGACGCAGCCACCTCTTCACATATATAACAACCACCATAGATGCTGACTATCCTTCTTGTTGCCCCCTGCCATTCTCCACATGACAGTCTCACTGCTGACGAGGCTTTCTATTGGTAGTGGCAGTCACGTGACGAGCATTATTAATTACATCGTAAGCATGTGTGTACGTGGCTCAACAGCGTGTTTGGTTGACAGGGGTGATGGTGTGTATGTGAGCTGTGTATTTGTCACGTGACGGGCATTATTAATTACATCGTAAGCATGTGTGTACGTGGCTCAACTGCGTGTTTGGTTGACAGGGCTGATGGTGTGTATGTGAGCTGTGTATTTGTCACGTGACGAGCATTATTAATTACATCGTAAGCATGTGTGTACGTGGCTGAAATGCGTGTTTGGTTGACAGGGCTGATGGTGTGTATGTGAGCTGTGTATTTGTCACGTGACGAGCATTATTAATTACATCGTAAACATGTGTGTACGTGGCTGAAATGCGTGTTTGGTTGACAGGGCTGATGGTGTGTATGTGAGCTGTGTATTTGTCACGTGACGAGCATTATTAATTACATCGTAAACATGTGTGTACGTGGCTGAAATGCGTGTTTGGTTGACAGGGCTGATGGTGTGTATTTGAGCTGTGTATTTAAGTTGTATGTTTGTAGCTGTGTGCGAATATAGATATGCGAGTGTGTATGTATGGTTGAGCTATGCGCGCGCAGGTGTGTGTGTGCGTGTGTGTATGTGTGTGGTGTTGACCTGTCTACGTTTCTTGAGTTAAGAAATGTGTGTGTGCATATCTTGTGCATCGGCTTCATATGTGTGCGTTAGTGGGGTTTAGATATATGTGTGTGAAGGTTGAAGTGTGTGGTTGTGTAGCTTTGAGATGTGAGAGATGGCAATGCCATGAATGAAAGCATCGTATGCATTACCTGTACGCCCTGTACGTGTGTGTGTGTGTGTGTGTGTGCGTACGTGCGTGTGCGCGCTAGCACAGTTTGGTTGTGTGAATGGGATTGCGTGTTACGTTACAGCGTGGGTGAAGTATGTGATGTGCGTTACATCTGTTGTGATGATCTTAAATGAAGAAGAAAGTGTGAGTATTGATTCACATAACAATAAAATGAGGCGTTAACATAAATTGACGAAGCAAAATGGATTAAATAGGCGGAATGTGGACGCGCCGCAATAAAACAGGTAAGCTTTGATTGAATTTACCTTGACAGTATTGCATTCGAAATTACACAAAATTGTTTTATTTTCTTAGTAAGACTGATTTATAACATGAAGAAACCCGAAAACTAATATTCGTATTTTTATAGTATTGATTTAGGAGTGAATGAAGTTACTGTACTTCTTAATTTTATGGGAAATAGAGTTATGCCCCTTTGACCAGATTCTTGATTCCCATCAGGTTCACATTATGAAAGTGGATTCGAGCTGTCACAGATTCACACGTTCACATGTAGATGTACGACATCCTTCACTCTGTAGCTCTGTGCGACGATCTGTTCATCACAACACAACCCTGTATCCGCGGGAGGCGACAGGAGAGGACAAAATGTAGACAAGCAACACTAAAGTGCGTGAATGATTTATTGCAGTATGACATGGAGGAGTTCCAGGTTCCGATGGGGCAGAGTATTCCTGTATACAATAATACCTACGAAAGACAACGTGTTCCATTGTTGCATAGTTCTGTATCACGACACTGTCTCGTGTCCATCACAAGCCTCTCACCATGCTAGATGTCTGATGCCCAGCGCACACTTTGTGGCCGTATAGTATTCCATTTAAAAGGAGTGTTCCCGTTTCTTGAACGTTCCTGTGTTCGTCTACATTACCTAACATTTATATGTTATATATTTATATATTCAGTTTTATCTTAAATAGCGAGAAGTGTATTAGACTATATGCATACTTGAATGGACACAATATAAATCTGAGTGCTTACGATAGTTTTCTGAAAACATGTCAAATTTACGTGTGTAGAAACCTTCCAAAATACACACAATCGCATCGCTAACATGTAGTGTGATGAGAGGTTGCTAGGCGCAACATAAATTTAGAAGCATTCATATTTCCCTTTTATGATGTACTGGTGTGCAATTCTCCATTGCGGAGGCATATGCATGGAACCTCAGTGAACATTTCCGACAAAAGAAACAATTCGTGAACAGCAAGTAGACGCATGTCAAGTGTTATTTTTTATCAGCATAACGCCATATTTGATGGTGTTGCACTTACTCAATTAAAAACAAACACCCAACAATCAACACCCCCCCCCCCCCCAAAAAAAAAAAAAATGAAAAAAAAAGTCGCAACACGCCATTCTTTCATCTTAAACTTATTGTGGCAGAATAACTATAATAATACAGCAGAGCAGTTCAGTGTATCCCAAACGTGTTTATGATTCTGAATTGTTATAAGGGGATTTTTGACTAGCGACATTATCACACCTATAGCTGTCATGTTTGTCAGATAACGACTTGCTGGTCACGGACTGCCAATGAATAACATAAAATTTGAGTGTCATCACTGAAGTGAAGTGCCCAACGTAGCTCACGACATGGAATGAGGTGACACATTGTAGCAGTTATCAGTATTTTGTACTCCTTCATAGTCTTTCGTTGCTGTTTAACTGTTCAGTAGCGAGGTAATGTGTTTATGTTACTGTTTTCACGATTAATATCGGATTTTCTGCACAATGAGAAAGTTTTTCGGAAGGCCTGCGCACACACGTTCACAGGTGACTGCTCATGGACCACGTGTACAGTGAGTCACCCCATAGCAATGTCGGGCTGACTGGGGCCCAGTGACGATGTCCTCTAGAACGAGCACCTGTAAAACACTAATATCCTCATAACATAACTTACGGAAGCCCTTCAGAGTCATTTCTTCTTTTCTTGCAATACTAAGGTCGAATTTCAAGATAAAGATCTTGAAATTACCAGATAATGTAGAGACGGCTCTAAATGGCTTCCGTACCGTTTCACACAAAAATTACAACTTGAATAGATACTTCCTGACAGAGACGTACAACAGTCTGACTAGATGATGAGATCTGGTAAATGTCTGAAGAACATACATACTGATTTGGTTACCCATATGGCAGTAAGAGTCAACCATCCTAATATTCCTGTTTCTCAGATTATGCAGGATTATCATCCAATGTAATGGCATGTGCAGTACATATTGCAGACATACACACCGTTGTCAGTCAACACGTCTGTATCTCTATATCAAAATGTCATAATATCAGTCTAATATCATTCAGATCTTTTGCCCCAATAAGATGTATGTGTGAAGATCTTACACCGAGCTAAACTTTCAAAATTACATCGAGGATAATGAAATATTGAATGGCCTAAGCATTCACCAAGCATTTCTTATTTTTTAAGAAAAAGAACTTATGCGGTTAATAACACTTCCCTTGTGCATAACAGCGACTGGTCCATCGAATAACCGTTTCCGTACATCCAAAGGGAGTATTACCGAATAAATTGTTATTTTCATTTGCTGAAATTCTCGAATCTGTGTGGTAGAGAAATGAAACTGAGGATTATCAGATCATCAAGGATGGTGGTATCGTGCAGGAGTACACGATCCGATTGTAACGTCATCGTGACAAACTAATCAACAAAAATGCAATAACAACTATTACGAGTCTGATGAACGTTTCGATTACATTAGCTAGCGGATCTGCTGGAGTATGTTAACATTTTACTCTCGTTTACACGAAACTCTCTCGGGGATTAGAAACCGGATTTTTGTTAAATCATGCTTGTGTGTTCTAATTCCATCAAAGGAATATCAAGCAGCGTTTTCAAACGATCACAGGGAATATTCTGATGCGTTAAATGATTGCTGTATCACATCAGATGTGTTAACTTTCACACAGGCCCATCAAAAACTATCGGCCATTAATGAAATATGATCACATCACACTAACACTTAACAGACTGTGACCAAATACAATCGACACGGCCTCTATTTTCACGTTAGAAAACAATAAAAGATAACACCTCATTTTTGAGGTGCTTTGGGCTTTGCTCTTACACTGATTGATACAAGATACCACTAATGTCATAATTAAAGTACGGACGTGGAAGGCTAGTTGTCCAACAAACTCCGTTTCGGACTAGGCAGTTGCGTCTCTGAGCACGCCCCGAACCCATGACCGTGGGTCTGGTCACGATTTTCCCTGATAATGTCTCTAGGTCTGACAGCACCTTACCCGTGCTTGTGGGTGACGTCATCTAATATCTCCATCACTTCGGGCTTCCCTCCTCGTCAAACAGACACGCCGTGATATAACTGGAATACTGTTAAAAACGACGTCACACCAAATCACTCGCCAATATTAGAGTACTCTTCCCCACGCCAGGTAAATAAGTTTCAACTGACCCAGTGAGTCGTGTTGATGTCAAATATTGCCAATAGCAAATTTAACATACTGCCACATCCACAGATTCCTGCTACATGGCATTGGCACAAGCATAAATGTCAATCAAATCTGAAATAAGATAGTGTTAATAGCGCATGTACATGTACATGTGTCATCGGTAAGGCACATAACATACATCTTCCGTGCCCTCCCTCGTTCACAGGTATGTTGTATATATAACAATCAACAGTACAAAGGTAACACGCCAGTACAACACCTGGTATATACAACCGTGACACGTGACTCTTGTAGTGTAGAACGTGGATGACTTATAGCATAAAATGACAGATCATACCGTATGGCGATATGTGATATGTACACTTATCACACACATTCCCACCAAACACAAATCCTTTAATAATAAAAAAAATAAGATCACACAAAAGAATAGGATTATTTGTCAAAACAAATCGGTGATGAATTACATGGATGTAGAAATGGTAAAAGTTTCTGTTTTATAGAAAAGCGAAAATATTTTCATGATTTCGTGTTAAAAAGCATTTTGCTTTATTATACCTTAATTACCTTGCAAACTGAATATTGTTGAACGGAAGAATGGTGCTAAACAGTTCTTGTCAGGTTAGTGGGTGTTGGGAAATTTATGCAGATATCGCATATTTGTCACATTAAGCATTAATTAGTTAAAATATGAATTATTCTTAATAATTTCTTTAAAATCATATTCAGAATCCATAACAGTGAAACTGCTAGGGGTCCCGGTAAACCTGGCCATCAGTCAATATGTTCTTTAACCTTGTGATGATTACTATAGGATCTATAGCAAGACGTTTCACGACAATCGCGTGCACGTGTACATGACTTGAAATGAGCATCAGTGTACATTGCACTCACTCCATATTACCTACGATATATTACTCGTTTGACACCTGGTTCGGATCGATTAAGATTGGCCTAAAAAGACTCAGTAATTGCAGCGAACAGATGTTTTGAACAGCAAGACCTTTTGGACAAAATTATCTAACAGGCGATGAAGTTATTTCACATTACAGCGTGTGTATTTACTGAATACAATGGTATTCTATCTATATCAGTGTATTTGATTTAGCAAGTGTACAAATCAGCAATATTTGCCCACTGATTACAAGACAGGGGAAAATACCCTGTCAATACGAAGATGTATAGCAATATTGATCAATTGTTTGCAACATGTAGTGAAGAATACGTAACAATAATATACATTCTCTTGTTAAAGAGCTTGCTGACTAGACATTTGATTACATTTTCATAATCGAATTTCATGTTAAATATTTGTACCCGACGATTGTATCCAGATATTTTGGTTAACAATATAACGCTCATGGAAGCAGGCTTGACTATGCATTCTCCAATTTGGCACATTGATACATTGACGTCACACCCAAACCACACATTCGCATAAATAAAAGTTGGAAACAAAACTGTAAATAAGTATCAAAGTGTGTTATGCTGGTAAACGAATATAAACCTCAAGTGATGCTTCTCTTCCTGAAACCGACTCCTGTTGAGTTCACATCTGTCAATCTTGTGTAAAGTAGGCGATATACTTGACGATAGCAGTTCCACCAGCTGCGTCTGTTTGTCTTTACCAACGACACCGTATGCCGCTGACAGACTGAAACACGCACCTGCCAATCACTCAGGTGTGAAGAGGTCGTAAGGGTTGTCAGTTGCAGTGTTCCTGTCATAGATTTCACGTACTGGAGGTTGTGAAAAGTACATGACGTTAGAAGTCCGTCAGAAAGGAAGTAACAGACAAGGTCGGTTTCACGTCACAGAAAGAGAAACCAAACAAAACACGTCACAAACATTCTGATCAAGGACCATTGAACCCACCCACGTTTCCAGCGTGTTTTGGAACACACAACCTTGATTATGCTGTTTCCGAACGTTAATTGTTCGGATCTCCAATACGTTTCCACCATCCCCCACTCAGTGATGGGATCTCATCTCGGAAATCACACTTCCTAAATACTGTTTTGATCAGCCCGCATTGTTGCCTATATCGACAAGAAATACACCTGAGTACAGTACACCATGATGACAGTACACACACGTCCCGGAAAGCATCACAGCGAGCATGACGTCACACCTGGCACAAACACGCATATGCTTGCAATTGCAGTCGCAGTTGCACCAGAATTATGATAAGTATGCACCACCGATATAAAGAGTGTTTTGGTTCATTGCATTGGATCAGCTGTTTGAATAAATTAATGCATGAGATGTTTGGCATGATCACAAAGAGAGGGCAGTGACATCACTCTGACACTCATTGTGACGTACGTGACATCGAATAACTCATTCCACTGCCAGTTTGTCCTTCATATGGGTACATTTGCTCACGAATGTGTTACTTCATCCTCTTTCATCTCTCTATCTCGGGACAAAGTTCAGCTGTATCTGATTATGTCAGGATTTCATCTCTCATTCAGACAAAAATACTGCAAAGGCCTTATTAAATACATTTCACCTGTCGTCACACATTTCACAATTCTTTTAAGGCCTTGACCTTGACTTCCGATCATATACGTTCCTGATTTTTATTCCCTGGATCATTCATATCCCTTGTGTCCTTACAGAGTCACCGTGACTACAAGGACAGCAATCTTCACCTTGACCTTGACCTGAGAGGTCGCACGTGACGGAAGGCCTCATGAATTACCTACATCACGAAACATCGTCAAGGCTTTCCAACATCCACCATTATGTGTGTAAACAGTCTTTCGTCGTGAACAAACATCAATGTGTAGCTCACGCTGTTTAGACCGTCCATCTTGTAGCGTTTCACTGCCGTGTGGAGAAGTTTCGACCTGAAACAGACAGAATTCCGCACTGATAATAAATCATTGCACGTTGACATAACGCTGAGATGTACATTACACAGATGTTGCCATGCATTTGTCACTGTGTAAACTGGACACAATACCGAAGAATACCGGTAATCATTTCTGTAAACAAATACATTAACATCCCTCTACCAGACTGGCGTCCTTACAGACTGTACTGTCCGCTTAATTAGACTTGTCCCTTTTTAAAGGATAGAGTTACTGTGCGTGTAATAAACGCTACAATCAAGGTTACACCACGTCACCTTGGACATGTTTGAATCCAAGAAGACCAGTATGGTGCTGAGAAACCTGGGTTAAATATCAGGTTGATTCTGTGTTCCACCCCACGATGACAGTCAAAGGGGTCAGGGCAGCGCACACGTATAGGGTGTGAAAGGATAATTGAATATTGCATAAATATTTCCTTTCAACTGTGTAATCAATCCTATTTACTTTTATAACTTGTCAACGCTCTTATATAATTGATCCTGAACACAATTCCAGCTTGACCCTGGAAGGGTAAACACACATTATCAGGAAATAACAGAATACCAGCGCCAGAGCATACCAGACTAATAGCGTCAGAGAACACCAGTCATAGTTATATACTAAAGCTTACGGTGACAACTGATCCTTGCTCAAGAAAGGGACATAACAACGAAGTGACATAGAGAAGAGAGGTCCATTTATCGTCCGGGGATATACTATCCTCAATACGTTCCATATACACAAGAGTTTGTCAGCGTTAATTCAGAACTAGCCACCTGTTTGATACACAATTAAATTTTCCAACCTCTAAAAAACATTGAATATATTTTTTCATTGTGTGCATGTGAACAATTTGGCCATTGGCACTCAGCGGTAGCGTCACAATTCTATTCACGAACGCCGCCTAAGACCTTTCAAATCGATCTAACAATCCAATAATCTCGGTTAACTCGGGCGATCATTCTGCCACACAGGTCAGCAATTACATTAATCTCGGTTAACCCATAACGCGTGTCTAGTTTCAAACTCCTCGCACTGTAGACAAGGCGGCACTCGCCCCTCAGGTAAATTGGGTAGGGAAGCTAGATTACGGGCGATTATTCAGTACACATTAGAGTGTAAAGAAAATATAATAACCCAAAGTCAAAACTGAACGCCAGCAGCTCTGAGCGCGATTTCGTGAAGTCAGCGAGCGACTACGGGAACGTGTTGTGCAGCGGTTCCGGTTCGCCAATGCCATAACACAAACTGTCCAGAGCGGTAACTCATGATATGAATGTGCAGCGTCGACTCCCAAAGTTCGAATTGTTTTTCATTCCTTGAAGCGGTACGTGAGTCGATGTCGTAGACGCACCCACTGACTGCGAGGAAATAGGTTTTGTCATCTAAAAGTCACGAATTTGAATGAATCGCTAGCGATTACGTTACTGGGGTATTCGCAGTATAACCTGTCCTCATTGCACGGCACGCACCGTCCTCTTGTTGCTCGTATCGGTAAAACTTTTGTTTGTTTTTCACATTCTGTCTGTAACGGATCTATCGATAGCACTAATATGGATCAGATTTGACATTTTGGGAGGTCTGTTGGGAGGTCTGTTGAGAATGTTGAGAGTGGTAGATAGGTTTAATTTCGCGGTCAAGTTTATTGCTCTTATACTGCGACGTGAAATCATCTCAGCATTTGTGTGTGTGTGTGTGTGTGTGTGTGTGTGTGTGTGTGTGTGTGTGTGTGTGTGTGTGGTTGTGTGTGTTGTGTGTGACAGAGCAGCTGAACTGTTTCAACATGTGAAGTACGAAATACCACCCTGAAGGGCAGTCAGTCTGTTACAGAAAATGACATCACCTTCGTCCGAGTTGCATGACAATTTGCAAATATTCAGTATTTGTTGAGTATTACTGATATTGAGACATTCCTGTTGCATAGCTTAGTAATTCATAATAATCAAGACTAACAAATTAACACTAAAGCTATCGCTGATCGCCCATTGGCACATTCTCAGCATCAGGATTAAGAACAATGTGACACACTCGGATACGGACAGAATCGGAACCGTGGAACCGACAAAACGATCGGTTGAAGCTCCGTGCTTCAATGGTTTGCCTCTGGTGCTGTGCCACCGGGGATACGACTCTACACAGAGCCAATCACCAGCCTCTTCAACAGACGCCAGCCGGTCTCAAGTAACAGAGGAGCCGATCTATAGCCTAAAGGAGATGTTGCTAGTTGTATGGTGTGACCAAGGATCAATAGGTCGTGACCATCACCCCTTTAACCACTGGAAGTGCCAATAAATCCACGTTTTGCACTTGACAAATAACAAAGCTGTAGCCCACATTTGAAAACTGTTTAAACCGTCTACTGTAAACCACGGATCTAATTATGTAAATATGGCGTTTTCCTGCTGACACATACACAGTTGAAGTAATAGGTCCAAGGGTGGATGTCTGTAAAGGAACGGTACCGCAGCACCGCGTTTGCAGTAAAAAGCGGTTAGCAGTGAAAAAATGACTGCCGTGATACCGTGTGGGCAGACTGCGGAGTTACCTAAGCGATTTACACGCTTCTCCGCCTGGATCGATGCGACCTAAAGAGTTGCTTGGATCGCTTAAATCCAATGCTCTTAACGGTTTTATTGCGTTGTGGCTACCAAACATGCTCCTTGGTCGATGCCAGGAGTTGTGGGTGTCACAGTGTATTTTCGCGTGGCCTGTAATATGGCAGCTGTCTTGTGTTTTTGCTGTTCCTGAAATCGGGAACTGATGGGATGGGCAGGAGTCATCACCTTAAGATGACCTTCACAATAAGTACGAACTGTCATGAAACTGTGGGCATCGTGGGTAGAAGAGGAGGTACACGTCGATCAGAATAATGGGAATCCTTGTGCGATTTGAACCGCTGTCGACACAATATCATGATCAGGCGCATCCTGGTGAGTAAAGAAAACAACGCCCCAGATAGATATATCTTGATCCCTGTCTCAGATGAACCTTGCACCAGACACCCAGGCCAGCAGTTGACCAGATAACGCAGGTCAGTACTTCACAAGATGACCAAGACTAACATTGTACAAGATAGCTAAGGTCAACATTGTACAAGACAGCCAAAGGCAACATTGCACAATATAACTAAGGTCAACATTGTACAAGATAGCCAAGGTCAACATTGTACAAGATAACTATGGTCAACATTGTACAAGATAGCCAAGTCAACATTGTACAAGGTAACTATGGTCAACATTGTACAAGATAACTACGGTCAACATTGTACAAAATGGCCAAGGTCAACATTGCGCCAGATACCCTTGGGCAATATTACGCCATGTAATCCAGGCATTCTGTACCAGATAGAGAAGGCCCTGCACCGGCTAACCATGGCTGACATGTCCCAAATTAGGGCTGGAGTATGTCTCCATATGGAACAGTTAATGAACAACTGAAGGTGCGTTCAAGCGGGAGCGCCTTACTGTAAGGTGGAAGTTAGCAGTACGGTGGGGTGGGGATCTGTAAATACGTGAAACTTTAAGCAGTTAATATCATGAGCAAATGTCTACACCGCAAGGCTATGGGGACAAGCCAGTAAAACGTCTCACTTTGGTTTCCCACTGGGTATAGGACGGTATAGTGCGCGTAGTATATTATAGGTAATAATGTTTGCAATATTGTCAAGTTACATGGAATTCAATAAGAATATTCACCTATTCAGATGGAAGCAATGTGATAATTACCGTTCATATCAGCACAACCGTTTCTGGAGATATTTACGGCTGGCCCTGTGTGCGTACGACTGGAGCTGTCGTCTTGATAGCTCAGTCAACGACGTTTACAGTGGATTAACCCACAGCCAACATGAAAACAAACTGACAACTGATTTAATGTTACACAAGCGATAAGCTTCGCAGAAGCCGACACAACAGCACTGTATTCAACAATGTAATAAAGTTGTCAATTCTAATTACTGTTAGGGAACTTGAAATTCTACTTCTAGTAGTCTACTTCTACTTTTAAAAAGAATCAACTCAATGGTTTAATAAACCGCCAACACCAATTCTGAGTGGTTTCCAACAGGACTGAAGGGTTACAAAACATTTGATCACTCAATGCATAGAGGAAATTGGTGTTTCGTGTTCTGGTGATCGACGTATCAGGTCGACTTTCAACGCTTAGAAGGGGCGGGTGTGCAGTTAAGGCTGGATAATGTGCATATACCGTGGCATTATCGGATCATCGTATTGATATATCGATCTCTCAACAACGAGAGAAATATACATGACAAATAATCTGCCACTAAAGTTAAACGCGTCTATTCGTATCGAATGCCGACGATGACATTTATGCCATTAAATCAATGGTGTTATCCGTGGTTGATGTGGTTCACTAATCAACACACACAGACTTAAATACACTAACATTAACGTATTTTAGCGATGGTTTAGTTTATCTGAAGTGAATATAATATCCATTACATTAGTTCCGGCGGCATCACAATGCTAATATATGCGAATAGTTATCATGGTCCAGACCACGGTGATCCACCATCAGTTGTTGGCGATCCATAGCCCGTCTTTTTTTATTATATTGTTTTTTATTATATTGTCTTTTATTGTATTGTCTTTCATTGAATTTTCATGCTTGTTTTATGTCTGTGATAGTTTAGTTATTTTTACTGTCCTTCTCAGAGAGATTCTTATAATTTAATATGATTTATCATGAAATTATAACTCGTTTTTTGTCACTATATTGCTGACATGACTATAAATACTATCTCCCACCCTCACTTATATATTAAAAAAACAACGTCTCAGAATAACTCGATCACCCACCGTGATAGATTCCATTGGATATAAGAGGCAGTTAAAGTTGAAAATAGTACGACTGATTACCAAATCCGGAAGTGGCACCGAACGCACACAAACAGGTCAAATGTGAGACAACAGTGAAGTTGTAGCGCCACAAAGGTAGTCTGTTTCTTAGTCCCTATATCACAATTGTTTCCCCTACAGCCAAAACCTCCCTGCAGTCCTTATGCTCTAAATGAAGCAAGACTAGATTCCATCAGCCAAGTCTGGTCTATCAGGCACTCCTTTTCAAATTAAATGCGTTTATCTGTTACAATTATTTTTTTTCTCTATTCAGAGACCAAGCGCTAGACTAGCACAGAGGCTAATAAGTCCACTGATGGACAGCATTACTAACAAAAGCGAATGAATCACTGCGAAGCACTGATACTAGCAGATACCCCATCAAATCTGTTTCTGTGTGTAAGGAGTTTAATGTCAAAGTCATACAATCCTGTGGAGAAAGAAGTTGATTACCTCGTGTGCCATGACGTCGGTCGCCGCTTCTGATGTTTTATCATCTTATATCGAGCTATCGTGGAAGGCGGTCTGGTGATTTTAAAACCAACGTGTAAAATTCTGAAAATGGAAAAAAAACATGAAATGAAATGTCTTGTCACGTAGATGACACACTGAACAGTATAGTGTAGGTGTGGCGCTCAGAATTGTTGATTATTTTAGGCTTTGAGACATTGGAATGACAGCACTGAATTGTCAATGCACAAAACGTCAAAACACCAATTGATGTACGATCGTTCCATGCAACATTCAGGTAGCAGAATGACAGTTAAATAATAGTGCAAAATAATCAAATTCGGAGACGTCCACATCTTATCGAACACAAGGACACACAAGGACAATGATCACAGGTCAGAATATTTTATAAGCCGACAGAGCATCTACACACCTGTGTACATGAGCATTTAAGCACATGGTCACATTGCCAATGTACTCATGATATTGTGTGCTTGATGTTAAAGCCACATTCAGCAAGATTCATACATTATTACAGCGGCCCATGAACGGCCGAGACTGAAACACTCAAGCCAAAGATTAATATTAAGAGCAACGACACAAGGCAGTATTATCAACCAAATCACCTGATCGTCCGACCCTCTGGTATCAGCTCAGGATGGACCAACACTCCCCGCAGGAATGTGGATATGAGGATGTTATCAAGGGGACGTGGTTGTAATGAAGGACGGGATTACCTGGCATCCGCATCCTGTCTATCTCCAGGTCTCACCTTTCGATAAACCTATACCAGCCTTGGGGTTCATTCCCATGGTGATCATGATCTCGGATTACACGTGATTATTTTCACTGACATTTTACTAACAAATAAAATCGTCGCGATAAGGAGGAAGAAAATGAGAAAGGGATGACTTCATACCGGTAGTTGTGATGGAAATGAAGATATCCTCTCTAACAATTTTTTAGGACTATCTTTGAGTGTCCCTTCAGTTCTCCAATGTCGAATTTCTCGTAAGCGTTATCGTTATCAATGGGACTATCGTTAGCAATACAATATCGTCAACTCAACACTGAGGCTGGTACAGATTTGTCCCTTCCATCCCGTAGTGATGCTATGCAAACTGACGAATGAAAAGCAAGAGCGAGAACCACAGGTAAGTGTTAGTGCAGGTTTGCCGGAATGCCAGCCTCGGAGATATTGAGGATGTAACATACACAGTGCGTCCTCTGCTGACAGCAGTTCCATAGAACGATAGATAGTAGCATTAAGTTCGTCTGTCTTACAGTCCCTGAAATACATCATTTTCTCTACAGTCCATCCCTCCCTGCAATGCTAAACCTCTAAATGAATCAAGTCTAGATCGCCTCAGGTTAATGTATTTCCCATCTGACATTTCAGTTTAAATGGGTTAATTTATTACTAGTACTAAATCAGCGTATGTATGTGAGTCTGTGTGACTAGCGCCTTGTGGGGTGAGATTAGGCAGAAGCGTCAACAGAAGAGCTAGTCTGTTATCTGTTATATAGGCCTATGTCAAAGGGTGCATGATAAGAAAATCGCAGGGAAACAAATGCGCGATGCACAGAAACCCTGGACACATGGGTGTAACGTTTAAAGCCCATTACGTATGCCGCCCCCCACCCCACGCCACCCACAAGCACAACACCCACCTACCCGCCCACCGACATACGAACCCCGTGGTATTGCTGGAACATTGCTAAAAGCGGCGTAAACCTATACTCACTCACTCAACATCATAATACGCATGACAACCACGCTACCACTACAAAAATTCTCTAAGTCTCACTTACCTGTACGCCATATCGTCGTCCTCGGCTCCCCAGCCCCAGTACATGTTGGAGTAGCCATTCAGCTCTTGATAATGTTCTACACGGAGATTGAGTACACCTCCCACTAATATATCATACTTTAACCTGGAAGAAGAAAACAAGTCAAGTGCATTTCAGAAACATATTAAACAATATCGAACATGTACAATATGTCAAAGCTGTCGTGACTGGTGTCACAACTGAAATAACTGCTTTCATAATGAGTGTCAATGATGTCAACATGACAACGAATGGCATGGATTTAAAACTTCTTTGATTTTTACAACACGATGTTTCTGGACTACTTCTTGTCAATCCATCGGGTGAATGTAGCCCAATCAATCGGGTGAATGTAGCCCAATCCATCGGGTGAATGTAGCCCAATCCATCGGGTGAATGTAGCCCAATCCATCGGGTGAATGTAGCCCAATCCATCGGGTGAATGTAGCCCAGAAACGTTGTGTTGTAATATTAAGAAAGTTGTAGATCCGTACCATTCGTTGTCATGGTACCTTCCAACTTCTATGTCAGTCAAGCATTTTCATTGATGTTGTTACGAAGGCTATCACGAATAGGGCCAATACAGCTGATAAAACGTTTAGAACTGGTACGGTGTTACTGGTTTTGTGGTCACTGCGGCCACGATTAGAGCCAGCTTTGCTAATACAGCTCCACTATTGGTAATACAGGTACTACGAATACAGCCAGCATTGCCAGTGTCGCCATTGTTGTTGCAACAACAACTTTTGTTAGTATCGCTGCTACTGCTACAAACATTAGCATCACATTTTACGCTACATTTACCACGAACAGCAACAACTTCCAGACACTTTTGTTCTCACTGTTGCACAGAATCCAGTGCTAGTGACACTATTGTTGTTGCAGTCATAGACTAAATCATTTCAATACGTTTCCTTAAAATTTCATTTATTCAAACGATCTATTTGTTTCAATATCAGTCCAAAGTGCAACGAAATTTTATCCCCTTTGTCTATGTAATGTATTCAGCAAACAGTCGGTGTATCCCCTCTTATCATAAACCCCGTTCCTCACAGGACCCTTAATTCTCAAACGCTATCAATACATGTCAGTTAACACCTCCCTACGTCGGCAAATCTTACGTATGTACATGTGCATGGGACCTTGCACAATGTGGCGTAATGGCTCTGTGTATAAAAACCTGACTAATATGGTCAGTCGGGGAGACCAACCAGCAAGACCAACCAAGGAGACCAGATCATCGACAGAAGTGGACGGACTGTGCGACTAGTCGGAGTGTCGGCCAAGGCCTTCGCCCCACCTACGACTACGTTGACGATGAAGAATGGCCATCGGACTTCTGAATGTGTGTAAGTGACAGAGCGGCTCTCCACATCGGGATCATTGGCACTCAGTCCCGATGTGTGTTCTGTCACCTGTTTACCACTGTGCATACCATTTCGACCATCATTCAACCAAACAATAACAAAACATGGCTGCTGCTGTCTTCATCTCTGCCACTAACTTTTGTCTTCCCTGTCTCTCCACCATCCTAAACTACCACCAGAGACGGCCGCTCTTGGACACTACAGTCACCACGAGTAGTGTCAATATTGTTGCTAGCTACCACGAAAAATGTTAATAGTATTGCTACAGCTACCGCGACGTTTTACTTGAGGCTGTCTCATCACAGATGGTGCGCCCTGTAGAGCGCGTTCACCCAATTGGCGAACTCGGCGAAACACTTACGACTCCTTGCAAGTCTTCAAACAATCCTCATACGTTATCTATAACACTGTCCAACAAATGATATGATTGACAGTAAACGTACGATCATCTGGGTGACATAGTCTTGATTGGTCAGCATGTGCAAGAGGACAGAGCAGCAGATGAAATGTCACCCGTTAAAATTCGGAGCAGACGACGATTTACACAGAACAGTGCGGTCAGTAAGACAACATAAACTGGAACCCCTATGATCGATTTCTTGTATCAAACAGCTAACCTGAGTTTTTGTGCCTTTGTGGCATTAATTTCCCCTCCACGCTGCAGCTGAGCGAATCTTCAAGACACGCTAATGACGTCGGACTCGTCCGGAAATTATGTGTGAGGCAGGCAAGGCTAGGTATCAAGATTGTCCGCTTAGACAGTTAATGACAAGCTTTAATGTCCTTACCTCACGCACAGACACCACGGTGAAGTAACACTACAATTACATCAAGTCAAGATCATCCGTTTTCTTCACCACAGCCGCCATCATACAGACGCCCTTCACCTTGGTTCAAATGTACTCCTGAATGGTACACAGATACTAGCGGAAAGTCTAGATTTCCACATTATCTTGCTGGACATGAAAATCAAAGCATGACTTATGTGCCATTGACAGTGGAGAAGGTGTTCGAGATATCGATTTCATACATCCGACAATCATAATGTGATCAACGTCAGAGTATTGCCTTCGGAGAAGATAGCTTGACCTTAGTCTGGGTACTTAATTCTCTAATTATCTGTGACCATAATTGACCATATAAAACCATAATCATACAGCCAGTGGCCTTAGTGCTATGCAGTCGACGAACGTTCTTTTCAGAAGGCACTGACCCGAGCTCCTTGGCGATGAGAACCATTCTATTGGGTTATCGATCTCAGCTTATCTCGGAAACTGTAGATCGTGTTTTTCGCCGGAGAGTGACACTACTATTCATATTCCTTCCGTTCACACATCCCATGGTTGTGTGTTTAGAGAGGCGGAGGTGGGAGCCTTGTGGTTAAAGCGTTCGCACGTCACGCCCACGATTCCCCAGATGGGTACAATGTGTGAATCCCGTTTCTGGTGTCACCCGCCACGATACTGCTGGAATATTGCTAAAAGCGTCGTAAAACTATACTCAGTTGTGTGTTTAGAATGTGGAACACGCCATGTGTTGGGTGTTTCGTGTTGAAGTAGCTGTGCCAGGCCATTGTCTCAATAAGCCTGACATATGCCACGAGTGTTTGCTCCAGGTAATAGATTAATGTGTACATGGAATTGATATTCGGGGAATCCTAATTCGCATCTTGGAAATGATTCCCTTGGAGTCGGAGAAATACATGGATCAGTTTTCCCGAACTTGTGTTTGTCTACAGCGGGGCGCAGTTTCACTTCAACTATCATAAACAACGGAAGTAGAACCCATATAGTCATCATGAACAGCGTACCAGTTTCCCTACAATCATCATGAGCAGCGTACCAGTTTCCCTACAATCATCATGAACAGCGTACCAGTTTCCCTACAATCATCATGAGCAGCGTACCAGTTTCCCTACAATCATCATGAGCAGCGTACCAGTTTCCCTACAATCATCATGAACAGCGTACCAGTTTCCCTACAATCATCATGAGCAGCGTACCAGTTTCCCTACAATCATCATGAACAGCGTACCAGTTTCCCTACCATCATCATGAGCAGCGTACCAGTTTCCCTACAATCATCATGAGCAGCGTACCAGTTTTCCTACAATCATCATGAACAGCGTACCAGTTTCCCTACAATCATCATGAGCAGCGTACCAGTTTCCCTACAATCATCATGAGCAGCGCACCAGTTTCCCTACAATCATCATGAGCAGCGTACCAGTTTCCCTACAATCATCATGAACAGCGTACCAGTTTCCCTACAATCATCACGGGCAGCGTACCAGTTTCCCTACAATCATCATGAACAGCGTACCAGTTTCCCTACAATCATCATGAGCAGCGTACCAGTTTCCCTACAATCATCATGAGCAGCGTACCAGTTTCCCTACAATCATCATGAACATTAGAAACAGCTCCCCCAGAATCATCCCCGAACAGTGCAGCAGTTCCCTACAATCATCATGATCAGGTGAAGCAGTTCACCACAATCATCGTAAACAAATGAAGCAGTTTCCCTAATATCATCATGAACAAGTGAATCAGTTTCCCTACATTCATCATGAGCAAGTGATGGCAGTTTCCCTTCAATCATCATGAACAAGCGAAGCAGTTTCCCTACAATCATCATGAACACGTGAAGAATGTATTACACAGAGACCAGCACTGCATATGTCTCCAACAGCAAATTACTAACAGGAAAACTGTTTTCCGACGCAAAGAGACGCAATTGACCCTTAAAACCAACATAATGCATTGTCACCATTCCGTATCGCCAACAGGTTGAAAGTTACGGTGTTACGGCTCCAATACGACGGAACTGCCCCTCTAACATTTGTCAGCTGTGACACTGTGTTCCTAATTTACATTCGACAATGTCACTAACATTTCACAAGAACATCTCATTGTCACCATTAATTGCATTATTGCATGAGTGTTTGTAACAATCTGGTGCTGCGATAATTTCAAATGACGTTCAAATCTGTGTGTGTTATGGTGGTAACGTCATACCACATGTTGCGAGACTCCTATTTCCTTGTTAACGAAACTAGAACTAGAACACATATAGAACACATATCCTTATGTTAATATTTGTACTCAGGTACCTTACATTTGATATTTGTTTTCTGTCATCTATTTACTAACAGTGTCGAATGAAACCAAGTGTTGACACGCCAGGATCTTTTGGTGAGTGTGCAACCAGCAACATGATTGTATACAATGCTCAATGTCATCTTCAATCAACATTGCCATTCAGGCAAATGAAACAAAAACTATTTTTAGGATTACAATATCTCAGAAAGATACAAACCTTTGTCGTTTGAAGGTGCAGTCTCATTGCGGACTTGAAACAACAAGAGTTAAGCACCTGATAATCAGCATGAGATGTTAATGACCTAACCCACCCAGCCACCGATTGTATGTAAATTTAATGTTACCAATAGTATTAAATCTATCCCTTTCTATTTGGAGTGAGTGAGTCATTTGGACTTGAAGCTGGTGTAAGCAGTGTTTCCGTTATGCCAAGTCTTTTTGAATATCCCGGCATGTGTGGTTTGTATTGGAGAAATACCCGAAGAAACTTTTTTACAACGCTCTGGTACGAGGTGTTCGCGAAAATGCACAACTGGTAGTACCTATCAAAATGACATGTAAAGGTCAAAATAGTTAAACGCATCTGACATAATGATTATTTTTGCTTCTGACATGTAAGTTCAAAGACATTTCAAAAACAAATCGTTGTGAAACGTTCACATAGGCCTTTAATGTTGCAACCTTTTTGAACAGCTTGTTGTGAAACTCTTCTTGCAAAAGTAAGTAAATAACCGGTAAAAGACCGAAATAGTTTCAAGTCCGTGAACCACATCATTTTCCCTACAGCCTAGCCCGCCCTGCAACACTTAAGTCCGAAACAAAGCAAGTCTATATTCACTCAGGTTCGGTTTCCCATCCAATGTAAATGTGTATATTTGTCACTATCCAAATTTTATATAATATATATATATATATCTGTGTCTGTGTGTGTCTGTGTGTGTGTGTGTGTGTGTCTGTGTGTGTGTCTGTGTGTGTGTATCGATCTCAGCTTATCGACACGAAAATAAGCGTCAACTAAGAAATATTACCGTTTCCCAATTACAAAAGTCACCTAGAATGTAAAAACGTATATCCATTAGGCAAGTTTACAAGTGAGTTGAGGAGTGTTTGAAAACACATTCTAAATGTAACCTTCGGCAATATCTTTCAATAAGACGCAGAGCTCAATAGGAGCGGAAGGAATCTCGCGGAATAAATAACTCTCACAAACATACTTTTAATCAATTAAAACGACGCAAGCCGATATGTACATGGAACTTTTTCACTCCAATGTTTCCTGTCCTTGCCCCAGCACCTTACTGGGTCTGAACAGAACGGCCAAGACGTTGCGGTATTTGACATTATTTATTTAAGGCTCCGGGCAAAGACATTTAGGACGGGAAAACAAGTTCTATCAGAAGTGAAGCGCCACCTGTAAATGGTCTTTCAGTTGGAATGTCTTTAACGCCATTACCGAGTTGTTATTTTAAGTCTGCTCTCAAGCTAAAGAGCGTACAAGACACTTCCATCGGCTTTTATTCGCATTCAAGTAAGCTGTCTTACGTGAAAAGGTGTTATTGTGATGTAGCTATGCTAGGAGTATGTTCAGCTACTAAAAAACCAATTTGACGGTACCAGTCAGTGGATTTGTTACTGCTCTGAGAAATTAACGCTTACCATGACAGAAAAGGTTTAGTGGTTTAGCTTATGTCCTTTTCGTCTTGTGAGTAGTATAATTTTTACAAGGACCGAGGCAAAGTGTCGCAGCGGGGAGTTCACATTTCAAGTTTTTGTTTGTGTGTTGTTTAACGCCACACTATTCCTGCTATATGGCGGCTGTCTGTATACAATCGAGAACTGGACCGTACGACCAGTGATCAACATCATGAGCATAGATCTACGCAACTGGGCCGAGAAAATATGCGTCAACTAAGTTATCGTGTTTGACCATCCGGTACCATGTTTTAGGCCAAAAAGACACGAACTTACAAAACAGTATACAGACCACAGAGATCTTAACCATTTCAGTACTGAACGTATGGCACGACACTATTTACACAATCAAAATCAAGTACTGACGAAACGTACAATTAACGTTTACTGAGACAATGGCGTCTTTACTCGATAAACCATAGTGGGAATTTTAATTTCCTTTGAATTAAGGGATTCTCTGCAAAATAGCTCCCATGTGCCACGAGGATATCGTCGCAGCACAGACCATATTCATGTGATTCACATGCAATATTTTCATAACTTACCTATAGTTCATTTCATCTATCGCAACCGACATGTGACGCGGTTGCCATGGACACGAGTACATGTTCCTATCATCTTCAGGTATAAGGTCTACATCATGGAAGACAACACACTGGAAGTCAAATATCTTGAGCGCTTCTTTAAAGGCAGCATTCATTATCCGACCCTTGTTGAATGTGGCATTGCCAAACTGAAACAAAAACGCATATAGGTCAGAACCATCATATATAGATCAAAACAGTGTCTGTCATAGATCGCATTGAGAACACAGCTGATAGCTGTTCCTGTTCGGTTCTCATGAACGGTTCGGTTATCTATGTAATACCATATTCAAATGTGCTGTCAAGCATAAAATAGTTATGATGCAGTCTGTTTGTAGATAAGGTAGAGTTGCTCGTATACGTATTCTGGCATACAGCCTAATTCCTACTTTCAGAAGGTTCTTGTAGTCGTCGAACCTTTTGTCGTAGAAATACAGGTATTTAGAAATATAATAAATGTATATATGTGAAAGAAATTCAAATGGAGACTAGAACAATCCTAATTTCTGGGAAGAGTTGAGGCAGTCTAGTCATTGGAGACTTGGACCGCTATTTTATGCATTCACTAAACAGTATGATGTGTCAGTGCTTACAGCGAAACACGGCGATGGGGTGAGATTTGGGTCGTGACTCTGGGAAGCCGTGTTGGCTATCAATGCGAGTAATGTTGACTATCAATGCGAGTAATCTGTTTCTGTTGTCCCATATCGGGACTTTGATGAGATATGTCAAAGAGCGTCGTAAAACTACGTTTATCACCACCCAACTCAACCACATAAACCATGCATGCCCCGGGGTCAAACAGTTGGACGTGTCTGTCTTACAGACCCTGAAACAAATATATCTAAGACAGCCGTTGTCAGTAATACTGAGCATGGTTCCCATGGCTCCTTTTATTGCATTTTATTCACTATGCTTATGTCAAAAAGCCCGACATTAGTTCACAAATGGACACCCAGAGCAACAGCTGCGGTCGCCGTGCATGTGCAGAAAACCACGTTAGGCTCAACGACTGTATGTATTAAAATATTCACCAGATATTATAATTGGCAGTTGTATCGTTACGAACCTGGAAAGCCCGATATGTCAATCCTTACGTCGAACAGATTTGCGCAATAGTGTGCGCCACGGCTACACTGCCATTAAGCCCTAGCAGGTTACCTAATCTACGGGAAGTGTTCCTCTGTCTCCTGTCCCGATCAATCTACAAGCAGATATATTTGAATACACGCTAACTAGTCGTCTCCTACACTTGATGGGACGTAGCAATCAAAATCCCTCTTGACCTGTAGACCAGACAACCGGACAACCATGACTGGTCACCGTATTTCATAAAAGTGAATTAATCAGAGGTGAGCGATAACGCAGCACCGAATGACCTTTGCTGACGTCGCGCCACGGCACGCGCTGTGTAGACGTGATCAGATCTGCTGGTCTTCATTCATATTACATCGCTGCCCCGGGCACGACGTCCTAGTGGCTCCAGACGCACGCGTGAATCAGGGGCATGTACAGGTGTGGTGGTCTATGTAGTGCTAACACGGTATCTAAGATTCATGACCATATGTATGATTAAACTGGTCGCCTTGCTGAGCAGTGCTTGTGTACTTACATAACAGAAACTCAGTTCAACATCCCCAATATTTGTTCAAATAATAGATGGCAGATTTAGTCGAACAATTGTTTTACACTAAAATAAATGTATTTGCAAATACAGGAATGTACGGAATACATATGACCATATTCAATAGGTTTGATTCAGAAAAAGAGTGTCCTGCCGCTCGTCGTTTCTTTCCTTGTCGCCTCCCGGACACAGGTAGTCAAGACGCCGCAATATTAAATTACCGCCCTTTCGCATGCCAGAATCATATGATAGCGGTTTCACGGTAATCGTTTGAGATCTGCATCACTTCCGGTTTTCATCCCATACTCAGGTTTGCTTGTTGTGTGTTTTGTTTGTTGTTCAACACCACATTTTCAATCTGTCCGGTGATCAACATCATGTGCATCGATCTACGAAAATGTGATACGACGTGTCAACCAAGTCTGAGAGTCTGATCCCGTTTGTAGCCTCTCACGACAATCATGAGTTGCTGAATATCCATACTCAGATGATACAGTATTCCAGTTAAACCAGGTTTAACATTCAGGTTTACACTGGTCAAATTTCAAACTGGAAACGTCGCAGACTACTATTCTTGTGACAAACAAATGTTCCTGACTCTGTGTTTTTGATAGTATCGAAAAAAACTTCCAAATATCAAAGTTCACGAGGATAAAACAAACAACATGGAAATGCAGTAGGATTCTCACATTTGAACACTAAATATTGACTAAATGATACCAGGAGACTGCTGGATTTGGTTTAAATATCTTTGCTTGATTATGAAGACGAATACGCTGTTGTGTTTACATGTCACACCACGACAGAGAGCACTTGTGATCATGGAGTTGGCTTTATCTTAAAAATGTATTATGTTTCGTTAAACTGATTAGGTTTCTTGGCCCAATTCTTGAAATTCAATTCTCTTAACAAAGTTATATCATTCTGTGAACAATTCTGCGACAAACATTCATGCTTAGTTTTCGTGAATTTCGAAGCCTGTTTGACTCGGAGAAGGCAAGAATTTCGAAGCCTGTTTTACTCGGAGAAAGCAATTTTGTATAGTTTACAGATTGTATTTGTATTTGACTGATTCTTTATCAGATATGTCTGCACTGTATGAAGTCTTTACAAAATGTGACTCTCTGCTAAATATTCCTCGACTTCGGAACCTGGAGTAGACTGGACTGATAGGACAGTAACAGTCCTTCCGTAATTCATGTACTGTCTTAAACCTTTGTCACCAGTATCGATAACAGCCACTACCTAGGGCTTCTCTGTCATAATAGGACATGAAACAGACCAGACACACATTCGCAGTACCCACTGATACATGATGCTCCAGAATCTTGTGACCACGTTTCTGAATCTTAAAACAACCAAGGGTCACACTGATAACACAATCGGATCGGAAATAATACGGAAAACGTATCTCGAACCAAGGTACAGTGCGATTTTCTGTATTGTATGTTTTTATCCAATGGTGCCAGATAAACATTAGTGGCATGCTGGTCATCCATTGTACACATTTATCATCGATGCTTCGGCATGGTAAAATATTTAACAGTAGTTTACAATAACAACGTTATCATAAATTTGATCAGGGGGTGCGATTACCTACGATAGTTTAGAAAGGTGTATAATATGGACAATCATTCAGTGGCTGTCGGAACCACGCACAGATAAGAAAGTTTACTGTCGTCTCCCTTTTCAAAACATTCATGCTTTACCTAGTTCTATCTAACAATATGTACCTTAATAAGCTGTTGCTGCGACTATCAGCAGGTTTAAATGGAACGTGGCATCCTTTCACGCAACTCTCAGATATGGGGGTCTTGCCTTAACAGTGATATTTGAAAAATCACTCTGTTGTTTTTGGTAATAGAAAAGAAAAGAAAACAAACAAAAAGAAAATAAACAAACACAATAGACACACTGGATTAGCACTGCGCTGCTCTGAGTATGTATGTATGCTATATATCGTGTGTAGCGACTCAGCGTGATGTTTGTTTACCTAATATTTCTTGCATATCTGTACTTTGATGATCGAAAGTGGTCATGCTCTTATAATAACGTGTAAACATTTCTATAATTTACTAATTAAGCATAAATCAGTTTCTGTATTATAAGCTCAACGTAGATTTACTTAGGTCTTGTGTCGTGTGTGGGTTGATATGGAGAACCTCTGTCAAAAACAGCTAATTCCCTAACACTCGCGTTTTAACAGATCAACGCCCGCACAAGATGAGTGACATCGAATCACTCCAGGGCTTCACACAACAGACACGTCAAGTTCACTTTCGATCTACTATCTCAGATATGATGTGTCAAAATCAAGCATTCTACGAACTATACTGGGGTGTTACCAGAGAAATTGGAGAAATTTCCCGTCATGGAGCAGACCATTTCCGGTTGACCTGACCTACTTCGTGCATAAACGTCTTAAGAGAGGGGTGTACTCGACGGCAACTTGAACGGTAATATCGATTAACATTGAAAGAAATGCAAAGCAGTCGGTGAAGAAAGACGAAATATGTTTTTCTACAAACAGTTTGATTACATCTGAATGGGAGATCCCAAAACATTCACGGGCCACTTTAGGAAAGTTACCAATTTGAGTATGTTGATCTAACTGAGCGAATGAAATTCCCGCGATCGATACATGTCAATCTGGCCCAGACTGGCAATTTGCAAGTTGATACCGGGCAAGAGCATCACGCTGACCGGAGCGTGTGCTTCCTCCATGGAGATCACGCCCACCTTTTGCTTGGTACAAACAAGTGATTAAATATGCCACGCAAAACTGTGTAAAGCCAATCCTGTGCAGAAACACTAGAATGTAATCGCATTGTCGACTGAGGTGTTTGATTGTCTTGCTGTGGTGGGTTCACATAAATAGGCATGCTATGAACAACAGTTCTAAGACTGATCAAATTAGTTACATCGAGTTGAGTACAAAACCCTGTTCACTTACATATGAAATATCTGCTATCGAGTGTGCAATTGTGACGAATTGATGAGCATAAGCAGTATTTCAGCATAATCATACAATGTTCATTTCATGAGATAAGGAGACGTAGGGAGGTGCTTTTGTACATCAGTATTACAACTGAGAAAAATATATCGGAATAGTTCCACGATCGAACTGTCGATGAATAACAGGATTCAGGCGAGTCTTACCTATTACCGACATGAAACCACGCAAGCAAAGTCCATTCATCATAGCGCCATTTCCCGATGTGGACACTTACGTCCTCATATTCCGAGTATACTGACATACGTCACAAAGACGATATATTTCTAAAGCAGTATTGCCATCGTTACGAACAAAGCTAATTCTAGATGAAAGCAAACGTTAATCAATAGTCTTTGTTAAACTAATGTACAAATGTACCCATCCTCTCTGCTCACAAGAGCCTACAAGCAGTTTCGTGTCTGTCCCTAGCCGTTTTGCTGAAGGAATCCTTTTGTTTACACACGACAATATACAATCGTTATTGGCGCCGGTATATATAAGCTACTGTACCAGGATGACTGCAAACATACACAGCGACGGTCAGGACTCCTGATCGTATATTGATGCGCAAAGGCGCCATCGCTCCCAGAGTCTCGGCTATGTTCATATGTGTTCTTTGAAAACAGAAGGGCCTTGGGAATTAAATATTTTATAAAACATGTACTGGTACAATGAGCTTGAACACCAGTATGGTTTCAAGCATTGTGTTCCTGGTCGCACTGTGCACACACATTGTGTCATTGTGCCACCTTGTGCCAATTTGGTCAGAACTGGTCGCTTTGATTTCATTCCACGCCGGTCAATCTTTAGTTCAGCATTTTACTGTTTGGAATTTCAGACATATGATGTCAAAAACATATATCTAATTACATCATCCTAATATCGGAGTACATGTGCAACGCTTTTAAACAATTAGAAGATATCGGGACAGCTTGCAGCCTGATAAACTAAGGACTTCGATGAATGTTTTAAGAGTGGAATAGGCTACCGCAGATAGTTTAAGAGTGGCTCCGAGAGAATAAGTGCGCCATACATGATCTAGTTGCACTTAAAACATCACTACAATTATTTATTGTTACAAAATCAGTAAATATCGCGCTGTAAACTTGAGCGCTGTATTTCCTACACACTATCATTACTGAAGGACAGTTTATTTCTTCTCGACCATAAACTATGGAGCCATGCTATCATCCAAAATGGATGAACAGCGCTCATGCTAAGGTGTGCTGAGATTGAGACTGACATTAATTAATGGTTTGATGGGGTGCAAAATTCGATTTTGGATCCTTTGAACTGGCCAATCTGATTGCAATTGCATCAAATGAGTGGTGGTGTTATTATCGGCTATCTGCACTGTCAAAATATTTCATCAATGACATTTCAATACGTTCTGTGCCCTGGCACCTAAATTATGCACTATTTCGATTACGGTAAACTGTATTACGAATTGCGTGCTCGTGAGTCACAACACCACGCTACAACGGTTGTGTTATCATATAACGGGTAATGTTCTCGATGCGACAAAACCAATCTGATTTGCTTTATGCCACGCTCCGACACAGACGCGAACGAGGACTCCCAACAGAATGTGTTTATAATACCACACATAGAAGTCTCAAAGTTTTTCTCAAATACATATTCTGTATGCTCAGATAGTATACAGACAAAAGATCATTGTACGAGCAAGTACTGAATGATAAATGGGAAATTCACTCAAACATTGTAATCTATTTATGCGCGTTTGTGAAGTTACTATTTTGTAAACATTTCTTTGCATTCATTTGTTTAAGAATGGTATCAATGATGTCCTGATTATGACCCACGTGCTTCCGTACATGAATTCCACATATTAGAAAGGACAAATATTTATTTCTAATGATATTTATAGGAACATTTACAATCTCGGCCAATTAAAATCATGTCTGAAGTTTTGGCAACGTCTTCCCCACGTTCCGGGTTTTCAACGTGGACTACAACGACAACGAGTACACGGGGAATTGTATTTTCAGGCAGTATTCCGGCTAATGGTTTAAAGGTGAAAATGAGGTGTAACCGAAATGAGGGCAAACTCACGTTTAGACAGGGTGGATAATGATTTCGTCAAATTGAAATTGAAGTGCACTCTAGTGTATATTTATTTCGGTCGGCAGTTTAGTGGCCGAGAATCGATTCTAACATGATATCTTAAACATTTGAACGTCAAACAAACACGACTTATAACAGTTAATAGTTTGTAGCATTAACTCATTACACTCACGACCGTCACGACCGGTTAAAATTGACAAACGTGAGCAGTCATTAGAGGCTGCACTGACTCGTATAAATATATCGTATTTCAATCGAAACATCGTGACATTTGTCAATATCGGAATTTATCATACAATGAAAGTGTTATCGACGCGACAAACAGATCCAGTGAACTTGCCTTATGCTCCGAAAACGATAAAAACGAGGAAACTATTTCTACGTCCAGATACCTCCATCCACGATACGTTATATCCTCTTGCCTAACGGTTCCAGTATGTAAACAATTATTCCTACAACTCACCCAACCATATTTGATAACACCCAGACACTGTATTCATTTCTAATGAGATTCGCGAAATGTGGTCTTGAATATTGAATCTTACGAGAATGACATTCTATATGAGGCATCGTGTAACGTAATGAATTAGAAATGTAAACTGTGCATTATTTATACCTGCTCCTACTACGATGTAAACCACCGCAGCGATACCAAGACATCGATCTTTCATCACATGAACCCTGCTTCTCCCATGCATTGTGTCCATATACATTTATATACCATATAAATAATACACCTATCTTTTTAGGTGATGAAAATGAAACAATGGTTATTTGATGTGATTAAATTTCACAGTTGAGATCTACTGTTAGCAAAGTTTTCAACCTAGGGATTGAGTGCACGCAACAATATTCCAGCTATATGGCGTTAGACCTGACAATCTAGTGATTAACAACATGAGCATCGACCTACATAGGTGTCAACAAAGTTGTCGAGCCTGACGTCAAGCATGGGTTACTGACAAACATTTCTTACCCTAATCTTCAGGGGTTTTCCATCCAGGAATATTACGTTACATTGCGTTTATAAATTTTCGCCAGTTCCAGTTCCAGTGGGTATATTCTTTTGCCCGGCCGTGTAGCACCATGACTTTGATGGTACCGATGCGTGAAGAAAGGTAGCACGCTATTACCCAGGATGTCTCAAGCTGAATCCAAGGAATGATTCCAGGCCCATTCTGTTACTTCTTCTTTACGGACACTATCGTATTTACATGTAATTACGTTTACAGACAGAGAGGGCGCTTCCTCTCATCAATTCAACAACATAATCGCTATTTGCAAGCAAGAACGGTTGCCTCGTGGAGCCATTTTCAAATGTAATTCAACGTTTTTACATACACAAAGAACCAATGATCGATTTGGTTAACATGCTCTTGTCAATTTTGTGAGCGTTCAGTGGCCCTTCCAGTCCGGACTTTTACCAAAGACGTACCATTACTCCACTTAAAACACGCCTGGATAGTCAACCATGAAAATCTGTAAATTTCCATCGTCAATAGTCGTCTTTAAAAGTGGGGAGAAAACCCTGTATCTGACTTGCTTGACACGACATGATCTGCATGAATCTTATACTGACAGAATGCAAACCATTATACCTTGGCTGCAAGTCAAGTCAATATCTGACCAAGGCCACAACAACTACTTACATATCCTGGCCCACAATCAAATACGTTTATTTTTTAAACATATCTATCCCCAAAATTAATCGGTAAATGGTAGGGGGGCTATCTGACCATGTGTAATCAAGAAAACAGTATTTGCATACCCTCCTTCCAGTGAAATTATCTAAACAGAAATGCCAGAAAATAACCAGTCTCAATTATCCCATAACACGGATTCACCTGGCCATGAATAGCAAAATACTGTACGATACAAGGTAAGCATGGCCTACCCTACCAGTTGTTACTCAAACAGCCTGAATAAATCACCATGAGGAATAGTCATTCTTCTCTTAAAAGCTGTAAATGTGGTGGTTTACAAACAGTAAGTTACTGCCCTCTATTCTATTTTAACGAATGATAACGTTTCTATCAGTGTTGCCCTAAGCATTACGAAGCCAAATGTACAGCGTGAGTATAGAACGCCCAGGCCAAATTCCTTTTCGTTCAAACAGGACCGCACAATCAATGAAATGTGTTGTCATCAATCACTGAAACAGTCTTCCTGAAAACTGGTCTTAATCTAGAAATCACTCCTACTGGAACAGAATGACAAATCACGTGACAGACACTACTTGACAAAACTATTTATTGTTTCCAGCCTTTCGACACTTGTGATCGATATTTATTGGGTCTGGTTTTCGCAACGAATGTCTGCAGTTTTCTTCGTCCCAGCAGCCTTCTACTCGGTAATAATCAGACACAAAATCTATGGACGAGAAGCACGTAGGCGTTCTGTATGATGACAACAAAAGTGATCATCGGTTCAGTAAAGAAGTCTGGAGTATCATTAAACACGTCCAGTTACTTCCTGGTTCTCAAACGCAAGAAACGCCAACGTCTCTCACAACATCAGCATTGATGGAGTTAAATTTATTATGAAGAATGAGGCTCACTCTTTATTGCCCGTCGTTATCTTTTGGTGTATACCTTTCAAGGTCATAACAAAGAAACGTACATGTAATAAAATCCTAAAACAGACAGACAGACAGACAGATATGTTATTCGTATAAAGGCCAAAGGCCCAGAATACAAAATAAATTAGCTGATATAAGCGCAGATAAAAGTGACAGGTTTATGTTTTCACAGTTGCAACTCTAGTTTTATGCATTCATCTAAAAACATTTGCTGACGTTACCATACAAAAAAGTAATAAACCTATTTCCAGCATCATATAATTTACAATAAAAAACCGACACGTGTTTCATCTTCAATACAGTTCATATTTATTTAATTTACATTAAGAACAAACTCTGTGAGTCTTTGGTATGTCATTATATCTTCCTATGTCTATACCCGATCCTAAATTGTTACAACTGAACTTTGCTAGAAGGGATTTTAACTTGAGAGAGGTTGGTAATGACTGGTAACTTTCTACGTGCAGTAATGATTAAAAGCGTTTGCAGGCAAACGAATTTGAAAGGTTATGAACAGTGGCAGATCATAATTGTATGAGATTATCAGAAAGTCGAAGTTTAAACTGCTGCATAAATGCCTAATAAATGCTATCGTCCACATCCTGTGAGAGCAATACAAATCCAAAACCAAGAGTAAATAAGATATTGTTTTATATTTGCTGCCCATGTAGTTCTACCTCAATCACCAAGAGATTTCTTTATATTATAACCCAGAAAAGAGAGTCGATGTGATTCTAACTGAATTACCCCACAACAATATTTAATCACTCTAGACATATAATTAAGTTGTAATGGAGGCCTGCCATATTTCCCGAGAACCATACTGACAATTACATTCCTGCCAACTCTGGGGTATTGTCAGCAAATCTTAATCTGAAGGCTTTGAATAATTTTACAATATGATGTTCCTCAAACCTCAGATCCATAACACAGAATAAGCAGAATGACAGAGTCAAACAACTTAAAGAGATCCTGGGCTGACAGATTACCAAAATTTCTTTAAAATCCTAAAATATGCTATCATTTCGGCACGTATACGCTACAAAATCCACTTATATCACGAAGTTTAAGCTTTATGTTGTATTCATAAGCACCTGACACAGTTAACAGAGGTCTAACTGACACACACTGGTATTAAACTGGAACAGTTAACAGAGGTCTAACTGACACACAGTGGCCTAACTAACACAGTTAACAGAGGTCTAACTGACACACAGACGCCTAACTGAAACAGTTAACAGGGGTCTAACTGACACACAGAGGCCTAAGTAACAGTCAACAGAGGTCTAACTGACACACAGAGGCCTAACTGAAATAGTTAACAGGGGTCTAACTGACACACAGTGGCCTAACTGAAACAGTTAACAGGTCTTACTGACACACAGTGGCCTAACTGAAATAGTCAACAGAGGTCTAACTGACACACAGACGCCTAACTGAAATAGTTAACAGGGGTCTAACTGACACAGAGTGGCCTAACTGAAACAGTTAACAGGGGTCTAACTGACACACAGAGGCCTAACTGAAACAGTTAACAGGGGTCTAACTGACACACAGAGGCCTAACTGAAATAGTTAACAGGGGTCTAACTGACACACAGTGGCCTAACTGAAACAGTTAACAGAGGTCTAACTGACACACAGAGGCCTAAGTAACAGTCAACAGAGGTCTAACTGACACACAGAGGCCTAACTGAAATAGTTAACAGGGGTCTAACTGACACACAGTGGCCAAACTGAAACAGTTAACAGGTCTTACTGACACACAGTGGCCTAACTGAAATAGTCAACAGAGGTCTAACTGACACACAGACGCCTAACTGAAATAGTTAACAGGGGTCTAACTGACACACAGTGGCCTAACTGAAACAGTTAACAGGGGTCTAACTGACACACAGAGGCCTAACTGAAATAGTTACCAGGGGTCTAACGGACACACAGTGGCCTAACTGAAACAGTTAACAGAGGTCTAACTGACACACAGAGGCCTAACTGAAACAGTTAACAGGTCTTACTGACACACAGACGCCTAACTGAAATAGTTAACAGAGGTCTTACTGACACACAGTGGCCTAGCTGAAATAGTTAACAGGGGTCTAACTGACACACAGTGGCCTAACTGAAATAGTTAACAGAGGTCTAACTGACACACAGAGGCCTAACTAACAGTTAACAGGGGTCTAACTGACACACAGTGGCCTAACTGAAATAGTTAACAGGGGTCTAACTGACACACAGACGCCTAACTGAAATAGTTAACAGGGGTCTGACACACAGACGCCTAACTGAAACAGTTAACAGGGGTCTAACTGACACACAGAGGCCTAACTGAAACAGTTAACAGGGGTCTAACTGACACACAGAGGCCTAAGTAACAGTTAACAGAGGTCTAACTGACACACAGAGGCCTAACTGAAATAGTTAACAGGGGTCTAACTGACACACAGTGGCCTAACTGAAACAGTTAACAGGGGTCTAACTGACACACAGTGGCCTAACTGAAACAGTTAACAGGGGTCTAACTGACACACAGTGGCCTAACTAACAGTTAACAGTGGTCTAACTGACACACAGACGCCTAACTGAAACAGTTAACAGGGGTCTAACTGACACACAGTGACCTAACTAACAGTTAACAGGGGTCTAACTGACACACAGACGCCTAACTGAAATAGTTAACAGGGGTCTAACTGACACACAGTGGCCTAACTAACAGTTAACAGGGGTCTAACTGACACACAGTGGCCTAACTAACAGTTAACAGAGGTCTAACTGACACACAGAGGCCTATCTGCAATACGATTAAAAGCAACGTTTAACTCAATTCAATGTTGTCGATTTTTGCGTAAGATACTAATATTTTTTCCTTAACTGATTATTCACTGACGTTTACCTTTCATATTAGGTTATTGAGTATCTTAATCACCATGCAATCCTCATACGACCTCCTACGTATTGGTAATCGATATATATTGACAATTCTAACAAGCTCAATTGAAAATTCCGGACACGTACATGTCTTTGAGCCACTCAGCCAAAGGTGATCGTGAAATAGTAACAAAGGCCCTTGGTTAAAATGAGCAAAGTAACAGATAACGTTTTAAAAAAAAAAAACTACATAAACTAATACACAAGACGGCAGCAATGCCGAACAATGATTGCGCAACAAAAACTAGGACGGTCGTATATTAAAGAACCGAAAGCATGGAAATTGCAGGACTAACAACACAACCTTTCCTGCTACGCATGCGCCTAACACGAAGGAAGTTGACATCCTTATCACCACGACAACGGAAGCCGTGATTTACAGCGGTAACAAACAGCTTATCTAGATGTATAATATTTAATATTTTAGTGGAAGGCTTGGAACAAGTTCATATCTCACAACTACACACAATACATGGCTGGCTGGATTAAGAAGTGGTTTAAATGAACCTTATGTAATATTTACGACGAACAAATTACTATCTCATAGACGCCCGATCGTGTGACGTAACACATACAGGTAACGAGGCAGTGTGACATTGAGTTGTCATGGTTACAGTATTTATAATCAAACCTGAATTCCATGTATTAATGATGCGATTGTATTGGGCATGCCGTATCAAATAGTCGACGCATGGATATGCAATACAGCAATGCAGCAGTCTTCCAATTACATCTTGTAGCGTGAGTCTGACAATTCTCCCAAATCGCGGACCAAAGGTCAAGTGATGACTGACAAAACATTCCCCAAAGTAAGCCAGAATCACCGTTACAAAACCATACGCCTCGTATGAAGCGTCCACTCTGAAAGCTCTTGCTTCCTCGCATCAGTGCAGTTCGCAGATATGTCCCTTTCTGGAAGGATCTCGCTTTGCTTTGCGTTACTAAACCGTCAGCGGGTTATTAATGTGTGGTCAGCAGAAATGAAGAGTTCTTCCCATTGTTGACCTTTACGCACTTTGGTATCATGTAGCGCCAAATCTGGCGCTTACGCTACGAGACGAACATATGGCATTCCCTTGCAAAATATATCTACACTGCCATCTTCTCGAATGGACCGTCAGTCAACGGTTGTAAACAGGGCGAAGCCATGCAGTTGGCGATACATGGCAGGGTGTACAAGATCACTTAATTTCCAGATATGATACTCACATTGTGCAAAGGATCAAACCATGGAGTCATCAGAAAACTATTGTGTGGGTCAAATTTGGTTTAAATAGTTATATGTAACTCTTATAGCAAGCACAGATCCCAGGTTCCATAAAGTCATTGCATCTTGTGGATACCATACCTGCGATTGTGTTATTTGTCATGGACTCGTTCCGTGATTTGCAAAATGGTTTATTGGTGGCATGAAATCCATTTCTATGGTAACTCATCTATGGAGTACAAAAGGCTAGATTAAAGTGGTTGCATGCCTAGAGAGAGGATACAATATTATTATTTATCAAGGTTTTAAATGGATACAATTTCCAGTTACTAATCTACACTTAAGTAAAACTGTGAAACAGTGTGATTCTAAGCAAAGTGTGAGTAGTATACTTTCTGAAGTATATTGCTTCTTAATCTCCACTCACAAGGTGACGTTACGCCTATTACAGTCCCCAGAAAACACGTACATACTATTCTAAAGATTATTGGAGTTAAATGGACGAGAACTGTTTGCTTATGACATCAAGTATTGATTTCAGCTGCTATGAAAGGCTCATAATCTCTTGAGGCCTCGTAAACAATGGCGGTCGTAACAGAAACCGATAACAATCTACCAGGCAGACGACATAACTTGTGATCTCTGGTGCAGTCGGTTTGAACAGTCGACTTTAATTGAAAGTCTCGTCAGACAGACGCTTGCTAGTCCTCTGTTCTCTAATTCAGATTGGTCTAGGGGCAATTGGGAGAGATCAATATGAACACGGCATGACACTACATCGAGGACCTCCTGTGGTCAAGACAAGGCCGATAGGTATTGACGTGGCATTGAACGAGTGAGACATAAACGTCAAATCGTGTTACGTCTGATATTCCTATTTGACGTGGCTGTGTAAATAGTTGCTGCCGTGGCCATTTTCGTTGACTTGATCTCGCGAAGGTTAATATTTTCGAGTGTTAGATTCTCATATATATTCTGAGGAGTATCTGTTTGATACAATAGATAAGATACATTCAAACGCTCCAGCAAGAAATAGGTTAGAACTGGTCGTCACCGCTATGTAAGAGGAGCCTCTGACATATTATGTAAAAATATTCCGAACAGGAGCCCTAAGACTTTCTCCATTACCTGAAACTGTGGTAATCTAGACTTGCCACATATTCTAGACTTTCAAGGGTTTTCCTGGATTATTTGTTTCAGGATCCAGATATAATTATAAAGGCGTCTAACGGGATCTGTTGGTCAGAATCGAGGACATGTCATCGTATCCCATTTGCGAAGATCGATGTTCATGATGCCACTCACGAGATTGTCTGGTCCAGATTTGATGTGGCGAGCGTGGCGTTAAACAACAAAAACAATCAGTTTTGTGTGTCAAGATTTGTATGCTCCTCTAACTTTCACTTCATTGTAAGGAGTCGATATATCAATGTTCCGAGAACAGAATTACGTGTAACACCCTGTCACTTAATTGTATGCCCGATTCTCCCGTCTCCAATCTAAAGAGACCACAAACACATGTTATAGAATTTGAATAATTCTCACAGTGTAAAGGCAATTCAGTATTAATAAACCCCTCATTTATGTACCAATTAGCTACTATATGTACTGATGGCATGTGTCTGTTATACCTGTATCCTGTAGGCATGTGTATGTAGTGTAACCATGGGCGTCTAACATCCCTGTACTATATGTACAGTAGACATGTGTCTGTAGTACATTTGTACCGCAGCTCCTGTGGTTTGTGTACGCTGCCAAAATGGGTATATTCGTCACAATCGAAATCATATACATTCAGAGACTAAGCGTTAGACTATCCTTAACTATATGTAATGTGCTCTGTTTCTCCACTACCCTCTGAATAATAAGCGCTGCACGCATGCAGGTGTAAGTGTCTAAACGGAGAACTATTGACTGAGGTCACTATAGATCTCAAACACCAATTTAAGCTCAGACGGTCTCATTTAAAAGTCATCCCCCGGTACCAAAGGTATCGGCTTTCACCTTGGAGACACCGGCTTCCATGCAGGCCATTACGTCCACTGCCACGTCTCTCAACGATCTGGTGTCTAAGAAATATCGGTGAGTGTAGACCCCTTAGATTACTAGTAATTGTTCCGTGTTTACACGCAGTAATCATGTCCCGGGGAAGCCTATCGATTGCCTAATATGAAATCGGATTACAGGTCTCCAACCTGTCTATGTAATAAGCAATAATGCCTGCCTCTTTCTTCTTGGAACTACAGGTGTAAGTTACTTCCGATGTAGTAAACGATGAATTAATTCCCGTCTTATCTATTTACAGTGTTAGACCTGAAGGAGTTTACAGATGATGTACTGACAGATTGCGTGAAGCGGGTAGCAGCTTCGTGCGGTATTGCATAAGGGGGTTTATCTGCATCAAGGCAATAAATGTAATTAACGTGGTAATGTGTGTGTTGATTAATGTGCAACTAGGCTGTGAGTAATGCCATAGTGCATATGAATGACGCAAATAGACACATATGACGTAATTCCAGGGGGCGGGAAGATGGGTTCGCATCATAAGGGTTACAGACTTCGAAAGGCCGGTTTCAATACCAAAATCGGTTAAAAATGAAGTCAGACATATTTCTCTGTGAAAGTGCTCGATTAATGAACAAAACCTGCGTAAAAACTCTCTACTCTGCTATTTGAAGCATACATGATCTTCAGTCTGTTAATTAGAAGTTTTGATTGAAACATTTAAATGAGTAAACTGTCTCTACTACCACTAATAACAAGGCATAGCCTAGTGGTGAATGCGTTCACTCGTTACACCGGAGATGCGGGTTCGATTCCCCATATGAGTACAATGTGTGAAGAACATTTCTGATGTCAGCTGCTGTGATTTTGCTGGAATATTGCTAAACTTGAATGTTACAGGTTAAAAACAAAATCAACTATACCTGCAGTTAAACACAGGTATTCCACTCGAAGCCGAAAAATCAGATGAGTGTAAAGCTGAACAATTCAATGATAACATTCTAATTGAACTTGTTAACATTTTGACTCCGAAAGCAAGGTCACCAAGAGAAGGTCAAGGTAACCCCGTTGAAGATGTGAATGAACTAAGATATTACGCAAATGCTGGTCGGATTTGCACGAGATACATTTGGAAGCCTCTCATGCAAGGCTCATGTAAGGCTAACCCCACCACATGTGAGACAAAGAAACCTAAATCTTCCAGTAATACACCTTGGTATGGATACAGAAAGTAAATCGAATAAATCCCTCCTGCATAAAGCATGTGCAGAGTACAAGAGAGTGATGAATAAATGCATTGACAAGAGAATAATCCTTTCAGACAGAAGTTGCGTGAAAATATCGCACATCTCCGAGACGTTTCTGGAATTTATTGAACGGTAGAGTAAACAATACGAACTATTCTGTATCACTGGAGGATTTCGATGATTATTTCAGGCATGTAAATGAATCAATTATTAATGAAGATACAGAGCCAGATATTGACTTACATCACCATGACTATGACGTCAGTATACACATTGATGAAATATCACTAGCTGAACTTAATGCAGCTTTACAATAACTTAAGAGAAACAAAGCTCCTGGATTAGATTTTATTCAAAGTAATCATCTCACTTAAACGTCGTCAAATCTAACGAATTTTTTATAAATTTTATATTTTCATGCAGTATCTGAGTTTTTGTCTGAATTATGGCGGAATTGTGTCATTCAACCTTTTCGAAAGAAATGATGCTCATACTGTTGATCATTGGATTGTCTTGTCCAGACTGAATTATTTACAGACCGACGCCGTATCGCTGGAATATTGCTGAGTTCAGCGTAAAACTCAAGTCACTCACTTCGAAAAAAATGATCTTATCATATGGATACTGCTTCTTATCGACCGATATCTATTTTACATATTTTTTGTTTTTTGTTATTCACCAGTATTATAAACGACAGCCTCAGCTAATGTGTGTGACAATAACGAGATAATTTCACATGTTCAATCTGGTTTTAGCAAAGACTTTTCCACCACGGATAATGTTTTCACATTCAGAGACTTATTCATAAAATGAAAGAGACTAATACGAAATTATTCTGCGCTTTTGTAGTCTTCTCGAAAGCTTTTGATAAAGGATGGAGAGTTGGTCTGTGGTAAACATATTGGTGTCAAGTGAAAACTACTAATCCTGATTCAAAATACATACACTCGTAACGATGTCAAATCATGTCTTATGGGCCATAGCGACAAATTCCCCTTTTCTCATGTTAGGTGTCAGGAAAGGGGAAAACTGGTCATCACTACTTTTCGTAATATTCCTTGATGTTTTAGAGTTATTTTTAGAAAAGAAACCATGTAGTGGAATACAGCTGCATTCTAACACTGGAAATATTGCGTTATATTTCAAATTGCTTGTACATCTACTGATTCTTGTTCACACATGGTGACTAACAAAACGTTCTTAATAACGTTGCTACGTATTGTGCAACAGGGAAACTAAGTCAATCATAATAAATCTAAGACAGTGATTTTAGCTCTGGATCTGCAGCTAGTTAAAAAAACACACCTTTATCGCAATGATCAGACAACAGGGATTGTCGATACATATGATATTTATAACGTAGAAATGGGCGTTTGAACTTTGCAATTAAACACGGTGCAGAACTCGGCATGAAAGCATTGGCTATTGCTAAAACGAGCAAGAAATATATAGTAACAGTTAGATATCATACTTTCTGCCTTTAATTCATTGGTTCTATCAGTCATATTGTATGGTTGAGAAATTTGGTGATTCGAAAATTGAGATGTCAGTGAACGGGTTCACCTTAAATTCCTTAAATTAGCTACCGGTTTTAGATAAAACACCCCGAAGTGTGCGGTTTATGGAGAACTTGGAAGACAACCTGTTAAGCTGCAAATCACTAAACGATTAATCACTTATTGGTGCAAATTGAAAATTTCCCATCAAAACAGCAAAGCAGCTTCTTTAAGATTCTATCCTGGATAGTACTCCCATGATACATCATGTGCGAAACATATATTTTGTAAATGCTTGTGACCGGATGTGTTTGTAAACCCCTATTCATTATACTATATCCTTGATCATATCAAAATTTGAATCAACCCTGAAGTACCAGTATTTACAATCGTGGACCAGTGAAATGAATACTTCAACCAAAGGACAATATTATGAGTTTTTTTAAAAGCCCATTAACTCAAATCGGCAAATACTTACTGCTATCAGAAAATATATGGAAACCTATTTTATATTTTAAAACCACCTAGCCACATACTTCCAGCAGAAGTTGAGAGATGAACGAATCACGGAAGAAAAGGAAGAGCATGTAACCGTTGTAACCCACAGTTAACTGGGGATGTTTTCCATTATATCCTCAGCTGTTCCCAACAACGGATCACTCAGCTAGAGGATGGTGCTTGTTCCTTCCCTAATCTCTCTTCATATAAAAATACTGTTGTCAAGGGCTAAACTTTCAACAATCAAACACCTACCTAAATGTATCAAATGCGTATGTTCCAGTTCTCAGTAACCATTGTCTACATTCCCTGCCACCTTCTTCCATACTTTGTATGTTCTACATTCCATTATATGTACTCATGTACCACCGGAGGTTGTTTTCTTTTTTCTTTTTGTTTTTGTTTTTTGTTTGTTTTGTTTTTGTTTTTTTAGTAATAAACTATGAGTATCTGCTAAAGCGTTGAAAACCATACTCACTCACGCATAACACAAGTTTTGGAGACGCAGTTGTTTGACCGTGATGCATTGAAAGCGCATCCAGAGAAGAGATTAAGTTTTCACATTTTGGAACATCTAATTATTCTCATATGAAACGCATGAAACATTCAAACAGGTCACGCCCCTCTAACTATGCGCTTCTCGGTTTAATCAAAAGTTACAATTTTCAGCAGAGTGTCTGTGTCTGTCATCATCAGTTTTTGACTATTTTCAATTACGAATAAACTTTAAAAGCGGACGTATCTGATTCTCCCCAGACATGGCGACGTGCCTGTGTGAACACAAGAGGGATGTGCCAATTTATTACTCGCCCTGAAACGTGGTTTACTACTATGTCTCACAAAGGGTTCAGTTAAGAACAACAACTGGCGTACGTTTTTGTTGGGAAATTATACAAAACCTTTATTCCTTCCTTCAAACCATAAATGAGTCCAAACAACCCTGATATTATAACGCAGACCTGGGTTTTAGGGTTAATGTGGAGGGAAGCAGAGACATGAGGCATTATAAAGTTGTCAAGAAAACGTGTTTTTTCTTCAACTACATATATAACTTTAAAAATGCCCCTCAAAGAGATATCGAAATTGATATCAATAACAGGTTCGATCAACCTGTAAATATACCTATGATATCCTGAACGTAGCCGTTCATAAACTGAACAATCTAAAAATGTATAACATTATCGATGCTGTACACGGATACTGTTTAAGATCGTACACAGAAACATGCAAACCTGTGTTCATTTTTCTATGCCAGATGCTCTCAAAATAAGCCTGTGTCGATATGTGCTGGGGACTGACACGTGTAGTATAATAACATTAGTGTGCGTACGTGTCCACGCGTTTCACACGTAGGGCCAGTGAACTGTTCATGTTACAAAAGTCTTAGGGTAGGCTAACACACACACACACACACACACACACACACACACACACACACACAAAAAAAATTAAAAGGAGCCCAGAGACTCTATTCTTTTTCAGAGACGGCGTTACGGAGCCAGCCTCCAGAGAAGCAAGCCTAGACAGTTCAAATGGGTTTATTTGTTACTACCCAAATCATGTCATTGAATATTCACGGACTAAGCCTTCGTCTAGTTCTAAACTTCCAAGGGCTGTATTGAGAGTATTTGTATCAGGGTTCGTATGACGTATGTGTACCAGGGTACGTATGACGTATGTGTACAAGAGTACGTATGATGTATTTGTATCAGGGTACCTATGGCAGTTTCACCTCAGGACAAACAATGTGTTATAAGCAGCACAGCATGTTTTATAAGCAGCCTTCAGGAACAGATGTTATACATCACCCCCCCACGTACGCCCCCCCCCCCCCCCCCCCCCAATCATATCCATACGGTTCACTTTGCGGATGGACAATTATGGTCATTTTAGGGTAGTATGAGTCGGCAGTCCCAGGAGCAAGCATATCCATCCCAACAACGCTCTGCCCGTGCTCCCTCTGGAGACTGCAAGCGTTCACAAGCAATATGCCAGACAGGGGGTAATCACGTTTGGTTTGGCAGAGGGATCAATTGATAGTGGCTGTGCCTGTGAGGAACAGCACGACAATGTCATGGTTAGCGCCTGATGACGTCCATCTCGTTTGCAGAAACAACCATATTCATTGTCAATATCACCGTCGTTTATGGATCGGAAATTCTCTTCAATGCGACTTTATCATTTCTGTACTTCCAATGTACGACCATACTCAAAACTTCAGTGTTCAAAGTTGCGGCTGCATGTTGAAGCTGTCACGTTTTCGTTACGATCATTCGAAAGTGTGTTTGTGCGCTCCTAATCAACACTGAATCACATGAATGCAACGCGTCTGCGAACCGTTCGCGTCTCGCTCGCGTTGTATTAACTTCGTAGAGATTTCTTGTCGAAACATCGAGAAATATAATATTAGGATTAGCACAGATTAAAACGTCTTACTTTAAAAAAAAAAGACATTGGACCCCTTCATACATATAATGCTTCATCCGACCATGCATTATGGGGTATCTGCTCACCCCAAGGGCCGAGTGGGTACGTTAAATGCATTCTTAGCCAAAGCTTGGCATTCGAGCTTAATAAGAGATACAGCGATTGCAAAAGCTGACTTTCCGAGAACACGCTCCGAGACCATGTTTCATTTTCATGGCATTTACATAACACCCATTAGGCCCATATTAGGTTAGGATTTCATTTCTGATTTAAATGAATACCCCCATTAGTAACTGATGAGACTTATCCAGGAAAAACATACATTTAGGAGCAACATGTTGATAAACATCTTTGGGGGATTTACTCTACAATGACCGTTTAGGTGACCATAGACGATGGATATGAATTGGAGCGCTATTCACACCGACATGAATAACGTTCTCCTTAAGAGCAATCACTTTTCTCTCGATCGATGACGTATTGATCTGACTATGTATCAAAGGCTAACTTGTGCTTGCTGAATTTACTATGGTATCTAATGGTGAGTGATTGTGAGTTGGTTCAGAGTATGCACAGTATTTTAACAGACGTGACAGAGGGCTGTGATGTATAAAACAAATTGTGAACGCTGTTCAGTAGGACACAGGCATTGATGCGGACATACATGTGAAGACATTTTTTTCGCTGAATGTCGATATCTTGTTGACGGAAAGTACGAAAAAATATAATTGAATAACTGTTTGTTGTTATCTTCCGGGGCCTAGAGTTTCGAAGCTCTCTTAGCGCGTAGACAGTCGTAAGTTAATGTTTATGAATGACACTTACGACTATCTCGATTGATTCGACAATCTAGGCCCTGAGTTCTAATTTTGTATGCCGAACGTGGATGCCCTTATTCGTAATTTGAATCTTAAAATGCATCATAAGACAGTCCAGTATGAGTGAGTAATGTTTCATTTCGCTTTGTACAGTATTATATATGCTACAACGTGATGTGATAACGAGATTACACTTCGTAAAGTTTATATTTCTAAATAATTGTGAGTTTCTTTCGACATTCATAACCACAGGTTTTAACCAACCATACTCCATAGCATTATTTCCTCAAGCGAACGCGACTTGCAAGGCAACATACACAAATACCAATCATATGTTCGTTAGAGGGAGTGTGTGGAGGGTGAAGTAGCATTGCTTTGAACAATATTCAGTGTCTTTCTTTCCTTGTGACGAAAGAAAACCATCAACATGGACACATGAAACATGTTTCCTGCTTGACAGCCACGGTGTTAGTGATGGGAAGATTGGGGATTCTAAAACTGCTGGACCATGAAACACATGCGGAAGCCATTGTGCTCCTCGTGATATCGAGCCCTGGTGCCTTTAGGCCTTTGGTGGCAGCTTTGTCTTACCCATGTGTATTAAGGTTATTAAGGCCTTGCAGTTGGGTTTGTATATCTGCCTTAGCTTTATGGAATAGATGAAAAGGGGGAGGTACACATAATTAGACTGGATCGAGAAATTGTCTCCCCCAACGCCCTTTTCCTTGGAAGTATATAGAAATTAGCTACCTACCTAGCTAGCTAGAATCCCATTAATTCCACCACTGCAACTAACAGCTAGATAGCTAGACAGATGAAGAAAATTAAACTTCATGTAATTCCTTAGCAGCCCAGCTAACATTGGACTGTTTAAATAAAACACTGCGCTACAAAATGGAACAAAAGTATCTATGATTATATCCGATTAAATATGAAACACAAACAGTAGCTACTGATACATATATATGTATATATATATATATATATATATTGGGATATATTGATAAGGTGGTTGGCTGCAGGTGGACACGTACCAACTGGGTAGCCAATCGGTTAAGGCGAACGTCTGCCTCACCATACAACCGGGTTCGATTCCACACATTGAAACAAACTTTGAAGACTAATGTTCCAACTATGATATACAGGCACATTTTCAAAAACAAATACATGTCTCTCTCATCATCAATATAACGGTAGCTAAAGGAAAGTGGAATGGGTGATGGTTATATCAGACTTACCTGCTCTACAACGAACACCCTAAAGTCTAGCTGTTGTCTCCTAAGAATGGGTAATAGATGCGCTAGCAACACAACTAAATGATGAAGTCTGTCTCTATAGGGGATGATAATGGCTACACGGTATCTGGCGTAACACGACGAGGGCTTCCATTTGCCGCCGTACTGGATGTCCACGTTCTCCTCGATGACGTCCACAAGCTTGATGCCGTCATGGGAGTGACTTGCGTTCACATTCAAAGGTCCCTCTGAAATACCAAAATGGCAGACATCAGTAAATTTTGAGATGACAGAACACTTATTTAAACATATTTGGTTTAAATATCACGAAGATCCTTCAGTTCAATATGAGGACTACGCGTTATGGAAAGGCACAGAGGCTCACAAGTATCGGGATTAGTGGACAAGTTGCCATTTTGTTTCTCGTACATGTTGTATAACGCCGCACCAAGCTGTATGTCAGACTAAATGACGGCACTCTGAACAATCTCCAGATTAGACAGACCAATGGCGGATGTTATGAGCTTCAATCTACACAACCGAGGTACGGTGACAACCAAGAAAATCTGACCACCCGATCCCGTTAGTCCCAAGTTGCAGAGGATCAGTTCTAGTAAGGATCGTCAAGGGCGGACATGTGGGTGTATCGGGTAAGAAATAAGTGAGCTTTATTTGTGCAAATGCACGAGAACAGTGCCAATACGTCTGGAACGTCCAGGGTCATAATCGAATAACCGTCGTCACAAACCACGATGGTCGGATCACACATAGCGGGGCATTTAAGGCTGTGATATGGTTACCTAGATTACCGTTGACCAATGAGAAAAACACCTCATAACAACGTTCAGGACATAAACACTCAATCTGCAGAGGAACGATTTTCCATTGATTACAAATACGTTATATCACTGAATTACGGACCACAAGGATTGAGATACGATTACATTCACAGATTGCTTAACGCAACCTTGTAACTTGTAAAAGATGGAGCGAAAGCTCTCTAACTTGACCTCCGGGTCAATATGGAAAAACAGAACCATTTAGACCTCGATCAATCGTGTTATTTCCACCCACTTACTCCGATATCCTGGCCGACATTTAACATGAGACATTATCAATCATCAATGAGTTTGCTTAGTCTACAACCTCAGTGCCTGAAACCAACATCTCGACGTCTTCTGAATATTTCCCTTCTTTTTCGTCTGAAGTCATGGAAACGCAAACAGTTGCTTAAATAGATTGCCAACCCAATACATATTCTCTCTGTAATGTCCACCATGTCAAAGTACACGAGTTTAAAAAAGCTGTTAAATAACATATAGGCGGTCGTAGATGAATCGAGTAAATAAAACTGGAGAAAAAAGTTAACAGAGTTAGTTTCACCAGTTCAAAGACGTCAGAAGAAAAGAATTAATCAAATGTTTTATTAACTGACTACTTGGGTATAACAGCGGTTTATGGCTCCTGGAGCCTCTACTAGCAACAAGGGGCACATAACTGTATACGATTTGCGTACAAATACCCCGCTGTTGCCAATAGTTCAGATACAATCAATACATGTTGTATTAAAGTGACTGACTTCTCTCCGCCTCGGTACTGTCAGTAACAGCATCAATTTATGCTTTATAATTACATCCCACTGTCTTCACTGCGAATAAAGGGATAGACACGTCTCTGAAGCGATTGAAGTTTCCAGTCATAATATGATCGGTAAATGCTCTAGCCGACCCATGTGGATGCCGAAACAGCCCTGGTCGTGGATATGTGCTAACGGCTTCAGTTAGAACGGATTTAAGAGGATGAAAGAGCACGCGCGATTTCATTTGAAACCTCCTATTGTGACTTTGCCAAAATAGCTCATTTGTGACAAGGTCATGACAAAGCATACAATCCAGTTCCAGAAGTTTGCAATGAGCGCACATATTGTTTGAGCTGTGATAATACCTTTATGGCGCAACTAGGCCAAAGTTGAGATACTGCTTATTTTATCGCAAGGCGTTACGAGTGAGTTGTCTTTTGCAGCGTTAGTACGGCACGGAGAGGAATCACAACCGTAATTTCGGGTGACAGCTGACAGTGAGACAAAGGTGCTCTTGATCAAATATACCATGGTCAAAGATTAAACATTATTCATAAAGGTGACAGATGAAAACTTCTTTCCCTTTACAGATACAACTTTTGTTTGGTACCCACATTCTTTAACTAATGATTGACTTAGCTTGTCTATATGATATCGTGGCAAATTACGACCAATCTGTATCTGCGGATGATCTGGATAATCTGCATCTACGGTATAACTCTGTTCGTAGATGTATTCTCTTTAGTCTGCCTCACAGTCCTTAAACATAATTATTTCCCCTTCCATCCAACCCTGAATGTTACGTCAAGGCCCGTGTAGAGATAGTCCCCTGGCTCAGGTCCGAATTTCCAATGTCACCGAGGCTCCATTTCAATTTAAATGTCAAAGTTTTGTATTTTTTATGAAAACGTTTATTCTGTATGCTCCGCTAAAAGCAATCTCCTGCTTCTGTAGTCTGATTTCCGTTGCAGCATATTCTCCTCCACCAGCCCGGCAATGTCTGTCAAAAGCAGCACGACAGCAGGGTCATATATGTCCACTCCAGAAACTAACACCGCCACCGTCTGCCTTAATTACGTTAGTGGAGGAGAGATGATAGGCAATGATTTAGGTGTGGTCTTGGGGCTGCCTGTTGATCCCTGGCTAGCACGAGACTCTGACCCAAAAGCCATCATTTTTCTCTTGGGACCATATCTTGCTCTGATCAATACAGTAATCAGCATGTGCCTCTATGAAAGCCACACTCTGCTGGTGGAGACTGACTTCACCCAGATCCCTTACAGTCCGTCAATAAAATTAGACATTCGACAATCCTGGGGACGTTTGTCCTCTGGCGTCTTCTTCCTCTCTAAAGACAAATATTGATACGAGTTTAATCCTTGAATAAGACCCTCAAAAACCCTCCATGTTTGAATCCTTTGTCACAATCGTTCCAATTTTCCGACTGACCACCTCATGATTTAGAGACGCGTCTGCAGAGAACCTGTGAGTATATCCCCGTCTCCAAAGGCTAGACAATTACAAGTATTCAGATCGCCAATCTGTGTTTCAGATGAGGCAAGCAATCTTGAAAAAGCTTTTCATCAAAAGAAATTATTCCTGTCTCTTCTGCCAAAGGCGATATGGTCGGAGTTTGTACGCTGGGCTCCTGTTATGCATATCTTTTGGCTATCCTCTCCAGGAATTCTAATTTACTATTACAGAAATTAGTTTAAATATATAAAAAAATTGCCCCACCTTATTCCTGTTGCACTACCTTATTCATCTTGCACTATCTTGCCAACACTAGTCTTCCTACTCTGCACTGAGGGTGCCGGTATGGTAAACATGCTCAAATAGCCTAATGCTTACAGAAACCTTTAGATGCGATCGCTTGTTAAAGTCAAATACACCTCTGTTCAGCTTCAACATGTATAATTTACCCCTCAAACACTCAACACTGATAACTGGGTTTTGACAGATTTGGCAAGAAATTGAATTGTGAGTCAACTCGAGTTCATGTCTTGAAGCAAGGCCATCCTTCAATTGACAGGCACAAACGGACCTTACTTAACAAGACGATTGCAACTGCGTGTGGCAAAACAACCAGTGTATTCTCATCAAATTAGGGAGGGGGTATTGATTCTTCTGAATAATAGATGGGATCTTGTGGCCCAAGGACGTAGTCCTGCTTCGGGAAGTGAAATGGGAGTTTTTCCCAAAATGATTTATTCAGTAATCTCAGCAATTTGGACAATGCAGAATGTATATATCGGACAACGATGAGCTTACAATTCCGTGCGATTGGTGCTATTTGCGTATTTATTCCGCCTGTAAAAGGCATGACGAATCCCTTGTGTTACAAGAAATGTGACATATTAAACTCCCTGGTTCTAATGTTTGGTCCACGTTAACTTTGATGTGGTCGATGAATTTCCAATTGTCATTTCTGTCGAATGGATGAAGCCAGTTTAATTCACATCTCTGCATTTCCGCCAGTCAATAATTCCCATATAAATATCAAACGGCTTTACGCTCACCCTAGGGGGAGAATCTCTGGGTTGTGTTATGAATAATGCATCTTGGACGAGGTACACACCTATGAAATGTGGTGCAATACTTCAAAAGGTTAATACATATGGCACATGCATGGGGAGCTGTCTGGAGTCAAAATGACATCATGGCTCTACAGTGACACTGTCTACAATACTACTCTATTTTCGTCAACTGTTAAGTGCTTTCTCAAAATGTTATTGTCATCCGACCTTCTCCGTCACCTGTCACCTATATATCATACTAATTGGCAACATGATAATATTATCTAAATGATTTTAAAACAGGCATTGATCTGCGCGGTCGTCTGCTGTAGTCACGTGATCTATCCCTTCCCGCCATTCGATCTTCTGACAAATTGGAGTAGTCTCTGGATAAGTGGAGCACATCTAGACAAGCTTCTTGTGCAATAAAGCGAAATGTGATCATACACACAGCAATGTAGCATTGGCTTCCCAACATGCGACCTCTGATTTTATCGACCGAACTTCTGATGGCGGACAAGTTTCTATTAGCCCTCGTACATCTGTCAGCTGAGGAACAACACTGTAGGATGAAGATCATTGCGGGGACGTATGGACACCGATGGGCAGATTGTTACATGAGGCTTTATTCAACGTCATTGCCATAAGCATTTGATCATCGACAACTTGTTTATTCATTGCTGTTTAAAGGTGTAATACTAGTCGAGTCTGGGCCATCAATAGCGAGGATTAGGAAAATGGTAAACGACAAAACAGCTGATGCATTGAAAGATGTCAAATGTTGCATGTGACGCTAAGGAAGATGTTCGAATATAACACTTGACTTGAAGATATTAAGTTATTGCAGGTGCCGGGGCTGGGGGGTAGGTCGTGGGGGGGGGGGTTACAATGTTACACATGATGCTCTGGGAGGTGCAAAATGTTACATGTGAGGCCAAGGGCGATGTTAAAAGTTACAGGAGAGACACACTTGAGATTATGTTACCATGTTACAGATAAGATAAAGCCAGTGAGGGTGCTCATGTTGCAGTTGACACTTATGAAGGCGTTCACATTTTACACGTGAAGGTTGGGTGACCTCAGTTACAATAAACACCAAACACAGCGTTAGCGTATCGTGGAGCATCAGAGAAGACCTCCAGCACCTCCTGGACCGAAAACACTCGGTAATCACTACCCAGGAGACACTGAAGTAAATACACTCATCGTTGGGAAGTGGACCAGTTTACATTCATAGCTATACTGTCTATTTTAAATTTCCTTTTCTTGTTATAATATCCTTTTCACGAGCCATGCCGGGACATGCTGATCAGAGATGCCAGCAGACGGAGATAGGAAGATCTGCAGTTTCTGCCAAAGAGCTCGTGGTTGTGTGTGCTTGCCCTCTGATCATCCTCTCTGAGCATTCCTTGCGCTAACCACTGCTTTATCATACATGATAACAAACCAATTTGGAGCCCTGGGAAGAGATGCAGGAAACGGGCTGGGAGTGCCAGTCAAAACATGACACAGAAAACTGAGGGAGGTATCCTATCTTGGTTAACACGTTGAAATGATTTCTATGCTTCTAACATGGTATAACATACAACAAATGCTTGTTTGGAGGCGGCACCGGGCAGGACTTCAAAAGCTACAACTGAGCGTTCGTCCCAAAATGTGTCTGAGATTATCTTGTTAGGTTCAGCATCCCTAGGTTATAACCCTAGTGTCGTTGCGGGAAAGGGGACTGCATTGTGGCCTATTTACGTGACGTGTTTCTTCACCATCTTCGGGCCTCTTGGTATAATTGCTCAATGGCTAAGGATTTGTCTTGGAATAATGCCTCTAAGACCAGAACGGTTCCGGAATTCCTCCACTCAGACGACCTTGATAGTGAAATGTTTGACTTGTCTCAGTGTACTGCGTCTTTTTGCGAGGGACGTTAATCGTGCTATCAACCGTTGGTTTCACTGACCCTGACTCGATTATAGAAAATACTGAGCACCGATACGTACTACACGAGAGCTTGATTGGGATGAAATAGTGCTACGGTTAATAGAAATCGCGTCAGAACCAGCAGAACATATCACTGACAAGTCTAAAATTTTCAATAATATGTATTGACCCAAAAGCATAATGTTTCCAGTACAATGCAGCTGAGTCAAATCTAAAGTAATGGGTCACAAATATAATGTCAACTGACCAAAGTCTTGGTTTGAGGGTGAGAAACAAGGCGATGCTGGATGTAGGTCAATGTTGACAATCAGACGAAGAGTTAGACAGATGTAGAATAGACCAAATGATGACTCCAACTCTAGTAACTCCTTGTATAAGTCCGTGTGTGTGCCGTCAGCACAACAACCAGCCTTATATATATACACAAGTCACTGATTTTTTTATCATTCCAGCGAGGTATAGAACCTCCGCGAACGGCTCGTGTCTACCCACCAAAGGGAGGCAACTATGACCGTGATAGGAAATGTGACCCAATAATAACTATCACTCAAAACTCTAAACATTGTGACCCAATAATAACTGTCACTCAAAACTCTAAACATTGTGACCCAATAATAACTGTCACTCAAAACTCTAAACATTGTGACCCAATAATAACTATCACTCAAAACTCTAAACATTGTGACCCAATAATAACTGTCACTCAAAACTCTAAATATTGTGACCCAATAATAACTGTCACTCAAAACTCTAAACATTGTGACCCAATAATAACTGTCACTCAAAACTCTAAATATTGTGACCCAATAATAACTGTCACTCAAAACTCTAAACATTGTGACCCAATAATAACTATCACTCAAAACTCTAAACATTGTGACTCAATAATAACTGTCACTCAAAACTCTAAACATTGTGACCCAATAATAACTGTCACTCAAAACTCTAAACATTGTGACCCAATAATAACTGTCACTCAAAACTCTAAACATTGTGACCCAATAATAACTGTCACATAATAAATAATAACACACATTACAGAAAATACGCTCTCGTAACAATAGTAAAATCACTTCGAGAACGGACCGTCTCAGAACTATGTGTTAATAAGCGGAAGAGTCGACGTTAATAGAAACAATCAAAATACTGGGCACGATTTCTTGTGAGCCACGAACGCTAGAGGGGTGTTACTTAACGAAAGCTGGTTTCTTTTGTCTCCATCGTAGTCTCAGGTGGCGTTTACCAAACATCGGATTAGTTGTTCGAGTACTGCTATCGGGGATATGCTACTGCTTACTAACAACTATATCTGAGACAATGATCCAATTATTTGTTCCAAATGATCGTGCTCGGAAACACAAGTACATTACAAGAAACGCCTTGTCGTGTTAATGATGGCCGTCTACGTGCATGTATTGGCAAACGTGAATGCCGCCTACGACATATGGTTCTGTCTATACGTTCCAACTCACTAAATCATGAGGCATGAGTCTGCAGCGAATGTTCTGACAGCTGTAATTGGATGATAAATATGTTATAAGGTTTTATAAATATTTTAGTACAACCATCAGAAATTCAAACTGATCATGATGTGTTTACAATTTCCTTTTTCACATGATAACCTATTCTGATGTGTCCGATGACATTTCTTGCGACGTCAGGTTCAGAATTGGGTTGTCGAGTTAAACTTTCTGTGTATAAACTAGTTCGGTTAGCTGGATGATCTTACATGAGCTATACTGGCAGGCCGAGATACGGGCACATGGATCAGCTGCCAAGTAACAATATAACGTGTGTGAGAAAGCGTTATTTGGTGTGTAACCCCAGTCTTCCAAATTACTAGTTGAACAGTATCGGACAATGACAAGGGGGATGCAAGGGCACCAGGTGTAAACGACTGTTTTGTGTCCACAGCAATTACTTTCCGTCACACTCACCAAATCCATGGAAACGTGTACATAGCAGGACGTCGGAAGTTCGACTCTCGGATTAGTCATACCGACGTTAAACGACGATACTTGTTGTTACTCTGCCTGATTCTCGGCTGTAAAGGGGGAATGAATGACAAGTCGGCTCTACTGAGGAGGATAATTATTGGACTGCGTATCAATGTCCCCGCGGACAAAAATATAAAAACTATGAGGATTAGTGCTGACACGCGGACATGTGCGTGCAAACACATATACTTTTCACGGTCGCCGGTTTTTATGTGCACGAATGTTTCATGTCACTTACTAGGACACGAGGAAATTATTTTCGGGACTCAAAACTCACTATACAGACCATTTAACTACAACTGAACGTACTTTTTTAAATAGTTTCCTGCTGACACGCAAATGGACTTAATGTGTTTTGGACAGGTATCAGTTCATGTGGTAATGGAAATATTTTGTTGACGTCACACGAATTCAGTTTTCGAAATGTTTATTGCCTGACATTAGGCAGACTCGATATCGGAAATTAATCTGTCCCGTTACAGCTTTAATGTGCGTCGTTAATTAATATGCGAAATCTCTGCCGTTTCAACACTATCCAGAAACACTACACAAACAGACATTGGTGTCTGTACGTCATGCCTTTGTACAATATAGAAAATGTCACAGCCCCTGATACGAGAGGGATGCATCACGAATAAATCATCCTTTACTGCAGGTATTGTGTAACCCTGTTAATTTGGTCAAACTGTGTAATGGCCATTTGGAGGTATCCTCCACAACAAAGGTAGACAGTGGCTGGCATCTCTAGATTTGACGATAAGATATTTGCAGTGTTCAAATGTCCCCAGGTTCCCGCAGGTAGACAACTGACATTTCGTGTGTTTGTGATGAGAGCTAACGTGGCAGGCCGAATACAACCACATTTTCAATAACGCTTAGTATCCTCACCATTTGATAATGAATCACGTGCTTACGAAGAAGTCGGAATCGGAAAATAAAACCATCCTAGAACATACTTCCCATGAAAGGGAAATGATCTTATGGCTTGTACTTAAATAATTATTTGGATAACCTGGACGAGCGAAATTTCAACTTGATTAGGACTAACATGGCTTTGTTGTATACTGTAATACAGAAATGTGCATATACAGCAGTATTTATACCGTTGTGCATTAGCAGGTGAAGTTCATGTATGTTTACCCGAGGATGGATGTTAAAATGAACTGTGTTGATACAATGGCAAATGTTTCATGTTATAATCGATAATTTATCATGTGTCAGCTACATTCACCAGGTGAATGCTCATAGCTTTAACAAACTGTGAGGCGCTAGAAGGTTACAATAGTCACGAGATACATCCCATCGGGTACCCATTTTTAGCTAGGGGTAAACTGTCTTTAACAGAGGCAATTTTGAACATACTCATGGTCATGCCTTAGTTGAGACCACATGTATCACCTGGGCAGGACTGAAGTCCTGCAAACTCTCAGAAACCAACCTACCAAACACGGTTACCCATCCAATTACTCTGTTGCTTCACGTGATTGTCACCCGAGGTCTATAGGCAGGACCATCGCACAGTTATGACCATGAACTTAAGGACAGCGTGGCAAACTGACCCTACGAAACACGACTTGGAGCAAAGCTAATTAGAAATCTATTGATACCAGTTGATGATAACAGTATCAATGCTGAGCTTCGTGTATAATACATGGTGTCCATTATACAGAAACTCTGGGTGTGGTAGCAGTATCGCCACAACCATCTCCCTTATGAGAGTGCATTAAAACAACACGTGCATGTATGCACTTTCACGTGTCATTGTGTGTCACACACGAAGGAATATACCGTACGTTACATGGTAACAGCCTCTATACACACTGGTTAGACCAAATGTTCCATTGATTGAACGGGTGCTGATAACCAAATCAATTTACCATTATTATGCATATGTTTTAAGAGGAATCTTTCCAGATATAAACGTTCACATATTCAGCTGCCCGGAAGGAGGTGTCCTGACAAGCATTGTCCGTAATAGCGAGGTTTATTCTCTCGTTTGATAGTGACAAAATCGCCGATCATAACCACCTTTGGGTGCCTGTTCTGTTCTGATATTAATCGTAACCGAGCACGTGCACAATTAAACGTTCCCGAAATCAGTTGCCCGGAAAGGTGTCCTGACTACCACATTCCGTAATAATGAGGTTGATGTTCTCTGTATGTTACTCATACTCATTGTCATCATATGACAAATGCCAGACCTAGAATATGAATAGTGTAAGTTCTGTAACATTTGATTGTCTAGCCAACAACATTAAACGCATAAACCTTTCGAATTATGCCTCGCCCACGAATGGATTAGTGTTCTCGGGTTCGCTAAAATGGCAAAACTGGAAAAGGAGTGGATTTTATTGCACTATACTTCGCTGAACAGTATTACTTACGATTGTTTGTTAGTGCTAACATTCTATTCATAAGTAATGACTACAATAGTTGGTTTCGTTCAAGTGTCATACGTTGATTCATGTAAGTGATCTAACCACCTCTTCAGCATACCTGTGTTTTCTACATTTGTTTGCTGATTTAGCAGTAGTCAAGGTTCATGACGGCGGTCAATGAATTGTGCAGTTTGGACCAGACAATCATTTGACTTACATTATGACTATAGATCTACGAAAATGGAGCACGATGGCGAGTCCAAGATCCCGATAATCGGTCTTTACGACAAGCATGGTTGCTGAAGATCAATTCTAATTGATCTTCACTGACTTACCTAATCACACACGCAAGTCAGTTCTCGACGATGAAGATAACAACTTACATATTATTTTAGCGACGTTTCGGGGATACTTTCTGATACTTTCCCCTTGGATGGGGAAGTGATTGATTCCTGTCAAAGCCTAAATGGTTATCAAAGATTCAGTTCTTACGTATCCTCCACTGCAAAGCGTATACTTGCACCTTTCTCCTAAAATAGAAACCACCCTCTGCTTGTTTCCAGCACATAGCGTTCTAATTTTATCCACATTCCACGCATGTAATTAATAACTTTTCCGGAACTGGTGGCATCAGTCCTGGGGTTACACTGCCCCTCAGCTTGTAACCACAGGTCAGATCGCCAGTACGGACAGTTGGAGGCGGCAGGAGAGCTGAAAGCACGGGAGAAGATTGCATGGACATAAACCTCACATAATCTCATCAGGGAACGAATGATAGCGGCCCAGTTTGTGTATCGGCTTACTTGAGCTTAGGCAAGTATTCCCGTGGAGGCTGAGGGATATATCTGGTTGGACCGTTCATAGACTAACGTTAAGTCTCCCAGACCCAAACCCTAACAAGTTTAGTCAAGTGGATAAAGTGTTTGCTCGTCACATCGAAGGACTGTGTTCGATTATTCATACGTGAACCATGCGTGAAGCCCATTTCTGACGTGATGATGTGATCAACATCAGGGTATTGCCTTCGGAGAGGATAGCTTGACCTTAGTCTAGGTACTTAATTCTCTAATTATCTGTGACTATAATTGACCATATAAAACATAATCATACAGCCAGTGGCCTTAGTGCTATGCAGTCGACGAACGTTCTTTTCAGAAGGCACTGACCCGAGTTCCTTGGCGATGAGAACCATTCTATTGGGTTATCGATCTCAGCTTATCTCGGAAACTATAAATCGTGCTTTTCACCAGAAAGTGACACTACTGTTCATATCCCTTCCGTTCACACATCCCATGGTTGATCTGTTCGTGTGTTTGGCCACCAGTGGGCGTGGCTACAGCGTTCGCTCGTCACACCGACGACCCGTGTTCGATTCCACACATGGGTAGCATTTCTGGAGTTTCCAGCCGTGATATTGCTTGAATATTGCTAAAAGCGGAGTAAAAGTCAAGTCACGCAAACACAACTCACACCATTGAACCAAAGGAAAATACAACTGCTTCATTTACACTTTTGCATTACAGAGAGGGCTGACTGGAAGGGAAATATTGTTCTGGGACTATGAGCCGAAATATGGCGATCAACCATAAAGACAGATTCGCCAAGCCTATTGCTGTTTTGCCAGATATATGATCCCTGTGGGTTCCAGCTTCGTTGGGGATTGAAACATTTGAACTGGGGATGGTAGTCCGCTTGTCTGCGTGACGTCATAAATTACGGCAACATTATTGGCAACATGGAAACACACTGCACGTCGTCGTAAATGACTGCTAGTCGAGTCAGTACTACTTACTGTTATGTTAATCAATATGAATAGCCCTGACACTAATAGCATTCACAACGGTAGTCCAAATGCCGAAACTGGCATGAAATCCATACCGTGGCGAATACGCCACAGTACAGTACTACACAGTACTACAGTACAGCACCCCCTGTAGGTGTGTGGTCTCATTAACGTTCTCTTGTCTGGCATGAGGTGGAGAGACGGACATATCAAAACGTGCTAGCTTAACGGGTTTTATAAGTGATAGCAAACTGAGTGATTTGCCAGGAAACCGTAAACCCAGAAACATTATATAAACACATGTCGACAAATATCACTCTACTAATTGCGAGAGTATTTTGCTTTCACGCCTGTCAGAATACTATCAGTATTCGAACACAGCGGCCGCAGACAGTCGAATGCGTGAGTTTAGTTTTACGCCGCTTCTAGCAATATTCCAGCAACATCACATTTGGGGACACCAGATACGGGCTTTACAAATTGTACCCATGGAGGATCGAACCCGGGTCTTCGGCGTGACGAGCGGACGCTTTAGCCACTAGGCAATCCTGTGGTTAACAACGTGAACGACGATTCGCGTCCTTGAGCCTTAATAACTTGGAAATAACCGGGTCACAGCCAAGAAACATCCAGTCGGCAGTGGTGGTTGTTAAGGTAACCAGGGGAAGGTGAGGGCCTGTCGTAGTGCCAAGCGTATGTTATGTCGGGAATTTCTTGTCGAACAACTCTGCCCCACTGTAATAACGTCAATATTAGCGAGCTGTTGTCAGAACGCCGGAGCAGTGGCGTACAATGTAGTGACACCACTGTCACAACGGCACTATAGTGGCACCACTGTCATAACGACGGTATAGTGGCACCATTGTCATAATGGCAGTATTGTGGCACCCTACCGGCCACATAATAGTGCCAGTCATAACAACACTGTAGTTGGACATCTGTATGTCATAACAACCTCGGCATGCAGCATGTGGTGTTCTCCCGGTCTATACTGCTCCAGGTGGAATAAACATCCTGTCTGTTTGCTCAATGATAAACAGATGCTCCCCGCCAGCGTCTGGCATGTACAACTAAACACTCAGTGTTTCAAGCACCTACATTCATTTACGTCGACCTTAGATGTAATCGCTAAAACATTTTTCATTCACTTCGAGTGACGATGACACCTTTTACATACGGCAGTGTTTTCTGCTTCGTGTCAAGTAACCATGACAACTTACATACAAGACCGCGTCGAGGATACGTTTCTGCACGACAGTTGCCCCGATACATGTCGAGAAACGATGCTAACTTTTCTGCACGACAGTTTCCCCGATACATGTCGAGTAACGATGCTAACTTTTCTGTACGACAGTTCCCCCGATACATGTCGAGTAACGATGCTAACTTTTCTGTACGACAGTTTCCCCGATACATGTCGAGTAACGATGCTAACTTATCTGCATGACAGTTCCCCCGATAATGTCGAGTGACGATGCTAACTTTTCTGTACGACAGTTTCCCGATACATGTCGAGTAACGATGCTAACTTTTCTGTACGACAGTTCCCCCGATACATGTCGAGTAACGATGCTAACTTTTCTGTACGACAGTTTCCCCGATACATGTCGAGTAACGATGCTAACTTTTCTGTACGACAGTTTCCCCGATACATGTCGAGTGACGATGCTAACTTTTCTGTACGACAGTTCCCCCGATACATGTCGAGTAACGATGCTAACTTTTCTGCATGACAGTTCCCCCGATAATGTCGAGTAACGATGCTAACTTTTCTGTACGACAGTTTCCCCGATACATGTCGAGTAACGATGCTAACTTTTCTGTACGACAGTTCCCCCGATACATGTCGAGTAACGATGCTAACTTTTCTGTACGTCAGTTCCCCCGATACATATCGAGTAACGATGCTAACTTTTCTGTACGACAGTTCCCCCGATACATGTCGAGTAACGATGCTAACTTTTCTGCATGACAGTTCCCCCGATAATGTCGAGTAACGATGCTAACTTTTCTGCACGACAGTTCCCCCGATACATGTCGAGTAACGATGCTAACTTTTCTGTACGACAGTTCCCCCGATACATATCGAGTAACGATGCTAACTTTTCTGTACGACAGTTTCCCCGATATATGTCGAGTAACGATGCTAACTTTTCTGTACGACAGTTCCCCCGATATATGTCGAGTAACGATGCCATATCATAAAAACGACATTGTTCCTGAAATATGTGGCATACATACGTCATCTTAGATACACAATATTGCTACGATATCAAATTCACTGCACGATAGTGTTAACCTGTCGAGTAACAAAGCCGTTTAAAGTGCACGATCATAAATCTGTCCTGTTGTGCAACTGTGTGATTCTAGGTGAAAGATCAGATTTATCACCTGTCGATTAAATCATCCTATACGAACTTACCTATGTCATAACGAGTAAATGCATTCACGCAAGGTAAGTGCAAGGCATCCATCTGAACGCTTACCTTTTCTTCACACATGTGGAATCGTTTGTTACCCAGTGTCATTGTCTGTTTCGCAGACCAAAGAGCGTACATGTATTAATGAATTAATGTCTGTTAAATGGCAGCATGGAATCATTTGGCACGTCTAGATTGTCCCAGTTCTTGGTCTAGAACGTAAAGATTCTTCTGGGCTCCATTTGGATTTGTTTTTGGCTTTGCATACACATTGTCTTATAGTTTTAGAGAGGTGACTCTCTTCTGGGGTCTTAATATCAGTAACCAATCTCAAGGTTATCATAGACACACACATTTCTGCATAAGCACTTCCTTGGACACAGAGAATTTCCCACAGTTTGACGCAGGATAACGTACGTTACTATAGATACAGCGCATATGATATTAGGCCTTGTTAGCGTATACAAAAATAATCATTGTGACGTACGTGCGACATTTTTTGTTTCCTATTCAAAGACAATGTTCGAAAATCGGCAAAATTGTTTTCACTTCCGAGCTACAACCTTTGCACACACGGGCTAGAAATGGTCTTCAGGGACCCCATTACACAAGGTGTTGCTTGTGGCAAGAGACAAGGGATCTGGTTGTCAGGCTTCTTAACTTTGTTACGCGTATAATAGAATCCCCACAGTTAGGTGCTCATGATGTCAATCACTGGCCTCCTCGACTTGACTATACAGAGACAACGTCATATAACTGGAATATCACTGAATGTTAAACGAAAATGCACAAAAATGACTTACGAGTGAGAAAGCTCAATGTAGCCACAATAAGGAATAAAAAGCAACACTTTGTTGTCCTCTCGGCATGAGTGAGTGAGGGATTTGGGTTTAATGCTCTCATCTAACAAGCACTGATACGTTCATGTCTACATAGTATGGTTTAATGTATACAAACATAAAATATGGCAAGCAATTTCTATAGGGTGGTATTGTTGGGATATTTGAAATGGGTGAGTGAGTGTAGCTTTATGCCGCGTTTAGCAATACTGCATCATTATCACGTTTGGGTACCCATGAAGGTCCGGGGTAGAATAGGCCTTCAGCAACCCATGCTTGCCATAAAAGGCGACTATGCTTGTCGTAAGAGGCGATTAACAGGATCGGGTGGTCAGGCTCGCTGACTTGGTTGACACATGTCATCGGTTCCCAATTGCGCAGATCGATGCTCATGTTGTTGATCACTGGATTGTCTGGTCCAGACTCGATTATTTACAGACCGCCGCCATATAGCTGGAATATTGCTGAGCGCGGCGTAAAAGTAAACTCACTCACGTTTGGGGACACCAGAAGCGGGCTTATTACATTGTACCCACGGAGAAATCGAACCCGGGTGTTCTGCTTTAACCACTAGGTTACCCCACCGCCCCCTATTATGAAACTAATTCATATCTGTAATTATTTGATACATTGATTTAGGGCCGTTTACAACCGGCTATACCTGTCAAATGTCAATAATGGACGTCTGCATATCCTTTAATAGCCCGTGTCAATAACACGCCCATTTCAAACATGTTCTCCCTTCCCTCTTCACTATAACAGTTAATCAATGGGTGCCCTCTGGAAGGTTAATGTTAATGCATAGTCAATCACACATGCAGCCACTCGAAACAAACACACCAGACGCCATGCACATGGTTTGATGGATGGAATGTGTGATTCTGCAGGTTGACGGGGGTTGATGGAGTGTCAATAACAACACCCAATAGTGGACGTCAGCGAACATGCACTGTTGGCATGTGTGGTCTATGGACTAAAATCTACAGCAACCGGAAACAACATCCAGTCAACATGTTTTTGAGTCAGTAGTATGTTTTTGAGTTTTACCACGCTACTGACTGTGAGACAGATTTCAGTTGTACTCAAACGAATGTTGTTTTGTGAATATCCCAGCTGTCATATGGCGTCAAACATGTGGTTGACAGCAAAAGCAACAAAAATTAATTATCGCGATTTCAGATCACGGACTATGGTTAGTTTGCAGTGAAAACGCCCCGATGAGTTTCACTTATAACAAAAATAGTAAATCAAATAAAGTGAAATCAAGATGGCGATGCCTCACAATTTTACCATGCCGTTTGAACATTAAATCTCAAAATTGTTTTGAACTTAGGATAAATATTGTTTAGCAAACGATCATACTGTCAGACTGCTATTTTTGCTTTGTTTTCAAAGGAGGTACACGCGAATTGGTTGTAGAGATTTGTTACATTGTTTGGCTGCACGCACGGACTGTATGGCTGGTTGCACGGACAAGTTTTTTTTGTCAGTTACATCCCCTAACTTGTGTCTACAGGCATGAGTTGGTTATCCTGACAAGCTGCACATCTTATGAGATGTACATTACTACTGACAACAGTTTCAGCGATGAAAGGTATCGTCGATAAAGTTTCAGAATTTAATTTGTGGAATATCCAGCGTGGAACAAAATCAGTGTGCTTCAAAACTTCCGTATCAATGTGTGAGTGACAAGTGAGCGAGTGAGTATAGTTTTACGCCGCACTCAACAGTCTTCCAGCTATATGGCGGAGATCTGTAAATAATCCAGTCAGGACCAGACAACACAGTGATCAACAGTGATCACCACCGATCTACGCAGCTGAGATACGATGACATAAATCAGCCATGTCAGCGACCCGGACAATGTAATGAATGTGCCATATTACAAAACGCTGTCTGCTATTGACATGGTGTTTACGAGGTACCCACGCCAGCACGGAACGGATGTCAATCAACAATACTGAAACTGACACATAACTGCGTGTTGTTGCTTGGTTATTTCCATGTTTGTCCGACATTTATTCGTCCACGGTCTTGTGACAGTGGGTGCAGTGTTAATGAAATTACACACGGAACAAACAAAATACGTCGCCGAAGTGAGAGCCATATAATGAAGGGAACTGCTCTGCCACAAAGGCGACTATGCTTGTCGTTAGGGGCGACTAACAGGATCCGGTGGTCAGACTCACTGACTAGATGGACATATATCATCGTTCCCATTTGCATAGATCGACGCTCATGCTGTTGATCACTCTATTATCTAGTCCATAGTCGATTATTTACAGGCATACAGCTGGAGCATCTCTGAACACAGCGTAAAACTACACTCACTCATACACTCACTATCACTTCCACGGGACTGCATCCATAATTCAATAGTAATAACCAACAGTCAGTCACATGAAGCTATGGAAATCTAGACTTGCCACATTTTCTCGACTTGTGTTGGCTCTTTGCATATATTTGATTCAGGGTCTGTATGACCGACTGCACTCATCTAATGGCGTCATTTTGCTACATAGCTTGTAATCGAGTGATTAAAACCACAGTCACGACATACAAGTCGCCATCCTCATCTCTACAAACAGGCCTAGATCGGAACACGAACCTTATCACTGACGCCCGACTGCATCCTTAATGATATTCAATAATGATAACCCATAGTCCACTTTCTCCAGCCCATTGAAGGTAATTGAACACGATTTGGCTCAATAAAGAGTCGTCCGCTAATCTGCTAATAGCATTGTCCTTCGCTTACTGATAGTTCAGCGTGTAGCGCTGTGCTTTTACGGTAATATGGTAGCTGTAATCTTTGACTCTCGTGTTCAATGCAGTAACACTTGTTCAATGCAGTAACACTTGTTCAATGCAGTAACACTGTTCCCCTGTCTAAGATGATACGCGGAACTGTAAACGGCAACTCCGAGATGGTGTCAACTGGAATATGCGCCTCATGAAGGACACGGGTCCAAGAAGATATCGGGAATCAATATTTGGTGTCACGCAAACCGATAGCGGATGGCCTCATTCGGCCATTCAGATGTGAAGCACGACGAGTGCCGGCGACGACTTAATATAAAATTCTGTCTGACATATTTCATAGTGGTTACCATGACAAATATTTGCTGACAAAAGGCATAAGGAACTGGCACAATAGTTTCGACCTAACGGTGTTGCTTTCACGTAGGGTACATTACAAATATCTGAAAGTGTGCGTTGCTTGGTCTTGACTAGTACTTCAGCACCTTTGCTTCCCAGGGAGTTTGATGTGTGTGTGTTTGCGCGCGTGCGTGCCCGTGTATGCGTGTGTGTGCGTGCGTGTGTGTGTGAGCATAAGTCTCAAATGAGTCAGGTATACTTTTTGCAAAACCCACGAGAAGGGTATAGGTGCTGTCAAACGTAGAGACATATGCAAAAGAGAATCGCGATTGGAAAGCCGATCCTGCCAAGAGTAAGGGACACTATTCGTTTCCCCTGCGGGTCAGTTGACGTGGCATATGTGTATTTATGCATATGAAAGATAACTCTACATCGCGGACTCTTACATCTCACATTTATCTCACTGCCCGACAACAATGTATCAGAGCTTAACTACATTATAAATATACTCTTCAAAAAAGTATGTGAAATGTACTTTCAATGTACGATTGTCGAAATTATATGAGATTGAGATATACGGGATTGAATCGATGTTGAAACAATAATTGTGGATGTTTTGAGAATGCATCACTACATGGATTTCATTCAAAGCAAAGCTGTTCGTTCAGATATCCCCCGTGTTAGGTGACTGGAGTATGTCATGAAAGTTTCAAGTTTACAATTTTCAGTCAGTCAGTGATTTAACCCTGAAAACCCTGCCCATGCACAGTTGCAAGAAAATTATCAGAAAAAAATGGTGTACACTGACCTACCGACCTGCCTTAAAAACGTCAAGATACAAAATGGCACCCCATGCACGTGTAGGAGAATCCTACGTTGTGCACGTGCTTCACATGCATTGTGTTTGCGTGTGATGATAACGTGAAATGAAGCTGCATACCCAAGATGAATGCCATTGTAACGTTCCTCAATGGGGTTTATGAGAGAGAGAGAGAGTGAGAGAGAGAGAGAGCGAGAGAGAGAGAGAGACGTCAGCCTAGTCGGGTCGTGATATGTCACTTCTCATTACGACATAGTTCGGTCTATAAATCAGATAATGAACGCATGGTAAGAATTGATCCTAACGACGGTTAAGTAGCCCGTAATTGTACAAATCAAAAGATTTAACAATAAAATTGTTTTGCTCTTCATGCATTTTTTTAAAAAAATGGATTGCCGTATCTCCACACTTTGACCTGAAGTACCTCCTGGTGTTGCAATGAGAGTTATATAATTTGTTTACTCCAAATATATCTAATTTCCGCCTGCGGATGCGATTTATCCCATAGCAATGGTTTATGTAACTGAAGTGTAACGATTCAATGTATTTGTCTTGTCTGAATTTGTGTGTCCATTTACGAAACAAACATACGCACTTCGACTCGGAATAAGTAGTACTTCATTGATATGGCCACAATAAACTCTTACCTGCAGCATCCATGGTGTCTCCGAATTGCAGGTGTTTATACACACATGGAGTCAGAAAGCATGTATCCGAATTAAACTGGTGTCCACCCCAATGATATTGTTAACATATTGCTAAAAGCGGCGTAAAACTTAAACTCACTCCAAATGAAACAGGACAGTGCCAATTTGAGGAAATTAACATTTGAGAAACCCATTCAAGACTTGATTTGGTTTCAGTTGTGAATTTTGTCTCATGTTGAAAATCTGACACAATGTCGTCAGCAGTATGCACGATATGACTATCGTATTAGTGAAAGTAAAAATGCTTTGTTTTACTTTGGTAGCAAATGCATGTCGTCACATGAATGGTCGTAAAATCCACTGGATTATATTCCAAGGGGCTCACTTTCAGTATGCACCGTTTAGCCGGCATTTGAAAGAGACACCGCATCAGTTAATCTGATGACAGCTCTTCTCACGTCAGCTTCAAAATGAAATTGAAATGTGGAATGTCAGAAGCGACCGTCTCAGTGACGACAACGCGAGTGTTGGAATTCATGTTTGAATTCTTTCAATGCGGCGTTTCTGTACAGAAGGATCTGCTAACACTACCGAAGAACGTTATCTGAAATACACTAATCGCCAGATAGAGCCAGGAACCGTATGTCATCCGAGAGGGCAGGCAATCAAATTATTCTCCCTCACCCTCACTAACATCTACGCATGGGGTTGAGGTACATACTGTACCCTCTTACCACCCCACCCCCACACCACATAACGTATTATGGTAGTGGCTGAGCCACATACTGCGCTTTGCCCCCCCCTCCCCCCCCCCCACCCATCCTACACACACACACACACCGCCCCAATCCCCTCTCTCTCCTTTACTTATTACGGCTGGGGGTGGGGGTTGAGGTACTGCTCTCTCTCCATCCCTCTCAGTGTCTCTCTCTCTCATTCTCTCTCTCTCTCTCTCTCAAACTGGCTCGAACAGCTTAAATCTAATAAACATTATGACAAAGACTACCACTGATAATCCTCTCTGTATCCCTCCCCGTCTGCATTACCCTGTACGTGGTATGGATGCAGACTTTACTTCAACCTTCCGTTTCAGTTCGCAATGGTTATTATACTTCAAACATGGTAGGGTCTAGTGTTATTTCCGCTCATGTCAGCCAGTGAAGCACACGGCTTGCCAACACCAGCATAATTAATTCCACGCTAGTAACACACATACTACCCTCTGCACTAACATACTCATGGCCTACATTCGCAGAACAAAGAAAAAACCGCTTTCACTCCGCTGTTGCAGAAGCTGGTGAGACTCAGATATGTTCATTATGTGGAATCATTTGGGATCAATGATACTATACAAAAATAATGTTCTGTGAGTTTCGTGTCAACACAGGGGAGTAGAATTCTACGCTTATCTTGGCAATATCCGTGCTAGAGCCCGGCGGGGGAGGATAGGGGTCACCAAGGGCAAAATTTACACGGGTTTACCCATTTGCAGGCACGAGTCAGTTTCATTAAAAACTAATTTGATCTGATGAACATAAATCATAAATATATTCGAAGAGGTTGTGTGTACACTGTGGCATTTGACAGGTGACAAGAAGAAACGTCATTTGACCTTGAAGATTCTAATAATAGCTTGCCTCCTCGTTGTCACAGAACACTATTAAAGGACAGTAGGTTTTCAGTTTCAGTATTCAGTTTTCAGTATTCAGTAATGTATGTATCAACTACAATGTGCAAACTGCAATGCCATATCATCAGCAAATTGTTAGATATATATATATCATTAATATTTACAAAGATTTGCCCTATCCGCATAATGTATCTGTCCATACATACATGTATACATATGGATAGATACATACATATAGATAGATAGATATTCGTATAATATACATACACATATTACCTGATATAAGCCTATTACACAGTCATAGCAAAGCTAAAGATATGCAGCATGGCACACTCCAAGTTGGTTTGTACTTATCCACCTTGCTGCACCACCATTAATCTCTATTGTATGTCTACGTTGCGATATACGATAGCTAGAGACCTAGTCTCTCTTACTGACCCTGAAGAACATACTTAAAACATCCAGCGTCATCCTCATCCCCTTCCCATCGTCAGTAGCCCACCTTCAGTCTCTTGTCAGCTCAGAGAACTGGGGGCTTGTGGGTTTATCAAATTATTTTACTCTGTATGACGTAAAGGCTCGTCTGGGAAAAGCTTGACAGTTATACAGTAACTACGGCTTGGGCGTTAAGCTGCATCGCCCTAACGCTCAGGCTCTGAACATGTAAGCTTAATTGTGACAAGTAAACCCACTGATACTGAAAAGGAGCCCCAGGGAGACCAGAGGCCCTGAACCTTTAACTCTGCAGGGAGGGCTAGGCAGCAGCCCCGCTGTAGGGAAATGAATATGGTTGAGGGACTGTGAAACAGCATGCATGACCGGATGCAAGGTGGTAAATGTTCGCTGAGGTATGTTGGTTTCAAAATCCTGAAGATATAACAAAAACAAAGGATTGTCATACTTTTGACATCCGAACGACGAGTTGTAACACTTCACGTAGACTGTCGGAGTTCGATTCCTCTCATCAACGTGATGGGTGAAGCCTGTTTCTGATATCTGCGTTTTGATATTGCTGGGTGGGCTACTGCCAAAATGGCATAACACTTGTCTCATTCATCAGAAGTACAACTGGTTAGCTGTTTACACATGCTTGTACATCACATGTTAAAACATTCAATGTGTTTATGTCCAGCGTGAATATATTCCCCGTGAATATGTCTCCTCTATATGTTTTTGTGAATAAGTTCGATGTGAAAACGTTCCCTGTGAATACGTCTCCAGTGTATACGTTCCCTGTGAATACGTCTCCCGTGTATACGATCCCTGTGAATACGTTCCCAGCGAATTCGTTCCCTGTGTATGCGTTCCATGAGAATACGTCCAGTGTGTGCGTTCCCTGTTAAAATGTCCAAGGTGTACACGTTTCCTGTGAACTTGTGAAAGCCCAACTTGAAAACCACGATATTGTATACATCCCACACCTACATGTACCGTGTGCATACAATTACATCAAATGTAAACACGTCCCAATGTGAATACGTTCACAGTAAAAAACAAACCTTGTGAATACGTCCTTGTTTCGTATGACGACTATATATGCCCCCTGTTCACGCGTCCTCTGAACACGTATGTGATTATGCTCCCTGTGAAAACGATGTGTGGAATGTCTAAACAGCTAAACAGGTATAATCTGACTTATATCCAAGACCGATTGTTTTTGTCAAGTCACTTTCCTTCAGCTCAGACGTTTTATTGCCTTGTTTCTAGATCATGGCACGTACACATTTTCATGTAAGTTATAACCCTGACTTGAATAATGTATAATCCTCCACAATGAGCGTCTTGACGAGCTGTATGACATCATGTCAGGACGGGAGTAGACAGCGTGTATTCGTGATGACGTGTCCGAACAGGGAGATGTACCCAAGGTCACCATATCAGTCTGGCCTTCACAAACGTAGCCAAGAACATACAACGTGATGTCACAGCATCCGATACTACATTTGTCCTTCCCTAGATTAAGCACTGGCTTAAGGTAATAAAATATATTCCCATATATCTGCGTAAATATTCTTCGATCGAACATCACACCATTCATTTCACAATGAAAACATTTCCGTTTCAAAACCTGAAAGGACATTGTCTCCAGTTTTACGTTTATAATACAGGTAGATAAGCACATCACTAACTCATAGCCCCATTTGACAAAACCATCCACCTTACCATGACAATACTCTTAGAGAGAATAGTTTCGTACGTTGGGAAAGACATTGTGTCCAGCGAGTAGCCTGGCCGGACGTTGGGAAAGACATTGTGTCCAGCTGTGTCCAGCGAGTAGCCTGGCCTTACGTTGGGAAAGACATTGTGTCCAGCGAGTAGCCTGGCCTTACGTTGGGAAAGACATTGTGTCCAGCGAGTAGCCTGGCCTTACGTTGGGAAAGACATTGTGTCCAGCGAGTAGCCTGCCCGGACGTTGGGAAAGACATTGTGTCCAGCGAGTAGCCTGGCCGTACGTTGGGAAAGACATCGTGTCCAGCGAGTAGCTTGACCGGACGTTGATGGAAGACAAACATTGTTGGGATCCCACAAGTTTAAGGAAGAGAGTCTTTTAATGTAGTTTAACTCCTTTATTATGAGAAACACAACCTTTCCGAATGCGTCCTTACTCCTTTATCAGGTGAATGGCAGGAAACATTATTAAATAATAATATATGTAAAAACAATAAAAGTTATGAGGAAACAAAGATGGAGGCAAACATATTACTTTGGTTGTTCATGTACATATATTGGCTCTTTGACACATTCACTCGATGAAGGAGGGAGGATACACTCCGAAACATAGTGTTCCTCATAACAATGAAGCGTACACCCATAAAAAGTTCTTCCTCATGTGTATTACTTCTAAATGCCATTCACGGTTCCCCATAAGTCTAGTAAGATTTCAAGAACTATATATTCTGGATTCCTAAATTCACGTAGGCAGACCCACATCTGATGGTTTATGATAATAGAATAAACATGGGAGTTGGTTGGTTTAATGTATTTACATTCATAACGGAACATGTGTTCCGACCGTATGCATAATCTATTCAGCCTAGATTGCAGTATCGTTTATGTCTGCAATGGATTCAGACTCATTCAGTCTGACAATTTAAAGCGGTTTTAACGAATGGTTTCATCCTGATTCAAAGAATCTGGTTTGTCACGGGACTGTTCCGATTCGGAAGTAGTCACGTAAGCCATGCCAATCATCCGGATATCGACTACTTCGGCCGGTGGTCATAAGAATGCCCAGTCCGCCATTCTTGAGACCATGTGTTTATTTAATTAGGCATCAAGTGTTGGCCTGACGCGAGTCAAGTTCATGGGAGTGGGGGTCAGGGGTCACCATGCCTTGCATTATGTAATCCAAGAAGTGCTTCCGTGTGTTACTGTAGATTTTTCCTTGTACAAAATATTTAAATCACAGGTCAGGACTGAGAGGTCACAGATATATTTATGTATAACAGTGATATCGTCTTGACACATGAACACTTGAAGAAACCAGACGGTCAGTATTCATACACATGACTTGACTGTGGTTCATTCCAGTCAATGGGGTCAGAAGTTGGAGGAGGCTATAGGGAATGATGAATGGGGCGAGACGGGGATTAGGTCATAACTGTAGTGCAACTGTGTGAATCTGATACAACTGAGGTTATGCGTTTTCTACTCACCAAGGCCGTCTGGTATAGCTCCACACATAATATCTGATAAATTCCCAGTTTTGAATGTAAGAGTGGCACTCCCATGAACGCCACCATTCTGATCTCCTTGGAAGCTTGGGTCTGTCAGCCCTGTGTTGTCCCGCGAGGCTGAGTCAAGCATGACTTTCGTTGGTACCGAAACACTGGCAGTGATAGACGCGTTGGCCTCCTTGGAAGCTCTGAAGATTATGTCTTTTATTCTACTGGCAAACACTTGGCTCTGAAGTATTTGTTTATTCTGTTCTATAGAGGGAACATTCTGTCTCATGAGAGCAGCGATACTGCGCTCCAGCTGACGCAGTTCCTTGCGAGCTTTGGGGTTATTTGGTCGGACAACTCTCGTGTACTTGCCGCTAAACTTGTGATGAACAACCAGGATCTGGGACAAAGTGATCATAACAAGGACCAAACACAGTGTTAGGATAACCAGTTCTCCCGATACAGGGGACACCTTTTTCTTCCGCAGCATGGTTTCCAAGTGAACGGGAGATCGGTCCCTCGCCGCTTAACCCTGTTCGTCCCACATCGTCCTCCGATCGCAGATCGACACTTAATCGGAACTGGCTTCAATACAACCATATTCCAACACCAGGAGAGAACAGTCAAAAAGCAGAACACACATACTAAACCTCACAGCGCTCCGAACGCATCTGGATGGCTCCATCACCTCTCGCAAAACGGCGGGCCTCGTTTTCATATCCATACAAGCAGACGATGCAAACGGATCGTCTGCTACTCAGCGAGGGCGCGCTGTGGCGAACGGCGGCTTCTTCTGACAGTGAATTCCGAGCAGTTAGCTGTGATACACGATAGCGCGCGAAAGAAAAACTGCGCCAAACATTGGAGTGCATCTTCGAGAGTAATTAACTCGGATACATATTGGAATCAAAGAGAGAAGCGGACACTCTACTCAGTAACGTCGAGAAGAGGGGAATCACACAGGCGTGTCTAGTGCTGACCGGCGGAAAAAAGAGAGGCGAATTTCTAAATCAATATTCTTGGCAATTTACTGATATTAGACGGTTGCTATGGAAACGCCCCTTCGTCCGAGAAACGTCCAACGTTTATAGTGTCGACTGTAGGCGAAAATTCTCTTAATTAACTCATTTTTGTACAAGTGGAAAGACGTTAGTCAAGATGACTCAATCACAAATGTTTCTTCGGGGCTGCACACAGGGAATAAGGAAGATTAACACTAGACAAGGTTTTTCTCCAGGCTGTCTGTCTGTTTATGTGATCTGCTCATCCCTGTGTCTATCTCACACTGACTACGTAGCCATTAACTTAACGCGATCATAGCAGGCTGACCCTCAATTGACAACTGGATGGACATGGAATGAGCGAATAGTTTTAGTAGAAGTAAAAGTATTTTACTTCTATCAGGGGTGTCAACCAAATATGAGGAACCCCAAAGTTACGTCTAATGAAATATGTTTTCCTCTTTTGTGAACAAAGGACATTGGTTTTATTCTTACAGATCTGATTTTATTTGTATCAATATTTTGCCGTGTTTATGTCATCGTTTGCCGTCCTGTATCATTGTTTGCCACTTTCCATCAGACTGTAGGTTTTTACTTGCCGAAAATTAAACGGAAAGATTTGCAGACTTATAATGCAAGAGTAGAATTTTAAACAATATTAAATTCTGAACTTTTTTGAACAAAGCAAAAATAACTGTCATTGCTACCTGACAAACTCCCCCCATATGAGAGAAAATAAATAAATATTATGGAAAATTATATCATTTCATCACTCCTACGCAACATTCGTTACTTGCCATAATATTCCATTACGATAGCATATAAATTGGTGGTTAACATATGGCACGAGAATATCACAACCAGCCTATTTTTGCTTTATTGACAATTCATCTCTGACCATGATGAACAGCTACGAGAAGGGCAAATGGAGATGCATGTGTGAATGTTTCAAAGGCTGGTAATTTTCAACTAATAATTAATTCATAAGCGACAATTTCTCTGACGGCATGATTTAAATAATACATTGATTCTTAATTTCGGAATATGTACAGTAACCTGATGACGCTTGTAAAAGAAAAATACCTATTACTGCCACGTACTGTAACACATATACTATGATTTTGTGATTGTGATAGTCGCCGGACTGTAGAGCTGATGATAAATGTACAAGCCACCAATGGGACTGAGAATTTATGCTGGTGTTTACAACTTGCCGGATTGGACAGGTACCGGTTATGACAGCTTCCACTGTATTTCCTTTCAGCGACATCAAGGGGGTTAAAGTTGGTTCAGAGAGCACAAATACGTCAGTTAACGCAGGAATATTAAAGTAAGATTAAGTAAATGTCATTGTTGATGCGCACAAGGAAATCTCAGCGCATTGTCGTCTTTTCCTTGTATTAAGCACCTGTTGTGTTGAGAGTGTCGTGTCCTGTCTGATTACCCGTTGAGAAGTAATTTCACAAAACAGGATGTCATCTCTGGATTCTGAATCAAGTTTAAAAACAGGTTTATCATAATTTCGTATTGTAGTCATATGTGAAAAGTCAGGCTGACCTCGACTAAGCTAAGATATCACCAAAATACGGCACCAAAAATACGGTTTCTACCGGCAAAGAACACACGCGCAGCTGTCTCTGCTTAACTACACACACATACATACACACACACACGCACACACACACATACAAGGAGATGTGGAAATCTAGACTTGCCATATTTTCTACACTTTCGTGGTCTTTCTTGGGTATATTCGCTTCAGGGTCTGTGTATATCTTCAACGTCACTTTAAACCCATCTGACTTCATTTCAAACTCTAAACATTGTCTCTACATTCACAAATGTAAAGCTTCAACGGCGTTAGCGGCGTCATGTCCCTGCAACATTGATCCTGGGCGTTCCTCTCTTATCTCCCGGTGGGTGACAGTCGTTCTTCCTGGATTTATCTCCAGGGATGCTCCTTGCATTTGGACACAAAACCCAGATTCTCAAAACATTAGATCAGTGCTAGCAAACAATGGAAGGATGGGATTAATATTACTTATCCATACATATAAATTCGTTTGCAATCCTCTAGCAAGTTAACAATTTGTTCATCAGTGAAAACACTATGTACGTTTCGAGACTACATGCGTCTTCGTCAACATCAAAATAAAGTGGACGTTATCGGCAGGGTGTGTTTCATTAGATTGATAATGAAATATGACTCTGGGTTAAGAAATGATGGCCTGGCTCTAACGACGGAGCAGGCTTATCGTGCAATGGCAGATATTTTCTATGTTACAACAGCTTTGACGGTTGGAATTTGATGCGATGAACTTCAGCAGCCTGCATGGCTAAGTTCCATTACTGGAATATTTCAAGCAGTGAAAGGTGTCATTGGAAGTCGTCAGAAATAATCCCCAGGAGAGCGGTCTTAAGAATTTTTGTTATTTGCTATAATACAATTGAAATTAATTGAAATGCTTTCAAATCGAGCTTATAAAGAACTTGGAGGTCTTTTCACGAAGTAATCTTTACTAAGGTTAACCTTAACTCGCTTTCTTTTACTTTGCAATAAGGTTATCTTAGTGACTTACGATCATCTTGGTGCTTTGTGAAAGGATGCCTTGGGTTTGCTGTTATCATGTGTCCGTGTTACAAATGTGTATTTACATGCATTTACGCAGCGGTCAAGCGGAGAGTCGCTCGTACAGAGACAGAAAAGATGGGATATGTTGTTACCATGGCTGGTGTTCAACTTGAATAGGATAAAACTTGGCTGGTCGGCTCGAGTGTAAGTATGCTGACGGGTGTATATATGTTAAACTGTGGCATGGTGCTGCGCTGTCGAATGGGCATTTGTCTGGAATGATATCGGTTCACACACACACATACAAACACAAAAATTCCTTTATAATGAACGCAACGATAAAACACATGTGACTTCACCTCACCACCGCCTAATTCACTAAACATAAGTAAACCACGGTTCTCCCGAACTAAATGAAACACTTATTTCAGTTCTTCAAATGTCTGACGTGTTCGTTACACGAATTTTGATCAAAATGTACAGAAAAAAGCCGGACGGGCAAGAGGACAGTTCGTTACATCCATCAGTTCGTTACATTCGTCAGTTCGTTACAAGAGTGTTCATCATAAACACTGTTTATTATGTTTTGTACATACACCAGATACATGAAAATGTGATAAATCATGGCCAAAACTAATAGCTTCAGAAAGGCTCTGACTCAGGCAGTGCTGGTCTCCACAACATCCCATATGTCATATGCTTTACATTCAGTAAACCTGGAAGTTTAATATATTCATGGCATATGCATATACATCATTTAAAATACTGATTGCATATATTTCTTAAATATTTCTTAGATATTTAATTTTATATATTTAACATATTTTTTATATTTTGTTCATATATTTAATAGACTTCAAATTGTTATACATATTTATAACAAATATCATTGCTCATTGAACATTTGTGGATATTACAGAGTGTCCTTCAGAAGATTCCACGAAACAATCGCAATCAATTATGTACAAAGCACCATCAAGCGTAAATTACCATTGCATTACCTCTAATGCATTCCTAATACCGATCCGCCTCATATTATTGAACATCATGAAGCATACCATCGCGTCGCATTCCATCACATAGATCCGGTGTTCATTCACTTTTCTTCACACTGAAAATACCAGCTGTAAACAACTGCAGTGACGTCGTATAATTTGAAATATGAAGGCAATGTGAAACCGCGGTATAACGAGGAAATACTGGGACAGGGTGTTCAGTCGTTTTCATTGTTGAATGAAGGAGTCATTAGCAGAGAGAACATCGATTCGGGACCCTTCTCCATGATGTTAATTTTAAGTATATTCCAACACTGCATTTAGTGTTCCGCGGCCAGGATCCTACCCGCTATAATGCAAACGATGCCAGGAGTTTGGTAACGCAGAATATTTTATCTCTTCAGTGCTTAAAAGAACACATCTTTATCTCACAAAGGAATGAATGGGTGAGCATGGTTTATCATTGGTTTTTTTTACTATTCCAGCAAATACCCTAGTCTGTCATACAGCCCCTGAAGGAACATATATCCAAGAAAGCCAACGCAAGTCTAGAAAATGTTACAAGTCTAGATTTCCACAGCTTCAGTAAAATGAAGAAAGTCTCCGGACTTCTTTTTATTGTATTTATAGTTTTATTTGGAAACCTTCAAAACCTTCATTTCAGAGACTATAGCTGTTGGTCAAGGGATGCCCGAAACGGGCTTCACACGGTGTACCATGATGACAATCGAACCCTTCTCTTCTGTATGGAGTTGCCGAACCGTTGGGACCCGAAGCTCTCCTTTGGAAATAGTTTATGAACATTTTGTACTCTTTTTTTAAAACTCTACAACATTTCCTGCATCACATTTGTGATGTGAGTGGGCAAAAGCTAAAAAAATTGTGTTCAATGTATAAAAATATCGGAAAAAAATAACACACAATACGACCAGAAGACACTCGCGCCACTGAATATGGACATATCTTAACTGCCAAGTCCACTAACACTATGACTTGTTTATGACGTTGTCTTGGTAACGCTGTAGGTAGTTTATAGTTGTGAAGCTTTGTTGTACATGTTTGTCACAACATGTGAACCAGGTAAACGGTGCTTGACAACCGTATATGCATCTAATGTCATAAACAGCTGGTCCCCCATGAAGTATCGTACCTTTCATCTAACTCAACTTAAAGGAGAAAAACACATCTGATGTTTGTCATAATGACGTGTCAGTGATTTTCGTTAGCGTTTGTATGTTATCTTATTTATTGAGTTATTATTTCTTTTGTATTGTGAAAAAATACACAAAGAAACTAAATTGAAAGCGGCACTATATTTAACTTCGGAGTCAAAAGTCTGCACACTTCAACGTGATTTGTAAATACAAGTAAACCAATGGTACGACCATCAGACTGAAAATATGTAAAGGAGAAAAGTGAATTGGTTGTTGCTGAGCAGTATGTTACATATCTATAACTGAAAATCCGATCAGTGAATATAAATACTCGCAAGCATATGTTCTTCGTGTTTTATCATTCAGTGATAAAACCAGTGATGAAACTTAAAGTTCACAGATGGTGGCATTGGGATTGGTAAATACTCTGGAACAGATGCGATCGTTGCATTTAGCATTTACTGCAGATTTTTCGAAACAGTGAATATAGTTCCAGATGAAAATTTCTCGTGAAAATCCGGGTCAGAAGAGGTCGTCAGCAACCCATGCTTGTCGTAAGATGCGACTAACGAGGTCGGGTGGTCAGGCTTGCTGACTTGGTTGACACATGTCATCATATACAATTGCGTAGATTGATGGTTATGATGTTAAACACTGGATTGTCAAGATTCGTTCATTTACAGGCCGCGGTTATGGAATTTTGCTGAGTGCGACCAACCAACCAACCAACCGGATGAAACATATAATTTAGATTGTGGCTTACATACTATTTAGACAATGTCTTACGTTTGGCCAAGACATTCTTCTGTTAAGAGCCAAAATACCGACAAAAGGGATTATCTAGCGGATAGACTTTCGAGGAAATACATCAGTAGCGATAATGGCAGTAGTGTCATAACTTGGAAGAACTGCCTGGGCTTAATCCACAGTATGGTGTTTGACAGCCTTCATACAATTATGTTGTTAATTACTTAATAAATCAAGAAGTCATGAAGTACACTGGAAGTATGAAGCATAAATCAAAGCATCAAGCAAGTACAATTTTGTTTCGAAACATGATGACACTACTTAGATAAAAGGAGGGATTTCTTCGTTCAAATGATAATTTTCTAGAGTAACTGACCTTTATCGAAGAGAAGTATTTCCAGCCACGATATCTGTGATCGTCCTCGCTTACATGACGGTTATATTTGCAGTGATATACGTAGCCGTAATAGCAGTAGATAGTCGTTACAATATGTTTAATATCCTGGCATTTCATAGAGTGCACAATCAAAGAAAAACTAACCTACCAGGAAAACAATCCGTATCATACGTTACATAATACAGAGTAACGGTAACTAACGGTAACTAATCGGAAAAAAATTGACGTGACAATATAGACAGAGCACATGACAGCCCGAGCTCTCCTTTGACTAGGTTAATATCATAACAATACTGATTATAAATGTATTACGAGAGAGTTTATATGACCTGAACCAAAAATCTTCCACTAAATCTGTACCTCATAATGTGCATAACCTGTTCATTGCTCAGTTGTATGAAAATACCTGGTGCCTATTCCTGGTTTATATGACCAGAACTAAAAATCCTCCACTAAAGCTGTATCCCATGGTGTGCATAATCTGTTTACTATTCAGTTGTATGAAGATACCTGGTGCCTATTCATATAATTTTTTTGTAAAATCCAAAATTTTATGACACATAGCGGCAGTACCATTTAGAAAGTGGTCAAATGTAACATGTTATACAGCACACAGTATACAGTTAAAAATTACTAGAATCTCTACTTGCCCAAAAAAGTATAATCCCAAAATGCAACGTGCATTTACACAATTAAGTTTGTAAATCCTTTATCTACTTTTAAGAATTAAATCAGTCAGCTGAAAAATAGCCAGTGCCAACACGTCAAGCCGGAGATTCGAGTAGGGACCAATACAGTGTCAAATCGTTGTGTCATGCAACAATTAGTCTCCACACTGAACATATTTTATTATAATATTTGAATTGCTTACAATATGTTGCTATTTTTATTATTTATTGCTATAATATTCAATGTATAATTATATTTTGTACGTCTCATGGCTGGTGGTGTAAAGGCATGGGTGAATCTACTCATGTTCAGAAGCAATCTAGACTTGACTGTATTATAGCGTATGTTTGTTTTGGACTGACAAGTCCTTGTTGTGTACATTGCGTAAATGAGTTCCTCAATACTGATAGAAATGTTAGGCAACATCACTGATCCACCTGTGAGGAAACTACACACCTGGTGTTAGATACGGCTGCTATGCTATGACGTACCCATATTAGCATGCGCGCTATGGCCATATATATATACTTTACAGTTTGTACAGTGACAGAAATCCTACAGGCGTATTCCAGACGGTTACAGCGTATTACGTAGCTGCTATAACGTTTGGTAACAGATCTCAAAATATGTCGCGGATGTTTTGACTCCACAAAAATCTTTCTGACTGTCTGACTCTCTAAATCTACACGTGTCTTCGTGGGACTATGTGTCACAGCCTGGAGACCTGGTATACTTGTATTACTGGTTTACCCTACTCAAAACAACATCATCCAACAGACCTCCGCCGCCTCTCCCTTGGGCAATGGCATGTCTGGGGAGTGCCACAGCGTTCTGTTGTTGAACTGTACCTCAGATCACAGATTAACGTGGGCACAGAACATCAAAGGTTGTGCGCTTTTCTAATCTCATTCAACGGAAGTGACGTCTCCAAGTCCCAACTTTCTAGAGAATAGGGTACATAAGCAGGTGACGGCACTTCGCGAGACCTTAGTACTTCCGGTTACAAAAAACGGTTCACACCTTTTTAATGGTCTCATGGTTGTCAGTTGACAATAAGGAAAAGATAATACAAGCAAGAAAATCAAATTTGCGATCTAAACATCCCAAAATTAGCCAGTTATTACGACCATAAATAGCTCTGACAGCCAATCATGGTCGAACATTTGGTGCGGTCTAGTAGAGTCATATTTGGCGGTCGCGCAGTTTAGATGCAGAACTGTATTTTTTAAATATATACACTTGTCATGGAACATCTGATACCAGAAGCAGTTCTCTTGCTCAGGGGAGTCACTTGATTGGACGCTATGCTTCGCGTCGTGATTGAATGACGTTTAACAGGGAGTTAAATCGAAATGGATCCAAGATAATTATTATAGGATAGAATCCTGGATAACTATTGATGGTGATACGGAGACGCATCAGTAGAGTTAAGGCTTACAAGATAAGATTTGATTCACTTACTTATTTCAGAGGTATCACATAGTTGCCCATGTTTGCGTCTGGTAGACACGGGACTAGTTTTAGTGGACTGGTATTCCCGCTCCGATGTGCGAATTATATCAATGATCCTGTTTGTATACACTTCGTTATATAAGGCCACATTGCCAATGTCTATATAGTCGCTCTGGCCGAGCTGGGACAGTCCGGAGTCCTTCAAGAAGTGGCACAGGAGGAAGATGAAGATGAACACCCCTATGAGACCGAGGACGTAAAGGGAGACAATCGTCAGTAATCGGTTGTCATCCTCCCACAGAATTCCCTCATGACTGACGGCGTATGGGACGAGACGTCGAATCTTTGTGTGTTGGGGTTTCTGGTGGTTTATGCCCTGGTCGTTGTCCATCTGGAAATGAAGAAAACAGTGTGAAAGTTCAGTTTGACATAAAAATTGAAGTTATAATATCTTAAACCCAAATTTCGAACCATCAAACACGTAATAGACCAAGCAAATCTTTACAACATCTAGCTGGTAAACTGCGTGAGTGAGTGAGTTGGGTTTTACTACGCTTTTAGCAATATTCCAGCGATATCACTGCGTGAGACGCCAGAAATGGGCTTCACACATTGTGCCCATGAGGGGAATCGAACCAACGATTCGGCGTGACCATCGAACGCTTTAACCACAAGGCTACCCAATCGCACCACCGCCAGAGTGATTCCTTATATGTGCCGCCATTGTGTTCTTGTTGGAGAATGTTCCGTGGCACTGCCTCCTACGGACTGAATAGTTTCTTGGGTATTTTTCAAAGGCAGTTCAACAAGAACGTGAAAAAGAAAACACGTGTTTGAATGTTGATATTGATAAAACGTTTTTCTGTAAGCCTTTGATGTCAATATTAGCTTTCGTGACTGACAGCATGTTATTGTCATGTAAAAAATGTCTATAGCTTTAGAAACATTGACTAATGGGCACCACTTGTGCATTGATTGTGCTTTGTGGAGTTCGATGAAATGATGTTTATAGTACTGTTCTGCTTGTCTAATGATCCAAGACGCAATCTTTTTATGCGCCACTTTACGTGACAATGAAAATTGATTTTAAGAAAACTATTGGTGGCTAATTCCTTGAAATATCGTTTGATACACGACCACCGCCTGTTATCGTTTCTCACTTTGTATGGTTTACTTTAACCTCGCTTAGAAGTATGTATTTTTAAACGTAACTTGGGAAGACGTGTGATCGAACAACGCGTGCTGATTTTACGTTAGGGTGTTCGAGTTACCTCCCTTGTTGGTGATCCGTCAATAAAATGTCTACTTCTTGCTATAGTAGGTCATGCTGAGACATTCGTCACTCGTCGCCCCCTAGCGTAAACTTTAAGAACAGTCGCCCCTATCTATCCAATATTTTGTTACGGTTAACAATTTGCCTTGACAATGTTATATAAATACGACAAATCAATCACAATGCAAAGTATATCGATAGTGGTTCTGATTATACAACACTGTCTATACAGATATAAAATTATCACATTTGCTATTGAGTTTCGGGTATTGATTCATACAATGTATTAATCTATTTTACATAAAATTATCTATTTTACATATCTATTTTACATATCTATTTTACATATCGTTATTAATCAAAGCTACATATACAACATGTGAGAGAAGTGTATTGATCCAAAGAGGTTATTACAAGGGTATATCTTGAGACATCTCAAGAATTATACTTTTGCACAAATCCTGTGCATTGTTTTTTACTGTTTTTTTTTGTTGGCATTGTACATAGCCTTTCAGGGTTTAAAATTCCAAAAGAAAATATAGATCCTGAAACTGCACCAGTTTGCTACAATTTACTTCTCACACTATATTTTAACACGCCTCGGTAGCTTAACTAGTTTACGTCATATACAAACTTTCACCAATGTCTGTGTTGATCGGCTGGTGTATATGTAAATATATACGATAGCATTCTGTTGATAATTATTGAGTTAACCAATCACAATGATCTAAATATTCCGCTGTTGGATGGTTCCATGAACTGAAACTTCACTTGACAGTCTTATTTGTTCACACACAGCCTCACAACAGAAGCATCTCTGGGATATATTGCTTGGATGCAAATCAATGCAATGCTCTGTATTCCCCTGATTTGTGAGGTAACTGTGTGACACTTCAACAACTGCATTAGTGAAAAATCATTCACCACATGTTCTGTGAAATAAACGATGCAGTTCGTATATTTGTAAGGGGGCCCATTTTTCTGTAAATTTCGTCTCCGGGAATGATTTTTTTCTATGTTGTGATTATACTTTGTAGTTGTAATTGAGTAAATATGCGAATAGTCTTGTTATAATGACAATTTTGAATATAACGCTTAGAAATTATGAAAAAGGTGGTTTTCGATATTATTCAACTTTGGATCGGCAAGAAGGAAATTGTTCATATTTAAGTCACATTTTAAGTAGGTTCTATTTCATACCAAACTTTGAAGTAACGAAAACATTCGAGTCTCTATTTGGCTAGACTTCCAGTCCATTACACCTCTCGCAGCACAGTTAGGCGTTGAATGTCGGACACCAAAGAAGAACGTTAACGCCAGGTTAACTGTTCTTAGAGAAGGGGTTGGTGTGAAGGAGATAAGGCTGGATAGTGTTAATTGTATGTATAGGGTGACGTCCTTTCGATACGATAAGATTGCAGGTTCTAGCAGTGTGTAAAACAATATAATAATCACTATAATTACTTCAAGCTTTAGAACATCAGGGAGGTTTGTACGATCAGAATATATCTGTACACCTTTCCTAAAACGTTCATCTCTCTCCTCTTCATGTACAGGACGTATTTTATATCCTGTGCCAGGTAATAATCCTGTCCCTTAAATGGAGTATATATTCATTTGTTTTCATAAATAGATTCTTAATAAAACCTGAAATCACTGTTTTGTCACCGTCGATTCAAACGTACGTTCGCTCCACAACATAACAATTGTCAACACTTTAGTATAACCCTACAAAACGTGTCCAAACATTATCGATGACACAAACAAAAGCACACATGGCAACACACTGAGAACAATTTTATAAATCAGCAATTACCTTTATTTCCACCACCTATCATCTCAGTCGCAAACAAGAGAATCCAAAAGTATGCCATGGGCAATCCGATGTTATCACCGCCATCTACAAGAGTTATCACAGCTTGAGGCCTGTGGTTGGGTTCGTAGGTGATAGCATCTCATTGTAGGACAATACAACAACCCATTATTTTACTCCTTTTATCGTATCAAGATTATGCTAACAACGAATCTCTCTTGTCTTAAATTCTGACTGTTAGAACACGTGCACAGAATATATCAGGTACCGATTACCAACTGAACACACTAAGTATAACTAACATATTCAAGTGCAGAAAAAACACACACCTGTGTTTGATAATAGATCAGTACGGAACAGTCAAGAAACGCTTATTCGACGGAAGCTCACAAGATATGTTATATTGGGGATTACGCTGTCCTTCCTTGGGTTGAGCCCCATTAAAGCCGCCAGCGCACAATGTCCGCCACCTACCCTGGATGGGAGTCAACCAAAGACAAGAACAAGAATCTGTAGTTTACTAGGAACGTGTAATCCCAAACAACATGTGTTACACTTGACCTCTTTTAAATAACATTGTGTAATTATTAAGTTTGCAACGTCACAGTGACTGTTTTTAAGTGAAAACATTTCGAGTACGTATGTGGTTTTAATCCTTGTCCACATGTGATTATTGTCATTTATATGGCAGTGTATACACAGGGGCGCAACAAATACTGTAACATTTCGGATTCATCCTGTATCAAGGTTCTTTAATTTTTTATATTCGTATATTAAGGAAAAAGTTTGAAAGTTTTTTTGACATGGTGATAGCTTAGTTTATCAACCTCGCCAGCTTGGAATTATTTAACAATACCAGAAGAAAATACATTGTACCTTCATTGTACCCTTGAAAGCTGTTCCAAAATCAGTCTCACGCAATCCGATAGTGGTTGGTCCGAATACCAAACACCGCCAGATAATGACACATGATTTGCCATCACCGTAACATCACTCGTGCTTCATCTAACGGGTATCACTTGTGTCGGGGTTTCATCTAACATGTGTGCAATAGATAACGGTAACACTCTAACATTGTAAGTTTCGGCAAACAGGACTTCGACTATTGTGACTGTGGCTATTGCGAAGATTGTTAATTTCGGTGTTATGGGTCAAATGACCTATTGTACAATTGCAATAAAATTGCAATTGTTAACCTCATAGTCACGAGACTTATAGGAACAATGTATGAGGAGAACATGTTTTAACTACAAGGCAACAGATTCAATGTTTTTTAATTTGTTGAGTTCAAAATTGATAACAAAATTTGTAAAATATCACATTGTTGGAATCTTCCAATAAACCCTGAAATCCTTTACTCTCTAGCTTGGCGGTTTTATCCACTAGGCTGCAAAGGATGGCTGTGAAGAATGAGACAGGGCAGCTCACATGCAGTAGGTGTAATGCACGAGCTTTTCATGAAAGTACTGGACCATGTGATATCGATCGTTTTATATTATTTTAAAAGATATTTCACACAAAAACGGTTGATACGTTGGAGAAACCACTCCTACTCGGGACACACACACACACATACACACACATACACACACACACACACACACACACACACACACACACACACCACCCCCAACCCCACCCCCTCACAGGATTCACAATCCCTTGTAAACCCTCCTATTTGTGGTTTTCTTCTACACATAGTGATCAACGATCCACAGTGTAGGGGCACGAGGACCCGGTATCGACAAACCACCTGATCATGTTACGTTGTTTCTACCGACAAGCTAAATTGGGTCGTTAGCCAGCAGTTGGAACCAAGTTACCCAAGTTTGTATTACAATGAGTGCTATTTTACGCCGCATGTAGCAATATTTCACCAATATCACGGCGAGGGACACTATAATGGGCTTCACATAATGCACCCATGTGGCGAATCGAACCCAGGTCTTCAGCTTGACGAGTGAACGCCTTACCCACTAGGCTACCACGATACCCCTGTATCACAATAAGATGCTCTTTGTGTTAATGAGAAATTGTTATTGATAAAATCATTTGCGGCTTTGTTATATTTAACTTTAGTATGACCAGCATATTGTTGTATGAACAGTATATCAATCAATCAATCAATCAATCAATCAATCAATCAATCAATCAATCAATCAATCAATCAATCAATCAATCAATCAATCAATCAATCAATCAATCAATCAATCAATCAGTCAGTCAATCAATCAATCAATCAATCAATCAATCAATCAATCAATCAATTAATCAATCAATCAATCGTTATTTCTTGTAGTGGCGCCCACAGGCCCATTCTACAGTATAGTACTGTATATTTGACATATTACAACATGACCAACACAGTACTTAATGTGCGGTACTTATGGAACAATATAATATGATCAGTATAGCGAAAACATTGTTGCATGGACGATAATGCACTGTATGACTAGGATCGCATAGCTAAGCCTCTGTAGTATTGTACGGTTAGCATACCACAGTATGACCAGAATACTATTTTATAAAGCGGAGACCTGTGTATGACCTCTAAAGTACCTATGGCCAGAATAATATTGAAAGGTCTGTTAAACAAGGATGTACGCTCCCGCTGGAAATAATGACATTGTAATATGCAGGGCCATTTCCGTCGGACATATGCAAATCATGCGGGATTTGTTTGGACACATGCATATCAATGTGGCAGTTCTGGCAGGTATACCGGCAGCAAAAGAAACGCAAGTTTCGAAAAAATGAAATCTGATAAAAGTAAGCGTTCATGTTTACGTCTTCTATTTAGCAACAAAAAAAACAGAGTTGCGTTTCTTTTGCTGTTCAGTATACTTATTTAATGGTGTTAGTCAGCGTGAGTGATCAGAAGAACACGATTCTGTTCTAAAGAACAATTCTGTGGAGATACGAATTGGTCCGTTACAATGTGGCGATTACAGGACGAATATTTATCTGTTCTAAATGTACACTGAGTAAATGGGTAATGGTCTGTACCGTATACGTGCTTCACACATACATGTCCAGTGTCCTCGTTATAAAGCGAGTGATGAAAACTTATAATTACTGTGACATCTGTCGCCCATGGCGAAGATGACGCCCTCGTGGTTGCCACGTGATTATATTAATTTTGATTTTCATTTATTATTTCGAAACTGTGCATTGATTGTGTACCCAATCTCATTTGTAACTCTCGTAGTGGTTGTGATACTGGTTCCGTGAGTAATCATGTTTGGTGCATCAATCAAAAGCGCAACAGTAGTATACCAGCAGTATTAACTGTAGTCACAGCAGCAGCAACAGTAGTTATAGCAACAGTAGTAACGGTAGTTATAGCAGCAGCAGCAGCAACAGCAGTTATAGCAGCAGCAGCAACAGTAGTTATAGCAGCAGTAGTAACAGTAGTAGTGAAGCAACGTGTTTGGTAAATAAACTGAAAACGTGTAATGACAGATTATCGATTGAAACCGGTGTAATATTAACACAGACAATAGGCTATGTACAATCTGTAACCACAACGCTATATGTGACGAATTTCATATTATCCTATCTAGATGATGTAAGGAAACGTATTCTCCCTAGCCATTTTTGCAATAATCACCATATTGGTAAATATATATTCCTTATGAAATCTGACTATCATCCTTTGGTAAAAAATGTCATATTTAACTAAACTTGTATTATCCATGTTTTAGTTGCACATCTATATTATACTTATATGCATAGTAGTCATAATTGCACATTGTATCCATCCAAAACATGTATGTTCACTATATCATTTTGTATGATTTATGAGAATATAAAATCCTGAATCATGAATCCTGAATCCTGAACAGTAGTTGTGGCAGGAGTATTAACAGTTGTTGAAGTCATTGTTGCAGCAGTAGTAGATGCACAGTAGGTGTATCATCTGGGGGAGGGTGTATCAGTACTGCTGTCATTCCTTGCATACCAATGCCCTTGGACGTGACAGCACACCTAATAGACCATTTAATGTCGCCCCAGTTTGTAGTTGATCCATTCTATTCATAGGTTCAATGTACGCGGTACTGAACTGACTACACCATTCAAGATCAGACAATACTTCCTGATTAGACTACGAATGACATCACTTGCAGGTTGACAATAGCGACTGTCACGTGATATGCGCATCACAGTCAACGGAAATATCACGTGACTTTTCACATATGGCGTTTCCTGAAACGCATCTCGTGGGCAGTGTGTTACCACATGCCCTCCTGGGTTTTTTTGTTTTGTTTTTTGGTGGGAATTAAAGATTTTAAAACAATATTGGTTTTTGAGATAACCCCGACTCAAAATACGTCATTGTACAATACACCATTATCTAATGTACTGTGAAGAATTTTGAGTCGGGGGTCATCTAAAATTTGTATAGATTTTTCAAAAACTATTTAATCCTTCCAAATACACAAGGGCCTGTGTCTTGTAATAGTTTTTGTATCAGTTGCTGAAAATATCAGATGTACATGGCAAACTCTAAATGTATTTCATTCGAGTGAAGTCACACACGTACTGTTGCCGAGCAACTTTACGTATTCATAAGCGACACAATAGATTCGAGTCAGTAACTATATACGATGGTAACCTGAACATTTTGCTGTAATTATTAAACGGAAATGCATAATTCAAAATCCCTTAAGGCACGTATTAGTTCTACTCATTTAGATTGTTGCAGAATACTGAGGACTTGCATGGCCAGAAACAAAACAGTAGCCATGACTGTGCATTGTTCTCTGAATGACAGAAACCGTGCGTGACGTACTTCATTAGGAGAACACACAACTCACGATTGCCCATCGTGCGTGACGAATCACAGGGTACATATCTTGATGTGTCATGTCGTAGGACATGATGAACACCTGGATGTGTCATGTGACATGTACCTTGACGTAGGACATGATGAACACCTGGATGTGTCATGTGACATATACCTTCACGTAGGACATGATGAACACCTGGATGTGTCATGTGACATATACCTTGACGTAGGACATGATGAACACCTGGATGTGTCATGTGACATATACCTTCACGTAGGACATGATGAACACCTGGATGTGTCATGTGACATATACCTTGACGTAGGGCATGATGAACACCTGGATGTGTCATGTGACATATACCTTGACGTAGGACATGGTACATACGTTGATATGTCATGTAGTAAGATATGATATACACCTTGGTATGCAATGGGATACATACATTGATGTATCACGTGATGAACAACTGAATATATCATGTGATATACCCCTTGACTTATAACATGATGAACATCTGTAAATGTGATGTGACATATACCTTGACGTAGGGCATGATGAACACCTGAATGTGTCATGTGATGTACACGTTGAAGTATGCCATGATACAAACCTGGCTATGTCATGTCTTATATATCTTTATATATGACATGACAAACATTTGGATATGTCATGTGATATATACCTGACGTATCACATTACGAGCACCTGGGCTGGAAATGGACTTCACACATAGTACCCATATAGGAAGTCGGCGTGACGAACGAATGTTTTTACCACTAGGCTACCACACCGCCCCAAGCCTTAACATCATGTCATACTCGACCGTCATCCTGAGCACAAAAAGTCAAAGTTTTAAGCAAAATGTAATCAGTGATCGTCAATGATCTTAAAAAAAACCAAAGTTTCGGGCTTGTACTGTTTTTGCACGTATAAAATGAAGGGGTTTTACAGAAACTTAAACGTATGTTATACCAAGCATCCTTGCGCAGTGTGACCATTGCACCATTGCCTCTCAATGCAAAGCTCGAGATTTCCCCATTTTCACTATATTGCACGAAGCTCGAGACGAGTTTGGTTCCTCCGGCATAATCAAATGAGTCCAAAGGTTGTCACTTATGGAGCGCTTGAAAAGGGGTTGTCAGTTACCTAACGTAGACAAGGTTGTCACATTCCTAATACACTAAGCTGTCTAATGTAGAAGCTGTTTAAACCTGCACACACTGGAGCTGGAAAATATCCGGTTAGACAATGTGCCGGATTACAGAGCTGATGATAAATGTACAAACAACGGATGGGACTGAGATTTTATGTCAGTGTTGACAACTTTCTGGATCGGGCAGGTGCTTGTTTTTGAGATGCTGGTACTTACTGAGAACAGGTAAGGATGTTGTCAGATATGTAGTTACTGTACATTTAAGTGTTGTCCACAATTTGAGTACACAAGACAGCTTTCGCATGACATGAGTTGTGTTTATTATTTCCTTACTTATACTTATTTGAGTGAGTAAGGCCCAGTCTCTCTTTCTTTCTCTTTCTCTCTTTCTCTCTCTCTCTCACACACACACACATATACACATACACACGCACGCACGCACGCACGCACGTAAACGTACTTAGCTGGTATTCACATTGATTGACTGTTGATTGTATGATTGTATAAGGTACTGATAGTTTTTGTCCATGAACGCCGTCACTCGTGAAATTTAGAGGACTGTAAAAACTAACGGAACCTCAGTTAAACGACCCGGTGATTGATATCCTAGAACGCAGACGGGACAGGAAGTCATAGTGTACAAAGTCACCGGACCTGACCGTTCTAACCATTTAGTCGCGTCTGCGCATGCTGGGGACCGTCTTTTCTTACCTAGACATGAGATTAGTGCACATCGTCAGGTGAAAATAATATAGGATTCAGTCGATTTAATCTCTTAATATCGCGTGTCGGTTTGGATCAGTACATCGGATTATTGATATGACAAGTCGATACAGACTTCAATAACTGCTACTTCGCGGAACTAAACACTATGACAAGTGATAACAAATGAAACTTGCTTTCAGAGTTAATTCAGGGAATGCCATGTAAATGAGGCTGATGATGGATGGACGATGGATGGATGGGTAGATGGGTGATGGACGGACGAATGAATCTCGATGAATGAATGGGTAGATGAATGATGGATGGAAGAATGGGCACGTGGGTGGACAGACAAATGCACATTAAAGACCAATTTCCAAATATAATGCTCATTACATTTCTGGATATCGTTATGATATTTAATTATAGAGATTGTCATATAAAAAATACCTAGTATCATAACGGTATATAGTTTTAAGGAATGCATACATTTTAGTATAACTAAATATAAAACGAAGAGTTAATCCCCTCAACAGCTAAAGTCGAACAGGATGCATGAATGTTTAGCTCCGACAAGACGCCGCCAGGAGATCAAAGCGGTCGGGGGTCAGGCATGTCACTGTACCCTAACATAATGGAACTTTGCTCATAATATCTAACACTTGATTGTCTCTGTTCCAAATTCTATTAGTTACATGTCGGCGTTATTAAGCCGTTACATTATTGGATCACCCATTTGATCTGACTCAAGCAATAGCACTTTAAATGCTGAATAGGTCCACTTAAAGGACACAAACAATATTTTTCTATGAAGAGTGATTCCAAACATATATAATCCAAATCAGTGTACAATGCAGGTTGTCTAAACCGGCACCCATTGGGACTGAAGAAATACAGTGGAAGCTGTCTAAACCGCCACCTATTGGGACTGAAAAAATAATCCGCTTTGAACAATGTGCCGGATTATAGGGCTGATGATAAATGTACAAGCCAAGAACGGGACTGTGATTTTGATAACTTGCCGGATTGGACAGATGCCGGCTTTGACAGCTGTCTGTAGTAGGTTCAGTAACATATTCTAGATTAGAACCCCATTGTATTCTAGATTAGAACCCCATATGCACGTGTATGCTACGCAACGCACAAACAATATACATTGATTTCCTAACACAATATAGAACAACCACTTATACGTACACCGGAGATCTGATGTTCAGCCAAGTACTGGTGTAGCCTTTGAATGAGCGGAGGTGATTTCCTCGCTGACGAAGAACAGTTTCTTCTCTATAATATTAAGTATACCCGCGAGCACACTAAAGCATATCAGTATTGATTATTTCTGGATCGTGATATTAGATATAGCAGTTAAAGTGTGCACACAGGCTATACTGACTTTAAAGAATGGTATATTGTTGGAGAGGAAACGGTTCATATATTAGGCGATATTTATGAAACCACGTTTTTAATAGTATGTAATTGTTCTTTACAACGGTGGCCAACGCATATCAATATTCATATCAAATAGAAAAATCATAATATGAGGCAATGGCTGAGCATGTCCCATATATCTCGCCGATAGTCGCATCAAAAGTTATGCATCTGTTGTTGTATGGGTCTATCATCTTGGAAACAAACAGATATAATTCAAGAGATAAAAATAATATGAGCAACTATTTACTTGTCTCTCAGCTTGCATCTGTTTCCAGTTTGGTTGGTTGGTTGTTGTTAAACACCACACTCAGCAATATTCACGCTACATCCGGGTATGCATGTAATCGAAACTGGATCAAATAACCCAGTGATCAATAGCATGAACATCAACCCACGCAATAGGGACAGGTGTCAACCAAGTCAGCTAGCTTGGCCACCTGATCCCGTTAGTCGTATCTCATGTTAAACGTGGGTTCGTGAAGACCATTTCTCACACAGATTTTCACGAGATCGTATCTGTTACAAAGTAAAACTATAAAATTTACCTCTTCATCATGATTATCACATGTTTCTTGTAATTATGATAGATTGTTCGCATTTATGTCTTACCTTGTCATGATGTACACATAATGCGCATGTATTGCGTCTAGTGTTAAAACAACCAGAATTGGGAGAGACACATAAGAATTATTAAATCAGTGTTCTAGATAAGTCTCACCTACTAGGATTAGCAGTTATGTTCTAGGTCAGCATATGGTGTCAGCGGCTGTTGTGGTGTCAAAGTCTATTGTATTGTCTAGTGATTGTTGTGGGGATGCACCAGAGCGACTAGAATAATCCTCGCAAGGTTCAGAGTGACACCTTCCCTTCCTCGTCTCTGGACTACGACGTATGTAGCCAGGGTCAGATGACATGGATTGGATCATAAATATAAGCACAGTAATTAATGAGGGATGACACAGAGACGACATGGCAGGATATGCACAATACAATGGGGATTACCGAATGGGATTAACATCAACTCATCAATCAAAGTTGAGTAGATTCCACACACTTTGTAATAACTTACCCTCTTGAATGAGACCCGTGAAGGTCCCGGGGTAGAATAGGCCTTCAGCAACCCATGTTTGCTATGAAAGGCGACTATGCTTGTCGTCAGAGGCGAGTAACGGGATCGGGTGGTCAAGTTCGCTTACTTGTTTGACACATGTCATCGGTTCCCAATTGCTCAGATCGATGCTCATGCTGTTGATCACTGGATTGTTTGGTTCAGACTCGATTATAGCTGGAATATTGCTGAGTGCGGTGTAAAACTATACTCACTCACTCACTCTTGAAAGAAACTTTCTCATCAAGAAGGTAGCTACACTGCATGGCGTAACATACACCATTGACACATGTCTGTTATTGACATTGTGACGTCCGTCACGGGGATGAGCATGTTCTTGCTTGTAATTTGCATTTTCCTTACCGATGCTACACAAGCCCAGGACGTGTGTTCCATTATACCATTATACCGTTTTACTGTTATGTTCATAACTGTGTGCTAATTGCGTCGGTCAAAGTTCAGAGCTGTTAAGACTAATAAACATGAACGCCAAGACATTCTAATCAACGCCTTTGGAACTTAATCGAAATAAATAGGTTTGCAGTTGATTGAATTTATCATTACTGAGATACTCAAGGGATGTTCGTTACACACCATAACCAGAGTAACCTCTGTATGTGGTATTTTTAGAAGTTTGAGAGTCAGATGAGGACTAAGTTTATGGATGAACATCACCTGAATAAAAAAGTTGTTCATTTATGAAGTATATCCTGACATAACCTGAGCACTTTTTCTGCATTTCCTCGTGATCTTGTTACTGGTGGCTTTTCAAACTGATATTCATGGAGTGAAACCTACATGGTCTACATATTGTCAGTGGAGTTCAACGCCACGCTGACGTTTACTGCACGTATATATGTTGCGTGTGCGTGTGCGTGTGCGTGTGCGTGTGCGTGTGCGTGTGCGTGTGCGTGTGCGTGTGCGTGCGTATGCGCGTAGATATCTATCTGTTCTGTGTCTGTGACGCTTTCGCGGGATTTTCCCTAACAAACGCACTATACCGTATCAACCACTTGCTTCATTCCCCATCTATTGATGTTCTACTTAATCATGGCCTTGGAAAGGATCATGAGAAAGTTTACATAATGAAGACACTAATAATAACATGCTACAATGAAACTTTTTGAAACCTCAAGAATTGTAAACACCGATCTACCCATGGAACTGAAGAACGAATGCCGTATCGAAGGCGTTCCCATGGTACAAGACCGGAACTAACAGTAGTGGTCGACAAGGACAACCTAAGATACATAATAGACTTATCTTTGTGGCATGGACCCTAAGAATATGTCGCATTACTGAGTTACTCAACTATAACTTTGCCTAAATGTCATGGCCTAATTATTGCTCTCCCCCATCCATCCCCCATCCCCCTCCCCCTCGCTTCATCCTCACCCTTCACAGCTCGTATAGGGTGTTGTATTCGAATATACCTTAAACTATACTATCTCGTACATGTATATGTTAATATTACAGAAAATATACCACTGTTTTCGCAAGCAAACGTTTCCCTACACATTGAGTTTAAGGTCAGGGGACATACCGTTATCTGGGTCACAAAACCGGTTGCATAGCCCACTCTGTGCACGCTATAAAGAGGACATATTTAAAAATATGGGATCGAAAATTACCAGTGGTAAAGGAACGCACAAAACTGTTAATACGTCACAACAGAATATCAGCCGCTAGTCGCGTTTTTTTAAACAAATGTTTGGAATTAACAAGTGTTTTGCATTATAAGTGCATATATTGTGTCACCTGTATTATTCATTGTAAGCATCTATATTTGTATTTTCGTCAGTTAATTTAGATATTACATCTCACAGCTCTGTAAACAGTGGTTATTGTAGGTAAAACAACTGTGTATTTTTAGCATGATATAAACTTCAGTGAGATGAGACGTTAATGAACACCCGGGCGCTCTTCAACACGGCATAGAAAGGTGGTATGAGAAGGAAACAATCAACCACGTGTCGAAGCCAAAGTTTCTATATCTATCTAAACTGCTATTCTGACGTTTCGTTTTCGCAACATTATCCGAAAGGAATTGTGCCTGGAATCCAAAAGCATATTGAATGTGCTGTTATGAGTCAGTGAGTATGGTTTTAAGCTGTTTTAGCAAATTTTAGCATTTTAGCAATACCACGCCAGGGGACACCAGAATGGACTTAACGCAGGTCGAACCCGGGTCTTTTGCCACAAGGCTATTAAGTGACAATGACCTGATGCGACAATAGAGAGCGAGATAATCACCTGACATCGAACGTAACGTCATAACGACGTCGTAACGATGTCGTAACGACGCCATATACAATGCAGAGGAGTTATTCCATACGTTCATTGACCACCATCCTACCATTTGGGAGTGCATTATTCAATGTTAACACTGACTAGTTGATCAAGTGACATTTCCAGCTTGGCAAGGTGTTAAATGGAACTGTATTTATGACATCACCTGTCTTGAAATCTATCTATCTGTTCAGCGATTGCATGTACCCCGTTTCGGAGTGTTGAAAACTCCAGATGAGATCCCCTATACATGCGTCCGACATAGATGAACTTGACGTATCAACATTATGAGGTTTTATGTAATCAGGTCGACCTGTGACCTCACTTTTGAAGGTGAGTCGTCACTAGCTCTACAATCATGTGACACTATTTTCCAGATAATTCTGTTGACTGGTAGACGATACTTCATGCCGAGACCCATTATCGCAAAGTCTTATCGAATAATAAATATTTGTGTACTGATTCGTTTCTAAAATGTACTGAACCTAAAGGTCACAACTGTGCTATCTGTGAAGGTCAATAAGGCGGATCTCTAGTATGGCATTCTACAAAACCAGACCTACACCTTTGCAAATGTTTGAACACGTTTGGTGTAATCTGTTTGTTTAAACCCTCCATTGACGTTCAGTACAGGACAAGGGAGGTAATCCTGTTTCTGCGTCTATGACTCTGACCAGTAGTCTACAACCCCACTAGCCCGTATCACCGATAGTCTGTAAACCTTTGAGTCTATAACTAGTTTAGTCTGTACCACCGAGGCTATAACCCCAATAGTCTGCAACCATGCTAGTTTGCAAACCGTAGCCTTGTTAGTCTGCAGCACGAATAATCCATAACCCTGCTAGTCTGCAACACTGATAATCTGTAACCCTGTTAGTGTGCAACACCGATGATCTGTAACCCTGTTAGTGTGCAACACCGATGATCTGTAACCGAATTAGTCTGCAGCACCAATAATCCATAACACTGTTAGACTGCTACATCCACGTTAGTCTGCAACAGCGATAATCCATAACCTTATTAGTCTGCAACATCAATAATCAGTATAGCCCTGTTAGTGTACAACACCGATAATCCGATATAACTGACACAACCATATAACTATACTCCTACCTACCGGTATATCGTTATATAGTCAGTTTACACGTGCACATGCCTGATGTTTGGTAGTGTAGATTCAAAACATGTGTTGTCCGACATCATCATAACGTACTTCTGCCTTCATATGTATATCTGCCGTCGAGATGGAGAATTATTAGATACATATTTATATTATATATTTGTTTCATACACTACATGTGTAGAATTGTGATCGTTTGTCTACTTGGATGCCTTTGTCTTGCTAATATTCGGAAATGACACGTGAGGAAACACTTCTTGCGCTTCCATTCCTAGAGAGATACGATACTCTTCCCCCTCGCTGAACCTGTCAACTGAAAACTGGATTGATTTCTAGAAGACATGTTCATCCTTTCTATTTACAAAATAGATCCGTTTGTTGTGTCACCACAGAACTCAAATAATTTGAGCTGTCAAGATGGCATCCCCAGGCAAATGACTGTGACAAATTCAGATTATATAGCTATGTGAGATTTATATTATCTATCTGGATTTATGTTAATAATGGGGACATTTCAAACATCTGTGCTGCTAAACGCCAAAGGGCCATACAATTGTCCACAGTGCTTTTCGAAGTAATCGCTATGAAAGGCCCAGCATGAGAAAGTCTATATATATATATCGTACAAACGAAATATGTCGTAACAAGTAAAAATGTGTTAATAACTTAATAACAGCTAATAACTGAAAAAGGTAGAAGAAGTTTAGACACATGTATTTGAATTGGTAAAAGCCTCAGATTAATCCCTTTTAGTTTGATATTTGTCCATTTATGGCTGAAACGAACAAGGAACCATATACATTTCACAACTAATCGTAATAAACTAGACTTTTACAGTTTTACAGTTAACTGGAGGATCAACAATAACCGTGACAAGATCAGTCATTGTTTTAAGTTGTGAGATGTTTACCTGGGTTCTCTGTATGACACAGTTTGATGAATTCAATCTTTTCTAGGAGTGAAACCGATCTGAGACCGCGGGTCCTATGACAACTTCCGAAATACTACTATATGCCTCCGTCAGATAAACGAATGGTATATCAACAAAGGAAGGGGGTTGTTATTCAAACACGTAAATAATTTACAAGAAGTGGTGAATAATCACTTACAGCAGATACATCAACCGCCATGAATTATCACACACGTTATGTTGAATTAAGACAACATGCTCAGTCAACAACATCACTGTGTGAATGCAACATCCATATTTGAAGACGACAGTGCTTTGTGTTTGTCTTTTGAGAAGGGGTGGGGGAGGAGGGAGGGGAGTGTTTCAGACAGGTATATGTGTCATGCGTCCCACGTTCTCATTATCTTCTTGCTGGGGTCAGGGAAGCATTTGATTCAAAACAAACCTCTAAAACTGGCGATAACAGCTATATATACTGGGCAAAACAAGCTAGGGATATTGGTATTTTTATGATTGATATTTTATCAATATGTCAATGAATAAATGCATCATCATTCATAATTGCAAAATTTACATATATCCCAACTATTGGGTGTTATGGGTCGTTACCGTCAGAGGGAACATCTACGATTTGCAAGGCAATGTGTAACCCATTTAGTGTATGTACAACATTTCACAACTGTTCATACTTAGCCACAAATTCCATAATAATTTCATGCATAAAGTTCTCAATCCGTAGGTGAAGAAGGACCTGAGCGACAAGCAAGTGTTCTTACGTTAGACTTGTGATAGCGTCATCCGTGAGCATTTGGTAAAAGCCAGGAGAGTTTTATTTCTGTTTGTTCTTTACGTTCTTGATCCAGTGGGGAAGCAACAAGGATGATATTTATCACGGAAACTTACAAGTGACTCAGACTACGTTACTTCAACAAACACACCACACTCACTGGGACCAGTCTACCACGCGCTCACTTTAGCAATCCTCTATGAGATATTGTTTGTAGTAATTGATTTTCTACCGTCACATCCCATTATATCGGGGAGGTGTAAAATGTAGATGCTTGGCGTGTACTGTATGTTCAAAATGGAAAGACCACGTACATGAGCACGGGGACTCCGTAGATGTACATACCGCTATCTGTATGACCCACATATCGGTAAAATGATCAGACGACACGATAAAACTAACTATGACATTAAATATACTCACACTACCGCTTTCATATATATCCAGCAGTTACACACATAATCCCACCTTCATATGCGAGTCGTATCCTACAGCATGTGTTCTGATGTCCTATTCTGAGGAGGTCCCTCGTTATAGCGGCCTTCGTCCACTTTGTTTCGTCCCGTTACTGATAACAGTACTTCATTAGTGTAACAAGCCTGTGCCTTCACTCAGGGAACGAAGTCCCGTGGTCCGTCCCGTTCCAGCTGGGTATAATATGTAAGTCAAAAGTACAGGCAGAGATGGCGATGAATTATGGATAGGTTGTGTGAGTCGGTTTGGAGAGATGTATCATGTCGTTGAGGAAGGCCTAAGGCTGAGGGCTGATTTGTACACGACACTTGCTGGAGGGTACAGTACTGTCATCCCGCCTCTGTCCACTGTCACATCACAACTCCACTTGAATATGGCTACACTTAATTATTTTACAGTGACAAGTGCACTAGAATGTGGCGATACGCGTGGGTTGATATCCACAGCAAACCTTTCCATTTGAACAGCGATAATTTAAACACATTTTTTTTCATTCAAGGTACAGTCTGTATATTAATGTTTACAAAACAACATGTTGTATCTTCGATAGTATACTTGAAATTTTTTGTTACTTTGTTGGGTTGACAGGTGTGTGTCCGTAAATGTATGCGTGTGTGCGTGTGTGCGCGCGTGTGTTATAATTACTTAACGACAAACAATCGATATTCATTGTTGCAGTACGGGTTGCGGACATTGTTGCGTTACAGGTTTCTGCTCTGTGACGGAGATTGTTGTACGGCCATTGATTACAGGACGGATAAAGCTGACAGTACACGTCTGGGAAACGCGTGTTGTTTTGAAAGGTGTCATGAGATGTTTATTTGGATATGGCTTCTTCTTTGTGTAATGCATGAATTTGTGTTCTTGCGTGAATCGTTGAGGTTTGCGTGTATCGTTGAGGATTGTGTGCATCTATGAGAGTGTCAATATATATATATATATATATATATATATATATGTGTGTGTGTGTGTGTGTGTGTGTGTGTGTATGCGGGTGGGTGATGGGTGGCACTTGTGGGTGGGTGATACTTGTGGGTGGGTGATGATATGTATGTATGGGTGGGTGATAATGGTACTTGAGTGCTGGTGCTGGTGCTGGTGCTGGTGCTGGTGCTGGTGCTGGTGCTGGTGCTGGTGCTGGTGCTGGTGCTGGTGTTGGTGCTGGTGCTGGTGCTGGTGCTGGTGCTCGTGCTGGTGCTGGTGCTGGTGCTGGTGCTGGTGCTGGTGCTGGTGGCGCGCGCCTGTGTGTATGATGGTACGTGTGCTTGGGTGATGATGGTATATAAAGGTGTGTGGGTGATGATGATGCAAGTGGGTGGGTGATATTTGTACATGTGGGTGGGGGATGATGGCACGTGTGGGTAGGTGGTGATGATGCATGTGGGTGTGATGGTGTGTTTGGCTGTGTGATGATTGTGCATGTGGATGAGTGATGAAAATGTGTTTGAGTGGGTGGTGGTGGTACGTGTAGGTGAGTGATGATAATGTTTGAGAGTGGGTGATGATGGGGGGTTTGTGTGTGTCATGGTGGTACGTGTGTGCGAGCGTGTTATTGCAGCAAATAGGGTGTCATTTCTTCCAGTGCTGAAGCTATTCAAGTGCGAGATCGTCACCAGGCATACACCATTTCCAACAAGGAGTGCGTGTGCGTGTGCGTGTGCGTGTGCGTGTGCGTGTGCGCGTGCGTGTGACTGTGCGGTGTGCGTGTGACTGTGCGTGTCTTCGTGGGTCTTTTTCTCTGTGTGTTGTAAGAAAAAGTCCTTAAGGTAATCATGACACTGAGTAGTTTGTAGGTTTATGTGTGAGCCATTCCGTATCCATGCTGCATTGTATAACACACCTGTATTCGTGACAGTAACTGGTGATCAGTGAACACACATTGTCAGACACAAGAAAATCCACATTTGAAAAATGAATTTGACTAGAAAATATGAAACTTTCTGAAAACGTCTCTGGCCTAAATCAGTCCAAACAGAGCATACTTGTGGCCAAAAACACGAACAGTTACTGTGATACCCACTTCAAGTGCATCACCGAAACCTTTCCTGATTGTTTAAGGTTTTACCATGCACAAACATCACTGTTTGCTTTCTTCTGACCCGCAGTTTAGATTACAAGACACGTACATACTACAGGAAACTGCATTGCACGGTGTATTTCCCGTTTTACATGTCGTGTGTCGTAGCTTAGGTAAGTGCGCCGTCGTCGCCCATCTTATGCAATATTAGCGCTATACTTAGACGGGTGTGGCTGCTGGAATGTGAACCACTGAAAACAATGACCCCTATAATGGCCTTTGACCTGTTGGAGAATTAAGATTGCAACACCTTGTGGTCTGTAGAGCTTGCGTCATTTTTCTGGAACAGACGATCGTGTTGCAGTATTTGAATGCTAAGCCGCGACACGACTAATTGTTCTCGGGAGTAGCCTCACACACAGAGGAACAGTTCTATAATTCGATTTCTTTTGATGAATTAATACTACTTTCCTTCACAAACTCCCAAAGGATCAACTGCAAGATTTACACGATTGACAGTGTGAAACCACTGGATTATTAAACTGGAACATTTTTTATTTTTTCTTCTTCTTCTTCTTCTTCTTCTTCTTCTTCTTCTTCTTCTTCTTCTTCTTCTTCTTCTTCTTCTTCTTCTTCTCCTCCTCCTCCTTCTCTTCTTCTTCTTCTTCTTCTTCTTCTATAATCCGAGAATTTATTTGTCATAAATTAATACCACTTTACTTCACAAAATCCCAAAGGATTATCTGCAAGGATTAAACAATTGATCGTGTCAAAACACTGGATTTTTTTATTTGGAGTTTTGCTTTGCATTGGAGTTTTAAAATCTGTTCGTTTAAAAACTCAACCGTACATGACGAATTGAGGGAAAACATTCCTGGGTCCAGAGGGCATTTTTTTACTGAAGGTGTCAAGCATAGATGTAGTTATATCTATATCTTCAGGTACAAGCCAATGTGCCAGAAACAAAAACAAATGTCACCTGATGTTTATGAAAATGCTTGACCGTCTCATAGCATCCATGTGAAACTTGGTGGAGACATGTTTAAAAGTAGGTACCCCCGTGGACACTCTACGCTCAACCTCCTGTTGATCCGACTTTTAGGAATATGAATCTGAATGTCTAGTCGATAAGTAAGGTCCCGGAGTAGAATAGGCCTTCAGCTACCCATGTTTGCTATGAAAGGCGACTATGCTTGTCGTAAGAGGCGAGTAACGGGATCGGGTGGTCAAGTTCGCTGACTTGGTTGACACATGTTATCGGTTCCCAGTTGCGCAGATCGATGCTCATGTCGTTGATCACTGGTTTATCTGGTCCAGACTCAATTATTTACAGACCGCCGCCATATAGCTGGAGTGCGGCGTAAAACTAAATTCACTCACTAGTCGATGTGCAACAACAAGTTGGCCTCGTGGTTTAATAAACTTTCAGACCATGACTTACAATTATTCAAGTAAAGTCAAACATTCAACTTCCTTCACTAATATAACAACGGAAATCGAAACAAAAAGCAAAGCGTTCGTTTCATATTTAAATTGCATACAGTAAAGTCGTTTATGACGAACATGTATATACTCAACTGACGGATAAGACGAACTTGTTTTTGTGTCTTGTTTACTACATTCCAATGTTCAGCAAAATATTGTTGAGTTATAAAGTATTAGTGGCCCTTAGAGGACAAAAACGTCATCTATTGAAAGTAAAATATCTTTGTGGCAGTGAGAAGATGTAGATGTGATGCAGCCTGTGATATTATGATCTGTTAACCGACATGTTTTCATTCTGACATGTTAACTCTCATATCTAGTCCATTCCACTAAATGGCTAACCGTAGACAACCTTGAGTCACTTCTCCCGGACTTTGATTGTGAAACCATTGAATGACGAGCTATGTGAAAATTGTCTTCAGAGGTTGATAAAGTGGGAATATATCATGTGTCACATTTCATCAGTTTGTAGAGTTGTATTCAGAGGTTGTTAAAGTTGTGAATTGCAAATCGAAGATTTTCATAACACATCTCTCCACAAAATAATGAAAACATAAGTGTAAGCAAGTCCTTGATGATACACTGTATGTTAAGATCGTTAATATTTCGATTCGGCAACCTGTTCATGTTCAAATATAAACAGAACGTTCGGGGAAGTAGTCGTGGTGAGAGGTTAATCCTATACTCGCCCTGAAACATGTTTATTCTATTTGACTTTAAAGCATACATTTTCCTTTTTTGGAAGAGGGTTCGTATCAACACCCTGACCACGTACATTTGTAGGCAGCAGTCGAATATAAATGCAAACCTGGGGTGTAATCTGTATATCATGTTCCTGTGCCTTGTTTACAGGGGCCTTACTTTGTGTGTACATGTCTTTGTAGAGAGTGATAATGTCTTTGGCGGCTCGTCGGCCATATGAACGATGACCTCACTAATATATACACTTGACCCCCAGTCTGGTATCCACACGGACGCTAACATCATACAGTACCCCATTCTGTAGGGATTATTTAATGTAATGTAATGTATGAGTAGATTTAGGAATTGAACAATTTCTAAAACAACATTGTTTTTAACAAGCTTTGATATTTTTCATTACAATCCTTATTGATTATTGGTCCCAAAGGTTTTATTCGTGCCCGATAACCAAACATCCCGAGAAACCTACACTTTATGAGTTAACGGTAGGCTTGACCTTCTTTCTTTTTGCTTTAGGTACAGCGTTTCATACACATTTCACAGGTTGTCATATCTGTATTATTCAAAGCAAATCAAGTGCAACCACAATCAGTATGAATAGATTGGGGCAAGACGACTGATATATGTAGTTCAATTCTGGTTTCAGATCAGCAGAAGGTACAATGTTTGTTACCTTTCTAGAGCATATGTATTCATTCGTTAAATTAAAACCAAAATTCAGAAGATCATTTCTTCTCTCTTTGAATCCAGGAATAACTGTTCTGCGTTTAATTCCAAATGGACTTTTGTTTCATTTCACACCATTCCAGTAGATGTTGCCATGGTCTTTTGATAAATTCATATAGTAAATGAATGATTTATTCTCTTACACCACATACTGTACAAAGTAGTGAGTCTGTTTGGATTTGTAGAAATCACATCACTATATCATGTGTCACATTTATCAACTCTTTAAAGGCATTGTATTCCGAGGTTGTCAAAGTGTGAATATATCATGTGTCACATTTCATCAATTCTTTAAAGGCTTTGTATTCCGAGGTTGTCAAAGTGTGAATATATCATGTGTCACATTTCATCAATTCTTTAAAGGCATTGTATTCCGAGGTTGACAAGTGGGAATGTATCATGTGTCACATTTCGTCAGTTCTTTAAGGGCATGGTATTCCGAGGTTGTCAAAGTGGGAATATATCATATGACACATTTCATCAATTCTTTAAAGGAATTGTATTCAGAGGTTGTGAATTGCAAATCGAAGGTTTTCATAACACATCTTTCCACAAAATTATGAAACATAAAGTACAAGCAAGTCCTTAACAGTACACTGTATGTTAATAGCGTTAATATTTCGATTCATGTTCATGTTCAAATATAAACAGAACGTGCGGGGAAGTAGTCGCGGTGAGAGGTTAATCCTATACTCGCCCTGAAACATGTTTATTCCATTTGACTTTAAAGCATACATTTAACTTTTTTGGAAGAGGGTTCGTATCAACACCCTGACCACGTACATTTGTAGGCAGCAGTCGAATATAAATGCAAACCTAGGGTGTAATCTGTATATCATGTTCCCGTGCCTTGTTTACCGAGGGCTTAGTTTGTGTGTACATGTCTTTGTACAGAGTGATAATGTCCTTGCCGGATTGACTGTGGTGGTTGTCAGAGATGACCTCACTAATATATTCACTTGACCCCCAGTCTGGTATCCAACGGATGCCAACATACAGTACCCCATTCTGTAGAGATTATTTAATGTAATGTAATGTATGAATAGATTTAGGAATTGAACAATTTCTAAAACAACATTGTATTTAACAAGCCTTGATATTGTCCACCCCAATCCTTTATATTTACCTATTTAGCCACTACTGGTCCTAACGGTTCTATTTGTATCCGTTAGCCAAACATCCCGAGAAACCTACACTTTATGAGTTAAAGTTAGGCTTCAGTTTCGTTCTTTCTGATTTACATAGATCATTTCATACACATTTCACAGGTCATCACACCTGTGTTGTGCACAGCAAGTCAAATGCAGTCACAATCTGTGTAGATTGGGGCAAGACGACTGACTGGTAATTGTAGTTCATTTTTGGTTTCAGACCAGATGGAGAAGGTAAAATGTTTCACCTTTCTAGAGTATATGTATTCATTCGATAAATTATAAGCAAAATTCAGAACGTAATTTTTTTCTCTCTTTGAATCTATGAATACTTGCCTCTGCGTTTAATATCAAATTGGCTTCTGTTTCATTTCAATCCATTCTAGTGGATGTTGCCACAGATATTTGACAATTTTGCGTTCATATAGTACATGAATGATCGATTCTGTCACAACATCACAAACAGTAAAAAGTAGTGAGTCTATTTGTATAAATCTTTATTTGCAGTGAGGATTCCATAAAAATATACGATATTGAACCGTTTGTGCTTAGCACTATGAATTGTTCGAGCTGATAACTGCATGTTTTCCAAAGGTTAAATGTGATATATCTCAGTTCGTTTTCCCGTTTACTTTCAAAGCAGTTTTGGGTCTATAACTTCTATGTGAAGAAGACGATTGTAAAAGTGTCCAGGTATAGCAGAAAACGCCAAGTTCCTTAAATGCATTGGCTTTTTCTACATACCGTCATCTGGAACACGATGAACGGTGATTATCGTGATAGGACTTGGAACCGTCTAGTTATGAAACCATCGGTGTGATAACCTTGTCCAACACACGCCCATGCATGCATTTTGCAGTACGTGACACTGAATGTACTTGTCAGTACGTGAAAACAAAACATCTCATGCACTCCCCAGCTCTTTATATTCTGTTGAGGTCGGTAACCAGATCTCTATACCTTGTTGACCTTACTTATGCAATACATATACGTGTTGGCTCACTTCTCAAGGCAAGTTATCACTCGGGGTTAGGTTTTATATAGCCTTGTGAGAATAAACTCATGAGGAACATATGACCAGGATATTCCAGCTAAATCAATATACAAAGACTCAGTTATAATCACACGAACATTAGTAATGAATCGCCCAGTTCAAATATTCTTCATTAAATAGCAAAGGGCTAATATGACGTTTTCGCAGTCAATATATGGACCGAACCGTTTCAGTATGACGGTATGTAACAGCTGCCCACTGACCATTGTGAACCAACGGGTCCTTGGTCCTTAGTAGATCATGCTTTTGATTGACCATATGTCCAATGATTGAATATGGTAACGGAAGGAGATAGGGTCAAAGGTCACAACGATATGTTAAACAACATTCACATTGCTTTGCAAGGTGACAACATTGCGACTTCTTGTAGCGTTTTTTAACTCATAAAGGTAATATTATACACCTCTTTGCTGTTTTTTATTCAGAATTGGTTTTCATCCTTTGAACGTTGTAAGTGTATGGTACGCTGGTGTATTAGTGGCATAAGATTGGCCTAATAGTATTTTCCAGCAACTGCTTGCACAGAAAATGCCCACAAACGCCTGCTTATCTTGTTTCCCCATTCCAGAGAAACTCGAGGAAGAAAGTGAAACTCAGGTACCAATGTGAACACATGATACTGACAACAGATACGCTGGTGTAAACACACAAGTTCTCTGTGTTGTTCACATTCAGGACATAGATCATATCTATTGCTATTTTCTGTAACATGGACGTGCTCCTTTAAAATATATTAAGACAATAATCGAGCCACATGATCAGGAAACATTACATGTTAATGTTACGTTTGTCCACTCTTTAAAAGAGAATGTATTCATAACAAAGTTTATGGTCAAAAGTAGGTGGTTGACATGCGAAATTTAAGAGAAATATATTCTGTCCAACAACATTTTGTATGATTTGGTACAGCGTCAAATAGCATATCCATTTAAATGTAGGTTTACATGACTGGTTGAAGTAACATTTGAGAGCATCCATATTCCAACATCCAGTACGTAATCAGATCTACTGGTTAGGGTAATCAGCGTGACCTTTCCTCTGAAGCTACACATGGTAGTCCATGCGTACTCGTCCTAATCCACCACGTGAGGGATCACTATGCAGCACATCTGGGCCATCACTACAATACCATTGATGCTAATTTGTCTTGCGATATGAATATGATTGTATTATCAATCGGTTTCGGATTTTAAACCTTGCGCTTACCTATTCCGCATCACAGTTCCTACTACATCACTGAAAACATTCTCACAATAATTTGAAGCGTACTTAACATTCGGTGCATAATCACAATCACAAAGATTGTTAGAGGGCTAAAACCACACACGTGGGACAGAACCAGCCCCCAGACGTTTCCTGATGATTACAAATGGAAGATCGTCTTTGAAACATTTGGAAAGGAGATAAAAACCCAGTACATACACATAAGGCCTGATACAGCTTTTTGAGAAGGGGGATGGGGGAGGTGGTGGCAATGCAAACTGTTGAGAAAATGTGGGTGCACACCTCATTTACCCCTCTCAATGGTCGTATAACAAAATTTCAGGACGAAAGGGGGGATCCGCCTATGACACATATGCTGGGATATTTAAGCTGCTTTGAATAGCGTACCGGCTCCTTAACCGTACGCCATGTTGATTTGGAACGACATCCGGAAGTGACGTAGTTCATAATCACTTTTTGCGAAAGCTACGAGCACGGATATGGAGGAGGATTATGAGAAAAGGCCATAGCTGTTGTAATCAATACGGAAATATTTTGCGTAGTAAACATTAAATGCAAGCTCTTTTGACGTTAGTGTCTTCCTAAGAACGAGCAGACTACTTTCATTGTCCACGTGTTATTGCGCTTCACATGGCGACTGATGTCGTCTGGTTGTCCACGATTGCGCGTCAGTGATTAAACAACCCTCTACGAAAGTACACACTGATCGCGCACTTATTCACAAGTAATGACTTCCGTATGTATTATACATATACCTAGCTAGCTACCTACCTACCTACCTACACACACACACACACACACACACATACATACATAGAGAGAGAGAGAGAGAGAGAGAGAGAGAGAGAGAGAGAGAGAGAGAGAGAGAGAGAGAGAGAGAGAGAGAGAGACAACACCCGTTTTACGTTCATAACAACAGACACAGATGTTAGACGTGCATATATTTATGGAAATATGTGAATGCTGTAAACACGGTTCGGTGACCCTAGCACAATGGGGATGGCCAAGGTCACCGTCAGCACACGCCCTTGACATCGTCACTCAGATAGGGAATGCTGTTGTTTATTGATTAACACCGTACTCAGCATTACTAAAAGTATATGGATATACTGTGAAAATCTAACCTGGACCAGACAAACCTGCGATCAACATCATGAACATCGACCGAAGCACTTGTGATATGTTGACATGTGACACCCAAATTAGTGAACTAGACCGCTAGAACCCGTTTGTCACCTCTTACGACAAGCATTTGTAACTGAAGACCAATTCTGTCCCGGATTTTCACAGGTCTGGACTTTGAATGAGACTACTTTCCGTAAGCACTGTAAAGTCGAACCCACCAAGAACCTTCAGGAGACTCCGCAACACTGCAGCCATATTCAGAACCCGAAAGAACCAGAAGGACTATGTTCCTGGGTTTGAATCCACTTTTGGTTGTTCATAGGTGACGGATTGTTGTCTGCGTCGATAGTAATAACACACACGCATAGCTACGTCCATATATCGTCTATATCCACAACTTGGCATATATGCACCAAAAATCATAATTTTGCTGGTATCCTACATCATTTCAAAGATGCTTCGGTGCTTTAACTATAATAGTTCAGGGCGAAAGTGTGCTTTATTACACTATACATAGTGGCAGGACGAACTGTATTTCTTAATTAGCTACTGAGGTTTAATCCTATAAAGATCATGCCTCCGGCATGTCTATTGGAGTTAACATGCCTTTCTTATTATAAATTGTTTAAAACTGATGTGCCCTTCGTCGAAAGAAGTGTCACCGAGCGTGTTGCCAGAGTAATTAGCAACTAAATCAGTTTATTTTATCAATAAATTGATCAATCGTTTTATTCGTTAAATTAACACACATGCACACAAAGACACAGCCACACGCGCACACAAACACACGCACACAAACGCATTCACACGCACGCACCCCATGGTGCCTCCATATGATATGAACTCCCAGAATCACAACAAAGTCATTTCAATATGTCGTGTTTAACGTAATCAAATTAAATATTCATAAAACCGGATGCAATGTATCAGGTCTGTGTGGGGCCTACAACGCAATCAATCAGTATGAAAGTGTGTCTATTGATCGATATACATCGATTTGACATACTCCGCCTCAGGCACACATGTGTGCAGTCCACTGAACATGCATTCAAACTGCATTTCCATTGTTATAGAATGAATCACGAGAAATCAAAAGTGGCTTTTATATTTGATTGTCTAGCAACAAAATGCCCGATCCACTACAGTTTGTTCAGCTGGTTGTGTTCTGATCTGTGTGCTCGTCTGAACTGATGTCGGTTTACTGCGTCAAACAAAGTCAAACATGGACACATCTCACTCAAACAAAGAGTATGTGAGTGAGTTTGTTTGACGCCGCTGCAATATTCCAATATTATCTCGACGGGAGACACCGGAAAATGACTTCACACATTGTACCCATGTGGGAATCCCCGGCGTGAGGAGCGGACGCTTTAACCACTAGACTACCACATCATTTAATGTTTTTAGGTATGACGTGGTTGGAAGTCGAACCACCACCTACCGCTCTCCGGTCAGACGCTGCATCCACTGGACCTGGGTGTGCTCGTGGCGTAGACCATGAGTGCTGGATTTCAACCATAGACCATGACAAACGTTTGGCTTAAATGGAGCATGTGGTTTAAGGCTGCAGGTTTCCACAAGAACACGTAGGTGAGGACGGAACATGGTCTTCGCAATAGCCCTAGACAGCTGTATACAAGTGTACGCGAGTTTACACAATAAACGTTATCGCCATCATAATCATGAGTGAGTTAATAATTATCGTCACATCGGCAGTAACTCAGCCATATCGTAACTAAACCAGTTTATATAAGAAATATGAAATCATTTTGATGAATAAAAACTATCACGATGGTCATCGTCTAAAGGGAGGGACACGATGACCATTAGAAACCTGAGCAACCAACCCGAACACACAATTTAGTTATGCTTCTGGCGACGAACTGCTGAAGGCCTATTGTAAACAAGGGCGGTGGGGTAGTCTAATATTCAAAGCTTTTGCTCGTCAAGCTGAAGACCCAAGTTCGATGGTCACAATATGTGAAACCCATTTCTTATGTAGGAAATTTCCCACAATATGTTTCTACATTTAGATAATAACGGCAAACAAACTTGGGCGTCTCATATCAGGAACCTTCTTTGTTCCAAAGGTTTTGGTATTGTCTGGCTAAACCAGTCTGTAGGTAAAGTGTTTTCCTGAATCAGTTTAGAGATCGGTGTATATGTATTTTTTCAACAAGAATGACACTCGAGGTTAGAAGAAAGCTCTCGTTTTGATTTTACAGACAGTTTAAATCCCTTTTAGAAGCAGAAAGATACTTACATGACGGAAGAAGACTATCCATTTACAGAAATTATAGATTATGTCCATTTTGTAAAAAAAAATCATTGAAGACGAATTACATTTTCTTGTTGAATGTCCAGTCTATGACAAAAACCTTTCTGATTATCTCGGCAATTTTGTTACAAAGAAAAGTAATAATTCAGCATTTTACAACACTGTTTCCTCATGCGATGTCTCCATTTTATAAAGATTATCACTGTATATTCATCATGCTATTACGTTAAGAAAACAATTGTTGTCCTCCTGAATGTAAACTTTCTTTGTAACCGCTGTACATTGTATATGGGCCGGTGGCCTCACATACAAATAAACATATTTTGACTTTGATTTCTAATGTCACCCACTTAAATATTGCTGGAGTATTGCTAAAAGCGGTATAAAACTTCAGGACACACACCAGCCCTGGTTATATCAATATATTCCTACAGATCTGTCGTTATCGCCTCACCCTTCAGTCCCAACTATTGACATAGCGCATGGCAATACTAACTCACTAACTCCAAACTGAACTGAAGACCTGTTGTTGTTAACATGTACACATGAATCTTTATCAAATGTACGACTTTATCTCTTATCTGTCAACATATGGGGATACAAGCTTAGATGATTAATTACGATTGCTGTCGGCCGTCTACTGAAACTGATCTTCACCTTGGACACTGGCACCCTCTGCCTCAAGGTCATATTGATGTGGTTGACCGCTGTCCACAAGACATGGATTAAGTGAATTCGTCATAAACGCTTGTCTGTCATAACTCATTGTTAGATAATGTGACATTCGCGATGTGATGTAACATTGCAGCACACAGAATCTGTCTGCAGGTGATGTACTGGTCTGAAGAGAAAATCCAACTACCCTATATATTAGATGCAAGTGGCACATATGGCCGATCGTTTATTGATATATTCACCTCAGGACATGACAAAACTGCGTACATCAAATAACAGATGGTGCGTTTGTTAAACAACTGCTGTGTACATTCCAGCTTAGAGTGTCGTGTAACAGCACTCACATGCTAGTCTCATTGTGTATATATACTGAGGGAAACAAATAAGGGAACACCACTTAATGACAGAGTTCTATGTATTTCCAAATTTCCTGCCACAACGCTATTCAAAGCCGGTGATGAAAACTGCATATCGTTATAGAAACGCTTGAATATTGCTGTGTTACTTAATTTGCTTCTCTAAGTATATCTGATTATCGGTCGCAGGGCCGTGATTGACAAATAGCATATATCTGGATGAGCATTCGAACCTCGCATCGAACTAATGGGGACATCCACCAAAGCGAATGTTGTGAGTTGTTTACATGAAAACTCGTCCTATCAGAAATTGTTAGAACGTCGATTCCTATGGTGGAACAGGGAATGCATTCATGTTTGTGCACATATGAGCTTCAAAACAACACGGTTATTATCTCGCTTAAATTTAAAGGTGTTATATATAACTATGGTGGACAATGATAATAGTACAGCACTGGTCAACACACTGTGTGGTATTACAATCAACGCAATCGCAAGAAGTGATCAAAACCAGTTCGTACCCAATCTGTATAGATGTTATTAAAAGTATACAGATACTTCGTTTTGAAATTAAAACTAGATTTGGTGTGGAACATGAACACTGAATCACAATGTGTTATATTACTACATATCCCTCCGTTTTAAAGAAAACATAATGTTGGAATATACACCGCGTTATACCTGCTTATCATAAATACGGTGTTTTCCTTTATCTAGACTGCAACCTGGTAACCAGGAAAACGATCCCACAACGTTTCAGTTCGACGTGCCATTTGTCAACACTCGACCCTTTCCGTAGCCTACAGATATAATCATTGGGCATGGTTCGGCTACGAATACCTTCCGAGAAAGAGGTATATTGACGTTTCTTTTCAAAAGAATTTAAACGAGAAAACATTTGAAGCAAAGAGAAATTAATTGAAATAACGGGAATATACTCACAGCAACGACTAAACAGCTGAAGCAATTGGAAAATATTTGTAGCAACGATAAAATAAACGAATCAAAGCGAAAATAATCGAATCAATGAAAGAAATATTCGAAGCTACGAGAGCTTTCGCCGAAAAAAAATATTTTATCCTACAAAATTTTTAAAAATTCAGAATTTTAGCGCGGAATTTCAGGTCGGATGTGATGTCGCAGAAAACAGATCATTCGCATCTATATTAATTTAATAAATGTTTCCTAAGCACAACCATTCGATATTCACCATAGACTAATTTAAAAACCATAACCAACTGATCTAGACATTAAATAGTTCGTGAGATAAATTACATGATAAATGAATAAAAAAATATTACTTTTTTCCCATGATTTCGCTTCTCCCACTCTCTTCCTTAATAAAGCTGCAGATAAAAAATACATGTAAAACTTATATGGCCTTGCTGATGTCGATGTTTCCCATGTCGATGATGTTGCTGTTATTATTACCGGTGTCGTTGTGGATCCCGGATGCTTGATCTAGTGCGTATAGACACTACAGAACTGCACTGACAGATCAGATACAAATTCCATGGAAATTCCGAGATTTTTTACAACGTTTAAACAATGATATGACTATGCTATCTCGAAGCTGAACATCTGTCAACTATAGTTAAACGAGCTTAACCCGACCATAGCTTATTGTAAGTCAAAGCGATAACACCAAATGAGTCTTCGTCTGCGTATCTATGAAGATAACACTAAAGATATGATAAAGGGCAAACATTATTCCAACCAGATAAGCAGACCGGTTCCTCTCGGTATATGGTGTGATGTACGCTGTGAAGGAAAGATTAACATTTCCAAGACATCTTCAGGTAAAACCAAAGAAAATAACCGGTTATTTTATAAGACTCTTTGCATTGCATAATCCGATTATTGTAGAGTGCAAGAGAAGAAACGGCTCCAAGGTGTAACTGTTGGACTGGAACCGTCATAATGTACTGAGGTTTCCTCCAACTTAGCAGTCCGTGTGTAGGATCAAAAATATTGAAAAATATGGAAAGTGACAGGAAGGTGAGAGCTTCCAGCGAGTTCTGAACACCTGTCACTTATCAACTTTGAACAGGTGTAACACGTAAATCATGAATACACAATGTCATTTAGAAAGTGATCCAATGTAACATATGTTATATTTGGCATTGCTCTTTCTCAGTAAAGTACAGATTCTATCACTTTTATTGGGTTGAGTTCCATTCGAGACTAGAACCCACACCCTCAGAGTCAAACACCAATTCGCCAGCACACGAAGTTAGTTGTCTCAGCCGTTCAGCCACCGCGGGTCCACCAGAATATGTACTTAACTGTGAAAGAGCAAACCTAAATATAACATGATATTTCATGACGTAACCTTGACAATGTTTACATGCGGGTTTTGATAACGTAATGCAATGACCATGGATGTATTTGTTACCTTGCGTCATTAGCAGCCCTTGAACTAGTCATTCTATCAGTAAAATGTGGATCAAACCAGTCATGAAAAAACCCGTAATCGCAATTAGGGTTGCGATTTACTGCACACTACACAGAGATCACAAGTAGAGAGGTACACAGGTTGTAAGGAAGTGTGTAAACTGGGTTTAACAACGCTTTGAACTAGGAGAGAAGTCGCACATGAAGGAATTCAACAACATAAGACTTTCAAGTCCCCTTACCGTAAACCGACGGTAACAGCTGGATGATCGCGTGTACCGTTATAACAGACTACCGATAATCCTAGTAATCAGACTAACGACAGCAAGTACTTTTAAAAGTACGTTTAAAACCAACACTTCTAAAGACAGATTTGAAAGTAAGTAAGGATTGTGACTGAAAGTACCTATAAAGCGACTAACGACAACCCTTATAATCGGGTGATCAATAGTACATATAAAGAGACTAATGACAAACCTGATTATCAGGTGATCAATAGTACCTATAAAGAGACTAACGACAGCCCTAACAAGCAGTTGATTGAAAGTACCTTTATAATAGACCAACAACAGCCCTGACAATTAGCTGATCGAAAGTACCTTTAAAATAGACTAACGGCTGTCCTATTCCATCGATCACATTAAGGAAAGGTGTACAGAACAGTTAGTGAAAATTGTACAAATGCAAAGATGACATCATTGAATAATCACGTGATCGTGACACTGAACGAAGTGCATCAAGAGAAAATTTCCGTTGACTGTTCAAGAGACTGACAACAGAAACAAACGTATGACATTTCGAGGAAAACCTTCATTAAACTTCCCCAAATTATAATCCTACCTTAGTTGCCTGTTTAAATCCTCGGACGTTTTGTTTGTCCTTGGTAACGTTTTTCACTTTTCCTCCAAAATTTGTATCCTGGTTACTGCTGCGATTGCCTTTCAAAGCCACACGATCTCCATAAATCCGATAAACAGGGCACCGACTGCTGGGCACAAGCTGAAATAGACATATACAACAGCGGTGACGACCATTTGTCAGCTGATTGTCAACCCGGAAAGACAGATTTCGTCAGTGTCAAGATCGTCTGAAGTCCGACACGGGCTGCTGAACATGGCATGCTGTAGCCATACAGATGCATGGATTAAACCACACACATCTGAACTCAACAAGACAGCTTCTAGAATAACTCGACAGCTTCTAGAATGCCGATCAAGACAAGTACCGATGGTTTACTGAAAAGATTCTGAAAAAAACCCCAGATGTTTGCAAGGACATTCCACATCAGCCTAGCAATTTACTTGTTTTGACTGTTGTTATTAAAATCAGTTCCAGAGCGTATATCAAAGAAGGCTTGGCAGTAAGGAATAAGCTCTCTGTTAACCGACGTTGAGTATAGAGGATTGGGTGTCAGGTCACTTGACCGGCTGCCCGACGACCCTGAAGATGCAGTGTGTGTATGTTGACTTACTCAGCGGTCATCAATATGTCACCTGCATAACGTTGGAGAGGCAATGGGGTAGCCTAGTGGTTAAAGCGTCCGCTCGTTAAAGACCTGGGTTCGATTCCCCACGTGGGTACACCGAAGTCCATTCCGGACGTCGGTTTACGTCAGGTATATAAATATCGATCAGTACTCTGCTTTGTTTCAGATCAGGGATAATAAATATAATACGAACATTGTATTTGTTGAACTGCTTTAATGTCATTTATCATATGTTAATTCCTCATTCTGACTCTGTGCACTAAATATCAAAGGTCAGAGCAGAACACTGGCACCACTATCATCTACAAATTCGAAGCAAAAGACAATTCCAGATATTAAACTGAACCTTATGCTTGAACTAATTATGTGGGAAAATATGCAAAAGAAACCAGGGTCCCATTCCAGAAAGCAATCGTAGCAAAGATGATCGCCCATGGACTTGTATCGCCCAGAAACAGTGTTAGAAAGACACACAGGTGTATAGATCATACCCTAGTGCTGTATTTGGGTCTATACACCTGTAAGTCTTTCTAACACCGTTTCTAAGCGATACAAGCCCCTTTGTGGATAATCGTAACTCACAGGTACTTAAGATATTCATAGCATAAATATGGCTTTGTGAAACGGTATCGTGGCTCAACGATTACTGACAGGTGGCATAACCGATTTAACCGGTCATCCCAAAGTAAATAAGTGGACGTCTGTAGAAGAACATGCGGAGAAGAATGCGACGTCGTCCTCAAAACATGTTGACATGGTTGTGGCTTAGTATGTGAATAGCGGTAACGAGGCGGTAATCGCACAGCACGTGTACACGTCATCGTCTCTTGTCTCGGACATTGCAATCTGACCACACGTTGTCTACATGTCCAGATCGTCACAGCGATAATCCCGTGTTAAGTTGCATCTGTCATTACAGTCAAGATACTGAGCATCGGGTTGGGTTAATGAAACGACAGGATGGACTACATTATCAGTCATTCTTCAGTCCGTGCCACACATAGACACTATAGGCTTAGTGAATTATCCATTAATACCAAAATAAATACCGTGGCCATTTGTAATCAGTAGGAGGGCCATGTGTGTACATTCCGATTGTCGAATGACGTCACTACCATACGTCTCTGGGCGATATCAATATCCGTTTCATCAAGATGGTTATTTCTTCTTGTTCGATTCGTTCCTTTAGCTTTGGATAAAGCAGGCTTTAAGAGCTTCATATATCTACCTGTACTTTTTGTTCAGCATGTGTTTAGCATAGGTTTTATGACATATTGATGCATAAATATTCAGTGGTACATTCCTTTTGCGGATTACACCGAATACTGTAGACAACATGCCGAATGTATTATGCATTTGTATATAAAACATAAAATCAATTTTCCCGTAGTTTTCCCGTAGGATGAAATGTAATCAGTGTGTGTGTGGAGGGGATCATTTGCCCACATATAATCAAACAAATTATTTCTGTATTGAATCCAATACCTTAGTTTTCAATTAACCATAAATCTTTGTTGTCACTTATAACGTTCAACTACATAGTACGTCCAGGTTTCTCAAAAGGAAACGCATTATGATTCTTGATATCCATTTTGAAGGTTTTGAAGTAGTTAACCTTTTGTTGTATCTATGCATGCACGGTGAAAATGTCAAGATGGAATAACAACTGAAACAACTAAAATCTGTGGAAGATCTCAGCACATGTAAACATACAGGGCCGTGGTGGCCTGTTCTACATCTGCGCTCCTTAGATGTAACAGATCTACTTGTCAAGGGCTCGAAAACCAATACAAATTCTGAGACGTTGTTGCCTAAGAATCACAAATGATTAGCGGAAGAAGGCAACGAAGTCCGTCTTGAGTATGTTCCTGGATTTACACCGAACACCGAACCCAAGTCGTTAAGGTCTTAGCAACAGGTAAGTTCGACACACACCCATGTCCGACAAAACCCCTCTACACCGACATCTACTCACGTCGAATATACATCTTCTATGGTCGCCAATGAATAGGGCGTAAGATCGTAAGTCCACACCGACGAGCACCCGACGTGTGGAAGGGCAATGCCGATACCTGCACACACACTCGCATCGAATAAGGCGTATAAACGTGCTTGAGCTTAGTACCAAAGTCAACCTGGACATTCTAGGCGTAGATCCTCGAAGTTCTCTTAGAGATAAATTTGTTTGAAGTTAATGTTAATGCATGGATAGTCTTAACACAAAGAGACGTCGATACCACCACGCAGCTAGGTCAAATTAGAATTTGCATTCTGACAAAATGTTTAGGGTCAAAATCCACAAGTATTGTGGCGATGTTTCGTATCTAGATCCACTAGTCATTGGCTGACTCAAGCTTTGTGTCTGGATCCACTTGTCATTGGTTGCCACAGGCTTTGTGTCTGGATCCATTTGCCATTAAATGATTCTGGCTTTGTGTTTGGATTCACTTATCATTGGTTGACACAAGCGTTAAGTCTTTGTCCACTAGTCGTTGTTGATTCAGCCCTTCTGAGGATCCATTAATCATTGGTTTATTTTCATTTTGTCTACGTCCACTTAACCCATTTATGCATATGGTCCCCTTTTTGGGAGGGGTATTTCAAAAACGCATTTCTCTCCTATTGTTGAAGATAGAAACCTGCAGTATAGACATGGATGAAGCTGGGTAAATTGTTTAGTGGATGAACCATTCACATTAATGATGTGAACTTCATCAGAAAACATTTGATGGGACCAAGAATGCCGATGAAATGTTTAGGTTTCAATTTGGTAATGTACATTGATCCACATAAAAGTTGCTTTTATTCCACGAAAGCTTTCAACTGGAAAGAGTAAATTGTTATAGGAAATTTCCCCAACCTAAGCCTAATAATTAAATTCCCTAATTTAAGTTAACTCTTCTGCATATTGTCCCACTTTTGGGACGCACTTTTGCAGTGTGAGAAAGTATGGACAATTTTTTTTTCTGGTAAAATGACACCTCATTCCTTTCATTGCTTGCCAAAAGAAACCAGTTCACAATGCATTAATGGGTTAACATTGGTTAACTCAGTCCAATAGGTTATGGGTTGACCTAGGTTTTGTTTCTGGATCCGATAATCGTGGGCTCGCTCAATCCTTATTTGGACTCACTTGCCATCGTTTGACTCAGATTTGAGGTCTGCATCTATTCGCCATGAGCAGACTTAAGCTTTGTATCTGGATCCGCTGATCGTGGACTGACACATAATGTTTTCCACAAGCCTTGTTGTATGAGCACCAGATACAATCTTTGTATTTTTAATTTTCAAACTACAATTGTGCGATGTACTTAGGCTTGAAATGCCTTTTGAATCTGGCAATGTTCCTTCTACTGGTTACCAACACAATTGATACCAATGTTGTTTGTTGTATAGTCAACACTGGTATGTTTCAGCTGTACATGGACAGTCTGTTCATACGCTAATCAGACACTGAAACAGGCAAAGAATGGCGTCAGAGTTTGTACTCGTCGAACCTAACCACCAAGTACATCGCCTCGTACTTCCACCATAGTTTGCTGTTAAATAGTTGACCCGTATTGGCAATATTGTCGCCTCATGCAACGCAATCTGGTGCTGGGGACACAGTGATGCCATTCTGGTAACAATAGTGACATTATACACTCTTGATACTAAAGACTCACCATCAATAGCTCCATCGTAATTAATATCTTTCGATGTAGCAAATGATGCTGAAGAGGGCCATCTGTTGTCAGCACTAGTGTTGTAAAACAGATGAGGTCAATGTTTCCATCTCTCTGATAGTTCTATGTTGAATGTGGTTTCTATTCCATAACCTGTGTAGTAGTGGGTGAGTGAGTTTAGTTTTACGCAGCACTCAGAACTATTCCAGCTATATGGCGGCGGTCTGTAAATAATTGAGTGTGGACCAGACAATCCAGTGATCAAGAGCATGAGCATAGATCTGCGCAACTGGGAACCGGTCAACCAAGTCAACCACCCGATCCTGTTAGTCGCCTCTTACGGCAGGCACAGTCGCCTTTTATGACAACCATGAGTTGCTGAATGTTGTTTTATATCTGACTTTCACGAGTCCTGCATGCAGTCCTGACTTTTCATTTATATCATATAATGATGGATGTAGTTTTTTTTTCGCAGGCCTATCATTATTTAACTCAAGGTCAAGGTATCCTAAAGAGGAATAGAAAAGGGTTAGAGGCGTTATCACTTGATCATGACCTTATACGTCGTCATGACGTCACAAACGAGTTCTGGTGGACGTGAGAAATGCGTGTGTGTTGGTCAGATGAGAACAAACAAACAATGGTTGTCAAATATGTGTGAAGAAAACCTTCATAGCATCTGACTAAATCATGCAATGCCGTTTCAATAAAACATTCAGCTTGGAATTTATTAATCTACCCCTAAATGAGAGATGTCTAACAGAAGGAACACAGACTGTTTCATGACGAGTATATTTTGCCGGCAGTCATTTTTATCTCCCCGGTGTAATGTGTTTTTCGTGACCTCCCCCGACTCAGCAAAGATAAACTTTACAATTTTTCAAATAAAATCACTCATCTCTTTTGAAAGGTTATTGAAAGGACAATGTATTCAAGAGCTTTTTCGCAGCAATTATGTTGTGAGTAGTCAATGTGTTGGACATATTTCGAATATTTGTTACACTTAAAACACTGAATATATCAGAAAAGCTAAATTGTGTTAAAAAAGCAGATTGTGGATGTTTGGGGGGGAAGTATTTTGTATAATTAGCTGTTGTTACCATGCAAAAGTATCTGTAAATTGAATTTCCGGGGAGCGACAATTGGCCCTAATCTTATCTCATACATATAAAATGTTCAGGCGCAATATATGTTTTCTCAAACAGATAAACTGTAGTTTATGCATTATGTATTCAAACACATGCGTGCGTGACATTTTCTAACTTATATGTAGGTCAGGACGTTATAAATACTGAATAAAGAAATATAGATTACATGTTCCTACAAGAAAAGAAAATGGGATATGTTTTTGATCTGATGTTGGTAATAAATCAGTTAATGCATCCACACCGGGATGAAAAATGACTTCTATTAAGTGAACACTTGAAATAAATGTTATTGGAAGAAAATGTATTGAAAAGTTACAAACTACCATACCTGATGAACTTTCACAAGCTTCGTTTACTTTTATGCCCTTTCAGACAATTCTCAATAGAAACACAACTCATGCGTGCAAGTACTAGCTGATCCAATCTGCTGAGCGAACTCACAGTATTAACAATAAGTCAGTGGAATATCGATGAGGTTATTGTCAGCCTTACTCACTGAGCACTGCTATTTTTGTTTTGTGTTCACTGGCTTGTTAAAAAAATGACTTGCATAGTTGAACACAGTATTGTCCATTGTCTAGGGCATCACAGACTATTTTATGCTAAAATTGAACAAAACACAATTTTGTTTGGCTGATATCTTCTCTTGTGATATGTAAACTCTAATTTCCCCAAACAACACATTGAAATGTCTAGCCTTCAGTGGAACAACCTAGGTAGTCTAACGAATAAAGCATATCAACTAATTGTCTCTGTGGTTTTGTGAATAGAGTATCTATCCTGATTGTCTCTGTGGTTTAGTGGATAGCTGATTGTCTCTGTCTCTTTGTGGATAGAGTTTCTGCCCTGATTGTGTCTGTGCTTTTGTGGATAGAATGCTTCCCTCACTGTCTCTGTGGTTTGTGGATAGAGTATCTGCCCTGATTGGCTCTGTGGTTTTGTGGGTAGCTGACTGTCTCTGTGGTTTTGCGGGTAGAGTAGTCTGCACTGATTGTGTCTGTAGTTTTGTGGATAGAGTATCTGCCCTGATTGTCTCTGTGGTTTTGCGGGTAGACTATCTGCCCTAATTGTTTCTGTGGTTTTGGGAAGAGAGTGTCTCCCATGATTGTCTCTGTGGTTTTGTGGGTAGACTATCTGCCCTGATTGTGTCTGTGGTTTTCTGGATTGTTTCTGTGATTTTGTGGATAGAGAGTCTCTCCTGACTGTGTATGTGGTTTGGGGAATACAGTATCTGCCCTGATAGTCTCTGTAGTTTTCAACTGTGCTGATTGTGCTGTGGCTGCAAGCTGAGTTCTGGTGAATGGGATGCTGATCTGTGACTGTTCTGAAGACTGGAGGTTCTTGTGGGGGATTATATGGAGCGAGGAGTTTCTGGAAATATACTGGGTCTGTCTCACTGTCCAGTGCAGAATAGGTGAGGGTCAGGACTTTGAAGGATACATGTTTCTGTACCGGGAGCAAGTGAAGCTTCCCAGATTGGTGTGATATGCTCTTGGTGTCTGGTATGGGTAATGACTCTGGCTGCTCTATTCTGGACTCTTTGTAGAAGTGTGATGACACTAGATTCTGACCAGTTAGAGTTGTGCTAATCCAGATGGAAGATTTGTCACTATTAAGTTTAATAAAACAATTTGATGACAAAGTTTAGGACACAGAGTTTAATCTATTTGAGAAATACAGTCTGTAATTCTTTGTAGTATATTATTCACACACTCCCCTTTCACAATCACAATTAAAACAATAAAAACAATCTGGAATATGCTAAACACATATGACCAAACATTCCTCATCTATGTGCAAACATAGCAGTCAATATGACAGCAAACATCAGGTTAACAGAGCTAACATTCCAATAAATTTCTATCTCTTGACACAGTGTCTCCATTAGTGTGTCAATTTGTCAAGAATATCTCAGAATTCATTAATATATGTTATAGCATGTCTGTGTGTGTTGTCTAACAAAAAGTACACCATCATCCTGGCTTTCAAGCATCTGCTGAGGCACAAAATCTCACCTCTCTTTTCCCTTAGTGACTTCTTAAAGCCATTTAAAGCCAGCATAGATTGCCAAGGTTATGCCCTAGCCGGCAATTAGGAAGATTCTGAAGTAATGCTGTATAGTTTCATACCTGAAAAGGCATGATGCTGTGGTCATTGTGGAATGGTAATTTAATAGTTGTAGAATGGTATTTATATCACAACACTCCCAAATTAATCAAAGGGAATGGTTTAGACGAAACCAGGCTATATTTAGTACCCACTTGTTTCGATGCTACTACCTTTAATATTATCATTTTCTTTTAGAGCAAAGGACTTTATTTCTGCTGTAAATTTACATGCTCTTAAATGAATGTACTATTATCATTACTTATATTTAAGGATGTTAAACAATGCCTAGATCTGTGTAAAATATCTGTAAATTGCAGTTTACTCAATACTAAATAATTCACTGATTTTACCAAGTGACTGAAAAGTCTGTCACTTATGCTATTATGATAATGGCATTACTGTGATGTTCACTGGATCTTTTGAACATCTTAAGATTTGCTTTTTCAGTCAAATGGTAATTCTTGATTTGACACTTTGACTTCAACATTTACCTGCAAGAAAATGGTCTTCTACAGCTCATTTACATAATATACATCACCACCCTCATGTGTATCACTGTGTACTCATACATGACCTCAAGATACAAAACTCACAAAGTAACACCAAGATACACAGTAATAGTCTATCAAAATTACTGTGAAATGCCGCACAATACAGCAGAGAATTAAAGCTGTCTGCTGGTAAACACAGAAAAACAATTCAATTGACCCAACATCTTTATAACTTATTGTTATCCTTAAAATTTGATTAACTTCAAGTTTACCAGGCCTGATTTCATGAACAAAATATTTTCAAGATACGTGTAAAACTACATCATCACCAACAATAGAACATTAAATATAACTTCTAAGCAATATGCATGCAGGAATGGGTTTGTCTAAGGGTTCAGACTTATCACAGTTATCAAAGTGAAGGGTGGAACCTGGTTTGTTATGTCAACAGAAAGGGAGGTCACTCTCATGTTCTTCCTTCATATGAGACTTGGCAAGTTGCTTCTTGATTGATGATGTCTGTTACGAAATGTACCAATTCCACTTGCTCTCCTCCTCATCGTCACTGTCACTCTGCGGCTGTGATGAGGATGGCCTTGCACCAGGAATACCACGCTTTGAGTTAACCTTCCTCCATATTCGTCTACAACACACATTGCATTAATTATGTCACACAGGGGAGAAGGTATTTCTTTCATATCTGACAGTCAATAAAACTGGGCCAGCTAGGCAACTTGTAAGGGATCAAGTAAAACTATCACCAAGGTATTACTGAAGCCGTAGGGGTCGTAATGTTGGCATGGGTACAACAGAGGTCTATGGTACCTGTGGCGACATTATGACCCCTTCTGTATTACTGAATACCACATACATCAAACATGAGCAGAATGTCATATGTAGTGAGATGTGGTGAGGTAAGTTTTATGATTTTGCTTCGGGCAAGTCCTCACAGGTGTTCTGAATAACAAACTACTGTATGAAGTAACTCCATGCCATCAGCCCAGACATTCTTGTCACTCAGAGGAAACAAACATATACCTGCATGATACAGACAAACCAGCAGGCTATGACCTTCTACATTCCACTAGCCCTTTGAAAACATAACTAGAATCAGTGTAGTGGGTTAGCATTTATTTCTGAGTGAGTGAGTGAATTTAGTTTTACGCACTTTTAGCAATATTCCTGCAATATCACAGTGGGGAACAACAGAAATGGGCTTCATAAACTTTGAACCTATGCGGGTATTCCAACCTGGGTCTAAATTGGTCTGATAAGCGAATGCTTTAACCACTAAGCTATCCCACTGCCACAATATTTCTGAAGCTTCACATGACTGTGTGAGTGCTGAATCACAAGCCATCTTGCAGGATAATCGTATGGTATCAGGTGCTAGATTTTCAAAGCTCTCTTAGCGCTAAGAGAGTCATATGTTAATGTATGGTAGTTATGACTATCTTAACGCTAAGAGAACTTCGAAAATCTAGGTCGAGGATAAATATACTTGAAAATAACTTCCTGTGATATTGTCTTAACATGCAGAGATTGTGGTTTCTACATCCTCCTTATCTTTAGCAATGTTCGTAGTTTGGCAGGAGGAAGGAAGGAAGGACACTGCAAGCAGTGTACTCATGCCCTCTCCGATAAAATGACAATGCCTGCTGGCAAAGTGAGAACACTATGACATGTTCCAAAACATGGGCCAGTTTGCAAGTTTATAGCCATGTATGAGTCTTGTGAAACATATTTCTCATCACTCCTCTTCTATCTGTCCCTGTTACACAGACACAGCCATTATAGACTTTAATGACCCGCTGTCTTCTTTAGGGCTGTAACCATACAACTATTAATGGATTGCAAGTGTTGAATCTCTAAAAACAATCAATTGATGGTAGAAAAGACCAACTGTTGATGCAAATTGATAGTATGTGTAACTATTGACAGTTAAGTAATAATGACTTCCGTTGGTAAAACACAGAAAGAATCAGATTCATTCACTTTGATTTAGAGTTACCTGCCCCTGTTCCCTTTTATACAAACATGACTATTAACTTGATCTGGGTTTCAAGTCTCTTGTCAGTGACTAAAACTACTTCAACATGTTTTTTATTCATTTCAACTATACATTGCTATCATGGTCACGACAGGCTATTGCTCAGTAATATGTGCTGCAACAGACAATTGCTAATACATAAGGTGCTTCCCAACTAGTCATTCCAAGTCTGGATTTTACAACCAACAAGAGACTCTCAGATTTCTGCCTCAGCCATACACAGTTACCCATGACAGTTACCTGTCAGATTTTGACAATATCAACAGTTGATGAAATGAAAAATGTTTACACCATCAGGAAGTTCTTTGAGCAATAATGCCATGTCCAATAAGGCTGTTACGATTATTATACAGTAACGCTTGCATATTTGGTGAATGAAACCTTACCCCTTCCTGAATTTAGTTTTTTATTCGCGGTCACCAGGACTGAATATGAATGAATATGTACAGTTTTTTAACTGAGCATGTTTTACTTGAGCCCTTATTAAATTCAAGAATGGAATATCTACTAGCCTTGCAGTAGTGCAAGTCATGTTTAAGTTTGCAATGGCTGCACATGGTACTGTGGACTATAACTATTAGTCTATTCCATACCAAATTTGAGTGTCATGTCAGATCACTAGTTATAATTACAACAAATTAACATTCAGCATGGGGGTTCCATAGTGCATCTCGGTTAAAGCGTTCAGTCGTCACGTGGAGGGCCAGATTTCAAGTCCCACATGGGTACAATGTGTGAAGCCCATTTCTGATGTACCAAGCAGTGATATGGCTGGAATTTTGCTAAATGAGCTGCAAAACTAAACTTGTTAAAATCTAAATATTTTAGATATTTAAGTACTTACCTTACCATAGGTCTATAGCATATTACCTCAAGCTTCGCTAGATATGAGGGAGTTTAATTGCTACTCAATCTTGAATGGCCACCTTGCAATCGACGACTGTCATGATACGGAAGTATCTGGATCTCCCCACTGCGCATGCGTGCAGACTCCACAAGAATTTCACTTTTACTTCTTGGTCCAAAGAGGCTGTAGTGGGGAGGAGCATCCAGCGTTGGGAGGGACTTACCTATGGTAAGGTAAGTACTTAAATATATAAAATATTTAGATTTTAACAAATTTTTTACTTACCTTACCATAGGTCTACAGCATATGGATACAACAGACAGGACGGTGGTGTAGGACTCCAGAGGACCGTCAGTGTCTTAAGATCCCACATATGCCTCGGGGCAGCCGGTACGCCGGTCTGCTGCAACAATCTTTTGTGAAGGTCACTGGAACCAGAATCAGTGTAGTAGGTCACGTACCAACCACCAGAGGGGTACTGTACATTATCTCATGTAAGTACAAAACCCACATAGACCAAGGTAAGTAAGATCGTACCTTATAGGGCAGAAGGACATTTGAGTTGCTATGCAACTACTAATGGTCCAAAAGACTGCAGCCCCTCCATATCTTCCACCAGTAAGTCCCGCTAGCAATGGCTAGCAAATACTGTAGAGGACTGCCAAAAGCATCCAGCCATAATGTCAGGAACTGTACAGTTCCTGTGCTGGGCCATAGTCAAGGCTAATGCCTGAATCTCATGTGGGTTGATAGACGACGGATGTGGAAGATTCTGTGCGTCATAAGCCACCAGGATGGTCTGCCTCAACCATATGGCTACTGTGTTCCTGGTAACTTCCCCTCTAGACGTCGCAGAAAAAGGCAGGAACAACCTCTTCCTAGTTCCCCGAGAGAAGACTACTTCTTGATGTATCTGATGTATCTATAATCTGACAGCCCGAACCGGACAGAGTAACTGCTCTTCCTGATCATCTGGTCCGATAATGGCAGTAAGAGGAGGGATGATCAATAACGTGTCTGGTTGACCTGGCAGCTGGTTCTTTGCCAGGAAATCCCAGAAAAGGCCCAAGTGTGCAGCACCATGTCTGGTATGTTCAAACCGGACCCTAGTCACATCCAGCGTGTAAATTTTGCTAACTCTCACCGCTGTAGCTAACACCAGCAGAAACACTGTCTTCCTTGTTAAGTTGTCAAACGATGCCCTGTTCAGCGGCTGGTACGGTCGACCTCTCAAATGCTGCAGCACAACGTTCAGGTCCCATGCTGGCAGCCGGAACTTAACCTTTTGGTCCTCCAGCTTTAATGCCTTCAACACAGTGATTAATTCGGGGATCTTCGAGACCTTGCTATCTCCTCTGACAGCTAACACTGAATTCAGTGCTGACAGGTAAGTCCCAATAATACTGCCTCTGAGCTTCCTCGAGCACTGCAAATAACGTGAAAACTCCTCCAGGAATTGGGGTGACGCTAATAGCAGGTCTTGTGACTTTTGGGCACAGAACTTCTCAAATGTGGCCCACTTGTCATCATAGAGTGATCCGGTGGAAGCTCTATGGGCCCGGGCAATAATCTTTGCCACTTGAAATGAGTACCCCTTGGACCTCAAAGTCCTTTGCAAATGGTTCAGACATAAAGATGAAACCGTGCAGGGTCCGGGTGCAGTATCTGGCTGTGGGGATGGCGTAGCAGTTGATCCCACTCTGGAAGTTGGAACGGATTTCTTTCTGCGAGGCGGCACAATTCTGGGAACCACATCCTCGCTGGCCATCAGGGCACGACCAAAAGCAGACGAAGCCTCTTTGTGGCAAATAGGTCTATCAGCTGGTGCATGTGATCTTGACATATGAGCCGAAATATCTCCGGGTGAAGCATCCACTCGGTCGGGGACAGCTTCCCTGGTAGGGAGAGTGCATCGGCTAGGAAGTTTCTGAAATCTGGGATATCACGAGCTCTGGATGTCCTTTGTGTCTAGAACGCTGGCTAGGTGGAACATCTGATCCAGTAGGGACTTGGATCTGATTGTCTCCTGTCTCAAAATCAACCATACCACTGTCGCGGTGTCTGAGACAATCAGTAGGTTGGAGTGTGCGTAGTAAGGCCGTCTAGTGGCTTACAGCTAGAATCACTGCTACCAACTCGAGATTGTTGATGTGCCAATTTGCTTCTTCGCGGACCAGAGCCCCAAGGCTGTCCGATCGTTTAGGTGCGCACCCCAACCCTGGAGTGACGCGTTGACAAATAGTTTGTGGTGCTGCACAAACTTGGTCAAACAAACTCTGTTGCAGACGTTCGACTCGATCGTCCACCAGAGCAGGTATTGGTACAGATGTACTGGAATCAACAGGTGCATAAAAACATCGTCTGCCTGTATTTATGGGAGGAGGTACCTCTGTAACAGACATAGCATCAGACGCCCCCTGCATGTTAAGTCCTGCGCCAACCTCAGTAGACCCAACAGAGACTGCCACTCCCTGAGAAGCAATGGCTCTGACAGTTCCTTCGCTACAAACCGGGAAATCTTTTCCCTTCAGTCGAGAGGGATCCGAACATGCTCATACTGTGTCTGGAACAGGCCCCCGATAAATACCAACTCCTGCGTGGGATGCAACTGGAACTTTTCTCGGTTGATTAACCACCCTAACTGCTCCAGGCGACGGATGGCAATTTCTAGCTGTTTGCATAGCAACTGAGCTTCAAACTGGTTGAGGAGGCAATCGTCTATGTATGGGTCGAACTCTATCTGCCTGAGATGAAGAAATCGACTGAAATGTGTTGTGATTCTGGTAAATAGCCACGGGCCGAGGAAATGCCAAACGGCAGGACTCGCCACTGGTAATGTCTACCCTTGAATACAAACCTCAGAAACTTCCTGTGAGTCTGGTGGATAGGGATGTATAGGGGAAGGGCATCCTGTATGTCGAGACTGCACAGCTACATTCCCGGGACCAACTTGAGGCGCAGTTGTTCCAAAGATACCATCTTGAAGTGAGGAGGCTCCATCAAGTACCGATCGTTGAACGCCGCCATGTTGTGAATCGTGCGCAGTTTGTCTCAGTCCTTCTTGGAAATGAGGAAGACAGGAGAGTAGAACCCTGGTTCCAGGACTTCCTCGATGGCATTCTTCCCTAATAACACTTCAATGTTTTCTGCCAACAACTGACGCTACACCCAAGTTGCCAGCTGAAATGTCAACGGTGGAGGCTGTATAACTGGTAGTTTGCAGCCCTTTCTTAGAATTCCAGTAACATAGGGAACTTCGATGACATACCAGTTCCTCCCAAAGATGCTCAGTCTACCACCTTCTGGTGTAGGGAAAACTGGCATGGTTGGGGCAGGAAGTCCCAGTCGTGACAGGTGACACCCTCAACGGCTTCCCCTTCCCTCTACTGGGAGTGGCGGGTGCGTCCCTAGCTGTGTCTGACAGCTTGAGACGATCCACTGCTGCTGTGAAGCCTTGGCAGCTCCGTGTCGATGGCCTGTAGTCTGGAGTCCTGTACCTTATGCGTGGTGGATGCCCTGGAGTCTGCAAGTCGAGACTATGTACCTTGTAGTCCTGCTTCTTTGACTTTGGCGCTCTGATTGTAGTATTCAACAATAGCTTAGCAAAGTCCTCATTTAGGGAAGATATGGCATCAGCCACCATGGGATGTAGGGGATCATGAGTTCCAGGTCCACCCTGATAGCCCTAGTGCTGTCTACCCCTGATGCCGGGGAAGGGCAATCCGGAAGCCTATCAGCAATCCAATTGTACATAGCAGACAATGGTAGGTACGATCCCTCTTCCTCCTCCACAAGACCAGGGTCTACCTCATAGTCAGGGGAGAAGTACTGTTCTTCATCAGTTTTCCAAGAAATGGTCGACTTGCGCTCCTGCTTCCTGTGCGCCAACTGTCTGGTGCAAGGAGGTGACGCTGACCGGGATCGTGAACACCAACTCCTCCCTCTGCGGTGGAGGGATCTACCCTAGGGATCTGGTGATTGAGATAACCAACGGCGGTGCCGAAATATGCTAGATGAACCAGTTGTCCCGATCTGACTCTATCACTCTAACACCAGAGCGTCTGACCCTGGCGCCGACTTCTCTACAATCAATGTATATGTAGCTTGAGATGTGCCCACAGGCGCTGGTGCCAGTAGTCAGATGCGCTTCTCCCTCAGCATCATGTCTGTAGCATCCGGACCCCTAGTAGGAGGCACCTTCTGTCCTTGAGATACACCTGGTGTCACCGATGGGGCAGGTACAAGTGGTGCTGGCAGAATTCGTTGCACCTCCAGGTGTGCAAGGGTGTCAGGTCTTGACAAATCCACCAAAAATCCCGCCTGGGTCATAGACGTCGGAATCGGCATAGGCGTTGGCGTCGGTATGGTCATAGGCGTCAGCGTCGATATTGGCATTGACGTTGGTATGGGCATCGGCATCGGAAGCGTCATAAGAGTCTGTCTCAGCTCTGGCTCCGACCAAGCAGAAGTGTCACAGGCCGCCCCAGGCATCTCCAACTCTGTGTGCATCTCCGGCGTACAGGGTAGAGACAATCTCGATCCAGAAGAGGATGCAGGAGAATGTGAAACCTTCTTCAGTCTCTGTGTTTTCCTCTTCCTAACCACCGCCAAAAACGCCTGGAACTCAGCAATAGACAATCTGGAACACGCTGTACAATGCTGCAGAAGGGTGCAGGATACCTCAGCACAGTCCGGACAATAAGGGTGCGGGTCCTTGCCAGACTTCAGGCCTTTGCAAACTTCACAAAAGTGACGTGTCATGCACAACTACTGTAATAGACGGAAATATAAATGTGATAATAAGGATAAAGAAAATATACCCCTTACCACGTAATGGACTGCTCCACTCACATGTACAGCAGCATTGTTGCAATAGACAAGTGAAATAGCTGCCACTTCGAAAATGACAGCAAATTTTACACTTAATACCGAGCTAAGTAATACAAATTTTAAATACCGTGGACATAACTGTCAATAGAAACATTCCACTGACAAAAGAAACAACGAAAATAGAAGACATGCAAGCGTGTCTGTTACGAGGTAGCCGACAGGTGTACCATAACGAAAATAATCATTATAATCGCCACAAAGATTGAAAAATAATAATTCTAGCAACCCAAACACGTCTCCATCAGACGACACTTGAAGTAAAAGAGAAATTCTCGTTGAGTGTGCACGCATGCGCAGTGGGGAGATCCAGATACTTCCGTATCATGACAGTCGTCGATTGCGAGGTGGCCATTCAAGATTGAGTAGCAATTAAACTCCCTCAGATCTATTACAGGGAAGCTTGCGGTAAGTATTGCTATAGACCTATGGTAAGGTAAATAAAAAATTCACTCATTCATTCATGGCATGTTGTACATCTGAGGCTTACTTGGCATCCTTTTCACTGGTGTCTGCATCAGTGATGGCCTCTTTCAGGTCGTGGTCCATTTCAGCAATACTCCGCTCGTAGTACTCGTTCTGTTTCAGCAACTTCTGCACCTCTACCTGCACAAATACCACAGTCATATCCATCCTCATCACAGGTCCTGGTCACTGAATTATAGTTATAGTTGTAGTTAAATCTTAAGAATCTCAAAATATTACCGGTGCATTAAATGAAGCATATTTAACAGAGCAGAAGAGACAGAATTTTCAAATGGTGACAGAATAGTGAATGTACTCATATGATTGACAACATCCCGAACATCTATAAATGGACTCAAAATGGAATTACAACTATCAAGTTTAACATGCATACCAACTGAAATACAACACTGTATACTGAAGGTGTATTGAACACTGAAAAATCTGAGGATAATTTTGCTTATAGTGCCTTATCAGCTTGGGGCAGGTAGTCTTTTAATCTCTCACTCCACACTATACTAAACTCCACCTACACGGTTGCTATGCTGCACTCAAAGGAGACTAAAACTACACTCTTAATACTATTGCTACACCCTCACAACAAAATAAACTACTCTCCCACAATCCTGACTGCCTCCATGTTGTACTAGAGCGTTCACCCAGAGATTGGAAGGTCGCAGGTTTGACATCAGGCCAAGTCAAACCAGGGGATGTTAAAATATGTTACGTGTTGGTCCCAGCCTTGCGTTCAGGATTAATGGGTACCACAAAGATTGGTCAGCAAACAGTCAGTATAATGTGTCTGAGTGGTGCATTCATGCTTATCTGCAGCATGGTGAGTGTGCATAATAAAAACAGCTAAGTCTGTACAAGCAGCTACACATACATGTCATCACATGAGCAAAATACTCTTAAGTACAATGTTAAACCCCATTCAACCTCTCCTTGCCTCATTCCTCTCTCACAATGTCACTCTGTCTCTGCATACTCAATATGCTACTCTCTCACAATGTCACTCTGTCTCTGCATACCCAGTATGCTACTCTATCCCTGCTCACAGAAACATGACCAGCCTTTCACTGACCTCCGTTTCCTTGATGCACTGCTCCAGATGGGTACAAACTGTCAAGGGTACACACTCATCCCTCAGGTGACATCTCAGGGCATTCAGGGCATCTAGCTTCTCAAGGATCAGGGCCTTCACGTGCTCGATTTCATCAGCCAGCTCCATCTGGGTGTCCTTGTAATGTACCGGTGCCAGACCGATGGTTGGAGCAGGTTCTGCAGGTACCGTTATCAGTATCAGGTCTATGTTGCTCATTTAACACAAGTTCCAGTGTCTCAGAATACATCTACTCCACATGGTTCAAATTAGAAAAGTTGTAAATCTTTTGTGGAACTTTCATAGGTAGGATGCTTGTATCTGCTTCAAAAGACAGCAGCTTTGAGTGAGTGACTGAGTTATATCCAGCAATATCATGGCGGGGGACACCAGAAATGGGCTTCACACATTTTATCCATGTGGAGAATTGAACCCCTGTCTTTGGTGTGACAAGCAGATGCGTTAACCATAAGGCTACCTCATGTTAAACAAGAGAGTACCAATTCTAGCAGATTTGGGGGTTAAGTAACATTTTTTATTCAACCTCATGACACTCGCTAAAGCTAAGGCACCAAATTACTAGGAGACAAAGTGATCTAACACATTCAGCCACTGAGGGTCCTACAAACATCACTTACTATGTGTACTCCTCTGACAAGTGGACATGAGCGGGATGCCAGTGGTTATGCTAATTCTCAGTGTATAAGAACAGTGCATACACTGTGTAAGTCCTTTTCATACTTCCTAAATGCAAAGCATGGTGGGGTAGCCCTTCAGTTAAAGCGTTTGCTCGTCACGCCAGAGACCCAAGTTCGATTCCTCACATGGGTACAATGTGTGAGGCCCATTTTCTGGTGTCCCCCGCTGTGATATCACTGGAATATTGCTAAAAGCGGCATAAAACCAAACTCACTCACTCCTAAATGCAAAAATTACCACAGTCAGTTTTAAACTATATGACGTAAGTTTCCTCAACATACATACCTGGGACCCATGAAGGTCCCAGGGTAGAATAGGTCTTCAGCAACGAATGCTTGCCATAAAAGGTGACTATGCTTGTCGTATGAGATGTTTAACGGGATCTGGTGGTCAGGCTCGCTGACTTGGTTGACACATGTCATTGGTTCCCAATTGCGCAGATCGATGCTCATGTTGTTGATCACTGGTTTGTCTGGTCCAGACTCGATTATTTACAGACCGCCGCAATATAGCTGGAATATTGCTGAGTGCGGCAGAAAACTAAACTCACTCACTCACTTGCTCATACCTGGCTCCGGAGCTGTGGCCAGCCACTCAGTCTGTTCACGAACCTCTTCCCTCATTCTAAACACAAATAACACTTCCCAGTCAGTTTGGGAATAACAAGCACACACTGTGTGTGGTATGTGTTTGAATGGACCCAGGCGACCCGAAGTGTATGTGAAAGGATCACCTTAGCACTACTATCAATATATGAAATGGAGCACTGTCCCACAAACTGATAGTAGAGTTAAGATGATTGTAATTCCTAACTTTAACATAGACTTACGCCTGTTGTTGTTCTACGACCACTTTGAGGGCCAGGGCCTGTCTGCTTTTCCTAAGCCATATGACAATGGTCTGTAGCTAAATAAATCTGTGCCTGGCAAACCAATGTTTGAATGGTAAGTTCCAAGGGGAGGATATTAGTAACAGAAACCATATTGCAGCCTGTTGTTAATTGTTTCTAATCACCATGATTTCTAAACCCAAACTTGTGAACCATCAAAGGACCATTTTGTGTTCTTACAGGTTTGTCTTGATTCTGACTCAAACATCCAATTTGATGACAAAACTGAAAAATAACATTTGACTGGCTCACAAAACCATCTTTCAATTTGATTGAAAATCGAATTTGCTCAGGACTTTTGTCAGAGGTTTTGAATCAGGCGCAAAGCATATTAATGAGACTGGCATGATGTCAATAAGTAAACTAATGAGAGTAGTGGAAAGCTACTCACTGTTCATTCTTCAGCAGCAGTGTTCGAGCTTGTTCCTCCAGTGACGTGAGCCTCTCTGTGGCAGTGAAGAGTTCACGTGGTCGTGAGGTACCTCTTGCAGCCATCTGTTCCACCTGCTCCTGTAGTACGTGATGCTGGACAGTCTGTCCATCCAACAAGGTGGCGATGTAGTTGTCATACTCAGACTGCAGCAACAGACACTCACTGTCAGTGTTATACCATTACTTGTTTCTATTCCATCCACCCCAATGTGTGACAACAGACACTCACTGTCAGTGATATACCATTACTTCTTTCTATTCCATCCACCCCAATGTGTGACAACAGACACTCACTGTCAGTGATATACCATTACTTCTTTCTATTCCATCCACCCCACTGTATGACAACAGAAACTCACTGTCAGTGATATACCATTACTTGTTTCTATTCCATCCACCCCAATGCGTGACAACAGACGCTCACTGTTAGTCTTATACCATCACTTGTTTCTATTCCATCCACCCCAATGTGTGACAACAGACACTCACTGTCAGTCTTATACCATTACTTGTTTCTATTCCATCCACCCCAATGTGTGACAACAGACACTCACTGTCAGTGTTATACCATCACTTGTTTCTATTCCATCCACCCCAATGTGTGACAACAGACACTCACTGTCAGTGTTATACCATTACTTGTTTCTATTCCATCCACCCCACTGTGTGACAACACACACTCACTGTCAGTGTTATACCATTACTTGTTTCTATTCCATCCACCCCAATGTGTGACAACAGACACTCACTGTCAGTGTTATACCATTACTTGTTTCTATTCCTTCCACCCCACTGTGTGACAACAGACACTCACTGTCAGTGATATACCATTACTTGTTTCTATTCCATCCACCCCAATGTGTGACAACAGAAACTCACTGTCAGTGATATACCATTACTTCTTTCTATTCCATCCACCCCACTGTATGACAACAGACACTCACTGTCAGTCTTATACCATCACTTGTTTCTATTCCATCCACCCCAATGTGTGACAACAGACGCTCACTGTCAGTGTTATACCATCACTTGTTTCTATTCCATCCACCCCAATGTGTGACAACAGACACTCACTGTCAGTGATATACCATTACTTCTTTCTATTCCATCCACCCCACTGTGTGACAACAGACACTCACTGTCAGTGTTATACCATTACTTGTTTCTATTCCTGCCACCCCAATGTGTGACAACAGACACTCACTGTCAATGTTATACCATCACTTGTTTCTATTCCATCCACCCCAATGTGTGACAACAGACACTCTATGTCAGTGTTATACCATTACTTGTTTCTGTTCCTTCCATCCCACTGTGTGACAACAGAAACTCACTGTCAGTGATATACCATTACTTCTTTCTATTCCATCCACCCCAATGTGTGACAACAGACACTCACTGTCAGAGTTAAACCATCACTTGTTTCTATTCCATCCACCCCAATGTGTGACAACAGACACTCACTGTCAGAGTTATACCATCACTTGTTTCTATTCCATCCACCCCAATGTGTGACAACAGACACTCACTGTCAGTGTTATACCATCACTTGTTTCTATTCCATCCACCCCAATGTATGACAACAGATGCTCACTGTCAGAGTTATACCATCACCTGTCTCCACTCCCTCCACCCCAGTGTGTGATAACAGACACTGTCAGTGTTACAGTATACCCACATTTGCCTCTACTCCCATATGCAGTGTAATAATACAGTTTCTTTTCCCTCAACAGTTGAAACACAAAGACACTTTTTATCACAAACCTAAAAATGTTTTGGGAGCAATTATGTACCTGCTCATTGATACTGTGTGTTCACATAGTGACTTCACAGTCAAGTTCTGAACATACCAAATTCTGGGTTAAAACATGTGATTCATTTTCTGAAAACAACTATGTTTGTAACACAATATTGTAATGCTTAAGGACTGATCCTACAACTCCAAAAATGAATACAGGGCTTCATCAACAATTCTACAAATATTACTTCTCCAGTCATAGATTCTATCACGCCTTGTAATAAAAGTGGTCAAGGCAGTGTTTCTGTAACACCCAAGATTATTGCAGAGGTTTAATCACTGATTCTGTTAATCCAAAATATTGCAGAGGTTTAATCACTGATTCTATTAATCCAATAATATTGCAGGGGTTTAATCACCGATACTATAAGCCAAATATTACTGCAAAGGTTTAATCACTGATATTATTAACGTAATATTATTGCAGAAGTTTGATCACCAATATCATTAACCTAATGCTATTGCATAGGTTCAATCACTGATTCTATTTAGCTAATATTATAATATTACTACAGGTGTTTATCAGTGAATCTATAAGACCAAATGTTTTTCCAGATGCATATTTATTTATTCATGGCAACAGTTTGCTATACCATTTTTTTGTCAGCATATTGTATATTACAGCATGGCATTTACCATGGCAACCTTTTCTGTATTGACAAAAAAACGATAAAAAGCAACAGCAAGTGCAAGAGCAGCGGTCTAAACACACATTTCATATCATCAGCATCTGATTGTCATAGAGACAGACATCAGAAACACATGAACAATCACAGTCATTGCTGTACTGAAATAACAATGAAGAATGAACTGAGATTTGCAATGTCATAAATACTCGCAACGCATGACTGCATGTATTTTGATCAAACAGTCTATTACTGTACATGTTCATTGAAAATTATACCTTTCTGACATGGTGAAATGTTAATAAATAAAATGTATACAAAGCCAACATGGCAACACTGTTCTGAAAATGAGATCAGTGCTCTACTTTGCCTCTCGTCTTTTCAAACAGATTTTCATAATTCATTAATTGGATATGATTGGCGATTCTCAAACCCAACACCCACTAGTCCTTATAATGGGTGAACGGACTAATGCTTACGGGTCAGCTGATAACAGAGCGGGGAAACTTGCATTACAACTTATTCATGATGCCAGTGATTTATGTAACTTGTTCTGTTTTTGTTAATGTTTAAATAAACAGCCTACTACGACTTGTTGACAAATTAAGCTATTTTCTGTAACTACTTCTGGTCTTTGTTTCATAAATAAATCAACAAAAAACTATATATTTATTTTGATTTTTGTTTTCTTTTGTGTGTGATGACATTATCAGTAAAACTTGACAAGCGGATATTTTACATGCTCTGGGCATGCACACAGCAAGTTGAAAATTGATGTGAAACCAACAAAGTGTTTACTTATTGATACATCAGACATGACTTCAGTATTTATTGTGTTCACAGAGGTACATGTAACACAAGGTACACAGAGGTACATAAAAGTAAACTGTGTAAATCAACACAGACTACTAATTTTCAAGTGTGACCATCAAAAATGATAAAAAATCAATTGTTTTTGCATCAAGATGTTATTGGAAAAAAATAGCTGGTAAAAGTGGAGAATATAATTACAACTCTTAAAAAAAACATAACACATTCCAAACATCCGTACATCTAGACAGAGACTGAGAAAAAATATATAGTGTAATTATTATACCGTCAATATCAAAATAACGCATGTTGGTCCTTGTGTATTTAAAGGCAAATGTTTCTGGTGTTATGAGATCAGCAAGGCAGTGTTGGGAAAAAATAAACCATCAAAGGTTCTAGCATACATATATTATGCACTGTATGTCTACTAATGGCTGGCACTGTTGCGTGTCTCCTCACCTTGATACAGCGGAGGATGTAAGCAAATGTCGGCGACTCCTGTATGAGGTCTTCAAACGTATCACTGTACACCTGCAGTTTGTGGAAGTTGGGTCCCATTCCATTAAGGTTAAAGGCATCTAATTCCTGGAAACCAAAATGACAGTTCCAAAAACCCAAATAAATGATGTCAAAATTATTGATTATCATCAGTGATTGATCAGAGACTGTGGTACACAATAGTGACTTCCGGCTGACCTTCAGGTAAACTGGGGATTTGTGAACATTTCAGTTAACAAATCACCATAAACTATTGAAGAAACTTAATGAATTACAACTTCTTCACGAGTGTGATATTTTGATATGTTCAATACTATGTGTCCAAACTTCTAAAATGCTAGAAATATAAAAAAAACCATAACAGAGTTAATCTTTGAGCTGTTTGCAAACACATATGCTTGAAACACTAATATAAAGCTCACACATATAACAGCACAGCATGTAATTACTGAATGCTTTACAGCTTGCATACCTCAATATCTTTACACGGGAATGTAAGAATAGACTGCAAGAATCACCTGTACATAAATATGCCTGAACTCTCAAACAATGATGACTGGACAAAATGGACTATATCTCCCTCTCTGCACCTGAGACACACACCATGTTGTCAACGTATGTGACATTTGGGAAGCACATTTTCACAAGAGAATAAAACCAAAATCAGTTTTTAAAATGTGGTGAAAAATTTCCAGTAGATTGGATCCAAGGTAGTTAAAATTCCGTGCAATACATACATGGGAAGCAACTAAATAGCCACTGTGAATAATAACGTGTGAGTAACTATTAAACATATTAACCATCATTGTTTATTATTACCTGTATGTAAACACATTCATGGTGAACTGCAAAATCCAATCTAATTACAAATTTTCATCCATATGATTACAAAGATGTAGCTTCTCAAAACATTCAACATGTCGGTCAAAACTCATATCATTGGAGCAATGAAGAATTATAAGAAATGGAATCACACTTAATTTGCCAAACTAAAAGAAGCTGTTGATGATAATGGTGAAGCACGAAGTGAGTTAAACTTTATAATTACACTGACATAATTTCAGTCATACAGCCATGAAGACGTGATCAGAAGAGATGACTGACAACATTGTTATTTCAAGACATGTTGCAAGCAATGGGTTTACAAGCATTTTATGCCTGTTTCAGTCACTTTTGTGAAACATGCAGTCTAAATAAACCGAAAGTATGATTTTGTTTGCTTGTTGTTTAACGTTGCACTCGGTAATATTTCAGCCATGTGGTGGCACTGTGTGAATAATCAAATCTGTACCAAACAATCAAGTGATTGATCTATACAAATGTGATATGACAACATGTGTCGACCAAATCAGTAAGTCAGACCACCCACTGATTGTAGCATAACAAAGGGTCATAACTCAGTTAACTCCACTAAACAAGAACAAATTTTAAATTGTATATTACCTGCTGCAGCTTTCTCTCGTGATGTTCAACGGCCTTGACCCCTGACAACACTTTCTGTTCACAGGTCTCGTGTTTTCTCAACACTGCTGACTCAAAATCCTTGATTTTGCGGTACTGGTCCTGTTTGGTAATGCCTACATTCTGCATGGGGAGGAATGTATATCTGAACTTGAGCTTCCCAGCATTGTCTGGGGCGGGCGATGTCCCTGTTGTGTACGTCATATTCTCCTCATCAGCGAAGCTCACATCTCTCCCTCCTCGAACACCTGATGGCATCATCATCTCCGTCGCTTCCAGTTCTTCTATCAAAACCCCATCTTCAAGGTTCGTGTATGTTGACTTGGCAGAAGAATTACTTCCACTTGAATGACGCTTGTTTGGGGAACCTCTTGAACTTTTTCCACTCTTTTTGGAAGCTGGCGTTTGCGTTGGAACTTGCACTCTTGGTGATGACACTGGAATGCTTCCAGTGGTCCCTACACTGAACTGGTAGAGAATTTCTTTCATTGATTTGTCCTTCTTTGCACTTCTTGGCTTAGGTACCGACAGCACTGTGTGTTTACCTGAAGGTGGTGTAGGTACCTCCTTTGCACTTTGCCATGGCACACGATTTGTTGCCATGGCAATTTGGTGGATATAGGTTTCATTTAGGTGACCCCCTGCATAGTCATGTATATCTTTCTTGTGAACTCTTTCAACATCATTCAGTAGGTTTTTGAGCTGTCGCCCGGATACAAATTTGTGTGCCATTGGATATTGCTATGTTACTTCTCACCATTACCTGAAAATATATACAAAATGAGTTCTGCATTTTGTAGTGGCGAAATAGCAATTAAACTAAAATTAAATTGGTCTTACAAAAACAGCAGCATGGACAAAGTCCTTACAAAAACATTATCAAGTTTAAATATGTGCATATATTCTTTAATATGTTGAAAAAAAGAGATATGAAGTAATACAGATTAATGGATTCAGAATTTTCTAGCTTAAACGCGAATTACATATTGAAAATTGAAAATAGCAGTGTATGACATCAAGGTTAATTTAGTTCTTTTCACAAAACTAATGCATGCATGTAACAGATTGCACTGTACAGCTAAAATATTTACTGTTGCATGCATTATCAATAATAAACATCCTCTGGTGAAAAGGGAAATAACATTCAATATAGTACACTAAATGTCACTTAAGAACTATGAAACAGGCTATCAGCAATCACAATGGTTGGGTCCCAGGCATATGAGTGAGTGAGTTTAGTTTTACGCCGCACTCAGCAATATTCCAGTTATATGGCGGGGGTCTGTAAATAATCGAGTCTGGACCAGACAATCCAGTGATCAACAACATTAGCATTGATCTGCGCAATTGGGAACCAATGACATGTGTCAATCAAGTCAGCGAGTCTGACCACCCGATCCTGTTAATCACCTCTTACGACAAGCATAGTCGCCTTTTATGGAAGGCATGGGTTGCTAAAGACCTATTCTACCCCAGGACATTCATGGGTACCCAGGCATGAACAATTGCTGACATACTGTGCTGGTGATTTCATGCCTCACAATCTGAGAGTATGGCGTCAGTATGCTGGATGATAAATGAACCCTAGAAAGTGGTAATGCCCGTTATAAGAATTTTATGAAGCAGAGCGTGGAGTCATCCAACAGATGACATCCTACCTTGTTGGCTTACTTTGTCAGCATATGGACAAGGCATCTGACAACGGGTCAGAAATCTCAGAAGTTTTGTGGCAACTACATTTACAACATGTGTCCCTTGTTTAACCCACTAGTTTTTCAGCCCTTAACAATTACATTATTACTCAAAATGTTTCAGGAACTATTTAACATGACTGAATCAGATTTGGAGGACATAACTGAGGCCTACTTCTTCACTTAATAATCTGAACATGCAGTCAAAAAGGCATGTGCATCCTTCATTATCAATTATATTGATAAGCCTGGCTCTGCAGATTGATACATGAGGAGTCTTTACATCCTAAACCTAGAGTTACAATTAGTTTAGGGTTAGGGTTGGATTAAGGCTAGTGCCCAACATAATGGAAATTTGCCCTGAATATTCATATTCCCCAAATAGTCACACACTGTTTTTACTTGGCTGTATTGTATTAGATCTTTTTGGACTTAGAGAAGGCATGTTCTTTTCTCACTAATTCTCATGGATAACTAAAACATCCTAAGAACTTACACAGCCTCACAGGAAAACTTTATCAAAAGCCATCATCAGGATACATATTTACAAATCTGTTGCCATAAAGACCAGACGTGACTTAAACCTAATGGGGTTTTCAATAGTTGTTCATGTGCTTTAAACAAAGAATGGTTTTTACGCACCCCAAAATATACATATGGAAATTAATTAAGCAACACCAAATTCAAAGACACATAAAAACTTAACAAAGTTTAACGAAGTAATTTTGATGATTGATTATTCAATTTTGATGTATTGACATACAGCATGAGCTTTTCATGGGTTGATATGACGCGCGTGAAGCTTGCACAGCGCACGTGCATTGCTTTAACCTCAACTTTCGAAAAATGCACTTTTTCCCTGGGGTGTTTACAAGCGCAGGTTGTCGATTGCATTCGGTTTTTCATTCATTTCAATGTCATGGCACGTAGGAAATTATCAGAGGCCACTCGTTGGCAAATAATCGGCATGAGGAATGCTGGTATGTCTCTAAGACAAATCGGGACTCAAATCGGACGACATCATTCCATAATTTCAAAACTTTTGAAAAAATACCGGGCCACTAATGAAGTTAAAGACCTGCCTAGACCAGGAAGACCCAGGAAGACCACAGTCCGGGAGGACAGAGCTTTACTGAGACTTGTACGGCGCAGGTCCTTCGACTCGAGCTCTCGGTTGAGACAGGAGTGGCTTCCAGGGAGACCCATCTCGAACAGGACTGTTCGGAATCGTCTGAAAGCTGCAGGATACCGGGCAAGGAGGCCAATCAAGCGACCCAGACTGTCTCCAGCCCATAAGGCAGCCCGACTGGCCTGGTGTAATGACCGTTTGCACTGGAACATTGCCTCTTGGAGGAAGGTCCATTTCTCAGATGAGAGCCGGTTCTTGCTGCACATGGTGGACGGTCGTACTCGGGTCTGGAGGCAGAGGAACACAGCAATGGCTCCACGGAACATCCAGGAGACTGTGGCCTTTGGGGGAGGTTCCGTTATGGTATGGGGGTGCATTTCCATGAACTGCAAGTTGGATATCATTACCATCCGTGGCAACCTTAACGGTGTTCGTTACCAACAGGAGGTTCTTGACAGGGCTGTGGTACCTCATTTTGAGAACCATCCTCTGGCAACGAGACCCATATTTATGGACGACAATGCTAGACCTCACAGGGCGCATGCTGTAAATAATTTTTTGCGGCAAAATGCAATTGACAGAATTCCATGGCCTGCCATGAGCCCTGACCTCAACCCCATTGAACATTTGTGGGACTTTATTGGCCGTCGTGTGAGGCAGAGAGACCCACCAGTCCATAATCTCAACGAATTGACGGCTGCCCTGCATGAGGAGTGGAACAGGATCCCCCAGAATCAGATCCGGAGACTCATCCAAGGAATGAGGAGGCGTCTGGAATCGGTGGTGCGTGCGCAGGGAGGACACACTAGATATTGATGAAAGTCGGTGTGCAGACTCTCAGATGACTGTTCTTTCTTTCCATGTGACATTTGTGTTAATACACCTGACAACAACGTCTGTGGATGAATAGTAAATTGTGTCCATTTTTTCATGAATTTAAGACAGTTTTAAGAATTTGGATTTCGTTGCAATAAAGCAAAGTCTTGATACTTTTTCCCTTTAAGTTGTTTGTCAGAGATCGTCTGTTGAATAAAAAAGTGTCAAACTATATCAACCCGGCATATTTTGATTGTCAGAACACTTCAAAGTTGCTCCAATAGAAAAAATTGGGGTGTTGCTTGATTAATTTCCAGGTGTATACTATGTAACAAGGATAACGAGGTTAATATTAATTTCATACCCCGGGTATCATCTTGTTAGACATCAGATATCAGCTTTGAGAGTACACACATTACCCATTCGTGAATCGAAATTAAACAACACAGCGAGAGACACTTACCTAAAGTCATTGACGTGCGTGTCATATTTCATAAAACTCAAAATCTAATTAAAAATAAACGAATGTTGTCAATGCTACTCGCCCGATCCCTCTTGGCATTGTGTTTCCATGGAATTCTCAAAAGAGTTCGCAAAGGGAGGCTACTCTGGTCTCCTTTTCATCTTCGTCGAATACTATGTACAGTCAATATTTGAGAGTTCGAATCCTTCCATGTGAACAATGTTGTCTTTTTAGAACAAAATATGATTTTGCAATTTTTAATAATACGTTGCAATCCCCATAAGGTTTGCCAGAACCAACTGCACGTGTTTTCGTTTGTTTTTTTTTAAATCTCCTTGATTTACAATGTTTGGTTCCCTCAACAATGTGCATGTGAGTGTAAATTCTGTCATTTGGTTACTCTCCCTTGGTCTTTTCCATCTGGCTTCATTATGAAGGCAGTCAAGTTAACCCGTACCTATGCTGTCTGGCAGGCTGTAAGAAAGAGATTGTCACTCTAGCGGTTCATCTCACAATATACACATATTTATGTGTGTGTTTTTCTGCACACAATACACAATGACACAGACCATGTTCTAAATACTGGCAGTTGCAGCATTCGCAAAACATCTTGATGCCCTTCTCCACAAAATGACCACAATACATCAGTATCCATTTCAACATCTGATAGATTCAATGTGGAGGGGAGTAAAGGAGGAAAACGCCTTTTGCAGGTACAGAAATGTGAAGTGAACTTGGACAGAGCACTGTGACTATATGTCCGAGTCCACCCAGATGTTAATGGGTACCTCTGGATGAGAAAGCTACGAACTCAGTGTGGCTAGTGACAGCAACAGTTGTATATTCCCCATGGGCTTCAAATTGATAGTATGACATTGCCAGAGAGACTGACATCCAGTGATCGAGAGAAAAACAAAGTGCCCTTGAGCATCTGTGCTGGATATCAGTGCTTCACAAATGTATGTTTGTTTCTCTGTGTGTGTGTGTGTGTGTGTGTGTGTGTGTGTGTGTGTGTGTGTGTGTGTGCGCGTGCGTCTGTAAGTACAAAAATAATGGCATGTATGTACATATGTATGAACAAATGGATGAATTGATGCTAATGCAATTTTTCTAGCGGATTTCATGTCAGAATCTTGAAAATAACCCCAGCCATTTGCTTCTCTGAATAAAGTTGTTTTTCATTCTTTTTTTTTCATTTAAGTTTGCCATTAACTTAGTGTTTGAAAGTCAGTATGTTCACAGAGCAAGTTAATGTGTTGTTTGGATAAGTTTCTTAGCTGTTGTTAATATACTGATACTATGAAAAATAAGGCGACATTGTCCTCATGTTTATACATCAATATTTAGTCACAAAACTTAACTGCAGTTGTTTCTGTTGTCATGGGGTTAATGTTCTACTGAGTGGATAACATCGTCACCATTAATATTATTCTGTATAAAAACTCCCTTAAACCAGTCATGGCAACTGACGGCAGAGAAAGCGATGCAGCTTGGTTCATTCTTTGTTCTGCTGTGGATTGGGAATACACCAAAATAAAAACAGACATGAACAAGGACTTGTTAATTTTTATTCCTGATTAGTTAGCATTCAGTCAAATCACTACGTAAACACTTCTTCAATATATAACTAACGCAGACGTTCACAATTACCACATGCATGCCCAATGGCATCAAACATGCAATCTCACATGTATTTTCTGACATCCTTTGCAGGCCAGACACCTCTAAGAACTCGGTTTTCAAATCTACTGATGCCCAAAAACTGAAGTGTAAATTCATCAAAAAGAATACAAAAAGCATTGGTTTTATTCCACTTACTTGAAATGAGTAAAGTGATAATTTATAATATTCAATGTTGCATTAAACAGCCAAACCTTATTCTCTCCCTCCCCATTCTGCCTAACATTTTTCCCCTATAAGTTGATATTTGAGGAAATAATAAAATATACATTTGACATGGATTTTCATGTTTACAATATTTTTGCCTTAATGACTTGATTTTTCAGGTTAAAACTTGGAGATGTCTGGCCTAGGAGCGTCTGAAATATCCACCAACACCAGTGCGTATCCACCACAATAAGCAGATTATGCAGTCTCACACTAGGATTAAATGCTGAATAAGCACTTTGTTCAGAATGATCAAAACATCTTTCACTATCAACTTGATCAAACGCAAATGCTTAACATACGACTCGTGGTTTCACAGCTTAACATAACTGATCACAAAATACAGAAATCACTTAAGTAGATGTAAACATAACCCAACACTCTGTAGCACTGCACTGAAAACAACCCAGAACCAACTTGCTATATGAATATATTTCACATCAATAATACAGCCTTACGTCACTGGTCCTCACTTGGCAGTTAGTCCTACCACAACAGACACACCTTTACTTTGTTAACATTTTCTGTTGATTCATGCAGTTCCAGTTTGTTGCCAGATTAAAACTTTACAAACTGGATGACATCTTAGTCCAAAGATGCCACTGGCTAATGTGGACTACTATCAGTGGCTGTTTACCTGTCTTCAGCTACTTGTAGTAGCCTTGGACTGCAAGCAAAAATATCAGCACTTCTTAATATTCATTGGACCAAATATTACACACACAGCCAAATCATTCTGGCTGTGCAATATGGAAATGAAAGCCCAAATTACACACAGCTAAATGTGATATATAATTGTTGGGATAATAGAGGACATTAGGTCTCACTAGGAATTGTGACGACTGTTCAGTATTTCATTGTTTGCAATGAAGTCCACAGCAACTTGGCATGCTATGAATGGATGATATCATCAAGGATAATTTATGCAACTCTGTTCCGTCAATAGAGGAACTGAACTGATGTTGCCATTTGATAACATGGCACCCAGTATTTGTTTGGTTTTATTTCTACACAAAAATAAGTAATAAATGAATAACCTGCTTGCATCTTAGAGTAATAAATTATCTGTCTCAGACCATGCAAAATTGATCCATATTTCCTTGCAGCTGGTAGATTATTGTCCAAATTTTCCCTAGCTGGGAATATCCACCAGATTCTATATACACACTTCCAGTACAGAATATAAAGACCATCTTTGGCATCGTTGGGAGTACAGGATATTAAATAACAGTGTGGGTTGTTTTGTAAGGACATATCTCTCAAAACAAAATATAAGGCATTACCTAATTCTTTCCAACAAACCATATATTCAAACAAGTCCCTGGGTTCGGGTAAATACTAGTACATCATCAGCCCTTTACAACTACATTAAAGGGACAAGGAAGGAGAAGGGCCACATGTAGTACACATTTAGGCAAAGTTTAAACATTCCCAAAACATATAAAAATATATACCCTGATGACAACTGGCTGCATGTTTTTGCATTAAAATTCCAATTAAACAAAAGACCACAGGGCAAAATACCAAAATATGCCTCCATTTGATGCTATCAAAAGCCACCAAGAGATAGCACATCTAATCTCTTTGAAATAAATATGTTCAGGTGTCCATCATTACTTAAATAATGGCAACATGCAGAGTCTGATGGGCCTTACCATACCTTGTCCCTTAAAAGGAGGCAGTATGCTTGACTTAAATTCACAAACAATCCAACAAAACCAAAGTTATATTTAAAGACAAATGTGCATGGTTGGTAGCATATTACCCTGACAATGACCCCTGCACTATTGATCATCAGCTTGTGACAATATGTATTATTCTGTTGTGTGCTGCGGCTTGGGGTCAAACTGGAGTCCATTATAACGCCAAACTCAATTAAATATGAGTTGGCAAAACATAAATATCAAAAACCCAACAATATAAACCTGAGCCTGAAAATTCAATTGTCATTAGACGAAAAAGTTACTCAATGAAAAAGAAACCATGAGGAAATGATGTAGCACTTTCTCATCATGTCTGTTTTGAAGGGAAGCTGGTAATGTCCCCCAGTTAATCCCCACTCACCACACTTCTAAAGATTGATCAGGGCTCCATTTAGTACTTTGTTACGTGCATTGACACATCCCACTATAACAACGTGCAACCTAGTTACTAGTTTAACTTTAAGCAGGTGCAAGTCAATTTTCGAGTCGGTAAAATTCAGAAAAAACCCTAAAAATTCAAAAGCATATTTCTTTCTTGCAATAAAAGCAGTGTATCTGGAATTTGCTCTGGCTGCTATGTTTTTATCTTATGTTGCACCAGGTGCATGTAGGTTAACATATCCTAAATCAAGCTCTGTTGATAAAAACAATAAAAGTATGTCAGAACATATGATTTTTAGACCTACAAATGAAGTGTTAGATCAAGCCATTTGGTTACTGCTCATTATTTCACCCTACAAACCTTACTTGTTAACTGATGACTTTTAGGTCACTATGAATGAGTAAGTAGAATGAACAGTCATGCATTGTTGTAGCAAACGAAAACACATCATCATCATTCAATGCATTCAAATATATACATAAACATTTTAAAAATGTTATTCTTGCAAACTTCCTTGCAAAATTAGTTTTAAGTGATGTGACAGGGACTGCAGAAAGAAAAGAAAACAGTAATCTATGTATAATAACAAACTTAAAAGGACCACGAGTTTCAGTTCATTATGACCGTAATTCAGTGTATAAATGTTGACTAAAACATAAAAGTGGCAAGAAAATCAAAGTAGCTTATTATATTCTACAGTTTGTTATACCTGTTCATATAAACAGGGGCTATTATAAACAAAGGTAACTTTTACTAAGGATCTGAGGACTATGGCCAGAAATGGCTGAGTCACAATTGATGAAATAGTTGTCTGTGACTGTACTGAATGGAGCTGAAAGTGTACTCTAATGTGAAGTTGCTACAGAGTATCCACCTCATCCTGCTTGTGTTGTATGAAGCCATTAATCAATGTGCGATAGACTAGCAAGAACGTAAAGGTCACTGTGATGCCCCCCTGAGACTGTCACTCATACCACCAGTCTCATTAAAATCAGAACAGTTTCTACAGTACCTCTCTGGAAACATCCATAAGAAGTCAGGTCAGGTGGACAGTCTGATCAGTCCAATTCAGGTTTCTAAATTCATGGAAAATGGACATGAAGTTTTCAGACAAATACAATTGATTTCTTTGAAAAGAAATATTATTGGGGGTTCTGAATGCAAATAATGTTTTTTTGTTTGGGATATTTTAGGTGAATAATGATAACTGTCTCTTTACTAGCATCCTTGCATCTACACTCACAATGGCGTAGCACAAATGGTACATTGTTTTCTGTGGTAATTTCTTTAGTGAAGATCAACAATTCTAAATTGAAGTGGTAAATAATTACAGGCAGCATGTTTAGAAAGCTAACATGATTGGTTCAAGAAACAATTTGTCCATCAGTATGAGAGTTACAGTTCATCTCTCTAGACCTTAAGGGATATGATCACAGATATTCAAGCACAGACGTAAAAGATGAAGAGAAAAGGATTCTTTTCTTAATATTAGTCAGTCCAACTAGCAAATAGGAAACCTCACATAAAGCTGTATTGCAATTTGCTATGTACATATGGCTCACACTAAACATACATAATAGAGGGGTAAATACAACTGAATAGGATATCTTTACACGTTAGCTTGCATATTTACTTTAAAAGAGGATGAAACTCTTAGGTTTCATAAGTTCTCCATTCAGTAAGAAAGTGACAATGTCTCCATGTAAAGATCATCAATAGTAATACCTGAACCAGCATATATGAGTTTGTATTTGAAGGACTGAAGATTTGCTGTGTCCCCTTTAAAACAGTACCATGGCAATGACGTTCTGGCAAGAAGGCAATGATCTTGAATATATCCATACACACTGTTTAATCCCTCTCATTTCACCGGATAAAAACTGTCATGATTCGAATCACAATAACCAGATAGGATCATATGTACTCGTCATCAAACAATTTCAATTTGTCAACATAACTGGAAATATTCCTAATTAAATCTGAAAAATGACATTTCTAGTTCATTTGAAAATCAGCATATCCAGCCTTATATGAGTAATTGTCATATTATCATGCATTGTATGGATTCATCAATTACAACACCAATAGGAACATTCATCAAGCACACCTCTATACTAGTCAAGACTGTAATCATTTAAAACATAAAAATGATCCAAATCCCTGTGGTATAGTGTCAGTCTAAGGCAGTGAAGAAAGATTATAGAAAGATATACATGAAGCTTAAAGAAAATAGAAGAACAAAACTTTATTTTATGCAAAAAGGTTGTTGGAAATTAGATCAAACAGGAGCATCCTGTAATCCTATGTCAATAAAATGAGCCTGTTGCACTTTATGTACACCAGAAGAAAACTAGAAAAAAATATGATGTCTCCAAAAGTAAATCATAAAACAGTGTTGCTTGCAAAAATATGAGCACAGTTCTGATTTTCTACATTACCTGGACAGAATGGTATGACTATTCCTGTCACAATTGTTTGCCATTTTGTGCGTTTAAAACCATGAGAGAGCTCTGTAAATATATTAGTGGTACACATGGAGAGACGGCTGCCTTTTCTGAATACAGAGTTTTAATCCTATATATATGTTTACAATATTACACATATAAATACTTCATATCATTATGACTATGTTCATACCTGTAAATTAAATACGCTAAATGCTCATTAAAAACCAAAAAGTAGAAACAAATCCATCACGAAATAATTAACTTTGGCAAGTGAGTGTATAAATTGTGAATATAGGACTGACTAACAAGTGTCCTGACAAGCAAGACATCATTTTACAACATTCTATACAACCAATGCTCTTTGGTTTTTCACAATTCTTCATGCTTTAGTTCTTTTCACAAGGAACTGTACCAGACCTTTCTTAAAGGCTTTCACATCCTCATTTGACGAGTCTCTGCAGCCACGTTCATTGGAAGAATAAAACTGTGTGTGTGATGTCTGATAACACCTGAAAGTACTAATTACAGGTAAGCATTTGCAATAGAGGCAGTTGGAGGTTAGCTTAAATGATATCTTGGGCCAAATGGAACATACTATCCTGGCTCTCCGAGTTGTTATTATAAGTAAATTATGCTAGGTTTTCAGGTAAGGACTGTACTTAACTAAGAGTGGTGCTGATGATTAAACTAAACATTTGTGGTGTGAATATCCTTACAACATGTTTTGGAAAAGACTCTTAGTAATATCAAAGTTAATCCTCTGCTGATCACTGAGTAAGAGTATTTCAGTTTTATCACGTCATGTCCGACTTGTCAGAGGGAAGCCGAATGTGTAGCACTCAGTTGAAACATATACACATGGGTATTGTACACACAAACCCAGAAACATGATCCTGGATCCAGGGTTCAAACCCAAAACTATAAGTTAGGCAATCACACGCCAGTTAAAGCTGAAGTCATCTCAATCGCAGTTCAACATACTTGACATATTTCAAGAAGCATGATACTGAACCAAGCAAATGGAAAGCAGATACTAAGATTACACTCATTAAAAGACTGTGATATGGTTGATATGATTAACTGGTCTTACAATAGCTGACACTGAGTAATTAACATCACTTTATATAGTGAAACTTTCAACAAGTCTGATATTAAATAAATTTGAAACCAAAGATATGGACACTGAGAATACTCATAGGTAAAGTTGGAAATGTAAATATTTACTTTCAGCAACATAAAACTGCCCTTCATATAAGAATAGGACAATGTACCCACATGGAGATAGAACAATATGGGGGATATTTGAATGATGCAAGGTTACTTGGACCATTGATTAAACTGATGTGTGTTAAATAACAACAACTTGTGTTTCGTTGAGCACCAACTTCAACTCTAAATACTGTCTTGAGTAATATCATCAGATGAGAACCACATTCAAAGTGGGATCTTAACATGCTCAGTATATCAGAGTCATATTGTAAACTGTATATACTGAAAAATAAACATAAAGGATATTTTGTGGTGGTTAACGCTAAGCAAATGCTTAATAAATATATCCTCTAAAATATCCATGATACCTTACTTTTCGTGTTCAGGATACTTTCTGCATACAGCTAGCACAGGTTGAGAACAATTTCATTGTGCTCTTTATCAACAATCAACTTCTGAAAATAATTATACACATCTATAAAATAACAAATGTGAAACCTCTCACTCAAACGGTTTAACCTCTGGCTAAGAAAAAATCATTGTAAATAACTAATTCTAAAAGAGGATAGACACGATATCTTGAACAGTCGTCCCTCTATCACACGGTCTCATCAGTGTGGTACATCAGTAGTTACATCTTCCTGTCAACATTAAAAACATTCCAACATATACTCTCAACAGCCCCTTTGAATCTTTTTTTAGAACATTAATGTGTAACTTGGGTAATATTACGAGAAATCAGATTCGCTGAAGATACACAAATAAGTCACAACATTTTAAGATGTTCATAGATGTCTATCTACCCATGTTACAGAGTAATATTAACCTTCGATGTGTGGCAGTATCCAGTAAGAATGAGTAAAGTAACCACAAACACTGCAGGCCTGTAGATCTAGTGTGTAGTGTCATCCATGTTACACTAACTCAACAGATCTAGTGTGCTGCAACATACATGTTACAGTATAACACTAAAGATCCAGTGTGTAGTGTCATCCATGTTACACTGTACCTCAACAGATCTAGCCTGCTGCAACATACATGCTACAGTATAACACCAAAGATCCAGTGTGTAGTATCATCCAAGTTACACTGTACCTCAACAGATCTAGCCTGCTGCAACATACATGTTACAGTATAACACTAAAGATCCAGTGTGTAGTGTCATCCATGTTACACTGTACCTCAACAGATCTAGCCTGCTGCAACATACATGCTACAGTATAACACCAAAGATCCAGTGTGTAGTATCATCCAAGTTACACTGTACCTCAACAGATCTAGCCTGCTGCAACATACATGTTACAGTATAACTATAAGATCTAGTGTGCAGTATCATCCATGTTACACTAACTCAACAGATCTAGCCTGCTGCAACATACATGTTACTGTGTAACACTTCAGATCTGTCCCCATTTTCAAAGTGATCATAGTGCTACGACGGTCACAAATCCTATATTGTAACCAAGAGACTTTGCACAACAATAACTTTGTGAAATGGGTGCATAGCATCATCCATGTTACAGTGTAACACTACACACAGTGTTGACTTATGGATTTTAAACTTCTTTACTCTATAGCAAAACACTGGTACAGTCACTGGAATATTCCTCATATACTGAACAGCAAATGAAACACAACTCATTTTTCTCTCAAGTTTTCAAATGGAACTCTTAAACATGAACTCTTACTTTTCTGAGACTTCATTTTTTTTTTAAACTTGTGTTTCTTTTGCTGTTCAGCATATGTACTGAACTGATGCACCAAGAAAAAAAGCAACCCTATCCTCATCAACACAAGAGCTTGTGTGAAACTGTTTAACATTGATTAATACCAAACACAATTGTGAGAGGAAGCACTTTGATCATTTTCATGATCTCAAAGGCAATGATCTGACTGTACACTTTGATGAATAGCAATACCGCCTGTGACACAGGTGTAAGGTTACACATCAAGGTAAGGTAATGATGTAGGTGTGTGTCAGTGTATCGGTGGGGGTAGGGGGTTGAGGGTTGAGGGTTGAGGGTTGAGGGTTGAGGGTTGAGGGTTGAGGGTTGAGGGTGTGGGCCCTCCAACAGGAAGATGTAACTACCAAGTGTCTGTCAACAAGCACACATTATGGAGAGGAGGAAGATATATGTGGCTTGGACTCTTGGAGGTTCTTCACGTCTGCTGCTTCAGGGTTGGCCTCAACCTTCTTCTTCTTTGATGCACCAGAAAGGTAACTGAAAAAATATGTTAACATGTCAAAATGTGTGACTGATTTACAATAAGCTTTTCGAAGGTTATGGAATCTTTTCAAATGGCAGATGACATCAATTAACTAAACCTGTACACAGGGCAGTTTCATGAATGGACATAGCACTCACATAATTATTCAAGCAACTACATCCCGGAAATTTGTCAACAGTCAAGCAAATAGGCTCACAACCCAGTGATGATCAGTCAAAAAAGATAAGATTCATCAAGAACCTGACCTTGACCTCTCTATTCAGTTGTCTGTTACGACAAGCATTGGTTATATTTTAACAGACATCTTCACGGGCCTTGAGTACGCTACCATGGGCTAATACAGCAGAGGTTTCCGACTTACTGGTGGTTCATGAAGCGTGCTAACTGAGTTAGTTGAGCAAACTCATTAGTGATGTGACAGGAGAAGAGCAGCATGTTGCGAGGCTGGACCTTGATAGCGAACCTCATGAACAGCATGGAGTAGATAGCCAGTGCTGCAACAAAACATTGAAGCAAAAACATCACAATAAGACTGGCTGACTCATAGTGGGGTAGCCTTGAAGTTAAAGCGTCCATTCGTCACACTGAAGATCTAGGTTCAATTCCTCACTGGGGTACAATGTGTGAACCCCATTTCTGGTGTCCCCAACCCATGATATAGCTGCAATCAGAGCTCCAGATAAGACTTACCTCATGAGGGTACTGTATCTATTGTATTTTTTTAGAGTGGGTATTGTGAATGTTGAAATGGCATGTCATTTTCTGTTACCAACTGCTTTCATGCATTTCAGTGACTTTACTCACCTAGGTACATGTCATTGAGTAAGTTTACTAAACACGTATGTGCTGCCTTATATCATACATAATCGGAACCAACTTAAATATAATGAAAATGATCTCATAACACATCGCTCATCCTATACTGACAGTACGAAACTAGTCTTATGCTAAAAGTACAACTTGATAGCAATCAATGTCTTTTTCATTTCGCAAAAATTACACTCACTCACACATTATTTGTGAATTCTCAAAGTTTTTCCACCAAATAAATTTGTGAAAGTCCGAATAATACATACATCCATCGGTTGAACATGAGGCATGGGTTTTGGTGGCAAAAAATGCAAGGTCACATTTTGCAAAGTTAGCAAAGCACACTTGTGACTTGCAGTGTTGTTGAGAAGAGAAATAACTTGAAGTCCACGTGACCGCATCTGTCTGTCAAAGTACTTTGACCAATAGTAAAACAGCTCACTTCTCATACACGCCTTGTATTATGGCGATATCTCACATAAGACTTCTGTTGAAAGCCTTTAAAGTCTAATTAAAACAACACTTAATTGACATTTCTGAAAAGTTAACAAGAGTTCATCTTGTGTACTGCATGTCACCAAGTGTTTATTGTTCCAACTTACTGAGGCCAGTAAAGTAAACATCGCTGGAAGGTGTTCTTACAGTTCGTGAACATGACTGACAGCATTCAGACTGTAAAGCAATTTTCTGTCTATTTTACTGACTGGTTACAGCTACTTAGCATCCAGTTCCGGAAAACGAATATCCAGATTATCAAGGCAAATTCAGTAGGCATAGATTGGTAACAAGCTGAAATCGTCCTGGTGGAGCACTCAGGAATATTCCAGCTATATGGCAGCGGTCTGTAAATAATTGAGTCTGGACCACACAATCCAGTGATCAACAACATTAGCACTGATCTGCGCAATTGGGAACTGATGACAAGTGTCAGCGAGCCTGACCACCTGATCCTGCTAGTCGGCTTTTACGGCAAGCATAGTCGCCTTTTATGGCAAGCATAGGTTGCTGAAGGCCTATTCTACCCCGGGATCTTCCGGGGTCTGATATCTAACGCAGTTTGTTCGAAAGGTGGCAATAGGCAACAGTCAGACAGTTAAGGTCTACCTCAATAAAAGTATGTGAGTCTATTCCTTCTGATAATCTGAATGAACTTAAAATGGAACAACAATTATGTCCTTTCATTTACTGTTTATTAAATCAGTAAACATCATGTGAACATGTGAACTTGGGAGCTGGATTTCCTGAACAACTATCATGACGGTAAGAATAGCAAAGCTTCATTTGTCTTTGACATATAAAGTAAACCACAAACCTTGGTCTAATTCAAAACAAAATTTACATTCAAAATAGCTGAACATGTTAAGCTGTGAGATGTGAGAGTGCCACTGATAAACAGTTTCAAGATGAGCAATAAAAGGTTTTAACCATTTAATTTGGTTTGATTTTTAACATATAACAGTCTCATGGTGAGAATTATCTACTTTCATAATTATAGTTGTGCCGCCAGGGCACACTGAAAGTATTTCATTTGTGCCATTTCATATACAGTGTCATGACAAGGGCAAATGCAGGAGGGGTTCCTTGAAACTCTCGTGAAAATGAAGAAAGCATGCTCCCTTTTTCAAAAGCTAATATCTTCCTGTCATGGCATGTGTCTTACTCAACGAGCCATCAGTTACAATGTCTACAGGACTAAACAAATTATCTGGAGCCAGGTAGTGGTCAAAATGGTGCCAGAGACGTTTATGGTCAATTTACCTATGGTCATCTTTCCACTGATAATCTCTGGATCCTTCTTCAGGTCCCCAAGGGCTGCCAGTGGGAGTCCCCAATTGGCCACTGTCACAACAAACACATTCATGTGTTAACAAACTTACAAGCATGTGGTTACAAACTTTAGTCATGAGCTAACTAATCATGTGTTAACAAACTTGCAATCATGTGTTAACAAGCTTACAATCATGTGTTAACAAGTTTACAATCATGTGTTAACAAACTTATAATAATGTGTAGTATATCATGCCACTATGCAAGATGCTAGGACAACTATATAAAGTTGCCAGTTTGAAGCAAACTAGTGCCATAAAGCAAGAAAGGGTTTCAATTTGATTAATCCTAACTTCATGTTAATCATTTCATTGGTTGGTAACACTTTGTTGAAGGTCGTTCTGATGTGAGCTGGTGAACTGTAAAAGATTGTCCACAGATCTTTGTGTAAGCCTGCACTAATAATGCTAATATCTGATATTAATAAGACTGTGCCAGGGTAAATTCTGCTGTGTACTCACCTGGTCCCCAGAAGTGCTGAAACAAGAGGGTAAGGTGTAGACTGAGAAATTATGCAGTGTCTCAAGAAATGTACACAAGGCAAGAAGTGAGACATATTTGTATGGTCGAGTACCAATCCGTTGAATTTCTGATTTCAGAGTAGTAAAAAGCTATCAGTTACTTATAAAACCATTGGATCACACAAAAACAAGAAGGCAAGGGGTGTTGGATGGCTTGACTCTCTTTATTTTTGTACTTTTGTACTTGTCTTTGTGTACTCATATGATATAATGAGAAACTGATCCATTATATATGTGTTTGGACTCTCTTTAATTTTGTAATTTCGTACAAAACTGAAATTGATGTATTAAATACAATGCAATCATCAGGAAAAAAATACGCAAGGATATTTTATCTATATCTGCATTCAATAAAATGAAACACTATTTCATTGACACATTTTCAGTTTGTAAGAATGTTTCGCACAATCACCATACTCCAAGCAAGTGTCCATGCACCTATTCACAATTTCTTGGTTTGATTTGGTTTATGTCTAAAGTAGGCCAATGACCAACTGGAACAATACATTGTACAATTTTTGAAAGTGCATTGCCAACAAACACCTTAATGTGCTTTTAGTGCTCACAAAAGATAGCACTAAAAGGAAAATATCCATTCATGGTTAAATCAAGTTATAGTTTTTGTTTTACCTGCAATTTTTGACAAACAAATTTGGCTAAGCTGAAGGTTAATACTTCAAAGTTGGTTTGTTAAAGATGTATAAACTTCATCGTGTTTGAAGACTTGCATACATTCAGGCATAAATATCGACATCTAAATGTCAAATACATAGGACAAACCATAATAACAAGCTAATTTTGGTCAGATCCATCCTCCTCCCTCAATCCTTAGTGAATGAGAAGATAATCATGAGCCTGTCAAGGCTACTCGATTGTTAATAATTTCAATTTAAGATTAGTTTTCCATGGTAAGTGATGACTTGATAAGCAATAACATTCTTTTTCTTTGACGTGGGAGGACAGGGACAAGAGCTAGGGCCTTGTTTCATGTAGTCTGATCCAATATATGCCAACCCCTTAATTAGTGAACTAAGACTCACCCGATGTGTTAGCATGGTGTGAAATGTGACTGATAGCACAGAACCACTCAAGTATGATTCGATGGATCTGCACTGCTGACTATTCAAAATTTGATGTATTAGGCCATAATCATTCATACTGCATCTTTGGGAGATTTGTTATTCACTCCAAGAGGAATGTTTGCAAATTCTACACAAAAGCTGATATCCCAAAGACTATATTTATCAATGAGGCTATCTGTAGTCACAACCACTTATCACAAACTTCCATTAACAGACTGTCTCACCTGATGAAACACTGATAATAAGTGAGTATGGTTCTACACAACTTTTAGTAATATTCCAGCTATTGAAACAAGAAATGGGCCTCATATACCCAAGTCTTTCAACATGAAAAGTGGATGCTTTGGCCATTAAGCTAGCTAATGATACAATAACTTGACAGGAAGGTGTGAAACAATTCTCATCACGGGTCACATCCAACAACTCATGTTGGACAAGTGGTTGATAGAATGTTGCAACAACTTGTCCTCCAAGTTGACATAAATGCTGTTTACTGGGTTTACTTACTGTGCTGATGAGGAGACATGTTGGTACAGGCAGGAAACAGCAGCATGAAACAAGACAACAATACATTACCATCGGCTGAGTGAGTGAGTGAGTGAGTGAGTGAGTGAGTGAGTGAGTGAGTGAGTGAGTGAGTGAGTGAGTGAGTGAGTGAGTGAGTGAGTGAGTGAGTGAGTGAGTGAGTGAGTGAGTGAGTTTTTTCTTTGCCTGTTCCAACAAAATCACAGGAGGGGACACCTCAAATGGGTTTAACACATGGTACCCACATGGGGAATCCAATCCAGCTCTTTGGGTGTGATTAGCGAATACATCAACCATTTGGTTATTCCACCACCCTTGGTAACAGTACTAACACCAGTGTACTTATACAGGGTTTGATTTAATGCTGTCTACCTACTTGCACCAGGTGCAACCTCAGAGTCTAATTTAGACTGCACCATTGATGCATGATAGTTAAATATGATGCATTTGCCCATAACTTTGTGGGTCTGAGTGGTGCACTAAAAAAATAATTTAACTCATATCAATCATGTAAAAACATACCTCTCAAAACTCTTTAATATTTACAACATATTTTAAAATTTGCATTCATAATCCCCCAGTGCTGTATATGATTTCCCCACATCTAATGAGGTGCCTAAATCAGTGCATAGAGCATATACATGTTATACATAGCTTATTCAAGTCATGTTTTTTCGTTATACATCAAGAGTTATGTCCCCTACCAGTGTATTTCCCAGGTCTATATCAAAGGGCAGTAACTGAAGTTGAAAAGACAGTGTGTAGTCAACAACATAAAATGCAGCTGAAAAGTCGTTTGCTGTTGCGTTTTTCGAAGCAAAAAAGAACCAAAGCAGATAGAGAAAATACCAAAACTGTCACAAAGTCAAGTGATGACAGTTCTAATTTAATAATTGAGATGAAACTTTCAAAACCCAATGATACGCCGACCGATGTTAAAACTGAGAACAAAACATCAACCCATTCGTTCCACACGAGATGGCAAGGTTTGTATCTGTGGGTTCCTTTATAATGAGCGTAAAAACAAAATCACTTTTGCACTTTGTCTGAAAAATGGAAAACATAATGTTTTCACTGATGAAACTCATAATTTCTGTACTTTCACACTAAAGAGACATGCTGATAGTGTCAACCATAAACTTGCTTTCCAAGCTGAATGGTTGAAGGAACAAATGAAAATGGCAGTGGAACGTGCTCCATGGTAAAGAAAAGGCAGCAATTCAAATTAAATTAACACTTTAATTGATACAACTGAACAGCTATTTGCATGACAAATTAATGCATAGTGAATGCATTGTCTCTTTGTCTTTTCTGATGACCCACATACAGCGTCAAATGTTCCACCATTTTAATTAAACATGGGCCAATTGCAAGGCTCACTTCGTCTGAAAATTAAATCAGACACTGCACCCTGAGATGAACACCTAGTTGCACTGACCAGAATCCAGTTGCACTGCTTCTATTGTGATAAGCAATGAAAGAAATATGCCATTGAATTACTTAAATGTTGTTTTCAGAGGTTGACAAAGGTGCCCATTTGGCATATCTTATGTCTGGATCGATCAAACAGTTAACCGATGACATTCTGATTGATTAATTACTTTGTATGGATTTAAAATGCCTATTTGTCAAAAGTGAGTGTTATGTATGTACATTTACTAATCTACACTGAATACACACTGTTGTGTCTGTGTGTATAAACAACACCCTTCTTTCAAAGCATTAACAGCGAATACATTGATTGAATGCTCATTATCAGTTAACTAAAATACTTTTCTAAAAAGAATGACAGACATAATGCAATCAGTTGCCAGGTGTGCTATCTTGGGTGACCAATGAAACCATATACCAATGTGAAATACCTGACACGATGCATCACTTTTTCATACATTAGACTGTTGAAAGACACATCGCTTAGGAATTCTGCGGATGAATGGTATATCATTTGTTTCTGTGGATATTGATGGATGCATTCCTCGAACAAGGTCATATCCTGACATTGCTCCCATAACTTTAATTTGTTTTAATTTTAATATTTGCATTTTGATTTTATTAAGTTGTTCAACAGAATCATTGTCCTTGTCATAAAGTGTAATGATACAGACAACATAAATTGGGGCATGTGTGCAAATTATGATTCACATAGGCAAACTATAATATTACATTCCTGAGATACCTTTCTATAAGTATCATGGAAGAAGTCGTTATGTTACAAATTGTGTCATGCAAAATCCTCTTGGCCATGAATCAAATACATATTTAACTACTAGCAGAAAGTAGTTTTGATTTTCTAACTTGATGAAAACAAAGCATAATCTTAATAATTCTAATGGACCTTAGCCCATGACTTCCTGATTTTCAAAAATGGCAGCGGCGTGTCTGAGGATAAATGCTATTTAAGTTTGTTTTCACTGACTTACAAAATCAAAATTACTTTCTTCTGATAGTAACATATGTATTTGATTGATGGACAATAGGATTTTGGATGACATTGCTTGTAACATAACAATTTCAGTCTTTGAAGCGAGGCGGGGGGTTAATTTAATATTACTTACACTAATATTGGCACCTCTACCGCAACCTTGCTTCCAAGGAAGAAATCATTATGTCCATTTGATCACCAATGTGTAGTAAGTAGTCTTGATTTTAGAACTCGATGAAAACAAATCTCAATAGCATTTTCTATCCTGGAAGCAAGATAACCATTAATAATTCCTCCAACTGACAATATTTCTGATTATCACTTTTTTAGCCCTTGTATTAGAAGTAATAAATATAGATACCTACAGACATGAATTATGTTTTGGTGAAAATCCTGCTATTGCCATCTTCATTGATGAGAAGTAACTCAGGTTTTATCATGCATAAATGTTTTATGATGGATCCATAGGTCAGTCTTGTGATTTATGAGTCACTTCAGCTACAATAGTGTAAAATACATAAAACCAGACTAGTATAGTGCATGGTTCATAAACAACAGATGTTGATACTGAACTGGGAAGATATTTACATTCTATTGGGCTTAATGCATTGTTGGTGACACAACCTTCCCTGATACATGTCTGAAACAGGGCACCAAACATTGTCTCTAGAGCCACTCTGCATTTACTTTATTTCATTCACAATGAACATCAGATACAATTTCTGTCAGTATTCTGTAAATCATGCAAATTCTTATTCTCTTCAGTTAAAACTACTGATTTTTTCAAAGATTTGGTTTGGCATAGAATTTCTATGCTGTTCAAGGTAACTGGTAGTGTTGGAAATAGGTAAAAACCCCATTATTGATGATTGGGTAATTACCACCCATCAATCTCCAGAAATACCTGTTAGCATCATTTATCAAATTTTGCTGGCTATCTTTGTTATTGCACCCAAAATAAAGAAAAACAAAGAAATCCAAGGTAGTTCTTTCTGCTTTTTTGCAAACTGCACATAGTGCATTAAAGGGTGACTAGTATATTAAGAGCATCACTTTCAAGGACTCTTTAAGATAAGTGCAGTCATTCCTTGGATCGATCTTGTAGAGCTTATGAAAAGTAACAGATAAAACCAACTTTGCGTAATATATTGTCAATGTAAACAAGTGTATCAAAATAGTTTGTATTCAGTTATGACAAAACATGATCAGATCTTTGATTATATAAATTGATCGGACCCACCCACCGGGGGGAAGGGGGTGGGGGGAGGGTTGAGGGTGCGGATGGGGTCTCACTATTTTTTTTTAACATGAGTGGGTACATTCACACTACATACAGATGATACAGGACTGTATATTTTGGTAAGTCACGGTTCTACAGTCATGCTGTAAGTAGCAGTAACTAACTGTTTGCTCATAGGTTCATTTAGCTGTTTTTTTATTGTTGCAACATATCCTTCAAGGCTGCAATGAAGTAGAACCATTCATACATAACTACACAGAGATCATACATAATACAGGCTTGAATGACTAGCAGAAGTTAGTATGTTGCCCCATGTGAGTCACACATTGTATGACCTAATAAAAGTAACATATATCTGTTACACAAGATTGCACATCTGTGCACTACCATTACAGTTCACACGTGTGAGCTCCAAATTCAATGAGCAAGAAAGGATGTTTAAAGACATGTCACACTGAAAAAGCTACGTTGTCAAGTGTTTTTCTTCCTATTGTTTATCTTATCTATCATGCCTGTGTTAACAACCCCCTGGCTTCCACTCCTGTCCATCTACCAATTAACTACTGGCTTCCTTTGTCATACTGTTGTTGTTACTACATGTACATATATATAGCTGGCCGTACTCGATTGTTTCATTCACCTGATGAAGAAGTAAGAACATACTTCGAAACATCGTGACTCTTCACAATAAAAGAAGTTGTTATTCATAACAACTCTTGTCTTTATGTGTATCACCTGTAAATGCCCTTCAAAGACACTACATTGTCAAGTATAGAACTGGTTATCAAATACTCTTTGGATTTATGAGTAGGGACACAATGAAATCCCGGAGTTTATTTTGATACATATCATGAATATAGGGCAACAAATACAACAAGTCTGCAGTTGATGTACACGTCACTGAAAGCAATAAAACAATAAAACAACATTCTTTGGTGCATTTTGACCACTTAGAAAGTGACTATATTACTTTCAAATAGAATATAAAAGAGTGTTGACTACTATCCGGCTTGGCTTGGATATATTTCATTTTGCATATTTCACTTTGATAAATAATACCAACTTCATGTAAAAATGTTTCTTGGAAAAAGTTCATGAATATTCACCTTTTCTGACCATGAATAATCAATCAATTGTGCAACAGAATATTTTTCAGTTTACTGAATATGAAAGTGAAATGTAACAGCTGTAAATAACGTAAACCAAATTAAAACCTACGTAATCCAATTTTAAACATTTCAGCTATCATCCAAGTTAATTTTTCCACTGTAAAAAAGTCTCAGGTCTAAAATCCATATGATGATGATTTCTCTGCTTCCTGTCTCTCTGCATGTCATCACTCAAAAACATACAAATATTTATCTTGTATATCTAACATGACTTTGTGTAACATTGTAAACAATGTAAGAACAATAATAATATTGTCGTGAATATTTCAGTTCTCTGTGTGTCTTGGTCTTATACAAATCAAGACTTACACACTGAAAAGGTACTGTTACTAACAGTAATGACAGAAGATAACTTCTAGCTATATGACCATGAGGACAGTCTCAAGAACATTCGTCATATGCTCTTTGACTGCTTACTTCAAAGTTTCTGGCCAGACTTGCCCAAAACAACCACCACAGGATGTGTTCTTGGGTCCTAATGCTGAGGGGTTTTTTGGTCTGATGCTACTGAAATTGACACAAGACAGTGACTGACTGATGTCTATCATCAATCATTCTGTCTCGTCTGGTTCACCCACCTACACAAGTTTGCTAGTTAAATGTTTCATGTTCTCAGTTATTTCAGTTCTTAATCTCACAATTATGTTGTTACAAGTTACGCCATATGCTGGGATACACAATATTGATTTATGACATTTGATCTACGCTTGAAACACACGTCTCAATAAAACGTGAGTTGTTTTGCATGAAAGGTATCTACCGTGTTAAGGTCAAGCCGACTCAAGGGAAAAAAATTGTTTTTAGAAATCAAGTGTGGGTTACTGAAACAAACGTAATTAATTGTCAAGTTTTGCGTTTTCCTCTTTCAAAGTGTCTTTCAGTTGGTAACAAAAAAGCTATACCTGCATAGGTATTCTCGAAACTCTTTGCTTTTCACGTATGTGACAGCTTTCTTCGCTAACACCCCGGCCATGTTTCCAGCGCTCTGAAAAAGATTATGCACCTTGGTTTAGTGACTAACGTTTACTCTGTAGATATGCTGCATTTATCGAACGCATTCTTATTTGATCAGAGTGTTATTACGAACGAAATAGGATTTGGAATCCATCACAAATTAAAGCATAACTGTTAGGTATTAAGTTCAACTTATGTTATGTCTGCCTTTTGCCAGGGACCACATACCGGTGTAAGGTCTCTGACTTTGCTAAATTTCAACGGTATGTATCTCTACTGTGAAAATAACTGCGATGCAAACAAATGTACCTCTGTACTTCCGGTTCCGTATCTTAACGATATCTGGAGTTTCAAACATAATATCTTTTGGCGACTCCGCTCGCATCGCTGCCTGGAGCTTTAATACCAAGCACGCGAGGTAGTGCGAGACAAGACGAAAATGGCGAATATTATGAACCAGATGAATCCGCCGATGACGGCAGCTGAGAGAGCTCAGCGATCAGTGTTTGGTATGGCTATGCACATTAGAGTTAGAAGGCACATGCTGTGCAATTTTAAAGCTTCTTAATATGAACTAGCACGTAACCATCTCGTTTTGTCATGTGCAAAGGGGAGTAACTCATCATTTATTGTTGGTAGTATTTGGATCCAAAGCATGATCTCGAGTTTCTATCGCACACATTTGGGTTAAGCCTATCATAATTCGACGGAATTCATTAATATTTGATTTTATTTTTTATTTTGAATATTACCCCCAAACTTCTAAACCCCCATTAAACGCCTTAACCCCCCAAAAATTTATACTAGCGCCCCTTTTGGAAATATTGCATCGGGGAATAAATCCCCCAGGCTGCATTTCTTACTGTACGGGCGGAACTCTTTCCAGTACCAGTTGTTTATGAAATCCCGATACACTTTTGTTGGTGCCAAATAGAAGACGATGTCTGATGTATAGAGGTTGAACTGGTTGAATTCAGATGCGACACAGATCCCACGCATTTCTATCGGGAAGGACCCAGGGCCCTCATCATATAAAATCTAAAATGATCCCTTAAACAGCCAGGTGCACGTGACTGGTAAACTAAGTATTTGTTGTAGTGTCAATGGTCCTGTGTCCATCATACATGTCGCGGGTCCTGGCCGCTGATGAAGTGGACTGAGGCGTAGCTGTTTAAAAACTGTTTATTCTGGAAAATATATATCTGTTAACATCAACTGAAGATGATAAAAGGACGAGGGGAGTAACAACTCACCTCGGTTGCAAATATAAAAGATATATAGTACACTCATTCTCAATAAATGGGCGCATTTGACCATATCAAAAGCCAGAAAATAAAGTTTATGTATATACATTAACTGTAAGTTTATTTCAGAGTTGAGTATTAGGTATATAATATACAACAAGAGTTGTCAAGTAATCTTTGTTTTAAACATACTGTTTTGAGACTCAAAGTAATGCTTCAAGTTTCAAAAATATATGTTGCGATGAAAGCAATACTTCAGTACACTGATTAGTATTAAACAGAAGGTGTTATGGATATATTTTCATCATACTTACCGTAGTGGAGAACATTCTGGTAGTAAAAAAAATGGATAACTGTCATGAATATCATAAAAGAGTTGCAATCGAGATCTTCAAAGGACATGATATATTCTGCCCAGAACCATATCCGTATAATTTCAAACTACATCATTTGGTTTGTGTGATGTTCACTTTGTACCAATATATGGAGACAAGAACATTTTTAGAAGTTTACACTTCAACTCTAATTTACACAATTATTTCAAAATGAGGCATTCATATGTCATATGTGTTCGTATCTTAAGTGGACTCCATGAACACATATACATGAATTGATGAAATGTAACATACATTACTGCCTTTTGCATCACAGTTCTGAAATTATGAATTATCAAATAAGTATTACTTATTTCACTTCAACAGACAGAACAAATTAAGATTAGGTAAAGGCAACATAAATCATTCCAAGCAACTTTGATAATATTTTCAAATCTGTTAATTCTTAAATGTACATTTCTCACATCCATGTTTGACATTATATTATCCTACCCTCACTCTTAGTCATACCGGATGTTGAAAATATGACTCTCTGTATGAATTGTTATACTAAATACAATCAGGAAGGTTTGACTGAGAAACAAGTAAACACTCTTTCAGTTATTTGAAAATGAAATATTTAACAACAAACAAACCTAACACTCTCTGCTTTTCAACATCATCCAAATTTAGCATTCTTTGAAAACCTGACCACAGGCTCACCTATCTTGAAGAAGACATCAGAATCCATGTGGCATCATCACGATTACCATTGAAAAATCTGCTTCTTCCTTGCCAAAAAGGGACAGTAGGGTCTACCACTGGATAAGGCACAAGCTTGTCACGTCAAAGGCCTTGGTTCAAATCACTATATGGGCACAATGTGTGAAATTAATTTCTGGTGTGACCAGCCATGATACTGCAGAAATAGAAAAGAAACAGGGTAAAATCCACCTAACTCACTACCTTGCTACTCTCAAAAAGGATATTTCCACTTCATTATCCTCACCATCTGCTTGAAACACATTTGAAATATACAACAGCTCCCAAATCAATTGTTTTCAGTAATATTGTTTTCATTTGTATTCAAGACATGAAATGATAAATGCATGGACACATCTACCTTATCCATTCAGCATACTAGTTAAACATCAACGGCATCTTGTAATATTAAAGATTATGGAAAGGATGTTTTCTTGAAATGTCCTTGAATAACTGGGCCCCTATTCTCAATAGGATTCTAGCCCTAGGATATGCTAACTTTGATCCTAGGGTCTAGGATAGGTGTCCTATCTTATAAATATTCTAGCACTGGGACATCCTAACTTAGGACAAATACTGGGATAGGTTCTGACTTGTCCTAAGTCTATCTTAGTGGAAATCATCATGGTGTGGTACTTTTTGATTCACCAATTTGTACGTTGTAAAAACTTCATTACAGCTGAATTTACAACAGCACACAGTTTTTATGGGTTAAGAAGATTTTTTTAGTTTATATCAGTTTATCAGTAGTGAATAAGACATACTTGTTCCATTTCAACATATTCTTTAGATCTACAAATGAGGTGCATTTTTATTCTTACCTATTCTATCCCTTTTTATTCACAACATCGCTCGTTTCTTTCACATTGCTCTGAATTGGATTCGGAATGCAAAATCAGAATGTACTGGTATCATACGTTTCATTAACATTCATTTCTTTTTGTAAACAATGTCCCCGTATCTACTCAAAGTTGTTATGGACTGATCACAAAATGTGATATCGTGATATGGCCATTAATGTTTATAATCATCATGCAAGTTAAATTTGGATTGCTAGGGTTGCTGAGGGCCTGTTCTACCCCTGACCTTCATGGGTCCGCATAAAAGTTAAACAGTGCCCCAAACCCATAAATAAAAGAAAGCAGACAATTTTGTTTTTAAAAATACAAACTGGAGACACACAGTTTAAATTTGACAGTAAAATTATTTAACTACCTGTTCAGTTTCTTTGATCATGTTGAAAGGCTACCCATGAAGGTCCTGGGGTAGAATAGGCTTTCAGCAACCCATACTACAGTCTTTTTGCTCGTGCTGTCCTGAAAATACCATACTGATTGTCCTTGAAAGTGTGTACAGTATTAACGGTGAGAGTAACATTTGTGTCCTGATTAACAATCAACTGTATATATTTTATTTATTCCCAACATGTGGCAGATGTGCTGTTCATATCTTTAGTGGTTTGATGACATGTTGCAAAATGCAAAAGAATCCACTTAAGAATTAAACATTGGAAAACACAGAGTGTGGCAACACAAATGCACCCTTTTATTGAGAATGAATGAGTAGATTATTATAAGTACTATGAAAATCTCAGACCTTATTTTTTCTAGCAAGAAAGTATACTGGAAAGGCATAGTCATTATCCAAACTTATCTTTCATTAGCCGATTGAGTTCAGTCCTCCATGTGAAGCTAAGTAAGTTGAAATAAGAAAAAGTTCACTTCTCCACACAAACTTCATCACTGAATGATTAATTGAGGTGGAGATTGTATTGAGGGTGTGTTTTACTAAGGGAGTCCTTATTGAACTGAGAAAAAAATATGTATTGTTTTCAGTTGGCAACATTCCATATGAAACCACAGAAGAACAACTGAAGGAGATCTTTGCCCAGGCAGGACCGGTTGTCAGTTTCAGGTATGGTTGTATCATGCTGATGATGATAAACATATTTATCAGGGCTTTAACTGCGTGTTAGGCAGTGTGTCTTATTCTTCTTTTCTTTTGAACTGATAATTAACACAAATTACACATTATTAGACCCATTATATTCCAGGAAAATGAGCTGGGGATTGCTATGTCTGTGGTTTGACACTGGGATTAAAGGGAAACTGTTGACCTTTAACTGTATGTATGATATTACGAGAGTGTCTCCCTGACATCAAAGGGGATAGATATCATCCACCCTGATAAATCTGACTCCGTGAATTAGGGGCAGATATTTCCATGTTCAGATGACAGAGTGATGTGTATTTCTGAATGGTTCATGTGAATAGCTTTACAATATTGACAATAACTGAAACTGCTTCTAGTGCTTCAGTTGTAGGTCTACAAATTCAGGTTAGCCTTGAGATTTGGCCCAAATCACAAGAAATAGATCCTCAGTTGTTTTATGTTATGCATCTGTGAAGATCACAGGACATGCTGCCTAAGGTCTCATCAGAGCGATCTTTCATGCAAACAATTGCTTATGAGATTTTGAAACTGAATGTTTGTGTGGATTTTCTAATCATTCAGCTTTGAAAATGTAAGCACAAAGCATTGAGAATTACTTTTATTTAAGGTTCTACTTCTGATTTCATCAGGATGCATTGAAAGTTCGGAGCTGGTATCGTGATCGCATGTATTCTTTTGTCAGCATTTTAGATTTTAATTTTCTCAAAATATTTGAGCCGAGTGTGAAATTTTGAAAGAAATTAAGAAAGCTGCTTTCTGATTGGCTGGTGTTGATATTCTGTTGGGGACCTTTTATAATTTATGACATGGTGAGGTGATGATTTTTATGGAGGGGGGCACCCATTTTGTTCACATGTTGGGAGGGGGAGTGGGATGGGGGGATGTTGTGTTGAATTAGCAAGGAGTAACGCCTGATTTTAAAGAGGTTGACTGTTACTGAACAAGATTCTTCCTTCAAATTTAAAGGAAATTATTGGCATCCAAATTATATATTTTCAGTGATTGAACATTAGTCTACATCAGTGCATTGAGTGCATGTTGTGTTGTCCTACAGATTGGTGTATGACAGGGAGACAGGGAAACCGAAGGGTTATGGCTTCTGTGAGTACCAGGATGTGGAGACAGCTCAGAGTGCCATGAGAAACCTGAACAACTATGACTTCAATGGGCGACCACTACGTGTTGGTGTCGCAGCAGGGGAACAGAACAAGGAGGAGATGAAAGGGATGCAACAGGCCCTTGGGGGGCCGCCGATTGAAGTAAGTGCTACACTGTGATGACATCTTATTGAGATCAGTGCAAGTTTCTTTGTTGGGACCTCTCATAGAGGTAAGTGCAAATGTCTGTGTGGGGACAGAAAAAGAATTTCAGATCCCTTTGTATGGTCCTCTTTCAGGGGTAAGGTCAGATCTATGTAGAGTTCTATGTCAGAGATGAGTTCAGATCTCTATGTATTTTTCTATGAGTAAAGTAAGTTCAGACCTCTGTGTAGGGTCTTATGTCAGAGGTAACTTCAGATATGTCTCTAGGGTCCTATGAGGAAAGTAAGTTCAGATCTCAGTGTATAATCCTGTGAGAAAAGTAAGTTCAGATAACTGTGTAGGGTCCTGTGAGATGTGTATGTTCAGATCTCTGTGTAGGATCCTGTAAAGGGAGTAGATTCAGATATCTCTCTGGTTACTGGTGGTAGAGGTAAGCAGAGTTGGTTGCTAAAAGAAACTCAAGGGACGTTTTTTTTATCTATGAGAGCTAATGCAACCAAAAGTCACAAGTCTGTACTGAGCCTATTATCAACTGTTTGCAGAGTCCTTATGGAGAGCCAGTGGAACCAGAGAAGGCTCCTGAAGCTATATCAAAGGCTGTGGCCAGTCTTCCACCCGAACAGATGTTTGAACTTATGAAACAAATGAAGGTTAGACATGGAAGTCCCTGATATATGTAGTAGCTTGATAAGTATATAGTAAGTTCAGCTCTGAATGGTAACAGTATTTTCATGTTCTCATGTCAGAGATTTGTCATGTTTTCATTTTAAACCAGCCCTTGTCCTTATATTTTGAAAAAAAACAGTGTTGAAAGAGTAGCTGATTTAAAATCTGCTAAGGAGATCAATTCATTTCATGATTCTTGGATTCTCAAACAAAAACACCAAAGTGTTGTACAAGGTGATTATTGTTATTGTCAAAGACCAATTTAATTTAAAAGTTGTAACGAAAGAAAGTATATATCTAGGACTCTTCATCTAATTTTGTTGAAAACTGTGATGTGATAAAAAACAACAGTTTTATGTTTCATAAAATGACTTTGCACAGTTTATTGACATTTGTTTTGACATGGGGCAGAAAATATTAAGCTCTGAACAGGCCAAGGTAAATCTGTGAAAGTACAGTATAAAAACCTTTTAGAAATGAATTCAGGAAAATGAACTCATATGAGGTAAAGCCATAGTACAAATTTAAAGAGTGAGTGATATCCAGTGATATCCAGTGATATATATTAGACTGAAATGTTGTTTAGTATTATGTGTAGTTGAATTATTGTTTAGTTGTGACCATTTGATGTTCTGTTCCAGTTATGTATCCAAAACAACCCAAACGAAGCCAGGAACATGCTTCTACAGAATCCTCAGTTGGCCTACGCTTTGCTGCAGGCTCAGATTGTCATGAAGATAGTTGACCCACAAGTAGCACTGGTACATGTCACTCTTATTATTCGGGCGATGGGGTAGCCTAGTCGCTAAGTCAGTCGCTCATCATGCCAGAGATACGGGTTTGATTCTCCACATAGGCACAATGCATGAAGCCCATTTCTGGTGTTGTCGACCATAATATTGCAGGAATGTTGCTAAAATGACTTATAAATTAACTCACTCACTCTTACTAATTCAAATCTCTAAGATTCAGGATAGGAAGAACCTGGAAGACATCTAAATGGTATTATGATAAGATTCGATGACCAAGGTCTCCTTTCACAAAGTATTAAGGTGATGGTAGATCACTAAGGTAGCAGTACAATGTTAAAAGGTGGGAACTGAGGTTAACCACAGTAAAGGCTTTGTGAAGGGAGCTCCTGGTTAGTAGCATGCCAGTGTAAGGCATCAGGGTCAATTGTTCATAATAATCACTTGATTGTTTGGCTCATCTTCAGTTTTGACAGACAGGTGTGATATGTTGAATTAATGCTTGCTTTTAAACAAGTACTGTCGGAATATAACAATAATTTCCTTGTGTTCTCATGCATTTTAGCTGATCTTCAGCACCCTATGCTTGTCGTAAGGAGCCACTGATGCAGTCAGGCTCACTGACTTATGTGTGTCATATCTCAGTTCTGTGGCAGTGGGCAGGATAGTGGTAAAAGCAATTGCTCATCATCCCGAAGACCCGGGTTCGATTTCCCACATGGATACAATGTGCAAAGCCCCTTTCTGGTGTCCACTGTTGTGATACTGCTGGAATATTGCTAAAAGCGGCATAAAGCTAAACTCACTCGCTCACTCATATCACAGTTGTGTAGATCGATCCTGATGATGCTAAAAACAAACTGGTCACTCACAGACTTCTGTGATGTGTTGGAATATTGTTAAGTGAAACAGACTAAAGTATGATAGACATAGGTACTGCAAACTAACTTTGTCACTCTATCTTTACACCCACTAAACATTTAGCCCCAGTTTCATTTGAGCTCTGTTTTGTAGGCCATGCTGTACCGTGACGCCAACCAGGTGCCGCCCAGTACCGGCGCTGCTAACAATGGACAGGTGAGTCATGACAAGATGGCTGACTATTTGCATCTGTGTAGTGCTGACTTTGAACACATGAGGCCTATTATACTGAGTCTAATACCTGCAGTGCGAAGTGGTCAGAGTAGACGGTCCCTGCTTAAAGGGAAAGAAAGATACTTGTTGTTATCTTGCCTGTAAATTGCCATTAAGATGACAAAATTCACCATTGTGGTCTTGCTGACAGTGTTAGGCTGGGTGCTAATGGTTGCTGATATGTTCACCTGGAACTGTCTGACCAAAATATGTTTAAGAATACATTTACCTGCCTGACTGTCTACATGGAGTTCATAAAAAGGTCAAACAGACTCAAACAACATGGACTATTGCTCAGTCCCCAATTTATGAGTTTAAGATTCTGCCATATAGTTGGAGTACAGTAATAAACATAATAAAAAACATGAAGAAAAACATTAAGATCAACTGCAACAGTGAATTTGTTGTATCTCCCATGCTTGTTTGGTGCCCCAATGTGACACTCATATCTGACATGTATCACCTTCAGCACTTACGATGTTGGTTTGTTTACTGCGTACACCCCCTTTATTATATATGCCCATATGTTTGCTATCAAACTACTTTTGTGTTTTGATTTCAGCCTTCCACCTCAGCTCCTAACCAGATGGGACCTCCCCAAGGTATGCTTTGCTCTCTTCCTTCCACAGTGTGCAGACTGGGACAAAATTGGTACTGTTTATAATGCCAAGAAGACCAATTGATTCCTCAAAAAACCTTACATTGGAAGAGGGCTACTCTAGTGGTTAAAGTATTTGCATTAAGTCCTAGGCTCAAGTCTGCACATACTATGTATGATGCCCATTTTTTGTGTCGTCTGTCGTGATATTGCATTATTATTTCTAAATTCTTACCCAAAAGGCAAATAAAATGTATGGTGTGACATAGCGTAAAGATACTGTGACTTCTACACAATGAGTGTAGTGAAGTTGAAATCACTAAGTCAACAGTTTATTAATAACATTGGCGACTGTACTCATCCTTGTTCCTCACTTGGTGTTTGTGTAGCATTTTGTCATCCGAGCTTTCAGTGTACATATTCCTCTCCAGGTGGACGAGGTCCTGCTCCAGGACAGGGCCCTGGGGGGTCACGTGGCATGGGTGGTCCATCAGGGGACATGATGGGTGCCTCCAGAGGACCAATGCCAGGTGAGTCGAATATTTAAACTGCTTTTTGCTGTAGGTGACAAAACCAAGGTTAGCTTTTCATAGGATGTGCCTATCACTGAAGGTAAGGTATAGAATGATTTTCCATTGACTATTTTGTGTGTAATTTTGAACATTGCGTGCAGATGTGTTAACATTTACAAGGGAACTGTATTTTCTCCATGGAGGGTCAGTCACATTGAAGGAGCTACAGGCAAAATTACTTTGTTGCATTTTGTACCACAATTTGTGTGTAACGATATTTACATGAGCTTCAATTGTAAGGATTTCATGGTGCAGGTATGGGTGGTCCAATGGGTGGTCCAATGCCAGGAGGTCATCGTGACATGGGGGGACCCTACCCTGGTCAGCCACAGAGATCAGAGTTCCGTGATCAGAGGATGATGGGGGATCCGCGGGGCATGCCGCAGCACCAAGCAGGACCAGCCATGCAGGGAGGACATGGAGGACAAGGAGCGTCCATGAGACCACAGGTTAGATAAATGTGCCAGTCTGTCCAGTGTTGAGGAGCAGTGGTGAAGGAGGCAGCAGTTCAAATTGTCCCATGTAATACCATAGACCCAGGTTTCATTCAGATAATAACTGCTTGTCTTGTAATTCCTAAACTGACATAGCTGAAATATGAACTAAGTATTCCCTGAATTGAATATATTGTAACCTAAAGCTGATATTGAGTATCCACTGAGTTGGCATCTCCACGAGACTGTGTCTAGTAGTTTTACAGTGTTTCATATTGACAGACTCTAACGTAATATTTTATATTTAGATGGTTCCTGCTCCACAGCAGGCACCAATGCAGTCAGCCTTGGGTGCTTTAGGTGCATTAGGTAACCTAGGCAACCTTGGCCAGCTGTCCGCAGGAGTGATGTCTGGTCTGGGTGGTGGACTTGGAGGACCGGGGACTCAGATCTCCCCACAGGACCAGGAGAAGGTCGGTGGTTCACAGCAAAGTACTTCCATCTATAGTTAACTGTTGAGTTATACACTCAAATAAATAACAGTAATGGTGGGAGTGGAAATAACCCATTTGCCTGACATCCCAGTCTAGTGTGTTTTTCTGTCTGACAAGTTAATTTGTATATCATGCTATACTGGTGTCCAGTTGACTTTCCATTGTTAATTATGTTGTATATTTAAATAATTAACAAGAAATCGGCTGGTATAGTGGAAAAATTATCAGGGCGAGTGATTTTATAAGTGCCACTGTACCGGGGTACATGAGCAATTCAATTTCAAGAATTATTTCCATCCCTGAATCAGTTAATGGTGTAATGAGCTCCCTTTAATTCACCCTTCATACTGCCAACAAAGAGCATTTTAGAAATATTAGTGCAGTGTATGAATGTATGTTTCTTGCTATCCTTTTTGTCAGGTGTTTTGAAGACAGTAGTAAAATTATTCTCAGGACTGTGCTATATCTTTTCTAAGGATGATTACTTTCCATAAGCAGGAGATGTTATGCTGTAGGGAATGTTATCCAGCCTAACTCTCACATTCAATGTATGTTGACTTCAGATGTTCTTTGTTGCCTGACCTTACTCTTATTATTTTGGGACCCCCGACTTTTAGACCTTTGATCCTTATTGTTTTTCTGACTCCCAACTCTTCAGCTCCTAATGTCAGTTGACCTCTGATTATTCATGGTATATGACCCCTGACTTTCCATGTTGCAGGCTGCCCTCATCATGCAGGTGTTGCAGCTGACCGACCAGCAAATCTCCATGCTGCCGCCAGAGCAGAGGCAGAGCATCATCATTCTCAAGGACCAGATTGCCAAAAGTGCCCAGTAGACCAGCCCATCACAGTGGGCAAATTGGCTATCCCCTTACAACTGGCTGTATTATTGAAAAAAAAAATGTCAATCACATTTAGGCCAAAAATACATTCAGTGTTTGTTAATATACACCTTGAACGACCATGAAACATATCTGTTGTCATCTAAGCATTAAAAACTACATATTTTTAGCTGCTCATCTGTCTGGAATAAAGTGGCCAGAATGTATTTCTGCTATTCTCTGTTTTATGGTCCTCCAGACAACCACAGCATTTTCTTCCTTTGTCAGATAACCTGTTCATGCATACATGTGAAGAAGGTTTACCTGGTATTTCATTGTCATTATCTGAATAAAGAATCTAAAACACCATTTTATTTGTATGTATTTGTCAAGTGTTAAAATTGTAGGCTTGAGAAAGGGATGGACTGCTTGGTCTTTACTCACAAAAGAGGTTAGTGTCATTTGTGACAACAACCAAAGTCAGAAAAACTGGTGGTTTGGATTACCAGATAGTCTTGCCCCTTTTTCTGACAAGAATTAATTTCCTAGATAGGACAAGTTCTAAAACTGGTGACTGATGAAAGTTTGGTCTATATTATTTGCATCTGGCCTGTTCAAAACCCCTGGACCTCCTTTCACAAAGCACAAAAGCACACTAAGGTAACCTTCATGCAGTTTTAAAGAATGGGAGTTAGATTAACCTTAGTAAAGGTTACTTCATGAAAGGATCCCCTGGTCATCCAGTTTGTTGGCTGAACTCGAACACTCATCATGGTTTGCTGAGGACCAGTATATTCTAACTGGGAATATCCATCAACTGGTAGTCCTTCCTGACAACCACAGATCCCCTAAAATCTCATTTGTGAGGTGAACTTATGTTTACCATATATCAGCAACACACACGTGAGCAATTATGGTTCTGAACACTATTTTGGTGATGCCTCAGACTACTGATCAATCTCATCTAAGGCAAATATTCCTTTAAAAGACTACATGCACTATTACCTCGCAACTTTCTTCACCATGCCACAGTGCAGACAGAACAGTGCTCACAACAGAAGCAGGCCATTGCATGGTTACAAAATGGTAATTCCATAAGACCTGTTTCTCAGGTGTCACCCTTTGTCCTCGGACTGAGGGACCGGTTCCTTTTCACTGGTAGAACATGGGACAGACTTTGCTCTCGAAAACCAAGAAAAAAACCCCGTGCTTAAAGCCCCTCGGAACTTATGCACAACTACCAGTGCTCAGCTGTCACCAGCTCCATGGGAAGTCTGTCTTCTACATGCTGCTGTGCCTAGGTCTGGTGCTGGTGTTTCAGAATCATTTGTTTTCAGCTGTTTTGGCAATGTTTCATTTCACTCAAACTCAACGAATACTGATACAGTGGTTTGAATACTGATACTGATGTTTGAATACTGCATGTGCTAACATACAAATGGCCCTTCAGGCATACAAATGGTTTACCTTTTTAAAGTACAAATGATCTATGATGAAAAAAATGAATGTCCAACATGTCACAGTCCTTGGTGTTAGAAATAGCAATAGGGGAAAATTTTTACACTATTGACAGTTTTTGTTACACCACTAACAAAATGTTCATTTGAGTCACTTGTAAGTCACTTGTTTACAGGAATCAACTCCTTTGCATTGTATTTATCCAGTATACATTAAATGTCTGTAGCAATTTTTGTTAAAGAAATACATGAAAATGTTATGTTGCAACAGTTTGTGAGTTGTGGTTTGCTAAATTTGTTATGCCACTGACAAATTTGGAACAAGGCTGAATTTTTAACTTCTTTGATTATAAATTTTACAAATGGCGATCTGAAATGTTCTATTTTGCTGCTTGTTTCACCAAGTGTGTTTAAATAGCAGAGAACAGAATCGCCGTTTTTCACATTTTGTGTTTCAACTGCAGAATCTCTGGTGTAACCAAAGATGTCATTGGTGTAACGATACCACTACAATATGTTCCTTTATTGATTTTAATATTACGTTTCTGGAAAATTTATAAAATTAATCTTAGTGTTCAAAATTTGTTATTGGGCTGTTCAAATCTGTTAATAATCAAATAAACACAATTAATGTGAATTATCTTTGAAGTTAATTTAGAAAAACCAGTGGTGCAACAATAGATGTCATTGGTGTAACGATATCACTAGAACTTGTCTAGAAAAATCAGTGGTGTAACACAAGATGTCATTGGTGTCAAAATATTCTTTGAACTCGTACATTTTGTTCTTACCTGTTGATACTATGTTTTTCAATGCCGCATGTTGGAAAACCATTCTCAAATGATTATTAAGTAACTGATTTGGCTTATTGCTCCAGAAAGTTTAGTGGTGTAATGGGTCTTGTCAGTGGGGTAACAAAAATATCATTGGACAGTTGCAACATGCATATTTGCTAAGATTTAAATATTTCAAAAGAATGATTTAACAGTTAGACTGATATTTTATAACTGAACGCTTTAATATCAATGTATATATAACACATGTTAAGTCTTAAGTGTAAATGTTATATCAGAAAAATACCATATGTTGCCATTTTATTCTTCTTACACCAAGACAATTTTGCCAAATTTACAATGAAATTACTGAGAAAAAAATGAAACGATTTAATTTATATTTGAAAAAGAAAATAATTTGTAAATAAGGACAAAAGTGGGAAAGTTCTTATCTAACATCAAAGTGAGAAACGTTTGTGTTTCTTACACCAATGACATTTTTTTCAGTTGATACTTTGAAATGTGTATTTTAGAAATATGTTATTACTTTCCTGTTTGCAAATTATCATTTAATGTGTTGACCATTCAAACCAAAAATCAAGTGATAACCCAATATGACGCTTTGAATTTTCTTACCATTTGGCCTTTTTCTTGAGAATGACCCATATGATATATGACTATTTCCTACACTTTTGTTTGTAGTACAGATAGTTGCTCGACGTCCCTTCAGACAAGCAGCGGTGTACCACATGGGCAACAGATGTCAGATATCTGGAAGCATGTTGAACATAAATAATGTACAACTTAAATGCAGTAAGACAACCAGTCTTCAAACAGATGTGACGCAAACCTTCAAGACGCTACGTAGAGACAAGAGCATCTCAGAACCATGTCAATTTGGGCAACGACGACTTTCATTCTGGGCTTATAAAAACATGACAAGCCAAAATTCTGGCACATGACTCAGACGTTCGGACAACCAGTCAAGTTAAGTAACGTTAGAGAACTGGCCTACGTTTCTTTTTTGTTTGTTTGTCTTGCACCTAAGCTGGTATCTGTCTTAGTATCGCTTCTGTTTGACTGATTGCCTGATTGACTATAGCATATCCCATTCTCCTTACTTTCGTTCTGCCTTGACGCTTAAAGTTTTTCACATTTGCTACTTGTATCTAATAGTATCGTTATTTCAGAGTATTTCATCCCGTGAAAGATTAGAGTGCAGGTTAACGTCATATAAAACAACCACCAATCAATTTGTTTTGCTTGTGTGCTGTTCAACGCCGCACTCTGCAATATACCTGCTCTACGACGGCGGTCTATTAATAATCGACTGTGGACCAGACAGTTAATTGAGCAGCATGATAAACATCGGTCTAAGCAACTAGAATACGATGACATGACCAACCAAGTCAGCATGTCTGACCACCCGATTACTCTATCACAGACAAGCATATAGGATCCTGTTTAAAGGAAATGTTAGAAGTGATATAGAAACTGCTTGGCCATGACCAACAGGCAATGTGGTTATGTTTACCCAGCAAACATACGTGTCAGATATCGAGATTGCTGGTCAGTGCGAACGAGGATACGTTCTGATTAACTTGTTGGACACAACAGATAAGGTAGACTGTAGACCGCAAAAGTGTATAGGTCACTGGTTTATTTTGCTAAATAATATCTATTTATGAGAGTCACATTTGAAACAAGTGAGTTTAGTTTTCCGCTGCACGCAACAATATTCCAGCAATATGCCGGCGCTCAGTAAATAATAGCGTCTGGACCAGACAATTCAGTGATCAACAACATGAAAATCGATCTGCGCAATTGGAATACGGTCATATGTGTCAACTAAGTCAACAGCCTCATTATTATATGTTGCATAATAGTGTAAGGTATGCATATAACCTGTAATTAGTGTGAGTGAGTTTAGTTTTACGCCGCACTCAGCAATATTCCTGCTATATATGGCGGCGGTCTCTGAATAATCGAGTCTGGAACAGACAATCCAGTGACCAACAACATGAGCATCTGGGAATTGGGAACCGATGACATGTGTCAACCAAGTCAGCGCGCCTGACCACCCGATCCCGTTAGTCGCCTCTTACGACAAGCATAGTCGCCTTTTGTGGCAAGCATGGAGTGCTGAAGGCCTATTCTACCCCGGGACCTTCACGGGTCTGTAATTAGAGAGTGATTAAAGCTCAGGGTCCTATATCCCCGGGGCCCAGTACCCGACAATGCAAGCACTGCACATACCACAAATCTCATTACCCCACGTGGACGACTTTTTAGGAAGATGCATGGCTCCCTGCTTACAACTTCGCGAAAAAAACACAAAGACGGATGCTGTATAAACTTCCCCACGAGTGAAAAAACGTGCCTTGACTAGCACACCGTGGTGCGTATCAAGGGCAATACCCAGATGTCCAGTCAGCAGGGCGTGCAAGTGACCTGATTGCTTGCAGACACACAGCCTGCCAATATCGACACATTAGCATACGGGCATTTCCAAACATCGTTGTCAGGCGTAAAGTGGACATTTCGGGTAAGTGGCCATGTTTCCACATTGACGTTAGCTCGGTGACACGATGTCAGTAACAATCATGTACAAAAGTGACATTGCTTTATGTGTGGCTTCTGATCCACTGCGATGATACTTGTGTTTGTCCGTTGTTTTGGTGGTCAGCACATATGCACTGGGTAGAACGAAAAAGTATTTCGGCTGTTTCATATTTGTGTCGTTGTATATACTTCTCTCTGCTGAACACCCCGGTACTATTGGGTAAACTGTGGATACAGCTTTGTGTTCATACTAGCACACTGGGGATGCGAGCTTGTGCAAGTTTTTGTACATGCACGAGCGATTCTTGTATTGTGTGAAGGTTTTTTGACTGCTCATTATTTATACCTTGGAAGTGTGGGGAGGGGGCACGTGATGATATTTCTAAAAAAGCATGTAGAATGCGAGTGAGCCCTGTAATTTATGTACAAGGTAAGTGACCCTCCTGCATGTTATGAACAAAATCAATTATTCCACGTCACGATTCCTGCTTTGTGGCTACCATATACGTGTCTTTGTGAACTGACCACTACTATTGTAGCTGGCGCAGATGTGACATACCTTTCAGAGAACTAATTCATTAGGCAACTGTTTCATTAGCATATTGAAATGTTTGCTTGATGTGAGACAAAAGGAGAGAAAAATATATAAATGAACCTAATGGGTACATTCTGTGTGTTTTCAGCGTGGAAAGAATGGCTTCATTCTCTGCAATAGTGAACACAGTTCTGATCACAGTCATCGCTGTTGGGATCCATCTCTCCGTTCACCCCGATCCTGACTCACAGATTCTATCCCCCGAACTAAACTCCTCGTATGACTATATCATAGGTAATAGAGATAAGAAGAGACGAAATATTGTTTATTAATGTGTCACGTGCTGCAGTTCAACAGAACAAAGACGCTACATTATTAAAGGAATTTAAAAGCAGCATAAAACATGCAGGCCAAATATATGGCCTATGAGACACAGATAACAGCAGAATTGTTTGAAAACATTGGCAAAAAAACCCAAACACATGTACACCAACACACACACACGCGCGTCGATGAGCGAATGCCTATATTATTATTGAAGTAGATTAAACACAGTGTGGAGGAATAAGTACAATACCTCAACCTGAAAGGACATTTCCTAGTTGATGGTATTTACTTCGTACATGGAAATGATCTTGTGGCAAATTGTGTCCACACAACACAATTGTCTTTGTAATGCCAAATCATACTAGTTTCCATTTTTGAAGGGTCAAGATTCTATTTAGCAATATATAGGAATACATGTTAAAACTTCACCATTTCTGAAGATAACGATACATTTTTATTCAAACAAATAGCTGTTCACCAAACACACAAACAAAAGATTTTGAAATGTTTGACCAATTAAGGTTAGGGTAAATATTACAGTTTAACATAAAAGATTGTTCGACAAAAAAGCCATTAAATCATAAGCCCAAACACAACACCATTTAATATGGTTTGTAGGCGAAACGTGTCGTCATATGTGCATAAAAGAAGCCAGTTACTGATGTGCTGGGTCACAGACTTATAACGTTGCGAGACGTTACACTTGAGGCGTTTTTTGAGCTGGCAGAAAGAGGTCAGGCAGTTGCAGGACCCCCTAAGTAACTGAAGGAATTACAGCAAATTTAAAGGAATTGCATCTCAAATGTAAACAAACGCAGCCCACTCGCGAAACAATTGCAGCGATATCGGTAATTTAGCGGTAATAACAGAAACACATCGGCCCTATCGGAAGCAATGTCGGTAATACTGGAAACACGCTCGGCCATCTTCGGAGATTTTTCGGTCGCGAGCGGAAACTCACGCAGCAAAACATGGCGTCGTTGGAAGAAGCACCCGTCTCGGTGAGTTTTGTTTTTAGTTCCTACTATTACATTTTTATACTTATCCATCTTTGACCACCCGTGTTGAATGCGTCTAGGTATGAGGTGTTGTCGGGGCAATAGCTTATGTTTTTAGGAAAAGATTGTTAATGCAGAAGAGTGTCACAAGTCATGCCCCTGGAGATTGTTTACATCTGAACATCGAAGTCGTGTTGAATGCGTCTAGGTGTGAGGTGTTGTCGGGGCAATAGCTTATGTTTTTAGGAAAAGATTGTCAATGCAGAAGAGTGTCACAAGTCATGCCCCTGGAGATTGTTTACATCTGAACATCGAAGTCGTGCCGATGATTACGAACGTGCGCTAGATATAACATCATTTTGTTTTGTAAAATGCGTTTAAACTTGTCAATTGCGCTTCATGGCAAGAAACATTATGGCTCATAAACTTCTTCATGGCGCACGTTCATGATGTTCGTAATCATCGGCACGACTTCGTTGTTCAGATGTAAACAATCTCCAGGGGCATGACTTGTGACACTCTTCTGCATTGACAATCTTTTCCTAAAAACATAAGCTATTGCCCCGACAACACCTCATACCTAGACGCATTCAACACGGGTGGTCAAAGATGGATAAGTATAAAAATGTAATAGTAGGAACTAAAAACAAAACTCACCGAGACGGGTGCTTCTTCCAACGACGCCATGTTTTGCTGCGTGAGTTTCCGCTCGCGACCGAAAAATCTCCGAAGATGGCCGAGCGTGTTTCCAGTATTACCGACATTGCTTCCGATAGGGCCGATGTGTTTCTGTTATTACCGCTAAATTACCGATATCGCTGCAATTGTTTCGCGAGTGGGCTGCGTTTGTTTACATATGAGATGCAATTCCTTTAAATTTGCTGTAATTCCTTCAATTACTTAGGGGGGCCTGAGTTGGGATGCTGCAAGTCGGATGGATGCAGCGGTAACTGCTAATCACTTCAAAGTGAGTCAAAGCGTGATAGGGAGACTGTGGCAGAAGTTCCAGGCCAGGGGAATAATTTAATATGCACGAAGACCTGGTAGACCAAGTGTGACTACAGAGAGGCAGGATAGACACTTGTTAAATGTCACCCAATGTAACAGATTCATCACAACAGTGGCTATCCAAGCTGAACACTTGAATGTGAACAACGTCAGGATCAGCTGCAATGCTGTTCGTCCCCGCTTGCATACTGCGGGGCTTCGTTCACGTCGACCTGCTGTTCGCCCACCATTGACACTAAGTCACCGACAGGCCCGTATGACATGGACTAGGCATCTTTCTCGTTGGAATCAACGCCAGTGGTCAGCCTGGTTGTTTACAGATGAGAGCAGGTTTAGTCTGTCCTTTAATGATGGTAGTCGCAGCGTTTTCCATCATCGAGGTGAACGTGTCACAGATGCAACTGTTGCTACCCACAACCGATTTGGTACAGAGTCTGCAATGTTTTGGCCAGCATTTCACTGGACTCACTGACCTTTACGTCATCACAGTGGTCAGTCGAGCCGAGATTTTTAGTGTCATCGCAGTACCGTACCTCCAGCCTATGCATGGGGTTTACGGCTGTGTTCCCATATTGGAGGGTGATAATGCAAGTTGGGTTGGGGTAGGAGAGTGTACAGACGACATCATCAACCACTAACTGTTGAGGAGCTCCAGCGACTCTTAATGAATGGCAGCAGATTCCACAAGCAATTTTTATGAACTTGATACGAAGCATGAGGTCACGATGTAGCAGTGTCAATGACCAAAGGGTTGGCTACACAAGATACTGGTCATCTTGAGACTCTATGATTTCTAAGTGTGCTTCTCTTTAATGCTCTTAAAAATTGTAAATCGTTCATTTAATGTTGCTTCAAACAAATTTTCCATACATTAAAGATGTTATTTAAGTACATTAAAGGTGTTAAAAGTTGTAAGAGGCTCTGTATTAATACCAAGTCTCTTAGAAGCCTTAAGACAACTTGACCCTTCAATATTGGAAGTGAATATATATTGTTCCTTGTTCAACCATGTGGGGATCTGCACTTTCCCAAATCCCCAACTCCTTTTTGTTTTTTATTATATTGCTCTACGAAGACTTCTAGCTCTGTTGCAAGTACACAGTGCTGAAACATACTGTTGTGATGATATTTATACACACAGTTGGGGCAGGATCTGCTGGGTCTGTTCTTGCGTCCCGTCTGTCCGAAGATGGTCACGTGACTGTCCTGCTGATCGAAGCTGGAGGCGATGACAGGAACCAGAAGACGATGGATGTTCCTCTATTGGCGCCACTAAACCAGCAGGGGATATTCGACTGGGCATATAGGACTGAGCGTCAGGAACACGCGTTGAAGGGGCTAACAGAACAGGTAGGAAGAAATAAAGCGCTCAAACGCATATATTACACTGGACTTTAGCACCGAGTACAGTAATGGTACAGCTATATGGCGGTGTGTAAATAATCCAGTCTGGACCAGACAATCCAGTGATTAACAGCATGAGCATCGAACTACGCATACTTAAAAGTGCAAATTGTCCTGTCCTTGACTAGAACGACTAGAACATATACAGTATGGTCACAGACCTGTGGCATCAATCAATGCTTTATGCTTGAGATGCTTAAATCCATACTTATTCACTGCTATTGCATGAATCGATATTGATGCCATGTATCACTAGTATTGTGTACCCGTGAAGGTCCCGGGGTAGAATAGGCCTTCAGCAACCCATGCTTGCCATAAAAGGCGACTATGCTTGCTGTAAGAGGCGACTAACGGGATCGGATGATCAGACTCATTGACTTGGTTGACACGTCATCGGTTCCCAATTCCGCAGATCGATGCTCATGTTGTTGATCACTCTATTGTCTGTTCCAGACTCGATTATTTACAGACCACCGCCATATAGCAGTAATATTGCTGAGTGCGGCGTAAAACTAAACTCACTCACTACTCACTAGTATTGTGTGAACCGACGTTGTTGCCATGGATCACTAGTTTATTAGTCTACGGTTGAGACCCGATATTTGGCAGTGTGCTGAGCGATTCTCTTAACAGCAAACATGATAAAACAATAAACTATATAAAAGGCATTTACAAAACGTTATCACCATGCTTCAAGTTACCGTTTCGTTTTGTTTTGTTGTGTCAGAGGGCCTTTTGGCCCCGTGGTCGAGTCCTTGGGGGAACGAGCCAGTTGAACTACATGGTCTATGTTAGAGGTAACCGCCATGACTACGACAGATGGGCAGCCAACGGCTGTGAAGGATGGAGCTACAAAGATGTTCTTCCATATTTCAAGAAGTCAGAGGACATTCAAATACCCAACTTGACCAAATCAGGTACTATCCTCCAACGATTTAACAAATATCGACCACGATAACCAGTCATGGAAGGGTGTTTTTGTGCTTTTCAAAACTTTTCAAATCTCGACTTTCACGTAATATATAAGATAAAACAAGTCTAAAGTATTTCGTATTGCTGAAACTAAATTCCGGAGCTCAAGTCATGTGTTGATGATCGCTTGTGTCCTTTTTGTATCATTCCTAATGTTGAAGATAAATATCATTTCTTTCTTGAGTGTCCATTTTACAATGATCTTTGAGAAAATACAATTCCCAAATATCATTTAATAATCTCCCATCACACGAGAATCTGTTTCAACTGTTCATGACAAAGGATATAATTGTCATTAGTGATATTGGAAAATACTTATACCTACGTCTTAAAAACGTAATACATTTTTGAGATTGTAATATCTGTATATCTTGATGTGTATCGGTGTTATGCCATGATAGCATCCATGTTAATGATTATACTGGCGCGCGTTACACTAGGCACATGGTATAACATGTTTTATGGGCCTGTGGTCCAGTTATTGAAATAAACACCTTTCTTTCAGTAGTTCATGAGAAATACTTCCAAGTATATAAGTATAAAGCTGAAGGTAGCGGATCTGTTATCTTAACCCTATCTGACCAGCACAATACCAGATACTGGTTCCCGATTATGTCAGAGGCTTGTAATCTGTGTGGCCAACAGCTGGCTTAATATTGTGGAACGTGGTCGGCTTGTCAGTGCTGTTTACAATTCCTGGTAACACGTAACGTTAGTACATGTGTGGTCATATTCGAAAAGACAACATCATTAGAGCAAATGTTGGGTATATCAAAGAATCAAAATATACTACAAAACACAATTTCTTCGATAAGCTTCGATCTAAACATTTTCAGTGAAGTACTACGACCTGACGAAATCTCCACTGACGATACCTGTAGTTTGTAGACCCTTCTGAGACGGGTTCATTTTATAAATTATAAATGCTGTCTTGATAGTCGAGCATATGATATTTAAATGACATACGATTCCAGAAATACCATCAAAATATACTTTCTAAGGTCAGTATTCAAACCTGAATACCGGGGCATCATATATATTGGATGTCCATAATAACGATAGCAACGTCTAGCTGACTCGTCAGACGTTAGTAAAGGATCTGATTACAATATCAAGTTTGATGCAATGTTCCTCTCTGACACATAACTAACTTGACTGGAACGTACGTCTCTCATCTTGTCCAAGATATTGTATGGATTTCAGTTTCTTTATTCTTCCTCCTGAATGGATCTGTAGTAATGTCGAAATGTTGTGTGGGAAAGAACAAAGAAGCTTTGGTCAATAAAAGGGACATTGCCCCTCATCTTGTTAGGAGAGTTCGTCATAACCATATGATGTCAACACTGTATTCTCATATTGGTATACACTGTAGTGTGGTGCCACTTACACAATAAATATTAATATGACGACTACTTGAATGAACAACTTGCCACAGATCTTTCTTTTGACGCCATTTTAGACAGGGCTCGTTACTCCCATTTCCACAAGTGAGGTAAACAGAACATAAGCGACGATGGGATAAAGAGTTGTCTTCCTTAGACTACTGAAATATTTGATTTAGAAATCTGCATGGCATACATGTATGAAAATGTCTTTACGCCATTGTGTAGCACCACAGTGACGTTTACGAATATTCATAAAGATGATCCTCTCTTCCTTGTTTTTCTGCCAGATTATCACGGCTATGGAGGTCCGCTGACTGTGACTGGGGTCTCCTCAATACCCCTCTCAGACCACATCATCAGGGCGGGGGTTGAGATTGGCTACAATGAGACAGACAGTAATGGAGAAAGTCAAGAAGGTGGGATGCCCCGTCGTTGGAATGCTTTCTTATATATTTACAGTAATATTCTTTCCCTTAATAGAAAGATGAATCTCATTCCGTGAGTACATTTTGATCACGAACAAGTACATATGTTATATGTGATACATTTATAAAGGTGAAAAACCTGCTGCAACTGTCACTGGAACGAAAACACAATCGTTCCCATGGTTACACACCAAAACCCTATCCCATTATCACCCGACGTCACAACCCCACTCAAGCTGAATATGCTGCTCTATTTGCACAACCCTGCCTCATGGTGGTTATCTGTTATTCTCAACTGTTTCAAGGATTTAGCAGAGTGCAGGCAACAATAAAGAACGGAGAACGCGTCAGTACATCCAAGGCGTTCCTGTGGCCAGTGATAGACCGAACTAACCTGCACGTCCTGGCAAACAGTCACGTCACAAAGGTACATCTTTCCACCCTGAGACTGAAGATACTGTATTGTTCACAATATTTCAATCACGGGCACCCTTTGAATGAAATTTCATTGTTTCCCGGCATGTCATAGGCGTGAAAACCCGGTTCGGCACGGTACAAAGCTGTTTCCTCCATTTTTGTCATGATATAAGATACTGGATTCCATGATAACACATGAGAATCATTAAGCATTTTCACTTCAAATCAGGAATTTGAAATCTCTGTTGGAAAATGAATAGGTATCTGAAATGCCCAAAAAATAATTTCCTCATTGTAGTCCTCAAAAAAACGACCTTCCAAACTGTTATGTATTCAGGTAATGATAAACCAGAAGAAAGCGGTTGGAGTTGAGTACGTCAAAGATGGCCGTCTGTATCGAGTACGCGCATCAAGGGAGGTAATCCTGTCAGCTGGCGTAGTTGGTTCGCCACAGTTGCTCATGCTGTCTGGGGTAGGACCGCAGAAACATTTGGAGGAGATGAAGGTGAGAATACGAATACTAGGTACGATGATGTCTAATGGTTCAACTGCATTTTCATACTGTTGTCAGTGAAGGACTTTCACTTGCCAGAAGATCTTCACAGCCCTGTAATCCTTGAAATCACCGTAACAGAATACAGTCAGATTAATGGTACCGATCAGATCGACTTACGTTGGACATATTTTAGTGTTAGTGTAACTCCTCAGTAACACATATTTCTATTTTGGTAAAAACCGAATCTCGTTTTAGGTCGAAATGTACCGGTTCTTGTAAATGTAGGTCTGTTTTGTACCTAACACCAGATATGTTCTTCGAAAAATAGAGTTAACATCAACAACACTGGCAGAGGCACATCACACTATTGTCCAGGGTATACGTTTCGAAAAGAACTCTACTAGTATAGTATATTTTGGAACGTATTCCCTGGAGATTATTGCATGACTTGACTCGCAAGACAGTTTTCATGTTGCAGAGTTTGCATCTTATTTCATTTCCGAGTGTTGTGTTGTCTTCATTGCCACGTTCTTTTCGGATTGGTTGATTGGATGGGATAAACTTTACTACTTTGTCTCCAGGTTTTTCAAATGCTATTGTTATTACATGTCTAATCTGCGAGTTTGTTTTCGCTGTAATTTAAAGATACAGGTCCACGCTAATCTCCCGGTGGGTGAAAGGGTAGAGGATCACATGAATCTACCGATGCAATCGACAATCAAGACTCCAATATCCCTTACAGAAAAGAAAAGTGAATCACTAGGAACAATGGTCGAATATATGGCACTGCGATCTGGTCAGTGAATAAGTGTGTACCAATATGTGAACCCGTCCCCTGTTTTCGTGGCAGTGCGCTAACCTATTTGTTTACTTGTGATGCAGAAAAGCCAGGTTCGATTCCTCACTTGGGTGCCATATAGGACGCCCATTTCTGAAATCCCCTGTCGCGATATGGCTTTGAAGATGTCCAAAGGGGCGATGATAATCATGTCCAAATTCAACTTTAATCCTTCCTATGCTTTGAGTCAGGTAAATACTTAGTGTTGTAAGTTGTAAACCTTCCTTTACAGTTAATGTCAAGGTCAAATGGGTCACTAATAATGCGACCAGGAGGCAATAGTGTATTCATTTCAAGGTTGCATTGATTTAAAAAGTGAAAAACAAATTTTGCTCCCCTTCTTTGAAGTATTGTGGCCTTGTCAGCAAAACGTTTCATAATCATGAGGAAAGCATAATAGCATTTTTCATGAAATATATAATATTTCGAGGATTATTTATAACGCGCGGTTCTATCAAAGGTTATCTAGCCAATGCCGGTTCGGAAACAATGGCGTTTGCTAAGACGAAAACCGATGAGCCAAGTCCTGATGTACAGTTGCTCTACCTGTGCTTCTCCATGAGCGGATCAGTTGCAAAGGCTTTGAACACTGCCAGTAAAGTAAGAACTTACACCACGTTTGTATGGAACATAATGTCCCAGTGTGTTGTATTCCCGCATCTTAAGCAGACTATTGATTAACCACGCCTGAGTCCGACTTCCTTGTCTTTTAAAAAGTTTGTAAAAACTGGATAAATGAGACAAAACTTTTGCTTAACGCTAACTTTCTGTACCATCTCTAACAATAGTTTAAGTATCGTTTGCTGGGGAGTCCATTCTCACACGGAATTACGTCAGAGTTTCATCAAAGGTAATATTTTTTATACACATAAATGTAAAATACTGAACTGTCTGAGTTTGAGAATGATTGTTTGTGGTTTGTATGTATTCGTGCACCAGCACCGAGGTTTGGTGTTTATGCAAAAGCCACATCGATACTTTTAACAAGTCAATATATTTAAAGATAGCAAATGACACAGATATGTTGCTGTCAGGAGTTATTTTTTGGTTTCGAATGGCTAACTGTGTCTTATCCGTGTGTCTCAAGAAAGAAGTGGTCAGTTTTACATTTAAACTTTGGACAATTTTAATGTCGTTAATCGAATTTTCTCTGACAAATAGGGTTTAAATTTCAAACAAAATTGGAAACATACAGTAAATAGAATATTTCATGAAATATGAAAGGAAATCGACATATTTCCATGTATTTCCATAATGGAAGGATTTCGCTGTTGTGTGCAAGGATGCTGGCTGCCACCTCTGACGATTCACTTCTCCTGTGTATTGGTAACACACCCCTTGAACAAACAGTCACTATTACTCACTCATAACCAGAGACTGGGAACCATATTGGTGTGTTCACATGTGTTATTACTGAAGAATAGTCTCATACACTGTAAGTCTCATATACTGTAAGTCTCATATACTGTAAGTCTCATATACTGTAAGTCTCATATACTGTAAAGTCTCATATACTGTAAGTCTCATATACTGTAAGTCTCATATACTGTAAGTCTCATATACTGTTTACCAGGTTGTTGAGTATTACAACTGAACGTCAGTGGAAGGTTTTCTCACAGTACCGGTTCTCCTCCGACCTAAAAGCAGGGGAACAATTCGCCTAAGGAGCACCAACCCATTCGAGTATCCTGTCATCAACCCCAACTACCTGTCACATCCTGATGACGTCAAGACTATAGTCAGAGGTGACAATCAAGTCTATGTTCGGCTAATGTTTATACATCATTGTCTGTTTAGACCACCAAGGTTCATGTTTAGCTTTAAATGACGTAGTCAAACATATTTAAATGTATGGCCACATCGTTGAGACTAAAATTATTTCAGACTAGTTTAGAATATGTATCGGCTAATACTGTTCATGATGCGAGAATCATTAGGTCAGAACTGATACTGAAATTTATACTTGAAAATGGAAAATTATTCTTTGCTTTTCCACTAAAATATGTAAATGTAAGAACATGTGTCCCAACATGTGTTATCTGAGGCTCTGCAATTCGCTGTACAGAGGTGATCCCCAATGGAAGATGATCTCTGGTTCCAATCCCGTTTGCTCTGGACCCGGTTGTATCAAGGCGTAATTGTGTAAACACCAAGTATACTCTAGTCATTGACTAAATTCTTAATGTTTGATTAGTTAATGGAGTGTTTAAATACGGTTGTATAAACCCTTATTTAAACACCCATTAACTAAGTATGCCTCTAATGAAGGTCCCGTCATTAAACCATCATTAACTTAGGGAATCCCCTACTTATTATCCATGACGCTTTGCCGGCAAACTCTAATCTATCATCTGCGTGTTGGCTGTCGTCAGAAATTGTTGTAAAATTTTTGAAAGTTGTGACATACAGACCTAGCTGAAGATCATATTCAACATTCAACAACAAACTGACTAACTCCAATCCTTATGACTAAAAGCAGATATGGGACAAAATTATCAATAGCCTGGGGGTAAGCCATAGAACGTCCAAATTAATCAAGACAAAATGGGACAGTATGTTTCAAACTGCAAAAAGAAAAGAGTTTTCGGACAGGTAGCTGATGGAACATTATGTTGTCTTCCATGTTGATAGGACTAACGATGGGTTAATGATACCCCCAAACCTTCACTAGCTTAAAGATGGATTAATGAAGGGATTCATTTATCAAGTGTTTCATGCAACTGAAGATAATCAATGATTAACCAATCATAGATAATTAACGATTAAAGCTTTATTTAAGTTTGATACAATCGAGTCCAGATCATTTTTCTGCGTTTGTTAATACCGTGCACGTGTTTTTGGTTTCAACACAAAAGTAAACCTGCACCAGTGTCCTCAAAAATTATCAACTTCAGCGCTTCAAACTACCCATTTAACATTTAAATCATGGCGGTTCGTACTCACCACAAGACCATCAGTTGCAGGAAACGTTACTCTTAGGTCTGCATTTTGAATCCATTCGTACGTATAGACCCTGTAAGCAATAGGAACGTGATGTGGCCCTATGGAGATTCGGAGTTGAAATGACTGTCCACAACTTTGAAAGAAGCGACCAAAGGGGATTGGATGGTCGTATGTACTTGTAGTTTGAACATTCTCTTTCTGGATGTTATCCCGAATACAGTATGCAGTGTTGTAGAATTTGTGCGTGATCTGAAGTTATGTTCGATTCTCCAGGGATTCGGCTAAATCAGAAACTTCATCAGACAAAGACATTTAATAATATCGGAGCCCAGCTTGATGACCGACCCTTCCCGACATGCACCACTATGAAGTACGACTCTGATGAATACTGGGAGTGTTACATCCGGGCAATGGCGACAACAGGCAACCATCAAACCGGCACGTGCAGAATGCGGGGTGAAGCAAGTGACCCCAACACGGTGGTGGACCCAAGGTTAAGGCAAGTGCCGCGTGTGTCTGCATTGTTTGTTTTTGTCAGACGACTCAGTATATTTCAGCTGTACAATATTCGATTCTGGAACAGACAACCCTATGATTGACATCACTGATCGGCGTAAATGGAAAGGGCTACGATCAGCCAACCTCGACCAGCTGAGCCAACACGATCCCATGAGTCACTTTGTTTATGTTATATGGCTGTGTGTCAGCTCAGGAGGGTAACCCAAAGGTCATAATCGACGGCATCTGTAGATCCGGGCTTGGGGAAAGGAAACAACTCAGTAAAGAGAATGCCGATGTCGCAAAAACGGAAAGTTTAATGAAAACCATAATATTTATCATGTTTCAGAGTAAAGGGAATCTCTGGACTGCGAGTCGTTGACGCCTCCATAATGCCAAGCTCGGTATCTGGGAACACAAACGCCCCCGTCATCATGGTTGCAGAGAAGGCAGCAGACATGATCAAAGCAAATGTGTAGAAGATACACTCAGTTTAGTAAGGGGATCGGCCAGTAGGAAGAGACAAAATGGACATGTCACCACACATGTGGCCTGAGGCGGTGTCCTAGCCTAGCTGTTAAAGCGTTCGCTCGTTACCCTGGAGACCCGGGTTCGATTCCTCACATGGGTACAAAGTGTGAAGCTCATTTATGGTGTCCTGGTATCGCTGGAATATTGCTAAAAGTAGCGTACAACTCTCAGCGTACTCCCTCCCTCACTGATGTGCTCTTAAGACGACACGGGGGTGTGAGGCAGCGAAATGTCGCATCGGTTCTCTGTATCTATGTCATATGCCCGTGTTTCATAGACACGCTTCAGATGTACTTAGAATCGCAGCACAAACTCCTGAAACGGAGATCTAGAGTTTATATTATTGTGCACCTGTTTAGGCTATAAATTATTTTTGTTTAGAGACTTGTGTTGCATAATGAGCACCTGCATGCGGCCATAAACATGAACATGGTTGTTGCCAAAACGGTTGGGCAAGCCCTCACTAATGCCGATAAAACACACACACACACACACACACACACACACACACACACACACACACACACACACACACACACACACACACACACACACACACACACACACACACACACACACACACACACACACACACACACACACATTTTATTTCTTTTGTGTGTGTGTGTGTGTGTGTGTGTGTATATATATATATATATATATATATATATATATATATATATATATATATATATGCTATGTAAAAGAAATAGCAGAAATAAAAAAAATGCTAAAGAATCCTCCCCAAAATAGCAAACCCAAATACTAGAATTCTGTTGCAAAAATGTTGTATTTTCAAACATGTAAACTCGTCCACAAACAGACGTTGATGCATGAAGTTTTACAACAGTTTAGAATAGTAATATTGTCTATGCAACACAGTGGAAACTTTTAGATAACGGGGACGTTGAGCGCGATGGTGACGACGTAGCACGACCTCCACGGCTTTCCTGGCACTCAAACGAATTTTTTTCAACCTATTCGGTACAGTTTGACCTGACATCCACTGAAGTCCACGTCACCCGTGGCAGTACGATTACTCGACTGTAATACCTGGATGTACGATCTTGGGTTGCAGTGGTAACTCGAGGTCTGTCTGTAAGGGGACGGCCATTTGTTGCCTGTTTGGTTGCAACGAGCTGCAAACCATGATATCTTGCTCAGACTAATATTCAGATGCCTGGCAACAGAAGATTGGTATTCTCCAGCATGCATTCTTTCAATGTTCCGTGTCGCAGAGCCATGACGTGACGTAGTAATTTGACTTTGAAACTCCTCCAGAACGAATGCCAATTTCTAAGAGTAATCTACATTTTCATTGCCAGACGGTAAATGCTTTTTGCTGCACAATTTCAACTGGAAGGTGATTTCTGTTGCGTTGTGGCCATGCCTTTCTAATCCTTGTGAGAAATCTCAGAATCTCATTACGTCAAAATCAACATGTTTTTACTTTCGCAGTTATATAAAATCATGTCATCAACGCTTTTGTTTCTTATTTTGACGGCTGTTTTAACCCAATATGTAATTAATAGATAAATTAAAAAATGTAAATCTCCTATGCGTTTCTTTTTGGGATAGTATATAAAGCTTCGTAACCTATCGGGCTTCCACAAAATGGATTGGTACTTGCCTGGTGACACTTTATTATGTGGCTGAACAAACAGAACCCGCCATGCTCGTGTAATACACTGAACCTCCACCTATACGGACCCTAATTAACCGGAAACCTCTTATATCGGACGATATTTACGTGAAACGAAATATGTATTTTCTGAAAATGCTTTATTAGGACGGACGGTGTGTTTCAATTACCACAGGACAACAACCACACAAGATGTATGTTTTGCAGTTCAACATCCGCGTGCGGCATGCAAGGGGCGGGTGTCTTGTGATCTGTGTTATCTGCTCAAGTCATTATACATACTTCTTATAAATAAATGTTCGTTGTATATCTGGACTTGTGTTTGGATTCTGTTTTCTTAATCTTATTCTTTTATTTCGACGGAACCATGCGTGATCCACCCAAATCAGTTTTACTTAAACCATGACCTGCACATCACCTCTGTCTTAAAATGAATGTTGGTTGATCAGGGTTAAATGTACACCAAATACAATATTTGGAGATACTGAAAGTCATAATTCTTGTGACAGTTATATTCCGACATTACGTGATCGCGACAGGCCTAACAAGGGCCAAGGGAATCTTAACGACGACGGAACACGGTGTGTTATATGTCAAAATATGTCCCCCCAAAGCAGTCAGTACCATAATGGTGCGTTGTTTTGTGCATCTGTAGAATTTGTATTCTGAAGTGATTAGGTTATTATTAATTCGTTTAGCGTTAATTCGATAATGTCAGTATAGGCGAGGCTCGGCCTTGCTGTATTGTCAAAATGAGCATATGCATAGAGGACAGTGGTTTGCATCCTCTCTTCTCGGCCTTAAAGACATAACAGAGGGTGGGCTCGTATGTGTCCGTTTTGGTTGCAGAGTGACTCGATCTAAGACAGAAATGGATAAAGAGATAATGAAATACTGTCATTTAAATATAAGAGTTAGTGACAGCGTTTTTTCAGCTCACTTCAGCACTTCGCTCACTTGTTGAGAAACGCATAAAGGTACGGGTGACCTGAGATCCCAGTAATCTTACGGGACGTGAAAAAAACATTTCACTTCATCTCTCGATATGTAGGGCTACTTGTACATTTGTGGATGGCTTATAAAATATTTCTTTTATTTACCTGAGTGAGAAAGTATGTGTACCGGCTCGGTGCAAGTCTCTATTGTAATCGGATGTAAATGACTCGGTAAGGGCCACCACAGTTTGTTCCCACTTCCACGTCCGGTTCGACAATCCAGTGATCAACAGCATGAGCATAGATCTCCGCAACTGGGATACGATGACACGAGGCAACCAAGTCAGCGAGCCTGACCGTGGGGTCAGAGTGAATTAGGCAAAGGTAATACAAAGTTATCACCATCTACAGGGAAGGATAGAAAATGTGTACACATATTCACTGTCGCGCGTACTCAAGGGTCATAACAGACCGTTTTGGACGGGACTCGGGGACATTGGGAAGCACTGAAAGCGTATCATTATCTCTTGTATGGCCATGAAAGCTTCACGCCACCCCATCCTATCAACGATACCTGAAATAGAGCGTTCAGTTGAAACGGTTGTCAAATGGCACCGAAGAGTTACATAATACATGTATAACATGCATAATCTTTTCGTCTTTTCAGAATGTTTATATCGCGTTTGAAAGAGTAAATATAACACGGAAAATGGAGACAGGATGCCCATTTTATATCAAAATATAAACTTAATTGTAAGTATTGCTGTGGATATTGCAAGGCGTGTACGCCTCGCTAAGACATAAATACAATATTTGAACACACAATGCTAAGACCCGTTGCCTCTTAAATTGTTCGATGATCAGCCATAAATAAATATGAACCAGTTTATCTGTAAGTGGATATTCAGGTGTATCTCACAGCTACACCGTGTGTATGTAGGCCTGGATGTTGTACAATAGGAGTGTTGTATATATGTCTTTCTGTTGACAAGGAATGAAGTGGTCCAAACGTATTTCGACCAGAGTAAACATTTTGGCCATTCCCACGGGAGTGAGTGAGTATGGTTTATCGCCGCTAATAGCAATATTCCAGTAATATCACAACGGGGGACACCAGAAATGGGCCTCATGCACCGTACCCATGCGGTGAATCGAACACGGGTCTTCGGCGAGACGAGTCAACGCTATAACCAATAGGCTACTACACAGCCCTCATTTTCATGGGAAACAAGAACACGTTATTGAATTGAATCGCGCTAGAAGAGACTGTGTTTTTTCTTTGTTGGTTGAAAATATGATTGGCTGTTCGATTTGTATTGTTTGCCATCCATTGAATCACTCCTCACATATTAACTACATGCTGGCGGTCTTTAAATAGTCGAACCTGGACCAGACAATCCAGTGACTGACATCATGAGCATTGGTTTGTGAATCGGGATGCGATAACGTGTCCACTAAGTCAGTGACCCTGGCCATTCGATCCCGTTACACTGGCAAGCATGGGTTGATGACCGGTTCTAACCCGGACCTTCACGGGTAGGGGATCGTGAATTGATTGTGCTCACAAATATGAAACACTACCAGGAAGTATTCTGTTAAACCTATTTGCATATACTGTCATCGATGTACGTCCTCCACACCTGGTACATTTTGTCAGGATTCACATCCACACTTACTTCCCGTTTCTTAGTCACAAAGTCACATATGTCAACGTTATAATTCCTGTCAGAGAAAAATGTTTGAAATCCTTTGATTTGCACCTTAATGATTCTAGACAATATTGCCGTGATATAAACATCCTCCATTCTCAGATAAGGCACATATTCAGAGGCATCCACAAGCTTAGATGAAATTTCCATGGGCATAACATAGAAGTATCCAAGTATGTAAGGAGGTATCAGAACATAAGGGTATTCTTGGAAACTTAACTGATACTTCCCTGTCCTACGGGTCACAGACAAAAGCACAACGTGTCCACACAATGACGTTGACCACTCTGGGGACTGAAGTCTTTGCAGCACCTGCGGTAGATCTACAAACACATCGTCGTCCACTTTCATCACATGCTGCGTCCCAGGGCAGTTCTCCCTTGCCCATTTGAACGCCATCAATATTTTCTTTGTCACGTGAAGTCCGTAAGACTCCTCAATTCCAATCTGAAGGATGTCGCCATATACAGATGCTTCCATTTGGAGTCTATGGATTAAAGTTAAATCACTTGAATGTCCGAACAGATATACCACCTTTACAGTTGTGGCTACGTGTCTGGCTGGCCAAAGTTCACTTCTGGACACGCTCCCCCAGGTGTCTCTGATGGCTTTTCTTTTTGCATATGCCTGTGCCGTAGACAAGACGAAGATAAGTAAAGATGGGTTGTTGGTTCCGCTGCATACGTTTTCAGGGGATGTGATGTACTTGTACTTCAGCTGGTTCACTTGCCGCTCCCGGCGATAGTAATATGACCTCCCTGGGTACATCCATGACAACAGATACATTGCTATTAACATGAAGAAAAGTACTTGGACCCAGCGTCTGGTGATAAAGATTAGGTAATGTTTCAACACTCGACCTCCTCGTCGTATGATTGCAATCATGGTTAGAGTATATCTCATTCTGAAGCATGCCTTATATGGGCGGACGACCAACAAGGATTTTGCCCGCCGAATCATCTTTACTGTAATTTGAGTTTTCCTGAAACGAGAACCAGAACAGCATGTTTTCAACTATCTTAACTTGTTTCCATATGCTCGAAAAAAGGAATGGGTTTTCGCCGTTTTTAGCAACATTCCAGCAATATTCCAGCAATTGGACGACTGGGGACACCAAAAATAGGCTTCATATAGAGTACGAACCTGGTCTTCGGCGCGACGAGCGAAAAAACGCTTTAACCATTAGGCCCCGTAACAGGAAAAATGAGTACACCAAAAGAATTAGATGAAATACCTTCGAGGACAACACAGGAAGAGTTGTGTGAGTATGCTCCTATAATGCTGTAAATAATAAATACTTCTTGATCGTATGATGCGCGTGTAAAGAAGCTGTCAAGTATTCAATTCAATTCAATTCTGTTTATTCAGTATTTAGGGCCTTGAGGCCTACAGTACAAATACAGGTACATTTTATGCAGGTCACGTGTTGTGATTTACAGTTCTTGCTTTGAATACATGTTTTAAGTACAATGCGGTTGTTTTAATAACATCAATATTTCTAGCATTGATAAGATTGGACAGTGTGTGCTTATCTGTAACAGGCAATGAAATAAATGACAGATATTTGGCTCTTAAGTTGGAGTACATTGTGCACACAAACAATATATGAAATTCATTTTCAATATACCCTAGATTACAGTGTCTACAAATGGATACACTTAGATCTAGTCTCTTTTGGATTTACGTACATGATTAACTCTCAGATCATGGAAACCTATTCGTAATTTAAAAAACGCCCTCATCAGACCTTTATCTTGCAAGTGTGTAAAATTCAGGCTCTAACAAAGTTTTATGGGAGGAATAAAATTCTAAAAAATTTGAGTCATTAAGTGACATCAACCATTCTTGTCGAAAAATATCTTCAAGGCGATGCTTAAACATACATAGAAAGCACTGTTCATTTCCAACATCCTGCGATATCCAAACATAAGAGAAGCCAGTTGAAAAAAGTAATTGTCTAACCTCTGACGTCCAATTTCGCTTGCCATTATCATCCTGCATTTTTAAGAAAATATAACTTTGCCTTGGGTATCTAAATGGTTCCATTCTCAATAATTTAAGCCAATATTTTATTACTCTTATTCTACTTGACACAAATATATTACAGCGCCCAGTTTCACCCAAGATAGCCTTATTAGAGGCAAATTTTCCAAGCTTTAGGAAATGTTTAAAAAATGAAGCGTGTACCTTTTCTAAACAGTGAAAATATTTAGTTCCCCAAATTTCGGATCCATATAAAAGGATAGGTAAAATTTTACAATCAAATATGGTACTGGCAATTTTAAATGAAATAAAGGGATTCTTTTTAAAAAGCTGGTAAACAGATTGTGTAGCCTTAGCTGCTTGAGTCGCCAAAGTTTTACAGGCTGTTGTCCAGTTCAGTCTGGAAGCTGTCAAGTAAATACTGTTTGTTTCTTCAGTCTTGTCCAGACAATATTTTACTCACTGACATCCACACCCTACACTAATAGTGTTGAGCAGTGTATTTACAGTGATGTACCTGAGACGCCCCGGTTTATTTCGTAAAGTCTGTCTCTGTGGTAATGGGACGGAGGGCTATCACACTTTCTTAGATAATTTGAAACTGCATGTCATAGTATTAATATATAAATGCACATATGCCCTTCCAAAATAATATATCCATATACGTGGGTCATCGGTATACTGAGAGTTGTTCTTGTCATTCATAAGTTACATGTTATATACAGTTTAAGCTGTCTAAACCGGTACTCACTGGGACTAAAGAAACAATCCAGTTTGAACAATGAGCCGGATTGCAGAGCTGATGATAAATGTAGAAGTCACGGATGGGACAGACTTTATGCCAGCGTTGACAACTTGCCGGATTGGATAGATGCCGGTTTTGATAGCTTCCACTGTAATTGTTAAAGGTTATATTATATGCTGATCCTGCATGCGTGTACATTCGTTCGTTCATTCATTCATTCCTTTGTTCTCTGGTTCATTTTTTTTATCTCCATGGTTACATCCACCTGGGAAGGAGCATATTATGGATCACGTGACCTATATATTATGCATACACTTACATAATTTATTCGATGTACTTATCAGCGTAAACAATCAGTGTACGTGCTTTATCCTGTACTAAATTACAGAAAAGTTAATGAATGTGTGCGCTTACTTACAAATAAACGTGTGCATATTGCCCTCAGTACTTTTGTTGCCTTCAAAATCATGATCATTACTTAACACTCCAACATCCTTTTCACAACAGATTAAAAGAGTACAGATTGAATACATGCACTGGTCGTCTTCACTTACACTCACCATATATAATATAATACAATAATTATACAATCGCAAGCATTGTGTATGTCGATGTGCCGGCATATATTCATCAAACGTTTTCATTAGTGAAAGCTAGCTAGTGTTGGCCTGCTTGCATAAAGTGTTCACAAACCAACCAACTGGTTTATTACTGTGTGCGTCGTTAAAAAATATACAAAAGTTTGCAGTATGTATATCGTGTTCCGATATGAGTTGGATCTGTGTTCAGTCTTGCAAGGGACGACAAAGCGTATATCGATAGCACTAATGGTATCCATGATTTAGGCTAAGTTACTGATACAATTGAAATGATAGGACTGCGGAGTAAAGCAACATTCATCCACATCCTCTCAGCGCCAGTTCATCACTCATTTAGACCAACCGATACCCAAATGCAGTTGAGAGACACGTCATGGATAAGTCGTGGAACTGGTAACAATAACACAATCATGATGTTTAAGTTAGTTTCCCGTCGTTGTCGTCTGTAAGTCACCTCTGAGTAACCAAAAGATAACCCGGAAGATCGAGACAAACTTTTTGCATCAAAAGCGATCGTGTGATTACTGTAGATTTAGGTCAGACAAGCTGGGTCAACTGAATGTGTCAGCTGCAGGCGCCCAGTGTTCGGGCTAAACGCTGTGACAGTCCGTGAGTCACGACATGCCCGCTGTAGGTACGAGTTTAACAAGTTGATAACGGAGCTTCAGATATGATGCTGTAAGAAAACGGTTGCTGTCTAGGCCGGTCGAGGTTCAGCTCTACTACGCTAATCACTTCAGATAGTTTAGAGGAGTTCATAATGAGCAGGTTTTACTGTTGTCACACTTTAGCCGTTTCAGTAACTGAACATAAATTATGAATAACGATAACCTCAGCTGATACGCTGATATGTCGAATCTGATTGTGATGTTTCTGGTCCCCGCCCTCGTATTTTCATACCCACACGTCTCCTGGCTTCGGACGTTTGTGTTTTATGAATTATAAGTCAAGTCTTGAACCTATTTCCCCGAACAAAGACACTAATTTCGAATGAACTATTACATGTCCCGTGCGTATGCATATTTTTGCGCCAGGTTAGGACGTGCACCAGCAAAGGGCAGCTAGGGGAGATAACTGTTATCAACATCTTATCATGGGCAAACACAAAGCACCAGCCACGCTCTTTTGGGGAGTTTGGGATGGGTGCTTACCGTCTACGGTAGTCTTGTTGTTTGAGCAAATTATATGTCCACAGTGACAATAAGACTGCGAAGTGCCTTACCTAAAAGCATTGTGTTCAGACTTCTTGTAAACGTCACTCCACAAGCTGAAAGCGCGAGTAATGTAAGCGGTACTTCTGTTGGCTCTAACAGCCATAATAGATGGTGACATTTGAATCGCAGTAAATGATGTCAAACAATGCTAGGCCAGGACATTTAAGTCATAGAATAATGTCGGTAGCAACAGCACTATATCCTTATTAAGTCATGCCTCAAGCTAGCAGCTGAAGGGAATATTCAGCAATGTCTTCAGCATCGGTGGAATACATGGAATGGTTGTCAAGGCTACGGGGAGGGAAGTGAAGGTGAGTATTTCTTAATGGTTGGAGTAAAAAGTACATTACACACGACACAGGGCTGGGATTTATCTAGATCTTCCAACCGGATATCCTGTCCCCTATTACATGCCCTTGGATGTTTCAGTGGATCTCAAAAACAAAGGGACCGTTCATAATTAATGGCTAGGGGTGGTGGTGATGATTATAAGGGAGGGTCACCCATTTTGTTCTGGCGGGGTAGAGGGGTCATAATCAATTTTGTACACATGTATTAGAGGGTGGTTCATTGATTTTGTACATGACAAGCAGGGTGAGTCTCTTACTTTGTACATTAGTTTATTCTCTTTTTTCTTATTTTTTTCTCTTTTTTGAGGTGGGGGTGCGGGGAGGGGGTGTTATTCACATTGTACACGCAACACATAAATATCATCATCACCCCACCCCCAGCCATGTATGTCCAATTTAATATAATATTTCCAATTGGCATTGTTGCAACCAGGGTCGAGGCGGATACAAGTCATATGCACACGTACATATAACGATGTGACAATGAATACCTGAAGCTAACTGAGGTCTTATTATTACTCAAACATAATTAGGTCAGAGAATATGCGTTCATAATCAAAAGTGAATGTGATTAAACCACATTAGCTATGCACACTATAATAGCGGAGTCTCCTGTTACTGTCTTTAAACAATCTGTCACGTGACAATCCATGTGCCCTACAGCTGCCTGTGTATATGAGTGTTACCGCCCCCAATCCTAATCTTATACATAAACATTGCTGGAACTCATCAATAATACATATGCATTTGTTTTCTAAACGATATTCAATAAACTGTTTATATATTACCTTGGTTACTTGTGTCCACAACATCGAAGGAAAACATCATCATCAACAACAAGTACAACGTTTCCTACTGCGAACAGGTGTGTTGGACCTCGACACAGGTTATAAAGTATAATATTTCATAATCCGCATACCCCGGTATCCGTACGGGCGTAATGATCTTCAACTCGTCATCATGGTGTCTGGGTATCGTGAACGCCTGACACAGCAATACACAGGGAAGCAGATCGCCTACATCATTGTACAATCTCCAGTATACACTGTCGCTGATAACGTCTTTACGACGGTGGCAATGAAGGTCAAGCAGTTTCTCCACGTGGTCAACAATTGTCTGCTCAAACTTTTACGATCTGTGTTGAGGGTGTGCCAATAAATGTAACGTAACATTAGGCACGTTTTTGTGTAGTTTGTGTGTCAGTTTAATGACATGGCGTATACTCCATGTCTTCGTACACAGACCCGAGCAGGACGTGTAGAAACGTCCTGTTCATTATCAGCTCGCTTATCTGTTATCAGCCGCAGTTCATCCTTGTCACGAGACTATAAAGGCCAAGCAGATTAAACACATGAAGTTATACATTATAGGAATGAAGAGACGACAAAATTTCTGGAACACTAATCAAGGTCAAAATACTTCTCATTCGAATAGCTTAAATTAAATTAGTATTGTTCATAGAAATTATCCCCGGTTTCATAACAACGTAGCTTTATTATATCTTGTCCAACAACAAGCTGTACACTAAAATTCTATTTTCCGTACACAGTGAGCGGTGAGGTAGCTCCGTGGTTATAGCGTTAGCTCGTCACGCTGAAAACACAAGTTTGATTCCCACATGGGTACAATGTGTGAATCAAATTCCGGGTGTCCCCTGCAGTGATATTGCTGGAATCTCGCTAAAAGGGCGTAAAACTATACTTACTCACTCCGATAGATACAGATATTCTTTTCACTTCGAGTTGTTCAAAACATCATTGTTTTACTGACTCAAGTTAAAAGGTTGTCGCGGCGAATTCAATCTACGAAATAACAACGTTTGAAATAAGCCATACTCTCTGTTCTGTATTGTTATAGCACAAACATCCTCATTCTCACAGTAATTCTAGCGTCACTAATTAACACAGAATTATTTCCATAGGCCGTGAAACAGTCAAGAACACAAGCCAAGAAACTACGTCTACTCACGCTGGAGATTACTTGAGAAAAATTAAACTAGCGTCGCTTTGACCAAGCGGACAGTTGTTGGGGTAGTCGTCCTGGGGTTGATCGGTGCAGTGTGATGAATCCTCACTCTCTGAAACTGAACAGACAACCAAGTAGTAGTTACTGATAATTATATAACATATGAACATATACGAGGGAGCGATTTTAGTTTTACGCTGTTTCAGGGGACACCAGAAATGGGCTTCCCACAATCTTCTCATATGGGGAATCGAACACGGGTCTTTGGTGTGACGAGCGAACGCTTTGACCACAAGGGTACCTCATTGCCCCTGACCCATATAAAATCACACAGCAAATACAACTTGACCCTACACACTAGTTGACCGTGTCCTGGGTTCCACCTAATATTCAGAGGTCCTGTCTTTCAACGTTGCCTTTTCTAATAGCATGTCACTTAATAAAGTATAGATGGTGCCATTTTATATAATTTGAGGCCAAGGGTTCATGGGCGTCACTTTGCTACGGATCAGTTCGAAAAGAACGAAATAAATTTCCTGAACTAGACAGTAGAGAATAAAGGACAAGAATTGCTCTGAGAAAATACCTCTAACTCGTTTCACGCGATAGTGATAACATATTTTATATTGTACATCCCTGTATATCTTGTATTATTAGCCTACTTTAGCCGCCTAACAACGGTGTGAGTTGACTTTATCTCCACTGAGTCAACAGTTCTCGACATCATACTTTTTGTCCACAACTGAAATTAGAGCGTCTAGTCAAGACCAGCTATGGAAAAAGACAGTAAGCGACATGACGTTTTCTATTCCCGGACACAAAAGATGTATCTGTTGTGTGTTACTCTAGTTCCCTATTTCCAGGCATAGTTTTATAAGTTGGTTTTATTTACGTATACCATAATGAATTAGAGTTTGCAAAGATGTTATGTTTAGTTTACCTTCTTTTTGTTACAAATACACTGATTTCCAATTTGTCATTGTCTGATTTAGAATAATACTATTCTCAGAAAGTATGCAAATGCCAATGTCAAAGAGTTCAAATCACATGCTCCTTGAAGAGCAGACATGTTTAGAGGCACAGCCACAACGGTGTGTTACAGAAGTTTCCATTGTCTGACATTAGATTCTACTGTTTCTGCTGTTTCTGTCAATCCTTCAGAAGAACGGTACATATTGTTAGGTGTAGGGAACGTCACCTTTGATCTTGATATTGTGAATACATACATTAATGTAACAGTGAATAGTTAATACTAACAATAATATGGTCACCTAGATAGCTTAGCAGACTTCCATGCCGCACCGTATTGTCATATGCCTGTATGCTCACAATGACGACATATGTTTGTCTGCTCACCATTACGCTATATATCTGTCTTCTCACCGTTACGTCATATATGTCTGCTCACCGTGATGACATGGGTCTGTCTGCTCACCGTTACGTTCTTGTCTGTCTGCACACCGTTATGTCATATATCTGGCTGCTCAAGATGATGAATATGTTTGTCGGCTAATCGTTACGTCATATACTCCGTATCTGTCTGCTCACCGTTACGCCATGTGTCTGTTAACGGTTACGTCATGTATCTGTCTGCTCACTGTTTCACCATAGGTCTGTTAACCGTTACGTCATGTATCTGTCTGCTCACTGTTTCGCCATATGTCTGGTAACCGTTAACTCATGTACCTGTCTGTTCACTGTTACGTCATATGTCTGTTAACCTTTACGTCATGTATCTGTCTGCTCACAGTGATGTCATATTATGTTATACTGTTACATTTATGTGTGTTATGTGTCTGCTCACCATAATGTTATATGTCTGCTCAGCGTTATGTCATATGTTTGTATGCCCACCGTTACTTCATATGTCTGCTCACCATAATGTTATATGTCTGTCTGCTCGGTGTGACGGCATATGTTTATCTTCTCTCCATGATGTCATCTATCTGTCGTCTCATGGTGATGTACTCAGTCTGCCCACCGTAATGTCATATGCCTGTCTGCTCGCCGTGATGTCATATGTCTGCTCTTTGTAATTGGATTTCCTCAGAGTGATAGTTTTATCTGCGCACTGCGATGTAATACGGTTGTGGTCGAGCTGTAACTGTAACTGATTTTGAGTGAAATATTTTGAAACCCAAATGTGGCATAAACGACAATCTATGACTGAAACGTTTGATGAAATATGTAGATCACAGTCATCGGCCACAAAACCGTTCCAATCATTTCGAGAACGAGTGAAATATCTCTAGTCTGAGAGAAAGGTAGATGAAATGAAGTGAAATTAAGATTGTGAATCTTAATTTTACTTTTTGTTGATTTATATTTTGGTTTAAAGTGAACTCCCTTGAACATATGCTTTAGCCAAAATAATGGTGTGAGTTTGTTCTAGTTGGTTTGCTTCATCCATATTGGTACCAAGAAAAGAGATGAAGAGAGCTGGGGGCAGTTTTGCACCAGAGGGTGCTTTCGAAATAATGCGAACCTATACAGGTGTTTTCTGTTTCAGTAGTAGAGAATATGATGCTGCTGAGGATGCACTGGGAGATCAACAATTAAAGCAGTTTCCACTCTTTGGAGAAATACAACTTCTGTTTTAAAAAGAAGCACTCTGATCACCTTCATAATTTCGACATTTTAGAACACCCTCAAACTAACACGAATATACGATCCCGCAAAATCGTATAGTGTTTCTGTATTGTGATGAAATGAGACCACAGCGGACATCTGTAAGATCATAAAACAAACGGAACAAAAATACGACCCCGGAATGATAGAAAGCAGTTTTGGAACCTTTCTGAAATCAGAGGAGTTACACAAGTCAGCAGCACTCAGTCACAAGTAGATCTTGACCTTTAAGTTGATCAACTGCTTCCCAAATGTTGATATTATAGATTCATAGTAAACACCAAATCTCTTTAAGTTATTACAACAGATACTCTGCTATCATTTGGTTTGAAATGAATGGCTAGAGCACCTATGCTTAGTACTTTCACTAATTCAACATCATTATCACAGCCACTTCGGAAACTATTTTAAATCATGAAGATTCATCGTGGTGTTACGCTGTGTGCATACCATTCTAATAAAATTCTTAGCAAATTCTGCATTGAGGTATGCTTCCTAAAACGTACTTATGCCAGCACAATTCCCATGCACTTCACATATCGACTACAACGATGTTTGCCAGACACAAGCAACAAAACTGAAGACTTGCCAACGACTCTACAGAAAATACAGACTGACTGCATTAAACTTACCGTGATGATATTTTGATTCTATGCTAGACAAAATAAGTTAGGGGTATTGGTATTTTTATCATTTTTATGATATTTTATCAGTGTGTCAATGAATAAATGCATCATTATTAATAATTTCAAAATTTACAAATATACCTAACTGTTTTTGTCCAGTACATGTACTGCCACAAAATGGAGATGGAACGATATCTAGTTCTATAAGTGCTAAACAGCTGTAACGGCTATCATGCAAACTGCCTCACCCCGCTGACAATGGAAGCCGGTCTCATCTCAACGAGGAAAGATAGCATGAGTTGTTCCCCTTTGGCCCTAGCCCACGCATGAAAACGGGTTGATAACGTCGGTGCTACATAAAATCGCGCGTTTTGTGTTACTACGACTGTCGTACTGGTATTTCACTGCGATTTGATCTAGCCAGTATTTATGTTCTGTTTGAAAGCATTCTTAAATCGTAAAAATGCCAATTGTTTTGTCGTTCAAGTATGTTTCAAAGTGCTGTTAACTGGTACCTAGATGTGTGTGGCGATAGACCTTAGGGACTGGAGAGAGAACACTATCTAGGTTAGCGAATGTGCTAGCCCTCTAAAATCACGTCACATTGAAGCCCACTCAGACACATGGTGTCCGCATGTGTTTTGTTATACATCAGTGATTAACATTATTATATTTGAAGTCAAATAAATAATTCGATTTTCTGTTGTTAGTGTATCAACTGTAATGTTACGGTAATACAATGTATGTTGCAAGTGCACCAAACATTAGATTTGGGTAGGAAAAAGAAGATATTTTACATTACGGGAAAGGTGTAATTTGAACCGCTACAGACCAACTCTGTCTCAAGACAAAATATACTCATCTACGCACAAAAGCTTGTAAATATAAACTTTACTGAAAATATGAAAGGAAATATCACAGACCTAGGAAGCAGTAATTCCCGTCCTTGTACAAGGCGTAATAACAAACATCCTAACAACACCTGCTTGTGTTCATTGCCCTTGATATGTTCCTGTACCTATTTGATAAAAACAATTAAAAACAATTGTCAAAGTAGAGGGAGGCATGTTCATGCGGAATAACTATATGTACCTGGATAGACAAAATGTTGACTATTCATGCTTGAATTAACACCTTTATTCAGAGTACTGGGCTACTACAAACACATATTACAAGGAACACAAATTGTCAGTGAGGAAACACAACAATAATTAAGGAAGGAGTATATCTCCTGGCCAGGTAGATATTTTCAGCTTCGGTACAAAAATTGTCATAGATTCATTGATTGAAAGTAAACTATTTTTGTAAACATTGTACTCATTATAACTTATTTAATGAATAAAAGCAAAAGCAAAATCAGTAAGATGTTCAAAACCCAAAATGGAGGTGAATAAAACCCAAAATGGAGGTGAATGTGTAATCGAATATCCGCAGTATATATAGCTAGTGAAAACCATTTCCGTAATAATAAAGAGAAGTAGAAGAAGAAAAGCACCAAAACCTATTTACTGTCCACAAGAAATCTTAGCTAAAAATTGACTGCACCACCGTGACTACGTCACAAGCATGTGTCGAGGTATGACCATCAAACAGGCCCATTTGCCACTACTACAACACAGAAACTGTTGTTTAACTCCTCTCTGTGAAGAAAAGACCGATTTATGGATGTCAGTTTCTTTATTGTGACCTGATGAAGGAGCAAGCAAACGCTGAAAAAAACAGTGTTATCCACAATAAAGAAGTTGACATCCATACATCTGGCTTTTCTTATGCGTTCCACTTCTAAATGTCCTTCAAAGATTTAATTCTTTGTGTGAAGTCAAGGATACATTATACAGGTCGTGTTGTTTCTACTGGAATAATGGGATACATCATTACATCGACTGAGTTCCTTAAATACAAATGTTTGATAATATTGATATAATTATGTTGCCTTAAAAAAGAACAGGACATGTCACGTGTGATATTTCATACAGCAGGATCTTAATTTCCCCGGATCCTGTTATAATACATTGATTTCGCATCTTCCTGGCATCTTCAGCCGCATCTTTCCTGTAGAAGAAGCCTTTCCTCGTATTGGCCGTGAACCAGGCCGATGACCAGCAGAGGCTCTGTAGGTCATTTGCAAGCTGACCGGTAATTTCCCTGCTCCGGGCAAGCTCCATGTGACAATCCAACCATTTCTGCTTGTACAACGCAGCATCTTCCTTCCTTCCCATCCTCTCACTGGCTGTGCTCCAGGCAGCACTCCAAGCCATCTGTTCGTACATGAAGCAGAAGTCGTGGCTGAAAACACCGGAAGTGCACAGGTTGTTATAGTGGCGCCGGACCGCCTCCTCGTCTCGCCGGGCATCGTCCAAGTACCGCTTCATGTGGTTCGCTGCATGCCACGAGGCATAGAGGGCTATCTCCTTCATGTCCTCAGCAGCAGTCGCGGGGATACTGGTCAAGGTGGAACGCTTGCCATCTGGAAAAAACACATAGGAGACCTTCAAAATGCAAATAGCTTGTAAGTTTTGTGATTTCAATATGCGACTTGACTTCTATTACCGTATGATTAGTGATTTTATTTGATGGACATAGCTCATTTAGTTTTTGCCTCCTCAGCTGACCAGAAAGCGATTGTATCGCTCGACTGTCGTAACTCTAGTAACGTAGAGTCGTAACTACTGTAGGAGATATCCGTCACCGCTTAACATATTGTTCATGTGATGTGTTTCAGAGTTTAGCTTTCAAAGTGTTATAAAGAGTTTGGAGGGTTAAATAATGGCAGAGGTCTTTGTATTCAGTATCACATACATGTATACAGCAATATAAACTATCGTGATACATAAAACGATAGACCCGCGAAGGTCCGCGGTAGAATAGGCCTTTTATGCTTGCCGTAAAAGGCGACTAATGGCCAGACTGACTTGGTTGACACATGTCATCGGTTCCCAATTGCGCAGATCGATGCTCATGTTGTTGATCACTGGATTATCTGGTCCAGGCTCGTTTATTAACAGACCGCCACCATATAGCGGGAATATTGCTGAGTGCGGCGTAAAACTAAGCTCATTCACTCACTCGCTCACTTGCTCACATAAGGTGATTGTCTACATCAGTCATCCTCCTCGCTGAGCGTTTCGATTGGATGGTTAGACATAATGGCATAGGGCACAGTGACACGGAAAAGTTTCCCAGTGAACCAAGATACAGAGTGAGATCAGATTCAGCATCCAACCGAATCTCCCAGTGTAACTGTTCCCGGGAAGTGTCTTACAAGTAGCCACGTATGCAGTCCAGCATACGGTTTACAGCCTTAAAGGTCAGAAGAAACTGATACATCAGTTACGTGGTGCAGTATATCAACACTATCGCTATATATCATAGCAAAACATACTGTATGTGTCTTGGTTAGCCATCAGCGTCTTCATTGTGCTATCTGAAAGGATATAGATATTAGACATTCAGCGTTTGCGAAAGAATCATTATGTCAGTCTTGGTAAATACTGTGTTTATATGAGGTCAGTGAAGCATTCTTGTCCATCTATTTCTGCTTGCATTTCGTTACGGCTGGTAATGTTACCATAACAGTTTGTTATACCTACGCGTCTATGATCTAAACCGACATCTTCCGCGCCATTTGGAGGACATTAGAAACAACTTACCTTCCTCTATGACTACTCTTAGCAATAGCAGTACACGCCTCACAGGGAGCGGTTACCTCCCTTTCACTATGAAATGAACCAACGTAGATACAAATCTATATTTAGATTCTATTGGATTTGTGATAGCACTGTAAACATTGCTTAACCTCACATAGTGTCATGCAAGGATTCTGGGTTGTTCGGATGACGAGCGGTGTGGGTAGTAGTTAGAGAACTTAGTGGTGGTAGGTTAAGTTTGACATACGGGGCTGCACGATCAGGTATTTTTAGTTCAGTCTGTAGGTTGCGCGACGTCGCCCCAGTAATAGTGCAAATATATGACAGGGTCAGCAGATTGGCTCTGATTAGAAAGACGCATGCTTTGTGAACAACATTGATGAACAATTAATGATGGAAAACCTATAGTCATGTTAATTTGGAGCCCAAATGAAGAAGGCGCAGTCATATGAGGTCATACATCCAAATCACAATAACTATTCATAGAAATTCCTCTTTATACCCGAGGCAAGTTTGTGTTTAAGACAGAGATCGACCTGGCCAAAGATGATTCAAACAATCTGCTGCTGAATGCGCCGTCATACAAACATATACCCATGATGCAGTCAGGTGCTGAATGCGCCGTCAAACAAAAGCATGATACAGCCAACAGCTGAATGTGGCGTCGATCAAGCATGTGATATAATGAGAATTGTACAATCGAGTGTGCTGTTTCGCGCTGAAATTTGGCGGTGTTCAAGAGGGCTTTGTCGTTTTAGCCACACGCGTCCAGCGAACTCCACGCTCAGCTGATTTGCGGGCTTATCCAGGTCGTGAAACGGCTGTCGGCTTGACCTGTTCACGCTCGGCTCGTACACACTGGCGGATATCAGCGTACACAGGTAAGGGACACCATGCTACTGTCACTGACTGTATGTGAATCTATAATGTTAACCCCAAGCCCATTGCCAGTATAACTGTAACAACAAACATTGAACTATTCGAAACGGGTTGAGGGGACCTGGAAACTGTCTACACCTATAGCAATATAACCTATTTATGAGAGGTCGATGCTTCTACTTAGGTCCTTGTAGTGTCTGCTTATCTAGACTTGCCTCTCAGCATTCAGTACAACCTAGGAGCAAGGCTATGCGACGGCCAGCAGTCGAATGGTGACTATTTTTGCAATCTGTTTGGCTATATGTACATTACTTCCCCAAATCTAGTCACCATTTCAAGCACAGGACACATTCCCTACAGGGCCATACAATCAGCCCATCGACGTGACAACACATCTGAAAGAACTCCATATAGAAGAATGTAACTGATAACAGCCATAAATAATAAGAAGATATGTTGCAGACGACAACACAAAAACCCTGAAGAAACTGATCCTTACGGGTTCCGTTACGGGTCACTTGACACATTAGTCAGTCACCAGCTCAAACGACTTCTGTCTGAAACGGTATGGATATTAGGCAGCTACCTACTGGATTTGCGACATGATCATTGCGAGGGGCGTTCAGTATAAATGGCAACTTCAATATAGAACCAAGTCGCAGAAAAAGTTTTCCACATTTATTTTTCAATATAATCTCCATTCACCCAACACACCTATACCATTTGTACTTAAAGCGTTTTCATATCACTTGCTAGCATTGCCATGAATAATGGTTGAGAACTGTTGAAATAATTATTCATGGACAACTGGTGTATGGGATTCTTTTGAAATGTCAGGTTTCATCGGTTTGTTCTGTTCAATGGCTTCCGCTTTGATGGCATCTGAAAACCTGCCTGACCATGGACCATCGTCTGTGGACTGTCTTCTGTGGGTTGTTAGCAGCATCCTACCCATGGTCATTAAACATGCGACCGTGATTGTGATCACACTTAGTGTAATGAAGCCATCACATCTTTACTATCTGTGGGGTCTGGAACGTGCTATGACGCGAGTCAACCTGATGTTATGACTATTGTCACACTTGCCACAAGTTGATATTGTTTATGTAAACACAAATGCCTACAATACTTATTGAACGCCCTAGTTTGTATCAGACTGAGTTAAATATATACACAAAGAACTTAGTTAAACACCCCCCTCACATATCTCACGATTGAATGAGTCCCGATCAGAACCCGTCGGAGCATACCTTGGGCATCGTGGAATCAGCTGGAATCTGCTTTACAAGAGTAAAGGCGAAGACTGTCCCATCAGAGTATCCGGAGGCTGACAGGGAACACCCGGTATTGACCTTGAATCGTTTAAGACACGCAAAATGACATTTCCGAACGCTCACATTCACCAATAAATTCAGCATTAAACACATTCCATGGCCACACGTGTACAGACATGGTTTTGTGTCGAAGTCAAAATGACCAATTATCACCATAAAATCAACATGATTCCAATCATTTTATCGTTTTCAGTGAGTCAAAGGATCATACGGATCCGAAAACAGGTCATAACGAGACGTTTTATATATTTGTTTTGAACACCTGTCATTGCAAGAAAACCCCAAAAAGAACAGAGGTGCTTACTTAAGTTCTTTGTATATAACTATATGAGGTTAGTAGTACATAATTGAGCATCTTCTTCAACATGCATTGCGTTATGTCTGGTAATGTTACAATATCGGCGCTTATGCCCTCATGCCGCAAAAACATGGCCCTGGCAGGTAGCCAGTGTCGAAACCACTCGACGTGAACGGTGAGGGCTTGCTGCTGCCCCGTGAGAAGGTATGATCTCTTACCGCCAATTGTGAAGATGTCAGGGATGTTTTGTTTGATGTCCCAAGGCATACTTTTACACCCACTGACACAATACGTGTCGAAACATATCCCCACCATCCCCTCCTTAAATGGATAAGAGTTACATACACGCAACCCGAGAAGGTCCGGGTTAGAATGTTGGCCTTCAGTAACCCATGTTATAACGGGGTCGGTTGGTCTGGCATGCTGACTTAGCAGGTAGGATGTTCATGGTCCAGACTCGTTTATTTACTGACCACCGCCTTATAGCTTGAATATTGCTGAGTGCGTAAAACTTAAACTCACTCACACATAGACGCCCTCTTCGTTTCCTAAGCTTTTAGATAACATTTCTGTCTAAAACTGTATGCACTACTTCAACGAATTACTGGCGTCTCTACGTTAGAAACATTTGATCATTTACTTTATTTAAACATTGGATCAAAACATGTCTCGTGAGTTTACAAGGGTGAATCACTACTCCTTATGAGTTACTGTAACAGATACAGAACCATGATACTAGTTCTTTCAAACTGCTGTGGAAAATATAACATTTTGATATGTAACTATCTCATAATACGAGAGTCATTAATACAACTGTCAGAGAAAGGGTTAATCTCTTCCGAAGTCCATGATCTATTTATATCCAAAACTGGGTCATGGGTCAAAAGTAGTTCCTTGGCAGAGCTCAGATTAATATGAGGTGAGGTCCATTGTCTTGTCCAAGAGACTCAATTGTCTCAAGATCACAAACATGATGATTGGATGTGAGGTTGTGTAGATCATATAGCCCAGTTCACAAATGAGTTGACCCATAGCAAGTATAGACCTTGCACGAGACGGTGTTTTGCAGCTTGTTTACGGAGTGTATAGGACTTCGGTCGTTGACTACAACTAAGTGCTCGCCTCCCTCTAAGTAAGTGAGTTACCACCAGAAACTGCCTTTGTTCACTGATAAGTGAATGAGCATCCGATGGGATAAGTAATATAACTGTTAACCTTTTCCCGCCTTACAAACACCTTGGGTTGCATGAACAAGGCAGAGGCATGAGTGCATAAAAAGAACGGCGGTGGCGAGATGTCCCCGATGTCAGGGTTAAACTACGTCACTAGGTCCTGCGTTTAGTAAAGTGCCTACAATGTTGATAGGATGTAAAGGTTTACTAACGACGTCGTTTGATGTTCGTGATATCAGTCACTGGGTGATCTTTCCCAAACTGGATATTTCAATATAACTATCATTATCTTCACCTTCATCTAATGAATCAATGAAACACGTTCCAGGCAAATCACATATACAATTCATTATTTTACAGGAGGACGTCAGAATGTTGTCATCAACGTCACTGATTGCCGTCGCTAATGTCGTCGTCCTTGCTATTGTCGTTCGTCTGTATGTCTTTCCTACCGACGACAGCAAAGTCATCTCACCAGCCCTGAACACAACATACGACTACATTATAGGTAAGGAAAACGTGAGTGAGTGAGTGAGTTTGTTTTTCCTCTGCTTTTGGCAATATTCTTGCAATTTCACGGCGGGGGACCCCAGAAATATTTTACTCATATGGCAAATCGAACCCGGGTCTTCGGCGTGACAAGCGAACGCTTTAACCACTACGCTACCTCATCGCCCCTGTAAGGAAAAAAAAGACATAGATTGTTGACATGAGTGAGTGACTTTAGTTTTACGCCGCACTCAGCAATGTTCCAGCTATATGGCAGCGGTCTGTAAATAATCGAGTCTGGACCAGACAATCCAGTGATCAATAACATAAGCATCGTTCTGCGCAATTGGGAATCGATGGCATCGTTGATATGGCACCAAGCTTTTCGTAGGCGACTCAACAGATGATTTCTAGTGTATTTTATTTTAGGCCGATGGACTAAGTATGAACAAATGCATTTACATTTACGTTTAGAACGCAATATTGGGATATATCCAGTGTTAGAAACAGATTCAAACTGTCACTTGCCAGTGGGACTGATGACCCAAGAATGCAACTCGCCCTTCAGATACCGTAATTATTGGCCCGAATAATTCATGATAATTTTGGAGTCAATGAAACAGCGCATATGGAAATAGTTAGAGTATTCATTTCACAAATAAACTGTTTCAGACTCAGCTAACTCTGATCCTGTGATACTGACGGGACATACTCTAAGAATACCCATACTATTCCAAATTAGCTTCATATTAAATTACCTTAGGGAGTTCAGTCATCATCACTGGAAGAATCCTCCACATTATAATTGTCTGAGATGATGCCATCGCCACCATAGCAGTTATCATACTGAGGATCTTGAGCTGTTTGGGCCTCACCACCTGTACACCCTCTGTCTCACATGCATGTAAACCTGTCCACTCATCATCTCTGTCTGGTTAGTTGCCCGGGATTTGCTTTCAACCACTGAGTCAGTCACTGAGGTCACACATTCTGGCACTTTAGAACTGACCAATGGCGTTACTGCTTACGATTCAGATGGCTATTTGTAACAACATGCATTTAACTATTTGTTTATATTTTTAGGACAATGTTGTCCCTAAAATTGGCAAGTCAGGATTCCGGAAACATGATCAGCTCCTAAATTACCACTAACCAGACGGGACAGCTTTAGTAACTTCTGAAAGGCCCGAGCAAAGATCAACTAGCATTTTGCCAGCGGGCACGCAGTTATTTCGAACACTGGACATATCCGATGACTCCAGTGATGATATAGGGCAAGAACCATAAATAATATACCAGGTTACGAGTCGATTCCCAAATTCATACTAAAAAACTAATCAGTCAAGAAAACTGATGTGAAACCAACATAAAACGAAAAATGATGTAATGAACAATTACATTCAAAAACTAAATTTACATATCAGCACTCAGGTGTCATTTTAGTAGTACGAAATAGACTGATACAACAAGATCAAAAATGCATACCGAATAGTATGATATTATATACACACTTACACAACGTTGATGTTATAGAAACGTCTACTGTTCCTGAACTCTGGACAGCTACACCGCTATCCATATTATCCGAGAAATGGTGGAATTGGCAGAGATGACATTTCCGATTTAATGACAGCCCCATGACTTGGATGGTTATCATTGTAATCGAATCCAACCAAAAGTATTGTTATGTCTTTCCAGTTGGAGCAGGCTCAGCAGGCTCTGTCTTGGCATCACGTCTGTCCGAAAATGATCACGTGAACGTCCTACTTATCGAAGCCGGAGGAGATGACCGACACCAGCCACTAGTGGATATCCCATTTCTTTCACCAATGGCCATGTGGAATGAACAGTTCGATTGGCATTATTTGACTGAGCCGCTTAAAAACGCCGGAAGCTCCTTTCAAGATAGGGTAATATCCTGTCAAAGTGAGTGAGTGTAGTTTTACGCCGCACTCAGCAATATTCCAGCTATATGGCGGCGGTCTCTAAATAATCGAGTCTGGACCAGACAATCCACTGATCAACAGCATGAGCATCGACCTGCGCAATTGGGAGCCAATGACATGTGTCAACCAAGTCAGCAAGTCTGACCACCCGATCCCATTGGTCGCCTTTTATGGCAGGCATGGGTTGCTGTAGGCCTATTCTACCTTCACGGGTCTCAAAGTTTGTGTGTAATACATCGTTATAAAAAAAACAAACTTTTCCACCTGAGAAGAAGATGGCTCCATAGTTCATTACTCCACTGGAGGTGTTGAAAACAGATGAGACTGTCTCTACGTCACGGGTATGCCTCTTACGGTGATGGTTATATGTTAATGTAAATGTTAACGGCTCTGTTTAATAAAAGAAAAATTCACATGGTGATGGTTATATGCTCAGAGACAGACGTAACCATGTATTGCCATAAATAAATGTTAACGGCTCTGTTTAATAAATGAAAAATTCATATGGTGATGGTTATATGCTCAGAGACAGACGTAACCATGTATTGCCATAAGTAAATGTTAACGGCTCTGTTTAATAAAAGAAAAATTCACATGGTGATGGTTATATGCTCAGAGACAGACGTAACCATGTATTGCCATAAATAAATGTTAACGGCTCTGTTTAATAAATGAAAAATTCATATGGTGATGGTTATATGCTCAGAGACAGACGTAACCATGTATTGCCATAAATAAATGTTAACGGCTCTGTTTAATAAATGAAAAATTCATACGGTGATGGTTATATGCTCAGAGACAGACGTAACCATGTATTGCCATAAATAAATGTTAACGGCTCTGTTTAATAAATGAAAAATTCATACGGTGATGGTTATATGCTCAGAGATAGACGTAACCATGTATTGCCATAAGTAAATGTTAACGGCTCTGTTTAATAAAAGAAAAAATCATATGGTGATGGTTATATGCTCAGAGACAGACGTAACCATGTATTGCCATAAATAAATGTTAACGGCTCTGTTTAATAAATGAAAAATTCATACGGTGATGGTTATATGCTCAGAGACAGACGTAACCATGTATTGCCATAAATAAATGTTAACGGCTCTGTTTAATAAATGAAAAATTCATATGGTGATGGTTATATGCTCAGAGATAGACGTAACCATGTATTGCCATAAGTAAATGTTATCGGCTCTGTTTAATAAAAGAAAAATTCATATGGTGATGGTTATATGCTCAGAGACAGACGTAACCATGTATTGCCATAAATAAATGTTAACGGCTCTGTTTAATAAATGAAAAATTCATACGGTGATGGTTATATGCTCAGAGACAGACGTAACCATGTATTGCCATAAATAAATGTTAACGGCTCTGTTTAATAAATGAAAAATTCATACGGTGATGGTTATATGCTCAGAGGCAGACGTAACCATGTATTGCCATACATAAATGTTAACGGCTCTGTTTAATAAATGAAAAATTCATACGGTGATGGTTATATGCTCAGAGACAGACGTAACCATGTATTGCCATAAATAAATGTTAACGGCTCTGTTTAATAAATGAAAAATTCATATGGTGATGGTTATATGCTCAGAGATAGACGTAACCATGTATTGCCATAAGTAAATGTTAACGGCTCTGTTTAATAAATGAAAAATTCATACGGTGATGGTTATATGCTCAGAGACAGACGTAACCATGTATTGCCATAAATAAATGTTAACGGCTCTGTTTAATAAATGAAAAATTCATACGGTGATGGTTATATGCTCAGAGACAGACGTAACCATGTATTGCCATAAATAAATGTTAACGGCTCTGTTTAATAAATGAAAAATTCATACGGTGATGGTTATATGCTCAGAGACAGACGTAACCATGTATTGCCATAAATAAATGTTAACGGCTCTGTTTAATAAATGAAAAATTCATACGGTGATGGTTATATGCTCAGAGACAGACGTAACCATGTATTGCCATAAATAAATGTTAACGGCTCTGTTTAATAAATGAAAAATTCATACGGTGATGGTTATATGCTCAGAGACAGACGTAACCATGTATTGCCATAAATAAATGTTAACGGCTCTGTTTAATAAAATATGAATCGTCACACTATATATACAGCAAAGAGCACGAAAAGGACAAACTGGTTTTAAATGCTCATAGGATCAACGAAAGGTCAACAAAAGTCGTCATCCTTCCACAATGATGTGGACCTACACTCTCAGCATATAGCTGCACCGAATGTCTATACGAAATAACCGACTAAAGGCAAGTGTTGATCCAGTTTGAAAATATTGTTTCTTCTTTGCACAGAGAGCATACTGGCCTCGAGGAAGACTTCTTGGTGGTTGCAGTCAAATCAATGGCAACGTCTATGTCAGAGGCCATCGTAATGACTACGACAACTGGGCAGCCAATGGATGTGATGGATGGGGGTACAAAGATGTCCTTTCCTATTTCAAGAAGTCCGAAAATAATCGCTTGGAAGGCGTCTCTCCAGGTGAATCTGCACATCACAACCTTACGTTGTGATGGCAAATATAATTTAAAGGGAAACTGAACATTTCATGATCGGACCAGCCATGCATAGATGCGAACCCAAGGCAAGCGAGGCTGTTAGTCAGAATCCGAGACTCGCTCTGATTTATGCTCTACTTATGTCAGAGTCGTATCCTATCCTTGCCGAAATGGAAACTAAACTGTCGAGCGTCAGCATTCTCACCACCATTAGATGAGTGAGAGAGTAAGTTAGGTTTTACGCCGCACTCAGCAATATTCCAGCTATATGGCGGCGGTCTGTAAATAATCCAGTGATCAACAGCATGAGCATCGATCTGTGCAACTGGGAACCGATGACATGTGTCAACCAAGTCAGCGAGTCTGACCACCCGATTCTGTTAGTCGCCTTTTATGGCAAGCATGGGTTGCTGAAAGCCCATTCTACTCCGGACCTTCGCGGGTCACTTTTAAATGAAGTGGAACTGACTTATTTATGTCAGCTTCAGATAGTGTGTATGGTCCATATTTCAGACACCGAGATAGTGTTCGTGGTTCATATTTCAGTGACAAACGATACACAAAACAAATGGGAAAGGGCGAGTAGACGCAGTAACCACAAGGCAGCCCTATTTTTGTAACATACTGCGCCTTGTATTTGTTTGAGGTCAATTCTACAAGTAAATGTTTGCTAAACAATAATATCTCTTGCAGAGTACCACGGAGTCGGTGGGCCTTTAACCATCAGTAAGGCTGAGGTACAACCGGTATCAGAGCGAATATTTAAGGCTTGGCTTGACTTGGGCTATAAAGAGACAGATGTCAATGGAGCCAACCAGGAAGGTAAGTTTCAAAATGGACAGTCTTATTGATGAGATAAATTGTATAAGGTTTCAATTCTCAGCTGTAGAAACAAATGAGAGAGGCAACCAAAACTATAGATTAGATTGATTTGTTGGCCATTCTGTCGTATATATATGACTTTTACAAAGTGTTTTTCTTGCAGATATTGTATACTCGAAACCATTTGTATTCTTCATACGTAGATGTACGACACAGAAACAATAATGAGTTATATATTATTGTAAAAACCGAAAACAAATCGCACATGGTTTTAATTTCTGTTAAGAATCGCTTTGGAAGGACCTTTTGAAAAGAAATTCTAACATAAAACGGGATTTACTTTTTACATTTAGATGCTATTACATTTAAGACGCCAAACAGACCCAATGACCACAGTCTATTCACGGAGTTTCAGACATTAGCACGTCTACTTTAAGACAGGTGTATGTACAATACAGTTTTAACGATGATTTCAATTCCTGCACTACATTAAGGTAAAATTTTGCACCAATACATGTTTCAGTCCCTAGATTAAAGTATCAATGTGTTCATGTCAGGATGCAGTTACACACCGACCACAATCAAGAACGGGGAACGTATGAGTACATCCAAGGCTTTCCTGTGGCCAGTGATAAACAGACCGAACCTGCACGTCCTGGTTCACAGCCATGTTACAAAGGTAGTGTGCTGGGAACAATACATCAAATACTGACTATTTAAAGTGCATGAATTGCTCACAATCCGTTTGACAATGTATGAACTGAGATACAGTGATATTAAAGTGACCGAAGTGAGTAGATCAACTAGATCAGGTAACGGATAAACTGTAATTACACCTGTACTAGTTAAATAATACCATACGTTCTTGCAGATATTAATTGAAAACAAGAAGGCATTTGGAGTGGAGTATGTCAAAGATAACCGCCTATACAAAGTGCTGGCATCAAGGGAGGTAATCCTGTCGGCTGGTGCAGTGGGGTCGCCACAGTTGCTGATGCTGTCTGGGATCGGACCGAAGAAACACTTAGAGGAAAAAGGGGTATATTCACGTGTTTAAACTTTGATTTCTGGATTTCTGGAAAACATGTACGTTGTGTCAGGTTGTACTGAATTCTTGACTAAACCTGGACCTGTCTCAAGAATTACAATGAGTGGAATACCTGCTCTGATAACAGTTTAAAATTGAGTGTCCTGTCCTGACACTCACACGCTTCTCTGCATACTTCAGATCAAAGTTGAAGCGAACCTACCCGTGGGAGACAACCTTCAGGACCACCTGATGACAATGTACAGACTCTTGATCAAACAGCCCCTCTCCATCACAGCAGAGAAAGTCACTTCAATCAAGTCGACTTTGCAGTGGAAGGCCTTTGGAACAGGTGGGTAAGGAAAGGTTGTTTTTCATTTGATCTAAAACTATTTCCGTACTGGGTATCTGGTCAAGAGGGTCCACTGTAGATTTATTGTTCAACATACAGTAACATATATATGTAGTTAGAAAGATACAGTCTGGCATCTGTAGCGTTCTTATGATCTGCAATATACAGTTTATCCAGGAACTATTGAAAAAAATGTTCCTTTCCTGATATGTATAACAGAATGTTAAGACAGATGTTATATTATGTAGTGAGGTACTCATCATGGGAGGCAACTCTCGTAGGCTTAGGAATGAACCTTACTACATCAAGAGTTAGTTATCACCCCTGAAGTAGTGGACAGCTTCCTTTGTCGACATTGCAGATGTGACAGCAGAAGAGATAGAAAAGGTGGTTCGAGATGATTCTGAAATGATTTTAACTAATGCAAAAGTGTTTTGCTGGTAGACATGACAATCCTAAGTCTACAGCATACAGAACTTTGACTAATATTGAGTCAGGCGTTAGGATTGAGCACAAGACAGGTGCAGGGAGGCCAAAGAAGTTGAGTATTACGGATTGCCGGATTGTGGATAGGGGATAATGGAAAAGCGTTGAGAATATCAGTAATGATATGATTAATAGAGGAAGTTCTCGGGAATGCAATGAATATCTAGATAAGGATCACAAAGGCTTAACTGGGTGAAAAAGCGCGGAATTACTTCATCATGGATGAAAGCTGCCAAAATGACGTTTAAACTGGTGTAGGACTCACGTAAATCAAGATTGGGATCATATTGTGAAAGTACTGTCTGGCTTTTCCCGAAACTTTGGACCAAAGACATGATGAAATCAACGCCCAAAACATGGTTCGTAATTTCACATGTGGGATAGGATATCATGATGTGGAGTGGCAGTGTTGTGTATTCTCAATGGAAATTTGACGAAGGAGCGATAGGTTGACATCTTAAATGATCACCTCATTCTAACTTTCCCAACACTCTATGAAGTTAATTAGATTTCCCAGCATGATAACGATCCAAAACACACTGCGGACTACACAAAACCAAAATGTACGCTCATACCGCTCTCTGTACTTGTGCAAAAATACACACAGCCCTCATAAACGAACAATCGGATTCCAGTCATCTTCAATCCGTAAAGTACACATCACACTTCACCAGCCTGGCAAGAGCAATGAGGCCCATGCTCTCTAAAACAAAGCTGCGGACGATGTCCACTTGGCCCTGCTCCTAAACCAAAGACGACCAAACTCGAAGGGTATGTGTTACTGCAGGTCCGAAATGTTCCAAGGCTTCTGACGCTGCTCTTAATGACATCCATTATTGTTTGCCCATGTGTGTTTTAACGTGGTAACCAACAATATTCCAGCTATTTAGTGGCGGTCTGTAAATAATCGAGAATGTACCAGACATTTCAGTGATACCAGCTTTAGACACGACCACCATCCATTACCATGACCAAGACACATTACATTCTGCGAGGTAATCTGCTTTGGGATCGACATGGTCACGTGTGTGTTCGTCATAATTCCATGCGTTGTCTGTTTTAGGTGTTCTGGCCTCAAATATTGGTTTAGAAGTGCTCGCCTTCATAAAGACGAAGCCTGATGATGTCAGCCCCGATCTCCAATTTCACTTCTATTCTTTTCTGGGAGATTTGGAAGCAGGAAACTTTTTCAACATTGACAAAAAGGTAAGGTAGATGTTTTTGGTGAGAGTGTAACAACAACCTGGAACCCCTTCATTGTGTCCGAATTATATTGCAGCTGATAGATCGTTTGAACTGGACGGGAGACGAAGGTTTTACAATTCTTCCAAGCTTGCTCCGTCCTAAGAGTAGAGGAACAATCCGTCTCAGAAGCACAAACCCATTTGAACACCCTGTCATCGAGCCCAACTATTTCTCCCACCCTGATGATATCCAAACGCTCATGAGAGGTCAGTGTGTAGAGCCTACTACATGCCTGTCAAAGATTTATCCTTGTCTTGCTATTGGTGTGTACACTGAAACGTCACTGCGCATTGCAATAAAGGCACAACACGTTCTTCTTAAGTTAAGTGTTTGTGTCGACTTCTTTATATTAATATGTTATAATTAAAGCTTTCTGGCTTTAACCACAGTGCTTGTCTTGTGGGATGAAAAGTATGGACACATTTCTACAAGGTGCACATTCATATTTGTAATAGTATGGGCATATTTCCCATGTGCAGAGTATATACGAGCACAAATCTTAGGAAAGAATGGTACGATCTGATTCAAGCAGTCGACATCAAGAACGAATATACTCTGAAGATCGAGCTCCTTCACCTCTGACCGTATGGTCTTCTGCATTAAAGATGTTTGTAAATATGCTTTATTTTCACAAAATATAAACCGCTGATGAACGATATCATGATATTTGGCAACCATGATCGATACTTTGATGAAGAAACATCAATATCCTTCAATTCTGCAGGCATACGGATTTCGCAGAAGCTGGTGCACACAAAAAGTTTGAAGGATATTGGTGCTGAACCAGAAATGAAGCATATTCCATTATGCGAGGATGTGGAATATGATACCGATGCATACTGGGAATGTCACATACGGTCCATGCCACTGACGATTTACCATCCTGTGGGAACCTGCAAGATGGGAAGTGTAGACGATTCTTCCACAGTTGTGGATTCCAAGCTAAGGTAAAGAGTAATGTAACTTCCATATTTTGTGATTTAGTGTGACTGTAGATGAACAATGATTAATTGATTCTCTCACTTATTTCCAGGGTAAAGGGTATTTCTGGACTGCGAGTTGTAGACGCCTCCGTAATGCCGACCATAGTGTCTGGGAACACAAACGCCCCAACCATCATGATTGCAGAGAAGGCGGCGGACATGATACTAGAGACATAAGACGAATAGCCTGATAACTAGAAGAAGAAAAGTGGTTTCAGTACCTACTGCCCTTGTATTACTAACTTAGACTGTGGGTAACCCTTAACTTCCGTACCCTTAATTGGCCAGTGCCCTTACTGATACAGTGGAAGCTGTCAGAACCGGCATTTGTCCAATCCGGCAAGTTGTCGACACCAGCATAAAATCTCAGTCCCGCTCGTGGCCTGTACATTTATCATCAACTCTACAATCCGGTATGTTGTCTATACCGGAATATTTTTCACTCCCGATGTGTGCCGGTTAAGTCAGCTTCCACTGTACTTTGCTCCATGGGACCATTAGTATAAGAGATGAGATCAGGGATCCCAACGTGGTGTGGGCGTCAGATCATTTCCCCGCCTTCCTGGTGATCAGTAGCAATCTAAACTAAGTAGCAAGTGAATTAAAACTCATACTTTCACAGAAGAACAGATCTTACTTTCGGTACTTAAGGCGGTAAGTACCTCTAGAATAGATGCAGAGATGAGTACCCTTTGAACTAGAACTGCATTCAGTCATAAACGTCCAACAGTACGACATACCTCAAATAATGTATATGTATTTTGATCTCCCACAAATGCTGTTGATGCTTTCTTGATCGCATTTTTTACAATTACTAAATAGCAAGTAAAAGGTCAGCCTGAGTCTGTGTATATTGATGATGTATATGTGACAATTCATGCTTTATGTGCTAGCTTAAAAATTAGATGTACATAATTGAAAAAAATCCCATGGCAAGAAGAAACCCAATCATATGTGGTGTTTCTATTTTTTCGCAACCTGTATGAAATGGATTTGAAACCATCACGATTCCGAATCCCATTATATACAATGTAACGCAATATGTTTGTAATCTCGGATGCGACTCAACCCAACATAAGCACTAAAATCTGTACACTACTGCGAAGGTAATCATAAATACGACATTTGTTACATTTGACCACTTTCTTATTGTTACATTTGACCACTTCCTTAATGGCATTTCTTTTTAGGGATTCGTACATACCTAGTTCTTTCAACGATATTCTTCATGGTCTGTATGTGTCATGACACATTGTGAAATAAGCAGATCTCTCACACCCCGCCACTTTGGTTATTGTTCAATGGAGCTTCCAGAGAGGTGTGAGGTTTAGAAATGAATTAGACACATTGTGATGCCATAGGTATGAATGAATCTCCGGCATGACAGAAACACTTATGACGACAAAGGTAGATCACTTCCGTTGGAGTCGGGGTGTTGGGTGCAGATAAAAACAGTAACAGTTGGCGACAAGCAGAAGGGCGTTGATAAATGTCGCTAAACAACCAAGTCCAGCTGTTCCAGTTTCGTGTGGCCAGGAATGGAGAGAGAGAGAGAGAAAGAGAAAAAAGGGACACCCGAAAAGAGTTCATCACTTTCCGTTGTTATTATTATTTTTTTTTTTTTTTTGGGGGGGGGGGGGGGGGGGGGGGCAGGGTTACACTATGTTTCCGTCGGCAACGGCAGCTAAACGGGGACAAAGCGGGATGGAAGAGATAACCAGAGGGGACTAAATTATCAAACATGACTATCCGTCATTGCTTTTCTTTGTTAAACTGTTAAAAGATTTGCCTCGGCAGATATGGAACTAATGCGAAACGTAGTAAAACGGACGGAACGCAACAAAATGTGGCAACACGGAATAGGCTGTAGCCGAACTTAGGACGCTTCATAATGCGTCCGTAGAGGGACAGAAGTCATGTGTATTCCACGGCCTCTTGTGGTCCTTTCATGTTTTATCACATTCGTCTGGCGTTTTGTCAACGGTTGTTTCAGCCTTGTTGCCCGTTTTATTCCGGTTCTCACAGCAAGGTAGACTGGATGGAAGCCGATTCGACCCATTCCATCACAACGCATTCATCCGTGTAACGGTTTACAGGTGAGACACGGCACGTTGCATTCTCTGGCATCCCCTCTCTGCAACTGATGCTCGTCGTCGTCTCGCAAGGACTCTATGTATGCATCCAGTAAACATACAACCAAAACCTTCTTCAAGTCGGGGATTCATTCTGCTTTAGTGTCTCAGGTTGCAGTCAATGACTGTTATTGCGTGCGAGGCCTTATTCTAGTACCGTGGGCATAAACCTTGTCCAAAGCTCTCTGGCGTCCACATTTCAACTGTAGTTTGTCTTCAAAGAACGTGCAAAAAGTGTCCAAACCTTAATCAAAACGTAAGGAACCCCATCAGAACGTGACAGGCTGGGAAAACCTGGTATCGGTAGTGGACTCCAGGCCGATCCACAGTGCGCCTTTGATATTCCGGGACTCAGCAGCCCGTTTTTTCACCACGGATACCGTGGTGTACCGTGACAAAACTTAGTGGGACCTAAATAATGTTGACTTTGGAGGCAGCACATTCCCACGGCGCACTACATTTTTTGGGAACGAGTTTTCCTATGGCCACCGGGAACATGTAACCGAAACAAGATCTAAAGCTTAGGTATCGAGATCTCATTCTGGAGTGGAATTTCACCTTGGACACCCGCTCAGACCTTTCAGTTTCAGTTAGGACATCACCTGTTAGGCAAGCTGAAGGTGAGGTTGAAGTGAATACCGCTCTGGACGATGATCAAGGTTACGCAGAGGGTCACAGAGATCAAGATATCTCAGACGCTGCAGACGTACCTCCTATTCCAGTTCTTCAAGGGGTTGAACCTTCTGTTCCTCCACCTGATGCATCTTCCGGAACATCGCTCCCTGACAGACCTGAACAAGGAATATTGTAGGAGAGGGATATTGCCAGTCCCATCATAATTTACAAAGGGGACCCGTGGAGGTCCGGGGTAGAATAGGCCTTCAGTAACCCATGCTTGCCATAAAAGGCGACTCTGCTAGTCGTAAGAGGCGAGTAACGGGATCGAGTGGTCAGGCTCGCTGACTTGGTTGACACATGTCATCGGTTCCCAATTGCGCAGATCGATGGTCGTTGGTTGTTGATCACTGGATTGTCTGGTCCAAACTCAATTATGTACAGACCGCCGCCATAAAATTGGAATATTGCTGAGTGCGGCGTAAAATTAAACTCACTCACTCACTCGGAGAGGATTCAGCCTGGTATTCAGTGGTGACTACACCAGAGCAGTATCTGCAGAATGGAACTTCCTGGCGGATTACCTCAGCTCACTTACAGCTGAGGGGATATTTTTCAACAACGCCTCAGATGCTCTGTTGATCTTGTGACTTGAAAACTTTGATTACGAGAACGGAATCATTAATTTGAAATGTGTAACAAAAATATAATCAACTATTTTGGTATCAATCGGGTTTTATTAAAGTATGTGTTATTCATCAGACTACTGCTTGTCTCGGGTATATTACTCTCACAACTTGTGGTTAGGCATCTTTTCACTGGTTCTAAGGGTAGTAAGACTATACCATTCTAGTAACATACTGTCTTGATCAAAGGACTGAAGCTTTGTCCTCATTGATGAGATTATGTCACCGGCTATCTTAACATCTCACAGCACTAGTAACAGTCGCTGCACAGCACCACAGTACATATGAGTCTACAGGCTGGTTAATGTTATTATTTAATGAAGTCTATTGTCTGAAATATGTTACTATTATTGTGTAGAGAGTTAGGATTAATGTCTAGCAGCTGTAGAATAGGTTCTTGGATGAATGTGTTAGATTTCAGTGGTTGTGTACTATTTTAATATAAATCTTCATGTGTATGATTATTATCTCAGGCAAGTATTGACGAAATGCAATATAGAAAATGTGTATGTTGTCTGCACGGCACGTTCATCACCAGCAATTTTCTATAGATATCAATGATATTTATTATGTAGGCTAGATATAACGAATACTGCGTCTTCGAAGGGTCTTCAACAACACAGACCGAATGCAACGCTAACTATAACTGAGGGTCGATGACTCGCGAATCGACACAACAGCGATGTTCGAGTCGAATGAAGGTATTTTTGGAAACTGATTAGCTCCATGTATATCCCACTACAAAAACCCAACAAAACAATCCGAGAACCGTGCGCAACAAAGAAGTGATTAATAGGTGCTGCACACATCCACACTCTAATGATAGTGCTATAATATAAATAGGACATGAGCAGCTTTCCCTCGGGAATTAGCCCTCTAGAAATTTACTCAGACAAATGCTAAAACGCAACATATTCCGACCTGGTAACCGTATTTCGATGTTCGGTAATGTGTGAAAACAGACAGAAATTTATTATATGGCATGCACGCAATGGATGTCTCAGTTTGTTAGATTTCCTGATGTTAGGTTCGTATCTGAATACGAATCTGTCTAAACCGGCACTCATTGGGACTGAAGAATTATCCGGTTAAGACAGCATACCGGATTATAGAGCTTATGATAAATGTGGCAAGCAACGTACTAGACTAGACTAGAGATTTTATGCCAGTGTCGACTGTTTGCCGGATTGGACAGATGGTGGTTTTGACAGCTTCCACGTAATATGCCAACGATTTTGATTGTTTTGGTTTGTGTTTAACGCCACACTCAGCACCATTCCAGCTATATGAATCTGGTCCAGTCTATCGATCAACATCGTGAGCATCGCTATAAACAACTGAGACCCGATGACACATGTTATCCAAGTCCTGACCACCTGATCATGTTAGTCGCCTCTTACTACAAGCAATCCGGGAGTAATCCGGGAGGATTCGGGTTGGACCTGGTCTTCAACAACCCATGATTGTCGCTTTCGCTCGCTTAATACCAAATCATTAACTCGTTTAATGAAGATGGTATTAAGAAAACCATATTCGGCTGATGCAGCATATTGATACTGACACACGGACAACAGCTCTTGTGGTGAGACCAGTTTCTTGCAAACCGTAAGCAAACAGTTTAAAGTTAACAACATATCATTCTGTGACTCCAGTATTTGTTTACGGTGACCGCCACGTAGCACAACATCGGATTCCAGGTATTCCTTGGCCAGCATCTATGGTTCGACAAGGATCTACAGACGTCCAGGAGGTAGCGGAACCTTGTAGTGTTGCATGCACAACTCAACGTCATCCTTTTTGGGAATGAAAGTGCAGCTGGATGTGTTGGCATCAAAAGTCTTGGGAGAACAGAACTCATCATTGTTACTTGCAATTTGAATGAGGTGCGGAACTAGGGCGACATCAGTAAAAATCACGTTCGATTCTGTGTTCGACTCAAATGCAAACCACCTACCTAAGATAATATCCTTCATGTTAAGGAACGCTTGTTTTTAATATGTTATTGCATTAAATACCGCAGTACATATAATTTACACATTTGGAGAATACATTAGTGTATACTCATGGTTATTATGACTAAAATATTTAACATTTCCATGTTTTTTGTGAGCCCTATTTTGTATTTTTGATAATGTCCGCCGCCTTTTCTCCTATCATGATGGTCGGGGCGTTTGTGTTTCCTGACACGACGGCCGGCATGATAGAGGCGTCTGCAACTCTCAGTCCCGCAATACCCTTCACTCTGTAAAATATAACATTTCAACCATCATTCACATCAATGTTACAAGAGTCAGGAGTGACATGTCACAGGGCCAACCAGACGTTTATCATTTGGGAATCTTAAACAAAACTACCTATATAAGTTCAGGTAGGTAAATCCGTTTATAAAGAAATTGGTTCTTTGATCAACACTATGACTGAACCTCAAGTTCAACGACTGGGCCAAATTATCTTGTTTGGGTTTTGTCAAGCAGAGTAGAAATTCTGATTCACATAACAAACAAATCCGCAAAGAGTGGAGCACAACTAAGATGCCTAGTCCTTGTCCAAATATGTTACCCTCAAATTGTGAAAATTAGGAGAAAGACTACAATTTCAAATATTGTTTTCTCAGCAGACTTCAAGTGAACCTCTGAAAATAGATTTTAATGGTTACAAATGTCCCATGGATCAGGGAATTGTTTTCATCAAATTTGGTATGTTAGACATTTTGGGAGATTTTAAAATTCAATCACCTCAGTTGAGGATCAACCACTGTAGTGGGGTCACTTGGCTTCCCCATTTTGCACGTGGAGGTTGGATGGTAGACTGTTACGGCCAGTGCCCGGATGTAACACTCCCAGTATGCATCAGTGTCGTACTTCATAGTGGTGCATGTCGGGAAGCGCCAGTCATTAAGCTTGGCTCCTATTTCTTTGAAAGCCTTGGTCTGATGAAGTTTTTGGACGACACGAACTCCTAGTAAACGAACATGTCCGATGTAATCGACTGCATATTTCGAGGTATTGTTTACGGAGATCTGTTCAAATTTTACCTTCACAATATGTATTTCGAGACAGATGAAATACTGCCTAAGTGTCAGTTCAAGCATATAACACCCATATAGTGGGAATATTGCTGAGTGAGGCAGAAAACTAAACTCACTCACTCACTCAGTCACTCACTCACTCATAACGATGCAAAGAGACCCCAGGTTGTCCGGAATCGATGGGTGAAGCGCGTGGCCAGTCTACGCACAGAATCAGTTTCATCGCCAGGCACTACATGTGCTCCATCTGATCTACCTTTCAGAAACCAAATGAGTTTGTTCATTCCCGTGCACAGCCTACCTCTCGTGAACCCGTTTTTCTGCACCGGCCCAACTTATCTCTATTTGCAAGTACACAATTCCTATTAAATGATGTTCTCTGACCTTAAGGAGATCCTGGTTGAAAGTTGTTACCAACAGTATGTAAAACTGTTTTAACTGTTTTAGCCCTTCAAATTCTTAACAACCGATGTTGTTTTTACCTCTGATTAAAGTTTTGACGTCATCTGGATGAGACAGGTAGTTTGGGTCGATGACAGGATACTCGAATGGGTTGGTGCTTCTCAGGCGGATTGTACCTACACTCTTTGGACGGAGTAAAGTTGGGAGAGCCATGAATCCTTCTTGGGCTGATGTCAAGTTCAAATGGTCGACTATCTGAACAAAAAACATATGGTTGATATTTCCAGAACTTTTCAAGTCATGCTAGAGCCAGTGGGCGTTGTCAGAAAGGATGTTATACTTTCACCGAAAAGGTAAGGCCTATACATTGATTAGACCAGCAACTTTGTGGTACCATCCGAAATGTGGATCAAGGGTCTAAAGCTGGCCTGCAATACCTAAAATGTCACATCAGATATTCCACACATATTCTTCACGCAACGGTTACATGCCTTGAAATCGTGATACACATTCAATTTCGTTGGCATGTATCCCAAGGAAACTCTTCGATAGTTATTACCTATCAAGATTGCAATTGGAGAAAAAGCATATTTACCTTTTGGTCAACGTTAATCATCCAGGCTATGCCGTTATCCATGGGAACACAGTAGAACTGAACCTGAACATCTGGACATGGCTCCTCGGATGTGGTCTTCAGAAATGCCATGGCTTCTAAACCTCCGCTTGATGAGCGGAAACCTACAGTTAAATTCAAGTCACAAATCTGTCAATGCTATTTACTCAACAGGAGGCAATACTGTAAGTGTACCACGGCCGAGTACCTGACCATGCTTTAGAAAGGACGTCATATGTTTTCGCACGACCATGTATATTTCGTGTTACATGAGGCACTTCCGCAAAATCCTATTCTCAGTCGTCCAGTGGTAAGGTCAACTGCCAAAATGTGGTTGCCTCTGCACAGATATGTATCGATTAACCTGTCTAAACCTTCCTTTAAAACAGGCGAATTTTAATGTATGTATTTGAATTGTCTTGTATATTCTTTATATTCCGTTCGAATGTAGAGATAATTGCTATGGGAATGTACAGAAAAAAACCCAAATACGCTGTAATTATAGACTGATAGGAAATTGAAAACGTTGACAAACTTCCTCAGGGTCTGCACCTGAATAATTTCTCTCATGCGGTTCCAGCATTGTGATACATATACTTTAAGGAAATACAACATACCAGATTTCAGTACACGATATTCCAGTAAAGTCAGCGTTGAGTCTCTTTTCTTTTCCGTGAGGGACACAGGCTTTTGAATTGTCGACATTGTGGGAACGAGCAGGTGATCATGTAAGTTTTCACCAACTGGGAGGTTTGCTTGAACTGGTATCTGTACATTTTAGGCAATATTCAGTAAAAGTGACAGCCACTACCATAAACCCATGGTTAATGAATCACTACTACAGGGCAGTGATACTAGATGTTCGCAGAAGCTTACAGCAATTTACTTTTATTTCACCACTTATTGAAACGGGCTATCGTCCAGGGCGTGTATTATAAAAGCACTTTTCATTAGTAAGATTATCAAACTCCTTATTCGGGTCGAATATGTTAAACTGGTGATGAAATCTGCCATAACCATGTTTAAACACTGTGAACTTTTGACACAATTCAGAAACCCGAGCATATATTCATTACACGTTTGGATTGCAACAAACGATAAAACTCGAACCAAGAGAGACGTATTGCTGCGTTCGGTACGAGTTCATTACCAAGTGTCTGTCTCAAATATAAAAGATAGTCTTTATTACAACGAAGAAAGTTTTTTTTCCATTTGAAAACGTTTGATGAATACATAACGCTATGTCAACTCTCAATACCTTTAATAGTCAGTCTAGGCCTCAACAATAGGTCCAATAATATCGAAGCAACGTAACTGCACAATGCAAGTTGACAAACTTTAATACATTTCCATTTTCCTATCTTGCATGCATCGCTGAGCCTGGCGACCATAGCTACAGCTACATATCTGCTTTTCAGACACTCAAGACAATTTGACAAGGAGTAACCAACTATACATAATCTGAGATTTACTGAGATAGAAATAAAGTCCTGCAAGTTTCTATGTGACATATTTGGATTTGAATGTTCTGGCAAGAAATAAACTACACAGGCACAAAGTGTCCTCCTGTTCCAAGTGTTCTGTTTCCTCAATGCTAGTGGTTTCTGCTTGGCTTTAGAAAATCATGGCCTTGAAGTTCAACACACGAATGAGTTATATCAACGATCTGATATAATCACAAAACAGTCAAATGGGCAATTTGTTTCTGCACTTGTACTTGCCTAAACAAGAAATCTACTCAAAAGCAAAGTAACAGTGACACACAAACATCAAACGAAATCAGTGTTGAAACGTTTCTGGCGTGAATGAAACGGTGTCGCGTGGAAAGAATAAAGTCATATTATGATTAATAATAACGATTAGCAGTCCTGAACAAAACCGTCCTGGCATAGGAATAACTGTTGATTTTTTCGTCTTTCATTGATAATCATTATGTTGGATAACAACAAACATACTTGCAGCTGTGATGGTCATGGTGAGAACGGCAAGTCGAGTTAGTAATTTGATCAAACTACATCAGTAAGCTGATATTTCATACCTTCATCTCCTCCAAATGTTTTTTCGGCCCTATACCAGACAGCATCAACAACTGTGGCGACCCAATTGCACCAGCTGACAGAATCACCTCCTTTGATGCTCTCGTTCTGTGCATGCGGTTATCCTTGATATACTCGACTCCAACAGCCTTCTTATTTTCAATCATAACCTGTAACAACAAGGGTTTGACTGGTAATGTTTGAAATGCGGTTAATTTGTAACCTACTTCCAAGTCTCGTCTGAATGGTCTGCGTGCGCACACATGGACGGGCGGACGGACGGATTGATTATGATGGGTGGGTGGATGGATGGATGGATTGTTAGATGGATGGATGGTTGTTTAAGACAGTTGAAGGGTCAAGTACACTACCTTTGTGACGTGACTGTTGGCCAGCACGTGCAGGTTGGGTCTGTCTATGACTGGCCACAGAAATCTCTTTGAAGTACTCATTCTTTCCCCATTCCCAACTGAAACCTGCGATCTGCTAAATCCTGAAAACGTAACAGCTCCCTGGCAATGCGCGATAGTTTCTTGCAGTAAATCATAATTATCTTATTAAGAATGGTTGAGACAGATGACTGCTGCGGAACTCTTTACAATTTACGGTAAGAGAGGAAAGTACCCAGATTTATGCTATTTTAAATGGATAGAGACATACAAATCCAGACACAAAAATTGACTGACTGATTAACTACAAACAGGGTGCCACAAGAGAGAAACTGCATGCAAACAAACCAGTCATCTGTTGAAGACCATCTAAGGACACTCCATAATGAGAAAGTGTACACAAACAGATCCAAAGCTCGTGAAAGCAAATGTGTCATATGGCACTTACTAAGAAATGAAAGTTTTGCTGACTGTGTTGTACATATTTTGTGCACAGAAACAGTGCATCTGACTAACCTTGATATTTTCACTGCGGAGAATCGTCTTTTCCAGACAACCCAGTAACACAATACTCGATGGCGCTGTCACATATTTAGCTGAAACTAAAATCTGCTGCGTACTGATGCGCAGTGACAGAACAGAAGAGACCTAACGGAACTGACACCAAGTGCCTTTCCAGAATGGAAAAGACACGCATCCCGATACCAGACTACACACAACTACATAGTCATTCGCATTCACACGCTTGCCTTCCTGATTTTCTCCGTTGTAGTCTGTTTCCTTGTACCCGAGTTCAATTCCCGCCTTGACGAAGTAGTCAGCGGCCGGTATTGCATGCGTTTCTGTCACAATCAGTGGGCCCCAGTGACCATGGTATTCTTGAAAAGGGATGATAAATAACTGAAACCAATATCTGTTACAAGTGCTTTCATGCAATGTTAGGTAAACGGACAACGTGCGTGAATATAGTGAGGGTGAGTGTTTAACGGGGTTTTTGACGGGTCGTTCTTCATATTCATAGTTAACATAAACAAGCCAGGGAGCACCGTATTTCTGGGTTTGGGTTTGTCTTGTCCTATCAGACGAACTGTCCGAAGCTAAACGAACCGACATCACGTTAAAGAGTTACACCTTTAAGCTGTTAACTGATAACTCAATCCTCGTTTGACCTTGGATGCATAAAAATCTCTTAGATAGCTCAAATACACTCACAACGTGTCACCAACATTTTATACATAAACATAAAGTGGTTTAGTCAAATTATGCTAGCTGACAATGATAGTGATAGTCACAATGAATATTTTACAGAAAAGACGTTTTGAGACTACCCTTTTAATCCGTGAAACCCTCGTCTGTTGTTTTATAGTGCACACACACACTGGCCTCTGCATGCATTAAAACAAGTTTATGAACGTTTATTTAACACCTTTTCCTCTACAACATGTCAAAGAATGAGATTATTGTGACCATTTTGTTTGATCAAATACATAGCTTTCAATGCTCGCTAAGGCTAACCGTCGCTTTTCGACGTGTAGTCAATCTGCAATCTATAGGTACAAACGGACTCTAGTTTCATGATTTTAATGTAGATCCGGTGGTATTAAATTCAGATATCTACTCATGATCATATTCCAGTTCTTGGATTCCTTACTCAACATTCGGCTGAGTGGTTTAAAGGCTAGAGCATGTCTTTCTTTGGGCTTTCCACTGAACATTGCTCGATATATACGAACGATGTCTCAGCTGATAATTAACTGCACTTAAGTAATACTGACTTTAGAACGTCGAAATTTGTAGTAATACAGAAATGGACATGGAATAACAATTACCTGAGTTTTTTAATCTCTCTATTTGTATGTCTTCCGACTTTTTGAAGTACGGGAGAACATCTTGGTAACTCCATCCTTCACATCCATTGGCTGCCCAGTTATCGTAGTCATGGCGATGACCTCTGACATACTGCATGTAGTTCAACTGACTGGTTCCTCCCAAGACTTTACCGCGGGGCCATGCTCCCCTCTGAAAAGCAAATGTGTCTTCTTGAATACTAATTCATATTATCACTTGATGTTGTTAGTGTTCACCAGTGGATACAGAAGATAATATTTTCTCTTACTGTTGACGCCATTGGAGCCATAAAGTAACTACATTTGTTTCACTCAATGGGAATGAAAAATAAACCACGTGGAATTCAAATTAAAGCACCGATGCGCAACTGCTTTAAAACATGATCCTTTTCTTTAAAGTAACAAACCGCTTGACATACACAAAGAGTTCTCTATAAAACCCTAATTCACTGTATGATCCTGATTATGTCATCCAAATGTTTCTATCAAGTAAATACATTTATTTCACTGAACAGGAATGAAATAAGTACATGAACTTCAAATTAAAATACGCGGCTGCAAAACTGGCTAAGGCACGGCCATTTCATTAACGCGTGAAAACCTTTTGACATTCAGAAAGAATTATCTGCAAAATCAAAATCATTGTATTATCCCGATTATATCGTCCAAATGTTTCTGTAATGATACGATATTAACACTGGCTCGACGAAAGGAGAGCATATGCGTCCACCCTACCCTTGCACTAGAAACAAACACGAGGCAAGTGAGCTGTTCACTGATTCGTCACCTCTGGAAATGTCTGCCACTTATCAACAGAAATGTTTGAGAAAACCGTACTTTATTGATGCATCCTAGATCCCTTGGCAATTTGAAATGTTTGTAGAAAGAACAAGGTTAACATTGCTCTAGAAAACAAGGAATGTATAGTCACAGATGTTTCGAAAACAGTCATATGTATGAACACAAATGTTTTTGGAGGTATATGTTATCGTACACGTACGTATCGTCGACCTTCACGGAGATGGCATGCATCTCAATGCTGCGCTAACTGATGCGTGTTTTTGACCTTGCCTTCTCTGTTAGTCCTGAATGGGCATGTTGCTGGGGTTCGGTCAAATAGGCCCAGTCAAATATCCCTTTCTGATTCAAGCCCACCAACACAGGAACGTCCAGTGTCTCTTGGTTTCGGTCATCACCACCAGCCTCAATAAGCAGGACAGTCACGTGACCATTCTCGGACAGACGGGACGCCAGAACAGATCCTGCAGACCCTGCCCCTACTGTGACGTAGAATATATGTTATAATACCTTATACTGGGGAGATCACACACGAGATCACACACAGTGATCATCTTGGTTCATCACATATCAGCTTTATTAACAGAAATAGAATATATGCTCATGAAGAATGTTTTATGAAAATATCATGCCTGTTGTTTCGTTCTTCTTGTTACTTCGTCCCGACCAAAGTGTATATTCATGAATGTTACGATTACGACTGCATGATCATATTTGCCAAATACTCTCGTACACTCGAGGTGTACAAACTTATACATCAACACTTATACATCAAATGGTAGGTGGAAGAGTCTATGCTTGACCTCGAGGGAGATATCAGAAAGGAGCTTCACTTATTTTATCCATGTGGGGCTCGGCTTGACGATCCAACGCTTTAACCACAAGTCTACACGTCTGTATGCTTGACTCTGCTCAATATTTTGACACATTATGATTAAAATCAAGGAGTGGGTTATAATTGTTTGGTTACAATTTTTTTTTTCATAATTAATTAGAAATATATATATATCCTGGGCCTTGTTTATTCTAAACGTTCACCATGGCGGCCATCTTGGAAACTAAGCGAGTGAGTTAAAATTAAAATTTATCTTCACATCGGCATTACTACAACCATACCGTGACGAGAGTAATTTAATTTATATCAGTATTAAAGTTAATAAATTCAGAACGTAAAAAAACTGTCTTCGAAGGACAGTAGAAATACTAGCCTATCACAGATGTGTGTGAACATAAAAGTAGTTATATAACTAAAACATTGTAATTAATAAAGAAGACAATACAATATAAACCACGGGCTATAGATCACCAACAACTGAAAGTAGTCCACCATACTAGGGACCATGGGGACTTACAGTACCTTGGCCACCTACATGGTCCCTAGCTGGATTTACACCATCCCTTCAGTTATTGGTGATAGAATACAAATCTAGCCAGAAATTAGAAGCACACATATTCTACGATTTAAAAAGTTAAAATTTACTTCAGATGTGTTGAGACTTACGTGGAGGAGGAGGACAATAATTTTACAATACCCCAACCATCTTTGAGGGTACAGCCACTAAGAATCTTACGAATCTTACTAATCTAAACTACCACTAATAAAAAAAGTATCTGTTTACAAATCATTTAACAAATCTAATTAAACGAGAACTAATGTTACCAAGCAAGATTCGTCAAGTTCGTGATTTAAAATAATAAACTTATCTCCTCTGATGGAGTATTATTGGAAAGTAAAATGGAAGATCTATACAGTTACTAATATACATGTAACGGAATCGCAAAGGGTTTGGGCAGGTGATAAAGGAAATACCCTGTTACTCACTCATATATGACCGGAAAGTCTGTGAGTTTATTTTTTCGTCGCTTTCAGACTATGTACAATGTACATATAAATGTATGTACCTCCCTAATTTATACACAAACCAGTTATACGTATCCTTTCCGGTGGTCGTTGAAACAGTGCTGCTGTAACTGAACTACATAATAAAATGTTAACATGATTTTATCCTACAAGAATTGTTGAATCAATTGAGTACTGCAATAACCAAAATGATGGTATAGTAGTCTTTTGGAGATGAACTCCAGAAATAACTGAATATACCAATTTTACCTATGATATAGTCATAAGACGTCCTCAGGTCGGGAGAAAGAACTCCTTTGTCGTTTTCACGTAAGACGAAGACACTGACGAGGATGGCGAGGATGGCAACATTGACGACAAGTAGCAGTGACGTTGAAAAGTCCATGTTTTTTCTTTTCTGAAAGGCGTCAAATAGACAGTGAAGCATTTCCGTCGTTTAGAGAGTAACCATCCTTTTGTGCATTTTGCTGTAAGTCAAGCAATTTACGAACAGCTTTCTGCCTAAATGGAAACTAGGATTTATCTCTGTTGTTACTCCCTGACAACACCACCTTCAGTTTGTGTGAGTATTAAGTCATGTTATCCTGTATGGTAAAGGCATATATCGAATGGTCTGCTGGATAGTTCGCTAGATTGTGTGAAACCTTGCCTTAATCACTGCTTTCACTCAGTCACACAAACTGCGATGATGCACAGAAACTGAACGGGAAATACATGAGTAATCCGATCATGACATGATAGTTCCCAAGTTGAAACTGATGCAGTATTTAACAGTCAGTCAGAAGTCGACATGAAGTAATGAATAGAAAGAAACACTTACATAATCGTTGTGTACCTCTTAGAAGGAACAGCAAACGACGAGATCTGTGTCAACCGTTCTAGGACAAACCGTGCTGAGCTATATGTAAATAGGTTACAAACTAGATCAGTCAATGTATTTCAACAGTAGGTCAATCACCTTGTGTTACCTTGAATGCAGTAGGTACAGCTACCCAGTTCTAACAAATGTGAACTAATCTAACCTCAGGGAATGGTGGCCCACTCTGCCTGTTGCACTGCTGTGTATCATTGCTGAGCGTTTAGTTATATAACAAACTAAACTTGCAAACTGAAGAGCGCCTGGCCTGACCTAAAAACCACATTCAAGCGCCATCAGGCAAAAGCTGAAAACACAATAGTGACGTACCTAGGCTTTAAACATGTAAGAGTGTTACATCTCAGTTACCACCTGTTTGTCCTTGACATGCAATACGCCAGCACTATCAACCCCGCTCCACCTCAGCTGTATTGGATAACCATGTCGCGCTTGCCTGGGCGAAAAATGGGGATGGTCATGGTGACGGAGACAGATATACAGAGACTACAAGAAAAACGATGTGACTAGTGTGTGAGTGAAATTGCTCCTAGTGTGGTGTCAAAGTATTTGACTTAAAATATATTTTCGTTTAGTTTGACGCCTTTGGATTCAGAAGGTAAAATAAGATAAGATATGATAATACTTTATTATCCCGAAGGAAATTTTGGTTACATCGTAAAACACAAGAGACAAAACAAAACAAGACATTTCAGTAAACACTGAAATAGTAAACAAAGTAATAGATAAGAACACTAAAACAGGTGAGGATATGATGAACTGAAGTGATGAGGTAAAAAGCGGTTATGTAAAATGGTATGTGTGATGGCATGATAATGAATATATATACTAAGCATTAACTGTTGTTAAGGTAATGAATATCGGCTGGTACAAAAGAAGGAGCGTGTTTGTTCTAGCTATCGGCATGTCCAGACGACATGATGGAAAAAATTCAAAGTCGTAGGTAAGAATTTGAGAGCTGTCGTTTACAATTGTCTGCACTCTCTATGATTTGCAGCTCGTAAAGTAGGCCGATAGATGTTACTGACCCAGTGCACATGATTTTGCGTACTTTGTTAACAATTTTGTTGAGCTGTTTTAATTTGAACAGACAGGTTACCAAAAAGGGTGAAAATGCTTTGTGTAAATGTTTTGTATAATCTATAGGCGTTCTTGACTGTCCAATGTCAAAGGTCAGTTATGTTCTCTCCCTGTTTTGCAGTTCCCATGCTGATATAGGTGTGGTAGTGATGGCTTAAGATTGCAACTATTAAAATCGCTCAGGATGAATTTGGGAGCATCCGCCGATAGCATTTCCAATTTCATGAGTTCCGACAGTTCGTAAGAGACTGCTAGCGTCTGGGTTGCTCCGTCTTTGTTGTTGTCCATGAAGTGTTCAGAAATCAGCACAAGTGAGAAAGCCTCACAGACAGTTCTCAGCAATATCTTGTCAGACATACTTCGTCACTGTTTATGCTCAAAATCGGTATTTTGTCGGCATTAAACACATAAAAACAAGCAAAAGGACGAGAGCTGTTAGTGACCAAGAATGTTTCTTGTTGTTTTTGGTCGTTTTGTTATTTGACAATAAATGATTGTAAAGGGAAGAATGGATATGAAAGATGTGTCTACAAACATTAAGTTCTTAAATGACAGTTTGTCAAACAATTCAAACAATTATCAAATGAAACAAAGACAAAGACCCAAATGTATTAGCTGACGACTGGAAAACGTTCAAAATTTGACAAATGCCATTACTGACAAAGGTTTTTCTGTGAACACTGATCATATGATTTCAACAATTGACATTTGTTTATATAGTATGTTATGATAAGTTCCTTGTTTCCATACGTTTCTAATGAATTTTCAGTAAAAGATCACAATACGAACTGATGGCATACCTGGCAGAGTATTCGCTTTGATCTCAAGTAAGCGTTCAGAAACATATTGCGAGATATACCAGAATGCGCATGATATTGTGCTGTTGATACACTAAGTATATTCTTTTACGCGAATTTGATTCCATATCCATGGAAACGTAATGGAAGATGTCATTGTTCATTCGCTAACTTCAGTAAAGTATTCAAGAACATTCTTACATTAAGAAAAGGTGCCCATGGCAAATCTTCACAATTATCCAAGAACTTTCATTTTAAATGGAAGCTCTCGTATACAAATTAGGGGGAAAATACGACAACACAGGTGTGTCAGCATATTACAACTATTTTGTGCTTCATCTTCTCATGAAGACTAGCGCGGAACAAAGCTTCCTTTGATGCAAATAATATACTCTTCGAAATTAAACTACTTCAAGAAAGTTTAAGAATGAACAACAGGACATCATGTCTGAATTATCTGGAGCAGGAATGAAACAATAATTTTATGTAGCTCACTGGTCTGGAAGACACGTTTCTAACTTGGAAGCGATTGGAGATGAGTGTGTAAGACCCTCTTCATGAATGAAGAGGTCATTGCTCTTGACCTCTGCTAGGTCGTCTCTCCCGAAGTCGATCAAAACAGGTCATTTTAATATCGGGATTCATGCCCCCAATACCCTCTCGTGTTAAAAAAAAAATCAACGTTTCAGTTACACGTCACACTGTACGTCACCGCTGTGGAGAACAGTGACGGCTTGTATTCTGCTTGGTCCAATTCATCTAATAACCTATGGATATTTAAAGACGACTCAACCACGTATTTTCATCCAGCTGAGAGATCCTATTTTTCGCTTCATCTGCCACTCTCCGATTCCATCTTGTATAATGAACTTTAATGGATGGTGCGTGATGACCTAAGCAATCAGTCCTGATGATGATTCACCTTTTATGAAGAAGGAACTAAAATATGACCTACTTAAGAACAGTGAATGTCCTATTCACTCGTTTTCCCATATACTTAATGACATTGCTTACGGAACAATTCCACAATCCACAATTCGTATACCATGCTTCAATACTGAATGCAAACAGACCAGAAACTGTAGGAAGTGAAAACGTATTCTCGCAGACATCCTACCAATGTACAATTTGAATAAAGTTAAAATTTTTAAATGCCATGGCCTTTAAACAAAATCAGTCTTGGAAAAATTGTGTATCCAAAATAAATTCTCGCACACTTACTTCATGATGCGGAATATGGAACAAAGACTCAAACTGTAGTGTTCACCATCTAAATAAGGTGACAATTTACTAACCGATAAAGCTGACATTGCGAACATGTTTGGTGAACCATTCTTCTTCTATGCCTCCCAGTTTTTTTAAAAAAATGTCCGAAACAACAGAAGAAGAAAAGAATAGACTGCTCTGGATCAAGTTCATGATACAGAAACAGGGAATGATAATATTCACTATCAGCTCTTGAAGCATTTGCTCGAATCAGGCCTCGAAATCCTTTTGGTTATATCAGGGAGCCTATATAGAGATGGAGAAGAAACTCCTCGAAAAGCCGCTGAACGTATGTCTCGGGTCGTTATGTGACCAGTGTAGCCAATATGGTGGCAGCGTAGTATTCAAGATTGAGCCCGGCTTATTTTCAACAGCTGATTAAGTTCGCTGAGTGTTGTAAGAATTGAAATCCTATATGTAGAAGATGGGTTAACTATTTTGTCACTTCAGTTTAGGTCAAATAATTTGTATTAGTGTCTGTATTAGGACAGTAGATTTGTAGCAAAGTTTCTAGTCGGTATGTTGTAGCTCACTGGCTTCTGTTCTCGATTCACCACGAAGATAGACTAAATTGTGCCGATAAAAACTTCTTTCACACATTCGTTTAATATTTAGAAGGAAAACATACCTTTAGTTGAAAGGTATTTGCAAGTAATAGTGACAGTGTTATTGTTAGGGTGTGACTGTTAGGGTGAGACATTTCGCCGATCTGTTCCGATCGCCATTAAAATGCTATGCGCCGTATTTCTAGTTACTTCCTCAAAAACGATGATTACACGATGCCATTTAGAAAGTGGTCAAATGCAACATATGTCATATTTGGGATTTCACTTTCTTAGTAAAGTACAAATTCTAGTACTTTTTTCGGTTGAGTCCCATCCGGGATTCGAACCCGCACCCTCAGAGTCAGGCACCTAATCACCAGCACACAAAGTCAGCCGCCTAGCCCGCTCAGCCACCGCGACTCCCACTAAAGTCCTCAAAAACATCTCTCACATACACCTTTCATTCATATGAGGGGAATATACTATCAGGTGAAATGCGTTTGCAAGCAATAGTGATAGTTTCATAATCTAAAACAAAATATTAATGTTAGGGTGTATTTGAGGTGTGTGAAAAATGTGACATATCGCCGAACTGCTCTGATCCGCCATTGAAATACTACACGCCGTTGTTTGAGAAATGAGTGTGTCTACTTATTACTGCAAAAACATCTTTCACATACACCTTTAATTCTTATGAGGGGAATATACAATCAGGTGAAATGTGTTTGCAAGTAATAGTTTCAGAATCTAAAACAAAATGTTAGGGTGCATTTGAGGTGTGTGAAAAATATGACATATTGCCCATCTGCTCCGATTCGCCATTGATGCTTGAGGGTTATAGTACCATAACTTCTTTCTTTCTTGTTGATCTTATTATTTGACAAAAGGGGAAAGGTGTTTTAAAACGCTTTGGGACAGTTTTACACTTTATTTTTGAGGACAGTGTGACAGTGTCAGTTAACATTTTGTTAATGTCCATTCCATTCCCCACATGCAATGAGATATCTGAATTAATTATTAATGTAAACAAAAATGTCTCAAAGTAGTTTTTTTAAAAGGACAGCTGATGTTAACACGTGTTCTCGCGATACTTTAATTTTGCGTTCTTTAACATGTTTTCGGAGGGAAGGCCGCGGTGTATCGTTTATTCTTTCATTCATTCAGATATGTACTTCTTTCTTTAATTTTTCTTCTTTATTTCTTTCATTCATTCACATAATTCTTGCTCTTAATTCTTACTATAATTCTTTCATTCATTTATTGTAAAATTCCGACTGATACAATTAATTGGCTGAAGTTCTGTTAAACACAACTGAAATTGCGCTGGGAACGTGCCAAGTCACCGTGTGCGTTGGAGCATGACGAGGCACACGTTAATAAGTACAAATGGTAAAGAAAGCCAGCGAGTGACCAATCCCTGTTGTAGAATATCCCTGGTTATATATCATCAAATATGGACTTCGTGATGTAATGAAATTGTTCATCCTATTCCAAACCCTACCCGGTATCGCACAAATCCATGTCATTACAGATCCATGTCAGAGCATGCTGAAGACAAGTTACCTAGTATCGTTTAACTAATATATAGCTTAATAACTAATATATAAAATGGCTTCTGGAAAAATGGCGTCGATTTTCTTTGATTTGAAGAACTGTGATGCAACCTGTAGGATTTACAAGATTTCAGTTTTAGAGGTCATTTACCTCATGTTATCTTCTAACCCTCAACAGAACCAGTCAATTTCAGGTCCTGTTGGGGAAAACCCTGCCTGATCATTACATTGAGGTCATGGTGTCCCACAAGGCACTATTTTGTCTGTTACTTTGTTTAGTTTTAAGATAAATAACCTACTCTTTCAAACGTTCTTAGTAATTCAGCTGACGGATCTCCTTTTGTGGTTTATCTTGATGTTTGATGTCGTGGTAAAATATGCATGCAACTAAGAGGCAGTTACAACTCTGCCTAAATAAAATTTTAAATTTGGTTGTTACTAACACACAAACTAATTGTGTGACTTTTGATTGTGAACATAACCCTCATAAAGACCCATGACTAATTTTAAATGGCACTCCTATCCACATGTTCCAGGAGACCAAGTTCTTGGGTCTGAATTTCTACTCTAAATAAAGTTCTAATTCATACTGAGGAGGGGATCAAGCTACCCTCCTACACCTTAACGGAACGCGCATATGCACGAAACGTGATAGTGGCACCTTATGCATCGTATATGGCAGAGACTACAAAAGCAGTCTAAAAGTATTAGATTCTGTCCACCACCAAGGTCCAAGATTTTGTCGTAGGTCCTTTACCACCGCATTTGTTGACAGTCTCAAGGCCAGTGAGCCATCTCCCAACCAGTAGTATGACATTACCTTTACAGTATATAACAAAACTATATTCTAACGAATCTAACTCGTCACATTCACTTAAGGATTGACTGTATGTTTCTTTCGTTGCATTGAGGTATGAAACTAATAACCAATGTGCAAACTTTTGTAAGAATCTGCGCAAACCAATGTGCAAACTGTATGAATCCGCGTTGCCGATTTTCACAAAAGTTTGCACATTGGTTTTTAGTTTCATACCTCAATGCAACGAAAGACATACACCGTCAATTCTTATAATTAAATTCAACAACAAATACTAAAGGCTTTCAGCAATATTTCTTTAAACATAATCAAATTCATCGAAACAGGTGTCTTTGTTACCTCCGACTAACAATTTCGGGGTAAGAATTCGGTAATGGCGTGACATGACTCAGGTGACTCATTTACATAAAATGACACGCCTACCAAACCATTAGCCAATCAGCATATAGCACCCCCAAACTTCTGTCAATCAACCAAGCTAACATCGGGTGACGAATCAAAAACGAACAACACAACGTGACGCGTTCCGGTAGCAGCAAAGTTTCAAGTTCAAACATTTGAATTATTACCAGCGAACTGAAAGACTCAGTTTGAAAAGTGAGAATTGGAAATGAAGCCCGATGACATGTTAGTGGAACTGAGATTGTTAGTGGCAGCAGTCTTTGCGCAAGTGGAAAGAGGCTGTGATGTGACTGGGATTGCAATGCCATGAACCGATGTTCCATTGTGCGCATGCTCTTGTCGAGGCGTTACAACGTTGTTAATGCTCACAGATAATTTTGAGTTGTTTGTTTATTTTAACCACAATATATCACTTCAATGTTTATCCAAAATTCATTAGGGTACCTGAGTGTAAGTTAATTCCTCGCTGTGCAAGGGTATTCCCCGACATTCCTCGGGTCCGAAAGTAGTCCGGTTCGGTGGGCGTGGCTTAGCTTTTTAGATTCATTGAGAAATGAAATCAAAAGAAATGTTCCCAGTTAACCAATCAGATTGCCAGAATTTTAATAAACACATTAAATATTTAATTATTCTTTTTTAAACATCTCTTTTAGGATTTGTACAGCAAAAAGTATTTTCTTGCTTCGCCTCTAGGAATAACAGTTAAACACTGACAACAAAAATGAGAAACGAAAGAATTAGATTATCCCCTTTTGAAATTGGTAATCAGTTTACTTCAAACATATATAAATAAAATCATAATTGTCGAAAAGATTTGAAATTGTTTGATAATCAATACTTAAAGTCAAAATGACATGTAATTGACAGTGCGATCCGAAAGTAAGTAACGTGCATGGCCTTCTTGAGCGTTGACAACAGCGTTCCATCGTCTGTACATGGAATGGATGAAACTTTTGATGGAGGCCATAGGAACTTGCGCCGAGACTTGTTAGTTCAGCTGCAGTTCCGGCCTTGGTCGCACATCACTGAGCCTTGTCTGAATCTCGTGCCACAAGTGTTCTATCGGGTTTTACGTCTGGACTGAGGACAGGCCATTGAAGAGATTCCATGCCGTACTGACGGTGAAAGTCTCTAGTTGCTCTAGCAGCATGGGGACCCGCGTGGTCCTGCTGGAACACGTGGTTTCCATGACGACCAAAATGTTGCACGACGAAGGGTCTCAGCGTTTGATCAATGTAGTGGGCAGATGTTACACCAATTCCTCTACCAAGACAAATATTCTGGAACACCATAGGGCCTAGTTTGTGACTGAGAGCAATAGCACCCCTATCCATTATGCCCGGACCTCTACACGAGTCTCTTTCCAAGACACAATCATCTCTATTATCAGCGGTCACGACGCACTACTGGCTTTCGTTGGTGAAGACTACAGTTTGCCACTCCCGGTGACTAAATTCCAATGATGTGTGGAACGCTGGAGACGAGCAGGGCGATGTCGAACAGTGAGGATCGGATCCCGGTAAGGCCTGCGGCATCTGATGTTTCTCTGCCCCAAACGTGAAATGTGCACAAAAACCTCATCACTTTAGTAACTGCTTTTTGACATGTTTTTGTATCAAATACAAAATCTGAAACAAAAGTTGCTTGAGCATTGGCTACGAACCAAGTCTAGCTAACATTTAAAAAGTGAAAAAAATATTATATTAAGACGAAGCATATCTGGCAACATTATTGGTCAGGTGACGTTTTTTTTGCGGTTCAGTATATAATGCAGAGTGTCTGTAGCATCCTCAATAGAATTTTTAAGTCCAGTAGAACAGTATACCAGAATGATTTCGTCTTGAGTAGCTCTTCTTGGTAACATATACTTGTCTCCAGCAGATTTAGCTGACGCAGGCATGTGACTGTATAATTCCAAAACACCAAGTGAAGAGTCAGTTGCACCTCTACACGGAGACGTGGGAGACAACTTCTAGAATGCCGATCAGTAAGACGTCTACATGGAGACGTGTCAGTCAACTTCTAGAATGCCGATCAGTAAGACGTCTACACGGAGACATGGCAGTCAACTTCTGAATGCCGATCAGTAAGACGTCTACATGGAGACGGTCAACTTCTAGAATGCCGATCAGTAAGACGTCTACACGGAGACATGGCAGTCAGCTTCTGAATGCCGATCAGTAAGACGTCTACACGGAGACGGTCAACTTCTAGAATGCCGATCAGTAAGACGTCTACATGGAGACGTGGCTGTCAACTTCTAGAATGCCGGTCAGTAAGACGTCTACATGGAGATGTGGCAGTCAGCTTCTAGAATGCCGATCAGTAAGACGTCTACATGGAGACGTGGCAGTCAACTTCAAGAATGTCCATCAGTAAGACGTCTAGATGGAGACGTGGCAGTCAAATTCTAGAATGTCCATCACTAAGACGTCTACATGGAGACGTGCCAGTCAAATTCTAGAATGCCGGTCAGTAAGACGTCTACATGGAGACGTGGCAGTCAGCTTCTAGAATGTCCATCAGTAAGATGTCTACATGGAGACGTGGCTGTCAACTTCTAGATTACCGATCAGTAAGAAGTCTACATGGAGACTTGGGAGTCAACTTCTAGAATACCGATCAGTAAGACGTCTACATGGAGACGTGGCAGTCAACTTCTAGAATGCCGATCAGTAAGACGTCTACATGGAGACGTGTCAGTCAACTTCTAGAATGCCGATCAGTAAGACGTCTACACGGAGACGGTCAACTTCTAGAATGCCGATCAGTAAGACGTCTACATGGAGACGTGGCTGTCAACTTCTAGAATGCCGGTCAGTGAGACGTCTACACGGAGACGTGTCAGTCAGCTTCTAGAATGCCGATCAGTAAGACGTCTACACGGAGACATGGCAGTCAACTTCTGAATGCCGATCAGTAAGACGTCTACACGGAGACGGTCAACTTCTAGAATGCCGATCAGTAAGACGTCTACATGGAGACGTGGCTGTCAACTTCTAGAATGCCGGTCAGTAAGACGTCTACACGGAGACGTGGCAGTCAGCTTCTAGAATGCCGATCAGTAAGACGTCTACATGGAGACGTGGCAGTCAAATTCTAGAATGTCCATCACTAAGACGTCTACATGGAGACGTGGCAGTCAACTTCTAGAATGTCCATCAGTAGGACGTCTAGATGGAGACGTGGCTGTCAACTTCTAGAATGCCGGTCAAGAAGACGTCTACATGGAGACGTGGCAGTCAACTTCTAGAATGTCCATCAGTAGGACGTCTACATGGAGACGTGGCAGTCAACTTCTAGAATGTCGGTCAGTAAGACGTCTACATGGAGACGTGGCAGTCAGCTTCTATAATGTTCATCACTAAGACGTCTACATGGAGACGTGGCTGTCAACTTCTAGAATGTCGGTCAGTAAGACGTCTACATGGAGACGTGGCAGTCAACTTCTAGAATGTCCATCAGTAAGACGTCTACATGGAGACGTGGCAGTCAACTTCTAGAATGTCCATCAGTAAGATGTCTACATGGAGACATGGCAGTCAACTTCTAGATTGCCGATCAGTAAGACGTCTACATGGAGACGTGGCTGTCAACTTCTAGAATGCCGGTCAGTAAGACGTCTACATGGAGACGTGGCAGTCAACTTCTAGAATGTCCATCAGTAGGACGTCTACATGGAGACGTGGCAGTCAACTTCTAGAATGTCGGTCAGTAAGACGTCTACATGGAGACGTGGCAGTCAACTTCTAGAATGTCCATCAGTAAGACGTCTACATGGAGACGTGGCTGTCAACTTCTAGAATGTCCATCAGTAAGACGTCTACATGGAGACGTGGTAGTCAACTTCTAGAATGTCCATCACTAAGACGTCTACATGGAGACGTGGCAGTCAACTTCTAGAATGTCCATCAGTAAGACGTCTACATGGAGACGTGGCAGTCAACTTCTAGAATGCCGATCAGTAAGACGTCTACATGGAGACGTGGCTGTCAACTTCTAGAATGCCGGTCAGTAAGACGTCTACATGGAGACGTGGCAGTCAACTTCTAGAATGTCCATCAGTAAGACGTCTACATGGAGACGTGGCAGTCAACTTCTAGAATGTCCATCAGTGGGACGTCTACATGGAGACGTGGCAGTCAAGTTCTAGAATGTCCATCAGTAAGACGTCTACATGGAGACATGGCAGTCAACTTCTAGAATGTCCATCAGTAAGACGTCTACATGGAGACGTGGCAGTCAAGTTTTAGAATGTCCATCAGTGGGACGTCTACATGGAGACGTGGCAGTCAACTTCTAGAATGCCGATCAGTAAGACGTCTACATGGAGACGTGGCTGTCAACTTCTAGAATGCCGGTCAGTAAGACGTCTACATGGAGACGTGGCAGTCAACTTCTAGAATGTCCATCAGTAGGACGTCTACATGGAGACGTGGCAGTCAACTTCTAGAATGTCGGTCAGTAAGACGTCTACATGGAGACGTGGCAGTCAGCTTCTAGAATGTCCATCACTAAGACGTCTACATGGAGACGTGGCAGTCAACTTCTAGAATGTCCATCAGTAGGACGTCTAGATGGAGACGTGGCTGTCAACTTCTAGAATGCCGGTCAAGAAGACGTCTACATGGAGACGTGGCAGTCAACTTCTAGAATGTCCATCAGTAGGACGTCTACATGGAGACGTGGCAGTCAACTTCTAGAATGTCGGTCAGTAAGACGTCTACATGGAGACGTGGCAGTCAGCTTCTATAATGTTCATCACTAAGACGTCTACATGGAGACGTGGCTGTCAACTTCTAGAATGTCGGTCAGTAAGACGTCTACATGGAGACGTGGCAGTCAACTTCTAGAATGTCCATCAGTAAGACGTCTACATGGAGACGTGGCAGTCAACTTCTAGAATGTCCATCAGTAAGATGTCTACATGGAGACATGGCAGTCAACTTCTAGATTGCCGATCAGTAAGACGTCTACATGGAGACGTGGCTGTCAACTTCTAGAATGCCGGTCAGTAAGACGTCTACATGGAGACGTGGCAGTCAACTTCTAGAATGTCCATCAGTAGGACGTCTACATGGAGACGTGGCAGTCAACTTCTAGAATGTCGGTCAGTAAGACGTCTACATGGAGACGTGGCAGTCAACTTCTAGAATGTCCATCAGTAAGACGTCTACATGGAGACGTGGCTGTCAACTTCTAGAATGTCCATCAGTAAGACGTCTACATGGAGACGTGGTAGTCAACTTCTAGAATGTCCATCACTAAGACGTCTACATGGAGACGTGGCAGTCAACTTCTAGAATGTCCATCAGTAAGACGTCTACATGGAGACGTGGCAGTCAACTTCTAGAATGCCGATCAGTAAGACGTCTACATGGAGACGTGGCTGTCAACTTCTAGAATGCCGGTCAGTAAGACGTCTACATGGAGACGTGGCAGTCAACTTCTAGAATGTCCATCAGTAAGACGTCTACATGGAGACGTGGCAGTCAACTTCTAGAATGTCCATCAGTGGGACGTCTACATGGAGACGTGGCAGTCAAGTTCTAGAATGTCCATCAGTAAGACGTCTACATGGAGACGTGGCAGTCAACTTCTAGAATGCCGATCAGTAAGACGTCTACATGGAGACGTGGCTGTCAACTTCTAGAATGCCGGTCAGTAAGACGTCTACATGGAGACGTGGCAGTCAACTTCTAGAATGTCCATCAGTAGGACGTCTACATGGAGACGTGGCAGTCAACTTCTAGAATGTCGGTCAGTAAGACGTCTACATGGAGACGTGGCAGTCAGCTTCTATAATGTCCATCACTAAGACGTCTACATGGAGACGTGGCAGTCAACTTCTAGAATGTCGGTCAGTAAGACGTCTACATGGAGACGTGGCAGTCAACTTCTAGAATGTCCATCAGTAGGACGTCTACATGGAGACGTGGCAGTCAACTTCTAGAATGTCCATCAGTAAGATGTCTACATGGAGACATGGCAGTCAACTTCTAGATTGCCGATCAGTAAGACGTCTACATGGAGACTTGGGAGTCAACTTCTAGAATACCTATCAGTAAGACGTCTACATGGAGACGTGGCAGTCAACTTCTAGAATGCCGATCAGTAGGACGTCTACACAGAGACGTGGCAGTCAACTTTTAGAATGCCAATAGATGAGTAGTTAATTATATTCATAATGCAGTAGCCATAAATAGTATATGTAATAGGTAAATACTTAATACCTGAACCATGAAATAAGTCTTTTTCATCATCATAATTATCTTTTCAATATCAGTTTCAGAAAAACAGCATAAGGAAACACCCACTTTGCGTGTGTATATGGTGCTTGTTTAAAATTCAAGTCCCTATACACGTGGATCCGGTTTCATAACGAAGAACATTATATTTTGAATCCCGAATGGGACACATTCCGACGTGAGTAATAGAATCACTACTTTCTGTGGAAGTGTAATCCTGAAAATATAACGTGCTAGATTTGACCAATTTCTAGGTAGGATTGAGTATTCAAGGTCAAGGTTACGTACATCACAAGTTCTTTCAACGACTTTCTTAATGGCCTCTCCTGTGCATGTCAAAGAAACTCCTCCTCGATGTTACAGACTAGAACATGAAGGAGTCGCGTGTTTGTGGTTCATTTTGTAAACATGGTCAACCCATCCGCTACTGTATTCACATAGAAAACGTGCCCGAGACGATCCTGGTTAGAACTGCTCTTCAGCAACCACTTCTTGTTATAGGAGGTTGCCAAACAATGCATTTAGTCGTATCCCATTAGCGTGTATTGCTGCTCCTGATGTTTCTCAGTGGATAGTCTGATCCAGACTCGATTATATACAGACCGTCGAAAATAAGGCTGGAATATTGAATATTGCCGAGTGCTTCGTTAAAGGACCACTAAACTCAATTTTTGGTACTCTTTTTATCACTGCATATGAAAAACTTTTGGTTAGTCATAAACGAAACACCATTTTCTTTTAAAAAACAATTGTGGTCAATTAATACCAAGCGCTTAAAAGTTGCTAAAAAGCCGTCTGCTTCTCTCTCACCCGCAAACGAAACCGCAGACAGGTTACGTAACTCTGTCGCCAGAGCCCTACAGTGACGTCATAGAAGGAACGGTTTCCAGTTAAATGTATACTAGAATGTGTAGGAAGCTCGTTATTTTGCTGATTTCTCGACGGCTCCAAAGACATGCCGAATTGTTGTGTTGCCGTCCATTGTTCCTTGGGGTCGGGTGATGGTGTCACTATGCACCAGACTCCGTAGTTTTTGTTTAAATTTGTTGTTAGTGTGTGCGAAGTGAGCTTTGTGAAAGCCTGTGGTATATACTAAATCGGATGGTTCGCCCCTACCACGCTTCCAGGATAGCAAATGGTGTTCAAGTTTCATCGAGTTTATAAAATCAAGACTGCTTACTACACATTGCTGACCAAAAGGATTTTGCATGGATATAACGCTTTCTTCCACAAAACGAGGTTGTGGTCGAAGTGACAATATTATCGTAAGTAATATTATATTGACCTCTTATATTGATCGATTCCAAGAGTGAAATTGTTATGTTATAAGCAATGTCATGTAAAATCCTAACGTCCATCAATAAAATACATATTTTACTACCAGTAGAAAGTAATTTTGACTTTGTAAGTCGGCGAAAACAAACTTAAATAGCATTCATCCTCAGACAGGGCGCCGCCATTTTTGAAAACCGTGAAGTCACGGGCTAAAGTCCTTTAGAATTATTGAGATTATGATTTTTTCTCATCACGTTAGAAAATCAAAACTAGTTTTTACTAGTAGTTAAATATGCATTTGAATCATTGCCAAAAGGATTTTGCATGACACAAATTGTAACATAAGGATTTCTTCCACGGAAGCAAGGTGGGGGTCGAAGTGACATATACATTGCAAGCAATGCTATATTGACCTCCACCTTACCTCCAAAAGTGAAATTGTTATATTATGAGCAATGTCAAGTAATGTCCTGATGTCCATCAATAAAATACATATTTCATTACCAGTAGAAAGTAATTTTGATTTTGTAAGTCGGTGAAAACAAACTTAAATAGCATTCATCCCAAGATCGGACGCCGCCATTTTTGAAGTCAAATCCATTTGAATTAATGAGATTATGTATGGTTTGTTCTCATCAAGTTAGAAAATCAAAACTACATAAATATGTATTTGAATCATTACCAAAGGGAGTTTGCATGACACAACCTGTAACATAACCTAAGCGAGGTCGGGGTCGAAGTGAAAATACTGCGCGATAAATTTCTTCACTTGCTAAATTTACTTGGTTTGTAACATTCACTCACCAGTATGTAGACACTTGTCAATAAACGTCTTTATACTTGGTCTCATAATCCTAATTACTTTATAATCACACTTGTATGCATTTTGAAACTTAATAAAAAGAAGCGATCTGCGAATGTATATCAGAAATGTAAAATGTAGACATGTCATAGTTTTCGTATATGAATCATAATTCGGATCCACGCCCTAGTGTATGTCGTCTGCATCACTACACTTAACGAAAACAATGATTCTGTTGAAAGCTACGACAACGTATTATAAACAAAAATGCAAATATTAAAATTATAGGAGTTATAGAGTTATAAAGTTATAGGAGCAATGTCAGGCTATTACCTTCTTCGAGAAATGTATCCATAAATATCCATAAAAACAAGTGATACATAATTCATCTGCAGATTTCCCAAGTGATGTGTCTTTTAGCAGTCTAATATACGAAAACGTGATGTATCGTTTCAGGTTTTTCACATTGCTGTATACTTTCATTGGTTACCCAAGATAGCACACCTGGCAACTAATTGCATAATGTGCGTCATTCTTTTTAAAAATTTATTTATTTAGCAAATAATGAGCAATCAATCAATGTATTGGCGGTTAATCCTTTTAAAGAAGGGTGTTGTTTTACATAGACACAGACACGACAGAGTGTAGTCAGTATAGATTAGTAAATGTACATACATAAACACTACCTTTTGACAAATCCCGTATTTAAATCCCCATAAAACTAATTAATCAATCAGCGTGTTATCGGTTAATCCTCTGATCGATCCAGACAAAAGAAATGCCAAATGGGGGCCTTTGTCGGGTAATCTAAGTGGCGTTACCACTAATTATACCTGTTATAAATTCATTAACTGAGCATCAAGTGAATGATACCAGAGACCATATTATATGGTCTCTGATGATACGTAACAAATAACGTGTAGGTTTAGTACCACCTAACACAGATTACAACCTAGCGGCACCAAGTAATTTTGACAGAATCGTCTATGAAAACAAGGGTTGTAACTCGAAAACTAGAAAAAGCAAGAGACAAAACTAAATGATAGTAGATTGTAAGAACATATAGCTTTCATTTTTCTCCACAGGTTTCGCGATTTCAGGTTTGTACAAACCTGTAAACGAAATAGTTCAACCCTTGAAATGTAGATGAATACTGCACAGACCCTCATTTCTATACCCACTATTACGTCACGGAGACGCGCCGCTCTGATTGGTTGAAATTTCGTTTGCGGCTGAGAATTTTACACTGTTGACAAAGAGGTCGATTTAGGGTAATTAAGGATCGAAATGAGCATTTTTAATGACGGGTTTCATTTATGACGATGTCAGCAAGTGATTTTGCGTCTGTACCCTATTAGAGTATATGTGATCTTTAAAAGGCTAGCCTAGGTTAAATCGCAGTCAATGTCTGCTTGTTCGTCTGCTTGACGAAAAGATGTCATTTGGCGACTGTTGTTTCATAAAGGTCACTTTTGATGCATATTCCAATCGGTATCAAGAGTGCCAAAGACACTAACAAAGTGACTGGACTGTTGAAAAAAACATCTGTTACAGTCCACCCATAACAATATCTGTTTCCTACAGGACTGATATGATGAGGTCCAAACTGGCTTGATTAAAACTTTATGAATAAGATGACACGCAAAAACTAAATAATCAAGCTACCCTCCTCTCTTACGAACAATCATTTGGTGCAGGGGACATTTCCAGGGCCGCTGGCAGTGATCATGACATAGCGTTAGTTCATGAAGGTAATAAAGTCTTAGCACTGTTTATATACACTAGTGGTAAACGTGAATTTCATTCATAACATAAATGTATTCAGAAATAAAATGATGCTGCCACTTCGGTTATACAGTCATATATAGACATATAGACGTATCTCAGAAACTGATAATGGTATATAATGTTAGGTGCATGCTCACGTTTGATGTTTTTGCGTTTGTTGGAAGTATAACACTCAAACACGTGTATTTTCAATGTGAATAACTCACAATAATTGTTCAGCTATCAGTTGCTCATAAAATCACGTTGATGTAACCATGACGTGTACTTACGCTATGACACAGCATGCCAAAAATTCAACGTTACATTGCTGTACTGCTAACAGGCATGGCACAAACATGTCCATGGAAACAGCATATAATTTTCCTGGAGACATCATCTACTGCACGGCATCGCCCATATCTTGCCACAAGCCTTCGACTAAGTGTCATTAAGAAAACCACATTCAGTTGATGCAGCGTGTTGATCACATGAACCTCAATTCTTGTTTTGAGACGAGTCATTTGGAAAGCCATACGAAAACGGTTGAAGGATTACAGCGCATCATTCCGTGACTCCAATATTTGTTTAAAGTGACCGCCACGAAACGGATTCCGGGTTTTCTTTGGCCAGCACCTATGGTCCGAATTGGGTATACAGGCGTCCATGAGAACGTGAACCCGTCCAGTGTTGATTACGTTACTCGTCATTTTAGAAGTGTAACTGAATGTGCTATGAATTTCTGTCAAAATCGTGTTCGACTCTGTGTTCAAATGCAAACGACTCGCCTACAAGAATGTCTTTTATTTTAAAGAATGTTTTTTTTATAATGTTATTGTATCAAATAAATAATTACAAACAGTGTATACATTAAACACAGAATGCACAACCATGGTTAACACGATCAAAATATGTAACATTTCCATGATTTTGTGAGTCCTATTTTGTATTTTTGATGATGTCCGCCGCTTTCTCCCCTATCATGATGGTCGGGGCGTTTGTGTTCCCTGACACGACGGCCGGCATGATAGAGGCGTCTACAACTCGCAGTCCCGCAATACCCTTCACTCTGTAAAATATAACATTTCAACAGACATTCACATTCATGTTACATCAAGATACGGCTGGCTGTCAAATCTTACAGGGCCAACCGGACGTTAGTCATGTGGGAATCTTCAACTGTTTGCCTTTGTCAAGGAATGTCGGTTGGTAAAAATCAGCGTTTAAAGGGATTGGTTATTTGATGGTTGTATTTGATCATCGAGATAACTGAAGCTTATGCTGAACGTCTTGAACACATTAATGTATGAGGAAGCAGACCCACGAGGGTGCGAGCACAACTGATGCCCATGGAGATGCCTATCCTTCTTCTATAAATGAAATTGTTAACATTACTAGAAATTCCAGCAATGTTTTCTCATTTGGCTTACAAAAACGAGAAAAAAAAGAAGAAGAAAAAAAACCTCTGAAGTTATATGTATGTTTACAAATACCCCGTATCTCAATTTTGTCTTTCCTCAAGTTTGTCGTGTTAGACAGTATTGGACGACGCTAAAAGTTTCAGAATTCATTCACCTCAGTTGAGGGTCAACCACTGTAGTGGGGTCACTTGGCTTCCCCATCTTGCAGGTAGAGGCTGGATGGTAGACTGTTGTGGCCAGTGCCCTGATGTAACACTCCCAGTATGCATCAGTGTCGTACTTCATAGTGGTGCATGTCGGGAAACGCTTGTCATTAAGCTTGGCTCCTATTTCTTTGAAAGCCTTGGTCTGATGAAGTTTTTGGACGACACGAACTCCTAGCAAACGGAAATGTTTGATGTAATCGACTGCACATTTCGATGTATTGTTTGTGGACACCTGTTCTTATTTAAACATGACAAAATGTATTTCGAAAATAGCTGAACCACTGTATATGTGTCAGTCAGTCAGTCACTCATTCACTCACTCACTCACTCACTCACTCACTCACTCACAGCCGTATACCCCAATACCCCACCTTTACCACCTGTCATCCTAGACGGTAAAACGTTTGGGTTGACAGCTTTACCGGCAAACAACGATAAGTTGAGCACAAACTTGACAACTGAAACATATTGCCATGCATGAGTGCCACCCACTGGCTCTTGTCATGGTGAGCGAAGAGGCCCCAGGTTGTCCGGATTCAAGTGTAATGCGAAGAGTGAAGCGCGTGGCCTGTCTCGAGTTCGACAGGTGCATTTGTTTTCATTTTACGGTAAGAGATTAATGTTTTGCCCATCAGAGTTTGCCCATTGCTGTGAACAGCCCACTTCTCTGCACCAGTTCAACTTATCCTTATTTGCAAGTATTTAATGATGCTGTCTGACCTTGATCCTGGGTGAATGTTGTACCAACATAATGTAAAACAGTAGCTGCTTTAGCCATTCAATGTCTTAACAACCGGTGTTGTTTTCACCTCTGATTAAAGTCTTGACGTCATCAGGATGAGACAAGTAGTTGGGGTCGATGACAGGATACTCGAATGGGTTGGTGCTTCTTAGGCGGATTGTTCCAAAGCTCTTTGGACGGAGCAGAGTTGGGGATATTGTGAATGCTTCTTGGGCTGATGTCCAGTTGAAATGGTCGACTATCTGAGCAAAAAGCATTGCTTTTACAGAACTTTTCACGTCAGTGCCAGTGTATCGTCAGTAGGTGTGTCATGCCGTAAGGCCTATGCATCGATGGCACCAGTTGTGGTGCTTTATGGTACCCACAGAATTACGATGAAAGACCTATTATTTAAAGCTGGCCTGCAATATTTGAAATGTCATGTCGGCTCTCATTCAAAGCAAACTCATGGATAACTTGGACCTATCATGTTTCCTACGGAAGAAAAAGCATGTTACCTTCTGGTCAATGTTAAACAGCCGGGCTATAAAGCTATCAAAGGATGCGCAGTAGAAATGAAACTGAACATCTGGACTTGGCTCCTCGGATTTGGTCTTCAGAAATGCCATGGCTTCTACACCTCCGCTAGATGTGCGGAAACCTGCAGCACAAGGAAGGAACTCTGAACTACAGTCACGCATGGAAAGTGTGCACTATACACCGATTTGGGCACCAAAAATCAATACTATTTACTCGACACGAAGCAACCGTGTAAGTGTACCACGGTTATGTGTTAGTTCATGTTGTTACAGAAAGGATACCGTATCTTTTCGCACGGCTATGTTTATTTCGTGTGACAAGGATGTTGAGGCATGAAACACTTCCAGGTGAACAAAATTCTTTTCTCAGTCGTGCAGTGTTAAGATTGTCTGTCAAAATGTGGTTGTCTCGCACACGGCAGAGGTACGTATCCATTCTATTATGTACACCTCTCTTCAAAACAGGGGCATTCTAATTGATATCTGAACTGGGTTTTGTCATATTTCACATCTTTTTGTCGGGTGTACAGATGATTGTTGTGGAAATTACGCTTCGGACACAGCACAGCACAAACAGAAGATGCTGTCATCTAAGATGGATTTTAAGTTCCCAGAGCTGTTAGAAAAATTAGAACGTTGACATATTTCCTGCACATGAGTACCTTTTGTCTCATGAGGGCACCAGCACTGTGATACATATACTTTAAGGAAATACAACATACCAGATTTCAGTACACGATATTCCAGTGACGTCAGCGTTGAGTCTCTTTTCTTTTCCGTGAGGGATACAGGCTTTTGAATTGTCGAGACCATGTGGACGAACAGGTGATCATGTAAGCTTTCACCAACAGGGAGGTTTGCTTGAACTGGTATCTGTACATTTAAGGCAATATATAATGCAACAAGTTGTCAGCTGTCATTATTATATGTACGCATGGGAGTCCACAGAACAAATCGAACCATACACCATAATGAATCACTACCGTTGATAGCAGTTGTTATCAAAAGGTAACAATTTACCTTACTTCATCACTGCTTGGGAAGGGTTATCGGACAAGGTGTGCATAATCAAACCACTTGGTATACGTAGCATTAGGACGCTCTTTATGTGAGCTGAATATGTTAAGTGAAGATGAAATCTGCCTGATTCATCCTTAAACACTGTGAACTTTAGTCACGAATATATAATCTATTCCCCCGTAAAACTTGAACTATGTGAGCTCTATTAGTGGGTTCAGCGTAGGTTCCAAACACTAAACGTCTCACCAAAAAGCCTGCCTCTCTTCAGCAACCACTTCTTGTTATAGGAGGTTGCCAAACAATGCATTTAGTCGTATCCCATTAGCGTGTATTGCTGCTCCTGATGTTTCTCAGTGGATAGTCTGATCCAGACTCGATTATATACAGACCGTCGAAAATAAGGCTGGAATATTGAATATTGCCGAGTGCTTCGTTAAAGGACCACTAAACTCAATTTTTGGTACTCTTTTTATCACTGCATATGAAAAACTTTTGGTTAGTCATAAACGAAACACCATTTTCTTTTAAAAAACAATTGTGGTCAATTAATACCAAGCGCTTAAAAGTTGCTAAAAAGCCGTCTGCTTCTCTCTCACCCGCAAACAAAACCGCAGACAGGTTACGTAACTCTGTCGCCAGAGCCCTACAGTGACGTCATAGAAGGAACGGTTTCCAGTTAAATGTATACTAGAATGTGTAGGAAGCTCGTTATTTTGCTGATTTCTCGACGGCTCCAAAGACATGCCGAATTGTTGTGTTGCCGTCCATTGTTCCTTGGGGTCGGGTGATGGTGTCACTATGCACCAGACTCCGTAGTTTTTGTTTAAATTTGTTGTTAGTGTGTGCGAAGTGAGCTTTGTGAAAGCCTGTGGTATATACTAAATCGGATGGTTCGCCCCTACCACGCTTCCAGGATAGCAAATGGTGTTCAAGTTTCATCGAGTTTATAAAATCAAGACTGCTTACTACACATTGCTGACCAAAAGGATTTTGCATGGATATAACGCTTTCTTCCACAAAACGAGGTTGTGGTCGAAGTGACAATATTATCGTAAGTAATATTATATTGACCTCTTATATTGATCGATTCCAAGAGTGAAATTGTTATGTTATAAGCAATGTCATGTAAAATCCTAACGTCCATCAATAAAATACATATTTTACTACCAGTAGAAAGTAATTTTGACTTTGTAAGTCGGCGAAAACAAACTTAAATAGCATTCATCCTCAGACAGGGCGCCGCCATTTTTGAAAACCGTGAAGTCACGGGCTAAAGTCCTTTAGAATTATTGAGATTATGATTTTTTCTCATCACGTTAGAAAATCAAAACTAGTTTTTACTAGTAGTTAAATATGCATTTGAATCATTGCCAAAAGGATTTTGCATGACACAAATTGTAACATAAGGATTTCTTCCACGGAAGCAAGGTGGGGGTCGAAGTGACATATATATTGCAAGCAATGCTATATTGACCTCCACCTTACCTCCAAAAGTGAAATTGTTATATTATGAGCAATGTCAAGTAATGTCCTGATGTCCATCAATAAAATACATATTTCATTACCAGTAGAAAGTAATTTTGATTTTGTAAGTCGGTGAAAACAAACTTAAATAGCATTCATCCCAAGATCGGACGCCGCCATTTTTGAAGTCAAATCCATTTGAATTAATGAGATTATGTATGGTTTGTTCTCATCAAGTTAGAAAATCAAAACTACATAAATATGTATTTGAATCATTACCAAAGGGAGTTTGCATGACACAACCTGTAACATAACCTAAGCGAGGTCGGGGTCGAAGTGAAAATACTGCGCGATAAATTTCTTCACTTGCTAAATTTACTTGGTTTGTAACATTCACTCACCAGTATGTAGACACTTGTCAATAAACGTCTTTATACTTGGTCTCATAATCCTAAGTACTTTATAATCACACTTGTATGCATTTTGAAACTTAATAAAAAGAAGCGATCTGCGAATGTATATCAGAAATGTAAAATGTAGACATGTCATAGTTTTCGTATATGAATCATAATTCGGATCCACGCCCTAGTGTATGTCGTCTGCATCACTACACTTAACGAAAACAATGATTCTGTTGAAAGCTACGACAACGTATTATAAACAAAAATGCAAATATTAAAATTATAGGAGTTATAGAGTTATAAAGTTATAGGAGCAATGTTAGGCTATTACCTTCTTCGAGAAATGTATCCATAAATATCCATAAAAACAAGTGATACATAATTCATCTGCAGATTTCCCAAGTGATGTGTCTTTTAGCAATCTAATATACGAAAACGTGATGTATCGTTTCAGGTTTTTCACATTGCTGTATACTTTCATTGGTTACCCAAGATAGCACACCTGGCAACTAATTGCATAATGTGCGTCATTCTTTTTAAAAATTTATTTATTTAGCAAATAATGAGCAATCAATCAATGTATTGGCGGTTAATCCTTTTAAAGAAGGGTGTTGTTTTACATAGACACAGACACGACAGAGTGTATTCAGTATAGATTAGTAAATGTACATACATAAACACTACCTTTTGACAAATCCCGTATTTAAATCCCCATAAAACTAATTAATCAATCAGCGTGTTATCGGTTAATCCTCTGATCGATCCAGACAAAAGAAATGCCAAATGGGGGCCTTTGTCGGGTAATCTAAGTGGCGTTACCACTAATTATACCTGTTATAAATTCATTAACTGAGCATCAAGTGAATGATACCAGAGACCATATTATATGGTCTCTGATGATACGTAACAAATAACGTGTAGGTTTAGTACCACCTAACACAGATTACAACCTAGCGGCACCAAGTAATTTTGACAGAATCGTCTATGAAAACAAGGGTTGTAACTCGAAAACTAGAAAAAGCAAGAGACAAAACTAAATGATAGTAGATTGTAAGAGCATATAGCTTTCATTTTTCTCCACAGGTTTCGCGATTTCAGGTTTGTACAAACCTGTAAACGAAATAGTTCAACCCTTGAAATGTAGATGAATACTGCACAGACCCTCATTTCTATACCCACTATTACGTCACGGAGACGCGCCGCTCTGATTGGTTGAAATTTCGTTTGCGGCTGAGAATTTTACACTGTTGACAAAGAGGTCGATTTAGGGTAATTAAGGATCGAAATGAGCATTTTTAATGACGGGTTTCATTTATGACGATGTCAGCAAGTGATTTTGCGTCTGTACCCTATTAGAGTATATGTGACCTTTAAAAGGCTAGCCTAGGTTAAATCGCAGTCAATGTCTGCTTGTTCGTCTGCTTGACGAAAAGATGTCATTTGGCGACTGTTGTTTCATAAAGGTCACTTTTGATGCATATTCCAATCGGTATCAAGAGTGCCAAAGACACTAACAAAGTGACTGGACTGTTGAAAAAAACATCTGTTACAGTCCACCCATAACAATATCTGTTTCCTACAGGACTGATATGATGAGGTCCAAACTGGCTTGATTAAAACTTTATGAATAAGATGACACGCAAAAACTAAATAATCAAGCTACCCTCCTCTCTTACGAACAATCATTTGGTGCAGGGGACATTTCCAGGGCCGCTGGCAGTGATCATGACATAGCGTTAGTTCATGAAGGTAATAAAGTCTTAGCACTGTTTATATACACTAGTGGTAAACGTGAATTTCATTCATAACATAAATGTATTCAGAAATAAAATGATGCTGCCACTTCGGTTATACAGTCATATATAGACATATAGACGTATCTCAGAAACTGATAATGGTATATAATGTTAGGTGCATGCTCACGTTTGATGTTTTTGCGTTTGTTGGAAGTATAACACTCAAACACGTGTATTTTCAATGTGAATAACTCACAATAATTGTTCAGCTATCAGTTGCTCATAAAATCACGTTGATGTAACCATGACGTGTACTTACGCTATGACACAGCATGCCAAAAATTCAACGTTACATTGCTGTACTGCTAACAGGCATGGCACAAACATGTCCATGGAAACAGCATATAATTTTCCTGGAGACATCATCTACTGCACGGCATCGCCCATATCTTGCCACAAGCCTTCGACTAAGTGTCATTAAGAAAACCACATTCAGTTGATGCAGCGTGTTGATCACATGAACCTCAATTCTTGTTTTGAGACGAGTCATTTGGAAAGCCATACGAAAACGGTTGAAGGATTACAGCGCATCATTCCGTGACTCCAATATTTGTTTAAAGTGACCGCCACGAAACGGATTCCGGGTTTTCTTTGGCCAGCACCTATGGTCCGAATTGGGTATACAGGCGTCCATGAGAACGTGAACCCGTCCAGTGTTGATTACGTTACTCGTCATTTTAGAAGTGTAACTGAATGTGCTATGAATTTCTGTCAAAATCGTGTTCGACTCTGTGTTCAAATGCAAACGACTCGCCTACAAGAATGTCTTTTATTTTAAAGAATGTTTTTTTTATAATGTTATTGTATCAAATAAATAATTACAAACAGTGTATACATTAAACACAGAATGCACAACCATGGTTAACACGATCAAAATATGTAACATTTCCATGATTTTGTGAGTCCTATTTTGTATTTTTGATGATGTCCGCCGCTTTCTCCCCTATCATGATGGTCGGGGCGTTTGTGTTCCCTGACACGACGGCCGGCATGATAGAGGCGTCTACAACTCGCAGTCCCGCAATACCCTTCACTCTGTAAAATATAACATTTCAACAGACATTCACATTCATGTTACATCAAGATACGGCTGGCTGTCAAATCTTACAGGGCCAACCGGACGTTAGTCATGTGGGAATCTTCAACTGTTTGCCTTTGTCAAGGAATGTCGGTTGGTAAAAATCAGCGTTTAAAGGGATTGGTTATTTGATGGTTGTATTTGATCATCGAGATAACTGAAGCTTATGCTGAACGTCTTGAACACATTAATGTATGAGGAAGCAGACCCACGAGGGTGCGAGCACAACTGATGCCCATGGAGATGCCTATCCTTCTTCTATAAATGAAATTGTTAACATTACTAGAAATTCCAGCAATGTTTTCTCATTTGGCTTACAAAAACGAGAAAAAAAAGAAGAAGAAAAAAAACCTCTGAAGTTATATGTATGTTTACAAATACCCCGTATCTCAATTTTGTCTTTCCTCAAGTTTGTCGTGTTAGACAGTATTGGACGACGCTAAAAGTTTCAGAATTCATTCACCTCAGTTGAGGGTCAACCACTGTAGTGGGGTCACTTGGCTTCCCCATCTTGCAGGTAGAGGCTGGATGGTAGACTGTTGTGGCCAGTGCCCTGATGTAACACTCCCAGTATGCATCAGTGTCGTACTTCATAGTGGTGCATGTCGGGAAACGCTTGTCATTAAGCTTGGCTCCTATTTCTTTGAAAGCCTTGGTCTGATGAAGTTTTTGGACGACACGAACTCCTAGCAAACGGAAATGTTTGATGTAATCGACTGCACATTTCGATGTATTGTTTGTGGACACCTGTTCTTATTTAAACATGACAAAATGTATTTCGAAAATAGCTGAACCACTGTATATGTGTCAGTCAGTCAGTCACTCATTCACTCACTCACTCACTCACTCACTCACTCACTCACAGCCGTATACCCCAATACCCCACCTTTACCACCTGTCATCCTAGACGGTAAAACGTTTGGGTTGACAGCTTTACCGGCAAACAACGATAAGTTGAGCACAAACTTGACAACTGAAACATATTGCCATGCATGAGTGCCACCCACTGGCTCTTGTCATGGTGAGCGAAGAGGCCCCAGGTTGTCCGGATTCAAGTGTAATGCGAAGAGTGAAGCGCGTGGCCTGTCTCGAGTTCGACAGGTGCATTTGTTTTCATTTTACGGTAAGAGATTAATGTTTTGCCCATCAGAGTTTGCCCATTGCCGTGAACAGCCCACTTCTCTGCACCAGTTCAACTTATCCTTATTTGCAAGTATTTAATGATGCTGTCTGACCTTGATCCTGGGTGAATGTTGTACCAACATAATGTAAAACAGTAGCTGCTTTAGCCATTCAATGTCTTAACAACCGGTGTTGTTTTCACCTCTGATTAAAGTCTTGACGTCATCAGGATGAGACAAGTAGTTGGGGTCGATGACAGGATACTCGAATGGGTTGGTGCTTCTTAGGCGGATTGTTCCAAAGCTCTTTGGACGGAGCAGAGTTGGGGATATTGTGAATGCTTCTTGGGCTGATGTCCAGTTGAAATGGTCGACTATCTGAGCAAAAAGCATTGCTTTTACAGAACTTTTCACGTCAGTGCCAGTGTATCGTCAGTAGGTGTGTCATGCCGTAAGGCCTATGCATCGATGGCACCAGTTGTGGTGCTTTATGGTACCCACAGAATTACGATGAAAGACCTATTATTTAAAGCTGGCCTGCAATATTTGAAATGTCATGTCGGCTCTCATTCAAAGCAAACTCATGGATAACTTGGACCTATCATGTTTCCTACGGAAGAAAAAGCATGTTACCTTCTGGTCAATGTTAAACAGCCGGGCTATAAAGCTATCAAAGGATGCGCAGTAGAAATGAAACTGAACATCTGGACTTGGCTCCTCGGATTTGGTCTTCAGAAATGCCATGGCTTCTACACCTCCGCTAGATGTGCGGAAACCTGCAGCACAAGGAAGGAACTCTGAACTACAGTCACGCATGGAAAGTGTGCACTATACACCGATTTGGGCACCAAAAATCAATACTATTTACTCGACACGAAGCAACCGTGTAAGTGTACCACGGTTATGTGTTAGTTCATGTTGTTACAGAAAGGATACCGTATCTTTTCGCACGGCTATGTTTATTTCGTGTGACAAGGATGTTGAGGCATGAAACACTTCCAGGTGAACAAAATTCTTTTCTCAGTCGTGCAGTGTTAAGATTGTCTGTCAAAATGTGGTTGTCTCGCACACGGCAGAGGTACGTATCCATTCTATTATGTACACCTCTCTTCAAAACAGGGGCATTCTAATTGATATCTGAACTGGGTTTTGTCATATTTCACATCTTTTTGTCGGGTGTACAGATGATTGTTGTGGAAATTACGCTTCGGACACAGCACAGCACAAACAGAAGATGCTGTCATCTAAGATGGATTTTAAGTTCCCAGAGCTGTTAGAAAAATTAGAACGTTGACATATTTCCTGCACATGAGTACCTTTTGTCTCATGAGGGCACCAGCACTGTGATACATATACTTTAAGGAAATACAACATACCAGATTTCAGTACACGATATTCCAGTGACGTCAGCGTTGAGTCTCTTTTCTTTTCCGTGAGGGATACAGGCTTTTGAATTGTCGAGACCATGTGGACGAACAGGTGATCATGTAAGCTTTCACCAACAGGGAGGTTTGCTTGAACTGGTATCTGTACATTTAAGGCAATATATAATGCAACAAGTTGTCAGCTGTCATTATTATATGTACGCATGGGAGTCCACAGAACAAATCGAACCATACACCATAATGAATCACTACCGTTGATAGCAGTTGTTATCAAAAGGTAACAATTTACCTTACTTCATCACTGCTTGGGAAGGGTTATCGGACAAGGTGTGCATAATCAAACCACTTGGTATACGTAGCATTAGGACGCTCTTTATGTGAGCTGAATATGTTAAGTGAAGATGAAATCTGCCTGATTCATCCTTAAACACTGTGAACTTTAGTCACGAATATATAATCTATTCCCCCGTAAAACTTGAACTATGTGAGCTCTATTAGTGGGTTCAGCGTAGGTTCCAAACACTAAACGTCTCACCAAAAAGCCTGCCTCACATAATACGATAATCTCTAGCACAACGACGTAAGAGGTTTTCTATCTGTTTGAAAGGTTAAATAAATACATGGCACCATGCAAACTCTCAAAACCTTTAAGAGTTGGCTTAAAGCTCAGCAATAGCGGCAAAAAGCATGTTCAGTTCTATGAAAACAAGTTAACAGCACTGTGCAAGGTGACAAACATTAATACATATATATTTCTCTATTCATGGAACATTGGGCATTAAACATTTCGACGTCAGCTACAGTTATATATTTACTTTCTAGACACTCAAGACAGTTTGACAAAGATATGATCTGAGGTTTACTGAGATAAAAATAAAGTGCAACAAGCTTCTATAAGACATGTTGGGATTTGAATGCTTTGGCAAGAAATAGACATCACAGGCACAAACTGTCCTTCTGTTCCAGGTGTTCTGTATCGTTAATGCTTATGGATAGAAATTTTTGCACGGGTTTTCGCAGAATTATGGCCTTGATGTTCAACATAGGAATGAGTTATATGGATGATATGGTACACATGTGATTACAAAACGGTCGAATAGGGAATTTGTTTCCGCATTTGCGCTCACCTTAGCATGAAATCAACTCAAAAGCAAAGTTATTGTGACGCACAAACATAAAACAGAACAAGTGTTAGAACACTTCCCGCGTGGATGAAATTTTGTCACGAATAAAGAAAATGTTGGAAAGAATAAAGTAAGTAAGGATTAGCAGAAGTCTATAAGAACAGCGTCCCTGGATAGGAAAATCAGCCACCACCTGCTTTAGTGCACATAAGCAAGTTCACACGATCAACAGCAAGCGAGTTAAATTAAACTGCATGCACATTCATGATATCTCAATTGCATTGATTGGTTCAGATCTATTGGCAAGATTCAAAGTTTGAAACATATGAAAGAAGATATACAACGTCTCTCCAGCGGAACCAGTTGTACTCTCATCAGGACATTATTTCTGGAAATAATCAGACAATGCGCTGGCTGTTTTAAAATTAATTTGAGATGTTATATACATGTACAAGAAATCTAAGTTTCATTCAAAGGAAACCGATGACAAACATCGGTAATGAAATCAGTTAAGTGAGTGAGCGGTTTTAGAATGCCTTTATCAACATTCCAGCAAAACCACATCGGAGACACAGCAGGGACTACACACACTGTCCCCATGTGACGAATCGAATCCGGGTCTTCGGGGTGACGAGCGAACAGTTAAACAACTAGACTCCCCAACCCCTCCTTACCACCGCCCCATCCCCCGCACCGACTGACACATGAAGTGACAAATAATGTAGTGGCAAATAGAATTCGTCTATTTGAATCCGAGTGACTGTTGTTTTTATCCTCTTACTTTGATTATGGTTATGTTGTGTGAAAACAAAGACACTGGCAACTGTGATAGTCATGGGGAGAACAGTAAGTCAAGTTATTAATTTGATTAAACTGCATGCTGAGTTCGCTGATATTTCTTACCTTCATCTCCTCCAAATGTTTCTTCGGCCCTATCCCAGACAGCATCAGCAACTGTGGCGACCCAATTGCACCAGCTGACAGAATCACCTCCCTTGATGCTCTCGTTCTGTGCAGGCGGTTATCCTTGATATACTCCACTCCAACAGCCTTCTTATTTTCGATCATTACCTATAACAACATGGTGTAGTATTTGACTGGTAAAGTTTGTGATTACGATTTGTACTTCCTATCTCTTAGTCTCATCCAAAAGTTTCAAGCAATGCCCATGATAGATCGATGCTAATAAACCACCTTTGCCTGTGGGCCTACAAACATCAGAGTGTGCGCGTGTACATGTGTGTGTGTGTCTGTATGTGTGTGTGTCTGTATGTGTGTGTGACCTTAAGAAGGTGGAAAGATCAAGAACACTACCTTTGTGACGTGACTGTTGGCCAGGACGTGCAGGTTTGGTCTGTCTATCACTGGCCACAGGAATCTCTGTGAAGTACTCATTCGTTCACCATTCCCGATTGAAACCTGCGATCTGCTGAATCCTGAAAACGTCACAGCTGTCTTGCAATGTGCATAAAACACGACTAAGATCATACTTAAGGCAAAAACTACATGAGCAGATTTTCCCCCTTTTTGCAGATGTAATTCATATGTTGTTAGAAATCAGTTGAGTCAGATGCTAGCTGGGGAACTATTTGCGATTCAAGTTGACAGGGAAAGTTACCAAATGTGGTCACAAATTTGAATCCCTGTCACTGGAGAGCGACATATAAATCCAGACATACAAACTGACTGACTCACTGCATGATGCCTAAAGAGAGAGACTGGCATGCACACAGACAGATCAGCAGTCACAGAGCTTCATGAACTGGTCAAATGGGCAGTCCATGGACTCTCCAGAATAAAAAAAGTATACATAACACCATAAATAGCCCTGTATCACTTTCGCTGAATTCGAAGTTTTGTCTTGACGAAGGCACCCAACCGGGAATCACATGTATAATTTTCATACTGACAGTCTCGTTACAGATGATCGTTTGACTGTGGAGTAAGACACAAGCACTCAAACTGTATGGAGTGTCTCCTTTCCACAGAATCTAGCTTTTAAAAAATTCAGTTCAAAGTAATATCTGCTGCGTACTGATCTAACAAAACTGACACCAAGTGGCTTACCAGGATGGAAATGGCACGAATCCTGATACCAGAATACACACAACTACATAGTCATTCGCATTCACACGCTTGCCTTCCTGATTTTCTCCGTTGTAGTCTGTTTCCTTGTACCCGAGTTCAATTCCCGCCTTGACGAAGTAGTCAGCGACCGGTATTGCATGCGTTTCTGTCACAATCAGTGGGCCCCCGTGACCATGGTATTCTTGAAAAGGGATGATAAATAACTGAAAACTACCTCTGTTATAAGCCCTTTCATTGATGTTAATTTAAGTATCAGGAAAAGTAGAGAAACCCCGCGCGAATGTAGAAAAGGGCAACTGTAATGGATTTTCAAAGGTTGAAAATTAGAAAGATGGTGGTTCGTCGCCTGTTCACCGCGAACAAAATCAGGCCAGAGAGCACATCATTGCTGGATTGAGATTTGTCTTGTCTCACCCGATGTATATCGGAACTTTAACGAACCGTCTTCACGTTAAAGGGTACACCCCAAGCTGTTCTCGGATAAATCAGTCCTAGTTTATTCAAGTTATCACCATCATTTTGGCTGTCTGTAATGAGTGGATGCAAACAAATCTAGAAGTTAGCTCAAATACACAAACGACAGTAAAAGTGATAGTGGTAATATGTATTACAGAACAGATGGTTTGAGACTACCCCTTTAATTCGTTATACCCTCAGTTGTTGTGTCATAGCGTACGCTGTATGCATTAAAACAAGTTCATGAACGTATATTTAACTGTGGATGAAATTAATGTGACTAGTTCATATGACCAAATACATGACTTTCAATGTCTTTTAAGACTAACCGTCGCTTTTAGAGGCACAGTCAATCTGCATTCCGTGGGGACGATTTTGCTGTGAACGGACTATAGTTTTCATGATTTTATCGTACATCCAGTGGTATTAAATCTAGATATCCACACGTAATCTAGTTGTATAGTAGGGATATTGTTGTCTGATTGGCTACTCAGCATTCACTGAAACTGCTGAGTGGTTAAGGTATGTCTCACCTTGGGCTGAACATTATGCGATTGACATTAAAGTTGAAACATTGACTTAAGAAAGTGGCAATTTGTAAGATAGAAATGTACTTGGCGTTGTTTTTTCATTGTTCCCACCAATACAAGGTTCGAGGATAAGCATAATATGTAGTAACATGTGAGAATACATTGCTGATACATTAAGTATATATGTATATATTGGACATGGACGTACGTCGGTTAACAATGGTCTATCTGTATTAAATAGTAAGTGAGTGAGTTCACATTTAATGTCACCTCGGCAATATTGCAGCCATATCGGTATCAAATAATGAAAATATAGGGAATAATTTGTTTGAGAATTTATCGAAAACGTTTCTTTTGGATATAACTCTTTTAACCGTGAGTATGTCTTTTATATAAAATCTTTACAAAGTTTTCTACACTGGGAGTTACAATACCATGCAAAAATCTAAATTGAAAATTTAGAAGTATAACATCTTTCAACTTTTTCTATAAAACCTTTCCAGACAGCAGTTTCCGATAAAATGTTCTAGAGCCTTAGCTGAAGACATGAAATCATTTTGGAAAGAGTTTATATTGAGGGAATTTTTATACATATATACGTAGCCGTCGTCTAAGGTCATTTTGCATGAATCAGGTACAATGAATATATTCAAGATCTAAATATGTACCCCTTATCCCATATGTATTCCATATGTATTCCCAAGTCTTGAAAAGACACCAAACCTTAATAGTCAAAATTCCTTTGTTAAGTTATCATCTTGGATGGTGGTTTAGTACAGTATGTTTTTCATACTTACAATACATCATTCCAAAACGGATTTTCAACAACATAATGATAATTTGCGCCACACATTAGTATATCTCTCAATGGAACGTTGAATAAATTACTTACATGCTCCATTTGATGTAGTCAGTTTTATTATCCCAGATAAACATATTCTCTCTAGGGAAGTAATAAATGCATCTGGTGGCTTAGGTAAAGTATTAAGGGTATGCACTAATCTTGAAAGATCCAGTGTTTTAATAACGGTAATTTTGCGAAGCAATGTTAGTTTACTATTTTGCCATGTCGCTAGTAATCTATTAAAATCTTCTTTTTCTCGTGTTGATAACTCACAGAACATTAAAATCTGAAGTAAATTTAATTCCTAAAACTTCTAATTCCATTTTATATTCAAGTCTTGACAAAATATGTGTCCGTCTCCAGCCTTAGAGTCGATCCAGTGACATATTGCAGAAAGTATTTAGCATATTGGCGTAATGTATATTCTTGCTCATGAGTTACAATACCCTATATTCTATTATTCTGTCTTATCATACATCCAAGGATTTCAGCTACACACAAAATAATAAGCAAATATGGTGATAATGGATCACCTTGCCTGCAGCCTCGCCCGTTAGGGTACATGGCATAACTGTTACCTGAGTTTTTTAATCTCTCAATTTGTATGTCTTCCGACTTTTTGAAGTAAGGAAGAACATCTTTGTAACTCCATCCTTCACATCCATTGGCTGCCCAGCTATCGTAGTCATGGCGATGACCTCTGGCATACTGCATAAAATTTAACTGACTGGTTCCTCCCAAGACTTTACCGCGTGGCCATGCTCCCCTCTGAAAAGCAAATGTGTCTTCTTGAATACTGATACATATTATCACTTAATGTTGATAATGTTCACTATTCACCAGTGGATACAGAAGATAATATTTTCTCTTACCGTGTTGTCGCCAACGGAGCCATAAAGTAACTACATTTGTTTCACTCAATGGGAATGAAAAATAAACCACGTGGAATACAAATTAAAGAACCGCTTTAAAGTAACAAACCGCTTGACATACACAAAGAGTTCTCTATAAAAGCCTAATTCACTGTATGGTCCTGATTATGTCATCCAAATGTTTCTATCAATGGCAACATTACCACGGGTTCGCCAAGAGAAGAGCATATGCTTCAATACCTTTGCGCTCGAAACAAACACAAAGCAAGCCAGTTGTTCACTGATTCGTCACGTCTGGAAATGTCTTCCACTTATCTACCAAAATGTTTAAGATGCCTTAATGTAACGTTGCTACCTTGATCTCACAGATGGAATTTTTATCTCGAAATTTAAAATGTTTGTAGAAAGAGTGTTTCAACATCACACTAAGAAACATGGAATGTATTGTAAAAAATGTTCCAAAGTCAATGATTTGTATGAACTGTATTTTGCACGTATACATGATCCAGTAGTTACTGCATCGTGGAAATAGGACATCATTGAGATGCATGCTACCACAGACTTATTTGACGATCTTGCCTTTTCTATTAGCCCTGAAAGGGCGTGTTGCTGAGGTTCGGTCATATATGCCCAGTCAAATTTTCCTTTCTGATTCAAACCCGCCAGGAGAGGAACAGCCAGTGTCTCTTGGTTTCGGTCATCACCACCAGCCTCAATCAGCAGGACAGTCACGTGACCTTTCTCGGACAGACGGGACGCCAGAACAGATCCTGCAGACCCTGCCCCAACTGTGAAGTAGAATATACTAAAACCCTTCACAAAATGTAATTTTTAAAAACAATTAATAATTTTTCTCTTATTTAACATCGATGTATCCGAAATGGGAGTTGCTTGGTGTGGGGTGCTTTCTGTGGGAACAACCATTCCTGATTTCTGGTCATCCGTGGAACCCCACAGCTGCTGCTTACCGCGACCAGGTGCTCATCCCTGAAGTCGTTCCTTTCATGGCGGCTCATGGCCCATGCGTAGAGTTCCAGCATGATAATGTTCGGCCGCATACCGCGATGTTGACACGAAATTTCCTTCAAAACCTTACCTTAACCCAATAGAGCACGCTTGGAATGCACTTGGGAGAAGGCTTCGTGGTCTTAGGAACCAACCTCAGAATTTGTAGGAGCTTGGCGTTGCCTTACAAGAGCAATGGCACAGAATCCCCAACCACGTGTTCACAAGCATCAGGTAGTCGATGAGTAGACGTTGTTTGGCAGTGATGAATGCGCGGGGCGGCCATACACAATATTGAACTAAGAAATTTCGAATTTTTATTCTTGTGTCTTGACATTCTTTATACCCATGTTTTGGAACGGCGGTGTGACCAAATGGAACTGATTGTGGCACTGTCTGCGTATCGAGTACACCACACAGATCTCAGCAATGAAATAATAACAATTTAACCATCTTAACATCCCTTTGTCCTTTTTAGTGACCTGAAGAAAGAATGTGATGTTTCCTTTTTGACTCAGTATACAATGTTACAGTACCTTATACTACGGAGGTCAGACACGGCCGCCATCTTGTTTCCAAATGAAACTAATCGAAATTCATCACATAACATTAACAGAAATACAATATGTGCATATGTGCACAATATGTTTGCCAAAACTAAATAAACTGAGCTGTTGCTTTTGCTCTCTACTCATACTTAATTCGGAAAAAGTATATTTGTTACCATAGAATCTGGGCAGAAATAAACCATCCTCATACACGGAGATCTCAATCGGATTCTGTTTACAGGAAGAAATGATTATTACTTGGTCACAGTGAGCAACGAAATGTAAGTCAGCTGGTGCTCGCCCAGTGGTATCTGCCCTTAAATCCACACTTTGTTCAAAGACAAATTCTAATACGCAGAGGTCAGGTTTCGTGAGAAATAAAACAGAGAAGATTTTACTTGAAACGTTTTGTGAATGTCACTGAAGGAACTCTGATCATGGCATGGTAGCACATGTGTGTTAAGATAAAAAATCTCCACAGATGATGAAATTCTGTTCCTAGTCCAAGGGAAGCAGTTTTCTTACCTTTCTAGCCACGCAGGATTAGAGTTAATCCACGTCGCACTCACCAATGTTCCAGCTACATGTCTGCGGTCTGTAAATAATCGAGTCTGGACCAGACAATCCGGTGATCAACAGCATGAGCATCGATCTATGCAACTGGGAACCGATGACATGTGTCAACCAAGTCGGCGAGCCTTACTACCCGATCCCGTTAGTCGCCTCTTATTGGCAAGCGTGGGTTGCTGAAGGCCTATTCTACCCCGGTTCCAAGAGAAACAATTTGACGTTGCTCTCTCATTTCCCAAATACAGTCCGGATCTGAATCATATTCAAAACATTTGGGGGATGATGAAGGAGAGTGCCAAACTTGAAGATATGACGAAAAAGGTTATGCGACATTGGGACAGTAAGAAACCTCTAACCTCCATCACAGGGTGTATGTCTATCTGCATTAGTAAGACTGTTGCTATACAGTTACTAGAGTAACATACATGAGTCTGTGAGCGAGTTTAATTTTTCGTCGCTTTTATCAAGTCTCCTGAACTACACAATGCATCTATAATGTATAGATGAATCTGCACCCCTACACAAAACCGACTTATATATCAATTCACGTGATCTTTGAAACAGCGTTGATACAACTGAACATAACAGAATGTTGACATTATTTAATCCGACTATTATTGTTTCAACAATTCAGAACTGAACCAAAATGTGGGATACTAGTCTTTTGACGATGAAATTCAAAAATAATTTTACCTATTATGTAGTCATAAGACGTCCTCAGCTCGGGAGAAAGAACTCCTTTGTCGTCCTTTGGTAAGACTGCGACACTGGCGATGATGGCGAGGACAGCAACACTGGAGACAAGGAGCAGTGACGTCGTTGAAAAGTTCATGGTCTTCTTTTCTGAAAGAGGTTTCTCTTTGAGAAACTGAAAATCCTGTCAAAATAGACAGTGTAGCATTTCCGCTGTTTACACAGTAACCATCATTTTATGCTTTTTCTGTTAAAATGTAAAGCCACATGCTTTTCCTGTAAATCAAGCAATTTAGGAACAGCTTTTTGTATAAATGAGTGAGTGAGTTATTATTTAACGTCACATTGGCAATATTTCAGCCTTATCGTGACGACAACATGTTTGATATTGAAATGTCGCCACAGGACAGTAAAACAACTAGAGAATCACAGTTACAATTAAAACTGGTGGGGAAAGTTAAAACTAATAACACTATTTGGACAATATAATATAAAATACGGGCTGTAGATGGCCAACAACTGAAGGTAGATCACCATACGAGGGACCATGGGGATTTACAATACCTTTGCAACCTGCATGGACCCTAGGTGGATTTACACCATCCCCTCAGCCATTGGCGATTATTCTAAAATTTAACCATTATTAAAAACAACAAATATACTGCGGTTAAAAGTTTGGCCGTACTAAATTTACATAGAATGATTTGGGACTTACGTACTCTCTCAGGAGGACAATAATTTTACAATACTTCAAGCCCCTTTGAGCTCGAGGGTACAGCCACTAACAATCTCAGTTATTAATCTAGACTATCAATAATGAAACATTTCATCATTTACATTGTATAATGGAAACTAAGATTCATCCCTGTTGTCACTCTCAACAGACACTTCAGTTTCGGTCTGAACTGAACCCCGTCACCCTGTTTCAAGCCTTTTGGAAAGTTTGGCCGTACACACTGCACAGAAACTGACCGGGTCGTGTTTTAGCAAAATAAGGACATTATGGCGCGGGACCGCCGCACCAAATAAGGCTTTCGTGAACAGCTTGTTGATAAGCATTTTTACATGTTGATTCCCATGGAGAAACTAATGCATTTGTTAACAGTCAGTCAGAACTCGATGTCTAACAAATGAATACATGTCGAAAATACATGGCGCTCTTTTATATCATGAAGTGATCACGTAAGACTCACATAATCGTTGTGTGCTTCTTCGTGTGGACAGCAAACGACGAGATCTGTGTCACAGCCCTCAAGTCTACACCTAACTAGGTTATGTCAATAGGTCAAAAACTAGCACACGCAATGGATTTCAAAAGCAGAAGTAATACATCTCAAGTTCAAGGCCGTATGCAGTCAATATCGAGCTGCCCTATTTCAGCAAATCGTGAACGAATGTAACCTTGGTGGGTCTCCCCGACTGTTGTGTCACTGTTGCTGTTCCGCTGCGGTGTGATCTATGTCAGTTTCTGCTGTAGCAAAACGAGACTATGGTTGATCCTGTAGCATTCGTCTACCCAACTAATTAAAACTAGCTAATGTCTGTATTGAGATGTCATCATGTAGAAATAGGCCATTATATTTGCCTGACCTTCACTTTAAAGAAACTCTCAAGTATCGATACAAGACGTCTTTTAAAGACAGTTTACCTTCATGCTGGACCGGCGTGAATACAGAGATTACTAAACGGGTGTCTGTTATGGCGACGTTACTCGTCATTCGTCACAAGACAACAAACAAGTCCAAACACTCGTATTGATTGCATTAGAAATATATTTTCACAAAAATAACCCCGAGTCCTTCAATCGTTTATGGCACTGTGTGATGGTTTTTCAAAAAAAAGGCATGAAAAATGTTTCTCAGCATTTTGAAAGTGCAAAGAGCAAAATTGTGTTTCCTTGCGTGAGGTTTTCAATATAGGTAGGGTCACAAACCGTGTGAGATTCAAATACGCGTACGTCCGTTTGTTAACATAACGGTTCTCATGGACCCAGTTGTGTCTGTTTCTGACGAACTTGCGAGTTTGTTTTGGTGATTGTACGTACGCTTTGTGGCATTTTTATGAATTATGATTTCTATAATGTTATCTTATCTCACACATAAATGTCGTTTACTGATTGGCTAAGGGCTATTCTATTATTTTTATTGTCCCGCTGCCAATGGCAACTCTTTCCGTACTTCTTTGTAGTGTTTCTTTATCTTGAATAACAACTCATGATGCACGAAAATCACCAATATTTTGCGAATACAAATCGATGAAAGGGAGATAACTTTGCTTTTCTTGTGTCGTCTGCAAAATCTAGCGATGGCTAAGAAAATATTTGCCTCGCATTCCAATAAATAAATTTTGACAAAACATTCAAACGTTGTCCCTGTGAATATTAAGAAGGAGAATTGCAATTAAAGCAAGATGCGAAAATCGAATCCTTTGATTGACACAGATTGGCTGAAGTGTACAACCCTATACCCATGCTTCAAACTGTTAAGAATTAACATTGAGGTGTTCGGTAAGAGAAATACGTTGTTCACTGGTTCCTCGGGATCTACCCATTCGGGCTCAGGGAACATAAACCCATGCATCCATGAGCATGAACAACTTAAAATGGCGAGTGTTTTTTTCGAACACACCATTTTCATACATAAATAACCAACTTAATCTCAATCTGCCGATGGCTGATATTTCACATATCTGGGAAAATTTCATCTGACATTTCTCAGGTCATCCATATTTATTCTCAGTGTATTCATTTTAAAATTCCACCTTGCTATGGAATTTGCAACGTTACAGGAGTGTTCAGAATCTGTTCTTGGATTTAATGGAGCTAAAATTCACAATGTTCATGGACCAGTATGACATCCTTATGGTTGCTCGTAATACCAGCCATTAAGATTACAACACGTGACTTTGATCATCTTCAGATTCCCTTTCTCCACTCTTGTGAAAAATCTGGGTGTCTACTTGGACAACAGTCTCTCATGTCAATTCAAATAAACAGCTGTGCAAAACTATACACTATCATATCTATTTATTCGCTCCCTCATTCTGTCAAAATTGGACTATTGCAACAAGCTAATTGCACGTGCCTCCAAAACCCAGATAAAGTGTCTCCTCAAAATAAATCTGCCTGTCTTGTTGTCCTCTCTAAGCCCTCCTGTGACGTACATTTTATTCTGGATTCATTGCACTGGTGACAGATCCATTGAAGAATTGATTTCAAGATACTTACTCTTGCTTACCGGTGTGTTAACTCCACGGCTCCATCTTTCCTATGTGATCTTCTCACACCCTACAATCCTGCTCGTGCATCAGATCAAGTAACCAACACCAGCAAGACTTACATATAAACTATTGGACAAAGGAACTTATTATCTGATGTTTTGGCTCATTAAGAAGACACCAAGACATATATAATAGAAATGTGGTTTATTATACAAACATTAACCATAAACCAAGAATTAAACAGAATCGTCAAAGTCCAGTCAATAGTAATCCATTCACATAAACAAGCACAAGAAACACGTGGCAAAATGAAATGTTACCCATTCACAGATCATTCACATGATGTGTTTCAAGTCACATTATGGAACTGTCCAACCATTCAGTAGCGTGTGACGATCTCTTGAATCGATGCATGTTAAAACACGTCTCCTCGTAGATGACAACAGGAATTTAGATCCAAGAGAACTTGTTCGACGTGCTGTCTGTTTGCCGTTGGAGATTGTTGTTGTCTCAACTGTTTATCAAGATGATTTCAAAGACGGTCTATCGGATTCATATCCTTATTCCGTTAGTCACCTTTTAGAGGATAAACCTTATATTCTCACAGATTCCAACACGCGATATTGATGTAGTATTGCTAAAAGCGCCCTACAAATGCTCTCACTCACTCATACATGACGAGTCGACATTCGTGAGCTCTGCCATACGTCAGCAACATAAGAAATGACTCAATTAAAATAATCCTCTCACGCGGACTAAGTGGAACGAATGCCGTTTTTAATATTTTAACACAAAGTTTATTGAAAAAGAAATATAATATGTATCCATTTAACAAAAACATTGTCTGTTTAGTAAGTTCAAGATACGCTGTATGTTACATTTCCATGTTGTGCATGGTTAGAATTAAGATAATTAAGATAAACAATATGCAGCAGGTTAGTGTTTTGGAATTTCCATATTTTAGTGAGTCCTATTTTGTATTTTTGATCATGTCCGCCGCCTTCTCTCCTATCATGATGCTCGGGGCGTTTGTGTTTCCTGACACTACGTCGGGCATGATGGAGGCGTCAGCAACTCGCAGTCCCGCGATACCTTTTACTCTGTAAAATATAACATTTAAACAGACATTAGCACGATAGTTAAAACTTAGATTCAACACAGACACTCCAAGTCACAACGATATGACATGACAAATCGTTTCCTTCAGTGACAAGTTACGTCATTGAGAGTGCATGTTTGCGTAACATTACATTCAACAAATGCCTTATATGAACTGTTGGTATGTGACTTTAGACATAAAAAGTGCAAAGTTCGTGGTGGTTGGATGGTACAGCGTTGTGGCCACTGCCCTCATTTAACACTCTCAGTATACAGAACACAATCATCTGCAAAACGCTCCTCGGGTCATCGTCACACTCTGTTACCAGCAGTCGAGACGCAATACTGGCTTTCGTTGGAGAAGACAACAGTTCACCACTCACGGTGACTAAATTCCAGTGATGCGTGGAACGCTGGAGACGAGCAGGGCGATGTCAACAGTGATGATCGGAACCCGGTAAGACCTGCGGCATCGGGCGTTTCTCTGCCTCAAACACCTCCGCATTGTGTCGGCGCTGATTGGTCTCGAGTGATTGCCAATGGTTGTCCGTGCAGTTTCTGTAGCCTTAACGAAACGATTTTGCAGGTGATGACGGACAATCTGCCGATTTTACCTCAACGTTGTCACAGGCGGTCTTCCGCTGCGAGGACGGTCGGCTGTGCTTCCAGGAGGTTTATTGTTCGAACATGAACAGAAAAATGATTTCCAACAAGTCTTACAGTCTGACCAGCTAAAAGTCTTCCTTAAGCTTTCTTCCTCTTTTTACTTGATAATTGTGGCATGTCGCTACTGTCGGACAGTGAATAATTCGGTGCATGTATAATAATGATGACACCTCGGGATGCATGAGCACTGTCATTGGCATGAAATATGCGCAAAAACCTCGTCCAATCATTACTTTAGTAACTGCGTTTTGACGACGTTTTTGTATCAAATACAGAATCAGAGACCAAATGTGCTTGAACAATGGCTACAAACCATGCCTAGCTAACATTTAAAAAGCGAAAAATATTAAAAATTGAAATGAAACATAACTGGCAAAATTTCGGGAAGGGTGACGTTTCTTTTGCGGTTCAGTATATAATGCAAAGTGCCCCTACGTCCTTCGGAATAGAATTCTTAAGTGCAACAGAACAATATACCAGAAATGATTTCGTATTTAGTAAGTTACACATATTTGTCCCCAGCAGATTTAGCTGACGCTCACTTGTTCGCAGGCATGTGACATTACAATTCCAAAATTCCATGTGAAGAGTCAATCTGAGTCTGTGTATGCAGATGATGTGTACGTAATAGTGTCACGTCCACGTAAAGGACGTTACACCAACATCTAGAATGCCGATCAGTAAGACGTCTAGAGGGAGACGTGGCAGTCAACATCTAGAATGCCGATCAGTAAGACGTCTACACGGAGACGTGGCAGTCAACATCTAGAATGCCGATCATTAAGGCGTCTACACGGAGACGTGGCAGTCAACATCTAGAATGCCGATCACTAAGGCGTCTACACGGAGACGTGGCAGTCAACATCTAGAATGCCGATCGCTAAGACGTCTACACGGAGACGTGGCAGTCAACATCTAGAATGCTGATCACTAAGATGTCTACACGGAGACGTGGCAGTCAACATTCAGAATGCCGATCACTAAGGCGTCTACACGGAGACGTGGGGGGTCAACATCTAGAATGCCGATCAGTAAGACGTCTACACGGAGACGTGACTGTCAACATCTAGAATGCCGATCAGTAAGACGTCTACACGGAGACGTGGGGGGTCAAAATCTGGAATGCTGATCACTAAGACGTCTACAGGGAGACTTGGCAGTCAACATCTAGAATGCCGATCGCTAAGACGTCTACACGGAGACGTGGCAGTCAACATTCAGAATGCCGATCACTAAGGCGTCTACACGGAGACGTGGCAGTCAACATCTAGAATGCCGATCAGTAAGACGTCTACACGGAGACGTGGCAGTCAACATCTAGAATGCCGATCGCTAAGACATCTACACGGAGACGTGGCAGTCAACATCTAGAATGCCGATCACTAAGGCGTCTACACGGAGACGTGGGGGGTCAACATCTAGAATGCCGATCAGTAAGACGTCTACACGGAGACGTGACTGTCAACATCTAGAATGCCGATCAGTAAGACGTCTACACGGAGACGTGGCAGTCAAAATCTGGAATGCTGATCACTAAGACGTCTACAGGGAGACTTGGCAGTCAACATCTAGAATGCCGATCGCTATGACGTCTACATGGAGACGTGGCAGTCAACATTCAGAATGCCGATCACTAAGGCGTCTACACGGAGGCGTGGCAGTCAACATCTAGAATGCCAATCAGTAAGACGTCTACACGGAGACGTGGCAGTCAACATCTAGAATGCCGATCGCTAAGACATCTACACGGAGACGTGGCAGTCAACATCTAGAATGCCGATCACTAAGGCGTCTACACGGAGACGTGGCAGTCAACATCTAGAATGCCGATCAGTAAGACGTCTACACGGAGACGTGGCAGTCAACATCTAGAATGCCGATCAGTAAGACGTCTACACGGAGACGTGGCAGTCAAAATCTGGAATGCTGATCACTAAGACGTCTACACGGAGACTTGGCAGTCAACATCTAGCATGCCGATCGCTAAGACGTCTACACGGAGACGTGGCAGTCAACATTCAGAATGCCGATCACTAAGGCGTCTACACGGAGACGTGGCAGTCAACATCTAGAATGCCGATCACTAAGGCATCTACACGGAGACGTGGCAGTCAACATCTAGAATGCCGATCGCTAAGATGTCTTCGTGGAGACGTGGCAGTCAACATCTAGAATACCCATCGATGAGTAGTTAATTACATTCATAATGCAGTTGTCAATCAATCAATGCTTTATTGCACAAACGGTCATAGTCCCATATACAAAAGACCTACATGTATATGTAAGCATAGGAATATGCATGGGTTGAACAGAAATATAATTCAATTAACGAATCAAAGTTTGGCGTAATATCAAAGCATGGTGCATATATAAGGCAATATGAAAATTGGGTAGTGTGATTGGGTAGTGAGTTGATATTTCACGTCACATTGGCAATATCTCAGCCATATCGTGACGAGAACATTCAACAAGGAAAAAGAGCATATGTACATTATAAAAAACTGTCAGTGAGTGATTTAACGTCACGTCGGCAATATTTCAGCTATATCGTGACGGGACTAAAACACTGAAATGGAATATATGTGCATTATAAAAACCCGTCGACAAAGGACAGTAAAACAACTACTATATCACAATTTGAATTAAGTGAGTGAGTGAATTAATATTTAACGTCACATCGGCAATATCGCAGCCATATCGTGACGAGAACATTCAGCAATGAAAACGACAGTATGAAAACCTGTCATCGAAGGACAGTAACACAACTAGAATATCACAAACAGGAATAAAACTAGCGTGGAAAGTTAAAACTAATAGCACTATTCGGACAATACAATATAAAAACTGGCTACAGATTGCCAACAACTGAAGGTAGATCACCATACTAGGGACCGTGGGGACTTACAGTACCTTTACTACCTGCATGGACCCCAGGTGGATTCACACCATCCCTTCAGCTGTTAGCAATTTAGTCACATCTAGCCACAAATCAAAAATACACATATACTACGATTAAAAACAGTGGAAAGTCTAAACGTATATCGAATGTTTTGGGACTTACGTACCCTCTCAGGAGGACAATAATTTTACGGTACTTCAACCCCCTTTGAGGGTACAGCCACTAACAATTCAAGTTACTTATTAATCTAAACTACCCTGAATTAAAATGCAACTATCTACAGAACATAATAATCAAAATTCAGTTTTGAAATCAATTTCTTTTAAAAATGCAAGAATTAAATGAGAACTTATGGAGTTAAGAAGGTCCCTAATTGTTTTTACATTGAAATATTTATCCCTTATGATGGAGAATTCAACGCAGTCAAGCAGGACATGCTTCACTGTAGTTCTGTCATCACAAGGGATGCAAAACGGAGGATCCTCACCTTTTCAAAGGTATTCATGAGTATATCTCGTATGGCCAATACGACATCGCCGCACGATTACCTCTTCAAATCTGGACTGACAACCCAAGTAGTGTTATGGTTAATTATTTACCGTGACAACAACGTAAGAAATCCCCCTGTGAACCAGCAAAACAGAACAAAGACAAGTCATAAACGTTCAAATTCTGTATTATTATGCAACGAGAGCAAGGTATACAAAGTCACAAGTCAATATAACAATGCTGATTACAAATATAATTCAACAGAGACAAAATCTAAGTCAGTGGGTCACAAATATAATATCAAACTCACCAAAGTCTCAGTGCGGGGGTAATGAACTATGCAGAATGTCAACACAGCGATCGGTGTGACAGCAGATAAACGTCAGGCGTTGACGGGTTTTCAAGCGTTGACAGTGATGTAACGCCAGCAAATATGAATGAGTGTCCCTCTCCACACGGTAACCAGCCTTTTTATATATTCTAAGTCATTTCCCGAAAGTTCGGGCACACCCGAGTATGGTCAACACAGTAGAATGAGCTCGAATAAGTCTCCCGGAAGTAAACACATAATAGCAGATATATTCCGGAAAACCAGAATCCTAAAAGTGTTGACCAGCTATTAAAACGAAATGTGACCCATCATGATTATTATTCAAACAAGAAATGTTGTGACCCAGTAATAATTATTAGTCAATAACAAAGTATACAGAAAATGCACACTCGAAACAGTAGGTATAATCAATATACGGTTGTATTTCATGTAATTTTTTCATGCCTACTTGGGTGTCCCATTTCTTCTGCATCAGATCACGGATGTAAGTTCTAATGCTAGCTTTGTAATCAGTGTATGGCATAAGAAGTGGCGTCACAGATTTGTTGAGTGCTGCCTTAGCAGCAAGATCGGCTTACCGGAAATGCCAACGTGTCTGGGTAACCAACAGAAGACTATGTCGTATTGGCCAGTAGCAAGATTATTATACGATTCAATAATTTCAATTAAAAGTGGATGTTTACAAGATAAATATTTAACCGCCTGAAGACAAGAAAGAAAATCTGAATAGATTGTATATTGTTTACGTTTAGGGTGTCTTTGAATACATTTAAGAACCGTTAATATGGCGTTAGCTTCAGCAGTGAAAATAGAGCTATTTCTAGAAGATATCTAGAAGATACAGGCCACTGCGCCACCGTCCTTGGACCCATCAATGTATATAGATTTATAGTTGCTATATTTGGTATTTAATTGATGATATTCTTGTTTATATTGTAATTCATTATTTTCTGATTTTTAAATGAAGCTAATGTTAGGTCAACTTGTGGTCTAACCAATTGCCTAGGAGGAGAAGAAAGAAGACGGGGAGGAGCTATATTTTCCAGCTCAATGCCGGCAGAAGAAAGAAAGGGTTTAATTCTATGTCCTACAGGAGGAACAAAAGAAGTAAGGTTTCTTGTCGTACAAATCCTCATGAAGTGGATTGAACACACAGATATATGCAGGGTTAGATTCATTAGAGTATGATTTAGTAATGTATTGTAAGGATAACTGTATACGACGTTGTGTAAGAGACGGTTCATTGGCCTCAGTGTAAAGACTGTCAATAGGTGAAGTTCGGAAAGACCCAAGACAAAGTCTTAGACCTTGGTGGTGGACAGAATCAAAAAGTTTAAGGCTGCTTTTACATGTTCCACAATATACGATAGAGCCATAATCAATTTTTGAACGGACTATTGATCGATATAGATGTGAGAGGGTCGCTTGATCCCCTCCCCACTTTGAGTAGAAGTAACTTTCAACAAGTCAAGAACCTACAGGCATTTAGTTTTAGGGGACTTAATATGGGGCAGAAATGTTAAGTGGGAGTCAAAGATTCGGCCCAAGAACTTGGCTTTTTCGAGATCGAAAAAGATAGACACAGCATGTTGTTTATTAATTAGTGCGTTTTTCACAAATGATTCCAGTCGCACTAGATGATCGATAGTACTTCTGTTTTCACGGAAACCACACTGTATATATGTTATGAGGTTATTTGTTTCCAAGTACCAAACAAGTCGATTATTTATCATGCGTTCCATGGTCTTGCAAACACAGCTAGTTAATGAAATCGGACGATAATTGGATGGATCCGTATGATCAAGTCCAGGTTTAGGTATTGGTACTGTTTGTATCTGTTTGTTTTAAACATGTCTCTTGGAGACATATCACTGAAGGTGTAAAATCTTGGACTAATAGCTGTAATTCATGTAAAATAGTCCTCAATCCTCTGCAGTTCCACTGTACAATATTACTGGAATAATCTTTTGGGGGTACTTATTGGGGATCTACCCCACACTCTTTTGGAGGGCGACAAGCTATGTGCCCTAGAATGGACGCTTTCAGAAACGTCCGTGTCTTCAAGAGACCCATATTTATTGAACAATTGAATTTTATTTTGTGACCCTTTAGGAGCTCTGTCACTTTGTTGTTTTGAAGCATCAGGCTTAGGCTTAGGTTTACTTTTAGCAGTTTGTTGACTATCAGATGTCGACTGAGACTTTGAGTGTGACTGAGATGATGGTGATTTGTGATCAGAAGAAGACTTTGATGTATTAGGAAATGATTCCTCAGTCTGAGATGATATAGCAGGGTACAAAAGCTGTGGAGAGTCGCAATTTACCCAAGTCAAGGTAGTTTGGCAGCCTGTGGTTGATGTTGTTATTTTAGAGCTAGACTCAGACGATGTTTTTGCTACTGTAGCATAACTTTCTGGAAGATCAGATCTCTTTACCAGTTTTTGCCTCAAAAAAGAGATATTTTAGTAAGTTTGATTTTGTTTATCTCCATTTGTTTTTCCAAATAGGACACTGTTTAGAAAATAAAGAATGGTCGCCTGAGCAGTTGGTGCATTTTCAAAATCACTGTCACAATCTTCTGTTGTGTGTGTTTTCTCACCACAGTGAGCAAACACAACAGACAATGTGCAAGTATTTACACCATGTCCATGTTTCTGGCATTTAAAAGACCTGAGCGGGTTGGGAATGTAAGTGTCAACTTGAATGTTACAGTAGCCTGCCTTCGCTGATTTGGGTGCATTTGGATATGAAAAAGTAGACAGATTCGTGTTCGTTTTGATGGTTTCATTGTTTTTCCGAGTTGAAAAGCGCTTGACATAAAGCACACCTTGATCCTTCATTTTTAATTCTATATCAAGGACCGACGTATCATCAAATAATCACGATCTCTCACGATGCCTTTACTCGAGTTCAAGGTTTTGTGTGCAGAGACCGTGACCCACAAAAGATTTAATGTTCATCAGGTTGATTGCTTGTTGCTTTTCCAGTAGTCAGTTAAGGACGCACCCGAACGTAAGCGTCTAATGTTTTTCACATCCCCAGCAATACCTTGAATACCCTTGGATACGACAAAGGGGTTAAACTTTAATAGTGTCTTGTCAGGAGTCTCAATCACAAAGAAACGCGGCCAATACTCAATCGATGCACACGGTCTGAGGTCAGTATCATTAGGGTCAATTTCAAGAGGACGTTTTGTTTTTTGGGTGGAATTTCATATAACATGGTTAGTGTAATATGGTTCATCATCCGAGCTCCCCACCCACCATGGAGTATCACAAGGACAATGCTAAAGCAGGCGGGCCTCCAGCTTGCAGCACCAAGGATACCCGGATGATATACTCCAGCAGCAGAATTATAAATAATTAATCCACTAGATTGGCCCATGAGCCACTGCCTTCTGGGCATAAGACTCTAGGCAACGTTCAGACCTTCAAAAATACATTCTCAAAACAGAAAAATCGATGAATAATTCAGCCAAGACCTAAATTAAAAGTCCAAATAAAATTTGTGCAATGACATATACATATGATTATATATAATCAAAGCACAGGGCCTGGCATGACCAGTCGATTGGTTGAATTGAGCCCATTCAAACCCGTCTAGGTGAAGTAAGGGTCGAAGTGGTGTGTTAGGCCAATAGAACATGGTTAAAGGTCCAGTCCCGTCCTCCACCGACACGGGACGCAACCCACGACAAACAGGTCGCCCAATTCGGCCGCTCCTTTCGACCAGCAGTGGGGTGCTATGGACCTTGCAGGCCCGGGTCCACACGGGCGTTTGCGAGTTCTTAGCGTTACCCAGCACCCACCACGAGGAGGTGGCTCTCCACGGGTGCCTCAGCAAGATAAAAGCTTCTTAAAGTCATGTGTGGATATAGAATTAGATGTAGGTAAATATTTAATTCTGAGTTCATCATAGACAAAGGTAAAAGAATAGGGCAAAGGTAAAAGAATGGTATTCGTCTTATTGCCTACCTTACAGCGCCTGTAATGCCTTCCTTGTATATGTAATAGGTGAATCCTTAGTGACTGAACTGATGCACCATAAAATAAGTCTTTTTCATCATTATAATTATCTTTAAAATATCAGTTTGAGAAAAGCAGCATAAGGAAACACCCAATTTGCGTGTGTGCATGGTGCTTGTTTTAAAATCAAGCCCCTATACACGTGGATCCGGTTACATAAGGAAGCTCACTATTTGTTGAATCCCGAATGGGACACAATCCAACATGAGTAATAGAATCTCTAATTACTTTGGAAGAGTAATACTGAAAATATTACGTGCTAGATTTGACAACTTTCTAGACAGCGTTGAGTACTCAAGGTCCCGGTTACGTACATTACAAGTTCTTTCAACGACTTTCTTTATGGCCTCTCCAGTGCATGTCAAAGAAACTCCTCCTCGATGTTACAGACTAGAACATGAAGGAGCTGTCCAACATGACACTCAACACGTGTATTTTCAATGTGTAATACTGACTATAATTGTTTAGCTATCATTTGCTCATAAAATCACTTTAGTGAGTGTTTATGCAATGACACAACATGCCAAAAATTTCACGTTTACATGGCTACACTGCTATAAGGCATGGCACAAACAGTTGGCTGATATTGTAATGTCCACTGAAACAGCATATAATTTCTCTGGAGACATCATCTATTTTACGGCATCACTCATTTCTTGGCACATGTTGTCGTTTAAAGGTCACATGCAACTGAAAATTAAAACACATATCACTTGTTCATGATATATTAAATGCACTGGTGATTGTGAAAAGACGAATAAACAAAATTATAAGCATATAAACGCAAATCAAAAGTGCAATATTTTGTACTTGGGTTTACCTCTGTCTGCACCTCTCAGTCCCGCAATACCCTTCACTCTGTAAAATATAACATTTCAACAGACATTCACATTCATGTTAGATGAAGACACGCCTGACTGAGAAATGTCACAGAACAACCAGACGTCAGTGATTTGGGAATCTTCAGCTGTTTCCTTCACCAAGTAATGCTGGTTGGTAAAGAATGAGCGATTGGTTATTTGATGGTTGTTGAACGATATTTGATCATCGATATACCTGAAGCTGACGTTGAACGTCTTGGGCAAATTAATGTATAAAGAAGCAGACCCGCGAGGGGGCAATGCCCATGGAGATGCCTACTTCTTGTATAAATGAAATTGTGGAGGTTCAAGCATTTCCAACATTGTTTTCTCTGTAGACTTCAAATGAACCTGAAAATACATCTATATACGTGTACTTGCAAATACCACATAGATGAGGAAATAATGTTTTTCTTTAAGTTTGCCATGTTAGACAGTTTTGATCGATGGTGAAAGGTTAGCAAATTCAATCACGTCAGTTGAGAATCAACCACTGTAGTGGAGTCATTTGGCCTCCCCATCTTGCAGGTAGAGGTTGGATGGTTGACAGTTGTGGCCAATGCACGAATGAAACACTCCCAGTATGCATCGGTGTCGTACTTCATAGTGGTGCATGTCGGGAAGCGCCTGTCATTAAGCTTGGCTCCTATTTCTTTGAAAGCCTTGGTCTGATGAAGTTTTTGGACGACACGAACTCCTAGTAAACGGAAATGTCTGATGTAATCCACTGCAGATTTCCAGGTATTGTGTGTGGAGACCTGTTCTAATCTTACCCTCACAATATGTATTTTGATAATAATGAATGAACTGAACGAAATACTGTCTATGTGTGAGTTCAAGCTCATAACAGCGGCGCAGCCATATAGTTGGAATATTGCTGTGGCATAAAACTAAACTCACTTACTCACTCACTCATAACAACGGCAAAGTTACAGAGATGACACGAGGTGAGTATGTTATACCCCAATACACCACCTTTAGCATCTGTCATTCTTGAAGGCAAAAGTTTTGGGTTCACAGATTTACCGGAAACAATGACAAAGTAAACGTGGCAATTGAACCATATTGGCATGTATGAGTGCCGCACATTGGCGCTTGCTATTGTGAGCGAAGAGACCACAAGGTGTCCGGAATCAAATGAATTGCGATAGATAATGCGCATGGCCTGTCTCGAGTTCGACAGGTGCAATATAATGTGAATTTATAGCCCCTGATTATGTTTCCGACATGCTACACAGACCACGGGACAGCATTATGAGCAGCGTGTGCAGCTGCGCGCAGAATTAGTTTCATCGCCAGGAACTACATGTGCTCTAACTTCCATCTGATCTACCTTTCAGACACCAAATGAGTTTGCCGTGCACAGCCCACTTTTCTTGAACGAGTTCTCTGTGCCGGCCCAACTTATCCTTATTTGCAAGTATTCAGTGATGCTGTCTGACCTTGATCCTGGGTGAATGTTGTTACCAACATAATGTAAAACAGTAGCTGCTTTAGCCTTTCAGATTCTTAACAGCGGGTGTTGTTTTCACCTCTGATTAAAGTCTTGACGTCATCAGGATGCGACAGGTAGTTAGTGTCGATGACGTGTCACAATGACGTTGAAACACCTCAAGCCGAACAAAATTCTGTTCTCAGTTGCGCAATGTTAAGGTTGCTTGTCAAAATGCGGTTGCCTCGCAATTATGTACACCTCTCTTTAAAACATGGACATTCTAATTAATATCTGAACTGTTGTTTCATACTTTTGTCGGATGTACAGAGGATGGCTGAAGGAATTACACTTCGGACGCACAGCAAAAACAGAAGATGCTGCCTTTAAAGATGTTTCTCAAGTCCCCAGAACTGATAGAAAAACGAGAACGTTGATCAGTTTCCTGCACTTGAATACTTTTTGTCTCATGATACCAGCTTTGTGGTATATTTATATATAATACTTTAAGGAAATACGACATACCAGATGTCAGCACTCGATATTCCAGTAAAGTCAGCATTGAGTCTATTTTCTTTTCCGTAAAGGACACAGGCTTTTGAATTGTCGAGACCATGGGGACGAACAGGTGATCATGTAAGCTTTCACCAACAGGGAGGTTTGCTTGAACTGGTATATGTACATTTAAGGCAATACATAACATACGCTTCATAAAAAGTAGGGAACCTTCAATCCACGACTGTCGAGATTGGGAGATATATGGGATATGGGATACAATAATAATGGATGTTTTGAGAATGCCTCACCGCATAACTTTTAATTAAAAGCAAAGCTGTTCGTTCAGTTATGTCCCTTGTTAGGTGACTGGAGTATGACATGAAACTTTCAGGTTTACTATTTTCAGTGAGTAGTGTCTGATTTAACTCTAAAGAGTCAGACAGTCATCCAGACGATGCGACATACTGCGTATGTGTCTCCCTGTGAGTCTGTTCCATTTATCCTGTAGTGCAAGGCCGAGCTCATTCACCGTAGTCGGTGGCCTTTGACATTGACATACACATCTCCCTATCATGTCCCAGACGTTTTCGATGAGGGAAAGGTCAGGGCCCAATGCTGGCCATGGCATACGGTAGATGTTGTGTTGCTGGAGGTGATCATTGACGATATATGCACGGTATGCACGGGCATTATCATCCTGAGAGATGAACTAACGACAGACCTGCCTCGCAAAGGGGACAACAAAAGGTGTCAGTATGTTGTCTCGGTAGTATTGCCCTGTGACCCTTCCTTGCACAACATGAAGAGGTGTTCGGTCAGTCAGAGTGATACCACCCCATACCATTACTGGCCCACCTCCAAATCGATGGTGTGGTCTCATGTTAATGTTAGCATGGCGTTCGTTGCTTCTTCGCAAGACCCGCCCATGCCTGTGAAGGCAGTCCAAGGTGACTCTTGACCCGTCTGAAAGCATGACACGTGACCAACGACGATTTTTCCAGTGTCATCGACTACGTGTCCTACACCACTGTCGTATTTGAGCCATGTGACGATTAGTCACGGGGTTTACAACAAGGGCTGTCGAGCATGCAAATGAGCTGCATGGATGCGATTCGCAATCGTCTGACCAGAAACTCGAAAACCAGTAGCCTGATTCAGATTGCCTGCTGTTTGATTTGCCCTTTGACCTCGAGTCCTTAAAACCTGGTTACCAATGAAACGGTCTGGGTAGTGCCAGTTTGCAACACTCCAGTTGGACGTGAACGTTCATCATGTTGCATACGCCGCATTGCAAATTCAAACAGTAAAACACTAGAAGCATACACTAATCAATGGGTTTTCTTTCTCCAAACTTCAAAGTTTAAAGGGTATGCAACAGACAGCCAATTGTCACTATTATATGTACTCACTGGTGTCCACAATACAATTCGGACCATACACCATAAGGAGTCACTTGTGGTGATAGCAGTTGCTCGCAAAAAGTAACAATCTACCTTATTTCACCACTGTTTGGAAAGGACAATCGTCCAAGGTGTGTATTATAAAAGCAATTGGTATACGTAACATTATGACGCTCCTTATATGAGCTGAATATGTTAAGTGAGGATGAAATCTGCCGAACTGATGCATAACCACTGTGAACTTCTAACTTCTTTGATAGGCATGTTTAGAAGTTGGCGAATCAGATAAGGAGGTTTACTGAGATACAAATAAAGTGCAACATTTGGGATGTAAATGTTTTGGCAAGAAAAATTCTTCCGAATGTTAGGTATACCAAGTGCTTTGATGATGCACACCTTGCCCCGGTGGTCTGTTTTTTATGCTTGTGGGTACGAATTTCCGTACGGCTTTTCGCAAAATTATGACCTTGATGTTCAACATGGGAATGAGTTATACGGATGATATGATACACAACTGATTACAAAACGGTCAAATGGGCAATTTGTTTTCGCATTTGCACTCACCTGAACATGAAATCAACTCAAAAGCAAAGTTATTGTGACGCACAAACATCAAACACAATACGTTTTAGAACATTTCTGGCGTGAATGAAATGTTGTCACGTGGAAAAAATAAGGATTGGCAGAAGTCCATAAGAACATTATGGTTGTGCCAACCTGAGAATACATGTCATACAGTGCCATGGCGTCATTAAGAGCTTCTGTATAAGCACTATCTGGAACATTGGACGACAGGAGGTGGGTACCCAGTAGGAATGAGCTTTGTGAGGTAAACTTGATTTCAACTGCTACTATCCTGTCACTCGGTGTGTCAATCTGTCGCATAGACTGACATATACCAGAGCTATGAAGAAGCAGACGCCGCCAGATCCACGTCGATGACCTTCATGTTGTTGTGAGCATTTAGAGAACACATTAAAATCACCGTTTATGGATTCCAGGAAATGTTCATTATACGATTGCAGCCAGTGTTCACATACACATTTTCTTAGTTGTTCTGTAAGATACTTTGTTCCGTACATAACTCCTCTCACATTCCACGTAAGTAATTGGAAGGCCATGAGAAGGGAAGTCAATTTTATAAATAATGCCATGTTCATATTAGTCATGTCGACTTATAATCATTTCCGTACCATTCTCTGCTTGGAATCCATTCTCTGCATCTGACTCCATCTGGCCAAAACTTGCTGTCTTCAGTTATCTTTCTGGCATCGTCTTCAGATGCGTTGATACGGATGGTGAAGGTCGGGTTATATCCCTTCCAATGTTTGAGAAGCTGCGTGTGGGTAATGTTAACGCCTCGTTGTTGTGCATAATCACAGATGGCATCTAGCACTGTTTCAAACTTTTCATCAGCGCTGACATATGATAACACTAGTCTCTTATTCTTCATTTTAACTGAACCACGAAATGCTCTTTTGAAGTGTGTATCGAAGACAACGCGACGTTGTATAGGCGCTTTGTTTTGATTGGAAGTCCTCAGTTTCGCCTCTGTTTGAACATGTTGATTACTTGCATGTACCTGGAATGGAGGTGTCACGCTTGGTTGGACATCACTGTCTGAGGAAACAATAAGTGGGTCAGGGTGGAGATCAGTGTGTAAGCTCGAGGTCGGGCTAGCAGATGACTGGACCAATGTTGCATATGTCGAACTCAGCTTGTCTGTTGACAAGTTCGCATTGTCTGCAACCTTGGTTCGGATATTCATATAGTCTATTTTCTCATCAATTGTATTGGCCTTTTTATTGATTGCTAAGAGTTCATCGGAGATTGTTGCTTCTAATGAAGTAAGACTCTCAAGTACAGCTTGTAGATTGGCATTGTTACATGTTGATTCCCAAGGAGAAACTAGCACAGTAGTTACCAGTCAGTCAGAACTCGATATCTAACAAATGAATGCGTGTCGAATATACATGGCGCTCTTTTATATCATAAAGTGATCAGATAAAACTTACAGAATCGTTGTGTGCGTCTTTGTGTGAACAGGAAACGACGAGATCTGTGTCACAGCCCTCAAGCCTACACCTAACTAGGTTATGTCAATAGGTCAAAAACGAACACGCAATGCATTTCCAAAGCAAAAATAATATATGTCACGTTCAAGGCCGAATGCAGTCAATGACAGGTTCAGCTGCCCGATCTTAGCAATCGTGAACGAATTTAACCTTGGTGGGTCTCCCTGACTGTTGTGTCACTGTTGCTGTTCCGCTGCGGTGTGATCTATGTCAGTCCCTGCTGTAGCAAAACGTGACTATGGTTCATCCTGTAGCATTCGTCTATCCAACTAATTAAAACTAGCTAACGTCTGTATTGTGATGTCATCATGTAGAAATAGGCCATTATATTTGCCTGACCTTCACTTTAAAGAAACTCTCAAGTATCGCTTCAAGACCTCATTTAAAGATAGTTTACCATCATACTGGACAGACGTGAATACAGAGATTACTAAACGGGTGTCTGTTATGGCGACGTTACTCGTCATTCGTCACAAGACAACAAACCAGTCGAACACTCGTAGTGATTGCATAAACATTGTTTTCCCGAGTATCGTTTATGCCACTCTGTGTCGTTTATGCCACACTATACTCCTCTGATTTTTTTTAAAAATCATGAAAAATATTTCTCAGCATATTGAAAGTGCAAAGAGCAAAATTGTGTTTCCTAGCGTAAGGTTTTCAATATAGGTAGGGTTACAAACCGTGTGAGATTCAAATACAGGTACGTCCGTTTGTTAACATAACGGTTTTCATAGACCCAGTTGTGTCTGTTTCTGACGAACTTGCGAGTTTGTTTTGGTGTACGTTTTGTACCTACGCTTTCTGCCATTTTCATGAAATCTATTTCATATAATTTATATCTTACCTCACCCATAAATGTCGTTTACTGATTGGCTAAGGGCTCTTCTATTATTTTCATTGTACCCCTCGTACAATGCAATGTCGTTGACGTACTTCTTGGTAATATTTCTTTATGTCGAATAACATTGAACCACGCATAATGCACAGAAATTACTGATATTTTGCGATTACATATCGATGGCAGGGAGATAACTCTAAATATGTTTTTCTTGTGACATCTGCAAAATCTAGCTACTGATACGAAAATATTGGCCTCGCATTCCAATAAATAAATTTTGACAAAACGTTCAAATGTAGTCCCTGTGAATGTTAACAATGGGAATAACAATTTCACTCAGACAATACCTGCGGGGAAAATACAGTAAGATGGAAAATTCGAATCGTTTGATTTTCGCAGGATGGCTGAAGTGTACGATCCGATACCCATGCTTCAAACAGTTCAAAATTAACATTGAGGTGTTCGGGGTTCGGGTTCAGCGAACATAATCAAATATCGAGCGTACATCAACCCATGCCCCCTCGTGACCAGTGATCAACTTATAATGGCGCTTGTTTTCGAAAACAACATTTTTATACATACATAATGGACTTAGTCTGTGGGGCGACTTGCATTTCACATATCTAGGAAAATTTCATCTCACATTTCTGTGGTCATCCATGATTCTTCTCAGTGTATTCATTTTAAAATTCCACCTTGCTATGGCAGCAAGGTTACGGGAATGTTCAGAATCTGTTCTTGGATTTAATGCAGCTAAACATCACTACGTTAATGAACCAATATGAGATCCTTCCAGGTGAAACCAAATGTTTTGAAAAAGCATTAAGATGACATGTCACTGCGTTCATCTTCTGATCAGGGACACATGGGAATTCAAATAAATCAGCTGTGCAAAACTGTATCCGTAATATATGAAGTGTTCACCATCAAATCACCCAAGACGCCACTGCTCTGTTTGTTCACTACCTCATTCTATCAAGATTGGACTAGCTGCAATAGTCTGTTTACACGTGCCTCCAAACCCCAGATAAAGCGTTTGCAATCTCTCAAAAATAAAGCTGCCCGTCGTGTCACCCGCTTAGATACTTACTCTCGCTTACTGGTGTATTAACTCCACGGTTCCATCTAGGGCTCTGACGGGTACTCGAGTACCCGGCGACGGGTCGGATACGGCAGGACTCGAATCCGATTTCCAGGACTCGAGTATCCGATAAAGGGAGATAACTCTAAACTAAACGTGACTATTCGCGCAGTCATGGATGAAAAAAGATCGAACGTGTGGGCGCATTTTGATCTTGACAGTTCCAAACGAAAAAACAAGTGTCGCCTTTGTGGCATTATCTTGAGCTACGCTGGGAGCTCAACCAGTTCAATGAGACAACACCTTAACGTGAAACACAAGTTCGTCAGTGTGGACGTTTCTTCCCAAACTCCGGTCAAAAAGCAGGCCATACTGACGCAAGGATATTTTGGTGGTTACAACCGAAAAAAGCTCGACTCAAAAACACGCAAGGCCAAGCTGATGTGCGTTAGAGACCTCAGACCTCTGAACCTTGTTAAAGGTAAAGGTTTTCGTGATTTTTGTCACTCACTGAATCCCAGTTATATCGTGCCATGTCCAAAGACCCTCCATAATTATGCCGACACAAAAACCCAGCTTAAGGATATTCTAAAGCAGTCCTCTGGCGTATCTTTGACAACAGATATGTGGACCAGTTGTGCTACCTATGGCTACATCACCCTGACAGGGCACTACATCACAGACGAGTGGGATTTAAAATCATGCATTCTTGCCACTAGACGCGTGGAGGATCGCCATACAGGCAAGAACATCGCTGATGCCTTGGTATCCATCAAAACGGAGTTTGAAACTGAGTATGTTTGTGGTCTCACAACAGACAACGCAAGCAATATGCCTGTGGCAGCGAGGGCAACTGCCTTCCCACACGTCAGATGTTTCGTACATACCCTACAGTTAGCTGTCCACGATGCACTGAAATTGAATGCCATTGAGAACGTGATTATTCACGCACGAAAACTGGTGAGTTATTTTTCGAAATCTGTGCTAGCTACGCAGGAGCTTGAAGATGTACAGAAGCGTCTTAGCAAAACGGTGAAGCACGTAGTCACTGTGTAGTCAGATGAGTTGCACACGTCCATTGTAGCAGTTCTCCATGATGACAAATTCAAGAAACAAAAACATCTCAACCTCAAAGACAACCAATGGCTTCTTGTGGAGCAGTTGATAGTTGCCCTCAAACCACTTGTTTCTGCAACAGAGGTGTTGTGCAGCGAGGAGTTCCCCACTGCTGCTGGAGTGTACCCACTGGTGTTTGCCTTAGTCACAAAACACCTCGTTCCGTCCGATTTGGACACTCGCATTGTGGCTGACATGAAAACAACTATAGCAGATGGACTTAAATCCCGCCTTATCACAGCTGACTTATGGCTATCCCCAACCATGACAGCTACAGCACTGGATCCGTTTTTCAAAAATCTTCGTTTTCTTGATGAAGAACAGCGGAGAGGAACACAAGAACATGTTGTGACATTGTTAAGGGAAACATCTGGAGAGGGTCAAGAACCCACACTTTCCACTACACCAGCCACCGAACAAGTAACTGTCAAGCTGGAACCAGTATCACCAATGAAAAAACCCAAGTACTGTGAAACGGAAAAGGCTATGAATTTCCTCTTCGGAGACATAATTGAGATTGCCGATGACCAAAACGCTGACTTGTCTTCAAGAAATGCACAACAAGAATACCAGGATTTCCTTACTTCTGCTTCAAAGGTTTCTAACGTGCAAACAGTCAAATGATTCAGTTGAAGCTGGTGGAAAGAAAACAAACACTGTTTCCCAAGAATTGCAACCCTTGCACAACGTTTCCTCTCTATTCCGGGCACTAGTGTACCATCAGAGCCGGCATTTTCTGCAGCCGGGCTTACAATCACACAACAAAGAGCTTCACTCCACCCCGACACGGCTGATGCTATATTATTTCTGAACAAAAACATGCGTACTTCTTCCGCAAAGCCAGAATCCACAATTGCCCCAATGCCGGATTCTACAGCTTCTGAAACTGAGCGCGCTCCTACAGTCACAAGAACATTACAGGACTTTCCCCCAGGGAAAAGTGAGCCAGAACAAAAACAACAGAACCCGTCTCTTCCCGATCTGCGAGAAGATTTGCTTAACAATTAAAGATGACTCATTTGTGATGCGTGGATTTCCAAGTTGTTTTCCAGTTCGTTGTGTTCAAGTTAAATAACAGTAATATAATTTTTATTAATATTTGTATACCAATTGCCATAGGGAGATAAATTTACTTAAATTAAGTTCTGATTCAATCAGCGTTGACGCATATTGAAATGTCTAACATACTCAGTTGTCAAGTATAATGACACATTTTCGGGACATAACATACAAATGTAAGAGAGATTGTACTCCTGAAATACGAAGTGCATATATTATTTTTTATTACTACCTAATTATTTGTCGTTACTTCAGGGATATGACTTTTTCATTTAAATCGTTTCATTCTTCGACAATTTAACCAAATTTGACTATGATGATTCATGATTGATACAATGTGTTATCTTCAGTTTATTGAATTTCTAGTTTCAAATTACGTGCTTTCATCAACACGTACAAATGTGTTAAATGCTGTCAACTGCTGGTGTGGAAAATTCATTTTGTTACAATGCGCAATCTTTTTAAAAAAATCGTTTGGTTTAAACGAAATGTGCTTTAATAAATGTTTTTGACAATGGCTTGTTTTTGTTTTGTTCTCTGTATGGTTGGTTGAAACTCATTGTTATCCCAGTTTTTCAAACTCTCGATTGTGTGTGGTAATAACAACGTGTTGCGAAATGTGACCGTATGCTTCACATAAACTGATTTCTGCTATGGGCTATTTTTGCCATTGAGTCAGCTGAATAATGTGGCTCTGCATAGACCCATGCTAGTCAAATAAGTAAAATGATATTAGGTTTGTGTTTCGTCAAATTTGATAACCACGCGTTTTAAGGAAAGATTTCATGTAAGTACAGACGTTATAACATAAATGAGTCATTCTTGGTTCAGCTACTTACGACACACGCACATAGCTCTCACTAAAAGTGGTGCTATAATTTCCAAGTACTCGAGTCCGAGTCGGGGTTTATCCCTAAGGTACTCGAGTCCGATTTTTGCTACCCGTCAGAGCCCAAGCTCCATCTTACCTGTGTGATCTTCTCACACCATACAATCCTGCTCGTGCCTCAGATCAAGTAACCAGCACCTGCTGGATACTCCATCATTTAGCCTCAGGACATCCGATCGCTCATCCCAACTTCTGTTAGCACGAACTAGCCCATCATTTCGGAACATGTTGAATCGACTTTCGTTTGGAAACAGGACTCTCACCCAATCACGTCGCTGCCACCAACGTACGAATTGAGCCCACTGTAACCTGCGTTGTCAAGGTTATTCCACGAAAGGACCGGTGAACTCTGATACCAGCCATACAGGTATGTTATAGTACGGTTCTTCAGCTGATGGGGTATCCCAACGCCGTCGCCCCTGCTAATGTCACCATCAGGAGTCGGTTTCGCAAGTATGTCCTGATGTAGCGGTCTTCAGGAGCTGGCATGGCAACCCTTGATCTACCCGTTATTGGACGGTCTTGTGTCAGACCTGTCTGTTGGTAACGGCTCAACAAATTGCTGATTGTTGCTTGGCTTCAATTGAAGACTTGCAGTGTGATATTATGAGGCCTCCATTCTGCCTTACCATTGGCTCTTTCACGCTTGTGAAAATGTGGGCATTTGGTGATGTTCTCTTTGATACTGCGTGGTTGCACTATTCCACATCTGTATTTATGCAACAAGTGTGCAAGGCTATTTTCAGCACAGGGCATTTATGCTGCTTTTGGAATTTTACAATCACTTAATCACGGACTTATGCCCTGCTTCTCGACCACAGAATGTGTTGTGGCTAATGCTGCATGGAAACATTTCACTTTATGGCAGTATACGTCATTTCGGAAACGTTAATTTAAAAGTCATACGTTTCTATTGCCCGGTAGTTTATAAGTTTGTAAAAATCGATGTTTTGTCTCTTTTTGCCACAAATGGTGTTTTAGAAGTGCTCATCTTCATTTAAAACTAGTAATAAAGAAATATATACCGTAACATATACCCGAACATAAGGTTATCCTCGATTTTCAATTTCACTTCCGTTCCTTTCTGGTTTCACTGGGAGCAGGAATTTGCGACATTGCGAATAAGGTGTCAATTTTACACTGAACAGATGGGTACACCAAGTCCGTGGTCCAGAGTACTAGTTGCCCGACTTTCATTTGGTTGTTCGGTTCTTGTTTAATGTCGCACTCAGTAATATTCCCGCGGTCTGTAAATAATCGAAACTGAATCCGATATGATCCAGTGATCAACAACATAAGCATCGGTCTGCGCACTTTGATACGATCACATTTGTCAGACGAATTATTGAACCCGACTACCGGATTCCATTAATCACCTTTTACGACAAGCATGGTTTGCTGAAAAATGCTAACCCGCCCTACAAATACGCTCACTCACTCAAACATGACGAGTCGACATTCGTGAGCTCGGCCATACGTCAGCAACAAAGGAAATCACCCAGTTAAAATAATCCTCTCACGCGAAGTAATTGAAACTCATGCCCTTTTAAATATTTTATTGTATCAGACACAAAGTTCATTGGAAAACAATATACTATGAATCCATTTAACAAAAACATTGTCTGTTTAGTAAGTTCAAGATACACTGTCTTTTACATTTCCATGTCATGCATGGTTAGAATTAAGATAAACAATATGCAGCATGTTAGTGTTTTAGAAGCATTATTTTGTATTTTTGATCATGTCCGCCGCCTTCTCTCCTATCATGATGCTCGGGGCGTTTGTGTTTCCTGACACTACGTCGGGCATGATGGAGGCGTCAGCAACTCGCAGTCCCGCGATACCTTTTACTCTGTGAAACATAACATTTAAACAGACATTAGCACTTAAGTTAAAACTTAGATTCAACACAGACACTCCAAGTCACAACGATATGACATGACAAAGCATTTCCTTCAATGGCAAGCTACGTTACTTCTCTGTCATCTTACATTTACCTTACTCCTATATTGAGACAAGAAAGTGGTGCATGTTTGCGTAACATTACATTCAACAAATGCCTTATATAAACTGTTAGAAGACGAATTGGGAGTTTAACTTATCAGGCAAATAGGTATGTGACTTTGCACAAAAACGTGCAATACAATTCGACTACCCAAACAGCATGGATGGCAAAATCACCTTCTTCCATCAGCCCAGCACTGAATGCAGATAAGTTAAATCCAGAAATCAGAAAATTGCTGGTCTCTGATACAGGAAAGGTATGATACCCTATCCTTATATTACATGCACATAACACGAATCCTGTGATTATTTTGGGTTAAAGAAAATATGGACCATGTCGTATAATTGTATCTGTACAAACTGTCATAAATGGGTTAACTGCTTCAAAATTCATTCACCTCAGTTGTGGATCAACCACGGTAGTTGGGTCACTTGGCTTCCCCATCTTGCAGGTGGTGGTTGGGTGATACAGCGTTGTGGCCACTGCCCGGATGTAACACTCCCAGTATGCATCACTGTCATACTTCATAGTGTTGCATGTCGGGAAACGCTTGTCATTAAGCTTGGCTCCTATTTCCTTGAAAGCCTTTGTCTCGTGTAGTTTCTGGACAACGCGAATTCCTGGTAAACGGAAATGTCTAATGAAATCTGATCCAAAGAATAGTTCCAGGTATATTTTGGATGTATATGTTCTAGATTTAATCTGACAATATGAAAAACAGATTGAACGGACACAGATACATTATCAAATCGCTCGTTACAGTGATAACGGTGGGGTAGCCAAATGATAATGGGTAATGATGGGTAAGCAACCTCTCGTCACGTCATACACCTGGGTTCGACTCACTCACTCATTCACTCACTTACTCACTCACTCCACTGATGGCACCTGGTGACATTGACATGGGGGAAAGCATGGAGAGAGTCCTGGTTGTATCCTGTCAGCCATGCTGTAGTCTGGAATATGGGGGACCAACTTACATGATCCCTTAAAATGATGTTTTATAGGCTTAAGTACGCTCTTAAATGTAACTGCTTTGCTCTTGGAGGTTCTTGTGGACTGATATTATTTTCACCTCTAAGTAAGACCCTCATGTCATCAGGATGAGACAAGTAGTTGGGTTCAATGACAGGATACTCGAATGGGTTGGTGCTTCTTAGGCGGATTGTTCCAACGCTCTTTGGACGGAGCAGAGTTGGAAAGATCGTGAATCCTTCTTCGGCTGAGGTCCAACCGAAATGTTCGACTATCTAAACATAAAGCATACAACATGTTTGTATGTGTGTCTGTTTCTATTTGTGTGTGTGTGTGTGTGTGTGTGTGTGTGTGTGTGTGTGTGTGGTGTGTGTGTGTGTCCAATTTCCGGATGACCTGCTCAAATGCGCTTTGTTTGTGCTCATATTTGTGTCATATTTTACTACGTTTGTGGTATACCAGATACCGTCACATGGTGGTATACCAGATACCGTCACATGTTCATGTCTTTGTGAGGCATTTACAAGTTGATTGGAGAAGTAGCAATGTATGGATGAACAACTTTTCATTAGTGTGCACTAGATATTGGTGTATGTTCTATAAGAGTAGTCCAAACTATAATGTAATATAACCTTACCTTTTGGTCAATGTTAAACAGACGAGCCAGATGACTATCCATGCACGAACATACGAAATGAAACTGAACATCTGGACTTGGCTCATCGGATTTGGTCTTGACAAATGCCATGGCTTCCATACCACCGCTTGATGTGCGGTATCCTGCAAAAGGAAGCAAATAACTCTGATCTGAGTTGCGATAGTGATAGTGTATTGCAACCAACTGCTTTAATACTATTGCAATAGTTGATTTCTCTTTGAATTTTCTCATTTGAAGACATTTCCAAAATGAATTTATTCTCGCGAGAGTGTGCGTTTCTATAATTTGTATTATCATTCAGTAAGTGATAGTTATTATTGGGTCACAATGTTAGAATTTTGAGTGATAGTTATTTAGAGTCACATTTCGTGTCACGGTATTAGTATTTTAGCGGCATGACTTCAATGTAGCACTTTAGAGATGCTTCCCTTCAGCATGTTTTGACTGTTGGTAAACACGAGGCCGGTCGAGAACGTTCTAAGTTTATGACCATGTGGTGGCACAGTGCTCGAACGTTCAAGAATCAGTGGTCATCATTCGGCCTACTTACATCTGTATGCCTCTTCGTCAATGTTCAACCTACATTCAAGACACACTTGCTGTGTATCATTTAGTGTAACGGTTTCATGACAGGAGCACATGAGGTACTCCATTTATTTTTTTGGTGGTCTTCGTGTGACCTACAGGGAACAATGTCTTTCAGTTCTGGTACACAGACATCACGTATTTTAGCGGCACGCCTTTTAAGGTAGCGCTTTAGAGTTGCCTCCCTTTGGGCAGTCTTCCGTACATGAGTATGTGTTTTGGCTGTTGGTTAACACCAGGCTGATCGAGAACATTCTATGTTAATGGCGATGCGGTCGCACTGTGCTCGAATGATCTGCGAATCTGCGAGTGTATATAAAAGCTGGTTGTTGTGTTCTCTGTATGAGTATGTGTTGGTAAACACAGGCCGATCACGAAGTTTCGATACTTCGCTGGAATGCTCAAGAATCAGTGACTGTGTATATACAAGGCTGGTTGATGTGTTGACCCCATGCTCTGTCTCTCTCTCTCTCTCTCTTTCTCTCTCTCTCTCTCTCTCTCTCTCTCTCACACACACACACACACACACACGGACTTTCACTTGGAATGACTGGAGTTCTGTACATCATTCTGCCTACCGCCTTCGACTGGATCAACAGCATCAGCCTAAATCCAACATTGACACTTCTGTGCCTGACCACTCGCTGTGTAACTTTTAGTACAAATCTATCTAACTAAAAATCATGATAATGGTGATTTGATATTATATTTATGACCCATTATTTTAGATTTCACTCAGTTGCATTGTACTAAAATCTTCTATTGTGAATCGTTGTAACCTGCTAATTGTTTAGCTCAATATATTATTGGTGCTGGTTCAGAGAGGATTTCCTATACCTTTTGTCACGGCACATTATTAACGGTAACGCTATAGTTCAAATGAAATAGGCACAAGCTGAAGTACTATCGTTCAAAGTAAACTGAAGTAATAACTGACAAGAAACGTGAAACCCCGATCAAGTTTGTTTGAGTTTTAAGAGGGACAAGTAACTCCAAAGTGAACGAATCTGTTACTTCATTTATTTTGCTCTGCGCATTTATCAGCAGAAGCCAGTTACTAAGCTATCGACTGTCACACATACTATCGACAGTTTTTCGCTTCTTCTATCAATTAATTGCCATCGGGAGACTCAATAGTTGCAATCACTTGATAGTTTGATGCACCATTAAGCCCTACCTGCTACGGAAAGTGTGCCACAGTGTAAAGAATGGAATGGAACTGACTGTACATTTTGTGTATATGTATCTCAGTACCCCATGTCGAGATACCACATCGCAGTTTCACCTTGTTCATAAACAGTATATGGACGACGACCCCACCTGTCCTTGTTTCATCCCTAAACAATGACAATCAGGTTGGGTAACAACTAGAGTTACCGTTTTGACCAAACTGAAGCCCTGACCATTCATTCTAAGAGTAGACGCTCCTTCAGCTCGACTTTGGAAAAGGTCAAAGGTAGTCTGAAGTGTACCAAGAATGAATATACTTTTGCTTGACCTGATTTGTAGCATGTGTCTCTCCTTGATGAATTAATGCTTTTGACCATAAGACTAGGAATTTCTTCTCTAACTAGCAAACACATTTCCTGAGACTGAAATATACCCTCAGGTATATTGATGAACTGACATCTTATTGATGAGTAATTTTATTACTTTTCATGATGGACTTCCTATTTCGCAGCTTGTTTGTCCGCAACCGCCAAAGAAAACATTATTCATTTGCTAGTGATGTCACTCTTCTTCTGCCCAGGGATACTTGGTGTTGTGGTCATTTGACAAGAACATACATAAATTACATACGTAAATCATTAAATGACATTATGATAAATGAAACCCCGTCATTAAAACTATTCATTTCGATATATAATTTCCTTAAATGGACCTGTTCGACAACAGAGCACAACTATCTCCCGCGAGCGGAATTTCAACCAATCAGAGGGGCGCTTCTGTCATCTGAGGCATGCAGAATTATGTGAGGTATGTAGACTTCATGTACATTTCCGAGAGTAAATTATTTTGATTTTCCAACTTGATGAAAACACACCATTATCTTTCTGATTTTCGACCTAACTTCAGCCCGTGATACCACGATTTTACAAAATGGCGCCGTGCTGTCGCAAACATTAGCCCGTCTGAGAATATATGCTATTTAGGTTTCTTTTCACCGAGTTACAAAATCAAAACTACTTTCTACTGGTACTAAAATATATATTTGAAGGACAGCAGGATTTTGCGTGACATAGTTTATAACATGACAACTTCACTTTTGGAAACGAGATAGGTGTCAATATAATACTACGTACAATAGTATTGTCACTTCGACGACAGCCTCGTTTCCGAGGAAGAATTCATTATGTGACAAGTTGTGTCTTGCAAACTCCTTTTGTCATCAATCACTTACTACAACTAGTATAGTAATTTTTTAACTCGATGAAAACAGAAGAAGACTCGTTCCCTACTCGATGCTTGTTAAGTGCAAAAATATGAGAAACCAATCAGAACGCAATGAATGCTGTGCTTTGATGATAATAATCCCGACTACTTAAAGCGTTCATGGCATTAAGTTACGATTTTTTTTAAAAAAAAAAATAGAAATAGAGAAATATGTATCGTCATATACAAAGTACTGAGAATGTAGGTAACAAAATTGAATTTTTTTTATAAGTATCATGCGATTGACGGTGACAGACTCAAATACACGCACACGCGTTTGTTGACATAAAGGCTCTCATTTGAGTGTTTGTTCCGACGATCTTGCGGTTTTGCTGTGGTGATTGTACGTGCGCTCTCAACAGTTTTAGGAACGGTAAGTATAAATTGCTTGGAGTTTCAAAACAATATTATAGTCTGTGTAACTAATCAACCGTAATCTTCAACACTGGGCATATTTTTCACATCTCAGAGATTACTTTAGTCTGGATTCAGTTAAAATTCCACTTCAGGTATGCCCGCAAGGTTACAAGAATATCCGGTCTGAGAAATATTTTAAAGGCATTTTGGAGTTTCTGCTTTGGTAGTTAATGTAGCTTTTTGAGTTTTTTCTATAAAGTACATTTTACTTTCCATATTCAATAAAACAATTCCCATTTGTGATTTAACAAACCTATTTAGAAATATAATTGAAATTATTTTGGAAGCAAAACCGAAAACAGCAATACAATGAACGAGCACTCCGGTGATATTAAGTACTATTAGAATCGATAGATTTATCGTTCCTGTTTGAAGCAATATGACGCCAATATAAAATCCTTCAAGAGGGCACGAGTCACTATTCGGCTTGTCCCGGAATAACACGAGTTGGTCACGAATGGGGTCAGCTGCAGTGCTCTGGCGACAGAGTTACGTAACCTGTCTGTGGTTTCGTTAGCGGCGAGAGAAAAGCAGACGACATTTAGGAACGTGTAGTCGCGCGTTAGTAATTAACCACAAGTTGTTGGTTTTCGTGGGTTTTTTAAGAATGAATTTGGTTTTCCATTTAAGACTAACCACAAGCTTTCCATATGTAATGGCTAAAAGAGTACAAAACAGAAGTTTATTCTTTCTTTAAAAGGCAATTACCGATGACGCACATGGAACCAACAGATGCTTAAGTCTCCCGGTTGATAAAACAAAATGCCGCTATTTCCAATGAGATTGTGGTCGAATTGTTGATGAAGAAGATCCATGCTTTTGACACACACAACTCAGTAGTTAAGCAAACTTACAGCCAACACTCCATCTTAAAGTATGCCAGGATGGAAAGGAATTATTTAAAATTTCATTCATTTCACAAGGAAGGAACCGAAGAACGCTATTTATGCCGTTTTGTGTCTGACCTCACTTCTGCCCGAAATCTTAATGAGAGCATGTGGCCCATCTCAAGGATCCGAGTTGTGCCCATAGTCCGTACACGTGATGATGGGGGCAATATTGTGTAGAGGACAAAACTGTTTAGATCACAATTTTTACATAAAGCTATTTTCTCATGCTGACAAGCTTTTAGAAACTGGTTTTAAGTTCACACTGTGCCTTTTAGATGTCTGTTGACAAAGTCGTGGGACTGTCCTACTTTAACTAATGGCGAAGGATGCAGAGGCGTTTTAAATAATGGAATTACGTTTGTGAACATGAAAACTGTTTGACTCTATAACGTGTAAACATCCCTATATGTCTTTGTTTGGAAATGGTCTATTTAATGGTTTACTTGGTGATGTGCACTATCCTTCAATTGTCCCGTTAAAGAAAACGTACATACCTGATCTGAATGCATAATATTCGAGTAAACTAAGGAATGATTCCTTTTTCTTTTCTGTGAGGGAAAGAGGCTTCTGGATTGTTGACACCATTGGGAGACACATGTGGTCCTGCAAGTTTTCACCAACTGGGAGATTTGCAATAACTGGTATCTGTAAATCAAAGACAATATTTATTAAACATAACAGTACTATTTCCATAATTGTATGAAGAGTGTTTCAGAAAGAGTGTAAGATTCCGACCGTACCATTAACAAGAGTTCATGTTAGTCACAATCAAACAATAGTGGTGATATCAAGTCTTCGCGAAAAGGTGAACATGTCTCTCCTCAGCTGTGGTACAACCCTTTCTCAAACACATACCAAGAGTGGAAACTCTTGTTTAGTGGAGGTTTAGTGGAAACCTCACTCGCACCTTGACCAATGACTCGTAGTAGTTAGAGACCCATAGATCGTCATTAGAATTGATCATCAGTGACCCATGCTTGTCGTAAGTGGCAACTAACGGGATCTGGTGGTCAGGCTCGAGGACTTGGTTCATACATGTTATCAATTCCCAGTTGCGCAGGTTGATGATCATGCTGTTGATCACTGTATTATCTAGTTCAGACTCGATTATTTACAGACCGTCGCCGAATAGTTGGAGTATAGCTGAGTGCGGATTAAAACTAAACTCCCTCCCTCGCGGGATCGGTGTCACTGTCACTGACTTGGTTGACACAGGCCATCGCATCCCATTTGCATCGTACGATGCTTCCAAAACCATTTAGGAGTAGTATCAGCTTTTATGTGACTCAGTCCACTCTTTCTCCAATTCAAAACATGAAAGCAAACGTATAGCGAAATTCATGTCCCCAAAGTCATAACCATACTCTCTGATGTAGTGTAACAAACGATCATAGTGAGTGAGTGAGTTAAGATTTAACGTCATATCGGCATTATCGCAGCCATATCGTGATGAGAACAATTCAATTTATATCAATACCAAAATCAATAAATTGAGAATGTAAAACCCTGTCATCAAAGGACAGTAAAAACACGAGATACGAATACAGGTATATAACTAGCATATAAACTGAGATATGAATATATAACTAGCACATAAAACTAAAAAAATTTAATGAAAGAAGACAATACATTATAAAACATTATACAACGATCATAGAACCAGCAGGGTTGGTGTCTAAGATAACGCTCATTACGTACCGCACGTGCATTCGTTTCACTGTTCCAACTACTGAGCTTACCCCCTTGTAATACAAACCAATAATAGCGATATGAATCTGTGATTGTTTGCTAAACAACTTTTATACTAACTTGAACAAAATTCCGAGGTTTAGATATTCAGTTGTGATGACTCGCAATCATAATTTCACTTCATTGGATTTAGGTTTTGTTTAAAGTGACACTGATGGGCACGCTTCTACTGCAAATACACTGTAGGAAAAGTGGCAACACTTCATCGGGTAGATGCAACTGGGAAGCAGGGCTGTAGCAGATGCATATTTGGATACAACAAACATTTAGAGATAACAAAGGTGAACCCGAACAAGGGAATCCAGAAGTTAACTGGCGTCGATTGGTGCCAACTTGTCAGACTGCCTTAATCTTCACTCATTCGAAAAATTAACTGACATTCAGCACCCTGTCAAGCGCCATATATAACTCCTCAAGTACAAAACAAAGATGTCACCTTTTCTAACCACAGCATAATCAAGACACTGCGACTCCTCAGCATGAGACTCGAAGTACATTATTTTTGAAATTATGGGATATTCAAATCATGGATAATCCAGTGATCAACAGCATGACCATCGACCAACACAACTGGGACATGATGACATGTTTTAACCAAGCCATCGCGCCTGACAACCCGATTCCGTTAGTTGCCTCTTATGACAAACAGGGGTTGCTGAAGACCAATTCTAACCCGGATCTTCACGGTTGGCCGAGCGGGTAGCAGTGTCGGTAGAAAGTGTTTGTGAGCCTGTTCCCAAATTTTCAGGAGACAGCAATTTACCATGATCTGGGATATGAACAGACAATGCCGTTCATAAAGTGATGAAACGTAACTCATGACATGTCTGATTACACATTCTCAGCGAATACAGATTCTGGTACATGTACGTTTTGGGTTTAGTCCTTCCCCGAACTTGAACGCGTACCCTCAGAGTCCTGCATTTAACCGACAGCATACATACCTGACTAACGCTCTGGACTACTGATTTGACTGTCTTTGTCCCATTCCCTCCACCTCATGACTATCACTATCAGTGGCTTTAACATCCATTGTTCATTAAGTGGGATCATCACCATTAGACAGTGTTTAACATCCAGAGGTTCACAAAACAGTCGGAATCGCGTATTCACTCTGTTTTTAGCAGCTTTCGTTTGAATAAGGAACAGGTTTTCTCACTTTTATTTGGAATGTGCCCCGAATATCATGATTACGTTTGCACCATTTGTGTTTGACGAGCCTAGACAATACACAGATGTCGCACCATATGTGATTAAGACACTACAGTAATGATCATGTCTGTGAAATTTCATTATTTTCAAATCATAAGCAAGATAATGTCACTTTTCTACCACCTCTGCTGTGTCAGAAAACGGTATCAGGCTATATAAGGTTACAGTTTCTTTAAATGTGCTCTATCTCTAAGTTCCAAAAATACTCAACGTTATTTAATTACTGTGACAGATATTACCTTGAGAGCTTGACCAGATTCACGTGCCCTTTTCATGAACGTCTTGAGTCATCACTTATCTTCAAAGGTCCATTCGAATAACTTAAACAGCTATTGACCTATTATGTCAAATGGTATTCTTCTGATCACTGGTTATGCTCTTGAATTAACAATATTTATATGGATTCAATGAGTCAGAATTACTGATGCATATTACTCTCACCTTCATCTCTTCCAAATGTTTCTTTGGTCCTATCCCTGACAACAACAGCAGCTGTGCTGACCCAATTGCACCGCCTGACAGGATTACCTCCCCTGATGCTCTAACTCTGTAGAAGCGGCCATCTCTGACGTACTCAACACCAACAGCCTTTTTATTTTCAATCATCACCTGTAACAACATAGGGTATTATTTGACAAGTTCTGTTTGTAATTGCGGATTACCTTTTGCCTATTTCCTAAACTCGGTTGAATGATAAAAATCATTGGTTTATTTTTATCCGGTGGGAGCAAAGAGCGAATGAATTCGTTCGCATGCGCTGAGCAGGTAAAAGTAGACACTGGCTGGTTCCGGATTGCACTCAGCGAGTCAAAAATGTATGAATGAATGAATGAATGAACAGACAAACACTACCTTTGTGACGTGACTGTTGACCAGAACGTGCAAATTCGGCCTGTCTATCACTGGCCACAGGAACCTCTTGGAAACACTCATTCGTTCACCATTCCCGATTGAAACCTGCGATCTGCTAAATCCTGAAAAACGTCACACTGACCTTTGTAGTGTATCACAGTGGGTGGCTGACCACTGGTCTAAGAAAGCAAAGAAAGCAAAGAAAGCAAAGAAGAATTAACAGCAAATCATGAATGAGTTTCTGCAGTTGTAATGCTTATGTTGTTACCAGTAGTTGTGTTAGAGGGTTGTTCAAAACATTTCAAAACAACGTTCAAAATATCAAAATGTCAAGAAATTGCTAAATATGGTATCATTTTTTAGAAACCAGTGTTCCGAATCTAATTATGTGATCAAAATAGCAAGTCACCACGGCATTTGTTTGACAAAAGGCACCCCCTTGTGGCACCGTCTCTAAAAAGTAAATAAAAGTTTTCTTAAAAGTAAATTGTTTCCTTTTATTATTCGAGATGTGCTTTTATAAAGTTACTTCAGTAAAGTAGTAAAATCAGTTATCAAGGCAGTATGTAGGATTTGAAACATTATATTAGATTTAAAAAAATGAATTTAAAAGCAAAATATTGATTCATCAATGAGAAAAGACTTCTTTATAAACTGAATTTGTATATAGACTAATATTCAAAATTAAGAAAAAATATGTTACAAGAGTATATCAGCATTATATCCATTTAAACAGCACACAAGAATTATATTTGATAAGGGGAGATAAATCTTATCCAGGTTTACCTCAGGATAAATACTTGTGTGCCAAAAATATCATGAAGTATGATTAGAAGTAAGAAAAAGACAAACAACAGCGTAACATAAAGACGCGCTCCTGTTACATCTTTCGGAATGCATACAAACCACGGTAACCAAGCCCTTTAAATGTATTTACGAATTTAGACCCTTCGTGGTTAAAAGGAACACAATATTCCAAACACACAAACTGTCTCAAACACAGAACAGCAAGAACTGAGAGACTGGCACGCAGAGCTATAGGTAGACAGACGCACAACCACACAAACAGTTCGGTGAGGACATCCGGAAACTGACGATAAGACAAGACAACTATGCAGACACAGACAATCGTCACGTACACCGCATCATACACTTCATACACTTGCCTTCCTGGTTTTCTCCATTGAAGTCTGTTTCTTTGTACCCGAGTTCAGTCCCTGCCTTGACGAAGTAGTCAGCGATCGGAAATGCGTTCACTTCAGTCACAACCAGCGGACCACCGTGACCATGATATTCTTGAAAAGGATAATTCCTAACCGTCACGTTACTATCTACATTGCAAGCGTCTTTAACACACTGCCAATGATAGCCCGAATTACACAAACAATTACTCATGTGTAAAAGTAAAACCCAACAAGGGCACTACAATTGGACAATATTCACTCTTTAAATACAAGTTTGCGATTATATATTTTCTACATACATAAAGCAGATACGCTGTGTAGCGTGGCAATCTACGGCCTGTGTTTCTTTGGGCCTCCTGTGCGCGGATACATTGTGACATTCCGTGAACGTAAATTGTTACAGTTTCCTTTTGAAATATAAGATGCTCGATAGTGGTACGTTGTTGTAATATTAACACGCGGGATTTGTAATTTGTATTATAAATGTTTTCAAATTACCTGATTGTTTAAATCTCTCAATTTGTATGTCTTCCGACTTTTTGAAGTACGGGAGAACGTCTTGGTAACTCCATCCTTCACCTCCTTTGGCTGCCCAACTATCGTAGTCAAGGGGGTGACCTCTGATATACTGCATATAATTTAACTGACTGCTTCCTCCCAAGACTTTACCGCGTGGCCACGCTCCCCTCTGAAAGCAAACATTTCAGTCTTCAGAAATACTAACTTAAATATATATTTCATTTTGTTAACAATCCACAATTTTCTCTTGCCATGTTGACCATGTGAAAGGATCACCATGTAAGCATTCACAGAACAGGAATACAATCTGTGCTTGAAATTAAAATGAAAAACAGAAGAAAAGACTTTCACGTTTACAAAGAAATCTCAATCACAACCAGAATGTGCCTGTAGGATCCTAGCTATGTATTGCATAAGTCTACGAAAGTCTCTGATTCCATATGTCTGCCAAACCTTGTGTGTGCAGTGTCCTACCCGTGGCATACCTCACAAAACACCTATGCTAGTCAAGTTTTACTTACACCAAACACAGAAACACGTGGTCAACACGTGAAATTGCATCGGACAATGTCTGTAAAGAATGCGTCAAATATGGAGATGCCCTTTTATGTTATATCTAGCACCTTAAATATGTTTAAAGCCGTAATGACGTCTTGACTGTTGCAGCTTTGATCATACAACTTTAGAGAAAATATTTTTTTAAATGCTGGGAGAAGTAGCATGTACACCACGAAACTAGAAAATAGGTTACACAGAGTCACGAATCACACAAACTAAAATGCGCATGTGCAGTTACAAATGTTCCAAAGTCAGTGATATGCATGACCATAGCTGTATGTGCATGTGAATTCCTGGACACACGATTTAATGAAAACTGCGCCGTCGGCCTTCACAGAAATAGGGCAACGTTGAGATGTATTCTACCACAAACTTATTTGTTGACCTTGCCTTTTCTATCAGTCCTGAATGGGCATGTTGCTGGGGTTCTGTCATGTAGGCCCAGTCAAATTTTGATTTCTGGTTCGACGTTAGGAACAGAGGAGTGTCCAGTGTCTCTTGATTTCTGTCATCGCCGCCAGCCTCAAGCAGCAGCACATTAACGTTACCATTCTCGGACAGACGAGACGCCAGAACAGATCCTGCAGACCCAGCCCCAACTGTGAAATAAATTAGATTTCTTATACACAAAAAGGAATTTGCAGATTCCTTTGATCATTAAAGCCATAATTGAACTACATAATACAATGTTTTACTGGCTAGAGTCAATTTTATACCGACCCGTGAAGGTCCCGGGGTAGAATAGGCCTTCAGCAACCCATGCTTACCATAAAATGTGACTATGCTTGTCGTAAGAGGCGACTAACGGGATCGGGTGGTCAGGCTCGCTGACTTGGTTGACACTTGTCATCGGTTCCCAATTGTGCAACTCACTCACTCAATTTTAAACCATCAACAGTAGTGTCAGCAATTATAAAATTACCTTGATTGTCTTTTTAAAATTTTTGGATGTGAAATTCGATAGTGTTATTAAATAAAATAGCAACCTCCCTTGCATTGAATGTAAAAGGTGCGATAATATTTTGTAGGTCCCATCCATTTCTTATAATCAATTGAAAATAATGGGAAATGTGAATATTCGAAAGATAGATTACTGAGCAATTTCTTTTCCTCCACATGTACATACTGTCTTTCCGTTTCTGTTTTAGGCTGTTACAGTTAACGGAGGCTGGTTTGGTACATAGATCAACGTATGAGTATTGAGAAAAGATAAATTGATATGGAATTTAGAGACAAACAAGAAAGTGAAAACGTGTATAAAATAGAAATTGCTATCAGATTGGTAAGGATACATAGGACTAGTTGAAAATATGACTTAATCAACACACCAGGTTGAAAGATCAACACAACAAAATAATATGGTGTACCTGTGGCAGTGGGATGAACCACATATCAACATGATTAAAAATGGATTATATTCAGAAAACCCTGTACATAAACAAGCTGTCATAAAGGAGATACGTAGGTGAGACAAATCTGATCACGTGAGCCTGAAAGGTGATGTAAATTACTTACACTGATAAAGCACAGAGATGAGGCATTCATCGTACACTGAGTGGCGTAACAAAAAACCGATACAAAATAGCTACCGGCCCAACAGACCTGGATGTAAGATGAATACAACAGAATAATATATATGGTAAAGGAACTATTCATATATCAGTATGACTAAAAAAAACCCACAGCCATCGAGTCCTGTGCACAGACAGGCTTACACTAAGTCAAGTACAAAGGTGAGATAAATCTCTTCACCTGCACCTAAAAGGTGGCAACTCTTTATTCAGTACTGGATGCACTGATTACAAGCTTAGTTGAAATACAAATTTCTGTGTGGAATGCTTACTGCTAAAAGGTAAATTCTGATAGATTCAACGATAAAACATATAGAAATAGTTGTATCGTACTAGGAATTATAATTCAATTTATGTAACACATAAAATTCAATTCGAATTCCTTCAAAATATCAATATTTGTTGAAGATATAAGTTGTAGTTTTCCCCGAGAAGGATAGTGATGACAATATTTAGAATGAATTTAATTCTACTGATTATAGCAAGTACAAGCCACAAGTAAATGAAATTCATCATCGACATGCATATTGCCACACTTATCACCTAATTGTGCTGATCCGTCAACGCAAGATATACCTTTCTTACAACGCTGGTTCTGAATTATCAGCATACGAAACTCACTTTAACAAGCCACTGTAGTTTCATATTCCATATTTATGAACTTCATTATTTACATTTGATTCTAGAGGACGTCTGCTTATCTCAAACACACAAAAGGTATTTTTCATATTTTGTTTCCTGAAGATAGTGATGCATTTATTGCCGATTTTGCCTAGTTTTTTATTCTTTTTTTGTGTGTGTCTGTTTTGGGGGTTTTTTTTGGTTTTTTGTTTTTTGTTTGGTGTACCAAGATAAAAAGTCAAACAAAACAGGATCGTGAAGCTGGAACATGGCAACAACAATTTGTCTCAGCTTAACAAATAATATGTAGAAAAAATTAAACATGAAAACAGTTGCGTTTTATAAATTGTCCAGGTCAGGCCGTCCACATTTACGACACCCTTGTTGTAAGATCAACAATACATGATACTATGAATTATATATGGTAATTTATATCTCGTTATATCCGGTAATTGGATGAGAAGCTTATCAATATGATTGGAAAAGGCTACAACCTGAACATAAAAAGGCATACAAAAAAACAAATACACAAGTGACACAAGTCTTACGGATACATTGATATAATATATCACTGTGGCACTAATAGTACACTGAATTGCTTAACATAAAAACTGTCACAAAATTGCTACTGAGTCATCATCGTACATAAGACAATGTTAATATAATATTATTCTACAACTACTAGTCAATAATACAGTAAGTCAATAACAATTCAAATGTTGGTGTTCAATATAGTAGTCATTTGACAATATGTTTCAGACATTCTTGAAAATATGAATTCTACCTATGATGTAGTCATAAGATGTTCTCAGGTCGGGGGAAAGAACTCCTTTGTCGTCCTCAGGTACAGCGAAGAATCTGAATACGATGGCGAGGACCGCAACATTCACGACAAGGAACAGAGACGTCGTTGAAAAGGCCATGATCTTTTATACTGTTCTGAAACACGTTTATGTCTGAGAGTTAAAAAACGTATCTTACAATAGACGATCGGTATAACAAACATATTCCCATTTACAGCTGGAACATTGTTTTTGCTTTTCAAGAAAGAATGAATCAGACCTGTAAAACACTTCAAGATCGGTTCATACCTGAATGGAAATCTAAAACCACTCTTTATCTCCGTTGTCATGTTCTAATAACATTGTCAGAATGGGACCACGTAAGCCCGTATATGATCAAAAGGAACAAATGACGTAAAGGTAACGCCTGTGATTTTGTTTCCTCGATGATGTGGAACGTTGCTTGTGACAGTCAAACATGGACCTATGGAGACTAAATGGGAGATGCATGCTCGATCAGATAGTGTGGTTGTAGATTTCGGTGTGAGATTCAAAGATAATAATCCATGTCAAGATTCCTACCCTGACCTTGTTGTGTGGACTGATTCGCTGGCGCAAGGGCAAGCTGATGCAGGACTTATGGGTTTTTTATTGTTACCTTTCTATATAAATTGCATATGTGTATACAAACACTCTCAAATGAATACACGCTCAAATCTATGTTACATATATCAATGTTAGGCACAAACATCACACACATCAATAATTTCAGCAATTCTGCGTTATGGCACACGTTAAAACACTCATGAAAAGTTCAGGGTAAAACTTACACAATCGTTGTGTGGTTCCTACTGTGTACAGTAGACGGCGAGCTCTGTGTTACACACGTCAGTTTACACTGAGGTAAAAGAGCTGTGTTGATAAGCCAAGGTCATAAACAAAAGTCATACAGCAGCTCTGATGTTTACATCAAACTCTAATGGACTTTACTCTGTGATAAACATTGTGAACCTTAAAAAGGTCCAGATCTGAGGACACCTACGTGCAAACTAAAAAACCTTGCCTAAAATAAATTGTCTGTGCATATCAGTAGCAAGCCTGCCCCTGTTCAAGGCCGTCTGCAGTCAATGTCGAGCTGCCCCGTCTCAGAAATGAGCGAACAAATCTAGCCTAGAACAGGTGACTCGGAGGGTTACAGTTGTCAGTCCCTGGTGACAAAATGAGGTTGTGGGTGAAAGTGTAGTTGCATTCGTTTATCAAACTCATCATATAATGCCTAAATGCTGTAACTGAGATTGTCCGACTTATTGTTGTACAAGAATGGGGATGTATGTACACTGACATTTTCACGCAGAAATATAGCATACCCACGCCACCAGTCCACACCCATACCCCTACACACACACACACACGCACGCACGCACGCACGTACGCGCGCACACACACGCGGACGCCCGTGCACGACACGATACTTCTCCTTATACATTCAATACCATTCACGTTTATAGCCACAATCAAACAAACAACCAGAGTACATCAATACATCTTTTAAATAAAATTATGGAAATAGGCGTGAGTTCAAATAAACGATGAACATTTTATATCAACAGTATGTGCGATCACATTTTACTCGCATGACGGACGTTAGCAACGGGTTTTGAATTACTAAACAAACATCATCTAAAGAGGTAGATGCTCGGTAAGTGGACTTAATGCTGTGTTTCTTATCGACATTTACTTCCGGATACAGATAACCGGCCACACTCAGCAATATTCCAGCTATATGGCGGCGGTCGAGTAAAATACGAATTACATATCGGCGATATTTCAGCCGACTAAAACAAGTTTTAAATTCACCATAAATGCATTTACATTATAAACGGCCGAGGACAATATGAACAACTAGGATATCACAAAAGGGAACATAAAACTAGTACAAGACGACACAATATAAAAACAGGATACAGATTGCCAGCAGTTGAATGTCGATCACCATACTAGGTACTTGCAGTACATTTGATTCCTGCATGGACCTTAGCTGGATTTACACCATTCCTTCGGGTGTTAGCACGTTTAGACAATATAGCTTACGGATAAGCGAACAACTTCATATGTATAATGTATATGGTCTGTTAGGCAAGGTGTCTGGATAACCGAGGTTTGTATATTCTAATTTTGGATCCATATGGTACTAGTTCAGCATAATGTTTACGGTTTCAGGCAAGTCTGACCCCTGGAAAGTTGTAAAAGCCTTGACCGTGTAAGAATAACATGCTGAAACAGGGATATACTGTTCACGTGTACAATGTATGGGACGACTCACGCAGTGCAACCGTCCAATTCGGTACGCCTGATAAACAACTGCTTCGACCCTTTGAGTCAGTTACTGTAACAGCTAATATCTCGCCTACGTTGTGTAGCGAGTAACCTCCTGTAGTCGTTTCTTCGTGTGTGTACACCGTAGCACGTCTAACTGTGCTGTTCGTGGTGAATTTGGTTGGAGGACATGACTGTCTCATTAAACAACGACTAGAGAGTTTTCGCTGTTTTGTCAAGTTGTATCATATGTCAGAGGTGTTTAAGTGGTCCATGAGTCGAAAAGGTTCTTTTGCTTTTAACCTTGTTAAATTGAGTAGACAGTTGCTGTTATTTAGCTATCGCCGACCCCTGGTATAATTTCCCAAATATTAGTCAGTATAATCGTTTAGGTAGATTAGATGAGGAAAAGTGGTTTTCTGAGCTTTGTGACGACGCAGGCAAAGCTAACGGTAACAAGTTACGCACTTACAGGTTTCCAAGGAAAGATTGTAGACCAGAACGGTATGTAAGGTTATGTCTTGACATAGGCGAAGTAATCTCAATAAATTTCGCTTTGGTATCTTACTTCTTGATATTGAAACTGGACGCTATAGCCTATCCCTACACCATTAAATCAAAGATTATGCCCATGTTGTGATTCCGTAGAGTCTGAAGTTCATTTTCTTTGAAATTGTGCCTTTTACCATGATCTTAAAGGTAATTTTATGAATTAATTTACTTTTAGCCCAGATGATGGTGATCATTTGAACTTAATATTGGTAATGAATACTGCTGAAATCACGGTTCTTAAACTTTTAGCTGGTGATATTAACGATATGTTCCGTAGGAGGCAGTTACATTGTTAATATATTTTACCTATATACTGTGTATGTATGCTATGAACACAATCCGTCCAGATTATGCATTGTACACTCTTTTTAAGTCTGTTAGTGTCTCGTAAGCCAATGTTATGGTTGGATGATATATGTTACCTAAGCAACTGAAAACCTGTTTTACCTGTAATATATCATGTGACACTTTAATAAAATATTTCTGTCTGTCTCTACGTTGTGTAAAGGTATATTGTATATCCACAAGCTTGCTTCTTTCCAGTAACACTCAGGTGTTGACCATGACAACAACACACATGGCATGCCCTGACCAATGCACCAGACCAGGCAAACGTTGAAAACTGCAATGTACTCGGCCGTAATCTTCCTAAGGTTGTTACCTCTGATTCACTACCTCATGTCCTTGACTGAAATATGACGTCACCGTCACCTCTAGTGCCTCCCAACCGTATTATATAAGTTATCACGACTACCGGCTTGATTGTAACCTTGATCAATGTCATCATAAATCCAGGTCGTCCTGGCCGAGAAAGAGGAAGCACAAGGCTTCTACACTACAACGAATAACAGTATAAAACAGTGAAATAGCGGGCACAAATGTGCGTTCATTTAGGAGTTTTCTTCTCGATAAAACCATCCAGACGGTACACGACCAAGGTACCAAACACAACATTATTATTCATTTTTATAACATAAGAACAGATAGCATTATTTGTGAGTATTTGTCGGCAACGGGCCGAATATTCTGTTGATACATTTGACAGACATTTACATTTGTTAAGACTGATTATACAAAGATGCGTGTAAATGTGAACATGTATGGATATTTTAACATGTTTGTGATGTAGAAATACCAGAAGTAAAATGTTTCACAGTGGGAGCTATTTAACAGTTAGTCCCCAGCGGCGGATGAGTCAAAAACGATACAGTCTGTTTTGTCAGACAAAGCCAGTCTGGAGACCGTACTCAACTGGGAGATTATGTGAAATTATATTCCAGTTCAGCATAAGTTGCAGAAAGAAGGTTATGGTTTTAGGTATTTGCAATACATATTGTTAGAACGTTAGCACATGATAGGATATCGAGTTGTCAGTTTTCAATGTAATGGTTTTCCAGTGCATGAGACAAGTCGTGGCTTTCATAAAGAAAAGTCATCGGGACATTAGTCCCGATCCGTTTAAAGAAAAATTAAACTTGTCAGATTCCTTTAAAAGTAGTAGTCTTGTGATTGTAATTTATGGCTAAATTCGGCCTCAACCACGAGCGTCTGTAGGGATTATATGAATCCAGCTGGGGTCCATGCAGGTAGCAAGAGTACTAAAAGGTTCCATGGTCCTAAGTATGGCGATCTATATTCAGTTGTTGCCGAACGATAACCCATTTTCACATTGTATTGTCCACAAATAGTTTCCTACATTTAAAGATATATCTCACCTAGTTGTAACTCATTTTCTGATAATCTAGTACTTTTACTGTCCTTTCTTGCAAGCGTTTTATTATGACCCCACTTTTTTTCTGAACAGACGGGTTGATCCCTTCCACTGCCAGGAACAGACGAATAATTAGCTTTTACTGGTCGGCGCACTACATCGCAGTTGTCGGAACAGGCGACTGATTACCTTGCATTTCTCAGAACAGACGACTGATTACCTGTAACAGGTCAGTACATACGACTGATTACCTTGCATTTCTCAGAACAGACGGCTGATTACCTGTAACAGGTCAGTACATACGACTGATTACCTTGCATTTCTCAGAACAGACGACTGATTACCTGTAACAGGTCAGTACATACGACTGATTACCTTGCATTTCTCAGAACAGACGACCGATTACCTGTAACAGGTCAGTACATACGACTGATTACCTTGCATTTCTCAGAACAGACGGCTGATTACCTGTAACAGGTCAGTACATACGACTGATTACCTTGCATTTCTCAGAACAGACGACCGATTACCTGTAACAGGTCAGTACATACGACTGATTACCTTGCATTTCTCAGAACAGACGACTGATTACCTGTAACAGGTCAGTACATACGACTGATTACCTTGCATTTCTCAGAACAGACGGCTGATTACCTGTAACAGGTCAGTGAATGCGACTGACTACCTTGTATTTGTTCGTACATATGACTGACTATCTTGCAGTTGTTGGGACAGATGACTGATTACCTGTAACAGGGCGGTACATACGATTGACTACTTTGCAGCTGTAGGAACACACGACTAAATACATGTAACAGTCATTACATACGACTGACTACCTCGCAGTTGTCGGCACAAACGACTGATTACCTTTCATTAGTCAGAATAGACGACTGAATACCTGTAACAGGTCCGTACTTACGACAGCTACCTCGAAGCTGTCGTAAAAGACGACTGACTACCTTGCAGTTGACTTAACTGACGATTGTTTACCTTGCAGTTGTCGGAACAGACGACTGATTACCTTCATCTGTCCTAACTGACGATCGTTTACCGTTCACTTGTCTGAACAGTGGGCCGATTACCTTGCAGTTGTCATGAAAAATCCGGATCGCTCATTACGAGACTCGAACCTTCTCAACAGATTAATCTTTCTGTCATGATAACTTACCATTCCTGGTAACTTGCGACATTCCCTTTCCATTGCATTCTCAACCTTAAATCACCCATGAATATAACCACAGATCGAACTGAGGAATCAGAAGCCATTGTGCCATGATTAAGCCGTGAAGTTGTTGGTTATAACACTTCTTTCAGAACCCCCAGTCTATTGTCAAATTGGTGATTGCATTAGAAGCGATCTGCTCCAAGAATACAACAATATACCAATCCTTTTGCCTTGCGTTCAAACCCGGAAGTAAGCAATAGTACAGTTGTCTAGACCTTCACTGAAGCCACGACCTACTTTAATGAGTAAATATATGGAGTTCTTTGAGACCCATTTAGTAGTTGGCTTAGTAAGGTATGATAGCAATATATGGATGAAAAACATCTGTATTATGGTAAGAGCGACGTTTCGGTATACGTTTTAACCACGTTATCATGTAAGTGATAAAGAAAACTAAAGCGTGGTTGTCACATACTAGAGTAAAAACCAAACCCCAGATTTAAAAGTTAATGCCATTTATTAACTAAATCTATCTTATTTACAAGAAACCATTTAGGTTCGCCTTCACACCTGCATTCTCACCTCATCAAAATACCCTCGTACACTTTCCCTGCACCCTCACGCATGCCCATCATACTTCACTCTTCAAATATACACACATACAGTCATACCAACACTCCCATCAACTCACAATATCACAACACTACAAATATCTTTAAAGAAATACAGCACAAATCATATACTTATATTATTCACACTAAAGATGGAATCGACAATAACCATTCATTGAAAGCACAAATCAGTCTATTATGGTTCACTGTTCCCATCACAATCGATGTTGTTGTTCTGTCACCATATGTAGGGGTTCAAACAGTTTATGATATCGGTGGTATATTAGGGGTCCTTCCCCTGCGTGTTACTCTTCACACACTTGGTTGGCATGTCACTTTGATCCCTAATGATCAAACGGTGCAGCCTTACTGGCGGGGCACGGCACGCTCCCCAGACACCCAGGTCAGTTCAGCTATACACAGGCGACATATCGATCTCTCACGATCGGCGAGACAGCCTTACGGGGTGTAACACCTACCCCGGACACTGAATACAAGAAGCACACTATGTACATGGTATCTTTACACATACACAACATATGGGTTTTACACATACAAAATGTGTTTACACGGCTGTTTTACAGTACATAATATACCACACTATCACTGTACTTTACACATAACTGTTGTCTGAACATCATTATTACCCCATCATACTAGCTTAGGAACATTCTAAATGCTTTCATTATAAATCACAATTCTTTCACATTCCAACCTTCAGCAATAATATGGCACATATTACATATTATAAGGTGAAAGCTAAACTTCAATACATATACAAACAATTCAATCACAAGATAACACAAAATCATAATACTCACACCAGCTGAATATATAGGGAAAACAACCAACCTCACACACATACACTTTCCAACTGGCTGCCAACTCACAATCTTCAAATCAAACCTTATATACCCCCCAAGCTACATGATTGACCCCAAGCCTACTACCCAGCCACATACAATAGTCTTTCCTACTGCACACCTCAGATCCGAACAATAGCTCAACGCTTGCATCACTGCCCTCGCTCACAAGTCCTCACTCCACACTTATCACCCTTCACATTTAAACACTCAACCTATACTGTATACATTATAATAATTGTGATCTTGACAATACCTCCCCCCTTAGATAACTGTTTAGGAAACAGTTATAACACTCACAAGATCACATGAACTATGTACAGTTGCCTGCCTCTACATCACAGAGTGTACATTTGTGAACATAATTCAAAAGGCATAAATCGCTTATGGTGGACATCGACTCAGCATGTCAGCACCAACATTCTCAGAACCTTTCACCGCACGTATCAGGAATCGGTATGGTTGCAAAGCTAAGGCCCACCTCATGACTCGCCCGTTCGTCAGCTTAGCTTTACTCATCCATACAAGAGGCTGATGATCAGTTTCTAAAACAAACTCCCTCCCATACAAATATCTCGTCAACTTTTGTACTGCCCACACTATTGCTAAACACTCTTTCTCAATAGTGGAGTAAGCTTTCTCTCTTTTCAGTAGCTTTCTACTCACAAACATTATGGGAAATTTCTCATTCTCATGCTCCTGCAACAATATTCCACCTATCCCTACATCAGAAGCATCTGTGCGTACTAAGAATGGTTTATGCAAATCTGGAAGCCGTAAAATTGGAAAAGTTGACAAATACTTCTTCAGTGACTGAAAAGCATTCTCTTGAGATTCGGTCCATTCAACTTTGTTTGACTTACCTTTTTTTGTCAAATCAGTGAGTGGTGCTGCAATTGCTGCAAAGTTAGGAATGAACTTCCTATAATAACCAGTAAGTCCTATCAGGGCTCTTACCTGTTTCTTCGTCTCTGGTCGGGCCAGATTCAGAATCTTGTCTAAATTGTGTGGCTTTGGAGCTAACTGACCTTCCCCAACAGTGTGACCTAGGAATTCCAAATGTGTATACCCTATCTTTACCTTGGAAGGGCGCGCTGTCAAATGATGCTGCCTAAGATGATCAAACACCATTCTGAGACTATGTTTGTGATTCTCCCAGTCCTCTGTTCCTTCTATGATGTCATCAATATAATTATCAACATTGGGAATATCTTTTAGGACTTTTCTCATCAACCGCGAAAAAACTGCTGGAGCATTCACAACCCCAAATGGCATAACCTTCCATTGATACAGCCCATCAGGGGTGATAAAAGCAGTGTACTTTTTGCTCCCTTCCTCCATGGGAATTTGCCAATAGGCTTTACTAATATCAATTTTGGTCAGATATTTGCACTTACTCAACTTGCTGAATACAGCCTCAGCCAATGGAATAGGTTCCGGATGAAATACTGATATCTGATTTAACTTTCTGAAATCTGTACAGAAACGGTAACTCTCGTCAGACTTTTTGATTAGTACTACTGGAGCAGCATAAGGAGACTCTGATGGTTCTATCACATCCATACTTAACATGGATTCTACTTCTCTAGCAACCACCTCCCGCATATGATGGGGCAAAGGATAGGGCTTGGACCTGATTGGTTCAGTAGAAGTTAACTTGATTTTGTATTCTATAGAGTCTGTCCTACCAGGTAAATCTGTGAGCACATCTTGATATTCAGCAGCTAGCTCTCTCACATCTTGTTTCTGCTCTGGTGTCAAATCCGGAGAAATGTCCACGTCCAAATATGTTTCTTTAGCAGTAAGAGGAATTGTCATGACATCCAACTGTTCTGAACCTGAGCTAACCTCGTCCATTGGTTCTTGAACATCAACTAACCCTGCTCCTACGTACTGTAAGCTGGCAATACTTACATCACACATCATTGTATTCACAGCAATTTCCCTGTCAACGTACTTCTTTAATAAATTTGCATGGTAAGTTTTCAACTTATCCCCGACTCTCACTCGATAATTGCCAATACCAAACCGTTCCTCAATGATGTATGGGCCTTTCCACTGTAGCAATAATTTGTTCTGATTGGTTGGTAACAATACCAATACCTTGTCACCTGGAACCATCTTTCTATCTTTTGACCTGGCATTGTAATATTTCTGATACCTTCCAGAAGCTTTCTTAAGTTCTTGATGCGCTAAACGCATGGTATCTTCAATCCTGTTTTGGAGATCTACTACATATTCATAAGTAGTCCTGACCTCATTATTTGCAATGTCTTTAGTCCACAATTCACGTAAAATTTGTACTGGACCTCTAATTTTCCTGCCATACAATAGGTCAAAAGGAGCAAATCCTAAACTCTCTTGAGGTACCTCTCTATAAGCAAACAGAAGTGCAGGTATATACCTATCCCAATCTTGAGGACGCTCAGTACTTAGCCTTTTCAACATGGTTTTCAAAGTGCCATTGAATCGCTCAACTAGGCCATTACACAAGGGTTGATATGGTGTAGTGGTCAACTGTTTCAATGATAACAAGCGGCTAACTTCTTTCATCACCGCAGAGGTAAATTGGGAACCCATGTCTGTCAATATTTCCTTAGGGACGCCAACTCTACAAAATATCTCCAACAATGCTTCTGCCACATACTCGGTCTCAATCCTAGGCAATGCTACAGCTTCAGGATATCTAGTTGCATAATCTACAACTGTTAAAATATATCTATTGCCTCTATCTGTAACTGGGTATATTGGGCAAATCAGATCCACTGCTACTCTCTCAAAAGGAGTCTCAATCAATGGCATTGTACCTAACGGGATTTTGCTGATCTTCCCCTTGGGTGTAGTACGGTGACAAATATCACAGGATATGCAATAACGTCTAACATCCCCCTGTACACCAGGCCAGTAAAACTGTGAGGTCACTCTATCCAAAGTCTTCTTGCTACCCATATGACCACCCATCAGTGCCTCATGAGATACTCTCAGAACATCCCTTCTCAAACTTATAGGTACAACTGCTTGTACAACTGGTTTACTGTTATTGACTTTAGCAGAAACATGCCTTCTGTACAACAAGCCATGATCAATGAAGTAACCAGATGTACCTTGAGTAGTGTTTCTGACCTTGTTCTCTTCCGCCAATTTCCACATTTTCTTCAAACTCTCATCCTGCTTCTGCATTTCCATAAACTCATTTCTACTCAAAGAAACACCTACTGACTCCATGGTTTTCATGGGGATTTTACCTTCTTCTCTCACTCTTTTCTGACCTCTAGTTTCTACTGCTAAAACTGGTTCTGTGAGTTCTGGGAAGGGATTATCAGGGGCTCTAACTCCAGGAATATTACCCAAGATCAAATCACACAAAGGAGTCTCAAGACACGCTGCTTTAACAGTACCTCTGTAAAAGGGAGTGTCAATGGTAATCCAGGCTACTGGGATTACAACTGCTCTACTATCTGCCATGACACACGTCTGGGTATCTGAGGTAAAATGCTGTTTATCCACCAAAGCTTTCCTCACAATAACTCCACTACAACCAGTATCTCGTAACACTTGCACGGTGTGATCAAACACTTTACCTTGACAAATGGGCATTGTTCCACACATCCCACACATTGTGCCTGAAGTTACCTTCCCCACATTATTCTCTGAGATCTTATTCTCCTCCACATGTGCACCCCCTTGATCGTCATTTATGTAACCATCCTGTACCATCCCGACAGAGTCCTCTTGGCAAATACTAGCAACCTTCATACCTTTTGCGTGAGGTTTAGAACATCGAGACGCCATGTGACCTACCTCACCACAAGTAAAACATTTCCTCTGATTTATAGGAACAAATTTATTAGATTCTCTTTTGTCATCTGTGTTCTTAACTTTTCTACTGTCCTCATAACCTTTCTCCTTACTTCTATCTGGGTGAACATATTTGTTACTCTTGCTATACAAAGGATTCTGAAACTTGCTACATCCTGTGCCACGTGCTTCAACAAACTGTTCAGCAAGTTTAGCCATTTCCATGGCTGTCTTAGGCGTTCTTTCCCTCAGAAATATGCTCAAATCTCTCCCTGTACTATTAAGAATCTGTTCCCTCAGTAGGAGATCCTTTACTCCCTCAAAAGTCTTCTCCGTGCTACTTAACTCTATCCACCTGGTGAAATAATTCTCGATTCTTACCACAAACTGAGAAAATGTCTCACCTGTTTCTATCTTACCTGTCCTGAAACGTTGATGGAATCCATCCTCAGTCATATCATATCTCTTCAACAGAGCTGCCTTCACTTCTTCATATTTCTCAGCATCATTTTGATCTAACCTGGAGTAAACTTCTAACGCCTTACCTTTCAGAAGTGTACTCAGATAAGGTGCCCACTGAGACTCTGGCCACGCCTGCGTCCTAGCTATACGCTCAAATCTGTGCAAATAGGCATCAATGTTATCTTTCTGATCTTCAAAAGGAGGCATTTTAGGCATTTTAGGCTTACCTGAGAGAGAAGGAGTACCATTTTCTGGAACCTCACTCATACTATTTTCTTTCTTTATTTTCTCCAATTCTACTCTTTCCTTCATTTCTATTTGAGCTTTTTCTTTCTCTAACTCCACCTGTAGTCTTACTTTCTCTTTCTCTGCTTCTATTCTGGCCTTTTCTACCTCCATTCTCTCCCTTTCTTTCTCTCTCTCCAACTTAGCCTTCTCCAACTCCTGTTCAAACTTTTTAGCTTCCCGTGCATTCGCTCTCTCCTCTCTTTCTCTTTCTGCCTGCTCTTTCGCCAGCTGAATGTCAATCTGTTCTTTCACAAACAACTGTAAGTCCTTTCCCGTATAACCTAAACTTTCACCAAAATCAGCAATTTTCTGTAAGTCCATGGTAACAAACAAACCCACAGTCCCAAGTAAAAACAAAACTGTCACTAAAATCTGACTTCCCATGTACCCATCATTTACGTTTCCTGGCAAAAAAAAAAATTACACTACTTCACAATTCACTGCCAAGTTAACGCAGGGGCTCGAACACCTTAGAGCCAACCGAGAGCCAACACATGGTTGAAAGCCGAGAAAGGCTGGATATATCTCAAGTCCACAGCATTATCACTTATGGTCCAAACAATTTTTACTCACGATGTGACGGAAGATTTTACATCCCACCGCTGCCACCAAAATGTCACATACTAGAGTAAAAACCAAACCCCAGATTTAAAAGTTAATGCCATTTATTAACTAAATCTATCTTATTTACAAGAAACCATTTAGGTTCGCCTTCACACCTGCATTCTCACCTCATCAAAATACCCTCGTACACTTTCCCTGCACCCTCACGCATGCCCATCATACTTCACTCTTCAAATATACACACATACAGTCATACCAACACTCCCATCAACTCACAATATCACAACACTACAAATATCTTTAAAGAAATACAGCACAAATCATATACTTATATTATTCACACTAAAGATGGAATCGACAATAACCATTCATTGAAAGCACAAATCAGTCTATTATGGTTCACTGTTCCCATCACAATCGATGTTGTTGTTCTGTCACCATATGTAGGGGTTCAAACAGTTTATGATATCGGTGGTATATTAGGGGTCCTTCCCCTGCGTGTTACTCTTCACACACTTGGTTGGCATGTCACTTTGATCCCTAATGATCAAACGGTGCAGCCTTACTGGCGGGGCACGGCACGCTCCCCAGACACCCAGGTCAGTTCAGCTATACACAGGCGACATATCGATCTCTCACGATCGGCGAGACAGCCTTACGGGGTGTAACACCTACCCCGGACACTGAATACAAGAAGCACACTATGTACATGGTATCTTTACACATACACAACATATGGGTTTTACACATACAAAATGTGTTTACACGGCTGTTTTACAGTACATAATATACCACACTATCACTGTACTTTACACATATCTGTTGTCTGAACATCATTATTACCCCATCATACTAGCTTAGGAACATTCTAAATGCTTTCATTATAAATCACAATTCTTTCACATTCCAACCTTCAGCAATAATATGGCACATATTACATATTATAAGGTGAAAGCTAAACTTCAATACATATACAAACAATTCAATCACAAGATAACACAAAATCATAATACTCACACCAGCTGAATATATAGGGAAAACAACCAACCTCACACACATACACTTTCCAACTGGCTGCCAACTCACAATCTTCAAATCAAACCTTATATACCCCCCAAGCTACATGATTGACCCCAAGCCTACTACCCAGCCACATACAATAGTCTTTCCTACTGCACACCTCAGATCCGAACAATAGCTCAACGCTTGCATCACTGCCCTCGCTCACAAGTCCTCACTCCACACTTATCACCCTTCACATTTAAACACTCAACCTATACTGTATACATTATAATAATTGTGATCTTGACAGTGGTACTTTTAACCCACGTGCATTGCAATGCACAAATGGCAATGCAGTCAAAGTCAAAAGGGCCCTCGGTTCACATACCGATATGCATTTGCAAATAATACACAGTATAAATAAATAACAGTGTTTCAGAGCTACAGGTGTTATTGAGTATTTGATCCCCCGAAAATAACATCACAAAACCACAACGTCGAACTTGTTGAGACAGATGTTGACAAATGTAATGACGGTACAAGCAGCTATCCATTTGATCAAGGCAAAAGCACGTGTATTTCTAATACCAGGGCATAAATATACACCTGCACACAAACTATCAATATCAGTCTTTTATTCAGGACACAAAGGACATTATCAGGCCTATAATACACATCATACACAGTACGCCTTCTTTGTACAAGTGCATCGAAAAATATACAAGGATATGGTTTCATTTTCTTTAGAATTTGAACTGTCAAGAAGTATAATTGTAAACCAAAAGTCACTGTGTTCTGTAATCTGATTGGTTGAAAAACATGATCAAATGGTATTAGACTCCCGGAAACTGCAAGACTATTCACTGCGTATTGACACGTAAACAATTGTTTTGTTGTGTCATCAACAGTGGTGACGTCGTTCAAGTCATATTGTGACGTAAAGTTAGAATGACGTCACAACTGAGCAACTCCAGATGCTACCATGGGAACCAGCTGAAACGGCCAGCTGATGACACTTCACTGCGGTACCCCTACTCGATGTAAACGAGTGCAGACAGTAAAACCCCTTTGGTTTACTTTTTTGTTTACAATGTTGATAAACATCATGTGTTGGCCAATTTCCGGGTGTTATTGAGTATTTGAAGCACGGGAATATTTCATATGAAACCACCGGCTGACGCCGTCGGTTCCAAATGCAGTCCCGTGCTTCAAATACTCAATAACACCCGGAAATTGGCCAACACATGATGTTTATCTCCTAAGTGAAAATGTAAGCTTGTTTGGGCGGACATGATATTTTTCTGTTATGCATTTGCTTCGAAGATTACTGTAGTTAGGGCATATATGAAGTAAATGATATCAGTTTTCAACTGCATTTGAATTACATACTTGACACGTTCAGTATTGTCTCCCTACGTTTCTCTAATAATAGTTTAATGAATTGAATTTGGTATTGATATTGCTTTAAACATTAGGTATTGGTATAATGTGGTTCATACTACATGACAGTTGTCGGAACAGACGACTGATTACCTGTTACAGGTCGGTACATACGACTGACTACCTCGCAGTTGTCGGAACAGACGACTGATTACCTGTTACAGGTCGGTACATACGACTGACTACCTCGCAGTTGTCGGAACAGACGTTGGTTACCTGTTGCAGGTCGGTACATCCTTCCATACATCCATGACATTTTCACAAGGACAAACAATGAAACTGCTGTGAGACGTGTTATCAGATGCTGTTGATTTTGGTCAGTGTGAAGTCATCCCTAGGAAACGTTCATGAACGAGATAAGGCAAGATTCTTGATGCGGATGCGGTGTGCGGAGATGTGTTGGTGGGCTTGTCTATGTGCATAAGTCGCATTTTTCATCCATATCCTCTCTCCTTCCCGCCTCTTACTGTGATTGACAGGCCCAGTGGACTTTGTATTCATGCTTCGCACTATTGGCTGGCTACTTACTTTGTGGACATGTCAAGTTATCTATGTAAGTATAACTGGAATGTTTGTCAGTCTCGTAATATCATTATATGTTTCTTGGGTTTCTAAAACAAATATAGATATTTTTTATGCTTTTTGTTATTTAATCATGCAGATTCATGCAGATTGAGAGTCGCGTTTTCAATCCATACCTCAAAGAAGACACAGCCAGTCTCATAATTATGTTGTGTGGGTTATTTTTCGGTAATTAGAGCCGCATTCAGCAACATTCCACCTGTAAGACGTCTGTCTGTAAAAAGATCGAGTCTGGACACGAAAATCAAAAGCATGAGCATCGACTTTCGCAAATCGGATACGGTGACAATCCGTTCACCGAGCCTGACCACCCGATCCACCGACATGGGCAACTGCAATTTAATTCCAAGCCGTAACTTAACACATACCTTAATTAAGTCAAAACCATATGACTAAACCTATCGTATTATTCAAGAGCCTATGAGTACCCTTTCTGCGGACAATCTTCAGTATTCAACACATACGCCCAAAGTACGGACATTTATGTTCATGTATTCAGTTGTGACATCAAATTAGACAGATTGTGTGAATGTGGAGGTTTAAAGTATATAGGCTATTTCACAAAGGCGAGTACACATTACAGGTGCAGATCCGTCTGATGGTTGTGATACAGAGTTTATTGACGCACTGACGCATACTCCGACTTACCATGGCGTTGACGCAGCGGCATCTAGATTTTTTACATCTCTGTACTTACTCATGGAATCATTACAACCCGAGAGAAATATTAGGTTTGCTTACAGGTGAATGCTTTAACAATTAATTAACTATTCATGTACAAATGGTGTACATATGAACCGAATGAAAGGGTCATTGCAGGTAGGGGATAGCGTTTAAGATGGTCACGCAACGTCATTAACAAGATTCGTAGATGATATAGAGACAGATTTTGGTGACAGCGTCTCCACCAATACCATCCTGCCAAAATACGTCAGTTTTGTCCCCTCCCCATGATATGTCAGTTGGCCTTAGCTGTCCGGTTGGATTACATGCTGGGGGGTTGGCATGCCAGAAGCCAGACTGCGTCAAACCAGCTGCTCCGGATGAGCGGTCCACATCGGGGGTACTAAATGGCGTTGCATTCACAAAACACCCTGCCGGACTCTGCACCCACTCTGTGTTAGGCGAACTGGAGGAAAAGGTCATAACATAGTCGTCTACTTCCGGTCCAACAAGGAAGTCACGGTAGAACCGTTGCGCGAGTATATGAACGATATCAGTACCTGGTGTCCAAAGTTCAACAATGAGATTCTGTGATCTACCACTAGTTATGTAATGTACATTGTCGTTGCCCAGCCAGTGGTCACCTGAGAGACTGCCGAAACCTGTTTTGTACTCTTCCCAGGTTCTGGTAAAGTTCTCTTTTCCTGAAGTCTGGGTCGTGAGTACTGTCCTTCCCCCGAATTCCATGTTACAGTGGACCTTGATCGGCTTAGGGGCACCATTTGGGTGGCAAAGGAAGTTACCCTTTTGGTTGACATAGTAACTGTAGAGATTCCCCTCGGAGCAGTCTGCAAAATACAGTGTGAATAGCATGAGTATACTTAAAATACTGTTGTAGCGACTAAACTGCTACTAAACGTAACAGGAAAATACTTGAACACCTTCCCGTTTGCACAGACGGTGCTACTGATACAACAGGTATAATGCAATAGACGTGAATGCACTAAAGCTAATGAAATGTAATACTGTGAAGTGTCCGAAGACTGTTATAAACTCAGATATTGACCTGAACGCACCTTGCATGAGTCTTTCGCAATAGTCACCAACGTAGCCACCATAACAGATGCAGGTCCTGTTTGAAACGTCATAATCTCCGCCATGGAAACAAGGGTTGTTCATCTGGGAATGACAAAATGTCTTTAAATCTTTTCAACTGCAATAGTATCCATGGACGTGCAAACGCGTTAGAATAATAACAGAGCAACGTATCCAGGAGCAAGATGTATTTATTCTAAGGACAACCCCAATTTCAAACAATAAAGTACTTAACAGCTATTATGTTTTACAGATTAAGATAGATATGCAGCAGAGAGGGTTTGGGTGATCCCGGCACAGACAGACTGGTAAAGCTCATCATCAGCTCAGGGCCCTCGCCCCCTCTACACGCAGCCCAGACAGCGAATGGGACTTCTCCCAGGAAACACTGCCTTGTCGAACCCACCAAGAACTTTCCGGAGAATATGAAGGCTCCCCAACACTGCAGTCCTCTGCATCACCCAGATTGTCAGTAGGGCTGTGCTCTCGGTGGAGAACCCGGGCATTCACCTGATCTGCGCCAAGAGATCCGGAGGTACCAAACCCAGGACACCGAGAACAATGGGGAGCCGGACGACAGTGTACTTGGGGGATGCAAGCGAGACATTTCAAAGGCGAGGTCCGCATATTTACCATGCTTTTCCTGAATCTTGCCAATCACACTGCTGTCAAAAGGGACAGAAAATTCAATGATATAAATAATTTCATTGGCTTTATCAAACAGTACAACATGAGGTTTGTTGGCAGGAATTCGTCTCAGGCTGTATATGGGCCTATTCCAGAGAATTTTAAAAGCATCATTTTCCAGGACTCCCTGGGCATGTTCAGGGTCGTACCATGAATGGACCTCGGGGTCAAAGCCACAGGCATGACGGGGACGATAGTAAAAGCAGCGATCCATGCCATCATGTCTCTTAAGATATGCTGTTTGTGCCAAGGAAGGGCATCAACTGACAGGATGTTGGACAGTCTCTGTAAACTCATTGCAAAGACGACATTTCATGCTCACATTTTGATTAAGAATGACATTCTGGCGATTGCGAGTGGGAAGTGATTGGTCCTGAGCAGCAAAAAAGGAAGCCCTCAGTTTCACATTTGAGACCAGCCGACTTCATCCGGACGAAGGACTCTGCTGAATTGCTGTTCTGCCCCACACACTGCATGTACTCACGATGAAATGGCTTCTCAGACAACTTCTCCACAAAGGACCAACTCTGGGCAGACTTGGTGAAGGACTTCACCTGGTTTACTCCCATCGCTCCACCGTCTCGCAGTACATCAAAAACAAAATCAACCTCAAATGTCAGATTGTGTCCAACAACCTTAGGACGCTTAAAATAAATATTGTGTAAAAGTGCACAATAAAATTTTATCATGAAGAGCCTCCACATTAATCAAACCCCGACCTCCAGAATTAATTGGCCTCCTGATCAGGCGGTCAAGACTCTGGATGTCTTGTTTTGTCCAATCCACTACTCCCAAGGAATAGGAGGGGACTGGCACAGCAAAAGTATTGGTGGCTTTGACATTGTTTCGAGCATTTAGCTCTGAACTCCAAATTTACTTATATTATTGATGTTGGATATTTATATAGCGCACATATCCAGGCAACTAGTGCTTGCTTAAGGCGCTGATATTTGTTTCCCTCGATCACTGGATGTCAGTCTCAACGTCACATCGCGTCACCAATGTCAAACTCCCTGGGGAGTATACAACTCTTGCTGCCACTAGCAGTTTATTGTGGCTCTCTCATCCTAACGAGGTACCCAAATCACAGCTGGGCGGACTTGGACACATAGTCACAGCTCTTTCTCAAAGTTTACTGCACGTTGCTGTACCTGCAACTGAGTGTATGCACGTATTCATGTGGCCACCATCTGGTCATATACCAACGGATTCGTGGGTTCTTTTAAGTGCACAGGGGTTGTGTCAACACGGAACGTGTCTGCACACAAAGTTGACTCCAAGGTTTCTGCACCCGGTCACAAGTGGGCTCGATCCCGACACCTCAACCTCGCTGGATCACTAGCCCGGCGCCTTAGCCAGATCGCCCACCCTGCCCCAGTTCATAATACATAAGTCATATTTTGATTCATATAATCATATAATACTTATATATTGACTATTGAGGTGGTCCGTTTTGGTTGAATATAATATGCAATGGATATCTTTGGCTTTGACATCATCCAACCTTGAATTTGAATCCCGAATCTGAATATTTTTCCCCGAATCTGAAAAAAAAATATTCGGATTCGGGATTGAAATGCCGAAACCCGAATATGAAGAAAACTCAAACTTGAGCTTCAAATATAGAAAATTACACCTTGGTTGTTTATGTTTTTAATGTATTTATGCAATGATGAATCTAGAATCATGTTCCCAATAACAACCGGCGCTGAGTATTCCGAATGCTGTATACAAGGCAGCTGCAAACCGTTGTCCCAATGGTCTCTAATATGATGATCTACTTTCAGTTGGTAAGCTGAGGCCTGCTTTCATTATCTCGTCATGCATACTGAAATGTGTCAAATTTACTGACTAGTCTTTTTATATCTGTGATAATCTAGCTGTTTTACTGTCCTTCGGTGACATGGGATTATTATAATATGTGACTTAAAACCTTCGCTCACTTACTCACCTGTGTTTCATCACTGCGAATGACTAAACAAGTCATTGACCATTAAGACAAAACCGAGGACAAACTTAAGGCAGAATACAAATATACAACCTAAGAAACCCCGGATTTCAGAATCTTTCACTTGGACATCCGGCAGATCTGGGTTTGCATCTTGCAGTCAATTTATTAATTTTGATTTCGATATGAAAATAAGATATAGATTATGCAACGTATTCCAAGAAACTGTGAACACCTTGTCGGTACAAACACAATATCTTAAGCGGTGTAATACCTTTTATCGTCCCTTTTATTCCCTTCTACGCCATGTATGTGTCTTTAGCCCAGCATATGTAGAGGATGTTACGGAAAATAACAATGATGGAATCATCTGGCTCTGCTGTATCCAAGCAACAGGACCTGACATTGTGATTATTTATTAAACCAATGAAATTAGCTGACATTGCATTCCTCATTCCTTTTGACACTAATGGTAGTGAGCTGTGTGCCTCCGACATGTTGACTGATATTTGGAGTATTGCTAGGCAACTTCTTAAAGAAATAAAGAAGTGCAGTTTTTACATTTTTTAAATGTACTTGATGGGTTCTACTGGGCGGTGGCTGGGGCTGTTTGTGAAAGAGGCGAGTGTCGCGATAAGATAATGAATGCCAGGCTGTTTATATATTGAAGCATATTTCAAAGCGATCTCAAATTACTGTAATATATTGTATGAATATTTCATAGTTTTATTTGCTGACTTGTGGAGGCTGACCACATAATCACAAAGTTTATTGTAATATACAACATAGCATGTATCACATGTTTGTGTTCTCAGTTACCCTGCTTGTTGGAAGACGCGACTAACGGGATTGGGTGGTCAGACCCTCTTACTTGAGGATATTGGTTTGTATTGCAGTGTGGTAAGCGAAGAGTTGGGATTGTGAAACAAATATTAATGCACGTGCAGTATACGTGCTGAGCGTTACCTTAGAAAAAAGTATAATTGATATGAGGCGAAAAATGAAAAACTCCACTCTCTTATACGTAACGGCTGTGAGGCAAAAAGGCTGAGGAGTCAAAAAAAGTGCAGCGGAATGTAATGTGTTAGTCCGGAGGCTATTCACCGCAACAATATTCAGTTGGCCAAAATATTTATGGAAAACATTTATCACTGAAAATGAGTGATGACATCAGGTACTCTCAGAAGGTGTAGGCATCCCCTGCTGTACCCTTCCTTAACACAGTTTACATATAAGACGCTGCATCGAACAAGGTTCCTTACACACATTACAAAGGAAAACCAACAAAGACAATTGGCATGGAAAAGCACTAAGTAAGTAGCTTCAGGTCTCCATCTTTCAATATTAGTTTGGCTCAAGGACAAACATATGTTTCGTGTCTTTGTGTCTTACAGATACAATGCTAAAAGGTTTTCGAAAGTCATGTGTATATGGTCATTAAGGAACAGAAATATTCCAAGTTTATACAGTATTGATGTAATCAGTGTTCCTCAATGCGTACATATTATACTACTTAAACCACAAAACAGTAATACACCTAATGTCTTTGAAAATAATACCGACTCAAAAGCTTTTGTTGGTCACTAAGGTGTACATTTGCCTTTGACAATAGCTAAGAGTCTTGGGAAAATGCTAGCTTTATTTAAGCAACTATTGATCGTATAATGGCAACGTGACCATACAAAAACGTACACTGCTGTGATTGGTTGTGCACTTTACAGTCATATGTATCTACACAGAATGCTGTTACTAACTGGATCTGTCTTGGAAACCTTAACTTGAATGTGATGAATTATTGTCTTCCAAGAACAATACCCTCTTCAGAGGATACGTTAGTCCCGAGACATTGAAAGTAAATTTAAACTTCATAGATTCTGTGAACATAGTACTTTTGTTACTTTCATTTATGGCTATAACTTTCATTTATGGCTATAACTTTCATTTATGGCTATAACTTTCATTTATGGCTATAACTTTCATTTATGGCTATATTCGACTACAATCGCCAGCGACAGAAGAGATGATATAAATTCAAGTAGGGTCAATGCAGGTTGCAAAAGCGCTGTAAATCTCCATGGTGCCTCGTAATTTGATCTTCCTTTTCCTGTTGGCGATCAATTATACTACTTGCCGATGTAATCTTATTTACTCATCCACTCACTCAGAGGTTAAGGACTAAAGCTAATTGAAAATTGCTGATATAATCTGTAGATAGATGTATGTCATTTACAGACAGGTAAATTCAACGAGACTGTTTGTGGCAGTAAACTTAAATGTTTCCCGTGAGCATCCACCTTTGTGTGAAATCATAGAATTGAATACATACTGCTCCAAACGACATCGCCATTTTGGGGTTACCAAGCCATGTAGGAATTATTAGTAACACGATGGCTGCTACTGCTGCTGAGGCAGCACGTTTAACCTTCTGTTACCATTAACTGATTGCAAACTGGCTTTTGGATATTTCAGCAGAGATCTATACATAATTGGGCTGTCTGTCCAACTGTGAAGAGATCATCATGCGACGATTGAGAACAGTAGATATATGTATTGATCCTCAGTTTTGTATCCGTTGTGATGAAAAGATCACGATCAAGCATATCTTGCTCGGCTGTGTTCATTTTTCCATCAAAAGGGACCAACAGTTTAGTGTAAAAAAACTAAAAGATTGTGTTTAATAATGTTAATTATCGCTTAATAATTAGAGGGGTTTTTTTAAATATCGTGAATTATTACTTATATTTCCATGAATATGTGTGTAAGCAGACGGGTTAACGGGTTTTCATTTTCTGATTGAAGGGACCTGCCTGGAGTATAAATGTCAACTGCTTCCCGAAGATAAGATGGCGCAGTATGATGAAGACATTTGAAAACGAGGCAGAGGGTTTGAAAAGAAATTGTGTGGTCAATTAGGAACCAGTGGAGCTGGAGGAGCCATGTGTCACTCTTGCGTGTTACTGTCACCATTCTAACAGCAGTTTTCCGAACACATTTGTGTGGCAAAACTGAGCTTCAGGTGCGCCGGAGGGCAGACTGTTGCAATGGTCGAGTCTGCACATTACCAGTGAAAGGACTAAAATAACATTAGATAGAGTTAGATATTTTCTTAGACATTCAATGTTTCGTAGCTGGAGGAAACTCATTTTCAAAAAATTGTTGACATGACTGTTCAAAGAAATATCCGAGTCAGTTGAGACACCCACGTCTCTTGGACTGTCAGAAACTGGTATCTCCACGTCGCTAATATCACAAGTATAGACGCAAGAGACAGGCGGGCATAAGTTCCAAAGAGAAGACATTCAGTCTCAGTTTCACCCAGTTTCAACATGCTGTTGAACATTCAAATTTTTATCTCACTGCAGCACTGCTGAAGTGTAGAGTCTATCTCGAGAATACCTGGTGTGAAGGCATTATGTGCTTGAACATCATGTGCATACATATGGCGGCCAATCACGGACTTGTCAATGCAGGCTCCACCCTGTCTGACGTGCAATGTGAACAGGACTGGCCCGAGTATGGAACCCCGTGGGACTCCACAGGCAAGATGGACTTGGTCATATTGATAACGTCCAGGGAAGTAAGACTTGAAGCACCGGTGAGGAGTATCTTGTATCTAAGAATATGTAGCTGATTGTGACCTATATTGTCAAACGAGATACTGAGATCAAGGAGGATCAGCAGGCCAGTGATGCAATTGTCTACCATTACGAAAGTGTATCACTATGAGATAAGCCGTTTCCGTGCTGTCACCAGCGCGATATGCAGATTAGGAAACCGTCTTGGGGTTTTTGCTCAGATAGATATTCTGAGTCGTTTACAAACAGTCTGGTCAATCAGTTTTAAAGCGAACGAGATGTGGGACACAAGCCTGCAGTTTCAACAAGTGTTGGGATCTAAGTTCGGTTTCATCAAATGGGGTTTGCACAACACCTGACTCAACGCAAATGTTAGTCATGCGTGTGAACACTGGGACATGAATATCTCAGTTTTTCATTAGAATCTTTGTTGGCACTGCACCAAGAACTCATGTTGTGGGTTTAGGTGCCTCAGTGGGTTTCAGGGTTTCTCTTCAGGATTGTATGTCGTGAAAGAACCGAGGGGGTCACAAAGATAGAAATAGCCTGTTTGAGTCCTTTCCCATGGGTGATCTAATTGCAGCGATTTCTCACTGAAGAAGACGTGTTGGAACATATTTCCTAGATGGTCCATGAGGTATTATTGGACATGATACATTTGCCTGTTGATACAATGTCATTGCGAAAAATTTTAAATTGCGAAAAGATACTTGCAGTCATTTCGTAAAGGATGTATACGAGTCGACACTGCATGAGGGCTTCTTCATTTCTACCCGTCACTTTCATAACTTGACGCAACTGAACGACATCTTGTGAAGGACATGGTGTATGCGTTGCCCAGCCGTGTGTATTCATGATAGTACATTGTAGATACACTATTATGACAGGTGGTTGAGCAGTGACTGCAATGTGTTCCAGTGTTGGTGGTTTAGTGATTTTTCAGTAATTTGTCAGCATGATTAATTATTTTTTAAAAAAATCACTTTTATTATTGTTGGTTTCAGTGGGGAATGTCCCTCAGTATTTTTTAAACACAGTGCACTTTCATCTATCTGAGAGTGAATTGAATGCGAACATATACATATCGTTCGCCAAGACTAAAGTTTCTTTGACAGTTCAGGCACATCTCATGCAATCCCTCGTGATGAGAGGGAATGGGATATGAACATTAGGATTCGTGTTTACTTCTCCGATTTAAAAAGATATCTGACTTTTGTGATATGGTGTTTGGTATGGAATATTAGAATGTACATCTTTGCGTTTCTTCATTGACGAATTGTGTGCTTTAACCAAACCATTCATGACCCTTTTCACATTGCCACCTTGAGACTATCTGGGTTGATGCAACAGCAACAATGAGACTTTAGAAAATGTTTCTATATCAAGACATGTCATGTTGTGGCATTGTCCCATTTCAAAATCTCTTTACAAATGTTCGGATGAGTCACCTCGTCGTCCTTTTACTCTAGTGGTGTCTGTTGCAAAATATTAACCTTAGAAGCGTAGAAATCGTATGATAAGATTACTTCATTTGAGTGAGTGCGTCCGTTTGGTTTTAAAACACAAACCTCATGCACTCACTCACACATTTAAAAAGGCTGGATTTTTAAAAAGTGTATCAAATAAACTTACGTCATTATAGTGTCTGTGTTGTCCTTCGCACACGCCAGTCTTCAGGTATGCATCATGCAAGTAGCAAAGTCGCGGCACTTTCGTCGTCACAGAAAATGATTTACACCAGTCCTGTCCGGCACAAGCTACGGCACATTCTGTCTGTGTGAGCACCGTTACTGATAGTGATGTGGTAAAGTCGTCACATGTTGTAACTCGGGTGAAAGCTTCTGTCACCATCGCTGTAGAGACGCCAAGGGTGACTGTGGGGATCAGAAGGATAACTGATAGTAATTCCCTTAGTGACATTCTGAAGATCACGTTGTATATACTTTTGCATATGTTTCTATGGGACAAGCCTCGTCGTTGTAGACCACCTGGAAATGCAGGCATGAACGTCTTTACTCGAAAGCGTGCCTCGTTTAATGCCGACTGTCGCGTCAGCCAATACACATCGTTCCATTGATTATTTTGCTGGCATGGTTGCTGAAGGACACAGCAAGAGTTAATGACTCGTTACTATACTTCACATTTAGAAGAGAAATCTAACTTCAAGACTGCTTTAACGTGGCACGTGTAGGATGGAAACCTCAAATCCAGACAAGTAGCACATGTATCTCACACTCAAACTAAGGTTTCTTTCATTTAATGCTACTTGAAATAATAGATCAGTGATGTCGATAGACTCTTTGTCTTTTGTTCTCTGAGTCCATGTCAGTCTCAGTCCTCATCAGTGAATGACCAGTGTGAGCTTAACTGCCTTGTCATCAAGTTACAAACTGGAAGGATCTGCAACATTACAAACTGACATCAGCAAACGTGTCACAAGGATACACAACGCACATACAATGAGTATTATGCACATCTTGGCCTGACTACCTTACACACGTCAAAGTCAACTGTTATCTGGTAAAGGAATTGTCTTAGACAACGAGCAAAAACCGTTTCCGATGACAGCGGGGTTCACCGCCGTGGCGATTCTACATTACGACTGAAATACTATCTAACTTACCAACTTCAATCTTCGTTTAATGAGGTAGTGTAATCCCATCTGAAACAATAGCTTCACCAGGGCGTACACACGTCGACTGTACAGGTCAAACGGTAAGCAATGTTCCACTGTCTGTATGTGTCGAGAGGTCTGTGTGTATAGCAGTAAACCGGGCCGAGTGGAGACCTGCTGTCTCTGTGACGTCTCTGTGGAAAACATTACTATATAACATTTAGTTTTCCACTGATGCTTTGATGGAAAGAATCCCCTATTGAAGCAGATATTGATACAGTTCATACTTCGTACATATGGCATTCAAGTCATGAATAGCAGAGTTTGTGTTGACGTTACCACTTACGAACTGTCCACATCCGAAATAAAACGTGTACGCAAGGTTGTGTTATAAATGTTTGAACTCGATGCTACAACGAATCCACATTACGTTTTAGAACGCTACTGTAGACTACATTCACAGATGTATGAAGCAAAGTCAGTTCGTCCATTTGTTTTATTATCTGCATCCATTCTTATTCGGTCTACATTCTCAATGCGTTCTGAATATTTCTGTAGCATATGCTTGGCAACTTGCGCGAATATACAGTTCAACTTCAAACAACTACTTTCAAGACAAAAGTCGTAAAAAAGGCAAAGGAAAATTGCCTGCCACAGAAATAATAAAAGTAAACATATTGTCTCCAGCTGGTGCTTATCAAATAAACATAATTTACATGTTTGCTTTGAGAAACGAAAGTCTTTCCGTACCATTTTGTATCACCTCTTGCCCTCACCTGCTCCGACATTCTGTCTGCGTGCGCGTGTGCCACTACGTTCACAAACATAAATTAGTGCTACCTGCCATGATCTTAGTGGGAAACTATACAAAGCGCTCATAAAATACGTAATCGTTTTGGCTTCGTTAGCTTTTTTCAATCTCTCTTTTTTCAGGCTCTACCGTATAGTTACATTGTATACGTAATAATGTGTAGCATGCAATGTTAACCTCCGTTGTGAAAAGTCTATTTCGAAAAATCTACAATAACTATACAATCTCTAGCTCAGTTATGATGGTCTTAAACGAGCAATGATCTACTACATACATACATCGTAGATGACTAATACGAAAGTTTGTCTGTGAGGAATGTAATCGACTCTGTGATGAAAGACTGTTAGGTACATTTACTGTAGGCATACACATGCAGCTCTGTGATGAAAGTCAGTCACGAATTTTCTGATGAAAGTACCCATTATGATGATCAAACTGTCTACTATAAACATATCATGTGTAGCTCCATTATGAAAGTGTATATGGAACGATGTACAACTATAGGAATAAGATGTGAAGCTCCGTTATGAAGATCTTAAATACAGTCGAATCAGGGCCCACTTGCACAAAACGATCTTAGAGCTACAATTATTGTAAATCCTCAGGATCGCGATCTTAGGCTTCGGCTACAATCGGCATCCACTTGCACAAAGCCATTGTAGGTTAATATCATTGTAAGTTACAATCAAAACTTACAATTGGTCGGAACCAATTGTAAGGAGCTAAGATCATTGTAGTCAGTAGCAAAATGGTGTTCAAGTTGTCAGTTTCAGGCAAATAATTAGCTTTGCGTTTGGGGATGGCTTTTATATTTCATAAAACTGTATGATTCGCCTCGACACTTCAACAACACGGAGAATGCAACATCGATTTAACGTCTGAAATATCGTTATTTGAGGTAGTGAACAACATCATTATCGATTCAGTGTTGGAAAAAGTATGAAGACCATATCTTTTTGATAAACAAGGAAAGGATAGTAACGAAAGGTGTCTACATGCGATTAGCAATGGCCATGACCGTTTCAATAACTCAAGGACAGCTAATCTTAGTTTATACGCAAGATGGGAGTGGTTTCCCTTTGCATATTATGCCGTTGCCGTAAAATCTTCCATACCCAAATACAATGCATGTTCTGTTGTGACAGAACAGATCTCCACATGTTTCTTTTCGGTGAATGATTTTGTCTTAGTTTATCATTGAAATAATCTACAGGTGGATAACGTGCAAAATTATGTTTTTTCTACTTGTAAAACTTGAATCTGACGAGAGACAAGAGTTGTAATCTATCCATTTTAAATATAATACAAGTATTCTTCAAACGGGAAAAATACACTTGCTGGGGTATGTGAAATTTGCATAAAACGTTTTTATAACAAAACGACAAAATAATTATCAACAAAATAGCATAAAGTAATTAATATACTGTGGATGAGCATTCAACAACACATACAACACACACGAAATAATAACGTTTTCATATTTCCCTGTCATGAATTTTCCACAACACTCCCACAGTCATGTCACACTTTCATATCTTTGCAAATCTAATGCTTGTGGGATATATTTGGGATTTTACTCCAAATAACACCTGCGAGATGCCAAACAATGTTCAACTGACAGCCACTGACAAATCATGGTACATTTAGGTGTTATTACATTTAGGAAATCAAACGCCGAATGCACATCACTGAAATCCTCTGCCATTCCCCATGAAGAGCCTGGGCTAATTCCTGTCGATTTTGAACAGGTGGATCCCTTACTTGAACTTGACGCCCCAGATGGTCCCGTAAGTGCTCAATTGGACGTCTGATTGGACGACGTGCACAGAGTCCAGAGGACCTGAGCCTCCTTCGGATGGTGCTGATTGAGAGACGAACACCCACTATCCATTCTTCTCTGAGATCTTTGGCATTGGTCATGGGCCTGCGTCTCACTAGGCGAACTAGGGAAGTGGTCTTTCTCGGTCTTCCTGATCGTGGACGATCCTAGATGTGACTGATGGCCGCATGTTTCCTTACAAGGCGACTAATGACAGTGTGATTGATATTCAATCTGGACCCAGTGCTGCGACAGGACATACTAGTAATCTGTCACCTGTTTTTTTCAGAACGTCTGCGCCTCGGCAAAAAAGTTAAATTTCAGCACTGTTCACTTATTGATGCGTCGATAAGAAAGCAATAAGAATACTTCATTTCACCTTTTTATACCCCTCAGCCGCCTGTATGATGACAGGACTTTTGCATGAAAAGCATGCGAATGAAGATTTTATGGATATCAACTTCTTTATATGAGAACACAACGTTTCGGAGTTAATGCTTACTCCTTCATCAGGTGATTGAGAATGGGGTACAGGGCTATATTTATATGTACAGGTAAAACAATAACAAAGTAACAAGTGGAATGACTTAACGAAAGCTGGAAGCCAGTATAAACAAGCGCTGATTGGAACCCGACAGTTATGATAACAATGATAGAAGCCAATGGTAATACATACATACAGATGATGGGATATGTTTACATAACACAGGTAGGGGGTAAGGACGATGTACATGATAGGGGAAAAGGATGGAAGCCAATGGTGGGTGATGTTTACATAACACTTGATTGGTGATTAAGGGTGATGTACATGACTGCATGAGAGTAGATAAGGATGTACACGGGTAGATTGGCTATACATGAATATACATTTGAGTCAGTACGTGAATTTCATGGTAACTGCATGTGTATTTAGATATAACTGGTTGATTTCTCTGTTTTGATCCCATTTTGTTACAATCGACAATTATTTTTGGTGGTGCTTAATTAATGCTCATGTGTATACATCAGAAAGACGTGATATCACGTCAACTCATTTACAGCCCTTGCATCCGGCCAGATGTTGCCAACCATAGGCTCTGAATTCGATGAACGAGACATGACACGGATTTCTAACAATGTTTCCATACGAGGGACGCGATAACTCGTACAATACTAAACATATTTCACAGCTATCAAGCCGTGTATCCTCGTCCTTTGAATGCAGTTCGTGTACTTTGTGACAGCGTATATTTTTAGTATTATCTCCCCTTGTCAAAACCATGTTCTAAATGATCTTGACATTTTGTCACCACACAGCGATGAATGGTTGGTCGTAGAAAATCGTTCATGACTGCGCCAAGTTCTATCTGCCATTTGTAATGATGAGACTAGCTGTTACGACGCTTTGGCGTTTGTTCGTTAGTAGTGTTCTTTGACTGTTGATAGGTTTTATAACTGTTACCACAGGTAACATACGTTTCTTCGTCCTTCGGATGTTGAGACCCTACAAATCTAAGTGATGCCATACATCTGCTAAATCCATTGCTCTGGATTGGAAAAAATCCTCACATTTATCACACTGCTGTTTATGTTCAGTTATGCTAATTTCTCCTTTTAGATAGAAACAAAAAACCTGCATTTCCTGTGTTTCTAGGCTAAAAACGGCCTGATTTGTCCCCTTAGTAGGCACTGGCGAAAAGGCATACACATGTAAGTATCCTGACTGATGACACAACTCCAGTATTATTCTGAGTGTAAGTCAGCGTGCGTGCGCGCGTGCGTACGTGTGTCCCGTCAGCACAACAAGAAGCCACATATATATACCCACAGTCACAGATTCTGGAAGGACCGAGCACTGTGCCACCACATCGCCATTAACTAGAACTTGCTCGTTCGGCCTCTTGTTCACCAACAGTCAAGACACATACGGGAGGGTGGCAACTCTAAAGCGCTACTTTTAACGCCGCTACAATACTATTATGATGGTACAAGTCAGGAAATCCACAGTTAACAAACGGGGGCGTAGGTCACAAACACGTGTACAGGCACCTGTACCTTTTCACCTGAAAAAATCGTAAAAATGAACTGTCCATATTGTAATAAACATTTGTGAAACGTAGACCACACATTGAGGAGTTGCTTCCACATTGAATGATACATAGGGAATGGTGATCATTGAAAGTTAATAAATTTCAGACAATACTGGTGACATTTGGCTCCACAAAAACAGGCAATACTATCTAGGTAGTGTATCCAACTGAATACTAATTTAGTTTCATTTTGCGCAACACTTTTCAATTGAATTGCCGCAACAGACTTTCTACATGTAAGCCAAAGCCAGACATGTATTTGAAACAAAATGTGTAGAGTCTGTATGCAACAATAATAACACATGTGAACAAAAGGGCATTCGGACATGTTTGATGTCATTTTATTTGGTTATGCATGTTTTATATAGGCCCTGGACATGTTTGTTGACAGTAATAAAATATGGTAGCATCACTGTGTGTTTTGTATACCAAGGATCCGTGTAGAATGTGAACATCATCAAGATACTTACATACCCACGTGGTCAGTGTATGGGTATTTGCATACCAGTCTCGTACGTCACACGAGTGTAGTATCGCGTTGACCTACGTGTCAACGATTTGACCTGAGATTTGATTGGACAACCGGTGACCTCACAATTAGGTCACACTGTGACGGAACTACTTTTTCATTCATAACAAGCATGTGAATTCATTCATTCTACAACTTATATGCTTTGGGGGAATGTAATGTCGTGTAGCTGTTTTATTGTGTGTCGAACTGAGAAAAACACAAACGCATTTTCCACCAATGATGTTTGTCGAGGGAACCAACAGCAAACCAAGAAACGGACTTCTACAGATAGTTTACTGTAGGAGGCTGTACAAAGAGATGGCAAATGGCATGCGTCGTGACGTCTGTTACCATGTGGGCAGAGGAGAATGGCACAGTGACGTCAATATAATAAGACAGGTTGGACACTGAGCGAGTGGTGCGCACTTTTAGTGACGGAAGCCAGACCACGCCACTCAACAGTGTCGTACGAGCCTACGCTGTCGTTTGGTGAAGTTGTATTTAGAGAAGTGGACTGAGACAGACTAAACACTATGTGAGTATACTAGCGTTCATATGTGAATGTACATGACTGGAATACGGTTTGTTAGGAGACCAGGTCGCCCGAGCACTCGGTCTTTGATTTAGCATCCTGCATCCACATCCTGCAAGCGAGTGGAGCATCAGAGCTATCATCTCCGTGGACAGTGTGGAACGACCACATTCAATAGACAATTGACAGTTGGGTTTACTGTAGCCCAGTTGCCATTTAAGAGAATAGTATCGTAATAATTTCATTTCATTTTATATCTTTACATGTATATTTTTCAGAACCCACAGGATATGATACAGTAAAATCGTCAGTTCCGTTTTCAGTATTCTTAAGTCAATAAAAGTATATAATTGTTCTTTTTGTGGTATCTATAAAATAATTATGACTGTGACAAGGTGCCCTTTTCTGTTTTTGTATAATTTACAATGCCTCACATTATTGTGTTACATGTCAATAGATCCAATAGATGTCAATATATTTGTAGCAATCAACCAATAAAGCGACCATACATGTCAGTGATATCCGATGATTTACAGTTTGTGATTGCAATAGTTGAAGCTTTATTTGCTTATTAAAATAATGAATTCTCCCTTAATATCAAACGTCAGCATATACACCCGCAGTTGGAAATATTGTCTGCCACGTCCACAATATTCAGATGCATTTGTTCTGTGTGCGTGAATTATTCATGACAGGTAGCAAAACCTCCTTGCTTTCATCAAACATTCACTTCAGTGCAAAACGTTTGTCACATTGTCGTGTTATAAAAATACTGTAATAATCCACACATGTTCCAAGAAAAATTGTACATTCTGTGTGCACATTCTGTGGTTCATGGCAATCGTTTTAATTAAATCTTGCTACAGTAAAAGGCACATAATGTGGATGAAATGTTTATGTCATCCATATTACTTACCTTTTCCTTCAATGTCAACTTCTAAATACCTATCAAGAATCAAATCTTGTACAATAATGTTCAATCTGTCTCGCATTTATCTAAATTATATCATATAAGGGACTACACTTTGAAGGACATTTGAGTCATGTTCTAAGACTTAAAAATATGTTTTGACAAACTCAGTGCCAAAATAATCCGAAAATGTTCATATATACAACATGTGCCTAGTCGTGTACAAGTGAGTGAGTGAGTTTAGGCTTACGCCGCACTCAGCAATATTCCAGCTATATGGCGGCGGTCTGTAAATAATCGAGTCTTGACTAGACTATCCAGTGATCAACAGCATGAGCATCGATCTGCGCAATTGGGAACTGATGACATGTGTCAACCAAGTCAACGAGCCTGACCACCCGATGCCGTTAGTCGCCTCTTACGACCAGCATAGTCGCCCTTTATGGCAAGCATGGGTCGCTGGAAGCCTATTCGACCTTCACGAGTCAGTCTTGTACAAAGTACATTAACATGAACACTTACATATTAGATTGTTAAATATCGCAGCATCGCATATCACTTTTGATAAACATACTAGAGTAAACACACATGAAAAGCCTCACGACAACAAGTGGAGGACATTTGACTTGTACCGTGTGATCCAGTGCTGTTTGTTTTAGGTGAATAAATTCTGAAAGTATTGGTTACACATATTCAGATAGGACAGAGTTACATAAACACCTGGTGTCGTCATTGCATCATACTGATTAATAAACTCACGTCCTTGACATAGTAGGAATATTTGCCTTTAATCACGTCTTGTAGCTATTGAAGCGAGTATGTTACTTTCTCGATACGTATACCACTAATAGCATGGACATGTTCCATCCACATACAACACAATGGGCATTATTACCAAGACTAAGCCAAGTAAGGCGCTTGAAGATTAATAGTTGTATGATTTATCCCACTGGACACCAACTTTCTGCCGCGTGATCACTCGCATAAGCTCATACCACATATATTGTGCTTCACCGTGGCACAAGACAGAATTCTAAGAAACTCACTGAAGTCCAGCTACCAAACACAGTCACACATTTAAGGAATCTCAGCAGCCAACCTTGGCCAACGTTGCCAATTCAAGACAATAGCAAGCACTACCTCATTTTTCACAGCCTCAATCAGAGTCGTTGCCATGACAACTTGAAATTCTTTCTGGTCAAATCGTAAACTATCAGTTAATACCATTTCATCACTGTACCTACCTACGTCCTCAGATAGGTGAGAACATATTGTCAAAGACATAAACAAAGCAGAATGTGTTTGTGAATGATGTGATAATGGTGTAAAAAAATCCAAGATTGAAGTTGCTGATTCGGCGGTCTCATGTTATGTTAGTAGTAGCGCTCATACATTGCTACTGATGGTAGGCTGGCTCATATGAGGTAAGAAGTTATATCCCTTGATCAGTCAATGACGCACAATAATAACATAGACCTGTCGAGTGTCCGTCAGCGTTTCATATTTTAGTTGCATTCTTTTGGTGTCAAACAACAAGTGACAAGTGACAAGTGACAAGTTTATTTGCATTTAAGGCCTCATGGCGCATAATGATAGGATACAATCAACACTATACAGTGTGCTAGATAGCATGGTCCACAATACAGGACTACTCAACAGGAAGCATTTCCTTGATGAGACAATCCTATTTCCATCGGTTGAATAGAATATGTTGGTGACATCAATGAAACAAAATGTGTCCTAGGATGGATTGTTATTATATTGTTACATATGTTCGCTAATTTAATTATATAACAGAAGGAAATAAATTGTTATCAACAGATGTTGCAACATACTTCGAGCATAAAAGATGCTTGTGATATTCTAATCAACATAACAGCTAAACTCAATTTATGCGATGCACAACAAAATACAAGCAGTGTCTTAAGAGATCATTTGACTGGAACAGCTATAAGGGATACATACCCCTTACAAGTAACACAGTGCACAAGATGTGTTGATATACAATGCGAGAGTAATTAACATGATACGTTTCTTTGAGGAACAGTAATGCCTCTTCGTAAGAACAGAATTTGCTGTTGACAATAGTGAACTAACGTTTGATATAGATCGTTACAATAATAGCATGGTACTAACTGAGCTCTATATGTCTTACAGAGAGGACATAACAGAGGGGAATGAGATTTATCTTCGACAGATCAGGGAACACACTTCAGGCATAACTGTTGGATTATCTCTCATACACCCAAAACGTTTAGAATGAACACTTTATCTATGCAGTTCACCACGAAATGTACAGCACACTCTCAACACACACTTTACCTGAAACAGTTTTAATACATACTTCTTACAGGTCATAGTGTAGACAAGATATATCAATGTATATTGTTCAACGATTCAAAATGGTACATTTCTATTGAGGAATAAAGACATCCTCCGTATAAGAGCAGAAATTGTCGTCAAACGACTATCTTAATCTTCACTGCAGTCTGATAACAAATTCAGTCTGTTGTTCTATCTAGAGAACGTGTAGACACCCACCCCTATCACACACACACAAAAACAAAACAAAAACCCACTCACCAAACCCCAAACCACAGTTATAACGCCCGCGCTGTCTTACGTCGTGTATAGACTGTTTCAAAAACAAATGATATGTTCATTGCACATGTAAATAGCTGACAACTATCCACTACCGGTCCTTTTGAAATCACAGAGTTTGATAACAATGCAGCCGAGAGGTGTAATGATACGTTTAACATTGTAATATATCATTCGGGAACTGAATGAAATGCATATATTTTATTCCCTTTTCTGTGCGGGCAATTAATTGAATTCATGTTCGGGCATCCAATGGAACATACTACGTGACTCGGCAAACAATTTGCACATTGCAAAATGCTCATTGTCATCTGAGACGAATCTATGTTCACGTTGCATATCAACACGAGACGCCATTTTGAAGTTCGTCGACACTGCCTAACGTGTCAGCGTCCAGTGATTGTGATTCTAGGGAAAGGAATTCTCCTAGTTTTCTCCTATTTGGTGTAAGTAATACTCAATGTTTTTCATTATAATAGGCCTGTATTAATGTATTCGTTCTGATATATGCGACCTGGCTCTGTGCCATGTGTGCCATCCGTTCTGTGTGATTAGGGAAATATGCCATTGCCATCATGATAGGAAAAGATCCATTATCACCGAACTGTTGAATATGCGAGTTCAATATCATCTGCTTATTTATATACAAATATATACTGGATTTGGAAGCTACTATTCTGAACAAAAAAGACAAATTGTAATGTGATATGAAATCAGGTGAATCAACAACTACCAGAGTCAAATATTGAACCATCAACCCACGTCTCAATGTTCTCGCGCACTTGTCTGGTCACGTAAATCTGAGAGTAGTCTTCCTTCCACCGCTGTTACCTTTTCTGCGCAGAAATAAGACAGACGTAAACGGTCAGTATAGTCCTTTTTCCTCCCCTGTCTATGGAGGTATCATCAATGTAAACTTGTTTGGTCCGGAAGAGAAAATGAGATTTAATGTCTATTCTTAATTCTAAGTCGATGTTATTCATCGTTCTTTATCAGTGATACGCTCAGTGTTTGAGTGACGTGATCAGTGACTGGGAAATGTATCTATCTAGAAAGGGATCTATCCTGTACCCCAATCTATTGAAAATACAAATCTAAATGTTACTCGCAATCGACTTTCCTGTCGCTTTCAGTAGCGTAAGTCCCAATGGTCCCGGGCATGGTGATCTACCTTCAATTGCAGCAGCTGGTGATATCCAGTCCGGTTTTTTTTATTATATTGTCTGTATTGTTTGTCAAATTTTAAAGGTTACTTGCTTGTTTTGATTCTCCAACTGTGACAATCTAGTTGCCTTACCGTCCTTTGTCGACAGTTTTGTTATAATTTAACTGACATAATGACTTTTCAAATCACAGAATGGCTGAAGTATTGCCGATGTGACTATACATCAAGACACAACGAAAACTAGACCGATCTTTTATGCACAGTTTTGTGACAAAAGGGACAATGTACACTGGAATCAATCACATTGGAAATATGTAAGGTGGTTTTATTATCTGTTTGATATATTCAATACTTCCATTTCTTATACATTATACATGTATATTTAGACACCTGAAGTTCTTACTCAAGGTTCCTCGTTTAGATCATCAAATGCTACCGCAGTCGAAATATAATGGTTTAATATATATTGGGTTGCAGTTCAAAATGAAGTTCGATGATCTCTTGAGGACAATTGGAGAGTTTGGACCTTATCAGAGGCGACTGTATGTGTTGCTTTGTCTTCCTGCAATATCAATCGCTATCCAGAGCATATCCTTGGTTGTGTTTCTCTTTGCCGTGCCGGAACATCGGTAAGACAAACTTATTGGTATTAGTGTTTTAGTGCTAACATATAGGCTTTGCCATGTTTTCAAGAAATTCGGCTATTTATTTGAAACAGCAACAAAACCCTTTTATATCCGTAGGGTGTTGCCATAGAGTGTTACAATTTGGCTATACTAGTTGCATGTGTTCATGAATCAATATTGATTTTCTTGAAAATATGAGTTGATCCTGCCTAGCCAGTGGCATCCGTCAAACGCGTACAAAGGATATTACCAGTTGATCACTTTCGTCAGAAGAGAGAGAGAGAGAGAGAGAGAGAGAGAGTTTAGTTTTACGCCGCTCTCAACAATATTCCAGCCATATGGCGGTAGTAAATAATCGAATCTGCACCAGAGAATCCAGTGACCAACAACATGAGTATCGGTCTGCGCAACTGGGAACCGATGACATGTGTCAACCAAGTCAGCGAGCCTGACCACCGTATCCCGTTAGTCTTACGACAAGCATAATCGCCTTTTATGAATAGCATGGGTTGCTGAAGATGTATTCTACCCCGGGACCTTCACGGGTCCTATTATCAGAAGAAAACAACAAGTACGTAGGAAGTGTATTAACTTCCTAAATCTTGTCGACAAGAACATAGTTGACTGAACCCAAGCGTTGTTTAGTGGACAATTGGAAAAGGATGAAGTTGCTGAAACATTGCTCGATATAAAGGTAAACACACACACGCACACACACACACACACACGCTCACACGCACACACACTTCCTACGTTACGTAGGACCATCAACCTACGTACGTTCAACCATCGGTATGCCGGATCATGTCTCGTCATGATCATTACAGATGGTGACTTCACTTAACACCTTATGAATATGTTCCAGCTGCGCAGTTCCAGGAGTCACAAATGATACATACGAAGTTCAGGACAAAGGGCATGAATACTTAATCGACCTCAACATACCTCGACTGGCTGATAACGTCTCGTATTCGCCATGTACGGTGTATACAGACGTGACCTTACACCGTGATGACAACCATTCGAGACCTCTCAACAGATACACGGAACCATGCCATTCCTGGGTGTATGATAAGCGTTCCTTCGACACGACCATTGCACAGTCTGTATGTATATCTCATAACATTCATGCATGGTCAATAATTAGTCAGGATTTGCAGGTTCACACGGTCAGTCCCGTCTTGGTGTTGCCCCAACTCCCCGTGATAATGCTGCAATATTGTTAAAAGCGGCGTAAGGTTCAAACGATGAGTATGTCATATACGAGGGAGGATAATACAAGACTCTTAATATAGATGTGCAACGTCTTCCTTATTTACACACGAAATTTCTGGATTAATACTTGCCCTTCATCAGTCGATTGACTATTGCTCTCATTCACCTGATAAAGGGGCAGGTATTAGCCTCAAAACGTGTGTAAATAATAAAGAAGTTACACGTCCATATGAAGTATCTTGTATTACCCTACTAACTTCTGAATGCCTATCAAGCAGGCGAAGAAGGATGGATCCCTGCGTTATAGTAGGATTCGGCTGTGTGCATGCGTGTGTGTGTTGCATGGGTAATTAAATAGGGCCAGGGTGGTACGTGTTAGGGGAGTGCTTCTATCTTGATGGTGCCTTCAGCCCGCAAAGGGGAGTGTTATGAACCTAGAATAAAATCAGTCACAGGTAGTATGGTGAGACGTTTCCACCACTAACATGTATATGTCCCCTCAAATAGCCTGAATAATTGTGGCTTAAAACAACAAACGCACATGGATGAGTATTCGGCTATGACATGTATAATTAACCAACGGGTTACACAATTTTCTTCATTGCAGATGAATATGGTTTGTGACAGGAAATCCTACGTGACACATGGGAAGATGCTGAACATGGCCGGACAAGCGATTGGGGTCGTCGTCAGTGGAGTTCTCTCGGACACGTAACGTTCATATCAACACATGTTTACGTGAAACTAATATAAAAATATATAATACTTGTCTGTGCAGCTAAAATGTAATACTTATGAAAATAGTATAAACACATTTGTATTTTGTCACATATTCACTCGAATATTTGTTTTCCTGTATGCGAATTTGGCTTAAATGGATTGTCTACAACTTACTTTTCGGGACAGATATAATTATGAAGTAAATATCAAGAACGGACCATTGTCCATATTTTTGGGTTGAGACTACTCGGAAGTCACTAGCGAAATAACACGATTTAGGAAAATTCAGCATACAATAAGGAAATACGCCCTCAATTTTATTATGCTTTCTGCTTCCCTTACTTGTTAAAAAAGGCTTGCTTACTTACAAAAATGCCCCATGGCCGGTTTGTTTAGAGACTTATGTTGTGCAAAGAGCTTGTCAAAACGTGTCTTTCCATGCTTAAAGCATTTGATTACATTCCTCGTTCTCATATCACTTGTCTTTCAGCTTTGGTCGCAAGACTGTGATTGTCGTCAGTATGATCCTTACCACAGTACTGAACGTGTCGTTGACTTGGGTCACCAGCTTCTACGCCTTGATCCCACTAGTCATATTGATGACGGCGTGTTCCAGCACTCAGTATCTGGCTAGTTTTGTCTTTGGTAACTGTCTTTTCTCTCATTTGATCGAGCACAGTACGACAACAACGTTTGTTAACAAGTCTTTCAACTGTTTTTAATTCCATTTCTCCTGAGGTTTCGCGTATAAATGAAAGGTCCATCGTCCGTCACATAAACACATCACTCACTCACTCATGCACTTATTACGATCGTCATTGATATTTTGAGTGTTATGTACAAGTACAATTAAGATATGTTTTCTTCTTGTTTGCTCAAAATCAACGTTGTTGTTTGTGCTTGAAAGGTCTTGAATTGGTGGGCCATTCAAAGAGGATGTGGGCGGGAGTAGCCATCAACTTCTTCTGGAGCGCCGGAAACATGATAGTTGCCCTTGCTGCCTTCCTCCTGAGAGACTGGAAGACGAGGCAGCTGGTGCTCGGTGTGCCGTCGTTCATTTTTCTATACTTATTGTAAGTACCTAACCTTAGGTCAGTGTGTATCCTTGTTCCAAATTACAGGTATTACAGCTGCTAAAGATGACGTTTTGCCCATGACCATAATGTCAAAATTTAAATCTCTGAATGTTCTTGTGATGTAATGAAACCTGGGAGTAGAAATAGCGTGATATATGCGTAACTATATATATTTAGAAAGTCAGAATGTTCTTGTGAACCGCACCCATATATATATTCTTCCATACATTCATCTTTGTGATTTTGATCACATGTAAACAAGAGGAAACGTAATCGTTTGGAAAATGGAATCGAACTGTTGCAATGGTAATATGCATATATACTAACATATTTTCAGCTTCATACCAGAGTCGCCCAGATGGCTACTCAGTAAAGGCAAGAACGAAAGAGCAAAGAAAACGTTACGGAAGATAGCTCAATCCAACGGAGTTACTATCAGTGAATACGATTTGGACAGTGTCACAACAAGAGAAGAATCAAAGATAGAATATTTCTGGGAGCTCATTAAATCACCGACCTTATCACGAAGAATTCTGATTTTATTCTATAACTGGTAACGTAATAGTACCCGTCAGATGTTGACTTAAATATTTGTAGACTAGTAATGGTTTTGTGTTTCTTGTAATTATGTTCGAATACTGGTTTAGTCAGATTTTATCATGACTCATAAATGTATACTTACGATGTGTGCCTCTAGTTCTTGTGGAAATGCTTTAACATTTAGTTGCATCTATTTTGAGTACCTCTATTTATGACAGGTTTCACATTTTACAGCATACATTTCGTAAATATTACCTTCATTTGTAAACATGTACGAATGATACTGTTCAGATTCCCGGGTAACACTGTGCACTATATAACCAATCATCCCCTCGTATTCACTGGTTGCAGTATATGATAAAACTGACGCACCTGTTCTTCACACGAGAAGAGCAGTAAATGCACATTCCGGAGATCAACAGATGGTGTGCATATTGTTTTAATGTAAAACCGAAAACGCCAAACACTCTTTGCAGAGTCGATGGACCACAGCGGAATTCCAAGTATGACACAAGAAACATTTGGAAACATAATACTTCCCCTACCCGAAACCTGGTCAACGCTTTATTGTTCATTAATCTGTTCTACATAGAACTGCTATCCCCCAGCACATGATACCTAACATAGTATTTCGTCACAGGTTTGCAGTTGGAATGTGCTTCTACGGCCTCAGCATGAACGTCACCAATCTTTCTGGCAACGTCTACCTCAACTTCTTCCTGTTTGTCTCTGTGGAGGCGTGCGCCTACGTGTTGTGTCTGTTCTTGTTGGATCGAATGGGCAGGAAGTGGATGCTCTGTGGTTCCATGATAGCTGGGGGCGTCGCTTGTCTTCTATCCTTCGTTCCATTTTTAATCTCAAATAATCGTGAGTGCGAAGTTTCGCTGCTTTTCAACAACCAGTGAGTTTGTAGTTATTTCAGCAAAATAACAACTAGACCAATTCATACATACACACTATATATACAAGGTCACACCCGAAAGCATTTTTGTCACATACTCATGTCAGTATTTCTTGTCAGAAAAGTAATTGTCTACGGACAGTCAAGAAAAGGGAAATGACACTGCTAAGGTTTTAAACAATTGAGTGTACAGAAGGATTCCATCTGAACAACTTGACATGCTTATTGTGACATTTTCAAAATAATTACGATTAAAGATACTGTATTAATAAAGCAAGTTTTAGGCATGTTTCAAATAAAATTAGCTGAATTTGTCATTTGCGGCGGAATTCTGTAAAAAGGTTGCCGCGGAATCCAGAGGGAACGCAATGTAGAGAAGTTATTTGTTAGAATGTCATGGCGATGAATACAAAATTGCATGCGTTAAAATTTTGTAATTTGTCTTTCTTGGCCCTGTTTTAGATTTAGTTTAAGTAAAAAACGTCAACGCAAGGATATAACCAGTCTCGATAAGCCGAATTCATTGTCCACTCTTGAAGTCACTTTTATCCAGATACGGTTGTTTCATCGGTACGTTTTCTAGCGTTCATCTGCTACGTGTTATCGTCATTATTCGAAAATCAGTCATGCTTACCAAGATATGCTACTGAAACTATGTTAGGAAATGAAAAGTGGCATTCCATTGCATGTAATAGATAATGTCTTATATAACATAACATGCCTCTTCCTTGTATTACATATCAGTGTCTTATGTTCGGAATCAAAAAGGTGAAACCGTGTACGGCTAGTAATGCAAATATGTCAGATCAATCGGACTACCGGGCTTAACTCCGCGGCGCGTACTTAATTATCTCTGAAACGTCGATGCCTTTGGATCAATCGACTATCAAAAGAACAAATCACAGGGCGTAAATGGCAAAACAGGATCTGGATCGCTGGAACAACCAAGTTTGCGCGAAAGCGGAAACAACTCCTGGCCTGCCCGAAAGTAATGTATTAGGACGTTCTATCACTTAACCCATTAATGATTTTAATGACAAGACAATTTGTTAATTATTCTTCTTTAAAAGAATACATTAACAAGAATGCATTCTACATTCTTAAAACTACCAAATTTATAGCGAGTAAATTGTTTTACGCCGATGTTAGCAATATTCCAGCATGATCACGAAGGGGGACACCAGAAGTGGTCTTCAAACATTGTACCCATATGGGGAATCGAACCCGAGTCTTAAGGGTGACGAGCCCACGCTTTAACCACTTGGCTACCAAACTGCGCATATACCTATGAAGAACGTATCAAGTATTATTTCGAACTCCAATTAATGAATTTCAAAGTTGTTTATTTTCAGTTTCGGATTAAGAAACACATAATAGAAGGACATTACTTTGTCTATTATACGTAGTCATTGAATGGAGAAGCATAAGGATAGAAGGACATTGCATTATCTAATAGTATACGTAGTCATTGGATGGAGAAGCATAAGGATAGAAGGACATTGCATTATCTATTATACGTAGTCATTGGATGGAGAAGCATAAGGATAGAAGGACATTGCATTGTCTATTATACGTAGTCATTGGATGAAGAAGCATAAGGATACAATAGCGCATTGCCGCATTTGTAGTTGCAGTAGACATCATATTCCAAGTGCATCACGCCCCAAACACAAGTAACACGGCACGCAAACGATGACAGTAGGTGTTTCTTGACTGATCAACATTACGTTTCAGGAATATCCAGATACTCGGTTATGCATGTCCATAACCACGCCAGGATGTGGAATATCATTCTGGTTTCTCGAGTTTAGTGGACCTGTGTGCTTTTGGTGTCCATCGTAATAAAATTTGTCAATGAGTATTATACTTTGTTTAGATCAAAATCCAAACCCATGGCAGCCTCATCTTCAAGCTACCATGGGGCATGACTAATAATTGATTTTCTAATCATGAAAATTATACCATGGATTTTCAGCTGAGAAATGGATCATCAACCTGCTAGCCTGTCTTGGTAACACGTGCGTGTCAGCAGGTTTTGCTGCATTGTACGTCTTCACAGGAGAGCTGCTGCCAACAACAGCCAGGAACTCTGGCATTGGTCTGTGTTCCATGTTCTGTCGGGGTGGAAGCCTGGTGTCACCTTACATCAACGACTTGGTACATAAACCTTTACTCACCGTCAAAGAGCACATACTGTTGTTTTCTCCATGAATGTCAAAAAGACGTCTTTCCTTCCTTGGTTTAGGAAATCTGAATATATTTTCAGTAGTTACTAATACTTCGAATGATGGAATTACACAGCAAATTCAGACCTTTTGTCAAGTACATTAATATCATATACAATTACGTGATCCACCTGCAATATATTGGGTATATCCTGTTCCGGTTTTACTATAATGTGTCATTATTTTGATATTCTTATGTCAACTGAGGCAGGTGATGATCATAAAACATTTGATCGAATCTCTAAATTGGAATTGAACATGTTTAAGCTTTAGGGATCAAGGACTTGGCCACCAGTATGTGTAAAGATTATGCAGTTTGAACTGGATATCAACGTCAATTATCTGTGTCTTTTAAGGTAATGCATGTTGATGGCAGATACAAGAAAATAATTCCTACGCTCATCTTTGGAAGCATAACTGCCTTGGCTGGTTTTCTCGCATTGAGACTTCCAGAGACACTGAACAGAAAGCTTCCGGAAAATATACGGGACGCTGAAAACCTAATCACGTAAGTTCTATTTTAACTTTATAGTCTGTATATATGACGACATCCAAATTTCGATAATTTTTTATGTGGTACACTGTGCGGGTCATTGCTATGTTTAGTAACGTTGAAAAATAACACGATACATGTAACTATATATAGAGATGAAGCATCTATAATTTTTATTTTACCGTGACTACGTGAAATACTCCAATTTGATTTTGCAATTAATAAAATTAGACACTATCAGTTTCGAATGAAAATGTGTCTTGATTTCATCATAGCGTCACTGGGCAAGTATAGAACATTTCAGTTTGACCACCAACATGGCTAATATCAACACAATACACGTGGTGGAAATGCTAACAAAACATTTTCTTAAAACTTGAAAAATACAGTTATATAAACAAAAATATCTAACTATCTAGAGTCTTGAAAAATACATCCCTATTTACACAGAATTTACAGAAAAACGTCGGTTACGTTTGCCTACCTGGTAAACGGCATATTTGTTTCCTTACAGAATGTTTTGCTCAGGATGAAATAACAAAAGTAAGCTTCAAACCCATCCTTTGCGTCACACCGACATTTTTATGCGGAAATTCCTAAGATCACAATCAGGCGAAACACATGATTTATGCTACTCAGACTCCATCATGTCGCCCTGCATCGTTAAAAAATACATGTAAAAAAAACGAAACCCCAGAATGCTGCTTTCTGCATGCCAAATTTTCCGCGAGACTATCACTACTGGTGATCCATGTTTGTATACTAGGGCTGGTCAAAGAGTTCTAAGCCTACATAACGTCTAGACTGGTGACACCAATTTAACTTGTGTTGCTGGACAGTGTTCTTCATCAGCATTTTTAGTTATTTTCCTAGTAGATCAACTAGTTCGAAGCAACAGTTCCAACAACACTCCTAAGATTAGTTGGTGTCACCAGTCTAGAAGTTATGTAGGCCTCTTTGACCAGCCCTCATACGCTTAACCATAATGATGTAAACAATTTGCACCGCTGCATGCCAGGATAGGGGCACGTATCCATGATCGAAACTCGACAGTAATAAAAAAAAACATTGATTGGTGAGTTGCAACATTGATTCGTAGGTCGCTCAGAAAAGGATCTGTTAACGTATATCATACGTAGGAGACGTCTCATGCTATATTCTTCTTTCATCAGATATGGTCACACCGTGGACGTGGATGCCCAGAGCATTCGTTCTTTGGACCAGAGACAACGTGAGACGAATATGGACACTTTATTATGATGGTTTGTACTCGGACCCACTCATTTCCACGATATTTGACAACTTAGCGTTTGATATCTTTAGATATGCTTTATACCACCATCATATCTATTCCTCGGGTTGTGTCGTATTCGCAAGGATTTCTATTTTGTGATAAGCGAACAATATGATAGATTAAATACTTTTGCTTTTTGCATTGTTTCAGCAGCTTCCCAAAGACATTTACGACACGCACCTACTTAGCTGCAGATATATTGATCATCTCTAAAGTCTTGGAGGAAGTTGTTTCCTTTCAATTACAGTCTCACATCTCAATTACAGTCTCACATCACTGATCACAGTTTGTCAAAAGTGTACCAATCAGCCTATCGGAAAGGTCATTCAACAGAAACAGCATTAGTACGTGCTCACAACGATATACTAAGAGCTATGGACAAACAAGAAGAAGTAGCACTCCTTGTCATGCTTGACCTCTCAGCGGCCTTTGATTCCATCAGTCATGATATTCTTCTTTCACGTCTACGTCACGCCTTTGGTATCACCGATGTGGGTTTAAAATTGCTTGAATCCTATTTGAATGGCAGGTCAATGTGTGCATGTGTTGACTTTTCTGCGTCAATATCAGTCAATCATGGGGGTCCCACAAGGATCTGCTCTGGGTACTGTTTTCAGTAAATATTCATCCTCTGGGAGATACAATCAAGAGTCACTCACTGCAGTTACATGGTTATGCTGACGATAAGCAGCTGTATAAGCTGTATATAACCATAAGACAGACAGATGTGTCAAATGCAGTCAAAACGATGGAACACTGTATCACTGATGTCCACAAATGGATGAGTGCAAATTGCTTGAAACTGAATAGTGTCAAGAGAGACCTCGTCGTTTTCGGTACACAGAAACAGTTATCCCTCCTGTGAACATTAAAGTAGATTCGGTCCTTGTCAGCCATCATCATATGTCAAGAACCTTGGAGTTATCAGGGACTGCTGGATGTCTAGTAAAACTCGGGCACTCAAAACCGCTCAAACTGCAAGTTACCATCTCAGCAAAATAGGCAAAATCCGCACGTACATTGACACAGACACTTACAGACTCTAATGAATTCCTTTGCCACATCTAGATAAAACTATGGTAACTCCCGTTTGTCCGGATCAACTGTCCTCTCGACCTTCAACGATTCCAAAACAAAAGCAACGTGAACAGTCACACGTACTCGCCCAACTGAACACATCTCACCCATCCTAAGGCAATTCCACTGGTTCCCTGTTAAGCATAGTATCACATTCTTCATCTCCCACACCCCACACTTAATGTGGACTCCTCATTACACTATCTCAAAGACCTTGGTAATCTGTACCAGTCCACAAGAACGCTCAGCTCCTCCACCAAGCAACAACTCTCCATCCATATCTACTCACCTCGCCAAGAATGGCTTCTCTGTGTATGCTCCTCGACTCTGGAACACCAACCCAGTGGACATCAAATCTGTCGATTCTGTTCAGTCCCTCAAAAAGTCTCAAAAACGTTGTTTTTGTTTATCCAATAACTTTTTTCTCTACTGCTTTCCTGAAAAGCGCCGATGAGCAGGCCTAGCTTGCAAACTAGGCACCATACAAGTTAATAAATATCATTATTATACTTACATGCGAACTTCGTTTGTGGTTTCTTCAAGTCTGTGATCTATTAGGAAATTGGTTGTTAATACCGTCAAAAGCAAGCAAGTGCTCCATTTCGGAGGAAGGAGCATTCCACCGATTAACGCGAGGACGTAATTTCTAATCCTTTTGGTCCAAGGAGAGCTTTTCTCCTTCGGAACAGTGGAACTTCTGCAAAATACACGTATTAGTGCTTCTTTCATCCTCTCTTGTGATACAAATCTTGTACAGCTACGTGTATAATCGGGCGTATACATACTCTTCAACAAAAGTAGAGGATAATGAACGTTCAATTTGGATAGGACGTGTAAACGTTAATAAACGTTTCATCTTTCCCTCTATTACCACCCCTAAACACAACGCATAACATGCACGTGCAGGTGCACGACGCAGTAGCCCCATACACGTGTATGGGGTCTAATTCTTGATTTTGACGTTTTTTCAAGAATGTCGAGAAATCGCCTAGGACATTAATTTTGACACTCATCTTGCATCATACATTTGTTAGTGTTTGTTTCTAGTCGTTCGTTTTAAAATAAAAAATCGTATACATGCAAATTACATGCCATACACCAATCATCTTTCAAAGCGACTACATTCCAAATGGCTATGGTTGTAAGGAAGTGCAAAGTTCCTAATATAAAAATATCCTATCAACACTGATTGACTCCGATAAATCTCCAAAATATTTTTAATCGTACATAAAAAAATAAAGATCCGCTACTTTTTTAAGCGTATATTTCCGGCACTTGTGTTCACAAGTTCGGTGATAGACAGCTGCCAAAAATCACTTATTGTACTGTGATAAGAGCACACATTGCGGAGTAGAGCTGCAGATTGCTAACCGCACTTCATTCGCATTATCCCCAAATGACCAAACATTCCCGAAAAGATAATGACTTTGCGACTTGGATTCAATGCTGCATATGCTAGGATTAGAACTGTGTATTTCTACTTCTGTTGAAGCCGCGGAAGTTGAGTGGGTTAGATCGCTGACTTTGTGTGTTAGCGATGAGGCTTCTCACCCAGTGTTTGTGTGCAAATTCAGAACCCACCCAAAAATGTATTGGAATCTTTACTGAGAAAGTGTAGTCCCAGATATGGTATATGTTTGAACATTTGAACTTTCTGTGAGTTAAAAAGTCACAACGCCCGCGTGATTATGAAAACCGTGTATAAAAATTAAACAATATAAAAAACGAGTCAAGAAAGGACAATAAAATAGATATAAATGTCACTTACGTACATCTGAAACTAGCCCTTAAGCCTTAAACGACAAATTATGAACGAAATATGGCTCGCCAGCATCCAATTAGCAAACCTACTCAAACACTTTTAATACACATGTGTGTTCATAGGGTTCGATGTATAGGAGAAAAAACGCCTCCGAAGTTTTGGTAGAGAATGTAAACCTGAGGGGTAGGGAAATCCCGAGGCGCGTAGCCCCGAGGGATTTCCCGACCCCCGAAGGTTTACATTCTCTACCAAAACTTCGGAGAAGTTTTTTCTCTTGCTTATAAACCGTCATTTTAAATATTGCGTTATAAGGAATTAGGACCTCACTATACCGCGAACATTCGGAATGACAGCAATGTCGCAACTCTAATGCACAAGTTAGAAAACGCACGGGATTTTCACGCAGTGCACGTGTTTTTTGTGAGTGAGTCAGTTATATACCACGTGGTTACTTGAATCCGCTCATTGCTAACCATGGCAAACCAGAGCGAAGACGAAATGTTTTTAACACAGTCGCAGTTTAAGAAAGATGATGACAATGCTGCTGCTGCTGCTGCTGCTGCTGCTGATGATGATGATGATGATGATTTTCTGTTCCGTTTCGCGGCACCTTTGACTGAGGAAGATATTGAAAGGAAATTATCTCGATGTGTTCCAAGAACGACAAGGTACAAAAATGATTGGGCGAAAGGAGTATTCAGGCGATGGCAAGAAGAGCGTCGGACGAGGTCAATGGATGCAAACATCGCGCTGTCGTCGTCCGTCTTGACTGAAGACTTGCTGGATATGACTGCTAAAGATATAAATACAGCCCTAAAGTATTTCCTATTCGAGGCGAGGAAAGTGGACGGGACTTGCTACCCAGCTGTTACTGTGTATGGGCTATTCACGGCAATAGCGTCACACTTGAAAGCTAACAAATCTCCTTACAATCTGATGGAAGGCGAAGAGTTCCAGGACAGCAGACAGGCACTGGACGCATGCATGCGTGAGAGGTCCACAGCTGGTCTTGGAGCAGACGTGAGAAAACCTACAGAGGTGATAACTCGAGACGAGGAGAACACTCTGTGGGAGAAGGGGGCTCTTGGAGAAGGCACGCCGCAAAAACTCCTGGACACAGTCCTCTACTTAACTGGTGAGTTGCATTTTGCATTTGATTTCCCTGTCGAAAAGTCGGATATTAGCAATTTTGGCATTTACAATCAAACCTTCACATCGAAAATAAATGTGATTAACTGGAACAAAATGCCCGACTTCACTTTGAGGCAAACCAAACCAAACAAAGTTTGGATGGATATTTTGAATCCCGTGTTAAGACCAAAATAGATAAACATTATATAATTGTGTACGGAATTTTATTTTCCAGGACTTAACTTCGCCTTGAGAGGTGGAAAGGAACATCGGAGTTTAAGACTACACCAACAACCTCAGATTACAGGCCCACATACAGACCAGAACGGCCGCAGGTACCTGCAGTATGTGGAAGACGTCTCTAAGACAAATGCCGGGGGAGTGAAAGACAGCAAACTGCAGAAGAAAAAGGTGCGAGCGTATGAAAATACCAAGAACCCGGAACGATGTTATGTGCGCCTTTTCATGAAGTACAAGTCACTTTGGTATGTATTAGATGTTTTCTGATACATTTCTGATACATGTTATACATTCTTTAGATATACCACTCATTTAATCACATCATGCGGGTGACTTGACCCATACTGCATGTAAATTGTCTTATAATTTTACTCCCTGATGATGATTGCACGCATTGGTTTAGGGGCATATAAATGACAAATGCAAACATTTCATACTTAATTGATTCTATGTCAACACAATTTAACTTTCCAGCCTACCATCTTCAACTCGAGCAAATGCGTTTTACTTCACCCCGATGAAGAAACCTAAGGATGGAAAATGGTACCTAGAGTCGCCCATGGGCCACAACACAATCCAGACAACGGTGAAGAGAATATGTGCTGAAGCCGGAATTGAAGGAAGGAAAACGAACCACTCGCTCAGATGCACTGCTGCTACCCGTCTCTACGAGGCAAACATAAGCGAGCAACAGATTTGTGAACAAACTGGTATGTAACTCAATGAATATCTGCAAAACACGAATGAAACTTGAAGTGACTGGGCCAAATTGCAATTTGGCGATTTTAAATGCTAGAACTTGTGATGTCAACATGTGTTATGGTTAACATGCCAAGATCCGGGTTCGAATCCCAATGATGGCCCCAAGCAAAGCGATTACAATATCATATAAATTGCTTTTCAAACGGTTATGTACAATTTGAAATGACTTATCAAGATGAATTCTTTTATTGTAGGTCACAAAAGCGAGGCAGTGAGGGTTTACAAGAGAACCAGTGATCAACAACAAGCAATGGCGTCAGATGTTCTCTCATGTTCAGCTCCAAAGAAAACTCAGACGTCTGCGACAGTGTCGGTTCCTACTTCAGAGGGAGATTCCGGTACAACACAAACTGTCGCTCACGGAAGTGTTACAATGACGTTCAATTTCAATTAAAACACTGTTGTCAGAGTTTTTGTTTTTCCTTTCCTGTGAATGCAGATTTCGGTGGCTGATCGCTCCAAACCGGTACTTTCGGGACGAGGGTTTACTCCTAGTAAAACCTGGGAATAGGTTTTACTTAAATCTAGTTAAACCTATTCCCAGGTTTTACATTGGGAGTAAAACCTCTTACCGGGTATTGGTGCAAGTAGAAAGGATAATGACCATTAAAGGCAGTGATCAGAATTAGGTTTATAACACTGGAGCCAGACCAGTTTACACGTATGCCAGGAATATACCTGTAGCGTTACCTCGGCAGTCAATTGTCGGGCTCAAAGTTTTCTGGAAGCACTGGTTTGATGATGTTTGAGTGAAGTGTAATCTAAAGTAATCTAAAGTGCCCTGGACAAATTCAGCATGACATAGACCTTTCTGGAAGGTATTAGAATTTGAAAGCATTATTTCACACTAACATCAAAACCAGGGGTTTTGTCGCTATCATGTTTCATACTAGAGATCAAGCAAATATTATGAAGTCTGACCTCAGCTCCTGCAAATTGAATAGAAGTATCACCGACTTTGTTACCTCATATGTCATTCTGTATGCCACAAAAGATCTGTTACACAACGTGCAACATGTGTGAGGGATGTGTGACATGACGTCCAGTCATTGGCAGAGGCTGAGTACGCCAGGCGGATATGGCAAAAGAAAGATCAGGTCTACTATGAGTTTTGAGATGCTACCTTATGCCATAACACTTCCCCCACACATCGATCAAAACTGACTTAAACATGCGTCTGACTCATTATTGAACATTCGTCTGTAACCGCTGCCTGCGGAAAGTATGCTTGACGCTGACATCGGAATGTAATACCAAGGAATTGTCCAAGAGTTCTTACTGATTCAGCTGTTGTACAAACGGAATGTGATTGTCGTACTGTCGTGATATTTGTACCTCAGTCCACGTAGCTTTAGTGCATATATTTCATGCAATACTGTATTGATACAGATTAAAATGTCTGACAACTATCTTTTGTCTCATTGCTTTCTGGCGTAAACTCGACGGCGTTGAATTTCAGCAAATCCTGGTATCGCGCGAGCATTATTTAAACAAAATTTATTATATTAGAACCTAGTAGATACACATTTCCAGAGCTCTTCTTCACACCCACAGGTCTCCCTCCTTTGTCCACGAATCAGCTTCAAGTGGAAATAATGTATCTGCAACATCTTCATCGTCTGCGTTCCTGAAATCACTGTACCAGGGGCGTTACAAATTCATACCCATATTTAGGTTATACTGGCATTGCTTGGGGATATTATCTATGCAATATTCCGATCAATATTGCATTTCCATAGAAACATGTAAGTAATGTATAAATGAACAGATATCTCTGTTCCACAGAGTACTAGATACAAAATCAATGACCTATGATATTTGTAACCTAGATGAACAATATGTGTAGTCAAATAAGGAAACTATAAACGATATTAAATCAGCAATCTTTATAACCCAAACGGAGCCTGACTAAAACCAAACAGAACTCGAACAGCTTTGACACTGAACTGTATCTGAACCGAACGTGCAGTGACCTTCTACTGATATCATTGCACTACTGGCTAAAGTGAGAGTCGTGTGTGCCACTTACGTCCGAACATCTCAGATTGCTTGATTAGTCCAGTAACACTGGCAAAAGGGGTAGAACAAATTGCAATAAAAACAATTTCTGCTGGAACATGCCACTAAGTTGTGTACTTTCAACATATCAAAAGTATAGAAAAGTATCATGAACGATTTTGTTCGAAAAAGTTATTTTTTGTAATGCCAAAACGCGCACATTTGATACGAAAAATCAGATGGTCGGTGTTATTCGCTGTGTTGCCGTAGATTGCGTCACGTAAACAAGATGGCGAACGAACGTCGCTGGCAGTCCAGCGCAATCTGGGTAATTATTTTCAAACATGTACAAGTTAACTGACATGACTGATGTCTGATATATTCATAGGTTGCATATATTAACCGTCAAGGCGGAGAACTATTGACGTAGTTGATACTGGAAGATAGTTCACTTAGAGCTGTTGACGCCATTCAACGTTGCCAGTCGAAATGTCGAAACGCAAAAACAAGCAGTGGCATAACTGGCATGGTATTACTTTTCTAATCGATAGAAAAGTAAAAACAATAACAACAACAACACCCGAACACTTTACTATTTATCAAGACAAACGAAATAATCTCAAATGTTACCATAAACTGAATCTGTTTGGATTTTCAAACTATGGAAACCAATTAGGACCATTACTTTTTTCAAAATCGCCTGTTTTTAGACCGGTTTTATGCAGTTTTGGTGGGGTTTAGTGCATGAGCAGAAATGCTATAGAGTACTGAGGGCTCTTTTACATATTTCCAAAACAATATACAAGCTTCACTTGTGAGTCCTGGCCAGAAATGCAAAACATTTCTACAGATGTTACGATGACCTAAATGTGTGTGTCCTCTGTGGAGACCTGCTTGGAAATGGAAAACCTACATCAAACCTCAGTGAAAACGGAAGCACAAGCATCAACAGAGCAAGTGTTCTGCGCGAAGAAAGCACACAAACAAGAGAAGGACAATATATACACCAGGAGTGCAGACGCAAACACATCAATAAATTCAGTATTGCTGCCTCTAATAAAAGAAAATTTACGGAAAATGAGGATCAAGACCAAGAAAATCAAACACGATCTTTAAGGTCGCAAGAAAAAGAGTTCAGCTTCCAAACAGATTGCTTGTTTTGAGGAGAGACTGTGAAAACAGATTGGAAGACTCACAGATCTAATGTGATTCCGGTTAGGACCGAAAAGCAGTTCCAGGAAACTATAAAATATATTTGCTTGAAAAGAGGTGATGAATGGTCACAAAAGTTCTTGCAAGAATTGAGTATGCTGGCGATTGTTTTGCAGTGGATGCGGTTTACCACAACTCATGCAGTGTGAATTTCAGGACAAACAGAAAGTTGTCTCAAGCTATAGATAGTTATTCCCCAACACCTCAAAAGAAGCCACGCCAGGGAAGACCGGAGGATCCTGTGAAACTTGCTGCGTTCTTGCAAGTTGCTGACTACATTGAAGCAAATGATGATGAACAGGTTACAGTAACAAATCTAGTTTCAAAAATGGCTTCTTATTTGAACTCTAATGAAGAACCCTACAGTGTAAAATACATGAAACGAAAACTGTGTGAACATTTTGGTTATAAAATAATCATTGCCGAAGCAGATGGAAAACCAGATGTTGTAACCTTCCGACACAATGCTTCATCTATTCTGTATGATTTCTACAAGACCCCCCAAAAGTCAGATCCAGATGGAGAGAAGATGCGCCTGATTAGAGCAACTGCTGACCTCCTGAAATGTGACATAAAAGCCATAAGCGTAAACCATCCAACTTATCCTAGCATTGATGATATCACGTCAACTGAAATTCAACTTGAATACCTGCCACAATCCCTTCGACTTCTGTTGACTCACCTATTTAATGGAAAAGGCTCTGAAGTTAAAGTTGCTTCCATTGGGCAAGCTGTCATACAAGCAACTCGGCCGAGATCATTGGTACCACCACTTCAAATTGGACTTGGTGTCCAAATGCATCACCACTTTGCATCACGATTCTTGATAGACTCGCTTCATCAACATGGGTTCTGCTCATCATATATAGAGGTTAAGCGGTTTGAAGCCAATGCAGCAGCAACAGGAAGTCCTGAAGTCTCACACCTGCAATTTGTTGCCGATAACATCGACCACAACGTGCACACTTTAGATGGTAATAACACATTCCATGGAAGGGGCATAATTTCAACAGCCACACCAGGGAGAAACACCATCAAGCCAATCACAAGAGGCAATTCAAGCATAAAAGACATTGTAGCAGTTGGCCGAATTGGAATGCATTTCTACAAATCCGACTGGAATGGACTGGCATGTACAGTTTATGAAGAACTTTCATCTTGTAATCGTGAAGAGTCTTCTGACCCAACATCAGCTTTGGACATTCTCTGGAAGATTATGTGGCCACTTAAGTCTCCGAGACCCTCCTGGTCAGGTTATATGCAGTCAGTTCACAGAGGAGATCACGCTGGGATATCAACTGTCACCTTCTTGCCTATGATTGATATGAATCCTGGTGACATGTCATGCATATATTCCACACTGAAGTATGTTGGGGCTCAAGCAAGACAACAAAATGTAACACCTGTTATCACCTTTGATCAACCACTTTGGTGGAAGGCAACTACCATTGTATCAAGTGCAACTGCAGATAACGATCTCCAAGCATTTGTTCTAAGACTTGGATCCTTTCATACAGAAATGTCCTTCCTGGGATGTATTGGTCACCTTATGTTGGGTTCTTGACTATGTGAGGTCTTGGAGACGGTGTATGCTCCTAATGCAGTTCCACACATGATGACAGGTAAAGCTGTTTCCCGAGTCATCAGAGGCTACTTTCTTGTGGACACAGCTCTCAATGCACTCCTCTTTGGCCAGGCGTTTGAATATCCTTGGATTTGCAAGTGTGATGAACATATTGATTCAGAACGTACTTCTCAGAATAGATGGTGCAGCACAAAGGACGTGACCAACAACGATCTCAAACATGCAGTATATCTATTTGAACAGCTTCTAGGAGGGCAATTATCAACTGAGGACATTTGCCAAGACATTGTTCTAAAGAGAGTAAAGTCTAGACTGGATGAGTACAAGACACAGTTAAAAGATAGAAGAACATCAAAGTTATGGCTGCAATACACAGAGATGATAGACATTTTGCGAAGGTTCATAAAGGCTGAAAGAACTGGTAATTGGGATCTCCATCTTGAATCTCTCAGGGAAATGATTCCTTACTTTGCAGCTTCTGGACATTCCCTTGATGCCAAGTCGAGTCGTTTGTATCTCCACAAGATGTTGGCTTTGGAAAATACTCATGAAGAAGTCTACAGAGATTTCAAGAGAGGACTCCATGTTGTTCGTCGTAGCGACCGTTTGTGGACTGGCTTGCCAACGGACCTAGTAATAGAGCAGATGCTCATGCGTAGCATCAACACTAATGGAGGTTTCACTCGGGATAAAGGCATTGGAGAAATTCAACGTCTTACATGGGTCTTGTCCGTGCCAGCATGTGCTAGTATGAACGTTGCCATGCAGACATTCACTGGAATCTCATACAGCACTAATGAGCAACACAAGGATGCTACCCAGGCTCGAATGGACAAGGACAACAAGGACATTCTGACAGTGTTATCGTTCTTAGAAGAGAGGAATTCTTTCAGTGATGACACTAGTCTCCGCAATATTGCAACCGGAGAAATAGCTGACAAACCTGAAAATGTTGAGAATGCCAAATATGTTGGACAGAAGATACTTGACAAAATGACTGGAGTGTCCGTTCAAGATTATGTCTTCAAAAAGAAAGACCAAGTTTGTACACTTCACTCTAAGGCATCTGTACAGTTTGAGGGTGATAAAGTACACGTTGATCCTAAACTTCTGTTCCAAAGAATTGTAACCAGTGCAAGGAACATGGGCGAAAATCTGGCATCAGTGCTGGAGTTTGAACTGTGCAACATTCCTCCTGCACTCTTTGAACCATCAGATCTGCACTTGCTGACTCGTTGTGGACTTTATTACAAAATCCTGATTGGCAACCTTCAATACACGCGGTCCAGCGAGAATATGTTCTTGATGGTGGAGCTCTACTTCAACGTGTAGTTTGGCCTCGAGGATGCACTTACGACACCATCCTTCAGCTCTACATGGAATATGTCCGTAACAGGTATGGAACGGCGACCATTGTGTTGGATGGATATGAAGCTGGATATAGCTCACTTTAGACGGGGGGATGCTGGAGTAGAGGTTAAGTGTGAAAAGAACCTGTTACTCACTTCTAAAAAGGAAGACTTCCTGGCCAACCAATCTAACAAACAGAGGTTCATCAATCTCCTTGGTACAGCCTTACAGGGACAGGGATGTAGAGTGAAACACGCACGTAGTGATGCAGACCTAGAAATTGTCATGACAGCTGTGGAGCTTGCAAAGGAACACACGACTGTTGTAACTGGTGAGGACAGAGACCTGCTGGTATTTCTATGCTACCACACTAGTTTATCAGAAGAGTCATCAGAAATCTACTATATGACAGAGGCAAAGAGTAACAGTAAAAAGAAAAGGAAAGTCTGGCAAATAAAGGAAACAAAGCGGAAGGTAGGAGAAGTCATCTGCAGTAACATCTTGTTCATCCACGCCTTTACAGGATGCGACACTACAAGTAGAGTGTTTGGAATTGGAAAATCGTCGGCGGTAAAAGAACTGGTCTCTGACATGTCCTTTCGTCAACAGGCATCTGCATTCAGTGTGGCTACAGAGAGAGAAGATATCATAAAAGCTGGTGAAAGAGTTTTCGTGAAATTGTTCAATGATGACACAGACATAGGTCTGGACAAATTGCGCCATGTCCGCTTTTGTGAAAAAGTGGCAGCATATTCAACATTCGTCGAGCCGAAACAATTGCCTCCAACTGCAGCTGCAGCAAAATATCATTCAATGCGTGTCTACTATCAAGTTCAGGAGTGGATGGGACAGAGGCCGTGGGACATGTTGCCTGAGAACTGGGGATGGGAACTACGAAATGGTCGTCTATATCCCATTCTCACAGATCTGCCACCAGCCCCCGAGCACCTGCTTAGAATTATCAAATGTAACTGTAAGACTGACTGCGGCTCAGCACGGTGCAGCTGTAAGAAATATGAAGTCTTTGAAGGGCATTTAGATGTAAGAAATATGGTCTGGAATGCTCTCCAGGATGTGGTGAATGTAGGGGAGTCAGCTGCAGCAACTCAATATATGTTGAAGATGACATCTAATATAATATTAGAGTCGTACGATGCATCCCTACTGGCTTCATATCATCATGTGAGGTTTGTTTAAAAACATTTAATTCCGTTCACTAACTACATCCTGTCTTATCAAAGTTTATGTGACGTGACTGTACCTTCTGCATTTTCTGACAATGTTATTATACTGATTTAAGTTCACGTAATATTGTAAATACGGTAAATACTTACACACGTTTAGTTCATACTGTCTTGTGTTCAACATACACATAAAATGAATTGATGATTAGAAATTAGAATTATGGTCTTGTTGCTTGTATTCATGTTAAATACGGTAAATTGGAAGTTTTATATTACAAGTGTGTGTGTGTGTGTGTGTGTGTGTGTGTGTGTGTGTGTGTGTGTGTGTGTGTGTGTGTTTGTGTATCACAAATAGGCTGTGCACTTGAATTTAATTTCAGTGATAAATGCCCTTTTTCGTGACAAATCTCTATATAGTTTACTCATTTAATCGTCTTGTAACGAACAAACATGCACGTGCTTTTTGGCGGGAAAGATACAATTTTCGTTCATTATACATTCCTATACTTTTTGTATCTTAAAATACATATTACGTGGATTACAAAACAGAAGGGTCAACTTTATTGCAATTTGTTCTAGGTTGAGCTGTATATGAGCTAGGATGACTGGACTAGATAGTTTCCGGTAGCTTCTTGTTGAGGGTGTCTGGGAGTACCAGAGCCAGAAGGGCCGCCAAGATGCCTATGCCCCCGAACACCAGCATGGGAAGAATCTGGTCAAACCGTGCTGATACGTGCACCACCTGTAATCTGGTGATACTTGTAAAGATTCTACTTCTATAGGAATTATATAAATTGATAAATTGTCACTGCCATATATATAGGTGAACATTCAGCAAGGGTATCCATCACTACATTATCAAAGGAGCGTTGCAAATTCATTATGTATGTTACATAGCATTGACTACAAGGCATATCCACCTGTTGATGATCAGTTAACGAAGACGTACCCCCTATTTGAAAGAAGAATCTCTCTTCATTTTTCTACTTCTATGAAATAAAACCTAAAACGTAAGAAATTTCCACAGTCAGTTTTGTATACTTACCAGGTCAGCAATGGAGGGGAAAAATAAACAGTCAACTCTGCAACAATTGGAACTCAATGACAATCCAAATGCCCTTGATTTTGTCGGCATGTGTTTAGCCGTGAGTGAGTAGCGACACATATGGCAGCCGAGGCGCAAATAGCCCCGATGATGGCAAGGATGCTAATTGCCTATCTCCCCGCTAAACGAATGGAGGTGATTTAGTTTGTCTTTCATACAACGATATTAAAATATCAGAACAGAACATGGCTTGTTTCGTATTTCTGAATTCTTTCTAGGCGAACACACACACACGTGTGTGTGTGTAATATATCCAATATTTAACGTCACATCGGCACTAGCGCCGCCATATCGTGACGAGAACGAGTAATTACATAAATACAAATGAATTAGTAGCCCATAGATTGTAAGAACCTGTCAACGAAGGACAGTAAAACTAACTAGAATATCACAGAGTAGAATGTAAATCTAGCGATTAGACCTGAAACAATGTATCAATAGAGGACAATACAATGTAAAAATGAGCTATAGGTTGCCAACAACTGAAAGTAGATTGCCATACTAAGGACCATGGGGACGTACAGTACATTTGCTTCCTGGATGGATCCTAGCTGGATTTACATCATCCCTTCAGCTGTTAGCAATTTAGACACATCTAGCCATACAGTAAAACAACACTTATCCTACAATTAAAAACCTGGAAAATTTGCATTTAAGTCAAATGTTTTGGGAATTAAGTACCTTCTCAGGAGGACAATTATTTTACAGTACTTCAACCCCCTTTGACCGTACAGCCACTAACGATTTGAGCTACTAATTTAATCTTCCAATTATAAAACATTTATCTATTTACAATTCATTTAACAAATCTAATTCCTTTAACAATGCAGTAATTAAACGAGGACTAATATTGCTAAAAAGATCCTTCATAGTTCGTGAAACAAAATACTGACACCTTGTGATGGAATACTCAACACAGTCAAGCAGGATATGTTTTACTGTGAATTTTTCATCACAAGGGATACAAAACAGAGGATTCTCACCTTTAAGTAAATATTCATGCCTACATCTTGTTTGGCCCATGCGACATCGTCGCATGATGTCCTCTTCAAATCTGGACTGACAACCAAAGTAGGTGTAACCAGTATAGGGTTTTATTGCATGTATTTTAATACCTACTTCCTCTGCATCAGATCGCGAATGTAAGATCTGATGACAGCTACATAATCAGAGTATGGAATAGGAAGTGGTGTCACAGATGTGTTGAGTGCTTCCTTAGCAGCAGTGTCGGCCGTTGTGTCACCAGAAATGCCAACATGACTGGGTAACCAACAAAAGACGATGTCGAATTGACCAGTAGCAAGATCATTATGCAATGCATTAATTTCAAAAGTGGATGTTTACATGATACGTTTTAGTAGCCTGAAGACAAGAATATGGCGTTTGCTTCAGCTGTGAAAATAGAGCTGTTATCGGGTAATCTAGAAGATATTGTTCTGGATCCAATGACAGTGGCACAAGTCAATGCGCCACCGTCCTTGGACCCATCGGTAAATTAGGATTTGTAATTGTTATATTTATTCCTTAATTGATTATATTCTTGTTTATATTGTAATTCATTAGTTTCTGATTTTTTGAAAGTTGCTTATGTTAGGTCGACTTGTGGCCTAACGAGTTGCCAAGGAGGAGAAGAAATAAGACGGAAAGGAGATATATTCCTAGCTCAATACCGGCAGCGGAAATGAATGGTTTAATTCTGAGCCCAAGAGGCGGAACAAGAAACGACTTCTTGTTATACAAATCCTCATAGAGAGGATTGAAGACACAGTTATATGCAAGGTTAGATTCGAGTTACAGTTTTGTAATATATTGTAAAGCGAAGTTCTAAACCGTCCCAGGCAAAATCTGTGCTGGACATGACTGGGTAACCAACAAAAGTCTGTGCTGGACAGAATGAAGAATATTAAGGTTGCTTTTGCAGGCTCCACCACATACGGTTGGGCCATAATCAAGTTTAGATCGCACCAGCGATCTATATAAGTGACGAAGGGTAGCTTGATCCCCTAGTTGCCGTTCAGTAATATGCATACTTTTACCGTGACATGAAATATTAAAATGATCCACAAAAAGTGATCCATCAATGGAATCGTTTAAAACCTTGTACGATCATTTGCGGCCAGTACGATCCATTATTAGAAAACAGGAAATGTATGCAGCCGCCTCTGCCATGGCGAACAAGAAGAAGTTGAGGTAGATGTTATCAGAAAGGTTGCCGAATTTCAAAGCTTTTTCACTCAGTCTGATTCACGACATGATTGTTTATCTACTCTATACAACATACTTCCTGGGAGAAAGAAATCTCTTTCTGAAACATTCTAACGGTTAGTAATCTCTTTATTCTTTATCAAACGTATTTTTCAGTGGCGGTCACCAGAAACTTTAAACTTTAAAATACTAGCCACATAAAGAGACTGTCCATTCTCAAAATATTATCCCACTTGATAAGTACAATCATAATGCCAAAGGTACATATAAACTTTAATGGAGGGATCAAGGGGGGTATGCCCACCATCGGCATTGAAAACAGCAGTGCATCGACAACGCATATATCCTGTCAAACGTGCAAGGAAGGCTTGTGGGATGTCAGATTCTCCCAAGTTCTGTTGCAAGGTCAAGGACGTCATCCGGCGGATGCGGAAGACGGCGTAGACGTCGATCAATCCCATCCCAAACACGCTCTATCGAGTAGAGATCTGGTGAATTTGAAGGCCAAGGCATTAAGTCAACCTTGTGGTGTTGCAAGAAATCCATAGCAACCCTTGCCGTATGAGGGCGGGCATTGTCCTGTTTGAATGTTAACCCAGATCCCTGACGTTGTAGAAAAGGAATAGCCACAGGAGGAAGAATCTGATCCCCGTAACCCACAAGTTAGTATGCCCTGAATAATCACCAAAGGAGGTCTTTGGCGTGCTTTTATTCCACCCCAAACCATCACGGAATGACCACCAAAGCGGTTTCTCTCCAAGACACAGGCCTGTGCATAACGTTCTCCCACGCGTCTATAGGCACGTTGACGTCCATCGCAATGGGAAATGTCTGGTCTGGTCACATCTGTAAAACACAACATGTCTCCACCAAAACAAGGGCCTGCGCACATGATTTTGGCACAACATTCGGCGAGTTTGTTGATGAAGTTGCGTCAGGAAAGGTCGTATGACGGGACGTCGTGGTCTGATCCCATGATGACGTTAACGTTGTCGAACGGTGTTGGGGTGAATACGGCGAGGTCCTGGGATGGTCCGTCAGTCATCACTGCAGTCTGAAACCTGTGACGAAGATGGGTCACCCTTATCTATCTGTCCTGTCTTGACGTTGTTACACGTTGGCGCCCTAACGTGGCCGATTGATGACGTCACTTGTGCTCTGGTAACGACTCACCAGTGCAGAAGTGGTATCCCGGTGGCAGTGGAAATTAGGTCTCGCAGATGTTACTGGTTGCTATTGCGGCTTTGATTCTATTTTTGCAAAATAATCTTCTGTATACTGCAAACCTATTGCCGTTACAGATTCTTTGGGGAACGAATTCGTAAATATATGATCAAATAAGATGATCACCATTCGCCGCATCATCACTGATCACTTCAAAAGATTCCAGAATAGTTCTTTTATTACCTCTTGTCTTTCGATATCGACTTCATTAAAAACATGCGGATCTATTTGTACTTTATTTTCCTCAGCAGTATATGTTATTATTCTTTTAGCTTCGTCTTTTTGACATGTTTGAGAAGCCATCGCGGGGACTCGGAAGAAAAACTGTGTGATGAGAAAATCATAACCATCCTTATCTTAACTAAATAATATCAATCAGTCAACCAACCAACCAACCAACCAACCAACCAATCAATTTATTTCGGTAATAGGGGCCTTAGGCCCAGAGTACAAACAATATACATTTATTGTGTCGACTCACAAATTAGAGTGTGAATGGTAGTCATTCAAGCAAGTACATTTTCGAGCAGTAGTAATTATAAACTGACATTATGATAGTACAAAAGATGACAGTTAACCCTCTTACATTAGGGAAGTTGCAACAATGTATAAGAGTTAGGTGCATTATTCTGAAAAAGAGCTAGATGTATGTGTCTTATGCAATATGCTGTAGACAGGCGTAATGATTCATGGCAAGTATTATCTATTCGTATACGTAAATAATCACAAAGTTTAATAAAAGTTACAAGTCAACGATTAACTAAATAAGTTCATAATGTTAGAAACACTTGCAATCCTTACATGTACAACCGTGCAATCCTTACATGTACAACCGTGCAATCCTTACATGTACAACCGTGCTAAAGTAAGTCACCAAAGAAAACAACAGATCATGACCAATATTCTCTTATATTCTCAAGACTCTATTTAAGTATAGAATAAACTTCTGTCTTGACATTCTTCCATTGATGTTTTATTAACAATTATAGCATTATCACTATATCTCACAGTCCATTTGATACATAACGCACACTATAAATCCAATCTACATATAAAAGTACATTATCAAATTCCAAAATTTCCTATAAATAAGCAAAGAGAACAGTTGGAACGCTGACTATCAGCTGACGTGTTCTCCAGTTTTTAAAGAGATAGGCTGCCAGAGCTGTGATCATGCTCCCCGCGCTCCAGAACAGGTTGAAGGTAACTCCTGCCCACACACGCTTAGAGGGGCCGACTATCTTCATGCCTGTTCCAAGGTGAGTGAGTGAGTTTAGTTTTACGCCGCACTCGGCAATATTCCAGTTATATGGCGGCGGTCTGTAAATAATCGAGTCTGGACCAGACAATCCAGTGACCAACAACATGAGCATCGATCAGCGCAATTGGGAATCGATGACACGTGTCAACCAAGTCAGCGAGTCTGATCACCCGATGCCGTTAGTCGCCTCTTACGACAAGCATAGTTGCCTTTTATGGCAAGCATGGGTTGCTGAAGACCTATTCTAGCCCCGGACCTCCACGGGTCTCTGTTCCAAGGTATATATGTGGCAGAGTCAACTTTGTATATAGCAACTGTTGTAAATAAAATAAACATGTGAATCTTACAAAAATAGTGTGCCATAATATTATTTAATGAGATATACAAATTCATCTACAATCTAACCATTTTATCACTTATTTTATATCCAACATTTTATATCATAACCTTAGCTCTCTAAACATCAATTAATCCGGTCTTAATGTATAATCTGTTTCATCAATACTTAAGTGCACCGCATTCGTTTCTCCTTGCAATCCCTTTCAAAGCATGTCCCTTGCTAAGGCTAGTGTGTAGAATCTATTGTTCTGTGTTCATCCAAGCGTATAAGATATTTCATATTTGGGATTTCACTTTCTTAGTAAAATACCAATTCTAGTACCTTTTCGGTTGAGTCCCATTCGGGATTCGAATCCGCACCCTCAGAGCTAATCTAATCGCCAGCACACAAAGTCAGCCGCCTAGCCCGCTCAGCCACCGCGACTTCCCAGATGAGACTCAACCAAACAAGTACTAGAATTTGTACTTCGCTAATAAAGTGAAATCCCAAATATGACATACGTTGCATTTGACCACTTCCTAAATGGCATCGTGTAATCACAAGCGCATAAGAGATCAAGGTATTTACAGGTTAATCTGATCTAGTTCTTTGCCAGTCTCTCATGTGGTCATCGTCGCACAGGTTGTGGTATTTGTTTCACATTCATTAGGATCGAGATCATGGTCATCTGGACTGTGTCTTATGCATAAAGGTTAGTAATCTCTAGTGTATATATTTCTTGTCCTTGCTATCTGTATTTCACAGCTGATGGTTATATTGTCTATGGTTTATAGTATGTTTAATCTCAGTATTCACTTTTCATTATGTACAAATACTTTATGTGATGGCAACTCGCAGTGCAGTGAGTTATGCAATTGCTATATCATGTAATTATCAACAGCATAGTATTACATATAATTATCACATTCTATTTCATCTAAGTATGATACTTAGTAATGATCTTACTTTTCATATTCCTACTATGTTAAAGCTATTATTAGCATAAATGAATGCTTGTATGGATGTATGTGCGTATGTATGGTTAGATGTTTATAGCCTTTACATTAGTTACTCTTTTAATCGTTGTAAATATCATTATCTGCATACGGTACTTATCCATCCAGCAGATAGCTTGAACATGACGTAGATGGTCTATTGTTACTATTGTTTCAACTATATTTTGTATATTATGTAATATCCATGATATGTGTAATATTTACCCAATCAGTGCCATGTAATTAATTCATAGGTGTACAAAATTCAGATAAATATCAGAGAAATTGTCATAGTAATGTATTTACGATTAGCAGCTGTGTATGGACATGTATGTGGTTAAACTTAAGTATCTGCACAGACTAATATGCAGTAATGAGATATGTACCAGTAATTGATTTCAAACTTATGTTGTTTTTAAACATGTTCCAGGCTTAATTAATTTTATTACATTCCTTGTAATAAAAGTCCACCCGCCTAACATCCCAGTGGCTTTGTGATTTTTTCAACACTGAATGATAATTGCATCCTAACGCTACTACATTTTGGAGCCCCCAGTGAGTAGTGATGGGCAGGACACCGCTATAGATGTGTCTACGTCAGCCATAGACGTAGTGATGACCACAACAGCCATGGACAACGTCCACAACACCGATTGGCGAATAGACTCTGAGTTTGATTTCATATGCATATGGATCGCGATGTTTGAATTCTACATATGGACACTTGTGTGACCTTTGCATATGGACACCTGCGTGACCTTGGCATATGGACACTTGCGTGATCTTGATCTGCTTGTGAAGTTCGGCCAATAGCACCTCATGTGATTTCATGCTATCCATGTTTTGAATATTATTTCTGCATTTGTTTATGTTGTTGCCTTAATTGAATTAACTTAGGGGTCCTCCTTTCGTAAATTGCCCCGGAGCTAGTATTTCATGTTATTTCGTTGGTGACACCCGTGAACGGCCACCGCCTCATGGTGGGTGCTGGGTAACGCTAAGAGCCGTTCATCCCCTTCGTGAACCCAGGGGGATATTTGGTCCACCAACCTGTTGGCCGTGGGTTGCGGCCCTGTGTTGGCGGAGAAAGTGATCCTGGTGGTTGACGGCAATAGGGGCCTGTAAACGTGTTCCTGTTGCTCAATACACCACTTTGACTCTGACTTCGCCTAGACGGGTGGTTAAATGGGCCCGGTTCAACCAATCGGCTGGTCATGCCAAGCCCTGAGCACTAAATTTCATTGCTCTGTCATATTTTGGCTTGGTTCTATTTGGATGCAATGTTGAATTGTTTTATTTTGTGTATAGTATAATATATGAATTTTCAGTTTTGTGAAAATTTGCCTAGATGCCGGTGCCAGAAGGCGATGGCTCATGGGCCAAACTGGTAGGCCTTACTACTGGTGTATATCATGTATATATCCCTGGTATCTGTCTGATGGACATCCACAGGCAATAGGATATCGCCTTTATTAGCACTCGGTGGCGGTGGGGAGTAGGGATAATGAAACTTAATCATACAACCATGGTTTTTCCAACCCCCATAAAAAAATCAAAACGTACACTGGAAGTTGATTCAGAGAATGATTATATGATTCCTAGAACAAAATCAGTGGAGTATTGGCCCCGATTCTTGGTGATGGAAACAGCCGATAAGACACCAATCAGATTAAACCCTTTTGCAGTTGCAAAGGGAATTTATGGAATCGAAGGTGATGTAAAAACTATCAAACGTCTGAGGACTGGATCTATTCTCATTGACTGTGCCAGGCGACAGCAAGCCACGAACCTAATGTCAATCGAGGAACTTGTCGGTATATCTGTGTCTGTATCTCCTCACAGACCCTTGAACACCAGCAAAGGCATCATAAGAGATCGTGATCGACTCTTTGATGACATGTCAGAGTTGGATATGATTTCGGAAATGTATGATCAAGTGGTTACGTTTGTGAAACGATTTACCAGGCGACAAGGCACTGAAACGTTCAAAACAAACACTTACTTATTTTCTTTTTCATCTCCAACGGCACCAAAATCAGTTAAAGCAGGGTACTGCAACTTGCATGTTGAAATGTCCATACCAAATCCATTGAGATGCTTTAAATGTCAAAAGTTTGGTCATGGGTATAGTTCGTGTAAGAACAAAATCACGTGCGCACACTGTAGCCAAACTTCCCATGTTACAGAAGATTGTACCAGTGATGTTAAAAAGTGCCAGAATTGTTCTGTAGCGCACTCATCATCGAGCAAAGCCTGCCCAATATGGAAAAAAGAAATGGAAATAAGTAAAAAAATGTACAAAAAGTATTTCTTTCACTGAAGAAAGAAGCTGGTATCCACTGCAGAACAGACTGAAACATATGCTTCTGTTCTCAGAAGCAACATTTTCTTTAGCAACAGTTCAGTGTCAAACAGATTTGACATGGATCAGTTCTGTAAATCCTGTGCCATACTCTTCAACAGCAGATCCATTCCCAGCTGAACAGATTTCTGATTCTTCAGAACCTACTACTGTGACACCGCCTCAGAGATCAGAATCACATAATGATTCATCACCTAACTCCAAATCTAGGAAAGAAAGGAATGGTTTAGCAAGACATAAAATTGACTCTTCCTCTCGCAGCAAACAGACTGAGAGGATATCCAAAGGATCAAATGATCCTATAAAACTTTACAACAAGTTTGGATCACTGGAACGGATGGATGTTTCCGAAAACATCCATCGCAGGACAACTAGTGTATCGCCTACAAGAAATTGGCGTGTCAGATCTCCAGTCATTCCGCCAAAGAGATGAATAGTTCACAACCTTTAATTCAGTGAAATTGTAGAGGATTTAAAACACATTTTAATGATTTACAATTGTTGGTCCAAAACTACAAACCATCAGCTTTCTGTCTGCAGGAAACATTTTAAAGCAGACAGACACAATAAAATTACGTCAGTACAACTCAGTGGCCCTTTCTCTCATTGGTGAAAGGGCCACTGGATGTTCTTCTATCGTAGTGAGAGAGGGAGTGATCCACAGCCGTGTCAAAGTGAACAGTAATCTCCAGGCTGTTGCCGTTCGTATTACATTAAATGTGGTGTTTACACTGTGTTCTTTGTACATTCCTCCTTCTTCTGTTCTTCATCAGTCTGATCTTCAGTCATTATATGATCAATTACCTAAACCGTGTGTCATCATGGGTGATCTGAATGGCCACAATCCGCTCTGGGGTGGTCTATACACAAACACTAAGGGCAAGGTCCTAGAAGATTTTATTACCAATAATGACTTACGTATTTCTGATGATGATTCAAATATATATCCACAATCTGCTACAGGCACATACTCCTCACTTGCTTTGTCACTGACAGATTCAAGTCTACTCACCGAATTCGAATGGTCAGTTCATCATGACCTTTGTGGAAGTTTTCCAACTTTACTTTCATTCATTCATTCCTTCGGCCAGTATTCCACCTTCAACAAGATATAATTTTACAGAGGCAAATTGGTCTTCATTTGAGACATTATGCCTACGTAAAATTACACCAGAATTAATTTCGGATACTTCTATCCCTATTGAAATCTTTTCAGAAGCACTACTGGTAATTGCAAATGAAACTATTCCTAAATCTTCTACAAATCCACACATACGAAAACCATGGTATACTGACAACTGTAAACTAGCCAGAAAAGCAGAAAAATGTTTACGTAATCACCCTACAGTCCACGATTTAAACAAATTCAAGATATCAAATGCTAAAGCCCAAAGCATCTTCAAACAATCAAAACGCCAGTCTTGGCAGACGTATGCATCTAAACTCAGTTCTATTCTAAAGTTTGGAATATGATACAGAAAATTAAAGAAAAAGGTTCCGGATCCCGTGTTCACCATCTGATTTAATTTCGCTTCTGATAATGGTGAGGAGTATAATGAACTTTTCTCCTTACACGAATTGCGCACTGTCTTAGGGCAAGCACATGATACAGCAACAGGAGGTGATAATATTCATTATCATTTATTGAAACATTTACCTGACACTTGTCTTGAAATACTATTATGTATTTCGTGGCGGAATGCTGTCGTCATTCCTGTACCTAAACGTGGTCGGGATCATACAGACCCTTCTAGTTATAGGCCAGTATCTCTTACCAGCTGTTTATGTAAGACCATGGAGAGACCGAGTGATATCCGATCTTGACACAAATAATCTTATAACAAATACTATTATTCAGTGTGGTTTCAGAAAAGATAGAAGTACTATAGACCATTTGGTTAGATAGAAAACGTTTGTAAAGGATGCTATCATCGAAAAACAACATGCTGTGTCCATATTTTTCGATTTAGAAAAAGCTTATGATACGACCTGGAAGTATGGAATTATAAACGATCTTCGTGGAATGGGTTTGAGAGGCCGCTTGTGTCAATTTATATCTGAGTTTTTAGCAGATGCGCAATTTCAGGTACGTGTGGGCTCCACCATGTCTGATATGTACGATCAAGATCAAGGTGTACCACAAGGTAGTATATTATCGGTAACGTTATTCAGCATAAAAATAAACAGCTTATCTAAAGTTTTAAATGAATCCATTGATGGATCATTATTTGTAGATGATTTTGATGTGTCATGTCGAGGTATAAATATCACACGATTGAGAGACAATTACAGATGTGTCTAAATAAATTTAAGGATTGGTCAGAACGAAATGGTTTTAAATTTTCAAAAACTCAAACCAATTGCATCCATTTGTTTCAGAATTGCATCTTGCCGGCACTCCAATTAAAATTGTAAAAGAGGCTAGATTCCTGGGATTGATATTCGATCAAAATCTTACTTTCTTACCTCATATTAAATGTCTGAGGGCTGAATGTCTGAAAGCACTTCATTTATTAAAGGTTGTTTAAAATTCAAAGTGGGGAGGGGACCAAAAGACCCTTCTCCACTTATACAGATCACTCGTCCGTTCTAAACTCGATTATGGTTCCATCATTTATGGTAGAGCCTGCAAAAGTAATCTTAAACTATCAGATTCTGTTCCAAGGTCTTAGATTGTGTCTTAGATCTTTCCGAACTTCACCTGTTGAAAGTCTTTATGTGGAGGCTGATGAGTCATCTCTAAAACATCTCCGTATAAAACTATCCTTACAATATATCACAAAACTATATTCTACCAAGTCTAAACCTGCATACATCTATGTATTTAACACTCTTTATGAGGATTTGTACAATAAAAAGTCTTCTCTAGTTCCGTCTCTTGGAATACGAATTAAACCATTGATTGCTGCTGCCAGCATTGAGCTGGAAGGTATATCTCCTTCTCGTCTTCTTTCTTTTCCTCCTTGGCAATTGGTGAGGCCACAAGTTGACCTTACACTGACAACATTTTAAAAAATCAGAAAGTAATGACCTTCAATTTAAACAAGGATTTAATTAGTTAAAAAGTAAATATGATGCATACAAATTCTTATACACAGATGGATCCAAAGATCCTCTGTTATTGGATCTCGAATAATATCTTCCCGGTTACCTGACAATAGCTCCATTTTCACGGTAGAAGCTAATGCCATACTCACAGCTCTTAAATATATTAATAAGCAACCTAAATATAACCATTACCCAATATTTTCGGATTCTCTTTCTTGCCTTCAGGCGATTACAAATGTGTCTTCTCAACATCCACTTGTAATTGAAATCATTGAATTATATAATGATCTTGCTACTGGTCAGTGTGACGTCGTCATTTGTTGGTTACCCAGCCATGTGGGAATCCCTGGTAACACAATGGCTGATTTCGCTGCTACGGCCGCACTCAACAAATCTGTGACACCACTTCTTATCCCATACTCAGATTATAAAGCTACAATAAGATCTTATATCCGAGATCTGATGCAGAAGAAGTGGGACACTGAAGTAGGTATCAATAAATTACATGAAATAAAACCCTATATTGGTTACACCTACCTGGGTTGTCAGTCCAGATTTGAGGAGGTCATTATGCGACAATGTTGTATTGGCCATACGCGGTATACATATGAGTACTTGCTGAAAGGTGAGGATCCTCCGTTTTGTATCCCTTGTGATGAAAGAATCACAGCCAAGCATGTTTTGCTTGGCTGTGTTGAACTCTCCCTCACAAGGGATAACTATTTCAAATCACAAACTATCTTTTTAGTAATGTTAGTTATCATTGCGTTTTTAAATGAATTAGATTTGTTACATGACTTGTAAATAGATAAATATTTTGTGATCGGAAGTTGAATTAGCAACTAAGATTGTTAGTGGCTGTACCCTTAAAGGGGGTTGAAGTACCGTAAAATTATTGACCTCCTGACAGGGTGCGTAAGTCCCAAAACAGCTGAAGTCACATTTAATCGTTTCCTTTTTAGCGGTAGAATATGTGTCATTTTAATTTGTGGCAAATCTTGCATACAGTCGCCAGCAGCTGAGGAGATGGTGTAAATACAGCTTGGGACCATGCAGGTAGCAGAGGTACTGTAAGTCCCCATGGTCCCTAATATGGTGATCTACCCTCTGTTGTTGGCGATCTATGGCCTGTTTTTATATTGTACTGTCCATATAGTGATACTATTATATTTTTAAGTTTCCACGCTGGTTTTACTACTATCTGTGGTAGCCTAGTGTTTTTACTGTGCATCTTCGACAGGTTCTTCATAATATGCATAATTATATATTTCTTTTTTATGTCACGTATGTTCCCGTCACGATATGGCTGCAATATTGCCGATGTGACGTTAAATATTAACTCACTCACTCACTCATTTCGTTGATTATATTCTACTGTAAATTTATTGTATTGTCTTTGGCTAAGCATTAGTTAAGATTTAGTTCCATAAATTAATTACTAGTATTACGTACACATCTGCGCTATACAACCACATGCATCTGTGTGTATGAATGTGTATTAGTAGTGTTAGGTAGTTAGCAGTTTAGTTTAGTTAACTGTTCTTCCATATCCTAATAAACCTGTAGGTGCAGGTTGTTCTAGTTAGTTGTGTTCATAGTTTTGTATTTTAGTATGTTGGTTCTCCTTTGTTGTTCAGTGGTAGGGTGTGTTTTGTGTTCATTAATTCATTTGGTTATTTCATTCTGGTAATTACGTGTTGTCCATTCATTGTTTGCTTCTGATTCCTTCATTTCATATTTGCTTGGTATTATCCATTATGTAAGGTACACTTGCACCCTCTCTACCTGCCTTTGTTCATTATCTAAACACAAGTCAACATGTAACTTACTCAAACATTTAACTTATACTCTTTAAGGGTAAACCTCCACACCACCTAGGTAAAGAAATATAAACAGTACTTAAATACTACATTTAAACTGTCTTCACGTGCTTTGAAGTGTACTTTGAAAGTTGCATCTCGTATTTCACGTGTGTATGTCGTCATATTCTCCAACATGGCTGAAGTGAATTAACACTGAGAAGTCTGAAATTTTCAATAATTTGTACTCAGCAAACAGGACCAAGATACAAAAATTTCACAAGAGAGGTTTCATGTACAATACAGTTAGATCTAAGGTAATGGGTCACAAATATAATGTAAACTCACCGAAATCTTGGCGTGGGAGAGAGATCTGAATCTAAATATAACACAGCGAACGGTCAGGCAACGGTTATGTAGGTCAAGCATTGACGGAGAGGCTGGCAGGTATATGTACTCCAGTTAATCCGTGTGTATTCGGATGTCAACACAACCAGCCTTTATAGACAAAGTCACTAATTCTGGAATATTCGAGCACATACGACCGTCGCCATCAACGTAGAAGCTTCTAGTAGTCTCCCGGAAGAGCTCACAACTAATCAAAACACAGTCAAAGGGAGGTAACTGTAGAGATCTACCTTAAAGGCCTTCTGATAAAATACTAATGGCACTGAACGTTTATGATACGAAATGTGACCTATGATAATAATCACTTAACACTTTAAACATTGTGACCCAAATAATAATTACTACTGAATCAATAACACAATTTACAGAAAATACACTCTCGTAGCAGCATGCAGACTTGAGGACATCTTCGATGAAGCCATCATGTTAGGAAAAGTGAAGAATGGAGAAAGGGATGTCTTACTTCACGACACTTTATGGACTGGGCTTCGCTTGGAACTGAAGGACATGTCAAATAATAGGTATGACCAAGGAGGATCACTGAAGCCTTTCTCAAGTACCTGCGACAATTGAAACAGGATCTACAACAGATGCAACCAGCAGCAAGGAGATCTACATCTAGTAAGTCATCCATAACTAGCCACCCAGGAACTGGACACTCCCACCAAGGCCATGAGGTAACAAGACTTTCTATCAAGGTCGTGGACGTGGCAATCCGACAGGTCGTGGTGATGCAGGATGGTTCCAAGGACTTCAGACCATGGATGACATTCCTAAATGTTTTCAATGTGGACAACCAGGTCACATTCAGCGTGGATGCCGTACACTACTTATTTGCTAAAAACTTGAAGGGGCCTAGGACACAAGGTCAACTCCCATCAACAGTTAGTGTCCCAGTTGGCTGTCAAGCCAACTGAAACCAACATTCTTGTAAACGGAATTAAGACGAAGGCTTTGCTTGACACTGGAACTACGATCTCATCTATAGCTGAGGCATATTATCGACAAAACTTTCCTGATGTTCCCCTGGAACCACTGAACCAGCTTCTTCATGTCGAGTGCGTGGATGGAGAACTTCTACAGTACAGTGGCCTCATTGTTGTTGATATGGAGGGTTCAGGGAGTGCATACACCAAGATACAGAGTATGCCAGACAGCCAGTAGAACATGACAGCATCTGCAATACGTGTCATATTTTGGATTTCACTTTCTCAGTAAAGTACAAATTCTAGTACTTTTTTGGTTGAGTCCCATGTGGGATTGGAACCCGCACCCTCAGAGACAGGCACCTAACCGGCAGCACACAAAGTCAGCCACCTAGTCCGCTCACCCACCACGACTTCCACTCAGGACCAACATCTCATCCATATACCTCAACCAGTGTCAGGACAAGTTTTTGGAGCTAGGTTTCTCCAGCAAGCCAATCTCCATACGCCATGGTACTTAGCCTTCAGGAGTATAGTGCTAAGGGAGAAGGAACTAGCCAAGAAAAACTTTACCTCATTGAGGTTAGTCCGTAGACTTCTTAAATTTCACTGCACAATGTTTTTAAAGAAAAATCTTTTTGTGGGTTAATAGGGGATCTACCCCTCACCCCTTTCAAGGGCAACAAGCTATATGAACTGGTATGGAAGTTTTCTGACACTTCCATGGCCTCAAGCAATCCGTATTTATTGAAGAGTTTATCTGAAACCTTCGGGGCTCTGCCACTCCTTTTTGAAGATTCTGTTCTTGAGTCAGTTTTACTTTGAACAATATCCTTTGACTTTGTTTGTGATCGTGATTTGTGAGCTGACTGAGATTGTTCTCCAGAAACCGATGAAGTCTGACTTCAGGGCTGTGACGGGACTGTATATAGCAACGGAGAGTTGACAGAAGATGTCAAGGTTTGAGTAGACTGTTCGGGTGCAACAAACTGAGGATTGTTTGTTTTAACCCACCTCAAGTCTGTCTGGTAATGTATCGACGAGGCGGTTACTTTTGAAATGTATTCAGGAGGAATTCTAAAAACTGATACATACGAGTGAGTTAATATTTATCATCACATCGGCAATATTGCAGCCATATCGTGACGAGAACAAGCAATAATGAGAAGTAATTATAGAATGAATGAATATAAGAAACTAAAACCCTGTCGACGAAGAATAGTAAAACCACTAGTATATATCACTGATATCTTTTTAAGACTAGTAATTAATATAAATCTAAAACAGTTTAACAATAGACAACACTACAATATAAAAATGGGCTACAGACTGCCAACAACTGAAGGTAGATCACCATACTAGGGACCAAGGGGACATACAGTACCTTCGCTACCTGCATGAACCCTAGTTGGATTTACATCATCCCCTCAGCCGTTAGCAATTTAGACACAACTAGCCAAAAATTAAAAATACACATATGATACGATTAAGAACAGTGGAAAGTTTAAATTTACTGCGAATGTATCAGGACTTACGTAACCTCTCAGGAGGACAATAATTTACAGTTATTTAACCCCCCTCGAGGATACAGACACTAACCATCGGAGTTCCTAATTCAAACTTCCGATAATAAAATATTTATCTATTTACAAATTCGCTATCAAATCTAATTCTTTTAAAAATGAAATAAAACAATGAGGTGTATTTTCGTTAAATGATACATACAATTCAGTGTGTGCTGTAGATTCTGTTTTTTTGGCATCAGAAAAGCTTGTGTTCTGGGTGAATTCAATTTTATTTATTTCCATTTGTTTATTCGAAATTGGACAGTCTTTGAAGAACAATTTGTACACTTTTAAGGTCACTGTTACAGTCTTCTGTGACATGAGTAGTCTCACTGCAGTGGGCTCATGTTATGAGCTTGGTGCAAGTATTAACACCGTCCTCATAGTTCTGACGTCTAAGACATCTCAAAGGATTTGGGTTGTACACGTCAACTGAAATGCTACAGTAATTTGCTTTAACAGACTTCGGGGATTCGGAGATGAGAATGAGAATAGATATTAAGTATTTGTTTGGATCGTTTCATTGTTTCTGCGAGTCGTGAATCTTTTAACATAAGTTCTTCCCAGATGTTTCATCTCAGAAACAATATCTAGGACTGATATGTCAGCAAAAAGTCCATCTCTGTCTCTGTTTTACTAGTATTCGGAGTTCTGTGGGCAGTGAAAGACACAGGGATTCCAACAAGTACTTCTGTTGACATCAGGTTAGTTGCTTGCTGTTTTCTGCTGCATTCAACCAACAGAGAGTCTGAACGCACGCGTGTGATGTTTTATACTTTACCTGCAATGCCATGTAGACCCTTGGAAATTGTAAAAGTGTTCAGATTCAGTGGTGTCGTGTCCACAGTTTCCATGACTAAAAATCGTAGCCAATAGTCGATTGGATTGGAAGGTCGTTGGTCGTCATCATCGTTGTCGAGTTGACGTTTGTTCCGTTTGGGGAGGGTTTGTTATTCCATATGTTTTATCATCCAAGCTCCTCACTTACTATGGGGTATCACAAGGACAATGTTACACACAAGCGGGCGTCCGACTTGCAGCACCAAGGATACTCGGATGATATACTCCAGCAGAAAAACTAAAACATTAATAATTCCAAATCAAATTTGGTGCAATTACAGGAAGTCAATGCACAGGGCCTGGCATGACCAGCCGATTGATAGAACCGGGCCGATTCTACCATCCGTCTAGGTGAAGTCAAGGCCAAAGTGGTGTGTTGGGTATAGGAACGCTGTTCATAGCTCCTATGCCCTCAACCACTAGAATCCTTCCTCTACCAACACAGGGGCGCAACCCACGGCATTCAGACCGCCCAATTTGGTCTCCTTTTACGACCAAAAATGGGGTGCTGTGGACACATTCTGTCCCGGATCCACACGGAAGAAGAGTACATGGCGTTACGCAACAACCACCACGAGGAGGTGGTTCTTCAGGTGTGCCGTAGTATACACGAAGTGAGGGAAGTGAAGCCTGTAGTATACACGAACACAAGCATAGTGAAGCCTGTAGCATACACAAAGGGAGGGTAGTGACGCCTGTGGTTTAGACAAAAGGATAGTGAAACCTGTAGTAGACACAAGGAGAAGGATAGGGAAGCCTGTAGTATACACGAGGGAGGGTAGTGAAGTCTGTAGAGTATACACGAAGGGAGGGTATTGAAGTCTACAGTATACACGGAAGGATAGTGAGGCCTGTGGTATACCCAAAAGGAGGGGAGTTAAACCTGCAGTATACACGAAGTAAAGGTATATGGAGCCTGCAGTATACGCGAAGGGAATGATAGCGAAGTCTGTACTATACTCGTGTGCGGGTAGTGAAGCATCTATCATACACGAAGGGAGATAGAGTGAAGTCACTAGTGCACACGAAGGGAGGGATAGTGAAGCATGTAGTATACACGGAATGATAGTGAAGCCTGTAGTGCGTATGAAGGGACAGTGAAGCCCCACACTGTACAGAGTCTTACATACAGGATGGTGCTGGCCGTATATTCTCCACACAGTACACAGTGGTTATCACAGAACTTGTGCGTGTTATGGGGAACGACTGCATTGGGTTATGACATGTTTTCTGAATACAGGCTCTCCAATACTTCCATGACCGGGGGACTCAAATCTGGAAACTCTCAAGAGTGTGCACACCTCACCCAACCCACAAGCCTCCCCTTTCTCAAAAAGCTGTATCCGCCCCTAAAATGGTGGGATTACATCTCAGTATTCTCAGGTATTCACCATGTCGGTTGTTGATGCCACGTGTACGCACACTACTGGTAGAGAGTTTGTTTCCCCGAGCTGACATTCTGCCAAACACTTGATTCGGGCTATATTAAAGCCGTGTACCCGGCGGCGAGGCAGTCGTCTTACTAGATGCGCTACACAGTTCTCTTGTCTCTCTTCATGGAGGTATCAGCAATTATACTAGTCAGTATCCTATTGAGTGGTGTGAAAGCCAAACATTTTGATTCCATTTTGCAGCCTTAGCTACAAGAGTGGAACGCGCGATCCATGCGTGGAAGCTAACTGTTGATAATACTGAGACTGAACTGATGAACAGGTTTGAGGTGCTTGAGTCGTCACACCTGACCTGCGTGATGCAAGAACGCTGCAGTCCGATCTAAATATGACCAACAATGATCTTTGTGGCACACAGCGAAAAGTTATTGATCTGACTGAGGGCTTTATTGAGCTGAACACAAGCTCTGTGATGATGAGAAACGAGGTTGAATCGTGCATGCATGGCTTGCAGGAAATCCGGTTGAACTTACCCACAGACATTCAGAGCTTTAGCCCTCAATTGTAGCAGACCAAAGAAGAATTACTTGATATAAAGGAAGTAATGCATGGTCTTAGAGAGGACGTGATGACACTGAATATAAGCTGTGAGATCAGGAAACACATAAGACCGAATTTATGAACATGGAAGCTCACTGAGAACATCGGCATTGTCGCAGTTGTCACACACGACTTTGACCACGACGTTTCCTGGAACTACAGCAGGTGAGACTTTCAACAGAGATTTAATGCTTAATTAACATTCTATCTTGACATTCCAACTGAAATAATAACATCATTGTTTCGTTAAAGTTAAGTCAATGTTTTACAGTCATAAAACATGCGCGTTCAGTATTCGTCCTCTGCTTTTTGAAACAATATGTTGGATGTGCATGTTCAGGGTCTTCATTGTGGAAAACCATCAGGTCCAGATATGGCGTTGTTGAACCGTTTTTATTTCAATGGCAAACTTGTGACCAACAGATCGTATTGTTTACAGTGAACATCATTTGGCTTTCATGGCCTGTTCAAGATCAAGATGGTTTATTGTACATAAGGCCTCTGGCCCGTATACATAGTGTTTTAATGACAGACAACATGTTGACATGGCTGCAAAGCGTAAAAAGCATCATAGCATTGTGGCATTAGTTACCAGGAGAAATGAGACTCTTCCTTAACGACAATGAATGTATTAGAAACAGAGCTAATTTAACATGGACAGATTCGTCTTTTGATGATAGAATTCTTATAAGTGATTCCCTTGTAGGATGACGCAGGTATTTCTGTGGAATGTACTCCTTTCGTAACTCGGTATAAGCGTCACATATAAACAACACATGATATTCATCCTCGATAGCCGCCATACAGACCGGACAAAATCTTAGATGTTTGGCCAGTGACTTCAGACAGCCAGTATTGATCATTATATCTGTTAAGCCAAGTCTAAATCTAATAATTGTATTTCTAAGTTTCTTGCTTGTAATGTTTGTCAAATATGTCTCAGGTTCTATCAACGTTTTAAAGGATCTATATACATCAAATCTGGAACTTAAATTAAGGGTATTCATCCAATTCTGTCGAAACATATCCACGGCTCTTTGACGGAATTCGTTCATAAACAGCCGCTCGTTACCGACCCCTTGGGAATCCACACATACCCGAATCCATAAGAAAATAACAAATATCTTACATTTGATGCCCATGTAACACAACCAATATTATCTAGATACAGTAACATGTTATAAGCTTTTTTGGGTAGACGCTGTTCATGCATTTTCAGTATTTTGAACCAATATTTAATACAACGAAGATGAGAGTTTATGTATAGTGGGTATCTTCCACATTCCCCATACACCATATAGTTTGGTGTTGTAATACTGACATTAAGGAACTTCTTACATGCTAGCAGATGTATTTTTTCAATCGGTTCGAAAGTCTGGAAGCCCCATATTTCTGCCCCATACAAAGGCATTGGTTGAATCTGTGCGTCGAAAAGTTTAAAAAACATTTTTGCGTTATTGGCGCTAATGGATAGAGTGATGACAGTAAATATACCAGAGCCTTTTTCGCTTTTACCGATAGGGCAACGGCAGTTTTACCCATGTTCAATGTGTAATTAAAAAAACATTCCAAGGTATTTGTATTCAGGAACTATTTGCATTGAAATGCCGTTATAGTACCATTTCTCGCCACAAGCGATATGCCCTCCCCTTCTAAATACAACAATATTTGACTTGTCTAGATTGACATCTAATTTCCATACTTTCGAGTAGTTCTCCAAAATGTCCAGTTGGTTCTGTAGACCTACCACTGTGTCCGATACTAATATCACGTCGTCGGCAAACAGTAGCATTAAAATCTCCAACATATCAGGGTATAGTTGTACTCCATGTTTCCCTTTATGGGTTATTTCATTTTCTAATTCGCTAATGAAGAAGGAGAATAGAATAAGACTTAACAAACATCCTTGCTTCACACCCAATGAGCACTCAAAATAGTCAGTGAGTCCCACATTGCTGCGCACACAAGCCTTTACGCTGGCATAAATACCTTATAACATAAATAACATTTTCCCCTCTAATCCCGCCCACCTTAAACAAGACCACAATTTTTGTCGATTTACCGAGTCAAATGCTTTCCTGAAGTCGATAAATGCTACATACAATTTACGTTTTCTTCTTATTAAGTACTTCTGCACAATTGCATACAATGTGAAAATATGATCAGATGTGGAATAGCCTTTCCTGAAGCCAGCCTGTGTTTCAGGGATTTGGTCTCTAATATTTGGCCACATGTTTAGTCTTTTGTTGGGGATAGATGTAAACAACTTACCAATACTACTCGTCAAAGATATGCCTCTGTAATTATCAGGGTTATTGATGTCGCCCTTTTTGTGTAAAGGCACTATAATAGACTGTGCCCAGGATTTTGCAAAATATCCAGTCTTAAAAACACGGTTAAAACATTTATGTAAAAATGGCAATATTATGTCTTGGGAGGCTTTAAGCATCTCAACTAAAATCTTATTCGGACCAGGTGATTTTCCGCTTTTGAGATTTTTTATAGCATCAACAATTTCGGTTTCTGTAATTTTTGAATCAAGTATTTCGGCATCAACTTCAGTATAACCTCTGGTCTCCGAATCAGCCTTAGATTCCAGAAAGATAGCTGCATCATTACAATCAGAATCTTCAGAAAAATGTGAAAAGACGGAACGGAAGTGTGACACCCACTGGTCGGTTGTTAAAGAACAGGCCACATTATCTTTACTGTTTAGGGAACAGATCTCCCGCCAAAACTTACTAGAATGTTGGGTGAAACTGCTCAATGTTTTCAGTAGGAAATCTCTTTTTTGCTCGTATATTTTCTGCATGATTCTTTATATTTATTTCTCAAAGAACAAAAAGTCTTTCTATCGTTGTCGGTTCGTGTAAGTCTAAATTTCCTAAGTGCCCTTCTCGCGTCACGCTTTGCGGACCTACACTCGTCGTTTAAAGGTTGGCGTCTTAAAATCTGGGGTCTAGCTGCAGGTCTGTTCATGCCTTTGGCTGCATCCAGTATATGGCTAGCGAATTGGTTAAGAGCACCATCTATATTAATATCTATATATTCGGTTAAACTATAGAAAAAGGTCTTAGCTTTATCCTTCAAGCAGGTTATAAAGTTGTCTGATAGAACACTGTTCCACTTGTACTTTTCCATGAGATTAAATACAATACCTGGTTGCTTATCAGATGACAAATTAGGGGAGTAACAAAAAAGTTCCAAAGGCTGGTGGTCAAATTCAATACGCTGTCCAACATTTAGCATAGCTATGATGTCAAAAAACTCAGTTGAAGAAACTGATTTGCGTCATTTACGCTACTTCCTAGTGCACTTATGTAAGTAAATTCACCATTATCATTGCCAGGTGCTCTTCCCTTAACAATTAAAATTCCATATGTGTAGCATATATTTAACAATTTTCGGCCAAAAGCGTTTATCACATCATCACTGGATTTCCTCTCGCCGACAGAACGGTGATCCCCATCAATAAAGGGTGAACCAATAGTATCGTCAGCCTCGGCATCAGCCTCTTGTATACAAGGATTATTCTCACTTGCTGTTCTAGCATTCATATCGCCACAAAGAAGAAATGCACAATTACTAAAGAAAGAAATATTTTCAAATAGGAATTCCTCAAGCTAATCAAGTGCACAGGAGAAATTAACTGTTTGATAATAGCTAGAACCCTTAGGAGGGATATACACACATATGAGTATAATATCCTTGGTAAAGCCAAAGACATTTTTACTAAGCTTTATACAAACAATGTTATCCAATCCCGTAATAATTCTTTGAAAATGCTCGCTGAATGTCTTCTTTATACATACGCATACACCACCGCACAAGCGACCATATTTTGCCAGTTTAACAGCAGGTGCAAAGCACATATCGAAGTCCGCCACCCAATGCTATGGTATCGTACTCAGGAAGGTTTCTGTGAGACACACAATGTCAAATGAACTTATATAGCTAATAAAGATTGGATCGTGATATTTACCCGTGAGTCCGTTTACATTCCATGATAGAATGCGCAAATTCACCCCCTCATTGACATACGTGGATTGGTTGTCATTGCAAAGACTAGAATCCTCAGCATTTACCTTATCATTTACACTGGTATCGCTGTTCAAAGTTTCGTGGTTAATAACACCCGAGCCATGGCCACGCCCCTATGGAAGTGCAATCTGTTCTGGCGTAGTGCGAGAGCTAGGGCGTCGTGCTGTCAGTGTTCTTCGGGTTGTAGTGGATTCACTGGGTTGTTTTCGGGTTGTACGGCGTGTATCCGGCTCGGTAACTAATTTCCCATGCTTGAAATATCCCCTGAGACCCGTACCTTCAAGCTCCTTGAGCTGCTGTCTTTGTCGGGCTGTTAGGTCGCTGGAGATTCCATATCCTGCATTCTGTAATGCCGTTCTGGCTTTGAGTGCCTCAATTTTATCGTCAGTGTCCTTGAATTTGGCGATCAGTGGGCGTGGTCTGTTAACATAGTGTAAATTGGACATGGCACCATAAGGTTCACAGGACAGGTGAACATACTGTTTATTGGCCATGTTAACATAGGGCTCATGGGACATGTCAACGTATTGTTTATTGGGCATGTGAACATGGGGCTCACAGGGTAATTCAACGCCCCCACCCCCATGTTATTCGAGACAAATAAGCACTACCATGAAGCACCAGAAGAGTTCGGAATTCCAAGCGCTAAACATTGAAAATAATACATCGCCTGTAAGCGGGGTACATTAGAAATAACAGAATAGCGCTTAGCCAATCAGAAAACGACATTCATGTGTGAGGTAAGATAATTACCATTGCCTCATGGCTGGATAAACTTTGGAGCCAGCATGTCCACACTACAGCCACAAACCGATGTTTTACTTTCATTACCTAATAATCATGGCATGACATTAACAGGGAACAGACCAAGACCATGTTATTCTGAATAGGCGAACAACTTATGGATACAGCATCTCAACATAAATATCTCGGTGTGTGTATAACTTTCACACTTAGTCTGAATAAGGGAATACCACCAGTCTACACTTGTTTGACAAAATGAACGCAGCTATTTATATATAAACTTCTGAGGTCTTATGATATCCACCTATGCAGCGACATATATATCTATATTTTTTAATACAAACAGTCGGTGAATTAGGGACGTTCCTAATACAATTTCTGTCCATGTCATGCCACAGGTTAGACGAAACATATTGTAATGCGCTGCTTTCATCTGACGGCAGAGGTACGTAAGTTCTAATATTTTTCCAAGTCAATTTAAACTTACCAGGATTTTTAAACGTAGTATTTCTAGTGTTTTGATTATGACTAGCGTCTCTTACCATCGCCAGCAGCTGAGGGGATGATGTAAATCCAACTAGGGTCCATGCTGGTAGCAAAGGTACAGTAAGTCCCCATGGTCCCTAGTGTGGTGATCTACCTTCAGTTGTTGGCGACCTATAGCCTGTTTTTATATTGTATTGTCTTCTACAGTTAATGTGTTTTAGATTCCATTACCAGTTTTAATATACATCTGTGATACACTAGTTGGTTTTATGGTCTTTTGTCGGCAGCTAATTTATATTAATTACCTTGTTTTCATCGCTATATGGCTGCAATATTGCCGATGCGATGTAAAATGTTTTCTTACTCACTCACTCACTCACGGCCAATTTGGGTCGGATAGCACTATTTCAAACGGAGATGTTGATCAGTACAAGCAGGCAATGGGATGTACATTAAGGAAGAGCAAATATGCTCAATTCTCTTTATTTTTAACAGTGATTGCACAGTAGACATTTCCATCTCTACCACCACACACTGCCACGTGTTGTACCCTTGTTATTTATCACAACACACTGCTTACGTCGTGTCAGTTGTTTGAGACATTGCACTGCTTCTGTCGCTCAGTATGCAGACATTTTGTGAGTGTATATTTGAAACTAAGTTACAATTGCGTTGGACAAACACCGAATCAAGTTGCCCTGTTGCCCTCTACACTGCGTGATAAACACTGAGGTTTCATCTTCTTCACATTAGAATTTACGGAGGGTAGGGTGGGGACATCAAGGAAAGACATTTAGAATTCCAGTCACGGTTTATGAATTCAAACTGGAACAGGTGGTCATTTCATTAAGAGGAATTCTGAGTAGGTATAAGTGCAAATGTTTTGTTTGTTTATCTATTTTGTCTTTCAGTGTAGTAACGTGAAGGATCATGCATGTTATTAAATGAAGTCCCCGTAAAATATTTTCGCTACTAACTCAGCCCTAACCAAAGGTCGAACAGATTCTTTAGTTACACCGTACCTGATTATATTTCAAAAGAAAATAACAATCTATTCAGTTACAACATTTCAACAAAAGAGGAGCATCTCAGCTGTTAACACACAGTCATTGCATAACATTTTCAGATTCAAACTTCCAAATTAAAATTAGGAAGCGTTCCTTTTTGTCACACGGTCTTGATGAACGGCTGTCTCAATCATTGCCATATATCATATTGGACGAAATGTATTTAAGGTTTCCACCATATCTATTAAGAATATATCATGCAGAGTATTGAAAGGCAAAACAAAACGTAGGCCAGTAGTAGAAATGGCTGTGTGTTATGTGTAATTTTCTGAATCTCATATTCCCTGTTTCAGCCTCCATGACTGACTCAAGTAAGGATCTGACACCGAGCAGCACTGATCCACCAGCGCCAGTGACGACACAAGACTGATGCACACGGTAGGTGGGAAAACCCAACGGACACGAAGCTCAGTGATGTCGATCAACGTTCATGTTGTCAACCACAGGATTTCATGAATAAGATATTTATGCTGAGGTCGCCATCAGGCAGTTGGAATACTGACGAATGTGGCGTTAACCAACGGACAAAACACTGTGACATAAACCATCGCTGTATCTTGTTACCCATAATACCAAACAACAGGTGTACCGACATTGTCAGCTTGTAAAGTTCAACATACATTAACAGTCCAGCCGAATACATGATAATGCAACGATTTCTACAAGTTATGAATTAAACACGACATAGTTAATTCCAGAAACCAAGTGATGACATTCCTGTCATGTTCCATTGTTATCAGCCACAATGGAATTGTTTATATGTTGTAGCAATGTCAGCGTCAAGTATCAACATGATGACAACATTGTAGATGTGAGTCAAAGATGTCTGGTGTACATAGTTTACTTCGTGTTGCAGCGACTCCATCACAAGCAACAGACCGCGACGTCTACTCTGCCAGCGTGGACGGTGACCTGCAGAGGGTGAAGCGGATCCTGGCAGTGGGGCACGTGAACATCAACTATTAAGAAGGACATGGGAGGTGGACACCGGTGATGATAACAGCATATTATGGACACAGGGACGTGGTGCAGTTCCTTGTGGGTAGAGGGGCTGATGTGTCACAGGTGGACGTGTACGGTGACAACACCCTTCACAGGGCCTGTAGAGATGGAGACCTGGAGACAGTAAAGCTGATCCTGTCCCAGAACGTGGTGGACATCAACACGCCAGGAACACCCATGGGCAGACAGCGGTCTACTACGCGAGAGCCAATGGACATCAGCGATTATTCGATCTCCTGGTGTCACGTGGTGGACACTGAAGTCAGTGTTGGTGTAGACGATGCGCATGTCGTTACTGACACTGGCGTGGTGTGTGCCGTCCACGTAGCTGTGTGTCACAATTCAGGTGATTTCCTTTTTTCTTTCTGAATATAAATAAAAGTTGCTGAATGTATAATCAGACATTTTGTCATATTTTGTGGTTGGAAACTCGCAGGATCAGGTAAGAAAATTGCGGAGTGAGTGTAAACATCAACAGTAAGGGATTGTACGTAAACGTCGCCCGTCTTAACATAATTCTGAGTTAATTTTGTATTCTGAGAATATCGCGAATTGTGAAACAGACAACAACAAACTGTTTGTTTACATGTCGCTGCACTCTGTGACCTTAGACTGAGCCGAGGTTTACCCAGCTGACGTGGCGCCATTTGTACAGTGATATAGTGGTTGACAGTTGGTCCCTGTTCCTACGCCCCTGAAAATGATGATTGGACTAGGTAAAACCCAAAGTTTCAGTTGTTGGTATCTCTATTGGCATCTGGAAATATTGTATCTAGCCTCTCTGTCAACATAACCGAACGCCCACTGGCCTTCGACAACATGACGTTTGTGGTACTTTCACCAACCAATTTCTTTCAATCAATGATACCTAGCAATGCTCATCTGGTTATTCAAGCGTGACTCTACAGAAACCTGTACCAGTCACAATTTGTTGAAAACCAAGTTGAAAAACCGTAGTCAGTCTGGGCGTCCATCTGAGCACGATTCCGACTCCAGTGATAAATCATTTTTAATTTCAAGCACGCCATCATGCTTATATTACTATTGGCAAACCAACTTCCAGCTCGCAAGTATCACCCTAAAGTTCGAACTCTCGAGGCCTCGGGCGCTCAATCGGTAGAGCGGATTTCTAATCCAAGCTTCGCGCGTTTGAAACCCAACTCTGAAAGTGCAGGAGTTGCAAAACTTTCTTCAGTGAAAGAGCGAGTAAGTGACATGTGACGCGTACGCCACATCAGGTTGAAGATTACGAGTACTTTGGTACAAATTATGGTGAGGGATTCTGAAGGTGCTCCGAAGTCACTTAATGTGTGTTTACAGTTTTGACGAAATATAGTTGCACAGTAGTATTATGTCACCATATTGTTTTTCAAATGTAAATGGATTAGATAATTAGTAAACACGAAAGTAAATCGTAAAACACTTGTAACAGACGCGAACCCGGCGAATCATCATACAGCATTGTTTTGCCTGTAACACGACAAAAACAAAGTCAGTGGGGACAATATTCCTTTCAGATATATGTGGATACAGAATTCATGAAACATAGGGATAATTTGCTTCAATTAATATTGGCAGTTTTACTTATAATGTTAAATTAAAACCTTAGCCTCATGTTTATTTGAAACAACAAATTTTGACTAAGGAAGTAACACGCGAACATCAGTTATGCAGACCTAATTCTCTTACACTCGTGTATAGATTAAAAATATGATGTACAACGTTTATATAAATGTTGTTCTAACGAACATAACTTTCAAAGGATAAAAAACACATAGTATGTATCTATGTATGATGTGATATGGGTTAAATGCAGATACTGTTCAACCTATGAGTGAGGGTTGAGCAGGAGGGGCATGTATCTCCCTCTCCCAACCATGGGGTTAAGCCTAATGCTTCGGCATGAAAACAAACACTGTACTCGGAAGGATGCGCTTGTTTGAGATGTACCCGTAGGATACCGTTCCCGTTTACAGCTAGTTTACCATCTAAGCATGATGGCGTTGATCACCCATGAAGTTTTCTCATCTCTACCCACCATCTTCTAGAATGGGACTAAGAAAATAAAAAAAAGCCACCCCCCCCCCCCCACACACACACCTACACATTCCAGATTATTACTACACGGAAATGAATTGCACACTAGGCTTTGTTTATTCACCGCAATAATCACTAGGAAATAACTGAAACATTATCTCGGATAATTTCAAAAACCTTGCTTAACATTTTGATATCAGGCTGAACAGTCCGTTCAAATTCTTCTGAGACCGATTCACATAAAATCTAATAAATGCAACAGAACGAAATTTTGCTGACATAAAACCGACTGCCCCAGTATGATGATGCGTACAACGCGCACACCTGGTTGGTTATTCAAGCAAGGCAACCCCCCACCTCCCTCCACCCCTACCCCCCTCCACCCCCTACCCCCTGGATCTGTGACGTCAGTTGTTTCTACAAAGTGGCTTGATGGCTTGGACGTCTCATCCCTGGTATGTGTTGGAAATATCTTAGTGTGCGTCAGTAGACGACCAGTTGAAGCAATGTCACTGATCACTGGGACCTGGTTACATCTCTGTATTGTAAACGAAATGATACTGTTGTGAAGAAACCAATATGCACCATTGTGTAATCATATTGATTTAAAAATACTGTATCAAGAAGTATGAATGTTTTCGATACCATTAATGTAACAAAATATTTTCTTGGGTGAGATTTTGCCAAAAAAAAAACAAATGGAAATTTAGTTCTATGTGTGATTTCTAGAAAGTATACATACAAATCTATTTAAGCAAAGAAATCCATGCACCTTCAAACATTTATGTGGATATATATACAATCTGAGCTTATCGTTATGTCAGTCACACAATACTGCTTAAAATATCATTTTTTGTGACATGTTACGTTAGAGTGTTGTTACGGGAAAGAAATGTAAATTTGGTGATTTGAGAAAACAACCTATCGTTTTAAAAAAATACTTGCAATTAAGGCCTAATTTTCATATGTTTAGAAAGAGCAATAGCATCTGATGCTATTTAAAGGATGAAAAAATAACTTTTCAATCTTTTGATTTTGTCATTTCATGAGAACTAAATGTTGACATATTTTGAAAACGACTCAGCTAAGCGTTCAGTGAATTCAGGATCTTTAGTATGGAGACTTGGCAGTACTTCACAGCCTTACAATCTCGTTGTTTAAAAATAACTCTTTTCGATATCTTAATGCTTGCATGCTCATGTAAATCCTTACTGGTTGGACCAGCAGAGAGCTGGGGTGTAACAATGAGCCTTGCTTTAGTACATTTCTACTCAATATGTAACTTAACATGGCAATATTATTGGGATGGTTTCAGTGAATATATCAATTACACGCAGTGATGCATTGACGATAACAGTGACAATATCAGTAACAGTGAGTAAGGATACCAGTGACACAAGGATTACAACACTGACGGTAAAAGTGACAATATCAGTAACAGTGATACAAGGATTGCAACACTGACGGTAACAGTGACAATACCAGTAACAGTGAGTAAGGATACCAGTGATACAAGGATTACAACACTGACGGTAACAGTGACAATATCAGTAACAGTGAGTAAGGATACCAGTGATACAAGGACTTCTTCACTGACGGTAACAGTGACAGTATCAGTGACACTGAGAGATGATAAGTGTTGCAGGGATGATATCAGTGAAGGCAAGATTGATAATATCAGTAACAGTGAGTGAGGATAACAGTGATACAAGTACGATGACAGTAGTAGAATGATGATAACAATGGTACAGGGATGATAACAGTGATGGTAATAGTGATGCCATAAATCTACTCTAGTCTGTGAGTCCACCGGACATGACCGACACACAGACAAAAGGAAGTATGGAATGTTTTCTGTTATATACAAATCACGGGACATCTCTGAACACAGCAAGTTCCTAGAATTGTGCCAACATCTGGGATGGACAAGGCGGACACCGTGTTTGCTTTAAACACTGACCGTTTCTATTTGCATATTTATCCTCTTATCACTTCACAGGATATCGTTCCTATGCGTTGGCTTCATCCCTATAACCCCCCTGGTTACTATTATAACACCGAATTTCTCATGTCATGAGCGAAAATGTGTTTAAGCTCAAAGACCAGACATGCCAACGTGTGTTACCCAGTGTTAAAGCCACGTAAGTAGCTGGTTGTCAAGTGTAGGAGCCAGACAGTAGAGTGTTTCAAAGTGATACGTTACATGATGCCACCTTGAAAAAACAATCAAACATTAAAAGCATGAACACTTTTACAAAAGCACAGTGAAAAACATGTTAACCTCATGCCATGAAAACATATGCTTACATAATTTTGACCAACTCACAATTTGCCACAAAATTACCAAATAAAGAACAATTAAAACACAAAAAGTACATGAAAAGATAGATTTAAGTTACTTTGACAAATCAAATAATTCATGAAATATGAAAATACAATAGTTATGCTCACCATTACTTTGGACATTCTCTGGGATTATCACTGTGCAAGCACATGGCCTCAAGAGGAGGCAGTTACCTCAATTAAGTGTTATTAAAAAGTGGCAGTGGTTTTAAACGAAATAGGAGTAAAATTACAATTGTTTAAATAGAAAACTCAAAATTTACCGAGAAATGATTTTGAAAAATATAGTTTTAGGAAAATAAGTGTTTTGACTGTAACAATGTGTCAACGCCTGGGTTATCAGGGGGTGAAGTACATGTCGCATAGTCAGATGGTGTAGATTGTTCCACAGTGTTCCACAGTGATACCTTACATATCCATCTTGTGCATGTGACTATTCGCACCTGACAGACACAAGTATGAGAGGCTGCACAGTGGTTGATTTACGTCTTTGTTTACAATCTCGCTTTCTTGGACATGTTCCAGTTCTCCGATGATTCCGCTACATGGAACATGGAAGACAATGCAACTGTGCAGTCATTAGGATTTTGCTCCTCTCTCCAATCCATTGTCCTCCTTCTTACGGTGAATGTTTTTGTCATTGTATATTTTGGCATCTACAGAAAACTGCTCATATACCTCGACGAAACGTGTACCAGCGAAGATCACAATCTTCAACCAAGTGTCTGAGGTAGAAGGAGGATGCTGAAAACATCGTGCAGTTATTTCCGGAACGCGGTGAGACTAGGTCTGAAGTTGGTTACCATAACAACTGTCTAAGTGAGCCAGTGAGTGAATTTAGTTTTACGCCGCACTCAGAAATATCCCAGGTATATGGCGGCGGTCTGTAAATAATCGAGTCTGGACCAGACAATCCACTGATCAACAACATGAGCATCGATCTGCGCGATTGGGAACCGATGACATGTGTCAACCAAGTCAGCGAGCCTGACCACCCGATCCCGTTAGTCGCCTCTTACAAGCGCAGTCGCCTTTCATGGGATACTTAAGGCCTATTCTAAACCGGGACCTTCACGGGTCCATTTCGAAGACGAGTTACATCCTTAACTTTTCCACAGACACCATGAATGCCCATGGAGATAGCAAATGGGTTCAGTTTGATTCGACATACCAGGCATCGATTATGCTTCGATGAACCAGAAAGAATGGAGGTAGCCATTACATAGGAACCGTGTTTAACAACCCTGCTCCCCACCCACCATGGAGTGTCAACAAGGACGGTGTTACAGCACGTCTACTGGGATGTTATAATCCAGCCAATAAAATCTTGAAAAGCTGTTGAATCAAACAGAACAAATGCCAGGATGGTTCGCCCTCGACACCTTTGTGAAGAAACATAGAATTCAGTGGTCAGTATTGCCAGATTGGCCCATGAGCCATCGCCTTCTGGAATGGGACTCTAGGCAAATTGGCACACAAAATTCGTACACTGAAAGCACAAAAAAGCCAAGACCACATAATCAAAGTAATGCGTGCGAAAGTATTCACCATGCACAGGGCTTGGCGTGACCAGCCGATTGCTTGAATCGGGCCCATTCAACCACCGGTCTGGGTGAAGTTAGTGCCAAAGTGGCGTGTTGAGCAACAGGAACACGGTTCCAGGCCCCAGTTAGCCTTAACCACCAGGATCCCCTCCTCCACCGACACAGGGCAACAACCCACGGCAAACGGGTTGGTGGACCAAATACACCACCGGGTCCACAACTCGGGTGTTGGCGAGCTCTTAGCGTTACCCAGCACCCACTGCGAGGAGGTGGCTTGCCATGGGCGCCTACTTAAGTGTAAACACACACATGTACATACACAGCTGCTAATCGTAAATACATTACTATGACAATTTCTCTGATATTTATCTGAATTACCATGGAAATACACGTATGAATTAATTACATGGCACTGATAGGGTAAATATTACACATGTCATAGATATTACATAATATACAAAATATAGATGAAACCATAGTTTAGCGTTACCCAGCTCCCACCACGAGGAGGTGGCTCGCCACGGGTGCCATTATAAATGAAATGAAATATGTAGTTAATTTTCTATTTAAGTACACTATTATCAATGTTCTTAAGGTGCCATCTTCTATCTAGCAATCAAGAATACGATAGTTTCCGATGAACAAGAAAGTGATTTAGTCCAGCATTATATTATTTACAAATAAACTGTTCAATGTAATGCATTTGTCTCATTATTTGCAAAGCATATACAAAACAATAGGACTGCCATGATACAAAAATATCGTATCAGCATTGCTGACACAGATGATGTAATATTTGAAGATGAAAGCTGGATACTGCATACAAGTATATCGTAAACCGAGTGAATAACGGTGACTACTATAAAACATTACTCATACAGTGGACTATAAGGTCTGTAGTGTTGTGGTATGGTGCCATTATTGGAGCATATACACAGATGTCAAGTAGAACAGAAGGGATGTCATCCTGGGGAAGCTGAAATAGATCTTACAGCACTCAGCACTACATGTTCATCCATCCATCCATACATACATACATACATACATACATACATACATACATACATACATACATACATACATACATACATACATACATACATACATACATACATACATACATACATACATACATACATACATACATACATACATACATACGGTAGCACCATTAGTGATTTTACTTTGACCTGGAGAACCTTCGCTGGATTTGTTGACCAACAGTTTCATGTTCTTACTAATAATTTGCAGATATCTTTAAGTGAATGCACGATGATCACAAGATTTGAATGTTTCTAGATTGTTCATTTTTCTGCTGGAAACACAATGGCGGTATTGTAAAATGTGACAAGATATATTTTACATGTAGTTATTTCAAATTTGATTGAATTTTGGGATTACCTGTTATTAGCATGTGTTTGTTTCGTCAGAATGTAATCAAAACCATCATGACTCATTTACCCTGCCCTAGTATAACGTCTCATATATATAAAAACATTGGAATATTTCCCATGCCCATCATTCCCCATAATATGCATTTATGGCAATAGGGAACAAAAGTGAATTATAGTAACTGGTCTTGTATTTTTCTTACAACACGTGTCTTTCATAAACTACAGCCCTTGGGACAAGCTGGTCAAGTGTACCAAAGAAGGAAACAGATTCAGACTTGTGGGGGATAATGTAAACTTTCTGGTGGAAGAAAGTCATCTGCGGAAATCTTGTCAAAAAGGTATGGAACACTGATGTGGATCTGCTGCAATTATCCAGGAGATTAGTTTCAATTCTCTTCCATCTGGTGCACCTCAACATGTCCTGTTCAATATGCCAGCAGAAGATTTTCTTCTTAACAAACAGGACTGGGAAGGGATAAGAAAAGACTACATTACTGTAATACTGAGGGTCCTTACTACCCGTGTCCCAGCATTCAAATCTCTCAAGACATCATTCTTGACATCAGTGTTAGTGAAGAAGCTGACCGTCTCAAAGCATACTGTTAAACCTCTGCCTGTGCTTCCAAAGAATGAAGAAAGCTACTCCAATGTTGATGCTTTTTATCGCTATGAGTCCTTGATCACAGAAATGTATGGACAGGCAGCACTTGATTTTGGTGGAAACTGTGGTATCCACATTAGAGAAGACCAGCTGACCCGTGAAAGATTCTCCGGAGCTAAAAGACAGTGATGCTGACCCTCTGAAAACATTTTCACATCTCTCTCCTATAACGTTTGAACTGTTTCATTTGCAGATGACAGTAGTTGCAGTGATATATAAAGTATAGTATAAGTAAAAGAGTACTGAAACGGATACTCTTGGAGCTGAAATGATCAGACTGGGATGGACGCGTGCGAGTGATGCAAAAAACACTTTATGGATTGCCATGAACTGGCTGTTTCACTAACAGATGCATACATTGTAGAAACTGCCTATTACAACTTTGGTGTGGATTCTGCACACGATGAGCAACAAAGCATCTTGATGGTGAACTGAGTCTGATGTTAGATGCAGAAAAAGCTGCTTGGGTAAAGGGGTCAGTTGGCAGTATGGTAAACAGAATGATTTTCGAAGAGCCCTGTCTGCAACATGAAAAAGTCAAAACTCATGACATGGATCAGAGAAAATCAACTTTACTACAGCCTGGAAAGCATATGTGTGCAGTACCTGAAAATTGACTTTAAAAGTAGAGATACTTATGTAGATATGCTGTAGGACAAAATAAGGGATCACATGAAGGCACAATTGTTCCCTTATTTTTTTTAAATGTTTCTGCACAAGCCTTATATCACATAGCTCTTGAAGAAACCTGAAAAAAGCAAAGGAACTTGTCCTTTCATGTGATCCCTAAGTGTTTTTCCCTCAGTATATATAACTGAAGCAACATTTACTAAAGGAGAGATTTAATTGATGAGCTTGATATGTGAAAACATTTATCATCCACTGCACTTCAGGCATCGATGGAACAAAGCTGTTATGGTTTCTTATCTGAAACGTTTGTGATTACCTCAGGACATGGATATTGCTTTCACTTGCTTGATTATTATTGTCCAGTGATTCAGCGATTTGAAATTCTTCAACGAGCCCATGTTTGTTGAAGACATCTGGAGCGGTGATTATTTGCTGGATTGCTGATGTCGGAAGCTTTTCTCTTAGATACTGTGTTCCATCCTTTACAATGTCAGGTAGCGTGTTCAGTAATAAGCTTTGGGTATCTCTGGAGAAGCAAAACTGGTATGGTGTTGCTACGTCTGGGTTACAGACATCACAACATACTTCAGCAGATATCTGTTTTTTTCATTACTGAAACCAAAACCAAATGCTTCATTGACTTGCTGTCGTCTGCAAACAGATGTACTTATGGTTATACTTGTGCATGTGCATATATGTGCACATTTCTTTCACTTCGAGAAACATGACCAATGTCCGTGGTGTGTTGCAAGTCAGTATGGCCTGTGAATGTTGTCCTGATCTACCAGCACGCCCAATCTGCTGTACATAATATGAAATGTAATTTAGATATATACTTTCATTGAACATGCATAACAATATTATTATTATGTGTGATGTCATGCACAATATTAAACTCATTTTCAATCTTATGTAGTGTATCTATATTATTTCTCCAGAGCATTTTGTTTACAATGTGGAAATGCACCATAAAAACTTTCATCAACACTTGTTTTTTATCATGCACATACTTTCCAACCGCTTCGGGGAGCCAATGTTGATCATCCTCTGTCTGAAGTCAGGTCCTATACCAAGAGGGATGGTTGCAAATACTATTTTCGGTGGACTGTTTGCTGGGTCCTCTTCAGAATTCTGCAGAATGATAGACTTTATCTGCATAAAAGATAGGAAACAACATTAAAGTATAACATTATTTCAACCACCTGTTTGTATAACAGTATAACCTGTATCGTTGAGAACAGTATTTCAGGTTCTCGATGAAACTAAATTTCTTAACACACCTTGTCCCCTGTTTTCTCCCTTGAGGCATGAAACTGCACAACTCTGATGTGCTTCAGGTCTAATCCGCCACTGTACATTTATCTGCAAGCTTTCTCTCTGCCAGCTCATATGACCGACCGTCCTCCCCATTCTGACTGCCATTGAAGTCCGCAATGCTTAGTGGACACATCTGACCTTTTCACAAGGAGTTCTATCAACACTGGTTCAATGACACATTCTATGTCATGTTGTATTGGCCACCTCATTCTGGCTCTAAAGAGAGAGGATTGCACTTAGAACTAGGACCTTGGCATTTGGAAGTAAGGCACGAAATATTCCAAGTTTGGCAAAATGGCCTGAAATTCGGAACCCATTCCAAGACGCAATGTGTCTCGTCTACAGCAATAAAAGTTCTGGCCTCCTCTTGGAAATAATTATGTCGTAATATTTCTCTGACAGGGTCCTTGCCAACTATTTGCTCAGGGTGTGCAAACACATACTGCAACGTGTCTGCTCTGCACTGTTTGCAGTTAGTTCCCTATCATGCTCCTTGTTTAAGCAGGTGCTTCATCTTCACATTTTCTCCTGTAGTTGAGACAGAATAGCATCCAGAGAAACAATGATGATGACAAACGCATGTTTCTTTAACAGAAACAACATATTCAGTGATATCTGGGAGAATTTCATAGCGGAGTGATTTTCCATATCCGGTGGGTAACATTGCAATGGTGTGTTTTGTAATAACCTTCTCTATGACCTCACGTTGAAGAATCCTTAGTTGGTTTACTGCTGTACCTTGATTATACTTCTTGAGGGCAAGGGCTATTGCAGCATCCTGTGATAAAGATAGTACAAACAAATGATGTCTATTTTTGTACCAAGTTACTTCAACAATTCAGTGTGTACTTTGTTAGCATTCAATTTAACCAAAATATTTTTACAAACACTGACAATGTTCAAAAAGACTAGACTGTGATTATACCTTCCAAATGTATACACCTGTGTATGATAGAGAATACCAAGTAATAAGAAAATTAATTAAATATAATATATTTCATGATATACTATATCAATACATATATGCTATGAATATGTGCATGATGCCTTAGGCATTTCACTGTCACTCCACTACAGAAGTACGTCATTGTTTGACGAGTAGCGCGTGTGTTTCTTAATTTATTAGATCAGGCGGTCAATATTTATGCTGAATCCAGCATACAACAATGGGGGAAAACGTGGTAAAAACGGCGACATTATCATGTTGAAATCTTCTATACTAAAGATATTAGCGATGGTTTATGATGTGGTATTTCGCTCCCATGTCTTGTGAGCAAGATTTCGTGGCCACAGCGAGCTGACACAAAATATTAAAGATCACATATACTGTACGGGATGCAAATACATAAATCGTTTTAAATGAAACCCCGTCATTAAAACTGCCCATTTCGATCTTTAATTACCATATATCTGTTTGATAGCAGTGCACAATTCTCAGCCGCGAACGAAATTTCAACGAGTCAGAGCGGCGTGTCTCCGTGACGTAACATGAGGTATAGATATGAGGGCCTATGCAGAATTCATCAACATTTCAGGGAGTAAACTATTTCGTTTACAGGTTTGTACAAACCTGAGATCGCGACAGCTGTTGTGAAAAATGAAAGCTATATGTTCTCACAGTCTACTATCATTTAGTTTTGTTTCCTGCTTTGCCTAGTTCAGCGTTACAATCCTTGTTTTCATGGACGATTCTGTCACTTGGTGTCACTAGGTTTTGTATTACAATCCATGTTATGTGGTATAAAACTACACATAATTTGTCATCATTCACTTGATGCTCAGTTAATGAATTTATAACAGGTATAATTATTGGTAACGCCACTTAGATTACCCGATAAAGGTGCCCATTTGGCATACCTTGTGTCTGGATCGATCAAAGGATTAACCGATAACACTCTGATTGATTAATCACTTTGTGCGGATTTAAATGCGGATTCGTCAAAAGGTAGTGGTTATGTATGTGTGTAAGTAGTGTACAGTGTCACCCTGGCGTCTTTCGATTGTTCTCGGTCACGTGACCCCCATTGTGACGTCATTCGATTGTTCTCGGATGACATCATGAGTTGGTGTGTACGGGGTGTGACGTCATTCGATTGTTCTAGGATGACGTCATGAGTTGGTGTGTACGAGGGTGTGACGTGGTCGTTAGCAACGGGGGTGTTGCTAAGCAACGGTGGTTTGTGCGCGCGATCTCGCGTGATCTCGCGTGATCTCGCGAGAAGGAAGCGTGTTTCAAGATGGCGGCGGCGGCAGACGGACGGCACGGCACGGGACGGGACGAGGGAAGGGAAGGGAAGGAGAGGGGGGAGAGAGGGGGAGAGGAGAGGGGGAGGAGGGAAGAGTGAGTGGAACGACGGCGATGGGGAATGGGATGGGATGCATCGTGTTTCAAGCAGTCTTTAGGGAGCATGTGGGTGGCCCTGAAAAGGGCCGTTGATATTGTTTGGGGGTTGGTTTATGACTGTGGTCCACTGCTGCTGTCGCTGGAGACGTCATCGTCCATGGGTTCAACAAACTCCAAGATGCGTTGGATGAGAGTGTACATGGTGTCCATGCGTTCTTGAACGAGGGTGATCTTGTCGTGGAGACGAGTCAGTAGGCGATTGTCTTCCTGTTTACTCACTTTCTTCGGCGGTTCACTCGACTGGTTGGTGGGAGCCGAACGTTTCGAGGTCTTGTTAGGGCAGTTCATGCTCTTGTGCTCTTCATGGCCACAGTGACGGCAGGGATGTGGACAGTCGTAACTGCGATGACCTTCGTTTTTACCACAGTTGTAACACGTGTCGTTATCGTGCTTGTTGGTACTGCCGTTGTTGGTCTTCTTTGGGCATATGTAATGGCGATGCCCTTGAACACCACACTCGGTACAGGTCACCTTGGGGCAGTGCAGATAACTGTGGTCATCTGTTTCGCACAGGCGGCAATGAAAGGACACAGAGGAGGCGGCGACGGTGGGAGACGTCTGCATGCTTCAAGCTTCAGTCAACAACTGATGAGGAAAAGCTGGAACACCTCGAGTTTATATATAGAGTCGATGACGTCACGCTGGTGCGAACCGCCAATCAGCATCACTGGCCTCGTGTGACGCGACGTCCTAGGGATGTGTGACGTCATGAGCCTGCCCCCTCGGAAACAAAAAAAAATCACTCCACGAACTCCTGGTGCACTCCACGAACTCCTGGTGCACTCCACGAACTCCTGGTTGACTGACACTGGCCGACAAAGACCAACACTGCCAGCACTGGCTCACACTGCTCAGCCTACGATGACGTCATAGCGTGACGTCATAAACCGTCTATATAAAGCCGGCTCCGCGGGGGTCTTGTCAGTTCTCATCATGCCGTCAACGACCACGAACAGCGATGAACTTGAAGCAGAAGACCTTGAAGAGGATCCTGAGCCCTACCAGTTGGAGCCGGCGTCCAAACTAGTCACTAAAAAGTTCCGTACTGACAGTCATCGCTACAAGCTTAGGTTTAACCCAGCATGGCTGCAACGTCAACAACCTGAAGACTTACCCATCGTTCTCAGGGAGCAATTTGATGCCGTCTTGCAAGATCTCAGAAACGAAGTGAATGGTCATGATGGGGATCGAGTGGGACTGACCCTAGAACACCCTGCCTTGGATACACCCATTCGAATCACGTTTCGACGTATGGAGAACCTCCAGGGGGAACACATCATGGCCAAAGTGGAAAACGTGCAACAGAGTAACCGTGACTTGAACATCGATGACACGATGGACATTTTCTTACTGCACGTAGATGATCCTGATCGTCTTGGCGAGGGACACGGACGTCTCAAACACATTGCTGGCTTGAACGTTTTCCTGGAAAACAAACAATGCATTGTCCAAATCAAGAATGAAAACGATCCACTCTGTTTTGCTCGCGCCCTCGTCGTGGCCATGCATCATGTCCACCAACCTGATCCCGTGACGAAGGAATGGACCCAGCAATGGAAATACATCCGCGATCATCGTAGACCCGCTCAGCTGGAAGTCGCCAAGGCTTTATTTCGACAACTGGGGATTCCCGAAGGACCGTGTACAGGGCATGCCACGTGGGACTTGTTCAGTCAACGTTTGGCTCCCTACTATCAACTCAAAATTTACTCTCAGGATGTCATGAATCGGCTCCTGTACAAGAGCGAGGTGCCTCAACCGACCAAGATCCTGCACTTGTATCATCACCATCACCACTACGATGTCATCACCTCCATGACCGCTTTTACAGGTTGTAGTTATTACTGCGACACCTGTGACCAAGGATACAGTAACCCGCAAAATCATCGCTGCACTCGGGAATTTTGCTGCCAGTGGTGCCTACATGCTGGGTACTGTGGTGACGTGGTCAACGAAGGACTCTCCTGCCTTCAATGTGGAGGATGGTTTCGAAACCCCACCTGTTTTCAGCGCCATCAAGCAGCCTCTGCCAAGCATCCCAGCACTTGCTCCATAATCCACACCTGTCACCGTTGCTATGCCAAAGTCAACGTTCGACACATCCAGGGGATGACCAATCACAAGTGTGGCACGAATCGTAATTGCAAAATCTGCAAAGAGCCCTTGAAACCCAACCATCAGTGCTACATGACACCCATCGAACCACCCAAATGCAACGACGATGGTGAGAAAAGGAATGAAGAGAAAGAACGGCAACAGCGTCAGTTTATCTTTTACGATTTTGAATGCACCCAAGATCAAGGCACGCACGTTCCCAACTTGTGTGTGGTGCATCTGGGATGTGGCAAATGTATTTCCGAGGCCTCGAGCGAACTTTGCGAAAAGTGCCCCTGGCGTAAAGAAGGAGAAGGCCCTAGCCGCATGAAAGTGTTTCGAGGGGCGACCACCTTGAAGGACATGGGCGACTGGTTGCTCAGTCTGGCAGAAAAGAAAACCGTAAAGAAACGGAAAGCACCATCATCAAACCACCCACCCTCGAAACGCGCCAAACCATCCTCCCCAGTTGATGTGGAACAAGAAGAAGACGATGACGAAGAACAAGAAGAAAACGTTGCCATTGACGATGACGATGTGTTGGTCATGGCTCACAATTACCGTGGGTATGATGGACACTTACTCCAACAGTACTTCCACCGCCATCTCGTGAAAGCACCGCAGGTCACGCTACGAGGGAATCAGATCTTGCAGATGACTGTGGGGCGTCTCGTCTTCAAGGATTCCCTCAATTTCCTCACCATGGCTCTCAAACAGTTTCCAAAAACGTTTGGATTGACGGAACTCAAGAAAGGATACTTTCCACACTTGTTCAACACCGATCATAACCAAGGCTATGTGGGTCCTTATCCTCCCGTCTCCACTTATGATCCTGACAGCATGTTTCCTGCAGAACGTCAAGCTTTCTTGACCTGGTACGATGCACGAGTGGCTGAAGGGGTCGTCTTTGATCTGGACGAAGAACTGTTGGCCTACTGTCAGAGTGATGTGGATATTTTACGTCGAGGTTGTGCTGCCTTTCGTCACATCTTCATTCAGCAGAATGACGTGGACCCTTTCTACGAAGCAGTGACTCTCCCCATGGCTTGCATGCTCACTTTCAGAAAGCTGTTTTTGGAACCACGTACCATTGCCATCATACCTCCTCAAGGTTATCGTCCACAGCGTCGTTACTCTCTTCAGTGTCTGCACTGGTTGAACTGGATCATGCATCAACACCCTGGCCTCCACATTCAACATGCTCGTAATGGTGGGGAAGCTGGCTTTGATGGTGGTGATGGCAGTCGCTACACGGTGCACGGTTACGATGCCAACACACGTACCGTGTACGAATACCTGGGTTGTTTCTGGCATGGCTGTACTCGATGTTACAAGACAGGCCGATGTGAAACCCATGCCACCCTGGGCACAACCCCTTGGGAACGATTCCATCACACCATGTACCGGCTCGGTGTGTTACGACAGCATCCTGACATCGACCAAGCAGTGACCCAGTGGGAATGTGATTTCTTGAAAGAACAGAAAGACAACGAGGATCTGAGAGCGTTCCTGACCACCCTGCAAGGACCTCATGCTTACCTGCCTGATCCATTGGATCCCAGAGAGGCTTTCTTTGGAGGACGCACCAACGCCACCAAACTCTACTATGAAGCGAAGGAAGAGGAAGAGATCAAATATGTGGACGTGTGTTCTCTCTACCCTTACATCTGCAAGTATGGCACGTACCCCTTGGGACATCCCGAGATCAAGGATCATCCTCCCGTGTCAGACTTGTTTGACCTACATGGACTCATTCAGTGTCGGGTCTTGCCACCCACGGACCTCTACCATCCCGTGCTTCCTTACCGCGTCCATGGCAAGCTGCTGTTTCCTCTGTGTCGCACTTGTGCTGAAGAAGAGTTTGTTGGCTCCTGTCCCCACGGTGACGAAGATCGAGCATGGGTGGGCACCTACGTCAGCAAGGAGTTGCAGTATGCCGTTCAAGAGTGTGGCTATCAAGTCCTTGGCATCTACGAGGCTTGGCATTTTGACAGTCTCACCACGTACGACCCTGACACGCAAGAGGGAGGATTGTTTGCCAAGTATGTAAACAATTTCTTCCAGATCAAACAAGAGGCCAGCGGATACCCTGAAGGTTGTACAGACCCCGAGGAGTACATCAGGGAGATTCAGCAAAAAGAAGGAGTCACGTTGGATCGTGCTCACATTCGCAAAAACCCTGGACTACGTGCCCTCGCGAAAGCCTGCCTAAACAACCACTGGGGCAAGTTTGGTCAACGTATCGGGTTTGACAGGACAGAGTACATCAGTTCTCCACAAAGGTACTTTGCCCTCCTTCGGGATGAACGGTGCCAAGTAAAGGATGTCAACATTATCAACGAAGACCTCCTCTGTGTCACGTATGAACCTCGCCCAGAATTTCACGACCCACATCCTGCTCACAACGTGGTCATTGCAGCCTGGGTCACAGCCCAAGCCCGTCTCAAGCTCTACTCCTACCTGAAACCTTTGGATCGCCGCGTCCTGTACTTTGATACAGACAGTATCATTTACATTCATCGTCCCCTACAGTACAACCCTCCCCTGGGAGACACCTTGGGAGAACTCACCGACGAGCTGGGAGGGGGCAATAGCATTCAGATCTTTGCCTCGGCAGGGCCTAAGAACTACACCTACAAGCTACGACATCCTCAACCCGACGGCAGTGTAGTAGCTGTCAGCAAAGTCCGAGGATTTACTCTGAATCACAGGGCAAGTCAATACGTTCACTTTGACAGCATGAAGAACCTCATCTGTAAGAGGGGTCGAGTCAGCATCACTGTGCCCTATCCACGTCGGATCATACGGACAGGACTCCGCCAGAACAACACCTTGCTGTCCAAGGACACCAGCAAAGTGTACCGCATGGTGTACACCAAGCGACGCGTGATTTACTATTCCGAAGGCATGCCCGTCGAAACACTACCTTATGGCTATAAGGGCGAGTGACTATGCCTGTGGACTCAACAAAGGGACTGTTGTGGTGGTTGCTGATCATGTCATGGACAAGAAAACTGATGATACTGTATACATGGTTTGTTTGTTTGTTTGTATGTTTATCAAGAGTCATAAAAACAGTATGTGATGTATGGATATTCATGTGTCGTGTCATTTGTCTTCAGGGTTAGACCTGGTGGAGTCCATGGTCACCCTTTTTTTTATGATGATCTTGTTAAGCACAGACCTGGTGGAGTCCATGGTCGCACACCCTCCTAGCACCTCATTGGTCAAACCCTGTTGTCCTGACGTCACGTGTCCTGACGTCACGTGTCATAAAGACCTCCTCAACGCAACTCCTCATTCCGACTTTAGTCGTCAGAGAGAGAGCACACGCACACAAAAAAGGATGCAGTCTGTTCACCGTGATAAGCTCAGGACCAATCGTTTCAGTCTCGTCGTAGCCATCAAAGATATCGAAGCTGTGGTCGACAAATTGGTGGAGTTTAAACTCCTTACCCTCTTCATGAAGGCTGACATCATGGAGGTACCACAAACCTCTTACAATCGGATCAGAGCTTTATTAGATGTTCTGCCCCGGCGAGGACCCCAAGCTTACACCCTCTTTTGCAAAGCGTTGAAGGAATGTGACGAGACAGACGCCATGAGAGTGTTGGGAGTAGAGACTCCCACAGAGACTCCCACAGAGACTCCCAGAGAGGCTCCACCCAGTGACAGACGACAACTGACTCTGCATGATGTTTGGGATGATCGTAGAAGGTTGATCTTATGGAGGGACGGAGTCACGGAGTCACTTCTTAGAACAGGTCAGAGAAGCGATGCAGAAGCAGTCACAGTGACAGAGACGACCGAGTGATGTCATCCAAGGTCATGACGTCATCGCATGTGTGTGTATATATAAAGAAGAGTTTGTGTGTGAGACTTGTCATTCATCATCATGTTGTTCACGTTGCTGTTTGTGATCGCCACGTATCTGGAAGAGAGACACTTCTTAGAACAGATCAGACAAGCGGTGCAAGAGGCGGTGCAGAAGCAACAGGCTCGTGACGCCATGCGTGACGTCAATGCGTGACGTCATAGCACGTGCAGCTGCTGTATAAAAAACTCGGGATCCATCGAGACGTCTTCAGTCGTACCAGTTCAGTCAGCATGTCAGCATCTCCACGTCAGCACAGTAAGTATGGCTTTCACATACTTAACTCAACAAAGTACGCGACCGCACAGAGCATTTGTAGGCCCGAGGGCATCATGCTTGCACAATGCAACCGTCGAAACGTTGATGTTAATATTCTTTTTTCCATTTCATGTTACAGGTACTAGAGATTGTTCACTGCTCCCTTCTTCCAACATGGACCACATCATGAGGGCTGAATACATCCAATCCCCTTCGAGGTACTTTGCTCTTCTCCAGGATGAACGTTATAATGTGAAGGATGTACTCATCATCCATGAGGACCTCATCTGTGTCACTTATACCGTTCGTAAGTCGGAATTCTCCAAAGAGACAAAAGTCAAGACACCCAAGACCGTCCCTCCTAAATGGGTGGTGATACCACCACCACCAGGGACAACCCCTGCCGCCACGATGACGAGGAAGACACAGAAGGAGGAGGAGGTGGTGGTGGTGGTCAGCAAGAAGAAGAAGAAAACACCCACCAAGAAGACCCTGGTTAATCCTATGGATACCCCTGCCACGGCTCCTCCAAAACAAAAGAAACAGAAGTTGGAGGAGAAGGTTCCCGTCAAGACATCCCCTAAGAAGGTGTCCAAGAGTATCTCTCCTAAGAGTGTCTCTCCCAAGAGTGTCTCTCCCAAGAGTACTTGTCTCAAGAGTACCCTTCCCAAAGGTACCCTTCCCAAAGGTACCCTTCCCAAGGGTACCCCTCCCAAAGGTACCCCTACCACGAAGAAAACGAAGAAGAAGAAGGAAGCCCCTACCACCACCACCACCAAGGCAGCAGACCCACAGAGTGTCAAGAAACAGATGACGTCTGATGTGGTGTGGAACAATGATCAGCAAACTGTTGATGTCAGCCCCGACAAGTTAGCCTCTCCTGCTAGCCCCGACGCAACACCCCACGATGAGTTGCCTCCTGATCTACAAGACTTGTATGATCTACTACCGATGCTGTCACCAGAGATGCCACCGTCGACTGTCCCCACGACTGATGCAAAGCAGACAACAACAACAACAGTGTCAGGGGAGACTTCCGCCGACACGTCTGCTCATTCAGGTCTGATGACGACAGATCCCATGATGACATCCGTGATGGCTCCAGAGACGACTTCATCCGAGATGACTGCATCAGAGATGATGCCTCCCGAGGACTATCCAGACATTCCCATGTTTAACGATGAAAATCATTTTCATCCTGGACAAATGGACTTTCTACGTTGTTCGACTTGTAATCCCCACGACCATTTGAACTGGTGGTGATCTGTTGTTGTTGTTGTTGTTGTTGTGGTTCACAAGTTGTTGGTGTTGTTCCAATAAAATTCAACGTGAATGGTTTGAATGTGTTGTATATATCTTCAAGGTTCATCGATCCTTGAGGTCATTTCTGGTGTCACCTGCAGGGCGATAAGACGTATGTCAGGGACACTGTCAGGGACACTGTCAGGGACCATGTCAGGGACACAGTCAGGGACACTGTTAAGGGGCGACGACCTGGTGGATGCCATGGTCACCCCACTCACGTTACGTCATCCTTTTACCATGTTGATTGCAGGCCCTACAGGGTCGGGTAAAACGTCGTTCGTCAAAACGTTGCTGGAACACGTGTTTCAACCAGGCATTCTCGATCTACCGCCTCAGGGGATCGTTTGGGTGTACAGTGAATGGTAACCCATGCACGAAGATTTGGAAGTGTTGACATCAAAGTTAAACCTTCCCCTGACCTTTGTGCAAACCATGAGCGAAGCCAACACGCAGTTACCTGCAGCAGGGTCTGTTGGGGGTGGGGGTGGGGGTGGTTTGCCTGCACCCCACTGGTTGATCATTGACGATTTGCTGGGCGATCATAGCCAAGAGGAAGAGGCAGACGTGTTGCGATGGTTTACCAAGAAAAGTCATCATCGCAACACGTCCGTGTTGTACCTGACGCAAAACCTCTTTGCCTCAACACCTCATCATCGCACCATTAGTTTAAATGCTCACTATCTGGTGCTGTTTAAAAACCCGAGAGATGCCTCTCAAATGGATCACTTGGCTCGACAAATCTTTCCAGGACAGACGGCTTTCCTTCGAGAAGCCTACGAGGATGCCACCTTGGCTCCTTATTCCTATCTGTTTCTGGACTTGAAACCCACCACGGCCAAAGAGCATCGTGTGCGTACCCATCTCTTTCGCAACCCCACCACCCTTTACGTTCCCAAGTGATAAATAGCGCTGACTGTCGACCTGACCCCTCAGTTGAGTCTGACCTGCCATGGGAAACAGACGAAAACAGACCCAGCCCCGCAAACGTGCTGTTGTTGCCACAGGCTTGTTTAAACCCGCTCATAAAACCCTCCCCACCACCTTGGGACGTGATCCCACCGAACGTCATCGCTCGGGTGTACAACGGTTGTACGAAAGTCTCAGGACACCTCTTCCTCCTGCTTCCTCCTCCTCCTCCTCCTCTGCCAAACCCAGAAGACCTTCCTTAAAAGAGTTGTACCCCGCCACTCCCACCATGGCGGCAGCAGCAAACACGTTTGTCCCTGTCTATACGCATCGTGCTTCACCTGCCGTCACCTTGTCGCCTCCTTCTTCTTCTTTTGATGCCACCACTTTGTTCTCGTCGTCGCCGTCTCCTACCATGATTCAACCCTTTCAACCCTTGACGTCTCCGGCCATGATTCAACGACCTCGTGCTCCTAGCTCCACCAAACCGACACGCTCCAAACCGACGACACGCAGAAGAGTCAAACCCATCCGCCTTGTGAAACGCTTGCCTTTGGCAGAGAGTGTGGCTATCAAAGGACGTCATCGGCTGTTGCAATGATTTGCCATCGCCGTGAGAAATATGCGAGCAGGGCGTGTTCCTTTGAAAACGCAACACAAGACCTGGCTGTTGAGACACCAAGACGTCTTGACCAAGATCACTAATCCACGTTTGCCTGTGGATGAACGTCTGAATTACCTGATGAAACGCAGTGGCAGTGGAACGTTGGCAGGCGTGTTGACACGCATTTTGTTGAACTGGCAGTCCTACCTGCAGGAGGAACAACAGAAGCGACAACACCCAAAGCGTCGCCAAAGGAAACCTCAAGGGAAACCTCAAAGGCAGCCTCAAAGGCCACCTCAAAGGCAGCCTCAAAGACAGCCTCAAAGGAAACCTCAGGGGCGTCGTCACTCCAGGAAACAGACCAAGAAGGGCAACAACAAGAAAACAGACCCAGGGGCAGCCTTGACCCGCATGGTGTTACGAAGCCAGAAGAAAAAGAACAAGAAGACAACGGCATTACTCCCACTTCCACCACCAACGCTACCCTAAATAAATAGAGGTATCCCATCCTTATCCTCGTCAGTTCCATGGTAGCAGCAGCAGCAGCAGGAACATCATGTCTGCCCGTTTGAAACGTCACAAAGAAGCGCTCTGTCATGTGTGTAGTCCTACAGCAACACCAGCCATGCAACAGGCTATTTTGAAACATGCTCCGTCTGAACTGATTCAAGCCATCTGCGAATGTGTGGTGAATTTGTATGGAGGTAACATTCCCATGACAGCACAGCAACGCCATCGTTTACAAAAGCATGGACCCCTCATGCATACGTTGATGAAATAAGAAAGTGTCTGTGGCCAAGAAACGCAAACTGTTACAACAGAAAGGCAGGGGATTGGGTCTCTTGTCTGCCTTGGCCTCGGTGGTGGGTCCTTTGGTGTCTGGTCTGTTGGGGCGATGATCATAAATACAGGGATCCTCTCGGATTGGGGTTAGTTGTCTCTGCACCATGATGAAGCATGCACAGAAAATGGTCATGGTCCCCGAAGAGGTATGGCAAAGTCTGCAAGACGAAAAACGACAACGTCATTTGCTCAAGTCCAACCTGTTGGAACAGAAACGGTTACACACGCTTCACGATATGGATACCCTCGTTCGTGATGACACGATTCCCTTCAGGGACAGAGAGCAGCAGTATAACACCTTGTTGCAACAGATGTTGGCGTTTCAAGACAAAGCAGCAGCAGCTGCAGCAACAACAACAACAACAGCACGACGCACCAGCCACACGCAACCATGGAATGGAATCCCTGCCAACACCAGTCAGGAAGGAACAACACCCCTCGGGAAAGGAGGGACTCCCCCTCTCCTATCTGCTCCCCGTAAGTACGGTTTTACTTACTGAGTCACACTCTGGCCTGTGTAGAGGTCGCTTAGAAGTCTTAGGTCTACAAGTCTTAAGACTAAGAGAGCTGTCTTAGACCCCCTAAGCATGGAGAGCGCGAAGCCGGTTACAGAGTCACTGACTCATGTTGGTTTTTTGATTCTTTTGTTTCAGAACACTCCTCCTCCTCCTCCTCTGACCTCATTCTGAATGACGTGGTGCAAACGATTCCTAAAACGCTGCAAGCCAAGGCCAAACAGTTGATGGCACGGATACAAGCCCATCCTGACTTGGGTTGGAATGAAAACGGTCAATTCCTGGTGGAAGGGGAACCCATGCCTGGGACTCACATGGTGGATCTCATCAATGATCTGGTGCGACAACGTACCAAAGCAGATCCTCCACGGGGTTGGAACGTTCTGGCTCAGTATCTCGCTTCCAGCAACGTCCCTCATGAACTGATTGGCAACCCTCTCCGTTGGTCCTGGATGATGAAAACAAAAGGATCAGCATCCACCACCCAGCAACCTGGCACACGACAGGCAACACCACCTGACACCCCTATCAAACGTCCAGGAGGAGAAGCCTTGTTTTTAACACCACCTCAATCGAATCTTGCTGGCGTCAAGAAGAAGAAGAAGAAGACAGAGACTCCCTCTTCCCCTCTGAACCGAGTGCGTCAATGGATTGACTTTTAATCATAAAAGAGAGCAGAAGGTGACATTTACAACAGTGTTAGCATGAGACGTCCCAAGAGAAACAACAACAACAGCAGCAAGTCCTCCTCCTCCTCTTTGTCGCCTGCCTGGGCACGATGGCTTCACCATACTTATTACGATCCCAAACATCCGGCAGGCTATGTAGGGTGGCGTGGTTTGTGGCAAGCAGCAGTCAAACAGCAAGCCGTGGGATCCCAGAAGGGGAAATCCCAGAAAGGGAAACCCCAGAAGGGGAAATCCCAGAAGGGGAAACCCCCACTCATGCAACATCAGGTTCGACAATGGTTGAAAACCCAGGACACGTACACCTTGCACAAACCTGCCCGACGATCCTTTTCCAGGGATCTTTACCGTGTGAGCGGCGTGGACGAATTGTGGCAAGCCGATTTGAGCGACCTCCTCGCCTATCAGAAAGAGAACCAAGGTTACCGGTATCTGCTGTGTGTCATCGATGTCTTCTCCAAAATGGCTTGGGTGCAACCCATGAAGTCCAAGACCGGCACCACGTTGATCGAAGCCTTTCAACGAATCCTGAAACAAGCTGAAGGACGTGTGCCCTCCATGCTGCAGACGGACAAAGGGACCGAATTTGTCAATAAACCTTTCCAAGCCTTCCTCAAGAAACAGGACATTCATTTCTACACCAGCCAAAACCCAGAAACCAAAGCCTCGGTGGTGGAACGTTTTCAAAGAACGTTGAAAAACCGTATGTGGCGTTATTTCACCCAACATGGAACACGTCACTACCTCAAGGCTTTACCCCAGCTGATGCATGCCTACAATCATCGCATTCATCGCACGATCGGACAGCGACCCGTGGATGTGCATCCCCACAACCCTTACGACGAAATTCGGGTGTTGGATCACATGGAGCGTCAGAAGGAGGAACGGCAGAAGCAACGTCAGCAGAAGCAGAAGCACCATCAACACCAGCATTCTCTCTTGTTACCTGGGACCCGTGTTCGCTTGAACAAGACCAAAGGGACCTTTGACAAAGGGTATCTTCCCAACTGGACCAGCGAATTGTTCACCGTGGATCGCGTCGTGAAAGGGCGTGTGCCTCCTGTCTACCGAGTGAAAGATGATCATGGAGAAGTGCTCCAAGGCACCTTTTACCCCGAGGAACTACAACCCATTCAGAAAACGGATGACGTGTACAAAGTCGATCAGGTCTTGAAACGTCGACGGCGTCAAAAGAAGGACGAAGCGTTAGTGAGGTGGTCAGGTTACCCGGCCAGCTTCGATTCATGGATCCCTGCGGCTCATTTGGTCTTTTAAATAAGGGTGGCATCACTCTGTCACCGTCATTTGGGTCATACTCCCTGCCCAATCATGCAGAGCGAACCCAGGCTCAGGTGCAAGGAGAACAACAACAAGGCTTCCTCCTCCTCCTCACGTTGGTGTTGTTTTGGCATGGACTTGCCACGCAGTGAAGTGGTGTTTTTCTCCCAAGTGTTGCTGATATATGGCGTGGTCGTCATGAGCATGGTTCAGTTGGCATTGGATCACGGTGAGAAACAGTTGTGGACAGCGTTGTTGGCCAGTTCGTTGGGATACTTGCTCCCACAACCCACGTTGGTATCATCGTCGCCGTCATCGTTGACTTCTTCTTCTTCTTCTACTCCTGCTGCCGCCACCGCATCTTCGACTCCCTCCGTGTCCAGTCTGGTTCCCTGTCCTTGTTTTCCTCCAAGCGGGACTTTTACGTCACCTTACCCAGCGATGCGTCCATGGATGTTCATCCCGACACCAAGGTGAACCATTACGAAGTCAAACTCCCCTTTCCCATTCAAGTGAATCGTCAAGAGTGGGAAGTGGGCGTCAGTGAACTTCATTTTCCCATGACGTGGTACAACGTGTCGTACCCCTTCAACTGGTTTGTGCTTCGCGTGAACTTGGAACGCTTGACCAGGATTTACAGTTCAGGAGCACCGGATGCGACCGTGACCGAAGAGACCTCAGGCATCATCCGAGCCGTCAGCGAAAAGGTGATCATTCCCGAAGGCGTGTATTCCGCTCGAGAATTGGTCCAGAGACTGAACATCCTGCTTCAGCGTGCCTGTGCACGATTGTTGGAATAGCATACAGCTAATGTGTACCAGGCGGATGCCAGAGGTCGTTACACCGTCACCGTGAACTACCCCAAAGAAGAACTCCGATTTGAAATGCGCGGCCCAACGCACGTCAACTTTTATGCTCCCACACCGAAAGACATGTGCAGGGCCATCTCGGGTTCTTCCTGCAAAACAGCCTCCCAACCAGACCACGATGCCATCAGGTCTGCCTACACCACGCAACTGGTGTTGCCTGTTTCCTTGGTACGCATGCTCGGATTCATGCAACTCCCCGTGGTCGACGAAGCAGAGGAAATAAGTCAAGTCTCCACTTACCCTGTCCAAGTGAGTGTGAATGACCGTCCTCTTGTGGTGGAGGAACAGGAAGCCGACCATCTGGCTGGCTTTGATACGGTGTACGTCTACTCGGATGTGGTAGAAGATCAAATCGTCGGGGATACCATGGCTCCCTTACTGATGTATGTTCCCGTATCTCGTCGAATGATGGAAGACAGCGTCGTGATGAAAACTCCCCAGCATGTACGCTACATGGGATTGCGTCAGGGAACCACGGATGCCATTCAAATCTATTTAATGGATGACATAGGACGACCCGTGCCATTCCAGAGTGGGAAGACCATCGTGACACTCCATTTCCGTCCCCGTCGTCTGGGCACGTACTGACATGGTAGGACATCAGTGTATCCGACACCGGTGCAGCACCGGCTTGGGTGGCCTACAACAACAAGGACGAGGTTTAGCCGCATACCGAGGTCGCATTCATCAACGCGGGAGAGGTCTCGGAAACATCTTGGGAAGCTTGGGCCGTTCAGCCCTCTCCATGCTGAAGACGGTGGGAAAATCGGCTCTCAAAACCGGTGTGAAGATGCTGCCAGGCTTAGTGCAAGATATTCGTTCTGGACGTCGTAGTGTACGGGACAGTTTGAAACATCATGGAAAACAGGCCTTACTGACCACCTTGCAATCACAGTCATCACCGGCACACAAAAGAAAACGAAATCCGTCATCTGGTCCCATAAAGAAGAAGAAGAAGAAGAAGAAACAACAACAAAAACGTCAAGCTTTGTTTTGAGTCGTCATGGAACTTTGTGACATTGGACTTGACATAAAAAAGGCTCATTCCCATGAACAAGGGTCAGTTCAACACCAGACACGAACCTGTCAAGACCTGTTGGGCAGACCTGTCAAGATGATGCGCCGGGATGCTTGTGAATGTGCCAAGTCACAGTTGGATCTCTTTTCGGTTCCCCCTGTGGTGACGTCAGTTCAAGAGGGTCAGTGGATTCGATACAGTCCACTGGCACCCCCTTCGGTGGCGGGTCCCCTCAAGTTTAACATTGCCAACCCTGTGAATGCGTACATTGATTTGAATCAGTGTTACCTTCGCATCTGCCTCAAAATCAAGAATACCGATGGCACGGATGCCACTCATGATGGGGATGACCGACTCGTCATGTCCACGGTGAACAACATGATGCATTCCCTCTTTCGAGAAGTGCGTGTGCAAGTGGGACACAACCAGTTGGAAATCACCCCCTCCATGGGAACCTATCCCTACCGAGCCTATTTGGAAACGTTACTGAGTTATGGGAAGGCAGCCAAAGGGACGCATCTCCAGTGCCCAGGATGGTACACCGATGAAGCTGGAAAAATGGATGACTTCAATGCCGTCGCTCAGAATGTCAATGCAGGACTCGTCGCACGACGGCGGGTCATTTTACCCACCCGAGAAGTGGAACTGACAGGACGTCTCCACTGTGACCTGTTTCTCCAAGACCGGTACCTGGTGGATGGCGTCCCCATGAAACTAGAACTGATTCGGAGCCCGAGTGATTTCTACTTGATGAGTGCTGGAGATGTGGAATGTCGATTTGAACTGACCAAAGCCGAGTTTTACGTACGCCAAGTCAACATCGATCCTGCCATACGGGAACAGCACGTGAAACACATGTCACCAGGAGTCACGGCCAAATATCCTTTGACCCGAGTCCAAGTCACGGCTCACGACATTCCAGGAGGAGGGCGCGATTTCCACAAAGATCAACTGGTGGGAGGACAACTGCCCAAACGCGTGGTGTTGGGACTGGTGGACAACGATGCTTTTGCCGGTAGCAAGGAAAAGAACCCCTTCCATTTCAAACACAACAACGTGACCAGTCTCAAACTGAAACTCAATGGCCAGGAAGTGCATGGCACAGAAATCAAAAGTGACTTTCAGAACAACAGTGGTTCGCTCAAACAGTTGTACATGAACCTGTTTCGCAACACGGGACACCTGTGGCAAGAACATCCCTGCAACCTCACCCTAGACGAGTTCAGGAACGGATTCACCCTGTGGGTGGTGGACTTGACGGCAGATCTGGGAGCAGACGAAGGTCATAACTACCCACGACACACGGGCAAGTTGGGACTCGAACTCCAGTTTGCAGAACCCTTACCTTACCGCACGACAGCGCGACCACCACCACCAACAACAACAACAACAACCACTGCGAGAACAGGCACTACAGCCAAGAAAACAGCCAACACGGAAATGGTGCCATTACAAGAATTAGCAGACCAATGGCGATTCATCATGTGCCCTACCTGTCTGAAAGCCCGTCCATCCGATCGATTCGATGTCGTCCCCACAGCCAAGTTTTACGTATGTCTCTATTGTGGTGGGGGTGTCCCCAAAGGAACGCAATCCCTCCACGATGACATTTGTCCCGGCAAATATGTTTTCCGAGGACTCCAACTCATCTGTCGATGCTGACTGTGAAGCATCCACACCTCACGAACCTTTTCAGGGCCACCCACATGCTCCCTAAAGACTGCTTGAAACACGATGCATCCCATCCCATTCCCCATCGCCGTCGTTCCACTCACTCTTCCCTCCTCCCCCTCTCCTCTCCCCCTCTCTCCCCCCTCTCCTTCCCTTCCCTTCCCTCGTCCCGTCCCGTGCCGTGCCGTCCGTCTGCCGCCGCCGCCATCTTGAAACACGCTTCCTTCTTGCGAGATCACGCGAGATCGCGCGCACAAACCACCGTTGCTTAGCAACACCCCCGTTGCTAACGACCACGTCACACCCTCGTACACACCAACTCATGACGTCATCCTAGAACAATCGAATGACGTCACACCCCGTACACACCAACTCATGATGTCATCCGAGAACAATCGAATGACGTCACAATGGGGGTCACGTGACCGAGAACAATCGAAAGACGCCAGGGTGACACTGTACACTACTTATGTACATATACTGATCAATAATGAATACACGCTGTCGTGTCTGTGTAAAAAACACACCCTTCTTTCAAAGCATTAAACCGCCAATACATTGATTGCTCGTTATTGGCTAACTAAATTACTTTTTTTTAAAGAATGGCGGACATTATGCCATAAGTTGTCAGGTGTGCTATCTTGGGTGACCAATAAGACATACCTGAAACGGTACATCACATTTTCGTACATTAAACTGTTAAAAGACAGATCACTTTGGAAATCTGCGTTTTTGTGGATATTGATGGATGCTTTCCTCGAACAAGGTAATAGCCTGACATTGCTCGTATAAGTTTAATTCGTTTTAATTTTAATATTTGCATTTTGCTTTTATGAAGTTGTTGTAGCATTCAACAGAATAATTGTTTTCGTCGTGAAGCGTAATGATACAGAGAATATACATTAGGGCATGCGTCCGAATTATCATTCACACAGGCAAACTAAAATATTACATTTCTTTTATACATTCGCTATAAGTATCAGCAGATTGCTTATTTTCATCAAGTTTCAAAATCCATACAAGTATGATTATAAAGTAAGTAGTAATTAGGATTGTAAGACCAAATATAAAGACGTACATTGACAAGTGTCTACATGTGAAGGTTTACAAACCAAGTGAATGTAGCAAGTGAAGAAATTTATCGTGAAGTATTTTCACTTCGACCCCCACCTCGCTTCGTAGAAGACGTTATGTGTCATTCAAAATCCTTTTGGTCAAATACGTATTTATCTACTAGCAGAAAGTAGTTTGATTTTCTAACTTGATGTCAACAAACCATAATCTCATTAATTCGAACGTCCTTAGCCCGTGACTTCACGATTTTCAAAATGGCGGCCCCCTGTCTGTGGACAAATGCTATTTAAGTTAACGTTGTTTTTGACAACTTGCAAAATCAAAATTACTTTCTTCTGATAGCAACATATGTATTTGATTGATGTACAATAGGATTTGCATGACATTGCTTGTAACATAATAATTTCAGACTTGGAAGCGAGGCGGGGGGTCAGTTTAATAATAATAATTACCTACAATAATATTGTCACCTCTACCGCAACCTCGCTTCCGAGGAAGATGTCGTTATGTTCATGCAAAATCCTTTTGATCAGCAATGTGTAGTAAGTAGTCTTGATTTTATAACTCGATGAAAACAAATCTCAATAGCATTTACTATCCTGGAAGCGAGATAGAGGGCGAACCATCCGATTTGGTATGTACCACATGTTTCCACAACGCTCCCTTCGCACACAAAAACAACCCATTTAGAGCCAACTACAGGGACCGCTCGAAATCTGTGCATAGTGAAATCATCACCCGACCCCAAGGAGCAATTGACGGCACCACAACAATTCGGCATGTCTCGGCTGACGTAGAGAAATCAGCAAAATGACGAGCTTCCTACACATTTCATAAAAACTAACTGAAAATCGTTCCCTCTGTGACGTCACTGCAGGGCTCAGGCGACGGCGTTACGTAACCTGTCTGTGGTTTCGTTGGCGGGGGAGAGTCAAGCAGACGGCTTTTTGGCAACTTTTAATAGCTCGGTATGAATGATCCACACGTTTTTAAAGAATGAGTTTGGTGTTCCGCTTACGACTAACCACAAGTCTTTCATACATAATGGTTAAAAGAGTAAAAAATTGAGTTTATTCGTCCTTTAACGCAAATGTTGCTGTTGAAATGGAGTGCGTGTCATCTTTAACATTTTGAGGACGAGGTGACGGGCTTCGTGTCTCGAAACGCCTTAAATAATGGTTTCGTGCACCCGTAAAAATATTAACTTTCTTCTCGACACACATACATTGCAACCGTGGTAATGAAAAATTCTATGAACAATTTCTAACCACCCGTTCCAACGTCTCCCCATGTTACCTTGTCCGCCATGTTGGTTTTCCTTGTGAGCCTCATCCAGGCGGTGATGGTTGCCTGGGTCAGTGTCGGAGGGAACCAGGCTGTGGAAGATTGTGAAATTTACGTAATTTCTAAATGATAATAGTGTGGCATGTTGTTTTTGCTAGAACTCTAAAGCATTTACTGCTATATAAAGAATGGCTGTTGCGATGTATGAGAGGGACTCCTTTGGATTTACGTTCACCTGCCCGCTGACATCGATGACTCAAGACTTACCTCTTAATCCGTCCACACTGAACTTTCAAAACCTGTCAACAATCTTCAATCAGTTCATTCCCTGTTACTGAAATGTGTGGTGTCATTCATTGTTAGGTTGTTTCTTCAATATAGAAGTGGATATTACAGACTCCTCTGTGTTTTATTGTTCTGGATTCATAAGCCCTTTCTCAAAGCAATTTCTAAACCGTAACAATCTTAACCTGTTCCTCCATATACACCATTACTATTTTGCAGCTACATATATATTTAGACATAAGTAAGCAAATTATTAATATCATTACCAAGCAAATGTTTGGACAGTTGGAAGCTGGAAGACATGAATGCTCCAAGTTAAGATACTGTAAAGGTTTAATGTTGATTTACACGTTGCTACACCGTCATCCAAATCAACAAGGATGTCCACTTGATTCATGAAGGACCAACAAGCAAGGCTGTGTAAGAAGTCCCTACTGCATCTGTCTGTGTGTGTGGTAATAGTTCACACGGAATATCCTTGTAACAGCGACTAGATGAGTGAGTGAATGAGTTAAGTTTTACGTCGCTATAAAATTTCAGCTATATGGCGGCGGTCTGTAAATAATGGAGTGTGGACCAGACAATCCAGTGAACAACAGCAGGAGCATCGATCTGCGCAATTGCGAACCGATGCCATATGTCAACCAAGTCAGCGAGCCTGACAAACCGATCCCGTTAGTCGCCTCTTACGGCAAACAGAGTCGCCTTTTATGGAAAGGATGGGTTGCTGCATCTTTGATTATCTCCAGGGTATACGTTCCGATAAGTCTCCACTATACTATGGGCGTATCTACGGCTCTGTCCGACAAATTTATTACCTCCCTTGGCTGTCTTTTTATCCAATCAGGTGTCCACGCTGGGAAACTGAGCAAACCAATCACAACTCACTTTCGCTTTTTTAAATTATCTAACCGATTAAACTTGGCAACACAAACCATGCAGAGGTTCTCTGGAAGAGTTAGTGGGAGTTCTTGCATATGTTTTTTTAAGTTACGGACCTGTCAATTTGTATGATTTCCCTAAAATCTGAGTCGAACAGCGAGCAAACCTTCATAGTTGCGACCGCTACCTATGTTGACACTGGCAAGCTCGGTTATAACGGCGGCCTAGCTGACTGGCTACTGTGAGAATGCGGAGCCAGCAAAGGGAGGTAACAGAAGTATCGGGCCGGCCCGTAGATGCGTCCAGGGTATAGTGGAGACTTATCGGAACGTATACCCTGGAGATATCGATGATGGGTTGCTGAAGGCCCATTCTACCCCGGACCTTCACCGGCCTCGACTAGATGAATGTACTCCTACATTTATTGACATCAACAAGATGATTACAATGATGGTTAGGCTTCTGAAGAACATAACATCATAACGGTTTACTCATCACCTAACCCTGGTTAGTACCATTTTTCATGAGGTACACAGTTAGAATAGTGGTTACAGGGATACAGAAACAAACTTATTTTCAACAGGTGCCAGACACCTGTTAATATCCGCTGTTACAACTGAATCCATGATCTGTCATTCCATCATGTCGCTTCAAATAAAATCCAACTCACATCCTACATGGACTTCGATTTTCGGTATATTATTACATATGAATGACTTCGTCAAGTTTCTATTAACAAATGCTGTTACTATTTCCTGTGTTTTGTTTTCAGACAATGCGGACATCTTTAGAATCTTAAGCCATGCTTTCTTTCATTGTGACTGAAGAGGACTCAGCTCAGCAGGTACAGATGCATCTGCAATTTTCTCCTCGTCCTCGTTCCTGAAACAAAAACGAACAATTCAGAAATCTAACATATGATCGGTTCACATTACACATAAATCACTTCTGGGCAGCATCAACACACAAATCGATGGATGAATCGATGAAGAGCACTAAAAGAGCTACTGATCTGGTAAAACATATTTTATTAAAAGCCAATAGGATCGCTAGCTCTTAAGGATGCTCACCATGGGCGTTAATGGGGGAAGGGCACGACGCACTTCTGTTTGCCATGACGAAATGTACGCAAGCATATTATTACAGATGTCTCCGAAAGAATGGCGGACATCAAATCATCATGTTTGTAGCGCATATAGTTACAAAAGTGTGTTTTCTGTAATTTGTATTATCATTGATTAAGTCACAGTTACCATTGGGTCACAGTTTTGTGTGTGAATGGTGGCTCACTTTTCATATCGTGTAAGTTCAATGGCAATGGTAGTTTTAGAAGGCCTTCTGATAGTGCTCCAGTTGCCTGTCCTTGGCAATCTATTGTTTACTTCCTGTTGAAGAATATTCTGACTAAATGGAGACGGCCACACTTTGCTCGAATGTTCCCGGTTCTGCGTCAATGTATATAAAGGCTGGTTGTTGTGTTGACGAATACGCTTGGACTTACACTCGGAATTATTGTGAGTTGTGTGCCTCTGCCTATCATCGTTTGTCAACAACATCCCACCTACAACCTTTATCTAAGATCTGACAGCTCCGTGTAAACAAGCTTCATTTAGAATTCTGCTCTCTCTGTAATGTCAAGATTCCGGTTAATTAATTATGTATTTGTGACCCATTACTTTAGACTTGTGACTCCACTGCATTGTACTAGATGTCTGTATTGTGATTCATTCTAATTTGCTCATTCTGTCCTCATTATTTATTGAATATTAGGGATTTGTCCGTGTTATAGTGTGTTGGTTCAAAGAGGATCCTTACACCTCTTGTCACGGCAATGTATTAACCGTAACAATGATGATAACATCAAATAAAATATGCAAGTAAGAGGTACACATTCTGAGCGGGAAGTTTGCCAAAAAATCTAGAAATCACTATTTGTAGGGCTTACAAAGACCCAAGCTCGCGAAGTACCCTCTCGATTTTTGTGTTCTCATTTTGTAGGTAAATCTGTTGCCTTGCAAGGCGTGCAGATTTTAATGAGGCATATACAGTGACCACTGCTGATGTAGCCTTAAAACAAGCATAATGTGTTGATTTTGTAACAACCCTTTTCTCATTATATAGTGTTCTGTTTAAGCTACCATTTTGAAGTTGTTGCGATTATGTTTCTCATTCATTGGCTTATTTTGCATTGTTTTTCTTTATTAGATGTATTCAAGTATTAAACTACAGACTTACTTATTGCTTGGATATATACCTAAACGCCACATCAACACAGCATGCAGGAGGTAAATACACAATATGATTTAGAAAGTGGTCGAACGCAACACATTATATTTGGGATTATACTTGATCAGAAAAATACAGATTTTAGCCCGATTATTGGGTCCCATATGGGTTCGAATCCCGTACTGAATTCATCCGACTCATGGTTTCATGCTATTCTTTCTAATCAAAATGATTATCAAAGTTATATATACGAAAATAATACACAATAATATTTAGAAAGTCGTCACATATAAAACGTGCTATACTTGGGATTACACTTTCTCAATGCACAGCAGATTCTAGTACTCCTGAAGCATTTACCAGAATCCTGCCTAGAAACTCTTCTAAATATTTTTGATGATATTTGGACATCGGGTAACTTTCCTCCCTCATGGCGTGACGCCATAGGAGTACCAATACCTAAACCTGGACGTGATCATACCGATCCGTCAAATTATCGACCAATTTCACTAACTAGCTGTGTTTGCAAAACCATGGAACGTATGACAAATAATCGACTTGTTTGGTACTTGGAAACAAATAACCTTATCACAGATATACAATGTAGTTTCCGTAAAAATAAGTACTGTCGATCACTTAGTGCGTTTAGAATCATTTGACCTTGAGAAGGCATATGACACTACGTGGAATCTGACGTCGACGTCGTTTGCCTGAATTCATAGCCAACTTTTTAAATGACAGACAATTCCAGGTCCGTGTGGGGTTCTACCCTGTCTTATCATAACAATCAGGATCAGGGTGTTCCACAAGGCAGTATTTTGTCTGTCACTCTTTTTAGTTTCAAGATAAATAGTTGATCAAAAGTTTTAAACGATTCAATTAATGGATCGTTATTTGTGGATGATTTTAATATTTCCTGTCGTGGTTAAAATATGCATACTACTGAACGACAACTGCAGCTGTGTTTAAACAAAATAAAGAAACGGCTTTAAATTTTCTAAATCCAAAACTAATTGTATACAATTTTGCAGAAAATATAAGCCATAAGGACCCAGAAGTATCTCTAGATGACCGTCAATATATGGCAGCAATATTGCCGATATGACGTTAAATTTTAACTCACTCACTCACTCACTCACTCACTCTAGATGGCACTCCCATCAAAGTTGTAAAGGAGGCCAAGTTCTTGGGCCTAATCTTTTACTCCCACTTAATATTTCTGCCTCATATTTAGTCCCTTAAAACTAAATGCCTGAGGGCTCTTGACTGGTTGAAAGTTGTTTCCAAACTCAAAGTAGGGAGGGGATCACGCAACCTTCTTACACCTGTATCGATCACTGGTCCGTTCGAAACTCCATTATGGCTCCAGCGTATATGGTGGAGCCTGCTAAAGCAACCTCAAACTTCTTGATTCTGTCCACCATCAAGGCTTAAGACTTTGTCTTGGTTCTTTCAGAACTTCACCGATTGATAGTCTCTACGTTGAGGCCGATGAACCATCTCTTACACAACGTCGTACTAGATTGTCTTTACAATACATTACTAAATTATATTCTAATTCTAATTCTAACCCTGCCTATAACTGTGTGTTCAATCCCCTTTATGAGGATTTGTATAACAAAAAGTCTTCTCTTGGTCCGCCTCTTGGGCACAGAATTAAACCATTAATTTCTTCAGCCGGCATAGAAATATATCGCCTTCCCGTCTTCTTTCTTCTCCTCCTTGGCAATTGGTTAGGCCACAAGTTGACCTAACATTAGCATCATTTAAAAAATCAGAAACAAATTACTTACAATATAAACAAGAATATCATCAAATAGAACATAAATGCAGCAATTACAAACCCTAATTTACAGATGGATCCACGGACGGTGGTGCAGTAGCTTGTGCCACTGCCATTGGCTCCAGAACAATATCTTCTAGCATTCCAGATAACAGCTCTATTTTCACTACAGAAGCAAACTCCATTTTAACAGCTCTCAAATATATTCAAAGACACCCTAAAGGTAAACAATTTATAATCTATTCAGATTCTCTTTCTTGCCTTCAGGCGATTAAAAATATTTCCTGCAAACATCCACTTTTAATAGAAATAATTGAATTGTATAATGATCTTTCTACTGGCCAATACGACATCGTCTTTTGTTGGTTACCCAGCCACGTAGGCATTTCAGGGAATACACTCGCTGATCTTGCTGCCAGGGCAGCACTCAACAAATCTGTGACACCACTTCTTATTCCATGCTCTGATTACAAAGGTTGCATTAGAACTTACATCTGTGATCTGATGCAGAAGAAGTGGGACACCCAGGTAGGTATAAATATATTACATGAAATAAAACCGTAAATTGGTTACACCTACTTGGGTCGTCAGTCCAGACTTGAAGAGGTTATATTACGACGATGTCGTATTGGCCATACATGATTTACTCATGCATAAATATTGAAAGGTGAGGATCCTCCGTTTTGTATCCCCTGTGATGATAGAGTCACGGTCAAGCATATTTTGCTTGACTGTGTTGAATTCTCCATCACCAGGGATAAGTATTTCAATGTCAAAAATATCAAAGATCTTTTTACAACTGTTAGTTCTCATTTAATTATTGGGGTTTTTTTTAAAGAAAATGATTTTTGGTTGAATTTTGAGTAACATGTTCTGTAAATAGATGTATTTTAGTGATTGGTAGTTTACATTAGCAACATGAATTGTTAGTGGCTGTACCCTCAAAGGGGCTTGAAGTATTGTAAAATTATTGTCCTCCTGAGAGGGTACGTAAGTCCCGAAACGTTCAAAGTCAATGTAAACTTACCAGGATTTGTAAGCGTAGTATATTTGTTATTTTAATTGTGGCTAAAATTTCTTACAAACGCCAGCGGTTGAGAGGATGGTGTAAATCCAACTAGGGTCCGTGCAGGTAGCAAAGTCCCCATGGTCCCTAGTATGGTGATCTACCTTCAGTTGCTGGCGATCCATAGCTTCTATATTGTATTGTCCACATAGTAATATTAGTTTTATCTTTCCTCGCTAGTCTTAATGATAATTGTGATAATCTAGTTGTTTTACTGTCCTTCGTAGACAGTTTTTTTTATAGCAGACATATATTTCATTTCAATATTACATGTTCTCGTCACGATATGGCTGAAATATTGCCGATGTGACGATAAATCTTAACTCACTCACTCACTGGCCAATACGACATGGTGTTTTGTTGGTTACCAAGCCACGTAGGCATTTCTGGTAACATAACGGCTCATCCTGCTGCCAAGGCAGCACTCAACAAATCTGTGACACCACTTCTTATTCCGTGCCCTGATTATAAAGCTACAATTAGATCGTAGATCCGTGATCTGATGCAAAAGAAGTGGGACACCCAAGTGGGAGTAAATAAATGACATGCAATAAAACCTTATATTGGGAATTAAATTTGTTGAATGAATCGTAAAAGGATAAGTATTTTATGATTGGAAGATTAAATTAGTAACTCAAATCGTTAGTGGCTGTACCCTCAAAGGGGGTTGAAGTACTGTAGAATAATTGTCTTCGTGAGAGGGTACGGAAGAGTTCCAGGTTTTTAATCGTAGAATAAGTGTTCTTTTACTGTATGGCTAGATTTGTCTAAATTGCTAACAGGTGAAGGGATGATGTAATTCCAACTAGGGTCCATGCAGGAAGCAAATGTACTGAAGTCCTCATGGTCCTTAGTATGGTGATCTACCTTCAGTTGTTGGCACCCTATAGCTCATTTTTATATTGTATTGTCCTCCAAAGATACATTTTTTTAGTTTTAATCACTAGTTTTACATTCTACTCTGTGATATTCTAGTTAGTTTTACTGTCCTTCGTTGACAGGTTTTTACAAAGTATGTGCTATTAATTTATATGTATTTTTATAATTATTCGTTCTCGTCACGATATGGCTGCAATGTTGCCGATGTGACGTTAAATATTAACTCACTCACTCGCTTGTGTGGTTGAGTTCCATCTGAGGATGTAGGTTCGAATCACAACCACACAAAAGTAGCAGAATATGTGCCTTACGGAGAAAATGTAATACAAAATATAACTTGCATATATTGCCATACATTGTATTATATCTTATAGCTTCTGACTCTGAACTCAAGGTTTCCTGGACCGCCGCCATATAGCTGGAATATTGCCGAGTGCGGCGTAAAACTAAACTCGCTCACTCACTCAAGGTCTCCTGTTAATATTTACTTAGCGTGATGATCATATTTACGTAAAGCAAAACTGTAACTTCTACATTTTGAATTTAAACTGGACAGGCATTACGTATTAGGTTCATTACTTACTTTCCGATCATCTCAGCTTCCTTAATGATTTCTGGTAGTTTTCTGTTCACCGTTTCCGGGAGGAGCAGAGCCAGAATAGCCGCCAGTATTGTGATTCCCCCGAATATCAGCATTGGAAGAATCTGACCGAACCGTCCTGATATGTACATCGTCTGAAGTGCAAGGTTATTCGTAAATATCAAATTTCATACGGTGATGGCAATCAAATTACGAAGTTCTGGCTTTGATATACCTTAACACGATAATACTGTAAAGTATGATGGTCCATCATTGTATCAGTAAACCAATAACGACAGTTCATGAGACATTTAAATGTTCCCAGCAGATTCTCTGTCATCTCTAGTCAAAATAAACATATGAAATGCATATCAAAAAGACGTTGCACAATTTACCAGGTCAGCAATATAGGGAGAGAGCAGACTCCCCACTCTGCAGCACACAGAACTCAATGACATGCCGAATGTCCTTGACGTGGTCGGCATCAGTTCAGCTGTGAAGGTGTAGACGGTACACATGGAAGCAGAGGCACACATGTTTCCGATGATGGCGAGGACATTGATGGCCCATTTCTCCGCTAACAGAGTAGAATCAATGGAGAGGAATTATTATAAATGTCAGATCGTCATTAATCCCGAATGAACATGGCTTCACTTTCCCAACGTGTGTAGTAATTCCAGTTCATATGAATAATGAAACAGACTACGAATGAGGGAAGAAAACGTGTACCCATGCTCTAGCATTTGCGTTTTCGAAATTTCGATATTTTCATCGAGGAAGTCCATCATTGTATACATACATGTTGTAACGCTAATGTCACAAGACATTTCCTTTGATATGCCAAGAACTGTCCTCCGCCTTGGTCATAGACTTGTACCGATAAATGATGTGACGATTACTCGATCCGCCGACATAATGAATCAATAAAAAGTGTTACATTGTCGTATATCCCGATACGATACCTCTAACTGGCCAGGATACATTGATGTTTAAAATTTTGGATATTGTCGAATCGCGATATCTGTTAAGGGGAAAGACTTACCGTTGTTTGGTCATTATTGAATTTGACGAAATACCTTTAAAAATGGTTTTAGTTTGGTGTTAAGGTTTTATAGTTGGTGAAAGAATCAACCGTAACGCCCTCCTCGGGTTTTGTATCGGATCGCATCTTCAGTGCACAAGACTTTGGCCTTGTATCATCGTGACTAAAATCTTAATATCGTTATATATCGTATGCCAATACCAGCACTAGTAACTATAGACATAGCAAACCTAATCAATGATCATGAAAAGGACAGGTATGTCGTGAGATAGTCATGTACAGAGTGGAACCATGTTATACTGAACCACAAAAGAAACGCCGTCGTCAAAACCAAATGCAAAATTTTCTTATAAGGTATGTTTTACAATGATTACCGTTTTGTTACCATGTTTTTCAATCCAGACTGACAGTTGTTAGCAGCACAAGTGTTCTTTTTTCTGATGGAAAAGCACTTCGAACAAACGCACCTGAACCCTGAAATCATTTTTGTCTTGGCACAATCTCCATACCACAGTTTGCAATAGATCATAGGAAGGATAGGATCATTTGGGCTACGGAGGGTAATTAATTATTTTAGGGCAATCTACCGACTGCCGGAGTGGTATTAGGTCATTAACAGCATCCAAGATCGTCCATGCAGTGGGCGACCTTTAGTAACACGAGGTTGAGAAAGACACATTGTGCACCGACATCTACAGAATTGCTTCCCAGAGTGACGGGAACAGACCAGACCAGATCCTAGTCCTATCCTCACAGTTCATCATTGCCCCAACCGACTGCAATGGGCACCTCAGCTTCAGTCGAGAACTATTTTTATCGTATTTATTCTGAGATTGTGTTTCGACAGTCGATAGAAGAGTGAGAGTATGATAAAGAGAACTCTTTTCCAATGAGCATATTGTTTAGAGAAACTCGTGGGGCGGTCAAGCATCATTGTGTGGGGTGCAATCGGTCTGAACCAATTAGTTGACTCAGGGATGTGCCAGAATCCTGGTTCAGGAATAGGAAATGACATGACAATTGCTCGCTATACTCACAAAGTGAAAAAAAACCCATTACACATCATTTTGGGTAAACGCTCGTGCCCGCACAGCCACATTGGACTTTCTAAGACAATACGACATCCAAATGCTACAATAGTCTGCGCTCGGTTCGGATGAGTCATCAGGCCATTTCCCAGTTTTGCCGTTTAGAGATATCTGCCCTTTGTGTCACGTGACCGCGAGCATGACAACACGTAACGACAGTTGTCAGCTTGACGTTCCATTTGTTTTGTCAACAGACGACATTGTTTAGTTTTGGTCTGCGATCATAATATTTGAAGAAAATATTAATAATGTTCTCATGCAAGATTGTACCACAGTTGAAGATGTATTTGAAAGATCGTAGTGTGACATTTACATGTTACATTACGAATTAATCACTTTGTGCGAGTGTGTGGCCAGCATGGGTTTGCAGGATGTTTCCGATGCAAGCTGCACATCCCAAACACACTCACGTCTGAACGTTAAGTCTGGCCCATTCCTTTTACATGGTTACTCTAACAGTTTGTCACAATGTCCGGAAATTAAAAAAAACAAGATGTATTCAATTAATTGGTGTCGTTCAGGCACGATTATGACGGAAGCTTCGGGCCTACAAATCTTTTCAAGACTATTGCTTGTTTGCTGACGGACATGTCAACAGTGTAGAGTATGTTGATGCTACCGACACAATTGAAATGTTTAAAGTGTCTGTGAAACCAGCGAAATGGGACAAGACCTGCTTGGACTGCTGTGGACAAAATGAATGTTGACATTAAGAGCGCTTACTGTCAATGTCCTGGAGGGTAAGTCAGCTAGTGGCCTTAACCACTGAGAAGATCTAAATCTCGTAATTATCCTTAAAATTAACGGATTGGTTATCTTTGAATCCATTAATGTATTACATACCATTAGAGCCAAATTCCCCAAACCCTTCTGTTTGCTTAAGAACCAACCAGTCCCAAACTCCTTGATCATGGCCAATATTTGTACATTCTAACACTTATGTGCACCTATTCATAATACTGTGAAACTAGTTAATGCAGAACGTTACATATGCAATAGCTTGTTAAAGTAACCCCTTTCCTTGAAAAAAGTATTATGTATATTATTTTCCCATATTTCAGAAAAACAATATGGGAACTGTAAATACATTAGGCCGCATTTCGTCATTTTACAATAAATTCTAGTTTTAAATAAATCACAAACACCACGACATAAATGGATATGTTTTTAATTTGCTGTCTGTATGACCAATCCATACTGTGTTGCAGCCATGAAGCGACACTTGTGAGCTTGGAACAGTGAGCTTGGACAGGAGAATTGCAATCCTCGATCAATGAGTGACTGATCAGTCAATCACTTGGACAGATGGCCAATTTTTCAGCTTCCCAGCAACAGGGTCGGATGACGTAAATAGTCCCTATTGCAGTTTACATTGAACATGTAGTTAAAACATGGAAATGTTAAGTACTAGTATTCATATAAAAGCTTTTGGAAAAGGTGCAATGAATGTATATCTGTCTGTAAAACAATACCCTCAATACGTACACTCCTTGGGATGACACTTCAAACTTGGAATCACGATTGAAAAGGATAATTCTCAATGTTCAGCGCCCGTTGCAACAAGAGTAAATTATATTATTTTGCAGATAAATCCTAATACTTGTGCCCTGGAAAGCCTCCTTGATCCCACTGACACACAGACTTTAGCAATGAAAATTAAGGACATGTGAGCACATTCCTCATTAATCAACAAGCGAGAGACCCTAGAGTTGCCCTCAGATACTGACATATCTCAGGTTATAATTGATAGGTATTGTTATGATGACATTTTGTACATGGAGCATGAAACAAAAGGGCAGAATGGAAATTCTACATAGTTAAAAGAAAAGGGCATGGTGACCACTTCAAATTTTAAATGTGTTTGTACCAGGGCAGACAACTTTGAAAAAAAAAATAACATTTATTGGTCAAACTTAGTGAAATGTATGCTCCGTTACAGTCTTGGCATTGCAAATAGCAATTTACCATCTTCTGTTGTGTGGGGTAGAAAGAAAGAAATCAAGTCCATAGAAATGTATAAACAGACTGAAAGAAGGATACATTACAAGAGGGTACCTCAACCCATGGTCCTCCGAGGGACCAATGAACAACGCATTTATCTTATCGGACACCTCAATGTTAATTCTGAACTTTTTGAAACATGGGTATCGGTTCGTACACTTCAGTTAACCTTTATGAACCAAACGATTTGAATCTTGCACCTTGCTTTTTTCCCGTATTGTCTTAGCAAACTCGCCGCGATGTAATTTCCCTTCTTAATATCCACAGTGACTACATTTAAACGTTTTGTTGAAATGTATTTATTGGAAAGAGAGTCAAATGATTTAGTAGTCATTGCTAGATTTTGCAGAAGACACAAGAACACCGGATTTAGAGTTATCCCCCTTCCATCGATTTCCATTTGCAAAACATCGCTAATGTCCGTGCATCATGCGTCATTTTATGTTATTCGAAATTGAAAAATGTAACTACCACCAAGTACCGAATGAGTGTCTATTCTCAGAGGGGGTATTCCAGTGCGCCTCGCCTGTACACGGGGTACGCTGAAAATAATAGAAGAGCGCTCAGCCAATCAGACACCGACAGTATGAGGTAAGATAATGTAAGTTACCATGTGTTAGCGAGTTGTTTTGACATTGATACTACCACCAAGTACCGAATGAGTGTCTATTCTCAGAGGGGGTATTCCAGTGCGCCTCGCCTGTACACGGGGTACGCTGAAAATAATAGAAGAGCGCTCAGCCAATCAGACACCGACAGTATGAGGTAAGATAATGTAAGTTACCATGTGTTAGCGAGTTGTTTTGACATTGATAAATGTCCAAATAACGAATTTATCTCGATGACCACCCTCACTAAATGGTCCAAATTTGGACTGAAAGAATACGACAATCAAACTGACGGCCAATTGCCTGTATCCCTTTTGTATTTGTGAAAGTACAATGTTTTGGTTCATACCATTGCTTTCAGCACAAAAAAGTTCGAACGGTTATAGATTGAAATAACGTGTTCATGCATATTAACGTAAACGATAGCTGAAACGACGATTTCTTTCATGGGTTGGAACAGTCACGTCACCTCGTGCAGACATTCCATCTTAGAAACGGTGCAATCAAACGTTCGGAATCCACACTGTCATTCATTGTGAAACATTTGTATATTAAGGAACTCTCAAATAACACACAACAACGTTAGTAACTGCTACTCTGTTAACATGAAACTTTCATCAACTTGGGATTACTCGAGGTTAGGTAAGCATGACCTGTACTGGAATGCACAAGCCTCGAAGACGAAAGTCGCACGAGACTAAGCGAGAGGTTTGTGTAGACTTGTCGATATTCTACATCAGGTAAACACATGGACACAACCGTAGTTAATGCGGGGACTGTTTATGGTACACAGCCACAGAAGTGCAACTTGTGGTCTAGAGGTTCCAGCATTTCTGTCGCTGACCCCTCTCTGGTCGAGGTCAACGCATCGGTCATGGTCGCCGCTTGGAAGTGTCATGGCGGACTGCGGAACCGGGCGAGGAAGCGAGTCGCTTCTTGGGTCGTTAGCATCAAGACAGGGCGAGTAGAAGATGGGAGAAGAGAAGGTGTGCTAGTTTATTCTGGATGGCTTGTCACATGCGGTCTTTGTTAGAATCGCCAACTCGCTGATAAACAGAGCGAGACAATAAATATACACTCTTGTGATCGGCGACGGCCATAATAGTTTGAGTGAAGTGACACCTCGACAACACTGTGACCCCATTAGTACGGATAGAGTGATCTTTGTGCACTGTGGATAGATTGCAACTCTTTTTAGTGATGGCATAGGTGTCTGGAGTGTATTGACTCCAATGGTAACGTTGCAAAACCAATTGCGTCGTCGTGTAGTGTTTGTTTGTTTAAAGTCACATCGGCAATATTTCAGCCATATCGTGACTAACACTAGTTCTGAATTCATAGTACATAAGAAATAAATATCAAATAAATGAATCTGGTATTTTTGCTCACAGTGAACCGCCCCAAAGGATTCATCAGTGTAATATTTAAGTTATTTTGTTCATATATGCTGGTATTGTGTATGTATATATATATTCATACAAAATAACATGTAACATATTTACCACACGCACACGCACACGCACACGCACACGCACACACAGAGTAACACTGTGTAGTAACATTGCGTTATTGTCATAACCATGTATTGACGTGCATTTCTATCATCTAAAGTCCTGCACAACCAAACATTTCTCAATTTAATTACCACATTTCATAATCCGCACCGTGCTGCTTTTGTTGTTTCTTGTGATGTTATCCATTGATCATTTTCTTGTCAGGATCCTGGGGTTCTGCAGCATTTAATCTGTGTATGTGCTTATGGCATCAAAACACAAATTTGTTTGTGTGCAGGCATCAGCAGTAGATTTGCTGTAGGTGTGATCACTTAGAGCTGTCATTGGACCAACAATGTCCATGTCAGTCTGAACCTTCACCTGTTGAATAATATTAACATACTTAGACCAAACGAATATTACCTCAGCGCATAGACACTCAGATTTATGTAAATTATCTCATTCAATCAATTAAAAATAGTTGGATGGGAGAACGCATTAATTACAAAGCAACATGCTGAAGTTATATTCTTTTACACATGCATGTATTTGATAGGTAGGACATTATCCTCTACAACTTCCTCTTTACACGAGATGTCTGAGGCCACTGGGTTTTCCTGTCTTTGTCGAGAGGGTGGCCTGGGCGGGCTTCAGGGGAGTGGCGGTTGCCGAGGCTGGGTCGGAGAAATCGAGAGTTTGTCCACGGCTCCCGGACAGGATGTGTAAAACTTCACACTAACACTAAAACGGCAGTTAAAACTTCTGCATAGGTACACAATTTTGCATCCACTTATAGATCTATGACTCAGGTTGTTGATTAATGATTGTTCGGGAAATGAATCATGTGCACTGACGATAAATTTACAGTTTTCAATTTCACTTGAAGGAAACATATACTCACCTACGAAGTGTTTGGAATAAATATTGGTGTGCCTCATGATGCTTTTGACATCAAATTCCTCTCGACCACAGGTCCTTGTCCACCCCAGACATTTCTCCGCTTGGCTCTTCAGCTTCAGAAAAGGAATAAAAAATACGTTTTCCGTGTCTAGGCGATCCTTGTACCTATTCTCAGACTTAGAGAAGTCACAGCCACAGGATCGTCGGCTTCTCTCGGTGTACACGTCAGAAAGTGTCCGTTGCACGATCAAACAAGTTACACGCTTTGACAGCCGATTGTTTTGACAGTTTCACCACGGTCAACGTGATTTTGCAAAGGGACATCATTCTAAACGAACGTATTTTACGAAACTGAAAAATGGCCTATTGAACGCCTTTGGTACGAGATTAACATGCAAAGGTGACTGAGTGACTTCCAGACAGGGCCGACAACTGGGGCTTGACACAAGCCTTTCTATTACTGACCCAAGTGACTGTTATTTTCATCAGTCCTCTAATTCACCTCTAATACTTTCGTCAAAACCCACACAATACAGCATTTGGGGTGCCCTTCTGGTAATATTTTGAGTGATTTTGTTTGTGTGAACTCTAAACATGATTCCCGAAAATGTGTTGACCATAACTGTAAAGTTTGACCTCAATCCTACATTTTGATTGTTTAATATTACAGTAAATTAACGCGTGTGTTTTAAGAATCCTTTCTTTTGTGGTTCAGTATATTTTGACGCAATGAATATAAGTCCTTTGTGTGTTTGGTTGCCGACATTTCACTTGTATCAACTGATATAATTAATTAATCATGATGTAATTAAATGTTCAGGTTTTCACCAAGATGTCCTTGGGTTGCTTTGTAACATTTTGACAATGCACGAAACGATTTCCATGTCCGTCTATCTGACTCCATTATAAATATGTCTGTGTAATCAGCTCTTTCACAGTGTTCCGGTCATAGTCGATCCCGATCCTAATCCAGTGGTTTACATCATGACAGAGCATGGGCTTATGAATTACTCTGAGTGCGTGATGCTTTCGGGTTTTTGCGAAATTAAGTATATCCTGCACCAGCGGTGGCAACCGACAAAGATTTATGAAACTAGGAACGTATGGTACCAGTCAAAATAGGGTATAAAATTTTCAAACGTTATGTGTTGAAAGCTTGAATGTTGTAAGCTTGATTGAACACCTTCTGGGCGTATGTCCTTCTTAAGTATTTAGTTTCAATAGTTCCCATTTCATTCATAAACACACTTGGATTTTTTAGTGGCAAAACATGATACGTACGTGTATCAGCAACTAGTACAGGAATCAAAGGAAGAATGCAAGCTGCTCCTGTTAGTGACAGAGATATACACAGGAGCTTCTTGCGACCAACACGATCCATTAGGAAAAAACATGAGATGTATGCAGCAGCCTCAGCGACGACGAACAAGAAGAAGTTGAGGTAGATGTTTCCAGATAGGTTAGTAACGTTCATGCTGAGGCCGTAGAAACCCATTCCAACTGCAAACCTTAAAGAGGTATCAAATTACCTTTTGCTCTGTTTCCCCCTTCCAAAATCGAGTGAGTTAAGCTTTTGAATCACATCGGCAATATTTCAGCCAGATCGTGACTAACACAAGCTATAATTTCATAATAAATGAAGCTACACTATAATAGCATGTCCACGAACGACATTAAAACAATTCGTTTATCACAGATTTCAAATAACTAGTAGTGAGTGACTGACATTGGCAATATTTCAGCCATACCGTGACTAAATCAAGTTATAGTTTTGTAATATAGTTACAAGTGAATTATAAACATCGGTCAACGAAGGATAGTGAAACAACTAAATTATCACAGATACAAATTTAAAAATAGTAATCAAATCTAAAACAGTTTAACTACTGGTGACGATACAATATAAAACCAGGTTGTAGCTCCCCAACAACTGGAGGACCCTCATCATACTAGGGACCATGGGGACTCAAGTGCCTGGACTACCTGCATGGACCCTAGTTGGATTTGCGCCATCCCTTCAGCCACCATTCAAATTGTAAGAAAATTTATCAATGATTTAGAAGCACAAAATACCACGTTTAAACAATCTGGTATGTTTACACTTCCTTTCTTATTTGGGACTTAGGTGTTTTAAAACTAGTAATTAACTCTAAAACATGTTAACTATAGATGGCAATGCAATATAAAAACAGGCTATATATTACCAGCAACTGAAATTGTACGGGACGATGGGGAGCCTTTCAAGAGAAATTAGAACATGTTAAGGAAAGAAAAAAACATTAAGATTGCAAACGGTATTTTATGTTAACTAGTTCCTTTGAAATTCAAAACTCTAAAAAGGGACGTTGTGTGATAGTCTTTAACTAAGTATTATTACTTACACTGTAAAGTTTTTTTCATTACTTTATTGCTAACCTCATTTCTAGTCCCGTGATGGTATTGTTTGAATATTACTATGACACCAAGGTTATTCATTTACGTACTGACTCGTGAAGGCCCCAGGGTAGAATAGGCCTTCAGCAACCCATGGTTGCCATAAAAGGCAACTATGCTTGTCATAAGAGGCAACTAACAGGATCGGGTGGTCAGGCTGGCTGACTTGGTTGACACATGTCATCGGTTCCCAATTGCACAGATCGATGATCATGTTGTTGATCAATGGATTGTCTGGTCCAGACTCGAGTATCTACAGACCGCCGCCATATAGCCGGAATATTGCTGAGTGCAGTCTCTCACTCACTCACTCACTCATTTACGTACTAACGAAGCACATTTTATTTTTGTTGTTGTACTTGCAGATGTAACTGACTTCCGCAAACTAAATTGGTACTACTCTTTAAAAACAGGTTTTCTATCAAAGACGAACTTAACCAAACCAAAATGGGAACTGAACTCGTACCAGTTATAGCAGATGATGATCATCCGCCGCATCATCACAGGAGACTTCAGAAGTTTCCAGAATGGTTCTTGCTTTACCTCTTCCTTATCGATATCGACCTCATTAAGATCATCAGTATACATCGGTACTTTGTTCCTCTTCGCAATGTTTGCAACAACTCTTTTCGCTTCCTCCCTTCTGCCATGTTTCAGAAGCCATCTCGGAGATTCTGGGATAAAACTGTGATGAACAGATATGAACATGATTTTCGTGGCTAAATGGTTTCCCTCTACAGATAACAATATTCAAGACGTAAGGAAATGTGTGTTTCCATAATAGTTCATAAATGGTATTATTGCATAAATGTATATTAAAATTGCATGTTTCAAATTGGTGAATATGCTTGTACTATCACAAAGTAAGTTAATCAGAAACTGGAGGATATCACGGACAAGTTAACGTTCCATTTCATAGTAAGTTCTATAATTTTCGTACACTTTTGGTATTATACAATTTTTGATATATACAAACAAACAACATCGAATTCCAGTACTTACTACAAATAAGCAAAGACAACTGTTGGGACACTGACAATCAGCTGCCGAGTCTTCCAGTCCCGGACGAGATAGGCTGTAAGAGCTGACACCACGTTCCCCGCGCTCCAGAACAGGTTCATGGCTACCCCTGCCCACACACGCTTAGAGGGGCCGACTATCTCCATGCCTGATCCAACATACACATATGTTGTAATCGCAAACTGTGTAGATTACATACATACCCGTTAAAGGTAGATTAGAGCTATTTGGCGGCGTTAAAACGTTTGCAACAGACAATCCAGTGAGTGATATAAAGATTCACAATTCACAGATCTAGGCCACCCGATGCTTTTAGTCACATTTTACAGAAGAAAATCAAAGATTCTAGCTGGCATATGTTATTTTATCTTTTTGCTGCCGCTGTAATTTGAACCACAATTCGCTTTATTTAATATTTGGCATGTAAACCAGAATTATGCAATGAGCGTGCTACTTGCAAATACCACATCGTCCTCTGTTGGGTACCTATGCACGATGGAATTTCTGGCAAAAACAATGGCTGATATTCCACTGCTCAGGCAATGCTGATTTCTCAGTCTATACTCCTGTTACATGTACATTCGTAACCTCGAACATTTTATAACCGACCACACCCATGCAAACAATGACCATGCCATCCTTTGGAACATCAACATCCGGGTAACCAACCGATCAAGACACGAGATTAGGAAACCATAAACCATAAAAATGCTGCGGGAGGTGTTTGAGATTTCTAAACAGTCGTGTCGTGTCGTGGATTGTAGTTTTGGAGTGGTTCCAACAGAATGTAGCTTATACCAGTTACAGATTACTATACCCTTTTATATATAAGGGGAACTCTCCCTAGTTCTCCACATACCATATAATTTCGGGTAGAGTAGGGTAAACCTATAGTTAATTTACAAAATCTCTAATGAATATTTTCCGCAACTTGTATATTGTACTATGCCATATCTCATAGCCATAAAGCAAGATCGGTGAAATCATAACCACAATGCTAACTGAAAGATTTTTTATTGCTTTATTGACTTTTCGGTTTCTTTTTTTTTCAATCCAAAATAAATGTAATCAACTGCAATGTCAATCAAAGTGTGTCCATAATAGAACTTGAGCTTACAGTGTTTTGCTTAACTGTTCCCAAATATAAGTATCTTTGTTTTATCTATCTAGATGTATCTATACATCTTTATGCCACATGATACAATATGTATTGGAAGAGTTAAAGTAATTAAATACATAGATTCAAATTGGAAGTTAGGAAGACTCACAGATGTACATCCAACAATAGTAAGGAATTCGTTCAGGTTATTTATGAATGAACAGAACAAAAGAGGGAGAAGGTTTTCACCTCAGCGTACGCCAGAGTAGCAGGGGAAGTAATCCGACGTGTTGTTGTATGATAGAACACGCGATTTGAATCACAAAAAGAGTTAAACATATACCATCAATTCCATTGCTGGGCAGCTTATGCCAGAGCTTAATCCATGCATTATCAAACGCTTTCGAGAAGTCTTTAAAGGCACAAACAGTTTTCTTTCACTGGAAATTGGAAATTTCACTAGTACACGTAGTGTGTTAAGTGAAATTAGAATTTCATTAGTAAACATATTGGTATCTTCATCATGATATCCGGAAGTAGGCCATATTTAAAGCTAGCGAAGTCTCGCAATGCGAGATCTCGCTAGGCGAATTCATTACATAGATGTTAACAGTTGATGAGTGGGTATACCTAAAACCCGCCTGTGCAAGGGTTAATACATTATCCATCTCAAGAAAAATGTTCACCCTTACCTTGTATGCCTCTGAATACTGATATTCCCGTGTACATGGGCCCGACAGGCCTGGGAACATTGCGTTTTGGTTAACTTGTTACCAAAAATAATTCCTTTGTTGCCTGTGATCATTAATAGTTTGGGGAGAGCTTAGAAGAGTCCCCACACTGAAGGATGACCAGTCTTGTCATTTGTTAAATATAAATTCAAAGGTTTGGAGGATTTATGTGTCAAGCCTTGATTTAAGAAGGTTTAATTTCGTATTTTCTTCCTCTCTTTACAACGAAGACCAGTTTGCAGACTATAAGTCTTACTCAACAAAGTCATAGTGCTCTGTATGACCAGTAGCAGGCGACCTCTCATGATCGCAATGGAAAATGGAGGTTTTTCTCTTGTGTTTTCACCAACCTGGAAACCGGTGGCCATAAAGACCCTGCCCTTCTTGCTAAGGGACCCATGCGTAATCCTCATTCTGAGGTAGGTGGTACGGAAGTTCTAGACCAAAGTCCAATACAGAGGATGCTCCCTCGTGTCTTGTAAGGTGGTGAGGGGAATGTCCATCAGAGACATGCCCTCTCTGGACATAGGGAACAGAGGGGGACACCCAAACGAAATACATGACCCATCAAACAGTCCTAACGGAATATTACTAGGCCCAAGAGAATGATACACTGAAATCCATCCACCCAAAGCACGGCTATAAGCAGATCCCGTCGTCACCTGCACGAGATGACGGAAGGATAGAGCATTTAAGAGCAGGGAAATCTCAGAATGAGAGTCAGATGAGAAGGTTCACCTGCGAAATAGGAGTGGCCCCGTTGGGCCTACGACTTAAAACAGCTCAGTTGGATCCGGAGAGATGTGTCTGGAAGACAGTGCATGGTTTGTCACAACACACAGAGTGATACCTTAGGGTGGCGTAGTCACACCCAAAGAGTATGGAGATAGCTATGTACATTTTTATGGCAGCCACCAATGTTCCCGCTCCCACAGGCTTCAGACGTATGGAGACTATAGTCCATGGGAGCATTATTCCGAAGAATGCCCTAATCGTTGCGGGAAGGATTGCAAACATCATTTGGCCCGCACACTAACCAGTTGTGGGAAACTCTAGACACTTCGGAATTATTCTGGATATTTTAATAATGATTCTGCACATGACTCCCGAGATAGGCAAACTTCTACGATGTGCAATCCTCTACGTAATGAGGAATGGAAGAATTCAGGAAGCCTCTCATCGTCGTTAATCTGACGTGACTGGTACGTACTGGATCAAGATGCAGCGTCCACGGAATATTTGTCAACAGTGAAGTGTGGGTCTGGCACATAATGGCAAATCGTCTTTCAGACATTGCAACCCTGACAACGGCAGACCATACCCCATCCCTTATTCCACAACACTTTTGAATCCCGTGCTGTGGTTGATGTCCCCCACCCCCGACGCGATATTTCTGCATTATTAATAAACGTTTTTAATCATGTCGCCATTCATGATCTGCATTGCCAACCATAAACTAAAGTCATGATTATCAACAGTATTTCTTGCTCTGTATCAGTGGATGATGTGATATCACTGTAAGTGGGCGGCACAAAATATTTTGTGCTGTCTGATCCACTGTAATCTGTGAAAGTGATTATGCTTTAGCCATGACCTAATAGTTGCTTGAAGGGGCAAAAAGAACCCGTCAGTCTGCTAGATACCTGGACTGTTTGTATGTTGAACGCAAGATTGTCACCGGACCCATGTATGTCAGGCCTGTGTATGTCAGGCCTGTGTATGTCAGGCCTGTGTATGCATCTAACGTGGGTAAAAGATAACAATGACCTAAACACATTCATTGGTAATTAAGTGTTGATGACTTTCTTCAGGCAAGTATTAACAAAACTTGAGGAATACATAAAGTTTCTAAGATTCTTAAAGTTTCTAAGATTCAAAAAGTTTCTAAGATACAGGAGCGGAAACAGACCCCCGCCCCGGGCCTTTGAAGTCCAGAATACAAGGTAAGATTAGGTCTGTTGTTTTATTTACTTGTGAACAGTTTACCAACAGAGCTGAATATCTTAATTGGTAGATATGCGATAATACTAAAGACCATGGGGACTTACAGTACGTTCTCTTCCTGCATTGATCCTAACTGGATTTACACCATCCTTTCAGATGTTAGGACATTGTGAGTGAGGGATGAGTGAATATTTAACGTCACATCGGCAATGTTTCAGCCATATCGTGACGGGAACATGAAGGGGCGTGTATGAAATGGAATGCATTTATATTATGACAACCCCCCGGACGGAAGCAAGTACCATATCACGAAGATAACATTAAAACTATCGTGGAAAGTTAAAACTAATTGCACTACTTGGAAAATACGATATAAAGGCAGGCTGTAGATCGCCTAGATCAGAAGGTAGATCACCATACTAGGGACCATGTTCCTTTGGAACCTACATGGACCGTAGCTGGATTTACACCATCCCTCCAGCTGCTGGCGATTGTAAGAAATATTAGCTAAAGTTGAACCAACAAGAATGCTACGTTTACAAATCCTGGTTTAAACTGACTTTGAAAATTTTGGGGCTTACGTACCCTCTCGAGAGGACAATAATTTTACAATGCTTCAACCCTCTCTGTGGGAACAGTCACTAACAATACAAGTGGATAATCTAGACTACCAATTATAAAACCATATCTATTTACAAACTATATATGGATAATTCATTTAACAAATCTATTTCTTTAACAAATCAATGATTACAGGATAAGTAAGATTATTAAGGTCCTTTCCTGACCTAAGTGACTTATTATTAGCTTACCAAATGCGTTATTGACATACCAAATACGAAACACACGAGATACTGGCCAACGGCACAGACGTTGATAGCGCAAGCAAGGAAAAGGACAACCGGGACTGAGTTGGACCATACTAGGCAGATGCTGAGGAGCACCAGTATGAACATGTTAGAGATAATAACCGGTCGTCTTCCAAACCTGGAAGAAGAATGAATGAATAAACGAACGAACGAGTGAATGATAATTTCTTCCTACAATTAGATACGATAGAGGCAGTCCCATTCATCTGAACATTTCAAGAACATCGTATTAAGAGTATCGTGTACTTCAAGTGAGATGGAGAGCGTTTTTCCGTATTTCTACCTGATCAATTAAGTCCGATTCGAGCCGTCCAATATCATATATATATCTTAATTGGGGGTTGAATCATAAGGTTATTTTAGTTGAAACTGATTTTGAACCTCTTGTCACAATCTGTTGTTAAAACCGATGACATTTCAGCTTCAATACGCCACTGTCCTTCCACTCCATAAACACTTAGATATGACAAATACATTACGTGGATTCCACCATACATGGCTTACACCCAAGTTCAAAACGTTTGTAAGAAATGGCTCAGGAATGGACATAACATTGTCTAATCGCATATGGCAAATAACGGTAAACTGTGCAGCTAATTTATGGAATTATACCGAACCGAATTTTAATCAAACCGTCTTCAAATTTCACTCTGGCTTTGAGTAATGGTCATAATGCATGGTCAACGATGATAGAAAGAACTGACATACGAACGTGTTACAACATTCATAGGGCGTGTATGTCTGAAAACATGTTTTGATCACAGGATTCCACATGGTCAGATCGTAACTTGTACATTTTTAAAAGAGTTTTTTTTCTAATTGATTAGTCTCTGTCCTTGTCTTTGGCAGCAATGTATGGCGGTGCGACGACACTTACGATGGTATGAAACACAGAAACCTTGCAGTGAAGCATTACCTATGTCTAATGATTCGTGTGATCAAAGATTCATACAGTGGATGCATTCAGCCATGCCATCGTGCATTTGGACTGTCATTACTTTACAGATAGATGACTGTGATGTTACGAAATAGCAGAATGCTTCTGTATTACCTCTAATAAAGATTACATAAGTCACTCACATGTCTGACAACGGCCCGCAGATGAGACTGCCAACCAAATGTCCAAGCATACCCATCATCTTGGCATGGCTCACGTAGGACTTTTTCTCGCAGACAAAATTCATCTGTAAACATTTAGTCCAATTGATCATATAGCTGAAGAAACCGTTTCGTCATTGGGAACTTTCCTACCAAATCACCTATGATATACACAAAACACAGCAGTGAGTCTGGTTCAGTACGATCAGGCGTGCACACCTGCTAACACGTTAGGGTGAAATATTTTCCAAAAGTCACGTCATCTCAGGAATTCCGGTATTGTTCCTGGTTGCTGGCTTAAACGCACAATTGAACCTATTTATAAGAAGAAAGGTGACTCTATAGTTGTTTTGGAAAACTATTTACTAATATATTAAATATAAGACTTTCTCATAACAAGCATGATAAAGTTCATACTACTCCTATCTGCAGACGCCACTGACCTCGTAACTTCAAGTAACAGCCCAACTGATCTACAACTGTCCCTAAACCCTCTCCATGACTATTGTTCTCAGTGGAAGTTGAATGTCAATCTGTCTAAAACCAAAATAGTTGTCTTTGGAAAAAACTCTAATAAGAATAAATTATGTTTTATTTATGGCCGGATGGGGACAGCCTCGTTGAGACCGCCGATAGCTAGACTATATTTGCCATCAAGTTCCATCGAAATGGAAGGTGTGCAACAGCAATATAACTTTACTGGAAAATGCAACTTAAGCAATGTTTTCCTAAGCAATCTTGAAAAAACTCGTAATTTGAATCTACCTCTAGATTGTTTGATATCAGATTTCGATACTATGATAGTCCACGTATGATTCAGAAATATTGGGTTTTGAATGTCTATCGATAATAGAGTAAAACACATTTAAAATTTCTAAAATATGCTTGTGGTCTTTAAATTGTATTGTGCAAACAGTGATATCGGTTTGAACGTTCCATGCTAGTTTTAATTCTCATTTTGATATTCTAGTTGTTTTACTGTCCTTTCTCGACAGGTTTGCATAATATACATATACCCCATTTCAGTGTTGATGTTCTCATCACGATATGGCTGAAATATTGCCGATGTGGCGTTAAATACTAACTCACTCATCGTATTCTCATGTGCCACCGTATGTGGGTCTTTAGAGAATAAAAATGTTCTGTTCTCTTCTGACAGAGATACAACACAAACACCTGCCAAATTAAAGGTGGGTGTATTGTTCCATATTTAGATATATGCATACATCCACAACTCTCCTATGGGCCATACAGTCAACTTCCCTTTCATATCGAGTAAATATCCAGCCTTTTATGTTTACATTTCACAACGTTTGAGGTACGATCGAATGTGATCAGGGTTTCAAAGAGCGTCATGCCACTCTTGCTCAGAAATTGCTTGATCAACGTAACAACGTTCAGTCTCAGTAAAGCAAAGTGACAGTGGCAAAACATGTCCAATGCAACTACCTATTTTTACTATTCCATACGTTCCCAAATTATTTCAGGGGGACAAATGACGAGATTTAGCATATGTTTATCATGGGTGCCAGTGTTTACTTTACCGCGATCACCTGGTACAATCACCATTTCATAGCGATTCATAAACGCATGCACAGTCATCATATCACATGATGACAATCACTGGATCTTTTTACAAAGAACATCATACAGCTGTAATACTGTTGACACAAATATCTGCACCTCCTACGGTTACAATTGTGACACCGACTTTGCTTTCCGCAGACATTTCTCATAAACTCATATAATGTTTTTGTTTCTAGATTTAATTACAATTTTTGTTTGTTATAGCACGTAATCTATATTATGGTGGTCTGTAATAATAACTTAATATTTACCGTCACATCGGCAATATTGTAACCATATCGTGACGAGAACAATTCATTTAATCAATTAATAAAATGAAAACATTTTGAAGAGTTGTACCTGTCGACAAGGGAAATTAAAAATACAAGACTATCACAGATGTTAACATAAAACTAGATTGTAAAATTAAACCTTTGTAATTAGAGAAGACAACACAGTATATAACACGGGCTATAGATCGCCTACAACTGAAGATAGATCACCATACTAGGGGCCATGAAGACTTACAGTACTTTTGCTACCTGCATGGACCCTAGCTGGATTTTACACCATCCCTTCAGCCGCTGGTGATTGTAAGACAATGTAACCAAAATTTAAAATAACAAATATACTACGTTTAAAAACTTGGTTCGTGAAAAGTGGTTTTACGTATCCGGTCAGGGGGACAATAATTCATGTCAGCAACAGGACATGTTTCAAGCAAGCCAGCAAACCTGACCACCCCATCCCGTTAGTCGTTAGTATTTGGTTAGCAGTTTACAACTTACCGTCTCTGAAATCGTGGATACGAACTGCGATTGATCGTATACCCAGTCCTTACAAGGCTCTGTGACATTTCGTGAAGATGACCACATATTGGAGACATTGGTTTGCTGATACAGTTGGCAGCGGGAATACTTCCCACCGCCATAGTAACCAGACACCAGGGGGATCGACTGATTTACGAGTTGTTCGTGAACGCTGTTCTGAATCTCGTAGGAGTCATTGGCAAATCCTGGAATAGCGCACCTGAAGTTGACAATATAAGAGAATAAAGTGTGTGCAGTAAACATTAGCATGTGAAAAATCAAATTCTTACACATGTAAATAAATATGTGGAATTAGATATTAGAAACCTTGAACTTTCTTTTGGAACAGACAGAACAGACAGAATCATTTATTGTCATGCACTGTCATGAACAAATGGTGCAATGAATTATATAGACGTAATTCTATGGTCACTTTTAATGTTATGTTCGGTCACTGGGTTTCAGTGGCAGACTATTTGTGATTGCAAGTGGTGGGTAAATCTAAAGCAGTCATGAGCGGTTGCAGGGACGATGTAAATAAATGTAGGGCCCATGCAGGTAGCAACGTGATGACGTGATGACGTGATGAAGCTGATAAAGAAGTGTTAACCGAAAACCTGTGCCCTCGACTCACAGCAAACGTCTCTTCTTCTAAACAACATAGACATTCCTTTCCCTGTTATCAAGTCTGCTCTTGTCACAGTTACTGAAGAAGTCCAGAAATAGACCTACGTCCAATCTCTCATTCGGTTCAAAACTTATTGAAAAGGCTGTATGTGGGAGACTCAGTGATCACCTAAACAAACGCAAAGTCGCTAAGACTCACTTCAGTCAGCCTATCGCAGCAACCAGAATGAGACAGTCGTGAATAACTTGAAACGCTCTATTGATAACGGTCAACTCGGCCTTCACACTCTTCTTCATCTCTGCTGAGCAGTTCACACTGTAGACCACAAAAGACTTCTCAAACGCTTACAGTCAGACTTCTACGTTGATGGCATAGCTCTATGCTGGTTCAGTTCTTATATGTTCTCCCAGCAGTACTGATAGAAGATCGTTATTCTAATCCAGCTCATCTATTTTGTGGTGTCCCTCAAGGATCGGTTTCAGGCCCGGTCTAGTTCGGTCTTTACATCAAAGATCTTGGGAATATCAATTAAGCCCACCATGGTGATTTCCATCAATTTGCGGATGATTCCCAGGTGTACAAATGTTGTACGGCCATTTTGTTTTGAGGAGGGCCTGGCCTGTGTGTGACGTCATCGATGTTTGACTGTTGAATCCCCACCATTATAGATGAGTCTCCCCTTCCGGACCAGGTGTGTATGTGTGACCTTTAGGTTGACCTGTCAGTGTATATCTGAATTATCACACAGTTCATTCATTCCTAGGTGTGGTGAAATGAGGACCCATGTGACTTCATAACCATCCTGCTTCAATATTAGAGGACATACATTCTGTCTTCAATAATATTATGATATGCGTTTGCAGACTCCAAACCTTACAATATCGACCTGTGAGGAAACCAAGAGCTGGATGTTTGACAACATGCTGAAACTGAACAGTTCATTATACTGGGTCCCGCATAATGTTGCTCTCAGTGCGCATTGAATGCTCTTGGTTATGATGGGCAAAATATTCCATTCTCACAGAAAGTAAGAGATCTTGGTGTCATCCTTGACTCCGATCTCTCGTTCGATGATCACATATCTCATCTCTCTAGGATCTGTTTTGCAGTTCTACGCAATATCAGTTCCATTAGGCAATACCTGACTATAGATTCGGCAAAACCTCTCACCTCATCCCACGTAATGATCCGACTGGATTACATAATGCCCTCCTAGCCGAAGCAAACAAATCACAAATCCACAGACTTCAACGGATTCAAAATGCTGCTGCATGTGCCGTGACTAGACTAGACGTTCGACCATATCCCTCCCATCCTTCAGTCTCTTCACTGTCAGTCTCCAGTCTGGAAGCGTTCCTACTGATCTCTCTAATCTGCTTATGCCATACGAATCAGCTAGACCATACGTTCAGGTATCAACTCCATGTATTAAGACCAGCTATTAATTACGCCTGATTGGTTTCTCAGTCCAGACTTAAAAAGGTAATTATGAGACATTTTCCTATAAACATGTAAACTAAAGGATATGTTTTTGAAAGACAAGCACCCTGTAGTTTGTATCAGTTTGCACCCAGTCTGTATACTGAAAATGGACATTGTCATTAATAAGTTAAATACAATTCAGGCGCCTTTTCCGACCAGGTATGGCGTGTTGATGTATTTTGCCCTGGGTCCATACAGGGGAAGAGCTATTACAATTTCCCAGTCTTAGTGCCCAGTGCGGTTGAGATGAGTGAGTGAGTGAGTGAGTTTAGTTATACGCCGCACTCAGCAATATTCCAGTTTTATGGCGGGGGCCTGTAAATAATCGAGTCTGGACCAGACAATCCAGTGATCAACAACATGAACATCGATCTGCGCATTTGGAAACTGATGACATGTGTCAACCATGTCTGACCATCCGATCCCGCTAGTCGCCTTTTATGACAAGCATAGTCGCCTTTTGTGGCAAGCATGGGTCACTAAAGGCCTATTTAGTCCGGTTGTAGTAATTACATATACACTGCATATTATACACGTAATTAGACACTACATTGGATTGCAGTTAAAAATGAACCCAAGGCCTACACACCTTGATGAGTTATATCAATACAAGCAGATCAAACGACCTTTCCGATATGTAACGTGGTAACAAAAGCATAAGTCAATACATTTTCAATTATGTCCATGTGACAAAATTGCTTTACGATATACACGTACCCACTTTTAATAAATAGCTGTTTTCAGCGTGATGCTTTGAGCTTGAAGCATTTTAAAACGGTTTATGAAATAAGCATACCTATGTTCAGGAACAGCATACAGAAAGACAACTGCCTGTATGACCTGTAGAGACTGTGGTATTGATGGTAGAGACAGAAGGAGATACAACCATTTCTGGTACGGGCCAAACTCCCCCAGTTGTCTCAACACGTCGTCAAAGTTCATTTCCAGGAAACCGCTAACCTCTTGCCGAGACCACCAACTGAGAACTGAAGGGAATTGCAATTATCGGTTGACCCAAAGGTTTAAACGTGCTGAGGATTAATGAACTGCGAAACATCTGTTTAAACTGTGTGGCAAAGTGGCTACAGCGATTCTGTTATTTCACTCTTCAAATCACTTGGATCTATATGCAACAACGAAGCAAAAAGTTTAAATGGATTGCCCCACTTTACACATCACAAAGGCAATGGCATTTGCATAGTACAGATAGCTGATAACCATTTGTTGAAGCCTTGCTATCCAGCTGTTATTCCACTTGAATAATATGTGTCTCGTATGATCTATCGTAAGTCCGTTTTGCCATGAAACAACCACCACCTGGGACAAAGTAATGAGAGAACCTTGCAGTCGATATCCAGTTAGTTACCAGGCAACATTAAAGTAATGGATTTAACATGGAGGAAACGTACAAAGTTTCACAAATATTTCATGACAGTATATGTTATTACTGGAAATATCACTACCTTAAACAGTCACACTGATAACGAGCATCGGACATAATCCGGGACCAGTATCTCTAAAGCTAACAAACCAAGGTACAGTACGTTTATCTGCATTGTATCTTTTTTTATCCCCTGGTTAGATCTCATTGTAGATGCAAGACCACAACTCCAAAAACTCGCATCGACAGGGATTTATTGAAACAGTTTTTGATAGTCGTTGACAGTTATCATTGACCAAACCATCGATGAGGTTTAAGAAACTAAAAGAAACAAAATGATTCTTTCAGCTAATGCATTAATTTAAGAATTTAAATTTAGGCCTTCTGAATGTTCAAACATAGGTTTTCAAGACTATCAAATAAAACACTTCAAAATTACATACAACGCTTGAATATTGACAAACAATGCATTTCAGTAACATGCTTCAATAAAAGTTTTGTATCAAATTACACAGTTAATAATGGTCACAATATTCCAAATGATAATGCCTACAATATATGCTATTCAAATGTCATATAATGTATACAATATCTGATGAAACGCACTCACATTTGTGTTGCCCTACGGAGAGGTTTACAGACAGCAAAGTGACCATGTGGGTAGCACCGGGAATCAGTTTTGCATTAAGTTTTTATGCAAGGGTTAGGTGATGTCATCATAAATATTGAAAGCGAGGCTATGCGTTTATTGATTAAATTTGCAAAATATCTTGGCATTACGCTGGATTAGAAAACTAGCACCTAGGATCAGAAGTCAAGTGTGCTAACCACTAGGCCACCATACAATACGTTCATACATTCCTGGTTTAACAATCTGAACATTACTGTACATAAAATGTGTATTTCACAGCAAAAATAACCTGGTTTCCGCAGTGCGGAAACCTGATGGAAAGTGGACTGAAACTTAAGTTTCCACCAAGAATCCAGTGAGTTTCCGTTCTTTTACACTGAGTTTCCGCAATGACGGAAACTGTCAATTACCCACTTTCTAAGGGTTTCCGCACGGTATCCGTTACCCATGCTCCAACAAGTTTCCGTTGAGTTTCAGTTAAGTTAGAGATCCATCAGGTTTCCGCAGGGTTTCAGTCACCAAGACTCCATCAGGTTTCCGCAGAGTTTCAGTTACCAAGACTCCATCAGGTTTCCGCAGAGTTTCTGTTGCCAGAAAACTTTCCACAGCATTTCATTTACTCGGGTTCACAGGAGTCATTCAATGTGTGTCATTGCATATAACATTCTTGTTACTCCTGGTTGGCAAAGACAATATAAGGAGTTTGTGTACAATCATCACGTATACATAAAGAAAAACAAAAGATACAATAAGATTCACTGTTTTATTTTCAGACAAATATGGATCAAACATATATCTAATAAATAATAAAAAGACATAGCACTAGATAACAGATCAATATTTGTCACTTATGACAAAAATATTTCTAAAAACATGCTATAACAGTTGCATCCCTTGACTCCTCCTGCACCTCCTCACGCTGACACAGAAAAACACACCCCAGTCAGTCAATGCTAAACATATAATAACACACACCATGCAATACAATACAACAATGAAATAAAATGCAATAAAGAACTTAGGTTACATTGAAAGTACAAAAAATGTATTTAAAGTAAATAAAGGTCTCTTGGAAAATAGATAAAAATTAAGATTGAATAAAATTGTATTAATTGAAATACAATCAGAATATCAAAACTATTAAAGTTTTACATTGAGAATAATTCAAATTTAATTGATCACAGATAAAATTACGTTCATGTGATCGATTAACTATTTACTAGCCCACTTGGGCATCCTTGAGCGGATATCATTGTGGTTGGATGCCGCATCCTGGTCTTCATGTTGGCCTTAGCTTTGGTGGTGGCGTTGAAAATTGTGGCTGAGTCCAGTGCAGACATCTTGAGTTTAGATTCCCAGGTAAAGGGGTAAGAGAGCAATGAATTGGCATCTTCTTCATCACTCACAACTGGTGAAGTCATTTCCAAGGTAAGTATAGTTGAAACCCTTTCCTTTCGTCGATCTGGCCAGTCAATAGTTTTCAGGCTTTTCATGCGCAGTGCAATTTTCTGAAAATTAAACAAAAATCAATCAACAGATAAACCATAATGCCAAGATGGATTGCAAATTATTAAAAAGGAAGTGTCGTGAAAAATTATTTACTTCATTAATCACCCCAACACAAGTTAAGCAGTTCATCACATTTAATGACATATCCTATTTTCTTATGGACACACAATCTGTTGCTCTGAAGTGACATGAAGTCACTGAAGTGTAATAACATGTTCATATATCACCATTAACTGACTTGATTCTTATGTTATGATTTATGAAATTATGATCTGAATCATGTGTTACATATCTTAAGAGTGTAAAAAGCAATAATCCATAAACATTTTAAATGTATATTTCCGGAACTTAGAATCTGTCACACATTGTAATGAGAAGAATTGTTACATGTTATTATTCGAATAGATATACTTACGGATTTTATTCTTTTTGTCGTTTTTTTTGTTTTTTTGCTACTGTTCTGTGTGACACTTTCTTTCCGGTTTCTTGTCTACTGAGATCATCACGCCTGTTCCGCCACACAAAGCGCTTCTGAAAATAAATGTTTAAAGTACTATACAGCATGTTTCACACATTTTAGTTCATCTGTTAGGCAAAGGTATTTATATATGCCATGCTGGCTTGGTTACTGAAGTTAACATCCATAAATCTGTCTTTACACTATTATTTAAATCATAAACTATTTATAATGACAGGCAGGTGAGTGAAAATTACCTTCACAAGATCCTATTGACCATCCTTGGTCGTCATATAGTCTCTTGTTTCTTTGACCACTATATTCATAGAGTCCTCGTCATCGGCTTTACTGAAATATAAACAAATGTCATTTTTCTTGCACTTCATTCAATCATGCATTCAACACAATGTCTATTAAAATTAACGATCGTCAGTGAAAATTATACAACCAAGTAAACTGCAGATTTATAACTTTGAATACATATATTGTTCTGAAAGTTTACCATTTTGTAGTTAAATGATTTAAAATAACCTCCAAAAAGGCTAACCATCCTTTGTGTTATTTCGTGCAAATTCTATGTACATCCTGTTTGCCAAAGTTATGCAACCGGTAAGTGAACAACTGACATAAAGATCATGATAAAAGAAGTTTAGTTATATCACATGACATAACCTTGCAGCAGTTAAGCATTGTAAAATCAAGGGGTCAGTTTGATGGCAATTTCACACAGGTGTAATGTTAAACTGATTTAGTTTACCGGCTATTCAAATCCATTTGCAAATGATACTTTCATGTATTTTTCATTTTGAGAAAACGTACGTAGGGAAGTGAATTAATGAAATATTCAAAGTGAAATTACCTAGTAACATGAGCACATACCTTCGATAGACAAGGGTGATCCTCCAGGAGCAGTCGCGTCCAGATTTTTCTCACAACAGCCTAAAAGATTAAATCAAATACGTTAAATATAACAGGTATATATATATGATTATGCTCAACACGTATGTATTAAATTATTGAAAAATTACATGAAATTTTAAATGTATCCTACGCAGAGCTAACAGTTTCTTATATGAATTTAGTGTTTGCCTCAAATAGTTCAGAAACACATCTGACCCCTCTGAGCGAATTTGGGGGTAAACAATTTCATTTCACTAATGATCCAGGATTGCATTTAATAAATTACACCGAAATGTTGCCATTGTAAAAGCCCATCATTTTTATCATTCTTTAAAATATATCTGAATTGGTGAAATACATCTTGCAATACCCAGTAAACCCATGAGTGAACCACTACATATGGCGGATCTTTTTGATGCAGATCGTAATTCATCCCCCCCCCCCAACACACACACACACCTTTTGTACAAGTGTTAACCGAGTTAACTAAAATTTGCAAACTATTAACAGGAGCACTAAAATCAAAAGTCTGCCCCTTTAAACTTAAATAAATACTTGTGGTTAGTACTAAGATAGTTACTTACAAATACAAGCTTGGTGTATTCTATATCATGTCGATCTATTGAAATGGAATATAAACAAACTTATTTTTCAGGCCTATTTTACTTAGATTTAACGATAACATTTAAAAATAATACGAGCGAAAATATACATTCGCTGGATAAACTTTATAATCTATCCGGATTTCTGTCATTAACGCAATATTTCTTTAAACGTTATTTACAATAAAATACCCTCGGTCTTACCTGACACATCCGAGGTACTCCGAGTTGCTCGCATCCGTTCTCTGCTTTCTTCTCCAAGTCGCGAATTCTTTCGTCGAGTGCTTTTGGGGAAAGTGAGGTGGCCATGGCAAAGTTTACACGACGCAGCCATCTTATGCTTAAAGTTTTGAAAAATAATTGCTAGGAAAACAAATTTGTTCCTACCCGCCAAACAAGATGGCGTCTCGCTAACACTCACGGGAAATAGACAGTTTTGTCATTGTGTTTTTTTAAATAAATCTAATGTGACCATTTGACAGTAGATTTCCTCGTTCTACAACAAAAGAGGAAGGTACACCCTGTTGTGAGTTGTTTTGTTAACAATTAGATAGTCTCGCGTGGACGTGATCCTGTCGCCATTCGTTTATTTGTTTACATTGCCGACATCAAAGGGGAGTGTGAAAAGTGGAATTCAGCGGATTGAATGTAAGTACTCAAAGTGACAACAGTGAGCAGTTATGGTTTTAGCAGTCTTTTCATCGCATTAGCGTCACTGATTGCGTTTTCTCAGTGTCAAGCATCAATATGTAGACCTTGTGATTATTAACAGTGATTAATTGTGAAAACATGTTCACCTTACTTTAACATGCCCGAGAGTCATGAGTCCTACTGATTTAGCACTCATGGGAAACTTTATTGTGGCAAATAAGTTATTTTCTAAAATCCTGTCAGGAGAAGGTAGTATCCGGATATATTTCTGCTGGATGGACCCCCCCCCCCCCCCCCCCCACGTACCATGTAAGTAATTTACGCACTGTGCTCACAACATTGTTTGTTCTTTTCAGTTATACACCCAGATCTACTATCCCTATCTACCCTTTAAGTCAACTTTACTACTATTACTAATATAATTTGGTGATGTGTCACAATTTCTTTGAAACCTTAATTCATTTGTCAATGTGAATGAAGAATGAAGCACAATCCCACTGACCTTTGGCTATGATTTGTACATGCATAATTTCTGTAGACTATTCGTGGCACTTTCTGCTGCAGGGACACAGTTCTTTGTGGACATTGCGACAAGTAATTGTCAAGAAAAACAGCCTAAAATCACGAGAAATACGTTTCTGAAATATGGTTGGTTTCTACAATATTTGTTTTAACATGGGTACCCAGAGATATTCCGCATATATGTCTTCGTTATATCTATTCATATAATCTGTACTCCAGAAATATTTCAACCAAGTCACATCATACATTTATTAGTGCATCAAATTATCTAGTATCTTATGTTCTGTGTCAGTTCTGTGTATCCAGTTGTACCAGTTAAACAGTTTCATGGTTTGATATTTGTTTTATAACCATTAAAACCTTGTCCATCAGTACATGTTGCATGTGTTAGCCCTACAATGCATTGACATTATCATCACACCTCAAGTTTCATATTTCTGAAAGAATCGTTGTGTCAGTTATTTGATTTACAGATATGGATTGTGGACCAACAAACTCGGAGAATGATGCCCGGTAAGGGAATCTCTTTTATAACAATATCATTCATATAGCTTTATAATGAAGCTGACACTATGTTAATACATACAACAAACCTTTTTGACCTCACTCAAAGTGTAACTGTACATGGATTCAAGCATAATATATACATATATTTTAAATTCCAGGAGAAATACGGCTTTTCTGTCCTCACTGCCAGACGTCTGTTTCAAGAAAAACACGTTATCTCCATCTCCGTAACAAGATGTTTGTTAGTTTGTAAAGATTTTTCGGGTGAATGACAAATGTTTCATCAGGTTGGTCATCAAAGAATTTTTAGATTTCACTAAAAATCGAGTTTGCACTGTCACTTTGCTATCCATGTTTAATATATTTAATGCATGTATCATACATGTAACTGTAATAACTGAAAGTGAGCAAATGGTAATACGTATTTAATATTTGTAATACATGTTATCTGCATTATCATATATATTGCTGTGTTTCATTCATTGAATTGTCTCTCAGTTGAATTGATGATTCAAACTGAATGTCCTTTTCCTTTCCAGACACTGACAGTGACCAAGATATTAACAGCACATTCAAGGTTTGCGAGCTATTACCACCACAATATGAGAGCCTGATTGATTCGGATTCAGATGTTTCGCCAGATATTAACCAGGACTCGCATACACCAACAAACATCTACAGAAGAACAAAGCACTTTGTGTACTGGCTAGCTCGTCTTCATTCAGTGTGCCTACTTCCTGAGCAATGCTTGTGTGCAGAGAATTCTGTTACTCTTCTCTGAGCGCCCCAGTTTCTTAATACAGCGAATTGTGTACTACTGCAACTGCCCTGTTGCATTAAAATGTGAGCTTTTCTAAGAAATGAAACAGTTGGATCATAATATTTCCAGCGTTTGTTTTTTGTTCAAATAAATATGTAATAAATATAACAAGATAATACAACATATTTCAGCTTTCTAAACTAAGCGAACTCTCATTGTCATCTTCCTTGTACAGAAACCTAGCGGAAACCTACATTACCCAAGATCCACAAGGTTTCCGCAAGACCAGAAACTTACTCACTCCAGCTATAAAGGTTTCAGTAAACTGAAACTAAATGGAAACTTCCAACTACAGTTTCAGTTGACGGAAACATGACGGAAACTAAGACTTGTTAGTTTCAGTTGTGGAAACTATGCGGAAACTCTCATTGTGCGTTTCCTGAAACTGAAACCTAGCGGAAACCTACATTACTCAGTATCCATCAGGTTTCCGCAAGAACGGAAACCAAGTTATTTTTGCTGTGTTTAGCATTAACACTCACCCTCGTTGGATGAAACGGACCAAATTTCACAAATATTTTATGGTAGTATGTGTTATTGAAAACTGGAAAGTCAAGTGACGTCTTCATTCATGTGTGAGGGAGGACGCGATACTTTCACAAAATTCAACAGTGAAATCTATTGTAACACAGTGAAGTAGGGTATGCTTGACTGTGACTCTCTCATCACAAGGGATACAAAACGGAGGGTCTCACCTTATAACAGGTTTGCATGAGTATATCTTGTATGGCCATGGCGACATCATCGTCTTCAATTCTGGACTGATAGCTCAAGTAGGTGTAACCAATATAAGGTTTTATTTCATGAAATTCATGTATACCTGCTAGGGTGTTCCATGTCTTCTGCATCAGATCACGGATGTAAAATCTTATGCTAACTTTGAAATCAGAATATGGAATAAGATGTGGTGTCACAGATTTGTTGAGTGCTGCCTTGGCAGCAAGATCGGCCATCATGTTACCAGAAATGCCTACGTGGCTGAGTAAACAACACAAGACGATGTCGTACTGGCCAGCAAGATAATTATACAATGCTATGATTTCAATTAAATGTGGATGTTTGCAAGAAATATTTTTTTTATAGCTTGAAGGTAAGAAAGAGAATCTGAATAGATGATATACTGTTTATGTTTAGTGTGTCTTTGAACATATTTAAGAGCCGTTAATGTGGCGTTCGCTTCAGCTGTAAAATAGAGCTGTTATCCTGTAATCTAAAAGACATTGTTCTGGATCCAATAACAGGGGCACAAGCCACTGCGCCACAGTCCCTGGACACAACTGTAAATAAGGATTAATAATTGCTATATTTATGTTTTAATTGATTATATTCTTGTTTATATTGTTTTATATTGTTATATTCATTCGTTTCTGATCTTTTAAATGTAGTTGCTGTTAGGTCTGCTTGTGGCCTATCCAGTTGCCAAGGAGGAGAAGAAACAAGTCGGGTAAGAGGTATATTCTCCATCTCAATGCCGGAAGCAGCAAGAAATGGCTTAATTCTGAGCCCAAGAGGCGGAACAATGGAAGGCGTTTTGTTGTACACATCCTCTTTAAAGGGGATTAAAGACACAATTATATGTAGTATTAGACCCATTAGAAGCTAATGTTCTAATGTATTGAAAAGAAAATTGATACAGCATGTTGTTTCATAACAACAGCATTTTTAACAAAGGATTCTGACCGTATCAAATGATCAATGGCACTACGATTTTTCCTGAAACCACATTGAATGCTGGTTAGAAGTTGATTGGTTTCAAGACACCAAGTTAACCTTGTATTCATTATACGATTTTACAGACACAGCTAGTTAGAGATATCGGTTTGTTATTTGACGGATCTGTATGATCGCGGCCAGGCTTTGGTATTGTATTGGGAAATTAGATGAGTATTATGCAAAATTGATGGTCTCGAAATTTCAGTAGGAACCGAACGCGTTGCGAGATGGGATAACCTGATATTTAGGATTTAGCAATATTGGAAACAAATACGAATGTAAACTAGTGTATGAAAGAAAATAATACTCCTCGTTTGGTGTACCAAACCATCTGAGGATGTATAGTACTTGATGAGAATATGACCTACACAAAAGATGTAGTTGGAAGATCAAACCAACACAATATCAATATTACAATATTACTATCTGAAAGGTGACACAATCTACATACATTTTATACATACCTTTCTTCGCCAAATGTCAATATACTGATGTCCTCAGAAATGTAGTGATGTCTGTTTGTTATGTTGCAAGTACCGCCAACCAAATTGGCTGCAAGCAAGTAATGCTGTATTATGGGCCGATCGCCTACATACATTCTGTGCATGAAGATAAAGACTGTTGATAAACAGGTGCTCATAACCCAAATTCTTATCTCGTGTACCTAAAAGATGACATAAAGTGCATAGGTTGATGGCCAAGTTCGTACGCTTTTGAAAATATGACCTATACAGACTTAGGTGTAGTTAGTGAGTGAGTTTAATTTTACGCCGCACTCAGCAATATTCCAGCTCTGTGGCGGCGGTCTGTAAATAACTGAGTCTGGACCACACAATCCAGTGGTCAATAATATAAGCATCGATTTGCACAACTGAGTGAGTGAGTTAATATTTAACGTCACATCGGCAATATATTGCAGCCATATCGTGACGAGAAAAGTTAAAAATGAAAAGGAGTATATGTATATTATATAAAAGAACTGTCTATGAAGGACCGTAAACCAACTAGAATATCACAGTTTGAAGTAAAACTAGTGTGAAAAGTTAAAATTGATATCACTATTTGGACAATACAATATAAAACACAGGCTATAGATCGCCAACAACAGAAGGTAGATCACCATCCTATGGACCATGATTGCGCAACTGAGAACCGATGACATGCGTCAACCAAGTAAGCGAGTCTGAAGGGTTGCTGAAGACCTAGTCACGGGTCACTGATGAAGTGTATCACTGTGGCATTATTCGTAAGCTATCAAAAAAGCTTATTGAAAGTATGACCAGCACAGCTGACCTAGTTGTACGATCAAACAGATACAGCACTAATACTCCATGTCTGGTAATGCGATGAGACGCAAACCCATGTGATTACAAAAGGCTGTGATATTACACATATATTACACAAGTCAGATACTAAAGTGAGACAGGTCTCAGTAACGCGCACCACATAGTTACGTTGATAAAAAACATATCGCTGGCACTAATCAAAACTGGAATGCTTATGAAAACAAGGCTGAGTACAAGATTTCTTGGTAGTGATGAGTCAACATTCATACTTCTACAGTTAACTTACGTGAATCCCTGATGCCACAAGTCATGTGGCAATAAACTCACTCATGTCCGGGATAAACACAGAAAGTCATGATGTGATAAAGAAGTTACATTGTAAGCAGTTACACGTGGTTTCTCCTTGGCGACCATGAAACAATAGTCAACACCAGTAAACGGATTAGAGATAATCACCATGAAAGAAATCCTTATTTCATCCAATTCGAAATGCTGTGAGTGAGTGAGTTAATATTTAACGTCACATCGGCAATATTTCAGCCATATCGTGACGAGAACATTTTTTACTAAAGTGAAACATGCATACATTATAAACACCTGTCGTCAAAGGACAGTAAAACAACTAGAATATCACAGTTATAATTAAAACTAGTGTGGAAAGTTAAAACAAATACCACTATTTGGACAATACAATATAAAATACGGGCTATAGATCGCCAGCAACTGAAGGTAGATCACCATACTAGGGACCATGGGGACTTACAGTACCTTTGCTACCTGAATGGACCCGAGCTGGATTTACACCATCCCTTCAGCTGCTGGCGAGTGTAAGAAATTTTAGCCAAAATTAAAAGAACACAAGTACTATGCTTAAAAATCCTGGAAAGTATAAATTTACTTTGAAAATTTTTGGACGTACGTACCCTCTCAGGAGGACAATAATTTTACAATACTTCAACCCCCTTTGAGGGTACAGCCACCAATGATCAATGTTCCTAATCTATACTACCATCCCTTAAAATACAACTATCTACAGAACATAGCAATTATAATTCAACCAGGAAATCAATTTCCTTTAAAAATCCAATAATTAAATGAGCATTTACTGTGTTAAAGAGATCCGAAAGTGTTTTTACATTAAAATATTTATCCCTTATGATGGAGAATTCAACACAGTCAAGCAGGATATGCTTGACCGTGGTTCTCTCACCACAAGGGATGCAAAACGGAGGATCTTCACCTTTCAACAGGTATGCATGTGTATACCTTGTATGACCAATACGACATCGTCGTAATATGACCTCTTCAAATCTGGACTGACAACCCAAGTGGGTATAACCAACGTAGGGTTTTATCTCATGTAATTTATTGATACCCACTTGGGTGTCCCACTTCTTCTGCATCAGATCACGGATATAAGATCTAATGGTGGCTTTGTAATCACTGTAAGGAATAAGAAGTGGTGTCACAGATTTGTTGAGTGCTGCTTTAGCAGCAAGGTCAGCCAATGTGTTACCAGAGATTCCTACATTGCTTGGTAACCAACAGAAGACGACGTCGTATTGGCCAGTAGCAAGATTATTATACAATTCAATAATTTCAATTAAAAGTGGATGTTTACAAGAAATATTTTTAATAGCTTGAAGGCAAGAAAGAGAGTCTGAATAGATTATATACTGTTTATGCTGAGGGTGTCTTTGAATATATTTAAGAGCAGTTAGTATTGCGTTAGCTTCAGCTGTAAAAATAGAACTGTTGTCTGGTAATCTAGAAGATATTGTTCTGGATCCAATGACAGTGGCACAAGCCACTGCGCCACCGTCCTTGGACCCATCTGTAAATAAGGATTTTGATGATATTCTTGTTTGTATTGTAATTCATTTGTTGCTGATTTTTTAAATGTGGTCAATGTTAGGTCCACTTGGGGCCTGACCAACTGCCAATGAGGAGATGAAAGAAGACGGGAGGGAGCTATGTTTTCCAGCTCAATGCCGGCCGAAGAAAGAAAGGGTTTAATTCTGTGTCCTAGAGGCGGGACAAGCGAGGATTTCTTCGTGTATAAATCCTCATGAAGGGGAGTGAAAACGCAGTTATAGGCAGGGTTAGAGTCATTAGAGTATAACTTAGTAATGTACTGTAAAGCTAACTTTATACGGCGCTGCTCAAGAGATGGTTCATCAGCCTCAACGTAGAGACTGTCAATAGGTGAAGTTCTGAAGGACCCAAGACAAAGTCTTAGGCCTTGGTGGTGGACAGAATCGAGAAGTTTAAGGTTGCTTTTGCAGGCTCCGCCATATACGATGGAGCCATAATCAAGTTTTGAACGGACCAGTGATCGATATAGGTGTAAGAGGGTCGCTTGATCCCCTCCCCACTTTGAGTTGGAAACAACTTTCAACAAGTCGAGAGCCTTGAGGCATTTAGTTTTAAGGAACTTAATATGAGGCAGAAATGTTAAGTGGGAATCAAAGATTCCTCCTTTACAACTCTGATGGGAGTGCCATCTAGAGATACTTCAGGGTCCTTATGTGGCTTATAATTTCTGCAAAAATGTATACAATTAGTTTTGGATTTAGAAAATTTAAAGCCGTTTTCAAGACACCATTTATTTATTTTGTTTAAACACAACTGCAGTTGCCGTTCAATAGTATGCATAGTTTTCCCACGACAAGAAATATTAAAATCATCCACAAATAGCGATCCATCAATTGAATCATTTAAAACTTTTGATAAACTATTTATCTTTATACTAAAAAGAGTGACAGACAAAATACTGCCTTGTGGAACACCCTGATCCTGATTGTAATGATCAGACAGGGTAGAACCCACTCGGACCTGGAATTGTCTGTTATTTAAAAACTTGGCAATAAATTCAGGCACACGACCTCGCAAGCCGAAGTCATGTAAATCTCGTAAAATGCCATATTTCCAGGTAGTGTCATATGCCTTCTCAAGGTCAAAAAAGATAGAGACAGCGTGTTGTTTTGTGATTAGTGCGTTTTTAACAAATGATTCTAAACGCACTAAGTGATCGACAGTACTTCTATTTTTACGGAAACCACATTGTATATCTGTGATAAGGTTATTTGTTTCCAAGTACCAAACAAGTCGATTATTTATCATGCGTTCCATGGTTTTGCAAACACAGCTAGTTAGTGAAATTGGTCGATAATTGGACGGATCAGTATGATCACGTCCAGGTTTAGGTATTGGTACTACTATGGCGTCACGCCATGAGTGAGGAAACTTACCCGATGTCCAAATATCATCAAAAATATTGAGAAGAGTTTCTAGGCAGGATTCTGGTAAATGCTTTAGGAGTTGATAATGTATGTTATCAGCTCCTGTAGCAGTATCATGGGCTTGATCAAGAGCAGTATGGAGTTCATGAAGAGAAAAAGCTTCATTATAATCCTCCCCATTATCTGAATGGAAGTTAATAGTTTTCTTTTCTTGTTGTTTTTTATACTGCTGGAATTTAGGTACATAATTAGAAGAGGAAGAATGTTTAGCGAGGGTTTCACCCAGTTTATTTGCAATATCTGATTTATCCGTTAGTAAATGATCTCCATGTTTAAGATGATGGACAGTAGATTTAGTACCTTTACCTTTAATTTTCTGGACCATGTTCCATACCTTGGACATGGGTGTCCGAGAATTTATTTTGGATACATAATTTTGCCAAGATTGGCGTTTGTTCTGTTTAAAAGTACGCCGTGCTTTAGCATTTAAAATTTTAAATTTATTTAAGTTATGCACCATAGGATGGCGACGGAAATAATGTTCTGCTTTTTTCCTTGCCTTCCTAGCTTGTTTGCAGTCATCGTTGAACCATGGTTTTCGGATATGTGGAACAGCAGAGGACTTTGGAATACACTCATCAGCAATGTTATTTAGTTCATCAGAAAAGCACTTGATAGCATCAGGAACGTCAATAAAATGTTCAGGTTTAAGTTTGTCAGCACATTGTATGGTATATAAAGGCCAGTTAGCCTTTTTAAAATTCAATCTGGATAATGGAAGAGTATCAGATGGGGTCACACGTTTAAGTATAGTAGGAAAATGGTCACTTCCACAAAGGTCATCGTGGACTGACCACTCAAATTCATTAAGTAAGCTGGAGTCAGTTATTGACAGGTCAAGGGCTGAATATGTTCCTGTTCCAGGATGTAAATATGTATCTGCACCATCATTGTAGATACATAAATTATTATTTGAAATAAAATCTTCAATAATTTTACCTTTAGTGTTTGTGGTCGCACTCCCCCAGAGCGGGTTGTGGCCATTCAGATCGCCCATGAGTACACATGGTTTGGGAAGTTCATCATAGAGAGACTGAAGATCAGCCAGAATAAGAGTTGATGATGGCGGAATGTACAATGAACACAGAGTAAGTGTAATGTTCAACGTAAGTCGTACTGCAACTGCCTGAAGGTTTGTTGTGAGTTTCACATGACTGTGGATAACGCCATTTCTGACAAGAATGGATGATCCTCCAGTGGCCCTATTTTCAGAAGGAGAATAATAATTATATGCGCTGAACTGACGAACGTTTAAAGAATCTGTCTGCTTCAGATGCGTTTCTTGTAAGCAGATTGCTGACGGTTGAAAGTCTTGGTCTAATAGATGTAGCTCATGCAAATTATTTTTAAGGCCTCTGCAGTTCCACTGTAAAATTTTCGAAGAAACTATTTCTTTGGGGGGTTTATTGGGGATCTACCCCTTGACTTTCGAGAGGGTGACAGACTATGTGCCCTGTGCTGGATGTTTTCGGACACGTCCATGGCTTCAAGGGATCCAAACCTATTGTATATCTGGATCTTATCTTCTGCACCTTTAGAGGCTCTGCCACTCTGATTTGTCTTACAAGTATCATTGTTTGGTTTCACTTTGGTTTTTGAAACCTGTTTTCCATAATTTCCAAGAGAGAGTGTTGGGGTAGACTGTGATGATGATTTATCCTTTGACACTGACCGAGATTGAACTTCAACTGTGACTGGTGTTTTTGATTGTGATTCAATCGTTTGTGTTGACTGGTGAGGTGAGTATACCTCAGGTGTATCAGTGTCAACCCATGTCAAATCAGTTTGGCATGATGTGGAAAAGGTGGACATAGGTGCAGTTGCTTTTTGACTCGTTCCAGCGGATACTCGAGTAACTGAGGCATATGACTGATTTGGTTCTGGGGTCTGAAGAGCAAGCTTTTTGGCATCAGCAAAACTAATATTTCTGGTGAATTTAATTTTGTTTATTTCCATCTGTTGTTTCCATAATGGACAGTCTTTAGAAAAAGATGAATGAGTGCCAGTGCAGTTTGTACATTTTTTAAAGTTACTATCACAATCTTCAGTCACGTGAGTTTTTTCACCGCAGTGAGCGCATGTTATGGAATTTGTGCAGCTATTGACACCATGTCCATACTTTTGACATTTAAAACACCTCAGAGGGTTTGGTATATAAATGTCAACGTTGATATTGCAATATCCTGCTTTAATTGATGTTGGAGCAGTTGGCGAAGAAAAATGGAATAAGTAGGTATTTGTTGGTCTATTTTCAGAGTTTTTCCGGGTCATAAATCGTTTCACAAAAGTTACTCCTTGGTCCTTCATTTCCGAGGCAATGTCCAGTTCATTCATATCGGCAAACAGTTGGTCCCGGTCTCGCACAATGCCTTTACTTGAGTTCAAAGTTCTATGCGGAGTAACTGATACCGGTATTCCAACGAATAACTCAGTGGACATCAAATTTGTTGCCTGCTGTTTTCTACTACATTCTATGAGCAGAGAACCTGTACGTAACCTTTTTATGTTAGAAACTTCACCAGCAATACCATACACACCTTTTGATACCGCAAAAGGATTGAGTTTTAGAGGTGATTTGTCAAGTGTCTCGATCACGAGAAATCGTGGCCAATATTCATTTGAGTTTGAAGGTCGTCGATCATCATCATCACTGTCCAGTTGACGCTTGTTTCGTTTTAGGGGGGTTTTGTATTCCATAGTAAGTGTATAAGTTTCATCATCCGAGCTCCCCACCCACCACGGAGTATCACAAGGACAATGCTAAAAACAAGCGGGTCTCCAGCTTGCAGCACCAAGGATACCCGGATGATATACTCCAGTAGAAAAATTAAAAGATTAATGATTCCACCAGATTGGCCCATGAGCCACCGCCTTCTGGCATACAACTCTAGGCAAAAACAGACATTAACTTAGGTATTGAAATTCGGAGTCCGAAAGTTCGCCAAGACTTTAAAACATATCAAAGTATAATTTTCAAACTTTGGTGCAACAGTACAATATGTAGCACAGAGCTTGGCGTGACCAGCCGATTGATTGAATTGGGCCTATTCAACCACCCGTCTAGGTGAAGTTAGGGCCGAAGTGGTGTGTTGGGCAACAGGATCACCTAGTCCTTGTTCCAGTGCCCTCAACCACCAGGATCCCCTCCTCCACCGACACAGGGGCGCAACCCACGGCCAACAGGTTGCCCAATTTGGTCGCCTCTTACGACCAGCAATGGGGTGCTGTGGACACATTCTGTCCCGGGTCCACACGGGACGAAATGCTGTGAACTGTAGTGAGTGAGTGAGTTGATATTTAACGTCACATCGGCAATATCTCAGCCATATTGTGACGAGAACCATTATTGTTATACATAATAGTAAATGGTAAAAAATCTGTCAACGAAGGACAGTAAAACAACTAGATTATCGCAGATAGATATTTAAAACTAGTAACTAAATCTAAAACAGATTAACTACAGAGGACGATACAATGTAATAACATACCATGTGATCGGTAGAGATAAGTAAACACATGCACCAGATCCAAGTTTTGAGAGCTTCTGACACTTGACATTAGACTGAGAAGTCGTTGTCAAGACAAACGTGCACACGTAAATGTTTTCCTCAAGGCCGATGCCGCATTCTTTCTGAACTGGAGCATAATTTCTACACCTCTCTCCTGTATACGACTTGCCAAGAAACTCTTCAAATGCCACAGGAATGCCAATCCTATGGAAACTTTCTTTTTCCGCAATTGCGTGCGATACTTGAAGCCTGCGTCCTTAACGGTCTGTCAGTTTACAAATATGAGAATGATTGGTTTCGGCTTAGCTAAGATAAATAGCGTTCACTAACATGGACGCTATGCAGGACCTCCATAAAAACTTTGTCGCACTTTTGCGCACTCGTTACGAGTATGTGCGCACTCTTTTCGACTCTTTGTACTCATACATACGTGTGCGCCCTATCTCCGTTATCAAAACATCCAAAAATAAATGTTTGCAAGCCATCAAACATTTCAGTCGATCGTTCACATATCAGCGGTGCCATTTTGAATCACGTGAGGCGAAGGGGTTTCCCTTCCTACAACAGTAACACCTCGTTCCAACAGTTCCATACCTCGTTGCTTGGTTACAACAAATTTCCATTCACTTTAAGATAAGTAAAACGATTGTAGGGAGAATTTCATTTCCAATCTAGACTGACTGACCACCCTCCTTTTTCTACAGCTGCTTCCGAAGGAACCCGGTGCTGGTGAGTTTTCAACGCTTCATATAATAGTGGATTATTGTTGTCACCTTGATGTTCCATGTGCGTTTCTCTACTACACCTGAATATTTTCTACAAAACACACTTTACTAATAACACTTATTGAATTTTGGAATTAAATAACTGCATGCACACTGCCTGTGTAATGATTTAGTGAGGTGTGACAAAGCTAAAAGTGTTTCAATACCAAATTGGCAATGACTATCTTTGATACCAATCTTTGACAGTCATGACTTTCCTGTGCCAATGAAAGTACATGCTTTGGAAAACAAAATCGGTGCCACTATTTGATGATACAATTTCCATTCATCCTGCGTAGGAACATCTGGCGACCTATATTTCCTCATCAGAACACCATCCCTGTAGTAATAACAAACTGGAACCTTGCAAACCTCCTCAAAAGAAACAGACTTACCAGCCAACTGCTGCACTTCAACATCCGCACCGCACCGCACCGCACCGCACCGCACCGCACTAATAAGCTGCTCTCGGGACAGAATGTGATCGCCACCTTACAAACTATCAGACATGTAAAGAAGGCCTGAAGAGATACTAGTACTGTTCTTTAAAGATAAGTTAGCAGTCTCTACCTCGCACAAAGAATAATCCATGGAAGTACCTGACAAATCATTAATGGAATCATTTGGCAAAGAAGACTTGTAAGATATGCCTTTCGACATTGAACGAGTCACTGCACGAGATAGAAAAAACCGGAAATCCATCCTCCAAGTTTTCTACACTAACTGGCTTCTCTGGAGACTCAGTGATAATTGGATCAGCACCAACTTTGACCCCAATGGGGGAGAGCCAAGTACACCAACTTTCACCTCACCAGAAATCAGATCCAAAGTCAAATTTACAAAATGGAGAGGAGCAGAAGAATTGCCACCTATAACCTGAAGCAAAACATCCGAGTCAGCTGAAGACTCATCAGAAAGAGGCAGTATATCCTTCATAATCAGAGATTGAAGAGCTCCAGTATCCCTTATACCATGTGGTAGAATTATCTCTAACTTCATGTTGCCGATCACCATACTAGGGACCATGGCCATGGGGTCTTACAGTACCTTTGCTACCTGCATGGACACTTCAGTCAGTGGCCGAAATTGAAATAACAAGAATATTACGATTAAAAAAGTCGATAGACTTAAATTTACATTGAATGTTTTGGGACTTACATACCCTCTCAGGACAACAATCTTACAATACTTCAACCCCCTTTGAGAGTACAGCCACTAACAATTCTAGTTACTAATCTAAACTACCAATCATTAAAATACATACATCTACAGAACACATTATTAAAAATTCAACAATGAAATCAATTTCCTTTAAAAGAACAATAATTAAAAGTGAACTAACTGTGTTAAATAGATGCTTAACTGTTTTTCAGTAAAATATGTATCCCTTATGATGGAGAATTCAACACAGTCAAACAGTCAAGCAGGATATGCTTGACCGTGACTCTCCCATCACAAAACGGAGGATCCTCACCTTTTAACAGGTATGCATGAGTAGATCGTGTATAGCCAATACGACAATTCTGCAAAATGACCCCTTCAAATCTGGACTGACAGCACAAGTAGGTGTAACCAATATAGGGTTTTTATTTCATGTAATTTATTGATACTAACGTGGGTGCCCCACGTGTTTTCGATTAGATCAGGTTTGCAAGTTCTAATGTTAGCCTTGTAATCAGAGAATGGGATAAGAAGTGGTGTCAGATTTGTTGAGTGCTGCCTTTACAGCAAAATCGGCTATTGTGTTCCCAGAAATACCAACATGGCTGGGTAACCCACAAAGGAGTGAGTGAGTGAGTTAACATTAAAAGTCACATCGGCACCATTTCAGCCATATCGTGACTAGAACAGGTTGTAAATCCACCAGAATTACATGTAAATTATTAAAATCTGTCAACGAAGGACATTAAAACCAACTAGCCATATCGGAGTAATTTATAAGTAAAACTAGCGTTTTTCTGTAAACCATCAGTTCAAATGCGGACAAGACAGTATACAAATGGGCTATAGATCGCCAACAACTGAAGGTAGATCACCATACCATGGGGACCATGGGGACTCGCATGCTTCCTGCTGGATTTACACCATTCTTTCAGATGTTAGCAATTTAGACATCTAGCCCAAACTTTAAAATACACATATACTACGATTAAAACAGTGGAATGTTTACATGTACTTTGAATGTTGTGGGACCTTCGTACCCTCTCAGGAGGAAAATATGTTAAGGTACTTTAACCCCCTTCGAGGATACAGCCAATAACAATCTTTGTTACTAATTCAAACTTCCAATCATAAAAATATTTATCTATTTACAATACACTTAACAAATATCGTCGCAAAATGACCTCTTCAAATCTGGACTGACACCCCAGGTAGGTATAACCAATGTAAGGTTCTATCTCATGTAATATATGGAGTCCCGCTTCTTTTGCAATAGATCACGGATATAAGATCCAATGGTAGCTTCATAAACTGTGTAAGGAATAAGAAGTGTTGTCACAGATTTGTTGAGAGCTGCCTTAGCAGCAAGTTCAGCCAATGTGGTACCAGATATTCCAACATGGCCAGCAGAAGACGATGACGCATTGGCCAGTGGTAAGATCATTATATAATTCAATGATTTCTAATAAAAGTGGATGCTCGCAAGAAAGATTTTAATAGCCTGAAGGCACGAAAGAGAATCAGAAAAGATTGTGTATTGTTTATATTTACGGTGTATATCAATATATGTAAGAACTGTTAATATGGCATTATCTTCTGCTGTGTAAAAAGAGCTGTTAATGGGCAGTCGAGAAGATGTTGTTCTGGATCCAATGACAGTGGCACATGCGTTCTTGGACCCATCGGTAAATAATGTTTTGTACTTATTGTAGTTATTTTTTAATTGGTTGTATTCCCCTTTATATTGTAATTCGTTAGTTTCAGATTTCTTAAACTTTGTCATAGTTTGGTCAACACCAGGCCTCACCAGTTGCCAAGGAGGCGAAGAAAGATGACGGGAAGGCGATATGTTATCCAGCTCAATGCAGACAGCAGACATGAGTGGTCTAATTCGAAGCCCAAGAGGCGGAGCAAGAGAAGGCTTTTTGTTATACAGATCCTCATAAAGAGGAGTGAAAACACAGTCAAACGCAGGATTAGACTTGTTAGAATATAGTTTTCTTATGTACTGTAATGATACTTATACTCGACTCGAGATGGCGCATCAGCCTCGATGTAGAGGCTGTCGACAGATAAAGTTCTGAAGTATCAATGACACAGTTTCAGACATTGATGGTGTAACAAAGCTAATAATTTTAGGTTGCTTTTGCAGGCTCCATCTTATACGATGGGTCCATAGTCATGTTTAGAGCGGACCAGTGATCTATAGTGTATGTAATAGTGTAACTTGATCACCTCCCCACGTTGAGTTAGAAACGACTTTTAATAAATCGTGCGCCTTCAGGCATTTAGTTTTCAGGGATATGATATGGGGAAGAAAAGTTAAATGGGAGTCGAAAATTTGACCCCAAAACTTAATAACCTCCTTAACAACTTTGATGTGAGTGCCATTTAGAAACAGGTTCTGAGTCTTTATACGGTTTGTATTTTCTACAAAAGTGTATGCATTTAGTTTTCGACTAAGATAATTTAAACCCGTTTTCATGACACCATTTATTTATTTTGTTTAAGCACAATTGCAGCTGCCGTTAATAGTATGCATAATTTTGCCCTGACAAGAAATGTTTACATCATCCACAAAATGTGATTCATCTATTGAATCATTTAGAACATTGGATAGACTGGTGATCCTGATACTAAAAGCTGTGATAGACAAAATGCTGCCTTGTGGAACACCCTGATCTTGATTACAATAGTCAGAGAGAGCTGAAAGTACTCGGACTTGAAATTGCCTCTCGATTAAAAAAAAAAAATAAAACTGTGATATAAAGAGGGGTAAACGACTCCTTACACAAAAATCATGTACATGCCATGCCTCTAAGGGAATTTGGAACCTTTCTCCAAGATTATCGTTTGTTTTGTTTGAAAGTGCGATGCGCCTTTGCATTGAGCATTTTGAATTTAAGTTATGGACAGCTGGATGACGGCGGAAATAATGTTCTGCCTTTTTCCTGGCTTTTCTGGCCAGGCTACAATCTGCATTGAACCATGTGGATTCGCAGAGGTCTTTGGTATACACTCATCAGCTACCTCATTTAAAACGTCAGCAAAAGTTTGAATCCGTTATATCACTGAAACATTCAGGGCGCAGTTTTGATTTACACATAGTTTGATATAAAGACCAGTTAGCCTTCGAGAATCTCCACCTTGTAAATGATGGAGAATCAGATCGAGTAATGTTTGAGTAGATAGTTGGGAAGTGGTCACTTCTTCAAAGGTCATTATGAACAGACCAATCAAATTCATTGAGGAGGTTAGAATCTGCAAGAGGCAAATCCAGAGACGAATAGGTGCCAGTTGCAGGCTGCAGATAGGTGCTTGAATCAACGTTAAATGTGCACAGGTCATTATTTGCAATCTAAATATGGCTTCGGGAGTTGGTCATAGCTTGATTGAAGATCAGTCTGTTGAAGTGTTGAGTGAGTGAGTGAGTTAATATTTAACGTCACATCGGCGATATTGCAGCCATATCTTGACGAGAACATTCATGGAAAAAGAAATGTATGCATATGGTAAAAACCTGTCGACGAAGGACAGTAAAACAACTAGAGTGTCACAATAAGAATTAAAACTAGCGTGAAAAGTTAAAACCAATATCACTATTTGGACAGTACAATATAAAAACAGGCCATAGATCACCAACAACTGAAGGTAGATCATAGTACTAGAGGCCATAGAGACCAACAGTACAGTACTGCTACCTGCATGGTCCCTAGCTGGATTTACACTATGCTTTCAGCTGCTGGCGATTGTATGCAAGATTAGCCACAAATTAAAATGACAGAAATACTACGGCTAAAAAAGAAGACTAAATTTGACTTCAAATGTTTTGGGGCTTACGTACCCTCTCAGGAGGACAATAATTTTACGGTACCCCCCTTGAGGATACAGCCACTAACAATCTCAGTTACTAATTCATCTTTCAATCATAAAATACTTATTTATTTACATGTCAGTCAATAAATTCAATTCTTTTAAAAATGCAATAATTGAATGAAAACTTAAGTTACTAAAAAGGTCCTTCATAGTTCTTGATTTGAAATAATTGTCCCTGGTGATGGAATATTCAACACAGTCAAGCAAGACATGCTTGACCGTGATTATTTCATCACAAGGGATGCAGAACGGAGGATCCTCACCTTTCAAAAGATATTCATGCGTATACCTGGTGTGGCCTCTTCAAACCTGGACCGACAACCCAAGTAGGTGTAACCAACATATGGTTTTACTGCATGTAATTTATTTATACCAACTTGGGTGTCCCACTTCTTCTGCATCAGATCACGGATGGAAGATCTAATGGGACCAGTGACCAATAGAGGTGTAGGAGAGTGGCTTGATGCACTCCCCACTTAGAATTTGAAAGCACTTTCGACGAGTCAAGTGCCCTCAGGCGTTTCGTTTTATGGATTTAATATGCGGCAGAAACATTAAATGACAGTAAAAACTTAGACCGAAGAACTTCCTCCTTAACAACAACTGATAGCAGTACCAGTCAGAAAACGTTCCGATCGTATGCGATTTATATTTTCTAAAAAAAATGTATACAGCTAGTTTTGGATTTAAAAAATGAAGCAATGGTTTCCGAACATGTCAAGTTGTAGAGAACTTTGGTATGCACTCATCAACAATTTCATTTAAACCGTCAGGAAAAATTGGAACAGGAGAAGTTTGAAAGGCATACCAGTCTGCCTTGGGAAAGTTCCATCTTGTATAGGATGAAGAATTAGTTTGAGAAATTGTTGATAATATTGCTGGAAAGTGATCACTTCAACAGAGGTCATTGTGGACTGACCAATCAAATTCATTAAGTAGAATAGAGGTTGCAAGAGAAGAGTAGGTGTCGGTTGCAGGATGCAGATCAGTGTTCAGATCATCACTGCATATATACACAATTCATTATTGGAGATAAAATCTTCCAGTGTTTTACCTTAAGTGTTAATATCTGTACCACCCCAGAGTGGATTATGGCCATTGAGATCTCCCATTAAAACACAGGGTTTCAGAAATTGATCCTGGAGAGCTTGTAGATCACAAAGTTGAAATGTTGAAGAAGGTGGAATATATAACGAGCTCGAGCATATTCTGAAGGCAACATGAAGAGTAAGTCTCATTGCAACGGCATGAAGATTAGTTGTAAGCGAGAGTTTTAAATAACATTCAAAAAAGATCACATACACTCCAGGGGGTGCAAATGCATAAATCACTAATTGACATCGATATAAATGAAACCCCGTTATTAAAACTGCTCAATTCGATCTTTAATTACCTTACGTGAGTGAGTGAGTTAATATTTAACGTCACATCGGCAATATTTCAGCCATATCGTGACGAGAACAATTTAACGTGAAATGGAATATATTTATATCATACAAAAACTGTCAACAAAGGACAGTAAAACAACTAGAATATCACAGAGAATGTAACACTAGTAATTAGATCTAGAACAGTTCAACTATAAGAGGACAATACAATATAAAACTTGGCTTTGGATTGCCAACAACTGAAGGTAGATCAGCATACTAGGGACCATGGGGACTTACATTACTTTTGCTACCTGCATGGACCCTAGCTGGATTCACATCATCCTTTCAGTCATTGGCTTTTATGCGGAGAATTAGCCATACATTAAAATAACAAAAATACTGCGATTAAAAACCTGGAAACCTTAAATTTAGATCAAATGTTTCGGGACTTACGTACCCTCTCAGGAGGACAATAATTTTACAGTACTTTAACCCCCTTTGAGGGTACAGCCACTAACAATTTGAGTTATTAATTTAAACTTCCAATTATAATATATATATATATATCTATTTACAAATCAGCTAACAGATCTAATGCTTTTAAAAATCCTATGATTAAATGAGAAGTGTTACTGTTAAAAAGATCCTTCATTGTTCTTGAATTGAAATAAGTGTCCCTTGTGATGGAATACTCAACACAGTCAAGCAAGATGTGCTTGACTGTGATTCTTTCATCACAAGGGATACAAAACGGAGGATCCTCACCTTTTAATATATATTCGTGCGTGTATCTTGTGTGGCCAATGCGACATCGTCGCATAATGACCTCTTCAAATCTGGACTGACAACCCAAGTAGGTATAACCAACAGTGGGTTTTATTGCATGTAATTTGTTTATACCCACTTGGGTGTCCCACTTCTTCTGCATCAGATCACGGATATAAGATCTTATTGAAGCTTTATAATCAGAGTGTGGAATAAGTGGTGTCACAGATTTGTTGAGTGCCGCCTTAGCAGCAAGATCGGCCATTGTGTTACCAGAAATGCCTACGTGACTAGGCAACCAACAAAGGACGATGACGCACTGGCCAGTGGCAAGATTATTGTACAAATCAATAATTTCTATTAAAAGTGGATGTTTACAAGAAATGTTTTTAATAGCCTGAAGGCAAGAAAGAGAGTCGGAATATATTATATACTGTTTACGTTTCGGGTGTCTTTGAATATATTTAAGAGCTGTTAATATGCCGTTAGCTTCTGCTGTAAAAAAAAAAGAACTATTGTCTGGTAATCTAAAAGATATTGTTCTGGATCCAATGACAGTAGCACAAGCCACTGCGCCACCGTCCTTGGACCCATCTGTAAATAAGGATTTATAATTGCTATATTTATGTTTCAATTGATTATATTCTTGTTTATACTGTATTTCATTCGTTTCTGATTTTTTAAATGTCGTTAATGTTAGGTCAACTTGTGGCCTAACCAATTGCCAAGGAGGAGGAGAAAGAAGACGGGAAGGCGATATAATTTCCAGGTCTATACCGGCAAAAGAAATAAATGGTTTAATTCTGTGCCCAAGAGGTGGAAGAAGAGAAGACTTTTTGTTATACAAATCCTCATAAAGCGGATTGAAGACACAGTTATAGGCAGGGTTAGATTCATTAGAATATAATTTAGTAATGTAGTGTAAAGACAATTTTATACGACGTTGAGTAAGAGATGGTTCATCGGCCTCAACGTAGAGACTATCAATAGGTGAAGTTCTGAAAGACCCAAGACAAAGTCTTAAGCCTTGATGGTGGACAGAATCAAGAAGTTTAAGGTTGCTTTTGCAGGCTCCACCATATACGCTGGAGCCATAATCGAGTTTCGAACGGACGAGTGATCGATATAGGTGTAAGAGTGTTGCTTGGTCCCCTCCCCACTTTGAGTTGGAAACAACTTTCAACAAGTCAAGAGCCTTCAGGCATTTAGTTTTAAGGGACTTAATATGAGGCAGAAATGTTAAGTGGGAGTCAAAGATTAGGCCCAAAAACTTGGCCTCCTTTACAACTTTGATGGGAGTGCCATCTAGAGATAGTTCAGGGTCTTTATGTGGCTTATATTTTCTGCAAAAATGTATACAATTAGTTTTGGATTTAGAAAATTTAAAGCCGTTTTCAAGACACCATTTATTTATTTTGTTTAAACATAACTGCAGTGGCCGTTCAATAGTATGCATGTTTTTGCCACGACAAGAAATATTAAAATCATCCACAAATAAGGATCCATCAATTGCATCGTTTAAAACTTTTGATAAACTATTTATCTTTATGCTAAAAAGTGTAACAGACAAAATACTGCCCATCCTATTGTAATGATCAGACAGGGTAGAACCCACTCGAACTCTATCATTTAAAAAGTTGGCTATAAATTGAGGTAAACGACCTCGCAAGCCAAAGTCATGTAAATCTCTTAAAATACCATATTTCCAGGTTGTGTCATATGCTTTTTCGAGATCAAAAAAGATAGACACAGCATGTTGTTTATTAATTAGTGCATTTTTAACGAATGATTCTAAACGCACTAAGTGATCGACAGTACTTCTGTTTTTGCGGAAACCACACTGTATATCAGTTATAAGGTTATTTGTTTCCAAGTACCAAACTAGTCGATTATTTATCACGAGGAGGTGGCTCGCCACGGGTGCCTAATTACCTTAAATCGACTTGTTTGACAACAGTGCACAATTCTGAACTGCAAACGAAATTTCAACCAATCAGAGCAGCGCGTCTCCGTGACGTAATAGAAGGTACCGATCGATAAGAGCGTCTGTGCAGAATTCCTCTACATTTCAGGGGGTAAACTATTTCGTTTACGGGCTTGTACAAACCTGAAATCGCGACAGCTGTTGTGAAAACTGAAAGCTCTATGTTTTCACAATCTCCTATCATTTAGTTTTGTCTCCTGCTTTGCCTAGTTTCCGAGTTAAAACCCTTATCTACTTAGACGATTTTGTCAAAATGACTTCATGTCGCTAGGTTGTAATCCGTGTTAGATGATATAAACCTACACGTCATCATTCACTTGATGCTCAGTTAATGAATTTATAGCAGGTATAATTAGTGGTAACGCCACTTAGATTACCCGGCAAAGGTCCCCATTTGGCATTTATTGTATCTGGATCGATCAAAGGATTAACCGATAACACGCTGATTGATTAATTACTTTTATAAGGATTTCAAAGGGGATTTGTCAAAAGGTAGTGTTTATGTATGTACATTTACTAATCTATACTGAATACACTTGATTAACCGCCATTACATTGACTGATTGCTCATTACTGGCTAACTAAATTACGTTTTTAAATGAGTGACTCACATTATGCAATTACTTGCCAGGTGTGCTATCTTGAGTGGCCAATGAGACTATACAGCAATATGAAGAACCTGAAACAATACATTTCGTATATTAGATTGTTGAAAGACACATCACTTGGGAAATCTGTAGATGACTTATATATCACTCGTTTTTGTGGATATTGATGGATACATTCCTCGAATAAGCTATGAGCCTGACATTGCTCCTATAACTTTAATTTGTTTTAATTTCAATATTTGCATTTTGTTTTTATGAAGTTGTCGTAGCTTTCAACAGAATCATTGTTTTCGTCGTGAAGTTGTAATGATACAGACGACATACACTAGGGCGTGCGTGCGAGTTGTGATTCATATAGGCAAACTATAAAATGTCTAGATATTACATTTCTGTTATACATTCGCAGATTGCTTCTTTTTGTTAAGTTCAAAAAATGCATACAAGTATGGTTATAAAGTAATTAGCATTATGAGACCAAATATAAAGACGTATATTGACAAGTGTCTACATACTGGTGAGTGAACGTTTAAAAACCAAGTAAATTTAGCAAGTGTAGAAATTTATCGCGAAGTATTTTCTCTTCGACCCCGACCTCGCTTATGTTACGTTACAAGTTGTGTCATGCAAACTCCTTTTGGTCATGATTCAAATACATATTTAACTACTAGTAGAAAGTAGTTTTGCCTTTCTAACTTGATGAAAACAAACCACAGTCTCATTAATTCAAATGGACTTTGGCTCGTGACTTCACGGTTTTAAAGAATGGCGGCGCCCTGTCTGAGGATAAATGCTATTTAAGTTTGTTGTCACAGACTTACAAAATCAAAATTACTTTCTTCTGATAGTAACATGTATTTGATTAATGGATAATAGGATTTTGCATGGCATTGCTTATAACATAACAATTTCACTCATGGAAGCGAGGCGTGGGTCAACTTAATATTACTTACGATAATATTGTGGATTTGACCACAAACTCGTTTCCGAGGAAGAAATCGTTATGCTCATGCAAAATCTTTTTGATCAGCAATGTGTAGTAAGTAGTCTTGATTTTATAACGCGATGAAAACAGATCTCTAGCATGTTCTATCCTGGAAGCGGGGTAGGGGCGAATCATCCGATTTAGTGTATACCACAGGCTTCCTTCCCCAACGCTCGCTTCGCACGCACAAACAACCCATTTAGCACAAACTACGAGGTCCGATGGAAATCCGTGCAAAGTGACACCTTCACCCGACCCCAAGGAGCAACTGACGGCAATACAACAATTCGGCATGTCGGTTGACGTCGAGAAATCAGCAAAATGGCGAGCTTCCTACACATTTTCTGTGACGTCACCGCAGCGCTCTGGCGACAGAGTTACGTAACCAGTCTGTGCTTTCGTTGGCGGGCGAGAGTCAACCAGAAGGCTTTTAATCGCTCGGTATGAATTAACCACACGTTTTTAAAGAATGAGTTTGGTGTTCCGCTTAAGACTGACCACAAGTCTTACATAGGTAATGGTTAAAAGAGTAAAAAAATGCGTTTATTCGTTCTTTGAGGGATTTGATATCTGGTAGAAACGTCAAATGTAAAAAAAATAAACCCAAGAACTTGGCTTCCTTTACAACGTTGATGGGAGTGCCATTTAGAAACCGTTCAGGATCTGATGCGGTTTATATCGTCTACTAAATGTTTACAATTAGTTTGGGGTTGAGAAAATTTAAAACAGTTATCAGTACACCACTTACTAATTTTGTGTAAACACAAATGCAGTTGCCTATCAATAGTATGCATATTTTTAAAATAAAAAATTGATCCATCAATCGAATCATAAAGAACCTTGGATAAACTGTTGATAAAGTGACAGACAAAATAGTGCCTTGTGGGACACCCTGATCTTGATTATACTGACCAGACTGGATAGGACCAACTCGGACTTGAAATTGCCTGTCATTTAAAAAAAATAAGGCAATCGGCATCGAAATTTAAAATCATGTAAATCTTTTAAAATGCCGTATTTCCATGTAGTGTCTGGTAGACACTGCATGCTGCATGTTTTGGGAAATTATCTTTTCGGAGGTATGATTGGGGATCTTCCCCATACCTTTTTAGACGGCGATACGCTATGAACCCGCGGCTGGATGTTTTCAGCCACATCCATTCTTTGAAGAGATCTAAACTTATTGAATAGTTGGATCGGATTATCCAACCCTTTGGAAATAATTTATTTAATGTCCTTTCGAAGATTTATTTCTTGGTTTGTTTTGTTTCACATTTCTTTCAGATATTTGTAGTCAATCATATAACTGTAACATTGCCGAGCGCGGTGTAAAACTAAATTTACCCACTTACAAAAATATACATGTTGATGTCTATATAGAACTTGGCAATTGTGCACGAAGTTTATTATTTTGAAGTTCAAACTCATGATAAACTGAAATGATAATTAATGATTTAATACTGCACCCTGAAAAGCAACATTTGAGCAACATTTAGAAAACCCTGGTAACAGTCACATACTTTGCTGCAACACCTTGGGGAACTAAATGAACACTGTTGTCACCTCAAGGAGAGTAGTTACATTTCAGGGTCCTCATTTGGTTTTGATTTAATCCAAACCGCACTGATGCTGAGCAATTTCCGTGGACTGGTTGAAACCTTTGTTATTGTTTTTCTCCCGTGAGTACCCGGATGATATCCCAGAATTCGTGACCTCTGCTGCGCAGCCGTATGCGCAATTGAGAGTTTACTCATAGACAGATCAACTAAGGAGTCAATTTTCCTTCATTGGTGAAAACCTGATAAACCTCTCATTGGTCACCCAAGATACACCTGGCAACTAATTGTATGATGTCCGCCATTCTAAGTAACGTAGTTAACCAATAATGAGCAATCAATCAATCAATCAACGCAATGGTGGTTAATTCTTTGAAGGGAAGATGTTTTTTTACAGTCACACTTTACGACAGGGTATAGTCACTATAAATTAGTAAATCTACACACATAAACACTGCCTTTTTGACAAATCCGCTGTGGAAGTAATTAATCAATCAGTGTGTTATCGGTTACTCCTTTGATCGATGTTTTTTTTAGTAAGTCAGCTGATAAACCCTCTTGCATCACTTACATGCACATATTAAATAACATATAATACCTTTGTCGCTACAGACCTTAATTTATAATGTTGCGTATTTACTCCAGACAGGACAACTGTCCAATGTTAACCTTTGTTGTAATCTGAGTGGTGTCATCACTAATTATACCTGAGTAGTAGAAAAGTAATCCGTTCAGCACAGACAAAAGCATTCCTGACGAATACAATAGACATTCCAGAGGAGTAATCCTCAAAACTCCTCAATCTATTGAGGATTCACCCTTATATAACAAACATTCCAGAGGATTGAGGATTCATCCTCAAAGTATTCAAACCATTTAACGATATCATTCCACATATGTATCCTGAATACAATAGCATTCCACAAGAGCACCTCTTAACACTCTTAAAACTAGGCAAACTATTTAACCTCAGCATTCCACAAAGCGCTCTTTAACAAAGTATTTAACTATTTAACGATAGCATTACACAGATACATCCTGAATCAACTGAAACCGTTCAAACGATATGCGGTGAACAACCAAGTTATACATTAACCTTTGAGCACCTCGTTAGCTTATAAGTAAATGGTTTTGTAATCTTCTGTCAATATTCAGATGTATGATAGAAGGTAAAGGTTAACTTTATGAAACATGTTCCTACACGCTCCCAAAATTGAACGTCAAAACGCAGACAGGGACGAGGTTACACATTAGGTTTGCTGTCACATCGACTTAGCGGTTGCTTTTGAGCGAATGTTCCCGGTTTATGTACTATGTCATGGCATTGTAATGTATCAATATCCTAGCATCATAGCAAACGTCAACACCTTTAAGTGCGCTCACAAACTCTGTCCACGCATGTAAGACATGTTACTCAAAGGAACACAATAAATGAATGAAACTTACCTTAAGTTGAACATAACAGGGTTTGCATATGCACTCCGGCGTCGTCTTTAGACAGGTCATGTTCAGTTTTTTCAAAAATGCTAGCGTTAACACTTCTAGTTCCACCACACATTTGATATTTAAACACAGTCTCTTCCTAGTTGCTTCCTTAAATATTTCCAGATTGTCCTCTCCTCTCTTCCTCTTCACTATCTTCTCTTTCTTTCTCCTTTCCTTAATTGTTTTCTCTTCCAGTCTCTTCTGTTCTTTTCTCTTTCAGCCTCTTCAGTTTCTGTTCTTTTCTAAACTTTTCACAATATTCTTTAATTATGGGTTGATTTTCTAATATGTTGATTTGTCGATCTGCCTAAGTAGGAGTCTGATTTTTAGTAATTCTTTGGCTTATTTTCATAAAACCTAACACGTTCATATATTCTTCCATCACACAAGCAGTAAACTCTGTCCGCATGTACAGAATATTCATCACATAGATAAACACACTCACATCATACTTGACCTAGTATTTACTGAAACGATGTTCTATTGAAAATACCACAATCTGCCTTGTGGTTACTGAGCGTGGAGTTTATAGGCGGAGGGGAACTTATTTGCAAAAGAACGTGAGCTAGTTTAACAAAGCGCGGTCACTACCCATGACCAAGGTTTTGATATCGGTCATGTACATTTCTTTTTATTGCAATGTCTGTAAGAATACACCCACCATGACTTGTAGTTTTGTTGAAATCTATGTCATGTTTCCCATTTTTCAAAGCTGCGACTGTGCGATATATATAAGATCGTATAAAATCATTTTGATCAAACGGAATGGCTTATCTAAAGTATTTCACCTCCTGCTTCGGGATACGATTTCGCTATAGTTAAAGCAAACCATAGAATATCTTTTTGTTCTACACATATTTCATTCGAAAATTTCAGAGATACCTTTGGATTTATTTTTTCAAAACTTGTATCACATCAAAATTATAATTATCCTTTTTCGCTGTATGAAACACTTCAATTCTGTTCTGAAAATTTAACTACAATTTATCTCTCACCAAATGAATTTAAGGACATCTACCTAGGTTTCCTCAAATTTAATTTCGACCAAACCATTTGTAAAGAATTATTCAGCTCCGTCTCTACTGGCATAGTTGATGTTTCAATGATTATGTTTTCTTTTAGTGCGATGACAAATAAACCACACAGTTGGAGTTTTAACGGTGTAACATATTGTACACAGTTTTCCTTCAGATCGTGTCATTTTGACAATAAATAGATAGAAACATATCAGTTTTCTAATTGTCATAGTTATGTACGGTACGGAGTTATGTTCATGTAGCAGTGTGACAGAACGAAGCTCGGCTTGTTGAGAAAGAGATGGAAGCAATCTATAAGGCATGTTCATGTTTACAAAAGTCACCCTTAATTTGAAAAGAGAACGTATAGTCTGGTTCATAATTATTGAGAATTTTTCTTTTTACTTTGAGCTATCCTAACACCTCAACTGATTCACTGATACTTAAAACTAAGTAATGGTATAAGGGAGGTAACTCATCTTGGCCTACTGAGTATAGTACAATTAGAGTTACCTCCCCTGAATTTGTAGCAGACGTCATTTTCCTCAGCACTGTCAGCAATGTCTGCTGAAGATAGAAGAAGGTTGATTTTTGTGTAATCAAGGAATTGATGATGTAAATACATTGGCAGAGAGAACAGGAACTCCTCTTTCTACTGTGTATAGGATTAGGAAGAATTTTAAAGAGGGAAAGGATTTTGGGCACCAGAAAGGAGCAGGGAGACCCAGGAAATTGGACTTCTCAGATCGCGTCCGGCTGGGAATTTTAGCGTCTAAAAAGCAAAGGGCAAGCATCTCCAACATCAGGTATGAAATGATAGAAAGGGGATCAACAGTTGTATCAAAATCTACAGTTAGAACAAATTTGATTGATCTTGGATGTGAGAAAAAGACTGGAATTCCTTCTCCTCTCATGAAACAAGAACATAAAGACAGGCGTGTTGAGTGGTGTTTGGCACATGAAAACTTTGACTGGGAAAATGTGATTTTTACTGATGAAAGCTCAATATGGGTATATCCCAATAATGTGAAAATATGGACAAAGTCTGCGTCAGCACCGTTGTATCGACGACCTAAATACAGCCCAAAGTTTCATGTATGGGGAGGGATATCCTTATTAGGAACGACCCCGCTGTGTGTGTTTGAGGGAAATCTGACAAGTCAACGCTACACTAACATATTAGATAATTTTCTCCTTCCAAGTGCACATGTGTTTTACGGAAATGACTGGATTTTGCAGCAAGATAATGATCCTAAACACACCGCAAAACATGCCAAGCAGTGGTTTCAGGAGAAAAATGTGACTGCATTACCATTTCCTGCATATAGTCCTGACTTAAATCCCATTGAGAACATTTGGGGGGTGATGAAGGAATGTGTGAATCAAAAGGGGTTGACAAAAATTGAAGACATGACGAGAGAAGTGGTCCGATACTGGGACAGCATAACTCACGAGACACTAACCTCTCTGATAGGAAGTATGCCTACCTGTCTTAGACTGTGCCGTGAAGCTCAGGGAGACTTGATAAAATATTAAATTGTTACCTACACAACATGAAAAGGTCAGTTCACTTTAACAATACATTCAATTTTATCTGATTTGTTCTCGTTTAATAATATGAAATGCTTTAGCTATTCTCAATAATTTTGAACCATACTGTATTTTATCTTGGACAAATGTTTCACCATGAATGTTTCATTGAAAATATATGTCGAAGTTTATTCATAGCTCGTGCGTAGCTGAGAACCTAAGCGACGATGTCAACAACGTACACCGGCCTCGCCTAAAGCTTCCCATTCATACAGTGTGTGACCTGTGTACCGTATTTATGATATATTAGGCAAGATGTGTACCTTTATTATTTTATAAAGGGGGATATTTAAGAGAGGTTATGGTATTTCCCATTATGAAACCTTTGTTTCTATGGTGACTATTAAATGTAACCTGTATTCAATAATTTGAATTAATTGTGGTCATAATGTGCGTGGATGCCCGTACATGGTACAAATATATCCGAACATGAATGTATGACACCTTTCAATAGATCAATTACGACACGCAACATGACTATGAGTGGGGTTAGCAGTTCATATTTACAAACACATCGTCAATGACATATTTCGGATGAATTAACTCGGCTTCACACATTGTCTAGGGTTATGTTCGCCCGCTCTGTGAACAGTGACACATGGATAATAGGCAGGAGGTTGTAGCGTTTGTGTTGAATCCTCTCGCCCTTGTAACGGTAAAATACGCGTTTAAACTCGCCATTGAAACGATGACACTACGTCTTAGATGTATTGCTAGCAGTGAGTGAATATAGTTTTACGCCACATGCGGCACTATTCCAGCTCTAGCACTTTGGTCTGTCAATAAACAAGCATAGATTAGACAATCCAGTGATCAACAGTAGGAGCATCGCTCTGCGCAACTGGGAACCGATGACAGGTGTCATCCGAGTCGACCAGACTGACCAACCGATCCCCATCAGTCTCCAATAGACATGGTATAGTGAAGGTGGATTCAAACCCACACCGTCATCGTTATGACGAAGACTATGGACTAACGTGCAAAAAACCAACCCAAAACAAATCATTCATTTATATCATTTATTGATTTGATTCAGTCGATTCCATACAAACCCGTTACATACGAATGGACAATAAAATTCACTTCATTCTAGTGCACAACAGTTTAGTCACTGGTATACACAGGCTGCTGCTTCTATTGTTTAAACTATAAGTCCGTGTTTTGAAGCACATTTTCGAACTGTTGAATGTGCAATTCACCTTTCCTATAAGCTGTTTTAAGGTCTAACTAATGGTTTTCTATAGTCAATGCTTTATCCTGAGCGATTTCAGTCTCGGGGGGGCCCCAGTTTCACAACTCCTCTCTCGTAGAGGGAAATGCGGCGTTTCTTGTTGCCATTCGAGTTTAAGAACGCTTTTCAACATATGAACCAAGCTGGACGCGGGTTGAAAACGCATCTTCTCCCAACCTGTAGATGCTCACACTGATACAGCGATATCCTGAACATGGATAATTATTCTTGATCGGTTTGCTCTTCCTCATCGTCACCAGCATTATCACCATCCTCTGAAGCCAGGACAGATTCAGTGTCACTTTCTACTTCGGGCATGTCTATGCGCCTCAGAATGTCTTTCATTTTTGGCTTCAGAAAGAGCTTGATTTTCTGTATGAGGGTGGATTGCTCCGTGGAAGGATTCATATCTAACAGACTGTCCAGAATGGCTTGAAATAGAGGTGCCTGTTTAAAGTAAGCAGTCTATTCTACTACGCAATTGAGGCTACAGGCCAGTTCATTTTCCCAGAACTGTTTGATTCGTTTCTCAGTCCATTCTACTGTTCGTCCCTGCTGCTTGTACTTTTTTCTCTTGAGTTTCATCACGCCACGGTGCAAGTTATACACACGCTTCGAGATACATTGTAAACCTACGTTTTGCCACTCCTCGGCTTCTATGGGGCTGGATCAAGTCATGTTGGAGCACGTGAGAGGTAAACACAGACTTTCCACAACCACTGGGTCCCACAACGAGTGCATTCGAGGGGATGAGGAATTTGAATCGTTCTCGAAGATCAGATATACTTGGTAAATGAGGATGTGATGTGTGGGCTTGTGGCGGTGGCTGGTGGGTTTGTGGTTGCAGGTGGGCTTGTGGCGGCGGCGATGGGTGGTGTACTTGTGGTGGCGGGTGGGCTTGTGGTAGCGACGGGAGGGTTTGAGGTGATAGCGGATGGTGGACTTGTGGTGGCGGGTGGGCTTGTGGCGTCGGCGGGTGGTGGACTTGTGGTGGCAGGTGGGCTTGTGGCTGCGGCGGATAGGCTTGTGGTGGTACGTTATGTTTATATCTCCTGTGTCGTAACATGACATCTCTCCTAGAAAATATTTTCTGACAGTCCAAACAGGTGGTAACCCCCATAGTGTTACAGCAAGGTGTGCGATTAGGGAATACGAAGTTTTCGTTTATACCCTTGCCTCTGTTCACGCTGCAAGGCAGCAAGTGCCCGTTCAACAATAGCCTTCACCTCCGAAACATGTTGTGTTCTCACGGGTTGTACTTTCAGTTTAGTCTTTGGTCCCTGTTTGGTTGTGAACATTTTTGTCGTCTTCTTCTTCTGTGCAACCTATCTCTTCTGGCGTGGTTTTCTTGCCTTTACCTTTGCCTTGCTCTTGCTATACAAGAAAATATCTCTGGGTATATCCTCTAGAGCTGTCCTCATGCTGAAAGGGGACGTCTTATCCATTTGCTGCCAAGAGTGAAACTGTCAGTCGCCTGACCTTAACATGGAGTTTTATCCTAGCATTTCCTGTGACATGCACAGGAGGAAATCTTAGAAGACACTCTTTTCTTTAGGGGAGACTTGTGACTATGAACTAAAACGCGAGGGTTTGTGAATTTTCATTTGGTCTGATAATACACACAGATATGTTCTTAACAGTTACATTCATTTAGCATGCAGAATGACGTGTAAACCATTTATATGGGTTGAGCAGTTCTCTCTCTCCAGGGGTGTAATCATGATGCTCTTCTTCTTTCGAGAACTCATTGGGAATTGAAGCTATCGCATGCGACTAACAAATATATAAAAGAACAAGAATGTGTTCTATACAAGTTTTTATTGAGATGCATACATCTATGACATATTTTCTGATAAAATATTCACTTCGGGTTTTGGGCAATTGGATGTCTTCTTTAACATATTATCACTATGTTTCCTTCTCTTCTCAAGTATGTTCATGAAATGTCTTCTTCTCCACAAAGCTGTACATGGTAATTCAAATTACACGTTTGTCTGCACTGTCCTCCATTTCAAGTGCATAAATTACGAAACATTTACAGAGTCAGTATATGTCCCTCAAAGTCCTGTGATATCATGTCTTTCATCATCCCCTCTTCATCATAGTAGCACATGCAGTTCATGAGATCCATACAACACACATGACACTGAATTTGCCCACTATTACAGCTCATGTAACGCAACCTATTGTTGTAACGGCATACACTGTAACTTTTCTGAAGAGGAGTAGGTTTCTCTTCCTGATAGAGATCTTCCATGATTCCACTGGATGAGTCAACAGCTTGTATGCCTGCGGCTTTTTTCACCTGCTGTTCTATGTCCTCCATGAGTTGAGTGTAATCCAACAACCAGTCGTCTATAGTAGGTGTTATGGGCTGAGTCGTGAAGGATGGAGTTGACACTGCTTGAGAATCTTCTCCCATGTTCCTGAAAATGACAAATAAGATTGGAGAATGTAGACCGCAAACACAATAACACGTATTTTCGTAAATGAAAAGCTGTTCCAAATGATATTCACATTGATAAACTATACACTTACCTTGGTTGCATAGGAGTGGATTTCTTCTTTTTGGTCTTCTGTTTCTGACCTCTTTTCTGTTCCTTCACTTTCCTTGGTTTCTTAGCCTTAGCAAGACGCTTGTTGGGTGAATGACGTTTTCTGTTACTTGAATTTCCATCCTCAGAGGTGACAGCAATTTTTGAATAATCCAACATCAAGCTCTTGAGAGCAGGCGATAGCGAGGGGAATTTCTGATCTAGAGTCTTCATTCTCTTGGACATCTCTCTGTGAGTGGTTTTATACAACTCGCTTGTTCGCATCGTCGTTTCGTGCAAATGGAGCTGAGTGTTAAGAATATCCTTCATTTCTTGAAACATACTCGAGAGCAACTGGTCTGTTGAAAAGTCCACATGTTGAAGGTGAAACATCTTCTGTGCCATATGGATTGCAAACGGAGGTGTCTTTCTGAAACTTGTTCACTCGATAATGACGATTAAACTGATTTGAAATGTCTTATACTGAAGGTGCATGTAGTCGCTGATTGGATGTAGAGTGGTGCACACGCAGTTTGGTTGGTTAACACTCTACATCAGTGGAATATTTTATTTATGTTTGTTCACCGTGACATCAATATATTGAATGCTTTCAGGAGCTTTAAGAAATACGTCACTGGAATGCTTATTCATGTCTTCTGGAATGTTATTGTATTCTGTTGAGTGCTTTGACTCTCCTCTGGAATGTTTGTTCACCGTGACGTCAATAGATTGAATACTTTGATAATTAATCCTCTGGAATGTCTATTGTTGTGCTCAGGAGTGCTATTGTGCTCTGGAATGCATTGTGCTCATAGGGGGGATTAATCCTCAATAGATTGAGGATTTTTGAGGATTACTCCTCTGGAATGTCTATTGTTGTGCTCAGGAATGCTTTTGTATTCGTCAGGAATGCTTTTGTTCTCTTAGGAATGCTATTGTCTGTGCTGAACGGATTACTTTTCTACTACTTACCTGTTATAAATGTATTAACTGACCATCAAGTGAACGATGACAAATATTACGTGTAGGTTTACACCATCAAACGCGAGTTACAGCAAGGAAGATGTAATCTCTGTGTCGCATGCAGCCTGAAAACACTTATGGACCTAAACGGTTTTGAGGATACCAACGGAATTTGTTGTTACATACGAAAACCACAGAGGCATTTGCTGTGTACTTGGGTAAATAGGTGTAATCATTTTTTTTTACATAAGAAAATTTTCAGATTTCTCTAAGAATGGCAAAGTCGTTGTTTTTAGTTTACGAATTCAAATAAATCAACTGTGTCTTTTCATTTTCATAGATAATAAACCAGGGTAGCTACCAAATTTTACGTATGCTTTTTGCTATGACAACTGAGCCAACCCTCAAAACTATCTAAATATCTTCCCGACTTAAATGAAACAAATGGCTTGCTACGTGCCTGTAGACATCATATTTTCACATGACATGATAAAATATCGAGGTAAAAAAACACAGAAATAGCATCGAATTGGATCAGTCACTATACCACCCAGGCATCAGAAAAAACTACACTGCTGGGATATTTGTTACAATCAGACAAGGAATACCATGGATAGTTTTAAATAATGGCATATGATGGGCATTCGACCTCTTGACTGTTTAGAAGAAATTCTGCTAATGTGGACAGTAGCCCAGTCCCTTTGTCCGTCACGGTCGAGGGAGCGGGTGTTGACCAATTTGCAGCTTGATTTCGTAATTAGACCGCTGGCGAGAAACATTATTCGCTCCGCATCAGTGCCCCTTTAATTCCGCTCCGCTTCGACTTGACATCCAACGATTGGCGTTGGAGACGCGGTTTCGTCGGAAACTTTTGCAAGTGAGCCGAAGACGATATGTAGGTAAACAGAAAGGTAGTGCTATGAGCGTTCCATTAACCTAGATGACCGCTGACCGCATGTAGTATCTTGAGTTCCCTGAATGTTGTATGCGTGTTTGTTCCGCTGAGGCTTACCCTGGTTACTGGCAGGCTACGAACGAGAACGTCCCCTCACATAAAACCGCCCAGGGAGCTTGTATTTCAAAAAAGTAAGAATGAGTTTAAATTGCGGTCATTCAGTGGTCATTGAGTTTGTTGATACAAAAGAGCAGGCAGTGAGCTAGAACTTCAACCCTCACATGCAATCGATGACCGGGTAACATCAAATTACATAGCATTGTAGCTAAAACGGATAGAATTATCATTTAGACGCCAGCACGTTATCACAAATGAGTGGAACTTGATAATGCCCACAAAATGCTTGACGACGGGCCACTATCATATCCGTTGTTAGGCGAAGTCATGAGTAGCTCAGCTGTTAAAGTTCAATCACCTACGGCTCGTTTGAACTTGAGCTCATTATTTACTATCTGTCTGGCTCACATCCGCCACTTGTACCTGAGCCATTATGCACTTTCTTGCCTGTGCAAACCATACCAATTGTACCATAAATTACAACATACAGCAATGAAAATATCGACTGGAAGTCTAACGTTGTTGTTGAGCACTGAAAACAATGGCGGCTGGTAGTATGGGCAAAGGTCAAGGTCGAATGTCGTCACTCTCAACAGTGGCATCATCTGTGCGGTTCTGTGACCTGTCTAGATTTGTGAAATGTGTGTCAGTGACCTCCGTCGTTTGTTGTTCGCAGTAAATGCTTCTGAACCGATGCCGTTGTTTTAGTCTTATTTTATTAATAATTCTATTCATTTTAGCTATAATAACGGTAACGCTATTTTTCAGGTCATTATCATTTGCAGGAGCCCTCTGTCTTTTCAACTGCCCTCCTCGGGCTTTTGCAAATGATAATGTCCCCCGAAATACAGCTTTACCCTTATGTTGTAATTCATTAAAAAAAACCTGTATTGACGGCTGAGAGATATTTGTTGTTTATAGCGTTGCTGCCTCGTTTTCATGCAGAACTGGTATTAGTGCCAGTACTGGGCCACGCACCTGTCTGTTATCACCATGCTTTCAATTTCTTTTCTTCGTAGATAAACCATTGAAGAACCTGGATATCACTGACATAATTAACCAAAATATTCCGCTGAATGCTGCAATACTGAAAAGAAATCACCTTCGTCGCTGGCATACAAACCCATAGTGGCGTCACATAAACACCAGGTGACCGAGAAATTTTCTTTTTCACTATAACGCCATTCACAAAGTGAGTGAGTGAGTGAGTGAGTTAATACTTATCGTCACATCGGCAATATCGCAGCCATACCGTGACGAGACCAATAAATAATTACATTGTATGTCGAGGATATTAGAAACTAAAACACTGTTGACGAAGAACAGTAAAGCTACTAGTATATCACGGATATCCATTTAAAATTAGTAATTAAGTCTAAAACAGCTTAACTGTAGAGATCGGTACATATAACTGAAGGTAGACCACCATAGTAAGGACCACACCAGTCAAAGCAATCAGTGGTTTTGGTGTAAATAAATATGATTACACCTTGTACTCTTATCTTTTGAATGTGTTGCGAGGTCGACAGTTTCTATAAAATAAGCCTTATCTAAGAATTTGAGTGAATATAGGTTTACGCCGCACTCAGCAATACTCCAGCTATATGGCGGCTGTCTGCAAACAATCGAGTCTGGACCAGACAATCCAGTGATCAACAACATGAGCATCGATCTGCGCAATTGGGAACCTATGACATGTGTTAACCAAGTCAGCGAGCCTAACATCCCGATCCCGTTAGTCGCCTCTTACGACAAGCATAGTAGCCTTTTATGGCAAGCATGGGTTGCTGAAGTCCTATTCTATTCCGAAGGCAAGAAAGAGAGTCTGAAAGGATGATACATTGTTTATACTAAGGGTGTCTATATGTATTTTAAGGCTGTTAATATGGAGTTTGCTTCCGCCGTGAAAATAAAGCTGTTATCAGGCTATATTGAAGAAGATATTGAAATATTGTTCTGGATTCAATGACAGTGGCACAATCTTCATCCTTGGATCCGTCTGTAAATGAGGATCTTCATGTATATTTAGTACATAATTGACTAAATTCTTGTTTACATTGTAGTTCATTAGTTTGTTTTTTAAATGTTGTCAATGTTAATCTAACAAGTAAAAGAGTAAAATCATGTGGCTATCAACATCTTTGGAAACGATAATGGCATCGTTGTATATCGAGTTAGCGCAGCACCTACAAATATCCCACGCATTCATTTATTTCTAGTCGAGAAGGGTGGTACATTTCATTACACAGGGAATGAAGGCTTATACCAATTTCTAGTCAATCCACCCAACAAGATGTACCTCTGCGATTTCTGTCTCCTTTCATGGCTCCTCATCCAAGAAGCAGGGTCATTCAGGGGTAGACAAATTACTCGCCAAGAGACGAGCCATGGAAAAGATGTTGAAAGAGGACTGTTGCAAATTTGGCATGATAAATGATAATTTTCTTTATGAAACATTAACCTCCCTTAGCCTCCTACATTCACTTATAAAATCTGCATGTCTTTCATTGATAGGTTTCATTCGTAGTTTGTCAGACCCGTAAGCGTTGCACGAAGAGTACCGACATTTGACCTATCCCACATATTTTGCACATTGACACGAGCCCTTCTCGTATATTGGGCACGTTTTGATGATTCGGTCTACCTAGTTTGTACCTAGGTTCTGCCTAGCTTGCCATATGGACAATGGTGTAAATACATACTATAAAATGCCTCAGAAAAACAGTGCAACCATATTGCCCACTGCAGAACCATGAACGTTATCCACCGTCCAGGATTTTATGAGTTGTGTGAAGCAATGGTGTCAGCTCGTGCGAACAATCCATGACAATGCTGACCAACATCTTGTTTAGTCTGGATGACGAACAAGAGCAACTCTGGGAGAAAATAGAAAGTGTCGAGGTGGAACAATATGGATAGCCAGAAGGTGCGACAGATGCTTGAACCAACCCCAAGGTGGACCTACCTTTCGTTGACTGCCGTGTTTCTCAAGAAGGCCGTCTACAAGACCTAGAAGCACAACACACTGACCAGCAGACCTGTTAATAGCCAGGCAATCAAGATGAAAACAGAAACGACCAAACCAGTTTCCATGATCAAACCCAGGCACCCCTTCTACATGCAGTAGAAAAAGGAAACGTGCGGGAGAGAGAGAGAGAGAGAGAGAGAGAGAGAGAGAGAGAGAGAGACATGAAATTCCAGTCCGCAATCTTTTACGGGTACAAAAAGGTAGGATTGTCAAGGCGTGAGGCAGAAGGCTGCTCAAAATGACATGCCCAGAATATCGACATCTTAAAATGTATCCATCATCAACATCAAATGCCCTACCCTGTGCCATCTATGCCGACTTTGAAGCCCTCATCAAACATGTCAACCTTGACACACCCAACACACCCGAACAAAGTTCCATGTACATAACCCAGGAACACCAAGCTTGTGAGTTCAGCTACATGGTAGTCAGACGCGACAGACAAATGGCTGCTCCCGTGGTGTACCGAGGTGGAGACGCAGCTCAAACATTTCTTACATCCTCACAACCAAAAGAGAAAACCATCAGGAAAGCTTTGTTGGACCCTACCCCCACGCCTATGACACCAGGGGATGAGCTTGCTCATGAGCGAGCTAGATAGTGTCATGATTGCCAGGGACCCCTTAAAGACGATTCCGTGTGGGATCAATGTTACATCACCAGTCAGTACTGAGCTGCCACCCACAGAGCATGTAACTTGAAGTTTAGAACCAAAACCATACCCATACCCGTGGTGTTTCACAACCTTTGCGGGTATGTTGCCCACCTGTCAGGCATCATGTCTTGATGGTAACACCAAGTGCATCCCCAACAACATGGACAAATATATCTTCTTCTCATTAAGAGGTCTGAGATTCATTGACAGCATCCAGTATCTTCGGTCATCCCTGGACAGTTTGGTCAAAGCCAATGATCACAGATCGATACACTCACGTGTCAAGTCGGTCTTTGCTGCTGAGGTAGGACGTTTATCCATACGAGTACATGGACAATTGGTCTAAGTTTGAGGACATACGGTCACCCCCCATCGACCGCTTTTAATGCCAGTTGACTTGCTCGAACATCTCCCTCGATAACTACCACACCCTCAGAATTAAGGTGATTATCATTATCTCTACGTGAAAATGAACGTTCTCCTGCTGGCCGACATCCTTGAGATTTTCAGAAAAATCTGTTTGAACCAATATCAAATCGACCTTGCTTGGTACTACACCAGCCCTGGTCTGTCGTGGGAGGCGCTCAAAAAAGAACCACAGTTGGAACCAACTGGAATTGTTCACACATCATGACATACACTTGTTTGCGTGGCGGGATTTCTGTGGTCTTGAAATGCTATGCGAAAACCAACATAAGTACGTGAAAAGCTATGGCTCGAATAAGTTCGCCAATTATCTCCTCTATCCCGATGCTAATAATCCCGTAGAAAAAATCACACCCCACTTAATGAACAAGAAAATATATGTCGTGCAGATGTGAACTCTTGTATACCAACACCAATCTGTCATTAATGGAAACGTTTATAAGGACGTGTATGGGGATGTGGCGAAACACATCTATCTGTATGACACCAGTGATTACTCCTCAGATTATGCCCTACACAGACAAATGAATAAAAAAAGTCCTCGGTAAGATGAAAGACTAATGCGTGGGCACATCCATTACACAGTCATCACACAGTCATCACACAGTCCTCGTAAGGTTGTATTCCCCTCGCCTCGCCTCTGGCTCGGGGAATACAACCTTACTCGGGACTGATAAAATCCCGTATTTCCCGAGACACGATGTGATAAGTTATAATATGTATTCGATTTAAAAAGTCAACAACGACAAAATAAAAAAAGTCAAAGCGGTCACGAAATACGTCATGAAAACATATCAAACACACACCCTTTAAACAAGCTCTCTTTCACAATCAAACGTTCAAACATCAAATGAACGCATTGAGAAATGACATCGCCATCGATGGTGTTCATACTTATACATGTGGACATGAGCGCATAAAGTAGAGAAAACAATAGGTGTCTACATCATTGGAATGAGACAGTTCTCACAACACGTGGTCTGTGCGACCTACACCAGGGGGCTATCTAGGTTAGTGGAATGTTCATAGCATGAGCGTTTAACTTACCTACATGTCATGTACGGCTCACTCGCAAATGTTTCCAACTTGAACGCCACTTGCTGAATTTTCAGTTGAACACTCTACCATCAGGCTGTCGGCATGGCGTCTTGGCTGGCGAGCTAAGTGTGTCTTACACGCTCGGGGTTCATTTTTCACTGGGGGGCTCTGTGTGGAATAGAGCCATAGGGGACCCTTTGATAGAACTCCCTCTATATAAATACTTTGTAATAACCCGTTGCTATGCGCCTGATCTAATTTCAAAGTTTTGAGGAGATTGGATTCACAACAGTGAAGCACAACACCTTTCTTAAGTGACTGCAGTTCATGGATTGATACCGAAGTGACCACATTTGTGGATGTACTCTGAAGTGACTACACAATGTGGCTATAACAGTGTGAATTTTCATCATCATTATCGGATTGAAGGAATGTTTTGGATTAACACTGTTCTAGTGTATATGGATATGAAGTCAACTTACTCTCATTTAAGTTCATAATATCCGTAGGAATGTCCAGTGAATCTGCATGCGGAATAACACGGTATTTTTCAAAGCCAGTGTAGATGTCTTGTGGGTGTGACAGGAAACCCATTCATGTGACGAAAACAGATTGAGTCATAATCTGCTATGAATAAGACATTTGCCCACCCATGGTTCCTTTATTAATACAACACATGTACAAAATAACAGCAAATCAAAGCTACGCATTTGTTTACTATCGCACCAGGTGTTGACACAATAGATGTGACTCATGGTCTATATATAGACTGTTTCTAAGGTGTCATTCTTAAAAAGAGACACAAATGTTGCACTAGTTTTAACCGTAACTGTGATATTCTAGTTCTACAATATACACATATCCCATTTCAATTTCAAATCTGTTCTCGTCATGATATGGCTGGTATATTGCCAATGTGACGTTAAATATTAACTCACTCAGTCACAAATGTTGCAAACGTCATAAAAACAAAATGCCGGATTTGAGACTCAATATCCACGCTTGCAACACTAGCACTTCATTGATAATTTGTAAAGCCTTCTATTTTTGCTGCCAATAGATGAGATGTACTGCAATTATCTTTGCAAATGAAATCCCAGCTGACCTAACAATTCCAGCCTTCTGTTAAATGGTGTATGTACAAGAAAGAGCTGAAAGAGCGGGGTGGTAAGTCACTCTAGATTTGAAATGAAAGTCTCCATACAATTGCTTTTCATTTTTCTGAAAAGGTATGGAAATTTGTTGTAAACAAGCAACGCGGTATGGAGCACGTATGTTACTGTTGTAGGGAGGGAAACCCCTTTGAGTCACAAGATTCAAAATGGCTCTGCTCATATGTGAGAGATCGACTGAGCTGTTTGATGGCTTGCACATATTTACATATGGCTATTTGGATAACAAAAATAAGCTGGTGCACATCTAAGTATTAGTACAAACAAGCAACACATACAAACTTTACGTGCACAATAATCGTAACGAGTGCACGTAAGTGTGACTTAGGATTTCCATCATTGCTAACTATGGATGTGCTGCATAGCATTCATAGTAATGTATCGGAGCTAGTTTTGTCTGTGCTACGTTTCTCTGGTTCATAGTGCTAGGGGATAGATGGTGGATTGCTACAATGTCCATGTCTTCCACATTAAGTGCATGAATGGACTTTAGATCCAGAATAGCTGGTTCTGCATCTCATTCGACAGGGATTCCACACATAAGCAGGTTAGACTTCCGTAAGTAGATCTTCCGTTCAATACACGATTTGACTCAATTTCTGTCATCATGGTTGTCTTTAAATTCTGCAGAATCAACTCAGTAGTGGACATGAACTCCCCATGTTCCTGTGCAGTGCAGTAATATCACTTTTAATTCTGTCGTTTTTCTCTGCCGTATGTTCCTTTAAACATTTAAGCTATGAACAGGGTCATGTCCTTGAGACTCGTCGGGTGTGTAATGGCTGACCACGTGGTGTAGCAGCACCACCGGAAGTCAGCTGGAAATAACATAATCTTAAGGGGTCACACTGATAACCAGCATCGGACTTAGTCCTGGACTAAAACGTTTGAAGGTCACAGAATCAGGATGCGGTACGTTTAGGTGTGCCACACGTGCCACTTAAAATTTCGTGGCAACTGGTCATCCATTGTACACTTTAATCTCACCTAGTTCTTCTTCTGTGTTAAAATAGTTATGTCTTATCTTGGCGCTAGGTTACATCCCTATGCACTACTATATCTTCAAGTTTATGTGGAACGTGGTATCCTCTCACATATGTTTTATATATTTCTTGTTACTGTACAGGGAAGTATATTTCAAAACTGCATAACAGTACGCTTTGTGTGACTATCACAGAGTGGATATACGTCCAATGGGGTGATGTGTGGAGGGGCCGGGTATCCTAACTACTGCATTACGTTGTGAACACAATGCTGTTTTTGGACTGTTATAGAATATTAATTTATGAACACCCACAGTATTGGACTATTGTTGTGTACATTGGAATGCGTATCGTGATCAGTGTTGTATGTGTCGTGTGCAATGAACATCGTGGGATGTCCTTTGATAGCTGATTACATTGTAAACATGCTCTAATAATTAATCGTAATTAAGTTTATTGTTTTGCCTGATTATATAAAATATCATCCTATGGCTGTGTAATGAACTCGTTTATTCACTCAGGCCTTGTATTGTGTATGAGTTGGTGTAGCAGAACCTCTTGCCAAGCGAGATAATTCCACAAGCACACACTTATTAAATAAATATATGTGCAACTCATCGTTCACTCAGCTGACAGCTTGGACACCAATATATATTCAATGCACATATTTATTAGCCAATTGTTCGTTTAGCTAAAACACAAGGTGAGGTGAAGGGAGGTTTGAGCAGTAGATTGACTGGAAAAAGTCCACTTCTTCTTTTTTTTCTGCAATTGTGCTGGGTAACTCCGGAGTGGATCTGGGATAGAATGTGTCCACAGCACCCCATTGCTGGCCGTAAGGCGATCAAATTAGGCAGCTTGTTGGCATGAGTGCCGACAGTGTGGTGGTTCAGGATGGTATCCCAGTGGTGGAGGACATAGGTCCCAGGAATAATGTTCGTTAGCCCAGTACACCATTTCGACCATCCACCAAGACGACTGACAGAATTGAGTCTGGTCTATCAATCGGCGGGTGCTGCCAAGTCCTGTGCATGTATAGTTTGCTACACAGCGTTTTGAAATTATTTAACTTTCCTGTCAGTTGTTCTGGCCAGATGATGATATATTTGCATTTCGATTGAGTAACTCCAGTTGAGTCATTTGCGTAGAGTCCTATGCCTGGAAGGTGATGTGGAGCCAAATACCTTTTGATTCTGTTTGAGTATTTATCATACGGGTGTCCTTGGTGCTGCAAGTCAAAAGTCCGGCTGACTTTGAGAGTGTGGGTTCGAATCTCAGATGGGACTCAATCCAACAAGAATACTAGAATCTACACTTTACTGAGGTGTAATCCAAAATATAACCACTTTGACCACTTTCTTAATGCATTGTCCTTGTGATACTCCGTGGTGTGTGGGGAGCTCGGATGATGAACCATGGCGTATGAAAGCTCAACAAAAACAACATATTGACCCTGTTGATACTGACCATAGACAGTCTGCATCGATTGAGTATTGACCGCGTTTCGTTGTGATTAAGACTCCTGACAAGACACCGTTAAAGTTGAACCCCTTTGCAGTATCCAAGGGTATTCAAGGTATGGCTAGGGATGTGAAGAACATAAGACGCTTACGTTCGGGTGCCCTGCTAGTTGATTGCGGGAAACAGCAGCAAGCAACCAACTTGATGAACATTAAATCTTTTGTGGGCATTCAGGTCATGGTCTTTGCTCACAAGACCTTGAACACTAGTAAAGACATCATCAGAGATCGTGATCGATTGTTTACTGATATGTCCGAAATTGACATAGCATCAGAAATGAAAGATCAAGGTGTGCTGTATGTAAAGCCCTTTTCAACCCGAAAAAGCAATGAAACATTCCAAACAAACACGTATCTGTTTACTTTGTCCTCTCCAAATGTTCCTAAATCAGTGAAGGCAGGCTATTGTAACATACAAGTAGATACCTACATCGCCAACCCGCTCAGGTGTTTTAAATGCCAGAAATATGGACACGGTGTAAATACTTGCACACTGTCTGTTGTGTGTGCTCACTGTGGTGAGGAAACACACACAACAGAAGATTGTGACAGTGATTTTAACAAATGCACCAACTGCTCAGGCGACCATTCCTCATTTTCTAAACAGTGTCCTATTTGGAAAGAACAAATAGAGATCAACAGAATCAAATTTACTCACAATATCTCTTTTTCTGGGGCCAAAAACTGGTAAAGAAATTTGATCTTCCAGAAAGTTATGCTACAGTAGCAAAAACATCATCTAAGTCTATCTCTAAAATAACAAAATCATCCACAGGCTGCCAAACTACCTTGACTTGGGTAAATTGCGACTCTCCAAAGCGTTTGTACCCTGTTATATCATCACAGACTGAGGAATCACTTCTTGGTACATCAAAGTCTTCTGATTACAAATCATCATCATCTCATTCACACTCAAAATCTCAATCGACATCTGATAGTCAACAAACTGTGAAAAGTAAACCGAAGCCAAAGCCTAATGCTTCAAAACAAAAAAGTGGCAGAGCTCCTAAAGGGTCACAAAATAAAATTCAATTGTTCAATAAATATGGGTCTCTTGAAGATATGGACGTTTCTGGAAAAGTCCATCCTAGGGCACATAGCTTGTCGCTCTCCAAAAAGAGTGCTGGGTAGATCCCCCAATAAATCCCCCCAACAGATAGTTTATTCCAATGATATTGTACAGTGGAACTGCAGAGGATTGAGGACTAATTTACATGAATTACAGCTATTAGTCCAAGATTTTACACCTTCAGCATTATGTCTCCAAGAGACATATTTAAAACAAACAGATACATTTGACCTTCGTCATTTTAATGGATATCATTGTTTTCACCTCCGGGTGATATGGCCACTGGCGGCTCATTCATTCTAGTCCGACAAAACGTTTTTCAAAGCCCTGTTCCACTTATTAGTAATATGCCGGCTCTTGCAGTGAGAATTACTTTACATGTAGCGTTTACGCTATGCTCTCTCTATATTTCGACGTCTGCCAGAACTGATCTTCAAGCTCTATATGACCAACTCCCGAAGCCCTGTATTATAATGGGAGATTTAAATGGGCACAACCCACTCTGGGGTGGTGTAAATACAAACACTAAAGGTAAATTGTTAGAGGACTTTTGTTCTGACAATGATTTATGTATTTACAATGATGGCTCCAGCACATATTTCCACCCTGGTACAGGGACTTATTCTGCTCTCGACTTGCCACTGACAAATTCAAAACTGCTAAATGAATTCGAATGGTCAGTCCACGATGACCTCTGTGGAATTGACCATTTTCCTACTATATTAAAAGCTGTAACTCCATCTGATGTTCCTCCAACATCAAGGCGGAATTTTAAAAAGGCTAACTGGGCTTTATATGAAACGTTGTGTGCTGCAAAGCTTAAACCTGAACGTTTTATTGACGTTCCTGATGCTATTAAATGTTTTTCTGATGAACTGAATTCCATATCTGATGAGTGTATACCAAGGTCCTCTGCAGTTTCACATATTCGAAAACTATGGTTCAACGATGACTGCAAACAAGCTGGGAAGGCAAGGAAAAAGCAGAACATTTATTACTTACTGATAAATGAGATATTGCGAATAAACTGGGCGAAACCCTCGCTAAACATTCTTCCTCTTCTAATTATATACCTAAATTTCAGCAATATCAAAAACAACAAGAAGAGAAAACTATTAATTTCAATTCTGATAATGGGGAAGATTATAATGAAACGTTTTCTATTCATGAACACCATACTGCTCTTGATCAAGCTCATGACACTGCTGCAGGAGCTGATAACATACATTATCAACTCCTGAAGCACTTACCAGAATCCTGTTTAGAGACGCTGTTATCAATTTTTGATGATATTTGGAATTCCGGGAAATTTCCCTCTTTATGGCGTGATGCTATAGTAGTATCAATACCTAAACCAGGACGTGATCATACGGGTCCATCCAGTTATCGTCCGATTTCATTAACTAGCTGTGTTTGCAAGACCATGGAACACATGATAAATAATCGACTTGTTTGGTACTTGGAAACAAATAACCTTATCACAGATATACAATGTGGTTTCCGTAAAAAAAACAGAAGTACTGTCGATCACCTAGTGCGTTTAAAATCATTTGTGAAAAACGCGCTGATTAATAAACAACATGCTGTGTCTATCTTTTTTTATCTTGAGAAGGTATATGACACAACCTGGAAATATGGCATTCTGAGAGATTTACATGATTTCGGATTGCGAGGGCGTTTGCCTGAATTCATAACCAAATTTTTAAATAACAGACAATTTCAATTTATAAATGGTGTCTTGAAAACGGCTCTAAATTTTCTAAATCGAAAACTAACTGCATACATTTTTGCCGTAAATACAAACCACATAAAGAGCCTGAACTGTCTCTAGATGGCACGCCAATTAAAGTTGTTCAGGAAGCTAAGTTCTTGGGTCTAATCTTTGATTCACACTTAACGTTTTTACCCAATATTAAATCCCTTAAAACTAAATGCCCGAAAGCACTTGACTTGTTGAAAGTGTTTTCAAATTCTAAATGGGGAGGAGATCAAGCTACCCTTCTCCATCTCTATCGATCACTCGTGCGTTCTAGACTTGATTATGGCTCCATCGTCTATGGTGAAGCCTACAAAAGTAACTTAAAACTATTAGATTCTGTCCATCATCAAGGTCTAAGACTTTGTCTTGGGTCTTTTATATTAGAACTTCACCTATTGACAGTCTCTATATTGAGGCTGATGAACCATCTCTTGAACAGCGTCGTATAAAATTAGCTTTACAGTACATGACTAAATTATACTCTAATGAATCTAACCCTCCATATAACTGTGTTTTCAATCCCCTTTATGAGGATTTATACAACAAAAAATCATCTTTTGTCCCGCCTCTAGGACATAGAATTAAACCATTTCTTTCTGCTGCCGGCATTGAGCTGGAAAACATAGCTCCCTCCCGTCTTCTTTCTTCTCCTCCTTGGCAGTTGGCCAGGTCCCAAGTGGACCTAACATTGACCACATTTAAAAAATCAGAAACTAATTAATTACAATATAAACAAGAATATAATCAACTAAAACATAAATATAGCAATTATAAATCCGTATTTACAGATGGGTCCAAGGACGGTGGCGCAGTGGCCTGTGCCACTGTCATTGGATCCAGAACAATATCTTCGAGATTACCAGAGAACAGTTCTATTTTTACTGCTGAAGCTAACGCCATACTAACGGCTCTTAAATATATTGAAAGACACCCTAAACATGAACAGTATATAATCTATTCAGACTCTCTTTCTTGCCTTCAGGCTTTTAAAAATATTTCTTGGAAACGTCCACTTTTAATTGAAATTATTGAATTGTATAATACTCGTAATTTGCTACTGGCCAATACGACATCGTCTTCTGTTGGTTACCAAGCCACGTATGCATTTCCGGTAACGCAATGGCCGATCCTGCTGCCAAAGCAGCACTCAACAAATCTGTGACACTACTTCTTATTCCATACACTGATTATAAGGCTACCATTAGATCTTATATCCGTGATTTGATGCAGAAGAAGTGGGGCACCCAGGTAGGCATCAATAAATTACCAATCTGTGACACCACTTCTTATTCCATATTCAGATTACAAATCTTGCATTAGAGCTTATATCCGTGATCTAATGCAGAAGAAGTGGGACACTCAAATAGGCATCAATAAACTACATGAAGTAAAACCCTCCATTGGTTATGCCTACTTGTGCTGTCAGTCAAGATTTGAGGAGGTAATCAATCATGCGACGATGCCGTATTGGCCATACAAGATATACACATGCATACCTGTTGAAAGGTGAGGATCCTCCGTTTTGTATCCCTTGTGATGAGAGAGTCACAGTCAAGCATATCTTGCTTGAATTTTGATTAATGTGTTGTAGATAGATGTATTTTAATTATCGGTAGTATAAATTAGCAACTGGTATTGTTAGTGGCTGTATCCTCATAGGGGCTTAAAGTATCGTATAATTGTCCTCCTGAGAGGGTACGTAAGTCCAAAACCTTTTCTCAGTTTTATTTTTGCTTACCCGATTTTAAACGTAGTATATTTGTTCTTTTAAAAATCTGGCTAAACTTTCGCACAATCGCCAATGGCTGAAAGGATGGTGTAAATCCAGCTAGGGTCCATGCAGATAGCCAAGGTACTGTAAGTCCTCATGGACCCTGGTATGGTGATCTTCCTTCAGTTGTTGGCGGTCTATAGCCTGTTTTTATATTGTATTGTCCTCTAGAGTTAACTTTTTTAGATTTCATTACTAGTTTTATGTGTCTGTCTGTGATAGTCTAGTTGTTTTACTGTCCTTCGTTGACAAATGTTTTACCATTCTCTACTATGTATCTTATCATTGGTTCTCGTCACGATATGGCTGCAATATTGCCGATGTGACGTTAAACATGAACTCACTCACTCACTCACTCACTCACTCACTCAATAAATTACATGAAATAAAACACTATATTGGTTATTCCTATTTGGGTTGTCAATCCAGATTTGAAGAGGTCATTATGAGACGATGTCGTATTGGTCACACCAGATACACGCATAAATGCCTATTGAAAGGTGAGGATCCTCCTTTTGTATACCTTGTGATGAAACAATCGTGGTCAGCCTGTCTTGCTTGCTTGCGTTCAGTATTCCATCACAAGGGATATCTATGTTAAATCACGTAATATGAAGGACCTTTTTACTAATATCAGTTCTCATTTAATTATTGTATTTTTTAAAAGAATTGGATTTGTTGAATGAATTGTAAATAGATACATGTATATCTTTATTATTACTGGTAGTTTAGATTAGTAACTGATATTGTTAGTGGCTGTACCCTCAAAGGGGCTTGAAGTTTTGTAAAATTATTGTTCTCCTGAGAGGGTACGTACGTCCCAAAACATTCGATGTAAATTCAAGTCTACCAGGTTTTTAATCGTAGTATTCTTGTCATTTTAGATTTGGCTAGCAATTTGTACACTCGCCAGCAGCTGAAGGGATGGTGTAAATCCAGCTAGGGTCCATGCAGGTAGCAAACGTACAGTAAGTCCCCATGGTCCCTAGTCTGGTGATCTACCTTCTGTTGTTGGCAATCTATAGCCCATGTTTTATAATGTATTGTCTTCTTTAATTACAATGTTTTAGTTTTTCATGCTGGTTTTCTATTCATATCTGTGACATTCTAGTGTTTTTACTGTCCTTTGTAGACAGGTTTTTATATTGCACATATATTCCATTTCAGTGTAACGTTCCCGTCACGATATGGCTGAAATATTGCCGATGTGACGTTAAATATTAACTCACTCACTCACTTTCTTAATGACATGTAGAGAGTGATAGCGAGAGTGAATCAGATTGTAAAAGTAACTGACATCTATACATTGTAAAGTTAGTAAACCAAAACAGGCATCATATGACTGTACAAACAATTCAATTAAAACATAAAATGATTGTTTTCCCAGACGTGTTGTTTTCCGGGGCAAGTTCTGTGACGATTCTGTATGTCCATGCTTTGCATGAACGCAACATTCTCTGATCCCCTATTTAACGAAGTTAACTCGATCTGCCGTTTGTGCCATTTGACCTCCCAGGTCATGCATACATAGAGTAGCTCAGATCAAGCTGGACAATCTGTGTGCTGCAGTAATCATACAAACATCGCCAATTGCCAAGGAAGTCATTCATCCCTTTCTCAGTATCGGCCCATCTGGAAAACGAAGATGCAGATCAACTGGGTTAAAATCACGATAAACATCAGCTTTGACGAAGCCCCAAAATTTGTACAGTCCACTGAAAACATAGAAACCTATGCCTCTATCGCTATAATATATACATCAAACTAAATGTATGGGAACACCCTAAATTGTGATTGCCATATATAAACTTGGTGAGGTCATCCATATTTATATAGGTAAATGCAACGTTTCGTGTGCTTAATAGGCACTTCATACGGCATATTAGAACGCGCAGAGAAGCAACTAAATGTCAACGAAAACATTGTCAACGAAAATCAAGGGTGCTGAAACACTCAAAGAGAACCGACTAGTAAGTGGGTGTAACTACAAACGTTAAAGGTCACTTACTGGAGGACTTTTGTTCCGATAATGATTTATGTCTTTTTAATGATGGTTCGAACACATATTTACAATCTGGTACAAAAGTCTTCTCTTGACTTGTCAGTCACAAATTCAGAACTGTTAAATGAATTTGAATGGTCAGTTCACGATGACCTTTGTGGAAGTGACCATTTTCCTACTAAACTAGAATCTGTAACTCCACCAGGCTAACTGGACTCTATATGAAACACTGTGTGCAGCAAAACTTGAACCTGAAGGTTTCATTGACGTTCCTGATGCTATTAAATGCTTTTCTGATGAACTGAGCCCCATATCTAATGAGTGTATCCTCAGCAGTCTTGCATATCTGGAAACTATGGTTCAATGATGACTGGAAACGAGCTAGGTGGGCATGAAAAAAAGCAGAACATTATTTCCGTCGCCATCCTATGGCTCACAACTTAAATAAATTTAACATTTTAAATGCTAAAGCACGACGTTCCTTAATCAGAATAAACGCCAATCTTGGAAAAATTATGTATCCAAACTAAATTCTCGGACACCCCTGTCCAAGGTGTGGAACATGGTCCAGAAAATTAAAGGTAAAGGTACTGAACCTAGTGTCCAACATCTTAAACACGGATATCAATTACTTACCAAAACATCAGATATTGCAAATAAACTGAGTGAGACTCTTGCTAAATACTCTTCTTCTTCTAATTATGTGCTTACATTCCAATTATATCAAAAACAACAAGAAAAGAAAACGATAAATTTAAATTCTAATAATGGGGAAGATTATAATGAAATATTTTCTTTTCATGAGCTCAACACTGCACTTGAACAAGCCCACGATACTGCAGCAGGGGCTGATAACATACATTATCAACTCGTGAATTACCAGAATGCTGTTTAGAAACTCTTTTAAACATTGTTGATGATATTTGGACATCGCGTAATTTTCTTCCCTCATGGCGTGATGCTGCAGTTGAACCAATACCTAAACCTGGACGTGATCATACGGATCCGTCAAATTATCGACTAATATCATGAACTAGTTGTGTTTGCAAAACATATGGAAACACGTGATAAATAATCGACTTGTTTCTTACTTGGAAACCAGTAACCTTATAACGGACATACGATGTGGTTTCCGGAAGAATAGAAGCACTGTCGATCACTTAGTGCGTTTGGAATCATTGTTTAAAGCGCACTAATTAATAAACAACACCTTGAAAAAGCATATGACACAACCTGGAAAAATGGCATTTTGAAAGATTTACATGGCTTCGGATTGCGAGGGCGTTTGCCTCAGTTTATAGCCAACTTTTTAAATGACAGGCAATTTCATGTCCACGTGGGTTCTATCCTGTCCGATCATTACAATCAGGATCAGGGTGTTCCACGAGGCAGTATTTTGTCTGTCACACTTTTTAGTATAAAGATAAATAGTTTTAAACAATTCGATTGATGGATCATTATTTGTGGATGATTTTAATATTCCTTGTCGTGGCAAAAATATGCATACTCTTGAACGGAAACTGCAGGTGATCAAGCTACCCTCCTCCATCTATATCTATCACTACTCCGTTTCAAACTTGATTATGGCTCCGTCATCTATGGTGGAACCTGCAACAGCGACTTAAAGCTATTAGATTCTGTTCAGCATCAAAGTCTAAGACTTTGTTTTGGGTCCTTTAGAACCTCCTGTTGGCATTCTCTACGTCGAGGCAGATGAACCATCTCTTACACAACGCCAAATAAGATTTGCTTTACAGTATGTCACAAAACGCTAATCTAACGGATCTAACCCCACATATAACTGTGTCTTCAATCCTCTCTATGAGAATTTGTATAACAGAACGTCGTCTCTTGTTCCGCCTCTTGGGCTCAGAATAAAGCCATTCATTGCTGCTGCTGGCATTGAGCTGCTGGCAAATATATGTCCTTTCCGACTTCTTTTTTCTCCGCCATGGCAGTTGGTTAGGGAACGAGTTGACCGAATATTAACTACATTTGAAAAGTCAGAAACTAACGAATTACAATATAAATAGGGGCTCCCGTGGCGAGCCACCTTCTCGTGGTGGGTGCTGGGTAACGCTAAGAGCTCGCCGACACCCCCGTAGTTGACCCGGGGGAATATTTGGTCCACCGTACCCGTTTGCCGTGGGTTGCGGCCCTGTGTCGGCGGAGGAAGGGATCCTGGTGGTTGAGGGCATAAGGGGCTTGCCTTATTTACAGATGGGTCCAAGGACGGCGACGCAGTTGCTTGTGCCACTGTCATTGGATCCAGAACAATATCTACTAGAATAACAGATAACAGCTCTATTTTTAATGCAGAAGCAAACGCCATATTAAGGGCTGTTAAATATATTGAAAGACACCCTAAATATAAAGCATATATCATATATTCAGATTTTCTTTCTTGCCTTCAGGCTATCAAAAATCTTGAAAACATCCACTTTAATACAAATTCTTGAACTGTATAAAGGCTACTGGCCAATACGACATCGTCTTTTGTTGGCTACCCAGCCATATTGGAATCTCGGGTAACTCACTGGCTGACCTTGCTGCTAAGGCAGCACTCAACAAATCTGTGACACCACTTCTTAGTCCATACACTGATTATTAAGCTACCATTAGATCTTATATCCGTGATCTGATGCAAAAGAAGTGGGACACCCAAGAAGACACCCAACCTTATGTTGGTTATAGCTATTGGGTTGTCAGTCCAGATTTGAAGAGGTCATCATGCGGCGATGTCGTATTGGCCATACGAGATGTACTCATGAATACTTATCGAAAGGTGAGGATCCTCCGTTCTGCATCCCTTGTGATGAAATAATCACGGTCAAGCATTTCTTGCTTAAATGTGTCGAATATTCCATCACAAGGGATAAATATTTCAAATCACGAACTATGAAGGATCTTTTCAGTACCACAAGTTCTCGTTTAATTCTAGCATTTTTAAAAGACTTAGATTCGATAACAGACTTTTAAATAGATAAATATTTTATGAGTGGAAGTTTAAATCGATAACTAAGATTGTTAGTGGCTGTATCCTCGAGGGGGGTCGAAGTACTGTAAAATTGTTGGCCTCCTGAGACGGTACGTAAGTCCGGAAACTTTCAAAGTAAATTCAAACTCTCCGCTATTTTAATCACAGTATATATGTCCTTTTAAATGTATGGCTAGATGTGCCTAAATTGCTAACGAATGAGGGTCTGGTGTAAATCCAGCTAATGTCCATGCAGGTAGCAAAAGTAATGTAAGTCCCCATGGTCCCTAGTGTAGTGATCCACCTTCAGTTGTTGGAAATCTATATCCCATTTTAATATTGTATTGTCCACTATAATTAAACTGTTTTAGATTCAGTTACTAGTCTTAAATGGATATCTGTGATATGTATATATATATATATATATATATATATATATATATATATATATATATATATATATATATATATATATATATATATATATATGTCCAGACATTGGACTGGCCCTCTAAGTCCCCAGACCTGTCCCCAATTGAACATCTCTGGGACGTTCTTGGTCGAAGGGTGTACGCCAGGGACCCAGGACCCGCCAACCTGGCCCAGCTTGGTACAGCTCTCCAAGAGGAATGGCGGGCAATACCACGGGCAACCATCCGGAAATTGATTAACAGCATGCCATCAAGGTGCCGTGAATGTGTTGCCCAACATGGTGGACACACCGGGTATTGAACTTGACGCCTAAAATTGATTTAGTGGATATTTAAAGCAGTTTCAAATTCGCTATTATTTCATTAGTTCCCTTATTTCCTGTCGGTAGTATATATTAGTGGTTTTACTGTTCTTTGTCAACAGGATTTTAGTTTCTTATATTTGTTCATTCTACAATGACATTATTACTTGTTCTCGTCACGATATGGCTGCAATATTGCCGATGTGACGATAAATATTAACTCACTCGCTCACTCAGAGTCAAAAACAGTTGTGAAATAAATGAAGGGACACTACAGTCTGCCCTTATGCCATAATGCTAGATACTTTCTTATAACAGCAGATATAATAAAAATATTCTCCATGGTCTGAAAACCCTTTCTGAAACTGGCCTGCTCCATGGAGATACATTTTCATGGGTTGTACTAAAAAAATTCGAGAATATCTTACGACATACATCCAAAAGTGTAATTGGTCTATAATTGGCAGGCTGGTTACCATTGCCCTTTTCATGAACTGGAATGAGAACTCCCGATACCCATTCCATAGGATAGTTACCTGATGATAAAATCAAAGTAAAGAGTAGTTGCAGCATTTCATGACATCTCCGCGGAGTGCACTTGAAGAATCCTATAGACATACCACTGCAGCTAGGTGCTTTTCCACAAAGCATTTCACTTACTGCTTTACATATCACCATATAGGAAATATCTCGATCTAAGACCTGGTTGTCACCAATGCTGTCAATCAGATTTACAGATATAGAATCAACAAAATGACTTACAGAATCATAAAAATCAGCTTCGTGCTCAGCAACGTTGGTACCTTGTAACAATTCATAGAAATACAGCGACCATTCCTGAGGTCAAATTACTAATGTTATTACTGACAGCTGGCCACCTGTTGACACGGGACCAGAGGAGTTTACCGTCCTTACAGTACAATGCGTTTTGTAATTTGTCAATAAGTATGCCACATGAATTACTATTACTGAATTTCACTTTACATAAATTCTTGTAATGATTGATAGCACGCTTTTAGTTGAGTTTATTCACTTCACAAATGTGCGCCCTGAAGCGCCCTCCATTCGCTCACATTCTGCACAAGCTTCTTTTGTCTTTCTGTCTCAGTTTCTCTGGTCAGCTTGCAACCTATTGTCTGTTCGTTTTAGAGGTTTCTGTGACACATAACTTGGCACAGAGATCATTTCAAGAGGATCGGGTCACGACAACTGATGTGTTTGTGGAACATGTCTGCAGTGTAATGGGGATGTTATTACTTGTACCCTTACCATACTTTCCTTTCTTAGAATGCTCCATGATGTGCGATCCTTGGCTACATGAGAACTAAGCTACACTCAGTGCCACACAGTGGTATGTGTGCTATATACATGATGTTCTATGTATTCAGGTATATTTGTAATATATGTATGAATAGTATCCATGTTGCTATTCATATATTTGCAATATGTTTACTGGATATTCTAAACGATATATGTATGTAATGAATAGTTCTCATATTATTTACACTACTACATTGTCCGGACTAGTTGTATTCTGTGAATATGTTAATAAGTGTTATATATGCATATCTAAGCATATTCTATCCCTTTTTGTACAAATACCTAGTTTTGTATGTATGGTTTCGGAGTTACTTCAAACATTCCTTTTAAAGGAAATAAAGGCTGTCATCTGTGATCACCAGTAGCATTGTGTTGTGTGTGGTATCTCCATCCACCAACATTCACCGTATCACCCTCTGCCACATGTACGCGGTGGATCCTCTAGGTAGCCCAGGCTCTGACGAAGTGGTAGGTAGTTGCTGTCGCCTTCCATGATGTAATCGTGTGCAATGCTGCCGTTCCCAGTGCGGGCGTTGAAGTCATCATCATCACAGTCAGAGTAGTCTAATCTAAACTGAGATATGTCTTGTTCTAAGTGACGTTAAATATTAACTCACTCACTCACTGTTCTCCTAACGTATCAAATATGGGTTCATTGGAATTGTGACTACTGCCCTCTGGTGAGTAATAGACAGCACCAAAAAAGATGACGGACTTATAAGGCATTGGGATTTTGATCCACAGTATATTGTCTTATGTGATTGGTACTAATTTGATTACACGATGCCGTTTTTTAGAAAGTGGTCAAATGCAACATATGCTCAATTTGGGGTTTCACTTTCTTAGTAAAGTACAGATTCTAATACTTTTTGGTTGAGTCAGGCACCTAATCGCCAGCACACAAAGTCAGCCGCCTAGCCCGCTCAGCCACCGCGACTTCCACAAAGATGGAAGTCGGACAACTGGTAGTCTAGACTGCGTACTTTGTGTACCCCACTGATAAGTGTAAATTGGCACGGCTCCCACGGCCGAAAGCTATGATTACACAATGCCATTTTTAGAAAATAGTCCTATTTAACATATGTCATATTTGGGATTTCACTTTCTTGTAAAGTGCCTGACTCTGGTGGTGCGGGTTCGAATCCCAGACGGGACTCAACCAAAAAAGTACTAGAATTTGCACTTTACCGAGAAAGTGAGATCCCAAATATGACATATGCTGATACTGCAGCAGCTTGTTTTTAATCACAATCTATATTCCACCCGAGTTTCTGTTTGACTTTGGATCTTTGCATCTCAAGTTTTGATGGTGGACATAGACAGTACCGTCACACTTTCACTTTCACACCAGATTTCAAGGAGAACTATAACATCAAACGTTTTGATAAATATTAGAAAGGAATCGATGCGTAGATGTCTCTTAAGACCTCCTGTATTCCATACAAGGAACATGTATTGTTGATTGTCTTGACGATGATGATCGATATAATTTAGAAACACACAAAACAATTACCAACTAACCACCACGTAGTTCCTCCCTGAACTCTTCTGGTAAATTTCCGAATTCAAATTTCAGAATTTCAGGCATGACTTTCATCAACTTTCACTGGTACTTGGTCCCATGTTACACCATGGTACACGGGTGTGTGTGTCTCATAGGCCACACATGTGTGCCTCGTTGCACACGCATGTGACACGGGACTCAAACGTGTTGCATACGTGTTGCACGTGTGTACACGGGACTTTGCACACCCTTGTAACATAGGTGTTACACGAGTTCTCAACGCGTTTAAGGGGGAATTTGTAGGCAGTAGTGTAACTAGATATCTATTGCAAAATTATCATTTCGGTTTCTTCCAGGTGGTGTGAGCTTTTATGTCCAAGTACACTTTACGAGACATACATTACGCAAATGGAAGACATGAAACAGCTTTACCAAAGATGAAATATGCACAGCTATTAATCCATGCATAGTTTACCACCTCGCCACTGTGCCGCAGCATGTAAGCAAGTGCCTCACATTTCCTTATTCGTCATCACGTGTAAACCTTTGTGTTAGCTCACAGCTGTAATTTCCTTCAGGTTTCAGTTGGTGGTCTCAACTAGATGATAACGTTTTCAAGGAAGATGAACTTTGACGACGTGTTGAGACAACTGGGGGAGTTTGGCTCGTACCAAAAATGGTTGTATCTACTTCTGTGTCTACCATCAATACCAATGTCTGTCCAGATAATACAGGCAGTCGTCTTTCTGTTTGCGGTTCCTGAACATAGGTATGCATATTTAGTCAACCGTTTCAGTATTGTCATGACTGCTAGTAAGAAATCTATACTGAACAGCAAAAGAAACGCGACTCTGGCTTTATGTATATTGTTTAAGTAGAAGACATAAACATGAACGCTTACCTTTATGAGAATCCGTGTTTTCGAAACTTGCCTTTTTGCTGTTCAGTGTATATACCCCATATGGGTGTGTCTGCAAGAGAATAATAAACGGATGTTACCATCATTTTCATAAAACAAATGCTGTGATAGAGATGTATTCATGTATGAACTGAGGATTCAAGGATCTTCCTAATATCAATATGCCACAATGCCTCATGATCAAAGTATAACGCTGAAAACAGTTATTCATTCAATGGATGCATGTATATCATATACCGATTTTGTCACATGGACATAGTTTTTATTATTATTACTTTACATCATCCGTGAAGATCCGGGGTAGAACAGATCTTCAGCAATCCTTGCTTGACATAAACAGGCAGCTATGCTTGTCGCATGAGGCGACTAGCGGGATCGGGTGGTGAGGCTCGCTGACTTGGTTGACACATGCTGTTGATCACTGAATTGTATGGTCCAGACTCGATTATTTACAGACCGCTACCATATAGGTGGAATATTGCTCAGTTCGGCGTAAAAATAAACTCACTCACTCACTCACTCAAAGGTCTTGAATCTGCTTGTATTAGCATAATTCTTGTTTATCACACTGTGTAGGTCTTTGGTCCATTCTAAACTGCAGTGTAATGCAGTGTCTAATTTTCGGGTATAATATACAATGTATGTGTAATTATCACAACCGCACTGAGCACTGAAACTGGGAACAGCTAACACCTCTTCCTCCGCTAACAGCCCTTCTTGTCACATTGACCTCTGTATAAAACCCCTGAATCCGTCGAGTAAGCATCGTTTAAAAAGAAGAGGTGCTCAATCCATTCACTCATCATGGCACTACTTACAAGATGGTTCATATCGCAATGAAGAGAGTGAGTGAGTTTAGTTTAACGCCTCAGCAAAGCTCTTGCTATATCTGTACATAACTGAGACTACACCAGACAATGCAATGATCAACAGCATGAGCATCGAGTTCTACCGCATGAATGGATTTGGGGGACCAGCAAATTTTACATGTGTATTGGAAGGTATTTCCTTGTCACCATTACATATTTTAGGATGGACATTTCTTTTCGTATCTCCAAATAAGAGAAATAAACTCTTTGATAAATTAAAACACAAGTGCCGTGTATGTACAACAACAAGCAAACTTTGAAGTCTACCTATGCACTTAACAGAGACAAGCCGTCACCTAACAGCACCCCTGGTATTTTGCCTCATAGTAGAGTTATGCCATGCTCCGAGCCAACGATACTGTGGAGTAAGTCGTTTATGTATAGGGCGGAGAGCCAATCTGATAACACACGACCCTGAACTACCCCCCTGTTTTATGTCAAATACATCAGAAATACAACCACTGATTTCATTGATTTGGACATAGTGCATCTAAGTCACCATAGTTTAACCTCGAATTCCGAAGTTGTAAAACGTATAGAAGAGTCTATTCAACCAAACTCTGCCAAAAGCTTTCTCAATATCAAGGAAGGCACAATAAACTGGTGAATTTCTTTCGACATGGTAGGCAATACTTTCAGTTAGCGTAAGCACTGCCGTTTCCGCCCCCTTCCTAAAAGCAAGCTAGAGTGGGTGGGGGAATTCATTGTCATTTCGTCCATGTTTCAATTCCTTTGAGAAGTAATCTTTCAAAAATGTTTGAGAGAACAGGCGTAAGAGTGATACCTCTATAACAACATGGATCATGCTTGCCTTCACCATTTCCCTAGTGAATTGGTAGAACATTACCAACACTAAAATTATTTGGTACATAATCAAAGGATTTTGAAACTCTAAAGGACTCTTGGATGTCTGCCTCAGTGATTGATAAATTTCGTCAAATGTTTCTCATTTCTGTAACGTTGCTTAGCTGAACAATGGTTTCTCCGAAATGTACGGTTAGCTTGTTTACATTCAATAAGCTTTGTCATCTGAGTTGTGGCTTTTACCGTGAGAAATCAAAATTTTGCGGCAATTACGCACATGAGCGTCCTGTTTTTTTTACGTTAATACTTCCTCTAGTATGACCTTAATTGTGCTTGAAATTTGGAAGTAGGAATTGCAAGTGTATTTGCAGCATATAGATATTCTGTGATATTGTGATACTCAATGTATTCTTCAGGAGAAACATTAAAGTGCACATTTCTAAAGTAATTTTCGTTTTCATATCGATATATCACAAAATCAGTACAGCTTGCTCTCCGCCAATTTGGACGTTCACCATGATAATTTACATTACAAGCGTCCACACTGACACATACTAAGATAGGGCTGTGATGGGACGCTTGTATCTACGTAATAACCTACAACACTACTGTGAAGTTCGAGTTTTTTAACACATAGTCAATCATGCTAGCATTTACTCCAAAATGTGTATGTACAGCTGCTGTCTAGTGACACAACTGAAGGTAGTTGCAATACCTTTCAAGGTATCACGTACACAGATATTGGCATTAAAATACAAGTAAAATAGTTTTGCCAAGTCGCGAACATTCATCACACACGTCTAGCATACATACATGACATCAGAGGACACACTATCTTGGACGATTGATGACGGTAGACGAGCACCAATAATTACAGGGGTGTACCGTTTCTGATTAGTTTAGCTTCAGCGATATGGTTGCTTACATTTATATCTATACTACTGACACTCTTTCTCGCAAATAGCGCAACACCGCCTGCGCCTCGTTTTGAGGTATGCTTGCCCGGCATGTCTGAAGTAAGAACAGGAAGGTAGAGAAGTCATCTTGAATACAAACCCGTATCTAGTCACATTTGCACCTACATCCCTCCCAGCATCAATCAAAGCAGGCTACGTTGGTACACAGTGGAGGTGTACGCGCCCAGTCTGTACCTATGTTCAACATGTGAACTATTCCGCAACGCTCGGACCTCTGTGATTTTTCAAGGACAGTGAGAAAGATTTCGGGTATTTCTGCTTCTCAAGGCACCATTTATTAATTTGGATTAAATACATCTGTAATTGTCTGTCGATGGTATACATATTTTTACCACGATACCAGACGTTAAGATCATCCACAAACAATGACTCAATTGAGTCAGTTAACACAAGTTAATAACTGAGAGACTATTGATTCTAATGCTAAACAAAGTCACAGACAAGATATTGCCATGTGGAACTCTCTCATCCTGATTATTATGATCAGACGGTTGATCCAAAATGAACTTGAAACTGTCTATCTGTTAAAAACTGCGCTATGAAAGAGACAAACAGCCTCTGAAACCAAAGTCATGTAAATCTTTTAAAATGTCACGTTTCCATGTTGTATTGTAAGCTTTATATAGCGAAATATAGATGCAACATGTTGGTCATTTACAACTGATTTTGATGAATGATTCCATGCGAACCAAACATGCAATACTTGAACTATTTTTGCGAAAATTACATTGGACATTCGTGACGAGACTATTCGTGATTTCTAAAAACAACAGAGTGGGGGGTTATTTACACTGCGTTCCATGGCCTCACAAACGCATCTCCTCAATGAAATAGGTGCATGTTTAGATAGATAATCCCGTCCGGGCTTAGGTATGGGAACAACAATGGTATTATGCTACAAATGTGGTAATGCCAGTTGTCCAAATATCACCAAAATTACTTTAGAATGTTTACAGAACTGAGTTGGATAAACGGTCCAGAAGCTGATTGTGGAAGTTATCAGCTCCTGTTGCGGTATCATGGGCGTTCACTGAGGCAGTGTAAAGCTCAGGAATCTGTTGTTGAAACCTGTCTGGGTGTCACATTTCTTTGGCGTGATATCTCTTATAACCAGCTTGTAATCAGTGTATGGTATATGTTTTTGCATGTACTGCCTGTATCAGAAATTCCAACATGACCAGCAACCAAAAGATGTCATATTTGCAAGAAGCATGATAATTCTAAAATTATGTTTACATAAAGTATATGCTGACAGACACATTTTTAATACCCCAAAGTCTTAAAATATTGTTTGTAATTGGACTGTTTATTGGTGAGGTGAGGTGAGGTGTGATGAGGTGAAACGGGGCTTATCGTCGTACGTGACATTATATCGCTTCTATGTACGAGTGGTTGGTTGTACTTACCCAGGCTTTAGCTGAAGTTGTAGTACAAGCTCAGTGAGACACCATGCCGCAGGTAAGCATCAGACACATTATACTTAATCCGAGCCCAGCAGTCCTTGTACCCATTAATGCTGAGCGCCAGGTGTTGCACCCACGGAAAGGGGTGACTGAAACAGCGAAAGATAACAGTAAGTTGTTCAGTCAATCATCAGCTTTTCATGATGTACAAGATGGCGTAGATGACAAAGACATCTGGAGTCATTCTGTGACGTCATATTTTGTGATGCTAGCTAAGATATCTATCTATGATTGATTATCAGAGACACATAACCCAAGCGTCTGCTGGGTTTAACCAGATCGATAATACAGCATAATTGTAGCTCAAACGTGTAGACACTATGTATGTCAATTCTAGAGGGCTAACACAGACATGGAACAACAATTACCATAGTTTGACGCCTTTTAGTGACTGAGTGACTTAATATTTAACTTCACATCGGAATATCTCAGCCATATCGTGACGAGAACATTTAACATTAAAATAAAATATATGCATATTGTAAAAGTCTGTCAACGAAGGACAGTAAAACAACTAGAATATCATAATTTGAATTAAAACTAGCATGGAAAGTTAAAACTGATATCACTACTTAGACAATACAATATGAAAACAGGCTATAGATCGCCAACAACAGAAGGTAGATCACCACACTAGTTACCATGGGTACTTAAAGTACCTTTGCTACCTACATGGACCCCATTTGGATTTACACTATCCCTTCAGATGCTGGAGATGTAAAGTAGGAAAAGTAGGAAAAACTAGCCAAAATTAGAACAACAAGAATACTACGTTTAGAAAGCCTAGTAAATTTACATAGACTTGAAAGTTTTTGGACTTACGTACTCCTTTTGGTATAACACGACAGGGCATCGAAGCCAGGCGGACGCTCTAACAACTAAACCAAGGACGCTCTTTACATTTAAAAGCTCTGGATCTACTGTATGCTTCTGTTGTTGAAAAGGAGCTGTTATCTGAGAACCTAAAAGCTATCGTGTCAGTGACTGAATAGATTTAGTTTTACGCTGCACTCACCAATAATATTCTAGCTATATGGCGGTGATGTGTAAGTAATCAAGCCTGGACCTGACAATCCAGTGATCAATAGCATGTTCATCGATCTGCGGAATTGGGAACTGATGACATGTGTCTTCCGAGTCAGGGAACCTAACAACCCGATTCAGTTTGTCGCTTCTTACGACAAGTATAATCGCCTTTTCTGGCAAGCGTGGGTTGTGAAGAATTATCCTATCCCGGACCTTCACGGCTCGGCAATATGAGTAAATGTTGTTTTTAGTCGCATCTGACAACCGATCAACCCGATCCAGTTTGTCGCTTCTTTCGACAAGCGTAGTAGCCTTTTATGGCAAGTGTGGGTTGCTGAAGACCTATTCTACCCCGGATCCTATCTCATCAGCATTTGTGGATCCATCTGTGAATACAGATTTGTATGTAATGTATTTGCGTCTTAACTGCGTCTTATACAGTACATGTACTGTATGCACTGAAACCGATTTGTGTTTGATTTCTTAAATGCGGTGAGTGTTCGGTCTAACTGAGGTGTTGACGCTTTAATAACAAAGCATGAGGTTTCAAAATATGTAATTCCATATTTTTTCATGCTAATGTTTACAGCACGCATTTTATCCGTGCTATTTTCAACATCAGGTGCGCGATTCCAGGATTTGCCAATGACACCTACGAAATTCAGAACAAAGTTCACGAACAACTCGTAAATCGATCCATTCCACTGGTACCTGGTTACTATGGTGATGAGAAGTATTCCCACTGCCAACTGTATCGGGAAACCAACATCTCCAATATTTGGTCGTCTACAAGAAATATCACAGAGCCTTGTAGTGCCTGGGTGTACGATCAATCACAGTTCATATCCACGATTTCCGAGACGGTGAGTTTTAAACTAATATCCTGATGATTTATGATTCCGTTGAGTTCTTATGCAAGAAGCATAATTCTCCCATGGCACATATTAAGATGGTTTCGGATGTAAATTCATCAACTGATCAGGACGTCGTACTTGACAATATTTCACTGATGAGTAGATGTGACTACTTGTACCACAGACAAACTGTAGCGCAAATGGGTTGCGCAGCGTTGAGAAAATCACCAGTTTTCTTACATGCGAGCGAAGCGATCAAAAGTTGGCAACGTACTTTCCTCTCTTCGGTTCGAAAAATAGTTTTCATGTCAAAATAAAATATCGCCATCATCAAAGGTATACACCCAGTTCTTCACTAAGTTGTGCTCTCACATTTTAAACCCCATGTTGAACAATTACTCACGTTAAATATGTTTTTTCAACATTTTAAGCTCAGCTCGCTGTATATCGGACCGTTCTTCGTCTCCTTCCAGTTTCCGGAGTGAAAGTGAAGAACAGGAGGGCATTATTCCATATGGAACACTTACAGTTACCTCCCCTGCTTCATTCGCCCATTACGCCAGAATCGCTTTATGTAATAAATGTTACGAAAATTCTAACAATAGCGACGAGAGATAAGACAAATAAACTCCAACAGGATAAATTTAAGCAATATGGTATTTCTTCATAATTTCTGCTTATTCTTGTTCCGTCACTTCGTTCAACCGGAAGCTTCCACGGGTAATGGAGCCGAAGAACGATCTAAATACCACGAGTGGTGCTCAAAATGTTGAATAAAACATATTTCACGTGAGTAATTATTAAACATGGGGCAGGAAATCTAAAAGCACAACCAAATGAGGAAATGGGAGTGTACCTTTGATGTTGGCGATGTTTTATTTTGACATGAAAAAGATTATTCGATCCGAAGCTCCCATATGAGTGGACTTGTCATATTCTCTATGCTGCACAACCCCATTTGCGCTACAGTTTGCCTGTGCTTGTACTAGCCCAGACTTAAGCTAGGTTTAATTTGCAAGCTCACTGAGATACCTTGCTGCTGGTCACGGTTCATATCCACGGTTGCAGAGAGGGTGAGTTTTAAACTGCGAAGAATGTATCGTGATGATTTATCATTTCATTGTAATTACACCCATGAAGATCAGGGTTGCAATTGGTCTTCAGTAGCCCATGCTTGTCTTATGAGGGTATTAAGGGGATAGGGAGACCAGGTTTGCTGACTCGCTTGAAACATATCATTGTAGCTCTGTTGCGTAAATACTTGCTCGCGCTGTGCATCACTGGTTTGTCTAGTATAGACTCGATTATTTACAGACCGCCATCAGAGTGATTAAATCTTAAAACAGGCAAACATTGAACTTGAATTCCATTTCACCAACAAAACATCATATGTCTTATTCTATAACCTATAATTGGACAGGTGTTTACATACTGTCTTTGTCATAGGATGAGGTAAGTGATGAAGATTGTTTCACCCAAACATGTAACCATGTGTGTACGGCTGATCCTACTGGTCCAGACTCACGCCGGTGTTTTTGTTTACATCATGGATGGACTGAATGAATGTTAATAACCATGACAACGGCTGATCCTACTAGTCCAGACTCACGCCGGTGTTTTTGTTTACATCATGGATGGACTGAATGAATGTTAATAACCATGACAACGGCTGATCCTACTGGTCCAGACTCACGCCGGTGTTTTTGTTTACATCATGGATGGACTGAATGAATGTTAATAACCATGACAACGGCTGATCCCACTGGTCCAGACTCACGCCAGTGTTTTTGTTTACATCATGGATGGACTGAATGAATGTTAATAACCATGACAACGGCTGATCCTACTGGTCCAGACTCACGCCGGTGTTTTTGTTTACATCATGGATGGACTGAATGAATGTTAATAACCATGACAACGGCTGATCCTACTAGTCCAGACTCACGCCGGTGTTTTTGTTTACATCATGGATGGACTTAATGAATGTTAATAACCATGACAACGGCTGATCCTACTAGTCCAGACTCACGCCGGTGTTTTTGTTTACATCATGGATGGACTTAATGAATGTTAATAACCATGACAACGGCTGATCCTACTGGTCCAGACTCACGCCGGTGTTTTTGTTTACATCATGGATGGACTGAATGAATGTTAATAACCATGACAACGGCTGATCCTACTAGTCCAGACTCACGCCGGTGTTTTTGTTTACATCATGGATGGACTGAATGAATGTTAATAACCATGACAACGGCTGATCCTACTAGTCCAGACTCACGCCGGTGTTTTTGTTTACATCATGGATGGACTTAATGAATGTTAATAACCATGACAACGGCTGATCCTACTGGTCCAGACTCACGCCGGTGTTTTTGTTTACATCATGGATGGACTTAATGAATGTTAATAACCATGACAACGGCTGATCCTACTAGTCCAGACTCACGCCGGTGTTTTTGTTTACATCATGGATGGACTGAATGAATGTTAATAACCATGACAACGGCTGATCCTACTAGTCCAGACTCACGCCGGTGTTTTTGTTTACATCATGGATGGACTTAATGAATGTTAATAACCATGACAACGGCTGATCCTACTGGTCCAGACTCACGCCGGTGTTTTTGTTTACATCATGGATGGACTTAATGAATGTTAATAACCATGACAACGGCTGATCCTACTAGTCCAGACTCACGCCGGTGTTTTTGTTTACATCATGGATGGACTGAATGAATGTTAATAACCATGACAACGGCTGATCCTACTAGTCCAGACTCACGCCGGTGTTTTTGTTTACATCATGGATGGACTGAATGAATGTTAATAACCATGACAACGGCTGATCCTACTAGTCCAGACTCACGCCGGTGTTTTTGTTTACATCATGGATGGACTTAATGAATGTTAATAACCATGACAACGGCTGATCCTACTAGTCCAGACTCACGCCGGTGTTTTTGTTTACATCATGGATGGACTGAATGAATGTTAATAACCATGACAATGGTTCTTCATTGTGTATGATCGATTAAGCAATATATGTTTACAGATGGATTTTGTCTGCGTCAAAAAGTCCTACGTGAGCCATGCCAAGATGCTCGGTATGTTTGGACATTTGATTGGCAGTCTCATCAATGGGCCGTTGTCAGACACGTGAGTGATTTATATCATCTCCATTAGTGATACTTGTGGACCATTCTGTCATTTCGAAACATCACATTTATGGCATTGCGTAAAACATTGTGAGTGACCGCCTAAGTGACTGAATGCATCCACTATCATTCGATGATCATACGAAACATTAGACATAGGTGATGTTGTATTGCAAGGTTTGTGCGTGCCATGCCATGGTACGTGTCGTTGCACCGTCATACATTGATGCTGAGACTGGGACGGAGACAAATCAATCACTAAAAAAACTCTTTTAAAAACGTACAAGATACGATTTGAGTTTGTGAAATCTTGTGATCACAATATGTTTTCAGACATGCACGCCCATTAAATGTTGTCACACATTTGTACGTCAGTTCTTTCTATCATCGTGCTACAGATTATCAATGCATTTATGACCATTACTTGAAAGCAGAATGAAAAATAAAAACAATCTCACCAGAAATCATCAAGCCAGTTTAGGTGCAACTACACATGCCTCTCGTCTCAACACTAACGACCATATGCGTTTACGAGGCTCGACTTAATGTGGATGTAACAAAAGCAGTACATAAAACCTACTACATACATATTCATTTCTGATCTATTTCTTAGATACGTTTATGAACATGGGTGTAAGTCGTGTATGGTGTGAATGCATATAATCACGTTCTTGAATGTTCAAAGTCATGTATGTATCAAAACTAAGTATTTATGCAGTGGAAGGGCAATGTTGTAGTAAAGATGAAATGTCATCGATTTTACGAACACGTTGTGACAAGGGGTCCAAACTCAATTTCAATTAATGGCTCACCTCATAAATCAGCCACCATTGTAAACGTTTGCTTTATTACGATAGGTGTGAGTGTGTGTCTGTGTGTGTCTACGTGTCATTCATTCATTGCAGGTTTGGTAGACGACCGGTTATAATCTCTAATATGTTCATGCTGGTGCTTCTCAGCATCTGTCTGGTGTGGTCCAACACGGCCCCGATTGTCCTTTTCCTTGTTTTCGCATTGAACGCCTTTTGCATTGGCCAGTATCTCGTGTGCTTCGTGTTCGGTATGTCAGTGGGCTGATGAAAGTCAGCTTTACTTAAGTGTTCTTCAAGGAGTGACTGTATTGATTTTTCACAAGGGATCAGTAAACCATTGTCTTGAAAGGGTATTGTTAATACTGTCAAGTGTTCTTGACAAGGTACTGTCAAGGTATTTTCTTTCTAACAGTTCTTTAAGAAATATGTTTGTTTCATAAATAGTCATTCCCGTCACTTGTATACATTGAACTGTCTGGTAGATTAAATTGGTAGAATATAGTTGTCAGTTGCACCTGGTAGTCGTTGTAGTCTTGGACGGGGTAGTCTGAAATTATTGCACCATGAAATTATTGGAGAGAGCATCTAAAACCACATTTTTAAAGTTGTCTACGTATTTTGGCTAGTATGATTTTAAATATAGAATGTTGTTCTTTCAATGCAGCTAAAGTTGTCAAAGGTGCAAATATTTTTAACCCTGTCAAATGTTCTTAATCGTACCGTAAACGAGTATGTATGTAATCTACACAGTTTTGCCATTACAACACAATGTGTATGTTGGATCAGGTATGGAGATAGTCGGTCGCTCTAAGCGTATGTGGGCAGGGGTAGCCATGAACCTCTTCTGGAGCGCGGGGAACATGGTGTCAGCTCTTACAGCCTATCTGTTCCGGGACTGGAAAACTCGGCAGCTGATTGTCAGTGTCCCAGCAATTATCTTTGCTTATTTGTAGTAAGTACGAGAATTTGATGTAGTGTTTTTAAATATAGCACATTCTTTAAAGTCATCACTTCAGTAAGTTCTCTGGATTCAAGATTGTACATTCTGAAACTCTTGACGATTGACAAGGGCACGGCCTGGTGAATAATGACAGAAACATTTAATTAACATGTCTCCTATATGACCCCAACTGTGCTATTACGATACCAGAAATATTCTTATTATAGATCTTGTTATGAAACGGAACCTTAAACTTTAGAATGAACGCTTAATCCACCAGTTGCTTACAAAGTGACACAAGCTCTGAACCATTTGAAACATAAAATTTTAATGTACATTTATACATTGAACTATTTAATTGAAACACGCATTTCCTTGCGTCTTGAATATTGTTATCTGTAGAGGGAAACCATTTAGCCATGAGAATATTATCATGTTCATGTCTCTTCATCACAGCTTTATCCCAGAGTCTCCGAGATGGCTTCTGAAACATGGCAGAAGGGAGGAAGCGAAAAGAGTTGTTGCAAATATTGCGAAGAGGAACAAAGTACCGATAGATACTGACGATCTTAATGAGGTCGATATCGATAAGGAAGAGGTAAAGCAAGAACCATTCTGGAAACTTCTGAAGTCTCCTGTGATGATACGGCGGATGATCATGATCTGCTATAACTGGTACGAGTTCGGTTCCCATTTGGCATTTTGGTTTGACCATAATTTTGTCTATTCAGTGTGTGAAAACCTGTTTTTCAAGAATAGTACCACATTAGTCTGTGGAAGCCAGTTACACTTGCGAGCAAAATAAGAGAATGTGCTTCGTTAGTACGTAAATTTATAAGCTTGGTTTCACAGCAATATCCCATTAATATCATAGCGAGGGAGACTAGAAATGAGCTTCACTTAAACGTAATATTGAAATATGGCCACAATAAAGTAGACGTAATTTTAGTGAGTATATGACTACGACAGAACGTCCCATTTTAAGCATTCGTTCTGAATTTCACTAGGAAAAGACGACATGAAAAACCCTTTGCACTTTGTTAATCATTACTCACTATAGGTTATACTGATTTTTCAATTGAAAGGCCACAACAGAGAAAAACTAACTGTTATTCTTACTTAAGGTTTGCAGTTGGAATGGGTTTCTACGGCCTCAGCATGAACGTTACTAACCTATCTGGAAACATCTACCTCAACTTCTTCTTATTCCTCGTCGCAGAGGTTGCTGCATATATTTCATGTTTTTTTCTAATGGATTGTGTTGGTCGCAAGAAGCTCCTGTGTATATCTCTGTCACTAACAGGAGCAGCTTGCATTCTTCCTTTGATTCCAGTACTAGTTGCTGATACACGTACGTAGCATATATTGTTACTGAAAATCCCGGATGTGTTTACAGATGCACAAAGAAGATTTAAGATGTCATTTAAACGATTTCACACATGTGCATATGAAGGGGAAGTGTTGATATTAAATATTAGAAGGGCACGTTAAAACTGGGTCATACGACACTTCAACGGAAGTTGCACAATCAAGGTTTCACCATTCAAGGAATGTTTTCAAAACGTTTTGAGGAGGGCTTTACGTTTCAAATTTTGAAAACGTAATTATATGCAAGACATGACTTGATACACGTGAAACACTCACTCAAAGAAGTTTTAGTAATTGTGTCGCAATAGTATGGTTCCATTCTCTACATCACTATCTCACGACATACTTATTAGAATACGTCTTTCCTTGGTCAGGATTACTATGTCTTTAATTACATATCTATCGTGAAGGATCAAGATAGCATTTCGAATTCAAAGGAAACGACTTCTGATTTTAGCATTGCATCGTTCATGTATACAATGCCGGACTTTTTCTTTTGAAGCATGGAGATCCATGCAGTTAGCACAGGTACTGTAAGTCACCATGGCTCCTAGTATGGTGATCTACCTTCTGTTGTTGGCGATCTGTAGCCTGTTTACATATTGTATTGTCCAAATAGTGCTATTAGTTCTAGCTTGTCATGATAGCTTTAATTTAAATTGTGTATTCTATTTGTTTTACTGCCCTTCGTCGACAGTTTTTTATAGTATACATATATTCCATTTCAGTGTCAAATATTTCTCTCGTCATGATATGCCGATGTGACGTTAAAAATTAACTCATTCACTCACCCACAAAACTCACTGAAAACTGGAAATGGTAGGCTATGCCTATCCGGTTTTCATTCATCCATCATCACAGGTTTTCTTCCCCTTTTTCCTAGTCTGTTTCATTGTTCATCAGAGTTGCAATTATTTCTTCACATGATGGAAAAGAACAGGCATGTTCATTCAGGCATACTGACGATCTGACATTTATATTAATTCTCTCCGTTAATTCTACACAACCAGCGGAGAAATGGGCAATCAACATTCTCGCCCTCATCGGAAACATGTGTGCCTCTGCTTCCATGTGTACCGTCTACACCTTCACAGCTGAACTGATGCCGACCACGTCAAGGACATTTGGTATGTCATTGAGTTCTGTGTGCTGCAGAGTGGGGAGTCTGCTCTCTCCCTATATTGCTGACCTGGTAAGTTGTACAACATCCTTGTGATATGCATTTCATATGGCTACTTTGTCCAGAGATAACAGAATCTGCTGGGAACGTTTAAATGTTAAATGGATTTGACACTGACTTGCTGATACGATAATCGGCTTTCACGCTCTACGTTAGGATTAAATTAAGGTAAACCAACTTCATACTTTACTTTAGTCACCACCGCCATATGAAATTGGACCTTTACAAATAATCTTGCACTTCAGACCATGTACATATCAGGACGGTTCGGTCAGATTCTCCCAATGCTGGTATTCGGGGGTGTCACAGTCTTGGCGGCACTCCTGGCTCTGCTCCTCCCGGAAACGCTCAACAAGAAACTAGCGGAAACCATAAAAGAAGCGGAGATGCTCGGAACGTAGGTATTCCATAATCACCTCAGTGTTATGCTCAATTTATGTTGCTGATTCAGTAATGAAAACATCTGTCACACCATCGTTAATCTCAGGCCATTAATTCTCAGGTGTGGGAGTAATTGATATTTGTTCCAATTCCATGTCATTTCACATCAGTGAACGCCTGTATAGGTCTCAATGTGCTTTCTGAGCAATGCTTTCATTCGATATGAAAATGTTTCAGTTTTTTTTAGTACTATCTTTAAGTAAATTTGACATTCATTTCAATCAAATAGCAAGAAACCTTGCGAGTCGAATGTAATCAGATTTGTAGTTCTATGTGAGTGAGTTTAGTTTTACGCCACACTCAGCAATAGTCAGCTGAATAACGATGGTCAGTAAAGAACCGTGTCAGGACCAGACAATCGGGTGACCAGCAGCATGAGCATCGATCTGCTCAGCTGGGAACCGATGACATGTGTCAGCCAAGTCGGCGAGCCTGACCACCCGATCTCGTTAGCAATCTCCTGCGACAAGCAATGTAGCCTTCTGCGGCAAGTATGGGTGCTGAAGACCTGTTCTACACCGGATCTTCATAGGCCTATTTCTGTATGACAGCGATATGAAATAAACCCCATGGCAGGACATTGTCTTTTATGCAGAAAGTTCAAGATATTTGATACTGCATGTCAATTCCGCATATGCCGCATTTGGAAATATTTTGGGACTCAGTCCAACAAATGAACAAGAATCTGTGCTGTACTGAAAAAGTGTAATGAATGGCATTGTGTTTTAATGTGGATAGGCTTTTCGGTACATCCATCCACATACCGTAGTCAAGCACGGATGAAGTTAGCCTGCACAGGTTAACAGATTAGCATGTACATCTAATGAGGATAAATTATACAAACTAAGAGCGTACATGAGAAACATTATCAGCAACAAAGGCAACCTGGCATCAAGGTATATATTGTAAGTGACAGGGTTATAAAAAATGTAAAGGGGTGTAACGAAGGAAACACACCTTGTTCGTTCCAGGGCGAATTTAGCAACGCTCATAGTATAAACCCCATTAAGATATGCACTCCTTTCAAGCCAACCGATTTACATAGACAATGAAAACAAATCGAGGCAGTACCTTGGGTGCTGGGACTTTAAGAAGCTCTAAAAATCAAGATTTCCCGATTCCGAGGCAAAATACCCAAGTTTTGTACAGCTCATTTACCTATTTACTCTTCTATTTTATCGTATATACAAACGACATACACATTCTGTCGGAGACACAGCTAACTGTCATAGTACGCTTACGTACAATTATACATCCCAAACACGATTGCGTCGTGCCCAGTTCTTGTGATCAAGAGGCATTGGTGTTGCTCAACACCTTTACAGAATTCACCGAAGACGAAATAGTGAAGCTCATCCGAAAATCTAAGCCAACATCTTGTGTTTAGACCCAATTCCTACGCCACTCCTATTAGAAAATATTGATATTCTTGGGTCTGTCTTCACAAACATGATAAACATAAGCCTCAGACTTGGCATCATGCCCACTCCGTTAAAGTCAGACACAGTGAACCCTCTTCTGAAGAAATCAAATCTGAATCCCGATGAACTTATAAATTATCGGCCTGTATCCAACTTTATTTTCATGTCCAAGGTCATAAAGGATAAGCTTCTCACGAAGGCGTCAGCTATACTCCTTGTCCTCTCATGGTAATGACACGACTAGCTTATTGCAACAGCCTCTTTGCCGGTGCAACAAAATGCCAGATTGGTAGACTGCAACAGGTCCAGAACATAGCAGCAAGAATAGTCACTCTCTCACCCAAGTCATCATCCCTGTGTTGAAGGAACTCCACTGATTGCCCATTTCACAACGGATCACATTTAGACTGTGCATTCTTGCCTTCAGATGTCTCTCTGGAAATGCGCCTCCATATCTGTCCGACCTCCTTTCCCCATACAAACCAACAATATCCCTCCGCTCTCAGAAACATAATCTTCTGTGTATTCCTAAAGTCAAACGGTTACATTTGACCAAAGAACGTTCTTTTATGCTGCAGCTGCGTGTGGAATCATCTCCTATAACATTGGAGAGAAATAACAGAACTTTCAACCTTTCGAACATCGCTAAAGACCCACCTTTTCCAAAAGGCCTTTTTGTCCTGACATCGGCGCTTTGAGCATGCATTATGCCTGGAAATACGCGCTTTATAAATGAACTATTATTATGTTTTACAGATTAGGATAGAATGCAGCAGAGAGGGTTCGGGTGATCCTGGCATAGTCAGGTTGGTAAAGCTCATCGTCAGCTCAGGGCCCTCACACACACAGCCTCTACACACAGCCCAGACTGAGAAAAGGGACTTCTTCCATGAAACACTGCCTGGTCGAACACACCAAGAATTTTTCAGAGTTATGAAGTCTCCCCAACACCGCAGCCTTCTGCATTACCCAGATTGTCAGAAGTGTTGTGCTTCCGGTGGAGAACCCGGGCACTCTCCTGATCTGGGCCAAGAGATCAGGAGGCACCAAACCAAGGGCACCGAGAACAATGGGGAGCGTGACGACAGTGTACTTGGGATGCAAGCAAGACATTTCAAAGGCGAGGTCCGCATATTTATCATGCTTTTCCTGAATCTTGCCAATCACATTACTGTCAAAAGGCCGGAATTTTTTTCTGAGGCTGTATATTGGCCTGTTCCAGAGAGGTTTAAAAGGATCGTTTTCCAAGACGTGACTGGTCCTGAGCAGCAAAGAAGAACCCTCAGTTTCACATTTGAGACCAGCCGATTTCATCCTGGCGAAGGAGTCGGTTGGACTGCTGTTCTGTTCCATACACAGCATGTACACACGATGAAATGGCTTCTCAGACAGCTTCTCCTCCAAGGACCGACCCTGAGTAGACATGGTAAAGGACTTCACCTGGTTTACTCCCATCACTTTACCGTCCAGTAGCACATCGCCATCTAAAAAATCAACCTCAAATTTCAGATTGTGTCCAACAACCTTGGCACGCTTAAAATAGCTTTCATCGTGAGTTTTGACATGCATCACCATGGTATCATCCGATAAATAAATATGTGCAAATGTACACAATAAAATTCTATCATGAAGAGCCTCCACATTCATCAAGCCCCGACCTCCCGTACTGACTGGCATATATAAAGGTATCTGGCGCTTGTCTCGACAAGATGCTCGATAGCTCCTCCCCCTTGTAACTTGACCGACATGAAGATTATTACATTTGTTAAGTCCAAATGTCATGCCAATGTCATTACAAAAGGACTCGACAAAGAGAACCTTTTCTTTCAAATTGGTATCTCCTGTGGCAAGGAGCTTGATGTCATCCATGTAAAGGTGGTCCAGGATGGTAACCCTCCTTCAGTTTATATTCTGAAGTCTGCACCTGCCCTTGCGAGTACATCTCCAGTTTAGTCGAGCGGCAACCCATCAAAGACTTAAGTGAATCAAGTAGCCGCTGAGGGAGGCCAATACACTGAACAAACTTCAGAATCTATTCGTGAGGGACAGAGTCATATGCCTTTTTGTAGTCAAACCAGCACATGGAGACGTCACGATGATACGTTTTAGCCTCTTCCAAAATCATTTTCTGTACAAGAGGTTGATCCTTGCACCCCCAACATCTCTTTCTTCTGCTCTCTATAAGTTATGTCATTGGAAGTGCAGTAAGATCACACGAGGTTTGTCAAACACCCTGTGAATAATCTGATTTGTGTATTCAAACATGTGACAGGGCGGACGTTTTGGGGATCAGTCAAGTCTCCTTTCTTGGAGAGAAGTTTTGTGCGACCTTTGTAGAACCATGGAGGAACAACACTTGTGTCCACAAGGGAATTGAAACATTGGAGTAATGGTGTTTGGACACAAGGGAACAGTTTCCAATACCGGTTTCGAATGCCATCATCCCCAGGAGCTGTATTAGATTTGGACTTTTTAATGACACTTTTCAGGCAATCTGATGAGAAGTAACAGGCAAACGACATAGTTACTTTATCATGCAGGATGGTCATAATCACTGACCAATGGTGCCTCCATGTTACAGTCACCGGGTATAGACCACAACTGTTTCCCGAACCTTTCATTGGCATCCATGGGAGGTCGTTTATCATGCCAGCCATCACTACTTGTCTTAAGTTGAATGTAGAATTGCTTTTCACTATTTCGAAAAAGTTTATTATGTTTGATAAATTATGTTTATTGTTAATAATAATTATTTACTTTTATTATTATCATTATGTTTACCGTTTCAGGAATGAGAACGGGGAGAACACTGTAGATGCATCTGTACCTGCTGAGCTTATTCCTCTTCCGTCTCAGATGAAAGAAAGCATGGTTTAATATTCTAACGATGTCCCTGTCGGAAACAATACACTGGAAATAGCTACATGGAATTGTTATTAGAATTTCGATGAAATACTTCTTATGTAATAAATATACCGACAACCGAAGTCCAATTAGGATACATGTCGGTGCATTGGAGGTTTTTATGAGGCTATAAGGTGGAAGAATATACGCGTCACAGATCGTAACAGCGGAAATTAACGGTGGTCCGACACTTCTTGTACCTAAAACATATAGTTTCGGATCAATCATTTTCAAATTCGGAGACGGAGTAAAACATCCATTTAAAAAGCAGGAATATGAAGTACGTTGCTCATTGATATTATGTGGATTTGACATGACAACGGCAAAAAGTAGCCAAGATCCTACATTTCAACTGAAACTGGAAAAACTTGCAAATGTTTATCAATGGTTCGATAATCCGGTTTTCACCCCTAACTTCTCATAATTCCAAAGCTTCTTTTATTTCAAAGCATGATGTCCCAACATGGCTCAACCACATATTTGTGTATCCATCCGTCTTATGAAGAAATATTGTTTACAAAATAATGTTAATGTTTCAGATGTATATATCCAGGGTGACAATGGCTCGACTATACCTGTATGTATATAAGTTACAGCTGCGGGAAGGTGAACAAAACTTATGCTTGCTGATTAAAGAACAATAACTGCATTCGAACCGACTTTACACGAAACGTATTAGTTAACAAGACGTGATTTGAACTGAAAATAAGGTGTAGTTACCGAGGACGATTACAACACATCAAACAACAGAGTTAACTATGTGCTGACCGGAACAATGATAATATTGTTCTGTCTTCAGAGTAAGAACCATAACAGGTAGGCGCAGCATGTCTATTGGGCAACTCCAGTCTAAGATTCCATCACACTGTTATAATAAACCTGGATGAAAGTTCTAACAAGTGCCCTGGGATAGGGGCTAACTGCCTGTTGGAGAAATATGCAGTAGTTTCATAACATTGCAGCTTGTTAGATATGCGTGGATACGCGTTGTTATTATTAGAATTGATTGGATTTAGTTTAGGCGTAATTAAACGTGGCACGAGGTTTGTCATGGGAATTCAGTGTCTCTTCAGAGAGGTCGTGGGTCATTGTACATATTGCCCGTTGAAAAGAGATTATCTCTATTACCGGTGGAGACATTGTTTACAGCCGCTTTTACATACACACATTAACTTACTGGAGTATATTTGCTCATGTAGGCAAATTTACTTGTGATGTGTAAACTGACCATACAAACGTCACAAACATCTACTCCTGGATTAAAGTACACGAGCCTCAGAGATAAAGTATAAGGATATTCACTATAGGAATATTTTACTCTACTATAAATAGGTTTGGCATCATATTTTCAAATATTATTTCATCATTGTTTTATCAATGGTTTTTCAAAAGACAAAAGTTTCATTGGAATAGACATGTTTTCATAATCTGTTCGACTATTTATATGCGATCATTACATATCAATACTATTCAAATTGTCCTTTTCTCTATCAATAATTATATAATACACGTTGTTCTGAAGCATTTACACGGTACGATCTATACAAAAAGATGTGTAGCATGCGAAAAAATTGGGCATGTTCAAATGTTCGTGACACAATGTTAGCTACTTTAAATCGTTACGACAAAGGGGCTTATCCGTTTCGATATCGAACTGATTTAGGTTTTTACTACATTGCTGCAGACCTGTGAACGTCCGGGGAAGAACAGGCCTTCAGCAACTCATTCTTGCCATAAAAGGCGACTATGCTTGTCGTAAGAGGCGACTAACGGGATCGAGTGGTCAGGCTTGTTGACATGGCTGACACAGGTCATCGGTTCCGAATTGCACAGATGGATGCTCATGTTGTTGATCACTGGATTGTCCGGTCCAGACTCGATTATTTACAGACCGCCACCATATAGCCGGAATACTGCTGAGTGCGGCATAAAACTAAACTCACTCACTTACATGGTTGCACCTTAAGACTCCCTTCAATGTAGAAGACTTGCGACCTTGCTAGGTCGGACTTTCAGCTCGGAAAAGCTACTTAAACTTCATATAAAGTGTGAGCGTCAGGGATTCGAATCCTCTTGAGACAACATGTACGTGTTAAGGTGTTTGGAAGCCCCTTGTTGATTAAACAGTTCAAAGAGACCCACTCACATTTTAGGACTCCTTTTGAAAGATCAACTCAAAGTCCACAATTCAAACATTTATTGACAGAAATAACAGAAAACCGAACCACACATGAGACAATTTCCTCGCTGAAGTCATTGTGGAGGTTCAACAACGTTTCATTGATAACTTCAGGCAAGACTGGGTATCTACGTTAAGAGACAGTTCACGTTATGCCACCTATGTTAAAGACACTTAGAACTTGAAAAAGATTTACCTTGTCTTCAAGGTAAAAACATTAGAAACGCAGTTGTTCGATTTAGGCTAGGCCTTACAAGTCTAATGATCAATGAAGGTAGAAAACGTGATATAGAAAAGTATTTACGATTATGCCCTTGGTGTAGCTCTGGAATTGAAGATGAATTCCATTTCATGTGTTTGTGCTCAGCTTTTAAGTTACTGCGAAGAAAATATCTTGGCGAACAATGTTGTCCAAAACATGTCAGTTATACCGTTTTCACTAATCTCATGGCTACCAAAAATGAAGCAATTTTGTCTGATCTGGCATTATATGTACATCTCTCACTGAAACTAAGACCTTTGTATGATTATTCTACCTGCACACTGAATGTTAACATCCATGTTTCTAATTATTGAATGAGTGATTACAGCTGCATGAATTACATATTGTATCTATGGCTTGTATACAGGCTTGTATATAGGTTTATTTCATCCAATAAACACTTGGTTTGAACTTTGGTTGTTGCACAGGGTCTTCATTGTCTACCTTATTCTGAGTGAATGGGTATTCTGAGCGCTCATGTATCATTTTACAAAGGTTATGGATCAAACAGGAGAACTACAAGAATATCTTGTTCTGAGAGACCAAGAATATCTCAGAGTTTCCAAAGACACGAGCGTCATTTGCACTACCAGACCATACAACATCCATGTCTATGATAATATACGTGTAATCACATGTGGCCTGGATTGGGATCGAGTACCGTCCTGTCCTGTTTAGATAGTCACTATGCGCCATGGATGGTGCCATGGTGGGAATATGGCTTCCATCTACGGCCCCTCTGGAAAAGTAAGGCGAAATGGGAGGTCTTACGTTCACACTTTTCCATGCATGACCTTGGCCTCGTACTTGATCCAACATAAAAACCGTCAAGCCAATTAAATACATCATGCATCCAGCTCAACAAGAGGTCATTACTCCAAATAACGGGACAAATAGGTTTATACTGGCTGTTAGCCATGAAACATGAAACAACCCACAACACCTAAAAACTGCTGTCATTAGTAGGCGATTACTGTACATGACCATCATCACCAGTTCTTGCCAGTTCCCAGTGTATCGGCTGTCAGGACAAGATCCCCAACTGAAATATTTCGGGTCTGAGATCTCCAAGGATGTCTGACAGTTAGTCCTGGCAAGTATTCTCTTTGCCAGTGTTTACAGAAATAATCCGCAAGAACCTGCGGTTGCCGCCACGTGCGCAGGCTATTAATTTCCTTGGGAAATAAATGGTCAGGTCTTTGGAATGGGTCTGCTCTCCCGATGAGGAAGTGGTTGGGGGTGAGTGCTGTGAAGTCGTCGGGGTCAGTACTGTTGTATGTCAGTGGACGACTGTTGAGAACAGCTTCAATCTTCATATTGTAAACCATTGTTTCCCTTGAGAGTTCTTTAGAAGGTGTATGTCTTGTCCATCTTCCGCGTGTTTTCTCAAAGGAGATCGAAATAGCAAAGGGGTAAAAGTCAGTAAAGTCAGACACTCTGTCCTCGTGTCATTTTCAACAAGTCATACAGATTCTGGTTACATTTATCACAAATTCGTTCCAACGAGACACTTTATCAATAGGAAGACGCCTTGCAACTTTAATCGAAAGGTATGAACTGTTTACGTCTGACGAATAGTTCAATTGAGAACAGTGATACAGTCCCGTAATAGCACATGGTGATGGATCATTGCTGTTCACCACCGGACCACAGGCGATTCGCTCCATAAAGACCCTTGTGACCTTGATACGATGACCAAAGGCATTTTTCAGTTCTTGTAAGGCAAGCGCATAGTTGCGACCTGAGTAACTTAGTCCTGATACGAAGTGCTTCTCATCCCCTTCTGAATGTGATAAGGATCCATACGACGGACATCATTTATGCCTGGACGTGAATGCACCTGTACATAAAATTTGCTCATGACGGCAGTCATTCCACTGTTTTACCTATGAATTTTGGTAAGTTGATTTTAGGGACTTTCACTTTCCATTTTCACTAAAGCCTGAGCTAAAACACTATCTGTGTTCACATATCCATTGCCCAAGACAGTTTCCAATCCTGGGTTTAACCTATCGAGATAGGTTACTAAAATGATCATAGCATACCACAACAAAACGTTCTCTTCATAACCTAGCAAAAATCATTCACAAAATATCCAACAATAATATTGTTTTTTAGATAAAAAGTGGTCAATGAATCCAAATTTTTAGGAAAGACATTTGCAAATACATTGCCTTTTATCCCACGTTAAAAATATTAAAACTAAATATCTAAAGGCTCTTGATGTACTAAAGGTAGTTTCAAATGCAAAATGGGCTAGAGACCAACAAACGCTTCTCCACGAAACAGTAATTAGGTCAAAACCCGGTTATGGCTCAGTTCGTAAATCCTGTATTTAAGAGCTTGACACCTTTCATCATCAAGGTCAAGGTTCAAGGTTCAAGAGCATTTAGAACTTGTCCGGTTGTAAGTTTGTTTGTTGAAGCTAAGAACCCTGGTCTTGACCTCACACGAATAGAACTGGCACTTCATACATGAAACTAAACTCCATTCTAATCCATCTAATCCAGTTTATAACGATGTTTTCAATCCCCCCCGTCGGACGTTATACGGTACGAAACCTAACTCAACTGTCCATACTGAACATCGTATAACACATGCAAGTATAAGTTTGTCCACAATTGCTGATTTTAAACTGCCGGAAATACCACCGTGACAGTCGATGGCCATGGTGTCAGTTTGGAATTAAACAAATTGAAAAAGGCTAATACAAATTCAACAAGTCTCCCCAGAACTAAAAATGACTCTACCAATCATGCAAATATATTCAGCTGTTTTTGGTTGATATTGTTAAATGCCATTAGACTCTGTATCTGGCTGACATCACAAGCCTTTTCTGCTGGCTACCCAGTCACGTAGGTATTGTGGGAAATGCTACAGCATATTTCACACCTAAATCTTCTCATAGTGTATCTGAAATGGTCTAAATCGACGAGATGAAGTTGTGATCCGAAGGTGTAGCGTTGGACAAGCTCTTTATACCTACTCATTTATACAGATGGGCAAGGATCCCCCTCTACGTATCATCATCATCTAAATGTATCAATGTGTCATCATAGTCTTATGACTGTGAAGCACCTATTGTTGCCTTGTGTGGATTTTTTGCTCATTTTGCTCATTCACCATCGATTTTATACCGTTCAGACTATTTCTGAAACGTTACATACTATTTCTGACGCTTTAATTTTAGCTTATTTGAAAGAAATAAGATTTTATGATAAGAAGTATTTCTGAATTTCAGTTCTTAGAGTTTACTGTGACAATTAACTTCAATTTTCGTGATCACCTTTATGTTCGTTACCACAGGCAAATATTTGTAATTCGACTAGCGGCAACATTGCAGATGCGGCTAAAACAACATTTACTCATTCTACATATTGCTGAGCCGTGAAGGTCCGGGATAGGATAATTCTTCACAAACCACGTTTGAAATATAAGACGATTATGCTTGTCGTAAGAGGCGACTAGCGGGATCGGGTGGTCAATTGGTTTCGGTTCTCTTGGTTGTGCACATCGATGCTCGTGCTGTTGATCACTGGATTGTCTGGTCCAGACTCGATTATTTGCAGACAGCCGCCATATGGCTGGAATATTGCTGAGTTCGGTGTAAAAGTAAAGTCATACTGTCGGTAGCCAGAGGGATGTTGTTAATCGTAAGTCTAGTGTGTTCTAGCACAAAAACAAAACGTCTCATAAACAAAGTGTTACAATAGAGAATGAAATTGATATACACGTTCAAATGTAAGAAAAAAGGAATAAACACGGCTGTTGCAGATAGAAAACATTCAATAGGTAAAACACACAACACATGACTTATTTTACTAGAAGAATGTCAAAAGCCGAACAATTATTATGTATGTTTGCGAACTAGCTGACCCTTAAAAGCGTAATCATTACCATACAATTAACTAGCAATGGTTGTTTGCCAAGCCGCACTGTTAGAAATATATTAAATAATATATCTCTACGTGAGCCATGGTTGGAGTTAGTACCTTCTAAATTATTTGGTCCTGTTTAAAATGTGTCAGTGTACGATTCACAAGTATTTGGATATAAAGGGAGGTGAAGTGCTGTGATTTAACGTTTTAATGTGTAAAAGTATTCCACTTTCATAACAATAATCCTTGTGCATGTTCGCGCTTGTGTGTGAAAGGTTAATAGAAGCAACAAAACCCTTTCCACATACATCAAAAAGCTATGATAAGAGCACAGCCCATTGTATAAATATGAGTTAATATCCACTTAATACCACTTCGACCTTGACCTGAGAATGGCCCCAGTCCTATCAAACGGCTGGTCACCCCAAGCGCCATGGAAGTGATTCTTAAGAACATTATTACTGGTCTGTTAACTTGCCCAGAGTCCCATGCCAGATGGCCAGAAGACCTGAAGGCGATTGCTCATGGGGCAATCCGGAAGGGCTTATCTTTGGACGATGTTTCCTTGGATTAGTGTTTCTTTAAGCAATAGGCCAGTCGACCCTAACTTCTGGTAAAGTGGCATCGTCCTGGTCGGTCCATGGTGGGTGGATTACCAGGAGGGTGAATCATATATTTCTACCATGGCACCCCGAATTTGAAAAAGTTTACATGGATCTAACGATTCGTTTTATTCAAAAGATGAAGCTCAAGTAACAAGGTTGTAATATGTGCACCTGAGGATAGAATCTTTTTGCTGTAACAGAGGGCATTTTGCTTTGCCCGGGGAGGTGAAAGAAATTAAGTAGCGGCGATCTGGGTGCAGGAAACAAGATTTCACTCACAGGTTCAAATCTCATACGTTCAATAAATGCGTAACGACATTTGCAAAGAGATGAGTTTAATACTGTTCTAAACACAGCTATGTTTTCTCTTCACGCAAGCAGACCATCTTTTGAAACTGGATGTTTTCCATTATGTCATTTTTCATATATGTATTTCCAGCTTTACCATCTTTCTCCTCAGATTCAAGTGGAACTAGTTCAACTGGAGATGTGCCTGTCACATCCTCGTCGTACGCCCTCCTGTGAACAACGAACATGGGTCTTCATGAGTGTGTTCATGCTAGATATACAGTAAGTCAATGCGTATATATTGATATACAGAAGGAAGCATTCGTCCTAATTAAGCCAGTTATTAGACGCACTGTTAACAAAATGCGTTTATTGATAAACAGTCTGTTTGTAATCGTGGGTGATTTCCACCAATATACTCCACATCTGATTTGCGTCTTTAGACTGGATAAAGAAGTTATATAATATACACCTTACTTTCGACACTTCGACCCACAAAGCGTTCGTAACGATACGACCTGTCGTAACTCTGTAGTTTATCATTGGCGCTACATTGTGTGGATCGGGATCCAAGGTAATATGTATGGTGATCATATCTAAAATAATATCAGACAACTGCAGTCAGTAGTTACAAATGTGTATCCTTATAGTCGTTAAAGTATAGAATAAGGAGCGACAGAAATGATAATTAATGGAACAATTTTATTCCGATATTTGCGTTTAAACGCAAGTGCAGTATATCTTTGTATGGTCTTTTCTTGCACAATCAACGTTTCTTTGCATTCTATTTCCGGTTCACGGGACAATAAACACGGTAAGGTTATTTTTTGCATATACAATAGTACCAAGCAGATTAGAATATCCAATGAATGTGTTAAAGCATTATGACCTGTTTCAACAGTTGGGAATGGTTGGGAATGGTTCGATTCCCACATGGGTACATGTGAATGGCCATTTCTGGCATTCCGCGGCGTAAGACTATACACGCACACTCAATCACTCATTCAACTGGCCTTTTGAACTAAAACTGTAATTGATTGGTCTCAATTGACATGATCTTAATACTGAAATTGGGTTGCATATGAAATGAATCTCTTCAGAGACAAAAATGAAGCCCAGACGCTGGGCAAACCACAAAACGACTTTCCATGTCTAATACTGATTCAGCTACAAGAAATGAGCATAAGAGCTGATTGTCATAAATAATGCTTACGTCCCGAGCATCTCAGCTTCCTTGATGGTTTCCGGGAGCCTCTTGTTCAGCGTTTCCGGGAGGAACAGAGCCAGAAGAGCCGCCAGGATTGTGATTCCCCCGAATATCAGCATTGGAAGAATCTGACCAAAACGTCCTGATACGTGCAAGGTCTGAAATGTGGCGATACATGTTAGTTCCTAATTTCAAAGAATGAAGTGAAGATAGGGCTCTGGTTTCCATTAAGACGTAGTTTGACACATTGCTATGGTTATTTTTAATGTAAACACACGACACTGCCGGACCATATACGTACAGGACATTGCAAGGACCACCATTGATGTTGTGTTCAAGTTAAAGAACACGTCCTCCTGTGAGATACATTTAAGTAGACATAAGATGACCAAGGTTCCTCACTGTTTATAGTTGTCTCATAACTACACGTATATCGTAACAGGTCCCACATTTATCTCTCACTCAAGCCATACTTCTTCCGGTTACCTGTTGTTATTTTGTTCTTAAACAATAGTTGATCAGTATACGTGTCTTATAGCTAGCCTGTAACGTCATGGCTTATGTTCTTATTACCTATCTTGAAGTTAACCTACAGCTTCAGAACTTATGCTGTTAATCCATAGCTCCCATACCAGTCTTGATTTAACAATAACTTCAGAACGTATGCTGCTAATCCATAGCTCGGCTACCTATCTTGATTTAACCTACAGCTTCAGAGTGTATGCTGTTAATCCACAGCTCCCCTACCTATCTTGATTTAACTTATAACTTCAGAACTTGTGCTGTTAATCCATAGCTCCCCTACCTATCTTGGAGATAACCTATAGCTTCAGAGTGTATGCTGTTAATCCATTGCTCCCCTACCTATCTTGATTTAACCTATAACTTCAGAACTTGTGCTGTTAATCCATAGCTCCCCTACCTATCTTGGAGATAACCTATAGCTTCAGAGTGTATGCTGTTGATCCATTGCTCCCCTACCTATCTTGATTTAACCTATAACTTCAGAACTTGTGCTGTTAATCCATAGCTCCCCTACCTATCTTACAGTCAGCCAGTATCTTCACAACATATGTTCAAGAAAATAATAGTTCTTATTTCACTTCAACCTATAGTTTCAAGGCTTATGGGAACGTTAATCTCCCATAATTATATCTTAGTTAACCTATAGCTTCATAATGTAGTTAGGTACATCTGAACCGTGTACGTTTCCGCGGTTACCTCAGATATGTTTTATTAAGACATAGACAAGAATCGTGACCCTTGCAAGGGAGGTAACTTGAGGTAATAAATGCAATAGTTGCAACAACTTCAACGGAAGTAAAGAGAGGAAAAGTCTCGAACCAGGACTTGGCAGTTCCGAATATTATTTGAACAGTTTTCGCCAGAAGTGATGTAGTCATGGTATTTATCAAACAAACCCCACACTGTTCAAAGATCTAATCAAGTCCCCCTGACAGCTAAATAAACTACGTGCAATAAAGCCTGCCAGAACTGAATAGGTCATTTTGAGACTTTGTCGTGTTGATCACAGCGGACACAAAAAGGATGACGATCCTTCGTTTTGTGCCCCATGTGGTGAGAGAATTATGATCAAGCACGTTCTCCTTGTCTGTTTTGACTTTTTGAAAACGAAATTGATTTATTTGATTCATGTTGATATGTTTTGTAACTGTAATTAGTCAGTGGATAATTATTTCTTAGAATAAACAAATAACTTTGTTAGCATGTATACCTAGTGATTGAAGTAGCGTAAAATATTTATCCCCCGAACGAGTACGAAAGTTCTCTTTCAGTCAAAGTATTTCTGTCTTCCGTAAATTTAATCGTAGAGAAAATGTTCTTATAAGTTATAAAGATGTTTCAAATTTTCATGCTAGTTTTACATTTACGACAGTGATATTTATTTCATTTTACTGTCCTTTGCAGACAGGTAAGTATATTATCTAAATTTGTTGTATTTAGTTACAGAGAATACTAAACTGTGTCCCATGTGCTACCATATTTACGAAACGAGTGAATGGTCTGGTATCTAACGAACGAAAGCGAAATATGGTGTTACACGTGACATAGTTTTCTACTTTATTTATTACTCATTTAACATGAGGAAAATAGTATCGAGCAAAGCACTTCTTTCCTAATAATTCACCGAGTGTGGTGACACTCAAGTTTCGGCGAGTTATGCAAGGTCTAATATTATTGTGACAGAGGTATTAGCAGTGTGACGTCATAAATTTGACGTCATACATACGGCACCACGCGATGTTATTACACAATGTGTAATAACCTGGTAAAATTCTTAAACAGTGATATCTCCAACGGGTGAGTAATAAATAAATGTACACCATTCTTAGTCACGATATGGCTGAAATACTGCCAATGTTATATTTTAAATCACTCACACTAGATGGATGCTTTCATGTACCACATTTACAACATTCCGCCACCTCATCACATGGCATCGATGTTTCGGACATTCTATTGAACTGCTCTAGATTGGTCTACACATGTGTCGTACAACTCACCAGGTCAACAATGTATGGAGACAGAAGACTTCCCACTCTGCAGCACACAGAACTCAGTGACATGCCAAATGTCCTTGACGTGGTCGGCATGAGTTCAGCTGTGAAGGTGTAGACAGTACACATGGCAGCAGAGGCACACGTGTTTCCGATGACGGCGAGGACATTGATGGCCCATATCTCCGCTAAAGGACACAGGGGCACAGACAGTACAGTAGGTTTGCTGTCATAGACATTAATTTAAATGTTGCACACACGTAGAAATAGATCTTTAGGATTTCCCTCATGCTGTACCTACAGATTAAATACACGTGTGAGCAATGTCAACAATGTAAATTCTGACAATGGATTTTATCGATATGCATTTGCACATATGTTTGGCTGATTGCATGTGTCAGCACAGTTCTTAATTCTGTTTTATGCTGGTAGACATGTTGCAGAGCATGGATGCCCTAGTGATACATTATACTGAATACGGGCAAGCCATGCTGATGATGATTTGGAGATTTTAAGTGGGTAGGGCAAGTCCTTTTGTTCACTTTCAGGGCAAGTCTGTCCCTTTAATCCGAACGCATGGGCGAGTATAAGTCTGTTGATCTGAACCCTCCAGAGAATCGTTTTAGAAGTGGCAATGATACGAGGCCGTAGGTATGCATTACAGACTTAACACATCCGAGGAAATAAAGGACAATATTGTGAAGGAAGAAAGTGCGATATGCAAACTTGTTGTCCGGGAATTCGCTTTCAATGCTATGTCCCATCTCGTTTCCATGTCAGAGATATGTATGTTTGTCATTTCTACAAATGACAAGTGAATGTATGCGAATTCTCGTGATGAAACTTACGTATATCCGAAACCAGAACTGGGATCAAAGGCAGAATGCACGCTGCCCCTGTAAGTGACATCGATATACACAGCAACCTCTTGCGCCCAGTACGATCCATTAGGAAAAAGCAGGACACGTATGCAATAGCCTCCACAGTAATGAACAAGAAGAAGTTGAGGTAGATGCTACCTGCGAGGTTATTGACGTTCATGCTGAGGCCGTAGAAACCCATTCCAACTGCAAACCTGCAGGGCCATTGGAAGACCGAATTGAAGGGATGAAAAGTACTTTTAGTATTATATCGTTAGATTCAATATAGCGAAAGAGAGTAAAATTATATAAGCATTGGTGCAATATGTAAAGTAGTCTCCGTTGATGTTGTTTCAGATATGGTCTATTCTAGTCGCGATATGGGTGAAATATTGTCGACTTTAAATTTTACCTCTATCACGCACTTGTTGATGTGGACATACAGACAACATGGTAAGACTACCTTCACTTTTAATGAACCTTCCCAGGGAAATGTTGCTACTAAATCTCACCTTGTGAAGTAGAGAGTGAGTTTAGTTTTATGCCGCTTTCACTTTTCTAGCAATATCACGGCTGGTTACACCAGAAATCGACTTCACACATTGTACCCTTGTGGGGAATAGAACCCAGGTCTTTGGCGAGACGAACCGAAATTAACATTGAAATACATGAACAACATTGTTTAAACAGTACCTCAAAGCCACGTGCGTGTCTAATCTACTTAACATCGTACCAGTTATAGCAGATGATGATCATCCGCCGCATCATCACAGAAGACTTCAGAAGTTCCCAGAATGGTTCTTGTTTTATCTCTTCCTTTTCGTTATCGACCTCATCAAGAATATCCCGATCTATTTTAGATTTGTTCTTCTTCGCCATACTTGCCACTATGATTTTAGCTTCTTCCCTCCTCCCATGTTTAAGAAGCCACCTTGGAGACTCTGGGATAAAACTGTGTGGTGCATATACGTAAACCATGTTTGTATGCAGCAATACTGATCAGTAATTCATTTGCCTCAAAATCAACAGTCATTATGTCTATTTTTATTTACCTATTTAGGTATCAGGGATTTGGAAACCTGACAGTGTGATGTGACGGGTCCTGAACAGGTTTACGGAGCAATATTTTGTCAAACGAAATCAACGCTATCGTGTCCGATTGGTATTGACAGAAACTGAAACCTTTTCATTAGCACAATAAATAAATTACATCAAGCGTAACATTCACAGCCATATACTTACTACAAATAAGCACACAGAATTGCCGGGACACTGACAATCAGCTGCCGAGTTTTCCAGTCCCGAAACAGATAGGCTGTAAGAGCTGACACCATGTTCCCTGCGCTCCAGAAGAGGTTCATGGCCACCCCTGCCCACAAACGCTTAGAGGGTCCGACTATCTCCATACCTGTTTGCAATATCCGCGATTAGTGTTTATTGTTGGTTGTACGTTGCGGAAAAATGAAATACCTATTGTCCTTTAATCATCAGTGGTCTCATCAGTATCTATGTGTTTTACCCGGGTTTCTCTCGTTTTCTAGACCCTATAGTGAATGAAACTGTGAAATAATCAGACCAGCGACAATCCAAGCCATTGGAACATTATCGGGGATGACCACCCTTTCCTCTTTATACATATCTTACGAAAGCATGGCGTATCTTACTGTCTGCGTGATGCTCTTAAGGAGACGAACTGTCGTCTTACTAACAAAGACATACAAGTACACTGCTCCAAAGAGATACCAAAATAGCATTGTACTATTCTATCCCATATTTCGTTCTTACTTATATACATACACATGAAACCTCTTCAGCTTAGGCCTGTTCTCAAACCCGCCTATTGTAATGTTGCTGGCCTCGAGTTTGAGAGATGATAGATGACTGACCATGAATCTACAGGCCACTTCCTTACCAAATACGAAGCAAACGAGATACTGGCCCAAGGTGCAACAGTGAATGATAAAATCAAGGAAGAAGATCACAGGGGCTGAGTTGGACCACACCAGACAGATGCTAAGAAGCACCATCAGGAACGTGTTAGAGATGATAATAGGTCGTCTCCCAAACCTGCAGAAAACACAAGATAATCTAACGAAGTATTCTCACAGCTTATGGAAATATTTACAATGAAACCCGATAACGTGTACCATACGTAATATGGTAACCACTATCATTACTGGGATAAAATAATTCTCTTTGGTTATGATATGTTGATATCGAAAAGACATACATGAACATGAAGGTATCTGAACAATGTACCTTTGGTTTAATTGTTTACCTTACCCTACAGGACAGTCCTTGTGAGCTTTCCACTTCCCCCAATGAACTACGCACCCCCTTGTAGATAAATAAGGGTGTGGAAATTGGATCCAAGGAAAACGTTTAGCATCAACGAAAATACAACTTGTCTAAAACGCTACAGGGTCAGTGCATTCTGTATTTCAGAGAAGATTAAATCGGCAAACAAGGACGGGGTGTCTTACCTGCTCATTCGAAAACACGGTAAATAGGCTAATATGTTGCCTTTCCTATCTATGCTGTTTGATAAAAGAGCGTAGTTATATTACAGGCGTTGCAAATTACATTTATGGAAGGCCCACCGCTGTATACGTTGACAAAATACATTATTGTTCAGTCGTGCGCATTCGAGGTCACATCTTATGATCTCTATCAATTACTGTCACTGTTTTACACTACTGGCATATTGAAGGCCTGAAAAACTCTTTCCCAGATCGTACAGTTATTCTAGACCAGATTAGGCCCAAGTATTCCATGCATGAAACAGCCGACAGAAACGAGTGGTCAGGATTTGAGTCTGGTTCGATAACGTCGCTGGGTTAGTAAGGATTGAAATGGATGCAATGCGTGATGCCTGTGATGCCCACCTTCATATTGCTGTAGTATTGACACAACCTACATGAAAACATCCAATCAATGGACTGATGCAACAGTTTTTTTAGATCCACCTTTGACCATATCGACTTGGAGGAACAGGATCATTGCTGACCAGCGTGAAAAAACATAAGACAACATAGTGCATTTTCACAATGTCATGCCATCCGTTATGTATACTCACATGTCTGACAATGGTCCATTAATCACACCGCCAACCAAATGCCCAAACATACCAATCATCTTGGCATGACTCACGTAGGAATTCTTCTCGCAGACAAAACTAAACTGGAAGGAATGTAGCGCAATCAAACGTGTTAACGTTAATTAATGTCATACAGAAATGACCGATTCGTTGCATAAAGCCAATAAACTTTTCCTAACGGCGAGAATACCCATAGAGTAGGCAGTCATAGTGATTTGAAATGCTTTAGCATTGATTTCCAATTCATCTTAAGGTACCACCTATTGCATATTAAACACTGAATTTGTCCTTGAAAACTATTTGACAAGTATCATTTCTCCTTGGCTCTTAAATGCCTCTTGTTTCGGACTTCCTTCCTATGTACTCTTAACTGTATATTTGTACCTCTTACGCCGAGTATCCGGTCTGAGTGTAATACAAGTTTTGTTCTGATTCATGGCACAACGTCACCAAAATTCTTATCAGTTGATGCAGTTTCACTCAATTCCAAACTTAACCAACTGAATATCTGTCACAGACGATAGGCTTCTTTGTTTAAAACTCACCGTCTCTGAAATTGTTGATATGAACTGTGACTGATCGTACACCCAAGCATTACAAGGCTCTGTGATATTTCTCGGAGAAGGCCAAATATTCGAGGTATTGGTTTGGCGATACAGTTGGCAGCGGGAATACTTCTCCTCGCCATAGTAACCAGATGTCATGGGAATATAACGGCTTATGAGTTGTCCGTGAAAGGCATTCTGAATTTCGTAGGTGTCATTTGTAAGACCCGGAATAGCGCACCTGCCATTGGAAGTAGCAGATATGAGTAACTTTGCGAAACACGCACCTGTAACAATCATTTGTGTTGAAATGTGCAAGTCAAAGTGCGTTATTTATTTCTTGGAGAAAGCATATATGTTTAAATGTGAAGCAATAACGGAACAAATTTCGGGGTATACATTTGTCATTGAAAACGTACATATTATCTAACCTATCCAAATGTATATACATCCTGGAAACATTAAGTGGAAGTAGCAGTTTGTTAATCTGTGAGCTGGACATAACGATGAATAGTCTTACCTGTGCTCTGGAACCGCAAACAAAAACACAACTGCCTGTATGACCTGGACAGACCCTGGTATCGCTGGTAGACACAGAAGGAGATACAACCATTTCTGGTACGGGCCAAACTCCCCCAGTTTCCTCAACACGTCGTCAAATTTCATCCTTCTGGGAAAGCAGCGCCTGTTGAGTATGAGTGTACTGAAACTGCTGCAGTGACACAGCACGTACCTGAGCACGACCTTAATGACCTGTTAACAAATATCTTCCCCTAACAGTAAATTTTATGCTGGCGCTTTTTTTCTCCACGCCTTGATGACCTGATTCCTCGTTGTCCTTCACTGGTCCACGACTTCTAATATCGCAAAGGAAACCATGCGTGCACGTTTACAAGTTACGGGGGACCTCATAATTCATCGTCAAGAGGTACATACTATTTATATCACAAGTGAGAAAGATATATCCTACTTTTACGGACGATATGTCTTGGTACATTGTACTCATTTAACGTATAATTACATATTTCCATTACACAAAGAACATGCAATATTATCAGCATCATTGTAGAAAGATTTGTGAAATCATAGCATACCAATAGTGTTCATTAAAATAATTTGAACTGTTACTGGGGAGTCAATGCTTCAGAACCTGATATTTTGAGATATACCAAAGCAACGTTTACCTAATTAGGTAAAACTCCCGTCTTGATGTACAAGAATGCACGTACTTGGACAATACATTTTAAGCTATTTGTATACTACTAAACTATATTTCACGGCATGTCGTGTCCAGGTTGAAACTACTAGAATCAGTGGTCATACAGATTATAATGGTTATTTGTGTGGCGCTTCATTTTCATCCGTCACAACTCACTTGTAGTAAACTCCACGCGGACCAGAATGACAAGAATGGCAGTGGTCACGAATGTAATCATTCAAAATAACATAAACGTTATATTATTTCCTAGAAGTTGTGCATACTCAGAAAAAGTTGAAAACTCATCTTTTTCGTCATCTTTTTCGGGTCAGTGCTTAACACAAAATATAATGAATATTCACTTTAAAAACTGTGTTGATGTTTCAGAGTACTTACACACACTTAAATATTCCCTCCCCTGACGTTTATCTTAAAAAGAACTTTACATTCTGTACATTATTATGTGTAAACCTGACGTAGAGTGGGTGAACGAGATTATTGTTTACGCTGTTTTAAACAGAATTCTGGCAATATCACGGCTGGGGACACCAGAAATTGACTTCACACACTGTACCCATGTGAGGAATCGAACCCGGGTCTTCGGCGTTACGAGCGAACGCTTTAACCACTAGGCTTCCAGTAAACAGCATCTGCCCATGGATGTCACTGAACACAAGGTGGAAATCTTGATCAACAACGGAACTGTAAGCTAGACAGTGCATGCATGGGTGCTCAGTGTGTTGTTCCACGTGAGTGGAAAATTTGTAGTACGGGAATGTTTTGTGTGGAAATTAACCGGCCCTGGACATACCTCAACATTGAGGTAAGGAAGTGCTTGAAAAAGGCCACCAAGCGAGACAGTGATTGACGCATTAACACGAAAAATATATAACATGAGGATGGGAATGTGTTTAAGCCAGAAGTGTTGTGAGCGAATAGTGCGTGGGAACAGGGGTGGACATCGAGGGTCAACGATTGTGACCTGCATCTCCAACCCCACACAACTGGATCCATTGTTCTCTAGACTGGACATTGGATGGTCAGTTTGACACAGTTTGCAATTGGCTATGGCGTCATATACATTTCAATCAATCAATCATCAGTATTTAGTGAAAACGTGTGTTGCCCGTGACATTCAAACTCACTAATTTACAATGAACATAGTGCTCTGCAAAAGCTGCGTAAGTGAGTTTAGTTTTACTCTGCTTTTAGCAATATTCCTGCAATGAGAACATCAAACTATGGGTTTTACACTTTATACAGAAAACCATATCTGTACCAACTTTTGAGATTCGGTTATTTCTTCCACTAATTTAACTGGACGATGTGGGAAATGAACCAGGGCCTTCTGCTTGACCAGTGAACGCTTTAACCACTAGACTACCCCACCACCACCAAAAGATATATGAACGGCAGCCGAGGAATGTATGCAGTCAAATTCCGATGAGTCGAATCGCTGGGGACCAAGCAATAAATTCGACTTATCGATGTATTCCAGACATACGTACGTCTATGAGGGTAGAAAAAAGATCATGTATATTAAATAATTCCTTGATTCAGCACATCACATCAAAATATGACACATCAATATATTTGGTGACATAGATAATGAAACCAAATAGTGTATAATAATGAACACATTTCAATACCAGCACAGTGAAATGCAAAATACATGTACATCTTAAAATCCATGAACAAAATCTATCGGCAATAGATGGCGCCACCTGAATCTCCTGTCAACGTTAGCAAATTATATGAAGGTGAATAGGTTCCTTTCAAGTGCAAACTGTCAACTCTTGTGACATTTTCACTGAGGAAATACACATTGATGCTACTGAAGACAAACCAAATCAACTCACAAAAGATTATTCAAGTTCAAAAGTATTTCTTGGAAAGAATGTATTGCTGCTTTTCAACAACTTCTGTTCTGCTGAGTAAAATATAGTGCTGGGATTAAGGATTGAAAGGTTTTCACACAACATTGAATTTCTTTACTGTTCTCCAAGTAAAGAACTCCCAACAGAAAGCTAATATTTATATGCATGGTCCATCTGCTGAATCATGTTGGATGTTACTGGGGAGCACTCCAAGCACACATGTAGATATAAGATCAGGTCAGCAGAATATAGCATTTCACAGAGAAGAGAATGTCAGGTGTCAATGATGTGTAGAGTTGGTCCCTAAGGTCACTGAAAACAAGTGCTCAGGGGTGAACTACACGTCAGCTCCATGAACGTTCTTTTCTAGATTCAGCTGTTTTGCATTGTATTTTGTCAGTATCAATTTTTGTTCACAATATCAATCACAGTTATGTCTGGAGTATTTATATCCGAGTGAGTGAGTTTAGTTTTACGCCACACTCAGCAATATTCCAGCTATATGGCGGCGGTCTGTAAATAATCGAGTCTGGACACCAGACAATCCAGTGATCCACAGCATGAGCATCAATCTGCGCAGTTGGAAACCGATGACATAAATTAACCAAGTCAACCATCCTGACCACCCGATCCTGTTAGTTGCCTATTACGACAAGCACAGTCGTCTTTTACGGCAAGCATGGGTTGCTGAAGGCCTATTCTACCCTGGACCTTCACAGGTTATTTATATCTGAATCTTGTCATGCATTTGTCCAACAACAAAAACAAGACACTCTATCAACCATTGTAATCTTATGAACACTTTGGCAAGTGTGGGCCATACTGAAATCTCAAAAACAGATTTCAACATTACATTAGAAGTAATCATCACACAGCGACCACAGACAACTATGATCTGTTTAATATAATTTACTTGCCATAAATACTACATAATACATGTCAACACATTCAACATTCTTTCAAACATTTATCTGTTAAGAACCAGATGACTCAATATTCTTCACAATTTTCAGTATATTCTTTGCTTGCAGTAGAAGAGGCATGTCAATCATGTTTCCATGAAAGGTGAAGGCTCCCTGAAATATGAAACACAGGATCTGGGTTACTAAGCACACAGTTTGAGTACATTCTGCTATTTATTTAAGTCCAGCTTCATATGTTTTGAGAAGTTTTGCTCTGGAAGTTGTGCTCTGGAAATGAAGCCCACCTCTCCATTCAGAGACAAAGTTTCCATGGAAACCAAGAAAAATAAAAATGACAAAAATCTGCAAATAGCAAAAGGCACCACGGTAGATTCTGTTTCATAAATCTACCAGTTTATGTTGAAAGGTATGGAACGGTTTTCAAGTTGTGCTCCAGAAACAAATCTCATCTCTCCCTTTGGAGAAAAAGTCTGGATTGTTTCCATGGAAACCAGGAAAGAAAATGACAAAAATCTGTAAATAGCAGAAGGCACCACTTTGGGACCTGCTTCACATATCTACCAAGATTTGCTGAGAGATAGCTAGAGGTTTTGAAGCTCTGCTCCTTAAACGATACCCACCCCTCCCTTTCGTGACTAAGTCTGAATTGTTTCCATGGAAACTGAGAAAAATATAGTGAGTGAGTGAGTTTAGTTTTACGCCACTTTTAGCAATATTCTAGCAATATCACGGCGGGGGAGACCATAAAATGGGCTTCACACATTGTACCCATGTTGGAATCGAACCCGGGTCTTCTGCGTGACGAGCGAACACTTTAACCACTAGGCTACCCCACCACCCGAGAAAAATATAAACATGACAAAAATCTGTAAAGAGATAAAGAGTTTGTTTAACAATTACACATTTTTTTAAACTGTTGGTGTTCTTTGTCATAGCATTTTCCATGTTGTGTTGTTCACATTTTGATACAAAGTTCATATCATTTGTTTTAATATTAGCATAAAATAATGTTATGAATCATTTTAGAGCAACCTCTTAATCCATGTAATGTTTTAGATTTGATTTTATTTTCTGCGTTTGGTACTCTCAGTCCCCCATTTTCAACTAATCTGCTAAGTGTTTTTTCTAGTTATCTTATTGGGTTTATTTTGACAAATGAATTTATAGAATTCTGAGTTTAATTCTCTTATAAATGTTGCATTTGGATTAGGGAGAGGTTAGAATAAATCAATCAGTTTAGGCAGTATAAGACTATTCAATACAACATACCTACTTTTAGGTGTAAAGACTTTTGCTGACCATTTCTTCATCGACAGTCACAGTTCTTTCAACTTATCTTTGTATGTAGCTCCTTTCCACCATTTCTGACAAATTGTGCATGAAAATAATCCCAAGGAGAGTAAGTTCAGTTTCATTCCAATTTAATTTACATTTTTACATACGATGTCTTTAGAATTTTTCAGAGATTGTATTTTAACTACTTGGGTTCTGTTCATGTTAAGCTTTAAACCCAAAAATGATGTCATAGGATTTGCAGAGTTCTTAAGGTAAGTTTCTGTACTATCTAAAGCAGTGTTGTGTCATCAACAATTGAGATGAAAGAAATTTTGTATTTCCAATGGTTATTCCTTTTATTTTAGGGATAACTCTGTCAAGTTTTTTTGTTTTGTTTTTTCATGTAGAAGACATAAACAAGAATGCTTACTTTTAAGAGATTTCATTTTTTGGAAACTTGATTTTCTTTTGCTGTTATCCTGGACAAAAATAGTTAGGGATATATGTAAATTTTGAAATCTATATTCATTTATCGACACACACGTAAGATATCAACCATAAAAATACCAATATCCCTAATCTATTTCGTCCAGTGTATATTATCCAGGCAGTTCATGTGAAACACTGGTGCTAGTCATATACAGTAATGATACTTTAGTAAAATCTAAATATTTTTTTAATTTCTACACTTATCCTGCACTACTTACTTCCTGCACTTATTGCTTACGACTGATGTTGGAAAGTGTAGAACTGTGAACACTTCCTGATCCTGGGTAAAGATCAGTGTGAACACATATCACTGGAAAATGACATCTGCCACCTCTGAATAATGCAATAAACCCCTCAGATGAAGATGAAGAGAGGAGGAAGCTGAAAGCACAGGGTAGGCCCTAGCGTAGTGTTTCCCTCGGAACAACTCTTTCACACCCAGAGTCATTATGCTTGATGGGGAGAAATATCATGAATGAAGACACCTTCATGGAATCTGGAAGAATGGTTGACAGAGAGGGATTATATCTCAATGGCACTTTGCATATAAGCCATGTATGCTTAAATGGAAAAGGATCGCAAGATATTTAAAGTGTTATCAGCTATAGAAAAGCAGTTAACAGGCAAGGACTTCCGTCTAACCAAGTGTTACTCCTTCACTGACATACCCACTTGTCATTCCCCACACAACATCATGGTACTTTGTGGTGAACAACAGGGTCATATCCGTCGGGGACTGGTGAGGTGTTGGTCTGGCACTGATGGTTTGAAGTGTTGGACACATAGTGTGGATACTGACTGGCGAAGAATGTGCCTGACGTCAAGACACAAAAACATGACTGCATCAAACTTGACCCAATTAACACTAAGCACATGACTTTCGTCTCTATCATCAGTGGTTTGTAAGTCACACCGTGTAGGCGGTATAGGAATGCGTTGAGATTCATGTTGGGTTGTCAAAACTGTAGCCTGTGTACTCAAGCACTAAATAAGCGAAGCATGCATGGTAGCTCCTGTCAGTGAGGACTGCTAAAACGAAGGGTCTTGCCACGAGCATAAGTGGCAACCATGCCCTACTTGAAACTCCTTCCTGTAAAAATATAACGAGGAAACTGCTAAAACATGCTTGATACATTCTGCGGATCCTGCTTCATGGCACCACAAAAGCTGGAACAAATGCCCATTGTCATACAGGTGCCTAACGGGAGTCCAATGTTCATTGGCAATGCAGTAACAATATACTTTGGTCAAAAAGCAATTGGCACATAAAACTGCCTGCAGATGCAGTGTGTTAAATGAGCTGTTCTGGCGTGGGATGAGACTGCACTAGGATGTTTCCACATCTAATTAGTTGCAGAGGAGCTCTTGACACTTGGTTGCTCAAAATCGGAAACTAACATCTGGTTGGTCATCTGGGACCAACTACATTTAGTCGAAGTCAAGCTGTTAATTCTTGATTGTGACTAAAACATTTGGAAGCAAGACCGTAAGAAACATATTTTGTTTGTAGCACCCCCAGTAAAGGATTAAGCCATCCACTGCCCAGAATGACCATCCAGAGACAGAGACACATAAACTAGTATCTCTTTGTCCAGCATTCATTCTGTGAAAGACACTCTGTCAAATCCTGATATAGCATTTGCTACTAGGAATATTCTCAGATGGATATGGGTGTCGGCTATTTCTGGAAACAGACAAATTCTTGTTAAACCATGCAACAATCGTGTTGCCCAGTGACGGATGGCGAGGGACACTGCCATGAGCTCCAAACAGCTTATAGATCTCATTGCCGAAATCCTAAGGTTATCAGATCTAGTAAGTGCGTGCCTCAATTCTGCATGAAGGCACCAACTAACACATAGGTAGTTTGGAAGTTGCTCAGTCAAAGTGACACCACCTATGGCATCTAAGGACAATTTCACTAAAAGAAAAATAAACTGAGTTAAGTGAAACAGGAGACACAAATGTCCACCTGTCATTCCCTGTTGGACATCAGTCTGGACAGCACACGTGGGATGAGTTTCTAAAATTTGTACCATGCAGCTGTGGGGAGAATTCCAAATGAGAATCTTTTCTGCTTGAAAAACGGTTTCTAATGTACACCAGGGTGAGTAATGGTACAAGGTCTAAAATGTCACAGTTAAGAAGTCAACTCCACCCAGTTAGCATAAAGATGCATGGTGAAAAACAGCTGCTACCTGTATGCAGATTGTGCAATATGGCAGACAGCACACTAAATTATCACATCATAGAAGAGAGGTGACGGTCCTGTATATATTCAACTCTGTCAGGTCTTCAGAGACAGTGTTAATAGCCAAAACAAAGTTTGAGATAGGGTGAAGCATCCATGTGATCTTCAGATCCGCGACTGTCATCCCTTGAGTCTCACACCTTGTAAGACGCACTTGATGGAGAAATACTGTCACACGATTAATTTCCTTATCCTCCTGGGCTGCCCTATTGATGAATTCAAGACAAAGGATTGCGTAAACGCCATGCCCAGTCTTAGGTAGATAGACACATCTTTGAGGGCAAGATGTGTCAGTCTGCCAACGTTGAAGCCAGCGTAGACAGTGGCGCAACCATCAGCTGCCAAACTCTTGAAGATGTGGGAGGTTCTGAACACTGGAGTCACTGGATGTAGTGGAGGTGTCATGTAGTTCCTGCATCTGGTATATGCACTGGAGTGAGTGAGTATGGTTTTATAGGCCACTCACTACGATGTTATATGTGCTAGATCCAGCAGATCTAGTAGAAATGCCATACAGACACTGGAGTGAGTGAGGATGATTTTTATAGGCACTGCACAGGCACTGGATCTGGTAGAAACTCACCTTCTGGTGATGTGTGGTGTTTATCTGGGATCAGGAAGTGATCACAGTTCTATGTGTTTCAACATCAATGATCTGGCACAGCCATGTTTTGAGTCATAACCAATAAATGCAGAAAGCCAGTAGCGCAGGATTAGTAACAATTAGTTTATTGTCCAATGACCGACTTAAAACAAACTTAAAATCATGCAAATGAACATTTGCTCACTTTAGTTATATATTCATGGGATCGATTCCATATTGAACATAGGAGTTACTTCTCATTACTGGGAAGTCACAAGCAAATGACATCAGTGCAAGGACTCCTGCTGTTAACTTTCATGGGTACAGGTAGCCCAGATACTTAAATGTTATTACTATGTTGTAGTATTGCTGTAATTCACTTACTGTTGTACTGTGTATCATGATCATCACATTGTTACAGTAATCAAATTGCGAATGATACCATAACCCAGCTAGCAGTCGACTCAGTGATAACTTATTGTTATTTGATCAAAATTTTTACAAAAACTATTTGGACTGTTTTTGCATCCATGTGGATGTGCTAATAAATTTTGTAGCATCCATTGTCAATATTTATTCATATATGATGCAGGAATTTGTGTCCTGTAAATCACTGCTTGAGTATGAATGAGGCCTATACGTATGTTACTGTTTGATCTAATGTAGACACACCACTATGTCAGTTCATCTGGATCTCTTTATGGAAGATACAATTCCCAAATGTTTCAGAAGGACTGTCACTGTCAGCAGTGATGACATTTTTTCTAGGGATATAGATTTGTAAATCTGGCATACAAAAGTTTCAAGAGATCTGCATACCTTGCCTGACTCTTGGTGCTGTTGAAATGCTGCGACCAGTTCTGTCGCCCACTGCACTCTTTCCTCACTGGGAGTGAAGGCGTCTCGAACTGTGGAGACCTGACCAGGGTGAATGACCTGTTTCCCAGTGTACCCCATCCTAGCTCCCTCCAGTGACTGATAGCGCAGAGACTCTGTATCTAGAGAGAGACAACTTTTATAACACCCCTGAATTACATCTCCCTCAAAGAGTGAGGAAGGTTATTCATGGCTTTTAGCAATGTTCCCAGGAATATATAAACAGCTGACACCCAAAACACACTTCACACTTTGTACCAGTCCATGGAATTGAACATGTGTCTTCAGCATGACAAGTAAATGCCATAACCACTACATCATCTCACCATTCTTCTCCACACAAGGCCAAATACTTTTTGCAAAATACTACTGTCCTCTGAGTGCATGTTTGTCTGTCTGTCCCCCTGTCTGCCTCCATGAGTCTTGTTTAATGCCCCTATCACCAATATTCCAGCAGAATGTGCAAATAAAAAAAAAAGAAGAAAATAATAAATAACTGGGACACTTACTGATATTTCAAGCTATGAGCCATCCCATCAAGGTATCATAACAGACCATCACCCACGTCACAAAGTCACTTCTTCTACCAGCATGGATGAAATCAACATTACAGATGGTGCAACACCAACCTTTGTTAAGACGAAACTATTGCTGTGGTAGAATTCACTGATTCACTGACTTGGTTGACACGTTATCATATCCTTGTTGTGTAAATCAATGTTCATGACGCTAGTCTCTGGATTATTTAAAGACCGCTATGATATGTCTAAACATTACTGAGTGCTTTCAACAAGCAAATCTACAGGTAACCCAGCTCTACAGTTATCAACCTGGTCTGCCACCCATTCATGTTTATAAGGCAATAACAATCAAACGTGGACTAAAGAACTATTTTGTTCTAGCGTCCCAACAGGATAGCACATGTAGTTCCACCTTTGATGTCGATGAAGACCAGGTCAATGGCCTGCAGTCGGAACGCCTTGGCCACCATCACCACCTTCTGTCTGGCATAAGTCAGTTCCCTTGCATCTATCGTCCTGACAGCTCCTGGTACGCAGAAAATATACACTTCAGTCTCATCATCAATACACATAGCTAAACTTAGCACTTATCCACAAGAAATGTTCACTGTCACACTCACACTTTGGTAAATCATGAAACTAATGTCAGCATTTCATTAACGTGAAAAATGCATCTGTACTCATCTTGCATCATTATAATGATGCATCCCAGTCTGACCACGTCAACTTTCGACAACTCAAGACAGAAAACATAAACCTCTTGTCATCTTTATTGCCTTCAGCTTTGCATTTATCATAAGAATACAGAATTATTTAATATGACTATTTAGATATCGCTCACAAAATAATTGACAAATGAGCACTAATTTCCATGACACTAATTGATATCCCTTGGACTTGCTCATCGGCAAATTACTACTACATAAAAACAATGGAAGTGCTGACACTACACATTACATCCAAACAGGTCACTCCTTACAGGTATCTCAAGCAACATGTAATTATCACTGGTTACAATCACTGGTCATTGTTTAAAGTCACTCAAGCACATCAGGCAGACCAGACGTTCTCCAACCACACAGGATCATGTCGCGATCTTTGCTCACCTTGAAGTGTTTCAAGCCAGATTAAGTTTAAAAGTGATGTTATGAGAAAACTTGCAGAAAACAATCACATGATCGAACAAGGCAGCGTAATCAAGATATTGTCAGCTCATTTCCATTCATTGCTTAACAAGGGCAATTCAGGTTACTTTGTAAGTAAATGCCTCTCAAGAACCTAATAAGTTTGAAAATGAACATTAAAGATTAAAGGTGACCTTCAAACTCGCATTAAATTTGTGACGCATTAATTTCATGATTTATACCATGTCTTAAGTGTCCATAAATGACTGTCAGTTAAAGACAACACATGCTGACAGAAAAGAGCCTAACAGGTGTTACCCATCACAAGAATATGCAAAGTCAAGCCAAATGTGCACTGTGATTAATATTTTACTGTGCAGGCTCCTTGAGAATTTCTCTCAGCATAGCGGGTTGGAACTAGAAGGGAATGTCTCTTGGAGCCAGTATTCAGGACAGACTTAATGTTGACTGACAAATTATATATCAAAATCCACATTCCTATGATACATGCATACAAAGCCTTTAACTTGGCAGAATTCTGAGCTCAGTGTTGACTGTGTTGATCAATGGTGTGCCATGTTTTGCAAAACCTTCAGCAGATTCATCATCCATGCTATTAACTACAAATATTGGTAAGAGACTGCGAAGAACATCAACATGGTTGTCAATCTTGATATTGCAATCCACTCAGTTTTAGGTGTTACAATCTGAGCAGCTGTAGACAATATCATTTTCAAGTTCGTGAGCTACTAACAGAGTCAGGGGAAGGACTAATCATATTCCGTGTCTAACAAACATGTACAGTTAAGTTTTATTTTCATATTTCTTACCAATGTCTGCACAGAAGTCGTCTGAGCCAAACACAACGCCGTCCATGTAGAACACACCTTGTATGGAGTATTGCCTGGCCCTCTGTAGAACATCCTGCATGTTTAGAACACCCTGGGCACTCTCTACATAGGTCAGCAGGTATGGGCAGTAGTCCTTCCGGTCTGCAGTTACAGCTTGGAGGAGGTCTGTGAACTGCAGCACCCATTACACACTGATGATAACAGCAATTAACTCAAACTAGTGAGTGAGTGAGTATAGTTTTACGCTGCACTCAGCTAATATTCCAGAATTTGGCAGCAGTCTGTAAATAATTCAGTCTGTTAGTGACAATCCAGTGATCAAAAGCATGATCATCACTCTACCCAAATGGGATACAATGAGTTGTGTCCATCAAGTCAGCAAGCCTGACTACCTGATCCCTTTAGTTGCTTCTTACAACAAGCATGGGTTACAGAAGATCAATTCTAACACAGATCTTCATAGTTCACATGAAACAAGCTTCCTGCTTCACATAGGGTTTTCATCCATGTGCAATGACATTTGTGACCAGGAAAACCTAATTCAAGAGGTACTATGGAATGAGAAGTGCTGTATTCTTTTAAAAACTGATCATAATTCTTAAACAATCAGATGTCTACATGTCTTATAAAGAATGCAAATTGTATGGGAAAATGCAGAATGAAGACTGTACATGCAACAGACAACACACCTCACTCCCTTACTGTACTGATGTGTGTACACAGAACATACTAACTAGTGAGGTATTTGTGAAGTCAGGGAGTATGGAAACCTTTTATTCAAAATAACTGATTCTGTTATATGTACTTATCTCCCATTTATCTTCAGTAAATCAATATTTTTAACATAAAACAGTTTACATGGTTTGATTCTCCATCATGATGTCTGGTCAGCAACTGGTACCATATCTAGTGTTCAGACGACTGTGTTGGTGTCAGTCATTATCACAGGAATAATTTCACAGCATAAATGTCTAGCTTGTCCAACGTAATATTTCACTACCTCTGACATGTGGATTACACACTATTTCTCCACCTCTGACATGTGTCCTACACACTATTTCACCTCTGATATTTGACCTACACCCTATTTCACCACCTCTGACGTGACCTACACACTATTCCACCTCTGATATTTGACCTACACACTATTTCTCAACCTCTGACGTGTGACCTACACACTATTTCACCTCTGATATTTGACCTACACCCTATTTCACCACCTCTGACCTACACGCTATTCCACCAACTCTGACCTACACGCTTTTTCACCAAGTCTGACATACACACTATTTCACCAACTCTGACGTACATGCTATTCCACCAACTCTGACCTACACGCTATTCCACCAACTCTGACCTACACGCTATTCCACCAACTCTGACCTACACGCTTTTTCATCAACTCTGACCTACACGCTTTTTCACCAAGTCTGACATACATGCTATTCCACCAACTCTGACATACACACTATTCCACCAACTCTGACATACACGCTATTCCACCAACTCTGACCTACACGCTATTCCACCAACTCTGACATACACACTATTTCACTAACTCTGACGTACATGCTATTCCACCAACTCTGACATACACGCTATTCCACCAACTCTGACCTACACACTATTTCACCAACTCTGACATACACACTATTCCACCAACTCTGACATACACGCTATTCCACCAACTCTGACCTACACGCTATTTCACCAACTCTGACATACACACTATTTCACCAACTCTGACCTACACGCTTTTTCATCAACTCTGACCTACACACTTTTTCACCAAGTCTGACATACACGCTATTCCACCAACTCTGACATACACACTATTTCACCAACTCTGACGTACATGCTATTCCACCAACTCTGACATACACGCTATTCCACCAACTCTGACATACACACTATTCCACCAACTCTGACATACACACTATTCCACCAACTCTGACCTACACGCTATTCCACCAACTCTGACATACACACTATTCCACCAACTCTGACATACACACTATTCCACCAACTCTGACATACACACTATTTCACCAACTCTGACGTACATGCTATTCCACCAACTCTGACATACACACTATTTCACCAACTCTGACCTACACGCTTTTTCATCAACTCTGACCTACACGCTTTTTCACCAAGTCTGACATACACGCTATTCCACCAACTCTGACATACACACTATTCCACCAACTCTGACCTACACGCTATTCCACCAACTCTGACCTACACGCTTTTTCATCAACTCTGACCTACACGCTTTTTCACCAAGACTGACATACACGCTATTCCACCAACTCTGACATACACGCTATTCCACCAACTCTGACATACACGCTATTCCACCAACTCTGACATACACACTATTCCACCAACTCTGACATACACGCTATTCCACCAACTCTGACATACACACTATTCCACCAACTCTGACATACACACTATTCCACCAACTCTGACATACACGCTATTCCACCAACTCTGACCTACACACTATTCCACCAACTCTGACCTACACGCTATTCCACCAACTCTGACATACACCCTATTTCACCAACTCTGACATACACGCTATTCCACCAACTCTGACATGCACGCTATTCCACCAACTCTGACATACACACTATTTCACCAACTCTGACATACACACTATTCCACCAACTCTGACATACACGCTATTCCACCAACTCTGACATACACGCTATTCCACCAACTCTGACATACACACTATTCCACCAACTCTGACATACACGCTATTCCACCAACTCTGACATACACGCTATTCCACCAACTCTGACATACACACTATTCCACCAACTCTGACATACACGCTATTCCACCAACTCTGACCTACACGCTATTTCACCAACTCTGACATACACACTATTCCACCAACTCTGACATACACACTATTCCACCAACTCTGACATACACACTATTTCACCAACTCTGACATACACACTATTCCACCAACTCTGACATACACGCTATTCCACCAACTCTGACCTACACGCTATTTCACCACCTCTGACCTACACACTATTCCTCCACCTCTATGACCTACACACAATTTCACCACCTCTGATATATGACCTACACACAATTTCACCACCTCTTATTCCACCACCTCTATCCTGTGACCTACACCCATTTGCCCCTGAACTCTGATCTGTGACCTGGACATTATTTCACCCAACAAATAACCTACAGTTTCCCAATGCATAGATTTGAGGCAGACTAACTATTTCCACCATCATACAATTCACCTGTGTTAAATCCTCTACAGTGTCCACTTTAGGCAGGAGTATTGTTTGAGGAAGTCGGTCAGCCTTGAAGATGACCCTCAAGTCCTCCTCAACAAGACCACTGGAAACAGAGTTGACTCTGACAGCACAGTCCACTCCTGAGAAGTCCACTTCATCCAGCATCTGACGGATGTTCTCCCGAGCTTCAGCCTAAAACACAAGTTCGGGGGATTAGGATGTCAAGCACCAAAGAAAGTGGCTTCATATCAGTACTCTGTTCTCACTTGAGACAAGTGACCTCATGAAGAGGGAGACCAAAGGAAACTGGATTGCAGTGGTCCCGCCTTGAAGACATAAGCAACTTACAAGACTGATTTGCTGCGTCTTCAGTAGATACGGTCAAACAGAAGCAAGTCAACGCAAATCCACAACCACTCCCCTCCCACCCTCTCCCCAGACAAACTCACCTGGGAGAAATTCTCTCCAAAAATATCAGCCAAACATTATCTCCTCCCCACCCTTGACATAAGAGTGAACAAAATCCCCCTACTCATCCTCAGCTTTAAAGGTTCTTGTTTAATCCTTGTTATCAAGTTTTAATTATTCATTAACAGTTGAAGAAGAGTTTGAGAAGATTGTTTTAGCATTGTAAACTGGCATATAGTTGGCAAAAAATGGACAAAATCCAAAGGTCTGTGATAAGTTTGCAAACCACAAAACATCATGGAAGTACTTCAGAGCAACAAGAGTGGTAAATAAATGTGTAATGAATGATGTCAAAAAATTGATCAAGGTATGTGCGATGTGTTCTCTGACCATGTTAGGTGCACCAACTGGCAAAAGCTCTGTTTCATCAGAGTTCAAATTCAGTTTATTACTGGGCATCCATTCCAAAACGTCAATGCATGATTGGATACCATGTTTGACTGCTATGAAATCCTGAGGAAGACGACCTTATCTAGGTGTTGTCTGCATATTTCTCGAATTCTTATGCATGATAAGAGATTATATCTGAGAGTGGTGGTACATGTAAAAAACAATACTGGCCACAGGACAGAGCCCCGTAGAACGCCCAGTGGAACGTGAGGGAACTAGGTTTGTACTGCATGGAATCAATTTCAACTCTGTTTACGTCCACCGACAAAAGATTTAAACCTGGTGTAACTTTTAACTACCTTCTGATTGAGGGCCACTCCGTCTTCGCACTCCAACACAGCACAATCCACACCGAGTTTTGGCACTTTCCGCAGCTTGTTCACATCATGTCCAGGTACATACATCAGGGTTCGCCTCGGGATGTATGGCCGATCATGGTAGGCTTCTGACCTGGCTGAGTATTGCCGATGTGGGACAGAGTAGGATGGGCTGCCAGGTGGCGAGGGGCTGAGTAATGGGGGTACTCCGAGAGTTGGTACTGCACAAACTCTGGGAGTCTGTGACATCAGTTGCTTCACACAACAACGTAAATTTGATAGGGTCCTCATCTTCGTCGTCTTGATCTATAACAATGAGAAGAACATGAATAAGCTGTTAGGGTAGAACAACTTCTATACAGTACTGGATAAACTGCATGTTATTAAGGTGCTTTTCGTTACTTCTACATCTTACCTTTGTATTTTTCAGGAAGAGTTCCTTCTGTCCCCCAAATTCTTTCTTCTGCAGATAAACAGTGGCAATACTCAGTGGTTCAACTCAATATATTGTACTTAATTTTTGGGCCTTTAGATCTTTTGTCAGTCCTCTAGTAATTGTTGTGTTAGGTTTTGTAAATAATTCTAGTATGTATCAATATATAAATGTTATTTGGGATGGGGGAATGGGAGGAACTCTTACCTATTTTCCTTTTTAAAAACTTAGTGGGGGTACGAAAGGTACACATACGACACTATGAATATACCTTGATTGATGCCACAATAATACTTTCGCTAGTCTGAGGGTTATGAACGTGTGTACGTTCTTGAATGGAATTCATCGTGATCACCTATTCCTTACCTCATGCAGTTGGTCTTATTAGAGCCTTCCCACCAACATCTGATCTACTGAGTTGACTGACGTAAGCGTGCTCGTATTTGCTCTTGATAACCAGACACAGAAACACTCAGTTCTGCGGCCATGAACTGAGGGGCTTTAACTCGAGAGTTACCTCCCCTTGACCATTGCACTTCACACTTCACAGGAAGTGTCTGTCAGCCTCACGGACTTGATATGGCATAAAGGTAGAATAAGGCAGTGTATGAAATAGCATCTGCCCGTCGGCCCGCTGCACACAAAGTCAGCCGCCTAGCCTGCTCAGCCACCGTGACTTCCACAGAAATGAAAGTCTGACACAGAAAATAGTTTGCACTATTGTGGTAGCTATAGACGACCTCTGTATGTATGGCTCATGATCGTCATGATCAATCAAACCTTAACTTCCACAGATCAGCCAACCCCTTTATCTAACACCAAACGTGATTGGTCTAAGAATGCTTTCAGTGACCAAGTTGTTTTTGTTAAATTGATGTTGCGCATGTTTACTTTTCACATTAAGTGACGTCAGGCTAAAAAGTCTGTGGGGTGTGGGGTGTTTTGGACCCTTTTCCCAGATTTATAACAAATGTGGCATACACCAATTTATTCCGTCCTTCGCGACTGTTATAACCTTCGCGCCATGTGGAACCTAGTGCCGAGGTTTCCGAAATTGTGGCTTTTGAAAAAAACCCTTTCGAACCTACTGTCGACGTTTCTGAAGTTGTGGAATTCTTCAATGACAAATCTCCTGTACTTGTCAAGAAATCTGGCCATACGAAGAAAAGGGAAGTTCTGCACAAGCGCTATCGTCGAAGTAAAAGTCAAGATTTGTTCTCATCAAGCAGAAAACCTGGCACCACAAAAAAAGAAAGAAAGAAAAGAAGCATCTAAGAAAATTAAATCTGCCAAACAAACTGTTGAACGGAAACGTTTCTCCGATGCCAAGCGTGTCTCACATTTCCCGACCGATTCACGGCAATGACGACAGCGTTGATTCGTAAGCTTAAGACAGTGATAGGATAATCATAAGATAAGATACAACTTTATTACCTCGGAGGATTTTTTGTGTCAAAAACGGCCACAAAATGAATATATACTAAATTTATAAAAATACACAATAATTACATGTACAGATGCTGGTGATTCCATACCATTAACCACGTATTCAAACAAGCCGAAGAGTCGTTATGATGACTATTTAAAAACAACAACAGTTTTTGCAAGAATAACACGAACATCGGATGGCATGAAGGGCTGTTGAGCCCTGTTTATTTAAGGGGAGGTAATCGAAAGCGGCCTCCTGATGGAAGTAGTTCAAAATGGTGAGATAAAATACGGGAACTATCAAATCTTATTTTAGTTGCCCTCTTTACAGTCTGGCTCTCATAGATAAAGGAAATATACTCGAAAGACACTCCGGTAAGTTTGGTGGCAGTATTAGATTTTTTAAATGTTTGTTTTCGTTGCGACCCCCGTGCCAACATAAAAAAGGTAAGTCACTACACTTTGAATAAAGGTTTGTTAAAAAAACGGTCGATATGTTTTTCTTAAGCGGCGAAGGAAATAAAGTCTTTAATGTTTGCCTTTTTTCGTAAATTTGATCGGTGTGCTTGGAAAACGACAGTTGTGAATTTAACACGTAGATACGTGTAATGGTCCACTCTTTCAATTTCAGTATTATCAATATAATGAGGGCGTAGAGGTCCCTTATTTTCTCCGACAGTCAACCACTACGTCCTTAATCTGCTTTACACTCAGAAAAAGAAAATTGTCTATACATCAAGATAAGTATTTTGCAATGCCTATGCAATAATTATGCTCAAAATCAGAAATTAGGCCAGTAACAGCGACATCATCTGCGAATTTTACAGTAAGCACGTCACTTATTGACAAGTAGCAGCCACTGGTGTACAAAGTGAAGAGTAAGGGTGAGTAAGTTCGGTTTTACGCTGCACGCAACAACATTCCAGCTGTATGGCGGTGGTCTGTAAATAATCAAGTCTTGACCAGTGATCAACAACCTGAGCATCAATCTACACAACTTGGAGCCGATGGCACGTGTCAACCAGATCGCACGACAGGCATGGGTTAAGGCATGCCATTATTATACCCCGGATCTTCACGGGTGAGTAAGGGTGAAAGTGACACGTGATGCGATATGAGATGGACACCTGTGCTGCAAATGCAAGACGTATGTACTAGATGATGTTGGAAGAAGTGTGCCTTTAATGAGCATAACTTGGGCACAATGCACTCCACCCGACACATCTGCATGTCTTACTCTAGCTCGTGTTGTACGCCAACATTCCGAGTTTTGGCGTCCTTGTCACAGTAAAACTAAAAAATAACTGCCACCAACCTTGTAAATAAGTTGATAAATTCATTTGGGTTAACTCTTATTATTAACTGAACAAAAATGTTGGTGAATGACGTTTCATTCAGAATGACGGCGACTGAACTTCAAACTCTTCTTTCCAAATGCGCAATGTTCACGCAGACAAATCACGTAAGTTGTCTGACGTAATTTTGTAGGCCATTTCTGTTGATAGCGGGGGAGGGGCTTTGATATTCGTTGGATTTAAATGACTTTTGAAGATGTCAGACGCAATGGAACGTGTATAAAAGTAGCATATACATATTTGTACTTAAAATATATCCGAAGGTGAGTTTCGGTATGTTCTCACTACACTGATTTCAGGAGACAATATATACCATGATCATACATATCCTACCATATTTAACTTAGATTTTAAACACTTAGATTGTTGGGAGGTATTTATATTGTTTTTCAGTCTTAGAGAGAATATCTTTTGTAATTAATAGATTAAGTAATAAGAACGTAAGATTCCAAATGCCAATGAAGGAATCATTAATAGAGTAGTTTGGAACAATACTTTTTAAGGTGGTAAGAGGTCCTCCCGTTTTCTCCCATCCCAAGTAATTTACGTAAAAATTAATAACAGAACTCTTTCCTGTGAGTTTTGAACACATGTGGTCAGGTGATAGAACGTCCATGACACTAGGATACCACATAACATGTAACAGATACGTTGTAGCCAAGATATACGTTTGCGTTGAGAGAAGGAGCAATGTATTTTGGGTTGGTTGTTTGCAGTTTCTTGATTTCTCTAATGTTTTGATTTCCTTATATTTTGGTGGAGATGGTGGGGATTTGGTTTTCTAGGGTGGTGGGGTTTTGGTTTGGGTGTGATTTTGTGGGTTTCTTTTTCAGTATTGTTTAAAAAATGTTCCAATCACCCAGTTGCCGCATTTGTGGAACTATGAATATTCATCTAATTATATTAACGGATATTGAATCTCGGACCATGGTTGGTTTGCTTAACCATGGTATAGATAGCTGAATAACGAATTGGATCTTCGCCTATCACTACGTACACTTATGTGACCTGATTTATCTATTCAAGAAGGAAGTGGGATTAAGGAGGATAACTGGTGGGGGTTATCTTGACAAAGGTGGCTACCTAAATATTTGACCTACACTTAAAGGTAGTCATGGGATGAACTTTGTTTTTTTCCTTGTCAGTCATTTGACCTTATATTTTACAAAACACTTTAAACCTTCTTGTCTTTCAGTGTCCATTCGCTTCTGTTCGTTTGTGATGTATAAGTATATAATATAAGTACATAATATGCCGGTCGAAATCCTCAAAACAAAATTACACCACCCGGATTGGATACAATGATCTTTCTAGGTATGAAAGGTCGATTTTAGTGATTCCAGTCAGTTAGTCTGTCCAAATACTTTCAGTATTTTCTCTCCATAAGAGTGAGGATGGTTAGGTAGGCAAGTTGTTACAGCGTTCGCTCGCTACGCCGACCCGGGTGCGAGTCCCGACATGACATAATGTGTGAAGACCATTTCTGGTGTCCCCAGAAGTGATATTGTTGGAAAAGCTTTAATAGCGGCGTAAAATTAAACTCACTTACTTATTTCACAACATGTATCTTTTAACACAAAAAACTCATGAATCACTCATTTCTGTATTCGTTTCCTTAACCAGTGTTTCATTCGAGGAAATACGTTTTCAAGCAAAGGTTCACATTTTGATGACACCCGGATGTCAGTATCCCCATTTCTCTCCCCCTACGCTCCCTTGTGACGCTGTTCCACTTCACTTGATAAATCAGGATATTTTGAACACACTTTATTCCTGGCGTCATATCCGGCAGCCTGGTTCGCCGTGTACGGTGCGCCGACGCTACACTGACAGAGGCAATGACTACGCAATGGCGGCCTTTGCTGGGCATACAAGTGAAAGTGGGGAAGTGAGTTTAGTTTTACGCCTCATGTAGCAATATCAAGGCAACATCACGACGTTGGACACCAGAAAAGGGCTTCACACATTGTATCGACGGTGGAAATGGAACCTGAATGTCGAGTACCTGTGTCTAAGTACGTCTCAACTAATCATCGGATTCCACCAGTACATTCACGCGCATGTTTTTTTGCGAGTTTCTGAGCTTCTTAAGTAGAGCGAGGCTTATGATCAATGTGTATTGCAAAGTGATTGAGTGTGATTTTACGCCGCATGTAGCAATATTCAAGCAATATCACGACGGAGGCTTCATATATTGTATCCATGTTTGGAATCAAACGCCAGTTTCTCCCATATTACACTTAACATACAGAGGGTATTATATGAGTGCCCGTCTTACTCTGTGTTTACGACACGAGTGTCTAAATGTTGTGTCCAGGGACGAGTGACGTAAGCATAATATGCTCTGGGCACGGATACAATATTCTGTTTAATACCGAAGACGTCCATTTGAGGAAAATAAACCCAGATCTACTTTCAAATATAGGCTGGGAGAACGCAGTCTCTGAGGAGAGACATGGCGTCATAGCATTGTTCATGACGTCACGTCACCATGTGATATTTTGCTCTAGGGCATCGTACGAAAAATATGAACCCCGATGTTTTCGACCTCCTAAGTTATTTAATGTAGAACATGGTCACATAGGCGATATGAATGAATTCACCCACTCACAATAATTCACTCTTTCCAAAAGACAAGCTGAAATCAGAAATTGATTGTGTGGCTTCAACATAAGAGAACACCTTATAGATGATCTCAATTAGGGTCAAGTCATTGGGACAAGCGGACAAGTCCAATATTCTTGACGACCAGGAGGCTGTGCTTTGGACTTCAATTTTTTTTTGTGCGGATAATTCTTTCTTTCTGGAATTTTCCATGTCGGTTAAACGTATTAGCACCAGTGTGTCGTGGACGAACGTAGAAACACAAACTGGAGATACCTGGATTCAAACCCAAGGTAATAAATAGCTTTGCTGCCCACCAGAATGACGATCTGTGCTCCCTTAGTCGACTGGGGTTCGGCGTCCACATACGCAGAGTTCACTTAACGCCAGTTTTATTAAATGCGTTGTATTCATATGCATACGGACCCGTGTGTCGCTGAATAAGTACCTCTGTCTTCGTCATGGTATTTCCATTTTAATCTGATTCTGACTCCGATGTCCAATTGTTCTGCTTATGCTGCTGAATAACGTCACCGGTCAGAACAGACCCCAGAGCCACATGGCTGGTTCAAAGCCGACTGATAATGACCTGGTTTTGTTCTGGCGAACAATTGTGACCCAAAGGAAGTACGTTGATCATTCTTTAAGTCACCGAATCCACCATTGCCAGACAGTTATTACGTAGATAATTCTATATTACTGAAATAGTGTTTCACTTACTACTTCATAAACATACATTTCCCATAATTTGATCTTTAAAAGTAAAAGTGAAAGTTATTGAGATTCTTTACAGGTATACGCAAGTAAACATAAAAGAGAGGCCAAGTTACTATCCGTGAACATCCCGGTTGGAATATCTTCAAGAACCATTGTTGATCCTCGTATCTCAAATGCATAGATCGCTGCTCATGATGATGATCGCTGGAATTTCTAGTCCAGATTCGATTATTTTCAGTCGGAAACATTATGTGCGCGAGGCTGAACAAAAAAAGAAATAAAACAAAAACAAAAAAACTGTAAATGTTGTAACCAAGACAACTACGTTAAAGATACCTACGTTTTATTCCTGGCGTCATGCCTTAAAGTAAACAATGAACTGACAGCTGAGCGAGCCTCGGACCGTAGTGGCTTTAGACAAAACCTAATATTAACAATTGAATATTTTAACATTTACACATTTTCACTGACTAACATATAACACGAGAAAGGGATATGTAAAAGAAATGTAGGTAATTTGAAATATTGTAAATATACATGCACGACGATAATGTTTGCATTTGCACTCTACATAACTGAATAAACATGATATTTATTAAGCATCCGCGACTCCAGTAGCTAAAATATGTTATTTTAAATACCATAAACAACTGCCACATTGATTCGGATTCCCAGTTATTCCGTATCCTATTTGGTGTCTATAACTATATGAAATATACCAAGTGGTAAATTCGAACAGCACGTTTCATATTATTCATTAATTCGTGGATGAATAATTCAGAAGGACTTAAACCAAGTTCAGCAAATTGGCAAAGTAATACACTAAAGATGACTTACCTTTAACAACAAACGTGAGGATCTCAGGTATGGCTGGAACAACTCATTGGAGAGCCTTCCCAGTTTTTATATCCGAGACCTCTTGTCCAGATTGGAAAGCAGATCGATCCCGGACTCAACACATGCTGGTCACGTTATGCAGTAGTGCAGCAGAACTTTGAAAAACATGAACAACATGATGAAAAGAACTGACGTAGTCGAAGCAGTGATGGCGATAAATGAATTAGAACTGGGGCAAGATCTTCGCAAAGTGATTTGACCGTCAACCAGAGGTTCTGCAATGAACTGGAATGTAGTTAGTGTTTTGCTCGTACGTTCAGCTTCAGTTTAAATATAGAACGTCAGTGGGAAAGAATACCAAGTCTTGACTATCCTCAAGAAAACATCCATTTGGCGTAAAGGACTCTTTGTTGGCCATTTAACATCAGAAATTCCAAGAGCAAAATGTGAAATTTTGGAAGGGTAAACTCGTATCGGTAGTAATACGTGAAAGGGCGGAGCCCAAGAAGTGACGAAGACGAGCAAGATTGACACCTTGAAGGTGCACAATCCGGTGGTGTGAATCACAAAACCGAAGGGCGCAGGATAAATACAATAATGACATCTTTAGTGGATAGAGAGCATGAACATGGAGTAGCGACAAGACACACGATGACACGATATCACACGATGACTGCCAGGTCAAGTGACAGTGAGGACTTGTTTCTGTAGAAAAGAACATTTGAGGCATCAACAGACATATGCTGAGGTGGTTAGGGGTTTTAGACATTGCGAAAATCGAAGAAATCTTTGATCAAATTGTACGTTTACAATACTGAAGAAGTGATTGCTTTGTGGATGATTACACTACCTTTGTGAAATGATAGTGTATGACGAATTTATCAACTAAAGAAGGAGCTGATGTAGAACTCTAGGCTGTGGGAATGTCGAGAATCAGAAAACAAGGCTAAATAAGGTGGAACACCATGGAGTAGTGTCGATTGGCATGATGCCGTGTTCACAGGCACTGGCAGAGAGATAAACTTATACCTTTCGAAATGTTCGAATCGAAGATGACAAGGAGACTTTATTATGTACACATGGGGCTTGGTATTGGCAAGGATGAATTTGGCCTGTGAGTAGTGATGCACTTCATTTCCCTGGAGCAAGTACAAATTTTGGTGCATATTCGATAAAATGGAAGACATGTAGTTGGCAGTTTGTTCAGGAATTTTGGAGGTATTAGTACAGGTGATAGTAAGTTTTACCCATGCATGATTTGTGCTCTTCAAGATGCTGGTCAAGAGTGTTGGAATTTATGAATTTGGTGGGTTGGCTGGATCAAAAGGAAAGTAATTTAGGCAAAGGCGGACTGAATATAATTGGTATTATTTTTATGCACCGCAGTGGCTGCGAATGCTATTATTACAGTGCATATATTTCCTCATACATTTGTATATTTTTCCAAAATTATTCTTAACGAAGGAAATGCATATATGAGCAAGTCGCTGTGCATAATGTATCTTGTTTATGACATAACTTGTCAAGCACAGCGACTTAGGAAATATATGTACTGTAATACAATTATTTTTTTACTTTTAAACCATTTGATATATGTTGTTGATTAATACCATAAAGTTGAGAGAGGAGGACATTTGGCAGCTTAATGTAATGTTTGATAAGTGAATGAATATTCTTATCATGCGGGTTTACTTCTTCATTGGAGTTCTGGAAAAGGATCCTAGACTATAAAACCAGGACTAAGTTTAATGATTTGTTGTCATTTGTAGTTTCATTAAATTGTAAACCACACCTGCTTCTATAAAGTTTGAGTGCATTTGGATTTGGTACGATAAACCACAATTTCCGTTGCCCAGGTGGCACCCACTCCTTTTGGAAATGCTACCTCACCGCCTAGCAAACCATTGTGGAAACGATTTCACCTAGACGTCTGATATCCATGTCTGTTTCGCGTCGTGAGAAAACAGTTCTTTTAATTATAATTCATGCCTCTAATGCATTATGTTTTAACTATTGATTCTCAAGTTAAAGTATTGACAGGGAATAGGTTCGTGAAAGAGTGTAGCGTGATCAAGCAAAATGCTGGTCTTCTTGTGTCTTGAGATGTAATGAGAGGCTGCAGCTAGATCCTCTTTCATCTTGACTCACACATGAAGGTCGTTTTATGATTGTCTGAGCGCTCTTCTATTACTTTCAGTGTATCCCACTTACAAGCGAGTAACATTTTCTATGTAGCCCTCTGTGAAGGATCCCCGCATGACGAAAGGGCCGTGGAAAGATTATACATCTATGTTGTGTATTTTTTGTGCGTACTAGTCCTGTTTTGAATAGATTTTTTAATGTTAGAAAGGAAACAATGACAAACAACAGGTGTATGTAATGGTTATATATTTCATTGCAAAAAAGTCACCGTAGATCGCACTGACATTTCACACTCGGTTGGTCCTGTCAGCCTCAAAAACAAGCACAGCAGTTCCATCGGGCTAATGTCTCCAATCTTAAAGAACATCCATGGCAGCAAACATCTCGTCGTGGGTCCTGCTGGCTGTTGTTCTTGTGTACAGTTTCAATTTCCCATCATGCAAAAGTCTTGCATGGAGACCCACCTGCGTAGCTCCCTTATGTAGAGCAGGGATGAGTTTTTACAGACCAAGAGTCCGCTCGCCATTTCTGGCGAGCATGAATACATAATCTTATGTAAATGATTTTTAGATTTCTATGATATGATATTATATCAAGTTACCCCTAACAGAGTTGTTGTTTCAGATTGTCTGACAGACCAGTTGCTGACAGCGAATGTGCTGGTGCCATCCATTGCCAGCTTAAGTAGTCGTACAGAGACATGAGGCCTTGTGTGGCAGATTTATGCTCCAGTGTCAGGAAGACTGCTCTGATATGACGGGCTGGGAGGTAGGCCAGGGGCATGACTTCATTTATGAATTTATGCACGCACTGATCGGTCCTGTATCATTTCTGCAATTAATATATTATAAGAATTAAAGTATCATGTGATATCTTTTGAAACAGTTTCATTATCATAATCTGTTCTATATAAAACTGTTGTGGTACATGTACCTGAAGTCCCAACTTTTGTCATTTCCTCCAAATGACCTGAGTGTGGTGGAAAACACATCCACGTAGCCTCACGCTTGGGAGGAGGACACCTACAGCACGCCAGGTGGCAGTCTCACAGTCAATACTCATGACCTTCACTTGAGGAAGGTTGGGTAGGCACTCCAGCAGCTGCCAAACACCTTGATGTAGCAGAGCTTCTTCTGGGTGACAGCAAAGAAGAGAAGCACCATCTTCATTAATAATTTTGCATTTCACCTTTCAGAAAAGCAGGCACAGACGTTAATTCATTAAATGGGTCCTTTACAATCGTGAATGTACCATCTATAAACCAATGCGGGGCATGTGAAAGTTGGGAGAGTTGCCTTTCTGTAGCAAATAGAAGGTGCGCTCTTTAACGTCACCGCATAGGAAATTCTCAAGCAGGAAATCATCTAGAAACTAAAGAAAATTACCCGACGAAAACATGTTGTCTATATAGTTTACTTAATATCTGCGTATATTTTATTACCAATAATCTCCTTACTTTTAAGTACGTTATGCATTTAATACCTCAAAATCCAAGTTCTTTGGGTCTTTAGGCCGAACCAGATTATTGAAGTTTGACACTGCTGTCGCCTTCACCTTGAATATAGATTAGAATCAAGATTAGCTGAATCAATAATCACCTGTTCTTGTTAATTATCTAAAATATTACATAAGAATTCATTTAATCCCATTATCACTTAATAGAGTAGTAGCTAGTTTTAGTCACTTCGAAGCGACAGAGCATTTAAGCCTCTCGCATGCTAATTAGAACTTTAACGAAACGTCTTGACGAGTTAACGCCTTACCTTCAGATTCACCTGGGCCGGTGAAGCGAGCCTGGCTCAACTGGATCATTATGTGTATGGGAACCTTTCACAAATGTGCCTGTATTCTGAAGCACAGTTGCAGCACACTTGGTTCGCCAACTACAACGCCCGTAAACCTTCTGACTTTGTATTTGCTGAAAACCAAAGGAAAAGACATTAAATCAAAACCAATGTTTTAAATCAACAACTAATTGAAACTGTAAAATTAAAGTTATATATACTCTTTTATTATATCATCACTTAAGTCTAATATTCATATGAATTATTTCAATTATACACATTTTAATGTATACCAACCTTTTGAAAATAGGTACTAGTATATCCTTCCCTAAACGAGGCGAGGCTCCCCTTCTGTGTGCCCCTATCCAGCACTGTGTAGTCAACTTTCTCTGGTTCTCCAGGACATAATGTACCTTCTTCAGCTGAAAGTTCCATGGATCTCTCAGCTAAGTCTGTGATATCTTGTATATCAGCACAAAGGTCTTGGTCAGATCCTTCTCCTACAGAAGTCTCCAACGTTACACAGAATGACCGACTTCAGGACTGACAGATGCAGCAGCATTTCCAGTGGACTGGCACATGTGACAGCTAAAATGAAAAGTTAACAATTCCCTCTGTCCACAAGCTGTAAATGTTTTTTCTCTTGACACTCCTGTCTCACATGTTCTGTGGATCCATCTTGTGCAACAATCAAACTTGACACCATAAAGGTTCTTCCCCACTTCCCACACTTTTTTCTGCCACAGTAGGGGAAGTGATATCCACAACAAGTCTGTCCATGATCGTATACTGTCACACATTGACACACTATTTTAGTTTCTTACTGGTGTATAAGACAAAATGTTATGGATGTCAACATCTTCTTCATTATTTACAGAACGTTTCTGAGCTATTCCTTGCCCCTTCGTTATGTATCAGGAATAGCCCAGAAACGTGTAAATAATTAAGAAGAAGTTGACATCCATGACACTTCAAAGTGCCTCTCAAGAACCTTCTTACTGGCGTGTTGTGATACTATTTTTAAAGACATTGTAATTGTCGTAATCATAAATGAAACATATAAACATTAAATCTGTCATTATTTTCTCTCCAAAAATGTGATTAAAACGGGACTAGCATCACAAAATATACACTCGATAGATGTATAGCCTTCTTGATATAATGTTATTATTATTATCATTGTATTTATGTGGGGGCCTTTTAACTTCTTATGCAGCCTATTTGACCTTTCGATGCTTTTATGATGTGGTATGTGGCAGTCTGTATGCAAATTGTGAAAAAAAAACAAAGCGGGATCTCTCTCTCTCTCTCTCTTTCTCTCTCTCTCTCTCTCTCTCCCTCTCTCTCTCTCTCTCCCTCTCTCTCTCTTATGATGTGACAGATGAAAATGTAAAAGGGCTGACATGACATTGCCTATGTCCCCCAAAATATTTTCTGGATAAGTGTGAATAACAAATGTATATAATTACACATACGAGTAACTGCCTACATACATTGTGCTGCTTCTTGGTTGCCATTCATATCTCAACAGGTGTTTAGTCCATAACAACACCATTAAACTTTACGATCTTTCTTCATCAGGAAGGAAAATCGATCCGTGATGTGTGAACAAGAATGGCATTCAATACTGTGACCTGACACTGTGTCGACTACCATCATATAGCAGGTATCTCTGAAATGCGAACCAATGTTTGTCGTTAGAAGTAACTGTATCGGGATTGGGTGGTCAGGCTCGCTTACTTGGTTGACACATGTCATCGTACCCCAAATTCGTAGATCGATGATCTTGATGTTGATCACTTGATTGTCAGGTCCAGGCTCGACTATGTACAAACCAGAATATAGCTAAGTGCGACGTTAAACAATAACCAGCCATCGAACTCTTGGGAATATTAACAAATTGAGGTTTTCGATATTTACCGTGATATTTTTGAATCAAAATGGAGTGTATATTTCATGCTAAGATGAAGTCATATATCATACTCTGATCTTTCATTGTACTTACGCTTTAAGGTAATGTGTTTCTGTGACTACGTACTTGCGTGTGTATGTCAATGTTAATACGTACATGATCCCGTGAGGGGGTGTGGTTCCCCAAATGCACCGTGCTTGTAGGTGTTGTAGGCTTGGGTGTTGTATGCTCTGCTCTTTGGTGTGTTTGGTCCAATAGAACAGTTGCTTAGTCGTCAGTCTGTGGACAAAAGTTCGATTCTCTACATGGAACCCGTGTGTATTGTGTGAAAGAGATTACTATCGTGGTCCCACTTGGTTTTGTTAGAGCTTTCGGTTTCCAAAAGCGGCACAAAACTTTATCGTTCGCTCACATCATTCTAATTCGAAAGGCAGATAACAATAATGAATCTGAGTTGAAGCATGATTGTAACGCGTTCGGTCATTCACTGGCAAAGTGCCAATGCATATATACAGTAACAAGTCTGCATCTTATGAACAATCATTCTCAGAATACGGAAATACGTATGCAATTGTCCTGTTTGTCTTAGATACCTCACGATGAAGGAAGAAAGGAGTATTGCTTCCTCTTTCGAAGCGAAAATTGCTACAGTCAGACGCCAGGAGATCACGTGACAACACGGAAGCCTAAACAGTCGATAAATACAAGCGAGCAGGCTAACTTTACACATCAGCTGTCTGCGAGCCGAGGAGGTTGGAGAGAGATTACGTTAAACATGCCAAGCGCTAAGGCCGAAGTTGTGGACCCCCAAGGTAAGGTTCGAAGGGTTATTTTGACTCATTTTATAGAATTATGTCTGAAAATAGTTTTGTGGCTGTTGTCAAATCGATGGATTCCGTAGACATTGTAACAGCGACATGCATATTAACGGTACGTCCTGAAAAGCTTGCACGGTTGTACAGATCGTTTAAAGGGGGAAGTGTGCCTTTTTAAAAGATTAGGCTGTGAGACACATGTTTGTTGACACGAACAAGTTTTAATACTTTTATCCAAAGGATTGCGTTTTATCATATTCTGTCTGGTGGTGTCTGGGCTATTTTGAAATTGTAATGGCATGTCATGCAACTGAAAACCCATATGTGCAGTCAACATCGAGAAGCCTTTGTTTGACAGTAGAATATTCGGAGATGTTCCGCCGAGACATGTGTCGTCATATCGCATAATGAAGTGTCATACATTTGTCGCGGCCGTTGTCTCAAGTTTAGTTCTTGTCAGTTGGTTCGTTCCCATTAAAGCCACGTTCTCGCAATCTATCCTTTGTCTCCAGCAGTGGCTGTGGCTAGGCGAGCGGCACCGTGTGATAAATGGGAGGGGGTGGTGGTTGGCTGTCTGGGCCTGGTAAGGGCGACCCATACGCAGGAGTCTTGAGTAACGGGACAATGTTTTGAAAGGATAACTACTTCCGCGTCATAGAGATGTAAATGACATAAAAAACAGTGTGTGCTGAGGATTTATACTTTCCATTAAAACGCATTTTCCTGCAAAATTGGAGTAATTTATCGATCGTTTGAGACGATTACTCTGATCGCCGACAAACTCGGCTGTCACTTTTAATAAATATATTGAATTATCACAGATTGGATAAGTATGAATGGCGACGTCGAGTGGCTGAAGTCAGTGTCTACAAAATTCATTTGGGAGTTAACAGCGGAAACGAACGTTTTATATTGAATTATTGAATAAAACGGTATGTAATAAGCACTGACGACGATCCGGTACTTGCAATCTGTGAATATTTTCCAGAACCTTCTAGTAATGTGGTTGTATTAGAGAATTAGATTGGTGTATGAATGTAATGGCGCCACGACGGGCAAACGGGAGAAGAGGCGTGAGTTGTAATATTAGTCTGGAGATGTGTATGTGTGTGTGTGTGTGTGTGTGTGTGTGTGGTGATGGGGGGGGGGGGGGGGAGTTTTGGAAGGCGGAAGGATGGTATTCATCTTTTAGGGAATGTAGTGATTAGTGATGTGACTTTATACCCGAGTACAAAAGTCACTCCTTTAACCGACTTTATACCAGCTGAAAAGGAAATTGATCTTCGTCCAGGGCGAGCTGGATTTAATAATTCTCTCAAGGTAAGGTGTCGTTCTACGTTGACGGTGGTCCCTGTGTGACGTTTACACAGACATGCTAAATATTCCAGCACCCCAATACGAGGTTATTTTGGCTGCGGCGGCGAACCCATAAATCCGATCGATTTGTGCCACGAGTTCGTGAAAATAGCTGAAATTTATTTGGCACTTCACATGTGTAATTATTTATACAACCTTAACACGCTTTGACAAGACGAAAGGTCGCTTCCTACAGTAGTGTGTTTTTGTGTCTCTTTCGTAATGGGCACTGCAGCTAGTCGGCCAGGTCAGGCTCTATACTGCCTTTGAGCCTGGGTTACAGCACGTTGGTGGGTGCGGCAGGGTGCGGCTCTTACATGTTAGTGAGATGGGGATGAGGGTGCTGCCGCTTTATGTATGGTTTGTAAAATGTAGTTAATTGATTAAGAATAGGTTCTTTGAAAAGAAGTATTTCCTCTGAAAGATGAGGCTGAATATGAGTTTATTCACAACAATCTTTATACTGTATACAGGATGGCCATTGAACATTTTTTCTAGAACAATATATTTTTAAAATGTTGTTCTCCTTGGACAAAGTCGTGAGGGAGACAAAGGGTGTTGGCGGTACATTTACAGGAACGTTTGCTAACGATGGATTGGACAAACCAGTGGTTGATGTGATGAACATCGGGTATTGTAAGGACACGTTAACACACAAACAGCCAGCCAATTCGTTTCGACTGGTTATCTATCCACATGTATGTAATCTATTTTCACCGGTTTTCCCAGTTTGGGGCGACTCGTACAACACCAGCACTTGATCCATACATGAATAAATATTTGGAAAACTAATTTTGAAGGGGCCCACGTAAATTCTTCGAGTTACCTAAGGTTCGGCACAACCAACCTTTTACGCGTGACAACCGTAAGATGGACACAGCGTGTTTGTACATGTATATCTAACGGTGACCAGCCTCTGGAATTGTATTTGAAGTCCATTTAGTAAAGGCGGTCCTGTTCCTCAATGGTAGAAACGTTGGCCTGTAACACCTGATGTCCTTGTTCAGAGTCTCAACATCGAAGCCGATGCGTGGTGTTTCTTGCCATGATATTGTCGGAATTTCATCACAACTCACTGATACCTAGTCTCACTAGTTCACTTGAAGATAAACATCGATGGTTCAGATAGGGGATCTAGGACGTGTGACCTTCCCTGTGACCTTCATTGACCACGGGGTACGTCTGAGGCGAATTTTCACGAAGATGTCAAATTTTCAAGACGTTGTCAGCGTTCTTGCTTCTGGTGGGGAACATAGACGTGATAAAATGGAGATGGAGGATGCAGCGATAAATCGACACGTCAATACTTTGGAATTTGTGTTAGAAAAAGAAAATTTCATATTTGTCGAGTTCTAGTAAAATCGTATCGTGCAGGCGAGATGTTTGTGTACATCAGATACAAACAACGGCAAACAAATAGACAGCCACACTGTTGACAGAATCGTGAAATTCTATGTAACAATGTTGAACCAGACGCAGTGAAAACAACACACTATAAGTATTCACAGAACGGCTAACCCGTGAATTGATCTTCAGCAACCCATGCTTGTCGTAAGAGGCGACTAAAGGGATCGGGTGGTCAGGTTCGCTATCTTGAATGACACGTGTCATCGTATCTCATTGTGTGGATAGATGCTCATGCTCTGGATCACTGGCTTTGGATTGCCTGGTCCAGACTCGATTATTTACAGACCGTAAATAGCTGGAATATTACTAAGTGCGGAGTAAAAGTAAACTCACAAGTACCCTCGAACATTAAAGATGTACAGCACACAGAACCACCATTACATATCTACCCGTCGACAAACAGTCAAAGTAAACATTGAAACGTAAATTCAGCACAAAATGTGAGTTGATATGCTGGTGCCTGGTCCATGAATGCTTTTGAGCACATGAAATATATCGGGAGTAATAATAGCATGTATAGAATCATCCAGGAAGTTCAGTTGCCTCGAGAGTGTTGGGGTCGGAGTATGATATAATATAAACTTCCTTGTCTGGCGCTGTTAGTGACATGTCGTTACGCTTTTGTATATCGTGACATTTATTATCAAGGACTTGTTTCAGAAGGGAGTATACAATTACATGCAGTGTACATACTAGATTATCTCACTCGAGTATCTTTTGACATACGAGACTAGTCGATAAAGTTTGAAACCTTCGCTGGGAAGGTGTTTAAAAAGTATTAATTTAATTTACATCAAACAAATAAACCTATAAAACACGGCAGCGATATTAATTGGTGAAATGCTTCGAACGAAATTAGCACTGCCAGTCTGTGTTGCTTTGCAGGATGGCGTCCCTTAGGCACGGGTGGAAATTAGAGTTTTGGGTTCGAATCCCGGTTCTCATCGATTTAGCGCCTGGGTTTGTCTGCAGCATGGCCGTACTTCACGTTAACTCTCTCATTCTCTCACACACGCTCGTTGACACTCACTCACTCACTCACTCTCCATTGGATATATTGCTTGTCGTGCACAGTTTCTTGATGGGTTTCCCAAGTTTCCGTATGACAACATTCAGTTTATCTGTAACCCGACACTTCCTTGTTTGAGGTTAGTTATATGTCTTGTTTTCATGTTCCTTCTAATTCCTTGTATGGTAATTCATGAAACAAACATACAAATGACCTCATGTATTCCCATCTGACTGATATTTCTCTTAATCAAGCAAAGACGGGTTGTTCCCTTCCACATTATCGCCACGAATAGCTGCAACTTTACTGATGAGGCGTTAACCAATATTTACTCACTCCCTTTTTATAGATTAAATACGTACACTAATCCTGATGATATCTCGTTATCTGGCGGGTCAGGGTCTCCATGGTCTCTTCACACCGAAAACCCGAGTTCGATTCCCCACATGGGTACAATGTGTGAAGCTCATTCTTAGTAATCCGCCACTGTGGTATTGCTGTAATATTGTTAATTGCGTCGTAAAACTAAACTCACTCATAGTGTTGCCAATAAACATCAATACACTGACTCCGTTGACTCTTGTGTAGATGGTAGATGTTCTTAGATGCATGTACTTTATGTGCTTGACATTAATTTTATATTGATTCATTTTCCAGTCTAAGTAAACTTATCCTCAGAACTTTTCGTTACACTCCACCACGGAGACTCAGTGGTGGAGTATAACGACATACGCTGGGACTAAGTTTAGTTAGACTGATTCATTTTCCTAAAAAGGAAGATGAATTAATTCATTCCTCTGAATACTTTGGATGGTATTTACGTTAGTCTCTCAATGACGTAGATGAAAACAGATCACATTCCCTTAACAGTTTCTTTATTCTTAGAAGGCATTTCGCCGAAAGAGAATTTAACTTCCCTATCTGACTATGTCATCGTGAACTAACCCACATATCTTGGCATGTGTGTTTGTTTATTCCTAGTATACACATTGGTCTCGAATACTTCGGAAAATCAGAAAGTCATATATTCCGTACATATTCAACACATCCATCCTTGGAGAAAGTCAGGTCAGTTATACAAATGTGTCCGTTAGGATTCCACTTGACTTATTACACGTTATTTTCAACGATTGGTCGAGCTCGAGACAATCCAATTCGTGCTTGAAACGATTCTTGACCACTCTTGTTCAATTTTAAGTGTCAGCGAGTGTAATTACATTGGATGAAAAGGCAAAACGTAAAGATCTTGTAAATGGGAACTAACTCCTTCAAACTGCTTCATAGAAGAAAAAATGACCGCAACAGTAAAATGATATGTTATAAGCATCGATGATTTTAACTCATTACTTCAAAGTATGAACATTTACTGCAATCTTTGTGCACCAGGAAGCAGAATGAATGGTCCCGACATCCTCTACTGGTGTTAGCCAACCAGGAGTCTAATGAGTTGAATACGACCTCGATTTGACGGAAGGAAAGGGGAACTTTAGTTTGTACATTTACACTTCACTTGGCAAATTGCCAAAGTTTTTTTCATTGTGTCAACTCTCTTGTTCTTAATTTCAATAATGTCAGACACAATGTGTTATTTTTAAATAAACACCTACAATCGCCATTTCATGTGCCTCGTTCATCACTGTTGCTAACTTTGAAATAAGACAGGTAGAGCGATAAGAGAACAAAATGGTCATATATAGGTTATACATTTAAGTATATTTTGGGTTTTGTGTACCTTGTGACCCCATTAACATTTTTTGTCATTGCGCCCTGCGGCTAGAAGAGATATGACCGGAAACCGAAATGAGAGACCAAAATATGGAATATGGTGATGGAACGAAATTACCCTATAAACAAAAATATAATGTGTTACTGAGAATATTCAGGTTTGTGCAAGATTATTTCTCCGTGTGAAAAGCATCACTACACAAAGTATCACGTGTTGATAAAAACAGACGGTGTTACACCCAGTGGGTGACACGTTTGCTTGCGCTGACGTACACATTGGTTCGATTCCCCACATGACACTGTGTGCAGCCTGTTAGGCTTAATGCCTAATCGAACACCGGTAATATTCAGCTTTACATTTACAAGTAAACACGGCCCCTGGGACTGGGCTAACCTCTAGCACCCGGTGCGCTGGCTATTTGGAAACACGCCAATCGGCCAAATCGTACATTTAGCTCTCGAACAGTTACAAATCCAATGCTATGTGCTGATTTTTTTATTTTCTGACATTTTTAAGATATAGTCTTGAAAACAGTTTTCTGGCATAGCATGGATTCGAAGCATGGGTCCTGATGTTGCATATACCGAAATCAGTAGCATTGATACAAGTATTGATTCTTCCAATGGTAAATATACATTATGTGAGCCCAATGGCCAAGAATTGAAAACATCCAGAAATATCTATACTGTACTTGGGGAGAAATTATAGTCACTTGAACTGGAGTATATTAAGTAGATTGTAGAGCCACTTCAGAGTGACAGACGGTATCATGTAAGTGTTTCTATTCTCATTACAGTGGTTGTGTAATTGCTCATTCGTTCATTGTCGGGATACCAAAGTAAGAAACGTAATTTCGTTCCGATGCTGATCCATATTTTATATGGCTAATGTCACGTGTTACATTACTCCTTATGTATTCCGTTACATTGCTATGATATTTATTCGATCTACACTGTGATACCTTAAACTTTAAATTAGTGAGTGAGTGTGTGAGTTTGGTTTTACGCCGCTTTTAGCAATATTCCAGCGATATCACGGCGGGGGACACCGGAGAATGGGCCTCACACATTGTACCCATGTGGGGAATCGAACCCGGGTCTTCGGAGTGACGAGCGAACACTTTAACCACTAGGCTACCCCACCGCCCCAAAACTTTAAATTATGTATTTAATTACTTTTGTGAAATGAGACTCAAACAATCTGTCTGTCTCTCTGTCTGTCTCTCTGTCTGTCTCTCTGACTGCATGGCAAATTAATCCACAGTAATCATTCATCAGTTAATCTTAATTCAATTCCGTGTCTAACAATTCAATGCATTATGCCATTAAACCCATTATTATTCCGAACGGTCCATCCCCTGACGCTACAGGCGCCACGTATTGCACGTGCTGTTAGGGTTCATCCATATCCATGGGGTTCTGCTGTGTTTTAATGTCATCGATCATGTGCCAGATCAAAGACGGTATGCCGACTCGAGGCCGGATTGATGGGATCTGAGGCAGCCTCTAGTTTATGTCTATATTCATATGGTATTGATTCTGAAGCAATGAACAATACTAGGGATGGAGAGATATTCCATGTAGACGTTTATGTCATTTCTCGAGGTTCGATAGCGTGAAGTGACTGTGAAGTGAAATGTCGCCCCGGTAGACGCCGGGAATGGCAACCCTCGGGGAGTCAAGATGTGTATTATTATTATGATACCACAGCTCCCAACAAGACAAAAATCGACACAGGTCCTCAACCCCGTCACCGCATTGCATGTATCACATTAGTATGCAGTGTCACTGTATCAGAGAGTGAATGACGTTTTACGCCGAGGCTAAGATCAAAACTAGTGACTGATGACATGAACAACATAGCGACAACCAGTGACGTACAATCAACTATATCAACTCAATGGTCAGCCCAGGTCAGGTCTGGGACAGAACAGGCCTTCAGCAACTTATGCTAGACATAAACAGCGACTATGCTTGCCGTAGGAGGCGCCTAACGGGTCAGGCTCGCTGACTTGTTTGATACATGTCATCGCTTCCCAATTGCGCAGATCGATGCTCACGCTATTAATCACCGGATTGCATGGTCCAGACTCGATTATTTACAGACCGCTGCCCTATAGCTGGAATATTGCTGAGTGAGGCGTAAAACTAAACTCGGGTTTTCGAAGTTCTCGTAGAACGAAGAGTTCATGTTAATGTAAGTTCATGTTTATGTAAGGTACTTATCTCAGCTCTAAGAGAGCTTAAAAAATTTAGACCCTGTGATCTTACGTAAATTTCTTCCTTTAGCTAAACAGCAGCCTTAAAGCAGTAAGTTATAAATGTTACGATAACTAATAATATGAGATCAGTTCTTTGCAATTGCATCTCCCGATCAGCTCCAGATTGCGCTAAATATAAGCTGTAGATAAATATGGATATTTACCCAAAACATCGATAAAGGAATGCAGGCTAATCATTTAATTAAGTACAGCTGTAGCTTTGTTTTATATATATATATATATATATATATATATATATATATATATATATATATATATATATATATATATATATATATATATATATATATTCACTGTCTAGTACCTGTAGAGCCAACCAGTGGATGATCAGTATATAGGACATCATGTTAGATTATATTTCCTTGGGGTTAGAGGCGGCTAACGAGATGGTGAGGTCAGGCCCGCTGACCTGGTTGACACAGTCATGTCATCTGTTCCTAGTTGCGCAGGTCGACGCTCATGCTGTTCATCACTGGATGTTCTGTTCCACACTCGATTATTTACAAACCGCCTCCATATAACTGAAACATTTGCTGTGTGCGGCGTAATTATTCTGAGTTGTATTTGTGAGTGAGCGAGTTTAGTTTTATGCCGCACTCAGCAATATTCCAGCTATATGGCGGCGGTCTGTGAATAATCGAGTCTGGACCAGACAATCCAGTGATCAACGACATGAGCATCGATCTGCGCAATTGGGAAGCGATGACATGTGTCAACCAAGTCAGCAAGCCTGAAAACCCGATCGCGTTAGGCGCCTCTTACAAGTTGAGTCGCCTTTTATGGCAAGCATGTGTTGCTGAAGGCCTATTCTACCCGGTGTATTTGTGAAGTTCTTCGTGATGGAATACAGAAACTGTCAGACACATTTCTCGCTCTAACAGGCACCCTGCCAGGCATGTAACCGAAATATGCTGACTACCTATCAGATCTATCAGTTTCCGTTCAGTACGATAGTTGTAATCAATCACTGATCAACTCAATTGCCCTGTGGGTAATATCTTGAATATCTTCTTTTCAACTGACATTTTCCCACCTTTCACGCCGGCGTCGCGCGTGATTACAGAGATTCTGCTCGAACGGACAAAGTGATACGGGGAATTAAGTGTTTGAAAATACCATCTATTTAGTTTAACGTTCTAATCTCCAGACGAATAAACACCAAGGCCCAATCCGTTACAGGCACAGTCCGAGTGATTCCTCTGTACATTCCTAGAATATCTAGCTGTATGGAATTGCTTTCACAAATGGTTTTATTTTATCAACGGGTTAATTTTGAACACCAGGAGAGAGTATCTATTCATTCAATTACATGAAGCAAAACACGACAGTCACCTGTCAACCAACAACACACAGAACACAACATAATTGTCAAAACATCGCCGAATTTTACAAGTTCATATTTCAACATGTCTGTTGACTGAACTCGCTTACGACTGTGTTGGAAATCGCCAAGCTTGTATTCTCTTTTAATAGGATCCAAATTCGAAAACACAAATATTTGGCTCAAACACCTGAGCTCAGACAGCCTCGCTTCCAGGGCGGTGTCACGGAGCTGTGTTTATTGTAAAGAGCTTGTTGTCGCTGTTGTGTGTATTTTCATGGTCTAAGTCATATTGCTTTTACCTGTGACAAATTCATAGAGCTTTTAAGACTGGTATGACAGGGCGTAGGCGACGTCACGCGTTTACAAGACATCTATTCTCAGATCAATTTGTCCGAGGGCATTAGTAGATGTACTTTGATGTTGTATGACGTTAGTAATCTTGTCAAAATAGCCAAGTTGTTTCCCGTGTTACGGGACAGCGCTGTGGTGATCTACAGTGCTGTTATTTTTGTTAATGACAGCTGATTTGAAATGTATATCGTGTTCGTGAACATCTGATAATACGCCAATGTTGTGTTCCACGTCTGTTCCAGTCGTCAATGATTGTAACATTGTTTCCAATATTCGCGATGATAATGTCCAGTTCAAACCGAATACCTGCTTCACCTTAGGTCTTTTCTTACATAGCTGTCTCGATGTGAAGTACAGACATTATAATCTACTCACTCACTCACTCGACCCCAGCAGAGGACATATCTATTCAGCAGAGGACATATCTATTCACGATGCGAATTACAATGTGAATAGGAAGGTATTCTCACTGGTTTTGTGTCCTTTGTCATTCTATGTAATTCAGTTCCGTGTAATTCATTTACATTGCATGTATGTAGTGAGGGGGATGAACAGTAGGATATCAGTATAACATTTGAAATAGCTGACTTGTAAACAAATTGACTGACCTTTAGGAGAACTGCTATCTCTCTCGAGTACACAAACATCTAAATATTATGGACGCTGTTACACAATATATGCCAGTGTTGGTGTATCGCGTAACCAAGGTCACGCTGACCTGGTTATTAGGTTATGGCGTTGTAACAAAAGCAGCTCAGGGGCACAAGGACAATATGTACTGTGACATTGTTCTCAATGCAGCTGTCGTGATGGTGTTATTATTTTATTTTTTTATATGTGAAAATGAAAAAAAAATAAAAATGTGGACTGGATTTAATGCGAGTTAGTTCAGGTTTAAAAACGAGGTGTATAATCAACAAATGACAAATAGTAAGTAAACGAATACAATCAAATAGATATTAGTCAACTTACTGAAACGTGACGGTTTTGGGGGGTGTGAATGACAATGACGACGAAGTGTAGAATCTATTCGGGAATCAGAACGTCGTATCTCAATACATCTTGCTGACCAATACTCTCTCTCTGTCTGTCTTCTCTCTCTCTCTCTCTCTCTCTCTCTCTCTCTCTCTCTCTCTCTCTCTCTCTCTCTCTCTCTCTCTCTCTCTCTCTCTCTCTCCAGATGTGACTGCCTGATGACCCTCTTGCTCTGTAATCACAAACTATTGCTCTGTAATCACAAACTACCATATTTACAAACTTCCTCTTCCCCCTATTATCTCGTCAGAGAGCGCACGTGATTGCATGGGTCATCAGTCAGATGATCCCAGGGATGCTCACAACACCTCCCACAGCCGGTGCCCGCTTTAAGCTTCCTCCAGGGATCCTAAAAATCCTAGTATCCAGGAACCCCCTACTGCTGACTGCCACAGCTGTGGCTTTAATAGATCTATGTCACCGCGGATTACCCATTCACTGCCAACATTATAGTTTTAGCATGTCGACTTCTTAAGTTAAACTTCTCGTAGGAAGTTCATTACATTTCACAACATTACTTCCGCCAGCCATTTTAATGTTGATTCAACACACTTCACGTACTCAAAAAACAAACTGAGCAGCATTTTGATTTACTGATTAAGGAGAACTAAAATATATGTTGATAATGTCTTCATGGTTAGTTGTAATATTTTTCTTGCTCGTCTCGAGTGCGTGAGTGAGTCAACAGTTAAAGTCACATCGGCAGTATGTCCGCCATATAGTGACTTTACGCTATGATTTATCGATTGTAAGATGTTTGATGTATAGGCCTTCCCGTAGTTCGACTCTACGGCTCCTACGGCCATTCATCTAGAGAATGCAAAGTAATGCATTGTATATGTTTTGTTCCCGTCTCCCCATCATGTTAACGCCAATTTGTTTCAATCATGTTTAGCGAGCAAAGTTGATTTCAAAAAGATAAAAAGTTATCATTAACTTCGACCTATTTTCATCTCCACTCAAAACAGCTACCTTCATACTTGTACTCATGTACATGTATTGCTGCAGGGGAGATACATGAGTCTTATATGTAATTACTTAACGATATTTATAATGTGAAATGTAACTGACTTCGACTAAACAAACCCCTGACTGATATAAGAGCAAAGATCCCTCTGGAGGGTACAGTGGCATGTTTAGGGTAGTGTGGGTCATGTAGTATAGGACATTTTATTTGGATTCAGTTCAAGATTACTTTGGGCACTCGTCCACTTATGACCACGTTCTCCAAGTCAGCTGATGCTTACACGTCTAAGACATGCAGTTTAGTAGTGTTTACTATCGCTGCACATAATTTAAATATATTTTGTACTTTCCCCCCATCTGAATCGATCCCAGCAGCCTATATGTCTCATAGTTGAGTTCAAGAGCTCGAGGGGGTCAGCACCAGTCAGTGTTTGATTGACGGCTCGGGTCACAGATCATAAAATCAATCAGTTATTTGTCTGAAATAGACTGTACTATTTACATGCCGTCGTCACATTGCCGGGAAAGTTCTGATTCAGTCACAAACAAATCATAAGTCCTTTCTACACCTCCATACAGGGAATTCACGATATGAAACAGAAATCGAAAACAGTACTGGTCCTTCAATTATATATTTTCATTTATATTTCGATGTTTGTTTAACTTTATTTCCCTGCTGCAGGTGGAAAGGCGTATGGGAAATTATTGGAGCAGTATGAAGCCAGACTAGATGAAACCAACAAGGTAATGTCTCAAGGATATGAATAATATTTGCAATGTTACTGAACACATGAAACAGGAATAATTATTATGATCATTGTGATGTTATGATGTGTAAGTATAATTCAGGACGTTTAATGACAGAATGATGAACTGTATAACATGAATCATCAGAAATAGTAACAGAGACTGCGCTGACACAGAGGTTCAAACAATGCCATATGCCATCGCGAGTTACGTCCCTTCTCTCATCGACGGAAAAATTATTGGTTGTGATTTTATGGCGCACTCCTATTAGACACTCATTATATTTGCCTCATTTATTTGGGGAAACGAATTTTATGCATTTTTACATAATATAAAAATGTATCATGTATGTCATTGCGAGCAGGGTTGTACGCAACTGTGTTTTGGCTGTCATATCACTATTATAACTAAGTGCACCAGAGAGAGGTTTGGTTGCCCTGACAGTTATTATTACAATTGTTATTATTCAGAGATTCATCGAGGATAACGATTTTAAAGATGTGGAGGACCTGCCCGAGAAACTTGAAGCCTATAAGCGTGAGTTGTCATATTGGTGCATCAAACGCGTGAAGAGGGTCATGCAGGACTTCCGGTCATGTAGGACTTCCGGTCCAACTGAGTGTAGATGATCCAGTACATGTTGTCATATGACCAACGGTGTATTACTGCATACATTACTCAACATCCTGTCGTCAACAGGATATCGTATTACTAGCTGTTGACCACGAATATATGACTCATGTAGATTTTGACTCATTTTAGGTTATTAATGAGAGAGTTGAGTAAATGATGTATCCTGAAAGTGGAAGAGCGAGACCATCATTGGGTTTCGAAATGTTTAACTTTATGTGGGTTCGGACCCTGCACAAAAACGGGTTCAGGTACTAGTCGATATTTAGCGAGTGAGTGAACTTGATTCGTACGCTTGGTTTAGTCTGGAATATTGTCATTACTATGATGCAAGTCCTCTGAGAGTCCATGCTTTAAATCAGTACTCCTGTTTGATATCATTCAATCTTTCTGAAAGATATCTTTTAGACAGTACAGTTCAGAAATTCCGAACAGCACTTTCAGATGTAGTTCTCGCGATCTTCCTTGAAAAAAGAAGACATTTAGGGATATCAAGAAGAAAACCGATTTTGTAAATGTTGCACTTATCCTTAGGTAGAAGATGAATGCCATGTCTTCCTTGTTTGTCCATTGCATCCTAATATCAGATAAGCATACACAAAGAAATATTTCTGTCTGAACCCCCGAACAGACAAATTCAACACCCTCATCTAAAAGATCAATACAGTTACAAATACCATATTACAAATGTGATATTATTTACGACATATACATGAACTACCCGTCAAAAGTTTAGACTCACTAGTGTAAATGTATCCACGTACTTCAATCACAGTTCTAAACTAAATACTACAAAATATTCCACACTGTTTAGAGGTACTGTTTACATATGAACTGATGTATTGTTAAACAAATTCGTAACGTTAAAATCCTTAGTGTAATGAGTTTAATAAATGATGACATAGAGCTTATTCCACCGTAGGATATCCATTGAATCCTCAGCATAATTGCTGAAGTATTCACCTTTCAAATATTCCAAATTATCAATTTCATGTTCTCTGCGTTTCTGCAGAGCCTTGACAAAGCCGAACTCGCCAGTATTATAATCGTTATTGTTTTGCTTATATCAGCAACTATCTTGACAGGGTTGGTCCATTGTTATGACAAGAACATATCAGTGCGATAATGTTACCGCTATATTTCTACCCAGCTTGACATGTTACAACTAAAACCTTGTGTGTAGTGATACCTCTTTAATCCAAACACCTCTTTCCAAACCATTACTCGGGTGAAGGGCCGTGTAATCATATATGCATGTATGTATAAATACGTATATCTTTGATACGTTTTACCTGTGGTAGGTCAACTGATGTGAACACTACTTGACGTATTCCGTATTACATTTGAAACAATGTATTAGAGTATTATGTTTGCTGAATATTTTGTGTATGTGATTTCCATTAAACCTCACTCTTTGTCAGATATTTGATCAATCGTCATTATCTTCTATTTCAGTCAAATTTATGGAGTGTGATCGTGACCATTCGGGGGACCTCGGTAAGTGATGCACCTTTGTTTCACGGTTTGTTTAAAGCCACGAACTGTCACTACCCACAATGCTGTGCGCGCGTAACGATCCTGGTTAGAATTTGTGTCCGGCACCCCATTTGTGTCGTAAGAGATGACTTCCGGGATCGGGCTAGTCTCGCTGACTTGGTTGACACATGTCATTGCATCCCATTTGCGTGGACTGAAGCTCATACTATCACTCGATTGTTTTGTCCAGACTCGATTATTTACAAACCGGGGTCCAGATTTTCGAAGCTCTAAGATGTAAGATAGTCGTAAGTTAATGTCAATCAGAGCACTTACGTCTATCAGAGCGCTAAGAGAGCTTCGAAAATCTAGACCTAGAGCCATATACAGCTGAAATATTGCTAAGTGCGGCGTAAAACAACAAAGAAAGAAGTCTACAATACCAGCTGTGTCTATCTTACCGTCTCCATTACATTATGGCCAAACTATGACAGCTTGATAAGATCACATGCAGAAACTTCCATCGTGCTTGAGTGTCGTTTGATTAGATGACATTTTTTTAAAGCTCGGGTTTTTGCACAGGGTAACACAACAATGAAAGTGATAGTTTGTGCGACTATCTGCTTTTCAATCTCATGAAAGAGACACCACAAATCTGCTTCAAATATTACCCATGTAGGGAATCGAACCCGGGTCTATGAGTTGACGAGAGGACGCTTACCCACTAGGCTACGCTACCGCACTCACTTAGATGGCAGTTATGATGAAACTCCGGCGTAATGAATGTTCACTGTAAAGCCTCCAGCAATGCGTTTATCCACAATGTGTTTGACCCTGCCCTCCCAATACACAGATGCTCCAGATACACTTAAAGACTGAAGTCACGTTTGTTATTTGTGTGTTTATTTACATTATCGTGATGACTATTGCAGACATGATGGATGTGAAGTATATGTTGGAGAAGCTGGGGCAGGCAAAGACGCACTTGGAGCTGAAGAAGATGATCCAGGAGGTGGACACTACTAAGTCCGGCACCATCAACTACAACGACTTCGTCAGGATGATGCTTGGGAATAAGTCCTCTGTACTCAAACTGTGAGTCGTGCTGTCATCAAGAACCGTGTGCGGACGCGTATGTGTATGTGGCGTGTGTATGAGCTTTCCTGTCTGTCAGTGTTTCAGTGAATGAGTGAGTATAATTGCGTAGTGCGTGCATGAGAGAGTGGCGAGTGCATTGTTTCTGTATGTCTGTGATCTAATACAGACTTCCAAAGAGATAGTATGTTATTTCGGTAATAGTTGTGATTTTAAGTATTCCATTCCACTCATTTTTCCCCAAACACGCTTTATCTGTCCTGTTATAAAATCACTAAGTCAGCATTGACTCGTGAACGAGCACAGGGTCACAAGTATCTGTGGCTCTGTTGGTCGGGACTCGTTCGTCACGACGGATTTAGCACCAGGATGGCCGTAATTCTAATTTAGTGGAAAGAGATCTAAATCAAATATCCTGCTGATGCTAACATCCCCATATAGCAATGAGTTCAGTTCCGGTCTTTCGTTCGGTCTGTACTAAGGGACTTCACTATAGTGAAGGTCCTGGTGGTCAGCTATGGTGCTAATCCGGTGTAATGAATTGCGTTCCTTAGTTTTCTAGGACCAGTCTACAATGTGCTCGAATCCCAGTTTCGTCTAGATTTTGATCATCGGTCTTTCCGATGCCATGACTTTCATTAAAATTATAAACGTCCCCTTTGGCTTCCATGTAACTTATTTATTACATAAATATGATATTTTACATAAATATGATACAGTGAGTAGGTATTGTTTTACGTCGCCTTGAGCAATATTCCAGCAGTATCACGAAGGGAACATCAGCAAAGGGCTTCACATGTTGTACCCATTTGGGGAATAAACCGGTGACTTCGCCTTGACGAACGAACGCTTTAACCGCTAGGCTGCCTGCCGCCCTTACACCATGCAGAACTGCACAGCTCTCAGAATGAAATGTCATCCCTGTAAGACTACTGTGATGAACCGACTGGAGATCAGCGTGTTTTACATGCTCTAATAACTGACTTTGTTTATTTTCTCATCTAGTATCCTGATGTTTGAAGAGAAGGTCAAACCCATCGAAAAACCAGTCGGTCTTCCACCAAGGAGAGATATTAGTAGTCTCCCCTGAAAACGCAGATATTGATTACGTCATAACAACAGGATCTCTGGGTCGTCTTCAGTTCATCACGTGACCACCTACTGCAGCAGTCTCTTTGCAATTAGCGATTTCTTCTGCATATTAGTGCTTTGTCAGAACACCTCTATGACGCAGCTCATTTTTCAAGCAACACAACAAATGAACTCGAGAGCAGTTCCTTTCAAACATCATTGATTGCACATACATATATGCAGGACGAGCATCTTTGATAGGCCACAGATTCATGGCATTCTCAACCACTATACATGTACACATCTGCTAAGTTCCTGTTAAATTTCAGTCGTTATCAGTGAGATATAAGAGAGGTCAAGATCATTTTGATTTTTACATTCTGATTTTTAACTACCATTGTACGTGTCTGTCTTCATAGCAACGCGCATATTCGCACAGACATATGTCGCGGAACATGAATGCACAATGTGAGCACTTTTGCAATTAGTTTCAAAGTTTAGCTTATCTTGTTAGACAAGCATAAAACTCGATGCTTCATAATACTAAGGTGTACATCATAACTTATAACTAAAGAAAGAGAAGAGAATTGCTTGGTCCTTGGTTTACTCTGAGTAGTATAGATTTAGGTTGGGTCCTCTTTGTCGATTTATGAACAGTTCGGAAACTGCTTCACTTCTATATATGTCTGTTTTTGTAACTGTGCTAGTGTTTACTCTAGGATTTGTTCGTTTACTGCCACAGCTGCACGCACCTGCATGAAGCCTGGACATTGGCGTTCACATCAAGCGGTCATTTGTACAGATTTACTTTTTGTATATATTGTGAATAGAATTTTGTATCTCAAGAATAAAGAATTGAGAAACACGACGGGTTGCTGTGTTGTATCGAAGCTTCAAATACAGATTTGCTGTAGAACTTTGTAAAGCAAAAGGAATGTAACGACTGTATGTGTGCGTATATATGTGTGCGTGTGCGTGTGCAAGAAAATATCCGTTGTGATTTAATGTAAATTCGATTAATGATGCCCTGTTATTGCTCCATCTTACTGGTCTTCAGTACACCAACGCTTTCCATAGGAGCCGACTGACGGGATTGGTGTCCGGTTCTGATGGTTGGCACGTGTCATCGTATCCCAGTCGGGTAGGTAGGAACTCATGCTGTAGATTGTCACAGGAGTGTCTGGTCAAGACTCGGTTATTTACAGACCACGGCCATATAGCTGGAATATTGCTGAGAGGGGCATTAAACAGCAAGCAAAAAACAACAAACAAAACAACACACATACAATGCATAAATTGTAACATAGATGCGCCACGTAGGCTGTCAATGACAGATCATATCTTTCAATGCAGGCTCGGTGTCAACAAGTAGCATCATTTAATTTTAGTATTAGGGTATTGCGTATCTGCGGACCGGAACATCGACCTAGGGCTAATTAGACACAAAATTTCTCTTCAAGACAACGCACCCTGTACACACATAACGCGTACACACCTTGTTCTATAGGTCCCTTGCTTTGCCAAGAGAAAACATTCCATGGGTAAGCATGATGCGATTAAGATTGGGATATGAAATATATCGTACGGACATAAATGCATTACACATATACGCCCTCTATTTACCGCAGAGTGTTCAAATTCCCCGAATTCCCTCGAGGTGAGAGGTTCACGACGGCCGACTTCACAAATAGGTAAATTGTAATACTCAACTCGAGATTCTGATATATAGTTTATGATCACTGCAACAAAAAACGTAGCGCCGTCAAAAGGAGGCAAATAAATCTCCCAGGCGGTCACACATTAATCAAATTACGTTATGTGTCCGGAGGGATTTTAATGTGAGTATACAGAGATGCACAATACCTGCAAAGGGACCTCTTTCTATCATAGAGGGCAATCTAAGGTGATGATACTCATCGCATTCAAAACAAACTTCAAAATCAAAATCCCATGGAAACTGCAATAATTCAACATAAATACTCGGATCCCCATTAACAGGCACAATATGTTAACCGCAATAAACGGCATTCAGCATTCGATTTGATGTTTAAATGGCATATTTACATTTGCATCATGTATATGTGACTGAAAAGATACATGTCTCTAAACTAATGAACGTTTACAAAGTAATAAATACGGTTCAAAGTTATTATTAATACTTGTGCTGTAATAATGTACAACCGCGATGCGCAGGTTTTCAAACAAGGGGCATAACTCCGCAAGGCTTCAGTCTCAAATCGTCGCTACGAACACACGCAGCCTGTCCCCTCTTGAAAAGTTATTTGCGCAAGTACGACTAACAAATCAGCTATTTGATCCACATAAGAATATTATTGTAGGTGTAAGTCTTGGGTCTGAACATATGCCCAAGATTCGGTTAATCGTTCAATCTTTCTGCATATCATACTTAGTCTGATATGAATGATTCAGCAAATGTCCCATGAGTTGACAATTCTTCTAGCTGTGCGACCCGGATCTGATTCCCATCATGGGTGCAAGTTATGAAGCCCATTTCTGATGTGCCTGTCGTGACGTTATTAAAATTAAACTCAGTCATTCAGTCACTTACTCAATCAATGGCGGCACGGAACAGTCACAAGTCGCTTATGGGAAACATACGATTCACTCTTTAAATAGCTTATGTACCGTGAGACACAAAATGTCAACCGGAAGAAATCGTTGTAAATATATTGATATATTGTGTGCACTTTTTCACAAGTGCGATCAGAGTGGATACAAACCACGATTTGTTAGATTAGCCTACACTTACATCACGACCTTGGCATTCAAAACTGACAAGGATGGACCTCGCCTACGTGGTCGACAAAGCCATAAGGAGCGGTTGGGTAGCCTAGAGCTTCCGTTCGTCATACAGAAAGCCCGGTTCGATTCCCCGCATGTGAAGTCCATTTCTTGTGTCCCAATCGCGATATGGCTGGGGCATTGTTAAAAGCGGCGTAAAACAATACTGTCACTTAGTTCGTCCAAGCCAAGATGTATGACAGTATCATATACGTGGTCTGTCAAAGGTTACTGGTTTGGTAGATAAGGAAACATACAAATGTAGGAATACAAACCTTTTTATATATTTTGTACACGGAATGACGATGCAGATTTGCATTCCAGGATGATGGTTATGTCATGCTGAAATATCACATGTCACCGTATCACGACAGCGTGGGACGTTGTCATAATATCGTCCACTTGTTTGTCGTAGCCAGTCTCCTCTGGTTTCAGCTCTACATATATCTGGAATGCCGCTTTCCGCGCCTCAAAACAACAACCAGTGACACATTCATGTATGATTTTATGTACATAAAATATCCCAATAAATATGCAGATAAACATGCCGATGGCGACGTGCAAGTACAAGCAATATGCCCATTATTAGATATGGACTTTGACAGCAATACTCATTGCAACATCCTTGGGGCTCGCATACATTTGAAATAAATATGTACTTTACTAAAATATATATCTATGCGATTTGCATGGATAAAGTCAAACATTGCTTTCAAAAACAAGAAACGCCCTGAGATGAAATAAATATGGAACTAATATTTCTCAAACACAAAACCACTTTTCACAGGCCTATAATACTTTTAAAAAACAAGCTAAAGATAGAAAACCGTAAGCTTTCAAGCCTGGTTGTCTTTTGCGCTATTAAAATGTGTGTGTGTGTATTATATTTTGTCTTAGCCTGTTAGGGTGTGACGTCGCACGCTCATCAGCCCTGAGTTAGCACCGAACTTCTCTACCTTATTACACTCTTTTGATTGGACGGCTATCATTAGCGCATTACAATCGAATCAGACTAAAAGATCGATGATATCAATGGGGCTTCTTTTCTCAAGTCGACATGTGGTTTGTTTACCAACCAAAACCAACGGGCACAGAGCCAGGAATCATAAATACCCAATACAGGATTCGAACACAGAAGAAGTGGGATGTTTGACAGCGTTGTGGAGTTAAGGGATATTCTATAGAACATTACATGTCAACCAGAAAATGCAAGAGTTACCGTTGTCCTGAGAAAACCTACAGCAACGCTCATGATCAACTGTTGGAGACCTGACCCGTATCTCCGCAAAATCTGCTATTGCCGATATCTAATATTCAACACTTACGACTGCCATTAGACATTACGACGAACGTAACTTAAATGTCTCACTTAAGAGAATGAACAACGTCAAATTTCAAGAGAATCATGATATGCCAGGAAATGTTAGATTATGGTACGTCCATGTGACTGGTATCAGCATTTCAGTCGGAGTACTCTCTCCAACATGACAATGCTTTAAACATGGATTACAGGACTCCACTTTACTGAAAGGAGACCCGGTCTGACCATTTTATGGGGTTCCCTCCCATTAGTCGCACACGTCACTTGGCACACTCCGATTTTTCCAGTTGTAACAGACAACGGTAGCTACCTGAACTGACATCAAACCAGGCCTGACTGCAGGAGGTAAGGTGCAGGGAACTGAAAAAGTATATATGGTGTGGAACGTTTACATTCCATTCTGATTCTCATCATTAGATTGTCCATATACTGTCAGCACGCCTGAACTAACAACGTGGGTATAAATACCTCACTTGTCGTTAACCTTGTGACTTCTGGTCTTAGATTAATCCGCGTCAGATGACGTTGTCACGTGAACCTTTGTTTCAAAGCCGGACAAAGCAACATACGCATCACCGTTACAGTTAGGCACCAGAGCACTATAACAACTATTTTGTGCTCACAAAGCACACAGTGCTTCTTGCAACTAACACCTGTGTAATACTATGTGTAATACTATAGTAAACACTTGCATCTTGAGCACTATCTGATGCTGACGCTCCCTCAATGAAACAACCCTGGATCCACGAGCATATAAAAGATGCACCTAAATAACCGGTGATCAAATAAGAAGCATCTCTAACGCAACCGACAACGCATTGTTTATGTTTGTGAAACCGCCACGCAATTAATTTCGAGGTTAGAATCCGGATGGGCAGCGATTCAGTACGGAGCTACCTTGGTTCCTTAGATCTGACCCCGACCAACTATCACTGCAAGCACCTCCTAATGAAACAGCCCAAACATAAATGTTGACAAAATACTACAAGCTACTGAAGAACTAAAATTTAAAGGAATAACCTAATTAGAGAATACCAAATTAGTATTTAATTTTGTGTTTTTCACACGTACCATTGCATTACATCAGGTATTATAAAATGCCCGGCCAGAGAAAACCTGAATTTGATCAAGACAATACAAACGTCATTCAAATGTTATTGGACAAATCACTCCAAACGTAAGGCCCAAACACATGTACAACAGTCAAATCCCTATCACTTACATGACAATCGAATGAACGGTTTATTTAATGTTTTATCAACGTCAGACATGGGTTACCTTTTTTCTTTCCATGCAGTTTATCGAGTGGTTTTATTCCGACAAGCGACACACACAAAATGATCTACCCTGCTTTCGAGTCTACGGGCAGCTTGCAGTCTTTGGCACACTTTGATATCAACGACCCTTGAGACTTTGTCAGCTGTACGTAGTAATGCAGCATATAATTTACATTCCATTTGAATCATTCGGCATACACATAAACAGTACATTCTCTAAGTAAGGATTTTCAGATAAATATCATCCTGACTAGCTATTCTCGAAACACTGGTAGCACTACGAACTTCGCAAGCCCCTTCTACGCCCATTGGCTATGATGAACGTTAAGAATTCTTAGGGCTACGCACGTTTCGAGAATAAGGGCGCTGGAATTCCTATACATGTACCAGACGGGTGGTTAGGGTAACCCGGTGGTTAAAGCGTTCGCCGAAGACTCTGGTTCGATTTCCCACATGGGTGCAGTATGTGAAGCCGTGATATTGTGCTGGAATATTCCTAACAGCAGCGTAAAGAGGCCTTCACACGACAAACTATAGTTTGCCAACACATGTAGCTGTCACACGTCAAACACAACTTTCGTGTCATGCGAGTGTCACGTCCCTAGTAGTACGGTCTCGTGACAATTTCGTTGACTGCAATTCGTCGTTTCTGAACAACTCGAGTTTGACACCACCAAAAGTTGTAACAATAGAGACCGATCCTATTTCTTGACAACAGTTTCACAACTATGAAGTTGGTGGTGGTGGAGATTTGTTGGAATGTTCACACTCTCAAACCCGTGTTTTACTACATGTGTTGTCAAAGTTTGTCCTGTGAGGGCCGGTTAAAACCTCGCTTACTCAAATACACGACGATAGGTAACAGAACCCTGTTCAGCAATACTGTGTTATCGTTAAGACAGTCGCGACGCTTATATGTTAACGCAACTTATTAACCATGAGTTCACGTTGTGTAAGGAAGCCAACTGTCAGCAATATTAATTCTGTGGACTCAAATGGTTGTGATATAAACGCAGATGGATTTGTGAGGTGTCACAAAACTCCCCGAACGTTATTCCATCATACGCTCATATGCAGGGATACTAACTACAAAAGTAATTCATAACCGTGAACAAAGTGAAAAAGGGTCGTGCAATTAAAAGTTGAGGTCTTTCGGTTGTTTCGGAATGAAATGTTCGTACCCTTTAAAACAAGTAAATCATGAACTCCGTTATCGTGATCTCCATAACAGGTGTGTGTGAGACAAGTTCCAGCATTCACACCACTTCAGTGCCACATTTGTTATCTCGGTCAGCGCTCGCTGGAATCCATAATTATTGTAAATTTTGCATGCGCATCCTAAATGAACGGCGCTGGCCAGTCATTGTGATCAATATGTGATCATTAGCGTGTCCATTTCAACCCCTCACGAACATGTGTAAACTAAATATCCGTTCTGCATGCAATACACTATTTTTTACAACAAAATGGCCATGGTAGGAACTTCATGGGGCGGTATCTCACTTGAGACTGATTATAGATCATTACTGTAAGATCACTTTTTGTGCCCTAGGTATTATCAAACTGGCGGACTAAACCGAGTAAATCCGGAACCTCGTGGAATTGGTTTTAGCTTTATAAACAGATATGACTGTAATGAATGCTCTCACACTACGTGGTTTAGTCACCAGGAACATCTGACGTGTAAAAGACATTAATCTGAATCCACAAAATGGACACTGAATGCAAAGGAGTCAAGTGAAGGTCAGATAATTCCCACAAAGGTCATGTCATCTATACTGACCACTATAACGTTTTCGGATAAAATTCAAGCCGACAGAAACATATCCGATTTAATGTCATTTTGATTTCGATAGCTCACACTGAATGTTGTGCTGGATTGTTCTCGCTGTGATGAAGGTGGCTAAATGTCATGGGCTAACTCCGTGTTCCCCACATCGTTGTTTTCTCGAACTTCAATCTCGATGTTATCCAGTTTGGCGAAAAACTGCAAGAAAATTAGAAAAATATAATTTTATACAATTAGTACGTACATGTTGCAAAGACGCCATAGATATCGTATCCAGTTGTGGCGTTGTCAGCGCCTTACGTCATTTATGAACTGTGAATTACGTGTTTTATCAACAGGATGTATGGGATTTCAGAGCTTAATGGTCCACAAAACACGAGTGTGAGACTCATTAATTCCGTACACTCTAACAAGGACACAAACAGCTTGCTCATAAGTACAAACATGTATTTGCTAGGAAATATGTTCATTGACGTTATCTGATTTGTGTTAGCAACGCCGGTGGGTTCCTTACGGTACATCGTTACCGTAAATTTCTATAGGGATAGTAACTCTGTAGATGACGTCATTGTGTCCGTCTAGGCCGGACGGCTATTCAAAGGATTTTCATGGATTATATTACGAGTAACAATAATAGCCTTCGCTCTAATATGACATCTGAAAGTTGCCTTTGTGGTTTGGCGCCACGATGGCCCTGTAAATAACCAGTTTAACGAGCTAATCAGTGTCAGTGCCGGACCACCGAGAACTAAACCCAGTTTCATGTCACGTGGGTTTGATCAGCACGGGGTATTATGGGTCTAATATTCCCCTGAAATCCGGAAATCCCACGGGGATATACTAGTAACTTACGTGACTGTGTTACAGTTGATAATGCCATACTTGTTGCACATACCACGAGAACAGGACCGTGACTATAATGACCAGTCTCGCCATATTGCAATAGGCAAGGCAAGATGGTGGTAAGCGGAAACCCAGTAGGAACCAGTGGTTGATTACACTCATTACAGAGACGATGTGCTAAGGTTACCAGATGGTGGGTCAGCGCTCATGCTTTCGGTCACTGGATTAACATTAAGTCAGTTGTGTACAAGTACTGCTGACAGAGGTTTTTTACAACCTTCACCACATCTCAAAATAGCCGAGATCAAAACTTAATCATGTCAATTCTCCACAAGGATCTCACACTGGCCGAGGTGAATGAGACAAGGCTTCAACACGAGGACATGACCTAAGCGGGAGAACATACACATGTACAACGAGACTGATAATCCCCGTGGAACAATTCTCTGATCAGGGGCGTAAGCTACCATTATGAGGAAAAGCCCGGGCTAACACGTGATTTGTGCCAAAAGCTTGGACGAACCCATAATGCTACCTAAATATGTAAGTTTTCGAAACATATCAATCACTTGTTTATCTGATCCGATTATATACAGGCTGCAGTCCTAGATATTGCTCACAACAACCTCACCTTTGGTGGTTTTCAAGGTGTCTCGGATGTTTACATGCCACTGAGCCTCTACTGAATGAGTCGTTTATGCTATCAACCACTTGTTTAACTTGCCCAGACTCAACATAGTTCTGCTCTTGCTGACTGCTGCCTTAATCAATATGGACATGGTTTGAGTGAGTACAGCAAATAAAAACAAGTTCCATTTCCTCAACACCCAGATATAAATCATATTTATATTGTAATTATTAGGTTTTGAGGCTTTATTGAGGTTTTCTGCAAATTGGTTAAAACCTTGATTAAATGGATTTAAAGCTCAAAAATCTCTTCTATCATTTCCTCCGCATGAATAATTTTCCCATCTCAAACCTAAATTCGAATAAAGTGTGATATTATTTGACGAATTGGATACAGCTATAAATTGATGAAAACGTTTTATCAAGTTTCCAGTTTTACGGGTTTTAGTGTACTCGATTCTCTAAAGTTCCACCATTTGAAACAACAGTTAATTTTCTATCGATGTAATACAGTCATCACCAAGGTCGTTCGCGTAGATATCGGCGTGGTCCAGTCAGAATGGAACATTGCGGCCGTCAATGTAAACTACTCAATAATATGCGTACATTTGAAAACATATAATGTTTATCTCCTTATTGAACTTCAGCAACAGACATGAATACGACCTTTAAAAAAGAGACTTTCATACAGACCACTCGCGTAACAAAACTGACAATTGATGAACACCCCCAGTTTCCAATGCGCTACTGCCCAAGTTCCCATATGTATTTGTCCTCAAGTTGGCTATGTTATCTTCATCAACATACCTCCTTCCCGGCTTTCTGTCGCCTGTAGTCCGCTTTGATGAATGCTACAAGAAGAAAACATACGTTATGTCAGGCTTACCGTGAGACCTAGTTTTACCATAACATTCCATAACATACGTTATACTTGGGATTGCGATACGTTTAGACTAGCACCAAGTCTCTGAATATGTATGCTTTTTACAGCAATAAATAAACTAGTTTCATCAAGCTAAAGGTATCTAATAATACAAACGATATTATTCAACAACAACTTTAATTTCACTGTGCACTACGTCTGAGATATTAAAGTTTGTATGTCAACCACACATACAGAATAAACAAATTGAAAAACTGAAATAAATCCATTTACATTGAATAGGAGCCTTAGGGAGACCTGAGATTCAGAACCTGAGGAAATCTAGTTATGCTTCATATAGGGCTTTAGCACTGCAGAGAGGGCTAGACGGTACTGAAAATAACGTGTTTCAGGGAAATCTACCGTGAAATCAGTCCCCAGTATAACGTCATGTTAACCGTAACGATACATACTACCCTTTCTTAATGTCACAGTGTCTTCATAGTCTACAATAGGAACTGCCCGTTAAGGTCCGGGGTGCAATAGGCCTCCAACAACCCATACTTCCATAAAAGGAGATTTTGTTTATCGAAAGAGGCTACTAACGGGATCGGGTGGTCAGGCTCGCTGACTTGGTTGACACACGTCATCGGTTCCCAATTGCGCAGATCGATGCTCATGCTGTTGATCACTGGATTGTCTGGTCCAGACTCGATTATTTACAGACCACCCCCCATATAGCTAGCATATTGCTGAGTGCAGCGTAAACCTAAACTCACTCACTCTCTCACTCACTCACTCATTACAACAGGAACATAGATTCATGTCTTATTGTCCAATCTAGTTACCTTATGGTTATATCCATAAACGAAAATAAGCATTCTTCAGGTGTTTTACAAAATCTATGAATAATATAATCAATGTGAATGAATCTGAATGTGTTTCAGCAATAGTACTCAGCAGCTATATCTTCGAGAGCCACATTTAAACGTATGTATGTGGGGTGGTTTTACGCTGCTTAAACAGCATTCCAAATTTAGTCAAATGTACTCGACAATAAGATGGTTAATTTACGACAGCACCAACACACCGAGTACTCAGCTGGATGATCGCCAGTATTAACCATATTCCAGCAAAATCACCACGGGTCACACCAGAGTTGGACTTTCCACATTGAAATATCGTTTTTTTATATCCTGTGCTAGCTATTGCAAACGGGTGTTTGGTTGACAAAATGAAAACACTGTTGATCGTTTTGGGAAAAAAAATCTTTGAGGGTGCTTCACTTAAAGGGCCAGTCAAACTATAAAACATAAAATGCATGGTCTGGTGCACATGACTCGTTAGAATAAAGTTGAATGTCTGAAAACAAGTCATTCTGTTCAAAACAAGCGTTTACATCTAAACAGAAAAGCAGCCATTGTGTGACGGGTTATTTAGGAGATTAAGTATGTGGAAATTTAAGATTTGGGGGTACAGACTTAGAGAAAGGGCAGTATGAAGTTTCAGGACTGGAGACAGACCAAGGCATGATACCTCGGTTAAGGACGCTAGATCGCATCCTTTGTAACTGAGCCTTTTTAGCTGATGGCTGTGAATGATTAATGGGCCATTACCGGGAGCAAGTTGCAAACTAAGTCTATCGGAAATAAGGTATAAATGATAGAGATTTATAGTTCTTGAGTTCAGACGGTTAAGAAGAAGAGTTTCCTACCCGTCATGATGCTGCCGACTAACAGAGCCACTGCTAATGTAAGGTTGCCTGCAAGCACTCCAAAACGGTTCATCATCGCACGCATCCCGATAGTAAAGATGATGCCAAAAAACTGTAAAATCAATAGATTAATACATCAAGTATTGATCGTTCCATTGGCAGTACCGGCGTCCAAACAGTTTAACCGTCTGAGTGGTCCTGGTGGCAAATACTCGATAAGACAATCTATAAAAGGTAAGCGTTTTCAAGACAGTAATATGTTCCTGGAATCGCTATATAATGAAAGAGTGGTTCAATGCGGAATTACTGCACATCCCCAGTTTTGTAGCTATTCTGGGATACGGTCCATAAAACGGTTACAGGTTCAAGGATTAAGTGTGGTATCAATATTAGCACATACATCTTCTCCAGGAGGACCAAGCATCAGGTTTTTTCATAGTTCCTGTTGACGCCAGTCAAACACTGCAACCTGTTTACCCAAACTGGTAAACTGTATGTGACGACCTGGCGGTTAATGGTAACACCGAGGCATACAAATACATACACTGTACTGATAAGTAGGTTCGGTGTTACATCCAATTTAGCAATATTCCAACAACATAATCGTACGCGTGTTGTGTATCAGAAGGCAGCTTTATACATCGATTACGGGTGGGGAATCAAACCCAGGCTTGCGGCATGATGGCCGAACCCATCAACCTCTTGGCCATGGCAAAATATACTTAGTACAGCAATTATAATTGTTATAATAATTATAATAACTGTGAACAATATGCAAACCAACCACAACATAGTTTAAATCGTTTAGTTTAAGAGTTCTGATACCCTTGTTCTTTCTTCACATTAAAACATTGAGCAATTCATCCATAATTACCCACCGTGGATCACGAACGGACATTTCCTAATATCTGTCATGCAGCTGCCACAGACAGGCAATAATGCTCTTAGAGTGTACATTGAAAATTCAAATTTTCGCAACGCGTTTTTTGGTTCTGTGCATATTTTTTAAATAGTATATCATATAGTTTAGTGTTGAAGTAAATATATCCAAGTCGAGTATGACAAATTATTGTCTAATTTTCAAACGTGTCTCATGATTACTTTAAACTATTTTTGAGACACCTTTTTACGAGGGACTAATATAAAACCGGAACACAGATATCGTGTTATGTAACAAAGAAGTATTTCTCACCTGAGCAGATGCATTGAGAAGACCAGAAGAGGTGCCTTCGCCTTCAGGAAATGTAATTTCTGCCGCAAACTCAAAGCCCACTGGCAGATAACCCGTCATGAAAAAACTGAAATAGGGAGACATAACGAGTGATAACATTATCAGTTATTGTTGTACAGCAACAAAGCGTGCAAGGTGATTGATTGCCGTGCAACGCCGCCTCAACAAACTTCTAGCTAACCTGGGCCAGACAATCAAGTGACTGACATCACCAGCATTGATCTTCGCAATTGAATACGAAGACACTTAAGCAACCAAGTCGCAGAGACTCACCACCTGACAGCCGGCGTGTGCGTGTGTGCGTATGTGCGTGTAATACATAGTGCCATCCTGTAATGTTTTGACTTTAAAAGGGCAGTTCTTAAAATTCATTGGATTTAATGAGTCAAACGAAGAAATATTTCATCGATTTCCATACAAGATCAACATCATGTTGTTTACAGTGCCAGAACCTTCTTCTTGTTAAAACACAGCTACAGCTCGTATTTGCTTATGTGGGCGACACAGCAGCTGCTGAAGTAGACATTATGCCATATCGTCTTTGTTCCTTCACATTAAACAGTTAGCCTCAAGACATGATGGAGAGTGAGTAATGGGTTCTGTTGTACCAGCGTTCTAAGTATCTTAAGTTCATCTACTCGGCGGGCGGGTTAAAATTCAGACATGTATATGAAGATATTCCCTAATTTCAGAATAATGAATCATTCATTATTCATCCACTTATAAATCTGAAATAAACAGGCGTTTCCTTTCTTGGCGTTTTCATTCATTTATTTATACCATTATTAAGCGAGTGAGTATTTTTGTAGGCAGGTAAGCTTTGGTTAAGGTCGGCAAGTTTTACATCTAAGAAGCTCTATGGTTCGGCTAAAAGTTTTAGGAGTTTCACATCCTGCTTGAAGTGATGAGTTAAAACGAGTGAGTGAGTTTAGTTTTACGCCATATTTAACAACATTCCAACAATATCACGGCGTGGGACACCAGAAATGTTTCACACATTGTGTACCCTTGTCTTCAGCGTGACGATCTCCCTGGTTAAACAGACTTGTCATATAGGTCGCGAGCATTTTACAGAAGGTATGCAGCCTCCACGACATGGGTGGCCGTCCTGCACAGCATCAGCACATTTAACAGTGAGTAATGACACCACCCTGTACGTGATTCCTTCAACCTCCCACGCCCAACATCGCTGAATGCGGCGTACAATAACACTCGCTCCAAGAACGTACTCACCCTAATGATCCAGCTGTTAAGAATACGATCCAGATGTGACCCAGATTCATGGTGAATGTGAACACAACCATGCCCACCATTGACAGAATGTAGATTGCGAGTGAGGTGCCCCTGGAAATAATTATAAGTATTGTTAATAAGGAAAATGATACTGCTGACTTTGCATTACGAACACCTGAGTGCTGATAAATGGCATTTGTGATGAGGAAATAAGAAGGTCTGTGATGGTAAATCTCATGTTGGATGTAGTTCCAATGAGACAATCTCTACATCAGCATAATTTGAGCTACATCTGTTGTTTCCAAAATCTGACTGAAATCATTTGTTTGGCGTAGATCCAATAAAACAATATCTATATCAGCATAATTACAGCAACATTTGTTGTTTCCAAAGTCTGGTTGAAATTCAGATCACTTCGTTTAAACCGAAAACGCCTATACATATACGCCTATACGTGTCACGCACGCACTCACTCACTCACTCGTCGACGCATGCACTAGTCCACGCATGCCTCTCTAACTCACTTGAATGTCTTGGTCTTGTCCAGCCATATTCCAGCCACCACTGACCCCAGCACCCCTGCCAGGACGATAGTCAGACCAATACGACCAGCGTTTTGTTCCTGGCCCTGGAATGGGATGAGGCACGTCAGAGTATAGGATAAATTAATATATGCTAAACTGTATATAATTCACAATCGCTCACTGCTGCGATGGTGAGCCGTAGGTCAATATGTAATAGATACGAGGACAGAGTCGGAGATGATGCCGTTGGCACATGCAACAATACTGATGACGAAACCACAATCTGAAATGATTATTCAGTATCATTAATACTGTCATTCATATTGACTACACTTGCAAAATTCAACAGCCATTTAACAACAACGATGACTTGTTGCAGCAATTACGATTATTAAGAACGACGTTTTAGAAATAATCAGAAACATATATATGCACATTGTTCCAGTCACTGACAATGCCGTGGTACAGGTGTCCTATGGTCTACGGCGCCGAAATGTGGAGTACAGATGTGCGTCACACATCAGCGGTGGTTCGAATCTTTGTTCATCATGTTCATTTTGTTTGTTAGCACCATAATCAAGCGGTTTCATGAAAGTGGTAAACGTTTGCCACATGCGTCACTCCGGGTTTTCCTCCATCTTGTCTCTTACACACCTTGACATGGCCAGAATACGTAACACCGAGGAATCGATGGGATATTAATTCCGATTACCTAATGATCATTGCGATATTTATGTAAAGCTATTTAGTATAATCATGTATATACAGGCTGTTCGTCACACCTAACTTCTAAACGACACACAAAGACGTTATGTTTGTATCTGTTGTGTTGTTTTGTAGATTGACGAAGCACAGGTCACAAATCAGGCAAAGTTGGCGGCGGATAGCAGTTGGATGGTTGGTTCCGTTTCGCAGCTTCACACAACAGCGTGGCTATGAGGTGGCTATGAGGTGGGTATGAGGTGCTACACTGCTGCAATGTTGTAGACGCCACCTTATACAACTGGTTTTGTTTGAAATATAGCTCTGTTCACCAAGAGGTGAATGGGAACGCGGTTTGTATACCTCTCAATGAGTCGAGAATGAAACTCGATGCGCACACAAAATCATTGACCGACAATACTAAAATAACGTACCAGAATGACCATGGACGTGGGGAACAGACACGTCATTAATGGCCTCATTATTAGATGTCAGATGTATTTTTCTGTGAATGATGTCAGCCTAGAACTCATTACTCATTATTCCTGAAGGCTTCCTCGTCCAGTGTAACCTCCTAGACACATTCCAGTACTCTCCACTCTCCGCAGAGTAATACCACATGGCATGTGTCCTAATGGAAAGCATGTCACGCAGACAGAAGCTATCAACAAGAGCTACTACGGCTTAGAGTGCCGGTAAAATGACACGATATGCTTTTGTACAGGACTGCAACATAAGGATTCGTGAGTTATGACAGTAAGAAATCGCACACGATAATAACCTCTGCGCACCGTTAAGAGCTAGTCAGTATTGCTCTTCAGTCGATGCTTGTCGTTGGAGGAAACTAATGTGATCGTGTGTTCAGTGAGTGAGTAAGTGCGGTTTTACTCTGTTTTTCGCAATATTAGAGCAATATTAGCTGGAAATACCAGAAATGACCTTCACACATTGTACCCATGCTACCACAAAGCTACCCCACCGTCCCTCGGGTGTTAACCTTGTAAATGCATGTCAACGTATCTCGGTTCGAGGCTAATTATATCAATCACCGAACTGCCCACACAAGACCGACTACATAGATACCGAAGTCATCACGGGTGGAACATTGGTAAATGTTGCGGTATAAAGTAAGATCATGCTCTGGCGTAATATAATTGATATTTATAGGGCCATACTAGACCCGTCTAAATACTCTATTCCACACTGCCTTATCATGAGATTCATGTCGATCAATAAACGCCCAATACTCAATACGCAAAAACGCCAACAGTTACATTTGGGGCTGGAACAAAACAAGCATACGTACCTCATAATAGTATAGGACAACAGCATTAAGCAGCGTTGATATAGCATAGTAAGACCCAGTATTGATTCCTGAAACGAAAAGTGATTAAATGTATTTTGTACACAAACACGAACTTGCAGTCATTATACTTTAGCATGATAGTTGCATTAGCCTTGACATAAAACGTTAACAATTTGAAAGGTTAATTGACTTTAAATGATTTACACAACCACGGTAACTGCCTTTATTCATGTACACGCACCAAGGTTCTTCTACTCTTTGATGAGCGATCCACAAAGTTGTCTCCTATAGAATAAGGTCCACGAAGACCACAACCCCAGGACGCCACAGAAATTAAGGGTGTCTTCCACTCTTCATTTACATCATGAACGCTAACCAATATTGCGACTTGACGTGGGGAACAAATGATATTAGCCTGACATTACATTGAATCGGTATGCCGTTCGGTATTCTCTGAAGATACCACGGGCAACGGCGAAAGAGATTTTGCAGTTTCTCGGATGTAATCTATTTTACTGTTTAGATTACAGCATCTACAAGAAAGGTACCCTGACACCGTGAAAGGTGGTTTCTATTTTTCTGGTGAAGGAAATAAGCAATGAAAGCCCGCAGAGTGCGCGGTAACATTACAGTGATTGATGGGACGTGATGAATGAGTCAGAGTTGTGTAGGGTTATCTGGAATCGATCGGAAGGTTACACAAGGTCGTAATGTATAAACCAATAGCCTGACGTAACTCGGAATATAACCTCGCTCCGAGGGAGGGCCATTCGCTCTATAAGGGGAAACGATCTTGAGGTGAAAGATTTCAAGAAAATGAAATGCATAAACTTGCGTTTCCATGACATTCGTCTACACGGAAAAAGCCGATTTCTAGATGTGATGCAAACATTCATGTGCAGGCATCGTTTCCTAATGCGATTTCACCACGTTTGGAATATCTTTAAAGGAACCAGGTATTTGAATATAGTAAAGCATGGCATTTTATAATTTTCCATAAATTTCAAACCTCTATAAATCGGATCACGTAAAGTGCATATGTTCCGGTATGTTGATTCATCATTTATTAAATGACAGTAAAGACTTCATTATGATCATGCATTCCAAATATGTGACTCCTAAACATACAGTTATACATGGCATATGGTTTTCCAAACGGGCTCTCACCTATAGCCATAGAATAGACCAAATCTAAACCTTATTCTAAAATTGAGAGATAGGGATTCACTCTTTCGAACAGTGGCCTGTCTGTGGCAGAGCATGACTGGAGAGACCTGTAATGGGTTTTCACGTTATACCCATTTTCGGTGTTGAACCCAGAACCCCAGACCACATCCCCGCCCACACACCCTTTCACAACAAGCATGTATGTGTTGTTGAAGATCAGTTCTAGCCCGGATCTGTAAGGGTATGAGACTAACCGTAGGATATTGTAAGGATAATGAATCCCGGGTTCTTGAGCAGTCTGAACAGGGATGACAGGTAGTCCTCGTTTTTAGAAGCTTCCACAGCCAGCATCTGAGCCCGACTTGGGGGTTTGGGAGGCGCATCCTTCAGTACTGAAAGATTATCATTAGTTACATGTGTAGACTTGCACAAGTCTGAACAGACTGTCGTGCCCTTTAATTTAGTCTTGACTCTTTAACGGATAGAATTACTGTACATCCACTGACCTAGCGTTCGGTACAGACTTGGAGCAAGGTTATACAATGTAATGCAAGGTTACTCCTCTAAGATATTAATTAAATACAGGGCCTATGTACAAAACCCTGTATTGTATATTTCTGAAGGTTAAATGCTTGAACCAAGTTTCCCATTAGCAACAAACAGTCAGTTCTTTCATTAGTTTTAGACACTAATGTACAAATCTGAACACGGTAGAACTGAGCATCGATTCAGTCATCCCTTGTTCTTCTCTAACGCAACACACACCTACAACAATGGCGATGAAGAGCAGCGTTGTAAAGGCGGCCGTCCCATAGAACATTATACTGAGGTTTCTACCTACATCGTCTAAACTGTCGGAGTTGGGGACTATTTCTGGAGGTAGGAGGAATCCAGCTGCCACACCCACCTACAACATAGCATGCCAGTACAACAGTAGATATAAAGACACAACATAACCTAAAAGTGTAAATTAAAGAAAATATTTCGTGTAAGTGAGTTTTACGATGCTTTTGGCAATATTACAGCAATATCACGACAGGGGAAGCCGAAGTGGGTTTACACACTGTACGGTAACCCGTGTGGGGAATCAACGGTCTTTGGCGTAACGAACGAAAGCTTTAACCACCCGTCTACCTCACTAACGCTGACTGGAGAAACGCAGCTGACACATACACTATATAGGAAACGATGAACGTTCTACAGAGATCCAGCATTTGTCTAGGGGTGTACTCACTATGAAGTGAGTAAGTTAAGTTATAAGCCGCTGTTAAAAACTCCTAGCATTTCCTACTCTGTAGTCATAAAATATCGTTTGATTATCGTTCGATCATACAACAGCTGTGTGTACTATCACAGCATGACAAGAAAACTTGATAGATGTTACTACATTGTTTTGTTTGTTTGTTTTTTAAATGAAGTTCAGTCAGTCAATTTTTCGCTTTTATATATTAAAAGGTTTATGTTGCTTAAACGTTTTCAACACTACCATGATAAAGAGATGTGCAAGAGTGATTGAGTGAGTTTAGTGCCATATGAGCATCGATCTACGCAAGTGGGATACAATGACGTGTGCTAACCAAGTCAGCGAGCCTGGCCAACCGATCCCGTTAGTTGCCTCTTACGACATTAAGACGTTTATGTTTTGCTGTAAAAGTGTATGACTCTTATTGTTTAAGAAGAAAAAAATAGTTTAGGTCTTACAAAGGACTCGGGTATCAAATCAAAACAAGTTAAAACCATCGCAAACATGCCATGCATGCGACACGGGGATGTCTTATTTCACAGCCTTCACCTTTACCACCTGCTAAAATACATCACATTATACGTAACTAACTAGATGTATACTCACCTGGTTGCCAAATACACCTATAGACGTTGCTGTAGATACTTCATTGGGCCCGAACCACACAGCGGCTAACCGTGCAGGGATTCCTATAACCCACATTTGAGCACAAGCACATATTGTCTGGGCAAACATAAGCACCGCAAATCTGTCCCCACTCACACTGGCGCATTTAATCCAGGCCCCTATGGCGTTCAACAGGGACCCAAGAATGTGGCAGATGCGTAGACCCTTCTTGTCTAGCACCCACGTTGCCGGAATGACGAGAACAATGTACGCCAACATGTACAACATCGACAACCAGTCTATGGCCGTTTCCCTCTGGAAGGCGTCCTCGGGGAGGCTCTCGTTGTAGAAGCGGAGAATGACGTTGGCGATGATGTTGATGTGGATCCACTGAAAGGCGCTACTGAAGCTGTAGATACTAAATAACGCTAACATCAGCCATCGGGACCTGTACACCTGTGGATGGTCCTCTGTCGGTTGTAGGTGGTCCGTCAGACCGGGTGTTGTTGGTGTAGTGGGGGAGGTAGGGGTGGTGGGAAGGAGGTTAGCGCTTCCATTTTCACCTGGATCTGTGGAAGGACGTTTTCCTGAAGACTGACCTGAAATATGAAGCATGACATTAAGAAAACAGGTCACGAGGGGGAGTTGTACAAGTTGTTAACCATAACGTCCCACTGTAAACGCTGGTCAACCGACGTTATCGGGAACGATGGCACACATTAGCTAAATTGTGAAATCCTTTGTGAACTATGGTCCAAGGCACTGCTGCTGACTTTTCTAACGAGCTATGTTCAAGTTAAGGGACTGATAGGGCACTAGGGGTGGGTGATGTGCCCGTACTCTATATATTGTTAGTTAATGCATTGCATCTTCCAGGTGAGACTCTGTACTTATGTCCTGGTCGGTCAGAAGTGACTTCACTGAACAAATACCGGTGCAGCAACATGCGCTCACCTGTTCAGCAATACCTGCCATCACTTGACAGTGATTTATATACACATGCTATTGTACAATAGACCCCACATTTAGCACAGATGTGCTATGTTAATGAACATGATTTTGGCAAGGCATATAGAACTGTATGGGAAACATTCGGTATTGTGTAACAGCGACAGTTGATGATCGTCTATATCTATCCTTCTATCATTCCTCCATGTTCATATATCGCTGAGCACTACCAAGGCTAGGTCTGTCTTGCGTTTATCAAGCTGAACTGCAGGCCGATATCAACAAGTATATAATCATGGTAACAGATTGTGTTTTTTTTTGTTTATGACGTATCACAATGTCTCTTGATGATTGGCATTTGAACACTGTTACAATAAAACAGACAAATATGTATTTAATGATGACATTTTCGAAACAGGAAACTTGATGGACAATAAACACCATTAGCAGTCTATAACATGTGTCGGAGTACTCAGATGCACAATGGGTGAGTGAGCGAGTTTAGTTTTACATCGCTTTTATCAATATTCATAGTGTTGAACAACGGGGAATACCATAAATTGGCTTCACACACTGTTTGCATTGGGGAATCGAACCAGGGTCTTCGGTTTGAAGCGCGAACGCTTTAATCACTTGGCCACCCTACAGGATCTGTTTGCAGTGGGGTCATGTGAAGGCGAGGTTGGAGGTCTACTTTAGAAATGTCTACTTTAGAAATTACCATATACATCTATACTGGTAATAAAAATGTCAAGTATCAGTGTGCAGGACTATAGACGTCAACGTCAGAAATGTATGCCATATCAAACTCCATCATTTTCGTAGTAGACGTGAAACCCAACATCACATACAGTAACACAATACATGCCCCTATCTGCATAGACAGGCTACAGTCCACACAAGCCTCACAAGGAAACGTGCTGATTATACCAACCTTAAAAGTAACGGGATGATTCGTGGTATATAGGACAATTAGCATGAATCTTTCTTTCACTTGTTGCTTGTAATTTTTGGACAGAGGCTCCAAAATATTTGTCTACTTGTATTGGCGAGTGGAAATGATTTGACGCCATTTTTGCGACATTCCAGATGTACATCAGTGGGCACGTGAAATCGGCTTCACATACTGTATCTATGTGAGAATTCGAACAGCTTAGGTGTGAAGAGTGAACACTTTCACCACAAACCTACCCCATCGATCATTTGAAAACAAGTTATGTACCACGAGTCACATGCGTCATTCTGGATAATTCAGAGAATAATTCAGCAAAATAACTTACCCAACACAATAAACAATCAACCAAACCCGTATCTGATCATTGTTACGGAAGAATATTAACAATTGGAATTCAATAGTAGTCATGACGTCTGTATACACATGCACAGATATTAAAATAGAGCAATCAGCATTAACTAAAGAGAATTAGCATCTACTGACAACACCTGGTGTCACCACTGATTGATATTTGCATAACATTTTCTGAAACCTATAACGGACTGTTTTGACAAAGATTTGTTATTAATGATATAATTATGAACATGGTTCGGTCGTTCTATTTTTCTAATTGAAAATTCAGATGAAAGAATAATAAAGAATGATAAGCGATTTGTACAGCACGTGGTATCCAGATTGGACATGACTGCTCAACCGTGCTTGCTGAAGTGAGCAGGAAAAGATATATCTTCAGATGAGTTCGAAAAGAGTCTTTCGTCAGAAGGTCTCTGATTTCCCTTCGTAAAGCAATCCATAGTTATGGAGTTGCAATGCATGGACCCTCTTCACCCATCATTGTTTTAGTTTTGGGAGCGCGAAGTAGTTTATCATTGGCTGATCTTAAAGCTCTTATAGGTTTTGAGTCATTCAAGGGCTAACTGAGCTACAGAAGTACAGAGGATCCTTTCACGAAGCAACCTTTCCTAAGGTTTACCGTAACTCCCATTCTTTAACACCACACTAAGGTTATATTACTTAGGATCAGCTTTCTGAAAGGAGACCCTGGGTAATTACCACTTGTGACTACGCTCTGATCTCTGTAACTACAAACAAATATGTATTTTAATTCATTATCCCTATGTACATGATATATATGAAGGTCGTATTTTGATATCGCCCCAATGATTCAATGATGCGCGAAATATTGACAGTTCAGGTTTATCAGCTCGAATAACAACTTAACCATGCATCACACTGACGTTCACAGCGAAAAGAACGACAGCTGGCTTGATAGTGTTCATCCTGGCGAGGCCACCCGCTACTGTCAATATTTAACTTCTGATGTTGTGGTTGTTAGTAGTATGTGAGATATGCGTGAAGTAGTGATGGTTCTGTAACTTTCCGCTCTGTTGACAATGACTGGGAAATGACCGACAGTTGGAATGGTAGTGTCCATCCAGGCGAGGTCACTCGCTATTGACAATATTACGGATTTGGTTGTGAAATATGCACCCAATTTGAAGACCGGGAGGACGATACGCATTGATAAAAGTTGAGCAATCATATTTTACGTGAACCCGCACGCGCGGACACACACGCATGCAAACCGAATTTTAGTTTAGTTTTATTAGGGTATTTTGTTTTGGAAGGGGGGAATGAGGTTGGTTTTGAGGGGAGATGAAGTCACGTTCCACATGTGTAGTTTTCTGGGGTTAGGTGCCTGACTGACAGCCGTCCCTGACAAACATGATGTAAGTAGGGTAGTAGGGCTAATGATAAGGATTAGCCTCCCACACTGCACTGTAACTGGGCCACGCACAACCACTCACAATTACGAGCAGGACACAGAAGTGAATCTTGTTAAATGCCACACTGAATCGACCAGCTATGTAAACGGGAGACAGTTAGTAGATAATGATCATTGTGATGACACCGCGTTGTTGCGGCCTCAAGTCCTTTCAGTCAAAATGGCACTCACTATGGTTGCTAAATGAGAGGGGAGAGTTTAGTGGCCGATAGATGGTAGGAGCAGCGACAGCACGTCATCATTACGGCACATATAGAAATGAATATTTGTTTTAGAGGTACATAGGTTAAAAGGCAGGTACTTTAGATATGCATTTGTGAAAATTAATGTGCCTATCCGTATTGATGATCTGAATTTGAAACAGCACATCAATCATATTGTTTGATTTTGTTTAATAAATCAGTAACCTTGTAAACCTGTAAGCTGTAGGTGCAGGATTTCCTGAACACTGTCTTGAACTGTTCACGTAGTCTCAGTTCAATTTATACTCAACCGAGACTGCAAGAATAGCCCAGCTTCATTTCTCCTGATTAGTAACCTAACCCACAAACTGTTATCATCAAAACGGGATTTCCTGTCCTGGGTACTGGAAGTCAAATGACCACGCCCATGTTGCTGTGAGATTGAGTGTACCAATAAGTCAGGGAATGCAAAGACAGGTTTTCAATAATTTGAATTGTTCCGACCTATTGCATTTTCCTTTAAACGGACCATAGGAAACATTAGTTTTCTGATCTCATGTGGGAACATTGAAAATATTTTGAAGGAAGCTATCGAGCTTAAGCTAAAACTGGAAGGCACGAAATATGTGTGACCATATTATACATGATTATTTAATTACCTTCTAACAATCAGTTATGTGTCATGAGTCGAATAACTGGGAGATGTTAAAACTGTTTGATAACGTTAGCTTCCATAAGAGAGTAGCGATTTGGAGACCGCGTAACATTTTAAAACAAATGTGTAGCTGCAAGGTGTTTGAACAATAAGCTTCTAGATATGGGTTGGTGTTCAAGAAATATACAGAAAGTTTTAAAGCAATATTTTCATTTATGATTAAGCAAATATATCAATTGTTACATATTCACATACTGGTTGATATATAGATTTATTTACACACGAGCCCAGCTGTCATTCAGTGATACCTGTCGCGTTATTCGAGGAATACACGACAAAAGCGCCATGTTCTCGTTAGTGTAGCAGATTGTCTCAGTTTCAGGTAGGGAACAAATTTGAATGGTCATATGTCTTCATCTAGCATAAAGGGCATGGCACTGACTTAAATTAAAACAACAATGAACAGGTATACACATTAACGCTATAAGCGCGGAGAGTTTCAAGTCGTGTAGATGTCAGCAGACTAAATCCCTCGCGATCATGGGTATTATGTTGACAGCACAGACATCAAGATGAATCTGTGAAACATGGGTTCCTGTACACCTGAATGACGCCGCTCTGCGGTGAGAATAAGGGTGTGTTAGACGGACTGGCCAGGGTACACCTTAACACGATGGGCGGGCGTAGTTTCATTCTAAGTAGAATAATATCAATAGGTCCATCGGCCTACATAACACGGAGATCTTATTAGACTGATAGCCAGTGTCAAGTACAGCGAAAACTTCATGTGCGTGCGTGCATGTGTGTTTGTGTACGTTGACAAAAACACATGCATGATTTTTTTATTGTGAATGAGTCTTAAAATCTCTCTGTGTGTATAGATGCATGTTTGGACGTTATGTTTAAACGCAAATGCATATTTAGAACACACACACACATACATACACATACGTGCATACACACACGCACACATACACATATACACACACATACATGCATGTACGCACGCACGCACGCACACACACACATACATACATACATATCCACATACATTTCTCGATAATGAGAGGGCCTCAAACCGAGTTCGATTAGTTGCCTTTTTTCTCACACATCCACACACACACACTCATACACTCACACACACATACACACACACACACACATACACACACACGCACACGCACACGCACACGCACACGCACACGCACACGCACACGCACACGCACACATACGCGCAGCGACATACATAATAAATCTGTTTGGCCACAAGTAACATTTGTAGGAAACTGTTTTTTGCGGAGGATGTTTTCTCCTCTTGATATAATTGCCATCGGAAAATCACAACGGACATGCACGAAACATTCCCATAGACATGTATTTACTTTTAGAGAGTAGAACTAATTGATGTGTGCTTAATGTTAATAGCATATATGATGTTATGATGTGTCTCTCATAGATCATGTTTGTGTGACAGAACGGCGGATGGTTGTTTTCTTAAGTAAAACACGTACGTCTCAGAGTTGACATGCGATTACGGGTATGTCTCAAAGACAATTTAAGGAAACGAGTTGTGATGAAGTTTGCAAAGTGTACATAATCTGGAACACAGCTACAGCGTGTAGTTCTCCAAGTGAATTTATAGGGACCTTTCAGTGGCATGTGGAAGTAGTGCGTCCCTTTGTTTGTGACGCTCGATAAGCCCAGATCAGGTCACTTGTTTTAACATCATAATTGATACATATTACCATTTTCACATTATAAAAAAGAAATAATTTTTTTGTTAAATAATAACAGTCATATCTCATATCTGTGGGTGGGGGAAGGTGATCCCTGCCCCTGCCGATGCCCCTGCCCCTGCCCCTGCCCCTGCCCCTGCCCCTGTCCCTGCTCCTGTCCCTGTCCCTTTCAAAGTACAACTACACTGCTGATTCAAGTTCACTTCTCACCAGCCAACATTTATATCACCACCATGGTCTTCGAGCTAAAAATACCATTCGAGCTTAATAAAATAACAATGTCACCTGCTCACCTTGACGCACAGGTATTTTGACATGTTTAATCTAGACATGAAAACATAAAACAGACCCTATTACGCGAGAGTATGGTGAACCTCTCTTCTCCTCTGAGAGGGAGGGCCTTGACGAAGACAAACAAATCTAACTCGTATATATGATCACGTCTCGTCTTTCAGTAGCCATTTTCGGTCTATTCACCTTGTTTTTCTACACCTTGTCGAAATATATACCACGTAAAAGTTTATGGGCACATATTCGACGTGCCCTGGAAACTCAAGCAACATCATGATCTGAATAAACATTTGTATTAGCAGCTGTCAAACTAAAACGTCTCGTGACCACAGTAACTATGAGGTGATCGAGCTCCCAAACGATAACTGATAAATTTGTTTAGTGTCGTAAAAGACAACTGTGTGAGTAAGCTGATTTCTAATGCCATTGTGTAACTCATTATTCAGCATGATCAGGCGCAGAGTCCATAAATCATTAAATGAAAATTACACAGATACTAATTATAGTAGGTTCCCCATGAAATAGAGCATGTCACTTTCTGTAAATAAAGCACACTGCGCATCCATGGTAGATTGATCTGAACTTGTCAAACTATATAAGCGAAATTGTTAATTTGAACAAAACCTGAATGAAATCATGTATGAATTAAAAACCGATGCCAGTTAAAAAGCTTCCACAAGCTCAACTAATTTAAGATCAACGCCCTTCACCTCTACTGTCAAACGTCTCATACAATACATTACTGGACGGAGGGTACATTTGTTATGAAATATGAATAAAATGGTATGGGGTTGGTTGAAAAGCGTGCAATATGTGTGTTTGGCGAGACGGCAAGGAAACAGTAAGACGGGGGCTCCCATTCCCACAGCTGAACCGCTAAACCACACATCCATGAATGTTAAAGTAGCGCTGTAGTAGTGAATTGAACAAATAGTGTTGACTCACCCATGTTGTCCAGTAGAATGGGTGTGCTCATACACAGACTCCCTCCAGCAGTGGCAGGACATCAGGTTCCCCTGATCACTTGGACAAGACTCCACACATGACCCGTCTCTCACTGAAACTCATCCGTCGTGTGCAGACTCCGCGCTCTCGTGCCGCCATTTTGGCAGCATTAGGTCGCCTTGACCCTGGGTCTTAGATTAACGGCAGGTATTGATCGGAGAGAAGAACCGCTGAACGGCTTCCCCAGAATCTCGGATAAAGGGGCGTTCTTTTTTGTTCGCGAGAAGGCTGAATATTATTGAACGCATGGCTGGGCAGGGTTTTCTTTGTTGCTTGTTATTCTGTTATTTCAAAGATTTGAACTAAAATATATGTGATACTTCATTATTCAGGTCCAAATTACTAGGACCCAGGAAAGGTGGTTTTTAATCATTCAGATAACCCCGTTTTTGTTTTGATTAAAATACGACTTGAATCGTGAATGTATGTATCAAGTCGAGTCACGTCCTTAGTCTCGCATACCAGACCAAGACATGTAGAAGGTGCACTCATAACAAGCACTATTTATACAACGTTGGGTTTAGTGAACGTGCAATAAACGAACTGAACATCGTTTTCAGAAAACAGAAAAATACTTTTTTTTCATTTGTCAGAAACTGCAGTAACCAAGACTTGCAAGATATTAGGTTCTATGTGTGAATGCTGTGTTTGGATATGTTTGTGGCAGGCTATATTCTCTGCTCACAGCTCATAGCTCACAGCTCACAACTCACAATTCTCGGCACATACACACTTAGTTCACGACTCACAACTGGTAACTCTCAACACTGCACACGTGCTTCAACTTGCCGCTCACGACAAGCTTTTCTTCATTTATGTGAGCTGTCAGATAGTCCTGGCTGTGACGTGTCGTTTGTTGTTGTTATTGCAAGAACATACCTCGCCACAAACAACACACTCATATCACTACAAACACGGCAAAACACCCACCTTACCACCCAGTCTACTTCACCTCACAAAACTCACCTCGCATCACCTAACCAGACAACACCTGTTACCATTACAATGCGTTATATATCTCACCATAAAAACTACAAAACACTGACCTCACCACATGTCAATTACCTTACACACCTTCAAACTCACTTACAAAAGCACGCAGCTCACCACACTCAGACTTCATCACTCACATCTCACCAAACCTCACACCTCATCATACACACCTCACCTCATTACATCGCCTGACCTCACCTCACCTAGTCTCACCGCATGCACCTCACCACATACACCTTGCCACACCCTAACTTCATCTCACACATCACCGCATCTTAAAACACGCACCTCACCTCACCTCACCTCACCACACGTATCTCACCAGATACACTTCAGCACACTCACCCCACTACACATCTCACCATACTCAGTTAATGTCACCTAAAAATTACCATACTCACCTAACCTCACCTCACCTCACCTCACCACACTCAACCCACGACACATCTCAACACACTCAGTTAACGTCACCTCAAAAATTACCTTACATTCACCTCACCTCACCTCACCTCACTACGTCTCTATAAGTTATTAACCTTCACTGGGGAGATTCCTCATGACAAGTATATTTTGTATCTCGTCATCACAACTGTGTCTTCTCTTGACAACGCCAAATGCAGTTCATACCCCATGTCTCATAGCTTTTACAAATATTTCTTTTTTATAAACGGTTGCAGGATTTAAAAATAGAATATTATGATGTCGTCAATACACAATCCATTCGCCTGTCATGTGAACGATTTGTGTTTACTCTACACAGTGTAAATATTTCAAATCAAGCCGTCACAGTATAAATATTTCGCCTTGTAAAGGTCGTGTGTTTGTGTAAAGAAATTCCATTGTATTACGAAAGCTACGCTGAAAATTGTACATGCTATAAAACATTGCAGATATTTTAATAAAAAATGCATATGTTTTGATTTGACCGGAGTCAATTGGTGACAGCCGCCCGTGTAAGACTGACGAGCTGGAAAATACAACAAACAGTGCTGATCCTTGTTTCTAAACCCTGGAACCTGGCGTGTCTTACTCATCGGTGGCTTCAGCCGACTGACCCCTTTTCTCGCTCGTCACACCAAAGACTCTGGGTCGAGTCCTCACATGGTTATAGTGTGTGAGGCCCCTTTCTGATATCCCCGACCGTATATTGGAATATAGCTAAATGTGACGTAAACCTAAACTCACTCGATCACGGACTCACACACTCACCTATGGCGCTGATAACTTGCTGTATTATGACCATGTTGCAATATTGCTGACTGCGGAATAAAACAACTGTCGTCTTCAATAACACTATACGTGAGCAAATGCTAACAATTCTACTTCAATTTCACTCCTTTGAACTCAATACGTTTTCAGTTTATTAACATATTACAGCTGTCCTATATTTGAATATCCTTGAATATCTACGTCAAACTAACCTCACCATGTTTGCTATGGTAACGGTGTGAAAGCATGAATAATTTAGTCAATTATTTCCCTGCACATTTCACCACGTGTGCACAAATAGCTTTTTCCAATATACATTGACATGTCTATATTCTGTAATTACAAACAGTACAAGCAATGGCGGAGAGACATATGATGTTAATAGATGTGTTTGATGTCAACTAGAAACATACGATTGGCTGCAGTCACAATAGCGATGTTGTATGCACTATTAACCAACAGTTAGAGGGTGAATACGTTTTACTGACTTAATGAGGCACATGCTGTACACAAGTCATGCATGCAGGGATGCAATTACGTTGACGTGTAGAATACTGAATGTTTTCATCACTCACAGTTTAGTTTAACGCCGCACTCAGGAACATTCCAACTAACATATATGGCGACGGTCTGTAAATAATCGAGACGACCAGAGGATCCCGTGATCAACACCATGAGCATCGATCTACGAAATTAGGATACGATGACATGTGTCAACCAAGTCAGCGAGCCTCACCACCCGATCCCGTTAGTCGAATCTTAGACAAGCATGGGTTGTGGATATATTAGTTCTAACCCGGATCTTCAGGGAACACCTCGATGGTAATATCTTTGCCCCATGGGCAACTACCAGGTTGGTTTTCAAAACATGCATGAAACTACCCTGGTGATTTATTTTGCCAGGAACCGCCATATTTGGAAGGGGCGAAAAGAACTACTGAGGGAGATCTTACTGCTACAGAACACTAGCTTGTGGAAATATCTCCCCGATGTTAAATGGACCAGATTTTATTGCTTATCGTAAGCAAACAAATAATTCGAAAACGTAAAAATATAATTTGAGACCTTGTTTCGTTTCTCTACAGACGTTGCTAATGATTCAGTATGGATGTGACGAGTAATAGCCGGTGTCATATCAGTCTGCCTGGACCACATATACTGATTGATTTTATGAGCATATATTCTGTACTCGTATTATAAATTTTGTGTGCTCCATTTCAGTTAAGGGGTTCCATGAAATCCCTGAGCCATTATTTCAGTAATTTCATGAAACCCCTTGCCATTTTAGGGAATACATGAAATCCTTGGGTGTCACGGTGATTTCACGAAATCACTGACACTGTTTCCCTGGGTTCACCCAATCCCTGAAACACTGGAATGTAAACTAGTGATTGTACTGCGGTCACCAATGTTGGATTGGATTATGTTGCTAGAAGCAGTTTTCAGGTTCACGAACATGACACACATGACTTCTAATCTGAGAATTTAAGAAGTTATAGAATCTAACAGAAACACTTCCTATCAGTTTCGTACTTGTATCCTTTGATCTTCCATCTACACTCAAATCTGAATGAGACCTCAAACGATATTCCGTGATTCATTCTCCTCAGCCTTGCACAAATAGTTTTCAAAACAAATATATTTCGTATTGATATTTTATGGCATGGTGTGTAATTCTAGTTTTCATTAAGCTAGAAAACATTTATGATGTTAAAATATAAATACGTAGATTAATATTAGAATAATCTGTAGGTAAACTGATATACATCCAGTCTCTCAGATAAACGTATGCATGTACATTTACAGGGAAAGTAACGACCCATTCTTAAATTCTGTTCATAAAATGTGATAAAAAAGATCCCAGAATTGTTTTCCATTTTCAGAAGCTGTGATAATGTAGACTTACTACATACTCTAATTTGCTATAGTCTTCATTGGATATATTTGTTTCAGGGTCTGTATGACCTACTCGAGATGTGTGTTAGATCGGTGTTAGGCAAGCAACGCTTGTTAACAAGGGGCGACAAACGAGATAGGGTGGTCAGACCTTGATGTCGTATACCAGTTGTAAATCATGCCCATAGTTTCAAGCAATGGATTTTGTTGTTTTTTTCTGGTCCAGATTCGATTATTTACATATCGTCGTTATTCAGCTGGTTATTGATGAGTGCGGCGCAAAACAACAGTCAACCAATGTTGTTTTCATGGAATGCACAAGTGACTGACCAAGGGTAATTAATACCCGAAAAACGTAAACAAATACTGAAATGCGAGAATCGCCCAATGACGCCATGTATAAAGTGTTTGCCTCCTGTCAGTGTTTGATCCCACGTCCCGTTGACCGCATGCCAAAGGCAAGAAACCACAAACACACGTCTAAGATGTCACTGGCCATTGTCCACGTGAGTAACGACAGATTAGAGTGATAACTAACATATTGTGGCTTTTAGTGACCAGCGTCTGCAAATACCGGAGTTAAGTGCACTTTTAACCTTAGCTGACCCACGCAGGTAAAGCATTGGTGCTCCGTAAACCGTATCCCCAAACAAGTGTTAGCTAAACAGAGGGTATCCCTTGCATGTTATCGCCCACCCGTACCCTTCTAAAGAATTCAACACTTGAAGTGGAGTCTTCTGAATCAAACACTATTCCATCAATCGCATGTAATTGAATAGAACATGTTTTCAGAATGGAACCCGTCACAATATGTCACTGTATGGAACGTTCAACCGGAACATGCTTCACACCCAAACAATATCGTTATATGATCATCCTAATGGCTTTGGAACTCAGGTATTTGAAACGCTTAACATTAAGAAATAGAGTGCCACTGTGTGAAGCTAAACACAAACTTGTTTTAGAACCAAACACTATCGTATTACAATCACCATAATGGGCTTAGAACTTCATGCACAGGTATTGCACAGATATTGCTAGACGGTTTGACGTTAGGACTCGGAGTGATCCAAATCTGCCTTCAACGGACCTCTTTTAATCCACGTTTACATGCAAGGTTGAGGTATTTATATTAATGCATCTGTTGCAACAACCCGTTGCATCCAGTGTGAAATCAACCGTTAGACTGCCAGTTACTTTAGTCCGTCAAGAGGAATAACACCAGCAATCCAGCACGCCATTAGGTCGGCAATGTAGATTAAGCTGGTACTGTACCGGACTTTACAGACGTCATAGACAAGCTGCGTAAACCCCACTGGCGACTTATGTGTGTATACTAATTCACATTTGGATACATACAAGGAATATAGACAACCATAGTGAGAAACGGTTATACAAAATATAAGGAAACTGTAAATTTTATAGCGTAAGTGCGCAATGCTTCAATAACACACACCTGACTATACACACACAAATTATAAACCCAGAAAGCCCAAGCTGCCTGTGACGCGCTACATGGTCAACAGTCATACGACGTATTCCGCCAGGTACCCATTAACTGCTGGGTTAAGCCGGACAATTATGAACAAACTCACCTGCCTAGGGTGAGATCACATGTGACACATGTGCGTCGTTGGGGAACTGGACTCAAGTCCTAGAAACTGCCAGGAGTCAAGCTGACAAACACGGTCACCCATCCAAGGACCGTCCGTGACGAACGTTGCTTAACTTCACCTGATTTGTGACCTGGGTCTCTACTCATGACGACACTACGCCACACTGAGATATAACTTTGCCATGGACTCACAGAGTCGGTGCAATGTACAAGCGATGTGCCTATGACTCTTTGAGAACACATTTTACTACATACGGAGAATTGACGAGATACGTACATAAGTCGAACAAAATGTACATGTCAACACATGTAATTAGAACATTAAACAATATGCTTACAGGGTATTTGCCATGATGTAAGTAAATCATGATCAAGTAAGCCTATTGCGTGCTCAGATCAACTCATTGCGTGCTCAAAAAAGCAATCATTTCCCTAAACACACACTAAGCACGTGTACGCTTCGTAGCGCTCTCTCATCCAATAGATGCCAGTGTATAATATGTCATATAGCTAATGAATAACCAACTGTTGTGTAATACCATACCAAACTATGCCATATAATACCATATTTATTAGTGTGATATTTTACGGCAATATTAAACTAGTGTAATGCCGCTAGACGTACGGCGTCATAAAGGTTTACAGTTATGACGTCAAAATTCTAATGCCCCTGTCACAACGGTATTAGACCTTGCCTGACTCGTGAAAAACTGAGATCAACCACACTGTTGGCAGTTTCTGTTAAATTACGTCGGAGAGTAATAAACAGAAAACTAAACTCGCTCCCGTGAAATATCACTTTTATTAAACTCGTAAAACATTCAGTATGAAACGAGGGAAATAGCGCGTTTAATTAATGGTATTACACGGAAGGTCATTTAGTATCTTCTATGTACAATATTTTGATAAGCACGTGCATTTCAAGCTCCAACATTCCGTAAAATGATCACCGATACATCCTACAGTGGGCTACACTGTACACTGTACCTACACTGCTTGAGAGTATATGGCAGTGTAGAGTAAAACAAGTCTACATTTCACATCACTTGACTAAGGAAATATTCAGTCTTTGTAAAACGTAGAGATGTACTCAAAGTATACGTTCCGAATTGTAAAAGGTAATAAACAGTCACAATGGCCTAACCCTGTTGCTTGCACATTCGTACAACTAAAATTAAAAATTGCATAGCGATTAAATGTAATCATGAAGTGCATTTTATGTTATGCCTCAATTAACAACTCATGCGTATGCCCGACTATTATCAATTAGATGCATTAATGAATTCTATATAGATTTTGTCTGTGTGGCGTGTTGTGTGTTAGATAATAACTGAATGCATCCTGAAGACTGTGTTGACAATACGTATGCAGGCAGTATGCAAATATTGGACATCACAATATATCTGATATTTGCCTAAAAGTATTTCAGTAATATTACACGCATCCAGCAGCTGTGTAGTCTGTCCTCAACACCCGAGAGAATGAAGGTCAAAGGAGTCGAACCGAAGAATGCGTGGGTAAGCTTAGATTGCCTCTGGTCTGAAATTGATAATGATTCTGGGCGACCTTTGGATGGCATTACGTGGACTCAACCCTATACAAATACTTCAAGTTGAATATGCATTCAAGGACCATGATAATTAGACCAGCATGATACACATTTGAAGTGTGGAGATGACAGTTGCTGAAAGATAAGGATACTTTATGGTCTGGCCTCACGTATACACAGCAACATTCCTGGTGGTGTTGAACTTTTGATCCCATGTTAATGTACACCTGATTTCAATGGCTACGGTCATCCGCCATCTATAGCACTGTGGGGATTCATAGTTCGAACTGATCCGCTACATCCTCTGCCCAACATCCTTTACCTGGTCTCTAAAAACCGATGTTGGTCACCCGGTCCCTAAAAAACCTATGTTGGTTACCCCATCCCTAAAAACCTGTGCTGGTCAAAACATTGATCACACAACAGTTCCGTTTCCTGTCGACTGGGTTCCGTCCTACTGCACAACTTAGTGCAGAATTATTAGAATAATTCGTTATACGGGATACATAAATATTAATCAGGATAATCTGATACATCTAAGGACTTGTATATTGCAACATTACGCTCCTTCTAATCCTTGCAAACACGTCGTACAACATGCTCTGTTGCACAGCGAGCTCTGACAAACGGAGACCTGGAAATCTGAAAACGAGACTCTGCCGCTAGATACTTTTGGCGGTCATTATATATATATATCTGATATAACTGATATTATATCTATACACAGAACAAGCGCAAAAAACACATGATATGTGTAAAAAGTGAGCCAGATGCATTGTGAATCATTTTACGACCTCATCAAACAGGGACAGTCTGTGGTGTCTCAGTTCAGGCTATGCTGCCTACACCTTACCGGTGACTAAAAACCTACTAACGTTCTTCTATGTTTTAGTTATAACCGGTTTGCAAGTGTATACATTTTGCTGTATTAATAAACATGTGCATGACATATGACTATAGGTATGGGAAAATGTGAACCCTTATAGAAGAATGAGAGTTCACATCAGCATGCGGCAAGACAATACTGTTGATTTAAAAATGTATGCGAAGTCATTTAATGAACGTTCCTGTGTCTTCTCCTGAACCAGCAAGGAACACTCTTCCCAGTGATGTTAACTTGTCCCCATCATGTACATTCTCTCTGATGACAGTGATGTCAATGTGTCCCCATCGGGTACATTCTCACTGATGAGAGTAATGTCAGTGTGTCTCCATCGGGTACCATCTCTCTGATGACAGTCATGCCAGTGTGTCCCCATCAGCTACATTCTCTCTTATGAGAGAAATGCCATTGTGTCCCCATTGGGTAATACTCTCTGATGACAGTCATGTCAATGTGTCCCCATCGCGTACCTTCTCTCTGATGACAGTGACGTCAATGCGTCCCCATCGGGTAATACTCTCTGATGACAGTGATGTCAATGTGTTCCCATCGAGTACATTCTCTCTGATGACAGTGATGTCATTGTGTCCTCATGGGGTACATTCTCTCTGATGACAGCGATGACAGTGTGTCCCCATCGAGTACATTCTCTTTGCAGAGAGTGATGACAGCTAATCAGATGATAAGGTGTCTTTCATGAAACTACACAGTAAAGAAGATGTCTTCCTTTAGGGAAACCTGTCACCAACCTTGATCATCTGTCGGAAATAGAAATGGAAACTGTATTTGACCGAATATTTTGACATGAAATACAGCATTTTTATGAATAATATATACCAACAAGAAAGAAAACTAAAATGGTGACGGAAACGTCCATGTGTAAACTGGTGATTCGGAACACCTCTTATTTCGAGTCATGTACCATAGTGAAGCATCTGTAAAATCGGGGCCATGTGTCGCTACATCGTTAGTTGTGATGATCCGTAAGTAAGTGTTTATTAATCACTATCTAGTGGACATACTGATGTAGCCTTGTGGTTATAGCGTTCGCTTGTCATGCCGAGGGCCCTAGTTCGATTCCCCACATGGAGTCTATTTGCAGTGTCCCTCGCTGTGACGTTGTCGGCTTATTGCTGAAATGCAGCGTGAAACCATACACTCTCACTCACTCAGTGGTGGAGTGGTGATACCTGTTTATTTTCCAAATACATACATACATACATACATACATACATACATACATACATACATACATACATACATACATACATACATACATACATACATACTTACATACATACATACATACATAGATACATACATACATACATACATACATACATACATACATACATACATACATACATACATACATACATACATACATACATACATACATACATACATACTTACATACATACATACATACATAGATACATACATACATACATACATACATACATACATACATACATACATACATACATACATACATACATACATACATACATACATACATACATACATACATATGCAACAGCTAGCTAGGCAACTCCAAGAGAATTCAATTGATAGCGATACTATAGCAGGAAAATATGTCATATCAGGTGTCAATTTTACAAAACGGGGAACGTTATGTACACATACCCAAGAGGAACATACATATCTGCACAAAGGTAGATGTATTTTAAGCCATTTCGCCTGCACAGTCTTCCCCTCTTCTGCACAATGCCAGTAAGGTTCTTCTGAATACTCTTCCCATCAAACAGTAGAATATTATGTTAGCTGAACAGTTAGTGATGGTCATGAGAGTGTCATAGTAAAACATCGTTTTAGCCGCGGATTTTCCAACACCTTCCTGAATGCACACTAGGACGTACACATTCACAGGACCGTGTGTTCCCACAAACATTGTTGTAATTGCCAGGACAAGTAGCATCAAACTTTTGCTCCCTCGTTCTGGGGATCCGCGCTGATTGTTATCTCCCCTGACAGATCGTAGTCTACATCTTGAAATGACCAGGATGGTGTTACAGATGATTATCAAGAATATGGGAATGAAACCTGTAAACATGGAGGTCATATAGAAATTATAGTCACTAAATCTCCATGTCCCGTTGGTACTGTTACAGCTGTCCACAACTTCCGGTGACAGTGTCGACGGTACGAGGTGCAAGTTGCATAAAAATGTCCAAATTGCAATTCCTAACAGTAACCTGTTCACAACAACATCTCTGGTGTATGCAGCAAACGTGAAAGGTACTGCAATAGCAAGACATCTCACAAAGGAAATTAACACAGTGAGGTACACTTCGAAAGTGAGTACCATAGTTATCAATAATGAAACAACTCTGTCAATCAACATGTTTGAGCGACCATCCTTTTCAATCAAATGCATACTAACACACTTGACAAGGATCAGAAGCAGAAGGACCACATCAACGACGTTCAGATACTTTAACAGTCTCAAGCTGCTCCATTTCATTTTGGAAAGAATGTATGTACTCAGTAAATTTCCAGAGATTCCACAGATGCAAAGTAGAATAGTAGCCACATAAAGTAGAAGAGCATCCATCATGTTTCAACATCCTACCGTGTATCGGAGCAACAATCGTCGAAGCCTCAACGAATGTAACATTTGGGAGAGGGAGAAACCCATGGTTTAGTGATATTTCACATTGTTCATGACCATTGTGTATGCATACATCATGAAAATGTCTGTGCCCAGAAGGATGATACGTTGTTCACAGCACATTAAATATTCATCGATACACGATTCGTCCACTTTGGTTTGTTCTACATGTGATTCTACATGCAATACATGATACATCCTGTGTTGTGCTGTGATCTGCTCTATAACTCTACATGCAATACTTGATTCATTTGGTATTGTGCTGTGTCCCAGTTATACGATGGTGACCTGTAACTGATCGACCTGTTAAACCAACCATCAGAGATTGACAGCATGAGCAGCAAACCACGGTCCCTTCAGACACCATGTGAGAGTTGACTAAGCTTTAAACAGTATTCTCGTCGTGTCCGTGGGATGTGGGAGAAAAGCCCGGGGTGATGCATGTCTGAGACATTAGCCAAAACCCACGACAAACCCTCGTTCAGACAAACGTCAAACCAAGGCAGCCGATTGAAACCTCAATCACAAGCGGCTAGTATGCAAACTGCTGTCAAATGACGTCGGTACCAATTTCTACCGTGGAACACAGTTTTGTATGGTGAACTTTTGAATCATGCAAGATTACAATTATGGTCTGATAAACATGTTCATGACATTAACAGCTTAATGATGAAACCCACATCATGCCAACAAAATCTTATTCTAATCTATTTTTGTTATACTTTGCTAAGTTTCTGTATTTAAATTTCGGGCATGTGAAATATTTTGTCGACCAGTAACTTTCAGGCATAGCTCACCCGACAGACTAGAAAATTTGGAAACTATTTCGCTCACTGCATGAAACGCGCGTAAAATGCTACTTCTAGAGAGTATATTGAAAATCGTTCTATTCAAAGAAGACTTGGCGAAAGAAATGTCTCCCATCTTTACTAACTTTGCGTGATAGTATACGAAACTACATGGAATCGTCGGTATTTTTCATATAAACAAGCCGCAGGTTTTCATGTTTACTTCCCGAATTCCAGACAATCGGCGAATGACAGATTTTGACGAATGCTAACATTACCAAATGTTCGAAACATAATTAAACCCTGTCACATTACACTCACGGGGGCTTACTGTTCCGTTAAGGGAATTATAATGTCATGTATTTGAAATGATGCCATTCAGAATATATATCAAATGACTACAGCGGGACGTTTTCAAATTAGAGGATAATGCCAAATTTTGATGTTGACAAAATGTTACCACATGATGTTTTTAATTAGCGTCGGATATGTACTGATAGGGATATTTAATGATCTAAAATGATACGTGACTCAGAAAACTGCGTTTGAAAAAACCATCACTGTTGTCTTATCCGATCCAAAGTTTAATAGTAATCGCTTGTAATGGTGTCTATTTTCAAATGGAAAAAGTAGCTAGACCCAGAAATATGTGGAACACAGAGAGAGAGAGAGAGGGGGGGGGAGGAGACACACACACACACACGCGCGCGCGCGCATACGTACATACACACACACATACACACGGAGAAAGAGAGAGAGAGGGAGAGAGAACATACATACATACATACATACATACATACATACATACATACATACATACATACATACATACACACTAAGCCAACTACATCAGCAGGCCGGACCATCTCATCCCGGGGTGCTGAAGATCAATATTCCAACCAGGATCTTCACGTGTCATATGTGATGCCGCATGGGTACCGTACTGACAAGCCTAGAATGGTGATGACTTTGGGATTCGAACAGCTCGTAATAATAGACAACGGTTTCTTTAAAATGTAGCACACGAGAGGACACCGATATATGCTTAGAAAGGACTACTAAGCTGTAATACTCAGATCACTCATACAACATCAACTGCTGCCACCTCTCTTTACGCCTTCATCATCCGAAAACGATCTCTTTCAGCTTCTTTCAGCTGAAGAACGTGTGTCGATGTAGTCTCCAAATGCCGTGCCTCGAGTAACTTCTTTATGAATGTCTACTCATGGACACAAATGAGGGAACACATGAAAGTACAGGTGTTTCTTTATTCTTTTTCAGGTCTCTTCACAAGGCATGTATTGCACTGTGCATGAAATTCTTTGAATTCTGGAAAGGAACACTTGTATGTTTATTTATTTCCTTTGTTTCCATGACTATATTTCTTTATGAATATAAAGTGTGACGTGTATTGGTACTTAAATACGTCTGTGCTCAGACAACTGCGAAACTCTTGTAGAAGTGTTTGGGGCAAGACATTAACACTGATCTCCAAGGTGATAGAAGGTAATTCTAATCTCCAAAACGTCTTTTCTTATGATCAGCGACATCTATGTACATCCACACAGCAACTGACTGTCTGTCTTCTCCTTTGTTTCAATTATATCTTAACATTAAGCTATTGTATGACAAACGTGGAATGCTGATGACTTTTGGATTTGAACAGCCCATAATAATAGACAACAGTGTCTTTTGAATGTAACATACGAGAGGACATCGATATATGCTCACCTCGGTCCAGAATCACCTGACCTTGACGTGACAGTCAACTCGATCAGTCTGATAGAATTCGGACAAGGCTTTGTTGTCGACCACGGGCAAAATGACATCCCGAAGTAATGACATGTTTCCAAGAATACAGTTAAGTCTGTGACATATACATATTGATAACAGACATGTTTGGTTTGTCCAAAAAAGATCAAGAAACAAACATATAGTAGATTTCCTCTGCATAGGATATAGCGGCTTAATCTAATTTGTTACACTAAACACACATTTTACCCAATATTGTATTATTTTTCTTTTCCTCGATTTAATGTCAGTATACTGAATAAAATGATCCAGACATGGCAACGTACTGATGGCTCGTTCGTTTGAGGCGACGAAGTTCTCATTAGAGAGTTGCCTACTTTGTGCATGCTAAGATTGAAGGTTTGGATACCAGCACCATCGTCGTGAGTGAGTGAGTTTAGTTTTACGCCGCCTTTAGCTGCACACATTGTAACCGTGTGGGGAATCGAACCCGTGTCTACAGCGTCAACACACGCTTCAACCACCAGGCTACCAAACTGCCCCATCATCCTCGTGTTTTTAATGTCCGTGAGCTGCATTACTTGGAACTGTCCTCCCACACCAGCTGGCACCGGCATACAGCTGGAATGCTGAATAATACTGACTGAACTTTTATACTCAAATCAATCATGATACAACATCAACTGCTGCCACCTCTCTTTACACCTTCATCATCCGAAAACAATCTCTTTCAGCTTCTTTCAGCTAAAGAATGAGCGTCGATGTAGTCTCCAAATGCTCTGCATTATTTAAGTTCTCCATGAATATCTACTAATGGAAACAAATAAGGGAACACGTGAAAGTACAGGTGTTTCTTTATTCTTTTTCAGCTTTCTTCACAGGGCATGTATTGCACCGTGCATGAAATTCTGGGAACAGATGAAGGAACACTTGTATTTTCATGCATTCCCTTTGTTTCCATGAGAATATTTATTTATGAACATAAAGTTTGACGTATATTGGTAAATAAATACAAACGCAATGTGTTTATAAGTTTGGAAGTATTTATCTGTGGTGGGACAACTGCGAAACTCTTAATAGTAGAACTGTTTGGGGCAAGACATTAACACCGATCTCCAAGGTGATGGAAAGTAACACTTATCTCCAAAACGTCTTTTCTTGTGATCAACCAAAGCTATGTACTTCCACACAGCAGTTGATTGTCTCTCAGTTGATTATCTTAACATTAAGCTATTGTATGTTAAGAAAATTTATATGCTGCTACCCTTGACTCGACCTTCAGGGTTATATATAAAACCTGCGGGTTATACTTTGATATATTTTCAGATATTCTAATGTACAAGGGTGTTGGTGGCCTCGTGGTTAAAGCGTTCGCTCGTCACGCCGAAGACCCCGGTTCGATTCCTCACATGGATACAACGTGTGAATCCCACATCTGGTGTCCACAGCCGTGATATTGCTGGAGTATTGCTAAAAGCATACTCACTCACTCACCCTAATGTGCTACTATTAGATTAGTAATAAGTAATAGATTACTAATTATGTTCAGCCTTGTTACATCGCTCAAGTATATGTTGTGACTAAGTATACTGAGTGTGCATTTTATGTGACACCCAACCTGGGAAATGTATTAATTAGAGTGTGTCGTATGTGCTGTATCCATACACATGTTAGATGCTAGCATTGTTTGCTCTGATATTTATCGTGACTAATGTATCTTGTGCAATTCCTTCATAGCTTAACTGTTCCTAGTATTAATGTACTTCAATAAATGATTGAAACATGCCATTAAACATGACTTTATGTGTTCTAGAGACTGCTATCCCGTATTTATGCACTTTTTAGACATATTGTTTTAATGGCAGGTACTATCGGTGGGACAGGGTATGTTTTTCGTTCTTTTGGGTATTTTTCCCTTTACACAAAGTGGAATAGTCAAGACTGGGTATTTTTTGCATAATATGATAATTTGAAATCCACATATTTCTCGACACTTTTAAGTCTCTGTGCATAAGTAAGCTTTGTTTTGAAGTGTATGGGAGCAGATATGAATATATATCAGATGAAGTTGTAATCCATGTATGTTGTTTTCTATGTAACAAGTACTTAATATATGAAAGGCCTAGAGTGTGCGTAAATAAAAAGGCTGCGGGAGACAAATATACACTTAAGTTAACATGTCCACGTAAATAGCACGTTTTTGGTCTATTTTTATTGCTCTGAAAAAAGAACGAAGAGAACAAGCACTGTTTTTTTTCATCCTGAAGGTTTTAATAAGCAAAACACGACCTTACCTTAATCTAAAAGCAAGTACATTTCTCAAAATAACACTGCGATCCTCGACAACTTGTTTATCACAATGCACTCATCAATGTCACGAACAGCTGATCGATGTGTATCAGCCACGAGCCAACGTTGATGCTTGCACGCTGTGCAATAGACACCGAAATCGATCATGTCTTACGACCTCGTGGCGAATGACAGCTGACGAGCGCCTGGTAAACAACATGATATCAACAAACCTGAGCCCTTGAATGGCCGCCGTTATGAAATCTGAGAGCTGGACGAGGTCGCTTCCTCATGTCTTCCTGTTATGTCTATCTCAGCAAGGCCTTGACGTGCTATAGACTCCCTTGTTGTCGGTCTTCCTGTTGTTGTGGTGTACACATGACCGCCGTTGTTGTGAGACTGATATGACTCCGGCGTTGGATATCATGAAGGCTGAAGTCGTGATTCAAATGAGGACATTCTACAGAAAATTACCCTGCTTCTTGAAAGGGTAAGTTGTACATGTGTTTCTCCGATGAGTATATACAGAGAGGTAGTCTGTAAACACCAGTCACATTTACAAGTTCCGGTTTAGCATCCTTTATTCTTTTTAACGTACGGAGGAGTAATTTCCTGACGATGGGATCTACAAAATTAATGCTGTTGTTGTCAAACAAAAGTAGACTCTTACGTCCCGACAGATATAATTATGTTATAAATCTCTGTTGAAATCTCATCTCAATCAACTGAACATTTAGTAAATGTTGATATAATATTTAGAGTAATTATGAATTTTAGAATAACTATTTGATATATTATGACACAGGTGATATTTGGCGGCGTTTCATATTACGTACAGGTTGTATTCCGGTTCATTATGTATTCCGGTTCATTATGTACTCCGGTTCATTATGTGTTCCGGTTCATTATGTATTCCGGTTCATTATGTACTCCGGTTCATTATCTACGCCCATATATACATTTGAACACAATTACATTTATGGATTTTATTGATCTAGCATTTTGCATTGCATGCCATCTCATGTTTCCAATATTAATCAACAAGTGGTTGTTGCTTTCCAAATGATGTAAAACCGCCATATATCCTGCATAGACATCGAGGTCAGTCGGACCAGGGGCTGACAGCATGAGCAGCCGACATTGCTGCCGGGTTAGCATGCCACAGACAACGCGTTTAGATTGTGTAGTCTCAAGTAGCATGGATAATGATGATAAGTGGTGATGATGATGATGATGATGATGATGACAATTATTGGTTCCGATATGGCCGTTACTACTACTACTGTTGCTGCTGTTACTACTACTACTACTACTACTACTACTACTACTACTACTACTACTACTACTACTACTACTACTACTACTAATGATGACGATGTTGCTACTATTGATAATGGTGACGATGTTGCTACTATTGATAATGGTAACGATGTTGCTACTATTGATAATGATGACGATGTTGCTACTATTGGTAATGATGACGATGTTGCTACTATTGATAATGATGACGATGTTGCTACTATTGATAATGATGACGATGTTGCTACTATTGATAATGGTGACGATGTTGCTACTATTGATAATGATGACGATGTTGCTACTATTGATAATGATGACGATGTTGCTACTATTGATAATGATGACGATGTTGCTACTATTGATAATGATGACGATGTTGCTACTATTGATAATGATGACGATGTTGCTACTATTGATAATGGTGACGATGTTGCTACTATTGATAATGATGACGATGTTGCTACTATTGATAATGATGACGATGTTGCTACTATTGATAATGAGCAATATTTCTGAGTTTGATACAAGCTATGTTAATATGACAACACTAATTCCAAAACTGACGTTAAACATTTGAGTCATGAATAGATTACGGAAATGACAACGATGACGATGACGGCGATGATGATGATGATGATGATGATGATGGTGATGATGATGATGATGATGTTGATGTTGATGATGATGATGATGATGGTGATGATGATGATGATGATGATGATGATGATGATGATGATGATGATGATGAATTCAAACATAGTAAAGTGATAATATTCATATCTGTTTATGAGGCAAAAACATTTAATCAAAGTATAGACTAGTATCTACATATAGATACGCGTACAACATTAAATACGGTCACAGTAAGTAGCCATAAGAACGTTTGTTACTATGGATGATTCATCGGGCATGGGACGCCCTGCCTGGTTCTTCAGCTGGTGTACGTGCTGCTATTTCTGATGAAGAATGACAAAGCGGAAAACACGTATATTTATATCTCATATTTCCTCTCATACAACTGCCGTGTTGTTTAAGGTGATCACATAACGCTATAATGAAGCACATCCCCGTTTTTTTGTCGTTGTTGATTTGGTTTGCTTTTGTTGTTTGTTTTGTTGTTTGTTTGGGTTTGTTTGTTTTGTACAATTGCTTTCATTACTTACTGTAACTCCACGACATGTCTAAGGCGTGAACATGATTTGAATTGGTGCATTGTATCCCTAAATGCATCACTTTAGATCATTTTACGTTTTTTAGTAAAGTAGTCATCATAGTATTGTTCACTGGTTTGTGATAAACATATAAGTTGTTGAAAACATTTTGTATACCACCTTAAGTATAAGATATTATTTGTAGAACAGTCCATGAAAGCACACAGTGAAACGACTATATTCAGGGGAGATAACTCTTGTCAGTCTAACAAGTCTTTCAGACTGAGGCTCAAAACCAATTTGATTTCTTATGTTTGTTGTAATCTGGGGTTTGGTTTGAATGGGGCTGAACGGCTTGATGTTTGAGTGTCTTTGATTGGGAAATGGGGTATGTTGTTTTACGCCACAATAAGAAATATTCCAGTGACATGTTTGTTTCAAACAATCCATTAAAAGTGATAAATTAATGTTTTCATATTTATGACTGTTTTCAGCGATGAACAGGTGAACAATGTGAATGCATAACTGCGACGTATAATTATGCCCTACTGTAGCAGCATAAATTACCCCAAAGTCAGCCTCACTAGAACCGCTATATCTACTGAGACACGCATAATGACATATATTGGTTTATACCTATGATTGCTTTGTTGTTGAAATCAACCTAGCTGTCTGACATTGGACTGTAAATGACCGGATCAAATTATGCTGTGACTGACATTCAGTCCAAGTGAGAAACATTGGTATGATTTGGTCTCAACGATTTCGATTCTCCAGACTTCTGGTAGTCCAAACCGTAAACTATAACCAGCAACCGCCCAGTCTGTTTGTGAACCTCACAGTTTTGCAGATGAACATGTGTTTGTTTGTTTATAACTATCCCGCTATCGAATAGCTTCATACACACCACAATGATGACAAATTGTTATATTAACATATAGGGGGTTGCATTGGAAGTTCATCTCCAAATAAGTATATCACTTTACAAAGTACGAGTGCCAGATCAGCTCTCCTAGAAGCGCACGTGAAATCACAACACCAACATGTGCCTGTGTGTCTGAGATTCAACAGAAGGCTGTGTTGGGTGGAACATCTCCAGCTGCGACGTGTCCCAATGACACATACGTCATTCACGAGTCTTGGAAACCGTTTTTGTTTTGTGAGTCGGTTGTTGTGCAACTTGGATACCTTTCAAACCACCTCGCTTTGAGCAACCGGGATAACAACTACTGTATTAGGTCAGATTAGGTGACATGGAATTGAACTTCGGGTTCATGACGTTTACAACACAGCTTGTACCATTACGACCTAAGGTCGATTTTATTCCTTGGATTGAGATAGATGCCCAAGTCAGATACAGTCTACTTCGAGCCTCACAGACTTCACTTATTCCCCTGGCCGTCAGTAGGCAGGGTATCAACACGTGCTATCTTTCAACCGTCGTTTGATATAACAGCATTGAACCACTGACCTCCCTCCCACTAGGTAGAAGATATGTCCACAGGACCACGGATCTATACCACAAGCGCGCGTAACGTTACGATCTGTCGTAAATCTCTTGTTTATCACAGGCTTATGTCCTAGCGCTAACTATTTTTTTGTGGATCGGGGTCCAGGGTTCTTATTCTCGAAACGTTCGCTCCTCTTAGAATTCTTAACTTAGAACGTGGCTAATGTGTTGAGAATGGGGTTAAGACGTTCATAGAACGTTTCGAGAATAGCTAGCCAGAAGGATAATGACGTGTACTGGCCTCTTTCGCTACACAATGTCTTTATGAGTTGAAATCCTTCGGGCATTTCAAGATTCAGCTTTGAATAGTAGCAGTAGAAACGAAAACAGGATTCGACTTGGTTCTCTGTAATCCAGTGATTCGTTTTGCAGTGGATACCACAATGATAAGATTCCTGAATGTATAAATTTCTTAAAGTCGCTTAATCTTCATCCTCGGGCTCTCCTCCAAAATATTGTATACATAATCTTGAAGCACGGATCTAGTCAACATGTATCTCATATTCAACAAAATCACTTGCTCACTTAACTCTAGACTAACGCTGAGTGACTAAATGCATATAATTTGTATTATAACAAACAAACGAACGAACGAACGAATCAATAAATAAATAAATAAATAAATAAATAAATAACTAAATGAATTCTAATGTGATCTAATGTGGTACATGGACTGTGAAACAACTCAGTACCGGATATCGGATCATCAGATATCGGGAAAATATCATATATAACGTTATCAGTAAACTCAGCAAAAGATATGACCTACACGTAAACATTTAATAACACAGTGTACACAAATGTATATTTTCAGCATTGAGTGTGATGTATATTACATATTTGCGCAATCGTATGACTGCATGACTGCCCTTTACGACACGAGGCCAATAGAGGTAGGTTCATCAATGGTAAAGATGTTCGCTGGTCATGCTAAAAATACGCGTTCATTTGTGGAATTGAGGTAGCTTTGCTGTCGATGCAGTCGACACAAACTGTACTTTGTTTAATGACTCAGGTGGCTATCAGACAGAATAACATAACAAAAATGCCAACAGGAGCATCCCACTCTACCGAAGTGTGACAAGTGACCATCAACGACAGGAAATGACGGAGGTGCAACATGATCGCATTGAAAAGACTATCATTACTGTATGTTAAAGTATGGGAACACCGTCGCAGCGAACAACGCCTTCTGCCGAGGGCTGTCTTGATATAAAACTTAGACGTCATAGTGACGTAGATTTCCTGGGAGGAATTAAGTATTGAGTGACCTCATCTCTGCAGTTTTTGCATTACCTTTGAGGACGTGCATTACGATTGCACCACGTGTCACGGTCGATTTGCACGGATGGACGTTGAGTATGGAATATACGGGCACGAATACTTGAACGCAACGTTAAGAACGCTCAGATAATGCGAATGTGTTGAGTGAAACGTCATTGAAGTATATTTATGTATTGCACATATTTAAGAAAACTAAAACTAGATTTTAACTTTAAAAAACTTGTACCCACCCACTTTGATACCGGTCCGTACATTATTTGTTAAGAATGTGCACTTTCCTTCGCTTTCCCTGACACTATCGTCAAGGGGAATAACTCCAAGAAATCGCTAAGGGAAGTTAACTGTGTTTGTCGTTGACGTCGCTGCGGTGAAAGTGTGGGAATAGTGTGGGCTGGGACGTCAATTGTTGACGACTGTGGGTTTTTAATCGATGAGACTAAACGTGTATACGCCATCACAATCAAACCGGACCTAGCAGCTGCGTATCTACGTTGCGCCTGCATCCGGCATACAATCATATCCCAATCAATATACATTGTCATATGAATCCGGGTTCACTAAAATAGAAGCTGCACAAACAATAACATTTATATAATCATTTGGGAACGGACTGAAAACAGACTCAGAGCTAATGTTCAAAGTGATATTACCCAAGTCCAAACTGATGTAAACCTCACATGACACCAGCGATCATAGTGATGCCTAGCAATAAACCATAGGATCCAGACTTGCCAAAGGGGTGCAACTCTGCACGACAAATTGAGGCGGCTCAGAGCCAAGGAGAAGATCGGCACTGTGAGGCTAATTAAACATCAGAACCGTAAAACAATTTAGCTATCTGATTGAACAGTCTCTGCGTTGTACTTGATTTAGATGCTTACCCTCTTTACTAACTACTGATGTCATTACTAATTATTGTGTCCACCTATATAATCATAGGTATAGGTAATATGGCTCTTACGAACAGTGGAATCTTTTTCGGAGGTTAAGAAGGTTGGTTGTTCTGGTGTTCACCAAAGTAACTCTAGATCAGACTGATGTGACGATTTGTCTCAAAATACAGCCCATTATCATCTAAAAGTTTATGTCTATGCATCATGAACAATCCACACTTATTTACAAATATGCTCTACAACATGAAATGTAACGCCACTGACCTTATCTCTGTCTCCAGAGACCCTTGATGGTCCGGGCTAGCATAGGCCTTTAGCAACCCATGCTTGCCATAAAACTTCGACTATGCTTGTCGGAAGAGGCGACTAACGGGATCGAGTGGTCACGCTCGCTGACTTGGTTGGCACGTCATCGGTTCACAATTGCGCAGATCAACGCTGACGCTGTTGATCACTGGATTGTCTGGTCCAGACTCGAGTATTTACAGACCGACACCACATAGCTGGAATAGTGCTGACTGCGGCGTAAAACTAAAGTCATTCATTCATGCTATCCTCAGATATGCAGAGATTACTTAGCCATTGCGAATACAGCCAAATGGGTTTTATTTATGCAAGGGAAGACACCATGGGCAAGAAAGTTCTGAGAACCATGATAGTCAGCAAAGCAAATAATACAACACTTTTAGAATAATTGTATTTATGTTTCACCTGAACAGACTGCCTGGGTTGGGGTGTAAGAACGGGTCTGGTACCAGATGCTTGAACGTCTTTACATAACATGTTGATTATCTTGGTCTGGTAACAATACGGTTAACGTGTTGAACAGTTCTTTTGTGAATATTTGATAGCCGGGGGTTACCTTTGTTTGACGAAGGGGCTCCAGTGTAATGTGAAGTTTACGGATTCATTTAATTGAGCTCCCTGAAGACTCGGCGAACAATTACGACATGGCCTGGAGGTCGTTTCATGAAATATGCATACGGAGTCTGCAAGGTGGTTTTACAGGTGTGCTGGGACCATGCATTCTATTAACTGGAATCGTCGGTTGCTATGATCGTTTAAGATGGACATTCCGGTACAGCGAGGGTTACTTCATGATCTAGCAAACAAGGGCCAGTTCATGATTCAGCACAACATGGATGACTTCATGATCCAATAAAAACAGATTAATTCATGATCCGATAAAATACTGATTAATTCATGATCCAATAAAGTATTGATTAATTCATGATACGATAAAGTATTAATCAGCTCATCATCCGACTGTTGTTGTAACCACTGTAACATCCGGTACAAGCACTGTAACTACTGTTGTTGGTGTAACCACTAACTACTGCTGCTGTAACTACTATAACTACTGTTGCTGTAACCACAAACTACTGTTGCTGTAACCACCATAGCTACCGTTGTTCTAACCACAAACTACTGTTGTTGTAACTACTATAATTACTGCCGTTGTAAACACTATAACTACTGCTGCTGTAACCACTATAACTAATGTTGCTGTAACCACTAACTACTGCTGCTGTAACCACTATAACTAATAGTGCTGCAACCACTAACTACTGTTGCTGTAACCACTAACTACTGTTGCTGTAACCACTAACTACTGTTGTTGTAACCACAACTACTGCTGTTGTAACCACTAACTACTGCTGCTGTAACCACTATAACTAATGTTGCTGTAACCACTATAACTAATGTTGCTGTAACCACTAACTACTGTTGTTGTAACCACTATCTACTGCTGTTGTAACCACTAACTAATGTTGCTGTAACCACTAACTACTGTTGCTGTAACCACTAACTACTGTTGCTGTAACCACTAACTAATGTTGCTGTAACCACTAACTACTGTTGCTGTAACCACTAACTAATGTTGCTGCAACCACTATAACTATTGCTACTATAAGTTTCACAACAGCTGCAAGGTTGTCGCAATGGTGGTAGTATCCTCAGCAACAACAGTAGTAGGATGAGATGGAGGAAGTGGAGAAGGAGGGGTATGATGAGTAGCTGAAGTGGTAGTAGTAGCAGCAGAGGTGGTAGTAGCAGCAGCAACAGTCGATGTAGCAAGTGTCTGTATCCAAACTCCGGGCTGTAGTTATTAGTTTCAGTGTCATTTGTCGTGTCAGAACAGATGTCAGTGTGTTGGCGGAAGAACCTACAGTCCCACCCACGAGAGACCGCCACCAGCCACGGCGTTACATCACCGATCATCTAGTGTCGGTCGGACTCTGTTTAAGGATCGATTGGTAGACAATCCTGTCCGCGTAAACGTTTCACACATTTGTCAAAATTCCATCTGGAAGATTGTTCGCGGAGACCGATAGTGTTTATCAAACATGTCTATTTACATATGTCTAATCTCATGTCAAACATCGAATATTTCAGTTCCATTACGCTTCAATATATTTGGTTCATATATACATATGTAGGTCGATTTGGACGGTGAACTGTCCCCTTTCCTCGGCACTCTTTCTTGTGACTCAGTATAACTTGTGCTTGGGAAAATGGAAAGCATGAAACACCGGGGAACGTGTAGAAAAATATTCTTTAGCCTGGATGGGTTTACATAGATCAAATCTGCATTATGAATACTGCTGTTCGCGGACTGATCTCAATATCTGAGATATGATATCGGTCAGGAGATATTGAATTGATCGGATGACATAATAAAGTGTGAAGATATTCAGGGATGAAAACCATCGTGGGAATTATTACGGCTGATGCCATCGTGATGTTCGGAACGAAGAATATTTCCACCATTGTTATTTTGAGAAAGAACTAAAAGAAACATGTTGGAATTATGCTCACTATGAAATCAGGAGGTATGTTTGTAAAATGTAATATCTGAAATTGTTATGACATCTCGCCGTGGTATGAATATTTATGAGTAAGGATGAAAGCTGTTTCAATGCACATTTTCTGAAGTGCTGATCGATTGGAATTCCGCTGTGCATCGCTGCAACAATTTCTTTTTTACATCTCACACGAGCACATGGAACAGACAGAATGACTTTATCAGATGTGGCTAAACAGGTCTTCCCGGGCTGTTTCAAAGATAAGCGAAAAAATATCGTCATTTAAAACTGAGCTAAGCCACCTCAGGGTTGGGTCCTATTTTTCTCTAACGTTATACGATGAGGCACGTTTGCGTTATAACAGTAACAGAAGACACCATAGCAAAAGATGCGCCCGTATGCTGACACCAGCCAACTATTGTCCGCAACTACTGTTGAGTGTTGATGACTTGGGAAAGCGTGTCGGCGGTATCTGGTGAACAGCCGAAGGCAGACTGTCAGCCTCGGGCGACGCTTCTATATTTCACATGACTGCCGCTTGCAGGGGAAGGTGTGATTAGGTCCAGCAATCTGCTGTCAGGGGTCTACTAGTTGTAGAATGACTTCCTTTCCACAGCGCCCCTCCGATTGATTGTTGTCATTATTTGGTGTCGTCTGCAAGTAGCGGGAAGCAGACGACAGTTTCCCGCGTTCAGAGAGAACGTAAACAACACGGCTTGTAGATCGGTCCTGTTGTGGTGCGTTGGATGTTGGTGATTTTGTCGCTGACTGTTGACATTTGTTGGAAAGTTGAGCACCTGTGGATGTGGATTTGAAGTTCTAATGGTGGAGTTTACATGAACACTAGCCCAGTGGGTTGGTTTCAAAAACAGCCATGTCATTTTTCGGGTCTGCAGTCAAAATATCGACACTAAAGAGGTACGTTACAGTTCATTGTTTTACAAATTGTACGTATTGAACGATGTACATTTTATGAAGGTTGCTTGATCCATTAATTGTTACCAAACACGAATTTGGATTTAGTAATGTATTGATATACACACACTTGAGGATATATGCGACAATGTATCGCAACAATAAGATACAAATATTCATAGTTGAGCTATCGATCGATCACCTGTTACTTACATTCAGTAACTTATTATATTCATAGCACGCCTTTCAATATATTTTACTTATATCTCCAGTGCGTCTTGGTTAGACAGATTATACTAGTTAAGAGTACACCAAAATCTGTTTATTTTCTCAGCCTCGTTAATCCGGTCGCAAGCAAACCGGATAAATTCAGGGCTGTGTAAAGATAGATGCAGGACAATGACTGCATACCGATGATTCGCTAATCCATAAAATTGACAATCATACCTCGTGTACCGTCTGTAGTAACAGTATAGGGTACAAATCATTATGCATAGTTTTCAGTAGCGTGTTGGTACATTTGTACCTGATCACACTCTCGCTCAATGTTCACAATGTAAGGGAGAATGGGGGAACGGGTCTACTGTTGAGAAGATCAACAGGTCGTGTCGAAATATGTGTCATTACACTGCCTAATGTTGTTAGTGTGCAATGCCACCATGTACTCGCTGAAGACTCTCCTCTACACAGGCATATTAGCTTTCCGACCACGCCGTTGACGATCGTTGTTCGTCTTTCACTCAGAACCATTCATTGCAGTTGTAATGACTCAAACTTCTGATAACTTCACCGACTTCCTCATAATTCATTTCCAATATTTACAACAGGCGGCCACAACCGCAGGGGTATCAAATGTTTCAACAAGCAGCTTAACCCTTCCGGAGCTAAAGCTGACTTTGCAGGAATGCTGTTTCCTCCTTTGAAACAAGAGTGTATATTTGTATTCCAAATCATGTAATCTTAACCTTTTCTTTTGCACGGTTGTTCGGTTCACAACCGATGCCTGTCACAGTTCATCAGGCAATGAGGTCAGTTTTGACCGATCTAGATTTTTCAAGGCACTACAACATATGTATGGTGCAACATCGTTCAAGTTTTACATTTCCGAACCCGTGAAGATGTGGGTTAGAATAGATCTTGAACCAGTGCATGTCGGGACTTACAAAACCGGGTGGGTCAGGTTCATTTAAGTGGTTCGCACATGTTATCGTATCTCAGTTGCTTAGGTAGATGATCATTATGTCAGTCACTGGACTGTCTGGTCCAGACTGGTTTATTTACAGACCGTCATCATGTGGCTGAAATATTGATGAGTGCGATATTAATAACTACCAAATGAACCAAAACCAAACTTGTTAGGTCCTTGTCTTATTTGCTTAGAGTTATATGATATCCGCTTCCAGTGGCTGAGGACTCCAGAATCTCTGCCGACGACACGTCACTAGTCTGCTGACAGTTTTATTACGAAACACGATCCTTCATGATTTGGTCATTTCCTGTGAATAGTGCTGGGGAATCACGACAGACGGCGTGGAATCTCGTGCATGGTATATTCTTAATTAGGCAAGGTTCTAAGTATATACCGTTTGCAGCACGTACTCTCTCAGTCACACATTTCGTGAAAAGTTTTCAACAACCTTTATTACAAACCTTTTTTAGTTTTATACAACAACAAACTAAAATCATTATTCTCTCAATGAGCGGTTAAAAGGAGCAGTGACTCTGACCTGTTTGAGTGTCTCCGTTGGTAGTGTTAGTCAACTAACGGGATCGAGTGGTCAGACTCGCTGGCTTGGTTGACACGTATCACAATTGCGTAGATCGGTGCTCATGATGTCAATGGTGGGATTATTCGGTCCAGTCTCGAGTGTTTACGTACCGCGGTTTTTTTGTGCGCAATATTGACACTAAACAGAAAAAACAACAACCAAACTTTGCTGGCCTTGTTGCAGTTTTTAAAACGTTTAATACTTAAGTAAGCTGCAGGTACGACCCGTATGACTTATGTCATACAGGTAAATGCATTAACTTATTTTCTTGGAAATCAATTTTCATGTTTTCATCAACGTTTAGATTATGTTTGAAATGTATATGGAAGTGACATAGATTCGACTGTTGATGACGCCATTTGAGCATATGAAGAGTCAAAGACGTTTCAGGGAAGAGAATCTCACCTAGCATGAATACCTGCATGGTTGATGTCATCAGACACTTAATATGTCGTAGTTTTTTCCCTTAACGTGAAGCCTCAGTGCGTTTGAGGAAAAGACGCCTAGCTATGAGTTCATGTCGTGTTTTGGTTTTGAAATGAATATCTCGGTTGTCCTTCTTTGAAATGTAAATGGTTTGCCACTTACGGTCGATTGCTATGGAGGAACGTTCGTATGGTGCAAAAACTATGTAATAGCTTGTCTTTTTTTCACAGGATGAAACGGGTCGGATCTGCATAAGATCGATTGTGGTAATCAGTCATTTCTTGCAGAAACACACTAAAGCATGATAGAGATTTTTTGATCTACACGAACATCTACACATATTACCAAAGCGTGATTTAGGGTTTCAAAGAGTTTCATCTTCCGGCACGTACACCTTGTAGGGGTGTGGGGGATGGGGATAGGGGTACATTGGGGTCTCATGTCCCCAGCACTTTAGTTACAGTGTGTACCGGTCAAAATTTGGTTACAAGGGCTAGTAACTACATACATTGTGTCGCACAAGTCACCTTTACATCCAAACACGATTTGGCAAGTCTCTCTTTCTCGAAGCTGTGATGATTCTTACTGTCCAACAACCACAAAGATTTGAACGAATTACGTGTTTGTCCCGAACCATCAATATCGTTAATATGTATATAAGGTCGATATATGTGGCTTGTGAAAAGATCCCATCTCACGTGTCGAGATATGAATGTCTTGTGTGTGGATGAACATATTCTTTGTCGATGTATGTGTCTCTAGTGTCCAGATGAACAAATCCAATCTTGGGTGTTAGGATATGTGTCTTTACTGTATAGATGAACATATCCTACTGTACATGCCGAGTTTTGTGACTTATGAAAAGATGCCATCTCGGTGTGGCGCTAACAGACTCCAGTGTGTTGAACACCATCTCATCATCTCATATGTCGAGATATTGGTCCTCTTACACTAACAACTAGTCTCTGAAATGAACATGTTTTACTGAAAAAGACACATTTTCTACACATGCGTGGGCTTTCTTGGATAAATTTGCTTCAGGTTCTGTACGACAGACTATGTTCCTCTGTGTGTAGACAAATACGCCCCATCTCATATGTCGAGATATGGTCCCCTGTGTGTGGATGAATATATCCGATCTCATATGTCGTGATATGGGACTTCAGTGTGTAGATAAAAAATATCACACAACGTTTTAGTTTCCCGATGAATATATCGAATCTGTTAGGTCGCGGGACGGTATGTAGGTAAACATATCACGATATGTGACTCGAGTGTGCCTTGATGTTGACATATAGCACTGTCACACTGTCAACACAGAGGAAGTCGTGATGATGTAGCTGCGCTTTGATCCACCGTGCTACCCTTCAGCAGACACTTAACACATTACATTCCGAGTTATAGTTACCAATGTTACCTTTTGTATGAGGTTCACAGATTATGGTTTACAGTTTACAGTCAACGTTTGTGTCACTTTACTTCCCAAGGCCAACAGATTACAGTCACGGCCCGTGGTACCTTACCTCAAAAAGGTTAACAGATTATAGTCAGCTTTCAAGTTACCTCATCTCAAAAAGGTTAACAGGTTATAGTCAGCTTTCAAGTTACCTCACCTCAAAAAGGTTAACAGGTTATAGTCAGCTTTCAAGTTACCTCATCTCAAAAAGGTTAACAGGTTATAGTCAGCTTTCAAGTTACCTCATCTCAAAAAGGTTAACAGGTTATAGTCAACTTTCAAGTTACCTCACCTCCCAAGGTTAACAGATTGTAGTATTAGGTTCACAGATTTCACACGGAATTGACGTCACCTATCTTACATGACTGTAATAGGTTCACAGATTACATGCGGAATTCAAGTTACCTGTCTTACATGAGTGTGTTAGGTTCATAGATTACACGCCAAGTGTACGTTACCTGTCTTACTGGTGGTTTTATGCATTACTGTATACGTTTTGAAGATTACACATTTCACTCACATTACTTGCCCTGTTTATGTATCTCGGTCGTCTCGCAGAGTGGCATGGTGTTTCAGCAGCATGGCAAATGTTAATTTCAAATTGCATTGAGCACATGCACAAGTGTCTTAAAACAAGACAAAGCCTAATTATTTGCGTTCTCATGATTTATTCTGGGACAAGAACGTCGAAAGAGGAAAGGAATCGGGTGCTATATAAATTCATTATCATTTTAGGGGTCACCTTGGGATGCAAGGAAGGTCACGGCGGTGTTAATAAATTCGAACACGTACTTTCCATAACGACATACAAACTTTGCTATAAACGGTTCCGACTTTTGAATAATGATTCATTTATTAATCCCTGTCAAATGGGGATGAGTCGTGTGTTCTCGTCGTGCCGATGGTGCCCCTCACACAGATCAGAAACGACAAAACGAAATAACGTCAGAAACGTTACACGTTCAAAACGCCATTTTGAATAATATTTGAAACTATTCTCAATAGTTCGCCATAGCCATAACTGAAGAGCACTAGACAGTTGTGTGTTCAAGTCTTTTATTCATGTCTTTTCCTTTACTGCTTTATATTACCGTACTTGCATACCAGAAAGCTTCTACTGGTGTGCGTATATTGGCCTTTAGGTATAACATGGTTGTATTGTTACTGGTGATAGTGTTAGACTGTGCATTTGTCGAGAGTATTTGATGAGTATATTCTTCCAGACATGATGCCGGCGTTAACTGAATTATTCTTGCATCCTGCAGACTATCTAGCATTTGTAATTATGCAAATATGTGCGTTGGTCAGTAATGGGTCAGTTTTGCCCGTGATGCCCCCTGTTAATATGACCAAAGACCACTAAAGGTCACATTAAACGGCCATTACCCAAATCCCCTATCACCGCGTTTCTCTGTGTGTCCATACATTAAACGACTTCCTTCATATGTGCGTTGTTGAGGAAGGTGACAAGATAGTTCAGTGCAAATGTGTTGCCCAGCAGCTAACTTCCAGACAGTTCGACACTTTTCAAGGTGAAATACTCACCTGTAATGTTTCCTGACTACGATGTAGTAATAATCAAGGTCAAGAAATGATTCGCTGTTCAAAAAGACAGAGTTTCAAATCCAAAGTTAAACTAAATTATGTTGAATCAAATTTATAGATCCCCCTTGAGATTTAACAGGTACCACCAATTTAGGATTAAGTCTAGGATTGAGGAATTATTTGCTTAAGCAGTTTAACGTCTGTGCGCTGTTACATTAGTATTTAGGCTATATCTTACAGTTTGATTGTTTTGCCTCAGGGAATCCCGAACCTCACCTTCTTACAATTATTTGAAAATTAAAACAGACATTGCTATAGGAGTGTTTGGACAAAGATGGATTGACGGAGGAGTGTGAAGCACGACTCCTGTGGGTGTTTTGTCTGGCCATGCATGTGATATGACACTCGTTTCATGTAACTGTCACAGCAATATTGATGATGCATTATATGTGGTTAGCAAACATCATGTGTTAGCGTCTCTATGTGGTTACTGTTCATATGAGACTACACATTGATGTCTCCATATAACTTCAGCTCTCATAAGCTACGATCAGTTGATGCTTTCATTGCAGAATGAGAAATACAACCTGACATGGAAACTTGATTACTGACTAATGAGTTGTGTTACCGATTCTGAAGCAGTATCTTAGCATTGCTTTACTCCTGACAGAGCTGGCTGGATACATCTGCGCTGTCAAGAGGTTTTTGTGTTTGTGGATAACAATTACTCTAAATGCATAACGAGCGGTTCGTAATATGAGTTAGTGAATGTTTTGGATTTAGCCAGATTCTCAATCTTGAAATCAAGTCAGAATATTAATATACAGTCTCAGCGTTGTCATGGTAACGCGAAATATGCTTCGCAAACGAAGTTGGATTGTCCCCGATTCTGTGTATATTACTGTAATTAGTCTGGAAACAGGAAAGAATAAGATGTTGTTCTGTTGAGCTATTCGAGATGAAGGAATCTGAAATTTGTACGCTTCTTGGTGTGCATTCCGACATTTCTCGTGAAGTGCAATCCAAATCAATCTTTGACAAAATTTGTCCCGTAAGGATAAACCGAAGTGAAATGAAATCTTTCGCTTGTCTTTCGGCTGTCCGTAATAAGAATTCCTTTAATGTCATTTTAATAATATATGATTAGTGCCGCGGCATGCAGGATGTCACTTCGTATCAGCGGATTCTTAAACGACTAAGGGAGGCAACTCTTATGTAGTGATTGTTTCAGAATTAAAGTAGCGACATCCCAACTGTGATGTATAGTTTTGCCGTCAAAAAGGACCGATAGATCCCTACAAAAGAGGCAACTCTTATACAAAGCTCGCTTCAATGTTTAAGTAACGGCATCGCAACACTTGAGTGTATAATTTTGCTGTCTAGTTTTCCTCAACATTGTTCGACATCCCTTTGATTAAGATGCGTTACTTTAGCAACACTGCCATATTTAACATGCCGATGTTTCACTTGGACTAAACCTGATGTTTATCCCGCGCTGTGAAGTCAGATGAGAAGGTGCTTCCTGATTGCCATCCCGGACTAAGCCCGATATAACTTTCATTGTTTTACATCCGCCAACTACAAAGCCTTTTCTTAGTGAGCTTAGTAAAAATAACTCCGAATCTGCGTCAGTCCATTCGGACATTTGATATAGGATAGGATAAGACAAATATCTGCTCCACTCTGTATCTGACATAAAAGGTCCTAAGGGGAAATCGCGCCAATCTGGACAAATAAGAGACCTCGATACTTGGCTGGAAGAGATATTAGAGAACTTTGAAATCATTGCAGATTTTCAATAACGAATCTCCAAGTATCATGCTAAATTTGTGTTTTTGACGACTTTTTATGGATTATTTAGATTTTGAATTAACAGCGTGTTACGCGACGTCTAACACTTGACCGTAAACAAGGATTTCCGAACACAGACGTGTAATCCTCGCTGTTGAGGGTCTTCACTGTGTTGACTGAATGGCTCTAGACTTCGGCAAACGTTGTGTAATACCGGGCCTAATATGACACCTAAGACATATTTGTACTTCTCCTTTTGACAAAACAGATATTGATAATGGCATCTGATAATGACAGATGCAAGTGAGGGTAGTTAGCCTAGGTAGCTGTAGTAGTCTTGTACCAGTACAATCAGTAGGAATAGTTATTATAGTGTAGGCAGCTGTAGTGCTGTAGTACTTGTGGATATTGGTATCATAGTGTACCTAGGTGTAGCCATGATCCATTAGAAATAGTTGTCATGGGTTAGGTAGCTGTAGTATGTAGTCCTAGTAGGGGTAGTTATCATGGCGTAGGTAGCTGTAATATGCAGTACTAGTAGGGATAGTTATCATGGGTTGGGTAGCTGTAGGTATCCATTCCTAGTAAGGATAGTTATCATGGCGTAGGTAGCTGTAGTATGCAGTACTACTAGGGATAGTTATCATGGTTTAGGTAGCTGTAGTATGCAGTACTAGTAGGGATAGGTATCGTGGTTTAGGTAGCTGTAGTATGCAGTACTAGTAGAAATAGTAATGGTGGGTAAGATAGCTGTAGTAATGCAGTACTGGTAGTCATAGTTAGCATGGATTTGGTAGCTGTAGTATGCAGTACTATTAAGTATAGTTATCATGATTTAGGTAGCTGTAGTATGTATTACCATTAGAGGTAGTACCCAGGTGACTGAAGCACCAACGGACATTGACACCTTGGAACATCAAAAATGATTTCAGTGAGGACAGAATGTCCGTGATCCCTGGAACTTGATGGCTTTTTTCTATAGACGTGGTGTAATCGCCATTAGAATCTCACTGGCAGCTGGACTTGTCAGAATGTCAAACTGAGCCTCACTGTTTTCGCAAATGACAAGTTTATCCTGACTAACCTTTATCATTACTGACACCGGTGTCTTTGCAACCACTAAAAGCGCACCATGGATAAGACATAATATCAAAACATATACTATAGTGAATACCGATCGATATGTCCAGTGCTCTCGGTGTCCTGCTTGCCATTGCTTGTTAGATGAGATGAAGATGATATGTCTGTGTGGGACTCCAGGGATACTGACCTGACAGATCCCCCATGACATGTGTATTACCATTCCTTGAGATGTGCCAGGGGACGAGAAACCTGAAGCTTGTAAACTTATCACACTCCATGAGAGATACGCACGTAGCTTAAAGTACTGGGATATGGTTATGTCAGAGTGAGTGAGTTTAGTTTTACGACCCTGTCAGCAATTTCACTGCGGGAGACACAAGAAGCTGGGATTCACAATTTGCACCGATGTAGGGAAAGGAACCTGAATCTCAGAGGGTCGAACAAGAGTCTTGACCAGAAGGCTTATAGCCTAACTTTCCGCCCACTCGACAAGATATAACACGGCCATGCTGAACAAGATGCCAAACAAGACAAACCCGGATTATGACGCAGGAAGTGAACGCTTTAAGTAGTTACCAACAACACCAGTCACTCACTCACTCACTCACTTGATGGTTTACGTCGTTTCTTACACCAGTCCAGCAATTTCACGACATGGGACACCAGAACTGGGATTCACAAATTTTACCGATGAAGGGGGTCGAACCCGGGCGTAGGTGTTACGAGCAAACACTTTAACCCCTAGGCTAGCCTACTGTCCTCTCAACAGGATATAACATGCCATACTGAGCTAAAAGTCACTAAACCACAATAATAAGTTTGCAAGCAGCTTCCCACCGTCCATTCCATGCTGGGTGTCTTTGAAGTAATCTTTGGGGGTTTAGCAGTAATGGAATCGAGGCGGGGTACGGACAGCTCCAAGGCGTGGAATAGGAAGTTGTGGGGTCTATAGATTCACACTGCAGGATCTGGTAATGTCCATCCAGTGACGAGCAATCCTTGTCGCAGTTTCTATCGTCCCGTTATAGTTTCTGCTAGGATGTATTGACTTATCTGAGGAGATAGCAACTACAAAGTTGTGGTCACAAGCAGCGAGGGTCAAATGGTCATATACGTGTTGATAACAGATGACCGAGTGACGCATAGCCATAATGGTCAAACGGTCACTCACTATGTATATTAAGTTGACATAGTTGACCAAAGGGTCGTTTTTACGTAGACGTAGGTTTCCTGAATAAATCCTGTTAAATCCCGTTCGTTATCGTGCTCCAGTTCACTGAAACTTTGAACAGCAACTCCTGAAACAGAGAAGGGCAGCAACCCTGCATGGCGAATTAAACAATTTTCCACCATAACCCCGCGTCATCTCTAACGTTCAGTTCGATTATCGATGAGTAAACAAGGACAACCTAAACCGGGGTCAGATACAATAATCAGCTTACCCACACTGTCAGGTATGTTTGAATGGCATCGTATGTTTGAGATAATTCAAAGGGACTGGTGTAGCCTAGTGTTTTTAACGCGAGCGCTCGTCAAGTCGAAGACCAGGATATGATTCCCCACATAGGTACAATTTGTGAAGCCCATTCCCTGTGTCCGCGGCTGCCATATCACTGGACTATTGCTGATAAGCCATACTCAATCACTAACACTGCATAATATCATCTTGCCGAAACATCTACATGTATATGTTTTTATACATTAAAGGTCGTTGTTCCAGAGGTCCTTATTCGAAGTTAAAGAAGGAAATCAGCATGTGTAAACGACAGTTTTCTTCCCATGCAATCAAGTGAGTTGGGTTGGGGTGATGAAGTTCCAATCAGTACATCAACGTCTATCATGAACTGACGGATGTAACGAACTGGGTTTGGGTTCCGAATACATGCTGATTATTTAAGTCGAAATGCCTAAAACGAACTAGGGTTATTACAACTAGATTTGGCGGGACCCTTGAAGACTTTGCACCCCTGATGTATTGTATAACGCCTAGCTCTATACTGTGCATTGGGTGAATGTTATCACAAGAAAAAATACATTCAAAACCAAATGTCACCACGACTTGATCAAATGCAATAAACGCGCACCAAACTATACATAATATAAGATAAGATATGGAGTTAAATGAACGTTGTATCAGTGTAGGGTGTAGTTTGACCCAGTGGCAGATTTCACACAAAAACACGACCACATATATATTGCCTCTGCTTATCAGGATTTATAACACCTGTTCATTTCGTCCAGCTTGGCGCTGATTTCACATGGTTGTCAAGCTCTGAGTATGGAATATATGTCAAAATGTCCTTTATTTGATGGTATGGCTATCAGCTGTGTAGACTGGTATCTGGCGCCGCAGGGATATAAATCACGTTCCATGGTCTGATCAAATACAGCAATCTTTCTTACTTTGGCCTCAATGTAATGAGACCAGATCAATAAATACAAACAAGTCTAAAGACTTAAGGATATTATATTTATTTAACATTTAGTCTCTGAAATTAATATATTTTACAGAATAAATAGTTTCGTAAATGATAATAATAAAATATAATCAAAAGTAGGGCTACTTTTAGGGAGACTTTCTTCATTTTTCAGAAACTGTGGTTATCTAGACTTAGCACATATTGTAAACGTTCTTGGGATTTCTCTGACGCCTTCTTGAAATACTGGGGCCGTGTTTGTTAAAGAATATCAGAAATATCAGAAAGGAATAAGAGATGTGTGTTGTATGTAAGAATTAACAAGATGACTTATTGAATCTGACGGTACAAAACAGATCTTGACTGTCATTGGGAAACCTGTAGACGTGGCCCATACGTGGCCGATCAAGGCTACACAAAACCAATTGCAACCAATACACTTCTATAGAAGCAAAGAATATGGATTTTCATGGATTCAAGCAGCATTACACGTGTGCATAGTCTTGTCTTTTAATCTGCAATAAAACATAAATTTGGCTAACTTAACACGTTTTCCTCCGAGTAAAGGAAGGTAACTGCTCCAAATTTACTCTCGAAAAAACATGAAGATACATCATAAGTCGTCATTTTGAAAATACATCACTAGATATTAAAAAAAAACACTTTTTATAATTACTGGTGAAATGAACATGTGAAAACTCAATTAAACGTTTACATTATATCACCCTGTCGCAGCTGGTAGATAATTCAGTCTCGCTAACCGAACAGCTGTTTCTGATGTGCTGTAATATTAATTGAATATCCTGTTAATAGAATATGTGGCCGGGATGTGTCACCCTGACCCTTTTTCATGATACTATGCTCACTATATCAACCACCTGACAACTATTCAAGAATCCAGTACTCGCAGGAAACCTTGATGTAGTTAAGATATTAAAAATTATGGCGTAGGGCATTTGCTTACCATATGTTTAGATGGAATCCTCACCTGTAACAGTACATCAAATATATAAACCAATCATTATCATATTACGATACAGAACTGGGCTTCGTCACGACTTCCAATAATCAGTACACCCGTTACAACTCCCCTAATAAAGCGTTGGTGCTGAGCATTAGCGTTACAATATAGACATAATGAGAACTCGAAATAGCACAGTATCTTATTCAGATTTTGTGAAACCTTCATTCGTCATAAACTAGCTTGAACTGTAACTCCGCGTTTTATGACTGTAGTGTATGACGTCAGTGTACTTGATATTAACACTATACTGGCCTGAGTCTCATCTGTGACATATTAATAGAAACACGGCAACTGTCAACAGGGAATCCGGAGGTACAAATGTGATTAGTTTGCTGGTAATGTGGTTAGCTTAATTCAACATACTGAAGTACTTGTAAGAGTGCTTGATTGAAATCGCACTTCTGCTGGCGGAGAGCTCGTGGCTAGAACTGTCACTCGTCGCGCCGTGTCCAATTCCTTACATAGGTGTAACATAAGTCCTATTTGGGGGATTTCTACTTTGTCATATTACAGGCATTGTGTTACAGCTTGTTACAAGGCATCACAAATGCATGTGCCTGAGGTCTAGAACAATTCGATTCGACTAACAGACCCGCATCCTTCAGTCAGTTGATGGAAATGTTTGGTATTTCAACCAGACACATTTTATGCCCAACGCCGTAAAACATCTACATCCTCTGGACTAAAGCAATTCTGCCCCCTCATCAATGTTCTGATCATGCTCTGGCCCAGTAGGGGAGGGTGTGTCACTGTGCAGAATTTTCAGAAATAATAGTCATTGGTTTGAATCCACGATGGTGATTCTAATGGTTGGTGTGTTGGCAGCTTCCTGGAAGATGTTTAATATCTGAGTGTCTGTTAGCGTTCTACGTAGCTGTAACTCTGACAGTATACACGCAGTTTTGATGATGCCTAACATGGAGCAGACAAGCAATGGTCATTTGCCGATGACGTTCTTGAACTGTACGTCATAGGAACTTCTGTCTCGTGACGTGTTGATAACTTTTGCAATGATTAGGTCAGATTCAGTTTTCAGGTGTATTCTGTCTTATGCATGGCAGGTCTGTTTGAAGCTATGTTGAACCCTACTCGATTAGTGTTCAATCAAACGTCATTGCAGCCAGACAATTCACAAGGAGGTGTAAACGTTTAAAATTACAAGTGACACCGACGACTTGGTTAGATTGTCCGGAACCTGCTGCCCTGTCACATTGCTAGAGTATTTGTCGGTCCCATCAAAGTGGTGAACATCTGAGACTTAACTAACGTTTAGTCTTTGAATACATTGAACACATATAGTTTTTGATAGTGCCAAATTCCAGTTAAACTGAAAAGGAACCCCAGTAAGATGGGGAATTCAGGACCAGGGTCTTCATTCACAAACCACTAAGGTGATCGTAAGTCACTAAGGTGAGCCTAGTGCAGTGTTAAAGAAAGGGAGTTAGTGGTTAACATTTGTAGAGGTTGTTTCTTGAAAGGAGTCCCTGAACGTATAGAACGCCTGGACAAAAGAAAAACGCCGGTCAGAAGGAAGGGCGTTAGACAGATGGGAAAACGCTAGTGAGAGGGAAAAACGATGAACAGATGGGAAAACGTAGGGCAACGGGGGAAAATGACTGGCAAAGGGGATAGCATTACAAAAGGGGAATAACGCTGAACAGACGGGAAAACGCTGGACAGAGGAGATAGCACTAGCAAAAGGGGAAAACACTGTGCAGAGGGAGAAAACGCTGGTCAGAGGGGATAGCACGTAGGCAGAGGAGGAAAAGCTGGCCACAGGGAGGAAACGTATGACAGAGGGAAAAACGCTAGACAAAGGGGAAAACGCTGGACGTGACAGAGGGAAACCGCTGAACAGAAGGAAGAAGGCTGGGCAGGGTTGGTGGGGATGGGGGTGTGAAAGCTAGAACGACAGAGGGAAGAACGCTGGACAGACGGGAAAACGCCGGACAGATGGTATTGTGAGACATGCTAGTTCTGGACCTGCGTCAGGGCTGTAATGCTGGTAGACCGTGATATTACATATAAAATCAAACTCATCGATATAGCTGGAATGTGTGACATACAAACTTTCTGAACCACTTTACATCTACCTCCTCCAACATGACCTACTCTCGCTACACTCCCACGTGAACATCGTGATGCCCCATGAGGATCCGGGCTGATTATTCTGATAGAAGTGTCTTGCATCACAAGGGATCCCGCTGATCGTTTCCAATATATATCTGTGCAATGCCCACTCACTCAGCGTCCTTTAAAGGGAGTCAAAGACTCGGTGTTCTTGTGAAAACCATCACAGATTACCGTACGTGCTGACAGAATGCAACAGTCTTGCAACATATCAATATATCAGCCAGTTTGAACTATCTTAAACTCAACCTTCAACTGAAAATCATTAATGTTTTAAAAGCAAGTCAGTAGAATAAGGATTATTACCATTAACGTTAAGTAATTAACTTCTGACATTTGATGTAGCACGTACTGAGCTGAAGATACCGGACGGAGTCGGAGGAGGGGAGGTCATCACGAGGTCATGGACCAACCGTTAAGATGATTACATCTTTTTCTGCTCAGCGGCCCCATTTCTGTTGTCTCCGAGTTTGCAAGGAATGTAATTTAGTTGATTAGGATTTTCTTTTAGATAAATCAATCCGATTCAGAACTGTACAAGGCGTCTCTTCCCAAAGGCAGTACGTATCCAGTGACTTGTACCATATTGAGGGGCGGCGGGGTAGCTGTGCTGGTGGTAAATTTAAAGTCGTTAACTCATCTGGTTCCAGATTCGGTTTCAGTGCCTCTGTTTAGAACAGAGACAGAAAACAATTTCTGGATATCTTCGACAGAATTAGCAGTGTTTCGGCGTCTGTTTTCAGCCAAATAGCGTTTTGATAGCGTTTGTAAGTTTGGAGGTGAAATTCAAGTCTCAGATGTATATGGCCTATTCTTGGCCGGCAGATTATTAATGAAAATTAAAAGCCATCCTGACAGTGCGCGCCAGATAAACAATAATGGTTGCGTAAAAGTAGCGATGTCAATTTATATGAATATTTTATTACTACATCACTGTAAATTGACATGAATATTGTTTGCCATTTCATGACACTTCAGGCGTCCGTCCTTCATCCTCGCTGACGCTCCTAAATAAATGTCCATCGGCAATGTTTGGTCACAGCGGCATTGAACTCAGTACCTTGGAACTCGCACTGTGCTTCAGTATCGCCCCACTCATTCCAGCGTGTTTCAGATAACAGAACAATATTTCTTTGCTTCCAATGACTGAGAAAATAAACTGTATACTGGGCTCAGACAATTTCTTTGTAGTCCTCTTACAGGTGTAGTAGTCGTCGTCGCTGTCATCATCATCAGCAGCTGCAGCATCAACATTATCGCCGTAGTTATCATTATTAACACGATTCAATTCTAATACTAGTTGTTAACAATTTACCTTTCCTTAATACCTAACAAATTACCAACAGAGAGGAGTCAAACCTTAATTAGAGCGAGCAATGGAACCCAAATTGCCCTGATGGAGTGTCATCTTCTTGGTCGAAGTGTTAATCAATATCACAGTGGTGTTCTCCATCGGTGACTAATGAACGCGAAGAGGTTATTACGACATAAGCCCCACCGGGGCAGGAGGGTTATAAAACAGACTTACCAGGGTGATGGCCTTTTAACGATTTCAAGCTAAAATCGGCGAACTGTGTTTGGTATTTGATTGCATTTATTTCAGCTGCGTTGTCGATGTGACTGACATGTGATTACCTCCACGCCGCGACACATCGTCCACAGTGAAATCATCAAACGTCCATGGTTTTACAGGGCTTTACGGGATGATTGGGTGAGGGGGGGGGGGGGGGGGGGGGGGGGGTACTGCCATGATAGGTTCGTTTGCCATAATGCATATGTGTACAGTACATGAACCCACCTGTGGAAATTCTTTGTTCTCTCAGGTATATATTCCTGAAAATTTAGTTGCTTACTACATAGTGTAACTGGTTAGTTTATTTGGAAACTAGATGCAAATATTATAGTTTCCTTGGAAACCTCACAGTTTTTAAGGTGTAGAAACATCTCCCGTTAACCTATATTACAGATAGCTTGCCTTTTCTTACATCACAAACATTCTTTAAGACATAAATGTAATGTAAGAAACGTCGCTCTTCTTTCGTTGTTGAAGTTCTATGTTTGAAATTTGTTGGGTTATTTTTTCAGAATGCTCACTGAATGTTTCACCCATATATACTCGTGTCCGATTACATCACTGAATGTTTCACACATATATACTGGTGTCCGTTTACATCACTGAATGTTTCACACATATATACTGGTGTCCGTTTACACCACTGAATGTTTCACCCATATATACTCGTGTCCGTTTACACCACTGAATGTTTCACACATGTATACTCGTGTCCGTTTACATCACTGAATGTTTCACACATATATACTCGTGTCCGTTTACATCACTGAATGTTTCACCCATATACTGGTGTTCGTTTACATCACTAAATGTTTCACCCATATATACTGGTGTCCGATTACATCACTGAATGTTTCACACATGTATAGTCGTGTCCGTTTACACCACTGAATGTTTCACACATATATACTGGTGTCAGTTTACACCACTGAATGTTTCACACATATATACTGGTGTCCGTTTACACCACTGAATGTTTCACCCATATATACTCGTGTCCGTTTACATCACTGAATGTTTCACCCATATATACTGGTGTCCGTTTACATCACTGAATGTTTCACACGTATACACTCGTGTCGGTTTACACCACGTGGTTGTACTCTTCGTTTGAATGCAGAAGACGCGTTGAAGCAGTTGGCAAAAACATGTCGATATGATTAAACTTGGTCTTGGATTTCGAAAAAGTCAATAACTGCCTCAAACCTCAATATCTTTCCAGACATTGTAACCTAAATTTACCCTTGGTCTGGTATTAAAAAGGAACGGTTGGCTAATCAAGTCCCATCATGCTTATTGTTTAAGGCTGCAGTATTCTAGTCGTTTAACGGTGATCTGGGAATATTCCAGTCATCGATATCATGAGCACAGGCCTCCGAAATTTGAATGACATGCATCAACCAAATCAGTGAGTCAGAGCACGCAATCCCAGTAGTCATCTTTTATGACACCAGTACAGGTGAAACCAGTAACCGACATCATGGGGACGAATCCAAGATACAGGCAGTGCCATAAACAACTGACATGGTCTTTTGACCTTGAGTCTACACCATGATGGGAAGTTCATAATTGTGACATACATCTATTAAGTACTGGAAATTGTCATGGCAACCATTGGTCAAGTCAGCTATTGCCAAGTTTGGTCCACTTGTAAGAAACCTTTGATCGGGGGTTCGAATCTCATATGTGACCAGGGGTCTCACGTGAGAACTACATCAATTCAGGACCAAGGGATAAAGCCCTGAAACGTTGTCTATACAATAAAGAAGTTGACATCCATAATATTTTGTCTTATACTCGCATCAAGTCAGCTGTTTCTTTTCACGAAGTTGATAAATACAACTAGAATACAAGACCAAGGCATCACGGAGAATGATATTGCCAGAAAATGTACAGACTGAGTAGAGAGGAGTACTCCTCAGTAATGTAGCGGAGTGTTTGTTGGCCCAATAGACGCGGTGGTTGATAACATTTGCTATGACATGTCACAGAATACGCTTTATGTCAGTTTGCTAAAAGTCCAGACCAATATCAAGTTGGATCGAATGTCAGAAAACGGCAAGAAACACATCAAACAACAAAATATGTCTTTGTTCAGCAAGTTGTCACCTTATAAATATTGAAACCGAAATATGTGAATAAAATTGACACGATGATTTCCATAATAAAACATTGTCTTTAATAATTGAACAACGGCGATACGACATCACAACTGTAACGACCAATGCTTAATACAAATGCACCCTTTAATCACCACTGTTGCTCGTATGTCACAACTAATCTAGTCCATCACTCTATTACGAATACGTTACGTTTCCCGACAACTAATACGGGGCAACCTTACCGATTGGTTGATCAGACTCAGTGACGTCTTTAATGTATCCAACATGCCCGTATCACTGGTTTGTCTGGTCCAAACTTGATTATGTACAGATTGACGGTATTTAGACGGAACGTGGTTTCAGTGCGGCGTAAAAATCACGAAAGTAGGCTGTGTTTCTTTTAGACCGACGCTTAGGCCCCGATTTGTTGTAATTTTGACAGTAATGAATAATAACTTTTATATTGGCAAGGAACCCTTCCTGAACCCGTGGAAATGTAGACGTCCTTCATTTTGGGATTAACAATGCAGGGAGGCTAGTCATTCGGGGAAGTAATGTGGTTCTGGTGACAGGCTATATTTCTTTGTGAACTGGTCTTTATGAAACAACTTGATATTTAATGGTGGAATTACTATGAGAGGCTTGCCAAGGAATCGCGAATCGATGAAAGGAAAGGTTCGATTATTCACAGACTCTCATCATATAGATGGGTTATGCTGAGTGTGAGCTAAACATTCAAACAAACTATTTATTCGCCGTTGTGGATAAGACACCTATTGACCTTCTCAAGGACAGTGCTCGCGTATTTGAAAACAAAGCTGACAGTAATACAAGCATAACTAGGGTGTACTTAAGCTGTCAAGTGAACGTGCTGCGAATGGTCAAGGTTATTCTATGCCATTTGTGTAACAGAACTGTTGTTTTTGGCCGAGTACTTCCTAGTGTCTAGGTACGGCCATGCGATCCACTGACTTTCGCCCAGAGATCAATGCAACGCTATTTACATCACCTCGAGTTACCCACGGTCTGTCGGGGCTCATGTTCTCGCCAACAGGGCCCAGCCTGTGATTTAGTAACAAAGTCGCCGCTGCTTCTAGCTACATATGTGCTCAATTGAAAATAGGCTGGAACTCTCATTTGTTGCTGCAGTTGTTTTGGTCGTTTAAGCTTCTTTCTTTCACAGTGTTGTCTTCGATTTAATGTCATATGTTTTTTCGTTCAAGGCTGTTTTCGATGGTTTGTTTATATTCCGTGCAGAAATATAGGCCGTTCGGGCGATTGTCTATTTCGGTGTGTTTTGAGATTGCTATCTTGAGAGCGAATTTTTTTTTTGGCAAATAAATAGATTTTTTCTGGAACCTAGCTCATCAAGATGTTTACGAGTCTGTCTCACGTGCAAGGGGATTGTAAACAAAGTTTTATTCTAGTTTGTTTTATGCTGTTTGTTTCGTGCGCAAGAAACTAGCCAGATTGCTTTCGAACCGGGATTAGAACTACATGCGCGTGACCTTATTTAACCAAACATTCTACTATGCATCTATCTTTGCAAAATAATACACTAGTATTTCCACAGAAAATGGATATAGACTGTGAAGGTAAACGCATGGCATACAGACAATGTGAACTATTATGAAGCATAAGCACATAAGTTGTTGACGTGTTGATTTTACAAAACGAGGTCAAAATGGTTTTCAGAAAACCTGTAATGTTGATGACATGTCCAAAGTTAACGCATCACGGACACACGTGATGTCTGATGCAGTTCACGGTTTTAACTTCAGTTCAGTGTTTCAGCTGAATATTTGACTTGGTTGTGCGTGTGTTTATGATCGGCGCCATTATAAGGTATGCTTCCTTTTCGCAAACACCTTATATCTTTATTTGGTTGTGACCACATGATCATGTAATAGAGTTGGAATTTTGCATCCAACTTTACATTTGGCCTAAATATATTTCTATCTGAAGACTCTGTCGCTGTAATGTACACGTACTTATCCGCCATGCGGATCCTGGCTCTGCAATGTTGAAGCTTCCAACATTCCTACAAAGGAAACATGCATCCGTCAAGCCGGCTTTAGTAGACTGGATAACATTTATAATTATAAGACGTTAAACATTGCAGATTTTGCAAAACAATGGTCTAAGATGAAGTAGTGCGCACAACCGTGATCAAAGTTTTCATAACAAATATATCGTTTTTTTAAATAAATAGCAATTAGTATTCGATGATAGTGTACGTATGCTACGGAAAAAGAGCTTTCACAACTAGAATTCTGTAGAGGAAGCAATCTCATCTCTACGTCGAAGGGGATATTTGCATACATTGTAACTAGTCTCAGGTAATTTACTTGACTTCATATGTCAGGTGCTGTTCCCTTTATGACATGTGTCATGTATATAATATCATGTGAATATTTCATTCGACTAAGCGTGAGTTTGTGACGTGCCTTGTGGCAGGTTACGTTGACCTTTTCTCGAGAGGAAGGTGTCATCTTAGTTAACTACTGTTTCATTGGTATAACATTGCCTGAATCCTTCAAAACACTCAGCTATTCTCAGATATGTTTTACTGTCACGGAAAGCCATTTGTCCCATTTATTCACAGCTTAGGGACTTGAGAACAAGACTATGTTACTTACAAAATCACACATTAACCCAGATCAGGTCTAATCCAGATCTTGAGGCTATCCTGAAGGATCCTTGTATTCGATTCGCCTCAAACGTCTCCTTATGTAATGGTCGACTGATTATCATGGCTGTAGGTCACTAAGACAGAACCAGGATGAAAGAGAACCCAAGTCGCCGCGGGGGATAGGCAGTGACATGGCAGGTCCTACAGGTTGTTCTAAATGATTTTGACCTGGTTGAGGCATGAAGGTTTAAATGTGGCTATTTAAAGAGTTGGTCGTGAGTAGGTTATTGATATACTCACATACGTTAGACAATGCTGTGATGATAAGGCAATGACTGAACAGCAATGTTGTGCTTGACTGCATAAAGGCCTCTCTGTTCATGAAATGACTTATGAAATGATGAATCGTACTTGTATCCAACTCAGATATCCAGAATACGTTTCAAAGTGATCACCAAAATGTCTTGTCTAATGACCATTCATGTACAATTCATGGCGGTTGAATGTACGTGAAGGGGGCATGGATGGGTAGTCTAGAGTACCGCAGTTCGTGCCAGAAATCTGATATCATGGGTTCGAATCACATTTTGACCCTGGTTACGTTTTGTAATCTTTTGCTCTGACGTATACATTAGTGGTACTCTTCAAAATCCCGACGAGCTCCGGGCTTTCCTCCCAGTATCAGGAATTTGAATACAGGTTTTCTATGAAGAATGTAATGTGTATTATACAAAGGGTATACCAATTTCTCTTATGTTCCTCTTATAGCTACGTAGGTGAAAAAATATACACTAACTATTGCGTATATCCTTCTAAATCCAAGTTTTATAATTATCCTTCCGACAACCAACGATTGTACCCTACTTGAGAATCTAACAATGTCATTCCGTGGAACACCAACTTGAATTTCAACACTTGATCGAATCTTAACATCTGTCTATTCGTATGCAGTTTGGTGCCGATGGAATACACAAACGGAATAAGAATTGACTAATTACAGTTACATTAATGAAGACAATTATTCTGGAAATGTACATGCATTTTTGTGGTATAGATGTACAAATGCTAAATACATACATTATATTTTTACTTCAAAATATATTTGTTTAGATGACAAAAATGCAATTGCGTCACGTATTTATTTACATATAAACCTCACAAAAGATGGTCCCGTTCCCTGTCTCTACTGTTAGTGATGTGTGCATGTACTGAAGGGGTATGGAGATTGCCCAGTCATTTAAGGCAGCGCAGTTGTCTGTACGGAGTTATGCCCCTTATGCTCATAAAAGACCTGCGATTGTATGTTCGAATCCCGGTTTCTAGGCTTGTGAGCCGATCCTCGTCAGTTTTACCACAGTGGTAAAGGACTGGCAGGCCTCAGGCGTCCCCGAATACTAAGCAAACCCGCACTGATACGATACGACGTAAGACACAACTCATTCACTCCTAATGTAACGAATTCCCTCTACGAGAGTGCATTCTGTAAGTTCTAAATCTCACACAGGACTTCCGTAATCAGTGGATCATTTATCATTGACATCACAAGACGTCATAGCTACAAAAACGTTAGACGTGGTCTGTAATCTGTGGGAAATTGACAAACTTGAGGAACAAGTCTTCGCAGAAACGTAGATTAACACGAAAAAACATCGAATCGTTAACTACTCACAGCTATGACAGAGAAAGGTAACTGCACGCCTTGAAGATAGCAGAACGTTCTTTGTTCAGAAACCAGATGAACTGACGTCAATCTAGATATGCGACGACGGGACGGCGACAGCACTCCATCGTGCATGTATACGTCGCCGTGTTTTGAGTTTAAAAAGTACCAGTGATGGATGAGACGTTGCCGCGGGTATAACGAGGTTTGTTCTACAAACGATAAAAACCCTCTCCTCACACAAAACAAATCACTGCTAACTCCAGCTTGGACATTTCCACAGAGTCAAATCATATATACTGACAGAAGCAAATAGCGGAACTGTTTGACATTGAACGTTGAGCATTGGGTTTGAGTGTTTGTTGAGTTTGCCTTGCTTACCGCTGCTGTCAACATCTGTATGTAGAAGTCGGAAGCATTGTGATGACTACCCGAGATGCTACCCGAGATACTACCATTCCATCTAGTCAAGAAACAACTCAAGAAATACGTTTAGCGAACACAAATTCAGCCTTCATCACTGAGTCTGCGTTCACCTATTTCAGATCCCATCATGTGTACTGGCACGCTGTATATAAATTAAACGTCAAAATCATTTCAACAGCCACCCGATGTCTCTTCTAAAAGCAGAGTTGACAGTGTTCGATTCCGACTATAGTAACGTGATCGTGTGCTTTGGAACAATGCCGATAAATCAGCACCATCTTTGCTGTATTCTTCTGTGAACTAGGACATGTTTAAACAATTTGTTGGTTATGTAATGCTGACGTATTACAATCTGTATATCTCCTTGCCACATAATTTGAAGTTCATTCATCGAACCATCATGGATTTGGACAGACATCAAGTGTGAACACGTTGAATGATCATGCTCGGGTTAATCAAACAAGACCCATCATTTGATACTTTATAAAGGTCAGGTTTGTTGCAAAGATTAATCGTTTAACTGAAGAAATATACTGTGAATGTTGTGTTTCAAGGCGAGTGTAATTGCCACCATTTCCAACGTGCTCATGTTGTCATTAACTGACATCAATCATTGTCGAGATTAAACTGTTTCATATACACCGTCGTGTTCCTAAATAATTGAAATGGGCGTTTTCCTGTCACGGAAACTAGATTACATTTACAAGCTAAACAAGAGCAAACAGTTTTCTAATAACACTAATTTCAGACCGAACCGACCGAATTTCAGACACACACACACACCCTCCCTCCCTCCCTCCCCCCCCCGAACATGTGTACAAAACTGATGACCTCAGTACTGTCATGTCTTCCTTTATTCGTTTATAAAACGACTGGAATAACGCTTCATTTCCTGATAACATCTTAGGTGGCAGTTTTGAAAACCCATCATGAAATTATGTCATCCCATCGATTATGCAACGTTAACAACACTGGACGTATGTTACGTAACCATATTGATTAATTTGTTCAGTCGGTCAGACGTTGTATGTAATACTGTAAATATAGAGTAATATGATCCGATCTCTTTTGTTGTATCGTGAATGGTACGTGCTGTCTGTAAACTGAAATCGTTAGATGTACGATATAACGATTTGCAGGTGATTATGGGTAATGACTCTAAACTGCACCTGTTAACCATCTAATTGATATTAAGCATAATCTCCGGGGTTGTCGTATGTGATTAATTAAAACCTTCCCTGGTGGGCAAGAATCCTAGTCGTACCTAGTGGGCATGTTCTCGTGATGATATCGTGATTCTGTGAAATATATTCGGAAGAATCAGCTGGAAGACTGCAGTCATCGCTAACCAGGTCTACGGGACTAACTATATTCATGTTGTCCGGATAAGAACATATTTTTTACTTTGTAACTGTCCAAGAACAGCACTGTGAATGATGTACTGCGTGCCAGTCTCAAACTGGAGTCTTTCTTCATGCACTTGGAATCTACAACACCACATATTATTATCAATGTTTTTTATAATAATTAGGTAAATCATATTTCCTCAGTTTGTGTCTCCATTTCATGGCCGGCATATTTATCAATTTGTTCTGTGATGTGCTGTATACTACATAGCGTGGCATCTGTTATAACTGTTGGGCTCGACATCTCTAACACCGATAACAGAAGTTCAATGTGTAGGGGCTATGATGTTATCATTAAAATATTTTACGTCAATCGTTTGAAATAGGATGTGATTTAAATATTACGATCACCATTTGAATAAGGTCATGGAGTGGATGGTTGAATGCCCTTGTTTCCTGATGCATATAAAACTCAAATAGAATATCAACACCTGTGACTGCGTTATACACGCGTCTAATTACAACGAAGAGAATGTCCCTCGATTCATGGTAAGGAGGGTTTCCCAGGTAGTCTGTGGTCACAGTCCATGAAGGGCATATTGTTCTGTTCCGTCAGCCTTTTCTGCAGTACTCAAGCTACAAATGAGTCAAATCTAGATCCTCCATCCATCCAAGTTTCCATCCGTCTGTGCTTGTCGTCAAATGGATCTTTTTATCCCGATACCGTTAGATATTGCTCATACTGCAGTCACCTGCAGACTCAATAGTTTATCAGCAAGTATCTTGTAGCTGGCATTTTGCTGAGTAAGACGTAGCACAACAAAAACCTGTAATAAACAACGATGTGACACTTGAATGAAATACCTGTCAACACTGGAGGTATAAGTAGCGTGTGTGCATGCACCCACACAAACTCTGTCGTGACACACAAGGTTGATGGTGTTTTGCATGTCGGAATTTACACAAGATGTACTTAAGTTTTGTTCAGTCATCGAAATGGTGCATAATAATTGTGTCATGACACAGCAGATATTGTATTGTAGTCTGATGGTAGCGTCCACTTGTCATGCTGAAGACCGGGTTCGAATCCCACATGTATACAATATGTGAAGCTCATTTCTTCTTCCGGTTGTCCCAGGCAGTGATATCGATAGAAAATTGCTTTATGATAAGTCAAGAGACGTGACACCACTCACACATGAAGAATAACATTAAAAGAAATTTATATATTTGGTGTCACTTAGCCTAATAATAACATGTACACGAAATTATGAAATGTGGTAATACATTAAGATTGCGGACTAAGGGAACAAGCGGTTGATCTCGACCTCGATGGTTACCTGTCACCCTAAGCTAACATGTATATCAATGCTCATTGTGTGACATTATAAGTTGTTCACTGGTCACTAGTTGGCCATGGGTTGATGTACCCCCGATGATTGTTTAAGTTACCCTTGCCCTTCCGGGCCAGGGAATGAACAAACGTCGACGGTATATCAACCCATGGGCCCCAAGGGAACAGTGAACAACGTATACACCTCAATGTCAACTGAACTGTTTGAGCATGAGTTTCGGATCGTACTTTTCAGCCAAACTGTGTGAATCAAACGATTCGAATCTTGCACCTTGCTGTTTTCCCCAAAGGTATTATCTTAGTAGTATCTCTTCTAATCTAATAATTCCCTTCTTAATATTCACAGGTAATACATTTGAACGCTTTGTCAAAATTCATGTATGGGAATACGAAACAAATCTTTTCGTAGCCATCGCCAGATTTTGCAGACGACACAAGAAAAACATAATTAGACTGAGTTATCTCCCTTCCATCGATTTGCATTCGCAAAATATCGGTAATTTCAATCATATGATTCAATATAATTCGAAATAAAGTAGTACAACCTCGAAGTACCGAATCAGTTGTCATTGGCAGCGGGGTACGTTAACAATAATAGAATAGCTCTTTACCTATTTATTTATTTCTTTGTTTGTTTTGTTTGTTTGTATATTTGTTTATTTGTCCATTCATCTTTAAGGTAAGCGTTACATATGTCACAGTGTCAACACTTTTATGAAACACAGGGGACACGGATTACCTAGAATATCTGCTTTTGATAACATTTGATTCATCTCGTGATTTAAATTTGAATTGGGAAAGTATGAATGTTATATTTGTCCTTATACCACGAATGAATCCAGTCGTTATATTGCTTTAATGAAGCAAACACCATGCATTCATATTCCCTCTTGGCCTACTGTATAACCCGTGCTACTCGTGCAGACACTAGTATTGTGAAGTCTCAATGGCTTCCTGTCTTCTAAACGTTTCACATCATGAACTGCAGCTCGGCGGTCGTCAATAAATAGCGCGCTAAGAATTTAGATTATTACTACGCAGTCCATGAATGAGGAAGACGCAGAAAATCTGACACTTGTTTTCTGTAGGAACTCAGATTATCAGTCGACGCGGAGGAACGACTTGGCTGTAATCCCACGCACGACATCTGTGCCATGACAAACGACGACTTGGCATTACCTGGGTCTTCACATTCAGTTGGTTGTAATATCGAGCCGGGGATCTCAAACCTACAATGAAATAAGTCGGTACTGTTACACAGCTGACATTTAGAGGATGAGACTGAGAAATATGAGATTTACACATCTGTCCAAGAATTCTAGTCTTTGAATGACAGTGTCTTATTTCTGTGACGTTGTTTAGGTGCATATAAAACCCGGAGTCATCCAATACATTTAATGGTGTGAGGCTGTTCTGGATACTAGGAATATTTACATAGGTCATGTCAAACCAGAAAAAGCTGTGCTGTTTTGTTGATTATCATATATTCATAGCTCGAGGAAATAGTTTCAGTAAACAGATCATAGGCAATCAGATGGAAAGCTGATTAAGGGCTCGCGCATCCTGTTTGAATGAGGAAAACGAGTCATTCCACCGCAAAATCCAACCACGTATGATAATAAACATGGTGTTATTACATGTTCTAGTCAATGGCTACAGTGTTTTGCTGTACAGCTGTTCAACGTCAGACAAAGATTTACTTTTTATGCAGAACGTGAGGGAAGGATGGATACTACTAGTCTGTCTCACAGTCCCTGAACCACATTATATTCGTTACTGCCTAGCCCTATCTATACTGCTACAGCCACAAATGAAGCAAGTCCCTGGTCTGAATCTCCGGTCTACCTTTGACTCCTTTTCAATTTAAATGATCTTATTTCCTACTATCAGAAGTATATAAGCATTGTATATACGGCAGCATTGTATAGTCTCCCTTGGCATATTTATCCCACTCCCGTACACTGGGTGTCATCACTGCTTCTCAATAACCCATCCATATATAATGCTCACCACTATTTCACCATTTCTGTCCACTGAAATCTGTGCCGGCGGATAATCGAGGCTGACCTGTCTCTGCAAATGTGAATTTAGCGTTAGCAGCGCGGACGTCGGAGAAAGCAACTTATATAGCGTTTCAGTTATTGTCCGTAGCTGGCATGGGAGGGATGTTTAATTTATGGTACGATTGGTGAATAATTTGTACAAGATCTGCCAGCGACGTTGATGGGCTTTGATAGTGTTTGTGAAGCGGTGCGTGTCACGTGTTAAGAAGTAATGTGTATATACGTAGGTCAAAATACATCTACATAATGAATGACGTCGTCAGGTTATTCAATCATGTCTGGATGGTACGAGGGTCTCTTGGTCAGTATGTGCTGTCTTCTTACGTCATAGGCTGACAGTGACTTATATGTATAGTGACATTGACATAATGATATACAGAACAATTATATCAGGGAATGATCACTGTTTCAACTGTTTCATAATGGACACTTGGTAATTGATTTTCTCTACCTACAATATCCTTCGAATATATTCTTTTCTTATATGCTTCAATCGAAAGTGTTCTGTGAAACAATATACAGTGATGCGTATTTCTTTAAAAAGGGAAACCGTCGAGAGAAAAAAAACATCCCAGTACATAGTGTTATCTTATTTAAAACACCACTGTGTAGTGAACATACGACAAGGGGTCCTCTCCGAGTTGTTTATTGTGCCTTACTCTTGTACTGGACGATAAATAGCAAGCACGGATTGTATATTTGTTTTATGAGGTTTCAACACAATGTACAGACTTTTCAATGAGGGTAGTAAGATTTACAAGCGTTTACCCGTCATAATGATCACGACTCCGTGAACTCAATCTGATCTATGGACATGGCGGTTATGTCTGATATTTCCTCATTCTCACACAAACACTTGCCCGTCATAATGATCATGACTCCGTGAACTCAGTCTGATCTATGTACATGGTGGTTATGTCTGGTATTTCCTCATTCTCACACAAACACTTGCCCGTCATAATGATCATGACTCCGTGAACTCAGTCTGATCTATGTACATGGCGGTTATGTCTGGTATTTCCTCATTCTCACACAAACAATTGCCCGTCATAATGATCATGACTCCGTAAACTCAGTCTGATCTATGTACATGGCGGTTATGTCTGGTATTTCCTCATTCTCACACAAACAATTGCCCGTCATAATGATCATGACTCCGTGAACTCAGTCTGATCTATGTACATGGCGGTTATGTCTGGTATTTCCTCAATCTCACACAAACAATTGCCCGTCATAATGATCATGACTCCGTGAACTCAGTCTGATCTATGTACATGGCGGTTATGTCTGGTATTTCCTCATTCTCACACAAACACTTGCCCGTCATAATGATCATGACTCCGTGAACTCAATCTGATCTGTGTACATGGCGGTTATGTCTGGTATTTCCTCATTCTCACACAAACAATTGCCCGTCATAATGATCATGACTCCGTGAACTCAGTCTGATCTATGTACATGGCGGTTATGTCTGGTATTTCCTCAGTCTCACACAAACAATTGACCGTCATAATGATCATGACTCCGTGAACTCAGTCTGATCTATGTACATGGCGGTTTTGTCTGGTATTTCCTCAGTCTCACACAAACAATTGCCCGTCATAATGATCATGACTCCATGAACTCAGTCTGATCTATGTACATGGCGGTTATGTCTGGTATTTCCTCATTCTCACACAAACAATTGACCGTCATTAACGATATCTTTTCTTCCATACCAGACTTTTTTATCTGCCCCACTATTCAGGGCAAACGCTCGGCCATTGGTTGCCCAGCAACTTTCACGCGGAACAACACGTCGGCCTTTCCAAAATAGCATCATCAAGTGGCGAGCGTTTGTTTGAATCTCCAGTAATAACACCATGTTCAAGGATTTTTCTTGTGAAATTTACAGCATTTCGTTCTCCATTATTTCTTTACGATTTATGGTGTAGCTATCTCCGAATATACGTAACATTTCAAACGTAGTAAGAGACATGTAGTTGTAAACGCAAATATATCTTGAGCCTGGCCAGGAATTTTACAGTCAGTTGTGTCAGCTGTCACTTCACCTGATGGAAGAATCTATAATGACCCCGAAACGTTCTGTAGGAAAGAATTAAGAAGCTTAAATCCACAAAATATCTTGGTAACTACAAATAAACGCCGCTGAAAGATGTTATTTTAAACCTGTCCAATATAGTTCACACACAGCTGTGTTGTAGAAACAAAAGACAGGTAAATATAGTACATAGTACCAGCCATTGTCAATAGCACAAAGCGAAATGGGAAACATAGCATTTGTATGTACATTTTGAAATGTGGGGACATCACAAGCTAATGACCATCACTATCTTCACTGAAGACATAAATATGGCTATTTACAATAAGCACACACCATCAAATATAACTATTTTCCTGTTACGTATTTTCGTTGATCATTCATTTGAATCTGCCGCGTCAAAACACGAGAAACATATTCCTAAATAGGCAGAGATGTAACAGACACGTGCACGTTTCAACACGTAGAAGTAATTTGTAAAGTAAATTACGAGTTACGGAGAATGTTTAGACATTTATGTTACTTGACTGATCTGGACAAATCAAATCACATTAAGACACTACGCAGTTTCGACATATCTCCTTATCTGTCTAACAGTTAGCTCAAAGAAAGAAGTATAAATCGATCGGGTCACCTTGGGCTACTTAGCTCGCGAGGAGCGGTTATCAAGCGGGATCAAATATGTCAACAATACCGTTGTCGGTAGTAATAGATGGGGGATCATTAGCGACGTTTACATGAAACTGTGAGAGATTGGTTTCCAAATGAGTGTAGAACTGTTTGATTCCAGGGGCTGAATTCAGGCATGTGTGAGATATGTATGACAACCACGGAGCCCCATATATGGTGCTGCCTCTTTCGGTCTGTATTGTTTGATAGGTGGCGTGTTCTAACTCAGAATAACCACACCGTCCATCCACAATACGGAACTTCAGTGTATATTCCTTGTATGTGTGTGTTTGGATTCACAGATGCACTGGCAGTCAGACTGATTACCCTTGAAGACCTGGGTCAAAAATCCATGTTCGTCCTGAAGGGCGACTAACGGGATCAGGTGGTCATGCTTGCTGACTTGGTTGATACATGTCATAGTATCCCAATTACCTAGGTCGATGCTCATGCTGTTGGATTGTCTGGTCCAGACTCGATCATTTACAGACTGCAGCCATATCGCTGGAGTAAAATGCTGAGTGCGGCATAAAACCAAACTCACTCACTCAGTACCTACCCATCAAGATGTCAATCGCTTACGTGTCTGGTCCAAACTCACTGTTTCCAGTGAGCCAAACCAAATTGAGAATGGCAGCATCAATGCGGATCTCTAGAATGATCAGTTCGGATTTTTGATGGTACCAGGTACCGGACCTCTGGCGCCATCAGTGCTTACTCTCCGTAGTATCAATGCTGGCACGTGGTAGTGTCTGGGGCTGATTCCTGGCAGTATCAGTTAAGACTCGTTAAGGTCGTGTCAGTGCGGGTTCTCTGCTAACCATTCATAAACCAATACCATCTCCTCACCTTGGCCTGTGTTGTCCTCTGTAGGCCACTCGGAATGACAACCATACTCTGCACGATCACAGCAGAATTTCTATGGGATCGGTCAGTTATTATTGGATTCGGTGTGTTTGTTTGAACTGTATCACATTTTGCTGATAAATAAATTGTTCCCAAATTAAATCCCCCAGTTTAAAAATTATTTTGACTTAAATAGTTCCTCTGTGATACTGTCGTTGTCGACGTTGGAGACATGTTATGACAGCTTGCATACTGTAAAGTGTGGTCAAATGCTGTTAAAATACGTTGGACGTAAATACATAGGGGAAATTGTCACCGTGAGTGTCGTGATGCTCTGTGCGCTCCTCGCGAATAGAGGATCTGGTTAGGCGATAACAACCTATTGTCAGCGATTTGCCTACTTGAGTGATCCCCCTTAGGAGACTCGGAGATTGTAATGTGGTCGATGAGGTGCCCTCGAGATATGCTTGTTTCATTTTCCATGACAACAGAAATAAGCTTAGACTGAAATCGCCAACAGTATGAGCGGTGTTACGTCTGTACACGTGAACCATTTCGCATATTGGGAAGGAGGTTTGACGCATTTGTATTCTGACTGAACTCAGTTTCCGTACTTGCGTCTACTTTGGAATGTGTTATCTATATGTATTGAGGAACTTAAATATTTTCTATCATTTTATATCCAAAAAATAAGTCAAAAGGGGGGATTATGTTCTTTCTTAGTATAACATATGGTGTCTGTCCATGAAGAGTTCTTTCATAATGAATTTACGTTGACCTGGTCTTGTGCCCCTTAAATGTGCCTTATGTTGATATTTCTGATTGATCGACGTGAATGAGTATATTGTTTAAGAAAAGATTGCGTGTATTATCAAGGTTTTTATTGTATGCTATATTATAGATGCAGACATCGAAACTGTGGAATACTTTGAAGATCAATGATCTAAATTCCTGCTCACATCACGTTTGTCTGACTATGTCCGTGGGTGGAATGTGGTGTGTGTGTGTGGGTGGGGTGGGGGGTGGGGGTGGGGGTGGGGGTGGTGGGGATTAGAATAATTACGTAGCAACGTCCTGTGACATTTAATACGGCCAATTATCACGGATGATGGTCTCGGGCTCGTTTAAAGATTAGATGGACATAATGTCCCTCGAATTGGATGATGCATTGATGAGTATCACTTCATCTACTCACTATAGTCGTACCCAAGTAGTCATGACTCGATCCAGGTGTATGTGGGGTAGCCTAGTGGTTAAAGCATTGGCTCGTCACGCCGAAGACCCGGGTCCCCACGTGGGTACAATATGTGAATCTCTTGTCTGGTATCCCCTATCATACTGCTGGAATATTAAAACTGGTGTAAAACCGTACTCACTCACTCACTCCTGGTATATATCTCGGCAATATAGAATTTCGTATTACTAAGTGTCTGTTACACACAGAGTGCACTTCCCTGATAACGAGCTAAACATTCATGTACAAGGAAACAGGATACACATTTAAGTAATTAGAAATATTTGTAAGCGAGATTCAAAGTTTACAGAGACACAGCTGTTTGGTGTGGTTATAGAGTCAGGGTACGTCTTCTTCTAGACTTAAGGTCACTTTCTACAGTTTTCCAGTTACATCTGGCTGTGTGACCTTGTGCTTATGGGTATGTGTGCGTGTGCGTATGCGTGTGGTCTTAACCAAGCGGGTCTTAGATGTAGGTCACTTTTGTGGAGTCCACGAGTATGGATACGGCGGACCGGGATTCGAACTTATACTATAGGTTATCCTGTGCCTAAGGAACGAGTGTTAGTCAAGGGGTGCCATACTAATACTACCAGCTCATAGTTTAATGTCTGTTCTGGGTTGATGGACAAGACTTAGATACGGAACATTGGTCTTGGAATGCAAATACCAGCATTAGCAAGAAATGTTCGACTAAACGTGTTGTGTCTCCTTTTACAAGAGGTTATGCCTTTGTTCCACAAGCGTCGGAGGGGTAAAGACTACAATGGTATATAAGGAAGTTGTCATTGTATACTACCCGGGGAGTTCAAATGGAATGGAAATGCATGCTTGCTCACTGACTAGGATAATAATAAATTGGACCATGAGTGTAGATTTTGTGACTGGAATGGTACCACAAGTGTTCACGTAGTGAATGTTTAGGTCCTGGATGTATTTCATTCGTAGGTTGTGCGGTGTCAAATGTTACATTTATTGTTTGGTATGTTGCCATGGAATCTTAGTCATGATATGGTCCTATGTGTTTTTACATAGTGAATGGAATTGGCCCACGAGTTTCACTTTTCACGAATATATATATATAAACATTTCTCATGGAATGGTCATAAGAATATGTTAGGTCGGCAGCGTGGGGCCATTATTTCTTAATTTGTGTAGAGACATGAGTTTGCATTGCACGGATGTCCATTGTGTAAGGCTTAATATATATATAAATGGACGTACATCGCTTGCACCATGTTAAGTAAGGTCTCATTCGTATCGCTGTTCTTGTGACGCAATGCACAGGTACTTCCTTCGGCCGTTTCTTCATCGGTTAAGTGTATTATTTCTTGATTCTGTTGTTTTGTTGATATTCATGTAGTTTGATGGAAACGATCGTTGCTCCTGGCCGTCATGCTGCCAAATCCCTGCAAGGATCCAAGTATTTTCCGTCCGCTTCATTTTGTCGTTTCGCCATGGATGAAGGGAGGAAACTCCAGTCTGTGTGTCCTCAGGTGGCACACACTCCAAATTAGATGTTTGCGGTATTCCACTTTCTATTCAAACACGGTCACCTAAATCCGATGGAATGGTAGAGACGCATTTAGTCCCTTAAAAAAACATGTCTTTTTTTATAATATTACCTGAGAAATCCGAAAGGAGCACAGCAAGAGACGTTCCAAATCACTTCAGCTGACTGACCACCTACCTGCCTGCCTGCCACCTTCTAACACAGTAACAGTGTCTTATGCAGTATATCATTTTTTTCATAAAAGAAACCCTGAATTGTGAAGATGGGTTTCTTAGACAATATATCAAATTAGGTAATTTCAAGTCATTGAAGTATTATAAGCATAATTATATTTCTCGGATACTTGGCAATAAAAATATATAGTTAGATAACACTACATTCAGTGACATAGAAACATTTCTTTCACGAAGAGTACGCAATATTTACTGCATGTGTTTTGATTTAATAGTTCAGCATATTTGCTTATTTTTCAGGCTGCATTCAGTTGGTCGAAATGTTTTTCAGAGTTCATCTTGATACAAGGGTGATTATATAACATCCTTTCTATGGCAGCTTGCTGCTTGAGGTAACGCGAACACATATATCGATTTATGTTATAGACAGGTTGTCTCCTGAAACATCGTCACGTGAACATACGGAAATCTACGTCAGCATAGTAGATAAAACAACGCTTAGTGGTCTGTTTTGGAGAATTTTGTTTGTTTACTTCAATTTCTGATTGTGTATTCAGTCACCAGTTACTAGAATGCCAATAAAGCACTTATGGAATAGTTAATTCATTCATTTAAAGCGTCTAAGCTATATAGCACTACGTCTTGCGTCAGTGACGTCCGTTCATAGTATAATGGCGGACTTATCTCTTTTGTCACAGACGGAACCTACAGATAATCAGCTGGAAATCATCACTTTTGTAAAGTCTCTGCATCAATCTCTCCCATCATTAGTTCAAATATATCTACTAACACTTTATTCAAGTCAAACATTGAGTACACAACGGTTTTATATTTACTGTCTTGTTTTCCTGCTGACTGGATTCCGTCCTTTTGCATGCGTAACGTAGTACAATAACCACTCCAGAATTTTGAGACCATCATATTCAACTGAATTTATAGATATTAATCACTATCAGATGATAGATCTCATCACTTATATAGTGCAACACCACACTCTATCTGACGTTATATCAATCACACACGTAATAAGCTCAAAGAACACAATAGCAGGTGTAACATGTGATCCAGATGAATTGTGAATCATTGTACGACCTGTTCAAACAGGGACAGTCTTTGACTTCTTAATTAACAACATGCTACCCAAACCTCGGCATAAAATATAGAAAATTATTTTATTCATAACTCCACATAGGGCGGGTATTTGCTTATTTTGCGGCGTGAAAATCACATTTACCCAAGTAATATCAATTCTGGGAGTTCAAAAAAACGCATAAGAATAACTTAAAACCCAATACGTCAATAATACCTTGCGTACTTTACTCAAATTCTAACCCGGATCTTCTCGGGGAGTGAAGCATGGGTTACTGGAGACCAGTTCTAACCCGGATCTTCTCGGGGAGTGAAGCATGGGTTACTGGAGACCAATTCTAACCCGGACCTTCTCGGGAAGAGAAGAATGGGTTACTGAAGACCAATTCTAACCCGCATCTTCACGGGAAGAGAAGCATGGGTTACTGAAGACCAGCTCTATCCCGGATCTTCTCGGGGAGTGAAGCATGGGTTACTGAAGACCAATTTCTTTCCGATTACTTTTTTTTTTATTGATTCCTTGATTCCTCAGTCAGAGTTCAGTTCCAATTGAGTAATATATTCCTATTTGATCACAGACAGACAGATAGGTGGTTTATTATCGACTCACCTCAAATATTGCATAAAAGTTACATATGATATTGAAATGAACCACATGTTTGGAGGTACGAGAGACTAAACATTAAAAATGTACACGTTATATTTACAGAAACACAAATGAGAACTAAAACGAATAATGCACAAATAAAAACTCAAAACACTAAAATTTATGTAAAATACCCTGAAGTAAATTCAAAATGGCCCTGCAGGATTGACACTTACATGTACACCATTTGGGCTGACCAGGATAAAACATAACCTAAGATATATTATACTTACTTTCTTATTAAAGTACAAATTCTACTAAGAAAGAGAGTGAGTGAGTTTAGTTTTACGTCGCACTCAACAATATTCCAGCTATATGGCGGTGGTCTGTAAATAATCGAGCCTGGACCAGACAATCCAGTGATCAACAACAGGAGCATCGATCTGGGAATTGGGAACCTATGACAGGTGTCAACTAAGTCATCGAGTCTGACCACCCGATCGCGTTTGTCGCCTCTTACGTCACCCAGAGCATGGGTAGCTGAAGGCCATTTCTACCTCGGACCTTCACGGTTCCTACTAAGAAAGTGTAATCCCAAATATAGCATGTGTTACATTTGACCACTTTCCAAATGGCATTGTGTAGCCTTAACGTAGCCTGTGGCCAAGCTGGGGTTTGTTTTTTAGCAATAAATGGATGAGGGTATAAGGTACTCTACTGATCGTTCCATTCTACAAAATGTCCTCGTCTATACATGAGAATTTCAAATATAAACTGTAACTACAGATAGATGTACATGTAAAATACATTCGAGTGAACTGTCGAGTAATCTGGATCCGATTTCCAAAGGAAACAGCCGGCACCGGCGTCCTAGTTAAATATGTAGTTAATATGTAAGTCACGATGACGTAATTGGGTCCGGGTCTTGAAATAGTTAACGTTGTTACTAGGCAACATTCACACCGGAAACATCAAATTACAGCCACCTGCAGCTTCTGCCTATGATGTGAATTGGTATATCCCTGACACATTGTTCATACTGAGAGAAGGTGAACAGCGAAACGAAGACTAAGATTACCCGTCGTTGAAATCTACAAAGAAAATGTCCATAGGCCGCTTCCGTCTTAAAAGTCGTATTCCCGTGGACAGATTTGCGTATTCCGAGGCCGACATTGAAGTTTTTAACGAGGAAAGTTTAAGCAATTCTAGGTAAGGCAGACACGAATGGGTAAGTGGTTTTGGTGTAACAACATTAGGAGAGTGTTCCATGCACTAGGGCTTAGTCTCTGAATATGTATAATCTTGATAATAGGAAAAAAACATTTTAATTGAAAAGGAGCCCCGGGGAGACCAGAAACCTCAGGGAATCTAGACTTGTTTCATTTAAAGCTTTAGCACTGCAGAGAAGGTTTGGCAGTAGGCAAAATACTGTGGTTCAGGAACTGTGAGACAGACTAAGTATTCCATTATCGTCAGCTCGACGGGTGTATGTTTGTGTGTGCGTTTGTGTGTGCACGAGGGAGAAAGAGAGGGATAGGTGAGGGGGTGAGGGGGTGGGCCTCACATGAAGATGGTCGAACAGACCTGGAAAGTAATGAGGGATTTGAACCTACGACCAAAGGATCCTGTCACGAGTAAGGGACACCACTATTTGCTTGAGTTTGATTACAATAACATGATGGTGATGTATGAACAACATTCGACATCACACATACATTCGGAATGGTGGGTGTAACACGATCGCGATCTTGTAAGCTCGGATTAACTTGGACATTATCAGTGATTATCATGATGATCAGCTGATCGTGATATTTTCAGAATAGGTCTGTTTCTGTTAAAGCTTGTGAAAGGAGAGGGAGATAATGTCTGCCATGTATCGGATTGTCGTCCACACCCAGATAACTCGTGTGTGTAATTAGTCGAGACGAAGCACTTGTTACACTGGTTTCAACAACATGGAATGTTGTGGGTGGTGAGAGCACATACTTCAGTACAGTGCAGCACTGATGCGAACATCATCTTAACAATACACACATCCCATTTTGAAAGACGCTTGGGAATTAATCCATTTCCTATCATTTACCCAGAGAAAGCACGCATAGTACATACTGATATCCATGTAGAATAACAACGACATAGCGTTAACCCTATAGCTACCGGAGGCGACGTTAACAATGCATTGTCAATATAGATATGTATCTGACCTCCGTCTTGGGGCAGGTCTTCTGACATATATACGGGGGTACAGAGGTGGATCCCCACTCCTTCCCGCAGCCCATCCCTTTGTCTGTCTCACAGTCCCTAAATCACATAATGATTATTTTCCCTATTTCCTAGATCTTCCTGCGATACTAAAGCCCCAAGTAAAGCAAGCCTGAATCTCCGGTCTCGCAGGGGCCCCTTTTCATTTATAGAGGTTGCTTTGTTCCTATCAAAATTACATATATTAATAGACTAAGCATTAGTCTACCCACGACTCTTTGTAAGAATACTAATCATGTTAGTATAATGACCTATGTTTTCAATAAATACAGCAATTTGAATTACGTTTTGGCACACGAAAGGAAATTGTTTACTTAAATGCACAATTGCTTTTTATATATTCGTTACATGTAGTGTAGTGACAGATTACCTTTTGTTGTGTCGTGAATGACAGTCTTTTTGGATGACCAACTACTTTATTGCATGATAGTGACATTTCGGTGTACATATTTATACCGTTTTCAAGTGTACATACCGAAACGTCCCTCTGATACAATCAGGAAACTGTTCTTCCATACAGACTGAAAGTGTTATTCCTGTTACTCGCAACTTCGAATTCTACAATGCCGACCCGTGAAGGTGTAAAACTAAACTCACTCACTCACTCTACAATGCCTCTCGATCAGTTTATATTCGTATAATCGGTGGTTCTTTTATGTCTCTTCGGGTACATGATTACTGATCATTTCTATTGTACGCGTCTATCGTAAACGTCTGGCTTACATTCAATGAAAGTCATACCTGATCTGATGATCCATGATAGTGAGACTGATAACAGGTTTTGATATCAAATCCAGTGTACATATCATATCTGGAGCACACACTCTACGGTAATCTAACAGCGGCTGCCTTGTACATTTCATGCCCGCTCACTGCTCGGTCTCCATTTCACGAAGGGTCCCAAATGAACAGGTAGTGTCAGTATTCAGTTAACTGTTGTATGTTTCAATATCTGTATCATCCAGGACGACTGATGACATTACGTTCCACGCGGATGTCGTTACGGAATGTATCTGGGGCGATGTAATTTACAGGACATTGACACTGCAAGTTATACCTCAGTCTAATGACCGACTGAAACATTTAAATCTTTGCAGATCATGTCACTATATGGTTAAATTACGATACTACGTTTCTGATTACAGTATTCTTTGTATGCCAGTGGCGACAGGCTAAGTGGTGGTCCTTGCTTTAAAAAGTTTGGTTCGTATTATGCAGCGTCTCCGTTACGCCAGAAACCCGTGGCATTAGTTCATGCAGATCACGATTTGCTCCGTCTATGTTCGTAGATGTGTCGGCACCATGTCCGCGGGTGTTATCAAAGTGGGAAACTTCTACAACCTACGTTTCTCTGGGTTCAAGTCTCACATAAGCCGACATTGTGTGATACAACTTAAACCCTTTTGAAAGCGGCATCAAGTCAGACTCAGGCCGTAATTCGGTCTGTCGGGAGAGAATTCAGACTGGAGTATAACTGAATAGGAACAGATTATATGGAAGCACAACTTCTTAATTGCAGTGAATGGGATGTTTCAGTGTAGATGCTAACAGTGCCATCGAGCAAGTAATACACACAATTTTACACAAGGAGAATATGCACGTGAATGATATTCGCGTTTATACAATTGGCGAGGTTGATGTACAGTGCGTTGACATACTGATAGCTGTGATACAGATAGTGGCTATGTAAAGAGATGGACAAAGAGCAGGGAAGGGTTATATTTGATTGACCTCGGCCTGGATTAGATGATTGTATGTTGTAAGGATTTAATAACCTTGATCTCAGCATTGTCGGTCTGAGTTGTTTGATGTGGACTGCCTCTAAGGGTATTTTTATCTTGTACTCAGATCGGTTGGATTCAAGGATGTTGATGTTTTTTCCAATTGGTGATTTGATTCTGGCGGGATGAGTGTGGACGGAAATGGCTGATTTGGAGTCTTTTTTCTTTAAATTTGCCTGATGTTCCTTGATTTTCGCTGTTCGGGCCAGGGCGTTCACCTACCTCCGACACACCACATTTGCGCTGAATGTGGTAGCTCACGCCCGTACAGTTGGTTTTGTAGTGTCATCTGCAACTGATTGTGTATCATACGAACTAGCTGGATTCATCTATGCCTGATTTCATATGCTTGGGTTTATGTATCTATAGTTGGCCCTGATATGACAGGAATATTGACGACTGTGCCATGAAACAAAATGACTATACAACTGACGTTAACAATGTCATGTTCAGAGATCAGGATATCGTCTTGCAAACTACCGCTGAGTTTATCGCTCGTTCACCCTGACATGCTCACATATTCTGTTTCTGTAACGCTGAGTGTGTGTTTAAAAGACCCGACATGCGCATTATTTTGTCTGCAATATACAACCAACGCGTGTTGCTATCAATCACATGCCTGTCGTGATAGCGAGGGTCATTGTTTTGCTCGCCTGTATATGTTTCATACCAGGCCAGCTGAAGTGCTGATGTCTGTCGAGTGAATCTATACGCTGCAATAGATTATAAGGTTCAAGTCATCAGTGTTTATTTATCATAATATTAATGTGTAAACTGGCTTGAACAGGTGCAATTTATTAAAATCACAAACAACATCCTAACATGTGTCTGTTTAAATGGCAGTCCTTGTAACAGGACAGTACGGTTGTAAGCATTGCCTCGTCAGACCAGTGTCGTTGACATACTTGAAATATGTTGTTAGTTGGTGTCAGAATAGTTCTGGTTGTTGAAATACAAGCAGTCGAGATAGTCGAAATAATGTTCCATCTCACCCCTTCGGCATGTCGAGTTTGAACAGATATAACCTATGGCACTGGTCACAGAGACGGTGGCCCTGTTCGGAGACGTTTGAGTTCAGGTCAGCGTTATCCGACAGCATGTTCACAATATCAATCACTTGACTGTAAGCAGTAAATTGGATTAATTATCTTCTGACGTCTTTCTGTGAGAATATTGTTGACTGCGACATAAATAGATACATACATACTTTTGAAATGGTATCGATATAGTTTCGGATCTATCTATGCGTGTATAATTGTCAGATGCACATGTAATCATATAGTTATCCACGGGTCAACATTTTGTCTGTATTTTGTGTTCTTTGTGCATTTCTGAAGTGTTGGTCTGTGTGGGCTTCAGAACCTTTTGGTCACTCGTGACCAACTCGTGTTATTCCTGGACAAGCAGAATAGCGAGGTTTGGATTCATCTTGGAGGTTTCGGACAGGGGCGAGCGGTGACAAATGCCATTTGGTCTGTGGTGTCTCAACGCACCCGCTTCAAGTGAATGCATATTCCAGATTGTGGTTTGATTGTAGTTCTTGAAAGGTGTTTAATAAGATAAGGTTGCAGTTTGTTTTGATTGTGTTTCAGGCACAGCCTTGCGAATGTGGACATCGGGTCCCGTCTGCCCCGGGGCGTGCGGAGGGGGTCGACCATACCGGGGCTGGGGGTGGGGTCACCGTCCGACGCTTCCAACAGGCAGCAGCTTCTTGAAAGGTACGTCCTGCTTCACCAAGTACGAACGAATAAAGTGCTGAATGGATGGCTGAAATCACTAGACTCTCTGAAACCGACAATTTGACAAACATTTCGTCACATTCTACAGAGGGCGGTGAGGTAGCCTGGTGCTTCAATTCCCCACATGGATACACCCCGTCACCCCCGTGATATTGCCAGAATACTGATAAAAGCGGCGTAAAACCATACTCACTTGCATACGACAAACATGGACGCATATGGTAATGAATCACCATACTATCACGCCAAAGCATATATACCTCTAGTTAATCCTCTTTTGAAGACGACCTGCGTTCATATTATTTGTCCGAACTCCTGACGGCTTGAACATTCATTCCAATGCCTACCCACTTCCCCACCGCACCCCTCGCGCTTCTTAAACACGTATTAGTTACACAAGATACGGTTACACAACCAGGTCCGCTTCCGCCCAAGTTACACCATCATTGTTAAAGTCCTTATCAAGTCAGACATGCATCCAGCTACAGCTATTAGACATGTACTTACAACACTTTCTTTGTGTGTCGGTGACACGGCCAAACCCCGCATGGTGCTCGTTAAGATTAGATCTGAAGGACAGGCCGTACGCAACGCGATGTATATAAGGAGAGTTTCCATTACAAATCAAGCCCAGATTTATAATAACAATTCTTGCCCCTAGTTGTGTCACAGACGACTGATACCGGACATATTTGCATCAACAACACGTAAGCCAAGCGCCCCTGCTGATTGGCTTGTGATGATGACAGGGATTTATACAGGGGTCTTTCAGCTGTTGTTTGTCAAGCCTGTTTATGCCACAGCGCGTACTCTGAAAGAAAGAAAACACCTCACACTGAACGCTCAATGACGGAGGAACGCGGCGTGGCTTGTTTACGACTATTGCAATGCGCTTCGTGGATTGTGATTGAATGGCTTGTAGTGAATAATATCCACGCCTTTAAACGACCAAAAATCAATCACTGGATTAACTTATTTCAGTGGATGTACAGTATACAGACACATGGGAAGACTGTGCTCGGCGCGGAACACACGCGTTTCAGCTGCCGTGTATACGTGATTTAACGTTATCTATAGTATATTTAAATTAGGTTATCTCACTTCACCGTTTTGCTAGAAAGAAGGTGACAGGAAAAACGGACACGAGATAAGAAACTATTGCGAATAATGATGAAACTGTTCCAAGTGTGGATGCAAGGTTCGGGAGATCTGTTATTCTAACACGTCCAGGGGGTTGTTTACCGAGTCAGTGGTACTGGACAGCGAGTTGTGAAACTGCGTCGCGGATCAACGTATTGACGAGGAAGTATAATTAAGATGCTTCTCAAGCGTGTGTCTTGTTTCAAATGGATTATGATAGGACATAAAAAACGAGTGCAAACAATTCAGAACAGGTATGTATTTTAAACAATATTAATTAAAAAAACAAATATGTATTCCTCTGTGTTTGTATAAAACACCGAAAGTATTGCCCACCTCAAAAAACATGTTTGTCATAGTTTATTTTACTTTTTTAAAAAATGATTGTGATTTTAAGCCGCTCAGGCAGTAGTCTCGGTGATAAGTAACCAGACCTCATCTTCACAGTTGATTCCATGTGGAGAATCCAGCCCGGGTCTTCAACGCTAACGACCAGATTTAAAAACCAAATATGTATTTTCTGCTATATGCTATAATATTTAATTACAGCATCCAGGCAGCCATTATTCAACTGTTCCAGAGGAAAAAGCTCAAAGAGAATGAACTGGGCATATTGCAAGAAAACGTGAGGTACGTGGTTTACTTACCTCGTGAAAATATCATGCGCTGATGCACTGATGTTTGTTTTATTTATGTATCATGAGATGCACTGCGTGTGTTGTAAGGGTTGGGGCATGTACTATTAATTTTTTAAATAAACCAAATAATTCGGGGAAAAAAATTCCCTTGTTTAACAAGATTCACAGTTAATTACATGTCACCAAAGAGATTCAAGTGATGTCTTTTTTAACAGGCTATGTCAGAAACACGTTTCAAGCCGGGGAATGTGTGTGTGTGTGTGTGTGCGTGCGTGCGCGCGCGCGCACCGTTCTAACTAAAGCATAATTTCCAAAGAGGACTGCACCCTACATTTAACTCATCAACTGGTTTCAAATCATACCATTCTTCCAAAGACGAAGGAGTGGGAGCTACAATACTTCCCCATCACACCTCAACTGCACGTATATTCACCCTCGCATCACAATATTTACTGTAGCTAGGATAGTCAGCGAAAATATTCAGTGAATTCTAATTTACTCCAAATGCGAGTCATTCTCATAATGCACATTCATGAATTTTATTGAACCCCCGAATCAAATCAATTTGAAAAAAGAAACAACTTTCAGTAAGTCCATTTTCTATATTGTTGCTAATATAATCAACATAATCAGTATATTGATCTTGATAATGATCAATAGTATTCGCGGAAATTCGAAAATATATCGTGCAGGCGAATTTCAAGGCAACATGACCCTGACCACAGTCGATGCTGTTGCGCACGTAGCTGTGCACTCAGATGTTTTGATACACGAGAATGGCCCGAGGCTAGGTGGTGTTGTGGTAGTAGGCAGAACTACATCTTTGTGAGTTAATGTATTGACTTCGTGTGGGTTGTCACAGAGAACGCCAGGGAGCGGAGCAGGGAGTGAAGCTGGGAGAAATCGATATATAATACATAGCCCACTTTACGTTCACCGACTGTTACAGTATTCAGAATCGATAATATTTCAATGTTTTTTCAGGTACCTCGCGGGCACAGAGGCAGGACCTCTTATTTTAGATTATTACAAGGTAAGATATTATTATGGAACGATATCTTGCAAGGTGAGCTTACAGTAGTAACGCTTGACTACAGCCAGTGTTTAGCCGTACACACCCACATAAGTTTCAAACTAATACTCTCACAAGGCCTTGAACAAAGATTCACTTTGAAAGAAACGTAGGTAGTGGGTGTACAAGGCATTGGCAGAAGGCCGGATGTGTGACGTGTGGGTTTTCCCCAACAGGACACCCCGTTAATACTTGGATTGCCCCAATCCCCGGAAGGCGACAGCTCTTAAGAAAGACCAGTTCCTCGATAAATGAGCTCGGCTCTTGCGTAAGGAATCCTTGGCATATGATTCACTCTGTTGTTACCGGCAACGAACAACACATCTTACAGCAAGGACAATGTGGAGTTAGTAAACAACTTTTATTACGCTGTAGACACATCCTAGTTTGTATGACGTCACTGTAACATACATGGCAAGTCGTTGTTAGTGACACGTGTGTAGATACAGGGTGTCCTAGAAATTTCATTTCATAAATGTTTAGACTGGACACATATTTTGCTTGGCTTACGCATTCGGGGACTTAAGAAATCGAAAATTCGGGAGAAAATCAGAACGATATTATGAATTTGCTTTATTCCAACGATAGTGAAAGCAAAACTATCAAAGGGATTGTACATGACTAAACGTAAAGACACGGGAAATGTATTATGACATACACCAGGCCTCGTTATTCATCACCTGCTGACAGAAGATCAAAATGAGTGAAAAAAAACATATACTATGATTTTTTGTCAACCGTTTCTACAGTTGTCGCTATCAAATGTAAGCACCTTTCCCTCAGGCTATGTTCTTAACGGCATGTTGAATGTTTGGAGAAGAGCAATAATACTTCTTAATGTGATGGAACAATAACGCGAACACACAACAGGGAATTAAATTTTGAAAAATAACTTTAGAATAACATCGACACATATTTCCAATTAACCTCTTTTTAAATATACGATGTAGCAAAAATTCTAACGTTTGAATCACCAGCTGTTTCAGTAAAACACTGGTAAAAATCATATGTTCCTCTAGAGCAACGGATTTCAAATTTAACATTGACAGATTACAGAATTCATATATAACCAAAGCTCCTTAAAAATGCAGCATGGGCAGCTGGTGTTTATGCGTGTTCCGGACATCTTTTAAGTAAAATAGGTATTACGAACAAAAGAGTGGTCATTTTATTAATTAAATACACCAAAAGGATATTGTTTGTTAATATTTGTTTATCATATACTTCTGCAGTTTTATATTATTATATTTCGTGCGTCTTGGGCCAAGCTTTCGACGAAACCGATTTCCATGTATTAAGTATTGAAGTTATTTCAGTAATTCTATGAATGTTAGTTGTCGGACTATTGTGTTCTGCTGCATATGTCGACGTGGCAATTTCATCATGAGAACAACGTGCGAAACATTGTTTATGTTCCCTGATATGATACATCTGAAATATTGCAAACACGGCGTAAAATCTCACTCACTGCCAACACACCCTGTCGTAAAGTCGCCCGTCTGCTGGTCGTGTGTGTAGTAATATTTATTGTTTTGCAGGATCAGCTGTTGAAGAAAGGAATGGTCATTATGCGGGAATCAATCAAGAACGACAGAGGTGAGGTCTCTAATAATTGATAAAACATCATACAATTACAATATGAAACCCGTTTTTAAACTCAAGCTCTCCCAGTACATATATTCAATGTATGCAGATAGTAACTGTGTAAATTTTGGTATGTGTAGAAAAATGACCTCGCTGGATGACTCTCTCCATGAGACATCGGGGAACATTCGCATTCCACCTTTGTCATTCCCAACTGCTCACTAAATTCGCATGCGGCAATGTCCTCGATTATGGGATCGCAAAGTCTTTAATATAATTTTTATGGAAGGTTGTCAACGCACGAGACGCCGCAGAGTATTTTATACGAGATATATGCCGGTACGTTTATTGAGTACAGTTGCTTTCCAGGCATAGCCAAGATGTTTCCCCTGTATGTATTCCGTTATACCGTTACAGCCCAGCAACCTAAACTATAGCAAGCTACGTATACTGATAACGCATATGTGATTAAATATAAAAAAATACATTCGATATCACTTTTGCAGCCATTGCCATCTATTTTTCTAATCATTTTGAACAGGCACTGACCTCATGAAGAAGTTGGGAGAAACCTGGGATTACTTCTACACAGAGATACTGCCTGATCTCCAAGCGGTGCTTTACCCTCTCAAGGTGTGTTGAGTGAGTGAGTTTAGTTTTACGCCGCACCCAGCAATATTCCGGCTATATGGCGGCGGTCTGTAAATAATCGAGTCTGGACCAGACAATCCAGTGATCAACAACAGGAGCGTCGATCTGCGCAATTGGGAACCGATGACATGTGTCAACCAAGTCATCGAGCCTGACCACCCGATCCCGTTATTCGACAAGCAGAGTCGCGTTCTATGGCAAGCATGGGTAGCTGAAGGCCTATTCTACCCCGGGACCTTCACGACTCTATGTTTAACTAGACGCCGATGTGTAACTTTGGACATACCGCTAGATCATCACAAATGTAAATGGAATAATTAGCTTGTATCATGACACGTATTTCCGAGAAAATGTCCCGTGGCATTTTACAAGCACATTACACTTAACTAAGATGATGACACAGTGTTGAGACATGTTCTCACTGTTACAGACAACCGGAGCCTCAATTCGACAAGTAACCTTAGTGGAATTCAGGAACATTGTCATGCTCAAAGTCAGCATTGAAGGTAGGGTGCTTGTGTTCTTTATATAATTAATGTATGTAAACAATAACTATGCGCAATATATGCGTAATTTAACTATGCGTGTGTGTATATATATATAGTAACTGTGTATATATATACACACACACACATACACATATAAATATATATACACACACACGCATGTATGTATGTATGTATGTGTGTATGTGTGTATGTATGACATTGTATATGTGTCTGTATCTGCATATAGACTTACTTACCACTATGTGGGCTATATGCGAGCAGCATGTGAATATCTGAGTGTAGACCAGGTAGTTCAGTGATAGCTATTGTGAGCAAAGATTCACGATCCACACTGGGTACTCTAACGCGCCATCAAGACAGTCTCGGAATCTATCATTACGACATGAACTCTTTGTCAACCAGTTGTCCCACTGCCCCAACCTGTTTATGTGCTGGGGCCGATGGGGTAACGCCAAAGGTCCGGGTTTGATTCCCCACGTTGGTACAATGTGTGAAGCCCATTTCTGGTTCCACCGTCATTACATTTGTGGAATAAATACGGCGTAAAACTAAACTCACTCACTTTTTATGTTCAGACAGTCGTTGCATTATCTGGAATGGTGCTGACTGCGGTATTCACTAACTCTCTATCGATATTCATTTGTCCCACATTTACTTTCAGACGCCTTAGACAACCTGACCGGTGAAGTGCCTCCATCCATTCGGCAGATGCTGCTGATTCTACAGGTGAGCCAGTAGGCTGGTGACAGTAACGCCTACCGCAGCGAAGGCGTCCAGTGTCCCACCGGTATTAATGTTATTCCCAAGAACAGGCTTTTGCACTCCACATACGAACAGTTTGTGTAGCCTGTCGTGGCCTCAAGTTTCTGTTTATATGCTGCAAAAAAAACCCACTCACTGTGCACAATTTGAAAGGACGTCCATGATTGTCATTCAGCGTTTGATCGAACATTTTAGGATTACCGAATCAAACAGCATTCACTCTTTGAAATTTGGTTCCCTTAACGTTACCAATATTATTCACCTTTACTACATAACAGATTCACATTTTTTTCTTTTATTTTCAGAGTGTTTGCGAGCCTTTTCCTGGAGAGAATTATTTTAAACTGGAGAAACTAGTCGCTAGAGTTGTCGTTCCTTATCTTGGACTCCGTGGGCTCTATATGGGGAACCCCGAACCTGTCATACGGTCGTCATCACGGGTTGTCCCGAAGGTCACAGTTTCAGGTAGGTTCCGTGTAATGAAGTTAGAGAGTAAGTTTATTTGTACGCCACTCTCAGCAATATTCCAGCTATATGGACGGATCATGCAAGTTGGTAAACGACGTAAAGAAACACTGATATATTTTAGGTGGGCCGTTTTGGTGTGACAATCAAACACTATTTGACATCAGAGTAAGGCGACTAACGGAATCGAGTGATCATGCTCGCTGACGTAATTGCTGCATGTCATCGGATGCTCATGTCAATCACTGGATTGTCTGTTCCAGACTTAGTTAGTTTCCGACCGCTGCTATGTAGTCGGGAAAACTGCGTATCCAGAAATTGTCACATTTTCAATATTATTTTCAAAATACCAACCACTTATCGTGAAGTAAATAGTATGTGACGAAATTGTTCCACATCTTCATTAAGAAAGAGAAATCTTTGATGCCACACACGACAAGGCTTATTCTACAAATCAGCTCTTGGCTATTGGCGTCATAGGAGACAGGTTTTGTTTATTTGCTGTTAAACTCCACAGTCAGTAACATTCCAGCGAAATAGTGGGGTCTATAGATGGACCAGACATTCCAGTGTTTAACTGCATGAGCATAGATCAACGAAATTGGGAATTGATGACGTGTCAATCAAGTCAGCGAGCCTGATTGACCAATCCCAATAGTCGCCTTTTACGACATCTATTGGTTGTTAAATACCAATTCTAATCCTGGTACATGCTTGAACAATGTGAGAAGATCACATCTGCTGTGATTATATCGTTATGATTGTTTTCTATTTTCAGGTAGCAAAGAAGGTATATCCAAAGAACATGACAGGAATGACGAAACAAAACACACATGGTCGCCCGTGATGACTAAAAAACACGCTCACAGGTTCGGGAACGGTCTCCATGGTAACACCAAACTTGCACCTGTGTTTGAACATGTTTATGACGGTGGCAGAAGACATAGTATAATCTCCTAGCACCGATCTGTCTCGAATTTGTGACAAATATTCGATATGGCAGCTGTGTCGCCTTCTTTCAGCTAACACGTTACACATCTTCGGGATCTACTACCAGTCTCCAGAGAGTTATTCAACCTGCTTCGCCAACAGGTGGAGTTCAAAAAGTGACATCCAATCGGGAACTGCAAGTCAGAATTATCTGTCCCCGAAAGCCATGTCCGAGGGGCGTCGGTTGTGTCTGAAGCAACACTTGAGTAATGTTGAGAAGCAGAACGTATGGGATCGCGGTTAGTTCGAAAGGCGACTGACAGTTCAGAGATTCGATGTTCGAGAACTGACCCGGATGAATTACCTTCACGAGGCAACCTCGTAGCGGATCTGTCATGTCATTCTAGGACCATTTGTATGATGTTGGGTGATGTCGTTCGCTGTGTGCGTCTGAGCCCGTTCTGGAGAGTGGCAGGCGCCGCGTGAATTATATTGGATTTGCTTGCTTGGGCCAGATTTACTTTCGTTGATGATGTCTTGCTCAATGAGAGGACTTGTACTACATCCACTCTTGTCTTTCATGTACATAGCAGTGCCCGAGTGTCTGTGTAATATCATTCCGAGTGACAGGAGTAATACATTGTGGTTATTTTGGTAACAACAAAACGACATTCACGATTTGCCAAACATGTACGTTACCATGAATGTCACAAATGGATCTCCTGAGTGCTTTTTTTGGTTTGCAAATGCTTGCTAATTGCTAAAACGTATATACATAATGTAATGGCAACGATCTCATCCTTTTTCTTACGCTTAAGTCAGTCTTGTTCATTTTAATAGTAGGCTGTTCAAGGTTTACAAATCGGCGTCGTTGTTTCAAAGGAGTTGATAACGGACATATGGTATTGTCCTCTTATATGATGTGTGGATTGAACTGTATCTACAATAGATGTAAACCCTTTCCGCAGTCATAGGAATCTCGTGCATGTCGATTGTACGATTCTGACTATGTTCTGAGCTCGTGTTTATGAATGACCATCAGACAGTGATGATGCCGGATTCCCATCACCAGCGTGGTCAAAACACATGCAGAGTCAGATCAATTGTTCAACGAACAATGCTGTTTTATGAAGGTTTCATGTTTTTACGTCGTGTTCAAGTATGTATTGTTGCGTTGGGAGTATTTGGAAGGCGCTGGTATGTTTAATACCTGACTGTACAAACCTGTTTCTCATTGGGAAAGACACATATCAGGACCAGATATTACTACAGCAGCATGCGTTCTGTGCCTGTCCAGCAAGTTCATCCTCAGTGCCATCCTGGGTGAATTTTGGCATCTTCCGTGAATTTGACGACCATGCCAAATATGATTATCATATCATCTCATGTATGCACAATATCCGTATCGTAACATCCATGGCGGTCATGTGATAACTAAGTCATTCCACTTCATGATTTATTAATGTGTTTCGGATGCAAGAGACATCCAGTGATATAAGTTATTTATTTATTTTGTAAAGACAAGAATGATTTGTTAATATTGTTTAAATATTAAATAAATTCCATATGAAAATTGGGTTTCCTTGTGTTTGACATTTTATTTCCATGTCGTGTTGATAGTAGGGGGTGTCTTCTTATCAGTAATATTCTGGATTCCATAAATAATTTTAAATGACAAAAACATTCATTAGAAGTCAGTACACAGAACATTTCCGACTGTTATCATTATCATTTATTACCTAATATATTCAATAGTGATGATACGGTGTTCGCATATTGCCTTTCCGTGGCACTCGTTACAAACACGCAAGGACAAGTCAAGTGTTGAAACGAAAAGGCACTGGGACATCACATACTGACTGAAGTTGTGAATCGCTGCAGACACGATTTTCGTCCCTGGTGTGATCAACTGACTTCTTGTGGCCATTTGGCAATATTTACGCAATATCACAGCGAGGTACACCAGAAATAGACTTCACTCATTGTACCGCTCTGGGGAATCGAACCCGGCTCTTCGGCGTGACGAAGGACCGCTTGAACCTCTAGGCACTCCGCCGCCCCTGGTGCATAGGAATAATGTAACTAGGATCGAATAGCTGGAAATGTGACGAGCGTTGAAAAGTTCGTAGAATGAGCGTGCAATATATAGCATACTGATGCACTTGGTCTGTTGAGTCAGTAGGGAAACTGATCAAGGCCACCATATTCAAGTTAGTATGTCTTTGATGTTAGATGTAATAAAAGCTACAAATGTGTTGGTAACTTTGGGTTGGTTTTGCGGCTGTTCACGGTAAAGCAAAGTGCACAGAAGGTATCCTTATCGAAAACCCCCCAGGCCTAAACTTGCAAGGCTATTGTGTCCATGGATATGACAACCATATGTCGCGTCGGTCTACGTTCGTTTGACTATCACGTTAAAGCCAGGACCAAGCGTTGATACCATGAGCAACCCATACCTGGACGTCTTAATCCTGGAGCCCCTTTCACAAAGCAACCGTTACTGAGGTTGACCATAGCTTCCATTCTATAACACTGCACTGAGGTTACCCGGGATGTGACGGTAGGAGTATGTATTTGTGTTGCGCAGTTATTTCCCATTTTCTTGCTTGTAACTATACTCTTGGCCACACACGCACTTATTCTGAGGCAAACCTGGGCAAGAGTTATCTCCCCTTATTAATTTGGATTTTATTTGGAGATAATACTGATACCTCTGTTAACATCATTTTGGAATACTAATCTAGTGTGAATCTATTATACACAATTAATTTTACTTTACAAAAGTCTTGTTATATTTTTTTTATTGATGAACCAATATTTTTTTTACTTCTGAGTTTTTTTAGATGTGTCAGATCTCAGATCTTTGATTTTTGTGTCAGATTCTACACACTGCCTTGAAAAATGCTGTTTCTGCTTTTTTCATGTCGATATTGAAATATCTTCATCAGGAAACACACACTGAATAGTAAAAGTAAACAATTTACTTTTAAGCGAACTTTTATTGACATATTACTTTTAACAGACGGTTCCTCGGGGTGGCACCACTTGGCAAACAACTCGCTATTTATATTACATAATTGGATTCGGGACAGATGTTTGTACAAAATTATACCAAAATTCCTTTTTGCTAAACTTGTATAAAACACATATGAAGCGAAAGCTATTTGGGCAATACGAAGGCAAGACGTTTGATGCATATGAGAGCAGACAGAGATGTGTCATGAATAAGAATGCTGACACGTTTGTCATGCACACAGAAGTATACATGGATATTCCATGCCAAACAAACTTAGTGCATATGAACCAACTGCACTCTGTTAGAGTGACATTGTTTTACTTTTGTGTATTTGTCTTAAGGTTTGGTAACAGCTGAGTTCGAGGCGATAGCCGGTCAATGTGTTACGGTTTAGTCTGACAGTATACGTTATCACATCGTGTCGAGGGAAATACGGGGTTTGTACAGCCTTACTCGGAACTGATAAAACCCCGTATTTCCCTCGACACGATGTGATAACGCATTTATCTAGCTGAATGTTTTCACTAAATCAAAACAAAACAACACACATCGAATCGACTTGGTGCCATGTTGACACCAGCTGATCGTTTGACCTCAATGCACCGAACGTTACTAAAGGCTTGTCGGTGCACGCTTTTCTCACTTCGCGTCGTCACCGAGGCGTAGCGGAGTATACGACTTATATACTCCCGCTGGCGGATCGTGATGGGTGTACATGGTATTTTATCAGAGTCACGTGGACCAATTAAAACTCGACATTCTTACATGAGGCTGGACAAAACTCCCTATCATCAAGGAAAAGAGGCGGCATACTCTTCTGTCAAATCCAATCTACAATCGACTCTTTTCCGCAAGTGCAAGTGTTTTATACTTAATTTATGATTTAAATCAAAATGAAAAATATTACTTCACATCTAGCACCATGCTTTTGACAACTCCTTAAAGATAAACAGTATCTACACATACAATAGACTAGAGACTTAGGACTAGGTCTCTATATATTTAAGTTGGGACGATCAGCCAAGGGACAGTCAACCACAAATATTACCGTCGATAAGAGTTCCTCCCGTTCCCCCATCCCAAATCATATCTACAAACTGATATATACTAGAATCATTAACAAAATATAATATCGCAGTTACTGGAGGACTCACAAAAATAACTAAAATTAAATACAATGTATAAGGTTGAACCACTTAGTGTTACGTCTGTTAATCTGCGGAAGAAAGAATATGTGGGAACGGAAGGAACTCCTTTCTTACCGTCTCTTGGGAATGGGTGTAAATGCTTTCAGGCCATGACATTTGTAAACCAATGAAGGGTGGGTTAGAACTAATCCTAGCCACCCATATTTTCGTAACTAAACTCACTTCATGACCAATTAACCACAAGGCAGAGGGTGCCTGACTACACCGGGGTTAGCAATATTTCAGCAATATCAAAGTGGGGGCTCTGAACCGAAGCGAAAGCTTCAACCACTAGACCACCACTCTGCAGCCTACAACAAATCCACGTTTCGTAGCCACGACCTCGAAGTCTGAATATCAATACCCTAAGTGCGGTTACATTGAGACGTGATGTCACACCCAACACACCCTGATCCAGGCTGGACATTCAGTACAACACAATTACTAACTCACACACTGATGTTTTCAACAAAACTAACACTAGTACCAAATGGGAATGTTTCTGTGTGTCTTGCATAGAGATGTAGTCCTTGGTGATACTTCTGTGTTCTAAAGACAGCCTCCTGGCGAACTGAGTCCAGTTAACTTGTACATCTTACCATTTGACCTACCAGGTAAACTGGGCGTCTGGAATGTTTGGAACCTTGTCAGTAACACCGTTGTTTCAAGCAATGTATCTTCTCAGTCGTGCCATTGTGGATCATGGTTATGAATTTCTGATTGATTATGTTGATTGCAGGTGAGACATACTAGGGTACTGATGAGGAGGTGGGTCAGACAAGGTTGGCGTCCTTGGCGAGTTTGTAGAACAAGCTGTCCGTGTTCTGCAGCATATTGGCCGGAGAGTCGAACGCCACCACACGGCCCTGATCCAGGACCAAAATTCTGTGGAAGAAAGAGAGAGATATTTGAATTCACGAAATTCATGGCGACTGATGTGTACTTTAACGCCCCACTAGGCCATATTTCAGCATTAAGACGCGTAAATAATCGAGCCCTGACCAGACAAGTCATCGTAATTGGAAAACGATGATATGCAAGCACCAGGTCACTGAGTATGACCACCAGATTGATCCCTGTTACGTGCATCTTGCAACAAGCATGGAATTTGTAGACCAATTCTAATCTTGTCAAATCAGGTCTTTTGTGAGATTCTGCTATAAGTTAGTTCTTGTTTTTGTCTAATTGATCATTAAGTCGGTTTAAATCGATGCATTTTGTTTAACTGACACAATTAAGTGCGATAACTCGAGAGCGATAGCATTACCATCAAGCTAAGCTCTTTAGGTGTACCGCTGTACCAATTACACTCCTATTCCGAAGTACGCAGGATGTACTTTGTACATCTTTTTGAAATATATAATAACTGATGTCTAATACAGAGAGTTGAGTGTTGGGGTTGAGTCAGTGTTTGCCCGAGGAACAGTACAAATATAGTACAAATGTAATCTAACTGCGGTGATCTATGTCGGTTCGATCGTTTACCTACTACCTATCTACATGCCTACCTACGTACCTACCTACCTAATATATTGGAAAGAAATGGAACAGTGGCATCGCATGACCGTAAACGCAAAACGCAACGCCCCCTCTTTCTTCAACACGTGGGCTGAATTTTCAGAGAGTTTATACCCTGAGTAAGGAGTCAGTCCTAGCACTACTGCCACAAAAGTTGTGTAATTTAATGGAAACGTAAACTAGTGATGCATGTACTAGTGAATCCAGTTATAGGGAGTCGTCCCATTGCTTGACAAAATGACATACGGGATTGACAATGGACGTATTGCAGTATTATTTGATGCGGCGTATATTCTCTATTAAAGGTGATCTGGACGCTTCTATTGAATGGCTGAACAGAAAGTTTTGCCCACTAGATAGTAATGCATTGGACCAAATTCAACAAGTGCAGCTGGTGAACGTGTCATGTTATAGTCACGTGGTAGAATATAGTGCCAAAGTGTCCTCCTCCTCTGTGGGCCGACGTGACATTTTGGAAGGGGTGTGCCCAGTGCGACCTACCTGTCGTAGTCCATGACGGTGTTGAGTCTGTGAGCGATAGTGATGACGGTTGAGTCGTGGAACTCGGTTCTTATGGTTTCCTGGATCAGGTCGTCCGTTTCCATGTCAACGGCTGCCGTAGCTTCGTCCAGAATCAGGATCTTGGTTTTCCGCAGCAGACATCGTGCCAGACACACGAGCTGACGCTGCCCGACACTGAGGAGTCAACAATGTGATACGATCAGACTACAGCTAACTCGCTATGACGTTTATCATCGGTATCCAATTCTACCATGTCCGGATAGTGCTGTCCGGATTTCCTCCTTCATGTTGGGAGGATGGAAGGCATGTCTTTTAAGGCTGGACACATAGATATTCTAACAATGCTCTTTCACTTGTTTGTTGTGTAACGCCGCGTTCCAGCTATACGGTGGAGGTGTGTAGTTCACCGCTTCAGAACCATTCGTGACCAGATCATGTTTTTTTCTGGGACAAACCGAATAACGTGAACCGACTCGTGATGCTCTTGAAGGGTTTCGTGTTAGCCATGAAATCCGAACTACATGTACATTAGACAACAACGATAACTCTATTCAACATATGTCATATTTGGGATTTCACTTTCTTAGTAAAGTACAAATTGGTTGAGTCTCATCCGGGATTCGAACCTAATCGCCAGCACACAAAGACTCTGAGGGTGCGGGTTCGAATCCCGGATGGGACTCAACCAAAAAAAGTTCTAGAATTTGTACTTTACTAAGAAAGTGAAATCCCAAATATGACATATGTTGCATTTGACCACTTCTAAATGGCATCGTGTAGTGAAAACTCTATTCCTTTCTGTTTCCAATGGTACGTCATATCGCCGAAGCAGTCGCACATTTACTGAGGTTTCATTGTACATTTTTGTTTCAAAGAATTAAAACTTGAGAAATAACTAAAAGAAGAAGAGAAACATATTTGTTTAAGACATATTAAAACTTCATTACTTCCAGTTCATCTAATATTTCCAAATATATTTGTCTACATTGAGTTTAAGAATCATAGATGGGATTTGATTAACTGAGTATACAAAATAACATATCTTTTTCATATACAATGAATACCTAAGCAGATACTCAAAAATGACCTTAAAACATTTCTCAAACTGAATATTCGTGTTACCCGGATGCTATTCTCTTGATGGAATTATAAAAAGATTACTCTAAAACTATCATAAATGAATGAATGAATGAATGAATGAATGAATGAATCCCTCCAAAGAGATGTGAAACATAAGTTCAATGTTAGATTAGAATTAGTTACATATGAATGTAATATTATTTTTAAAGCGAGTCGCAATGTATTAACTATAGTTCCTAAAACTGTTAGAAGCGCACGTACAGTGTCAAACACAAGTCTGCAGTTTCGCCTCAAATACATTCAACTGGGCCCATGAGAACCATTTTGTAAAGAAACGCATAAGTGTGTATTTGAATCTCAATCGCATTATTCTTATTAACAACTCCACGTTAATTCAGTTAGCTGCATTCTTTGTACTTTCAATTTAACGACGTATATTTTTCATGATTTTTCAAACAATGACATAATGCCAAGGGAGTATTTTTGTGAAAGCACCGCAATCACCACGGGCGTTCGGATTGGTTTATTTTCGCACATAACAAGCAAAGAGACACAGACGAGTCATCGTGAACGTTACGGAAGGGCGCGACCGGTGACGAACGTAACAGCATCAACATAGGTCAGCTCATTATGGACACAATAATGATAACCAGGTCTGACAGTCTGACCACGCAATCCCGTGAGTGGCCTCTTCCGACAAGCATGGACTACCGAAGATCAATTCTAATCCGGATCTTCACGGGTGTCTCGATACGCCAGAGTATATAAGTAATCTAGTCTTTCCCAGGCAAATCAGTGAATGAAAACATGTGCAGTGATCTAGGCGGTCAAATGAGCCTGGCCAATCTATTCAATATGCCCTTACGATCATAGAATCGATACCTTTGTAAACAGTGAACAGTAGCGTTGCTAGTTACACAGCTACAGACCGATGCAAGTCGCCATCGGGCGGTTCTCTCTCATAGTCTGTCATCTCTGTCTTTGCAGTTTCAAAAAAAAAACCAATATAACAGCTGTACGAATTGTGTGAATAGTCTCACAAAACCCGAGGACACCATATCATTGGACACAAGCCTGACTGTTATTGCATATTTTGGTGTCACCTGAGATTTTCACCTCCTTCTCCACACTGGTAGTCCAGGCCGCTTGAGAGAGAGCCTACAAAGCCCTTCAGGTGGGCTTGACCAAGGGCCACCCAGATCTGAGCGTCTCGGTACTGACCGAAGGGGTCCAGATTCATCCGAAGGGTTCCACCGAAAATCACCGGGTCCTTAAAGATCAGAGGAAAAGACCGGATGTATTATTCCTTAACAATCTGAGCTGGTATGGTTTTAGCTGACACCATTATATTCATATTTTACTGGTTATCCTTGCACCTTCACCGTTCCGCATAGGTGTATTTCAGACTGCACCTGTATAATAAGAGTTGATAAATTCCGTTTTAGCACGCCGTGGTGAGATGTACATTGGTTTGGTTTTATAATACTTTGATTATATCAGCACTATCATTGACCACACCCTGAAAGGACTTCACAGATTGGATCCATGAATGAAATATAATCAGATCTGAGTGAGTAATATTTTATGCCGTTTTTAACAACATTCCAGCGATACCATGACGTACATATGTGGGGAATCGAACCTGGGCCATTGAGGTGAGGAACATAAGCTGGCTGGCCCCACACCACCAAGTCGTCTACATGCCAGAATGAGTGCCTATTGTGCGTACCTTTGGGAGAATAGTTAGCTTTTCCCTGAGATCGTGTAGGCCCAAATTCGAATCGAACCTGGGCCATTGAGGTGAGGAACATATGCTGGCTGGCCCCACACCATCATGTCGTCTACATGCCAGAATGAGTGCCTATTGTGCGTACCTGTGGCAGAATAGTTAGCTTTTCCCTGAGATCGTGTAGGCCCAAATTCCCAACGCTGTATCCGTCTATAAGGATGTGTCCTGAGGCTGGTTCTATCAAACGGAACAACGCCACCGTCAGCGACGACTTGCCCGCCCCAGTGCGTCCAACGATTCCGACCTGGGAAGTGAGTGAGATGGTTGTTATTTAAAACGGTTTTATCAGTGTTTTTTTCTGTTGCGTCACGGTTTGCAATTTATGTTTAGCAAACCCGTCGTTGGTGTCAGAAAAGCGGATACCATGCCTACAGACCATAGATCAATATTTGGACGAATGTGACACGGTAAATAAGTGGGCAACTTCACAAATGCAGTCAATAGCACAAATATGTCATAGCACAGTATTCGTGACTTATGCAATGCTTGACAAATACAGTATTTCATAGCAGACAATCGCCAGTGATACCACTGTTTCACCCTTGGAGACGCCAAAAAGAGATATGTTCACAAAAAGAGGAATCAATCCAAAAACATCTCAAGGGAAATATAATTCCGTGCAGAACGTTCGTTATTTGGCGTTTGGATACTTCAGCGGACAGTCCACGCACGGTCAAGAGGAATCAACGTTAATTACACGTTCTCTCCAAATTGGTCAAGTTTTCTGTCAGTGTAACCCGAAAATACCTTTTCCCTAGGGGCTATCCGGCAGGATATGTCTTTCAGGACCAGATCTAATCCAGGCCTAAACCTGGTGCTATAGCGGTCAAACTGGACTTCGCCTTTGTTAGGCCAGTCGATCGGAGGATGGGTAGAAAATATCCTTAACGCGGCCTGGAAGAGAATTGCGGATAAAAATGAGAATAGTTGATGATCTGACTTACTGCTATGATATGATCTTACTGTGACAAACTTATATATGTATAGCATAGTGAGTAATGTTTTTGTGCAGCCAAGGATATGGTTTACTAGCACTTTCAATGGTATACCTGGTAACTTGGTGCCTCTGCATTCTTGCAGCCCCTTAACTTGTGTATAGGAGATGGTTTAATACCCATCACCATTGGTACCTGTGGATTATATTAACACCCCAACCTTCAGTTTGTGTAAAGGAAAATACGGTTCTTGGCCTACCTCCATTGGTACCTCAGTGTATTCTTTCAGTCTCTCCACAGACACTATCTGAGTTTCTATGTCAGATGTCAGTCGCACTAGCCAGTTAAGGCTGATGGTAATCTGGAAGAGATGAACTGTCAAATCTGTCTCTGTCATGATACCAACAAAATAGTCTTGTGACAAATTGTCTACAGGTAAACCTAGCCAGGTTCGCATTAATGTAACAACGTAAACAGTTGTTCCAATCTTGAAATGAATCCTTTCATGCAAGCAACGTTTTAAGTTATTGCTCGCAAGGTTTCTCAATGGAAGGTTGCTGCTCTCTAACCATTGTTGAAGCATGATTATAACAACAATAATTTGAACACTGTTAATGCTCTGATAAATATGGATGTCAGTATAGCATGTACAGATAGATTTGCAAAGACCCAGGAATGGACCACCATTCGTTTTCTTACATCAAGAGCATACGACACCGAAAGTCCAATGGTGCCACCGCTGATGGAATCCTTCAGGAAGACAGATAGAAGAGACGCCAGGAACACCACCAGAGCTCCCAGGAACTCGATCCGGATGCCCAGCCATCTACCAAACAGCGTGGGATTTGTTTACAGTTACACTCAGTTTCCCTCGGTTCTTCTATCCAATAACTTCATCATCCCCCGTGCCTAAATTGCAGTGTGCCGAGTGAGGAAACAAACACATGCTCTGTTACGGTATGGTGACAATCACCGGATTGTCCGATTTTGACCTGATTTGTTTAAAAACAACATCATGCAGCTGTAATACTGCTGAAACAAATATCTTCTCATGATGTATTGTCACGAGTGTACAATCGACTTTGCTTTAGGCAGAGATTTCTTATGGATGTGAAAAAGGTTTCGTCGCATCTATTATGTTAACTGTATGGTTGGTGCCTGCCTCCGGGAGGGCGGGACATTCATACCCTTTCGCAAACACCTGGTGTCATCACAATTCCAAGCGCTATATTGCATTTTACGAAAAGAGGAATCGGTTTCGGCATACAATCAAGTCGTGACTGGCTAAACACTCTTGCTGACTTTAAAATTGTCAAAAGACAAGTTGAACTAACTCTACAGCAGTCTGCACTTAGTGTACTCTTAGTCGCGCCACTACACGTCATTACATTACTCCTTTTATTAAAATAAACACTTTGTGGACTTGACTTAAATTTGGAAGGATTCGAAGAAATCTAATTTATTTCAAAGCCATTCCCATATCTGCTCATTTCTTAAGTTATGCAGATCCAATGACTCCTTATGATAGGGCAGGTACTTTACACAGCTGGAATTTCAAGTTGTAATAGCTTATGCTCTTGCTGCTAACCGCTGTTATCCATTTAGTGAAGTGGGTGTAACACCGCAGAGGCGTAAAACAGTCTACAATAAAACAATCTGAAAATAATGGTAGCTTTCAAGATATCGACGTTGCACTCATGATATTCATTAACAAAGCCAGCAAGCTTCACCATCGGAGTTACCTCACATAACAAGCATGACCTGCTGAAGGTCAATCATGATCCCGATCTTCACGGGTGAAACAAGTGTTGAGTGAGTGAATGGGTGCTGGTTGAAGTCATCAATATCTCGTCATATCACAGACGGAGGTATATAATAACCAACAGGTGTGCTCTTGAAAGACCTGGTGTACCGCAGAAAATGAACTGATACCTGTTGGCTGTGTTGGAAGCGAAGGAGAACTTCTGGTTCATGTCCACGAGTTTCTCGGAGTGTCTGATGAACCTCTCCTCGGCCTTGTACGTTCTGATGACGCTGCCTCCAGACAGGGTCTCGCTGAAGTGAGCGAAGATGGGAGACCGAGTCTTGGACTCCAAACGTCGGAGCTGCCTCGATGTCGGTATGTAGAACCTCTGTAACATGAGTGAGTGAGCATAGTTTTACGTCTCTTTTAGCAATATACCAGCTTGGCTTGGGGAAGGGGGACACGAGAAAAGGGCTTCAGACATCGTACCCACGAGTGGAATCGAACCCGGGTCTTCAGCGAGACGAGCGAACGCTTGAACAAAATATGATACCAAACGGCCCCTCTCCAATCTCCAATATCAGCGAAGTGTAGCTGGTACATGATGCAATGATACATTTGCTAGGTATCTTACGGGTTGAATACCGTGACGTCTTCATTGATCATACACAACGTTCCAGGACTACTTCTGGGCCCTTCGTTAGAGTGTGCTACTGGTGATGACACCGTCGTTTCATACGAGATGAAACCACTGAATTTCAGCAGTTGTCGCACACGTTTGCATGCATAATGAAGATGTAATCGATCGTTTGTGCTGTTTATGAATACAGTGTTTTTCTCAGAACAATCTGTAACCAAACTCGAACCATGTAAATACATATGAAAAGTTTTGAAAACAATGTACATTTATGCGTTGGAAGTTTGACGGAAAAGAAAGAAATGTTAACAACTTTTTTCGATGTAGCTTTTATGTTTTGTTTGGGAGGTCTTTTATATGCATGCATATTTCATAGGATTATGTACCCCAGCACAGCACCTTGCACATTTGGGGCAATGACCGATGACATATGTCCCGAGGCAACAGGATCATCATTGACCCCCAGCTGCACCTGCACATACCTGTATGATGGCGTAGATGAAGAAGATGGGCACGACAGCTGCCAGGAACAATGGTGTGGTGTAGCTGACGACGATGACGGTACTAAGCACTGTGCACACACGGCCAATCCACATCATCACCGTGATGGGCAGCTCGTTGTCTAGAGTATCGATGTCTTGGGAGAAGCGATTCAGGATCCGCCCAATGGGTGTCGTGTCAAAGAAGGACATTGGTGCACGAAGGACATGAGCTAGCATTTTGCTGTGGACGATCCTGGAGGCATGAACCGACGTGACGGCCATCAGAATAGAATACACGGTGATGGCGGCAACTGTGTAGAAAACACCCTCAGTATTACACGCAACAGACCCTGTTAATCTGAATGGTAAATATGTAATAGATCCCCAAGGTTATCAGTTCGTGAGGATGAAGCACATGTCTCAGACTCCATTTTTTTATGTTTTACAGATTAAGATACATGTGCATCAGAGAGGGTTAAAGGTCATCCTGGCACAGTCAGGTTGGTAAGGTTCATCATCAGCTCAGGGCCCTTGCCCCTTCTACACGCTGCGCAGACAGCGACTGGACCTTCACCCAGAAAACGCTGCCTAGTCGATACCCAGCTCAGATACTCAAAGGTGTTTTGTTTTTCCCTCGATCACCTGATGTCCATCTCAAAGGCGCGTGATATTAGCAATCCCAACTCCCTGTGGATCATACAGTTTACTTTCCAACTAATGGCGACATATATGGCAACTGAGCATTCCGTGACATAAAATGAACCATCAACCTCACATATTGTATTGAGTATTGTAACCCACTGTAACCTGGGGTAGTTGTTGAAATTGTGCTGTCTTAAGTTGTCTGAATGTCGCACTTAATACTTCCCTCGGCCTAATTACCTTTACAATGAGACTGCTACAGTGTGTCACCATAGAGTACCCCGTTCCTGTCATATTCTCTGATATTTCACGTTCAGACTGGTTATGGGTTAATTTGAAACGCTCGTCCCCGATTGCGTTTGAAAATCTACAAAAACGTAGGGATTTCCCACGGAGCCAATGTTATGAGAAACTGTGAAAATGATTCACTGACATCGGAAACACAGAGTGAAGATTCAGAAGTACCTTGAACGACTCCAAACAGACCATAAATGCCCATGAAATATACTGTCCTATCTCGTCTTTCTGTACTGTTGGTGGGAAGGGAGACGTTGTTGAGTTGTGGGTCATCTGTCCAGTCGCTAAGCCAGACACTGGCCGCTATAGTTCCTGCCTGGTACAGGATGAAGGACAGGATCATGACCACGGAGCTCACGATGCCAAGGGCCTTGGCGTACGACAGGTACACTGCCTTCTTTACCTGTTGGGGAAAAGATTAGGATGATAAATTTATGTATGATCTCAGTATTTACACGTCCCCTACATAATGATCTCTTCTGACATAGCCGACTGTCATAGATCTCATAACACACTGTACAACACCTTCTATCATTGACCCTCATCACACCTGGCTCCACAACCTTTTCTGACGCTCATTTCACCTGACTGCACAACCTCCTCTGACCTGATGCACACAGCTGCACAGCCTCATTTATCTCTGACCATCATCACACCTGCCTGCATAACCTCACATGTCACTCACAACACCTGACTGCACAACGTCCTCTGATACTCAACACACCTGACAACAAAACTTCCTCTGATACTCAACACACCTAACTGCACAGCTTCCTCTAATACTCAACACACCTGACCGCACAGCTTCCTCTGATACTCAACACACCTGACTGCACAACTTCCTCTGATACTCAACACACCTGACAACAACACTTCCTTCTAATACTCACCACACCTGACTGCACAACTTCCTCTGATACTCAACACACCTGACAACAACACTTCCTTCTAATACTCACCACACCTGACTGCACAACTTCCTCTGATACTCAACACACCTGACCACACAACTTCCTCTGATACTCAACACACCTGACAACAAAACTTCCTTCTAATACTCACCACACCTGACTGCACAACTTCCTCTGATACTCAACACACCTGACAACAAAACTTCCTTCTAATACTCACCACACCTGACTGCACAACTTCCTCTGATACTCACCACACCTGACCGCACAACTTCCTCTGATACTCAACACACCTGACAACAAAACTTCCTTCTAATACTCACCACACCTGACCGCACAACTTCCTCTGATACTCACCACACCTGACCGCACAACTTCCTCTGATACTCACCACATCTGACCGCACAACCTCCTCTGATACTCACCACACTTGACTGCACAACCTTTTCTCATACTCACCACACCTGACAGCACAACTTTCTCTGATACTCACCACACATGACTGCACAACCTCCTCTCATAGTCACCATACTTGACTGCATATCCTCCTCTCATACTCACCACACCTGACTGCACAACCTCCTCTTCTATCAACCTGTTCATGTCATTTATTTCCACCCTGCTGTCCTTCCGATCCCGCTTTACTCTTGTGGAGGATGACAATCCCTCCAGCAGAGAATCTCTGAAAGCCACAGTACGTACACATTGCTGAGACATTCATGCTATATTTAGACAAAAGTGATCACTTTATGCACCTCTCCTTCCTGAGCCCCTATTCTCGATAGGGCCCTAGCCCTAGGATATCTTAACTTAGGAAAATGCTAAGATAGGTTCTGTCCTAAGTAAATCCTAGACGAAAACAACATGGCGTCGCACTTATTTGTTCATTCGATGTTTGGGAATAAAATGTCAATAGGAAGAATGCCTAAAGGATATATCGTAACAGGACCGCGCCCCTCGATGTATTTGACGATGTAGATTTCGTGAATCGATACCGCTTGTCAAGGCGACCGATTCAGGACGTGAAAGAGCTGTGTCGGCCCGAGCTAGCGAGAGCCACGCAGCGTTCAAGAGCCCTAAAACCCGATCTTCAGGTACTAATAGCCCTTAGATACCTTGGCAAGGGTGGTTTCCAGTCGGAGTTGGCTGATTTGCACGGGGTTTCCAGTTTACCGTATATCTTGCTATTGGTATCACTGTTGACATCTTGTCGAGGAAACTAGACTTTATTAGTTTCCCTAAAGATGCAACCTCACAGCGAGAAGTCAAGCAGGTCTTTCATGCACTTGCTGACTTGTTTCTTTATACAGATAGACATACAAAGTCAAACAAAGGAATCTGATAAAACCTTTAACCGAAGCCCTAGGTACAACAAAAGTTTGACATCGTAACGGTGGAAAAAGTTACAAAGCCAGTTTATTCGAGTGATTTGACCACCTGAAGTTTAAGGGAGCAGTTAAACCACCATTAGTTACAAATATGTCCCCAATGACGTTTGATCAGAACTTCGTGGTCACCTTCTCATTTTCTCAATAGTTCGATCAAATTCGTCTGCTGACGTCTCCAGTTCGCTGTCGGTAGTGTGGAGCACCTTCAGCCGCTCAAATACTTCCTTCTCCATCTCCTGAACTGGAATAAGTATATCTTTATTTAAGAGAGTTGCCATTTTTGATCCCGAGGATGTTACAAATACAACTGATGTTGTGCACTGACTAACCGACAACATTTGATACAATAGTTAAGCTTCGAGAAGACCATACTGATGTGTGACATGGTTGATTGTGTCACCCTGTTCAGATATCGATGATTGAGTGAGTGGGTTCAGTTTTATCCCACACTCAGCAATATTCCAGCTATATGACGGTCAATGGTCGAAGCTCTTGCTGATACTCCCTTGCAACAAATGTATTGAGATAAATACGATATTTCATACCAACGTCGTCTTCGGAGTCTTCTTCTTTAGTCTCCGTGAAATACGTCATCAAAAACTGAGAAAAGGCGCCATGGTGACTCATCAGCTGGTTGTACGAACCAATCTCAGAGATCTTGCCGTTGGCCATCACAACTATCATGTCCACCTGAGGCAGCCAGTGGACACCGTGGGTAACCAGGATGCGTGTCTGTGGAATATGGACCGCTGATCTAGTAACATCACGGAACATTCAGTACAAACATTAAAGAAAGAGTGAGCAACATACAGAATGGTGCATTGTTCCCTTTTGACACTGCTTGACATAGGATCAAGTTCTCAAAGAATTATAACAAAGTTAACTTGGAAACCTCACATACTAGTTGATAGTTACTCTTGACGCATCTGTCTATGTTACTTTTAGTGACTAATTCAATTCAGTTTGTAATTACCCTATACAAATTGGTTGATAAATGTATTTGGTTACTTTAGACGGATGTTTCAAATTCTGCAGATCCATGCAGATCTTGAGAGTCACTTATAACAGGATATGTCATTTAAACAGCTAGAATGCCTAGTCTGAACTATCTGTTGTCTCCATTTCGAGATACGGATGAAATATTGGGTAACACAATCTATATGACAATCCTTGCTCCTTTTACTACCAAGAAAAGATTTCTTATTTAACGCCGAACTCGGCAATAGTCCAGCTGTATATCGGCTGTCTGTCGATCATGAGTGATGAAGGAGGTTTTTTTATAAATCCTCACCTTCGAATTGCCAGTAAGGAACGATTCCAAAATAAGATCATGTCTCGTGTGATATTTTCCACTCGTGTGTTGTGTGATGTTTCATACTCTTGTTTCTTTATGAATCATACTGTTTTGTCGTCTCTGTCTATTACGTACTGTTTTACATAAAATCAGCATTAAGAAAAGCATTACACAGTGTTGCGTTAAAGGTGAATGATACGTCCACTATTGAACAACCAGTATACTGGGTCGTGTCCAACAGTTCAGATCATGCTTGGCCGACTACCTTCTTCTGGAGAAGTCCGGTCTTGCCCACCACTTTACTAAAGATGTGCTTGCCCACGTGACTGTCCACGGCACTGAGAGGATCGTCCAGGAGGTAGATATCAGCATCGTTGTAGACAGCTCTAGCTAGAGACACTCTCTGCTTCTGTCCTCCACTCAGGTTGATTCCCTGATAACGAGATATCACACTACATGAAGAATGATGTTCGAGCCGGCCGGAGACACTTTCTGCCCCTGTCCACTATTCAGGTTGATGCTAGGATCGAGATAGGAAACAAGTACGTATTCTAGATGTAGACGACAGTCCTGGCTTAATACACTCTCTGCGTCTGTCTGTGAAAAAGGTTCTTGAACACACAAAATATTCTAGAAACAACAGACGGTCGAGTTTGTTCAAATGAAATGTCTCTGTGCGGATTTGTTCACGAATCGCAATGACATAGTCATGATACCAGGTGTTCGCGAAATGTGGTGTCTGTCATTACCCTTTTGGCATGTGACATCTTTGTGGAAAGAGCATGCTTAATAATATATAAACAGTAGTGACATCAAGACGCCAAATGCGGAAGTTGTTGGATTAAAGTTAGACTCAAAGGAAATGTTGACCATTGGAAAATGGAAGCAATCCCTTTACTAAGTATTCTTGCAGGCAGATTATTTTTCTTTCAAGCATTTTTGTACTTATCAAAAGATCAAATATGCAAGGTCATTTACATGGTCTGTTTTGTCCTACCCCAGGGACATGAACGGAACTGACCGATCGCAGATTATGTATACACCACCTCCTAAATTTTCGAAGCTCTCTTAGCTCTAAGATAGTCGTAAGTTAATGTTGATATGTGACACTTCTGAATATCCAAAGCATTAAAAATATAAAAAGGAGTTTAAACAGGACTTAAAATCTTTCTGTTCAGCCATACAGTATAGAGATGCGCCAGCAGGAATTGAGCACTGGTGACTGAACCTTTTCCCCGATCTCTGTTTTGTCGCCCCCCGGAAGTATATCCAGATCTTGCTTCAGTGCGCATGCCTCCAGAACCTTGATGTAGTTCCGCCGATGGAAAGGTTTGCCAAACAGAATATTATTTTGAACAGTGTCGTTCTGTATCCAAGCTTGTTGAGGTACGTAAGCAACCCGTCCCTGAAAAAGTATTGAGAGATTCATATATAGTGTAGATGAAATATGAAAAAAAAAGAATATTATTAACATTTGCTTGGGCATTTTTATATGAATACCTTTATACCAAAACATTTCTCTACACGTTTAATATCAGTGAATTATCATGGTTAACACCTCCCTGTCGTAAGAATCAATAATGTCTTCATAAAGACATCATTTCACCTTCATTCAACAAAATTTCCATTTCCAAAAATATATACAACCCCATGAAGTCACCAAGGAAACATGGGAACCCCGTTCACCTCCTTGACTGACCATATATGGGTAGCCTCGCAGTGTTCACCTTTCATCGCATAGTGTTGATAGATTTGATCTAAAGACACTCAGTGAGAATCTTTGTATTATCCCTAATAAGTAAGAAATATTTATTATTTTTTTTACATTTAAATATAACAGTTTCTTTGATGTTTTATGCACCACACAGAATCATTACTGCTATATAACAGTACATGTAAACGGACCACAACAAAACTAGTGATCGATGTTGTGAGTGAATTCAACGCAGTCTGGAAAGAATGGCACTTTGCTGGATATGTTTTCGACAGGTATTCACATGGGAGTTTGTTTGATTACATGTATCATGTCCGGCTTATGTGTGTTAATGGCCTACATAGGTCAACAGAACTCACATTGACGTTGACGTAACCGTCAACGGTGTCCATATCGCCGAGGATGGCGGAAATGAGTGATGTTTTGCCCGACCCCACCTGTCCAACAACAGCCACCAGGCTCCCCTCAGACACGCGCAGCGTGATGCTGGGGACAGAGAAGAACGTGATATACCACTATTAAGGTGGCGTCGTGGTTAGCAAAAAACATGTATACGCTTGAATTTATAATTGACCGAAATGATTACGACGTCATCAAAGTATTGCTCGGCTTAAAAGTGGCACTGAAGCTTAAAACACGACTAAACTGGTTGGTTTCCTTTGACCCCACAGTTTATGGTAACATTCCCACGCACTTTATTCAAATCATTGAGAAGATCCACAAAAGTATTATTTTGTTGAACAGGGAAGCCCATTATAGTTTTGACAGAAATATAATTCAGGTCAATCAAGCATTTGAATCCATGATCAAAGGTTTCTGGAAGTGGCACTGAATTTGCAGGCTTGGCCGTTTGTAAGTCGAAGTGTTACATAACATCCCCTTCATACTGACTGTACCTACTTTCTCAGTGCGGGTGGGTCGTCTTGGTCCCAGGTGAATGTCCCGTTATTGACAACCAGGGGGTGACCTGTCAACATGGACGGGTAATTCATCACGTAGTTTGTTAAAACATGCACCTGCTTCGCATGGTGGGACCTTTGTTAGTGAGCAGATAACGGCCATCATTATAGAATCTTGTTTATCAACAAACAGATAAAAATAATATAATAATAATTTAATGATGACAATTTCCAGATTACTGACTATTGACTATTGACTCCTAAGTGGAGTCAATTAATGTAAACTCCATCCCAATAAGTAATTGTCACGATGGTTGGCTTTGTCTCTATATATTCATCAAACTGATATGAATTTTACCGAATTAACAACAACAAATTACCTTTTTCGCTTCTTGTTGCTGGTTTAGCTTTTAGATCACCATAATGAAGAAACCGGTTCACTCGGTTCACACTGATGACAGACTGTAAACACAACCCCACTGACAGATGATATAAGGGTGGCTGACAGTAATCTCCCGGCATCTCTCTTTCACACACACACACACACAGAGAGAGAGAGAGAGAGAGAGAGGGAGGGAGAGAGAGAGACAACAACAACTCACCACACACACACATACACACACAAATTATATATTTATTAGAATATTTCCTATCTAATCACCCTGGAGGGTGTGATGCCATTTGTCTATATTGTCGCGTAGGTTGCGCAATGCCAAATATACATTGTCAAATACTATTTGGAAACATATAAGGGAAATTTTTTATTCTTGCCCAGGTTTCTTCAATAGGTATATATTGCACTGTGTGAGTGAAATTCTCGAATCAAATACAGGAAAACTTGCACTTTCATGTGTTCCCTTATTTGTTTCTATGATCATATATAGAACCGGGTAAAAATCTGTGTCCCTATGCAGACACATACTTTCTTAATGATAGTTCATATGTATTTAGTTCAAACATTCAGTATATACCAAGGAAAAGGAGAGCATCTAAGTGTACAGAGGATATTTTTATTTTGATTTTATGATTGTCCTGAAGATACCCATAGAGTTGAAGTAGTAACTATTGTATTTCACTTGCGATCTAAACATATCATTGATCATGATGCAAGTGAGGTACAGTTCACAATGTCGCAACAAAACGACGGATTCGAACTCACAGCTTAGGCATGACGAACGTACACTTTAACTCTAACGGTTCTAACGTTAGTTAAGCGAGTGAGTGCTTAGTAAGTATCAGCAACGCTGCAGCTATTCGCGGTGACCTAAGTTAAATGTAAGAGAGTTAATTTGATACCTTCACAAGGTCACTGAATATTTTGGGTGAGAGTGTCAGAGGATTCTTCATTGTGTTGAACAGAGAAAGGCCAACAAAAGCAGTGCCGGCGTCCAGGGTATGAGATCCATTGAGAAACACGTAGGCCACGAAGGTGAACAGGCCAACCTGCAACACATGCATACAGCTTGGGACATGGATTGGACAAACGCGGAAGCACAATGCACAGATGAAGAATAGAGGCGGTGAGGTTAGCGTCGCTTAGAGCAGTACCATATGTCAGATTGTTGTGGAAGGAAAGTCTGACTGTAAGCGTTTACGACTCGGCTGCGAACCCAGGGATACTGTTTAACAAAGAAAAAATATCAACGGGGGTCTGGATAGTAAATGTCGCCGCAAAGGTACTTAATCTGAAAGGTAAGGGTGGCATAGCTAAATATGGTTATCATGGCGTGACGGCACTTACGCTGAAAAGGGTTATCATGGAGCGTCGTTACGCTGAAAGGTGTTATCGTCGATGTGAAGATGTTTACACCTTAAGGGGGCTATAATGAAATAACGGTAGTCACGATGAAAATTGTTGTCATGGAGTGATGGCACTCACGCAGAAATGTGTTATCGTTAAGGTGAGGATACTCACGCTGAAAGGGGTTATCATGGAGGTGACGGTCAGAATGACCTGTAGGAGAGCTATCCGCCATATTATCATCAACTCATTTTTCCGGATCCGGAGTATTTTATCCCTGAATGACTCCTCCCAGGCGTATAGTTTCAAGATCTGGGAAATAGACAATACAAGGGTACCCGATCTACTCATTCATACAACGGACAATCAGAGTAGGGCTATCAAACCAACCAAGGCAGATGTATTACAACATTGTGTACATGCTTATAATGTGGAAGTCTGTACATCGTTACATTTATTACACTCCTACCAGAAGTTTTCACTACATTGGGGGTTTTTGGTATTCGTTACATTATATCCAAACTGCTGCTATTAGGTTCTGTAAGTTCGTAACTAACGCTTCAAATATATTTCTAAATCCAAATTTGTTTTCAACCCATTATAAATCAATTATTATTATTTTCAGGATAACTGTTATCCAAGAAAACAGGACAGTGTTATCCAGCACATTCATTCACTTTCATCGAACGATTATTAGGGACGTCCATGGGTGGGAATGGTTGTAGGGCTTTCCGAAAATGAACGAAACGACCGTCCCTTACCTTGATCCCATTCAGCACCTCATTCACTAGTCGGATCCTCAGGTCCTTAATCTTCATGAGCCTGGCCTGTAGGGAGCTCATCCTTGCCATGACCAGGACGTTGAGACCAATCATGAACAGCAGGAAGGCCAGGCCGGCGAACATGGCTGTTCCAAATGTTGAGTACAGCAGATATAGACATATAGCGATCTCTTCTGGAGCAGCCCATACCCAGTAGATCTGTTCACAGTACTTTTGTATCCTTGTCACGTCCACGGACATCAGGTTGACAATTTCTCCGGACGTTGCCTGCTTCTTTGCCTCGTTGTTCATCGTAAGTGCCTGAAGAGGAGGAAATTTGATCCGATGGAAGGGCTCGTATGGGTTCGCCATTACTGGCAACATATCAGGGAACACTCTGTTTTCTGATTTTGCACATATATGGGGATTACAAAGTGAGTTTTCGGGGGTTCGAGCTAACTGTTCTTTCTCAGTGTTATCCTAATGACCCACGGGACTACAAGATGGGGTTGGGGCACACTGGGATAAAGTCTCTGAATCTCTGGGCATGGACACACAAAGAAAACAACCATCTGGACAATCCTGGACTGGATCTTTTCATTGAAAGCAGCTTTCATTCTGTATATCTGGTTGTCCCTTTTACTAGGTTTCACCTGACGTCTATAAGTAACATTTCTGGATGTTCTGTCATATTAAACGGATCGGCCATAAGATAAAATGGATGCCACATCTGTCAGAATCTGGTTATACAAAACCCGTGAAGATAAATGTTAGAATGGTCTTCAGAAAATTATATTTGTCATATAATGCAACTAACTAGGTTATTTACAGACCACCGCCATATTGCCGAGTGAGGCGTTAACCAGCAAACAAACACACTCTCCAAACAGGAGCGCTACCCACGAGTATTCTATCCGGTGAACCTTTTCCTAAACGAAATCTCGTCAGCTTCACTTATTGAGAATAAATGTATAACTCGTCTTACTACATGTGGCACCCGCTATTTTGATGTTACCTTTCTGTATCTTGCCGATGTCAATGTCACCTTTCTGTATATTTCCGATGTCAGTGTTACCTTTCTGCGTATTGCCGATGCCAATGTTATCTTTCCATATATTGCCGATGTCTGTGTTGCTTTTCTGTACCTTGCCGATGTCTGTGTTACTTTTCTGTATACTGACGATGTCAGTTACCTTTCTGTATATTTCCGATGTCAGTGTTACCGATCTGTATATTGACGATGTCAGTGTTACCTTTCTGTATATTGCCGATGTCAGCGCTGCCCGGACCCTGATGCCGAGGGCTATAGTGTAGTGATTGAGGACGTGGAAGGTTATCGCCTGCACCAGCACACTGACGAACATCCCCAGGGACAGAAGGTAACCAATCCAAACAGGACTACTGGCATCGCCAACAAAGGCAATGAGGGCCCTGTGAGGGACACGTGTCCTATGATAACTCTCATTTAGGTACATTCGAAATCATAACAATTGTCGCGTATATGTCAATTAAATGGTAATGTTTTGGGGAAACCTCAGTTTCTAGGAACCATGATGACGATTCTCAGAGACATATGTTTGGCATTAACTGCCGCCATCATGGTTCCTAAAACTTCATGCCAAACCAGGCAGTCTGAGAATCATTTCCAATGTATCTATATTCAGTGTGACTCCTATGCGTCGTTGTTGTCTCTGCAGCATTACCTACGTCAACCATGCGAAACACCTGTAATCTTGGATTCGAATCCCAAGTTCCTGCTATTGTTTCAAGGCCTTTCAGCGCTATACTAATGTTTGTGTACTTCAGTTAAGGTTCAGGATCTGCATTACTTCGGTCTTTCATGTCTCACTGGGCGCAGTGGCATAATGAAAATACCCTGTGGTGAATGCGGTTTTCGAGTCTACTCGCTCACATCTAGAGTACATATCTAAAGTGCTATGCTTGATTGTGTCAGGAGAAACGGCCAATAACAAACGTCTGTTGACAATATGGTATTTGGATGAGTTTGTGCTGTTTGGAACTTTGGTTTCCCTAAACACAGATCATATTGTAAACCACTGCTTTTATTGAGAGATGAATCTTTGTCATTTAGACTCACATACCGCCACTAGTTCACCTCACTCACTTGAGTATAAGAGGGTTGGTCAAGATGAGCACATCATTGATGACCTTCCATATTTGTGCCTGTAACAGTTCCAACCCAAACGTCTTGAACAACACCTTCCACAACGACGACATTGGGCCTATGGGTGACGACGATGTGAGTAGCGGTGTTGATTCACTCATGTCTCCAGTGGGTAGCGGCGTGTAGCTGTAGTTATTTTTGGTTGTTCCATTGGCTTTTAACGATACTGAGCCGTTGGTGTACCTGTAGTAATCAAACATAAACATTATATTGACTTGAGCCACAGTACTCAGGGCATTTGGATCACCTGACTCACAGCTGCATGGGTACTGTGATCGTATAATTTACCGTGATGGCATACAAGTACTTGGATCACATTGTCTGCATCAAGGTGACTTGTGTACCTGGATCATATGACCTACCATGATGGCATCACAGTAACTTTGATCACAGTAACTATGTACTTGGAGCATATCATTTAAAAACCTGCATCCTAGAGACTACTGCACTTAGGACATGTGACCCACAGTGCTTGGAGAGTGCACAATGCAGGTTTCATATTTACTTCTTCTTATAAATCATTATAATTGGTGATATTAGAAATATTCAAAATGTCAGTTTGCGAGTCTTAGACGATACAAGGTCAGTACCGAGTGCAACCTCCATGTGACTGTATGACAGCCATCACACTTCTCCTCATACCTCTTGTAGGCCTCCTTATCATCTGAAGGGCCAATCTCCGCCTTTCCTCCCTCGTGTCTTTTGTACAGGAAGATCCCTTTGTTGCACTCGTCAACCAATCATGTCCCAGATATACTCCACGGGGTTAAGATCGGGGCTCATTCAATCGCGAGATATGTCAAGGAGTGCTTAACTAAATTCTTTGTGTATAGATAGGTGAAGACGTATCCAGTAGTTATACCTCCATGAGTCAGTTTATGATGTTTCCTCACGTTTGGCGGGGTGCAGACGTACCTCATACATCCATTTTGGTTGATGGACTTGGTCCACTGTCTTTTCACGTCTTTCCTGGTCTGCTTCACCATCTTGTCAAATCGTTCTATCACCCCTGCAGACTGCTCACGAGGGTGAAGGTCATACACATCAGTCTCGGTCAAGGTCTTTTTATATCCCTGGACCATGAGCCTGTTAAAACATATATCAATACATTGACTGTACGCGGAAATCGAGTGAATATAACGACAATCATTAGGAATTGCGACATAACAGAGAAAGATAACTCAAGTACATTTCTGCACATGCAGAATTTTCCTCCTATTGTCAGTGAGACTTTTAGGAAAATAAAAATACGTTTAACGGGAAAGATATGAGTGAGTGAGTTTAGTTTTACGCCGCTTTTAGTAGTACTCCAGGAATATCACGGCCTGACTTGGACACCAGAAACGGACGTCACATATTGTACACATGCGGGGAATCGAACCCGGGTCTTCGGCGTGATGGGCGAATGCGTCTTCTGCTTGGCTACTCTACCGCCACTAATGGGTTATGAATGATTATTGACCACATTTCACGGTTTTACGGAACGTATGTTATTATTTTATTGTCTAAAAGGTATATTTCAATCTTTTTAGCAGACTGAATAACTTTATTTGCCCTGTTAAGTTGTTCTTTGTTCTAGACATAGGATGATGTTTACCCTGTTGTCCATGAAAAGGTCAGCCGGGAGAGGTAGGAAGACTCCAGCTCGGGACATGGATACTGAGAAGAAAGAAAGTGGACATGAGCGTGATATATATTCCTTATTTCCATAAATTAAACATATGATATTTCCACAGTTTATAGGTCATATACGTCACCACTGCAGACCGGCAGTGAATCAGTACTCAAGACATACTGCCAGAGGGCACAACTCGTTCAAATTGCGACGCAGTATTCCTGAGTTCCAGTGCAGGATTGGACCAGTAGGACTATGATTCTGCCAACAATGTGACGATGTATATTTCCGATCATCGCTTTGGCTTGCATTTTTTGTTAAAGCAATAAGGGTTAGGTATAACCAAGAGATAAACAGTCGGGTTTTAACTACAATTCGTAATCTGTACTGAGTGTATAAGTAGTATTTAGTAGTATTTACGCATTATCACATACATGCAAAGACGCTTTCATTTTCCCTCGATCACTGGATGTCAACGGGACATCGCAACCTCATTCTGCAACTCCATGGGGACCAAGCAACTCTCTTGCATCCGGTTAGGTGCACCAACTTAATGTGGCTTTACCATCATTGTCTGAACTGTGTGATTCATCAATCACTTGATTTTGTAGAATGTGTACAAACTGCTGCTTCGAGGCGTCGGAATGTAAATTCTTATCTCCTCAGGCAAATTGTGTGAAGGGATAACATGTTATCATACACCTTCAGTGATCTATAAAATTGTCCTGACTAAATTGACCCTCACACCTAAATGACATATGTTTCTGGGGATAACTAAGACTGGGTATTGTGTTAGACTATCGTTGTACATCAAAACAGTACACTGACATGTACATCATAGCAATCAAATACTATAGCAATATATTTATTGAAACCAGCTAATACAGCGTCCCTCAAGCAAACTCTGCAACATGTTGGAGGATGGCGGTCTTCGAGTATGTATTGTTTGTGCATGAATAACTGATGCCTATTCTCGCTGGATCCGAGTCATTTCACATTAATGAACATACTCTTTCATACTATTAGAACATACACATTCTACATTCTGTTGTAAGGGGTAATATCAGTGGTTCAAGTCCATAGTATGCAACTTACCACAACACTGGAGTAATCCCTGCTCTTCTCGGCAAAACAATGAAGTATGAGTTCCACCAGCATGAAGAAATAGCCGATATAGAACACAATGATACGCGTCATGTCCCTGTAATCCTGGATTAAACAAGAAACAACACCGGCAGTATAAGTGATCAGATAGTCCAATAACAGATAAGGTGCAACTGCTAGCTGCGCTCTGATGCTCATTCTTCCTACTATTGTAAGCACTCCTCCTATTGGCTGAACTTTTTGTGAGTTAGGTACAGGTGGGGACTGAAAGACATGTGGAATGTGAATTGTCCATTGTTGCCAAGGAATATGGAATTGCCCATTCTTGCCATGGAATGTGAAACTGTGCATTGTTGCTAAGGACTGTGTGTGAAACTGTTGTCTAGGAAAATGAAATTGTGCATCGTTGGCAAGGAATATGAAATTGTGCACTGTTGGCAAGGAATATGAAATTGTGAATTGTTGCCGAGTTGTATGAAATTGTGCATGGTTACCAAGGAATGTGTAGATTTAATGAGGAAAGACAGACCCAAGTTCTAACCTCTGGGTATCATGTGATAGGTTGCTCTCCGGAACATGGTTCCCAGACCAACGCCATGTGTGATCGTGCAGGTGATTATTTGGTTCACGAAACTACTAGTTAACTATTAGTTTTTGGGGGGGTTGTACAAAGGCACTGGGACGCAGTCGTAGGCCTAGGACGGGGTGTGGTGAGGGGTGTCGTATATCAGAAAATTAATATTACCCTAAAGAGAAGACAATTAATATTTTAATTGACTATAGACTAATTGGAATACACAGTAAGAGATATATTTATTCATTACATTTACCTTTTCTATGATGAATGTGTAGAACGGTACAATATTTGCTGCCACCATTAAGAACCAAAATATAAATAGCACTCCAGATGTGATGAAACCTCTCGTCCTCTCTAGTATGATGAATAGGAAAGCAAGAACCTGAAAACAGTAATATGCATGTGAATAAGTGTAAGCGCCATGGTGTGACGTCAGTATTGTTCTATGTGGCCTATAATTACATTCAGTCATTATGAATTCTAGACCTTAACCGTTTCAATTATTTAATAATCAGTGAATGAGTGGGTATGGTCTTACATCGCTTTTAGCAATATTCCATCACCAGAAAAGGGCTTTACATTAGTACCCATCGGGGAATCCTACCAGGGTCTTCAGTGTGACGTTTACTATCTTTGTGTAGTAATATTTGAATGTACCTACTGACGGCTGAAAAAGACTTACCTATGTATATATGTATATTGACAGTATGAGCTGATAGGTTGTAAATAATCAACATGCACAATCCTGCATGATCTCTGTGGTATGATCTCTGTGTAAAAAAGTATGAATGTTCCTACTCCATTGCTGCCTTGAAAGACCCGTTGTTACAGTGACCCTCTGGGAAAACAGTGACTATTATTTAAAACATCGACCGCTGTACCATGTCCTAACAAATAGGACATTCCTGTATGATCTATCTTCTGTATCATTACACGATGCCATTTAGAAAGTGGTCAAATGCAACATATGTCATATTTGGGATTTCACTTTCTTAGTAAAGTACAAATTCTAGTACTTTTTTCGGTTGAGTCCCATCCGGGATTCGAACCCACACCCTCAGAGTCAGGCACCTAATCGCCAGCACACAAAGTCAGCCGCCTAGCCCGCTCAGCCACCGCGACTTCCACAAAAAATGAAAGTCGGACTAAGAAAGTGAAATCCCAAATATGACATATGTTGCATTTGACCACTTTCTAAATGGCATCGTGTAATGATAGCTTTCGGCCATGGGAGCCGTGCCAATTTACACTCATCACAGGGGTACACAAAGTACGCAGTCTAGACTACCAGTTGCCCAACTTTCATTTTTGTGGAAGTCGCGGTGGCTGAGCGGGCTAGGCGGCTGACTTTGTGTGCTGGCGATTAGGTGCCTGACTCTGAGGGTGTGGGTTCGAATCCCGGATGGGACTCAACCGAAAAAAGTACTAGAATTTGTACTTTACTAAGAAAGTGAAATCCCAAATATGACATATGTTGCATTTGACCACTTTCTAAATGGCATCGTGTAATGATAGCTTGCGGCCATGGGAGCCGTGCCAATTTACACTCATCACAGGGGTACACAAAGTACGCAGTCTAGACTACCAGTTGTCCGACTTTCATTTTTTGTGGAAGTAACGGTGGCTGAGCGGGCTAGGCGGCTGACTTTGTGTGCTGGCGATTAGGTGCCTGACTCTGAGGGTGTGGGTTCGAATCCCGGATGGGACTCAACCGAAAAAAGTACTAGAATTTGTACTTTACTAAGAAAGTGAAATCCCAAATATGACATATGTTGCATTTGACCACTTTCTAAATGGCATCGTGTAATCATAGCTTTCGGCCATGGGAGCCGTGCCAATTTACACTCATCAGAGGGGTACACAAAGTACACAGTCTAGACTACCAGTTGTCCAACTTTGATTTTTTGTGGAAGTAGCGGTGGCTGAACGGGCTAGGCGGCTGACTTTGTGTGCTGGCGATTAGGTGCCTGACTCTGAGGGTGTGGGTTCGAATCCCGGATGGGACTCAACCGAAAAAAGTACTAGAATTTGTACTTTACTAAGAAAGTGAAATCCCAAATATGACATATGTTGCATTTGACCACTTTCTAAATGGCATCGTGTAATGATAGCTTTCGGCCATGGGAGCCGTGCCAATTTACACTCATCACAGGGGTACACAAAGTACGCAGTCTAGACTACCAGTTGTCCAACTTTCATTTTTGTGGAAGTCGCGGTGGCTGAGCGGGCTAGGCGGCTGACTTTGTGTGCTGGCGATTAGGTGCCTGACTCTGAGGGTGTGGGTTCGAATCCCGGATGGGACTCAACCGAAAAAAGTACTAGAATTTGTACTTTACTAAGAAAGTGAAATCCCAAATATGACATATGTTGCATTTGACCACTTTCTAAATGGCATCGTGTAATGATAGCTTTCGGCCATGGGAGCCGTGCCAATTTACACTCATCAGAGGGGTACACAAAGTACGCAGTCTAGACTACCAGTTGTCCGACTTTCATTTTTTGTGGAAGTAGCGGTGGCTGAACGGGCTAGGCGGCTGACTTTGTGTGCTGGCGATTAGGTGCCTGACTCTGAGGGTGTGGGTTCGAATCCCGGATGGGACTCAACCGAAAAAAGTACTAGAATTTGTACTTTACTAAGAAAGTGAAATCCCAAATATGACATATGTTGCATTTGACCACTTTCTAAATGGCATCGTGTAATGATAGCTTGCGGCCATGGGAGCCGTGCCAATTTACACTCATCACAGGGGTACACAAAGTACGCAGTCTAGACTACCAGTTGTCCGACTTTCATTTTTTGTGGAAGTCGCGGTGGTTGAGCGGGCTAGGCGGCTGACTTTGTGTGCTGGCGATTAGGTGCCTGACTCTGAGGGTGTGGGTTCGAATCCCGGATGGGACTCAACCGAAAAAAGTACTAGAATTTGTACTTTACTAAGAAAGTGAAATCCCAAATATGACATATGTTGTATCTTCTGTATGTAATGAATGTATCTGCTCGCGTGAATACAAACAGTGAAATGTCCGTCCTCACCAGTGTTATAGTCTTTATGATTGGTGCAACGACTTCTGCTGTGAAGTCTATGGCCAGCCCACCGTCCTGTTTGTGCGAGAACATGCTGCTTATCTCCACGACGCCTAGTATAATGAGTATGATGCTGGAAAACTGAAGATGGAAAAGTATTAGGATTAGCACTTCATTGATGGACAGGTGCATCGGTGCAATATCAATTTATCAGAACACTGACCAATGTCAAGATGCGGGAGATCAACCATCAATCCTGAATACAGGAGTTTAAGGTGTGCGTCAGACCTGTTGCAGGACAAGTGATTCAAGTCACTCAAAGGTTAGGTTAAGGTGTAATTCAGCAGTTAGCATATAACATTTGCCATGAAGGCAATGACATACTGGAATGGTATTTTTGTAACCAATAATTCTTCCTACATACAAAACTAATCAATTCATTGTTTGCGAACAGGTGTTTGCAGTGTGACGTCATTAAAATGCACTGTCGTAGATTCATGACGATTTTATGTGACTTCGTTCCAACAATGGAGGAAATCAGTTCATTTGTCCTCCACGAAGCGCATTTTACTACATTTCTGAAGCATCAAACTGTTGATTAAAATCCCGTCTAAGATGATCTTCTAAAAGTAAATCATTCCTACCAGTTTCAGATGGTGTGTAACTCAGTTTACCTGTAAAGTTTTAAATGTATATTGTGGCACTATGTCACGTAATGGTTTTGCCAGTAACAGTTACCATAGTGTGCGAGGCGGATGCTTTCTGAAGGGCTGCTGATAACAGACCTTTTTCCAGAACACCTGGTGTCGTCTTTTATTTTCATTGATTCATTCAAATAACACATACCTCCTTTTTACTCTTATTTTCCAATAATGTCTCTGCTAGCGGATAATTTATGATGATGGTTCTCAGGTGTTTATATTAATTTTACATACCAGTTTTGTTTGCTGTAACAGTGTATGACGGTAGCGCCTGGTGGGTTGTCGAACGAGGTAATAGACGTAGAGGGGTGTCGTCACAAACAACATCCCGCACGGCCCGTACACTAGCGCGGTGTTCACGAAGCATGACGTCACACGGGGCCAGGAGCTGGTGAGAGTTAGGTTACTGTCCTGCAATACAGATTAGAAGAGTAAGAAGCACCTAATACGTTCGTATAGACCCGTGAAGATCCGGGTTAGAATTGATCCTCAGTAACTCACGCTTGTCGTAAGAGGCGACTAACGGGATCGGGTAGCTAGGCATCCAACTGCGCAGATGGTTGCTCATGATGTTAATCACTGGATTGTCTGATCAGGCCTCGATTATTTGCTGATAGGCGCAACATAGCTGGAATATTGCTCAGGTTGTTCATATAATGGAACCTAGGTACAGAAATTACAAATTCTATCTTTAAGGTCCACAGGCGTCGGGGGAGTGTCTGGCAACGCTAGTGTTACTCGACGCCGACAGCTGTTGGGTGGAACTCATCACTGTTTGTTGCAATTTGAAGGGCATGCGCCATCGACACAATATCTTTCAAAATCATATTCTACCGTTTGTGTAAATGCACATACATCATGTAACGTCAAGTCACTAAAAATCATTCTATGTTACTTATCGCTGGTGTAATTTACTTATTAGTATTTTGTGTCGCAAGACTGAAACTGTGCCTTTCATAAGTGACTTACCATTCATTAATCTCCTGTGGCCATTTATCGATGTCATAATCTTGTGTTCGTTGTTTGTTGATTGCCATTAGTATTCCAATTATACCATCCCAAAAAGAAACACATATGCGATTTGCATTTTTTAAAATCAGCAGGTTGAAAGAGATTTGCCGGCGAGCCAGGAAACCCGAGGTGTTTAAATAATCGAGTCTGGACCGGACAAACCCGTGACCAACAGCATCAGCATCGATTTACGCTAGATGTTGTTTTACGCGTACGATTTGCGTGTTAACCACTTTGTTTCACCTCGAAACAATATTCAAAGTGGGCTTTATTGGAAACTTCCGTCTCTATTTACATCTGATCCTGAAGATGAGAACACCTCACCAAGTGTTGTAGTTCCTAAGTCATATAGGGTTTTATACAAATTTGTATCTATTATTATCAACTGTCACATGAAGACCAGTGTACAAAATGTAATCAGCAACTGTATATTATAATACTGGCTTAAACTGGATAATTTTTCAGATGCTTGCTTCATAGGAACAGCTTCACTGATAAAAATGTCATTATCATATATAGATATATGATATATTTGAAAGCATTTGTTACAAACTGCATTGTATATTATCCATCAGTGCACACAAATATGTGGTAATTAAAAATACCGTATCAAAACATTGCTACACTTTCGTTATCAGTTCTGGAGGGCTATATCATACATTAATTATTGACATATTCAAATACAGATTAACAGATATGTGCTTCAGGTGTGCACACCATATGTGCTGGACTTGATCGTTCAAAAGCGCTGTTGTATGGCGGGTGTATACCTGTGTCGACAAACGGACACTTTTTATGCAGATTGTGTAATTTGGTGATGCTGCCGCTTGGTCAGGCTTACCTTTTCCCGAACACCTGGTGTCAACAATATCTGTCATAAACTGTATGTGCCCCTTCCCAGAGTTCGACAACATCATGTGCAGGTGTTACAGAATAAATACCACTGTCAAACAGCGGTGGCGCTGGGTAGCCAGCCCAATCTTGGGGACCCGTTAAACACTGTTGCAAAGCAACACGTAAAGATACAGGTTAAAATTTGTCTTCAGTAACCCATGCTTGCCCTAAGAGACGACTAACGGGATCGGGTGGCCATGCTCGCTGACGTGATTGACACATGTCATAACGTCCCAGTTACGCAACTAATGATATTGATCACTGGATTGTCTGGTCCAGACTCGGTTATTTACAGATCGACGCCAATATTGCTCAGTGCGTTGGACGACAATCAAATGAAAACAGTTGCAAATGCAATTTCTTTTAACAGAAGAGGTATATACAAAAGTAAATAATGAGATCACATTTCAGACTATGGCAAACAGTTTCACAGAGAGGCTGCATATGCCCGTTTGCCGAGTCCGAACATTGAGAACTGTGAGGTGACACCAGTAACCCTGAATAAATCCTTTTAGCACCTTATCTCATTATCTTCACGCGACTGAGATAATAGTTGCATAATGCAGTATATCCAGACAGTTTTACTATCTATACGACACATCCAGATGGCCTCGTCACACTGTTACTGTGAACACAACATCAGCCATTGTACCAGACAACAAGTCATTGGCTTTGGATGGGCTAGTAATAGATACAGGTGTTACGTGACGTCACTGTTTCAAATTCTAGGAGATGTTTTTGTGAGTTTAGCCTAACGCCTTTGACTTGTGTTCTGATATCCAGCGACATGTTTGCATGGGGAGGAAATCCCCCAGTGACCCAGGTTTTAGCTATTTGCCACTGGTATCAAATCGCAGAACATCGGCTTCTAACTAAAGTATACTAGTGTCTGCCGTTCGACTGTGATTTCTACATGAGTTTAGTGTCACGTCGCACGGAGCAATATTCCAGCTATATGGAGGTCGTCTGTAAATAACTGAGGGGTCTGGACCAGACAACCCAGTGATCAACAGCATGATCATCGATCTACACGATTGTGAATCCCCTTTAATGGCAAGCATTGGTTACTAAAGGCCAATTGTCGCCCGGATCCTCACGGGTCGACATCTACGTGTATTAGATCTGGCGATCAGATGTAAGAGATCCTAAACAGATGGCCTTTTCACTTCTGGAGTCTCTGAAGGGCATTTAGAAGTGATACACAATTGCAAAGGATTTGCTATGCGCATTCTCTGGGGATGAATGTGGACCTGCTGGCGCCTCTGCCATTGGGGTGCAGGAGGGTTTTGATGGTGGTGATACTACTAGGAAACTTACGAGATCTTAAGCTTGCGAGAGCTTTGTGAAACGGGTCCCTGATTCACATGAATCGGATGCTAATATTTCGGTCGTTGAGTAGGACGTATTACTGGAATAATGTACACATACTCAACTCGCTGCTACACCATATCATTTTCATAAAACGAGTAAATACTTTTTGATACCAGGGGTTATCCTAACTTATCTGTCCCCAGGCACTTCAAGGACATAGCTCCGCATAGTTCAATATACTTTTATGCACATGCGTGTGCCTGTGATACCCCTACGGAGATCTAGATGCAGTTCAGAGAGGAAGGAATTTATGTATTGGTGGGAATATTCGGAGTAAGACCACCTACAGGAAACGCCCGTTACTCGATATGGAAGGAAATATACTTTCTTTCTTTCTTTCTTTCTTTCTTTGTTTGTTTGTTTGTTTGTTTGAGGACGTTCATAAAAATATTTCAGAAATATGACAATTTAATCATCGATATTATTAGCGACAATTCACGTTGGAGAATGAGGACCTGAATGCATTCTGGACTGTCAAATTACTTCGGGATAAATGTGCATTATTGTACCAAATAGGGATTTCGTACTGACAACTTACTACGAGATAAATGTGACTTTATGTACCAAATATGAATGTATTCTGACGAGTTACTGTGAGTGAGTCTGGTCTAAGGACAAAACCCAGTCTCCCAGTATGGCGACGTGTCAGCAGGATGAGGGAGGCAAGCCCAGGGAGATGTAGGTATTGCGTCTCCACCACTCAGCTGTATCCTGCGAGCAAGAGTATGGAGCAGACAAGACTATAGACACTTTATCGGGCCGACACAATCAAAAGGGCGTTAAAAGCAATTCAGCCACTTTCCCTTGAACGAGATGTTCGGAAAATCGTATAAACACGATAACCTCTTTTCTGTACTATGTACTCTTGATAACTTGGTAAGACGTAATATAATACCATTTATTTTGAGAAAATATCAAACAGTTCTGGAAAATACTGCAGAAACAAATTTACCTGGGGACTGTAAAAAATACAACGTTAATATGATGAGGGCAAACAAATACTGCCCACTGACTGGGCTGGAGCAAACAGCCCCGTGATTGACTATATGCACTAATCCTGCAATTGAAAAAAGAACATACGCGGTCAATCAAGTAGCCAAAGTGGATTGCCTGATTCAGTTGTCGTCTTTTGGGGTTAAGGTCGAACACATAGCCCTAAGGTTAACCCAACGCCCATTCTTTCACACAGACTTACGATCATCCGATTTAAACTCGGACCCAGTGCTCGATTCACAAATCGTTCTTTGCGCTACAACATTCGTACTCCTGTTTTAGTCTATAGAGTTACGACAGGTTGTAATGTTACGAAAGCTTTCTGGATCGGGATTCCTGCTGATATGTGCATCTATTTCTTACTCAGAATGCCTCGTTAGAATGCTGACTAAAAACCCTTACCTGCAATTAAATGAGCCGTCATTTATAGTGCGTTTTACCCCATACATGTATTTCAGATATTAGTACACACAGGCCATGATAATATTGGTAAAAGACGAGGGAAAAATCATATTTACCCAGAAGGGTTCTCCATCACAGAACGCCATCATGAAGAAGAATTCAGTCAACCCATTCCAGAAGACACACAAACATTACCGGTATAATCTGCTTGGCACGTGTCGCGTAGTATGGGTCTCCGGTCCTCGTGAGCTGGGCCACCTTATCTGTCCGTGTGGAAAGTACCAGTTGTTTTTATTCACACACACGCCACAAGAAGCGAGGCCAATGCGACCTCAAGCTCACTCGCATGCAGATCAAATCTGACTTTTCCCATTAACATACGTTCAGAACATGTTTGTCACAAATCTGAACCATCTCGTTTGTCAGCATCGGAACAGTCTGTATGATTCTGAGGATGGGTTTCTTGCGCTGTCCATTTTGAACTTTCATCTATGAGTTTTGTTAACTAAATATTTATAGTAAAAGCGGATCAGTCATTATTCGTGTAATCCTCGGGGGTTTTTTTAATGAACCGTTGTTGTGGAACATCAGTTACAGTGGGCATATTTATGACGTTGGTAATTTAATGTCATATGGACGTTAATGTGGTTTCTGGGTCTGTTTTTATTAAACCATACACTGCTACGGATCAATATGCCACTGAGTTTAATATTCATGAATGACCACCACAACAGGTGGATATTGCCATAGAAAACTAATATGAAGCTCCGTATGCTTGGATTATTGGATTAAATGTATGTTTTCCTTAGATCTAATTACAGTTCTTGTCAAAATAAACGTTACTGCGCCACAGTGGTGTAGGTGTGCTTTTGAATAGTAGTGTATGCGTGTGTGTGAATGATGCGGACGTATAAACGTCTACCTATTAAATACACTCAAGTCCGTAATATTTGTTATATTTGGGATTTACACTTTCCTTATAAAGTACAAATGCTAATACTTTTTTGAGTTGAGCCCCAACCAAGATTCGAACCCACACGCTCAGAGTCAGGCACCTAATCGCGAGCGCACAAAGTGAACCACCTAACCAGCTTCAGCACCGCGACTTCCACAAACATGAACGGCGGACAACTGGTAGCCCAGGCTGACTCAAGCCCGTGTTTAAAGAATCGGCAGTAGAACGCGCTGCTGACAAGACAACTAACCATGACATGCCAAGTCATGTCGTGTCGAAACGACCCATTGCCTACTCATGCCAATGCACTAATCATGCGGGTTTTTTTCCTATTGTTTTGTTTGTTTGGGATTTTTTCGACGGCCAGCAATATTCAAGAATACAGAAGTCACAGAACACAATTAAATTTCAAATAAAGTCTCATTTGTTTGATTACAGCCGTATCAAGGACATATGTAAACTTATTACCCACGTGCTCAACGTATGGGTAGGTGCAAACTAATACCGTACGTCGCACGAGTGTCGTATCGGGTTGACCTTAGATTGGCTGGACTTCGAGATTCTAACGATTTGATTGGATAACCGATGACCACTACATTTCCATTCATAACAACACGTGAATTCATTCTACAACCTATATGCATTGTAGGAATGTAAACATTGCGAAAGTTGCCGTTGCACTGTTTAATTGTCAGTCGAACTGAGCATTATATCCGTCGAAAAACATAAACGCAATGTTTCCACCATAGATATTAGCTGAAGGAGTCAACTGCGAACTAAGAAACGGAGTGCTACGGAGTAGTTTAGTGTTCGAGGCGATGACAACAGATATGCATAGTGACACCACACTCGGTCTCATTACATACCTCGCTCAGTCAGATACCACAGGAAGGACACTCGTTTCGTATAATTCGTTTTTAATGAGACCTCGTGTAGTATGCTTTATGTTTCTCTACCTTATAGTGACAATACAACTTGAAGGAATTCATGAAAAAGGTGAGCATGTCCTGCAACCCCTAAGGCACATGATACAAACACACGCAAAGACAAGTTAATTGTTTTCGCCCGAAAAAGGAGAATACCGCTCTATAGAATAGCAGGATTTACTGAAAGGATCTAGATCCATAACGTTTAGATCAATGAAAGAATTAGTGTGACTTGAAAAGATCAAGACAAATATCAGTATTCCATTGTTATATGACCATGTAAATAAGTGTAAATCAATGTTGTAGTTATATTTCGTTGTTTCTGTTGAAAGTCACGTGAGTGAGTTTAATTTTCCGTCGCGCTCCACAATATTCCAGCTATATGGTCTGTAAATAATCGTGTCTCTATCAGACAATCCAGTGATCAACTGCATGAGCATCGCTCTGCGCATTGGGAGAAAGTCAGTAGAGGACATTGGAGCGGTTGTTTCTAAGCTGAGACTAGTCAATTATAAGAACACCTCAGACCTCAGTCCAGCATACTCCAATCCAGCATGTTAGGGAATGTTCTAGGAGAGAATTAACGCGTGTATACAGAGGGGAAGCACTGGTCGCTCATTTAACATGGAATCAGCAATCTATGGAGATCGTATGTTCCCCTGGATACCCGCTTAAGCCTGTTTTGGAAGTTCCATAACTGGTGCTTCTAGAATATCATAAGTTGCGATTTTGCGATTATTACAGCCACTATACAGTATACTGCCACAACAATTGTACTGTCCTTGAACCCACCCTTCTCCCCTTTTGTTTGTAATTTTATCATGTGAATATTAAATGTATGGTATTTCTTTTTATTCGTGGATTTCACACATAGTTCACGTATGTTGACTTTTAAGGTATCTAATTGTTTCAATTTGGAAATCAACACAATGCCCTTTATAGACTGCATTATTCGAATCTTGAATGTTTAAATGTCCCAACTCTTTAGCATATAAAACATGCTCATGTCAGACTTAAAAGGGATCATACGTTTGCCTGTTTGTTGCTCACATCCGGAGCAAACACACCATTGCTTGACATCACCAGAATGGCTCTACAGAAGAGGGATACAATGATATGAAGCAACATTGACTACCCAATCCTCCCATTCGCCTCCTATGACGAGCACGGCTTGTGGAAGACCATTGATTCTTACTTGCATCTTTACAGCCCTATGTGTCTGCGAGTTTTCTTTAGAAGCTTATTTGAGAAAAATCTGGGGTTGAAAAGTTGAAGGGAACGCAAGTTCCTTTGATAGTCAATTTCTTTATTGCAATAAGTGCGACGTTTCTGTGCTGATATTTATCAGGTTCTTATCGAGCAAGCACAGTTATTAAGTAAGTGTTTGCATGATGACGGTGTCATTACATACACAAAATGTCTTCGTCGCACTCATTGCAATTAAAAAGTTGACTATCCATACAACTTGGTTTTCCTTCTTTCAAGGCTGTTTGATCAATGATGCAACATTCAAGGCCTTGTAAAACAAACAAAGTAAACATGCAGAAGACACTTTCAATTTTGATCCAGAGGGAAGAAAGCCAGTGATGTAGTTATCTACACATGAACCATGTTTCCCCTCTCTTGTTCACATGAACAGATATTCTGCAAGTACTTGTGATGGGTTGGACTGTTAAACCAGAGCTCATTTAAATTTCAAATAAAATCTCCACTGTTTAATTACAACTGTATCAAGGGCATGTGTAAATGTATCTATACCTTATAGTGATCATACAAGGAATACGTGAGTATATCCTGCAACCCCTAAGGCACATGATACAAACACATGCAAAGGCAAGTTAATTGTTTTCGCCCCCCAAAAAAGCAGAATACTGCTCCATAGAACAGCAGGATTCAATGAAAGGATCTAGATCCATAACGTTTAGATCTATGAAAGAATTAATGTGACTTGAAAAGTTCAAGACAAATGTTATTGTTCCATCGGTATATAATGATTCTTCAGCAAGAATGTGATATCAAATCACAATGTTTATGATAAAGTCAGAATTGTAAGATGGGCTCTATCTTCAACATGCAGTATACCCTGGTCATAATACCCCCGTTTGTCCAGGAGAAACTATGGCATTATACCCTGGGTATGTATGCTACATGCAGCCAGCATAATTGGGTGAGTGAATGAGTGAGTTTAGTTTTATGCCACACTAGGCAATATTCCAGCAGTATGTCAGCAGTATGTAAATAACTGAGGGGTCTGGACCAGATAATCCAGTGATCAAAAGCATGAGCATTGATCTGAGCAATTGGGAACCAATGACATGTCAAACAATCAGCGAGTCTGACCCGTTTGTCGCCTCTTATGACAAGCAAATAGGCACACAAATAGGCTTCAAAGAGGACGTTTTAAATTATAAGTCAATAAAAAGAGAAATCATATAAACCATATCACCATTTATTTTCATATAATAATAAAATATAAAATAGATAAAATAACAGTTTACATATCATCATCATCATCATCGAACCATGATCTGGTCTATGATAAAAAACAAACACCTCTTACCTTCACAAAAAAACATAATCCAAATAAACATTCCAAGGTGTGTAAAACCATTATTACCAAAAGATCTCTGTCCTATACACGAATAAGCACACAAATGATTCCATCACATCCCCCATTCCAGACCCCAAGCAACTCCTACCCTCACACATGTGGCACATAATTCAAACGATGTATTGAATGTTTTGATGAAGGTAAATTCCTTTCGACAAAAACTGGAGTTCTTCTTCATGAAAATAATTATTGAATGGTATTCCATTTCTCAGTTCTACCTACACAATCTGTAAATTTATAACAGAATGATAAGTATGGCAGGCCACAGGAATATGAAGCTGGGATTAACTAAAATGGCCTGTCTGTTTACATCTAACACTCCTCTCTACGTATACTACCCAACAAAAGTTTAGACTCACTAGACTAAATGTAGCCATTTACAACAGTCAACTGTTCTCAACTAGATTTTGCAAAATGTTCCATTATTCCAATATAAGGCATTGTTTACACATGAACTGATGTATTGTGAAACAATGTTGAAAATATTATTATCATGAGTTCAATAAATGATGAAACTAAGTGAAAACTGGCAAAATGTTAACAAAACTTTATATCAAAATGGAGCTGTTAACATGCATAATATTTGCACATGTTTTTCAGCAATTTGATACATTATCCTCGTGCAATTCACCTGCATAAAGATTGTGGTTGGTTCACTCATAATTGTGGAGAAATTCATCTTTGATGGAACCATATACAAAGTGATTTGAATGAGTGTAAACTTTTGATGGGTAGTATAAACCACAAATACCCTGATAAGTCTACACTGAATGTTAACTCTCTAATTTAACTCCATATTCCAGTGGCCTGACCTATTAGATTACACGGTTTCACTGAAATAAGAACCTTCCAACATGGGCAGAATTCAGAAAAATCTGTTTTGATCATAGATAAAATGGATATATCTGATTGACCTTAACAGAAATTAAATACTACAAGTGTAAAAAACCTGCTCCAGATTTCATAAAAATGTTATTGCACAAATGACTGACCGTAGCAATACTTCAGCATACTACTGCAAGGTGAAATACATGTTATATCACAGACTTCATCTCTCAGTGTTGGATGAAGACAACATAAGTGGCATGCTCCTTGTACACATCCTACTGGCAAGAAAACTGGCAGTCTGTACATTTCACTTATCACTTGGAAGTAACAGTAAAACTACCATTATATAATAAATTACTGTCATATAAAAGACAAAAATATGTGGAAAATAAACCATGAGAAAGATACTAGAATATGTGATATCAAAGAAGTTTAACCCACTGGGTTCTCATATAATACATACACAAGGACAAATACAAAATTTAATACAATTGGAAGAAAATATTTTGAAAGAAAGTATTAGTACTACCAGAGTATAAGTCCGTTATAAAAACAATATTTACATTTTCACAATTCACTGAAAATCAGGTTAGTTTGATATTACTGCAAACATGAAATGCTGGATGAAAAATATAAATGCCTCATATATATGTTTATCAGTATAAAGTAACATTTTATCAAAATAATAATAAAATTCAATAATAGCTGAATCAGCAAATACTGATGCAGGCATGCTGAAGGGCATGACACACAACCATGGGCCTAGATTGTTGAAGCTCTCTTAGTGCTAAGATAGTCAGAAGTGTCATTCTTTAACATTTACTTTTGACTGTCTTTGCACTATGACTGCTTCAAAAATCTAAGCCTTGGTCGATACATAACTTGTGTTCTTAGGTCCTTAGGGACAGTTGAACTATATCCCATGTACCCTCTGACAAGGTGGGATGAAAAGATTAAGTAGTGAAATGAGATACAGAAAGGAATTTGAGTGTCATAATATTTACCAGTCAACTTGGCGAGCAAACATTACCCCTATCTGTCACAAAAAAGATTGATTGTGAGACTGGAAGGTTGAGAAGATGGTGGTTAACCTGTCACGTGTCCCCTTGAGAAAGTGAGCTGCATTTATCACATTGGTCCAAAATGTGATCAAACTGATAAACTACTGTATGTGAATGCAACTGGAAATATGTTATGTATCAGCTATGTGAATATAAATTGGGCCATTGTGTTTGGGGATTAGGAAGAAACACTGTACTTAGCGAACCTTGGTGAGCTAAATACATGTGTTTATTCCTACTGCAGGATATTAACCATCACAAAACACACGCGTGTGATAACCTGTTTATCATTCCATGTCATTCTTACCGCACATAAATTTACAAATGTGATTCCAAATGTCACAAATCATAAAATTTAACTTCGTAGAATGTCTATGACGTTACAAGTAAGTGCATCATAATATGTTATGTGACAAACCCAGTCACACAATTTCCTACTGATCACTCTATAAGTGTGTATGTTAAAGCGTGTATTGTTGTCAACAAATCTTAGCTTACATTTGAAAAATAATAGCAAAACTGTGTGTGACTTCAGAGACCTTCAATTAACCTTTTGAACAACAAATATAAATGTGACATTGTGCACCTTGATTCCTATGCCGTTCTCTCAGTAACACCATCTTGTAATCCTATTAACTTCTATCATTGCTTTGTAATCCACTCAATCTATAATAACCAGGCATGACTTTTCTCAGATCAATGCACCGACAGTAACGTGACCATGACCGACAATCTGGACACGATTGCTGACCCTTGACTCATTTTTTTATACTGTAAAAATAGTCCCTAAAATTAGCAGATGACGTCTCTAATTTGCACCAATATCCGTATATGACCCCAAACATCAAAAACATCTGTTGGTTCTATTCTGCCGAGAATACTATCCACTGTATGATTAAATTAAATTCATCAGTGTTTAGAATCTAAAAATAGACATATAAATAAAGTCAAATTACTATGAAAACTGTACTCTGCAAACACTGAAAATACAATCCGATAATCTCTTGCTCAAATATCAAACAAATGAGTAAAGGTACCGGAAGCTGTTTTTCTGCACTTCTTCCATGTGGTGATCAAAACCAAGACTTCGGCATGATGCATGACCATTTCACCCACCAACAACTCCTCACAGACATAACAAGAAGAGAAAGGAATATTTTACAACGTTATTTACAGAAGTCACCAGATAGACCATGTAGATTTCATGGTTAAGTTGCGTTTTCTTTCAAGGGAGACACAACAGTCAGTCAATGTCGACTGATGGTGTTAGGAAACAGCTAAGATAATTGTAAGTGCCATACATTAATATTACCGTACGACTATCTTAGCACTAAGGGAACTTTGAAAATCTAGGCCCAGGACACTGTCATCTGTTGTGACACATGATACTAACACTGACCTCTGTTCATACTTTGGGGTTATGTGGTATTATTCCCATGGAGCTGTGTTAATACGTCAATGTTCCCTTACATTTTGCCATCAGTATATGTTCAGAAAATTTCAGACCTGTAGTAGTAGTAGTAGTAGTAGTAGTAGTCGTAGTAGTAAATACCTCTACACTCCTTATAGATCACGTTATCTTTGAAAAACTTCAGGTCACCTGGACAGGTGAGAGACCATCTCGCAGATTAATACAAGAGATTGTATAACAACTTCCCTTGTAGAGTACAATACTAGATACTACATACATGCCTCAAACATCAAGATAAGTAAGTGGACGGCACACAAACTATAAACCGGTTTGATAATAAGCTTAGTGACAAATGTCCTTCTAACTGTTTAACTACACACCGTGGTCAACACAAGACCACGATAACCTGAAACCTGACCCGTGTTAGATCCAAGTGACCTTTATCAATGACACATACTTATCTATTTGATAATGAGTGAGCGACTTTGATTTAACATTGAACAGTATTTCACTTACATCACATCATATAAGTCCTTCTCAACCTTCACTAGAAACTGTCGTGTTATTCACAATAATATCTATCCAGTATCCTAACACTCAATGTGATAAGTGACGATACATAATTACAAACAGTTGAATATGTTATGTCAGGAAATATTGCTTTGTTAGTCAGTTCTACTCGTTCTCAGGTCCAGATACCTCAGAATCTAGATAACACTGATTGCAACTGTTCCCAGGCTAGGACAAGATAAGGTCATGTGAATCTATTTTCAAGTCTTGAAGGGTGAGGGAGGTCACTGCTGCACTAGCAATATTCCAGCAATACCACAGCAGGGAACCCCAGAAATGAGCTTCAGACATTATTCCCATGTGGGGAATCAATGTCGGGTCCTAGGCATGGTAAACCAATGCTTTAACCACTAGGCTACCTAACACCTGGGGAAGACTGAATGTGACTGCAACATTTATTTCTCGCTCTTTCTCTGTTGAGATAATGTGTATTTGCATCTATTTCTTAACACACACAACCATCCCCCTACCCACCCCATTTTTCAGTGCCCCAGGGCATATACTTCAGTTAATCAAGTTATCAGTTCCAGTACTGCTTGACCCAACTTACATTCCAATGGGCATATGCTTAAGGACCACTTCAATTTAAGTAGTACTTTATACTATAACGCCTGAAAGCCACCACTGAACTGTAAGTTAAACAATGTGCTATCTGGTATGCTGGGGACTGGTCTTCTGTAAAGATTAGATTAGTTCAGTCTTCTGTTGAAAGAAAACATGAAACATTCAGTTGATTTTGGTGCATTGGTTTTCTGCTAAAAATATTCTAAACAAATATAAACAAACATAATCCTTCCAATTCTACATTGAAGAAAACTTTGGAACAGTTTAGTTTTTGTCCCACAGCAACCAACAGAAGAATACCATATTGGATTTCATGGCAACAAGTGAATGTGATTTCAGCTGAAAATCAGCTAGGACTCTGGGGGCCACAAGGCCTCAACAGGGTCCATGATCAATTGATTTGCATTTAAATTCGTGGATATCCGTGGATTTGCAGAAAATTGGCATCCCTGATACAAATACAACACACTTTGAAAACAAGGGTTAAAATATAACATGGTCATGAGTAAAATTTCAATACATTTTCTAAAAGTATTAATTTCCACAATGCACTCTCAATACACAACTGCCTTTTCATATGGACTATGAAACTGTCTCTACATGATCGAGATAATGAATAGATATTGTGCATTTCATTTCGCTACAAGTATGGCAAGAATTGCCCTGGGGAATGAAAGGTACACGCGATGTCTGGAGGTGACATCACAATAACACTAAGACAATACTGTTGACAACTGAGGGAATTATAATACTTCACAATAACAATACAGGTGGTCTTGAAAAAATAACTGATGAAAAACAATCAGTTCTATTTATCATCCAAAAGAGTGTTCTAGAGGAGATATCACTTGTGTGAGATCATAATATCTCTTAGGAGATATCATCTTAACAGTAGATTTTGTACAATGCCCTGAATATGATGTCACAATGCTATGACATCCCTGCACTGTAAGTCTAATGGTAGTACAGTGTTGAAAGATGTACATTTTTCATTGAAAACTAATGAAGAATGATTATTGATGATGAATAGAATCAAATCCTCTTGTCTCCTGATATCAATTACATGAAAACTCATTGATAAAGGTAAAAATATCCTTGGCATGCTTCAGATATTTGTAATTTTATCAACTCATGTTGATATAATTGATATCTGTTGGCACTTGAGATTCTCTATATATTTACAAAACTGATTTCTCATACCACTCTCAATAAGAAATATACAACGAAATAAACTAGGATGGCTTTAGGATTGCAGAGCAACTCTACATGGTCAGCACATGTACTTTAGAAATGTCTGATAAAGACATAATTAACATAGCAATTCAGTGGTAGGAATGTCTATACATTTATGTGATGAGTCATCAGTTTTATCATGCCACTGAAACAAATCTACAAACAGCACAGCCTGAACATGACGCAGGTACGCAGTGATAATTCCATGTCCTTCAGAGACAGCCTAGTATTCAGGACATTGTCCCACATGCTCTTGTTTGAGATAAGGAAGAATTATACAACAGGATAATACTACAAAATAATGGGAAGAAATAAATAATGTTGCAAAACACTCTGAGAGTGTCAGGAACTAGTCAGCAAAGAGATCATGTGAGTGAGTGAGTGAGTTTTGTTTTATGCTGCTTTTACCTAAATTCCAGCAATGTCACAGTGGGGGAACACTTTAAACACTAGGCTACCCCACTGCCCCCAATAACAGAAACCCGACTTGTCCTTTACCTAATTTAGCATCGCCAGATAATAAACTATTCACATGTTTCAAAAGGTCAAAAATTACTTTTCGCACATGGATTGATCATGAAAAATCTTTTGAGTTAATCAAGTTTAGGAACATGAATAAAGTGCATCATGGAGAAGTTTGTTAATTATATCCAAGTTTGATTTCGACTGGTAGATGATAAATACAAGAATGCTGTTTGATGTCATAAAAAATACACATCCAACATCGTACAGAAGGATTTCGTTGAAATTGTATATTTCATAATTGTCAGGTATATACAAATCACTTGATTTATTTTATTTAAATTTTCAGTTTTCCTGTTTCATGGATTTGTAAACCAAAATGTAAAATGGAAGACCTAACCTAATGTTATACATTACCAAGATTATTTTCTAGTCTATCACAGAACAAGAAAAAAGCAAGTGTCATGTGTTTCTTCTGATTATAAGCACATGATGATAAAAACATGAGGCATGACATTCATGACTAAAATGATTAATAAAACACCACCAATAATAATACTGGATGCAACAATGATGATGACTCCTAGAATACCAGGGATTGGGAAAGAGAACTTTGGCAATGGGCCCCTGTCAGGATTATTGGTAATTTTCTGAATTTAGACAGGGCCATTGCCCTTGTATCAATAATTAACATTAAAAATTTAATAGGCCATTTGGGATTCTAATGTGCCAAATGGCCAATGGCCCATGCCTTTCATAATCCCTGGAATACTTCAGCATAATAATAGGAAATTAAAATAATAAAAAAATAAAAAAGAATAAAATACTTTCAGAGAGGGATTTACAAACTGAATAACACAAAGATTTAAGTAAATGGCACATGTGTAATCATCATCCTCACTCATAACAATATTAACACATCCTGTTAAGACAAAGTTCTTGATGATAACAAATTCTTACATGACAACATTTGTATCAAGTAAGAGTGAATATCACCTGAGACTTCACAATGTACATGTTCATGTTATCTTCTTGGGTCTAATGTTTTCACACACACAATACAGCTGTGATGACACTAAGTAAAGAATATTTCAGAAAATACATGATCTGTATTATTTCAAGATGCATAAACTCACAGACTTACTCCAAATTGTAAATAATACAAATTTTACAAACGTGCAATAGGTAGTAATAATCATGTTAACATAGCCAGAGAAATACTTTTAAGTAGAGAAACACATCTGAAATTTCTTATTCAAATCAGTATTTTGCATACAGACATTTAAACCAAGAAGAAAAATATTATTGTAAATTATTTCATCATACTTAGCGTACCATGTGTGTCAAGAATACTAACAATTCTGTAAAACTACAAGTATAGGTGCTTAATATGATGGGAATTGTTCTAATAAACAAGCATGAGGCCATTCTGGAAGCCCATGTCTTGGCAGTGTGAGAATGGGTTTTATGATGAGAAACATTCTCACATAATAAACAAGCAAGCTGTCTGGCCGGCAAATGAGAATGGTTGCTTAATACGATGAGAAATATTTTCATGTAATAACAAACAAGTTGCCATTCCAGAAACCTACTCTTTGGCAATAGGATAATAGGGGCTTAGTATGATGAGAAATGTTCTCATAAAATAACAAGGTCGTTGTCATTCTGGAAGCCTAGGTCTTGGCAATGAGAAAATAGGTGCTTAATATGACAAGAAATATTCTCATAAAACAGCAAGTAACTTGCCCTTCTGGAAGTATTATCTTGGCAATGTGAGAAACGGTGCTTGATATGACAGAAATATTCTTATAAAATAACAAGGTCGATGCCATTCTGTAAGCCTAGGTCTTGGCAATGTGAGAATAGGTGCTTAATATGATGAGAAATATTCTCCTAAAACGACCACCAAGTTGCCATTCTGGAAGCCTGAGTATGCATCTTGAGCAATATAGTGTTAAAAATCATAAAATATCTCATCCAGAAACAACAATACTCAACAGGAATGTCATGGACTGAGCCTGGATATCACATTTATACTCCAACAGGACCTCAGTTGCTGATATCATTATAACAATACCATGTGCATCAACTATATAGGATTTCGTCAAGCAATCATAAAAACATTGTAGTTTTCATCAGTTTCTACTGGAATGTACCACATACCATGAGATCATACATACATGAATATATATATTTACCAGCCAAATGTCTTTATCCACAGTCCATTTTGACTGGAGATACTTGCAGAGCAGGAACATTCATTTACCATTGCACATTTCACTAGTCTTCATGTTCATACTCAGTAACTTAGTTGCAATGAACATCAAGTAGGTTCTCATGAAACTATACCCCGGGATACTTATGACACCTTGATCTGTATCCTCAGTAATTTCTAAAGCATAATCACAGACAATCTCATAGTCATAATAATTCCTGAAAACCCCCATACCAATGAATCTCAAAAACTCTTCATGTGCACCCATAGAGATACAAGACATCCCATAAATAATTTAACACAAGAGTCTTATGACACTTTCATCCATATTCTTACATGCTCTTGAAAATTACATCTGTATTTTACAGACACTTACAGTACCATCAAAACCCTGTAAAACCACATTCCACTTTTTAGAAACTCTGTGAAATCTCACTCTTGTAAGTGTGAATGAACATGAGACTCTCTGATATAGATCACTGTTCCTTACACAGGAGATGGTTCATCAAATGTGACATGATAACAACCTACATGGATGGTGTTAACAGGTTCTGTATACTCCAAGGTCATGTCACCTGTGTGTATACACAGTGTTGTCAACATCAGCAGAACATGGCATGACAAATGAGCTGCAGCGTTAGCGTTCAGTGCAATGTTGAAGCAACAAGGGTTAAGTTAATAAATAAATAGAGCCAGTTTAACAAAGTCAGCATTCGATTCGTAAGAACTCCCAATGGCAGTGATTATCAAAATGCTCCAAATAATAACAGGTGAATACAAACACCATAAACATAGGGCCTTCACCTTCAACATGTCACCTGCAGTATCCACTGACCATCCTCATCAGTACTGTCATGTTCTTCCTGTAGGATGCTGCAGACAGGATCAGTGAGATCACTACACCACTGATAACAAGTTCACACAAAGTTCTCGTCGCTATGGGAACACATCAGGAAGGAGTCCATGAGCCTGGGCTGGATCAGCTGCTGATAGTCCTGAGCTGACATCTTGTGATCTTCAACAGTCGTGCAGATCTTACGTAATGAAGCCTGAAATAAAGATCAGTCATGAGCAAGGTGAAATATTGGTCCTCTTCATCAGACCTTATCATGACTAGTAGAAAGAGAAAGTCATGAAAAATAATTTTTCAAGTCAAATTACAAAGAGAGGTCAACCAATCACGTTTAATCACATCACACAACAAGTATAGATTACACTGGAATCAGTTTGACTCCGAGAGGGATCGTTGTGGAGCTACTCTCCAGGGGCCCCAAGGAGCCTACGAGGACGTGGCCTGTGGATGTAGATTCTGGAGGACTTATTTACGGGAGAAAACATGCCTCTGTGGCTTTGGTTGGGAACAGAAAACCCAATAAGGGGAAAGCAAGAAAAGTTTGCGAAATAAAGTTCTAAAGGCAATTCAAACCGTGAGAGTATATTTTCAAACCAAAACTGATGTAAATGTTTTTCTCTTACTTATGAAATGTTGAAACGATAACTGATACTTTTCCAATATTTGGTAGGTGTGAAAGTCAACAAGAAGAAATCCATAGGTGCATAACTGAAACACTTGTAAAATGTATCAACAAGGAAATATATGTTAAACAAGGTACATAATGAACCATCTTCAACCTATTGTATAATGGTTGAATTCATTTTGTGAGAGATTGTCATCTTCCGTAGGACATGGAATCATTCAGTGGGTATCATCTACTTACAAGGCAGGCCACAAGTACAGCATCGCTGTTGTTTCTTTCATTGACAAACCGACACAGCTGGACTAGTCGAGGGACACCTGGCAATGTAAGACATGTTGATCAACAAATGACAGACAGACAGACAGACAGACATTTTTTATTCTGTATAAAGGCCACAGGCCCAAAATACAAACATAATTCAATTACAGTCGCTGAGCATATTTTAAATGGATCCTCTTTTCAGCATGAAAGAGGAAATGTCCAACATTATGGAGAGTATTTGTGTTGGGATCTTTAAAAATGTTAACAACAGACATGAGGTTGTGTGGTTTCTTTAGCGTATTACTAAGGTATTTCGTTCTAATATCTGCATATAGTGGGCATTCCAATAAAATATGGAATTCATCCTCAATGACATTTACATTATTATTTTTGCAGTGGCTACACAGTCTTAGATGTCTATCAGTATTAGTGTATCTTCCAGTTTCTATGGCAATTTTGAAGTTTGAACATCTAAATCTAGAAATAGCAGTTCTTACATAAAGAGGTAAATCACATCGTAGGTACTTTTCAACATCCAACAAAGATTTGTACGATTTGTAGAGGTAACATTTGGGTGAAGACTCTAGAGAGGAGTACCATGTCTGCTGTAAATTATCACATAACCGCTGTTTGAACATAGATATGAAAACCTTTGAATCTCCAACATTGTGACTTAACCAGGCATAACCAAAACCAAACTGGAATAGTAAATGTTTAACCTTACTAGCCCATGTAATTCTCCCACACTCATCAAGTGCCTTAAGCATCATGTAGGACTGGTATGGTAATCTATCTTTGGGTAGCTGCAATAAGTGACACCAATACTTAATAACCTTTGTTGTGTACACACGCTGTAGTGGATACCTACCACATTCTCCTAAAACCATATTTGATGAAGTGGATTTGTTGACTTTAAGAAAATATTTGCAGAAAGCAAGATGAACAGACTCGACAGTTTTACAATAAGATAATCCCCAGACTTCTGAACCATAACATAAGATAGGGGTAATCATTGAGTCGAATATCTTGAAGAGGTCTGGACAGGAAATATTACCAACTTTCCTCTGGAAACCATTAATTGCTAATATTGCCTTGTTTGCCTGGGATGCTAGTATTGTTTGCGCCTTACTCCATACAAGTTTCGGAGTAAATGTTAAACCTAAGTAACGGTAGGATGAAACTACTTCAATAGGATCTCCCTTGTAGTACCATTTCTCATAAGACCTAAGTGGACCCCCCTGTCTAAACACAACTACCTTAGTTTTCTTCAAATTTACACACATACCTGTATTATTACAAAATAGTTCTAGTGCATTTATCTTTAACTGCAACTGGTTACAACTATCTGCCAGAGCAGAAACATCATCTGCAAAGATTAGGGCATACAAGTCATCTACATTGTGTGAAATAAACACCCCTCTGCCACCTACATCCTCCAATAATGTATACAAATGGTTAATGAATATGATAAATATCTGAGGACTTAAGATACAACCCTGTCGAGTACCGATATTACATGCAAATGATTGAGACAAACCAGTGCTTGTTCTCACACAGGCAGACAGACTGTTGTACATGGATGATACAATGTTGAAAAATTTGCCTGACACACCAACATCTTTCAATGCATTTAAGAGAATATTGTGGTTTAAAGTGTCAAATGCTTTACTAAAGTCAATATACAAACAGTAAAATCTTCCATTTCTTTTGCATGAATATTTTGTTGCAATAGCATTAAGGGTAAATATATGGTCTACTGTAGAATAGCCAGGTCTAAAACCTGCTTGAAAGTCACCTAACACATTATTTTCATCACACCATGTCTGCAGCCTACTGTTCAGTAATGAAGTAAATACTTTACACAGTGAGTCAATGAGGGAAATGCCCCTGTAGTTGTTGGTATCTGATTTGTTACCTGACTTAAATAATGGACATATGATGCTGTGTCCCCATGCACTTGGAAAGTGACCGGTATTGAGTATGCGATTATATAGTCTTGTAAGAATAGGTGTAATATAGTCTTTAGAGACTTTAAGAAATTCATTTCCAATACCGTCTGGTCCGGGTGACTTATTGTTTGCTAACAGTTTAATGTGAGACATAACTTCTTCCTGGGTTATAGGCTGGTTGAGTGTACCTGTAGAGGATTGAGTATCAGTAGACTGTTCAGTGTGTTGGAGCTGATTCGTGTTGTCTGCAGAGAGTAGTGTTTGGAAGTGAACGTACCATTGTTTACAGGTTATTTGTTGGGAAGTACAACTGGACATTCTGTTCATTTTAATAAGTTTCCAAAATTGTCTAGGATCAGATCTAGCTGAAATTAATTTATCTTTCTGTGTTTGTAAATATTTCCTTTTCTTCTTCTTAAATAGCTGCTTGAAAGTGTTACGGTATTGTTTGTAAATGTTAATGTCATGGTTATGGTCCCTGTGTGCACGTAGTGCTGCATATTTATCATGCTTAATTCTTTCTAATTCCTCATCCCACCATGGTGGCTGTGTAAGATATTTCTGTGTGGTAATACCTTTATAGACTTGCTTTGTATGATTTGCTGCATCTTGTATAACATTCACTAAAAAGGATAGTGCCTGGTCTGTGTTAGTGGTTATAAGATCACATAGTGTATTGAGAGATGCATTGAGATTACTTAATAATTTATATAGGAAATTATTGTCTGAATCTCTGTGCCATAAGTATTTGTACCATGTTACACTTTCATCATTTTGGGTGTCATTCTGTGGTGAAGATTGCTGCTTGACTGGTTCAGACAAAAAACCAATATCAAGATCCAGTGTACAGTAAAGAGGAAAATGGCATGATTTATCCTCAGTTCCAACTCCAAAATCAGTAATATGGGGAAAAAGGGTTGTTGATGCCAGCATGTAGTCAACAAGACTGGTACCATTATGGGTTACACAAGTAAATTCACCACTGGTGTCATTAAACAGGCGACCATTTAAAGCATGGATACTATATGTGCGGCATAATTCTGCTAGCTTAATACCATAATTATTATGAACATGAATATCTTTAGTTGATCTTGGGGTATCAAAAGTATCACATGGATAATCATCAGAGTCATATACAAGAGATAGATTGTCATCAGGAATGTAGTCAATAAAGTCCTTCATGCGAGCATTTAAGTCGCCAGCTAGGAATATCTCCTTGTCAGGATGATCACAAACAATAGTAAACAGATAATCACTCAGTTCTGTCATACCATCATAGTCACCATGATTACTGTAGATGGGGGAGTTTTCTGGAGACAAATACGGTAATATCAAAACAGTATCACAGTCCCATGAGAGTAACGATGAACGGAGAAGAAGAACAACACAGTTATGGAAGTTGTCATACAGTCTGCTAATTAAGCTGTTGATCACTAAACCATCTCTTACAAATACAGTAACACCACCACTGTAACGACCTCGTGTATGCAATTTAGGGCGAACACAATTGAACGTTCTGTATCCAGTGAGAAAATCACAAAAATCTTTATGATCTCTGACAAATGACTCGCCAAAAGCAACAATGTCATACATAGAACAATACTCTTTAAAGCTGGTGTCATTACTAAACTTTGCCAAACCTTCAATGTTCCAAGATAAGATGGAAAGTGAGCGTTTACATTGATCAACAAATGCTTATCAACAAAATGCACAAATGACTGTGCATCCCTGCTTGTTTTGTGACTGAGTGAATTTGACCTGTTAAACAAATTGAATATATCATATTGTGGTGTCCAAGTAAACATCCATTGCTGGTAGTTGTCATGGACTAGCAGCATCAGATGGGTATAATTCTGTACCACCACTCCATGCATCAGTCTGTAAATAATCTTTAATATTTTCTTGTGGGTATCTCTTAAAGGGAAGAAGGGCCATATATTTGTTTAGTCTTTTGTGTTTTCTGTTCCGCTTCATTCACATTTGAACAAACATTGCTGTTCCTCACTAAAACAGAATATTTCATTCTGTACAATTTTCAAAGGCATCCTCAATTGTGAATTTTAAACAAAGGCTCTTATTGTTGATACCGTACAGCAGATTCTTGAAGCCTCCCACTCTACCCACCATTCAGCTTGACAATACTGCGAGCATATCTCTCCTCTCTACACAGTCTAGTCAGGGCAATGGCCGCTTTCTGTTGAACACGCTCACATGCAGCGATCTCTGCCGGGTTCCTGTATGATGATGGTCGTTCATGTAGAAACTGAACCAACAGTTCTATCCCAGAATTCTCCGCAATCCCAGACTGGCAAGTGTTGACAGCAGCCATATTGGCTAACACTGTGGCAATCTGAAAAGATGACCATCATCACAACATTTGTATACAATTCATTCACACACTCATACTCTATATAACAGACAGAGCGAGGTGCAAGGAAGCACAGTCTGGACCAAACAATCCAGCGATCGACAGCATGGGCATCAATCTATGCAGTTGGGATACAGTGAAATGTGCCGACAAAGTCACCTGGGCCCAGTTCCTAAAAACAATCATATCGGTATGACTGTTGCAGTCTATGTTTAAGTATGGGAGTTACAATCATCTTAGCAGTACAATTGCTTCGAGGAAAGGGGCCCTAATACTATTTGTCATCTCTTACAACAAGTGACATTGAATGAAATCAGTTAAGTGTGTATGAAAGACTTCTGTGATAAATGTTGTCATTAAAATTATGTCCGACTGCTTGACTGAACTCGGTAAAACTGTGAATGTCTAAAAATGAACATGCCTCAATGTCTGATAAAACATTATAGCTAGTGGAAGTGTAAAAAATTGAGGCAATAAATTTCATTGAGGCCAGAAAAAATACAATTTTATCGGACAATTTAATGTCCTCATATCCAAATTACAAAACAGAACTAAAAGCAACATCACAGGCCCACCCCTGCAATTGGATGAACGACCAGACTAAAACACCCCTGACCTGATCCTTGGCAAACAGGGATGAAGCTTTGGACATGGAACAATGTCGGATGAGATGTCGTGGAGCTTGCCTCTGATGGAGGATCTCACATGCCAGAGTGTCAATGAACGTTACGTTGGCTACAGCTGCAGCTGCCAGCAGGAACACTTCATGGGAGCTTGTCTTCTGACATAGAACTGGAAACCACACGTCATGTAACATGACTGTCAGTGTTGAACAAGTGTTCAGGACTGATGAGATACAGTTGCTGTTATAATAACACGCAGTTTGATTTTTTTTTAGGGCATTTTACATTCCCCTGATTAGACTAGACTCAGCTGTGTAAATCTCTCTGCTGTCCCTTGGAGCTCTCTTCACGAATACCCTATATAAACCTAAAGTGTGCTTCTCACTATAAACATATGTTGTTTTCCCAGAATAACTGCATTTGAGGTTTTTGTTTTGGAGGGACAGGTTTTATTTTTCACGATATAAACCTAAAGTGTGCTTCTCACTATATATTAGGTCATCTCTTTGTTTTCCCAGAACAATAGCGTTTGAGGTTTTTGTTTTGAAGGGACAGGTTTTACTTTTCATTAGTAAGACCACTTCCCAGGTTTTACTTTTGGAGTAAGATCGCTTCCCAGGTTTTACTTTTCCTAACTTTATATGAACATTAACATTCAAATGATACATGAGTGTTTGAAATCAATAGAAAAATATCATTCAAGATTAAACTCACAAAGCAAAGGTTTTCCGAAGAGGGATTGGAACTGCAATTCTCTCATCCATAGGCAGACGCTCTACCGCATGGCCACAGGGCCAACAAAGTTGGTGGGGTTAAATTATCTACTTATAGTTACTGTCATTAAATTGACTTTACACGTACCAATGTTTCCCCAAGCGGGATTGAAATCGCATATCTCAGATCAGTAGTCAGACACTCTACTACACGGACACTGGGCTGACGAAGGTGGTGAGGTTAAATTATCTACTTATAGTTACTTTCATAAATTGATTTTACGCACACTTCAGCAAATGTTATGTAGCTTCATTAAATGATCATCTACATGTACGCGCAACTTGTGATTAAAAATAGTTCAGCAAGCACTGACAATACCATTTGTTCCAGTTTTGAATGTACAGAGTAATTGTTTATATTCCATCCAGCGCAAATGTTCTCTACGTGGAAGCTGTTCACCTCAAAGTTCAAAATTAACGATTCCAGGTAGATCCTAACGGAAGTCTGTTATTGCATCAACAGGAAGCGAAAGTGAGTTCATATGCCCCAATATATTAAATAGACGCAACATTACTGTAACCAATTATTGACAATGTGTGAAATTGAGCCTTTAACCTGCTGTGATCGGGTCAGGACCTGAACCACTTCCCTCTCTCGTGATAGAGACTATCTACTACACCCTGGAGGTGGTTGATATGTGAATGAAATTACAAACATGTAATAATTTCCAAACATGATTTGAGGAAAAGAGTTAGTGATGTCCTTACCAAGTAGGGCCTTCAGCAAGTCTTGCAGATTGTTGTCCACAAAGCCACTGAGATGCTGGTTGTGTTCTAAACTAGGCGAAGTAATCTGAGCAACCACACCTGCTGCCTCACCCTGCACGCCTTCAGATGTCTTCGTATCACACAGGACATCGTTAAGAAGCTCGAGGCCACTCTCCTGCACATACACAAAACACTGTCAACAAGGAAACTGTTGCTGGCAAGTTGTGGTATGTTTGTGTTTTAAGATTCTACCCACTTTGGTAATTGAAATCTTAGCTTGTGCTAAATAAGGATCTATGGATATCCCAATAAGGGTCACATCAGGACAATTTTAGCAAACTTTAATTAACTAACAGGCTTACAGGAAGTTGACATTAGCCTACAATCATGAAGTCATCTTTGCATCAGTATGGCATCAGTATTCAGAAAATACAAAATTAATATGTGAATTTTATCATACATTATTCAACTATGTTAACAGTGTCAGAAGAAGTACACTGACTAAGGCTTAAGACAAACTGCCAGCCTCACACACTGGAAAGGAAAGATCTTATATTCTTAAATATTTAAATAATCCAAAAGGGGTGTGAATGCTAATTTGAATTACAAGTTCAATTTTAAAAATATGTGAGTTTTTCACTGGTCATGTATACATCACATGAGTGATGATGTTGACACCTTCCAGAGAGATGTCATAGGAGACTCACAACTTCTTTAAAGAACAGACATTGCCTAAGAACGAATACTGTAAAGATTTAAACCTAAATTGAACATGCCATGCACACACTGCAACACATACCTTTTCAAGCTCCATGATACTCTCTGGCACACAACAGACTGTAGCAAGAGCACGCAGAGCCTGTGCATGTGCAAACCCCAGTGAGTCAGTCCGACAAATGTCCAGTAGTGCTCGCACACCTCCTTCCTGGAATAATATTTGAGGTGAGGTGAGGTGAGGTGAGGTGAGGTGAGGTGAGGTGAGGTGAGGTGAGGTGAGGTGAGGTGAGGTGAGGTGAGGTGAGGTGAGGTGAGGTGAGGTGAGGTGAGGTGAGGTGAGGTGAGGTGAGGTGAGGTGAGGTGAGGTGAGGTGAGGTGAGGTGAGGTAGAGACACGACCTCAGAACCATTCCCTGTTAACCACAGCAGGAAAAACACCATTACCATACCTCCACAGAGGGCAAGTGTATGTTCTATAATGGTTTTGTCAGTAACTAACTCACTGCTGTATGTAAATATTTGAGTCAATACCACAAGCTGCAAACATTGGCAGTCAACAATATCAAAGCACAATGAAAATATATCAGCCTGGTGACATTCTTACCAATAAATCCACATCTATGGCTTGTCATTGATACAGATCATAGATATCAATAGTCATTAACAAAACATTGATCAATTATAATTATAGATCAATATCAAGAAATACTGCCAAAATGTCTGAAAGAAATGAATATATGTCACATTACTGGTAACATCCTTTTGCATGGAATATATAAAAAACTGCATCCTGAACATAATTTAGAAGACCATGAATAAATCAAGTGCCAAATTTGTATACAGTAGAATACTTTTATAACGAACACGGATATAATGAACTTACGGCTATAGCGAACTGTTTTAAAAGTCTCAAATAAACCACTATATGTTATCATATAAAAAAGTCGTGAATAACGAATTCTCTATAACGAACTTACCGGCTATAGCGAACTAATTTGCAATCCCCGCGCGTAACACTAATTAACGGTGTGAATAACGAACTGAGCGAATTCAATCAGTGTCATTGCCAGTTAGCAATGCTCACTTTGAAATCCTCGACAGTTCCAGTTAACACTAAGTAATGGTGTGAATAGTCAATTGAGCAAATTCAGTGTCAATTAGCGGCTCTCACTTTGAAATCTGACCAATAAGTTAGACGTCAAAACACACTCCAGTTTTTACACCCATGTGAAGTTGTAGTTTGCATTATTAACCAGTCAGACTTTGTAGTGAAAAGAACGTAATATGAATGAATGTACGAATAAACTGAGTAGGAATGTGTTGTACCGTATAGTGTGTTTTACTGTTCTTTCAATGGATTTTCGCAAATAGCAAACTACAGATATAACGAACTAATTTCAGTGGTCCCTTGTAGTTCGTTATAAAATTATTAAAATCTAAATATTTTAGATATTTAAATACTTACCTTACCATAGGTCTTATGCATATTACCTCAAGCTTCACTAGAAGAGATCAGACAGTCGTTGATTCGCCATTCCCTAGATGGCTACCTCATGTAATCTACGAATGTAGTCACGGAAGTGACATGATCTCCCCACTCGCGCAAGCGCGAACAATCCCAAAATCACTTTTACTTCTAGCGTTCGTCTGTTCAGATGTTTTTTTGGTTCACTTAGTTTACCTACTTTGTGGTTCAATAAAGTTGTTCCTCACGGGTAGGTATGGTTTGTATCCCTTAGGTGTGCGTGTTAAGGTAAGTAATCATTTAAGTGCACTTACTTTGCTACCTCGTGTTGTTTTTACTGTATTAGGTTAGAAAATTAAAACACAATTTTCTTTTTCATAATCATTGAGTTTTCATATTGACAATATTTCTGATTATCAATCCCCTTCAAAATGGAAGGACAATGGTTTCCGTTATGAATCAGCTATCTTACCCTGGCAAGTACATAGCACATGTGCTCCCCCTCCAGACCAAGGCTGATGACGTTGCTGATGGCGCTGTGAACAGCTGATGGTGCAGATGCCTCATCCAGCGTGTCAACTAGGCGCTGGAATCAAGTCATAATACATTCATTAGGGATCTCAATATTCACTGATATAGTATATATTCACAAACAGATAAGAAACAGATCAGATTATCTGTCTTACAATTCAAATGTCTGGACTGGAAATCCTTAAGATATTAAGAAGTTTTCAAGTTGTGCTCCAGAAACAAAGTCCACCCTACCCTTTTGAGACTAGGTCCAAATTGTTTCCATGGAAACCGAGAAAAATAAAAAATGACAAAAATCTGTAAATAGCAGAAGGCACCACTGTAGGTTCTGTTTCATAAATCTACCAGGTTCTGTTGAAAAGAATTGGTTTTCGAATGGTTTTCGAGTTATGTTCAAGCCTACCACTCCCTTTAAGACTAAGTCCAAACCATGGAAACCAAGAAAAAATTTTTTTACAAATCTATACATTGCAAAGGCACCAATTTAGGTTCTCTTTGTTACATCTACCAACTTTGGTTGAAAACTTAAAAAAGGCCTATCAACAATCAACCTGGATATAGGTTGTAACACAAAAACTCTTGACATGTCAAATATTAACAAGGAGGTTCTCATATTTTCACCAACACTGCACAGTCAAACACAAATATAGGGATTTCACACCTACCTGCACCAGGTAACCAATTATTGAATCAACAAGTCTGCTGAAAGACTGTCCCAAGAATGTGAGTTGATTGGTCAGAGGTACTTTGGCAGGCAAAGTCCCGCCCCGTGTAAAACTGAAACATATATCAACCTCTTCACTGGAAAACTGAAACATACATCAAGCTGGGATCTGCTCTGGAAACTGAAACATACATCAAGCTGGGATCTGCTCTGGAAACTGAAACATACATCAAGCTTGGCACTACTGAGGAAACTGAAACATACATTAACCTCTTCAGTACTCTGAAATCTGAAAATTACATCTTATCTATGAGATGACAAAATGTCTTATTCCTAAATGTTACATGATATTCAACCCAGTATCAAGTACCATAACCTTGGACCTACTCATTTCAATCACAGAAAGCTCACTTTGATCACATAAAATATACTTTCAAACAAATCAGAAGTACTGAAACTTGATAACTTATATGACTGCTGTAGAATCTTACTCATCTAAATATTCAGACATGACATACTCGTACTCCCTGAATCTAGGTGTCCTCCGTATGTCCTATCATTGTGATCCACATGTCCTAACTTACCTATCTACCTGCTGTGCTAGTTTGGCACACTCTCCCATCACCATGTCCTGTTGCTGTAACAAGACCAGCACAAGTATCATCAGACCTCTCAAACAGCTAACCTACAGAAGCATACAGTTGTATGTCTCACAGGAGACATCACTATGCTTTGCAGGCCATTGTGACATCATCTATTGCAATAATGGTACATTAACAAGACATCGATAAACTATATCCCACTACAAATGATGAACTGAATATTTTTGCAGACAAACAAAACTGTCTTTGATTTTTTACAAACTGAAACGATGGAAAAATTAAGTTGGAAGACAAATCAACACCTGTCCTCGTTTATTATTTTAAATCATCACTTGGTGACAAAAGTTGGGAACTTCCTAGGAAGCCTTTAAGTTTAAAAATTCTATGGATTTCTGTTGACATTCTTTCTCTCAAATGACACCTTGGTGAGATTCTGTATTTCCACTCACCTCCAGAATGTAGACAGGTGGTTCTGGCACACACTGATTGCACACCTGGATGAGGGACCGAATGTGACAGGTTACCTGAATACCATGGCGACCAAGATGCCTCCACTCACCAGCTTCAACACTCCTGTGAAAGAAATTAGACACCGGGTAACTTAAACTTTGCCCAACTGAAGCCAATCACAACTTTCATTTTCATTTCACAAAATCCTGTTTCCAAAGAAACATACCCTTTCCATCTCCTATTAATTTGTAGTTGGGTATTCACCATCAACAGCAATAGTGAGTGAGTTAGGTTTTACAATGCTTTTATCAATATTCACAACAAGAACACCAGAAATGGGCTTCAAACATGGGAATTCAGAGCTGGATCTTCCGCACGACGAGCAAACACTTTAACCACAAACTTTCCCCACCGACTCAAAAGGCATAGAAATCAGCACTCTCCTGCAGCAAAGCCATGGATACTTTCTCTAAGGTTAAAAGTACATGACCCTAAAGGCACAGAAATCAGCACTCACCTGCAAATAAGATATGGATAATTTCCCTAAAGTTAAAATTACAGAGTTGGTATTGTTTTGAACACTTCAAGGCTGTTCCAAAATGATGTGGCAGTTGAGAATAGGGCTGTCTGTCAGAAATAAACTTACCTGAAGAGTCGATCAAAGTCTTGACTTATGGCATTTGACTCATTCTTGATTGAATCAATTCCCTCTGAAAGCAGGAAAACAATGTTGAAACACCCTACATAACCCAGCACAGTGTATACTGACGACATGTCCTGAAAAGGAGTGTGAAGATCACCAGTCACAAAAAAATCCACTTTTTAAGGTAACAAATGAAATAATCTATGCCTTTCATGAATTATAATGCATTAGTAAACAAATATGTCATATTGTACAAGTTCGATGTTTTTCAGCCTATATTGGGGATGGATTTTCAAGGCTCTCAAGGACAGCACTACAAATAATAGCTTTTCAAGAGGAACACTAAACATTTTAAAACTCAAGTCCGTAATCTCAAACCAATCATAAATGTATTTGCAAAATAGTTACTGTTTTCCATTTGCTAAAGAAATTGACAAAAATATAAAATGCCTTAGTTTAAGATTGTTGTGAGGGGGATGGGGTGATGAATGTATTCGCAACAATGAACATGATGAAGGAAGGGGGCACAACTCTGGGGACCATCTCCCAAAACAGTTTCTATGTCAGACCTAAATATCCAGACCAGCAGGAGATGTATTATTCAAAGTATTTGGTATATGGTGTGATCATCTCACCTTTAACATGGTGTACAAGTTTAGTGGAGTGGTCAGTATCTTGACCGGCACAGATTGACTTGCCCTGCAGGACACTCATACATTCCGTCTCAGTCATCTCACGGAGCTCAATCAGCCAGTCCTGGACAGGCTCGTCCAACTGTGACCTTCAACACATAGCAAAATACAACCCTAAACACTTATCAACAAAGAGGCCCAGAGGTCAGAAGTATTTGAATTCTCAATTTGTAATATCACAAAATTGTTCAATTGACTTTCGTGGTTAATTTCAAACAATTTCTGAGTTTTAAAAGGTCAACATACAACAGAGACAAACTACGGTCATTTTCAAATAACTGTACTCTAGGAAACACTTGCAATTAGGCAGCCACAAACTACTTGCTGAAACCAGTTATTGTAGATTGATGCTCATGATGCTGATCACTGGATTGTCTGGTCCAGACTTGATCATTAAAAGACTGCCACAATATAGTTGGAACATTGCTGAGTGCGGCGTAAAACTAACCTCACCCACTCCCCACCAACTCTGCGTCCCCCTATTGAATGGCAGTGGTAAACAATGACCAATGGACCAACTTTGCTGACAAATCATGGGTACAAGGAAACAAAAATTAATATAGTTTTACAAGATGTTTTTCATACAGGTGTGTGTATGAGTGTCTGCTTGTAGTAGCAGAATAATAATGAGCACGACACAGTGCTAGCCTAGGGGATAGTCAGGTACAGTGAAACATGGATAAGCCACTCGCACACAGCATACTGTCTCCAAGCTGAGAAGAGCAGCTGGCAACGTCACAAGAAGTACCACATTTCTATGTCTCTTTGTATGATTCTCTCAGTGGATGAAACCTTTGACATTCTGAGATCCAGGCAGATACTCTGTCAACTTTATCACAGAGGCAGTAGCGGAACACCAGAAATGGATTTCACACACTGTAGCCATAACCCCATTCATAAGCACAAAATTTCCTCATGTGAGTAAATATGCACATGTGTAAATACACATATGTGTGTAATGGTAAATTATGTACTGTGAGTAAAGTTCAAAGTGTGAATAATAAATGTACTAAATTGTCTAAGAAATTCAACGTAGAAAGAGGTTCTATTATCACTGATGCTTAAGTAGACAAACACTGTATCAGAAACATACTGATCTTGCAACATGTCAGTCTGCTTAGTGGAACGTCATGAATAAATCTAATGATGACAAAGAGTGATACAACATTTTTTGCATGAACAAATGGGTTTTCAATCTTATCTTCACACAAGTGAAGGATTACTTAAAAGCTAGCGACCAAGCTGTTTGCCAAACGAAAGTTGCAAATGCAATGTTCTATGCGATGCTTCATCTTCTGAATATATAGAGCTATCTGGATTTGGTGTTTGGAAGTCCACTGCACTCATAAATGCATTCAGGAAGTTTCTGAGACCACATGGGATGTTTCGCTTCTCTTATCCTAAAGGAAGATGACATGACACAGTATACTCACAGTGCAAATTTGCACATGTGTAAATACACTTTTGCATCTGGTCCTGACCACATCTAAATTTGCTGCTGGTGTATATTTACATACATAAGTAAATGCTTTCACATGACACAATTACACATGTATGTAAAGTTTGCTCATGTGTGCATTTATGCATAAGTGTGCAAACAGGTGCATGTGAATGGGGTTATAAAAAGGACAAGCCAGTGTCATCCCATTACCATTTCTTGGTTCCCTCACCATCCAAAACAGACATAAAAAAGATGTCACAATTTCTATGCTTACATATAGATCTGTTTCCTTTTCGGCCTTTCCATCTTAGGTCTGCTGTTAATACTGATGATCTGAATTCCAGTGTATCAGCTGAATCTGTTTAAATAGAAAATGTAAATGAATAAAATTTAATCTGTCTCATAGGAATGACAAATCATGTCTGTACATGTATTTATAACACATGTGGTATAAAGCACTACAGGTACAGGATTATTCAATATCATTCATACAGTACTTTATGTATTGTGATACACATATCTGTACACAAAGAACCATGGCACTCTAAAACACTGCAGCACTGTGATTATGAATTCTGATTCTGTCCTTGTACATAAACATCATAAATTTGTTTTGGGTACACAGGGGTGTTAACTTCAAAATCTACTTCAATTTGAAGTTCAATACTTGCCACAAGCTTATTGAAAAGTTACATGTACAGGCATGAGCAAGAATTGTTTACACTGGACAATTTTCACCATTTTGTAATGGCTCCTTAAATTTTCAGGTGTAATTTTCAGCACCAATTTTGAGCAACCAATGATCGTCCAATCAAACACGAGACTGTTAAATCGACAGCTACTATTTAGGGGTCGGAGGGACTTTTAAAATATTCAGGTCACTGACACAGATCTCTCCACAAAGAAAAATCTGCATATAACACAGTTATTTGGGGCCTGCAGTATATACGCTTTGGGGTTTCTGTTGACATGGGTACCATTAGCTAATATTTCTGCAAGATAACATCCTTGAATATTGCCCAAAACACTATTTTTGGTGACTGTTTACTCACCGTTGTCATCGTAGTACATAGGCCATGTGCATCACCCAGAAGTGAGATTGCACTAAATAGCATTCGGAATCATTCGGCATTCATTTCGAGATAAAAGGTTCAAAAGGTATGTGTGAATGGGCACTTTTGCGATTTGGTAAGCTGTGTTCTGATTGGTCAATCTCAAAGGTTACCTGACGTGACCTCCCATAAGGTTTCGTTAGACTCAGTAGTGGAGTGTAACAAAAAGTACCGAGGATAAGTTTACTTAGACTGTTCGCTAACCACTCATGTCATTTCTATATTTTACATTTCTCAAATATATGTAGAAATAACAACATTAACAGAATTAATTTTCACATTTCATGTTACTCTATAATTCTTTTAACTACTTCTAAAATAGTAACTGTAACAATGTTGAATTTTATATTTTTAGTTTTATGAATTTCATATTGTAATAAGAAATAATTACTCAAAGATCCTTGTTTGAAATAATCATTATGTCCATACTGTTGGACAAAAATATAATTTATAATATATATACTGATAAAGCATCAATTGCCCTGCTGACCTGACCCAGTTTTGTTTTGGTTTTGTTTTGTGCTTAGCCTACTTTTCAAATTATTCATAACAATCCATGCAAACTAAAACACGCGTTGTGTTAAGCGTTTTCGGATGCATAAGAAACATGTAGTGTTTACCCATCAAAACATCCCTTGGGTGTGTCTCTTATTTATACAACAATTGTATCCGTGACATTCACTGAGTGACAAAACACACCTCACTATACTTATTCAGAGCGCAAATAAATACTACCATCTTAAAACGTAATACTTAAATTGCACGAAAATTAGACAAAACTAAAGGAATTAGCGCGTCAACACCCGAACTCTCCATCTAATATAAACGTAACAAGAGATACGTTTACAAAATCACAGCCACAGGCTCTATTACATTCAATATGCAAATCAGCTGACTAACTTAGTTTAGTCAGTTTAATGTTTACTGCAAAATCGGTTTTGAAAAGCCTCTACTGAATCTTTTCAAATCCTCCAGTCAGAAACATACCATGTCAGATGATGGCTACATAATAAAATTTGACAATTGCAAAGCTGAGCTCAAGCCGGATGTTTACATTGATACCGTAAGCGACTTCATGTAGCCGGAAGTTCCATGTATCCACGAACAAAATTACTAAACTGGTAAGGGTTATTTGTTGCGCTTGCAATCTAGACGCCTTTGGAAATTTGTATTTCTTTACACTCCTGTGTTCAGGTAGAACGTCTTAAACTGACTGATAGTACTGCGGAGTCGAGGCGATTTTACGTACGCCACAGAATTCCATTCAGTGAGTATTCTATTTGGAAATTAGACCTAATTTTGAAGCATGAAGCAATGGTTTCTTCCTCGGAACATTTATCACGTTGGAACTTAATAAGGTGCCAAATAGCGACTTTGGATATATGTCAAACAGGAAAAATCGGTATAATATTTTTGTGAAGTCATTAATTGTTAACAGGTGAATTATGCAACTACGACTTTTCTTCACTAAGAATTCACGAGAATTTGTTGAACTGGACACATACATGTATTTTTTGTAACCGAACACTAATGACGTTTACCGTACGTTTTCACAACGAAAAGCTGGACGGAATGACCAAATAGCCAAAGAGAATATTAGGTGACGATGCATTTGATGAACAATACTCCATTGTCAAGTGCCAGACAATGCCAACAAACAACGCATGGATGGCTGCCATGGGAAAATATTACATTCTTCAGTAAGATCGTTGTGGCTTTCTGCAGTTGGCTGAAGGACAGGAGAGGGTAGCTCGTTCCACAGTTTTCGTCGTGGAGGTCGGGTGGTTGAACGAGTCACGCACTCGTCGCAGACAACAGTATCCTGTACTTCGCGGAGGTCGTGGAATGGCTCCACGTGGATGAAGTTCGGTTCCATTACACCTGCATACAGTCTCAGGATATCACTCCTGTGGCACTCGTCTGTCATGATCCGCCACACGTCACCGAGATCGGTTCGTCGGTTCTACTGGTTCCATCCCAGATGATGTCTATTCTATTCCCAAGGGTATATACACAACGTCCGGAGAACAAAATCGAGATGATTATGTTGAAGAAAATTTACACTTTCTCTGGACAACACCTTTATGGTGTGGGTTGTGGAACGGTGGAGCGTTACACAGGACAACTGAGCTGGTTAGGTTCTCTCGATATAAAGCCTGGATTATGTATGCTGATGTATCTGTCCACACCTGTCACAAGTTCTTGAACCTGATTTCCTGCTGTATTGCACCGGAGGTAGAGATGCGTACTCCTTTTTTTCTAAAAAAAACAACAACAAAAACAAAGACACAAAAAACCAACAAAAACAACACGTTTTATCCACGAAATAAAAATGCATGAATGCGGATTGGCACAACAAGCTGACGGCTTACTAAATATAACAGAATACAATCAATTAACTTCCAACAAAGTTCAGAAGAAATTATTTGCACAAGGCAAGATATGGGTAATAATAGGGAATATCTACAAAATTACATTCAGTGGTTCATAGCATTTGCATACATAAGAGTTTAGAGTAGTCTGAATCTATTTGAAAGTAGCACGTGTTTATGAACAGTTTCAAGAATAAGCTGATTAATTATGTTGCTAGATATTCAATTCGAGTGGTAGCGATTGTAATAGGATTAACAATTAGGGTACAGCTGATTAAGCTAAGAGGCTTATCTTGACATGTGATGCTTGTAACTTGCCTGGGTTAGTAGTATGGCTGAAATACTCACACATTCACATTGCTCCAGGTGACATGTGAGATTTCCTCAACATACCATAGCACTGAAGGTCAGTTTGTAAACATGTTTTTATAGACTGTTTTTATCCTCACAGTAGCCCACATGAGAAGATTAACAAAATCTCTAGATTGTTTTGATAAGTATTATAACACACTTGTGTATTAATGAGATTATACAAACATATTTAATTCTTGTAGGGATCAACATCATACGCAATAATTGATAGTTCAGTGTTTTCTATAAAGAAATATTCCTACTGCTCTCATTAGCCTACTAACGGTGCATTTACCAGAAATATCTCTTCCAAATAACTTATATATGAAGAATACGATATCAAAGTTGAAAATAAAAAAACTAATCATTTTAAATATATGGGGGCATTTTGACTACTCTCTGGGTATTTGACAAAAAATCCCTGGCAATTTGACCAACTGGGGAATTTGTAGCTGGGGCCATTCGACTGGTACCTAATTAACCTACATCACATTGTGCTTTATTATGACATTTCTGACCTTAATTAGGCCTCTCCATGGTCGTGACTGCCATGACATCAATTAGGCCAAGGCAATGTTATGGTTTCGTTATCTGTCCATTGTTGTCTGATCGTCTGTCAATTGGCTTTAACTACTAGTATATATGTTCATATCAATACTGTCAGACACTATACTGCAACTGCATATACGACCGCTAGTAGGATGTCACTGCTCGCATAATTTGTCCCATCATCGTAAAGTCAGTGTTCGACCTTTTTCTTACTGGAAGGACTTTGTCAACGAAAATGTCTGTGCAATTATATACTCATACGACTAAAATACTGAGTTAGTTCCGCAAGTTCGGCGTCTGCTTATCGTTGTTCACAGTTACGCCCTTGGCCCTGTCCGCGCTTTAGGGGTTCCAGTCCCTTGATTAGACGTAAAGTAAACGTCTCTTTCAGTGGGGTTTGTTCCTGTTTATACAAGAGGCAACAGTTACGAAAATATAGTTTTGGAATAAAAACGCACGTGCAATGGGTTCTTGAAATACGAATGCACGCATATGGTTCAGGACCCGTGATGATCAGGGTTGGAATAGGCCTTCAGCAACCCATGCTTACCACTGAAGGCGACTATGCTTGTCATAAGAGGCGAATAACGAGATCGGGTGGTCAGGCTCGCTGACTTGGTTAACACACGTCATCTGTTTCAAATTGCGCAGATCCATGCGCATGCTGTTGATCACTCGATTGTCTGGTCCGAACTCGATTATCTACAGGTCGCCGCCATATAGCTGGAATATTGCTGAGTGTAAGGCTAAACTGACTTAGGCACTCACTCACATAGCTCAGTGAAAACATTCGCCCGAACGCGACGGTTTGATATGCGTGCACTGCCTCCTGCAATGGCGCGGAAGAGGTTATCTTGTCTCGCATTTACCATTGCCATCTGCGCCGCAACTTATATAACTTATCTCATACGGATATCTCTGTAAGTACGCTGATGTCTGTTTTTTTTTTGTTTTTTGTTTTGTTTTTTTTTTGTTTTTTGTTTTTTTTTATTTATCTTTTTTTTTTAAATCGCATAAATACTAGTCTGGCGTCCATCTATCAGATAATAATGTTTCCACACAAGTTATCTTTTGTAAGTGGGACGATGGACTGACTTAGTTGTTACATCGTCCGCTCGTCATGCCGAAGATTCGATTCCCTAATGATTAAAATGTTTAAAACTCATTTCTGGTGTCCCCGCCGTGATATTGCTGGTACAATTTATTTTGTTATAAGCGGCTTAAAACGAAACTCATTCACTCACTCTTACTGCAATATTGCTGAAATGGAAATGCATCACAACCCACACTCCATTCTGGTATCTTTTGGCATGTATGAAAATAATGTCACAAACAAATGACAATCCTGACCTTTCAAGTTCGGTGATGATTTTTATGGAGAATCATGAATTTTCCCTCCACCCCGTTCCCTGCCCCCATGGTCAAACTAAGTGAACCCCTACATGTCATGTACAAAATCAATAACATCCCCTAGTACATGTGTACAAAATTTATGATACCCCCAATCCACCTGCCTCCCCAGAACCAAATGTTCCCCCTAAAAAAAAAAACAAAAACAACAAACAAAATCATTCTCTCTCTCTCTCTCTCTCACACACACACACACACGCGCGCGCGCGCGCGCGCTCACACTCACATTCACGCTCACACAAACACACTAACGCAAACACACTCACCTTTTGTTTTTGAGCCAAATGAAATACGTAAATACTAACACTTTCACGCATCGCTATTTAATCATACACAATTAACTACAAGTATACACATGGATAGCCAGGGACAAGATTTGAAAACACGCTAAAGGAATGCCAGTCAAAGGTCACTTGTAATCGTTTTATGATGTTTCAGGTAATTGAAATATACAATGCACCATCTCGCCAGAGCCTGATCTGTATATAATCACTGTCACAATTTTGATGCCTGACTTTGACATCTAGCTAATTTAACTTATAAACGTCACTCGAAGATCTCGATGATGCTCAACCTGTGCGGAGAGAGCAATCATTGATACGCTTGTTTGTTGATCTTGACTCCGACATGAAACCTATTAAATATTAACATAACTTTTAATATTTCGAATATTTGCCAATGTCTATGACATGAATTATTCACCTGAACTGAAGTGGAACAATTAGTAAACAGGACATATTGGGACTGCTTGACTATATATTTCTTTAGTCGTATTTCATGAATACTTTGAATCCAGCGTGATATCATGAATGACTGAGTGAGTTGGTTGAACGTCGCTTTGACTTATAATACAGATTCAGTTCTATCACGAAGTATCGGCTTCTAATACAGGACGGTGGAAAGGCATTGTGGTTAAAGCGTTTGTTCGTAAAGCGACCCGGGTTCGAGTCTACCCTGATTGCAATGACATGATTACAATGTATGAGGTCCATTTCTACTGTCACCCGCTGTAACATTTCTGGAATAGTGCAATAAGCGGCGTTAAACCCAACTCACGCACTCTCCCTTCTCTGCTCTCCGCTCTCCACACTCCTCTCCGCTCTCACTATCCGCTCCCCGCTCAACTCGCCCACTCTCCCTCTCCGCTCTCTGCTCTCCTCTCCCACTCTCCACTCTCCGCTCTCCACTCTCATTCTCCACTCCCCTTTCTCACTCTCCATTCTCACTCTCCTCTCCCCACTCTCCTCTCTCACTCTTCACTCTCCACTCTCTCTCTTCTCTCACTCTTCACTCTCCACCCTCCTGTCACTGTCCATTCCCCACTCTCCTCTCTCACTCTTCACTCTCCACTCTCTCTCTTCTCTCACTCTTCACTCTCCACTCTCACTGTCACTCTCCTCTCTCCTCTCTCACTGTTCACTCTCCTCTCTCACTCTCCGCTCTCCTCTCCCTCTCCCCGCTCTCCACTCTCACTATTCACTCTCCGCTCTCACTCTCCTCTCTGCTCTCTCACTCTCCGCTCTCCGCCCCCGCTCTCGTCTCTCACTCTCCGCTCTCAATCTCCACTATCACTCTCCACTCTCCTCTCTCACTCTTCACTCTCCGCTCTTCGCCCCCACTCTATGTCTCTCACTCTCCGCTCTCAATCTCCACTATCACTCTCCTCTCTCACTTTTCACTCTCCGCTCTTACTCTCCTCTTTCACTCTTCACTCTCCTCTGTCAGTGTCCACTCCCACTCTCCTCTCTCACTCTCCACTCTCACTGTCACTCTCCTCTCTCCTCTCTCACTCTTCACTCTCCTCTCCCGCTCTCCGCTCTCCAATTTCCTCTCTCATTCTCCACACTCTGCTCTCCTCTCTCCACTCACTCTCCGCTCTCACTCTCCTCTCTCCACTCTCCGTTCTCCACTCTCCTCTCCCACTCTCCACTCTCTGCTCTCCTCTGCCGCTCTCAACTCTCACCCTCCGCTCTCTTGTACTCAATAAAATAAAGAAAGAAATATGTAATAGTCCGCTTATATGGCGCTCATATCCAAGCACATTGCCTGCACGTGGAGCTACGTACAGTACTATGGCCCGTCATAGGGCACAATCGTACTTTCCAATACTTTTTTCAGCCCCGGGGATCATACAGCCATGCTGCCCGTTAGGTGCATTTGAACTAGACACTTACAATGACAACACATCCTCACGGGTACCCATTTCATAACTAAGACAATGTGGATCTAAGTATCTTGTCAAAGAATACTACTATATACATACGCAGATGTGCCCACCTAGGTACCTCAACCGTGTATCGAAGCGAGACATTCATCATGATAGGCAGACGCCTTACCACTGCACTATTACTCTCCACAAAGTCTACGGTTTCCATTTATTTTTCTACATAGTCCACTTCGAGAAGTACACACTTTTGCCAACAATGTTACAATGAAAGTTACTCCAGACACCCTCCACAGCTAGCATGACGTCAACATTACTAGCAAAATAACGACCGGCTAGTTCCTTGTATATTTTTGGAAAGAGGTGGAAGTCTGACGGAGGGAAATGGTGCGTGTAAGGTGGGTTGTCAATGAGTCCGAATGCGTCCATTGTTTAAACTGAGCTTTGGTTTCTGGTTGTGGATCCAGGTCTCCCCCCATGGTTACAAATCTGTCCAAAATAATTACCAAGATCTGCTTTAAAATGGCGCAACTTTTCACGAGACGTCAGGAATCTGACATGTTCTGATCAGCAGTCAAAAGCCTTTTTCATCCATCTTGTAGAAACTTTGTCATTCCTAACTCGGTAACGATTATGTGCGATACCCTCTAATGCCCCAGCAATATGGCGCGTGGTCAATCGTTGACCAGCCATCATCATGTCATGCACCCGTTCAATTGAATGTTTTCTGCAATGGTTGCTGTTGACGGCCTCTCAGGACGTGGGACATTGTCAAGGCTCTCTCTGGATTCCACATCAAACATATTTACTGTGGACAAATGCATTCATCCCCTAAAGTGGAGATCATGTCGGCATGTATCCGTGTTGGGGCTCGTCCTTTCAGTTGCACGGACTTGATGACGGCACTGTGGGCAGTTTTGTCAATTTCTGGTGATTGTATTGGGTAGGTCAAGATGGTCTGACACGAAGACAGTGATAACACTACAACTGCAGTTCTTACTGCAGCCAACTGGTTGTACCCATGAAATAGTTAACCGTGTTCAGTCCTTCTGTGTACACGTCTATTTCCGACATGTTTTCAGTATAGTTTGAACTATGACACATGGAGGAAATGCACGTCATACATAACACTTAATGAGACAAGTTTTACAGCCCAACCCGTTCACCAATACAGCTCAGCAGAAAAAGTGTCCCTGAAAGGTGAACAAGCCACAGAATAAAATAAGTTTGATATAGCACAGTGTCAGTATCGCAAAGAAAAAACTGAATGCTGGGACTAACCAGTATGATTCAGCTGATACTTGGGCTGTTATCCAGCGTGCATCTGCATGTAGAAATAGTGATGTGTTCAGTTATTTAGGTGAAATATCAGCCATGTATTTGAAAACTATTTGGACGTTTTTCGGAAATGTATATTTGCACGAGTGATACAGGTAAGAAGGGAATATTAATCTCTTAACGATTAGGTACAAACATCTTTGATAGGCATTCTAGAAGTTGAGTAGATGAAGAATGATTATCGATGAGGTTTCTAACCCAGTGAAAGTGACTTTAATGTTTTGTTATAAATTTATTGACGTAGGAAACATGAACATGGCGGCACCGTCGAACTTTGAAACTTCTCTTAACTATGCAAAGAACAATTTAGATATAAACCTTGCGCAAAAATGATAAATAACCTTTTTTTGGTGCAGCAAGGATCAGTAACTTTCAACGCTGAAACATCTTGAATGACTGTGTATGCAGTTTTGGACACGGGATATGGGATATTCTAAGATTAGCCATGCTTCGAAATTCAAAATTATCTTTTCTAGGAAATAGTACATTACTGTCTCCGAGCCCGTTTTCGCGTTTGAACATAGACAACACCCAGTCGTGAACATGACCATAAAGGGTATAGTCGCCATCCGGCTTGCCAGAAGGACACGTGTACTTACGAATAAGAATGGATAACTCTGAAATCGCAAGGAAGACATTGTTACTGACAGTTGTTACTGACAGATACGGCTGTAAAATACCACGTCGCTCATCCTAAGCAGGGCTATAGCAACACACACACACACACACACACACACACGCACACACTTACTTTTCTGATTTCATGACACCATGTCAACAACAGCTGCTATTAACAATACTGCTCAGCTATACCCTGTGAAGTCCAGTTCAGCTCATTCATGAGCTACATGGTGAAATTAAGGTCCAATTAAGGTCTTATGTACTACCTCTGTAAACACGAATAGATTCTGTCTTCACTCGGATTGTAAATTATGTTCCAACGAAACCAATTAGCCATTCATGTACAAATTCACATTACTTCAGATTTGGAAGTCAGTGTGTCCATTTAGTCCACTTGCATCTCTCCGCTGTTGTTCAGTCAACAGTTGTCTCCACTTAGTTTTGTAATATTCCTCGCACCATTCTACAGATGCAGTTCAGTGAAAGTGTGCACTTGACAGGTCAGTGGTTTACCTGAATGTAAGTGTGTGCTGAGTAATCAGACGTTTCAGCTTAATGCTAAAAGAAAGACCAAGGTGATGCAGGTGGTTTTCGGCATGGCGAGTCTAATGGTCGCACTCGTCACAGCGATTTGCGGTGCACTCTTAGAAGGTATTGCCACACTTGCCTCCGTTCGTACTTGTGTTTGATATGTAGCATCAACTGGCCCAGAATATATTCAGATTATAATATATGATATATCAGTAAAAAGGGTGTAATAAATGTTCTTATAATCAGATGAATTTCACTCAACAGGGGAAATTACAGAGAGCGACAAAACATTCACTACACAAGACCACGCGTCCAATCAACAAGCAATGGAACAGCACTAATTCCAAGGTATTATCCCAAACGGTATCTAACGGAGGGAGAACTGCTCTCCGATGGTTCATTCTTGCATACCAAGGACATGGCGGATGCACTATTTTCTACTGTAAACATCATTGGTGACAGGTCATCATTTTCTATGGGTGAGATAATTCAAGTACAAATTGTCTTATTCAAAGGTGAGAATGATCGAAAACGCATTGGAGGAGATTATCTCAGATTATGGATGGAAGATAAAACAAACGGCGCCTTTGTTTCGGGTGACGTCACTGACAATGGGAACGGAAGTTACACTGGTGTTCTGAAGGCACTGTGGCTAGGGCAGGGCAACATTCGGGTGTTTCTAGCGGGGACAAGAGAGGAGATTCTCCTTTACTATAAACTGTACAGGTTGTATTCCAATATTTGGACCATCAACGCGGAATTCGGTGCTAGGAATGTGTCAGAGAGAACACAGTGTTCCACTGCGGCATTTGACAGAGACCAATGTAATATGACGTCATGGAATGGTGGTTTGCCCTGGTTCTGTAAGAAACCATCATCTAAACAGCTGGGTTGCGACACCTGGCGAACAACGTCGTCTAAAGTGAGGGCAGATTTCTACCTGGACTCAAATGAAATTGACATTTATGAAATGTAAGTCCCATAGACAGAATCTCATTTCAGCAACGACTTATATTCTATAACCATTCATGCATACGGACCCGAGTGCCCTAGTTTAAGGCAGAGACACGACAATGCGTTTCATGGTGTATTCTCGTAGTGCAATTTTCTGCTCTTTGAAAATGTTGATAATATTTATCCATAAGAAATAATAGTATATTTCGTGAAGGTTTACAGCTCTGATTGTTTGTAGGGAGCGGAAACCTGGTCTCTTTCATCTGCGTGACGCGGCACAGATATACACAACTGGAGGTAAGTGCAGGTCAATGAGGTGATCGTATATCGTTGTACCTTGGTGCACAGTCCACTCTCATTCAGTTCGTTTAGACTCGATATAACTTGGAGTCTACTCAATAACTCACACCGCGCAGTATATACATACACAGAAACAAAGTTTTCTAGTTTATTTTCCAAATAGTTTACATAAAAACAACGTTTACAACACGTCTACAAGTATTGATGTACATTAAGCGAGCGCGGATTTGTGTTAAGATTTACACATGGATCTTAACCATTCGTCGTACGTTCAGCATAACGTTAATTAGGGACTTAACGATCAGAGCCTGCACTGGATGCAGGCACAATGCCATTTATCAAATACACACCAAGTGGATACAGATATATCAATGCACTGACGCTGTCAATACAGTCGGTTGTACACCCATCACAGAATTATGTACCTCCGCGGTCAATTCCGTATGTGGACACAATACAAATATACAACATCATTAACGTATCTCATTGTACAAACATAATACAAGCATCTACTAAGCGGTATTTGGCAAAGACATTCAAAGAGGCGAACAATGTATACAGATGAAGATGGGATGTACTAGGTGATTACCATAGAACTACAATGCCACTCAGTAGCCGCCATTGTGTTATTTAGACAAACTAAACGCCCACTGACGTGAATTATATTAGCAACAAACATGATGTCATCAGTAAATATAAAATGAAATGAATTATCTCCTGGTGCAGGTGTGTCCACATCAGCGGCTCCGTCAGTGCCATGCAACAGACTCCCATCAGGAATGACATGGAATCGAATTTCACCTGCAGGATTCTTCTACAAGACTACGTGGAAGTCCATGCTTTGCAGTGACACTCTACCACGCACCCCTACAGCATACAGGTCGTGTCTCAGACACAAAACCCTCTGGTTGCCAGGGGATTCCACTAGTATTCAATTTTGGAAATTTCTTCAACAATATTTGAATATATCTTACACAGGCACAAGCGAAAAACACGGGCCAAGGATTATAACCGACAAGAAGTTCAACTTTAGCATCATCTGGCATGCCCATCAGCTGCCCTTTTACCATGGGAGGCATGCTCACAACCGGACAGTTAACCTGGCTGAAAACGCTATTCTTGACAGTCTCCCAAACGCAACACAAGACATAATTGTTCTGTATCTCTATGTACATTTTACTTTGGTACACCCAGATGTGTTCCGGCGACATGTTCAGAAACTTGTTCAGTCGGCAAAGAATCTGCTTGAACGTGCCCCATACGTGACACTTGCGGTACGAGGACCTCATGCATTTTACAAATCTATGTTTGTAAAACGAGGGGTGGCCTCATATTGGGGTCTCTTTTATACAGACATTCTTCATGAGCATTTCTCAGTTTTAAGGAACAGAATAGTTTATGTGGACTTCTGGGATATGACAGTAGCAATGGAATCCTATAACATTCACCCGAACGCACACGTTGTCGAGTATATGGTGCATAACATGATGACCTTCTTGTGCTATAGAAACATTGAGACTCAAGTCTAGGAAGAAAAGGCTATATTCTAATTTTCTTCATCTTCCAGAGTACATATTGCGAAATAGAATACAAGTACTTCTCCACGTACACCTACAGATAAATGTTTATCGGGTCTTATGTCGAAATTCCAGCTGTGTCAAAGTACGAATCAACATAATGACAAACATTGACATAACAAACATAAAGTGAACCGTGTTACCTTTCGATAAACCAATATGGATAACAAACTTAATAAACAACAAAAGTGTTCAGCAACTTTAAGAATGTAAAGCTACAGTCGTGTCAGAACCATAGCGAATCTTGGGCGAAGCGTCAAAACACGCCTAATCTCACTGAACGGGTTACAAGCAATCTGTTTAGCCTAAAACTGTAAACTCATGAGCTAAACATACGTGCATTATGACGTCACCCTGAAGCAAACACTTGTCAGCATGCCATATTTATCCAAACCCTCGCATACTTTATAATCCGTGTTCTAGATATAACATATTTTCTACAATTCAAAAACTGTTTTCACAACACATGTCCTAACAAGCTAACGCCAGTATGATGCACCCCACAGCAACTATACCCGCGACATTTTCATGGATACAGTTACATGAATATACTTCGTACCCCGGCTATACATGTAATGTTATCTGAACATCGTATCAGCAAGTACGACCGCACCGTGTCTAACTTTGACCCTGTGGCCTTTATGTTTTAAAACTGGTAGTTCTGGTTGTCAGCCCAGCTAAATATGTCACTGACCTCACGCTGGGTTCTAACCTGAAAGGAGATCACTGCGAATACCCTCTAGCCTTTGTGTGCTTCAGTATGGTTGTACTCACGCCAGCCTTTGTTAGGGCCCGGTGTGCCGAAGAACACACGGGCATTTGTCAGTGAAAACTTGTAGCATTGTTCCTAAGTGACAGAAGTATTTCTTCCTCATTTCTTTGGTTTTCAATAAAACTATGAATATCCACCCGATCCCAACCCTTACCCACCCCTCACCATCAACTTCCACTCCTCACGTTGTGTTATTAAGTGATACATCGTGTTACAGCCCTTCTCATGTAAAAACGCTGTTCCCTGCAGATCCCAGTCCATCTCCGTGTGTCAGCCATGACTATACATTATTAACGTTTGTGTAGAAATGGGAAGTGGAGTGATATTGCAAAATCTCTAGACAGGTCCGGTTGTTTGTTCGAGATCACAGAACTGTTCGTCGTTTCTTTAGAAATCTTACCTGACAGTCATGCATATATTTGATACCTGCAGTTATGGCCATTTCGGAATATGGACTTACGGCCATGTTCAGAGAGAGAGATGAGAAAATCGTTGACAACTATCACTGAACAATTCATCGTATGAGCATGTCAAAACATTGATTGCAGAACAGCCTCGTTTCCTGTTTACTTGGTTCTGTCCTATTACGCAGCTTAATGCGATAACCAGTCAAGTATTTTTAGACTATGTCATTTAACTGGATGCATAAATATTAGTCAGTGTGATTTGATAAGTCTACGCAGTTATATATTGCAACACTAAGCTCCTTCTAATCCTAGTAAATACGTCGTATGGCGTGCTATGTCGTACAGCGAGCTCTGATAAACAGAAACCTGGAAATCGTGGAAATATCAAAACGAGGCTCTGCCGCTAGAAAGTTTAGCGGTCTGTGACGGAACTGATATTACATCAACCTCATTGTTCGTCACAGAACTACGCTCAATAAGCGCAAAACAACACATAACAGGTTTAACCAGTGAGCCAGATGCATTGTAAATCGTTTTACGACCTTGTCAGACAGAGGCAATCTGTGATTCCATAGTTAAGGTATGCTGCCTCAACCTCGACATAAAGTAGAGAATGACGGTGCAATTAAACTTTAAAATTGAAATTCATTTGTAAATACCATTTTCTTATGAAACAAGGAATTGGAATTCAGTTTAACCGGAGTTGTTTAAGGTGTCAATTTACACGTTCACACGAGAAAATTCGGATCATCGGAAAAGTAGGTCATTGTCTGAGTAGGTTAATGAGACTTATGTTTCGGTAATCTCGTACACCAGATTAACTGTTACGTATGGGGTATTAATTACTTGATATCGAAAATACGTAAGCTTGCTAAAGCTTCAGGGATAAGTGATGTTCGTGAACAAATATGGAACAGAGGTTTAGCTAATGCGTGCAGTTCAGGATCATGTAGCATGGAAGACAGTTCCCAAGTGGCTATAAAAATAATCTCCACAGGCATGTTAACTATCAAGCCTCTGTCACCCTTAGCGGCTAGTGAACACGAATCTGATTGGGTTCCTCGTTGCCAAGAAAGGATTGTAGAGTACATCGATGTCCTCGTGTCCCGGCTCAAGAGATACCTCGAAATTCTGGATCAACTGAAAGAACACAAGACACCAGAAAATACATCAAAATACGTCTGTGTGATATGAGTAGCAATGTCTGGCAGTATTCCAGGAATATTATGGGGGGGGGGGGGGGGGGGGGGGGGCATGACACCCTGGAAGCGAGACACACAAACTATAATCATGCATACTCATGCATACTCATCACGAGGTCATGGAATCGACCCCATGACATATATAACCTTCTGCTGTCCCAACTCTCCCACTTTCAACAGGTATCCAGCAGCTTTCGCCTCGCCAACTAAGCAGATCGTATTATTTTTTTTATATTTTGACAACCAAAGTTTACGTTTGAGCAGCGTTGGTCTTTAGGCCAAAAACCCGTACCCATAGCTTTTGTCTCTTGTAGGTTCCTATTGCCTAGTTTGCTGGGAATGACTTGTATTGAAGCTAAGTACATGGCATACACATTCTGATCAGGACACACAATGTTTAAAGGTTCTCGGTACTTAGGGCCTGCAATTGTTAAGGGTTACGGGCAAACACTGCGTTTGAGGCAATATATAGTCGGGACGAGGGACTCTTTGACTTTGATGATTGCATGTCATAGGGTCCACGTTTTGTGGATCGATGATAAGTTCAAGTCAACCGGTCGATTTCGTGAAAATGCTTTCCGGTGTAAGCATGATCATAATGTAAATTATATTGCAATTGTATGGATAACTGGACCCAGTGAAGATCTTGACAAGAATTGGTCTGCAGTATCCCATGCTTGTCGAAAGAGGCGGCTAACGGGATCAGGTGGACAGACTCGCTGACTTGGTTGACACATGCGAAGATCGATGCACATGTTGGATTGTATGATCCAGACTTGATTATTTACAGACGCTGTTATATATCTTGACTATTTGAATTGTCTGAGTGGCATTCTAGAAGTTGCGGTATAGAGATGGCAAAACTTCATGAATGATCAACTTTAATTTACATTGACGACTATACCGTGATATCCTTGAAAGCGGTAAAAGAATTTGCACCGAAACGTAGCAATTGTAAAATAAAGATTTTACATAAATGATACATCAATAAAGTTCTACGAGCTTGACTATTGTTGAGTACGGCGTGACAAAATATTTCAACGAACTATGGCTAAACTAGGATGTTCAGTAATAAAAGCTTCCATTGTTTCACTATGTACCTTTGAAACAGCGAGGTATATTTCCTGCTCAGCGAATCTCTTTCCTATGCACTGCCTTGGTCCAAATCCAAACGGAAGTAATGCTGCAGGCGGGATGGGGATAGATCGCATCCCTGCCTCATCGCGCAGCCAACGTTCTGGGCGGAATACGTCCGGGTCTGGGAAATACTTCTTGCTCTTCACAGCCCTCTGGTTCATCAGCACAACAGATGTCTGGACAGACAATTATGCTTTTGAAATCAATTGTCTCAAACCCAAACGCCCCTATATAATTTCACCCTTTGAACCCATTAGGTATGGTTACTTAAACCTCAAAGATACCATTGTATCATCTCCATTTGCCAGTACTAAATGGATCAGAAGGTGGTCTTGATGATTCCACCTTGGCACAGTATTCCATAACGAAATTAACGAGACACATGCAAATTTACACATTCAATATGGGCATCATGTCGGCCATGTTTCACTACGAAAGTCTGTGAACACATTAGAGTCTAACATTATGGTTCATTTACCTCGCCAAGGAAGTAGACAGAAAGCAGACATGCGTTATGACTCATATGAGCTAAAAGGGATACTATGAGGTACCTACCCCTGCAGGTATCCGGTATCCTTGAAGAATTACGTCGTTAGCAATGAAACGCTGTAATCCTGTTGCCGTTGGATACTGCATTCTGTAATGGCAAGAAAGGTATCATACCCCTTCACGTGCCTCTATAAGCATGACATACACTGTACATCTTGTAGATTCCTCAGGTATTCTGTATCTACTATTCAGCACGCCAGGTGAGACTACAGATGTTAAGATGGATGAGTTTTAAGAGCAGGTTCTTTCAAGTGAAGGTTCTGAAATGTAACTCAGTTGTCTTCAAAAACGTTATGCTGATTTGCGTGAGCAGATGGATCTCCCATCTCCAGTACCTTTCAAGTTCCAAAGATTTACTGCTTTTACGAGAGAACGGTTAATATGGGGATGCGCATTTGTGTCTTGAAAGGACGTTGGACTTAATATATCCAGTTAAAGGAGACACAGGTGATACAATATTCTGGCTGGTCAATAATACCGGAGGAATGAAGTCATACTAGAAACATATCGGATTAACTGCAACTACAAGTGTTTGTGAAAAACCTAGAAATGAGCTGCTTCGACTAGCTTAATATGGATATTGATGAAAACAACGAAGCTTTAATGTTGAAAGAACACGGCATTTATTTATTAATCGAACCTTTGAAATCAAGTACTGAGACAAAATAGAAATCCGTGAAGCCTAGTATGTATTTGGGTACATCACTTCAAAATGACAACCAGGACAAATGAGCCTGTGGCATCTCATTATGTATTATGCTGTACAGATGGCATTCAAAGTGCAGTCAGAAGGCATGATCGTGTTCAAGGCAACTATATGATACAACCACTTATAACATCTCACCAGTTACTCCAAGCCTAGTCTGGATAGAGAGACATTACTGAAATACCTGTACATCAGGGTTTTCAGATGGAGAATATTTTATCAAACAAGTAAATATCCTTATTGTTTTAATATGATCTTACTCTCTTTCTTTCCTTTTTCTTTCCTTTCACAAAACAACTGAGGGTGCATACATGTTGTTGAATGCATCGACTGAAGAAGTACCTGACATAATCATTGCACGAGGTATATTGGAAGTATACTTGAATAGCATCGCCCACCCTGCAATATCTACGGACCGACCAGGGCAGCTTGTTCACAATGTTGTTATACCTCACAACACAATCTAGCCTATTGTCCCCGTTTTTTCGAAAACATTCTCATTATGTACATTCACGCTGGTTGCTGAGAAAGTAATGCTTGTCTTTGCATACACCAAAGTAGTTGAATGCGGGCATTGAACCAGTCTACCATATACTGCACATATTTTTAGCCTAGTCAAAGATATGATAAATGATGTACTATTATGTATTAAAAGAGGTTTCCCTTAATTTCACATCTTGCAAAGTTTGACCTATTTTTAGTATGACGTCACAATTATCAGAATGTTCTGCAATTCCTTAGTGACAAGCGGTGGTCATGGTTCTTTCATCACTAGCTGAGTGTCTACACAAGGAATAACGAACATTGGCAAACATCAACCTTCCATACGTGTTACATCTAACTCTGGCCTCTTGGGCTAGATAAAAAAAGTGAAATGTTTCTCGAGCATCGGCGCGTCACTTCTAGTTACTACCTATTACAAATTTGTAAAATTATTTAGAATTTGGAGTAAGTCTGTGAGTTTTTGTGTCTAGGAATAATACAGATCAAGAATTTTCTCACCTATTCTTTACATAGTGTCATCACAGCTGTATTGTGCATGTCAAAACATTAGACCTAGGCTAAATAAAAATAGTGAAATGTTTCTCGAGCGTCGGCGCGTCACTTTTATTTGTGCGCTTAACAATTTTTTATTTATTTAAAAAAACAATGACCTTGCCGCATCGCTATCATCCATTTGTTTACTATAACAATGAGTGTCTGTAAGAACGAGTGTGACTGAGTCATCATCAAGTGCTAAACTTTCCAAGCTGTAGTTCCGAGTGAAGAAAATAAAAATGTGTTCGTCCCTAGTCACTTTTTTTTTCAATAAAAGTCCTACCGCCCTCGTCACCTTTGAAAAAAATGTGCCCGAGAAACATCTTAATTTATACAGCCTTAGGTCTTATTATATTGGCAATGGTGATATATATTTTCAATGCATGTTAAATTTTACTATGACCTCTTAGGCCGTACCCGAACCTCTCACCTGAACGTCTCTTTAAGGGAGGCAAGAAGATAAGGCACATTCGCCAAAGATTCCATTGTCATTGGTCCAGACGGCCCCATGACATTCATAATTTCTTCGAACAGCTTTTGCTGCTTATCTGGGTTCCGAGCCAACATGTATAGCATTAGCTGAAGATTCCTCGCAGTCTGAAAAGAAATCAAACCCCAATGATAGTAATACAAAATCGTACACTTTTGAAAAAAATACATTTTGTATTGGTTACATCAGTTGCTGCTTCTAGAACAGATTAGGTTTTGTGGCACGTCATAGTAACATCCCGTAAGAGGTTACGAAAATCATCGAGTGGTCAGGCACACCTGCAGGCCATCGTATCCCAACTGCTTAGATCGATTCTCATGTTATTGATCACTGGAATGTCTGATCCAGATTCGAATATGTAAAGACCGCAGCCATATAGATGGAATATTGCTTGGGCGGCGTTAAATGACAAACAAACGGTAATACACTGCAATGTGACATTGATCTCTAAGTAATCGCGTTGGTAACAGATAATCCAGTGATTGATATTGTCGATCTATGAAGTGTTGATACGATGACAAGAGTACCAGACCATCCGATCTCGTTACCATGTGTCACTAGAAGTCAAACCTAACCCTTCGCGGGAAAGCAACTGGGTTCGAATCCTCAAGTACAACGTAATTTTAATCTATCCCCAAGACAGCCATGATAAACATGATTGTTATGCCTAACATATCTTGTTTAAATACTTGCAGTTTTCTTAATAATCATCGGAAATTTTAATGGAAATTATGAGTATGTATCTGGTAGATAAACGCCGAAAGCAAATTTATTTATAAACATTAGTCTTGTAAGAGTTAATTAACATACAAGTCTGTGGGAATTTCAATAATGATGGCTCACTTAGGACAAATTACCGTAGAGATAGCTACAATCAATTCTATATGGTTAATGAAAAACAAATGGTAGATAGCAACCGCAGTGTACCTACCGAATCAGTGCCTGCAACAAACAGATCCAAGGCAATGGAGCCCATTTGACCCACAGTCATCTTGTCAGTCGTCATCAGGGACAACATGAAGTTGTTTTCTTCAGGGTTTAGTGTTCCCTCTGCTTGTTTTGTCTTTATGTCAGCCATTGTAGCTTCATAATATTCCTGGGATAAACTGAGGAGAAAATACGCACAGTTGTCACAAAATAGGGTCTACAGGATAATAACTGGGAATAAAACGATGGATTTATTAGTAGTTGCAGTGTAGACATGTTCTTCTCGATGTAACCACATCGATGTAAGGGGTGGTATGGTAGCCCACTGGTTAAAGCTTATGCTCGTCACGACGACGACTGAGTTCGATTCGACACATGGCCATAATGTGCGAAGTGCCTTTCTGGCGTCCCCAGCTGTGATATTGCCGGAATATTGCTAAAAGCTACACTCACTCACTCAGTCACATCGTTGCCAAACCATAAACTTTCTTGGTGATTGTGAATGTTTCTGTAATGTATCTTTCCGGTCAGGGTCACGATATACGAAATTCGTAAGCCTGTGATCGACTATAGAGTTACAACAGGTCGTAACGTTACGAACGCTTTGTGAACCTGCACCCGGGATACCTAGTTATCGATGGGCTCGCGAGTCAATGCATAAAAATACGACTGACGAACCGACAAACGGTTCCGTACATGCAAACCGTCGTACAGATTTTGGTTTGTCGTAAAACATCATCATTGCATCTATTCATTATATACTGTCATTCTGATTTGATGCACTTGAGGAGTAAGACGTACATACTACAATGTCTTGATTATCGACCTGGATTTCCGAAGCTCTCTTAGCGCTAAGATAGTCGTATGTTAATGTTAATGTATGACACTTACGACAATCTTAGCGCTAAGAGAGCTTCGGGAATCTTCAAGGGAACCAGGCTGACACGGACGGAGCGTTAGCGCGGACCCAAGGAACCATGCTCTTCAAGGGAACCAGGCTGACACTTACGAAGCCTTAGCGCAGCCCCGACAGTTCCAAGGAACCAGGCTGGGAGCTCCGGGTCTTCTGGACGGGACGCCATCATTTTGCTTGGAGTAAGTGCAGATGATATGACAATTGGAATTTGGTCAGCAGAAGGCATATGGAAAGTGCTGGGCGAAGGGTCAGCCATGAAGGGCAAGCGTGGAAACAACGCGTTATCACTGGATGCTACACACTTGACGAAAAGTCACATATTTACCCTTAATTGTTGACCCTATGCAGAAACCATTCAGATCACTTTACACATACATAATACTGACAGCGATGGGATGGGCACGTAATGTACATGCTCGCACCATAATCCTTAGACCCGAGTTCAATTTTAGGTGTTTCCAATCATGATGTTATTTAACCATTACTAAAGGCACGTAGAATCTTATACAGTCATAATGTGGTGTCTGCGAACCAATGCAGTTGGTCAAGATTGGTGAAGTTATACTTAAGGTATTGCATATCCGGTTTCAAGGAATTACCATCCAAGCGACACACAGAGAGAACCAGTGGCTGTTTGGTTGTCACTTCTATTCACAACAATGTAACTGCATTAAAACTGTGTTATTGGTTGCAACAAGCTATAGAAGGGCTTCGTGCCTTGGAGCATGGTTTGTCAACGGAAGTACCAACATATAGTAAGTACTTGCGTTGCCTTGTGATCTCCCCACCTAACTGTCACAGCGTTGTCACACCATTAAGCTTTCGTTGTTCCAACGTTATTCTATGGACTCCCATTTACACTGTACAAATTAAATCCCACCAAATATCCTACTAATTCGCGCATGTGTGTCGTTGTTAGGAACTTACGCCACCATGCGACCGGCCACTTCGTTGTATTCTCTTGTCATCTTCAATGGAAAGTTCCTCAGGATAAATGGCGGTACACCTAAAGAAGTATTGAGTATCCGAAACAACGTCTGTATATCGTCGAGTGCCTGGACTTTCTCAGGGTACTTGTCAATATCAGGACTCATGTATCCAAGTCGTTTATTGAAAGCAACGACTGTGATACCTGGAAAAAAAGAAAAGGGTTAGCCCCTTGGCAGTGTACAGACTGAAATCAAGGCACATATGAAATAACCCATTGCCATCGGGTTGGTACTGTTTATCGATTGCCCAAACAATGATGACCTAGGTCTGCCCGTGGGCTGCAAGAGGTTCTGGGTCCTGTTGCCTCTTTGGAAGGTGACGTTTATGCCATCTTGCTGCTTCAAGTCGTCGAATGTGATGACTTATTGATCCTTTGTATGGGAGACTGATCTACAACCTCTTGCAGGCCACAGGTAGACCCAGGTCGTCCCAGAAACAACAGAAACCAGTCAGACTACAAAGATTGTGGAAGCAGGACTTTTCAAGAAGATAGGCCACGCCATCAACAGAGATGAAAGTAAAAAATTATATTCCCAATGTCTACCATCACCTGATATAGTAATCATCTATAATTCGTAATTATATTTCTTGTGTGCATCATATCATTTGTTTCTTAACTACGTGTCATACAAGCTATATACATCAACCCCATCCATTGTATAAACATTCATCTGGCTTCCTGTCATTGTATAAGCTCTATTTATCCTTGTATGTCACCTAGCTGATTTCCAATCAACTTACTCATCTCCAATACAAACCTATATATATATATATATATATATATATATATACTCTGCTTGTTTCTCATGTATCACTTGCTTGGTATCACTTGCTTGATAACTACATTAGAATCTATGTGAAAAAAACGCCTTCACAAAAATGTTGTATATCCCCAAAAAGTCACAGATTAATTTGTTGCCAGAAACACTTACTTTCGCATGCGTACTTGAAAAATAGATCCAGTATACTGTCTTGTTTGAACTCGCCATTTCGTATTAGTGACACCAGTTCATCCGCTACCTCGTTCTGAGCCGGGAGATAGTACTGCGCAGATTGCTTACGCATCATCCGGGGATTAACGGGACTTCTTAGTTGCTGCCATTCAGTGCCATCCCTGTGAATAGTTTAAATAAGTACATCATTAGAGAACATTAACGTTGAATAAAACAAACAGATATAATGGTCCTTTCAAAGGCTTTTTACAACATGTCAGCTTGATCTGAAAGGGATGTAACAGTTTCTAGTCACTGGAAGGGACCTGCCTCAACTGATGGCCATAAAACATAGACAATGTTCAAACCGATGGGATGTTCAAACTGGATGTTCAATTTTCAAACAGGAACATGATATACAAGCAATCTGACGACAGCACAACAACAGGCGTAAGGTGAAGTCCACCAAAGGTATAAATGTACTCTGGGTCCACACATTGTACTTACTGAAATTATTTTTCCCTGTTTGAAAAGTATTTTTTATGTTACGCATTGTGGTAATTTTGAAGACAAGACACCACAACTATCGCATACAAAACAAACCAGCCGAGACGAACAGGCAAAGGTACACTGTACATCTAGCAATTCTTTATTTGAGTAAAGTACAATCAGTTGCACTATTTATCAAGCACTGTTTATATAGACTCTTTGGCCGAAAAGGCTATCGGCACCTCTTGCCTCTCAAAAGAGATCACTGAACCTGTTTGGTGAGGCATCGTCACGCGTGCCATATTGACTTACAACAAAGGTATGTCAGGAGAAGAATACAAAGTTTGTACTTCGGTGAAATAGCCTGAATATTGCTGCCAAGGGTGAAAATCATCTATCTATTCATTATGACTTACAGGTGGGCTAAACCCTTCTGGAAACCGGTTTTCTCGCAAAACATCTTGTGAATGGGGAAATCGTTGCGTTGAGGATATTTGCCCTCATTCTTCATGACAATTTCAAAATCAGCCACATCATCTGCTAACACCACCCAGGCTCCAAGATAGACTCGAACTAAGGGTCCGTACTTGTCAACCAGCTCATTAAAAAAGTTGAAGATTGTTTCCTGGGTGTGGTTGGCTGTGAAATTAAGGGAATATAAATGTCATAACAGGTATGCTGTATTGTGTGTGTGCGAATGCGTTTGCGAGTGCGTGTGCGTGTGCATGTGCATGTGAAGCATTAGCAGCCTTTAAACGACAACACTGACTGAGGTAATTGTTTGCAGTAATCGAAGACGCCCTATGGTCATGGGTTCGAATCCCGGTTTGCCTGATAATGTTTCCCGGTTTGTCCCAATCACCATTTTTGAGGGTTTATTTAAATTGGATTACGTTTCAGGCCAACGCCACTTTAGACTTTTCTTTTAAATATCACATCAAAACAAGGAAAAGAACTGTGATGTTGTGTAAAGAGGAGTTAAACCAAACCCACTCACTCACAGTCAAGATGACGAGATCCGGGTTGGAACTGATCTTCAGTACTCCGTGTTTGTTGTAGGTGGCGACTAACGGGATGTTAGTTAATGAGTTGTATATTTTGTCGCACTCGTTCTTACAGACACTCATTGTTATAGTGGACAAGTGGATGATGCGGTATGTCATTTTTTTTAAATGGCAATACAAAATTGTTAGTACAAATAAAAGTGACGCGCAAATGCCCGAGAAACATTTCGCTTTTTTATTTAGCCTAATGGAAGCCATAAAACTGAAAAAGCTCTATTTCACAACACGCGTCTCTAAAAATGAATAATACATTTATCTCAATAATACTGGCTATCAGCCAACTCGAAAGCTACTATTATCATATATTCCAAAACAATAATATTTAGATTACAATATTAAATTTAAAGTTCGAATGAATGAATGCAATTATCGATTTCAGGCAAGTCGTAAGGGATGTGAAGTCTCTGACTGCATCGATAGGAAGCTAAAATGAGTGCATATGCCCCCAAATATGCCAAAATATTGTCGCAAATGTGTGATTGTATGCCTTAAGGTAGCATTCAATGCTGCACGAAATTAGAACAATGGGACTTACTAAACGGTTTGAAGTGTAGCATGGGTCCGATCAACGGCAAATTGCATGCACCCTTTGGTCCGGGTATGTCATCAAACGCTTTAGCTTCTTTAAAGTCATCATCGCTCCAAGCTACGGCCCTCAATGTGCGATGCTGGACTGTGGGATTCAGCAACTGTCGTCTGAGAAGACCGATCACACACTGTCTGGGAAGCTTCATCATATTTCAAGACGTTTCACAACCTGAAAGCAGATTGCCTAAAATGGTGACATCGCCTGCATGGCACCTCTAAGAATCTGTAGAGCAAGCCATCAGAGCAGGTACAGACTCTCACCTTAATATGAGGCAAACAATCACAAACCGAGGATGTGGTCGGCTTGCCTCCTCTAAATCAGGCATAATTGCGATTTAAACTTATTGTGGGACTGACGTATCCAGCAAGGGGTTTCAAGATAAGTTAATTGGATGTATGGGAGGGGAGTAAACCCACTCACTCACACAGGAACGGGTGGCGTGGATACAAGGATCATAATCGGAAAGCTGAGATTCGAATCAGTGGGCGTAGATTTAGTTTTACGCCATTCACTGCAATATTCCATCTATATGACGACAACATGTAAATAACTGAGTCTGGACCAGACACAGCAGCATGAGCATCGACCTTCGAATTGGTTTAAGATGAAATGCGTCAACTATGTCTGCGAGTCTGACTATCTGATCCCATTAGTCGCCTCTTACGACAGACATGGTTAAAGGAGACCGATCCCAACACGGATATTCACAGGTAAAGAGGGTAAAAAACAGTTGCTTCACTTGGCGGGTAGACGAACCAGAGAGGAGCCACCCTGCTAAGGGCAGAAACTGATTTTTTTCCTTAGTCTATGTTTCCTCTGTACTGTCAATTCAAAAATCCCCAAGTAAACAAGTCGCAAATACGCCAGTGTTGCTTGGAGCAGTCACACTGCTGGCACGACAGTAATAGATTGAACGTCACATCTCAGTTTAAAAGCCATTATAGACATAAGGGAATGATCTTTACATACGGCTACATGACCGGGCATGATAGCTTATACAAACAAGGCTGTTCGTACCTAAAACGACCGTCTGCTCACTGAGGTGGAACTGACACAGACATCGCACATTTCAGAAAATAACAGGATACAAAACAATATATTCACTGATCACTATTCAGTACAAAATGTCGGTTCTCAGAGTGATCATCAACAACAATTTCGAGTCTGACATACAGTCAGGAATTAGGTCAGCACTGGGTGAAAAAACCACACCTACCTCGCTTACCACGCACTGGCAGAAGGTGTTGGGATAGTCTGAAAACATCTAAATTAGGCCGGTTACTGGAAAATTCGTCAAGTACCAACGCTCGGTTCATCAAACGCAGTTTTTTCTTGTGATTCTCTTCCCTTGGCTACGGCCCCCAGACGAGTGAAATCAACACTGGGTCATGGCCTAATTTGCTGGGTCTGCCGTGTGTAAAGACCGAGTCGCTGTAAGTCGCGAGCGGCCTATTAATCGCTGATAGTGTTGCGCATGGGTATATATGCCTTTGTGTGTGCGAGGAGGTGGTCTGTGCACAAGGGTTCACACTGACTCTCCACAAGGCCGAATAACTAATCATATCAACTTTGAAACAAGGGATGATATCAACTTTCCTACAGTCACCTTCTCTTTCATGTCGAGTAATATTCCAGGAGCTCTAGCCTTTGGTGTTACATTTCACACGTTTTGTGATACAGTTGAACGTGCTCATGTTATCAAGGACCCGTGAAGATCCGTGGTAGAATAGACCTTCAGCGACCCATGCTTGACACAAAAGGCGACTTTGCTGTTGACCACTGCATTGTCTCTCCTACACTCGATTATTTACACACCGCTGCCATATAGCTGAAACATTGCTGATTGCGGCGTAAAACTGAACTCACTGACTCATTTATATCGAGAATGCAAAGAGCGTCATGCCACTCAAGTTGTTTGGTGAAGGTTACAATATTCAACGCCTCAAAAAGCTTTCATAAATTAATTTATTTACACATGGAGGACATTTCCAAATTTGATGCATCAGTGAAATATTTGATGCATCAGTGAAATATGACGCATCAGCATCAGTTCCCTATTTTCAGTTGTGCCTTACGTTCCCAAATTATTTCAGGTGAGCAAATGACTACCCTCACCGCGTTTATAACGAGTGCCAGCGTTGGGCAGGATACGCTATCCTTTACCGAACACCTGACATCATCGCTATTGTACAGTGATTCGTAAACACATGCTCTGTCATAGTATCATACACAATGACTGGACTGCTTGTTTGAGCGTTTCTAGTTACTGCTCTAAGAACTTCCTCCACATACACCTTTAATTTTTATGAGGGGAACATACAATCAGGTGAAAGGTGTTTGCAAGTAATGGTGATAGTTTCATAATTTAAGAAAAAATGTTAGGTTGTGTTTATGGTGTGTGAAAAATATGACATTTTGCCGATCTGAATTGACCCGTCATTGTGAAAGATGTTTACAATGCTTAGTGATTGTTTAGTACAGTCTGTTTTGATGGGTGTATGGCAGTGTCGGTTTAACATTCAGTCAATGTCCATGCCATTCCCCACATTCAATAAGATATCTGAATTAATTACTAATGTGAACGATGTCTCAAAGTAGATTCTTAAAAAATGCTTGCTTATAATGCTTGCTCCCAATTCTTGCTACAAGTCGTTTATTCTTTCATTCATTGTAAAACTTCTAGATTATCCCTGGTGTAGTGAACAACGTAGAGAGTGCTATGAATATGCAACTTCTTTACTGCAAATATGAGCGACGTTTCGTTTATTTATTTATCGAATCTGCTTCTAATGAATGTGGAAATGGTTTTGTCTCTCCTCCTATTTGTGTGTGCGCGCTTGTGTGTGAGAGAGAGAGAAAGAGACAGAGAAAAGAGGGTACGTGTTAGTGTTGGTGTGTGTGTGGTGTGTGAGAGAGAAAGAAAAGAGGGTACGTGTTAGTGTTGGTGTGTGTGTGGTGTGTGAGAGAGAAAGAAAAGAGAGTTCGTGTTAGTGTTGGTGTGTGTATGGTGTGTGAGAGAGAAAGAAAAGAGAGTTCGTGTTAGTGTTGGTGTGTGTGTGGTGTGTGAGAGAGAAAGAAAAGAGAGTTCGTGTTAGTGTTGGTGTGTGTATGGTATGTGTGTGGTGATAGGGAGAGGGAGAGAGAGGAGGAGTAGGGGAAAGGCGCTGGCTAAACATTACATAACAAATTTCAGATGATTCTGTTTGCAGTGAAGATTACCCAAGCGTAACGCGTTCTGATTTGATGTAGTATTAAATAAAATATCTGAAACAACGAAGTTAAATAATGATGAGATAGTGTTCATCAGTAGTGTCAAATTTTAAGTACGTGTTGGAAGTTGTCCATAGAACACAGGTCAATAAATAAAGTTTATAAATAAAATATTGTAATGATACATTATTAAAGAACTCCTTTACTATTTTGGGGGCTTAAATTCTGCAAAAACGTCACAGAGTTGGTCTGATGTTTTGACTATGATCAGCGTTTCATTGAGTATTTTATGCTTATTAGTTTTCGAGGTAGATAGCAATTCATTGGCCCGCGTTTGAGCCAAACTGTCTGTGAAGAAGTGTCTTTGCTTGAGTATATAAAGGGAGGTAACTATTGTGTCTCCTGTCACAATACATCTCAACAAATCAGCCGTGTGTGTTCTAATCATTAACCTGGATTTGTCTGCCTAGTTTAAATTCAGGTTAGGTTTATGGTCTGTTTGATTGCCATTCTAGAACATGATGAAGACTTTAAGTGTCATATTTTATGGGTGACATGTTCTTTATTCCCTTATGATGTTATCACTCTTGCTTTACAATGGTTTAAGAACCTATATAGTAGCAGGGCATGTTACGTTGTCGTCTTTAATGTACCATTCATATCTTAAGGATTATTGTTGATGGTGATTTTTACCATCACTGTCTATATTGCTGTGGCAACTGCTGATACATCATATTACCTTAGAATTTGTACTTTCTTTTGTGGTGATTTGTATAAGTGATTTGTGAATGTAGAAATACAATTATTGTTAACTGCACTGCATATCTTTATTATTTGTTAGTTTCTAACCTGTTCTATTATCTGATTCCATGTTAACTGCCAACACAGGAATCGACACAGCATAATTATTCTTTACATCGCAAAATGTTGGGTTCGATTTGTGCATGTATCTATTGTATTATCTCTGCATAAATATCACTTTATAAATTCACTAAGCGTAGAAATTATTGCTTACAAGCCCAATTTCCCTGACTGGCTACATAGACTGTCTCAAAGTTTCGAGTCTGACTTGACCCGGACACGAACATAAACAAAAAGCTTTTAATTGAGACTTTGCTGAGAATATAGACGTAAAAAGGCTGCACTTGCATGGGAAACGGTTACCATCACAAGTGATGATGTACTTTGACGTACAACGTGATATTCACTGAAATTGAAACCTGGTCTATATGTAAATATTATGTACCATTTGTTATTCTATTCCATGCTATTTGCTTAAAGTTAATCCGCTGTTTGTCAAATCATTCCATGTATATAGGCTTCTCACTATAAGGTTGCAGTCACTTTTTAGCTTGATAACAATGTAAGAATCTTCTTTAAAACGTCGTTTTAATGCAATAAACAAAAGATTGTAATCCATAAAGTTGTATGTTGCATGTTTAATCTATATGGCATTGTGTAAATACGGACTTGTTCAGATCCGGGTTGGAATTTATCTTCAGTAGCAGTAGTATAGGAAGGGTCGTCAGAGGGCCATTTTGCTTGGACTAAGAACGTATGCACGGGAATGCATGAATATGTTAATGTAGGCATGACGTCACAGGTAAGAAAGGTCAATAAAAGGTGGGTGTTTTACAGAAGTCATGCAATCTTGTACGGTTTTTCGCCAGGTCAGTAACCTACTGATTCCATATTAACATAGGAATCAACACAGCATATTCTTCACATCACAAATGTTGGTTCGATTCACTTTATAAATTATTAAAGTGAAGAAATTAATAGCTCATAAGTTGCTCTAAATGAGGCCCAATTTTCCTAACTCACATTGTACATGTCGATGACACTTCCGTCTTAAAACCCCAGAAGTGTGAGTGAACGCGTTCATACTGACCTATGACAGCAAAGAAAACCAGTTTGGTATGTCCTTTTCCTTTTGTTTTTAGTTCTTATTCCATCGCCTAGGAAAATGTACCGTAGGAAAATGTAACACCATGTACCGAAGTCTTTGCTTGTGTACAATTTAAAGGCTAACCGCAAAAAAAAGTTTGGAACCAAATGAATAAATGAATGAACGAACGAACGAACGAACGAATGAATGAATGTATAGATAGTTTTTCACAGAATTACTTGACAAAGTTGTCCATGCGTGTTCGCTGACACGAAACTTCAGACTCGTGTTTGTTTTTTTTTTGCCTAATCGACTCTCACCTATGTCTGTTGAAAACTGAAGGTGGCGCCCACATAAATATAGTAAAACTGATGGAATGCAACAATTGTATTTCCAGTGATACATATTAATATCCCATCATTGGTTGGGATAAATGATAAATATGCTGGGACCCACCTACCTGCACCTTCATCCTTCCCTGCTGCAAGATGCACAACGCCGTGCCAGCGGGTTTAAACAATCTGTTTCTTTACAGTTAGCAAACGTGTGTAGCATATTTGACAAGCGAAGATTCTCCACCGGCTCGTTCATTTTCGAACGAGTTCACCCTCAAACGCCAGGTGCACGGAGACATTTCATTTGTCGCATTAAAGATCAAATAATTCTAACAAATGGTGGCGGCCCATCGTTGATATACTCTCTTGATACACACACACACACACACACACACACACACACACACACACACACACACACACACACACACACACACACACATATATATATATATATATATACACATACACACACACGCACATATGTGTGTGTGCGTGTGTCTGTGTGTCTGTCTGTCTGTGTGCTAGTAATAGAGGCTAGTTATTCATCAAGCATCAACTGTTTTTCAACAACACCACAAATACAAGCGTGATGTTGACAAACTAAGAAACATGATGATGCGTTGATCTGCATTACTGACGTTCCAGAAAAAACTATGCCTGCATAACTATACCTCTATGAGAAAATTCTATAGGTTAAGTGTTGTGGCGTCGTTTCATAGACATATTGTGCAATGTCACACAGATCTAGAACATGCTGTATTTGACGTTATTCCCTACTGCACACCGCCCGTTGACAGTTAGGGGTTGGTCAACGGTACTCTGGATTGCTCAAAATCCAGTATGGCCTGTGAACGGGCACAAGAAGTAATAACCATTCATTTTTAACATTTTTATGCTTTCAGGCGTCGACGACTAAGCAGATCAATTGTTGAAAATATGTGGTTTCATGACAGTTGCTCCGTTAGGTCCTTAGATTCCCAAAGTTCAGTTTTCAAAGAGGTATCAAATCACGCCACGAATGTCACAAATTTCATCGAAAAATAGGAATATCGTTATTAGGAACATGTATTATAGATTTAGAAATACTCCAAGATATAATACCAATCAGTGCGCCATATTCAGAGTTACCAGGTTTGCTCTCAGTTGTTGACATTGTCCGCCTCGTGAGGCGCCCCTCACCGATGAGTGAACGGATCGGTCACGTCTCATTGTTGAGTAGTTGGGCGGGTTGGTCATTTGGCGGTATACGGGTTGGTCATAGCACTTGAATGTGTTTCCATTCAGTAAAAATAGTGACTGAGTGAGTATGTATTTAACGTCACATCGGCAATATCTCAGCCATATCGTGACGAAAACAATTTACACAATAGACAATGAAAACATTTTGAAGAACCTGTTGACGACGGACATTAAAATACTACGGTATCACATATACAAATATAAAACTACCATGAAAAACTAAAACATTTAAATTAAAGCAGACATTACAATATAAAACGCGGGCTGTAAATCACCGAAAAGTGAAAGTTACAATGAAAATAGATTTATATTTCCTAAATCGTCAAAAGGTGGGACAGTGGACCGACTGGAACCGATTATGAGTGAGTGAGTGAGTTAATATTTAACGTCACATCAGCAATGTCTCAGCAAAATTGTGACGGATCCGATTATGAAATGTACTAGAACGAAAAACTGGTGGAAATAGAATCGCTAGCGTTCTGTAAATGAAAATTCTTTGGATTGATGAATGAATTTTTGAAGTTATTACAAGAGTTGTTTCCTTTGTTTTGTAACCTTGAATCTAGTCGTGTCACAATAAAGTATCCTGAAAAAGCATAAAACATAGATCATTGAAAATTCTTCTTCCAATAGTGAGTGTGTCATTTTTTCTGTTGTAACGTTCGTGCAACGGTTGTGGAGGCCTTGAATAAATCTTTAAATGAGCTTGGTCCCCATCATATGTCGAAAGTTTTGTAGTACATACGATTGCTGAGATGATCAGGCACTCACTCGGCGTCGCGAATGTCTCGATTTAAAAAGAAGTGGAAACATATCTGGCAATTCCTTGGAGTAATTTAATCGAGTGATTGCTGCCCATGGGTGACCGAAAATGAGTGTAGGTGTATTCCTCTAGATGTCATTGAACTGTCAGTGACCAACTGTAAAGGAATATTTATATGAGGGGAATTCCCCATTGTTGGTTCACTTCTTTATGCCCATGATGCTGCTAACTCTCTGCCAGAAAACTTCAGGACCAAATCGATTGTGTCAACAATTTTGTAAAAAATGGGGGTTGACGTTAAATGTGCAGAAATCCACAACTGTTGTATTTCGTAAAGGTGGGTATTTACGTTCATACACACCAAAAATTTGTACTACAGGGGTTCCCAGATAGAAACTGTCTCATATCATAAGTACCTCGGACTTCATTTTCCACCAAAGCCATTGTGGACAAGATCGAGACAGGTGTTAGCTCAGCAGGCGGAGAAAGAATGTCTACTGATACATAAACTTCATTATATATGAAGCGGATTACAGATCAGCATTGCAATGAGGATATTCGACTGCATGGTTCTGCCAATACTTACATATGACGCCGAGCTCTGGCTATATGAGGTGGTAGATCAAGTTGAGGGGATGCAGACAAAACTCATCATTGAATTCTACATCTGCCTCTGACAGCCTGCAGTGATGCGGTGCTTGGCGAAAGTGGACGATCTCTATTACATGTTTCACATGCAACTAAAAGTATTAGATATTGGGCCAAACTATTCATGTAAACAGTTGAAATGTCTTTGTGTGTGTTTGTGACCGTCGCCATTAGTGAGTCTCGCAATGTTCACCTGTACACCTGCACCTTGCATGGTAGTGATTCATGAACACTTGCCCATGATGCAGTCGAACTTGTGCTGTCAGCAGAGGTTAATGATTGAGAAAATATTCTTGTTCTGTACATTTATGACACAACTCCAGCCAGGGACAGACAAGCCAGTGGCAGGAAGGATGTATGCAGTCAGGACACAATAGCAGGGTACTATAACACACAGTCATGGTATGATAGCATGAAATCAGGACAGGGTGACAAGGAATCAGAACACGATGACACAATCACGTGCGGTAACACACAGTCATGGTATGCTAAAATGAAATCAGGACAGGGTGACAAGGAATCAGGACACGATGACACAGTCACGTACGATAACACAAAGTCATGGTATGTTAACTCGTAACAGGGGAGGATGACACGCAATCAGGACACTTTCACACACAATCAGTGGAGAATAAGACACAATCATGGTATGATAACACGAAATCAAGATAGGATGACATCAAATCAGGACAGGATGACACACAATCAGTGTAGGATAATACACAGTCATGGTATGATAACGCGAAATCGAGATAGGATGACATCAAATCAGGACACGATCACACAATCAGTGTAGGATAATACACAATCATGGTATGATAACACGAAACCGAGACAGGAAGACACGAAATCGGATGTCTGTGTTTCAGCAGAAGCCTTCTAGCCATAACAAACTGGGTTCACTTTGAAAGTGACAAACAAAACCCTTAAATTACCTCCGTCGGAATATAACCTGGAACATGGTGGTGCAGTAGGATAGCCCAGCAAGTGCAGCGTTCATGTGTCACGCCAAAGCCCAGGTTCGAGCCCCCACACGGATATACGGTCCATTCCAAATATCTTCCTCCATTATTCTGCTGTGACATTACTACTCGAGTGTGACAACGTGCAAAAAACTGTTAAAAACCGTTGTGTCGAAGGTAAGGGGACCTACTTAAATACTAACACTTACAGATTTTCGACCAAGCTTTTACTTCGAGGCAAACGTAGGTTCGACATATGAACGCTCACCGTGTTTTACCGAGTATGTTACATACGTAAAGAAGATCATAGTCTTGACTCGAAGACAATCAATGACTTTTGCCCTTTAAGGATTAGAACTTATGAACAAATAAAGTAGAAACATCCAGTGTACGTGGAATCCGTTTCCGTTTACATTTCAACACATGTATTTTTGTGTATCCGTTGGAATGATGTTTACTTTCGTCTTCTGCCAGACAACTGCCCGGCATACTGCATCATGCCTTTGGACTAAAGACGATGCCACGTGACCTATAGCCCTTACCAGAATAGACTGAACACTGACAGTCGACAACTGAATCTACTCATTGTGGGTTAGTCGATTAATTATAGCTTCTTCCCTTCAAAACCATGGTTCTATTATTTACATCACAGCAGTATGAGATACCCTCTTTTTCTTTCTTTTTTAAAATATTTTTCTTTAGTTTTCTAATATTTAATTTGTTAGGGTTTGGGATGGGGTTGGGGTGTCATTTGTAAAATCTCACTTTTCCCAGTATTTATAAGGACTGATCTATTGGATACACCCCAGCCCCGTTAATTACAGCCTTGAGGGATCGACTATTCTATACTTTAAGATCGATTCAAATCCTCATTTTTAATGAGGTTTGGACAGTGACTTTAGCCAGCTTGTGCGTCAGTCGACTTGTCTCAAGAACTGCGAAATATGCCCAAGACTCTCCTGGCCTACTTGTACATGTACTTCATTACATGTTCTAACTGTACAGTAGGGGAGCTACACCAACTCTCCCGTGCGTTCACATATACAAGGCTCTTGAAATATAGTAAATTTCCACTCAGGCTGACCATACTGTAAGGACTGCACAGACTTTGCAGTGACTTGTTGGAGACCTAAGAGTCGTCGGTTCGAGTCCGTAACGGAGAGTGGACGATCATGGTCGAGTACCCAGCTGATATTGAAGTCGTAAGGCGCCTAGAGTTCAAGTACCTCCAAAGAAAGCTCTACCTCATACACTCTCTGTATTATGAACACAGTGGCTTCAAGAAATTTCTGGCACATTTGTGAGTGGACATACCAAGTATTCTGTTCGATAAAACTATTGTAATAATACAGAAAGTTCTGTTAAAGAAAACATGTTACTTTTTATTATCGATGCACACTGGGGGATCAGTTTTGGCATTAATACTGGTATCGTATAACATTTATACATTTGGTGAAATATGTCAAATATTTTGCAAATCACGCTTAGAATAAGCCTTCCTTTTACAATACGACTGCTTGTGCAGGGTAAAGAATGGCACAATTTCCAGACAATCGTCAGAGAGAGTCCAGGCAATCCCCGATTAATGCGGGTCAATTCCGCTTAGCAGTATTTGCCAATTCAACAATAGGTCGCAGAGCCGGATGAAGTTTTGGGTCTGTGGTACAGATACGCGCCTGTGAAAGTAAGCCATTGCTGACATTGTTTCTTGTCTGTCATCGTCAAATTTCAGAACTGCCAATGTCTACCTAAAATATACATAAACGCATGGTTATTTAGCTGTTATTACATGAGCTCAACCCGGGTTGGCTCATGAATGAATGTGTCAAGCCAACTATACTTGTATTATATGCTGAAATGACTTGGTTATGCTCTAGGTGGCGCAAAAATCCCCACTTTATACGCTGTGACCCATTATTTTATACATAAAATACATAAAATGGACGTCAACAACATGATACAGTTTTACCATCATACATACCTATCCAGGCATCGGCGTTGTCACCTACGACCGGCGACTACCTAGACCCCGACTTGACTACCCAGATAAGCTGCAGACACTTGCCGACATCAAGGCAGTCCTGGAGACCGTCAGTGACAACACGTATGTGCCCGAGTTCATCACCAGATATCTGCTACTGAAAGTGAGTGAGTGAGTGAGTGAGTGAGTGAGTGAGTGAGTTTAGTTTTAGCAATATTCCAGCTATATGGCGGCGGTCTGTAAATAATCGAGTCTGGACCAGACAATCCAGTGACCAACAACATGAGCATCGATCTGCACAACTGGGAACCGATGACATGTGTCAACCAAGTCAGCGAGTCTGACCACCCGATCCCGTTAGTCGCCTCTTACGACAAGCATAGTCGCTTTTTATGGCAAGTATGGGTTGCTGAAGGCCTATTCTACCCCGGGACCTTCACGGGTTGCTACTGAAAGTGAAACGAGGGTATGAAGCCGTGCGTATAAAGATTATACCATCTTGTCGGGTAGAGGAGATATCTATTATTTTGCAGGAACCGGAAAGAGATGGTTACCAGGCATGATTTAAAAGAGTCTATCAATACTTTTTGAATTAGTGGTAGATGTCAAATCTGAGGCAACAGTGCATAGTCTGTAGACTCAGTTACTATATTTATTACAAAACTGATGAAAACTTTTGATAAAACTTTCTAATAATAGCCTGCCATACCCAAGAATATCATGAGTTCTCTCTTAGGTTTTGGCACTGGAAACTTTAGCATGAACTGGCTGTACCTGGCCGTGCCCGACAATATGCCCTAAAACGTCAACTTGTGCCTTCCCAAATTCACACTTGGCTAGATTCACAATCAGTTTTGCTTGTGAAACTCAAGTTTTGTCTGGCCAACTCATTTGTTTTTGAAAGTCTCTCCCGAAATGTAGACATATAGTCGAACAGACTGATTTCGGGACTGTCACTGACCCATTGTTATTTTAAATGTTTCATTGGCCCACGCACACTGTGACCAAATACAAGCTCAAAGGGGCTAAACCCCATGCTTTCCTGAACTGACTCCCTGACAGCAAACAACAACATGTGCACACCCTCATCCCAATCTTTCTCTGTCTCAAAACAATGTCTTGATGATATTCTGCAAAGTTTAATAAGAACTCTACTGGAAGGTTCTTCAAAAGCCAGTATATGTTTCAAGAGAGCGGAAGGAATTTTTTTATTTGGTTTTCCAACAATTTGGCAGGCATGACAGGTCTTACAGAATTGAGCCACATCATGTCTCAAACTGGGCCAAAAGAAATGTGCCGAAATTTTCCCACAGGGTTTGTTTACACCTAGATGACCTGCTATAGGAATTTCATGAGCCAATGAAAGTGCATGCTTTTGAAAGAAATTTGGTACTAGTATTTGACGGAACAATTTCCATTCATCCTTCGCAGGAGCATCCGGCGACCAATATTTCCTCATCAGAACACGGTCCTTGTAGTGATAACAAACTGGAACCTTGCTAACCTTCTCAAAAGAAACAGCCTTACTAGCCAACTTCTGCACTTCAACATCCTCACCTTGTGCACTAAAAAGCTGCTCTCTGGATAGAATGTGATCACCACCTGACAAACAATCAGACTTATCAAGAAAACCTGAAGAGCTATTACTCTTTGAGGACAAGTCATCAGTCTCTACATCACACAAATAATGATCCATGAAAATACCTCACAAATCATAAATGGAATCATTCAGCAAAGAAGTCTTGGAAGAAATGCCTTTTGACATGGAAGGAGTCTCTGCAAAAGAAGGAAAAATACCTGGAAATTCAGTACTATCTGAACTCTCCGGAGAAACAGTGACAACTGGATCAGCACCAACTTTGGCCCCATAAGACCATTACCAATCAACAAATCGACACCTGGAACTGGGTGTGAGTAAGGAACACCAACTTTCACCACACCTGAAACCAGATCTGAAGTCAAATTTACAAAATGGAGAGGAGCAAAAGAATTGCCACCTATACCCTGAAGCGAAACATCTGAGGTAGCTGAGGACACATCAGAATAAGGTAAAATATCCTTCAAAATGAGATATTGTAGAGCTCCAGTATCCCTCAAGATAAAAACAGGCCTTGGGGTAGAATTATCTCCCATAGGTGACACAGAACCCTTAGAAACAAAAGCGCAAAAACTCCTTCTGAACTACAGAATCTAGGGACTTACTCTCCCTAATAGAACTCTCCTCAGAATCACCTAAAAAGAAAGGCTTGTGTGCGATGGATAAAAAAGCATTTTGGCAACCCGTGCCCTGATTTCTAAAATATAGTTTGCAACATGCAGAAATCAAAGGACCTGGCTTCTTGCAACATGTACAAACAGGATCAGAACCACTGGTAGTCTTAGGCTTAGATTGAAAAGTACGTGACTGCTTGCCACTAGAATTTGTATCTGGTCTAACACCACTGTAACCTGCATGTCCTGAAGTTTTACCCGTGGAAAAGCCCTTTTGGCCAGAAAAAAATTGCATTACCCGGAGACCTAAAAGAACTCTTGTGAGTCAAACAATAATCATATGCCACCGTTGCTGCCTTACGTAAGTCTTAAGGTCAGAATGAACACTCTGCTTGAAGTCTTCCATCAAAACTAATTGTCTCAAACCATCAAAATTTGTGAATTCCTTAGACCTACACCACCTATCAAACAATGTTTCCTTTTCTGTAGCAAACTCTACAAAAGTCTCATTGTCCCTTTTGTGAGCATTCCTGAACTTCTGACGCATAACTCATAAGTTTTCAAAACTGAACTCTTGACAAAATGATAGTCTGAGCTTTGTTGTACTGAACAAGGCTGAATAAGCATCCTGAACTTTACCCTTCAAAATAGTTTGTAATAACATAGTCCATGACGCCCTAGGCCACTTAGGGTTTTCAGCAACCTTTGCAAAATGTAGAAAGTATTTGTCTACTTCTTTCTCATTAAAAGGGGGTACAAGTCCAGCATGCTTTGCAATGTCAAACGATCTGATGGCTTAGAAGGGCTTTCAAGCTTTTTCAGTGCAATTTCTCTGTCAGAATTCAATTTCTTCAATTGTATTTCTTTCTCCATCTCAAACTTTCTCCATTTCTTTTTCTTTTTCTATTTCCATCCTTTTCTGTTCCATTTTCTTCATTTCCAAATAGTCTGAACATTCCTCTTGGATCATTTCCAAAACATCATGTTCAAAAGCTCCCTCATCAATATAGTGATACAACATACATTTCAAAATCTGAAATTTCCTAAATGCAGATTTGGCATCAAATTTGAGATGTGAAAAAAATGTGCAAACAAATCTGATTTGCGCAACTGACTGATCGTCTCAGAATCAGGAGACAATACAAACTTCTCAAGTTCAGACACCATTTTGTTGGTTCCACAATCAACTTGTTGCAAAACTGCAACAAATTGAAATACATTTTACAAACTGTCTCAAATGTCAGATGAATTCGATCCCGGACGAGGCCCCAGTTTTGTTTCGGTTACATTTTGACAATACAATGTCAACTCAGCAAAGTCTTGACATGCGAGAGAGAAAGAGCCATGCAGAATATAACACAGAGAGCAGCAGTTATGAAGATCAAGCGTTGATGGAGAGGATTTACTCCAGCAAATGTGTATTTCCGTGTCAACAACACGACAACAGGCCTTATATACGTATGGACGAAATAATTCAGTGTATATTACAGCTGCGTCCCATACGTTTGTGGAAGTCACAATATGAAATGAAAGGTTGCCTTTTATACATTTTTGTAATCATTTTTAGAATCTGTAATCCAAGTAGCTGTTGTTTTGTGATATCAGGTTAGCACTAATATTCAAATTACTAATATCCGGACTAGAAATTATTCAAATATATACTTTATTGCCACAAAATTATCGTTTAACATTCCGTCAATGATTTTCGGGGGACCACAGCTGTCAAGGAGAGGTGAGTTATGTTCAGTACCTATGTTTATAATTAACTGTTGAAATTCAAAGTGTTACAACATACTATTGCACTTACATTTGTGAAAGTAATTCGCCATTTCGGGAGAATATAGGCCTTTTGAGAAGGAAGCATAATATATAGTCAAAAATGTATAGTCTTTATACACATTCTTTGCACGTTCACTGATATTTGTGTAAATTATAGCATCTCTTTCCAATTCCTCTACCTCCTTTTAACTATAAAATCATGTTTCCTGATAGAAAATGGGTGGTAAAAAGCGACGAAGCTGGACCGTTATGAAAGGTGAGACGTTTTGGAGTGCCACAATGGAAGAAGATACTGTTTTCGGATGAATCGATCTTCAGATGTTTCAGCAACCGAAGGAGAATGAAGATCCGACGTTTGAAAAACGAAAGATTCCGTCTATATTGTTTGCAAACGACCGTGAAACATCCGCCTCAAGTTCACGTGTGGGGATTGATATCTGCAAATGGCCCAGGTGTGCTGAAAAAGGTGACTGGAATGTTGAACAGTGTTCGATATCAGCAAACTATATATAATCAATGACGTAGATATTCATGGTCGTTGTCTTGCATTTCCTGAGAAAGAATTCATTTTTCAACAGGACAATGCCCCTGCTCATGCTTCGAAATCAACTACTGATTTCCTACCTGCCAAAGGCATCCAGGTTTTACCATGGCCCGGGAATTCGCCTGATATGAATCCCATTGAGTGGGTCTGGGACATCATCGGTAAAAACGTCACCAGAGACTCCCCAACATCAAGTGATGGGCTGTGGACATCCTCCAAAAACACTGGTATAGTTTACCAAAATCTACCTTTTACAAGCTGTACCGTAATATGCCAAAAAAGAGTAAGGGCTGTAGTCACTGCAAAAGGTGGGGCAACATGTTACTGATTATATTTCATAATTATATCATTATTACCAACCTCTCGTTCATACTTTTCTTTAAAAATATGTTTACTCCGTTATATCTGACGAATCCACAAACTTATGGGACGCAGCTGTACTTCAAATTAAGTATGCAAATACTTCCATTTTACAGACCTCGCAGATAATGATGAACCATTGAACTTCCAAAAATATTAAATATTTCCTCGAGCGGTGGCTGTGAGAAAGTGAAGGCAAACGAACAACGTCTATTCCACAATCTGCCGTACTGCCATTCGGCTTTGGTTGCAGAAAATGTCATGGAAAGAGATTTGTTGAGCAGGAAATATGCCTGGGTTTATGGCGTTAAATGTTCAACAGAAATCATGACGAGCTCTATGAATGGACCAAGCTGTAGCGTGCATTTTTGCTCATTGCTACAAATGACACCAGCAAGTCGACTAAGTGCACATATCTGCATGCCCATTTGATTCAATGTCGGCGTGGCGGGACACCTGCTCCAGGAACGTCATAGGCCCTTATGGAGGAGTACTGATACAAACAACAAGGGAAAGGTCCTTGAAGATTTTCTCTCCAATAATGATTTATGCATCTTCAACGATGGCTCAAACGCTCGTCTCTATTCTGCCACTGGAACTTACTCTGTTCTTGGTCTATCATTTACAGACCCAAATCTTCTAAATGAGTTTGAATGGTCGGTCCATGATGACCTTTGTGGAAGCGACCACTTACCAACAATTCTTACTCCTATCAATCCCGCGGATAAACATTCTTCAACAAGGCAGAATTTTACTAAGGCAAAATGTTCATTCCAAACATTATGTTCGGAAAACCTTAAACCCGACTATTTCAGAAATGTTCCTGATCCCATGGAACTATTTTGAAAAGTCCTAAATGCCATTGGAGACAAAACCATTCCGAGGTCCTCTGCGAACTATGGTTTGATACAAACTGCAAACGAGCTCAAAAAAAAGGAAGAAAATACATATTTCCAACACTATCATACTGTGCTTAACCTAACTGCCGTTAAAATGACATATGCAAGGGTTAGACGCACCTTTAAGCAAATTAGATGCATGTCATGGAGGAAATATGTGTCCAAAATCAACTCCTGCACACATATGTCCAAGGTGTGGAACATGATTCTAAAGATTAAGGGGAAATGATTCAAATACGGTAGTTGCTGCCTCAAAGATGGCGACTCTCTTTTAATAAATAAAACTGAAATTGTAAACAAACTTGGTGAAACATTATAACATTAACAAACCAATCATCCTCATCAAATTATAACCCCTAGTTCCAGAGATAACAAACCCAACAAGAAAAGAAATCAGTCAAATCCACCATCAAAAGTTATACTAGGGACTTTGTGCTTAAAAAAGAGTGGGACACCAAGGTAGGAAGAAATAAACTTAATGAACCGAAGCCAACAATGGGTTATACCTACTTGTGTTGTCAGTCAAGACGGAATGAAGTAGTCTTACGATGATGTCGTATTGGCATCCGTTTTACTCATGACTACCTGTTGAAAATAGATGGACAGGTATAGGCCTCCCATGTGTGTCTCTTGAAATGAAATGTTCACCATCATGCATACTTTTCTTGACTGTGGACTTTTCTAATGCAAGAAACTCCCAAAATCTGAAAGATCTGTTTGCACGTTTGAGCGGGCACCTGATCGTAAATTGTCCGAGTGAAGTTGACCTGTATCATACATTGCAGTATTGTAAAGAGAATAACGAACTGCTTGCTTTTGTATTTGGTGCTATGACATTTTCTGTTTTAAAATGGTTGTAAACTGAAAATATATGATTTTGAAACAAAAAACGGTACTTAAAACGGTAATGACTCCAAACTTGATCTCGTCACTATATGTCCCCGTTATCTATCTATCTATCTATCTATCTATCTATCTATCTATCTATCTATCTATCTATCTATCTATCTATCTATCTATCTATCTATCTGTTCCTAATTAAGTGCTTTTAACATAATCATTCATTGTAAGAACCTTAGGAGAAGAGTTGAAAAGAACCTGTCCCAAATTCTTTTCACTTGTGAATAAAATATGTTTAAACAATAGTTAGTTTTGATGACAGACTGTGGTTGATCCACTATCAAGGTATAATCACGGTTTTGATGACAGGTTGTGGTTGATCCACTATCAAGGTATAATCATGGTTTTAATCACGGTCTCTATTTAACAATTCATTCCACCTTTCTGACAGAATCTATGGAGTCCAATCCATGATTATGAAGAATCTCTACTGAAATCAGAAGTTAGGAGATGGTTTCTATCACTTCATCGATAATAGAACATATGCGCACTTAATCATTAAACTGAAACGACAAAAATGTTTTTTTTACTCAGATGCAATCTCAACTTAAAACGTTCAGGGTAAAGCTATCCTTCAATCGTGTCGACGATGTCAGACTATACACGCACTGTTTGACAGGTAAAGATACAAGACCCTTTCATAATCGAGAAATAATATGATGATGATGATGATGATGATGGTGATGATGATGATGATGATAGGCGTTCATGAGCAAGGAAATTTAAATGTATTATCAATGTTAAAATCCGATTGTATGGGTCAAAATGGGACATCGCTAAGTGTTATGAGACAGCAAAATAGGAACATCATGAATTCAGTAACAAAGGTAGGTTGTAAACAGACCCTGTAAAGTAACCCTGTAATTGCTGTTGTAAGCAGTCGCACTGGATCCATATCTTCTCATTGTGTCTCGTACGTAACCCCGTCTGAAAGGCGTACGCTGCATATCGGTGTCATATGGCTGACGAGGAATGCTATTGACCTAATTCCATTCACTGTGACCACCAACTGTAGCCTATGCGTGCAATGTGGTGACGTCAGTTGCCCGAATAAAAGCTGATCGTTCAGGTTCGTGTCTCTTTCAATCCCCCGGATGCCGAGTTTTGTTTCATGCGCACAGTGTATATCAGTGTATGTTTGTCAAGGGTCTCACCAAGCTGAGCTGCAGTGGACTTCAGCAAGGTTGTGACAATTCTGATTCTTTTACTGATGAGACGTGATTTCAGAATGGATAGATGCATCTGCAGTTAACTTTGACAGCTGAGGCAACTTCAGAAGTCTTACTGTATTCAAAAGGTCAGTGTAACCGTTCTGTGTAGGTTGTGATATTATTCTGGGAAGGTCATTGAAATTTACATCTTTGTACCGAATATGATCATCAGTGATGTTCACTCTGTGAAATTCTCATGACCCATTAGCTCACATGATTGTATTGGTAACTAGTATTGTTACATTCACATGTTGGTAACTCGTATTGTTATATCCAGTCTGGGTAACTTGTATTGTTACATCTCCGTGTTTGGTAAACTGGTATTGTTATGGTCCCCAGGGAGTTGAGATTGAAAATACTATGTGCCCTTGTGATGGACATCCAATGATCGAGGGAAAAAACAAAGTGCCCTGGAGCAGTTGAACTAACTGGATATCGGCGCTATACAAATATCTGGTTGTATTGTATTGTTGTATTATTATATCCACGTGTCGGTAAGCCGTATTGTTACATCTCCATGTTAGTAACTGCGCGCTCTTCTATTATTTTCGATGTACCCCGTGTACAAGAGAGGTGCTTTGCAATACATCCCCCTACCAACAGCAGTTCATTCGGTATTTCGTGGTGGGTTTTTTTATATCTCGAATAACATTAAATGACGCATGATGCACCGATGTTTTGCGAATCAAAATCGATGAAAGGGAGATAACTCTAAATCTGCTTTTCTGGTGTCGCCCGCATTATCTAGCGATGGCTACTCTTTCCAATAAATAGATATCGACAAAACGTTCAAATGTAGTCCTGTGAATATTAAGAAGGGGAATTACACCGTGGCGACTTTACTAAGACAACACCTATGGGAGAAAGACAGCAATATGCAAGAATCGAATCGTTTGATTCACACAGTTTGAAGTGTACGATCCGATATCCATGCTTCAAACAATTCAAAATTAACATTGATATGTTGGGTAACATAAATACGTTGTTCACTGGTCGCTTCATTCCATGGGTTGAGGTACATTGTCACATCTACGTGCTGGTAACTTGTTCTGTTACAGCAATTTTCCAGCTGTATGGCGACTGTCTGTAAATAATCAAGCCTGGACTCACTCACTTACATCTCGCTCAAGGCCGGTAATATGAAGCGGGCAAGCACAGGCGTTGGGAAGCTGTGGAGGAATCTACACAAGTATTCCAGTACCGACACTGTAAGGGATATGGATAAAAATGCAAGACCATTTCAAGACATTCCTGGACCTAGAGGATTGTACAACATACCTTTTATTGGTGCCATGTTTTTGTTCAAACCTTTCAGTAAGTATGCTCTGCCGGGCAATGAGTGTAGGTCTATTATAATCAGCGTGGTCGCTCATGGTATCAGTCACAAGAGTGTCTGATCATCTGTGTAATCAAGCCTGTTGTCACTTAGCTCGAACGTAACAGAGAGAAAGACGGTAAAAGACAAAAACTCAAACACTACAGACATCCTCAATAGAAATCATCCGCATTGGGGAGTTTGTTGGATAAACGAGGTTCAGCTTGAAGAGATTGTACTGAATGCCAAGTAAACTGTTTTTGGTATTTAGTTTGTCGCCTCCTTCTGGACAATTTCAAATATACAAGGGCGACCAGTAATTATCTAGAATTAAGCACATAATCAACTGATTCATATCACCAGCACCAGCATACAAATTTTGGATACGACGACAAGCATACCTAAACTTGAACGATATTGACGCTCACGAACTAGTGAGTGTGGTTAGTTTTACAACGCTTTTACTGATACAACGGGGTGCCCAGGTGGGATACGAACTCACTTTGGTGTGACGAACGAATGCTTCAAGCAGTAAGTTACACCACTTCATGATTTAGGAAGTAATACATATTAGACCTGTGTACAATTATTTATTCATGTTCTAGTTACATAGCGCCGAGTTCCATATAGGCTGCTCACAGATCCTTTTTTTTTCCCTCGATCATTGGATGTCAGTCTCACCGTATTTACAATCTCAACTCCCTGGGGTTCATGTAACTCTCGCACTCTCTAGGCGTACCAAGTTAATCTGCCTTTCCCATCACTACGAGGTACCCTTTTACAGCTGAGTGAACTGGGACGCATAGTCACAGTACTTTGTCCAAGAATGTTCCATATACACATACTACTGTATTACAAAATATACACGCGGGATTCATTACCCATCATCACCTTGTTTCGGAAGGACGTCATTAATTTCTCTCCTCACTTCAGGTCAGGACAGCATATTTCTCGCACGAATAGCATTCCATAGCATTAATGTGTAGGGTTTGTAAATGGCTCCGAATGGAATAACTGTGGGTGGCGACCGTAAAGATAACTCACTCAATTAGTCTTCTACTTCCATCACTCACTCACTCACTTACTCTACAACTTCCAGCCAAATACACAGTGGAGACGGCCCACTTGTTGTACAACGCCCTCGTCAATCAGTACGGTCCTCTGGTCCGTGTACGCCTGGGTGAATGGGTGGTGCTAGTGTCGGATGTGGGGGATATGGAGACGGTGATGCGGAGTGAGGGGAGGTACCCCCGGAGGATGGAGCCCTACATTAACGTACTGCACTGTGAAAAATACGACATACCGAAAGGAGTTGGTAGTCTGTAAGTGTTGCACACTAACATATTTTAGCGATAGATCCTGGCAAGGATGAGGTACACACACGTAATTTCAACACCTACAAACACCGTTCATCAGTGTCACTTTGAATGGCGGATCGATCTACCCCTCATTAGACAAAGAACTGAAAATAGTGGGCAGAGACAAAAATGGTCGCTTAATATTCTTTTAATGATTTCGTCACTGATCAGACCCAGGTTCGATTTCTGGGACTAGTACGATGCTTGAAGCCCATTATGGTGTCATAAAAGTGCTGAAATATTGTTAAATTGGTATAAACACTGTCCGTTCTCTCACAATATTAAGGACCCGTGAAGGTCCCGGGGTAGAATAGGCCTTCAGCAACCCATGCTTGCCATAAAAGGTGACTATGCTTGTCGTAAGAGGCGACTAACGGGATCGGGTGGTCAGACTCGCTGACTTGGTTGACACATGTCATCGGTTCCCAATCGTGCAGATCGATGCTCATGTTGTTGATCACTGGATTGTCTGGTCCAGACTCGATTATTTACAGACCGTCGCCATATAGCTGGAATATTGCTAAGTGCGACGTAAAACTCAACTCACTCACTCACTCACAATATTAAGACTTGATCCTGTTCATAGCACAGATACTACTGAAGACAAATTTGTCTGATTTTGTAAGAAAAGGTTTATTTTTCAAATTACAGACTATGGAACTATGAATTAATACAATGTTTTGATTTTGTTAGAAACGTTATTGGCTTTAAATATGCGTATGTATAGCTGTAAGGGGTATATACAGTGAGTAATGTTGAATTTGCCCTGAAATAACTTGGTGTTTTAACCTCGTGACGCCCATTTCTTTTGTATTGTGCTAATCCTCGTTGTTGACTAAACCTTGGTACTGTTTGCTCATCATTACGACCGCTTCATATTAATCATGTATTTGTAAGGTGTTCACAGAAACGCAGGATGAGGTATACGGCCCACGGAAACTGCATTATATATACTCGGAAAAAAGTTAAGCTGCCAGACACTTTTAACAGACAGCAATGGTGCGCACACATAGTATGTTTGAAAACCTGACAGTTTCCTTCAACGTTTTAGTTTGATATGGAGCACAACAAAATCACATGTTTTGCCTAAAACATACCTCTCCCAAGTATGTAGCTCGAGAAAGGATCAGACAACATGGAGCGTGTGTGATGAGATAAAAGCGTTCATTTGTACCCTGGGAACAATGTGCGGTACATCATCTGACGTCAGCATGAGTCGTCCTTCAAGTCTCCTTGGTTTCCCAGTGTTTTCTGACCAAACCTCTGACAACAACTACTGCGCGGTGTACATTTATTTCCTTGCCATTTGCTAAGGACACACCGGTGTTATGCAAACTAATAATTTACCGTCTTTTGCCATCGGAATACCTTGTTCGTAAGGCAGCGGCACGAAACCCCACGCAGATGAAAAGGAAACACGTGCAACGTGCACAGACTGCACGTTGCCTGTGCACATGTGCCAGTAGGTGTGTTTGGGAGACACTTTCTACCAGGTAAACTTGCAAAAATTCTTAAATGAACATTGTTATCATAGTGTCCTCATACACATGCTGTACTGGAACATATATCCGTAAGTGGTCAAAATATATTTAGTAGACGGTGCTCAACCTTTTTCCTTATATATATAAGGAATTATGAAACCTTTTACCGGATATGAACACGTGAACTGGAACTACCCTTTATTCATTTCACTACTTGCATAAATTGGAACAGTTGTAACATAAAATGTGAGCATAAAGTGAGAAGGTGTGGAAAGGTTTGGGTTTTACGTTTTGGAAAACATTCTGAAAAAACTGGCAGAAGTTTAACGTCGCACTCAGCAATATTCCAGCTACATTGGGCGGTCTGTACATAGCTGAATCTGGAACAGACAATCCAGTGATCAACAACATCAGCATCGGTCTTCGCATTTGGGATACGGTAACCCGTATCAACCAAGGCAGTGAGTCTGACCACCTGATCCCGATTGCTGAAGACCACTTTTGACCAGGGTATTCAGGCGCCTATTCCAAAAGAACCTGAGCAAGTCTTAGACCATCTGAAAGATCTTTTTTCTGGAAAATTGTCTTGTATTCATTGAATGGACGAAGGAAGAAAACATGTCTGATTTTCATGAATTTTCAGAAATTCAGTCGATTTTCAATGTTGTCTAGTGAGTCAAAATGGGTTTGTATACCTCGTCAAATCATTCTGAGGACGTAATTACGATATAAATTACATCTGGAGATGTACGTTTAAAGCCATTTTACATTCTTCAACATTTGCCTCTTATTCCCCAGAGAAGGAGAAGAATGGCACAAATATCGAAGTCCTTTAAATGCCCGGATGATGAAGATACATTCAGCGCATCAGTACCTTCCGGTACAGAATGAAGTCGCAGATGATCTCGTAGCTCAGATCAAACTGGGTAAAATCCAAAAAGATGGCGCACTGGAACTGTTTTTCAGATATGCATGTGAAAGTAAGAACCCTGCAACAGGTACCATATAAATATTTAATATAGAGTAAGTTATCATACAAGACACGTAATCAGTGTTCAGGCTGTCCTCATTTGAGCCATCTCATGTGAAACACGTCACACCTCTCCTGAGGTAGGGGACATTAATAGGCACATACCGAGTGAGTAATTGTATACATGTATATACTTATCTCAACATTACGCAATAACCAAGTTAAATCTTATGTTTGCACAATATAATACGAGGCCAGACAATCCAACTGTTGACTGGATGAGCAGTATCAAAGACATCGCGTTAGCACGGTGACCAGATCGTTTGTAAAGGGTTCTGGGTACACTCAAAAAATGTGAAAGGAGATCTTTTTCTGAGAGATGAAGCTTCCACGCTTCTGAAATATATACAAAATATTAGTCTCATTGCCAGTTTGCCGGTCGTAAGAGGCGGCTTTAATAGACAGGGAATTCCAGCTAGGTCACTTACTTGTGTTTCAATATACCCCGAAGACGCGAATTGTTGCTCATGATATCAATCACTGGATTTATTGGTTTTGTTGAGCAAGACACAGTATAATGCATTGTTTGTTGTGACAACAGGCATCAGCGTCATCGCCTATAACAAACGTCTGGGTTACCTGAGTCCCAACATAGAGAATGATCCAAGCAAACTGCAAGATCTAAAGGACATCCAAACCATGTTTAAGCTGATGAATGAAACTCTAACCATTCCCCACATTTTACTGAAAGCTCTGCCATGGAAGGCTAAGAGGGAATACAACTCTGCCGCGAACCGTATCATCAGGTAAATACAAGCCAAATGCTCCATGCTTGTTGTCAAATACAATGTACATGGACATCTCTTTGAAAACTTTGAGACTTTCAAACTTCACACGATGAGATATATATCTTTCTTGGCATAACGTTTGGAACTGTCCTTCCAGTAAAACTGTTTTATATCAAAATACTCTCTTGACAAAGCTGACCAAGTCTTATTCTCATTTACCGCTATGAACAGCGTGTGCACAAAATAGATCCCCTTTAACGCTTTATTATATAAATATGACACTCAAAACATGCAGAATGTATTTTGTTTATAACCTTCCAATATTTGTCATTGACAGTTCGCTTTTGGTAGAGCAAAGAAGCTTAAACACAATATTTCAAGCTATTTTAAAGCCGTTTTCTACCTTCGGAGGTTGTACAAAATGCATTTAAACATCCAAGGAACATGTACATACTCTTAGTGTCGTTCCTTGATTAAAAGTAGAAACACCGCCATATAGATGCAATAGCTGGAAGTGCGGCGTAAAATTAAACTCACTACAACTGAAAACCGCCCCGTCTTTGTCTTTCGTTGATAATGTCAGCCACGTGTGTGAGGAAAGCTCAAATATTACTACTTGTTCGTAATTAAATTTTTCACCGTTACATTTCCAAAACAATGTCGTCATGCCTACCTGGAATTGTTTATTGTAGGTGTATTCACCCGGATACCCTCTTTTCACTCATACCAACTATACTATTCTCATTATATTCTGCATGGATTGTGAAATATATTATTGCAGTCATGCTACAGACTATTACTCCAATACTCTGGCGAACATCAAGCAGAGACAAAACGACGGCGTCGTGGACGAGAACAACTTCATGATGTCTCTGTTGATGCTGGACAAACTCTCGATTGAAGAGATGGGATCGGTCGCATTCGAACTGTTTAGTTCTGGGACAGAATCGGTAATATGGATAAATCATTCAGTACACAAATATGATTGTACATTTGCATGCGATCCGAAATTCACTCTTTGCTGATAACCGGATAGAAAATTCGAGTTAGATTCGAGTTAGATTTAGTCTTCGCCAACCCGTGGTAGTCCTGAGAAACGGATAACGGTATAAGTATTCATGATGTCAATCACTAGATAGTGTCCAGAGCAGTGATTTGCATACCGCTATCATAAAGATGAAATGCTGTCAATAAATGGTATGTAGACGTTCAAAAACTGGCATCAGAGCATCAGGAATAAATGTCCAAATAATCATATAATCCTTGTGTAATATCGCTCTCCCTACAACATGATGTATACGTTTTTTCATAACTTTATTTTTTATGTTTAACAATAAGCTGATAATTCATAGTTTAATACACATATTTACACGTGAAGGTCCGGGTTATAATTCTGACCTTCACTCACCCTGCCTGTCGTAAAAGGATGTCAGGCTCGCTGAAGTGGTTGACACATGTGATCAGTTCCCAGTTGCGCAGATAGATGCTCATGCTGTTGATAACTGGATTGTCTGGTCCAGACTCGATTATTTCCAGACCGCCGCTATATAGCTGGAATATTCCTGAGTGCGCGCAAACCCAAACTCTTTCACTCAATGCACATATTATCTAATCCAAATTGGTATTACACTTCAGTAGCTGATAGTTATGGTTTTTAAAGATGTATTGTTCAGGTAAATATTAACCAGTCTGAACATATTAACAACATTGACATATTAACCAGTATTTCATGAATTTGGTGAATTTTGTTAAGCATGCGATATATCTAAAAAAATATCTGTCTATAATATATGTATTGGAAATATCTCTTTTGATATTTTGGAAATGTGATGGTCGTTTCGATAATTTACATTTAGAAATGTTGAATTTAGTTCTATTTGTGATTAGACTTTCATCATTTTGCTTTTCATAATAGTCAAAATAGGATATGTTAGTGAAATGTAGTTTTATTCCTGTTCTCTCTTCTATCCAGTCTTCAAATTTAAGTTGTAGTCGTGGTCAGCAAAGAAATATTGTAAGGTGTACACAGTTACACCACCCAACACATAACACGTACCTGTCCGTTGTGTTCCCAGACAGCGCGGAACCTGCAAATGGTGCTGTATTATCTTGCACGTAATCCGGACAAGCAGAACAAGCTCTTTCAAGAAGTTATTGAGACAATTGGACCACGAGCTCCACTCACGACAGAGGCATTGGGGAAGATGAAGTACATATTTGCTTGTATGAAAGAGTCGTTCAGGTACATTGCCATGTGTCCTCTGAGTCCTATCACAAATGTGTTCTGATTAATATAGTCTTGTTTTGTTAATATCTTTGGCGGCAGTCACTCTGTTCCTATACTTCCTTTACTCTATAACAGCCTGGGACAGTTCTGTTTTTCATAACGCCGCTCAGATGAATATATAGTCTTAGTTGGTTAATATCGTATGTGACAGTGTCAACACTCTGATGATGTACCTACTTTATCACAACTTGGGTCAGTTCGTACCCGCCCTGAAAAGTGTACCTGCTTTATGAGTACTGCCTGGAAATTAATTAACTGGATCAGAATATTTGTATTACGTGTACCACTGCTCCTCATTACGAACTATTATTTGTTTCAGACTAGCTTATCCTATACTGTCTGGTCCACAGCGATATATAGCTACGGACATTGTGCTTCAAGGCTACAGAATACCTGCAGGAGTAAGTTAACCATGGACTCCGATCACCGCCTTCAATACACTTGCTTTTTCTCTTGACCACACGCCAAATTCTAATTCTTTACCTTTTCATTAACTGTATATATCCACTTCATGTATGCAGTATAATTACATTCCGTAGTACAACAGTTTCATTTTTGTAGCCACCATATAGCTGTAACAACTAAAGTCAATCACTCACACATCTTTAAAAATACTTTCCTTAAAAAGTGCAGTTTTATGTATATTTCGTATTAAATAGATCTAAATTCACAGACGAATTCTGTTTGATGGAAACACTACATCGAGGCTGGTTCGATCATATGTGTGCAAAAGCAACCTGGCACTATATTCGACGCTTATATATAAGACGCTTCACGCGGAAAGTTACTTCCTTTCATGAACCTGCGTCTTAAGAATCCAGCTGCTTAGAATGCCACAGTGTGATAAAGATGATTCACCTTTGTGCGTCTTACCTGCGAAAATGCATTCAGAAACCCATGCTTGCCTTTAAAGACGACTATGCTTGTCGTAAAAAGCGACTAACGAGATCGGGCGGTCAGGCTCGCTGACTTGGTTGACACATGTCATTGGTTCCCAATTGTGCAGATCGATGCTTATTTGTTGATCACTGGATTATCTGGTCCAGACTCGATTATCTACAGACCGCAGTCATATTTGCTGAGGGCGGCGTGAAACTAAACTCACTCACCCTTGCGAAAATATCGTACACGTCTGTTTGGAACACAAAATAGCTATTGTCAGGCCGCTTGGAACAGTATTTGCGTTCTCCCACGACGTGATACCTGGAGAATGACAGTTACTTCTTAATCAGTTCATGTTCACACAGTCCTAGAAACTCTCTCAGGTTTACCAATTCATTCTTATCATTCTCACATCGAATTTGCTACTGACGCTGAGTGGATCTTTCACGACAGTTCATGAAGATTGACCGTTTTCCGGCGTTTCCCTTCCAAATTAGAAATAAAACACTTTGTTTAAACCCACAAGTTAATGCCAACTGAAATAACAATCTTGGATTCATACTGACAATCTAACGCCTCATCGACTCACTCATACATGTCCAGACATCTGTAGCCATGATGAACCAGAAAGTGGCGAAGGACGAGAAGTACTTTCCTAACCCGGAAGCATTCCTTCCCGAGAGGTGGCTCCGAGACGAGACAGGAAGAAGAATGGTTCCCATCCCGTCATCCGCTGTACTTCCGTTCGGGTTTGGTCCCCGTCAGTGTCTAGGGAGAAGGTTCGCCGAGCAAGAAATAGATCTCGCACTCACAAAGGTATTTCACACAATTACATTTCGGCCATGGGTATGGCTTCTTATCAATATACGCTAAAGTTTACCCCATTTCAAAAGGCTGCCATAAGGTTACCGCGTTGCATAGTTGCAAGAACGGGAAGTATTTAGTTGCTCCCTAAATCTATTTTAGATCCTAACATCGTTCCGATTATGATCCTTGGTCACTAGTATCATATCCGTGCTCAAATAAATGTAGGCCTCCTAAGACTTTGGCCGGGTTCCTCAACGAACCGATGGCCATATCGCATGTGATCGTTTTGTGAACCGGGGACATGGAATTTAACGGATGTAAAAGAAAAAGTATTGTGCAAACACATATAGGTTATGAGTGTGTTTTGGGGTAGTTAATATCCGTCATTAGGATTACACATTGTACTTAGTGAGCCTTGGCGCGCTAAATACATAGTGTTTGTTCCTAATGCAGGATATTAACCATCTCCAAACACACGAGTGTGATAACCTGTTTATCATACAATGTTTTTCGTACTTTATGATTTACGAAATGCGTTTTCATTTGCCACAAATCAAGAAACTAAACTTCTTGGGATGTGCCCGCATATCTATGACGTCACAAACATGTGCTTAGTACTAATACGTTAAGCCACAAGTCCAGTCACATAATTTTCTCCTGATCACTCAGCTGACTGCGTTAGGTCATATAGTTCCATGTAAGTTATGTTAGAACACATGTTGTTCTCAAGATATCTTAGTTTTCGTTTGAAAAAACAAACCAAAAGGTAAGCTTTTGAACAACAAAAACACTTTAATGTTCGCGTGACATTCTGCACCTGGATTTCTGTGCCGTTCCCTCTCAAACACTGACACTAAGGGAACTGATGCTGGTATCCTCGTAAGCCTGTAAAGTTTAATATGCCCCATCTGTCAAAACCAGGCATAATTTTCTGTGCTCAAAGCACTGACAGTGCCGTAACCACGACCGTCATACCGGACATGTTCGCCTACCCATGGCGCCATATTTGTTTCCACTGTTAAAGTAGTCCCTAATATTTGTATATGACCTCTCTGATTTGCATCGATGTCCGTATATGTCCCTAACGAATATCGAAAATATCCGTTGGCTTTATCCTGAACATTGTATGATAAAAATATTTATAGGTCTTCACATTAAACCCAAGGAAAATGTCGTTTCTTGCTCTTTGCACTCTTTAAGTAAGGCTCTGTGAGGAAGGCAGACAGAATATACTGACGATGCAATGGACCCGTGAAGATATGGCCTGCCGTAACCCCTGATTGTCCTAAGAGGCGACTATCGGGATCGGGTACTAGTATTTAGTCTTGGTTGATACAAGTCATCGTGCATATGTAACTGCGTGGATTGATACTGATTCTTTTCATCACTGGATTTTCTGGTCATTTACAGACATAAAGCTGGTATACTGCTGAGTTCGGCGTAAAACTAAACTCACTCAAACAAGAATCAAAGCTCGTAAGGCCCAGAACAATCGGGTGGCGATTGCGTTTTAGTGAATTAGTGCAATATATATAATAAGGTTTATGCCAGTTGCAGCAATATTCCAGCAATATCACAGCGGTGACAACAGAAATAGGTGCTATATATTGTAACCATGTGAGGGATTCTACCCATACCCGAGCATTTAGAACGCTGGTTATGCATGTTTGTTGTTTAAACCCCTATCAACTGGTATTTTAACTACCAAACGGAACGGCGTGAGTCGAAGCTGATCCATCCACTGGTTTATTATACCACTCTGGAATGTATGCACGCTGCTGTGTTAAACCCGTTCTCTTCCCAGAGGTTACTGATATCTTCCTATGTATTTGTTTGTTTCAGATAGTGCAGCATTTCCAGGTGGACCTCGAGCATGGCCATGAAGATGTAGAATTAAGATACAGGATATTTGTAGGGACCAAACATCCCATCCGCTTTATCTTCAGGACGAGGTCATGACATCCTACTGGTAAAGAATCGGGTTCCTGAAAGAATTTGGCAGTGTACAGTCTGGTCTTGATGATTGTGGCAATGTACAGCGTGTCTTTGTACAGACCGGCATTGAAGAATGTGGCAGTGTACAGTCTGGCATTTAAGAATGTTACGATGTACAGCTGGGTCTTAAGGTCATAAGGAATGTTGCTGTTTTCAGTCAAGTGAGGTAGTCCGGCATAAAAGACAGTTTCTTAAACAAAGATTGTTCTTTTTATTTTTGCGAGACAAAGTATGCATTTTTATCTAGAGTTGGTCTGTTGTTTTTAATTTGATTGTAAAAACACAAATATACAAACGCGTACAATCGCGAATCGAAAGCGCAGCATTTTGTACTTGGGCTTTCTTCCTCCGAACCTGGCAGACCGAACCTTATCAGCGCTGGTGTGTGTTCACTCAAGTGTAGCAAAGAGTTTTCACTGGCTGGCTTGTTTGCCGATACGCAGAAGGCCCATTGTGTGGATACAGAGATGATTTGTTTAATTGACATTTCAGACGTACATGTATGGTGAGTAATGAGAAAGATATTTGTATGGATAACAACTTCCTTTATTACATACAATGCGACGTTTCGATATCGATTCACATACCGTTGTCAAGCAAGACTGATAATGGTACATGAATCCATACCGAAACGTGGTAACGGTTTTTTATCCATAAATAATGTATATAATAAATGATCTCTGCATATCCGTTTGATCCAATCAACAAATACTTGCATGGTGAACTACTGCGTTCGAACACACACGCCCACTGGTGCTACCATTGTGACGAGTGGTAGCAGGTGTCCTCGACAACCAGTACCATGCATATATTCATAACATGCGTACATCCTCTCTACCAATAACAAACAAAACAGATATGTCATGATTCAAACGACTTTTGTGACCTGGCTTAGATTATCCTATAATGCCGATTCCTTCCCACGATAGAAAATAAAGTGCAACCGTTTGATGGTACTTTATTTGTAGACAGATATTCAATCAGTCTTTTCTGAGCAGGAATCCGCTAAACTGCGACCATTGCCCTTGTCGCAATGGACAGTTACCACCCTGGTAGATCTTCTTGATGAACACGTGGTTACCTTTGTTGACATGGACGATGGCGCTCAGAGTGGTACTGGTCCAGCTGGTGGGAACAGTCACCAGCGCTTTCACAGAACCCTTTGCAAACAGCGAGTAATCGCAATTACCTTTTTCAGTCGATTGTAGAAGTGCCCTGAACTGATAATAACCTGTAATACAAGGACCAGAGTAGTATACCCCGCATCTAAAAGTCAGTAAACACTGAAGCTGAACTGAGTTGTTTCTTTTGCTGTACGTGTATGAGATGTGAAAAAAGACGGATGTTCCGATACCATTGTAACCTGCAAAGGTGATGTTGTTAGGTCCAAGTCTGTTAGAGCTGGACCGACCGACTTTTGACCAAAAAAGACGTTTTATACATGTAACTATTGTGGATTTGTTTAATTCCTTAATATACCGATGAAGAAGTGAGTCCACTTAATAAAGGAAACTGTCTCATATAAAAAAAACTGAAGTTAGATACACGGTATACAAACATGAATTTAGGATAAGACAAAATATTATTCTTACCAGATACAGGAACAGAAAATACCCCAGATGAAGGGTTATACCCACGACCAATGTTGACATCAACGCTGCTAAAGGGAATGATGCTGCCAACACCAAAGTGATAAGCTGCAACACTGTTCGATCTCTTTGGTAGGGTTGCCTTAAAGTACACCACGGGATCTGAAAGGATATCAGAACATGCATTTTTAAGTTGTACTATGCAGTCAGTAAGTATTGTTTTTGTCGTGCAAGTTTATTGAATGACCTTTGAAACTCGGTTGACAGCCCATGAAGGCCACATTTGAGGAAAATAGAGTGGCAATGGGTATGGATGAGTGATCGTGTCAATGTGGCTCTCCCGGCAATACTAATCCATGTTAACATAAATAATGGATATCAAACTAGCTGCCTCGCGTAGGTACCCAAACACCTTTTTCCCAATTATTTATGATTATACAACCAATTACTTCTTTGAAGCATTTTAACTTACGGGAGAGTCAAAAGAGTTAAATGTTTTGTCCTTTTTTTCATAACTGTTTGATACAAGAGGAATTGTTGCTTCAGTTATTATGTTCACATTCATGCTAAAGACTGAAAACCAATATAGAGGAATAACCATTTATTACACGATTATACTTAGAAACCTGACAACTCTTTCGATTTCATACCTGTTTTTCAGCAAACTTTATAACTAGGTTTTCCAAACTGTATTTTTTGCCGTGTTATGTTTAAGATCTGTTGATTTGAGGTTGAACCGTAACAATAATTTTCTTGTAAATATTTTGTCTTAAGGTCTCTGTTGAGCCAATATACCACTGTTTGCAGCGAAAACGTACCAATGAATTTCACTTTATTTTTAAAGTTAAAAACTGACGTGACAAAAGGTTTTAAGAAATGAACACAGCACCAGCAAAATATAAACACTGAGAAGTCTGAGTTTTTTAAATATTTTTGTATTAAACAAACAAACGCAAATACATACAGATTCACATGAGCGGTTTCATGTGCAATGCAAGTGAGTCAAATCTACCGTATTGAGTCACAGTTATAATGCCAAGTCACCGAAGTCTCGATGTGAGAGTGAGAAACAGTTATGCAGAATGCAAAGTCAGGCAGCAGTTATGTAGATCAAGCGTTGATGGAGATAGGCAGATGTTACTCCAATAAATGTGGATATCCGTGTCCGACAAGACGACAACTAGCCTTTAATCAACAATTCCTGAAAGTTCGAGCACTTATGACTATCGCCATTTACGTGGAAGGCTCTAGAACAGTCTCCCGGAAGTACGCACAAATAATAGAAACATAAACCCAAGGAGGTAACTCTAAAGCACTTTCGGAAAACCTGCTGCCAAAATACTAAAAGTGGTTAACATTTATGATACGAAATGTGACCCGTAATAATTATCATTCAAAACGCTAAACGTTGTGACCCAAAAATAATTATTACGTAATCAATAACACAATTTATAGATACACTCTCGTAACACTTTCCCCATTAAGGAAAAGAAACTTTCTGTTACAATCATAACAAGATAACAAACATAATAACATGACATGTAATAATGTCAGTAACATGAGAAACATGTTGCAGAATTACAATGAAAAAATGCAGAAACATGCATACAACATCATCATGTCATAATACATTTACAAGTGCATCAGCACAAACATTGTCTTTGCCTTTAATGTGTTTGATCACATGACTGAACCCTTGCAAGGTCAAACTCCACCTCATAAGTCTTTGGTTCTTGTTCTTCGTCTTATGAAGAAATGTCAAGGGATTGTGACTGGTAAACGCTTCAGATGGCAAGATAGTGGTACCTAGGTACACCTCAAAATGCTGTAAAGCTAACAGAAAACCTAATGTCCCTTCTTGAAAAAAAAACAAAACTGGATGATCAATTCCTGAATCATCCTCTTTAATCAGACAACACTTGCCCCTACATCACTGGCATCAATTTGCAATTTAAATGCTTTCTCAAACTTTGGTACCTGCAATACTGGAGAATTCATCAGTATGGCTTTGACTTTTTCAAATGCAGTCTGACAACTGCTATCCCACTGGAATTTTACCTTTTTCCCCAAAAGGTTTGAAAGTGGTGATACAACATCTGAGAGATTTTGACAAAACTTTCTGTAATAGCCTGCCATACCCAAGAATCTCATGAGTTCTCTCCTAGACTGGAAAACATACAATTGCTTCCACTTTAACATGAACTGGCTGTACCTGACTATGCCCTACAACATGCCCTAAACATTCCACTTGTGCCTTCCCAAATTCACACTTGGCGAGATTGACAGTCAACTTTGCCTCAGACAGTCTTTCAAAAAAACCATGAGTTCTTTTCAGTTGGTCTACCCACTCCATTTTGTAATCGATGACACCATCCATGTTAGCCTCAACTCTGTCAAGACCAGATGTCACATTGTTGACGAGTCTCTGGAACGTCACTGGTGCGTTCTTCAGGCCAAACGGCATCGCCTTGTATTGATACAGTCCATCTGGCGTAGGGAATGCCTATATTTTCTTTGCACAGTGTGTGAGTGGAATCTGCCAGAAGCCCTTCAGTAAGTCAAACTTTGCACATATAGCTACCTTGACCAATGTGATCAATGCAATCGTCCACTCTCGGAATAAAATAAGAATAAGTTTGTGAGAGTGGATTGACAGCTTTCATCTCAGCACAGCAGCACCAACCACCTTCACCACTCTTTGGCACAAGAAGACATGGTGAACTCCATGCACTGTCACTGGCTTCAATAATGTCATTGTCCAGTATGTATTTCACCTCCTTCTGTACAATTTCACGCTTCGCTGGAGTCATCCAATACAAGTGTTGTTTTAAAGGCACAGCACCAACCACGTCTATATCATGGATAACAACATCAGTTCGACCAGGCAAGCCAGGAAATAAGTGAGACAACTCATGAATCAAATCTGAAATGGGACAATTTGGCATGCCTGACAACTCATACAAAATTCAGCCACATCTTGTCTCAAACTGGGCCAAAAATTGTGCCAAAAGTTTCTCACAAGTTTTGATTACACCCAGATGACCTGCCATCGGACTTTCATGTGCCAATGAAAGTACACACTTTTGAAATAATTTTGGTACTACAATTTTGATGATGCAATTTCCATTCATCCTCCACCAGGAGCATCTGGCGACCATCCTTGTAGTATTAACAAACTGAAACCTTGCTAACCTCCTCAAAACAAACTGCCTTACTCGCCAACTTCTGCACATCAACATCCTCACCCTGTGCACTAATAAGCTGCTCTCAGGAAAGAATGTGATCACCACCTGACAAACCATCAGACTTATCAAGAAGACCTGAAGAGCTACTACTCTTTCAAGATAAGGCATCATTCTCTACCTCACACAAAGAATGATCCATGAAAGTACCTGACAAATCATAAATGGAATCATTTGGCAAAGAAGTCTTGGAAGAAATGCCATTCGACATTGAACGAGTCACTGCACAAGACAGAAAAATACCCGGAAATTAATCCTCCAACTTTTCTTTACTAACTGAACTCTCAGGCAAAACAGTGACAATTGTCTCTGTTTGTACAGGAATTTCTACTTGGGTTGGCAAAATCAAAACAAGGTAATCTGGCAAAGAAGTTTAACTTCAGCTTCATGTGTTTGAATGATTTGATATGGTTCAATAACCATTCCAATTCCATTCCTCAGATTTACCCACCTGAAGTTGAAATTATGGAGGCATCTGTTTCATATTTTGATCTCTGCTTAAAGATTCAGAGTGACAAAACACTCTCAACAAGGCTGCATGAGAAAATGGGTGAATTCAACTGTTCAATGGTCAACTGCACTTTCATGGTGAGCAATATTCCAATATCTCCAGTTTTGGGTTTTACATTTCACAACTTTAGGAACAATCGAGCGTGCTCCTTTCAGAAATATGTCAAAGAGTGTCATGCCATGTTCGTTCTGAAGGTGTACGATTAGTTTAACAACATTTAAGGCCTTAGTAAAGTTTTCAAAAGGTTTAATGGCAGAGCTGTGGAAGACATTTCGAAAATTGATGCATCAGTGACAAAACTGATAAAGTTCCCTATTTTGACGTATTCCATACGTTTCCATTATTTTAGGTGAACAACTGGTTCGACGTTTCGACTTTGCATGTGGTTATTTCAGGTGCCATTGGTGGTGCAGTATATGCTCACATTTTCGCGAGCACCAACTAATCATAACTAACCATGGGGCTGTGTGGTAGCCTAGAGGTAAAGCTCGTCACACTGAAGATTCGGATTCGATTCCCCACAAGGGGAACATAATGTGAAGTGCATTTCTGATGTTCCCCGCTGTGACATTGCTGGAATATAGCTAAAAGTGGCGAAAAACCATATCCATTATTTCATAGTGATTTATCAGCACATCTATCATCATACCGCATTATGACAATCAGTGGATTGTCTGGTCCAGACTCGAGTTATTTACAAACAACATCGCACAAATGTAATACTACTGAAACAAATGTGTACCCAAGTGACAATATATGTGTGACAATTTACATCGACCCAATCATGATTTCTTATGAATATGGAAAGTGCTTTGTTTTCACTTCTCTTTAAAACGTGAGCTTTTCTATGTGACGCAGTCTTACTGTGAAAAACGTTACTGATATATTCATCTATATTTATATCTATACTGATGTTATATTTGGTGTTACACTTTCTCAGCACTTTTATTAGGTGCCTGTCTCTGAGAGTGTGGATAGCCGCATGGGTTTCAACCTGATACAAGTATTAGAATCGGTACTTAGACAAAACAATAATCCCAAATATATTATATGTCACATGTCACAAAATTGTTATAACGCTGTGACAGGCCGGCAGCAGAGTTTAAATCACCTAAACGGCAGTGTTTATCTGTTTGGCTCAGAAGCGGGCCGATGAATTGCAATGTAACTCGAAAACTAGTAAACATTACATACTCAATTAAACGCTGATCAGAATCAGAACAAAATATTTGAACACGTCACAATTTAATTCTGGACTCACGAAAGTCCAGAAACTCTCCGCACTATGGCCACTCTCTCACAAGGAATTTGGTAAAAATAAATATGCAGCTATTATGTATATGTGCTAAGGATGAAAAAATGAAAAACACTTTTTTCAAAAACTCAAAATTTTAACTCGCTCGCCCATGGGCGGAAAGTGGGCGAGAATGTTCCATTTCGTCCAGAATAAATGTTTTGGAGGTTGTAAATGAATGAAAACATGTTAATAAGTATCATGACACAAATTTCAGCTCGTTGTGACTTGATTACGCTAACTGAGAGCGATTTTAAAAAATCTGGCCCATGGGTGAAAAATATACTGGCCCATGGTCGAGAATATTTACTTTCTCTGAAAATACATGTTTTTCCATGTTTTGCAGTTTTTAAATAAATGAAAGTATATTTATTAGTGTCGTGACACGAAATTCAGCTTACACAAGAAAAAAAATGGTGATTTACAAAAAATTACAAAATTTAAATGTCATATTTACAAACATTTACAACGATTGTAAAGGTGATGTTTACAAGGCTTGTAAATTTTTGTAAATTTAGGAAGGATTTAACCACTACTTCTTTCAATTTTGCCACATCTCAAGAATCCCCGTGACTTCCTAATTTATTATTTCTTTTGCTCTGTTTGAGTTCTTACTGTTGATATGCATAATGGATTTTGCATGTGACATATGTATTTATGAAAACTGAAGGAATAAGCCATATTTTGTATAGTCCATTTGTGCTTTATATCAATGCAACTGCGTCTGGTGCGTGAAAACATGAAAGTTAATGTGTACGGCCAGCATTGATCTATATACCAAATACTTGTGCCTGTTAAAGCAGATGTCTTGCCTTTGTTCGAGATCATCATCCCAAGCTCATGTCGGTGATTTTACCACTCTACTCCGTGGGAACTATATGCATTCTCTAAATAACACCTGTCACTAGACCTTTTTTGTTAGTGCTCATTAACAGTGTTATGCAATTGGCGTATTCAAGAAATCTCATAAACATGTCAATAGATAATTGGTTGTGATGTCAGTACGTGTGGATTGGAGCAAATACTCAAATGGATTAATAAAAATCATTGTGTAACAAGATTTATATAATCATTTACAAGAAGTATGTTACAGAATATTTAAATGGTGCGTGCCGGACTAACATTTGTTTGTTTATGTTCGGCGTACATAAATTTTTAATGTATCATTCATACATAAAACATAACTTACATAACTGTACACTCTGCTTTGCATTTGATAACTTTCGTAAATATAAGAAATTCTTAAAGTGCTACACAATCATACATCATCAGTGTCAACAGTCATAGTTCACTTCATACACAACTGACTCAACAAGGTTTCCATACTCTGTCATGGTCTTCCTTTCTGCTTGAAGATGTTTTCTTGTCTTAAGTCTATGGTATGGTTGTATGTTGTATGGTACCGGTGTCGATATAAACTGTAAAGCTGTTCACAATCCCATTTCATTTTTTATCAATAAAAAACAAACACAATAATTAAGCATTCCCTCTGTTGGTGATGGCTGTGTGGGATTAGTTAAACGACCAAACCCAGTTGAGCATGCCTTATAATCCTCTTACTCTTAAAATAAACAACTTCAGTCCAAAGAGGATACCACTAGTGGGATTATTTGGCTGATTTGAGTTAGTGTTTTGATAACGCTTAGTCTTAACCTAGTCTATTTCAACAACATGATCAATTGGTAAAATTCATATTAAAGCGACATACCTCTATTTACATGTTTCACAAACCGTTGTGTACACTTGCACTGTCCATGGTATTTCTTGGTTGGAGAAGTTACAGAGAGGAAGAGTACCTTAAGGTAATTTGATGACCTTTTGAGATCTAAATACATATATGAACACCCGAACACCCGATGGGAAAATGCAGTTGATCATTGCACACCAACATACGGACATTTTCTGCTATCGTGAATTTGAGACTTTACATCTACAAAGCCTTTCAGAATGTCTGTCAGCGATATTTCTTCAGAGGGCACATTCAGCTCAGGTGAGTATATTGCAGATGACTCAAGTATATTATTTGTAAAATCAGTAAGGCAATCCCCATGACGCCATGTGTTCCTTCAGCAGCATGGTTGTTGAGAAATCTTACACTCAAGACTACCATATCATTTAGCAGGGAGCTCAATACACAGAGTCGTAGAGTATCCCTGCCATTCAGTAAGTGTTTAGTATATTGAATCACGATATCAGAACAACAGCCCGACTAATTGGCTGGTCAAAGGTTTATTACATGTCATAAATATCCTTCCTGGGACTTAATCAGGCTATGGGGGTGGAATATATTCCCCAGGTAACACCAGCTGTTTTTTTTTTTTTTTTGGTTGAGCTGAAGGATTACCTGTTGCATGTAATTTCAATTATAATGTATAATTAGTATAAGACTGATTTTGGACGTATTCTTACAGATGTTAAACGTTCTGTTTTATGTTTTAAGAGATAGGTTTCATAAAAAAACAACAATGACGGAGCAATACAGACTAATCTCCGTATTCATGCATATATGTATTTTGGGTTCCCATAGCACACGTCATTATACGGATGGAATAGTGACTTTAATAGATATATCCTTTTCAAAATCGCTAAGGCATTTCAAAATCAAATTTAACACAAATATATTTTAAAAACTAAATTGATTGTTTATTTCTTTGTAAACGTTTGTAACGTTTTCAGACAAGATATTCTTATACGATGTTGTATTAGCAGTCATTTTGTTAGGTTTTTCAAAATGCTAATTGCATTTTTCCCATGAATTTACTTTCACAGACAACTGTGAGGCAGGCTCTACGGAATGCTGAGTCTGTAAGAGGAATGACCCTAAATCCACAAGAGACGTAAAAATATACTTTAATATGATTTATATACAGTAACTGCAAGAGTTTCAATGCATTAAACCATTCAACAAGTAAAACTTCAGGTGTTTCTACAATAACCTCGACATGAATTTATCTTCATTGTGCAACAGGTGTAGTCCCACGAAGCCTAAAATTATTCAGTTAGGTACAGTTCATTTGGCTTATGGGACTTCATGCCTCAATGATTTTATGGAATTATGGTGGATTGTTGCTTTGTTGACCACAGAAAGGAAGAATCAACAGAAACAACAAAAATCAAATATGATTGTGAAATATTTCATAAGGTGATCTATCCCATCTGTATCACTGGTACTATTGGTAAAGGTTGGATCGACCACATGATTCATAGCAACATATACTGTCATGTGTTATGTTATCACAACACAATCTCTATCATTTAGCATATTATCAGAGGTGACAAGGTGATATTGTTTATGGTTAATGTTATTCACTGTTCCCAAACACAAAATAAGTGAGATACTGAGTCGGAATTATTTTCTAAACAGCTTGCACATAGTGAAAGAAACACCCATGCATCTTCACGCCACCGAACACTGTAGTAAGAGCATAAGCATCCTACCCCTAACAGAGTGACCCCCGTTCACTGATCTGTGGTCTGTCCTACTCTTATTTCACGCCCCAGTTACCTTATTAATTATGTCGAGGGGTCAAACTGTAGTTAGCCTTTGGGATTTATTAGGTGTGAATTTGAGGCCTTGCAGACCGTTTTACCATCACCCACCAGTTATCTCCCCTTGTGGATCTTTACAAATTGTAAACGTCTTGTAAACATCATCTTTCCAAAATTGTAAATGTCTTGTAAACATCGTCTTTAGAAACAGATTTACAAGCTTGTAAAGGTGAACTTTTTTTCCAGTGTTATTTTGACTTAATTCTGCTAATTTAGAGCGACTTTTAACAAATTCCGCCCATGGGCAAAAACCATTTGGCCCATGGGTGAGAATATCTACTTTTACTCAAAATACATTTTATTTCCCATATTTTGGAGGTCGTAAATGGATGAAAGTATGTTCATAGGTATCATGACACAAATTTCAACTCATTTGACTTAATTCCGTTAATTTAGAGCGATTTAACAAACTCTCACCCATGGGCGAAAAGGGGGCGGTGGGGTAGCCTAGTGGTTAAAGCGTTCGCTCGTCACGCCGAAGACCCGGGTTCGATTCTCCACATGGGTACAATGTGTGAGGCCCATTTTCTGGTGTCCCCCGCCGTAATATCGCTGGAATATTGCTAAAAGTGGCGTAAAACCAAACTCACTCACTCACCCATGGCTGAAAAACATTTTGGCCCATGGCCGAGACTATTTCCTTTTACTCCATATATATCTTTTCACATGTTTTGGAGGACGTAAATGAATGAAAGTACATTTGTAAGTATCATGAGAGAAATTTCAACTCATTTCGACTTAATTCCGCAGATGAGAGCGATTTTAAAAAGTCTCGCCCAAAACATTTTGGCCCATGGGCGAGAAAATGAAATTGTAAATGAATGAAAGTGGGTTTATAAGTATCATGACAAAAAATATGAACTCACTCCGGTCTTACTTGGACTAATCTCGCTCGTCGACGAAAATATTTTCATTTGCTTGTTTCCTTTAAAAATATTGCAAATATATGGTATAAAAATAGATCAAATTATAATGACAAATAATTTCAGTTTAATTTAGTGAGTTTAGTTTTATGTCGCACTCAGCAATATTCCAGCAATATGGCGGCGGTTTATAGATAATCGAGTTTGGACCAGACAATCCAGTGATCAGCAGCAGGAGCATTGATCTGCAAAAGTGGGAACCGATGACATGTGTCAACCAAGTCAACGAGTCTGACGACCCCATCCCGTTAGTCGCCTCTTACGACAAGCACAGCCGCCTTTTATGGCAAGCATGGATTGCTGAAGTCCTGGTCTACTCTAGATCTTCACGGTTCCTGAACACAGAGCTTTACTTCCAGCAAAATATACAGTACAGACAGAAAAAAAACCCTCAAAAACATTTACATCTTCAAAAACCTCAAAAACACAGGAAAAGATGTATTTTGAAGAAAAAGTAATTATTCTGGCATATGTTTTAAAAATCGAGCTGAGTTCGCAAAATTAAGTCAAAATGAGTTGAATTTTGTGTCATGATACTCATAAAGGCCGTAGAAGGAAAGGAAAGGAAAGTAAAGAAATATTCTCGCCAATGGGCCAAATGGTTTTCGCCCATGGGCGAGAATTTTTCAAAATCACTCTACAATAGCAGAATTAATTAAAAGTGAGTTGGATTTCGTGTCATGACACTCACAAATATACTTGCATTCATTTCCAACCTGCAAAACATAGAAAAAATGTATTTTGAGTGAAAGTAAATTTTCTCGCCCATGGGCCAAAATGTCTTGGGCGAGACTTTTTAAAATCGTTCTAATCTGCGGAATTAAGTCAAGATGAGATGAAATTTCTCTCATGATACTCACAAATGTACTTTCATTCATTTACATCCCCCAAAACATGTGAAAAGATATATATGGAGTAAAAGGAAATTTATTTATTTAAAAACTGCAAAACAAGGAAAAACATGTACTTTCAGTGAAAGTAAATATTCTCGATCATGGGCCAATATGTTTTTCACCCATGGGCGAGATTTTTCTTAAATCGCTCTCAGTTAGCGTAATCAAGTCACAACGAGCTGAAATTTGTGTCACGACACTAATAAATATACTTTCATTTATTTAAAAACTGCAAAACATGGAAAAACATGTATTTTCAGTGAAAGTAAATATTCTCGACCATGGGCCAGTATGTTTTTCACCCATGGGCCAGATTTTTTAAAATCGCTCTCAGTTAGCGTAATCAAGTCACAACGAGCTGAAATTTGTGTCATGATACTTATTAACATGTTTTCATTCATTTACAACCTCCAAAATATTTATTCTGGACGAAATGGAACATTCTCGCCCATGGGCCTGCCCATAGGCCACTGTTCGCCCATGGGGATGCCCATGGGCGAGCGAGTTTAAATTTTGAGTTTTCGAAGAAAAAAAATTCATTTTTTCATCCTTAGCACATATACATAATAGCTGCATGTTTATTTTGGTCAAATCCCTTGTGAAAGAGTGGCCACTGCGCGGAGAGTTTCTGGATTTTTGTGAGTCCAGAATTGAATTGTGACGTGTTTCTGCAAAATATTTTCCTTAAAATAAAAGAGTTGTTTAATGAAGTATTATTAAAATATTGACACAATTCACTACTTGTTATGAGAGAGGAGTGCAGAGAAAGGGACGGCCAGGTGTACGAGAAAGCATGGAGACAGCACAGTAGAGGTTAATGAATAAATAACTTTCTCGGCACTTGTGCACGTGCTTCTCGAACACCTGGCTGTGCCTTTCCCTGCACTCCTTCCTCGTAATAAACAGTGAACTGTGTCAATGTTTTTATGATACTTTGTTAAACAATTTCTTTAGTATTAGGTCAAGGTACTGCAAAAACCTCACAGAGTTGATATGAAGTTTTGATTATGATCAGCGTATGATCATTGAGTATGTTATGTCTATTAGTTTTCGAGTTACATTACAAGTCATCGGTCCGCTTTTGAGCCAAACGGACTATAATTCGTTTCTGAGTATCGGGTCATATGGGTTACTCGTTTGGAATAACGATTCAAAGGTGAACAATAAAACAATAACATCCTCTACAAGAGTTTTAAACTGTCAGCTTACGTTTTCTGGCAACTCCCTTTCCCACAAGCGAACAGAATGCCACACAAAGACATAGCATCAGGGGGACCTCCATCTTTAGCGGCAGACTGTGCGAAGTGTAGTGTTTAGAGAGTTTCCACCAATCTGTTGTAAGTATGAAAACCCCGCCCATGTTAAATGAACTGCAAAGCGTGACATGTGTGTTCCATGAACAGTAAGTGCAACATACGTGGTCGTGATTTCAGGATGCATATATGTTTGACCTTTTACTCAATGTTACCATCCTGATATCGTGTTATCCGTTATAAACGTCCATCTAGATCGTGATGGCTTCATCAAAAACACTCGTATCTAAAATTGGTTAGGAAAACGGTTTTCCAAAACCATAAGATATGCATGGCTAACTTAGAATCCAGTGAACGATTCCCAAGTTAAGAATATAAAAAAGTAGTCAATTTTAGGTTATTTGTATATCGTTTACCTCTAATAATGGGTTTTAGTGAATTTCTTGCCCTATCACTTTGATATCTTTTACTCTTTGAATTGTAAAATTCGAAAAAAGGTTCATGCAACTATTGGGTAAACACAACACCCAAACAGTATTTGCGATCTGGGTCATTAACGGACGTAAAGATTTATACTTGCTGATCATGAGTGATTGTTATCCGTCCGTACTACATTGACGACTACACGAGGATACTTGACATATGGTGGATGCAACGCGTGCATCAGTTGACAAACAATCTCTCATATTTCCAACATGGGCGCAAGGTGTGAAATCCATAAGCTGGCAATGCTTCACTCCAGAGATAAAATACACCTGTTTCATGATCATCAGCGTGTGAGATAATATGAAATGTACAAGTGTAAAGCTGTAATAGGTTGATTCTCAAATCTTTTCGAAGTTCAAATCACCAAGGCAACACACAGATTCAAAGTAATAAAAAACGGTAAACACTCGGTTTTATTTGAAACAAACAAAAGAGAAACGATACTTCCCACACATCGGAAGCAGATGCAGGTTTAAGAGACCTCGAATCGCACTCTTGTCAGGGTTGCACTACCATACTTCCAGGACGTGTCTCATTCTGAAATTTACAAAACAATCACTTCTGCGATTTTGAAGACAATATTCAGAATAATAAAACTCAAATCACTTCAATACCTGTCCATTCGGTATAAAGGTACAACGTCAGCTAAACTATGCTATGATTTCGTCTTCTCAGCAACAGGTTTACGACTGACAATTCCACCAGCAGACATTTTAAGAGGTGTCAGCACAGATCTTCAGGAATCGACTGTTCACCTCATGACCATGCACAACACTGTACACAGGACAGTCACGTGCATTGATGGGTAAGCCAGCGTCAATCTGGCATCTTGTGCTATTTGTTACTCTCAGCTGTCACCCCGGGCTGTCTTACATAACATAACCCAAGCAACAGGAGACAGGTAGGCCATGGGTCCAATTTTAAGCTAAAATGAATGCTGTGCATGTATTTGGTGGTTTTTCAGTTTTTAGTTTTCGGATGGTTTAGACGATAAAATGTGGCATAAAGTGGTTGCAAAGCAGTTTTAGTGTTCTGAATGGACATGAAGACGTGTCATGTTACCATTGCATAACAAGCAGAGGTGTGATATGACACTTCTGTGATGGACCCTGTTAAGCACCTCGCCTATGTATTGATCACGAGCTTGCTGAAAGCGGTGATTCATGTACCAGATGTCCTCCACATTTTATTTTTCCTTCCATACAGAAATCACGAAGATCAGTAGCATTTACCTATAGTTTTGTTTCATTGTAGAGATCACGCGGAAACCATTCATATGACAAATCAGTTGTTTACATGAGCGAATGAGCAGGTACGTTTCGTCTCACGTCCCTTTTAGCAGTATTCCAGCAATATCACGGCGCCCAATGTTTACTTCCGTGAAGATATGGTAGAAATAAACTCTCTCTCAAAAGAGTGATATTTCGAAATTAGACACATCAGTCACGAAAGTGAGTTAGTTTTACTGCACTCTGCAATATTCCAGCTGTATGGCTGTGGGCTGTAATATTCGAGTTTGTTCCAGACAAACCAATGATCAACATCATAAGCATCGTTCTACGCAATTCAGATACGCTGTCAACCAACTCAGTGAGCCTGACCACCCGGTGCTGTCAGTTGAGTCACCTTTACAAGCATGGGCTACTTCAGATCCATTCTAAGGATGACCGACCCCATGAATATGTTTGTCGATATGGTGAACAATAGACAGGATACCTTTGCGTGTGCCATCGGTGGGGGCAGATGCATTAACAAACATGTGACACTGTTACTATTTAATAGTTAATGTTCACATTGTAGTAACTGATGTAATCCACCCTACTTGTGGCTCTCAGAACTGATTACCCTTCACTAAAGACAACTCATAGTTTATCCTACAAACTGGAAAACGGATGGCAGGGTAGCCTAGCGTTGGCTCGTCACGTCAAAGACCCCGGGTTTGATTCCCCATATGAGTACAGTGTGTGTAACCCTTTTTTTGATGTCAATCGATATGATATTGCTGAAATATTACTAAAAGCGGCGTAAAACCATTCTCACTATAAATTGGAAATTGCGCTCAATAGTTCAGTGAACTAATACGTTCGACCGCATTCATGAAGTACATGCATCATACATGTAGATCACATTCAGTCTGCCTCACTGGAACCATTGTCTGAATGAGTGAGTTAAAATATAAAGTCACATGGGCCATAACGTGTCTAAAAGAAGTAGTAAATTTACCACAAACACATGTAAATTTTATTAACCTGTCACGAAAGGACAGTAAAACCAACTAGGATATCACAATAATTTAGAAGTAAAACCAGCATCCTTATCTAGAATTGGATTTCAAATGCAGACAAGACAAAAATGGGCTATACGTCACCGACAACTGAAGGTTGATCGCCGTACGAGTGACCATGGGGACTTACAATATACTAGAGACATGGGGGCTAATGGGGAGTACATTAATATTAGCTTCCCGCATGGACCGTAGCTGAATTTACCCATATCATATCATAACATATTTATCTATTTACAAATCAGTCAACAAATCTAATTCTTTTAAAAATCAATAATTTAATGAGGACTCACTTACTTTCTTCATTCACTCACTCTTCTACTTCCATCACTTTCACTCACTCTTCTACTTCCATCCGTCACTCACTCTCCTACTTCCATCACTCACTCTCTTCTACTTCCATCACTCACTCACACACCCTCCCTAATACTTCCAGCCAAGTACACAGTGGAGCCAGCCCACCTGTTGTACAACGCCCTCGTCAGCCAGATCCTGGCAAGGACGAGGTACACACATGTAATTTGAACATCTACAAGACTGGAAGTAGTAGGGACTTCTGGTCCGTGTACGCCTGGGTGAATGGGTGGTGCTTGTGTCGGATGTGGGGGATATGGAGATGGTGATGCGGAGTGAGGGGAGGTACCCTTGGAGGAGGAGGATGGACCCCTATATTAACGTACTACACTGTGAAAAACACGGCATACCGAGGAGTCGGTAGTCGGTAGTCGGTAAGTGTTGCATACTAACATATTTTAGCGATAGATCCTGGCAAAGACAACGTACATACATACGTAATTTCTACGGGTCTAGGCTAACTGCCCCCCGGACAAGTGCCCCCCACCAACTACAACCTGGCTATCTGTCCCCTGTCCATTCTGCCCCCTAGACTAATTGCCCCGTGGGCCAAGTGCCCCCCCTCCCCCCCTTAATAACTTAATAACAACACACCAACTAACTCATGTAATTGATAGCCCTAGTTGTCCGGGGGGCTATTAACCCGGGGGAGCTGTCCGGGGGGCGCACAATGGATGGGGGGGGGGGGGGGACTAGTACGATGTTTGAAACCCATTTATGGCGTAATAAAAGTGCTGAAATATTGTTAAATCGGTATAAACACTGTCCGTTCTCTCACAATATCAAGACTTGATACTGTGTATAGAACAGATACTACTAACGCGACTCTTGTCTGATTTTGTAAGAAAAGGTATAGGTTTCAAATATGCATATGTATGTATAGTTATAAGGAGCATATATATAGAGTAAGGCTGAATTTGTCCTGAAAAAAAACTTGGTGTTTTAACCTAGTGACGCCCATTTCTTTTGTATTGTGCTAATCCCTGTTATTATCTTGAACTCATGCTTGTGACTACTATTCTGTATGGCAAACACGTCGCAGCAGTTTGCCATGACCCACAATATTTACCAAATGACCCACATAAGTGGGGACAGGCAAACCATGAATCTACCTTTGGTGAGGGGATGAGTTTAGTTTTACGCCGCTTCGAGCAATAATCCAGCAATGCCATTGCGGGAGACCCAAGAAATTCAGTACAGAGTTTGCTGGAATCAAACTCCGGTCTTCGGTGTGACGAGCTAACGCCTAAACCACTAGGCTATCCCACCTTGCCATGTTTACTTGATACCGTGAAGTAACGGTAGAAAGATAATGGTCGAAATCGGACGCATCAATCACAAAGTGATGCCTGATGCAATTCCCTAAGAGTACACTTGTCTATACGGTGATCAACTACTGACATCCCTTTGGATGTGATGTGAACCATGGTATGTGTGACGTGGGACAGGATGCCACTTGGTGCAGAATACGTTTACAAACGCCTGGCACTTTTACTACTTTATTGTGATTTATTAACACGCTCATATTGGTGGAATCTTGCACCTGACTCTGCTTTGGGCACTCGGATTCGAGTGTCCTAAATTTGAGAAAACTCATAGTTAATCCTATAAACAGAAGCGACAAAACCTTTCCCAAATTCATAAGAAAGTATTTCAGTTGTGACCGTATCATGGTCAGGTATTTGTTTCAGCAGTCCTACAGCAGTATGAAGTTGTTTGTAAACAACTCGGGTCTGAACCAAACACTCTAATGATTCTCATGCGATGAGCACGTGTTTCGCGAAAAGATGAGCGTATCCTGACCCACCAGAGGTACCAATCATAAACATGTGCTAAGTCTCGTTTGTTCACCTGAAATAATTCGTGAACGTATGGTACGAGTAAATTAGAGAATTGCATCGGACTTCATTTGTATCACTTATGCATTAAATTTGAAAATTTCCTCCACGTCATAAAACTTCTTGAAAGCTTTACTGTTTCCTTTACAATATCCTGTATTATGAAGCCCAGGCATGCCTAGAACTGGATATTATCACCCCCAAACACTATAGTGTGATAACCTATTCATTTATGCCACTCTTACTTTATATTGTCTGGAAAACGCGAATTCAAATGACACAAACCATGAAACTAAACTCCGGGGAATGTCACTGACGTCACAAATATTTCCATAGTACTACGTTCCGTAACAAGCCTTACCACAATAATTACTTCTGATCACCCAGCTGAGTCCGTAAGGTCATCTAGCTCCCAATACGTGTTGTTGTGATCTAATTTTAGATTCATCTGAAAAATTGCAACAAACTCACGTGGAACTTCAGAAACCTTCAACTTAACTTTTGAACAAGACTTTAGTGTTCGCGTGACAATGTGCACCTGGATTCCTGTGCCATTCTCTCAGTAACACTGACAGTCGGTCGTCGTATATCTTCGCTTTGTAATCTACACCATCGATCATAACGAGACATGACTTTTCTGGGATCACGCAACCACGGCTGTCAATCCGGACACGACCTTTCAAGCCGTGTTTCTCCACGCTGTGAAAATACGTAGTCCCTAAAATTTGCATATGACCTCTCTAATTTGCATCGATGTCCGTACACAACCCCAACGGATACCAACATATCCGTCGGCTTTGTCCTGCCGAGAGAACACGTGTAATGATGTTTACACATTATTATAATGGCTATGTTATTTCAATCAATACTTCAATCTTAATACTTAAGATAATTTGCATCATAATATCATTTTCCGAACTGACATCAGAATACCAAAATGTCGGCATCGTGCAATCGACTCTGCTTTTGACGCACACGATATTAATCGATTAATATCCTAATTATCCCTAATTCCAAACAACTCATGGTTTATCCCAGTAATTGGAAGTAAGAGTCAATACTTCAGTGAATTAATATGTTGACTGCATGCCTGCATGCATATTGTGTTACTTTCAGTCTACCTACTGGAACCATTGTTTGAAAACAGTGAGAATTCACATCAGAATTTCATTTTCTGAACTGAGAACAGACCACGCGACTCGTGAAAGTTTAATTTTGTCTGACCAGGTAAGCATATGAATTGACAAGGAGAGCAAACGAGCGTTTGACTGTCATTTTATTTCTCACAGACCACAAAATACAGATAGCTCCTGACCAAGGAAAGGGAGGATTTGTCCCCTCCTCTTCTCTTCTAGTCTTCACCTCTTCGATAATATCATCTTTCACAAGTACCATTTTTTAATGTCTCTTAATGACCATGCCCCATTGTTTAGTTAATCAGAGGTTGTTTGTCACTAACGGGTTTAGAATTTCAAGTTCACTTTCAGGTTAGCTTGGTATTTATGATGTTAATCTTATAAATCTCATGAAACAGGTGCAAGGTATAATCTACAAGAGAGAGTCAAGGTTCCATCACTGTTGTGCCATCAAAGAACTCAGGATATCAGGCAACTGCAAGAATAAAAAGACTGGTAAGACAGTTAGAATAGACAGGTTACACGATTTCAATGAGTGAAAAAGGTCATGAGATATTCTGAAATTTGAATGATATTATCTTATTCTATACTACAAACAAAAAGTATGGGGACACTCTAAAATTTGATAGTCATATACGACCTGTGAATGTCCCAGGGTAGATTAGGCCTTCAGCAACCCATGCTTGCCATGAAAGGGGACTATGCTTGTCTTAAGAGGCGACTAACGGGATCGGGTGATCAGGTTCGCTGACTTGGCAGATCGATGTTCATGTTGTTGGTCACTGGATTGTCTGGTCCAGCCTCGATTATTTACAGACCGCCGACAAATAGCTGGAATATTGCTGAGTGCGGCGTAAAATTAAACTCACTCGCTTACTGATAGCCATATACAAAATAAATAGTGATGGGTCATTACAATTTTTACTCTGCGGTAAACTTGTGCTTAATGAGAACTTTAAATGACATGCTAGAACATGCAGTGAACAAATTGATTCAATATTCGTCTATTATGAGTGAAATACAACAGCATCGAAAATCAAGGGTACTGAAACACTCCAGCACCATGTTTGATTCAAATGCCCTGATACATCATACGAGTGCATATGGAAGACAGATGTCCCATGCAACTTGTGAATATGGAATCATTTGCCTCACTGCATGTTCTAACATGTCGTTTAAAGTGCGCATTGAGCACTCCTAAAGTTCATAAATGAATATAAACTTTTAGGGTGTTCAAAAGGAAACCCAGAATTAAACAATGGACTTTTCTTGTGATTGTAGACAGGGTTTTGTTGTCTGTAGTTACCTTTAACACGAACGTTCACGGATGCTACCTTCTCTGGGCTGGTATTAATGTGACACGTGTACTGACCCCGGTCGTTATCAGTCATGGATCCTATGGAGAGGATCCACTCGTCTGGGGGTGCTCTCACCACTGATACACGTGGGTCGTCAGTAATTCGCTGCTCCTCCTCAGTCAATACATTCTGGTTTGGACCTGTCCAAGTCGTCTAAAAAGCAATAAAAATATCGAGAATTGTTTTTAAAAAACCCATAAAGTAAGAAATTACTATAACCATCTATTCCTTTGTGTTTGTGCTATATCCACAGTTACGCCTGTGCAGGGTATAGGTGGAGAGATGAGTATAATAAATGTGTGTCTGTGTGGGTTAGGTCGGGGATTTTTGTATGCAGGCGCCCTCTCACTTAGCCAGATTCTATCAAAACTGGTCTGTCGCATAGCCAGACTGGAATTTGCCTGACTGGGGTTAGTGTTAACATTAAAAGTGATACTTGGGATGCAAACGTGATGCAATCGGTCAAAAGGGACAAAAAAGTGAATAATATAAGTATATTCAAATATTCAGCTGGCTTTATCAAAGGGGACAGGATCAGGTTTGATGACTGGAATTCTCTTGAGGCTCTGTATGTGCCTACACTCATTGCCAAATGAAAGTGGCCGGGACCAAAAATGTTGGTAAAAATCAACAAACACTAAAAAATGATTTCATATTTGGTTATGTTGACAGTAAGACCAGTTGCCAACACTCAGGGGGTCATGACAACATCAAGCACGAGTTATTATTTAAACAACATTTAATTAAATGACAAAAGGCAAATTTACATGTGCTTAACAATGTCTATGAACTCATGGTTCAGGTGTGCATTGCTCAGAATCGTTTGTGTCCTCCTGCATTGATACATGTGCGTTGTCGACGTTTCATTGACGGCATATGGGATATTCCCCATGAACGTTATCACAGTTTGCTGAGACCTTTGATCTTTGGTCGGTCAACGGTCCTGCTAGTCTCACTGAATCATTTAATAAGTTTTGAAGGACGTTTGTGTCACATGCGTGAGAAGCAGTCATGTTTATCATTCCCATGACTCTTTCGGGATATGTAAGTTTAGGTGTCTTCCTGTTTCAAAACGTCATATCCAAGGTGTCTTCCTGCTTCACAACGTCTTAGTTATACTAACGGTCGTTGAATGCATTGGTGTGTTTGGGCGATCGTTGAACTATTGCTGAGCGAAGAAGGGGCAAGAGGTTGCCCATAAACGTCGTCTTATACAATAAAGAAGACGTCATCCATATACACGTCTTATAGATTTCGGACTATGCTGTCAGATGTTAATGAAAACGGTATTATTTGTAAATATTCATGAATATTTATATAATTTGAGATTCATTTACTCGGTTTACTTGTTTGCTTAGATGTATGTCTTTTATGGTATTTAGAAAATAGGGTCTATTTTATCCATAGTTCGAAATCTGTATTAAAGCAGTTCATTCAAATATTACCTGTGATCATTTAAGAATGATGTGAGATGTATTAGAAGACTGCCATATTTACATTGTAACTACGTAATGTTTCTTTTCTGGGGTTTATTCAGAATATTGTTTGGTGTTTGTTGCTTACTGTCTTTAAACATAACAGAAGATTAAATCGAGACTTTTGTTGATTTCTTGTTTTTGCACCGGACCATGGGTAGGGCTCGTCGCGTCAATGGTCTTCTCGCTACCATCTCGAGGGTTTATCTGAGCGAGTGCTGTTAGTCCATGTGCCAGACCGAATTTCATTACCAATTTGCTTAACAAATTTGGTTATGATATCTGCTTAGCTTGATATCTGAGGGGTCCAGAAATGGTTGATGGAACTTCAGATCACTTTGCTAAATGCAGTACATTTCAGTTTTAGAATCTTCATTTCCTGTTATTTTCAGTGTATTTAAAGTGTATTTGCGCACTTGACTTGTAACGGTATAGCAAAATATGGCACCATTTTCCAAATTTGCTGAAAAAGGCTTATGTTTGAAAAACGGATTATTGGATCAAATATATGACTTTTTTTTGTAAATTATAGTCAATGTAACAGCTGTTGTGGATGCCTAAGGCACCCCTCTAACCTACGCAAGTCATAAGTTGCCCATCCTGGATCCTTTTATGCCTTTGGGGCTGAACATATGAAGGAAAATCGTGAAAAATGCAAAAAATATCACTTTTTTCAAAGTATTTTGCACATATGAAGCAGGTAATTTTAATTAAACAACACAAATTATATATCAGGAGATGCGGAATGTTATTAGAAACATGTTGAGCCCATTTGCACATCAATTGGTCAATCCTGTGTAGTGTTATGGCGGATTTCCAAACCCCCTATATTTGAATAGAAAACTGGCGGTCATATTTAAAGATGGCCACCAAAATGGCATTTGGCAAAGTGATCTGAAGGTCCATCAACCATTTCTGGACACCTCAGATATCAAGCTAACCAAATATCATAACCACATCTGTTCAGCAAATTGGTCAGGAGACCTCCAATTTTGACATTGGCACATGGTTTATGTGTGTGACGCCTCGGCTGTAATGATGTTCGGCCGGTTGTCTAGGCCGGCGATAGCTGCCTGAAGGTGGATCAAATGAATCTTTCTACAGTCCTTCCGGGGATCACCTCGCAATGTTTTGTTAACCCCCGTGAAGCAATTTATCGTGAATCTTCATCAATGATAATTTGTTTGTTTTTCGTGAGAAAGGCTTCTCGGGCTTGTTGCCTCCCCTTGTTCTATGAGTTCTTTTTCTCTTCTCCGCCAAAGGCTGGGCACTTAAGAGACTTGGTTCAAATCTCTTACTTCATTTTGTGGTATTTGGAAAGTTCCGAGAGCACCAAACGAAATTCCTCTTCCGAGATTTTGCTGCTCATGAGAGCAGAGGAAATACGATTTTCTGTCGTTTTGAGCTTCGATTCGGCTAGAACTCTGATTTCGCTTCTGTTTCATCGCTTTGCTTTGCAGTCTGCAAGACACACACATACTTCACCGCCCGATCAACCGCATGGCTCTGGACGTGATTTTGATGCACATCACCACAGGCACCAATGGTGGACAACAACCCACCGCCCATCATGCTTAATCCTATGCCGGTCACTACCAGGGCAGTGTCTGTGCCGTCCACATAACTGAGGGCCCAGCGATATTTCTTACACAACGCTCGACGGGTGTCAAAATTTCCTCTTCGATTTGACGTTTGATTTCACATAAATGGTGCAAACAAAACCCATCTACGATTGTTTCCAACGTTTTTGCCACGTAGTCCACGACCAGTAACAGTCCCATGTATTCGCATGTACTCTTATGAAATGATATTCAATTGGTCCTGCATCGACACTTGCTGAATGTACTTTAAACCAATTTAGGTGCACTTTTTGGTACACACTAATTTGGCTGCATCCGATGAAATCCTTTTAAAAATCATCACCCCAAGATGTTTGTTGAGAAGACTCTTCCCAGCTGTACGTAGATATGACAGCGTTAATGTTTACTTTGATGGCTGCGTATTTTCAACACGTGCAGATGTTGCACCTTTTTGTGGGGAGATCTGAAAGATAGACTCCTACAGTAAGTGTGGAACCTTCAATCATGCTGGTCTGTGAGTCTGGCCCACTAGGATAACGTTGCACAAGATCGGACACTGTGTTATCCTCTCTTTAATTAGTCTTCGGACACTTTCATGGACGTTCACTTCCACCCTGTGAAATGTAAGAAAAGGTAGGCATTCGATTCGGTGTCTTCCATGGTGATGGTGGCTCCCTGGAGACTGGTGTAGGTGTTCACGTTCACCTGCACGCAAACGGAGCAAACGTATTGCTGTTGCCTGTCTCTTCGGAGTTTGATCGCTTTCATGATTTCTATTTCACGCGGCGGTTCAACAAGGATGACCAGTGTGGAATTCGTGGGCACAGTTTCTAGGACGTCAGCGAAATCGTTGAATTCCATAACCGCCTTCAAACTCACGTTTTGTGTCCGGGGTTTTCTCAATAGCGTGTGGAATATTCTGTTCCCTGACAATGCACTGAGTATAACACTGTGTCTTTGCATAGGGACATTAGCCAAGAGCAGCGTTCCCTTATTCATGACTTTTGTTAGGTAGTGGTCGTTGTTTTCCATAAAAATGAGCGGTGGACCGAGCATTATGTCGATGATCCAATTGACTAGAGAGGGCAAAAGCACCCACTTGTTGTCATCGGTGAAGACGAGAGTGTATGGCGCGTGTCTGGAGATGATCGTGTGCCTGACATCGTTTAGGTCAAACAGTTTGCCACCAAAGGGATATCGTACATTCGACCTCGTCGTGGATGGCGCCTCTGAGTAATTTCTTTTACTGCAGCGATGGAACCGATTCAGTTCTGCCATCATTGTAGTTTTTCGTTTTCACTGGCATGGCTCTTAGCATGGGTCAAAGGGGCCTTGAACATTGTCCGTTGTGCTTACTTGACTGAGATGAATGCGCAGTTCTTGGTAGGGAACGAGGGCGGGTAATTTTGTTCCAGTTATGGCATCTTTCACTTGTAGTGCTTTACGCTGTACATAAACCCGATTGTTTTTGTGAACAGCCAAATGTGTCTCAAAGAGTGTTTTCCTTGGAAGTTGTCTAACACGACCATGACATTTGAGCCGTTTATAGTGACTGTGGCTCCCAAGGGTTGAAGATTTCATCATTCCGTGAGCACACACTCTGGTGGCCGTATATTATTTGTCTGGATTCTTTGTCAAGGAACAGCTTGTTGTTGTGTTCACTGATGATGGCCCATTTAGGTAGTAGGTCTTCTCACAGATCGTGACTTCGAGCTGACCTGACACATTATCAGTTGCTTCAGCAGTTGAGCGTGGCGTGCATGTTACAAACACATTGTCGTATATGTTCATTATGAACATAACAGTGAAAACGATGTTGATCTTGCCCGGATGAACCCCTTGGTGGATGTCGAGGACAGTTCCCACTTTCGAGCGCGATATATATCAACATCTTTTAAAAGTACAGCTTTATGGTCACAAACGTCAAAGTGGTACACGTTTGGTTCGACAACCCGATGCAGTTCTGGCAGAATCAATTCAATTTCACCGTGAGGTGCATGACGGGGTGATGTTGAATGACATGCGCGATTCGCTGAGTCTCTCCGTGTATTGTTTTCACGCATACTACCAGATCAGACGCATACTGAAAGAAATCAGCGTGCCACACGGTAAACAATCCATGCCATGGGTGCATTTGCCGCGTCCCAACCATGGTTTGGGCATCCTAATCTTTCACAATGAGTCAACAAAGAGCTGGTGATAGAATTGGGTTACGAAACATATTACCTAGTGGGACTCATTACGAGTGGAACGATGATTACATGACAACAGCAAGGATTACCGCAAGGTTTCAAGAGGGACCTGGGGAAGATTGGAAAATGTTGATGTCGGACATGTTGAAGAGGTTCACTCACATGGATACTGTGTGGTTGAACGATTTGAACGTTCGTGTGGGCCGTTCAGGGTGCACATGTGCAAATGCATTTGGACACAGAGGGTCGAGAGTCGAGAGATGGCTTACGATGTGCAGTTCGTGGTCGAGTTCGAGGATGCAATCACCTGGCCGGTGGATTTGCTTCGCACCATCAAGCAATATGAGGACAGGTTGGAATACGCCCAGTTGAAAGTTGGCATGTAACTGTACATGGCTCGAAACAACATGCGGCAGAGGATGAAAAGAATGGTGGGCTACAACAACGTAATCGTGATGACAGCCGCCTCTCAAAAGGCATCACCTGACCCAGGTATATCCCAGCCTGGCATCCTACATCCTTCCCATTCCGCAAAAGATACCGCCATCGCCACCGCTGATGAAAAATCAATCCGAAGTAAACCCTTGAAAAACGCCTGTCAATGACGCGTATCACGCTGTCATGGTCAGTATCTTAACCATAGGCTACATGCTTGAGCAAAATCATCACCAAACAACCGGCACCCATGCTCGACTTCAACCTGCAAGACATGGGCATACTCGTGTTCGACTTGGGACTGGCGCCGACCACCAAGACATGCTTGTCAAGCAAGGAATTATTCCAGAAAACAGATTAAAGTAAAAAGAATCAAAGGTGTAAATACAGCAACATGGGCACAATTATGATTATGGTCAGCGGGGCCTTATTCAACGCCATGTTTTTTTTTTCAGCAGCAATTTCCTTTTCTCCCAACGGCGAATGGCAAACGCGGCGAAGTGAGCAGAAAAGAGAAACGTCATGACGTGTGACGCGTGAGAACCATACCATATGAAAGCATTTGAAAACGTTGATGACCCTATACGAGAATATTACCTGCTCTCCAGCAAATGACTCGGACATCATGGCGACTCACCACCCTATCTCAGTATTATGCGCCTTCCGAGTCGCTGCAAGACTGAGAGCTGATATTTGTGTGAAGGGTTTAGTCGCAACCATGTTTTTCACCAAACGGTTAGACTAAAGCCTTCAGTAACCTTAAACTATTCTACAGTTTGGGGGCATCCCTCTAATTCATCTTCGTAGACCTCAGTGATGGCTTTGCAGTCTTATGGCAACAATCAACTTGGAGCCTGTACTGTAAACTTGCATATGAATTATCAGTGACTTGGAAGCAAGGAGTGGTTGCCAGCGCAAACGTCCAAAGTCCAAACTCCAGCGGTTCCCTCATGGATGTGGTCTTCTCAAGATGAAGGATTAACTTCACCACCATCTCTTTGAACACATCGGGGAAACTAAGGTAATTTTTGCAGCCTCGCTGATCTATGTTATAGATCATAACGTCCAAGTAATGTCAACTAATCCCCCCACACACACACACACACACTGTCCTTGCTTTCCTTTATCTAGTTGAGGTCATGTTTTCTTCTTTGGCATACTCTTACTGTATTTCTCCTGGTCTTCAAGAACAAATACTGCTGCACTCCAGGATATAGGCACCGTTTCTTTTCTTCAAAAAGAGCGTGTTCTCTCTTGTAGGTACAGAGCAAGTTAAGGAATGCATGAAGCTAGATGTGATGCCTGCTATTTATATAGCGTGGTGCCATGCCGGACAAAGCGGGACCAAATAATCCCATCAGGTTACAGTACTGAAACAGCACTTCTGAGAGTTTCCAATGAGCTACTTACAACGTGCGACTGTGGTATTGTCGGCCTACTGGTGTTGCTGGACTTGTCCTCTGTCTTCGACACAATCGACGAGAAACTCCAAGGAATTTTGAAGAACTCTATTGGCATTGACGGAGTTGCTTTAGACTGGTTCCCATCTTACCTCACTGACAGGTTTCAATCTGTTGTTATCCAGGGTGTTTCCTCTAGCAAGACTCTTTTGAAATGGTGTGTTCCTCAAGGATCTTTTCTAGGTCCAGGTATATTTACCATCTACACCTCTGATCTGGGAAAACTTATCTCATCCATGAACATTGGTCACCATTTCTATGATGATGACACTCGGTTACTTGATTCCTTCCTGCCTCAGAATGCCCAGACTGCTGTCTCTCATATGGGTACCTGCACCAGCAACATTCAAAGTTGGATGAACACAAATATGTTGAAATTAAACACAGACAAGACAGAAGCCATATTGTTTGGTGCACATGATAAGCGAAACAAGGCAAACGTCTCCTCTCGTAGTGTTGGACAGTCCCATATTCTTCTCCCTGACAGTATTAGAAATCTCGGGGGGTTATCCTGGACAACGACCTGCTGATGGATCGGCACATCACTATGACCTGCAGAGTTTGTCACTATCATATCAGAAACATCGGCAGCATCCGGTACCTGTTGTCTACTGCTACTCTCACATGCTGGTCAAGAGTTTAGTGCTATCCAAGTTGGACTACTGTAATAGTCTACCAAGCAACATCACCAAAGAACAGATGTCCAGGCTTCCGCAAATTCAGAATTCTGCCGCAAGGTTAGTTACACGATCAAAGAAATCTGTGCACATCACACCTATACTGATGAAATTCCATCTGCCCAACAACATTTATTCTCTTTTCCAACCCCACGTCTGAAACGATTTGATCAGAGATCTTTTACTTACAATGCCACCACTCTCTGGAACAAACTGCCAGGTCATCTTAAAGGAATCAAAACGCTCCAAATGTTTAAAGACAGTCTCAAGACATTTCTCTTCACCCAGTTCTATAGACTTTAATCTTTCTAGTTGCAGTCTCATAACCATTGTGATGGTTGTATCTCTCATGTAGCGCTATGAGCATACACTTTTTGTGTCTTTTTGGCGCATTTTAAATGTACTTATTATTATTATTATTACTAAGCAGGAAGGGGTTCTGTCAAAATCACACAAATTAAAACATTTTGACAAGTTTCAAAAGAACCTCGTAAGGCAGCCGATCAACAAGCTCTATTCTGAAAACAAATACATGTTGCTGTAACTTTAAAGAAAAAAACAAAAACATTTGAATCAAGAACACAACCTCAGAGTATCAAAGTACACACTCTGGCGACTTTTACACTCTTTCGGGAATCGTTATAAGAAATTTTCAGAGGAGAATAGGTCAGTACTCTGTGAACGCCCTGATATCGGTCACTTGAGAAATAATTTTCTCAGGGTAATGAAGAGGAAGGGTTCGAGCCAGTGTACTTGGACGAGACCTGGGTCAGTGCCTCGCATACTGCCAGCAGTCAGTAGGTACCGGATGGGGGTGATAAGAGGGTCACGTAGAAAGCTGCCTCTTGGGAAAGGAGAGCGTTTCATCATTCTCCATGCTGGTTGCTCCAGCAATGGCTTTCTCCAAGGCTGCGACTTGGTATTCAGGGCAAAGTCCACAGGTAATAGAGACTACCATTCCGAGATGAATCGAATGGTGCAGTTTTCCTCGATTGGGTTAAAAAAAGTTGGTACCAGCTCTACCAGAGAGGTCTTTTATCGTAATGGACAATGCCCCATATCACAGCGTGCCGGACCCCGACAGTAAAGTCCGGACATCGTAGAGTCGAAAAGGTGGCTCGACAAAACTCAGATCGCACAACCTTCAAAGACAACGAAACCTGAGCTATGTGAGATCATAAAAAGCCACAAAGGTGAACAAGCTTTAAGTTGACAGTTACTTAAAAAGTAAGGGTCACGATATTCCGCAACTTCCACCCTATCACTGTGAACCTTAATACCATTGAAATGACATACGGTATTGTCAAAGGAGATGTTGTCAGATCAAACACAACTTTTAGGTTACGTGACGTAGAGGTTTTGGTTAAGGAATCCCTTAACAAAATCACGACTGAACCTTGCTTGGCAAAACTGTGTCAACAAGGTCGGTAAAGTCGATGAACAAGGTTACTGGTCTCGGGACGGCTTACAACAGGCAACTGTGGCACCACTTGCCATCCCTTTAAGTCGTGACCATGACACTACGACAGACGACGAACCGACAGGTCTCCCGGAACAGAGATGTCCCCCCTCCATGACTGGCTGTTCCGTTTCTGCGGTTTCACCCCGCTGCGACAGATAACAAGTTTTGCGTTTTCAATGATGATATTTTCTTAAGCAACTTTTTCGTCGGAGTCCTGAAAATGTTCAAATATCAGAAAGCTGTTGGGTATTACTAAATGATAACCGTGTGTACTATTTATTTTTATGTGGCAGTTTTGTACAATGACAAAGTTTAAGGTCATGGGTCCGTTTCTGACTCAAACGGACTAGAGGTCAAGTATTGTTGGCGCGTTGTTTACGTCTAGTGTGCGACATTGTACGCACGTAGTTTATTGTTCCAGCATGGGCATATGTTCACACAGGCTCTTTGCGCAAGTATGAAGTAGTCGTGGTATTGTTGAGTCTTGCTTTGCCCTGCTTGAGGCGGAATGTTGGGACTGGCGATGGGCACGCTTCTATGAACGCACTGTCATCGCTAATTTGTGTGCCAACAATGCGTGAACTAGGCGTGCCCTGTGCGTGTTAATTTCGTAACATATATACACTATTCGTGCCGTGCTCAAACAGTGTGGGACCTCGTCGTTCCATGACCACGTGAATGAGTCGTGACAATTCAAAAGTCCCGCCGGCACACTTCACGACAAGTTAAAAGGCGGGGGCTTCGTGCAGTCTGGGGGGGACAATGTCGCTCACAATCGGGACTCAAACACGCAGGGACGGAAACTGACCTGCCTTGATACGCACCGCCCGTAGTGTTCGCGAGTAGGTTACATAATGTTCATGACTAGTTTACGCAGTTGGCACGAAGCTTATGCGTACAAGAACTTTTTAACATTTCAACATTTCCTGCGCGCACTGGTGCGCTGCCCCGCAAAGTTTATGCACACTTCACAACAATTTACGTGAAATTTACTCACGCATTATTGCGTACCAGTACGGGGACAAAATTCGTGTCACGGTGGCTTAATCTGTACATTCCTAAGACGTGTGATAGCCCGCCATTGCGTGTCAACTGCGTAACTTATGTGTAAACAGGACGCGAACATTAGGCAACTGGGCTTCACGCTTTCATGAGTATGACCTAAATTACACTCATTACCACGACGAATTTCGGGACAGTCATATCGAAACATGAGTTTCATTAACGTATTCAGAAAATGACCTACTTTTTAGCCGATCTTCGTGTGAAAGTGAAAATAGACACAACAAACAATCCTTGTTTCATTGAATTCCAATTCCTTGTTTCATACGGTAATGGTAGTTACAAATTAATTTTAATTTCACACTATATTAACACGGTATTTCTATATTTCATGTCCATGTTTGGACAGCATACCTTAATTAAGAAATCTCAGACAGGACAGTTTTGATGAGGTCGGAAAATGAGTCACAATGCATCTGGTTCATTGGTTATGTGCTATGTGGGGTTTTTTTTGCGTGTATTCAGTAAAGGTCTGTAGCGCACAAGGAGACCGATATAATATCAATTCCGCCCCAGGCCGCCAAAGTTTTCGAGCGGCACAGCCTCGTTTTGAGATTTCCAGGATTTCCAGGTTTCCGTTTGTGAGAGCTTGCTGTGCGACGGCAAGATACAAGTGCTTAAACGTGTCAAATTAAAGTGATTGATATTCTCGTGTCCAATTAAATGAATTAGTCTACAAATTCTGGACTGGTTATTCGTACTAAGTGCCGCAATAAGACGGAACCCAGTAAACAAGAAACGAGACTGTCATGTACTCAACATTTTGACTTGATGGAGTCAAAATTCGTTCAAGTGTCAATGTGGCATTTCCCTTCGGCTCCAGCATTCCTTCAAGCTACAGTTCTCACAATACCATGCTGTATGAACTACTAATGAACCCCAAAACCTACCCTATACTAGTCTGTCTCTATACTAGCAATGCTGCCCGACATAAGGTTCGGCATTTAAATCTTTCTCAAACCACTGCTTTGTTGTTTTGAATTACCGTGTAATTCCCCTTAAACTTGATAATACATGATAGATCCAGGGTTTGGCCCTCCTCTACAATCTGCGTGCTTATGATGGTCGATATCTCGGGCTGTTGGTCTGCAAGAAGAGATGAATGGCACTTACTGACATTTAGACTTCCTTGAGGTACATTTCTCAAAGTAAATTGCTGAGTTGCTAACATATTATAAAATGTGAAGGATCATGATGGTGGGTATTCCAGACCCTAGGATATAAAAAATACCAAAAAATCAAGTTGAGAATGATCGGGCAGTTCTGGAAATCCTGAGCCTGGAGTCTTTGAAGGGCCTTTAGAAGTGATGCACGTAAAGACAAGAGTTTATTATGGATGACAACTTCTTTATTGTAAGGAGTCACGACGTTTGAAGTATGTTCTTACTTCTCCAGCAGGTGAAACGTCGTGACACTTCACAATAAAGAAGTTGTCATCCATAAAATAATTCTCTTGTCCTTAGCCTGAAGTTTAGAATTGTTCTAACCTTCATTTTAGTGTGAACTTTTATTCTAACTTGATATTGTCATTACGATGTTACTGATAGGATATGTAAGGCCCGAAACATTTGATGTTAATTTAAGCTTTCCAGGCTTTTAATCGTAGTATTTTTGTCATTTTAATGTATGGTTAATGCTCCGCATAAATGACAGTGGCTGCAGGGATGGTCTATGTAGGTAGCAAAAGTAATGTAAGTCCCCATGGTACCTAGTGTGGTGATCTACCTTCAGTTGTTGGCAATCTGTAGCCTATTTTTATATTGTATTGTTCTCTATAGTTCATGGTAATGCACTCTCAAAACATTCAATATTATCAAATCAACATTGATTGACTCCGATAAATCTCCTAAATAGTTTTAATCGTAAATAAAAAATGAAGAGTATATATCAATAGATTCTAACTAATACCAACCTTCACAAAAGACCAGTCCGATAAAAAGAAATATCCAGTAAATCGCCATCACATCCACACCAGCTGAGGTACACTTGCATGTGCGCATCAGAAGACTGTGACCGACGTCAGTCGCTATCTATGCACGAGTCGTCTGAATGATGACTATAGGAAACGTTGGAGCGTGAGCTATAGTTCAACGTACTGGGGTCCGTTGAGTCAACATCCTTCATGCATCTACCATTTTGAACGCATTCATGCAAAACTTCCCGACCTACACTCGACAACAGAGACTGCAGTGAAGGAATTTTCACATAATAGAGCATAGATGTGTCTGCATAGTCCAGCGTCGGCCACGCACTACTTTGAGACATTTAGGTCATGTGTTTTTTGCACAAAAAGTATTGATTACACGATGCCATTTAGAAAGTGGTCAAATGCAACATATGTCATATTTGGGATTTCACTTTCTTGGTAAGTACTAGAATTCTAGAAGTACTAGAATTTGTACTTTACCAAGAAAGTGAAATCCCAAATATGACATATGTTGCACAAAAAGTATTGCAATATATTTGGTGTAGAAAACATAAATTCCAGTATCCAAGTATAAGACCGCAAAAAGTCATGTCATGTAGGGAAAGATTTGTAAACTTTACTTTTCTTATATATTATTTAGTTACTATATATATCCCAAAATGTGCATTAATACTCCTGAAGAGAACGGCTGAGAACACCTTAGTTTCCATATTAAGCTTGCGTATATACATTTTTTCCACCGTGATCACATTCCACAATCACTCAGTTAAATGTAGCACGTTAAGGGTTAATAGTCACTGAGATACGCAATCAACTGATACGCAATACAGCGCTATTCAACCGTCGAAGGGGCGCAATCTCGCATATTTTCATACCAAGCGATACAAATACGACATCGAGTGCTAACAAACATCTCTCAAAATGCAGAAGGGGCAATGGTTTGTATTATCTTTTGAATCGGTTGTAAATTGTTACCATGACTTTCAGTTTCTATTGACGTTTCTTAACCACAATCTCGTCTGTTTTCATGCCAAGTGATCATTTTAATCAAGTGAAATTAGGACATCGAGTCCTAACAAACACCGCTCTGTGCAGAAGTATTCATGACTTGCAATATTTTTTTAATCACACTGGACAGAGGGAACATACACGCTTCGTTTCACAGTAATATTCACTGTACAATGTGTTTTTTGAAATCGCAATAAAAAAGCACTTACCATGACTTTAAACTTCTGTTAGTTTCATAACCAGTTTCATTCAATAGCCTCATACATAAATTGTTGCATCTTTACATCATGATGGTTATTTCCTTTTGTGTTCCCTCTAATATATATTTACAAGATATTAAACGAACTTCCCCTTTCATATCAAGTTTATGTCCCGAGTGAAATAATTTTGGTTTGTCACGAGCTTTTTTTTATTATAAAAAACTTCAGGAAATAATAGCAACAATTATACGTCACGAGGCTGAGCAAGAGATTCCTAGGATGAATGAATCCTTTCTAATGGTTACGACGTTCGCTCGTCTCGTCAAAGGCCCAGGTTCGATTCCCCACATGGGCACAATGTGTGAAGCCTATTTTCAGGTGTCCCTGCCGTGACATAGCTGGAATTTTGCTAGAACGGCGTAAAACCAAACTCAGTCAGTCAGTAACACGTTATGACGCGCTACAGAATTCTAACTCTACATGCATCTTTGACAGTTTCAATACGCTCTGTTTCACCCAGTAGCTCATTCAGTTTCTCGCGATATTATTAGATTAAATTTTAATCAAAACCAGTTTTCACGGGGTGTGGATAGATATAAAAGACCCGATGTAAAACCTCACTCAGACTTTTTGCTATGTTTGCTTCACTACCAGTCTCATCTGCCCGCGGATTTAAACTTTCAGACGGTGCTAACGAAATTGTTATTTGCCCTCACCTCAAATTTATTGACCTAAAAAAAACCTGTTAAGGCTCTATCAGATTAAGTTATTTGAAAAACAAACATTTCTCTTTCTATTTTCAACAAAACTTGTTTTCTGTGCATCTTTGCCTTGTGAAACTGAATTTAATCTTGAATTATCTAACGATTTGATTGTAAATGTTAATTGTAGTACAACACGCCAGATGAGAAAAGATGTGAAACAAGCCTTAATAATATTACAGTGCATATATTTCCTCATACATTTTATATGCTTTTTCAAAAATTATGCTTAACTAATGAAATCCGTATAGAAGCAAGTCTCTGTGCATAGTGTATCTTGTTTATGACACAACTTGTCAGGCACAGCGGCAGGCAATTAGCAAACGCGTCCATGCCAGCCATATCCAATTAATCACAGATGAAGTTAGTGAGCTGATGTCGGAACCGGCCTTTCTGCTCGGCTACATCCTATGGTCAAGTGCAGATAAGTACGCCCATCTCAGCAGGAGCATGTATACCACCAACTTGGTCGTAGTTGAAAATCAACTTTACCATCGTAGCATCCCCTTTCTCTTGTCGTAAATGCCATGGCCCCGTACTGACAGATATTTGGATTAGTAGGTGACACAAGCGGACCATGGCTACACCATAAAGAAAATCAAGTTTTGTTAGATAATCATCCTCTTACCACCTACTTCGTGTTGTAAGCCTTGTCAGCATAGGGTAGATAACGCCTATGGAAAACTCAAACATCAGAGAAACTTGATAGCAACAAACGGGTAGAGCTGTGGTTGTAAAATCCTGGGTTCTTCCGTCTCAGGCCCATTTGCTTGAATAAACCCAAGGAACTCAAAACTCTCTCCTTTCTTATTTCGAGGTGAGAAACATTTAAACGTTATTCTAGTTTATGTCTAACTTGCTTTTCTTTGTAATTATCGTCTTGAAAATGTTAGATTTAGGTTTGAAGCACTCCAACGATACTGAAGCACTTTTCAATGCTGGTACTAGATTAATTCTTAGCCACTACCCAGAACTATTTATTTTTGCTCGTGGCTTGTAGGCTCCTCAGGTTTTATGTTTTTCATGTACAAACGAATATTTCCTTTCTATGTTTCGACACGCATGTGTACATGTATACCCCTAGTGTTTGTCTAGTTTTATTCAATTTGCGAGTTAGATCTGTGCAATGTTATGGTTAAGAATTTACCGTGACAAGCTATGTAAGAAATCCCCTGTGAACCAGCAAAACAGAACAAAGACAAGTTGTAAATGTTCAAATTTTGTTTTATTATGCAACGATAGCAAGGTATACAAAGTCACAAGTCAATAGTCACAATGCTGATTACAAGTTCAGTACAAATGAAACAAAATCTAAGGCAATGGGTCACAAGATATAATATAGCAAACTCACCAAAGTCTCAGTACGAGAGATAATCAACTATGCAGAATGTAAACACAGCCATCGGTCTGACAGCAGATAATGCAGATTCAGGCCTTGACGGGTTTTGATGATCAAGCGTTGGCAGTGATGTATATCCTCAAGTTATGTGAATATGTGTCGCCCTACGCATGGCAACCAGCCGTTTTATATATATACTCAGTCATTTCCTGAAAGTCATCACTGTAGAATGCCCTCGAATATGTCTCCCGGAAGTAAACACATAGACAACTAGGAGCAGATAAATTCCGGAAAACCAGAACCCTAAAAGTGTTGACCATGTATTAAAACGAAATGTGACCCATCATATTAAATGTTTAAAACACTAAACATTGTGACTCAGTAATAATTATTACTGAATTAATAACAAAATATACAAAAAATACACATTCATAACACTCTTCCCCTTGAGGAAAAGAAAACTTTCTGTTACAATCATAGCAATAATAACATAATACCATGACATATAATAATATGAGTAATACGAGAAACTTCTTGCAGAATTACTATGACAAAATGCAGATCTATACATACAGCATCAACAAGTCATCATGCATTTATACCCTGGAAAGTGCATCAGCACAAACATTGTCTTTGCCTTTAATGTGTTCGATCACAAGACTGAACCCTTGCAAAGTCAAACTCCAACTCATAAGTCTTTGATTCTTGTTCTTCATTTTTTGAAGAAAAGTCAAGGGATTGTGATCAGTAAAAACTTCAGTTGGCAAAGTGGTGGTACCAGGGTACACTTCAAAATGCTGTAAAGCTAACAAAAGACAACATGTCTCTTTCTCAATGGTTGAATAATTTCTTTGGTGCTTGTCAAATTTCTTTGAAAAATAACAAACTGGATGTTCAATTCCTGAATCATCCTCTTGAATCAGGACGGCACCTGCACCAACAACACTTGCATCTATTTTCAACTTAAATGCTTTCTCAAAATTTGGTGCCTTTAATACTTGAGAATTCATGAGTATGGCTTTGACTTTTTCAAATGCAGTCTGCTATCCCACTTGAATTTCACAGTTTTCCCCAAAACGTTGGTAAGTGGAAATACAACATCTGAGAAGTTTTGACAAAACCCTCTGTAATAGCCAGCCATACCCAAGAATCTCTTAGATTGAGATACTGGAAAAAGGACAATTGCTTAAACTTTAGCATGAACTGGTTGTACCTGGCCGTGCCCTACAACAGGCCCTAAGAATTCAACTTGTGCCTTTCCGAATTCACACTTGGCGAGATTTACAGTTAGTTTTGCCTCAGACAGTCTTTCAAAGAAAGCATGAGTCTTTTTAAGAAGGTCATCCCACTCCATGTTGTAATCGATGACATCATCCATGTAGGTCTCGACACAATCAAGGCCTGATGTGACATTGTTGACAAGTCTCTGCAACGTTGCTGGAGTGTTTTTCAGACCAAACAGCATCACCTTGTATTGATACAGTCCTTCTGACGTAGCGAATGTCGATATTTTCTTTGTATCGTCTGTAACTGGAATCTGCCAGAAGCCTTTCAATAAGTCAAACTTACTTATGTATTTAGCTTGACCAATGCGATCAATGCAATCGTCCACTCTCGGAATAGGATACGAATCAGTTCGTGAGAGCACATTGACAGCTTTTACGTCAGCACAGCTGCACCAACCACCTCCACTCCTCGGCACAAGAACACATGGTGAACTCCAAGGACTGTCACTGGGTTCAATAATGTCATTGTCCAGCATGTATTTCACCTCTTTATAGCAGAACTTCACGTTTCACTGGATTCACCCCATAAGGGAGTTTTACGGGCACAGCATCACCTACATCTATATCATGGCTAACAACATCAGTTCAACCAGGCACATCAGGAAATAAGTGAGAAAACTCATGAATCAAATCTGACATTTGAACTTTCTGTTCAGGAAATAAATGTGATCAAGGTGATGAACATCAGAATTACTCAACTTTGGTGAAACATTATCACTATGATCATCAAACTTCAAATTGCTAACACAATCATCAATGTTGTCAACATTTTCACAGTTGTCTTTAGTACAATCAGTAACTGGGGAGAGCGTGGCAATACAATTGACATGTTTGGTTTCTTACCTGTCATGATATTTTTTAATCATGTTGACATAACACAATCTCCTTTGTTTATGACGACCAGGCTTCAGGACGACATTGTCTGTGTCGCTAACCTTTTTGTCAACAACATATGGACCTTGGTATCTTGCTCTCCGTGGCTGACCAATTTTCTGATTTGGTTTTCCAACAATTTGGCATGCATGACAGGTCTTACAAAATTCAGTCACATGTAGCAATCCTTCACCATCCTTGTAGCAATAACAAACTGGAGCTTTGCTAACCTCCTGAAAAGAAACAGCCTTACTATCCAGCTTCTGCACTTCAACATCCTCACCCTGTGCACTAATAAGCTGCTCTCTGGAAAGAACATTTTCACCACCTGACAAACTATCTGACTTATCAAGAAGTCCTGAAGAGCAGAAGAACTGCCACCTATTCCCTGAAGCAAAAGATCTGAGTTAGCTGAAGACTCATCAGAAAAAGGCAAAATATCCTTCAAAATCAGAGATTGAAGAACTCCAGTATCCCTCAAGATAATAATGGGCCGTGGGGTAGAATTATCTCCCATAAGTGACACAGAGCCCTTTGACACAAAGGGCTAAAACGCCTTCCGAACTACAGAATCTGGAGACTTGCTCTCACAAACAAAACTCTCCTCAGAATCACCTGGCAAGAAAGGCTTAGGTGCGATGGACACAAAAGCATTTGGAGAACCTTTAGCTTGATTTTTAAACTGGAGTATTTAACATGCAGACACCAAATGCAATACGCACAAACAGGATCAGAACCACTGGTAGTCTTAGGCTGAAAAGTATGTGATTGCTTGCCACTAGAACTTGAACCTGTTCTAACACCACTGTAACCTGCATGTTCTTAGGTCTTAACCAGGGAAAAGCCCTTTTGACCAGAAAACGTTACATTACCGGGAGACCTAAAAGAACTGTTGTGTGTCAAACAATAATAATCTGCCAACATTGCTGCCTTATGTAAGTCGTCAACCTTTTGTTCATCCACATACGTCTTAAGGTCCGCATGAACACTCTGCATGAAATCTTCCATCAACAGTAACTGTCTCAAATCATCAAAATCTGTGACCTCCTTAGACCCACACCCCCTATCAAACAATGTTTCCTTTTCTGTGGCAAACTCTACAAAAGTCTCAATGTCGATACGCCTCAGGCACTAACTCATAAGCTTTCAAAATTGTTTTCTTGACAAGACATAGTCTGAGCTTTGTTGTACTGACAAAGCTGAAAAAGCATCCCGGGCTTTTACCCTTCAAGACAGTTTGCAATAACATAGTCCATGACTCCCTTGGCTACTTGGGATTTTCTGCAATCTTCTCAAAATGTAGAAAATATATGTCTACTTCTTTCTCATTAAAAGGTGGGACAAGCCTAGCATGCCTTGCAATGTCAAAAGTGGAAGAATCTGAGGTCTGAGAAGGGTTTTCAAGTTTTTTGTTTTTTGTTTTTTTCAGTGCAATTTCTTTATCAATTTCCAATTTCTTCAATTCTAATTCCTTTCTGCCTCTTTCCCTTTCTCTTTCTTTCTCCATCTCAAACTTTTTCATTTCCAACTCTTTTTCTTTTTCTATTTCCAACCTTTTCAATTCTAATTTTTTCATTTCCAACAGGTCTTAACAATCCTCTGACACCATTTCCAAAAGGGGCGGTGGGGTAGCCTAGTGGTTAAAGCGTTCGCTCGTCACGCCGAACACCCGGGTTCGATTCCCCTCATGGGTACAATATGTGAAGCCCATTTCTGGTGTCCCCCGCCGTGATATTGCTGGAATATTGCTAAAAGCGGCGTAGAACTAAACTCACTCACTCACACTCATTTCCAAAACATCATCTTAAAAGATTCCTTCATCAATATCGTGGTTCAAAACAATTTTCAAAATCTGAAATTTTCTCATTGCAGGTTTGGCATCAAGTTTGAGATGTGAAGAAATTTGCAATAAGTCTGGCGGATCATCCATTCTAGTCAGACAAAACGTTATTCAAAGCCCTGTTTCACTTAATACTAATATGCAGGCTGTGGCTGTGAGAATTACTTTACATGTAGCGTTTACGCTATGCTCTCTTTATATTTCGCTGTCTTCGACGTTTGCCAAAACTGATCTTCAAGCTCTATATGACCAACTCCCGAAGCCGTGTATTATAATGGGAGATTTAAATGGGCACAACCCACTCTTGGGTAGTGTAACTACAAACACTAAAGGTAAGTTGTTGGAAGACTTTTGTTCTGACAATGATTTATGTATTTATAATGATGGTTCCAACACATATTTACATCCTGGTACAGGATCCTATTCTGCCCTCGACTTGTCACTCACAAATTAAGAACTGCTAAATGAATTCGAATGGTCAGTCCATGATGACCTCTGTGGAAGTGACCATTTTCCTACTATAATAAAATCTGTATCTCCATCCGATCACAGGCAAACTGTAGCGCAAATGTGGTTACGCAGCGTAGAGAATATGACCAGTCTTCATATATGCGAGCGAAGCGAGCAAAGGTTGGCAACACACTTCCCTCGCTTCGGTTCAAAAAGTATTTTTCGTTTCAAAATAAATTATCGCCACCATCAAAGGTACGCTCCAAATTCCTGACTAGGTTGTGATCTCAGATTTCCAAAGCCATAGTTAACAATTACTCGCGTGAAATATGTTTTATTCAGCTCGCATATATGAAGACTGGTCATATTCTCTACGCTGCGCAACCATATTTGCGCTACAGTTTGCCTGTGATCCGATGTTCCTCCATCATCAAGGCCGAATTATAAAAATGCTAACTGGGCTTTATATGAAACACTGTGTGCTGAGAAACTTAAACCCGAATGGTTTATTGACGTTCCTGATGCTATTAAATGTTTTTCTGATGAAGTGAATTCCATAGCTGATGAGTGTATTCCAAAGTCCTCTGCAGTTCCATATATCCGAAAACCATGGTTCAACAATGAATGCAAACAAACTAGGAAGGCAAGGAAAAAAGCAGAACATTATTTCCATGGTGCATAATTTAAATAAATTTAAAATTTTAAATGCTAAAGCATGGCGTACTTTTAAACAGAACAAACGCCAATCTTGGCACAATTATGTCTCCAAAATTAATTCTCGGACACCCATGTCCAAGGTATGGAACATGGTCCAGAAAATTCAAGGTAAAGGTACTAAATCTGGTGTCCATCATCTTAAACATTGAGATCAATTACTTTCGGATAAATCAGATATTGCGAATAAACTGGGCGAAACTCTCGCTAAACATTCTTCCTCTTCTAATTATATACCTAAATTTCAGCAATATCAAAAACAACAAGAAAAGAAAACTATTAACTTCCATTCAGGTAATGGGGAAGATTATAATGAAACTTTTTCTATTCATGAACTCCATACTGCTCTTGATCAAGCTCATGACACTGCTACAGGAGCTGATAACATCCATTATCAACTCCTTAAGCATTTACCAGAATCCTGCCTAGAAACTCTTCTAAATACTTTTGATGATATTTACACATTGAGTAACTTTCCTCTCTCACGGCGTGACGCCATAGTAGTACCAATACCTAAACCTGGACGTGATCACACCGATCCGTCCAATTATCGACCAATTGCAAAACTATGGAACGCATGATAAATAATCGACTTGTTTGGTACTTGGAAACAACCTTATCACAGATATACAATGTGGTTTCCGTAAAAATAGAAGTACTGTCGATCACTTAGTGCGTTTAGAATCATTTGTGAAAAACGGACTAATCAATAAACAACATGGTGTGTCTATCTTTTTTGACCTTGAGAAGGCATATGACACTACGTGGAAATATGGCATTTTACAAGATTTACGAGACTTCGGCTTGCGAGGTCGTTTGCCTGAATTTATAGCCAACTTTTTAAATGACAGACAAATCCAGGTCCGTATGGGTTCTACCCTGTCTGATCATTACAATCAGGATCAGGGTGTTCCACAAGGCAGTATTTTGTCTGTCACTCTTTTTAGCATCAAGATCAACTGTTTATCAAAAGTTTTAAACGATTCAATTGATGGATCGTTATTTGTGGATGATTTTAATATTTCTTGTCGTCGTAAAAATATGCATACTATTGAACGGCAACTGCAGCTGTGTTTAAATAAAATGAATAAATGGTGTCTTGAAAACGGCTTATAGTTTTCTAAATCCAAAACTAATTGTATACATTTTTGTAGAAAATATAAGCCACATAAGGACCCAGAACTATCTCTAGATGGCTCTCCCATCAGAGTTGTTAAGGAGGCCAAGTTTTTGGGGCTAATCTGTGACTCCCACCTAACATTTCTGCCTCATATAAGTCCCTTAAAACTAAATGCCTGAAGGCTCTTGACTTGTTGAAAGTTGTTTCCAACTCAAAGTGGGGAGGGGATCAAGCGACCCTCTTACACCTATATCGATCACTGGTTCATTCAAAACTTGATTATGGCTCCATCGTATATGGTGGAGCCTGCAAAAGCAACCTTAAACTTCTTGATTCTGTCCACCACCAAGGCCTTCGACTTTGTCTTGGGTCCTTCAGAACTTCACCTATTGACAGTCTCTACGTTGAGGCCGATGAACCATATCTTGAGCAGCGCCAATTAAAGCTAGCTTTACAGTACATTACTAAGTTATACTCTAATGAATCTAACCCTGCATATAATTGTGTTTTCAATCCCATTCATGAGGATTTATACAATAAGAAATCCTCGCTTGTCCCGCCACTAGGACATAGAATTAAACCCTTTCTTCCTGCGGCCGGCATTGAGCTGGAAAACATAGCTCCATCCCGTCCTCTTTCTTCTCCTCCGTGGCAGTTGGTCAGACCCCAAGTGGACCTAACACTGACCACATATAAAAAATCAGAAACAAATGAATTACAATACAAAAAAGAATATTATCAATTAAAACATAAATATAGCAATTATAAATCCTTATTTACAGATGGGTCCAAGGAAGGTGGCGCAGTGGCTGGTGCCACTGTCATTGGATCCAGAACAATATCTTCTAGATTAGCAGACAACAGTTCTATTTTTACAGCAGAAGCTAACGCCATGCTAACTGCTCTTAAATATATTCAAAGACACCCTGAACATATACAGTATATAATCTATTCCGACTCTCTTTCTTGCCTTCAGGCTATTAAAACTATTTCTTGTAAACATCCACTTTTAATTGGAATTATTGAATTGTATAATAATCTTGCTACTGGCCAATACGACATCGTCTTTTGTTGGTTACCAAGCCATGTTGGAATCTCTGGGAACACATTGGCTGACCTTGCTGCTTAAGCAGCACTTAGCAAATCTATGACACCATTTCTTATTCCATACAGTGATTACAAAACCACCATTAGATCTTATATCCGTGATCTGATGCGAAAGAAGTGGGACACCCAGGTGGGTGTAAATACATTACATGAGATAAAACCTTACATTGGTTATACCCACTTGGGTTGTCAGTCCAGATTTGAAGAGGTCATACTTCGACGATGTCATATTGGTCATACGAGGTATACACATGCACACCTGTTGAAAGGTGAAGATCCTCCGTTTTGCATCCCTTGTGATGAGAGAGTCACGGTCAAGCATATCCTGCTTGACTGTGTTGAATTCGCCATCATAAGGGATAAATATTTTAATGTAAAAACACTTTCGGATCTTTTTAACACAGTAAATACTCATTTAATTATTGGATTGTTAAAGGAAATTGATTTCCTTGTTGAATTATAAGTGATATGTTCTGTAGATAGTTCTATTTTAAGGGATGGTAGTATAGATTAGGAACATTGATCATTAGTGGATGTACCCTCAAAGGGGGTCGAAGTATTGTAAAATTATTGTCCTCCTGAGAGGGTACGTAAGTCCAAAAATTTTCAAAGTAAATTTATACTTTCCAGGATTTTTAAGCATAGTATTTGTGTTCTTTTAATTTTGGCTAAAATTTTTTTTTTACACTCGCCAGCAGCTGAAGGGATGGAGTAAATCCAGCTAGGGTCCATGCAGGTAGCATAGGTACTGTAAGTCCCCATGGTCCCTAGTATGGTGATCTACCTTCAGTGGCTGGCGATCTACAGCCCGTATTTTATATTGTATGGTCCAGTGTGAGTGAGTGAGTTAGAATTTAACGTCACGTCCGCAATATCTCAGCCATATCGTGACGAGAACACTTGAATGAACACTTAAATGAAATATATGCATATTGTAAAAATCTGTCAACGAAGGACAGTAAAACAACTAGCATATCACAATTGTAATTAAAACTAGTATGGAAAGTTAAAACTAATAGCACTATTTAGACAATACAATATAAAAACAGACTATAGATCGCCAACAACTGAAGGTAGATCACCACACTAGGGACCATGGGGACTTACAGTACCTTTGCTACCTACATGGACCCTAGTTGGATTTACATCATCCCCTCAGCTGCTGGCGATTGTACGAAAGGTTAGCCAAAATTAAAACAACAAGAATACTACAATTAAAAACCTGGTAGATTTAAATTTACCGTGAATGTTTTTGGACTTACGTACCCTCTCAGGAGGACAATAATTTTACAATACTTCAACCTCCCTTGAGGGTACAGCCACTAACAATTCAAGTTACTAATATAAACTACCAATCATTAAAATACATCTATTTACAGCACATGCTAATCATAATTCAACCAAGAAATCAATTTCTTTTAAAAATCCAATGATTAAATGAGAATTAACAGTGTTAAAAAGATCCTTGACAGTTTTGACATTGAAATATTTATCCCTTGTGATGGAGAATTCAATACAGTCAAGCAGGATATGCTTGACCGTGATTCTCTCATCACAAGGGATACAAAACGGAGGATCCTCACTTTTTAACAAGTATACATGAGTATATCGTGTATGGCCAATACGACATCGTCTTAAAATAACCTCTTCAAATCTGGATTGACAACCCAAGTACGTGTAACCAATATATGGTTTGATTTCATGCAATTTATTTATACCTACTTGGGTGTCCCACTTCTTCTGCATCAGATCACGGATGTAAGTTCTAATGCTAGCTTTGTAATCACTGTAAGGAATAGGCAGTGGTGTCACAAATTTGTTGAGTGCTGCTTTAGCAGCAAGGTCAGCCAATGTGTTACCAGAGATCCCTACATGGCTGGGTAACCAACAGAAGACGATGTCGTATTGGCCACTTGCAAGATCATTATACAATTCAATAATTTCAATTAAAAGTGGATGTTGACAAGACATATTTTTAATAGCCTGAAGGCACGAAAGAGAGTCGGAATATATTATATACTGTTTACGTTTCGGGTGTCTTTGAATATATTTGAGGGCTGTTAATATGGCATTAGCTTCAGCAGTAAAAATAGAACTATTGTCTGGTAATCTAGAAGATATTGTTCTGGATCTAATGACAGTGGCACAAGCAACTGCGGCACCGTCCTTGGACCCATCTGTAAATAAGGATTTATAATTGCTATATTTATGTTTTAATTGATTATATTCTTGTTTGTATTGTAATTCATTGGTTTCTGATTTCGTAAATGTGGTCAATGTTAGGTCCACTTGGGGCCTGACCAACTGCCAAGGAGGAGAAGAAAGAAGACGGGAGGGAGCTATGTTTTCCAGCTCAATGCCGGCAGCAGAAAGAAAGGGTTTAATTCTATGTCCTAGTGGCGGGACAAGAGAAGACTTTATGTTGTATAATTCCTCATAAATGGGATTGAAAACACAATTATATGCAGGGTTAGATTCATTAGAGTATAATTTAGTAGTGTACTGTAAAGCTAACTTTATGCGGCGCTGTTCAAGAGATGGTTCATCAGCCTCAACATAGAGACTGTCAAAAGGCGAAGTTCTAAAAGACCCAAGACAAAGTCTTAGACCTTGATGATGGACACAATTTAAGAGTTTTAAGTTGCTTTTGCAGGCTCCACTATAGACGATGGAGCCATAATCAAGTTTAGAACGCACGAGAGATCGATATAGATGGAGAAGGGTAGATTGATCCCCTCCCCATTTAGAATTTGAAACCACTTTCAATAAGTCAAGTGCTTTCAGGCATTTAGTTTTAAGGGATTTAATATGCGGTAAAAAAGTTAAGTGTGAATCAAAGATTAGACCCAAGAACTTAGCTTCCTTAACAACTTTAATTGGCGTGCCATCAAGAGATAGTTCAGGGTCTTTATGTGGTTTATATTTACGACAAAAATGTATGCAGTTAGTTTTCGATTTAGAAAATTTAAAGCCGTTTTCAAGACACCATTTATTAATCTTGTTTAAACACAACTGCAATTGCCGTTCAATGGTATGCATATTTTTACCACGACAAGAAATATTAAAATCATCCACAAATAACGATCCATCAATTGAATTGCTTAAAACCTTCGATAAACTGTTTATCTTTATACTAAAAAGTGTGACAGACAAAATACTGCCTTGTGGAACACCCTGATCCTGATTGTAATGATCAGACAGGGTAGAACCCACACGGACTTGAAATTGTCTGTTATTTAAAAATTTGGCGATGAATTCAGGCAAACGACCTCGCAAACCAAAATCATGTAAATCTCTCAGAATGCCATACTTCCAAGTTGTGTCATATGCCTTCTCAAGATCAAAATAGACACAGCATGTTGTTTATTGATCAGCGCGTTTTTCACAAATGATTCTAAACGCACTAAGTCATCAATGGTACTTCTGTTTTTACGGAAACCACATTGTATATCTGTGAGAAGGTTATTTGTTTCCAAGTACCAAACAAGTCGATTATTTATCATGCGTTCCATGGTCTTGCAAACACAGCTAGTTAATGAAATCGGACAATAATTGGATGGATCCGTATGATCACGTCCAGGTTTAGGTATTGGTACTACTATAGCATCACGCCATGAAGAAGGAAATTTCCCGGAAGTCCAAATATCATCAAAAATTGATAAGAGCGTCTCTAAACAGGATTCTGGTAAATGCTTCAAGAGTTGATAACGTATGTTATCAGCTCCTGTAGCAGTGTCATGAGCTTGATCAAGAGCAGTATGGAGTTCATGAATAGAAAATGTTTCATTATAATCTTCCCCATTATCAGAATTGAAATTAATAATTTTCTTTTCTTGCTGGTTTTGATATTGCTGAAATTTAGGTGTATAATTAGAAGAGGAAGAATGTTTAGCGTAATTGATCTCCATGTTTAAGATGATGGACAGCAGATTTAGTACCTTTACCTTTAATTTTCTGGACCATGTTCCATACCTTGGACATGGGTGTCCGAGAATTTATTTTGGATACATAATTTTGCCAAGATTGGCGTTTACTCTGTTTAAATGTACGCCGTGCTTTAGCATTTAAAATTTTAAATTTATTTAAATTATGCACCATAGGATGGCGACGGAAATAATGTTCTGCTTTTTTCCTTGCCTTCCTAGCTTGTTTGCATTCATCGTTGAACCATGGTTTCCGGATATGTGGAACTGCAGAGGACTTTGGTATACATTCATCAGCTATGTAATTCAGTTCATCAGAAAAACATTTAATAGCATCAGGAACATCAATAAAAAGTTCAGGTTTAAGTTTGTCAAGACACAATTTCTCATATAAATGCCAGTTAGCCTTTTTAAAATTCCATCTTGAACATGGAGGAACATCAGATGGAGTTACAGATTTAAAAAAAGTAGGAAAATGGTCACTTCCACAAAGATCATCGTGGACTGACCATTCAAATTCATTTAGTACGCTGGAGTCAGTTATTGACAAGTCAAGAGCTGAATATGTTCCTGTACCAGGATGTAAATACGTGTCTGTACCATCATTGAATATACATAATTCATTACTTAAAATAAAATCCTCTAGAATTTTACCTTTTGTGTTTGTGGTTGTACTCCCCCAGAGTGAGTTGTGGCCATTCAAATCACCCACGAGTGCACATGGTTTTGGTAGTTCATCATAGAGAGATTGAAGATCAGCCAAAAGGAGAGTCGATGATGGCGGAACGTACAATGAACACAGAGTAAGTGTAATGTTCAAAGTAAGGCGCACTGCAACTGCCATGATAACGCCATGTCTTACAAGAATGGAGGATCCACCAGTGGCTTTATCACCTGGGGGAGAATAACAATGATATGTGTTGAACTGACGTAAGTTTATAGAATCTGTTTGTCTCAGATACGTTTCTTGTAAACAGATCGCAGATGGTTGAATATCCTGGTCTAGTAGATGAAGTTCATGAATGTTATTTTTAAGGCCTCTGCAGTTCCACTGTAGAATGGTTGAAGAACCTATTTTTTCGGAGGATTTATTGGGAACCTACCCCTTGCCTTTCTAGAGGGCGACAAGCTATGTGCCCTGTGGGGGATGTTTTCGGACACATCCATGTCCTCCAACGATCCATATTTGTTGAACAGCTGGATTTTATTTGTTGAACCTTTCGAGGCTCTGCCACTCTGACATTTTTGTGAAGATACATTTCTTGATTTCACTGGCTGCTTTGCAATGTCTTTCACATTTGGTTCAGAATCAAATTTAGAATGTGACTGGGATTTAGATGCCTTAGATATAGATGCATCCTGAATACGGGATGGCTCTGGAAGTACTTCCGCAGTCTGAGTGGATATTTCGGGTGACAGAATCTGAGGGGAATTGGTATTTATCCATGTCCAGTTAGTTTGACAGCTTATAGACATTTTGGTTATTTTGGCTGTATCAGATGGTGACCGAGATACGGAAGCATACGTTTCCTTGAGTTCAGACTTTTGCACTTGTTTTTTGGCTTCAGCAAAACTAATGTCTTGTGTAAATTTTATTTTGTTGATTTCCATTTGCTGTTTCCAAATGGACACTCCTTTGAGAAAGATGAGTGATTTCCTTCACAATTGGTACATTTTTTGAAAGTGCTGGTGCAGTCATCCGTCGTGTGAGTTTTCTCACTACAGTGAGCACATGTAACCGATGATTTACATGTATTGACACCATGGCCGTATCTTTGGCATTTAAAGCATCTTAAAGGATTAGGAATGTAAGTATCCACATTGATGTTACAGTAGCCAGCCTTTATTGATTTTGGAGCAATCGGACACGAAAAGGAAAACAGGTATGTGTTTGTTTGTACGGTTTCATTATTCCTACGACTTTGGAATCGTTTAACATAAGTGACTCCTTGATCCTTCATTTCTGACACGATATCAAATTCTGTCATGTCAGCAAACAAGTGGTCACGATCTCGCACTATTCCTTTACTGGTGTTCAAGGTTCTGTGTGCTGAGACCAACACAGGAATGTTCACAAACGATTCAATCGCCATCAGGTTCGTGGCTTGCTGCCGTTTACTGCATTCAACAAGTAAAGCACCTGAACGCAAGCGTCTGATGTTTTTTACTTCACCTGCAATTCCTTGTATTCCTTTAGATACCGCAAAAGGGTTGAGTTTCAATGGTGTCTTATCCAGAGTCTCAATTACGACAAAGCGCGGCCAGTAGTCAATTGATTTAGTGGATCTGTGTGCAGTATTATCAGAATCAATGTCAAGTGGACGTTTTGTCTTTTTGGTAGGGGTTTGGTATTCCATGGTTAGTATTTATTGGTTCATCATCCGGGCTCCCCACCCACCACGGAGTATCACAAGGACAATGCTAAAAACAAGCGGATCTCCAGCTTGCAGCACCAAGGATACCCGGATGATATACTCCAGCAGAAAAATTAATAGATTAATAGTTCCACCAGATTGGCCCATGAGCCACCGCCTTCTGGGTATACGACTCTAGGCAAAAAGATACATAAAATGATGCATGTGAAATTACAAACTCAAAATAACCAAGCATGAAAAAGCAAATTAACAGTTTCATAAATTTTTAGCATAGCTGTAGCTCAGGGTTTGGCGTGACCAGCCGATTGATAGAACTGGGCCAGTTCTACCACCCGTCTAGGTGAAGTAAGGGCCAAAGTGGTGTGTTGAGCAGTAAGGTCAAAATGGTTCAGTCTCCCACTGCCCTCAACCACCAGACTACCGTCCTCCACCGACACGGGACGCAACCCACGGCAAACAGGTGGCCCAGTTTGGTCGCCTCTTACGACCAGCAATGGGGTGCTGTGGACACATTCTGTCCCGGGTCCACACGGGAGAAGAGCACTTAGCGTTACCCAGCACCCACCACGAGGAGGTGGCTCTTCATGGGTGCCTATTGTATGGTCCAAATAGTGGTATTTGTTTTAACTCTCCACACCAGTTTTAACTGTAACTGTGATATTTTAGTTGTTTTACTGTCCTTTGACGACAGGTGGTTATAATGTATGCATGTTTCATTTCAGTATCAAAATGTTCTCGTCACGATATGGCTGAAATATTGCCGATGTGACGTTAAGTATTAACTCACTCACTCACTCATTCTTTGTGGTATAGCTGATGTTATTTGGAGTCATGGAGATAACTGGGAGTCATTGGAACTGGTGAAATATACTCAAAACATGCAAAAATGAATACTCTGGTAATTGTAATCCTTGCATATAAGGGGTGGTAGGGTAGCCTAGTGATTAAAGCTTTTTATCGTCATGACGAAGACATGGGTTCAAATCCTCTCTTGGGTACAATGTGTGAAGCCCATATCTGATGACCCCAACTGTGATGTTGCCGGAATATTGCAAAATAAAACTCAGTCAGTCCTTGCATAAAATACAATTTCAAGCAAACACTGAAAAGGTAGTCATTTTGCCTGGTGATGGTAAATGGTAACTTTGACGTCTTCACTGGCAAAGTATATTCTAGTTAGTTCAGGAGAAACGATACAACATCCTGTTCTTACCACAGGAAATAAATGTTTGACAAAAGTGTAACCTGTAGATAAGCTCACCCCCTTATGGAAACTGCTTTTTGGAGTTCTCAAACTTTTTGTCATCTACAATCATATGCAGTAATCCAAATTTAAACTAAGCAGGGTATTACGATCATCACACAATCATCTTTTTTCTTGTGACTTCTGGAAATGTGAAACGAAACTGAGAGGCAATAGTTAAGTTTCCTTATATAGGTAAGAAAATGATACTAGAAATTTTACAGTGCTTCCTAAGAATGATGGTTCTGAAGTATACTCTGTCTTGCACTGTCCAGATCATTCATTCAAAATCTGTGGAAGTTTAAATATAGCACACTACTGTCTCTTTCTAAATGTTCAGGTACAATGTACAGCTGTTGAAACTGCTTCACTACACTATACATATTATATATGTCTAAAGTATTAATGACTACTAACATTCCACTTTGGTTCAACATAATGCTATTGCTGGTTATATTGTCATGTGTAGCACAGCTTCATCAGCCATCATTGGAATTTCTTTTCCAACATAATGTTGGAATTTTGTCGACATTCTTAAATAAATGGGACTTAAATATGTCAGAGTATGGGTTTATTATGTATTTAGCCATTATAGAAAATGCTCATTTCAAGGCTTGAAAAGTGAGTGAGTAGTTAGTGAGTGAGTTTAATTTTACACCACACTCAGCAATATTCCAGCTACAAATAATCAAATTTCAATAATCAACAGGAGACAGGTAGGCCATGTGTCCACGACTTGGCTAAAATGAATACTGTGTATGTATTTGGTGGGTTTTTCAGCTTTTACTTTTACGATAGTTTACCTGTAAAGGACGATGAAATGTGACATAAACTGGTTGAAAAGCGGTTTTAGTATCGTTTGTGACTAACAGGGATATGTTCCATACTTTCATGGCGTCAGCTGCAGTTGACAGTTGAGTCAGAACAGAAGAAGCATACGTCTATTCGGCATTGCCTGAGGTGCATAACGAAAGAAAAGCCAGCCCTAGTAATCTTTGCATTTTACCTCAGTTCACAAACCTTCATTTCCCTTTAACAGCCCCGATAGCAATTCACTGCATCATTAATGTTCCAGCCAAAACAAGGTAGGATGGAATCAATGAGCCAGGAGAGTTTCAAGACCCGTTAATCTCGCAGGCCACAGAAATACTGAAGCTAACAATATTTGGTGCGAGATATCGTAGGTCATTCTAAAATTACTCCAGGTTTTGATTTGAAATCACTGCGCTAACACTCGTCTCACTTTTCATATTGGCACTTAGTGTTTGCTTGAGCAGGAAGAAGTTATCAGCAGAAACTAACAATCTACTAATTCAAACTTCTAATCATAAAATATTTATCTATTTACATAAGAGTCGACAAATCTGATTCTTTACAAATGCAATAATTCAATGAGGACCAACATTATTAAATGATCTTTCATATTTCATGATTTTAAAAGTTATAACTTGTGATAGAATAATATTAAACACAGTCTAGCAAGACATGGGGAGGATCATCGCCTTTCCATACGTATTCATGTGTATCTGATATGGCATGATGATCTCTTCAGATCTGACAACCCAAGTAGGTATAGCCAATATATGGTTTTATATCATATAATTTATTGATACCTACCTGGGTGTCCCACTTCGTCTGATTAGATCACTGATATAAGATCTGATGACTGCTTTATAATCAAAGTATGGAATAACAAGTGGTGTCACAGATTTGTTGAATGCTGGCCTATCAGCAAGATCGGCCATGGGGTTCCCAGAAATGCCAGCATGGCTAGGTAAAGACAATGTCTTATTGGCTAGTAGAATGATCATAATATAATTCAAGAATTCCAATTAAAAGAGGATGTTTGGTCGAAATTTGTTTGATTGTATGAAGGCAGTAAAGTTAGTCAGAAAATTATGATATACTGTTCATATATAGCATATCTAGTAATATATTTAAGAGCTGATAGCATTGCATTTGCAATACTGCAATTTGTTCTGGAACTAACAGGCCACTAACGGGACACTGTGTCACCATCCTGCGTTGTAAATAAGGATTTATACATGTTTTATTTACTCTTTAATTGACGATATGTTTGTTTCTGTTCTAATTCATTTTTTTCTGATTTTTTTTAAATGTCAGTGTGCGGTCAGCTTCTGGTCTAACAAACTGCCAGGGAGGAGAAGAAAAAAGACGAGAAGGAGATAGATGTTCCAGCTCAATGCCGTCATCAGAAATGAAATATTTGATTCTTATTCCAAGAGGAATAACATGAAAAGACTCTTTGTCATAAAGATCCCCATTAAGAGTATGAAACATACAGTTATAAGCAGGGTTGGACTCATTTGAATACAGTTTTGTAACATACTGCAACGACAATCTGGTACAGCGATGCTTTAAGGATGGTTCATCTGCCTCGACATAACGACTGTGAACAGGAGACGTACGGAAAGATCCTAGACATAGCCTCAGACCTTGATGGTGAATAGAGTCTCTTTGTTTTCCAGATAATTTATGTGCCTTACAAAGGTCAAGTGATGATCAAAAATTATACCGTGGAACTTACCTGACCTTACAACTTCTAAAGGGGTACCATCAAAAACTAAATCTAGGTTTGTACAGAAGTAGATAAAATTTGGTTTGAACTTTAAAACTTTAAAATTTTAAAGGCACCCATGAAGAGCCACCTCCTCGTGGTGGGTGCTGGGTAACGCTAAGTGCTCTTCTCCCGCGTGGACCCGGGACAGAATGTGTCCACAGCACCCCATTGCTGGTCGTAAGAGGCGACCAAATTGGGCAACCTGTTTGCCGTGGGTTGCGTCCCGTGTCGGTAAAGGACGGTAATCTGGCGGTTGAGGGCACTGGGAGAGTGACTCGTGTTCCTTTTGCTCAACACACCACTTCGGCCCTAACTTCACCTAGACGGGTGGTAGAATCGGCCCGATTCTATCAATCGGCTGGTCACGCCAAGCCCTGTGCTACAACTCTGTAGTGTTTGTATGTTTATATTTTTTAGCCTTGGCGAATTTTGAAACAGAATTTGAAAAAGTTACTGTTCATTAATGCCTAGAGTCGAATGCCAGAAGGCGGTGGCTTATGGGCCAATCTGGTAGAATCATTAATCTTTTAATTTTTCTGCTGGAGTATATCATCCGAGTATCCTTGGTGCTGCAAGTTGCAGACCCGCTTGTTTTAAACATTGTCCTTGTGATACTCCGTGGTGGGTGGGGAGCTCGGATGATGAACTATTCAACCATAACCATGGCATCTCAAATCCCCATTACCAAGAAAAAACGTCCACGTGACAATGATCCAGATGATAACGACCAAGGACTGTCCACTTCCATTCATTACTGGCCACGTTTTGTCGTGATTGAGACTAAAGATAACAGCAGACTAAAAGTTGAACCCTTTTGCGATACAGAAAGGCATACAAGGAATTGCTGGTGACGTTAAAAATATCAAACGTTTGTGTTCAGGTGCATTGCTCGTTGAGTGCAACGGAAAACAACAGACAAATTACCAAATTACATTCGTCGGCATTCCAGTATTGGTATCTCCGCATAGGACACTTAGCACAAGCAAAGGAATCATCAGGGATAGAGATCGATTATTCGCTGACATGTCTGAATTTGATATTGTTTCAGAAATGAAAGATCAAGGGGTCACATATGTTAAGCGTTTTACAACACGTAAAAACCAGGAGACCATTCAGACTAATACTTACCTGTTTTCATTTTCCTCTCCAACAGCTCCCAGATCAGTAAAGGCAGGCTATTGTCACATCAATGTAGACACCTATATATACCCAATCCTTTAAGGTGTTTTAAAGGCCAGAGGTTTGGTCATGGTGTTAGTACTTGCACATTGTCTGTTGTGTGTGCTCATTGTGGTGAGAAGACACACACAATAGAAGATTGTGACAGTGATTTCAAAAATGCACCAACTGCTCAGGCGACCATACTTCATTTTCTAAACAGTGTCCAATTTGGAAAGAGCAAATGGAGATAAACGAAATCATATTAACTCAAAATATCTCTTTCTCTGAGGCAAAAACAAACTGGTAAAGTGATCTGATCTTTCAGAAAGGTATGCTACAATAGCAAAAACAGCATCGGGGTCTAGCTGTAAAACAACATCAACCACAGGCTGCCAAAGTACCTTGACTTGGGTAAATTGCGATTCTCCACAGCATTTGTACCCTGCTATATCATCACATCACAGGAATCTCTTCCTAGTACCTCAAAGTCTTCTTCTGATCACACATCATCATCTCAGTCACACTCAAAGTCTCAATCGACAGCTGATAGTCAACAAACGGTGAAAAGTAAACCGAAGCCAAAGCCTGATGCTTCAAAACAACAAAATGGCAGAGCTCCCAAAGGATCACAGAACAAAATTCAATTGTTCAATAAATACGGGTCTCTTGAAGACATGGACGTTTCTGAAAACGTCCATTCTAGGGCACACAGCTTGTCGCCCTCCAAAAGAGTGCGGGGTAGATCCCCAATAAATCCCCCCAAAAGATAGTTTATTCCAATAATATTGTACAGTGGAACTGCAGAGGATTGAGGACTAATTTACATGAATTACAGCTATTAGTCCAAGATTTTACACCTTCAGCGTTATGTCTCCAAGAGACATATTTAAAACAAACAGATACATTTGACCTTCGTCTTTTTAATGCATATCATTGTTTTTCACCTCCGGGTGATAGAGCCACTGGCGGGACATCCGTTCTAGTCAGACAAAACATTATTCAAAGCCCTGTTTCACTTAATACTAATATGCAGGCTGTTGCTGTGAGAATTACTTTACATGTAGCGTTTACGCTATGCTCTCTTTATATTTCACCATCTTCGACGTTTGCCAAAACTGATCTTCAAGCTCTATATGACCACCTCCCGAAGGCTTATATTATAATGGGAGATCTAAATGGGCACAACCCACTCTGGGGTCGTGTAACTAAAAACACTAAAGGTAAATTGTTGGAGGACTTTTGTTCTGACAATGATTTATGTATTTATAATGATTGTTCCAACACATATTTACACCCTGGGACAGGGACCTATTCTGCTCTTGACTTGTCATTGACAAATTCAGAACTACTTAATGAATTTGAATGGTCCGTCCACGATGACCTCTGTGGAAGTGACCATTTTCCTACTGTATTAAAAGCTGTAACTCCATCCGATGTTCCTCCATCATCCAGACGAAATTTTAAAAAGGCTAACTGGGCTTTATATGAGACACTTTGTGCTGAACAACTTAAACCTGAACGTTTTATTGACGTTCCCGATGCTATTAAATGTTTTTCTGATGAACTGAATTCCATAGCTGATGAGTGTATACCAAAGTCCTCTGTAGTTCCACACATAAGAAAACCATGGTTCAACAATGAGTGCAAACAAGCTAGGAAGGCAAGGAAAAAAGCAGAACGTTATTTCCGTCGCCATCCCATGGTGCATAATGTAAATAAATTTAAAATTTCAAATGCTAAAGCGAGGCGTACTTTTAAACAGAACAAACGCCAATCTTGGCAAAATTATGTATCCAAAATAAATTCTCGGACACCCATGTCCAAGGTATGGAACATGGTCCAGAAAATTAAAGGTAAAGGTACTAAATCTACTGTCCATCATCTTAAACATGGAGATCAATTTCTTACTGATACATCAGATATTGCTAATAAACTAGGCGAAACCCTTGTTAAACACTCTTCCTCTTCAAATTATGTACCCAAATTCCAGCAGTATTTCAATTCTGATAATGGGGAAGATTATAATGACAGTGTAACGTTTTCTATTCATGAACTCCATACTTCTCTTGATCAAGCTCATGACACTGCTACAGGAGCTGATAACATACATTATCAGCTCCTTAAGCATTTACCAGAATCCTGCCTAGAAACTCTCCTAAATATTTTTGATGATATTTGGACATCGGGTAACTTTCCTCCCTCATGGCGTGACGCCATAGTAGTACCAATACCTCAACCTGGACGTGATCATACGGATCTATCCAATTATCGTCCGATTTCGTTAACTAGCTGTGTTTGCAAGACCATGGAACGCATGATAAATAATCGACTAGTTTGGTACTTGGAAACAAATAACCTTATAACTGATGTACAATGTGGTTTCCGCAAAAACAGAGGTACTCTCGATCACTTAGTGCGTTTAGAATCATTTGTTAAAAATGCACTAATTAATAAACGACATGCTGTGTCTATCTTTTTTGATCTTGAGAAGGCATATGACACTACTTGGAAATATGGCATTGTAAGAGATTTACATGACTTCGGGTTGCGAGGTCGTTTGCCTGAATTTATTGCCAAGTTTTTAAATAACAGACAATTCCAGGTCCGTGTGGGTTCTACCCTGTCTGATCATTACAGTCAGGATCAGGGTGTTCCACAAGGCAGTATTTTGTCTGTCACTCTTTTTAGCATCAACATCAACAGTTTATCTAAAGTTTTAAACGATTCAATTGATTGATCGTTGTCTGTGGATGATTTTAATATTTCTTGTCGTGGTAAAAATATGCATACCATTGAACGACAATTGCAGTTGTGTTTAAACATGATAAATAAATGGTGTCTTGAAAACGGCTTTAAATTTTCTAAATCAAAAACTAACTGCATACATTTTTCTCGTAAATATAAACCACATGAAGACCCTGAACTGTCTCTAGATGGGACGCCGATTAAAGATGTGAAGGAAGCCAAGTTCTTGGGTCTAATCTTTGATTCACATTTAACGTTTTTACCACATATTAAATCACTTAAAACTTAATGCCTGAAACCACTTGACTTACTGAAAGTGGTGTCAAATTCTAAATGGGTAGGGGATCAAGCTACCATTCTCCATCTATATCGATCACTCGTACGCTCTAAACTTGATTGTGGCTCCATCGTATATGGTGGAGCCTGCAAAACTTCTTGATTCTGTCCAGCATCAAGGTTTAAGACTTTGTCTTGGGTCTTTCCGAACTTCGCCTATTGACAGTTTTTACGTTGAGGCCGATGAACCATCTCTTGAGCAACGCCGTATCATATTATCTTTACAATATATCACAAAACTATACTCTAACGAATCTAACCCTGCATATAACTGTGTTTTCAATCCTCTTTATGAGGATTTGTATAGCAAAAAGTCTTCTCTTGTTCCACCTCTTGGGCTCAGAATAAAGCCGTTTATTGCTGCTGCTGGTATTGAGCTGGACAATATAGCTCCTTTCCGTCTTCTTTCCTCTCCCCCTTGGCAGTTGGTTAGGACACAGGTTGACCTAACATTAACTACTTTTAAAACAACAGAAACGAATGAATTGCAGTACAAAGAAGAAAATAAGCAATTAAAACATACATATAGCAATTACAAATCCTTTTTTACAGATGGGTCTAAGGATGGTGGCGCAGTTGCTTGTGCTACTGTCATTGGATCCAGAACAATATCTTCTCAATTACCAGACAATAGTTCTATTTTTTCAGCAGAAGCTAACGCCATATTAACAGCTCTTAAATATATTCAAAGACACCCTAAACGTAAACAATATATAATCTATTCCGACTCTCTTTCTTGCCTTCAGGCTATTAAAATATTTCTTGTAAACATCCACTTTTAATTGAAATTATTGAATTGTATAATAATCTTGCTACTGGCCAATACGACGTCGTCTTTTGTTGGTTACCCAGCCATGTTGGAATCTCTGGTAACACATTGGCTGACCTTGCTGCTAAAGCAGCACTCAACAAATCTGTATCACCACTTCTTATTCCTTACAGTGATTATAAAGCCACCATTAGATCTTACATCCGTGATCTGATGCAGAAGAAGTGGGACACCCAAGTAGGTATCAATAAATCACATGCAATAAAACCATTTGTTGATTACACCTACTTGGGATGGCGGTCCAGATTTGAAGAGGTCATGCTACGACGATGTCATATTGGCCACACTAGGTATACGCATGAATATCCTTTGAAAGGTGAGGATCCTCCGTTCTGCATCCCTTGTGATGAAATAATCACGGTCAAGCATGTCTTGCTTGACTGTGTTGAATATTCCATCACAAGGGACAATTATTTTAAATCAAGAACTATAAAGTACCTTTTTAGTAACGTAAGTTCTCATTCAATTATTGCATTTTTAAAAGAATTGAATTTATTGACTGACATGTAAATAGATAAGTATTTTATGATTGGAAGTTGAATTAGCAGCTAAGATTGTTAGTGGCTGTATCCTCGAAGGGAGTTGAAGTACCGTAAAATTATTGTCCTCCTGAGAGGGTACGTATGTCTCAAAACGATTTAAGTCAGATTTAATCTTCCACTTTTTTAATTTTAGAATATGTGTTATTTTAATTTGTGGCTAATCTTGCATACAGTCGCCAACAGCTGAGGGGATGTTGTAAATCCAGCCAGGGACCATGCAGGTAGCAGAGGTACTGTAAGTCCCCATGGTCCCTGGTATGGTGATCTACCCTCTGTTGTTGGCGATCCGTGGCCTGTTTTTATATTGTACTGTCCAAATAGTCATACTATATTTTTTTAAGTTTCCACGCTAGTTTTAATACTAACTGTGATAGTCTAGTGGTTTTACTGTCCTCCGTAGACAGGGTCTTCATAATATGCATATATATTCTTTTTAGTCATGTATGTTCTCGTCACGATATGGCTGCAATATTGCCGATGTGACGTTAAATATTAACTCACTCACTTAACTCACTAAGATTTTAAAGCCATTCTCTCACAGCTGTTACGAGTGTCTAGTTTCTGTACATTTTGTTATTAAGTAATAATTATTATTGGGTCACAACGTTTAGTGTTTTGAATAATAATTATGATGGGTCACATTTCGTATAATAGATGGTCAACATTTTTAGGATATGGGCACCAAACTTTCCGGAAGTTGCAGTTACCTGCCCCTCAGTTTCTATTTGTTTACAACTGGGAGATTATTCAAGGGCATTCCACGTGAGTGGCGATGCTCGTGTGTGCTCGAACTTTCGGGAAATGAATGAATGTATATCTAAAGGCTAGTTGTCGTGTTGGAGACGGACACACAAAATTACTGGAGTACATACATCATCTGCATCTGTCAACGCCAGATCTACTGCTGTCAGACCGCTCGCTGTGTTACATTCTGCATAACTGTGTTTCTCTCGCACTACATTGGTGAGTTTGCTATATCATATTTTGTGACCCACTGCCTTAGATTTTTTTTCTCACTTGTATTGTATTTGAAATCGGTATTGTGAAATTGACTACTGACTTTGTATAACTTGTTCTCTTTGCTAATAATAATAATACAAAATTTGAATCTTTCAGACTTGTCTTTGTTCTTTGTTACCATCATCGTTTGTGACAACGACATTATGGTCCTAACAGAAACATGGTTACAAGCTCAAGGGGATGTATCCAAACTTGCTGGCATGACACCCCTAAGATACAAGTCAAGACACCAACCAAGACAGACACTTGGAGGTGGTTTAGCTGTTATCTACAGAGATAATCTTCATGTGAAATTTCGTCATGGTGATCAGTTTAACTCCTTTGAGTCAATGCAGTTTCAGGTGACTCACGGCAAGATTGCCACTGACATTGTATCACTCTATCGCCCTCCCCCATCAAAAAAGATCCAATTATCATTCTCAGGTTTTTATCAAGATTTTTCTATTCCTTTGCATCAAATTTGCGTGGATAGGAAACAACCAATCATCTTAGGAGATTTTAACATTCACTTTGATGTAACAGCCAAAAGTGATACATTGCTGATGCTCAGTCTGCTACAAGCTCACACTTGTCATCAAATCATAGACCTGCCTACTCATAAATCAGGCCACATTCTGGACTGGGTTATCAAACGAGAGACTGACCCCATCAAAACTAATTCCAGAGTAGTTGACTATCAGATCTTAGATCACTACTTAGTAACTCTGAATACTGACATCACAAGACCATCACATCCAGTCAGATATGTTCGGTGTAGAAACATCAAGAACATGGACATTGCTACTTTTCGTTCAGATCTGCTGGCATCACCTTTGTTGGCCAATCCTCCCTCAACCTGTGAAGCGTATGTAGACGTGTACAACAGAGTACTTCTAGAGCTCCTGGACAAACATGCCCCAGAGAAAGTCAAGCAGACCTGAAGCCACGTGGCTTTACACTTCAGATGTCAAGGAAGCCAAGTCAGCGAGACGAGTGGCTGAGAGGAGATGGAGAAAGTCATGTCTGGAAGTACACCGTCAGATGTACCGTAAAGCCAGAAACAGGGTCAGCATTGTCATCAAACAAACTAAACAGAAGTTCATGAACTCTAAAATCATTGACAACAAGTCTAACTCTAACGCCTTGTATAAGCTGATGTTTAACTTGATGGGAAAGTCTTTGGATAATCCCTTACCTGATATCGGGACCACCAAAGAAATTGCTGAATCCTTTGCAATTTACTTTCAGGAAAAAATCCAAAATATCAGAAGCATATTCCATGACAACCATCTATCTACGGCTGTAACACCCAACGACTTCTTTAGGATGTGATGATGTGTTTGATGAAAAGCCTGCTTTGAATGTTTTCCCCCCTCTCACAGTCACAGAGACACTTAAACTTCTTACCAAGTCAAAAGCGACCAGGTGTGTCCTCCACCCAATTCCAACTAACATTGTATTGGGTTGTATTGATATCCTCCTCCCCACTGTGACGTCAATTATCAACTGCTGTCTGCAAGAAGGTACTATGCCACTCTCTCTGAAAAAAAGCCATTGTGAGAGAGAATCTCAAGAACTACAGACCTGTTTCGAACCTTCCATTCCTCTCCCAGCTCATCGAAAGAGCTGTTGCAGATCGTCTGTCACAGCACTTGTCCCAGCACAACTTGTATGATCCACTTCAGTCAGCGTATCGCCCTCGACAGAGCACTGAAACAGCACTCCTCAAAGTCGTCAGTGACCTGAGAAGTGCAGTCGACTGAGGCAATGTTGCTCTGCTTGTTCTCCTGGATCTGAGCGCGGCTTTTGACACCATCGATCACGAGAGACTGCTGCAGCAACTCCAAGATGATTTTGGTGTCCAAGGTTCTGCACTGAATTGGTTCAGCTCCTACCTGTCTAAAAGATCACAATGTGTGTACATAGATGGACACTTCTGAGAGTCAGTACACCTAGACTGCGGTGTCCCTCAAGGTTCCGTATTGGGTCCGATATTATTCACCCTGTATACAAAGGAATTGGGTAAAGTCATTGACCAGCACAAGCTGCCAAGACACCTCTATGCTGATGATACGCAGCTCATGAAAATGTTTCGACCAACACCATCCACAGTTGAAGCAGCTTCTGTTCATGTTACCTCGTGCTCTACACAAATAAAAAGCTGGATGAACATCAATAAACGCAAACTGAACGACAAGACAGAGTGTATGTAATAGGCCCACCAGCAAGATGCATCCAGTCTGCTCTCTCCACTGTTCAGATTGGAAATTCAGGCATTGGCGTCACACGGTCTGTGAAGAACTTGGGTGTTGTTTTGGATTCAGAACTGTCCATGAAGCAACATGTTAGCGACATCTCCAGAGTCTGCTCTTTCCAGTTGAGGAATATCAGCAATATCCGAAAGTACCTCACCAAGGAATCTCTTATCATCCTGATTCTCTTCCTGGTAACATCTAGAATTGATTACTGTAACAGTCTCCTTGCAGGTGCACCAAAGTCTATCACCAACAAGCTCCAGCACATTCAGAATACAGCCGCTGGGATAGTCTCCAGCTGCAGAAAGTACGACTACATCACCCCCATCTTAATGACCTACACTGGCTGCCCATCCGACAGAGAATCAGCTATAAGATTTTCTGTCATGTGTATCTATGCTTGTCCAAAGACGCTCCCCAATATCTGTGTGATTTGACAGAGAACAAACCAGCTCGATCTCTACGTTCAGAAAACAAGCTCTTCTTGACACTTCCATCTGTGAAATCTGTGAACTAGGGACAACGTTCCTTTGCTTTTAATACAGCAAAGGAATGGAACAAACTCCCACTCTATCTCAGACAGTCGTCAACTCTTGCATCCTTCCAATCTCAGCTAAAAACATACCTATTTAAAACTGCTTTTCCTGAATGATTTTATACCACGCATATGTGCGCTTAGAGCATGCATTGAGCATGGATTAATGCGCTATATAAATTCACTATTATTATTATGTTTTACAGATTAAGATTAAAATGCAGCAGAGAAGGTTGGGGTGATCCTGGCACAGTCAGGCCGGTAAGGCTGATCATCAGCTCAGGGTCCTCGCCCCCTCTACACGCAGTCCAGACAGCCAATGGGACTTCTCCGAGGAAACACTGCCTAGTCGAACCCACCAAGAACTTTCCGGAGAATATGGAGGCTCCCCAACACTGCAGCCTTCTGCATTACCCAGATTGTCAGAAGGGCTGTGCTCCCAGGGGAGAACCCGGGGACTCTCCTGATCTGCGCCAAGAGATCAGGAGGTACCAAACCAAGGGCACCGAGAACAATGGGGAGCCTGACAACAGTGTACTTGAGATGCAAGCGAGACCTTTCAAAGGCGAGGTCCGCATATTTATCATGCTCTTCCTGAATCTTGCCAATCACATTGTCCATGTCAAAAAGGACAAGATGAGGTTTGTTGGCTGGAATTCGTCTCAGACTGTATATTGGCTTATTCCAGAGAGGTTTATAGCTGTCATTTTCCAGGACGCCCTGGACATGTTCAGGGTTGTACCAGGGTTGTACCATGGATGGACCTCGGGGTCAAAGCCACAGGCATGGAGGAGACGATAACAAAAGCAGCGAGCCATGCCATCATGTCTTTTAAGATATGCTGTTTGTGCCAAGGAAGGGCATCCAGGTGTTGGACAGTCTCTGTAAATTCATTGCAAAGACGACATTTCATGTGAACATTTTGATTAAGAATTACATTTTGACGATTGCGAGTGGGAAATGACTGGTCCTGAGCAGCAAAAAGGAAGCCCTCAGTTTCACTTTTGAGACCAGCTGACTTCATCCAGGCGAAGGAGTCGGTTGGATTGCTGCTCTGTTCCACACACTGTATGTACACACGATGCAATGGCTTCTCAGACAGCTTCTCCACAAAGGACGACTCTGGGCAGATTTGGTAAAGGATTTCACCTGGTTTACTCCCATCGCTGTACCGTCCAGCAGTGGCACCCGTGGCAAGCCACCTCCTCGTGATGGGTGCTGGGTAACGCCAAGAGCTCGCCGACACCCCCGTAGTGGACCCGGGGGGATATTTGGTCCACCAACCCGTTTGCCGTGGGTTGCGGCCCGTGTCGGTGGAGGAGGGGATCCTGGTGGTTGAGGGCAATGGGAGCCTGCAACCGTGTTCCTGTTGCTCAACACACCACTTCGGCCCTGACTTGTCCTAGACAGGTGGTCGAATGGGCCCGGTTCGACCAATCGACTGGTCATGCCAAGCCCAGTGCATGGAGTATTTTCTATATTTGTCAATGCACACATGTCATTTGGAATTGTTGTACCTTTGGACTTGGATTTATTTCTAAAACATTTTTGATTTTGAAATATGTTGTTCTGAAATTTGCCTAGAGTCCTATGCCAGAAGGCGGTGGCTCATGGGCCAATCTGGTAGAATTATTCATCTTTTAATTCTTCTGCTGGAGTATATCATCCGGGTATCCTTGGTGCTGTAAGCTGGAGGCCCGCTTACTTTAGCATTGTCCTTGTGATACTCCGTGGTGGGTGGGGAGCTCGGATGATGAACCAAAATAAACTAACCATGGCTTATGAAAACCCAACAAAAAAACCAAAACGTCCACTTGATACTGACCCTGTTGATACTGACCATCCACCGTCTGCATCGATTGAGTATTGGCCACGTTTCATTGTAATTGAGACTCCTGACAAGACACCCTTGAAGTTGAACCCCTTTGCTGTATCCAAGGGTATTGAGGGTATTGCAGGGGATGTGAAGAACATAAGACGCTTACGTTCAGGTGCCCTGCTAGTAGAGTGTGGGGAAAAAGCAACAAGCAACTAATTTGCTGAACATCAAATCTTTCGTAGGCATTCCGGTCACGGACTCTGCACACAAAACTTTGAACTCAAGCAAAGGAATGGTTAGAGATCGAGACCGATTGTTTGAAGATATGTCGGAACTTGATATAGGATCTGAAATGAAGGATCAAGGTGGACTCTATGTCAAGCGCTGTTCAACTAGGAGAAACAATGAAACCATCAAAACGAACATGTATCTGTTTACTTTTTCATGTCCTAATGCTCCCAAATCAGTGAAGGCAGGCTACTGTAACATTCCAGTTGATACCTACATCCCCAACCCGCTAAGGTGTTTTAAATGCCAGAAATATGGACACGGTGTAAATACCTGCACAGTGTCTGTTGTGTGTGCTCACTGTGGTGAGAAGACACACACAACAGAGGATTGTGACAGTGATTATAAAAACTGCACCAATTGCTCAGGCGACCATTCTTCATTTTCTAAACAGTGTCCAATTTGGAAAGAGCAAATGGAGATATCAATAAAATAAAATTTACACAAACTATCTCCTTTTCTGAGGCCAAAAAACCGGTAAAGAGATCTGAACTTTCAGAAAGGTATGCTACAGTAGCAAAAACAGCATCGGGGTCTAGCTCTAAAACAACATCAACCACAGGCTGTGAAACTACCTTGACTTGGGTAAATTGCGACTCTCCACAGCATTTGTGCACTGCTATATCATCACAGACTGAGGAATCACTTCCTAATACCTCAAAGTCTTCAATGATCACAAATCATCATCTCAGTCACACTCAAAGTCTCAATCTGCAGCTGATGGTCAACAAATGGTGAAAAGTAAACCGAAGCCAAAGCCTGATGCTTCAAAACAACAAAGTTGCAGAGCTCCTGAAGGGTCACAGAACAAAATTCAGTTGTTCAATACATACGGGTCTCTTGAAGACATGGACGTTTCTGAAAACGTCCATTCTAGGGGACATAGCTTGTCGCCCTCCAAAAGAGTGCGGGGTAGATCCCCGATAAATCCCCCAAAAGATAGTTTATTCCAATAATATTGTACAGTGGAACTGCAGAGGATTGAGGACTAATTTACATGAATTACAGCTATTAGTCCAAGATTTCACACCTTCAGCGTTATGTCTCCAAGAGACATATTTAAAACACACAGACATATTTGACCGTCATTTTAATGCATATCATTGTTTTTCACCTCCGGGTGATAGAGCCACTGGCGGATCATCCATTCTAGTCAGACAAAACCTTATTCAAAGCCCTGTTTCACTTAATACTAATATGCAGGCTGTTGCTGTGAGAATTACTTTACATGTAGCGTTTACGCTTTGCTCTCTTTATATTTCACCATCTTCGGCGTTTGCCAAAAACGATCTTCAAGCTCTATATGATCAGCTCCGGAAGCCCTGTATTATGATGGCAGATTTAAATGGGCACAACCCACTCTGGGGTCGTGTAACTACAAACACTAAAGGTAAGTTGTTGGAGGACTTTTGTTCTGACAATGATTTATGTATTTATAATGATGGTTCCATCACATATTTACACCCTGGGACAGGGACCTATTCTGCTCTTGACTTGTCATTGACAAATTCAGAACTACTTAATGAATTTGAATGGTCCGTCCACGATGACCTCTGTGGAAGTGACCATTTTCCTACTATATTAAAAGCTGTAACTCCATCTGATGTTCCTCCATCATCAAGACGGAATTTTAAAAAGGCTAACTGGGCTTTATATGAAACACTTTGTGCTGAACAACTTAAACCCGAACGTTTTATTGACGTTCCTGATGCTATTAAATGTTTTTCTGATGAACTGAATTCCATAGCTGATGAGTGTATACCAAAGTCCTCTGTAGTTCCACATATTCGAAAACCATGGTTCAGGGATGAATGCAAACAAACTAGGAAGGCAAGGAAAAAAGCAGAACATTATTTCCGTCGCCATCCCATGGTGCATAATTTGAATAAATTTAAAATTTTAAATGCTAAAGCGAGGCGTACTTTTAAACAGAACAATCTTGGCAAAATTATGTGTCTAAAATAAATACTGGGACACCCATGTCCAAAGTTTGGAACATGGTCCAGAAAATTAATGGGAAGGGTACTAAATCTACTGTCCATCATCTTAAACATGGAGATCAGTTACTTACCGATAAATCAGATATTGCCAATAAACTGGGTGAAACTCTCGCTAAACATTCTTCCTCTTCTAACTATTTACCTAAATTCCAGCAGTATCAAAAACAACAAGAAAATAATACTGTTAATTTCAACTCAGTTAATGGGGAAGATTATAACGAAACTTTTTCTATTCATGAACTCCATACTGCTCTTGATCAAGCTCATGATACTGCTACAGGAGCTGATAACATACATTATCAGCTCCTTAAGCATTTACCAGAATCCTGCCTAGAAACTCTTCTAAATATTTTTGATGATATTTGGACATCGGGTAACTTTCCTCCTTCATGGCGTGACGCCATAGTAGTACCAATACCTAAACCTGGACGTGATTATACGGATCCGTCCAATTATCGACCTGTTTCACTTACTAGCTGTGTTTGCAAGACCATGGAACGCATGATAAATAATCGACTTGTTTGGTACTTGGAAACAAATAATCTCATAACAGATATACAATGTGGTTTCCGTAAAAACAGAAGTACTCTCGACCACTTAGTGCGTTTAGAATCATTTGTGAAAAGCGCACTAATTAATAAACAACATGGTGTGTCTATCTTTTTTGATCTAGAAAAAGCATATGACGCTACTTGGAAATATGGCATTCTGAGAGATTTACATATTTTGGCTTGCGAGGTCGTTTGCCTCAATTTATTGCCAACTTTTTAAATAACAGACAATTCCAGGTCCGTGTGGGTTCTACCCTGTGTGATCATTACAATCAAGATCAGGGTGTTCCACAAGGCAGTATTTTGTCTGTCACTCTTTTTAGCATCAAGATCATCAGTTTATCTAAAGTTTTAAACGATTCAATTGATTGATCGTTATTTGTGGATGATTTTAATATTTCTTGTCCTGGTAAAAATATGCATACCATTGAACGACAATTGCAGTTGTGTTTAAACAAGATTAATAAATGATGTCTTGAAAACGTAAATATAAACCACATAAAGACCCTGAACTGTCTCTAGATGGGACGCCGATTAAAGATGTGAAGGAAGCCAAGTTCTTGGGTCTAATCTTTGATTCACATTTAACGTTTTTACCACATATTAAATCACTTAAAACTAAATGCCTGAAAGCACTTGACTTGTTGAAAGTGGTGTCAAATTCAAAATGGGTAGGGGATCAAGCTACCATTCTCCATCTATATCGATCGCTCGTTCGTTCTAAACTTGATTGTGGCTCCATCGTATATGGTGGAGCCTGCAAAAGCAACTTAAAACTCTTAGATTCAGTCCAGCATCAAGGTCTAAGACTTTGTCTTGGCTCCTTTAGAACTTCACCTGTTGACAGCCTGTAAGTCGAGGCCGATGAACCATCTCTTGAGCAGAGACGTATAAAATTAGCTTTACAGTATGTAACAAAACTATATTGAAATGAATCAAACCCTGCATATAACTGTGTCTTCAATCCTCTGTATGCGGATTTATACAATAAGAAATCTTCTCTTGTTCCGCCTCTTGGTTTAAGAATAAAACCACTTATTTCTGTTGCCAACATTGAGCTGGAAAACATAGCTCCTTCCCGTCTTCTTTCTTCTCCTCCTTGGCAGTTGGTTAGGCCACAAGTTGACCTAACATTAACTACTTTTAAAAAATCAGAAACGAATGAATTACAGTATAAACAAGAATATAATCAACTGAAACATAATTATAGCAGTTATAAATCCTTATTTACAGATGGGTCCAAGGACGGTGGCGCTGTGGCTTGTGCTACTGTCATTGGATCCAGAACAATATCTTCTCGATTACCAGATAACAGTTCTATTTTTACAGCTGAAGCTAACGCCATACTAACAGCTCATTAATATATTCAAAGACACCCTAAACGTAAACAATATATAATCTATTCCGACTATCTTTCTTACCTTCAGGCTATTAAAAATATCTCGTGTAAACATCCACTTTTAATTGAAATTATTGAATTGTATAATAATCTTGCCACTGGCCAATACGACATCGTCTTTTGTTGGTTACCCAGCCACGTAGGTATTTCCGGTAACGCAATGACCGATCTTGCTGCCAAGGCAGCACTCAACAAATCTGTGACACCACTTCTTATTCCATACTCTGATTATAAAGCTAGCATTAGAACTTACATCCGTGATCTGATGCAGAAGTGGGACACCCAAGTAGGTATAAATAAATTACATGAAATAAAACCGTATATTGGTTACACTTACTTGGGTTGTCAGTCCAGATTTGAAGAGGCTATTTTACGACGATGTCGTATTGGCCATACTAGATATACTCATGTGCACCTTTTGAAAGGTGAGGATCCTCCGTTTTGTATCCCTTGTGATGAGAGAGTCACGGTCAAGCATATTCTGCTTGACTATGTTGAATTCTCCATCACAAGGGATAAGTATTTTACAGTTAAAACAATGAATGATCTTTTTACTAGCGTTAATTCATATTTAATTATTGGTTTTTTAAAAGAGATTGATATTTTGGTGGAATTTTGAATGTTATGTTGTGTAAATAGATGTATTTTAATGATTGGTAGTTTGGATTAGTAACTTGAATTGTTGGTGGCTGTACCCTCAAAGGGGGTTGAAGTATTGTAAAATTATGAGAGGGTACGTAAGTCCACAAACATTCACAGTAAGTGTAAGTCTACCAGGATTTTAATCGTAGTATTCATGTGATTTTAATTTCGGCTAACGTTTCGTAGAATCGCCAGCAGCTGAAGGGATGGTGTAAATCCAACTAGGGTCCATGTAGGTAGCAAAGGTACGGTAAGTCCCCATGATTCCTAGTATGGTGATCTACCTTCCGGTGTTGGCGATCTATAGTCTGTTTTTATATTGTATTGTCTAAATAGTGCTATTAGTTTTAACTTTCCATGCAAGTTTTAATTGAAATTGTGATATTCTAGTTGTTTTACTGTCCTTCGTTGACGGGTTTTTATGATGTATATATGCTCTTTTTCATTGTTGAATGTTCTCGTCACGATATGGCTGAGATATTGCCGATGTGACGTTAAATATTAACTCACTCACTCACCCGTCCAGCTGTACATTGCCATCAACAAAATCAACTTCAAATTTCAGATTGTGTCCAACTACCTTGGCACGCTTAAAATAACTGTGGAATTCCTTGCTTTCATCGTGAGTCTTGACGTGCATCACCAGAGGATCGTCTGACAAATAAATATGTCCAAAAGTATACAATAACATTCTGTCATGAAGAGCCTCCACATTAATCAAGCCCCGACCTCCAGAATTGATTGGCATATATAAACGATTAAGGGAGGAACGAGGGTGGTGTGCTGTGTTATCAGACATGATCCTTTTGGTCAGGCGGTCAAGACTCTGGATGTCTTGTTTTGTTCAATCAGCTACTCCAAAGGAATAGGAGAGGGCTGGCACAGCAAAAGTATTGGTGGCTTTGACCTTGTTTCGAGCATTTAGCTCTGAACTCCAGATTTTCTTTAAACGATATTTATACTCGGCCCGAAGCTTATCTTGAATCTGGGCATTCTGGAGCTTGTCTTGAACTTGCATTCCAAGATAGGTGTAGGCATGATCTTCCACAAGCTGCTCAATAACTCCTCCCCCTTGTAACTTGACCGATCCATCATTAGTTACCTTGCCACGTTTCAAATGAAGAGTATTACATTTGTTGAGTCCAAAAGTCATGCCAATATCATTAGAGAAGAACTCGAGAAGGAGAACCTGTTCTTTAAAATTGGTCTCTCCTTTGACAAGGAGCTCGATGTCATCCATGTAGAGGAGATGAGTAAGAGGTGTTGCGGATCTGTGCTGAGGACACCCGGGATGGTAACCTGCCTCCCTATTGAGCAGTAAACTCAAAGGATTTAAAGACAGACAAAAAAGCAAAGGACTAAAGGAGTCCCCCTGGAAAATTCCCCTTCTGATTGGAACAGATTCCGAAGTCTGCATCTCTCCTTGCGAGCACATCTCAAGTTGTGTTGACCAGCAACTCATCTTCTGTACAAGACGTTGATCCTTGCACCCCCAACATCCCTCCCTCGCCCCCTTCTGCTCAATAGGTCAATACACTGCAGAGACTTCAGAATCCATTCGTGAGGGACAGAGTCGTATGCCTTTTTGTAGTCTATCCAGCACATGGAGAGGTTGCGGTGGTACGTTTTAGCATCTTCCAAAATCATTTTCTGTACAAGCAGTTGATCCTTGCAGACCCAACATCCCTTTTTCGCCCTCTTCTGCTCTCTGTAAATTATCTCATTTGACGAGCAATAAGATGACACAAGGTTCGTCAAACACCATGTGAATAATTTGTATTGAGTATTTAGACATGTGATAGGGCGGAAGTTTTTGGGATCAGTCAAGTCTCCTTTTTTTGGGAGAAGTATTGTGCGACCTTTGCAGAACCATGGAGGAACATCACCTGTATCCACAAGAGAATTGAAACAGTGAAGGAGTAGTGCTTGGACACAGGGAAACAGTTTCCAATATCGGTTTCGAATGCCATCAGGCCCTGGAGCTGTATTAGATTTGGACTTCTTTATAACAGTCTTCAGGCAATCTGGTGAGATGTAACAGACAAACGACCTAGTTACTTTCTCATGCATTGCATGGTGATATTATTATTGTTATTATTATTATTTTGCGGGTTCACAGAGGGTGTGTTAGATCGTTTGTCACGGCAAATTCTATTCTATTCATACATAATTGTGACAACCTTTAGGTAGTATTCATATCTTTACCACGCCATGAAGTGTTAAAATCATCCACAAAAAAAAGAGATCCATTAAATCATGGAATAGAATCATTTAAAACCTTGGAAAGACTATTTATTTTCATGCCGAACAATGTGACAGATAAAATACTTCTCGTCGGTCAACCTGATCTTGATCATAATGATAAGACAAGGTAGATACCGTTTGGACTTGAAGATGTCCATGAACTGACGTAAATTGCCTCGTAATCCAAAATTATGTAAATCTTTTAACATTCCATGTTGTTACGAGCGTTTATTTTATGTAAACAATATTATTAATTAAGTAAAAATGATAATTCGGTCACAACATTTAATGTTTTGAATGATAATTATTATGGGTCACATTCTTATAAATATTCAGTGCTTTTAGTATTTTGACAGCAGGCTTTAAGGTAGCGCTTTAGAGTTACCTCCTCTTGAGTTTATGTTTTGATTATTTGTACATACTTCCTGGACACTACCAGAAGCTTCTATGTTAATGGCGATGTTCTCCAATGTTCTTGAATGAATGACTTTATATATAAAAGCTGGTTGTCGTGTTGATGACACTGACACACACAGATTAACTGGAATCTATCACACCTGCCTCAGTCAGCACTTTACCTACATAACTGCTGCCTGACAGTTCGCTGTCTTACATCAAAGGCAAACTGTGGCGCAAATGTGGTTGCGCATCGTAGAGAATATGACCAGTCTTCATATATGCGAGCGAAGCGAGCAAAGGTTGGCAACACACTTCCCTCGCTTCGGTTCAAAAAGTATTTTTCGTTTCAAAATAAAATATCGCCACCATCAAAGGTACGCTCCAAATTCCTGACTAGGTTGTGATCTCAGATTTCCATGGCCATAGTTAACAATTACTCACGTGAAATATGTTTTATTCAACATTTTAAGCGCTACAGTTTGCCTGTGGTTACATTCAGTAAAACTGTTTATCACGCTCACATCAAGACTTTATATTTGTGACGCATTACTTCAGGATTTGACCCAGTTGCATTGTACATGAAACCTCTATTGTGCACCTTTGTAACCTGCTGCTTTTGCTGAATACAAATTATTGAAAATATCAGGTTTCTCAGTTTTGTTTTTGCACGTTTTGCGGGGACTTCTTATACATTTTGTCACGACATTTTGTAGCTTAGTGTTGAATAGACACTGCATGTTGGTTATTGATAAGTGTGTTATTAACAAATGACACTAATGTAACTAAATGGTGCTTTGATTTTTCTGAAATCCACACTGAATTCTTTCATTATTTTATTAGATTCCAAATACCATGTTAGTCTATTATTGCCTATGCTTTCCGTGGTTTTGCTAACAGAGCTTGCTACGAATATGGGTCTGTAACTCGAAGGATTATTAGAAAATAATACGATAGGATATGTTATGTTCCCTACCTTCTGAATTTCTTTTCTTGTTGCTTTTGATATTTTTGAAACTGAGGTACATTATTTGAAGAGGGAGAATGTTTTGTCTAAGTTTCACCAAGTTTATTAGCAATATATATTAGTCAATAATTCGTCGTTGTCACTGATATGGTGAATGCTGGCTTTTGTACCTTTGCCTTTTATTTTCTTGATCATGTTCCATACCTTAGTCAATCAATTCTGGATACATAATTGTGATGTATAATTTTTGACATAAGACTTGCGTTTACATTGCATAAAGATAGGCCGCTCTTGTATTTAAAATTTAAAATTTGTTGTGACTATGGACCATAGGATGTCAACGGAAATAATATTGCACCCTTTTCCTAGTTTTCCGCGCTTGTTTGCACTCGTTGTTAAACAATGGTTTACGTATGTGTGGAACCATAGAGGACTTCGGAATACACTCGGCCTGTGAAGGTCCGGGGTAGAATAGGCCATCAGCAATGCATGCTTGTCGTAAGAGGTGAATACATGTAATGGGATCGGGTGGTCATGCTCGCTGACTTACTGACACATGTCATCAGTTCCGAATTGCGCAGATCGGTGCTCACTGGATAGTCTGGTCCAGACTCGATTTTTCACAGACCGCCGCCAAAAGCTTTGAAACTTGGTCATACACTAGTGTCTGCAGCTCATTTGGCTGAAGAGAATTGGATGGAGGAGCGTAATGAGAGCACAAAGTGATCAATGCGCATGGTTATATGGACAGATACAGACTGAAGGGGTGTTGAATGGTACAGGATTGTGAATCACGCCTTGTTTCACCAATATTAAAGGTCCTCCAGTGTATTAACAAACTGCTTGAGACCGAGCACATACTGGAATGTGCTGGGAGGCAACAATCTGTCAAACAGTGAACCATCATGGAATCAGGTGAAATTGTTGACTCCTCCGCAAGCACTTCAATGCCCTTCAAAATAGCAAAGGAATATAGTTTCAACCGAGTGCCGTCAGCAGTAGCAACAACGATAAATCGAGGCGATAAATCAAGGAAATGAATCAGAGTTGCCAGTTGATAAGTCATCATCAGAATCAACATGTCGACGTTGGTAACATTTGAAGAATCAGTTGGATTGTGGAGAGACATGATTAGATAAATGCATTCAACAACTCTGCTCCCCATCCACCATTGCGTGTCAAGGACGGCGTTACAGCGGAAGCCAGCTGCAACACCAGGGTTACAGAGATGTCATACTCCAGTAAATAAAGACATGTATTGCTATAGGATAACCAAAATAACGCATGCCAGGCTGGTTCGGCCCATGACACATTTCTCAAGAAACACAGAATTCAGGAGTCTATATTACTTGATGGGCCCATCTAATTCTTGCACAGGACTCCAGGCAATTATAACAATGACAGTAGAATAAACACAATATTCAGTGTCAACATGCTCAAGGCACGGCGTGGCCAGCCGATTGATTGAATCGGGCTCATTAAACCACCTGTCTGATATTGTCTGAAAACTAAGAGAATTTACATCATAATTTCATTTCCTGAACTAACATCAATCTACACAGACGCCACACGCGAATGTTTAGTTTTATCGGATCAGGAAAAGGTGAAAAAGTGACAAAAACAAAATAGCCCTTGACTGTCACTTTATTTCTCTCAGACCACAAAATACAGATACCACCTGACCAATGAAAGGACAGATGAATCCCCTCCTCTTCTCCACTTCTTCTCTCGTATTATCTAGCTCAAGTTAATCCAAGGACGTAGGCATGTCCATGTCAGTTCCTTAAAAACAAGATATCAGGTCGTATTTATACGCTGATGGAACATGAGACTTTGTGGATAACGGCATGTGTATTTCATAGAGCGACGTTTGGGTGTAGATTCTTGCACCTTATCAAGCTAAAAGTGACTGCAGTCAAGTGATGAGAAACATATGCACACAGTAGGTTGCGATAGCCATTAGATTAATATTATAACTTAAACAACAATACGTAACAAGTGGCACATAGAGACCAAGGGTGTTACATACCATCGGCCTAGGATAACGTAACAAAGCAAAGATATTTATTGTACCTCACAATTAAATGTCGTTTTCTGATTGGCTGAGCGTTCATCTATTACCCCGTTTATAGTCAGTGTACCCCGATGGCAATTGCAACTCATTTGGTACTTCGTGGTACAGAGTAATTTTTCTAAATCTCAGATAACATTTAATCACGTATGATGTATGAATAATACCGATGTTTTGCGAATGCAAATTGGTTGAAGGGAGATAACTCTAAATCTGTTTTTCTTGTCAAAAATCTAGCGATGGTTAAAAAAACTGTACCCCTGCTTCAAACAAATCAAAATTAACATTTAGGTGTTCGGTAAGGCGGTAAGATAGATTCGTTGTTCACTTTTCCTTTGTGGCCCATGGGTTGAAGTACCCTCGATGTTTGCTGACGTTCCCTGAGCCCGATGGGCTAACATAAACAGACATCGAGGGTACATCAACACATGCCTCCTCGTGACAGGTGAGCAATTTATAATGTACCACTTGTTATCAATTACTTGTGTTTCAGACATTCCACAGCCGGGTTAATGGGTTGAGTTTTAGTTTCTGAATAGCTTGGTATGTATGATGTATGTATGACTTTTTTATGGATTAAGTGTAGGGTATAATGCAGAAAAGATGTTGTGCTCCCAAAGAATTCAGGCGATCAGTCCAAGAATAAGGAGATTTTTTCTTACAGTTAGGTGATACAGGTTACACAATATGAATGAGAAGTTATGAGATATTTTGAATTTTGAATATTATCCTATTCTGTATGTCTTCTCGGAACTGTTTCAAATTGACACACAATCTTCATGTCGGAGTTGTACAATCGGCTTTTCTTATGGTTGATGACAGGGTTTAGTTGTTTATATTTACCTGTTACGACCAGCTCCACGGGCATCGTCCTCACTGGGATTGTGTTAATTTGACATGTGTACTGACCCTGGTCACTTTGGGTCACAGATCTTATGTGGAGGTTCCACTCGTCCATGGAAGGTCTCTCCACGGAAATACGTGAGTTGTCAATAATTCTTTGGTCCTCAAAAGTCAATAAAGTGGAATATGCATCCGTCCAAACCGTCTAAAAGCAATAAGGATTGAGGGAAGAACTTAAAATTAAAACAATAATTAGTGATTAAAGGCCAGAAACATTTATGCTTTCATGTTTGTGCTATCTTATATCTGGAAAGAACTGTTTGATTTGAAGCACTGACCGAACAGATAGGGTGATATTGCAGCTACACACAAACTGAAATGTTGTGTCTCTAGACAATGACTTGTATGAGAGGCATTTTAGAAGTTTTGACAGAACAAGTATATATGGATGACATCTTCTTTAATCTTCGAAGCCGATATAGGTTTCTGTATCGTTTTCAAGTATGAATGGTATGGACAGAGAACAGATAATACATCGACAATACATGACTAATTACGAAAGCGATGATAAGGAATGAAGGGATAACAAAGGTTTAAAAGGATTGGTTTGTAGAAGCCAGTGATACACACAACGTAGAATGTATATAAGATTAAAGCTTGCATGCAAGTCATCCGGGCTTCAGTGCTGCTCATCCATTAAGTCTGCTGCAGTGAAGACCATCCTTCACCAATTTTCGGGACGACTCTTGACTGAACGAATCCGACATCACCAGAAGATGAAGGCCACCATCCCCTCTGGCATCAATAACCACTATACCAGCCTCAGGAATACTATTGATCCTCAGCTAGAAGGATTTCCAACAACTTACTACCTGCTCTGCCAGTGTCACCTACAAGATTTCGTTATCTACAAAGAAGATGTCGTCAACGTCTGCCAGAAACAGCTAACCCCCACAGCAGACCAGTCTCCTAGCCAAAGTTTGTCCCCTACTCCTCATGAACTCAACGCACACCTGTTCATCAGCAACATCAGTGAAGGACAGTTGGCTCCTGGCGGGAAGATGGACCACCTCTGTCGTCAGATCAGCAACATCCCCCAGACGGTCAAACCTCAGAAGTCGAACCTGACACCATTCGACCGACAGCCCATCAATCAACTAAAGGGAGACCAAGACATCGTCGTTTTCCCACAAGGGCAAGGGCATATCCACAGTGGTGTTACATCGGCCTCTCTTCCACTCCAGGGTTAACAGTATGCTGCAGGACACCTCCACCTACCATAGGCTCTAGAGGGACCTCACCACAAAACATAACTTCTAACACAAGGCCCACCTTAACACTACGTGACAATTATCACGTTTCAATAGATTTACACCGTAAACTGTCAGTGTCCGATCCTCTTCCTCTCGTCAGCTATGATGTTGTTGACTTGTTTGCCACTGTTCCTCGTAAACAAGCTTTCTAGCCTTACGAGAAATGCTCAACCAACTTGAACTTGACACCATCCTTTCCACAGAGTCAGTCATTACCCTCACTTCAGCCTGCATCGACTCCACTCCACTACTTTATCCCCGCTGCTTACCATGAGCTTATGAATCAACTCTTACCTCCAGTAGAACAAAAAATCTACATATGTGTGCGTCATTGGTTTTTCTGTCTGTGTGTGCGTGTGCGTGTACGTGTGTCACCTGTTCCCTGTCCGTACGTTTCATACTAGGATACGATACTTTCAGTCCCCCACCCCATACCATAACCATCCGGTCTCTATGTCCCCAGTACTGCGTGCACTAACGACGCTGACCGACATAGTGTTCGGCATGTAAATCCTTTACTGTCCACTGCCTTGTTATGTTGGTTTACCCTGTAATGTCCCTTAAACTTGATAATACATGGTAGTATTGCTGTTTGGCCTTCCCGTACAATCACCGTCCTAGTGGAGGTTGACATCTCGGGCTCGGGGCCTGCAAGAAGAGGTTAATTGTCACTACAAACATTTAGTCTTCTTTGACGTACCTTTCACAAAGAGAATTGGTGATGACAGTTTACATGTAAAGGATAGAGCGTATTTCTGACCCAAGGATATATATTATTAAAAGAGATAAGCTCAGGTCATGATCGAGCAATTCTGGATTTCTTCAGTCAGATGTTTAGAATTGTTCCGGGCTTCATTAGTGAGTGAAGTTTTATTCCAATTTTATATTTTCTAAAGATGTCTACATTTCTAGTTGTAAATGTCAGCGTAAGATTATGACTGAGTAGGTGAAGCGCTTCAGTTGCCAGTCACCTAGCAACAGTCCGTACAGCATGGAGTTAGCCCCGGTCCGTTTGACCACTGGATGTGGCACATTCCTGGTTACTTGACGTCACAATCAGGACTATTAGTGCCAGATGGTGACTGTGTACATGTGCAGGACTTACTTAAGGTGTTTGTAACAGCATGAGATGTGTTGTTTGCTCAGTGTGTAAAATTCACGCAACAGTCGGCTCAAACAACAAATCTCAGATCATTTCTTACTATAGTAACCAGAGGGTGAAGACAGTATTCAGTATCACATGTGTGTGTGTGTGTGTGTGTGTGTGTGTGTGTGTGTGTGTGTGTGTGTGTGTGTGTGTGTGTGTGTGTGTGTGTGTGTGTGTTTGCTACTTGTCTCCTTCTGCCGCTGTCCCTTGGCAAGAAAGAATGGTCACACCCTGTCCGATAGTGTCCACAAATGCGGACCATGACGTTTCAGCAACACAAGATATAATACCGGTTAATTACTGTCATTCTCTAAATTTGTTGTGTAAAGGAAGACATTAAAAAAGTGTTTTTGTTATCTTTAAAAAAACACAACAATTACGTACAAAATATAGACGTGAATGCGAAAGAATTAAATTAAAGTTCAAGATATGTGGTTACTGTTCGCTGCAACTGGAGAAATATTCTTTTCCTTCATTGTGATATCTGTCTCTATTCTCTCTCTGTGTTACTGTTTCCAGTCCGGTCTCTTCTTCACCTCTTCTATCCTGCTCTTCCTCTGTTCGTCTTCTTCTCGGCAAGCATTTTGTTGACTGTTCTCTGTCGAGCTGAGAAATGTTGGGACTGGCGAAGGGCACTGGCGATGGACACGAGTGTACGCAGTGCCGAGTGTACGGTCATCGTTTGTTTTGCGCGCCAACAATGTGTGAAGTAGGCGTGCCCAATGCCTATCAATTTCGTGACGTGCGCAAACTATTCCGGCCGAGTGCAAACTATGCGGGAACTCGTCGTGCCATGAACACGTGAACAAGTCGGGACAATACATAAGTCCCACCCGCTCACTTTGCGGCAGGTTAGATGGCTTCAACTTTGTGAAGCTTGTGGCGGCCATGTCGCACACAGTTCGTGATCAAAGCGGGCCAATGCATGACACTGCGTGTCAATGTACGCAGAGCTGGAAACTGACACGCTCTGATACACACCGCCCGCAGTGTGCGTGCGTGCTGGACAACCCCAAACGATGGAAAATAAGTCATGGCCTATGACTCGCACTATTCTGTAGAAATGGGTGGGTGGCAGGTGTTCAAAACGACCGGTACCATGAAAATAACATTTGTAAACCCTCTCTACCTGACCCACCAGGTAGGTAGTCGTAGGTAAGCGATTACCTGATCCAAAGTATTTCATCAGTTTATAATTCACGATACACCAGCAGAAACAAATTATTCGTACTCGCTGCACAAAGTAAACTCGTGATAATTAAACATTTATATTCAAAGTGGATTCTAACTCGGTTCTTTTGATGCTTAAGATAACCTTTTGTCATACGCAATGTAAGGTTGCTGCCAAATAACAAAAGCGCTCGTAAAATCATATTACATTATCTGAAATGATCAGAAATGGGGATTAGATGTAATTCGGGGCACAAGCAGATATTTGAAATAATCCCTTTAAAATAATGTCTGAACTTGTGGTGATCAATCATACAGTACTAGTCACTTTCACGCCAGCGGTACATTCATTATATATAACCAGTATACACATTGGTATATCACCATTTCAGTATATTCTAACACTGACCTTGACAAAAGACAAAACCGATCCAAAACATGGGATGGCCTAAAAGTCGGGCCGGGCCGGGCCACGGCGGGCCAAATATATCATTGGATAAGGATCCCATTAATGAGCACCATGCCTACAAATGATTAATGCAACATATATCCGTGATAATAATAATCAAGTTTAAGCCACAAGCGCATACCATATATAGTTTACTATGAATAAATCGGCTAAAACTCATGAGGACGAGTTTCCCGAGTTGGCTGACCAAGGTTCCGTCTAAAAGTGGAATCGATAAACGAAACATGATTTAAAATGCATAAATATTTGACTTCATTCGGATACAGGCTTCCATCGGCACGAAAATGTTTCTAACGTCTAAATGCAATTAATACCACCCCATAAATTCACTATTCATAGTATTTAAAGCATGCAAGATATGATCTCTTCCTTACGCTCTAAACATCATCTCGACCACAATAGTTCGGTCCGACTTGGACCGAGCTCTCAAAACTAGCTTAAACCTAGAACATGCATCTTCAATTGTAACTAAATCCATAGATTGGCATCATATATACCTAAATACTAATTTATCAAGTGCAACATGTAAAGAAAACTGGCCCCTTAAAGTGAAGCTCTGTTCTCACTTCATTCTCAACATAGCCTCAATCAAACGTGTTAAGTCCCTGTTCGGCCCGACTTGGCCCGACCTCTCAAACATAGCGTAAACCTAACACACGTGTACTGTTTTGTGTTTACAGTTACAGATGACTATTCTGTCTATCTAAATACCTCTTCGCTGAGTCTCAAAACGTAGTATTTCAAGCAAGCACGTTGCTTAAAGGTCACATGCAACCAAAAAATCAAACATAATTAAAACACATTTATCACTTATTCATGACATATAATATACATTGCTGCTTTTAAAAAAAACAAATAAACAAAATTATAAGCGTACAATTGCGATTCAAAAGTGCAATATTTTGTACTTGGGCTTATTTCCCTCGAAACGAAGCCCTCGGGAGACAGAACCCAGTCATAGCGGGTGGACATACACTCAAGTGTAACGACGGCTTCTGATTGGCTGTTTCATTTGCTGATATGCTGAGGGTTCATTGTGTGTACAGAAAGATGATCTGTTTGATGGGCATTGTAGCAGTATAGCCAGTCACAAGAAAGTAAGATTCTTTATGGATAACAACTTCTTTTTGTGTACTTGATGCGTCGTTTCAGTATGGATTCATATACTGTTGTCAAACAAAATCATACATACTAAAAGAAGTCGTTATCCATGAAGAATGTATATTGAGATGTTGGGTTTGGAAAATACATGTTCTCTGAATTTGCGCTCGATCCAATCAAAAATCAAATGTCAGTAGAGATGGTAAACTACTGCGTGGCTGGAATCTGTCGTTCGTTCAAGTACAAAGCAGGACTTGAAAGTGACAAGAGTTTGCACCAGTTTCCGTCAGATCCAGTCATCCGAAAAAAATGAATGTAGTTTGTTTGCAACCCACAGACATAAAAACATGTCATGTGTATCACACGTGCCTAATTACATAATGTGGCAGACACGGGACTCGGGTGCACGAGTCATAAATCAACTTATTTTCTTTATGTCGTGTGGTTTGATAGATGTTAAGTTCAAAATGCACGTGGTCAATGATTGAAGCTGTGTATTGCATGTTGTCTTTAGCAGACAGACATATAGGTGTGAATAAACCAGACACTGAGCTTTCTCTGTGACAGAGACTGTTTACCACAATCAACAAGTTGTTTAACGTAACGAGTAGATTATTTACTTGTTTGTGTACACAACGAGGATTAGACTACTGCTCACGACCTCAGACGCTGGGCATGCATGCTGTTTCAAGCTCCGCGAACCTATTCACAGCGCATGCGTTATGGACGCAGCGCAGCACAGCTGTTGAAACCAGTCCCCCAGGGGTGGGGTGGACTCCTGAATGTGCACAGGAAGTTATTACATCTCGGTGCTAAATGATTAGCCCTGCCCAAATGTCACTTACGTATGTGCGGCGTCGGGGTTTAAGGGCTCAACAGACGTGGAACAACATTCTCCAAGCTTTCTTCAATCGCTTAGTGTCTATGCATCATCGCTGCCAAGTCTGCATCAACGACAACAGTGGACTTACACGTTACTAAATTTGTGAACCAGGTTTTTAACACCACATTAATTTTCTTCATAGGCCTCACGATGCATAGGGTCAAATCTAATTCATTTCGGTATAATCCTGCCAACAGTAACACAGTGATCACGAAACACACCGCAGATCATGTTATTATCTTTTAGAAAGAGCATAACACCAAATGATGCACAGTTACTTCTTCCATTAGTATATTTATTTCCTTAATAATGACAGCCATAAATTTCCCTGTTAGTGTGTATCTGATGCAGGTTAACACAAGTAGAAATATCGATCCTTGAGCAAGAATGTGACAAGCTCATTTTGGCATAAAACTGATAACGAATCACATTGCGTCTCTTTTTGTGCACACTACCAGAAGTATAAATAAATACAACATATTTTTATTATATTTCAAAAGCAATTATCTCGAAAGTAAGAATTTGTGGGTTATCACTATCTCCTCCCGACCCTTTCAATTACAAATGTGTGAATTCAAAACAAATCACCTCAACGGTTTATCCAATAACTAAAACTGGTTCATTCAGCAACATCACGTGCCAGTGGCCTTAAATTGATTCGTTTGATGGTTAGTGTAAGATAACTTTATGAAGAACAGAAAGTAAATAGTCAAGGATTGTGTTAACTACATCGTTTACGTCATACAGAATATAATGTTGTTGGACAACTAAAATATAAATATGCTGTATATGCCAAAGACGCTCGGGAAATATTATTTCATGACCTGAATCAATCGGAAATAGAGATTAAATGTACTTCGAGACACAAGCAGATATTCAATACTTAAAACAATAATAGTGTACTAGCGAAGACCTACTGTGATAAATCAGTTCTAAGCTTTCAAACTAGGCAGTATTGGTATATAACATTTCAATATATTCTGAAAAACGCTAACCTCGACAAAAGGCCAGACCGATGAAAAACACGAATGTCCAGTATATCGCCATCCTTCCACACCGACAGAGGGGCGGACTCCTGAATGTGCACAGGACGTTGTTACATCTCGGTGCTAAACGATAGCTGAAACCTAGGTCATGGAAATGCAACGTCTGGTCCTGATCAAATATCACTTGTCTACTAATACAATTCCGTTGACAAACATGGAATGTTAGTGTGTTGGGTTTAGGGGTGTTTTGAAAATAAGGTGCTCAGCAAAACTAGAAACCTGACATTTGATCCTAAACTGAAATGTGGTAATCGAATATGGAAAATCTAAAATCAAAAACTATTGTCTTAATATTCGAGAAAAAAATAACTGTTTTGCAAAGAGGAACGTTTATGCCAAATGTCATGATTTAACGCTGTGTCGGAGCGTAGCGCAGGCGTAACAGACCCAGGGAACCACACTGTGATTTAACGAACGCTTCCACTTGGTTGAATTTCGCGCTTGGTCATTTGTGTACTTGATATGTTTTACGAAAAAAAGGTTTTTATCACATCATAGTTAATTATGTTACAGAGACATGCTTGGCGTGGTTTGGCCTTTTTGGAATGTAAAACCAATTTATCAAAATGGGCCAAACTCTGTCACAAGGTTTCATGTCACTACCGTAACATCATAAAAAAATGCAACAATGATTGCTCCTTGTACTGTCTTCTGATTCTACTTCTTGTTTGCAAATAATGGCAGTGAGGAGACATGACTGTCAAACACTGACACAATAAAAATATTTTTTTTCTGAATTTCTGAAAACAACGTGTGTACAACATGATATCTGGGATTTTTTTGCATGTCCTGACCATTACGGTGGGTACCGCTGAAACCATTTTTGTGACGTCAAACGATGCCAAGTATCTTAGATAATAGGGGAAATCATTTGAATTTTATTTGTTTTAATACTGATATTGTTAGTGACTGTCACCACCGTTATGGTCACCGTCGTTATCATGGGTTTTGTTACGGTAAGGACAGATTTTGTGACGGTAGTGACATTTTTCTGGTTTAATGTTGTTGGTATCTACATTTTCAATTCAAAGATTTCAGATGTTTTGGAATCTTCTTTTTGCATCAATGTCTCGCATCAAATGAATGAAAACAATAAGCATGCAAGGATGATTTTTTTGTTACTGCGAGGACAGGGTGGTGTAACGGCTGTGACAGAGGAGAAAACGGCCTTGTTTGGGTCGTTGCGGTAGTGACATAATATACTGTCACAATGTCACTGCCGTAACATGAAGTCTTCACGTGTATTTTACATGACAGGGAAATCTTTTGCCTTTTTCCATATTTTTGGAATAGGTGACTGACTAATTTCATTAAATTATCCTTTAAAGAAAACACACATAACTGGCTATTATTAAAAATGTCACTACCATTGTTGTGTCACTGCCGTAACAATCAGTTCCAGCGTCCATGCCATAACAATATGATTTTCCTTATTTAATTAAAATTGATTTATTTGTGAATTTGTAGCGCAATTGTGTTAGGTAGTAGAGCTTCAAGTAAGTATAGTGTAATGTTCTCATTTTGACTTTTGTGCCACATTTTACTTTACATGTGCAAATGAACGTTATCTTTGTTTTGTTATTTTTTTCTTTATAAATGACGTTACATCACCGTAGTGACGCAGTTTCATGACTTTTGTTTATCAAAAGGTAAAATCTGGAAAATGAAACGTCGTTATTTTTGCATAATCTATGCTTTGTATATTAATAATAATAATAATGGATAGCATTTATACAGCGCTAATCTCCGTAAGGACTCTTTGTGTATTTCTCTCACAAAAATTGGATGGAAAAGTACACATTAAGGGAAAGCCTGTTTGAATAGGATGTTTTTAAACCAGTCTTGAATGAACTTAAAGAAGGGGAATTGCGCAGTTCATTTGGAAGAGCATTCCAGACTGAGGGCGCACTGTATTTGAAAGAGCGCTGTCCTGCTGACTTTAAGTTGTATTTTGGGACTTTTAACAGTTTCTCACTGGAAGAATGGAGAGTTCGTGGAGCTTTGTATGTAGAAAGTTCTCTGGACAGATATGGCGGTAGTGAACCATCAAAATGGCGAAACACAAGTGTTGCAATCCTGTATTTGCATCGAAATGCGATAGGCAGCCAATGCAGATGCTGCAGCATGGGAGTTACATGATCATGCTTCCTTTTCTTCATCACGAGACGAGCTGCACTGTGCTGTATTCGTTTGAGTCGAGCGATCTCATCAAGAGGGAGACCAAAGAAAACTGAATTGCAGTAGTCCAACCTTGAAGTGATAAAGCAACTTACAAGACTGGTTGCTGCATCTTCAGTGAGATATGGTCTAATGAAAGCGAGTCGGCGCATCTCAAGGAAGCAATTACGTAATACACTGGTGATATGGTTGTGGAGAGTTAGTGATTGATCTAGGTGCACCCATATTCAAAATACAATGAACACAATCAATAACATTTAAAAGTAATACAAGAAAACAAAAGGCACAACTTTTGCCAACATGAATTATGCACAAATTTTGATAACACATGCGAGCACGCACACATACACATACATGTATATGGACCCATTCCCCACCATTTATGGATCCCACCTTCACTAATTTTAATTGATTAAAACTATCACAGCTATCCATGTTGTTGGGGGTTTTCTTTTAAAGAAATGTTTTGGGTTTTTTTTGTACATTCAAATCGAATCATAGTTGTAAAATGAAATAATGTTTATATGCGTCAGAAAACCTTTTAGAATTAACTATATTCATGAAATAAAACCCAGCAAATATTATAATCATATTTTATAGCTCTCTCGTGGTGACAGGTCTGTTTACAATTACAATCTATGAAATATTAAATTATAATAGCCATTTTAAACATATGCGTGAATTATCTTCTGTAGATTTGACACTTGCCAGTAATAACAGAAAAGACAGTGACAATATTTTCAGTTCCATTCACTTACAACATCATTTAGCGCTTCTGAAACTGACGAAAAAATCCGAATGTTCCGGATTTTAGGTTTCAAGGGAGACTAGTCTCTAGGTAACTAATCATGTAATAAACGACGCCTAAGCGTCTGTAAATAGATTCTTTGTAAGCAGCGTGGACACTCAATAAGGTTTCAGACATATGCACCAATTGAGTTCTGGCTACGACTGGAATCAGAGTGTTTGTAAAACGTGGTCTATTTCATTGCTTCAAGGAATTTGGATCATATGTGTAGTGATAGTCGATAGTAGAACCGCCTTTGGAAGAATCACAACAAGCATTTAAATACACATGATATATGTGTACTGCTTCTGACATAACAAAATAAACACAATGTAATATCAGTTTGTATGATGACGTACGGCATTACCTCTACCAATATGTTGCCTTACATATGGCATGGAACTCAAAGACACGTCTTTTCGCGAAATATCTCGTGTCCTATCACGTGACAATACGCGCCAGACATCAAAGGGTTTTGTGTACATTGACATGGACAAAGGGTGCTATTTACATGCAAATTGACATCCACAAAGCCTCGAGCTACAAGTGCATGTATATTTTGAAAGTGGGCAATGCATCCTATCGATATTGAGGTGAGAAATGAATATCAAGTGAGATATGTTGTCGTGTCGCGGATGTTGTTAACGTGGTCGTTTTTATACGGTTACGTCATCGTTGTGAAGAATATGTAAACAAATCCACGTGGGTTTCGCCGTCGCTCAGCTTGATGCTGAACGTCTGTGACAGTTGCTGCGCTGACATGTATTGGTATTTGGGATGAATCTTTTAATGACATCAATGATATACGTAAGAAGTAGTTTCCGAAATAATAACAGAACACGGATCTTCTACATGTTTCAAACGTGTATCTTCAGGGAGAAGTGATTTCAGTTGGTGTCAAATCCTGGCACCATGCAGGTGCTTGTGATAGCTTTTAATACCATAAAACATTTTTAAAAATAGACAAATAATGTTTAATATTTCCTGTAATGCTGTATAAAAATTTAACAATTTTCCATTTTGGGCCAATTTGGTTATTAATGGAAGTCTAGCTATGCATCCAGGATTTTGACTTTCATGTCAGCCATTGTCACAATGTGGCTGAAATATTGGGGAAGTGATGTTAAAGTAAATATGAACTGACCACTCATGTAAAACATGCACTGGTCAATTTATAAGTTGCAAACCAGGATTATGGTTCAGTTTGAAGATCGAAGAGTTCGTTGTCGAATATAGGACATTGACTGATGCATGTCATCATGACCCTAGTGTTTAGCAATGTTCCAGGGTGTCATTGTACAAAGCGATCTTGCCGCTAAGGCAGGGCTTACATTACGTCCGTTTTTATAACGCATGTGTTTTGCGTTGCGTTTTTGCTCTTACGCTATATGCGTTAATATGCGTTTTGAACATGCGTTATAAGTAAAGATGGCGGCCATAGCTGTGATGAGTATGGTGTTGGAGGAAGAGGAGGAATTCGAAGAAGAGGAGGAATTAATCACAACCACAGCAGTTTTATGTAGATATTATTATATGGTATATTACTTAATATTTATGAAATAGTTTAAGTCATATACAAACAGATAAAGCATTCTGGAGTGATAAGTCATCCAATTAGAGGATTACATGTTACATTGGCTTGTTTCATTCAAGAAATTACAAAAACACCTCACTGGAAGTACTCAAGTGTTGACAAAATACCAGTCTAAGTAAACTTACTGTATGTATTTCATTACACTCCGCCACTGAGTCTAACAAAACCTAGTAGAAGGTTGCGTCAGGTAACCTTTGAGCGACAAATGGCTGGCCAATCAAACGCAAGAGGGTTAAATAGATTTAACCAATCAGACAACGACTACTATTTAGGAATCAGAGGGACTTTCAAAATATTCAAATCACTGACTCAGATCTCTCCAGAAACAAAAATCCTCATATAACACAGTTATTTGACCTGCAGTAAATACGCTTTGGGGCTTATGTTGACATGGTTACCATTAGCTAATATTTCTGCAAGTTAACATCCTTAAATATTGCCAACACCACTATTTTCAGCGACTGTTTACTCAAAGTTGTCATGGTTGTACGTACGCCATGTGCATCACCCGGAAGCGAGCGTACGCTAAATAGCATACGGAATCGTTTGGGTACGAACCTTTTCGAGATAAAAAGTTCAAAAGGTATGTGCGAATGTGCACTTTCACGATTTGGTAAACTGTGTTCTGATTGGTCAGTCTCAAAGGTTACCTGACATGACCTTCCATAAGGTTTTGCTAGACTCAGCAGTGGAGTGTAACAAAGAGTACTGAGGATAAGTTTACTTTGACTGGACAAAATACCTTGTTAAAATGTCGTCATCAAGGGAATTCCCTCTGCGTTTCAAGTTGCGTTGCGTCAAAAATACTGTAAGACCTAGTTTCAAAGCAGCGCAATGCAACACACCCAAAATAGAGACATAGTGTAAGTTATAAATGATAAAATTACTGACTTGCGTTTTTTTAACGTAACGCACAATGCAACGCAAGAAAAAATGGACGTAATGTAAGCCCTGCCTAAGGTGGCTGAAACTCTCATACCTTAGCATATACTTGCGATGTCAATCAGGTTTGTTTGGTGAGAGCTTCATTATACATTGCATATCAATACCTGTTCCATACCTGAAATATTACCGAGTGCAACATTATCCTACCAAAAAACACAATTAATTAAACCCATAATAATACAACACAGTTAATAAAACTCATTATTCTAAAGTGTCTTGGTGCAGGGTGAGTTTGAACTGCCATGTTTTTGGCCCTTTTGAAATACGTGTACCTGAAGAAACTGTATTAATGGTATACATATTGATTGGGAACAGACATTTTGGTGGTGCAATATTGATAAAACATTATTATGATTATGATATCTCAATGGCTGGAAACACTGTTTGTGCCCAATGTTTTTACTCACTGCATGTAATGCTTTGTAATTAAGCCCATGCAACCCGATCTTCAGACATGATAGAGCTAATGCATGCCACGATGTTTAGCTGCAGCTTTTGGTGTTATTTTTTGTACTGGAAGGAATCAGTTTACATCCTTGAGTAATTCAGTCTGCCTGCACATTGTGTCTGCAGCCATATGGGTCTGTTTTGATTGTTACAGTTTTCACTTACACAGGATATTTTGTTCGTATTTTGAAGGCTTAAAATCAGTGTCGTATTGAGAATGGTTTTTCTTTTTCGGAAGCTGAAATGTTGGTTTTCAGATATTCTGCTATAGTTCATATTTTAAAGGCATAAGATCAGTGTTATATTAGAAATGTGTTTTTTTAAAGCCAAAATGTTGGTTTTCAGATATTCTGGTATGTTAAAGGCTTTAGGTCAGTTTTGTATTGAGAGAGTTGTTTGAAAAGCTGTGATGTTGGAAGCTGTGATGTTGGTTTTCTGTTATTCTGAAATATACAATACATTATCATTATATACTGCAACATACTTACATTCATTGGTGCACAGTGGGGCGGTGGGGTAGCCTATTGGTTAAAGTGTTCGCTCGTCACGCCAAAGACCCGGATTCGATTCCCCACATGGGTACAATGTGTGAGGCCCATTTTCTGGTGTCCCCCACCGTGATATCGCTGGAATATTGCTAAAAGCGGCGCAAAACCAATTTCACTCACTCACTCATTGGTGCACACTATATATCAATATGTACTTACCTTGTATGAATCTTACATAATTAACAAGTTAAAGTTTTGTTACGTTCTTATTTAAAGCTACAATCAACAATATTATAACTACATAATGGCTGTCAGTAAATAACTTAGGCTGGACCAGACAATCCAGTGACATCATGAGCTTGCTATATGTGATTGGAATACATTATCATATGTCAACCAAGTCACAGAGCCTGACCACCCATTCTGTTTGCTGCCTTTCATGATGAACATTGCTGAATACCAACTCTAAACCAGATCTTCATCAGATTGTTTGTTGAACCCATTCTGACAAATATATTGTTGATGCAGTTGGTTTAAGACATCTTTGATAGTAATTGGCAATAAATATAGTACAGGAGACATGGTCTGCCATTCCCTGCCCTTGATAAATACTTTTTGTACCAGCAATGTGATGAGAAAGGGATACTGAATCCATTCACAATTAAGTTGCATCACTATTGTTAATAGTTTCTCAATGGCAAAGATCTGAATTTCTAACAATATATTTTTTCCCTTTGTATTTAAAGACAAGTTCCACTCATCTGTTCACAATAAATCAAATACATACATTCATGGAAAAAAAATAGAACATACAGAACATTCAAATGAGACATTAAGCTTTAACCTCATTAAGAACACTGCAAGTCTGTGATTACAAACTAAAAATTGTGTGGGAAAAAATTGGAAGAACAAGACCACGTAGACCTTTGGAGGACTGTCTCTGTGATCAATGCTCAGTCCTTGAAGATGAACAACACTCCTGATGTAAGACACTCCTGATTTAATCCCCTTACCTCTCAGATTAGTTACTTTCAATGCCTTACACATACAGAAATATTCTGCTTTGATATTTATACAACTTCAAACAAATCTAGCAAATCTCTGGATTATGCACATTTGTACAGGTGTATGTGTTGCTAGTCTGACTTATTATATATCTTGTTTATGTAGTTAATAGAATATTGTTACTGTTTCTACATGGAACTTTTGCGTAATACATTATCTAATACCATGTATCTTGTATGGAAGATGAGATCAGCACAGTTCATTCGGACCAAACTTTCAGCAGTGTACTCAGTACAACAGTAAGGAGTATGTCTATTTGCCCCACCATGCCATTCTTTTAATTCAGAATAGTCATTTTCAGTGAAAATGGGATGATCTACACCTCTTTAGTGTCAATAATCATGTTTATGTTTGCAAATGACTGAATAAAATGAAACTAAAGTCATAAACATTTGTGATAAAAGCGTTAAACCTTTTGCTCAGGTTTAATGGTTTACTATTTAGCTAATTTATTGTGGGACGAGTTATTTACTACACAAATGTACTTGTGGAATCATCTTGATATTCTGGATGAACTGATTTCAGTTTTATACAAGACAAATAATAGCTCTCCGACTACATCTGATTTTGAAATGCCTTCATAATCAGACATACAAAATTGATGTTTTACCATCTCCTTGTTATAGGTCATCCATTTTGACTTTACTGACATTCCTTTGAATCTTTCTGTATTTGGACCAGTATTGAGACTTAAAAATGTAGGTAAAATGTATATTTAACAATCTAGCACGCAGTGCCTTACTTTACAGGCCATTGGAGCTTGTTTCCCAAGATATTTTAAAGGTTTAAGTGTTCCTGTTTCAAGTGGCATCCCCCTGTCAGCCCTCATTTGTTTCAACTATTTCTAGCAAGCTGTAAAGTTCAGTCCCGTTATCTGATGTAAACTACTGTTAGGCTCTTCAAACCAGACCCCGTCCCTGTTACTCAGGCTGGTCCAGAACCCCCTCATCACCCAGCCGGTCCCTCCCAGCTATGTTGCAGCCCCTCCCCCTCAAGCAGCACAGCCGCTCCCCCATTTTGCCTCACCAAAGATTCTTGGCCTGGGAGATGAAAGGTTTATTGCAAAGTGAAACTGTCTCGTCTTGCTGGATGACATGTGGGTTGGGATGTCCTTTAAGCTTGTCGAGGCAAGGTTTGACATTATTCTGGAATATGGTGGGATTTTGACAGTAAGTTTCTTCTGAAGCTAATAGCAAAGTTAGCATTTTATTTCTGTGCAAATGTATTTCGACATATGTTTGGATGTAACATTTTTTTCAAAGCATTGTGCATTTAGAGGCAGATTAGATGCTGGATGTTTCATGAATATGCATGTGATATGAAATGTTTTATTGTAGACTTGTTTTTTGTGATCCTTGGATGAGGAGTATCAAATGATGTTGGGTAAGACTGCTGCCTGGGATATTTATCAAGGACATTTAGTGAGTCATCTTGATGAATTTAGAATGTCTTTCCAGTTAAAGAATTGTATTTTCATATTCTTGAACTGCATGTTGTGCTGTTTGAAGTTTTAATCAAGTTCTGATTTTGCATTTGTTAAGGAACAAAGATGGAGTACATAATTCAAATTGTTTATTATATTTGTTGAAATAGTTTTGATGCTGCTTTGCGGCAGAGCTGTCATTGATATTCATAGTATATACAGGATTGAAGTGAAAGAAGACTTTATATATTAATACATTATTTTAGTGAACATTTGTTTCCATGGTATTACTGTAACCAGTACTGGTTGTAAATGGTATCTCAATGTTAAGTTCTACCCATGAAAATCCTGCTCAAAAATGATGTTCAGTAACCTTTGTCTGTCATAAGAGGCAACACATTGGGTGGTCATTGTTGTTGACTTGTTGACAGATGAATGTTCATGCTGTTGATCACTGGAATGTCAGATCCAGACTTGATTATTTTCAGACTGCAAATTTTCCACAGACCCATGGATTTCTGGCAGTTTTGTGAATCACCTCAACCCCCATTCGATGATAAGTTTTCAGCTGAAAACTGATTTTCCTGTTGCCATCCTTTCATAAAACTAGTTTTCATGGTTTAGGAAACATGCCAAGTCATGCCATGTTAAACTTTGAATATTGTTTATAAATGCAGTATTGTTTCAATCATTGTTGTGTACTCCATCAAGACATGAAAATTCAGAGTAAAACATTAAGGTTGTTCTGTGTTGTCAGATATACCTTCATTTATGTTTTCTAACGCCAAGCTTTTCATTCTTTGTGGTATAGCTGATGTTATTTGGAGTCATGGAGATAACTGGGAGTCATTGGAACTGGTGAAATATACTCAAAACATGCAAAAATGAATACTCTGGTAATTGTAATCCTTGCATATAAGGGTGGTAGGGTAGCCTAATGATTAAAGCCTTTTATCGTCATGACAAAGACCTGGGTTCAAATCCTCACTTGGGTACAATGTGTGAAGCCCATATCTTGTGTCCCCAGCTGTGATGTTGCCGGAATATTGCAAAATAAAACCAAACTCAGTCAGTCCTTGCATAAGATACAATTCCAAGCAAACACAAATTAGAACTGAAAAGGTAGTCATTTTGTCAAGTGATGTTAAATGGTAAATTTGACGTTTTCACTGGCAAAGTATATTCTAGTTAGTTCAGGAGAAATGATACAACATCCTGTTCTTACCACAGGAAATAAATGTTTGACAAAATTGTAACCTAAAGATATGCTCACCCCCTTATGGAAACTGCTTTTTGGAGTTCTCAAAATTTTTGTCATCTATGATCATATACAGTACTCCAAATTTAAACTAAGCAGGATATTACGATCATCACACAATCCTCTTTTTTCTTGTGACTTCTGGAAATGTGAAACGAAACTGAGAGGCAATAGTTAAGTTTCCTTATATAGGTAAGAAAATGATGCTAGAAATTTTACAGTGCTTCCTAAGAATGATGATTCTGAAGTATACTCTGTCTTGCACTGTCCAGATCATTCATTCAAAATCTGTGGAAGTTTAAATATAGCACACTACTGTCTCTTTCTAAATGTTCAGGTACAATGTATAGCTGTTGAAACTGCTTCATTACACTATACATATTATATATGTCTAAAGTATTAATGACTACTAACATTCCACTTTGGTTCAACATAATGCTATTGCGGGTTTTATTGTGATGTGTACCACAGCTTCATCAGCCATCATTGGAATTTCTTTTCCAACATAATGTTGGAATTTTGTTGACATGCTTAAATAAATGTGACTTAAATATGTCAGAGTATGAGTATATTATGTATTTAGCCATTATAAAAAACTGCCCATTTCAAGGCTTGAATAGTGAGTGGGTGAGTGAGTTTGTGAGTGAGTTTAGTTTTACACCACACTCAGCAATATTCCAGCTATATGGTAGCAGTTTATAAATAATCAAGTTTGGTTCCTAATTAAATGAAATATAATACTTTATGGATAACAATTTGTTTATTTATTGTGAGGCGATTTTTCTGTATAGCTTCTTATGCTGTTATCAAGCAAGAATAAAATGATAAAGTCTAGATGTGACATATATATGTGTACTGGGGATTAAGTAAAACAACATGTATAAAGAAATTGTTTTCTATAAAGTATCATATTTTGATTATTATTCAGCTTCTAAAATGCCAATCAAACAGAACAAATCTGGTTCAGACAATCCAGTGATCAACAGCATGAGCACTGATGGGTGCAACTGGGAACTAATGACGTGTCAATCAAGTCAGTGAGCCTGACCTCCTGATCCTGTTAATCGCCTCTTATCACAAACATGGGTTACTGAAGGCCAATGTTGTAACCTGGATCTTCATGGGTTTGAGAGAATATGCTTGTGGCAGGTATGAACAACAGTGATTGGGTGGATCACTCATGATTGTCAGTTAGTACACTCAAGCAGGTATAAATTACCAAACGTAGAAATACTAAGCTTGCTACAGATAAGCGGTGTGAGTGGTACTGGATTTTCTCAATATCTGCAAATGTCATGTACATGAGCATCCAGGTAGGTAGGTAAGAGTTGTCTCCCTTACACTGCAACAGGTGGACAAAGCACCACAAGCAGTTATAACATAGGAACCCCAGCCTCTTCATGAAAGTTGATTATTTGTTTTCTGAACGAAAGCTTATGATGGTTCTGGTGCCAAATTAAGTACATTACAATTCCTGCCCTCTTCATGATTATAAATAAACATTCTCGAAATGAAACCTTTCGAACAATACAGGCAGTATACACACCCTATGCTCATGCTTTCAGACAGTAGTTTGATTGGTTCAGTCTCCAGTGAAGCCTCTGGCTTAAAAAATGAAACAAATGAAAATTTTTAAAAACTCTTGAATCAGGAAAATGGTCTATAAATTCAAAATTGAACATTATGAAAATGTTTGCTCCAGTAAGTAAATGTGAATATGAATGATAAAGTTGATAGTGTAATGCAAAACACATTCAACTCACATCTAAGACAATGACTAGTTTCTACAGACAGTATTTAGAGCATCAAAGTCTCTGCATTTGGAAAGAGACGTCACTTAAATCCAGATTCAAGCCCATGGGCTTAAATATTTAAAGAAATTTCATATTTTACCCCATGGGCTAAATTTCACGTGAGCCTTAATATGGGAATTCCTGGTAGTGAGAGTGTGTAAGAATATGGTCATCTTAGCGCTGGGATCACACTGTGAAATGTAGCCCTGACAAGTACAGAGATCATTATAGGTGACAGCGATCCATTCAACAAGTGAGGTAACAGATATTTAGATAACACAGCACAATGCTTTAGCACAGTGTCCATGAATGTTAGTGATGGTGCAGTGGCTCAGGTGTGATTCTGAAGTTGACCATTACATGCTGGACAAAAGCATGAAACTCCCAGGAATATTATGATACAACATATTTTTAGGTATGTGCCTGATTTTTGGGGCCCACTTTCTGAAAAATTCAAAATGGAAGCCCAAAATCAAGATCTGTTCTAACACTATGTGACTTAAATGCAATGAATAAAGTAACCTGGGCATTTGTGAGGAATGTCACTTTTATGATTAAGACCCTACCACCAATATGCCATCCGTCTGCTGTATGTCCTGTGTCCAATTAACGTTTCACTTGTCAATTATTTCCCGTTTGAGGAATATCATTAACATGTTAAAGGGTTCTGGATCCATATAGTGTTTGCAATGTTAAGACTTGTTGTAAATCTATAGTTTGTCATACACTTACGAATGTGTGGTGTGGCCTGGACGCCAATTAGAATAATCCAGACACTTGCTGTTCATCTGGGTCACTTTTGATGCAGCAAGCCCAGGAGGCATACGTGTGTGTCCTCACTCACCTTTCACTTACTATTAAATATTGCCTGTCTATCAGAGTTTTGTCTAATTTTGCGGGGTACAACAAATGACCCATGTTTTGAACATGGGGATTCCAAGGTGTCACCACTCCACTTGTTTCCGAAGTATTTAATTATGTTATATCAGGGCAAACGTACAGAAATCTATCACAAATGGGAATGTTAGAGCTCTACTGAAGAATATCATCAAGTGAAAGGCTGCATTTTGAATGTATTTCTTACCACAAACTTGCTTATGGTATTACAATACATACAGTCTACACTTTACAAGAAACACTATCTGAACTCACTGTGTCCCATCCTAAATGGACTTTATACAAGAGAGAGTATTTGAGGTGTGTAAGTCTGTCCCATAGCTGGTCCCAAGTGGCTGCATGATCATGCAGGCATTAGCCTCCCACCTGATACACCTGCCTGAATACACGATACACCTGACTGTCTACCAATAGTACAGGTAACACAGGTATTTCACAGGTATGCACAGAGGTTTCTGCAAATAAGCTTTTAAGGTTACTGTTGACTATAAAACGATGCTTAGGACTTAAACCTTTGATGAGGGGGGTGTCACTTGTTAGATTAGACTCTCAGTCAGGCTGGCTAATTGGCCGTTGTGGTCAAACTGGTGGTCAGGTGGTCTATCCTTGTTATGTGATAGTGGACATACTGGTCGGCATTCAGCTACAGCATAGGGAGGAACTAGTTTGTATACTGGGACACTGAGCTGTGTGGTCAGTGTCCAGCTGAAATCTCTCTCAGACATATTTTTAGAAAGGTTAATTTTTGTGATTAATGTGTTTTTTATTCCTGGGATTGCTGGGAACTGTTTGGTGAGTGTCTGTTTTTCTTCAGTTGTCCTTGGTGCTGTTGTAAACAGTCATATGTTAGTGTCCGTTTCAGCAGTATAGAGGGCTGGTGTGCAGCTTCCAGGGATATGCGTTTACAGTCTCACATATATAAGTCTGTCAGTGTTGGCAGAGTACATATCTAGATTGGGGCAGTAATGATACATTACCTGTGTATTGTGATGTATTGCATGTATATTGTATGCTCTTCTAAAAAAGTAGAACTTCATTTTTAATTTACGATTATCAGAGTCAACCAATGTTGATATGATGAAAATGAATGTTTGAGAGTGCAATGAATGTTGTTATGACCATAGTCTAATACAGTAATCACTCTTGAAAGATGATTTGTGTGTGATGTGACATTTGCATATGTACAGTTTTCAGTTTCAAACATAAAAAAAATCAGCTAGAAGTAAACACTAACAACTGTGTGATGCTAGATAATTGTTAAAATTAATGGTCTGCAGTGATTTCTTGACCTTGAAAAATGTCAGAGTCAAGAATTACACCCAATGCTCATGTATGGGCTGACAGTGTTCTGGACTTGCATCCCACGCGTTGTGTTTGGGAGTGGTGATATAGAGAAATGGTGGCACATTCATCAGATATTTATCTTGAAAAGTGTTTCAGTGCTTACACTTCCTAACCAGATTAAAAGTTCAGGTTCCCCTACATTTTCTGAAGAGGTTATCATGCCTCGGGTTATATGAGAGGCTTGTTACAAGGACAAGGACTTTTTTCCATCATTTGAAAGTGAACTGTTGACACTGTGGGTTTTGTCAGTTGAAACATATTTTTGTTTTGACTGAAGGAAATTTGTTCATATTGTCACAAATTATAGAAAGGTTAAACCCATTTCGGTCCTGTCATGAATTCAAATTCAGTGATGTTAGAATGTGTGAACAAATTGTAAACACATCGATACCACATACATGCTTCAAGTCCTGTTTGGGCAGCGCTGAATAAAAGGATGTCACACTGAATTTCTGAAAGATAGTTGAATGAAAACGATGTGTGAAAAGAATCTTCACATCTTCACCTGTCATTCTTGCTTGTATTATCAGAGTATTTATATCTGCAAAATCACAAGTGACGGTCCCAGATGCTAGAGATGATGACAAAGAGTCATTGTGCAGCCATTGTTTTAATGGGTGATAAGGAATATCTCCCAGCATGCACCTCTTTGTAGGATATATACTGTAGTACCAAGGCATGCTCTGATTACAGAGATAACGCCAGTCATACATACTAACCCTTTTATATATCATGGTATGTCGTGTGTTCATTGTCATGAAAATTGATAGGTATTTTCATATGAGGGCATTGTGAAGAGGTTTTCATACTGTCATAACTGATACCAAATCTCAATGGGAAGCAACTGAGGTGTAACCGATGAGAATGATAACTCGAGAACTGAATAATAGGATGGGTTGGTTGCATTATGCTCCTTGCCAAGAGATTTGACTGATTTTTGCTGCCATGACAGTGACTTTGCAAAGCTGTGCGGTGTAATTGAAAGTGATGCTCAGAAGAAAACATCTAGTTCTTTATGTCACTCATTTGACATCTGACATCTTGTTCTCTGAGAAAGTACCTGTAATATACTTTCTCATCTTTGTGCAACTCATGAAGAATGGAAGCATGTTTATCAATGTTGTGTAAAGCTATTTGTTGTTGAATGTCTATTTATTTTTCATAGAATTAGTTGGGCAAGATCCAAGGGATTAATTAGAAAGAAATCAAATTGCTATTGGTGTTCATTTAGAAACCTCAGATTTTTCACTCAGATACCTTAGTTTGGTTTATTATGATGTTAAGCTGAAGGTAACTTCAAAGGAATGTTTAGTGTGCTTTTCAAATTCAAGATGTAATGTTTTGAAGTATGTAGTGCATTTGAGGTAATAGTTATTTTATTCCTAGACTCTTGAGAGGATGCATCCCATGCCACTTGTACATAAAGGATTTCATGAAACATAGTTGCAATTCCTCAGAATAAAAATGTTCTTTAAATGAAAGTTACAACAAACAGAAAGGTGCAGAACAAAAAAACTGAAATGTCAAGAAAAAATGAGAAATTTCATTTTTATTGTGAAAAACTGGTAGGCATTTTGTTGTATTGTATATGGTGATATCAATCTGTATGTGGCCTCTGCTTTACAGTACATTATATACTGAACATCATTGAAAACGCACCACCCCTAAAATTGTGGATTTCTAAGAGCAGAAGTGAGCAATCTATGTAAATTTTACATATTTGTGTAGACCAATGTTTGATAAAGAAAAGAAGCAAAAAACTATCAAGCAAAACAGTGAAGATTTAATGCAGCTGACAATGAAATAAAGATGGGGTCAAAATGGAAAGTCAGTAGCGTGTATGACCCCCGTTAGCAGCAACACAAGCTGTGCAACGTCTCCTCATTGAACGGATAAGTCTCTGAATAAAGTCCTGAGGCACTGCATTCCACTCTTGCTGCAAGGCATTGTCGAGTTCCCCAAGGTTGTTGATCTGCGGACGACGTGCGAGGCGTTGGCCGATGTAATCCCACAAGTGTTCGATGGGTGACAAATCTGGTGACAATGCAGGCCAATGAAGTAGAGGAATGTTGTTGTTAGCCAGATACTGTATCGAAACACGTGCAGTGTGGGCTCGTGCATTGTCATGTTGAAATGTGTGCAGATCTTGATGCTGGTGAAAGAAGGGAACGACGTTGTTCTGAAGAATGTTGTCACGGTAGTAAACGGCATTCACTCTGCCACGACAAACAATCAGAGCGGTTCTGTGGTGATAACTTATCCCTCCCCACACCATAATGCTGCCTCCACCCCACCGATCGGTTTGCACAACACAATCCTGATGATAACGTTCACCCCGTCGACGCCATACCCGTAGACCCCCGTCAGCATTTCGCAAGTGAAAATGCGACTCGTCGGAGAACACCACACCATGCCAACGTCGTAACAACCACACACGATGCTGTTCAGCCCATTGTCGGCGTTCACGGCGATGCCTGTCAGTCAGGATGGGTCCAACGTAAGGGCGTCGACAACGTAACCCTGCCGCACGGAGACGGCGTCGGACGGTGGAAGCGCTGATCAAACCACGTTGACCCTGGACAGCGTTGGCGGTTCTGGCAGCGGGCAAGGTTCGATCCCGAATATGGCGCCGTACAATGTCTCGATCTTGACGAGGGGTGGTAACACGTGCCTGACCTGGGCGTTGCCGGTCCGTGCTGGTTCCTGTTTGTTGGTATCTGTTAGCAAGCCTCAGAATGGTCGAATGATGACACCCAAATCGTCGTGCAATGTTTCTGCTTGAAGCGCCGACCTGCAACATACCCAAGGCCTGTTCTCGTTCCTCTGGTGACAATCTTGGCATGGCGAAAAAACTTTACTTACGAAAGTACTGCGAAAATGAGAACGGTTTTGTGCCGAAGGTCATTTATACCACTGAACAGCATGCTTTCTGCATGCAATTTGTGCCCTTCGTGTGTGATGTGCATGAATTTTGTTGTTTTCATGTGATGTGTTCGATGATGTGTTCGAACGATCCATTTTTTACTGTAGAGCGTTATTTACGATCTAGTGTGTTATTATCAAAATTCCCACCATTAATTTTCCATTTCCAAAAGATTCTATTGCCTTATTTCAAAATTTACAGGTGGTGCGTTTTCAATGATGTTCAGTATAGAATGTGCTATATGTTTTGTTTCATCAAGAACAAGTTTGTAGTGAAATATATCCATGTTATTGAGCATCACGATAAGTATGGCTTTCTGAAGATCAGTCTAACCCATACCTCCACTAACCTATACAGTCAGTGCATGTGACCTTTGACAGTACTATGGTAAACATACATAGATTCATGCAGGTGTGTGTGGCCCAATGTTTATGCTTTACAAGTTACAGATATATAGAGGAAACTAAACGACCTTCCATGTAATACCTATTTTATTACACGAGTTAATGATTTGGTATCAAACTCACTTTCACTTGTTTGATACTAAATCTTTGACGACTTTGCGAAAAGTGGTATATCACAGAAACGAGTTTAGTATTCTTTTTATTACTCGCCAACAGAAATTGTCAGAAACTGTGGTGAAATTGCCTACAGACTCTCAGCTTTCCGCGAGTCAAGCAAGGTCTAGTAACACTCCGACAGCAACATTATCATTGTGACGTCACAACTTTGAACCATTTTGACATCATACATCAAGCAGTATTACACTAGTGCAATATTGCTGTAAAGATATGACTCTGCAGTATCTTCAACTGGGGTAATAAATAACAATATGGCCACAACACAAAGTATAATTCCATGACTCCTTCTGTGAGTTAATCACCGTTAGCCTAAGCTTTGCCATCTGAAGTTGAAGTAATGTTAGTTGCCTAGTGTTTAACATGGGAAACCCATTTCTGGTGTCCCGTTCTGTGATATTACTGTAATATTGCAGAATAAAACTCACTCACTCACTCACGGGTAGATTTGTATATTAAGTACATCTCAGATTGTCATTAACATCACATGCAAGGTAGTCGATAACTTATTAATGTGCAGTGTGTAATCAAATCTTCACTGTTACCTTTATGATTTTCTGTCTCCATGAACTCAAGTATAGTGATCTACCTTCAGTTGTTGGTGATCTTTTGCCCCTTTATTTTGTACTATCCATAGTGATTAAATTTGACTAGTTTATAATTTATGTCTGTGATAGTCTAGGCTATTTACTGTCCTTTAGTAACAGGTTTTTAAGTTCTAAATTTAGTGATTTTATTAGAAATAGAAATTAAATTGTTCTCAGCACAGTTTGGCTGAAATATTGCCGATGTGATGCTAAATAATAACTGACTTACTTCATCATTTTCCAACATTTCCTTATGATTAAAGATGGCATACATGTATTTAGGTAACCACAGTGACAGTGTAATGGATACCTCGTCGCAGTGTTAGTGGATAGTGTGGAGCATTGTGGGATACCGTCATGGATGCAGGTCGTGGCAGCGCCTCCAGCAGCCCTGAGGATGGGGAGGAGGAAGTTGCTGGCTTCATGCAGAAGATCAGAGAGGCAGCAGGTAGGACTTCCATCTTCACATGGCCAACAAATAAAGAACATCCTTGTGTCAGTTCAGAAATATCATTGCCCAAATATGAGGTATTGCATTTCCTCGCTGAGAACATATTCAGTGTTTCCCATGCAGTGTTTAACAGGTGCTAAATCTACAATGGTTATAAAAGTTGTTGTTTACTGTTTTAGTGTTACCAAATATGGCAATTAACAAAGAGAAAAGATTTTGGGGCAAGCTTCCCTGTAAGTTCACGAAGCATTTCCGTATGATGAGCCGGAATTTCTTGAATGCAGGGAATGCTTGCAATGTTTGATGACAACAACATTATTAAACATCTCAAGTTTAGCTAATAAGGGAAAGAATGCATAAACAGTATCATTATTTGACAATTTCATGAGTAAATAGTTGTTTGCCAAGTTTATTTCAATGCACAGTTTTCTTTCGAAAACAAGTCTCATGGTGACATAAAGGTTAATATGTGCACGGAACATGCAGTTTTTGTTTATAAATCACTAGTATCACCTGTAGAATAATGGTGTGAAAGAGAGCTGGTTTGTGAAGGGTTAGCACTGTCAGATGATACAGACACGTCATTGATAGTGATGATACATATGAGGCTGATTGCCAGGATCTTATTAGTGGAACAAGGTGAGAGTTGATGAGGTGTATCATCTCTGTGTCACAACCTGCACAGGGAGCCATGTACTACAACACCTAGTTGAGGACAGCATGGAATAGTTTCCTGAGAAACTAGTCTCCTGTTTCCTGAGAATCTTCTTCTGTTGCTATCACTCACAGAAAATAGATATGGTTTAGTTCTAGACTTTGTGAACCCAGAATTCTTTTCGATGTAGATTCAACAGTCGGGTTCTGGACCTACCATGTTTTTTAAAAATTGTATAAAGAGTGACGTAACAGTACAGGTGGACCGTGTTTGGCAGATCGTTAAGTTTCCTGAACTTCCTGCCCCACACTGCAGCACATCTTATTTGTTTGTACTGTTTGAAATATGACTCTAATAACACAGCAGTAAATGGGTACCTGGTGGGATAAGATAGTTTCTCGCCACGGTATTCCTGGAATGTTACTGCAAGTGTCCTGAAACCCCACTCACTTGCTCACCCATCCACCCACCTATGTTCCAATCCACCTACATTCCAACCCACCTTCTGATCCACTTTCCAACCCACCTTCCGATGTAGCCAAATATCTTAGGTCTGCATTCAAAATAATTCAAGCAATCTCCAGATTGCGTCCAGAGCAACTAGCTTGCTTAACCCTAATCATGAACATTTCCTGTCGAAAATTTAGTCGCATCAGCAATGAAACTGATCGTGTTGGTTCGTGTTGGTGTTGTGTTTTACAGTTCGAGTGCTCATTGACTCTCGTGATATGATCACTTTTATACTGATATACATTACCACATACAAGCGTGATGTGCACATCTGGGGCTCAGCAGTACTGAATTGAAGGCATGATCTACTTTACACATCATTAATCCCTGTTCCCAACTGACTCTGCACATAGAGACTTAATCACCACCTCTTCAACACACCCACGGTCCCTGCCAACCTGTCGCCACCTCAATTAAAGAGTCCATTTCTGCCCTGGGTCATCAGCTGATTGTAGGGTTTACAGCAATAAGCTGATACCTTGTCCAGAGATGTGGTGATACAGCTGATGCTATAGCAACTGGAGGATATAATAAGATAATGTCACAGAAGGCAGAATTTGCCTTGGTGAATAACTACTAACTGTAACACCTCCTCAGTGAATATCTCTTGTGTGGTATAGTGCTCTGGTGTAGTCCAGGATTAGTCTTGTCACAGACATTTATGTGATAATTGATGGACTTTGACTTATTCATATTCAAGACAGAATGCCAACATAAAACCGTATCAGATACCAATGGAAAGTTCCACGCACAATAATTAAAACAGTGAAGTGGTCAGTGTCTTTTAGGTTTACAGAGCCTTGACTCTATGATTTTTGAACTTAATGCATGCTGAAATTTTACTTCATACAGTTTCAGCTGTTGATTCAGGAATGAAATTTAAGACACATGCCTGTTGATACTTATCAAGACAAAGTTAAAAACTTTGTTCCACACTCTGTACACATGCCCACAAAGGCAACAGAGAGTACCATCAAAACAAAGTTCACATGAACTGTCAGTCACATTTAGTGGCGAGAAGAACATTAACAGTCAGACTCTAATGAACCTGAACAAATATGTGAGGAAGTTGGCAGCTCTTGTAAAGGAGATGATATGTAACCCTACCAAATTCAAGCATTTGTTGTCCTCAGAATGGATAGACACAGCTGTGAAGTGCTGCTTAGGAAAAGAACCCAAACACATGCCGTTTTTGTAATCCAGAGGAGCAAAGACCAAATACGCATGCAAGCCTTCAGGTCCTGCACAATGTTGATTAATCCCTTCCTGACTTCGGGCTTCAAAAGTTGCTTTGCATGATTCTGAATATATATGAGTGAGTTTAGTTGTACGCCACAGCAATATTCCAGCTAAAAGGCGACCGTCTGGACCAGACAATCCAGTGATGAACAGCATGAGCATCACTCTTTGCAACTGGGATACAATGACATGTGTCTGCAAGGCTGCCTGACCACCTGATCCATTCAATATATATGAATGTCCTAGGTTAACAGACAGTGAATTCTGTCTATATAAAGGGGATACTGTGAAATACTGCAGCACTTTGACTCTATTTTTACATTCATTAGTAAATGAGTGCGATGAAAGTTGACCAGTTCAGTTAATCAGAATACAGCAATTACTATGAGTGAAACTTTAATTGTGTAGGAGCTATATGTGTTTTATGGTCATTTCTGCCAGTTTGTCCTAATTTCCTGTATTTGTGTAGAGATTCTTTAAATTATTTAGTAATGTCTTCCAGAATTCCCTCTCTCTTCCTAAATAGCTCCTTTATTCACGACAAACCTGTTCTTGGTTTGCGATAGCGACTACCCACTGGTGCGGTCTACAGATTCTATGGATGGTTATTGGGGCAGTAAAGCACTGACTATCTATGTCAGTATACTACTATCTTAGAAACTACACAAGTAGGAGCAATTACTAGCTTCAGTTTACTCTGTGACGATTAGGATATACCCTAGTTATAAATACATCAGCCATACTCGTAGTGACTTCTCTCTAACACATGGGTGGGCAGTTTAAGGAATTTCTGACAAGAACTGACTGATGAATGTATACACTGTCCAACTGTTGGTGGCAATGAGTACATGCGGCTCTGACATTGGAAAAACTATGCAATCGCAAGAAATCTTGATTAACATTGTTTTACATTTTGAAGGCATTGAGGATGTATTTTCCTTGAGAGCCTAATGAAGTCAATGTTATGGTGTCTGAAGTAAAAGTTCGTGTCACTTCGAGACTTAGACAGTATGTTTGACAATATTATCTGCATGCAAAATTTGTTTTCGTAATCAAACACTTTGTGGTTTGAATGGTAGGAATATAATTTGCTAGGGATGCATATTGCCTGAAAGCTTTTTGTCCATTTCTTGGACTATTTGATTTTAGAAGAAGATATGTGTCACTCAGTTTGACGCTATCCAGTAGAGTGTCTACTTTTTGAACAAAGTGTTAAATAAAGATCATTACATTTGAGTTGAGTATAACACAAAAATTGTCTCATAAACACAGACTAGCTGCATGTTATGGTTGAAAAATTGAGGTATAAAACTTGAATTTGTAAAGAATCCACCCCATTGCCACTTACCCAGATTCCAACTGCACCCTTGCGCCTAATTTTCTTTGTAAATAATTGCAGAATAAGGAGCATGTGTTTGTAATTTGTTCAATTTTATGAGTTTTGACGAATGCTGCAAGTTTATTTTGAGGACTGAACTTCAGTTTTACAACTCTTTCTAATTGAAGTTAAAAGTCAACGACTGTATGGCGCCATATAGCCATATACTTAGGTGAGTGAAAATAAGATAAATGGGATTGTATTGAGAAACTGTTGTTTTGTTGGAAATGGCATGGGAGGTGGTCCTTGTTTCACAAAGTAGGTTTAGTGCTATTTCCATACTATCTGTTTCTTTGGTGTATTATGAAAGTCCTTGTGTGGGCTAGACCAGCAGTAGTTGACAGCATGAGCACAGGTGGTAAGATTAAATCACCATTGAGTTCAGATGGTATTATGTTCAGCTGACCAGTCCTGTTAAGTCTGTGTATGAGGAATGCATTCATAGAATCCCTTAATGCCAATCTGAGGACATTCTCTGTCCATGACGACAAGGTGCTGTGTCATCACTGATGATGGCATATTCTGCAAACCTTTGTCTGCCTCTTGCAGCCATAGAGGCCATGAGGTAGCCTAGTAGTTAAAGAACTTGCCTGTCACCTCCTAGACTTGGTTCAACTGCCCTCATGGATACAATGTGTGAAGGCCATTTTTGGTGTCCCCCACAGTGATATTGCTCGAGTATTGATAAAAGCAAGTAGATGCCTGACTCTGAGGATGTGATTTAGAATCCCGAATGGGACTCAACCCAACAAAAGTAGTAGACTCTGTACTTTACCAAAGAAAGTGTAAAGCCAAATAAAACATATATTGTAACATCAAAGCCCTTGTCACCTCACCTCACCTGTGTGTCAGTTAAATAAAACAAGAATTTGTCGTCTCCATTCCCTCAGTTGAGATGAATGAATAATGCCTACGTTGTCAAATGAAGTGTTGAAAGTGCAAGTTGGCTGAACACTCTATTGATATTACAGTAATCATTACTACATTCACAAAGTAGCAAAAACGAAGAAATTTGACAAAACCAGCGGTTTGGCATCAGGCATTTTATGCATGGGATGAAATACTTGACAGGTTTCGCAGGCGATGAGGTTTGGTTTCATCATTCAGTTGGCTTAGTGTAAGAATAGTTTGATGGATCTTACAGATTTCCTGATTTGGGGGAACTTCTTGAAATGATCAGCATGGAGGATGAGTCCCTGTATGGGTGTAAACAACATTGAGGTTAGGGGCCCATATAGGTGTGTACTACACTTTAGGTTGGGGCCCCATATAGGTGTGTACAACACTTTAGGTTGGGGCCCCATGTAGGTGTGTACAACACTTTAGGTTGGGGCCCCATGTAGGTGTGTACAACACTTTAGGTTGGGGCCCCATATAGGTGTGTACAACACTTTAGGTTGGGGCCCCATATAGGTGTGTACAACACTTTAGGTTGGGGCCCCATATAGGTGTGTACAACACTTTAGGTTGGGGTCCCATATAGGTGTATACAACATTAAGGCTGGGACTCTTCTTTGGTGTGTACAACTTTGAATTGGTAGGGCCATGTATGGGTGCAGTTAATATATTTGATAAGCAATCCATTAAAATGCAACAGTGCACAACCTCATATTCCTTCTAGATCACATATCAGTCTGTCAGTCCTTACACAGTACACCAGTCACTGACATAGAGTTTAGTTTTACGCCACACTCAACTGTGTCGGTGGTATTGACACAGTGAATAATGGCAGAACAATGGATGATTAGTACGGTAGACATAGTTTGTGATATGAACATAGTGTTTATAAGTGAGGGAGTGTGTATGTGTGCAGAATTCCACTTGTGGTCTTCTTGTCAGCACCATTATTCACCCAATGTACTAGGTGTCCAGATTAACAGGGAGTGCCTCTTTGAAAACCAGGGGAATCCCCTTGAATTCTCACGTTTGCAGATTGTGTTTATGAATACCTGTCACCATCCATGGACATGTGTTAATGTGTATGTGCTGTCTCTTCTTCAGGATGCTGCAATTATGTGTATGTATTACTCTAGCATCAAGGAAGTTTACTTTATATACTCAAAAGACTAATGGTAGGCAAGTTGCATGCAGTACAAAACTTATTTCTTTAATTGTCGTCTTATGATCAATGCCCTACAATTGTACATTTGTCGTCATTCACTCAAAGGTGAACCTTATTACAAGAACTTATTGGTGTTGGCAGCTGTAGGAGTCCCTAGACCATGCCTAACAACTTTACATACATCAACCTGAAAGTGTCATGGATATGGAGCAATCAGTGGTTCTCATTTGCCATTTTTTTATGTCAGGAATAATTATTCCATCTAAACTTTTGTTCTGGAAAGGTTAGATTCTGTGATTGAATCGAGTAGTATGGATGTTGTAGCACTGCAAGAGAGGAATTCTGAGTTGCTGAATACTTCAGTCAAAGGAATATCCGATAATATGTTGATTGAGTAGTCACTGTTATCTTGAGGGGTAGCCTAGTGGTTTGATTCGTCATGCCGAAGACCTTGGTTCAGTTCCCCAAATGTGTACAATATGTGCAGCCAACTGAATATTGCTAGTGGCGGAGTATTACCGATACTAAACTCACTCACTCACTCACTTTCACAGATTTTCAGCTATGAATTTGTCAGAAGTGTCATATACAGGTTGCTAAAAGCAGACATCAATGCATTTAGATGCCTTTGTTGCAGCAACATACATTGAAAGTGTTTATGAACTGTTTATTGGTGTCTACACTGGATTTTTTTTTTTAACGAACTATGGATTTTATTAACACTGATGTCACGTTTGTTATCTTGTTCACAATGGGATGTGAAACTGATGTGAAACTGCTGAAAGAATAAGATGAGGCATGATCAAGCTGAAACACTTTGGAGACAATGCTGTTGTGACACTGAACAAATTTCAGTGTATAGAATTAGATGTATGGCATATTATGTGGAAATTGATGCAAATATTCCTTGATGAACTACCTGATATCATACATATGAATTATGATACTTGCACTTCGTTATATTTCATCTGTAGCAGTGGTGCACCAATGTATCCTTTCACTGCTATTGTCATTGTCATTTAGACATTGTTCTTCCGTCTGATGAGTCCTTACATTGGAACAACAGATAAACAACTAAAATGCTGAACATTTAGGGTCACTATTTCTGAAGTCCCAAGAAAAGCAGAAATTCAAAAGGGCAAGCATAATTCTTTATACCACAAGTCAAGTCACTCCATTTCCTCCGTTGTATAGAATACAGACTTGACACGTGGGTCGCGGGTCGACCAGAAAGACCACTTTATCGATACATCAAGTTTTGATGCCAGTATGGTCAGGTTTACTGTCACTGTATTGTGGATCTGGCGGTGAGACCAGTGATTAAAATGTGCTTGTCACTGCAAAGACCAAGTTTTGATTTCCCAAATGGCTTACTATTCATGAAGTCCAATCTTGACGTCCCTTGCCGAGATATTGCTGTAATTGCTTTAGTAACGTTTAAACTGACATAAAACCTCCCTCACAGTGGAAATGTTTCAATCTCCTCCCATGAACTTTTTACTTGGTGATTTAGTGAAGGATTTGAGTGATGTATTTTTGTTTTCATGTGTACAGTTTTCTTTGAAGAAAAATGTTCTTGTTCTATAAGTTTAAGCATATTTGGAAAGTTTAATCTAAACTTTGCCCTTCAGTAAAAAAAAACAACAACATTAAAGTAATTTTTTAGTAGTATTGTTAAATTTGTATGGAGGATCAATCAACAAAAGAAATAAAGGATAACACAAAAAATGCAGTTTGATTACACAGTCAGAAACTCGAAGGTTTTGCTTGATTTTGTAAGAAGGTACAGGGGGCCCTATGGGGGTGCTATCATTTCCACCTTCCACATAGACAGCAGTGATTTATGTGATGTGGACCAAAGGTGATAATTGACTTGAGATATGGAAAACATGTAACATCCGGGGTCGATCCAAAAACCAAACTCTTCTGAGGAAGTGAAAATTGCTTATCCAGAATGTTCCTAGCTGCATCTACTCAAGTTTTAGGTGCCATGTTTCATCAATGGACATCAGATGCAGTCTGAAGCCTGGGACAAATCAGTTGAATGATTACACAATGTTATTTAGTAAACATAACATGTTAAATCAGTTGAAATTTAGCAATGTTGGGCACAGACAGTTCTTTGATGGGTATCCTCGTTTGGCAGCTAGACTCCTGAGAGTTTCTAAGACTAAAGTCCTGACCCACAATGAAGCACAAGTGGTACATATGCTTTTATCTAAGGCAAGTGAGTTTGTTCAGCCAGCAGAAAATGGATACCTGGTGGTACAGGTCATGTGACTATAACCTTCTAGTGCCTATCAGGCAGCTCAGAGGTAATATAGAGGGTAACAACTCGTCTCAGAAATGAACATATTTTACAGAAAAAACTCATAGTAACAAATAAAATATAATAAAAGGAGCCATGAGACTTTCTTAAGGAAATCTAGACTTGGCCAATTTTCTAGATTTCCATGGGCTTTCTTGGATATATTTGCTTCAGGGTCTGTATGACAGAATAGGGCTAAAGGTCTGTTTGTATGTGTTTTGAGCATGCGCTCTGTGTATAGAATTTATTGCTGTAGAGGTACACATTATATGTACACATTACACACACACACACACACACACACACACACACAGCGGTGTAGGCTTCAGCAGCTAGCAGCATCTATACATTGTCTACTCTTCCCCAGTGGCAGGTCTTGGCTGTTCTAATTACGTAAATAAATGCACTGTATCAACTGTATACATCTACCTGCTGAAAAACCTTCCTTGGAATAACTTGTATACAGATATGTATGTAGTTATTGCACACAGTCCTACTAACACAGTCTTCTGTATGTTACATATATTCTCATGGAATCGCAAGAGGGGAATGTAATTACTTAGTAGCCATTCTGCAGTAATCAACATGTGAACGAAGTTTGTATACTACCTGGTCTCTGAACAGAAATGAAACTTGCGTTACATATGAGCTGTGCTGTGATTTCCCTACTTTGTCCATTTCCAGAAAACCTTGGCTCTTACTTTAATATTATTTTTTATATTTTTTTTCTCATAAATTATGTTTAAAGTGTGTTTTCTCTGCCTATCATAAAACAACAGAACACTTCAACAGTTCTTCTTTTGAGTTGAGTGTTGAAACTAACTGAAGCCAATTACTTCTTGGTACCATATCAAGAAGTTCCATTCCTCACATGGGTACAATGTGTGAAGCCCATTTCTGGTGTCTTGTTAGAATTAAACCAAACTCACTCATTTTAAGCCTTGATGAAGCAAGCCTAGGTCCCATCTGACTGGGGCTCTTTATCAGTTCAAATGTGTTAATTTGTTGCTATCAAAATTATGAGGACTAACCATTTGTCTCCAGCAGCAGATTCACCCACCAGGCACCTAGGTCAGGTCTGGTTCCTGGCAGATGTATGGTGGAATATTGATGCACATTAGCTGCTGGAGGGAGGACAACATCCCCTCACTTACTCTCACCTACCATGCTCCTGCTTATACTGGGACCTTGTACAGTGCTGGAATGGTTTATTATGGTGCTAATTTGTGAGTGTTGCAGACAGCATGTGGTGAATACAGATCCAACATATGGAGGTTTCTCAGCTTGGTTCATAATGAGAGGCTTCAGAAGCTGTGTTTATCATCATAATCATCTTCCAATGTTTTCCGATTCGATATGTAAGTCCCAAGACATTCAAAGAAAATTTAAGCCTCCCAGCTTCTTAATAATAATATATTTGTGATTTTAATTATCACTAACTTTGAGCACAGTCACCATTGGCTGAAGGGATGGTGTAACTACTACTAGTTTCCAAGACGGTTGCAAAGTTCTCATGGCCTCAAGTTTTGCTTGTCTACCTTCAGTGGCTGGAGATTTGCAGCCTGTTGTGCTTCTTGTATTGTTCTCTATAGAAATCAAAATTTTATGATAAATGCTAGGTATAAAATTCTGTTTCTGTGATATTCTAGTCATTTTCACTGTTCAATGTCAACATTTAGTTGTAATATAACTTAACTCATGATATGGTTGAAATACTGTTGATGTGTTTCAAAAATGAACTACTTCACTCGCTCTTCCTAAATCTTTCACATGCTTCAGTATATCCTATCTGACACAAACGCTTTATTTGATCTGAATTTTGACATCTTAAAGTGTACATGGTTATAGTGTACCTGTCAGAAAAACTCACACAAGGGGTTTCTTCTTTTAGTTGGTAAATGTAAAACCATGGTGAATCTGGAAGATGTTGAAGTGGAAGAACAACTACTTATCAGTTTAAGATGTAGTTGATACTATGCCTTGTATGATAATGAACGGGTTATTGATGAGGCTGTTATTTGGTCAAATTTGTTGTTGAAAGCCACACACTGCATTATTCCTTCTCTGAGATCTTGGCCTCTTTATGATAGTCTGGACAGAAGAATAGTGATTGATACAATGAGCATCAGCCTCAGCTGTCATGTTGTGACACATTTGAAAGACACCAAGTGTGACCACCCAATCCACTTAGTTTATTCATAGATGTAACAAAAACAAAAACACATTGAGTTTTATAAATAAGAGAGCTTTTAGAATTTATGGATGTCAATATCAGAGTATATCCTTACTCCTTCATCAAGTAAAAGAATGGTATGAAGCAGAGAGCATATACCAATATATGTACATGAAAGAACAACAAACGTAACATGACTGTTGTCGTAAAGCTTATTTGTTGTTCTTACATATTCATATATATATAGGCCATCTGCCTCATACCTAGTGGAGTAAGGATGAACTGTATTCCTCACAATATAGAACTTGACATCCATAGAAACTCTTTTAATTATGAGTATCACTCTAAATGCCTTTCAAAGACCTGATATAGTTATGTAACGTCTAAACCTCTCATACAGGTTTTCATTTGGGAGATAAGATAAAGTCAGGCTCTCTGACTTGGTTGACACATGTCATTGGTTCCCCAGTCACAGATCGATGCTCATGTTGTTGGTCACTGGATTGTCTGGTCCAGACGCGATTATATACAGACCGCTGCCATATGGCTGGAATATTGCTGAGTGTGGCTTAAAACACTCACTCACTCACTTAGATGTGGAACTAACCTTTAAGCTGTTTTGCTTAAATACATCATATCTGTCTGACTGCAATGGTTGGTTCCCAAAATAAGTTATCTCTCTTAAAGAGGTATTTATCTTCAAAAAGCAAAATTCAAGCAGAGTACAGAACACTGATTATTGGCTTTGACCTCATGCAGTCTAAACTTGCCAAATCATTTTAGACTTGAATTGGATTCAGTTTCTATTCATTCTCTAGGGTCTGAGACACACACTGTTATATGTTGGTTGTAACATCAAAGAAATATGGTAGAAAAAATGGTTCTTTAGAATAAAGTTTCATTATATTATTAAATATATTTTGTTTTTCGCTTAGAGGTATTACTCTTTATATGAAAAGTACCAATTGGTATTGTTTTTGTCCCACCTGACCAATTGCACCGTGTGTCCCTCTCTCCCATTCATCAATCCTCAATCAGGGTTAACTTTCCTCCTCCGCTTCAGGAGAGTTCAGAGCATCTCCCTGTATCTCCCTAGCAGATGTTGTTGGTAGTCTCCGGTTGCAGCAGCAAGCAAGATACCCCTCTCATCCTCCTCCACTGATAGTACACCTTGTTAGAATGACAGGAAGGAGGCAGCAACAGCTCAAACACCAACACTCTTATACACCAAGACCGTGCACCATAGGAGTAGCCTGATGTGCCTCAGAGCATTGAATCAGATCCATGTGTGAACCCGGTGTCTTAGACAGTGTTCCACTCAGCTGTGTGCTCTAGGGCTTGTTATCATAGATCACAGAGTTCTCCCTCGGATTGTACTTTTTGGCACCTGACGAACAAGGTGCTTGCTGTGCCATGTTGGCCCAGATCTGAACAGGGTGGCCGTAAGTTTTGGGATTCACATAAAAATTCTTTGGAAATTGGTGTAACCTTCGGATATGGATACGGAAGAGGGCCCAGATGGAGGTGATCTTCCGCTGGATAAACAGGAGGATGGGGAGGAATCGTTGAAACCATGGAGGGAAGGGTCGCCATTACCCATGGCCGACTTTGAGGAGATAGAGTTTGTTGAGGAAGGTGAGATCGTTGGAAGATGATGGGATGAATATGTGATGATTGTGAGCGTGACACTGACATATCGTGTTGTCATGGTACATCTTCATTTCAGGGATGACTGTTATTTTTCCCTTTCTAACATTTTGTTAATTATTGTTGTTTAAGAAGTAAACTATTCAAACATATAACTTTGGTGTAACACAAGACCATTGCCATCGTTACTCTGGACTTTGGGAAATTCCCCTTTAGATATTTTGGTGTTGTCACTTTGAGGCTATAGGTTATTTCGGTAACATCTGTAAGCTGTATACTTGGCCATCAACACCATGTGGTTAGATTTGAAGTATTCCTCATAATGTGACTGTCATCAAATCATCTTGAAAGGTTTCAGCATGCTTGAGGAGATAACATTTAGAACATTCCCTTGTGAATTAGTCATTGTTTCAGAACATGTATCTGTTTGGAGTCATAGAATATAAGTCAAGTCTTCTACATATGGAAATAGAAATGATAAACATGTGTTTACTTGCTGCCATCGTTGTATGTCCCAGCATTTCTGTATGGTGCCAAGTACATGGTGCCAGGCAACACGAACAAACACACACCGGTGTCTTCTTGTGAACACCTGGTGTCATCACTAATTTTGAATGATTATTTCAGGTATATTTCACTGACTTGTGCCTAAAAAATGGTACCTAAATCATAATCTTAAAATGTATTGAAAGGAGCCCAGAGTCTCTGGTAATCTAGAATCGTAACATATTGTAGACTTGCATGGGCTTTCAGTTGGATAGCATAGGCATGGGTTTGAACATAATATCTATCAGACAGATAGAAAGATAGGAAAGATATGGTTGCTATGGCTACCAATGGGGATGAGGTTCTTTTTAGAAACCAGGAAAAACATTAAATTTAAGCAATAAAAGCTATTTTAAAATCTTGCATGTTTACGTCTAGTGCAGTGAGATAGTGTTTCATGGATGACAGCATCAAGGGAAGATTCATTTTTTTATACTGGTGACTTTAGCCAGGGCAAAAACCAAGGTGAAGTTTGTTTTCTTACACAGAAAGTTGTCATTGTGAGATTGTAGTTAAAAGATGACACCTCTTGGATCAGATTCTCTTGATTCGTTTCACCCAGAGGATGCCAAACGGAATAGGTTGGTTCCTGACCATTAGATCAATGTGGCTGATGTCAACCAGATGAATATATGATCCAACTACCTCATATACTGGGACCAGTCATACAACCAGTGTCACAATACATAACAAGACCCATTTGTGCTTCATGTAAGGCCACACAAATTTTATTTCTTGTTTTATGGATTTTAATCCTCAGAAGACCAAAAGGCAAGAGAGGGAAAAAAATAGAAAAAAATCACTGGTCAAAGTAGTATTCCTTCCAAATAGTCAAAGTATTTTACATCTGTCAATTTCCTGAGTGTATATTGGGCAAAAAAACAATCAGAAACGTTTTTTCTTGTATGTTTATATTTTTGGCCAATAAAAACATAGGGATTTTAATTTTTGAGTAGGAAAAATTCATTTTTGTTCTTATTATTGAAAAACCACTGCCATCACACAGGGCTACTTTTGAATATGCATATGTAGTTGCCTGTTTCTGTCAAAGATTCCTGTTTCCAGTGTTTGTGAAACATTTAGTCTATGATATCTTATATTACATTATGCGATACATTTCTCTAAAGGCAAAATTCTGGAATAGAACTGGCTCAATCTTCTTGGTTTATAACATGGTCGGACAGACTATATTGCAGAAGGTGAGTGAGTATTGGTTTTTACTCAACTTTAGGCAATATTTCAGCAATGGTCTTTGTAGAGAATGCCCATTTGGGAAACAAAACGTAAGAGGCGACTAACGGGACTGGAGAGTCAATCTCGCTGATTTGGTTGACACATGTCATCGGTTCCCAATTGCTCAGATCGATATTCATGCTGTTGATCACTGATTGCCTGGTCCAGACTCCATTATTTACAGTTCGCTGCCATACAGCTGAAGTATCACTGAGTGCGGCGTAAAATTAAACTCACTCACTGTTTGCTTATACGAGATAGGTTTATGATATAGTATATTGTCATACAGCATTGACTGCATGGGATATCAGCAAGCATATGTATTCTGTATGATATGCTCCAGGCTTTGCTGGTACAGCCTATACTACACAGGACATCAGCAGGTGTGTATATGATTTGTACTCTACTAAGCTTTACTTCACAGTGTAAACACCAGTTAAGACTGGAGATCCTGACAAGCTGTAATGCTTGAGCAAAGGAATGTTGATTGCATTCTCACAGATAACTTTGCCTCATGGCTGCCTCTGAGAACCTGCCAACTATAAGGAAGAAAGTAATGGCCTTCCTATCATCCAAACTGCCTCGTTCTCTGTTCTGGGCCCTAATACCTTTGACTGCATGCAATAACATTTTTGAAAAGTGTTTCTTTCTGCCTGTGATAAATCATCTCTGGGAAAATGAACCTTGCTAGCCTCTCCTCCGCATCTCACCCTCATTTGGTCTGATTAGCCTTGGGTGTCATGCTTCATTATTCTCTTGCTAAACAACCACCACAGGGTTGTCTTGGCAGGCCAGTTTCAATCACTGAAATTAAAATATTTTGAGGTGTATTTTTTAAAATTTTATACATGGTAGAAAAGAGGTCTGAGAAGCTCTGGAACTGAAGATCTACGTGAATATTTTGCTCATAGTTTGGGCTTAGTGAAATTCTGTTGGATCATAATGGGAAACTAGAAAGGCATTTGCTATTGCTGCCAGTTAAAATATACTATTAAAATAAAGTAGTGGATATTGGATTTACAAGATTGATAAAATGAAATGCATATGGTGAAGTCAAGGAGTAAACAGATGATGAAGAGAAATGAAGGGAAAATGTGACAATTTATTCCATTGCTTTGGAAATCATCATGGATATACATGTGTATATTACTTTTTTCTCATACGCATCGGCATCGGCTACTGGGATGCTCACAGAATGGAATGTCCCCTCCTTGTTTTGAGTGGTATGCATGTGAATGCAACACCTTAATTATTTCAAAGTGACTGCAAGCTACTTTTCAGATTTCAGTAGTCATTCTGGATATTCTCTGGGGCATCATTGTGTCTTACTCTGTTGATAGCGTTGATGATGTCGTTGATGTTGTGTCATTGTAACCCAGTAATGCTGAGCTTTGCTCATAATGTCAATCACTGGATCTTCATCTTAACTTTAACTTTCATGTATCTTTGAGTGGCATTTATAAGTTGCTGTGATGAACAACAGGGAGAGTTCTATGGATATGCAGCTGAATTATTTTTAATATGAGTGATGTTTTGTTATAGCTACTAACACTGCTATCAAACAAGTCACTTCTTTAACAGACACACACTTTTTGGGAGGTGAATTTTTTGTAATTTTCTTTATTGATGACCCAGCTCATTTCCATTAGTAGTCCTGTGGGGGATTTATGTGTGCAAACTTATCAAATTCTTGTCATTTTTTTTCACCTTGACTTGTTTCATTTTGTAGCACTGTTTCTATTTCAAGGTTGTTGGTTAGTTTCATGGTATTATATTTACTATAAAACTAAACTCACTCTCGTTTATTTTAAGAGTGAGTGAGTCGAGCTTTACGCCACACTCAGCAATATTCCAGCTGTATGTCAACAGTCTGTAAATAATTGAATCTGGACCAGAAAATCCAGTGATCAACAGCATGAGCATTGATTTTCGCAATTGGGAATCAATGACATGTGTCAACCAAGTCAGTGAGTCTGACCACCCGATCGCGTTAGTCATGTCTTATGACAAGCATAGTCGCCTTTTAGGGCAAGCATGGGTTGCTGAAGGCTTATTCGACCCTGGAGCTTCACAGGTCAGAAATACCCAGAAAAAAAGTCAACATTCCATGCATGCCAGACAGGAAAACAAGAATTGCCATCATCATTACATTTTATTTGTCAACAAGAGTTGACATAAAGTCTTTACTAAGCATCCAAGTCTCAGCAAACATCATCATGAGATATCCTGACAGATAAGCGTACCTTTTCCTTTTGTCCGATTGACTCTGCCCAGCACCCAGCCCTGCCCCGCCCCTAATGAAAAACATGTAAGGTCTGAGCACACCTTGGTGTAAGGAGAGCCAGGTACTGCTATCTGACCCTTGACCCTATACTCTTTGGGTCTGGCGGATGGGGGTTTCCCAGCCACTGTTATCAGGGTTTGTGAAAGAGGACCAGACACAGTCCCTAAGAAGGGCAATCATTGTGGTCAATCCTTTAATTCTAGGGTGGTTATTTCAGTGATAAATGAGGTCACCTTTGAAAATCTTTAGTTTCGTGGGCTTTGATGCAGTTGACAGTCCTGTTTTTAGAAGAGATCTTGAAGCGAAGATTGTCATTGCTTCTCTATTTCAACAAAGGCAAGGGTTATTGTATTAGTTTGGAGATAGATCATGAAATAGGGATTTCAGAGCTGTAATGTCCATGTTCATTCATAGCAGATTCAGATTACTGTAGGTCTATCAGAGTTATATCAAAACATATCTAAAGAGAAAAAATTGTTTCATATTGCTTCCAAAGTATTTTTTGGCTCTGATTGTCATCAGCCAGTTTGTTAATTTAGGAATAATCACAGAGAGCTCAGGTGTTGGAAATTGATGTTTATCTAAAGGATGAACATGCTTATCATTACGTAATGTTATTCTGCTTCATCAGTTCATCAAGCAAACCTTTAGGCAAACCTCAGAGAGGACAGGAACTGAAATTGTGTTGGGGATTTCAGCAAGATGATCCATGAATCTTGTCACATCTCTCAAAGAAGTAGCACGTAGCTGCTGTAGAGAATTACGTCATTAGGGTTAAGCACAAACCAGTGACTATCAGTTGTAATCCTTGTTTTCCTAGATACAGTCTCTAGGCTTGCCACCACTATGGGCCTAATGTTTCACCAAAGCACTGAAACATGTAAGACCAGAATCTCTTCAACCTCACGTCCAGCATTAAACTGACAGCACTTGATATAGCTGGAATATACTTCAAAGAGGTGTTATACAACTCTCACTCACTCACTCAGCAGTAATATCATCCAATTATGCAGTGACCACTGGAGTGCACTTCCGAAATGTTGAAGAAGGACCATGCTAAAGTTTTAAGTTACGTCACAGAGACTAATGTGCCAGCACACCTTGGCACAAACACATCAAATGTTCAAATTCAGGTATGTCATAAATAAAGAAATATAGTGCATAGCATTCTGTTAAGAAGTAGTGGCAATGGTCATTGAGCTACATATACAAACATATTAAAAGATGTTGAAATACATAGAAAGATTCCACATATAAATGAGGTACATTGTAACAATTTCACTTTGGAAAACATGATGTGTAGTGTAACGACACAGAAACAATATGAAGAGTAAGGAGACTATGGTAGTATGCAGAATTGATCTAATATTACAAATATTATAGCATATCTTTGAGATTGTTTCTGGACATCTGTAAATATTGGTAAGACCTGTTCGTGTTCACAGCATCTAGCAAGTTCTTGATCATGATGAAAGATTGTTTATTGAAGTGATTCTCTTTCTCTGTTATGTCTGTTAAGCAGATCTGCAGAATCTATTGACAGTGTATGATCAAATGAATGTTTTTGAAGATTTGCATGACAGCAAGAATATGTACATTTAATACCTTAGCCAATATGTTTAAAGCAGTTAGCTTTCTCTTATCACACACTGTGTTGACGCTGTGTCCACTCTTTCATAATACCTGAAATAATTGCACCACTAGAGCAGGTCTGACCATTGAAGTTGGCCTCACAGTCCCTGAACCACATTATTTTCTCTACTGCCAAGCCAAGAGACTCTGCAGCACTATAGCCTTAAATGAAACAAGTCTAGATTTCCTCAGGATATCTGATCTCACTTGGGCTCCTTTTCAGTTTATATGGGTTAGTTTGTTACTATCAAAATTATATATTCAGAGACTATGGATTAGTCTATGACCACTTTTGTGGTGATTGATGATACTTCCCTCACAACTTACTTTGTATATTGATATTCACAGAGACTGTTGTTATTGCAGGTTAATGTTTTCACTTTGTGATGACATTAAACTGAAGTCATTACACTTTCATGTTCTCTCCTTTTGGTGACATAAAATTCTTGGCTGGAATTTATGACCAGCATCTTTTAATACAGTTTTGCAGAAGAAATATTCTGAAGACTGGTTTTATTGGTATTTCCTTTTACAAGCCATCAGAAGTGGGTACGATAAATATTTGCAGGAGTGATGTGATTGTTATTCTTCATGTTTATTGTTTAGTGGGTAAGATTCTCTTGGAGCAGAATCAGACACTCAGAATATCAGTGTTTGGAGAGAAAGCAGTCTTATGTTATGTTATCCTTTACTGACAAAACCAGAAATGAACGGGACGCCGGATGAAGAATGGTAAATCAACTGGGTAGTGTTTATCCTGAATACCAGGTTATGGTATTTGTCTCCCTGGTATTGTGTAATAAATCAATTTACAGATGGAACAGGTTGTTTAACGTATGCAACAGGAACAGCTGTGAATATTCCCAAATTGATTGAGTGTAGTTTTCTGTTGATTTTAGCAATATTCTATCAGTATGTGGGATACCACAGTTGGACCTAGCAATGTATCTACTTCAGGGTTCAAACATGACTGTATACATTATTACAGAATGCTTTAGCTGCTTGACTGCCCTAACACAAGAATTGTTTTTATGGGATATAGATATGTCAGTTGGTGATATCTGGAAGAATGGAGGTATAAGTGAAATACATGTTTCAATGTACACTGACATCCATGTCTCAGAGTAATCATGACATCAGTCACTAGTTTGTCTGGTGCAGGCTGGTGTCATGGTAAACGACATATAGACTGCATGGTTAAAACAACTCTGACCTGTGATAGGTTGAGCATGATGAACTCCAGATTGAAGAGTTACAAGTATGAAAACAGATCAGTGTTCAGAAATCTGTTCAAATAATCAATCTAATGACAACTGACACATTCATTAATGCAACAAACCAACAAACATTTTGTGTAATAATGAATGTACTATCCAGACATGAATATTTTTATCTGTGGTCAAGGACCTAAATATGGCAGAAATATATGTTAACATTTGTCCACCAGTAAGCAGTCTATGTTCTTGTTTTTTGGTTAATCCTGCAATGATAACTAATGATGAAATTCAGCTACATGCTATTAGACAGGAATGTTAAACTGGTCACCTTGTCTGACCAACAAGTTGTGGAACCTGTTTGGCAGATATGCTGCCCACTGAGATAAGGCCTGCCAAACAATACCTGTGTTTCTGGTAACATGACCGACTTACTTTCTCACTAGTGACCTACACAAATGCTTAGGCCCTGAATGTTTATATAACATTAATTGTAGCAAATATACTCGTTTAATTTGAAAAACAGACCCAGGCTGAAGAGCTGGGTTTAATTCCCCACATGGGTACAAAGTGTAAATCTCATTTCTGGTGTTCCCACCATGATGTTGCTAAAGGCGATGTAAATCTATCCTCACTCACTCACTTTGGTCAGCAATATTCTAACACATCACAGTGACTTGCTTGATGCATGTAGTTGTAATCCAACTTCATAGTTTGATACTCATAATGCCATTCACTGGATTGTCTGGTCCGGGTTTGACTAAATAACTGAGTCTGGTCCTGTCAATCCAGTGATTAACTCTGAACATTGAGATACAATGACATGCATCAGCCAAGTCAGCCAGCTTGACCACAGTCAGCTCAAACAAGCAAGGGTTCCTGAAGACCAATCCTCACCCAGTTAGTGCTGACTGACATGATTTGTTCACTAAGAGTTGAAACATCTACCACTGAAGCATATCTGAATGACTAAATAGATGCTGCAAGCCATCAAGATGTATACAGCCGAGACACGTTGGTGTGTTTTCCTGGTCGACAAGTGGAGGTCAGAGCTCTCTATGGGTGTAACCGTTCTTGAAACTCATAAAGATGTCATCATATATGATATTAATTCTGTTCTACACTGAGGTCAGTTCTCATGAGTTACCTTGAATGATAGAGACACACATTCAAAGTTGTGATACAGAGCTGTCGTGATATAGCTGTGAGTGAGTTTAAGTTTACGCCGCTCTCAGCACTGTTTTACCTACATGGCAGTGGTCTGTCAATAATCTAGTCTTGACCAGACAGTCCAGTGATCAACAGCAAGATCTGCGCAGTTGAGTGTTGATGACATATGTCAACCAAATCAGCGAGCCTGACCATCTGACTCTGTTCGTCAGCTCCTACTACAAGCATAGTAGCCTTTGTGGCAAGCAGGGGTTGATGAAAACCTATTCTACCCCGGGTCTTCACTGGCTGATATAGCTGTAACATTGCTGATTGTCTTTTGGTTTCCTTCTTAAGTTGATCTGGTGACAGACTATATATCAGGGCCTGTTCACATATTGTTACAACTCAAATGATTTTTTAAAAAAAACTGCTTGTGACAGCCATAGTCTATGATCATTATTTCAAAGAGGTTTCTGACCGTTGATTAGATAAACTAAAAATTTGAAATAACTAATCAGTTCAGATTCGCTTATATCTTTAAAGGGGCAGTGGGATGGCCTTGTAGTTGAAGCATTCGTGTATCACACCGAAGTCCCAGGTTTGATTACCCATATGGGTAAAATATGTGAAGCCCATTTATGGCGTCCACCGCTGGTAAAAAACTATGTAAAACTAAACTCACTTGCATTTATTTTAAGAGTGAGTTAGTGAGTTGAGTTTTACGCCGCTCTCAGCAATATTCCACCTGCGTGTCGATGGTCTGTGAATAATTGAGTCTGGACCAGACAATCCAGTGATCAACGACATGAGCATCTATCTGCACAGTTGGGAACCAATGATGTGGCAACCAAGTCAACGAGCCTGACCACCCAATTCCGGTTAGTCGCCCCTTGTGATAAGCATTATAAATCACCTTTTATGGCAGGTTATTGTAAGATAGTTCTTACTTTTGCTTGTCAGTATGTTCACAAGTTTCATAGATAGGACAAGATATAAAACCCAAGCATGGTAACCCACACCATTATCAACTTCTGACCTGTACAGTCTGCTGGCTTCAGGAACATGGTTCATGGAGGCATTTCTGCTTTGTACTGAGGAGACCTGTGCCATCTCTGTCCATGCTGTTAAAACTACACATCCCTGGGACAATCTAACTCTAATTCTTTGTGGACGCATTTCCCCCAAATTAAATGTTATTGTTTGAAAAAATGAATCTTGTATTGATTTTATTTAGAGGTTTGAGGATTTTCATGGCATTGGAGATAAATCGCTGTGCCAGTACGACCACCCACTCAGTGTTCTGATTGTAATCTAGATACTGAAGAGAGCAGTATATGATGTAATATGTATGTGAGATTCTGAAGAATCTTCAAGGTTTTTGATGTGTCGAAATAGGTTTTCATATTCATTAACTGTGTTAATGAGCGTTCTACAAAATCATTTCAGAGAACATAGTGTTGGTTGTTTTATTTACATTTTTAGTTTATCACCTCCTCTGCAGAATTGGTATATTGGTGTTAGTGCAATGATTCACCGACTGGAATAGTCATATGGTAAATATTTCTCATGTCTTCACCTCTGCCTTGTGGAGATTGCGGCCTTTTCCACCTGACCTACCTATTCTGGTTTTAAGTGGTAGTTGAATGTTAGATTCTGCAATTTGATTTTGAATGTATCTGTGTCATCAAAGGATTCATGTTTTTTTTTTTTTCAAAAAGCCACTTTACTGGACAATTATCAAGAAGTGATAAATAGCAAAGAAAGATAATCTACTTTATTTTCATTGCAGAATTTAAAGCTGTTAGAATTTAATTTCTGTTAGTAAAAGAAATAGTCTTGATGCTTTGTAATTTGTGAATATCTGGTACCCAAAGCCTTTAAACTGTAGGGTTAGCTTAGTGGTTAAAGTGTCCACTCATCACGCTGATGAGCTGGGTTTAATTCCAGACATGGGGGTAATGTGTGAAGGGAATTTTTGGTGTCCCTGGTCAAGAATATTGCTAAAAGTGGCATAAAGCTACACTCACTCAATTTTATATCAGTTATCAGTTAAAAACACAAGTGATGTTCCAAAGTGTAAGTGACAGAGAAGGTGACAGTAGCTCTGATGACAGGAATGGTGTTGTGGAGGATGCATATAGTTTAGAGCCAGGAGATAATCGAACTCCTTCAGCTGCATTGTGTACAAACTGAGACCCCTGTTCAGGTTTACCTTGAAGTAACTGCCTGTATAGGCCCACCTTATTGAACCTGACAGTGGCCCTGTTGAAGGCGTCCCACTGGGAGCTGGTCAATAGGGGATCACTGGGTGGAAAATTACACTTTGTGGAGCTATCAGCCTCACTGTAGGGCAGCACTTTAGAATCCCGCTTCACAGTTTTTATAAAAAAAAAAAAAATCTGGAAACTATAAAGTGCGGGGGCATCTCAAAGGCTCAATGCACATTTTTTTTAACAGTTTTTGTCTAATTGAAATTTGAAGTTTGAATTGGAAAAGGAACCGGAAAAAGATAAGAGACTGATAATTAAATCTTGAATTAAAAGAATAAAGCCCAAATTGAGAGTAATGTGATCTCAGTGTTCTTTTTACATTGATTGAGTGAGAATGTTTTTTTGGTTTTTTTTCATTTACAGCCAATTGTGTTTTTTAATCAAAAAGATTTTTAAAGATGTTTAATTGAATGCTTTCAGACTTTCCAGGTAAGAATGTTGTTTGCATGGTACAAAATATGGATGGTAGAAGCTAGGCTAAAGGTGCAAGTGTCATAGTGAAAACTTAGTTTGATTTGTCACAGGGGTGTGAAGAAGGTCAGTCTTACCATAAAAGGCCCCAAACTAATGAACTGGATTGTGATTCATAATATCAATCACGTGCACTGGTTTATCTGATCCACACATTTTTCATTTAGTTGGAACATTGCTGAATATCATGCTAACCTACAAACAAACCTTTATAACATACAGAAAGGATGTTAATTTCTGACAGTTATACCCTTTTTATCACAATTAATCTGATCAATATGTCCACAATGTTAGCCCAGTGACTCATCTGTAATTAGAATATGAATATTCTTTGATTTTGGTCTGTGATATCTTAATTGGGAATCATCAATCATTGTGTAGTTGTGCTCTTATCTTACGCTGGTTGTATCACGCATGTATTAAGTCTTCCTACACATTATTAAGGTTATTATTATAGACAGTTCAAACTTAGTGCAACATTAATCATAGGGCCAGGGAGAAAGGCCTTTGAAGAAAATCGTTGATGTAATTAAGTGATAAGAGAGTGGGCACATAATGGTCAGTGATGGAACATCCTTTGTTATTCTTACTATACAAGGTTACAACAAGGTAGTTCTGAGTGAGATGTATGTAACGTCTTTTAACCACTGATCGGAACCGTGTTTCACATAAATCTCTTCATGTCAGTGATAGCTGATCATCGAAGAACCCTTGGTCTTCTTATTGAACATGGCTACAGTAGAGCAGTTGTGAGTCAGGGTAGTTGTGTTTCCTACATGTGAAGATCTGCCTTTAGGTTTTCAGAGGACAAAAATCTGTAAAAGAAGAAATATGATTGATCTGGCCTTAAGATGAAATTTTTAAATTACAAGGTACCTTTTATTAGCATCTAAATATTGTATGTAACTTGTAATTTTTGCCACTTACGTGTCATTTAACAGTAGAAAAACATTTGTTTGTTTTGGGGATGGACTGAATGAAACAGAACCAACATTTATACAAGGTTTAAGTTGTTAGCAAATTATGTGCTATAGGAAATAACAATATCGAAAACTTTCAATGACGGGCACTCATACAGAATAAGTTGTTCCTGATTCAAAGATGTCAACATCACACCTGCCCTTATTCATAGAGTATTTCTGACCGCTGCAGTTTTTGACAAGTATAGTTTCCAGGTTGTATCTATGTATCAGTCAGTGAGACAAGGAGTGTGGGCTGGGAATACCTCTAGAACCTGACATTGTCTCTGTACTTAACACCAGGCAGTGGATACATCTCCTTGCCCTTGAACAACTACAGCCTCTGTACCAACTGGTAATGATGTCCACTTTACATAGCTGCGCTCATATTCCCTGATCGTGGTGATACCGAAAAGAAAGAGATTTTGTTTGTGAATTGTACCTTACAGATGGTCAAGGATTGAGAGAGAAGTATTCAAACAACAGCCATGATGTAGATGAAGTTACAGATGTAGATGGATCTGTTTGGGATGACTGGCTAAAAGCTGTTGATCACAACATCTTGGCTTGGCTGTATTTAGTCATTGATCTAAAGCTGTTAATGGTTTAATTGTCATTTGTGAAGTGATCTTGAACAGTTGTGTTGCCTAGTGGTTTTAGAGTTTACTGGTTCTGCCTTTGTCCTGATATTGTTGTCAGCTGTTGATCAATGTCTGAGTGAAATCCCGATTTGTTTAAACGGTCATTTTGGTTGGGATTTGGGAAAGTTGTGTCGTAACTCGGTTAAAGTGTGTCTTTGTCCTCTGTCTTCTGTCGTCTCAACTTTGGCCACTGATATAGTTGCATTAGTTTTGTCCCTTTCCCAAACCTGAAAACTGCAATTTTTCCTAAAGGTCATATGCAATTAAAACATAATTAGCACTTATTCATGACATATAACATACACTGCTGATTGTGAAAAAAAACAAATAAACAAAATTATAAGCGTACAATTGCAAATCAAAAGTGCAATAGTTGCTGGGTCTACTTCCCTCAAAATAAATCTCTCTGATCTGGTCAGAGCGGGTGGGTGTGAACTCAGGTGTAACAAAGACTTTTCATTGTCTGGTTTGTTTGCCAATACCAGAAGGCTCATTGTGAAAATTATATGGAGATGATCTGTTTTATTGGCATTTCAGAAGTATGGCGACTAATAGAGTAAGATTTTTCATGGATAACAAGTTCTTTTACTGTATATGATGCGATGTTTCAGTATAGATTCACATACTGTTGTCAAGCGAGAGTTATACCGGTATAAGAATTCATTCCATTTCAGCAATGAAATTAGTATTTCTAATGCTCCACTTTCTTGAAAACTTGGTTTGCACATCTGCATATATGGGACAAGTGTATATTTGTTACTGCAGACTCAAGATGCTTGTAATCACAAGAAACATCTCTTGTTCTCCAACTTCTCTCGATTCAACCCACACAAACCTTATCACTGCAAAGGCGCATCAGGGTATTATTGGCCATTTGTGGTTTTTAGATTTAAGCGTCCTGTAAACAGTCCTTCTAAAGATTTTACAGCAGCAACAGGCTACCCTGGCATTTGAGAACCGAGCATTTTGTCTTTTGTCTTCATCCACCCAAATCTAAAGCACAACTGATGCCTGATTGCTTTGTAATACAATAGGAGTTTTATTGTTACATGATTGTACTGAAAACTGTCACTGGATTCACATCACAGTTTTTTATTAAATTTTTGATTAACATATTTATTTGTAAGAACAAACATGAACCTTGGCACACAGAATAACATGCTCCTCAGGTGCACTTCAAGTTTATACTTCCAGAGAAAAATATTGAAGGGATTTCATTATCATCCTGTATCATTATAAATGTCAGTAGCTTTCAGATAAGGACAGATCTCGTTATTAAGGATTTTTCTCATCCAAAATGAAGGAACATATTGATCTGTACTTCCAACTCTGTGGATCAATTAATGAAAATATTATTAGTTCAGCCATCTGACAATGACTGAATTTACTAACCTAATAAAGACTGAATTGAATCATCAGCCTGTGAATGTATTAAGAAGTCAAATAATCATTGAATTTACTAGACAGTAATTGCTAATGGCATCAGTATCAGGTTCCCAATTCTACCATTCTGTGTACACCACATAATGTTATTTACATTTTAGAATAGGTCTCACTCAGTGAATGGCTAATTCAAATATCAACTTGTCACAAGAAATGTCAGTGAATAAGGTGACATTTCCCCAATTTCTGGGAAAAATTTATTAGTAATGTTCATTCTTGTTCTTATTATGTTGAATGAAACATCATTCACACAGAGGTTATTCTTGGAATGGTGAAAATGTTTTAGAATATTAAATACTGTTATTCATACACACTAGGTCAATAATGGCTTTATTCCTAAAATAATAGAGTTTTATATGTAAATACACACCATGAGTACATTACTAGAATATGCATGAAAACCACACCTTGTTTGTCACATCTGTTCAAATCCTGGCAGCCATGTTTGTCACCATGTTTTACAAAGCAGTGAAACCCCTTATATGAGCATAATTGCTGACCATGAACATATCATTACTTTGGTTCATTTTTGATGATCATTTAGGAGTAAAATCAGCTTCAGATGTTAAATGACTTCTTAATTCAGAATCTAAATCAGTAGTAATTTTGTTGAGGGAAGAACAGCCAAACCTCCATGTACCGTCAGTGTGTTGACTATGGTACAGTTAATCCTGCTGTTGATGTATGCCTGTTGTTCCACACTAACAATATAATCTTCGCCTGTTGAAAGATTAATCCCCTCACAATCACTGCTTATCCCATATTGTCTGATTGTAACACAAATATCCCGTATCATGTCAGTTCTGACGCTCTAAGCCTGTAGAGCTGTATGTGAGGCTTTGAGACTTTGCCTTGTACTGTTGGTTTACAGGGGTCAGTGTCAATATTGTGATCCCGCCTGTGGCCAGTGGTCACCCATGACCTGCTCATGTGAATCCCCAAAGGAAGATAGAGCAGGCCACCTGTCCTATAAAGCGGATATAAAACTATTGTAAAGCTTGGTTAGAGCAACTTTACCCCTATCATAGATCACACTTGAAGGTAAGGACTGAACTCAAACAAGAAACTTGGCACCTGTAATCAACAGACACTTGAGAGCCTTTATCATGAATTTCTGAGTATGAAAACAATACAAAGCCCTGCCCCTTCGTAAAAGTAGCACAACTGCTGTTGCAGTCTGTTTTGACTCAATGGGGTGGGGTAGCATAATGGTTAGAGATTTTGCATGTCACACTGATGATCTAGGTTTGATTCCCTACAATGTGTGAAGTCCGCTTCTGGTGTCACCATGTGTAAATTAAACTTTCTTACTTCTTCAACAGTGAATGCCCAGAATGCATGTATTTCAGTCTTTCGAATCTCACTCACTCACTCGCTCACTCACTCACACAGCCACTCAACCACTCAACCCCTCACTCACACACTCAACCACTCAAGCACTCAGCCGCTCACTGATTCACTCACTCAACCACTCACACAGCCACTGAACCCCTCATTCACTTACACACTCAACCACTCAGGGGCGGTGGGGTAGCCTAGTGGTTAAAGCGTTCGCTCGTCATGCCGAAGACCCGGGTTCGATTCCCCACATGGGTACAATGTGTGAAGTCCATTTTCTGGTGTCCCCCGCTGTGATATTGCTGGAATATTGCTAAAAGCGGCGTAAAACTGAACTCACTCACACTCACTCAACCACTCAGCCACTCACTCATTCACTCACTCACTGTTTTGAATGAACCACAAAACCTGGTCTGAGTGTTTTCATGATTACAGCTCCAGTATGTTGATATACAACTTTAAAACAATCATGCAGCTATTGTCATCTCATAGGCTTCGGGCCCACTGTGCCATTGTGTACCCAAAACAACTGTAACCCTACAACTCTTCTAAGTGTACAGTATGGTGTAGGTGTTCACCTGCCCCCCTCAGCACTCAGATCATTTTATACTATAAACACATTTAGGTCTCATATAGCAAATGTAACACTATCAACAGTACTGCTCCAGCAATGTTACAACTGTGGCAGATTGTACTGAGGATTGGGCCTGAGGATCAAGTCATTAACAGCTGTGGGCTGTTTAGATATGACTCATTGAGTCCAACTTGTTTGTCAGATATGACACTCAGCTGATGTCAATCTAAATGCCCAAAGTACCTGCTAAAGATCAGCCATTTGAAGAACCATGATTACATGATGAGCAGTAGGTAATTTAAACCTTGTATTATAGTTGGTCAAACATTAAAATTCATACTGCCTGTTTCATGCATTCAGAAATTTTAAGTTTAAAAATGTATTGGAACCACTTGTTTAAAATATGCATGAATGTATGTATAAATTGTCAGTTAAATGACTGTAATGGTGCAAGTAGAGGATCTCGAAAAAAAGGACCAAGAAAAAAAGTAGGTCTACAAAATGTCAAAATTAAAAGCTTGTTATACAAAGTCTGAAATCAGTTTAAACAAATTCTCCAGACCAAAACCACTTAATTCATGTAGTTTTCCTCAACAATCACAGTTTGTTGTGGTAACCCATAAATAAAACATCCCACTAGATGACTAGAACCTTACCTGTGCACATCAGTACTTCTTCAAGTACCTACCTTTTATTGTATGTTTGTAAAAATCAGCAGTTTAGACAGGTTATTGGCATTGCTGTTTTGATTGTCTAATTTGGCGTGTAATTCTTTCAGAAATATTTGTCTTTTTGTTGTAATGTGTACAGTAGGTAAATCACCGGGAGGGCTTGACATGTGCAGCGGTGTGTGACAGGATAACCCCTTGAGACGCTGCCTTAAGCGCTGATATGCAAAACATTAAAGTATATTCCCAGGGAATGTCTAGAAACTTGTCTGTGTGTTATACAGATAGGTTGTTGCTGGCCTTAAGTCTCTTAAAAAAAATCCTAAATTCAATTTCGTTTAAATATTCTTGTTCATATTGAGATTTATACTAAAGCTACAGCTTTACAAAGGTATCTTCTACTTCAGCAGGATGAATATAGTCTCAGATGTTTTGTTTACATTCTTTGCATTATTAATATGAAAATACCTGTGAATTTTAAAAATAAAACATCTGCAATGTCCTAATAATGAGCAAAAGAACATTTCTTCCCAAACTGATAGATATGCATGCATATGTGCATACAGTGTTTCGTAATTTTGTGCATTCGTTTTGAATACTATTCATTTTGAAATTAAATATTTAAATATTGACAAGTTTTTTTACATATGGTCTGTAATTATTCCCAAGTACCTGTTATTTGGTCAGTAAAGTTTGTCAATGGTGTCCAAACTGTGTGTTTATTATGTAGTTTGCCAGTTAATAGATTATGTCTGAAAAGTCTACAGCAGCAACAGCAGCAGCATCAGTGGAGGTGTCACTGCTTTGTTGTGACCACCACAGTGAAATCGATCACACCATGATCAAGACTGCCTTTGTGGAAATAATGAAATTACACAGCAGCAGATTGTCAATTGCCTGTTGTGTCATTATATGTAACCAATTACTTTGGTCAACACAGGGTTATGGCAAGGTTGCAGAAAATGTTCAATTTCCGGGGGAACCCTACTTCAGTAAGCTCTATGTCTCGTTACCTCATTTAATTATGTTCAATTGGAATCGGAAGTGTGGCTGTGTGGTGTCAATTGCTTTTGAGATGGCCCCCACAAGCGACCTCTCCAGTGGCTGAATGGTTTGTCAACTGCAAACAAGGCTACTGGTCTGTCCGATAGTGTGACGGCCCACACTACGCTGGACTCTGCAGTGGACAGGGGTGGACAATAACCTCACCGTACACCCTCGCTACTGACCACCTTGACCTACACCCTCACTGCAACATCACCGTTGTAGGACGTAGTCTGTTGTCCCAGTTGTGGGCCTACTCGCACAGCATTGTTATAGTGTTGTCATTGTATTGTTGTGAGAACTGGACTGGTGTTAGCGTACTACTGTTTGGCTCCTTTTTCGCGGGGGCTGAGTCCACGTTTTTGGTCATCCGGAAGGAATGGATACACAAACCGTTGAGCTGTAATACACCCCTGTCAACTACAGGATTACTATTTGATTGCTTTGTGTTTGGCAAAGAGTCTGTCCGACAGTTTTCCACATTCAGCAGGAAGTGAGTGGAGCATACCTGTGTCATGCCTTGAGGAGAAATTCATGTTTCACTGGAATACTTGGGAGAAAAAAAATGGATAAAACTACGCTTAAATTTCAGAAAGGAAAGGGTAAGTGTTGAAGGCAGTTGTGTTAATTTCGTATGATGTGAAATCTCACCATGTTGATTTCAGCGTTTGCGATCAGGAATTAAATTGATGACGGCAATGGGCAGTGATATAATTTTTTTTATACACATATGGATGTTCAGCTGATAGAAGCAAACAGACTCAATTTACACCAATTCATCCTCTTGTTCCGCAATGGCTCCCTTCCTATATTGTCTCCATACATTCAGTGAATTTCACTGCAACATTTAAACAAGAAAGCAGCTCCTTTTCAGTATTGATTTTCCCAGCAGTTAAACCCCACAATCAACAGAAATTTAAATTACATCATTACGAGGGCTTTTATTGATATTTACCAGGTGTTATGGACTGGAAGGCGAATCATGTCAATTTTGTTAGATAATATACCGTGAGTACTGTCAAGGACATCAGTTTCAGGAGTTGTGATTTCAGCCCATGCTGTGCAGGTGTGTACTGCCGAACAAGGGCTTGTCTATTCTGGAGCACTGATCCACCTTCTTATAATACCCGTTCGTCTTTCACTGAATCAGTTATGTTGAAGTTAAGCTTTTCGAATCGAATCCCAGTGTCAGTTAAGTCACTGTCTGTTCTTTATGGTGCTCAAGCTACTGAAAGCGTCCTGTTACGTTAGGATTCCATGGTTGCCCTTGAACGCTGTATTATAATTGTTGAAATTTATAATTTATAAATTTTTAAACTTTATTTACTTTATAAACATGATAAAAGTAACTCTTAAAGATTATTCTGTATTTTGTATCATGTTTTTATACAGAAATCTTTACTCTAATATAATCTTATAAAAATCATATTACAAAAATGTAATGATTGTAATGTTCTATAGTTTGTGGTACACAGTCTATATCTAAGTGGAGTTGTGTTGATGCAGATGATTGATTAATATTTCAATGGCTTTATTGTTGAATTACTCTTTATGTTTTGCATTAGTTTAATGAAAAGCACAAACCTTGCTTAAATTTTCTACCATCCTACTTTTCCTGCTATACAATGTGTAAGTATGGTATATAAAATAATATAGCCTGTACAGTCATTGTAGCTGGTTGTTGTTGCAATACCACATTAATGCCTTAACATGGATGCAAGCTGCCTCCAGCACAGATTAGGTAGGTTTCCCAATTGTAATACCACTGAAAACACTGTTTTATTAGTCCTACTATGGAAATTGAGAGAGATGCTGGCAATATGACAGCTGGGGTACACATTTACCTGAAACATTTACAAGCATGAATAACATATATGATTGCCTTCTTTACGCTTAGTGCTTTATGAAAACATCAGATAAACTGACTCAGGTGGTGTAAGTTCTGTCTTTGTGACACTTTCTAGAAATAGGAGCATTTTTGCTTCTTGACATATATGAGACACATCATACAAAAGGAACATGCACTGAAGTAGTGTAAGATTATAGAACGATTTGTTTATTGGTTCACGTGATACTGAGGTACAAGACATCACCTGTAAATCTGTGAATCTGACAAAGCAGCTAGTCTAGGTATATTGACCAGCAGTGAACTCAGTAACTGACTGCCCACACGATCAATCAAGTCACCTCTTGATACTGTCACATGGGCCTAGGGACCAATTCTAACACAGAATCCCAAGGCGGGGAACAGAAAATTTGTGTTAAGAACATAGAAAATGTTGCATTGTTCTGATATCTCAATGGATCATTGACCTCACTGATTGGGTGAGACAGTGGTATCTGCAGAGGAAATGAAGCTACTGTAGGCTGCTAAGCCTTCAGTGCAGTGGGTGAACGTTGGTGTTCAAGTGATTAGGAGTTAAGAGCCATGATTGTTGGAAACAAGTCTCAGAGCAGGCTGTCCCAAGGTTCTACATTGACTCCACCTTTCTTTAGGTAATTGCTGCCCCCTCACTTGCCTTGACCGTCCAAGTTTCTTGTTGATTTTTTAAATAAGCAACATCATTAACATTGAAAATTTCTTGCCTAACAAAAATATCCCAAAACACAGGACTGGGATATCAGGTAATAAGTTACATTTAGCATATTCAGATCCCAGATTAAGCAGCAAGTTATGTTCAGAAGACTTGGAACCCACAATCAAACCCAGATTAGGAACCCAGATCCAGCAATTCAGTAGATTGTGAACACAGACCCAGCCGCGGGTTACATTCAGTAAACTATGAACCCAGACCTAGCTGATAACATTTAGTAGATTATGAGCCCTGATGCAGCAACTGGTTACATCTAGTAGACTATGAACCCAGATCAAGCAGTGGGTTACATCCAGTAGATTATGAACCCAAATCCAGCACTATGTGAAGTCCCAACAGCAGCTGCTTCTGGGATAATGACACACTCACAACATGTCCTCAGTGAAGTCAAGTACAGGTATACATGTTCACAGATTCATCAATCATGGGCTTGTCAGTCTGTCAGGTGTCAGTGCCATTGAAGGCAAACTACTAATGTCTATCATTTGCTGCAGTTAGCCATTTGAAGTCAGAACCAGACAATACCTCCACTCCTACATAAGGCCAAAAACTGATCCCCATTGTCCAGTACTGTTGTAAACTGGCGTTTACTAGGCCTGGCGGACTGTGACATCCCTTGGGTGTGCTTGACACTGTCCCCAACTGGACATTATTGGACATTAACATGCTATTCAGGCATCAACCATTCAGAGACTGACTACAGTTGCTGATACTTGTTGAGGGGAAGGTTGACTTGCTTAAGTCTTTACCAATATTTAACATCAAAACTGGATTCAAAGAACCGTTAGTAGTTGATTTCAAAGGAAATATGTTTATATCTAAAACAAAGGTGTGTATTTGTAGTTTTTCTTTTATAGTTCTAAGACTTTAAAAGAAATCCTTTCTATCTTTACTGCCTAGTTACTAGCTCAATACTAACATTCTAAATTACAAAATCTCTGTGATAGTAAAGGAGTTCTGATCAAATTCTATTATGTCATTAGAGTTATGATCAAATATATTACAGCATGGTATTTACTCTTCCAGTAGGAGTATTCTGTTCAAGTATGAGCGTAATGATCAAAGTCTTTTTAGTACGAGAGTTATGATAAACATCTTTTCAAATACTGGAGTTGTGATCAAAGTCTCTGTGCAAGTATGAGAGTTCTGATCAAATTATTTGTTCAAATATTGGAGTTATGATCAAAGTGCGAGGGTATATAATCAAAGTCATTGTAATTGTTCGAGTTATGATCAATGTATATTCTTTGTTAAAGTAAGGGGCCATGGTCAAGGTTTGTTTTAAGTACTGGAGTTATCATCAAAGTATTTGTTAAAGTATGAAAGTTATGGTCAAATGCAAGAGTATGATCAAAGTCTCTGTTAAAATTTGGAAGTTATGATCACCTAAATGATCAATTTGCGGAATTCACCTTTAGTCACACTTTTTAAAGATATGGATGCTTAAGTATGTCTCTGATCTTCATTCATATGGCCCTTTGATAGTCACTGTTTCAAGCACTGCTATATCCTATCACCTGGTCTTGTAGCACCAGTTATTCACATCATTATTCCATTGCTGTTGCTGCTGTTGCTGTTGCTGCTGTTGTGTATCCAGCTCACCATGGAGATGCAGTGATAGCATGTTGATAGTGAAATCGATAAGGTGTCAAGACTAATGCCAGGCACACATTGTCAGATCACTTATGTAAATTGCAGGTTGTCAGCTGTATGGTAAGGCACACAGAGTCAGTGCCTCATTACAGCTTTCTATTCCACAACTGTTGTCATCAGATTGTGCCAATTGTTTTAGAGCCCAGAATCATTAATGTAGTTGAGTTTGTGCTGGCAATCAGATGCCTTGCCCTGGGAGGGCAGTTTTGAATCCATGATGAGACTCCACCATAAAAAAATACTGGAATAAATATTTTACTGCGAAAATCTAACCCTGTTTCTGATGTGACCACTTTCTGAAAATAACCCCATAAACCAAAAAAAAAGGGTTTTAAACATTAAACTTTGAGACCAAATTAAATACTAAATTCCTGAGAATATTTTTGTCAAGGAATAACAATTAGAACAAAATGCCACTCAGCTTTTTAACAAATTATGGTAAATAATGCAGGAAAATATATCAGCAAGTTTTTGTAATATTTATGCTTAAAATAATGACATTAAAATATTTATTTTGATGTATAGAGAGATTATGTTTTAAATGTCAGGCTAGTGAAGTTCATAACAACATGTACTGCTAATGGCTGAAGTGCAGCCCAAACAGCAGAAACATTTCAACATTACCCCTGACTTTTAAACATAATTACATTCAACTAGAAAACAATCCAGATCCTAATATTCTCCAGGCCAATTTCCTCCAAGTTTTCATTGGTACAAACCCTTTGAATGTGGAGGGTCAGATATTCAATGGCAGTAATTTGTCAAACTGGCTGATATTAAATCATGGAGCAGGTTTTTATGAGTGGAGAGGGTGGGTTTGGGAGGAGTTTACGATATGAATTATTTATAATGAGGACATGCTGGAGGCAACTCCTGAAGACTTAAACTAGAGGTCAGAGGGTGGAGGTCAGCGAAAATGGATGGACATTGGCTCAAGGGTATGTTCTTTCAACTTTGACCCTAACATGAATATTCCCTATAATCATGGTGGGGTTTGAGTTTTAATTTAGTGTTCTTGTGCACTGTTTATGGCTTTGAGTGAACTGGAAGGCTTTGTTTGAGAATCTGTGTAATTTGTTGAAGTTCTTCAATAAGGAGACTTTGTATGATTCTTGTTTCCACTGAATTAATGTGTTCAATGTTTGTTGAGAAATAAAAATGCCATTTTCTAAATATTTATGTTACTTGGAGGAAGCTGAAGAATATCCATGTTTTCACATGGCTGTAGCGAATCAAATTATTATTTTCCAGTCTTTTCGTACCCAGAAAAAAATATTTATATGCTATCGCATCGCTTACTTGTGAAGTTGAGAAATATGAATATTTTCATGTCTTTACACTTTTCAAAGTTAGTCTTGAAAGTCAAGGGGTCCCTTGCCATGAAACTAATTTTGAAAATTGAAAAAGTTAAAGATTTCAGAGGTCTCAAGATTTTTATACTAGCAAGGAACTCTATGACCCACTTAGAACACAAAGAATTTTAAACACTATTTCCACAAATCCAGAGTGGCGAGGTAGCTTAGTGGTGAAAGCATTTGCTCATCATGACGAAGGCCAGGGTTTGATTCCATACATGGGTACAATGTGTGAAGGCCAATTTTGGTGTCCGCAGCCGTGATATTGCTGGAATATTGCTAAAAGTGACATAAAACCAAACTCAGTAATTCATTCACTCTACACATCCAGCATCTGTCTACACCTATGTGTATCATTCAAAATAAGTTAAAGAACTCCTGATTCTTTCACATGACTGGTTAACCTGTGATCTGTTGTGTTCTCAATGTCTTTTGAGTAATACATTTGCCTGATTTGTTGTCAATATTATCTGTTCCCAAAACCTTAAAATTTGAATAACATTGATGTTTCCAAACATTAGGTTTCCATTAAGATTACATGTTACATTTCCAGACATGACATTTTCCATGCTCTATTGATCTGTGACATGTTGCACCAGAATGAACTAACTCTTATTAGATTAGGGTTGTCATGGTTTTTGCGCTTTTTGAGATTACACATCATCATGAATTGGAGTTCAAGTCGGCTTTCAATAGATGACATTTGCACACGCCTGTCTTTGTTTAATGTGGAGTTATTTTTATGCATTATTTATTCGATGAAAGATGAACAAGGAGTATTTTCGCTGCCCTGATTCCCAGGGGATTGTATTTATATAGGATAACATTATTAAGAATGGACTTTCTATTATCCATCATTGCTTGAATATCTTGTTTAGGCCTGCTTTATTTTATCTTGTTTTACAGATCCGCCTGCTGTATATTTTGTAGGAATTAGAAAACAAAATAAGAGCGAATTTTTCACACTCAAACAATATAATCCTAATGTTTTCATTGGCCAAAGATGTAAACTGACAAGAAAATCTCGTTTTAGAGTGTTTTTCGCCCCATTTTCACTTCATAAATTGTCAAAAGTAAAATACTGTGAGTACTTAGAAGGAACATTACTTTTATTGGTGATTTTTTTTTTTTTTTTTCTTTTTTCCCTTCTGCCTTTGGGTTTTCTGTGGACAAAAATCCGTAAAACAAGAAATAAAATTGGTCTGCCTTGTCTTCATCAATGTGCAAGATAAACAGATTGTCAGATCAAATGAAAACGTGTCGTCAGATTTACTTTGTTGTAGATTCAAAAAAGCATTCTCTTTACTTTAGAAGTTCAGAAAGAAAAAATTGTTGTCAACATTCAAAAGTAATTTTTAATCAAACTGCTTCTGATTTTATTTTCATTACCATACGAATTTAGGAATAGAATCTTTGAAAGCAGAATATCTCTGGAATGTAACTTTTTATAAAAGAAGTCTTTCTGACCTGTAGGTTGGAGAAGTGAGTGAGAGTTTAGATTTCTGCCGAATTTAGCAATGTTCTAGCAATATCACAGTGGGGAACTCCAGAAATAGGCTTCTAACATTGTACCCATGAGGGGAATCACTAGGTTGGAGAAACCTCACTTGTTTTTCTGTAACTATTGGCCATACAGAAGGACAAGAGCACTAATTGTAAACCATTCATTTCTGTTAGGTTTGTCCTAAAGCCTTTTGTCAATGCTAGCTCCTCTCTTAGCTTAAAAGAAACAAAGCATCAACTCTCTCCTAGAATTTCCCTCCCGAGCAATCTGTCCAGTTCACTGACCAGTGCATACTGACCAGCAGTTCCTGCTTGACAGACCACTCCAAACCCATTGACTTCTCAGCATGGAAATAAGTCACTCCAGCTTCTCTTTTAGCTTGTCAGTTGGGCAGGATCTTATTGTCTTGGACAATACCCTGGGGATACTTGCTTCACTTCCAATACCAGTGGGCAGCCATTTATTACTTGTTCTGTTTGCTGAATTCCTTGAGATTGCAGTCCAAGTGTTTTGATGTTTTCATTTGCAGAATTCAGGGTACTGTGATGCAGTGTTGATGGTGTCCATAGCTTGAGAGAATCTGATTTAATTATCAGCTGCCAAGCTTGGTTCTATTTGCTTTGTGTAGCTGGTCCTTAGCTTCAGTATGACATGCCAGCCTTGAAACCAGAAAAAAAATGTAATAACCCTGTCGAACATTTGGGTATAATGGATTGCAATGATTTGTTGAGATTTACAAATCCGACAAATTGATTGAATACTTTGGAATGTTATTCGTGACAAAATTACATTCTAGAGTTTCATGATTGGACTTCATGACTGTTCTGGAATGGACTCAAGCACGGAAATGTCTATTGGCACAGATGGAATCACTTTTAAGAAATTGAACAAAACACACTGCACATATGCATAGATTGATTATTCATCTCGATTTTAAAGTTAGTCTGAAGTTGTTAGGATAGAATGCTATCATTTGTCCATAATTTGATCTTTTGGAAATATCATTGTAATGATGGAATGGAATATGAATTTGGTTTCCCTGGAATGGAAACATGGCAGAGACATGATTAAATAGCCGACCTATACCGCTGGAGTGCTGTGTACTGCTTGGCTGTTTCACTTGTCAGAGGCACTGCACAAATTTCTGTAGAGTTACTGCCCTTAGGTATGCCAGGGTCCTGTTCAGCACAGACCATGCTAGTTTGTGATGAACATCTACTGTCTACTGTCTGGATACTTCAGCTTTCCTCTCACAGGAAACTTCTATGATGTGATCTTAAAAAAAATCAAAACATTAAAGTTAAACAAATGAGATTGTGTTTCCATAGAAAACATGATGAAAAAGTCATCTGAAGTACAAAGAGCTCCTGAACAAATAACTGTGCATGAATATTTTCTTTAAAATAATATTTTTGTCTAATATTTAAAAAAAATTGCCATTCAGCTCTCCAAATGTATTGAATATTTATATGTATGTACATATATCTGAGCAACATTGCTATAGTTGTTTTTCCTACACTCTGCCAAGCTAGCTTGTTCAGTAATCACTTTACTTGCGTTTTTCATTTAATTAATCATACTCACCCACTCGCTCACTTGCTCACTCACTCACTCACTCTAATGTACCATGTAAATGCCTCATTCTCTCTTCATCTGGTGCTTGTCTTCAAGGCAGTTTGCCAAAAAGATACATATTCAAACAAAACAAGGATCACTTCATTGATCAAGCTTACGAAGTTGTATTCCATTTCCTTACCTTTTCACTTAATTCTAACATAAAATTCATGATATTAAACAATATAGTTGCTGTTTCAGATTAGACTCTCTGACCTGTTCAGTTAATTCTGTGCTCTTTTTCTAATGGCCGTGGAACTGACAGTATTCCAAAGGGATCTGTAGGGAGTTCAGTGCTATTCTGTGATCTTTGCTCTTGAAGACAACCAGGAATGGTAGCGGCAGTGGTTGCTCTCCTGAGACCTTTTAGAAGCTGGCTTGCTACTCAAGCTCTATAAAGACAAATAATATAAGTTGTAATTAGGTTAGGTAAGAACTTCATTCTGCTTGAGTTGCTGGTTTCTTTGGTTGATTCTATTAAGCCATTTTTGTTGGGAAATGAAAGCCGTTGGTCAAATGACTTGAACTTATTCCATTAACTTCGGATAACAAGAATGCTGTTTTATGTTTCTGTTTGTATGTTATTGATCGTAAGTAATATAGGTAATTTAGTTTTATGTAAAATTAATGATTACGTTTATTCATGATATGGGTAATGAATGTCAAGGTCACATTGAGTGTATGGATGTCATTGCAGTGTTGTTTGTTTTTACAACACTTAGGTTATCAGACAAAGCTATTGTTGCCCATTTTATATCAGTGGTTTGACTTGATTTTGCACCCTCTTTTATATGCTTTTAAGTATTGATTGAAGTTTAGTGATAATGACATATTTTTAAATTGAGTTTAATGTGATATTGCCTTAAAGTGTGATGATGTATTGGAATGTGGTGCTAGTTACATGAGGGTATATGTACTCAGCCATAATGTGGCTATCAGTGTAGCAGAGACAGATCGAAGACCACCATTAACTGGAGAGAGGGTGTGCTGCCATCCAATTAGAGTCAGATTGAATTTGAAGGTGGAAATTTCCTGGTCATTTCACAGGGATTATTTATGTAATCTGTGTCTCAGTGCTAAATTTAGCAAGTTTGCATTGAGACTTGACATCTTAATGTATGTTTGAAGATTGGTTCATATTTATCAAAACAGTTTCATGTTAAAAGAGCAACTCTTTCACAAAAGTTTTAAAGCTGTTATTTAACTGCTTCACATTTGGAATCCCCCAAACATCAACAAATAATGAAATATTTTTCAACCAGAGTGAATCACCCATTTGTAAAGTAGTATTGGACAGAACCATAGCCTGTCTCACAGTTGCTGAACCGCATTATTTTCCTCTCTGCTCAGCCCTATCAGCAGCGTTACATAATGATATCATGAAGCATGTTCAACAGCCATAGTCATCTTGAACTGTTGTCAATATCCCTACATGCTGGTGGTCATTAGGTCGTCTTTACTTATATTGGGGTGATGGTTTAAATGTCCGCTCATCACGCTAAAGCCAAAGGCTTGGGTTCGATTACCCACATGGGTACAGTGTGTGAGATATGTGCAGTGATATGTAAGAAAGATACATTGATATGTAATACACAAGCAGTGATACGGATCATGCATACAGTGATATATCGCAATTATATAGTGATATGTAGCATGCATATGGTGATATGCAGCATGCATGCAGTGATATGTAACATACATACATTGATATGTAATGTACAAGGAGTGATATGTAGCATGCATACCGTGATATGTCACATTCATACAGTGACATGTAACATGCATATGGCAATATGTAGCATGCATACAGTGATATGTAACATGCAGTGATATGTAACATACATACATTGATATGTAATGTACAAGCAGTGATATGTAGCATGCATACAGCAATATGTCGCATTCATCCAGTGATATGTAGCATGCATTTATTGACATGTACAATGTACATATGAGGATATGTAACATGCATTCAGAGATATATAAAATGCATACATATATACTTAGCATGCATACAGTGTCATGTAGCATGCATACAGTGATATGAAGCATACATACAGTGATATGTAACATTCATTCTGTCTCAAGATCAAAGCTGAGACCCACTGATCAGAGAACCGTATGTACATAATTGATGTACACAACTTTGCTATAGTTGTTCTTCCTACACTGTGCCAAGCTGACTTGTTCAGTAATCACTTTAATGTGTTTTTCTTTTAAATTAATCATACTCACTCACTCGCTCAGTCACTCACTCACTTACTCTGATGTACCATGTAACTGCCTCATTCTCTATTCATCTGGTGCTTGTCTTCAAGGCAGTTTGCCAAAAAGATACATGTTCAAACAAAAGTACATCATATGTACCGTATGTACATAATTGATGTACACAATCTTGACCTTGTTATTGCACATTAATTGCCTGGTATACTCGATGTATATATACACTGTCATCACCTTGTTATCTCACCCTGCGGAAGGTGCTAAACATGCAGTTGTACTTCAACCTGCCATGAGATAAAACAGTATGTACTACATGCTTTTGCTATATACATGTATTTGACAGGACAAGTGCTTGTGGTAATAAGATGATTGTGATATTTGAAGGAAAAACACAGTGACATGAAGGGCTATTGTATTGGGAAGTGGGGTGGTTCATAGGTCAGTAGGGTGGATGCCATTGTATAAACTATCTTTGGCCTAAGACATGGAATGTATACACTATGGATACTAGTTTGGCTGTTGACAACTCTGTGATATTTGTGATATATACAAGCTATATCCACCACCTCTACCTTATTATGTCCAACTGTGTACAATGTGTGAAGCCCATTTTCTGGTGTCATGATATTGCTCACTCACTCACTCACTCTTATGTCCAACACTAACTATGAAATATATATGCTTATAATGTCCAACACTTGCACCTTGTTTATCATGTCCCACACTAACCATGAAATATACATGCTGTATTTAACACCTCTACCATGTTGCGTCACTCACTAACTATGAAATATACACGCCATATCCACCACTAACCCTGCTGAGGTGTTGACAAGTACAGTCTGGAGAGTCCCTACGAGTCACCACAGATGGTGCAGTATTGATCCTAATGGCTGTGTTTAACGAGCTATGCGTTATCAATATTAATTTTGACGTTCAAAATTGAGAGAGCTGTTGATTAAGGAGCATAGGAAAGGAGCCAATTATCATTGATGTGTATTTACACTGGATGACTAAGTGATTATTAATGGTTTGTTTAAACAAGGTGACTGTGAGGGCATTTAAACTGTTACTATATTATAACAATAATTATACATGTTTTTGTTGCCGTATTGAATTATGAGCAAGTCAGTGGCATTTTCTGAGGTTTTAGACATTTCAAACATAGATTTATGTGAAATGATATTTGAAAATTTCTGCTATCAAGTTTGCTTTGTATTAAAGACTTTGTCTTTTTGTGGTGATCAGTGATATCCTTCATGACTGCTAGTGGACCAGTCAGAAAGCAGGATTATTTTAGATGATCACTGTTTAACCTGTTTATTCGTAGAAATCAGACTTTTCTCTTTAACTGCCAATGTAGTGGAGATCGTCAGGCTGGCCTGGTGAGCAAGTGTGAAAGACAGAACCCCAAGTGTAGCACAAGGATTAGCATGGATGGAGCAAGACTACAGTGGTCTGGCATCATACTGGTATATGTTGTTGTAGGGGACTGACTGCTTAGTTGATGTGTGGATGATTGACTGGAGAGTCAGTAGTTGTTGTTATTGATAACAGAGAGAAGTACAATTTGATGTGATGTATTTTTATTCAAATGATAATCACAATGAAACCGGGACCAAGTCTGTTTGTTTAACACTTGCTGTGGCTGGTCTCGTTATGCATAGCGTAAAGATGGTTTGTTTGCTTGTTTGGTGTTAATATCACCTCAGCACTAATCCAGCTATATGATGGCAGTCTATAGATAATGAAGCTTTCTAAAACGGTCAGTTCAGTGATTGACATCATAAACATCAACCAAAAATGCAACCCAGGCCCCTGTTTTTAGTCAGCTTTTATCACCAGCATGTGCTGTTGAGGACCCATTCTGACTTGAATCATCACAGGGCACCAATCACAATACAAACACTTAAAATGTCATGGCTACATTGTATCTTTAGTGTTAGAGGGTGACAGAAACAGACCCTCATTTTCACTTGCTTGCACTCAGGTATGAGCCACTGAAAGGTAAAAGGTGTAATTGCACTCATCCTTCTTCAATTTTTCAAGACTAGGATTGCGTTAATTTCCAAACCTCACTGTCTTTTGATGCAAAACCTAAGTCATGTTTGAGAATATCTTTCATATATCTGCCAATAGTCCACAGTTATGAGAGTCTTGAGTATTTTCTTGTGTTCTACTTGGCAAATGTTCAATAAACGAAATGTGAACACCACATGATAATAGCCTGTATTCTTTTCTATAAATTCTCTAAATAAAAGACTTTCTAAGACAGTTTCTTCAGTGATAACATTTAGCTGAAAACTGAGAAGTATGGCTGAAATGAAAACAGCCAAGCTTGATTACCTCATCAGCTCTGCCGCACAGTTGCTGGAATTGCCGGATGTCTTATTGGGGAAACTCAAACTCCTGGAAATGTTCCAGAATCTGTGGAGAAGGTCTCAGGAGAGAAGGTTTAGGATTGATGGTTGTTTGTCAGCAGTAACTGTGTCAAGAATTAAAGCTCCTATTAAAGGTCACAGCAGGCAACACCAGATGAGGCAACAACAAAAGGACTTGTGTTTGCAGTAACATCACTGACTCACTATTGTATGTGTCACTCTGAAGTTAGGTCCAATCCAGTCAGGTATCAAAACAGAGGTCAGATGATGATGGTGGTGGTGATGGTTATGATTGCTGCTCTTACTGCTGCAGCTGTTGCTGCTGCTGATGATGTGAGTGTTCCGGAACAGAATGGGTTCTTAGGTTGATGTCTTAATTCTTGTACTGGTTATGGATGCTTGTAATGGGTAACTAATGAAGATTGGGCAGGTACAGAGTTTGAAGTCGTTGATCACTGTGTGTCACTGTACCCCAAAGTGGGGATCCATGCTCCCACCATCATCCACTGGTGGATTGACTTCATTAATGACAGGTTGCCATGATGAAGCCAGTATATTGTTGACAGACCAAGGTGTATACACCATTCCCTCAGCAGTAATAACAAATATTTGTTGCTTTGGAAATACCAGAACACTTCTTGGTACAAGAATTTCAAGCATCTTTTTTAGATGGATTCTGTAATTTGTGAACCTGTTGCTTCACATTTTATGTAATATTTGAAAGGAATAGCTGACAGCAGGTTTGGGTGAGTGACCTGTTGGTGATTCAGGTCCTATCAGTAAGTCAGTAGGATGTCTACTAAAGAGTGAGTGAGTTAGTTTAGTTTTATGCTGCACTCAGCAATATTCCAGCTATATGGTGGCAGACAGTCCAGTGATGAACAACATGAGCATTGATCTATGCAATTGGGAACCGATGATATATATCAACCAAGTCAGCGAGCCTGACCAATCGATCCTGTTAGTTGCGTCTTATGACAAGCATAGTTGCATTTTATGGCAAGCATGGGTTGCTGAAAGCCTATTCTACCCCAGGACCTTCACAGGTCTGTCTACTTAAGAGGAGTGAAAGTAAAGGTTCTAATTACCCTGAATGCCTGGATCAACGAGGACATAAGTCAGGATGTTTCTGAGGAAGTTGGTAACTGTTTCGAACCCAAATTTTCATGTAGTTGTGAAATAACATTGTATAACCATATAGATAGTGTTTGAATTAGTTTGTTCATTTTACGATTGCACTGAGCGTTATTCCAGACATCTGTATAAAATCTGTCTAAACCTGACAATGCAGTGATTGATATCCTGAAGAAATGACCTGCTTGAACTAATTGAGCATCCTAACATTCAATCATATAGCTGAAAACAAAATTCTGTGGCCTATATTCATGATTATATAATGGTTGTGATTGAGAAAATATTGCTTCAAGTTGCTTCAGCAATTAGTTTTGCAGCTAGGAGGGTTAAGAAAGTAATGACTTCAGAAAAGGTGTTTAATGATTGATGATTTCAGTTGTTTGAAACTACCTGTATATGCTAAGATGCACAATTTCATATAAAAAGATTGCTTATCATTGATAGAAGAAATACAAAACAATACAGTGTTTCATTTGTTTCAAAGCACAGTTCACTACTCTTCTCAGTATATATAGTTTAGACAGAAAGGGGGAATTAGACCATGACAAGATATGTTTTAAAAACTAGGTCATAAGTATGTGGCCTGGAGCTATGTGGGCCATCCAGTGTTAACAATAGTTTGATTGTTTTCCAGTTATTGTTTAACCTTAAAACTTACAGTGCATCAGATATTGTGTTCTGTATACCTGGAAGGGAATAGGTATATATGTAATCAGTTGCTGATTAGATTTTTTTTCTGTGTATGACATTTTGATTCTTGTTTCAGTTCGCATAATCAATATTATGTAGTTGTTTAACTTTGAAAGTATCTCTTACATACAATTTGTTGAATTATAACTGCTTGTTTTCTTATCCATGACTTTTTGCATGATCTGATTTTTGGGGATGGCATATGTAGGCACTGCAGTGTTTTATCCCTTAGTTGTGTCTGGACCTGCCATTCATAGTTTGATTTGCCCAAATTGTCATCTTTGCATGGCTAATTGATATTACTGAAACAGTGCTCTGAAAATATTCACAGTATTTACTCCAGTGTGAATAGAGAAATTGGGGTTTTATCTGTTGTGTTTACAACACTAAAAGAGACAGGCAAAGGAGAGATCCTTGTGGTACTCACTATACCATGTACTCACTGCTCAGGTGAAAACAGAAGAGTCTGAAAGACTTTGTTAAGTAAGTTATAATACATAGTCAAATATCACTGAAGTCTCTAAATGGAAGCCCTTAAGTTGCCCCTTATCTGAAGACATAATCGTGCCATATATGTTTAGTGACAGTGACATCTATATTCTCATGTCTCAAGAGCCAAACACATTTGCCTTTATCCAGATTTATAGAATAACTTACTTTCATCTACAGTTTGACAACAGAAGCCCTTTACGCATTTACTCCTTCATATTAAAGTTGTATTTGCTCTCAACTTTCTCCACAACAAACAGAGGTTGGTTTTATCCCGTCATAGAGTTTTCTTGTACAATAAAGCCAGGTGCGTCTCAGATTAGCTTGGTATTTGGGTCACTTGCCCATGCTTACAAGGGAAATAGAATAATCTGTGACACAACTTTTTCTCCGAACAGGAAGTGAGTTTCACATTTTGACACAATAAGAGAGACCTAGTCGTGGAGGTATTTGCGTACAGACGGAGGTAGTTTGGGTGTTACATTATGTGGGTTGTGGGTTGTTGTTATTGTGTAAGACAAGCCCAGGTTGCATATGGTTTAGCTCAGTGTGACTTCCCCGCAGAGTATTGTTGCATTATGGTCCTGTAATCTGTGTCCATTTTATTGTGTTGAAGGAGTACATGACTGCGAATTACTTGAATTATTTGAATTTTGTTTCAATAAAGTGGTGGTGGATTGTAAGGAACTTTTTGTTATTGAAATTTAAGAATAAAACAGTTGATTTATGTCATTGTTGGAGTTAACAAAGGAGGTGTATTTTTGTATATTTACTTTCAGATTTTGCATAGTTCATTTGATGCATTGAATTCATTGGTCTCTTGAGATGCTGCTTGAGGTGCAAAACATTCTTCAGTCATCTGTCTTGGTGCTCAATGAAATAGTGTCTCATATACTGGGCAAAAATAGTTAGGGGTATATGTAAATTTTGAAATTATGAATAATGATATGTATTCATTGACAATCTGATGAAATATCAATCATAAAATTACCCATATCCCTAAGTTTGTCCAGTATATTATCAAAACGTATTTCCATCACCGCACTTGGTATTTGTGATAAAGATGACCTCAGTTCTGTATTGAACAATAAAATGAAGGCATATAAAATATTCACATTTTCATTAGAATACATAAGTGAGTGGGAATGGTGAGCCTGGCAGAACTGCAGCTCAGTCATGAAGACTGACACCTGTATTGGTCTTCATACTTTTTGCCCCTGTTTGGAATCAAACACAGGTATGAATTAGAAAACACCTTGACCATTAGGCCACCCAACTGCCCAGTCAAGTTGTGATTGCCCTTTGCAATGACAATTCAACACTATGAATGAATATTACGCCTAATGCTAAGATGCTTCGGCGAAAGATCAAAGGCGCCAACAATACTTTATCAGACGATAATGTGCACTTTTTGCATTACGTCACAATGTGTTGACGTCTCTGCGCCATTCCAGTCTGCCCCCTCGTAATCGAACTTTTTTGCATTACGTCACAATGTAACCGACGTCACGATGGATGTCAGTTGCCATCGCCTTGTACAGCCTCCCACAGTAAACTACTTCGTCGCGTCCCGTTTCTTGGTTTGCAGTTGCACCACACAACCAACATCACTGTGGAAACATTATGTTTGTGTTTTCCGACGGATAAAATGTTTCATAGTTCGACTCAAAATCTTACAGAGACACGGTAATGTTGGCAATGTTTACATTCCCATAATGCAATTGTGGAATATCGCTTGACTTGTCAGCTTCCTCTGAATGTACTGATCTAAACTTTCGTTGGTAGTAGAAATGAGGTGGTCATATTGCCTTGTATGGTTTAAGAGAATCATGAATGTAATTAAAATGATCTAGAGAAGATATTTAACCCGAACATAAACCATCATCAAACTGTTCATCATTTGTTTTTCTAGTAAACTTTGTCTTAACGTAGGGGGCTGACACATCAAAAGAACAGCGCGTCAGTTAGCCCTGTGCGAGGATTCTTAATTTAGGTCACAGACACCGTCGTTTGTTTTCTGCCATAGATTAGTCGAAATTAGGCTTAGGAGTTATTGAATACAGCATCTTAGAAAAGAAATACAGTTCGTTCTACTACCACCATGTATAGTGTCATAAAGCACACTTTCGCCCTGAACTATTATAACGTTAAAGCACTCGGACGCGAGTGTCCACATGCTTTAACTATAATAGTTCAGGGCGAAAGTGTGCTTTATTACACTATACATGGTGGTAGAATGAACTGTATTTTTAAATATGCTTATCTACATCATCTTTAATGTATATGTTGAACTGTTTTAGTGAACTCTTCAAGAGTTTTATTTTGAACTAAACCTCATTTCACTCCTAATTATGTTTATTAAAAAATGTGTATATATTTTTTGCCTATTAAGTAAGAAAAAAAATGACTGCATTATTTTTTATTCTTGTCCATAAGCATGATTTCCATGTAACATTTATTGTTGCTATGACTATTATACGCACTTATTTTTGTACATGTTGTCAGGCATATGTGGTAAATGATTGCTTAGCAGTACATTTCTTGCTGTAACCTTGACCTTGGATTCAAATTTGATAAATATAGAAATATAAAGGGTCATGGATAGTCTTATATGTTGCCTTGGTCTGGATCAATGGCCGTGGCCTGTTTGTAGATGACCTAGGGCTATTTCTGATTGCCAGCTGGTTATCATGCGATGACTAAAGCCAGTCAGGCATTTAAATACTTGATTGATCTCCTGTGTGTGAGTTACTGGAGTGCAGTCAGCCATGTTGTCCAGTGTTGGCTGGTTAGATATCCACCCATGGATGTAGGAGCTCATCTGTCTGTGTATAAAAGACTATTATTTGCAGATATTTCAGTCAAAGCAAAATGACTGCCATGTTTTTTTTGGCTGAATGTTTGATCTGAATAAAGCATAATGTTTTGACGCTGAAGTGATCCTGCAAACACACGAACAGCACCCCTGGAGATTCAGGATTTGAATTGGTCCCTTGTAACCTTGTACAATGTTACTGAATGTGTTGGGTGCATGGATTCAATGACTTGGCCTGTTGTATATTGCAGTTGATGGTGTTGCTCATACTGTCTGGTTTGTGTAGTCCCGATTGTATTATTAGTGACAATAGTTAGAACACTGCTTTCTCAAGCTTTGAACAACTAGCCAGATAACATGGACAATCCCTGTTGTCCTTTTCTGTAGGATTTGCACACTTTTTTAACTTTCAAATATGAAAATATTGGGTGTTAAAATCAATGTGATATGTCAGTGACGGTTTTGTTGGATACTTTGGATACTTACTCCAACATACCAGATACTTTAAACATTTAATGTCTTGATTTCTCAAACAGAGAATATATACAGGATCTGTAACTTTCTGTGGAAGGACCTTTCTCTTGTCATACATTGGACAGTTTGATAATGAGGTGTGTCTGGTTCAAACTGTCCTTCTATGACAACATTTTCATGATGATTTCAATATTCTTTCACATCATATAAACACATAAAACATTTTGCTTTGTGGGGTTGTGAAGGAGCTCAGTGGTTGACAACATTTCAAGTCATCATTATAGAGACCTTGGTCTGGTATTAACATGGGTACTAATTGTGAAGCCTTGATGAGGAACCGGAATATTGCTGGAAGCCATGTAAGTCTGTCTCTCAATGATGGCACCTTTATGTGTAAGGAAAGACTAAACACCCATACCTGTTTACCATGTTCATCTCGGGACTAGATGCTTCAATTAGCACTGTGTGTAAAATGGAGAAAGTATTTTGTAGGGTTTTCATTTAGTGTCTTATTCTATTAGGTATCATGAGCATGATACATGCACAGACACTCATCTTTTTGAATGGTGTAAATGGGGCCTGTGCCAAAGATGTTTTAGTGTGGCATGCATGCTTGTCTTTTCATACAATTTTTTTTGACTAATGCCAGTTTGAAAGTGTTTGACTCCAAGCAGTCTTCTACTTGTTCCTTTAATATTAAATTGAGCATTAAGCAGAACAACACCAAGTAGAGGCTCTTAACTTCTTTGGACAAATTATTCACCCATGGGATCAAACTACTGACCATCCTGTTCCAGGCAAATGCTCTATCCACAACACTAAGAAGAGCAGAACTTGACTTCCTGAGATAGTGATTTCTTGCTGATACATTGGAATTGTGATACATCCATGTCATTCAAGGCTATATCTAAGTTTCTTGTGTCATCTTAGAAAGTGGATATGCCATTGTCCATATTCAACTGTCAGTTTCATGTAATCATCCATGTAATGATTGTAATGGCCCCCTAACAGGTTCACCTGCTGCCAGAAGTTTTCTGTCTAAGATAAAGATACTTCTAATCAAGTGAGACAAGCACTGCAGCTTCTACCAGCATCTGTTTGTTTGAAATATAAGGATCACAGATTGAAATAGCAGGTTATTATAGACTCGAGTTATGGCTTGGAATCTTGCCAGTTATTAAAAATGGTCATCCAGTTGTTGTACAAGACTGATGCCTTGTGATGATTTTGTCAAACACTAGCATTTCATCAGATATCTTTGATAGGTCTTAAAATGCATGTAATTATATGTGTTTCTTGGAAACTTGTCTGAAACCCAAGTCTGGCATATTTTGGTGTGTGTGTGTTGGTTAAAAAAAAAAAAAAAGAACAAAATAATATCCTGAATATGGCTCTCGCTTGTGTAGTGGACCAAATGCTTGTTATGTAGGTAGAAGTCGTCAATTGTATAGTTGTGCTTGGATCTTGAGCTCGGTAGAAGGATGTTACTGTCACTTGTTTAGTGGACCAAATGCTGGTTTTGTAGGTGGAAGTCATCAGTTGTCTGGTCGTGGTTGCAAATGTTCCATGTTAAAATTGACACCACCTTTTGACAAGAACATCAAAGAGTGGAAAAACTTCCTCTGTTATATCAAAAGACATTGTTCCTTTAACAATAGGTGCAAATCAGCAGGATCAGCTGATACTGCCAAGCACCGTGCCCTGATCATCAGATACCATTGATCTTCGCCATAGGCCATTGCGCTTGACATCACCATGCTGTCATTTCCTCGTAAATTTAATTTCCTTACTGAAAGAATTTGTGTTTTGAGGAAGGCACTGTTAGATTGTGTATTTTAATTCATTTGAAGCTGATTTGGTGGCAGATGGAGGGGATTTGAAAGGAGCAGTGAGATGGAATGGATGCTGGAAACTGACAGTGGTTAAATGATGCACAGGTGTGTGGCTTTGAGGAAATTGGGATACGGTTTCACAAGACAATTTGTAATTGTGTAATTGATGGGAGATGTTGTAGTTTCGCATTTATAATCCAATGTTATCTCTTTGATGGTCAACGTAAATTGTGCATGTGGTTATTCATTCAGGTATCTGTAATAGGTTATTGTAGAGTTTGAATAAAACACTTATCAATAAGACAGATTTTCACTTGGCAACCATTTTATTAAGTTGTTTGCTGGGTGACCTGACATAATTAAGCTATGAAAAACCATGAAGCTGTTAGACTATTCTTCTTTCAGACAAAAGTTTCCAACAGTTTCTGAAACAACATCAAACCTCAGGCAAAATCATCTAGCATTTCCTTCCTTAAGAAATACACAATATAAGACATGCACAAAACATTTTTGCCAACTTTGCCATTTTGATAAATACAATGTACCTGTTTACAGCTATGTTTTTAAGGTTTTTCTCATAATAATAACTAAAATTGTAAATAGTCTCAGTTGTTATTTTATCTAAGGTTGTATATATGGTATATATGTTTGTATCAACATGAGGTAATTAGGTATATAGAAAAGTTAGAATAATTTGTGCACCTGAGTTTGTGTCCACCTGCTCAATTGGTGTCTTACATTGAGAGTTTTATGTCTGTTTGAAATATTAGATGTTGAGATTTATCTGTTCACATTCTTCCAATTCCTATTCCTGACAAACAAGATAAAAGGACTCTAGCCCTCCTTCACCTACTCGTTAGTACACCTGTCTTGGTGCAGGTAGATCTGTGTCTCATCAGCAAACATGATTTAGATGGAAGCATGCGTCTTAGAGTGCAGGTGTTATGCAAACCTAGAATAGGTATCATAAATTAAGATAGAGTATTCACATATTTATCTACACCTGTGCCAAATCTGATAATCAGGCTCAGAATTTGGCTCTGCAGAAAATGTCAGTAAATATTCCCAAATGTGAAACAAAAATTACTTTATCTATATTAGTAATGTTAAGTAATGTAAACATATTGGAGAGCTGACTTGTCGTACATTTAAAACATAATGATCTGGAGGAAGGATGCTTTTACATTCATTATCTGTCATTTGCAGTGATTGCACCCCTGATTTTTCTTTTTAACTTTCTGTCAGTTGCCTGTGTAATCATAGATTAATCCTTTGTACTGTTCCCAATCAGGACGCCATACTGTTCATTAGTGACTGCACGTTTGTGGTCGATATCAGTACACTAGTCACATGGTAGGGCTGAGGCAAAACACTTGGCTTGCACATTTTGATAAGCATGTTGGAATGATATTACAATATGATGCAGACATAGTTATTTACTTGAGACATCATTAGCAAGTTGTTATTTCTGTAACTTCCAAACCAGGTAGCTTTGAAAGGAAAGTTTGTAAATGATTAGTTATTTATTCCAAATTCAGTGTTTTGTAAAGTTTTCATTCTGTTAATTTCAGAGATATTGTAACACTATTTTAACAGTGCATTCATGGCAGGGAGTAACAAGAATACAAATTCAGCCAAGTCAGTATAAAAAACTTTAACATTTTTTAATGTTGATATGAATTGGGAAAACTATTATTCCCATTTGAAGAGTTTCACCGACATTTGTTGAAGATTCAGGACCAAATATCGCCCAATGAATGGGCCAGATAAATCCCAGTCGAGCAGCGTATTCTCTGCCATCCTTCAAGGTGACTTAACCAGTCAGTAATTGACCAGTGTGAAATGTTCAATTACAAAGGGTATTTTAATAGTTTACTTAGCATGACTTCACTCCCTTCATTTGTTGAGAAGAACCTTTGTAAACCAAACCCTGAAATAGTGTCTAAATGCACATTCACTATACAAGAGGTCATCAGGACACATACCCTGACATTCTAGAAGGGTTTCATAGCATGGATCTCCGTCTTGCACAATTCAGTGTTTGAGGTCAGAGAGCATTTGTGTACACTTGTATTTTGTTTTGTCTGATAGCCTTGCTCTGTTCTGGGTTACTGATGAAAAAAACAACCATGGTCTTTCATTTTTTAGACTCAGTATTTAGCTCGCATTTAGATGGGATTGGTATCCAGTAAATACCTACAAGAAACATATCATTTATATTAAACTTAAGTTTTAACAAAACTATTATTCTTATTTTGTGTTTCAATTTAGATTAGTTGTTTTAAAATAGTGTATACTGTGGAGAGTTGTGCAAGTCTAGGAGTGAGCTACATGATAAGGTTTCTAAGGCACAGTCAGGATAGTGCGTCACAGTTTCTGAAAGTTTTGATTGAGGCAAATCAAGGTTACTGGAAAAGCAGTGACATGATGTCACAATGGACGTATTTTAACAGAAACAAAAGGTCATGTAGAACAAGGACAGCTGTTTCACTATTGGTTTGTGAAAAGTGATTTGATCAGAAAGCATACCTTTATGAACGAAATTACTTTTTACATATTGTTTCATGTGGAAATCAACATTCACTTGTTTCTTTCAAATTTAACAAAATATTTTCCAATATTGTCATGAAAATATTCTAAGCTATTCATCTCCATGGTAACTGCTCCCATTACTTGATGAAAATAGAACTTTTGTGTTCCTTGATTGTACATTGACACTGTAGGATCTGACACTATCGGAGACAGATCATGGATACCAATCTGTGAGACCATCGATGTATTGATTCCTATCTGCACACACTTCAAGATTAGTGTGTTGGCACAGATATGGCACTATTATCAAGTACCGACAAATAATTCTGCCTAAGAAGTGAACGGGACAGACTTTGTGGCTATCTTCATCATGATGATGATTGTGTGACAACTGTTCGTGTTACCAGCAAGGGCCGATTTATTTCTGATTACATGCAGTGTCATACTGGCATTTCAGTCCAAACCTATAAGATCCTTTCCTGGATGTATGGGTGATTTGTGGAAATGAAGTACTGCACTAAACGTCTACAGACAGTAAAGCTCTCTCAGATTCGACAGAAATCAATGAGATTCAACTGGTGGCTGCAGGCGTAAATATCACATAAATTTCAGTGACTTTTTCAGCCCAATTTTGTGTGTTTCTCAGTCCTGAATGGGATTGATTCAATGAAAGTTAAGTTTCTGACATGTAATGTTGACAAGGAAGTAGGTCGCACACATGTAACCAGAATATTTGGTGTGAGCATTCTCTGGAACTTACTTCTCTATTATATTGCCCATGGGGAAACGGGCATGAATACCATCACGGGTGAAGATCAAATGTAGGTACATTGTGTCAGGATAGGAACCTTTGTCCGAAGAACCTTTTACAACAGGTACTCTTCTTGGAGAAGTGAATTGTGATGATCAATATATGATCATGTTAACATGCTTCAGATACAGTTTGTGCAGAACTGTTTCTGAAGTATGGATGGTGATGATGAAGATGGGTTTTTGTTAACTTACATCAGATACAAGAGTGCTCAACAGCATTTCTGGTACTTTTCTTGGAGCTGTGGATTGTGTTGATCTTTGTGTAATTCAATGGATACAGATTTCATGCAATGTTTACGCTCACTTTTTTCATTGTGGAATTATGGAAGTACTTCCATGCATGGGGAACACTTGAAGGTGAGTGAAGTGTGGAGGACGCGTTGGAGATATAGGGAAGGAAGTACTATGTAAGGTGGGGTACTGATTATGAACACATCAAGTATATGACATTGAAAGATGCAGTTTGAGGTACAGAGATTGGTAATCTCCTGGGCGGGTAAGGGATGTGGACAGAAGTGAGTAGATGTAAAATTTAAAGTGCGAAAAGTAGGACAGATCCTGGAGAGTTGTGAGTTGAGGTCTGGACACAAGTGAGCAGAAGGTGAACAGTGATAGCTGCTTGTACAGTGAGCACAATGAGCCACTGGAGACTCATTTATCTTGTGTGCATTGATGTGTCCACAAAATGTTGTTAGCTATGTACCCTGTAGATGGTATCACAGGCTTATCTAGTCCACACTCAATTCTTTGATAATACAGACCGCCTGTTGCTTGAGAAGCATTAACTGAAATGCCAGCAAAGAATCTCATTAATTTTCAGACTCTGCTTGCATTAACAAGAATTCTGGTCACAAATGTTCATGTGTACAAAAGAAAACTAAATTCACTTAATAACCCCTGGCTAATTTGCCTGCTTACTCTGCCATCATGCCAATGCCTGTCTATAAACTCTTTGTTCACAGCGACATGTTCTGTTTATGACTGTCCTACCCAATAAAATGTCCACCTCTGCACCAGACTTGACGGACATAATCAGATGCTCTTGTATGATCACATGACAGGTTTATTACACAACCTATATCATTCCCTCTCTTAAAGAGTCTCAAGATGTAATCCTGTCAATATCTGCTTCACTTTACAAGGCAAATATAGCACAAACCCACTCCTTCTAGATGCATTACTGAAGGACACTGATGATAGGTCCCTCATTGTCTCATGGACTTCTAGATTGACCTTCACATAACTGTTTCAGGGGGTTTCTAGGGTTTTTAATTTAGGGTATATGTTACAACGTTCATTTTTGTGTATCTCTTTCTGTAAAAAGATCACTTTATCTTGTTATTTTTTTTATGAATGTTTTTTTGTCAGATGTTGCACAGTCATTGCTTTGTCTGGCCCAGTGTTGATCAGTTACAGAAATTGCTCAAATATATCTGCATCCTTTCACAACCAACATTCACTTATGTACTCATCAAAACAAATAAGGGAATGCATGAAAGTACAAGTGTTCCTATATTTATTGTGAAAGTTTCACCCACAGTGCAATACATGTCCTGCGAAGAAACCTGGAAGAAAATGTACACTTGTACATTCAGGTGTTCCCTTATTTGTTCCCAAGAGTAAATAAAGCATATCTTGTAGAGTACACTAGTGATTCACACTTAATTTGCCTATAAAAAGCTGACTCTCTGATCGCTGATCTTTCACTTCAGTGGAAGGTCACTGATGTCTCCATCTGCTTCTGATAATAACAATCTTGCTGCAGGATTGCTTGTGAATAAATACTTGTCAATGTGTTAACAATGATTTTGTCCATGGGAAATAAAGCAAGATGCATGAAGAAACCATCGTAATAAACACTATCAGTATCTAAGCTGTTGTGTTTCAGCAGATTTTGCAGATTCCCTCAGATAAGATCAGATCTTCAAAATATAAGTGTTATTGATCTGCTAACTGCCCTTAGGCATGTTACCCCAGATTCTCAACAGGTTACCTGAACGGGGGCCGTTCAAAATTGGCAACCCACGTTTGCCTTCAAATACTATTACTTCATAGCTCTGGGCAGCATTGATTGAGAGCTGTGAGTGATCCTTGAAAGCACTTCATACAGAAACCGATCTGTTTTTAGTTAATGTCACATTTGCCTTGTGCATAGACTTCATCCAGTACTCTGTATATGGGAAGTTAGTCGTGTTTGTGTTGAGTCTGTTGTAGAACTTGACTAATGGTAGTTTGGCAGATCAGTTACCTTTTGGTTTTGTTTATCCATGCTTCACATGCTATGTTGAAATAAACTAAGGCTGATGTACATAGTAGCTGTGCTGGAAAGTTGGTAAACATGAACAGAAAGGGAAACATTTCAGTGAGACTTTGTATACTGCATTGTTCATGGTATAAGAGTACAGATGGCTAGTTTAGCAAATCATGAAAACATAACTATGTCCCTTTAACTGCATGTAAACATTCTCAACAGTTATTGGCCAGAAAGCATATTTCCAGACTAATGGTATTGTCTGTATACGTTAGCATGTGATCCATGACTTGGCAGTTGTTTCTACTCTGTGTGGCATATCTTTGTCCATGGAGCCTGTTCCTTGTACACAGGAATATCAACCAACATACATGCTAATCAGTTTGATTGGAACTGATCTTGTTCATACCTAGGTATCTGGAAATGGGATGCAACTTATCTTATCCTATTCACATTCTGATTGAATGTGAACTTTCCTGTGTTCCCTTTAGACATTCTAGAATTAGTTTCTAGTTATATCATCATCATATGCTTGTTGGTTTCATAAAAGTGGTTTATGTACTGGGTCATTACAAGGCTTTCCTAACATGCTGGCCTACTGTGGTATAACCTAAATACTCTTCAGAGTGGCATTAGCACTACTCACTCAGTGTAGTGTGTTATATTGTCAGGTAATATTTGGTATAACTGTCACCTTTGCAACCTGAGTGCAAAACCTCCATTTACAATCAAGTATGCTTGGGATGAACATACCCACTAGCCTACCGCATTGCATTTTCAGTCTCTTATGACTTTTCAACAATTTTTTCCAGGTAAACTCGAAACCAAATCTAATACTAAATACAAAAGAGCATCAACATCTACACTATGTAAAAGCAGTTTCAATGTGATTGTTACTGCCTCCCACAACTGTATTCTGTCTGTATTTTCTAGATCTTAGATTGTGTTTGTCTGATGCAACTGCTGGAAAACTCAGAAAGACCATCCTTTTTCTGCTTCTTTGTTGTCTGACACATTGGCTCAACCATGTAGACGGTTCTATTTTGTGGACATCTGATGGCGTTGGGCCTGTAATAGTCAGAGGCTACAGGCAAAGACCAACTCAAAATGTGTCAAGTCAAACAATGAAAAAGAGACAAACCAATAGTGCCCATCTTTGTGAAGTCCAAGCATGCAATTTGGGTAGTTAGGTGTGGGAATTTAATGATGTGAGTTGGTTCAGGGTGAGAAAAGGAATGGTTACCTGGTTTAACGAGGCTTTGAATATTGACAAACTATGCAACTTTATGTATAACATCATCTCGTTTATTGCACTAGATGGCATTTTCAAGCTACTTCAAGTATTTTTATCTTGAAAATGGTGTAAGAATCTACACCAAAATGTCAACGTATTCAACAAAAAAATTTGAAGTTATTGATAAAGTTACATGCTTTATTATTGACTCACCAGCTTCCAGAATTCCAACCAAACAATTAGCTTTGAATGTTATCTCAGTTGCATCATGGAATGGCAGATGGGATGAAAGCTTTGAGTGATCCCTGACAGTAGCTGTGCTGGCAGTTGAGTGTGAACTCTCACATGGGCAAAGCATGTTTCATTCTTCATGATCCAATTGCTACAACACAAAACAATATATAACTATTTTATAAGAAATTGTTATAAGTGTAAGTGATCCAATTATTGACAAAAGATAAACAAAGATGTAGTAAGATGATGTTTGTATATATTTCAAAAACATATTCATGGATTGGATGATACTGAGTACTGAGCACTGAGGATCATTACTGCCACTGTCATCCAAGGTTTTGGGGCATCATTGATTAAACAGTCTGTTGAAAGTGACCTCCAGTATCTCATGATCTCATGCTATGGTGGTAAGTTATTGTGATGATGATGATAATGATAAGTATTGTGGAGTTCAGTATATCTGTTGATCTGGTGTGGGTGCTGTTTGCACCATTTTTCTGCTCACACCTGATAATGTAGTGTTATTGTGGTCAGTCGTCCAACACCTGATGATGTTTTTTTATGATGTGAGCAGTCCTCTGAAGATGATGTTACCATAGCTTCTCCCACCAACTGTTCAGGAGTTGTTGGGGATGTGTGAAGTCCGTTCTGTAGCATATTGTGATATATTGTTACTTTGACCGCCTCAAACACCTGATGATTTACTGTTATTTAGGTCTTGGACAGGCAGTAATTGCTCATGTGCCTCTTCTCATCACCTTCCTACATTCCACAAGGAACATAAACTCAGGCCCAGTACCATTAAAGCCTCAATGATGATGGTTCATTTGTCAGGTCCCAGAAACACAAGGCACTCTGGTTATATTGCTTGACATTGATATGTCTTCATTTATTAGTTTGTTGCTAATATTGACAGTCTAACATAGAATTACTCTTATCTGTTAGCATGGTATTAATGTTAACATTAGCATGGGATTGACATGAACTGTTATGGTATGTTTGATGTTAAATGTTAGCATAGTACTGCTGTTAACTGGCAACATGGTATTGATGTTAAATGTTAGCTTGGTCCTGGTGTTAACTGATAACATGGTATTGATGTTAAATGTTAGCAGGGTACTGATGTTAAATGTTAGCATGGCATTGATGTTAAATGTTAACATGGTACTGTTGTTAACTGGTGACGTGGTATTGATGTAAAATGTTAGCATGGTACTGATATTAACTGGTAGCATGTTATTGATGTTGCTGAGCATGGTGTTGGCTCTGAAGGTAAATGTAACTTGTCATCAGTGCATACTCATCAGCTATGGAAGCTTTCAGTGCATCTATTGTTGAAATACTTTGTTACCTGTGACAGTTATTATAACGATGTTGTCCTGTACCTAAATGCTTGGTTAGTGACTTGTTTGTTGTTAAACATCACTCTCAACAATAATCCAGCAATGTGGTGATTGACTATGAATATTTTGAGGTGGAACACACAAACATGTGATTGATAAGGAGAGTAAAAAAAAAAATACAAGTTGCCTAGATGTGTAAATATCCTGAAATAATAGAGAAAAGTCAACTGTTTTATAACACTATCAACCAAGTTCCCGAGTGGGAGCTCTTGATCCATGTCGTCACCTTGTAGACAAGGGAAGGTTACAGGAGATCAGTCCTATTGGATATATAACCAGTGTACTTGAGTTGTAAACACTTCAACATTCCTACAACCTGTCATGTTTGACTGACAGGCTAATCTGTTTGACTCCTGCTCTCTGACTCCTAATGGGTAGGAACTAAACAGCTAGACTGTTGTTTACACCAGTGCCAGAGAGGTGTGGTATATACCTTGATGGTGCCGGCTTGGAGGGGGTGTTGAATACTTGGCTTTGACATGTGCTAATGTCACCTGTTCAACATTGAAGACGTCAGCAAATATTGGTTTACTTGCAAGTTGTCGATAAACAAACACAGTTGGTATTGCTTTCGCTGAGTCAGCGATATGTGGACAATGTACAGAGTACTTGAATTTAACGCTGTAGCCATTATAATATACCTCACTAACAGCTCACTGTGGTCCTGATACTAGATACAGATTTAAGTGTGATACATTTACAGATTTGATATCATTCTAATCTGTTCTGCAACATCACTGAATAACTTATCATTCTATCATAATTTGAATCATACTAAGTTGCATTCACTATGTGAATGCTCAAAGTGCTGCTATTGTCATTGGTACATGCAAATATAGAAAGTTGTGGCAGTTAAACAAAAGAATTTGTAATTTTCTTTTGGAAAGTTCTTTTTCTGCCCTGTAATGTGTTCAGGAAAGAAGATAGTCTCATGGCAAAAAATTTAAATTTTTACTAAACAAATAATTATTTCTCCACATGGAATATTTGTTTTGGTTGAAGACAGCATTGTCGAAATGAATCTAAACAAGACTGAACACATATAAGATAGACATCAGTATATATGTATATATGGGTACAGTATTATGTTTGTAACTGTTGAGTCCAGTGGGATGGCCAAGCTGTTGTCACAGTGTGCTCACAACATGGATGTGCCGGGTCAGAATTGGTTGGTCTGTTATTAATGTGGTAAGGTAGAGTCACCAAATTGTTGCTCACAATATTGATCACTGGATTGCCTGGTCCATACTCAGTTATTTACAGGCATCCATTCTATTGAATTATTTAGTCAGTGTGTGGTATTAAGAAACAAAACAAACACTATATGTTTAGCATTGTCACATGCCTGTTTCTTCTTCACATTAGGTAGTATCCCCTTCTTCAGCAGTGAAAAGGATACACTACAGATATTTTTCCTAAAAGGGGTAAACAACAAGTATGATTTTACCTATTTATATGCATCTTGCTGATGAAAATAGTGAGCTGAAAATTTATTTTCTTCAATCTTTGAACTAGGTTATCTGTGACATTCCTCCGTATTCATGTTGAAGCGTATATGCGTGGACACTTATATCTGAAGGAGATCAAGACACTGTCTGTTTGCTTTGTCTCACAGAATCTTTATACTTGAGATATGTCTCCTCTAATGTATTCATGTTGAAGCGTATATGCATGGACACTTATATCTGAAGGAGATCAAGACTCTGTCTGTTTGCTTTGTCTCACAGAATGTTTATACTTGAGATATGTCTCCTCTAATGTATTCATGTTGAAGCGTATATGCGTGGACACTTATATCTGAAGGAGATCAAGACACTGTCTGTTTGCTTTGTCTCACAGAATCTTTATACTTGAGATATGTCTCCTCTAATGTATTCATGTTGAAGCGTATATGCATGGACACTTATATCTGAAGGAGATCAAGACTCTGTCTGTTTGCTTTGTCTCACAGAATGTTTATACTTGAGATATGTCTCCTCTAATGTATTCATGTTGAAGCGTATATGCATGGACACGTATATCTGAAGGAGATCAAGACTCTGTCTGTTTGCTTTGTCTCACAGAATCTTTATACTTGAGATATGTCTCCTCTAATGTATTCATGTTGAAGCGTATATGCGTGGACACTTATATCTGAAGGAGATCAAGACACTGTCTGTTTGCTTTGTCTCACAGAATGTTTATACTTGAGATATGTCTCCTCTAATGTATTCATGTTGAAGCGTATATGCATGGACACTTATATCTGAAGGAGATCAAGACACTGTCTGTTTGCTTTGTCTCACAGAATCTTTATACTTGAGATATGTCTCCTCTAATGTATTCATGTTGAAGCGTATATGCATGGACACTTATATCTGAAGGAGATCAAGACTCTGTCTGTTTGCTTTGTCTCACAGAATGTTTATACTTGAGATATGTCTCCTCTAATGTATTCATGTTGAAGCGTATATGCATGGACACGTATATCTGAAGGAGATCAAGACTCTGTCTGTTTGCTTTGTCTCACAGAATCTTTATACTTGAGATATGTCTCCTCTAATGTATTCATGTTGAAGCGTATATGCATGGACACTTATATCTGAAGGAGATCAAGACTCTGTCTGTTTGCTTTGTCTCACAGAATCTTTATACTTGAGATATGTCTCCTCTAATGTATTCATGTTGAAGCGTATATGCGTGGACACTTATATCTGAAGGAGATCAAGACACTGTCTGTTTGCTTTGTCTCACAGAATCTTTATACTTGAGATATGTCTCCTCTAATGTATTCATGTTGAAGCGTATATGCGTGGACACTTATATCTGAAGGAGATCAAGACACTGTCTGTTTGCTTTGTCTCACAGAATCTTTATACTTGAGATATGTCTCCTCTAATGTATTCATGTTGAAGCGTATATGCATGGACACGTATATCTGAAGGAGATCAAGACTCTGTCTGTTTGCTTTGTCTCACAGAATGTTTATACTTGAGATATGTCTCCTCTAATGTATTCATGTTGAAGCGTATATGCATGGACACTTATATCTGAAGGAGATCAAGACACTGTCTGTTTGCTTTGTCTCACAGAATCTTTATACTTGAGATATGTCTCCTCTAATGTATTCATGTTGAAGCGTATATGCATGGACACGTATATCTGAAGGAGATCAAGACACTGTCTGTTTGCTTTGTCTCACAGAATCTTTATACTTGAGATATGTCTCCTCTAATGTATTCATGTTGAAGCGTATATGCGTGGACACTTATATCTGAAGGAGATCAAGACACTGTCTGTTTGCTTTGTCTCACAGAATCTTTATACTTGAGATATGTCTCCTCTAATGTATTCATGTTGAAGCGTATATGCATGGACACTTATATCTGAAGGAGATCAAGACTCTGTCTGTTTGCTTTGTCTCACAGAATGTTTATACTTGAGATATGTCTCCTCTAATGTATTCATGTTGAAGCGTATATGCATGGACACGTATATCTGAAGGAGATCAAGACTCTGTCTGTTTGCTTTGTCTCACAGAATCTTTATACTTGAGATATGTCTCCTCTAATGTATTCATGTTGAAGCGTATATGCATGGACACGTATATCTGAAGGAGATCAAGACTCTGTCTGTTTGCTTTGTCTCACAGAATGTTTATACTTGAGATATGTCTCCTCTAATGTATTCATGTTGAAGCGTATATGCATGGACACTTATATCTGAAGGAGATCAAGACACTGTCTGTTTGCTTTGTCTCACAGAATCTTTATACTTGAGATATGTCTCCTCTAATGTATTCATGTTGAAGCGTATATGCATGGACACTTATATCTGAAGGAGATCAAGACTCTGTCTGTTTGCTTTGTCTCACAGAATGTTTATACTTGAGATATGTCTCCTCTAATGTATTCATGTTGAAGCGTATATGCATGGACACTTATATCTGAAGGAGATCAAGACACTGTCTGTTTGCTTTGTCTCACAGAATCTTTATACTTGAGATATGTCTCCTCTAATGTATTCATGTTGAAGCGTATATGCGTGGACACTTATATCTGAAGGAGATCAAGACACTGTCTGTTTGCTTTGTCTCACAGAATCTTTATACTTGAGATATGTCTCCTCTAATGTATTCATGTTGAAGCGTATATGCATGGACACTTATATCTGAAGGAGATCAAGACTCTGTCTGTTTGCTTTGTCTCACAGAATCTTTATACTTGAGATATGTCTCCTCTAATGTATTCATGTTGAAGCGTATATGCGTGGACACTTATATCTGAAGGAGATCAAGACACTGTCTGTTTGCTTTGTCTCACAGAATCTTTATACTTGAGATATGTCTCCTCTAATGTATTCATGTTGAAGCGTATATGCATGGACACTTATATCTGAAGGAGATCAAGACTCTGTCTGTTTGCTTTGTCTCACAGAATCTTTATACTTGAGATATGTCTCCTCTAATGTATTCATGTTGAAGCGTATATGCGTGGACACTTATATCTGAAGGAGATCAAGACACTGTCTGTTTGCTTTGTCTCACAGAATCTTTATACTTGAGATATGTCTCCTCTAATGTATTCATGTTGAAGCGTATATGCATGGACACTTATATCTGAAGGAGATCAAGACTCTGTCTGTTTGCTTTGTCTCACAGAATCTTTATACTTGAGATATGTCTCCTCTAATGTATTCATGTTGAAGCGTATATGCGTGGACACTTATATCTGAAGGAGATCAAGACTCTGTCTGTTTGCTTTGTCTCACAGAATCTTTATACTTGAGATATGTCTCCTCTAATGTATTCATGTTGAAGCGTATATGCATGGACACTTATATCTGAAGGAGATCAAGACTCTGTCTGTTTGCTTTGTCTCACAGAATGTTTATACTTGAGATATGTCTCCTCTAATGTATTCATGTTGAAGCGTATATGCGTGGACACTTATATCTGAAGGAGATCAAGACACTGTCTGTTTGCTTTGTCTCACAGAATCTTTATACTTGAGATATGTCTCCTCTAATGTATTCATGTTGAAGCGTATATGCATGGACACTTATATCTGAAGGAGATCAAGACTCTGTCTGTTTGCTTTGTCTCACAGAATCTTTATACTTGAGATATGTCTCCTCTAATGTATTCATGTTGAAGCGTATATGCATGGACACGTATATCTGAAGGAGATCAAGACACTGTCTGTTTGCTTTGTCTCACAGAATCTTTATACTTGAGATATGTCTCCTCTAATGTATTCATGTTGAAGCGTATATGCATGGACACTTATATCTGAAGGAGATCAAGACTCTGTCTGTTTGCTTTGTCTCACAGAATCTTTATACTTGAGATATGTCTCCTCTAATGTATTCATGTTGAAGCGTATATGCATGGACACTTATATCTGAAGGAGATCAAGACTCTGTCTGTTTGCTTTGTCTCACAGAATCTTTATACTTGAGATATGTCTCCTCTAATGTATTCATGTTGAAGCGTATATGCGTGGACACGTATATCTGAAGGAGATCAAGACACTGTCTGTTTGCTTTGTCTCACAGAATCTTTATACTTGAGATATGTCTCCTCTAATGTATTCATGTTGAAGCGTATATGCATGGACACGTATATCTGAAGGAGATCAAGACTCTGTCTGTTTGCTTTGTCTCACAGAATCTTTATACTTGAGATATGTCTCCTCTAATGTATTCATGTTGAAGCGTATATGCATGGACACTTATATCTGAAGGAGATCAAGACTCTGTCTGTTTGCTTTGTCTCACAGAATCTTTATACTTGAGATATGTCTCCTCTAATGTATTCATGTTGAAGCGTATATGCATGGACACTTATATCTGAAGGAGATCAAGACTCTGTCTGTTTGCTTTGTCTCACAGAATCTTTATACTTGAGATATGTCTCCTCTAATGTATTCATGTTGAAGCGTATATGCATGGACACTTATATCTGAAGGAGATCAAGACTCTGTCTGTTTGCTTTGTCTCACAGAATCTTTATACTTGAGATATGTCTCCTCTAATGTATTCATGTTGAAGCGTATATGCGTGGACACTTATATCTGAAGGAGATCAAGACTCTGTCTGTTTGCTTTGTCTCACAGAATGTTTATACTTGAGATATGTCTCCTCTAATGTATTCATGTTGAAGCGTATATGCATGGACACTTATATCTGAAGGAGATCAAGACTCTGTCTGTTTGCTTTGTCTCACAGAATCTTTATACTTGAGATATGTCTCCTCTAATGTATTCATGTTGAAGCGTATATGCGTGGACACTTATATCTGAAGGAGATCAAGACTCTGTCTGTTTGCTTTGTCTCACAGAATGTTTATACTTGAGATATGTCTCCTCTAATGTATTCATGTTGAAGCGTATATGCATGGACACTTATATCTGAAGGAGATCAAGACTCTGTCTGTTTGCTTTGTCTCACAGAATCTTTATACTTGAGATATGTCTCCTCTAATGTATTCATGTTGAAGCGTATATGCATGGACACGTATATCTGAAGGAGATCAAGACTCTGTCTGTTTGCTTTGTCTCACAGAATCTTTATACTTGAGATATGTCTCCTCTAATGTATTCATCATCAAAGCATTTCAAAAATTGTGTCGACCTACTTTGAACATTACAGATAAGACGTTATGAGTGTTTGTTTGTCTTCCGGGGAAGAGATAAAAATTTAGTACACCATCATCGAGTAACCAGAACACTATTTACCATTCACAGGTTTCACATTACAATAATTTTATATTGACAAATGTAACTCAAACTTGATGTGTCCATATATCTTGTTTGCTTTTTTATGAAATGCCTGACTCAGCAATATTCCAGCTATGTGACAGTAAATACCATATACACCTGTAATCAGACAATCTCATAGTTTATGTTCTTAGAAAAATAATTTGTATTGATCTTTGAAGTCTGCATGAAGTGCTAGATCACCAACATACCCTCATGCTGTTCTCATGATCAGTCTTCAGAAATAGAATATTAACAAACCTGGATTGAATTAAAGTTATTCCTATCAGCACATGCCTGTTAGAGAAAAGTGTTTGTTGTACAGCTGGATGTCAGCAAAATTTCAGCAAAAATGTTTGGCCTTCCAGTACATACAAATTCTGAATGAAGAGTCTGCTTATTGTTTGACTCTTACACGTAGACATTACTCCTTTCATAATTGAAATAATTTGTCGGCTCAGAACTCATTGGTGACAGTCAGGTTATTCTCATTGTAAAATATATCTGACAATACATTGACATGCTACTACAAAACGGTGGTTATACCTGTAATTGTTATTGCTTGTACTTGTCATTGTGTATAGCTGACGGCTTTTACCTGCCAATCAGAACAAAACATACAACTGAAATGTTAAAAAACAGTCTTTCAGGTGCTTTTCACAGTTCATTGACAATTTTGTTTTCTATTATTTTATTTTTCACCTGAAGCAATATGATAATTAGTTTAATGAAAGTCTAACAGGGTGTAGTGTGAAGTTGTCTGTTATGAAATTATGATTGAACATTCTTCCATATATTGGAATGCATGCTTTCATTTATGATTAAATATTTGTGCGTGTGTGTGTATGTGAATGTTCAATATGAAAAACCCACAGTTTCAAGATTTAGGTTTACTGTTTTGTCAGCCAAAGTATGAAGAGCTGTTGAAGAATTGATTTGATATCTAAATTTAGTCTTGTTGAAAGTCCACAAGGTTTCGATGTGGTTCTTAGATGCTGATAAGACTATAACAAATAACTGTAAAGAAATCAAGCTTAACTCATGCCCTTGGGTAACTCGCTTGGGTAGCCCAGTGGTTTAAGTGTTCGCTCATCACTGTGAAGATGCACTCACATGGGTAACCATGTCATAACCCATAATCAGTAAAAACTGACATTTTTACTTCAACTCATATATCACCAAAGACGATGATTGCTTAGAAATTCAAAACACAGATTATGCCAATCTGACCTTAAATTGTGTGACTGACCTGATGTTGATGCCAGTTGGATCTTCTGATGACGTATCGGCGCAGGTGTCGTTATGTTATGAATTCAGAGCATGTGGGGAAGGTGGTTTGGGTACACTAGTTCACCCATCAATCCAAAACCCTGGGTTCGATTCCCCATATGGGTACAGTGAAGCCCATTTCTGGTGTCCCCCCACAATGATATAGCCAGAATATTGCTAAAATAGGCATAAAGTCTCACTCACTCACTCACTCACTCTGCTTGTCTAACACCTTGACCAATGAGCATGTACATATCCATGTCCATTGCCTGTGAAACATCATCCAGACTGGAGATTTTGTCTTACAACTGAAATGTCAAGTGACATTGTTCCAGGGCACATGTGGGTTGATTCCAGGCAAGAGTCATGTCTGTCAGGGAGCATCTGTTGAGAAGTCAGATAAAGAGCTATTTTTGTCCTCAAATGAAACTGAATCGATCAGTTCTTGGATGTGTCAATGCCTGTTTATAACTTAAATCATGGACTTTGTCAGAACTTGGAAAAATATCATACCATTGAAGAATAAGATTGGCAGCAAGTTAGCTGCTAATGAAGTGCTATGTTTACTGGGAAAGAAACCCTTCCGACAATTGTGATAAGTGTCTTTAAGGACAAAAAGATGTTTCATACCCTTGGGCCGTGAGCTTGCTATCAGCCGTTGTCTGTCTTACCATTTGTACAGTAAAACATCGTTAATCTGTACTGTACTGTTTCAGCAAAATTGTTGGGGATAAGTATATCTCGCATGTTGATTAGGTGTTTGTTTTATAACCTGTAGACTTTCCAAAAGTAATCAAGCTTGAGGGGTTCTGAGTAATGAAGTTTCAGCTGGAAAGGTGCAGAATGCAGGACAAAACAACATTCACTTACTGTTGACAACCTCCAGTTCAGCCTCACAGACATTGTTGTGTACAATTACTATGAAGCACAGTAAGGGTAAGACTGGACACTGTGTTGAAAGCAATAGCCACACAAGTCTCTCCAAGTCTTGACATAGGTAATGTCTACAGTGACACTTCTTGTCTCGTGCCACACAACAGGGCTGGCTATTTATTGGTTGTTAACCTCATTGTTCAGTCTGATGGACAGCAGAGGTCAACCGTGTTCAACATAGTGCAGAAATTGAAGTACAGACTTCACCTTTGATTATCCACTTACACTAAGTCCCTGAAATATAAAATACATGAATATTTTGTTTGTACGTTTTCTAGAATATTAATGCAAAGGAGTGCAGAAAATCTGTTCATTTCAGAAATGGAAGAAATCCTAACTTCCCATAATGTTTGGGGTTGTGGGATATTATTTTATCCTGGCTCTGCATAAGAGACCACCATGGATCAGTGAAAACACACCACTTACTGTCAATCCTGTACATAGATTACCTGTAGGATGGATAAATGCCCTTTGGACAGCAGTTTTGGGGTTTATTTTTTTGCTTTCTCCTATGGTTTTGCTCATTCTATCAGTCATTGGTTTCTTTGCCATTTTTACATGATCTGAAAACATTTGCAGACATATTTCAATACTTTCAGTATATTCAAAATTTCTTAGATGTTAGAAAGATTACAGAATACTGGATACCTTCTCCCATCCTTGAAAGCAAGCAAGTTTACATTTGGTTGGAGTTAGGGTTAGGTTTAGGGTTTGTGTTAGGGTTAGGGTGATGTGACGTAAGGTATCCTTTAACTGTAACTGTTGAACTGTGATGCATTTCTAGCATGAAGAATGTATGTCCTTATGTCACCGCTGTATAAGTCGACTCTCATGCTGTCGATCACAAGATTGTCTGCTTCAGACTTTATTATTTAAAGACTACTGCCATACAGCTGGAATATGGATGAGTGTGGATTTTAACAACAACCAAACAAAATACAAATGGACTGAAATAATGTGGCTGAAAATCTTAACTAACTCACTTCCATGGACCTTGGAAAAATTACCGTTTATGTATCACAAAGATCATTATGGGATCTATCCGTGATGTACAGGAGCGTCACATTCTTGAGCCAGAGGCATGCAGTTGCCTACATACTGAGCTTAAGTGTTTTGGTGAAGTCACAAGATACTCATAACTCCTACTTAGAACTTACATGATTATACAAGAGGTATACTATCATAAGATTCTTATATACAGCTGAAGTTGTAATATACCTCAAGGCGGCCTTTCCCAAGCCCTTAGAAATATCCGTTGATGGAGTATTGCTCAAACATGTTGTTGCTTTCAGCGAAGTCCTGATGCTGTATGTTCTTGTGCTGCCTACTTAGGTGCAGATTTAGTGTTAAGTGTTTACAGGGAGACATGCATAGGGAGTAAGGAGTAAGGAGTGGTGACTGCTTTAAATACCCTTATGGTCATATATCCAGCACTGGTCATCGGAAGGAGGGGGCGTGGGAGGAAACTACTTCATCTTGTTGATCAGTTATCATCTACACTAATCTCTGATGTTTAATAGCATTATGTTACATACATGTGTCGAATGGATTGACCGTGAGACAATGTACTTCAGGCTCAGTGACTTCAAGCTATCATGATATAATCCTCATGTAGGCCTCATGACAAGTTTGTAAATCGTGGGACTTGTTTTTCATCATAGTTGCCATATAAACACAAACTTGGGGCACTAGTGACCTGTTCTGCACCTTATTTAGCATAGGGACACAAACTTAGTGTACTGGGCACCTGTTGTCATACGACCTTCAGCAGATGAGCCTCATGATACTGCAGTATATCAGTAATGGTGACAGTGTCGCCACCTTGCTGGCTGGTCTGGCAAGGTGGAGGGGATTTGGGCTAATCTCAAACTGGCAGTGATTGTTTCCAGTTTAGTTTATAGTGTTTGTGCCAAGATAGATAGCAAATCAACTCTAACTGTGTTTCAATTTATTCATTTGTAATTGACACATAATGTTAAGGCTGTTCAGAAGTGAGAGGTGTGAATGATATTCTTGTAATCTGTACAGCGTTGTCAATGCTTGTTGCTGTCCATTTAGATAGGAATTCCATAGTTCCTTATAAGGACACTGGTTTCAAATGTGAAACCATTATGAAAATGTTTTTAAGCTGAACCTCGTATATTTCTGAGGCATTTCTGATTTGATTACCAAAACTCATTTGTAAATATGATGGTTACCTCAATATTTCAGGAAGAGTGCTCATAATGTCTAGATTCCTCTGTGACAAAGATCCATGATTCATGATGTACAGTATAGAACATGTTCCCAGTACCCAAAGTTCAGATGTGCTATTGGGCAAATACCATTTGTATATGGTGGCAAAGTAATATTCTTAGACATCTTTTTAATGACAGTACACTGCTTGTCATTACACTGTAAACAGAAACAGTCTTGCAAGGTTATTATAATGTCTTGTGCAAACCTCTATCAAGCCAAGAATGGATCTTGAGCTGGTTGCAAGAGATGACAACCAGGATCAGCTGGTCAGACACAGTTGCATAGATTGATGATGTCTAGATCTTGCTGTCCTTTACAGTGTTTGTCTCAAAAGGCAAAGGTGTCCAAAAATTCCAAAACAAAGTGATATAATTTTTGTTTGAATGCTGAATTTTGCAGTATTGTCTTAAAATTAAGACATTCTCTGACTTCCTTTGGGTTTTAAACCAATTTCCGAGACAAACTTTGAGTTTTCGTTGACTCGCTGCTGCCAACAATGAAGGACTTTACAGCTTCGAAGACAAATCACTAAGCATCTGATTGAAACATTCCTTGGGTTACGTGACACAACCTTGATGTTGACAGGACTTTGTTTTCAACTCAGGAATCTTTGTTTCAGATGAGAGGGAGGATGTACAAAGGAAGACCTTCACAAAATGGATAAACTCACAGCTGTCAAAAGTAAGTTCAGTTCTGGTTCTTCCCCCTTCTGGTTTTTACACATGCTTCCTGTTTCTGAAGATGTTGACAGATATGATTAGGTTAAAGGCCAGTAGAAATTATGTAAACTGTTAATCATAGGAGCAAAATTACATTAATGAAAGTAATTTGTTTGGAATGTGTTAACCTGGAGCCTTGAACATAGATGAGGTCAAAATGTGCCTCTTTGAGCAGGATTTCAGTTGTATGGTATTGTGACAGCATTGTTAGGGATGATAGCCAAATTGTTAAATTTCTAGACTTTTATCACAGTAGAGAAGCCCACAAGCTTTATTATGGTGCTCACAATTGTGAAACCAGGTGTACTGAGGTCCAGACCCATGGTCGTAGATTTGCACTACACTACTCTTGTAAAGTGAATTGTGGCACACCAAGGTGACTTGGCCACTTACACCAACATCACAGACGTTATGTATTTGTCATGACTGAATCATTTTGGAGATTCTGCTCCCTTTGGGAGTGTACAAATGTATCTGCTCATTTGAATGGGCATGGTTTGTATTTGTACAGACACATCAGCAGAAGTGCCAAGTGAATTCTAGGTTGAAGTAGGGCTATTTCACTTAGATGTAACACATTGTATACATGGTGTCGCCCACTGTCAGTGTGTCAAGTGAGATCAGTGTCATGTACTTTTTTGTCACTAGATGTTTTCAAGTAATATGTAGACTTACTTGTTTCAGGCCCATAGATCTGTGATAAATGATCTGTTTGAGGATCTGAAAGATGGCACCATCCTTCTGTCTCTCCTGGAGGTGCTCAGCGGCAGGACACTGGTAAGGTCTGGTTCTCTCAGGGCAAGGGTTGACTGTAGTTCAGGGACTATGGTTGACAGTGTAATAATGGACAGGGGTTGTGTTATTAGGCAGTCTGAGTAAACTTAGTCTCAGTACTTTTCAGTCTAACAAAACATAGTAGAAGGTCGCGTCAGGTAACCTTTGAGTGACCAATGACCATCCAATCAAACGCGAGACGGTTGAATAGATTTAACCAATCAGACAACGGCTACTATTTAGGGATCGGAGGGACTTTCAAAATATTCATGTCACAGACACAAATCTCTCCACAAACAAATCCACATATAACACAATTATTTGACCTGCAGTATATACGCTTTGGGGTTTCTGTGGACATGGTTACCATTAACTAATATTTCTGCAAGATGACATCCTTGAATATTACCAAAAACACCATTTTCAGCGACTGTTTACTCATCATTGTCATGGTTGTACGTATGCCATGTGCATCACCCGGAAACGACCGTAAGCTAAATAGCATTTGGAATCGTTCAGGTATGAACCTTTTTGAGATAAAAAGTTCAAAAGGTATGTGCGAATGTCCACTTTCGCGATTTGGTAAATTGTGTTCTGATTGGTCAATCTCAAAGGTTACCTGACGCGACCTCCCATAAGGTTTTGTTAGACTCAGTGGTGGAGTGTTACGAAAAGTACTGAGACTAAGTTTACTTAGACTGTGTTATTAGGGGACTGGGATTGACTGTGTTTTTAGTCGATAAGGGTTGACTGTGATTTGGGAACTGGGGTTCACAGTGTGGTGATGTTACTAAGATATTACATGAGATTAGGAGACAATTGTTTACTGAGTTGTAACAGAAAGCTTGGCTGAAAATATGATGACAGGTCTGGAGTTTAAGGTGTGATAGCAAACTGGTTTTATTCGATGAAGGGGTATATGGACTGACTGTGTGGTAAGTGGACATAGTTTGGCTGTGGAATTGGGAGACTAGGGTTGATTGTGATTTGGGGACATGTTGAGTAGATCATTGGAGGACTGAGTGATCACATGAATTATGTGTGTTCACATGAAGCTGTAGTCAGGTTTTGAAGTATTCTATTGATTGTTACATACATAGATGTGTTTCATGATGCAGTCAGCTTTGTGACTACAGATGTTTTACATGTTACAGAAGCGGGAGAAGGGTCGTCTGAGGGTTCACCACATCAACAATGTAAACCGGGCCTTGGAAGTATTGGAGCATGATTATAACGTGAGTACAACATGGCACATGATGTAAATACAGGGGAAATTAAGCGAAGGATATAGAGAAGCAGATGCTCCTTGTAACACAGACACAAACTTGAGTTGTCCTTACATGTTGTTTCATTTTAGAACAGGCAGTACCTTTATCTATGTCAACTTTTCAACACAGTTTTAACTTCAGAATTGAGCGTGTCTGTGGACTGGTTATCTAAAGAGCCACTATGTTCTATGCACAGTTCCATTTTCAGATGTTCAAGAAATTTATTAATTTGTTTGATTCCCATAGCTGCTCTTATTATGTTTATACCTTTGTCATACCCATGTTTGTGGGTTTTACCACTGTAGTAAAAGTCTAGACCTGCATCCCACCTGGCTTTGTATAATTGAAGGTGTGACTGAATGTATAGTAATAAAGGCATGGTCATCATGAATGAGTTGTACATATTCACCAGGGATTCAAACTCGAGTCTTCTGTCAGAAGCCAACACTTTATCCACTAGGCTCAGACCCCCTGACTTATCTACATTACAAAAACTTCCCCATCAGGTGAGGAGCTCCATCATCCAGTAGAGACAGGAACGAAAGACACTAATTACTTCATCTTCCAGATTGCCTCTCCTCTAACAACAATCTAGAAAGAATGTAGATCTTCTGGCTCAAGTGCGCTGCCTCCAGACTCCACTCCTTCCAGTGGTGCAGGCTTAATGGCTTTGAAGGAGGATCAGGGGGGTCAGTGAAGGAGGGGGTAGGGACAGGAGATGAAGGGGGAAGAAATGTATCTGCTGACCTTTGTTATTGAGCATGGAAAGGTCGAGAGGTGCTAAGTATCAAAATCTCTGATGTTGTTCAAGGTGTGGAGATTCTGGGGGTGTAACAACGTAAACCAAGCAGTTTAAGTTTACAGTTCTAATAGCTGGAGGATGTAACCCACTCATCAAGCATGCCTGATCAAGCTTTGCAGAGTTGCATCCCTTTGTTATGGCAGAAACCTATGCCCAAATCATTTTGGTTCACCCTGATTATATTTCTTGTTTGTCAGCATTGTCATCCAGCTTGTTGGCAAAGTCTAAGTAGTAAATCTGATATATTCAGCTTCCTGGACTTTTTACTGCAATTATGCTGATAGCATGGGATGTATGTTATCTGTGTGATGTTTAAACCAGCATTGAACCTGACTCACTCTCGCAGTGGTGTTTATATGCTGATATGTATTGAAGAGTCCCTCAAACTGTTGATGGTTTTCATCACCAGTGCCAGAACCAAAGCCATATGCCAGCACTGTTTACTGAGCAGGCTACAGCACTAGACCATTTTGTTGTAGATATAATTTGTGTTTTCAGTTTTAAATTAAAATAGATCTGGCAAACGCTTCTGAAGGTAGATGCTGACGTGTTTACGGAAAGAAATAATTAGCCAGATGAGAGAGAAGAAATTGAACTTAAAAGCATTTGGTGATTAGGATTCCTGAGGAAAAAGTGATATGTTTGGATGGGATATCTGGATCGTCCATCTCTGGAAGGGGAGAGGAAGTTTCAAATGCAAAACATCTTTTCAGCCTTGAGTTTTTAAAGGAGACTATGGCCCCTAAGGATCCAATATTGCCTCAGAGAGACTACTTTTGGGTGGAAGCTGGATGGTTTAGGGTACACTGTAGCTGATGTGTATCATTGCCCATCAGTCTTTGACATTTGTACATGTGAGTTAGCTCATTAGCCTCAGACTACTTACTGTTCTTCAGGACAAGAAAAAATCAAGTGAAGATCGTCATGAAATCCTACGAGCATTTCAGAGCCTTAATTCCTGAGCTACAAAATACTTCAGTTTTGGATCAAAATATATTTGAAAGAAATATGATATGGTCATAGAAAACAGTTTTGTCTAGTTCAAGTTGGACCATGTATAAATTATTAAATATTGCTTGATGGACCTCTGGTCTTAGGTTCTGAATCTGTTCATACCATCAACATTTACCAGACACAGATGTGTATTATTTAAAGGTCACCGATATGCTGCAGGAAGATGGCTGGTCATGGTTTAGAAACATTTCCAACTGCTTCCCTTGAATCACATACATACACAGACCGTCAGTACACGGCACTGTTTCAGTAACACGGAATACTGTAGTTAGGATCAGAGCTCACCAGGTGGTGGAATGTCTAGTGAGTTTTTCATTTAAAGGCATAAAACATAGAATTGGGCAGACTTGTATCTCACCAGAAATAGGATACAAGGATCTACCAGAAGTCCAGTTATTCATCGATTGGAGAGACAGATAGACTTGTAACACTCTATCAATATGGCATTGTCAGACTGCAAGACCAGGATTCTTTTTTAACATTCACAGAGTTTTAACCCAAAAACTTCAGTTCACTTGAAAAACATATATCCCAGGTTTGATTATTTTTTTCATGAAAGGAATTTTAATCATGTTATTTTCAACAATTAATCTTAAATCAAATAATTCTTTCCTCATGAATTCTGTTCATTATGATATCATTCTTATATTTCAACTGTTTGAAGGGAGTAGGTTTGTATCCAAAGTTTGAACAATGATCAAAGTGTAAGCTAACTTAAATCAAATCTGTGATTGCCATGGAGAACACAAAAAATGGAATCCTTTTTCGGAGTTACATTGATGATATATTTTTGTCATTAACTACATTTTGGTGAAGGCTTGCCTGTCAACCTGTCATCTTCTATACATATATTCCCTTCATAGTATGTGTTAACAATTGCTTATACCATGGCATTAGACAGTACTTGGACTTGACTGCTACAGGCAGCTTTTCAACATGGTGATTATGGCCTGCAAAGGATTTTGTTTACTTAGTTATGAGTCCATCCATTTTCTAGCAGTGATCAGTTTTAGCACTCAATAAGGACTGACACTTTAATCATGTATTGTCATTATTCAAGAAGAGAGCAGCCCCATGGTGCCTTTACTGCCTAATGTGCAGTAGATTTACTTTCTGATTGTGAGTAACTATACCCTGATCAGGTTAATCGTTGCTCATATTTTTTACCACTAGCCTGTATGGCATATATTTGATAGAGTACTGTTAATTTTTTTCATATGTCATAATACATGGTGTAATACTTTTACATGCTTTTGGACAGTGACTTTTTGGATTTTTCACTTCTTTCAGCCATATTTCAGCAATATCATGCCTTGGGACACAAGTAATGGGTGTTACACTTTGTATTGTGAAAAGACCTGTATGTGACATCTGTCAGTCATAAGTGTTTCATCTCGTTCACATTGCACTCAACAATATTCCTGTTACACACAGCTACATTTGTATCTAACCCCCCTGAGGTTTGACGATGAAGGGTCCTCATCTCATCTAGTTATCCAGCTAAACACTGACACCTACCGGTTTAGCTCCCCCAGAGAAGATTTGACAAAATATTATTGTCATCTTACTCTTTGGCAAAACACTGATAGCACATGCAGGCTGACTCCCCCACACGCTACACACCCTAAGCACTGGCATAGCATACTTGTGCAGATAGTGAGAATCTAATCAGATTATATCCCTTGACTGTGCCTGGATTGCCTTATCTTGCTACCTGTGGCGAGGACTGTGATAGATTTGAATGGGATTTTAGTGGTAATTGCTTAACACCTGTGTAAAGACGACTGGTGGAAACAACAAGGAAGATATAAACAGTGTTAAAATACTGTCCAGATCCTTTGCTTTAGTGAAAAATGTTATTGCGTAATCATGACGTCCAACTTGAAGAAGTGCTTGTTTTGCTTGTGGATTATGATAGTGATGCTATCTGCAGTCTCCGGAATGTAGCTGTCAAGAGAAATGGCACTAAAAGTGATAGAGGGGTCACATTTTGCATAATAAAAACATGAACTTTTTATCCTATTATAGAGTTATCTCATGTATTTCTTGGCACTTCTTGGCACAGAACACTTACTCTGAGTGGTTTTGTGGATGTACAAATGATTATTTGCAGGTTGGTGTTGTAAATATTTTTGCATGATTCTATTCTGTATTATATGTATGGCAGAGTTATCTCTGTTGATGATTGACGTCATTACTACACACACAAACACATTCTCAGACACATGCTCAAACACATGCACAAGTGCACACGTGCTATAAACCTTAACTACAACAGATGTACCAGTACAGCATCCCTGATGACTGAACTAAAAGCATTATTTTTATTTTTAAGTATTTAGGAAAGTTTACTTGACAGATTGATATATCTCTGTATCCCAATGGTTTCTGTCCATTTGTAGAGTTGGTTTCAGAAAGAGGGAGTAATTCTGTTTCCAGTTGTACTGTGAGAATATAATACTTTCAACTGGTGCTAATTATATAAGTCTCTTGCAACAGGATGTCCATGGTATTCTTATGCTGATGAAGTGATCCTGTGACCAGGATTGTTTGTGGATCAGCGTCTTAGATCACTTTGGAAAGAAATGTTTCCATATATGGCACGTTGGCTTGAAATAGAGAATCATTTCGAAGAAAGTATCAAAAGTCAAGGCATTCTTGTTATTCCAACCAGTATGTACTAGCGTGGTTGTGGGCTACTTGAGACACATTCATCCCATACATCCCTACTTGGTGGCTATGGCCTTGTCTGACTGCTAGAACAAGTCCAGTCAAGCTGACATCTTTTGGATTGAACTGATCATCAGAACCCATTATCAGTAAAAACTGACATTTTCTCTTCAACTCATATGTCACCAAAGAAGCTCATTGCTTGAAATTCAAAACACAGATTATGCCAGTCTGACCTTAAATTGTTTGACTGGCCTGATGTTGATGCCATTTGGAGCTTCTAGGAATATATTGGTGGAGAAGTCATTTGTTATGAATTCAGAGAATGTGGGGAGGAAATTTAGTAAAGAATGCTCTTATTGTTGGCTCTGATGAGACTTTTATTCATTTTGGGGGTTTTTTTTGTGGAACATATTAGCGCATATTAGTAATGGACTGCTATCAGTTGATTTTTGTTTGTTTGCTGTTGTCACGTTGTCGGGGCAAGGAAAGTCACCCAAGGACCCTCACTGAATAAGAGTACCATATTCATTGCAAAGAAAATGGTCTCAGTGTCGTTTCAGGGTTCAGAGTTGTCCCTCCAGCAATCTTTGTTGATTGTAACGGTGAATATATGGATCTATGGTCATTCATGGGCAGGGGTTGTCGGGTACTTGTTCACCCATCACTCCAAAACCCTGGGTTCGATTCCCCATATGGGCACAGTGAAGTCCATTTCTGGTGTCCACATCTGTGATGATGCTGGAATGTTGCTGAAGCAGCATAAAATCATACTCACTCACTCACTCACACTTTCATGAGCAAGTGTGTGATATGCTGGAGGGCTTTTTTTGAGATTTAAAATCATAACCCTCAGGTTAACCAGTGGGTTAATATTTTATCAAACTTACAACTGAACCTGTACTTTACACATAATTTAAGTATTTGGTATTTACTGTTGAAATCAACTGACATGAGACTGGCAGCCAACACTTTGCCTTGCACACACAATTCACACAAAGCTGTGCCTGCGCTACCAGTGCCCTGCACATGCGCTACCTGCAGTACTCAGCTTGTGGGGACACACACTTCATGCTGACAAACAGTCTCAATCTTCACAGCGATCCTTTGTAGCCTAGTGGATAGAACAGTCAAACTAGGAAGTGAAGGGTTACAGTTTGATACCAGGTATCGGCAATAAAGTGATATTGATAATGTGATATTTTACAGTCACATTCAGCGATAGCAAGACAGTGTTCTTTCAATCTTCAAAACATGTATTAATTCAAAGCTAAGGGAGGTTTATGTTAGAATTCCAGGCATTGTATAATAATCCCCAGGATTGTGTAATAATCCCCAGATGATACAGTCCCATGGGATTAATGATGTTACATGTGATAGGCAGTATAGTGGCATGACGTCACAGGAGGTTTGTAACATCAGTCATCAGATTGTCTGGTCTATTTGACTGTTACACTACAAACCAGCTACACCTGTAAGTGAAAGGGTATCTTCAGAAGTCACTGCAATCATGAATAGTTGAGTGATCACACAGTTCTTTTGTGCAATAAGGTATTCTAGCTTTCACAAATGACTTTAAGAAATGATACACATGCTCTTTCAGTTTGTTTCAGTGTCATTACTGACATTACATCTTTAATCCTTTGAAGTTATTTATGTAAGTTTTATGTTGTTTACAGTTTTGTGTGTCTTTGATGGATATTCTAGGGAGGACTGCAGATGGTGTATTTGACATTTTGCATTTCATGACTACGATACTCGCATCACATGATTCAAAGTTAAAAAAGCAATGCAAATTATACTAAAAAAATTATACATATTGTTTTGGAGATTATACAGCATATTCTGCAAACAATTTTTCCTTGTTACCAAAACTCATTCTCTTCCCGCACTGGTTTCAAGGCAATCAGATTTAGTAGTGCAGTCAGTGACCTTGTTTCAAAAGCGATCGTTCGAAAGATCTCGGTAATTTCCGGATGAATCATGAAAACTAGAACCTCTTCCCTAGCACGATACTCAAGTGTTTCTTCTAGACAGAACTCAGTCATGTCATTTTTGTTTCTCCACGTTGCTTGCATTTGTCAAGTTGAATCTAAGTCGATGTAACACGTGTTCTGATTGGACAGAAAAAAGGGAGATAAATCTGCTGCCCTTCTTTGCTGCTAGGGGAACCAAGAAATGTGGCCGTATTAGGACAGAGGTTCGTAGGACAAGTAACATATGTGTGAAGAGAATGACCAACACTGGGACAAAAGAATTTATATATATTCCCCGTCTCCCATATTCTTGAAGAAATCCTAATTAAATTTGACATCAAGTCTTTGAATGCCATTTAGAAGTGAAAATACATAAGAATGAAGATTTTTATGGATATCAACTTCTTTATGAGAGAACACAACGTGATGAAGGAGTAAGCATTAACTCCGAAACGTTGTGTTCTCTCATAAAGAAGTTGATATCCATAAAAATCTTCATTCTTATAAATTTGACATGATTTGGTAATACTTGACAGCTACAGCTTTCATCTGAAATTGCATAATTTTTTGTCTTGGATTATATTTTGTCAATACATATTCACAGTGAGATAACTTTATGCTTGGGTACTAAATTTTAGTCAAATATTTCTGGTGAGATATGATTGTGCATTACTGCTTGGATCTTTGCATATATAATGTCATCATTTCATCTTAAACTGTGACCTTAGAATCCATCTTCAGTAGCCTATGCTTGTGAAAGGTGACAAACGAGATCGGATGGTCAGACAAACTGATTTGGTTGACACATGTCATCATGTTCCATGTGTGCAGATCAGTGCTCATGACATTTACCACTGGTCTGTTTTGGCTGGAGTTGATTATTTACCCCATGACATTATATGGCTGGAATATTTCGATGTGCAGCATTAAACAACAAACGCCAATTCATTTACCTGCATCAGATCTGATTATTCACAAACAGATGTAATACGATTTCAGTACTACTATGTGTGCCAATAATAAGACACATACTGTTACTGTCATGTGTCTTTCCACTCTGAATTTGATAGGCTCTGATTACAGGTGCTTTATTCAACAGTACTGGCATCAGACTTTATACTGGCTCCTTAGACTGTACACAGTCCCCCATCTCCTATCTCACGCTGGACTGAGTAGTCCAGTCCCAGAACCACATTTTTTTCTATTTTGCAACTTCCTTTCTCCACTGCTTAATGTTCAAATCTCTCAGCTGAGTTTCGATAGAGTTGGTAATTTGATCAAAACTATTTATGTTCAGAGTCAAGTGTTAGCCCATGGCTAGATTTGAGAGGGGCATGTCATTTGTCATGTATTCAGCATTAGTTGATCATATAGTGTGCATCAGACAAGAAACTGGTCCATTATGGATGTATAACAATCAAATGCCATGGAATCTTGTGTAGCTTATTGATGAATGCATGATTGTCTTTATGATTTTTCAAAATGATCTTTCAGTATGTTCAATAAAACAAAGTTCAATCGTAAGTCAGTGTGTTATGAATGTATAAATATATTTAAAACAAGCCAACATAATAATTCATAGAATCAGAACTGGCAATGATAAATATGCTTCGCATTGTGCTAGAACTGAGTCATTATAGAAGCTAACATAGTCATGGATGCAACATGTGGACACTCTCTGTACAGCACCATCTGGTGTACTGGTGAGACTAATGGTCAGTATTGATGCAGGAATTGGATCAGCCGGCATGTATAGGTCCACATCTTTGAGACTATATGGTCTGTTATAGGGCTGCATGTCTAGCACAGTTCTGATCCACATAGGAAGTCAGATGTCAATCTTTATGAGCTGTGATATGTCCAGATTAACCACAGCAGTTTCTGATCCTAGCCTGACTCACATTTCCTGAACCACAATATTTGCCTTACTGCCTTTCCCTACCTGCAATGCTGAAGCCCTAAATGAAGCAAGTCTACATTTGCCGAGGTTCTGAATCTCCAATCCTCTGGGACTAACAGCTAGCCTCTGAGATGAAAATATTGTTCAGAAAATAAAAGCTTTAAAATTATAAATACAATTAAAAAGAGCCTAGAGACTATCTTCATTTCCCAGAAGCAGTGGAAAACTAGACATGACAAATTCTCTGGACTTAATCAGTCTTTCTTGGATATATTTGCTTCAGGGTCTGTATGGGAGATTATGGGGCTCCTTTTCAATTTAAATGTTGTTTTTTTTATTTGTATGAAAATTATAAACATTCAGGGACAAAGTGTTACGTGTCACTCATGTGTACATGCAGTAGCCTTAGCAGTTGCACACACATTACCTACTAATATATGAATGTTGGTTGATGTAGAAAGTAGGGAATGTTCATCACATTTTCTGTCTGTCAGGAGTTCTGTTTTGTGTTTTATATCTGGATGCAAACAGGCATTTTCTCCTTCAGAACAATGATACAATATGAATCCACATGTATGTGTGGATGAAATGTAAAAGTACCGTGTGCAGAGAACGATATAAGGCATATTCACAGATTATATATTGGTGTATTGACTCTGGCATGTATGAATAATGGGTTAGGCTTTGGAAAAAAAGAAATTTTGCTGACTTTGCTGCATTGACATGCAACTGTTACATGAAATATGTGTGGGAACAGTAACTCCCACGGAAACAATGCAGGAATTCAGCCAGGAGCGTTGTGTGCAGGACATCTGCAGGGCATTTCAGTGGAAAGTAGTTCTCAAAGGGAGACAACCATAGATGCTTCACAACTTATGTCTAATTCATTTTTTCTGACAAGATGGGTTATAAAACAGAAATGAGGGTAGTCAAGTGATAGTCACAGCAAGTGATTAAAGGAACATATTCCCTGTGATAACGACTTCAAAGTATATGATGTAAAGATAATGCCTTATTAAATAAGAACCTATTACAAAATCAAGACCAAGTTTGGACATCTGTCACCGAACCATTTAGCTTTCTCCCTGTTTAATGAGAATTTTGTCACAGAGCTAGGTGCTCTTTGAACCAGTGTTTATGTTCTCATTTCTGAATGTTTCTGATGTAGCAATAGTTAGTCATTAGAAATTCAAATCAGTCTGGATTTGCAGTTGTCTGAGCTGTGAACTTGAATCATAATTTGAAATATCATTTTCGGAGAATCTCAGGATATACAGATAATAATGTCATCTGTACTGTCATTTTTCTTAGAAAACTCTATTTTATTCATGTTTCTCATCAAATAACAATTCGGGGTTTTTTTGTGAAGCTGTAAAGGTCAGAATTTCAAACAACAAATTTAATTTCCTCAACACATGCAAGTCATTTAGGAACAAGGAACCAGTTTCTGTGTGACCTTTCGAACAGCAAGACAACCAATGACATAGATATTTCTTCACAGAGCAATAAGCTCAAGAAACTGTTTCTGTGGACTGTTTCTATATGGGAAAACACGTTTGGGAATTCTGTAGACCTAATAAGATTTTAAACTGAAATAAAAGGTCATAGATGAACGATTGGTTTACTGTAGCACCACTACAACTGTTAATTGTCTTTATGCTGGTGTTAGGTGCGGTGGGGGAGCCTAATGATTAAAGTGTTCTCTTGTAACACCAAAGACCTGATTTCGATTCCCTACATGGGTAGAACATGTGAAGCCCACTTCTGGTACCGCCTGCCATAATACTGCTGGAATGTTGCGAAAAGCAGTGTAAAATCAAACTCAAACATTCCGTAAGCTGAGGTTGGACCGTCTTGTCGTGGGTTTGAATCTGGGGTTCATCCTGATAGTGATCTGTTCTCAAGGTTCCACCTGAATGATGACTGCCAATGACTTTTGTCCCACAGTGATTTCTTCCCTCTTTAAACTGACTTTTGCTGATATAGCCGAAGAATTTGCAAAGTGGCATTAAACCAATGTCATTTACTCAGTGCCACAACTGGCACCAAGAATGTTCTGTCTGTCAGGATTGGTGGCAGATGTGTATGGTGCATTGTGGTCCCTGTCTACCAGAAGATCTGGCAAGTGAACCCTGTGTACAACAGCAGACGTAAGACTCTTGAATTATGGAGTGGAGTAAAAAGGGCAAACTTTCATTGTGTTTACCTTATCAGATTTCAGCAGCGGTCTACTTGCTTTAGAGGATGAATGGCTCGTGAATACTTCATCAAATATTTCATGGTAGTTAGACACGTTCAGTTTAAGTTTCACAAGACTGTAAGAAGAATGTATGAACATTTATGCATTGTATTTAGATCTGTGCTCTTTCATTTACACAGTGCATCAAAGTAACTGTAATTTTTATGGAAGTGGTGATGTAATGTGCCTGATTGAAATTGTTGTTATTGCTAAGATTTAAGTGTCTGTTTGAAACAAAAAAACATCATACTGACAGTAGCTTTTGACATGGACATCACTACTCAAAGAAATACATTATTTGTTGTGGCAGCAGCAGTTTCACTGCCCTTGTGTCATCATCAGTAATGATTATAAATGCCATAAATGGCGACTATGCTTGACATAAGAGGCGTCTAATGGCATTGGGTAGTCAGTCTCGCTGACTTGGTTGACATGTCATTGGTTCCCACTTGGGCAGATCGATGCTCACACTGTTGATCACTGGATTGTCTGGTCCAGAGTCGATTATTTACAGACCGCCTCCATATAGCTGGAAAATTGCTGAGTGTGGCATAAAACTAAACTCAATCACTCACTTATACCTGCTTGATTCATTTGAACAGTTAATGCATTGTGGAAGAGTATTTATGGTCTTCTTCTTGATGTTTCTTGTCTCAAGAATTGTTTCCTTTTGACTAAGCACTACTGAACATGTGCCACGAAGATGGAGTGAATAGGAAGTTTGATAATGTTATCCACACTTGAGCATGGATGCAGGTGTATGTTATGACTCGGATATATATTCTGAGCTTTCCATAGACAGTCTTTTATAAAGTTGCTGCCTGCCTTGGAACTAGACACCCTTTCCCAAGATAGGAAGAGACAGAATAGCACATAGGAACACTCAGTGTCTATTTGTTGAGAAACTACTATAAACACATGGTACAGTTTGAGCCAGTGCTACAGGCATCTGATACACTATACAACATTATCTCACAGATGCACTGAGCCCTGTGCCTAAGTCAAACAGACATCTGCTGCCGACAAATGACTGAGTGGACTGAGACTTTCTCTGCACATCAGAAATACTTCTGTCATAGTTTTGCTACAACAGTGTAGGGACAACTGGTTCTGACCAATGACTGGTCTTTGTATTGGGAAGTGGGAGTGACTTGTGGTAGAGCAAGAACGTCTGCCACAAGCCACCAAGATGACTACAAGTTACATGTTTTTCTTCTACTTAAGTTGCATTTTCTATATATTCTCAGCATTTTGATATACATATATCTAAAAATGACTATCATTGAGAAAATATCCTGAATTGTGAAAAGTCATTTGCACATTTACCTAGAAATTTACTTCTAAAGCTTAGCAGCCAATATTTGGCGACAATACGTCTAAACCAATTACAAAAAATGTACAAAAAATACCAGTTTGAATTCTAAATTACCCAATTCCTCAAAATTTACAAAAAGTAAACATTATAATACGACAGTTTAGAGCAATAACAATTTTTCCCAATTCACCTCTTCTTGTGACCCCTGGATTAAACCCTGGAAGGTCTTCATGAATTGTGCGGTCACTGAAGCTGTACAGCTATCTGTAGGTGAGATCACACAAAGATAAAGTGCCATGCTTCTTGCTGTTACAGATGTAGTGGCATATTGACACAATGTATAAACCACACTGAAAGACTTCTCTTAAACCAGTCTGCTCTGATATCAAAGTAACAAATGAGGAAAAGGATGCTAATTAGCTCGTGGCAGTGACACAGTACCAAGTCATTGTTGGGCCAGAGTTAGCTAGTCGGGTTCCCAGCTGAAACGGAGATTGGGTGGTTTGATGTTGGTTTGTGTGTTAACCTACCACCAGGACATGGCTCAGTACTGATTTCAAATGGTCGTGGTTTTGTTGACTCACTTAGGAGTATGTGGAGTATTAAAGAGTATGAACCACCAAGATAATAAAGGTGTATAACAATATCTATTCTTCAAAATGTTATTTGTCATTGCTTGTCTATAAGTGTTACTCTCCCTCTCTTTCTCTCTCTCTCAATCTATCTATCTATCTATCTATCTATCTATCTGTATATTCAAGATATTTCTCAAAAGCGTCTTGTTTATTCAGTGGGTTTATACATTACATACTACATAAGATTGATCTGTATGTTTGTACTTCAAACATTACACTTCATGTAATATTTGTATGTAATGAAACATTAGACTTCATATAGCAATCTTAATTAGCCTATGGGCTTTTGCTAAAGGTATCATATGTTATATTGAAATATGGATTAGTCTTTGAATTTATACATAGGATACTGCAATGTGTTTATATGGAAGGCACTGTTGTTAGTCTAAGGACTGATGGAGGCTAAAATGGAAACACATGAAAGTACAAGAACACGTACTTGATATATTTCCTGATTTTCACCCTCAGTATATATTAGAGTATGTGTTATAAAATATGGTACAGTATATTTAGAGAGAATAAGGTCTGGATGCCATCTGGCCTGTTTCTGTAAAGTTAAACTGTGGTAATATCCTTGATTACCTAATAATATACAGTCCACATTATCGTTAGAAGAGTAATTTCATTTCCAAGGTGGTTGTCAGGGTTACGCATTATTTAATGGTTTCACACTTTAGCATTTTCAATTTCGTTATCCCCTCCAGTTTTTAACTGTTTATCTCTAGCAATATGTCCAAAGTATTTGTGATTATATATTTTGTAAGCTGATGCTTCATTGTTAGTGCTGTCTGTCTGTGCACTGGGAATAAATAGTTTTTGCAAGTTTGGAAAATACAGGAAGAAATGAGCTTCACACCATGAGCTGGCCAAGTGCATATGTTTTTGTGTTGTTTATTTCGAGATGGGCTTCTGTTGTCTTGCTGGGCATGTGTATTTGGTCTGCTGTCTGAGAAGAGTTTTTCTCCTGCAGCATGCTGCCATATGTCACTTACAGACCTTCAGTGTTTGCCTGTCTCCAAATTCCTGAGACACTACATGGATTTAAAAAATGAAATGTGCCTCTTCATTTGTGGGGATTTTTGAAACATTTTTATAGAAGTGTGTTAGTTTGTATTAAAATAAACGAGGAGAGCGATATGTTTGAGGTATTCGGAATATGTTTTGTTTGGATAGTAAACATTTATTTCTTGTCTGTTTCAGATAAAACTTGTAAATATCAGCAGCAATGACATAGTAGATGGCAATGCGAAACTGACACTCGGCCTGGTGTGGAGTATTATCCTGCACTGGCAGGTGAGTGGGGAGAACTTGGTGTTACTTACTGTAGACAACTTGTCATAAAGCAGACTAAGTAATCAGGCCAATGACTGTATTGACTGCATGTATGCTCCTATGGCCTCAGGATCATTGGTCACAATATCAATCACCAGTTTTTCTTAGCAAGATTGTTTAGTGGATGCTATCACATAGATGGAGGGCGGTGGGGTAGACAAGTGGTTAAAGTGTTTCTTCATTGTGCAGAAGACCCAGGTTCAATTCCCCTAGTGGGTACAATGTGTTAAGCCCATTTCTGTAATATTGCTCAAATATTGCTAAAAGCGGCAAAATGCTCACTCACTATCATATAGATGGAACATTAAAGAGTGTAGCATTAAACGCCAAAAAAACAAATTTTTGGGGATGAGATTTTCTGTACATATGACTGGAATGGTTTATATGGTATGGTCTGGTTGTTGTAGTGCATATTCTTACTCTGACATTGGGGAGTCTAACTCTGCTTTGATGTACCTGTGTTCTAGAGATTGATAGCTCCCAGTTGAAACTTGCCATTAATATGTAGGGGTGATATAGTTGTCAGTAGTTGAGGACTGGTTTTTACATTTGTTTGATAACTCTTTTTTAGGTGTGTATTAGAAATGTTTAATGTGTTAATTGGATTAATTGTTCCATTGATATTCTCACCTTCACCTCTTTTCCTTAGGATAAGCAGAGTTACTCCCCTTAATTGAGAATTCTACAACCTCTCTGCAGATGTGTGAAAGATATGTTTCCTGAATGTCTTGAAGATGTCTTGAATGTGATTACTGTAATGTATGATGGCATCGGACAGTAGTAGAACGCGTAATAATGAACTGCTGTGTCAGGGGGGTTCTGTCATTGCTGGACTTTTGGGCAATATTGGCGAGATTACTCTTACTGAATGTTTGATGATGTTTGATTATATCAGCCACATACCTTTGAATGTTTGACCCTATTTTTCAGTGTTTGACACCATCAGACACACTAATGTTTGTTGTTGTTGCAGGTGAAGGATGTTATGAAGCATGTGATGGAAGACCTGCGTCAGACCAACCTAGAGAAGACCCTCCTGGCCTGGTGCAGACAGTGTACCAATGGGTGTGCTATTCCACCTGTCCCCCTTACAACTATCTCTCATAGTGACAAAACTTCATAATCTGTCTGTTATAAACATAACGCCCTAACATATCTATTTGATGTTTAAATATTTATTTTGTATTTGTATGTGTCTTGATTATATTTGAATGTTTTGTGGAGGATGTAGATGTTTTTCAGGTACAAGAGCGTCAGCATCAACAACTTCACCTCCAGCTGGAGGACGGGACTCGCCTTCAATGCCCTCATACACAGATTCAGGTAGGATAGACCTTGAAAGTTTCAGCTGATATATGTTCAAAACCATGAGCTTATTTCAGAGACATTTGAACGAGATCGCTATACACATGCAAGTCCTATAAGACGAGGAGCAAGCCTTATCATTGTTGTGAGTAAGGACGTAATTTAGAATTGTTAGAGAATTTAACGAATTGGAAGGTTACAGTATGTGGTCTAGCTAAATGTGGACTGTGTTCTTTATTGCTCATACTTTTAGTTTAAGCCTGCTGACTGTCTGAAATCTGATTTCATTTTTTGTCCATTTTGTAAAAAAAAAAAGAGACATGTAAATATGTACCATGTTGTCCTTTTTGACATTAGGAGAACTGTATTATGTGTTGTACATGTTTGGAAAGAAGTTGGAGTGTGCCAGCTCAAATTGGGACATGTCTTAATGTTTTGTTTCTAAGTAAATCTATGTCTGGGTTTGTTTCAGGCCTGAGTTGTTCACATATGAAGACCTACTGACCAATAGCAACCATGCTAACTTGGAGCATGCATTTCGCACTGCTCAGGACCACCTCGCCATCGACAGCTTGCTGGACCCAGAAGGTTAGTATGACTTCAGTGAAGGATTTCTACGTTTTAGAGGAAACAATAATCAACCATTGATATGTGTTAATATTTGCCTCAAATATTGTTAATTCAGTTAGTACACCCTAGCAATACAGGTACATCAGTACAATCCCATCATGGCCCCATTCCTCAAGGTGATCGTAGCACGACGATAGTCGTAAGTCAGTGTTAAAGTAAGGTTACGACTGTCATAGCGCCATGACTGCTTTGAGGAACAGGGTCTTGAATACATCCAACATTACACATCCAGCAGCACATGCCCTCAGTCCTTCACCACTGTTACATATTCATCAGTATTGCTCAAACAGTGCACCTCTTCAGTACACTTTTATCAATACCCCACTTTAGTTCACCTTCATCAATACATTCCCTTAAGTACATCTTATTAGTATATTCATTCTGAACACCCCATTGGTACACCTGTTCACTGGTAACCCTCCAGCTCCCTTTCATCAGTACACCTCCACCTGTACATGTCAGTTCATCCCTGTCAGTACACCTCCACCTCTACATGTCAGTTCAACCCTGTCAGTACACCTCCACATGTACATGTCAAATCATCCCTATCAGTACACCTTCACCTGTACACATCAGTTCATCCCTATTAGTACACCTCCACATGTACACATCAGTTCATCCCTATTAGTACGCCTCCACCTGTACATGTCAGTTCAACCCTGTCAGTACACCTCCACCTGTACATGTCAGTTCAACCCTGTCAGTACACCTCCACATGTACATGTCAAATCATCCCTATCAGTACACCTCCACCTGTACACATCAGTTCATCCCTATTAGTACACCTCCACATGTACACATCAGTTCATCCCTATTAGTACGCCTCCACCTGTACATGTCAGTTCATCCCTATTAGTACGCCTTCACCTGTACACTTCAGTTCATCCCTATTAGTACGCCTTCACCTGTACACTTCAGTTCATCCCTATTAGTACGCCTTCACCTGTACATGTCAGTTCATCCCTATTAGTACGCCTTCACCTGTACACTTCAGTTCATCCCTATTAGTACGCCTTCACCTGTACACTTCAGTTCATCCCTATTAGTACACCTCCACCTGTACATGTCAGTTCATCCCTATCAGTACACCTCCACATGTACATGTCAGTTCATCCCTATCAGTACACCTCCACATGTACATGTCAGTTCATCCCTGTCAGTACACCTCCACATGTACATGTCAGTTCAACCCTATTAGTACGCCTTCACCTGTACACTTCAGTTCATCCCTATTAGTACGCCTTCACCTGTACACTTCAGTTCATCCCTATTAGTACACCTCCACCTGTACATGTCAGTTCATCCCTATCAGTACACCTCCACATGTACATGTCAGTTCATCCCTATCAGTACACCTCCACATGTACATGTCAGTTCATCCCTGTCAGTACACCTCCACATGTACATGTCAGTTCATCCCTATCAGTACACCTCCACATGTACATGTCAGTTCATCCCTGTCAGTACACCTCCACATGTACATGTCAGTTCATCCCTATCAGTACACCTCCACATGTACATGTCAGTTCATCCCTGTCAGTACACCTCCACCTGTACACATCAGTTCATCCCTATCAGTACACCTCCACATGTACATGTCAGTTCATCCCTGTCAGTACACCTCCACCTGTACACATCAGTTCATCCCTATCAGTACACCTCCACATGTACATGTCAGTTCATCCCTGTCAGTACACCTCCACATGTACATGTCAGTTCATCCCTATCAGTACACCTCCACATGTACATGTCAGTTCATCCCTGTCAGTACACCTCCACCTGTACACATCAGTTCATCCCTATTAGTACACCTCCACCTGTACATGTCAGTTCATCCCTATCAGTACACCTCCATCACAACATGAACCTGCAGTTGTCAACTTTGGATGTTTCAGATGTGGATGTCAGCCACCCTGACAAGAAGTCCATCATGACCTACTTGATGTGTTTCTTCCAAGTCCTCCCCCACTCCAATATCACCGTGGAGGAAGTTGTGTCACCATCCTCCTCCGTCGTTGTAGATGAGTTTGAGGCCACCCCAACCACACCTGATATGGGGGACATGGTGACAGCAGAACCCATCCAGCCCACCGCTGTCAAACAGTCTGAGGTAGGAAACAATGCCTTTCTGGTCAGATCCTTCAACCTTCCTGCTGCTTGTATACTTTAAAATGGGTTTGCAGTTACCGCAGTGCTAACTCATCCACAGCTGGACTTGGATTATCACTGTACATATGATTTAGCTGGTGGTTGGGTAGCCTAGTGGTTGGATCATCCACTCATCATGCCGAATACCCAGGTTTGATTCCCCACATGGGTACAATGTATGAAGCCCCCTTCTTGTGTCCCCTGCTGTGATATTGCTGGATTATTTCCGAAAGCACAGTAAAACTAAACTCGCTGTCATTTAGGATGCAGATGGTACTGTTCCCAGTGATTTATGTAGGTTAAGAAATATCAGTTATCACAGCTGACATTTGTTCCCAACAGAGTCATTGAAACTGTCATGGTGTCCCTGCAGACAGGTTTCAATGTGGTGCTATGAAACTGGGCAGATTTTCATGCCATCAAGTGTTACTCTATTTAGCATTTGTTGAAACAGAATTGAACCAAAGAAACCCTCTCAGAGGTGACAGTCAAGATCAGCAATGTGACTACCTCCTGATCCTGACTCAGCTTCTGTTCACCTATTTACACACTTTCTCTTGTCACAAAGTCACATAGACCTGTGTTTACATGCAGCATTTCAAGAAGTTGCTAAACTAGACCCTGTTGAAGCAGTCATAAAATCAGCCAATATCCTCTTTTAAGGTTCAGTCATGGAGTTTGTCACTTTGTCAATAGAAGAAAGCAGTGTTTGGGTTTCTTTTAATTTGATGTTCCGCAATGACATATTATCTCATCTGTTGTAAGTCAGTATCTTGTTTGTCTTGTGTAACCATACATGTCTTCTGGGAGAGCAGTTCTAAAGTTTCCTGAACAATGAAATAGATACTATTTTTGATTCTGAAACTCATTCCCCTCCAGTCTGTCACATGAAGTGGTCCAACACTCCATGGAAGGTGAATGGAAACTTTAAAGACATGCTTCAGTGATCTTGGATCAGTTAGCATAGGATTTATTAATATCTATTCATATCAGGATTGAATGTTTAGTTCACTGTCTCATCAGTGTATCAGTCAGTGTGTTGTGTTTAGTTAAAATTTGGGTTGTACTAATATTGTACTTGTATTGAAACGGGACAGGGTTGTTCTTAGGTTGTATTTGTATTTAGATGAGATTAGGTTGCAGTTAGATTTTACTTGTATTTAGATGAATTTTTGTTGCACTTAGACTATACTTGTTGTGATTGGACCACGTTCCACTTAGACTATACTGCCATCGAGATGGGACCAGGTTGCACTTAGATTGTACTTGTATGTAGATAGGATTAGGTTGCACTTCTATTTTACTTGTATTTAGATAGGATTAGGTCGTACATGGAGGTAGAAGAACCTATTTTGATCAGGGAGTGATATTTGGGTCCAGACTGTTGGGGTAAACAGCTACTACTGGACAAGGATCAGTTCTTTTGTGATGTGATGATTATATTCTTTGCTTGTCACACTCATGATCTGTGTCGGTTACCTCAAATAGTTGAATGCAATGTCTGCAACCGGAGCCCCATAAAATCATAAGGCTGGAATATTGGTGAAGATGGCTTATAACAACACTCATGGTGACAATTCATGACTGTACACAAGTTGGGTACTCAGTGCTATGGAGTGTTATCTTGCCCCGCCAAGCAAATAATCTTTTATTTCCGGTAACCTCCATTCAAACCTGTTCCTCCCTTTAAATGCGAGAATTAGCTTAAAGTGTCTGAAATGACTCATGACATTTTCAACCTACATGAACTAAAGAAAATATGCAGTTGTCAACCAAATTTGTTTGTGAAAATTTGGATATTATTTTCGATGAAAATGGAAACATGAAAACAATTTCCTCCTCCCTTCCCTTCCCCAACCCCCTTCCCCCATCCCCAACCCCCTTCCCCCACTTCCCCCATCTCCATGTCTCTCCACTCCATGTCACCATGTGAATCTTCCTCACATCCACACAGCCACTATTCCTCTAACTTTCATTTTACTTTCCCCATCCCAATGTCCTCAGATGACAGCCCCAAGCCTACCTATACCCCGCCTCCCTGGTGTCCAACCCTCCCTCTGTACCTGTCTCCCTCCACGCATGACCCAAGGTCAGAATGATCCAAAATTTTCATTCCTCCCACATGTCCCAATATCAAACTGCCCCACCCCTCCTCTTCCCTTCCCCATGTCCCCATAAGACTGCTAAACACACACACCCCACACCCCACCCCTATCTGTCAGATCCTTGCTGTGCCATACCTCTCCATTGTGTCTTCCGGGCCTTTATGTCCCCATATCAGAATTCCCCATCCCCCTCTGTGCCAGACCCTCCTCCATGCCTCCAGGTCAGCGTGCCCCAGCACAGACATCCAGGCTTGCAGCTACAGCGTGGATCCCCCATGAGGAATGATGCACTTCGCGGCACTTCCCATCCACACAATCATCAGAGTGGGAGTCTCCATGATATTGTCATCAGTTCCACTCTCAGAGGAATTTTAATTCCTCAATACCTCAAAGAGCACTTAAGCACCTCATAAGGTTTAGCATGCTGGTGGTTTTTAGGATGTTTGGGTAGACTAAGGAAAAAGGCTTTAGGGTATGCAGGAAATTAGAAACATGGAACCATGAAGTGGGGATAGCGTTGTAGCCTTTCAGGTTTTTGAATAACTTGAACTGAATCCTTTTGTAACTCAGGAGCAATTATTTCAGTTTTTTAACCATGCAGATACTTTACGGCAGACATATATTTGATATGACCACAGTGGACAAGTGATGGAATGGGACATATTGTTTTATTCTTGATTGGTTTCTCAGTTTGTCTCATGATTGAAGTATGTAGTCAAACCAGACTAGAGCCACTGTGTTACTCTGAAACAAACACATCTGTCTGTCAACAATGACTACTGACTGACAACACATGATTGTTTCTCTGTAGGATAATTTATGAAAGACACGTACTTGGTTCAACGGTGGACTGATATTTATCATACAAAACTGGCTTCCTCAGGAGACAGGGCTTCAACAAACTGTATCTTGATGCATTCAGGACCATTGTGATGTCATCCAATATCATGATGTCACAAAAGAAATGACATCACTAATCTGTCGGCCACTGAAGCTGGCTAGCACCAGGGTTTACATTCAAAATTCTGAATATTTGTGTTCATGGACCCATTGATAATTGTTTTAGTCCAATTCTTCTCAAGCTTGGATGGTTCAAAGTGTAAAGCCCATTTCTGGTTGTCTGCACCATACATGTGCTCATTGGTTTCATAAATGTAGTATTTGTCTTGAACTTGCATCCCTTCCGTCTTTCTCCCACATTAGTGAGTGAGTGAGTGAGTATGGTTTTACACCACTCTCAGCAATATTACAGCAATATCATGGCATGAGACAACATAAATGAGCTTCACACATTGTACCCATGTTGAGAATCAAACCTGGGACTTCAGTGTAATGAACCAATGCTTTAAGCACCAGGCCCTGTCCCACGATAAACTAACAGGTCAGTGGGGTAGCCTAGTGGTCAAAGTATATGCTCATCATGCCGAAGCGCTGGTTTTAATTCCTCTCATGGGTACACATGGTACTCATTTCTGGTCTTCCCACTTTCATATTGCTGGAACACAACTAAGAGCGACATAAAACTAGACTCACTTATTAAACTAATATTCTGTGATTTTAATGGAATACTATTCACAGCTTTAACAAATGTCATTATACTGTGTGCCTATTCCATTTGTTTGGAGAGACACTGTGATTGATGGGGAATACATCTTAAATATTAGTATGTGTGAGATTTGAAGTTTGTAGACACAGAAGATCAGGAATGATGACATTTGGCTTTGACCGAATACATCTTTAGTAACCTTATCCAATTTCTTTCTGGAGGGTATTGCTGCATCTATGATGAAACTTACGGGTTTTGGATTTCATCCAGTGTAGAGGTTTGTGGCAGATAAGGGGTGTTATAAATGAAACACATCAAGCTAGGATGTCCCAGGAAGAACTATATACACTGCAAGTATACCTTTGGCTGTCGTGAACTCTGACTTTTGTGGGACAATTTTTGCTTCATTCATCTTTGTTGCTGGAAGCTCCTGATCATGCCAGACAACAGGTGTCTGATAGTGTTTGCTGCTTTACGATTAAGAATAGAAAGATACTTGGCAGCTAAAATAGCTTCAGTCTTGTCTTGTAACCAGAAGGCTAACCTACTCTATAATGGGATGAAGGTTGTTGGACATAGTGACTTGGTTGATATTGTACTCAACAGTGTGGATCATTGTTCATAACATCAGTCACTGGATTGTCAGATTGAGACCTAATTATCTACTGGCCAGTGGTACATAAGTGAAGTATTTGTAGAAATGAAGCTGTTTTGTCTCAAACAGAGCCTTGTTGTATTTTTCAAGGTACCAGGAGTAGAATATAATGAGGTTCACACATTCTGGTGTGTAAAGTGCAGGCTACCTTTGAATTATGTTGCCTAACCCTGTACCGTCATGAAGTTTGGAGTTAGAGTAGGTCTTCAGCAACCCAGCTTGTCGTGGGAGGTGATTTACTCTGACATGCTCTATGCACACCATCCCAGTTCCATGAATATCAGTGCTCATGATATCAATCACTACATTTTCTGATCCAGATTATTTACAGACATTATGTAGCTTTTGTTGCTTAACTTCTAGTGTCCCACAACAAGTCAGGAACTAGTTATCCAGCACCAGGCAGAAATGTTATCTTACCTCACACATAAATGTCGCTCTCTGATTGGCTGAGCACTCTTCTATTATTTTCAGTGTACCTGGTGTACAAACAAGGTGTATTTCAATGCACCCCATTGCCAATGGCAACTTGCTTGGTACTTCATGGTTGTACTTCTTTATATTGAACATTCAGTGCTTCAAACAGCTCACAATTAACATTGAGGTGTCCAGTAAGATAAATATGTTGCTCACTGGTCCTTCGGGGACCATGGGTTGAGATACCCTTCGGGCTCAGGGAACATAAACAAACATCAAGGTTACCTCAACCCATGGTCCCCTCGTGACCAGTGACCAACTTATAATGTGTCACCGTTTCAGCTGTCTAGGAAATGTCCCTTGTGATGTAATGGTATTCACATGGTCTTAAAAGAAGACAAGATTTGGTAATATTTCACAGGGGACTTCAATACTGTTTTGAATCCAGTGTTGACAAACAATAAAGGAATTGGGATGACATTGTCCAAGTGTACCAAATTGAAAATTGAATGCGTGCATTATATAACGCTATTAGATCAGTGCATACTGGATGAAGCTTTTAAAAATTGGTTAATATTGTGTTAATAAATATGTGTATTTTAATTCAGAATGAGCAAGATTGGGATATTCCAGAATTTGTGATATTTGTAAACTATTTGGGGATAAATGAGTTGAAGGTTTCACTTGTTTTTTATTTACATAGGACTTCTTAGTTCCTTGAATATCAAGATAATGGTGTCCATTCAGCATAGGGAAGTTAGGGATGTACGAATTTGTAATAATATTAATAGCAATAATATTAATAATACTAGTAAGAGCAACAACAATCTTAATTTTCCTTAATTTAACATTATGTACTCTAGCATGTGCTGTGAAAAGTTGCATAGTTTTATGTATGAAATTCAAAACGACTGAATAAAGTTTAAACCTCATCTAAATAAAGATGTCTAAATGTTGCAAGAAACTTACATTTAAGCAATTATTTATATGCAAATCAGCATTAAAAATTTACTTACATATCTGTGTAAATGTAAACACTAATATTAATTAATAGCCATGTATGTACATACCGGAAAAAGTGATTGTGTAAGGAGGAAATTGAAAAGGAAGGAGATGAATAGTGACATTAAGCTACAATTACATGACTTCTACAAGAAATCCAGTATTACTGTAGCAATTCTTTTATGGCCACCGTCCTCCTAGACACTTTATAGTAATCCTATCAATCAGGTAGTTGTTAGTAGCATAACTGACGTCGTACTCGCCGCCTCGAGTCAGCATATCTGGCCCAGTGTCTCTGCTACAGTGCTTGTAATCGGTTCATACCACCTCCCTGTCTCCAGTCAAGCAGGTGGAAAACCTACCTGTTAACAACTTCTATTGTAAATTATATAACAGCATGATTAATGATCTAACCGAGCTCCCACAGAAGATCTGATGAAAAGCCAGTGTTGTGGAAACAGTGGAGTTTGGGAGGCGGACATGAGGGGCTGTACAGGCACGCGAGTCAGCTAGCCTTTGGAGTGTGTACGTCAGATTATTCAGGGTGGGCTAAGTGAGGGATCAGTGCGTTAGAAACCGTCTTGACCCATATTACCTGGCCTGATTGCACATGTTTCTGTTGCTGAGTGTTAACTGTGAAAGGTGCTATAATGACTGTGCTAATGAGGATTACATGGAAATAAGTTGTTCGTATTGGATTGTATATTTCACAGGTGGGTGATATGAACATGGTTTGTTTACATATTTGCTGGTGTGGTGTATATTGCTTGTTATACTATGTTGTTAGGTGATATGGTAATTAGCACGTGGTCATTCTGTTGAAGGGAAATATGTGAGGGAACCACTGTGATGAAAGAGAACGTACTTATGGCTGAAGAATTCTGAAGGGACATGGAGGTTAACACTAACTGTCAGTTCAGGAAATAGAATCACAGTGAAATTAACAACTGTACTGAGTCTGTGGTAGTAAATATTTGATGCAGTTGTGAAACTTTTGAAGCCGTTGTTTTTATATAATGGGATTTGATTTGTTCATTTATCAGTGAATGAAGAGTCTGTCCTACATTTAGTCTGTTACTAGTTATTGATTGTACAGAGGCATGCTGATAAAAAAGATAACATAGAAAATCATTTAAAGGAAAGACACAGCTATTCCTATGAAAAAGAAATGCCCAATACACTGCATAGGTCTGAACACCTTTGATTTCAAGTAAATCATGTTTGATATGATGCATTAAAAACTGTAGGATATGCTTCACTCTATTTATGCTGGATATGCTAGATATGCATCTATTTCTTAGATCAAAACTTCAGGACGATGTTGATGACAGTGTTTCACGAGAACAGCAGATATTTGTATGAAGCAATTTTAGCAATGGGCTGACTTCTATGCAAATAGTACTACTAAGTGGACAACTTGTCATATTTGAATAGTGTGTGGTGTAAAGTGCTGCTTCCCTCACAACTCATGATGTTTGTTCATTTGTTGGAGTGACAAGGTAGATGTATTTGAACAACACACTTCCATTGATAGTTTCCTCAATTCAGTGTTCAGTACAAATGGCTGACAACTACAGTAGGCTGGTATGTAGGGTATTTTCTGATGTCCCTTCGAGGCCTTCACATCTATGCAACTGAGTAGAGTTCGAGACCAGGGGCTTGCTCTCATTAATTTCAGCAGCGTGATGGATGCCATTAGGACAGTCTTCAACCCTGTTGTTCTGTGTGGAGAAACCCTCAGCACATGATGCATACTACTACTGAAAAGAAGTACAAGCATATTGTGTTTCTTATATATGCTTTTTCATTGTTACTTAACTGTCTTAGCCTAAGCAGATTAACTATAGTTAGGAGAGTTAGGCTTTTTCTTTACCATTCATAACTTGGGTGTTAATTACCATCCTTTGATATCCAGCAATACAAATTGAAGAACTGACATAAGATTAAAAGTATTTATAAATTACCAAGGCTTGAGGTTGTTCAGTAATTTTAGCAATGATTTCCAGTTTATAAAAGTCAGATAACACCTGTTCACATGCAAAAAGAGTTAAAACTACTGGAATTTATATCAAGGTATGAGTAACAAAGAGATTTTTACACTTGCTGATTCCCCATTATTTTACATGAGTCTCTTCACTGGGCTAGTAAAGCTTTGAGTTTGGTTATAATCCTGCTTTAGATTAAGAGTAGTAACTTCCAGGTTGTGTGTGCAGGGTGTATGCTGCCTGTCAAATCAGACAAAATGATGTGTGTCTTGAAAGTACAACTACAGAAAGACTCCATTCACTTTCTATTGATGCATTCAGGTGCATTAAACTCAGATGAAAAAGAGTGCTCTTTGTATGGTTGCTGTTTGAATGCATTGCTTTTGTTCAACACGTGATGGTTTCTAAGCATGACAGCAATGAAAAGAACATGAATGTTAGATGGTGTCCATCGTTTACTGATGCTGGATTAAAGTGGTTTGTTAAGAAATGGCTCGAAATTGACAGGTAGTTGTGAAATAGACGTGTGGGTGGAAACGTTGCAATGTTGTGATAACACTGATGAATGAAACGACTGTTACTGACGTGTGCATCGTGTGCAGGAACATGGCTGCGCGCTTGTCACCACTCCTGGCATAACTTTAATGTCTTCAGGGCTTGTTCCACAAAGCGATCGTAACCCTAAGATGATCCTAACTCCCATACTTTAACATAGACTTACGGCAATCATAGCATTGGCTTTGTGGACCAAGGCCCACATTATCATCACTGTCCCTTGCTATCCATTGTGTTTTTATATTTTTTTATATTTTGGTGTCTAAATATAAGGTTACATTTTAACTTTCATGACACACTTTCACTGGAAAAAGTCCGTTCATCCACCTGTTGCTGGTTTCTCCGTCTCTCCATGTTGTGATCTGAAATTATGTTTTAAGCCAAGAATCCAGCTATTTCTTTCAAGTGCAATCTTTCAGCTTTTCCACCATTCATTCAGCTTTTTATAATGCACACATCTACTCCTCATTTTTTGCTATTCATTCATCCACTAGTCAGTCATTCATCCCAGATTCTATTATTCTTCGAGGTATCATTTATATTAAAGTTTTTTTATATACCTTAATTTGATTCCTAGAACTTGAAATTCATTCTCGCATGTATTCATTCACCTTGATTTATATTTCATAAGGTTATTCTTGCTTTCTTTCCTTCCTTCCTTCCTTCCTTCACCTTAATTATAATTTCAGTAAGTCATGTGTTCATTGGTTTGATCATTTGTTCATTCATTCAGTCAGTCACATACCTGCAAATATTTACTTACCTTCATTCTTTCATCCATCATCTTCCAACAGTCCTTCATTCCTGTATTAATTGATTTGCCACTGGCATCATCCTCCCGGAGTTATCGTTGGATGCAGAAGTAATCTCCAATCAGACAACAGTAAACTAGCAGAAAGCCCCTCACACAGGTGCCACGTGGCAAGATGAAAACAGACCATTGCATAATTCCTTCTACCTGACAGGCATAGTCTGTACTGGAATGCGTAGGATGCTGCTGCCCTTAGGGAGTCCGAGGTTGTAGATGAGATGTCATGTGACTTCTCTGGTTAAACACTGAAAAATCTACAGGTTGTACTTTTTCCTGAGGCACATTTTGTTGATTAAAAGTCAACAAGGTTTCTGCTGCATTAGACAGAGAAACCAGTTGAGATATTTTCAGAAATTTGGAATTTTTGGTTGTATGACAAACACATCAAGATAGGCCAAGTGATAAACACGTTAATGATTCTGCAAATGTGTAGAAGATAAGGATGAGAGGTATTTCTGATAGGGAGGGTTTAAATATAGACCGAATTGATGGTGTGATTGAGAGAAAGTATAAGGCAAGTGAATAGAAGAAAAATGCTATATGGGAAAAAAAGGATTGGAGGAAAGGACAAAATTAAAGATAAACAATGAAGGTAATATTTTGTTTGGTAGGAAAGAAGTGAGAGATGAGAGGATGAATGATAACAGCAGTGAAGTGATTAAGTCATAGCACATATAGATCTCAACAGCTGTATGGTGTAAACATTGAAATATGTATCTATGATATATGTAAGATATAACACTTTTAAACCATAAAAGGATATATGAGAACATTGAAATATTTGTCTGTATGATACATGTGGGTAAACTTGAGGTATAATGTTATCAAGGATGCACTGTAGTGATGTGGGGTATGGAAGCAATGTGTCAAGCTCACACAGACAAGTGCCATCGCTGAGATGTGCAATATGCTAAGTCAGCAGAATATCTCTCTGGCAGAGGACATTGATTATGCTATGTATATAAGGCCACCGAAATGTGCTGTCTTGTATGTCAAGGCTGTGTCTACGATATTTTGTGGTTTGACATTCAGATTAACAATATCTGTAGGAGTGAAACATTTATTTGTGATTATTTATACATTTTATGATAATATTATCAATTGAATTTGCAGATTCTTAACATGTTTTGTATCAGTATTCTCAATTAAATTTGCTTTTATGTTATTTATTTAATCAATTTTCTTAAAAACACAAGTCTGGAAAAGAAATAAACATGCCCCAAAGAAGTAAAACATCATGGTTTTAAACCACAAAACCAACATGGTTAACAACAAGCAGTGTTCTATGGATCTACAGTTTCAATATTATTTAAGTGTATCGATAGAACCCTCTCCATTGTTGATCACATCAGGTCTGTGAAGGTCTGGATTAGAGTATTGGCCTTCAGTAACCCATGCTTGTTGTGAGAGGCAACTAACACGATCAAGTGGTAACTGACTTGTTTGACACATGTCATTGGTTTCCTATTGTGCAGATCAATGCTCATGCTGTTGATCACTGAATTGTTGATTATTTACAGACAACTACCATATAGCTGAAATATTGCTGAGTGCAAAGCTAAACTCACTCACTCATCAAACCATTTTCTAGATGCCCTCAAACAAGTTACCAATATGGTTATCATATCCTGTTCACAGCGACCACATCAATCTGTTTGTGCACCAGCAACAATGAGCTAAGCAGGTAGTCATGTCATGAGCTGGATGTTTAGGAAGTGTTACATTTTCTGGCTGTCCAGGCACAAAGATCTTTTACTCATCACAGAGCTGAGATTAACACTATTTACTTAGTTACAAAGGTTTTTTCTGATTTCACATTTGTGGCATGAAACCCACCTCCCTCACTCACTGAGCGTTGTGTGTTGTAAGTGCAGAAGAGCAGGTACACAGGTAGCTATCTGACAGGTACGAAGACTGTCCACCCAGAACACAGTCGGACGACGCCAGCACACATCTCAACTGTGTCAGATAACACGGCTGCAGATAACATTCTGTCAGGACTGTCTTCTGAGGCTAGAGATTCAGAACAATATCCGATGAACTCGACTGGTCAGTGTTTTGATGACATTTGCATAAAATATTTATTTCCTTTATGGTTCAAGTTGTCTGTATCCTTTGATGCATTGACATTGGTGGATGTATAATTCTGTTATTCCTTGTCATCAGGTGAATTATATATTGATACTGTACAGTACTGTAGAGATCCATTGCAGTCGTGTTTCTGAACCAAGCATGCACCCAACTTTACTCAGTGGGAGCAGAGGGGTATTTTAGTATTTCATCTTGTGATACCTTAATTACAGGTGTCATTGATTGGAAAGTTTAGAGTCATGATATATCAAATAATAATAAAGTAGGTCTACATGTGCAGATTTCTGTCAGGATCTGCAATTAAATAACATAATGCTGTTCCATTAAATGTTTTAATTTGGCATTTCTGCCTTATTGTCCATCTTAACCAAAGTAATCTTTACTTTAAAGCTTCCTCTGCTGTGAAACATATTATTTGTGTTTGTCAATTATATTAATGTGGTATTGACAGTCAAGATGTATACATTAGAACCTTGGCATACATAGAGTTGGCAACTGCTACTATTTTTTGCAAATTGCTACAAATTTTAGCCTCAAACGACGCCAATACAGTTTCACTAGAAATTCTATGAAATTGCAAGAAAATTAATTAAAATTAGGAGTCATTCACAAAATCATATATTTTTGTTGATTGAATACATTTTCACCAAAAATGGACAAGAATAAATGTTTCTTTAAGTGGCATTTTAGAATTTGGTATGAGGATGGTGAAGACTTTTATGGATAGACAACATCTTTCTTGCAGTGGATGCGACATTTCAGGGTGGTTTCTAACACTGCTATCAAGCATCTTTTGCTTGATAACAGTCTTAGAATCAACACCGAATTGTTGCATCTACTGCAAGAAAGAAGTTGTCTATCCATAAAAGGAGAAACGTAATGCTGATAATTTGGAAATCTGCTTTTAGAAGTATGTGAAATAATTGCTTCAGATTTGAAGTATTTAGTTGACTGCGTATTTTATCGTGAAACTACAAATTCTGATCCTTGAAACTACTTTTTGCAACACTTCAGGGTTGGGATGTGTATACATGATAATTCCTTCCTTCCATGTGTATGGGAGAGTATTGTTTCCTGTGTTTCACTGACCCAGGGAGTTCTTCCTTATCACCTTCGGCCATAGTTTACACTGATGAATGTACAGGTCAGGCGATGGTGACGGCTACACTGTGTATGTCCAGCCAGTGACCAGGCGGTGTATACAAACCATAATTACCTACCTCCATAACATATTAACCTACTGAACCTTCCATGTAGACTATCTGGCTGATGTTGAGGTACTGCCATGCTGGAGGTATGTCGAGGATGCTATTCTTCAAACAGTTAACCTACTTGCTCACAGATTGTTGATTGTACAAGTATTTGGAGGAGAAACATTATGTCAGTTTCCTTGACTGTGTAAATATTTAGGCAGGTAAGAAATTAGTGGCAGGATTGCCTACCTTGGGGATAGTGAAGCTTGTATCACAACGAGGAAGTGATGTGAGCAATGAGTGGAGGAATGAAGCCCGCATTATTCACCATGTGTGTATAATGTGAATATTTTATAACAAGGCAACAGCTTCAGGTAGTTTTTTTAGTTATTGTTCATAAGATACATTGATAGTGAAATCATACCTGCAAGATTCGTGATTGTCTTTAGAGAATATTCACTTTGAATGTTTATATTAGCGTCTTTAAATCAGATACGGAAACATGTCCTCTGCATCTGGGAACTCTTTGATGTATAACATAGTAAGCTCTGTTCAGAGCATATTTCATTAACATGTTTAACTGCCTTAACATCTCACCATAACTTTTTATATCTTATATGTCTTTTAAGAGGATATTTAATTTCTTGTATGCCCAATATACAATGTCTGATTTTTCCTCTATTTAGAGACGATGAAAAGAGAAACATCAATAAATAATGGGAGGCTTTGGGAAAACATTACACTTGATCCCAAAGCAGTGCAGTCGACAATTTATTGTCTGATTGTTATTCCGACATTCTGCATCCACACATCCCTACGTCAGTTTCAGGTCAATCACTCTGGGTTAGGGACACATTAAGAAAGCATTTTTCACTATCATTCCGTGAACATGGTAGATTGTATCGATGCCCCAGCATCCCCCCATTGCACCATACTGCCATTAACTGCCTCTCAACACTTCCCTCCTCAGACTATGTATCCCTCTCACTCTCTCTCTCTCTCTCAGACTTGCTGTGGGAGAGTTCCACATGCAAGTGCTGTGCTGTAATCTGATACATCGCACTGATAACTGCATGGTGTTTTTTATCCTCCCAGCAGTTATTTTTGAAAGTGTTGTTGGAGCCTCGGCCTGTATCCAGCTCATACTCACTACCTGTGTCCAATCTCTGTTTTCGTGGACATGGGGTTTTCCCATCCTGCCGACAAAACACACTGTTTTCTTGACTGTCTTTGAGAGTTGAAAACATCAATTGTTTGTGTTCAGGCACTGCCTCACTGGGGGAGGATAACATTGGAAGTGAGAGCTCTGTTGGAATACTAGATGTTCCGGGAGTCTATTTTCGTGTGTGTGTTAATTTGTTCATCAACCAAGGTACCATGAGGGTGGAGTTTAATTGTGCTGTGTTTGAATTACCTTCTACAGATTTAGCAAACTCAGCAAATCTGTTGCAAGTCTGTGATCAAGGTGAGATATATCAGGGAGTCGACAATGTTTACAAGTTTAAGTCTCTTAACTTTAAGTAAGTATGCATTTGTCTTGATGGATTTACAGTTATGTTGGTTTTAGAAATATGTGATGGTTGGTTTTGTATTTTCAGTATTCAAGTTCCGGGGCAGGGGGAGGGGGGCTCCAGAACTGGCCATGTTTGTTTACATGAAAAGCCTGTCGGGAACTGATGCTAAAGTGTTAAGATGTTTTTTTGTGACAGTGTGTTATGTTATTGAGACGTGATGATAAGCTAAGGTGACATTTGTGTTGCATTTTTCATTGTGAGGATTTTGCAGACTGACAACACCGTCAGAGCTTCCAACATTGTCTCTTGAATTCAACTCATGTATTTATGTGACTGTCAGTATTAACTGCAAGACCCACAGGTCATCGAGGGCATACTGATGACTGATGATGTTCATGTGATATATGGAGATTATTGCATGGAGATGTCTCATATACAGTGTACATAGTATGTGAAACAAATGTCAGAGATCTTGTATTTCCTAAGCAAGGGTTAAGACATAAATTCTTCCATGATTTTAACAAAACCAATATGAGTCCATTTGATGTAATACCCTTTTTTCTTAATTGTAACATATTTCTTAATAACATATTTCTTAATTGTTTCCCATCAGAAACATGTCTATCAAATTATAAAATCTTTATTGTCGAATTTGGTCAGCAGTCTTCAGATATCTTGTTATAGTGTGAGCGTCTTTGAGCACCTGAGCTTGGTGTTGGCACTTTGCAAATATTAGCATAATGATGATAATAATAATAATAATTCCTGTCTCACATTACTATGATGTCAACAATGACATCTTGATCAAGAAAACAGTCCACAAGAATATTCACACAAGATCACATATGATGTTTATGAACTTGGTTATTTGTTATTTGTTATTTGATAACTGGTTATCACCTGGCAGTAGTCACCAATTATTGTTAATGTAGGTATGGCACTGGTCACCCAGCAGTCATGTGGTGGTTTGGTCTCTCATGTTTGGATCCTAAACCAGACTTTAAAAAACCTTCTCCTTGAGGATTGCAGACTGGCAATCTGATGAATTTTAATGTTATAATCAGTCATTATGACAGGATGGAATTTAGTTTCAGTAGATGTAAACTTGGTTTTTGCAGTTGAGGCATAGGAAGGGAATCATGGGATTGCTTCAGGTGATAGTGGTTGAAGGATAAGGGATAGTCGGCGGAGGATGGTGGAATGGGGATAGGGGCTGGTAGACTGACGCTTTTCCCCGAATATATATAATTTTCATAGTAACAAATTAACCCAATTAAAAGGAAAAGGAGCTCTTGATTGTTGGGAGACCTGAATCTTAAGAATGTAGACTTACTTCATTTAGGGGTTTGTTACAGAGGGAGTGCTAGGCTCATGAGGCCTAGTGGAAATATTGTGGTTCAGGTACTGTCGGACAGACTAAGGGGCTGGTTCCCTGTGGCAGTATAGACATCAGTAGACAATAGTGAAAAGATAGCCTGGTTGTGAAAATGTTGATCAGTACGCTAGACAGACAGGTTCAAATCATTAGATTCATGCTATGTGGGGAACTTATAATTCCTTCATTTCTTAATATGGATGGAAAAAAATCTGGCTACAAATGTAATGAATATCAGACCCCAGTCTTGTAATTCTGTTGTAAAGCAGGAATTCCAGTTACAGTGGGTTTTATTTTATTTTGAACTATGCACTTTGAATTGTCAACATTTGATTGTCGGATAAAGGGTTTAGTTCTGACAATGTTTTTTGTCATCCTGCATGACAGTGGAATGTTTAATCTGATGCATCGGGTGTGTTAACTTTGACCTTTTGCTTGCAGGGTTGTAATTTGACACAATCATTCTTTACCTCCAGTATCTCCTTATTTTCGTTTGTTGACAAATCAAATGACAGCATTTCAGGGAAAGAAATCAGAACATTTGTGGACTTGACATCTAAAACACACACATCGTTCACTTATTGTAGCTTAATAGTATTAGATTCTTCTTTTACACGAACATGACCTTCACCTCTGAGCCAGCTAAATGAATAAGGATGAAAAGATGTTAGAATTAACAAGTAAGTATTCCAGCTCGGGGATGTGTAGTGCCTAGGGAAGTTTCTGTGACATCTCAATCTCATGAGGGCAATTTCCTTGCTCTCTATAATTACTGATTTACCCTTTGTAATGATTTTTGGTCCTTGACTGTGTAAACATTGATCTGTTTCTAAGTATTTTTCTCAACAAGTCTTTTAATTAGATTGTGATGAGACTGTGTGGAAGTGTTGCCTAGATTATCGGATTGCATAGCAACGTACACTAATGGATCGCAGTTACAGAACACACAATGTCTTGTATCTATGCTTAATCTGTGCCGTATTAGAAAGTGTATATACATTCGGTTACTACTTACCTGTGGAAGATACTGCAGCGTAATATTTTGACAAGTGTAATACTGCTAGATATATCATGTTGTAACAGTTACAGTTTGGGCATCACGATGCCGATGCATTGGTATTAAACCTTGCTTGATTTGCAGGAAATTGATATGAGAGTCATCACACTGTCGGCAATCTCTATCTATTTATGTGTTTAGAGTAATAACAGAATACTAGACTGCACTCCATGAAATACCATTTTCATTAAACTTTGTTTCCCTTTTTTGATACCAGATCATTAACTCGTTTACCAAAATTGCTATTACATAAAAGGTCATTTAGTAACCTCTGTTTATGACCTTGTAACATTGTAGGTGATGTGTTACCTGCAAGTAATATATAGATGACATTTACAAAAGTTGACATAAGATGATGTGAATATTTTAAGTGTGCAGATGTGACCGCCCTGAATGAACATAGCTTTAGTCATCTAAGATGACTTTCTGAAGTAAATTTAGTACTAGCACTAACAAGTATCTGTATATATTGGGCTATAATGGATAGAGTTCGCTTTTCACACCAAAGATCTGGGTTTGATTCCCTACATGAATACACAGCGTAAAGCCCCTAATCTGGATATTGCTAGAATGTTGCTAAAAGCAGTATAAAACTAAACTCACTCCCTCTGTATATATAATTCTGATTCAAAGAAACATATATTAATTGAAATTAAACCTTAGTGACCTGGAACATTCAAGCCTGAACCTGAAGAAATCTAGACTTGCTTCACTAAAAACTTTAGCATTTCAGAAAGGAATGAGCAGAAGAGAAAATAATGCTCTTGAAGGTCTCTTAGACAGAATGTAGTCTAGTTCTAATCTTGTTATATTTATACTGAAAGTACAGACTTGAATGAAATTGTGTTGCACTGAGAACAAATGCCCTGATGACTGTGGAGCTCTTATTGAACATGAAATGAAACAGTATTTAATGATCTTGCCTGAAAGCTGACAGCTGAGTAGTTTTCATCACTTCAAGCATGTGGTATCACTTGGAACATGTGAATGGGGAGGCTAAATTTGACACAAGGAAGATAAAAATCTGCTAGTTTTACCTCTTAGAGATGTCTTCCATTCATACTTCAATAAAGCTGTGCACATCCCCAGGATGTCAGCCATCTTGCGTCATGACATTTGAAGGGAAACTGTTCCAATCAGGATGTCAGGAGCTAGCAAATATTTTATGGAAGTAATCTTCTTTTAACTGGTAACACCTGTACCTGGTGTACTATTAGGTCAGGAAATGATTTCCTATTTGTGGTCTTTTGTTTTTTAAATAATTGGTATGAATTAAGTAAATGTATCCTGAACCCAAGTTTTGGATGAAACAGTGGAAGCTGTCAAAACCAGCATCTGTCCAATCCAACAAGTTGTCAACACTGGCATAAAATCTCAGTCCCATCCATGGCTTGTACATTTACCATCAGCTCTACAATCCCACACTTTATCTGAACCAGATAATTTCTTCAGTCCCAATGAGTGCCGGTTTAAACAGCTTCCAATGTATTTGTAGTGCTTCATGTATATATACCCCCTTGATATTGCCTACCATTAGCCTGATGAAGGAGCCAGCATATGTTCTGAAATGTCGTATTATTCACAATAAAGAAGTTGACAGTCATAAACCTTCCACTTCTAAATGCCCTTTAAAGATTTGATGTATTTTCTTGTTTCATATGTGAACAATAGATTGTGTGAAAAATGTTTCTTAACTTTTGCGCAGTATATATTCATGTGACATTTACAGATTTTCATCATTGTATCCAGTAGCACACTGATGTCTAAGAGAGGAAATTATTATGAAGTAATGCTGTGTGTTGAACATACTCAAATGTAGTAAAAGATGGGCCTGTCTGGTCAGTCGATAAATCTAGTTCCAGTTTCATTCACACATTCTGATTCAATAACACTGAGCTATATATAGTTTGAGGAGTATTATATAAGTGACAAGCCCTTAGTGTGTGTGATAAGTATAAACATAGTCAGGTTGTGACAGCTGAAGTGCAGCGTAGTGCTGGAAGGTGTTAGCGTTATTGTGCACCTGTGAGCAAGACTGGAAGGTGACCTACCTAAAGTACTGGTGTGCAGACCAAAATTGGCATCAATATAAGTAATCAAACCTTGGTCATAAGCATGACAAGCCATCACTTGAACTACCTTGCTATCCCGCAGTCCCTTAAGGCTGCATCCATGAAGATCCATGTCAGAAGTCATCAGCATCCCATACTAGTGGTAAGATTCACTTGATCAGGTTCATCTGACCTGACATGTTTGATGCATGTTATTATATCTGGATTCCATAGATCAATGCTCATGACATCAGTGCCTGGATTGTCTGATCTAGTCTGATTATGTACTGTTCGCCAATAGCTGTGAGGGGCACCTTAAACAAGAAATGTAAACAAAGTTAAAACAATATGTCTGGCCTTGAGACCAACTCTGTTTGTTCTACCTCCACCAGTGAGACCTCCTTATACAGGGGCATTAAGTCACAACCAAGAATGCTACACAAAGAGGCATTCCTATTGTTACAAATTTAATTTTGCTATGACATTGTTTTTGCCATGTCTGGGAATGTAAACTTGTGGAGGGTGTTTGCTTTGTTGAAATTTGTTCTTTGTCTGTTGATCCTGATACAATATATTGTTACTTTGTTCATGCAACTGACATGAGAAATTCATTCTGTTAGAATTATCTATGAATAGAATGACAACTAAAACTGTGATATCTTCTCAAGGCTGTTTTTTTACTGGAATACAGTGTTGAAATTGAAATGAAGGGATCCTGTCAGAACACAATGGTAAGGTATCAGAAGTCCACGCTTCAAATACTGTTACAGAAAAATTATAAGATCCCGCCTCTCCCTACAGCATCAGAAATAGAGAAATGTTCTGAAATAAAGAAATTGGTTATAGTATTAATCAGTAAGATTCATGTCACCTGGTGCAGAGTGACAGCACAGTGCAGTATTACGACAGATTTAATCTGCTGTCCACACTGAATGCAAAACCAGGTCATCATGACCTGACTGATAACTTGGGCTTGATTAAGGACAGCCCAACCTTCTGATCACATCGACCTCTTGATCGCAGTGAGAGGCTTACAACAAGAAATTGGAAAGTCGGTGCAAAAGCTCCTTTGTTTTGCCATCTCATGAGTTAGCGAGCCACATTTTGTCATGGATAATCCAGCTCAAATTTGTCTTTAGTTTTTCTACATGTTTCAAGGTATTTCCTGCTCGGATGTAAATTTGTCCCTTGTAAATGGGTTGTTGTATGTAGAGTTATGGTGGTGAGATGGAAGACAACATCGGATGCTAATGATGATAAATGAAGGCTGCTGATACAAGGTTGCCGTAGAACCGCTAGACTGTTAGGTCAAGGATGTCTTTGCGCTGCTACTGTGCATCTGTGAGATAGAGGTCCAGTACACAGGTATACCATGATTTCTTTCACATGATGTATATGTATCAAAATATTTAGGAGAATAATTTTGTCTTTCACAATGATGTATATTTTCATTCTATTGACAGAGTTTAGATTAGTGACAAAGCAAATTAGAAAAAATTAAATTTAGAAATTTGCAAATGATTCCTATGATTGGAAATGACCACCAGCTTTGTGTATGTAATGTGCATATTATATGTGAAATGACTGAACATCCAACTAGATGGCAGTTGATGACGAAGTTGTCGGAAATGTGCTGGTACTTTGGATGTATGAGTCCATTCTACTGAGGATTTCAGGTGATAGATGAAAAATTAAATCGTGCTAGATCTTGCAATGCTTGAATATTTACTACTGTAAATTGTTAAACAAATGTCAGACAAATTCCATTACTGCTCCAAGGACACCAAGGTAGTCCATAGACAGGTGGCTTATATGATAGTTTCAGACTCCTCTTATAAATGGCCAAGTCTAAACCTGTAATGTACTGATGGCATACACATCTCAGTTTTCAAGATTTAAGTGATCCTTAGATCATAAAGGTCAACATAATAGATTTAAAAGCTGGGAGCCAAGAACCAACTTATTGTATGACCAGGGCCTCCATACTCAAGGGACTAAGGTGATCATAAGTCACTAAGGTAACCTTAGTGCAGTGTTGAAGAACGGGAGTTGACGTTGTTAAAGATTGCCTCATGAAAGATCGAGGACATGAGATTTTCTGCTGTATTACACACACTGTCAGAACCAGGTTCAGTCTTCAGAAGCCCATGCTTGTCACTGGATGATAATCACTGGATTGCTTTCATTGGCCTACTGGCTGGGTTAATTAATACATGTCATCTTGTGCTCATAGATGGATATGATCCATGATATCCATGATATGAGCCTAAGGACTTTTTGATCAGATTACTTATTTGTATGTTGTTTAACAGTGTAATCAGCATTATTCCAGCTATTGGCAGAGGGCTTTGAGTCTGGACCAGACAATCCACTGATACACAGCATGAACATCAATCTATGCAATGGGGATATGATGACGTTTGTAAATCAGGTCAGCAAGTCCAACCACCCAATCCCGTTAGTCACCTCTTTCGACTAGCTACTGACCTCAGCCATATCGCAGGAATATAGAAAAATGGAGACAACAAGCACAGAATGTTAAAACCAAATCATGGTACAATATGTCTGAAGATGCTTTTTTTAATGATGAGGTGTAAAAGGTAAAGCTGATCAAGTTTTGCTCATCACACTGAACACACAGGTTTCATATCTCAATGTAAGCTTCAGTATTCAGGTTGGTCCTTATCAAAGATTGAACAGCTCTGTTATTCCCATTGTGTTATTTAAGCTGATGTCTAATGATTCCAACATTTTGTTCTGAGATTCAGAATACTGATATCATGAATTGTTTGGATTCGTGTTTTACATTAATATTACTTATTTGGAGGTTGCTCGTCACAATGTGACTGAAATATTGTGTCTGTGACGTTAAATCTTAACTCACTCACTCACTCACTCACTTGCTGAAGGTTTTACAGAGAATTAAATACCTGGGAAGCATAAAATAAACTATGGCTGGTTGCAAACAATGCATAATAGATTGACAGTTTAATCTTTGTTTACTTCCTGTTTGTTTCTCAAGCTTCTATAATGGACATTAAGTGCCGGGTAATCAAATATGGCTAATCAGAAAAATCTCAGTTTAATATGTTTCTCTTGTTGTTTGTGTGAGCATTGGGTGTGATATGGCCAGTCATCAATAATGGTCAATACATGCTGCAGGTAGCTGCTAAAACTTGCTGCAAGTCAATATGTGAGCTTCATAGAGATGAACACATGGTAATCCATACAAGATCTGGTGTGCTCTTCATGCCAGTCTAAATACATGTTCAATGTACATGTACACAAGTTGCCAGTTTCTGTACTTTATGTGGGCTGTTGTAGATTTTAGTTCACTATACTCTTTACAAGATCTCATGTACAGCAGCTTCCAATGAACAGTGAGGGATTACTAATTTTAGTAGTTTAGAAAGTAGTTTATTTGCATTATATTTTTTTATATTTGGCTGAGATAAAACAACAACTTGTTTTCGTGTGTTCATGATTAACAATTGGTTGACTGGACATACTTTCGGAAATCCAGGAAATGTTTTGTACCAATATTTTACGTATGATATTTGAATAAAACTGGCTTGACTTGCAGTCATTTTGAATTTTACTACCTAAAAGGGGATGTTAGTGTTGACAATAATCTTGTCTGGAAACTCATTCCAGCATGAGCTTCAGTGAGGGCATTGCCAGACCACTTCTTGTTTTCAGTTGGAGTCAGAATTATTCAGGCCTTGGACATAATTATTGTAATCGTGGAAACTGAAATTTATTAAACATGACTTTAAGCAATTGGGTTTGCACGTGCTGGTACTGGGGGAATATTGAGTTGTTCCATGGTGGGTGAATATTGTTATTTGACAGGAGCAGTGGAGTGAGTGATACTCCATACAGCCTCTGGCAACAGCACTTAATCTCTCAGAAGGATTGTTTATATTTTTATCTCTTGACCAGTTCAGAAAATCCATTTCCTTAAACCTTTTCATTGTTAGCGAATATACTGAATTTAAAAAAAATATAATTAATGGAATAACAGGACAAAAAAAAGTAAGCTATTGTATGAGGAGCCTGGCCTCTCTGTTATTTGAGAACAATTTGCCAATGTTTTAATAGTTGCCTCTGTCATTAATCATCGGAACAGTAAGAGACCTTGGATTATTGTATTGTGCTCCATGTTTTGCTCTTTGTCCTGTCTGTTGTAATAACCACTGATAGGAGGCCAGGTTTCTAGGGAGTTCATTCCTGAAATGTCTCCTAACAATCAAGATGGCACTCTCCTTGCACCAGAGGCTTGTAATATGAATCTGAATCAGTAAGTAGTTCTGAATCAAATTAATTAGGTCTGTTTGTCCAGCATGCTATGAGATTTGATTGGTATGTTCATGGTGATGTGCTTAGAAGCCTCATATGAAGGTTTGTTTATATTCTGCTTTTGGAAATATTCTGTGGCGACATTTCAGCATGAAACATCATCAGTGAGCTTGCACTGTGTGGTATTTCAACTACTGACTTTCTATTTATTGGGAGAGAATGTTTTTTGATCCAGTTAGAATGTCATATCAAATTATTCCTCACTTTCTGTTTCACGAGTGCATCCGTCCACAAAGTGATCATAGTTGTTAAGACAGTCGCTAGTGTGTTGTTTTTTTAAGTTTAGGAGTGGGGTTGTCCAGAAAGTCCAGTATCGTGGTGACTGTATGTACACTGAAGGTTGCTCTCAGAAATGTGGTTATTTAGTAAATAATAAATCCCAGTACAATCTTATATTTCATTTGTTGTTTTTTTTCCCAGCATGTTGCAAAGTTGCAAAGCATGTTGCATATTTAGGAGATAAATGTCTGTCAGTGACAAATAAGTCCATAAATTTTGTTATCCATGAGATATTGTACAATCTATTTTGAAGTATTCTTATTTTACACTTGTATTATTCCACTAATGGTATTGAATTTAGAATAAACTGTGAACTGCTGTTTGTGTTCCAGTCTGCCATGTCCATGAGCAGCTCTGAGAGCAGACACAGTACCATGAGTACCACGTCCTCTGACCTCCTGTCCTACCAGGATGCCCTCGAGAACGTCCTCACCTGGCTGCTGGAGGCAGAGGAGGTCATCGAGAAACAAGCCTCCATTGGACACCTCGTCTACAGTGTCAAGAAACAGTTTAATGAACATGAGGTACGTCTGCTAACCAGATAAGTTAGGAGGACACTTTATAACCCAAATTGGAATTGTTTTTGCATCAAACAGAGCTTGACATGATATAATAAAAATGTATGACAGTTTCAACAATTGATGATCAACTGATTTACATCAAGAACCAACACACAGTTTTCATCCAGGTGGTATTCTCGATATAGTGTTAGTGAACATGAGTACAAGATGTAGGTATTGTCATCTATCCGAGTACACATCCAGACACATTGAAACTCTCCCAAATTCAAGCCACGCTAACATGACCTAGTACCACCCCTGAACATTGAACCCTTGACCAGTTATGATACCAACTTGTCTCCTTGCAGGAGTTCATGCTGGAACTCACCAAGCACCAGGACAGCATTGGGAATGTCCTGAAGGAGGGAAACGACCTCATTGCAGATGGCAAGGTCACAGAAGAAGAGGAGAATGAGATCCGTGTTCAGATGGGATTACTTAACAATCGGTGGGAAGACCTCCGTCTCAAGGCCCTTGACAGACAGAGCAGGTATGTTTATCTTATACTGGCCCTTTGGGTTCCCAATGCAGAGTTAACATGTAGCATCTTTTCTTATTTCAAGAGCCTTGGACAGGTTGTTTTAACGGACAGATTTTGCATCATCCTACTGTGGAACATTGGTCATGCTCTCAGCCACTGGTTTGCCATGACTTGTCTAAATCTGTCATATAGCTTCGTTATCATAGACCTGGTAAATAGATATGATTGTGTAAACTATCTATAGACTCTGTAGGCACATTTTCTGTGCTCTAGCTGTGACATTTATGGTATAAACCATTTGACTTAGTTGGATTGTTCACAGAAAACATTTTAGCAGCATTGGGTTCTTATTGTATTTCGATTAGTCTTAATCTGCAGGTGTGAAGATTAAGGAATAGATTACAGCATGCATGGTCAAATTCTGAGCACTGGGATAATGTCAAGAGTTGTTGCCATGCTGCTGTGGTGTTCCACCAGTACAGTCCCAGAGACTTCCTGTCACACTATGATCAGTTCTTCTTGGTTGGTTTGTTGTTATGTAGTGGCAGTCTGTAAATAACTAAGTCTGGAACATACAATGATCAACAGCATGAGTATCTGCACAACTGGGATAAGATGACATGTGTCAACCAAGTCTGCAGTCTGACCACCTGATCCTGTTGGACAGCAAAAAAAAGAAGGGAAATTCTTATTCATCATAATTTTATGGAAAAAATTTACTCTCAAATGTGCACACCACTTGAACGTTTGTTATTTTATGAAATTGAAAGTGCTGACACTGTGGAACAATACTGTTATGTGCTTTAAGTAAATGTCAGTATCTCCACCTGATTGTCTGAGATGCTCTTGTAGTCAGACATCTGTTTCATGATTACATGGTATGTGGCCTGAGAGATGCAGTTGCCATACAACATGGGCATATGCCACTGTATGTCAAATAATCAGGATCACCATCTTCAATAAGCAAGCCATCAATGTCTTGACAGCGCTATAAGGGGCCTGTTTATCAGTAGATTGTAACTGCTGTTTACATGCATGGCCACCCAGCTGACTACAGTGTCTGGGGGTGCACCTGCTGTGGCTGATTACTCTCTTTTAGACAAGGAAGTTGTCCCTGGAACTGCTGTTTGGCAGGTTGATCAGTTAGTTTTCTTACGTCAGTGACATTGTGCAGTCATAATGCTGGTGGGGAAGCTTTGTGGTTCAAGTGTTTGCCTGACGTGCCAAAGTCCAGGTTCTTTTCTCAACATGTGTGAGACTCATTTCTGTTTGCCCTTCAATGATATTGCTGGAATATTGCTGAAAACAGAATAAAAACATAAGCCTTCGCTTTCAGTACTGAGTTGTCCATGTTCTTAAGATCTGGAGAAATAATGCATATTTTTACATTTACATAATAAGAGATGGGAGAATAGGATAGGTTACTTGTTCATAAGAGGGGCTGCCAATCTCTCTGGCCATTCAGAATACCACTCATATTCTCTTGGTCTCCACTGGAAGAACTTTTGAGTCATATCCAGGTATACAACTTGTCCAAGAATATTACACTGATTTTTACATGGAATGTATACTCATGCATGCAGATAAGATTAGGGCTGAATACTTTATTGATTTTCACTTGAAACAAAATACAAAGAGAGGAAGTTAATCTTAACAATGACTTTCTGACAACCCTATACCAGAAAAACCTTCATGGCATCTGACATCTAGCATTGTATCATCTGTCTGAAATATTAGTGGAAGCAACACATAAACTGCCCTTCATGAAATTCAAAATCCTAAGATAATGTTCACAATTCTACTTGAACACCAATGGTTCCTCTCAATATCTTTTTGTTAACACCTCTATTTTGGAATGAATTTTTACTACTACCAAAGAAAGTCTGAAAGGAACTCACTCAATTACTAAAACTTCAAAACTTTGCCAGTTTAATGTATAAGTATGAATCACATTAATTATATCTGCTACATTCTCCTGCCTTTGAGTTGATTTCCCTCCTTCAGTTTGAAGCCATAGAACGCTGTAAATGAAAGCTAGGTGTGTCAGATCTTGATATGGTTTCTTCCAACAGTCCTCATATAAAACTCCAGGGAAAATTTGGCATTTTTTCAGTAGACATCAAACTTTGAAGGTGTTAATAGTTACATGGTATATGATTCATACTGCCCGAAAGTGCGATATACTTGGGTTATGTACTCTCTCTGCAGTAATAGCAGTGAGGTGCTCCTTCACCAAATACATGCATCTGTCCGATCTGTGAAACATATCACTTACAGTACAGATAAGGTTGATTTCTTGCTCATAACATGACAGTGAAGATCATAGATCAGCTATTACCCACACCAATGTAGCATGGCTGATATCTTCATTGCTGTATGTACAGCTAAAAACGATTTAAAGAGCATACACATTTGAGGGTTATGAGTCATGATACCAACAAATATCGTTTTAATAATCATATAAAATTGATGTTATTTAACATCTTTTGAGTTCATCCCTTGGTTAATAACCTGAATGGAGTAACCAGGATAGATGACTGAGTGAAGATACCCTTATGGCTTTGGTTGTTACTCATAACGTTAACCACTGGTTCGCATCATGGATAAACTGCCTGATACATCTGAATATTATAAATTGTTCACTGGTCATGAGGGAACCATGGGTGGAGGTACCTTCGATGTTTGATTATGTTCCCTGAGTAACCCATGGACCAGTGAACAATGTAATTATCTTAATGAACACCTCAGTGTTAATTTTGAACTGTTTGAAGCATGAATATCGGATCGTACACTTCAGCCAACCTGTGTGAATCAAACGATTCAAATCTTGCATTTTGCTCTTTTTTCCCCATAGGTATTGTCTCAGTAAAGTCTCTGAGATGTAATTTCCCTTCTTAATATTAATAGGGACTACATATCAATGTTTTGTCAATATTTGTATATTGGAATCCAAGGTAGATTTTTTTGTAGCCATCACTAGATATGGGAGGCAACACACAAAAAAAAAAAGACTTAGAGTTATCTCCCTTCCATCGATTTGCATTGGTGAAACATCGGTAATTTCCATGCATCATGCATGATGCAATATTATTCGCGATAACTACCAAGAAGTACCAAATGAGTTGCTATTGGCCATGGGGTGTATTGCAATACATCTCGCATGTACATTGGAAAAATTAGAAGAGCACTCAGCCAATAAGACAGCAACATTTATGTGTGAGGTAAAATAATGCAGATTGACACTCACATTGTTTCCAGGTATCTCCCATATTGTATACAATAAGGTATTAGAAGTGAGCTGAAAGATTTTGTTAACTGGTACAGTTGCCCTGTAAAGGCATCATGCCCTGATTATATGTCTAGATTTGTCAGTGCCATCCATACAACTGATTGTGGGTTCTTACCAGAACGTTACAACCATTATAACGCTGCATTACTCTGCACCTTATCTATACAGTGGGTTTTTTTTGTGTGTTTTTATATCTCTTTATTCCATTTCAAGTTGCATGTGTTGGCATTCACATCATCAAGTTAGTACAACATTGTATACACATACCAGGGTGTACATATATACACAGTCAGAAGCTAGGTGAAAATATTATTACTGTAGTGGGCGTGGTAGTTAAACTGTTAAACTGAGTATGTTAAACTCTGTATATATACTAAATTGGAATGTCAGAGTATCATATCTACCTGTTGCCATTTCCTAGTGAAACACCTATGTATGTTTGTTATTTTTCATTGCGATAACCTATTGATATAGCATATGTCCTTTGAACTTGAGAAATTCAGCAAAGGATATATTCTGCTGTTTAAGGCTTGAAGTATAGATTAATCTTTTTGCAAGCAGTGAAATGTGATTTACTACTGTGTGAACTAAACTTTCTGATTGGGGGCAGTGTGGTGGCCTTGTGGTTAAAGCATCACTCAGCATGCCAAAGATCCAGGTTCCATTCCCTACATGGGTACAATGTATGAAATACATTACTGGTGTCCCCCACTCACTAGTGATATTGCTGGAATGTTGCTAAAAGCAATCCTGCCAATAAAAATTAGGAGAAATTGTATTGACTGTATTAAAACTCATTAGCTGAACAGAAATAACAATCACAGGCAGATATTGTAGTTTTAGTGATGGTCTTAGTTTGTGGGACGTGTACTCAGTCACAACACTGCACACTCAGAGCGATCTGATTTCAAAGGAGCAGTCGTGATAAAGGGGCATTGATTTGTGATAAAAGTGTCTGTAATGGTCTGAATATTTGATGATACCTCACAAAAAAACTTTTGTCTTTGCTGAGAATCATTAAATAATAATCGAAAAACAATCACTAGAAGGACACACCAGCTTGAATAGCATGTCTACATGACTGAAAACATGGAGTTTAACTGGAGGATTAGATGTAAAGGCAGCAAGGAGGCATAGGAGTGTCAAGACTAACAAATTTGAAGATAGCACTGTTATGGAAAAGATTCGTTCATTATAATATAGATATTTGTTTGAAATGTTTCATCTGAAACTCACAAAAGTGTTGACATGATTGAAAGCATGAAGTTAACAGGAGGATTAGATGTAAAGGCAGCAAGAAGTTTTGGACTGTCAGTACCAACAAATTTGAAGATACTATTGTTCCAAGGGTTTTGTTCATCATAATATAGATCTTTGTTAGGAACATTTCATTTGAAACCCACAAAAATGTAAGACTGAGAGTTGGTGAAGGGTTTCTTGTTCTCAGACAACTGTCACACATCCCATATAATCAGTGATTGGGAGCAGGTCTAGCTTGCATGGGTACACTTCTGGCAGAGGGATAGCCTAGTGGTTAAAGCATTTGCTCATCACGTCTGTAGGAGACCTCACTAACTCACTCATCCAAGACCCACTCACACACTCACTCACACACCCACCAAATGTTGTACCACCATTGTCTGATGACAAAATGTCCCTTCCAATTTATTTGGAACCTTTTACCTGTCCATGTCTGAAAGTCATAGCCCTCTAGACTCTCAAAACAAGACATACGAAAAACATTAAATGTATTCTTCTTTGACATCTCTGATCCTACGGCTCCAGAGAAAATACATCCATTAGGTAAATGCTGCCAGAAACATAACTTCTCCAAAGTATTAATGGGGACACTGAGGTGGCAGCTGCCTGGTCGGCACTGCAACATTTATACACCGCTGACAGAACAGCAGTAGGAGTCGATCTTGGCAGACATCTGAAGGAACCAAACTGCATCCTACCCAATGGTGTGTTGTGAGAACCCATCACCTGCTACTCTGTCGGCACAGCGCCAACACTTGGCTGTCAGTATTCATAAGTGCCGCTAATGTTTGATGTATTGTGCATAAAATCTTATCCAGGCTTTGATGGTCTTGCACTCCTTTGATCATGAGGGAAGTATATTTTATGAATGATGATAAACTTAAAGTGATTGGTCCTTACAATTAAAATGGGATTGATAAAGTTGTGTTAGATTTTGCTTATTTTTTGTTTTGTATTGAAATACATTTTTTTCATACTTAGTACTTATTGAAATATATGTTAGAATTGAATGATTACTTTCAGTAAGAGTCTCTCTGATGTTTGTGAATTTTGTATTCTGGGTTCATTAAAGACATATTGACTATGATTTGATATCTTAAAGCAACGTTTTTTCTCTTAGAAGCTTACAGACTTCCTCCACTCAAACATATGTTCCATTTTCTGAGTAGAGTTCAGATTCTAATTCTTCTTTGGGTTGAGTCCTGTCCAGAAGTCAAAGCCATGCTCTCAGTCATGCATCCTAATCACCCAGCATGCAAAGTCAGTCATCTAACCCATTCAGCCTCTGTGTCTTCTTCTGACTTTGTGTCAGTGGAAGCACTTGAACAGCAGACAAGGTATACTCAGACAGAATCCACTCACTGGAGCACCATGTCTGCCCATGGCTGTGTGTTGTAATGGGATGTGTAACATCTCAGTGGCAGACGTCATTGAGAGGGAGAGTTCTGTTGTGTTTTTGATGTAGGTAAACATTCATCTTTGAAGTTGAAGGTGCCTGTAATTACTTCTGGGACTTCTTTCTTGAAATGATTAAAATTTATGGAACAGTGTCTGTTTCATAGGTGCCCAAGTGTAAAATGATGGACTTTATGGGCAATTTTTTATGTGGAAATATAAAAAGTTTTTGTTATATCTTCAACATTCTTGTTCCATTCCCCTATGAGATATTTGTTTCACTAACAAACAGTAGTATGATTATTACTGGGGCTTATAAGAGACAACATCATGTAGATGTTCAGACCAATTAGTAACGTCAGTATTTCCCATCTGTCTTCTTGCATTTTACTGATATTGGCTTTGACCCAAGTAGTGGTCCTGTCCTCTGTTTGATTCCAGATGTTGTATATGTTCTAAGAACTCAGACTGCCCCCTCTTACGTACAGATTCTATGTATGCTACCAGTACTAGTGCTGTCATCTGTTACAAACTGGACATTGTGGTTGCTTCCAGTATTGTTTGACTCCCAATGCTGTGTCTGCTACAATTGCTAGTAATGTTCTATGCTCCAAGTACTATTGCTGTGCTCTGCTGGCGTCCAGTTTGCTGTGTATGTCCTCTGTTTGACTCAAGATGTTGTGTGTCCTCCCAGGACTAAAGGTCTGCCCTGTGAGGCATAGATCCCATGTATGCTACCAGTACTAGTACTGCCCTCTGCCTCACATTACTAAAGTACTGACCTCTGTGTTGCAGACTGCAGCAAGTGCTGATGGACCTCCAGCAGCAGCAGCTGGATGAGCTGGCCAGTTGGTTGGGCCAGATGGAGGAACGCATCAACCAACAGGAACCACTGGGCTCTGATCTCGATTCCATCAAGCGACAAGTCAGTGAACACAAGGTAGGTCATCTATGTGTAAATGGTGGTAATTGTTTATTTCTGCATTTTGAGGAGGTAGAAAAGGCCTTCAGCAACCCATGCTTGCCATAGAAGGCGACTATGCTTGTCGTAAGAGGCGACTAACGGAATTGGTTGGTCAGGTTCGCTGACTTGGTTGACATGTCATCTGTTCCCAGTTGCGCAGATTGATGCTCATGTTGTTGATCACTGGATTGTCTGGTCCAGACTCGATTATTTACAGAGCACTGCCATATAGCTGGAATATTGCTGAGTGCGGCGTAAAACTGAGCTCACTCTCACTCACTCTGCATTTTGAGAAAGCCATTCTCTCTGTGACTAGTGAAGGAGTGAGTGAGTTTTGTTTTACGCAGACTCAGCAATATTCCAGCCATATGGCAGCGGTCTGTAAATAATCGAGTCTGGACCAGATCAACATCAGCATCGGTCTGCACAATCGGGAACTGATGACCTGTGTCAACCACATCAGCAAGCCTGACCAACCGATCCAGTTAGTCGCCTCTTACGACAAGCATAGTCACCTTTTATGGCAAGCATGGGTTGTTTAAGGTCTATTCTACCCCTGACTTTCAGGGGTCTCCCTGTGACTATATCCAAAGGGTATACTACATATACCAATAAGTGAATAGCAGTGATGACCTGTATCTTTGTGATGCCAGTTTGTGATTGTATGCTCAGCTTGTTGGGATTATAGGATGTACATTCAAAAGTATCTGTTTTCTTGGAAGTGCTGTGATAGTCTTAAAATTTAGATAACTTCATGCATGGGGCCTCTGTAGCATGTGGGCATGTAGTTTTTATTGAAGCAGATCTAGGAGTGTCTTTTGAAGGATAAACCCATTAAGATCCAGGATAGAATTGGTCTTCAGTAACCCATACTTGTCATAAGGGGTGACTAACGGGATTAGGTAGCACATGCATGCTGAATATGTTGACACATTATCATATCCCAGTTGTGTAGATCAATGCTCATGCTGTTGATCACTGGATTTTCTTATCCAGACTCGATTACATACAGATTGCAGCCATATATCTGTCATATTGCTGAGTGTAGCGTGAAACTATACACACTCACTCACTCATAGTTGAATATGTGAACTATGATAATCTTTGCACTAAGATCCTTTAGTACACATGGCCCCTTTATGATGTGGATGTCATGTGTGTTATAGCGGATCCAGGAATCTCTGGAGAAGCAGCAGAAGAGAGTGGACAGTTTGCAGAACATGGTGGTTGTAGTGGACGACACAAACACAGAAAGTGGTGAGTGATACCCACTGTTGACTGACATACTGCTATTTGTGCTGGACAGGCTTGCCTTGTAATAGTACAGGCAAAAGAGTTTATGGATGTGGGGTTTTTTTGTTACAACATTTCAGCACAGAAATGGTGTTTGATGGTTGACATAATGAGAAAGTGAAACATTGTTGTGAAATTATGAAGGCTTCTCATACCCTGGTACAGTGGTGTAGGTAAATACACGCAATAGATTTTCATTTTACATGCAGAATGTTTTGAGGTGAGTTCAATCACACTTTCTAGAAACACTAGTCAGATCTTCAAAGCCGCATTGCACTGTTCTTTGATAACAAATTCCTGAACCTTAGACGACTTGGCTACCCACAGCCATTAAATATGCATAGATATGCACAAAGTGTATGATCCAACTGAATTCATTTTTGTATTTTCCTCTACTCTTTTTCATGTTATTAATTAATAACATCACTGTGGAACATTTCATTTTGTTATTTGAATATTTCAGTTTTCGGTGGAATGTTTCAGTATGTGAAGCCATGGAGAAGCAGCTGGAGTCCCTCGGGAAGCGATGGGCTACAATAGGACGATGGACAGAAAAGAAGTGGATGATTTTGCAGGAACTACTCCTAAAGTGGCAGCACTTCAATGAGGAACAAAACAAATTTGCTGATTGGCTAGCAGATAAGGAACAAGTGTTAGGAAGAATGCGATTGGCTGATCTGACTGTAGCGGAAGAAGTTATAGCCCAAGTCAGACAGTTAAAGGTAGTTTTTTGAAGAGACATTGTGATGGCATGTCATAAATATACTATCGACAAAACAAAATGAGGGAACTAAGAAATTGAATGTAGCAAACGTTGAGGTGAAAGGTTGCGTTACTATAACACTGCACCAGATCGCAAAATCCAATGACAATTAAATTTCACATAATGGACATGCACACTGAACTTCTGTGTCAAGTTGCCTGAAATTTAGGTAGATCAAAAAGTGTTATATCACGCCTGTGGGACAAGTACCGTCAAAGAGGTGGGGGTTGGAATGAGACCTGGGTGTGGTAGACCAAAAGCCACGACAGGATCGTCTCATTACATTAATGGCCATATGCAGTAGGTTCAAATCAGCACCTGCCACCAATAGGGAACTCTGTACACTCACTGGACGACGACTTTCACTCTCAACTGTTAAAGACCGGCTCTATCAAGTCCATTTGAAAGCAATGCAGCTTTTCAAAGGTATTACCCTTACAGCTCACCATAGGCGCCAACATATAGCATGAGCTAGGCAGCATTAGGCAGCTTTGAGCCATTGGCATTTTGCCTCAGATTCACAGATGGCAGAAAACGTTGGGGCTGTAGCGATGAGCGGTATGCCAGAGTGCCATTATTGACCATGATCGATATAGGGGTGGTAGTGTTATGGTGTGGGGTGAGGTTACATATGACAGGCAATAAGAAATTTTGAATTCCAAGATGATAATGACAGACCACATCAGGCCCAAACTGTCACAGCTTATCTCTGACAAGAGGCCACACAGACACTGGACTGGCCCTAGGGTCCACAGACCTGTCCCCTCTTGAACATCTATGAGAAATTCTCTGCCGAAGGGTGTACGCCAGGGACCCCACCCTGTCAACCTGGCCCGGCTTGGTGCAGCTCTTCAGGTAAATGGCGGGCAATACCACGAGCTACCATCCGGAAATTAATCAAGAGTATGCCATCAAGGTGTTGTGAATGTGTCGTACAAGATATTGAACTTCACACCCAAATTTGATTTAGTGGACATGCAGAGCAATTTCACTTTCACTGTCATTTCATCAGTTCCCTTTTTTCCTGTCGGTAGTATAGTTGCAAGATTACTTGCACCTTTGTTGGGATTTAAGGCAATGTTTGCAAGTTCATGTCATATGATTGTGGTTTCAGAATTGTTTTCTTGTCCACAGCAATATTTGTCACTGTTTTATTACTGTACAATAACTGACTGTTCAATTGATTCATTTAGAAAATGCAAACACAGGTTATTTGCGGCCCTGGACCCCGTTTCACGACTGTCATAAGTCAATGTTAAATTGTAAGAGGTAGGACTGCTATGAGAAAAGTTACGAGATCTTATGAGATCATTGTGAAATGGGACCCAGGCACGAAGCAATCACGCATCCAGAAGCACATGATAGCAGGGTCACGTCCAAAATTTGCCCTGATTCTTTTTTATATTTCCACAGCCTAATATCTGGTCCTAGATTTTCGAAGTTCTCTTAGCGCTGAGATAATCATAAGCTAATGTTAACGTATGGTACTTACGACAGTCTTAGCTCTAAGAGAGCTTCGAAAATCTAGACCCTGTGGTTTACATTGGCCAACAAAATGAAGGTAAAATTCAAGGGCTCTGTAAAATGATGAAATGATGTAGCAGACTGTGATGTAGAAGTTAATGATTACTCTAACTGCAAGAAGTTTATATTTCTTGTCACAAATATTGAACAGTGGATATTATAGTGTACCCCAGAGGACACAGTATGTGTAATCTTCTGCATCCATTCTACACATTTGGAGGCATTACTTTCGCACAGAAAACGCTGTACTGGTTGTAATGGGTGCCACGTAATCAGTGATATTTCCACTTCATCACTTTCAGTTCTGCTGTCAAATTCAGTAGTCATGCTGTGAAGAAAATGAAGAACTATTCAAAGCAGCTTTAAACCAAACTCACCCTTTCCTGATATCTACATTGGCTGACATGGTATAGATTCTGTTTTCAATACAAGCAACTGTTTTCCAGGCAATTGAGAGAGACATGGTGGAACAGGTCCAGAGGTTTGACGAGCTGAATGACTGTGGTCAGCAGATCGTCCAGCATGTCGACAATCAAGTGGCTGTTGATCGCATCAGCTCACAGCTGGAGCAGTTCCAGGAAAGGTGGGAGCGACTTGTCCAGCAGATGGAGTACCAGAGTAAAGAGGTGAGGAAGGGAGCAGATGCCCATGGCAGCAATTTTGAATTAAACTTAGATTTCAACTCAATCACACATTCAGATCTATTGTGACAGTTAAAGACTGCTACTGGAAGCAGAGTTCTTATTATGATTTTATATAATCTTTAAAGATTGTAAGAGTATTAAGCTATGCTTTCAATGAAGGACTGATGTTTGAAGAAATCTGCCCACAGTGTATTGGTTGCATGGCTGGATGAATGAAACAAGAGGTAGATGAACAGCAGGCAATAACTGTGTGGTCCTTTTGAAGATAAGCCCTCCTTGTATCATGGACACAAAAGCAAATATAAGCAGAGAAATGCTTGAAAATGCCTGCTTGAAAATGTGTACATTTTTGTATTTTGTTTATATGGTTAGTTGATAAAGCTGAGTGATGCAAATCAAGAAATAGATGTTGAAGAAGAATTCAAATTTGCCTTGTAGAATAAGATATTTGGAAAGAAGATCAACAAGAGAAAAGACGTTTTGTGTAAGATTGTGTGTTTCTTGCCCAGATTGCAAACTCAGGGGTAGAACTGGGGAAGATATCAGATGAGATGATTTCGGAAGTTTCGGAAGAAGCAAGACTTCGATCCCCTTCAGCCTCGTCAGCTAAGAAGCGTCGTGTTGAATCAGCCAATCAGGTTCAGTTTGACCAAGATCTTTTAAAACTGTACGATTGGTTTGACAAAACTGAAACGACACTGGAGCTTCTCGTCTCAGAATCCAATAGTCCACAAGAACAGTTCACAGAGGAGGAACAGTTGGTGCTAACACAGGTTTGTTGTAATTCCCCAGTAGATCATGCCACCCTGAATCCAGGTTTGATTCCAAACCAGGCAACTGAAGATGTGTGTAGTTTATACTTAGACATAGGAGATGGTTGTTGCATGGAAACCAGATGGAACTATACTTTGATATGCAATCACAGGGAGTGTTTTGTAGATTTATTACTACTGACATCCATAAATTTTTTTATATATTTTTTTGGTTATTTTCAGGACATGGAGAGTGAAGTGAAAGCTCACACACATGATGTGTTCAATCTGCTGAGACTGGGTAAAAGCGTCACAACTGAACTTAAAATTGGTGAGTTTAGGATAACAGTACATAACTGATAGCATTTTATGACTGTGAGTGACTTAAATAATATATAAACTATTACAGAAATATATGACAGTGATTGATTTCAATAAATTTAAGTTTTGCAGCAACTTGAAAGAGTGATAAATTTGTTCCTCCTAGAGTTGTGTCCCTTTAGCCACTTACATCAGCATTAATTGTATCAAGTCATTGCAGGGTGTAGACGTTGACATTACGCTTCTACGTATACTTCTCGCAGCTGACACAAACCATGATCGTACATCTATGAGGATTTTAAGTCTAAGTGAAACGGTGGGAGGTAAATAAAAAATAGCAATGGCTTTGTGGAACAGGAATCTGAATAGAGTTGTGTTTTAGCTGATGAGCCAAATGACCACATCGTGAAGGCCACGCGGCAGGTGGAGGAGAGGTGGGACCACATCAACAAGAAACTGTCAGAAACACAGAACCGTGTGGATCTCAACATGGAGACAAAGAAGTTCTACAGCGAGCTGGCCACACTGCAAGAGTTGATGGCCAGCTATGAGAAGTGGGTGACCACTGCAGAGAGGATCGCTGATGAGGCAATGGATATCAGTCAGCAGCTGGACCAGTGCAAGGTGAGCCGGTTGTTTAGTGGTACAGACACCCTGTTTGCATGTTCCAATCAAGATGTTAAGTGGAATTCACATACCAAACTAAAGCCAGACAACACTTGTTGTCAAATTCAAGTTTTAGAGTGTGAATATTCCAACAACTCGCCACCGACACCAGTTTCAGAGTTGTCGAACTGTTGCCGAGATATAGGATCGGTCTCTATTCTCACAAAATGTCCATCAGACTTTCAGTGTTTTAAGGTTTAGGTTTGACATGTGAAGTGTTATCCAACGTTTGTAGTTCAGAAACAACCAATCAGAGTCAACGAAATTGTCAGGTGATGGTTTGGTCATCTGGTCCAATACATTGATACAAACATGGCACACAAATGATACCAATGATGGACAACATGCATTCGATATGTGAAAACATGAGTTTGACAAATTTTAATGTGTTGCCAAACTTCATTTTACCTTGTGACGGCCGCTTTAGGAACATGCAACAAGTCTCACTCTCTTAGTAGATCTGGACATTGTTAACCTTTGAAGATCTTTGATAAACTTTGGCTCCAGGAATCCCTGCATGTTGTAAGAAGGAACTAATACAGTACTGGGTGGTTAGGCTTGTGATTGGTTGATGCCAGTTGTGTGGATCTATGCCCATGATCCTTTATTCATTATGCATGGACTGAAACTGGAGTATTCCTTAATTCCACACAAGGATGAGCATTGATCTGTTTAACTTTATATCCAGCTGAAGTTGAAATCCATCAAGTCTCACGAGGACCGAGTCAGTAGGTTGAGAAAACATGGTGAGAGTCTAATGAAACTCAACAAAACCAACAACCAGATCCAGGAAGATCTCAATGTCTTCAATTCAAAGTGGCAGACAACTTTCGATAAAATTGGTGAGACTTTTCTGACTTTTACAGGTGTATGTTTTACGAGTTTTGCTGCAAGTGTGACATCTTGTGGTGTAAGATAGCTTCCTGGTCTCCATGTCCATCTCGTGTGTCAACACTGTCATGTCTTTCAGTAACTTGCTAATGTTTTGCAACTGTTGGACACACATCTCTCATATTTCACAACACTCAGTTTCCATATGTAGACAGAAACCAAACCGATTGAAGTACAGATCTTAGCAACAAAATAATGTACATAAACACTGTTATTGTGTGGGTATGTGAGAGTGTGTGTGTGTGTGTGTGCGTGTGTGTGTGTGCACGCTCTCGCGCGCGTGCGTGCGTGCGTGCGTGCGTGCATGTGCGCATGTATTTGTCTTTGCAGATGTTGTTTCTGTCTTTGTGTGGTGGCTTTGAGAGAGAGAGAGTGTGTATGTGGTTATATTCACCATACAATTATATGACCAAAACTGAAAATATGTAGGAACACACTTATTATTATTTTTTCTCACAAATTTTCAAATGTTAAAATATATCCTCACATGATTCTTCCAGTTACCTTGCAAACGTTAAACATCTTGTAACTTGTGTGTAAATTACTAACTAGACAAAAATGTTTTGGTTTTCGATGCTTAATGCACCCAGTTATAAATTGTCAGAGATCAAAGAGACTTTTGATGTATATTTTTTATGAAGCTGCCGTACAAATGGTGCGTTTGGGTCAGCCACAGCTGTACCCAGACTGGAGGCTTCTCTAACAGTATAGATAGGCTCACACACAAGATTATTAAGCATCATAATTCCATAAATTTTCTTTATCTTTTTTGGCTATTATATTGGTAATTTGACACCTTTTCAACACCTACCTAAAGAATAATAAGTAAGGCATGAATTTTGAACACCATCTAAGCTCACATGTTCATGGACATGAATGCATGAATTTCCAAAGTTTTAAAACAAATGCATGACTTTTCAGCAGCAAGCTTTTGAATTTAATATTAGGTGACATTTATGCTTGACTTTTCAACACTACTCACATATTAATAGACATACTGCATGATTTTGGCACCAGATTGTCAACTAAAATATTTAATAATGTTACGGCATGAACTTTTATCCCCAAGTCCTAGTTTCTATGAGTAGACATAAACCTAAATTTATCTACATCAAGTACTGTGTTCCAGATCCCGAGGAGTGTAAGTACTATGAAACATGAAAGTGTTGTAAACTCTCTTTTGGTTTACATTATGTTACTTTTAAGTCAGTTTCATGATAAATTCAGAATATTATACCCAGGGATTCATTTATGATACTTAGTCCTTTTCATTTGAGCTGTTTTTTTAGTTGAACACTTGCTATTTTTTTTAGATGTCAAAGTCCTGATAAACGTTTGATGTCATAAATTGTGTGGATTTTGCATGCTACTTGCATGGTTGTATAAGTATTAAATAATAATTGTTTGATAATTAGTAATTAAGATTAATAGGATCATTAGCATGTGTGTGTCGCCTCATGTTCAGTTCATCATCATCATCATCCATGTTGTGGCGATGTTGTGTGTCTGTACGTACCATTCTCCATCCTCCCAGCCGCCCACTGACTGACAGAAAGGAACTGATGGTTCCACAGTCTAGTGGTTTGTGGCCCTGATGCAAACTGTTCCATGGGAGTTATGAGGCAGAAAAGGGACATGAATTTTCTGTTTTCTGAGGATGCACAATTCAATAATGTTTCTGGGTTTATCAGCAGTCTGATGGGTTTGAAGTGTTAAACCAAGTTCATGCTTTACATTCCATGTTAACCTGTGTTTTGGACATGCTTGATAGAAATGGAATACTGTTGAAAAGTATTGTCAAACCCACCTCACTCCCTCTGGGGCAGAGTAGGACCCCTGGTCCCTTACACGCATGTCAACATTGTATTGAAATAAAGATGGGTTTCAGTGATACCTGACTGCATGTCATCGTGACCCAGAGGCATTATTGTTCTTCATACTCTCAACCACTTGTTTGGTTGAACCAGACCTGATTATTTCTTGACTGATTTGATACAGCTTAGATATTGCAGCCATGAAAAAGTTAGCACGACAAGAAATATAAACTATTGGTCTGAAGTGAATCAAGTCCAAATATAGCAGTTTGCAGCTATTGAGCTATTGATTCCTGTTTTGGCAGAAAATTTAAAGGGGCATTTCTCATATAGATCACATCATGAATCAACTAGTTATTTTGTCACAAGTTCAAAAGATACCTAACACAAAAAATCAAATGAGAGGAGGCAGTTTTCAAGGCAAACAACATGGAATCTGTAAGTTTTGCATAACATAAATCTGTATTTTCAGTTCTTGAAGGATTACACTCTTCATTAAATAAATTCTTTATCAGATTTTAATGAAGACTTTCTACATTGTTACTAAAATCCTGTGTTACACTAACCATGACTTGTACTTAGTGATTTCACAGTGTCATTACTCAGTGGTATGTTAATGATATACAGGGCTGGGTTTTCTACAGCAGCTAATCCCTCTACACACACTATTGTTTATTAGGGGAGAGGCAGAGGTTGTTAGCAGAGGCAATGGAGCGAGCTCCGTCCAAGTCATACATGGCGGCCATCGGAGCACTCTCAAAGTGGGTGAGTGATATGGAGGCTATACTACAGACTGAGAAGATGTCGCTGGCGAGTCTTGAAACAATGGAAGAACAACAACTTCAGTACCGGGTGAGTTATTCACTGGAACAATTTGTAAGCAAGCATTTGTATAATATACTGTCCTTTCATTCTTTCAGGAATGCTGATCACAAGAGTATTATCTATTTTGTATTCATATTCTGATCATATGATATATCTGCATATATACGCTTTAAATCATAGCACATCAAGGGAGACAATTTTTGAAGTTTTGGAAGAGTTGTCTCCCTTCATATCCTAATGCGCTTTGTTGAAGGATAAATTTTTAACCTACATTCCCGAAGACTTTTGCAAATATTGACTTGTTGACTTTTCATACTTGGTTATTTTCTTCAGTAGCTGGTTTATACAAATGTTCATTCAGAAAATGTCAAGGCCTTATGTTTTTTGTGTCTGTGTTTAGGAACTGCAGGATGATCTCCAAGACCACCAGTCCAGTTTGGACTATGTCAACAGGACTGGGCAGGAGCTCATTGACAAGAAGTCCTCCGTTGCAGATGTTGGGGATCTCCAGAACGACCTGAAGAATCTGAATGGCCGGTGGTCAGACGTGTCTACAGCTATCACAGACAGACTGGCGAAGCTGGACAGGACCATTGGTCAAATGAAACAGTATCAGGTACAGTTTCTGATAAGTATCAGGTACATTGTCTGATAAGTATCAGGTACAGTGTCTGATAAGTATAAGGTACCGTGTCCACTTTGTATCAGGTACAATGTTCACTTTGTATCAGGTGCAATGTTCGCTTTGTATTAAGTACAGTGTTCTTTTTGTATCAGGTACAATGTCCACTTTGTATCAGGTACACTGTCCGCTTTGTATCAGGTACAAAGTCTGCTTTGTATCAAGTACACAGTCGGCTTTGTATCAGGTACAAAATGTCTACTTTCTACATTTGTTAACATGAGGTTTCAGCAACATCATTTAATTTCTGTTTAGACACATTGGGATTTACATTCCTGACTGGTTAGTGTGAACATCTGGTTAAACCTTGGGAACATTGTGATATATTATTCATGAGTAATTCCAAGGTTTTATACAGGAAAATATGTGGCCATGCCCTCAATGCCCGCAACTGTTTCCTTGAAGCTTCTTACTTAATGATGCTAGTGTGCCACGGGCCCATCTATTACTCTATGTGCACTCTTTATGTGCATCTGCTACAGGTTCATACAGGCAAACATAATTGATTCAGTAGTTTTAGGGTGTTAGCTGGTAGTTGGTCTTCATCAATGCTTTGAATAAATGTTTTCAAGAAGCATGAATTTGTAAGTACCTCATATATAAATTTAAATGGATAATTAAGTGTGGATGGATAAATGACAGTGTTTGGCAGCTTGAATCTGGTGAGTTTCTAGAGCTTCAGTCTTGCAGCAAAGCATGTGTGATACATATGGTCTCACCTGAGGCATGTGAGTTTGTTTAAAATTGCCTCTGTCCATCCAGCAGTATACTTGAGTTCCTTATATGAGACAGTGGTTGTCTGAGTTTGAACCTTGAGCATCTGACAGGTGACCAGTTGTATTCTCCACAGGGAGTGTTCTGTACCAGGGGTAATATGTCACAGCTTTGAGCATGCTGGGTACATGGATAAATGGGCAATATAAATGGACTATCATTAAATATCTGAAAAGGTTCTTATGCATCATGTCATTGTGCAGAGTTACATCCCTTACACATTACAATCATTTTTGCTTATGTAATTAGACTTGCATTCTTTGTTGCTGCTTTTCTTTGATGAAGCTGAAATATTGTACACAACAGCAAGACAACCATGTCACATATTGCTTCTTTTCTGAATGTATGATACAGTTGTGTGTTGTATTTTCATCGGTGTCGACTTGTTTCAGAATCAGCTGGTTGGACTGACACGATGGATGGATGAAATGGATGTGTTCCTCCATGCGGAGGACCCAGTCAGTGGGGACATCCCCACCCTTGAGGCTCAGCTCCATGAGAGCAATGTAAGTAGTTCTCCTGTTTACAGCCACCTCTGGATAGAACAGAGAGAATGTGGAAGAAATGAGATTTGGTTCTCCAGTGCAGTGTATGCTAGCAGTCAGTTCTGGATAGCATGATATAATCAGTGGCAGGCCAGCATGGGATACTGGGCTCCAGAATCCTCAATGTATGAATTTGGGAACAAGATGATGAAGACAAACCTGGAGTTGGCATACTATGTACAGTACCGTCCAGCCATGTTACTAGCAGATTCAAGTTGTCATTTACATAAATACCTATCATAACGTGTTTGACCTCTAAATATTTCAGATCGATCCGTGAAGGTTGGGGGTGGAATAGGCCTTTAATAACCCATGCTTGCCATAAAAGACTATGCATGTCGTAAGAGGCGGGACTTACGGGATCGTGTGGTCAGGCACAGACGGATGCTCATGTTGTTGATCGCTGGATTATCTGATGTAGGCTCGATTATTTACAGACTGATGCCATATAGCTGGGGTACTGCTGAGTGCAGCGTAAAACTAAACTCACCCACTCAAATATTTCAGATCAGTCAAACATAAGAAGAAATATCTGATGACAAATCTTGTGAATTTATTTTCAGGGAGTTCTGGATGATATCAAGACCCTCCGTCAGAACGTCACCAACATCAGCACCTTGAGCAAGTCCCTGTCTGCAGAGGGTGATGATAAGTTCCAGGAGAGTCTGGACAAAGAGGTAGTGAGTTTGAACAGTAAGTGGGAACGAGTTGTACAAATGGCCGAAGAACAAAACGAACGCCTGAAGAAACTTCTGGGTGACAGTCAGGGTGTGTATGACAAGATAGACAACATCACCAAGTGGTTGGAGCCACTCAAGGTCAACCTGGCCAACAAGGATTATTCAGTGGAAAATGCAAATGATCTGCTTGTGAAGAACAAAAAATTCAAGGTTTGTTGAATTTCTGTGTTCTCCACGCATTTAGTGCTACTTTGTATTTTGTGTTATTTGGGGTTCTGAGGAGTAAATGCTTGGCCTAGGTTGCAAGTGTTTGCTTGACACACTTAACATCTAATTTTGTTTTTCAACATAAAAACAATTTGTTGAAATATTTAAAACTATTGTAAAACAATACTTACTTACTTGAAATAATTTGGAAACAGTTTTCACTAGATCAATTCAGTGTCTCAAACACCAGCTGAATACTGAAGTAATTCCTGTTAAAAGTCTGATAATTCATTATGATAGTGCTGTATCTGAATTCTGTTGAGTTTAATGAACGTGAAGTCAGTTATGATTATGAAAAAAAAAAAAAAACATTCCAGAGTTTAAAGAAGGACGTGAGTGGGAGAGAGTCTGAAGTGGATGCTCTTAACGAAGAAGCTAATGAGATGTTGAACAAAGCTCCATCAGGGACACTGCAGGAGTTGGCGCGATCACTGATGAAGATGAATGCGTTATGGACCGATGTATTCCAGAGGGTGGACAGATACCATTCTTTGTATGACAGCTCCGATGTTCAGTGGAAGGAGTTGAAAGGTAAATCCAGCATCTGAAGTTAATGTTAGTCTGCTTGCCCAAGACTTGTGCAGTTGAAGAATGACTGATGGTATGTTCTTGTGAATTATGTTGTTCAATATCATTTTTGTATACTAGTTAACCCAGTTTTAACCCTGTGATATTAAGATGAAATTAGTGCTAAGTGTTTAAGTGGATTTGTGTACACACAGTTTACTTCCTCGTCAATGGGACACTGCAGTTCTAGTAGAGGCAAATATTTGCAAATATATGATGGTTTTGGAGTTACATTCAGCACATTGTCATGGTTAAGTAATCACCATTGGGATTAACTGATTGATGTTGACATTTTAGACCTTCTGGATTTGGAGAGGCGGTTTCTGCAGAACCTGGAAAGGAAAGTCCGTCGAACTTCAGCTACCAGTTCAGATGCTGAAGAGATTTCAGAAGAACTAGATGTAAGTCATTTTGAAACAGAATTTCTCAGTCAGTCATGTTTGATAGTGACATTTTCTTTGTGTGCATTGCATGTAAGCTTTCTGAATGAGGATTGCAAAATAATGTCATAGTCACACTTAGCTATTAAGAGAGAATGTTTATTGGTGAGTGAGTGATATATATTTACAAGTCACTCCAGCTATATGGCAGCAGTTCGTAAAAAGTCAAGTCTGGACGAGACATTGCAGTCATCAACAGCAAGAGAATCGAAAAGTTCATGATTGCCATGACACCATAATGAGATATTTAATGTTGACAAGAAAGACAAAATTGAGATATAATGCCAACTTTTTTATCAGTTGTATTGGTAAGATGTTATTTGAGATGAGATGGTATGTATACAAACTGATATTGAATCACAGGACGTGGAGACCCTCCTCAGGGAGCACAATGACAACAACAGGAAGCAGGTGAACGAGCTGGCCGGGGAACTGATCACTAACTCCATCATGGTGGACATCGTGAAGAAGGAACTGGAGGAGTACAACAGGAAGTACAGCTCCCTGGAGGCAGAGGTCAGTTTGTCAAAGATGTCATTCTGGTTGTAATCATGTCATTTTGGCAAACATATTTCCTAACTCTGTTGCTGTTGCTACTTTTGGATGATCTCATCACCACTGACTGGAGTCTTTGAGTCTGTTGATGGTTTGGGTAGTTGAACTAACAAATCTGTAGCTTAGATTTTTATTGCTTAATAAAGGTGAAAGATGGGATTTTAGGCCACCATGGATATATTTAAAGTTATGTGGATATATATCCATACACAGGCCAAAGAAAAGGTGAACCGTCTGGAGCGGTCAATCCACCAAGCGCAGAAGATCGAGCGTCAAATGCTGGAAATGTCACAGTGGATGTCGGACATCACCCAGTACCTACAGTCTCGCCTGGATGCAGACATGGTGGCTGGAGACGTTCCTCAGGAACATGAGGTTAGTTGGTAGAGATAGATTCTGCCCATACTACTGTTTTGCCTGTGGAGTTCATAGCTAGTATTGTTTTATGTCTCTCTTTTCACAGTCTCTGAAGGAGGAGTTCCAGCAGCAGGAGGATCTTCTGCGGGAGCTTGAGAAGCATGTCCTGGAGTACCGTCAGCAGGGCAAAATGGAGGCCAGTGCAAGGCTGGAGCAGCAGACGCAGCTCCTCAAGGTCAGATTATTGCATAGTTACTCTGTCAGATTAATGTATGGAGAGACCTTTCATTTCATACGTTCCTGTCACGGAGGACCTATTGCCTTCTCATGTCATTAGGAGGCAAGTAAAATAGGGAACAAATATTCCTTGATAACTACCAGTTATGGCTCGAATTATACCCTATGACTTGACTGAAATTAAAAGTTTAGATTTTTCTAAACCACTCTTGATGCTGCATTCATTCCTAACAGAAACATTTTGCTGAGGTGATGGTGAAGTTCCGCAAGTTCCAGCGCCCAGCAGACTTTGAGCCAAAGTTGAGTCATGTAAAGAGGGAGCTGGACAACATCCAGGACAGAGCTCACCTCCTGGAAGTCCCTGGGGAGGATATCGAGATGCTGCAGTCCAGGCATGACACCTGCATGGTGAGATACCAGAGAGGATGAGGATAGATGGATGGAGAGATGGAATGATTTGATGGATGTATGGGGGATGGATGAAGTGTTGGATGTATTGAGGGAGGGAGGGAGGGAGAGATATTGGATGTATTGAGGGAGGGAGGGAGGGATGGAGAGATGGATGAATAGGTAGGGAAATAGATGGAAAGATGGTTGGGTGGGGGTTGAGATGGATACATCGAGAAACTGGTGGGGGGCAAAAATGGATGACTGGAGACAACAACTGATGGATACACAGAGAGATAAACAAATGGAAACAGCTATTAGTAGATAGATAGATAGAGAGATAGAGAGATAGATGGCTGATTGAAATATGGATGGATAGATAGATAGATGGCTGATTGAAATATGGATGGTAGGAGGTGGATAGATGGAGACATATCTCATGGGATGGACCAGATGACAAAAATACTATTTACATTGTTTCACTTCCAGAAATTTTACAAGACAATGAGTGAACTAAAGCCAGAGGTGGAGTATGTGATCAAAGCAGGTCGTCATGTGGTAGAGAAGAAACAGGTAGACTTCCCTGACAAGCTCAATAAGCAGTTGGATGCCATTAAACAACAATATAATGACCTGGGGGCACAGGTACTAGCTGAGTCACTTAACACAGCAGCTGAAGCTGGCTGTAGCCTGGCTTTCCTCTAGCTTATCTCTGTGTCCATAGTAGTGTAGGCCCTTACTCCTCCAGAAGAATGATACCTTCAAAATCATTAATACATAAATCTTAGTTATTATTTAAGAACAGTTAACTAAATTTATGGTTTGTCATGTTATTTCAAAAGTTTGATTGTTTTGGTGATTTTGTTTGGAAGACTTATCCACAAAATGTGCATTTATGATATGTAAATATTTTTGAAAATCTAAGATCAGCTTAATGGTTCTGAAGCTGGTGTTGTTTTGTTTTGTTTTTCAAACTGTGTCATTCTTTTGTCAAAACTGACTTTCTTTGCTCTGTTGTGAAGAGAATATGATAATTAATCTTTAAGCTATTTTCAGTTCAGTTTTTAGTGTCCTTATTTTGGTTGTTTTTGTGTGTGTTTTCATTGCATGTTGTATATTTTATGAAATGTTCTCAAAATGCGATTTGTGTAAGATAACCAAGAGATTTATGTTGCACAAAACACTGACAGATATCTAATACTGTACACAAAATATGAACTACTATAATTAAACAATGGCTGCGTTGCATCATGAGATAGTGTCGATGACATGATTGACAAGTATTTCATTACAGAGGCACCGGGTCACCATGGTCACTTAAGTTTAATTGTTGACTGATATATTGTGTAGTGTTAACACTGATATATACAAGCTATAAGCCAGGCTACTCAGGACATGCCTACTAACAAATATATGTATTTCACTGACCCACTGATATTAACGTGCACTTACATTAGCATGTTCATAACACCTGTCATTGAGAGTTTTCAGTTTCAATCTGCATAAAATTTATCTGAAATTTTTTTTGTAGGATATTTAAAAATAGCACACATCAATGCAACTAGTACATGCTCAAGGTGTTTTAAAAAAGACGTTTCCTTCCATCACTGGATGTCAATCTCATTGGCACATGGTATTATGAATTTCAAATCCCCTGGAAGCATACAACTCTTGCAGCCACTAAACTCAACGAGTCTTGTGGTTTTCTCATCCTTATGAGGTACCCATTCACATCTAGGTGGACAAGGACACACAGTCACAGTACTTTGTCTTAAATCGAATGTAGGTCTTGTCAAAATATCGGTGAAGTTAAAGAGAAGGATGTTTTGGGTTGTTGTTGTTTGTTGTTGCATTACTTTACACTGTTGTGAATGAAAGTTGTATTTTGAGAATTTCTGAAATTTTGTCTAAATTTTTAGATTGTTATATCAGGAAATTGTTGGCCACGGCCAGTCTGTCAAAGTATATGTCCCAGAAAGGAAATAATGTTCTCTTAGAACATACCTTGGCTTATAAACGTACATGGGGTTCTCAAAAGAACAGATGATTCTTTCCTATTAATCTGTCACATCATGGTAGATAAACTAAAGTAATTTGAAAGACCAGGGTGTGCATTTATTTCATGCAATCAGTATATGTTCAACTTTTGGAGCATGTGACATATTTAGGTAGGGTTTTTGGATTCATATATATATATTTTATAACAAATTGTCCATTTCTTGGTAACCAATTTTCTCATGTCATCTCACAGCATGACTTTATGAGTAGATTTGTTAATTAGAACTGTATGTTTGCTGTTTTAGTCTTAATTATAATTAGCCACTGAACAAACAACAAGCATGGTGAATAAGAATTAATGTTACATTTTGTTTCCCTAACTCTGTGCTTGCTTATTTCATCCTAAGTGTGAAGCCATGTTTTCGTTTGCAATGTGCATGCTTTTAAACATAAGATTTCTTGTTCTGCTTCAGGGATTTGAAAAAAATAATTCTAATATGGATATATGGTTTAACATTGAAGCATATTTCTGTAACCTTAATCTCTGATTATTATCTCAAATCTTTTCCTGTGTAGCAAATGTTCATCAATATTCTTATCTTGTAATAATGATACATATCTAACAACAATAATTTAATGGATAAGTCAGTGTTTGAAAATCCAAGTGATAGGGAAAAAATGTTTTTTATTGTTAACTTTTAGTAAACGTTGAGAAAATTTTTATCCATCTGTACAATGTAGATTTTTCACATTTTAATGACCTGTGATTGGTTACTCCCATATTAGGTAACACAGGGGAAAACCAATCTGGAGAAAGCTCTAAAACTGTCGAAAAAGCTACGGAAAGAAATGGGTGCAGTAAATGAGTTTGTGTCAGCAACGAATCACGACCTTGACCGAAGGGAGTTAAACACATCGGTCTACAATGTAGAAGAGGAGGTCAACCATGTCAGGGTGAGTCTTAGGCAAAGTTAAGGCCCCTTGTTAGAGGCAGGATCTGGTGGTCCTAGATACAGCCTTGCTGTAACTGGCAACATGAGGCATATCAGTAACAAAAGTTGTCAGGCTTGGTGGCATGGTTGGTGATATATGCCAGTGTACCCAGACTGTTGAAATTTGTTTTTTTTATCTATCAGTGGTTTGTCTGGTGCAGACATGACTCACTATTTGGTTGTATTTCACATTTAGCTTGAAAACAATGTGAATCTACATCAAAATGTTGCTCAACGTAACAAACCAGAAGTTATAATCCATAAAGCTGTATGTTTCATTTTTGACTCACCAACTTCTAGAATGCCCATTAAACTTCACAGGGCAGATTGTCTGGTCAGTTACCGAGGCTGATTATATTGTAAAGATACCTGTGCTCGTTCACTAGTATATTATTTTCACAAATCCACAGCTGGCTGAAGATGACCTGGCCAAGAGACAGGCACTAGTACCCTCTATCAAGGAACTTATTCACCAGCTCCAGGACCTGGCTGAAGAAGGGGAGGTAATCGAGGCAGCTGAAACTGTGTCTAACATGGAGAAGTCGGTAGAGGACCTGTCTGCCAGGTTGTCAGCACGGAAACAGAAGTTGCAGGTGAGTTGATTGTCACAATGTACCTGTACTGAAATTACGCACATCAATATGATATGTGTATATATCTCTGTACTAATTGTGAAGATGCACTATAAATTATGAAGAAACATGATGATTGTATTGTTCATGTTCTCACATTATGACATCCTGATTGCTTTATGCAAAATTTGTTTAGGACAAATTCAGTGCAGATGATATCTGATGATTCATGTATGGAAACAGCTCAGAACTAAATTCTTCATTCAGCTGAACATTTTTTTCAAGTATGTACAAAGTAGCTTCCCTTATCAGTGCAACAATCCAGTGACACTCACACTCCAATTCCAGTGTTGCTAGATAATTCTTATTCTTAGTTTTTCTTTGTGGCTAACATCCATGACCTCATTTGTATTTGGTTTCCTCCAACAATAAAATGATATGCCATGATATTATTGATATTCTGTTCAAACACAGCTCACAAAACATTCTTCTCTTCTCTCACCAGGATGAGAGCAGCAAGATTGATGGTCAGTTCATCGACTTCCAGACACAGCTACTCAAGGTCAAGGAGTGGCTGGGTGGTGCAGAGGTCATCCTGGGATCACATGACAAGTTGCCAGACCAGCAGAAGTCAACACTGGTACAGAGGGAGGCCATCAAGGTAAACACATTCACTCACGCACTGTAGTAGAATAAATCTCTCATTGAAGCAAAGAGGCAGGCCATCAAGGTAAACACACTCTCACGCACTGTGGTTGGATAAATCTGTCAGTGAAACAAAGAGGGAGGACATCAAGATAAACGCACTCACTCACTCACTGTAGTAGGATAAATCGGTCATTGAAGCAAAGAGGAAGTTCATCAAAGTAAACACTCTCACTCACTGTAGTAGGATAAATCTGTCAGTGAAACAAAGAGGGAGGTCATCAAGGTAACTGCACTCACTCACTGTAGTAGGATAAATCTGTCAGTGAAACAAAGAGGGAGACCATCAAGGTAACTGCAGTCACTGTAGTAGGATAAATCGGTCAGTGAAGCAAAGATGAAGTTCATCAAAGTAAACACTCTCACTCACTGTAGTAGGATAAATCTGTCAGTGAAACAAAGAGGCAGGTCATCAAGGAAAACACTTGCTTGCTCAGTCACTGTAGCAGGATAGATCGGTCAGTGAAGCAAAGAGGGAGGCCATCAAGGTAACTGCACTCACTCACTGTAGTAGGATAAATCTGTCAGTGAAGCAAAGAGGAAGTTCATCAAAGTAAACACTCTCACTCACTGTAGTAGGATAAATCTGTCAGTGAAACAAAGAGGGAGGTCATCAAGGTAACTGCACTCACTCACTGTAGTAGGATAAATCTGTCAGTGAAGCAAAGAGGAAGTTCATCAAAGTAAACACTCACTCACTGTAGTAGGATAAATCTGTCAGTGAAACAAAGAGGGAGGTCATCAAGGTAACTGCACTCACTCACTGTAGTAGGATAAATCTGTCAGCGAAGCAAAGAGGAAGTTCATCAAAGTAAACACTCTCACTCACTGTAGTAGGATAAATCTGTCAGTGAAGCAAAGAGGCAGGTCATCAAGGAAAACAATCGCTTGCTCTCAGTCACTGTAGTAGAATAAATCGGTCAGTGAAGCAAAGAGGGAGGCCATCATGGTAAACACTCTCACTCACTGTAGTAGGATAAATCTGTCAGTTAACAAGGATACAACCCCTGCTCTTTAGCATCTGATGACAGATTTTTGCAGATGTCACACGACAGCACATCTGGGAACATTATGGCTAGTTCTAATGGAGGTTTATCTGAAGAAATTCAGACATCACTTTTTCACATTTTAGATGGTCCTTGAGGTTTTTCTGACCTCTTCAGTCTACACTATGTTGTAGCTCTGATAGCCCTAGACATACACTCACATTTGTTGTAGCAATGTTGTTGAGATCTGCTCGAATTTTTTCTAGATCTGTGTCAGCATCACACACATGCTTTGGCTTTCACCATGAAATGGTAAACAGCATCACCTCAGGATTTCTCTTCAAATACAGTGTAATTCATAGGGCAACTCCCATGCACCATGATAGAATTACTGTTTGAAATAATACTAAAACCTGTATTCTGTGAGTGATTTCATAAACAAGTACATAGTATCTGCATTTGTCTGTGATCTCTCTAGGACTGTTTTCCAAATGGCATCATGAATAGTCTCTGGTTGTTGTTTTTGTATCGCTGTGCTGCGAACAATTCCAACCCTGATCTTCATGGGTGTATGGAAAGAGCTGACTAACTTAAAGCTCTAGTGGTAACAGTGTGTGACATTTTTGCTTGTATGTCGTTGTTCCCTGACTTCATAAAATTTGCTTATGTTATCAACCATGGGTTTGATTCATCCACACTCAATCATTTTCATACGTCTTGCCATACTCAGAATAGTGCATGGTGTGACATACAACAACATTAATAAAAAAAGGCTTTTAAAAAGTCCTCAATGTAATTTCCTTTATCTTTGCCCAGTGTCTGTGCAAAAAAAATATTCTGACTGATTTTATGAAACATAATTGTTTTTATATATAGTTTACGTAATCCATAGATTAGCTCAAGGAAATCAATTGCAAGCTCCCTGACAGCTCTGTGAGTAAATATTTCATTGTTAAGATCAAATACACATACAATTTGAGATTATACCATCTGGTCTGAAAGTGTCCATTTCAATAAGCCACGTTCAGTATTGATTCTTGTGGCTGGTGTGCCAGCCTTTTGCAGCACTCCACACACGCTTGTGTTGTGAGACATCGACGACGTAACACTGCCTCCAGCCTTTCATCACTCACAATCAAGGTGGACACTTGACTAACAGGGCCACAGGCATTGCAGTGATTACTTTGTTGCCATCACTTATCCATGTAGAAACTGTTTCCATAGCAACATCATTTTGATTTTCAATAAATTCATGCATGTAATGTATATAAGGTAAAGTGATTGGTAATATCTTAAGCTGACAGACTACTTGGTTAAACTGTGAATATTTTACGTGGTTGCGAGACTGGTGAACTGTTAAGGGTAGGTTGGACTATATGTTGTCACATTTGACCTTTGTTAGTTTTACGAACTATTCACTTTGTTGAAAGACAGCTGATGTTTTTTTTGTGTGTGTGTTTTGCTCATTATAGAATCTTTTCCTTATTTGATAAAATTTACATTACTGCTAGCTGACAGATGTAGCACTGCTACTGAGGAGTTAAAACCTTGGCTAGATTTAGCTCATTCACGGTATAGTCATAATATCAGATACTCCACAAACTAGTTCTTTGAATTCCGTTTTTCTGTGAACTTTCTATTTTCAACCTAAAAACAATCTCCTCCATTAATCATTTAAGTCAGATCTGTAAAGCCTTTTTATTTCCAATTCTGAACATGGTGATGTTATAATTTGTTTCCCCGTAAGCTGTCACAGCAGTAATTATCACTTAATACTCACACCATGCTCATCGTTCTCCAACTCCCCATCATACTTCTGCAGCACTTCCACCTTGTGTCCAGGCAATCAGTCAAAGGCAGTGGACTTCTCCACATGCAAATCAGTGAGTTTAAATCTGACTGTACATGGTGATTAAAGTGTTGTTCAAGTACATGGCAGAGAGATGTGTCCTGCGAGAAGACATTGATATGGAGCAGGGTTGTCTGGTCACAATGACTGGAACATGCTCCACTGATGTTACACTTCATCAAGTCGGGTCTTAAGTGGACACTGTGATACAAGAGGTCATATACACAATGGAGTTGAATTAAATGGCACCGTTGATGTTGGTAGAGTTTGTGTTGATGGCATTGTGTCACCAGCGTAGCTTTACACAGGAATTACACAGGTAGGATGAATGTATCTGTTTAAGACTTTGTTGATGTCAATGAATGTGTAGTTTCGTTCATGATATTGATTTTGTGTTCAAGAAGATTCTGGATTTGGGTGACTTCAGTGTGTTGTTATTGATTTATTTTTTTATAGTGATTTAGTGTTTTATGCACAAAGAACTAGTTTAGCATTTGTTTGTTTATTTGATCTCAGCATAGAAAGTTGGTAGTATTTGTAACTGCCTCTGTGGTGTAGTAGTTAGAGTGTCCACCCAGAGAGCAGCTGGTCACAGGTTCAATCTACGTCAATGTCGCACCGAAAGACGTTAAATATGGTACTTGTTGGTCCTTGTCTGGCATTCATCAGTAATTGGTACAACATGGATTGGTTGACTCAAAGTCAGTATATGTCTGAGCTGGGTATTCATGCTTAACTACGTCATGGTATGTCAGTGAGCCAGCACTATAAAAACAGCTTAAGTCTGTGTGACATTAAACCCAGTTTGAGTCCACTTCACCTCACTGGAAGTATTTGTAGCTTGATGTTATATGTAGCAATGCTGGAGTTGTTGGTATAATATATGCCAGTGGAATTCAAATACCACTAAGCAATGTAGACCTTAAAACTTGAAAGGGTTATATTTTACTTACATCAGTATTGTCAGTTTGTGGAGTCTGGCAACTTGTCCTGCTGTGCCATCTATGTTCTACATATGTCCACTCATAGCTGTGAGTATATTTTAATATGCATCAAGTATTGTCCAATTGTTTGAAGGTCATGTGTCTCCAGCCCTTGAAGACTTTGAGCATCATCTCAAAATTTTTCTGTACAAAAAGTATTATATCAATGGACTTCAAAATGCCTTAATGATTATTATCTCCATGAGCATACGTGGTGTAGATTTTGGTAGATATAAATGGACACATTATCATCATTATTATTGTTTACATCATGTGAGTGATAGATAGAACTTTCCTGCAACAACACTCACACGCAGAACCTGACTCCCTCACTTACTCTGCAATGATATGTGACTGGTCACAAATCAAACGTTCATGGAATCTGGATTTGGTTATTGACAACTCTTGCTATTGTTGAGGATGAGTCAGTGGTGCTGTGCATGGAGGAAGCTGAATCATAGGTGTCGAGTGCTGTGTGGTCCAGTGGAGGCATGTCACACAGAGCTTGTCGTTACGGGGATTGTTTGTGCTGGTGTGTGACCCTTAGTCACAGTGTTGTAATGATGTAATGGAGCATTGTGTGGCAAGGAAAGAGATTTGCTGGAGACTGGTGAAGGCAGGTAAACTCGCTCAACAGACTTATGTTTCTTCTGTTAAACGTTTATTGTTGTATTCAGCATTATTGATGGTATGTGATGATGGCCCGTGAACATACAAACCGGGGTTGGACAAACTAGTGATTGATATCATGAGCACCAATCAACACTGATACTGTGACCTTCTTATCTACCAAGTCACTAATGAGACCACAAGATTCATTACCTTATTTTTCAAAGACAAGTGTAGGTTCATAGTAACTGATACGTATATACATAACAGCATGTCTCATAATATAGTCTTCTGTATTCATCCTCTTCAAGCTAGGGCTCCAAATAAATGTTGAATTTTAATAAATGACATCTGACAAAAACTCTTGGGTGTTGCCACTTCATGATTTGCATTGTCCCTGTAACATTTATGAGATAAAAACAGTACAACATACACCCTTGACAGACTGGGTCCACTAACTAGCTTGTGTTGACTATATAAGTCAAGGGATATATTTTATGGGGAAATAGAGGGGACATGTTATGTTATAAGCCATTATATCAGGAGGAGCTCATAACAAACTGTTTACTAATGCTCCTGAAGCTTTGGAAGAAAAGTGTAGTCTGATTGGATGGCTAATTTTAGCAATGTGACCTTCAACCCTGACTCAGAACTAAGATGGTGGTCCAGGGCATTTGGTCAAAATAGATGGAAGCAAACCAGTCCAGATTAACAAGGAGAAAAAATCATTATGAAATACTTTTATACTAGTATTATTGTGAAGTATGTACCAGTATGTTGATTAGATCTGTTTCCAAAGAGGGTGTTAATATTTGCTAACCAGAAATCCCTTAAATTAGAACCTGCAATGAAAAGGTGATTCATAATATTGAGAACCATAACAGCATTCCATGCAGATGTGTAAAGTTCTAATGACTGTAGAGAATCTTCTGAAATATAAAGAAATAAACAAATCAGCTTTATGTTAGACCATAATTGTTTTGCAAAAAGCCTCTCAGTTTTCCTCTTAATGGCAGCTGAAATGAACCAACTCACCTGTGTGTTACCTGGCAGACAGTCCAGGTGTTAACGAGACAGGTGGGTTATGGTAGATACATGATGGGCCCTGCCACAACATCAAGCATGATACAGTAGATATGTCAAAGGGAAGTCTATGTTTAGATTGGAAGAGGTTGGAGGGAGAAGATATATTTATGTGATGTGTTTGCGTCACTTCTATATTTTAACTCCCTGCTGTTGGTGATGGGATTCCATCAAGAAATAAAATGGGATTAAGTGTTGAGCAGCAGAATGTTCATGTAGAGAAGAGAAAAACGTTCACAGGATGTTAAACGAATTGTGAAATAACAAGCTGGAAAGAAATGTTATCATTTCTGAATGCAGTAATTTGAGATGTGCAAATCCGATGTCTGAAGTGTTTTTTTGTTCACATTGTAGATACAGCAAGTTTTTAATGCTTGTGAAAAGAAGGTTTGGTGAGTTCACAGAAAACAAAACAATACCACCCAAGTTATCTGGATGGTTCGGTTATCTAAAAGCTACAGATACATGACTACCAATTTTATGTTTGGATTAGGCTAGGTTCCATTCAATGATCATTTCAGAAACTTTCATATACGTTTTTTTCTCGACTTCTCTCTTCAGATGTAGAATACTGTTTGGTGCTGTTGTGGTGGCCAAGTTTCTAGACTTTGATTAAAGTTGTCTTGGGTTGTATTTGGACTTGCCCCAATCACCATATGTCATATTTGGGATTTCACTTCCTCAGTAAAGTACAAATTCTAGTACTTGTTTGGTTGAGTCCCATCCGGGATTTGAACCCGCACACTCAGAGTCACGCACCTAATCGCCAGCACACAAAGTCATCCGCCTAACAGCCGCCTTTGTGTGCTGGCGATTAGGTGTAGGGTTCAAATGCTGGTTCATCCCTGTTTCTTAAACTGTGACACCCTGATATGTGGGAAATCCCTTGAGAATGGCTTAATGGCCAACTGACAAATCTGGAGGCATGGGATATTCTGTGTTAAAGTCACATCATGTTTTTGTGTTTTCTTAATCTGCACTCAAATGTCTTTAAACGTCCAGTTTTCTTATCCAGGAAGCTATTGTCATACAATTTTCTGTCTTAAAGTTGTACTGGTTTGTTAAAATGTTTCTGAAACGAGTAACTGGAGATCATAGCATTGTGTGGGAAGAGGAAGGCTCTGTGTTCTGGCTTGAGGTTGCAAGTGAAGTGTCGTTGACTGAACTGAAGATACTGACGACATAGAAAAGCATGGTGTTGTGTCATGATTTCTTCGGCCGTTTAGAAATGGTGGTGAATGGACAGCTTCCGTTAATACAGATATTTGCAAATTTTTCTTTACTCCTCCAACCCACAGCGATCTCCTAAAATAGACTAACATGCTATTCATATTCAATATTATAAATAGTATGTTGCCTCACACATATATGTCATTTTCTCATTGGCTAAGCCAATCAATGTACCCTGCTTACAAACAAGTAACATTTTCTATGTTACTAGCTGGAAATGCTAAGCTGTGGGAATTTGTGTGATACTTTGTGTTTGTAGTGTTTGAGATGTTACCTAATGTACTCCTTATTATAATCCAATACCCTTACTTCAAGCAGTTCAAAATTAATGTTGAGGTGTCTGGTAAGATAAATATATAGTTCACTGGTCCCTAGGGACCCTGAGGTCTTTGTACCCTCGATGTTTGTTGATGTTCCTAAGCCAGAACATTGAGGGTACATCAACCCATGTCCCACTCGTGACCAGTGAACAACTTATATTATCTTACCTCACACATTAATGTTACTTTCTGATTGGGTAAGCGCTATTCTATTATTTTCAATGTTCCCCACTTACAGGTACATGATGGTACGTGTTTTTGTCTTGAATACCATTGAATCACGCACCAAGCATGGAAATTACCGATGTTTAGCGATTGAAAATTGATGGAAGGGAGATAACTCTAAGTCTGTTTACCTTGTGTCGTCTGCAAAATGGCAATTCTCCTCGCATTCAACAGAAGTGCTTCAAACAACTCAAACTCAGGTGTTTGGTAAGATAAATAAGTTGTTCACTGTTCCCTCGGGGTCCATGGGCTCATGCACCCTCGAGGTTTGTTTATGTACATGAGCACATGGACCCCTCATGACCAGTGAACAACTTATTTATCTTATACATGCCCTTCTGTAAACTGTGAGAAATTTTGATGAATTCCACACCCTCCCAGTTCATACACACACACATGCTCCACTGCTCATGTTGTAGCTGACCAGCCCAACTAACCCCCAATGACCACTCCCTTATATGTCTTTGTCTGCAAAATCTTTAATGTCTGACCAACATCAGTCTGAGATTTCATCCTACATACAGCTTACACTCAGGTTATGTAACTGACATAGTGCAGCATTAAGTCACTCATTCATCCTAGAACACCACCATATAATTGTGCTAAGTTCAGTGTGCCAGCCTTACCTGGCAAGGTCTATTGATCACCTAGTTATAATGATGCTTGGGAAAACATTAGCTTTCCATCAACAGCGTAAATTGATTGACGATTGATCACTTGTCCATACAAAATTACCTAAGATATTCATCATAATCAGGATTGTGTTCATCTTGTTTACAATATGGTGGAAGCAGAAAATTACTGCACCTGGCAAAACCAATTATCTGAAGTATTGATTAAATGTCATATCAACTGTATTGTGTTGAAATCAGAGACGTGTGTTAAATTCCAGACTAAGTGCCCTTTGAAAATATCTTTTTTTTGTTCTTTGAATTGGGATGTAGCTTTTCAGTGTTATTATGTTGATTTCAAATGATTATTTTAGTATTCCATTCAGTGCAGAAATGTTATTCTTTAAAGCGTTGGTCCTGTTACAGGGGAAGTGTGTGCCACCAAAACAAAACTACAATTTGCAGTAACTATGATAAAACAACTTGTAATGTTAATATTTTCCCAATGTTGACTGACATTTGTTGCAGATTATGGGCTAAATACTGATATCTGACCATATTAAAAGCGTTACTGATGTCAGTCAAAAGAAAGAAAATATCTGAAATCTAAATCTAGTTTTGACAGGTCAACAAAGACAGCAGAAGATAAATCATTACATGAAGAAATGTGATAGATTACACTCCCTTGTCTTATTGGTTGTATCAGTATATATACTTACGTAAAAATGAAATACTTGATGTTCTGAAACCCTAAGCAGACTGCAGGACCACTGATTATTATGTAACACTGGTCTTCTTGTGTTTTAGAAGATTAATTTGTTGAATCTGGTAGATGTATTATAGAAATTGTGTATTTTGTACATCATGACGTGTCCGTGTGTTGATGACATCTGTATACATGGATGACTGATGCCAGTCTCACTGTAATTAGAAATTGGTTCCACATGAAACATACTCATAATGTTCATCACACAGAGTGCCCACTTCCTGTAAGAGCCATTGACCATCAAGCCACAGACATTTTCCTGACACAAAGTAGTGCATCGAATGTGCATTAGATTAAGAATCAACGCCAGTGACATAAACTTTAGGTCCCCTTGGATGCAGAATTATTCGACAGAATGACATTGTCAGATGTTTCTCTGATAAAAATACAATCAGTGTTCTGACATTTTGATTCTGCAAAGAAATCAGTCTCTTCAACAAGTATAGTTTATCACTAAAGCATTTTTTTGCTTGAACACTGCTCAGTGTACTCAAGGGGACCCTCATGTTAACTCCTGCGACCCCTAAAAAGGTACAACCACAAGTCGATTCACAATATTCTATATATATCTTTATTCGACAAAAGTACCACTACTTTAGATGAGTATAGATGACAGTAAATCCCTGCCCAGGGCTTTTCAAAGAGGATGGGCTTTGAGGAAAGTATGATATTATTCTTAGCTTATGATATGGAAGGTAATTACACAGAATTCCTCATATACATTACTGGATGTGTAGGCAGTGTCGTACATGGGATGTTGTGTCATTTAGGGCTTACAGCTGGAGATGAATGATCAGCGAAGCCAGGTAGACGAGGTACGAGACTCAGCCATCAGTCTGATGACCAAGAGTGACCGCTACAACAAGATGGTGGAACCAGAACTCACTCACCTCAATCAGCGATGGGAGGAGGTCTCTAACAAACTCAAGGTCAGTTGTGCATGGGGCTAGCTGCTTGAAGACTAGTATATGTGGTACCTTGGTTAAATGTGGGCTGGTTCAGTTTGTAGAAGATCAGTATGTTTGGTTGATGGGAAACTATTATATGTGATACCCTGGTTTGATGTGGCTGATTCAGTTTGTGAGAGATCAGCATGTTTAGTTGGTGGGAAACAATTATATGTGATACCCTGGTTTGATGTGGGCTGATTCAGTTTGTGGTAGATCAATATGTTTAGTTGGTGGGAAACTAGTATATGTGGTACCATGGTAAGATGTGGGATGGTTCTGTATGTGGTAGATCAATATGTTTAGTTGGTGGGAAACTAGTATGTGTGGTACCCTGGTTAAATGTGGGCTGGTTCAGTTTGTGGGAGATCAGTATGTTTAGTTGGTGGGAAACTAGTATGTGTGGTAACCTGGTTAGATGTGGGCTGGTTCAGTTTGTGGGAGATCAGTATGTTTAGTTGGTGGGAAACTAGTATGTGTGGTAACCTGGTTAGATGTGGGCTGGTTCAGTATGTGGGAGATCAGTATGTATGTTTAGTTGTTGGGAAACTAGTTTATGTGGTACCCTGGTTAGATATGGGCTGGTTCAGTACGTGGTACCTTGGTTAGCTGAACACAGCCTTATTGTTACATCGTAGGTACAAATTCTACAAGAAAAGAGTTACAAGATCTTATGCTTACGAGAGCTTTGTGAAACGGGTCCTGTGTGTTTAGTTGGTGGGAGACTAGTATATGTGGTTTTCAGGTAAAGTGCATTACTTGTTTATTTAGATGTGTATAAAATGTTCAGTCATGTCCACTGGTTGAAACCCAGATCTCTGCTGTTGTCCAGGAAAAACAATCTACAAGCCACGTCGAGATCATCGAGATGACCAAGACCTCTCCGGTGATGTCCTCCAGAGGTCACAGCCTTGAAAGACAAAACTCCAAGGTGGAAGGCGAGGAGCCCTTCAATGCACAGTGTGATCGTGTGGTAGCAACACTGGCAGTGTATGAAAGCAACATCTCCACCCATGGAGACCTTCAGCAGAATGACATCTCTGATAACTTGGAGGCAAACGTTCAGGTAAGATGTTGGAGAAGTTGTGCTTGAGAGGTAGTAGTGGAACTTTACTAATGTGGGTCTATTCCACCAGCCAATCACCATCCAAATCAGTGCCAACAGATGGGCGTTATGATCTTCCTTGAACTTATGAGTACTGAAATCTGTTCTACTGTATTAGAGTTTTGTCCATCTCTGAGTAAGAAGTGTCGAAACTGGGGCTGAATGGTTGGACAAACAATCATCTCTGATGATCAAAGATGATATTTTGAATAGGCATCTGGATCCTACATGCAACCTGAGTCCTGTAACTGATATAAGTGATGTAACTGATGTGAAATTCTTCATAGATATTGGACAGTTTGGCAGAAGCTCATGAGAGCCCTGATTCTTGATGCAAAACAGTCCCTGCAACAAAGACCTGATCTGTTATGTTAAAAGAGACATTCAATAAACAGAACCTTGTTCCACTCAGTAATATGGGTGTGGCTTTAAAACAGAATTCAAACATTGTCGAAAACATTTGATCCTTCATTGGTAACAGTCACAAAGTATTCTCAGTACAAACATTAGCTTATTCTGGTACAACTGATGCAGTGTCTTTGAGAACTTGGACAGTTCCAGCTCTTCCAAAGAATCAGTCTGTTATGACATACCCAAGTACTCCATTTTAGTTGTAAGAACCTGCTGAATGGCAGCTGAATATGCTTTAACTTGGTAACACCAATTAAGATGATCTCATAGTTCAGATACATCTGAGACCTCTGGGACTGGTTTGTCTCAAGTTCCCATGTGACTGTTGTAATATACCTGTAGCTCTCGATGTGACCAAAAGGCAGCAGAGAATGGCTGAACATTGAGAAAGACTCAGTGATGGAGTAAGTTAGTGATTTTCTTAGTAGATTTGGGGTTTATTCTGTTTTTAGCAATTTTTCTGCCACATCACAGCAGCGAACACGAGAAATGAGCTTCACCGATTGTACTCATTGTATGCCTCGGGGGAATCAAACCTAGGTCATAGAAATGACAAGTGAAGGCTTTAACCACTAGACTACCCCACTGCCCTTTCAGTTAAGTAAGACTGTATACTTCTGCCCTCTGTGTCCTGGGTGGTGATTCAGCCCTGGTGTTCTGACAATGATAAGCATCAGTGCTTATGATGCATGTAATGATTCAAACATTTCATTGATATCTTTTTCAGCTTATCGATGAGGAGCTTCACAGCCTTGTTAGACCCGTGGAGGAGGTGATCAGTCAAGGGGAACAACTCTTGCAAGCAGCGGAGGTATGCCGTGACCAGGGCACACACAGTCGAGTTCACAAGAGACTGCAGGAATTGAAGGTAAATGTGATAAGATGCTCCATGAGAAAACATCCAAACTTTTAAAGTATGATAGTTGTTATGGGACATTATGATTTTGACCAAATTTATAATGTTATCATAAAATGCACCTTCAATTTCGACCTGTGAGGGTCCCGGGGTAGAACAGCCCTTCAGCAGCCCATACTTGCCATAAAAGGCAACCATGCTTGTCGTAAGAGGCGACTAATGGGATCGGGTGGTCAGACTCACTGACTTGGTTGACACATGTCATCGGTTCCCAATATCGCAGATCGATGCTCATGTTTTTGGTCACTGGATTGCCTGGTCCAGACTCGATTATTTAAAGACCACCGCCATATAGCTGGAATAATGCTGAGTGTGGCATAAAACTAAAATCACTCACTCACCTTCAACTGCAGTCTGTCTGTCAGCAGGCTTTAAGAGATATCTCTTTGGTTTAGGCTTCGAAGCAGATTAAGGAGACAAAGGTTTTCAAGATTATTGTATTTTAAGGAGAATGGCTTCTCATGTGTTCCTGGCTGAATTTATTTGAATTTGTACAGTGTTCTTGCTTTTTACTAAATAATGTTGAAAAATCCAAATGTGCCTCAAAACATTAAACTAATTTCCAACCATGTTTATCTCAAGCCCACTCCATCAAAACCTAGTAATGATTATTCTGTCATGTATTGTTATTTTCTAAGAGAAAAATGTGTAAGAAAATAATCATAATTTTTTTTCTGTTAAAGTGTAAGTGGAACACAGTTCGTGAGGACAGCGAGACGAAGAAACGCCGTCTTGTTGTGATTGCTCCCGTTTGGTATCAGTTCTCTCGGCAGAAGAAGGATCTGGATCTCTGGCTGGACAATGCAGAACGACGACTTTCCATGTCCAAGAGGGATGTAGACCTGAAGGTAAGGACTTTGTACATCATCATTTTATGTGCCTCATCAGTCTATATCCAGGATAACGATGTCAATGTGAGGGATCTTGTTCCACCTCTGTAGCCGTGTTCAGAAGGATGCCAACTCAACTTCCAGGAGTCATGGCATGGATGTCCAAACAGTCTAAAGCACCATAATTTAGTTCACAGAGTGGCATCCCTTACATGTACCAGGATTCACTTATGAGTACAAGTCTAAGATTTGCTTCAGATGTCAATGTTTGTGGGTGAAGAAGACCTATGAGAACTGTACTTGCCTCTATCTTTAACCTGACTTTTATCGCACTGAAAGAGACGGCCCTACCTTCCGTGGTTGTCCCACTGGGGCTGATGTTACTGTGTCCTAGGGCACACTGGGCCGCAGATGATGAGCACAGGGCTGCTTGGAAATGTTTTGTTTTTTTTAAATACATATGTAAAGAAAATAGAAGGCGATTATATATGGATTTGATCTTTGAGAAAAGAGGAGAGATATTCCCTGTGATGTTTCTAAAATGTGGTCTGTCTGATGGATAAAATGCCCCTGGTAACTCAGCTAACTGAAGGCATGTCAAGTCACTATGCTTAAAGCATTATGCTGACATCAAGCTTAGGTTGGTGCAGTTAATTCTGTGCCAGGAATTCACTGCCATTCAGTCTCTCAACAATACAAATCACTCTACCCGTTTAAGCTGAAATCATCATGATTTCTCTCTAATGGAATTGAGTTAGGAAGGCAGATGAGAACCTTGCGCTCAGTAATTCAGATCCCAGATGCACCCCGATAATGAATATTATTTTGTCAGCGCCACCCCATACTGGCGGGAATATTTCAGTATTGCTTTAAGCTGCCTTTAGCCTTCTGTGTTTTGTGTGACAAGTGAATAGTTTAACCACAAGACTACCTTCCTGCTTCCATGCTCAGGGTATTCACTGGTAATGGTCTGAAGTCTACATCTGCATTTGGGAGATTTTCCCCCATATAATAATATATGTAAGACTAATATGCTGAGAGTGAAATTCTGTGAAATGTTGAACCTAAAGTGTCTTCACAATGTGATTTAGAGGTTATCCAGTGTGTATGCTACATTGTGCATGGACGTGGCTGTCACGTCAGCCATTTTAGACGATGTCAGCAAGGACATACTCATAGTGTTGTCATAGCCTCTAGAAACATGGACTTTGTGCACTTGCGCTGAAAATGTGTAAATTGTTTCCATCGCAACAATGTAATGGAGACATTACACGAAAGGTTGGCAAACAGAACCATTTCATGCTTTTTGTCACTCCCCATGTTTTGAACTCAATAAAAACTCCCAGCAGTGCTGTACTTCAAAGAGGCATGTAGAAAATGAAGCGTTTCATGCCGAAAAGACATTTAGCCTTCGGATGTGTCAGTTTCACTGACTCCTGGCCTGAAAGGATGCAGGTAGTCCCCAGCTTCCTCCATGGCATCTATAACGAGATTTCAATCAGCACTTTGTTTAGGATAAAAACGTTTCCCCCGTTGATGACAACATCGTTCCTAAGTGGATTGCTTTATTTTGTTTAGGATTTGAGTACATGAAATAGAAAATGATCCCAGTTTAAGCGTCAGAGGGGCAGGTGTGATGCTGAGTGTGTAGATCGTAAATGAGGTTGTGATGATTATAGCTTTCTGCCCTGGTACGAATCTGTGGTAGTGAGATTGGCTTACACAGTGGGAGCTATATACAGTCTGCTGAGGTAGAAATAGCAGATTTGTATGTGTCTATGTACTATGGGAATGTCTTGACACTCTTGTCAACAGAAGGAGAATCGTGGCATGTTACCACAACCCTCCCACAATGGAACTCTGTTATGTATTCAGATGTTATCCACCATTATTGAGTTTCCTTATTTTTATTTTTTCTTCTCCTGGTGATTAGTTTTTGGAATACAATAGCAGAAACATTTCAAGATGTACCCTTATTGGTTCAAAGAGGAAAATGTAATTTGTGAAGTAATTGAATTACTAACTTTCTTACACTGTAAATAATTGAGCTGAAAATGTTCATGTAAACTGTTTCCAGGTTGAAGTATGGATGAAATAAAGGCCAGAGTCTCTTCGTTACATGCATATCATTTATCAAGTACTTTTTCCATTTCAACCATATTTCTTAGACATTTATGCATTCTTAAGTAGCTGTCCAATTGAGCAATGGTCTGATATACACAAAGACAGTTCAGTGTCTGAAATAACTGAGAATACAGTATCAGACATTGAACAACGATATTTCCAAATGTTTTATCATGACATGGTTAGCTGAGATGTTCAGTGTTTTCTACTTCATGAAGCAGAGTTGTCTACCTTTGATGTCAGATCACAGGTTTGATTCCCATATTCATCCTAATCACGATCCACGCTTTGTCAGCATGGTACAGCATGTCATGCAATTTAGGTAAGAGTCTGTGCTCTGAATCACTGATCAGGACTGAAAATATGCTGTATAACGAAGTGTTACAAAACTCAATTACTCCCTGGAAATGGCTGTATAACCTGATAATCATTTTGATTCAATTTTATTTTTATCAATCAGTCTAGCAGATTACATCTTATTCTCCCTAACATTCATGTCAAAAGAAATAAGTAGCTTATATTTTTATCATATTTTCATCATAAAACATGTTGTTGTTTTTTTTAATTCTACTACTGTTTTCCCCTGGTTCATCAACTTGGTAGTCCCTAACACTTGGGTTTCCTGGCAGTGTTACAGCATGGTGTTATTTACTGGTGGTAGAAATACGTGGGACAACTGCAATGATTTCCATGGTCAATTTGTTCTGTCTCTCCAGTTATATTCCACTGCACCTGCGAGTGAGGAAAGTTATCAGCATGCCCCATTAGTCAATCACTGAGATGGGAATACCAAGCCTGACATCTAAGAAGATCAGACTTAGTGCTGGAGAACTCTCTCGTAGTCTTTGTGAGGGGCAGTGTGAAGCTTTGTAGTCACACTTAGCATCAAGGATGTGCCTGTCATAGCTAGTATGTTTTGTCTACAGCTGTCTCTCCATGCATTGGAGAACTCTCTCGCAGTCTGTGTGTTTGTGTCTCTGTAAGGAGCTTTGTTTAGCTCAGCATGTGGAGCACAATGTCTGTGTCACTTCATGTCAGTGGACAACTTTCTCAAAATCATTGTGTGTTTGTATTGGTGTGTAGACAACTGGTTAAGGTGTCAGTTCAACCTCCCTGAAACAAGGGAATACAATGGGATAGTGAAGGCAAGTCCATTTCAAGTCTTCACTCAATTGGATGTTCTGAGGCTTTGCTTAAGACACCCTCAGCGCTATGATGATAGACCTACCTTGTAATTTTATCGTAACATTTACGGAACTGTCACATTACAGAATAGGACTTACACAACAATTTCAGAATTCGTCATTCTAACAGTGGATGTAATGAAATTTGAATGGGGAATTCCAATCTGAACTTTCTGAAAGAAATTGATCTGAATATTGTTATTGTCAATAATTGTCATTCATTCATATCAGAAGACTCTGTACAGACAAGATCATACTTGTCAAATTTTAGGTTTCTTTGTCCATTCTTCTCATAACAACAAACTGGTGAAAGATCCTGTTCCCATGTTTCAATCACCATGACATCCCAGTGAGATTGGGACATGTGTAATGAAGATATACTGCACATACTCACACCATTGTTTGCCAAACCCATTTGTTAGGCACCGTTTCCAGGGTAATACGAAAAACATGAAATACTAAGAGGAATATTACAGTGGAGCTGGCTTGGTATGAGAATACTCCAAGTAGACTGACATTAATTGAGCACAAGCATCTGACGTTTGTGCACACATGTTGCGAAAAGTCAAAGAAGTCGATTAAAACAGAAGGAATGCTTTAAATGTTGGAAGGTTAGGATTTTCTACATAGGATGTGGCGTTTTCATGGTTGGGCTGACTTTTGGGGTTTCCAGCCATCCTGGCTGGCAGGCCACATTTGAGGTACGCATTAGTCTCTGCAGGTGCGGACAGCTGAGGAGCCTTTCTCCATTCCTCCAGTGTAGATACCATTCCCCTTATGATATTAGATTAACACAGAGAGACCCTTGAAAAGTTATTGTCAGAGTGCTTACGACATATGTGCTTTGAATTGTGTTTAATTCAATGTTTATGCAGCTACATATTGCTTTGGTCTGTTAAATTATTTGCATTTGAAGATGTTTCGAGAGCTGAAATAGAATAATTGGTGAATAAAGATAAGAGGTCTGTTGTATAATCTGTAATGATTTGATCGGAAGAAATTTGTTCTTTGTGACTGGTTTTGAGTTGGCAGGATATCATGATTGAGAACCATCCATAACAAATGTGAAGGAGAAAGAATATTTCAATAAAAATCTCATTTTAATGCTTCATCTTGATGCATTTATCTGGAACAAGCACTGTAAAGATTAAACTGATATGGAAAATGCACAGATGAGAAATTTTTTCTTGTATATTTTTGAAAGCATGTTTTTAAGTGTATATACTTTCTTGATATTGGAGGGTTATTTTTGACAACCAGAGACATTTTCACCCCACCGTCCATAAGAAAAAAAAAGATATTTATCTTATCTATTGTCAGCCTTTGTAGGAGACTTGTCTGCATAACTTTGAAGATAAAAAGTAATTGGTTGTGATAAGCATGATAAACAACTGTCAGTGGATGGACAGGAATCTGCATTGATGGTAAACCTGGCTGACAGAAGCCTGTTAACTCAGTCTGGCACAACCAATGTTAGTTGTGAGGAAAATAGTGTAACCTTCGATAATGCAGTCATTATTTTGAAATGCCAGTTCCAGATTCTACTAATATTTCACACCTACTTCTTATCAGTGAGACTGACAGCAGGCAGTGAATCATCTGTTATTGTGTTCCATAGTTGTGAGGAAAACTATGTATTTTGTAGTCATTTTGACCAGGTCTCAACTTGGTAAATATTCAGTAAGTTATGATTCAAAATATTAGTAAGTTCCTACCATTGATCATATTTTGTTACTTAGTTTAGTTCTGAGCTGATTGGATTTATGTAAGGTTGTTTGTAGACATTGCTGACAGAACAACGTGTTATCAGAGTTAGCAATCTCATCTGACAATAGTTGTTTGTGTGCAGGATACTATTTTCTTTATGGCATTAAACACTTTTGTTTCTTTACGCTGTCTTCTGCAAATAGATAACATTTGATGGCTTCCCTTGATACTGATACCTGCAGGTTTTCTCTCTGTTGTATTAGCTAATAGTAGTTGACAAGAAACAGCATCTTGGACAGAGGTTATTGTTTCAGTTGTGTCAGTTCTGTCAGTGTTCATTTGTCTTATGTGAGAAATGTCTTACCAGGAACTTGGCGTTTCAGAGGTTACATATTATCACACTTTTTTCCAAGATCAGGATTGATTATTACTTGCTCAAACTACATTCTTGAAGTCACATCTATTTTTATGGCTATAAAAACTACTTGTGGAGGAGCATTTTCTGAGAGAGATAAAGTTGACCTGCAGCATTGTGAAACTCTGTATCTTTACCTTGAAGTGTACCTTCGTTGCAGATGATCTTGAGAGATTACAATTTAAAAACTGTAACAGCAAACATTGTGAGTTGCATTTTAGAAGTTGGAGTTACTGTAATTACTGTTTCTATGGATAACTGGGGTTTTTTTATTTTGAAATTTCGATACAGATTCCTGTACCTTTGTCTAGCAGGAATGACTAAGAAATGAGCAACTTTTGGCCATTGGTGCTATTTTCTGTGCAACTGTATATGAGTAAAAAAGTAATTTATCTTATAAAGAAACTTGTATGGATGGTAATGTATTTTAATCCTTTGTGATGTATTGCTCCATTGTGTCAATAAGAAAATCCTCTATCTATAGCACTGATAGTACTTATTTAGCAGTGCCAGTTGTGTTTTTCCCAGGTACCTGACAAGGGAAAGGGCACAATGCCAGATGCAGAGATTCTCTGTCTGTAGATCCTCTTCTTTCGATCTCCCAAACTGATTTCCACCATGATTGTGTTTACGTCGTTGGTGAATAAAGTTCAAGCTCACAGCAGGGGGGTGGCAAATTTAAAATTTAAAACCAACCAATCAGATAAAAACAAAATGGCAGATGATCACCAGGGGTATTCTAACTCAGTGATAAGAAGTCAAGGTTGCAATTATAATCTTTCATCTTGTATGGATTGGGAAAATGGTGTCAAAGAATATATAAACTTTTGACAGTTTTTAACATTTCGATTTGCATGGGAATAATCAGTTGCATCTTCTTTCATACTTTCATATGTCAAAATATTCTGTTTGTTGTAAGGGTAACAGATTCTGTTAAGGCAATTTTTCAAAGGATGCATTTTATTTGGGTGGCTTGGTATGTTGGCAGGGAAGATGGGTAGACAGGTTGACTGATTGTGATTGGTGATGTGTAAATAGATAGGTAGACAAGGTAGGTAGTGAGAGAGTGCTTTTGTTAATTATTTAGGTATGTATGTGGGTAGGTCGGTGGTTGTATGGGTAGGTAAGTAAATAGGAACTGCAACAGATCTGATACACATCTATCGTTGTAGTAAGTTGCTACTTATTGAAATTCATACAGCTTTGTCATATTTTGACCATGGTGAAAATAGCTGCTCTGTGAGGCTGTCTGGATGAGGTCATCATATACTGATGCATGTCAGAAGCATGCTGTGATACTGCGTGAGGTCTAGGATCCATTTTTGGACTCACATTATCAGAGGTCAGTCAAAATGCTGCACCTTTAGCCTTTAGCTTGCATAAATAGCAAGGGTATACGGTCATTGCAAGTTTGGGACCAGATGAGCCATCTTTTTGTCTTTACTGTATTTAATTGTGAATGGCTGGTTAGACTTATGTGACAGTTAGCCCTTGCTAACCCAACTGGTCAGTGTTTGAAGCAGGATATAGCCAGACAACAAGTGTTTTTGTATTGGATTATGGACTTTGAAAGTGAGTGGTACATGATGTCTTTTACTAATGTGTAACTTTGAGTCAGTGATTTTAAAATTTAAAATTCTGGTGTGATTTTGGTCTTTATTAACTTCATAAATAATAAAGCTGATAGTGGCATTATATTTTTTTTTATTGTCCAAGTGATATATACCATTGCTTATATAGGAAATCTGGTTATTTTGTGTCTGATTTATTTATTTTTTTTAGGTTGGCAGATCAATAACTGGAAAATATCTAAAACAGAATGTAATTCCTAGAAGCACTTCCTATCCACCATCAGTGAAAGGCTGATGCCTGGAAATGGCTGCTTTGGAGCTGAAACATGGCAACACACAGCTAGTATCTTACTGCTATCACTGGATGATCAGACTCATTTCTCAACATAACAAGCAGTCAGTCTGTTCTGACCATTACCTTAGCACACTGACTGGCCAGGCTGTTGTGATAAACAATAATATACATAGAGTCTGACAGGAGCTGTGTGTATATTGTTGTACCTGTGACTGTGTTGCAAGGGATGTTTCAAAAGCTTGATGTGTGGCAGTGGAGATAATCATGTGTAGGATTGACTCAGCGGATGAGGATGGGTTTGGGACATGGATGGAACATGTGGAAGATGGGATGTATGGCGGAAGGATGGGACAAGGGGTAGGGGCATATGAGTTGAGCGAGAGGAGAGATAACCTTTGATTAAAATTGGTGGAAATAGGACATGGAAAGGAGAGACATGAAGTGAAGTCAAAATTGGTAGTGGAATCGCCTGTTTGAGGGTAATAATAAGTAAGGAAGGGGTTATTGCAAGGAGGAAGAAGGTGTGTTGTGGGGGGAAAGAGAAACAGGAGAGAAATAAATTCTGGATTAGAGAATCCTCAGATAAAGGATGAGAAAAGGAGGTGAAGGAATGAGGGAGGGCAAAGGTGAGGAAGGCATGAGAGGGGTTTGGGGTAGTAACTTGGGCATAAAGAATGAGAGGGGTAGGAATGGATGATGCTGGCATGGATTACATTGGGTTGTAATTGATGATCTTTATAACACCCCCAGCTTCAGGTTTGACTTTAGGGATGGTTGCAGTGAATGGTGGATGCAAGGGATAGGAAGGGAGTGGTGGATGTGTTGGGAGGATAGTGGGGTTGGAGCAGATACGATGCACTGGAGTGGGGAGAAGTAATTGGTGGGGTAGTAACAGGGGAAAGAGAAGGAACTGGAAGGTTGACTTTGTACAAAGTAGAGGTCTAATCATGGAATGTTGTGGTGGGATGTAGTAAACAACATATGGAGCCTGATATTGACAAACTGCCATGCTCCTGTGTTCCTCGCTCTATACATGGGGGTTTGAGTGATGGATTTGTGTAATACCAGAACCTACCTGCGATAACAGGGTATTACATGTCATGTGAGCCAGCATTTCACACGCAAAATAAACACTTCACAAGTAGAATTATGACATGATTTTAAATTCACTTTAAAACAAATTTCACCTTTTTAAACATAGCCAACCCTAATGCCTATTTTAGTACAATAAAAATTATAAAAATACTTTGCATTTCGATTGTAAAATTGAAAGCACCACATTATGATTAGGTATGTTACAGTATAGCCCAAAGCAGTGCAATATGATACAATGCAAGACAATGCAATGCTGTAAGGTAGCAAGGGCTCTGAGCTGCTGATCAGCCCAAACCAGCCTCTACTAAATTACCTGAAATTTGTTTGGTTCATTTATTCTAATGTGTAAGTTATGCTAATAATAAGAATAGTACTACATGTAGGAGTAATCCTTGTTGGTGGTAACAACTGTCACCATTGCATAAAAAATATATTTTCAGCCAATTATATCCCCGCTGTGATACATCTGTTCCCAAGTGCCAGTACCTAATGTGTGTGGAGTATTCCCATTGTTCAGTATCTTACACAAACATTTATCCCATGTTCGTCCCAAATTGCTATCTATTTCCAGTACTCCACACCCCAGAGCTAGAAGTAAGTAGATCACAAACACAGAACTGTTTGCTGCAGCAGGACCAGCATGATCAGATCTAGAATTGTTTATGCTATCCCCCACTGGGGCTTCCTTCATAGCCTGCCATCACACTCGGAGCATCAGAAACCCACTTCACTGTTTAACTCATTATCTGTACAGTTAATTTCATCGAAGTGTTATCGTTTGTGTCTGGCAAATCCTCATGCAGGGTACCACAATAATCCCAGTCCTACGGACATGCTAAATACAACAAATATCTGATTGTTATTGTAATGTTGGACAAATCCATGACGTTTGAGATGTTGCCATCAGCAAAACATGATAATCGGGATGTGCAGTTATGGCATTTATCTGAAGTGCAGCAGTTTGCGGTGCAGAGTTGTTTCCCATGGGCATGCAGTAAAAGCTATGTAGGTTCAAAACCCGGTTTCCACGATTGCGATTCTGGGTTTGTCAGCATCATGTAGGTGATCATGGAGTTCACCCAAGTAGTAAAGGTCCAAGAGCCTTTCCACAAGTTCTGGCTTTCCACCATTCACTATGTTCACGTGATTTTCATAGGAAACAGGCGGTGGCGTGTAAGCATTCCTGGGTTCGATTCTCTTCCTAGGTCCAATGTTTAAAGGCCATATCTGGTGTAGATCACAGTGATATTAGTGTAATGTTACCTACTCAGTGTAACAGGCCAAATTTGCTGTGGGGAAACTTTGGCCTTAGCCAGATTCAGGTAAAGTTGAGACAGGGGAAGAAATAGCTACACTGGCATTAAACCAGACTCACTCACTGTCTAAGGCAACTTTTAGATTTTGTTCTTACTACAGTTTGATGTGATTAGCTGAATGAGGATGTTGTGGTCAAGTCCAGTTCTGTGAGGAGAAAGATTACAATATGGTCAGGTACTGTTAAGGTCTGTGAGCAAGGTATTTACGGTATGGTCAAGTATAGTAGAACTACTTGTGAGGATAACATTAAGCATGTGTTACAATGCTGGAGGTAAGGTGGTAATCTGAAGTATGTTTGCTGCTTGCCATGTGCACTATACGATACACACAGTGAAGTTTACTGCCACAGAATTACCCAGTGTTGTGTTATGGGTTAAGTTTGCAAATTGCAGAACAGTAATGGTTTATTTTGGAGGTTTGACAAACCTTGCTGATACATTTGTAGAAGTCGGCTAATGTATGATTGTCATTAATGCAAAAGCACTGATTTGGGATTGGATCACTGCTGTAGGGAGATGTGGCTGGTCCAGTTACTTGTGCTTGCTTGTCTTCAGAAGCTGTGTGTGAACAGTTTCTCAAGCTTACCTCCCCATGTCTACACCAGACCATAACAGATCCTTCAGTATCCCACGCTTACCTCCCTGTATCTATACCAGACCAGAATAGATCCTCCAGTATCCCACACCTACCTCTCAGTGTCTACAGCAGACTAGAATAGATCCTCCAGTATCCCACGCTTACCTCTCTGTGTCTACAGCAGACCAGAATAGCTCCTCCAGTATCCTACGCTTACCTCTCTGTGTCTACAGCAAACCAGAATATATCCTCCAGTATCCCACGCTTACCTCTCTGTGTCTACAGCAGACCAGAATAGATCCTCCAATGTCCTTGAAGCTTGTTGTAAGAAATGTTAAGCCACTTACATCCTCACAATCCTCGTTGAGAATCCAGGTTAGAATATGCTGTGAGGTATTCCAATCAATCAGGTGGTCAGAGAATGTAACTTTGTTGATAGCTTGACCTTGTACTAAGAGATGTATGAACTTAATATTTACAGGCCGCTAACATACAACCAAACCTCAGAAATAAGCAGACATGGAGCCATTTGCTGAACCGTCTTGTATCTTTCAGGGTCAGTGTCAAGTAGCTAAAACAAAGATCCCTAGCTTGACATCCTGAAACCTCTTTGACCATCATGAATATTCATAGTTTGAGCAAGACTACAATACTGTGTATAATGCTGCTAATAGCTTTTCCCAAAGCTCTCGTAAGCCTAAGATCTCGTAACATTTCTCGTCGCATTCGTTTCTCGAATGCTGTAACAATTAGAGGTACAAATGCTACGAGAAAAGTTATGAGATCTTAGGCTTACAAGAGCTTTGTGAAATGGGGCCCTGGTCATGAACATCAGGGAAGATGTTTTATGTGTGGTTAATGGTACTACTTTCCTTCAACTGCTCATAAACAAACTGTGTCCATAAATAAGGTGCCAGTAAAGTGCTGCTGATTAACAGTGCGTTCACACATACACTGGGTTGTATGAGTAGTATATTTCCACACAAGCCTTGTCATATGACACTATTCTGAATCACGATAGAATGATATATATCCATTTGAACCTATTAGAAAACCTAATTATTTTAGGACCTACTAGGTTAACAAAGCATAGAGCTTGTTTGTGGTTCCCCTGCTATGTTACTGCTGAAACATGCTACTCAAAATGCCATTAAGCCTTAATTCCACAGTATATAAAAAAGAGACAGATGTTTAACTTTTATTGTAATCGGCAAAGAAATTGCAGAGTACCAGAAAACAGCTCTGTGAACTATCTGAGGTGAAGTGAAATGGGGCTTTATGTCTCATTCAAAGTGACGTCACTTACATGGTGAAGTACTCAAGAGTTGTTAGTTGACGAATAACTGATGAGTGAAATCGGCATAGGTGTAAGTATCAGGTATTGTTCGGCCCATTTTGTTGATGTAAGGCTTCATGCGGTCCACACAGTAATCTGCCTGTTCTTTTGTAAGGTTGACATACAGTTCCTATGCGGTTCCTTTCCCAAAACACTAAGGTGATTGTAAGTCACTTAGGTAACCTTAGTGCAGTGTTAAAGAATGGGAGTTAATGCTGACCATAGTAAAGGTGTCTTTGTGAAAGGAACCCTTGGTCCAGGCGACATCTAGTACTGGCTCACTCATGTGCAGTCAACAAAGATCTCCCTAACAGACAAAGAAATAATGACTGGAAGCCTACCAGGCCTTGTTTTGCCCATACAATGTTGGGCAAGGAAGCCACAGGTACCATCTTTCAATGTTGGGTAGTGGGCTAGCCTTGTAGTCCATTCCCTACATGGGTACAATGAATGAAGCTCATATCTTGTGTCTCCTGTCCTGATATTGCTGTCGTGTTGATAAAATCTCACTTACCCATTAAGTCTTTTAGTATGACATGGGATCGTTTAACTGTGTCTTGTTGGTTTGAACTTATCACAGCCATCATATATCAGTATCATTTGGTTAATACCTTCTCCTGGGGATATGACACCCTGCACCCTCTTGTAGACTGGAGTTCTTCAAGATAACATCATGCTGCCCTGGAATCAGGTCACATGACAGTTATCTCCTCAATGTGTCAGTGGTGATGTTTTAGCTGTCTGATGCTATCAGTGTTGATGGTGCCGCCACTGATGGTGTTTCCACTATGGTGCTGCCACTGACAGATGGACTACGTCCACACAACAAATGAGGCAACAGGTGGAGGTGTTCTACAATCAGATATGACTCCACCTGTACCCAGCCATTCACAGGTAGCCGAGTTGGAAGAAACAATTTGTGAAGCCCCTTTCTGGTATGCTCTGCCATGATAGTGTTGAAATATTATTAAAAGCAGTATGAAACTCATCCTCAATATCTTCAGGGTCTACGTTCCGAAAAGTCTCACTATACCCTGGATGCATCTACGGCTCAGCCCGATAAATTTATTACCTCCCTTGGCTGGCTTTTAACCCAATCAGGTGTCTACACTGGGAAGTTGAGCGAACCAATCACAGCTCACTTTCGCTTTTTAAATTCTCTAACCGATTAAACTTGGCAAACAAACCATGTGTAGGTTCTCTGAAAGTATTAGATGGATTTCTTACATATGTTTTGAAAAGGGTTTCAGACCTATAAAGTTTCATGTATGATTTCCCCAAATTGTGAGTCACACGGCAAGCAAACCTTCGCAGTTGCAACTGCTACCTTTGTTGACACTGGCAAGTTCGGTTATAACAGTGACCACTCTGATTGGCTACTGTGAGAAAGCAGAGTCAGCAAAGGGAGGTAATAAAATTATCGGGCCGACCCGTAGATGCGTCCAGGGTCTAGTGGAGACTTTTCGGAACCTATACCCTGGAGATTTCGAGGATGCATGAAACTATACTCACTTGCTCATTCAATTCTCAGGTATAACTTCCTTCTTCAGCTGACTGTTCCACATTCAGATATGACTTCAGTCTGTTCTTGGCTTAACCCATCACAGCTAGCTGGGTTACTGGCAACATATGAAGGTGTTCCAGTGTCAGATATGACTCCCACCTGAAGTAAACCTAAAAAAGGGCTGACAGTCCACACTCAGTCAAGGACTAGACCCAGTTTTGTTTGCAATTCTTTGTGTAATTAGTGTAAGAATTTCTTGTTCCATTGATAACAAACCTAGACATTGAGTTGGCTCGATGTGATATCTCTGGTTCCTGTCAGCTAAGTTTCCCTGTGGTTTAGCGCTGTCAGAGTATGGTCACTGATACTTCTCTGTTAGGATACCATACCAACTGTTTGTCTTTCCACATTAATCTCTTGTTCTCAAATCGTTGAAAACCCAAAACTAAACATCCCTGCTGTGCACATGGCTACTGGTCAAAATGTTTAACAGATCTGAAGCAAGCAAAGCAATTATGACTTGGATGAAACATGATCTTTCAGGGAATTCAAGAGAGAGAGCTTTTAATAAGGTTTAGACCCTTGCAGGTCTCGGGGTAGAATAGGCCTTCAGCAACCATGCTTGCCATAAAAGGTGACTATGCTTGTCGTAAGAGGCGACTAACAGGATCGGGTGGTCAGACTCGCTGACTCGGCTGACTATCATTTGTTCACAGATTGATGCTCATGCTGTTGATTACAGGATTATCTGGTCCAGACTATTTATAAGCTGCTGCCATATAGCTGGAATATTGTTAAGTGCAGCATAAAACTAAACTCGCTAATTCACTTACTCTCTAACTTAGACCAGAAAAGAATTTTTTCTCTTTTAAGGATCTACAAGATAAAATATGAGTGAGCGAGTCATAATTTTACACTGCTTTTAGCAATATTCCATTGATATCGCAATACTGGGTTTACACATTGTTCACATGTTGGGAATAAAATCTGAGTCTTCCATGTGATGAGCAAATGCTTTAACCACTAAGAATGATAGTCTTTATGGATGATCACCTTCTTTATTGAGCAGCAGGGACGTTTCCATATAGATACTTATAATGTTTGTGAGCATTAGGCTAACTTGCCACCTGTGTTGTCAAGATGCATTATGGAAAACTTTTGTGTAGGGTTTTTTTTATATGGGTCCTGACTTTCTGAAAAGTAAGCCTTCCTCTAAGAATGTAAGACAACAGAGTCATTGTAATAACGAAATGAAGTAACGACAGTTTGTTTTTTTCTACAGGATGGTCATTGCATGACCAAGAGTGCTTACCGCACAAAATATGGTAGTTGCATAATGGCCAATGAAATGTCAAAATAGACATGTTGAAAGACAGTTGTTTTATAGAACCGTTGAACTTTACAGACATACTGTTGTCATTATGCACAGTGTTCGTGACTCAGTGCATGCATGTTTTTTTGTAAATAGATGTTGTTCAATAACAACAAGACACTAGACAAAAATCTTCTCGAAAAAGTGGATTGCTTTTACATTTGGTATAGGTTGTGTATTTCCGTTGGGTTGTAATTTGAATGTCAGGGCCACATTGAAAGGCAGGAACAAATTGTTATTTGTGTTTTGCCTCTCTCACCTCATTATGGGGGCACTAGGGTAGCCTATTGGTTAAAGCATTCGATCTTCATGCTGAAGACCTGGGTTTGATTCCCCTGAATGGGTACAGTATGTGAAGCCAATTTCTGGTGTTCCCTACCATGATATTGCTGGAATATTGAAGCCTAAACTCACTCGTACATCATCATGAAGAGCTTTTAGAAGTACTAGAGTTTGCAAAGATAGTTTACAGCAAATGTTGTCGGCCAGACGACCTTGTTGAATCATCTTGATCTAAGATAACATCAGTCTTTTCTGCCTATTATCAAACTTTAGTTTGAATTAGTTGTGTTCATTTCAGCCAAACCAGGTCAACCTCCTGAAATGACATACAAGTTCTAAGTTGAGATACTTTGCTGAACAGAAACTGGCTTCTTCACTTGTTAATGCCCTTCTTCCTACATGTGAAGTAGGGAATAAACATCATGACAAAACTGTCTAAGGACTTCAGAGATATGTGTAGATGGTTTGTGTTCCACTGGAAAAGAGCGTTTAATTGTTTGGTTATTTGATCATTTGACCAGCCTTTCTTGTTTTAGTTAACTTGAGCACCACAACTGAAAAGTATTACTCTAAAAATGTTTAATTTGCATGTATTCAGAAACTAAGCCTTGCAAATGACTTAATGAATTTATGTTTGAAATTATGAATTAACCCGAGTAACATAATAAAATATTGATGGTATTTAGTATTGTCTTCAAGAAAATGAAAAGACCATAAACTCAAACATGGTTCAGAGAACATATTGTTAGTTTGGTTTGTCAGAAACTTTTCTCCATGACTACTTGGAGAGACTAAGCAGACGGCCAACAAGCATCTGGCTTCCATCATTGTGGGGAGTCGGAAGGTGATTCCACAATACCAGATGAAAGGCGGTAGAAAAACTCATGGCTTAACAATTTCGGTTTTAGAATAACGTTTTTAATGTAATGAAGCTCTGGTAATCCTTGTTGGAGTTTATTATATGCTGGCTTCTTGCTGATAGAATCACTTTTGAGAAATGTGTCTGCGTACAATTATTTTCTTCAACAGAAACTATTTACAGAACATTTAATATTTTGGAGTGTTAAGTAGATACAATTTATGAAACAACTCCTTTCATCTACTGTGTTAATGTTATCTCAGTACTGTATCTACTTTGTCATCTGTAATTGTGTTTTATTTCATTTCTTACTTTAAACTGTTTGGGGTTGGCAAGTTCGTAAACCAAGTTATATATCAATGTTGAGAGTGATAAATCAGTAACATCACACACTGCAGACATGAAGCAGGAATCATTCACCTTGATGTGTCATTCAGTTTGAATTTATGTCTTATCTTTTCATTGGCTTGACGATCATTGAAACAGTCTTTTGGCATTAAGACTGAAAAAGAAGACTAAAATCAGAAATTTGTATTCATGCAATTGTTTAGAGGCAGAGGAATACATTTGTTAAAATTTCTTGTAAATTAAGTCTCCCTAATATTTTCTGATTGATGATTTGTAAAATCGGCACATATTTAATTTTTAAGGTATTTTTGTGGCTTGACCTGTGTCAAAAACGCAATAATCTAACACATGCAGAATTTAATGTAGATTTATCTGTAGAGTGAAAGAATTTGGAGACTGCTAACCTGAAAGCAAACATTTAATAAATCTTGTTTTACTACTGCTACTCAATATTAAGAGATGATAAGTGTCCAGCATATAGAGACTGTTCTGGAGTTTTGTCAAATTTGACACACAAGATGTAAGATGTAATGGTGATAGAAATCCTGTTACATAGGTACAAATGATGATGGTAGTGTCCATGATAGTAACTTTCATGGTGATTTAATTTCTGATGAGAATAAAGATTATTATTTGAATATATCTTGGTTTTAATAGCTGTGAATAAAACAATTTTTGTCAGAACAAACAACAACCTTTTTGCAAAATAAAAATGTCAAAACTGATATATACTTATATCGATATGCTTGTACACATGCACACCTGGCGGTACCTGCCAGCTCATGGGGATACAGAGAAGGAGGGAGCTCTAACTCAGGCATTTACCTGCAGTATGTGCAGTTGGCTCCATGACCCCCAGCAGTGATGGAGAGAGTTTGTGGCAACCCTAAGAGCAGTCAGGTTCTCTTCATGGTCTCTCCTGGAGCTTGTGATGTGTAACCAAACTGCCCCTCTTTGCCCATCATCATATGGTGTTAACACTTTGCTCTATGAGCCAAGTGCTATATTTTCCTGTGGCCACTTGTCTAAATCTGTCAGTCAGGGTAGGCCAGGAGCCTGTCCGTTCCTCCTGTGTGAAAATCCAAACAGTATTTGCTTTGAAATATACCTGGATTTCTTAACAAATTTACCTGGATATTTAACAACCTTACCTGGATATTTAACAAACTTACCTGGATTTCTTAACAAACTTTTCTTGATGTCATAAAGAGGTTATGTCATCAAGTTGTTTTCCGTCCGGAGCTGTTTGTTGCATGGCAGGATCGTGTTCTGTGCAGTGTGACGTTTTATTTTCGTAGCTCGAGAGTGAGCATTGAATATCCATCACAGAGAAGAGACCTCAAGTGCTTGATTGGGAATCAAGGAATTTTGAGATGTGTCAAGAGGTTTGTTATCTATAGCTGTACAGGTGTGTGGTACAGATTTGTGAAGAATTGTATCAGGATGTCCAACTATTTCATACATTCCAGCTGGTAGCTGCTCGCCTTTCCTCTGTCCGTCAACATTTGCTTTGCCTCTAGTCAAAGATCAAGATCACAAGACTTGATTTTGAAGAATTGCTTCTCACTGTCTTTTTTTTAGTATATTTACCTTTTTCATGGAAGAATATTGTTAATTTGGGAACAAGACTTTACCAGAAAAGATATATGTGATTCTCCATCATTTTTGTTTTTGTTAGGTCGTGAATACACTTTTCACCCAAATCCAAAGGTGCTGTTGGAATGTGGGGATGAGAAAGTGAAACACATGGCAATAGACTTGTTAGAAAGGATGTACAGTGGGGAGAAACAACCGGTCGTTCACACCGATTCTTCCACTGTCATACAGCTGGCACCAGGCAGATATATTTCCTGAGTTTCTTGTAATGAAACTTTGATTCTTGGAGGATTGTTACCACATTATGGCTAATTAATATTTTGGAATCTGTGATTTGTGTTGTATTTCTAAGCTGCCATTTCAAGGAATCTTTGAGGTATGCTTGATATTTAGAGTTCATGAATGTTTGTGAATATGGTGGGCCTTTTGATATTTACAAATAATATTCTAGTTTGTGCTGTTGCTTCCAAATTTCTGGTTAATTGATGTATGGAACTTCTTGTTTAAACAAAATAAGAAATTTGCTCATTCCAGTCGTTAGGGAGGTTGTACTTGTTTTATCTGATAAGCAGGATTACTTTATGTCTATAGAAATACTGTCAGTCTTATTGACCGCTTACAAATTACCATCCGTTCTAAGAGACTCTCGACTTTGATGCGTGTTAAAGGTTTTGTTATCAAACAAAGTGGCAGGTGGTGTAAGGTGGTTTTAGGGCTGACAGAAGAATTTGTTTCAAATGTAAATCTTAAAATATTATTACTTATATATCCTAGAGCACAATTATTGAATTAAGAAAATTTAAAAATAGAGTATTATCAGAAGTGGGACATGAAATGCTAGATTTTATCTGTGATTATAAAGCGTTAACCATGCAACAAATTACAGGTTAATTAATATTTGATAATTTTTATTGGGCTGGAAATACTGTAATATTTCAGTTTATATGAGGGTGATTTAAGCAGGCACTGTTGCCAACTTGTAAGATAAGGCTCTGAATAGTCACAAATCTTGCCTGTCTCTGATATTGTTTTCGGTTTATTGGGGGCGGGTTTGGAAGCAAGGGTTGTATGTGTGCCATATCCACGTGTGGAAGTCATTGTACCAGCCCAGTATCAGATTAGAGATAAGAGCAACTGGAAAACTAAACCTTCGACCCATCACCTTCCAGGCTTCATTTACAAGGTGAGAATATGTGGAAGAAAAAGTCCACAAAAACAGAGTTCTCTGGAGAGGAACAAGTCATTGATAAGTGTTCCCTTTACAGCATCCATTGAATGGTTTCAAGACATATATAATCTGTGAAGATTTCTTCAGAAAGGTTGATGTCAAGCAAACAGTGGCTTGTAGCCACTGGTGCTTTTTTCCATAGGAGTGTTTTTTGTTTGATTTCTGAAAATCTGTGGGATACGCGTTCCTTGGTTAAGTAGGTATTTCCTTGAATTTTTGTGTGGAACAATTGTGATGATTCTTGTTAGGATTTACTTCTTACCAGAGTACAAGTTATCAAGCTGATGAAGAACTGGAGTTGAGAGTTGTTTGTGAGGGAGTTGGGGAGGTGGATAACAGAATGTCTTGCAGCTGATAAGAAGTGGGGATGTTGCTGGAGGGTGCAGATATTATGGATGAAGACCATGTACATGACATGAAGGCTCTGTGATTTCAAGGTCAGCTGTGTGGCCTTCTTGCTTACAAGTTCAACAGTGAGTGCGGTGTGAGTGTCTGTGACATTCTCCTGGGATATATGGACCTCAGTGATTTTGTTGCTGTATGCGGACTTCATGCATGTATGCCTCGTAGAAGAAAATGTGATCATGTCGTTCCTGTTCAAATGAAAATATTAATCTGATCACACATGGATGTAATTGAAGACAAAGCTGACACAAATGCTGCTGTTATTTTTTGAAGAAAGAAATTGTTTCATTCCTGTCAGTTGAAAACCTTGAAATATACCTTGGAAAATAACATTAAAAGACATGGCAAAATAATATGATTTTCGTCTTTTATGAGTGAACAATGAACATGAAAGAAGTTTGTTACATGCAGTGACAGTTTGTTTTTTTCAAACATTTTGGAACATTAGCGAAAGGTTCCATACCTCTTGATGGTTGTTGCACATTCAAGACTTGCGGAGTTTTACCCAACAGCAAAGATGGCAGACGACATCATTGGTCTGATCACAGCTTTGACAGCACTGATGTCCTTGGCCTTCCTCTGCTTCATTGCCTGCATCTTGGCATTCGGAATCTGGATGCTTAAAAACGTAATATGTTTCTTTTCCATTATTTAGTATTTCAAAAAACCATTGATTTAGTGTCATCCGTTTTGCATATTCAGTGAAACAATGTTGATGTGGATCTAACTGCCCAAATCCATAAAGCGATCTTAACACTCAGACTGTCATATTTCTGATACTTTAACACTGATCTACCAGTGGACAATTCCAGTGAGATTTTGGTCCCTTGGGACCTGTGATTTCTATTTCAGGATTTTCTGACTTGAATATTTACAGACCGACATTACATAGCTGAAATATTGCTGACTGTAGCATTATAGTATTCCCAGAAATTATTGAGAATCATGTTGCGTCATGTAACTCATTACGTTTATTAACTTCTGGCGTTTTACTTACATAAACATGTTAAAACGTCATCCTTTTACAGTCTCAGTCTTGTTTTAGTACTTTGTTAGACCTCCTCGCTCAGCAATGCATGCCTGAATACGCCTAGGCACACTACCCATCAAAGTTTGTAGGTAATCGTGTGACAGGGTATGCCAATATTGGACCACCTCGGCCTTCATATCTTCAATATTTCTCAGTCCCTTTTGGTTTATTCTGTCCTTCATGACTCCCCACACATTCTCAATTGGGTTTAGGTCTGGGCTGTAACTGGACCAGTCTAAAACTTGAACATTTTCGCCCGACAACCACTGTTTTGTGTAGCGCGCAGTGTGTTTTGGGTCATTATCATGCTGGAAAATCCAATCATCTTCATACAATGTTTGTGCTGTCGGAAGAAGGTGACCATTTAGAATGTCAACGTATCTTTCTTTTGTCAAGTTTCCCGTGAAAACACACAATGGCGTCACTCCGCGAGCCGATATGCCACCCCACATGTGAAACTTCGGGCTATGTTTTGGTCGCTGGTAGATAGGTTTGACAGTATCTTTGGTCCAAATTTTCACACAATTAGGGAAAAGCCAAACAGAACTTTCATCCGAAAAGAAAACATTATCCCAATCTTGATTTTCATGAGCCCGACGCCAGTAAAAACGTTTTTCCTTTTGTGCATCTTTCATCAACGGCGAGGGAATTCCACGTTTTTTCACCCAATTAAGTCTCTGTAATTCCTGCCTAACTGTTTCATTGCATACCTGAGGACTTCCTCTGCTAATCATTTCATTTCTGATGTTCTCAACACTTTTCAATTTGCCCCTACTCACAATCTGCCCAAGTCTTCGGCGATCCACAACACTGAATTTCCTAGGCCGACCTGCCCCTGCTTTGTGCTCTATCCCGGTTCCTGTTTGAATATTCTTCAAAGTTCTGTATACTGTAGACAGAGGAATACCATGTCTACAAGCTACCACTTTAGCATCAGAATCACCCCTTTCAAAATCATCTAGAATGAGCTTTCTTTTCTCTCTTGCTGTAAATTCTGCCATGTCAACACAGGAAGCCGTCTGCTCAGACAAGGGAGATAACTCTTGACGTAATGAGCTGCCTTCTAAGCCTTCAAGAGTTGTCTCCCTTATTTAGTATGCTTAGTGCATAGTGAAAGCCCTTTTTTCAATCTTAGCATCATTAGAAAAAAAACAAAGATTTTCTCAATAATTTCTGGGAACACTGTATGTATCAAACAGCACTGATTTCTGGTAGTCATGGTGATACTACCTGTTTGCCAAACTGACTCCACTGCAAGGCTTGTACCTACAGTGGACATTAATCAATCCCCTTTAAACTCAGTGTTCATTTGTTCAATGGCACTAACACCCAGATATACAGCCCGTCTGTCATATGGCAAAGCTGTAAACCAAAGCAGTAGTTTTAGTCATTTATTCTAGTATACCAAATGACTAGGAAATAATGTATAGGTGATAAAGAGGTTATCTGTGCATGATCTAGTCATGGCCATGTCTGTATACAATACACCTTGTGGAGAATCTGTATGATGCGTTTATAGTACTGTATATATGTACATGACATTATCTATGTTTATTCATTGCACTGGTAGTAAGAATTCTTTGCAGCAAGAAATTTTCGAATGCTTAAAATTTAGAAACAAATTCCTACTGTTGGTGGTTATGTATTGTTTATTGTGGGGTGGTAGGGTAGCCAAGTGGCTAAAGCATTCACTCATCATGCCGATTACTTGGGTTCGATTCCCCACATGGGTACAATGTGTGATGCCTATTTCTGGTGTTCCCTGCTGTATACTGCTAGATATTGCTAAAGGTGGTGTAAAAACCAACTCACTCACTCACTCACTCGCTATTGTTTCTTGTCTAAATAGGAGTACAAATTTGTTCCAGGCTGTTACTATGGACTGGAATTAAAATGTAGGTTGTACCAAATTTCTTGATTCTTTGTGTGCCCCTTTGGCCTAACATTGCATATTACATGAAATAGGAGTGTTCTACTCATAACTGGTATGTGTATCTTGGGAGCACTTGAATTACCTTTAGTTCAAACTAATGTCAGATTATGGACATATTACCTCCAATAACAATGAAGTGTTCTGTTTTGTCCATTAACAATGAAGGTGTTAGGTCACTGTTGGTGTTCTGAGATTGACCAGTCCCCATGCATCATGATTGTGTTTGAAAATGAGGATCGGATGATGGAACATGTGTCATTGTAGCCTGTCAGGATGCCAGACAATGATTTGCCTGGTCGTGCCCAGTGGGTATAGATTTAATTTAGCTGAACGTGTTAAATAGCCTTCTTTCACTAATTCATCTGTATCTTCTAGTCTCTTCTGTATACAGTTGACCTTTTTTTTTACCCTATTAAGCCAGAGCTTATGCTGGCTTTAGAGAAGGTAGATAAACTATACCCACATATCTGTCTTGTAATAACCACACTCACACACAACCACCCTTGCATCCTTTACAATCTGAATAGAAAGACCATCGCCGTCATTTCCAACCCCCATCAACAGAAACACCACACACTGGCACATCCTACAGTTGTACACCTACAGATTACCTACAGATTACCAACCCATCCCACACCATCCCCAGACACACCACCCCCTTACACTTCTGCACCCTCAAATCACACACACCACACCCTCCAACACCTGATGATCCATCACCCACAGTTTACCACCTCTCAACACAAGCATCATACCCCATCCAGCATCCATCACCTACCCAGCATTCATCACCCACCCACATCTTGTGGCGTTGTCACCTCTACACCTGAATATTCCATGTTACCATTTACTACTCTCCAAAATGCCGACAAATGACAACATCTGTATCTCAAAACATCTTAAAGTATGCATCTCTCAAACAACAACAGCCTGATTGTATTTGTGAACAAATATTTCTTATTTTTCCACCCTGTTTCCTGTGCTTTAACTAAGCTTAATTCCTGTTGCGATACATGTGCCCTGAGGTTGGTATCCCGGAAACCTGGCACGACCAGGTAGCCATCACTCTACCTGCATGTGCATACCTGGCATGAATGCACGTGAAAAGTGTAGAGCACGTCTTTGAGTCTCGACCTGATTCCTATACATTTCAGAGCAACATCTGACTTAGATTGTGGACCCCTGCTGGGAACCATGACTTGCCCGTAGTGAATGTGGACTTGCCATTCTTTTGACATTTGCTGAATTATGGGCTCCAGGAGCTCCAACTACATCAGTGTGTAATAATTTGATGAACCTCAATCGACATGGAGTCAACAAGTTTGTTTTTGTATTAAACTTCTGTTTTAGAGTGGCATGTCTGTAGGTATATGGGGTTTGTTGTAAGGAAAACATTAGTTTGGTCTGACATTTTGGACGAGAAGATGGTTAAGGTGTTTTGTTGCATTTGAGAAGAACAAGGCGTAATGTTGTGGAGGGAAATTCACGAGAACATTTTGAGTGTTAATGGAGTTACTTACGTCAGTGGAGATGACTGACGTCAACAAATAGCCACTTTGTTTTCTGCAGTGTCTCGCTGTAGGGGGTACATTTCTTCTTGACATGGAAAATGCTCCTATTACCAAGTATATACATATAGTGATTTGTTTTCATAAAACAGAGGTGATAATTATATAGTTCCTTCAATATGTTTTGTGGCAAAAAGATTTCATGGACAGTCAGTGTTATTATGTCACTGAAATATTTCAAAATGATCATTAAATATTTGTAATGAAGTATGTTTGAACAAAGCTATTGACTGCATGAGCTAGGAGTTTAACCTCCCAATTCTCAAGTCATGATTGGTAAACGAGCCATCATATTGCTCACAGTCATGCACATTGTGTGCTTTGTAATAGTTTCCAAGGGCAATGTAACAATGACGGATTATCATATTCAGATATTATTCCCTGGCCAGTAGAACAAAGGCTACGGTGTGACCTGTAAAACAATGTTCAATGTAATGTGCTAGTAACAGTGGGAGGCACTGGTTGAGTTTCATTTTCCTTTGTTTCATTTTTTTAAGTGGGGGTCAAAACAGTATGTAGTAGTGTATTAATTTGAATAATGTGTGGTAAGGTGTGCTGTCGAATAAAACATTTTATTATTCAAATGTTCATCCTCAGAACCGACCCATGACATCCCGCGGTAGAATAGGCCTTCACCAACCCATGCTTGCCATAAAAGGCGACGTGCTTGGGATCAGGTGGTCAGGACACATGTCATCGGTTCCCAATTGCGCATCGATGCTTATGTTGTTGATTATTTACAGTGTGCTGCCATATAGCTGGAATAGTGCTGAGTGCAGCGTAAAACTACACTCACTCACTCACTCACTCACTCACTCACTCACTCACTCATCCTCAGAACCTTTCATTTTGGTCATGCCTGCTGCATGTCCAGAACAGCCATTGGGTGGTGTGAGCACAAGGCAGTTGGATTAAACTTAATAGGTAATTAGAGCTTGGTGATACTTGTTGTCTTTCTTTTATTTCTTTTATGACCTCAAACATTGATACAAGAGGATAGAAGTATACATAAGGGTACATGTAAAGTTTTATGACAGTTAAAAGTAAAATATCCACATACTAAAATATGTACAAGAGGTCACAGTTTCATTTTGTAATGAACAGGTCTTCTATTCACATCACTTGCTTCCAAGAATGACAAGCTTAAAGTGTTCACATTTGTATTGTGTATAATATTGCAGATTTACTTTCAAGATTTGTGTGGTGCTTGGATTACATCTATATTTCAAATGGAGTGTGTCTTTTATGGTTGAATTTGGTCAAATTGATGCTTGTGTAAACATTATGTCAAAAGGAACATAAATATATTTTATCAGGAAGATGATCACTTTGTTAAAAAATTAGTAATATCACACATGCAAATTCTCTTCACTATCATAACACTTTATGACATATTCACAACAAGTGATAAGGCTTTCTCTTATATCAATGTCATATTTTAAAGTATAGCAATAAATCATTTTTCTTTCAAATAACAAATTTAACCCATTCTCGCCATTATCATGATGCCTGTTTAAAACCGACATGTTCAAAATATGTGACGATTGCCAATGTTGAAAGCAACAAGATGCCTTCTTTATTTGTCGATAATGTGATTACTACCAATGCTTAGACGTCTGAAGTGGTTCATTCTAATGACAGGAGTTCTAAGAATTTAGACCTGTTTATGTCCACAAGCAGTATATAGCTGTGGAATAATGCTGGTTTATGCGTGCAGATGTAATGCTGTATACACTGAGAAGGGCACTAGGTATAGCTCATGGCGCCAGTACACCCTTGGCATTGTTAGAGAAAGAGATGGGGTTGAGGCTAGGCTGGATACAGTGAACTGAACATTCAAGGAGTAAATCTGGGATAAAGATTACATGATATTTAATAGCAATCACCAGTCATCCAGCTGAGAGCGTCCTCAACTCACCCCTATATCATACTGTAACTTTGGTACTTTCACATATATTTCTCAGAAACCTGTGAATATGTTGGTTAGAATTGGTCTTAGCATGCCATATTTTGCTGTAAGAGGCGACTAATGGGATCAGGTGGTCAGACTCACCTTTTGGTTGACATATTCAGTTATATAATTATGTACACCCTTGGCATTGTTAGAGAAAGAGATGGGGTTGAGGCTAGGCTGGATACAGTGAACTGAACATTCAAGGAGTAAATCTGGGATAAAGATTACATGATATTTAATAGCAATCACCAGTCATCCAGCTGAGAGCGTCCTCAACTCACCCCTATATCATACTGTAACTTTGGTACTTTCACATATATTTCTCAGAAACCTGTGAATATGTTGGTTAGAATTGGTCTTAGCATGCCATATTTTGCTGTAAGAGGCGACTAATGGGATCAGGTGGTCAGACTCACCTTTTGGTTGACATATTCAGTTATATAATTATGTACACCCTTGGCATTGTTAGAGAAAGAGATGGGGTTGAGGCTAGGCTGGATATAGTGAACTAAACATTCAAGGAGTAAATCTGGGATAAAGATTACATGATATTTAATAGCACTCACCAATCATCCAGCTGAGAGCGTCCTCAACTCACCCCTGTATCATACTGTAACTTTAGTACTTTCACATATATTTCTCAGAAACCTGTGAATATGTGGGTTAGAATTGGTCTTAGCATGCCATATTTTGCTGTAAGAGGCGACTAATGGGATCAGGTGGTCAGACTCACCTATTGGTTGACATATTCAGTTATATAATTATGTAGATCGGTGTTCATGGTGTTTACCACAGGATTTTGTGGTTCAGACTGCCACCACATAACTGGAATACTGACTGTGGCCTTAAAGAACAAACTAACCAATCATTTTACTTAGATGTAATGAGGTTGCTTTGGTGGCCTAGTTAAGGAATACAATGATTTACTGCCATGAGTTGTGCCCTTTTGGTATGCCAGGATCCAATGATTATTGGTTTAATCCCATCTGTTAAACCCTATTTATTTACAGTAGGTGATCAATCAAGTGTTCCATGCTGCAACAAGTCAGTTTACAGTGTTGTGTCCCTTGTATGCCCCGATAAGCTGATCATATGCTTGATTCCATGTCTTCATATGGTTCTAGAAAATGTGTTTTTTCTTCAGAAAACCAGTGAAGAACTGGGCCTAGATTTTTGAAGTTCCGTTAGAGCTAAGATAGTCATTTATAAAATGTTAGTGTATGATACTTACGACCATCTTAACTTAGGAGAGCTTCGAAAATCTAGGTCCAAGGCCCCATTTCACTAAACTGTCATAAGTCTACGATCTTGTAATTTTTGTCATAGCATAGCATTTGTACTCCCAGTGTTACAGCATAGGAGGTACAAACGTTACGAGGAAAGTAATGAAATTGGTTTACGAGAGCTTTGTAATTCAGGGCCCAGGACTTTATGATTTACAACCAAATGTACAGAAACAGTAGTTAAGACTCTGTCCCTCAAAGACTACTTTTACCATAAGGCAGCAGGAGAATTTCTTTCTCTCAGCCCCCACCCGAATATACAAAGACTGGTCTCTTGATAACCATCTGCATCCCTTTAAGCCTTACTTGTAGTGGTACACGTGAATCACTGTTACAGCAAGCGTTACAGACAATCATTCAATAAACAACTCAACTGTGAGTAGTAACATTAGTGGAAAAGAACACTGCAAGTAAGACAACTAGCTCATTCACTTTCAGAAGTCTTAAACAATTGTCTGCTTGACTTGCTTTCCTTATGGCAAAACAGAGAAACATTTTTTTTCAGTAAATGGAAATCCTATTATGTTTCCTATCGTGTACCACTCACAAGAGGTCTGACAGGGAAACTAACAGTACATCCAATGAGTTGCTGTAATGTCCTCTAGTTTTTCAGATCAGTTGGTTAGGAATAGTAACATTTGTAAGTTTTCATGAAGAATGTGTGGGTTTGTATGACATTCATGTGGTGTTCAGCTGAACTGAATTGGAAAAATCATCTCAGGTTTTGTACTGTGCTTCTTGACATTTGTCGAAATAACTCACTCGTATACGAAGCACACGTGTTGCTTCTGACAGCAGCATTTGGTAAACGTACAAAAAGCAATACATCAAAGAAGATTGGTTTACCTATTTCCTATTTACTGTATTTAATCTTTGATGAAAATGCTTCTCCAGGATGCCCGTTGCTGTGTTGTTTTGAAGATTGCTACAGGTTTTAGATCTATCAAGTCTGTTGTGAGTGTAAAGCAAGGCAACTTCTTCAGCTAGGGATTATCGCAGAATCTAAAGTGGAAGTTTTCTGAACGTCTGCTTGTTTTAAATTCTGTAAAAGTGGTTTATGGAGGCATCTATGAGTTTAGAACAGCCCTCTGTGAGCAGGCACAGCTTTGTCTCAACGTAATTGTACTAGGGGAATGAGTTTTGGCTTGGGGTGATCCTAGCAAGTTCAATGACCAGTGTTGCGAATTTAGGTTGAAAGTCAAGGATCATTGTCTCAGCTCTGATTATGAAAGTTAGAGACTGAGAGAACCTTAAAAAGGAAACACCAAATTACCAAACTGAGCCAACATCCCAGACATCAGAACCCTACAATGTAGTTCAACGGGTTGTGATTAGTGTTTGAAATACCTCTTGTCTTTGTCTGCAAGATGTGTGTTGAATATTGATGCAGCAGTACAAGACTGATCATGAGATCTTATGACAGTAGCATTCTCTCAAAGCAACAATAAGTAGACATCATTGAAATTTTGCACCTAGCTTTAGCTTGATTTGAAATTTCATAATTACATTTATCAACGCTTATCAGTCATTGCAGATGCTGGCGGTCACATTTCATACAAGATTTGAACCGGTAATGACACTTATACTTGTGTAGCCAATTCAAACAGTGTTTGCCTCCCACCCGATGCTCAGGTTTGATACTTCCTGTGGGCAGTGGGAGAGCCAAGGGGTAAAAGGGTTCACTCATTGCGCCGAAAGTCTTGGTTTGATTCCCCATGTGGATAGAACGTGTGAAGCCCATTTCTGGTGACCTCTCATATTGCTGAAATATTACTGAAAGCAGTGTAAGACCCATCTCGCTCCCTGATTCTCTCCATAGGCCCAAAGTGTGAAGCCCAGCTATATGTAGCTCCAAGTGATGTTACTGAAATATTGTACAACAGCAGAATACCACTCACTTGCTGTTAATGGTACAACTGAAATATCACAGTTTTTCTTGCCTGGATTTATGAAACTGATTCTATACCATCGTGATTTTCTTTAAGGGATGAGCATTCAGAAGACTGTGTCAGATGCTTTAGCATATGGTTCCAATCAGTTTCCTTTGCCTTATTTTGCCATTCCAGTTCTGAAGCCCAGGCAAACATAACGTGGAATACAGGTAGGCCCAACCTTTAGAGATGGGCCATTTTGAAGATAAGATCAGGTGTTTGTTGTCTATGAGTTCTACATTCATCATGTTGAATGGTCTTAGATGTCTGATAAGTATTTTATGACACACAAATGAAATGGTAAATTTGCTGGATATGAAAATTTTGATGAACAATTTTCAAGTGTATCTGTTTCATGAAAGACTTCTATCAGATGAAACAGACTGTATCTACATAACAAGTTCAGGTGATGGTTTTTGTGGACTTTCATATCAAGTAACAGTGACATATGATTCATTTTTATTGCTAGAGGAATGATAATGACTGTTTTATTTAAAAACACATGTGAATACTTTCATGATTAAATTGGCGTGAAATTATTTGCTTTTCTGGCCTCAGCAGATGCTACTGCATTGCGTGCGATCCCTGAAGGGATTCTGTGGTGGAGCAGCTGCTGTAAAGTTATGATGATACATGAGGTAAATTAAGGGATCAGGTGATGGGACTGCTTCTATGTCACCATGACATTTCAGCATGAGATGATGCTCATACTGTCAGTCAGTCACCTGCTTTGCCCAGTCAACTCATGAGTGTATAAAGATGTCTGCTGCTGCCTGAATTACATTGTATTTAAAGCTGAAATACTCCAGGTACTTCATTATTAGTCTTGACTAGGCAAACCTGATTGAAAGCATGTGCTGATTGATATGATACTGACAGACTATTGCTAACCAGTGAGCATTGTAGACAATTGTCCTTTTGTCAATAGCACTGAGCATGGTGTGGACAAACCAAGTAAATCAGGAGCAAACCTAGCCTCGCAGCTCCAAACACTGCTAAGATTTGCATGTCTGCTCATGTCTGACAGTTTCCACAACTTGGCCCTCCTGTTAGCATTGGGCATCTGTTGACCTTTATAGTTACAAGGTCCGATGTACATATTGTGCAGGAAGAATGCTATTTGGGAGACAGACAATCAAAACAACTCTCTTCCGAATAAAAAGCAACTTCATAAGCTGGCTAGATAATTGAACATGTACCAGATTCCCAGCCAAGTTGTCTTTGAAGCTAAAACTTTAAAAGATATTGTGTTAGGAATTGTTTCATGTCCAGGCAGACGCAAAGGAGCTGAAGCTCTTTGATACAGTATGCGGCAGATGTTAATTGCTGTATCAACTTGGTGTTCTTTGTACAGATAAGTCGCCTTTGTTCTCAAGTGGCAAAGGAAAATAGTTATATCACTCACTTTCTGTTATGCTTTAGCTCTGCATTGAAACTGTTGGTCTCAGTATAAAGCAAAGACCGCACTTTTGGATGAACCTGAAATATAAAAACTTTCAGTCTGAAACAACAAAATTGACATGCAGGTTTATTTAATTCTGCTGACCACAAATAACTTTTAAAGTTTTAAAGGAAATGTTTACAAAAAGCATTGTAAATAATTTTGTTTACCTTTATTAAAAATCTTTAGATGCATATCTTAGATTTAATGCTTCAAAACACAATGAATCTGGGCAGATCCAAGTCTTCACTGAATGGTATGTTATTCTGAACTCATCGCACCGCCGTAACCCCCAGCATACAGATGGCAAGAACGAATATAATCAGAATATATGTCTCTGCATTATCTCAAGCAGTGGACCTGAACAAGTCTTTAAACCGATAAAGTTTAGATTGAGATGTTTCATTAGCTGTAGATTCAGGTTCATTTGTTGTGTACGAGTATTTGAACAAGAATAACTGAACTGTCACAAGATATATTGTTTAGTGAGGACTGAACATTGTAGTCAGTGTTGTCTGTGAATTTGTCTTCTTGTATTACCTTCTGATCTTTAATACTACTATCCATGGTATAAAATTCTAATTTTGAAACATACCATTAGTTTTCAAATGACTGTAATCATATTTGTGAGGTTTAGCTGAGTCTAGGACTATGTCAAGTGGTAAATCGTTATGCTTTATTGTTGTTTAATTGTATTTTCTTTTCTTTGAGCTAGTTGGTACATGATAGCTTGCAGTTAAGTCAATGTGTTTGACTGATACAATATTTGTTGCTTGTCACATGCTGTGGTTGCCGCCAACACAACCCGCCATTATATGTATGCTGTAAAAGAATTCCTTTGTGTAAAGTTATAATAATGGCATATGAGTTCTGTCATGTTAGAAATACTGAAAACCACTGAAAATAGTTTCAGAATTAGAAATATTAACCATCCCAGATAAGATAGACTTTGAATGACACGTTATTGCTGTTGATAAGGATATATTTAGGTAATTGTCAGACAGTAAATCTACTGATACTCTCAGAAGCGTAACACTGTGCAAAAACCATCAACCAATCCCCCAGACAGCTCCCCAGATAGCATTTCCCTAACAGCTGACTCGCACCAGTCATGTCTATGAACCTCAGAGGAAAGAGCAAGATATAATTGGGTGTTTGTTAATCAGACACTTAGAAGGTCATCAAGGGTCAAAGCAAGGGGGATAACTCCCAAAGGTGGTTGTGCAGAAACACCAGCATGGTGTAACTTTGTTATTGGGATAATAACTGATGTAATTGCTTGCTTCTGTGTGATCTGACTAGCATTAACAGATTCGACTTTTTGTGGTCCTAAACATGTGGGTGGCTTTATACTGAGTTCAGTGTTTATGTCCATACTAGAAAGACTATTTATTTGTCTGAGCACAGTTTAGCTGATAGTTAATCTGTATTAAGTGGTCACATTTTTTGGTATTCTCAAAATGGTACCACATGTTTAGTTTTCTTTGGCCTCAGATATGTGTTTGAAGTCTTATTTAGAGTCTGTGAATTATTTACACCCAGTCACACTAAGGTAAACATGAACAGCAGGAAATGAACTAAATACCACGAATCATTTGAATGATATAAAACATTTCACAGCAACTAGTATCAGATGAACCATTAGCCCTAAGGTGTGCATAAAAATATAAAAACATGCTTAATGTTCTTTTCCTCTGTTCACCTGACAGGCAATTTGTCATGCATATGTAACTTCTGATATGCTTCCTGCCTTCTGTAGACTTAATCTTTACCCCTTGAGTCCTGTATTCAAACTGGGCCATCGTCTGCTCACATCACACAAGGGGAACAACTCCGTCAATCAGAGGAAGTTACCTTGACAAGGCCTATTAGTTATAACTGACAGGGAGATATGTGTGTAGGACTTCAGTCAGAGCCCATCTGTCTTGACAAAGCAGTATATCCCTGTGTATCACACAAGGGAGAAGAACGCCAGCAACCAATGGAAATGAACTTGACAGTGCCCATCAGTTACAACCGACAGAGATATTTGTGTGAAACTTTGTCTCGAGCCCCTTGTCTGGACTTACCAATAATATGTAGAGATAGCACTCAGTGGGCACAACTCTGTCAGTCAGTGGCAAGATTTGAATATTATGTGAATCTCCACCTTGAACTACACCTTGCTTGTACTTACTAATTTTTCTGTACAGATGACACTCAGGAGGGGACAACTCTGTCATAGTGTGGTAGAATATTTGTATGATACTTCACATTTCTCCACCTTGCCTTGGCTTGGCAATATATATACATACAGTTCTGATGGTGAGACAACCCAACTCTACCTTGCCTAAGCGTAGCAATATATGTACATACAGTTCTGATGGAGAGTTAACTAGCCCAACAGGTTCAATAAATGTGTGTATGACTTCAAGCAGAACCCACTTTCATTGACAAAGCAGTGTATTCACTTGTATTGCTCAGATGGAACAACTCTGTTGATCTTTGGTAATATCCCATCAGTCACTGCAGACTGATAGATGTGTACTATACTTCACAAACTTTGACAGAGATTATGTTTTCAGAACATGTATTTGGCATCAACCCATGTCAAAAGGTTTTGTCTTGTATAATATTTTTCATTTAAGGTGCTGCCCTTCATTTTGCTTGGTTTTGTCTTTTAGGCTTTTCTTTCCCAAATTTCTCTGATTTTGTATCTAGATTTATCATCATGGGTTAAACTGAAACAATGAGTTAATGAGTTTGGTTTAATATCATTGTATCAGTATTACTGCAATATCACAACATTTGACATGACAAATGACTTCACACATGGTTCACATGTTTGAAATCAAACCTGGTCTTTTCAGCATGATTAGCAAATACTTTAACCACTAGAATTCACCACTGTGCCATCATAAAACAGGATGACTCTCTGTAGAGGCAGTAAGCCACCTGCATGTATCTTACTGTCTGTGTGTGACAATTGTGGTACAGTTTGTACAATCTTTTCTACCCATACCCAAATCAAATGTTCACAGACGAATTTTCTCCACTATTCATGTCATCTAAATCTAGAATTTCTGTTCCAACAGGCTTTCGAAGATGAGATGCGACGGCGCCAGAAAGAGTTGGACTTTCTGCGACAACGTGCAGGGGAACTGGAGGCCAGTGGTGCCAAGGCCATCGTCGCCCCGGAGATGCACAAGTTGAACCAACGATGGCAGGACATCAGTCAGCAGATTTCTCAGCCTCGGCCTCCCAGCATTACAAACGGTGATCTTACAAATGGAGACAGCCAAATCACACGGACGTCATTTAATGTAGTGTCGACTAGTGTGACACGTACTACTTCCAATGTTCGCTCACCTGCACAATATATCCAGGATGTTCGAAGAACACTTATGAGAATTTCGGAGATTAAGAAGCAGCTATGTTCACCCCCTCTTGATGAGGGTCGTGGTTTCGAGGACATCGGAGCACAGGAGGAACGGTTACAGGTGAGGACAATTAAGTTACATTATCAAGACCAACTCCTATTGTAGCCGTGTTGACTAATGTCACTCGGTGCACCAGAATCAAATGATTGTTGGTTTAGATCCAGAGTTCCTCCTTATTATCAGGTTTGGTTTGTCACCTCCATGCCAGAGCTCATGGGTTTCACCAAAGTTGGAAAGACGTACATAATGGTTGAATTTTCTGTTTGTACTTACATGCAGGAATATGAGTAAAGCTACTTGGTGTAAAAATAGTAGTCAGTGAAATCTTTCTGAAAGAACCATCAAACACTGTACTTCTCTAAATACGTCTGTCCGGTGTGAAATAAAAAATGTCACACATGCTTACAAAGAAAATAATCAAATATTATAAAAAAATATGATGTTGTTTAAGGGGCTGAAGAAGGGAAGCAGTTATCCACCAGTCTGATAATTCATCTACCATGCACATATAAAACTTTGTGCCTGACTTTGCATGCTCTATCATAGTCTGTTGAAGGATTGCAAAGAGCATGTTTTACCCTTATTGTTTACAACTCCACTGATATATTTATGTACACTTCAGCATGTGTTGATAGGAATGTTTATTCCATGAACACCTTGTTAATATGTCTGGCTTGGTGTTTGTGGAATATGAAATATTACAGCACTCACTCAATGTATGTTTAAGTAAATTGTTTTCCCAACATTTCGGTGTTGCCCACCACTCCAACTGTTAAGCTGTTGAATACAGTTTGTCCGGAAATGTAACTCATAGCACATGTCAGGATGTCGGTTCTGAAAACATGGAGTGTGATAGCCCTTGACTGTTTGATCTGGTTGGGAAGGGAACACGTACAGATACTGGCATAACCCCCACAGAGGCAATCCTATCAGAACATGTATTCAGCAATTCTTGCAGACCTGTGCAGTCTCTGTTTATGCTTGTTGGATTTTTCTAGCAAGTTGTTTCATTGTTTTCTTTGCTAGTTCAGTGGTCAGTAGCATCACGATCCCAGCTCACCTAAACTGATGTTACTGCTTGTGTTCAGGAAAGCCATTTTTTTTATGTATTATAACTTAGAAATAAAAGACAATGGGTAATACATAGAGTAACCAGCTTGAAACTCAGAACTTACTGTCAAAAAGTCCTCTGTCCAAGTCTTGGCTTTTACATTTGGTGAAGCCATGGCACATAATTCATAATTTCTTGTTGGATGTAAATTATTCTTCACAAATTTATGGAGACGGACATTTTCAAATCAGCCACCTGAGGTAGTCACTCTTGTGAACAAACTTGTCCAGATTCTGAAGTAGAATAAGACTTCAGGAAGTCATTGCCTTGTCATGATAAGTTAGTAGCACTACATTTTTCATCTCCTTTGAACACACTGGGACAATGTACAGAGTGTAACCAGTGTGTCTGGGGCGGTAGGGTAGCCTGATGCTTTGTCATGCCAAAGACCTTGGTTTGACTCCCCATATGGGTACAATGTGTGAAATCCATATTTGGTTTTCCCAACTGTGACATTTGCTTGAATATTACTAACAGCGGTGTAAAACCATACTCACTCACTCTCAAGTGTGTCTTTTACTGGAGTCTTTTACAGGGCATACTTTCATGCTTTTGCTCTCAGTTTGGTCTCCAGTGTATGTGTGTGGAACATTTGTACAAGTGAAATTTAGAAAAATATACTTACTTTTACTGTCTTCAGTGTAAAATATAATTATTAGCATGCAAGAGGAGAAGTGTGTGATCTCTGTCTACGTCTCACACCTCAGACTCAACCCTGAAGTAGCCTTATGTCAGACACATTATCTGCAGGACTTGTTATTCAGACACAGGGAACGGGATCAGCTGTATCAGTTCGTAATGAAACCATTCAGTTTTGACGCCCATCATAGAGTTGCTATTGTATTGCTGGATGTGGCATGAAACTCATTTTACTTACTCACTCAGACAACCCACTTGATTCAGGAATACTAGTGATTGTGGGCAGTGTGCGTGCGTGTGTACGTATGTGCATGCTTGTACGAAGAAACTGAATAGAATGGGAGAGTGTCAACTTGATCTGGCATTCAATGTTAGAAAATCACTGGTTTATCTGGTTCAGACTTGATTCTGTATATCTGTCATTATTCTTCTGCCAGATTCTTGCAGTCTGGCATTTGAAAAAAAAAGGCTTTTTACATATTGTAACATTCAGGTGTACTTGACAGTTTAGTGACCTGATTAACTGTTTCTTGAGATAAACAATATGTTCTCTGAATGGAGTGTCTGTTTAGATACCTTTGGATGAGTAGCCAGGCAGATATAGTTTGCTGTACACAGGACAACTATGTCTCACCAGGTAGAGAGTCCCTGGGATGTGCCCGCCCAATGGTCAGAAATACCTGAACACGTGTACCTAATCTATACCAAATGTTTATTCCTAAACATTTGATATTCCATACAACTGCCTTTTATCTAGAAAGACACATTAACACTGAAAAACAGACACTTTTAGTTTAAGTGCCTGCTTGCACTGTGTGGATTTAATTGAGAAGGCTTTTTCGTTTCATTTTTCCTCTGATAATCTACATTATTACTTCCTGTTCTTAGATGGCTAGAAGCTCTGTTTAATTTATCCTTTGGATATATTAAGATCTCTGAAAACTGCTCCTGCATTTGTGACAGTAAGGATTCTCACAGAGTCTGTTTATATGCCATTGCTTTATGTCTTGTGTGAGGACAAGTTCAGAGTATTTCATGTAGGATTCAGTACCACAGACTGTTAACCTATAGCAGTAGAAGTTCTGATCAACCTGCTTTATTATGACAGGCCCTCCAGAAGATTTAAGTAAGTCTGTTTGGACTTAAGTAGGGTCTTGTTGTCTTGGGTGCTTCAGTTTCTTGTGATGGTTCTCTGTTATCATGGGTTCGAATCCCAGGTCAGCCCAGTTTATGATGCAGTTTACATTTCTTGAAAGTAGTGATTGAGTTTTGTTTGATAAGGCTTCCAGCAGTATTCCAGCAATGTCATGGTGACGCACTCCAGAAATGTGCTTCACACATTTTTCCCTATGTGGGAAATTGAATTTTGGTCTAACATAATGAATGATTTACCCATGAAGCTACCCTCTCAGCCCTTTCTCGTAGAAAGGTTTTGACATGATTGACCTCAGTAAAGTGAATCAATTAATCCTAACTTGTTTTGAGTGGCATATGAGAGTGCCATGTGCCCATGTATCTGTGAACTATATAACCTGATGCCTTCCACCCAGTGGGAGCTGACACACAGTGAAATGCATCATGCTGATCCAAGCACCTCAACACAGAACTCTACATTTTGTTATAGTTGAAGACAAAAGGTAATGCTTATTGACAACAGTCCAGCCTTTATTTTTCTCAGTAGCAGGCAGTTGAACTTTAAACCAGTCTGAGACAATTATCTGTAGTCTGTGACATTCAATTTATTGTGGATCAGCTCATATCCTTGTAGACATATTGGCTACCATGGCCAGAAGAATCGGGCTCTTCAATTTCAAAGACTTGAGTAGAGAAATCTCTTTGAAGTGTAGATTTGTGATCAAATATACATTCATCATCCTGGTCAGTACATCGACAGTTAAAGGTTCTTGATTCACTTGTGTATTTCCCAGTCCTGCTGAGGAAATAAGAAATGAGATACTGTTCATATGTTTCTTTAATTTTGTCTAAACAAAGACTCCGTCATTAGTCTTTGGCATTTAATAATCTAGCTATGGAAACATTTTACACTGTTCAACGTTAGAATTGATGAGTGTTTTGGAATACCATGTGATTTCAGAAACGCTACTCTCTGGTTGATTCTCTTTGAAAATTTGTGAATTTTTACATGTGACTTGCAAATATAAAATAAGACAATATGAAAAGGCAAAAAAAGATGTAATGATCATCTTTTTTTTCTTTCTTTTCTTTCTTTTTTTAAAAATATTTTTACAGACTGAGTTTGGTTTTATGCCACTTTTAGCTATATTCCATCAACATCCCGAGGGGAAACACCAGTAGTAGGCTTCACACAGTGGACCCATGGGGGATTCAAACCCCTGTCTTCTGCATGATGAACCAACATTTTTCCACTTGGCTACCCCAATGCCTCTTAAGAATAAGAAGTTACTTGAAACAGTAACAGGAAGCTATCACTAAGTAAGATGACATTCATGAATGGAGAGCTCAGTGTTCAGTTCAGTATTGCCTCTGAATATCTTTGATGTGTGAAATGAAATCACACAGTGGAATCTCCTGCTTAGATTATCTTCAGCTGGAAAGTATGATTTATTTATGTTGGAAACTAGCCTCCTTGATGTGGTGAAGCTGATGAAGTGATCACTCCTGATATGTGTTAGGGTAGTAGTATAATTGTACTGATCAGTCATCGAATACTGGTTGGGAAAATGCTAGTGCGCTGAAAGTTGCTGATTTGCACAAGTTTATCTTGGTTGTATTGTGGAAGTTTGAGGGAAGAAAGGTCTTTTGTGGATATCTGAGAATCCCTACATCTGGAAGCAATGTTTGTATTTGTTGTAGTCTCAAGAGAAACATTTTGTAGAATAATAGATGATGAGATATCTGTGAAATATTTTTTTATTCATTTGGTCACAAACTAATAGAACATGTATTTATTGTTGATTTAAATGATACATCAGTTTGTTCGGTGAGTTTAGGACTCTGTAGAATGAGTGCTGGCATGTTGTCACAATCAATTCTATCTTTATAAAATATTTGGCTCACAAGCATATGTTTCTGAGATAAGAAAATATAACATTTCTGATTTTCGCAACAGTTTATCTCATGCTGAAGCTGGGCACTTGTCATAAGAAATTGTGTTCCAAAATAAATACTTTGAACTTTTCGTGTTGTACAAAAAACATCTTGCACTTGCATTCTCCCTGATGAGATTTGTTGGGACAAGAGAACGCCTGTAATCACGCATTTCATTTCGTGCGCACGTGGTACGACAACTATTGCACAAGAGAAAATGCAAATTGGTCATGTTATGTGGGGGCAGTAGTTGCTCAATTTGTTGTATGGCAGATATAGGACTTGATTTATTACATTACTTGATAAAACTCCTTCCTTTTTCTCAGTAACAGATTTGAAAATTGCAGTCATCATCTTGACACAATGAATGCCTGCATATATTAATTATTATCAAATTTGCTCATCACACTGAAGAAACTCCTCACGGGTACATTGTGTGAAGCCCATTTCTGATGTCCCTGACTGTGATATTGCTTGAATATTGGTAAAAGCGGTTTAAAAACTAACTCACAAAATTTATCAAAACTACTTTTAGATGTTGTTTCCTTTCTTCATTTTACTTACAACATAGATAGACCTCTTGAAAAACCTGATGATGGTATTCTTTGGGATTTTGTTGTTATGGAGGATGCAAATAATGATAAGTTTGAAACTGGTTCTGTTAGTTGTGCTTTGTGCCCAGTTTAAGCATGTCAGGAACCTTGGCTTAGACAACCGGGTGAGTACACTGTCTGAAACCCTTGCTCTTGAAACACTTCATAGGAGCTCTGCCCTGTTATTGTTGGTAGTAAGTCCTGAAGATATTGTAGTGTGGTTTTCTGATGGAATAGTGCTGACTGCAGCAGTAAATACTCACTCATTCACGAATGCATGCTTTGACTCGCACATGCTCACACTCAAGCATGCATGCAACATTCACTCCCACTCGCTCACTCACTCACTCACTCAAGTCCTGTACACAGCAGAAAACAAATGATCACATTTTCCCATCTTCACCAAATGAAACATGCTGCTTTGAAATCATCAGTATTTCTTATTCCCACATAATATACCACCTTCTAAAATCAAAGGTATGTATTTTTTAAATTGAATACATTTCTAATCAGTAAGAATAATAAAACAATCGTGAAGAATCTAAAACTAATTAGAAACAGTCTCTCTCCTTCCCATGGAGAATTCCCACAAAGACAACATGTAACACTGAACCCGGATTTACCTCCTCCATAATAGCAACCACAGCAGGCTTCTAATTGTTAATTACTAGTCATGGCTTTAAATAGGCTGAGTGACAGGCTAGTGGAAGAAAGTTGTGTATTTTTCGAGTGTGGTCGACTGGGTGGCTGCCAAAGCCAACAGTTTGGGAGTTTTGTTCATGAGAAGTGATGATACTGTGTCTTCTTCTTCTAGGGTAACCTGAGGTCCCACCAATGGCAGTGGGAAAATGTAAATATTTTTTCAACTGGTGTTGCAGTGGGGATCAAGTGCGAGGGGTGTCAGTGGAAACCATTAATGAAAGTCTGAGGAGTTGTGATACCTTTAATTGAAGTTTGGGTATGTGTGGGATTATGAAAGAAGTGACATACCATGACAGATATCTCTAGCGATGGGAAAAAAATCATGAGTCTTTAAAGATACATACTGTGACTACTACTCATACGCACACAATCCCTCCTCTCTCTCTCTCTCTCTCTCTGTTACAGCATCCCAAAATGCTTTAAAATATGGTACTTATGGCACTTGCTGGCATGGTATCTTGGTGAGCTACCACTATAGAAACAGTTTAAGTCTGGGCGAGTATAAGCAGCCACACATACACATGCGTACATGTCATCGTTTGTGGGAAAGATCTTAAGACCAATGTTAAACCCCATTTCACCTCTCTCTCTCTTTGTCTCTCGCTTTTTCTTTCACTGTCTCACAGTCTCACTCTTGAATACTACTCTCAACCCCATATCCCCAGCTCTGCACATATCACCATACATCCCTCACCCTACACCACAACAGCTGAACACAACATGTTCGTGTCATCTGTATTCCCAACCTGACAGAACTGATAGGAAATAAATGAGAGAAATATCAACATCAAAGCCAACCGAATGGGCTATTTTAGATAAATAAAACCAAAAACAAAAATAGCCTTTTGTTGTGAGGAAGTGTGCAGTGTCCATGAGCTTTGAGGAGAGACTCCTGACAGTATGGCCTATCAGCTGATCAGGTCTTGCGTAGATGTAGTCACAAGTGTGATCCACTGCCTTGATAGCATTCACTGTGAGGTACGCAGGAGGCTGATGTCTTTGAACACAGTTCCAGACCTCATCAGCTCACAATGGCACCAGCAATGATTTGTTAGAGGTGGAATGGAAGAAGGGCTCGTATGAAAATAAATCACAGAGCTATTTATGTTCAGAAATTGCTGCGTCAAATGAATGTGTGCATGTCTTTGATCTTTCTCCATTTTTTTTAAACAAATGTAATTGAAGATTTAGGAGCAAACTGTGACACTGTTTCAAGGTGTTTGTGAAAAAAGTTTATATTTCTCTGCGGTTAAAATTTAATTACATATATAATTGGTGTTTGAAATTGCCTTGAATTGGGAATAGAAATCGGTCATCGTTCACACAAGCTTCTACCAAAATATCCTTGATTGGTATTTGTATTTCATCCCCACAATTTCAAAGTGATCAGGTCCTTGTTTTTTCATTTTATCTTCTGCTTTGGATTCTTTGTAATATATTAGAACCCTCTTTCAAGCTTAATTTTGGCTTACATTTTCCATCTCTACTATTTATTTGTCTTTTTCGGGTAAATCCATGTTGTTTCTTAAGTCAGTGAGACTTTGCCAGTTTGTAAGTGTCATGTATCAAGGGTTATAACAAGAGGTACACAGATGTGAAACCAAAGTCGCTCACTTTTTACATTTATATTTCCTTTCACATACTGGTGTGAGGCTTTACAACTAAGTGTGTCAACAATGACAACACAGACAGTTCATTTATTTACTCCCGAACCCTGATAGACAAAACTAAAAAGTCTGCAGCATTGTTCAGGGCAGTCATATGACTGAACCTGAACCCATTTTTGTTACCAGCCACTCAGGAAACAGTTGTGCCTCAGTTAGGCATGACCAGCGTTTTATTTTGTTTCACTAATTAAATACGATATTGCCCCCAAAATAAACTGCAATATGTTTATATTGTTTTAATTTGAAGCCCATATATCTTTTGTTGTCCCATTGTTGTGATTTGTAAATTGAGTGGATGTGGAACAGTCACAATAATGCTGGAATTCATTGAGCACTTACTTGTTTCAGTTGTAGTTCTGATGTAATCCTTTGGAAGGGTTGCTTTCAGAATCATTTCATTTTAAGATGGGAGCAGACACTAGACCTAACACAGACAGTAGCTTTTATTACAAATTATGTCACTATGGAAACTTAATGCTTGTCTAATGTTTTGAAACAATAACAGTAATCAGAGGTCAGGAAATGGTTGTCTGTATATGGAAACTCCATGTGTGTCCAGTGGTTTGAAACATTAAGGGTAAAGATAGGTTAGAGGTAAAGCATATTTATTGTGTGGTATCATGGCTTCTGTCAGCTGGTACCTACACAGTACGTCAAGTTCACATCGGAGCTAATATCTTGACTATCACATAATGAATATTCATTCTGCTGTTCTGGTTACTTCACTTTACCTTGTGCCTAATGTGTTTTGTAAGCAAACACAATTTGTTTTTTTTGGTGTGAGAATACTTCTGCAGGTATAGATGATTTGTGATAGGAGTTCACGCCGCTTTTGAGATTGTATCATGTTTTTTTTATGCTTATTTGTGTTCCAAAGATTGTTTGTTTTAAAAAAGAGCTGAGAGAGTAGCGTGTATTTTTTAGCCACGGGTGTTTGAGGCTGATTGGCAGAAGTTTATGAGGTATTAGTTTGTCTTGTACACGAGTGCTGCAGAAAGTGTGATGAAGCGTTAGAATGGTGATATTGTAGGCAGTGGTGGTCAAATACAGAAGGTTTTGTGAAGATACAAGTTGTAAGGGAGTGTGTACTGTCTGAAGCCCGATCCAGAAACATTAGGGACCTGTTTCACAAAGCGATTGTAGTGCTTTGGTTGTCGTAAGTCTGTGTTAAGGTATGGGAGTTACGATCACCTTAGCACTACAGCAGCTTTGTGCATTAGGCCCCAGATTTTGACAGTAAAATGTGCAAAGGGACAGTTGGGTAGCGAAGTGGTTAAAGTGTTTGCTCTTCACTTCAAAGATATGTGTTCTATTCCCCACATGGATGCACATGAAACCATGATGTCTCCCACCATGATATTGCTGGAATATTAGTAAACGTGACATAAAATTCAAATCACTCACAAAATGTCGAAGCCACTGGAGGAAAATGACTGCCTATTGACCTAACCTATTCCCCCTTTAGCTGGTTCTTATGGCCAGCAAGTGGCCATGGGTATTAGGATCTACTGGCAATCTATACTCTGATCCCAGAGTGTTCATTATGTAGCTGGTGCTGATGACAAAATACTGACACATATTAAAGATGTCAGGAGTTTCAGGCTGTGATTAAGTGTATTACAATCCCGCTGTACCCAGCAGCAGAATTCAGAAGATTTTATGTACCCTTCTATCATTATTTAGTCAAGTGCATTGCTGCAAAAGTGACAGTTTTAACAGTGTAACATTAAACTCTGTTAACCAGCCCTTACATCTGAAATATTAAAAGTTTGTTAACGTATTGAGCTAATGTGTTTTGCTTTTTAAAGTATAGTGGCAGATACAAGATGAGTATTCAAGACAGACCACCTCACCATTTTGTTCACCTATGGCAAGCATCACCTGTTTGAGACTTTTCTGACAAAAGATAAAGACAAATCTCACATATTCTACTTATGTGAAATTAAACTTTGATCTTAAAATGTGTGGTTAGGTTCTATGTGCTGCACTTGACTGTCTAAACAGTCCATTTCAGGAGTTGTACCTGCAGTGAAGGTAATTTGAAGTCATGTATTAGTCCAGACTGTTTACATGCAGTGATTCCAATGCTCTGTCCATTTTTTCAGAAACTGAAAGATGAGTTAGACAAGTGTCGAGGAACCGTTGATGAGCTGGAGTCACAGAAGCAGGATGCCCTGTACCAGTCTGCCAATGAAGATGAGGTGGCGAAGATCAATGACGCTGCTGGTCATCTTCACCGAGACTGGACAGCAGTCAACAGCTCTTACACGGAGACACTTGAGTGAGTAGTCTACTCCAGCATGTATCAAGTACACGTGACACTGACAAGGCTCAACGCAGATGTACTGTAACTGGATGTGTGGTACAATGGTATAGATATGTCGACTGAGACAACTCTGTGTGCTGCTTTCCTGAAACAAGTTTCTCATACAGATTCCGAAAAAATCTTTGGCAGATCCTTAAAAAAGTGGCATCTTTTATAAGATGCTACCAAGCATGATAGAATGAAAAGCCTTTGCAATGATATGCCACATTGTCTGAAAATGTCAAAGTGGCAAAACGGATGGACTAAATCAGCAGCATCTTTCTTATCTTGACATCATCTGCATCATCTAAAGTAGAATTGACACTCCTGTCTCATGCTCATGCTGTTGATCAGTGGATTGTCTGGCCCATGCTCAATTATTTACAGATACAGTTATATAGCAGGAATATTACTGCTTGCTGCATTACATAACAAACAAACAAACAAATTTAATCTGGATGCTAAAAACGACATGTGATTCACTGAGGTTTTGAAACAGTCCAATGCGAAAATTCAAAACTTATATCCTTAAAATCCTTTATATGCTAAATGTCATCCGTTGAGATTCCCATACTGCGTCTAACATGTCAAGAATACTGCTGAGTGTGGCATTTAACAACAATCCAACCTTGTGTTCCAGTTGTAATGCACGCTGTACAAGAGGTGCATGTTATTGATTAAGTCAGCCTTACACTAGAACATGTTTGAGTTGTATGTGGACAGATGAATACATGTAGAGTTAGAGTCGAGTAGAGTTGTGTACTTGAACTGACATAAGAATTGTTGTCTCATGCATGGCTCAGCAGGAATATAAATAGGCTGTGTTTCTTGGATGACATTTTTTATTAATCATATATTTGTTGGAGACAGGGAAGATGACAGAGCTTGCCACCAATAAATAATATACAGCAGTCATAGGACATGAACCAGGAGTCAATCAGTTCGAATTACAATACAGTAATTAATTATTTATGTGAGAGTCCATATTCAAAGGGAGGTAACTTTTGTCATCCTACAGCCATTCCAAATCAGCTGTTCATGAAATGTGTTATACCATGCTTGGACTCTAAAGCTCTTTAACTCTGAAAGTGAAAATATATGTCTAAGGATGCTTTGAATGATGAAGGTAGGTGTATGCATGACTTCATGTCAGTTTATCATCCTATTGTCAGCATCAGTGTGTGCATAATGTACATGTTTCTAGTGGTGTGATAGGAGAGTAAGAAGACACCGACCAATGTCTAGACTGTTTTGCTGTGTTAATGTAATTGAGTTTCATGGTTGTAATTGATCGCCAGACAACACATGAGTCTGATCTGCTGACAAGAGAAAGGCCGATCTATTACATGCTGCTCGTGGCAAGAGTGTTGTCATTTGACCTGTATCCCATTAGAACATTGGCTTCTTGTGTGGAAATGACAATGGTGTGGTGTAATATCCCCTGGCCTAGTGCCGTATATTGAAAGGGCACTGTATTGTGGGATACATTGCTTGGCAAGAAATCGCAACAGCTGTTGACATGGTTGTAATTAACGTACAATTAATGTTATTAACACTGTTAATGTTGGCAACCTTCCATAATGCATTGATGGGGTTTAGGTAATGGATTAGTCGAGACAGACCAAAGATCATGCCAAAATGCAGGCAACATTGAGGTCTCATGAAAAAATCAATATTTTTATCAACAATAACAAGACATGGTGGTACCGTGTCTCACCCTGCTCTCACAAGGGGTTTCCTCCTAGTTAGAGCTCTCCCCAACTACAAGGGCACACATCTCAACATCTGCAACAGACACAACAAGTAGAAGTGACAGCATGATGGTGGCAGATATTAGAGTTGTCAACTGGATGGTTTGTCTTCTCCATACTAATGTGTTTCACCCCAGGTTGTCACTGTATTAGTGGCCGACCAGATAGTAGGTGTTGTGTGGTGTATCACGAGGTGGCTCTTTCTCTCTCTTAAGGTCACATGAAGGCTTTCCTATGAAGAATGTGGATTGGATAGATACAGTGGGTGTCAAGTTATGTGACTGGTGTTTCTTGCAGTCAGAATAGCGCCTGGACATATTTGTGGCTTTTGATTTGTATTGGATGGATACAGAGAATGACTAGTCATGTGTTTTTTTGTGTTTTCAAAGTCAGAGTAGCTAAAGGCAGTCATACTTGTCTTTATTGTTGAATCACTCTCATGGATAAAGAGAGTGATTAGGTACAAGGCTCGTTGTGGTTCTTTTGTCAGAATAGCTCCATGCAGCCATTTTTATGTCTACAGATTTGTATTGGATGGATACAATGGTGTCTATGTTATGTGTGGTACCTACACTTTGTGGAATGTTGTTCACACTAGAAACCAGTGACTACTTTGTCTACAGTGTGATGCTGTTCATCATTTGGTTCAGTTAGGCCTTTTTGTTTTTCTTACCGACAGTGGCATAACCTAGAGGTTGGAGCATTTCTTCACACTGAAGATATGGATTTTGATTCCCTTTTGATACAGTGTGTGAGGACCATTTCTGGTGTACCTCACCAGAATATAGCTGGAATATTGCTGAAAGCCACACTCACTCAATCACTCACTCACTCACTAATTCACTCACTCACTCTTGATGGTAAATGAGAAGAAATGTCCTAGCTTGGCTGCATGCAGTAGAAATTGTAATGTAATTGAATTCGGATAAATGTTTATGTACCCTCCCAAGAGCTGGGAGTATCCTCTTCTGATATGGTGTTTCAGGGTCAGCATAATGTAAAAGATTTACAAGAATGATTCCATTTAAAGCAGCTCCAGTAAGATTGGAGATTCAGAACCAGTGCCAGAGAAAACATATTGATATGGTCCATTTAGGACTAAAGCATTACACTAAAAGATAATGGAAGGTGAACTGTTGAGCCTCAGTGAGGGTGAGACAAGACTTTTGTGCAGGGTGTCCAACTGTCATCACAAGTAGAGAGTTACTCCCCTTTGTATATATGTATTCACAAGACATACTTTTCAGATTTTGTAGCTCTTCTTCCTATGAACATTAAATGTGAATAAACTTGACCACTCTTTATGTGTTGCCTGTCAGAAAAATATGTGATTGTTGTGTACACCATGTGAATTGATTCTTCTGCAAAAGTGAAAAGATTTCAGTAATTATCAGGCTGAGACTATGTGATGGTTGATGTATTTTCAGTATCATTTTCTGTAAGGATCTGTTGATAAGTTGATAATACTTGTTTTAACTTTTGTGTTGTTTATGTTCTGAAGTAGGACCAAGGTGTGATTTATTTCCAGAGTTGATATGTTCAATGTCTTGTCAGGTGTTTTGGTGATGCTTATGGTTAATCGTGTAAATATACATGATTTTGGAAACTTTCATAATTTGGACACAATTTAGGGGTCTAAGATGGTATTTGGTTATATGTTACAGACAGTGACAGAATATCAAGTTTCTTTAAAGCTTCAGTATCAAGTAAAATTATGAATTATGCCAGGTTTATTGAACATTTGTCATTGTTTATGTACATATACTACTTTGTGATACCTATCCGTGAAGGTCCAGGATGGAATAGGCCTTCAGCAACCCTACTTGCCATAACAGATAACTACACTTGTTGTAAGAGGCGACTAACATGATCGGGTGGTCATTCTTGCTGACTTGCTCAACACATATCATCAGTATCCAGTTGCGCAGTTTGATGCTCATGCTTTTGATCACAGGATTGCCTGGTCCAGACTCAATTATTTACAGACCGCCGCCATATAGCTGGAATATTGCTGAGTGCAACGTAATACTAAAAACTCACTCACTCACTCACTCACTCATAATGAGAACCTACATTGTCCTGACTGAAAAAAACATACTCACTCACTTTGTGATACCAGTATAGATATCTGCTACTGTGTATATGTTTGTAGTTTTTAGAATATTGCCTCTGTTCCTTTATCTGATCTTATCTTATGTAATCTTATCTTACCACTCAAAAGAAACTAAAGATCACATACAACAGGAAGGCTGTGTGGGGTTAGTCCCAGCAACCATGACAGATTACCTATTGTGTGATGAAATTGAAATTCCTTTAACTGTATTTTGTTTTGTATATATTATTAAACAGCCTGGCATGTTATGATTTCTAATACATGATAATATGTAACAACAGGAACACACCTTTGAATGAGTAAGTGAAGGATCGCTATCAAACCAACTGTCCTTACTAAGAGCTTACCCAAGACTCTTAGCATACCAACTGTCCCTACTCAAAGGCCATGTACCACTATCTACCCAAGAGTCCTAGCATACTAACTGTCCTTACTAAGGCCATGTACCACCATTTACCCAAGACTCCTAGCATACTAACTGCCCTTACTAAGGCCATGTACCACTATCTACCCAAGACTCCTAGCATACTAACTGTCAGGACAAAGGGTATGTACCACTATCTACCCAAGAGTCCTAGCATACTAACTGTCAGGACAAAAGGGTATGTACCACTATCTCCCCAAAGAGCCCTAGCATACTGTCATGACTAAGGGTATGTACCACTATCTCCCCAAAGAGTCCTAGCATACTGTCATGACTAAGGGTATGTACCACTATCTACCCAAGAGTCCTAGCATACTAACTGTCAGGACAAAAGGGTATGTACCACTATCTCCCCAAAGAGTCCTAGCATACTGTCATGACTAAGGGTATGTACCACTATCTCCCCAAAGAGTCCTAGCATACTGTCATGACTAAGGGCATGTACCACTATCTACCCAAAGATTCCTAGCATACTAGCTGCCATAAGGGTCTGTACCACTGCTAACCTCAGACTACTGTCACAGTGCAGCCACAGGGTACCCATTATAAAAACAATTATCAGCTTTACTTGACTGTGAATTATCCAAGCAGGCTGCAAGATGGTGGCATTTTGAGCTACGGTTGTAAGGCTGAAAAATTAATTACAGACAATTTCTCAGATAGTCTTTGACATATTCTTGTGACCTTTGGAAGTCATGATTATCTGAGTATGAGCTGTACACTTCAAAGGCTCATGAATATCAGCACTCAGGAAGACAGCATTGACTTTGTAAAAGCTGAAAAAAAAACAAGATTTTAATTCAGTAATGTTCAACTGAAATGGACAGTGCTTGAAGGTTTTGACCTGTTATTTCCTCCACTTGCTAGAATTAAGTGAACTTATGTCTTGGCCTGTATGAAATTTTTGCATATTTGGCTGTGCTAAACACTTCTGCTCTGAAAGTGCTGGAAAGATGCAACTAATTCATGTATGTTCAATTTTTTCATGTTAGATCACATTTTATTCAAGTTGTTATGATTTTGGTATTGTTTATGCTTTCATAAAGTACACATTTGATAAATATTTGATTATTAATACATCAAGCTACTATTTGGATGGCTGTCTTTGCAGATATTGTTAACTGTCAACTACATGTCAGGGTGGTTACAAAAACTGGACACTATTCTGTAATGTGATCATGTGTTTCCTTAAGTGTTAAGTGATGAGACTGACATAATCTAGACTGGATCAAAGGGAACATCTACTGGCACTGTGTGTAGTATTTACTTTCTGTTGTCATTGGCAACATGTGTTTAGCTTTGCCTTTGAGGTTTGCAAGGATTTTACACCTTTTTGCTGCAAATTGAATTTGGAGGCTTACATTTTCCTGTATTCTCATTTTGGGTGTTGGCCAATTTCATTACAGGGGAGAAGAAAATGCCAGACATGTTTTGAAATTTGGCGTCAGCTGACAGTTCATGTACAGAACACACAATATTTCCAAAGAATTTGGTTATTCTGTCAGGTTAAGTTACTGAAGAAAAATATGTTAAATTACTTTTATCTACAGTTTTGTGGAAAGTAACAATCTAAGCTAATCTAATGTGTGTGAGTATTGGAGGTAATTCATTTATCAAGTTATTTTATAACATTTTCCTGTATTTGCATGTGAGAATGTTATATCAGATGTGAAAGTATTACTATTGTGGAAGGAGCTTTGGGGAAAACCTAGTGGTCAAAGTGTTCTTTTATCACACCAAAGACCTGGGTTCGATTCCCCACATGGTTGCAATGTGTGAAAGCCATTTTTGGTGTCCCTGCCATGATTTTGTTGGAATATTGCTAAAAGCGACATGAAACCATACTCACTCACTCACAACTATTGTTGCTAACATCCTAACCTATTCTTAACATAATCACCCCAATGTATCACTACCAGCTCAATTCAGGTCATAACGGATCCGGATTCTTCTGCTGGTGTTGTCATTTTGAAAAAAACAAAGAATAGGCCTCCACTTCCTCATGCTTGCCATGTCAGTTTAGCCTCAATGTCAACTAGGAACCAATAATACACCAACACTAGATCTGGCCCAAGTTGCTGCATTATTGTTACATATTACTTACAGAAATATTTACTCGATCACTTCCACTGGAGTACCCATGTTGTTGTTGCAATGTTGTCCTTAACAACTGAAGAAGACAAGCATTGACCTCATCTGGCAAAGAGGTCTAGATGAAACATACTTGATGTGTCCAGTGTGTCTGTCCACAAGCTATTGAGATCAAAGAGGTTAAATTGACATTGAAGTGTGCGCATATCTACTTGATGGAATCATGTTTGTTTATGTTTTGAACATAAGTGCAGCCATTGTATGTCGTTTGTGACTTCATGTCAAGACCTCTGAAGATTCTCCCATTTCCAGGAGTATGAGTTGTGTACCTAACACTGAGCTTTAGACTCTACTGTTTGGACTGGTTTTCAAAATGATATTCACATATTTTCTATATTAGTTATTTGACATTTAATTTATAGTTGTATTTCAGGTAACTTGGATGAACATTGATAATGGGAACTGTATAATGGGAACTGAGGCTAAGAGTCAAATATCTGTCTTGGCCCCAGGGTACAAGTAAACAACATATTTGTCTTACCAAACACTTCAGAATTAATTTTGAATTGTTTGTAGCGTGAGTACAAATCTTTTTGTAGCCATCACTACAATTTGTAGACAAGAAAAATAGAATTAGAGTTATCTCCCTTCCATTGATTTGCATTTGCAAACCATTGGTAATTTCCATACATATTATGTGATTCTATGTTAGTCGAGATAAAGAATTATTGCCATGAAGTACCAAATAAGCTGGCATTCCCAGCAGGGTACAATGAAATGTTACTCGCTTGTAAGCAGGGCACATTGAAAAATAACACAAGGGCGCCCACTCAGCCAATCAGAAAGCAACATTTATGTGTGAGGTAAGATAATGAATGTGATACTGTTCATATCATCCAGGCATCATTGTATTAGGTTGCTGATGGTGTGTTCTTCAGCCATACCGACTTGTGGTGCTAGTTACAATGTGAAGCTTTATTCATTCTCTTATCCAACAGGTGTTACAGATTATATTCACCTACTTTTACACTCCTTATCACCTGCACACAAGTATTCTATGGTGACGGTTGCCATGGATAAAAATCAATTTTGTCTTTCTCAGATTCTTGCCAAATTGTTGTTTATCGGGTGAAGGAACAATATCTGGTAAGATACCAAAAATGCTACGCCTCTCTGAAGATAAGCAACAATTGATTAATCATGGCTTTAAAAACCTGTGTCATGCAGATTAATGTATGTTCATAATTGTGTATGTCGCACATCTGTTGCAGGAAGCAGATATTAAGGAATATAAACATTTAATCAGCTTCAGTTGTCTCATAAACCTTTGGTTAGTGATCAACATGGATGATATGACTTGTATACCCCAGCACTGAGATATATGTCAATATCACCCACCCCTGTGCTGATAGCGCTATCAACAAGACTTTTGGATGCACTTTGCACTGGGATGCTTGTGTGCATTTACGTCACTGTGTGATTAAAGTGGACAGTGTTCCTCAGTCAAGGTGGCAGAGTGCACAGAGTCTATCTGTTGTGGATCTTAGTATGATATCCATGTTGAGACTCCTGCACTGAAGAAAGAAAGTACGATGCATTCAAGAAGATATCGGAAGTGATACTCTGTGTATGAGTCTGTCAATGGGAAATGGACGTTGTGAATGTTTCACTATGTGATGTTGATGCTGATGTGAAAGTTACACAACAGCAAGTGTGCAAGTCAATATCAGGCACTGGCTTTGTCGATATTGTTAATTCTGTTGTTTAGAAAAAGGAAGTACAGATCAAGTGCTGAGGAAAACTGGAAATACAGATTAAGTGTTGAGGATAAATGGAAATACAGATTGAGTGCTGAGTAATTGATTGTCATGGATGACTGACTTCTGTCAACACTATGGCAACCTCCTTTACTGCCTCAGTGCTGATTGTAGGAGGAAGGAAGAACATAACGTCAGGCAACAGAATTGGAAGAAACGGGAGTCAGATATTGGTTTAGATCCAGTCAGATGTAAATGTGCTTCTATTGTTAAATCAGCCAGTCTTGAGTCTGGAGACACAAATAAGCCTTAACATGTTACAAAATCCACAAAATGGAATCCTTTCCTATCGAAATGGCATTAGGTGATTTATGTACAGATATAAAAGCCTGATTTGGGGGGCTTCCATTACCATAAACGCCAATAGGATTTAGACTGCTCTCCAGCACAATTGTTTTGAGAGTAGAGACTTGTTTTGGCGTGGAAAGATTTGGTTTGAGAGTAAGGGATCATGTGTTTTTTCATTGAGTGACCAAAGTTGTTTGTTATGAAGATATATGGATTTGTCATGGCTGTGTGTGATCTCCATGGACTGTTGGAGATGCAAGACTGTGAAATGTTGTAGAGGACATGCAAAATGTTCCGAGTTTGGTGAATTATTGATCTCCACATCTACATGGCACTGAATCAATGGCAGCAAGTATTTGGACACTGAGGAAGGAGAAGTGCTTCCCTGGACGATGGGGTGTATAATGGCTGTATGGATGTATTGATTCGTCCCAGATTGGGATGTTCTGTTTTCTATAAACTGAGAGATTTATGGGTCATTAGTTACAGTAACATGGATATTTCATTATTTCCGATTCTGGTCTATGTAGTTTGTGCGACGATCAAATTTCATCAACAGTTTTGTTGACGAATATTTTATTGTATATCCAGTGAAAACTGAATGGTAATAAACACCTGTGGAATTGACACCGATGAAATGACGTGACACAGATTTTTTAATATTTCGGATTCACTTTCCTGGTCCTGTTTTCAGCACCCACAAGGCAAACCCCACAGTTTCTTCAACACCGATTCTTTCATGACAAATCATACATCACACCTATACATCAGTAGTAGGAAGGAAAATCAACAATCAGCATTTCTGTGAAATTAACTCCTGTAAATCCACTAATTACAGGTAATAATCAGAGTCTGGACACAAACAGAGACAGATAGTGGTGATGTAAACTGACCAATGTCCAGTGTATTGTTGAGCAAGACCTGGCATGTGGTCATTAAAGGTCATTAGCATATCTGGACCATTAACATACGTGAGTGGATCAAAAGTGATATACCTTTCTTGAAGGGTGATATACATGTAAATCACATGCAAAGAAAGGAGAGGTGTATATCAGGATATTATGCAACATCGTTCAAGGATCATCTGGATTAGTGAAGATTTGTAACAAGGACCAAGGTCTTAATGGGGTTAAAATAATGCATGTAAATTAATCATCACTCAAACATTAACTTGGAGCAAGGAGTTACTTATTATGAGATAATGAAATGCCTGCAATTTGTTCTGGGTGTCAGTGATTGATGCTAGAATGATAGACTTGCCTCATGTCGTGAGTGATGAATTTATCACTTTCATTTACATAATGACTTTAGTCTTACGACTCAAGGCAACAGCTATCAATGTTTTAAATACTTGACAGATAATTCAGCTTGAAAGTTGCTCTTAGCTATCGGTCAACTGCCCCGTCAGTGCCACATTGTGACCATTGTCATGTACTAATCTGAGTATGTTTGCTCAGAGGATGAAGTCCTGGGAGAAGAAAGGGTTGTGTGTTTGACTGTGTGACAGAAGATCTCGAAATGGATGAACATAGGTTACAGCTGAAACTGACCGGAGTGTATCAGTTTTCTCTAGTGGATGTTAGGCAAACGACACATTCTGACAAACCTGGATTGTAAAGGAAGGCGATTTGACCCAGCTGACTTGAAACTGGGATTGTTCACTTCTTGTGTTGATTTAACTTATACAGTGTCTCGTGACATTTTGTGAAGGTTAAGTAGAAGGCTTCTTGAACACCGCTCAATTATACTGGATGAAGAAAGGAGGATATGTATTAATTTTTGTCTCATGTATCTAAATGTCATCAAGCTGAACCAACGAGAATGAAGAGTGTGTTTTGAAATGTTTTTTATGCATGTCTGGGAATACGTCCAACTTATGAATTTCTGATGATTGAGTTCACAAACAGGAGCTGAGGATGTGTTTTTGTTGACCAAGATTGGTTTTCTTGCCAAAGGATTTGTGGAGTCATAATTTTCTGTGCCAGTTAATATTTATAAGCAGATTCACATCACGCATGTTTGTATATGAAAACCATGGCCGTCATCAGTAGGGATATTAATATTCTACTGGCAGATATCAACAGCATGCTGCTCACAATAGATGACTGATAGTGGATGCTAGATGTCTGTTCATACCTCACATGACTGATTGAATATCAACAACAATGGCCTTCAATATCTTAATCTGACAAGCTAATTGGTTGTCGTATGTCGAACATACCAGCATCGTTCACGTCATGGTTTCTTCATTACTTCAAATATCAACACAAGATTACCATTGACTTGAAATCGTAACAAGAATACTTACAACGTATGTACACATATGGTCATTCCACGTCCTCATAATAATTGGGAACCTCATACGTGATGGGTGGTAATCTCGCATGGCGTCAAATTACTAATCTTGTCAAACACCGGAGATGGTAGATCGTCTTTGTAATAGACAAAGCTTTTCTTCAATGTGATGTCTGTAGTTCAATGTGGGTAGAGGAAATGAATTGTGCTTACTGTGGTATATGTTTCTTAAGGTACATAAATCTTGTGACGAACCTCCTGTATATGCGCACAGGTGTGGTAGTGAAAGTGAAGATAACCAGGCTAAGCTGGCATGGAGTTTGACATGAGGGTGTGATCTTGCAAGGCTGTCACTTACTCTATCATATAGAGATACAGTTTATATTCTGGAAGAATTGTTTTTTAAATTGCATAAATTGTGTTTGCCTTTTTGTAACAAGCTATTAATCTTCAAAAGGAATGTGAAAAAAATAATTGTTTTCTACTGTTGATAATAGTATTTGGGTATAGCTTTGTGGTGTCAAAGGTCATTTAGTGTTCTTTAATGTTGTAATAAAATGATAAGGGATCAGTTAGCATGGTGACACATTTGCTAAATTATTTATAAGGGTCAATATGTATGTATAGTTGTTGCCTAAAAGTCTGTAATCTTGATGTAGAATTTTTGCTTGATAAGTACTCGAAGAAGTTCAAAGTAACTTGCACATATTGTTTGGTTAATGAGGTCATTGGTTTGTGCTTACCATCTCACACTGCTTTTTGACTACAATACAATAGACTTGCTAAATCACTTCACTCCACAATTAGTGGGAACTCTTAAATGCTCTTTTAACCTATGGATTAGCTGACCGATAGGATCTGTGCATTAATCCAGTCTGGAATGTTAGCCAATGGTCAAGGAGAACAAGGATGAAGGGCGGGGCTTAAATTACTCCGTGTTTACTGCTGTCAAAAAGTTTGGAAAATTTCTGTCCACACCTTGAAGTGAACTTTTGTGGATATTGAAAGACAGGACAGGATAATCTGTGTGTTTGATTGCGATTTATCAGTTTTGAAGATATTTTGGATGATTTGAAGGATTAGTACACTTGTGGCTGTGCCAGGAGGAATAAAAGTGTGTCAGCAAGTCATTTCTCTGTGTATGAAATGATGTTCCACAGGAATGAAGAGATTCTCTAGGTTGGAGGAAACGTGATTATTGTTTGTGTGATGCATACAGCTAATACATGAAATACTCAAGTATGGCGGAGTTAGGCCGAGGAGTCATTACTCTGCCCCATGATCCAGGACTTATAATGTGAGTATGTTGACAAGAAAACATTACCATTATGTCCAGTTGTAAACAATACTGTTGTATGCTTTATACCTCACAACCTACTTGTCCTCTTTTGTGTGCAAATTATCCATAATGTTTTTGATGTTATTAATATTTATTTATTGTAGGAAAACTTATATGCTTTATAGATGGTATTTGTGTACATTAATGGACTAGCTGGCTGTTTACAAGTTCCTGAGCTGCTTCATATTTGATAATATTACATTCAAAACTAATATCCCTAAAGTTTAAAATATTCTTCAGAAATATAAATCGGATTTTCCTAGAAGAGTAAAACCATTGATGTTGAATGTGCATGTAAATTTTGATCAAGCAAAATATGACCCTCATGAGACCAGGAACAGATAATACAGTAGTGATCCAGCAGAGATCTGGGCTCGTTAAATTGTCATTTGTTGATATATTGGTGATCACAGCCAGGAGAAATCAATCAAAATAGGCAGTAAGGATTCTAGTTCCATATAGCATAATATAAACTTCCATCTTTCTCCTGGGAGTTGGATACCGAATACATCATGCACAGAATTTTTGCTAATGATTCCCTAAGTCATTTGTATTCTGGATAGAATGCCAGGCTCTGGTTATGTTTGAATCCAATTATTCTGGAACAGGTTTGTTGGCAATCTTGGATGTTATGATATACAATCACCTCTGTGAGCTAGTGGGTGGGGTGTCTGTCTGTGAAGCAGAAAGTCTGTGGTTCTATCCCTGGTTGTCCATGTCAAAGTAGGGGCAGTGGGGTAACCCAGTAGTTAGAGCATTCACTCGTCACACTGAAGGCCCATGTTCAGTTTCCCACATGGACTTCAATGTGTGAGAAAAACCTCACTCAATGACTCAATTTCCGATAATTAGAGTAAATAGGGTTATGGTAATGGGCGTATTGCATACCCACTGCTGTGTGGTGTATATCATGTTACTCTGTGTAAAGATGGAATGGAATCCTCCAGTTCATGGTCAGCTTTGTCATTGGCAATTATTGTTAAGGAGAAAGAAACACGTTGTTTGTTCACCACACATGCATTCACATCAGGTGCAGTTTTATTTATTTATTTATTTATTTATTTATTTATTTATTTATTTATTTATTTATTTATTTATTTATTTATTTATTTATTTATTTATTTATTTATTTATTTATTTATTTATGAAGTATACAAGGCCACCAAAAGGAATACCCTGATGTCAAGGGATGATGTTCATGCCATCAGTCATTGGATTGTCTGCTTGGGCTCTATTATCTGCAGTCCATGGTTATATAGCTGGGAGTGGCATAAAAAAAAAACAACCCACAAAGGGTGCATATATATTAAATATGTGTCTTGTATGTATAAATATTGTTTTTATTATTACTGGAAAACACCACATGACAATGATACAAACAATATGAATATACACATGGGTACAGTTCAATAATCTGGTTGCTGATGTTCTTCCGTTTTCATAGGTCCATGTTAACAATATGACTACAGTCAAACTGGCTACACTCATTCAAGGATGAAATGTTTGCTCATCTCACCTGAGGTCTGGGTTTCATTCTGACATGGACATAAGTCATCTGAGGAATGTTAATTGTTGTTAGAGTCCTGTAACATGTGTATGCTTATGTCAGGACCAGATCTGACATTTGTATCATTATGTCATGACAAAGCTGGGATTCCGTTACCTGTCTAAATGCACTTGGTGACCTCCTCCCCTGTCAGTGTGATGGACAGGTGACAACCCAGGTGGGTGAAATGTACAACAGCGTACATTCAGTCGTGTCAGTCACTGAAAGACCTCCAATACGTATGTTAGGTAAATAGTTTGTGTGTGACAGAATGTTGCTGTATCAGTATCATACGATATGACTGTTTACAACATACAATAACAACTTACAACAACACACCATAACAACATACAATAGCAATATACAATTTGAGCAATATATCACCCACATCAGCTTGGTTATAGGAGAAATTCTAACCATGTTTGCTTCATGCTGATTATGAATTCTAGTTCCATTGTTTTCGCTGCTTAAGTTGCCCTTACTGATCTCGTGTCATGTTAAGGCATTGTCACAAAAAATCGAAGATGACATCATCCGTGACTTGAGAGTCGATTCATCTATTTGTGACAGATATTCCCTAATTCCTGGTAGACCGTAAGTCAGTTTTACAATACGAACATTTCAAAGCCATTCTCAGTTATTGGGAATAGTTTGTTTGATTGTTTGTTGTTTAATGTTGCATTTGGCAATAAGTGATATATATCATGTGATATTTTTCATGAGATGCAAAATTTGTTCCTTAACCACATCAAAGTATCAAATTTGAACCCTCTTACTCGTGACATGGACATGATGGCTTGTTAGTCCAGATTAGGCCTTTCTCACTTACTCTGGGTGATATTTATCATGATCATAGATTTCAGAAGTGACTTTGAGTGTTTATGCCAGTTGTGCTTTAAGAGCAACAGCATATTTTATTCCATGCAGACGTTGCACAGACAGTGCAAGGGGGGTAACTCCAATTGCCCCAACAGTTCAATGGCATCAGAGCAGCAACAAGATGTCTGCTTCCAGTTAGCTGAATAGATTGTAGGCCTTGATGTTTAGTTGATTTCAGATTTGTTACTGCTTGTTAGAACTCATGTTGAATGTTTGAAGTCAATGCGCTAACTACAGTAGTTATGGAAGTGTCACGTAGCCTGTCATATACAGACACCAGTTATGGTACATGTGTTCATGGAATGTTTTCAGCCAGTACACATTACTACATTGTGACTTATTTGTTAATCTTCTTTGCATCCCAAGCTCTAAGTGTCACTTGTAGGCTGGGTTGTTAAGGATTATATTCCAGATGTCTGGTGTTTACAGCACTATTCTTCACCCAAATGTTCTTGAAGTGATTGTGTATTTCTGCATGTAATTAACCAGAAATGATGGCTCTTTCAGCCGGTGGAACAAGGCCATGGAGCAGTGGCGCCAGTTCCACACTGACATGAAGGATATGGCAGTATGGTTAGACACTGCTGATACCAAACTGGCCGACGCCAAGCAGACTGACGATATACAGGCCAGTGACAGGGTGTTCACTGTAAGTAAACAGACTCATTGTCAGTTTGGTTATTTTAGTTTGGATGTGGAACGTAGCCTTGTGGTAAAGTGTTTGCTTGTCTTGAAGAAGACCAGGGTTTGATTCCCCATAGGGGTACGATATGTGGAGCCATATATGGTATTGATATTACTGTAAAATTGTTCAATAAGCATTGTTAAAGCGGACTCACTCACTTACATTTTCGCCTTATGTTAACTGTGCTCTGCCTCTAGAGAGATTCTTGCAGTTCCATTGATTAATTCATACTTGTGACAAAATAATTTTGATGAAAACTCTAAAGTCAAGACACTGACCCTGAATACTGACTCATCACATGATCAATATTGACTAAACATGTGACAGTTATTGACCCTCATCTGGTAGGAAGCAACACGGTGTCTGTACCATTGTCCCAGAAGTGACACCAAAATTTTGTGAAATTCGAGTCAGATCTAATGGTGACATATTGTGGGCTGTCAGTATCCCAGTAACTGAACAGTGTAGCACCATGTTGCCCCTCTGAGAACCCTGCCATCTGTATACATTGTAGTACTTAGTGCTGACACACAGTCACTTGGTGACTGTGCACACTTTTCCTCCAAGTCCAGAAACAGGTAGGGAAAGTAACTAATGGCCTTAGGAATAAAGTATTACAGGAGTAGTCCTTTCTATGAAATCTGTGTGAAGTTTCTCAGATTTGATCTGCTCAGTGCTAACGATACAATGTTTTTCTGGTTTTTGTATTTTGTGGTTGATCCTTCTGACCATGAAATCAGTTTGATAATACCAATAAAACAGCTTTTTTAGGAGACTGAAACAGGTATTTTCCAATTATAAACTGTGGATTTTTTTTTTTTTGTCGGCTACCAAACTAAACTTTACATGATTATATTTATCCAGAACAATGCATTTTGTCTTTCTTCAACTTGAACCCTGTTAAATCTGCTACCTCTGCTTGTGTCTCCTGACTATTGGCTGGATCCAACCATATTTCAATCACACAATTATGTTTCTTTGTTTAGGAGCTCGAGAATAGTGTGCGTGTTCAGCAAGGCACTGTCAACAGTATGAATGCTGCAGGCAATGAGATTATCCGACAGTCAGCAGCACCTGATGCTGACCGACTCCGTGACAAGTTGGCTGCCATCAACCAGAGATGGAGGGTTGTTTCCGCTGAGGTCACAGAGAGACATGATCGGTAGGTTGTTCAGCACCACTGTAATGTAGCTTCAGCATTGAAACAAGCTAACCACTGCCATGATCATCAGAATGATCTGCTCAAAGCTGTGACCATTGTTGATTTTAGAAAGCCACATTCTTGCAGATTAACTTTTCTGTGATAAGTTTTTGAAAAAGTTTTCGATGAATCAGTGTGCAAAATATTTTCCACCTGTTGATAGCCATTTGGGCTAGCTATTCCTGAAAGATACTAACCCAGAAAATAATTCACAAGCTGGAAATTTGAATGCAGACATAGATTTAATCATTAAGCTGCTAATATGATTTTTTTATCAGGCCATAATCTTGCATGATTTGAAAGTGTATAATAAATGAATAATTGGAGAGGGTGATATATTTATAAAGTGACCCCATGAAAATTAACCATTCAGGCCATTGATGTGGAAATTTACTGTCCCGGCTGATTTTTTCCAGCAGACCAGTGTCTATTTTACATACTGGATGAAAGATAACAATTAAACATACCAGTTAGTATGAGACTTTTGAACATGCAGAGGAAACAATTCAAGTATCTAGTAGTTTTTCACAAAGCAGTGGCCAAAAAGTTTGACTTTCCTTATTATAGTTCTAATGTTGAAGCTGAAGATTTGCAGTTACTTTGATTCAAATAATTTGTCAGCAGCTTGAAGTGATTAATGATGTCCATTGACAGGCTGCTTGTGTGAAGTGTCTAACACACATGTTGTTATTTAACCAGAATTGATGAAGGAAGTGTGAAGACAAGCGAGTTCACTGATGACATGGATGAACTATTCTTCTGGATCGATGAGACAGAGAATATTCTTTCCTCCACGATCCGCCCTGACGAGGAATACCTCGAGGACCTTCTAGAGAAGGTCAAGGTGAGTTTTAACAGCTGAATTTTCAGCAGTGTCATGTTGAATTTCCTGGAGAATACCAATTGCAGTTCCTTTCACCCATGATCCATGTGTATGTTGTTATCTGATCATGCTGATGTGTGTTGAAGTAATGAACTAGAATCATCTGTCTGATCAGGCCTTATCCTGAAAACATTCACAAATGTTCCATAGGTAATAGGATTTAGTCTATGTACCACATCTGTGAACAAATTCCCTCCCTTCAGACATGCCAGGGATCTATTTTTGAGAGTTTGATACATTTACTGGTACAACACTGATTACATTTCTTGGTTTACCTGTGCACTTGTGATTCACCAAAGTTGTAAGTCATCAGACCTGCTTCACCTTGAACTTTCATCCTTCTTCAAGCCCAGACACAATAATTCAACTAAAATTCTGTGCAGAGTGGTGTTAAACCAAACTCACACATCACTGAAGCTGTTGCTTCTGTTGTCAGGATCGTGAAGACGACATCGGACCTCGACAACAGAGTCTGGATGCTGTTAACAGGAATGGGATAAAAATGTTGAAAACAGAATCTCTGTCCAATCAGGATTCTGAAAATATCCAAAAGGATCTGGAGAACCTCAACAGTCGATGGAAGAAGGTAGATAGCTGTGTCACTTTCTTACTTGTGAAGTATCATTAAACTCACCAGAGCTTGAGTTTAATTGGTTTATTGAGTCAGGGGAGGTAACTACAACCAAACTTTTTGTTAGTCCAATGTTGTAGGATATGGGAATTGAGAAGTACAGTGAAGCATAGACTCAGGCCTGGAACATTTAGCTTCTCTAGTTGTTTCTGAATATTAATAGTATTTATGTAATTTAAAACCTAGTAAAATATTTAATGTCTTTCAACCTTTGGATGAGTCTTGTACAATGAGCAGAACTGTTTATGTGGTTTATACATGGTATGACAGAGTTGTCATTCATTATCCTTCTGTACAGGTTCAGCTGGCTATAATAAAACTCAAGAGACATTTTATGATAGCTTCAATCAACAGAATTGCATTTCCTGAAAACCTCTCAGACATCAAGCTCGTCTGTTTATGCTTAGGTTGGACAAGACATTTCCAGACAAGGTTCTTTCTCTGCATATCTGTGTTAAAATTTTTCAAATATGTGAGCTTGATTTTTGTCAACAGGTGATAAAGGATGTTCCTGACAAGATCCATGAGATTGAGAGCTACCTGCGGCGTCTCCGACTGTACAAGGCAGAAATATGTCAGCTGCAGTCCTGGATGACCGAGACCAAGACTCTCCTGGAGACCCAGTCTGGCCCTATCTCATCAGCTACGTCTGCAGACGGCAACGACTCCGTTATAGTTGATCCTGAGGTAGGTCATGTTCCGTAGTACAAGGTTGCAATTATAATGAGAGGTAATTGTACAAGGACATGAGATATATCCAAAACTGTGAGACTTCTTCAGATTTTGAAGACTGTGTGTTTCTCTTTAAATTCATTTGTTTGCTAAATTCACTGGAACATGAGACATTTGAAGAGTAATGTCAGGAACAAATGGGTTTTTTTTCTGAATGTATATTGAGGAGGAAAGGGTTGACTTACGTATTTATATCAATTAATTCTTTTGAAGTGAAGTTTTTCTACCTTATAGTAGCATGTGCTTAATAAAGTGAGTGGGTGCATTTAGTTCTACGTTGCACTCAGCAATATTACAGCTATATGGTGGCAGGCTGTAAGCAATCCAGTGATCAACAGCATGAGCATCGATCTGCGCAATTGGGAACCCATGACATTTGTCTACCAAGTCTGACCTGATCCCGTTAGTCTGCTTAATAAAGATACAAACATTTTGACATTTTGAGATACTTACAAAATCTAATTCAGTTACATCAAAATTCCATAATGAGAAGATCCATGAAGGTCCGGGGTAGAATAGGCCTTCAGCAACCCATGCTTGTCATAAAAAGGTGACTATGCATGTCATGAGAGGCAACTAACTGGATTGTCTGGTCCAGACTTGATTATTTACAGACCACTGCCACATCGCTGAAATATTGCTGAGAGCAGCATACTACTAAAAACTCACTCACTCACTCACTACTCACTCACTCACTCACTCACTCACTCACTCACTCACTCACTCACTCACTCACTCACTCACTCACTCACTCACTCACTCACTCAATCACTCAATCACTCATAATGAGAACCTGCATAGTCCTGACTGAAAAAAAACATAATTTACACAATTATTACGAGAAGTGAAAATGCTCTTAGTGTTTTAGGAATAATGTTTTGTTTAATCTCTTCGGTCTGTTAACATGTGATGTAAATGTTGACACTTGGTTACAAATTCTCATTGCCAGACAACGAAGGCTGCAATACAGAATCGGCAGGTGAACGTGGACAATGTGAACCGCATGTACCACCAGTATGTTGAGGAGTGTGTTGAACAGGGCGGTGACATGCCCTCCAACATCCAAACACAGATGAACAAACTCAACTCTGATTGGGAGGACATTCGCAGTCTGGCTGACAACCTCAAAACACGCCAGGAGGCTATGGTGGAAGAGATTTTCACCCAAGGTGAGAAGACCAGCACTTAAAACAGACTGAAAACTCACTTGAATGGCAAGCAATGCACACAGGCACACACAGACACACACACACACAGACAGACATTCACAAACAAATAGACACAGGCATGCACATAGATGCACATACATGGACACACAGATGCAATAGTACATTAATCAGTCTCAAAGCCAACTTCACCTCATCCATCTTTATTGACGTTTATTATTGCAGAATGTGACTGTGTATAATGATACAGAGTTCTCTCTGACTGACATTGTCCCATCTTCAGTTAAAGTGAGCCAAGCGGAGAAGCAACAATCCTCGGCATGGCCCGACTTCGACAAGTCTGTCGGGGAGTTACGAGACTGGCTGACAGTTCTAGAACGGATGCTGAAGACACAGAAGGTGACGGTTGGAGACATCAAGGACATTGAGCAGATCATCAGCAGAGAGAAGGTGGGTAACACGAGGTCTTTGTTCTGTGTAATACTCCAATAACCACCAGAGCATTGCATGTTGAGAGCATGGTAGGAAGCATGTTAATGGCGTCATGTACACATATATCAGCTTTACTGCAGACGGAGTAGTCCCACGTCCTCCCTGTGTTTCTAGTGGGCGAATGATATGAAGATGTGCCTGTGTCCAGATGGATAGCATCACTCATTATCATGAAATGTCACATCATCAGATCCAGTCTAATTTGGCCAGAATCCATTCCTCAAAGCGGTTTTAGTGCAAGAATTATATTTACTCATGCATTTTAACATAGACTTACAGCAGTCGTTATGCTGAGGGTACTTTTTTAAGATTTGCACACGGCTCAACAATTGCTCATTGCATGGGTTGAGTTACCTCCCTTGGTGTGGCAACCTGTGTCAACATTCAGTTCTAAGAGTTTGGTAACGATGGATTATCTCCTATATTTCAAAGAAACATCATTTGCTTGTACCGACTGCATGACTGCATGTATCTCATTCACTCTCAGAATGCTTTCCTTTCCTCTGACCTGTTTTCAAACTTTCAAATTACCTCTCCATGTCTATCACTTTCTTCCTCTTGAACATAATGACAGCTTCTACCTATATTATATACAAGCCTCATGTTTACACATATATGTGCACAACTTGATCCATTGAGCTCTGGAATATTAGGAGTATGAATTAATTTTTTTTTCTTTTTAATTTGCCATATGTTTATCAGATGGTATTATAGAAGTAACTGTTATATTCTGTGGTGACGTTGTGTGATGGTGATTACACCTTCAATATCCAGCTTTCTCCATATAAACCTGCTGTTCAGGGAACATGGTTTTCCATATTGTTCATATATTGTATGTATTTATTATTTTTATTGACATAATCGTGATCAGAATCACAAAAAATAGATATAGGAACTTCTGTCATTTAGAATCTTTTGTTTCTTTGAAAATTCTGTACTTGTACTAAAAGGTGTGGCCAAAAACTCATTTACTGTTTCCTTAAATAGAAATATTATTGCAAGATATCAGTGTGAGTTTGTATATACTTTCCACCAATGTCTTTTAAACAGGTCAATTTAGAGCAATTAATAAAAAGCACATTCCAAAAAGTGTTCATGTGTACTTTCAGATTAATCAGTACTTAGTTTACTGCTGCTGAAATGTCTTTTCCAATTTGGAATGCTTGTGATCTGTAGCTCATTGGATAAAGTAAAAAATAATTTGGGGAATATTATGAAATTGAGTTCTTGTCTCATGGAATTCTGTGCAAAGGAAAAATGCACACTGATAAGATTGGGATGATTCTGTTTGGAAACATTACTTACTTAAGACTGTCTCCAGTGAATCCTAGTAAGATTTACATATTGTGCATTATGGTCAAGTTAAAAGAAAATTTGTTTATGTTTAATCTTGATTTAACAATTTTTCTTGACTGTGTTGTTAGATCTATTAAGTTTCTGTTTTGTTCATTACTGAAAAATTCTGTATATTACTGAAGTTCTGTTAAAGTTATTCTCTTTTTCTGTTATTAATCTAACTCAAGTATGCTTCAGCACCTCTCTGCAGTGTTACATTTGGGCGAAAATCAATAGACTTCAACTGGGTTTTTTTTTGTGATATTTGATGTTTCAAATAATCATAAACCATTAATCCAGACATGACATGTACACAGTAAATTCGCCTTGGAGCATTTCCCTTTTGAATCAATATAATGCCAACGATTTCAAGTTTCAATTTCTTTTTCTTATCTCAGTCTGTTTATGATTTCTTCTTGTGAGTTGACAATTTGAAATATTTTAAATTCACTTCGTGGTAAAATGGGGAAACATGTGGAAGATTTTTGATTTCACAATTTCTTTATATGAGTTGACGATTTGAAATTTTGTAAATTCACTTTGTGGTAAGAAAGGAAACATGTTGAAGAATTTAGATATTCTGGAATCTAAAGTTTGCTGGAAAGCTGAAAACTTATTCACGCCCAGACATATCCCTAGACGTGATCTGGGACTTACCTGCAGAGAGTTTAGCTAGCTGTTAACGCCTAACATTTGTTTGTTTACCGTTTCCAGAACACATGTGGGTTGAGCACGGACATAGACTCTGTGCATGGTCTCAGTGTTGTAGATATAGACGCACTACAGGTCATGGTTGTTGATATCAGTGCCCAATTGCTACATCTCAAGGTGTGTTACCTCCCCTGATTCTCATCTCACCCTGTCTTGTTCCACCATATGCATCTGTCTCTCTCACCTCTCTACTGTTTTGGAAGCTTGAAAATATGTTTTAAATTTTTTTTAAGTTTATGGACAATAGTATGAAAAAGAAATATCGAAATGGCATTATCTTTAATTTAAAAACAAAAAATCTTATTTTGAATTTTGTTGCTGACTGATTCATGATTGAATCTATTTTTAGTCTGCAGCAGTCAGCGGTACAGGTGCAACTGGACAAGTAGTTTAGTTGACTGCAAAGCTTTTAATCATACCTGTACAGGTGTATGAGTATGAGATTGATATTAAAGTGTTAAAGGTAACAGAGTATGTTAAGGGCATCAGTACATGTATTAGGTGCAGAAGTATAGTTGTCAGCAGTACCAGTGTAGTGAGTCAGTACTGGTGTAACAACGAAACAGATTATGTGTTAACTCCAGTAGAACAGGTGTTAGAGAGAGACAGACTAAGGTCTGGATGAGCTAACACTTGCATGATCACTAACCCTTGGCTTGCTGCCTGTTTTATCATGCTTGAGAGGGAATATTCAGCATTTTTAACTTCAAATACTTGGGGCATACTGAAGATGCATGATCTCTAACCCTTGGCTTGCTGCTTATGTTATCATGCGGAACTTCAAATACTTGGGACATACTGACGATTTATTTGATAAGAATGTGAATATTTTTATTGTCACAGATATTTGCAAGATTGCCATCTAAAGAAATCAAAGAACATTAGATATTCAGGTATCTTCCTGAAACATGAAAAAATTATTTTGTCTTTGCTTGTATTACTTTCATATAGTTTGTATATTTGTCATCTGTCTTTGCCATGGTGCCCTGCTTGCTGCTGCATCCTCTTTCCTGCCAGGAATGCTTGCTGCAGACAGTTCTAGCACAGCGTTTACAACCCAGTGAATAATCTGGGCTTGAAGTCAGGTGCTACAAATGTTTTAAGGAAGCAGTCCATGGCTTGTCCTCTGTGTGTGGAATATTGGCCATAACATCCATCATGTTCATCATCAGTCACATCAGCGTTGTGGGTTATCTCCCCTTGGTTGGCAGTACAGATGCACCTTCCTTCATTCACTGCACTTGACCACATTGTGGTGTATGTAATTTCATGGACAGTATAACAAATGTTGTATTTAGGATTACACTTTCTCAGTGAATTACAGATTCTAATGCTTTTGGTGGGCTGAATCCCATCCAGGATTCGAACCCACACCCTCAGCATCATCACCAAACAGCCAGCACATAAAATCAGCTGTCTAATCCTCTCAGCCACTACGACTTACAGTTGAGACTAACAATTGTCCAACTTCCACTTATGAAAGTCATGGTCGCTTAATGGTTAAATAGCTGGCTTTGTGTACTAGTGATTTGGTGCCTGACTCTGAGGGTGTGGGTGGGGTTAGCAGAATTACTAGAATCTGTACTTTACTAAGAAAGTATAATCCCAACTATAATATCTTACATTTGACCACTTTCTAAATGGCATTGTGCATTCATCATGGACAGTGTTAATGCTCATCAGGATTCATTGTCCAAGTGAGTTATGGTTTGGCATTTTCATACATCTTATGCTGCTTGGAAAAATTTAAATGTCTTTCGGGCACATGTTTTTCAAAAGTGACGAGGGCAAAAGGACTTTTTTTTTTTAAATTTTATGGAAAAAAAGTGGCAAGGGAGAAACACATTACCATTTTTTTTCTCACAGAAATACAGCTTGGAAAGTTTAGCACATGTTGGTGAGTTGTAGATTCGGTCACACTCGTTCTTACAGACATTCATTCTTATAGTGGACAAATGGATGATCGGGACACAGCAAAATCAAAATTATTACTTTTTAAATGCCCTTCAAAAATTGTTATGCACACAAATGAAAGTGACATGCTGATGCCCGAGAAACTTTTCTCTCTGTTTATTTAGCCTTAATATTAGAAATCACAAAACAAAGTCGCATGTTTTTTAAAGGGGACACAAGAGGTATGAAGTAGGCAGACCATGAGTACAGCAACACAGTATGAATTTCAGACTTCATCATGATAAATGTACTCTTGGTTCTTTTTAAGAAAGTGTGGCATAAAAGTTTTGATTCAGAATTTAATTGACTGGGTATCAAGCACAGCCATGTAGAGACAATTTCTGAACCAACACTTCTGTTCTCAAAGGCTAGTGTTGAAGATGTGAAATGTGTGTATCTTCAGTTTCAAACACTTTTTACCAAATTCTTTCATCATTCCACATGAATAACCTTTTTCATATTATCTACCATAGGATTCTTAAAACACAACTTTCCTCTGAAATTCTAAGACTCCGAAATTGAAACTTGCACACTCTCAATGAAGCTGGTGAGCAGCAGTGCCATTGTGCTGTTCTATATGTATCTGTGTGTTGGTTTCATATGGGATTGTCAAATTGTATATGTAAAATACAGTGAGTGTATGCATGATGTATCATGTTAATATATATATATTTCAGTTCACAAATCTTTTAAATAATATTGTCTTATTTGCTTTGTAATTCAGTCTTTATGTTATGAAAAATATATTATGAGTTTTCATACCTTTCACAGAGTTTTTTAATATTTAGCATCAATGGAGGAATATAATCAGGATATGGTTAAGAGGGGATTGATAAAGGATAACTTATCTCCCATTATCTAAAACACTGAAAGTACATGAAACAGATGCCTGTACAATATAGAGACTGTTTATGAATTACACTATGCCTTCATTACACTTTGCCTTCACCAGTATTGCAAACTTCTGTCTGGTATGGTCTGTTTTATGAAGTTGCTTGCCCGATGGTCTTGGACGAATCTGACTTTGAGTATAATGACTAAATCCTTGACTGAAACATGTTTGAAATCATGAAGGCGTTTCCTTCCTGTTATTCTTCCTCATTATTTTTCTGTATCCAGAAAATTCTAGACTGGCACCTTTCCATCCGGTCTGGTAACTTTTGAGAGTTACCAGACCAGTTCTCTGGATGAAATTTTGGGATGTTTACAACACTGCCTTCGCCAACCTTTGAAGTTGAGGATGGCCAATTCATCTAATTTTTTTGTGTAGTTACACATTATGTTGGCACAACAGAAACTAGGATCATCAGTTCAAATCCTGATTAGGTTTGTCTGCGCCATACCCTAGCTCACTGATGTAACTTATGTCACTAATGTCACTGTGTTGCTGATGTCACTGTGTCACTGATGTCGCTGATGTCACCCAAGTGCCAACTTTCTGAGACCTGAATCACATTCAGCTTTTCTCCCACAAAGAGCTGACAGGCCACAATATAACTTGAAAACTGTTCTAAACAATATCAAACTCAACTCAATAACTCACTGAAATCACAATCTCTCTGCAAAGAACTGCCAGATTTCTTTTGTAGTGTTAAAAATGACTCACTCAGATCTGAAAGCTGTCGCATACATTTGTTGTGTGTTTTATCAGTTTGACAGCAAGATTATAGCAAGAAAAACTATTTTCCTGAAACTACTTTCAGACACGATGTCCACAAAAGAGAAAACATTACATAAACCATTCTTAAGGAGGCTATACAAAATGTTGATTAAAGCATTTAAGAAGGGATAGTTTTAGTGTCATTGACATGCTGTGGTCAATTACAGGTCATTTGCAAACTTTAAGAGTAAGTTTAAATGTTTTCCATTGTTCTTGAATTTTATGAACACATTTGTTCAACAAACAGTGAGTAAACTTCCTCCCCCCGTCCGTGACTTGAATTAAAAAGCAGACTGAGCTGAATTTCTGTTAGTAAAAAGTATGGATTGCAATGCATGAACCATTCCCTTTATTAGATTTTTTCACCAAAAAGCTGTTACTTTCCTCTGACATTGTTTTAAAGTTAGTTAGATTGTCTTTTATTCAAGAATTGATAACCAAGAGCAGTTTTTTCATCTCATTCTTTCTGGGAGATGTAGTACAAATTGAGATTAACTCAATCGCTGTGTGCATGTTACACATATATATTTCATTTAGTGTCTACTCCACGATATTATCACTTAGAAGACAACATTAATACTTTCTTGATAGAGCAGAGAGGCATTTGTAAAATAATAAGTGTGGGGGGATGGAATGTTGGTGTTAAATATGGCAAGTATGTGACTTGGGGAGATAATGAAGACTGTTTGTTGACATTTTTATCAATTCTACGTCTGCCTGTGGTAATGTATGTTTTGATATTTATGTAACATTTTGCTTGGTAATCCATTCTGAGCAGTGACTGTCCATCAGCATGTCACTGTTAACAAGGCTAGCATTTGGTAATTGTTTTTATAAAAACTGGAAACAAATATGACAGGTTTCAAGCAATCCCAGAAAAAGAAAAAGGATTCTAAAACAGACAGTGCTGAATCTACCATGGTATTCTTGTGTTTATTCGTATTTCTGATATCCTTCAGTCGTAGCACCGAGTAAGCAGCTTTAGGAGCTTACAGCAGAATCCCATGTCATCAAGTCTTTTATGATGACCTCATGTGCCTCCTGGTTACATCATGGCCTCGCTGTGTGAATTTTGTGACAGATTAAGTCCCCAGTGGTGCATGTTTGTTGTAAAAGAGTGAACTGATATGGATTGTTTGTTCTGAACGAGTCGACTGAGTTGACTTGTGATATTGCTGGTCATCACTGATTTGCTTACTTGAGACTTAGCTTGAGACTTTGGACATTGTCAGGTCCAAACTGTGCAGGTGAATATTGCTGAATATCATCAGGTACAAACTGTGTAGGTGAGTATTACTGATGAAGTCATTGCTTGTTTTCTTGTTTTTCTAGAAGCACCCTTGATAACCTTTGTAATATTGTGTGTATCCTTGTGTTGCAGGCGATCCTGCAGGACATGGAGAACCGGAGGGCTCAGCTGGACACTGTCCTGAGTACCGCTGACCAGCTGCAGCGGCAGACCAACAGTGAGAATGACCGTCAGATGCTTCGAGAAAGAGGTAAGTTCTTGTACAGAATGGAGACCTGATGGATAGGCTTTGGAACTTGAATAGAATGCAGATCTGATGGGCAGGTATTGGAACTTAACTGATATGTTGGCAAACTGTGAAGATGTGGTTTGGTATGGTCAGGTTGATGAGGCTGGGGGATATGGTTGATTTGTGATCAACTCTGATTGTGTGTCAAAATGATACAGCTGATTCGGTGATCAGGCTAGGTGATTCAGGTGTTTGGGTGATCGGCTAGGTGATACAGCTGACTGATGATCAGGCTAGGTGATACAGCTGAATGATGATCAGGCTAGGTGATTCAGCTGATTGATGATCAGGCTAGGTGATACAGCTGATTGGGTGATCAGGCTAGGTGATACAGCTGATTGGGTGATCAGGCTAGGCGATTCAGCTGACTGGTGATAAGGCTAGGTGATACAGCTGATTTCATGATCAGACTGGGTGATCCAGCTGATTGGGTGATCAGGCCAGGTGATACAGGTATTCAGTGTCCAGGGAAGTGATACGGCTAATTAGATGGTCATTCTAGATGACATAACTGTAAGTCATAATTCCAGGAAGTGGGTTGATATTCACTGATTCTCGTATTCAAGATTGTATTATTTACAGGCATTAGTTTCATAGCTGAATCTCAGATGAGATGTGGATTAACACCTGTCAGTCATTCACTCCAGAAAAACACGGCTCAGGAGGGTAACTCGCTCACTCACGCACTCACTCCTGTGTTTGTTTTCAATGATACTCCTGAACTTTCATTAAGTTAATGATTTGTTAATGACAGTATGACTTCATTTAAACATCAGTACAACATGATTTAATAATACATTAAAAACAAAGTTTAAATAACACATCATGTTGTATCATTAAAGATAGATACAATCCAGACTTTTACTGGAGTAAAGGATTAAGATACCTGATAACTGAAGTGTTATAACACAAGGACACTTGACACATTCAGGGTTACAGCAGTACTTGGCAGTGAAAGCGTTACAGTTTCAGCATGGCTGTTGAGGTAGCCCACTGGTCCCCCAGTATTGCTTTGTCTACTCAAACCTTTCCCTACATTTAGAAACAGTTAAAGCTGTCACGGATTTCTACACATAATTGAGGCCGGAGGGTGGAATTTTGAGTGCCTCTAATTTGAGGCCATTTTCGTTAAAATGATGCATTGAAAGACGCAGGAGTAGAGGGAAAAAGATGGTGTTTTGTGATGCGAAAAATATTGCAACAGGAACTATGCAGTTTAGAGAATAGTTGGTGCAGTCATTTTCTGTAATCATTTGCTGTGATTGGGAGTTGGTACTGCTGGCACATCTTGAAAATTTGCTACAAATTGAGTTTCCTAAACCACAGAGGATATCTGGATGATTGCTTCTTGTCTGGTCTGAAGTAACTCACAGATTAAGTCTATATTTTCTATGTGTAACAATTTCAGATAATTACATTTTTTGGTGGGCTTTTGTAGGCCTGTTAAAACATGTTATTTGCCAATAGGAATTGATGATACAATTATTATTTATTTTTCATCAACTTTTCTTTAAAATGTGCATAAGCTTCTTGCCAATGTACAAATCTAGCTAAAATTTCAATGTGATCAATGAAGTATTTAAATGTTTTTTCTCAGTCAGTTTGTAACAGAACTCAAATCATTTATGTATTTTAAAAAAGTAATTCATTGTAATTGTCAAGATGACGTATCCTACAAAAAATAATACAGTTTTTGTCTTGTAGGAAGGCAGTACTATAACTGAAGTAAATTGTTTAACTCTTGGGAATGTGGTGCATTCCACATGTAGTTTCAGTTTTGAGCCACAAACCCAGGTCTTTCACTCGCTGCTTGATGTGATATTTTGAAACAGTGATTCCTACATTAGGAGGGAACAAACCTCTCATTGGTACTGAACCCATAACTTTTGAGTGAAGAATGATGAACCTAACCATCTCTGCTTATCAGAGGAGGGGCCTGAGTAGACCTACCTGAAGTGACAGCCTGTAATTATCAATTTGATACCATGGAACCAAGGGGTTGATAGCATGAACATCAGTCCATGATGGGAGCCCAGAAGTGCAGAATCAATCTCCCAATCCTTATCAATGAGTCAATGCAGTTAGGACAGGCTGAAAACATTGATTATCAGAAATATCTTGTATTTGAGGAATGATATATGTTACGGACATGAAAGCATGTAGACAGTAACCTCTGTAGGTAACTATTAAAATGAAGTTTCAGTTTCTACTCACAAAAGATTAAGTCTCTATTCATCAGTCTCTTCCAAGTAATGTTCAGAAACTGGGTCTATTAAGTATTCATGGATGAATGAGTCATTATGTTTTTCGTTAACTATATTAACTATATATTGATATTTATCAATAATCTATTGATATCTAGTCAGTGATAACCAACCACTTTGTTCTAAATCAAGAGCAACCAAACACACCTTTTCTACCCTGGAATTGATAGGAAAAGATCACAGCACAAGGTGTCTAATGGAATCCCAGTAGGGATTGACTTGGTAAATGTTTATCACTACACTCAGCAAGATTCCAGTAATGTAACGGCTGTCTGTAAATAATCAAATCTGAACCAGACAACAGACTGATTGACATCATGAGCATCCTTCATACAATTGAGATACCGTGACAACCAAGTTGGCGAGCCTGACCAATCCCAATCCCGTTAGCTGCCTCTTACATAAAGCATGGGTTGCTGTAAATCATTTGTAACTCTGATCTTCAGTAGGGACAGGAGCATGTTCTGCAGGTGACCTATTCTGTCCTGGAACCTCTGGAGAACCAAACATGCAAATGCTGACATTCAGTGCTCATGATCTGACACTGTTGTCAGTGATAAAATAACAGTGTCCGGCCGTGCAGTGCGCCCATAGCGCCATCAAAGGTTACATAGATTTACTCAGTGTACTCGGAAATTATTTTATGGCATGCTAGAACTATTACATGTCAGTGTTATCATTACAGCATTATCACCGATGACAAGAACGGTGTGAACATACATCCTTGCATCTCCTTTGTCAGTTAATCCCTTAAGAACATGTCAAAATCTGTGATTATGTTCGGTGCGTTAGATGGTTGTTGTTGCCTGCTGGTTAGCAATGACCTTTCCTTTGAAATTCACACTGATCAGAATGCATTGTCAGTTTTAAAAAAAAACATGACTTGCCCCGGGATGCTAATTACTGGAAACTTTCTTCGTGATTTTCAGATTGTGTGGTCACATGTTCCGTGAGCACAACTGACTTCTATCTTTGATGGGTCAATAGGATGAATTACATGTGATGTGTTTTTCATACTGTTCATTTGGACTTCTGAAATGTTTTTTTCGCTAATTAAATGGATCTCAGTTTCAAGATTTTATTGATGTGAAGGATTTTCTTTTATTTGCAGGTTTAGTTTCATGAATTAAATATGTTTTTCAGGTTTAGTACATTGTTTATGTGCAAAAATAGGTTTAGTTTCAGGAATTATGTGTGTTTTAAAGCATTGATGTGTTTTCTCTCAAAAATGGGTTTAGTTTCTTGAAAGAGTCATTGTTTAAAAGCCATTGAGGCATTTTTTCTCAGTTAGAAATAGGTTTAATTTTGCGAATCAGAATTTAGTGCCATTGATGCATTTTTGTGTTGATAATATATGGGTTTCATTTCATGAATTTTTAATGTTTGAGTGTATTGATGCATTTTGTTCAAACAAGACCATGTACATATTGGTTTGCTTTTAAAAAAAGATCAATATGATGACTACAGGGTTTCATAAAAATGTTTCTGTGAAATGGTGTTATATATTCATCTTCAACATTTTCACATGTTAATCCACTGTTTAACTCTAAGTCAAATTCTACATGCAGGAAGTATAAACTGCACAACCAATTTTTTTAAATTGTTGCTCATGTGACATATTTGGGACAGTCTATTTGACTTGTAGATGTAGATCTGTAGGGTAACCTGACAGCTCTACTGAAATGTAAATATCTGAAGGAGCAGGAATGCAAACTGTCTGCTAAGGAGTGGGTTCCTCTTTGGTGGTCGTAGTTAGCTGGGAGGAGCATTGAACAGAACATAGCCTGAATATTATTGGTGGTCGTATTTAGCTGGGAGGTATATAAGATGGGTCTGTATTGAACAGAACGTAACCTGAACATTATTGGTGGTCGTAGTTAGCTGGAAGGTGTGTAAGATGGGTCTGTATTGAACAGAGCATAACCTGAACATTATTGGTGGTCGTAGTTAGCTGGGAGGTATGTAAGATGGGTCTGTATTGAACAGAACATAACCTGAGCATTATTGGTGGTCGTAGTTAGCTGGAAGGTGTGTAAGATGGGTCTGTATTGAACAGAACATAACCTGAACATTATTGGTGGTCGTAGTTAGCTGGGAGGTATGTAAGATGGGTCTGTATTGAACAGAACATAACCTGAGCATTATTGGTGGTCGTAGGTAGCTGGGAGGGTGTGTAAGATGGGTCTGTATTGAACAGAACTATCCAGCTCTAAGAGAGTTTTGAAAATGTAATTCCTGAACTTATATTGGTGGTCATATGTGAACCTTGATAAACCTTATTCAAAGTTCTCTCTCTTTAAGTCCCTGAAAGATCACATCTCATCCAAGTCATAATTGCTTTGTTTGCGTCAGAGATGAAAAAGCAGCACTTTCCTACTGTGTGAATTTTAGAGCTGTCATACATTTTGACGTATTACCTTGAGACAATGACAAGCTCTCTGTGAACTTGGTGACAAAACCCTCTTTGAAATGATGTATGATGATGATAGCTCCCAGTGTAATATATGAAGTGGTCTGTATGAGCGATGCAACATGAAACAGTCATATTGAATCAGTTTTAAACTGACATCATTCTGCATGGTTTCAATCAGCAGGAGAAATAATAACGTTTAGAAAAATATGAATGTCTGTTTCTGACAAGAGAAATCCCAAAGCAAACATCTGATTGATTTAGAGATTTAAATCAATGGCATAATTATTTGGCTTGAAATATCCTTCATGATTATACTTTTTTAAACTGGTCAATATTATCTCTATATTTGACAGCTACGAGACTCCGTGAACATTGGGATGAGGCTTTCAGGAATGTCAATAGACGTAAGAACCTGCTCGATGATATGCTTCTTGAGTGCAGACAGTTTGACGAGCTGTATGCTGAATTTGAACGATGGCTGTCGCAGATTGAGGAGGAGCTGGATGCTCGTCCAATCAGACCTCAGTCTCCAAATGATGTAGACAGACTTCTGAAGGAGCACAAGGTAGATGATGTTTATACATTTTTCCAATTTGTTCACCTGGAAAGTAAATCCATTTTAATTTTACATCATTCTTTATATTAAAGGATAAATGTTTATGCAACTGAGAATTTTTTTAACCTTTTCTTCCCCTGATGTAGAAATTGTAGGTAGCCTTGCAGTTGAAGTGTTTACTTGTTGCACCAAAGGCCTGGGTTTAATTTCCAGTGTGAACACAATTAATAGAGTCCATTTCTGGTGTATCCTGCCATGATATTGCAGGAATATTAATAAAAAGGACATAAAACCCAACTCACTCACTCACCTGATGTAACATATAACTCATCACCACAGATTAAACGTTAAATACATTTCAGATGAGCTACAATGGCATTTTGCGACTTTTTAAAAATCTTTGACATTTTAAATCCTTAGGTGTTACTTGTTTCCTGCATAAACAACAAAAAATTGCATAACTGTCTCATAAGGAATTGTTGAGGTTATTAATGACTGGCAGGCATGTACAGCGTAAAGAGTTCCTTGTTAAAAATGTCAGAGGGTGATGACATCTTTGTCACAGTTTTTTCTCCCTGCCTCCATGATGATAGTAGTAGCTGATGTATCAATTATTCAGAGCCCAGTTTCAAGATTAGTGTTTCATGGCTTACAGAAACTGCAGGAGGAGGTGAATCAGCGACAGGATACCGTCGACAATCTCAAGCGACTGGCGGAAAAATTAATTGATGACTACAATCAGGATGACACAAGACAAGTTCGACTGCAGTTGGAGAGACTGACCAACCGGTGGTCTACGCTGCTGAACAGGTAAATATAATGTATCAATTGATAAAACAATGCTTTTGTACAATAGGGAGATTTTGTTTTGGATATTTCATTTTTGTTTTACATTATGTCTTGCACCCTGAAGACTACACTGGTTCTGTTGAGTGAATAAGTTCAAAATGTCTTTAAACAGTTTTTAAACTTAGGATCATAATTTAAAGAAGGATAAAATATATGGATGAACACCATTATTTTGACGAACAGAGATGTCTGCAGAGGATGGCAGAGAGGCATATACACATTTGCGTCAACTTGAGGAATGTGATAGCCTCAAGATGTTGGGATGAGCCTTTCTGACGATTATGTTCATGGGACCATGGTGTCCTTCCAAGTGGTTGTTGGTCCATGGCTTAGTGGTTTGGTACCAGAAAATCCATTCTCGTGTCCTCTTGTTCAACCTGACATAAATCTCGCCACACAGAAATATCTACCACCTCTAGCAGTTGGTATGAATATGTGATCTAGGTGTACCTCTGCTATTGTTTGGATTGATACCATTTCCATGTTACCATTCCCTTAAGCAGTTTTCCCTAGTATTGTGATTAAGCGACTAGGGTAATTTTTAACATGGCTCAATGTAGGTGAATACCTACTCTTACAGGTGATATCAGATTGATTACTATTCACTTAGTTAATTACTCAATGAAGAAATTTCATCTTTAAGCTACAAATAAAACACCAATCAGTTGCAAGACCAGATCGGTGAACATCAAAGGTAAAAAGGTAGTTTGAAACCTAATGGTCTGCGTTATGTGCAGACACTGTAGTTTCATTAGAGTGGAGAAGCCTTTAAGGTACACAATGTGTGAAGTCATATGTATAATGGTCTTAACTAGTGAAGCCTGCACATTAAACAAAACCTTCACCGAAAAGTGGCTCCTTATTGAATACGAGAATTGGTTCATCCATGTATCTTGTTCATCCTTGGTACTTCAAGTTCTAAAGAAGGTCATGATACAGACAAAATGGTTATGTGAACCCACACCAGCAGATCCAGACACAGCTACTGAATGTGTGACTCTGAATTAGCAGCTCCTGAGTCTCTGTTAATAAACATTGTTCTCAAGCTCGGTGAAGGAGAAAGCTTCATGGTGTGTTTTGCTCTGAAACGTATTTGATTGAAATGTTGGAACGCTCTGTGCAAAGTGTTCGTGTGTAGTTTCACCCATTTCATCTTTGGTCTCAAACCTTCCACCTTCCACCTGATTGAAGATCTTGCCAGAACAAAGGTCACACTCTTGTCTTGAACTGTGGTGAACACTGTTTGAATCAAATGAATTAGGGAATGGAACCTGGATATTGGGCTGTGTAATGCCAAACAAGTGTCCTGAGGGATGACAAAATGAAATGTGTGTTAAATGTTACTGACAGCAAGCGCCAAATCACTGTCTCTTGTAACCCCATGAGTGAGTTGGTTCACCTGATCTTTCTGTACATTATAGTCTTGTCCTTGAAAAGATTGATGATGTTAAAAGTTTAATTTCAAGGTTGTCTGGTTACATTTGAATCCATTTTAGGCTAGGATTGCTTCGTCAGGAAATATCACAGACATTCTCTCTGGAGGTTTTGAAAGTTATGACAATGGTTTATGATCAGTCAGTGTTTTCTTTGTTCTTCATTCAGTTCGTTCATATGACGGCTTGGTATCCAAAAATGTTCGATCTGTAGTTATGGTATAGTGCATGGATATCTATTATAGTGCAACATTGTCCCTGCAGTGTCAGTAGTCAGTTAATGGATATTGGCATTTGAAAAGTGTCATCGTTTTATGTTATTGTATGGGGGCAGTGGGTAGTGATTAAAGCATTGGCTCATCACACTGAACACCTGGGTTTGATTGGATGGCTACAACATGTGATGCTGCAAACTTTTTGTCTTATCATAGAAGAATAAACAAAATTTGTGGTTCTCTTGCTATCAAACACTGGTTTGTCTAGCCCAATTTGGGTTCTTTGCAGTCACAACATGGCAAGAGTGTTGGTACTCATGCTATCAAGCACTGGTTTGCGTAACCCAGTCTTGGTCATGTGCTCTTACAACACAGGTGGAGTATTGATCCTTTTGCTATCAAGCACTGGTTTGCATAGCCCAGTCTTGGTTATTTGCAGTCACAATAAGGCTGGAGTACTGATACTCTTGCGATCAAACACTGGTTTGCCTAGCCCAGTTTTGGTTATTTGCAGTCATAATGAGGCTGGAGTACTGGTATTCTTGTGATCAAACACTGGTTTGCATAGCCCAGTTTTGGTTATTTGCAGTCATAATGAGGCTGGAGTACTGGTATTCTTGTGATCAAACACTGGTTTGCCTAGCCCAGTTTTGGTTATTTGCAGTCACAACAAGGCTAGAGCATTAGTACTCTTGCGATCAAACACTGATTTGCTTAGCAGAGTCTTGGTTATTTCTAGTCACAACATGGCTGGAGTATTGGTACCCGTGCTAACAACCACTGGTCTGCCTAGCCCAGTCTTGGATATTTGCAGTCACAACACAGCTAGAGCATTAGTGCTCTTGTGATCAAACACTGATTTGCCAAGCCCAGTCTTGGTTATTTGCAGTCACATCATGGCTAGAGTATTGGTACTCATACTTTCAACCACTGGTTTGCATAGCCCAGTGTTGGGTATTCGCAGTCACAACACAGCTAGAGTATTGGTACTTGTGCTGTCAAGCACTGGTCTTACCTGGATGCCTATTGACAATAAGCCTCGAATATGCATGCTTATACTGTTATCTTGTCCAGACTACCATTTTTTTATTTACAGCCACAACATGGCAGCTGTTTTGGTGAGTGCAATGTTGATGTGAACTCACTTACTGTAAAGATTTAGCACTTCCTTTCATTCAGGAGAGATGGACTGAAAGGTGGTGCCACAAAAGTCCATTGTGGTTAAATATAATCTTCTGACTTCTGAATCAGATGAATTTCTAAACATTACAGTGTCCTTTTGATAGGCCATGGTGAGATTTGAAAGGTTATTATAGAGATTTTTTTTAACAAGCTTTCCCATCAAGGTGAGATATTATCCAGTGATTACATTTCTCAGTGTTCAGCCCAATGTAGCAGGTCATCTTTGACAGAGTGTTTTTAACGATGGTGAAGTTGATTGGATTTCACAGATTGTGGAGTTTGTTTTACAGTTGTGGAGGATTTATGTTGGATGGACTCCAATCGTTACATTAATATTTCACCAGGTAAAGATAGGGGTTGTGAGAGTGGAGGATTGTGCTCACCTCCACAGGGGGTCTGAGGAGCTTGTTATATTACATTGTTTGATGCGGTGTGAGGGTAGGGGGTATGGTTACTTCTTATTAAAAATTGCTGTCACATCTTTTGTTATTAGGATTATCATCATTCTCTTCACATCATCAAAATAGTTGTTATCAAAATTGACATTGTATTATTATCCCCATCTTCTTCTTCATCGTCGTCGTTGTCATCGTTATCATCATCATACCAATAGTAGTTGTGGTAGTGGAAGTAATAGTAGTAGTTGTTGTTTTAGTAGTAGTGGTCGTAGTGGAAGTAGTACTAGTGGTAGTAGTAGTGGTAGTAGCAGCAGCAATATTAATAGTAGTAGCAGTAGCAGCAGTAGTAGTAGCAGCAGCAACAGCAGGAGGGACTGATTTTTCTGTAAGATTTTCATGAACACAACTTAGACTTACTTATAAGGTGTCATGGCATCATTGTTTCCATGGTAACAAGAGGTCAGGCATTTGTGACTTTAAGGACTGGGACAATGTCTATCCCCTACTTGTGCCCCTCACTTGTTGAAACTTGAATATCACTAACAGTTTGTTTAGCCACAATCTCTAGACTGTAGTACTTTGTGCCAAACCAGAGACCATATAGTATATGGTCTCTGGCCAAACCAAATGTTGTTTTATGTAATCAGCAATTGTGATTACAGCACAGCTTTCAAGGTCTGGGTGTTCTTTAACTTGTTTAGAGTGGTATATTTCATGTAAGACACTGATACCTCAGCGATGAAGGGTGCTAGCACACCACCATGTTCTTCATTAAGCAGTGACATGCAATCCAGACCACTAGCCACACCAAGCACCTGCCAAGTCCACATCTTCCCCAGCCAGGGAAACATAGTGTAGCATTCCCTGGGTCAGCTGTCACAACAATCTGATGACATGCCACGCACATGCATAAGGTCAACGCGACCCAACATGCATGTACATCCAAGCCAGGTAGGTGCCAAGCAGCCATGGTAGAAATGTCACATGTGGTGTGGGGTGTTCCTCGGGTAAACACCTGGAGTATACTTTACTGTATGCTCTTTGTGGATTACCTCTACTTTATCTTAGACCTGCATACTAGGTGAATTAGCATCTCAGTGCCTTTATTCTAACATTTTTTAGTATTATAATGAGAAAACAGAACAAGCTGGGTAACATAATGTATTGCTTCTGCCTTTTGAAATGGGGTTTCCTTGCAGTATGGGAGTTACAGCTTGTATGAATACACTGTATATCTGTATCAAGCATGCATGATACTGGCTGACTTGCGTCATTGTGAAGAGACTAACTGCACTCCAAAGTTCCCTCACAAAACGGTAGGTGGAGTGTGTTTCGTGATGTGATGCTCATCCTGTCCTCGTAGTGCTAATTTGTGGGCTTTAGATGTAGTGAGAGATCAGCCCAAGGTCGGATGCACATTCTGGCAGTGCACAGTGAGATAGAACATGCACAATGGAGAGATGGGTCCTTGACTGAAGAGTTAGCTACATCAGATTGCAGTGGTTGTTGGGTAAGTTGGTGGGGTAGAAGAGAGATGGTGTAATGGGGAGGGAAGTGGTGTTGCAGCCAGGTGGTGTGGTAGCTAGCAGACGGCAGTAGTTGTTGTGTAAGTAGGTGGGGTAGAAGAGAAATGGACTGTGTAGCAGCTAGCAGACGGCAATAGTTGTAGTTTAAGTAGGTGGGGTAGAAGAGAGATGGTCTAATGGGGAGGGAAGTGGTGTAGCAGGCAGGTTGTGTGGTAGCTAGCAGACGGCAGTAGTTGTTGTGTAAGTAGGTGGGGTAGAAGAGAGATGGTCTAATGGGGAGGGAAGTGGTGTAGCAGGCAGGTGGTGTGGTAGCTAGCAGACGGCAGTAGTTGTTGTGTAAGTAGGTGGGGTAGAAGAGAAATGGACTGTGTAGCAGCTAGCAGACGGCAATAGTTGTAGTTTAAGTAGGTGGGGTAGAAGAGAGATGGTCTAATGGGGAGGGAAGTGGTGTAACAGGCAGGTGGTGTGGTAGCTAGCAGATGACAGTAGTTGTTGTGTATGTAGGTGGGGTAAAAGAAAGATAGACGAATGGGGAGGGAAGTGGTGTAACAGGCAGGTGGTGTGGTAGCTAGCAGATGACAGTAGTTGTTGTGTATGTAGGTGGGGTAAAAGAAAGATAGACGAATGGGGAGGAAAGTGGTGTTGCTGGGAGATGATGTTATCCGCAAGCAGACTTCAATGTATATTGGATATTTGGGATCCATAGAAGATTATTAGACTATGATGGAGGGTGATGCTACCTGAGTGGCAGATTTTGGAGGGAGGTGATCTGATTTTGAGGTCTGCAGACATCAGTTGATGTCGGGTAGAAGATACACTGTGTTGGGTTGAGATGTGGGCTTGGTATGTAGGAGCATGGATAGACTTTTGGGAGGGCAAAATGGGCAATAGTTTTGTTTCCACATTTCATAAAAGGTGACAAAAACATAGACCAAGTTGCACTTGGATGATGAAATTTGTTGTGATGCCTCAGTGATATCAAGTCTCATTTCATGGTCTTAAATATCTCTTTGTTTGTGATGTTTTATGTCTGGGACACACAAGAGTGTCCTTACTGGGCACCAACAGACAAAAAGGTCAACACAGTGTCAGCTACCACAGGAGGCATGGAAGCTGATATCAGGTCATAACAGGGATTAACCATTATGGTGCTGTGTATGTTGTCTTTCTAGGCACGTACATGGTGTTCCCAGAACTTCAGCAATCTTTGTTCCTTGCAAAAAAACATATCACTGTTCACAAGATCTGAAGATGTTTGACAGTTTATGCATTTTTCATCAATTTTAAGTTGGACGATGATGGATGTTCATGTTTGAGGACCATTCTGTACAGTTTGTTTGACAAGCTGATTTCTTGTCATTATCAGTCCTTGCTGATGGATGACAACGCTTAGTTTGAAAGTTGCTGATTGTCAGCAAACATTTGTCAACAGCTATGCAAGAGAGAAAAAGGTTTCACTTTGTTCAGCTTGAAAGGCATGTATCGTTTTCGGAAGCTGAAATACATTCTGAAGTCTCTTTTTCAGATTGTAAAGAAATACTGTTTGATTAAATAGCTTCCTAATAATTGTCAACTGTGTAATTATTTTGTTAGAAAGTGTGAAAAGAACTTGTAATTGTTTATGAAGTGTAGCAGAGTTTGATGTGTTTTATAGACAGATGATGGGAATTTTATTCCTGTGATGCTGATGGAAGCATAACTACCCAAAATAACTTAAGCCATCATGTTGCTCTTCGTGCTGATAGGTAAACATTGATTTACAGTGAGAACCAATCACAATAGGACTGCTGAAGTGCAGGTATACCATGGGGATTTGGAACTGACCATAACTGCTCACCGGGTAGTAGTATAAGTAATAGCGGGTTGTACTTATACTACTTGGGTTGTCGGAATCTGTTATGCCAGGTCTCCATGAGCCATTGTTGGTTGACAAAACTACTTAATGAATACCGTGTTCTTGGTGGACATTGTGTCAGTGTGTAGTCCGAAGGTTCCAGTAGAGCTCGTTACATCAATCATTGGATTGACAGGTGAGGAGTCATTGACATGAAGGCTCCTCTAGAAAGGCTTGACTATTTCTGAGTAATGTTTCAAAAACAAGTCATATGCTTCGCCTTCCAACATTTGAAAGAGATTGCTTGCTACATGTAATAATTCAATGTCAGTGGGCAATATAAGATGTGAAGATGTTGGACAATTTGTGAATTTTTCATCACTTTCCACATTTAATAAAAAGTGTCAGCTGAAAGTGTATGTTTATGTCACATACATCATGACATGACGTCACAGGTTTCTCAATCTGGTTTGATGGCGAGTGTGCATTCACATACCGAATTGTCTTAGGTGTCTAAAAATAAGCATCACTAATAAACCACTCCCATTCATTGACTCAAAATTAAACAGCCTTGATGACAACTGATTTCCGATGAAGATAAGCTTCTCCATCAGTGTTTCTCTGTCAACTTATACATAATTGTTTGTGTTGATAACAAAAAAGCGAATGACTCTAGATGTTTCAAGTGTTGGTTGACTTGAATTGTTCCTAGTGATAATGAAGAAGTTGAATGACTTCTATCAATCAAATCTGGCTGGTGGGTAGCCTTGTGGTTAAAGCATTCGCTTGTCACACCAAAGAGTGGATACAATGTTTGGAACCCCTTTCTGGTGTTCCTCGCCATAGCATTGCTTGAATATACTAAAAGCAGCTTAAATCTAAACTCACTCATTGACTCTCACTCACTCACTCTCAACCAAATAGCAACAATTATGATATGAAGAAATCTGGTAAACAGATTATAGATATAAACTCAGGGTTGGACTCCAGCCATCATACAAGATACAGGAACTGAATATGAAGGAGCTTCACAGTGAACAGTAATGGCTGTCTATCAAGGGTTCAGCTTGTCATGTACAGGAATTAATTTGTATCAATTATTCATGTCCTGATATTGATTAAATTATAGATATGGATTCAAATTGACCTGTGATATTCATTTCCTGCGAGTCTCCTTCCTGTGTGCGTGATACTCTGATATGGAGTATGTTCTCAGCTGTCTTGGAGAAGGAGGATGTTATCAAAAAGGATGGTCAAATCAGGATGGTTGTTAAGGGTAGCTAGGCTCCTGCTAATGTCATACAGTTCCCATAAATTCCCCCTTTTTGTCTCTAATTGTATCTTGTGTGTGTCAGTCTAACAGTTACTGACCCTGAGGTGAAACTGGGTATCTCATCACATTGTGTCTGTACAGCAGCATGGTACACGTGTAGGTATGAGTGGGCTTGGCTGTTGGGTTGCCTATACTTGTTCGAACTCTGGAAGGTTTAACATGACTAGCCCACTGAGGGACAGCAGAGTAGCCTATTGGTTAAAGTGTTTGCGCGTTATGAGTTCTATTTCCCACATGGGTATAATGCATGAAGCCCATTTCTAGTGTCCCCTGCCATGATATTGATGGAATATTGCTAAAAGTGGTGTAAAACTAATCTCAGTCACTCACGCTAGACTGCTAAAATACCTTGCTGCAGCTTAACTGACCTGATCAGCAATTTCTTGTTTTATCCCCTCCATGCCAAATGCTTGATGCAGTCACGGTGGGCATCACCCACCTTCTCCTCTACAAGCCGACGCTCTGTCCACTGGACTACCAAGGTGGTACACTGTGGCAGTTAATGTCCTGAATCATGGAGATAGGGAAATGGGCAGTCTGGAGGAAAGCCCTCCTTTTGGAGGTATTGTTCTTCTTCTGTTTTGACTGTTTGTCGCCTGGAACTTGTTTGTTCTAAGACCCTTTCAACATAATTCAGTATATTGTGATTGTCTTAACTGTTCATTTGAAAACTAACTTTCTGGGTAAATTTTTATGTTATTTATTTGTGAAACTAGGCAGGTTTCATCCCATTCCTTTCTTACAGTTGTCTGAGGCAACCAACATACCTAAGATGTACATGAGGTCAGAGCATTTGCTCGTCACTTCATTATCACTTGTTCAGTTGATCACATCAGTTCAATGAGTTTCATGAGGTATTTCAGTGCACCGAGAACCCAGTTTTCTGAGATACATAATCTCTCTTGCAGCATCAAAATCCAAAGTGGAAATTGACTTCACATGGGTTTACCTTTGGAGTAGAGTTATTGTATGTTCTGTCAGAAGCAACAAAAATAGTTGCTTGGTTGTCTGACCTGCATGATGCCGAAAGACAATTTTTTAATGGATTCATGATCAAGACTGGATGTTTAGTTTTATGGGGGTGACTTGAAACTGAATTGTGTTTCAGACTGACAAATAACTGGAAGGCACTGCAAGACAACCATAACTCTCTGCAGCAGTTTGACACGTCCATGGAGGAGTTCATCGCCTGGCTACAAGGGATGGAACACAGCTTCGTCCGGCTTGCGGACGAGACTGCAAAAGAGGAAGTTCGAGAAAATGAGGAACTTTGTAGCGAATACTTGGAGCAGTTTAGGGTGAGTACTTTTTTCTTTTTCTTCTCTTTAATTGGATTTATAACCTGACCGTCAAGCAAATCTTTGGGCTCACTCACAGGGAGTTAAAAAATCACCAAAGTTGTCACATCAACTGGAGTTCACATCAACCTGATGGTTCTTGGATCCCATTGACTTGGGCCCATACCAACTGGAGGTCACTTAAACTTGAGGTCGTACCTGGGGAGGTGAATATGACTTGAGGTCATACTAACTGGAGGTTACTTGAACTTGAGGTCATACCAACTAGAGGTCACTTTGACTTGTGGTCATATCAACTGGAGGCAACATTAAATTGAGATATAAACTGGAGGTCACATTAACTTGAGGTCACATCAACTATAGGTCACACTGATTTGCCAGATAGTCCTCTGGCTCTTGAAGTCAAATTGACTTACGAATGTATCTTCAAGAGGTCACATTTACTGAGGTCACAACAACACTCAGGTTCACATGAGCTTGCACATCAACTTTTTTCAAATACAGATGAGAAATTGCCTTTTCTGTTCAATTTTGGACTGAGTGAATTACTGCTCAAACATGGAAATCAATACTTCAGAAAATCTGACATTCAAACAATTACCTTGGTATTTCAACATCCATCTATGAAAAGAACATCAGGGTTTGTCTGTATGTATAGATACTATACTTTTGTCTGTTGTGAAAATGTCATCATCCATGTTAGGATGCTTCATCTATAGCTGTGTACCAGGATTAACCTGTTGTTTAGAAGACTCAAATAACACTGACATTTACGTAATACTGAAATAGTAAATATTAGGTGGAACTTGCTTGTAGTGTCCTGCCAGTGTCTGATGACTGCTGCTGTCTCTATTTCTGAGTCTCTGTGTCATTTACATGTGTTAAAGGTTATGTCAGTATTGTTGTGGTTAAAAGGGGGAGTAGGCTCCACTGTTCCATCACCAGGTCTGTGTCACATGGGAAATTTTGGCAGTAACTTAGCGTATTGGGACAAATATTAAACTGACAGACTAATAAGTGTCATCAGTTTCAGCTGGGATTCAAGGGATATGAAGGGATTTGAACTGAACTTCAGTCTGGACAGTCTGTTGACGTAATCTTTTGGCAGTCAGTCAGTATGTTTTACAAACTGTCAATGCCTCGACACAAGCTTACTGAACACCTATTGTAAAATATGTCAAACTGATGCTTCTGCACATTAAGATGAAATAGTAGTTTTGATAACAGGTATAACATGTAGGTGACACTGTATGAAAAGGTTATTTAAATTTGTTTTCAAATTGTCAGGATACTTTTAGTTAATGGAACAAAAACCACACTGAATCTGGTATTAGTTGTATACATGTGGAGCCTCAAACAATGATGATTAAAAATGCTGCTATATGAAACTGCAATAACAATTCTTGGTTACTATACACACCCAAAACTCTTTTCACCAATATGAAACACAAAAAGCTTTCAATCACCATTGGCATTTTGAATCAATGTGTTTCAGGGATGCGCGTTAGCCTAAGGCAGTGTTTTGTTGCACAACATGCCATAATGAAACAAAACCTATCATTCTGCAGTCAGTTTCTGTCATTAGAATGTTGGCTTGTAATTAAAGGTATCAGGTAATCATTCGAGTTCATCAAGTACAGTACACTCATAGGATTTGAAAAAGTGGCATCTTGGTGCATAGATCACCATGGCGATGACGATAACTGTGACATATACACATGTTTTCATCATCCAGTTCCTGGAACATGGGAAATTAATTAGAATGAGTCATCAAGTGGAAACATTTTCTCGCCATGGCAATTCAGAATTATGTGCATAACCATGCTGTTTCAGATTGAAAATTTCATTAATTCAGTTTTTCTTCCAATTTACTCATGTTGTTCATCCAACCAGTTCCTGTATATGAGAGGCATTAGCCAAGGGACTATGTTGCATCTGTATCCTCATAGGGATTCTGGGATTGGTTAATCTTGATTCAAGTGTTCACTTTTTGGGCCAGAGGTCTGGGTTTGTTTCCCAATGTGGTTACAATGTGTCAGGACCATCACTGATGTTCCTTGACATGAAGCGCGTGAACTTCCAGGGTAGAATAGGCCTTCCACAACCCATGCTTGCCATGAAAGGTGACTATGCTTGTCATTAGAGGCGACTAATGGGATTGGGTGGTCCGGCTCGCTGACTTTGTTGACTTAAGTCATCTGTGCCAGATTGCACATATCGATGCTCATGCTGTTGATCACTGGATTGTCTGGTTCAGACTTGTTTATTTACAGATCGCTGCCATATAGCTGGAATTTTGCTGACTGCGGCATAAACCTATACTCACCCACTCACTCACTCACTCACTCACTCCCTTGACATGACAAAAAAATGAAGAACAAGCAAACTCATTTACTCCAATAGTTCCATTGAATAGACCGTAATGTTTTGGCAAGGGTTAAATTTATAGATTTTTAGATTGTCAATTATACTGTTACATGCAGGGGATATGTCACCCCACATACTCGTTTTTAAATGAGTTATATGTTGCTTAGGAAAACTAAATTTGCAAGAACTTGTGTCATTCCAGTACTGTAGTATGTGCCAAATATTTGAGTCAGCTAACCCATACGTTGCTCTTTGTGACTCTCAGAACATACCAGTGTTATATTAATTTTGTTATTGCGTCTATTTTATACTTAATTATACTTACTAGAACAAGCTAAGGTTCTCAAAAGTGAAATCAGAAACTGTTATTAGTTACTATTTAGTTAATGTTCCAGTGTTTACAAACTCTATGGTGTTGTCTCTCTATGAAGTTAACTGTCCCTTCATGATATTCCATGGCATTAAGTGAACGGCACTTGAATGCTTATTTTACACCTTACAAATGCATACAGTGATGGGAGAATCTTTGAAAAAATTCACCTGCTAAACAAACCTGTTGGGTGGAAACATGCTATAAACACTACATGTTTAACCTTTGCTCATGGATTTCTTATGTTTTTCCAAATAAGCCCAAATGCATGTTCAGGTTCTGCAATGTCTAGTCGCCATGGTGATACAGACATACAAGCCAGTGTTCTTGGGCTGAATCTGTTCTCAGTTGTGTCAGCATCAAAGCAAATATTAGATGTCAGTTAATTCCTCCAAGCCCTGCAGGGTTTATACTGTGGTCTTGGACAGTAGAACATACTGACCAGCTGTGGAAGGAGTGTCCACGAGGTAGAGACTAAGGTACTTAACCTGCATGTAACCCTTGAACAGCTTTTTCTCAGTAGCCACTGGTCAGGAGAGCCATTGTCCTAATTTGTATCTAGATTTGACAACCCCATTACCTTGCTTACTATAACATTTGTTTGTTTGTTGTTTAACATTGCACAATATTCCAGATATGCTGTCAACAGTCTGTAAATAATTATGTCTGGACCAGACAATCCAGTGACTAACATCCTGAACTTCAGTCTATGAAATTTTGATACATTGACCAACATCAACAAAGTCAACAAGTCTGACCCTGCAATCCCTTAAGTAGCCTTTTATGGCAAGCATAGGTTGCTGAAGGCAAATTCTAACCAGGACCACCATGAATACTTACAATAAGAGGTGTTTTAGTGATTTAGATGCACATTCACTTCGTGAAGTTTTTTTCTTTTAATGTATTCATTCTTTACAAGACATTGACTTCATTTCTTTCACAACAAAATAATTTCTGTATCACAGAATATGTCCATTGGTACCCATCCGTTCTGACCCTCAGCTTACCAAAGGAACAACAGCAGAATCTCAAAGCCGTATTCCATATGATTCTGTGATGTATTTAGTGTAGCAATAATCATATTATATCTGGTAGACATGTGATGTCAGTCACTAATATCCTGAGTTCAAAGACCCAGGTACATTTACACAACTCAAGGTGGTGGCTATTTCATGTTGATTGCTTGTAGGTTTCACCAGTGGAGATCCCAGCAGCTTCATGTTAAAGCCTGTCAGATATTCCCTCCCATGAATTGATGCCAAGGAATTATTAAATTCAGGTTGGATGCAGGTGCTTTCTGAGATTGGGGGATGTGCTGACTCGATTTCTAATGGTGATGAGAAAGGAATGAAGATGAAGCTATGTTTGGATTCCTTTTGACATTAATGGTTAAAATATTGAATATTCATTTTCTGTGAAAAGTCATTCTATACTCTATGCTAATTTTAATCATCTTTAATATTTTATTTAATCACATTAGTCGAAGCTGAATGATCTCATTAGTCAAAGCGAACACTTAAAAATTGTATTGTCCAGAATACCATCACAGGATAGTGAGTGACAGTGATATCACAACATGGCTACTTTATGTGAGAGTACCTAGGTTAGCCTTGTGGTTAAAGTGTTCATTCTTCACAGTGAATACCTGGGTTCTATTCCCTCTAAGCCTAAGCCCATTTCAGATATCCGCTGCCATAATATTGCTGGAATATTGCTACCCCCCACACCGCACACACCCACACACTCAGCACTTACTCAATGGCGATAAAAGCAGGAACTTGAACAGGGAACAAGCATTGTGCATGTGATGCTTGTTTGACACATGCAATGATGCAAAGAAACATACACATAATACCCAATCTAAGCTACGTATTGCATCACTGAAACAATATATGTGAAAATGCAGATACACTATGGCTTTGTTTTAGTTGGGAAGGGTTCCCCTTTGTCTTTAGATTACACAAATTACTTAGATGTAAGTGGCAGAGTTCATGCCACAGATAAGTGCTGGGGTGAGAAACCCAGAAAATCAGGCTGTTCCATGGTGTTGTTGACAGTTGGTGGAAACTTTGAATGACAGGAAGAGTGTTTTTGTCCAAGAAAAAATTCCTGAATTCTTCAGAAGATAATTGGCAGTGTGAGTTCCATGGCAAGAAACTGGCTCCGATATCTCACAGATTGTGACCTTGTCTGTAAAGTTGCTTCACATGACATGGGTGAAACCACTTAAAAACGTCTGTTTGGTTGTGACTGACAGAGTAATATTTAGCAAATTTACAACACACCCTTTGTTGAAGGGGAAAACTCTTCCCTTACAAAGAGAACTTGCAACTGATGCTAACCTTCTGCTGATCCTGTTGTTTCATGGAAGAAAGAAATAGCCCAATGAATGAACAAGTATATCCAGGAGGGTCTAGTTGTTGTGCTCTTTCTGGAGGGAAGCTTGATGTGGATATACTAGTATTGTATCACGAGGACAAGATGTTGAGTGCAAACTGTATATAATCTAAATATAGTATAAATGTATCTTGAATGGATGTGGTATTGCTTTGGAGGATAGGGAATGACACTGTTGCTTGGAATAATATCTGATTGCCCTGAATGCATTGAATTGTTGTATGTGTGTTAATAATTTTTTCAAATTCTCAGTGTTTGAAAACGGACTTTGAAATGCAGGATTGTGTTTGAATCACTCATGGTTTTTCAATTGCATAGCTGTTTGTGCACAAGGAATGTTAAATCATTTCCATATCTGTTGATTCACATTGGAATATTAAGTAATTTCAACAACTACTGACTCAGGAGCAACTTTGAATCATTTGAATGCTTGTTGACTTACATTGGAACATGAAATCATATCAGTATCAGTCATACCTCCAGTGACAAGATGTCTGTTTCAAGACATGACCTATTTAAGATTACTTGAACTCCCTCTTGCTCAGAATGTAAGTTTCACCACATGACCAAGTGGAACAGATAAATGTGGACATGTTAGGCTTTGAGGCTCTCTCAGGCTAAACGACTGTAGACTTCCATGCCAAACTAACAAACAGGACTACCAAAGACAGCTGTGAAACATGACAGCTAAACACGGCTGTCATCAAGGCAAAAATGATTATTTCAACTTTGAAAACTACTTCGTGAAAGAATGATCCAAGAAACTACCCCCTAGAGGACATGGAATTGTTTTTTGACATTTTTATTCAAGGGGAATTCAGATGTCAAACTTTGTATGTTACATTTGTGAAATTGATGGGTCCTGCGGCCTGGTAGATGAGAATCGTTGGATTGCAGGCGTCAATCAGGCTGTGATATAGACACCACCATCATAACAGATTGGTCTTCATGAAATATTATTAATTACAAAGCAACTGATGATAGTTGCGGCATATGTTTCTTACATGGATTTTTTACCAACTGACTGAGACAACTGTTGAAGTTTGTTTTATCAAGGTTCACTTTAGTTGGAAAATTCAAGATATACAAAGCTGTAGAAACTGATTGAAGTCAAAGATCTTTTGTCACATGTGTACAGAACAGAACTAGCAGGGATTTTAAAGTTCAAAGCAATGCAGCAATTGATATCTCTAGAGGAAGAATTGTGTCTGCTGTAGTCATCTGCCATTGTGTGCTGGTGAGAATTATTGGTGATACTCCTATGGACCTACTGAGTCTTGATCCAACTATGAGGAGAATATAAACTCTTTACAATGATGCCTATTGTGTGTTCATGTTAAATGATGTTATCCAATGTTTTTCCTTCTTCATTCAATCTACTCATATGACAAACTGAAATTCTTTTCTCTCAAAATGATAAATCACAGCATCATTTGATCAAGCATTATGCTAAAGTGATTTTACAGATACAGTTGACATGGAAACAAGAAATTCTATTTGTTCAGGAAAAGAGCTTTTTTGTTGCTCAGAGACCTAAATAAGCTGGATCAGACTTGAAGAGTTTAGCCAGGTACAGATAGTATCGGTGGGGATAGGAGGGCGTGTGTTGTGACATGTGGAATCCAGGCTGCTACTCTCCTGCTTCACTCAACTGATCAGCCTGGTTGTGTTCTTATCTCATCACAACCCATCTTCGATAAAGAAGCTGGGTTTATTGCACAAACGCAACTGCCAAGGCCGCAGATGGCAGTCATGTTCATGCAGGTCTAAGTTTACTCAAGAAAACCCTTTCTGAAATACACAAGTTATTACATTTGTATATTGTGAATTGGCAACTTTCTCATTTGTCAACTTTTTGTATTCTGTGGAGTATATTGCAAGATTTGAATGTGTGGAGAATCAACATTGAAAACAGTGATTGGATTTAAACTGTTTCAGACAGTAATCATCAGTGGCTACACAAATGTGTGAAGCAGATTTTCATGATGAAATTGACAAAACCATAAGATTTGGAAGAAAGTGTTTTGGTGACTCCCAGTGCTGTGGGTTGGAATAGGACAAGAAGTGTGGAGGACATTCACAGTAGTTATTATGTTTGCAGGATGAAATTGGCATCAGTCTCTGTGTAGAGTTACTGCATGATGTGTGTGAGCCTCATGAATGGTTGGATCAGTGTTTCCATTACTTGTAGCCCAACAAAAGCATTTCTGTCATGAGCACAATGAAACATTGTGTCTCCGCTTTCATAGTTCAAATGGGCACTGAAATTGACAAGTTCCGATTTCATACATTTGTCATGGTGGAGTTGATTACCCTTGGGATTAGCCAATGACATTTTCACGGTGTGGGTCTGTGCTCATATCCGAGGGCTATAAGGTAGCAGATAGAATGGGTAAAAAAGTGGGCGTAGTTTTACAAACATGTTAGTGTGAATCAAAATCCGAACAAATTTCTAGTGGCATTTTCTGTGACATTTTTATTTTAATTATAAGTTGTTTTATTTCAAGTTATTTTAATGTTTGTGACCAGTGTTGTACAAGTGACAAAAATAGTATATTATCAAAATGTAGATGCTTGAAGCTACTCCCGAGCTTTGAGGTGTACGTCCTGTCAGGAAAACGACAGGTTAATGGTGTGAATCATCCCCTAGCTATTGACATTATGGTTGTGTTCTGATGCAGCCTTGGTACCTTTCACTTCTCCAGATGCAGACAATTATTGTAAATCAGTGGTGACATATTGCCAGGTTAGGATCACTAGTTTCAGAGGACTTTTCTTTGGGATCACTTATAGTTTCAGTGGAGAACTTTCCTTTAGCATTCATTTTTCAAATCATGAACATACCAATATATGGTATATTTAGCTCTGAGTAACATCTGCAAATAGTGATTGTTACATTGTGTCATAGTTTGTGTTATCAGCGATTTAATGTGATTTCATTATTTAAGTTGCCTAGCATTGAAACATGCTCTTTAAGAAATGAGTTATGAACCTTCCTCCAGTTTATGTTATTGACAGACAGGCAAGTCTGAATTAGGTTCTGATAGGTTCTAATCAGGTCTTTAAGAAAATTCTCCAGTAAATTGCCTCTATCTGTGTGATCATCACTCATAACATGTTTGTGTTTGACCATGTTGCATCTCTCTATATAAGATGATAACAACCAAGTTGTGTTAGATAACTAGGTAGTATTTGTGTATCATACCTTCCGCATGAGTTACTGTGACAGATGGAGTGTATATAAATTTGGTGGTATCTTCAGACAGCTACATAGTATATATGCCTGGTGGTGTATATACATTCTATATTAACCTTGTGGTATATAGTGACAGTTAGTTCTGTACCTACCTGGACATATCTTGTGATAGCTACATGGTATATCTACTTTGTGGTATACGCACCATTTATCGTGACAGATACATTCTATATCTACCTGGTGATAAGTAGTGACAGGTACATTCGATATCTCCCTTGTGGTGTATGCATTGTATATATTGACAGATACATCACATATTTTCTGATGGATGATTTATAGCAATAGGTACGTGGAATATCAGCATGTTGAAGTTGTGAACCACTCTAAGGTTGAGGACGGATATAACCAGACCTAATGTGTCACACGGCTGCCACAGTTCAGGTGTAACGGATGTGGTATATATAATCAGATGTCTATCGGATCAGTTTTTCGTTTGTGATGCATCTGGGTTAGGTGTAGTTGGATTCTGATGGAGGTGAACTTACAGTGTTGTGAACTGGAAGTGTACGTGATTCTGATGATTCATGTGGATTGTCGATGACATTAATATGTCATTGACAGACTTATGTGATGTGAATGTCCAAAAATAGCAGCTGTATCTATAAAACTACCTGATGGTGCTTACTGATGACAGAGCAGTCTTTGCAGTACAGTGTCTTTTTGAAATTCTCTTTTTTGTGTTGTAATTGATTGTGGATCTTCTTTGATCCATTGTATTTTAATGCACAGACAATTGTAGGAGAGCAGCAATGAAAGGAGAGGTTTGCTTCAGCAGCCACACTTCAGTGTAGTTGTACAGCTAAGTTGAAATAGACATGGATTAATGTGAAACTGAGCACAGTTGACATGAAATGGACACCGGAATGTGTTGCAGATAGCTTCAAGATGTTTCTCTGAGTTGGAAACAATTGATAACCCAATAGACAGTGTGTGTCATTGGTATTGGGTGTAGTGGTTGGCACTTATGCTCTGTGGATGTACATATCAGAGGACACAAGATGGAGTTACGTCTTTGCAGTTGTATACACTGTAAGGAGTGAAGTAGTGATGGATGTACAAAATCAAGTGACACCTGTTATGAAAGAGAGTTGTGATTGAGTTTAAATGATGGCACAGTCATGGATTACACAGATGAAACCAACAAACAAATATACCATATTAGATAAAAGGGCACCTGTTACAGTATGAGGAGAGATGCAAATATGAATTTTCAGGACGATTTGCTGGAACAAATCTATTGGACAGAAGTTCAGTTACTGAAGGTAAGAAAATTGGACTGATTCAGTTTCTGGAATTGTTAAAAACAGAATGTATTAATATGATCTGCTGTTACAAATATATTTACAAAATATTCCAGTGTGGTCAGTATGGAATTTGTTGTTGGAAACATCATATTTATTCTCTGTGTCAACTTTAACATGCTAATTACGTTGGTACATAATGAATATGTCATTATATTTTGTAATTGAACTTTGTTATTTCAAAGTAAATGCAGAATGTTTTCATTTCAAGTCAGCCTATAAGAGGATATTATTCATCATCTGGTGTGTCTGTTCTAAATAACTGAAATATACAAAATGTAACAGCTTGCCAATGGATGGTTGTATTAATTCATCTCAAAACCAATTTCCACGCAAATGATAAGATAATAGATGTTTGTCTGTCCAATCAAAAGAGGCCATTGACAAGAAACAGAAATGTGTTTATTCTGTTGATTTTCATTGACTGTTGAATTAGGTGTATGCTCTCTCACAATGTATTCTCGTTCAATTTCTGACAGAATGTCTGTCAGATACTAACAGATTCTTGATTTGTCATTTACTTGGTAATGGATTGTGTACATTTGGTCTATATTGGCATGAGGTAGTTTAGCATTGCTTTGATCATCTTCATGTCAACATGTTTCTATGGAGACATTATTTCTAAGTAGCTTTTTGAAGTTTTAGTGGCAGTGAAAGCATAATTGACAAAGGGATATCATTGTCTTTATTCCATCAAAACAGTATCCTGGTACAGATGCTAATATCTTTTTCAAGTAGGTTATTCCAGTATAAAAGTAATTTTCCATCCTTCTCTAAATGCTCACTCTCTCCATGGTTAAAGTGTCCACATGGAGCACTAAAGATGTGGGTTCAGTTCCCGAGTTGAATTTACAAGTTCAAGTCACGATGTGTGAAGCCCATTTCTCTTGTCCCCTTCCTTGATATTACTGGAATATTGCTAAAAGCAGAACAAAACCTTGCTCACTCACTCTGTCGCTCAGTCACTCTATAATGCTAGTTCTTGTTGAATTTTGCTGATATTGGACAATATCCTACCTTCACTGGATAATGACCTACCTCTAATCACCCCTCATACAGCTTATTTAATGACATATAAAGACTATTGGTTGGCATTTTAATTGTTTGTAAGGAAAATGACAGTTTATTAAATGTAGATATGGAGTGAGTTACTATAGTATCCTGTATGTGTTGCAAAGAAATGATAGAAATCAACCTTGTTTTAGAGACTACAGCTGTATGATATCAGAGTAGTGAAGTTCACCCTTTCAGTGCTCTCCTTATTTCCTCGAGATTCCCCCTTCACAATGGCATACAAGGTGGGTGTGCCACTGTAACCAATTAACTACCTACAGTGTATATAAGTATACAACTGACAGTTGGTCACATAAGCAGATAACTCACCTCAATTGTTTTGATGTTGTCACATTGAGATTTATTCCATACATACATGCAAGCCATATAGGGTTAGAGCTTTTTATTTCATACATAGACATAGTCTAATTTTTTCCATCACAGCCACAAAAGCACATTCTCTAGAGATCTTTTAATTGAAGCAAGCACTTTCCATGGCATTATCACTATATATAACAACAACATACACAGACGTAGTTTAATTTTTTTTCCCACAGTCACAAAAGCACATTCTCTAGAGATCTTTTAATTGAAACAAGCACTTTCCATGGCATTATCACTATATATAATAACAAAATGCTGTAAAAACATTTCTGGGTTCTTCTGTGTATGAAAAAAACACTGAAAACAAAATTGGATTTTTTTTTCTTATTTGAGGGGCATGAGATTTTGTAGTGTGTTACCAAGTCTGTTGATTTTAAACACCATCCTTGACAACATGGTGTATGTGATACCTACAGTGTATTATTCTCTATGATCTCTTCATTGTTTAACAGACATATGATTATGCAGTTGTCTCCCTTTCTCCAGGGAATCAGGGATGTACATTGAAAACAAACATGTTCATACGAGTCTATTGCTTTATAGATTATTTCACTGATATCAATATCAATATTAAAAGAACATAATTCACCTTTTTTAAATAATTACGTGTCAGTTAAATCAAATGGTATTTTAAGACTTTTGTCATTGCATAATTGTCAGAATAATTATATGTAGATGGAAAAGAAATCCAAGATCAGTGCATTGATTATTTATTGCATAATTATGATCTTGGAATAATTATGACATGTCTGCATGATCTTATTTCTTAAGTCATCTGTGTTTGTTGAAAGATTCATCATTGACATTGAAATTCTTTCAGTAGCTCTTCAGGAGTGGAAATGAAAACTGTTGCGAGGTTATTGTTTTCTATTGATTACAAACACTGGACCAATTTATTTTATTTTTTTTATATTTCCCCAACACTGGATTATTCATCCACCTACTGCCTGAGAGAGATTGAGTGTTGTCCATTTCACACCGATCATTAAACCAGGAGAAGAAATGCAGGGTAATCAATAATTGGGTTGATCAATAATTAGAGCAACCCCAAAAGAAACCATTGATCACCTTAGGTAAAATCTGACAATTTTCTGCCCCCGAGATTGCTATTAATTGGATATTTCATTTTGTTGATGTTGGTAATGTCCCTGTATAATGCTGATCCACAATAAGCACCTTAGATGACTCTGCTAATCATGTGTCTTGAAATAAGCAACTGAGCGTTAATTTCACCAGGTCTCATGGCAAGATTCATCTGCATTGAATCGTGAAAAGGTTTAAATGAATGACGGATGCTGACAAAGCCTGTATTAGAAATGAAAGTTACGTGTGATATTGGAGTAGTGCTTAGCCACTGAAGCCAATGTTTTACCAGCTAATAATGAAGGCGTCCGTAACACTCAGGTGATGAATATTTCATTCAAGTCATCACAGTGGTACCAGCGCCAGTTTTGAAAGCGGTCCATTGTGTGAAACCAGGGATATGGTCCTACTTGAGCACGCACAGTATGAGCATAGACTATGCTCTGAGTGAACATTGGCCATGGAAATTCCATATGGAGAGACAGTTTCATAGTGTGATGGATACTTGGTATGCTTTGATAAATTGGAATCCTCTCTGTGATATGATTCTACTCAAATGAGAAATACCAGTTTACTTTCCTCGCTATGTTAGTCTGTTAATCTCGGATCAGTTAAAGTAGGTTTGTTCAGGAATGAAGTCGGTTTGAATGAGTCTCATGGGTTGGTGTTCGCATAAACTGACATTCACCTGCAGTTGCAACAGTTTGGGCACAGCATTACGATGGATTGAGCCGTTCAGTCAATTCTGGTTGATTTTGGTCCACGGTCAAAAGCAGCTCGTCAATCAGGGAGTACATTTTGAGAAACAGGAAACACTAGAGATAGAGGCCAAGGTAGCTCACTGTGATTCTTGGGGGGGAAATTGAGTTGGCTGTAATCGGGTTTTGCGTGTGGAGGGACATCAATATTTTAGCCCAGGTTGGTTCGTGTGTTGTCGCACTTTGCGTATTTGCCATCCTTTGACTGGGCAGCATGTAATCAAGCAGTGGATCAATATTGACCACTGTCTCCTCCCCACGTGCTGTGTAGAACACTGTGTCTGTCAGCTGGACAGAGGGATGCCAACTGCACGTGAAATGTACATGGCCAGGACCTATCACCACTTCATGGATGGCAGCAGTTGGGGCAGTTCTGTTAATAGACGCTAGGGATGCCACGGCAGGACAGCTTATGAATGCAGGGTGGTGCTGTACTCAATGTTATTTGTGGCAGGGTGTGAAGTTGACAGGTTTACTTTCATGAAGATTTTATACTTGGAAGTTTGTATAGTTTATGAAGGATTTGGCCTGGATTACTACAAGCTAACAGTCCTTGTGAAACAATCAGATGGATACATATATCCTGACAGTGAACTGGTTGGATGTGTTTATTCTGACACAGCACTGGATGGATAGAATCCCAGTGAGACCATTAGCTGGGTAGAATTCATGCTCAGTCCGAGAGAGAATATATGCTGGATACAATTATGAAGAATGTTCTTGGGAAACTATTGGATGCGACAGTCTTCAGGAGAGAAGTCAGCTGACATGTGATATTTGTTGATCTTCATCTGCTTCAAAAATCAGTCTTGAAAGACCCATTAAGATCCGACTCACCTTTCTTCCAACCCTTGTGTATCTCACCTGTCTAACCCAAAGAAATTTCTTACTGTAAATTAGAACTTTTCTCGGAGGATGCTGATAGGCTAAAGTCCTGAGAGACATGCTGGAAACCTGTCAGTTCTGCTTGTCGGAGAAAACACAAGCCTGTGGATGTGTAGGATTTGATACCATGAAATACCTTTGAATTACCTATTTGTGAACCTTACCAGAAGGTGTTGCAGCATTGACGAACTTCAGTGTGAAGGCTTGTCACATGGACAGCTTTGGACAGGTGTTCTCATTGACTGACTGAACAGGGAGTTTTTCATGTTGATTGAAATCTACGTCTGTCCATTTCACATCTACGGTTTCTTCACCGTGTGTTGAAAGCAATGATTAATTGAATTCCTATGCATTGCAGTTTACGAAGCAACCACATCCAAATAAGCTTCAATTAGAATTTCATTCAACTTGGATAACTTTAACTTTGATGTGTGAAAAATTCCATTTGATGGATCTCAACCCGTAATGGGTCATCATTCACGCTGTGCTCATCTTTTGTGAAACAGAAAAATATGCGTTTGGCAATGAAGGGTTTGGGATGTTTATGAGAGTTCATCCTCAAATTACATGAGTTTATTTTTGGAGGTTGGAGAAAGGTGGGGCTCCATCAGTTTGAAATGAACAAGGTTGTGTTTTAAGAGTAAGGAGCACAGAGATGGAGCCTTTCCGACATGCCCATTTCAAAGTCCCTGTGCCAAACTGTCAGAGGATCACCACTCCCAAAGTCATCAGCGTGTCCCCACATAGACGTGTGCCATTTCAGGTAATGTTTAAACTATGTCAGCATTTCAATTCCTCCATATAATATTGATGGGAACACCCATGTTGAGAGCATTTACTTGTCACAGTCACTTGTTAACTTTCTTGATCCTCTGCTATGTAGAATTGAGTCATGAGGTGGCCAGGTGGTTGAAGTGTCTGCCTGTCAGGTCAAGTCCTAGTTTAATTCCATCATGCTGAGGGTGGTTGCATAGCTCATGCTGACTCTGGGCTGCCTCGGTAGTGTAGTGGAGAAAGCAACATCATGGAGAACTGAATTTTGAGGATTTATGTCCTGAGGCAGTGTCATACTATAGGATTGAGAAAGGTACGCTTGGTGCTTGTATGAAGTTGACAATTCGGTACACTTTGTCTCAGTGGCATGTCCGAACTGCCATATGGTGCCTCAGTGGACTCACACTAGAAATCTGAACAAATACATGACATGCACATAGAGGGTTATAGCCCTGAGGGTCATACTTTTTTTTAGCCTGCTGCAGACCCAGATTTAAACTTCTGCTTGGGTGCAGCGAGTGAAGACCATTTTGAATGAGGGAGTGAGTCTTGCTATATCCTGTTCTTTTGCAGTATTTCAGTACACATTGTGCCCATTTGGGTATTCAAACCCGAGTGTTCAGCACTTTAAAACACTTTAAGAGCTAGCAAACCCTTCTGCCCTCCCTCCCTAAATTACCATGTTCTAACGATAGTCATGCTCACTCAGTTGTATGCTGCTAAATTCATCATCTGATTTATCAATTGTTTGTGAAAATGATTTAAAACCTGACATGTCATTTTCTGCCTAGATGACTTATCAACTGTTTTGTGTGTGTGTGTGTGTGTGTGTTCATGTGTTTTTTTGTCCTTTTCACATTCTCACATCCTTGTACTTCTTCATGCCACCGGAATTGAGGATGCCTGTGATCTTTTCATGGCCCCATGTCTGTTTACAGTGGAAATTACCGCACCTTTATATCACTTTGATCCTATCAGGCTGTAACAATTGATTCTTAAATGATTTGTTGGACGACAGCAATTAATTCAATGGTTTTATGTCAGATTATTTGAGAAACAACCCATTAATGTTCAAAATATACTTCTAGAAAATGAACTAGGGACCACCCTTGTCATCATTTGTCCATTTTATGAGGAAAGCAAGTGCTTCAAAGCTGACAAGCACATCATAGTCCCTAGTCTGCCTAAGTAGAGGAAAATAAGATGACTTCATCAGATAGCTTTAGAGAAACAAGACAAGTCAGCATTAGGTAGGCAGAAAGGATGAGGATGGTGGATGAAGGTGGAAGCTATTGATTGCCAGGTCTCCTGTCACCTGTAAATCATTGCTGATAATGACGACCCTGTCACAGGTAGTCATCTTGATAACCCCCTAGCTCATCGGTGACGTGCGTGGCGTACATTTCCGCCACCTACAATGTTGCTAATTTACACAAGTAATGTAGGAAATTATCTATTGGGTGGAGCTTCTTTGACGTTTTTGATACCACATTCTTTGAAGTTTGAATATTGATATGACAAGGACAGAATGCCCTTTGACACTTTGCTGTTTTTTGTCCTTGTATATTTCATGAAAGATCTATTGGTTATGACAGACTGATTTGTTTAATGATTCTGAAGATGTCAGACTCAATCAATGGCAGGGTGTAGGAGGCTATGGAACAGCTGGAAAGGTTAGCAATATTGAAAAAAGTAATATAAATCTGAAAATTGAAAGGACTGTAATATTTGAAATGGGTGGTTTAGTAAGAATCTCTGGCATTTCTCATTAAGGCATTTCTATTTATTCCTCACTGGTTGCTGCTGTGAGGAAACATTGTTTGACTTGGTTGACACTTATCATCAGTTCCCAATTACGCAGATTGATGCTCATGCTCTTGATCACTAGATTGTCTGGTCTAGACTCGATCATATACAGACTGCCGCCATTTAGCTAAAATATTGCTGAGTCCAGTTTAAAACTAAACTCACTCATATGTATTCCAGCAGAGAACAGAAACAAGCTTCACACATTCCCAAGTAGGAATTAGAACCTTTGCCTTTGGCAAAACAAGCAGCTACTTTGACTATTGGGCTATCCAACTCCCCAAATATTGTAGAACATTATATCATCAGCTTGTATTGTCAGGCTTACTATGTGGACATTTTCTGCAAGGTGCCCAACAATCCTTTACATATCTTAGTCTAGCAAGATACTGATTTTTCATGATTTAATATCACATAGTAACTCTACTGCGTAATTGTAGGTACATGATCACTGACAACTCCGCTCATCATAACATGTACATCCTTGCTCTGTTTTCTCCAGCATATGGCAAGTAAACACTGGCGCTTGTCAGTTTTACTGTAACCATGGCAACCAAGATGTGACAGCCTGACAGTGGTATAAAAGCACAATGTTGTTCTGCCATATTTCAGATTAAGTACCAAGAGTCGATCATGTCAGGGAGGTAATTTAGTGTTGTGAATCATACAATCAATGTTGACCCTGGTCAAGACGCTGAACAAATCTTTAGACAACTGACCACTCCTCTATCAATGACCAATTAGTGCTATCAACTGGTTGGCCTTCATCGATGTAGACTTTATTCAGTGGAAAAGAAGAAGAAAGAGTATGGTTAAGTGCTCCCTCACGAAAGCAAGACCGTAAGATTCTACCTGCCCCATATGATATAGATGATATTGTATGAACAAACAAAAGGAAGAAATCTCTGAACCAGACAATCAATATCAGGAATCATAGCTCCGTATTTTGTTAGTAGGAAGACAACTTTAAGGATCTTTCTTTGTTTTAATAATAGAGGTGACGTAATTATGATGGATGGTAATTTTTTTTTTTCAAATATATTATGTTGTTGGCATATCATAATTGATATTTGAAGATTTGTTGTTTTAAGTTTTAAAAGATATGAGCAAAATAACTGTGTTTATAGGATCAGTAAAATTAACATTACAACATCTGAAGTTAAATTGTGAAAGGTATATTTAAGGGAGAGTCATGTAGAAATGATTTTTGACCTTAAATAGGCAATCTTATGTGAATTTATTGAATGAATGACAACAACAAGACTGAAATTTAAGTAGAAAGGAACTCATTGACAATAAAGGAAAATCTGGGCAGGACTTAGGTTCTGCCGTTCCAAAAAGTACAATCTAGCTGCATGTAGGGGTCTGTCTGTCCAAAAAGTACAATCTAGCTGGATGTAAGGTTCTGTCTTTCCCAAAAGGACAATCTACCTTAGATATATAGAATTTAATACCAATGGAAAGACAATCCACTGTAAACTATTCCAAAGACCATATGAGAACAATATTGTACTCATCCGTTATGTTTTTTATTGTGTCTCCAAATGAGACATATGTTATATTTTAGAGTTGATTCTAGTACCTTTGTTTGGTTGAGTCACATCTGGGATTCGAACCCACACTATCACAGTTGGGCACTAGTACTTTACTGTGAAAGTTTAAATCCAAATACCGCATATGTTGCATCTGACCACTTTCTAAATGGCATTGTGTATCCATTTCCAAATGAGGTGAATGTATGCCAGCACACCATTGTGCTTTGTTAGAACAATTCCCCCCTTCACTGTTTTTGCCAGTCTTTGGCTGCGTTATTGCAGTTTTATGTGCGCTATCTCAGTGGCACTGTCACGCTTTTATTGATTTTGTTTAGTGATTCCTTAGCTCTGGTGTCAACTGGTAGTTTAGAGTTTCATAAAGTACACACTTCTTAGAGTTTTCAGTATAAATCACTGTTAGAGAGGCGGACATTTTCTGTGTAGTAATCTTGAAAAGATTGTGCTGACTTTAATGAGGATATGATGAAATATCATTGAGCTGTATGTTAGCTGTTTCAGGTTATCATTAATGATGTTAGTAAATCAAAAATATGTTGTGAAGCAGCACTTGTCTTTCATCACAAAATATTACTGCCTCTGATCTGCGCAGTAAATCTTCAAAGTTTTCAATTTCAATTTTTGTGCAAAGCTTCTGTTTGATTAGTTTAGTATGTGGTGTCATTGTTGTGAAAAGTCTGATATTAGTTCTGTTTGCTGATGGAGGTGGTTAAAAGTAACTGATGTTGGAGTAAGTCACATAGTACTGTGTCTCACTGGTCTCCTAATACTGTGGTGTGCAAAGTGCCAGGTTTTAGTTAGTTCTGACAGTAATAGCTTGGTGTATTCTTCAACTATACTGAGGTTTCAGATACTGTAAACCTTCTGAAATCTAAAACTGAACAGGATTTTGTCATGATCATGTTTCAATTCAAGCCATTAACAAGTGTAATCTTAACTTTCATTCTGTGTTGTTGAGTATGGCCTTGAAAGATGTTGTTTAAGAATCATTTAATTCCAATAAGAAATGTCTCAGTCGCAGTTCAAGGGAGTCTGCGTCAAGAATAATGAACAGCACAGCCTCTAATTGGTGAAAAAATCATCCATCTCCTTGACACTGATAGATATTTCCTGTTTCAAGAGCTATGTTTTTTTTTCAGGCTGTCATGTCCATGCTTAGTGTCGAGAGTTATCCCCCTTTGTGTTAAATGCCAGGTCAAAACTGTTATGATTTTAGATCTTTTTACTTTTCCTGTTCCAATTTATCAAAGTCAAATTTCTTCCAAAATCAGTCACAAATTTTGTTTTGTTATTAACTACTTCTAAAGAAACATCAGCTGTGTTAAAGAATTTTTCAAATAGTCAGCATCATAAGAAATAATTATGAACAAACATGAAATATTTTCTTAATTTTATCTTTCTCTTCTTAATGCATTTTAGTGCCTCTGACCCTTCTGACTAAGGAAAGTGACCTTTTGTTGTATGGAGCATTAAGGCATAACAGGGAAGGAAATTCACTAACAACTTAACAACTTTGATCAATTACGGCCCACTTTCTTTTCTGTGTTTACCCATCGTTCCCCCAGAATCTCCGCATCGCCCTAATCACTAGACTCTTCAAGGTATGGTTCAACAGAACCAAAATTTAATTGATGGATTTATTTGGGTGCCTTCTAGGGCATTGTCGGCTCAGAACATGGCATATAATTGTGAAATAGAAGGATAAAAACTCTAAAGATTGATTTGCTCCTGAAAAGGGACAAGAATAGCTCTCGAATCTGTCAGTCATTTGAATAGGGGCCATTGCTGTGGGCTTTGTAAAGTCATGCAGAAAAATCCTCATTATAGTTGAACCATGACACAATTTCGATTGTGGAAAAGGAATTTCAAAATTTAAGACATCTTCAGCCAAATAAATTCAATTATCAGAAGTGCACTTTGGTCAATAATATTTCATTGTTCAACACACTGAGTACTGGAGAAAGTTTGTTATTAAAGTTGTGCTGAATCGAGCATTGTGATGCAGAAGGGTTTGCCAGTTCCTAATAATCTTCATCATTATAGTCAAATTCTGTGTAACATGCTACATTCATGCGTTGATATTTTCCTCTGCGAATGCTTACAATATCGACTGATACAATAACAGATCTTGCAGATGCTGTATATTTGGGGTTATCATTGGCATTCTTCAGAATAAGCCATCATGAGGTGTCAGCAGTTAGCAATGACCATTTTCTCATGTCAGGCAAATCCTGAATCCTCCTGTGGGATTCCAGTTGTCATGTCTCTCTTTAATGTCATTCACCATTCATTACAGTGTTTGCTTTTTTGCCACTATTTGATCTTACTGGTTTCGAGTAAGTGAGTTCACATTTGAACTCATACTTCATCTAGTATATTTGTTACAATATGGCTAAAGATAAGTCTTTTGTTAGTCTGTCTCACAGACCCTGCCAATATATGCATGCAGGTCTAGAAAATATGGCTTACAATGAAGAAAGTCTCAGGGCTTTTTTTCCTTATATTACATTCTAATTTAGATTAATTTTTTTTTCAGTTAAATATGTTCATTTCTGAGACGCGTTGTTAGTCTAGTTTTATTTTTTAAAGTACCTTTTGATGTTTCTTAGAAGTTTTTCCATGGTTTAGAACTTGAAGAATATTTTTTAACACAGCCCCAGACAGTTAGTCCATCAGGTAATGTGAAGGATCTGTACCTTTGTACCAGTATAGATCTTTTAAATGCTTCAGTTTAAGTCTGAAAGATGAGATGATGCTTGATTAGCATCATCTATCATCCCATCTTCATCACTGATCACTAAATTCATGCTCCTGCAAGGCCAGTCGCTGGCAGTGCCATCAGCTTGAAGCTTAACAGACAGAGATGATAAGAATGTTATGTTCTCGAGATGGTTAGCACAGGATGTATTCTCTAACCAAGGATGTGTTTGGCTTACAGTCTTAACAGCCATGATTCAGTGTTCAGTGTCCAAACGTCAATACCACTCACCACAAATTGATAGAAAAACGGCTATTAGCGTTAAACAAGATACCTATGGTGATGTTACAAAACTACATGTCAGCTCCATGTTAGCTGTACTCCAGAAGGGCCTGTGCAGAAGCCATTTCTCCAGAAGTCCATGCCACTAGGGATACGTGGACAGTAGCCCTGATCAATCATGGCAGAATAATAAACACTCCTTGTCAAAAGGCATCCATTTCAGATCTGACCATAATTGTGTGGGACTTATATATGCGTCTCCTCCATGCCAAGATGGGGATGAATTGTTGTACATCCATGACCAGATTAACATGCCATGATGGAACCCATGAAGGCAGTCTGTTTGATTAACGTTATTAGTTGGGTGTTAGACTATCGATGTTTAATGCTTCAGGTACACATTATTCTCCACAGGGCCTATTGTAGGGGACTTTGTGGCTCTATGTTTCATTGCTGATCAGCTTCACTGTCTGTGTAACCCCAGAGAGCAGACTGTGGTCAGTAGACTGGGAAGTGCCAATATGATTCTACTTGTGTGTATTCACTGTTGCATCATACTCTGTGTTGCTGTCGTAATATGCTGACTGCATGCTTAGAATACAAGTGTAAACAGGATGGGATTTGGACTGTTTGGACAGGATTTGTACTGAGTGACCAAGGCAGGAAAATAGGACACCATTGTTATTTATTTATTTGGGTTTTTTTATTTAAAGTATGATTATTTTGAAGTCCTTACTTTTTTCTATCCACAACTGCCTTTTTAGCACCAAATTAGGAGTGCATTAGTGTACCTCTGTTCTGGTTCTAAACCATAACAGGGCTTGTGTGGCTTAGAAACTGTAAGAATGGGATATAGGTGTATAGAGCGTACCCAAGTACTATATAAAAGGTTTTTGTGTTTCAGCCAGATATTGTGCTGTGCTGTCTTGTTTGCCTTTTATAACCACAGTAGGAATTACATTTCAGCAATTCTGTTTGATTTGTGTTGGACGACTTCTTGTGAAAGTCAGAAAGGTACTTTGATCAGGTGGTGTGATACTTGTTGTTACTCTGACTTGTGCTCAGCATTATGGGGATAATAGAAGGAGTGAGAGAATGAGTTTTACTCTGCTACTAGAAATATTCTAGCAATATTCCAGCAATATCACAAGAAGAAATGACAAGGACTTATAAACTCTTGCTACAAGGATTTTACTGCCTCTTTTTCCAGTTCCACGACTTTGTCAGCCATGACTTTTTGTCACTGATAGTTTAATGACTAGGGAAATCTTGTGAAGAGCCATTTCTTTGAGAGTTATGTTGTACAAAAACTCCACCAGTTCAAAGTTGGCTTAAACCAATTTAGTAAAGTACTGACAAAAACAAGTGTGTCAATTCAAAGGAAATTTACATTGGTACAACACAACCACCAGAAGAGTGTGATTGAGAAATACAATTTATCTTTGCACAAATCCACAACAGTTGTTAAATTGCCATTTAATGCAATTTATGTCGACACACATTCACTTTGTGGTTTAGAATTTCCCTTTGAAATGGACGTTGTCTTTGAGGAACAAGCGAAATTTATTTGTGTCTGCCATGTTAGTCGGTTCTCTTTCTGACACAAAGCATGCTACTGCTAGTCAGATTTTGCCCCAAATTGAAATTGACAAGCCGGATGAAATCAATCACCAGGATGGTATCCGAAGTGTTGCATGGCTGATCAGATATTAAACTGCTGGAAATCTTTTCGTCTTTTCATTATGCTTGGTAAAAAAGAGACAGAAAGTTGATCTTAGCTGTTTAGTGCGTGCATGTGAGAGAGACACAATTCTCTTTTTATGCTACTATGTCCATGAAACTGCTGAAATGTCACAGTATTGGGTAGTTGTGTCAGTTCGTGCTGAGGTATTTTGAGATTATTTGATAGTTGATTATTCTTATATTTCTTGCATTACATGATTTTTAAACATTTTGACAAGTCTATTATTAATCAATATGTTGGAAAACCATCATGAAATCATATTCAGGGTATTGTCTCTATAAAACAGGAATCTTATTTTGCTTCTCTAAACATTAAACACGGTAATGATGAAATTTCTACAGTTTTTATGAAATCTGCAGATCTTGCATTTTTAGGACTGCTGTTTAGCTGATGAATTGCATCATGACTTGTACAAATAGAAAGGGCCTATGGTGATCAATCATAATTACTGAACATTGAAGATTTTTATTGAATCTCTAAACAGGATGACAGCACTGAAAGTTGACATTTTCCCGGATATTGATGAGAGTTGTAATTGAAACTAGGAGTAGAATCTACCCCCCTTTGAGCTTTAACAACCTGCCCTGCCCAGTGGCCGCCCCCTCCACTGTCCCACAATGCAACAGTCTACTTTGCTTCTGTTAATTTCACTGGTTTTATCGTCCATTGGAAAAGAATCAGAAAGGTTGGCAGCACCGTACTGTGTCCATTCTAAGAACAGGCAGCTAGATGCTATTGCTTCAGTCAAGCTTTCATCAATATCAGCAGTCATCTTAGTTTAAGCTGTTTGATCCATTGCAGAAATATTGCTAACCAATGGAGCATTACGGGAAGCCTTCAGTTGTGAGGGGTCATAAATTTCAAATGCTATGAAATTGGTTACCTTTCTAATCAAGACATTCCTATGAATTTTGACAATTTTATCACTAGTTGAAGATGACAGATGTTAATCTGGTGCATTGTCATGCTTTGATGAAACACAATATGATCTGAGGAATCATGGATGAAATAGTGACTTTTGGTCTTTTGGTTAACTCCAGACCATGAAGAAACCAGGGTATATTACTGAAGACTGATAAAGGATTCATACGAGATGATATTGACCTGAGCTGATCACTGACCCATTGACTAATATGTTACAGATGGTGCATGAACCCTGACTTCACTGAACATCAGCTGTCAGGACCGTGCTAAGCAGGTTCTTTATCCTCCCTGTTATTCTTGATAGAACTATTTTCCACAAAATTAGGTATGTCAGAAGGATTTGCTGAGTGAAGTCACGGTGTAGAAAATGGTTAACTCTAACACCTGATGAAAAACTGATGAAACCAGGTTGTATGGTAGCCTCATGGTTGAGTAGTTTGATTCTTCACGAGTACATTGTGTGAAGTCCATTACTTGTGTCCCGTGCCATGACATTGATGGAATGTTGTTAGATTAGTGCTTAGTCTCTGAATATATTCAGCCAAACGAGGGACCAAATACTGCAGAATTGCAAGCCTGACACTGAGAAGCATGAACATAGGTTTGAAGATTAATGTCAACAGGGGTTGATGTGCAACATCCTGATTTCAGATTTTGAAGATTAGATTGGTGACAAAAAACATTCTTGACCAAAGCCTGTTGATCTCTCCTTGCCACCATCTTTGATGATATTTATGCCATTTCGGGATGCTATGGCTGCTGTTTTAGGATGCTGTGACTGTGTGCTCAGCGACCATTCTCAGGAGCTGCTATGGCTCATACGCAAGTTTTGTTTCTATTTCAAACAATTACCTTTCCTGTTACAGAGTGTTGGTTTCTGTTTTAGATGATAAAGTTGCAGTTCTGTTGATTTTTGTTCTGCTTTGGTGTATACGAGTTCAGTTTTGATGATTTGTGCACTATTTGTATGGTAGGCCTGATAAATCTGGTGTCTGGTACTGAGATATTAATTACAATGCCACAGAACCGACCACACACATACCCACACTGTGGAAGAGGCTGGTAGTTATGTAAATATATCACTACTCTGTCCAAGTCTGTATACATGAGATGGAGGTGTGGTAGCCTAGTGGTTAAAGAATACACTCATCATACCCCAAGACGTGGGTTCGTGGGTACAATGCGTGAAGCCCATCTCTGGTGTACCCTGCCATGATATATATTGCAGGAATATTGCTTACAAGGTCATAAAACCCAACTCACTCACTTTCCACCATATACGTTAAACTGACCACAAGATGACAGTGTATTTTCTAGATTTTAGAAAATAGTCAGTCCAAGTCTGGATTTTGTTACAAACTGATCACCAGTCTAGTAGATACGCTATATCTGAGACAGTATTAACCAACTGACCACAGTCACAAGATACAGTTGTTTATTACCCCCAAACAGCCAGTTCAGTATCTGACCACTATCAAATGAGTACTCAGCAGGACATTATGGCCCTATATCACCCGGTCACTGATGAGTGAGTGCTGGGCAATGATGGAGTGACCTGTCCTAGGTTGATGAGTTTTCACGGTAGGTGTAATTGCTGCTATCATGGATCAGTCAACAGATACCTTATATCTCAAGTGTCCATACTTGCTAAATGGCCTGTCAGAGATAAATAGCCTATTATTGTGTGGTGTTATCTCGGATATATTTACTATTTTGCTTCAAGATGAATTGAGATTAAACCTAAGCAACATGTAAGCAATAAGATAATCACAAATGGCAAACCTTAATTTTACCATCTGACTGAAGTTAATATGCTGAACAGCAAAAAGAAATGCATTTTTAAAAAAATTGAAAAACTCGACAAAAAGTCAGGCTTGCGTTTCTTTTTTCAGTATATGTCATGCTTCACACATCAGTTTAGTCATATGAACAATTTTTTTTTCCCTTTCAACTTCCATATGATAGTCTACATCAATACATCTCACATTAAAATATTACCTATATTTAGAAATACTCTTTAAAATGATCAAACCATGTCCAGGTGTTGACACCTGTTGCAGCCTTACATAATCATATTCCGGTTTATCCTCAGGTACGAAACTATTTCATGCCAATTGATTTAAAACCCTTTCATTGTAACAGTAAAACCTACAAAAGAGATAAATTGTTAAAAGATTCCGTTTAAAGTGTTTTTTCCAGCAGTGGGAAAATATGACATCAATATTTAATAGCAGCTGTCTTTCGTCATTGCCAGTGTGAACTGGAAGACCTAGCGCAATGGGATTTGTGTATTTCACTCAGGATTTCATCTAATCCGCTAGGACATCATGTCCCTCATCTCATGACCTCAGCAATTAAACAAGTCAGATGGAAAATTTGCATGACATCATATCTGATAGAAGAAAATCAATATGGAATGTCATGCTGGCTCATTGTAATAGTTCCCAAGACAGTGGTAAACCCACTCACGCTGTTTTGCTATTAGCTTTTAAGGATAATCTCCAATTACAATCCAGACCCAATTTTCCAGGCCAGTTAAAGTTTTCGCTTGAAAGAATGTTTATTTGAGTATTTTGCACAGATTGATAGCTGTTCGTGTGCTCAATTATTTTTTAAAGGTAATTATTTTCTGATATGATCTACCTTTTGAACATTTTAAAGAAATTACCTCCCTTGAATAGTGTTTCTCTGTGAACTTTTTACATGGAGAACTCACACACATGCATAATCATTAGTACTGTAAATAATACTTAAGAAATAAAGTAAATATTTTATTTGAACAAAATGTTGTTTGGGTAACTATTAAACTACAATGTTTGAATGTAATGGAATGATACGTAATTTTACAAACTCTTGCTCTTTTAGCTGGGTATACAACTTCACATGCATTGTCAATAAAATTGAACTGGCAAATCCAGTGATCGAGCATCGATCTATTGAATTGAGATATTATGAAATGAAATTGCTAAGTCCATAGCCCTGACCACCCAAACCTATTAGTCACCAGTTTTTGCTGAAGCCCATTTCTAACCCAGCTGTGTAGGGATCAACATGTTTTTACAGATTAGAAATCTTTGGCATTTAAAACATCCTGGACACTTCATGTGCAATCAAAGACAAACATTTTGTGGAAGTGTTGAATGGCAATGTGGTAGTGAAACTTCCTTGTATTTTTTTTTTATAATAACAATAATGTCGTACTGAGGAGGTGAAAAAGCCTTCATTCCACATAACGATACACACTGATATGGGTGCATGCAAAACTATGACAATATTAGCAGATTATAGTACATTCATAAAAGCTAAAAATGTAGGAGAGGATGTTTTGATTTGCAAAAAATCTGTGATGGATATTGGCACTCAGCACTGCACCTGTCTTCAGAACGGTTCAACAGCAATGGTGGCAGCATACCTTGAAAGGTAATGAGATGTATACTGTTACACTCCTGCAACACACTGTGAACACTATGAGCCTTGTGTAGGTTCAGGGGTTCGGGGTTCTCCAGGCTGCTAGACTCACCACTCCCCCTCTGGACCCTTCCATGTTAAACAGCTGACGTTATTGTCTAAAATGCCCCTTCACTTGATTCCTTATTAACACACACTACAAAACAGATCATGATCCATTCCTTGTAAAATTAATCCTAAACTGACATATTTTCAAATCTATGGTTTACTTTTAAGTTTTACAATTTTGTAACTTATGTCACACCTTTTTTAATCAGGTGGGGTAATCAAGTGATTACAGGGCTTGCTTAATACAATGAAGACCTGTGTTTGATTCCCCACATGGGTACAATGTGTAAAGTACATTTCTGTTTCCCCTACCATGTTATTGCAGGAATATCGCTATAAGTGACTTAAAATCCAAATCAAGTACCCTGTAAGGAGTTCAAATTCAATGTCCATGGGTAAAAATTTGTTTGTTTTCTTAGGAATATAATAAATATCACATAATTTGTAGGTATTTGACTAGTCTTTGATCCATGGAATGTATCATTCTCACTTATCTATTAAACATGAGAAATATGATATGAGCTATGCTTTCAGCGCTTCCACACAAATGTTAAAGGGCAACAATGTACAACAGTTGAGTGCAATACAAGAACTTCATCAGCAGAGCAGACGGACAAATTACCTCCATCACAGAACCTAGCGAGAGAAGAGTCATGATATACGCCCAAAATGTAGGCCAGCTTTTAATTGTCAGCAGATTAACATACTGATCACATGACCCGACAGAAGTAGATACAGCAGAAGTATACAGAAGTGTTTTATTTTCACTTCTTTCCAGAGTCAACCCTGAGATTAATATCTGTATATTGAAGTCACTTTAATCGTCCTGAACTCCTTCGTCTATACTCATTGACTGTACCCATATATGTCAGGAGAAAAGCACACGAGCAGTCTGAAAATTGGAACAAAGTATCTGAGTTTCATTTTAATGTCCACTGATGATTCCAGTGATTCTTTTAAATGTATCAGGTGTGTCCTTCATAGAAATGTCTAAAGTTCATTAGCAAACTGTCCCTGTGTTGTGTCTTTATCTAAGGGAATACTTGAACTAGTACTCAGGTTGATGGTACGGGTGTGTTGCAACATGCAACACAGGGATGGATACATCTGTAGGAGCCACACTATAGGCACAACAGTCTTGTGTTGAATTCCTCCCAGTTATATCCAGACTTGTCATCCTGTAGTAAGTGCATGTACATGCTGTTATATAGTGTCAGAGTTCACAACTCAGTGTGGTAGGTTAGCCTAGTGGTTGAACCTCTCTCCATGCAGCTGTGTACAAGGTGTGAAGCCAGGATGCCTGCTGTTTGGGTGTTCTTGGGACATTGCTGAGGGTGGCATAAACCCATCTCACAAATCACTCAGTTGCAAGACATGCTGTCTCATGTATGTACAGTGTACAATACACACATGCATGCATGCACATGCAGAATGTGTGTTCTGAGCTCTGTTTTGCAATTCGTACCTTAAAAATCTGATGCACATCTGTTGATTTTTCAGGCCTCATAAGAGCTTGACCAGTCACAGACTTTATAAACATGTTGTCAGTGCCAGTATCTGGCACAAATCTAGTCTGTCGTACAGACCCTGAAGCAAATATATCCAAGAAAATGTGTGCAAGTCTATAAATTGTGGCAAGATTGCCTGAGCTTCAGGTCATTCCAGAGACTAGTTGTTAGTCTACCAAAAGTCCTGCAACGAGTGAACCAGAAAAAGTGAAACTAGTCAAGAGTGTACTATCAGCTTTTGAATCCATGCCACCAAAAATAGAGTATTACTTTTGAAAGGAACATTTGTCAGTTTCTATGCCGTATTAGTGGCTGTAAAATTTGTGTTGAAAGACAATTGCAGGCATTGTTTCGGTTCAAAGTATGTTATCGTTTGTCATTGAGGAACATACTCGTCTTATGTATTTGCATTTAAAATTGATGTGTAATTAGTGTATTATCCTCAATCAGAATAGGACACCCAGGCACTGTATAACTGGTTCATACCATCCTGTATTTACCTCACATCCCACTTCACCTGTGTGATATAAACACTTAATAATCCTGACGTGATGAATGATGTAATTAACTCAATTAGTTAATAACATTGATGGCTCGTATGATTGAAATTGACATTTATTTGACAAGTTGTCTGCTTGCTGACAAGGATGTCCTAATTAGGGCAATCAATTGCAATTATATTTGCCTAAATGATGGAACACACATGGTCTCCAGTTTATGCAAATGACGTCCAATATGCTAATGAAAATATGTTTATGAATATTCATGAATGTTGAGAAAAGTTCCATGGTGTATAATGTCAAACTTGGTGATCAATGGGTATATAGTCAGAGTTGTCATGGTGAATGGCCTTTGATCATTGACAGCAACTGACTGCATTCATCCCTGCCTGCATTGAAGTAAGTTGATAGGAATTAGGATTGCAACCCTTGATATGCTCAGTCTGTGTTCTGTTGCAATATATCTTCTGAACAAGGCTCCATGGGACATCTTTCAAATGAGTGGCAAAATGTGTTATTGAATCAGTGTGAATCAGCAATTATTTGTGCAAAGTTCCCTCCCTTGTATTGTCAGGATCTGCTGATCATGTGTTCAGATTCCAAATTAATCCTAGGAATCATCTATGGATCTGTCTACCCAAACCTATGGTTATGGTTTTTTTAATCGGAAATATAAGACAAGTGTAATAATGGCAACTTCTTATTCTATAACACAATGTTTCTGGACTACTTCTTGCCCCTACTTCAGGTGAAATGTCTATATCTTTGTTCTTTCTACTTTAAGATATGAACCTGTACTAAAATGTACTTCTGTTTAAAATTACATTGAATACAATTCAATCAAATGTAACATTATACCTACTTTTAGCAAAATCTATTGAAATGATCTTTGGGGAATATATTGTCTGCTGTTGCCTTGGGTCTAATTTGTTATTTTTGTTAGACGTTACTTACTAGAGCTGACTTGCTGTAATAGGCAGTCTTTGACAGGGTATGGAAGACAGTTCTAGATCATGTACAGTATGTATTTCAGATTGTTATTCTGCTGTCTCTGACCATGAGTTCAGACATGTGTGAAGATGTACACATAGCAGATCTCAATATGGGGAATATTTTGATAGATTAAAGCTGTCAAATACACAAATCCAGCTTATATTTCTTATATCTAATCACTTGCCCTGTAATTTCATTAGGTCAGTTATAAAAGACATATGTAAAAAACAAGTATTCAAATCCTAGACATAACAGTGTGACATTGGTTCCATGACACAATCAGATTCTGTACATTATAACAGAAGAAAAAATACTCTTCTCCACCTGGAGTTCCAGATATCGCGATATCTACCCAATCATGCCATACAACTCAGCATGTTTAATTGCATTGCATTGTTTTAATGGTATATCATCAATGAGAAGATGCATGTACTGCTTTGCTGTTGAGAACATTCTAGATATGGAGGTGTCCAAGGATGTCCTGTTTCCCTGGATTAGCTGGAAAACATAGTCCTCTGTGGGTGAGGATTTTAATCAACTGGAATTGTTTGTGAAGTTATTCAGTGTTTACATGGGGCGGTACGGAAGCTCTTATTGTATTTATACCATGTTGCTCATCTTCCGTTACAGCCTGAAGGTACACACACACATGCTGTTAGTTTCTGTCTGCTGTGAGTGTTCAGTGTAATTAACTCAATTCTCAGACCATGGAGCATCAAAGATATTCTTCTGAGCCTTTACGGAATGTTTTATTTTCCCATTTATTACAAATGGAGTCAGTGGTATTTCACTTTTAAAAAGAGCATAGTCAGTGTATATTGATTCATGCTTATTGATTCATGCTCATTTGCTGTTTTACTTGATGAAATATATTTAATATAGCTTCTTAATTCATTTTTCCACATTTATGACGTGTACATTTTTCTGATATTAGATAACAATGTTCCATTTTTTATGTGATCAGAATAATATGTGTTTTAATACAACTTTGGTTTTATGTTTTATAAACAGTGTTATCATGTCATCTATTTTTGGACACGATCATGTTGCAATTGAAATTGCTCTGTGAAAACTCATTGACATAGAATGAATACTTACGTTTTAGGAACTGCATTTGCTGCAGGAAAATCTCATGTTATGCTTTGTTCTTATATTATTGATGTGTTCCCTAGATCATATCTGACTGCAGATAGGATAAATCTCCCATGATGATGACGGTTACATTGTCTATATTATGTTTCGATTAAACAGTATAAATGTCATGTTGATTTCTTTAAATTAATCAATAAAAATGACTAAACACTATCAACACATGAAGATCCAGTATCAAATTTCCAATTTTTTCTAGTGTGATTTCCCCTTGCATTTATGATGATGCAGATTATGAAATGAACATCTGTATTGATGAGTTTCTATTTTTGAAAAATGTTGCTGTCAGTGTACATATCATTGATGCAATATCACACCCAAGTTTGTTACTGGTATCAATGAAAAATCATCCTATCAACAGAGTGACCTGTGAAAGATCCCATCCTGAACTCCCCCCTGTAGACAATGGACTCTCCTCTGCTGCTGGAGATGCAATGTTTTGGCAGTAGGCTGGATCATACCACTATCATCTGGTGTACATTACTGAGTCCATGTTTAACAAAGTGAGGGCATTGGGAAAGATTGTGATAGAGCTGTGAGACGGCATCAGTCCTTTCTGGTCTCTAGCACACGCGCACTCACTAGCTCTCTCTCACAGCCTGCAGCGCAATATGCGCTAGTAGTGCATCCCTTTACCTAGCCAGTTTCAACTTTGATTCATTTACTTTTCCCTGATACCTCTCAGTTGAATGGACTCTCTATTGTTTAGTCAAGCCTGTCTTTAGCCTGGCTGCCAATGTTTACGTTCGTAGCTGGATTCCTTTCTTACATGTGTACATGGATTACCTTATCGAATGCTCTACGACAATCACAAGTGATTGACATGTTGTCAATGTCGCTATAGACATGTCTCTGTGCTTGGCTCAACTTCCAATTCTACTATCATTCCTTCAAGATACCTATCTCACCTCCTAACCCTAGCTCAAGTAATAATGAACTCAGGCAGTGGAACTTTCGCCTCATGGAGATTATAGGCAGATGATCGGAAGACTCTGTGGGGATTTTTCGTGGTCAGTATTGTACTAGATGCCGGTGGACAGTGGTCGTGTGCGTGGTCAGCTAGCAAGGACTGTACATGACACCAGAACGGACAAGGAACTCTGGCCGGGATATACACGCCGTTTATGATAGAACTCAGTCTCAGTTTGAAGAGGTTACTTAATCGATTTGAACAGGTAAGATACTAGTAATTAACCAGTGTCAGTTTTGGAATTGATCAGCTTGTATGACCTGACTGCAGACCCAGGGGTCCCCTCATATATAGCTGCTCTGTTACGTCTGTTGTATTAAATCTGTTATGTTAAATCCAATCTGTTATTACTGATCTTGTGTGTTAGATCTCTTATGTTAGATCAGGTGTGTTAGATCTGTTATATTAAATTTGTTGTATCAGATGTGTTAAATTAGACTGTCCTTTATGTCTTGAATTCTTGGCCTCTCCCAACAAAATGAGTGATAACAATGAAACCTTTCATCTGACATATTGATCATTAACCTTTTCTCCTCTCCTATGTTAAAATCAGATGTTATTCCACACTAGGTTTAAAATAGTGGATTCTCTGTAATACCTAAAAACTGATTTAGATTATTTGAAAACTACAACCTCAGAAGTACTTGATCTTGGATCATAGTCCTGTTCAAATGTTCACTGAAAAAGATTTTGATTACCTGTGCTATGAGCCTAATAAAGTATAAAGAGCTTTGAAGTCACTCTTTTATTAAGATACCTCCTTGAAGTAAGACTCTTGTCAGTGCAGGCATATTGAAAACATCAACTTGTCAGAGGCTCTGAAACCTTTTGTTAGATTCTTTTCATATTTGTAGTGTGTGACCTTATTTGGTGACATGACCCTCTTTCTCTGAGTCTGACATGATGGAGAGAAACAAGGGTTCTGTATTTCTGCCGTAAAAAGAGTTGGTCATTAATGTGGACAACATTTTTGCATCCAAGATTACAACTTGTAAATGAAACTTTATTTTATGTGTTGTTTAAAGGCTTCTCATGCAAGTCTTGCTGCTTAAAATAAGCAATTAACCCTTTTACTGTCAAATCGTCAATAAATGTCAGAATGTAAAATACAAATTAACAGTAACAAGTAGGAACTGAAAGGGTAAACTTTCAGAGTGTTCAAATTTTTAGAAGATCTGATTGTAATTATTTTCAATCTTTGTGCCTGCCTATTTAGTTCTTGGCAGTCGTACTCACATGAAAGAAGCATCACAGAGTCAGACAGTCATAAATATCACCAAGATATTTAGATTAGATACTTGTGTATTCTTGAAATGTGAATACACTTTGTTTTTCATAAACTTTTTAGTGATAGTGATACGAAAAATTATTTGTCTCTTTTTAAGATTGTCTTGCTTCTTTCTTTTCAAGGTTTGTAGCTGTGGTGGAAATAAAGGAAATGCTTTTTCTTCATGCTGCCATTTTCAGTTGTGTGAAAGGCAGTTTGAAAGAAAACTCTTTGGGTCCATGAAATCCATGCTTGTGCATATCAGTAGTGAAGATATTAAGAAGAAGCCGGTCGTTCTTGGTTCCTTGGGGGTTTTTTTTAGACCAAGTTCCTCTCAGTGTAACAGAGATGTAATAGAATGCTGTCATTTTTTTCCAGCATTCTTGTCATTTCCACATGGCAACAATACATATAATACCACTTCTATTTTCATGATGTCAAACACCTCGCAGTGTCTGTGTATAAAATTAGACACAGAGAGCAAAGTGACATATGATATGCCCAAACTGCATCACTAAAGAATTAATATATTTCTAGGTTGCCTGTTTACGATGAAGATGAAAGTTCCCTGCAATCTTCTGCCTTAAGTTTGAGTATAAGAATAGATTGATTTTTTAAAGATGAAGGTTATAATGAATCCTAGATGGCAGTTAAGGATTGAAATGTCACTGTATCCCGGTGTCAGTTTTTGCCTTATTAGACATAATACCTGGTGGCTGTACTGTAGAAATGTCACAGCGATGGATGAAACTGTTATTGTCATACCGTAAGAATTCTGCAAAACCCTGCTTAGACATAGGAGCATTGAAGTGGCCTGGTGGAAAGATGTTCACCTGCTACCTTAGCGCTAAAATATTTGGAAGTTAATGTTAATGCATGACACTTACAATTATCCTAGCGCGAAGAGAGCTTTGGAAATCTCCTTGGGTTTGATGCCACAAGGTACATAATGTGCAGCCTGATCTATTTGTCCCTGCTGTTTTATTGAATTGTTGCTGAAAAAGAAGTATCACCTCAGTCACCCAGTCGTCCAAACAGTTCCTATGTTGCTGGAGTCTCCTGTCTTTGGGATGTCATTGATAGAGGACTGCATCTTCTCCTTTCGTAGCAAAGTGTTCTTTGTTTTGTCCTCACATCTCCATGAACACACGACACCTTTTGGAAAGTGATTAGATGTAACTTTGGTTGTAACTGGTATTACACTTTCACAGTAAAGTGCAGATTCTAGCTCCTCATGTCTTTGCCACAAAATTCTAATCATGGCTTGGTTCATGGGATGTCGATCTGGGAGGTCTTCCAGGATGTTGGAAATGCACTGCCTTGTTTCTGTTGTGGAGAGCTGAGACTTCAACTTGATGGCTACTACTCACACCTACAGCTTGTCCACTGGTTTGTTGGTATAGACATTTGCAGTTAACCTTGGTAATGTGTCATGTCTTCACTAGGCTCATCAATCAGCACCAGTGTTCCAGGTATGTGCAGCAACAGTCCTTCTCACTATTCACACCTTTCCTGTGAACATTTAAACATTCCGATCACATATTTCCAGCACATCATTATCTGTATGTTGCCAATATTGATATGATAATGAACAGGTGTTGATGTCGAGACATACTTGCACATTACTTACATATCGCTGTGTTTGTCTTGAGGACCTCTTTATCTTATGAATGCAGGATGTATTCCAAGGTCACCGTAATGATCGTCTTCATCAATGAATCAGTAGGGAGAAATGTTTTGTACATTGTCGCTGTTGTAGGATTGGAGGATGTGTCCCAACTTACCTGGGTTCATGATGGCCAAGGATGCACTAATACACCCTGTAGTGTTGTTTTGTCAGCATACATTAAACTTCCCCCTAAACTGACACTTGACAGGCCTGAAGTACTGTACAAGGCTGGGTTAATCCCTACTTCAAAACTTCAGTACTGATATAGATGTTGTCCTGTACTGACTTTAACAGGAGATATCAGAGCCTCTGTGGTTTTTTTTTCACTTTCATAAACTTTTGTTGACATATTTGATGAGACTCTTGAAAGGCATTTAGAAACATTGGCCCAGAAACATTGTGTTACATAATAAATAAGAACTTACCATCCATACACTTGTGTTATAGACAGACACATTTGATGTCATAAGGACTTGGGGGATTCACTGTTGCTTAAAGCAGTCCTCCACATGAAGGTAGATTGAAAAGTGGTGCTTTGAATGATTGGTGTCTGGGTTAAATTCTGTAGAAGTGATAGTAATTCTAGGTGTTATCTGACATATCTGTAGCATGAATCCTTCTTTTACCTTTGACCTCACTAAGGATTATCTTTGTTTTGTGCTTATCCTGATAAGGTGTCCTGTTGTTCCTTATCTTCAAGAGTTTCGATAAAGGTTTCGATGGGAGTTTCACTTCTTGGATTTAACCTATGAATAAATTTTATTTCCCTGACATTGAGGAGATATGGGAGTGTTAATGTGTCAGTTTCCTAGCCAGCTAATGCTGCCTCATCCATTATCTGGTACCGTCAGGATGACTGAGGATTAATTACATCATGATGAGGATAGGGTCCTCATGTTAGAATACTTGTAATTGATGCTCTGAAAGGGCCTTGATGAAAGCTTGCTTGTTTCTATAACTATTAATGAGGTGATTGTTATGATGATGACTATTATTTCAGTCTTTGGAAATGTCTTGCAGATGGAATGTTTCAGTGGAGGATTTTGGTTCAACGTTTTTATGGGGATTTCACATGAATTTCAATGGTCATTTAACAAAATTTATATGGAAAAAAGTGGGGATAGGAGGGGCAACCCCTTCTGTATCCACCTGCAGTCAAGTCTCATAAATCTGACCCCCGTTCATCAGACATTTTGCCTCATCCAACACTTTTGTTGGTAACAAATAGTATAAAAGTAGTATAGTCTCAATTATTTTGTCTGACGTCCTCGTTAATCCAACAATTTGCTGTGCAACAGACGATGTCAGATTGATGAGACTTGAGTGTATGTGTTTTTCAGGTTTGAATGTGGAAACCTGAATCGGCTTAAATGTTTCAGTTTTCCTTGTTCATTTGTTGTGTTTATCATTGTAATAGTATTAATATTAATGTCTATATTCAGGATCTAGTTTGGCACAACAAAACCATGATAGGAGAATCAACCTTAGATGAATGGTTATGCTACAAGTGAGTCACATGCTTGGGCAGCTTCTGTTTGTTGACTCACAATGGCCCATATTGACTCACATTTGTTATGGCTGCGCAGTAAAAGGAGCATATTTTTTTTGTCTCATATTTTATGAGCATTTCCGAGGTCATTTTTTTTTCATATTGACTCACATTGTTACACATTTTTTCTGACACTGAACAAAATTATAATTAGTTTATTGTCTAGAACATGGGGTCAGGTTTTGTTCACTGACTCATACTGAGTCACAGTTTCACACTTTTTGTGCGATGCATGGGGGCAAAAAGCACTTGTTGGTCGTACATTCTAACAAGAACACCAGTCGAAAGTGTTATATCTCTAATGTACAAGAAATGGTCCCACACGTGGATAAAAAAATATGTGACAAAACATTAGTTTACAGAATGATCTGCAGAGCACTTATTGTTATGGCTGTCGGAATGTGTTAATCAGGTCAGGTTCCAGGGTTTGATGTTCAGAACTGGTGAATAATTCATGTTGAACACCTGACTCAGGAAGAAGCAGACCTATATTTTTTTATGGCCAGCTGAGCGTGTGATTTGAGGAGTGTGGACTTCAAAGAGGCCACCATTATAATTAGCTCAATTACAGTTTCAGTTGTGTGTTAGTTCTGTGTATGAAAATGGTAAATACTTCCAAAAATATTGGACAAGGCATCTGAAGACTTAATATGTTTTAAAAAAAGCAAGTCATAACATTTCAAAAGTGATTTAGCTTGATCTTTTTTCTTTGACACTTCATGTTCAGAATTTATGTTTCTATTTGTTGACAACATATGGTATAATGCCTCGTTTATTGAAGGAACTTGGTGCAAAGTGGCTACTTTGACTGAAGTAACAGTTTCATTAGCGTCTTATCTCATTACTTGCAATACAGCATAGAGCACATGCTTTTCACAGTTAACTAGTTTCCAGTGCCAATTTCCACACCTGGCGTCCATTTTGATGGTCATTTTCCCCTTGTACATAACAACCAATCAAAAAGATGGACGTAGAAAGCATACAAATAAAACCATGGAAAGGTGGGGCCTGTTTGCAGTTCAGCCTCTCTGCAAATGTTATTTATTCTGAGATACAAGATTTGGCACTTGGACACAAATACATGGACCTGAGGCGTTTGAAAGCCTTAAGTTGGCATTGTGCCTGCTTTGGCCTGACCCGCAGTGTAGTTTGTGTTTAACTTGGACCCAGATCCTTGTGCACTGTGAATGATAACTAGATTTAGATCATGTGGTCCGTGGTGTCGTTTTCAGTGCTAGAGAGTTAATTGGTTTTTGTGTGTTTTCTTTGAATACAACACCTTGGTCGGTATCTATATTTCATGAAGTCTTGTTTGCTGGTTTCAATGGCTGAATGTTGTGTAGAAAGTCTCAGTCAGCCTCTCAGCGCAGAGACTTGGTGGAGGGTGTCGCTTCTTCCAGAGAAAGATTCGTTATTGGTGGGCCTCAGATATTTCATCAATATACACCCATGGCATTTTTAGCCCTGGGAATGGTTCTGGTGAGGGGTAAATGCATTAGCATGGTGTGAAAGTATCCACTGTAACTAAAACTTTTATCACACTACAGAAACGTGAAATTACATTTATTTATATGTTTTCTATGACTTTCACTGCAAGCTGTAAATAATAATGTAAGGTGATAAAACCTGTTGGATAATTCAGACATGTTATTTGTGAATTTACAACAGAATTGATAGAAACAGATTTAATGCAATATATGATTTAAATCAGGAAATGAGGATTTATGCAAATTTTTGTTTGATGATAAGACAAGTAATCAGAAAGTGTGTATGTAACATGTTAGGTTGACGAATATATTAGTGGGAAATGTCCTGACATATATAATAGTATTAGTCACACCTCATGTTGTGTGAACTGCTGTTGGGAGGGGATACCTTCAATACATAATCAGCACACGGTCCAGAATTACAAGTGGTCATTTGTTATTCGGCTGTTGCCAATTAAGCGTTGAGTGGGAAACATTGTGAGGGTCAAGCCAAGGTGACACCTGACCAATTGTTGCAATCATTGGGGTCGTTTGGTAATAATGACTGCTCAGCTGGCTGACCATTTCAAGGCATCCTGCAGTTTGGCAATATTGTTTCCGATGCTGGTATAGCTTTCATCAACGTCCATGATTGTCCTAGATTGAAGCAGATGGCTCTCTGATGGAGCCTGGCCTCCATATTGGTCTGACATTAATGTTGTCCCACTTTATATCAGCTTCATATTGAGCTAGACATTACTAACAGATGGAGAACAGATGAGGTTTATTACTGACATTGCACACTTTATGTCTGGAAACATGGCATACTTTGTGCTTTAAGGCTGACATTAATTTATAGGCCTAAAAGGTACTGGCATATTTTGAATAAGTCACATAAAATATACAACTCAGCTTTAATAGGTACAGGCTTTGTGTCAAGATTTGGACCAACATGTGGATCAGGCAAAAGCAAAAGATTAGGCACTAGGGGCACTTTGAGGCGATTAGTGTATTTGATGGTCATTGACTTTTTTTAATCATTGCTCATGGTATAGATGGTGGGATTGTCTTTGGAAGGTTTGAATATCTACATGTCACTGTAAACTATCTTTAATTAACTGACTGCAAAGTTAAACAACAAAGAAACACAGCTGAAGGTGAAGTCTATCACTTTTTGCTTGTTCAGCAGTGCATTTCATCCTGATGAAACGATAGCTAAGTCATCATCTCATCTCTCCAAAACTAGTATAGTTCTAAGTTTCTAATAAGTCAGATATAACATTTCAAATTACTTCAAACCATTAGATATTTCATTTCTGTCTTGTAAATGAATGGTGAGCAATGAAACAGCGGAATACTGGTTCAGGATCATAAACCTACTACAGCCCTGTAACATGGATATGTCCAGACTGTTTAAAGCTATCATACTTGAGCTTTAACATCTGTGGAGAAGCCACATGTCTCTCCCTCCCCAGTCACAGAACCATATTTCCCCTGTTTATGATGTATAAATACCATATCTCCCGCCTGTCTGCCTCCTGCCCAGGTCCTGTACCTCTGTAATAATGGCTAATAACATCCCACTCAAGTCAGGTGCTTTAGATTTCTTCCCCTTCACATGTTTTGAATGTTTCTCCTCATCTGTACACATATGTCTTCTTGCTATGCCTAGCTATCATGTATCAGGACTGCTGCTCCTATTCCTATAGCATTGATTTCTGTGGTGTCCAATCTATCAAGTCTTCTATCAAACTGGAGACCATTCAGCAAGCAGTCCTCTGCTTCAGTGCACCTTCAGTGCTTAGCCTTTCTATATTCACACACTTTCATCTGTAAGACTTGGATGTCCTGATGATACAGAAAATACATACTGTCAGCCTTTCTGTCTATAATGTGTGTTTAGCATACACATTTTCCCTACCCACTTCATGGCTTCTTCTCGTCCTTCCTATACCTTCCAAGCCAACACTCTTCTTACCCTCCCAACATGTCCCTATCTCACTCTGCCTGTCCCATTCCCGGGGTAGAATAGACCTTCAGCAACCCATGCTTGCCATGAAAGGCGACTCAGCTTGTCGTAAGAGGCGACTAACGGGATCGGGTGGTCAGGATCGCTGACTTGGTTGACGCATGTCATCGGTTCCCAATTGCGCAGATCGATGCTCATGTTGTTGATCACTGGATTGTCTGGTCCAGACTCGATTATTTACAGACCCCCGCCATATAGCTGTAATATTGCTGAGTGCCGCGTAAAACTAAACTCACTCACTGCCTGTTCCATGTTGTAATGGTTGTTTAATGGTTAGAAATACAGAATGCCTGTACCCTAGCTCCCTCCCTGTACAGGTGACTTTGATGCCTTTGTTGGGTTGGGGAGAGCCAAAGCATGTCTGCACAGTAAGCTGCCCAGAGCCTTTAATGTGATGATTGTGTTATTTGGGGTGAAGGTATAGTATGTCTGGTATTGTTCAAGCCATATCCCCCAGGGGCCAACAATGCTGACTGGATGTAATGCACCAGTACCAAGCTGCCACCCACAAACAAGAGAAACTCCCATAAAACATCCTTCTTCTGAAGTAAAGACTACTGTATGTGCAAATTTTGAAGAAAAATGGCTTTATGTAATTCTTTGTCAGATGACTGGAATGTGCTCGTAGCTAAATATGGGCAATCAATATTTGGACTTTGTCAGTATGTCAGCAGGTATTCGTCAAGGTCTAAATGGACATGGAAAGAAATATTTCCTTGTACCAAAGCTTTGATAAATGTTCCATAGATCTATTTGGGTATTCTGTTGAATAGGTATCACCACTTCTTCCATAGATCATATGTCTAATAGAATAGGCCATACTTGGATCTCCGACTGATGCTGTCAGTTTTGTCTGTGAGAGAGTAAGTGATGTAGATTGTGCATTGTTTAATATTGCCATCAGATGTGTTTGAGCTACATCACAGATTTGTAACTGACTGAGTCTGGACTAGGCAAACCGGTGACTTAATTTCCCATTATTGGTGTATGCTGGCACGCAGTTAACCCAAAGCTGACCACCAGTGACCCTTTTACACAGATCTTACCAGCAACATAACATCAAAGGAAGTCTGTCCTTCAGTTGTGGCATGTCAGCGAAGGTCAATTACACATGTCTTGGTTCCAGTGAACATATACTAAGCAGCGAAAGAAATGCAATTTTAGAAAAATTGAAATCTCTTTCCAATAAACATTAATGTTTATATCTTCTATTTAAATACTGGACAAAAAGCCAGGGTTGCACTTCTTTTGCTGTTCAGTATATAAGCAGCTTTACAAGTAAATCAAGTTTCAGAAAGTACTGAATGTACAGGAGATTCTATTCCAGGTTGAGAGAAGTTATCTAATATTGGTGCAAATGGTTTTATTCTAAAATAAGAACATGTTCCACACAACTGCTTTTATCACTGAAACATTAACCATTACTTAAACCTATTTTTAGTGACTTTATGGAAGTTTATAAACATCAATTGCTGATAATATTAATGTTACAACAGAAGACACTTTCTAAACTATCAATCAACAATTTGATTTTTCTAAACCATCTTCCATGAAAAGCTGACACATTTAGTTGTTTTCTTCTGTGTAGAACGATCCCAAAGTTGTATAAACTGGCACGATTCTATCCCCGGCTCTATAAAACACAACGAAGGCTTATTCTGTTCTCTTCAAAGAGTTTTTCTTTCACGATCCAACAAGTTTACAACGGCTGTGCTAAGTAGCCTCCATGTGCTAATAGCATTCCTGTGGTTTATGGTTGCATAGTTGTGGCTAAATCCTCAAAAGTGACTGCTCCAATGGTGAAGCCTACATGGGACAACTGAAGTTGCGAGCTTTGAAGCATCTATTGGCAGTGATCAAACAGATTTAGTGTTGAATCCCTTGCAGTAGGACAATAAAAACATTGACAGTTTCAAAGGCTAAGGAAACAGTTATGTTTTCGCTTCCTTTTTTGCCTTTCTTTGAAAAAAATGTGCAAAACCTGTGACATAACTTGATTCCTTTGAACAATGAGTATTGTGGCCCTTGTGAAATTGATTGCATTTCCATCTGGTTTGGTGCAGCTGTGATGTAAACATTACTTTTAATTTTATTTCTGGTCTTAGATTGTTGGATCTTATGCGGTGACGATCAAATGTCATCTGGATGATTGCAATATTTGTGAGTGACTGGAACACTGTAGTTAAATATGTGATAATATATGTATTTGCACATATTTGATAAAACAAGATAAAAATATAGCTGCGAGCAGCGATGAGGGCTTCTTGGATGTTATGCAATACATCCATTTGCATCTGTGACGTACTTCCAATAGTAGTCATGGCTACAGATAATGTTGATACATACTACTGCCAGTAATGGGGAAAGCGTAATTCTTTATGTTTGAATTCATGTTGGGTTTGAAACAGATGCTACCTGTATTAAAACATCAAAAGAAAAAATAACTTTGTGGTTGTCCATTCAGTAATCAAAGAGTGCATACGGCACAGCGATCTGTTCAAAATATCCAAAACATAAAGCTATAGGTTAAGCTGAATGTGATTCAATGCTGCTACATTCCAAGTCGGTTTACACAGTGCACACACTCTTTAAAAAATGAAAAGATTTGTCAAAACGTCTTGAGCAAGAAGAATTACAGAGATATAGCACCCACATGATTGAATAACTCAACCTATTGATGGTGTGTGATAAGTGAGTGGAAAGCTTTAATCTAACCTCTCCAAATGGAGAAATCCTAGTATTTTACTCCAGGACAAAAGATATTAAAGCTATAGAATTCCACTGGAATTTCTACACCGCATCTATACTAAGGAGGAATTAATGTTTATGAACTAACGATGATATTTGCTCTTTATGTAAAACTGACCAGGGAGACTTGTCAATGTGAATATGTAAAACAATATGGGAGAGTTTGGGACTATTTTTGAATAGTCCTCATAAAATAGGATTGAGACGCTAAACGTCTGTGTATGCCTTTCCACACCTTGTGTGCTAGCTGAACTACTAACATCTGTAAACTCGTTAATAAAAAATATGAGTTTAAACATTGAAATAATACGAGCAAGTCGGCCTATCACACCGCTGCTTTTCGAGACGCTGTAGATTTGTTTACTCGCGACTTGGAACGAATTTCACGTGCTTTTCATGCTCATGCAGAGACAATGAGGGTGAAAAGGAGAGAGATGCAAGTAAATGGATTTTTAATTAGTCTTGATCTTGAAATCTATTTAAATGCATGTAAAATCATTTATAATATAGAAAGAATACGGAAGCTCGACCGGAAATAGAGTATAAGTAATTATAAGTTATATTCATGGTTTCCTCGCTGCATCGGTAACTATTTCTACTGTTTTAGACATGGAGACGCATCGGAGGCCCCACGCCTAAACAGAAGGGACATTGACTGATACACATCAGCCTTTGCTTGTTTTGAATTTTACGTATGCACTACAAAACACACAAATACCTTTCACTTTTTCGCATTTTGAGTTTGCTGTCAGATACAGTCTCTGTAAATGGAGTTGCAGCAAATAACTGTAGGGAATTTCAGCTGAAGTTGAGATAAAATGTATCCGGTAACTGTTAGTACTTTTGACATAAATAAAGATACATATATATATACACAGGACTCATACAACTTTGAACGGAACAGTTGAACTTAGAAACAACAATGAGTGCTGGTGTACGGTCTTGTGAGACAGGTGTTTGAAAAAGCGGCCGTAATCGTCTTCCCGCTTTCCTTCAGATTTTCGTGCTCTTTCCAAGGGTTAAACGTTAAATGCTGCGCCAACTTTTGGCACATTCCGGCGCGTATTCATGGGCCGTCGGTGATAAAAAGAAGTGCGTATTTCCTTAATAAGCCGAAACTTGGGGATTTTGATGGCTAGTATTGTTCATGGTGATGTGTACATAGAAGCAAGCACTTTCGGTAGATATTAAAAGCGGTCTAAGCAGAAATATTAGAATATTTGCACCACACTCTTTCCTTTCATTAGGGGCACGTCTCAAACGTTGTGTCTTCGTCTTAGCTAATACAGTCTGTATCGCCGTCAAAACGGTGTATTTTAATAATGATGTCGTTGCGTAGGGAGGTGCCTAGAGACAAAGTATGGCAAGTTTGAAAGCGGTAGCTGTTGTAGTTGTAGTGCAGCAGATTTTGGGAGCAAAGTAGTCAGAATTGGGCTGAAAAACAGCAGCAAAAACTTCAATCCCAAATAGCGGCCAAACGGTGCATTTTAGCGACTCGGCGCAACAGATGAAATTGTAGACATTTTGATTGCGCATCTGCTCAAGAAGTTTGGTAGTCATTGCAGCAGTAGTTTTGGAGATAATTGCATTTCAAATTGAAAATTTTGAATTAATTTTGATTTATCTGCCCTTTGCTATTGGACCCACAGCCTAGAGATTTTAATGGGGAATATCTACACCTCGGTGCGCATCTGCCTGATTTTTTTCAAGCGATTCTGTCCACTGGTGCTCTTTGTAGCGCTGGAACAAAATACGGCGGAAAAATAAATAATAAAAACATCAGTAATAACAATAGGTCTTTTGCCTTATGGCAAGAAGCCCTAATAAGAAAAATCGTTATTTTTGAGTTTTTCGGGGTTTTGACGCTTGCATTTGATAGCATGGCAAAAAAACATTTTTTTTTAGTCAAGGTCACCAAGGTCACGTGTCAAGGTCATTTATCTGGTTAGACACAGGAAAACACACTTTTTTTCGCGAGCTAAGACGACATAGTTATTGCATCTAGGTTAAAAAGAATTAGTGTTTCTGCTTTGCCCGGACCCGCTGTATCATATGCGCTGGTTAGATTTGCTGACAAACTTGTCCGTTGTCTGTCCGCATGTCTGTCCGCCAAAATACTCTATATCCATTATCTCGGAAACTATTAGACGTGCAGAGTTGAGATTTTGCACACATCATTCCCTTGACTGTGCGTAATAATGTTGTAAAAATCAAGTCATTGGGATTTCAACTTTTGTTGCTATGGCAACCCCGATAAACGAAAAACTTCAATCCAAGATGGCGGCCAAACGGTTAGAGATATCGAATTTTGACCCCCGCCCAAAAATGTTCGCCTTCACATGACCAAGCCACATGCAAAATATGGAAGCGATTGGATTAATAGTAAGGGAGTTATATGCTGTTTTATGCCGTTTTAGACGCATATTAGATTTCTCCCATTTTCAAAGCCATGTGGCCGCCAAACGATAAAACTTTTGACATACATGTAAGAAGACGAAATGTTAAGCATTTCATGCTGATGCACCATGCCGATTTCCACGTCGTTCTGTGCAGAACTGTAGCAACTACAGCGTTTCAAATGTAGTGTGGCTAGAATCTGCCGAAATCCAATATGGCGGCCAAACAATTCACATTTTGACATTCATCAAAGAACAAAATATGCTCAACATATCCAGTTACAGGACACTGCAAGATTTTAGCTGCGTAGCTGTAATAGTAGTGGTGCTGCGATTTTTTAGAAAATACATGTTAGTTGAAAATAAACAACGAAAGTAAACATCTGAATATGCGTAACTAAGCAAGATATCGCAAAATACTTCCACTTGGTACATCTATATGGTACCTATTCTATATCTGCAAAATTACAATGTTCTGCAGTTAATACTTTTAGAGTTATGGATTGCGGAAAATGCGTACTTCACAAAATCTGCAAATTTCCTTTCAACAGCTTCAATCCAATATGGCCGCCGCATCACGTGACTTTTGATATATGACTAAGAACAAAAATTGTTCACCAGCCAAAAGCAACCTCAGAACAAGTATTTCAAGTGTTGTAGCTGCTAAGTTTGCCTTGCAAAAAAATTCACAGAGAAGTCTGTTTACGTTTTTGAAGACAACTTTTGCCCTAAAGTAGCATCTAATGTGACGGCCATCAAATCCACATAGTCACATTTGACGATGTCGTTGCGTAGGGAGGTGCCTAGAGACAAAGTATGGCAAGTTTGAAAGCGGTAGCTGTTGTAGTTGTAGTGCAGCAGATTTTGGGAGCAAAGTAGTCAGAATTGGGCTGAAAAACAGCAGCAAAAACTTCAATCCCAAATAGCGGCCAAACGGTGCATTTTAGCGACTCGGCGCAACAGATGAAATTGTAGACATTTTGATTGCGCATCTGCTCAAGAAGTTTGGTAGTCATTGCAGCAGTAGTTTTGGAGATAATTGCATTTCAAATTGAAAATTTTGAATTAATTTTGATTTATCTGCCCTTTGCTATTGGACCCACAGCCTAGAGATTTTAATGGGGAATATCTACACCTCGGTGCGCATCTGCCTGATTTTTTTCAAGCGATTCTGTCCACTGGTGCTCTTTGTAGCGCTGGAACAAAATACGGCGGAAAAATAAATAATAAAAACATCAGTAATAACAATAGGTCTTTTGCCTTATGGCAAGAAGCCCTAATAAGAAAAATCGTTATTTTTGAGTTTTTCGGGGTTTTGACGCTTGCATTTGATAGCATGGCAAAAAAACATTTTTTTTTAGTCAAGGTCACCAAGGTCACGTGTCAAGGTCATTTATCTGGTTAGACACAGGAAAACACACTTTTTTTCGCGAGCTAAGACGACATAGTTATTGCATCTAGGTTAAAAAGAATTAGTGTTTCTGCTTTGCCCGGACCCGCTGTATCATATGCGCTGGTTAGATTTGCTGACAAACTTGTCCGTTGTCTGTCCGCATGTCTGTCCGCCAAAATACTCTATATCCATTATCTCGGAAACTATTAGACGTGCAGAGTTGAGATTTTGCACACATCATTCCCTTGACTGTGCGTAATAATGTTGTAAAAATCAAGTCATTGGGATTTCAACTTTTGTTGCTATGGCAACCCCGATAAACGAAAAACTTCAATCCAAGATGGCGGCCAAACGGTTAGAGATATCGAATTTTGACCCCCGCCCAAAAATGTTCGCCTTCACATGACCAAGCCACATGCAAAATATGGAAGCGATTGGATTAATAGTAAGGGAGTTATATGCTGTTTTATGCCGTTTTAGACGCATATTAGATTTCTCCCATTTTCAAAGCCATGTGGCCGCCAAACGATAAAACTTTTGACATACATGTAAGAAGACGAAATGTTAAGCATTTCATGCTGATGCACCATGCCGATTTCCACGTCGTTCTGTGCAGAACTGTAGCAACTACAGCGTTTCAAATGTAGTGTGGCTAGAATCTGCCGAAATCCAATATGGCGGCCAAACAATTCACATTTTGACATTCATCAAAGAACAAAATATGCTCAACATATCCAGTTACAGGACACTGCAAGATTTTAGCTGCGTAGCTGTAATAGTAGTGGTGCTGCGATTTTTTAGAAAATACATGTTAGTTGAAAATAAACAACGAAAGTAAACATCTGAATATGCGTAACTAAGCAAGATATCGCAAAATACTTCCACTTGGTACATCTATATGGTACCTATTCTATATCTGCAAAATTACAATGTTCTGCAGTTAATACTTTTAGAGTTATGGATTGCGGAAAATGCGTACTTCACAAAATCTGCAAATTTCCTTTCAACAGCTTCAATCCAATATGGCCGCCGCATCACGTGACTTTTGATATATGACTAAGAACAAAAATTGTTCACCAGCCAAAAGCAACCTCAGAACAAGTATTTCAAGTGTTGTAGCTGCTAAGTTTGCCTTGCAAAAAAATTCACAGAGAAGTCTGTTTACGTTTTTGAAGACAACTTTTGCCCTAAAGTAGCATCTAATGTGACGGCCATCAAATCCACATAGTCACATTTGACGATGTCGTTGCGTAGGGAGGTGCCTAGAGACAAAGTATGGCAAGTTTGAAAGCGGTAGCTGTTGTAGTTGTAGTGCAGCAGATTTTGGGAGCAAAGTAGTCAGAATTGGGCTGAAAAACAGCAGCAAAAACTTCAATCCCAAATAGCGGCCAAACGGTGCATTTTAGCGACTCGGCGCAACAGATGAAATTGTAGACATTTTGATTGCGCATCTGCTCAAGAAGTTTGGTAGTCATTGCAGCAGTAGTTTTGGAGATAATTGCATTTCAAATTGAAAATTTTGAATTAATTTTGATTTATCTGCCCTTTGCTATTGGACCCACAGCCTAGAGATTTTAATGGGGAATATCTACACCTCGGTGCGCATCTGCCTGATTTTTTTCAAGCGATTCTGTCCACTGGTGCTCTTTGTAGCGCTGGAACAAAATACGGCGGAAAAATAAATAATAAAAACATCAGTAATAACAATAGGTCTTTTGCCTTATGGCAAGAAGCCCTAATAAGAAAAATCGTTATTTTTGAGTTTTTCGGGGTTTTGACGCTTGCATTTGATAGCATGGCAAAAAAACATTTTTTTTTAGTCAAGGTCACCAAGGTCACGTGTCAAGGTCATTTATCTGGTTAGACACAGGAAAACACACTTTTTTTCGCGAGCTAAGACGACATAGTTATTGCATCTAGGTTAAAAAGAATTAGTGTTTCTGCTTTGCCCGGACCCGCTGTATCATATGCGCTGGTTAGATTTGCTGACAAACTTGTCCGTTGTCTGTCCGCATGTCTGTCCGCCAAAATACTCTATATCCATTATCTCGGAAACTATTAGACGTGCAGAGTTGAGATTTTGCACACATCATTCCCTTGACTGTGCGTAATAATGTTGTAAAAATCAAGTCATTGGGATTTCAACTTTTGTTGCTATGGCAACCCCGATAAACGAAAAACTTCAATCCAAGATGGCGGCCAAACGGTTAGAGATATCGAATTTTGACCCCCGCCCAAAAATGTTCGCCTTCACATGACCAAGCCACATGCAAAATATGGAAGCGATTGGATTAATAGTAAGGGAGTTATATGCTGTTTTATGCCGTTTTAGACGCATATTAGATTTCTCCCATTTTCAAAGCCATGTGGCCGCCAAACGATAAAACTTTTGACATACATGTAAGAAGACGAAATGTTAAGCATTTCATGCTGATGCACCATGCCGATTTCCACGTCGTTCTGTGCAGAACTGTAGCAACTACAGCGTTTCAAATGTAGTGTGGCTAGAATCTGCCGAAATCCAATATGGCGGCCAAACAATTCACATTTTGACATTCATCAAAGAACAAAATATGCTCAACATATCCAGTTACAGGACACTGCAAGATTTTAGCTGCGTAGCTGTAATAGTAGTGGTGCTGCGATTTTTTAGAAAATACATGTTAGTTGAAAATAAACAACGAAAGTAAACATCTGAATATGCGTAACTAAGCAAGATATCGCAAAATACTTCCACTTGGTACATCTATATGGTACCTATTCTATATCTGCAAAATTACAATGTTCTGCAGTTAATACTTTTAGAGTTATGGATTGCGGAAAATGCGTACTTCACAAAATCTGCAAATTTCCTTTCAACAGCTTCAATCCAATATGGCCGCCGCATCACGTGACTTTTGATATATGACTAAGAACAAAAATTGTTCACCAGCCAAAAGCAACCTCAGAACAAGTATTTCAAGTGTTGTAGCTGCTAAGTTTGCCTTGCAAAAAAATTCACAGAGAAGTCTGTTTACGTTTTTGAAGACAACTTTTGCCCTAAAGTAGCATCTAATGTGACGGCCATCAAATCCACATAGTCACATTTGACGATGTCGTTGCGTAGGGAGGTGCCTAGAGACAAAGTATGGCAAGTTTGAAAGCGGTAGCTGTTGTAGTTGTAGTGCAGCAGATTTTGGGAGCAAAGTAGTCAGAATTGGGCTGAAAAACAGCAGCAAAAACTTCAATCCCAAATAGCGGCCAAACGGTGCATTTTAGCGACTCGGCGCAACAGATGAAATTGTAGACATTTTGATTGCGCATCTGCTCAAGAAGTTTGGTAGTCATTGCAGCAGTAGTTTTGGAGATAATTGCATTTCAAATTGAAAATTTTGAATTAATTTTGATTTATCTGCCCTTTGCTATTGGACCCACAGCCTAGAGATTTTAATGGGGAATATCTACACCTCGGTGCGCATCTGCCTGATTTTTTTCAAGCGATTCTGTCCACTGGTGCTCTTTGTAGCGCTGGAACAAAATACGGCGGAAAAATAAATAATAAAAACATCAGTAATAACAATAGGTCTTTTGCCTTATGGCAAGAAGCCCTAATAAGAAAAATCGTTATTTTTGAGTTTTTCGGGGTTTTGACGCTTGCATTTGATAGCATGGCAAAAAAACATTTTTTTTTAGTCAAGGTCACCAAGGTCACGTGTCAAGGTCATTTATCTGGTTAGACACAGGAAAACACACTTTTTTTCGCGAGCTAAGACGACATAGTTATTGCATCTAGGTTAAAAAGAATTAGTGTTTCTGCTTTGCCCGGACCCGCTGTATCATATGCGCTGGTTAGATTTGCTGACAAACTTGTCCGTTGTCTGTCCGCATGTCTGTCCGCCAAAATACTCTATATCCATTATCTCGGAAACTATTAGACGTGCAGAGTTGAGATTTTGCACACATCATTCCCTTGACTGTGCGTAATAATGTTGTAAAAATCAAGTCATTGGGATTTCAACTTTTGTTGCTATGGCAACCCCGATAAACGAAAAACTTCAATCCAAGATGGCGGCCAAACGGTTAGAGATATCGAATTTTGACCCCCGCCCAAAAATGTTCGCCTTCACATGACCAAGCCACATGCAAAATATGGAAGCGATTGGATTAATAGTAAGGGAGTTATATGCTGTTTTATGCCGTTTTAGACGCATATTAGATTTCTCCCATTTTCAAAGCCATGTGGCCGCCAAACGATAAAACTTTTGACATACATGTAAGAAGACGAAATGTTAAGCATTTCATGCTGATGCACCATGCCGATTTCCACGTCGTTCTGTGCAGAACTGTAGCAACTACAGCGTTTCAAATGTAGTGTGGCTAGAATCTGCCGAAATCCAATATGGCGGCCAAACAATTCACATTTTGACATTCATCAAAGAACAAAATATGCTCAACATATCCAGTTACAGGACACTGCAAGATTTTAGCTGCGTAGCTGTAATAGTAGTGGTGCTGCGATTTTTTAGAAAATACATGGTAGTTGAAAATAAACAACGAAAGTAAACATCTGAATATGCGTAACTAAGCAAGATATCGCAAAATACTTCCACTTGGTACATCTATATGGTACCTATTCTATATCTGCAAAATTACAATGTTCTGCAGTTAATACTTTTAGAGTTATGGATTGCGGAAAATGCGTACTTCACAAAATCTGCAAATTTCCTTTCAACAGCTTCAATCCAATATGGCCGCCGCATCACGTGACTTTTGATATATGACTAAGAACAAAAATTGTTCACCAGCCAAAAGCAACCTCAGAACAAGTATTTCAAGTGTTGTAGCTGCTAAGTTTGCCTTGCAAAAAAATTCACAGAGAAGTCTGTTTACGTTTTTGAAGACAACTTTTGCCCTAAAGTAGCATCTAATGTGACGGCCATCAAATCCACATAGTCACATTTGACGATGTCGTTGCGTAGGGAGGTGCCTAGAGACAAAGTATGGCAAGTTTGAAAGCGGTAGCTGTTGTAGTTGTAGTGCAGCAGATTTTGGGAGCAAAGTAGTCAGAATTGGGCTGAAAAACAGCAGCAAAAACTTCAATCCCAAATAGCGGCCAAACGGTGCATTTTAGCGACTCGGCGCAACAGATGAAATTGTAGACATTTTGATTGCGCATCTGCTCAAGAAGTTTGGTAGTCATTGCAGCAGTAGTTTTGGAGATAATTGCATTTCAAATTGAAAATTTTGAATTAATTTTGATTTATCTGCCCTTTGCTATTGGACCCACAGCCTAGAGATTTTAATGGGGAATATCTACACCTCGGTGCGCATCTGCCTGATTTTTTTCAAGCGATTCTGTCCACTGGTGCTCTTTGTAGCGCTGGAACAAAATACGGCGGAAAAATAAATAATAAAAACATCAGTAATAACAATAGGTCTTTTGCCTTATGGCAAGAAGCCCTAATAATTTCTTTTGATAGTGTGAAATAAGGCACATTTTTTAACTTTTTCATTAAGATAAGATATTTTATTGCATACCATTCCATTATGGAACAATGGCAATATTCTGTAAACTACATATATATATATATACATAAAAGTTACAAAGATATAGAAATATGTGTAGATGATCTTTATTATAATAAGTAGGTGCTACATAACCAAGGTATATAATAGATCACAGTAACAAGACATATGATATAATGTGTATAACAGTTGCCTAGGATAATCAAGAAATGTATATTTGTTATACATAAGGTAACAAATTATTTCTATACTATTTGGTTGATTATTTTCTAAACACGAGATTAAATTTTTCTGTTGTAAGTTAGACTTTGAAATTTATTATTTTCAGATGAAAGTGAGTTAAAAAGAAGCACCTTACTTCTGAATATTTAGTACAATACATGAAATACTGCTGTTCATCCTCAAGGACTGAGCATTGACTACAGAGACAGTTGTCTAAAGGTGTTGGAGGTCTTGTTCTCCTACTTAGTTCAAGTTGTAGCCTGTGATCACTCAGTTTTAACTTTGTGATGTGCACTTGGTATTTTTTTTTATCTTGCAGTGTTCAAGGTATGGTTCAGATTTAATTTCTGATTTAAATTTTCTGTAAGTTCTAGGTGTATTCCTTGAATTTAGTGAATTTGGTTTATCTTGAACAGAGAATTTTGTACATTTCAATTGGAGGTCCTCCAGAACAGAGGAAGAAGTCAGGTTACTTTCCTTGATGTTAAACATATCTAAGAGGCAGGTGAGTTTATAGTGCCATCCAGTTCTGTATTGGCAATTTTTATTGATTCATTAAAAACATGTTTCAAAATGGTATTTGGAGATTGTAAAATATGTCTGTAGAATTGAACAATGGATTTAATTACTGTGAATAGTTTAGGGTACAAACCAAGCCCTGCTCTACATGCCCAGTTGTGTGTTTGCAGAGAAACTCCAAGAGTATGTTTCCAGAATTTTGTTTGTACTTTTTCAGGAGAGAATTGAATTCTCTTATGAATTTTCTTATAAAATATACACATCCTACTTTTCAGTATTGTATGTCTTGGGAGATAAGTACTGTTGGTTGTATGTAGACTTGACACACTGGCACTGGTTGTGCATGTGTTTGTTACCTCACATCACACCAGCAATGTAAACGGTAAGGAGGTATGTGAGTGTATGTGGGTGTTGTGTGGCCTGAGCAGTTAGTAACGTTTGTTATTGCATGTTGAACTAAAGTGCATATTGCTCCTTGATGATGAGAAAGCTTCCTTAATGTGGCTTATGGTGAGGCTTTCATCAGACTGGCAACCTGTTCTTTATGTAGCTCCCTATTTCCCTCTTTCAGTGGTTGAAGTCATCTTGTTTCCTGTTTTCCCAAGCAAGCAGCCATTAAGATTATTCTGACATTCAGATACATGTGTGTTCTTTAATCTGGTTTAGTTGTATATTATATCCTGTTTGACATTATGTTATACAATATTGGGTGGTCATTGTTCTAAATTTTGTTTTTTAATTTTGTTCAGTAATTGTTCTTTATCATGTTCTTCAATCGTAGTCAGGTATTTATTCTGCCAGATAGATCCAGGTAAACTTACTTGCTTTTTACCCTCAGACATTTTAGGGTTTGGAAATAATGTGAAATGCCACTTTAACCAGGATATCCAGTACAGTAAGTCAGTAGTTTCATATTGGTAAGTGGCACCAACGGATGCTTTGTCTAGCTGAAATTGAGGTTGATTATACAATGTTTTTCAAGTGTCAAGAATACAGGACAGAATCTGCAGATGAATGTAACTTTAATATATCCTATTTCACTTGTGTATTACTCTGGAGCCTGGTGTTTCTACATACTGCTTCAGGCTTGTCACCCGTGATTGATTATGGTGTATTGAAATTGACATCAGTCTAAAGTGTTTTGGTCTACTGTCTTATTGGAAACAATATTGGAATTGAGAAGTTTGTGCTGCAGCTTAGTGTATTAATCTTTGTATTTTTATTGTGTTTGATGATTCAGCTTAAATCATGTATTTTTTATGAGGGATTTATTATTTGTGTCCAAAACTGCATTTTACTGACGAGAGTGAAAACAGTATTAATCAACTAATTTTCATGAAGAGATGCCTGTGTTCAGTGAACTTTTGTTAGGTTGTTGCTTACCATTGAACTTGACCTTGTTTGACCTTGAAATAATCACGTCTGAACTAGATAATCCAGTCACTGGCAACCTGAGTAAAACATCATGTAACATCAAGTAGAAGTCATGACCAAGATCAGAGAAAGACTTTTAGCTGTATCCAGAATAGCTTCCTTTTGATGTAAATTTTTGCATTTGGAGATTTTATGAATTACTAATTTAAAAAGATCTTGAATCACGTAGATCTGACTGATTTAACAAAATTTAATTCATAGCAAACACCAACAAATGTTTTTATGGAAGCGTTTAATGGAATACAGTGAAAATGTCCAGTAGTGTTCTCCAACACCAAGGCTCGAGTAATTAAGCCTTTGATGGCACCACAACAAATCATTCTGGAGACAAAACACTGAAGTAATGCTTCCATGGAGAGAGAACCAAACTCTCTCCTTATTCAACAGGACATCCAGGTTGCCCAGTCACAAATAGGCACTACACTTCACTATTTTCAGTACATATGTCACAAACATATGATGATGGGTTTGAATGCCAGGCTGGACCTAATCATGAGTTTGTCAGAACTGTTGCCTTCACATGTGGGTTTTACTATACAGTCATCTCTTTAAACTTTCCATTCACAGTCTAGCTGTACACCATGATATACCTGGAATACTGGTGGAAGCAGTGTTAACTCAGCCTCATTCATGCATTGATCAACAGACTTCAAACATCATGCCGTCTGCTTACTGTTTACCAGAAACAATTCTGATGGATTGTTTTCTAATCTTTTCTTCCAAAACACCATTGACCTCCTGTTGACCTGTACATGAGCCTGCATCTCTGGAATTCCTCAGCATCTGCAGTACAAGACTGAGGTGTGCAGAAGGTATTCAGGAAGCAAGGTCTGTGATGGAGATGTCGGTGACATGTTTATCCATGGTAGATAAATCAGTAGCTGCATCTCTGGATGTTTGATTGCAGCTAGTGCTTTCATGGTTCTGGTCACACAGTTACAGTGAGTGATTTAATCAACTGTGTTGTTGGAGAAAATTGTATGCATGCTTTATTGATGAGGTGTGACAGGACAGGTTATTAATGGCCAAACTGTCAACAGTTAGTCATCAGCTTGAAATTGTAGGGGGCAGATGAAATATGGTGCTTCTCTGTAGATGCTGTAGTATTCCATTCACATTTTCAGTGAAGATGACTAGCTTTGACCTTGTCCTAAATGGTTTCATGTTTACCCATAATTTCTTGAAGGTCCAGAGTGGGTGGATTCATGCACACTTTACATGGAGAGGTTAATTGTTACCCATGAAATGCTAGGGTTTGTTCCTATCATTTGAAAGGTTCCATGTTTGTCCTCAATGATTTTGTTGTTTTTCCTTCTATGTGACTTTAGAGGTCATAATCGTGTCCTCACGTGTCTTGAGTTAGTCTCTAAAGGTCTTGTGCTAATCTGTAAAGGTATTGTATTTCTTCCTAATAGTCTGGATTTTGTCTGTAAAGGTCTGGACCTTCTCCCAAAATGATTACATGAAGCTTGACATTCCTGTTCCAAACAAACAGTCATTTTCTCACCATTACACATGAATTTGTAATAGCTAATATGTTAGTAATTGTTCAGTCATAGAATCAGTTTTACTGGACAGGTACTGGTTACTGTCCCTTGGTGAAAAAAAGGCTGTAGGTTTGCCAAGATGGTCCTTTTAATTAGTGAAACAATTGGTCAGTTGATCTTTGAATAGATTTCTTAATTGATCTGTATGTCAATCAATTTGGGAAGACTCAGAAGTTGACCTTTGAGTTTCATTGCAAGGATAGATCAAGCCTCTTTCCAGGAAATGTGATTTCGTTCTGTAAATGCATAAGCAATATTTGCCAACTACTTTTGCATCCTCAGAAGTTTTATGCACAGCCATTGTTACTGATTGAAGCTCTTTGTTGTCCACCACAGGACATTATTTACAGATGCTAACAGTTTTTTCTTCCTGACATTAAGGTGTTAAGCAGCCATGCAAGAACTTCTCCTGACATTCAACAAAGAGGGATAACTCGTTTAGTGTCAGGTCCTTGGTATTTATTTAGAAAAAATGGGGATAACAGAAAATTTTTGATTGATCATTCTGCAATGAATCAAGCAAATACTACATCCTGACTGGTTGTTCAGAAAAATCAGATGGCATTGTAGGGCTTTCAATCTTACAGAGATCTGTTCCGATGTGATGAAATCTTTTCACAGTTCTTTGCCTTCAAAGGTCTGAGAAGAAATGCTGTTGTGTCTCTTGGTAATACATGAATCTGGTAAAAATCTGGTTAAAATTATGGTTATCTGGTTGTAACCGTTGCTTTGTCGGTGTTGTGTTTGCTGGTTTCTGCATACTGGTAAAGGTCTATGTTCTGCGTCTCTTGTACATTTGTCTCAATCAAGGCACTGTTTTTCACTCACGTGTGCTGCCATTAACCACTTCCCACGTTCATTGTTCCGGCCATAGAAAACAAGACAGACCCAGATGAACCTTGTAATCACTGGAGTTGTTAGCAGCACCTTTCAGTTCCGAAGGACAAAGTAGTTGGTTTAGTGAATTGTCTAATGTCAGCTTCAACTGACATAATTACAGGCCAGGAAGAAAACAACCCATACTCTGGTATCTGCCTGTCACGTTTATCTTGTCTTGATTTGTTTGTTTCCTGTAATTGACTATTATTACTCTTCTTATCAATGTTTAGAGAAGAAATGAGCTTTTTGTTCTGTGAGATTTATGGAGTGTTTGATGCGCATTGTCATTGTTGATAGGCTACATCTCTAGGATGTAGTTTATTTCAAAACTGAAATAGATAACATTGTCAAGGAGAGATTGCAGTACATATCTTCTTGTGTTTGTGTGTTGTCATTACTTGTTTATTATTTCAGTAAAGCATTCATCATTACAACCCTCACTTATTCTTCTCATGTACTGTTGTAAACAAACATCAGGTCCCCACCCATTTTAGCCCTGACAGGCTGTCCACCTCCCCACTTTGTACTGGCCAAGAAAGAATCACGTTTCCTGACCATAGCTTTCTATGTCTCTTTGTCTCTATATCGTCAAGAGATAAAAGAATTCTTCAGATGAATCCTTGAATCTAAACTTGTGTTTGTCCATTCTATACAGCGGCCTGTTTGATTTGTGTCTACATTGAGCCTTGGTGTGTCCAGCATTTGTTGGTCTCCCTTATCACACCTGATACCGGAGAGATTAATTCAGGCAAGGTAATGTCTTGTCCCTCCCCCAGGTTAATTAAATAAGGGTCTTATCCATTTAATTAACTTAGTGCAGATATCACAGGCTAATAATTTTCTTCAGGTTTACCAGGTGCAGTGTATATTGGAAATGTTCAACTTGATTTTTCAAATGTGAAGTTATTTGGTATGTAGAATTTGAGAGTAAAACGCTATACCTGTGTAATGAAGTCTAGAACTTTATTGAACAACTTCTGGTTTATTACATAGAGCAACATTTGATGTGGATTATTACACTGTTATCAAACTGAAATATGCTAAGATCAAGTTATGTGTGCTTGATAATGGTGTAAAATTCTACATTGAAATGTCTCTTTATGTACCAGTAATAAATCATCCATAAATTTGTGTGTTTCGTTATTGACTCACCAGCTTCTGGAATGCCAAACAAACAATCAGTATTTGTATGTTGTTTCCTCTTTGAGTACATATGCACATGATGTTTTTTTTTATGAATAATTCTTTCTTAGTTAGATTATTTTGATTTGAATACTAAGAGCCCTGTTTATAGTTAACATACGAAATACTGAACCAATTAATTCCTTCATATGCATTTAGTTTCATGATGGTTAATTTAAGTATCATGATTGAAGCTGGTGATGCTTAATATTTTTTGCAACATTTATTTAAATCTTTTTTTCTGTTCATTGTAATTGTCATGTTCAGATCCTAATGTTGATGTGATATAAGTTTAATGCTCTGGAAATCAGTGTAAAACCTAAACTTACTCAACGAATTTTTAGTTGATGAAAACAAACCGAAAGAGTTAGCTTGGTAACTCATGTGGGTTCTTGCTTTGATTGGTGACTTTTGTAAAAAATTTCCCTCCTGCCCTTTTCTGAGGACAAAAAAATCAGTAAAACAAAAAATAGAATTGGTCTCTCCCAATTGATGTTTTTCTTTACTGTAGCAGGTATATATTGATTTGGACATAGATGATGGATGCCCTGTTCTTACATCTACAACTGTGTACCATGTTATTAGACTGATTACATGGATTTATCAGTTTTAACTGAAGTCAATGTAAATGGGTCACTTTATGTAAATCTATTGGTGATAGATATTTGGTCTGTCTTGAAATAGTCTGCACGCTCCTTTTAGGTGCAGAAGGATGCAATGAAGGACAGCAAGTAGATCCTTGTCTCACTCAATGTATAATAATTAATTGACAGTCATAATTCTGCTGAGAAGATTGATAGTTATTGAAGTGGCAATGAAGCGTCTTTGTTGCTATAACAACTGGCAGTCTAGACATGGTAATATGCTTGTCGGTGGGGTGGCAAGTCCCCTCCCTCGCCCTTCTCACTGTTGTCAATACATCATTCTTCATGTTGCAAGTAGGCATGGACTCTCCATTAACAACGGTTCATCAGTTCTGCAGCAGCATGACTGGTTGCTGGCAGTCTGTTCATGCCACACCAACACCCACTTGTTCATGCTGTGATTGTTATTAATGTATCTTAGCAGCACAAGTAGATGAAGAGTGACCATTACTGACCACTCAGATCCATCAACCTCCCAGCAGTACTGCAGATACTCCTAAACATCTTGTGAAGGAAGAGAGTGGTCTCCCTTGGCTCCATGTCTCATGCATCCTTTAATCTTCTTCTTCTTCTTTGTACAAGCGACCACACATACACAGGTATGCACATTTTCATATGAGGGAAATATTCTTAAGTACAACGTTAAACCCCTTTTTACCTGACCTCTTATTCATGACCTAAGGTGAGGACAGACTACTGAGATTCCCTCATCTCCCAGTATTATGTGCAACTGGTAACTGATCATTTCCACTAGAAAGTCTCAGAAAAATGGGATTTCTGCTGAAAGACCAGCATATGACACAACCACTAAGAGTCACTTCTTCCAGAATTCCAAACATACCTCATCTGTTTTTGTCTAGCAGGTAAGGAGTTGTCCTTTTCTACTGGAGAGTTGTACAGGATGGGAGATAATCCTGTGGCAGGATCAGTACAAATGGGAGGTTTACCACATGCCAACTAAGTGCTTGCTAACACAACTGAAATCTTTGCACATTGACTATTTTTGGTCAACTGGACATAAACCTGAGCATCTGACTTCAGTCACAGCTCACTCTAAATAATTGCCAGCTCACATGGAATACTTTCTTCACGAGACATCGATGATGGAGTGGACGTTTTTTTTATATTTTTTTCAGCCTTATTGTATCTTCTAAATGAAATGAAGGTCTGACTACATAAAAGTTTTAAATTAAATTCTGTGCAAGACATTATAGTCTGTTGAATGAAAAATGTGTTGCTTATATTACAGAATCTGATCCTTTTTTAATCTCGGAATATGGCCGCTAGGAACTTGTTTTGATGCTTGTGGATTGGCACCTTCTCTAGTCAGTCGTTCATTTCCCTTCATTAACTCATGAATTTATCAACCATTACTTTCATTCACTTTTGTACTCTTCCTTCCTCATGAACACAATTAATACAGTAGGCTCTCTTTCTGAACTTATCTTAAACGCTCAGAAACTCATTCTCTCATTATATAGTGAACTCATATTACACCCTCATATTAATTCATGAACTCATCCATTTGCTTGCCATTTCATTAAGTCATGGACTCACTCATAAACTGACCATTTCATTCAACTCTCTCTTGAACTTATCCCCTCATTCATCATCTCACAATCACCCATTCATTTATTCCTACAGAATCAAAAGCAGTAGTGAATGTGATGAGTATTCCATTATTTACAGATTATTGAGATGATACAGCTGCAAATCCTGAAAACAACATTCTCCTGCCTGTGGTAGAGTCAACAAAATGACATTCTACAAAACTTGTTTCAAATACTTAGCACTGCACAGAAAATATTTCAAGAAAATGTTTCCAGTAATCATATTGTGATTCCGTTCCACCCCATCAGCCCGATTTAAATGGCTTCTCACAACACCTGAACCCAACAAATGACACTTTCTCAAAATGTAACAGTCATTCCAAGAACAAAACCATTACATTTCCATCACCTTGACGACTGTTATAGGATTTATGAAGCTGATATGTGACCTTAGGGAGGTGGTAATAGACTGCCATCTCTATCTCCACACAACTACTTGTTCATGCACCACCAGTCTCACGTAAAGACAGTGTTCAGATGTACACCATGGACTCAGGGCTTTCTGTTCCTGCTACTGTAAATCTGATTAATGTGATGTGTCTTGCCAGAGAGATGGCTCGGTCAGCTCTGCTTAAAATTCCATTTTGAAGGCAGAGTAACATTTGTGACAAACAGTAGATATAAATTTTTTAAGAGTTTTAAAATTTTGTTTTGATTCTACTTTAGAATTTGTGACAAGTTTGGAATGACTTAAACTGTTACTGAGCATGTTTGATGGATGGTGTCTGAAGGGATTTATGATGGATTTTTATCACATTCACTGTGGTGGATTGTTTATTTCATGACTTATATGCGTAGGTGTTTGGAACATGCAGATATCTCATATCACATCATTTACCACCATTCAGCCGTTATTAACTGTCAACTGTACTCAGTAGCAGTGACTGGTTCCCTGTGTGATTTCTGCAGCATTTTATCACCATGACGGTTACTTTTGTCTCAGAAAATCTGAAGCTATCAAAATGTATGACTTTAAACTGAACCAAAGCACTTGTAATCAGTTGTGAAATTTTCATTTCACTCGGCACTTCTGACATACCTGACCCAACAGAACATCATTTTGCTACGAACACAGATTGCTTTACTCTGGCTCTGTATAAGAATTGAGTGTAATGTGTTTATGTAACTTTTAGGGGAGAGGGATAGCTCAGTAGTTTGCTCATCACGCTGAAGATCCAGGTCGAATACCCACATAGGCTCTATGCATGAAGGCCATTTCTGGTTTCCCCTGCCATGATATTGTTGGCATATTGCTAAAAGTGGCATAAAACCCAAATCACTCACTCAGTTACATAACTTTTAACTCCCCTTCATGATTCTTCATTCACTCATTGGGCCTATACTGATATTTTTGCATTTGAAACCTGTTAAAGTCTAGATGCAGCAAATTGTAAAGAGTAGTGGATGTTAAATTATTTCGCCAGCATTTGGACTAATTTGTACCTCAGCTTCCATGCTGGTGAAGGATTTTTTTTGATAGTTAGGCAGATAGATGTCTGTTGCCTACTGTCTCCTGACACCTTGGCTTGATTAGACCTGTGCAGACAGCTGAGGGACTGCTCATAGCTGTGTCCATGGAGGATTGTCGCAACAAGAAGTGATGCATCTCTCATGTGCTACTTCCCTTCAACTATCCTCCTGACAAAGTAGATGACAGGAAAGTGGCAGATGTTTATGTTCTTGAAAACTATTTTTGAAACTTTGTGTTTAATTGGGAAATCAAGTTTGTCTTTTAAGTGTATGTTTTTTTTATGAAACAGTTTTGTCTTGATTTGGCTAACCTTTCATTTCTGCTGACTTTAGGGAATTTATATTTTGTATTGATTTATTCCATTTTTCATGTATTGCATTAAGTTTTCTTGTTGAATTAGTTTTTTCTTAATGTTTGGGAGAAGTAAGTAACTTCAGACAGGATATTTGAATAATGATTTTTAGTATTCAAAACCTATGTTTTCTCAAACAAAATTCCTGAATTCATGTTGACCGTTCTGTGTGCCCAGCTAAACTCATGGCTTCAAAGGAAGTCTTCATTGTGGGCCAGACCTCAAAGGGGAGCATACAATGTCAGACTGTGTATCCATATCCATCATCTGTGGACACTTTATGTAAATGTAGCTGCAGCTATGGTAGCCGAATTCTATGCAGACATAATGTTTCATTTGATGTGTTCTTCCTCCACGGTTGATGGTGAATGATTCCTTGTGGTTGTCGTTCTTTGATCTGTGTCTTAAATTCAGAATTTCCCAAAATTTGTCAGTCAGGAATGAAAATGGGACCTTGTTAATCTGATGAAAGAATGTGAACTTTTTATGTAAACTCTGTGAAGAAGAGTATTGATGGCCATCTCACCAGGCTTGACTCTAGCCTGTGGAACAACCTTGGAGGGTGTTGTTTTTCAGATCAGTCAAAGACTTTGTCTTTTTTATTTTGAGTGAAATGCATGAAAGTAATTTTATCGTCCTTGTTCAGAATTGTAAATCATTGACTTAAATCACCTCCTACTTACTAGAATACATGAAAGAATCTCATTCTCATTGACGGACATAATTATAAACGAGCTCTTGGTCACCAACAACCTCCACTGGCGACATCAGGGTTGTCATGATCATCATAACCATCTATTGTTGTTTGACGTCATCACAGGTCCCAGCAATCTTAGTTCATGACAGTCCATGGATCAGGTGGGAACTGTATGGAAGTAGTAAAACCAGGTGCAGACATTACAGTCTGTGTTTGTTCTCCATTATCCCCAGGAGGTACTGTGTATGGGAGATACATTTGAATGTCATGCTGTGCAGACCATTTTCATGAAGGGGGTTGACCTGATGTCACAATTCAAATCCCTGTGGCACTGAAACAATGCTGCTTTGGTTTCACTTTACAGACAGAAATAATTTGAGCTTAAATCTTGGATTTCATTTTTTCGAAAATTGGTTTTCTTTCACTATTCAGTGTACATTAAACTTTGTTGATAAGAGTTTAAAATTCCTTTTCAGGCATTATAGTGTTATACTTTTCTCAATGACTGCTGATATTCAATTTCAAACTTTATTCTGTATAAACTGCTGATATGTTTAATATCAATGGACACCTAGAGGAGATTCTGTATGTCTTCCTTGCTTGTGAAGAAATGGTTTGGTCACTCAACCCAATCTATTTCCAGAGACAATTCTTAAGACCTATGTGCAGTATTGGTCAGTAGGTCTAATTCTTTCATTAGTGAATTCATCTCAGGATGAGGTGCTCAATTCCTTCGCTGTCCAATAAGTATTTTCGAGTGTGTGGTACACACTGTATTGTGCTGTGAATGGCACATGTAGGTTTGCCAGTGTTAGTGTCGAGACTTGCAGATTGATTGGCCGTCATGTTCCGTGAGAGTGGAGGGAAGGCGTCCTATCTGTGGTTAAATTAAGATCTCCTCACTTCAATAGAATTAAAAGATCAATTGCTTACTGATTGGGTTGGCTTGACATTTCTTGGAAGATTGTTTAGAAGGGGTTTAAGTTTATTCAGATCAATTGAGATTAATTCTTTCTAGATCTCACAGTCTTCAAGTCATGTTGAATAATTAAGATAGTGATCCTAAATTAATAATAGGATTTGAATTTCGATTAAATTTTTATGGAAACAGATTTTTATATGAAGTGGCTGCAACATCTCCAAAATCATGATTTTTTTTGTACTTATGTTATTACTGATAAGTCTGTCTGTGCTCTATAACAAAATGGCACATTGAAACTGAAGTCAGTTCTATATAGGAGGGTTGTGATTTACAGGAACAAATCTCCACATAGCTACTGTGTGTGAAACTGGTTTTGTTCTTTGTGTCCCTTGCTGTATGTCTTTGATATGATCTAACTAACATATTCAATATATGTACATCTGTATATCTACCTCAGAACAAACCTAAAATTGGGTATTTCTGATTAAGAAGTGCAATCTGTTTTGGCAGATAAGTGAAAATGTTTATTCTCTAATACTGATATTACATATTTAATGTTCCATCCTGACTCTCGATATCATATGTTCGCAATTCAGTCCTATGATTATTACATATCTTCATCAAATCTTGATCAAGCATTTCTTCCTTATGTGTAGATCCTACAATTCTGTGAATGTGACCCCATGTGACCCCTCTGCTAGCAGCAGACGTGTTTGATCTCAGTTCAATGCTGCACATTTCTTGTATGTTTGGATGGGCCTGCATGGCAGACTTGCCCGGAGTAAAGACAACAACAGACAGTATATGACTTCCTATTGGCCTCATATAGCACAGCCTGTGTTTGTTTTAATGTCCACTGCAAGATTCACCTCTGCCTCCATCTGCTGGGATGAGGAAGGACTGATGGGTCTTATACCAAGCAGAAACATCATGGTGAACTTGTCTGTAAACACCAGCTTTCGATTTAGATTTGATCAGAAACATGGAAAATCAATTGAGTGTGTTGAGACAGGTTTTGTGGAACTGTTTGTGAGCCGGTTTGAAAAAGGGGATAGAGAACTATTCCAGGGAACTTCTGTGTTAGGCAACTCAAGGATAGTTGGCACTGAAAGGGCAAAGGGTAGTGATGGCATCATGCAAAGCTATTAGTAAATTGTTGGTTGCATGTCGAGTTAGGGGTTCCATGGAACCCAAAGATTAGGCTTTGAGAGTCCTGTTTCATCAACGTTGCATTGCGTAATGGTGTCCATTGTCATTCATAGCATTGGACTTGACATCAGGGCTATTGCCGCTGACTTAAGTTGTTTACACTGATGTAGTCTTGACGTTTTCGTCAAGAGGATTATTTTAAAGCTCATGATGTAGATGAGGATGGTCATTGGAAGGTATAAGTGAATGCTACTGATGGTAACTAAGTCTGGACCAAACATTCCAGTAGGATTGCTGGGGAAATACTCTAATGCTCATCCTCCATTTTGGAGTTTTTACTTCTTCCCATATTCCCCTTTGGAGTGTTCCTTGAGAGGCCATATGATTGTGGTAATAGTGACAGTTGTGTAATAATGAGGATCATTGTAATGATCAGAATGATCAAACAAAGTACATTTACTTTAGATATGGTTATTTTTGTATTTAAATGAAATTCTTTCTTTTTTTGTTAAACAAATTTGAGACATTATGGTAGTAGGAGTAATCAGTTTGGATTCTGAAACAGATTCTACTTTGTACAAAAGACTCAATGAAGTGAAAATACAGTGATTCCACCATTTGCTAGTATGCTGACCTTTTGGCAACTTGACATTAAATTTTAATTTAGCTAACTCTTTAGTTTAGAGCGTTATTTACTTGATGATGATGATGATGATGATGATGATGATGCTGATTGATGATGATGACATATTTCTTGAGGATGAGTACATTTATCCTCCTTCACAATGACTTTCATGCATACAAGTTTGGTTATCGTGCACCTTCCCCTTTTTCAACAAACTGCTCTTACAATAAAAGGCTACAGTGAAAATCCCAGCATATTGAAAGTCCTTACAAATGATTATTGTTCAACACAGACGATGCAACCGACACATCACTACCTTAATATAAAGACCAGTTTAGGTGGGCAATCCATAGGTTTCAATAAAACTGTCAGAGCACTTCTTCTCCCTCAGCAATGTTCAGAGAGGAATGTTATGTAATCACTGTGGTAGCACTGTTCGGTCGCCTGACTCTCTTGCAGCTAAATTGGTACTGATACCAGATATTCACAGCAGATCCAGAAGTCAATTTCGTAATCTAAACACATGATTTCACGTCCATACCTGCTTGAAAATGACACGTTTGTTCTGGGACGTAAGGCGATTAGCAGAACAAACCATTTCATCTGTGGTGTTTAAACTAGAAATCCCTTGCTGTCCGTGTTACACCGCAGTGGAAGGCAAACTGTTTGCCTCCATTTTGAGTGCTTGGTTCTATCACTATCATGGCCCATCCACAACACCAGGTGTTGGTTGACATGGAGAAATTGGCAGGCGAATTGTTATTAAGAATGATTTGTTGGCAAGTGAAGGACCTTTACATGCTTTATTGGGAGCAATTCAGCAAAGGCTATAGGCGATGTCTTCAATCACAGTCTGATAGGTGTTATCCTCCTGTTGACTTGTTCTCATAGATGGATCTAGATTTCAGAAGTCTTCAGCATGTGTTTTTATAGACCAAGTAATCGATTATGAGTTCTTTTTATCACTTTTCACTTTTATATCATGTTTTGCATGACAGATATCAGCTTTATATACATCTATCTCACTGCATCTTGCAAGGGTTGGTTGTGTAGTGTAGTGGTCAAAGCATTGACTCGGTATACTGAAGACACAGGTTTAATTCCCCACATGGGTACAATGTGTACTCATATTTCTAGTCTTCCCTGATATCATATTGTTGGAATATTGCTAAAAGCAGGTTAAAATCATTCTCAAGTCACTTACTGATTTACAACTGCTAAATGGCACTTCTTTGAATGAATATGCTTGCTTTCATCTGTTGCAGAAAAGATCTGATTACAAAATTTAGCCTTTGGTTAACTTATTCCTCAGTAGAAAGGTTTTCATGATGACCTTTATGATGATGATGACCTCGTTGATAATTTTTTCCCTGCTAGTGATTCATTTCTGGTGACCATTTGTAATATATACAAACTGTCACCTAAGACTTTTTTGTTCTGTCATGTCATTGTTACATAATTTTCTAAGCATTGTGACGTTTTGGGGTGTGTTTTTTTCTGACTAGTATTGATCTTTCTTTAAGAATCACAATGTAAAATCTCCTAATGACTCATGCTGCAACTTTTATGATCGTTTTCACCACGGAAAAATCAATCATAAAAAGGCTTCTTGACTAGAGCACGCTTCATTTAAAGAGCTCAAGTCTCTCGCTTCACCCAGCACGACACCAATGGAGTCAACAATGGTTAACAGTTGAATCACTGAAGTTCCAGCACTGCATGACAGCATTCAGACAGATAGCATGTTGTTAGCACGTGACTTTCATGTCTGGTTTCTTGCTAAATATTTAGAAACATGGCACCATATGGGTTTGTATTGACAGACGGAATGGTTGAGCCATATTGAGGTCTTCGGTTACATTCCTGTGGCAGATGGCCGGACAGATGGTTGATCCCGGAAGGACAGAAGACCATTGCTGGAATGAAGATACACTTCCATATATGATAAGCTGTGTTTCTTTAGATCCAGGGTATCTGTGAATCAGGGGATATATAGTAGATATTGCCTAGGTTGTTTGAATAATGCTGTCAATGTTTATTTGTCTTGAAGGATGGGCCCAAATATTTAAGATAGTTTTTAAAGAAGGTATATTTTGTTGTTCAAATGACTAACAGCTTGACATGGAAATCAAGTAATAATTTGTTTGTGTCTGCAGGATAGAAATATTTAGGTCAGATTTATTGACTGTTTTACAGGTTTGTTTAACCAGTTGTGACAATTATATATATGAGTAACTGAAGAACAACAGATACGAACAAGGAAAAATACTTGGCATTCATATCTTAGTGGTAAGTGTTACACGCTTGTTGACTTTTAAGGACAAATATTTTACATCCAACAAAGCTACAGCTTGGTAGGGTTTAAATGTAAAGTGTCACTCACTGAAGCAGATGCTGTTGAGATAATGCTTCTGCAACTCTCCACTCCCAACGGATCTTAAGACCTACCTGTTCAGTACCAATAGATTGTAAACATGTTGTGTTGTGAATCCATATTGATATTATTATTCTCTCTACTTGATTTTATAGGTATTTCCCAGTGATGTTTTAAAATATCAAAGAAATTTATGTAGTAGATTGTAAGCAAAACAGCAACAGTGAGGTAGCATAGTGTGAAAGGTTTTGCTGATCATGTTAAAGATCTCTGTTTGATTCCCCATTTAGGCACAATGTGTTAAACCCATTCCTGGTGTCCCTGCCTTCATATTTGATGGAAGATTGCTAAAAGCAGTGTAAAACCCTACTCACTCACTGACCTCCCACCACATGTGCATCACATCAAGCTGTTCTCCAACAAAAACCTGACAGTCCCTAATGTAACTGAAATGCTCTTCAAAGTGGTATTATGTTCTCTCTGTCTCATAAAGTCTGACAGAGGTGCTCCACTATTTTGATATGTTAAATGATTGTTATTCAAGGAAAATAGTGAAGAAATTAGTGTTCCTGATGAGAACAATTCCTTCTCACAGATGCTACAAGTCCATGATGGTTTTAATGTCATGTTTTATTATCATCATTTCTGCTTTTGATCACGTATGTTAAACCAAACTAGTGATCACTCGTTATTTATGTAGACCTATAATCCCCATGGGTGTATGTCCCTATTAAGTCCAAATGATGAATCATCAAGACAACAATTGCAGTTTATCAACTAAACATTATGGCAAAAATATAATCTTACCCCAAATAACAGAGAAATTTTGATCATACTAGTAATCTGATAGATACAGTGATGTTCGCAGCTGGAGTGGATTTGATGATAGAGATTACACATTGTGCATCAGAAATGTAGAATTGGCGAATGAAATATGCATTGAAAATGTGATGATGTACAGTAATGGTGGTTATATAGATTTGGTAAATTGCAGGTAATGAGTTGCTGGTCTTTGATATTGATTAGAAATCAGGTTGAAATTGACATTTCCGCTCATTTGACAAAATATTTCTCATGGATTACTCAATGATTGCAGTCATCTGGCTATTGGGAATGATCTGATAAGCATGTCTAACATTTCAGTTTCCGACATGGATCTGTGTCCTTCATCACACTAAATGACCCATATTATAAACTTTACCTATTTGAGGAATTATATCTTCAATTTTCTCATATGTATTTTTCATAATTACTTATTGTAATAAACTACAGTATTTTCTGTGACAAAATGGTGTTGTGGACCACTGGTAATATACATATGAGAATTAAGAATATAGGCATTTAACACTGCCATGACAGTTTGTGTGTACTTTGTGTTCAAGGTGTCTGTACATTTCCAGCAGTGTTTTTGAATTACCCTAGTTACACATGCTGTGATATATATATCTCAGCAACTAAACAGTGTAAGTCTACGCGTCCAGCAATTGCTTCAAGTGGCAAGGACCTTGCACTGTCAGTAAATCATCAGAAAACCTAATTAACACTGGTCTGAAAGACCAAACTTGTCAGAAGGTAAAAGCAAGTTCCTCTTGTAGGCGCTGTGCCAAGATGGTGGATAGTCTGGTTTCTTCGGATGGATCTTTGGCATTCGTCCATGAGGAGATGTGGTTTTAATTCTTAAAGACACCTTCCATGTTTTCTTTCAAAAGTTAATCTGAAACGTTTGATCTGGAAACGTGTCATTACCTGGATTTCAAATAGAATTTGTGTGTGTGTGGTAGAACTATTTCTAGTTAGCGGTCAGCTGGGCATGCTACGAAGGCTTGGGTTTCCACAGTAATTAGCATGATTCTTCCACCTGGCCTGTGGTGAGAAATACGATACCATTAGAATCTTACTCAGCCTTTGAAGTCAGCATGTTTTCTAAACAACAGCATCATGAGAGAATATTAATGTGCTTGGAAGTCTGTAGATATAAATGTTTTTTTCAGAGGCTGTAAGTTGATTTTAAATTTAACATTTCAGTTTTGTTCAACAAAAATCTATCAACACAGATAAAGTCAAAGTTGTATCAGCACTCCAATGTTCAGATTTATACATGAAAATCAAGGGTTCCTAGCATTGCAACAATGGTGTTTAAAGCTTTATTGTGTCTAGTCAAAGGTACAAAAACAAACACTTGAGATCAGAGACCATATAATAGATTCTATTTGTCAAGATGAAATGAAATAGGGTGTACCCTTATGTACAGGATTGTGTTCGCTGTATATAGTGACATCATGTATATGCTGGACTCTGTTAGGACCTTCAGTTGCTGGCATTAAGAAAATGTAAGTGTGGCATGCTATCCACTCCACCAAGACCTAAGAAGATGAGTCCTTACTGACTGCAAATCAGCCCTTTATATCTCAGGCTTATTTCTGTTCTTTCCTTTACAACTGTAAGAGAACATATGTATGGTACAGACATTAAACAAAGACAAAATAATACAAGGATACTGGTGAGAAACCAACAGTTGCACTGAGTCTTTTTATGTCACATGAATCACTATAAAGATTCAAATATAAATACCCCTAATTACTTATGCTATGATTTACATATTAATTGGATGATAATTGCATAACACTTTGTTATTGTGAAGAGCTTTGTACCAAGTTGGCGCCCTGTTACACAAGAGTTGGCAGGGCTCATGATGAATTGATTGTGAATGTAGATACCCAGATGAATCAAAGGTCAAGGTCACAATGTCCATCGTCAATAAAGTCTTGGGGTGAAAAGTAGATGTAACATCACAGTCCAGATTATTTTACATGCATAGTGGTATACATCACAATATGTTGCTACTTATGCTAGCCCACTATACCTTTTTACAGTGTCATCCCAGTCTGTTACCAAGCAACAGTTTAATATCATGGATACCCTACTCCCAGTACTCCAACTCTGCTGATCTTTGTTCCATCCTGTTAGTGCTGCTAAGCGGGGTACCAACTTCCAATATTTTCGGTATGACGGGGTCTTCCCCGTCTTCCTACAGATACTCGTCCACTGTAGCATGAGGTGGTCATTGTCAGTGAGGTGTTAAGATTGTCTGAAGTGTAGGGGACCAGTGCTTGGCCTCTCTCCAGGCTCTGCTCCAGGCAGTCACAGTTGTTGATGTTGCCAGTTTCAACAGTGTCCAGACTAATGGATTGTTGGTTTAGCAATCCATGTTGTTTCAAGAGGCTACTAATGACATCATGTGGTCAAACTCAGTGGTGTGGTCGATGCATATCATTCTATAACATTTGTGTAGATCGATGTCCAGTTATAGACACCAAGCCAATGATGCCAATTGCTGAATAGTCCAGTATTTACCAACCCCTGGCATGCAGCAAGAGTTAAATAGCAAACACAAAAAAAAACAACTTACTTGTCCAGTAGGAAACACACGGCAACATTCTCCACCCCCTGCAGTTCCAGGTCAGCGATAACATCTATATCTCCCTACTACACACCAGGGGATGTGATTTGGTCAGCTATAACTGTCATGTCCCGGTCTTGCTGTTCTTTATCTAAACCAAGACTCTCTGGGACTTGATTTACTGGAAGGGCTATAGCAGCAGGCTCATCCCAACACTCACCCTGTGATCCCAACACTCACCCTGTGTCTGTCTGGAGCCTCCTGAACACTGTGGACAGTCCCGATCCCCTGCCCCTGCGGGAAGTGTGCCTTGGAGAGTATGCCACACTGTGCTGCATGTCAAAGGAAGACATATGGTCATTAAGCTAGACAACATGAAAGCTTGTAGTTCCCCTGACTTAACTGTAAAGGTATACTCGCTGTCAGTGTGAGGTCTATGTCCACCGAGTCTAGACCTTCTAATAAATGCCCTGCTTGTGCAGGCACACTGAGGCATCCTGATCATAACTACCAAGTGTTAGCTTATTGTTAGAATGTCAGGTTGGAATTTACACACTAGTTGAGTGATGTAAACAAAGTCAATATGCATCAAAGCACATGATTAAAGCAGAAAATGGCTTATAACAAAGCTAGTTCTGTTTCAGCTATAGAAATGAACATTGTCCCTACTTGAAGTTTTCTTAGGAAAGTGATGATTCTGAATGTTAACATTTTTACTGATAAATATATGTGCTTCAAGTCTGGTTTAGCATATCAGGTTATTCATCTTCTCCGTCCTTGAGAATCTCAGGACTTACAACATGCTGCATATTATTTTTTCCTTAACAATTAGAGGTAATGCCATGAAATCTGCTGTGTGGCAGATGCAGCATTAAGTTGTACCAACTTACTCACTGGCTGACTGACTGACTGACTCACTCACTCACTGACACACTCAGAAGAAGTAATGGAAACTTGAACATGGATTAGATGGTCTGATGGGTAATGCACTATAACATTATGCTTACACTCAGTCAATACATTCAACTGGCTTAGCAATTTGAAGCAGCTGCAACCTACTCAAAGATCTGAAGCTTCTTTTAGGCTAGTTAGTTGTAAGACCTGGCCAGTTTAACCTGGAAATACCTCCATGGAATAATGATTGGCAAGTCCCAGAATAGACAAGTCAGACCTTTCATTTTACGTGACAATTGTGGAAGAACTTTTCAATGTAAGAGTTCTGATACTTCTTTACCTACATGCTCAACCTTTCAGCAGTCACTCACAGATTGCCATGATGTTCATATTGATATGGAACCCAAAACTCAAACTTAATGTTCAACAACCAGTTTTACATATGGTCTGTTAGTAACACTTAAACAAGGAAGTTGGACATGACTTGCTAATCCCAAGATTAATGATGATACTGAAGTTGTTTTATTGAAAACACATACTACATAGGATATAAGTATTAGCTATGAGTTTGTAGAGGACTCAGATTCCAGTTTGTTGTGAGGAACATTGAACATGTGGTTTCATTCACCTAACTGATGCCAGTGTCCTGCTGAAGCCTGTTGAGCTGTGGTGACCCATTAGGAATTGAAGAGTCATGGAGATGAACTGTTCAAATGGCAGACAGATGGCCAAGTGGAACTTCTCCATCCTCACTTAGGTTTCGGTCACAAGACAAAGTTGTGGATTAAGTAGCTCTAAGATGCATGAGACTAGGAATGTGATCTATCTACACGCTTCCAGACATCTTCTGTGGAATGGATAGACCAGCAGAACCAGCTTTCATCTTCTTTGTTTACTCAGGATAGAGACTGTGGAACTAATCATTACTTAATGGTTGGGTGACACCATTGTTCAAGTGTTAGCCTATCATCCTGGAGTAATGAGTTCAGTATTCTTTGTAAATATGAACAGTGAATGTTTTGAATATGATGTGAGTAGACTTTTACTAAAGGTGCCTTAAGATGCTGAAAACTTCTTAAAGTCTTTATGTGAATTGAATATGTGACTGTTGAGGTGATTCATCACACAAATGATTTCAGTGTGGGGAACTTGCACTTACAAACAAGAATTGTGGAGTGACTGCCCATACCTTCCATGTATGTACTCTGTTGTTTTGTAGCTCTGGACATGTGGAATGTATGAGGATAACCTGACTGATGTTGAATATCTAATTATAACAATGCAAAGGAATGGTATTCTATTCAGGGAAGATAAAATGTTCCTTAGGAGATAGCATATTTTTGCAGAGAAACTCTCCCATGAAATACATGAATAGATTTTTACATCTTTAAGGATCTGCTAGTTGGCTATGAAATAATCCTGCCCAGTGTGGTCAATAAAGACTGCATAAGTCCTTTGATGCATTATTCAACAGATGATCAGTTGCACTTTGGTGTGTCCTTTCACCTTGACCCTTTTGTCTGGTGAGTTGACTACCATCTACAGCCACTTGACACAAGACATAGGTCGCACCACAACTGTCTCCAAGTAGACGAGATTGATATTGAACTGTTGTGAAGATACTGTAGGATTAAACGGATCATTGGTGGTCACTGAAACCAATTTGGCTGCTATGTCAACTGATTGGGTCTCATAATTATAGTCTGTGGTAGGGGATCAACACTGATGGCAGTCATTCTGTTCTTCCTTGATTACTGCAGGACAAGTGAGAATGATGCCATAGATTGTTTGAAACTGCAAAGTTTCAAATTAAATACAGGCATCTAACCCTCAAATATTTTGTCTGGACACTTGGTATTGTTGAGATTCAGGACTTTGACCTACAAGGATCTATGGGTCTTTACAAATGCCCTTGTACTAATGAAGAAGATCCTAACCTTATTCTGTCTCAGCCAACACCGCTATATAATTGGTATCATAAAGGACACATCTTAACTCTCCACCTTGGTATTTCAGAATGTAGACATTTGTTATAGTCCTAGGCCAAATGCTAGAAAAGTCCCTATCATTGAGGATCTCTCAGCAGCAGTAAACATGTTATTTGGTAATTAGTATGACACCCCCCACCCTCCAAAAATTCTTGTTGATGTGGAACTAGCTACAGGAGGTATCAGGTTACTAAAAACTAACTGGGTTCAGTCCACTGTTGAAACAGTGTCCACATGTTCATAGACAAACTGCTTGAGTATTGATCACATTGTCTAATGTGTGGTGACAAACACTGGTAATCAACATGGTCAAGATATGGAGTATGGGTGATAAGGCTGGATGTATCATATTACCTAAGTTTGATGCTTTATGTACATTTGGCCAAGGAGTAGTTACTGAGATACGCTGTGTGTTCATAAAAGTGACTTCAAGTTATATGGTACTTATAGTATTTGGTCACCAATGGCATTGATTCACACACATGTAAGATGCTTTGTGTATGTATCTGGGGGACTGCTGATGTTTATGTGTGTACCTGTGGGATTGTGGAACCATGTATCTGTGTTCCTATGTACCTGTAGACTCGTTAATCCCTGTTCTGGTATACCTGTCCACCTGCTGGGTGGTTGGCCTGTACACCTGTTTGGCTGTCTACCTGTATGCTTGTGTAGCCATTAATCTGTATTCTAGTATACCTGTTAGGCTGTTAGGCTGTGTACCTGTATATTTATGTTGTTATTAACTTGTTTTCTGGTGTACCTTTGGGGTTGTATTCCTGTGTACTTGTCTACCTGTATATCTTTGAGGCTGAGGGTACAAGTGTGACCATGTAAATATGTGACTATATTCAATTGTTTGTGTCATTTTTTCAATATATCAAACCATATCACTCTTGCTACTTCCTTTCTCACCCATTCAGTGTTGTTGATATTTGCAGAGTTTGTTAGAATAATTTTCAATGTCACTACAAAGCCATTACAGGAAAATCACTCCAGTTGAGAACTTATTTTCAGCATTAAAGTTTAATACCTCCTCAGGCTATGGCAGTCAGAAGTGGCAAATTTGATCCTTCTGGATAGATTGTCTTGGAAATAAAATGTGTGAACAATTTTTTAACCGATCTCAATTTCCTACAAGATCATCCAAGTTCAACAAGTCAGAAGAATTCCTTTTCAAGAGTTCTTTGTGAATTGAATTATGCTAACCGGGGGAAAGGGTTTTCAGTCCTTTCTGGGATTGAAGTTTTATTTTGAAAATTGCCTAGATTCTCGCGGCGTTTCTCAGAGACGACCTTGAAATTCAATTGTGAAGTTCATGATGAAGTTTTTGTTTGCTTAAAGACAAAAAGATGTTTGTGTTTATTGATTTTGGGAATAAGTGGTTTAGCTGTGTGGAAAATCCAATATGTTTGAGGCAGTAGTTTGGAGAATTTAGTGACATCTTTGGAGTTTTTTGTACAGTTGAAGTGTTGTTTGCAGGGTGTCAAAACCTGTGTTTTCAGTTTCCCTTCTATAAACGGTTTCATCATCGTTTCTTTGTAGAATTTGAAATTAAATCCAAGTATGGATAAAATATATATTATGATTCCATTTTCCAGTGTAGTCACATGATACTTGGTTGTGAAAGTGAGAATTTGGTATAAATTTATAAACTGAATGATAAACATGTTTTGCCTTTAGATAAGCCAATCAGATTTGGTATAGTTTTAAATTCCCAAACCATTTTGTATGCAAACTGAAGAGTACTCATGGGATGCTGATTTCTACATGGTAAAAGGTACTTGTCTGTTTCTGAGTTAGTCAGGGGAATCCTGGAGAAAATGTCTAATGATAACCTCTTATTAAGAGTGAATACGTCAAGCATTTGGGGCTAAGCTATAGCTATAATTGATAGAGAATAGCCTCAATCGGCCAGACAGGCCCTGACAATAGAGTGGTGAGATGATCAATACGCTGACTCGGCATTCTTGGGCTGCACATCTCACAAACGAGGTGAGAGAGATGTGCGCTGAGTGCTCCAAGAAAATGAAAAATCGTTGTCTCATTATGGCACTACCTTTAGCTGTTGCTAGGCTTTCTGAGCTTGGATTTCATCTGCAGGGAATTTTAATTGCTATATAAGTCTGATCCAAAATGAGATAGGAAAGATATCTAGAAAAATCCTTGGAATATTCTGTCATATGGTTGGATAATTTCTGCAGGGATGTTCAGTGTTCTGAAATTGTATGTATTTTGTTAAGAAAAGTTCTTTGACAATTTTGAAAGGTTGTTTCCATAGCAACAATATAAATGTGATGTTTGATGTTGAAGACTTTGGCTGTTTGACACTGATTTGTACTTCCACATGGAATGAGGATGACTTCTTGTATGAGTGAATCGTTTCATGCAGACATCTGCAATACTCGTGCTATGCCATCGGAGATTAATGCCCAACTAATCATTCTTTGGGCTCATTGAAAAGCATGTTCACTGTTTAACATGTGGAACTGTGATGTCCATGATCCTTGCATTAGAATAACTGACTTTATAGAAAGTCATTCACTCATTCAAAATCAGCCTAACCACTCACCTCAAACTCAATCAAAATCTACAACCTACTTACCAGGTCACCCACCCTGCCACTTTAATACTGCTCGCTCGCTTATTTTCTCACTTACTCTGACATTCACTCATTTGCTCGCTCACTTTCTCACTCACTCACTCACTCACTCTCACACTCACACTCGTTTGCTCACTAACTTTCTTACTGTCACTCACTTTTACTCTCTCACTGTCACACTCACATACTTACTCACCATCCACACTCAATGACTTCCATGATATTGTATTCTGGCTGCAGCTTCAAGTTACTGGAAACATTGTATTTTATGGTATTGGGTATCCATGGTACTGAAATGAAACCAGATCTAATATTCCTGGAGGCGGTTCATCTGTGCAGCTGACTATGATACACACTGTTCACAACTCAGCTGCGATAGTGTTCCACTCCATAGTGTTAGACTCCAGCTATAAGAGGTGCACAACCCATTGATGTAACACACATTCTCAAAAAAACACATCCAAGATAATCGGTGACGGAATTCTTCTTGAATTACGGGTCATTCTTTCTCTGAAAGGATCATCTTGCAGAAAGCTGTTCATTACAAGGAATAACACATGGAGGATTGAATTGCCGTGGGCCTGATGTCTACAGTGCTCCATCACTTGCCTGTTTTTTTCTAGATACCTGCTGTTTCACCAGAGTCATTTTGTTGGCTGCCTGATGCATTTCATGGTAATCTTCAGTGCTGACATTATAAGTGCAGAGAACAGTGTAATGGGGTTGAATTTGACAGTTGTTGGTTTTTCATAAATTCAGAATATGGCTTTTGTTTTTGTGTTGTATATTTCAGTTGCCATGTGCATAAGTTAGGTATAATGAGATAAGAGCCATGCAATAAAAGTGTGCAACAATGCGATATCTGTCATTATTGCATGCTGAATATACAGGTCTGTTTGCTGATGCTAAAGAAGTTGGTGGTAGCATACTCCATGTAACAGTGTGGTGTACTGCCATTAGTTTTCTGCAGGTCAATGATACTGACAACTGTAGTAATGTTCAGGGGGCACGCCTTATGTTCCTACTGACTGCTGTCAAACAAATCAACAATCTACATAATGCCATGCTGAAATCCCCAAGCTGATATGATGGCATGTAGCGCTACTGTGAGCTGTAATTGGAATATCCCATAAGCAGCCAACAATGACAGATAATGCCAGTATTTTATCTCTGTATGACTTAGGAAGAAATGATGATTGAATGAAGCCAGTCTTCAAAGAATGTTTCAAATGTAAATTTAATTTTGGTTGTCAGGTGCCATTAAATTAATATACTTCAAACAACTAATATGTACATCTATGAATGCATAGGAGAATATGTAGTGTTGTTCAGTGTAGTTGTACATTGTAAGTCCTGTGTACTTACAATGGCAGCACAGGCAAGGGAGAGAGTTCTGCATATACATTATAATGAAAACTATACAGTTTAGTGATACATGCTAACATTTCTGATTTGTGTTTCAGGACTTGCAAGCCGAAGTCGATGGCCACCAGGGGGCGTATGAGTCTCTGAACAGTGCAGGCAACCAACTGGCACGCGGAATGGGGACGTCAGATGCCCAGAAACTGCATCGTCGCCTTGAGGAGATGAATCAGAGATGGCTGAGCCTGATGACCAAGAGCATGGAGATCAGGTGTGTGGTATACTGTGTAATGCATGGAGATCAAGTATGTGGTATATAGTGTATAGCATTGAGATCAGGTGTGTGGCATACTGTGTATAGCATGGAGATCAGGTGTGTGATATACTGTGTATAGCATGGAGATCAGGTGTGGCATACTGTACATAACATGGAAATCAGGTGTGTGGTATACTGTGTATAGCATGGAAATCAGATGTGTATTATACTCTGTATAGCATGGAGATGAGGTGTGTGATAGACTCTATATGGCACAGAGATCAGATGTGTATACTCTGTATAACGTGGAGATCAGGTGTGTGGTATACTCTATATACTGTGCAGGTTAGGTGTATACAGGTCAGATTATAGCCTACACAGGTGAGGTATTTCATATATTGAAGGTTGAGTATAAACTGTATGACCAGCTGTTTGTGTGTGTTGTAAACCTGCAATGTTGTTGTGTAGGGGTCGGCTGGAGAGCAATGCAGAGCAGTGGATGCATCTGCTGCGGACCCTGCAGAACCTCATCAACTGGATCCTGCAGCGGCAAGAGGAGCTCCAGCAACAGCAGCCAATTGGTGGAGACCTCATCAGCGTGCAGCGCCAGCACTCCGAAAACCAGGTGAGCTACAGCAGAGGGAGACTAGCCACATTTTTAATCTGTGAATACTGTTGGTTCATTTCTTCCTTATTAAGTTAGTGAGACACATTCTACACCACAAATAAAACCTGCAGTAAATACTTTGTATGCTTTGTTAAATTAGTCTAATGTTACCATACTGTGATGTGGTCAGATTACTGTTGAAAACCACTGATATGCTCAAGACACCTGTCACTCCTCAGGTATGGAGCAAACTTTCACTGATAAAGGTTAAAAAAGTAAAGATCAATGCTTTTTGAAAGAGGCATCTGTTGAGATATGGTAGGCAGACTTACTGACTTGAAAATGTCACCATATTCCATTAAGTAGATTAATGTTTGTGATGTTCGTAATCAGACTGCCTGATCCAAACTTGATTATTAACAGGCTGCCTTACAGCTAGAAACGATCATTAAACTGTGAAGGTCAGTTCAGGAGATATCTCTTTGAGAATTATCTCCCTTAGTGCACACGAAGTGTCCTTCTTTGTGACTCTAACAAGTAATGGTCTGTCTGTATTCACCTGTATTAACAGAGGCTCCATGACCAGCTGAATCTGAAGCGCCCCCTAGTGGAGCAGAGTCTGGAGGCAGGTCGTTTTTACCTTCGCGAGGAGGGTGACGACAAAAGACTCAGTACTGACAGTGGGGACAGCAATGAAACAGGTGCGTGAGCAGCTCCGTCATCATTATTATCTAAAGATCTGTTGGTTGTGAACAGATTGTGTATAGATCGTGAATAATCTGAGTGTAATCAATAGAGTAAGTGTGATAAATAATGCTCGAATACTTGGATTTTTATTAGGTAAACAATATTTTATTCATATATTTTAAATGATGCAGTTAAGTAAAAGCGAAAAACAGGCTAAGACTTCTGTAATGCCTCCCCTCTGTACTACTATGTAATGTTGATCTGATAGTAATTTTATTGAAATAATATTAAATTTAATCTTAATCAACAATTTGTCATCTATCATGATATTTGAAGTGTATTTAGACACAAATTTGCTTGGTAGACCTTTTCTTTTATAACAACAGATTTGGTATGTGAATGATTTTGTAGGTACTCAAAACTTTACTCCTCCAATGATATTTAAACATTATATCACGATTTAGCTGCCACAATTTTTTTAACATTTCAGTGTGTTGTATCATTTTTGTAGATGAGGGTTCTATGACAGATGTGTCAGCTGACATGGACGCCCGTCATCTCATCAAGAAGATACGGCGCCAAGTTCGACTGCTTAACAGAAAGTGGATAGAGATTAATCAGAGAAGCAATGAGTGGCAATCGAAGATCGATGAAGTTATTGAAGTGAGTGAAGTACAGATTCTCACAAATTTTTATATCACTAACAATAGTTGGGATGGCTGAATCTCATTGGAGCAGACCCACAGCAATTTCTTTCCCTGTAATATTGCGGCAGTGTAGTACAAAAGCACTGTAATCATAGATTGGTAACTTACTATAAAGGGGGACAACTCTTTGCATCTGTGACACTATGGATGCGTGGGATAGAAAAGCTTTTGACATCTTTACATCTGTGTGAGTGACCAAGGTGACCCAAACTGAAAACATCTTTCGAAATAATCATGTCGGAATCATTATCATATTTTGCTCCAAGTTTCACCAGTGTGTTGAAAAATACATCAGTGTGGGCAAGAACTTTGCCGATGATACATTGACGTCACTGCCACAGTGAAATGACTTGATAACATTAAGACGCACCATAGACAGCATGTTGATCTCATTTGATGTAAGACTGCTGCATCAAACTCCATGTAAATAAGGCTCTCCAGCATTTTTCAAGGAACTTGTGACAATCATTGTGACATTTTGTTTCTACAGTTTCCAAATTTTAAGGGCGTTTGAATGAAAAAAAATCTTTTTGTCAAAAGAATATAGCAAATCATCTTAATGGTTACATTTTATTGTTGACTCCCAGTGTCACAGATATGCATAATTGTCAGCGTGGTTTGGCATGACAAACAACAAAAACATAAACAAAACATTCACAGTCATAACTACATTAAGAATGTAACCAATTTATGTAGCACTCAAAATGTATAAAGCAAAAACTAATTGTAATTCTTAGAGACTGGACACAACAACTACTTGGTCGCTCCTAGATGCAGGTTTTCTGTTGTGCAGTAGACACAATGCCATGGTGCCATTTCACAGAGTGCTAGTAACAGTACACATTTCATAAGCATATCTTCAACAGATGTAATACTGCCATTATTTGTTGAATAAATCCTGGGCTATTGCCAGGATTTCAAGCTGTACACTTCTTCAGCCAAAAAGTTAAGCATCTACATCCTGAAACATGCTACCATCTTGTCTCTCACTTCGCAACAAACACAGATGAGTTTCACTGTAACGTGTCTGATGTTCGTCCTGGCTGAAAAAATTGTCTCAGATAAATGAAGCAGATTGTCTCAGTGTCGACTTGTTTATTCTGGATGATGTGATTATGTTATTCATCTCTTCAAGAAACTGTTGTTCAGATCTGTCAGTTATCTTTTGCCAAATATCTTTCCCTTTTCGCCTGGCAGATTTGGTGCCACTTTTATATTGTTGTGGTTGTCTAATAGTTTCCTTTTGTAAATAAGCTCAAACCTGTTTACAAATGATAAATATGACCTGTTGCAGATTGTTCTCTTCACAGTTAATAACTTATGACATATCAGTTGTGAATATGATATTGTCATACATTGTCACTATTAACTAAAACACTATCTGTGTGACTTTAAGTTTCAATACAGCCTGTCAGGTATGTTGTTTATAGAAGCAGAATAAACATGTTAATGATTTCTGTTCTTCAGAAAATGGCGATGTTCCATGAAGCAATGGAGGATCTCAACGGCCACCTACTGCAGGCTGAGCAGGAGAAAGCCAAGTGGGTGTCAGTCGGTGACATCATCATTGAAAACCTCCAGGACGAGATTGATGCAACAAAGGTAAGAAGCTAATCTTTTATGCAGCTCAAAATTTGTCTCACCCATCTGTTCATAAATAATGCAAGACATGTGTCTACTGTACCAGGATCTTCATCTTACATGTGGAATCACCTAGACCTTGATCCTGGATTTGTCAACATTGTAAGTGTCATTAATAGTTTCAACAAACTGGGAACTAACAGGATTGGATGGTTAAGGTTGAGGAATTACATGGCATTAAGGAGAACAATGGTAATCACAGGATTGTCTGGTCCACTATCATGCAGCAGAGAAGAGATTGTAACATTTGCTCTCTTTGGGATTACACTTTATTAGTAAAGTATGAATTGTAGTCTTTTGGGGGGTTTGAGCCTCATCTGGGATTTGAACCCACACCCTCAGAGTCAGGCGCCTAATTGCCAATACACAAAGTCATTTGCCTAACTCGCTCAGCGACCACAACTTCCACAAAAATGGAAGTCAGACAACTGGGAGTCTAGAGTGCAGACTTTGTGTACCTCTCTGTAAGTGTAAAATGGCATAATCATAGCTTTCGGCCATGGGAGTCGTAGTCACAGAGAACAAGGTAAACAACCAACAAAACCAAATTGGTCAATGTCAAGATCTGAATCAATTTGGGCTTCCATCCTACATTGGACATTGTATGATATTGCTGAATGTTTTTCCAAAGTGGTTTTCAAGAAACTCACTCAGTATAATGCTAAAAAGAGTTATCTCACTAAAGTATGAAAATATATTGTGACAAGCTGACAAGATTTTGCCAAATTTTGTCTGGCTTGCATTCACACGGTCATACAATCAGTTTTGGGTGGTATGGCAGCTTTTCACTCGTCGTGCTGAATTTGATCCCAAAATGGGCACAACATGTGACGCCTATTTCTGGTGTCTTCCAAAGTGATTTTCCTGGAATATTGCTAAAATCAATATAAAACCATACTCACTCACTGTGATATAGGAAGTCCAGTTATTTATAAATGAGTTAGGAACATCTGACTAGTTGGAAACTGTCAGCAAACCAAGATTAATCAGATCCTGAAGGGTTTGCTTGATCTGACAAAATGTAGGTGAAAGTTCCACCAAGTGGGATAGAGCACTGTACACTCAACAGGTTAATCCAAAGTGTATGACAATGTGAGCTTTTTTTTTTTAAATGATGCTCACCAGCAAACACTGCAGTTTTGTGCTTGAATGTAATAATTCCATCAGACTTGTCATTCGTGTTGTATTTTCAAACACTGATGTAAGATTCAATCATTATGTAATTTATTAGATATCTGGTTTATTCGTGAATACAAGGGTGTCATTGATTGGAAATGTCAATACTTGACTAAAAGCATCATTTATATAAATTATTCAATTAATAACAGAAAGGATTAGTCTCAATATGTTGAATTTATCTGTCTAACGCTAAGCACAAACTAGACTGATCCATTAAATGTTTTTAATTATATTGTCTGCATTTCATTGTTGATGTTAGTCATATTTATCTTAATAAATATACATATTTCTGTTGGCAAGAATGATTCAAGTATTTATAGTCCTAAATTTGTATGGGATAAGTATAATATACATTTACTGTTACATCTGTGTTGTGAAACGGCCTTAATGGATGTTGTATATCACATGATGTAATTTGTCAGCAACTTAAACACTCCATCTTTTTGCCCATATTGTTGATAAATTTCTGTGTCCCTTATCTCTCAAATGGTAAATTTGTGTATTTGAATGTCAAGAAGGTGAGAAATGTTATCAGCCTAACCATGTTTCTGCAGTCATAAATATTTTCATGATAAGGTTTGATGAGATCACTCTGTGGTTCCATTTTATCGTCAGAAATTGAAGATTAGCCTCTAGTCAACATACCCTAAATGATCACCTCCCTGTAACTCCCCAGAACTTTTCATTAAGTCACATTGTCAGATGTTACTAACATTCAGATGAGTGAGCAGTGAGTGAGTTATGTTTTCTGCAGCATTCAGTAATATTCCAGCTACATGGCAGCAGTCTGTAAATAATTGAAGGACCAGACAGTCCAGTGATCAACAACATGAGCATTGATCTTCACAACTGGAAACCGATGAAATGTGCCATCCGAGTTAGCTAGCCTGACCACCCGATCCCATCAGTCACCTCTTGTGACAAACATGGGTTACTGTAGGCCAATTCTAACCTAGATCTTCATGGGTCAATATTCAAGTGACTTTGGGATAAAAATTATTCTTTTATCATATTAAATAGGATGTCATTGCTTGAAATATGACAGACTTGCGGTTATTGCTGTATCTCTAATGTTTCATTAAAGATTTAATCAATCCCTAGACAGAAATATAAATCAGAAAACCTCATGGACAACCCACCCCTTATATTTCTTTCAATGTGTGGATTGATTTATGTGAAGTAAACAACACTCTTATAGAAAATGAGATAAGGCTTTGTTGAAATTTGGTTTGTTTCATGACAGATTTATTTGGAGCTTTGTGCTATGTCTCAGAATAATATGAGGCACTGATTGTGGAATAACAAAATAATTCACTTGAAGCTGAATTAATTTGGAAAAGATTGAAGAAATTCAATGTATAATGAATAAACATGATCAGCTATAGGCACAAATGTATTAATCAATTTATTGATTATTAACTGATGCTATAACAGCTGTATTCAATGCCAGTGTTTGCACAAAGCTGTTCTCAACAGCAGCTCAATACTGACCAACAGTTAAACTTGTTAACAATGTAGCCATTGACAAATGTCTGCAACAGTCCTTAAAGGCAGGAGTTAATGGCCTTTGATATTTGTGTGTCAATATTGATATGGCTGTCAGCTTATCTAGAAATATAAACAAGTCAGTTTAAGAACGCTTCTACAAATATCTCTGAGGACTTTTATCAATTAAGTAAATGTATGTCTGTTAAATTAATTAATATGATGGTATAACACTGTTATTGTACTTTTCCAACAATTAGAAAAGTAGAGACTTCATCATTTGATGCAGAAGTATTAGATTAGATGATGCTGTTTATACATCAAGTAGCAGGAGTTAATATTAACCATACAACAACATCATTCATGTGATAACAAATTTGGGAGGTACTAAAATATAGCCCTAGGTGTAGTCCATGTGTGTGGGGAAACAGGCAAGTTTGACTATGTACTGCAATTTACAGTGTGAGCACCTCCAACACCTAACTGCAACATATAGTATGGCATCCTGTGGAGTGATCAAACAGTTGACCTTTGTTTCTTCTGCATGTTGAGGAGTTGACAATTTAGCTGACAACATGTTCCACCTGTGAGAACATTCATTGTTTGAATCCAACCATGGCAGACAGAATGTTTTGTGTGTTACATTTTTTACACTCAATATGGGTTTGAGGAAGGAACTGTAAGAAAGTAATTGTAACTAATAGTTAGTTCTTGTGGTGTCAGGGAGGATCTAGTTAGGATGTGTTTTGCAGTCAGCCATTTTTGTTTCAGGCCTTCCAACAAAAGGTTGCTCCCATTCAAGGGGAGGTTGATCACGTTAATGACGAAGCTAATGATCTTCAAGCAGCAGATGTCATCTTATCCCACGTCAATGTCCGCAAACTTGAAGATTTCAATACACGGTAAATGGTTTGAATCACATCTTACACATAAAGCTAATTTATTAAAACAAGTATGCTGTGTATGGGTCCTCTGTTTTGATGTCCTGAAGAGTTAGCTCCCTTTAGTTGGCTTTGGTAGATGTACTTTGTCAGACAGAAGTACTGTTTTGGTGCTTCAAAGTTGTTGTGTCTCAGCTTTGTATTTAATATTTACATTGTGCATGAGATAAATTACATAAATGTTATGAAAGTTATTTTCCTCCGTATATTTCAGGTGGAAGGCCTTACAAATAGCGATAGAAGATCGATTAAAGCAGTTACAGGAAGCTTATCGAGATTTTGGTCCAAACTCGCAACATTTTCTCTCAGGTATGTCACATTTCTTTGTATTTTCTTATCAGATATATCAGAAATAAGAAGATCTGTCTCTCCCTATTTTTATATTGAAGACACATTGACATTTTGATGAAGAATTTTAAACTCTAATTTCCTACAGCCTGTAATTCAGTGCTTTTGTTTGTGCCAGCATTAATCACAACCAATGCAATGCTCTCTCTGTATATGCAGACCTCATATGTGTCTGCTTTTTACAATTCTTGCTGAAACGTAACTTCTATATCTAATCCATGCAATTTTCCTTGTCACCACACTTCCTGTAAGTTGTCAGTTTTTTCAGCAAAACTCATTACCATCACTATCCATAATTTGTCGTACAGGTAACAGTTTCGTTTGGTATCCATGCATTCTCCACAAGGTGGGAATAACCTATTTCTGTAGTTTTAACATCCTTTAACAAATCTATTCATTTGCTAAGTGGTTGACATGGCTGAAATAGTATCTTTAGTAGATATGAATACACAGATTACCATTATACGGTATCCTGTAGAAGAGATTGTGTAGTTGCCATTTGGTGATAGATTGTTTATGTAACCAATCTCCACCAGTGATGACTCCTGTTGGTTGTGTTACCCTATATCCCGTTGTTTATGAGATTTGATTGTTCATAGCAGAAATTTGATGTTTAGGTTTCATTACATATCTTGTCTAGAAAAAGCTAGGGTTATACTATTTATGTTTGAATTTTAACATGCCAGGTATCAGTCTTTGAATGTATAATTTGGTGGCCCTGTGGTCAGAGGTGTGACTCTGTCAACTGATTTAGAGTTTGGATCCCACATTTGAAAATCATTCCGGCAGTTGCCCTTGATTTCATCAAAATCGTAAACATCTGAAGAGGTTACAGATCACTCTCTTATACAATGCCCAGCTTAAATCTTTGCTTCTTGAGAGGCATAAATTTATTTCATAGCGTGCATTTCAGGTGTGAATATGTGAAAATACTAAGATATGTCATTCAAACAGTATTCAGTGTTGTGATATGGAACTTTTAGTTAACTAAGCAAAGTTACATTCTTCATTAACTGGTCATCATTCTGTATGAACTATGAAATGGCTCAGTATCCCTACAAAGAGTTGAGCATCATAAGTTTCATTACGATGTGCTGCCTGAAGACCATGTGGTTTCACAGCAAACAATGCCCAGTGTGTTGTTAATTTGGACATCAGACTTTAAACATGAGGTATATGTGCAGGACACAGTGTAATAGACTGTCATTTATTTCACCTTAATCCTGTGTTGACTATGGTCTAGATTGCAGCTTCAAAGAGCTTGTGGTAATCACTTGTTTACGATTAACAATAAACAAAGCAGATGTGGTCTGAGGGAAATGTAATGTATATTTATGTGGGAATATTGTACAGGAAAGGGTTTCACTGCAGCAGACTTTTTGCAGTAAACAAATAAATTATTGCATTTTGCTGTTGGAGAATATATCTTTTTTGGAAATGCTGACTTTGTTTCAAACAGCTGTCAAAAGTCTGCATGTGTTTTTACAAGATTTACCGATAATATTACATTATATTTTAGAGGATATAAGTTTAGAGCTCTTTGATGATTTACTTATTGTAACATCATTGCTATCTCTGGAAGGTTTTGGGGATGACAAAATGTGTTATTTGTTTTGTATATTTTTTCCACACATTTGAGTAAAATTCACAATGAATCAAAGGACATTATGTATTTTGGCATCTCTGCTGTTACATAAAGCAGGGACAAAATATTCTGTTGGATGAAAGAGAAATGAATTTTCCGCCCCTAAATCTGAGGCAGAGTGAAAATGATACATGCATGTCTGTTACAAGGGGAAGACTGTGTAAGTAGGCGGGTTGGGATGATATTGTCTGCAGACAAAATTGAAAAAGCAAAGTTAATTTTATTATTATTGTTATCATCATCATTATAATCCTGATGTAAAATGACTGAACCAGTGAATAACTTAAATATTTTTTTTATTTTTTTTAATTTCGGGATTCACCATCATTGTCCCACACAGTTTCTGAACAGAGGATGCTTTTGTACCACTTCAGTATCACCTGGCAAGTTCATGGGACACAAAAGACTTGACTTCACACGTTGTTACCATGAGGGAGAACTTAGCTAGACACACTGGGCAAACTCTCTAACCACCCACCAGTCTGTGAGCTGCTCCTGAACAAGGGGAATTATGGGACTTACACAATTCTTCATCATATAGATTTAGGAGATGGCTGTTAAGTGTCGGTGATGCTTGACACTTTCCTACTGAAACAGTTTTTCCTGATAATCTTGTAAATCTTGGTATTTGTTTCTATGGCCAAAGTTTGGTTTGTATAATGTCTTGAAATTACCCGTGTCTAATGAGTTTGAAGATACCTTTAAGAGAAGTACTCTTAAGTCAATGTTTGGAACTGATAAACTGATAGCCTCACAGTATGAGGTCAGGCAGTCACACATACTTCCAGTCACCCTTTGAACTTCAATGGGAGGGTCTGAATGTTAGTTTTAACAGCTGGTGGACAAGTCCATTATTCAAAGGAAGGGGAAGTTATAGAAAGATATTGATAACCGTTGTCTGCAGTGTCTAAGTAGGTTCTATATCAATAGAAAAATCAATGGAAGTTGTTTGTTTTCCTTTATTTATTTGTTCCGTGTTTGGGGATAAAAGTTAGCTTTAATGTGATAACACTGTTATTCGCTCAGCCTGTTTACACAGTGAGCCAAGATAAGTATGTCAATCAAGTCGTCAGTATCAGTGCTACATAGGTGTGTAGATTCCAGCGCAATGCCTTCCCACTCAGTCCAATCAGACATGGCTCCTGCAGGTAAAACAAACCTTTCTCACCAATCTGTTGCCATGGCATTTGTCATCAGTTTTAAAGCAGATAATTAGCTTGAACAGCCACACAATTAGACTGGCAGTATACGAGCTTTCTGTCTGTGTGCATTTCACTCATATTGTACATTACGCTCTCCTGATGGGTTCTGTAGCTATGGACCAGTTATACTGTATTTATCTTCGTCCTCCTGTGAATGTGTTTCACTGTATCAGCAACAACTGTCTTTGCATTCCTGTTGGTTTTTGATGTATTTTATCAATATAAGTACTTTAACGTTTAACAATTATAATTTTAGGTTCAGGACTTTTCGTTTTGAAACATTGCATCTACAGTAGGCAAGATGATGTGAAGTATCAGCTAGATCCAGCACAAATATGTAACATCAATACTTCTGTAAATGGGTTCTTTTGTATCCTAAAATTATATTTAGTTACTAGCATTAATATCGTTTGCAAAATTTTCAATATTTGTTATTTTTTGGCACTCAGAAACTGGTTTATATTTGTAGTTTCCTGATTTTCAAGTCCAAGCAAATTAGCAAAACCCTGACTGGTCAGTTGTTGATTATCTTGATAACACAATGTCTCCCCAACTCATACAGCTACTATTACAGTATACCCAGGCTGGATGTGGGTGGATCCCTATCATATATTCCTGACTGCATCAAGCAGCTCATTGTTGTTGTTGTATGAAGACATGCACAGGGGATAGGTCCTTACACAGAAAATAATAAGTTGTCGGTCAGTCCTTTTTGTGTCAGCCTCTCCTACCAGCTTGTAACCTCTCTTTCATCAAATATCTTTCACAGCCTTCATCTCAGCGAGTGTGTATTGACAAACAACATTGCAGAATGTTTGGCTTAAAGGTGTTATATGTAACTGCTAATGTATTCTGGACTCATGCATATTGTAGTGTCTCATAGGCCACTCAATGACTTTATGAGCTGTATGTCATGTAGCTCTTACATGTAGAAGTGTCACCTCATGTGCAAGACTGTAATAAACAGGTGCTGCTATTTCAAACTGCTGTCATCCACCCTGATGGTGACTACAGCCTAACAACAAGACTTACTAACTCTAAGGGTCACGTTGAAGACACAGTTTCGATTCCCCACATAGGTAAAATGTGTGAAGCCTGTGTCTGCTGGTGTTCCCCACCATGATATTGAAACCATACTCACTCACTCAAGTTGGCAGACCACCCTCTGATAAACAAATTCTTGCTTCCTCATCTTTTGAATAATTCATTTTACATGCTACACCTATCTTGACCCATTGAGAGTAAGTAGTCTGTTCATTAAGAGTTCCTTTCCATGATGGATACAGTGGATGAAACACGTTTCTGTACCCCTTCAAGCAACGTCATGAATGCCTACTTAACCCACTAATAGAAATACTGAAATACCATGGACCTTGCAGACAAACGTGTGTGTTTTGAACGAAATATCTTATTCATTTGTTTGTGTCGTTTCTCTTCTCGTTTCTAAACTTCACTACATAAAATACATAGTGTTCAAAAGTATTTAAGGTATTTTAAAATGTTTTTAAGTATTTAGGGGTATCCGGGGTAATAATGTACTGTGCTTTGATTGTTTGCACTATGAGCATACCTTGTGGAGTTAAGCACTATATATAATATCGACAAATTATTATCCCAGGTAGAACCCATGCTTGCCATAAAAGATGACTATGCTTGTTGTAAAAGGTGACTAACAGGATCAGATGGTCAGACTCACTGACTTGGTTGACACATATCATCGGTTCCCAGTTGCACAGATCGATGCTCATGCTGTTGATCACTGGATTGTATGGTCAAGACTCAATTATTTATATCCCACCGCCATACAGCTGGAATTTTGCTGATAGAGGTATAAAACTAAACTCACTCACTCTCTCACACATTATTATGGTGTTGTTATTACTTCTGGAACTTCCATATAAGCTGCTAAGAGCGTTAATACATTGACATTTACAGATGAGCTTGGTGAATTAAATTCAAAGATGTTACACATGTACAAAGTACACTTTGAATGGACCCTTGAGAACAGCTCAGCCACTCATAATGTGATGTAATTGCTCCAGTGCTGGACATTCTGAATGTAGCATCATGTTGTAACAAGATGGCCACACTTGACCAGTGGCTGACCCCTGTTATTGTCCATCATCCTGTCACCACCACACCCAATTGCAGACTTTGTCCACCTCCCTTCTTATGTGTGGAGTTGTTTGTTTACCTGGACACTTGTCTCTTGGGTTGATTGATATTTACAACATGGCCATGTGGTCAACACAGAGACAGAGGGGCTAACTTTAGCTCCTGCTATCTGAAGGTGAGCTATAGCCTGTTTGCAGTGAAAAGGTACTGATGAATTTAACCTTAAACAAAATGTAAATCAAATTATGTGAAATTAAGATTGCAAATCCTCGTAATTTTACCTAGTCAATTAAACATTTAAATCTCAGAATTTTATTCAACTTAGGATAAAAGTTGTTAAACAAGTGATCACAGTTTCAAAATCCCTATTATTGGTTTGCATTACAAGGGGGTATGTACATTAAATAAAACACCAAGAGCGAGTTGGTAGTCTAAGGTTTGGTCTAAGTTAACACTCATCACATACCATGCAAGCTTACCCCCTTGTATTTGATATACTTATTTGTTTAAAGTGAAATTCATCAGTACGTTTCACTGCAGGCAAACTATAATCTATGGCTGATTCATGAAAACCTGCAGGTGTGTGTACGAGTGTGTGCATTTATGTGTGTGAGAGAGAATCTTAAGTTGACAATAGTTCTCACTACCAACAGCTTCATGAAATATTTCCAACGTAATTATGTTTAAAAAGACTTCTTAATTCATAAAAATCTCAAAATATCTGAAGTATATAAGTGGCATCCTCATATTTGAAAAAAAACTGATTTATAGATGATAATACTTATAAACATATTTACAAAATTGTATATAGGTGTGCAGTGTAGAACAGTTTTCAGCAAGAGAGGGCTTGTGCTAGAGGATCGATTGTTCTTGCTTATGGCAATGATTATCGATGGGCTTGGGAGAGAAATTGATATTCATTAAAATCATCAAATTTAGAAAGTATGTTTGTTATTGTTATGTTTATTAAATCAAAACTTAAATGGCTGATCAGTTTCCTGTGTCTTGACAGGAAGTATCCTTGAACACTTTGATCTTCATTTTCACAGTGTTACGATTGTGTTCCATTATTCCTCACAAGTTTTTTGCTGGGGTTCACAATTAAATTTAATTATAGATCCATTACCGTACTCGATTATCGATTATCTGATTATTTTCTGCATATTTTACATGAAAACCAGCTCAAGTGACAACTAACAACCACTTTCAATACAAAAATCTCTTCTTGTACTTTGTTACAAGAAAGATATTATCAGCTTTAGTTTGTACATATGATCTACCTAGAGAAACTGGCATTTGTTGGTTTTGTATTTTTTTCCAATAGCACGATGTATATGGGCCTATATAATTCATAGACATCTGAAAAGTGAGCAACCAGAAAGATGTGTGTCAGCACCAAGAGGCCAGTGTCATGTCCACCGTTTCCATGTTCCTACAACTCAGTGTCATGCCGTCATGTAAACATGACTTATATCACCTAGGCTACCATTTCACCAATGTTTGTGTCAACTGGACCAGTGTCTATTCTGAAGACATCAACACATGTCCAGTCCCTTGTCACATTTAATGATCCATGTGACTGTCTGCATCATGTTGTGTCCCGCTGCATGGCTGAAGGTCAGGTCACACATGGCTGAAGCTGTGTCCACTTGGTGGCAATTAATCACAGTTTTGCTTCACCTACATTGTCAGATATTGAGCCATGGAGTGCTCATTTGACCATGGTCATTGAGATACTGACCAGGGCTTTATTCAATATGACTGTTGCTGTGAAGGGTCAATGGTCAGACAGTCAATGATGACCGTTGGTGCATACTTTGTGTACAGTATGTATTGATGTGAGTATTTTGTTCAAGTTTATCTATATTTAACAACGTGTTATCATGAAATATTTGTTTTGTAAATGGTTAATTAGATACTTAACCAAACCTTTTTACAAAGCTCCTCAAATTTAGTTAAGGACTAGCTACTTTGTTCACTTGGAAGTGAAAAAATGAGTTTGTCCTGAACTTATTCTGAGTTGTATATTTATTACTTCTTCTCCTTCTGACACTTATGCAGATTAAAATGGTTGATTTCACAAGAGGTTAATTGCTCTTACAGCTTAACTTCATAAATTATAAATCAATGTTACGTTCCATACATTGATATTTTTAACTGATCAAACACTACAAGATTATTCTGACTTAATCAAAGACTTTGCCTGTGAAATTTACACTACATTCCCAAAATACCTGAGAGTGGTGGATTATTTACCTGTAATTTACCTGTAATTTACCTGTAATTTACCTGTAATTTACATGTAATCAATTGTTCAGTAGTCCCTGATCAGCGTCACCCATGGCAGTGGGGAATGAAACTGATAAAACTTCACACTGTCACATTTGCTACTGGTATAAAATATTGAAACAGTATTCTGTGACTGAAAAAATCAATAATTGGATGGACGTATATTATCTGGTGGAATTCTGAGTGTGAGCATGGCGTAGTCGCTATTAGGTGTGCAGACTTTTGTTATAGTCACATTAAGGACAGGCGGTGAGTTGATGGTGTTACTGAGTGACATGTTAAATATGGTGATTGTGTTAGAGTGTGGCTATATTTCATTGTCCTTCTTGAAGTATATGGTGGTATCCTATATTGTATAAGTTGCACTAGCCTATGTATGCAGTATATATTGCATGTCTCAGCTGTTGAATATATCAGTACTGATAACGGAGGCTTGTCAGTATACACCATGTGTATATTACCTGCATGTACATTTCATAAATTCAGGTGTCTCATCTATTGACTATGGTGATTATGATAGGTTTGGGCTACATCCAATATGTATATTTCATATGTATGTACAGTTTGTACATTCATGCAGTTTGATATTATGATAATAGTTGCTTTTTCAACAAATGTTTCATCTGCTGGCATAGTTAGCAAAATTGAGGATGTCTGTTTTTATGGATTATGGAAATCGTCTGTTTGCCTGCATATTCCGTGAGTCAGGTGTTTCTGTGGCATCATGGTTAGCTGAATGTTTCAGTCTCCTCTGTTAGTACAGGGAAATCTGTTAAAAAAACATCAGATGATGAAGAATCTACATACTATGGCCACCATGGGATTGGGATTTAGGGGAGAATGTATAATCTGTGTTATGTTCATTCCTTAAGATGCATTGATATCCAAGAACTGAAACCATGAGAAATTTCCTTTCACATATAGTTCGATTCATTTTAAAGAAAATTAAGAGAGAAGTGTTTTCATTTCCTTGCATGTTTGTATTCAAAACATTTTTCTCTTGAGTGGTTTCAGTTGCCAGATCTGTTTTGTTTGTTATGGCTTTTCATGCAGCCATTGTCTTATTTCAATGGGATATTCCTCCTGGCTTTGCCAGACAGCAGGCCATTGGTTCTCTGCCGCAGATCAATGAGTCATCAGTGTCAGACCTGTGATCCGAAACATCATAGAAGCATGTCCGTTTGGATGAACGTGATGCACTCTCTTACGTTCACGAACACTCATGCATTGCATGTTCGTATCAGGCTTGTTAGTCACAGCAGATTTTGTCCAGTCATACCTGAGCATTAATTTCATGTGGTTTCTCAAATAATATCTGCAGCGATAGATCCATATATTGATTGTTTTAATTCTAGTCACATCTTGAGGCAACATTGTCCAACATGCAAATCCACTTGCAGAGTGTGATAAGAATGTTTTACGCAACCAGCTTCGTGTGATAAGAGTGTTGCTGTTACCGTCCACTTGCAGTGGTTGACTGACATGTAGCGATATAGACATGTCTCATACAGGCTGAGGTAATGTGCCCCTTTTCATGTATTGTGCTATTTTGTCAATTATTGAAAAGCCATCGCTTCACCAGCCTTTTATGTCTGATCATCTTTCTAATTATTCATTGCACATGTGTATTCTGATCATAAATGTACCATTTGGAGATAAAAATGTTGTTTTTTTTATATTGTTAAGATATGTAGAATGAATTTTCAAGAAGTATTAACCATTTTTTCCTTTTGTTGGATTTGTGCATTAATGAACAGTATTCTTATAACTGTTTTTATTTCATTAATGCAGAGAAGGTGGTATGTGTCATGACGTCATGCTGGAAACTGACAATATTTAATATTTTTCTCAAATAGATGCCAATATTCTATTTGTCATTTATATGAGATAAATGCTTCCCTTCTTATAAACACATGAATCATGCAATCCAGATTCAGTTATCGAAATCAGATGCAGGCCATAATTCACAAATGACCTTCTTTTGATTGTACTGTCAGGTATGTCGTGTTCATTCTGATGAATAAGTATGACACCAATGTGTTTCCAGAAATTGAAATCTGAATATCTATGAAATGTATCTATAGCAACAGCTGGCTATGAACAAAACATTACTGAAAATCAATATGACAGAAATTTGTGTGAACTGAAGAAAATGCACATTGTGTTTTTCATCAGACTGTTTCTGTTAGCCACTCGTCCACTAAGGCAAATTTCCATTCATCTGTTTCTTTAATTCTGTTTTACTTCAGGTCTGTTTTTATTTTGGATTTTCCCTTTTGTCCATAAGCATATGTGACCAAACACCCGAAGCACAAGTCTAAAGCATTACATTTAGCTCAGCAGAGTTCACTTCCTGAACTGTGAGAAGATCCACTGGTTTGTATGTTATTATATCTCCACAATTATCCTTAGTATTACACCAAGCTCATCTCAGTTTAGAGTGATCAAAGATGGTACAATTTGTATAATTAAATCCTTAAGCTATGCCAGATCTGATACCTGTTGGCCTTCACTGACCGTAGTGCATTTTTCATCCTTATAATTCTTATTTATATCCTCAATAATGACTGTTGTCATCCATATTGCATTTTGCTAATGTTATTAAATCATGCCTCCAATTAAGGCAAATCTCCCATGATCCTTGTCATTATCAGTAATCAGCAAGAATCATCAAGAGATCATCAGTGTAACCTGATCTTGTCTGACATATATTTGACATCATAGACAGAAGCCCATCACTCGTGACCTGTCAATCACCTGTCAGTACCTATACTCCATCATTTCCGTCAACAGGGGCCGCTGATCAAACATTGTCTATCTACAGCTAATATCATTAGGGCTGCTCTTACCAAGTCTCGAGGTGTTGTTAAAGCAGTTAGTGCCCTGTCCAGCACTTATCAATGTGAGAGTGCTGTTGTCATCGATGGGTCGACAGTCTAACCCTCATCGGAACTTGTAGCCCGTGTTCCTGGACTGTATGTTATTGTGTTCCTACTTGGAGTAGAACCACTTGAAGATTTCAGTGGATCCTAAGTACATCGTACATTGTTCATAACTCTGGTAATGTACATATGCTTGTTTGGAAATATTCAATATTTTTCTTTGTGATTATTATCTGTGACTTTTCAATCATAACAGCCATATAGTAATTTACAGATTCACAGAGGCACAGGAAGCATGGCTTCTTGTCATTTAAATTGTTGAACTAAATTATTTTCTTGTCATTTGAATTGCTAAACTAATAGATGTTTTAAAGGTTAGAGTTCTACAGAAAGTATTTGTTGACAATTTGCCAAGTAACATATACAGTCAGTTTTCAATATGCACTTGGATGGCTAGCTGGCAGATCTCTGGTAGATGTACTGACTGTTCCTCACACTAGATCAAAAGGTAAATAACTATGTGATAAATACATGCAGAATTAGGGTTGTCAAATGAATCAGTAAAAATTCCTCCACCTCATTTTCTCGTTTCTTCTGTTTGTGGTTTTGTTCTTTTTAGGCTTACAAACAAAATGACTCAATCTTGACTTCACTGGAAAAAATATGATAGATGATTTCATAATTTGTTCTACTGTATCATTGTATGAACAATTGCCCTTATAGAACCTGTTACAGAGAAAGTCCGAAGTGTGACTAGTTCTACAAGTATCTACAAAGAACCTCCTGAAAAAGGAATCAAGGGCCAACAATGACATTGTCGCTTAACATGTGAATTGTTGCTCTTGCCAGGTGCATAGTAAGCCAGTATTACATGTAAGCCTGATAGGTTGCAAAACTTCATATTTAGATAGGATTGAGGTCTTGCCCTACCTTTTTACCAGCAATTGTGTAAGCCCATGCTCTTTTTTCATAATGGTAGCTACTAGTGGTATTAGGCTACAGAAAATTCACGATACGATATGTATCATGATATCTTTGATTCACATCACAAAATGCTATCTTTAGTTATTTTCTTTAAAAACATCTCTTTTGATATTGTGTAACCGTATAAATTTTGATATAACCACCAATATTTAATGAAAATTAAAAATTTTCAAGTCAACAATAAGTATCAAGATGCAAAAAAAAGTATCGATATAATTGTCGTCAATAAAGTATCACGATTATCGATGCTACGATATAAAGTCCCAACTCTAGTAGCTACACCCCTGCTTGCTGGTTTGTTTGATCCAGCAAACATTTCCATGGTCAGAGTAATACTGTGACACAAAACAACATTCATGTAGCTATGTTAAGTTTTATGTCACTTTTAGCAATGACCCAGCCTTGTTTCAGCAGGGGAGTAAGAAAGAGCCTTTTATATGTGAGTTGTTTTTGGCTGTAACCAGCACACACTTTAACCACTGTGCTACCACACATTCAGTTATTCACATGCATTGTCTCAGTTCAGCACAAAAGAGGGGTTGTTTCAGTCTTCAGTGTGTATTACATGTGGTGGGGACTTGCAGTGTGCAGATTTAAAGAGCATGTATGCTTGTTTACTTTCAGCTGCTGTAGCTGATTTAAATTTGCCTTTGAGGTAAACATTTGAAACTTTAAAACAGTATGAAAGGTTAATCCTCGAGAAAACAAAACTGAAGGCCAAATAATATGTGCGGTTTGGTGGTTTTTGAGGTATGTTTGACGTAAACATGCTGTAAATTGGGGCTGATATAGACATCTGCAAAGAGTTGTCTTGTGGTTGAAGTTTTTGAATGGCTGGTGATGTTGAGCGCTGTTGCTGTAAGTGCTCCCGCTAGGCTGAAGGAGAAAGTCATGTTTTAAACAAAGTGTGGAATTCCTGATTGGAGTCGAGCAAGTAGGACCAGATGGTGAAACTGGGTCTTCCTTTTTCTGAACAACATCACCTTGTGTAATGGAGCAACAGCTGGTACAGAGCCAGTTTCTTGTGGGACGGCATTTTGTGGTTCCCCATGATGTCCTTTCAGAGTTTGATAGAATTATGTTTGTGTGTCTTGTTAAGAGGCGAACATACTTCTGTTATCTTAAATGGTTTAAAGATTAAATGTCACTAAGAAAAAGATATTTGTTAAACAAAAAGTTCAGAACAAGTGTGTTTTCATGTTGGAATCATAAGCTGATTTTTAGGTCAGGCATAACATTTCTGTAACTCAAGATGTTAACTGATAGCAGTGTTAATACTTTTCTCCTCAGAAGTAAAATGTGTGCTAAAATGTGTAGAAGGGCCTGTGTTCCAGGAAACTGATAGTTAGGCTAACAACTACTCTCTGAAATGAACATATTTTACAGAAAAGTAAGCTCATAGTTTAAACAAAAAAAACCCCAAAAATTAAAAGGAGTCCTGAGACTTCCTTAATTTTTCTGAAACTTTGGAAGTCTAGTCTTGACACATGATCTAGACTTGTATGGGCTGTCTTGGATGTGTTTCTTTCAGGGTCTGTTTGACAAACTAACTGATATTTAGCTGTCAAAGGTGTTTGTATTGATTCACCAAATGTTTGTCTTAAGTGATATGTGAAGAGAGATTCTAAGTTCCGAAGATAACCAGTATTCCAGTTAGTGTTTCGACATAAATTTATACTTTTCATCGTTTTTGGAATAGATATGTTTTCAGATATCCCTCTGTTGCAAAGATCAATGCTGATGCTGTTGTTCACTGGATTGTTTGGTCCACACTTGATTATTTACAGATCACCGTAAAATAACTGGATTATTGCTAAATTCAGCAATAAACTATAGCCAACCAAATATTCCTTTCACATTACTGTTAATATTATTACTGAAATGATAGCAGAAATACTACTGTCTTGAGATTCCGTCTCATTAGCAGCCCGCTTATTCATAAATTATTATACCAAGCTGTATTCACATGTTCTGTCATGCATAATGTTTGTGTGCATAGTGCCGTCAGTTATGAATATTAATGAAAATATACCTGAACTCATTCTGGATGGTTATCATGTCCCATTGCTGAGATGTATGGTACTAAATCAAAACCAGGAACAGCCTGGACATAAAACTCTGCCTTGCTCATATCTTGGTGCATAAATTACGACACATATTGATTTTAGCGTTGAGCATTAAGTAATTTACTTTATGAAAGAAGATGCCACCATGTTCCATTAGCAATCTAATAAACACACTTTGTGTCTGATAATAGACATTGGGTCATCTCTGATCTTGTTGATGTCAAAGGTAGGTCCCTCAGTTTGAGGAAAAATTAAACTGCATAGTGTACAGCTAATCATAATAAAAACACTGTGAACATATTTTAACTTCATTCTATAGTATTAGGTTCCGTCCATAGGTACATACGTCTGTCCGCACATACATACGGATTGGAATATCTTAAGAACTGTTGACTAGATCCTTTTCATATTTGGTATCTAGGTTTATCACAGTAAAAGAAAGGTGTCAGTCAGGTTTGGTGATGACCTTTATCTCAAGGTCACAAGGGGACTTTAGCATTTTACCTTGTTTATTTTTCCAGTTTGCTTCATAGTTTGTGAATATTCATCTTAATAAATGTTGAATGTCAATGAATGCTATGATTTAAAAACGCTATATTTTGTTGAATGCTGTGATAGATACACAGAAAATCTTTTACAACAGATTTCTCCCAAAGTAAACCTCAAACCATTCTTAATGCCATGTATAACTGAAATATTGTACCAACTGTGAGACTCCACATGACAATACTTTCTGTGGTCACTGTTACCATGCAGCTAATATTTGAAGACAGCCATGGGATCCACAGAGTTTACTTTTACAGCTCTGTGTGTGAGAGACTGGTCAAGTGGATAGAGTGTCTGCCGGGCTAGCATAAGGTTGAAGCTCTGTGTGTGAGAGACTGGTCAAGTGGATAGAGTGTCAGCCGGGCTAGCATAAGGTTGAAGCTCTGTGTGTGAGAGACTGGTCAAGTGGATAGAATGTCTGCCGGGCTAGCATAAGGTTGAGGCTCTGTGTGTGAGAGACTGGTCAAGTGGATAGAATGTCTGCCGGGCTAGCATAAGGTTGAAGCTCTGTGTGTGAGAGACTGGTGAAGTGGATAGAATGTCTGCCGGGCTAGCATAAGGTTGAGGCTCTGTGTGTGAGAGACTGGTCAAGTGGATAGAGTGTCTGCCGGGCTAGCATAAGGTTGAAGCTCTGTGTGTGAGAGACTGGTCAAGTGGATAGAGTGTCTGCCGGGCTAGCATAAGGTTGAGGCTCTAGCTTGTGCTACTACACTGTTACAGTGTGTGAGATAGCGCATCTCCCAGGCGAGACAAAGGTTGTTAGTTTCATCCTTGTCCATGTCATAACATTAAAATGTGGAATTTGATGTTGCACTGTCTGGCATCGTCATTATAGGGATACCACATGGACTATGTCACTCTACGAGAGATACATTCATAGTAAAACCTATTTCATGTCATCTCATCTAACATTAATGTCTTTGTTTGAGCATATATCAACTTGGAGGAAAAAGTTTAATTGTGGAAATTATCTTTTCAAAGATGGTTTTGGATTGAGGAATCAAACTCTGTAAGCACGAGGCAAGGAGCCATGATCACAGTGATAATGTACTTTTCCTCTCTCTTAAGAGTGGGTGTTCTTGTTGGGTGAATGTTTGTGATCCATGACTTAACCTTGGTGTGTTTTGTGTGTTGCAGTATCTGTGGAATCCCCCTATGAGCGATCTGTGTCAGGGAACAAAGTGCCTTACTATATCAAGTGAGTATATCCCTTCATCTTACCTTCCTGTCACCACATCCGAATCTTGGTACCAATTACACAGCTAGATAGTTTAATAGTAATCTCTACAGCCAAGGATGGTGAAAATGAATGCTCCCAAGGAATCTCTAGTTATAACACAGACAGTGAGAGTGTTACACCACTAAGAAACTGTGAGATGTATTTCATATCTCTTACAAACAGTGAGACATTGTGTGAGATATCACTGAGAAATGATGAGACATTTCATATTTAATACCACTTGGAAATGATAAGATATTTAGTGTTTTACACCACTTAGAAATGGTGAGACATTGTGTGTCATACCACTAAGAAATCATGAGATATTATATATCATACCTTTAAGAAACAGTGGAATATTGTATGTTACACCACTAGGAGACAGTGAAATATTGTATGTTACACCACTGAGGAGCAGTGTGATATTATAAATTGTTCCCTGGTCACGAGGGGGTCATGGGTTGATGTACCCTCGATGTTTGATTATGTTCCCTGAGCTAGATTTTTAAGACAACACAAGAAAAACGGATTTAGAGTTATCTCCCTTCCATTATTTTTCATTTGCAAAACATCCTTGCATCATGCTTGATACAATGTTATTCAAGATAAACCTGAAGTACCGAATGAGTTGCTATTGGCAGCAGGGTACATTGCCCTGTACCTCACTTGTAAGTGATTGAAAATAATAGAAGAGTGCTTAGCCAATCAGAAAGCAACAATTATGTGTGAGGTAAGGTAATGTATGTTACAACACTAAAAGACTGTTGCTGTATGTTATATACAACCAGTTGCCTGACATCTGTGAACATTACAAACATCTGCAGTGTAATGTACGCAGTGTTTCTGGGACTGGAGTTAACCACTTGTCTGTGTTAATGTGACATTTATATTGAACAAACTGCATATATTTGAGAGTCGCGTGAAGTAGGTAGCTGAAGGAAGGTCACTGCAGAGTTGATCCATGGCTGTTTGCCATCATATTGGTGGCCGTGTTGCACTAGTGAGTCACATGTTGGACATGTGGTATTTTGCATCACTCATTATGTACACAGTATGCTATAGCCAACCATATGGGACATCACTTGTGTTGTAATATAAAACCATTGATAAATTTGGAAGTTTTGTCACATTCACTAGGAATGAATTTTTAAAGGAATTTCTGTACATGCCAAATGAAACTATATTTCAAGCTACTTAATTTGTAAAAAATATGCATATGTATTTTAAAGATTCTTAGTTAGTATATATATAGTGTGTGTATGTAATGGTACTTCATGAATAAGCGTAGGTACCTTTTGTGGATATGGGAAAGTATATATATGCTAGCCTGTCTGTAGTGTGAATACACTGGAAAATAATGATGATGTTTTGTTTCAGTCACACAACCGAAACCACACAGTGGGACCACCCCGAGATGTCCGCCTTAATGCTAGCACTCAGTAAGTCTTTTAGACCTATTGGAGTTCCTGGTTAGAACAGGTCCCCCAAATTCTAGCCCTCATTAACTCTTATCTAGAAGGGGACCCTGTTAGAACCACCCCCCAACAACATGTACATGCAGATGGTTAGTGGTGACCATCCAATGATCAGGTTGTTCACAATGTATACATAATATGGATAAACTGTCTGAGAGATATCCCATCTAGGTACTATGTCTTACAGGTTTGGTACCTATAGAGTAGCTCGGCTCTAGACAGTCATTGTGAAACCAAGAAACTGTGTCAATATTATAAGGCTGACCTTGACAGGTATATCGATTATTGTGTAATTTTAGTGAGCAGACACAAACATGAGTTGAGTTTTAGAACATCTTGAATTAAAGTTCTTTGGGTTACTAATTGATCTCCATTCAAATAATTATGACAAACATATTCTTAAGTTACATTTATCAAATTTAAAAAAAAACATCACAAATCAAATCTATAACTAGCAGTGAATTTTAGAATCACATAATTTTTCCTTGCATAATTTCGAAAATGTAACATGGTTTTTGCACATATGGTCCACTATACTCTGAAGGCGTTCAGTGTACTGGAAGGGACAACACCGGTATCAGTGCTGTGTCAACTAACTGGGAGAGTGTTGATTGAGAGAGACAAGAGAATGACTAAGTAGAGGTCAGTCCTGTACATGCCACCATGTGCCACATAGGCAATCATGCTAGGGCCCCACACAACCATCGACCCACTAGACAACCCTACCAAGGCCTCACATACATTCCTGAGCCCTGTGTATATCTGTAAGGACCCCACACTTACTTTGGCTTAATACCTATATCTCTCTCCAGGGGGCCCTCATTCACAACCCTACCAACGCCCCACATATATCACTGTAAGGGCCTCACTCACTGATCCTTGCTCAACACACATCTCTCACAGGGCCCTCTACCCAAACCCTTCCAAGGCTCACATACATCCCCACTCATGTTTCACACACAACCCTGGCCCCTACACACATCCCTTACAATTGCCCCACATGTGTGACAGGACTGGCGGTTAACACTCATGAGTGTTAATTTACACACAGATTCTCTGATGTTTTGTTAACAGTGTAACTATGTACCTGATATCCAGATAGACAAAGTTGAAAGATTGAGTGATGTACTTGACCTTTAGTATGCTGGAGTAGGACTGGGGTTGATGATGTGTGTGTTTTACATGGAGACTGAGCTGAGATTGTTTGTAGGTGGTAAAGGTGAACTATGGGAACACATTGACACTTCAAATGCTGCTGTTTGCTTGATTCTAAAACTGGAATATAGTGTGAAAAACATTTTGAAAGTTAGGTATTTTCTTTTTTATTTTCCTTCTCACCGGTGCAAATTGGGCTAGTGTAGCTTCACAAGCTCAATGGTCTTAAGAGTTACCTAAAAGGTTTGGCCTTGCTGCGTGTTTGAGATAATTTGGAAACCACATCTTGTTGCAGATGAGTTGAACAATGTCAGGTTTGCTGCCTACCGGACGGCGATGAAATTACGTATGCTGCAGAAGAAACTATGCAGTAAGTTAGAGTCACCAATATTTCACCTCCAACATAACATCAAGATTCATTGTTTTAATCAACATGCATCATTTCCCGATATTTAATTGTTTGGCAGTCCCCACCAGAAAAGTAATCGATCTGTACACAGTATTAATTATGAAATGTTTGATAAATTATTGACCAATTGAGTGGATTTGGTCTGAAATGACGTAAAGGATCGGAGCAGATTTCAGATGTCTACTGGACTAGGATACAGGTGTTTTCATCTTGTAAGCAGTGACATTCCAAATTTGTGAATTTGTTCGGTAATTCAGTATGGTGAACTCTATTCTTGTCTTCCAGTGGATCTTGTGTCCATGAACACAGCAGCAGATTCCTTCGACCGCCATGGCCTCCGTGCGCAAAATGACAAACTCATGGACGTCATTGAAATCATTAACTGTGTTACCTCCATGTTCGAGGTTGTGGCCACCGAACACCCTACTCTTGTCAATGTGCCCTTCTGTGTTGATATGGTGCTAAACTGGATTCTAGATGTCTATGACATGTAAGTAGACACTACCTCCTGTTGAGTTTCACCAGTTAAGAGGTTCCCCATGCAGGATGCTAAGGCTAAATGAAAATCAATAATCCAGTTTCAGGTAACATTATGGAAGAGACTGAACAAACTGTTGCAAAGACTGACTAAAAAGGTTTCCCTGAGAAAGCAACAAGTATCATGTATGGATGTTGAGACTTGGGAGTGTATGTGGTGATTGGGAGGGTTAACGTGGCAACTGGGAGGGTGTATGTGGTGACTGGGAGGGTTAACATGGTGAATGGGAGGGTTAGCATGGTGAATGGGAGTACGTATATGGTGACTGGGAGGGTGTGTGTGGTGGCTGGGAGGGTTAATATGGTGAATGGGAGGCTGTATGTGGTGACTGGGAGGGTGTGTGTGGTGGCTAGGAGGGTTAATGTGGTGACTGGAAGGGTTACCGTGATTGGGAAGGTTAACATGGGGATTTGAAGTTAACATGGGGATTTGAAGTGTAGGAAGGTTGATGGATTTGAGGACTTATGGGTGGATTTATTATGTGGGAGGGTGGATAGATGTAGGGATTTAGAGAGTGGGTTTATTATGTGGGATGGTGGATAGATGTAGTTATTTAGAGAGTGGGTTTATTATGTGGGATGGTGGATAGATGTAGGGATTTGGAGAGTGGGTTTATTATGTGGGAGGGTGGATAGATGTAGGGATTTAGAGAGTGGGTTTATTATGTGGGATGGTGGATAGATGTAGGGATTTAGAGAGTGGGTTTATCATGTGGGATGGTGGATAGATGTAGGGATTTGGAGAGTGGGTTTATTATGTGGGATGGTGGATAGATGTAGGGATTTGGAGAGTGGGTTTATCATGTGGGATGGTGGATAGATGTAGGGATTTGGAGAGTGGGTTTATTATGTGGGATGGTGGATAGATGTAGGGATTTAGAGAGTGGGTTTATTATGTGGGATGGTGGATAGATGTAGGGATTTGGAGAGTGGGTTTATTATGTGGGAGGGTGGATAGATGTAGGGATTTGGAGAGTGGGTTTATTATGTGGGATGGTGGATAGATGTAGGGATTTGGAGAGTGGGAGTGAGGATTTGGTGAGTGGATTTGGTGAGTGGAATGTGGAAATTTTGGATTGAGATTAGGTGCCCACTGAGGCTGCTTGGTAGACAGGTATTGCTCAAGTGGTGATCACTGACCATGAGGCAGATCGAGGTGTACCAGTTCTTCTCATTGACCCTCACTCTATCAAGTCTGATGTACCTGTTCTTATAGCAACTTCATTTTCAATATTCAGTACTTGGTCAGAAACCAGAGTTAAGTAGGAAATCTTCATATTTTGTTTGTTGATGTCAGACAAAATCTGCACAAAATGGCTGTAATATTGCTGGCAAAACCCTGTGTATTGCTTTCTTGGCAATGTGCACTGACTTGAAAAGAAGCTGAAACTGTTTCTGGCAGACCAATTAATGATGCTGTTATTTTTTTCCGCCAGGGCAAGGAGTGGCAAGGTACGGGTGCTGTCTTTCAAAATAGGAATTATCATAATGTGCAAGGCCCAGTTAGAAGACAAGTATAGGTGTAAGTAGCTTACAGTTTGACTCATTCAATACAGAGTGGTAATATTTAAACTTGCATGCTGTCTTCATGTGTCCACAATCCTAACAAGCATCCTATATGCAGCTTTTGTTATCTGGAGGGCTGGTGAAGTAGTCTATTGGTTGCCCTGATTGCATGTCACACTCAGCAATGGTCCAGGTATATGGTGTCAGTCTCTAAATAATCAAGTCTGGACCAAACAATCCAGTGATCAACATCATGAGCATCAATATACACAATTGGGATGAGATGACATGTGTTTAGCCAAGTCAACAAGCCTGACCAACCGATCCTGTTAGTCCCTTTTACAACAAGTATTGACCAGTTCTAACCAGGATCTTCATGGATGTCACAAAATAGACCTGTATTTTGATTCTAAATTCTCAATCAGGTTGTCCCTATGTTGATGCTGCTCAAATATTGTCAACTCACTGGCCCACAATTAATAGTCTGGAAAATTATTCTCACACTGAATGGTTGAGTTGATGTGAAGTTAGAAATATTTTATTTACCTAGAAGTATACAATTTGATTTCATTACTCACAGTTTTGTTGTGGGGATTGTTACTATTATGTTACATTTCTTTGCAGTCATTTTCCGCTTGATAGCGGACACAAACGGGTTTACTGATCAGCGCAAGTTGGGACTGCTTGTCCATGATTGTATTCAGATTCCTCGACAGCTGGGTGAAGTCGCAGCGTTCGGAGGCAGCAACATTGAACCCAGTGTGCGCAGCTGTTTTGCTAAGGTGAGTTGATGTCAGTTGGTATTAACCTGCATGTAAACAGTATTCCAAGTCATGTAGGGCGGGATCCGTGTGTTTGCCTACAACCAGATGTTATTTCACTATGGTTTAAACTGGGACAGCACATGCAAGTGCTATGTTGTGAATCCTGCTTGTGCTGATAGTGTAGTTTCAGTACGAAGAGTAAAGTTAATTGAGATTAGTGACTAAGTACGATTAAGTGTAAATACTGTGTGTTCCTCTAGCTGGTGTCAGAAGTGTAAAGTCAGTTGTAATTCTGATACAAATTCACTCAAAAAATGTAATCAAAGGGGGATAACTTTTTTAACAGTGAATTGTCTCCCTTGATATAAAGATGAAAAGGTGTTTTAGTGTATAACCACATCATAAACAGAGAGCTATTACTAGGAATCTGTTTCAAAAGAAATAAGAAATACCAGCAAAGAAAATATATGTACATGATATTTCTGCATGTTTGGACTCATTCAAGTTTTATAAAGGACAGTACATATTGTCTGTAGATGGTATTTGGCAGTAAAACATCTTTGTTGTTCTTTGGTAAAGCATGAAGAGAATAGCAAAGCAGGAAACAGGTGACTGTTTCTGCACATAATTTTCCCCCGTCGCGCCTTTTGCGCGAAGTTAGGGGAATAGTATTAGGCTCTGCCCATCTGTACATATGTCTGTACATGCATATGGATTGGAATATGTTAAGAACCATTGACTAGATTCTTTCCATATTTAGTGTCTAGGTTTATCACAGTAAAAGAAAGGTCTCTGTCAGGTTCCGTGACCTTGACCTTCATCTTAAGGTCACAAGGGGACTTCAGTATTTTACCTTGTCAGCGAGATACCTCCAGAACCGTTCAAAATCATCTAATGAAATGCTTGTTTCTTGCTATTTCCAGGCCAATGGGCGGCCTGAGATTCAAGCTTCTCATTTCCTCGACTGGTCCAAGATGGAGCCCCAGTCGTTGGTGTGGCTGCCGGTCATGCACAGACTGGCAGCTGCAGAGACAGCCAAACATCAGGCGAAGTGCAATATTTGTAAAGAATTCCCAATTGTGGGATTCAGGTGAGACAGATTTTTGTATCAGTCAGTTCCCATGTAGTTCAGCTAGCTAAACGTTGTGTTCCTGCCAAGGCATACAGCGTGTATATACATCGGTGTATGCCTTGGCAGGAACACAACGTTTAGCTAGCTGAACTAGTTCCCATGGTGATGCCTGTAGGCACACTGATGCCAAAATGTCATACATGGATAGCAAATTGTAAGAACATACACTAAACAGCGGTAGAGGATTGCTAGGTTGCACTTAGTACACTACATGGTTAAACTTTCACAGATTCAGTAAAATAGCACAGGTACAGGGGTTCTTTTGAAAATTTTAGATAAATGAGAATGAGTGATTTGTATTTATTTTTCCTAGCAATGTTCTATAATTGGCTGGTCATTTTATATCGTCATGATGACAATTTCAAGACCCCAAAGACTGATAAAAAAATTGTGTAACGTGCAAGGATTATTTAAAGTACTTTCTGATTTTCTTCTTTATCTTTGAAATATTCATGGTTTAATAATACTGAACATACATAAGTCACTTCAGTTATGCATTCTTGAAACTTATTTAGAAGTGAGTCACCCCCTATTCATAAAACATACTATATTTGTAGAATATGTGAATTTCTTCTGAATGTTTTTTTTTTCTATATTTTTCAGGTATCGTTGTTTGCGGTGCTTTAACTTTGATGTCTGCCAAAACTGTTTCTTCTCTGGAAGGAAACACAAAAGTCATAAACTGACACATCCTATGCAAGAATACTGTACTGCTGTGAGTATATAAACACTCTGGTCATCAAGTTTGTACCATGATCGGCAGCCACTATACTCAGAGGCTGATGTTCAGCCCAAGTCAGGAACAAATGGCAAATGTTTCTAAGTTGGATTTAGATAGTTCATCACTATTGTAGAAACTGAACCAACCAGATCAGGGACTGTGCATATTTATAGGGATATTTTTATGAATTTTTTGGGTTAGTCTTTACATCAAGAAAAGAAAAAAATTGTAAAAATTGACACAATCTCAAACTTTTTTGTTAGCATTTTAATAAGTAATGTTACAAGTGTTAATGTATTTTGATTACCAGGTTGATTAAAACTAATCATTATTTCGATGAATATATCCTGTTGCCTGAATCAGTCCCAGTGTGATGGTTGAGGAATGGTCATACCATATGCAATCTAACCTCCCTGATTAGTGTCATAGTCCTCGTAGTCACAATATGGCTGAAACACTGCAAAGTATGACTTTAAATTTTAACTCACTCACTCAGTCTGTCCTTGTGGATCGCTGCTCATAATATCAATCACTGGTTTGCCTCATCTCAGTTACTACTAGATGCAGTGAAAATAAATGAATAAACATTGACTCAGTAAATGGTCTCAATAAACAACATATCATGAATGGGCAATGTAAATACACACAGGAACAATTACAGCTCTGCAGAAAATTCTCCTGGATATTTTTGTCATGGCTGTTTTCCTGAAGAATGTCAACAGCCTCTGACGTTGTTTTCTGAGTTGGCTACTGAAGTGACATATCAATGTTTCAAAAATAAAGTGGATGATAAAAAAGAGCAAGTTTAATTGTTTACCTAGATTGAAGCTGCCTTTGAAAGTTCATCAAAGAAACTACAGAAATCCATTATATTAGATTCACTAACTTTTCTAATGTGAAAAATGTTATTTTGAATAACTATTGTGTAGTTTCCTGTCGTGTAATTTATTGTTTTTGTAACAAGGGAGGAGTAATACATATTTCAACCTAAAAGGACGCAATAAAAAAACATCAGAATATTGATTGGTTAGAATGCAGCTCGCGCCTCCACGATATTTGCCAGTTTATCTTTGCAGTTACTTTCCCTTCTTTTTCCTATCTGAAACATTGGCTTTACTTTTCTATGTTGCATTCTTGATTGTTTTCAGACAACCTCAGGAGAAGATATGAGAGATTTCACCAAAGTTTTCAAGAACAAATTCAAGTCAAAACGTTATTTCAAGAAACACCCTCGCCTCGGTTACCTCCCTGTGCAGACTGTGTTGGAAGGGGACAACCTAGAAAGGTAGGCTCAGAAATAACTGCCACTTATTGGAATCTTATATAGATGAAGTAATTGTCTCGCTCAGTTGGAGGTAGATTATCATGTTGTCCCTGTTAAACAGCATGTCAGCAAATACAGGGTTGATACTCTGGTTCCAGCGAAGGTGATACTGTTGATGTAAATCTGAAGCTTTGACAATTATGTAGCTTTTAGTATGGGAATGTTTAAGGTGATCTTACCAGAAAGGTAACACAAGTACTTTAGCATACAATTATTACCGGAGTGCGCTTTTAGTTTTACATCACACTCTTTCCAAGCAATATTCCAGCTATATGGCAGCAGTCTGTATATAATTCAGTCTGGATAAGACAGTGATCAACAGCATGAGTATCCATATGCCCATTTGGGATACAATGACAGGTAGCTGCCTGTTATGACAAGCATGGTTAACTGAAGATCAATTCTAACCTGGATCTTCATGGCTAACAAAGATTATGATGATGGGTGGAGTTGTCTGTGTCCAGGAGACAACAGCCTGGACATGTGACAGAAGTGAATGTATATGCATAAGAATCTATAGCTGGAATAATGCTCAGTGTGGTGTTAAACAACATAGCAAGCAAGCAACCAACCAACCAAAGCATTGGCTGGGAGTGTGAACCAGCCAATGCTGATTTCACTTGTAATTTTTCAAACATAAATGCAGCCCCTCTGTGGTCAAGATGATGTACGGTACTGTTTGCCCAGGGAGCAGATATATGGTTTGATCTCGAATGAGTGAAATCAAAATATGTTAGCAGATTGTTGTTCACATTAAGGAAACAAAGCCAAACCTGGTTGGATCAATGTCTCTACACAAGTCTACACAGGGTATCCTATGTTAAACTGCTGCACAGTGAGCTAGCACTAAAGAGACACGTCCAGGGAAAGAGAAGCACTACACAGGTGCATCTGTGCAAGAGAAGCGATACATCCAGATTTAAAAAGCACCTGGACACACTTGTGCATGTGTGTCACTGTATCAGTGCAATAATTTTGAAAGGGTCATTAAAATCCTTTCCTCCTAACCTCAAACGGAAATATTGAAAACCTTTGATGATCGTGCATTTTTAAAGTCATTTATCTAAGTCAGAAATTTATTCAGTGAATCTTGTCATTTGTCTTCTTCATGTTTTCAAAAGATGAAATAGATAGTGAGAAAACAAGGCTTTTAAGCCTTTGAACCTCCAGATACAAATGTTAATCTTGTTAGTAGTATTCAGAATGAACATAATCAGATATACATGTTTGAAAAACATCTTCATAGAACTTAGTGTTATTCAGTGACAATCCCAATGAATGGAGAATTGAATTATAAACAGGAAACTTTATACACCAAGATCATGACATGTCAGTTTGAACACTGTACCATAAGATGCTATTTTTTTTTGCCAATAACTTGATTAGAAAATGTAATTTTTTTGGCTACAGTTTCAAATTTCATTTCCAGTTCCTTTATCCGTCAGGAAAGTTTCAAAGTGTTGCTGCATAAGTTCAGTTTGAATATAAGTTAGACATGTTGACAAGGAGCATTACTATCATACAAGCAGCCTCTGTAAAATGGCGGCATGCTCATGGCCTCACAGTTTCAGATGGCCTGTTATAAGTAGGCATAAATTGATTATATTCCACGGTAACTGTCTCTCTTTTTTTCAATCAACAAATTAGCTGTGTTATGGATGTGGAATACATCTGTATGGATCACCTGAGAGTCTTATATAAGCGTGTTAGGAGGATTGCGTGAACTTTAAGTGTGACAGATGAGTGATTGACAAACATAATTACGTTTTGGGCACAGACATGTTTCTCCTAAGTGAATCTGATGCCGAGCCATATTCAGATAGAATTAGTTATGTTTTTACAAATAATGTAATTACAAATGGTCACATTCACGTCATGTGACAAACTTTGATTGAACGTTGGTAATTTATGTCATTCCATTTAAGGCTTCATTTCCTGTATTGCAACATTGAGATAAAGTCAGCTTTAATTCAGGTTCATTATCCCTGTAAAATTCAATGATAATAGTTCTCAAAGTTATTTCAAACTTTTTTTTTCTTTCTTAAAATCCAAAGCAACTTGTTTGTCAAAATCAAGTTATAAATGGGATTGAAATTATATAAAATTACAAAATTCTTAGAGCTAGTTGTCACGAAAATAGCACCCTTTTTTATCAGAAAATCTATAGATTAGAAAAACAAATGTGAAAAAATAATCTGCGTTGTTGTTTTATATAAGATATTGATTTTCAAATAGATTTCTTTTCAGAGGATGTAGTTTGACAGATCATGTATGTTTCAGCAGTGAAAGGCTTCAAATGCAATACCTTGTTATAGGGACATAGTTTTTATATTGTGGTGTATCATGACGTTCAGTTAATCGTGGGTTCCTCACATGTCTGTTATAAATACTTGGTAAAGTATCACATGAAAACTAATTAGACGATATATATGTGCTGCCTATTTTCAGGATGCCCATTACAGCTGACTAACATTTCTGACACATGCAAGTTAAATTGGTACACTGAAATAGGTTAGTCTTCGTAACCACTGCTTATTGCATTTACTTTCAATGAAAGATGGAGCAAAACAGAATATGACCCTGTTTGTCATCTTGTTTGAAGTATCTTCCCGAAGTTTCCTAAATCCAAATTACTTTTTTTACAAGTTCATTTTGTCAGATCTCTTTATTGTCAAATTGTTTGTTGCATTATTTCAATGAAAACATGAAATTGTGTGAATGCATGTAAAAAATAAACCAAGGTTCTGAGTGAGTTATTTTCATGAATAGATGTGTTTAAACTCTTTTGTTAACATAAATTATTCAATGCTAATATGATGAAATGCACAACCACCCAATTACGTTTTTTTTTTTTTTGGAAAGAAACAGGCAGTGGCATATAGATGGAGGCATTGTAGGACCAAGTATGAACCTTAGTGACATATACCATTATAACATACTCATATATCATAGATAGTACACCACACCCACATCTAAATTTTAGTTGATCTGTTTATGACACCATTCTCATCCCTGAATAGGAGTGTGCCTGGAGACAACAGATAGCCAGTTTTACTTCATTTGCTGAACAATTTGTGAAGTTCATTTCTGGTATCTCTCGATGTGACATTGCTGGAATATTGCCAAAAGCAGTGTAAAACTTCACTTACTCACTCACTCAAAGCGATGTTAAGTCTAAGGTTAATTTGATGCTGCTTTCATTGTACAATAATATTGTGTCCCTTTGCCACATAAATAGTTGGTTAGTGTTGTGTCAGAACCTAGCTAAACATGTCTTGGTTGTTGTCCTAGGTACGTCATGCCATGCCGTTTGAGACAAGGGTTGAGTTAGTGATTATACCTCTTTCATACAAGTAATAACACTTTCCAGTACAGGTGCCTTTAGATACCTCTATCTAGGAAGTTCTCAATAAGGGCACTCGCAGTTGCTCCAAAACATCTGATTGAAGTTGAGGTCCATAAGACAGCTGCATGTTCATTCAGAGAACATTTTCTAAAGTGCCACTTATTGACGTTGTATGTATATAGTGATGTTCACAGTGTCATGTAAGTAGGAAGCCACCTGATGGCGGAGCAAGAATGATGGAGCTCTGTGGTTGCCATGACAATACATGGGGCGTGAGACATGTTGACAATGACATGTGTATGCAGACTTCTGCAGCAATGTATAATATTTACATATACATAGTATCATGTTTGTTTCCTTGCCTGTAGGAATTCGTTATTTAATTTTGGAGGCTTGTGTAGACCCAGCTTAGTCCTACAAACTTGGACAGTAACAGACATTTATTTTCAAATGTTTACAAATGTGATTCATAGACAAATTTAAAGGTGAAGAATATTGTTTGCTTTTGGATATCATTTCTTTAACGTGCAGGAAGACAGTCGTGGTGATATATTTTTGAGGCAATAAATACAAATCTTAAATCAGGAAGATTAATAACAACAAAACAAACAACAAAAAACAGTTCTGTAACATTCTGACCCTGTGGTTTGCTGTTGAATCTATAAGCCTCAGTGAAAGCCTGGAAAATTCCCTTATGTGAGTCTATATTTGACACACGCTATATGGACACACAGTGAGTTTTCTCTAACCAGGTTGGTGGTGTAAGCGACAGTGTGTTGACTATCTGGCTATGTCAGCCGCAGTGTACAACTCAACGTAGGAATGATCGGATGCACGCTTCTGTCCATGCAAGATAACTGGTTTTGAATCCAAGTGAGGGTCACTTCATTCTGAGGCTGTTAGCTTGGATATTTATGGTGGAGGACATTGAGAACATGGAGATAGTGTATTATGATTTGTATGTATTATTAATAAGCGACTACTTTTTCTGAAATTTAGCTTTTTAATACTTTGACACAATGTATTGTATGATGTATAAGAATAGTTTTGATAAATTATTTCGAATTTGAATTTCAACATATTTTGAATTAGTGTTTATTTGTGTGATAACTTCATTTGGGACATGTATCATATAGTCATGTACTCATTAACATAATTACATTAAGCTACACTCAAATGAACACTGCCTTGTGTGCAGAATAAATACTGGGAATGCCATTATCAATAACTCTTTCTTAATTGGTGCTGAATGGTTTGAGAATATTGTGATATAAATTATGACATTATTATCCAAAAATGCTTAATAGTTATAACATTATCTAATTCACTTATTTCATCATTTTCCTCTCATGGTACCTTTGGAAATCACATTAACTGATAATGGAAAAATTGTTAGACGTGTATGGTCTTTTTATGTTCATAAAAGTTCCCTTCATACTGCACATTATAGAATTATGGGAGTGGTCTCGTGAGCTTTATTAAGTTCTGCCATTTGGTTTGTTAGTCAGTCATTGTACTTGTACATTGTGTTCATGTATTGATTGCTGCCAGATTCAGCCTTGTAAATATTGGAATCTGTTTTTCATGGATTTTCAGTGGGAAGCAAGGGATCCGTTTTAAATATTCTAATATTCTGTATTATCTGTATTAAAGGTATATGCTTGTTATTTTATCTTTATGTTGGTTTTCATGAATCAAATGTAAAGGGAAAATAGATGTTCATGTTTGTTATTTACCATGACAGTTTTAATGGAAATAGGTTTCAGACACATTTCTTCCATGTCAATAAGTCACAAGTTTTACAACATTAATTTTGTTCTATTTAAATTCCTTCACACAAATTTGTGACAAATATTTATTCAGGTCACTTTATCTATGAACACTGATGCTCAGTAGAACTAAATATTTTCAGAGCCAGTCTGAAATATTGATGATGAGATTACATAGATGTATACTGGATGATGACGAGATGCTTTATGAAGAATATATTATGAATTAATAGTAAATTTCAGTGATAAATTACTTGGCTGTATTTGCTGAGTTTTCATTTGGATTTCGTGCATTGATTGACAAATAATGCAGATATCATTATGTGAATATGATTTGTAGTTTCAGTTTATATGTGCAAATACCGTACACGTCCAAACCCAATTAGATCAGCTTTGTCGTCCATTCCTGCAGTCATCCTTGCCACACTAATGTTTCCATAGCGCAGCATTGGTCAATATGGAGATAGACCAAGCTTTGTGACAATACCCAGTCTTTATTGCCGTTCCTTTTGATAGGTGATAGTTTTGAAGTTTGCAGTATTAGGATAATCATTACAGTATTGTTGAGACTGATCGATTTGTGTTTGCGTAAAGCACACTGGAAATTAACAGGTGATTTACTGCCCACAAGCTGGTATGAATCCTGCAGGAGCTTGCAAACATTGTTGTAGAGTCCCATCACAGTGTATAATCGCACAACATTCATGTAAAACCACAAAACAAGCATGCCTAGCAGCTTATATCTCAAAGTGTCATTACTGCCAGAACGTAAATCCCGTATCTGCCAATCGAACACGAGGAGAAACTTTGCACGAAACCTGAATGTTGGGTATTGGAAGGTGCAGCAATGAGCTGTGCAGAGTAAGGCCTTCAGGTACGTCTGAACTTACAATTCTGTTCAGTTCAGAAAAACAGCGCACAATAATATTGTCCAGCTTAGAACAGTTTGTACATTAAACTGTGGAAATGTTGATAGTGTTTTGTGCAGGAAGTATTTCTCTTGTTGTTAAAATGACTATTTGTTTGGGAATAAGACGCTGCTGAAAAGATATATTTTACTGACGTGTGTAAGATGATTAGATTGTACCTGTAAACTGAAAGACTATCATACTCCAGTGGTCTATATGTGCATCCAACCCATCATGTTCTATTTAATTGATTTTGAAACATTCTGATAAGAACAAGTGATATGACTGGAGTAATTTCCTCTTTGTGTGCTGCTTTCAAGACAATTTTTGTGTTGTTATGTGACAGATGATCACAACCAGATACTGGCAGAAAAAGCCTGATAATCAATGCTCACAGATCAGACCAGACTTGACCAGGCAGCAGGTAATACATGTCAAAACAGAGTATGGCTGCCGACTGTGTTAAGTAGAGAAGTGGTGGTCTTTTGGTTACTGCTACTCATTGCTACTAAGGCCAGGGTTTGAGTCCCTACTGTGGTGATGAAAACTGCAATGGAAGCTTTCAAAACCGGCATCTGTCCAATCCGGCAAGGTACCAACACGGCATTAAACCTCAGTCCCTCCTGGCGCTTGTACATTTATCATCAGCTCTACAATCCGGTACATTGTCTAAACCAGATTATTTCTCCAGTCCTAATGAGTGCTGGTTTAGACAGCTTCCACTGTAATTTGTTTTATTCCCTGCAGTGCTTGATCATCATTTAGCATGAACATCCACTCACAAAGTTTTGTGCAGATGTGGATATTGCATGTAGCTAAGAAGGGGTGAAAAGTAACTATTGGTGAGGCTATGTTACCCTGTTGATTCCATATCATACCCTGATTACGTAACAATATCATCCACCGGTTTGTCCAGAAAAGCCTTCATGAAGAATTTTAGAATACTGTGGAAGCAATGTTGGTGTTTTTTTTATATATAAAGCAGTTATACTAAATAAATCATAACACTTCCTTTGCATTAGTTCAGCATATTAGCTTAGTTCTTTTTATCTTAGGGACAGTCTTATGTTTGAAGCATAAGCTCATCACATTGAAGACCCAGGATGGGCACAATGTGTGAAGGCCATTTCTCATGTCCAGCAGCCTGATATTGCTGGAATATTGCTAAAAGCAGCATAGAACAATACTCACTCACTCACTCACTTATCAGTATATTTGAAACAATGATCTGTGAATTTGTTGAGAAGACTATCACAGTTTAAAAAAGATATATTCTCAAGTGATATTCATGATGCTAGACTTTGGATTCAGTATACATCCTTTGGGAAAAGTGCATAAAATATTCAATAAAGCAGACCAGCTCTGAAATACAGTAATATGAATAATGAATGTCATAACATTTTCATGGCATTGTAAGGACAAATGTCACTGTCTGTGAACTAGCCAGACAGTCACCATCACTTTAACAAATTCTCCACTTAAATGTACGTGATGAGAGCAACCATTACAGTCCAGGACATCAAGTGATAGTCAGAAAGAGGTGATCACACCAACGTCCGGCCAGATGCACTGTCAACAGTTGACAGAAGGGTTCATTATTTTTACGACTATGAAAGTCTTGTTCTAAGAGGTTGTCTAATAGCATGTCAATGACGACTTTCTGACTTCGCATTATCTGCTTGACAGGTTGGCATGGCACATCAAACAGGTTTATTGTGTATTTTCTGCACTCGCTTTTACCAAATTGATGCTCGGATGAGCTTTTCACCTTGGATTACTTCCTGTATTATTGTATTGACCTGTTTCTGATGGTACTGATGAATCAGCTTGCCCACAGGAGACGTTATATAAATATTCACTGTAAACCCAGGAAGCCCTATCCATTAGAGGAAAAGTGTATATGTCAGATGTGAAATATGTCTCTGTTTTGGGTGGTTAATAGATTATCCTAGTGGAAGGCTTGTAAACTATTAATATTTAATGAGGAGTGGTCTGCAGAGGTGTTGCAGGTTGTTACCACTATCTAGTTGCTGTGAGAATTCAGTTTGTTTCCGCCAAAAAAACGAGTCTTCATATTGATTAACACTAGAGAGATGTTGAGTCCAAAGAAGGTACAAGTCCTCCTGTACAGAACAACCAAACTACCACGATACGTAATGAATCAATTTATTCTTAAACACCACTAGGGTTACTGAATTACCATGTATTACGGGGTGGTGAGGTAGCCTAGTGGTTAATGCATTTTGCTCTTCACGCCAGAGACCCGGGTTCGATTTCCCCCCTTGGATACAATGTATGAAACCTATTTCTGGTGTTCCACACCATATTGCTGGAATATTGCTAGAAGCAACATAAAACCCAACTCCCTCAATACCATGTATTCCTTCTCTCTGTTCGTTTTTGAAATGTGGTCATTGAGGAGTTAATACTATTTATGTATTTAGTGTGAACTGCTGTACATTCCAAAAACAATTTCTAGGTCTTTCAGTTTCGATTAGAGAGGATGTTATGTATGGTGTTTCTTAAAGGTTACATGTTACCGAAAAATCAAACATAATTAAAACACAGATATCACTTATTCATGATATATAAAATGCACTGCTGATTAAGAAAAAACAAATATACAATATTTATGAGCGTGTAATCGCAAATCAAAAGTGCAATACTTCCTACTTGGGTTTAGCTCCCTCAAAACGAAGCAGCCACGATAGCGAACCCAGTCAGAGCTGTTGGGTGTGCACTAAAGTGTAACAAAGCCTTTTCATTGGCCACTGATTTGCCAGTAGGCTTAGCCCACTCTTTGTTTATGGCTTATAAGCCCAATAAGTGTAAATTTCAAATTAGTGAATTAATTAAACTCCAATATCGCATACTTTTTTTCGTCATGTTTTTGGGTTGGTTTTTTTTCTTCTTATTGGTTCAGTTGGCATTTTTGATTTAATTACTTTGGTAAGTGCCTACCGAAAGGTCTCAGAATCTGCAAAGTTGTCTTTTATGTTGCATGTGACCTTTAAGCAAGGACGGTTACAAGGCATTATTGTTATTGATCTTCAGTGTCATCGAGGGTATGAACACTGGGTCCATGCACAGTTTTGTGAAGGAAAGTTTCAAAAATAGTGCATCATGAATATCCAGACTTCACTCCACGGAAGAGTCATGAATGGAAATCAAAATACAAAATTTTGGTTAAAATTCACAAACATGAAGACGATGACGTGGGCTGCTCGGAATTCTAAGTGATTTGTCTACAGGTTAAGTGTCTGTTTGAATTCAAAATTTGAATCTCTCAAAGACTGTTTATGAATTTAAATGGCGGAATTAACTGAAGTCAAATGATAACAGATAGAGAAATGAGATTGAACAAAGAATGTCTATCGATCACAGAACTATTTCAATCAGACATGAGGAGTCAATATTCCCCGGAAGATGCCAGTCACAAAAGCATTTTCCTCTTACATGAACCATTCCAGGAGTGCTTGACAGACCAGATCTTTTTACATAAGTTCCAATTTTATTTTGTCAGCAGTTGGGATTTCATATTGTATGTGCACCATCTGAAGATTGCAGTTCCTTGATTGGCTTAGCATAACGACTGCGCAGCACAGCTACATTAACTTCATTTGGGTATTGATTGAACGGGTTGGGCAGGGTTTTTCCGACCTTGCCTGTCGGTTCACTGCCTGCTGTTATGGCGTTCTGCAGATTCACAGTCTGCTGGTAGGTGTTATCTCACTGCACCCAGTAGTTGTGCCAGCCAGCCATGACAATATCAGGAATTTTGGATTTGACCAATTATCTCCAGTGTTGATATATCAACAAGGGAAACTGACGTGAAAGAGCCTAGGAAATATTGGACGGTGTTACGTTCTGCAGCCGCCTCGTGTTTTTGTAATCAGCTGTCGGGTGTATTGACTGGACCTGTCCAAGGCACTTGTAATAACACATTGGACCAGACAAGTGATTGGGTCAGAGCTAGGTGATGTAGATCTCCAGCCTCATTCCATCCTGTTCAAGATGGACATTGTTACACCATGCTTGGCATGTCAAGTCTTGATTCATTCTCAGTGAGTTATCTTCTGATGTTTTGAATGACAGCAAGGATTTGTACCAGTAGAAGTGGTAATCAGTTAGGTTTCCGGTATTCGCCTTACTTGAGGTTACCTCTTATTATCGACTTGATTTTATGAGTTTGATGGCAAGATACTGCTGACAGCGTGTGAGACATTAAAGTGCCAAGCTCCATTGCCAGTCACTGGATTGCTAGCTGAATACAACTCTGACATGGGGAATTTGAAGGGGTAAGCATGTCATTGTAATTTTCTTTCTTGAGATATTTTGTTTGTTTTGGCCACAATTCATTTGTATGTGGAAGAACTTATTTTAAAATCAAAGTCAGCTTTTTAATGAACCAGACCTTATCTTTAATTTATCATTTCAGATTTTGCACATGAAACATCTTGTGGTTAAAACATTAACCTGAATTTGTTTCACTTTTGTAATCTTGAACAAATGTCTTCTATTGTGATCAACATCATTTCACCTTTAGTATCTATACACCAACAGAAAAGTTGGCATCAAGTAAATATTCATGTTAACACATGATCAAATGCCTTATAATATTATCAAAATGTTTCAACCAGCCTTCTGAGGGATTTGATGTCTTCATAGTTCAAACCAACAAGGAGGAAGGAAAAATTATTGTGTTAGTGATTGGCACACTTGTATGGATTTTTCGAATTCTTCTTTCACATTTTCTCCAGTGCAGAAGTTTCAGTGGTTTCACATTTTATGACCAATGGAATGTGTTTCATTGGAAGGTGGATGCTGATTATTCTCAGGAGTGGGTGTTTATTTTTCCATGCTGAAGGAGTTATGATACTGCTGTCCTAGAGACTGTTGGATTGATACTGATATACTGATTCTGAGAGTGTTGTTCAAGTACCAGGAACCTATGCCCACATAGTCTGTGATGGCAATGAGTGTAAGAAGTAGCGCCAACGTTTGGTAGCTACCATCAGGCTTGAAACTAGCTGTTCGCATCCTGTCGTTAACACAGATCAACAGATGTACGTTGTGATAAAACCAACCATTTTCACTGTCCATATCATATCAGTTTCATCCAAGTCCATTTCAAAATACTACTGATTTTTACATGCAGAGGCCCTTTGAATCTTCGGTGGTGAGGTAAGACTTATTTGTGGTTCTAACTCAAATTTTATGTGCAAGAATATTGAACCTTTAAAAAACATCCTTGGCAAGCATTTATTTGAGCTGCTGTATAATTATCATGCATGATAATGGCCAATGTCTCCAACAAATAGTTCTAAGGCATTGATGATATCGAAAATTGTCATGGCCTAATCCACATTCTGGCAAGTGTATTTTCAAAAAGTTTGATTGGGACTTCTTGCTGTAAAGAAGAAACTGTGGATGTTTTGAATGTAATCAGCAAACAGTTGTTTAAACCTTGTCTAAAACTAATCTTGCAAGCTCCCAAGGACTTGATTGCTAAAAATATTTGGATCAATATCTCAGAAATTGGTCTGAAAATTTCAGTGTTCCTAACTCTTAAGAGATTTCATGTATATTGAACTGGGGTTATTCTGCTGCAGGTAGTAGTTTCCTCTGGGAAGCACTTGGAACTGAGTTGTGTGATGGTTATGAATATCATATGTGGATATATTAAAACCAATTATCTTATGGAAATGTGTTTGTTTTGTCTCACTGGGAGGGAACTGTTTGCCTCTGTCATCAGAACAGAGCTAAGGCAGCCTGACTAGATAGACAAGTTTCAGAAGAAGATCAAGTATAACATGGATCTTCGCAGGTCTTAAACTTTTATATCTTCACGTATTCATTTCTGTGTGATTTATTTGGCATTGTTTTTATTCATATATTAATCATGGAGATCAATTTCATGCAGTGTTTTTCATATCCATGTAGATTTATCAATATTGACACCATTTCTTATGCAGTGGAGTGCCAAAATTGAATTTCACTTCTTACAGAAGCTTGCATTTTCAGCCAATGAGATTGTGCTGTTACCATGGTAACATATTTGATTGTTTATTTCAGTCCTTCTCCCTCCCCCCAGCATAGTATTTCTCAAGATATGCACTCTCGGCTGGAGCTCTATGCAAACAGGTGAGTAGGTCGTGGAAGGATGTTATGAGATCACAATTCTTGTTCATGCAAGGCCTCTGTCCTAGGTTTCTTTAATAGAGGTAGCTTTCTTGTAGGTCACTGTGAACTTAACTGTTTTTATTGTGGGAAATATTTTCATTTTGGATGTAAAATGAAAAGTGTGAATTTGTCTGCAAATTGACAAGAACTGGTAATCAATGAAACCGGGAGTGTTCTTATGGCGTCATAATCTTCCGTATGTGAGGAATGAGTAATAGGAACTGTTAATCTTGATAATGATTTTAAAATATGAAGTTATTTGAAGATTCTAACTTTTGAGCTACTGACAATGCAATATCCTAGAGATGAATGTGTAATTGTATATATACATATAGATGACTGTTTGGGGAGTGTGGCCAGGCGGTGCCTCCAGGCTCCAATGAGTCACTAGTGTGTGTATGTGTGTGTGTGTGTATAGAGGGATATTACTAGTTTCACTGATGTGGGTTTCTCTTCAGATTGGCAGAGGTGGAGCAGAGACAAGCATCGTCCACTCCAGAGTCGTAAGTTGCTTGCAGACAATATACAATTTCTTAAGATCACCACTGTTATGGTAGCCATTACTTCATCTGTTAACGAGTGATAGATCCAGTACAGCTCTCTTTCATTAGAAGAGGTTGTTAAGTATTCCTGCTTATCTGTATCTTACCTCTACACTCCAGAGTTCAAACTTGCACACATTTTAATTCAGTTCCCCAATATTACCTGTATCAAGATTTTCATTTCCTCTTGTATTACATGTTGTTGATTAAATGCAGGCAAGTTTTGAGGAAGGTTATGGTTTTTGGATAGTTTTTCCTGTTGGTGTGCCGACCTGAGTAGAACAATAAGGGTTTATCTTTAATGTCTACAGGACTTGGTGCTGCTCATGATGGTATTATTCCTGGATCTCAGTATGGCTGGAGGACTTGTGAGAACATTAGATAGGCTACTAGCTGAAGCTTTTCTCAAATTATCAGCATAAAACAGGATTAAGTGGCAGTTTTGGTGGTAGGGTTTTAATGATCATCCTGGAGCCAGACACTACAGCCATTATCTATTCCTGCTTCCAGTGCTGATTGTGGGTTAGGTGTTTAATATCACCCTAGGACATACCAGGCCATTGATTTACTAGCAGGTTTTACTGTATGTCATGGACAAATTCCAATATTGGATGGTAAGATGAGCTGTAGGTCATGAAATTATTTCATAATGTTCTGTTTAAGAGAGAACTATTTTTCAAATATTATTCCAAGGTGAGTGGTGTGTTCCGGCTGAGGTAGACTGGGATGTTTTGCCATGAGAATAATTCTTTTTCTCATCTTTTGAGATCTGAATGTGCATTATAGGCAAATGTTCACAATGTTGTTTTGCTGAGAACTGGAAGTAGTTGTGTTGAGGGTAGTATTAGAAACAAGTTGTTGGTGCAAGAATGTCAGGTCAGTTTGAGATGTACTGAAACCAATGAATCATCCTGACATTGGCGTTGGCCGTAGGAATGCTGGTTTGAGACTCTGTAGGTTAGATGTGCTTGCCAGGTATTACAGAATTGTAATATGGGATATTTGTGAGTGTCATTCCTAGTATAAATTTAATATTGCCTGTATACTCCTTGTCCTTGCTGGGTATGAGGTAGCCTTCATCCTAATTTCACATTTGTACTCAGTATGTTAATTCAGCCTGAATTGATAACTGGGATCTCTTACCTCTACATCATACACATGACTAGACAGGCCATTGTGTAAGAGTTCCACCAGGAACGTTGTTGGTTTTTTTTTTATGTCTGGTGGCGACTGACAGATTTTGTTGTTGTACAGGGAGGATGAGCACCACCTGATTGCCCAGTACTGCCAGAGTCTGAATGGAGACACAACCACACATGCTGTGAGTACCTACAATTATTTGTACATGTCATAATTCGTGAGTCAGTGACTGGGTTTAGTTTTACGTTGCTTTTAGCAATATTCCAGCAATATCACAGTGGGTAACACCAGACAGTGGGCTTCACACATTGTCCCCATGTGGGGAATCAAACCTGGGTCTTTGGCTTGACATACGGATGCTTTAACCACTAGGCTACCCACTGTTCTTCATGAGTTCACTTGTCTGAAACTGAGGATAGGTAAAAGTGAGATGTTGGTAGTTCCTGTGAACTAGTAGCATTAAAAAGTAACATTAATTTTTTATTTTAAAACAATCTGTTGCTGAATGAATCTGACAGAAGGTGCAATCATTGTACACATGGGTTTTGTTTTGTTCAAGCAAGACTAACTACAAAGTCTGTAAACTACTCAAATCTGGTTCCACTTGTCTATCACTCGTCAGCGGCGTAAAACTAAACTCACTCACTCACTCCACTTGTACGAAAACTAATTTGAGTGGCTGTACACCACTCTGCTGTTTGTGTAGATACAGCTCTTCAAGTCTGTACATGAATCATACTATTTTGAAATTGAAATTGTTCCAGAAAACAGAGTAATTTGAACATAGGTGTTACCCCTGAAATAGGATTTAATAATATATATGTTCTGCCTTTCATTAATAGTATTTGGTTCCTGTGTTTGAAAGCAGTGACATGTTGAATGTACTGTAAGGTTTAATATTACAGCTCTAACACATATAGTGAAGACTTTCATTTCTGGGCCAGAAGCTGGTGCAGATTCTGTTGAATCATCAGCTTCATGTTTGTTTGTTCAAGAAGATACAGTGGCTTTGAATCTTTTAGCTATGTAGTTTGGCCTTCATCTTCAGTTTATTGACATAAGAGAATCTGGTATTTGTTTATGTCATTTAGCTGGGGTAATTCACTGATGCTCTCCGAGACATTATCAAGACACTATCTCATGACATTTGCTCTAGAGACAGTTTGATTACATGTACAGGTAGTATGACGCAGGATGCGTCTGTAATGAGAGGTTTGTTCCACATAACATGGAAATTAATTTTCGAAAATAACCAAACTAGCAAAAGGCCTTTGTAACAGAAACTGTAGAGTGTTATTGAACAGACCGTTAGATGGTATTAAGTACTCTGTGGGTGATGCAGTTTGAGATAGGCGTGTGTAGACAGGTGTGGTTCACACAGCCTGCTGCAGACACATTCATGGATGAGATCAGTGGGATATCACGATATTGGATTATCAGTGTTCTACACAGCTGGCTTAGACTGGTGGCAGAGAGTGAGCTGGTGTGGGATGGGGTCAAGGATATTGGTGTAGGGGAGAGGGGTGTTGGATGAAGTTGAGGTTTGTGAGGTGCATGTGGCTGGTATTTGGGTGAGGATATTGTGCGTAAGGGATGGAGTGTTGGATGAAGGTGAGGTTTGTAAAGTGCATGCGGGTGGTAATTGGGTGAAGATATTGTTTGTAAGGGGTGGGGTATTGGATGAAGGTTGGGTTAGTGAGATGCATGTGAGTGGTAATTGTGTGAGGGCATGGGTGTAAGGGGTGGGGTGTTAGATGAAGGCGAGGTTTGTAAAGTGCATGTGGGTGGTTATCGGGTGAGGATATTGTGTGTAAGGAGTGGGGTGTTGGATGAAGGTTGGGTTAGAGAGATGCATGTTGGTAGTAATTGGTTGAGGGTTTGGGTGTACGGCTGGGATATTGGAAGGAGATTAGGTCAGTCAGATGCAGTGTTACACATGTGGGTGGGAAGGGGTTGCGGGTGGGGTATATATGGGTCTAGGGTGGGATGTTGGATGAGCATGAGTTGTGATGCAGTGTGACATGAAGGTGGGAAAGGGGTGGCACATTAGGTGAAGGTGAGGATAGACAGTTACACATGTGGGTAGTAAGGGGTGAGGTGGGATGGGGGGAATGGGTATGTGTGTGTGTAGGCGAGAACATCATTATGATATGGGAAGGAGGTATATACAATCAGTGTATCCAAGTCAAAACAGCAGCTACGATTAGAGTCAAGTGTTTATGGGGGTTCATAAAGGTCTGCATGAGGACAGTTATCAGCAGCAGCAGGTGAGCAGCAGGTGGTAAATGTTGGAAACTAGTAATGACTGGAAAATTAGTGTCAGTTATATCAGTTATATCAACTATTTTGAGACTTTTTTGTACAGACTATTATATCTACACATGGTCTTGTATTCTTACAAATTTCTGTCCTGCCTTGCAACATGTTGTCAAATACCAAAACAAATTTGTTTTTTCAGTAGGTAGAGTATGAATCCAGCCTACTTAAAAGGGTTGTATCTTTTGAGATATACCTGATGATGTACTTCAGAGTTAAGTGGCATTTTTATGGTTGTTGATAGCTCCAGGTTATCCCACTCACCTGACCTTCTCTGCCAAGGCTTCATACATTGCACCAGATACATCGGCTCCAGTTTTCTGCTGCCAAATTGTTTGGTAATTTAGGCCAAGGCTTTGGTTAGAATTTGAATTATCATGGCAGAATCTGGATTTGATTAATGATGGCACACTGAGGTAGCAGTGCAGCTGGGAGTTATCTCCATTGATTAACTTGCGTTTGATCAAATCAAACTTTGCTGGTTCCGTAGCCTTTATGAAAACTTACTTATTAGATTTCAGATATGATGACATTGATATCTTTTTATTATATGTTAGGTGATTTTTTCAATTTCATACAATTAGTACAAGTATGAACGCGTAGAAATATATAGGGGCCATTGTGATCCCAATGTGTAAAATTTGGCGTTTATCTTACAGTTGAAGAGTCCAATGCAGATCATGATGGCGGTGGATTCTGACCAGAAATCTGAGCTGGAAACATTAATCAAAGATCTAGAAGAAGAGAACAGGTAGGAACAACAATATAATGTGGATCTGTACTGACTGCTACATACACACATTGGCTGGGTGTGTGTTTAGATAACGCACAAGGATCATACACACAATGTTTCTTAGTTCACAAGAACCTTTCTATCCACAAGTGTAACTGCAGATCACAAAATCCAGACTGCTAGATATCTTCTTTGCGGTTTCAGCGGAATTTTCAAAATTGCATTCAGGATTTATTCCTGATGTGACAATAGCTTTTAATCAGCAGCTGTGAAAAGTAAACTTACTCATGTTGGTTCACATTCCTTATATTAACTTCTTCCCTCCTGTATCTTACAAAAACATTTTTCCCTTGCAGAACATTACAGGTTGAATACGACCGTCTGCGCCAGGCCAACAACGCCCACGAGGGAAGTATGGCACGGTCGGAAGATGGTGACAGTAACACAAGTAGGGACGAGGAGATGATTGCAGAGGCAAAGCTGCTACGTCAACACAAGGGTCGTCTTGAGGCACGAATGCGGATACTAGAAGACCACAATCATCAGCTAGAAGCACAACTACACCGTCTACGACAACTGCTTGACCAGGTCAGTTGTCTCCCCTTGATGTCAGTTTGATACACTCTCTCAGGACTTAATCTACTTTTCTGAACCAAGTATTTGGTGAAAGTCTCCACCAGTGCTCAAAGGGGTGAACCTCAGTGGAAGAACACTTTGATTATTTCTCTTTCCTTGGATCTGGAGATATACCAAGGAAACACAACCATCAGCTTAACAAAACACCCAAATATAGCCTTAAGAGAGGCTTTTGTCAACAAAGTGCAGTATGATATCAGTCTTCAAGGTCACTGTAAACAGCGATCCAAGTCAATTATATACCACACTAGTATATTTCTGGTTTTGGGCATTAATGATATTGTAATGTATTGGATAGAGCCATATTTCTAAACATTGATTACTGTAAATATTGCAATGTAACTTGCTGGAATAATAAGATTGTTTTTGTCAAAGGCATCTTTCAAAGCAGCATCAGTAATTAAGTGTTAAAGGCTGATTGAAGATGTCTTGTTCCTACAGCCTCCAGGAGAACCCCGCACACCGCTGTCACTCAACTCATCGTCACGGACAACCCCAATGACCACACCCTCCTCTTCTGTCAGCTCTCTGCCTGGGGGGCCGCCAAGATACAGGTTCAATCCCCAGCTCGAATCCACACCTAGGATAATAAATGGCAATGGATATGCAGCTGGTAAGATGTGCACGACATACCAAACTATAAGACAACAATCAACCAGTAGTGTTAACAAATGTGACTCGAGTCATTCAAAACTTTTTGAGGGGTCTGTTAAATCTTTCGGCTGGTTCGTTTTTCCCTTATTGAAACAGAAAATCAAATCTTAAATTTACTCAATAGCAAGTCATTCAGAACTGTTTTGGGGATCTGTTAAATCTTTCTTTGAAACCTTATTGATACAGAAAAAAAATGGTTACTTTTACACGAAAACATATTACCCTTTAAAATGGAAAAGAAACACTACATTGATGTATTATTCTCTGTGTCAAGGTACCAGTAGATTTCCAATATGAAAGCAGGATCTTCGGTCTACAAGAGTTGTCCCCCTTGTTTTGTATTCTGTCTCATGTTGTGCATCGGTCTCTGTGTCAGGTACAAGTCGTGATGACGAGCTCTGTGATTTCTCAGGGGAACCAAATGCATCTTTTAATACAGAGAGGTCAAAAGGTAGAATCTACTTTAAATATTATTTTTTATGTCTTTACTGTATTTAAACCACTCGAAGAAGATTTTAACATGATTTTATAATGTGTTAAGTGAAGTAACAAACAGGATGAAATCTGTGGCAAAGTCAAAGAAGAAAATTTAGATAATTTTATTATTGAAACAGTTTCTTCAGAGTGACACAGTATACATGAATTTCATTTTCTTCAACTATTCAAGGTCAATTTTTCCCTTTCGTCGTTGAAAAGGTCATACATCTTGAGACTCAAAGGCTTCATGTTATTGGTCAGTGTTTGACATTTAGAGGACAATTAAACAGAATAATGTTTTCTGGATTTATCTATCATCTATGTGACAAGCGTATTTGTAGTTAACTGGTCCCAACCTCTATCAGTGAATTTAATAGTGATTAGAAATTTATGTCCATCTGTTGATTATCTCCCTTGTGTTCCAGGTGCCAACAATGTGGGTAACCTCTTTCATATGGCAGGGCAGGTAGGGAAGGCTGTTGGCTCCCTTGTCACAGTGATGACAGATGAAGATGAAATTGCTGCCGCTGAAGAGTCCAAACACAAGGACACAAGAAGTGCATTCTCATAGCAACATTTGCATTTTCATAGCAACATAATCATGATCATAACATCATTTTGAAAAGAACAATTGTACAGAAGTAAAAAGTGGTTGTGACGTTTGTATCCAGTGGTCACAATGCAACATACACTCTTAGTCCAGAGTCCTGCAGATGGAGCTACAGTACTGACCGACATTGGTCAACCGTGTGTATTGTGCCCCTAGCTGAAACCCCCCACAGTCAACTGTTTTGTGTTGAATTGAGTTATAATGACCTTACGTTTTTATGTGATTTTAGTGGTTTTTATCAACCAGATGTTACATCCTTTGTACAATATCACCAGATTCCTACAAACTTGTACCTCCGTTTTAATTATTTATCTTTCGTTATCAGCATTTGTTATGAAAGTGGTAAGGATATTTACCCTGTTCAAATTATAATGCATTTAGCTCTGCCTTTTCAGTGTATTGTATACAGATTATAGCATTTTATAAATGTACTGAACTTTTTACTATTCTAGAATTAACTAACATCATATTAAAGCATTTGGGTTTATCATCAGAAATTATCCACTACCAATATTTCAGTTTCTCTCAGTGAGGGTTTGAGAAATAATAAGAATGTATGTGCTATAATATTTCTGTTCAGTTTCCATATTTAAACAATGAGAATTCTGGCACTAGTCACTGCACATAAGGAAATCTATGACAGGTTTGACATTTTTTTTTTTATTTAGTATGTTCACTTAATTCAGAGAGAATGTTTTCATTTATTTATTTTTTTAACCCAGCACATAACATAATAACAATAATTTGAATCACAAAAACAGGTACCAATTTACAATTCCAGTTTGTGTCCTGTCAGATAACAGTAAGATTAGGGAAACTTTGAGCATTGACAAAGAATAATTCCCAGGTGCCTGTAAACATTACATTCTTACTTGGCACAGAAAAGGCAGCAAGTTTCTCTCTCTTTACTACATATACAGCGGGTTGCCATGAATACTTCTAAAAAGTATTATTTTTTCTTCACATTAGGAACAACTGCATAATTATCAACATTCGGGGAGGCATATCGTAACAAGAAGTCATGCATAAATTAATGTCCTCAGTTATGAAGTACTTCATCTGATATTTAATACATCAAAAATTGTAAAATCCAGAAAATGCCAAGTTTGGTGAAGTAAGGTGCATGAGATATCAGTGGGTAGTCAGTGATGTATTTCACCCACGACTGGCAAATCTGTTTCCCCAAAGGTCTTCCATTTCTGATGCACATTCTGTGTGTTGTGATTGACTTACAGAATCCATCAAAGTCATTTTTAAATATGTAAATAACAAACAAGTTCATCATGATAGGAGGTGATACTGCAGTCTTGTTTCTCATAAGAAAATCAATTTTAACAGTGCCAAACAAGTTATTTTATGAAAGTGACCAGCTATCACATTTCATTACTTTTTTCTTATACACTTAAGTGGTGACTTTTCTAATGCTGGTTTTCAACATGGTGTCTACCTTGGTCCCCCAGAGCCCCCATTACTGAACTTTAATCTGGGCGATGCTGAATACTGATTGACCATACAATGTGACCTACTGATTATGTGAATTATAGATATTTGTATCAGCAATAAATGTGTAATATATTGTATTTAAACCTTTTTCCTTGTTCTGTTGTTCTTAACCTTCAGGGGTTAAGGGTACATGGGTGTTTTGTTTGTTCTATTGTTGATTAACACCAGCCTCAGCAGTGTTCCAGCTGTACTTCCCGTCAAACATTTAAACTCACTAGTGTAAATATAACCACTTACTTCAGTCAACTGTTCTAAACTAAATTTTGCAAAATATTCCATACTGTTTAAAGGTACTGTTTTTCAATGAATTGATGTACTTTAAAACAAATTTGTAACATTGGAAAGATTATTGTCAAGAGTTTTGAGTTCAGTGAAATTTGACGAAATCTTAACAAAACTTTACCCCAAAATGCAGCAGTTCACATCCACAATATTAGTATATATCCATAACCTGTAGTGAGTGTTTCAAGTGAGTCTGAACTTTGGATGGGATGTATATATGGCAATTATCTGTAATTAATCAAGTCAGGAATGCAGCGGTTTGTTCCACTAAAACTGCCATCAAAGTACATGCTGTCACTAATGGTGTCTTAGTACTATATAATAGGATAGTACTAAGACCTTATTGGTGACAGTAGACAAGTGACAAGCCCATGTGGTCAGGAACAGACAATCTAGTGATCAACAACATGAGTATCTATCTGTTAAATTAAAATATAATGACACTGGTCAACCTAGTCTGTGAGTTTGACCATCCAATCCCAGTATTCACCTTACCACAAGTATGGGTTGCTGAAAGCCAGTTCTAACCCGGATTTTCACATGAGCTGAAGCACATGTAGCACATGTGATTACGTTAGGCCAGTGACTTTTTCAGATTATGCCTCTTAATAATATCACGGCTGAAGAAAATTATGAAGTCCTGACCAAACCAGAGGTTGTTTGCACAAGGTACAATCCTTTGTCAAGGTATGACATATCCTGGTCACTCTTTCAACAAACTCATTATTGGTATTTACAAGCAGTATTACCGAGGAAAACCACTCATTGCAGGAATGCTCCATGCTATCAGAGCAAGGTGACCCATAATTAGGCACTCAACCTGCCTAGTAGATCCAGTATACAAGGGTAGTCACATCATACAACAACCATGAAAGTACCTGGACCACTTCTAACACTGGTCTGCTGGTCTAAAACTGCAGTATGTTCTGCCTACAGTTTCACCTGCATCAGAACAAATCACAAAGACCTGCAGCAATTCCAAAATTATAACTTTTATCTTTCTAATTAATTTCAACAAAATTTTTTACACAAATAAATTAGATATCTCACAAAGTTTTCCATAAAACTAAAGTCATACATGTCAGAAAAAGAAAAACCCTGAAATAAACTACCAACAATCCTGGGTAGTTTTTTGGCATGTACCAACACCTTGTTGGTTTTAATCTCTGCTGAAGATGTTAACATCAGTGGTAAAAGGTGAGGCAGCCATTATCTTGCATGAGACACACCTTATTTCACCTGTCAGGTGAGAAATAACACTGTCCATGCTGTTTAGATAGACGTTTCCCCAAAGTTGAAGATTTGACATCTGAAACAAACAGTTTGGCATTTTTATCAAGTTGTTTTGCTAAATCAAACCATCTGACTGATTGACAGACATGTCTTTCCTCAAAAATGAAACCACCTCTAAGGCCTACTGGATAGAGCACCTGCCCAGAGTTAAGAATGTCTGCGGTTTGATCCACTAGACTACCAAAAAGATTATTAATGATGCTACTTGTTGTTGCCCTGCCTGGTGATAAAACATGACCTGGATTGCTCTGTGTTAGTTTACTGAGTCATGTCAAACTGCATCAGAGTTGATGAAGAATGTTGACAATGTTTTTGCTTGACAACATTAGAATCTATGTGAAAATGTCACCTTTCACAGAATAAAAGAAGCTATGTATCATTCTTCTGAAACAGTCAGTGTGACATTGTTATCAAGTTACACTGCAAAGTGTTCATGAAACTGTATTTAAAAAAATCCAACAGACAACATTTTTCGACAAAAATGGAAGCACCTTGGTGGTCTATTGGATCCACTGGCCTACCAAATGATCATCAACAATGCTACTTGTTGTTGCCCTCCCTGGCACTCAGCCTGGGATAAAACATGGACTGATTGGCTCTTAGTTCTTTTTACAAGAGTATCTCAGTTGGAAAGTACCAATAGCTAACATTTGTCCATCCCATCACAAGCAGGCAGACACACACACATGCAGGCACTGCAAGCTCATTGCTATCTAAAGCTGTTGAATGATTATTTCAGCCTCCTTCACCCACACCTCCACAATAACGACCTCACAGATCAATAAACAACAGCAGTTTATACACACAAACACAAATGCCTACACGGCACAATATGCATGAGACTGTACTACAGGGATCAACTAAGAATTTTAAACCGACACATAAAAATATTGTGGGCTAGATGAATTTTACTCCTATGTTGAATGTAAATTCAGTGCCTTTCATTTTGGTCAACTCTTCTATTAAGACCTTACCTGCACTTTCAGGTACGCAGCCTTGGCCCGAATGGATGCCAATCGGTGACTGTTGGGGCATCTCTTTATCTGCCGTAACTCTAAAGTGATTAGACAACAATACCGATTTAAAGCAACGCAACTGAATCCACATATGTTGGACACAATGTAGGGCACCTTGGGCCATTTCAAGTCACAGGTGACTGAACTTGCAGGTTTGAAACAAATTCTTTTTCATGTGGTACCATCTCTTATGATGTTTGACTGTAGCAACATTTCAGTGACTGGAACCTGCAAATAGTCAAGTTCTGACCAGACAATCCTGGGACTGTCATCATGAGCATCACTCACATCTCTGGGATAAGATGACGTGCATCGACCAAAGTCATAATGTCTTACCACCCCGATCCCATTAGTTGCCTCTTAAGACAAGCATGAATTGCTGAAGACAGTTCTAAATCAGGTCTCCTCCAGTTTTGTATCAAAGGAATTAATTGGTTCCTTACAAGAACATGATATGATTCCTTTACCTGTATCAAGCTCATCCATCCTTCTGCGCCAGAGGGAGTCTTCATGCTTCCCCAGGTCCAACTCTGACCGGATACCACGAATAGAGGTCACCAAAAGGTCACGCTGCATCTACCACAAACATTAGGTGTTCTGAAGGTATCACAACCTGGTTGCTTGAGAATATTTTAATACATTCAGTGGTCTATATGTTTAAACAAACATATAGGGTACGTTAACCACTGAACTGTTGGAAGTATGGGTCTTGGATCATTATAAGGAGTACCGGAGTTAATCAATTAGCAAATACTAATGACAGACCTGAAAAACAAATTTAAAGTTAACTCCCCTCCCTTTGCATTTGCAAAATGTACGTATATCATATGTGAATCAATTTGAGATAAAGAATTAGTTACACAAAGTGCCAATGAATCCCCACAGTGGGTAACAAAAACAATGCTTTTAACCAGGGTGCACTGAAAATTAATAGAAGACCACTCAGCCAGAAATGAAATAAGTCAGGTAAGATAAAGTTGAAAGCATTTCATCTACAACAAGAATTTATTAATGCAAAATGCATTTAACATATTCCAAGACCTTGACACACATGTGCTATAGTATAAACATTCAGCTACTAATGGTCTCCAGCCATGGTATCGTCTTGGTACACCAATAGTTGTGTCTTACCTTAAGGATCTCAAGAATGGTCTGTGCCTCCTTCAAGCCTATGTTTCTGTGACTTCCGGTTAACGTTTCTCCTGTGACAGACCTCTCAGTGGGGGCTGTAAGGGGCTTCTCCTGGAACACAATCCTCAACTGATGAACTTTGGGATTCACAGTGGTACAATAAATATACAAGTCCAGTCCATACAAATCAGTGTTTGCAATAGTTTAATTTACCAGCTGGCCATCATCGCCTCTTGCTAACTACAGGCTTTAAAATCTACAGGCCCTGCATGAAGTCTGCAGGCCCATTTTGTTAAAGGTCACATGCAACATAAAACACAACTTTGCAGATTCTGGTACTATTCGGTATGCACTTACCGAAACAAATCATTAAAAATGCCAATTCAACCTACAAAGTTGAAAAAACGCGATGAAAAAAAAGCCCGCAAAATCGGAGTTCAAATGTTTCACTAAATTTCCCCCAGCACTGGTTTTAACAGCTGTGCTGCGCTGCGTCCATAACACATGCGAAGTGAATAGGTTCACGGAGCTTGAAACAGTATGCATGCCCAGAGCGATGTCATGAGCAGTAGTCTGATCTTGGTTGTGTACACAAACAAGTAAATAATCTACTCGTTATGTAAAAAAAACTTGTGGATTGTGGTAAGCAGTCTCTGTCACAGAGAAAGCTCTCAGCCTATACGACATAAAGAAAATAAATTTATTTATGACTCGCTCACCCGAGTCCCGTCTCTGCCGCATTATGTACTTAGGCACGTGTGATAAACATGACATGTTTTTATGTCTGTGGGTTGCAAACAAACTAAATTCATTTTTTTCGGATGATTAGATCTGACGGAAACTGGTGCAAACTCTTGTCAGTTTCAAGTCCTGCTTTGTACTTGGACGAATGACAGATTCCAGTCACACAGCAGTTTACCATCTCTACTGATATGATTTTTGATTGGATCAAGCCCAAATTCAGAGAACATGTATTTTCAAAATCTAACATCTCTATATACATTCTTCACATATAACGACTTCTTTTAGTGTATATGATTTTGTTTGACAACAGTATATGAATCCATACTGAAACGACGCATCAAGTACACAAAAAGAAGTTGTTATCTATAAAGAGTCTTCCTTTCTTGTGAATCGCCATACTTCTAAAATGCCCATCAAACAGATCATCTTTCTGTACACACAATGAACCCTCAGCATATCAGCAAATGAAACAGCCAATCGGAAGCCGTCGTTACACTTGAGTGCAGATCCACCCGCTACGACTGGGTTCGGTCTCCCAAGGGCTTCATTTCGGGGGAAGTTAGCCCAAGTACAAAATATTGCACTTTCGAATCGCAATTGTACGCTTATAATTTTGTTTATTTGTTTTTTTAAAAGCAGCAATGTATACTATATGTCATGAATAAGTGATAAATGTGTTTTAATTATGTTTGATTTTTGTTGTTGCACGTGACCTTTAAAGTCAAACCAATAAAAACAAAACAGACAACATTGTACATAGCTTCACATTGTTTCCACAAAATCAAGTGAATACTATGGCTCACAGAGGAGTTTGTATTTATTAGACTGTTGTTGAAATTGACAAAGTGCTGTAATACCAGGAAATGAGGCTGCAAGTTATCGTAACATGATGGATCATGGATGATTTCCGAATGTTCATAAAGAAAAAAAGGGAAGCAGTCCAGTTGAAAAATAAGGAGCCTGCACACTGCCGGCTCAATAAAATAACAACCAGCACTGGGCCTCCAGGCTAGTGGTTATTTTGAACACTGATACAAATGGTAAAGGAACATGTTAGCATCAACAGTATTAAAGTGCTAATTAAAGCAGAACTAAATAATTGAGTCTGGACTAGATAATTCAGTCATTGACATCACTGCTGGTTGGTGTGAAGCCCATTTCTGGTGTCCCCCAATGTGATATTGCTGGAATATTGCTGAAAGTGGCATAAAACTCAACTCACTCACTCACTCACTCAGAAGTGGACAAGGTAGCAGCACAAACCTGAGTTTTCTGGGGTGTTCCATTCCACAGATCTGCATCAGCCATGGTTACAGGGGTCAAAGTGTGTCCATCCCCCACACCGAAAGTAGGAGAGAATCCCGGAATGCTGAAACTGGCAGAAAACATCGTTTTGGTTTGAGGTGTCAACAGAGTTGATGGTCTAGCTCTCCCCCTGATTTCATAGGTGGTGCTGTCAGTTGAAAGCTTCCTGGTCAGTTTGACCTGACTGGCAGACGAACAAGACTTCTTCTGTAGTTCATCACTTGAGCAGAAACAGAAACTTGGGCTGGTGGGGGCAGTCAAAGGTTCCTCCTGCATCAGGTCTAATCGGGCCGCTGTCGCCCTTAAAGTGCATTTAGAAAAAATGTGGCTCTCATCGGTTGCACTTGGGTTGGCCTCCTTCTGTGTCAAACTGAATTGTTTTGAATTTATTGTGGATTCAGGATTTTCGCTTTCAGAAGAAATGTAGCTTGAATTGGTAGCAGAAGTCACTTTCTTTCTCTTTGTCAGCTTGACATGGGTTGCTGTCTTTGTGTTTTCAGACTTCCTAAAGGTGCTGTGAGAAATGTTGCTTGCACTGGTTGCATGAACCTTCTTCTTCTGTTTCAGATTGACATGGATGACATGAGATGATTTCTCATGAAATGATTTCTGGTTTGTATCAGTTTCCACTGTGTCCTTCTTTGTTGGTCTTACCAGAACTTGTTTTCCAGTTGTGTCAAGCTTGTCTGCAGAGGTAGAAGCAATGCTTATATTAGTAACAGGCATCATACGCTTTCTTTTCTTCGCCAGTTTGAAAAGGCACGGAGCTGACACAGGTCTCTTCAGGACATTCCTGAAGCATAAGGTCTGTCTCTTAATGGTGGCGATTCTCTCCCTTGAGGATCTGAAATTTGCTGAAGCAGATGCTGTCAAAGATGTTACCGCCAAATTGACATCTTCATCATTGGCACCATCAGAGACTTCATGATTCCATTTTTTATATGCAACAGATGTGTTGAAAGTAATGGGTGGGCCATCAGGATGTGGCAAGCAGCTCTGAACAGGCAGAACCTCTCTTCTGACATCTATATCACAATGGCCTCTTGCTTGAATAATTTGGAGATCCATGTCCCAAAGGTCATTCTGTATAGACTCCAGCAGTTGTCTCCCTTCATAGCTTAAACGTTTGGACTGCAAGAATAGATTATATGTCATTAAATGTCATCTAGTAGGTGCAGAATATATCAATGAAGACACTAGAATTTATTTTGCAATTCACTGCAATGTCTAGGTACAGTGGGTTATACAATCTTGCAAGGTACTGGCTAAATAGGGCAATAGATGAATAAGAGTTCAGCCATTTTCTTTTCATTTTTCTAAACCATTCTAGACAAAATTTGATTGTATGTACATTGATGCAAAACCATGGTCAATAATCCCTTTGAAATTATGTGTAGAACAAAACATACAAGCAATAAGACATAATCTACCTGATTTCTGTGTGTGGTCACTTTTGTCTTGATAGTGTTTAACCTGGTACCTTGGGTCACCTTTGGCAGGGCTGCAATATCTGAAGACAGAGGATGAATTCTACACACCATTCTTTACATGTACAGTGTACTCTGTTTAATTTGGTCTCTTTCTATCTCGGTTTTCTCTGAAAATCGGTCTGAGTTTATGGTCCCAAATTCAATACCATATATTATCATTAAATCATCTCTCTATTATCCGGACTCTCTCTATTTCGGATCTCAGACTGAAGTCTTGGCCTGACAGACTTACTATGAAAACAAACCCTATAATCCTGACTGAGTATCATTGACAGCCCGCCAGGCAATTAACGGTACTTACTTTGATTATTGGCAAATCACATTAACGCAGGATACTACTTGAAAATGTTATGAGAGATCAAACATTTTGTGATGGTGAAAAATGAACAACACCTGCTTAACAATGTCACACATCTGGAGTCTGTCACTGAAAATATGGTCATCACACAAACCATGACAACCAGTTCTCAATCCTTGCTGACAGATTTCTTTAAGTAGCATGTCAATAAAAAGAAAGGAATTGTTTGTCTGTGTTCCTGTTCTATTTGTGATTATGTGTACATGTATCTGTCATGGTAAGGGATGTAACTCCACTTTTTAACCCAATACTCTACTATCCGGACTTCTATTTAATTCGGACTTTCTTGACGGCCCAAAAGAAGTCCGAATTAGACAGAGTACACTGTATCATATTCATTACATTTACTATGCTCTTTGAGCAAGAACTAAATTAACTAACAAATAAATGAAATGCAACCATTTGATGAATGTAATATTACAATACTAGCTTACCGGTCAACAACAGCTTCATCTGCTTGTTGAAGGAAATTCGGTTTTTACTTATTTCCACCAAAATCTTCTCAAACTGGCACAACTCAAAGCCAAATTTGTCCCTCTTCTCCTACATATAAAAATTACATAATACTCTTTAGTCAAAATAACAAAGCCTTAAAATGTACATATAAGAACAGTACATCTTCCTGAGGCAAGAAATTCAGAAGAAATTCAGTATTAACTTATTTCCACCAAAATCTCAAATTGGGACAACTCAAAGCCAGATCTGTCCCTCTCCTCCTGCATATAAAAAGTACATAATACACTTTAGTCAAGGCAACAAAGACTCACAAAATATCATACATGGACAATGCCTCTCTTCAAACCTTTCACTCTGACAAAATTCCAAAAAGTATTTTATCTTGTGCATTAGTTGATGTTTTTGTTGTTTTGTCTTGATTTCACTTCATGCCTGCTCAAAATGTAGCTATTAAATTATACAGTGATAATAATGTAGAGCTATCTTTCTTTGCTGCTTATCACACCTGAATAAAAAATCCACTAAACATTAACATAAAGTATCATGATTTATTATTTTACGATTAAATTTTCATGATTATGTCACTTGCCCTGTGGCACATGGCTTTAAACAAATTCTTGAACCCCTGATCAAATGAGAACAGTGGTGAATAGATCACTGAAAATTAGCCATGATACAAGTGACTTGTAAAACTGGCAATCATGTCCAGGTACTTCCAAATTTTCTTTATGGATCATACTTTTCTGTTTATATATTTATCTTTGTAAATTCTATGAAATCTCAAAGAAAAACTGACATAGTTCATAAATTCAGTAATACTTACAAGCTGTGTGAAAATATCAGTGTGTGGTCTCTGGAGGATATTTTTCTTTGGTAACTTCTTGGATTCCACTGTGATAGAACTGTCTGTTTTCGGTGGTACTTCCAAAGTCTTGAAGAATACAAGAATAATACTGAGAACTGATGAAAATATCAGTGTATGTGGTTTTATTCTCCTTCCAAGCAATAATAGTACACCTTTCATGCCTTTATTCTTCTTTCAAGGAATTATAATATACCTTTAATTTTCATGCTCCTGAATTATCTAAGAATTTGGCGGTAAATAGTATCATCTTGGATTTGCCTTGGACAGCAGAGGACTGTACATAATTTATAGCTATGGTGCTAATGTGAGAGGGAGGTGATGAAGATTTCTATGGAGGACCATGCATGTACAATGTGAATGACAACCCCCAACATGGATCGTGTTGATCTATGGTCAATGTTTAACCATCCGTGCGATATCGGGCTCCTGTGCAATACATGATGTGCGTGTAGATCTATGGTCAATGTTTAACCTACAGTGCGATACTGGGTTCCTGTGCCTAAATTATATACAAAGTAAGTGACGCCAGATCCCCTACCACATGATATGTACAAAATCAAAGCCCAACCTCCCACCCCCACCCCCCAAATACATTTTAATATGTTTTAAACAATTATATGCAACAAAACAGCTGCCCCCTTCCCTCCTTTTGTACATGTGTTCAAACTGGGTTGTCAACCCCCAATCGCTACACACGCCACACTTCCCATGCAGGACAAAATGGATTCATGACCCTACCTTAAAATCATTATCAGGCCATAAATTATGAAGGGTCCTTACAACTGAATTTTCTCAACTATAAAAAGTGATTAATATGTTAAATAACAACAGACTGTGTTCATCTAACTAATGAATCATTATCGGTAGAATCAAATCTGCAGAACGGAAGGTGATTATTTGAGGATTTACGGTATGCATCTCAGCTCGTTCAATCTGTACCTTCACATGGTCCTTACAAGTGATGTCTTCACGTGTGCTCGGGATGACAGCGGCCGTTTCTAGTTTAGGAGATAGTGGACAGTCAGGGTGAGGTAGACAACTCTGTTCGGGCATGTTGTGCATCTTTGTCTCACCAAGTACATGTTTGCTCAGTCTGATTATCTCCAGGTCCATCTCCCAGAGTTCTTTCTCCATGGATGCCATCAGTTGTCTCCCTTGGTAACTGAGGCGTTTGCACTGTAAGATAAATAGATATATAGTTTTTGTAAGTTGAAGAGTAAACTAAAAAAAAAAATCCTCAGTGAATGGAACGGCAATTCAACAGAGCATCCTGATAAAAGGTCGCATTAACATAATTGTCTCCGTTCCGTTGCACTGCGCCCTGTCACGCGATATGAGACAAGAGACGATCTGAGTTCTGAAGCAACACCTCCTTACCCTCCTTACGCACATGCGCGCACACAGAAAAATAGTCCGCATGCGCTCAAAGACTGGACTGTTAAAAAAATCAAATTAAACTGATGAACAAGTAGAAAATAATCAGACTAACAACTAGACCATTTGGGTAGCGTCTTTCAACATTATCAATTTTACAGATATAGGTATTCATGCACGCACGCACGCACGCACGCGCCCACGAAGGCTACAACGTTGATCAAATAAATTCAGAATGACAAGGTGTTGATAAAGTGGTGAAGGTGGCTCCAAAAACAAAGATGGCAATGAAATTCTGCACGGAAATTGTATGTTTGTAACATTCATAAGGATCATACTCCAGACCAAGACAGACATTTTTTTGACACCTCCGATCCAAATCATACAATATAATTATATGATGTCATGCATAGTGCATTTGTTTCAACCAAAGTTTAAACTTTGAATATATGTTTGAGCCCTACCACTGCCCGAACCTTTAGAAGTCTCGACTCAATCCCTTTCAGGCGGTCCCCATTTTAACAGTGACCAATACCTGCACGCTCAGTATCAATGTAGAACATTAAAATCACACTTTGAAACTGTGCAAAATATAATATATTCTGAACATTTGTACATATAAGAATTAGCTTTTACTGACATATAAACATTGAAAGGCGGTATGCAATCTGTAATCTCAAGTTGACAGACAAGGTCCAGTGATAGAGGAAAGCAAGTTGACCTGTATGAGCATTGAAATGGTTAATTTCTTATGGAAATATATTCATGCAAAGATGCTTGAATGTATATTTGCATTCCTTCATGTATATGTTCATTTCGGCAGGATTATTCCCAAAGTCTATAAAACTCGGAAATGTAGGTACATGAAGGTGCTGACCCTACATGGATGCTTTCATGTCTCTGTTCATCACAATACGCTCTTCCCGAACTTCTGTCAAACAACTTCTCCGGACTGCCAAACTGGAAGGCCAATTGGCCGCTCTCTTCCTGGTCGTGAAATACAAATGGCTAATATTAAAATAGAAATGTACTCGATTTCATTATTTAGGCAGCTCAATGCGTTTATTTCCAAACATTTTAAATGTTCAATGCCAGAAAATAATGCAGAATCTTCTCATCAACCAAGATGCTGTTATCATAATTATCTGTACATACTGTCCTAACGCGGTTCTAACAGGCTTGGTGATTGGAACCTATTGTTCTGTATAAACAATTTATTCTTACCTTTAACTTTCTTACTAACCCATCCCTTGCAGATATACCCATGGTTGCCAACCTGAGAACAAAGGCAATTCACGCACAGTTGAACATTGTTATGTTTCGCATTTGTTGGTGAAACATTCATTAAAAATTGGTTGAATTATATTACCTTGTGCCTTGCTGGTACAGATGATCAGTTTGATAGGTTCCATTACAAGATTTTGGTACATACCAGCTGAAAAGTATCCAGTTCATAGAACCTCGATAGTCTGGCGCAGCAGGACAATGAAGTGACTTCATATACGTAAACACGTGACGTAGTACACAATGTTGACGTCATAATCATATTATGTCACTTGGCAAACGTGTTTCCTTTTCCACAAAAGAGATACAGAACTGAATTCCATGGTTTTACTGAACATGTTCTAATTTGGTTTGTTACAAACTTACTAATTATACTATGCAATATTAAAAATTTCACGCCCACTGTGTTCCAAAGTACAAAATCTTTGATGTGAGGTAAAAGGGGTCTGGATAAAATGTAGCACTATGTATTATAAGTAAACTTATGACAACCACGCACTTAATCATACCCACCTTGCAATAACTCGTAACTCGACGTAATATATTATGCTGAATCCGTGGACGGTCGATTTTTCCCTCTGCTCTGTGCAATCACCAAGGTAGGAATGCGCTTGTCTAAACGTCACAATGGTATAACGTCATGAAGTGCTTTTATGACGTCACAATAGACTAGTCGACTACGTTGCCCTAAGATTCTTTCTGAACAAGGGGATGGCCAGTGTTTACGTACAGATATTTCCTTGTTTGAAAGAAAGCGCCCGGTGGCTACGGTGAAAATAACAGAGAACTGTTCACCTTTATCAAAGCCCAGTGTAAAGATATTCAAGTACGCATTTGCTGTTCCATACATGAACACTAACGACATGAAAACAGACATTGTGTTTATTATATGAACTTGAATACAAAGAAACTGTTACATGTAAATCGTCAAGAGATCCAGCATTTGTTTACCACTCCCTGAATATGTGAATTATTTATAGTTTGTGAGGAACATACATGCATGTACACATATTTGGGAAAGTGTTTTGCATAATGGTAACTTTAAAATAGGTTACTTTCAAATATGTATAGTTCCATTCATTGGAAAGGTTAAGAAACACACATTACTTCTCGGTGTCTGCAAGAATTGTTTCAGTTAGTCATATTTTGTCTGTGCTTCGGAAGCTTTTCCTACCAACAAATTTCAACTTGAAGCTGAACTGGTCACTTTTATGCGTTCAGTCGCTCCAAGTAAAAGAAACAAATATTTCGAGGTACATGGTTGCACGGTAGTATTCTTGTCTAGCAGGTAATGTTTCATATATTAAGAAGCTGTAGTCGAATTCCTAAAACTGCTTCCGAATTTTCCGAAACTTCTAAAATTACCATTGTCAAATACTATGGTTTAGGCGCAAGACATTAACTCCGTTTTAAAGACACTTTTGCAATTCTAAATCATCTGGCAACCTCCGATCTGTAATCCAGTGTTTGGTCTTTGTTATAAACATCCCTGGGTTAAAATTGCCAATACTCGTCAGAGTTGCTGCCCTTAAGCACGAAACATAATGCAAAGCTGGAATCCAGGTTTGCGTGGGTTTTGCTTCTAGGTTCAGCATACTCGAGCTCATATGTACCGACGAAGCGGAAAACGTGCAAGATCAGCATTACTTCCGGCTTTCTCCTACACATCAACCTGGCATGATGTGGTATAGCTTTTGCTTATAAAGACATTAAACCAATTTCACTAATTAAATCACACAAGAAGTGTCGTCAGAAATACTGTGACTGATCAAAGATTGTGTGTCAATAGTCTGTCTACTCCAGGTTGGACTTGTTCAAGCGGTCGGGTTGTCTGGAATTATAACTGCGGCCTACGACAACATACTATTAATGAATCACATCGTATCTGGTTATGACACAACGGGATTAAGAGTTATTTTTTACGAAATTTAAGAGTTTAGATCAGGAAAAGATTTGATGAGTGTGTACGGAGAAATCAATTCGGTAAATTCTGGATTCAGCTCATTTTGTTTGCAGGGTTAAAATGCACAAGAAATGTCCCAAATAACTACTGTATATACGACAAACCTAAACATGACTAATTGTCTGTGGTACTGCATCCAGCCTCTTGGTAGTGGCAAACAACATCAGTCGACAAGTCATTGAAGTAGGCAGTGTACTCGGGGACTTGAATTGCCATTGCATTTATCTATATTTTGAGTCTCTGCTCTTCAATGTAAAGGAGTCTTTTTTCAACAGCCAATCGTTGACGCTCGATTTCCAGTCTTTCTTTTTTCAATTGTTATTATTTCTTCCTCGTTGCCATTTTCTTTCATGATTTTCGGATATTTTGTTGATGTCATCGATTTTGAGGACTCTGGTTCATTTTCGATGTCTTTACTGGTTTCTGGCTCGTTTACAACTTCATCTACAAGAACGTGATCATTCACAACAGCTGTAGACGTGGATGGCTTGCTGACAAACTTGTCAATGCCCTCTTCAATACCTTCGATGGCGGTGTCACCTATTATCCTGAAAGCACAATGTTCTGTTTCGTCCAGGGTATCACAACAAACTTTACCGCCTCCAGTTTTCCTTCGTAATGCTTCGTTTATCGCAGTGGGTGATTTCATGTCTTGTCATTTCTTTTAATATCCGAAACTGTTCTTCTTACTGACGGGTTTACGCTATTCACGGCATTGCAGATCTTTTTCCAAGCCTTTTTTTAAGAGTAACGACGTCGGTAACTTGTTGACTAAAACGTCTTTATGTTTAGAAAATTCTTGTACGAGAATCGATCTCTCTTCGTCGTTGAACCGGGCTTTTCGATGTTTCTTTCCCTTTCAACTATATATCAGAACAAGTTTGACACTTAAGATTGGAAATTTCAAGAACTATAGCAACATCGGCTTCGTCCATCTCAGTTCTACCAAGATAGCAATGAAGATGTAGAATTGAGCGGCAAGTGAAGCAGATTACCAGTGTTGTGCTGTGGTCAATGAACAAACTGTTGGTAGTGTTCTGTGTGAACTCATACAGTTTCTCAACTAAACGTGTCAAAACACTATCCAAACAGATGGAACAGTACAAGTGTCAAACGTAACTGTGCTAGCACTGCCTGTAGTATGCTGCATTGTGGTGTTGTCTGCCATTGCACAATGTTTGATATAAAACCACGTGATTCACATGGAATCCCATTGCCTTTAACATTCCCTTAAGCTGTCTGTATTTCGAGTTACGCTTTTTAAGGAACGCCTAATGTATTGTTTAGCGCATGCTTTGTGATACACTACTTAAATATTTTAACGACGTTCGTAAAGCGTTCGTTAACCATGAGTTAGGGACAGATTTAACGACTGCTTCGAGTTACAAGCCCCAGGGCCTAGATTTTCGAATCTCTCTAAGATTGTCGTAAGATAATGGCACTTACGACTATCTTAGCGCTAAGAGAGCTTCGAAATCTAGGCCCAGGTGAGTAGTACATTCTTTCTCAGGTCTGCTTCTCAAGAAGAATCGGCTTGTAGTAAGTTGCCATGCGTTTTACTTATATAATCATCGCGCGTTGCACGTGCAACTAGTGAATTTGACGCCCTGGTTCCTACCCCCGATGTTGTTAGACAGTTATCGCCTTTTCTCGAGATAACTGTTAGCCAACTGTACTAATTCAAACGGTAATTAAGTAATATGTTGTTGGATCTAGTGGTTTTACTCATATTCAATGTATTAACTAGCCGGTGTCACTTGATCCGTACGTTCATCAGCAGGGTCAGCTATCCGTAGAAACGACGTAAGCTAGAAAAACGAAAATGTCACTGATGTTTATCTCAAATAATGTTGGCGATTGGTGTGCATGTGTATGTTTGGGATACCTCTCAGGACTTAGTTTGACCATTTGTACAGAACATTCTTCTTAAACACTATTGCCTCTGATACGTGTTGGGCAATATCCCGTGGACGAAAAAGATTCGCCAGCTTACCTTGCTTAATTAACAGTATACAGTCAAAAGGTGGAATGTTTTCCATCAGTTTACACAGAATGGTCCATATGGCTCTGCCCATATTAGTCCTAAAGCCAGAGGGGTGAGTGAGTGAGTACCGTCTTACGTCACTTTTAGCAATATTCCAGCAATACCATTGGGCTTCACTTATTGTACCTATGTAGGGAATCGTAAAAGGCGACTGACGGTATCGGGCGGTCAGGCTCGCTGACCTGGTTGACATGTCATCGTATCCCACCTGTTTATAACTGGATTGTCTGGTTCACACTCGATTATTTACAGACCGCTGACATATATAGCTGGAATAGTGAGAGTGTAGACAACAATACTAAATTAATCACACAGGGTAGTACATGGCTTTTGTTTCCTCTGTGGCAATTGTTGATAATCTATAATCATATGAATTTTATCCACATTATTATCCTTAGAATCAGGTTAAGGTCATAAGAAGGTGCAGACTACAGTTCCCCGTGGAGACCAGAGATCTGTGGTAGAAGACACTTTAATCCACCCAGAGATCATCTGTTGTAGGAAGCATGTCTCCCTGGCAAGAGTTCTTATGTATACTCAAGTATGCTGTACTTGCAACAGGTATGGGCTACATCACATATATTCTGGGTATAGCCAAATATGGTGCACAGGAGACACGATAAGCCATATATGCTGGAGAACTGACCTCACTTACCACGAAGCTGCAAGCTGAGAACTGTATGGGCCAGGGAGTGAATGAGTGAGTGAGCATAGTATAAGGCTGCTTTCAGCAATATTCTAGCACTATTAGGGTGGGGGGACACCAGAAATGGGCTTCACACATTGTACCCATTTGAGGAATCAAACCGGGGTCTTCATCATAGTGAGTGAATGCTTTAACCACTAGGCTACAGCACTGCCTTTATGTGTCAGGTGGCGTTTAACCCACATGTTGAAACCAGTATTGAGTACTGGGCAACTGATCTCAAGACAAGACATGCATTTGTACTGGGGACCCATTGTACTAGTCAAGATATTGTTTTATAACACTGTCATCTGAATGCCATAATTACACACAATATGAGACACCACCATAGCAATACTTTCCAGAGGGATGAAGAATTTGATCATATCCCCCAGTATTTCTTTACCTGTATTCAACACTGTCATGTTATAAACAAACACCTGTAACTATAACAATGGCATATCATGTTTATTTCTACATTCATTATACAACATTTTACATTAAATACTGATTTCAAAGTATGTTAGTAAGTCTCCATTCTCTAATGTCGTTTCACCTGTTATGGATTAGTGTGCTATAATGAATAAGGGGGTGCGTGAGTGGTTTAATAGCACTTTCAGCCATACTCAAGAACAGGATACCAGAAATGGTCTTCACACATTGCACCTATGAGGAGAAATGAACCTGGGTCTTCAGTGTAATGTCAACAACTAGACTATTCCACCCTCATACAGTTAATGATACACAACCAATGAACACACAACCAATGTACTGGAAGTTGTGGTGAAAAACTTTTGTAAGTCAAGGTAAAACACTGAGGATACGGATTAAGCTGAAGCCAGACTTATCCACTTATTCCAACTAACACTTTCACAGATCACTCATACAATATGTTTATTAAACCATAAGTCATATGAAAGGCATGACCAAACAGGAAAATAAATAAATACTAGAGAAACATGCGGAAATTTACCATCAAAACTAAGAAATGTGGATGACTACCTTGGACAACTTGTAGAGTAAGTAAATGAGGTTCAACACCTGAGTCAATGCAAACAAACTACCAAGTTCAGGTGATAGTTTAAATTTTTTCACTATTTTACAGACTGAAAAGTTCTCTCGGCACCACAAATGAACTGTAAACAAGGAGATTGATGTGACCATTTCATGAAAACTCCATACATGACTTAATGCTCACACAGCCTTTTTTAATGAAAATACTAAAGGCGGACATGTGTTATTGTATTTTGTTTCCATGTGCCAACCAAAGTAATGGATAATTCAAGAGCATAGATTTTATAAAATATAACATGCATTGAGTCTGTCATGTAGAATTATTTGTAAATTAATATTTTAACAAAGATAAGAACAACAATGTATAAAAAGTTGATAGCAAAATTCCAAAGAAAAACATATCAGTAACAACTGTGGTAAAATCAGTCAAAACAAACATAGCACTTAAAGTGGTACCTACACCAGAACAATAATGATATTAGTTACAATTATATCATTATGGCAGCTCTCTCTCCCTCATGAGCACTTTGTTGGTGACCCTGTGAGAATTAACATTAGAATTAGTCTTCAGCAACATATTCTTTACACACAGGTGTCTGACAGGCTCGCACTTACTGACAGGGTTGACAATATACTGAAAGGCAAAAGAAACATAGCTGGAGATTGTGTATACTTCTACTGGCTTGCTGTTGATCTCTCATTAATCTAGCCATAGCTGCTGTGTTCACAAAACAGGTGAAAGAATTGCCTTTCAAGCCAACCATAAATGCCTGAATGCACATGGATATCGATTCCAGTGTTGTGTTTGTGCAAATTCTTCAAACTAAACTATTTCTAACCTCAATATCTAACAATACTTTATTGGGCAAAACAAGCTATATGACCATGATTCCTAACTTCCAGTGTATATTTATTAAAAAAATAGGTTCATATATTCCACTGATACTTAAGTGTAATGACAAATTTTACAATGTATCTTCTGCCTCCCTGTTTAGTTATGTTACCTTTAATTGTGTACATGGGCACTCGCAATAATACAGTTGAGATATTCTGGAGTAGGACATTAGAAAACAAATGCTTTCTGAACTGTAAACCCCATGCGGGCAAGAGTTCACTTTCAAGTCATACCTACAAATCTGCTTTAACCTGTTGTTAGAAACCTGTACAGATAGTAGTAGACCTGCTAGTTGAAACCATTGTCAAGGGACTCCATAATGAATAAATGAACTACAGTTAGATCACAGCTCATTTCTACTGCATCATTTGATTTAACTAGAATTTGGAAGAAAACAATAAATCCTTGCATAACTTGTGTTTGGGTACTTGCTGGTTACATCTACCCTTAACTGTCAGCTGAAGCCTCAGACTTAACTGTAGTATCTGCCATCCTGTGCATGTTGTGAGTTTCTACATGCAGCTCGAATATCTTGTTGTCCGAGAATACTTCCCCACACTCCTCGCACTGCACTAGCTCCCCTGTATGGAGCCTGAAATGCATGCTAAGGTCAAGGTAACTAACATCTTTCTTACACAAGGAACACATGTAGCTCTCAAGCATGTCAGCATTAGAGAAGTCATCAGATGGAGTTGAATAATATTTGTAAAGGTTTTCAGTGTGGCCTTTGAGATGATTTGATAGATGGTTCTGCCTCGTAAATATCTTCTTACAAAAATGACACGAAAATGTCTTTGCACATTTCGATTTCTTATGTCTTATCAATGTGCTCTGGTATGTAAACAATTCTCCACACAAGTCACAGCTAAACATTTTGGAACCTGAATGAGCAGCCTGATGTTGATTCAGTGTGAATTTCCTTGAGAAGGTTTTGTTGCAGATACTGCATGACAGACTTGAGACTCCAGTATGAACTTGATGGTGTGCTTTAAGGTCTGTCTTCCGCTTAAACCGTTTTCCACACAATTTACAAGAGTGCAGTAAAAACTCTAAATGTAAACGTAAATGCACTGTCAAGTTATTCTTCTGAGAGAAGCCTTTATCACATATTTTACAAGAATACATCTTTTCCCCTGTGTGAATGGTCCTGTGTCTCTTAAGGGAGCCCATCTTTCGGAAAGACTTACTACAGAATTCACATTCAAAACCTTTTACATCCTTGTGGGTGAGCATATGTTGTTGTAAGCTACTCTTGTAGTTGAACTTGTCATTACACACATCACATTTGAAGAGACCTTTCCCTGTGTGGTATTTCAAGTGTGCTTCCAGACCATCTTGGTGCTTAAATTCTTTTCCACATGTCTCACAGGAAAACATCTGGCAGTTTGTGTGAATGGTCAAGTGACGAGTGAAATTATACTTTCGACTGAAAGTACGATTGCAAACCCCACACTTGTAAGATTCGGTCATTATTGGTACTTACACTTCACATGATATGTTATTGTTTGATGTTCCAAAATTTATGTGCAGTAATGTCATTTTTATATATAATATTTAAACTTGAGCAAGCAGGGAACAGTCAAGTATACCTCCACAAGCCCTTACATTTCACAGTATTTAGTCACTATACATTGTTCTTGCATCCATGTCAAATTCATCTGGAACTCCAATCAAAAAGAATCTGAAAACAAAACAAAAAAAATTATACATAAAAATACATTTTTTATGGGTATATTCAATGACTGATTGGTACCACTTTAAACGTGAAGTGATCAGTTCTGTCCATAATTAATTGTGGAGAAACTGTTATCTTACATGTAGTTTGTTTTTTGATGTTCAAGCATTCCTTTGATCTATAATTGTGTCCTTCAGGTACGTCAGAAAATGACTGAGGGTTTAAAAGAATATTATATATATCACATTCAACTTGATTCATAGGTCTTAAAGGCTTACACCAGTATACCAGTATACAAATATAAGTTTGGGGGATCCTGTTGTTTTCATTACATACCACCAGGATCACAACAGTAGAATGTCGTAACAATAAATCTGAATTCCAAATGAAGTTGTTCGATATTGTTGAAAGCCACTCCTGCTGCTGAATGTAAATATGTATTAGTGATTTATTTACTATTAGTAATATCCATTCAGCAAAACATCATATGCAAGGTGGTTTATTTGTGCAGAGGTGTACTATAAGACCTATTACAGTGGCTCATTCATCATACCAGAGACCATATATTATATGGTCTCTGATCATACTATCTGAGGGGTAACTACTACTGCATGATGTTGCGAGACTGCAGGAGACATGCCATAATTTGTTTCATTGCTGGTATATCAAGCAACCTTTGAATTTTTGTTGTTGTTGTTAATTGTCTTTTTTGTTTTGTTTGGTTTTTGTTCTTTTGACAGATCCCATCAACCATGATCAGTTATATATTTAGATTGTTTGCGGACCTCGCATCAAAAAATGAAACAGTTGAGAAATATTTTTAGAGACATGACAGCTATATTACTCTTAACAACATGGGGTCTGATCTGAGCAGAACAGTGGTTGATGTCGTGCGCTATAATGGGCGGGGCATGAGATTATCTCACGAACACACATCTCTAACCAGAGTAACCTGAATCTAATACGTTTGTTTGACTTATATTACCTTATGTTGTTACTGTAAACACAAAACTCATTGACGTAAAACGCACTAGAGCTCAATGTTACTACCGATACAAAGTATTCAGATGGCTTATTTACAATATTTTAAATTTACAAATCTCCTAAACTCCCGTTTCGCTAGCTAGGTTGAAAACAGGACAATCGTGCTTTTAGTGAAATGAAGTTTTTCATTCACATTTAATGCAAATCAAATGGGTTTCATTCGTCATTGATGAACGATTAATAAACAAACCTTGCATGGGATACTTTTGTAAGTTCCCCCAAACTATTACTCATGTTGAAGTTTTCATTGTCAACCCTTAATTTGTATGTGCTGGCTGGCATAACGGTATGGAACTTCCTGCAGCGAAGTACCGTTACCGGCGTGTGGTGCTGATGTACAGTGGCGGTAGTAGGCGCTGATATGGAGCTTTGATTATGTCTAAAACGGCAGCAAGCGAAAACGTTGGGAAAATAATACCGAAACGGCCTAAACTGGTTTAGTGAGTATAAATATTGACTGACTGCAAGATCAGCAATGTTGCAGCAATTTGCGGCTACTTTCTGATTAGCGAAAGGGTTCCCATCTACCGTTTTAAGCCAATAACAAATTACAACCACATAAAGTACTAGAGTAGGCGTTAATCCGATTTCTAGTAACCAAAGGCCTACTAATTAATGTGCAGATTTAATCTAATTTCTAAAACATAACATTATTCATTCAGTCTGCATTCCGGGTCACAGTGCCACCCTGGGAGTAAAGCAATGTTGTTGCCAGAACGGATTTCCAGCATATATACTACTCAAAATAGAAACGCATAGCTGAAAATTGTTATCAATTTATACACTTAAGTTTCAGTAATACAGGGCAGTCATGAAAAACAGTATTTTTATTTTTACTATGGATAGCTAGGCGGAAATAGGCTTAAATCAAAACATAAAAAAATACAAATAAGGATTATGAGTCGTTACTCGAGTTCTCAACATTTATTGCAAAAAAACCCCAAAAAATCAGTTTTACCTTCTTCATTACCGCCAAAATGACCTAAGTCAGCACAAGTTTCCATGCCAAAACAATATAAGTCACAAAGGTTGCAAGCCAAAATAAACTAAGTCACTGATATGCTTAAATATTTGATATATTTAAAAATTATAGCATTGACAATAGAATAGGTCCTGGTATGGGCATGCAAGCCTAATGCAATATGCAGTTCCCTATTCAGTAATTACTACCACTAAAACAAGACGACATTGTGATATCATGATCTCACACTGTCACAAGCAACGCCATTGAGTATGAAACAAATCGTTTCCATAAACATATGATGGTGTTGAACAAGATATCCTAAATTTTGCATTTGACTAGAACATGGGGTTTATGGATGCAGATGGCCTGGTGAGAATATATGGGATATTTGGTTGATACCTGCATAATAGAAGTGAGGTTAATAAACAATACAAAATAAGAATCATGAAGTGCATCATTTATCAAAGATTGACTGAATTCTTGCATTTACATTGTAAATTTAGTATATATTTCGCTGAAAGACAAGAATATATTGAGGACGACTTCTTTTGCTTCGAAGGACACACACTTTCGGAGTATAGTTTTACTTCTTTAGTATATTCTGACTCCTCAGTCTATTCTTATTTCCCCAGTATATTCTGACTCCTCAGTATATTCTTGTTCGACCCGTGAAGGTCCCGGGGTAGAATAGGCCCTCAGCAACCTATGCTTGCCATAAAAGGCGACTATGCTTGTTGTAAGAGGCGACTATCCGGATCGGGTGGTCAGGCTCACTGACTTGGTTGACACATGTCATCGGTTCCCATATCGATGCTCATGCTGTTGATCAATGGATTGTCTGGTCCAGACTCGATTATTTACAGACCACTGCCATGTAGCTGGAATATTGCTGAGTGCAGCGTAAAGTTAAATTCACTCACTCACTCACTGACCCATACTCTTATTCCTCCAGTATATTATTTTTCCTCCAGTATATTCTAACTCCTCCAGTACATTCTGACTCCTCCAGTATGTTCTTTTTCCTCCAATATATTCTAACTTCTCCAGTACATTCTGACTCCTCCGGTATATTTTTTTCCTCCAGTATATTTTTATTCCTCTAGTATATTCTAACTCCACCAGGACATTCTGACTCCTCCGGTATATTCTTATACCGCCAGCATATTCTCACTCCTTTAGTATATTCTTATTCCTCCAGTATATTTTAACTCATCCAGTATAATCTTATTTCTCCACCATATTCTTATTTCTTCAGTATATTCTAACTCATCCAGTATATTCTTACTCCTTTTGAAGCTTATTTTAGCACATGCAATGACTGCGGTGAGCATACATGTGTTCATTTTCGATAATCTCCAGGCTGTATGTTACGATAAATCTCTTCTACTGTAGCGGATTTTTTATCCGGACGAATACCATGGAGATTATCGGGGATAAAATGTACGCTCCTGAGCAGAAGCTTCTCCACATCGGTACATAGTGGTATTATATAGTTGGAAAACCCATAACGTTATCATCAGACCGAGAAAGGCAAACACAACTTTGACGATTGAGGTAGATGTATCTCGACCAAAATGACGGTTCGGTTTTCTACAGCGTCTACAGACGGTAGCTACGTCCCTAAATAAGATAATCGGTTCAGAGTACTGAATAATCTCTATCAAAGCCGCAATGGGGAGACCATCCATCATGACTTTAGAAACCAGAAAGAAACAGAAGTTTTCATTGTACTTCAGAATGCGTAAAAAGCAATAAATATCAACAAATAACGAGATTTTACTACCCCTCAACAAAATATTTGAAAGGTGAAACATGTAACAGTGCTTAGACTCCTCAGTTTACCCTGTTTATAATACCAATTATTTTGATTATCATATATTAAATATATAATTATAATTATTACTTGATACAGAGATGTTTTCCCTTAAATGGACTTTTGCCATTTCGATATGGGCAGCATGTGCTTTGCTATATCTGGTGAGTTTAGTTTTACGCAGCACTCAGTAACATTCCAGCTATATGGCAGTGGTCTGTAAATAATCGAGTCTGGACCAGACAATCCATTGATCAATAACATGAGCACTGACATGCGCAATTGGGAACCGATGACATGTGTCAACCAAGTCAGTGAGCCTGACCACTCGATCTCGTTAGTCGCCTCTTACGACAAGCATAGACGCCTTTATGGCAAGCATAGGTTGCTGAAGGCCTATTCTACCCCGGGGCCTTCACGGGTCTGCTATATCTGGCCCCAAGCAAGTTATCCATATGTTCATTGGATGGCCTCGGTCAGGTATGGGGGTCTCGGAATGATATTGGGCAAGATATGAAACATTAGTGTTTTGATCTCCACTAACACTGGCTGTACACGTATTACGCACAACGTAAAACGGATCTGTAATATTCCTCAAAGGTGCAAAGGCATGTACCATTAAAACAACTGAAGGACGTTTGACAGACTTGATTCATGTACGAAAGCAATGGGCCTGGTGTATTGATCAACTGGAACTCAGTCTTCAGGAAGCCTATATTTAGTTTGTCAATGCAGGGAGACTCTAACTGTTGTAGAGTATCTCTGATCAGGGGAAAATACGAGCCTGGGAGCAGCGTGACACGTTCACTTCAGTTCCTTGTAAACCCACCATCGCATATGTTTCTTTGTAGAACTGCTACAAAATCTGAATGTCGAATAAAAAATAAAGAAGAAGCTGTTATCCATTAAGCATGTACTTTATTAATTTTCGTCCAACTTCTACATGCTTCAAGAACTACTACAAAATCTCTAGCTGAAAATAAAATAAGTCAGCGAAAGACTTAAGAAGACATCAGTCGATTTGCCCTCCACTCTATGAAGTTCATTTTGGAAGGCGCCTTTACATCATGAATGTTATGGTTGTATAAGAGTTAGGGCGAGACTTGGGTTTTTCCTTTGAAGTGAAAGTGGCCTGTGCACTAAATTATTGTCTTGACATAGACAGACAGACAGACAGACAGATCTTATTCAGTATAAGGTCTTTGGCCCTAGACTAACAGCTAGTCTCTGAAATGAACATATTTTACCGAAAAAACGTTCAAAGTGAAAAAAAAAATATAATGAAATGGAGTCCTGAGACTTTCTTCATTTTCAGAAGCTGTGGAAATCTAGACTTGACACATTTTCTAAATTTGCGTGGGCTTTCTTGGATATTTATACTTCAGGGTCTGTACGACAGAATAATTTGGTCCCAAAATACAGAGAGGTTTAGGGCTACAAAACATCCCTGCGCATTGAACATATTTGTATAAAGTACAGGAGCTTAACATAAATATATTATATATTATTTTGCCTTATCTACTGTGCTTTGTATAAAACGATTGAAGTTTTATGGAATATATCATAGTGTTGAAACGTAATTTTGGAGACAAAGTTTTGTTGAGAGGTGGACTTGATGTATTTACAATAAGTGTAAGTCTGAGTCTGACTATGTCCATCAGTCAGCCAAATACGTCATACAACACTTTATAATAAGCAAGTCTGAGTCTGACTATGTCGATCAGTCAGCCAAATACGTCATATAACACTTTATAATAAGCAAGTCTGAGTCTGACTATGTCCATCAGTCAGCCAAATACGTCATATAACACTTTATAATAAGCAAGTCTGAGTCTGACTATGTCGATCAGTCAGCCAAATACGTCATATAACACTTTATAATAAGCAAGTCTGAATCTGACTATGTCCATCAGTCAGCCAAATACGTCATATAACACTTTATAATAAGCAAGTCTGAGTCTGACTATGTCCATCAGTCAGCCAAATACGTCATATAACACTTTATAATAAACAAGTCTGAGTCTGACTATGTCGATCAGTCAGCCAAATACGTCATATAACACTTTATAATAAACAAGTCTGAGTCTGACTATGTCCATCAGTCAGCCAAATACGTCATATAACACTTTATAATAAGCAAGTCTGAGTCTGACTATGTCCACCAGTCAGCCAAATACGTCATATAACACTTTTTGATAAGCAAGTCTGAGTCTGACTATGTCCACCAGTCAGCCAAATACGTCATATAACACTTTATAATAAGCAAGTCTGAGTCTGACTATGTCCACCAGTCAGCCAAATACGTCATATAACACTTTTTGATAAGCAAGTCTGAGTCTGACTATGTCCATCAGTCAGCCAAATACTTCATATAACACTTTTTGATAAGCAAGTCTGAGTCTGACTATGTCCATCAGTCAGCCAAATACGTCATATAACACTTTATAATAAGCAAGTCTGAGTCTGACTATGTCGATCAGTCAGCCAAATACGTCACATAATGTTTTACTTATCTATTACTGGTTCGAGAATTGCAAATTGTGATTGTGATCGTTTCAAACGATCAAGGTCCCCATTCTCACACGCACTCACAATCTCACTCTCACACCACGCACTCACAATCTCACTCTCTCACTCTCTCACTCTCAATCTAACCACGCATTTGCTCACTCTCACTGGTTGATGACTCTCACTCAACAAAGCGGCGGTGGGGTAGCCGAATGATTAAAGTGTTCGCTCGTCACGCCGAAGACGATTCCCTACATGGCTGCATGGGATAAATGTGTGAAGCCCATTTGTGGTATTTTCCGGTCCGGTCCGGTCCGGTCACTAACAAACTCATTTTACAGCACTCACATACGCTCTCACACACCACTCGCAAACACAACTCTCAAACACTCATTAGCAAACTAATTCTTATACACTCACACTCCTCATACACTAACAAACTAATTCCCATACACTCACTAACACTCTCACACACCAATCCCACGCGTTCACCCATCATTCTGGAACACTCACTCACTCTAACAAAGTCGCTCACCACTCTCATTCACAAACCCACGACTCTCATACCCCCACATTTACACTCAAACGTATACGACGCATGTTATCAGATTTGCGTAGATTTTATTGAGCAATATTTATAGCATTACAGACGTAATTCAGCCATCTCGGCACAAGGATTCAAGGGATACCCCCAACAACATCGGTACATCATAATAATGGTTGGCAATGTGGATTAAATTTTCTATTTCCTAACTGCCTAAACTTCCCTGCAATAATAGTATACTGAATGAAGGGAGTCTAGAGTACCTCAAATTCCCACCTCCCAACTGCCTGATTGAAACTCAGTTGTTCACATGTAGCTGTCACATGAACAGCCGAAATGATATTGCGTGCAACGTATTTCGTATACGTTTGAATGTTGGCGCGAGGTTGACATTTCTCCCTTGTCTGCAGCCTAGGAAGGTTCTAGTCTGTTGGACTCTATAGGACCAACCAGGGACAACAATACCGGCATGAGAAGCACAGCATGCGACATCCCGAACAGTACGACCAACACCATAATGCGGAAGAAGGATTGGAACACATAGGATTGTGAGACCACCAACGTACAGATACCTATTAATGTTGACAAGCCACCATTGAATATGGGACCAGCAGCATGTAGTATGGCGTTCCTTGCACGGACATTCCGTGTGTGTCCTTCACTCAACATATAGGCGGAGCACACGTGTACGGTGAAATCAACAGAAAACCCTACACTCATCACCAAGTGGATCATTGTGATGACACTGACGCTCAAGTCCCAGAGAGCCATGAAGCCAAATATCCCCAAGAGGATCGAGAGGATGTTGAAGAGGACGGCAGCGACTATTACGGGGTGAGGGAGGAGGATGGCAGTCACGACAACCATGAGAGCTACAGCAACACCAACAGTTCTCAGAACCGTGGGCAGAACTGACACAAACTGCTCAAAGTAGATGAACAGAGGATGGTAGGCAAATGTTTGCACTGGGGAGGCCTCTGCTATCCGTCGCGTGGACAGCATAAGATCAGCCTGGTCAACTGAGTCAGGGACGTTTCTAGAAAGCACGTAGCACCGTGATGCAGTTATGGTTTCATTTGACCCGAACACAATGTCATTTCTTAAATCAGGCCTTCCATGTAAAAACTCTTGTAAATTCTTAATGAAGATGGTATTTGAAGTTATGTTGAAATGTTGCGAAGACGCATAGTCCAAAAGCCAGCAATTTGTGGTGTCATGTTTCATATCAGAGGACTGTCCGATATTGTTAAATAGTTCCTTTACAAGCTTCAGAGTAATCCCGTTTTTGTAATCAGTATCTGCTTGGTTGAACACAAACTGGACATGTATCCTGACCCCAAAGTAGTGATAGTTAGATGAACTATAGCCATGATAATATGAAGATGGTGGAACCAACAAGTTTAGAAATAAGCCCTGCCTTAAACCTGTTACGGCCCAGATAGAAACGGATACATAGACCACAAACATCATAAGCGTTATCACCTTCCCAGGGATTGTGAGAAGAAAGTTTGTAAGAAATAACGACGGTAATTTCTCAAAGATCGAATCACGTCTTTCACGGGGTGGCTTGCCACCACAACAGCATATAATCAGGAGTGGCCTCCCTTGTTCTTTTAGCTCCTCCCGACTGGTGATCTTGTGGCACGTGCAACAATGGCGAGATGCTTCTACGCGCCGTAATTGTAGTGACATGCAGCCAGCGAAAAACGTCGTTTGGAAAAGAAAACATGACAACATGGCCGCACCTGGAACATGACATGCGATGGAGTACAGGATGCTGTACATAGCGATCTTAGCTTAACATAGACTTAAGGTAGTCGTAGCGCTAAGGTTGTTTTGAACAACAGCACCCAGAAATGTTATAGAAATATTATTATTTAGTATGTATTTTTCAGTACTCTTACTCTAAATCTTGAAGTAACGTTTCCATAGCCTTCATTTACCCGACTGATGATGAATACAATTGCCGTAACGTGTATATGTACTTTTCTTTTGCTAAAATTGCTCAAAACACTATTCGTTGACTGCTTGAGGTAGTGTCCTCATACCTGAATTCTTTTCTTTACTTATTGTCGTAAAATGAACATTTACACATAGTCCTCACCGATTCAAGCGTACATATCAATTTGTTATACAAGACCTTGAAAACATTTCTCCAGATTCATTGTTGTGGAATATATACTCTTCAAAAAAGTAGGGGAACTTCATTTTTTAAATTTATTTACGTTTTAAACTGTTGAGGGGATTTATCGGAGTAAATCAGGTGTCTGTCTTTGAAACGTTTGTTAACGTTTACACTTCCTATTCAAATTGAAAGTCCAGATTCCCCTACTTTTTTAAGAGTATATAAATGACATTTTCGCATTTTCGACATCTTTGAAATGAAATTCCCACACAGCATTCCGTATTCTACTACACATTTTACATTATCAGATATGCTGAACGTCAAAAGCGAAGCAGCGGATAAACCTCATGTATTTTAAAGGTCACATGCAACGTAAAACACAACATTGCAGATTCTGATACCTTTCGGTATGCACTTACCGAAACAAATCATAAAAAATGCCAATTCAACCTATAAAGTTGAAAAAAAATGTTTATTGACCCCTATATGTCTGCATGCCTGCCTGCTAAAGACAATATGCAATACACAGATTCAATCATTGACCACATGCAATTTGAACTTAACACCTTTATGACTCGTGCACCCGTGTCCTGTCTCTGCCACATTATGTAACTAGGCAGGTGTGATACTTATACAAATGACATGTTTTTATGTCTGTGGGTTGCAAACAAAATTAAACTACATGTACATCCATGTTCTCGGATGTCTGGGTTCTGGCGGAAACTGGTGCAAACTTTTGTCAGTTTCAAGTCCTGCTTTGTACGAATGGTAATTTCCAGCCACGTAGTAGTTCACCATCTCTACTGAGATGATTTTTGATTGGATCGAACGCAAATTCAGAGAACATGTATTTACAAAACCCAACATCTCTGTATACATTTTTTATGGATAACAACTTCTTCTAGTGTATGTGATTTTGTTTGATGACGGTATATGAAACCATACTGAAACGAAGCATCAAGTACAATAAAAGAAGTTGCTATCCATAAAGAATCTTACTTTCTTGTGACTCTCCATACTTCTAAAATGCCCATCAAACAGATCATCAATGAGCCCTCAGCGTATCAGCAAATGAACCAGCCAATCGGAAGCCGTCGTTACACATGGGTGCATATCCACCCGTTACGACTTGGTTCTGTCTCCCGAGAGCTTCGTTTCGAGGGAAGTTAGCCCAAGTATAAAATATTGCACTTTGGAATCGCCATTGTACGCTTAATATTTTGTTTATTTTTTTTAACAAGCAGCAATGTATATTATATGTCATGAATAAGCGATAACTGTGTTTTAATTATGTTTGATTTTTTGGTTGCATGTGACCTTTAAGTCTCAATTCACGCACCTGTGAAGATGCAGAAATTTCTGATACCGAGGAAGTCGGAGGTTGCTCCCACCATGAAGGCGAGGAAGTCTGTTATGGAGGTGATGGTAATGCCCACTCCAGCCTTTCTGAAGGTGTGTCCAAGACGTGTGGGAACGTCCCAGTCGTCGCCGTGGATGTTCGTCTCGGCCCACGCTGACATCATCAGGAACATGTCGTCCACGCCTACGGCTTTAGGTATAACACAGAAGTAGGTAAAACTGAAGTCAAACAATTAATAGGAAATTAATTAGATATATGTTCCGGCATTTTCCATTCTCGCAAAATGTGTTCAGGTATTTACTCAGTCGATTTAACAAATATTATCTGATGTCAAGTTTTGTACCACTAACAGATTACTCCGAGCGGATTTGAATGTTGGTCATAAGGAGCGACCCAGTTGATCGGATGATCAGGCTGACAGGGTGGAAAAATGCCCTTAATATGAACAACTAGCTCGTCTGGACCACACTCGAGGCTCTATTCACAGTGCAGGAACATTACTGAGTTCGGTGTTAAACAACAAACATCAAATCCTAACTGGAACATTACGATTCTTACCTAGAACCATAATTGGCATAATTCCGACCACCTTGACCCACTTGACACCACAGAGGCATACCAGACCAATGCCTGCCAGGATGCCGAATCCTGCAGCCAGGATCCCAGCTCTGGCTAGATGGTTCCTAGAACCAACACAGTCTCCACTTGCCACGAGACTGGCGTATGTGATCAGCATCGAAAAGGACAGAGAGAACCAGTATATGTCACTATCCGTGTTCTGGTTGAGTTCATCACCTAAGGATTGGGACGTTGCGAAATGAACCCTTGGTTGCTTAAGGAAGAAGGATTCGTTCTTCATGCGTGCAACAAATGTGTCTTCCCAAGTGAGCGCTGACGCTAACATGCTGTCATTGTCCTGTCGCAGATGGAAAGTAACTTTCATCACTGACGCTGACACGAGCACATCACCAGAGACATTCACACCTGCCAAAAGGAAGGAGATGTCGACGTCGTTCCATACCGGGTAGGTGACGTTTCCTTGCTCAAGGGAAGACAGGAAGTCATCTTGTACGAGGAAGTGACCACTGATGACACACAAGTCCGATGCACGCGCACATACATCCGAAAAGCGAAGGATTCTTCCTTGAAATCCGACTTCAAACTTTTTAACCGTATCTACCAAGATTCTGATCTCACCAATACTGCTGTTGGAGAAGATGTTTCCATCTGAGATGGCGATGATCTCACCGTACCTGTCCTCGGCGTTCAGACTGTACGTGTTGTAGTTTGTTCCTGTCCTGTCTGGGAAGCTGGCCTTCACCTTGTCTCTGTCTTGAACAGCCTGGCTGTTGATGGGGGTGTACAGACGCTCAACATCTGACTCCGACTCCAGGCGAAGAAGTCCTAGAGCCAGCAGTCCTGTAGACACCAGAGCGGCGACGATGAATACAATGGGATAACGTCCTACAAGATGGCCGTAGGAATAAAACACTCTTCCATACAACTTCTGGGCTGATTTGTAAAACTTCATCAGCTGCATGGTGGTATTATCATCGGTATCACCCTGGTGAAGTCTAAACAGAACAACATATATCAGATATATCATATCCAAATTACTATTTATCCGTACGATTTTAACACCATTGCAAAATATCTATAACGCTTTATTAAAATGTTCAAACATGATGTGACAAACAACACAAGAAACATAGACAGACAACACATGTAAAAAATATCCACAATCAGCAGCATCCACATGACTTCAGTGTACATCAGTCTATGATGAACGTAAATGACAAATTCTTCAAGCTACTAATATCTATTATTGACCATGCCTCTAGTGCCACCTTGACATATGAACATACTGTGGGTCATGTGTATTACTTTTGATATTTTCGCACTAGTATTATAAACACATAATACGGATGTTTAGAAAAATATGTTTTGCCTGTTTGGAATATCGATAATAAGAACTGATCTCGAACTGAAATTTATTGCTTTACACCTTAATATTTTACAGCTGTTTTACTCACCGTTTTCATACCCATGGCAATAATTTGTGAAGGCGGGCAGGCCCACGCTCACACTGCGTGGTGATATAGCCCACTTCCTGATCTCATATTCCAAGTCTCATTGGTCAGAGTAGATAGAGTTTGCATGGTAAATGCACCTATTGTTATTCCACTCAGCTATTCAAGCGTCTCAAAATGACATGTATGACATACAATAACCTTGGTATGAAACAACTAAACCCCAACTTCTCAGGCAAGTTTTACATGTAAGAAGCTTCTCTTTGCAAACTACTATACTTACTACTGCAACATTAAAAAGCCAACTACCCCGATTAACAAAGAAAGTAACGACCCACTGAATATGGACCTCTGAGAGTAAGTGAGCTGACGAAAGGAACCAGTTTTCCCTTCTTTAGCGTACCAACCGTGACTTGGCACAAGCCTGTATTTGTTGTCTGACGAGGCACTGCAGTACACTTGTTTAACATTAAACAATCTCACATTCAAAGCAAGAATCATAACATCCAGTGATACGGCAGTGTATGTAATGTTATTTTACACTAAACTGACACCTATTTTTCTATAAGAACTACGACAATTGAACAGTTTTCTGATACCAAACTGATAACCTAATACACACCTGGCATAATTCAACAGCAATTTGACATTTCGGAACATGGTTTGAAACAAATACTCATTTTAAAATAGTCACAACATTATACTGAACACCACTGGTAAGTGCAAACTCACGATACTGTGAGCATTTCGACGCAGTTAATGGTTAGACTTTTATGTTGTTAAGCCACTGATTATCAGTGTAAGCAGTTCAACCAAGACATATGACATAGCCAAGTTTGAGTAACAAAACGTTTTTCATCCAAAGTGAACAATTGAGAATTTCATTGCCAGCACTTAGTTGACTGCGGTCATTGCGTGTAAGATGCTGTTAAACCTGGCGGAGTCATACACGAGGCTGGCTGATTGCGGAGTTTCATGTTATTTTTGTAAGTAATGGGCTGTGAAGTGCAGATTCTTACTCTACATGATTAGTAGAGCTGTCGCGATACAGAGATCGGTGTGGTAGCTTAGTGTTTAAGGCGTTCACTTGTCACGCTGAAGACTGAGGTTCGTTTCCCCACATGGACACATTCTGTGGATGTCAAGCTAATATCATAGCTACCATTCCCCAAATACCAATTAACAGTTAGTTTAGTTAAGTCCCTTACAGTTAGAGACTACTAGAGTAGGAACAAATGACCACCAGCCAATCATCCATCAACCACCCTCATCCAGACAAGCCATATTTGTTGTTCTGCTTCAGAGAAGTACAAGGGAGACAGATCATACAAGCTCAATGTTCCATAATATGCCCTGTTTGTATTTCCATAAAATTATTGTCCCCCTGACGTGGTATGTAAGTCTATGGCTCTCACGTCATTTTCATATCTAACATTATCTTAACTGTATTAGCTGCGTTATTTCTGTCTATGACTGGATTGATCGGCAATTGTTGACAGCTTAATGGATGGTACAGGAAGCAAATGAACTGTAAGCCCCCATGGTCCCTAGTATGTTGTGTTACTATAGCCTTTATATTGTATTGTACTCTCTAGTTACGGTGTTTCTGTCTGTGGTATTCTAGTTGTTTTCACTGTCTTTCAATGACAGGCTTTTATACAAAAATACCTTTATTTACTATGAACTTATAACTTTTTTTTCAAGGTATGACTGAAATATTGCCGATGTGACTTACAGTCATAACTCACTCACTCGCACAGTCACACATGGCAGTTTGTCTTCATACATGTCATTCATAGCCGGAATGTTAAATCACAATGCAAATATGATAGTTGACATATGACATATGTCAACCACGTTATAGAGCCAGACTACCTTATCTCGTTACTGACGTCTTAGCACACGCAAGGCGTGCAGGAGGCCATTTATCAAGATCTTCAAGATAGTAATCATGAGAAAACAATTTTTTTGTAAACACGCAGGTATGTGAAATCTTCCTGGTCTCGGTGTTCGTCCAATCATTGCATCAAGGAAGTCCAGTGTGACATGAAAATGTAGGCTCTGGGATTTTCAAGCAATCAGCGTTCAGGGTTATTAATATCATTGCCCACACAAACACTTCATGCGTTCACAAATGCGTTCTCTGGAAAGACTCTTCCAAGAAAGGAACAAAACAGAAATGCACTGAGACGGGGAAAGGAAAAATATATTCGTTTGAGCAATCTTAAGTTTATATATAGTACACTATTGTCATTTTCCAATTTACTCAATATATGTCAGCTGAAAGTAACTACTATAGAGTGAGTGAGTTAAGATGTAACGTCACATCGGCAATATTTCAGCCATATCGTGACGGGAACATATATGACATTGAGTGAGTGAGTGAGTTAGTTAATATTTAACGTCACATCGGCAATATTGCAGCCATATCGTGACGAGAACCATTAATAACATACATAATAGAGAATGGTAATAAACCTGTCAACGAAGGACAGTAAAACAACTAGACTATCACAGACAGATATGTAAAACTAGTAATTAAATCTAAAACAATTTAACTCTAGAGGACGGTACTATATAAAAACGGGCTATAGATTTCCAACAACTGAAGGTAGATCACCATACTAGGGACCATGGGGACTTACAGTACTTTTGCTACCTGCACGGACCCTAGCTGGATTTACATCATCCCTTCAGCCGTTAGCAATTTCGTCATATCTAGCCATATATTAAAACTACACGTATGCTACGAGTAAAACAGTGGAAAGCTTTAATTTACTTCGAATGTTACGAGACTTACATACTCTCTCGGGAGGACAATAATTTTACTGTACTTTAACCCCCCTCGAGGGTACTGCCACTAACAATATCAGTTACTAATTGAAACTTCCATTAGTAAAATATTTATCTATTTACAGCTCAGACAACAAATCTAACTCTTTTTAGAAGGCAATAATTGAATGAGAACTAGTATTATTAAAAAGATCCTTCATAGTTCTTGATTTAAAATAGTTATCCCTTGTGATGGAATATTCAACACAGTCAAGCAAAACATGCTTGACTGTAATTCTTTCATCACAAGGGATACAAAACGGAGGATCCTCACCTTTTAACAAGTGCTCATGCGTATACCGCGTATGGCCAATCGTCGCATAATGACCTCCTCAAATCTGGACTCACAACCTAAGTAGGTGTAACCAAAGTACGGTTTTATTTCATGTAATTTATTGATACCTACTTGAGTGTCCCACTTTTTCTGCATTAGATCACGGATATAAGATCTAATTGTAGCTTTATAATCTGAATATGGAATAAGAAGTGGTGTCACAGATTTGTTGAGTGCTGCTTTGGCAGCAAGGGCAGCAAGATCAGCCAGTGTATTTCCTGAAATGCCGACGTGGCTTGGTAACCAACAAAAGACGATGTCGTATTGGCCAGTAGCAAGATCATTATGCAATTCAATTATTTCAATTAAAAGTGGATGCTTACAAGACAAATTTTAATAGTCTGAAGGCAAGAAAGAGAGTCGGAATAGATTATATATTGTTTACGTTTAGGGTGTCTTTGAATATATTTAAGAGCTGTTAATATGGCGTGAGTTTCGGCTGTAAATATAGAACTATTATTTGGTAATCTAGAGGATATTGTTCTGGATCCAGTGACAAAAGCCACTGCGCCACCGTCCTTGGACCCATCTGTAAATAAGGATTTATAATTGCTTTGTTTATGTTTCAACTGATTATATTCTTGTTTATACTGTAATTCATTCGTTTCTGACTTTTTAAATGTAGTTAATGTTAGGTCAGCTTGTGGCCTAACCATCTGCCAAGGAGGAGAAGAAAGAAGACGGGTGGGAGCTATGTTTTCCAGCTCAATGCCGGCCGAAGAAAGAAATGGTTTAATTCTGTGCCCTAGAGGCGGAACAAGAGAAGACCTTTTGTTATACAAATCCTCATAAAGGGGATTGAAAACACAGTTATAGGCAGGGTTAAATTCATTAGAATATAATTTCGTCATGTATTGTAAAGACAACTTTAAACGTCGTTGTGAAAGTGATGGTTCATCGGCCTCAACATATAGACTGTCAACAGGAGAAGTTCTGAAGGACCCAAGACAAAGTCTTAGACCCTGGTGATGGACTAAATCTAACAGTTTCAGGTTGCTTTAGCAGGCTCCACCATACACAATAGAACCGTAATCAAGTTTCGAACGAACCAGTGATCGATAGAGGTGTAGGAGGGTAGCTTGATCCCCTCCCCACTTAGAATTGGAAACAACTTTTAATAGATCCAGTGCCTTCAAGCATTTATTCGTGAGGTACTTAATGTGTGGAAGAAAAGTTAAATGGGAGTCGAATATTATACCCAAGAACTTGGCCTCCTTGACAACTTTGATGGGAGTGCCATTTAACAACAGTTCTGGATCCTTATGTTGCTTATATTTTCTACAGAAGTGTAGACAATTAGTTTTGGATGGAGAAAATTTAAATCCATTTTCGAGACACCATTTATGTATTTTGTTTAAACACAACTGTATTTGGCGTTCAATAGTGTGCATATTTTTACCGCGACATAAAATATTAAAATCATCCACGAAAAGTGATCCATCTATATTGTTCATTTAAAACCTTGGATAAACTGTTGCTCTTAATGCTAAAGAGTGTAACAGACAAAATACTACCTTGTTAGACACCCTGATCCTGATTGTAATGATCAGACAGGGTTGAACCCACTCTGATTTGAAATTGCCTGTCTTTTAAAAAGTTGCATATAAATTGAGGCAAACGGCCTCGCAATCCAAAGTCTTATAAATCTTTTAAAATACCATATTTCCAAGTAGTGTCGTACGCTTTTTCGAGACCAAAAAAGATAGACACAGCATGTTGTTTATTGATTAGTGCGTTCTTAACAAATGATTCCAAACGCACTAAGTGATCGACAGTACTTCTATTTTTACGGAAACCACATTGCATATCTGTTATAAGGTTATTAGTTTCCAAGTACCAAACAAGTCGATTATTTATCATGCGTTCCATGGTTTTGCAAACACAGCTAGTTAATGAAATTGGTCGACAATTAGAAGGATCGGTAAGAACACTTATAGCATCACGCCATGAAGAAGGAAATTCCCCGGATGTCCAAATACTATCAAAGATATTTAAAAGTGTCTCTAAACGCGATTCTGGTAAGTGCTTCAGGAGCTGATAATGTATGTTATCAGCACCTATAGCAGTATCGTGAGCTTGGTCAAGAGCTTTAAGAAGCCCGTGAATAGAAAACAATTCATTATAGTCTTCCCCATTATCCGTGTCGAAATTAAGAGGTTTCTTTTCTTGTTGCAGTTAATATTTTTTAATTGGGGTTCATAGTTAGAGGAGGAAGAGTGTTTAGCTAAAGTTTCGCCTAATTTATTTGCAATATCTGAAGTATTTGTTAATATTTCATTTCCATTTTTAAGATGGTGGATGCCAGGTTTAGAGCCTTTACCTTTGATTTGTTGTACCATATTCCACACCTTGGACATGGGCGTGCGCGAATTGATTTTTGACACATAATTCTGCCAAGATTGACGTTTACTTGTTTAAAAGTACGCCGAGCTTTCGCATTTGAGATCTTAAATTTATTGAGATGATGGACCATGGGATGGCGACGGAAATAGTGTTCAGCCCTTTTCCGTGCCTTTCTTGCTTGTTTGCAGTTGTTATCAAACCATGGTTTTCGTATGTGAGGAACAGCAGAGGACTTAGGACATACATCAACAATTATATTTAGTTCATCCGAAAAAACATTTGATGGGATCAGGAATGCCCATGAAAAGTTCGGGTTTCAATTTGTTAGTGCAAAGAGTGTGATATAAATGCCAGTCAGGTTTTTGGAAATTCCACCGTGATGACGGAGGGACATCAGATGGGGACACAGGTTTCAATATAGCTGGGAAGTGGTCACTTCCACAGAGGTCACCGTGGACTGACCATGTGAATTCATTCAACAAAGTCGAATCTGTGAGAGACAGGTCTAAACATGTATATGTACCTGTACCAGGATGTAGGTAAGTTTCTGATTCATCATTAAAGATGCACAAGTCGTTATGAGATATGAATTCTTCAATCACTTTTCCTTTGATTAATGTTTGAACCTCCCTATAACGGATTATGTCCATTTAGGTCACCATTATGATAAATGGTTTAGGAGGCTGGTCGTATAACTTTTTAAGTTCAAGCTTCTGAATATTTGAAGAGGGAGGAAGGTATAGAGATAGTAGCTGTATCACCTGGTGGGGAAAATGAATGAAAAGAATCATAACGTCTTAGATCACTTTTATCTGTATGTTTGAGGTATGTCTCCTGTAAACAAATAGCTGATGGACTTACATCTGCTGTTAATAATTGCAGTTCATGGAAATTATGTTTAAGGCCTCTGCAGTTCCACTGAAGAAGATTGGAATGGCTCATGGTGGTTCTATCGGTGAACGCTCACGTGACCGCGAGGAGTAGTTACTAGAACTACTACTCCGTTCTGAAGAAGGAGCAAAATCCATCTCAAGAGGGTAAAAAAAGATGTGTAGATCTACTGATGATGATTCATTAGGACTAGGAATCTTGGTTTTAATTTTCTTGAATTGTTTTTTCTTTTGTTTGGACACTTCGACCGATGATTTTTTTTAAGCTTTTGTCTCAGGAACAGGTGTAGATTGAGATGCACATTCTTCACCGTCTGAAAAACTCGTCTGGCTGATAGATGATTGAGTTAAAAGCTTTGGGTTTTCCGATTTGGCCCATGTCAGATCAGTCTGACATGCAATCGAGCTAGTGGAGATAGAGCGGGACACGGCTGCTGCATATGTTTGAGTTGAGTGAGGGAATCGGCCAACAACTACCTTTTTCGCTTCTTGAAATGAAATGTTGTTTTGACATTTAACTGTCAACACATCCTTTTCAAATATCCAGGAAAGGCAAATTTTGGATGAAGCGTCATGTTGACCCTTACAGTTTACACAGCGGAGGTCTGCTCTACAACCAGATCTGTCATGACTCCCTCCACAACGATAACACACAGCCGGACGATTGCATGATTTGGAACCATGTTCAAATTTCTGAGAGTTGTAACACCGGAGTGGATTTGGGATGTACACCTCCACCCCGATGTTAAAATAGCCTGCTTTTATGGATCTAGGGACAGATGACAATGAAAATGTAAGCAGATATGTATTTGTTGGGACAGTTACTTCTCCATCTCTTCTCGAAAATCGTTAAACTGATGTAACGTGCTGTCCTTCAAGTTCTGTTAGTATTTCATCCTCTGTCATTTCTGCTAAGCAACGTGCTCTATCACGAATGATCCCCCGAGTGGAATTTAACGTTCTGTGCACAGAGACAGTAACTTCAGTGTTTGCAAAAAGTGAACATTTCAAAAGATTGGTTGCTTGCTGCTGTCGTGCGCACTCTACTAAAAGATCCGGAGCCAATCCCAATCCGGAGCCGTGAAACATTTGATACTTCGCCACAAATACCTTCAATTGCTTTGGATATTGCAAAAGGGTCTATTTTCAAGGGGAGTCCACTTTTAGATTCTACAACAAGAAATCTTGCCCAAGAATTTGAAGTTTTTGGAAGAGAAATATCATCATCAGGAGACAATATCTCAGCCTCCAAATGTCTCTTTTTCTCATTTCCGTTAGAACCAGAATAATTGTGAGCCATGATTATGTGAAAGAGATTCGGCAGCCCTGCTCTCCACCCACCATGGAGTGTCAACAAGGACGGTGTCTAACTGCATCGGGGCTGCAGCATGCAAACACCAGGGATACAGGAATGCTATACTCCAGCGAATATGACACGAATAGCTATATCGAATAGCTATATCTGTTTACTAAGTTTATCGTCAGGCTGGTTCTGTCCATAACAATAACTTAGAAACGTATAGAACACAGTGGTCAACATCACCGGATTGGCCCAAGAGCCACCGCCTTCTTGCACAGGACTCTAGGCAATATAATATCAGGAATAATTGTAATTTCAATAATATATTAAATTTGTGCAGTACTACTCATTATGCACAGGGCCTGGCATGACCAGCCGATTGGTGGAACCTGACCCATTCTACCACCCGTCTAGGTGAAGTCAGGGTCAAAGTAGTGTGTTGAGCAACAGGAACACGGTTCCAGGAACCTATTGCCATCAACCATCAGGATCCCCTCATCCACCGACACAGGGCCGCAACCCATGGCAAACGGGTTGGTGGACCAATATGCCCCCGGGTCCACAACGGGGGTGTTGGCGAGCTCTTGGCGTTACCCAGCACCCACCACGAGGAGGTGGCTCGCCACGGGTGCCTATATGACATTGAAATAGAATCTGTCTCTTATATAAAAACTTGTCGTGAAAGGGCAGTAAAACGACTAGAATATCACAATTACAACTGAAACTTGTGTGGAAGGTTAAAACTAATGGCAGTGCAATATAAAAACTGACTATAGATAGCCAACGCCTGAAGGTAGATCACGACAAGACGGCCATGGGGACTTACGATACTTTTGCTACCTGCATGGATCCCTAGCTGTATTCATATATTCAGCCGCAGGCGATTGTGGTCAAAGTTAGCCCCGATTAAAATGACAAAAATGCTATATTTTAAAACAGCTGGTAATCTAAATTTCCTTTGAATCAACCATTACAGAGGCTTAGACATATTTACGCTTACTTTTTCTTACTAAAACACAACCATGTGTGTATCTGTGTTTCTTGACCAAAACTCCTGCAAACTTATAATGTTTAGGAACATATCTAATTTATGTCCTGTAAGCAAGCACTTTATCACAATGGACAGCGGTGTTCATGATGTGCAAATCAGCACAAAGAAGACAAAGGAACCCTCGACAATCTCAAACTCGGATCATTATGGGTGGAAACAATTAGGAATTGGAGGCTAGCCAGCTGAAAATCTACTATTATCACTAAATAATAGGTAGCAATTAGTACACACAGTTGTCATTGTTATTGTTATATTTTCCTACATACGTTATAGTGCTAGAATCCACACTCAATTATGAGGGAAATATTCGAACCCACGGTCACTGAGCGAGGCGTGTAATCACCCTGATTGAGAACCACTGAGTCTTCGCAGAATGAGTTTAGATTTACGCAACAAGGTGTCGGTCTGAGAATAAACGAGTCTTGACCAGATAATCCAGTGATCAACAGCATGAGCAGCGATCTACGCAACTGGGATACGATGGAATGTGTCAACCAAGTCAGCGAGCTTGACCACCTGGTCCCGTTAGTCGACTCTAACGACAAGCTGAAACTTTATCTCTTTTTGTTGGCGCCATGTTTGTATGTGCCTTTAACGTATTTGTGACAATGACAATGAAGCAGCAGACACGAATATGTATTGTCTCGATTCTTATATAATTTTGGAATGTCGAACCATTTTTTTGTCTGTGTACCAAAACAAAGACGAGAACAGTCGCTAGTAGACTGAAGTAAAATAAATATAATACAGGGAATGGTCGGGACAGACTTGTACTTCGAGTTGTGCATAATATTCGAGACGCCGGCATTCGACTCATCGGGATTTGACTGTATTGCAAGTGTCCAGTTATCAGGGATGAATCCTGCATGTGATGGATGTATATTCTGCATAAAAGGACGTCTGCATGGTGTCGGGGACACATTCGACAATTCCTTGGAGAGGCATCTCCTGCATGTCCTCGGAAATAAAACCCAAAGACAACCTGACAATTCCAAACTGACACCATCTTTGATAGGGTTCCGTAGGCCATGATGTTGCTTATTGCTGTTGAATATATAGTTACTTGGTCACATTTAGACTGGACGTATCATAGTTCTATAACAGCTCCAAGTAAAGCAGATACTCCTTGTGGAATGAAAATATTCGAAATGTGTTTTTCGAGTCATCACTGATCGTTGACGAGGTAGTGACAAATGTGAGTGAATGAGTTTAGTTTTACGCAATAATCCAGCTACATGGTGGAAGTCTGTAAATACTCGAGTGTGGATCAGACAATCCAGTGATCAACAGTATGAGCATCGATCTATGCAACTGACAGCAAGCTTGACCCATTAGTCGCCTCTTACGATAAGCATGGATGACTCAGGATTCTCTTACTCGGATTTTCATGGATCATTTATTGACAAAATGGCTATTAACAACTGAATAGAGAAGAACCACAAAGTACACATAACATCATTTTATTGAACACGTATTCAACAAATAGGAAATATATAATGTTGGTTAATAATCATGATATAACATGTTAACCACTGAGTCTTTCGGCAAACGCAGAAACATCCTCTTTATAACATAATATTATTGAATATATATTCCACAAACAGGAAATATAAAATATTGGCTAACAATCATGATATAACAATTTATCCACTGAGTCTTTCGGCAAACGCAGAAACATCCTCTTTATAACATAATTTTATTGAATATATATTCCACAAACAGGAAATATAAAATATTGGCTAACAATCATGATATAACAATTTATCCATTGAGTCTTTCGGCAAACGCAGAAACATCCTCTTTATAACATAATTTTATTGAATATATATTCCACAAACAGGAAATATAAAATATTGGCTAACAATCATGATATAACAATTTATCCATTGAGTCCTTCGGCAAACGCATTAACATCCTCTATACTGCCATGTACATGGGATTCCACATGGCGTTTCTGACATCTGTGAAAATGAACATAACTTAGCTTTGTTGTGGTCACAGATGATTGTAATCTTCATCTACATATACTTTGAAGCTCAATATCCTTTATTATAACCTTTCTTAAAACATTCATATTGATATATGTGATCTTATAGATCATGAAAAAATATTTGTAAATGGTTATATTGGATATTCATAAAAATGCAAAGGTCTCCACTGTTTGGGTAGGAGTTCCCTCCATCACTGGAAATTTCCATGTCCATGTTTTGGAAAATATTGTACTCTGACTACCACCATGTAAGTGTTTATATTGTGCCATCTATGATTTCGTCAGAGTCCTCACCCTTAAATCGAATAAACGACAAGAAACACATTTGACACATCAGGAACATTAAATTTTAAATTACATTAAATTACATTATACTTGTTTCAAAATAATTGTCCCGCCGCAAATAAACATACGGCAGTTCTTCAAAACAAAGGAACGGATTTGGGCATTCATTTCCGCATACGTTAGCGAAAATATGCGTACATTTTAGGATGATTTGATGGCCTTCACAATCCCTATAGATGAAAAGGTTGGAGAAATGACCAATATCTATCACTTATAACCATTTCGACTTGAGTGTTAAGATGATATCAATAACATAAACACTGCCATGCTATACAATTTAGGAAGGGTCCATGTGGATATACATATATAAATATATAATCTTGATAATGGTTTCCTACCACGATGGAGGTGTCTGCTCTAGGATGGTTATACTACACAGAAACATGGCATTGCTTACATTAGGATGGTTTCTTAAAATGATGAAGGTTCTAGTCTAGGATGGTTGTACTACACAGAAACATGGCATTGCTTACATTAGGATGGTTTCTTACAATGATGAGGTTATCTACTCTAGGATGGTTATACTAAGGATGACAGGGCCAGCTCTACACAACGAGCTGGCATTACTTATATTAGGGTGGTTTCCTATTGTGATGGAGTTGTCTACTTTAGGATGGTTATACTACACAGGAACATGGCATTGCTTACATTAGGATGGTTCCCTACACTGATGGAGGTTCTACTCTAGGATGGTTATACTACACAGAAACATGACATTGCTTACATTTGGATGGTTCCCTACACTGATGGAGGTTCTACTCTAGGATGGTTGTACTACACAGAAACATGGCATTGCTTACATTTGGATGGTTCCCTACACTGATGGAGGTTCTACTCTAGGATGGTTGTACTACACAGAAACATGGCATTGCTTACATTAGGATGGTTTCTTAAAATGATGAAGGTTCTAGTCTAGGATGGTTGTACTACACAGAAACATGGCATTGCTTACATGAGGATGGTTTCTTACAATGATGAGGTTATCTACTCTAGGATGGTTATACTAAGGATGACAGGGCCAGCTCTACACAACGAGCTGGCATTACTTATATTAGGGTGGTTTCCTATTGTGATGGAGTTGTCTACTTTAGGATGGTTATACTACACAGGAACATGGCATTGCTTACATTAGGATGGTTCCCTACACTGATGGAGGTTCAACTCTAGGATGGTTATACTACACAGAAACATGACATTGCTTACATTTGGATGGTTCCCTACACTGATGGAGGTTCTACTCTAGGATGGTTGTACTACACAGAAACATGGCATTGCTTACATTTGGATGGTTCCCTACACTGATGGAGGTTCTACTCTAGGATGGTTGTACTACACAGAAACATGGCATTGCTTACATTTGGATGGTTCCCTACACTGATGGAGGTTCTACTCTAGGATGGTTGTACTACACAGAAACATGGCATTGCTTACATTTGGATGGTTCCCTACACTGATGGAAGTTCTACTCTAGGATGGTTGTACTACACAGAAACATGGCATTGCTTACATTTGGATGGTTCCCTACACTGATGGAGGTTCTACTCTAGGATGGTGAAACTAAGGGTGATAGGGCCAGCTCTACACAACCAGCTTACATTAGGATGGTTTCCTGCTATGATGGAGGTGTCTACACTATTGATGGTTGTACTACACAGAGGGATGGCGTTGCTTACATTAGGATGATTTCCTACAATTATGGATGTATCAAACTTTAAGATGGTTTTATTAAGGATAATAGGACCAGTTGTACACATGGGGACGGCCTCCTTTACATTAGGATGGTTTCCTACAATGATGAAGCTCTCTAATCTATGATGGTTTTACTAAGGATGATAGGACCAGTTCTAAAACAAAGAGATGGCATTGCTTACATTAGGATGGTTTCCTACAATGATCGCAGAATGTCTCTGCACAATGAAACGATAGTGCCATCTCTAGGAAGGGCTAACTACCGTTTCCATTGGCATCACTCATTTCGCTGACGTATTCAGGTAGGATTTACCATTTGCGTCCACTGGAATCTGATTCTAGAGATAATCCAGGCTGATTATCCTCACGGAACGATTAAAGAACCTACTCAAAGGCGGTTATATCGAATCGCTTGCTGCAGGACGATATCGCATAGATTCTGACGTGAAGGTCCCTCAGGCTAGCAATGAATAAGGTGCCTAGAGGTCCACGCTAGGATGATATAAACGAAAGTTACATACGAATATGTACACACACAAAGCACACACAAAGCACACACAAACACAAACACACGACCTAACGTGTAGACATGTAAAGATGCACACGTTATAGTTTCAAGTTCGCGAAACATGTACTGATCAACAGTCAGTTATAGCAAGAATGATGGTGACTCATGTAAGAGGTCACGTATTTCTGCATGTTGTCATATTGTCATATCATATCCGATATACATGACAAACACCCTCTCATATTCACACGTAATCCAAGCCACAGTAAAAGGGGACTGTTTGATTCTGACGATATGGAGCTGTGATGATACAATAAGGGATGAGCACAGCAGACGTATATGTCTTTTATTGCAGGGAGCACACCCCGGAGGCTTTCTTTTTCTCTTCCACTTTCTGTTTCAGATGTTGAAGCGTCCATTCAGGATGATTTGCTGTGCACGACACAAGGCGCAGGAATTTCTGCATGATTGCTCTACCTCGAGGAATTGAGAACATGTCAGACCTCAAATGCAGCTCTAAATATTTTGAATTGTCCTCTTTGTTGTGTACAAAAATATAGGTTTCAGCAGCAGGGGCAAATGTTAGGTTACTGTGCCCTTCTTTATCACTGAAATCCTCCTTCAGTGTTTGATGTTGGTAGAAAAACTGATTTGTGTGCATATTTTTGGAACTGTCCTCGGACAGCAAATCTTTCAGGTTTTTATAGAGATAAAGGCCGTGTTTCTTGTGTACTTCAAGTCGTTTCTGGTTCTCGCTAAGAAACATTTCCACCGTGGTTGATTCCAGATCCGGAGTGTTTGCTATGACTGGGATGTAGTTTGTACATCTTCCCACACATCCCACCATTGAGGATACGTACTGACGCAGATCTACAGGGATTAAGATTGGTGGGGAATTCGTACTCCCAACAAAGGCTACCATTAGTTGATACACACTGATCATGAAATCAAATGGAGTTGAGTTCCGTGTCTTGGTGAATCGGAGCAAACTAGCATTTGTTGCATCATCCATTCTTGTCCCAATGACTATGCCGCTGCAATATCCTCCTCTTTGGGTAGTTGGGCTTATTGAAAGTGTGGCATATGGTATCTCAGGCAAGTTTTTCTTCCAGAATTCCTTGAGAGTTTCGTATTGTGGAGCCAATACACGCTGAATCTCTTCGGCAATATTTCGTTCAGGGTTTGTTTGGACATTTTCTGGTGATAGCCCATGCATAAAAGCGTCTGCATACCTTTGAAATTCTTCTACAAGTAGCTTCACCCCCTGATGGTCAAATGCAACTCGGTGAAAAAGAACAACCATCTCTGACCTGTCAGACAGAAAAATGAATTTTATCGGTCCTGTTGTTCCCAAATTCAAATAATCATGAGCTTTGCTCACAATTCCAGTGGCATCTGTTCCATTGATGATTTGAAAGCTGTCATCAGATCTGTTTTCTTCTCTTGTGATATCACCGTCATGAAACACAAATGTCCTTCTTGCTATAGGGTGTTTAGAAACACATTCTGCAGCAAATCCCTTCACATAGACAGCGTCAGCAACATCTGGGAGATGCACTACGTGGGTATGAATAAATCCGGACTTGATCTGACTTTTCTGTTCCTCTTCTAGGACAATCCTTTCAATAGAGTCCTGAATATCAGTTTGACTGATAACATGTTCATACTCCTCTCTGCGCTCCCTAGCACCAGTGTCACGGAAAAGACGTTCATTTATCACACTTGCTAATGCAGACACTGAATTGACAAGAATGTCACTTGCAGTAATCTCTACATGTGCATCATCATGAATTTGCCCAGCAACCTCCATGGCGTACATTGAATCTAGTCCTTGTTGTGCTAATGGAATCTCATCTCCAAAAGAACTTTCTTCAAGCAAAGCCTTTTGGCACACAAGTGTCCTCAGATAGCTCTGTAATAAATTTATCCTGTCCTCTGTAGCTAATGAACGTAATTCTGACAGATCCAAATGTTGTTCACAAGAGCTGTCTTTCTGTTCGTTCAAAAAAGACTCCAAGTAGTCATGCAGTCGGAGTAGTAAAACCTTCTCCTTGTCTCGAGTTAGCTGCTTAGCCATCTCCTTTCGGTCAACGTTCACTACTAACATCTGCACTTTGTTCAGCATCAGTGTCTGCTCTAGACAGTTGCTTATCTCATGCTTCTCAATCAGAATGTATCCTTTCTCTCTCACACGATCCTGTACATACTTTGTAGTGTGCTCTAAAATGCCGATCTTCAGTGCACCCCAGTTGATAGTCTGACCATTCAGTCCAAATCGTCTCCGCAAATGTGCTAGTCCATCCATGAAGCCATTTCCTGCACCGTAATTAGATTGACCAGTATTTCCAAGTGCAGATACGACAGATGAATGCATGACAAAGTAGTCCAAGTTTAGGTTTGCAGTGAGGACATGCATATTCCACAACCCAGTTACTTTTGGAGAGACCACTTTACGTACTCTCTCTTCTGTCATATTTATGAGTGGCCTATCATCAATAATTGCTGGACCATAGAAAATGCCACGGAGTGGATATTCAGAAAATTTGGTTTTGAGTTTTGCCAAAGCTGATTCCAAAGCCTTGAAATCACATACATCTGCTTGAATGAATGTTATCACACAGCTGAACGTTTTTCTCAGTAATTGTATCTCCTCTTGTTTTTCACAACTTGGAGACGCCCGTCTGGAGAGAATAACTATACATCCTGCTCCCCCTTTAGCAAGGTATGAGACGCACTCCCACCCAAGTCCAGTAAGTCCACCAACAACAATATAGGAACCACATCTCTGGAAAGGAGTATTAGCTAGTGTTTTCATTACTTTCATGTTCAGCCCATTTTCAGAAAGATGTAGGCATGTTGTCTGCATGACTTCTGCTATACTGATAGGTGTACATTCGCTTTGTGGACAGGATTCCTCCGTGAGGGACATGAACAGTTCAGGGATTTTCCTCTGATGGCCCTTAAACCAAGCAACGAGTTTCGGCACATTTTCAAGCATTGCCGGAGGAGCAAATATGTCAAATGCACGCACGCTGTACACTGTTGGACAAGATTTACTCAAACGGAGGGATTGGAGTGTCCGATCATTGCTTATTGTTTCCATTGTGATTACGTTTTTCAGTTTACACCACTTGGAGACAAGTGTTGTCAGAATATCAGTAGATATTGCCACTGTTGTGATTAAGGACATGTGCGAGCAGTTTTCATCTGTAGCCAGTTCGTCTGGTGTGATGAGCACCGTGGATTTGGTTCCATCACTTTGTAGAATGTATGAAAGAACCTTGGAAGCAGCTTCAGTTTCCGGAGAGAACAGGATTGCAACACGATCCATTTTCACTTGACGGCTGAGATTCCATAGACAATAGAGCTTGATCATGAGGCCCGGCCGGTAACACTGACACTTTGATATATTGAAGATGCATTTAATGGGGATCTTAACAGTTTGTTTAATCAGCGATGGAAAGAAAGCCACAATGTCAGGTTGCACACATCCATTCCCAGATGCAACCCTACCAACAAACTCAAAACAGATGACAGGGTACATGTGAATATCTCTTAAATGTTGGTTATTTGATGTGATGCTGTGTAAGCATGATCTGTGAAGTACAGCTGCATCAACAGTGATGTCACTGCATTTCTTCTCAGAATATTGCTGTGAATCAATATCCTGGACAAACGATGGTTCAGTAACCTTGCTTTGATCTGCTGAAGACAGGACGGCGTCAACTGGGTCGAGAATACTGCTGGTTCTGTACTTTGGTGCTTCCTCAGAAATAACTTGCAGTACTGATGTGTAAATGCCATCTTTTTGAAACCGTACTTCTGGGTATTTGGTAGGGGGAACTGCATGAAGTCTTGTCAGAAAAGATTTCATATTTTTAGGCAATTCCCCACTTGTATCCACAACGACTTCCACTAGCTGAATTATCAGTGTCCTGTGTTCTCTTATCATGCATCTCGTCGCTGCTGCCATTGCCTCATTCAGACACGCAGCAGCAGATGCTGCATCTGTTGACACCTTTGCTTCTGTTGCTTCTGACATGATTATCAAGGGTGTCTCGGCTTGTTTGTTAGTTAGATAGAGAACTATCAACCGTAGCGCAAGGAAGCGCTTAATCAGTTCTTCTTGTATAGCATCTCCATTGTCTGTTGAAACATCAGTTGTGCCCAACAGGAAGCATACTTTTGAAACTCCTTCTAGAACTGATTCAAGTTCATTCTTTATCCATTCAGTTGTTACTTTATCCATGCTGATAATGATCTGGGTGTTATCATTTGCATACATTGTGGTATCTGTGAATACCGCAATTTTGGGGTTCAGGGCATCATCGTCCGTGGAAACCTCGTCAATTCTTGTCCAGGTTGGTACCATAAAGTCATAGGTTTCAGAACCTACAAATTTGATCTTGAACAGCCCTATCTCAGCAAGAACTCGTCCATTCTTGGACAGAAGTTTCATGTGAAATGAACTGTAATGGTCAGTTGTGTCCATGCTTTTGACAAAGGTGAACATTTCTGTCTCTAAAGCTTGATGCAGTTGGACATCTCTTAACTGAATAGGAAAGAACTCATTATCTATCCCATGTGATGTAGCTGCAGCTGACTGAAGCATGCCATCAAGAATAGCTGGATGAAGAAAGGTTGATTCCATTTCTTTTCTAAGCATCTGAGGGATTTCCATCTTGACTAGTGCTTCATCCTGCCCACTGTATGCATAGTCTAGTGTTGCAAAGTTTTCACCATAGCTGAATCCTAGTTTTGCAAGCTTCTGATACATATCTTTTCCATTCACCTTTTCTGGGCATCGTTTCAAAATACGCTCCATGTCTAGTCTCTCCTCTGTGGGTCGCTCTCTTCTGTGATGTATGTTTCCATGAGCATACGCAATACCATTTCCTTTCACTTGGAAGTTTGTGCGGTTGCTACTGTGTGTTACATCTATAGACAAATCAGCTGGAAAAGCCTTCTTCAAAATGTAAGGATTTTGAAACACAACTGATACAGTTGCTGCGTAGGGATCTGAACGGTTCAGCAGGTTGGTGATTCCAAATCCGGTTTCTGCGTATGTTGCTCCCGGGATGACGATGACGTCCTTGATTTTATGCTCATAGATTGAAGCAAAGAATGAGGGATCAATGTGCATCTTCAGTCCTGTGTCTCTTGCCACTTGTATCAAAAATAGATGCTGCATAGAGAGAGATGCTCCTTGGGCACTTCCCTCTATTTCATGTGGGATTGCCATGACATGTTTGTGCTCAAAAGCGTGAGTTGGTTCGGGTGTGGTATGTCCGGATATTTCACACAGTTTATCCCAACATATGTTGCAATTCCATGCAAACAGTTCACCCAAGGATTTCAAAAGATCTTCATATTTCGCATTTGTTGTCATTGATGTCACAATGTCTGCAGTCTGATGAGTGCCTTGTAAGATATCTCCAATGTGTGCTTTCAGAACTGGGCGTGGTCCGATCTCTATGAAGACATTGTGGGCATTTTCTTTCATGGCAGCCTTTATACCAGCCCCGAATCTGACCGGTTCTCTGACGTTCTTCGACCAGTATGTTGTTGCTCTCAAATCCTCCACTGTATAGTTTGGATCAATGGTTGAAATGAATGGAACTGTAGGATTCTGTGTCTGCAGATCTTGCAAAACATCGTCAATTTGATCCTTGCAAGAGTCCATGTGATGACTATGAAAGGCAGTTGCCACTTGCAGTTCTATAAGTTTTATGTCTCTATCGATATTTGATAGCTTATCTTTAAGCTCATCAACTGCAGAGGCATCGCCACTCACTGTACAAGCTTTTGGGCTGTAGTAAAGACCTACACTGATTTTGCCGTCATATTTGTCACAGTGATGTTCCACTTCTTTGGGGTCCATATTTTTAACCAAAAGCATCTTACCCCCAGCAGCCCTTGAGAGGATGTTTGTCCTGTGATAGATGACCCGTACAGCTTCATCTAATGAAAGAATTCCAGCAATGTGTGCCGCAGCCACCTCTCCCACTGACTGACCTACAATAGCTGTTGGCAGTACACCCCAGGACATCCACAGATGAGCGAGAGCGACCTGACAAGCAAAGATAGCAATTGGACCAAGGACGGGATCTGAGACATCATCTTCTCTCAGTCTTTCGGTGAGAGACCATCCAACAAAACGTTTCAGAGATGTGTCAATAGCTTCAACGGTTTCCTGAAACCCTGTGTTTTGTTTCATCAAATCTATACCCATCCCTCTCCATGCAGTGCCCATGCCACAGAAAACAAAAAGTGGCCGCAAGGAGCCCTTCTTTGATTCTCCTATGCTCTGTGTCTTCATGAAGTCTGTTAGCTGATCTTGAAGACTCAACATGTCACTTACAACGAACATCTTTCTGCTCTGGAAATGCTCTCTTCTGATACATGATGTATATGACAAAGCATGAATGTCATAGTCGCGTTTTTCAACGGAGAGGAACTGTTCAATGCTCTTTTTAAGAGTTTGGTGATTAGAACCAGAAAAACAAACGACAGGTTTAGTACAAGAACATGTGCTCTTAGTTTGCCTGTTTGAACCACTTTTAACTATGGCATGGCTATTAGCACCCCCAAACCCAAATGAATTAAGACATGCCACTTTCTGATCAGGTAACCATGGGACTGGTTTTGTTGGTACTACAAACTGAAACCTGTCAAACTCTATTGCTTCATTAGGCCTGTCAAAGTGTAGGGATGGCACAATGGTGTTGTGCTTCATCATCAACAGGACCTTGATGAGTCCGGCCACTCCTGCTGCAGATTCCAGATGGCCGATGTTGGTCTTCACGGAGCCCATATAGCGTGTCTTTGACTGCTGTTGCTTCAGGAAGAAATGCCCAAAAGCAGTGACTTCCACTGGATCACCAATTTTTGTGCCTGTGCCTTTTCAAAGAAAAATGGGAGATTGTGAATACACTGGAGCAGAAAGAAAGAATAATTTCATACACTGAAAAGTTATAAACTGAACTACTTTACCATGTGCTTCGATATAGTCTATGGATGCCGGATTGATGCCATGTTTGGAATACACATCCTGGATCAGTTGTGCTTGTTGCTCTCCAGATGGTGCTGTGAGAGGTTTTGCTACATGGCCATCTTGATTTAATCCGGTAGCTATCGTTCCCCATATGTTGTTGCCATCTTTCATTGCCTGAAAGTATGTATTCTAATAAAATAGGAAGAAGAAAACAATAACCATTCTAGAGTACGTGAACCCATATGGAAATACAAATAAATAATGGAATGTGTGCATGGTGTATAGAAGTCATGAAGTCAGACATGTAACTAATGATGAGAAAATACGAATGGAGCAACGTTTCAGTGTAGGTTTCAACACCTTCATATTACCATCCATTTGTTATGACGAGACCCCAACACGCACATGTACATGTCAGTTAAATATACTTAATGTGTATTTCACCTTAATTTATAGCAATATGTCACTGAAACTGTTGTCAATGGGTCACCTGCTTGAGCGACTTGATGATGACTATCCCGCATCCTTCACCTCTTGTGTAGCCATCTGCTTTGTCAGAGAACGTGTGGCATTGTCCTGTTGGCGATAACATTTGAGCTTTGCTGAGAGGTACAAACAATCCTCCATTCAGAAGAAGATTCACTCCTCCACATATCGCCATAGAACAGTCACCTGCAAAAGACCAGCAGTTGAAAGAAAATGTGATTTAACAGTGAACATGAACACATATTTGATATTAAAACTTGTTACATCTTGTGACCACCACTCAATAAAGTCTTTTGCAAAAAGGAAAAGCAATCAATGACAATCAAACAACGAGATGCACTCAAACAAGTCCAACGATGTACAGCACAGCTCAATAAGGCAGTTACATTTTGTTTTGTGTATAATGAAAATCCTTGTCGATGCATTACTTACGTACGCAAGAGTAAAAGGTATCGAGGTTTTCATTTTGATCATGTTTAGACAAATACCAAAAGTCTCTTACCTGCTTTCATGGCTAACGCGGCTTGATGCAAGGCAACAATGGATGATGAACACGCAGTGTCTATGGTCATGGATGGTCCTCTGAGATCAAAGATGTAGGACACTCTGTTGGATACAACGCTGACAGCTGTGCCTGTCACGGTGTAGTTGTCGACAAGATATGGATGTTTGTTGGACATCTGGGTGAAGTCATTGTTCATACACCCTATATAGACTCCTACTTTCTGTCCTGCTATTTGTTGTCTGGTGATGCCGGCGTCCTCCAGCGCCATGTACGTGCACTCCAACACCTGGCGCTGCTGGGGGTCCATCTGGGCAGCTTCGTGCTCATTGATCCCAAACATTTTAAAATCGAAATGAGCATAACTGCAAACAGATATGTACCTATGTTTAGAATCACTGTCAGAAATGTAGTTTGTAATGTCGTACTTGGATATGCATGTTCTATCAATATGAACATCTTTTCTTAGGAAGGTAGCCGTCAATGATTTCACAAATTTATACGACGATTTTGTTAGATACTATTCAGTGAGAAATCGTAACATACTTCTCAATGAAACCTGCTCTTGGTGCATATGCCTTGCCAGGGGCGCGTGGGTCTTTGTCATAGTAGATATCCCGCCTCCATCGCTCATCACTGATTTCAACCACGTGGTTCTCTCCTTTCACCAGGACCTGCCAGAATTCACTCAGACAGGAAGCACCTGGGAAGCGACAACCAATGCCAATGATGGCAATGTCATCGTCTGTGGTTTCTTCGTCTGTGTCTCTACGAGACATTTCAGTTGTGACGAATGGCTGGCGTCTGAAGCGAACACTTCGCTGAAAAACTATAAACACAAACAAAACGTATACAGATATGTTGTGTTAATGAGGTTTTTTTGTTATTTCAGAGAGAGAGACCCGCCACAATTTAAACCATGTATGTATGTATGTATGTATGTATGTATGTATGTGTGTGTGTGTGTGTGTGTGTGTGTGTGTATGTATGTGTGTATGTGTGTATGTGTCTGTGTGCGTGCGTGTGTGTTCGTGCGTACGTGCGTGCGTGCGTGCGTGCTTGTGTGCGCACGTGCATGCATGTATAAAAATCTGGATTTTAAGTGTAGAGAGCCAAATAGTATTTCATAACTGCTTAATAGAAAATAAATATGTACTTCCCATCAAAAGTTTAGACTCACTGTATGTATATGTATGGTCACATCGAAGATTGAGTTCTCCACTAACTTGGGGGAACCAACTGCAAGCCTTCGCTTATGAATTTGACGAATACCATACATGAAATTGCAAACAGTACTTTAAACAGTGCGGAATATTTTGCAAAATTTAGTTTACAACAGTTGCTTGAGGTAAGTGGCTATGTTTACATTAGTGGGTATAACCTTGTGATGGGAAGTATACATACATACAGACTCGATTATTTACAGTCCGCCATCACATAGGTGGAATGTTGCTAAAAGTGGCGTTAAAGAAGAATAAATCAATCAATCGCATCGCAGTGTTTAACAGTTGCATCATATTATGGTACTTGTTGCATTGTAAATAATATAATTTACAACATACGGCTGGGATTCAACCCAATAACAATACTTGAATCTATACTTAACTGAGGATGTTTAATCCCAAATACAGTATGTATGTATGTATGTATGTATGTATGTATGTATGTATGTATGTATGTATGTATGTATGTATGTATGTATGTATGCATGCATGCAGGTATGTATGTATGTATGTATGTATGTATGTATGTATGTATGTATGTAGGTAGGTAGGTAGGTAGGTAGGTAGGTAGGTAGGTAGGTAGGTAGGTAGGTAGGTAGGTACGCCTTCTTTGCTATCCCAGAAGACTGTCGCCATTACCTTCTGCACTGATCTGGAGGTTTTGAACTTTTTGGTCCTGGGAGAAGTGACATGTTTCCATGCCATGGATTCTTGTTTGCTCTCAGGATCATAGTGGTGGATCCAGGTTTCATCACAGGTTACTAGCCTAAAGTGAAAATCTTCTGGATTCTTGTTGTATCTGGTTAGCATGGAGCTGCTTATGGTGACCCTTGTTCGTTTCATTTCATCTGTAAGCATTCTTGGCACCCATCTTGCGCACACCTTACACATGACGAGATGTTCATGAAGAAGTGTCTCAATGGATCCGTGTGAAATGCTTGTGGTCTCCTCTAACTCGTGGAGTGTGATTCGACGATTCTCCTGCACAAGTCTATGCACTCTGTCAATGTTTTCCTGACTAGTGCTTGTTGTTGGGCGACCTGGACGGGGGTCATCTTCAAGACTCTCTCTACCATGCTTTAATTCATTGACCCATCGTTTGATGGTAGCAGATGAAGGGGAAGATTTCCCATAAACTGCTGAAAGCCTTTCTTCAATGTTCTTCGCATTGTTTCCTTCAAGAACTAAAAACTTAATTACTGCTCTATACTCAGTTTTATTCATTTTCACTGCCGTGAGGGGGTCTCTTTCTGTCAATGTGAGCTGTTCAATAACTTCTGAGAGTAGGATACCAAAACGTATATATCACATCAGCTACACCCCAAGATTCAATGTCGTACCATAGGCTGTGACACCTGGGTATGAAAAATGCTCAAGGCTCAAAACTTATTGACAACCCCTCGTATCGATACGTACGTACGTGCCCCATATTCGATTCACTTTCTCGGGTCCCTAAGAGCAAGATTCGAGTTCCAGTACTTCGTATTGATAAAAAAAGCGTCAACAACACCCGTCATACCGGTCACTCTGGTGTTGGTCGATATGTTGCCCTTTGGTTGACCCTATGCTAAATGTCTAATACCTCATATGTGTTTCAAACACATAGCATCTCCAAACCAACTACACCAGTCTTGCATACATGGATACTCACATGACACTGTTATTCATTACCGTAACGTACAAACTGGTTAAAATACAGAATGATCTTACCTGTCACACGACCATGTCCATGCGTTGCTATTGACGGGTGGACGTCAGCCGATTATATATATACACCGGGGAAATGGTGCACGTGGTTTGCTCGATTGAAAATACCACTTCCTTGTTTAAAACGATTGGTTACAATTTGCATACGCCGTGTATTTGGTTCTACGATCTGATCTCTGACATTTTTTGTACATGGAAATCGTTCCAAGTGCGGTTGGTCTCAAGGCCGGGCGGGACAGCTTAGGAATGGCCAGCGAGTCCTAACTTGACATACAGAAGGGAGCAAGCTACAAAGACATATTTTATATCATTGGAAAGATCTCGAGGAGATGAACACGAAAATTTCATTTGCCAGTGTGTTCACGTGTTAATAAGCTCACAAATTGGCTCTGAAAATGCATTTCTGCAGAAATTTCTGGCAGAATTTTTTTTTCCGCAGAAATTTCTGGCAGAAATTTTTTTTCCCGCAGAAATTTCTGGCAGAAATTTTTTATTTCACTACCAGAATTATCTTAATTTAACAAAATTAGAGAGTATAAGTAATGATACTGCTGCATGAGTGGTAGTTTCATGTTTATTCCAAGTAATAAGCACTTAGCGTGATCAACGGATCTGATATTTGTGTTTGATACCAGAATTATCTTAGTTGAATAAGATTAAACACAATCGTTAAATAATTTAATATAGACTTTCTTTAAATGGTGTCGTTTTCCCTGTTTAAAGCCTATTAGTACCAGTACCAGTATTGGGTTGCATTTTCTAATCTCAATAAGCCTACATTGTTTTTGCATGCGACATGGGTTGAAGGCGAAGAGAGACGAAACCGGACATATACTACATACATACAATATAATAACAATGTAAGACGTGTGAGCCATAATTTGAATTCATCAACATGCCCGTAAAGACCAGCGTACCAGATGAGATGATAAACAATACCTATGTGACAATGCATCAGTGTTCAAAGTGTCAATACCCGCGAAAATGTAATTGCCTCTTTGAAACAATGATTTTGGCCGAAGTGGCCACCGAGTTTTCACACCTGTTAATCCCATTCAAGAATGACTAATGTGGTACAATATCCCCTTTATATTTGTTATTCCTACCTTTTTTTAACCAAGACCCTAGTGAGTGAATTATCGCCCCATCATGACAGAAGCTAGTGAGATAACTTGATTGGCGTGTTTTCGCAACAAAGGCCAGTGGTTGAAATGTTAAATTGTATAAATGTGTCTGTGATGACGGCAGTTTATATCACTGTTCTAGTGTACCGTCGGCATATTATCAGTTACATGTTTTTAAACAGGAATAGTAAGAACTATGTGGGTCACTCGTGGATTCGTGCAAAATACAGCGTTAAACAGTTTGAAAATATTCCATTCATTATGATTCATCCATCCACTTCTAAGCACACACAATAGAAGAAGTTGTTATCCATAAATATTATATATTGAAATGTTGGGTTTTGTACATACAGACCTTGAAACTGACAATCTGAGTATGCACTCAGTTCCGTCCGACCCAGTCATCCGGGAAAATGGAGGTCGTTTGTTTGCAACCCACAGACGTAATAACATGTCATGTGTACAGGAATCGCACCTGCCTGTCTGTCTAATTACATAATGTGACAGAGACAGACCCCAGGTGCACGAGCCATAAAGCAGTGTAGTTTGTTTACGGTGTATAGCCTGATAGGTGTTAAGTTGGTAAATGATTGAAGCTAAGTACTGCATATTGTCATTAGCAGACAAGCAGAGTGACAGGTGACAATAAACAGACGTTGCGCTTTGTCTATGACATAGACTGCTTGTCACAATCAATGTATTCTTTGTTTCCATATACCTGATTTAAAACATTTCAGTTTTCAAACTGAACTATGAAATTAGCATTTCTAATACTATACATTTTTTTCAAAAGCATGGGTTGCAAATATGCAGGTACTGTACCAGTGTATTGTTATTATTGCCGAACCAGGATGCTTGTAACCACAAGAAACATCTCTTGTTCTCCCACTTCGACCGCAACGATAATCTTGCACACATCACTTGTGTTTATACGAGTTCAAGTTGGCTTTCCGGTTCAAAATAATCACTGCACATGTGCTATGGGTGGTGAAACCACTTTTCCCCCCTGCGCTGGGGGATCGCGTTATTTTCAACTTCATAACTTTATTTTGCATTTTTGATAATTTGTTACCGAACCGATTCAGAATCTGCAAAGAACTGTTTTGTGTTGCATGTGACCTTGAACCGACAAGACGTACTGGATATACTCTATAAAACGTCTATTGTCCATGCAGCACCAACTGGCATTGTTTCGCTGTATTTCCCCAGTGGCCGCTCTCTGGCTTGCGCAATTATTAACCGCGGTGTCCACTCAAGGCCAACCGAACCGGAACGATGACCGCTTATAGAGACAACCTGATAAACCACGTTAACAGGTGTGAATACTCGGTGGCCACTCCGGCATAAATTATTGTTTCAACGAGGCAATTACATTTTCGCGGGCATTGTCACTTTGAACACTGATGCATTGTTTATCATCTCATCTGGTACGCTGGTCTTTACGGGCATGTTGATGAATTCAAATTATGGCTCACACGTCTTACATTGTTATTATATTGTATGTATGTAGTATATGTCCGGTTTCGTCTTTATTCGCCTTCAACCCATGTCGCATACAAAAACAATGTAGGCTTATTGAGATTAGAAAATGCACCCCGATACTGTTAAATTAATCTTGCACGACGTGAATCCACTAAGAAGTTACAACTGTGTTATGATGAAACGGATGGGAATAATGCATAAGCCTTTTAAACTGTAAAAGCTATAATGAAATACGGTTAAATTCACACTGTAAAATTCTCTGTTGTCTGGTACTAATAGGCTTTAAACAGGGAAAACGACACCATTTAAAGAAAGTCTATATTAAACTATTTAACGATTGTGTTTAATCTTATTCAACTAGATAATTCTAGTATCGAAACAAAAATATCAGATCCGTTGATCACGCTAAGTGCTTATTACTTGGAATAAACATGAAACTACCACTCATGCAGCAGTATCATTACTTATACTCTCTAATTTTGTTAAATTAAGATAATTCTGGTAGTGAAATAAAAAATTTCTGCCAGAAATTTCTGCGGGAAAAAAATTTCTGCCAGAAATTTCTGCGGAAAAAAATTTCTGCCGGAAATTTCTGCAGAAGTGCATTTTCAGAGCCAATTTGTGAGCTTATTAACACGTGAACACACTGGCAAATGAACTTTTCGTGTTCATCTCCTCGAGATCTTTCCAATGATATAAAATATGTCTTTGTAGCTTGCTCCCTTCTGTATGTCAAGTTAGGACTCGCTGGCCATTCCTAAGTTGTCCCGCCCGGCCTTTCTCTTAAACAAAGATATAAATTTATAGTTGTCACGTACAACGTAACAGATTGTTAAATACTTGGCTTTCAAAGACTGCTAAGTGTTAAATGATTCTCGTCTTCAGTTATGTTTAATTTACAGAGTTTACAGATTCTAGTTTGCTTTTTGATTGATAACTGACTGTTTCAACGAATATAATCATGTGATGAGCAGCGGTTTCTCGCAAGAGTAATTCTCTACTTTCTCATATTTAAAGATGATAAAAAGCAAAAAGATTTAAAGCAATGTGTTCATAGTTTCCAAAACGAGTCGAGATGCGGGTGGTGACATTCTGCACTCTCAGCAGCTTGGCTATCTGGATCTTTGATGCACCGGTCAGTAAACGGTCAAAATGATCAAATGTACTCATTACAAGTGACGACGCTAGAATCTTGGGTTCAACTGTTTGTTTGCTGGTTCACATAATGATTACCACTGAAGACTGATGGTGAATTTGTTCAATACATGATTGTTGGTAACTAAAGGGACTGGTCAGTTACACTCAGCACATCACAAACACAATCTGGCAAACGTTTTTTGTTTTACAATCCAAGCTTGAGGTTTGAAGCATTTACGCCTGTTTGTTTGACACCAAAAAGGCCAGCAGCGACTTTATTTTCTTCGACGCCTAAGAAACCTTTCTATTGACAAAACCATCATGACCATTTTTTGTCAAATCTTTATTTTAAGTGTTGTGACCTAATTTTCATGTTGGTATGGGGGTCTGTCTGACGGCAGTTTTGGCACTGTACCAGATCTCAGCTGTCTGGGTCAAAGCGTCTTACTAAAACGCCTTCACGAATAAATCGCAAACGAACAATAGAGTGAATTTGGCACAAAGCCGTTTCACAAACCCTTGTTTGTTTTTGTTTTAAACATATTTCATTCATGGGAAACGGACTTGGTACAATTTGTACAGTAACACCCTCTGAGCAGTATATTATTTGCATTCATTGTACAAGATGGGAAGACAAATAACATAAAGAGCAACTGCAATAATTAGGAAAATCGTTTTGACTGACAAATATATGTTTGAACAATTTTAAATATGTTTGGATTTGTATGAACTGTCAGATCGGTATTGCCATGTAATAGTAACCAAGAGTGTATATTTACATTGGAAATACTGCGTAAAGTAGTCATCATGGCAGGTCTCTTGAATACATAACTGACAGACAAATAAGTGATGATAAGAATTGTCATAAACATTTCCACAAATACAACTTGGGTTGTCTCTTATACCAGCACGGAAAAGATCGTTAGTCAATTCACTACACATGTAACATAGTTTTGTAAGGATGATTCTTGACCAAGTCCTGGGGAGCAGTGTTAAGTGTTACAACAATATTAGATTAAAAAAAAATCAATGACATGCTTTTTCTCACTTCAACTGGAAATTCATTCCACATTATACTTGTAGATGGAAAGTACGAATTACTAGTATACGAGAACTTTAATCGTGAGAAAAGAAGTGAGACGTCATTAGAATTACGAAGGTTATAGTTACTTTTAGATGCTACCTTCCCAAGAACAAGATCATTAAGGTACAATGGTGACATATTTTTCTGTATTTTGTTAAAAAAGGCAAAGTTTCCCTTAGGTTTTGCTAAAGTTTCTCCCACCAGTTTCATATTAAAGATGTTCATGATGAGTATGTTTATGTGCATCTGTTACAATTCTTGCTGCTTCTAATTGGAGTTGTCTTAATGTGTTTGCGGATTGAGGATTTCCATCCCATTCTTAAAACGCATATTCGAAATGGGGGTCTTATGACCATTAAATAAATTCTATTCAATACAGCGAGCTGTAATAAATGATTTTACGTAGAGAAGATATGACAGACTCTTTAAACTGCATATAGAAGTGATACACATACACACGCCTGATGATAGTACACGAATGTACTCAAGAATGTCTTGTTCCTTGCCATTTCTTACCTCAGGTTATTTGACATAAAGGTGTTTTGGACACTATTTAAGCGAACACCTGTTATTCATAAACACTTGCTCTGTCATGGTATCGCATGGTGACAATCAGTGGATTGCCTGGTTCAGACCCAATTTGTTTCCAAACAAGATCATGCAGTCGTAATACTGCTTAAACAAATATCTGCTAATGATATAGACACAGTTGTAAAATCGGCTCTGCTTTTGACAGAAATGTGGAAAGGATTTTGTCGCTTCTGGTTGATGTAGGAGAGAAAACAGCACACGTTACATGCATCAGATGAGCATCAAGCTGGTGAAACTCACGATCATGCATGCTGAGGGGGCTCAAGACGTGGGTTGTAGGGCGTTTGTCAGTAAACTTAAACATCTTTCCAGCAGAAATTTCTTTTGATAATGAAAATGGTTTGGTCGCGTCTATTCATTGATGTCTTTAGGTACATGAAAAGTGTCAAAAATATGAGCCATTTAAAGAAAAATTATTTTGACTTGACCGCGTCCCGATTCTTCATTTGTCGACTATACGAACGCGTGTCTGTAAGAACGGGTGTGATTGAATCTACAACTCATTAACACGTGCTAATTTCCAAAGCTATATTTCTGACAAGAAAAAAAATAAAAATATGTTCCGCCCTTGTCACTTTTGAAAAAAAAATGTGCCCGAGGAACATTTAATTTGTTCATGCAGCCTGATGCATCACAAACAAAGATATGAAGATGACAATGAAAACCAGTGTACTTTTGTACGCAGAATCAATTCCACATCTCAAAAAGTCCCCTCGACGAATGGACCTGTTCATTTACATACAATTCCACGAACGTTTTCATAATAGGAAACATTCGATATAATGTAACACAAAACCCGAGTTCTTAGCTCTTTGGGTAGGTAATTTCCTGTACACCAGTTTTACGTCACACTGACCAAACCTCGAATCGTCAGTCTAAAATCATAACAAGGAGAAGACCATAGATTGGGCGAAGTGACAATTTTTTCCAATAACTGTTCCCTTGTCGAGAAAATGCAAACTCATATAGAGATTTCATGTGTGCGTCAGCGCCAGTCGACCTCCATCTTGGAACGTTGACTCTACCTGTGATATTATTTTACTGTGATTGATTGTGAAAGATTTAAACATATATGTCCAGAAAACAGGTGAACGATGGCCATTCAAGCCGGCAAATTATGCCTGGATGCATGCATGAAGCACGTGCATCTCGATTTCAATATTGCGTTTATGCGAACTCTTCCCTTTCCACAAACAAAAACATTTCTACCCTCAATCTTAAACAATATTTGTTTGGGCAAAACACTCTATACAACCACAATTTATGTTTCCCACACTTGACTTCGGTGTGTGGTAAAAAAACAGGATGAAATACTTCATTGATGCTTAATGCAATTTCCAGTATTACTGCATTTCTTTCGCCTTTCTGTATATAATAAAATATCAAATTACCATATATAACTGTAAACAGTGTCAAAGCCAAATTGCGGCAACTGTACATTTTCCCATTGTTTTATTAGCGTTTGAAGAAAAAACTGGTTCAGTAATGAATCACGATCTTAACCAGCGAAGTGGAAGACAACGTGTTTACCGTCGGAGAAATGAAAGCTTTGCCCCTAAATGGTTTATAAGAGGACAGCGTCACGATGCGGGGTACGATATTCATCACACAAAGATCTAATTTAGTTGTAATTCATGGGAATGTAGCAACAAATCGGTACGTCAACGAAGTCCTTGCAAGTCACATGCTTTCGATTATGGGTCGACAGACTGAGCTGCCCCAGCATGACAACGCTACTTCACATACAGCACGCGTACCTTGCCGGTTCTAATGTCAGTATCTTGCCATGACCTCCCCCATCACTATATCTAACCTGATGGAACATCGATGGTACGAATTCGATCGATGTATACGTCAACGTTCAAACACATCTGACCATCGCTTTGCAGGGAGCTTACGTCACGCCGACCGGTAACTATTGTCAATTCTAAGCGCAGTCTGAAGTTGATCACGATTTATTATTTAGATGATCAAGAAACCTAATGTAAAACTATATTCTAACTTTTTTGTGAGTGTGGAGGGTAAAACAATCAGAAAATGAAAGTCCTCAAAAATGATGAACCAAATTAAATTAAATAAATGAAACAATGCATCTAAAACAATAAAATGTGTCAATAATTTACATTCAATAATTTACATAATTTACAGCGAACCTCATGAACGAAACAAATTATTTGAATACCTGAAATATATGTATGATAAATAGCAATGTGATTAATGTTTGACCAGATAAGAATTCAGCCCCGAATAAGTATTCCACATGATTTTATTAGGATACAGGCATATTTCATTTGGGTAACAGGAATAATACGGCACCCGTGGCGAGCCACCTCCTCGTGGTGGGAGCTGGATAACGCTAAGTGCTCGCCAAACCTTGTTGTGGACCCGCGGGCATACTTGGTCCACCAACCTGTTTGCCGTGGGTTGCGGCCCTGTGTCGGTGGAGGAGGGGATCCTGGTGGCTGAGGGGAACAGGGGCCTGTAATCGTGTTCCTGTTGCCTAACACACCACTCTGGCCCTGACGTCACCTAGACGGGAGGTTGAATGGGCCCGATTCAATCAATCGGCTGGTCACGTCAAGCCCTGTGCTTAGTGATTGTCATTATTGCGCCTTCTATACTATTGGGTCTTGGTTATTTTAAAATTTCAATGCACAAATTATCATTATGTCTCGTTGCCTAGAGTCCTATGCCAGAAGGCGGTGGTTCATGGGCCAATCTGGTTATGTAGACTTCTAGATTACGTGTTCTTAAGAACGGTGTGTTACGAGTGTGTATTTTCTGTATATTTTGGTATTAATCAAATAATAATTATTATTGGGTCGCAACATTTAGTGTTTTGAATGTTAATTATGATGAGTCACATTTCGTTTTAATCGATGGTCAACACTTTTATGATTCTGGTTTTCCGGATTCTATCTGCTCCTAGTTTTCTATGTGTTTACTTCCGGGAGACTTATTCTACAGTGTTGATGATGATCGTATGTGGCCGAACTTTCAGGAAGTGACTGATTATGTATAAAAAGGCTGACTGCACATTCATATTTACTGGAGTTACATCGCCAACAATCATCAACTCATCTTCATTAACCGCTGTCAGACCGATCGCTGTGTTTATATTCAGCATAGTTGATTCTCTCTCACGCTGGGACTTTGGTGAGTTTACTATATTGTATTTCGTGACCCATTGCCTTAGATTTTGTCTCACTTGTATTGTATTTGAAATCTGCATACCTTTGTATACCTTGCTCTTCATAATAATAATATCTGAATATTTTAAACTTGTCTTTGTTCTGTTTTGCTGGTTCACAGGGGATTTCTTACATTGTTTGTCACAGTAAATTCTTAACCGTAACATGTGTCATGGATTGAACCAGCCTGACCCTTTCTTTAAGATATCATGGCTTTTCATGTCTATGTATTCTGGAGTATGACACCTTTGTAACCCTGGTGTTGCAGGCTGGCTTTCCCTGCATCACCGTCCTTGTTGACACTCGATGGCGGGTGGGGAGCAAGGTTGTGGAATCTTGTTCTACCACCATGGCAAAACACGCACAATCTGGGTCACTAAAGAATTACAAAAGGAGACATGTAGATTGTGTTTCATCTGATGATGAAGCAATCACTACCAATAGTACTTCATGCCCTCTGTTTATTGTTATCACTTCTGCTGATGGTAACCCGGTGAAACTGAATCCGTTGGCCATTTCCAAAGGCATTGAAAGTATTTGTGGAGTCGTGAAAAATGTTACACACCTTCGAAATGGTTCACTCTTAGTTGAATGCACACAAAGGCAACAATCTGTTAATCTGCTGGGGTTACAACAATTTGTCAATCTCAAGGTAGTTGTCTCAGTAGAAAAAAACTCTAAGCTCCTGTCAAGGTACCATTAGAGATTATGGCTGTGTTCTCTCTGACATGGACGAAAATGAAAATGTTGTTGAACTAAAAGACCAAGGCGTTACAGCTGTAAAGCGTTTCACCAAAAATAACGAGAAAATATTCAAAACAAACACATATTTGTACACCTCTGATCTTCAACAAATTCCAAAATCAACCAAGGCTGAATACACATACCAAATCCACTGTTTTAAGTGTCAGGAATTTGGTCATGGTGCAAATACAATACTGTGTGTGTCCGTTGTGCTGGTGCTCATGAGAGCTCAGATTGCACTAGTGACACCACCAAATGTGCAAACTGTGAAAATGTCCATACTGCTTCATCCAACATCAGCCCTCGATATGTTCATGAATCTAACATTCTCAAAGTAAAGTAAACTCAAAATATTTCTTACCAAGACGCTAAAAACGTTCAGCATCCTTCCATAATTACATCTGCCAAAACATATTCTGCTACTGTTTCATCTGCAGCTCCTGTTAATAAAGTTCTTACTGCTTCGAAAAGTTGTCAAACAACCACATCAAGGGTGTGAGTGAGTGAGTGAGTTAATATTTACCGTCACATCGGCAATATCTCAGCCATATCGTGACGAGAACATGTAACAAAGAAAGGACTCTATGTGTATTATAAAATCTGTCGGCGAAGGACAGTAAAACAACTAGAATATCACAATGTGAATTAAAACTAGTGTGGAAAAATTAAAACCAATGGCATTATTCGGACAATACAACATAAACTCAGGCTATAGATTGCCAACAACTGAAGGTAGATCATCATACTAGGGACCATGGGGACTTACAGTACTTTTGCTACCTGCATGGACCCTAGTTGGATTTACATCATCCCCTCAGCCGTTAGCAATTTCGTCACATCTAGCCAAAAATTAAAAATACACATATACTATGATTAAAAACAGTGGAAGTCTGAACGTACATGAAATGTTTTGGGACTTACGTACCCTTTCAGGAGGACAATAATTTTACGGTACTTCAACCCCCTTTGAGGGTACAGCCACTAACAATTCAAGTTACTAATCTGAACTACCATGAATTAAAATGCAGCTATCTACAGAACATAATAATCACAATTCAATAATGAAATCAATTTCTTTTAAAAATCCAAGAATTAAATAAGAACTGACGGTGTTAAAAAGGTCCTTCATTGTTTTTACATTGAAATATTTATCCCTTATGATGGAGAATTCAACACAGTCAAGCAGGATATGCTTGACCGTGGTTCTCTCATCACAAGGGATGCAAAACGGAGGATCCTCACCTTTCAATAGGTATTCATGAGTATATCTGGTATGGCCAATACGACATCGCCGCATGATCACCTCTTCAAATCTGGACTGACAACCCAAGTAGGTGTAACCAATATAGGGTTTTATTTCATGTAATTTATTGATGCCTACCTGGGTGTCCCACTTCTTCTGCATCAGATCACGGATATAAGATCTAATGTTAGCTTTATAATCACTGCATGGAATAAGAAGTGGTGTCACAGATTTGTTGAGTGCTGCCTTGGCAGCAAGATCGGCCATTGCGTTACCGGAAATGCCCACGTGGCTTGGTGACCAACAGAAGACGATGTCGTATTGGCCAGTAGTAAGAGTGTTATACAATTCAATAATTTCAATTAAAAGTGGATGTTTACACGAAATATTTTTAATAGCCTGAAGGCAAGATAGAGAGTCTGAAAAGATTATATACTGTTTATGTTTCGGGTGTCTTTGAATATATTTCAGAGCTGTTAGTATGGCGCTTGCTTCAGCTGTAAAAATAGAACTGTTATCTGGTAATCTATAAGATATGGTTCTGGATCCAATGACAGTGGCACAAGTCACTGCGCCACCGTCCTTGGAGCCATCTGTAAATAAGGATTTATAATTGCTATATTTATGTTTCAGTTGATTATATTCTTGTTTGTATTGTAATTCATTCGTTTCTGATTTTTTAAATGTGGTCAGTGTTAGGTCCACTTGAGGCCTGACCAACTGCCAAGGAGGAGAAGAAAGAAGACGGGAGGGAGCTATGTTCTCCAGCTTAATACCGGCCAAAGAAAGAAATGGTTTAATTCTATGTCCTAGAGGCGGGACAAGGGAAGATTTTTTGTTGTATGAATCCTCATAAAGGGGATTGAAAACACAGTTATAGGCAGGGTTAGATTCATTAGAGTATAATTTAGTAGTGTATTGTAAGGCTAATTTTATACGGCGCTGCTCAAGAGATGGTTCATCAGCCTCAATGTAAAGGCTTTCAACAGGTGAAGTTCTAAAAGACCCAAGACAAAGTCTTAAACCTTGGTGATGGACAGAATCAAGACGTTTAAGGTGGCTTTTACAGGCTCCACTATATACAATGGAGCCATAATCAAGCTTTGAACGGACCAGTTATCTGTAGAGGTGAAGGAGGGTAGCTTGGTCCCCTCCCCATTTTGAGTTGGAAACAACTTTTATTAAATCCAGCGCCTTCAAGAATTTATTTTTTAAATATTTAATATGCGGAAGAAAAGTTAAATGGGAATCGAAAATTATACCCAAGAACTTAGCCTCCTTGACCACTTTGATGGGAGTGCCATTTAGAAACAGTTCTGGGTCCTTATGTGGCTTATATTTTCTACAGAAGTGTAGACAATTAGTTTTTGACTGAGAAAATTTAAAACCATTTTCGAGACACCATTTGTTTATTTTGTTTAAACATAACTGCAGCTGTCGTTCAATAGTGTGCATATTTTTACCACGACAAGAAATATTAAAATCATCCACGAAAAGTGATCCATCTATTGAATCATTTAAAACCTTGGATAAACTGTTGATCTTAATACTAAACAGTGTGACAGACAAAATACTGCCTTGTGGGACACCCTGATCCTGATTATAATGGTCCGACAAGGTTGAACCCACTCGGACTTGAAATTGTCTATCGTTTAAAAAGTTTGATATAAATTGAGGCAAACGGCCCCGTAATCCAAAATCATGTAAGTCTCTTAAAATGCCATATTTCCACGTAGTATCGTATGCTTTTTCCAGATCGAAAAAGATCGACACTGCATGTTGTTTATTAATGATGGCATTTTTAACAAAAGATTCTAAACGTACTAAATGATCAATGGTACTTCTGTTTTTACGGAAACCACATTGTATATCAGTTATAAGATTATTGGTTTCCAAGTACCAAACTAATCGGTTATTGATCATGCGTTCCATGGTTTCGCAAACATAGCTAGTGAGTGAAATTGGTCGATGATTTGAAGGATCGGTATGATCACGTCCGGGTTTAGGAATTGGAATAATTATAGCCTCACGCCATGAAGAAGGAAATTCACCAGATGTCCAAATAGTATCGAAGATGTTTAAAAGTGTCTCTAAACAGGATTCTGGCAAGTGTTTGAGGAGTTGATAATGTATGTTATCAGCTCCTGTAGCAGTATCGTGAGCTTGGTCAAGAGCTTCATGAAGCTCGTGAATAGAAAATAACTCATTATAGCCTTCCCCATTATCCGTGTTGAAATGAATAGGTTTCCTTTCTTCTTCTTGTTGATATTTTTTAAATTTAGGTACATAGTTAGAGGAGGAAGAGTGCTTAGCCAAAGTTTCACCTAATTTATTAGCAATATCTAAAGGGGCTGTTAATACTTCATTTTCCTTCTTAAGGTGGTGGATGCCAGGTTGAGAGCCTTTACCTTTGATTTTTTGGACCATATTCCATACCTTGGACATGGGCGTACGTGAATTGATTTTTGATACATAATTTTTCCAAGATTGACGTTTACTTTGCTTAAAAGTACGCCGAGCTTTTGCATTTAAAATCTTAAATTTATTGAGATTATGGACCATAGGATGGCGACGGAAATAGTGCTCAGCTTTTTTCCGTGCCTTCCTTGCTTGTTTGCAGTGATCATCAAACCATGGTTTTCGTATGTGAGGAACAGCAGAGGACTTAGGGATACATTTATCAGCAATTATATTCATTTCATCCGAGAAACATTTTACGGGGTCAGGAGTGCCCAAGAACAGCTCTGGTTTCAATTTGTTAGCACAAAGAGTGGCATACAATTGGCAGTCAGCTTTTTTAAAATTCCACCGTGACGATGGACGGACATCAGATGGGGACACAGGTTTCAAAATAGTCGGAAAATGGTCACTTCCACATAGATCATCATGGACTGACCATGTGAATTCACTCAAAATGTTGAATCTGTAAGAGACAGACCTAAACATGAATATGTACCTGTAGCAGGGTGCAGGTAGGTTTCAGAGTCATCATTAAAGATGCACAGGTCATTATCAGATATGAAATCTTCAATCACTTTTCCTTTTTGATTCATGGTTGAACTTCCCCATAAAGGATTGTGCCCATTTAGATCACCCATAATGATAAAGGGCTTAGGGAGCTGATCGCTTAATTGTTGAAGTTCAAGCTTTTGAAGATTTAGAGAAGGAGGAAGGTACAAGGAACAAAGTGTAAAGGTAATCTGCAAGGTGATACGAACGGCTACTGCTTGCAGGTTTGTGTTAAGGGGAACAGGACTATGGATGACGCCCTGTCGTACCAAAACAGAAGCTCCACCAGTAGCTTTATCACCCGGAGGAGAATAAGAATGAAAGGAATTATAGCGTCTGAAGTCAAATTTATCGGTATGTTTAAGGTAGGTTTCTTGTAAACAAATTGCTGACGGATTTATATCCTGAGTTAAGAGCTGCAGTTGATGAGAGTTATGTTTTAGTCCTCTGCAGTTCCACTGAAGAAGATTCGAATGGTTCATGGGGGATATATAGGTGATCGTTCACGTGAACGCGAGGAGTAGTTAGTACTACCAGGACGTTCACAGGATGGGGTGATATCCATCTCGAGAGGGTCAAAAAAAGTTATGTAAGTCCACCGGTGTTTCAGTGGGAGTGGCAATCTTAGTTTTGATTTTCCTATGATGTTTCTTCTTGTGAGGATTGGGCACATCATTTGTTGGTTTTGTTGTACCTGATGGCTCAGGAGTTGGGGCACACTGAGATGCTGAAGGGATGTCATGTTGTTGACTATCTGTAGACGTTGTTTGACTTTCTGACGATTTAGGAACAGACTGAGGGTGTTCCGAGTCTGTCCATGTCAAGTCAGTTTGACCTTCTACGGATCTAGTAGAAGATGTGCGGGAGACAACTGCAGCATAAGTTTGTGGTGATGGAGGCGAACGGCTTGCAACAACTTTTTTAGCTTCCTGAAAGGAAATGTTGTTTTGATATTTTACCGTCAAAATATCTTTTTCATGGATCCACGAAGGACAAGATTTAGAAGAAGCGTCATGTGCACCCTTGCAATTTACACAGTTCAGTGCAGCGGTACAACCAGTGTTTTCATGATGACCTCCACATCGAGAGCACGCAGAAGGACGATTGCAGAATTTAGAACCATGTCCAAATTTCTGACAATTGTAACACCGGAGTGGATTGGGTACATACACATCCACTCCGATGTTGAAATAGCCAGCTTTAATGGATTTAGGTATATCAGCCAGTGAAAATGTGAACAAATAGGTATTTGTTGGAATAGAAGCATCACCATCTCTTCTCATGAAACGTTTCACTGAAGTGACATGCTGTCCAGAAAGTTCCCTCAAGATTTCTTCCTCTGTCATTTCCGCTAGACAACGGGCTCTGTCGCGGATGATCCCTCGACTAGAATTTAGACTTCTGTGCTCAGAGACTGCAACTTCAGTGTTTGCAAATGTAGAAGATTTCAAAAGGTTGATAGCTTGCTGTCTCCGCGCACACTCAATTAAAAGGGAGCCGCCTCGGAGACGTGAAACATTCATCACCTCACCACAAATACCTTCGATTGCTTTGGAAATAGCAAACGGGTTGATTTTTAAAGGAAGACCATTCTTAGATTCAACAACAATAAATCGTGCCCAAGAGTTAGAATTTGTTGCAAGAGAAACATCATCATCAGACGACAATATCTCGGCGTCCAAACGTCTCTTTTTTTCATTTCGAGTAGAACCAGAATGATTGCGAGCCATGATTATATCAAAGAGATTCGACAACCCTGCTCCCCACCCACCATGGAGTGTCAACAAGGACGGCATCTAATTGCATCGGGTCTCCAGAATGCAGACACCAGGGATACAGGGATGCTATACTCCAGCAAAGATGACATGAATAGCTATATTCGTTTATTGTCAGTGTATTGTCAGGCTGGTTCTGCCCATAACAATAACTTAAAAACATATAGAATTCAGCGGTCAACATCACTAGATTAGCCCATGAGCCACCGCCTGCTGGCATAGTACTCTAGGCAATATAATATCTTGAAATAATTGGAGTTTCTAAAAGCCAAGATCAAATAACGTATCAAATATGTGCAATAATACCCACTATGCACAGTGCTTGGCATGACCAGCCGATTGGTAGAACCGGGCCCATCCTACCACCCGTCTAGGTGACGTCAGGGCCAAAGTGGTGTGTTGAGCAATAGGAATACTGGTCCTGCTCCCATGCCCTCAACCACCAGGATCCCCTCCTCCACCGACACAGGGCCGCAACCCACGGCAAACGGGTTGGTGGACCAAATATCCCCCGGGTCCACAACGGGGGTGTCGGCGAGCTCTTAGCATTACCCAGCACCCACCAGGAGGAGGTGGCTCTCCACGGGTGCCACATCATGGGTGAAAGATGAGCAGCTTACATTTGGTGATACTACTCACAGTCACTATGCTTCACATTGTCATTCTTCAGCTTCACAGACCAAGATGGCTCAATCTGACATAGAACCAGAAATTGGAAGTGAAATCATTCAGGACAATGTCCAATTAACACAAAAGGGAAAAAACAGGTGAGACGATCCAGGGGCCTACGCAATTTGAAGGTTCCTTCTTCCTCATCCCTAGTTGAGATCCGTAACTCATAGGGGCTTCTTGATATGGAAGCTCTCCCTTCACCTCAAGTGCATGGAAGTGGACCTCCACCCTGGTCTGGTTCACCGGTCGAGCCACCATGAATAACTCCTGTACCATTATTCAATGGAATTTTAGAGGACTTAATCTAAATGACTTACATTTATTAATACAATACATAAGGCCATCAGCATTTGTCTTCAAGAAACGTATCTTTATCTTTACTTTGTGTTCTCTTTATATTCCACCATCTTCTAATCTCCATCAAACCGATCTCAGGCACTGTATGATCAACTACCTAAGCCGCGTATCATTACGGGCGACCTTAATGGACATAAACCGCTCTGGGGAAGTGCTAATACAAACGAGACATTGGAAGAATTCATCTCACAGAATGATTTCTGCATTTTCAATGATAATTCTAAAACCTATTTGCACCCAGGGACAGGAACCTATTCGTCTCTTGATCTGTCTGTTTCTGATTCCACTCTACTTTCTGAATTCGAATGGTCAGTCCATGATGACCTCTGTGGCAGTGACCATTTCCCCACTATATTACGCTCTGTTTTATCATCTGATAACCCTCCTTCAACACGATTGAAAAGGAAACATCAAACAAATTAACGCATGCTCTTCTACTTAATGGTTCAGATCAGATAAAACGTTTCGCTGACGTACTGCATGGCATAGCTGATGCATGTATTCCTAAGTCCTCTTGCAAACTGTCCCATTCGTAAACCATGGTTTGACAATGATTGCAAACAAGCAAGGAAAAAGGCCGAGCGTTATTTCCGTCGCCATCCTATGGTACATAATTTCAATACCTTTAAAATTCTAAATGAGAGAGCAAGGCGTACATTTAAACAACACAAACGCCAATCATGACGTAATTTTGTCTCCAGAATAAATTCACGAACGCCTATATCCAAAGTATGGAATATGATTCAGAAGATAAACGGCAAAGGGTCTAAATCTAGCGTCCATCGCCTTAAAGATGGGGACGAGCTTTTAACAGCTATATCATATATTGCAAAAAAACTTGGGGACACTTCCTCATCTAATTACGATCTTAAATTTATAAGATATCAAAAAGAACAAGAAAAGGAAACTATCAGCCTTACTTCAGATAATGGAGAAGATTACAATGAGTTGTTTTCCATCCATGAACTTCATACTGCACTTAGTCAAGCTCATGATACTGCACAGGAGCGAATAATATCCATTATCAACACCTGATCATGAAGTACTTACCAGAAGCATGTTTGGAAACTCTACTGGCAATCTTTGATGAAATCTGGACGTCAGGTAACTTCCCCCATCATAGCGTGAAGCAATAGTTGTGCCCATACCTAAACCTGGACGTGACCATACTGACCCCTCTAATTATAGACGTATTTCATTAACCAGCTGCGTTTGCAAAACCATGGAACGCATGGTCAACAATAGACTGACATGGTACTTAGAATCTGATAATCTAATAACAAATATTTAGTGTGGATTTCGGAAAAATCGAAGTACTATTGACCATTTAGTCCGATTTGAATCATTCGTCAAAAATGCAACGATTCAAAATCATCATGCAGTGTCTATATTCTTTGACTTAGAAAAGGCATACGACATTACACGGAAACTCGGAATTTTAAAAGATTTACGTGATTTTGGATTACGTGGCCGTTTGCCTCAATTCATATCCAGGCTTTTAAATGACGGACAATTTCGAGTCCGAGTGGGATCTGCTCTGTCTGATCATTATAATCAAGATCAGGGTGTTCCACAAGGCAGCATTTTATCTGTCACATTGTTCAGTGTAAAAATCAATAGTCTTTCTAAGGTTTTAAATGATTCCATTGATGGATCTCTTTTTGTGGATGATTTTAACATTTCATGTCGTGGAAAAAATATGAATACTATTGAAAGGCAGTTACAATTATGTTTAAATAGAGTTCATAAGTGATCGTTAGAAAATGGATAATAAAATTTTCAAAGATTAAAACAAACTGTATACACTTCGGTAGGAAATATATGCATCACAAGGATCCAGATTTAGTTCTAGATGGCACTCCTATAAAAGTTGTTGAAGAAGGTAAGTTCTTAGGTATAATTTTTTATCATCACTTGGCGCTTTACCTCACGTGAAGTACTTGAAAAACAAATGCCTGAAGTCTCTAGATTTACTGAAAGTTGTTGCCAGTTCTAAGTGGGGAGGGGATCAGAAGACACTCCTCCAATTATACAGAGCACTAATCCGTTCCAAACTAAATTACGGATCCATCGTCTATGGTGGAGCCTGTAAAAGCAACCTTAAAATACTTGATTCTATTCACCATCAGGGTCTGAGACTGTGTCCTGGATCTTTCCGTACTTCTCCTATTGACAGTCTCTATGTCGAAGCAGATGAGCCATCTCTAAAACAGCGCCGTATCAAATTATCATTACAATATGTCACAAAACTATATTCTAATGAGTCCAACCCTGCTTATAACTGAGTGTTTACTCCTCTTTATGTGGATCTGTATAACAAAAAGTCTTCTGTTCCACCTCTGGGGGTCAGAATTCAATCACTCATTTCTGCTGCCGGCATAGAGCTGGAAAATATAGCTCCTTTCCGCCTTCTTTCTTCTCCTCCTTGGCAACTAGTAAGACTTAACACTGACTTTTACTAAACCGCAAACTAATGAATTACAATATAAACAAGAATACAATCAATTAAAAAATGAATACAATGCATACTATAAGTTATCACATCGTGTCGAGGGAAATACGGGGTTTTATCAGTCCCGAGTAAGGTTGTATACAACCTTACGACTGACAAAACCCCGTATTTCCCGAGACACGATGTGATAACGCATTTATCTAGCTGAATGTTTTCACTAAATCAAAACAAAACAACACGCATCGAATCGACTTGCTGCCATGTTGACACCAGCTGATCGTTTGACCTCAATGCACCGCACCGCACGTTACAAAAGGCTTGTCGATGCACGCTTTTCTCACTTCGCGTCGTCACCGAGGCGTAGCGTGGTGATATGACTTTCGCAGCGGGAGTATACGACTTTTATACTCCCGCTGGCGGATCGTGATGGATGTACATGGTATTTTATCAGAGTCACGTGGACCAATCAAAACTCGACATTCTTACATGAGGCTAGATAAAAATCCTTATTTACTGATGGTTCCAAGGATGGTGGCGCAGCTGATCCAGAACAGTGTCTTCTAGATTAACGGATAATAGTTCTATATTTACAGCAGAAACAAACGCAATACTGTCAGCTCTTAAATATATTCAAAGACATCCTAAGCATAAACAATATATAATCTTTCTAACTCTCTTTCATGTCTTCAGACAATTAAAAAATGTAAACACCCACTTTTAATAGAAATTATTGAGTTATATAATGATCTTGCTACTAGCCAATATGACACCGTCTTTTGTTGGTTTCCCAGCCATGTTGGCATATCTGGTAACACCATGGCCGATCTTGCTGCTAAGGCAGCATTAAACAAATCTGTGACACCACTTCATATTCCATACTCTGATTATAAAGCTACAATTAGATCGTATATCGTCATCTGATGCAGCAGAAGTGGGACACAGAAGTGGGTATCAATAAATTACATGAAATAATTATACCGACTTGGGTTGTCAGTCTAGATTTGAAGAGGAAATCATGCGACGATGTCGTATTGGTCACACAAGATATACTCATGAATATCTATTGAAAGGTCAGGATCATCCGTTCGGCATTCCTTGTAATGAAAGAATCCAATGAAAAGAATATTCCATCACAAGGGATAACTATTTTAAAACACGAAATATGAAAGATCTATTTAGTAAAATCAGTTGTCATTTAATTATTGATTACTAAACAGAATTAGATTTGTTGATTGATTTGTAAATAAATAATCATTTTTCTATTGGTAGTTTAGATTAGTAACTAAGATCATTAGTGGCTGTACCCTCAAAGGGGGTTGAAGTATTGTAAAATTATTGTCCTCCTGAGAGGGTACGTAAGTCCTAATATTGACCAAGTCAATTTAAACTTACTAGGCTTTTTAAACGTAGTATTTCTGTTGTTAGCGTCTCTTAAATCGCTAGCAGCTGAAGGGATGATGTAAATACAGCTAGGGTCCATGTAGGTAGCAAAGGTACTGTAGGTCCCCATGGTCCGTAGTGCGGTGATCTACCTTCAGTTGTTGGCGACCTATAGCCTGTTTCTATATTGTATGGTCTTGTATAGTTAAAGTAGTTTAGATTTCATTAATAGTTTTAATATACATCTGTGATACACTAGTTGGTATAACTGTCCTTTGTCGGCAAGTATTTTAAATTAATTACCTTGTTTTCATCCCTACATAGCTGCAATACTGCCGATGCGGTGTAAAATTCTCACTCACTCACTCACTCACTCACTCACTCACTCACTCACTCACTCAGGAATAATACACAACACACCATGTTGAGTGGTTCCATTTCTCGGCAGTGGAACACTGGCGGTAGTACCAGGAGTTATGTCCCGTGCATCAAACTACTATTAGTTCGGACGCACGTTCCTTCGCATTCTTATTCGTTATCAGACACAGGTAGTAAGTTTAGTTTACGCCGCACTCAGCAATATTCCAGCCATATAGCGGCGGTCTGTAAATAATAGAGTCTGGACCAGACAACCCAGTGATAAACAGCATGAGCATCGATCTGCGCAACTGGGAACCAATGGCATGTGTCAACCAAGCCAGCGAGCCTGACCACCCGATCCCGTTAACTCCGAAACGTTGTGTTCTCATATAAAGAAGTTGATATCCATAAAAATCTTCATTCTTAAAAATCAATACATTTTTAAATAAATATGGTTGATGGACAGTTAACTTCACAGACCGCAACTTAAAACTCGTATGCTATCATAAAATCACATTACTATAGACAACAAAAGAATATATGCGGGATACAGATCACAAGTAACTGGAGGCTGATCAGAATACGGAAGATCATAGGAAAGTTTGCTACCTACATGTACCCTAGCTGGATTTGCATCATACCCTCAGGTGTTGTCGATTGTGAGCAAATTAGCTACATATTAAATGAACATAAATTCTGCGATTAAAACTCTGGCAACGATAACCATTCACTGAACGGCATGGTCTTAGCGCCTCACGAGGACAATTGTTTCATACTACTTCAACCGTCAATGCGGGTACAGCCACTAACAATCGTAGCGTTTTATTAAACAGTTTTTATTACAACTAAGAGATTAAGTTCAAATACAGTACGTGGTCACAAGTATTTAACCAGTTACTTTAAAATGCTAAAAACTAAATGAAGACTTACACAAACATAATCCCACAAGAATGCATCTGTAAAATGTCGTTCCCAATCATGCAGTCAAGCAATCTATGCTGAACTCCGATTTTATAACCAACGGTATAACGAGGGAAATACGATATCTAGCAAAGTGGAATTCGCCATGTAAAAGACATATCAAATCACACATTGCATACAATGATTTGTTTAAGTCGCGTGACTGTAAGCCCGCGGTTGGTCGGAGCGTCTACTTCCTGCTTGTCGGAGGTTATTGTAACCTGGTATCCATTAATGGAGTTAATCTCCATATCACAATACATATAACTGCCTATGACGAATTCAAGTGATGAGTACAGAGTGGTCGACGAGATCTTTATGTAACAAAGGACCAATACAACTGAAATACAAGCAAAGCTCCATTCCATACTGGTAAGTACACCCGTGTATAAAAGTGTATACTACACACTAACCAAATTAGTAACTTCGCTAATGTTGTGGAGAGGTGTGAGGAGGTAATTCATTTTGGTGCTTGTTGTGCCATAAACATAGGAAAGCCATACTGACTCTTTGAACATAGTTTTGGCGACTGAGTGAAAAAAGGTGGGTGATGAAGCGTGAACAATGTAGTCACATGCATCACGTCACGGGACACCCTTGTGAACGCGCAAGGAATGAAAGCACATAACTAGGATTTAATTATAGGTAAACGCATTACAGCTGCTAGTTTGATTAAACTGCGGTCTTGCCGCTCACAAATTAGCTGTCTGAACGTGGAAGGGTTATACACTCAGTTCCAGCAGTTGCATGAATCCTGGGTTGTTGTCACGAGATCTGTCTCTGCAACGTCCTACTAGTAGTCCAGGCTGAAAATGATCTGCAACACATTCTTGTCGTAAAAGACGACTCAGTGCAGTGTAAACCTAACTTACTCAATGATACCTGCAGACATCAAAAGACTCTCTCTCTCTCTCTCTCTCTCTGATGAAAATCACATGTGTATGGTAATAGGTAACTAAGGAAAATGATTTACAAGATACAGGATATGTTGAGAGTTTGAGAAACTTCAAAACGTGATATATCTTTTATGATCTTCTACAGTAAGACTGAACGCATGCTCCAACCAAATAACTTCTTTTTGAGAAAATCCTCGAAAAGACATTAAGATTTAAAAAAAATAATATAATGCAAGTTCACTGTGGTGTGGAACGAAAGAAATATGTTTATTTAACTGAAATCTTTTGATTAGACTATGGATTCAGAATATGAAATTAACAATGTTTCAAATTATATATTTGCGCCTACAACATTTGCATAAAAAGAAACAAATGTTCAATATTATTCAGCATTTCAACAACTTCAAAACCATGTATCTTTCAGATTTAAATTTACAGACTAAATTACAATTCTAAATTACATAAAAAATAATCAAACCTTTCAGCTATTTTTCATATGTGTAATTTTATGTTTGTTGGTTAATGCCACCCTCGGCAATGTTTTAGCTACATGGCTTTGATTTAATATATATTTATAGCTACAAGCACTTAAAATTCAGACAATTTAACAAAGAATCATACATTTTGTTCAAATGGTTAATATATGAATTATGCAAAATAGGAGACAAACCTGGTTTAGTTGAATTAAAGGTAAATTCTTTTTCATTTCACAAAAGACATGGAATATGTCAGGCTTTAGTGAAATGATAATAGCATTTCTATTATCTATCATTTCCATTATCTATTTCGTACATGTATGAATGGAGGCAAAACAGCGGTGGAAATTGTACGAAAGGGTTCACGAAAGGGCAAACGTGTCCTGCTCAGCGGGCAGCAGGTTGTCTGATTCCACAAGGCAGTACTTGTGTCATAGGTTGCAATCTTAATACAAATACGTAAACAAAGTTTAGGTTCAATTTGCTAATATTACAATTGAAATATTCTGTTGCTGTTTTCTATATATGTTTTTATACGTAAGTAAGTTTTCCAGAAGTTCTGTGTCAATCTTTCACCCTTATTAAGAGGACCAGAATGCAGTATATTTCGATTCAGGTATAAATTATTTTAGGTTGATTTCTTGCTTACTATAATAGAAAATATTTGTCGCAGGATTCCGGGTTATTGTTTGGTTGATCAAGAAACATAAGGTTAGATAGTATTGGAACTGTTCTCGGAGAGACTGTGTGCCAAGCAGTCGGTAAAAGTGGAATAAGTTTGAAAGATCGTAAAGACATCCAACGTTCAGGCGTTTAACAGTTTGCGATAGTTAGCCAAAAAGTTAGCTTCATCTTGACAGATGAAACGACCCAACACAACTAAAGATGAGGCTTTAGTCAGGTCTGGTATCAGATGCCTAAATCTCATACATGAAGGTCGCCATATATGTTAAACTTCTTGAACTCATTTAATCTAACGCCAGTCTTCACAGCGGATCATTGTAAAACCGAAATCGACAGTGTTAAAGACTGTAGTCTTAATGGTAGTCTCACTATATTACATTTAATCTTTTTCAGATGCAACTGTGACTGTGCAGGATACACGATGTGTTCTTTCAATAAATGCTTCGAGGCTGTGTCTGGCTTTTTCCAGAGGACTTTCAGAAACATCGGAGTTTTCATTGGCACCTACCCAGTAGTCCTGATAATTATGTCACTCGCCCTAACCATTGGTCTCAGCTGTGGTATGATAACACTGTCCAGCGAGTCTGACACAGAAACACTGTACACGCCCATTAACAGCCGAGCATCACAAGACAGAGTTCAGTACCAGGCCACCTTTCCCGATGCCACGGGAAGCAACTACCGCGGATATGCACTGTCAGATCTATCCATGTTTGGCCGACTTCTTGTGAGCAGTGCTACAGGTGGGAACATACTATCCAATGCATCGTTAGAAGAAATACGGAGCCACGTCAGAATAATAAAACAGGTCAATATTACATATAATGGCGTGGTGGTCAAATATGACGATATTTGTGCTCGACAAAATGGGAGTTGTTTTGCATCAGGAGAGTTCCTCACGACAGATGCTGTATATCAAGTCTATCTATCTGACGGAATCACCTACCCAAACTGGAATAACATAGACCTTTCAGCAATTCTTGGTCAGGTTGACTCCACAGGAGGAAAACTGGTGTCTGCTAAGTACCTGAGCATTACGTTTAATTTACGAATGGATTCAGTTGATAACAAGGCAAAAGCAAGAGCATGGGAAGAGGAGTTCCTGAAGAGAACAGCCACTTTAGGCACAACATCTACCAGGATAAACTATGCCGCCTCACATTCGTTGGACACAGAGCTGAACAAAAACACAAATGGAGACATCGTGTTCTTCTCCATAACCTTTACATTGATGATCACGTATGCCACTGTCGTTGTCGGCGGTGATGTGGTGTCATCGAGGACGTGGGCATCATGGGCTGGCGTGATGGCGGCTGGATTTGGCATCATCTCATCGTTTGGACTTGTCAGTTTTTGTGGTGTGAAGTTTGTCAATATCGTCGGCGTAACGCCATTTCTTATCATAGGTACGTATCTTATTATGCGTTACCGGCTACACATGACCTTTATGGTTACATATACTGGCGATATATTCATGACTTTTGGTCTCCCTTTAAATGATCCTAAACAGATCATCCAATACATCTTATTTGATACAGGTATCGGTGTGGACGACATGTTCTTGTTGATGTCGAGCTGGGCAGAAACCTATGATCTCGCACACCAGAGTGTAGCCACCAGGATGGGGAAGACATTTGCCTCAGCGGGTATCGGTATCACCATCACATCCCTCACGGATCTCCTGGCCTTCGTTATTGGCGTGTCTTCTGTGTTTCTCAGTGTCAGGAATTTCTGTCTCTATACAGGTTAGTTATTTCAAGAGATGTCAGTGTGTGAGAAAGAATTATCACATATTACTTTCAGCAATATTTCAGTAATATCAATCACGTAGTTTTGATTATGTTTCTTGTCGCTTCGCATTCAAAACGATACGTTACCTTTTTATCTTGTTTTGGACCATAACCAAGCAATCCCCCAAACAGCTCGTGTTTCGTACTCCGAGATATGTGTATGCATCTGATATGTATCATTTGCATTTGTAATGTATTGTTCGTGTCATATACATGTCTTTTCGTTCACAGGTGTGGCCGTCATCTTCTGCTACCTGTACCAGTGCTTCTTCTTCTCCCCTTGCCTTGCCATCCATGGCCGTCGTGTTGACAGTAACAGACACTGCATGACCTGCCTCAAAACCAAATCCAGGGAGGAACTCAGTAAAGATGGCGCCTCCACCTGTAAAATTTTCTGCTGTGGAGGATCACCGCCATCAATGAGGGGACAGGACGAACGACTCTTTGAGACCCTGCCACGGAAGTACTTGCCACGAATGTTGCTGAGTGTGTGGGGCAAGATTGTTGTTATTCTCATATATTGTGTATACCTTGGTGTGTCCATATGGGGAACTCTGAACTTCAAACAAGGTTTGATTCTGAAGAATCTAGTCTCCAAAGATTCATACTATCATTCCTATAGCGAGACATATGATACATACTTCTCCAGCTCTTTTCCTATCCCATTTATATTTGGTCCAACCACAAATTACACAGATAAGAATACAATAAATAACATCGACTCTCTGTTCGATAGTGCAAAAGCAGACACTGGGGTAGACGAGACTTCGCTCATTTGTTGGTATGATTCTTACAGAGCAACACCATTTTATGATAACAGCAGCAATGCCGCTTTTGTATCAGGGCTGAAAGCATTTCTTAGAACGACCGCTGTATTTGATAATGATGTTGTGTTTGACTCATCCGATACTGCTATCAAAGCTTCCCGATGTTATTTTCTATCAACAAATATTAAAGAATCCAATGCCCAGGCTGATGTGATGGTTCGAATGAGGGCTTTGACAGACAACTCACCTCTCTCTGTCTACACCTTCTACCCATCCTATATCTTCTATGAGCAGTATGTTGCTATCCTACCCAGTACATTACAAACTGTGGGCGTGGCACTCGCCGTTATGACTGTCGTGACCTGCATCTTCCTTCCTCATCCTCTCCTGGTTTTCCTTGTGGTCATTAACATTGTCTCTATCCTCGTTGGCATCTTCGGGTTCCTTCATGTCTGGGAACTGAGTCTCAGTTCAGTCACAATGATCCACCTCATCATGTCTGTCGGCTTCTCGGTAGACTTCAGTGTGCATGTGTGTTCTGCCTATATGATTGGGGAAGGAAGGAACAGGAGAGAGAAAGTCGAATCTGCCATTGCCCACGCAGCTGGTCCCATATTAAATGGTGGAATGTCATCCTTTCTGGGCATACTTGTCCTAGTGTTCTCAAGGTCCTACATCTTCAATTCGTTCTTCAAGATCATGTTTACAGTCATCCTGTTTGGTATGTTGCATGCTGTGTTTCTTCTCCCATCGATACTCTCGATTCTTGGACCAGTAACTAAATCTGTCGTAACACCAACATGTTCACGTTCTAACAGCCGTCCACCGTCACCTCCCATTGACTATTGGTGAGTCCTGTTAAGAACATAAGATTTCTGCAGCATAAGCTGAAAACGCACACTGAAACGATACTCGTAATGACAATCAGACAAGAGTCTGGGTCATAATTTATTCTATAATCTACAATACTTGTATCTGACAAAGAGATATTGTATATGTAACAACAGAAGCAATTTCTACATTGAAAGAGATATACTGGTGATCCGAGAGAGAGAGAGTTTGCTTTGTCAAATCACCAGTATGAAAAGAAAACGATGTGAAACAAAAATTTTCACACTTTTTATTTGAATACTTTTTGTACAATGTATACTACACCCCCCCACCCCCATATATATATTGAAACAGGCTTGAAATTCTGATATCTTACCATTTACTTATTATTAATATAAATATCTTCCTAGATTTGTAAATGTATCCAATTACCATATTAAACAAACAGTTCTAAGAGATTCAGAGATGATATAACCTAATCCAGGTGATTTGTTGAATTTAGGATTGCAAATATAAGTTATGATTTCTTTCCGTTATCGGGGTGTAAAGTATGTCAGTTGTATAGTATCGCATCTGTCAACGTTGTTATTTAAGACACTGTTAGTATCACATGAAACGAATAAATCTTAAAATCAAAATACCACTCACTGATTTTATATTGTATCTTTGAAATACTTTTCCATTTAATTGTTTTAGTATAGGTAAAATTGTTCATGCTATTTTCATCATATAGTTGCTTCGTTTTGAAATACTCATTTCGGTTTTGTTTCTTTTTTTTGTTTGCATATTTAGTCGCCATAATTGCAGCCAGAAGGACTTCAGATTGTGACCTTGTTTCTCGACACAGTTTCAAAACTTTTGGATAGCAACGGAGATGGTTTTGAACCAATTATGTTCTGGGTCCTCTTTCACAAACAAACGTGTGTGTTGAGTGACAAAATATCCTCTTCTAATGAACAACAAAGTACCCACGAAAAAAACTGACACGCGAAATATACTCCTTACAAACAATTAAGCAACATGTACATTCAGTGTCATATCCTTATCTGTCTCGACAACAATCTTTGCCGACATGTTACTGAAAGGTAAATATTGAAAGAATACATAACCTTTAGTGACTGTCAACATTCCACTGGTACAACAAGCGGGTACTGACTTCTGACTGATTTATGGATGATAAAGCCCGTCCATCGATGATGACGCCTGGGAAAGAGTCGTTAATGCTGTTGTTTAGACCAACAACATCACACATTTGGACTGGCCTGCAAGGTCACTTGACCTTAATCCAATTTAACATGCTTGGATCATTACAGGAAGTCGTGTTTACGGTCTCCATGTACAACCCTAGATTCTAGCGACCTTGTGAACACTCCGCAATAACAACTTTAAGGGATCATTCGGTCACTGCATTTCAGCTTCTGTAGTCATACCGGGTACTGAACACTACTTCACTGTCCAAAACTAACTTGAACCTTAATGTTAACATTTTGCTCCATCAATTCAGCACATTTCGCACGACTGTTTCACGGGTACATGCTTTTAGTCTTTTGATGATTTTGAATTCATCATTGCTCAATACCTTTTCAATTCATTTTGTTAATCGTGTGTACACCTTTCTATTACATCATTCCATGGTTTGCAATTTCTAGTAATAAAAATGTAATGAGACTAAAACATTTTTGAGGAGTATACAGTGTGTACTTTTTCTAGACAAGTCAAAGGAAGTATGTTTTAGTAAAATGAAATCAAAGTTAAGGTACAATTATGGATTACCAAATATGGATCATTCGCCAAATATGTGAACTGAAGTATATTTTCCCGTGGATGTAATGTGGATACTTATAAATCATTGTATATGTAAACCTTCCATAATGTAGAATGTGTATTTTCATTTAACATACCGGAATTGACAGAATGTTTTGTGCTAAGATGTTCCTGGAACCACCATGTCTGACCACCTTCTCTGAAACGTTGAACAACGCACGTGTCAGTATACCGTTCACCTCGCTGTCTATGCACAAATGCCCTGCTATCTGAGCTGTCCACATGAAATCTCACTGACTCGTCAGTGAACAATACAACAATCCAGTCTTGTCTCCTGTTCATGTTGCCTGCACCAGGTAAGACGTGCTTGTCAGTGACGTTGGAGCACATCTGGACGTATTTCAGGCCGCCGGGGCGTAATGTTGTGCTCCGTCATTCGGTTCTATACAATCCTGGAACTGATGTGCACCAGGAATGGTCAAACTGGCAGTCTGGAAACTATTCCTTAGATGGGTCAGCCAAATGTGGTTGTCTTGCTGGCTTAACATCACGAGTGGACGGACGGCAAGAAGCAAATCTCTTGTGTCCCTATTATGTTGAAAACTTCACCATAGAGATCTTGCTTCAATGGACAGCAGAATGTCTGACCGCTGCATTTTGGGTCATTCCAGTCGCCAGCATACCTACGTGAAGTAAGCACAGGCAGTGTACATGTAGGTTTAAATTAACAAGTTTTCCCACAACATTGTAAGGTTATTGAATACACAACCTTTCTTGAAAATCAAGAATTTAGAGTGTAAAATTCAGGTGTAAAAAACATGCAAAAATGAAGATGTCCATTGTATACAAAGTGCAAAGTACCATCAAAGTAACCCGTGTGAATCTGAGTTAGAACTGATCTTCAGTAACCCATGCTTACGGTATGTCATCGTTTCCCATTTGCGTAGATCGATCACTTGTTTGTCTGGCCCAGACTCGATGATATCGCTGTAATATTGCTGATTCTAAAATCACACACTCATGCAAAGTTCATTGTTATACGTGTACTAAGGATTATTTTAAAAAAGAATTATGCACAGTTACTACTTTTCCGTTAGTATATCTTTTGACTCTCTTTCATGCCGTCAAGCTCTTAATAAAATGTCCTGTACACATTCATTTATATCTGAAATTATTAAAATTAATGCACTTGCTACTTGTCAGTACGACATTGTCTTTTTTGAAATACCGAGCCATGCTGGACAAGTAGAAGTCCAGCAAATCTCTAGAGTTAATCGCAGTGTTATTTTGTAACATTTCACTTTCTCTGACTTGTTAAAGTAACTATATACAGTTTTAAATCTGATAGTTTTTAACCTGTTAGGATACATGTATGTTTTCTAAAAAAAAATTATTTGTGGCATTAAGTAATTTCTTCCATCTCCTGTCTTCATTGTACATTCACACTTCGAGTTAGATAACTCGAGTGGTCTAGTAACTTTCACGCATAGCTTATTAGCTAGCTTAACTGGCTAGGGAAATCTGGAACCTCTTTCGAACCCTGTCTGTATCAATGTGAGATCCATAAGCTATGACCAAATACCACTTTGTAGAAGTTTGCCATTGTCTTTTCTCTGTTCACATTATCTGATTTTTTTAATTCTTGGAAAGGCTTCTTTCAAAATCACGCGGCAATAGGCTGCTAATTTTGGATTCTGAAAATTATTGTGAAAGTTGCGAAGTTTTCGTGGATTTAACAATACAGACGATGTAAAATAAGTTTTTTTTTGTACTTGCAGAGACTTAAACATTTTGCTGTGATATTTTCTTTCACAAGCAATAAATACATTTTTTCCCTTCTCAGTGCTCTTTTCTAATATTGTAGCTGCTTGGTAAAAGGAAAATGCCGGTGTTATAATCTTCAGTTCAGATTGTAACCAGTCCTGTACAGTCGATACCGCAAAAGATTTTATCGGCACATTTTTTATCTCTGAAAATTTTAGTCAGTGGTACATATTGAACAAATATTATTGTTGTGTATTACTGAACACCTTAAATATTAAAGAAAACCGTGACATGAATAAGTACTGATAATAATTGTACGTTTATTTCTGTGGGTGTCATTTTGAATTAAGTGACATTTCTGTTCTATATCAAATATAAATGCATTTTACACAGAAGCCTCTCCTTAATTAATGTATCAACTTGTAACTCTATGTCTACACTTTCCACGAATTCGTCAATAAGACTGATCAAAATCTGATCCATTTATGGCTGTACATTTGAAATTGAACAAACATTTAGAAATCTACAAAATTCGCCGTGTTCTCTTAGAAACCAGTAAGTAAACACAGCGAAACAATAATCTGTGATAGATCAGCGAGTCTCCATTATCAGTGTCTCTCTTACGAAACTCTTAATAATTCTTTTCATGAGGGTTGAATATTGTAAAATTATTGTCCTCCTGAGAGGGTACGTACGTCCCCACACTTATGAAGTAAATTTAAACGTACCAGGATGTTTAAACGTGGTATTTTTGTTATTATAATTTTGGCTATTGTTTTACAATACCAGCTAGTGTCCATGAAGGTAGCAAGGGTACTGTAAGTCCCCGTTGTTCTTCGTATGGTGATCTACCCGCAGTTGTTGTATATTGTCTTGTCCCTTATAGTTAAAATGTTTTAGATTTAATTACTAGTTTTACATGTTCATCTGTGATATTCTAGTTATTTTACTGTCCTTCGTTGACAGGATTGTATAATCGTTCTTTTATTACTGTTAATCTATACGTTGTTTTAGTCACGATATGGCTGAAATAGTACCAGAGCGACTTTAAATTTAACTCACTCACTCACTCTTTTCACTGATTTGACACATATTAGTGACCCTTCTGAAGTAAACTACTGGAAATAAACTTACAGTAAGCACTGGGGTGATCAATTATTGCACGTTACTGTATGAAATATATATAGATGCCATTTCACGAAATTGGGAATGGCGATAACTGTTACAGTTAGTCTGGAACTCACGTCCTGTGTTTCTGGAACTCACGTCCTGTGTTAACTGTCCCTTCATAAACAAGATATACTAGTATTCCTCATTACTCCTCTTTAATCAAGTAATTGTTCTGACGTTTAAATATCCTTCAAGATATGGGTGTTGTTTATATATTCACTTACGTCGAGCATATCCATGGAAAAATAAGTAAACAAGTTTTGGACTCACTGTATAAGCGTATAAGCGGATAACCGAAAGTGAAGCCCCAAACTCTCGGTGAAGTATCGCGTATGGAACCTGTTTGCATTGGGATCACGCAAATCTCGCGAGTGTTGGCATTCCCGTCTTTCTCGCTTTTTATGTTTTGATGTTGCTGTGGGAGACCAATTCAAACAAATTGTAAACACGTCAGCAGGTGAAATGACTCTCTTGGCGTTCGTCCAATAATTGCATAAAGGATGTTCAATGTTACCTGAAAATCTAGGCCAAGGAATTCTTGTTCGTATACAAGCAGTCAGCGGAACAGAATTACAAAGGCGTTCCACGAAATGTCTTTTTCTAGGAAGGTACAGAACATGAAAGAACTCAGACGGAGACACGAGATTAATGTTCGTTGATCCGTAAAGATCTCGGTCAGATTAATTCTTCGGCAACCAGGAAGTAACTAATGGCATCGGGTGGTTAGGCTGGCTCATGTAATTGACCTATTTTGGCAGTTAGGTGATTTGACTGCATTATATTATACACTGGTCCACCAGCGCGTGCAGCATCCACGTTACTGACGTAATGAGTTTATAGGTAACATATGACAAGACAAGACAAAATAGTTTATTTTTGTGTCACGTGAATATACATATTAATCAAAATGGCAGTGATAAAAGAACATAGAATACTAGTATACAAACGCCAGACCACTATGTTTTTATTACATGATCTTTCTCGAGCGTTATGAGATTTATCAGCCCGAAAACCAAATATGTATGGTTATATCCGGGGGAACATTATAGTCTTGTAAATGAGTTTGTAGCTGTGCCTACCCATAATAACACCACGTGACGTTTCAGTTTTTTCCTGAATCGAGATAACAACCAGTGGAAGGCAGCTGAAGCGCATTCGCTTCTAAATCAAGTACATTGTCTGTCTAAATGTGTTTAAGTTGGGCAGTTTTTAACATGTCATCAATCGCTTAAAGACTATAATATAACGGCCGTTAATTATGCTTGATTACTTTGACTGTGATTAATTTCTCCAAAGTATGCACGGGTCTGTTGTTGACGATCGAACAGGACGGACTAACTGAGAAATATCGCTATTAACTGTATCGCTAGTTTACATGTATGCATTCAAAGCATGGTGAGACTTTCATAAGTATAGAAATTGGTATTTGATATACATGTCATAACGTGCTTAAACAACAAGCCTCTGTTTCTTTTGAGATGCACAAAAACCCCATGTACCTATTTTACGGTGTCGCACTTTTTCAAAGAACATGAAAGTGGTTTTCTCTTATGAAAACGAGTGAGTTAATATTTAGCGTTCCATCGGCAATATTGCTGCCATATCGTGACGAGAGCAACATAATTTATATCAATATTAAAATCAATAATTTGAGAACGTAAAAACCTGTCACCGAAGGGTAGTAAAACACCAGATTAATACAGATATGAACATAAATGAGTATAAAACAGTGTAATAACAGAATAGAAGACAATACAAAAACTGAAGGTAGATCACCATACCACGGACCATGGGGACTTAAAGTAAGTACATTAGCTTCCTGCATAGGCTCCAAGGCGCTGGATATACACTACCCCTTCAGATGTTAGCAATTTAGACACATCTAGCCAGAACTTAAAGGTCACATGCAACGTAAAACACAGTTTCTGATACCTTTCGGTATGCACTTACCGAAACAAATAATCAAAAATGCCAATTCAACCATAAAGTTGAAAAAAAAAACCGCGATGAAAAAAGCCCACGACATCGGAGTTCAAACGATTCAGCGCTGGGGGAAAAAGTGGTTTCAGCGGCATGCTGCGCTACGCTCATAACGCATGCGCAGGGAGTAGGTTCGCGGAGCTTGAAACAGTATGCCTGCCCAGAATATGGGGTTGTGAACAGTAGTCGTATCTTGGTCGTGTACATAAACAAGGTAATAATCTACTCGTTAGACAAAAATATGTTGATTGTGGTAAGCAGACTATATCACAGAGAAAACTGAATGTTTGGTTTATTGACACCCATATGTCTGCTTGCCTGTCTGCTGATGACAATATGCAATGCACGACTTCAATTACTGACCATTTGCAATTTAAAATTAACACCTATCGGGCTTACAAGCCACCAACAAAGAGCCGGCTAAGCGAAAGAACCAGTGGCCAATGACAAGACGTCGTTACCCACGTGTGCACCCCCACCGGCCCTGACTGGGTTCGGTATCGCGGCTGCTTCGTTTCAAGGGAGGTAAACCCAAGTACAAAATACTGCACTTTTGATTTCAGATTATACGTTTACAATTTTGTGTATTTGTTTTTACACAATTAGCAATGAATTTTATATATCATGAATATGAATAAGTGATAACTGTTCGATTAAAAATTTGAACCTGTCTACTGTTTAGCGACACATCAGCAACCATGTAGGTCTCCTTGACATATGGGTTCTATAGTGTACTGAGTGAAAGGAAAATAGGTACCCGCTATCTTAAAAACTGTCCTCTTTATTGCTGAAATGGCTCACAGTTACATAATATCTGCTTAGATGGAATTTCTCAATTATCCTGGCCAGTTTGAATGAGATATTTAAGGTCCAATAAATGAATATTTTCCAGAAATATGATTCTCTCTAAACAGACATAACAGGCTTACGCCGCAGTTGTATTCCGATCATTGACGTACGCACGAGTGAACACATCCGGGTATACGCTAATGAAAAGATCCGTGTTATTATCAACAAGAGTTGGCTTATAATTCAAATAACGAACAGAAATGGGCGAGTGAGCGAGCTGGGTTGTACGCCGACTTTAGCAATATTCCTGCAACATCAACAAATTATTTTCTGTGATTAGTTCAGCAAGATGAAACCAACAGTCTACTACGAACTTTAATAATATAAAGAAACAGAAACATGACAAAGAAACCCCTCATGTGCCATAGTCTAAATACATTCTCAGAATCGTTTTCAATCTGGTTAAGGTGAATCGAGGATGATCTCATTCCACTAATTCTTATTTACATACAGGCATAGATTAAAACATCACTTATATTCTGTTGGCGAGGTATTATATATATTCAGTTATAAGGAAATATCCCTCTTTTCAGAATATTTTTATCATGTTTATTTCTACAATTTACATGATACATGTTTAATACATTCAGGTAAGCATAAAGGAGGATGTAAGTAGTTTAAGGGTGCACAGCGTATAGTTAATTACAAAATATTTGCTTGATACACTTTTAACTAACTTTCACAAATCCCAGTCACGAAGTAGATAAACAGCTTTGAGTATGTTTAGCATACTCTATCTTTCCAATTGCAATGATTATAGCTAAATGCACTTATAGTATGTTCTCTGGGGTAGTGCACATAAACAGATTATGAAACGATGACCAGAAGGTGAAGAACTCGCTGTTGCTGCACGTAGAATATGCATTAAATTTTGTAATTTCATAGTATTTTGGCATCTCACTTACTACATGGTTAAAATATGGAACTTGTTTTGGTTTGTGTATATATTACCTGTTTCACTACATGACATATTGCATTTCAAGAGTTATTATTTTTTCCTTTAAACCCGAGTAGAATATTTTCTGGTGTAAAATCAGTCTTAAGGCAGCTGGCCAGGTACTCCCAAATCTTTTTAACATGACAACAGTCATAAAACAGATGGATAATTGTTTCTAGTTCTTTCGAACAAAATGTCCACAGTGGTGTGTCCTTTAGTCTAATTCTATTTCAGAAAACGTTTGTTAGTATAATATCATATTGTGTCCTTATATGTAGTCATTTCAAAGTACTACATTTTGTACATCGACTTGGCATCGTGTATATGTTTCGTAACATTGTGTTATCATATTATGTTTCAAAGACCCTGACCCACTTTTATGTGCATATGCTTTATTATAGTTAGGATCTAATAAATATAAAACGTTTTGGTGTCTTTAACCTTCAAATTTAGTTTGGTTATATTGAAAGGTAGCATTCGAGAAAATGGTAGTGTTGTGGGAAGGATAATGTGTCTTTTCTTTAAACAGGCAGTTATGGAGGATTTGAACCTATAATATCTTAAGATACTTGTTCCAAGATTACACGATGATACTTAGAAAGTGGTCAAATGCAACGTATGTGAACAAAGTGAAATCCCAAATATGACATGTTACTTGTTCTAACTTGATATATCTTTTGTAGCTCTTCATAAGTGTAGACCTCTCCTGTAGTGGGGTTCATTAGATTATAGATAAAGTGTATTCCTGCACTGTACCATTTTTTTTATAAAAAGTGTCACGTTGCCTACATTACACATGTTATTAAACCAAGCACTTTGACTTGATATATCCCTTGAATCTTGTATTGCTTTTGTAAATGTGATCCCCAGAGATGGCATCTAGCCAAAAGGGATTTCTTTTGTAAGGTTTATGTGTTTTTCCATACATTCTGGGTCTGATAACCAAAGTCTCTTGTGGGTAAGCGTACAATTTTCAGCTAGTGCTTTCCATGTGCAGGTACTAGAATATAATCTCTTTGTCCATGATATTTTACATGCATAAATAATGTTCTTAATAAGTGGAACACTGATTCCTCCGTACTCAAGTGGCATGGTGAATATATCTCTTCTATTTTTATCAGGTTTATTTTTCCATACAAATCTGGAACATGCTTGTTGAAATTTATTTATTGTTTCATCTGGTGATGGAATTGAAGAAAATAAATGATTTAATTTTGCTAGTAATGGGGGTAAGTGTTCTTGTTGACCATAACTTCATTTCATTCTCTAGCTTTTTAAATTTATTTTCATAATTCATTTTCACCATTTCATCAAGGTTTACATCATATATGATACCCCGTTGCTTAAAGCTGCTTTGGGTCCAATGTAAGTTCCAGTCTTTACAGAGTTTATATCTACATCTTTTCTTAGAACCTATCCAGATCAATCTTGTTTTGTCTGCATTAATTTTTAATCCAGAAAACCTTGCAAAGAAAGATAAGTGTTCAGCAAGGCATATAGACTAATCTCTGTGCCATCTAAAGCTGGGGAAGTATCATCGGCAAATTGCGCAAGAACATATTCAATACGTCCTTTTTTAATACCTTTTTATGGTTTTAGTGTTTCTAATAAATATAGCCAAAATTTCTGCACATAACATAAAAATATATGATGATACAGGATCTCTTTGTCGACAGCCCCTAGCTATAGGAAAAAATATGTTTCTTTTCAGAATACGTCAAGTCTAGATTTGATTAGCTCTGAAAAAGAAGAAAGTCTCAAAGCTCCATGTTTTTAATATGTTCTTTTCAGAGACTACTTGGTTGTCTTATACTTGTTCTTTTGAGATTCGATAGAAAATCATAGAATGAAAATTATGTATGTGTTTAACTGAATGTGATCTTGAGGAATGAGGTTTACACACGTATACCTTGTGTTATAACATCACATAGATTGTATCTCATGGTATTCTGCACGAAGACTCGTTCCGTTCCAGCAGATTGTGAAGAACTATAACTTTACAGTGCTGTGAGTGAGTTTTACTCAATATTCCAGCTATATGGCGGCGGTCTGTAAGTAATCGAGTCTGGACCAGACAATCCAGTGATCAACATCATGAGCATCTTTCTACATTACTGGGATACGATTACACGTCAGTGAAGTTAGATACCGTTAGTCGCCTCTTATGTCAGGCATAGCTTACGGAAGACCAATTCTAACCATTGTCTTCACGGGTAATTTCCACTGCAAACAGAAAATATGGCGTATAACGCTTTTTGTCCTTGCCCTGAAGGGCATCCGGCGGGCGCTTCGTGAACAGTGAATAAGCCGCAACGTATACACATTTGATGATGTGACTATATGTTGTGTCAGGTAGCTTCGTGACATTAGAGTCAGTTGTCTTCATACAAAGTAAAACATCCATTTTTATGAGTGGAATGTGCAAACAAACACAATACGTAATGGCATGCCATGAAGTTGTCATGTATAAGAGAAGCAACCATCAAGACCTATGCTTTGAAATGTCTAAATCGTATGGTACTTAAAAAGCAGCTTGCTGTCAGTACGTACGACAACTGCTGAAGAAGATGAGGAAAACTTGCGTGTTGAACATTCTGTCCCTTATAAGGACGGAACCTTTGCAATGAAAAAGTTCGCTTTCCTTACTCCATAACTGGAATCTATATCCACACCTTTGCAATCAAAATAGTTCCATTCCGTACTATGTGGTCACTGAGGATGCTAATTCTGCTAGGACAGCCTAGTGGTAAAAGCGTTCGCTCGTCACGCTGAAGACCCGGATTCGATTCCTCACATGGGTACAATATGTGAAGCCTATTTTATGGTGTCCCTCGCAGAAATATTGCTCGAATATTGCTAAAAGCGGCGTAAACCTAAACTTACTCGTTATGATATGTAGGATATAGGCAAACACAAACTGTAACTGGTAAGTGAAAAAATATTGAAATGTTGGAGTTGAAATCATAAAATCTATTTTGAGAAATATTACAGAAATACTAGAACTAGCATATTTATTTCGCAATATATTTATTCACTGTTGTTGAACTGTTGTGATATTTATGTATAGTTGGGTATTTAGAGCTACATAGAACTGAAAGGAATACAAACAACATCTTCGCCTCCTTGCTGTGATATTTTCTCGGTTTGTCTTTGGCAGTTTTGGCCACTTTTCTTATCTATACAAAAGCAGCCATAAATTTACTAAGAATGCATTACAAAGGTTACTCATTATCAGCGATAGTTTATTAACATAGAGAGACGTTGTTTGAAACGCGTTTCTTGAATAGGTGTATTTTTATCTATCTCTGACAACCATCCAGGCGTGATCATTGTACACTGCACTTGTTGTGAAGCTCATCTAGCGGATGATCCTTTAACTCGAGCACAGTGTATAGGCCGCAACATATAAATATTTGGTTATATGACTATATGTTGTGTCAGGTAGCTTCGTGACATTAGAGTCAGTAGTCTTCATACAAAGTAAAGCATCCATTTTTATGAGTGGATGGTGTAAACAAAGCGTCTATAAACACAATCCGACATGCCATGAACCTATCATGAACATTAGATTAGGACAAACTTTATGTATGAACAACTTTTTTATTCAGGTGGTGCGACGTTTCGATACAAATTCATGTGTTGTTGCTTATGTGACTCTCCAACGTCTAAATCTAACGTGCATACGTCTTACTCTACTCCTTGCGTGAGGTACTGCACAATATAATCTGGCGCCAATACGCGGAGATAATCTTAAGATCTTACTTATGAATTCATCTGTTATGGTCAGTGCAGTGTGTACCACGACGTCTACATAAAACAAGAACTCCGAGACAGTCCACCCTTTTACAAGAGTTTTACCTGACAATAAGGACATTTAGCACTGATTCGCTAAATGGGATTATGGGAGGCATTTACATTTCGGCACAAAACTTTAATGTATAGAACCTGCCTTACAGTACCCATGCAGCGTAGCAAGGCAGGAGGCTGTGGATTATTTCTGCAATTCGCAACAGTATCACATTTAGCAGTATTTCGCGAAATGAGTAGGCAACATTTAAGGGTCATTTAACCACACGGGTGGGATTAAGGGTAGACAATACATTACAACAGGTACCAGACAATACACACTGCCAAGGCCTGGGTGTCGCGTGTGAATATGACGATGTTCAAATCACGTTATCTCCACAATAAATTTGTGACTACATCCGTCGTGCTCAACGTCCATGATGGGCCATGTAACAGAATTGGCTTCAGTTACCGATGGCAGATGTAACAGGCATTGCCGGAATGGGGAACGCCACCCACAGTGTTGTGTTCGTGAGGATGACCGATTTGAACGTGGCAGTATAATGTTTGTCGAGCATTTTGTGCCAACGTTCGATCTCAAATGATCGTCTTTGCGCAAATTTTGACCCAGTCCTTATGCATTTCATGCAGCCATCACGACAACGCAACACCCTCAGTTCTCACGCAGGTACAGATGTCATGGACTTGCTTTCGCGTTCCCCAGTCCAACCCTATTTTCGGGTGTTTGACCCGTGAAGGTTCCAGGGTAGAATAGGAGTTTAGCAACCCATGCTTGCCATACAAGGCTACTATGCTTGTCGTAAGAAGCGACTAACGGGATCGGCGGTCAGGCTCGCTGACTTGGTTGATACATGTCATCGGTTCCCTATTGCGCAGATCGAAGATCATGTTGTTGATCACTGGGTTGTCTGATCAAGACTCGATTATTTACAGATCGCCGCCATATAGCTGGAATACTAAGTGTGGCGTAAAACTAAACTCACTCACTCATTAGGGTGCTTTTTTTGTTTTGTATACGTGCAATCCATATATTTGTAGCCAGAGCCAGGGTTAAAAGCAGTGGAAATCAGTAGTAACCAAATTGATCATAGCCATCATGGCAGATTCATCTAACTTTATTACATTTAATCTTTTTCAGATGCAACTGTGAATGAGAAGGTTCTGTTGTGCTCTTTCAATAAATGCTTCGAGGCTGTGTCTGACTTTTTCCAGAGGATTTTCAGAAAGATCGGAGTTTTCATTGGCACCTACGCAGTAGTCCTGATAATTATGTCACTCGCCCTAACCATTGGTCTCAGCTGTGGTATGATAACACTGACCAGCGAGTCTGACACAGAAACGCTGTACACGCCCATTAACAGCCGAGCATCACAAGACAGAGTTCAGTACCAGGCCACCTTTCCCGATGCCACGGGAAGCAACTACCGCGGATATGCACTGTCAGATCTATCCATGTTTGGCCGACAGGTGGGAACATACTGTCCAGTGCATCGTTAGAAGGAATACGGAAGCACGTCAGAATAATAAAACAGGTCAATATTACATATAATGGCGTGATGGTCAAATATGAAGATATTTGTGCTCGACAAAATGGAAGTTGTTTTGCATCAGGAGAGTTCTTAACGACAGCTGCTGTATATCAAGTCTATCTATCTGACGGAATCACCTACCCAGATTGGAATAACATAGACCTATCAGCAATTCTTGGCCAGGTTGACTCCACAGGAGGAAAACTGGTGTCTGCTAAGTACCTGAGCATTACGTTTAATTTACGAATGGATTCAGTTGATAACAAGGCAAAAGCAAGAGCATGGGAAGAGGAGTTCCTGAAGAGAGCAGCCACTTTAGACACATCTACCAGGATAAATTATGCCGCCTCACATACATTGGACACAGAACTGAACAAAAGCACGAACGGAGACATCGTGTTCTTCTCTATAACCTTTACGTTGATGATCACGTATGCCACTGTCGTTGTCGGCGGTGATGTGGTATCATCGAGGACGTGGGCATCCTGGACTTGTCAGTGTTTGTGGAGTGAAATTTGTAAATATCGTCGGCGTAACGCCATTTCTTATCATAGGTACGTTAGCTTTGTTTATAGCTACAGGCTACAAATCTTAGCCATGTAGTCAGATGTAGTATATATAGCTCACCTGAACAAACTTGCTGTCTTCCGGTATGTAATTCATTTCATCCTCTTGTTGTTAAAGGTATCGGTGTGGACGACATGTTCTTGTTGATGTCGAGCTGGGCAGAAACTTACCCTCTCAAAGACGAGAGTGTACCAGCCAGAATGGGGGTGACGTTTGCCTCAGCGGGTATCGGTATCACCATCACATCCCTCACGGATCTCCTGGCCTTCGTTATCGGCGTGTCATCTGTGTTTCTCAGTGTCAGGAATTTCTGCCTCTATACAGGTTTGTGGTTATAGTCGTATCTTTCTAAAACATTCTTAATACTGATTTGATCTGATTTGGTTTGATCTACATTGTTAACGCAGTCTCACCAAAAGCCGATCTTCTCGTCGGTCATGTCTATATAGTCCTTGTCTGTCCCCCTTATTTGTAAAATGGTGTTGATATCAGATATAGATTCTTTGTTTCGAAATTTATAAGATGGCGTTCTAACGTTACGTTCTGGCCTGCTGTCCTGATGGGTAGTTCAAATGATAATATTATTACAATACATGCCTGTGTTGAGAGCTGAATGCCAGTTGTGTGACCCTCTTGCCAAACCATACAATAATGGTCAAAGTTGGTACTTGCTATCCTGCCTGACTTCTTGGAGTCAATATTCTATATCTGAGTGTCCTGTCCATGTTTAGTAGTGACATGGAATAAGGTCCTAAACGTTACGTTTAAGCATTGCACCTCACCAATCGGTATATTTTGTGTTCCTCCCATAGCTGTCATTGTGCTTATAATCATTGTGCCTATATTCTACTTCTTCACAGGTGTGGCCGTCATCTTCTGCTATCTGTACCAGTGCTTCTTCTTCTCCCCTTGCCTTGCCATCCATGGCCGTCGTGTTGACAGTAACAGACACTGCATGACCTGCCTGAAAACCAAATCCAGAGAGGAATTCAGGAACGATGGCGCCTCCACCTGTAAAGTGTTCTGCTGTGGGGGGTCACCACCAACAAAGAGGGGAGAGGACGAACGACTCTTTGAGACCCTGCCAAGAAAGTACCTGCCACGAATGTTGCTGAATATGTGGGGCAAGATTGTTGTTATTCTCATATATTGTGTATACCTTGGTGTGTCCATATGGGGAACAGTAAACTTCAAACAAGGTTTGATTCTGAAGAATCTTGTCTCCAAAGAGTCATACTATCATTCCTATAGTGAGACATATGATGCATATTTCTCCAGCTCTTTTCCTATCCCGTTCATATTTGGTCCAAACACGAATTACACAGATCAGAATACAGTAGCTCATATCGAGTCTCTGATCGATAGTGCAAAAGCAGACACTGGTGTAGACGAGAATTCACTCATTTGTTGGTACGATTCCTACAAAGCAACAGCTGCTTATGATAACAGCAGCAATATCGCTTTTGTATCAGGGCTGAAAGCATTTCTTACAACGACCGCTGTATTTGATATTGATGTTGTGTTTGACTCATCCGATACTGATGTTAAACCGTCCCGAACATTCCTTTCGACAGTGAAAGAAAATGATGCTGCATTCGACCATACTAACGTTTCCATCAATGCAACAAGGTGTTATCTATTTTCAACCGATATCAAAGATTCCAATGTTCAAGCTGATGTGATGGTTCGAATGAGGGCTTTGGCAGACAACTCACCTCTCTCTGTCTACACTTTCCATCCTGCTTACATCCTCTTTGAGCAGTATGTTGCTATCCTACCCAGTAGATTACAAACTGTGGGCGTGGCACTCGCCGTTATGACTGTCGTGACCTGCGTCTTCCTTCCTCATCCTCTCCTGGTTTTCCTTGTGGTCATTAACATTGTCTCTGTCCTCGTTGGCATCTTCGGGTTCCTTCATGTCTGGGAACTGAGTCTCAGTTCAGTGACAATGATCCACCTCATCATGTCTGTCGGCTTCTCGGTAGACTTCAGTGTGCATGTGTGTTCTGCCTATATGATTGGGGAAGGAAGAAACAGGAGAGAGAAAGTCGAATCTGCCATTGCCCACGCAGCTGGTGCCATATTAAATGGTGGAATGTCATCCTTTCTGGGCATACTTGTCCTGGTGTTCTCAAGGTCCTACATCTTCAACTCGTTCTTCAAAATCATGTTTACAGTCATCCTGTTTGGTATGTTGCATGCTGTGTTTCTTCTCCCATTGATACTCTCGATTCTTGGACCGGCAAATAAATCTGCTGCATTACCCCACAGTAGACCAGCTGATCATAAGTCTTCTATCAAATCTACCTATGTAAAATGAGGAACGTCGCATTTGTTGATTTGAAACATGCCAGATGTATTGGAAATGGGCTGGACAAGGAAAATTTTTTTGGGCTTTCACTGTATGTGTAGGGGATAATTCGAATGAGTTTGACGAAATTGAAGAATACCGGTGGTTACATGTAAATAGCCGCAAGTTTAGTTATATCGGAGACGCGTAGGTACTGACCAGAACTCGTGATACATGCTTAGTTGACTTAGAATCTCCATTTGCAAGAGGTTAATGGACATTCATCGTTAACAGGTATTGTTCTGAGGATTTGTGTTGACCTCAACATTCTGTAGTGATGGACAGAACTCGTACTTCCCACGTATACAGTCATCCCGATCGGTATGCTGCATGCCATGTTTCTTTTCCCTTTGAAGCTTTCTTTTCTTGGGCCGTCCCTCGTGACCTCGTATTGACTACCCTCTGTGTGATATCCCTTTAAGAATATGAGACTCCAGCAGCATAAGCACGGTGCCTCCATTGATACCTGCTTCATGAATCGGTACTGTCAATGGTGATAATTACTAGATTGTCTTGTCCAGACAAGGAAATCCGTAAATCCGTAAGTTTTGCATGTTCAAAAAGCCATATTTTATGTCTAATGATATCAGTAATATCGAGAAAACATCCATAATCTAAAACTAAATTCGCAGAAAAGAAAATATGTTCATATCTGTATTTTGATTGTTTTTTCACACTCTAATATATATGATATTTCGTGAGATGTGACACATAGTTTGTCTGCTGTATCTTGCAAATAATAGTGACACGTTTACCCCAGTGCTCCTTGTTGCCTTAATATAGGATAGTGAAAGCATCCACTCATATATGTTTAACTGTTTTTGTGTTGAATTTTCAAGCGAGCCTGAATCAGAACCAGCCCAAGGTAATCGTACTTCTCCCACATACAAAACACAATATTACACACACAAGGCTGAGAAAAGAGGTTTGTCATTTCAGTTCAAATGTTTAGGTGAATGTTTACGTGGTAGTAATTGCAAACATTCATATAAATTCTATTGGAATATGAATTCTTTAAAACAAAGAGGCATGTTACGTGGAGACATAAATACATGTAGTGTATACACTGGTTGATTTCAATTCGATGGCAAATGGAAACTGGATTTACAATATCAAGACCATATAAAAATCTGGGAGTTCGAGTACTGGATTGAAGAACTAGTATCTTAACCATTCACTTTTAGTGAATAAGACATTTAAAAAGACAGTGTGTTTCAAACGACAGTGTGTTTCATTTCCTCTGTTTGTGTCTCTCTATGTCTATGTACAAGTACCAAGCCAGTGATACTGCTAGAGGTGGTCATTTTGAGTTCAGTATAAACGTAGTTTGTTGTATTTCAGTACGATGTTTGGGTACTTTAATAGTGGTTACACACTTGATATCTAATAGCGATCTTTACACAATTACGAAACACATGTCTCAAAGGTCGGAGTGCAAATCTCCAAAACCCATGGGTTAACAAGCAATCTCCCATGTGCTACTTCTCAGCAGTTTAGGTGTAGGGCATTGTTTCGAGAACGTGCTTGTGAACAAAATCACCTACAATTACGTAAACGAGTATTATGACGTGTTTTTTAAAAATTTGTCAGGGGAGAAGGTTACAGTCTTCCTAAAATATGAAATCCTGACTGAAAGTTTTAACCAACTCACAGGGTTGTTTCTATGGAAACGCACCTCCGCTGGCCCCCTGGCTGATACACTGGGGAATTTAAATCTGGGTATGAAAAAGAGAAATATATTTTCAAAATGTATGTTTTGTTGGCTGTCTGCATACATACTTTTCACAGAGAACCTTCATAACATGCGTCTTTACACTATGGCTTAAGCATGGCTTATCATGAACCGTCAAGTCAATTTTGTGATACGCCATAGAATGTACTTGAATAAAGCATTGCTTTACGCCGAAGACCCGTGAAGGTCCGGGGTAGGATAGGCCTTTAGCAACCCATGCTTGCCATAAAAGGCGACTATGATTGTCGTAAGAGGCGACCAATGGAAATCGGGTGGTCAGACTCGCTGATTGGTTGACACATGTCATCGGTTCCCAAGTGCGCAGGTCGATGCTCACGTTGTTGATCACTGGATTGTCTGGTCCAGATTCGATTATTTACAGACCGCCGCCATCTAGCTGGATATTGCTGAGTGCGATGTAAAACTAAATCCACTCACTCACTCACTTAAGATCGAAAGACAAGGCAAGGGGGCCAGACCCCATCTATTTATAAGTTTGAATCCTGGCCTTAAAAGGTAGTGAACCAACATACATAAATAGTTTGAAGCATGCAGAGAAAGAGAGCTAGGACGATCCTTCACACATAATGGCTTTATACTCGTGAGATGAAGCATGCCACAGTCCGTTATGTCAGTGACCAGTGAACGAATGTCAACAGATATTTACGCATGAAGACACGTTAGACATCAGTATGTGTAACTCACATCACACAATGGGTACAATGTGTGAAGCCCATTTCTGGTGTCCCCCGCCTTGATTTTTGTTGGAATATTTGCAAAGAACGGCGTAAGCCCAAACTCACTCACCCACTCACAACGTAATCTGTACTTTTTGAAATATATAACTAAAGTGAAAGTACATGTTTTCTACAACGTGGATACTATTTAAGGCTCTTTCAACGAGTACCAGTGTGTTGATTAGATTACGGCTTCGTTGTTGTCTGACTCTTCTGAAGTGATGGGAATATTTACTGCGACAAGTGGAATTACACGTTCTAAGGCAGAGGCTTAGAAGAAACTATTCCCATTACTATGGGTTAATACATGCGTGAATATAGTGATTGAGTAAAACTGTAGATATTTCTATCATGCGGTGACATAGAAACAATAAATTGTAGCCCTTGTAGGGTGCAGTGGGAGCATTTTATGTTTGTTAGTTTTCGAGCTAGACGGTCCGCTTTTGAGCCAAAAGGACTATAGCAGGAGTACAAAGTCGACGCAGTGGCAGTTCGCTTGCAGTTCCTTTGAGCACATGCATCATACGTCATTGAGACGTCGAATTATTGTCCCCATGCGAGGGTTTGTGAGCAACATTTCAAACAACATATTTTATATCTACCGTCGACCTGAATAGATATTCTTTTAATGTGTAGATAATTAATAGTGAATAACCCGCAACACTTGAAGGATGGTGTAAATCTAGCTAGGGTCCTTGTAGGCTACACAAGTACTGTGAGTTCCCATGGTCTATCTTCAGTTGCTAGCCTGCTTTCATACTTTATGGTGTTCCGTATTGATTACAGTTTACTCGTACTCAGTTTAGATAGTCGCAGTATAATATGGCCACCATAGACAAGGAAAAATCTGTAAAAGTTTCCGCTCAGTTATTGACAACACCTACAAGTAAACTGACTGATTATCTGTGTATGCTCTCCAAATAGGGCATTTGAATAAACCAGGTATCAACAACAAAACGTCTGTAGGAGCAAGTGAACATTCCTGCAAGAGTAAACAGTTGAGAATTTTATTTCTATCAGTTAGTTACCGACTGCATATAACATGGTATTATGACGGGTTCTGTTTGTTTAGACAGTTAGACAGACACATGAGACGGGTTGCCTCTGAGTGTTATGCTTTCATGTTGCTACTAGAGACCAATTCGAACACGGTCTTCACGGCTGTATGCTCTTTGAAATCTGATAGATCAGTCGTCTTTTAAACACGCAAGCAGGTGAAATTCTAGTCTTGGTGTTCGTCCAATCATTGCTTCAAGGAAGTTCAGTGTGACGTGGACATCTAGGACATTATTATTAGATATTATTGTCCACACAAACGCTTCATGGTTGTCAAGAAAAACAAATCTGTTTCATGAAATTACTCTTCCTAGTGTAACGGTTGATAAATGACTGCTACAAAACGTATAAGAGTCCCATTTGAACCAGCCAAACACAACGCAGTCTAAAATATTCAACAATATATTGTTGTTTGTTAACAAATCGGGTCTGAAGCAGACAATCCAGTCAATGCCACCATACAATACAATGACAGAGCATGCGTTTATGAGTCACTATGGAATAGTGATGACACCCGGTGTTCGCGTAAAGTGGCACCCGTCATTAACATATGCTAAGTCTAGTCATTTGTTCACCTGAGATATTTCGGGAACACATACTATAAGTCAAAATATTTCCATCGGACATCATTTTGTCCCTAACTGTTGAGAAATTTAAGAATATGCCTGAGTGAGTTAATATTTAACGTCACATCGGCAATATTTCAGCCATATGGTGACGAGAACATTCAACAATGAAAACGACCATATGTACATTATAAAACCTGTCAATGAAGGACAGCAAAAGAACTAGAACATCAGATTATACATCAAGACTAGCGTCGAAAGCCAAAACCGATATCACTATCCGGACAAAACAACATAAAAACAGGCTACAGATCTCCAACAACCGAAGGTAGATCACCATACTAGGGACCATGGGGCCTTACAGTACCTTTGCTGCGTGCATGGACCCTAGTTGGATTTACATCATCCGTTCAGCTGCTGGAGAGTGTATGAAATGCTAGCCACAATCAAACCAACATGAATGCTGCGATTAAGAACCTGGTAGACTTAAATTTGACCCCCGGCTGACATTGTGTGCTGGCGATTAGGAGCCTGACTCTGAGGGTGTGGGTTCGAATCCGGATGGGACTCAACCAAAAAAAAGTACTAGAATTTTTACTTTACTAAGAAAGTGAAATCCCAAATATGACATGTGTTTCATTTGACCACTTTCTAAATGGCATTGTGTAATCATGCTTAGAAAACAACTGTCATCGTCTGTGTGGATTGGTATTTATTTTAGACATTAAAACAGCTAAACATCACATCTTTTGTTCACGAATTTGGAGCAAAATTGAAATTATTCTGTTACTTCAAAACGCAGAGCTTTCGGAGTTCTACCTACTGTACTGCAGGTAATGTTTCAGATGAAATTGTTTGACGTGTGTGCATATTTGTAAAAAAAATCATGTCATGTCACTCAGTGCTTGGCGTCATACAGCTTTTAGATATCGCACTAGTGCAACCTGAACTTCAAAATGTAACCTCATATTTATGGCCATACTTTTACCTACTTGCACACTGTCTATGTTAATATTTTACTGTTGAAACACACTTCGACTTGGAAACAGACTGATGATGAACTCTTGGAGCAATGATTACGCTGACAATGATTGAAAGAGAGACTCATTTTTTTCATATGATGAAATGTTATGAAGTAATATGAAATTATCATACCAGAAACAGAATAATTTTGTTGTAGTGATGATGATGTGAATATGGAATATCAGAACTACAAGTGACAGATAATTAATTCTTGAGTAGTCTGTGGCATCAAGGTAATCATGTAAAGTGGCACCAGGGACAAATAGATTTCTTTTTCCTAACACTGAGCTCTGCAGTGAGTGGCTTTTGTTGTCCAGTTTGGGGCTATTTCATTAAGATTTCAATTTGGAATTTTTCATTGCCATATGTATGTAGCAAAGACATAGATCAAATGCTTCCAGATCCTAAACGAAAGACTGCTCAGTCCTTGGCATTTTCTTATTCAGAGAAGACTGTTCTTGGCATTTCTTGTTTTATGATGGTTTAGGCTATTGAACACTAAATAACTGGAGTATATCATTATCAGACACTTCAGTAAACAGAAACAATCCTTGAAAGTTCAATAGATTCATTTCATATTGGATAGGATAATTGGTAGGATAATTTCTATTTACAGAATATGAGGTCTACTTTCACCAGAGACAATGTAACTTGTTACATGTATATAGTTTCTTTTTTTCATCAACTGATACCTTTTTGTGATAAATATACTGTTACTGCAACAACATAAATGACATTAGTCATGTGTGATTAAAAATAATTCACCAAACAAAAAGGTATTGTTGAAAACAAAAATAGTCCATCACCCATTTGTATTTTATGTACATTTTAGCAAGATAATATAAAGAAATAAAATACAGTAAATAATATAAAACGTCTATCCATATATTGTGTGGTATAAATGTAGTTTTGTTAAAGAATTGTGCAAAATTGTCACTTTTCCACATCACTGAAAGACATCAATTACAATATGGTTATTTACACTTTGCTAATTGACAGATTCTGAGTGTCTTTGTCCATGACTACTTGGGAGAGAAAAATACCTGTCATATTATTAATATCAATTAACATATGAAAATGTATGAAAAGATCTAAAGTTGTAACCAGCTATGAAACGTAAAGCATTGACAAATCTATCATAATTATTCAGCAAGAACTTTAATTTATTGTATAAAATTATGAATGTAATTCAACTTGTTCTGAAGTGAGACGTATATTTATTTGCATACATGTAATAAGAACGCAATATTTTAATAAATCATCCCCGATTTCATGAGAAACTATATCTGAAAATATATTTAGTTTATAAAACATGTATCGTGCAGTTACTACTACACTACATCGTCACAAAAAGAAAAACACGAATGTTATTTTGAAACACAAATGCCACGCCCATATCCGAGCACCTCTTGTTGAGGCTGATGTTTGAAACGTTTTTGTGTCTGGCCAAGTGAAAACATAAACCAAGCTAGGATCAACATGCATCACAATTATATCTTTGCTGTCTTTATATTCAGTGGACACTAAAGTAATATGCCTAATATGAAGAAACATTCAAATAAAAGATACTGAAAAACTTAATGTAGTGTTGATCGAGTACTGTTTCCGGGTCACGGGAGCATACCAAGTCAAACTAGTTCGGCTATGTGCGAATTATAGTAAAAAATACACCAAGAAATTGCTATGAGCTCTGATTAATCATTTTAAACAGTTACGTGTGCTAAATATGGGTTTGCCAGACGAAATACCCTTTGTGTTAATAATCAATGACGAATGATTTTTCTTCAGGCAATCCCTGCCTGTGACATCACATCAGGTGACCTTTGCACTTACAAGAAAACAAGTTATATTTCACGATCTTAATTTTCGTGTGTCTGTCGCCATACTAAACGGAAAATGGTAAATGAAACATTTGTAGAATTAGAAATTCTCCCTTTTTCGCCAGGTCTTCTGTAAACTTTCTTCGTGTAGCACGATCTAACACCGGCTTTTTGCGGGTTTGTGCAATAAGTGATGAGCCATAACACTTGACATTGGCACCCATGAATGTTTATAAATCATGTATTTTATGCTGCTATTTTCATGACATGACACGTTAAATAAACGTAATAGTGCCATTTCAGTAAGACCTGTGATGACATCAAAAATATGATTTGTTTACGACGAACGTTTTCGATTATTTATTTTTTTCAGAATTATTTTTTAATTTGTCGTCGCGCGGATATTTGCCGATACAAATATACGAAATTAAAGATAAATACTTATGAAATATCAGTAATAAGAATACTGAAATCAATTTGCGCTAATTGGACAATATATTCGGTTCCTAATATAAAACGCATCCGGCTGTCAATCTGACCACATCTGACACATCATATTGTATATAGCACAACACCCGGCATATCATGTAGTATATACAGTCACGTCCAACCAGCCGTGTTATACATAGTGTATTATCTGACAAATACTATATACAGGTGAAAACATTTGAAAATGTAAACGATTACAAATGTGCATGCCCCCATCGCATATTCACATTTCCAACCCTCGTTAACTCACAGAGGATTCGGGTTAAAATATTTCAGTTGAAGGGAATGAATCGGAAATACTCTGTGATCAAGCATTTCCTAAGGGTTCAGCTTTTTAGACCTGTGAAGATCTGTGGTAAAATAGGCAACCCATGCATAAAAGGCGACTGTTCTTCACGTACGAGGCGACTAATGGGATCGGGTGGTCAGACTCGCTGACTTGGTTGACACATGTCATCGGTTCCCAATTGCGCAGTTCGATCACTGGATTGTCTGGTCTAGTGAGTGAGTGAGTGAGTGAGTGAGTGAGTGAGTGAGTGAGTGAGTGAGTTAATATTTAACGTCACATCGGCAATATCTCAGCCATATCGTTACGAGAACATTTAATACTGAAATGAAATATATGTATAGTATAAAAACCTGTTAGCGAAGGACAGTAAAAGAACTAGAATATCACAAATGGGATTAAAACTAGCGTGGAAAGTTAAAACTAATATCACTATTCGGACAATACAATATAAAATCAGGCTATAGATTGCCAACAACTGAAGGTTGATCACCATACTAGGGACCATGGGGACTTACAGTGCCATTGCTACCTGCATGGACCCTAGTTGGATTTACATCATCCCCTCAGCGGTTAGCAATTGAGACATATCTAGCCAAAAATTAAAAAATACACATATACTACGACTAAGAACAGTGGAAAGTTTAAATTTACTGTGAATGTTTTTGGACTTACGTACCCTCTCAGGAGGACAATAATTGTACAATACTTCAACCCCCTTTGAGGGTACAGCCACCAACAATTCAAGTTACAATCCAATAATTAAAATACATCTATTTACGCAACATATTTTCAAAATTCATCCAAAAAGTCAATTTCTTTTAAAAAACTAATAATTAAATGAGAATTAACATTTGTTAAAAGATCCTTGACAGTTTTGACATTGAAATATTTATCCCTTGTGATGGAGAATTCAACACAGTCAAGCAGGATATGCTTGACTGTGACTCTCTCATCACGAGGGATACAAAATGGAGGATCCTCACCGTTTAAAAGGTATGAATGAGTATATCTAGTATGGCCAATACGACATCGTCTTAAAATAACCCCTTCAAATCTGGACTGACAGCCCAAGTAGGTGTAACCAATATACGGTTTTATTTCATGTAATTTATTTATACCTACTTGGGTGTCCCACTTCTTCTGCATCAGATCACGGATGTAAGTTCTAATGCTAGCTTTGTAATCAGTGTGTGGAATGAGAAGTGGTGTCACAGATTTGTTGAGTGCTGCCTTGGTAGCAAGATGCCTTCTCAAGATCACAAAAGATAGACACAGCAAGTTGTTTATTAATCAGCGCATTTTTCACAAATGATTCTAAACGCACTAAGTGATCGACTGTACTTCTGTTTTTACGGAAACCACATTGTATATCTGTGATAAGGTTATTAGTTTCCAAGTCGATTATTTATCATGCGTTTCATGGTCTTGCAAACACAGCTAGTTAGTGAAATAGGTCGATAATTGGAAGGATCCGTATGATCACGCCCAGGTTTAGGTATTGGTGGTTTAGGTATTTACCTTTAATTTTCTTGACCACGTTCCATACCTTGGACATGGGTGTCCGAGAATTTGTTTTAGATACATAATTTTGCCAAGATTGGCGTTTGTTCTGTTTAAAAGTACGCCGTGCTTTATCATTTAAAAATTTAAATTTATTTAAATTATGCACCATCAGTTGGCGACGGAAATAATGTTCTGCTTTTTTCCTTGCCTTCCTAGCGTTGAACCATGGTTTTCGAATGTGTGGAACTGCAGAATTTGGTATACTGAGATGATGATGATTTGTGGTCAGAAGAAGACTTTGATGTACTAGGAAGTGATTTTTCAGCCTGAGATGATATGGCAGGGTACAAAAGCTCAGGAGAATCGGAAGGTAGACTGGCAGCCTTTAGATGATTTTGTTATTTTAGAGGTAGACTCCGATGGTTTCCTACTGTAGCATACCTTTCTGGAAGATCAGATCTCTTTACCAGTTTTTTTGGCCTCAGAAAAGGAGATATTTTGAGTAAACTTTATTCTGTTTATCTCCATTTGCTCTTTCCAAATAGGACACTGTTTAGAAAATGAGGAATGGTTGCCTGAGCAGTTGGTGCATTTTTTGACATTACTGTCACAATCTTCTGTTGTGTGCGTCTTTTCACTGCAGTGAACACACACAACAGACAATGTGCAAGTATTGACACCGTGGCCCGAAGGGGATTCGGACTGTACTTTTCCACACTGATATTACAGTATCCAGCTTTAAGTGATGTTGGAGCAGTAGGTGATGAGAAAGAAAACAGATAGGTATTAGTTTGAATAGTTGTGTTGTTTTTTCGGGTTGTGAAACGTTTGACATATAATACACCTTGATCTTTCATTACGGAAGCGATATCAAGTTCAGATATGTCTGCCAGCAAGCGACCTCGATCACGTATGATTCCCTTAGTCGTGTTCAGTGTTTTGTGGGCCGTGACGGTAACCGGAGCGCCAACGAAAGTGTCAGTGTTCAAAAGGTTCGTTGACTGTTGCCTTTTGGCGCACTCGATCAACAGTCGACCAGAACGTATTTTTCTAATGTTCTTTACATCACCGGCAATGCCTTGGATACCTTTTGACACCGCAAAAGGGTTCAACGTTAAAGGTGCATTATCTTTGGTCTCGATGACGATAAAACGTGGCCAGTAGTCAATGTGTTTAGACGGTCTGAGGTCATCAACAGGGTCATTTTCAAGAGGACGTTTGCTCTTTTTAGTGGGGTTTTCGTAAGCCATGCTGAGTTATTTAGGTTTCATCATTCGAGCTCCCCACTCACCATGGAGTATCACGAGGACAACGCTAAAGCAAGCGGGCTTCCAGCCTGCAGCACCAAGGATACCCGGATGATATACTCCAGTAGAAGAATTATGAATAATTGATCCACCAGATTGGCCCATGAGCCATGGTCTTCTTCGGCATAAGACTCTAGGCAAAGTTCTAAACGTCATAATTCAAATCAAACATGTTTATAAAAATGAAGCCAAGACCAAAATTACATCAATTTCAAATTATACTTATGCAATGATAAATATATATAACACGTCACAATTTAATTCTGGACTCACAAAAGTCCAGAAACTCTCAGCACTGTGGCCACTCTCGCACAAGCGATTTCGCAAAATTAAACAGGCAGCTGTTATGTATGTGTGCTAAGGATGAAAAAATGAAAAAAAATTTTTTCGAAAACTCAAAATTTAAACTCGTTCGCCCATGGGCACGCCCATGGGCGAACAGTGGCCAATGGGTAGGCCCATGGGCAGGCCCATGGGCGAAAGTGTTTCATTTCATCCAGAATGAATGTTTTGGAGGTTGTAAATGAATGAAAAAATGTTAATAAGTATCATGACACAAATTTCAGCTTGTTGTGACTTGACTCTGCTAACTGACAGCGATTTTGAAAAATCTCGCCCATGGGTGAAAAACATATTGGCCCATGGACGAGAATAATTAATTTCATTGAAACTACATGTTGTTTTTTTTCCAGGCTGTGCAGTTTTTCAATAAATGAACGTGTATTTATTATTGTCTTGACACGAAATTAAGCTTATTTTGACTTAATTCGGCTAATTAAGAGTGATTTTTCAAAAAGACTCGCCCATGGGCGAAAACCATTTGGCCTATGGGTGAGAATATTTACTTTTACTCAAAATACACCTTTTCCCATGTTTTGGAGGTTGTGAATGGATGAAAGTATGTTCATAAGTATCATGTCACAAAATTCAACTCATTTTGAATTAATTCCGTTAATTTAGAGCTATTTAACAAAATCTCAGCCATGGGTGAAAAACATTTTGGCCCATGGGCGAAAAACATTTTGGCCCATGGGCGAGAATATTTCCTTTTACCCCAAACACATCTTTTCCAATATTTGGAGGATGTAAATGAATAAAAGTACATTTATGAGTATCATGACAGAAATTTCAACTCACTTTGACTTAATTCCTCTAAATGAGAGCAATTTTGAAAACTCTCGCCCATGGGAGAAAGACATTTTGGCCCATGGACGAGAATATTTGCCTTCACTCAAAATACATCGTTTCCTGTGGTTTGGAGGTGTAAATGAATGAGGATATATATATGAGTATCATGGCACAAAATCCAACTCATTATGACTTAATTCTGCTTATTGAGACCGATTTTCAAAAACATCTCGCCCATGGGCGAAAAACATTGGGCCCATGAGCGAAAATCTTTCCTTTTCACTCCAAATACATCTTTCCTAATGTTTTGGAGGATGTAAATGTATGAAAGTGCCATTATGAGTATCATGACACAAAATTCAACTGATTTTGACTTAATTTTGCGAATTCAGGAAGATTTTTAAAAATATGCCAGAATAATCACTTTTACTCAAAATACATCTTTTCCCGTGTTTTGGATTTTGTAAATGAATGAGGATATATTTATATGTATCATGGCACAAAATCCAACTCATTTTGACTTAATTCTGCTAATTTGTAACAAGTACAAGAATCTGGACTTCCACTTAAATTTTCATAGCTTTTTTTATTGTCTTGGAGGTTGTAAATATATGAATGAAAGTGTGTTTATAAGTATCACGACAAAAAAAAATGAAATCATTCCGGTCTTAATTCGACTAATCTCTCTCGTGGACGAAAATATATTCGTTTGCTCGTTTTCTTTATTTTGCAAACATATGGTTTAAAAATAGATGAAATTCTAATGACAATTCAGTTTAATTTCGTGAGTTTAGTTTTATGTTGCACTCAGTAATATCCCAGCAATATGGCGGCAGTTTGTAGATAATCGAGTTTGGATCAGACAATCCAGTGATCAACAGCATGAGCATCGACCTGCACAATTGGGAACTGATGACATGTGTCAACCAAGTCAGCGAGCCTGACCACCCGATCCCGTTAGTCACCTCTTACGACAAGCATAGTCGCCTTTTATGGCAAGCATGGGTTGTTGAGGCCCTCTTCTACTCCAGATCTTCACGGGTCCCGAACACAGAGCTTTACTTCCAGCAACATATACAATACACTTAGAATACTAAGCCTTGAGATTCTTTTGAATTTAGGTATTCTATAAATATACCAAAATTCAACCTATATCTATGAAGTTGAAGTTGTTTGTGAAAGCCCTAATCAAGAGTGACCAAACTCCAGTGACTATGCTGGGACACAATAATAAATGGTGCTGTGAGATCTTTAACCTGTATTGAAACATGTCTTGCCAATTCCGCTGACATTCACCAAATGTACCTACCTAGTAGTTTTAAGTGTACCTACCCAGTTTAGCATGTTTCGTTTTAATAGTGTGGTCTCCATTTTTAGTAATTCCCGTTTGCCCGTGCCGGTTTTTCCTCGTCCGAGGTTTTATGGGGTATTCTCCTATTTGTCAGACCAGAAATTATCTACAACAGGGGTAGGTCACTCGCTTGTTTCCTTTACCATTTGTACTAATTAGTATGCGCCTCCTCATGCTCCAATGCACACAGTGACCTGATTCGTCTCCATCGCAACTTAGGCTGCGTTTAACAGTACTTCAGCCAGTTTATTGTATCAGTCGAAATCTTACAATGAATGAATGAATGAATGAATAGCAAGAAGTATATCTGAATGAATGAAAGAAATGATAAAAGAAAGAAGTGCATATGTGAATGAATGAAAGAATAAATGATACATCACGGCCATCCCTTCCAAAACATGCTAAAGAACGCAAAACTATCGTTAGATCACATGTGTTAACATCAGCTTGTTATTGTCTCCCTGGTCAGGCGTAACAATTGTCAGACAGGTTAAAACAACAAACTATCTGGTTGACTGCACAGCTACCTGTTGACGTAGTATACCCACAACACCTACTTTTCCTGCGTAACCTTCATCTACATCACCACCCTTAATATATTGAGCAGAGAGCAAGGAAGGCCCTACAGCTGTAACCACTGAACCGTGGCGTCTCTCTGCTCCCAAGTTCCCAAGTGGGGGTGTCCTTCTCTACCTCTTCCATTAATCTTAAAACATCTAACACGCTCAACGCATGCATCTTTTTATTAAAATGTGATGTTATACATAATCATAAGAGTATTTTTATGTATTATTCAGTTGATAAATTATTATTCTATGATATATATATATATATATGTATGACACGCTGGACAGGTCTAGGGCATTTTGTGTTAATTTACCATTCCCATTTTCATAATGCTTAAAAAAGACACTCATTAATCTATCGCAGAGTTTTGTCATTCCTTCACTCCAACATGGTTGCTAAATCCCCTATGATCATAGTATATCGACTCTGCCATACCCAGTTCACCTAATCCTGAGAAATCAACCAGTCATGACATACCCACATCGCCTAATTAATTTTCCGTACCTATCGAGTAAAAAATACATAAAATGGGAGGACGCCTTGTTAACTAATGGGAGTGAGCCTTGCAGGGAGTACCCTCACTCTCACAAACCCACGTATTGAGGAGAAGCGGCCGTGTTTGTCGGGGATTTTTCTGGCTTTGCTAAATAAATCGTACATAAACATGTAAAATATTTTGCTTTGATTCTGTAACTACCCACATTATGACATTGAGACCATTTTGATTTATCTAGTAAAATACGATTGAAGAGTTTTGAGTTTGAATCTTGCCACTTTAGCGCTCTATCTTTTTTAATGGGGCGTGCATACTAATATTTAGGTTGTTTTTAGTAGTCCATCTATTTGTTTAAATTAACTGATTTACCTGTTTTTGCTTTGTTTGGGTTTTTTATTGCAAGTGGCCCAGCGAGTGAGTCTGCTTTGATACCTGTAAATTTATTCTGACGTTTGACGAGCGGGACGTAAACAAGAACATATATGGAGCCCCTGCATCAATACGTATTAAAGTGTTTGAAACATTATGCTAGACCATTATTTGTACACAAGTGATGAAATGTACCTGAAAGATCAAGGTTCATAAGAACGTACAAGGCACATTTCTCCTACCTCATTTAAGAATGTCCATTTCTGATTGGTTCACGTGGCCTTGCGAGGGAGAATAGATAATTTTTACCCCGCCACGTGGGAAAAGCCTGCATCCAGTCAGTGAACTGTAAAGCAGTGGTTCGAATCGACTATAGTTAGTACCATGTTAATATAATACATGAAGTCTTTGAATGTCATTTAGAAGTGAAAATACATAAGAATGAAGATTATTATGGATATCAACTTCTTTATGACAGAACACAACACCTGATGAAGGAGTAAGCATTAACTCCGAAACGTTGTGTTCTCTCATAAAGAAGTTGATATCCATAATAATCTTCATTCTTAAATATAATACATGGTTTCAGCTTGTTTTGATGCTCTTTTTACATAAAGTGATATTTAAACATTCGTTATGGTAAATACGGTGTAGCAATGTGATGAAGAGTATGCGGGTTTCTTCATCCCATTTCATCCACCGATGAGAATGGTGGTATCCTCTTTTGGTTCACACCCGGATTGTCGATTGTTTTATCAAATACACAACAGGACTGTCGAAAAGCAGTGGAGTGTGACAGTGCTCAACACTGTTCTAATGACACCCGGAGCGTCGACTACCTTGGAGAACTTGTGCCCGAGAATGCCCGTGAATAGCAGAAGACTCGTCTCTACGCTAATTAACGAGCTAAAACACATACACACAGACTTCGGTGAAAGAATGAGCTGCGGAACCAATTCCTGAATGATAGTCGTCGCACGAACAGTAGTCGAGAAAGTTGGCGTCATCGTGAATCGAGGGTCTGTGAGCAATGTAAACTGCATATTGTGAGACAGTGGCCACAATAAAGAATAAAGAAGAACTTGACAGAAGGCTTCAGCGTCTTAACGAGCAGCTCCAAAGACAAGAGATTTCCGTAATGAGCTGTGCTCATCAGACTGTCTGCCTCGCTCATAGTGACCACATTACTGTACTTTATAACGTATTTGGTTTTCCTTCATGTCCGGAGCGTCGAACGCCATAGTGTTGACACCTGATTACCTCCTTACGTATTACCCGAGACCTCGAATTTACAAAAATTTCAATTCAATTTTAGACAGCCCAGGCAAGTCGTTTGTTTAAGGAGTAAGAGGATTAGGAGGCATGGTCGACTAGATTTCTTTGTTTAACTAATCCCACACGGCCTTCACCAATAGAGGGAATGATTTCTGTTCAGTTATGACATTGCTGTTCTCCATATGTCTCTATTTTCTCCACACATCTCCATGTTGTATTTTTGTATGTTTTGTAACTCTGATAGGGACTGGTGAACAAGCTTTACAGTACCTCACCCATACAGCATTTAATACAAAATATAAATGAAGCATGTGTCGTCATCCATATGAACTATCATATAATAACATATGCATACATATCATTACATCAAATACATCTTTCATATAAGTAAACATGAAAAATAGAATTATGGTTTGTTGTGTCTGACTAGCTCTTTGTAGAAACACTGAACATTTGTGAGAAGGTTTTTGACAAGTTAATTAGTTTCCTGTTAAAAAATTTAAAAAATCAAGCTTTGTGTTTTATGATAAAATCGTGGACGGATCAACTATTTTCTGGTTTTCACAGTGAATAAGTTCTTTTCCGTTCACCGAAGTCATCATAGACCACAGTGAGAAAAGGTCGATCTTCAAGCAGTAAGGAAGACCATGATAGCGTATGGAGTACGTGTGTCTTGGTCATCTCCTCCGCTATCCCCTCCCCGAATCCACACCCCACCAGGGCGTGTAGGACTTGTCTCGGTGAATAAAAAGGGACTCCTATAACCCCATATACCCCTAATCACAATGCTATAATTTGTCGTTTTTGTGTATCCGGTTTTGTGTATTCTGTAATATTGTATAGTACTGGTGAAGTGTTAATCAAAGCAATATTTTGCTTGCTAAACGAACCACATTTTTTGAGAATCAAAATATGTTTTAAGCACATTTCCAAAATTGAAATGCAGCATGCACACAATAACTAAATTGGAAGGAATATCGTGCCGGACAAGGTTTTCCAGAGCACCTGCACATAAATGTCAATGTCTTTCAAAGACTAATATGTGCAGGTCTTGCAAAAGGACAAAGCAGGTATGCTTGACAAAGTTCTTGCAAAGGAGGTTTATACACAACACCAAAACCAACCGGTCAGCTCGACGCCTTATAGAACAATCAATTCGAGATTTCCTTTGAATGTGAGATATTTGGCTGCGCGTCTTGCGCAATCAGTCTTTTTCATCCATATACACTCACGAACACCTGTTCATTTCAAAGCTGGTGTCTCCTAATGACCTAATGTGATCCATGGATGAATTTTGTAAATGACAAGTAAAATACACATGAAAGCGGCAGCTGTTATTCTCCAATAAACAAGACCAGCGGACGAGACATGACTTTTTCGGTGCAAATTGTCGTAGGCGCTTTGCGGAAATTACGTAAGTGAACGCGGAAGAAACAGAAAGCGTCATCGTTCCGCTCAGTTTCCATTGTCTTTGCGAGTTATGCTGAGATACTCAACAAACTGAGATAAAAGTCAAAATGATGAAAAAGTGGAAATCAGTGTGTGGATTAGAACTTGAAAATCACTCATGAAGTCTCTGACAAAGTAATATCTGTTCAGGTCATGATCATTTGGAAAAAAATACGAAAGTTCTATGGATATACAACTTCTTATAAGGTAAGCAGCATTTCGGCGTAGCTGTTAAACTCGTTATCAAGAAAGGAATATCTTACAGGTAGTCCTGTAAGTTAAACCTTTGTTTTGGGTCGAGGTCAAAATCGTTTGGTGTAGTGACAACGGTGTTGATTTATGGGATTAGACACGGCTTTTCTATAAAAAAGTAAAATGTGTGTCCTCAGGAAACGAAATAAGACACGTGTACCAGAATGTAAGTGAATCGATGTTAGCGAGTTCAATCAGTGACTTCAGTTAAAATGGGCTTTCAGTTCACTCCTTCCAGTAGTAATGAGTTATTTAGTTTCTTGGTAAAATTGCTTGCAAGGTGAATGTTGAAAATGACAGTTTTCAGGATCATTTTAACAACTTCAGTTATGGCAAATGCGCTGCTATGCTTCACGTTTCTTCCTACTTATTTTACGGGAAGATACCTTTGTGTAAACAGCTATATGTTCATTCTGAGAACTGGTAAAAAGGGAGAATATATCTCGTGAAAATGAATTTTGAAAGACTGCAGATCAACTGTTCCAGTTGTCTCAACAACATAATTTCTAAAATACTTAGAGACAACAATCACGGAAGCCAAAGTAAATCTGTGTAGCAAAAATAGTGAAAATTTATTTAAAAAAATAGAAAAGTAAACGCAAAGTCAATCTTGATTACATTACGTATTCCTCATAGCCCGATATAATGATTACACATTAATAGTATGGATACGTTAATGTATAGTTTAAACTAATCTCCTCAAGTAATCGGGACTGGATTGTCAATGCCGCTCCATACCAATAATATAATTACATAACATACATGATAACAACACTTCATGTTCCGCTCGTCAAACGTCAGAATAAATTTACAGTTATCAAAGCAGACTAACAGGCCCACTAGCTGTAAAAAACAAAACAAAAACAAATAAATTAATAAATCCAAATGAATAGATGGAATACTAAAAACCACCAAAATATGCACGCCCCCTTTAAATAGGTAGAGTGCAAAAGTGGCAAACCGGTAAAATATGCCAAGATTCAAACTCAAAACTATACAATCGTATTTTACTAGATAAATCAGAATGGTCTCAATGTCATAATGTGGGTAGTTACAGAATCGAAGCAAAATATTGTACATATATGTATCATGAAATAATAATTTATCAACTGACTAACACATAAAAAATACTCTTATGATATGTATAACATCACATTTGAGTAAAAAAATGCATGCGTTGAGCGTGTTAGATGTTTTAAAGATCAATGGAATAGGTAGAAAAGGACACCCCCACTTGGGAACTTGGGAGCAGAGAGACGCCACGGTTCAGTGGTTACAGCTATAGGGCCTTCTGTGCTCTCTGCTCAATATATTAAGGGTGGTGATGTAGATGAAGGTTACGCAGGAAAAGTAGGTGTTGTGGGTATACTACGTCAACAGGTAGCTGTGCAGTCAACCAGATAGTTTGTTGTTTTAACCTGTCTGACAATTGTTACGCCTGACCAGGGAGACAATAACAAGCTGATGTTAACACATGTGATCTAACGATAGTTTTGCGTTCTGTAGCATGTTTTGGAAGGGATGGCCGTGATGTATCATTTATTCTTTCATTCATTCACATATGTACTTCTTTCTTTTATTATATCTTTCTCATTCATTCACATATACTTCTTGCTCTTCATTCATTCATTCATTCATTCATTCATTGTAAGATTTCGACTGATACAGTAAACTGGCTGAAGTACTGTTAAACGCAGCCTAAGTTGCGATGGAGACGAATCAGGTCACTGTGTGCATTGGAGCATGAGGAGGCGCATACTAATTAGTACAAATGGTAAAGAAAACAAGCGAGTGACCTACCAAGGTAGGTACACTTAAAACTACTAGGTAGATACATTTGGCGAATGTCAGTGGAATTGACAAGACATATTTCAATACAGTTTAAAGATCTCACAACACCGTTTATTAATGTGTCCCAGCATAGTCACTGGAGTTTGGTCACTCTTGATTAGGGCTTTCACAAATAACTTCAGCTTCATAGATATAGGTTGAATTTTGGTATATTTATAGAATACCTAAATTCAAAAGAATCTCAAGGCTTAGTATTCTAAGTGTATTGTATATGTTGCTGGAAGTAAAGCTCTGTGTTCGGGACCCGTGAAGATCTGGAGTAGAAGAGGGCCTCAACAACCCATGCTTGCCATAAAAGGCGACTATGCTTGTCGTAAGAGGTGACTAACGGGATCGGGTGGTCAGGCTCGCTGACTTTTGCTGACACATGTCATCAGTTCCCAATTGTGCAGGTAGATGCTCACACTGTTGATCACTGGATTGCCGCCGCCATATTGCTGGGATATTGCTGAGTGCGACATAAAACTAAACTCACGAAATTAAACTGAATTTTCATTAGAATTTCATCTATTTTTAAACCATATGTTTGCAAAATAAAGAAAACGAGCAAACGAAAATATTTTCGTCCACGAGAGAGATTAGTCGAATTAAGACCGGAATGATTTCATTTTTTTGTCGTGATACTTATAAACACACTTTCATTCATAAATTTACAACCCCCAAGACAATAAAAAAAAAACTATGAAAATTTAAGTGGAAATCCAGATCCTATACTTGTTACAAATTAGCAGAATTAAGTCAAAATGAGTTGAATTTTGTGCCATGATACTTACAAATATATCCTCATTCATTTACAAAATCCAAAACACGGGAAAAGATGTATTTTGAGTAAAAGTGATTATTCTGGCATGTTTTAAAAAAATCTTCCTAAAGTCGCAAAATTAAGTCAAAATCAGTTGAATTTTGTGTCATGATACTCACAACGGCACTTTCATACATTTACATCCTCCAAAACATTAGGAAAGATGTATTTTGAGTGAAGGCAAATATTCTCGCCCATGGGCCAAAATGTCTTTCTCCCATGGGCGAGAGTTTTCAAAATTGCTCTCATTTAGAGGAATTAAGTCAAAGTGAGTTGAAATTCCTGTCATGATACTCATAAATGTACTTTTATTCATTTACATCCTCCAAATATTGGAAAAGATGTGTTTGGGGTAAAAGGAAATATTCTCGCCCATGGGCCAAAATGTTTTTCACCCATGGCTGAGATTTTGTTAAATAGCTCTAAATTAACGGAATTAATTCAAAATGAGTTGAATTTTGTGACATGATACTTATGAACATACTTTCATCCATTCACAACCTCCAAAACATGGGAAAAGGTGTATTTTGAGTAAAAGTAAATATTCTCACCCATGGGCCAAATGGTTTTCGCCCATGGGCGAGTCTTTTTGAAAAATCACTCTTAATTAGCCGAATTAAGTCAAAATAAGCTTAATCTCGTGTCAAGACAATAATAAATACACGTTCATTTATTGAAAAACTGCACAGCCTGGAAAAAAAACATATAGATTCAATGAAATTAATTATTCTCGTCCATGGGCCAATATGTTTTTCACCCATGGGCGAGATTTTTCAAAATCGCTGTCAGTTAGCAGAGTCAAGTCACAACAAGCTGAAATTTGTGTCATGATACTTATTAACATTTTTTCATTCATTTACAACCTCCAAAACATTCATTCTGGATGAAATGAAACACTTTCGCCCATGGGCCTGCCCATGGGCCTACCCATTGGCCACTGTTCGCCCATGGGCGTGCCCATGGGCGAGCGAGTTTAAATTTTGAGTTTTCGAAAAATTTTTTTTTCATTTTTTCATCCTTAGCACACATACATAACAGCTGCCTGTTTAATTTTGCGAAATCCCTTGTGAGAGAGTGGCCACAGTGCTGAGAGTTTCTGGACTATTGTGAGTCCAGAATTAAATTGTGACGTGTTATATAGATTCCGTGCACAGGGCTTGGCATGACCAGCCAATTGGTTGAACCGGGCCCATTCAACCTCCCGTCTAGGTGAACTAGGGCTCGAAAGGGTGTTTTGAGCAAAGGGAACGCGTTCACAGGCCCCCAGTGCCCTAACCCCCAGACTCCCGTCCTCCACACAGGGCCGCAACTCACGGCAAACGGGTTGGTGGACCAAATATCCACCCGGGTCCACAACCGGGGTGTCGGCGAGCTCTTCGCGTTACCCAGCACCCACCACGAGGAGGTGGCTCGCCACGGGTGCCTTGTCTGGTCTAGACTCGATTATTTACAGACCGTCGCCATATAGCTGGAATATTGCTGAGTGCGGCGTAAAACCTCACTCAGTCACTCACTCAACTTTATAGTTCATACTTATAACTGTCTCAGTCTATATCATACAGGAAAACATGGCAGTCTGACAAGTGGTAGTCAAAGGATTTCTCCTGTGTACCCCTCTGCAAATTCCATGCCGGAAAGATAAGAATACATGTACATTATATATTTTTCTTCTAGGATTCTTGTATCGTTGCTTATCTGACTCCCCAACTCCTAAAAACTGCCACTCACACAGGTTACCATGTACATTGTTTGAAATGCAGTCTTACGCCATAATTGATGCGATGTCCAATTTCTATTTTGTTCAGCTTAAATGTGTTCATGCAGCAAACAGTTATACCCTATATAGCTGGTGCTCCAACCGTTGCGACAATCGGAACTACTCAATATGATAGCGGGTAACCTTCGCCATGGAGACGACACGGAACAACACATTACGCAGTGTTTTCGTTGTGTCACATTAGTGAATGCCGATGATTGGTTAATGCGTCTACCTCGTGCTCTGTTCCTTGCGTGGGGTACTGATCAATGTAATCGGGGATCAATACGCGGAGACAGTCTCAAGATCTTTGTGACGAATTCAACTGTGCTGGTCAGTACAGCGTTTTCAAGACGCCTAAATAGAAGAACCCCGTTACACTGTAATACGGGCAATCTATGCTCCACTCCATACTGGGTAAGTACATTTTTATACAATAGTTTCACTCCACATTAAACAAACTCTGAATGCGTTAGACGTCATTCTATAATCAAAAGTGTAGGACATGTGACCTTTAAATTAACCTGAGTGGGTCAATTTTGTTTTTAGATATATCCCAGCAATGTCATGGCCCGAACACCAGAAATTTGCTTCCCATGTGTGGAATCGAATCAGGGTCTTCGGCGTGAAAAGCGTGTAACGTCACACAAAGATGGCGCACGAATCAGGTTACGTAATCTCCACAACATATTTGAGGTTGCATCCTCCACTAGCAGATAATGTTTTAGAGGTAGAGTGTCAGCACAGACCATCACAGACCTGACCTGTCCTGACTCACTCTCATCGTGATCAACGTCCAGGAGGGCCACTGGAACTGAATTGGTCGTTGTTTGCACTGCACCTAGCCAATAGCCGATATAACCGGTGCTGATGTCATGGACTGACTTAACCGTTTCCCAGATTTGAACCAGTCGAGCACATTTAGGATGAGCTGGAAGACGAATGAAACCCAGACTTTCCGAGAACTTGGACAAGCACGACTTCCACTTAGAATATTTTGATAGGTTTTCCTGTTAACAAGGAGACATCGCGTTGATTTCACGGCCGCGATAGGAGGTCACGCTCGTTATCCTGTTCCACATGTTTGATCAGCGTGAAGTTTTGTGGGCATAGTATGCCATGTATTATGTTTTCTTATTATTTTATTTTCAAGGAAACCAAAGTCTTCCATAATGCCGATCATTACAAAATGACGTATACAAATACATGAATATAATCAGAAATCCAAGATACCATGAAGTATATAGCATCATAACAGACACAGCATATTGTATATTGGGTCATATCCGAAGTATGTTATATATATCGCAACATCCGACATAAGTTGTATACAGAGTCATATCTGACATATCTAACTGCATGTACCATAGCATGTAGTATGTAGCACAATATCTGACATATATATATTGTATATATGCCCACATCTTACCGTTCTTGCTGTATATTGCATGGCACTGCACATACCATATTGTATATTGTACCACATTCGACATATCATGCTGTATTTAGCATAACAACCACGTGCGCTGTTGTATATATCGGACTTATCATGTTGTATAAAATGGTACATGGTGTTGCATCCGACGTATGTTATACATAGTCACCACATCCATAATATCACGCTATATACAGTGTTATACCTGATATATCATAAAGTACACGTCTTAACATCATAGCATTAACATCGGATGAGTCATGTTGTATATAACATCGTGTACGACATACCATATTGTTTATATCACTGCATCTGACATACCATGCTGTATATTGCATCACATCCAAAATATCACATTGATTATTGCATTACATCTGATCTATCATATTCTATAACGCATCACATCCAACATATATTGCATATTACAAACACATCCGACATATTGCGTTGTGAATAGTGCCAGCTATAACATGTCATGTTGTATGTTGCAAAAACATTTGACATATCGCGTCGAATACTGCACAATATCCGACATACCATGTTTACATAGCACCACATCTGACATATCATGTTGTATACTGCACAACACCCGACATATCATATAGCATATACTGTCACGTACAACCATCCGTGTTATACATAGTGTGTTATCTGACATATACTGTATATAGGTCTTATCAAACATATGGTATATAGCATATGTTATATATGGTGCCAAATCTGATAAATCATGCACAGTCTAGTGTCACATTGAATGTGTATTGTATATTGCGCCCTATCCGACTTCTGTGTTATATATTGTATCATATAGCCCCTCCATGCAGTATCTTTCCTATAAACGTATGCTCCAATCCACTTTTCATTGTCTGTGTTGCTACCTGGTTGATAGCAATAACCATTTTCATAATGATGAACACTCTACTTCTAATGTGGGCTTCAAACTAGCAAGTTCTAAGTTGTGTTGAGTATGATATAGATAACCTTTCTTATATTGATCATTTCAGTCACAAACATTGTAAAGATGGAGAGAATGTATGTTAAGAGTAGACTTAACTAACACGTACATGATTTACATATGCACTCTCTAGTGGACAGCGCATCAGACATAACGTGTTCGTCTTTCATGATCCTAAAGAAGAAACAAAAGGCACGCAGCAGTAAATTTTGTTTGACGTGTAATCGTTTCTATGGTGTTTTATTTGGTATGCATGCAATTGCACACACTTGTAGCCAAACCTCGAGTTATTGTTTGTTAAACTCTTATGAGTGTGTGCGTGTGAGCCACTGATGGTACAAGTTAGTAAAGTTTACAATAGCTTCAAGTTGGTTGAACCGACAAGGTACGGGGTAGAATAGGCCTTCAGCACCCTATGCTTGCCATACAAAATCGACCATGCTTGTCGTAAGAGGCGACTAATTGGATTGGGTGGTCAGACTCGCTGACCTGCTTGACACATATCATAGGTTCCCAGTTGCACAGATCGATGCTCATGCTGTTGATGCTCATCACTGGATTGTCTGGTCCAGACATTAATATTTAGAGACTAAATTATATAGCTGGAATATTGCCGACTTCGGCGTAATACTAAACTCACTCACTCACTCACAATAGCTTGGTTCCTTACGCCTTAAGTATCGAGTACAAGATTGAACAAATGAAACAATACATCTGTGACAAAATCATATGTTGGAAATTCAGACCTTAATAAAATTGTCATACCCAGAATATACTATCATTCCATTACATAACCATACTATACAAGTATTTCACGTGTCTGTGCCATACCTGTACCGATTCCTGTGACAGTTACAGATTGTTCGTAGCCATAATGATAATGATCTAACTTTACTTCCTTAAATCTTTTTCAGATTTTTCAACTGTGACTGTGCAGGATACACGATGTGTTCTTTCAATAAAGGCTTCGAGGCTGTGTCTGGCTTTTTCCAGAGGATTTTCAGAAAGATCGGAGTTTTCATTGGTACCTACCCAGTAGTCCTGATAATTATGTCACTCGCCCTAACCATTGGTCTCAGCTGTGGTATGATAACACTGACCAGCGAGTCTGACACAGAAACGCTGTACACGCCCATTAACAGCCGAGCATCACAAGACAGAGTTCAGTACCAGGCCACGTTTCCCGATGCCACGGGAAGCAACTACCGCGGATATGCACTGTCAGATCTATCCATGTTTGGCCGACTCCTTGTGAGCAGTGCTACAGGTGGGAACATACTGTCCAATGCATCGTTAGAAGAAATACGGAACCACGTCAGAACAATAAAACATGTCAATATTACATATAATGGCGTGGTGGTCAAATATGACGATATTTGTGCTCGACAAAATGGAACTTGTTTTGCATCAGGAGAGTTCCTCACGACAGATGCTGTATATCAAGTCTATCTTTCTGGTGGAATCACCTACCCAAACTGGAATAACATAGACCTTTCAGCATTACTTGGCCAGGTTGACTCCACAGGAGGGAAACTGGTGTCTGCTAAGTACCTGAGCATTACGTTTAATTTACGAATGGATTCAGTTGATAACAAGGCAAAAGCAAGAGCATGGGAAGAGGAGTTCCTGAAGAGAGCAGCCGCGTTAGACACAACATCTACCAGGATAAATTATGCCGCCTCACATTCGTTGGACACAGAACTGAACAAAAACACAAACGGAGACATTGTCTTTTTCTCTATAACCTTTACGTTGATGATCACGTATGCCACTGTCGTTGTCGGCGGTGATGTGGTGTCATCGAGGACGTGGGCATCTTGGGCTGGCGTGATGGCGGCTGGATTTGGCATCATCTCATCGTTTGGACTTGTCAGTTTTTGTGGAGTGAAATTTGTAAATATCGTCGGCGTAACGCCATTTCTTATCATAGGTACGTTAGCTTTGTTTATAGCTACGGGTTACAAATCTTAGCCATGTAGTCAGATGTAGTATATATAGCTCACTTGAACAAACATGCTGTCTTCCGGTATGTAATTCATTTCATCCTCTTGTCGTTAAAGGTATCGGTGTGGACGACATGTTCTTGTTGATGTCGAGCTGGGCAGAAACTTACCCTCTCAAAGACGAGAGTGTACCAACCAGAATGGGGGTGACCTTTGCCTCAGCGGGTATCGGTATCACCATCACATCCCTCACGGATCTCCTGGCCTTCGTTATCGGCGTGTCATCTGTGTTTCTCAGTGTCAGGAATTTCTGCCTCTATACAGGTTTGTGGTTATAGTCGTATCTTTCTAAAACATTCTTAATATTGATTTGATCTGATTTGGTTTGATCTACATTGTTAACGCAGTCTCACCAAAAGCCAATCTTCTCGTCGGTCATGTCTATATAGTCCTTGCCTGTCCCCCTTATTTGTAAAATGGTGTTCATATCAGATATAGATTCTTTGGTTTGAAATTTATAAGATAACGTTACGTTCTGGCCTGTTGTCCTGGTTGGTAGTTCAAATGATAATATTATTACAATACATGCCTGTGTTGAGAGCAGAATGCCAGTTGTTTGACCCTCTTGCCAAACCATACAACAATGGTCAAAGTTGGTACTTGTTATCCTACCTGACGTCTTTGAGCCAACATTCTATATCTGCGTGTCATGTCCATGTTTAGCAGTGACATGAAATGAAACCCTGAACGTTACGTTTAAGCATTGCACCTCACCAAACGGTACATTTCGTGTTCCTCCCATAGCTGTCATTGTGTTTATATTCATTGTGCCTATATTGTACTTCTAAGCAGGTGTGGCCGTCATCTTCTGCTATTTATACCAGTGCTTCTTCTTCTCCCCTTGCCTTGCCCTCCATGGCCGTCGTGTTGACAGTAACAGACACTGCATGACCTGCCTCAAAACCAAATCCAGAGAGGAATTCAGGAACGATGGCGCCTCCACCTGTAAAGTGTTCTGCTGTGGGGGGTCACCACCAGCAAAGAGGGGAGAGGACGAACGACTCTTTGAGACCCTGCCAAGAAAGTACCTGCCACGAATGCTGCTGAGTATGTGGGGCAAGACTGTTGTTATTCTCATATATTGTGTATACCTTAGTGTGTCCATATGGGGAACAGTAAACTTCAAACAAGGTTTGATTCTAAAGAATCTCGTCTCCAAAGATTCATACTATCATACCTACAGCGAGACATATGACGCATACTTCTCCAGCTCTTTTCCTATCCCGTTTATATTTGGCCCAACCACAAATTACACAGATAAGAATACAGTATATCATATCGAGTCTCTGATCGATAGTGCAAAAGCAGACTCTGGTGTAGACGAGAATTCACTCATTTGTTGGTACGATTCCTACAAAGCAACAGCTGTTTATGATAACAGCAGCAATATCGCTTTTGTATCAGGGCTGAAAGCATTTCTTACAACAACCGCTGTATTTGATAATGATGTTGTGTTTGACTCATCCGATACTGCTATCAAAGCTTCCCGATGTTATATTCTATCAACAAATATTAAAGAATCCAATGCCCAGGCCGATGTGATGGTTCGAATGAGGGCTTTGACAGACAACTCACCTCTCTCTGTCTACACCTTTTACCCATCCTATATCTTCTTTGAGCAGTACGTTGCTATCCTACCCAGTACATTACAAACTGTGGGCGTGGCACTCGCCGTTATGACTGTCGTGACCTGCGTCTTCCTTCCTCATCCTCTCCTGGTTTTCCTTGTGGTCATTAACATTGTCTCTATCCTCGTTGGCATCTTCGGGTTCCTTCATGTCTGGGGACTGAGTCTCAGTTCCGTGACAATGATCCACCTCATCATGTCTGTCGGCTTCTCGGTAGACTTCAGTGTGCACGTGTGTTCTGCCTATATGATAGGGGAAGGAAGGAACAGGAGAGAGAAAGTCGAATCTGCCATTGCCCACGCAGCTGGTCCCATATTAAATGGTGGAATGTCATCCTTTCTGGGCATACTTGTCCTGGTGTTCTCAAAGTCCTACATCTTCAACTCGTTCTTCAAAATCATGTTTACTGTCATCCTGTTTGGTATGTTGCATGCTGTGTTTCTTCTCCCATTGATACTCTCGATTCTTGGACCAGTAACTAAATCTGCTGTAGGACCTCAGACTAAACCTGCTGATCATACCTCTTCTGCCAAGTCTACCTATGTAAAATGAAGACTGAGGAACGTTTCATTTGTCGATTTGATACATGCCAGTCTTATTGGAAATGGGCTGGGCAAGGAACATTTGTTTGGGCTTTCACTGTATATGTAGGGGATAACTGGACTGTTTTTGACGAATTTGGTATGTATACCGGTGGTTATATAGCCGGATATTTAGTTATATCGGAGACGCGCACCATTCACAGCTCTATTTGCAAGAGGTTCTTAGACATTCATCCTTAACAGGGGTTGTGCTGAGGATCTGTGTTGACCTCAAAATTCTGTAATGATTGACAGACCTCGTACTTCCCACGTATACCGTCATTCCATTCGGTATGCTGCATGTCATGTTTCTTCTCCATTTGACACATTCTTTTGAAGCATTCCTTGACTACCCTCTTTGTGAAACCCTTTAAGACTATGAGACGCAATTCAGTGACAGAGATCCACCTCATCATGTCTGTCCGCTGTCGACATATAGCATGTAATTATAATGAAACAGGTTCTGTGTAACAGAGGAACACAGAACAGAGGAAATTACAGAACACTGGTTATATAAAATACATATATGAACGTATATCTTAGGAAACAAGCACATATTGTCTTTTTAAGCTAGTGTCGTAAGAGGCGACTAAATTGGGCAACCTGTTTGCCGTGGGTTGCGGCCCGTGTCGGCAGGAGACGGGATCCTGGTGGTTGAGGGCAGTTGGGCTTTTAACTGCGTTCCATTTGCCCAACACACCACTTCGGCCCTTACTTCACCTAGACGGGTGGTTGAATTGGTCCGATTCAACCAATCGGCTGGTCATGCCAAGCCCTGTGCATGAACTATATATATATGTCATTGCACAATTTTGATTTGGATATTTAATTTCGGTCTTGGCCAAATTAATCATCGACTTTCCTGGTTTTGAAATGTATCTTTATGTTCTGAATTTTGCCCAGAGTCTTATGCCCAGAAGGCGGTGGCTCATGGGCCAATCTGGTGGATTAATTATTTATAATTCTTCTACTGGAGTATATCATCCGGGTATCCTTGCTGCTGTAAGCTGGAGGCCCGCTTGCTCTAGCATTGTCCTTGTGATACTCCGTGGTGGGTGGGGAGCTCGGATGATGAACCATATTATACTAACTATGGCGTATGAAACCCCAACCAAAAAACAAAACGTCCACTTGATATTGACCCTGTTGATACTGACCATAGACCGTCTGTATCGATTGAGTATTGGTCGCGTTTCGTTGTCATTGAGACTCCTGACAAGACACCGTTAAAGTTGAACCCCTTTGCAGTATCGAAGGGTATTCAAGGTATTGCTGGGGATGTGAAAAATATAAGACGTTTACGTTCGGGTGCTTTGCTAGTTGAGCGCGGGAAAAGCAACCAACTTGATGAACATGAAATCTTTCGTGGGCATGCCGGTCACGGTCTCTGCTCACAAGACCTTAAACACTAGTAAAGGTATCATCAGAGATCGAGATCGATTGTTGGCTGATATGTCCGAAATTGACATAGGATCGGAAATGAAAGATCAAGGTATGCTGTATGTCAAGCGCTTTTCAACTCGAAGAAACAATGAAACGTTCCAAACAAATACATATATGTTTACTTTCTCATGCCCAAATGCTCCAAAATCAGTGAAGGCAGGCTATTGTAACATACAAGGTGACACCTACATCCCCAACCCGCTCAGGTGTTTTAAATGCCAGAAATATGGACACGGTGTAAATACGTGCACATTGTCTGTTGTGTGTGCTCACTGTGGTGAGAAGACACACACAACGGAAGATTGTGACAGTGATTATAACAAATGCACCAATTGCTCAGGCGGCCATTCTTCATTTTCTAAACAGTGTCCAATTTGGAAAGAGCAAATGGACATCAATAAAATAAAATTTACACAAAATGTCCCCTTTTCTGAGGCCAAAAAACTGGTAAAAAGATCTGAACTTACAGAAAGTTATGCTACAGTAGCAAAAACATCATCGAGGTCTAGTTCTAAAACATCAACCACAGGCTGTCAAACTACCTTGACTTGGGTAAATTGCGACTCTCCACAGCATTTGTGCACTGCTGTATCATCACAGACTGAGGAATCACTTCCTAATACCTCAAAGTCTTCTTCTGATCACAAATCAGCATCTCGGTCACACTCAAAGTCTCAATCTACAGCTGATAGTCAACAAACAGTGAAAAGTAAACCGAAGCCAAAGTCTGATGCTTCAAAACAACAAAGTGGCAGAGCTCCTAAAGGGTCACAGAACAAAATTGTTCACAATTGTTCAATAAATATGGGTCTCTTGAAGACATGGACGTTTCTGAAAACGTCCATTCTAGGGCACATAGCTTGTCGCCCTCTAAAAGAGTGCGGGGTAGATCCCCAATAAATCCCCCCAAAAGATAGTTTATTCCAATAATATTGTACAGTGGAACTGCAGAGGATTGAGGACTAATTTACATGAATTACAGCTATTAGTCCAAGATTGTACACCTTCAGCGATATGTCTCCAAGAGACATATTTAAAACAAACAGATACATTTGACCTTCGTCATTTTAATGCATATCATTGTTTTGCACCTCCGGGTGATAGGGCCACTGGTGGCTCATCCATTCTAATCAGACAAAACGTTATTCAAAGCCCTGTTTCACTTAATACTAATATGCAGGCTGTTGCTGTGAGAATTACTTTACGTGTAGCGTTTACGCTATGCTCTCTTTATATTTCGCCGTCTTTGACGTATGCCAAAACTGATCTTCAAGCCCTGTATGACCAATTCCCGAAGCCCTGTATTATAATGGGAGATTTAAATGGCCACAACCCACTCTGGGGTAGTGTAACTACAAACACTAAAGGTAAATTGTTGGAGGACTTTTGTTCTGACAACGATTTATGTATTTATAATGATGGTTCCAGCACATATTTACACCCTGGTACAGGGACTTATTCTGCTCTCGACTTGTCATTGACAAATTCAGACCTACTTAATGAATTCGAATGGTCAGTCCACGATGACCTCCGTGGAAGTGACCATTTTCCTACTGTATTAAAAGCTGTAACGCCATCTGATGTTCCTCCATCATCAAGGCGGAATTTTAAAAAGGCTAACTGGGCTTTATATGAGACACTGTGTGCTGAAAAGCTTAAACCTGAACGTTTTATTGACGTTCCTGATGCTATTAAATGTTTTTCGGATGAATTGAACTCCATAGCTGATGAGTGTATACCAAAGTCCTCTGCAGTTCCACACATTCGAAAACCATGGTTCAACGATGAATGCAAACAAGCTAGGAAGGCAAGGAAAAAAGCAGAACATTATTTCCGTCGCCATCCTATGATGCATAATTTAAATAAAATTTAAAATTTTCAATGCTAAAGCGCGACGTACTTTTAAACAGAACAAACGCCAATCTTGGCAAAATTATGTATCCAAAATAAATTCTCGGACACCCAAGGTATGGAACATGGTCCAGAAAATCAAAGGTAAATACCTAAACCACCAAATCTAAATCTACTGTCCATCATCTTAAACATGGATATCAGTTACTTACGGATAAATCAGATATCGCAAATAAACTGGGCGCAACCCTCTCTAAACACTCTTCCTCTTCTAACTATGTACCTAAATTCCAGCAGTATCAAAAGCAACAAGAAAAGAAAACTATTAATTTCAATTCTGATACTGGGGAAGATTATAATGAAACGTTTTCTATTCATGAACTCCATACTGCTCTTGACCAAGCTCATGACACTGCTACAGGAGCTGATAACATACATTATCAACTCCTGAAGTGTTTACCAGAATCCTGTTTAGAGACGCTCTTATCAATATTTGATGATATTTGGACATCCGGGAAATTTCCTACTTCATGGCGTGATGCTATAGTGGTACCAATACCTAAACGTGGACGTGATCATACTGATCCATCCAATTATCGTCCGATTTCATTAACTAGCTGTGTTTGCAAGACCATGGAACGCATGATAAATAATCGACTTGTTTGGTACTTGGAAACAAATAACCTTATCACAGATATACAATGTGGTTTCCGTAAAAACAGAAGTACTGTCGATCACTTAGTGCGTATAGAATCATTTGTGAAAAACGCGCTGATTAATAAACAACATGGTGTGTCTATCTTTTTGATCTAGAAAAAGCATATGACACAACCTGGAAATATGGTATTTTAAGAGACTTACATGACTTCGGCTTGCTTCGGCTTGCTTTACCTCAATTTATAGCCAACTTTTTAAATGACAGACAGTTTCAAGTTCGAGTGGGTTCTACCCTCTCTGATCATTACAATCGTTATCAGGGTGTTCCACAAGGCAGTATTTTGTCTGTCACACTTTTTAGCATAAAGATAAATAGTTTATCAAAAGTTTTAAATGATTCAATTGATGGATCGTTATTTGTGGATGATTTTAATATTGCTTGTCGTGTGAAAAATATGCATACTATTGAACGACAATTGCAGTTGTGTTTAAACAAAATAAATAAATGGTGTCTTGAAAACGGCTTTAAATTTTCTAAATCGAAAACTAATTGCATACATTTTTGTCGTAAGTACAAACCACATAAAGACCCTGAACTATCTCTAGATGGCACTCCCATTAAAGTTGCCAAGGAAGCCAAATTCTTGGGACTTATTTTCGATTCACATTTTGACCTTTTTGCCCCATATTAAATCCCTAAAAGCCTAAATGCTTGAAGGCACTCGATTTATTAAAGGTTGTTTCTATTTCAAAGTGGGGAGGGGATCAGACTACCCTCCTTCACTTGTATAGATCACTCATCCGCTCAAAACTTGATTATGGCTCCATCGTATATGGTGGAGCCTGCAAAAGCAACCTTAAACTATTAGATTCTGTCCATCACCAAGGTCTAAGATTTTGTCTTGGTTCCTTCAGAACTTCACCTATAGACAGTCTCTACGTTGAGGCCGATGAACCATCTCTTACACAACGTCGTATTAAATTATCCTTACAATACATTACTAAATTACACGCTAATGAATCTAACCCTGCATATAACTGTGTTTTCAATCCCCTTTATGAGGATTTGTACGACAAGAAGTCTTCTCTTGTTCCACCTCTTGGGCACCGAATTAAACCCTTTCATTCTTCGGCCGGCATTGAGCTGGAAAACATAGCTCCCTCCCGTCTTCTTTCTTCTACATTTAAAAAATCAGAAACGAATGAATTACAATATAAACACGAATATAATCAACTAAAACATAAATATGGCAATTATAAATCCTTATTTACAGATGGGTCCAAGGACGGTGGCGCAGTGGCTTGTGTCATTGGATCCAGAACAATATGTTCTAGATTACCAGATAATAGCTCTATTTTTACAGCTGAAGCTAACGCCATATTAAGAGCTCTTAAATATACTCAAAGACACCCTAAATGTAAACAATATATAATCTATTCAGACTCTCTTTCTTGCCTTCAGGCTATTAAAAATGTATCATGGAAACATCCACTTTTAATTGACATTATTGAATTGTATAATAATCTTGCTACTGGCCAATACGACATCGTCTTCTGTTGGTTACCCAGCCATGTAGGCATTTCAGGTAACAAACTGGCCGATCTTGCTGCCAAGGCAGCACTCAACAAATCTGTGACACCACTTCTTATCCCATACTCTGATTATAAAGCTAACATTAGATCTTTTATCCGTGATCTGATGCAGAAGAAGTGGGACACCCAGGTAGGCATCAATACATTACGTGGAATAAAACCTTACATTGGTTATTCCTTCTTGGGTTGTCAGTCCAGATTTGAAGAGGTAATCATGCGGCGATGTCGCATTGGCCATACTAGATATACTCATTCATACCTACTGAAAGGTGAGGATCCTCCGTTTTGCATCCCTTGTGATGAGAGAACCACGGTCAAGCATATCCTGCTTGACTGTGTTGAATTCTCCATCACAAGGGATAAATATTTCAATGTCAAAACAATTAAGGACCCTTTTAACACCGTAAGTTTTCATTTAATTCTTGGATTTTTTAAAAGAAATTGATTTCATCATTGAATTTTGATTATTATGTTCTGTAGATAGCTGCATTTTAATTCATGGTAGTTTAGAATAGTAACTTGAACTGTTAGTGGCTGTACCCTCGAAGGGGGTTGAAGTACCGTAAAATTATTGTCCTCCTGAGAGGGTATGTAAGTCCCAAAACATTTCATGTACGTTATACTTCCACTGTTTTTAATCGTAGTATATGTGTATTTTTAATTTTTGACTAGATGTGACTAAATTGCTAACAGCTGATGATGTAAATCCAATTAGGGTCCATGCAGGTAGCAAAAGTAATGTAAGTCCCCATGGCCCCTAGTATGGTGATCTACCTTCAGTTGTTGGCAATCTATAGCCTGTTTTTATGTTGTATTGTTCGAACAGTGATATTAGTTTTAACTTTCCACACTAGTTTTAATCCCAATTGTGATATTCTAGTTGTTTTACTGTGCCTCGTTGACAGGTTTTAATAGTATCCATATATTTCATTTCAGTATTTAACGTTCTCGTCACAATATGGCTGAGATATTGCCGATGTGACGTTAAGTATTAACTCACTCACACACTCACTAACTCACTCTTTTTAAGCTAGAGGAGTCAATTTCATCAGGTTTCTTATAATTTCTTGATTTGCAGTGACGTGTCAAATTTAGGAATGTACACTATGCATCTTAGAAAAACAGTAACTGTATTGTTGACCGATTTTGTCACAGTCTGTCTGTATGCATATTTCTAATATGATTAACTCGTTTTATATTGTGCTATATCAACAGCTACAACATGCTCATGACGCAGGATTATTATTACCAAGGAAAACCTATACCGCCTGAGAGAGGCTAGAGGTTTAATAGTCACATGATTTATCCCACAGGTCACCTGCTTTCTGAACAGAGGCAATTTTGAACGAATTTTGACAACAATTTTGAGCATCCATCCATCCACACACACACACACACACACACACACACACACATACATACATACATACATACATGCACACATACATACATAGTTTAAACTTATGTGAAGACTTTCTGAATTCACACAAACATCAGCTACTTATGATGTTTCAAAAATAGATGAAGGCAGATGGTTGGAATGTTGATTATTGTCAACGATTACGTCCTCTTTGTGTCCTTTAGACGTGGAAAATTAGCATCATTTTCCACTCGTGAGTGAACATTGTAATGCCTTAAGAAAACTATATTTTCTATTGTATTTTTGTACTATATCTTTAAGTGTCTCACGGTGAGAGAGTAAAGTTTTATGCCGCACTCAGCAGTATTCCAACTGTATGGCGGAGATATGTAAAAAATCGAGTCTGGACTAGACTATCCAGTGGACGACAACATAAGCATCGATGTTCCCAATTGGGATACGATGACATGTGTCAACCAAGTCAGCGAGCTTGACCACCTGATCGCGTTAGTCGCTTCTTGCGACAAGCATGGGTTACTGAAGATCAGTTCTAGCACGGATCTTCACGGGTGGCTCATGATGAGAGACAATGGTACACCGACGCCCAAAGTATTTAAATATATGTTTCATAGCCTGTAAAGAAAGCAAACATCATTGAAAATGTAACTATTGGAGATATTATGCAGGAATGATGTATTGAAATATATATGGGCCAACGGCTTAAACACATGAATAAACAGTGAGTGAGTGAGTTAGTATTTAACGTCACATCGGCAGTATTGCAGCCATATCGTGACGAGAACGATTAATTATAAAAATACAAATGAATTACTAGCACGGACATTGTAAAACCCTGTCAACGAAGGACAGTAAAACTGACTAGAATATCACAGAATACAATATAAAACTAGTGAATAGATCTAAAACAATGTATCTATAGAGGACAGTACAATATAAAAATGAGCTATAGGTTGCCAACAACTGAAGGTAGATCACCATACTAAGGACCATGGGGACTTACAGTACATTTGCTTCCTTCATGCACCTTAGCTGGATTTACATCATCCCTTCAGCTGTTAGCAATTTAGACAAATCTAGCCATAAATTAAAAACACACTTATTCTACGATTAAAAAGCTGGAAAACTGAAATTTACGTCAAATGTTTTTGGACTTACGTACCCTCTCAGGAGGACAATTATTTTACGGTTCTTCAACCCCCTTTGAGGGTACAGCCACTAACGATTTGAGTTACTAATTTAATCTTCCAATTTTAAAATATTTATCCATTTACAGTTCGGTTAACAAATTTAATTCCTTTAAAAATGCAATAATTAAATGAGGACTAACACTGTTAAAAAGATCCTTCATAGTATGTGAATTAAAATACTGATCCCTTGTGATGGAATATTCAACACAGTCAAGCAAGATATGCCTGACTGTGATTCTTTCATCACAAGGGATGCAGAACGGAGGATCCTCACCTTTCAAAAGGTATTCATGTGTATATCTGGTGTGGCCAATACGACATCGCCGCATGATGACCTCTTCAAATCTGGACTGACAACCCAAGTAGGTGTAACCAATATAGGGTTTTATTGCATGTAATTTATTTATGCCCACTTGGGTGTCCCACTTCTTCTGCATCAGATCACGGATGTAAGTTCTAATGCTGGCTTTATAATCTGAGTATGGAATAAGAAGTGGTGTCACAGATTTGTTGAGTGCTGCCTTGGCAGCAAGATCGGCCATTGCGTTACCGGAAATACCTACGTGGCTGGGTAACCAACAAAAGACGATGTCGTATTGGCCAGTGGCAAGATTATTATACAATTCAATAATTTCTATTAAAAGTGGATGTTTACAAGAGATATTTTTAATAGCCTGAAGGCAAGAAAGAGAGTCGGAATAGATTATATATTGTTTACGTTTAGGGTGTCTTTGAATATATTTGAGAGATGTTAATATGGCGTTAGCTTCTGCTGTAAAAATAGAACTATTATCTGGTAATCGAGAAGATATTGTTCTGGATCCAATGACAGTGGCACAAGCAACTGCGCCACCGTCCTTGGACCCATCTGTAAATAAGGATTTATAATTCCTATATTTATGTTTTAATTGATGATATTCTTGTTTATACTGTAATTCATTAGTTTCTGACTTTTTAAAAGAAGTTAATGTGAGGTCGACTTGTGGCCTAACCAATTGCCAAGGAGGAGAAGAAATAAGACGGGAGGGAGCTATGTTTTCCAGTTCAATGCCCGCAGCAGAAAGAAAGGGTTTAATTCTGTGTCCTAGAGGCGGGACAAGAGAAGACTTTTTGTTGTATAAATCCTCATGAAGGGGATTGAAAACACAGTTATATGCAGGGTTAGATTGATTTGAGTATAACTTAGTAATGTACTGTAAAGCTAACTTTATACGTCGCTGCTCAAGAGATGGTTCATCAGCCTCGACGTACAGACTGTCAATAGGTGAAGTTCTGAAGGACCCAAGACAAAGTCTTAGGCCTTGGTGGTGGACAGAATCGAGAAGTTTAAGGTTGCTTTTGCAGGCTCCGCCATATACGATGGATCCATAATCAAGTTTTGAACGGACCAGTGATCGATATAGGTGTAAGAGGGTCGCTTGATCCCCTCCCCACTTTGAGTTGGAAACAACTTTCAACAAGTCAAGAGCCTTAAGACATTTAGTTTTAAGGAACTTAATATGAGGCAGAAATGTTAAGTGGGAATCAAAGATTAGGCCCAAGAACTTGGCCTCCTTAACAACTCTGATGGGAGTGCCATCTAGAGATAGTTCAGGGTCCTTATGTGGCTTATAATTTCTGCAAAAATGTATACAATTAGTTTTGGATTTAGAAAACTTAAAGCCGTTTTCAAGACACCATTTATTTATTTTGTTTAAACACAACTGCAGCTGCCGTTCAATAGTATGCATAGTTTTCCCACGACAAGAAATATTAAAATCATCCACAAATAGCGATCCATCAATTGAATCATTTAAAACTTTTGATAAACTATTTATCTTTATACTAAAAAGAGTGACAGACAAAATACTGCCTTGTGGAACACCCTGATCCTGATTGTAATGATCAGACAGGGTAGAACCCACTCGGACCTGGAATTGTCTGTCATTTAAAAACTTGGCAATAAATTCAGGCAAACGACCTCGCAAGCCGAAGTCATGTAAATCTCGTAAAATGCCATATTTCCAGGTAGTGTCATATGCCTTCTCAAGGTCAAAAAAGATAGAGACAGCGTGTTGTTTTTTGATTAGTGCGTTTTTAACAAATGATTCTAAACGCACTAAGTGATCGACAGTACTTCTATTTTTACGGAAACCACATTGTATATCTGTGATAAGGTTATTTGTTTCCAAGTACCAAACAAGTCGATTATTTATCATGCGTTCCATGGTTTTGCAAACACAGCTAGTTAGTGAAATTGGTCGATAATTGGACGGATCAGTATGATCACGTCCAGGTTTAGGTATTGGTACTACTATGGCGTCACGCCATGAGTGAGGAAACTTACCCGATGTCCAAATATCATCAAAAATATTGAGAAGAGTTTCTAGGCAGGATTCTGGTAAATGCTTTAGGAGTTGATAATGTATGTTATCAGCTCCTGCAGCAGTATCCACATGGGTGTCAAGATCACAGATGATTTCGTTTATATAATTAGTTTATGGTACTGTAAATAGATGTAGTATGGTATTGTTAGAGTGTGTTATATATTGTTGGGAGTTGTTGTTAGATTATGTTCGGTAATACTATGGGAACAGGGTTATGTTCAGGGAAGCGTGACCAGGTATGGCCAGAGAGCTGGGGTGTTAATTTGTAAACAATAGAGAGGTGTTGAGTAGCTTGGGTATGGGAGGTCAATATAAATAGTGAGGAAGGGTAGTAATCTGCACAGTCAGCCAGAATCACCCCTGTGTTCACCTGTATGGGTTCAACTTTTGTATGGGATTGCATCTCACGCTGGCTGGCGTAAGTTTTTATTATCATTATTACTTTTGTATTTATTGATTGAGTAGATGTAGCAAGAAATTGTTTTACTGATGTAGTATTTCTAGATATATGTGCATATTGTAACACTATATAGCCACAAAGCCATTCAAAATTTGAATGTTATCGTTCCCCAAAAACTGTTCCACTTTCAAATATGTAAATCGGAGTAAAGTACATGCATAAAGTATAAGACATTGACACATGTCTTACTGAGTAACTGTAGTTACTTATATTGTATTGTAGTGTCCCGGAACTGGCCGGTTATCCTTAAAGTAAGGAGAGGGGTATTATCTCCGCCTGTAAGGAGACAGACAAGAGTCTTCCCTGTTGTACAAGGAGCATGTATCTCCTAGTAATGTGAGATGTGGATGGCACAGCCATCAACCATTACACAGGCCCCTTAAACTCCGTGAGGGAAACCATCGCCTGGGTGTGAGGGATACCACACAAATACCATGACGTCACCAAGTGGAACCAAAGTGCACTGACATTCTGATTACATTGTAAAGAGAAAGTGTTCTCTCTGAGTGGCTAATTCCTTTATTGTTATTTAGTTCAATTGTTTAGTTTCTGATTGGGATTATATGTAATCATTATCTATATTAGTGAGGGTATTAGGATTTTAGTGTAGTTAGTAGTAGTAGTAGTATTATTAGAACTTTAGCAATATAAGTGGTAGACAGAACTGTATATGTAGCTAGGTTAGGTAATTAGATTAGTTAGTTGTATTTGCACCTGTAGAATTAGTTTAGTATAGGTATTGGGGTTACTTATATCTTAAGGGGAGGAATAAAGTTTTGCAAAACAAACTATTCTTCTGTTGTGGTTACTTTGGTATGTGACATTTTGGTGGCAGCGGTGGGATAATTAGATTATTTGTCACTATCAAAGGGAACCCTAATTGTGTTCTGTAGCGCATTTGATGTAGCGTTGTTGATTGTATATCGCTGCAGAATCTTTGTGTCCATAAAGAAGGGTTAGAACATACGGCACCACTTCTGCGTCCTTGAGTGTATGATTTGGAATTCAAGGGTGGAGGGTGTATTGTGGTTATTGGTCAGTTAAGGCCATTGGTTCGTCGTGAACATTTTGAACATTGGGATATATGGGAAATCACCTCCGGTTTTATTCTTGGTAGGATCCCTATTTATTCCAGACAGTTTGACTTTTTGTGTACCCTGCTTTGCCCTCATACAGACAATTATGGACATTGACAAACTTATCAAACTGGGTCAGAGTTTAGGGTATGAGAAAGATGATTTGAGAGTGTTTGTGAAAGAGCAAATGGAGTTGGAGAATGAGAAAGAAAAGGACAGGCTCGAACGGGAGGAAAGAGCTAGGGAGCGGGAGATTAAAAAGTTAGAACTGGAGGAAAGAAAGGAGAAAGAAAGGTTAGAATGGGAACGAGAGAGAGAACGATTAGAATTGGAGAAAGAAAAGTGTAAAATACAGTCAAATGAAAGAATAGAACTAGCCAAGTTAGAAAAGAGTGCGGCAGGAAATCAAGAAGGGCAGGTAGGAGAGAATAGATCGGCAGCCATTCCCAAGATGCCTAAAATGCCTCCATTTGACGACCACAATGACAATATTGATGCATATCTGCAAAGGTTTGAACGTGTAGCTACAGCGCAAGGCTGGGACCCGTCCCATTGGGCAGCTTACCTGTGTACTCTGCTGAAAGGTAAGGCTTTAGAAGTATACTCCCGGTTAAATGCCTTTGAGGCTGAAAATTACAATGCAGTTAAAACTGCATTACTTAAACGCTATGAAATGACTGAGGATGGATTCCATCAGAAATTTAGGACTGCTAAAACTGAAACAGGTGAGATTTTCACACAATTTGTAGTTAGAATTGAGAACTATTTCAACAGATGGATTGAACTAAGTGGTACACAAAAGACGTTCGAAGGTGTGAGAGATTTGCTGCTGCGTGAACAGATTTTGAATGTGACTGGAAGGGATCTGGGTATATTCTTGAGAGAGAGAAAGCCAAAAGACGCGATGGAAATGGCTAGACTAGCAGAGCAATTTATAGAAGCTAGAGGTACGAGTCATGGAAGATACAATAGACCAGTTATTCCAGGTCAAACTGACAAGCAGGTTTCCAAAGGGAAAATAGTCGAGGGTAGCGCATCAGGTAAACATGGTACTTGTTCCAAACAATTTGTTCCTATTAAGGAAAGGACATGTTACAACTGCAATCAAACTGGGCATTTGGCAGCACAGTGCAAGAAACCCAAGTTTAAAGTGGCAAGTATCCAGGTGAGTGAAGACAACACAAACATGTCTCTAATACATCCAGATAACACAAAAGTAGAGCCCTGCATACATGAAGTTCTAGATGGTGATGCAGCAACTTCAGAGGAGGTTACTAAAGCAGATGTAGCCTCAGGGAGTGTGCTTACCAAAGATCACCGCATGCCATTTTATCAGGGAAAGGTAAACGACACTCCAGTAGATGTGCTTAGAGACACGGGATGTAACGGTGTAATAGTGAGGAGGTCAATGGTAAAAGATGCATGTTTGACTTCAGAAACACAATCTTGTAAATTAGCAGATAGCAGGATCTTGACACTTCCGGTAGCATGGATTACTGTAAATACGCCCTTTTACACGGGTATGGTGAGAGCAGCATGTATGGACACACCAATCTGTGACTTAATATTAGGCAATATTCCCGGAGTTAGAGAGCCAGGAGATCCAGACTTGATGTGGGATAAGCAGGACATTAAAACAGTAGGTGCTGTAGAGACAAGGAGCCAGAGAAGAGTACGCCAAGTAGGCATGGAACCCTTGAAGACATTGGAACCTGTTGGGTTGACACTGAGTCGAGGTGAGTTCGTATCCCTACAACATCAGGATTCAAGTCTGAACAAAATAAGAAAATTAGTGGAAGAAGGTAAGATTAGGGAGACCCGACATAGTACTTCCTCTTACTTTGTGGAGAATGATATGCTGTATAGGAAGCATACTTCCAATAAAATGGACAATGGTAAACAAGTTGTACAGGCAGTAGTACCGGTTGGATTGCGCACACAGGTAATGAAGGTATGTCATGAAGCACTGATGGGTGGACATCTTGGAATCAAGAAGACTCTAGATAGGGTAATCTCACAGTTTTATTGTCCAGGAGTAATTGGTGATGTCAGAAGACATGTTCAGTCTTGTGATATTTGTCAACGTACCATGCCGAAGGGAAAGGTAAGGAAAATACCACTGGGACAAATGCCATTAATTGAAGTGCCATTTGAGAGGGTAGCTGTTGATTTGATTGGTCCATTGTATCCTGTCACAGACAAGGGTAATAGGTATATACTGACGGTGGTTGATTATGCAACACGATACCCAGAAGCAGTAGCTTTACCCAGAGTAGAGACGGAATATGTTGCCGAAGCTCTGTTCGAGATATTCAGTAGGGTTGGTATCCCCAAGGAGATATTAACAGACATGGGAGCCCAGTTCACGTCAGGCGTGATGAAGGAGGTAAGTAGACTATTGTCCATACATCAGCTTACTACTTCCCCTTATCATCCAATGTGCAATGGCCTAGTGGAGAAGTTCAATGGAACCTTGAAGACGATGCTGAAACGGATGTGTGCAGAACGACCAAATGACTGGGACAGGTATGTACCTGCTTTGTTATTTGCTTACCGAGAGGTACCTCAAGAGAGTTTGGGTTTTGCCCCATTTGAACTCTTATATGGACGCACTGTGAGAGGACCAGTACAGATTCTGAGGGAAATCTGGACAAGAGATATACCAAATCCAGAGGTAAGAACCACATATGAGTATGTGCTAGATCTTCAAAACCGTCTTGAGGAGACTATTCACGTAGCACAGCAAGAACTTCAAAAGAAAGCATGTAAATACAAAAAGTTCTTTGATGTGAAGTCCAAGCCAAGAAAAATGAAGGTTGGTGATAAAGTATTAATTCTGTTGCCCACTGATTCAAACAAACTGTTGCTGCAGTGGAAAGGGCCATATGAAATACTGGATACCTTTGGCATTGGCAATTACAGAATACAGGTTGGTAACAAGATTAAAACCTATCATGCCAATCTACTGAAAAGGTACATTGAGAGAGAGGAGGTCAAGGACACAGCTGCATGTGACGTCAGCATAGCTCAACTTGTGCATGTCAGTGCTGGTCTGGTGGATGTCAAGGCTGAAGAGGTGAGTATGTTAGACATAGCTTCACCTTCTTTAGTTTCTAAGGAAACGTATCAGGATGTAGACATTTCTGAAGATTTGACAGAGGAGCAACAAAATGAGGTGAAGGAGCTCATAAGTGAATTCAAAGATGTACTGAGTGATTTACCAGGGAAGGTAGATTGTATGGAATATAAGATCAAGCTGACATGTAATGAGCCTATACGATCCAAGCCCTATCCACTTCCTCATCATATGAGAGATGTTGTAGCTAAGGAGATACAGCTAATGTTAGACATGGGGGTGATAGAACCTTCTCAGTCACCATATGCATCCCCCATTGTACTTGTGAAGAAGCCTGACTCGACTTACAGATTTTGTACCGATTTTCGCAAACTGAATCAGGTGACCGTATTTGATGCCGAACCAATTCCATTAGCTGATTCCATCTTTGCAGGGTTACGGAACTGTAAATATCTTACCAAAATTGATGTAAGCAAAGCATATTGGCAGATTCCAATGGAAGAGAGTAGCAAAGAACTGACAGCATTTATAACTCCTGATGGATTATACCAATGGAAGGTGATGCCATTTGGAGTAGTTAATGCACCTGCAGTATTTTCCCGACTGATGAGACAAGTATTGCACAACATACCAAATACAGACAACTTCATAGACGACATCATAGAAGGAACTGAGAACTGGTCACACCACATGGTAAGTCTGAGAGCAATATTTACGAAGTTAAGACAATTCCATCTTACAGCTCGACCTTCAAAGGTAAAAGTGGGATATAAACATCTGGACTTTTTAGGGCACAAGGTGGGTAGTGGTCTAATTCGACCAGAAGGTAAGAATGTAGAAAAGATCCTAAATGTGGAGCGACCTCAAACCAAGAAACAAGTGAGAGCGTTGTTGGGACTGACCGGGTACTACCGGAAATTTATCCCAAACTATGCAGCCATAGCAGTTCCGCTAACTGATCTCACAAAGAAAGGAAAGCCAAACAAGGTAATATGGACAGAAAGCCAGGAATTAGCTTTCACTACGTTAAGAACCCATATGTCAAGTTTTCCTATCTTGAAACTACCCGACTTGAAGAAACCATTCTTGGTAAGAACAGACGCTTCTGACGTTGGAATCGGAGCTGTACTGCTACAAGAACAGGAAGGTGAGCGATTTCCAATATTGTTTGTGAGTCGGAAGTTAGTAGATCGTGAGAGAGCGTATTCTACAATAGAAAAAGAGTGTTTGGCTATTGTGTGGGCAATACAGAAGTTAGAAAGATATCTGTATGGGAGAGAATTTATTTTGGAGACTGACCATCAGCCCTTAATATGGATGACCAAGGCAAAAATGACCAATGGACGAGTGATGAGGTGGGCCCTGACTTTGCAACCCTACAGATTTCTAATTCGTGCAATCAAAGGAAGTGAGAATGTTGGGGCTGATCTCTTGAGCCGGTGTTCACCCTAGTCATACTATGTGTATGGCAGTGTGTAAATAATGTACTCTCTGCATATCCAGATTATTTGTCAGCAGTTATTTCTTATGTATTACTGTGCTATTGTACATTTAGACAATTGTGTTTTATGATATTTATGCATTAAAACAAACTTAAATGTGATCTTGAGTGTAATATATAATTGTACTTGTGTACAATTACTTGAAGAGGGGAGTGATGTCAAGATCACAGATGATTTCGTTTATATAATTAGTTTATGGTACTGTAAATAGATGTAGTATGGTATTGTTAGAGTGTGTTATATATTGTTGGGAGTTGTTGTTAGATTATGTTCGGTAATACTATGGGAACAGGGTTATGTTCAGGGAAGCGTGACCAGGTATGGCCAGAGAGCTGGGGTGTTAATTTGTAAACAATAGAGAGGTGTTGAGTAGCTTGGGTATGGGAGGTCAATATAAATAGTGAGGAAGGGTAGTAATCTGCACAGTCAGCCAGAATCACCACTGTGTTCACCTGTATGGGTTCAACTTTTGTATGGGATTGCATCTCACGCTGGCTGGCGTAAGTTTTTATTATCATTATTACTTTTGTATTTATTGATTGAGTAGATGTAGCAAGAAATTGTTTTACTGATGTAGTATTTCTAGATATATGTGCATATTGTAACACTATATAGCCACAAAGCCATTCAAAATTTGAATGTTATCGTTCCCCAAAAACTGTTCCACTTTCAAATATGTAAATCGGAGTAAAGTACATGCATAAAGTATAAGACATTGACACATGTCTTACTGAGTAACTGTAGTTACTTATATTGTATTGTAGTGTCCCGGAACTGGCCGGTTATCCTTAAAGTAAGGAGAGGGGTATTATCTCCGCCTGTAAGGAGACAGACAAGAGTCTTCCCTGTTGTACAAGGAGCATGTATCTCCTAGTAATGTGAGATGTGGATGGCACAGCCATCAACCATTACACAGGCCCCTTAAACTCCGTGAGGGAAACCATCGCCTGGGTGTGAGGGATACCACACAAATACCATGACGTCACCAAGTGGAACCAAAGTGCACTGACATTCTGATTACATTGTAAAGAGAAAGTGTTCTCTCTGAGTGGCTAATTCCTTTATTGTTATTTAGTTCAATTGTTTAGTTTCTGATTGGGATTATATGTAATCATTATCTATATTAGTGAGGGTATTAGGATTTTAGTGTAGTTAGTAGTAGTAGTATTATTATTAGAACTTTAGCAATATAAGTGGTAGACAGAACTGTATATGTAGCTAGGTTAGGTAATTAGATTAGTTAGTTGTATTTGCACCTGTAGAATTAGTTTAGTATAGGTATTGGGGTTACTTATATCTTAAGGGGAGGAATAAAGTTTTGCAAAACAAACTATTCTTCTGTTGTGGTTACTTTGGTATGTGACAATGGGCTTGATCAAGAGCAGTATGGAGTTCATGAAGAGAAAAAGCTTCATTATAATCCTCCCCATTATCTGAATGGAAGTTAATAGTTTTCTTTTCTTGTTGTTTTTTATACTGCTGGAATTTAGGTACATAATTAGAAGAGGAAGAATGTTTAGCAAGGGTTTCACCCAGTTTATTTGCAATATCTGATTTATCCGTTAGTAATCGATCTCCATGTTTAAGATGATGGACAGTAGATTTAGTACCTTTACCTTTAATTTTCTGGACCATGTTCCATACCTTGGACATGGGTGTCCGAGAATTTATTTTGGATACATAATTTTGCCAAGATTGGCGTTTGTTCTGTTTAAAAGTACGCCGTGCTTTAGCATTTAAAATTTTAAATTTATTTAAGTTATGCACCATAGGATGGCGACGGAAATAATGTTCTGCTTTTTTCCTTGCCTTCCTAGCTTGTTTGCAGTCATCGTTGAACCATGGTTTTCTTATATGTGGAACAGCAGAGGACTTTGGAATACACTCATCAGCAATGTTATTTAGTTCATCAGAAAAGCACTTGATAGCATCAGGAACGTCAATAAAATGTTCAGGTTTGAGTTTGTCAGCACATTGTATGGTATATAAGAGCCAGTTAGCCTTTTTAAAATTCCATCTGGATAATGGAAGAGTATCAGATGGGGTCACACGTTTAAGTATAGTAGGAAAATGGTCACTTCCACAAAGGTCATCGTGGACTGACCACTCAAATTCATTAAGTAAGCTGGAGTCAGTTATTGACAGGTCAAGGGCTGAATATGTTCCTGTTCCAGGATGTAAATATGTATCTGCACCATCATTGTAGATACATAAATTATTATTTGAAATAAAATCTTCAATAATTTTACCTTTAGTGTTTGTGGTCGCACTCCCCCAGAGCGGGTTGTGGCCATTCAGATCGCCCATGAGTACACATGGTTTGGGAAGTTCATCATAGAGAGACTGAAGATCAGCCAGAATAAGAGTTGATGATGGCGGAATGTACAATGAACACAGAGTAAGTGTAATGTTCAACGTAAGTCGTACTGCAACTGCCTGAAGGTTTGTTGTGAGTTTCACATGACTGTGGATAACGCCATTTCTGACAAGAATGGATGATCCTCCAGTGGCCCTATTTTCAGCAGGAGAATAATAATTATATGCGCTGAACTGACGAACGTTTAAAGAATCTGTCTGCTTCAGATGCGTTTCTTGTAAGCAGATTGCTGACGGTTGAAAGTCTTGGTCTAATAGATGTAGCTCATGCAAATTATTTTTAAGGCCTCTGCAGTTCCACTGTAAAATGTTCGAAGAAACTATTTCTTTGGGGGGTTTATTGGGGATCTACCCCTTGACTTTCGAGAGGGTGACAGACTATGTGCCCTGTGCTGGATGTTTTCGGACACGTCCATGGCTTCAAGGGATCCAAACCTATTGTATATCTGGATCTTATCTTCTGCACCTTTAGAGGCTCTGCCACTCTGATTTTTCTTACAAGTATCATTGTTTGGTTTCACTTTGGTTTTTGAAACCTGTTTTCCATAATTTCCAAGAGAGAGTGTTGGGGTAGACTGTGATGATGATTTATCCTTTGACACTGACCGAGATTGAACTTCAACTGTGACTGGTGTTTTTGATTGTGATTCAATCGTTTGTGTTGACTGGTGAGGTGAGTATACCTCAGGTGTATCAGTGTCAACCCATGTCAAATCAGTTTGGCATGATGTGGAAAAGGTGGACATAGGTGCAGTTGCTTTTTGACTCGTTCCAGCGGATACTCGAGTAACTGAGGCATATGACTGATTTGGTTCTGGGGTCTGAAGAGCAAGCTTTTTGGCATCAGCAAAACTAATATTTCTGGTGAATTTAATTTTGTTTATTTCCATCTGTTGTTTCCATAATGGACAGTCTTTAGAAAAAGATGAATGAGTGCCAGTGCAGTTTGTACATTTTTTAAAGTTACTATCACAATCTTCAGTCACGTGAGTTTTTTCACCGCAGTGAGCGCATGTTATGGAATTTGTGCAGCTATTGACACCATGTCCATACTTTTGACATTTAAAACACCTCAGAGGGTTTGGTATATAAATGTCAACGTTGATATTGCAATATCCTGCTTTAATTGATGATGGAGCAGTTGGCGAAGAAAAATGGAATAAGTAGGTATTTGTTGGTCTATTTTCAGAGTTTTTCCGGGTCATAAATCGTTTCACAAAAGTTACTCCTTGGTCCTTTATTTCCGAGGCAATGTCCAGTTCATTCATATCGGCAAACAGTTGGTCCCGGTCTCGCACAATGCCTTTACTTGAGTTCAAAGTTCTATGCGGAGTAACTGATACCGGTATTCCAACGAATAACTCAGTGGACATCAAATTTGTTGCCTGCTGTTTTCTACTACATTCTATGAGCAGAGAACCTGTACGTAACCTTTTTATGTTAGAAACTTCACCAGCAATACCATACACACCTTTTGATACCGCAAAAGGATTGAGTTTTAGAGGTGATTTGTCAAGTGTCTCGATCACGAGAAATCGTGGCCAATATTCATTTGAGTTTGAAGGTCGTCGATCATCATCATCACTGTCCAGTTGACGCTTGTTTCGTTTTAGGGGGGTTTTGTATTCCATAGTAAGTGTATAAGTTTCATCATCCGAGCTCCCCACCCACCACGGAGTATCACAAGGACAATGCTAAAAACAAGCGGGTCTCCAGCTTGCAGCACCAAGGATACCCGGATGATATACTCCAGTAGAAAAATTAAAAGATTAATGATTCCACCAGATTGGCCCATGAGCCACCGCCTTCTGGCATACAACTCTAGGCAAAAACAGACATTAACTTGGGTATTGAAATTCGGAGTCCAAAAGTTCGCCAAGACTTTAAAACATATCAAAGTATAATTTTCAAACTTTGGTGCAACAGTACAATATGTAGCACAGGGCTTGGCGTGACCAGCCGATTGATTGAATTGGGCCTATTCAACCACCCGTCTAGGTGAAGTTAGGGCCGAAGTGGCGTGTTGGGCAACAGGATCACCTAGTCCTTGTTCCAGTGCCCTCAACCACCAGGATCCCCTCCTCCACCGACACAGGGGCGCAACCCACGGCCAACAGGTTGCCCAATTTGGTCGCCTCTTACGACCAGCAATGGGGTGCTGTGGACACATTCTGTCCCGGGTCCACACGGGAGAAGAGCACTTAGCGTTACCCAGCACCCACCACGAGGAGGTGGCTGTTCACGGGTGCCTGAATAAACAGATTTGACTGACTGTATGGGTGCGTTATATACAGTTCACCATGAAGAGGAACTTTATTGACACTGCAATGTTGAAAAAATTTCGATTTCTGTATATCTGAATGTCAGTTTTGAAGTTTTCAGACACCAAATAACAATTACATTTTCCACTTTCATCCAGCGAGTTTAACATTCTACAAAATTGGCGGGACATATTCATAAGAACTCATTTTTAACAATTTAATCCAATTCGAAAAACTCTTACGACGACCAACTTAAACCCAAATAGCTCTGTGTAATACAAATTTGCCAGCACATAGAAAACGTTCGAAAAATGAAGCACTGACCATTTCAACAACATTGTAATGCGTAGTCCCCCAATATTCCAATACCACATAATACCATCGGAGTAAGTATGCAAGCAAATATGGTGAAAGCTGACTTGAGTGAACAAACTGTATAATTTTATTGAAAAATTGAAATATTGGAAAGAGAGTTTTTGCTAGCTTGATTTGCAAGTCCACCACAGGGTGTTGACCAAATTAGCACTGGTGGAAATAGTATGCCTAAATATTCATAATATGTAGCAGGTTTTAGTTCTGTACCGTCAGTTTTCCAGTATCTGCTATAGTTACCCGTTACACCGTAATATTACTTTCTTACTTACATGGAACTTGTATTAACCTAGCGCTGAGGAAGGTCTCTTTGATACATGTATTTGTTTTCAAAAATCGATTTTCCACGATTTAACTGAAACGGAGGTTGGTGTAGCTTCTAAAACTAAACAAAACTTTGCAGATATAACAAACAGATCCAGAAAGGATGCTTTTTGTTATTAGCGGGTTTGGGACATTTATGAATTTCTCAATATCGATGGAAACGATTTGACTTCAAAATGCGGTGGACAGGGTGGGGATAGATTTCTCTCACCAAAAAACCCCTCAAAACAATAACGGTTATAGGTATTAATCAAGGGCAAAGTGATACCTTTTGCTATTGAGGGATTTTGCTTCCTGTTTTTAGTCCAACAAGATGACTGTTCATAGTGGTGTGTTTCTCGACACCATAAAAACTAATTTCATGAAACTGTACACCGGTAAAGACCACGTTGTAAAATGTCGCTTTGCACTATTTGGAGTGTTAAGAACTTTTTAAGCCTGATAGTGTGTTTGTTTGGACCTTATCTTGAAAAAGTACTAAGTATTCTTTTTTGGAAGTGTGCACAAAAACAGCCTGGTTGTCAACTACTGCATTGTGTTACTATGGATTTATAAAATTTGTAATATTTCCTTTGACTTTGATATAGGTGAGTACCTGACATGGAAGTGATACTTCACAATGTTCTGTAGACAATCGAATCTTGGATAGATAATGAATGCAGTTACGATGTATGACGTGATATGATTGTGAAGGTTAAAAATGATTGTGAAGTTTAAAAAATGTTTAGACAAGTCTGTCCTTCCTGTACATCAACAGAATAGATTAGAAATCATAACCACAAGGAATGACACTTCGGCCTATTCCATGAGTCCATAATCTGCTGTTGTAACACCACAAATTCAGTGGCCTTTTCCTTTAGGTTGGCAGATTCCCATTAAGACAGTGTGTAATGAAGTGATGCAGTGTATACTGAAGTGGAATAAACAGGGAAACAGAATGGATCAGTATTAAAAGATTGACGTAAACGGTTGCAGGGAACATTTGTCCACTAACGTAACTGTAGTGGATTTTATTGTGTAACTATGGTTTTGAATGGGAAGTTAAAAATGCCTATATCACAAATGTTGGCGTTGAGAATGGACATATTGCACTGATTGTTCGTGTTAGGAGATGTGGCTGTCACCGCACTGTGGTTTCAGTAAATTTGAAATAATTCATTACACGCTTAAACACTTTACTGAAATACTATGTTCATATCAACGTCCATATATTTCATATATTTATAGATTTGCAACAGTGCTCATTTTGGGCGTATCCGGTGTTCGTGGATTTCACCGTCGTGGTCAACATGTGAACCACGTGCCTCATGAAACAGGCCATGGTAAAACTGATATTGTGAAAACAACTTCAAGCAAAATTTACAACTGGTGTATGTCATATGCCATTGAAGTTTCGACTTTTCTTCACCCTTGATCAATGACTTTAGCGTACGTAACGTTCCTATTTTTGTATACAGACAAGCGCTGTTGATGCAATTGAAGATGCAGTTACAATACGTCCATGACAGCAATATCTTTCTGAGATAAAGATTAATTCTCTTTCACAAACAAATGTGTGATGGATGACAAATTATCCTCATCTAAGCAACAAAAAAGTAATCAATGCTGAATCTCAAAAGATATGTGTACTTATTAAAACTGAAATAGAAAGGAAATGTTATTATGCTGTGAAAAAATGATAACACTGTAAATTACTCTGAACAAAGAGTGATTGGTTTATCAGCATTTCAGTGTGAAATCAGTTGCAAACAATGTTACGAGTATTGAAGCATCAATGGCACGACTGTCAACTCATTTCATATCTTTATCAATAAATACAACTGTACGTACCTAAAGCAATTTCCTAAGAATCGCAATCTCTATTGAAACTGTCATGAAATCGGAATTTTGATTGTTTAAATCAGATATTCATTAGGCTTTTCTGGACTGTTCCAGTATGGTTCATGCAAACACACATTCTGTATAAATATAAATTGGTTCACAAGTATTCACAGTATGTAAAATATTCTAGAAATTCCCTTTATTTGTATTCTTCAGTTATGCCTAAAGGGTAACTGATCTTTGGCATCCACCAATCGGTCAAACACTGGCATCCAGAGCCCCGTTTCACAATACTCTCGTAAGCCTAAGATGTCGTAACTTTTCTCGCAGCATTCCTACTTCCTGTGTTACAGTATAGGAGGTACGAATGCTACGAGAAAAGATACGAGGTCTTAGGCTTACGATAGTTTTGTAAAACGAGTTCATCAGCTGCCGTTTGACTACTTGCCAGCAGACACAACTGAGATTAAGGACAGAAGTTATAACCATTGGGACGTGTCAGTTATAGTTTTCTTCTAAATAAGGCAAATGGAGAGGTATATACCAATCTGTTGCCGTTATTTGCAAGTTCTTGATTTGGAAGCATTTTGAAGTTCCTCAGAGGATTAGGAGTTTCAGGCATCTAAACTGTATACATTAGAAAACTACTCCCTTTCTGCCAGTTATGTTTGTTTGTACAAACGTACATCTGTTTGTTACCGTAAACATCTGACAAAACTTGGCATCGTCTCTGAAGGAAAAGACAACAACAACAACAACAACAGCAAAAACTCCCACTAATTGTGTGTATTTCCCTCTGACATTTTGACCCTGAAATCTGAGATCCTGTATAACGCCAAAACTCCCGTCAGATCTGATGACGATACAGATATTTTTAGTATGCTGTTCCAGGAAACACAATGCCTGCCCGCCTTCTCAGAAACGTGGCTATGGTAATGTCATACTCTGGTTCTTCCTGGTGCGTGTTGATGCTATCAGATATTGCCTGAATACACTGTAAGAGTCCGTTCTATAAGGAGAAAAGAAAAACTATAAGCACAACCAAGTCTACTGTTCATGAATTCATGTGGGCAAAATCTGACACATGGTCTCAGCGAACATTGATTGTGCAGTCAAGTACACTTGGAACGTTTTAGTAGATTTAATATGGTAGTTACATTACAGAATGGCGAAAACGTTACTTCCAGTGTCAATATGTGAACTTACATAATTACTGGTCCCTGTTACTAGTTCAGCTGAGAGCCGTCTCCCTTGAATAGGAAACAGCTCATGTTGGAAAGGCTTTTAAAGAACCTCAAAATATACAATCATGACAGCGTAATAGTTATCTGAGTACAGTTGTTAAAACTTTATCTTGTTTTAAAATAAGAAATGCTCACTCACAAAACTCCTCTTCCATGGTAACTGTGAACTCCATGCTTGTGGGTGTCAAATAAAAGGACCAGTCACTGGATCACATTTCTCTTTTTCACAGATGCATAGACATTTACACAATAACTGACAACAGATTAAATTGTCAGATTTAAAGGAGGAATAATCAGTTCACTTAACAGTTTTGTGCCTCGAGGCAAGTAATTCAGCTTCATTCTATGAAAAATATGTTTTGTTATCTGTTTATATGTTTTCTTTAACCAAAATAATTTCTGCCAACTTTAATTTTGTCTTCTATTAAATTTAAATGCAGACATTGCTTCACATATAGGGTTAAACAAATTTGGCTGATGTCTGCAAATTGCAAAATACTTTAAAATATATTTTAATGGTAGTAAAGAATTAATAGCACAAAACCATACAAATTGATATTATAACAATCTGAATTTAGTGGCTTGCACGTTTCATCAAACAAATATTGTGTGAAATTTTAAATTCTATTTATATATGATTGATGACATTTGGAAACGCAATGAAAATTATGGCGGCCATCTTGAAACTAGCTGCCAAAGTGACCTTTAGCTGGACATGTGAGATGCCCATCACATGATTTCATATAGTAGAGACATTCGGCTATTTGAAAATCACAATGGAAAAAATCACAAACCTCTCAGTTTGGTAGTCAAACGTGAAATTCAGGGGTCTGGCTCATGAACTACTACATGCACGTGCTGTTTATAAGAAACAGAAATTATTTGGTAAATAACAGTCGGAAATGCAAAAATAAAAACTCCATAAGTATTCACACATTCACACCGCGTCCGCGGTTAAATAGGATTAAATAACTTGTCATTACGAGATCCACGGTCTTCCTTGAAACTATTACGAACAGCTGATAGAAGGGATGGAATGGGACAATCGGCTGAAAATGACGAAATTCTTAACACACCTAATGATAGGTGCGAGAGAGACAAAGCGATTTCCAGACTGAAAAAAACCCCGCAAAATACGTGGAATTGACAATGTATTACTGAATATTTCAAACATGCAACTGATGATGTCTTACACATGCTTGTTAGCCGTTTCAGTCTCATTTTAGATACAGTGTATTTCCCACGAATCGGGTTTGAAGGAATCATATTCCTTATTTGGAAGGGCAAAGAAAACCCGAACATCCTTATAACTACCGTGGTTTCACTTTACTCCATTTTTACTAAACTGTAAAAAGACATCGACGGGAAAAGATTGCCCTTAGTCATTATTTTAGCCTCCTCTAGCTTCATTCCCATAGGGGTTTAAAGTATTGTAAAATGATTGAAATACTGCCGGTGTGACATAAAACCAATCTTCAAACTTTGTGTCATTCAATCATTTTTAGATGTAACCGATAATGTGAATGTCGTTGTAATGGGAGTTGTTTTGCATCAGGAGAGTTCCTTGGAACAGATGCTGTATACCAAGTCTATCTTTCTGGTGGAAATACCTACCCAAACTGGAATAACATAGACCTTTCAGCATTACTTGGCCAGGTTGACTCCACAGGAGGGAAACTGGTGTCTGCTAAGTACCTGAGCATTACGTTTAATTTGACCCGTGAAGGTCCCGGTGTAGAATAGGCCTTCAGCAACCCATGCTTGCCATAAAAGGCGACTCAGCTTGTCGTAAGAGGCGACTAACGGGATCGGGTGGTCAGGCTCGCTGACTTGGTTGACGCATGTCATCGGTTCCCAATTGCGCAGATCGATGCTCATGTTGTTGATCACTGGATTGTCTGGTCCAGACTCGATTATTTACAGACCGCCGCCATATAGCTGTAATATTGCCGAGTGCGGCGTAAAACTAAACTCACTCACTCACGTTTAATTTGCGAATGGATTCAGCTAACATGAAGGCAAAAGCAAGGTCATGGGAAGAGGAGTTCCTGAAGAGAGCAGCCGCTTTAGACACAACGTCTACCAGGATAAACCATGCCGCCTCACAGTCGTTGGACAAAGAAGTGCACAAAAACACGAACGGAGATATTTTGTTCTTCTCTATAACCTTTACGTTAATGGTCAGGTATGCCACTGTCGTTCCCGGTGGTGATATGGTGTCATCGAGGACGTGGGCATCTTGGGCTGGCGTGATGGCGGCTGGATTTTGCAATCATCTCATCGTTTGGACTTGCCAGTATTTGTGGAGTGAACTTTGTCAACATCGTCCGTGTAACACCATTTCTTATTATAGGTACGTTAAATTTGTTTGGAGCTAAAAATATCCGATGTGTTGTCAGATGCATTATACATGTATCTACCTCACCACACCACACATGTTTCTTATCAAATAGAATTTGTTTAAATCAGGGTACTGAAGAGGACACAGGCTTATAATACAATACAGTTGTGTGCACGTACATATTATCCAAAACAGAGTTCCTGTTTTTAAACCCATGGTAGATGCATGTTGATAGATTTTCAACAATTTGTGGACTCTTTGCTTTCAACGTTAACTCTAATTCATATTCACATGGAAGGATACGGAGAGATAAATAAGATTCTTAAATTATGAAAATACGGACAAACTGAGATAAAATGATGCTTATCTTCTACCACATCCAAATCACATAACATACACAGTTTATTTTCTCATGGAACATTATGGTATCTACCTTTTTCCATATTTTTCCATATTTAATTCACGAGATGTACATCGTAATCGTGCAATTGCTATCCTACTATTTTAATGTTAACATCAAAGAGATAATGCTCTGCATTTAGGATCTGTTTTAACAGTGCTATATTTTGAGGTTGTGGGTGATAGAGTTAACGCGGCAGTCCAGAGTTGCAAGTACATATCTTTTAACCTTTGTGTTACAGATGTAATAAATACAACAACCGCTGTATTTGATAATGATGTTGTGTTTGACTCATCCGATACTGCTAATGTTATGTATCACGGTGTTATTTACTATCCACAAATATTAAAGACTCCAACGCTCACGCCGATGTGATGGTTCGAATGAGGGCTTTGGCACACAAGTAACCCCTCTCTGTCTACACCTTCTACCCATCCTATATCTTCTATGAGCAGTATGTTGCTATCCTACCCAGTACATTACAAACTGTGGGCGTGGCACTCGCCGTTATGACTGTCGTGACCTGCATCTTCCTTCCTCATCCTCTCCTGGTTTTCCTTGTGGTCATTAACATTGTCTCTATCCTCGTTGGCATCTTCGGGTTCCTCCATGTCTGGGGACTGAGTCTCAGTTCAATGACAATGATCCACCTCATCATGTCTGTCGGCTTCTCGGTAGACTTCAGTGTGCACGTGTGTTCTGCCTATATGATTGGGGAAGGAAGAAACAGGAGAGAGAAAGTCGAATCTGCCATTGTCCACGCAGCTGGTCCCATATTAAATGGTGGAATGTCATCCTTTCTGGGCATACTTGTCCTGGTGTTCTCAAGGTCCTACATCTTCAACTCGTTCTTCAAGATCATGTTTACTGTCATCCTGTTTGGTATGTTGCATGCTGTGTTTCTTCTCCCGTCGATACTCTCGCTTCTTGGACCAGTAACTAAATCTGTCGTAACACCAACATGTTCACGTTCTAACAGCCGTCACCTCCCACTGACTACCCTCTTGATGATTAGCATGCAACAACTCGTTAAAGCACACGATGATCAGTAAACGAATATCAAGAGATCTTTTTGCACGGTGATACCGAAAATATCAATGTGTGTAGTAACTCACATCACACTATGGGTACAATGTGTAAAGTACAAATCTGGGAACTGATTGTGAGTACTGTTCAACTTATCTTTTGGTTGGTTTGTCAGTTCATTATTAAAGACAGAACACAAAAATGGAGCATCAAATATTGACTATTTAAATATTTTTGTACAATGCAAACTAAATATGTCATCTATAGGTGTGTAATATTCCGTAAAAAACGGACTTTCGATTCTGATATCGTGTCGACGGTTTCCTTCCAGAAGATTATACTTTCACTTGTTATTAATGTAAATATCGTAATATAAATATGTAAAAATGTTATGTCTCTAAAACTGTTTCATGACCATAATTATGTGACACCAACTCACCACGAAGTGCCAATATTTGAGGATTAAACACATTTAACAAACAGTTCTAACTGAGGAGGTAAAATATCAGACAAATGTTTTATTCAGAGATAATATACTGTAATCCATGTGATTTGTTGACGTTTTTATCCCAAAAATTCTTGTTAAGATTTCTCACCGTGTTGTCGGGGTGTAAAGTGTATCAGTTGCATAGCATCGCTTTTGTCAGGGCTGTGTCTTTGGTGCACATGTTATCTAAAACACTGTCAGCATCAGTGAATAAATCTTTAAACTTAGAATACCACTCATCGATTTTATATTGTAGCTTTGAAATTATTTTCCATTTAACTGCTATTTCATAGACAAAGTTGCTAAGAGTCGTTAATGCTATTTGCAACATATTGTTTCATATATTACAATGCTCGTTTCGGGCTTGGCTGTTTCTTTCTCTTTTTTCGCTGTTGATTTTTTTGTTTGTGACTTCAAATTGTCAAATGTAATGTGTATGAGGTGACGATCCTACTGTAAAGTGATGCGTTGTTCCATTCCAGTTTCACGAAACTGTTACAAAAGTTTCCCGTCACTGTTTCAAAACTTCCTACATAGCCATGAATTCGGTTTTTAGATCTCACCCAACCAATCATGTATATCATGTGTTCTGGAACCTTTTTAACAATCAAGCGTGTGGGTTGACTGACAAAATATCCTTCTCTAGCAAACAACAAAACACCCACCAGAAAAGAGTTGCAATACAATGTGTACTTTCTAAAACTAAAATAGATAGAACATAGAGATTTATCTGGATTACATTTTCCTCTTATTCTGTAAAAATAACCTATGGATGTAACCCAGAAAAATCTCTATGTTCATCAAAGTGTCTGTCCACTAAATATTGGGCCACTCCAGTCGCCATCATACCAACGTGACGAAATCAATGTTTACAAATTGGTTGCAATTAACGTGTTTTCCACAACATTCCTATGTCCCCTAGAATGGTGATGTACCTTCTGTTGTTGGTGATCTATAGCCCGTTGCATTCGGTATTGTCTGAAGTGATATATTTTTACGATAGTGTACTAGTTTTAGTACATTGGCTGTGACTGTGGGGGTTCAAGTATCTAAACGTATTGTGCCCCTGAGATGGTAATGGTACATTTCATTGAACGCATTGTTACATCTGCCATCGTTTTAATAGTAGGTCATTGGTTTGTTTTCAATGTCCGGTTAAATTTGTCAGTAATCAGCAATACCTGAAGGATGGTTGTAAATCCATTTGTTCTGTCCTTCGACCACGGGACTTTATTTGGTACAGACTTATGGTATGGATTGTTCTCGTCAATATGGCTGATATATTACCGATGTGACGATAAATATTAACTCCCTCACTCGCGTATTTACAGTTGATGTTATTCAACCACAACTGGATGTTTCGGAGTGTGATTTGAAGCAAAATGAATTCATTAGATGGGCAAATGCTCACTATAGATAGTCGCAGTGTCATAAAAGGCCGCCAAAGACAAGGGAACATTCGTCATACTGTAAAAATTCAATTCAGTCACAGGTTCTCGGGCTTATGATCTTTGAAATATGATACATCCAATGTTTTGTAAACACAGAAGCAGGTGACATCCTGGTCTCTGCATTCGTCCAATCAAATCATCAAGAAAGGTCAACGTGACCTCAAAATATAGGTCAGTTCGCGTCGACAGCTTTTAGGGGTATTATTAGCCACACAAAGGTTTCCTGAACGGTAAGAACTGCAAATGCGTATTATGACGTAACTCTTCCGAGAAAGGCACAAAACACTCAGCCGGAGACATGAGATATATTTTCGTTAACCCGTAAAAATTACGAATTCAGCACAACAGGAGCTAATTTAGCAATAGCAGTGTAGGTTGCATGCAGGGTAATGGCATGTAATACATTCCAAGCAGCTGGGATAATAAATGGTTTAATTTGAACTTGTTCATTGTTGAATGACGTCAGTATTGTGCAGCGATTTGCGCTTATAGCTCTCCTTGAAGGAACACCCAGCACCCTCGTACTCTTTCCCTACATGTTCACGCAGGCACATCGTTCCTCACTCCTCAAATATACTCACATACATTCATGTCAACACTCACATCAACTCTCGCATTACCACAACACTACAAATACACAACAGGTCATATAACTATATTATTTACATTGAAGATGGAATAAACAATAAAAAATCATTGAAAGGACAAATCAGTAACTATTAGTGTACACTGTTCAAATCACAGTCGATGTTGTTGTCACCATATGTGGGGTTTCAGACAGTTCATTATTTCTGTGGTATATTAGGGGTCCTTCCTCTGCATGTAATTCTTCAAACACTTTGGAGGCATGTCACTGTGATCCCTGATGATGAGCTAGTACAGCCTTACTGGCGGGGCACGGCACGCTCCCCAGACACACAGGTCAGTTCAAATACACGGAGGGCATGTCAGGGTCGATCCCTTACGATTGGCGGGACAGCCTTTCGGGGTGTAACACCCATCCCGGACACTGAAAAAAACCAAAAAAACCCAAACAAACAAACAAAAACAAACACCCTGTACATACAATAGTCTTTTATACTGCACACCTCAGACACAAAAAGTAGCTCAACGCTTGCATCACTGCCGTTGCTCACAAGTCCTCACTCCAAACCTGTCACCCTGTAAATTTAACATTCAACATACATTATAATAATTGTGATCCACTTATACTGTCTTGTCCTAAGTTGAAATCGAATGTTAAAGAGAGATGCTAGTTTTCAGTATTGAATCTGCGTTCTTCTAGTTGCTTTTACTGCCCTTAACTAACAGGGTTTTATAATTTATGTTTATTTTTGGTGCATGTACAACTTGTTTTCATCACGATATGGGTGAAATATTGCCGATGGGACTGTAAATCTGAACTCTCTCACCAGCTATATCTCTCATTGTGATACTGGTTCTATAGTTTAGAGAGGAAAAATTACGATCGTTGTTCAGCTGTCTCTCAAACTATTCCCTTTAATGGTGAAATGTCACACAAATACATCCTACCCGTGTTTACTCATGGTTATATTTCTGTACTGTTTGTTCGGTAGCTGATCAACATGTTTATATGATATCGAATAAATGCTTTATTTTATGAAATGTTCTAAATAATCCTGGCAATTTTTTTGATATATTTCAGAAATATAATTTCAGAAAAATATATGCTTACGCCACAGTTGTATTCCCCTGATTAACGGGTGCACGTGTAAACACATCCGGGTATAAACTATTGAGTGGGCCATATTTTACACATCCGTGTTAATATCAGCGGGAGTCAACCGATAATTAATATAGGCAACGGAAATGGATGAGTGAGAGAATTCAATTTTGTGCTGATTTCAGCAATATTTTTCCAAAAACGGCGGGATATATAGTAAGGAATTGGTAAGGAATTGGTAAGGAATATAGTAATAATAGTAAGGAATTGAACCTGGATATTCAGCAAGACGAGATATGCTTCAAAGGGAAAAGTGAAGCATTAATAAATACTACATTAAGAATGCTGTGACTATGAAGACATGTTTCGTTTCCGACACATTCCGTTCACTACTTTTAGTTTACATTTACACATTGAAATAAACTCTTTAAAAAATTGTCATTGGAGAAAATAGAATTGTCGAAAAACATTTGACACGAACCAATCCATCCTGAATCCCAACATGTGGGGAGTGATTGCCGACAACAAAATGTTTGAATGTTTGAAAAAAGAATCATTGAACAAAAACGTAACTCACGTTTATAGTGAATTGCTAAAACGCGCCTTATATGAAATGCACGTGAACCATGAAATTGCGCATAACGCTGAACCGAAGCCTATGCCTGTAGATATGTAAAGGTGATGGTGGAATCTCTTACATTTTTACAGTACTGACATCTCATTGACTGGACGATTGTGCTCAAGAAATATCATGTTCAGAATGTCATTATTGAATATATTAAGGCGCGTGGAAGCTTTGAACCATTGACTGGATTGTTGTGCCCAAAATATATCACTCGCAATGATGTTTAGAATGTCAGATTTGAATATTATCAGAAAGTAATTATGTGAGTTTCAAATTTCAAGCAGATAAGAAGCTTAATCCACTTTCATTTCTTGACACTTTGATAATTACATACACCCGCCACAAGCAACTGCTCTCGTTTGCTCTTGCAATTATTTTATATAACCACGTGCTATCCGTGTTTTTCATAGCGTGAGAGCAAACTTTGCCAGTTGCCTTGATTAGCAAATGTTGCGGGAATGCCTGTGTTGAAGACTGAATGCCAGTAAACGTACAAGAACACTTGGTGACTTCGTTTTCTTTTCAAATATACTCTCCAAAAAGTAGGGGAACCTGAACTTTCAGTTTCGATAGGAAGTGTAAACGTTAACAAACGTTTCAAGGACAGACAACTTAAGAACACACCGCCTTTCCCCTCTATCGCCACCCCTAATCTCAACGCATGATATGGACGTGGACAACGCAGTAGCCCCATACCCGTGCATTGTGTCCCCATTCTTGATATTGACGTTTTTTCAAGAAGGTCGAGAAATCAACATTGACTGACTCCGATAAATGTCCTAAATATTTGTAATCGTAAATAATAATATGAAGTTCCACTACTTCTTAAAGCTTTACTACATTATAGCAAAACTGTATGATGTTCAAAGTATAAATGGGCCCTGCTGCCCGTGTGTGTGTGTGTGTGTGTGCGTGCGTGCGTGCGTGCGTGTGTGTGTGTGTGCATGTATCAAATGTTTTAAGTTTTAATGGTAGAATGTATGGTTTTTCAATGTCCGGTCAAATTTGCCAATAAACAGCAACACCTGAAGAATGGTTGTAAATCAAAATGTACAGTCCTTCGATGACAGGTTTTTGTTTGGTTTAGATTTATTCAAGTTGAAAGCATGGATTGATATCGTTATTGTGACTGAAATATTGCCGATATGACGACAAATATTAAGTCCGTCGCTCATGTATTTACAGTTGATGTAATTCAACCACAACTGGGTATTTCGGAATGTGATCTGAAGCAAAATGAATTCATCAGCTGTGCAAATGTTCAGTTTTTGATTGTCACAGTTTAATATATGTCCGCCAAAGAGAAGGGAACATTCATCATACTGTAAAAATTCCATTCAATCACAGGTTCTCGGGGTTATGAAATGTGATACATCCAACGTTTTGAAAAGACAGAAGCAGGTGACATCCTGGTCTCTGCATTCGTCCAATCAAATCATCAAGAAAGTTCAATCTCAAAATCTAGGTCAGTACGAGCAGACAGCGTTTAGGGGTATTATTAGCCACACAAAGGCCTCCTGAACTTCAAGAAATACGAGTTCGTTTTGAGAAAAATATTCTTCCATGAAAGGTACACAACAGAAAACCACTCAGACGGAGACAAGAGATATATGTTCGGTGACTGGTAGAGATTCCGGTCAGACGAGTTCTTCAGCAAACTGTGTTATCACTGGTTTATGATTCATTCTTGGTTAACAACATGCAGTCTTGCAGATATATTCCATGAACATACAGAACATTAGAGCTATTGTCACTATAATTATAGTCATAAGACACCAACATCATGTCAGGGTTTCATTGCCACCATCTTCAGCCAACAATGTAGCATAAGCAATGTTTATGATATTTTTTGGTGCACGGCATTCCAGGTACAAAATCCCTTTTCGATTGAGGCGAATCTGCACAGTCTAGCGAGCTCACGATCAATTTAGAAATTGTGATCACACCTCCAACCAAGACGTTTGTGGCAGTCCTTTCCATTACGGTTCAGTCTCACCATAGCAAACATCGCTCTAGATTTTATGCAGCAATCCTACGCTCGGGCAGTCTGTGAAAATAAATGAAAGCTGCGGTTGTTTCTTGGCTACAAAATATAAAACACGCATGAAAACGACTCATTGTTAAACACACTGACAACGTGGCAAATAATAAATGTACCTTGGCACCCTCAAGAAACAAGATCTTGATAAAGTAAAACAAATTCATACCAGTGCACCACGGTGAGTCTATATAATGGTTGCTCTTATAATGTTAGGCATCACTGTCAAATATAATTTGTGTTACGTTTGGCTAATTTCTAAACGGAATTGTGTATTCATTCACAAAGTCTTTAGACTACCAATTGTTCAACTTCCATTTCTGAGGAATTCCCTTACAAAACGCTTAGACTAAACCTACTCCTTGTCCACTAGCAATTAGATATCCATCAAAAGTGTAAGGGGCATTCTTTGTGAATTCGTTGACACAGCCCGCCGTTGAATGATAAGGTAAATGTCCTTATACTCCCCAAAATTGTCGCATTGTTTGTTAGAGCATTGACGTCTGCATATGATCATGAAAGGAAATCAAATTATACGCAATACATTGCATTGACTTGTATCAGTGAGTCTAAACCTGTACGATGCTCCGACTGCGGTCCCTTTCATATCAGCTGTAGTGTTTTGTACAGGTATACAAAGGTATTGAACTGCCCTCTACAACATCTCTCTGGTTCTTTGCAATTTTAGCCACGTCTACTTTTGAGAAACAGAACTGTCTGTCTCAAATGGATGTCAACATTTGATATACTCTTTTAATGAAAATAATGACGGATTTGACGGAAACGCGGTGACAAGTACACCATTAAGCTTAGGATCAGTCACGAACTTAATAATTATTGAAAATACAGTTCTGGTAAATGTAACACATTCGCCCGATTCCGACACTGATAACTGGGCCAATCCCTCTAACACGGTAGATTTAGTTCCCAATATATCGACAGCTGTGAGAGAGGGATGTCATCGATTGAATCATCCCAGGATTCAGCATCTTCAATATCGACAACAATTTGTGAGAGTGTAATGTATTCTATAGTCCCAATTAGTGAGTGAGTTAATATTTAACGTCATATTGGCAATATTTCAGCCATATAGTGGCGAGAAGAATTAACACTGAATAAATACTCTTCAAAAAAGTATTACCACCCCTAAACACAACGCATGATATGCACGTGCACAACGCAATAGCCCCGTACACGTGCATGGGGTCCCATTCTCGATGACGTTTTTTCAAGTGGTGCATTCTCAACAACAGAAGGTAGATCACCATGGGGACTTACGGTACCTTTGCTACCTGCATGGACCCTAGTTGGATTTACATCATCCCTTCAGCTGCTGGCGAGTGTACAAAATGCTAAACAACACGAATACTGCGATTAAAAACCTGGTAGATTTAAATTTACATCGAATATTGGACTTACGTACCCTCTCAGGAGGACAATAATTTTACAATACTTCAACCCCCTTTGAGGGTACAGCCACTAATTCTAGCTACTAATATAAACTACCAATCATTAAAATACATCTATTTACAACACATACTATTCACAATTCAACCAAGAAATCATTTTCCTTTAAAAAATCAATGATTAAATGAGAAATAACAGTGTTAAAAAGATCCTTGACAGTTTTGACATTGAAATATGTATCCCTTGTGATGGAGAATTCAACACAGTCAAGCAGGATATGCTTGACCGTGACTCACTCATCAGAAGGGATGCAAAACGGAGGATCCTCACGTTTTAACAAGTATACATGAGTATATCGTGTATGGCCAATACGACATCGTCGTAAGATAACCTCTTCAAATCTGGACTGACAGCCCAAGCAGGTGTAACCAATATACGGTTTTATTTCATGTAATTTATTTATACCTACCTGGGTGTCCCACTTCTTCTGCATCAGATCACGGATATAAGTTCTAATGCTAGCTTTATAATCTGAGTATGGAATAGGAAGTGGAGTCACAGATTTGTTGAGTGCTGCCTTGGCAGCAAGATCGGCCATTGTGTTACCAGAAATGCCAACGTGACTAGGTAACCAACAAAGGACGATGTCGCACTGTCCAGTAGCAAGATTATTGTACAATTCAATAATTTCAATTAAAAGTGGATGTTTACAAGAAATATTTTTAATCGACTGAATGCAAGAAAGAGAGTCTGAATAGATTATATACTGTTTATGTTTAGGGTGTCTTTGTATGTATTTAAGAGCCGTTAGTATGGCGTTAGCTTCTGCTGTAAAAATAGAACTATTATCTGGTAATTTAGAAGATATTGTTCTGGATCCAGTGACAGTGGCACAAGCCACTGCGCCTCCGTCCTTGGACCCATCTGTAAATATGGATTTATAATTGCTATATTTATGCTTCAATTGATTATATTCTTGTTTATACTGTAATTCATTCGTTTTCGATTTTTTAAATGTAGTTAATGTTAGGTCAACATGTGGACTAGCCAAGGAGGAGAAGAAAGAAGACGGGAGGGAGCTATGTTTTCCAGCTCAATACCGGCCGAAGAAAGAAAGGGTTTAATTTCATGTCCTAGAGGTGGGACAAGAGAAGACCTTTTGTTGTATAAATCCACATAAAGGGGATTGAAAACACAGTTATAGGCAGGGTTAGATTCATTAGAGTAAAATTTAGTAATGTACCGTAAAACTAACTTTTATCCGTATGATCACGTCCACGTTTAGGTATTGGTACTACTATAGCGTCACGCCATGAAGTGGGAAATTTCATGAAGTCCAAATATCATGAAATATATACAAGAGCGTCTCTAAACAGGATTCTGGTAAGTACTTCAGGAGTTGATAATGTATGTTATCAGCTCTTGTAGCAGTGTCATGAGCTTGATCAAGAGCAGTATGAAGTTCATGAATAGAAAACGTTTCATTATAATCTTCACCATTATCAGAATTGAAATTAATAGTTTTCTTTTCTTGTTGTTTTTGATATTGCTGAAATTTAGGTATATAATTAGGAGAGGAAGAATGTTTAGCTAGAGTTTCGCCCAGTTTATTCGCAATATCTGATTTATCAGTAAGTAATTGATCTCCATGTTTAAGATGATGGACTGTAGATTTACTACCCTTACCTTTAATTTTCTGGACCATGTTCCATACCTTGGACATGAGTGTCCGAGAATTTATTTTGGATACATAATTTTGCCAAATTGGCGTTTGATGTGTTTAAAAGTAGCATTTAAAATTTTAAATTTATTTGAATTATGCTCCATAGGAGAGCGACGGAAATAATGTTCTGCTTTTTTCCTTGCCTTCATAGCTTGTTTGCAGTCATGGCTGAACCATGGTTTTCGGTATACACTCATCAGCTATGGAATTCAGTTCATCAGAAAAACATTTAATAGCATCAGGAACGTTCGGGTTTAAGTTTTTCAGCACACAGTGTTTCATATAAAGCCCAGTTAGCCTTTTTAAAATTCAACAGATTTTAATATAGTAGGAAAATGGTCACTTCCACAGAGGTCATCGTGGACTGACCATTCGAATTCATTAAGTAGTTCTGAATTTGTCAGTGACAAGTCGAGAGCAGAATAAGTCCCTGTACCAGGGTGTAAATATGCGTTGGAACCATCATTATAAATACATAAATCATTGTCGAAACAAAATTCCTCCAACAATTTACCTTTAGCGTTTGCAGTTACACTACTCCTGAGTGGGTTGTGCCCATTTAAATCTCCCATTATAATACAGGGCTTCGGGAGTTGGTCATATAGAGCTTGTAGATCAGTTTTGGCAAACGTCAAAGACGGCGATAAATAATAAAAACATAGCGTAAACGCTACATGTAAAGTAATTCTACTGCATATTAGTATTAAGTGAAACAGGGCTTTGATTAGCGTTTTGTCTGACTAGAATGTATTATCCGCCAGTGGCTCTATCACCCGGAGGTGAAAAACAATGATAGGCATTAAAATGACGAAGGTCAAATGTATCTGTTTGTTTTAAATATGTCCCTTGGAGACATATCGCTGAATGTGTAAAATCTTGGACTAATAGCTGTAATTCATGTAAATTAGCCCTTAATCCCCTGCAGTTCCACTGTACAATATTATTGGAATAAACTATCTTTTGTTGGGATTTATTGGGGATCTACCCCGCACTCTTTTGTAGGGCTACAGGCTATGTGCCCTAGAATGGGCGTTTTCAGAAACGTCCATGTCTTCAAGAGACCCATATTTGTTATTTTGTGACCCTTTAAGAGCTCTGCCACTTTGTTGTTTTGAAGCATCAGGCTTAGGCTTCGGTTTACTTTTAACAGTTTGTTGACTACCAGCTGTCGATTGAGACTTTGAGTGTGACTGAGATGATGATGATTTGTGACCAGAAGAAGACTTTGATGTACTAGGAAGTGATTCCTCAGTCTGAGATGATATGGCAGGGTACAAAAGCTGTGGAGAATTGCAATTTACCCAAGTCAAGGTAGTCTGGCAGCCTGTGGATGATTTTGTTATTTTAGAGGTAGACTCCGGTGATGTTTTTGCTACTGTAGCATAACTTTCGGGAGGATCAGACCTCTTTACCATTTTTTGCCTCAGAAAAGGAGATATTTTGAGTAAACTTTATTCTGTTTATCTTGATTTGCTCTTTCCAAATATGACACTGTTTAGAAAACGAGGAATGGTCGCCTGAGCAGTTGGTGCATTTTTTGACATTACTGTCTTCTGTTACTGTTACATCTTCTGTTGTGTGTGTCGTTTCACTGAAGTGAGCACACACAACAGACAATGTGCAAGTATTGACACCGTGGCCGAACTTTTGGCATTTGAAACACCGAAGGGGATTCGGAATGTACTTTTCCACACTGATATTACAGTATCCAGCTTTAAGTGATGTTTGAGCAGTAGGTGATGAGAAAGATAGGTATTAGTTTGAATAGTTGTGTTGTTTTTACGGGTTGTGAAACGTTTGACATAATACACCCTGATCTTTCATTTCGGAAGCGATATCAAGTTCAGACATGTCTGCCAGCAAGCGATCTCGATCACGTACGATTCCCTTACTCGAGTGCCAACGAAAGTGTCAGTGTTTAAAAGGTTCGTTGACTGTTGCCTTTTGGCGCACTCGATCAACAGTGCGCCAGAACGTAATTTTCTAATGTTCTTTACATCACAGGCAATGCCTTGGACACCCTTAGACACCCTTAGACACCGCAAAAGGGTTTTACTTTAAAGGTGCATTATCTTTGGTCTCGATGACGATAAAACGTGGCCAGTAGTCAATGTGTTTAGACGGTCTGAGGTCATCAACAGGGTCATTTTCAAGAGGACGTTTGCTCTTTTTAGTGGGGGTTTCATTAGCCATGGTGAGTTATTTAGGTTTCATCATCCGAGCTCCCCACCCACCACGGAGTATCACAGGGACAATGCTAAAGCAAGCGGGCCTCCAGCTTGCAGCACCAAGGATACCCGGATGATAATATTCCAGTAGAAGAATTATAAATAATTAATCTACCAGATTGGCCAATGGGCCATCGCCTTCTGGCACAAGACGCTAGGCAAAGTTCATATGATCATAATTTGGATAATTCACAATCGGAAAAGTTACAGATCAACAGTAGTGCCAAGACCGAAATTCACAAGAATTCCAAATGATATTTGTGCAATGAGACATACATAGTCCATGCACAGGGCTTGGCATGACCAGCCGATTGGTTGAATCGGGCCAATTCAACCACCCGTCTACGTGAAGGAAGGGCCGAAGTGGTGTGTTGGGCAAATGGAACGCCGTTAAAAGCCCAACTGCCCTCAACCACCAGGATCCCGTCCTCCACCGACACGGAACGCAACCCACGGCAAACAGGTTGCCCAATTTAGTCGCCTCTTACGACAAGCAATGGGGTGCTGTGGACACACGGGAGAAGAGCATTTAGCGTTACCCAGTACCCACCACGAGGAGGTGGCTCTTCATGGGTGCCCACCATACTAGGGTCCATGGGGACTTTTGCTACCTGCATGGACCCTAGCTGGATTTACACCATCCCTTCAGCTGTTGGCGATTCTGCTCAATTTAAGTCAATGTTAAAATAACACATATACTACGATTAAAAGTATGGTAGAACTAAACTGATTTTGAATTGTAGGGACTTACGTACCCTCTCAGGAGGACAATAATTTTACAATACTTTAACCCACTTTGAGGATACAACCACTAACAATCTAAGTTAATGATCTAACCTACCACGCATTATATACATCAGTCTGCAGTACATAATATTCAGAATTCATTAATGAAATCAATTTCTTAAAAAAGACCAATAATTAAATAAGAATTAACAGTGGTAAAAAGATCTTTAAGTGTCTTAGCAGTGAAATATTTATCCCTTATGATGGAGAATTCGCCACAGTCAAGCAGGACATGTTTGACTGTGACTCTCGCATCACAAGGGATACAAAACGGAGGATCTTCATCTTTGATCAGATATTTGTAAGTGTAACGCGTATTGTCAGTATGACATCGGCGCATAATGACCTCCTCAGATCTGGACTGACTACACAAGTAGGTGTAACCAATATAAGGTTTTATTTCGTGTAGTTCATTGATACCTACTTGAGTGTACCACTTCGTCTGCATCAGATCACGAATATATGTTCTAATGCTAGCTTTATAATCAGTGTATGGAATACGAAGTGGTGTCACAGGTTTGTTGAGTGCTGCCTTAGCAGCAGAATCAGCCAATCAGCTCGAAGGTATGAAAGAGAATCGGAAAAGATTATGTATTGTTTATACTTTCGGTGTTTATGAATATAATTAAGAGCTGTCAATATGGCGTTAGCCTCTGCTGTAAAAATAGAGCTGTTGTTTGGCAATCGAGAAGATATTGTTTTGGATCCAGTGACAGTGGCACAAGTAACTGCACCACTATCCTTGGACCCATCTGTAAATGAGGATCTGTATTTACTATATTAACTTTTTCATTGATTATATTCTTGTTTATTCTGTAAGTCATGTGTTTCCGATTATTAAATTTTGTTAGTGTTATGTCCACTTCTGGTATAACTAACTGCCAAGGAGGAGAAGAAAGAAGTCGGGAAGGAGCCATATTTTCCAGCTCAATGCCGGCACCAGAAATAAGTGGTTAATTCTTACACCAAGAGGCGAAACAAGGGATTTCATATTGTATAAATCCTTATACAGGGGATTGACGACACAGTTATATGCAGGGTTAGATTTGTTTGAGTATAGTTTTGTGACGATAATCTAATACGGCGGTGTGTAAGAGATGACTCATCTGCCTCGACAAACAGGAGAAGTTCTAAAAGATCCAAGGCAAAGTCTTAGGCCTTGGTGGTGTACTGAATCTCATAGTTTGAGCTTGCTTTTGCTCCAACATATACAGTGGAGTCGTAATCTAGTTTTGATCGGATGAGTGATCTGTGCAGTTGGAGGAGTGTGTTCTGATCCACTCCTCCATTGCAATTTGAAACTACTTTTAACAAATGCTGTGCTTTCATACATTTAGTCTTTAACTGTCTAATGTGCTTAGAAAGGTCAAGTGTTGATAAAAACAATACTAAGAAACATTGGCTCTTTTACAACTTTGATAGGAGATCTGGATCCTTATGTGACTTATATTTCTTGCAAAATGAATGCAGTTGGTCTTGGCTTTTGAAAATTTCTAACCATTTATGTGTCTTGTTTAAACATAACTGCAACTGCCTTTCAAAGTATGCATGTTTTGACCGTGACAAGAAATGTTAAAATCATCCACAAAAAGTGATCCATCGATTGAATCATTTAAGACCTTTGATAAACTGTTGATTTTAACGCTAAACAAGGTAACAGACGACATACGTCCTCTCGGGACACTCCTGATTGTAATGTTCAGACATGCTTATTGTAATGTTGAGCCTCGAAACTCGGACTTGAAATTGTCCGTTTTCTAAAAACTGAGATATACATTGGGGTAAATGGCCCCTCAAACCAAAGTCATGGAGATTTCCACATGGAAATTCCACACTACCATGTCGTATCATATACCTTTTCAAGGTTCACCTTTCATATACCTTTTCATGCTGTTTATTCAAAATGGATTTTTAAATAAAAGATTCCAAACGTACCAAATGATCGATGGTGCCCCGATTTGTGCGAAAACCACATTGAATGTTAGTAATAAGGTACTTAGTTTCCAGGTACCAGACTAAACGATTGTTAACCATACATTCCATAGTATTACAAACACCGCTCGTAAGTGATATTGGTGGGTAGTTAGAAGGATCAGTATGAGCCCGGCCAGGTTAAGGGACAGGAATCACAATAACATTTCTACATGATGATGGGAAATGGCAAGAAGCCCATACATTGTCAATAGTAGTCAATAATGTTACTAAAGACGATTCAGGTAAATGTTCAAGTAGCTGATAATGTACATTATCGGGTTCTGAAGCAATTTCATGAGCCTGCCCAAGGGCAGTATGGAGCTCATGAATGGAACAAAATTGATTATAATCCTCCCCATTGTCTGAATAAAAATTAATTTTCTTCTTTTTAATCGGTGTTTAGATTTCTGGTAAATGCTGGTAAAAAAATTAGATCAGGAGAAATGTTTAACAAAGGTTTCACCAGTTTTGGCAATATCAGAAGTTTCAGTTAGAGGACTGTCACCCTCCTTAAGCCGGTGGACACTAAATTTAGATCCTTTGCCTTTAATTTATTTAATCACTTGGTTGTACAGTTGATAGAACAGCGGGAAAATGATTCCTTCCACAAAGGTCACCATGAACCTACCATTCAAATTCATTTAATAAGTTTGAGTCTGTAAGCAAAAGATCTATTGAAGAATAACTTCCAGTTCCAGGATAGAGGTAAGTAGGAGAATTATCTTTGAATTTTATTCCAGATGAAATCCTGAAGGATTTTTCCTTTTGTGTTTATAATTGTACCGCCCCAAAGTGGATTGTGTTGTTCAAGTCACCGGTGACAACACAAGGTAAAGGAAGTTGATCGTATAACTCTTAAACATATGATTACTGAACACAGGATGAGGATGGAATGTAAAGAGAACTTAAAGTGAAGACAACATGCAAAGTCAGCCCAACAGCAACGGCTTGAAGACGGGTATTAAATGGGACAGCGCTATGGATTTAACGCTGCCTTACAATAATTGAAGATCGTCCAGTAGCCTTACGACCTGAAGGGGAGAAACAATGGTACGATGTATACCACAGTAAGTCAAATGTATCAGTTGACTTGAGATATTTCTCCTGCAACTCCTTGAACGAAAAGCTGTAAATCACTCAAATTTTTCTTCATTCCTCTACAGTTCCACTGGATCATAATTTGAGCATTCATTTAGGGTGTGATGTTGAAGAAAGCTCCAGGCCTTCCTTCTTTGGAGAGTGGCACTTGGAGCAGGTGCTCATTTGGCATGACAATTCCATGTCGTCAAAAAGATCACACCACTTTAACAGTGACACAGGGTCTCTTTGTCCTTTTGGGACACGTTCACTTCTGTGGGTTTTGAATAATCAACGTTAGCATTTTTCTTCTACACAAGTGGTGCAGATGTTTGAGTTTCAGATGACGATTGAGTAATTGCACCAGAAGTAAGATAATTAACACACATAGGTGCCTGTGTATTCACCCAGGTTAAGTCAGTTTCACAATCAATGGAGTGAGTGGGGGTTTCCATCACTGCAACATATGTTGACTTACTCTGCAGTGCAGTGTTGCCTCTGTAAAACTAAAATTCATGTCTGTATTGATGTGTTGGGTGGCCATTTCAAATTTTCAAACCATACACTCCTTAGAGGGGGATGTGTGTGAATCAGAACACATTGACACATCTTGGTTCTGATGCACAATATTGATCTTTGTAACTGCAGCAAAAACGGGCAGCATTATTATTAATTAATTAACTTTTGATTATGGTCGAATTTCTGACAGTTAAAACATGATTATTCTAAGGGGATTAGGAATATTCATGTCAATTTTCACGGAGAAGCATCCGTCTTTAAGAGATTGGGGTAACTTTGGAACATCAAATGTAAGCAAATAAGTGTTTGAAGACGAATAGACTTCTTCAACGTGAAACGCTTTGCCTCAACTACACCCTGCATTCTTAATTGATTTACAATATCATCCGTCGAGAGATCAGCGAGACTTTTGTCTCGGTCTCGGATAATACTTTGCTGAAGTTGAGAGACTTGTGTGGATAACATTTTACAGGAACATTCGCAAAGGGTTTTGTTTCCATGAGATTTGTTGCCTGTTCTCCTGACACATTCCATCAAAAGTGAACCACATCTAATTTTGGTTACATTCTTAACAGTTCCAGCAATGCCTTGAATTGTATTTTCAAATAGAAAATGAGAACAAGAAGTTAATCTTTTCTCACTAGACACAATGAATCCATGACAGGTTTCACATTCTAAATAGCAGAGTCTGGTAAATGCATCTTCCTCATCATCAGTGTCATCTGCATGATAACATTTTTGTCTTTTGGGGGGATTTGTGAAGTCATGATTCTATAGTTTGTGGTTCACTCCACTGGCTTCCCACCCACCATGGAGTGTCAACAAAAAAAACCCAATGTCATATGCTTGCGGGCCTCTAACAGGCAGCATCAAGGATACCAAGAGAGTGTACTCCAGTGGTAACATTGAATAAAATGTACTACCAGATTGGCGCATGAACCATCGCTTTTCTGGACAAATAAAGACTCTAGGCAAGAGTATAATAACCATATTTCCAAACAAGAACACTTGATTACCAAACCGGACCAAGGCATAAAGTGAAGGAACAGAAATTAAGTAAACAGTAAGAAACAAAATGTGTGCAAATAAAAAATCATATGCACAGGTTTGGCATGACCAACCTTTTGAACTGAACCCATTCAACCACCCCGTCTAGGTGAACAAAGGGTTAAAGGGTGTTATGAGCAAAGGGAAAGCGGTTGCAGGTTCCCAGTGCCCTCAACCCCTAGACTCCCATCTTCCACCGACACAGGGCCGCAACTAACGGCAAACGGGTTGGTGTGCCAAATATGCACCCGTGTCCACACGGGCGAGCCAGATACACCAAGGCCTGATTGCTGGTGACTGGTTGGGTTACACCCTCGTCAATTCAAGCAACATGAAGCTAGAAACGGATTGGGGGGTGGGGATTTAAATCCCGAATCTGAATATTTTGTCATCATATCTGTCCATACCAAGGTACCTATTTCAGGTGCTGGGCACTTGGTATTTTGTACATATAGTCTCTGACTATATTCTGTTATTGAAGTCCTGTGACAACAGAGGAAACTTTCCAGTTTATTACTCATTGTGCTTTGCACTTGTATATGTGACATCCTCCTGGTGCTCCACACTGTGCTTTTCACTTGCTGGTTTCAATTGTCATTCTGTAGTACTCGCATTTGATCAACTGTAAGATAGTGGTTTGACTACATCGTGTTGGTGTTTGCGCCAGCTATTTTCTGATCATTGTGACCTTTTGTTTCCGACAAATAACAGAGGTGAGTTTTCTGCACTTTTGCATCATATACTTCAACCACTTCAATCTGTGAAAATAAGTAGTGATGCAAAGTGATCCAACTCAGAATGAAGTGTGGAGATTTAAACTACACCGATCTTAAATACAACCTCCATATAGCCTTCAATGCCTTTGATTATTCACCTTAGGCCACAACTAGTGCAATAGTAAATCAGGAAACATGTTCAGTTGGTCAGTCTCGACATCATGACGATAAAGATTGGAGGAACATGAGTTGGATATTCTCCAAGATGTCTACTCCTACTGAGGGTAAGAACCGCAGAAGCCACGACAGATATGATGGCGGCTCCAGTTGGGTGCCAGACGGACGTCAGCAGCGAGAGGATACTATCGTCAGGTCTCAGCACTCAGCCGGATCAAGGAGGAGAAGGGTACTCAAGCCTGCAAACCACCAGGGGCGATCCCCATGCCAGAGTTATTGATGTGGTGGTAGACAATCCCCAAGTCTAGAGAATCGACGCAGGCGGATACCCAGTCTGGACCATCACTACAAAAATATGCTGGTTTCCGGAACACTGAAACCGAGAAGAGACGTCATGGAAACGAACATTTCCAGTTGGTTTTCAGGGAGTTTCCAAATACGTTTGGAAGTTATTTTGAGTCGTGATAAACCCATTAGTAATAATATACTAGAGATATTTGTGATTTTTTTTTTTCTTGCAAAGAAAATTTTTCATTCATCAACACAATGAACCATTTTAACCGTGCGTGACCTGATCCAGATCACAGTAATATTGAGTTCTTGAGTTAACCGAGTGCTGAGTGAAGGAAGCCATCTCTCTTGCTAAGAATCCGACACGCTATTACCCACATTACGGATGGTTTCCAGGTTTCTGGAAACCGTCATTTTTGTAGTGCATGTATATTGTAGTAGAGGATCGCTGAGTCTGGATCATTACCTGAGACCCATAAGTCCAGATCATCACACAGAAGTCCAGATTGCAGACAAGCATGCCTGCTGCTGAAAACATTGAGTCACGAGTCATTGAGTCTGACTGGCAGCTGTTCTATCCAAAGTTTTGGTACTTTGAGGAGATAGAAGGGTGGGATGATAAGAGAAAGAAGGATGAGCTGTACCTTTGTGTCCGAGACAAAGTTGCTGCCTTCTTCAACAGGATAACTGAAGGGCGACCCAGTGTGTCCTTCGAAGAGATAATCAAAGATATGACGATACAGTTTACATTCAGAGAATCCCCAGAGACTGACGTTATGTGGTTTGTGGCTATGAAACAGGAGAAAGAAGAGGCATTACTCGATTGAGCTGACAGGGTTTAAGCACGGGTGTTTCATGCATTTGTGGGATGTTCGCAAATAAAGAGTCCGACCTAGTTGATCACCAAGATTTGGCACGGCTGTTATGATAAACAAGCAGGAGCGTTTGAATTTAACCTCTACTGGAAGACTGTGGACACAAACCTTCAAATCATCAGAAGACATCAGCATACATCAGAGGATATCTACGGATATATAAAGAAGGAGAGGCGCAGGTCATCAAGAGATAGGACGCCAGCAAATGTCGTATCGGATGATGAGAATATGCAAGTGAGAAAGCTTGACACTCAGGGAAGACATAACGAGATAACAAGTTATTGACACGTACACTCAGTTATCACAACAGAGCTTTGATAAACTCTCAGGACAGCTTTGAAAGACAAAATCATTTGACAGAAACGGACAGACTTACAGAGAGAAAGCAAAGCGCGAGCTGGCCCACAAGCCAGGAGCGAATCTGTTATAATTGTGGAAAAAACGGGACACATGTCAGGAGAGTGCCCAAAGAAGAAATCAAGTGAGAAATCAGTGTCGTTTCAGGATGAATCAAACTCCGTAGGGTCGAATGAAATGGCCTTGACTTCGACCCTTCGACACAGAATGTGGCCAACTGTTTTCTTCTGTAGACACAAGACACTCAATAACAGGCGATGTACATTATGTTACAGATTCAGATTGGAGTACAACTTTCACAATGGATCTAGGGACCAGTGACAGGCCTAGGGACTGTTACATTGATGATAGCATCCATGATGTAGTAAAGTGGAGCAAAGTCGACATGGGAGGTGTAGTAGAACACATGCCCACTGGAGATGATGTTGCTGATATCTCTCTCCCCTCAACCAACAATGTTTGGAAAGAGGCCCGCGTGAATAAACCAGGGCATATCTTATATGCGACAGATGCAATGTGAACGAGCTTCAAACTCTGGTGTCTAAGGTGACAGGGAGGTGACAGTTTCAGGAAAATGTGTATGTGGCACCTATCAACGACAAATATTGTTGGGCCTTGATTTCATGCGGGAACACAAGGCGTGTATTGAAATGGATAGGGATTTGGTTCGTCTTGATGATGAGATGTTCCCCCCACATGCTCGCTGAAGGAACCAGCAGTGTGTAGTATGCAGCTAGCTATAAAGTGTGAAACGATGTTGCCACGAAGAATGGTTTTGTTGTGTCAGTGCACAATCCCCAACCATCAAGAGAAAAACTTCTTGCCTGCTCACAACTTAGACACCATGATCCCAAGAATGCTAGATTAAGAATCAACACCTAGGTGTAATAAATCCCTCAGAGGTAGAAGTGACCATCGCCAAGGGATTTATCATTGGCATGGCCACTCGGGCAGTTGTAGAGGAGGAAGGATTCCCAAAAGGAATATATGGAAGTTGCAAAGCAGATATAAAAAGGACAAATAGTGAGGCTAGGATCATTCCTGAACACCCTTGTGATTTGTTGTTCAGGTCGTCAGAGAACCTTACAGAAGATCAGGTCAACATGCTGGAGGAACTCTTGATTGAGTACCAAGATGTGTTTGCAATGCACGACTTGGATCTGGGTAACTTTACAGCACCCAAGCACAGTATTGACACAGGGGGCACGAAACCCATTAGGATGAGAATGCAGAGAACCCCTCCTAATTTTGTGGATGAGGAGTTGACAACCTTAAAGCGGATGTTGAAGAGTGACGTCATTATTGACATCCAAATGGGCTGCAAGATTGGAAATTGAATGAAAGAACCAAGAAAACGTTCCCTAACTCTGACGTTGGTGGAGGAATGCCTGGAAATGCCAGGGAATGTGTTGATGCCAATCTGGCATAATCAAGGAATCTGATCAATACAAGACTGCATTCATCACGAAATATGGACTGTTTGAATGCAAAGCAAATGAGTCTTGGTCTATGTAATGCACCAGTTTCATTTGACATGGCCACCAGTCTCGTCCTCGCGGGATTAAATTGGAAGATCTTACTAGCGTTTCTAAACGATACCTGTATGCTGGACAACACCTTTCATGACCATCTCAGCAGCCTGAGGCAGGTACTGCAGCGTTTCTGAGACTATCAGCTGAAACTCAAGCCAGCAAACATGAGCTGTTTCAGCACAACGTCGAATTCCTTGGCCGCACTGTCAGCAAAGACCGTCTGGAGTCTGGCGTGAATACAGAAGCTGTACTGTCTTGGCCACGCCCGACATGCATAAAGGATGTGGAAAGGTTTATGGGTGTTGCAAAGGAAGGCATTCACATGGGGCGAGGATGAGGAGTCGGCATTGAAGGTTGCCCTAACATCAACACCGGTTCTGGCGATTGTCAACATCGAGGATGCTTTTGTGCTTGACACTGATGCAAGCAACACTGCTATCAGAGCCAAACTCATCCGGATTCAGAATGGATCAGAAAAGGTTTTAGAATATGGAAGCCTGGCACTTACCTCGGAGCAGTTGAAGTAATGCACTACCCGAATGGAACTCCTAGCAGTGGTACATTCACAAAAATGTACAGACATTACATTCTGGGTGAAGAATTCACTCTGAGGACAGACCACAGTAGCTTCCACTGGCTTTGGAACTTCAAGCAACCCACAGGACAGTTAGCTAGATGACTCAAAGAACTTAGCCAGTATCACATGAAGTTGGATCATAGACCAAGGAATCGTGGGAATCTGATGTTTTATCCAGGATGCCTGTACCTGTGGATCACCCCAATGTTGACATCAATGTCTGTCCGGAGGATTTACCTTGCCGGGTTTGCAGATACTGTGTTAATGCTCACCAACCTTGGTCGTACTTCAAGGACACAGTTTATGACATAGTTCCCCGAGCGAAAGCTAGGACATTGTGCTCAAGTGAAGGTTATGCCATGTCTGATGGTTTCCTTGGAGAGGGATGGGACCTATCTCTGCTTACTGAGGTGGCGGACATCAGTCCAGTGGACACTGGTTGTTCAGAAGACTCTCAACCACCTGAAGTAAACATCAGGGAAGTAAAGACATACCAGCTGGCCATGAGTGATACAGTTACAAACATGCCAACCCTTGCAGACATCAGGAATGCCCAGAGAGTCGATTCGGACCTAGATATCATCTTGGGATATATTTTAACTCATTAAGGCCGAGAGACGCATATGCGGGTGAAATTAATTAGCTTCTCACAGCGAGAGTCGCGTATTGGGGGTTATAAAAAGCACCTCCCATTCAGCGAGAGCCGCATATTGGGGGGTTTAAATTTTAAATTCGTATTGTACCTATTATTTCATTGAATTTAGCAGTAATGATCAAAGATTAGCTTTTCTTACGAGAGAGGTTACTTTCTGTGGTAATCAGAAGAACTATCAATGTGTTTTGATAACAATTGCTTGCAATATCGGGGGCTTATACAGGCAAATGAACACATCTGCAAGAAAGGGGATTATGAGATGTTGTTACAGGCGGTAAGTGTTTGTTACTCGTCATTGGCAGTGAATACAAAGATACTCTGCACATTGATTGAATTAACCGTGACAAGGTTACAAAACCTTCTTCTAAATTAAATCATTCATTCATTCATTTTGTGGAGTCCATTGTCAATCTTCTGAAATTCGTTTGCTTTCAAAACAAATATAAGTGTGCCCATCTTCATAAATATTTGGGGAGATTCAAGTGCAAGAGTATACATCACAATAAATCAGTATCGTGTAATTTATTTTAATTCTATAATACATCTACTTGAATTGTGATATTTATTCGTAACAATGTGCAGATTATATTGAAACGTTCAGCAAGCCATTATGTTTGATGTACAAGTAGTGTGCGCAAAATGTATATGCAAATAAATACTCTCTCTACTCAGTGGTTGGGTTGGGTTATCCGGGGTAAAAATAATCTGATTGTAAGGATTTGAGCGCTTTAAAGAAAAATAAACTCAAAGTGCTTGTTAGTCCTACATGTACATTTCAGGCATCCTCACGATTATGTATGTTCACGATACAACTTTTTCATGATAGCTAGTGTTGATAAAACCGAAATCCAGCATATCGATTGGTCAACGATCAAACCAATAGTCAGTCTGTATTCAAGCTGTCTAGTGACCGAATGTGCTATTCAGAAATTTAGCCGACGCCCCATCACCTGTCTTGTCCTCTGTGACAGGTATCTCATGATACGATTGGTCACAGATAAGAAATCATCCACTATATTGAACAGTTGAGATACAAAACGTCCTATTCGGGAACTTTGATGATGCCCATCCCATGACCCTTTGTCTTATGTACGTGCAAGGAATAGCATTATACAATATGCATACATGTATGTTCCTGTGATAACGTATATTTTCGGCGTTAAATCTAGATGAACCAAAGTGACAAACTGTGAATCTGTTCCATTTAAGTTACAGATTAGCTGATTGGTACTTACCTTAAAATATTCAGTATATACTACCAACGTATCAGCAAATACGTAAGTTTACCCTGTCTCAGTTTCGCTCGAGAGTATACGAGGTACAGCCGTCAGACTGTTTCCGATTAATGCCAACTCTACTCAGAACCACTCCTGTTTAAGGTTTCGCTCACTGGTGTATGCAATCCAGGCGAACCTGAGCCTGCAAAGCTAGACCTCGAGTCTCCCTCTAGTCAAGAGTCTGTGGCAGACGTATCCACCCCATCCAGGCACCCTCAGCGTACTCGCGCTCCACCAGTGTGGTGAGTGGTGAGTGGTGAGTGGGACTTGATGCAATGACTATGTTATTGTTTGTTCCTTCACATAATCCATTCTTACAGACAGTGTTGCCCAAGACATTACGTTTTGACAAACATTGATAGGTTATGTTCAAGTGACTTCTTTTCTCCGGAAGGCAGGAGGAAGGACGGTCACGCCCTCACGCACGATCCGCGTTCATTTCATCTCCTTTGTACGTAATGGTATAGTTCACCATTCCTAGTTTGACATCATCGTTGTAATGGTTGCCAAATAAACCGCATACTGTTGAGTGATCGGTGTTGAGTACTGGCGCTTTGTTTGCTGAATATGAAAATACTGAAAATTTCAAACCTCTCAGTGTTACATTTTGCCCGTTCTGAGCTGATTTCTTACACCTTTTGTCACGGCAAATTTATACGGTAACAAAATGTCTACCTGTCTGTCTGCTAATAACAATGTGCAATGCACAACGTAAATCATTGACCACAAGCAGTTTGAAATTAACACTTATCGGGCTTATAAGCCATAAACAAAGAGCCGGCTATGCGTATGGCCTAATGATCCAGTTGCCAATGAAAGGCTCCATTACACCTGAGTGCACACCCAAGGGCTCTAACTGAGTTCGGTATCGCGGCTGCTTCGTGTGGAGGGAGGTAAACCCAAGTACAAAATATTGCAATTTTGATTTGCGATTATACACTTATAATTTTGTTTATTTTTTTTCTTAATCAGCAATGCATTTCACAACTGTGTTTTGATGTTTGATGTTTTTGGTTGCATGTGAGCTTTAACCGTAACAAAATATATATCTAGCAGATTCACTAATCGATGATTACCAAGATTTTCACACATCCTGAGCATGAATAGATACACAAAAAATTCACATTTCCGATTTCTTGGCTTAGCCAAGCATAACCAAATCCATACTGAAATAGGGTGTATCTTATGATCTTAACTTTACATAACATTAATATGGGGGTCTATTTTGTGGCATATGTGAAAGTCTACACCAGAATTTAATGACTCTTTGACATGTACATGTGCTGTACTGGGAGTCTTCCAGACTTAACTAACCCATACAAATATGTTTTGAAACTTGGAACATCCACCTGTAATAGTATCTACAGTTTGTTAATACAACCAATGCAGTGCAGACTTCTTCTTTTGTCAGGATAGAACGAAATTTATGGGCAAACAGAATTAAAAATATTGTTTGAACAAGCCAGGAAATTGGAGATCACAAAATATTTATTGAATCATTTAGACAGAAATTACATGATAATTTATACCAGTCTTCGCAGTTATCTCTGGACAACAGCCATAAATGTTTCTTCTATATGCAGTTCAATTCTTTGTTGGATGTAGAGACCTAATTGATAAATAATGATATCCCTCAATATTTAAAGAATACATATGCCCGATGTTGTAATTTTAAACTAGCCGTTGAAACTGGTAGACATACTAATGCTGTATATGATGAAAGGCACTGTCTGTTTTGCAAATCAAATGGTATCTTCGCTGTTGAAGATGAATGGCATGTGTTGTATATCTGTCATGCATATTCCCATATCAGTTAAAAGTACCTATCAAAATATTTTAGTAAATGTCCTTCAATCACTTATTTTATATTAACATTACAACGTAAAAATGTTAATATCATCAATGATGTATGTCTGTTGTCATACTTTGTTGATACGAAACACAAATCTAAACCAAATACATTATATGTGCTCCGATTAATCATCAGTTTCCGTGTATGTATTCTGGATGGGAGGCCTGTTACTGACATAAAGTTCTGTCTATTCTGTTTGTCCATATAAATTGAAAACTTTAAGTAATCCCAGTCAGACCAGAGAGATAGTGAACCTGAGGAAATCTAGATTTCACTGACGGCTATAACATAGCAGAGTTCATGGGCTGTCAAACAGGTTTAACGTCTGCTATATTCAATCTGCAGGAAAATTCACTGCAGGGTTTGAGTTACAGGGTATACATGGTTGGTGGGACCAACATCTCCAGTAACATTAACATCTGCCAACGCTTAATTCGTAAGTGGGGAGACAAAAACGCTAATGAGGCTAAGGGTACCATGTTTGTGAAACATCTGTGATGCCTGTGAAGTCTACAATAAAAGGTGAATAAGGACGCCCTAACGCCCTACAGACGTTTTATTGAAGGAATGTGGAGGCATTCAGATTTGACAAAAATGATGTCTGGCGATTTAACTAATATGTAGCCATGTTTTTCTTTTTAAATTGAACGCAGAAGTTGACTGCACAACGAGAGCCAACGAGGAGCAACAATACACGTGTCTTTACAATGAATATCGTATCATCGTAAATCTATAGCGATTCTTAAGCACATGCTCATGACTTAGTCGTGTTTGTGAAAAGGTCGTTGACGGGATTTCCTAGTCACATAACTTCGTTCAGGGACTTATACTACCTTTTACATCAAACATGAACCAGATAGTACGAGCGTTTATGCTACATACAGTTTCTGCTCGGGCAAATGCAATGTTCCCTGCATACATATGACCGTCTACATTGGGCATTTCTTTACACTCAGTATCTCATGTGACTAATGCATGGTTCATTTATAACCGTCTCCGAACCGTTACGGCGAGACACGCCACAACTGTTCATCTTACTACAGCCGTCATATTTTCTTTGGCTACACGAAGTATGCAAATTGTAACCAATCGTTTCATACCTGGATGTTTCGTGGGGAATCGAGCAGACCACGTGCACCTCTTCTCTGCCTATATATAGCTACCCTTCAGTTGCAAGATAGGGACCTTCTCCTTGACAGGTAAGAGTTTTCTGAATCTTACACCAGCCACCAACCACCAGCCACCACCCACAGGTTGACCTACATGTATAATGAAATATCACTCTTATATACTTGACTATCCATATGTGCAGGATTGTTTCAGGGTTAGTTTTTATTTACATATAACGTTGTTTGTTCTCATATCTCGTACATAGCATTGTTACATGTACAGAAACGAATGGAATTGTTTTTAAATGAAAGAAATGTGGGCTTCATCCCAACGTCATTATATATTTACAGACATGCTGTGCAGAGTTACGTAACTTGGGTCCTCTGTAACCGTTGGCTAGACAAGTCTGGTTAGACAAGCGTAATGCACGTTTGATAAATAAAAGACATACGGCTTTTATGACATTAAACACATCTTGATAAAACTAAAATACTATTTAAAAACATTTATGCCAAACTAACAGTCTCATTCGTATGTGACCTACAGATGCTGGACAAATAGACAGACTGGGACGTTTGCCCATCTTAAAGAACGAATAAACTAAGTTTTTGTACTCTTTTTAACCATTACATATGAAAGACTTGTGGCTAGTCTTAAGCGGAACACAAAACTCATTCTTAAAAAAACTTGTGGTTAGTTCAAACCGAGCGAGTACAAGTTGCCAAAAAGTCATCTGCTTCACTCTCGCCCGCAGTGAAACAAGAAGCCCTAATAAAAAGAAACAATCTGGTAATACTTATAGCGAATGTATAACAGGAATGTAATATCTAGATATTTTATAGTTTGCCAACGTGTATTATATTTCCCACGCACGCCCTAGTGTATGTTGTCTGTATCATTACACTTCGCGATGAAAGCAATGATTCTGTTGAAAGCTACGACAACAAAATAGACTAAAATGCAAATATTAAAATTAAGACCAGTCAAAGTTATAGGAACAATGCCAGACTATTACCTTGTTTGAGGAATGTATCCACCAGTATCTACCAAAAAACGAGTGATATGCCAATCATCTGCAGATTTTGCAACTGATGTCTCTTTTAACAGTCTAACATACGAAAACGTGATGTATCGTTTCAGATTTTTTACATTGCCTAGTCTCATTGGCCACCCAAGATAGCACACCTGGCAACTAATTGCATAATGTTCGCCATTCTTTTAAAATTCTTTTCTTAAAAAGATAATTCAGTTAGCCAACAATGAGCAACCAATCAATGTATTGGCGGTTAATCTTTTGCAAGAAGGGTGTTGTTTTTACACAGACACGACAGAGTGTATTCAGTTTAGAATAGTAAATATACATACATAACACTACCTTTTGACAAATCCGCATACAAGTAATTAATCAATCAGCGTGTTATCGGTTAATCCTTTGATCGATACAGACACAGGAGATGCCAAATAGGGACCTTTGTCGGGTAATCTAAGTGGCGTTACCCCTAATTATACCTGTTATAAATTCATTAACTGAGCATCAAGTGAATGATGACAAATAACGTGTTGGTTTATAACACGGATTAAAACCTAGCGACACCAAATGATTTTGACAGATTCGTCTGTGGAAACAATTTGTAACTCGGAAACTAGGTAAAGCAGGAGACAAAACTACGTAAATGACAGCAGATTGTGAGAACATACAGCTTTCATTTTTCACAACAGCTGTTGCGATTTCAGATTTGTACAAACCTGTATACGAAATGCTTTACACCCTGAAATGTAGATGAATTCTGCATAGCTGTGATATCTTTACCTCAAATACGTCACGGAGACGCGCCGATCTGAAATTTCGTTGAGAATTGTTCACTGTTGGCCAAAAAGGTCGATTTAAGGTAATTAAAGATCGAAATGAGTAGTTTTAATGAGTTTCATTTATAACGAAACCAATTAGTGATTTATATATTTGCACCCCGACCGAAGCAATATGACTAGGATCCAAGGCAGATTCTAATGTTAAGATAAATTTATTGAAGGTACAACTATTGCAATATAATCATTGGTAGTACCCACATTAGTTCATATATTCACAGCCTTACCAAATCCATTCTAAAGAATTTGTGAAAACCTCAGTAAGACCCTGTTCAACTTTATATGGAACTGTAAGCAGGATAAAATAAAAGAACTATGTTAATAAAAAGACTATGTGGATGGAGGATTAAGGATGGTAGACATTAATAATTTTATCTAAGCACTAAATATATTTCTTCGACAATATATAAAAGTCAGGCAAGACGCCTGAACTTAGCGTTCTCAAATGTATTTTTAGTAGGTGAAAATCAAGAAAATTCGTCTGACACTACTCTTTAGAAAGATACTTTTTCAGCTTGGAAACACTAATACTTGCAAAATCATAGTGCCCCTTACGATATCAAAAAAGAAAAAAAATTAACGTCTATAGCAGAACCAGCAGAATAAAAACCCAAACGTTTTTATCTAACGCTGGTTGAAACAATAAATTACAGCTATAAAGGACTGGAGTGGTAATGAATGCTTTCTTTCATTTGATATCAATAAAAGCCTACATTAATGGCACGTTTCTTAACTTTGAACGTTTAGTAAATAGTATTCTTGCAGAATGGAGAGGAAAAAATAAAAAAATATACATACTGCTCTCTAACCTAAACTTATCTAAACCTTTAATAGACTTTCGGAATTCAAAGTATGCAGTGTATACTACGACAACCTTCACAAAAACATCGATCCACCTCCTTCTTGTCTAACATGGAACAATAGTTTATTACTCTTGTGAATTTGAAACTTATATATCTGTACCAAAGACAGTAAAGTGTGTGATTTTCAATATAGATGTTTTACAAAGAGTTATATACATAAGAAAAGAACTCCTCAAAATGAAATTGTCTGAAAAATATACATGCTGTTTTTGTGAAGTAGCAAATGAAGACTCATCATGTTCATTATGAATTTTAATAGTTTCTGGAAGCAGGTAGCAGAGCCATAGATGCACTAGCTGGTGTGAACTGTCAAAAGAAGTTGTCATTTTGCACTACCTAAATATTACAAAATTACTTGATGCCGATGGCAACAAAATTCACAACCCAAAAAGCTTTGCTCAGAGTCGTTTCCAAATACAGTTAAGGACATAATGGATATTTAAAAACATACACTGTAAATATTAAACTGAAAGCTAACACTTTCAGTAAAAAACGGCAACCTTTGATAAACATTTTCCATTAACTGAATGATAACTAATGATACATACTCATAGTAATTTCTTAACTAATATCATTATTATCTTTATTACTACAACTTGATGTTTACCATAATGTGATTTCTGTACCATATATTGGGTAACACTATTATTGCATATTGTCTTATGATATAATTAAAGCAAACATTATGCTCTGTCCATCAGTAGCTACCCGGTATGAATGTTATGGCTACTGTGCAAACATGTAACCATATACAATATATGCTTTATATACACTTGTATGGACATGTTCTTTGTTGAAGCAAACAGTACACTCAATGAGTAAAGAGAATCTGTTGATGAAACAACTTTCCATAAATACATATTCAGAGTCTTCATCAACATGGACTTAACAGAGACATTTCTTGGAAAGCAACATGGCATCCTCCACTATGACAACTTAGCACAAAAGTGCAAAAACCGTTCAACTACTTTTTAATCAAAGTCCTGTAGTAATTTTGAAGTTTCACATACTTTCCTATTAATACTGTTTCAGAATGACAATCCCACCACCCAAGCGATGAATGCCGCTATTTGGAACTGTAGTCGGTATTATTTAAAACGAGAGTCTGCGCATGTTTGTGGCAGACCTGAACCAATGGTCAGTCTGTGTTTTATCTCTAAGTGTGTGTCGTGAAAAGACTTTGTCATGATTGGTAATGTATCAAGTCGAACGAATAATAAGAATTGGTTAGAGGCAGCCATTAAAGTAAACACTTATGGGTTTTTTGTTCGGTAACTTAAACGCAAATGTACATATATGTACAACAATGAATAACGGTGCAGAAAAAACAAAGAAAACCATACAAACAACTGCAGTATTATATATTTCTTGAAATACACCATCATGGATTGCCCATTTATTATAGACTTCTGATAATTTCGCTTTTGTTGGTGTATTTTAATCGTTCTATCTGATAATAGTATTTGAACTATATTTAAAAATGACATATGTTATGCCACGAATGTGTTTAGAAATTTTCATTTATGAATGAAATCCGCATTAGAACTGGTTTTCAGCAACCCGACGATTACAATACTGACGTGTATAGACGCGTTTATTTGTTTATTACTTCATTAAAAGAGGTAGTTTTAACAAATATTTAACTGTTTTTCCCAACTAGGCCTTTTAATTGGGTCCTCTAACCATCATCACAAACAGCATTTTACAAGTAAAACTTAAAACAATTAACGTATTATTCGGCCGTGGAAGATACTGCAATGTAATATTTTACGACAATACAACACTCGTGTAGTACCGCTAGATGTATGACGTCATAAAAGTTTAGAGTTAAGAAGTCACAATGCTAATAAATCTGTCATAGTGGTATTAGACCTTGATTGATACACGGAAAGCTAGGTTATAGCCTGGGAAAGTCACACATAAGAAAAAGTTAAAAATTGTTTGGCTCAACCGCCAATGTGAGTGGTTGAGTGATCGTATGAATGTGGCTCGCCCGGCAGTGGGCTATCATCCATTTTACAGTAAATAATGAAATATCAAATATTAGAATATTCATTGTGTAAAACCTAGAAATCAAACACCTTTTACGAATTAATTATGATTATCAAACGATTAATTCTTGGAAGCATTTTAACTTATGGGAGGTTCAAAGACATTCAATGTGTTATCCCTTTCTGATAAACTGATAAGAGGTATTGCTGTCTTAGTTATTATTATTTATTCATGTTAAATACTCAACAACAAAAACATTGTTTTGGAAGAATCACCATTTAGTGCACAAACATACTTAGACACTTCTTAAGGAAAATTATTGTCCAAACTTTGCTGATGCAATTTACCAATCATACAAACCAAAGTAGTTTACGTGAAGATATGAAAAGATGAATAAAAATACAAATAAAATTTTCTTAAGAGCAAAAGCTGAAATTGCCCTTTTCCATAGAATGGTCCGTTAGTATGTATCATTTCATCTCAGTTTGTATTAGATCATGGTAACAACAGTGTGTAAGCTTAAGGTGTCTCAACAAGCAAGTGGTGCAGTGAAGAAGTAACATTTTGGGCGGTGTCCTGTTACAAGAGCTGCCGTTGACGGTCAACAAGGGGCGCGTTGTTCAGCAAATTTTGGGGGGCTTCGATGCGCATCGCTGCATGCTTTCCCGCGCTACGGACTGCTGTTTAAGCGCCTCATGCTACATTTCAACAACTTTTACCCCTTTGTTACCAGAAAGCGCCCCAAAGTCAAAGATCTACTGTAAACATAAAGACTTACATTGCCGATGTCGTTAAGATGTCGTTCAGATCACATTTCAGAATGGCTAGATCATCTGTAGAGGTATTAACAACCTACAATTCAGTAAATAAATAATTGATAGTAATAGTTGTAAATAATTAGTGCGATCCCGCTGTCTCGTCATACTGCTGCCGCTTAACATTGTGACATCATACGTTTCGGTTATAAACAGTTGTTTTGCGTCACTTACACTGCATATATACTGTACAGGCCCGTGCTAAATGTATTGGGACACTTGACGGTTTAACATAGACATACATGTTATTTTAGAGTAGCAGAAATATGTTTTATGAAGTGAGTTTAGGTTCGATCTTTGTAAAATATGACGCAAAAAATTGAAATCATCTCATCTCAAATTACGTATGGTTCCACAATCCAACCGGCCTCCATGCAAAGGGGTCACTGTAAATATGTTGATGAAATCATCCTTGTATAAATAACCCCCCCAAAAAACAAACAAAAAAAAACAACAAACCCCCCCCCCCCCAAAAAAAAAAAAATAATGCACATACTTATCTTCTAGCAGGCGTTTTGTCTGCTCTTCTACGAGCAAAAGAGATAAGTCTCCTTGGTCACCTTCAAGAATAACATGCTGTGACGCCATTTGGAATGTCGCTGGCTAAGGCGGGAAGCACCTCCCTCAGTCGTTGCGCGCCGAAGCGCAGTGATGCTTGTAGCGACGTGTTTTTCATCCAATAGAAGCGCAGTGATGCTCAGCGGATTGTCTACACAATGCGCCCACGGTGAAGGACGTGCGGACGGAGAATCTGGTCGATGTGTCGATTGGCCGTCAGATTGTCTGGGACAAGCACAAGTTCCGATCTGCGGGTGTATGAGATCCCCTCCCCACACCTTAACACTCCCCTACCGATTCTGTAACCTGTCTGATGCAGCTGGGAGCAAAAATTCATGACGTCGTCTGTAGAAACGGTCTCTATCATCACATCGCCTGAGGAGATAAAGGGATTCGTCGCTAAACCATATGCGCCTCCAGTTTGCCAGGTGCCAGTTTGATGGTTACACCATCTCGTGTTACATCGATGTGGTCGTGTCAAGGTGGGGACAACTTTTGGACGTTTGGCAGGTATTCCTACTTCTCGGAGACGGATCCTGATTGTCTGATCAGACACTCTTCGGGCTCCAAACTGTTCTGGTGCTATGTCCCAGGCGGTACGATGACGGTCACGTAGGTGGGTTACCCGGATGTACCGATCATGGGCAGGTGTGGTGACTCTAAGTCTTCCTGATCGTGGACGGCCATTTGTCGAATTTGACGACATCGATCCCACAATCGAGTTATTGAGCTGAGGTGAACGTTGAAGATTCTTGCCACCTCACTCTTTGATTCGCCAGCTTGTAATCGTCAAATTGCCTGATTTCGACCGGCAGCGTTCACACGTCCCAGTTTCGTATACAGTGCTAGCAAAGATCGTGGATGAAATTGTGAGATTCATTTGGGTCTTTTATAGTCACATGCTGTACTCATGTTTAGCATGTGAGAAACAATTATTGTGCCTGATATTCGTGCTGCATGACATCCACGCACATCATGATAATACTGATTGATAAAACCGTTCAAAATCGTTTTTTGGGTTGCGTTTGGTCAAGCATGATCTTCTAAAACATCCCAGAAACAATGTACAACCCTAAGAAAAATGTTTGGGTTTTTAACCCGTAAAAAATTGAAACTGTTTTTACCAACACTTATCAGTTCTCCTTTTCATCTCCGACAGCTCCAAAATCATTGAAGACTGGTTACTGCAACATCAATGTAGACGTGTACATTCACAATCCGCTCAGATTTTTTACATGCCAGAAGTACCGCCATGGTGTAAATACTTGTATATTGTCCGTTGTGTGTGCTCACTGTGGTGAGAAGACACACACAACGGAAGATTGTACAAGTACTTTTAAAACGTGCACCAACTGTTCAGGAAACCATTCATCCTTTTCGAAAGAGTGTCCGATTTGGAAAGAACATATGGAAATTAACAAGATCAAATTTACCCAAAACATCAGTTTTTCTGATGCCAAAAAACTTGTAAAGGGATCTGAGCTTAGAGACAGTTATGCTTCTATAATCACAACAACAACTGAATCATGCACAAGCTTAAGCTGTCAAACAAATTTGACCTGGGTCAAATGTGATTCTCGTCTCAAAGTACAGAGTCACTTCCTAGTCAGTCACAAAAGTAGTCGGAGTCATCTTCTGATCATAAGCCATCCTCTGAGTCGCGTTCGCAATCTCAATCGTCATATGATACTCAGTCAGCTGTTACAAGCAAAAGTAGACTGAAGAATGAGGCCTAGAAAAAAACAAAAGGAAAAAAAAAGTAAAAGTGGAAGAGCCCCGAAACGGTCGGAAAATAGAATTCTGCAACACAACAGATATGGATCTCTGGAGGACATGGACGTCTCTGAAAACGTCCATTCTACGGCACATAGCCTGTCGCCCTCCAAAAAGGTGCGGGGTAGATCCAAATAAATCCTCACAAAAAGTAGTTTCTTCTTATAATGTTATACAGTGGAACTGCAGAGGGCTAAAGAATAATTTCAGTGATTTACAGCTATTGTTCCAGGACTTTAATTCCATCAGCAGTCTGTCTGCAGGAGACATATTTCAAGCAGACGGATACTTTTGACCCCCGCCATTTCAATGCCTACCATTCTTTTTCACCCTCGGGCGAGAGGGCCACTGGAGGAGCTTCTATCCTTCTAAACCAGAATATTATTCAGAGTCCTATTATTATTAATACTGGTATCCAGGCTGCAGCCGTACGACTTACTTCACACGTTGCACTCACACTAAAGTTAATGGCTCCAAATCTAGCATAAACCACCTTAAAGATGCAAACCAGCTATCAACTAATGAAACCGATATTGCTAATAAACTTGGTGAAACTTTGGTAAAACATTCTTCTTCGTCAAATTATGAACGTAAGTTCCAAACATATCAAAATCAGCAAGAAAAGAAAACCATTAACTTTAATGGGTAAGACTATAATGAAACTTTTTCGATACATGGGCTTCATACTGCTCTTGATCAGGCTCATGATACTGCTTCAGGAGCTTATAACATACATTATCAACTCCAGAAGCAACTACCAGATACATGCTTAGAGACGCTCTTACCTATGTTTGATAATATTAGGACATCTGGACAATTTCCTTCGTCGTGGCGTGATGCTATCGTTGTTCCCTTTCCTAAACCTGGACGTGATCCGACTGATCCTTCCAATTATAGGCCAATTTCGCTTACTAGCTATGTTTGCAAGACCATGGAACGCATGATGAATAATCAAATTGTCTGGTATTGGGAAACGAATAACCTAATAACAGATATACAATGTGGTTTCCGCAAACACAGAAATAATTAATAAACAACATGCAGTGTCGATCTTTGTCGATCTGGGAAAAGCATATGACATCACTTGAAAACATGGGATTTTAAAAGATTTACATGACTTCGGATTGCGAGGGCGACTGCCTCAATTTATAGCCAGCTATTTAAAAAAATAGACAGTTTCATGTTCGTGTGGGTTCTTCCCTGTCTGATCATTACAGTCAGGATCGGGGTGTACCACAAGGCAGTATTTTGTCTGGTACAATTTTTAGCATCAAGATAAACAGTTTATCAAGGCTCTTAAATGATTCAATTGATGGATCACTTTTTGTGGATGATTGTAATATTTCATGTCGGGGTCGAAACATGCATAGTATTGAACGGCAAATGCAGTTGTGTCCAAACAAGATAAATAAATGGAGTTTGGAAAACGGCCTTAAATTTTCTGTCTAAACTAACTGTATACATTTCTGCCGTAAATACAAACCGCATAAAGACCCTGAACTATATCTAAACGGCACACCTATTAAAGTTGTAAAGGATGCCAAGTTTCTGGGTCTTATATTTGACTCCCACTTGACGTTCTTGCCGCATATTAAATCCCTTAAGGTTAAATGTCTGAAGGCACTCGACTTGATAAAAGTTGTTTCCAACTCAAGATGGGGAGGCGATCAAACCACCCACCCTACCACTTATACAGATCACTCCATCGCTCCAAACTTGACTACGGTTCCATTGTACATGGTGGAGCCTGTAAAAGCAGCCTGAAAATGTTAGATTCTATCCATCATCAAGGTCTAAGATTATGACTTGTATCTTTTCGAACTTCTCCCGTTGACAGTCTCTACGTCGAGACAGATGAGCCATCTCTCACTCAGCGACGTATAAAATTATCTTTACAATATGGTACAAAACTATACTCTAAAAAATCTAACCCTGCATTTAATTGTGCCTTTGATCCCCTTAAGGAGGATTTATACACTAAGAAACCTCCTCTTATTCCCCCTCTTGGGATCAGAATTAAACCTTTCATATCTGCTGCCGGCATTGAGTTAGACATTATATCTTCTTCCCGTCTTCTTTCTTCTCCTCCTTGGCAATTAGTTAGACCACCATACGACCTAACGCTAACCACATATAAAAAGTCAGAAACAAATGAATTACAGTACAAACAAGAATATTATCAATTAAAAAGTAAATATTGCAATTACGAATACTTATTCACAGATAGATCCAAGGACTGTGGTGCATTGGCTTGTGCCACTGTCATTGGATCTAGAACAATATCTTCTAGATTACCGGATAGCAGCTCTATTTTTACAGCTGAAGTTAACGCAATATTAACATCTCTTAAATATATTCAGAAACATGACAAACATAAACAATACATAATCTTTTCAATCTCTCTTTCTTGCCTTCAGGCAGTTAGAAACTTATCATTATTGAATTGTATAATTGTTGAATTGTATAATGATTTTGCTACTGGCCAATGTGACATGGTCCTTTGTTGGTTACCCAGCCACGTAGGCATTTCTGGAAATGCAATGGCCGACCTTGCTGCCAAGGCAGCACTCAACAAATCTGTTCTTATTCCATACTCTGATTGCAAAGCTGTCATTAGATCTTATATTCCTGATCTGATGCATAAGAGGTGGGACACTCAAGTAGGTATTAATAACTTACATGCTAGAAAACCCTGTATTGGTTACACCTACAAGGGTTGTCAGTCCAAATTTGAAGTGGTCATCACGCGACGATGTCGCTTTGGCTACACAAGATACACACATGAATATATGCTTAAAGGTGATGATCCTCCGTTTTATATCCCCTGTGATGAAAAAATCACAGTCAAGCATATCCTGCTTGACTGTGTTGAGTATTCCATCACAAGGGATCAGTATTTTAATTCACGAACTATGAAGGATCTTTTCAGCAATATTAGTCCTCGTTTAATTATTGCATTTTTAAAGGAGTTAGATTTGTTAAATGAATTGTAAATAGATAAATATTTTATAATTGGAAGATTAAATTAGCAACTCAAATTGTCTGTGGCTGTACCCTCAAAGGAGCTTGAAGTATTGTAAAATGATTATCTAGCCTCATGTAAGAATGTCGAGTTTTGATTGGTCCACGTGACTCTGATAAAACACCATGTACATCCATCACGATCCGCCAGCGGGAGTATAAAAGTCGTATACTCCCTTGCGAAAGTCACATCGCCCCGCTACGCCTCGGTGACGACGCGAAGTGAGAAAAGCGTGCATCGACAAGCCTTTAGTAACGTGCGGTGCATTGAGGTCAAACGATCAGTTGGTGTCAACATGGCAGCAAGTCGATTCGATGCGTGTTTTGTTTTGATCTAGTGAAAAAATTCAGCTAGATAAATGCGTTATCACATCGTGTCTCGGGAAATACGGGGTTTTATCGGGACTGATAAAACCCCGTATTTCCCTCGACTCGATGTGATAACTTATATTGTCCCTAAACATTTGATGTAAATTTAATTTTTCCAGGTTTTTAATCGTAGAATAAGTATTGTTTTAAAGTATGGCTAGATTAGTCTAAATTGCTAGCAGCTGAGGGGATGATGTAAACCCAGCTAGGGTCCATGCAGGAAGCAAATGTACTGTAAGTCCCCATGGTCTTTAGTATTGTGATCTACCTTCAGTTGCTGGCAACATATAGCTCATTTTTATATTGTATTATCCTCTATAGATGCATTGTTTTAGTTCTAATCACTAGTTTTATATTCTATTCTGTGATATTCTAGTTAGTTTTACTGTCCTACGTTGGCAGGTTTTTACAATGTATGTGCTCTTAATTCATTTGTATTTTTATCATTAATCGCGTTCTCGTCACGATATGGCTGCAATATTGCCGATGTGACGTTAAATATTAACTCACTATTACCCTGATTCACCAAATTATATTCTTCTTGTCAAATAGCAGGTCCGTTATCACCCAGTCATCACATATTAAAGAATAACACCTAGTGTTGCGTCTGATGTTTCTGTTACTTAGATTCCAAAAGTTATCCTCTTATATCCGAGCAACACATTGTTTGCCACAGGTTTCAACTTCGAACGTTTCCTCTTCTCTCTGTTATGCCTTTTTGGCTGAATAATGTCGTGGTATGTAGAAGTTTATCATTTTCTGTTGTTTGTATACACGTTTGCTAACTGATTGACAGGGCGTACATTTAGATGATGTTAATAATTACTCCTTGCAACATGATATTGAGCACAGATGAAAAGAATGTGATATTCGTGTTCAGTATTACTGTCACCCCTTCTGAATAATTGGTTGCAAGTAGCATGAATCCTGTTCGGTGTTTTTAAACAGACATCTAAACTGCAATTTTTATATTCTCAATTTCCTTCTCTTTACAGCTGTCAAATACATTTCACATACACATGTTTTAAGCATTAAATAGGAATATGGCCATTTTCCATTTTGAATAGTCCATTCTAACATTCTCTGTTTGCAGACAACGATCCTTACATCTTTGCACAAATGATAAAAGCAGTCCTATAATATCCCCAACTCCCTCCCCAACCTAAACATATCCACGACTCTTTTGAAACAACACTTTTTATTCATGTATGCCAGATTATTTCTTTTTGGAATAATTACATTTTAAATCACATTTTGTACGCTTTGTACTGAAAGCGGTGACTAGGAACTGAGATCCGTTTCAAATAGTAGAACGTTTCTATGCAAATATGCACACTGAGTATCTTCCATATTCACAATACCGATACAATGTCACTACTAATTAACCTTTTGATGCCTAAATATGTACACGTGTACATCAATTTCGTTGATACATTTATACTTTTGAAAATTCCCAAACCAATGGTAAAGTATTCTGCCCTAAGCCGGCTTAAATTTAGCCACAACATTCAGCCCCCAATGAGTATATTGTTCAGATATTATTCATAGAACTATAAAACTGGTCCATGTTACTGAGGCCAGGTGAGTAGGACGTCAGTTGTATTGAAAGTTGTATAGACAGTTGTATTCTTAGTTGTGTTACACTTACATATTCTGTCATATTTTCCGATATTTCAAAGACGTTCAGTTTTTACCGAATTAGGAGGTCGCGACGTGGTCCGAATATTTTTCATTGTTATTTTGGACATAAAAATCTATGGATACTTGAGAACTGGATTAGATAATTTACAAATTTTCATACGAGAAAAATGACTTTGTTATTCCTATTGATAGCTGCATTCAGTTACATCAAATTGCATAAAGCACACTTGAAATCTACTGAATGTAATGGTCAACGCACAAGTTGAATGATTGTAACTATATGTTTACTTGAATGTATTGTACTGATGTGTGTTAGAATTCAAACAGAAACATTATCCATTCATGTTTTGGCAGTTCCTGGTCATGCTGAGTGATGGCTGATGAATTAGCCGTTATTGGCATTGGGTGCAGGTTTCCAGGCGCCACCTGCTTGGAGGAATTCTGGGATGTCCTTAGAAATGGAGAGGACCACGTGGTGGACATTCCTTCTGAGAGATGGAACATGGATGCCTACTTTGACGCGGACATCAATGCTGTAGGGAAGAGCTATGCCTCAAAAGCAGGTCTAATAAAGGAGTGAGTCTCAAAGCTCTATTTCACATGCCAAGTTACAGCATAGAAATACTTAAACAGTATTTCTTGTTCAGAATTGTTCAGGTATAAATTCTAGTTTGTATTTCACTGTTATGAACATAGGTCACACGGACAAGGTGCTTATTTGTACGAAAATTGTGAACCATGCGTTCTCCCTTCAGCTTTGATCACTTCGACAACAAACTTTTTAAAATCAACGAAGTCGAGGCTGCCCAGATGGACCCCCAACAGCGTCAGGTGTTAGAGTGCACGTACATGGCTTTGGAGAACGCCGGCATCACCAGACAACAAATAGCAGGACAGAAAGTGGGAGTCTACGTAGGTTCGTTCTTACCATTATAGTTACTTTGCTGTTCCACAGCGCTCTCAGCAATATTCGAACAGTTTGTATGAATTTGAAGTTTATCATGTCTAAAACAATAATCACAGATAATTAAGAGTCAATGATTAATTATATTACTTTTAATGTATCTATCTAAACCGTCACCTTTGTTGTTATCGTGGTATTTTGCATTAATAAGATGTAACGTTATGAATGAGAGGATACTTAATAAATGATCGCTTTGATTGGTAGGTTCCATGACCACGGATTATGGAGATCTGGTTTGCTACAACTCACCAGACATTTCTAACCACACCGTCACTGGACAGGCGAGTTCCATACTGTCCAACAGGGTGTCCTACGTGTACAACCTAACAGGACCTTCCATGACCATAGACACAGCGTGTTCCTCATCCCTCGTGGCCCTACACCAGGCAGGACTGGCACTCCGGGCAGGTTAGTATTCTTGTAACTGCCTATTATTCACATTGTACCCGTGTCAAGCCACCTCCTCGTGGTTGTTGCCGGTATTGCTCAGAGATTATCAAACCAGCATATGCAAATATGAAACAGGTCAGTAAAAGTAACCTAAACCAAGGCTAGAGTCTTTTACAAAACATCACAGTTACAAAATATCAAAGGGATGAGCTCAAATTAACTAATCAGATCAAATATGGTTAGAGGATATGGAAGTGTCCATCCAAGGACTTATAGTTTGTCGCCGACAAAAAAGGGGCAGGGTAGAGACCCAATCATTCCCCCAGAAAGATAGGTTATTTCAATAAAATCATACAGTGGAACTGTAGAGGACTCACGACCAACTTTAATGAAATACATATATTAATACATGACTTTACACCGGCAGTATTCTGTCTGCAGGATACGTATCTACAACAGACAGACAAATGTGAATTACATCAGTTCAAAGGGTATCATGGTTTTTCTCCTGCAGGTTAGAGAGGCACTGGAGGATTATTAATCCTTCTTCGGCAGAATATTATCCATAGCCCTGTTACACTTCATACTACTTTCCAAACCGTTGCAGTGCGAGTTACGTCACATATTTACTTTTCCATTATGTATTCTATATATTCATCCGTCTTCGACACTTGTACAGATCTTCAATATCTTCGATCTTCAAAACCTCTACGAACAACTCCCTAAACCCTGCATTATCATGGGTTATTTGACTGGTCACAACCCACTCTGGGGCAGTACTTACACTAATACTGAAGGCAAAATACTTGAAGATTTCATTTAACTGTCCATAACTTAAATAAATCTAAAGTACTCAATGAAAACGTGCGGAGTACCTTGAAACAAAACAAACGGCAATCTTGGAGAAATTATGTCTCGAAAATTATTCGACGCACGTCAATGTCCAAGGTATGGAACATGGTCCAAAGAATTAAAGGCAAAGGTTCAAAACCTACTGTTCACCGTCTTATAATTGGTGATAATGTACTTACTCATAAAATTAAAATTGCAAATAAAATTAGCACAACTCTTCCCAAAAATTCATCATCGGCAAATTATGTCCCTGAGTTTCAGAGATGTCGGAAACAACAGGAAAAGAAAACAATGCTTTTGAATCGAATAATGGTGAGGGTTATAATGAACTTTTTTCGCTACATGAGCTATACACTGCTCTTGAGCAAGCTCATGACACTTCAACGGTTGATGATAAAATCCATTACCAGCTACTGAAACATTTGCCTGAACCATGTCAGTTGAGGTATCTTTGACCTAATATGGACATCTGGCGACATCTCCTCATTCATGGCGTAATGCCATTGTAATCACGATACCCAAACCTGGCAGGGATCATACAGTTCCATTGAATTACAGACCGATATCTCTAACCAGCTGTGTCTGTAAGATCATGGGAACGTATAGTGAATAATAGATTTACGCGGTTTCTTGAAAACGATAACCTTATAACAAATAATCAGTCTGGTTTAAGGGGAAAATCGTTGAACCATTGATCACTAGGTACATTTAGAGTCCCTCGTAAAAAAAGCTATAGTATGTTACAGTTAAGAATTAAGCCGTGACAAAAGGTGTAAGAAATCCACTTTTAACCAGCAAAACAGATCAAAGTCAAATCTAAAACATTCAGTTATTGCATTATTTAGCAAAGAGGGCAAGTTATACAAGTTCACAAGTCAATTTCACAATACCGATTTCAAATACAATACAAATGAGACAAGATCTAAGGCAATGGGTCACAAGATATGTAGCAAACTCACCAAAGTCTTAGTGCAAGAGAGAAACAGTTATGCAAAATGTAACAAAGCGAGCAGTCTGGCAGCGCTGACCAGGTGTTGACGGATGCAGAACGATATATACTCCAGTAATGTGTGTGTCTGTGTCCGTCCCAACACGGCAACTAGCATTATATATACATTCAGTCATTCCCTGAATGTTCGAGCACATACGACCTTTGCCACTAACGTGGAAATCTCCAGAACTCGTGTTTATATGTTTTTCAAAGAAAGGTAATTCTAAAGTACTGCCTTAGAGGCGTGCCGCTTTAATAATTCTTTCTAGGAAATGTGGCCCATAATAACTTACACTAAAACCTTAAATATTGTGACCCAATTACAACTACCTCAGTAATAATTAATAACAACCCAAATCGGAGAGCAAATGGTTAGGCCAGAAGTTAAACTAACGCTCAATTCATTTGAAAAATCAGAAGAAATGACCTACAACCACGAATATTAGCAATGTAGAATGTAAACATAGCACTTATATATCCTCATTTCAAGATGGGTTAAAGGCCGTTGGCGCAGTAGCTTGAGCCACTGTCACTGGATCCAGAACAATATCTTCCAGATTATTGGATAACCGCTATTTTACAGCAAAAGCAAACGCCATACAAACATCTCTTAAATATATTTAAAAAACCACCCTAACACAATCAATACATAATCTTGTCTGACTCTATTTCCGACTCTAAAATCTATGTTCCTAACATCCACTTTTAATTGAAAGTATCGAATTTTATAATGATCTTGCTCTAGGCAATACCACATCGTCCTATGTCGGTTGTTTCTGGGAATACAATGGCCGATCTTGCTGCCAAAGCAGCATTCACAAATTTGTGACGCCACTTCTTATTCCATACTCTGTTTACAAAACTAGCATTAGAACTTTCATCCATGATCTGATGCAGAAGAAAATGTCGCATTGGCCACACAAGATAAACACATGAATACCTATTGAAGGGTGAGGATCCCCCATTCTGCATCCCTTGTGATGAAAGAATCACAGTCAAGCATGTTAAATCACAAATCATGAAGGATCTTTAAAACTGTTAGTCCTCATTTAACTATTGCATTTTAAAAACAATTACATTTGTTAAATGATTTGTAAATTGATAAATATTTTATGATTGGAAGTTTGAACTCCGATTGGTAGTGGCTGGATCCTCGAGCAGGCTTAAAGTACTGTAAAATTTTTATCGTCACGAGAGGGCAGGGAAGTACCAAAACATTCATATTTTCTACTATTCTAATTGTAGCATATGTGTACTTTTAATGTTTGGTTAGATATGTCTAAATTGATAACGGTTGAAGGGATGATGTAAACCCAGCTAGGACCAATGCAGTAAGCAAATGTACTCTTAAGTCCCCGTGGTCCCTAGTATGGTGATCTACCTTCAGTTGTTCGAGATTTATAGCCCATTTTTATAATATCCTGTCCAGATTTGACATCACATTTTAGAGACAGATGCTAGTTTTACTTCCAAATTCATGTAATATTCTAGTTTGTTTTACTGTCCATTGATAGGTGTTATGGTTGAAAATGCGTCATGACAAAAGGTGTGAGAAATCCCCTCAGAACCAGCAAAATATAACACTGACAAGTTTCATATTTTCAGTGATACTTTATATTGAGCAAACAAAAATATCAAGATTCACAAGAGAGGTTTCATGTACAACACAACCGAGTCAGTTTTAAAGTAATGGGTCACAAATATAATGTCAACTCACCGAAGTCTTGATGTGAGAGTGAGAAACAGTTATGCAGAATGTAACACAGAGATCAGTCACACAGCGGTTATGTAGGTCAAGCATTTACGGAGAGGCTGGTAGATATGTACTCCAGTAATCTGTGTGTATCTGTATCGACAACACGGCAACTAACCTTTATATATATACAGTCAACATTTCCTGAAAGTTCGAGCACATACGACCATCGCCATCAACGTAGAATCTTCTCGGCCAGCTTCCCGGAAGTCAAAAGTTAATCAAAACACAAAGTCAAGGTGAGGAACTCTAAAGCACTTCCTTACAGGCCTGGGGCGGTGGGGTAGCCTAGTGGTTAAAGCGTTCGCTCGTCACGCCGGAGACCCGGGTTCGATTCCCCACATGGGTACAATGTGTGAAGCCCATTTTCTGGTGTCCCCCGCCGTGATATTGCTGGAATATTGCTAAAAAGCGGCGTAAAACTAAAACTCACTCACTCAGCCAAACTACTAAAATGCACTGAACATTTAGGATACGGAATGTGACCCATAATGATTATCACTCAAAACACTAAGTGTTGTGACCCAATAATAATTATTACTTAAATAATAATAGAAGTTACAGAAAATACACTCTCGTAACACAGGTTTTTAATCCATAACGCTTTGTCTGTCTGTCCGTCTATCCGTCTGTCATCATTTTGTTTCCGGAGCATAACTCAAAAACTAGTCAATATTTATAGACCGAAATTGGTAGATATATCAAACTGAACCTATGGTTGTGTGTTTTACTACTTACAGACTTTGACTTTTATTGTTTATTTTTACGTTTTGGTTTTCCGTGGAACGTTTTGGACTTAGTCTAATGGGATAGGTGGGCTTTGTTTCCGGAGCTTAACTGAAAAAAAAACCACTCAATATTTTATTGCTAAACGTGATAGCTATATCAATCAGAACATAAAGTGGTGTCTTTCGCTATTTATCATTTTCTGGGTTTACATGGAAACGATTCTGACTCAAAATGGACAGATTGGTCTCGTTTCCGGAGCACACCTCGAAAACTTCTAAATATCCTTCTGCAAAACTTGGCAAATTTGTGAGGCAGACCCCAAGTTGTACCTTTTGCTGTTTGCAGATTTTTATCATTCATATTTTTTTCGGTTTCGGACTTAGTCTTAAAAGGGAGGGATGGGCTTCATATCCAGAGCAGAACTCAAAACCTTCATAATATCTTTCAGCAAACCATAGCAGATATTAGAGGCATACCCCAAAGTGGTGCCTTTAGCTATTTGCAAATATTTGGCATTTTTAATTTTTGGGAGGGTTTGCATGGAAACGATTCAGTCTCAAAAGGGAAGGATGGGCTCCGTTTCCGGAGCACAACTTGAAAACTTCTGAATATCTTTCTGCAAAACTTAGCAGATATGTGCGGTCGACCTCAATGTGGTGCCCTTAGCTATTTACAATTTTTTGTTATTTTCATTTTTCCCGGTTTCCATGGAAACGATTCAGACTTAGTGTCAAAGGGAGGGATGGTCTTCGTTTCCGGATATTTTTCGATAGATCTTAACAGATATATGAGACAGATCTTGAAGTGATGCTTTTGCTGTTTACAGATACATGGCATATATATTTTTTTCACGATTTTCCCGAAAACGATTCAAACTAAAAAAATATCAAGTAACTGTCAGATGATTTGTCCTTTCAAATATGTGGGGGCCAGGGGGTATGTTATTTTCTGACTCCTGTTATAATTTATAAGTTAATGTGTATTTACTACTTGTTTTAGTCACAATATGACTGAAATATTGCCGATGTGACTTTAAATATTAACTCACTCACTCACGCATTAATCACGGAATATTATGTGGTAATCACAGAAGTGCATGAAATGCATTTTTCAGTACAGTGAGAAGAGACAGTTGCATGATATCATATTTTCAGTAATTCAAACACGACAGACACCACAGGAAGCAAAAGTTATTATAATTCCGCCAGAATCTATCTATATATTTCTATACATAATACACTTTCAGGTGACTGTTCTATGGCAATTTGTGGAGGTGTGAATTTGTTGATTCACCCAGCATATTTTATCAAGTTAAGCAAAGCTCAGATGTTGTCCCCCACTGGACGGTGCCGCGCTTTCTCAGCAAATGCTGATGGTTACACCAGAGGGGAGGGATGTGGAATTGTCATCGTGAAACTCTTTAGTCAAGTGAGTATACTGCTCCATTATCACCGATTAGATAAGCTTATGCAGTGACTCAGAACTTAGATATCAATTCTGGCAATATGGACCTCTATCCCATTACTTTCATTCAGGCTTTGCATGATGGTGACAACATTTGGGGGACTATTGTCACGGGGTTGAATCAAGATGGTCGCCAGGTTACGCCCATCACAGCACCATCAGGGAAACAACAGCAAGAACTGCTCAATGAAATATACACACGACACGGGATCGACCCGACTGAAGTAGACTATATTGAAGCTCATGGTAAGTTATGATGGAACGTTTTGTATATTTTGAGGCAAGTCAAAGTCAAAGAAAAATTGAAACCCATGGAGAATTCCACTCATTGTCTAAATGTTTACCACTAACTTCAATGTCAATATTTCTTTCATATTCGACAATTTGACCTGAACCTCAGAAGATATGTGGGTATATCTTTGGTTAACACTTGTATTTATAAATGGCTAATTACATAAAGGAATGAAGCATTTCCTTACGTTTGCAATATGTCAGATTGTTGTTCAATGTTGAAAAACCCAATGTTTTGACAGAACTGAACTCGATCTCGCAAAAGGATGACAAAATTCTGAGTAAACAACCCATTTTGGAGATCACATTTAGTTCATTCCTCAATCTGAATCTGAGCTTGCGAACAACATCTCTTCAGGTACCGGGACCAAAAGAGGAGACCCAGTAGAAGGCACAGCTCTGGGAACCTTCTTTGAGAAGTATCCTCATCAGCGTTATATGGGCTCTGTGAAGACCAACATCGGCCATCTAGAAGGAGCTGCAGGTGTTGCCGGACTCATCAAGGTCCTGCTGATGATGAAACACAACACCATCGTGCCATCCCTACACTTTGACAGGCCCAATGAAGCAATAGACTTTGGCAGGTTTCAGTTTGTTGTACCAACAGAAAATGTTGACTGGAATACTCATAGAAAGATTGCATGTGTCAACTCATTTGGATTTGGGGGTAGCAACAGCCATGCTGTGATAAAATCATTTACGATAGCGACACCAGTTATGAATGATATTGCCGTACCAGTTTGTTTTTCAGGCTCCAGTGAGAAAACGTTATACGAGTCAATAGCAAAATTCGCTGAAAATGGTACCGGTTCTTCTTTCAGTGCTGTTGCTTACACTTCATGTATAGCAAGAGAACATTTTTCATTCAGAAAAGCTTTCTTTGCAAACAATCATGTTGTTCTGAAATCTCAAATAGAAGAAGAGTTACAAAAGAGAAACCAGCCATCTTTTTCTGAAAAAGAAAACACTGTATTTGTTTTTTGTGGCATGGCGACAGCCTGGGAAGGAATGTGCAATGATCTCATCTCCAAGAATGACCAGTTTAAGGAAAGCATTTTGGAAATTGACAAATCCCTCTCCAGGTTTGTTCAGTGGTCCCTGATGAAGCGGCTCCTTGAATGTGATGATGTAAATGATCCTCTGTTTGGTCCAATAGCCATTTTTGCCTGTCAGGTGTCTCTCGCTCATCTGTGGGAAACCTGGGGGGTGAAGCCCGTAGCTGTTGTAGGTCAGTCAGTTGGGGAGGTGGCTGCAGCACATGTTGCAGGAATCCTGTCCTTGGATGAAGCTGTGAGGGTCATCTACCACAGGACTCGCATCCTGGCTGAAGCCACGGGAGGAAAGATGATGCTTGTCCGAAATGTTGAGACAGAACAAGTAAAGGCAGCCTGTAGGAAAGTTGAGAGTACGATAGATGTAGCTCTTTATTACAGCCCAATCTCGTGCACTATCAGTGGGGATGAGAGGTCCGTTCTTTTAGTCAAAGAGGATTTGAAGCATTTCACAGGTGGTAATGCACTGTTTCATGAGCTTCCTGTAACAAGTGCATTCCACAGTCATTTTATGGATTCAGCAAGAGTTCAGCTAGATGAAATCTTATCTGATATCAAGACATCTAAGATGAGAAGTAGATTTATCTCGACAGTTGATCCTGATATGGATGAAAGTACAGTTATGTCAAAGACCTATTGGGGCTTAAACGTAAGAAGTCCTGTTAGATTTTGTGATGCAATCAAAAGTGCTGCACAAACATCCAAAATGAACATTTTTGTTGAAATAGGCCCACGGACTGTACTGAAATCACATCTAGGGGACATTTTCAGAGATTCTAGCCTCTCCGTCACATCCATTCCTTCTCTTCATGTCAAAGCGACCTACGATGACATTCTCCAGTCACTCATCTTGTTGTATGACTATGGCGTTAACATCAAATGGGACACTTTCTTTCCTGATAAGATGCAAAGAACAAGCTATCCATCTTATGTCTTCAATTCCAAGCCCCTGTTAGTGGTGTCAGTAGATAAACAACAGGAGCTAAAGGGCAGGAAAGAAACTCAAGGAGACCATTTGTTCCTCAAAGGCAGCACCGAATCTGGTTCAGTTAGCTTAGTCATTGACCCTCAGAGATTCAAGAGTGTTTTTGAACACAAAGTGAAAGGAGTCATTATCCTACCGGGTGTTGTTTATGCAGAGGCAGCACTTGCATTAGCAAGAATGATTACCATCTACCACTTGTGTGTAATCAGTGTTTCTGTGACCTTCAAAACCCCATTCGTTATGAAATCAGGAACAGTGACAAATCTTGATATTGAACAGTGTAACACTATGGGTGACTCCAATACTTTGGGTACATTTCTTATAAGGAAAGGAAGGATAGTCCATGCAGAAGTAAAAATAAAACAGACACCTGTGGATGACACACCAGACAGAGTGGAACTTGGGCCAATCAAAGAACGATGTAGACACTACATAACTGGACAGGAAGTGTATCACCATTTAGAAAACAGTGGTTTCAGCTACGGGAAAATGATGTCGGTCATCTCAGGTAGTCAAATAGCTGAAAAGGAAAGTCTGACCTTACTTGAAGTTGGTTCACAGCTCCAGGCAGAGACACACAATACAATTCTTCACCCTGCAGTTCTAGATGCCATGCTCCAAGCTTCTGCAACTGTCACACCTGATATGAAAGATACGCTTCCATACTCTTTGGAACGCCTGACAGTCAAGAGAAAGATTGACAAAAGAATGTTTGTGTATTTGAAAGTGTTGCAAGAAAGTGATGTGTATGTGTGCTATAGACTCTCGCTGCTGACATCTGAAGGGTATGTCATTGCACACATTGGGAAATTTACAGTGAAAGCCATGGCCCAGGATACATTTGATGTCAGGAATGTAGCATACACAATTGGATCAGTAGTTATTGAACCTGATCATAAACTTGAATTTGACAAAAACGCAAACTTTGCCGTGTTTAGTGATCAGACATCTTTGTCAAGATCTATTATGCATCCATTGGTAGTTCGTGATATTTCAGTTTTACATAACAATGGGTATGGTCCCGACCTGGTAATGTCATCTGGAATAGTAGTCATGTTTCAAGCCAAGCCTCGCATCGTTGCCAATGGAATGGAAGTAGAGAGAGAATTGGAGGAGAAAATCATGCCTATAGTTTCTCTGATAAAAAACATGTCTCAGCATGCCATCAAGTCACCCTTGCTCATTGTCACTTTGGCATCTCCATTTGACAATGAACATCAAGATAGGAGGTCTCATGTTCGCGCCTGCATTCACGAAGGTATTCGGGCATTTATTAGATGTGTCCGAAGGGAATTCCCAAAACTGTTTGTAAAATCTCTGGATATGAATATTGGAAACTTGGACCAATATGATAAAACTAAGATAATGTCTGCAATATTGCAAGTTTTGAAAGTCAAAGATCATGCTGAATTTGAAAGCCTTTGTGGAAGTATATATGAACAGAAGTTTGAAAAGGAAAACATCTCTACACCTGCGTTTAGACTGGACGGAAAGAGCACCAGGCTGGATACTATTCTTGTCTCAACTTCTGCGGAAGAAATATCACAGCCTTTCTTCACAAGATCAAGAAACAAGCAAGAAAGGGGCAAAGATGACATTTTGCTCTGTGCACAGTGTGTAGCAGTTCACTCTAAATTCCTGTCGGAACAAGTTCTGTTTCCTCTTGACAATGGGGACTACATGGGAATCAACAAGGGAAATCCTGTAGTTACATTTGAATCAACTGGTTTTGCAGTAAAAAGTAGCAGAAGAAAGATGTACATAGCCTGCTATCCACAACAAGTGAGACATGAATTCTATGTCCCAATGAAATTTGTTCTGAATGTCAAACACTTAGGAGGTCATTTTGAGACAGGATTTATGCTGAAGTTGTACTGTCTGTGGCGAATGTGTGGTGAGTGCAGCATGAAAGATGTGGTGATACTTTATTCACACCAGACAAGGAAATATGCTGAAGTGATGGAAATGATATTGTTGTCAAAACAAACCAGGACAGTTTCTTTACTGACTCCAGAGGAAATACCAAGCCACAAAGGACATCATGTGCTCATATCAACTACTCAAATTACAACAGAACTAGCACAACAGATTGTCCTTGCATGGGGCTGTCTTGAACAGCTTATATTTTTAGAGAAACTGATGTCAGCCAAAGTGATACATCTCCTGAAGTCTGCAAAGCCAAGGCTAAAAGTAGCAACAGTCAGAACTCACGAACTACTTGCTTTAAATCAAATGGATGAACACATCCCAAAGTTGTACACATGGATAAAGAAACATAACCACAATATCATGAGGATAGGTGTTTCTTTCAAGGATAGCAAAGACATAGCATTGAAGCACCAAAGTGCGCCGGTCAATATTGCAGAAATCCTAGAAACATGGGAGTTCAGCTTGCAAGAGAACAACAACAGTGTCACCACAACACAGTTAAAGGTACCTGAGATTCTCTTGTTTGACAGAAGGGGAATGTACCTTGTTGTGGGTGGAATGACAGGACTAGGTTGGGAATGTGTCTTGTATCTGGCATCCAAAGGTGCTGGGTGCATTACTATTATCAGCAGACGTAAACCTGATCCAAGCAAACAAGATGAAATGAAGTATGTGTCCCAGATGCACGGATGCATTGTAACATCTCAGTCAGCTGATGTCCAAGAGATCAAGGAAATAGGATCAGCTTTGAAGAAGCTAGAAACCCGTTTCCCTGCATATTCTTTGAAAGGAGTTTTCTTTGGAGCTGCTGTTCTAAATGATGGAGTTCTTTTAGATATGACTCGGGACAAGTTCAAGGCAGCTTCTTCTCCCAAAGTTGCTGGATCCTGGAACCTGCATATCCTGACAGATCATCTCCCCCTGGACTATTTCGTGCTGTTTTCATCAGTAGCGTCTGTCTTTGGAAATGCTGGACAGACAAACTATGGTGCTGGGAATGGATTCATGGATGCCCTAGCTCATGTCAGGCGGCAAAATGGCAAGTGTGATCAGACTGTAAACTGGGGTCCTCTGAATATGGGCATGCTGCAAGAAAGACACATAAAACAAATGGAATCGTTTGGATATTTTCTGATACACAAGAGAAGTATACCAGACTGTCTCACACACATCCTCATGTTGAATAAGCCACAGATCATTATGTGTGGTCTCCATTTGATAACATTTGGACAGAAACTCCGCAGGGAATCCAATCTGGAACTGGAGTCTCGATTTAAATCAGTCCTGTCTCCATTTAAGACAGCAATATCCTCAGCTACACCAATTACTGAGGAAACATTCAACTTTGATGAACTGAGGAAGATGCCAAAGGAAAATGCTGTGGCCAAACTTGTGAAGTACGTGAAGGCTGTGGTGATTGATGTAGCTATGATTGATGAATCCTCACTAGATGTGGACCAGGGAACCAGAGATCAGGGAGTTGACTCAATGAATTTCATGCAAATTACTGGGAAAATCATGGATGATACACACGTTCAACTGTCATCAACAAAACTGAATGTTGAAAATGCTTCAGTAACAGAAATTTCACAGTACATTTATGATGGTATCATCAAAAGCAATTATGATAAGACAAATGAGCAGTCGCTTCATATCGAATATTCATCAGAGTCTGACCCAATCCTTACCCCAGGAGAACAGTTTGTTTTTGACAACTACATGAGAGACCCAAACCACATATCGCATTTACTGATTGTGGAATTGAAATTTCCTGATACTAGTATTCTAGAGCCAACGTCTGTCAAGAAAATACTCCAGGAAAACGTCAGACGACATCCAATCTGCAGGACAACTTTTCATGATGCGAATGGAGAAGCCCGAAAATCAACTCTGAGTCCCGAGGCAGATATTGACTATAGGATATGTGATTCGACAAATCGTTCAGATGTTACTCGCCTCACAGAAGAGCGGTTTTATCTTGATCGCCAAGGTCCAATACGATTTGTCTTTGTGAAAGGAAGTCCCCCTCGTCTCATCATTGTCTTTCACAGAATTGGCTTTGACCACCAGGGAATTACAATTTTAATTAACGACTTTATGAATATCGGGCTAGCATTCTCAAAGGGCCAATCTCTAAGCGATGTACAAACGGCTCCAGATGTGCCCATTGGTCCAGAAATAAGGACAATCCTTCAACCAAGATATGAAGACATTAAGAGATATTGGATGAAAACACTCGAAACAGTTCCATATATTTCTTTTGCTGACAAAACAAGATCATCAACACCGCAAATGGACAGTATAAGTGAAACAAGATTTGTGTCAGCTGATCTGTACCAAAAGCTTAACTCTTTCACTGACAAAGAAGGGTTGTCGAGGTTCAAGTGCCTTGTGGGACTCGCTCAACTTCTCTGGTCGACCAGAGCAAATGGTCAGAAATTTGCTCTGTCAACATATGTCGATCAAAGAATCTTTAGCCCGAAGTTAACAACATCTGTTGGAAGAGGTGTCAATTTTACACCACTGTCCTGTGAAGTAAGAGATGATGAAAAGTTGACGGTTATCACATTTCTCAGAGAAAACAGTACCGTGCTTGAGAAGTTTATAGAAAATGGCATATTTCCTTTTGGAGATCTAAAGCATTTCCTTCCAGAGGATCACTACAACAACATCATGACGTCCTTTGTCACATTTGGAAGTGATGAGATGAGGAATATGGGTAAGGGACATGATATGCATGGAGATGTCAGTGATACTGTTCGGGTGAAAGCATTATTTGGCCCTAACACAGAACTTTATTTTGACATCCTCAACAGGAAACTGTCCAAGAAAATAGGCATTGCTTTGTATGCCCGAAAAGATTGTTTCACAGAAAAACGCATTGATATGATCCTCAACGCATATTTCGGCTTACTTGAGGACACTGTAGCAAATCCACAGATGACAGTCCGGACGCTACAATCTAAACCATACATCACCCAACTTCAAGACAAGAAACCAGCCACTCATCAAAATGTGAAGTTGTAGCATATATGATAGGCATTGTCTACATTTTTAGTGCATTGATTTCCTGCACTAATGCCAGCATTGACGTGAAAGAATGGAACAGTGTAAGGAAAACAGATATAGGCACACTGCCATGTTATCCTCAGAATTTGCATATGCATTATGTACATAGGTTACGGATCCCTAACAATGGTTGCTTCTTTGAATTATCTTATGTCGTAGTGATTACTCAGTGAATTTGAAATGAGATGTGTATCTGTTGATCCATATCACGCTGAAACCCGTTCCATACCTTTCTGGCCGAAAGTATATTTATTTGGGGTTCGTTAATGTGAAAGAACTACTATCAAGAGAAGTAAATAAGTGATATATGTATTCCGTGTGAGCTGAATCATTGCAAACAATAGGGCAGTGAGAACTATGAACTGGTCACTCAGTATATTCGTATTGTAGCATGTAATACATGAATATTATAAGGACACTTAATGTTTATCGCAGCGTATTCTCATCTTCAAGGTGTATTGTTAGACACATATTGCCAGCATGTCCTACATCATGTATACTTCTATATATAAATCTAGTCATCACAGTGTATTGGCTGATTTGTAGGTTCCTGCATACAAAACCTTGTTTTATCCGTCTGTGACAATGACTTTCCTTTCATGTGTGCGCACGCGTGTCCGTGTGTATTTCCATTTTATGCTCAGAATGTATATATGCATTATGTACAAAGGTCACGGAGGATTCCTGACAATGGTTGTCTCTTTGTATTATTTTATTCCGCAGTGGTACTCCATGATTTTGAAATGAGACGTTTGTGTGTTCGTCTGTATTACGGGCAGTCTGTCTGAAAGTACGTATATTTCAGGTCCATTAATGACAAGGAACTAATATAAAGTGGAGTAAAAAAGTGACACATGTTTATACATTTCTATTATGTGTAAACTGAATTATATCAGACAGAGCACTATATGTTTTTTCGCATTGTCTTCTCATATTTAATATGTATTGTTTGACACAGATGTGCAGCATGTCCTACATCATGTGTATATATGAATTCAGATGTCACAGTGGATCTGTTGATGTAGGTTACTTTAAACACACGCATGTTAATATTTTATTATCATTTTCTACATACGTGTAGAAGGTGGTGCAATGCTCTAATATGCGTAGGGCATTTTTGTTCGTTGTGACACAAATTGCAAGCATGTCCTACATCATGTGTAGTTCTATGCATGAAGTCGGAGGTATCTAGTGGGTTTGATAGTGTAGGTGGCATGCATTTTTCATCATTATTTTCTACATTTATGTAGAAGGCCATATTCCAATGTGTGTAAGGCAGCTTATGTATACACCTCTATTTTTTTCATATCATTAATTACTTTACACACATTTTATCTGTCAATAGCAATGGCTTTCTCTTTATGTGTGCCTCAGTGCGCGCGCGCGCGCGTGCGCGTGCGTGCGTGTATGTGTCCGTGTCAGTGTGTTCATGAGTGCATATGTGTGACATTGTTCTGTTATAGTGACATTTTCTCTGTGCACCAAATTACGGAAGTGTTCATTACCGCTTATAACAAATAGACATTAACTGCATGGTCTCAATTCTTAATACATGCACACCATTCTCGTTAAGGTTATGTATCTGCAGTACAATGGAGTACAAATGTTAGCAATATATATAAAAAACAGGAAATAAAATGTCTCGGATCAGGCATATCGGATGTAAATCATTAGGTCACGCATTAATAATTATATAAATGACGTAGAAACTATTGCAGACTCATTGAGACATCTCAGTACCCCCTTTTCAACAATCTTTTCAGATTGTCCCATTTTCAGTTTTCGGCTCTGTATATACCTTTACCTTTTTTCCGTCCAGTTTAGAAGTTAGATTTGGAATTTATCAGTGGAACAAAATTATTAAGAATCAATGCTAAAATAAATCTACATCTGTAAACGGAATATGTTTCACAAACATATAATACAGTTAAACCTCTACATATAAATCCCTGGATATACTACCACCAAGTATCAGGACAAATTTGGGCGGTATATCAAGGGTGGACAGTACGATGTACACGCATCGGCATTATCAGTGACAAAGAACAATCACTTGGGGGTAGATAGGGCGTCTGATTGCTGGCTGTACAGGCAAGTAGCAAGTCAACTTGGTAATGAATACGCCAATTAACTTCATTTAACAAAATTGTTTTCATAGTAAGAACAATATTCTATCGTCAAAAGAAACCTATTAGCTCTTTCATTATATCCAACAGGCAATGGAGTTGGTGATCAAACGTGGCGTTATGTCGAGGGAATTGAAAGATTTGTTCTCAAAACGTTTTTTGCAAAGTCTATATCCAGGGAATTACATGTAGAGGATATCCCTCCGGGCAATTTATGGCTGTATAACCCGCTTGGCGGTATATCCAGGGGCGGTATATCCAGGTGTAACTGTACATTCCATTCATCATCAACTAGGAAAATACCCTTGGATTGGCATGAATGGTAATACCTCTCTTCAAAAACAGCATTTTTATATTTACCAGTTTCAACTTCTAACTTAAAATTACAACATCTAAATTTTGAAGAAAAAAGAAATTCTTATGATCTTAAAGAAGGCATTTAAGAGTTAGGTATTTTTCAGGATTAAGAATGAATTTGCTAGTAGTATAGAGCATAGAGTATACCCTAATAGTATAGAGATGAATTCAAGAATAAATATAAATTATCATACAAGTTTTGCTTGAAAACATTTTCAAAAGCTTTTGGGTCCCCAATTTCCTGACCAATCCCACCAAAGCCAAATCCATATTGAAACTTTGTGTAAAACCAGCTAGGGTCCCTGCAGGTAGCAAAAGTAATGCAAGTCCCCATGGTCCCTTGTAATAGTGATCTACCTTCAGTTGGCAATTTATAGTCAATTTTTATATTGTATTGCCCTCTTGTTAAACTGTTTTAGGTTTCATTACTAGTCTTAAATGAATATCTTGATATACTAGCGGTTATACTGTTCTCCGTCAACAGGGTTTTAGTTCCAAATTGTCTTGATCTACAATGTAATTATTCATTGTTCTCGTCACGATATGGCTGCAATATTGCTGATGTGACGATAAATATTAACTCACTCAGCGGCCTTAACACGTTTTGAATTCCAAATGCTGTTAGCTTACCAAATATTTTAAAACTAGCAATTTTGTTAATTTAGGTTATGACTAAAATATACTCACCAACGGCTTAGAGGATGATGTAAATCCGGCTTGGGTCCATGAAGGTAGCAAAAGTACTGTCAGTCCCTTTGGACCCTAGCATGGTAACATATATTCAGTTGTTGGTGATCTCCAACCCATTTTTATATTGTGTTGTCGAAACTATTTGTCTAGTGTAAAAGTTAGATGCTAGTTTCAATTCTCTAATAGTGATAAGATTTTACTGTCCTTTGTTGAGAGTTTCTTAATTTCACTACTTTAATTGTTAATTTATACATATTTAATTTACATGTATTTATAGTGCATTTACTTGTTTTAGTCACGATGTGACTGAAATATTGCCTCTGTGACTATGAATCTTATCTCGCTTACTCACACAAATGTCGCCATGCATGGATTCTAGTTAAAATAAGGTATGCGTGCATAGCACGCACACATACAGTTTTAATGATTATGAGTTTAAAATGTCAACAAATGAGGGGCTATTGCCTGCACTAATTTTTCTGTTAACTATTTGGTATAATAAAAAGATGAACCTAACATATGCCTTGGTTTTATATTGAAGTGATGGTACAGTTTGTGCATATAGTTGTGCATTTGGTGGCGGGTGGCCCTGTGCGAAGAGGACAGGTCACCATCAGGTGAAGTTGAGCACTGTCGAGCTCGGACAGTCCTTGGAAGGGTGAACGTGTTTGGCAGTTTGACTCCTGAGAGTTTCTAGGACGCACATGGAAAACATGAAGCACATGGGAAACATGTGGTCTCACCTTAGGCATGTGAGTTGGTTCAAATTTGCCTCTGTTCACTCAGCAGAAAATGGGTACCCGGTGAGATAAAGTCATGTAACTATAATCTTGTAGCGCCTAAGAGGCAGATATCCGGGGTAATGATAATCAGATTCTGATTATAGTGTCCAGTGGGTGTCCATCAGATGGATACTAGCCGCTGTATAAGTGAATTATTGTATATTATATAGTTGATGCATAATGAACATTACCGTGCAGTATCAGCTATGGAGGTTTGCTTATCATTCATTTACCTTCAAGAAAGTACCGTGGAATTTGTTTCTAAAGGGCGACAATCTAGACGAATTCTGAGGCATGGACGTTTACTTTTCAGTTACAGATACGCCATAACCCTGCCAGTTTCCGGTTCAATGGAGTGAAGGAACAAGAATGAGCAGAAATCAAAAAGAAATACCACATTGCCTAATATTATCATGAATTGTTAGAGTTTACGTTCTGAAGTGTCGTCGTTATTGTTATATTTTTTGTAACACTTATTCTACAATAAAAACACTTCTGGCGTAGTGGACGTGTGAAGCAGGGGAGATAACTCTGCATGTATTCTATACGGAATAATAACCTGTTTCTTCACTGCGTTGAAGCGGAAGCTGGCAGGAGTAATGGAGGCGAAGATCGTTCTGATGTACCACGAGTTGCGCTTAAAATGTTGAAGAAAACATACTTCACGTGAGTAATTATTAAATATGGCGTTGGAAGTCTGAGAGCACAACTTAGTGAGGAAATGGGAGCGTACCTTTATGGTGGCGATATTTTATTTTGACATGAAAAATATTTTTTGAACCGAAGCGAGGGAAGTTCGTTGCCAACCTTTGGTCGCTTCGCTCGCATATAAAGACCCGTGAAGGTCCCGGGGTAGAATAGGCCTTCAGCAACCCATGCTTGCCATAAAAGGCGACTATGCTTGTCGTAAGAGGCGACTAACGGGATCGGGTGGTCAGGCTCGCTGACTTGGTTGACACATGTCATCGGTTCCCAATTGCGCAGATCGATGCTCGTGCTGTTGATCACTGGATTGTCTGGTCCAGACTCGATTATTTACAGACCGCCGCCATATGGCTGGAATATTGCTGAGTGCGGCGTAAAACTAAACTCACTCACTCACGCATATATGAAGACTGGTCATTTTCTCTACGCTGCGCAATCCCATTTGCGCTATAGCTAGTATGTAGCTATTATGCCTGTAGTATGATGCAACTGCACCCCGCGCACCTCAGCAAATTGTATGGCACGTTTAAAGTTAGCATCCAACTATCCAGAAAGGAGGTCACGTTAGCCTTCTTTTAATCGTTCTGGTGAAATTACGCGGGAAAGACGAGAAAACAGGAAAACGCGGCATACAGTCTTTTGGGTATGACGGGTCCATAGGCGTAGATGATGCAGAAGCTGCAAAATCAAAGTTCAGGTCTATTACAATCAACGATTGGATAAAGAGTTAAATCTACCCACAGAAACCTGATATCGCACTGTGGGTTAAACATAGACCATTGATCTACGCTCACGTCATATATATTAATATAGTAAAAGAGCAACAGCTGCCATACTGGATTGTCGTGCAGACATCAACTCGTTCCAATTTCAAGCTGAAATGTACGCTAAGAATTCGGTGACATTCAAAACTATGCACACGTACCTCTCAATTATACATGTCCCCACACATCCTGCCCGATTTCCGCGACATAACACCCATTTTATTAACTTTAATACGTCCTAAAACTCGAAAATCAAACCAAAACACCTCTGAAGTGAACGTTATCCCGCATTCGCAGCCTCTCGCTTGATCGCTGAACCGAAGTATTTATAGTGTCGGTAAACAAGACGGCATGGCTTGAGAGCGAAAAGTTTTGGATGAGCTATGAACTTGACACCCGATCTGGTTTCAACAAAATAAAACAAAAAAACAAAACAAAACAAAACAAAACTAAACAAAAACACAAAAAACAACAACAACAAAAAAACGATTATTAAATTTCGCGCTAATGTAATGAATTTGTTCTGGAAAAATTACTTACGTTCAGCGGACCAATGAGATTGCTCGAAAGGCTGCGAGTGCGGGATAACGGTTTAACCTACAGTGCGATATCGGGTTCCTTTGACTCTACCTGCACTTCGTATTCATTTCTATTATTGTTTCTCGGCAGACGTGAAACACCCGAAACTCGGTCGTGTTTCTGGAAACACTCGGCTGTCTTCCAGATTCCACTGCGCTATATATACTAGAATCACATGCTCCCCGAGCGGGCACCGTATGAAATAACCGAAAGGTCAGAGACTTTTGACAGGTGTGATTGGATGAAATAGTGTAAGATATGTATGGTTTTGAAAAGCACTAACATCCAATAATTAAAACTGACCTCAATTGTAAGTATTTAGAGCTGTCTTTTGGATCACCATGACTTGTACTTAAATGTGTAAGGATATTTTCAAGTAGGTTAGATTTGGTGCGAAACTGGGGTTGACTGTCCCGCTTGTGTTTTATTGTAGTTTAAAGGCTAAACTGTACCCATGTGTACATGGAATGGCTGTTGAAAGCATGGATGAGTTTTGATACAATATAAGGTGACTATTGGAAAACATTCGGTGTTGTGTAACCTCCACTGTTCTTCTACAGACAAAGGGAGAGAACTCTTTTTGCACTGTTTCTCATCCGAGGTTCCACACTTGCCCGTGTCACATTAGCACTAAATACAGAAAGCTACGAAGGCCACCTAAACTGCGAAAAGGCTTCATGCCCAATAGCAGGCAAGTATGTTCTGAATGTCTAGGTGGGCGGGGCGCAGTTGTTGAATATAACAATTAGCAAGTGAAATTACTATTGTTTCTTTAAGTCCGATACTTACAAGAATAAATGTTCTCAAATTCATACATCTTCAAAAACAAATATACTGGTACGTGTGAAGTTAGCATTTTAGTAATATTTCATGCCTCATTTCTGTATTACAGAGTTTGAATAAAAATTTACACATAACGTACCTGTTTTGAAACGTGAAACTGAATTTAACGAAATGGGAAACCAGGTGTTTTCACAAGACAGTGGTAATGTCGACAGACGTCGGGAATTATTGGTCGTATGTGGTATTAAGGGTTGAATAATTATTGTCCGTTCCAATACAAAGTGCCTACCATAAGAGAGCTAACGTCAACTACACGTTTATGTTGGTCATAAGCACACGACCCGTGAATGTCCGTCTTCAGTAAACCGTCTTGTCGTTAGAGGCGACCAATGAGATCTGGAGGTCAGGCACGCTGACTTGGTTGACAGCCTAACCCAAAGGTGTAGGTCAATGCTCATGCTGTTGATCACAAGATTGGCATGTTCAGACTCGAGGTTTTTACAGACCACCTCAAAATAGTTGGAATATTGCTGAGATTGCGCTAAACAACAATCGACCTATGACAGGGACGCATTATTTTCATCTCTTGACTGAAGTTACATTCCATCACAAGGGATAACTGTTTCAGGGCCTTCAACCTTCAAGGATCTTTTTAATATCAGTTTACATTCAGTTATTGGGATTTTAAAAGATACTGCATTAGTTAAGAAATTTTGATTATACTAAAAATAAAAGTTGGAGGAATAGACAGACAGACAGACAGACAGACAGATAGATAGATAGATAGATAGATAGATGGTGGTCTACCTTCAGTTGTTTGTGAAATACAGCCCGTTGTCTTTGTTGTCTGTAGTGATGCATTGTTATGATAACAAGCTAGCCTTAATTTCAAATATGTAACACTCTATTAGATAGTATAACTTTTCAATAACATATTAAACTTATCTTAAGTGTCATTTGGGTTCTGTAATAGTCATGTCATTTCATTGTCTGGTCTTGTATATGTTTACTAATATTGGTCACCATCTTGGTTCTTCTAATTTTCACTTTTTTCTGAATTATATATATATATTAAAATCATGAAATCGTAATTGAATCTTATAGTCACAGCGACAGTATTTCTGCCATATAAAATAATTGCTTTTATGACACTTCAAGTCAGAAATGGCGTAAACTTTCGCCGTGATATTGCAGGAATATTGCTAAAAGCGGCGTAAAACCGAACTCATTGACTTTGGGTGAAAATCTAAATACAACAAGATGTGTTACTCGCTGGGGTAGAACCGTTGTCAGCAAACCATACTTGTCGCTAACGGGTGTGGCCACTATTGTAATGTCTACTTATATACATCAATCTTTGTTGACTGTATATCTACCTTCACGTGGGCGTGTGCATGTCATAAGAGACGACTATGAGGATCAGTTGGTCAGACGCGCTGACTTTGTTGACACGTCATCGTATCCCAACTGCGTTTATCCATTTCCATGCTGTTGATCACTAGATTGTCTGGTGCAAGCGGGATTATCGCGGCTTAAAAAAACAAACAAAACACTGTTTCTTAATGCGTGAACTGTGTATCTACATACAGCACTGTGTGCTCACTGTTTAGGTTTATAGCCTTAGTTTTCAGACAGTTTACCTATCAATACAAATGTACAAAAGCATGATACATATTTGAGCAGATTTAAACTCACACAGTATTTACAATCATATATACATATCCAACACAGCACTAGGAGTAAATGATGATGTTACAGATTACATTCAGGAAACTGAATTCAGACCGATCATTTCTGTCACAGAACATATGTCAGATCCATAATCATATACGATCCAACATCCAGGCACGCACTTGACGTCGGACAGAGTAGGCGCATATCGACTTCCCATCGAGCTTCTACCACTTTATTTCTGTTCACCTGAGGATTTTGGACGGCTTCTGGTGGTCAGGTCAAGATTATCACACGAGTGTTTCGTGGGTGACATGTCTGATACAATGGGTGGACATGGTAAAGTATGGACCTTGGTCGTGGCCATAAACCGTTGCGCTACAATAGGTGCATGAGATAATTGCATTGTCCAGCTGAACAAGATCCTGTGTATGCGCCGCAGGAACGGCTACACGATTGGACGGAGAATGAAGTCAGTGTAACCCTCTGTCTGGAACACATTCAAACAGGATAGTCTCCTGAATAGGAACAAACCAGCAAACACAGTTTAGGTCACACGATTGGACGGAGAATGAAGTCAGTGTAACCCTCTGTCTGGAACATATTCAAACAGGACAGTCTCCTGAATAGTAACAAACCTGCAAACACAGTTTAGGTCACACGATTGGACGGAGCATGAAGTCAGTGTAACCCTCTGTATGGAACATATTGAAGCAGGACAGTCTCCTGAATAGGAACAAACCAGCAAACACAGTTTAGGACCAAGCTGCTCTATCATTATTTCAGTCACATCGCTCACAATCCGTCGGTCTTTGTAAACTGACGCAAAGTGTAGAATAATAACTGTATTTCGTACCCACGAAAACAAGTTCTTGCATTGACCAGTACCCTATAAATCCTGGAAATATTAACCAGTAAAATTTCAAGACGAATCATCTTTACCTTCACTTATGTTAGCTGATGATCGACGGAAGGTGTGGCTGGTCGAGTACGTTGAGGGGACTCTCCGACTTTTGATTTGACTACTGGCCCAAGGATGACCAGGATCACCGGGAAAAGGAAGACGGCATGCAACATGCCGAACAGGATGACTGTAAACATGATCTTGAAGAACGAGTTGAAGATGTAGGACTTTGAGAACACCAATACAAGTATGCCCAGAAAGGATGACATTCCACCGTTCAGTATGGGACCAGCTGCGTGGACAATGGCAGATTCTACTTTCTCTCTCCTGTTTCTTCCTTCCCCAATCATATAGGCAGAACACACGTGCACACTGAAGTCTACCGAGAACCCGACAGACATGATGAGGTGGATCATTGTCACTGAACTGAGACTCAGTCCCCAGACATGAAGGAACCCGAAGATGCCAACGAGGATAGAGACAATGTTAATGACCACAAGGAAAACCAGGAGAGGATGAGGAAGGAAGACGCAGGTCACGACAGTCATAACGGCGAGTGCCACGCCCACAGTTTGTAATGTACTGGGTAGGATAGCAACATACTGTTCAAAGAAGATATAGGATGGGTAGAAGGTGTACACAGAGAGCGGTGAGTTGTCTGCCAAAGCCCTCATTCGAACCATCACATCAGCTTGGACATTGGAATCTTTGATATCGGTTGAGAATAGGTAACACCTTGATGCGATGATGGAACTGTTACTAGAATCGAAGGCAACATCGTTCTCATACACTGTATTTGCTGTTAGGAATGTTTTCAACCCCGACACAAAGGCCGCTGAACTGCTACCATCATAACTGGAATCGTTCCTGTAGGTATGTAACCAACAGATGAGAGAGTCTGCATTGACACTACTGTCGGACTTTGCATTCTGTATCAGCAAGTCAATAATATTGACAGTCTGCGTTTTGGTATAGTCTGTTGTTGACCCAAAAACAAAGGGGATTGGGAATGTAGCAGGGAAGTGCATATCATACGTTTCCCTGTATGTATAATAGTAAGAGGTTGAGGATACAAGATTCTTCAGAGTCAACCCTTCCTTGAAGTTCACTGTTCCCCATATCGACACACCAAGGTATACAAAATATATAAGAATAACAACAATCTTTCCCCACATATTCAGCAACATTCGTGGCAGGTACTTTCGAGGCAGGGTCTCAAAGAATCGTTCGTCCTGTCCCCTCAGTGTTGGTGGTGACCCTCCACAGCAGAACACTTTACAGGTAGACGCGCCATCTTTCCTGAGGTCCTCTCTTGATTTGGTTTTGAGGCAGGTCATGCAGTGTCTGTTACCGTCAACACGACGGCCATGGATGGCAAGGCAAGGGGAGAAGAAGAAGCACTGGTACAGGTAGCAGAAGATGACTGCCACACCTGTGAAAGAAAAGTATTAAGGCACAATCAATATATACATCATACACGTATTGGAACGAAATGTACCAACTAGTGAGGTACAATGCGATTGCATTAAGGTCGAGATTTCATTTCATTGACACTCATTTAATCGTTTCCATAAGAACATGCATGCACGTGTATGCATGGTTGCTTGTACTAGGTCGGATCTATGTTTCACAGGGATTCCAGGACGCTGCTGAACATGGATAACCCGTCAGATATGGAATACTAATCATGCAGGGTAACAAGACGTACCAACTTTAAACATTTTCAGGATTTGACCAGAAGATCGAATACCGACACTCTGTTCTCCGCGCAGTTGCGTATGTCAATATACTGAACAGCAAAAGAAAAGTTTCGAAAACAATGAAATCCAACGAAAGTTTGCTTTCGTGTTTATATCTTCTATTTAAAAAATAACTTGACAAAAGACCAGAGTTGCTGTCCAGTATACAATTATCTAAAGAGCACAACAGTGCTAAAAGCAAGAAAAATCATAATTGACCCATGTTCCCAAGTATCCTGCAAGCCTAAGGACTGGTTTCTCCGCTTCCACAAATCCTTGCATAAGACCCAAAATAATATGAGAGAGAAAAAGAATTATAGTGGTGAAAACACCACATTGATTAAACTGGGCATGAAGGCAAAGAAAAAAGCTGGCAAATTTGAACTGGTGGTAATTATCTTTGAGACAATCTTTTATGTAACTGTTTTCGGGACAAACTGTACTTGCCTGTATATACACAGAAGTTCCGAACACTGAGAAACACGGAGGATATACCAGTTAAGAAGGCCAGGAGGTCTGTGAGGGACGTGATGGTGATACCGATACCCGCTGAGGCAAATGTTATTCCCATCCTGGTGGGTACGCTCTGCTCTTTTAGAGGGTAGGTCTCCGCCCAGCTGGACATCAGCAGGAACATGTCGTCCACACCGATACCTTCAACAAAAGAATGGGATGAATTACATAACGTGAGAGAAGTGTAGTAACATGTCGCCCACGCGGGACGATTGGGAGTCTTCGTGTCGGTATGTCTGAAAGAATGCATTATTTTAACCCAAATTGCTTATTTAGCACTGCCTTTAGTCCAGTGTATCATTTAATAGTCAGAACTATAATATCTACTCATGTGCAATAACAATTCATGATGGAAGTACTTTCAATATGACTCATTTAACCTATTCGTAAGTCACCCATGAAAAAAACCCTATGGTTCCTCAATGAGATATCTGTGTTTTCTAGCGAAGTGAATATGGTGTCTCCATATTCAGGAACATTATATATCAATTTCTTCTTAAACTGATTTCAAGGATTACTTAACGTCCCGGTTTGTATCAAGTACGATATCTTTGAAATGTCTGGAAGGTCCAAAACGTACCTATGATTAAGAACGGTGTCACGCCAACGATGTTGACGAATTTGACACCACAAAGACTGACAAGTCCAAAGGAGGACAAAATTCCAAATCCAGCAGCAAGAACGCCGGCCCAAGATGCCCACGTCCTCGATGACACCACATCACCACCGACAACGACAGTGGCATACGTGATCATCAACGTAAACGTTATAGAGAAAAACACAATGTCTCCGTTTGTGTTTTTGTTCAGTTCTGAGTCCAACGAATGTGAGGCGGCATAGTTTATCCTGGTAGATGTTGTGTCTAAAGCTGCTGCTCTCTTGAGGAACTCCTCTTCCCATGCTCTTGCTTTTGCCTTGTTATCAGCTGAATCCATTCGTAAATTAAACGTAATGCTCAGGTACGTTGCAGACACCAGTTTTCCACCTGTGGAGTCAACCTGACCAAGGAATGCTGATAAGTCTATATTATTCCAGTTTGGGTAGGTGATTCCTCCAGACAGATAGGTTTGGGATACAGCATCTGTCGTGAGAAACTCTCCTGACACATAGCAGCTACCCCCCTGCCGAGCACATATATCGCTGTAAGTAAACACTACATTGCCAAAAGTTGCATTAATACTTTTGATTTCACTGATTACTTTTCGTATTTCCTCTACAGAACCATTAGTGAACACGTTGCCGCCTGTAGTGCTGCTTATCAAAAGTTGTCCGTTCATGTCTAGTGCTGTTAGTGCATATCCGCGGTAGTTGCTTCCCGTGGCATCGGGAAAGGTGGCCTGGTACTGAACTCTGTCTTGTGATGCTCGGCTGTTAATGGGCGTGTACAGTGTCTCCGTGTCAGTCTCGCTGGACAGTGTTACCATACCACAACTGAGACCAAGCGCCACAATGACAGAACCGATAATCAAGACCTCGGGATACGTTCCAATGAAAATACCAATCTTCTTGAAAATCCTCTGGAAGAATTCAGACACCGCCAGAAAGCAGCCATTCACAGAACAAGGCATGCTGGGAGTTATCTCTCAGTGGTATCTGAAACAAAGAACAACGTGATTACAGTTTGTAAAGTGAAGCATAACCTGTAAATGTTCTTGTCGATTTTTTTCTTTCCGACTGAGTTAATATGCTTCTGAAAAGGAACAGACACACGGGTCCAGTTTAGCTTACCAATGGTACATCGTGTAGAAAATCGCATAGTATATCAATGCACTCTAAGAGGCATATTAAAGGTAATCACAAGTCATTCCTCTGCCTGTTGGATGTTTGTTTGTTTGTTGTTTAACGTTGCATTCGGCAACGTAAAGCTAAACAGTGGCGATTTGTAAATACTCGAATTTGGAACAAACAATTGGAGCGACCAGCATCATGAGTTTCGATCTACGCAGCGGGGATACGAGGACAAGTGCCGTATCTATTGGATGCTGAATTGTTCCAGTCGAAACGAGTATGTCGTGGGGACACCGCCCGCTTGTCATGTCAAAACAAATATGCTGTCATGGTAAGTGATGGGCTTTGTTTCTCACAATCAGTTTTCAGGGTATAGATATCGCTTGGGACACATGTGTAGGTCGGTGATGATAGTGCCACTAATTCAGGAGGCCTCGTCGTCATGTGGAGTGTTGCGAAAAAAGGTTTCATTCGACTCCTCGATGTTTTGACTGATATCTTATTCATTGACGTATGTGGTCTTTATATATCTGAGTGCAGATTGTGTCCGAGATAAATTCAGATTGCAGTATCTACAATGAAATGTTTTGTACATTGATGTCGCTGGCAAAGATACCAAACCTGATCGTCTAAATGCATAAAGTTTGGTTTATAACATTCAAACGGAGATTCCCAATAATGCAATAATAGATGAATTCTAAAATACAAAGGGAGCTATCTATACAAAGTGGCTTTGGAGACAGGGCGAATTGAACAGTACATCCTCTGCACATGAGAAGGCGACCTATTGCTGGATGTACAAACGTCATGTCTTAACAAGAGGCGCCGAGGCGAACAGCGCACGGGTTTTCAGCTTGACGAAACAGCAGTGTACAAATACATGGCTATTCAAATGAGAACCCCATGTGATTTCCCGACTTCTCCCCAGCAACGGTCAGGCTTCGTGGCTTCATTGACAACGTGTAATCTTATCCGACAGCATGGATTGTTGGTTAAAATATCAACAGTTCTCTTCTCCGTTCCCAGGTCCAGAATCGATTATTTTACGGGAATAATAGTGAGTGTCACGTCAAACAAAAGCAACACAATGTTGTAGGTGAAGTTTTCACGCAACAGCTATTCTCGCTAAAAGAGGTGTTAATTTCACGAATGATGTAACGTGTCGTTTATAGCGCGATCTCACACAAAGTTAAACCAGCAGTTCAATATAAATAGCTAGTTTTGCAGTACAGTTGTTCACAAATTCACATGCAAAGCGGGGAAATTTCGCGATAGATTTCTTCCAGATATGGAAGCAATCCTCCAAAATTACAGCAAGCATTACTGAAGGGTGACAATAAGCAGTACATGAAAACCTGACCACCCACCTCAGTAATAAATGAAGTGTCTCTCATTCTTCCCTATATGCCCTGAACACGCAACGCGTATTTGTTAATGGGAAGACTGTTATAATATTACGGCAAGCTACATGAATCAATATCCTTGTGATCATGGAAGGAATCATTCACTATGTAATGACTTCATACATGGCAGTGTGCGAAGAAGTTTCCAAATCAATAATGATAATGCGTATTTATAAAGCGCTGAATCCACCCACAAGGTGCATGCTCAAACCGCATAAAATAATGGTATGAAACAAAAACTACATATGATAGCTTGACATAAAGTCTGTCAAAAATAGCAGGAGGAAATGTGTATGAATTATAGTTCATGAATAATAGGGTCAAAAAGAGTCCATGAATAATATCCTGAAAATAGTTGCGTCTTGAGCTTTGAATACAAAATAATAATGATGAAAGTTTGATGTCCAGAGGACGTTAGTCCCATAGTCGAGGAGCTATGTGACTGAAGGTTCTGTCCATAGCTGGTATGATTATACTTTGGTGTGTTCTGAAGATTCAGATTTTGAGTCTTTATAAGGATGAAGTCCTCTAGCATATTAGAAATATACGGTGCCATATTATTTTGACATTTCTACACCATGTACAGAATTTTCAAGTTGATTTTCTTTTCACTGGGAAGCCAAATCTTTAAGAACTGGCGTTATGTGCGATGGATGGCGTTTCCGTCGCTGTCCTAGCAGCAGTGTTCTGGACTTCCTTGGTTTTGTTCAGCTGACGTTTACTGATTCCTATCAGCAAGGTGTTTCTATAGTCAAGTCTAGAATGAACAAGCATTTGCACAAGCATTATTTTGCATTAGTCTTTCAGCGGCATCCCGTGTTATAAAACGACGTATTTGACTGATACGACGGAGATGGTAGTACGTTTAAGTAAGTATATCTCTAGTACATGTAGTTGTAGATATTCTAGTTCAATATTTATGCTGACAATCAAAGATGACGTCAATGTTTCTTACATGGTCAGCGAAAAGGATTGAAGCATTTGCAACTGAAACAGAGGTAACAGGAATGTCACACAAATCATGTCCAGTACCTATCAATAACGTTTTCTCGTCATATAGCTTCAACATATTCAGGATTTGATCAGTTGACCAATCAGTAGTACGTTGTTAGGCCTCATGAACATTCTCGAATTTGAAGCTATCAATCAGTTGAGTTTTATAAGCATAAGATTGATGGCCCATTTTATTATTTTCTATCACTCAACCAAGGCTAGTTGTATAAAGCACAAACAACACAGGACCCAGCACAGATCCGAACACGATAGTGACAGACATTTTGACTCTTTTTGATTGAAGAAGACGGTTTGTGATCTATTACTCAGGTATACCGCAATCCAGGCAAGGGCAACATCTGTAATTCCCATCTCCAGCTGATGTCTTGGGAGAAGTAGCTCAGGGTCTACCGTGTCAAACGCCGCGGAAAGATCTAAGAATGTTAATAAAGCAGTATTCCCATCATTAACTCGATTTCTGAGCTCATTCGTTACTCGCAAAAAAGCAGTCTCTGTACTATGGTTATCACGGTAGGCAGAATGAATCTCATCCGTAAGTCGATTTTGTGTTAGATGATGTTTACGAGGGGACGTCAAAAAGTAGTGAGCTCCACTACGAATATGATGTAAATGAAGCTTTTTTATGTCTTTGCTGCGTACCAGTCCCACGACTCCGAATTTGTTTGACAAATGAAAGATTTCACACCAGCCTACAGTTTCTCAGACAGTGAGGGTTTCACAATAGCAGATTTGAGAGAGTCATGAATAGCTCCTGTGGATATACTCAGATTCACCAGATTAGGAAAGGGAGAAGTACATCCATCCAAATAAACCACCAACATCGATGTGGGAATAGGATCCAAGGAACAACTTGCTCTCTTTGATGAAAGTATGATCTCAGCTTCTTCAAAAAGTAGAAAATGTATTACACATTCGTACATCAACAGTTTCTGGAGGCACTGAGCTAATCGAGAGATCTGTAGATCTTGTTGAATGATTTGATTTTGGTATGAAAATATTCGCAAACTCGTTAGCAAGCGCCCCATTACCATCATGCTCTGGAAGCTTGACACTATCATTCTGTCGATACGGCTTATTCAAGAATTTGTAAAAATAATATGTCGAATTCATTATCTTTTATAAATTCTGACATCTCAAGGGCCTTATTTTTCATTGGTTTGGAATTCCACAAACCAACTTTCGGACATGTAGAAACTGATTTAGATTAGAATCGAATATGATTAGACAGTGACTTAGCTGCACGGTCATTGTACATTCGTGACAAGATCAAAAAGGCCGAACATAAGGACATGCTGGTCTTTGGACTGGGAAGCCACCGAATGGATAAGTGAAACAAGGCAGAGGGACTTGAGGCTGCTTTGGTTCATCTATGTACTAGGCACTGTGAATGTTGATGCTGAAATGTGATCCCTGAGATGATTGAATCAACGGTTCATGAGAATGCACTGCCGCAGTGGAGACATGTACATGTAGGTGTGCTCGTCACACTGCCGATCAGCACACGACACAGAATCCACTATTCGTCTGCTCATCTGCTCGTCACCACGAGATAAATGAATTCCGTCGGTAATGAACACATCACGAGGCTTCACTGACATCATCAATGTGATAAGCCTGTTTAGCACAAGACCTTTCTCCAATAACTTGGTTGCGTTGTCTGGTCTTATTGTTATACCAATAGCACATGTGCACATACGCATTGGTGATATTTAGTAGTGAGTTACATTCCCTGACAATTTCTTCTATGCGTTGCTCACTAACATTGTTATCTCCTATAACAAAGACTATGGTGATCAGTGTAGAGTTACGTTTCAAAGGAAGTGGCAATCTGTCACGGAGTTAACCAATTGTCGCTCCCTTGTTTGTGTCCACAACACACTTGTGGCCGAGACGAGATGTTAGAATTTTTCAACATGGGCAAATCAATGTTTGGGCAGTCTCAGTTCCTCGCGGAGGGGGGCTTCATGCGATTTTTGTCAGAGTAAACAGCAACGACATACGACTTTGTTTGATCGTGGAATGTAAACTTCCTTTGGCATCTCACTTTCTTTTGAATGCAAGACTCATTACTTGGTCTATTCTGCACCTGGGTCGATTGTACAGGTTAGAGACAAGTACGTCTCGCCGATAAAGGTTGAGGCCAGGCAAGTCGATGGCAACATCGGTAAAAATGCTTGAGGACACTCATCAGAATCAATTTGAGTTTCGACTGACATACTAATTTAGGAATATTTCCCACATGGCTTTGCAATTGTTCTTGGCAGTCAGCCAATTCATTCTCAAATTAGAAATTTCGAGCATAAGATTCTTTATATTAAACTTTACTGCTCTCTCCATATCACTGAGTTTTCCATTTATGATCTCAGGAATAACCTTGACAGACTCAGCTGTACTGATGGAGAAATAGTCCTCAGATTTGTTACACCGTAATGTAGAGTTAATGCAGTTATTTAAGATGGTGAGAGTTTCTCACACTTGTAATTGACCCAGTGTTTTCCTCTACTGCATATCAAATCTAGGGACTTACATTTCGGATAACAGTTAGAACATTGCTCATCAACTTTCATGCCCACTTTCAGGTTCTGAACAATTTCATTCCCGTTAACAGTGAAAATGGGCTGCTTATCAAGCAGCGATTTCAAAATAGACAGATTTACAAAAGCCATTAGTTGAATGTCGTTTATAAGCGCTTTACTCGTTGTCTTGAAGAGGTTTATGGTGAATGCGGGTCGGGAGTGGCTGTTTACATCTATCCTGGTAATTTTGGATTCAATAAGGCAATTTTTATCTTGCTTTGGATGCGATGACAGGACGTTTCTGTTGTCGGCATCATTATAATATGAATGAATTAAGATTATAATTTCAAAACTTACAGATGAAAGTCATTTCCTTTTATTTCCTTTCGCAAATGACATTACGTCTCCCAGCACATTATTTTGTTCTGGAAAGTAAATCTTGTTTGTCGAGAGAATAACTGGATTTGACAGCTTTCAACATAGTGTGAGACGCCAACAACAATGACGATCCAGTGACGTCACAATCTGTTGCCATGACGTCAGATGACAGTTGACGGTCAGATTCCCAGCGAAACTCAGGCGAAAGTGTTTACACATTACAGTGTCCAAGGGCCCATTTTCATCGGAAAAGAGACATTTGTAACGACCATTTCACGTACCTAACAGTGTGCAGCGAAATTCCACTTTTCTTTTGGGAGCCGTGCGGGGCCCGCCGTACGTCAGTCCTCAAGGCCTACCTTTAGAATATGTAGCACCACAAACTTTAAAGACACGTCATAATACTATTTTACGTAATTGCAGGTGATTTGGTTCAAAAGCACGTTCTTGAGACAAAGCCCTATGACGCCGGCATACCAACAAGGTCGTCAAGCTCAGCGAGTGGCGTATAAGCTCCGGTCACTGATGTTTCATCTCTACCAACCAAGCCATTGCAGAAACCCAACGATGTTGCGAGTTTCCAGAAGTAGTTCACCGACGCATGCGCAATTTTCCGCAAGCACCAGTTTTAAACACTTTTCCTTTTTTTTGACTAATATGCTCATATTTCTTTGTATTAGGAGGTGCTGAAGTGTTATATTTTGTGTATTTTTAGATTTTGTATTTTTAAAGATTTAGTACGAATGCCTTACACTTGTAACATTTTGCCTTATTCTATTATTCGCAGTTTTGTTCAACTTTAATGATCTAAATCAAAGACGTATATTCACATACGTCTTTGTCTAAATATATTTTATATTTCGGTTTCAAAAGTAACTATTTGGATCAAATGAATTATAAATGTAAACTAATATACATATATATCTTTTTCATTCAGTAATTTAACTGAAATGGAGTTTATTCGTATTCATTTTTTCGAAGCGGTAAGAATGCATAACACTGGACACATCAGCCATTTTCGTGCCGGTTCGGTCAACGTATTCTATTTATTAGAATTATTTCAAGGGGTTAGGGTTTAGGGTAAGGGTAAGGGTAAGGGACCTAATCCAATATAGTAGGTAGATGCATTTGTTTTCCTTTTGTTGTGTTAATACTTTGTACACACATAAACGGGAGACCAAAAACGTCTAAAGTTCAATAAACAATGAAATGTTTTAATGTAGAAATTTTGGGCTAGTGGAAATCGACCTCGAACTTGCACTCCAGCCACTTTCACCTCTAGATCTACATATTTTCTGTACTCTAACTCACCCTCGTGTCGTCACTAGACTATAGTATAGGAATAGTACGATTGCGCCAAGTGATATCGGGGCCATTCGGCAACCGTCAGTAGACTGAAAGTACGAGACATCAAGTCTACCCGTAACCCTCGTAATTGTCGGTAACCTATTCGACTCTTTCCGTTCATGTCCGTGACGTAAAAATGACTAGCTAAATTTGCACAATGGCTTCGTAGCTTAGTCGGTTAGCTGTCGGATTAACAATGCGAAGGTCGCGGGTTCGCGTCCGACGGGTTCTCACAAACTGGTTGCCTGGCTCAGTGACACGTGAACTACGGCTGCGAACGTCCACACGAGAAATTGTGGTGCTGAATTCTAGAGGTGCTCCAAAGAATTACAAAAAAGGTAACAGGCCATCAAAAATATTCACTTTCCAGTCCCTCCAGTGACTTTGGAGATTTACTAGCCCGACTGGATTTTTAATAGCCAGAGACCAGCAGACCAATGGCTATTTCGCACACTGATCCATGGTCACTCGTGAATGGAGATCAGTTGCAGACAGACATGCTATTGTTGTTCATTCTGAATAGCAACATTCTGACGCGGATGTGTAAGAGACAATACTTTAAAGGGTACAATATATTCTCTAGAAAATATATCGTTCTTGATATAACCAGGAAAAGTCACGGACTTCCTCACAAGGCTCGAATCACCGGTTGAACAATAATACTTAATAATAAAAGTGCAAACTTTGGCAATCATAAATTGTACTTTATGTAATTGAGCGTAACGGTAGAATTTTCGAAAATATTTATTTCTTCACCGATTGCGTTGAAATTTCATTTGTACGCTAATCATATTATTTGAAAACAATGTATCACTGTAAAAATCTAGATTTTTGTTCTTGAAATTATTGACCAAACAATTATTCGAATCCCTATGGGCTTCCTCGGTGAGCCTAATGACTACAATTACAACGTTAATCAATTTAATACATAGAACAAAACACCAGTCAATCTGTGGAGTTGAAGTTATACGATGAACTAGTCATTCTATTCATTCTTACCACTCGTGTCGTCCAGTTCAACCAAATCGATCTTTGTCTCTACACACGTAACCTAGCACCAGGGTGTTTATCAAAGTGAGATTCCAAACTTCCATCATAGGTCAGCTCTTGACTACAGACTACCTGTCTATACACTATCCGCGAAAAAATAGAAGTCGAAACAAGACCGATCATTCTTCCTGCCAGACTAACTACGCTATATTTAACTGTCAACGTCACGTGCTGATAATATATACCAGGAAATGCCACGTGCTTCCACAAGGAGTGGGATAACTATAAACACTGAGTTACAGTATTTGATATATGGAGCAAAACATCAGTTAACCAGTCCTGTTTGACAAATACAGTGGACTAGTCATTCCCTTTATTAAATTCTTACCATGCGTGTCCACCAGTTCAGTCCAATCGATCTTCGGGTCGAGAATCGTAACCTTGCACCAGCATGTCTGTCAAACTGGAACTCCGTCTTAGGACCGATCTGGACGATGTACCCGTGACTATTCCCGATTGTAACACTGTTCACATCAGTCCCTGCATAGAACAGTATATCGCATGGCACGAGTAAACGTACCAGAAGATAAAGCCGCCACCATCAGGTGGCCTGCGCGGGAGATGCGTAGTACATCGACACTGGTAAACAGTTCGATCGATAATGCTTTATTATGTGTTTAAACCGGTCGCGTAGCTGGAAGCTTGTCTGTACAGTAGAGATCCAGATATTGTACATAATTCCAGCCCAAGGGTGTTTAGTTCCGTTGCTTGTTGATATATTCTATAGGACAATCAGCTTGCCAATGATCCTATTTGTCTGCATTGTTATATTACTTATTCATCAGCCTCGTCGGTCCTTCATTTGGCGATGATAACTAGCCAATGAGCATTAACAATAATTATGCACCTTCAAATCAAGGGATTTATCAACACAAATCACTACATGCAAATACCCATAACACGGCATGAAGTCTCCCAGCATAACCCCAAAGTACTATTTAGTTATATATGTATTGATATTGTAATAACCTCACATATGCCCATATCAACTAGAACACGTGTATAAGTGTAAATGAAGCATTTAAAATAATTGCCGAATTTCATTTAGTCCATTAACAGATCCATATAATACTCTGTGTCTCTCTCCACATTTTGCAAAGTCACACTATTTATTTTGAAGAACAACAGGAACTGCCACAGCTTATATGTGTTTGACATATGTGAGATGTGGTGACCATATGCATTGCATTGGTGAGATCGGCATGCAACTAAAGAATCTAGTCACTATACTGAGCAAATGTTTAGGTGACAAGTACAAAGTATAAACGTAACAAATACATTGATGAGAGCGGAAATGACCAGTTCATTGTTTCTGATTGTTAATAATGATAAACATTTATGAATGAAAAGGAGCAAATGTTCATTAGGCTTTTGAACCTTAAGCCTCATTCAAAAGGAACATTTTTTAATTTCTGGACACGACACGTGTTGTTGTTAAGTTTATTTTTACACTGACGTGAAAGCTTTTTTTCATAGAAATATGTATAATAGCTGAGGCAACTTACGGGGTTATTGCATGATCGTGAAACACAAAATATCATTATAGCTGTATACAAGGTCGATACTCTGAACTGTGTAATACTCGTGTATCAAGTACCCCTGAGGATCCCCGGGTAGAACAGGTCTTTCAGCAACCTATGCTTGCCATAAAGGGCGACTATGCTTGTCATAAGAGGCGACTAAAGGGATCGGGTGGTCAGGCTCGCTGACTTGGTTGACACATGTCATCAGGTTCACGTGCGCGTGCGTGCGTGCGTGTGTTTGTGTTTTGGATTTTTTTTGTGAATCTATGTGAATACTTCTAAAATTATTGTAAGGTCAGACATCATATGGTTAGCATGACGGTAAGATAAATGTGCTGTATGATTCTCCCTGAAGTAATGCCGTCTGATGCACACCTCTTTGTAGCAGTGTTACCCGAGCCAGCAGGCGAGGGTTACGCACTAAAACAAAGAGGCATACATAGTATTGTAATTACCCTCGAGAGAAGCATGAATGGACGTGAGGTAATTTTCAGCATGTTCACGTATGAATCAATAGCTTGCTAATGATACATCGCACATCTAGCTCTTAGACAGTACCCAGTTTTGTTGTCCACGATGGTTCACACCATACTGGTAGTTAGCTCTGATGAGACTACCGGTGAAACTACCTATAATGAACATACTATAGGCAGTCTTAGACAATGATGGGTATATATGCTGCTAAACCCTAAAGAAGGTGTTTCTTAATCGGGACAGACTGATTTCTTTTTCTGTTTTCTTTTCTTTTTTTCTTGCGTTCCACACAGCACTGTCTGGTGAAGTCCCACTTACACTGTTAACTTTAAAAGACACCACGTCCTCCCGCAACAGTTAACCCGTAAAGTCTCGCAAAACCATGGACGTCGTTCATTTATTTGTTTTGGGTTTTTTTTGTTTATTTATTTATTTATTCAGAATACAGGATGCCAAACTAACAAACAGACAACATACACGGCTCGTATTATAAATGAGCAGCCTGCCTCTAAAAGGAGAACATAGCCACATTATCATGACCAACACTCGGTCCAGACTGGCCACCTAACAAGTCTGGAAAATGTTTGGATGGCGCATACACTGTCGTCAACAATCACCATCCTTTCTCAACAAACATGCACGTAGGTATGGGATGGGATGGGATGGAATGGCGTTCTATTTGAAACACGTCTCGTTGGATCTGCGATTGTTTTGAGAGTAGAGGCGCATACAAGCGATATTAATGAGTTCGACTTTACATGGTAAATGACCCGACTAACAATAAGGCACAATCGCCATGGTCGCCTGATCATGACGTTCTACCGCTACTGCACGTTTGTCAGTTGTGCTTGTAACGCACGTTTACCAGTAGGGATATAATATGTCAATAGGTGTGACATCTTACTGAATAGCAGCTACTTTTGATGTAGTACATGTATATATATCCACGTCTATCACTTGTAATGTACTGTATTGTATGCAGGGTGTGTACATCGATGTATATCGTGTTGTATATTGTATATGTTATGAAAACCGCCTGAAAACCACTCTTCCCCCGTGGATCCGGCAATGATATTGTACCAGTTGGTACAGCGGCTTTGCTAGGAGTCAACATGCCAGCTACTGAACTGCACAGCAGCCACCAAACAAGCACTGGTTGTTGGGGACCAGTAATTATTCTCTCATTTCCAACACAGAAATGAATTATTTATCTTTGTTTTTCACAGTGCGTGTCAGCATGGCCCTGTTCATGCAGGTCACACACATCTGTAACTACGTATATGGCTACACGCTACTGTAATCAGTGCATCCTTTTTCAGCTAATAAGGGATGAGGCTTAGAAGCGATATGTGATGATCGCCAGTTCACCAGTGTACATGATGACATAGCAACTGTTACAAAGATATATTCATGTAAATACATCCATTTATCCCTACTATAAATAAATAATTCTACAGTATGTTATATCTGTCTGTACAATATCTATGCTTATTTATCAGTGATGCAATAATTAACATGCCTACCCTAACGGATAAGTACAAACTTTGTGGATAAACAGTTTCTTTGTTCAGGTCATGCGACGTTTCGATACAGATTCCCGTATCGCTGTCAAGCACCTGAACAAAGAAGTTGTTGTGCCATATTTTTTTTTACTTATCTGATTCACCATTTTCTAACTATGCCATTCAAAGAACTTAACCTCATGTACACATATTACGCCAATGAGTCTTTATATATTTATTTGCCAGGGGCCCGTTTCACAAAACGCTCGTAGCCTAAGATCTCGTAAGTTTTCTCGTAGCCATTGTACCTCCTATACTGTAACAAAGGAGCTACGGATGCTACGAGAAAAGTTACGAGATCTTAGGCTTACGAGAGTTTCGTGAAACGGGCCCCAGTATGACAAAACATAACTCTGGATATTATGAGCGAATAAATAGTCTAGAATCAAAGTGTTCATTATATTCACAAGTAACCATACATTCCCATTTACAGTAAAATGTGTGCAATCGACAGGGCTGTGTGTTTCCAAAACGTAATAACGTAATCCCCCCCCCCCCCCCCCCCCCCGTCCGTCATCCACCGCCTCTCATTGAGGGCAACCTTTTTCACAAACTATTTAAGTTTGCCAACTGAAATTTAATACACTGAAATAGGTTGCAAAAATTCGTGTTTTTAATTGTTTGTTATGAAACTTTCTCTGCGCTTGTAAACAGAATAGGAAATAGGGACATACCGAGTGATTGAGTGAGTGTGTGAGTTTAGTTTTACACCTCACTCAGCAATATTCCAGCTATATGTCTGTCGGTCTGTAAATAATCGAGTCTCGAATCCAGTGATCAGCAACATGAGCATCGATCTACACAACTGGGAACCGATGACATATGCCAACCAAGTCAGCGAGTCTGACAACCCGATCCCGTTAGTCGCTTCTTACTACAAGCATAGTCGCCTTTTATGGCAAGCATTGGTTTGCTGAAGGGCCTATTCTACCCCGGACCTTCACGGGTCAGTGGCATATTGAGCATACAGTGCTATCGATAAAGTTAAGAATGGGAACGATCTCGGAAACCACTGTATATGAAGCTACGGGGGATTGATGTTGACAACTGGTGCCGTAAAGTATTTTTACCAGAGAGGGGGCCTGTAGTGTGTATTTATGTCGCATTTATTACATTTCGATGATACTCTTGTAGTCTTAATATGTCAGTTTACACTTACTTCCGCAATATTCATGACTGTATGAACATACCCAATTCAATGTGCTCCGTAGCGAGAAATAGTTGTAATACTGTTCACATATTAACATGTGACCCAGGCTATCAGTTCAGGCTATCACTTAACTTCTAACCCTCGTGTTGCACCAAGCGTAAAGGGGAGTGCGTATTATAAGTTATGATTTAAGTCGCTATTAGCAGTTATTCAGCAATATCACAGGTGTGGACAAAAGAAAATGGTTTCACACATTGTCACCATGTATTCCGACCCTTCGGCGTAAAGAACAAGTGCTTTAACTACTAAGCTGCTCCACAAACAGGCTCAATACTTCACAGTAAATTGGCCTTGTTATGCTTTATTGAACTATTTACCGAAAATGTATAACGCCATACACGTTCGACCGACACTAACATCAGTCGATCTGTTTTGATTGATAAATACAATGTTTTACCACATGTAACGAGAAATAACGACAGCTATTGCGCAGCTTTCGGTCGCGTTGATCTGGAAATGGCATGTCAAGTTGGAGCTTGGAAGCGCCATTCCAAAACATTTTTTTAAAAACTCTCTGTTGTTTACAACCATTTCTTTCAAAGACAAGGCAAACGTACATTTCAGGAAATACAACATACATTTCAAGAAATACAACAGTATATTTAAATAAATCTGTGTAAAACTCCCAGTCCGGTCGCATATTCATTGTGACAAGGAAAATATGACATTTGCTAAGACATATGACGATTTACAAATTCAATGGTACTTGTGTAAATTGAGCAAGACAATGCAACATATGTCGTATTTGGGATTTCACTTTCTTATTGCAAGACAATGTTTCACACTTAGAGATTAAAGGTGCATGTATATTTGTTATTATAATTTAAATAGATCAATGCAGTGGGAGGAAACACATACATCTCTAACAAGCAATACTGTTTCATGGCGTCAATGATGTGTTAGTCCGATCTGCCGATTCGTTCACACATCACTTCGACAAAATTTATGAAAATAATACTAAATGAATTAAAGTGATTTTGGTTTTACGCCGCTTTAAGCAATATTCTAACAATATGGGGTATCGAGTCCAAGTCTTGGGCGTGACGGGCGAACGCTTTAGCCTCTAACCTACCTAATCGCCATTATGACGTTATGCTTAGTTCTACCTGATGATGGGGGCCAGCGCAAGCCCTAAAACGTTGTACTCTAGAATAAAAAGACGTAACCCAGAAAAATCTCTGTTTACCCTCCCACCCCTTGAATAAAGGTAATGACATGGATTACAAATGGAAGTGTAGATACACAATGAACATGGTCACGGCCGAATATCATAACGTGACAAGACTGCCTTGCGTGTTCCGGTATAGATTTCCTGTTTCCAGTTTTATGTGCTCACAATAGCGTCTATGTATAGTGAAACAAAATCGGAGCTCTTTCTAGGCATACATTATGCCCGCATTGGGAATGAAAATGAAGACTTTATTCCCGACTCCTTTCTTATATTCATCTATTTTAGATATTTTCAGGATAAGTTATATAAGAATTGTTTCATAGTGAGATTGTAAAAGCTAAAACATACATACATACATACATACATACATACATACATACATACATACATACATACATACATACATACATACATACATACATACATACATACATACATACATACATACATACATACATACATACATACATATGCAGATGGTATGTCAGAACACACGAGGCTAGTCAACACTTTGGTCAGAAACTATTTGTATTTCCGCATAGCCTTGGTGGTACCACAGGCAAACTGTTGCGCAATTCGCTCGCATATATGAAGACTTGTCATATTTTCTGCTGCGCAGGCCCCATTTGCGCTACAGTTTGCCTGTGGTGGTACTCAAAGTTGTAACATGAAAAATCAATGATGTTGAGTTTGTGGTTCATAACAGTGTGATATCTTGGTGTTCTTGCCAGAAGAACTGCCTCGGTGGACGTGGAAGACATTTCTCAGTTCTGTAATCACCAAGGAAACGATTACTATTTATATTCATCAGTATAATACGCACACTTCCGGGTTGAAAAACGGGTCGCCATTTTCTATATTTCGACCGAATCAAGTGTTGACAAGTCATGCCAATGACAGATAGATAAGCAATGCGTGCAATAATCACAACACTAAAACTGATTCAGCTTATCGCCTCTTCCATTAAGAACATATTGGTGGAGACGGAAACAAACCGCGAATATTCACAGTCTGAATTCAGACAGACTCAGCAGTATTTTAGTAACATGCTTAAAGTCTGTCAAGTCAAGTGGCAGTTCCAGTGAACAGGTATATGAATGAAAACGCAAGTTGTGCTGAGTCTCTCTGCAATCAAGGAACTTTACTGGCAAAGAAACAAATCATGTGCCTATAAAACACATGATTATTATTGAAACAAGTAGGTTTTAAATCAACATGGACACCACAGTAAGATATACCTATCAATCCACTTTCTCAGCACTAGAACATGTGATAGTCTGTGGTGGAGTTAAAATATTTCCAAAACTAAGACTGTTATAAATTTGTGTTGGCACTATTGTGTTCCTAGCATAAAGACCAATGAAAGTCTGTGTTGGAGTAATAATATTTCCAGCTCTTAGATAGATGTAACTCTGTGCTGGAGTTAGTGTTCCAAGCACTAAGACTGATGTAAGTCTGTGTTGGCACTACAGTAATCCCAGGACTAAGACTGGTGTAAGTCTGTGCAGGACCATGACTGGTGTAAGTCTGTGTTGTGGCACTACAATAATCCAAGGACTAAGACTGGTGTAAGTCTGTGTTGGCACTACAAAGATTCCCAGGACTAAGACTGGTGTAAGTCTGTGTTGGCACTACAGTATTCCCCCAGCACTGAGACGGATGTAAGTCTTGTGTTGGCACTACAATATTCCACAGCAGTAAGACTGATGTAAGTCTGTGTTGGAGCTACAATAATCCCAGCACTAAGACTGATGTAAGTCTGTGTTGGCTCCACAATATTCCCAGCACTAAGACTAATGTAAGTCTGTGTTGACACTACAATATTCCCAGCACTAAGACTGGTGTAAGTCTGTGTTGGCACTACAGTATTCCCAGCACTAAAACTGGTGTAAGTCTGTGTTGGCACTACGATATTCCCAGCACTAAAACTGATGTAAGTCTGTGTTGGCACCACAATATTCCCCCGGCACTGAGACGGATGTAAGTCTGTGATGGCACTACACTATCCCCCAGCATTAAGACTGATGCAAGAATGTGTTGGAGCCACAGTGTAAATATTTTATGTTTACTGTGTTTTAATATTAACACAGGAATTCATTCACAACTGATTAATCATTTCAAAGTTTATTGACAAAACAGAGGAAGTGTGAAAGTGATTTTACTTTCATGTTGCTACTGTACCTTATTCATGATACAAATTGTACCTCAATGCCATATACACAACCCAGTGTACAGCTAAGACTATTAAAACTTGAGTGTTAGAGTTGCATGGTGGTCCTATCACTATGCTTTGTACAAGGGTTCTGCTGGTACATTTTGGTAAATTTCCACTTTCAGAAACACAAATATATTTGACAAAAATTAGTTTCACCCTGAGTTAAACTGTGAAATATTCAAATATACATAGAAACATATCTTTCTACAGCAAATGCTTTTGAACACAGCCAACTGATTATCTGGAAAAGTGCTGTCAACCAACACCTGAAAACTCACTCAGGTGACTCCCATGAGATGCTCATATCTCCTCCTCCATCCTGTTATGAATTCACAAAAGCCTGACTATCTTAAACTCTTGTTTACTAGGAAGTAAAACTGATAACTTTAAAAGATGATTGAAAATATCCTCTAATATCACAAATACCTGTTTTGATGAACTGTTTTAAAATATATGTTACAAATGTTCATCCTACAGATGTGGGTTTGAATGCTTGATGGAACTCAACCCCCAAAAAGAACTCAAATCTGTAATTTACCAGAAACTGTAACACAAATTTAACATGTGTTATATGTTACACAAGCTTACCAAAGGTAACAAAACACTAATCAATAACGTTTCATAGGTAGTCCCCTGCATAGAGACTAACATAATCTTGAATCTCAAGCATCAAATTATATTTAACCAATTGAAAACCTTGAAAATTTTAATCAAATCCCAACACAGACTACTATGCAAAAGATTTGTATCATATACTGCCGGCATCCAGGCAGCATTACTGTACCACAAATGCAGGACAATATTGTGAAAATAATGTATAATATTCCTAAAGGAGCAAGAATTAGCTCTGAAAAGTCATATAAAGAGAAAAAAAGTTGTTATTCAGAAGAACCTGTCATGTAATGGTCGTGTACCCTGTTGTGCAACTTTAAAATGCCTTTAAAGAAATTCAATCCATGGTCCCACAATACAACATTCATACTGATAAACTGTAGAAGCAGGAAAATACCACTTGTGAGTTCCTAGGTGAGGCCATGACAGCAACTGCTCACCTGTGGGCAAGAGGACTTGGAATACACACTAACCAAATGCATCATTATTATGTGCTTGTCTAAGTTTTGGCAATGTCCAGAGTTGATTCATCTGTTGTCATACTCATCTATCTGGCTCATTACAAATGTGTTTCATCAGATTTAAGTCTAGGAAACTAGGATGGCCCACATATGACATCAACACAGACGTTATGTAGAACTGAGTAAAATTTTTTGCCGCTCTAGGCAAATATTGCAGCAATATCACAACGGGGAACACCAGAATGGGCTTCACACATTGTACCCACGTGGGGATTCAAACCCTCTGTAAGGTCAATAGCAGAGCTCCAGATAATTTTTCAACATCGGTATGATGCCTTATTCTTTCAATATAAGAGTGGAGGGAAAAGTTAGAGTACTGAATGGAATTTAATAGTGTGTGAGTAATTTCAATTTTCGTGTCATATGCACCAAGACTTTGCTACTCTTGTGCAAACAGGTTAACAGACAATTTAGCAATACTTTTTCAGATAAATACGTCCACAAATGATTCTAAGAACCTACACCATTGCTACATACGCCGATACGGCCCTTATCTGAAGCCTTCATCAATAGTATTGTCATGCTGAAATGTCAGCCCATGTAACTACATAACTGGATGAAGAGCTGAGGTCAATACCTGCTCTAGATATGGTAAGGCTGTAACATCCTTCTGACTCATAAATTGAGATGGACCACTGCCATGAAATGGTCCACAAGCCAGTATGCTGCACCTCCAATGACTTTCCCACCTCCTTCACCACATCTGCAACCTACCATTTGCAAGCCCAATTTAAAGTGTGACTAATCACTGAAAACCCTGTTCCACTGTCTCTGGCTGAATCTGGCATATCTGTGGACCTAGGTTATCATGTGCACGATGATATTCCATTGTAAGTCCCGTGCATAGTCATCCAGCACAGATACCTGCACAGTGCAGTCAGTTACTCAAACTCAAACATCAGCCTGCTACCAGAGGTTGCAGCTACACACTTGCTGTCTCTGCATGTGAGAGCACCAAGGTCACTTACTGCATGATTGTTGTGTTTCACATTTTACGACCATTTTCAAACAGATGACTTGTCATAATGACATCTATGGCACAAGAGGAAACTATGGACTACCCAGACACAACTATTACCAATAGTGATGATGTGAAGTTCCTAATTTTGTTGAGTATATAATAATCCAGTTCCTGCCATGACTGCTCATATTTTACCCATGTTAAATGAAGTATGCTCTGATTTTTCATCTTCATTCTGTCCTGTTGAAAAACACCATGATTCACAACCTTGTGTTTAACAAGAGATTTACTAGAATTGAAGAAATGAAATAATCTCCTTAAACAAACCAGCTGTGCATTTCCCTACAAATCTATAGAATTTCCATAACTATTCACAGGAGTCTGAATAAACATATTAATACGGAATTATCAAACAGACAACAAACAAAACAGACATTAATGTGACAGTTGGGAATAACAAATAGGTATTGTAGAGGTACTTTAGAGATAAGTGAGTAAACATGAATCTACTTTGAAAGTTTGCTTATTTAAATACAACTGTATGTATTGTATGTTTTTAGTTAACATTAACTGATTGACTTCAGTTCCTCAAACACTGAATGAGTAATCAGGGTATGAACTATATCACCCACCCTCACAAATTCAAGAGAACAAATCATCTGACTGTCAGATTGCAACCTGATCTCTCTGTGTGGTGATTCATGAATTAATATCAAGTAGTTTTGGAGATAAAATCTGGACAAAAACCCAATACAGGGAAACCTGTTACCGTGGAGATTGATACAATAAAAAGTCTAAAATGTCCTAAACAGTTTAAGGCACATGCTGCTCTTTGTGTGTGTAAAGTTTCATGAAAGATTTCAATTAGTGTTCAAGATATGATCTTGATGAAAAATTGATTACACATTTCAGATATCCAGAGAAACAGATGGACGGATGGACAAGTGCATTGCTATATGCGAACTCCACCATATTACATACTGGAGGAAGACTGCGGTAGTCTAGTTTTACACATTATTCAGTACTATTCCAGCTTATTGGCATCACTGAAATTGATGAAGACATTCCTGTAATCAACAGCATCAGCACTGATCTACACAAATGGTGTACAATGATGTGTCAACCAAGTCAACGACGGTGACCACTCATCCCATTTTCATAAGGAAAAGAATTTGTAGAACGAGGAAGGAATGTTTAACTTGTGAGCAGAGATAAATGTGATCTTTGTCTTCCTGTGCAATATGAGTCATGACGCCCATGTTTGTTTTCCTGTGTAACTGTGTTGTCTAGCTTCAGCTACTCGTCTCTCCCAGCATGCTCCAGGTTCTACTCGAACAGCCGTATCCACTTCCACCCCATGCTTGGTCATGTCACCACTCACTTCCATCGGCACTTGAAATAAATGTAACCTGGGTGTTCAGTAGATGTTTAGCATTTACAGTCAAACATTGCTGCATCAAACTTGTGAATGTCTCGAAGTAAATCTGTGCTGTCTTTGTATGCTTTCTTTATTACTCATATTTCGTTGTGTCTGACCATGAATAAATCCAAGTATTTAGACAGGACGTTTCAACACAGCAGCACTGGACTGTAATGTAGAATGCAGGACAGCTTGGAAAATCCAGCTATTTACAAATTCTTCTTTCTTTCTTGGACTCTCTCCTTCCGCTGCGCTGATGTTTCATAAGGCAGACATTTCATGTGAAACACGGGACAATCTATGCGGAATTCAGTGCCTGAAATATCACATTAAAAGAGTGGTTGAAAAACAGATGAGCCTGTGGACGAACACTATTACTGAAATGCATTTTATACAAAGACATCTCTGGCACTAGCTATATCAGCAATTAAAATTGGAGTATGTTTGTAGGGAAGGGGCCAAAGAAAAATATTCCATTGACTGCACATACAAACCATCACGCCCATTACACACATGCATGCACGCTCTCACGCACACGCACACTCTATATGCACCATCCCTCTTTAGTCCCCTCTAAACACAAACCACCTCTCTAAAACCCCTGCCATACACACATCCTCTCTATATACCCCCCTACAGACACCATCCCCTCTACACACTCCACCCTCTCTATACAGTCCCCACCACCCCCACACACCAACACCCCTCTATACATACCATCACTCCTATATACACAATCACACAAACCATCTACACACACCACTGCTATATACCCTCTCTCTATACAAACCCTAAATCCACCACATCCCATACATACCACTCTCTCTGTACACCCCACCCCCTTGTCCAAGTGAGTCAGTGAGTGAGTTTAAATTTAAATATATAGTCACATAAGCCATATTTCACCCATATCCTGACTATCTAGTCCAAAAAATTAGAAATAAGGAACCAAAACAAATTATAGGAAGATGGTAAAAGGATTGTTTTCTTCTGAAAGAGCCACAGCATTTTGTCATGGAAACATCAGTTCTTTTAGATCTCACTGTTTCAGTCCTTTTTGATACTTCTTATCACTTTCGTCTTTTCAAATGTCAGACTGAAAATTGTATTAAGACAGAGGACTGACATGCAAAGGTTGAGCAGAGTGTTTGCAATGCCTGATTGTTGCTACATAAAGAACTGTAGTAACTGGATGTCTGTTTTGAGTGTTCTGGAAATTAGGTCCAGTGAGAGGATGATCATGGATGAACAAGCCACAACGAGACTGAGAAACAGGTATATGATATTGATCAAACATCCCTACTCCATCAATAGGAATACATGAGAGGTCTGCTGACCTTCAACTCACCTTTACCAAGATTTATCATAACGAAATGGCCTTTCATGTTGCCATACGTTGTAGGAAATGTTGTTCCACTTTCCCAAGAAAATTCTTCCCCAGGAATCAGAACAGGGTTCTCACCTATATAAAAACAACATACATGTAGGCATGACAAGTGAAGCACATGTAATCTGGAGGGAAAAGAAACAGAGATCATAATAAAACTTTTAAAAACAAGAACATTATCAAGTGTTGGAAACTCTTCTGGGAAACTGAATCAGGTGTTGGGCACTTGTCACAACTGTAACAGAATCAGGTGTTGGGCACTCATGCCATAACAGTAACAGAATCAGGTGTTGGACACTTGTCACAACTGTAACAGAATCAGGTGTTGGACACTCTTGTCACAACAGTAACAGAATCAGGTGTTAGAAAAAGTTTTGTAACAATTTTACAATTTGTAATAGACCCGTGAAGGTCCCGGGGTTGAATAGGCCTTCAGCAACCCATTCTTGCCATTTAAGGCGATCATGTTTGTCGTAAGAGGCAACTAACGGGATCAGGTGGTCAGGCTCGGTGACTCGGTTGACACATGTCATCAGTTCCCAATTACGCAGATCGATGCTCATATTGTTGATTACTGGACTGTCTGGTCCAGACTCGATTATTTACAGACCGTCGCCATATAACTGGAATATTGCTGAGTGTGGCGTAAAACTAAAGTCCTTCACTCACATACAATTTGTAATAGATTCAGAGTCAACTAAGGGAAATAACTCTTTTATTTCCATTGACAGACCAAGATCCTGTCTACCTAATTGATTAACTGGTTGGTTGGTTGTCATATAATGCTGTGCTCAGCAGTATTCCAGCTATATGGCTGTGTCTGTAAATAATGAAGTCTGAAGCAGACAATCCAGTGATCAACAGCATGAACATCAGAGTACGTAAATGGGATATGCTGACGTGTCAACCAAGTCAGCAAACCTGACCACCCAATCCCATTAGTCGCCTCTTACAATTAGTATGAGTTGATGAAGATCAGTTCTAACTGGGATCTTCATGGATTCTACCTACATCTACATGAATAGATAGTGGTTTCTGACTCCATGCAGGATGTAACTGGTCAATATCAACACAAGATTCAATGGTCCTCTGTATCCATTAAAATCAAGTGGCATCCTGTGTGAAATTAGTTAGTTCGAAAATTGTGTAAAATTGCACTTGCAAAATTAACACATGCACAAGTTTGCTATAGGCTGTGACAGTCCTAATAACTTTTTAAGTATAGAAATGATGGAATGATTTAAAAATAACAAGGTAGTAAATATATTACTAGGTTTCTTTCATGTTTTTACGAGATTTCAAAAAAGCTTTCCATAAAACAAAAATGTATTCTAATGCAATGTAGTCGTGGGAATGATGGTGATATTTCTGCAACAATATGAACAAGAGTGTTATTTTATTAAGCAAACAGTATCACAAATCAATTGATTTGTGAAAATTTGGATTCCTGTGGACAGCCACAACTAATAATACTGACCTACAACCCCTGGTCCCTCCATAATTTCCTCATTCCCATCCATGTCGGTGATGGACCAGTACCGCGACAACAGCTGACAAGATTCTCTGCTTGGGGCGTCATCATGCATCTTCATCCTTTAAACAAACACTGTGTGTCAAACAGGCAGCAGTGGATGGCATATGTGAACAGGTACTAAAGAATTTATATAAACTACAAGTGATGTCTGACTGGCAAACTGATTCAAGTTGCTGCTTTTAGCAACATTTCAGCTATACTTGATAAAAAAAGTTAAGGATATTTGTAAATTTTAAAATTATTTATAATGATGTATTTTTTCACTGACATACTGACAAAATGATGAGTCATAAAAATACCAATATCCCTAACTTATTTTGTCCAGTATATATCAGGACAGGGGACTAAAAAAATGTGCTTCACACATTGTCCCCAGGGGAATCAAACTAAAGTCTTCAATGTGATGAGCCAACGCTTTATCCACGATGCTACCTCCCCACCCCCTATTGTAGATGAATCTACAGTGGTTATTAATGTAATGAGGAAACCAGGGAGAAAATGGTGCTATACTTACGTTATTCTATAGATGAAGAAGAAGCTTGGAGGATGTACAGTACTAAGGTCTGGCATGAAGCATGTGCCAACCTTCACTGTGAACATGTCTCTTGTCACTTTCACACAGTCAGGTACATCTAGAAATCTGCAGCACAGACAATACATGCAAAATGTTTGCAGAACAGTTTTTTTTCTCTCATGTTTCATGGCATGAAGACCACATTTACAACAAGTATGAGTTCTGTATCTGTTCTTGCAGTGGATGGTTTTCGGCCACACTTATTTTTGTCTCCTTTACTTAGCATTACATTTTATAATCCCCTCATTATAAAAGAGGATGTAATAAGATATTAGTCTCTTTTTATATAATATATTTTAGGGTTGGCACAATCACTGAACAAATTCACACAAAAATTTGTCTATTACTACATATTCGCAAGTCAAGCACTGCACATTTTAGTAAACTGCACAAACATTCTGCCAAAATGGGCACCACAGACCTGAAATGACATCCCTTTATTCTGTAGAATATTTCTTTGTCCATGAGTTCTGCAAGTTCCTCTAGCCATTCCATGTAGTTGTTACCTGTCATAGAAACAAGTGACCATTCCTAACTTCTGGCCAAACATTACATATTGTTTGTTTGTTCCTAATTTATTCTTCAGCACAGCAATATTTAAGCTACATACATTAGGTTTACACTGCTTTTTCAATATTCCAGCAATATCATGGCAGGGAACACCAGAAATGGGCTTCACACACTGTACCCTTATGGGGATTGAAAATATATTGTAAAAGCTGAGTTTAGAGAGTGTGAGGTTACCTGCAAGTTTGAATAGAATTTCAGTCAAATCGTCACACCTCAGCTTCAAGTTGGAAGAAAGCCTCAAAAGAGGGAAGTATTAGATATTTCACACAGGACAGATCTTGACAAACATAAGGACCTTTCCAAGGTAAATACGTCCATGGCTCTGGGTCTTTATAAAACATGTTTCAATAAGTTCAAATTCTCAAACATAAACATTACAACTCCACACAGCAATTATGATAGCCCAAACATGATATGCAGTAAAACTGTTTTTTTCCACTGTTATATTAGGAACAATGGCAGAGAAAGCTTGTGTGTTTTTCATATAAAAAAGTTAAAAAATACTAATGGTTTAGCCATACTGCTTTTATCAGCAGTCAGTATTTATCAAAGCCAAGACTACAATATCACAGCCTTGGTCATATAAAGCTAATCATGCTGTAGAACGTTTTCCTATCGAGAGTTGCTGCTGTCAGTCTAGTATCACTGCCTCAGTCTATTCAACTAATTTCAAGATATTGCTTATGTTTTCGAACTCTTTCACATCTGCAACATTTAGATCTGAGATGAAATGTTAGACATATGTAAAATCAACCCTAAAACATCAATTCCCACCCTGCGTTACCAAAGACGTATATGTATGTTTTGATAGTTATTTATCTCTGGATAACCATGGAAAAAATACCGACAGCACACTGAAAGGCTTGCATTAGGCCTGTCTCTAATTTCACAATATGAGATGTTTGTTTACAAGTCAAATACATGTACTAGTCCTGCCTACTTCAGCACTGTGGTCACCAAATGTTTCTTGTGTTTTTGCTGAATACAAAAATATTGAAATGTTAGACTTGTCAGTGTTATATTTTGCTGGTTCTGTGGGGATATCTTACACATTTTGTCATGGCAAATTTTTAACTGTAACACAAGTTCAGTTTCACATCTTGGTCAGCATGCAAAATCTTCATGTGGGCTGATATTCACTAAACATAAGTTATTTTCCTAACATAAGTCTTGAATGGGGAGTTAATTATTTTTACTTATAAAGATGTAAAATGAACATACATATTTTCTCCTGGACAAACTTTATAATCAGGGTATATTGTATTCACCTACATACTATGTAAGAAAGGTACCTAAAGACAGAATTCTAAATTATCTAGATACTTTCATTTTTCACAGATGCCATGATGGCGGAGTTGGTGGGATCTCTGACTTTTCGGGCTGGCGATGGGTTCATGACTCTGGGCATGGGACTTTGCTAAAATAAGTACTAGAATCTGGACTTTCAAACCAACCACATATGAATGCATCCAAATCATCTTCCTTGGAATTTCCATCTGCACAGGGGAAAAATATCTGTCCTTTGGGAATCCCATACTCCTCCCTGAAGCTCATCAACTGACAGCGCTGTGTCATGCAGCAGTAGGTGATGGGACTACAGCCTGGGAGGGGGGCATCGTCCTCCACCTGCCAACAAGCATTGTTCGCACATTATATATCTATGTAACAGGATATTGTTTCCATCTAGGAATACATACCAGTGGAAAGTGTTTTCGTATTCATTACATACATCCACATGAGGGCCCTTATAATAGTGTTACTTTATAGCTAATTAAGCAATGGCTTGGCACTAGCAGGAAGAAAAACAAAAAGAAAACACATCTAGCCTTGCAGATTTCTACATAACTTCAAAAAAAAGGCAATGGTAGAGTTTGCACAAAAATAAAGCAAAAACCTGGGCTCACTTCCATCTATGTGTTATGAACAGTCTCATGTCAGACACTGACTATATCATCAGTTGAGTTTGTGTTGTGATATGTGAGATTTATCCTGTTAAATATCAAACTCAAAAAATAAATCTCCACGACTTGCGAACAAAAAGTAACTTTGTGAGATTTTGGTATTTAGCACCCTCACTAGATATATTAAATCTGGAGTAAAAGAATGAGACAAACAAAATGGCGGCTGATTGTGTCCATTTCTATCTGCGAATATACATTGTTTTGATTGATACTATTGCAATCAGCACAAAAAGTTTGGTCTAGAACCTTGCAACAGTTCTAGACTGACATAAAGTATATGTAGAAATGTATATATACATAGCTGAAACAATGATTTCTAATATATGTTTGAATGGTCACATCACGTCATGCACACATTCCATCATAGAAACAGTGCAAATAAACTTTCAAAATCCACACTGTCATTCACTGTCAAACTTTTGTATATTAAGGAACTCTCAAATAACACATAAAAACGTAAGCAATGGTTTAGTCTCTAATTGTGTAAGAGCGAAGTAAGACACAAGAGCGAAGTAAGACACAAAGTCAGCCGCCTAGCCTGCTCAGCCACCGTGACTTTGTATGCTGCCGATTAGGTGCCTGACTCTGAGGGTGCGGGTTCGAATCCCGGATGGAACTAAACCAAAAAGTACTAGAATTTGTACGAAACCCCAGATATGACATATGTTGCATTTGACCACTTTCTCAATGGCATCGTGTCTTCATAGAAAAACATACCTATGGCATGTGATTGTTTTTGACCAATCAGTAGCCAACATTGCTGTCCAAGTTGAGATAAACCCACATGTGTTATGTCAACACTGTTTTAGAGATCTGACTGTATAGGTGGATAGAGAGAAGCAGACCAGGACCCTGTTTCACAGTGCTATCCTAGAGCTACGACTATCATAAGTCAATGTTACAGCATAGCAGGTAGGAATGCTATGAAGGAAGTTATCAGATCTCAGGCTTACGAGTGCTTAGTGAAACAGGTCCCTTGCATAAACCACCAGAACATTTTTGAGTCCCTAAATTTCAATTTTTGTAAGTGGATAGAAAGTTAACAATCCAACCCAAACAGTCAATAAAGGTTCCATAACTGAATACAGGTAGTCTGGAAACCATATGTGAACACCTCTTTCAACATCGAAATAACAGCCTCTGGCAGAATGCATGTCCAGGTAAGCCCTTGATGAAAGTTTTGTCCCGTGACAAGTGTAAAACAAACTAATGCGCTGTTACATCATTTGACAACCTGTGTTATGGAGTCACGACCATTACCAATCTTCTGAACCTCATTTGCATTCAGTATATATATCTTCATAAATATTTGTGGGGATTCAACTGCAAGTGTATACATTATAACAAATCAGTATTGTGTCACTTTTTTAATTCTATAATACATGTACTTGAATTTGGATATTCATTCGTAACAATGTGCAGATTATATTTAAATGTTCAGCAAGCCATTATGTTTGATGTACTAATAGTGTCCACAATATGTATATGCAAATAAATACTATCTCTACGCCAGTTTAGGTATAGGGATACTGCACCACTTGTGAATCAACAGGACACGAAAGGACTCTTTGTTATGATTTAATTCCAACTCAAGCAGAACACGTGCTTGTCCGTGCAACCAGGCCTCTCCCACCTGAGAGTTATCCAAGGGGAATAACTCTCTTGCCTCATTTCACTGCCAAGCAAACCTGCATTGGTGTGACAGTCTTTTTCTTTCCTCTTTGAGGCTTAAGTCGCATAAACTATAAAGGTAATACAGTGCGAAGTGATGTGGGTGTATGGCACATGACGAGCTTGTAATTATCATGATACGAATACACCACACATGGTCCTAAGACCATACCAAACAATAGGCATGACTGCACCCCTTGAAAGTCATGTGGAACAAAACAGAGAAGGATAACATTCAAAAGTCCAGAACATAGTCATTAAATCGACATGGCCGTCTGTGTTCACGAGAAGGCCTTGCTCGTTGGCTGGGAACTACCTCTGGTGGAGTGTCAGAGTCAATGGAAGGCACATTTTCCTCTGATGTATGAGTGAAGCCAGGTTGTTGAATACTGTTGGGCTCCTGATATCCTGGCTGTTGTATAGGTGGAGTAAGGATTTCAAGAGGAATCTGTGGGGTTCAAGGTAGGTGAAGAGGTTGATAAGGTTGGTCTTCTCTGTCTGATGCGTCATCGTATGTGAGTTTGTCGTGAGAAGTCTTGAGCCATTGATTTCTCATCGTGAGTGTGATTTGATGTACGGCTAACATTTTGGTCCATAATCAGCTGTTTGTCGGACTGACAAAGAGTAAACTGATCTCTTTGTGTCCACATCTCGCGAGGTGATAAACCACAACAGCGAATACGTGAGTTTAAGCGAGCTACCACAATAGCAAGGGTAGTCGCAGTGGTTGGGTTACGTAGGGGACCTTGACGTAGAAGCTCGTCATCCAACTCTTGTATGGCCTTCTCAGCAACAGGGTTCTTGTTTCTGTTTTTAGCTCTGCCTATTTCAAGTGACAATCTGTGATGCTGAAATACCTCATTATTCTCAAGAGTCTTGAAACCTGGGGCAGGATCGGTGCGAATAACAGCATGAGGACCATCAACAGGACGGAATTCTATACAAAGGCATATCAAAGCATCGAAAAGGGACGAGCTGCTTTCATCTTCAATAATGAAAGCTGCAGTGTAGGATGTCACGCATTCCCGGAGGACAAGAATGAACTTGTTTTCACGTCGCATGACATCTGATGCAAATGTCAAACCAACACTTTCAGGAGGATCACTGGTGCTTTGATATACCCTAACGTGTGGTGTCTTCCTCAAAGAGGCACACTGATGGCAGGATTTGGTGACATTCTCAGCTGACTTGTCCAAATCTAGAGCAAAGAAGTATCTGTGACATACTTGCTTGAGCTGGTGTGCTGAGGGATGGTCCAACTGAATATGCAAAGCAGTGATAAGTCCATCGAGAACCTGTCTCGGAACGACAATACACTCTTGTGTTTGACGAAGAGGCTCTGTCTGTCGGACCACAAGTAAGCCATCATTGGAGATAGTTGCTGCATTCAAGTATCGCTTGACATTTTTGATATCTGTCAACTTTTTCGAGGGTCTTGTACCTTGGAGAAGATGAGCATGAGTGTGTCTAAGATCTGAGCACTCCTCCTGTAGGAAGCTGGTCTACTGGTAAAGGGAAGTTGACTAGTGTCATTCAAGATGTCAGAAATGGAGACTTGTCTGACAACTGAGTCCTCGGTGAGCTCAATAATAGAGCAAATCTGGCAAGACGGATCGATGCAATCTGGTGCATTTCTGCTTGCAAAATCTGATGGGGCATTGGCCAAGCCAGCAAAGTGTTGATCTGTAGCCTGGTACCGACTGACTGTTGACAAGAAGGTGGAGACACGTGGACTAGCAGAAAACTCTCCTCTACATAATTTCTCAAAAGCCAACACACAGGGTCTGCTGTCAGTCAGGATACATGCTTTCAGTTTAGATTGGATGATGAAAGGACTGAAGTGCTTGGTGGCAATGGCAATGGACAGTGCTTCTATCTCACAGGGTAGCAAGGCAACCTGTTGCCTGCGGAGCTTGGCACTATGTGCAGTGATTGGTCATGAGTTATGTACAGAGTAGCACTGATTCCTGGCTTCCTGACAGCACCATCAGTGACTATCCATAATTGATCCTCAGGACATGTGAGAACTGTTGACCTGTTTGAGAATAAGCCTTCCTGTGCCGTCTTAAAAGCTGCAGGTAGCTGGTCAGTCCATAGTAACCTATCCTTTGATCCTTTGTCCGGCAGCTGCATCATCAAGTGGGGCAAATGGGGCAAGAAGGGTGGAACAACCAGGCATCACACAAGACAGGACCTTGTAGGCACCAATAAACGATCATAGTCCATGCACTGTTACTGGAGGTGGAGATGAAGCTAGAGTAGAAATGTGGTGAGGGCTGACAGCATCCTGGTGCCAGCACCAACCTAAGATGGTAACTGATGTGGGTGAAATGACCGTCTTGTGAGGAGTCGGTCGTATGTTGTTGTGCTTTAGTACCTCTAGCACGCAGCGCCAATTGAACAGCAGGTACTCAGGTGTATCACCTCCACAATAAAGGTTGTCAGCAAGTTTGGCAACAATCCGTTCTTCCAGTAGATCTCCTAACACACGGCACATAACCTCTTCTAAAGCTGTCTCTGATCCTGGCATTCCCATGGCTGATCTAGCATACACCCTAACACCCCGAAATGGTCTACTTCATGGATTCCTTGGCTAAAAGGATTCGAATAATAAAAGGCATTTGTTAAGACTGTGGATATCAGATACTGGTATTTGGCGATTTGTTGGAGAGTTGAGTCCACATTTGGCATGAGTGCGGGTTGTGGCTTATTGTATCAGCCAACATCGGAGAATGCAGTCTGTAACCACCACTTGACTTCTTGACCAAGAAGGAGGGATTGACATATTCCACATGAATGCCGGCATCCTCTGGTCGAACAAACACAACCATATCCTCTAGTTTGTTAAACATCTGTTGAAGTTCAGAGAGTTTGTTTCTTGAATACTGTGGCACTCTGCCTTTTCATTGAGGAGGTTGTACCGGACCCATGTTAATGAAGGCTTCAAATGGTCCTGACGCGTTATTATACCCCTCAATGTGTGGGTCAAAAACCTCATCGAATTCTGTGAGAAGTGATGTCAGTCAACTAAGATCTAGTGGACGCTGGTAGTATGTTGTCTGGGTCTATACGGACTGGACCGGAGAAATTCTTTCCCTTAGTTTGAGGGGGTGCACTGGGTGTCGGTTCAGATACCTCTGAAAGGACGGTAACAGGAACTTCTGGAATGAATACTGGATGTATCTGACAAAAGTGCTCATGTTTCTTGAGCGTTTGTGGCGTAACTGTCACATAAGAATCCGTAGTTTGCCTTAGACACTAGAAAAGACATCTGGTTCTGGCCACATTGGTGACACTGTAGATGCTCCTGATCCGGTATCAAGGAAAACATGTCATCTGATGAGGCATAACTTTCTGGAACAGGTATCTCGATAAATTCCCAGGCCATATGGTTGCAGATTTGTTTGGGGCTCTGAGCACGCAGGCTCTTTTAACAGTATGCTTGTCTGACAGTTTTCCTGAGCCACGCATGTATTGAAACTGAATTCCTTGTTGTCATCGGCATAGAAGCATGCTTGTCTCTCCAACAACCTTAAAGGGTGATGAACCATCCGCCTGATGAGCTGACTGGGAGCTCTTCTTGATAACAACACCAAGATATGTCGCCATGGAGAGGTGGATCAGGTTTCCATTGGCTCCACTATCTATTATCAGATGAGCAGTCATGTGACCACAGAAGGTGTCCATGTGTGGAGATTGTCGAACCTGAACTCGGAATGTTGAAGAGAATCTGCAGGGGGTTCTTCAGCACCCACATTGTCCAGTGTGTAACCAGGATTGATACAAGCCTCTTCGGAGTCATCCAGGATAGTCACTATTTGCCTGGCCTTAAGCACGTACCTGCGATCATGATCTGGAAGGAACTTGCATTCGCTGAGAAAGTGACCATGGTCCCCATGACAAGCAGCTTTGCATACTGGACACGATTTGCTGACCTTTCGCATTGGTCGTGTAGTTTGTTTAGGAAGTGGGAAGGGTGAAGAGTGCTTTTAGTTTGTGGTAGCTCTCATTACCTTAGCATCCTCTGCAGTGTGAATTTCATCCAGTAGTGTGTCGAGAGCCTGAGAGTTTCTGGTTTCAGTGAGGCAACAGTACGTGAGTGCAGGTCTGTACCATAACGTTGTTTAACCAACTTTGGCAGGTCAGCATGAATTAGTCTAAGCAAAGTAAGTACCACAAAGTTTTCCAATGATGGTGAGAGCTCCTCCTCCTCGTCCAGTGCAGTGCCATGGTGTGTGATATCGCCGTCCTAACGAAGTAAATTGTCCTCCACAAAGGCCATGAGTCTCTGATATAAATCTTCAGGTCTCTTGCTGGGCTCGAGCTTAATGTCTGTGAAATCGAGGAAATGGCCACCAGTGGCCTGAAATCGAAAGTGAAGGTGTATGGGGTTCCATATACAGCCTATGGACGTAGAGTTCTTGATAATAGTATTTCTCGAGATGATAGGGCAGAAGTTGGCAATTTATCCAAACACTAGTTCTAAACAGCTTACTTTTTGTTGTGGAGTTCGCCTTTGGGCTTGTTGGACATAGTCACCATCATTTGTCATGCCTCTGAGCAGCGTTGTCCACGTCTTTTTCAGCCATGTATCCCCGCCGATGAGAAATGGAGCGGAGTGTGCATCAAGTGATAAAGTATACATGAGGTTTGCCTCCAACTTTCAAACAAAGTCACTGTTTCTGCCTTGGTAAGACACCACTGTTGCGGTGCCCGCTGAGCATTCGCCATAATGAAAAAATAGTTTCACGCGTTATCCAGCCGCACTACCTGTCAAATCTCAATGAACCAAAGTGACAAACTGTGAATCTGTTTCATGTAAGTCACAGACTAGCGTAGTAGCACTTTCCTTAAAATATTCAGTATACACTAGTAATGTATCAGTGAAATGTATCATAGAAAATTATTAAGCATGTACATAAATTCTTCCTTATTGCCATTTTAAGAAAATATGTATGTACATGCCACAAAAGGTCTACAAGAGAAAGTGCAATAATTAAACAATAATTAAACAATCCTGTAATCTCCGAAACCTGCTAGGGATATAAGGCGTGAATAGCCCTAATTAGTCTCACCACAGCCAGCCAGGCAATCAGCATGGCAGTTCCAGGTGTAGATCAGTGAAGTGACTCTCAGGCTTAATGAGTTAATGTTAAAAACTTCAGCTGAATCCAATCATGCCTTACTTGCACAAAACAATTCCAAGCCTAGTACTGACTACTCAAGTCTGTGCTAGAGCATGGGAGTTATGATCATGATATAGTGGAGACTGCTTTGAGGAAGTAAGCCATGACACATCCTTAAGCTACTTTACCTGGGAAACAATACAATCAACTTACACTGAAATTCTCAGCAATAGTTTTGCAATCCAAGAGCTTTTCTGATCTGAAGTGTGTTGATATTGCAATACAGCCAAGCAGCCTGAAAAGACACATCCTGCTGTACAGTGAGTTGAGTTTTACGCACCCAGCAATAGTCCAGCTATATGGCAGCGTGATCCAGTGACCATCTGCATGAGCATGGATCTGCGCAATCAGGAACCGATGACGTGTTAAACAGGTCAGTGAACCTGACCACCCCATCCCTTTAGTCACCTCTCATGATAAGAACTGTCTACTTTTGTGACAAGTGTGGGTTACTGAAAACCTATTCTACCCCCTGCAGAACAGATATCAGTCGCTCAAACTCAAAGTGTAGGAAACATTCAGTAATATTACAGACCTCTTGGAGCACTGAGGCATCATGACTTGACTGTATACTGTGATTAGGTCTTGGATGGTAATGACCATACAAGAAAATGTTTCAGTTTAACCATGTTTCATTAGTATGTCGTTATGTCTGGGTTCTATAATCACAGTCAATAGTTTGCCTACTGAAGTGATAATGCAGACACCTATGAAGATCTGGGTTAGAATTGGTCTTCAGTAACCCATGCTTGTCGTAAAAGGAGACTTACGGGATCAGATGGTCAAGCTTGCTGACTAGCTTGACACATGTCACCGTATCCTTATTTCGTAGATTGTTGCTCATCAATGCTATTGATCACTGGATTGTCTGGTCCAGACTTGATTTACATACCACTGTCATATATATGAAATATTGCTGAATAAACATGAGATTGGTTGAATGTGGGACCCAACAATTGAAGGGAAATAACTCTTAGATACTTCATGTCACAGGGAAAGTTTTACTTTGTAATGGAGATTAATAAACACGCATTGTCACTGTAGGTATTTTTTATGTACTAGTTTGTTGTAAAATCATAACTTGACAAATTGTGTTAAATGTGGAACGTTTGCTAGGCCAAAATGAATTTAGAGTAAAATTTCAAATTTCAGGCTTTTTCAAGCCTGTTTGAGCCTTTGGCATGTATAATAACATAACAATCTACACAAAAAATGTACAAGTATTTCTTTGTGTGATGTTATATTTGAGTAAATCATTGATTTCTTCAAAGAAACAATTTTGAGAAAGTCATTTCCTGGACCACTTAGAACGTTTTTAAGAAATGAACAATGTTTTAGATGCTGTTTCATGAGTCATGAATAAATTAATATGAATGAGAATTACAGCACCGTTTTTTTACTCATAACAAAAACTCACAAAAGCATATGATACTAGATAATGTCCTTTTCAGCCTGTGATAGAAAAGAAAATTTTTTATGTCAGTCACGTGAACATATATTAATGAACTGAAAAGAATGTTTCAATGTATTACTAAGAGTTCTAGTGCCACAAAGGGCTGTACTTCAGTCATGTTGTGGGCCCAGTTTTACAAAGCAATCTTATCACAACAGCTGCTTTAAGTCCATGTTAGAGTATGGAAAGTATGATCATCTTAGCACTAAAACGCTTTGCACAAGTAGACTCTTTGCAATTTGCATTTGAATTCACTTACCCTGGGCCTGCCCCTTGTTTCTGCCCATTATAAATCTTAAGAGAACACCTCATATCATCTGGGAAACGGCAGCCGAGTTTACTCTCCGCCTCTCGCAACTGCTCCTCTGTGGCAGGAGCTGAGAAATTCAGAAAGTAACATCATGAGATCTGTGTGAACATAGACATTAATAAAGAAAAATCAGCCACATTAGGTGACAGAAGCCTCTATTTTGCCTTTCTTTCAAAGTAAAGCAGGGTGTCACTTCGGGTCATGGATCTGCTGGTGCTGATGAGGCTAGCTCCATGGCATTTCAATGTGAAAACACTTGTGAAGTATACTTGTTTTAATAAATAGTGAATACTACACAAGGTCTCATTAAGTCTTTGAAGGGCATTTAGAAGTGAAATACATAAGAATGAAGATTTTATGGATATCAACTTCTTTATCATGAGAACAACGTTTTGGAGTTAATGCTTACTCCTTCATCATTAACTCCGAAACATTGTGTTCTCATAATAAAGAAGCTGATATCCATAAAATCTTCAATCTTAAGGTCTCACTACATATAAATAACATGAAACAAGTGTCCTCGGTCAGGTACCATAGAAAGGTCATGAAGTCGAATAATTTGTATGTAATGGGACTGAGTGTGGTATTTTATTTATTACCCACGTCTTACATTCATTAAATTGACAAAATGGCATATTTTTGTTATTTTTATGGTTTCAAACCGAAACCAGTTTCATAAAGAAGTTGTGAAAGTATTTGGTACTGCAATAAACTTTTTGCATGATGTCACACTGTAATGACATCACACCACCATTCACTTCTGCCCCCTTGGTAACCAATATCACAATGCATGTCATTTGTCATCACCTTGCACGGCCTCCTACAGTGAACTACTCCGTAGCATCACTATTGGAAACATTGGATTATAGTTGTCAACAGATAATTAGTTCGAGAGAGGTCATCGGTTATCCAATTGAATTGTTACAACTTCAGGTCAAGTCATTACGAAGGAGGCCAGTGTGATACGAAACTCATGTGACGTATGAGATTAGTATGCAACTACTCATACATTGACCATGTGGGTAATAAAGATGTACAGTCTGTGGCCAAAAAATGAGTTCACAAAACTGACTGCACTGATTACACCCTGGATGTCAGGTGAAGAATAATCGTTTCGCATCTCTGTTTATGACCATAAATCGTAATGAAACTCAGTATGGTAATATCATAGGCTCCAAATTCAGTCTAAAAGTAGTAGCAGCAGTTTACAATTATTGTCGTCTGATTCACGATGCCTGCCTACGGCCGTCAAGTGACACCCGACCAGAAACAAATAATTGTTTCTTTGTCGCAACATGGGAAATCAAGCTATAAAATTGCAGAAATAATCAGAATTAACCCTGAATAGTTCAGAAATTTCTACAACGTTTTCATGACACGGGTTCATGTGAAAACAGACCGAGAAGCGGTCGGCCCAGAAAATCGTCACAACGTAGTGGTAGGCAGTTATTTCGTCTTGTCAAACAGAATTGGCGTGGTAGTTTGAGGGACATTACTGACAGTTTAAAAGCTGTCGGAGACAATTGTTTGCCCAGGGCTACAAACGACGTCTTGTTTCAAAGAAAATCACCATATGACCCGTGAACAGAGAATGCCGACTCAAATTTTGACGCACTAAACTGAAATGGTGAAGAGATAAACGGAAACAAATTATTTTCAGTGACGAGACTCAAATATAAATTGGAATGGATCAGAAAGTTTTTGTTTGGAGGAAGAAAAATGAGAGATTACTCCCCCTGGCTGTTCACACCGATCGTGACAACCAGAAAGTGATATCGGTGATGTTCTGGGGCTGCATCACTTATCATGGTGTTGGGACACTCATTTCTGTTAATGGCAATATGAACATAAACAAGTATATTAACATTCTAGATGAAAATTTGTGCCCTGTTATTACTAGACATTTAACAAACAGACCATGGATATTTCAAGAAGACAACACCCCATGCCATGTTTCGTTATGAGCCAATCAGTGGAAAAATGACCATGGAATTCGTACTTTGCCATGGCCACCTCAAAGTCCTGACTTGAATGTGAAAGAAAATGTGTGGAAAACTCTGAAATATTGCCTGAAAAGACGAGTTCATGAGATCAGAAGCAGGGATGACCTAATTTGGATTGTCGGGGAAATATGGAGAGGTATCTCACTTGTGTACATCAGGAGACTGTACGATAGTATTCCCGCTAGAAGTTAACAGGTCCTTAGAGGTCGAGGTCATATCTCAAAGTACTGAAAATTTCATGTGAGTACCATTTCAGTTTACAAAGCTATTGAGCTTTAAATTTGAGATACAAAATCGGGAAATTCTGTGACGTCACACCGCTGCGAACACACTTTTGGCCACTGACTGTATATACAAGTAGATAGTTATACCAACAGACATACAGACATACTTACGCAGGAGAGAGCCTGTGATAACTTTGTCATACTTCTTCAGGTAACCCATGATCTTGTTCCATGCTGTGCGAATCCTTACATAGACACCGAGGACATCACCATAGTTTCCATAATATTTGACAAACAGCTCTTTCCATGTACTGTCCTTTGGGCATCTGTTTTGGAAATACAGAGAGAAGACTCTGAATTCTAAGATGCAGAGGGTGAACTTCCAGAGAAATATAAAAACAGAAGCACAAGATCTGGAAACTTCTATCAGTGGCATTTAGAAGCTGGTATGATGAAGAGGAACACTTTTAATGGACAGATAACTTCTTTATTGCATCTACTGCAATAGAGAAGCTGACTCTCCATAAAAAGTGTTCTTCTTCAAGATCTTGAAATAGAGAGATAAGGAGAAGTTGTATGGAAATACAGAGACAGATCAGGAGGAAGTTCATGGAAGTGATGTCACAAAATCTTTTTTTTCATAAGCAGAAAGTGTTTAGATGAAAACACGAAGGGTTTCTTTTTACATTTTTCAAGGTTCATGCCTTGTTGAAAAGTACTTAATCATTTGATGGTTATCTTACGCCTGTAATGTATGTACATGTGTTATTTCATGTAATCTAGCCTCATGTAAGAATGTCAAGTTTTGATTGGTCCACGTGCCTCTGATAAAATACCATGTACATCCATCACAATCCGCGAGCAGGAGTAAAATTTGTATACTCCCGCTACAAAAGTCATATCACCCCGCTATGCCTTGGTGACGACGCGAAGTGAGAAAAGCGTGCATCGACAAGCCTTCAGTAACGTGCAGTGCATTGAGGTCAAACAGTGGCATCTCACGTATACAAACACAAGTCGATTCAATGCGTGTTGTTTTGTTTTGATTTAGTGAAAACATTCAGCTTGATAAATGCGTTATCACATCATGTCTTGGGAAATACAGGGTTTTACCATTCCTTCATAAGGTTGTATTGGGAATACAACCCTTCTCGGGACTGATAAAACCCTGTATTTCCCGAGACACAATGTGATAACTTATATTGTAATGAGATATTGCAATAACCAGTTAGAGTTGTGTGTTATTGTGACATTACATTGACCATCCAGGAACCAAGTGTGCAGAAGTTTCTACTGATGCCAAATTCATGTGGTCCAAGGTGAAACTTACTCCTGAAGAATGAAGTATTTGTCACACTGTATTTTCCAGAGAGAATCATCAGTAGCTACATTGCAGAACAGGTTGTTGACAAGGGACAGGCTGAAATAAGACAGATGGGGCAATAATTAAGAGCGCTCAGGAATGGCCTTTCTACCTACATGTGAGATTTATATCTTTGATCAATCTCTCAAACCAGTGAATTTTATTTCACCTTGACTGAGTGGGGGCAATGAGCAGCTGACAGTTATGAAATCTGCCTCCTTGCTTCTCTTAGAGCTTGATAATTTTTTTCTTCATTCTGAATCTCTAGTATTATCTTAGTGTCGTCTGGGTGATGCATGACAACCACCCAATAAATGACTCACAACTGGACTTCAGATATAAGCTACCCAAGATTCCAATGGGAAGACAAATATATCAGACCTGTGATACCCTAGATCCCTAGGGGAGACAAGCATGGTTCGTGAGTTACAATATATTGTCACATCAGCAATATTTCAGCCATAAAGTGATGAGAGAAAATTATGCAACAATGATAAATATATTCAACTGTACAAAATCCTGTAGTCAAAGGAGAGGATAACACCTAGAAGATCACATTTTATCTAAAACTAGTTTGAGAGCATGTGAAATAGTAATCTGACACAAAGATGGGTTAAAAGTTGCTGGCAGCCAAAGATTAGGGATCATGGTGCCCTCTGCCTCCTGCACAATTTCCCAGCTGGATTTAAACCATACCTTCAGCTTTTAGTGATTGTATGTAAGGTTAACCATTTATCTAAAATGTAGATATATACTGCATTTAACTGTGCTAGACTATTCTGTAAATGATGTGGGCTTACATACCATGTCATGGGAACAATATTTTACAGTATTCCAAACACTATCAGGGGTATGGTCATTTACAATCTCAGTTAATAATCATGTACTACCCTTTTCAAAATATATAACTATTTACATCACAATTAATTTATTGATTAATCCTATTTCTTTAAAAACATGGAGTACTTCTGACTTAAGATACCCCAGATAGCAACAGGAAGAAAAGATACAGAACGTCTCTGATGATATGAAACGACAACCTAATCCAAAACCTCCCAATCCTCAATTTGAATCATACTCACTTGACCAGATCTTTGTAGTCTACATGTCGAAACACCTGCAGGAGTATCTCGGATGGGAAGTGCAGCAGAGTGGACGACTCACAGGCCATCCTGGAAGGAGGTCCTCAGCCCAGGAGCATGTACTAGTGTTCACAACCCACACACAGTGAACAAATCATTTCATCCATTATGGCACCATCTAATGAACTGCTGCACCTGCAATATACAGAAATTGCAGCTACCAAAATGACTATATGAGAATAAATCATTTCTTTAAATCATAAACAAAATCTTACATATATTAAATCACTTAATGCTATTTAGTTATCAAGAAAACTCATGCCTCTCAATGTTGAAGTTGGATACACACACACGTTACAGACTCATCTTTGAAAATCTGGACAAAACCACAGTTGTCCATGTTGGAATGAGTAAGTTGTATTATAAAGCTGACTTGACAATATCTCTGTAACCAGAGACCATATAATATATGGTCTCTGCTGTAACAATGTGAAACACAAATCTATGGTGGGAGAAGAGTCCAAAATGATTGAGATAATTTGCCTTTCAGACTTCATTGAGTGTGGAGCTTAATACTACTAGTCCAAATGGATCAGAATCAAGGCAACATCTGGACATATTGTCATAGCATTCATGCACATATCAAAGGGACATAACTCTGTAAATATTATTGGATTTGTATGCCAGCATGAAGATAGGTATGTGTTGGTACGTGTTGGTGGTTGGGTAGTGATGGTGTAGATAAGGGGGCATAAAAAAATCACTGTTTCTTTGTCATGATAGAACAGTTTTACTAGCTAACAATTTACCTGTTATTAATGTTCATAACCACATATATATTTTCACATATAGCACTAAAACAATGGAATAAAATACAATGCTGTATAATAAGCAGCAAGACCAAGCACTAAGACGTATATCTTGGCTTCGCATACAGGCTTGTTTTATTTACCACAGCACAGGCATGTTATATCATTTCACACTGAGTGATATCAAATTCATGATACACTTAGGGCTGCAACAAATCCACTATTTGGCAAATACATTACATGAATATTGTGTAATGAATATATAATTTTTCTTTTCATGAATACAATAAAAAGATGGTAATTGATGTTCCATTCATTACACTCGATGAGCTAAAAAGTATATCGCATATATTATTATTTGAACCAAACTATTGGTAAAATGTTTTCTGTATTTTCAAGTGACAAACTTAATGTCTAGAACAAACTTACAACATATTACTTGATTGACATTTAATACCACGTATGATTTTGAACTCTCCTCACAGCCATCATGCGCATAAATGACAGAAGACTACAATATAAAAAAACTGAGAAATGACAACAATCTGATGTTTTCTGGAGAAGCATGGATAATGTGAATGACACCACATCCCCACCTATAAACAAAATATGCAGGGATTCACAGGACACAAATTCCTGCGTCCTATAAAGAAAATTGACAACGGATGCAACGAAATAGATTAGCACATCCACAGGGACATAGAAAAAGTCCAAATACTATTTTTTAAATGTTGATCAAATAACTATAAGTTATCACTGAGTCTGCTACTAGTCGGGTTATGATATCATTTGCAGTTTAATTACTGTGATGACCATGATACACAACACAATAACAGTAACTAAAATGCAACAATATTGTAACATACAGCGGTAGCTGTCTCATCTGGCATTCATTGGGACTGAAAAAATAATCTGTTTTAGACAATGTGCTGGATTGCAGAGGTGATGATAAATCTACAAGCCACGGAAGGGACTTGGATTATATACCGGTGTTGACAATGGATTAGACAGAAGCCGGTTTTGACATCTTCTACTGTAGTATTTATAATAATATTTAAGTGTCTGGGACACCCATTTTGCAGACCAGGTACCCTGAAAATTAAGAGTATGAGTTCCAGAGACCCTCAAATACAGGACTCAGGGTAAATCCCTGAATATGCATTAAGTGACATTCCCTCCCCCTCTCCTCATGTCATGTACAGTACAGTGTTTGCCCTAACACAGAAAACCTACATATTTGGCACACACAGTTATCTCAAATACACAGTGAATTCAAAAACTTGCATCATTGCTGGGTTGTAATTTGCAGTTGTTTATAACTTCTTAGTTTATAGCTTGCCAGTTAACTGCTCATAGTGGATGTCTTCATGAATGTTCCATACTGAAGACGACTCCCCAAAACATGTCCATGACTTCCTCTCATGACACCAGGGAGTCATGATGACTCCTAAACTTTCATGTCTAGGGCAAACATTGCAATATCGATGACACTCCAAGGGTTCAAGAATCCTATCGCCTAACGCCCAGGACAAGTCAGTTTTCATTTCGGGCAATCAAATAATGGTATCTTACTTGTCTGTGGACTACTGGATAATTTCCACTTATGGTTTCAAACTGCAAATAAACTTGGATTTCATTTCATATCTCCTCATAATGTAGTAAAACTGACGGTGGGCCCCGTCAGAGTGGGATAGGCATTTGTGTTAGTAGCAGGGGGGTGACCGGTTTCGTTCTAAGTGAACTCATCAGACCATTCTGCATTAGCTGTGCAGCCCTTTATATACTGTGTGTGTGTGGCTGTTGTGCGATGTCACAGTGAGCAAGTGTTGATGATTGACGTTATGACGTCAGTAACCATTGTGTGTGTTTTGGTAGTGGTTCAACCGCCGGCGGGGTTCTGCTGGTGTCGCTGGCAAGGCTCCAAGTTATTTTGTAGCTCTATGTTTTTGCCGGCGGAGTTATGGAAAGCGGGTGGCTCGACTTGATGATGCTTGGCACATGTATTTTTATTGTTATAAAGACTGGCCGATATATACATCGAAAATGGATGTATATTTTGTATGTAAATATGGTGTTGTAATAAAGTAGTGCAGTGGTGGATTGTTTCGTCTTTTGTGGGAAAGAAACAAGACTGGAGGCCTACCTGTTTGATAGACTTTTAGCACCACCCAAAAGAGGAGATCACTCGAACTTAGGTGGATATTAGACTCCACACGTTCGCCCCGCAAGGCCTCAATGACAAGATAATCGGCTAAGGTATCCCCCTAGTCTTCTTTATCCTCATAATGTAGTTATCATATTTCCCAATAATAATAATTTAGAGCCTTCGTTCTTTGAAACTTATCACTATTCGACAAATAGCCCAGTAAACATTAACATCAAACATGTCATAAAATCAGGGCAAGTGGAAAATTAGTCAAGACAAGTTACTTTCTTGAAGCCACTTGGCCTGTGGCAAGTCACTTTTAAAAAAAAAAAAATTGAACCCCTGCACTCCGTCACTGAGTTGTACATGTGTACAAAACTGATGACACCTCTGCTCCCATACATCCCTAACTAAATCATCATCACCCGGTGCCCCTCCCCACCCCTAACCCTGCCATAAATATTTAACGGTTCCCAAATCCCATCTCATGTCACAATAACACAACTTTAAAAAATTAGTGTTAGGGTTATCCTTATGGTTAGGGTGTGGGTTTAGAGTTAGGCAACCATTGCGATCTTTTGGGTTAGGGTTTGGAGTTCTGGTCTGGTACCCTCTACGATCTTTAGGGAGTGCTCATTACTCGTAAAAAGTGAGCCCGCTAAAGTGCAGTATTCTCTATATGTCATTCATAATATAAGCATTCAGTACTGCGGGGTGGTTTCTGTGTTGTTGTTTTTCACTTTAAAATGTATAATGTATGTCATTTAGCGTAATTAACTGAATGACAATCCCGACACAACACAAGTTTGGTATACAGACTGCTAAATTACACGCATATCTTTCACTGACACTAACGTGGATCTATTTATAGCCAGGCAGACTTCACGCAAATGACTGTTTAGCTGTTGGTACTCTACTGTCTACACTACGTTGTTTACAAATGATCTTGATTGTGTACGTATCCATGCATCTGTATGTTGGCAGGTTTGACTGTTGACTCTTCTCCGAGGTCAAGTCGGTGTCTCGACTGGCCTGAATGGCAGAATACTAAGTTATACATGTTGTGAACCCGTCATCCTCACATACACACCTGAGAAATCCTCGTCGATGATGTGGGGATAAAAATAATACACAAATGTAGAGTTATCTACCCTTGTTTCAATGTCATTTCATTCACAATGACCCGTTATCTACACTCGTCAAGCATGCGCAAATCGAATCTTTGTCTTACATTCTATCAATTATGCATTTCTTCCCACCATAATAACCCCGAATGTGGCGACAATCATTTCAGATGTGGTGTTGTTTTCTCTGTCTAAAGTACTGATGCGGTGATTATGTTTTGTTTTGTCTTTTTTTTTTTTGCACGGAAAAGCATGGAGAGTTTGAATATCAGCTCTCCCCACCCCAACACTGGGGGTACTCGGCAGAGAATAGATTCTATAAGACGTTTTGAGTCCATGCTGAGTTCAACTCCCACCCGATTCGAGCGACATTGTTGGACTCTTTGTTTGTGAAATATGCGGCGATTAAGAACTCTTTCGTCAGCAGAACCAGTGAGCCTGTACAGAGGTGTAGAGTATCCCTGGTAGTACCTAGTGTTGTCGTCTGCATTATTTTCAGCGAATGACATAGGGTGGGCGTGGCCGAGTTGAAAGGGAAAACCCCAAACATGGGAAAGAATGGTTGCCTCATCCATGAAGTTATTCTCAAAGAGAGAACCCCTTTGGTGACATCAGAGGGTGTGGTGTAAAGGCCATCCATCCATGGATAGCAAGAAAATACGGACACTTTAGAAAAAAAAACGCGTAAGTCGTTCGTCCATACCCTAGTTTATAGTGACTGATGTTACCTGTTCCTCCTGAAAATATCACCACAACCCTCACCACTCACCACCATATGTTTTCTAACAATTAGTCTCTTGCAAATAATAACAAATATATCTTAGTTGGTGAAGAAATTGTAACATTTTTCTTAGAAACGGGGCAGTCTCAGCGGCCAGAGCAAGTCGTTGACAGATAGACATGAATACCTTTACATTGTCAGCTCCTTGATTTAAACACGTGTGAAAACCCAGTCTGGAAAAGAATAATTCTTACATTTGATCTTGTCCAAACTGTCGAAAGATTTAAGCATCCCACACTCACTGACCAAAAAAGGTAACGATCATGTTCCATGTGTAGTAGTTTGAACCAGAAGTTTACTACTTTAGCCTATGTGAGCAGGAACGTAGGAAGACGTCCTAGCACACCACGGATGGTCTTGTTTGACACTTATAGTTTCCAAGTTTTAGGAACTTTTTAAAACACGTAGTTTTGATCTGTTCCTTTGTCCAAATAAGTCTTGAAGAAAACACTATGCCGAGGTTATTAATATGTTACAACTTTTATTATAGCATTGGTCCTTCATTTGTTTCTATACAATTTCCATCTGTAACCACAGCATTTCCCTATTGTTTTCTCACATCTGTAACATTCTTAGAAAGAGTTTTTGCATCCATATAGCTGCTCCTATTTTTGTCACATTGAAAATTCCTGAATCGGTATGACGTTCACAGTCCTTATCAAACCAGACTACTTTCTGGAGTCGTTTGCTGAAACTTCGAAGAGCCGGATTTATGTTGTTCAGAGGTTTGCATATTACACGGCATTCTTTGCATATCAAAATGGAGTCTGTGTTGTCGTCCAGTCTGGTGGTCAAGTGGTGGTCGCTAGTGAGCATCGTATGTACCTTTTGGAAAACTAAGGGATAAAGTAATACAGCCTGCAGTGGATTAAAGAGGAAAGTCTGAAAGTATTGTTCAAAACGTGATGTAATGAAATGCTGATGAAATGTGAACAAGTGAATGACATTAATCAATTACACATGCCAAACGGTATACCTGAGGTCACCTCAGACATCAGAGCACCAACCGTATACAAAAGGCTGAGTTCATCATTATTGACCAGCAGCCATATGTATTTTCAACAAATCTTTGTCCCTTTAGCTCACACATCTGTACAGCTTGATACAGTATATAGTCAAGAGTCTGTAGATTAAAGCACAGGTTTATATCCCAGGGACTATTGTCCCTGGTGGGCGAAGCATGGCTGTTACTGTTTTGTATTAATATCTCTGAAATATGTATGATTTCAGTGACTTTGTTCTTTCATCTGATCTGCTTAGTAAAGTAAATGTCACACACGTACTTCTGTGAGAGGTATTTATAGGTTCGAGCAGCAAGGAAGGATCACGATAAGTGGATATCATCACTTGCTCTCATTGTAATAATGAAGTCGTTCCTCCATGAATACACAATACCATTTAGAAAGGGTCAAAATCTGCGTTAGAAATGATGTTGAGCAACCCGTGATTGGCGTAAAAAGCAACTAACGGGATGGAGTTGTCTGGCACTTGGTTAGGACACATGACATTATATTGAAATTGTCGATCCCCATGATGTTGATCACTGGAGTGTCTGGTCCAGACTCGATGATTTACTGACCGCCCCATGTGGCTTAAATATTGTTCAGTGCGGAGTAAAACTAAACTCGCACACTTACTCAAATGCAAAGTTTTATATTTGGGATTAGACTTTGTTCGTAAAATTGGACCCCTGAAGGTCCCGGGGTAGAATAGGCCTTCAGCAACCCATGCTTGCCATGAAAGGTGACTATGCTTGTCGTAAGAGGCGACTAACGGGATCGGGTGGTCAGACTAGCTGACTTGGTTGACACATGTCATTGGTTCCCAATCGTGCAGATCGATGCTCATGTTGTTGATCACTGGATTGTCTGGTTCAGACTCGATTATTTACAGACCGTCGCCATATAGCTGGAATATTGCTAAGTGCGACGTAAAACTCAACTCACTCACTCACTCGTAAAATTGGTGCCTGTCTCTGTGGTTGTGAGTTCGAATCCTGGATGGGACTCAGCCCAACAAAACTACCAGAATCTCCTCTGTACAGTGTAAGTGTAGTGTAATGCCAAGTGTTAGTTGTTCATCCATATATTGCAATACTTCCGTGATGTTACACCCACACTCTATTTAAACACATCGCATAGCTACGAATGTAAAGTGGAACGAAACTAGAGATTGAGAACGTCGTCAAGAACTGCGGTGTCGATGTACATATGTATTAAACCAGGTAATGGAAGGTACGGGTAATGGAAGGTCTGTGGTTCTGAAACATGACATATTTAACCTCATGTCTTCGCCATTTCATTAAACTCAGCTCTAATGAATTTGCATGATATCAACGCCAGAGATTAACTGCCGATCATGGTACGTTAACAGTTTCCATTAGGCGTAGCAATAGTAGTGATGTTTTTGTAACGGTAAAACTCTAAAGTGACAGCAGGTGCTCGGGATGTGCATTGCATTCAATGATTTTGAAAGAGTCCACATATAAAATCATTTGTAATTTTCATTATCTATTTACATACATAAAGAAGAAAGAGGAACAATACAATAATCATATTTATTTTACTAAACATCATACATTTAATGCCTAAACTATGCCATAAATATGTGGCAAATTCGAATACATAAACCTAAAATAAAATGACAATTAATGGAGTAGAAAGAATCTATTAATGAAATTGACAGTCGTCAGTAATAATTGTATTTTAGTATGAAGAATATTTGCTAGATATTTAGGACTGCCAGGTTTCTATTTTCCTTTGCATTTTAGGTATGTGGGTGGACTTTAAAATAGTCAAATGCCATATCAAATCCACCAAGGCTATTTTTCATCCTGTCACTGTACTGAATTTATGTAAAGCGTTGAGGTGGACAACATTCCTGCAGTCACCTAAGCATGAATTGGTACTTTACAATTTTAGAGTGTTGATAGTAGACCCTGTCCACCCACGACTTCATGTTCTTAGCACTACAGATGTATACAACGAAATAAGCGAGAGACAAGTTTTTCATTTATGAACATCAAACAGATCGTGTATCACAATTTATACACACATTTTGTAAAGCTCACACACCACTGCTGGAGGCGCGTCTGTAGACTGCTTTTATATAAGAAATCTGCACCTATCTAATATCTTTGGCTTCTACAATCATAGTTTCATGCACTTTGACCTCCAACAACCATGAAGAAAAGATAATGCATATATATTTATAATAATTCACAGTTTGCATTTCAGTTTCAGATGTTTCCTTATTCTCTAATCCCCGTTTAAAACTATACACTGAATCATCTAGTTGTTTTTAAACCAAACACTTAGAAAATCTATCAAAAGAACATCAATGGTAAATGACAATTGTTTTAAGAACATATATACCATTCGTATAACTGTTTAAACTGCAACTAACTCATTTACGAAGAGAGTAAGGAGAAATGGGTTCAACAGCCTTGGCGAACCCGTGATGATGTGCTAAAGAGATCTCACTTTCTATAATCATATTTCACACAAACCTTTAACATTGAATACATGTCACTTAAATCGTAAAATATCCTCTCTAAATTTTGTGCCCAGATTCGCTATAAGGTTATACTCACTCACTCTCTCACACACACGCACGCAGGCACCCACGCGCACACATGTGTATGTGTACGTACAAAATGTTTCATAATGTAATTGGTTAAAAAATACAGTGTATTTACGCCTCGTGTGCATTAGAATATATATGTGATGTAGGGCAAGTTGACAGTTGCTGTCAAACACTTCTTGCCACCATCCACTTTAAAGAAGCAATATATCAATAAAATCATAAAATATAAGCATTGATGTTATACTAAAGGTGCATTTATATGTCACTATGTCCAAACATATAGACTGAACGCTCAAAGTGCACAATATGGTTGAATATTAACAGTCCGGAGAAACATGGCCGAAGAGGAACGTTTCTGGTAGGGATTTGGAGATGACAAGCTTTGAGAGTCTTTGGCTTCTTGGGGCCGATCACTCCACTCAACTTCTGCGGGATATGCAAGTGATCTTTGGCCACACCAGAGAGTGTTTGTATTGGGGAATGTACGTCTTGAATGCAAACACGTGGATACGTGTACATGGGTTGATGCTTTGTGTGAAAACAACCCCCATCAGTTCCATAATAGAAATATATACATCAGTATAACAAGTCAGTGAACAAACAGCAGTGTCCAGTGTAACATTCAAAACTCTTAAAGTGATTTTCTTAGAAGTCCAATTACGCTGCGAAATTTTCCATGTTAGAAACCATTATATGTATCAGACGAACTAAAACAATGATGCAAGGTATGGCTCCATTACACGTGTGAGCAGTATCTACATTTCCCTATAGTTACTATCTTGGACTTGGATGACAAAAACATGCCTGAGTTTCTTCCTTAAAGAATGCTCACGAAGTTAATATGCTTCATGACTTTCGTCTGCTTCTGATACCAATTGTGAGCACTTGACACAAAATCAATTTCTAAACGATCTTTTGGATCTGTTTCACATTAAACTCCATATCTATGTCACGTGCAAACATGAAAAAAAAGTATAAAATAAAAACTTTCTTGTATTTCCAGTCAGCAAATGCTCTGGGTAACACTTACAATATAAATATAATTCCATAAGAAATATATGCATAAACAAGTCGATGAACAAATATCAGTGTCCAATGTAACATTCAAGACATTAAAAGGGAGAAGTGCAATTTTGCCATTTACCAGCTTCATGTTTGAAAGCATAATGCTGATATCTGACGAACTAAAGCCAGGAGCAGTATCCACAGTTCACTATAGCTATTTGTCTTCTTTGGCATGGCATGGCATAACTAAATTATGTTAAAGAAAGTACAACATGTATACCTCCTAACTATTGATGCCATTTATGTATGTATGTATGTATGTATGTATGTATGTATGTATGTATGTATGTATGTGTGTGTGTGTGTGTGTGTGTGTGTGTGTGTGTGTGTGTATGGATGTATGAGAGAGATGGAGAGAGAGAGAGAGAGAGAGAGAGAGAATGTATGTGTGCATATGTACGTGCGCATGCATGTATGATTGTTTAAGGTTAAGATCGTGATACATAACATACCTATGATACAAATGTGTACAATAATATTCATGTCATTGTGTAGATCCGGATGAACACCTGTTCAGCAAAAATACATAGGAAACAGTACATATGTGAGTTTCTTACTTCACTTGGTATTAATTCCATCACATTAGGAACACAAAGAAAATTCACTTTCAGCGTGTATATATCCGGTTTCTTCAGTATGTCTTACAAGCCCGAGAATGTTTCACACTTTCTTGCCACTCTCTTTCCACATCGTAGTGAAATATACCCATGCATCTGAAGCAACATCGAACTTCCTTCACAGAGAAAATGCCGGCATCAGTGCTTATGTTGTCATGGTATGTGCTACACCTTCACATACTGGTTAAAGTACTCAGTCACAAACGCGTGTTCTTATCTTGAAGTTGTGTGATGTATGGTTTAGACTGTAGTGTCCGGACTGTAATCTGTGGATTTGCAACAGTGTCCTCAAGTAAGCCCAAAAATGCATTGAGGATCATATCAATGCGCTTCTCTGTGAAACAATCTTTCCGGGCATACAAGACAATGCCTATTGTCTTGGACATTTTCCTGTTGAGGATGTCAAAATAAAGTTCTGTGTTAGGGCCAAATAATGCTTTCACCCGAACATTGGCATCAAGGCCACCGCGCATATCGTTTCCTTTACCCATGTTCCTCATCTCATCAGTGCCAAATGTGACAAAAGACGTCATTATATTGTGGTTCTGATCGTCTGAAAGGAAATACTTTAGATCCCCAAAAGGAAATATTCCATTCTCTATGCACTTTTCAAGCATGGTACTGTTCTCTTTGAGAAATGTAAGAACTGACAATTTGTCATCGTTTTTCACTTCACAGGACAGCGGTGTAAAATTCACACCTCTTGCAACAGATGTTGTTAACTTTGGGCTGAAGATTCTTTGATCAACGTATGTTGACATGGCAAATTTCTGACCATTTGCTCTGGTTGACCACAACAATTGAACGAGTCCTACAAGGCACTTGAACCGTGACAATCCTTCTTTGTCAGTGAAAGAGTTTAACCTTTGGTACAGATCAGCTGATAAAGTTTTCTTTACACTTATACTGTCCATTTGTGATGTGGATGACACGCTCCTGTCTGCAAAGGACACGTATGGAACTGTTCCAAGCGTTTTTATCCAAAATTCCTTAATATCTTCATATCTTGGTTGAAGGATTGTCCGTATTTCTGGACCAATGGGCAGATCTGGATCACCTTGTACATCACTCAGAGGCTTTCCATGTGAGAAGGCGTGACCTATATTCACGAAGTCGTTTATGAAGACTGATATTCCTTGGTGGTCAAAACCAATTCTGTGAAAAACAAAGATGAGATGTGGGGGTTTTCCTTTCACAAAGACAAATCGTATTGGTCCTTGGCGGTCAAGATTAAAACGTTCCTCTGTGAGACGTGTTACATCAGGACGATTTGTCAGATCACCAATCCTATAGTCAATATCAGCCTCTGCACTCAGAGTTGATTTTGATGCTTTTCCATTTACAACATGAAAAGTTGTCCTGCAAATTGGGTGTCGTCTGACGTTTTCCTGAAGCATTTTCTTGACAGACGTTGGCTCTGAAACATCAGGCAATTCTGCTTCCACAATCAATAAATGTGATGTATGATTCGGATCTCTCATGTAGTTGTCAAAAACAAACTGTTCTCCTGGGAGAAGAACTGCGTCATATTCTAATGAATCTGTGACCGGAAGCGACTGCTCATGTTTGTGATCACCATTCCCTTTGATCATCCAGTCATCATAAATGTACTGTGCGATTTGAGTCACCGATGCATTTTCAACATTCAGTTTTGTTGATGATAGCTGAACGTGTGTGTCGTCCATGATGTTCCCGGTAATTTGCATGAAATTCATTGAGTCAACTCCCTGGTCTCTGGTTCCTTGCTCCACATCTAGAGAGGAGTCGTCAAGCACAGCTACATCAATAACCACACCCTTCACGTACTTCACAAGTTTGGCTAGTGCATTTTGCTTGGGCATTTGTTTCATTGCCTCAAAGTCAAATGTTTCAACATTACTTGCTGCAGCTGAAGACACTGCTTCCTTAAATGGAGACAAGACCGATCTAAATCGAGACTGCAGTTCAACATTGTGCTCTCTTTTGAGGCTTTGTCCAAATTTTGCCAACTGGAGACCGCACATAATGATCTGTGGCTTATTCAACATGAGGATGTGTGTGAGGCAGTCTGGTATACTTCTCTTGTTTATCAGAAAGTATCCATACGATTCCATTTGTTTTATGTGTCTTTCTTGCAGCATGCCCATATTCAGAGGACCCCAGTTTACAGTCTGACCACACTTGCCATTTTGCCGCCTGACATGAGCTAGGGCATCCATGAATCCGTTCCCAGCACCATAGCTTGTCTGTCCAGCATTTCCAAAGAGAGATGTTACTGATGAAAACAGCACAAAGTAGTCCAGTGGGAGATGCTCTGTCAGGATATGGAGGTTCCAGGATCCAGCAACCTTAGGAGAACAAGCGACCCTGAATTTTTCTCTCGTCATTTCTAAAAGAATTCCATCATTTAGAACAGCAGCTCCAAAGAATATCCCTTTCAAAGAATAGGTAGGGAAACGGGTTCCTAGCCTCTTCAAAGCTGACCCTATTTCCTTGATATCTTGGACATCAGCTGACTGAGATGTAACAATGCATCCGTACATCTCAGACACATGCTTCATTTCATCTTGTTTGTTTGGATCTGGATTACGCCTGCTGATAATAGTAATGCACCCAGCACCTTTGGATGCCAGATACAATACACATTCCCAACCTAGTCCTGTCATTCCACCTACAACAAGGTACATTCCCCTTCTGTCAAACAAGAGAATCTCAGGTACCTTTAACTGTGTTGTGGTGACGCTGGTGTTCTCTTGCAGGTTGAACTCCCACGTTTCTAGGATTTCTGTGATGTTAATAGGAGCACTATGGTGGTGTTTCAACGCAGTGTCGTTGCAGTGCCTGAACGAAACGCAGATCTTTGAGATAGTCTGTTTATATTTCTTTATCCACGTGTAAAGCTTTGGAATATGTTCATCCATTTGAGAGAAGGCAAGGAACTCTTGGGTCCTGACAATTGCTATTTTCAGTCTTGGTTTTGCAGACTTTAGTAAATTTATCACTTTGAGTGATATCAGTTTCTCTAGGGATATGATCTGTTCAAGACAGTCCCATGCAAGGACAATCTGTTGTGCTAGTTCTGTTGTAATTTGAACAGTTGATATCAGAGCATGATGTCCTTTGTGGTTTGGTATTTCCTCTGGAGTCAGTAAAGAAACTGTTCTGGTTTGTTTTGACAACAATATCATTTCCATCACTTCTGCATATTTCCTTGTCTGGTGTGAATAAAGTATCACCACATCTTTCATGCTGCACTCACCACACACTCGCCATAGACAGTACAACTTCAGCATACACCCTGTCCCAAAATGACCTCCTAAGTGTTTGACATTCAGTGCAAACTTCATTGGGACAAAGTATTCATATCTCACTTGTTGTGGATAGCAGGCAATGTACACCTTTCTTCTGCTATTTACGTGTGCAAAGCCAGTTGATTCAAATGTAACTACAGGATTTCCCTTGCTGATTCCCATGTAGCCTCCACTGTCAATAGGTAACAGAACTTGTTCAGACAGGAATTTAGAGTGAACTGCTACACACTGTGCAGAAAGCAGAATGTCATCTTTGCCCTTTTCTTGCACGTTTCTTGACATTGTAAAGAAAGGCTGTGATATTTCTTCCGTAGAAGTTGAATAGAGGACAGTGTCCAGGCTGGTCATCTTTCTGTCCAGTCTAAATTGCGGTGTTGAGTCAGGTTCCTTTTGAAACGTCTGTCCATACAAGCGTCTATGAAGGCTTTCGAATTCAGCATGACCTTTGACCTTCAGGACTTGCGAGATTTCAGACATTATGATCGTTGCATCGTATTGGTCCATGCCACCAACATTGAGATCCAATGATTTTATATTTAGCCTTGTGAATTCCCTTCTAACACTTCTGATGTATGCCCGAATACTTTCGTGAATGCAAGCAAGTGCATGAGATTTTCTATCCGGGCTTTGGTAGTCTAACGGTGTTGCCATTGTGACAACGAGCAACGGTGACTTGATGGCATGTTGTGACATTTTAAGTATAAGAGATCTTAAAGGCATGATCTTCTCCTCCAGTTCTTTCTCCATTTCCATTCCATTGTCAACAAACTGAGGCTTGGATTGAAAGATTAGTACTATTCCAGATGACTCTCGAAGATCTGGAACATAGCTATCATTATGTAAAATGGAAAAATGGTGAACTGTCCATGGATAGTTTGGGGTCTTTGACATAGACATCTCATCAGTAAACATAACAAGGTTTGTTATGCTGTCATTTTCCTGCTCAGGATCTATTTCTTCTGCTTCAATCGTGTATGCAACACTTCTGACATCAAAGGTGTCTATACCCATGGCTTTCAAAGTAAATTTTCCAATGAGTGCAATGACATACCCTTCTGTAGTTAGCAGTGACAGGCTGTAGCGCACGTACCATTCACTTTCATGCAACACTTTCAAATGCACGAGCATCTTTTTTTCTGTCTTTCTCTTGACTACCAAATGTTCTACTGAGTATGGAAGCATATCTTTGATCACACGAGTGACAGTTGCGGGCGTCTGTAGCATGCCATCTAGTATTGCAGGGTGAAGAATTGTGTGATTTGCTTCTCTCTGGAGCTTAGATCCAACTTCAAGTACAGTGAGGCTTTCATTTTCAGTTGTTTGGCTACCTGAAATCACGGACATCATTTCACCATAGCTGAAACCATTGTTTCCCAAATGTTGATACACTTCCTCTCCAGTTAGATGGTGTTTACATCTTTCTTTGATTGGTTCAAGGTCAACTCTCTCTGCAGGTTCATCCGCAGATGTTTGCCTTATTGTTGCTTCTGCATGGACTGTCTTTCCTTTCTTCAAGACAAATGTACTTAAAATGCTGGAGTCAGCTTCACTGTGAGATTGTTTTATATCCAGGTTTGTCACTTTTCCAGATGTCAGATTAACTGGGCTTCTGAAGGCCACAGAAACACTGATTGTACATAGGCGGTACATGTCAATCATTCTGGCGAAAGTAAGTGCTGCCTCGGCATGGACGGCACCTGGTAAAATGATTGCTCCTTTCACTTTGTGTTCAAAAACACTCTTGAATTTCTGAGGGTCAATGACTAAGCTTGCGGACTCTGTGTTGCCCCTGATAAACAAGTGATCTCCTTCAGTTTCCTTTTGGCCCTTTAGCATCTGCAGTTTACTTTCAGACACCACTAACAAGGGCTTGGAATTGAAGACATAAGATGGATAGCTTGTTGTTTGCATCCTATCAGGAAAGAATGTGTCCCATTTGACGTTAACGCCATAGTCATACAACAAGATGAGTGACTGGAGAATGTCATTGTAACTCGATTTGACATGAAGAGAAGGAATGGATGTGACGGAGAGGGTGGAATCTCTGAAAATGTCCCGTAGATGTGATTTTAGTACAGTTCGTGGGCCTATTTCAACAAAAATGTTCATTTTGGATGTTTGTGCGGCACTTTTGATTGCATCACAAAATCTAACAGGACTTCTTACATTTAGGCCCCAATAGGTCTTTGACATAACTGTACTTTCATCCATATCAGGATCAACTGTTGAGACAAATCTGCTTGTCATCTCAGATGTCTTGATATCAGATAAGATTTCATCAAGCTGAACTCTTGCTGAATCCATAAAATGACTGTGGAAGGCACTTGTTACAGGGAGCTCATGAAACAGTGCATTACCACCTGCAAAATGCTTCAAATCCTCTTTGACTAAAAGCACGGACCTCTCATCCCCACTGATAGTGCACGAGATTGGGCTGTAATAAAGAGCTACATCTATCTTACTCTCAACTTTCCTACAGGCTGCCTTTACTTGTTCTGTCTCAACATTTCGGACAAGCATCATCTTGCCTCCTGTGGCTTCAGCCAGGACCCGAGTTCTGTGATAGATGACCCTCACAGCTTCATCCAATGACAGGATTCCTGCAACATGTGCTGCAGCCACCTCCCCAACTGACTGACCTACAACAGCTACGGGCTTCACCCCCCAGGTTTCCCACAGATGAGCGAGAGACACCTGACAGGCAAAAATAGCTATTGGACCAAACAGAGGATCATTCACATCATCGCATTCAAGGAGCCGCTTCATCAGGGACCACTGAACAAACCTGGAGAGGGATTTGTCAATTTCCAAAATGCTTTCCTTAAAGTGGTCATTCTTAGAGATGAGATCATTGCACATTCCTTCCCAGGCAGTCCCCATGCCAGAAAAAACAAATACAGTGTTTCCTTTTTCCGAGAAAGATGGCTGGTTTCTCTTTTGTAACTCTTCTTCTATTTGAGACTTCAGATCAACATGATTGTTTGCAAAGAAAGCTTTTCTGAATGGAAAATGTTCTCTTGCCATACATGAAGTGTAAGCAACAGCACTGAAAGAAGAACTGGTACCATTTTCAGTGAATTTTGCTATTGACTCGTGCAACGTTTTCTCAGTGGAGCCTGAAAAACAAACGGGTAGGGTAATATCATTCATGACCGGTGTCTCCATCTTAAATGATGTTATCACAGCATGGCTGTTGCTACCCCCAAATCCAAATGAGTTGACACATGCGATCTTTCTATGATTATTCCAGTCAGTGTTTTCTGTTGGTACTACAAATTTAAATCTGTCAAAGTCTATTGCTTCATTTGGCCTGTCAAAGTGTAGGGATGACACGATTGTGTTGTGTTTCATCATCAACAGGACCTTGATGAGTCCGGCAACTCCTGCAGCTCCTTCTAGATGGCCAATGTTGGTCTTCACTGACCCGATGTGTCGCTGGCGTGGATACTTCTCAAAGAAGGTTCCCAGGGCTGAAGCTTCTACTGGATCACCCCTTTTGGTTCCAGTACCTGAAGAGTCAATGGTTAGTTGTGACAGCTTTCGATATCAGAGATATATCATAAAGTAGCATATACATAAGTCTATTTGGGATAATGAAAGAACAGATATGTCAGTTATGTTTGTTTATACGAGGTGATATCTCAATAACGAATAAGAAATGAAAACTGATCAAGCCATTGGAACCTTTCTTATAGTTCTTTAGGAATTACAGAATCTTCTTTGCTTGGGGACACACAAGGTATATTTTGAAGCATGCAAGATTTTTGTGAGATGTCCAGTATGCATAATAGTATATGTTTTTTTCTCCTTGACGAGCCCGAAGACATATCTGGCCTGTAGTCTCTGAACAGATTTTGCTGGTTCATACTATGATCGAACTGTTTGTTGTTGTTTTTATCAAGTCCCCTGTTAAATGTCGAACAGTTTTACCCCACCAATAACAATATTCTAGCAATATCACAGTGGTCTAATCAGGTGACTGGCACCATGTATGTATCTGGGATACAAGGAAATGGATGAACCAAATCAGTGATGCCACCATTCAAAATCTCAAATAACTGAAGGCCAGTTATAACTTTGGTATTCACTAGTGTCCCAAGCCTCGAGAATAGACCAAAAATTTGTATTACTACTCAAATTAGGCTGAGACGTACGAACCGCCTTTCTTTGAAACGCCTTACGCATACGTACCATGAGCTTCAATATAGTCTACTTCAGTCGGGTCAATCCCGTGCCGGGTGTATATTTCACTGAGCAGTTCCTCTTGTTGTTTCCCTGATGGTGCTGTGATGGGCGTAACCTGGCGACCATCTTGATTCAACCCTGTGACAATAGTCCCCCAAATGTTGTCACCATCATGCAAAGCCTGAAATATATAATTAACGGGATAAATGCTTCTGCTTTAAATTGAGGATTGTTGATTTATATGGTGGTTTCATGGTTATATCAAACAGATCAGTTAAAGCCACATGCAGGTTATTAATCGGGAATACTTAGACAAGTGTCATACCTGACTTAGGAGTTTGACTATGACAATCCCACATCCCTCTCCTCTGGTGTAACCATCAGCATTTGCTGAAAAGGAGTGGCACTGTCCAGTGGGAGACAACATCTGAGCTTTGCTTAACTTGATAAAATATCCGGGGTGAATTGTCAGGTTCACCCCTCCACAAATTGCCATAGAGCAGTCACCTGAAAATTGTTGATATAGACAAATGTTCAGAAAGAAGCACAAATATACAGATGCAATTGTCAGGCAACATAGGGTGTGAGACTAGTGATTAACACTGGTCAGCGATTTCAATGTCGAAACCCTTAATAAATGTGAAAGAGGATAAATGAAATCAGCTCATAACATGTTGACTGATTCTTTCCCTCACATGTGTGATCTTTGGGAGACTGGATATCACATAACCTATCTATCATGTTGAGATGTATGGCAAAATATGTCTCCGATTTCTTCTTTTTGAATAAGTGAAATAATTCGACTGCCTTCTCTCATATAGTATAGTGTATCGTCGAGTGGTGGTTTGTGCAATGCCATAAATGAGGGAGGTCCAAAAGTTTTGAGAACTTTCTATCTGCTGTTGTAAAACATGCTGCCAGTATTATTGCATACATTGATTATTCATGATTATTCGCACCTCACACCAAACAGTATTAATATTGTCATAACTGCAAGAAAGATACCTAACTGTTATCGTGAAGATTCATTGAATACAGAAATATTATTCATGCCATCGCAGAATGCACGAGTTTTTTCCTGACCTCATCCCTAATGATTATAATCTGTTTCGAAATTTGAAGTTTTGCATGCATGCGTGAAAGACGAGTTGCCAATGATGAACTCGAAGCTACAAAAGAGTTTGGTTTATTGAACAGTCAAATTTTTTCTATTACCAGGGCATTGCAGCACAATTGGGTAAGGTGTATTGAACTGAAGGGAGCTTTACGTCAAAAACCTACTCTGTCAATTCTGTATCACGTTCCCAAAACGTTTTGACCCCCACTCGTTATATGACCACAGTGCTTGATATACTCATGATATTCTATACCAAGCTGCATAGAATACCCATGATGGTATGCTGTACTCGCCTCCTCTGATCAGCTTTAATTATCTACTGTTCACATCTTGTCTGAATGCTAGTCATGTGAATCTTTACCCACCTGCTTTAAGTGCCAGTCCTGCCTGGTGTATGGCCACGAGGGATGAGGAACACGCTGTGTCTATGGTCATGGAAGGTCCTGTTAGGTTGAACACGTAGGACATCCTGTTGGATATTATAGCCCTGGCCTGGCCTGTCACAGTGTGGTTGGTGACGTCTTGTGACTTGGTAGAGATATAATCCTGATAGTCCACCGCCATGGAACCTTTCGTATATATATATATGAATATATATGAACATACACCCGTCAAACCAGAGAAGCGCACGGGGATATTCAACAGTTCATTTTCTATACCATTCAAAAAGTAGGAGATGCTCCATTTTGCAAACATACTGCAAACCGATCCCGATAGTCGCCTCTTACGACAAGCATAGTTGCCTTTTATGGCAAGCATGGGTTGCTGAAGGCCTATTCTACCCCAGGCCCTTCACGGGTCCAATCCACCAGAAATCGTCTGGCATGTCCTGACACGACTACACCAACAACATCCTGACCTGTGGTGCAACATAATACAGGCATGGGAACTGGGGAAGTGGTGACGATGAATTGCGTTTCGCCCTGCAACGACAGGATACAACGTGTCTATCGAACATTTTGTGCCGAACTGCGTTCAACAGGTGAAGAGATTTGGTGAAATGAAATATCTTGGTGTTGGGAGTCATACCCTACACGGGTAGGTCAGAGATGTTGTGGTTCAAGGCAATCTAACAGCAATTCGGCCAAAACCTGCGACCTCACCTCCTCCCACTCTTTAATCACAAGAAGGAGCTGTTTCAACACAACGCTCGACCACACACACCTTATGTAACAACGCAAAAGTAAATAAACTTCCCTGGTCTTCCAAATCGCCGGATCGGCACCTGACCGAGCATCTATACGAACGTGATTGACGCGTCCGTAAACGTCACCATCGTCCTCACAAAAACTCGGAAGAATTTTACAATAAAAATTCCAACGAATTGTGATATTTCTCCGAAGACACTGTCGAACAGTGACGCCTCCCAGTATCGAATTTCTTTCATGTTCAAACTTGTGCGACTTATGTACACTTAAATGCGTTTGATACAGCTCCTTAATTTTGGCCCGTGCATGATGTTATAGGTGTATCTTTATGCAATGCAATTACGATTTAAGCATGTGACTACAACAGATATGATTGTTTCGTATAGAATTAAGGAATGAGTGTTATAATAATCGTACTTCATGACATTTGCTGCTAAGTGGTGGTAACGAAGTGGTTATCCAATCAAATTCATGCTTTCACTCAAAGACTTATCCTTCCATAACTCGGTTCTGACTAAAATCCGATCTCTTTGGTATGAACGAACCTATGTAGACTCCCACTTTCTGTCCTGCTATTTGTTGTCTGGTCATGCCGGCGTCCTCGAGCGCCATGTATGTGCACTCCAACACCTGTCGTTGCTGGGGGTCCATCTGGGCAGCCTCGGCTTCGTTGATTTTAAAAAGTTTGTTGTCGAAGTGATCGAAGCTGAAGGATTATGTATCAGTTCTATATTATCTGCATAATTGTACCGAACAGTGGGTTTATGCTAAGTACAAATTCGTGCAAAAGTTAACCTGGGTTTTACTTTACTTTGAATTAATACATTCTCTCTTAAGTAATTCATGCAAGCGTTTTGTGATTGACCGACATATAATACTTCTTCTGTACTCACTTCTTCATTAGCCCTGCTTTCATAGAATAGCTTTTCCCTACAGCATTGACGTCAGTGTCCAAGAAGGCATCCTTGTTCCATCTCTCATGGGGGATCTCAACCACATGGTTCTCTCCCTTTACGAGCACATCCCAATATTCCTCCAGGCAATTGGCACCGGGAAACCGGCACCCAATGCCAACAATGGCCATTTCATCAGCCATTGCTCATATGAAAAGTTCCAGCTGAAAAAAAATAGAATTCACATTGTTTCTGTGAAGAGCAAACGAGCATATTGTAACAAGCAACAATAGAGGGTCCGAAGGAAGCATGTACTGCAGTATTCATACACGATTCGGTTTGACATAATGCAAATGTGTGATATGCAGTGGTTAGGATATATGATGTCTCTACAAAAGTACATCCGCTGAAGTAAATTTAATCCTAAACTATCCATGTAATTAAATCTGTAGTGCTTCTCTCTAATTTAATCCTGAGCGGTTCATGTTATTAAGTCTGTACTGTTATCCTCGGCCCATCTGGCACCAGACATTCATAAATGAAACCGAAATATCTTTTAAAAGAAACGTTTGAAGACGTTCTTTTTATCTCAGGGGAAACGGTAAATGTTATGCCAGTGTTGTTTCCTGATGACGTAATACTGGCAAACAGTTTACTTAAACTTCTGTTGAAGCTAGGCGTATTATTTCCATACTCTCGTCAATAGGGTATTAAAGATGAAAAAGGTTAATAATGGTAAAATTAGGCATATGACTATTTAGGGTTAATCGTTACCCACAAAACTGATAGGACTAGAGCTTATCTGAGCAAGTCATTAAAGCTCAATGAACAGTTAAGTCTTTCGTAAAAAGTAATGTGTAAGTTTGAAATTGTCCACCAAAACTTTCGAAATATTTGCAGTGTAGAGGACAGTCTGTGGTGGCCTTTGGGGAGTGGCATATTCTGCTTCATGTATGAAGGACTGGATTCAAATGCACCTCAAAACATTCCATTTCAGTGTCTTAATGCGACTGTTAACGGCCGGCAGAAAATGTCCAATGTGGCCAACTTATGTATAACATTTGCTATATCTTTATGGTTTGGGATACGTCTGGTTTGCACAAGAAATAAGTGATATGTTCGGTCAAAGGGTTTATGACCGTGCACTGCAAGATATGCATGTATCAAGAGATAACATCGCACTGAATATGCGCGACTGCTTAATTCAGAATTGATCATGACGCCCTCAATGTCCAGTTGGTCCGCAGAGGCTTAGGAAGCAGTGATAAGGAAACTGTTTTGAGTCAGCATTGTAAAATAAATGAAGAAGAAATACATGTTGTTTATGGCTGTGTAATCTACATATGTACGACAGTAAATGGAGATATTTACATTCCAGAAGAGCAAATGTTGATGATTATATTTTACAAAGAATATCTCATCATGTCCAAGCCTGTCCAAATGTCTCAACGAAAATATACGAACACTAAACTAAGACTTGAACAAAAAAACAAAACAAACCGCACTGGCTATCGGAGTGGCCAGCACAGGGGTTCACAACATCAGCTGACAAGAACCTTAAACTGCAGGCCACCAATAGCACATTGATAAATCAGCAAATGCTGTCAGCAAATAGGCCACACCTAAGACCGTGAAGACCAAACCTCACGACACAGGCCGCATAGAGTTCATGAAGTTCATCCGTTCAGTGTAGGATGAGTCATGGTATTTGTACCCGGTGGATTAAGTCATGAGACTAAACCTTTCCAGCGCCTGATAGGCAGCTTGGGTTATCTATCCGGGTAATGATTGTGCTGTGCTATTGATCGTTAGCGCTATGTGCTTACCTAGTGTGGAATTTGACGTTATATAGATGGACACATTATTGTTTCTAAGGCCCGGGGTAGAACAGACCATCAGCAACCATGCTTGCCACAATAGGCGACTATGCTTGTCGTAAGAGGCGACTAACGGGATCGGGTGGTGAGGTTCACTGACTTGGTTGACACATGTCATCAGTTCCAAGTGTACAGATCGATACTCATACTGTTGATCACTGGATTGTCTGTTCCAGAATCGATTGTTTACATACCGCCACCATATAGCTGGAATATTGTTGAGTGCGACGTAAAATTAAACTCACTCTCTCTAAATGTTTGTAGGCGGTATACCATGCAAGGCAACTGCATGACTGGCATTCCCGAAGCTGACAAGGATATAAGAAAACATGCAAGTTTATGAATAACAACTTTTGACTTATTGAATGTAGCTTAGTCCGTATTTACAGTTTTAAAGTTTGCAAGTTAGCTTACGGGTAAATAATTATGTCAAAATATAATTTTTTACAAGTTATCATAATTGTATCATCACGAGATGGGTCTTTGAATATTCTACACACAGTCGTTTCAGCAGTAGAAGCCCGTGATCCTCGCACAAAGTTCATTGTGCAGCTGAACATAACACCACATCGATAACCAAGGACTGATGGGAGAGCTGTGACAGACAGAACACCGTGTGTTATACCAGAGTTACACTGTCCCCGGCGGCCACGGCAGCCTCGTTTCCCATCTACACAGGCCCGTAAAAGATTAGTGCTGGTATTAGCATATCACCTGCGATACGATATATCTCGATGCTAACATTTTAGTCACGACGATATATATCCAATGTATGGTGCACTGAAGGTGCGATGCGACACGAATCCCGATATAACAGTGCCGAAAGAAACATTAATTTGAAAAACTGCACCTTTTATAAAACAAGTACTAAAACACATGATATTGTTATATACAGAAAACATAGATCAGAAACATATTTAATATCTAAAAGTTGTCACTGTAGTCATACAATGGAGTGAATTTTGGGTTGATTTTAAAAGCGGTATATCTCAGACATCGAGATTCGGTCAACATTGATATATCGTGGCTCATTTAACGTATCATAAAGGGATACACGACAATGTAAAGCTTTGTATCGGCGTCCCATGGATAGATGCAATGGGTAATTTAGGAGACATTCCCGTCATACTGGCGCAAAGTTCACGGCAGAGTTGAACATAGCGTCAAGTCCATAACCGGGGACTGATAACAGAGCTGTGACAGGTGGAACGCAGTGTGTGTACCTGACAATCGGGACCTCAAGAAGGCATTCGTCAATACACAGTGGTTATGCGGGTCTAACAAAACAAATTCCAACTGCACTATGGGGAACAAAGTCGTGAAACCAGCAAGGCTTTTGTGTCGTATAGCTGAGATTGCCGAGCGAAATGTGTCGACAGTGTATCGAAGTAAACAAATCCTGCAACACGGAGATGCCATTTTGCAGTAATGATCACAGAATGGAATAATTCTTATACTTCTGAGGAAAATGTGAATTGATCAGCGTCCTCACGATCAGAAACAAATGTCCGACAGGTTGCGACCCTGTTCCTACTGCCACTTTGACGTCTTTGATGTGAGTATTTGTTCACGTTTAGAAAGAGTGAGTGAGGGAGTGCGTTTAGTTTCACGCCGTCATCACAATATTGCAAGTATTTGGCGACGGTCGTAAAAAATCGCGTCTGGTCCAGACGGTCCAGTGATCAACAGCATAAGCTGATGACGCGTGTCGACCAAGTCAGCGAGCCTGACCACCCGATCTCGACAGTCGTCTCTTACGACAGGCATGGATTACTGCAGATCAATTCTAACTCAGACGATCACTATTGTATAGAAAGATTTGCTGTAACTGAGCGAGTTCAAACATCGATTTTGTAGTATTGGGATTTTGTTGTATTAGGATAACGCACCGTCCGCGGACAATAGAAGAGATGTGAAAAAGGTGAAGATAACAGAAACAAAATGTTTACCAAAAGGAAGTTACAAGTGATTAAATCACTTTCCTGGAAGATGTAGGGACACCACCGAACTATCCCTGTACTGGTATGTGATGCACGTTTTTATATAGTATATGGTGATCCCACCATCTGATAAGGTTAGGTTTAGTAATAATTTGGTGGGTTTTTTTATCAATTTCTAATATCGACTATACTTGTGTACAAATATATATACTCTTCAAAGTGTTCCCTATTTTTTTAGGTTTCTCCACACGCTTTGTATCGCATAGCTTGTGAAGAAACCTGGAAAAAAATAAAGGAACACTTGTCCTTTCATGTGATACCATATTTTTTCCCACAGTATATCTGACACAAACTTATCCATGCTGAATCCCAACATGGTTGTCGACGACAAAACGTTTGAAAACAAGAAACGTGAACAAAAGCATAAAGTTACACTCACGTTTGTAATGTATCATAAGATTGTGTATCGCCATGAGCTGAAGCCCGTAACTACAGGCTCTGAACAGCAACAGCAATGGCAACCCACTAAAAGTGATAGACGACAAGAGAATGAAATGACTGACAGAAGCTCAACGACACAACACAATCCACCGTTTAAATGACGGGCACATGAGGTGGCAAGGCACTTCAGCGTGTCCAGACAGACCACCTCAAAGCTGAGGACCCGATACATCGTACAATACAGGGAGTGTTAATGACAGACCCAGGTCGATCTTGAGTTATCACCGCTGTTCATGACCCTGTTTGTAAAAACAAACACCACGTCTAAACACCACGGCTGCATCATTCACAACTATCCAGATCCCTGGACTGCACCGAATCTCCGACCAGACAATGCCCAATTGGCTGCGAAAGCCAGACTTTTTACCAGAAGACCAGTTCAACGTTACGTCGTTCCTTTAATGAACCTCAAAGGTTCATCTTGGCAGCATGGCAATAGTCGACCTCACGTTGACCTCAACAGGACTTCATTGAGCGAAACAATAGCAAGATCTTACCTTTTCGATCGCCCGATTTGTCCCCATTGACCATCTATATCCACTTTCGCCAGCGCAATCTGCCACCTCAGTCACTTCAAGAAGTGCACAGAGCACTTCAACAAGAGCATCAAAACATGCCTCAAAACAGTATTCACCCTCCTCCTCGTCATCATCATCATCATCATCATCATCATCATCATCATCATCATCATCATTCCCAGTGGGTCACCGCTGCCGCGCTGTTATCGATGCTCATGGTGGTCACGCCAGATACTGACATTTTACTCTCACCGAGGGGCTTTAATAGCCCCTTGTGGTTTTACCAAACACTTTTCTGATAAGTATGTTTTGGAAATTTGTAAAGTGGTGATTTTTACCATAGTTGTCATGTTTGAATCAGTTATATGTACCCAGTATATAAACTCCAAAACACCATCTATAGCTCCGTTTGTCTAGAGTATATAAAGGTATGTAAAGGGATGACATATTATGTCTCTTACGTTTTTTACGTCCTGACTGATAGCAATACGTGAATGCTAAAGATTCGTAAAATCAGTATACCTTTACGATTCTATATCAAGACACTAACAGGGTCCGCATGCCATTATGTGAAATGTACACAGAGTTTGTAATCAAGTACGCAATACACACTAAGTATCCCATTGTGTTTATATGTAAAGATTGTCGCCTGAGGCCATTCGTAAACACTTGTCTCTTTCCATAACGTCCAAGAAGACTTGAAATAAAATATTAGTGAATCAGAATGTATTACACTATACTTTGATAACTCAGGTATGACATAAAAATGATTCTTTGCAACAACCAAGATATACGAATATCATCCTTTTGACGCCACTAAGTACATTTCCATACCAGAAATAATCTATGTGGATTGTAGTTGTTATACAGAGAGGTTCATGTATTATTACAGGTTCAAATCAAGAAACGTGTATATGCAGTCAATGACTCAAAATAACGACATTTTTCAGTTAGCCGATCCATTTCGTTTTGCATACTTTATTATTTTTTTTCATCGAACACTTTATTAATACTTATGACGTAATTCAAACAGACATCATTTTGAAGACTGTATATTCATATGTAATCAATGACGCTTACTGGTTTCATATTTCAGACTATGTGGTCTATATTTTCTAAACAAAAATACATTTTTTTCATTTTCTGTCCATCGATCCACAAGAGGTATGATAAATAAGTTAAGTTCAGACAGCTCGGCTAACATTTTGAACTGAAGACCTGTTGCATGGCTCTATGTGAATTCCCCTGTTCCATATCTCTTAAAAAGCAAATTCTATGAAAGTATCATCCCTAATATTGATTTCATTTGTGGATACAAATATATAGACTTGCTTATTGTTGACATTTTGAATGTTTAGATAACTAGATTTGAGTTAGTAATTTACTCTAAACAGTCATAGATTCTTATAGTACGAGGGGATATCAGGGGAGCCTTGCGAAGAAAAACACAAAATATTGGTATGAACCACATTTATTTTTCAACATAGTCCCCTTGTGAGTCAAGACACTTGTTCCATCTTTTCTGCCAGACGCTGATGCCATCTCTGTAGCAGGCGCCATATCATCCTGAAATCTACGACCACGCAAGTGTTTCTTGAGATTTGGGAACAGATGGTAATCACTTGGTGCCAGGTCTGGAGAGTAGGGGGGATGCGGCAAGATTTCCTGGACAGCAGCGGCTGCAACGCGAGAGGTGTGTACTGGAGCATTGTCTTGATGTAGAAGAATACCACGTCTGATCTTGCCCCGGCGCTTCTCCTTGACTGACTGTCGCACGTGCCTCAACAAGTTAGCGTAATATTCCCCATTCATCGTTCTTCCTTTTGGTAAGTAATCTATGTGGATGACGCCTTTGCCATCCCAGTAGACTGTCGCCATTACCTTCTGCACTGATCTGGAGGCTTTGAACTTTTTGGTCCTTGGAGAAGTGACATGTTTCCATTCCATGGATTCTTGTTTGCTCTCAGGATCATAGTGGTGGATCCAGGTTTCATCACAGGTTACTAGTCTAAAGTGAAACTCTTCTGGATTCTTGTTGTATCTGGTTAGCATGGAGTTGCTTATGGTGACCCTTGTTTGTTTCAATTCATCTGTAAGCATTCTTGGCACCCATCTTGCGCACACCTTAGACATGACGAGATGTTCATGAAGAATTGTCTCGATGGATCCGTGTGAAATGCCTGTGGTCTCCTCTAACTCGTGGAGTGTAATTCGACGATTTTCCAGCACAAGTCTATGCACTCTGTCAATGTTTTCCTGACTAGTGCTTGTTGTTGGGCGACCTGGACGGGGGTCATCTTCAAGACTCTCTCTACCATGCTTAAATTCATTGACCCATCGTTTGATGGTAGCAGATGAAAGGGAAGACTTCCCATAAACTGCTGAATGCCTTTCTTCCATGTTCTTCGCCGAGTTTCCTTCAAGAACTAAAAAGTTAATTACTGCTCTATACTCAATTTTATTCATTTTCACTGCCGTGAGGGGGGTCTCTTTCTGTCAATGTGAGCTGTTCAATAACTTCTGAAAGTAGGATACCAAACATATATATCACATCAGCTACACCTCAAGGTTCAATGTCGTACCACAGGCTGTGACACCTGGGTATGACAAATACTCAAGGCTCAAAACGTATTCACATCCCCTCGTATATACTTTTGGAAACATAAAAAGGGAATTACAAAATGAACAGCCGAGAATGATTACAATTATAGAAAAAATGATTCACATTTGAACTAAATTGCTATTGTCAACGTGAGAAACTCTTTATGGATGACAACTTCTTATTTATTGCAGAGCGACGTTTCGATGGTTTACTATCGTTTACATTTGTGATGTTTGTAACAAGAAATAAGGGTGGCACCCAGGGATTTTCAGGTTGACCGCATTTTGAGAGTACTGGTCACAATCAGTGATAATAAGCAAACGGGTAACATTAAACTGACAAATGGAAAATAAAGAAATTGTACCACTTCGGAAGTGATATACATAACATTAAGCAGATTTTAGAGACTAGTTTACTGTATTCATATTACACATACTTCACCACATAGAGCATCACACAACCCCTCCACTTCTGGCATAAAGCACGGACGATCTCTAATATGTATGATCTGCTTTTATGAATGGAATCATTCACACTTTTCTAGACGTTTTCCGTAATTGTTACTGTCATTAAGAATAACTCCACCCAATTACCGTTATTGTCCCAGTTAGTCGATTGTTTAACGCTGACAGTTAGTTTACCGTCTTCGAATTATAACAGGATTGTCTCCTCACAACGATATCACACAAAGGTATCATTGTACAATGATTTTATATAAGAACGAACTCATATAATGGCGTCGTACAAAGATCACATACCTGGTGTCACTGCTTTTACTTTCATTGGTGTTTTTTTTTTCGAGAACCATTGTTTTCTGGAGATATTTATGAGTTGGTTTTGTTTGGCAATAACTAGTTAGTTATTACAATGCTTTCTTATAAGAGGGTCATCGTACAATGGTGTCCTATGCGTGTGCATCACGATATTCATAGTAATAAAGGGTATCTTCGTACAATAGGTATTACTTCATTAATAGGTATTAATAGGTATTAACAGGGGTTACATAACACAATAAATCAGTAGATAAGATTGACAGTTTTTCACACTACTCACTTTAGGAGTTTGAAGACTTGAAGTGACATTAAATGTTTAGTTTAAACATATTTTATTTCGAAATACTAGAAAAGAGGACCGATGAACAAGCCAGAGACGTATGCAAACTCCTCTATCGTACAACATAGATAGAAGAAAATATTATTGTGATGACATATTTTCATTCATGGAAATGAATTGATCTTGGTGAACACGCTCAAATGCAACATGAGCTACGAAAACAACATGAGACGTCATCGATACTGACTAATGAATGTGTGAAAATACATACAGATTACATCAAATATATTCTCTAAGTAGTCATTATTAAAGGGTCATAATCGTAGAGGGATTCAACTTTTTTTCTGGTGTACTCATGGAGTATTGTTTGTGTTTCCCTCCAAAATGGCACCCAAGTTATAACCGGTGGTGTAAAATGCAAATACAAACACATATAATCATTTGATTGTTGATGGCAAGTGTAATCAACACTGTAATAATTTCGTATACTAGTACATTATGGCAGACTATTAAAAGCTACATGGCAAAATTATGTGATTATGTTTCTTATGGTTGCAGAATGATGGAGTTATATGTTTCATATCGTATTATTTTACAAAAAGCAGGAACCTGATAAAAGTATGAAGCTGTGTATTGATTTTCAACAGTTCATTTTCGCTTTTCAGTCTGAGTTGGAATTACCGTACAGAACAGATTTTAAGTCAAAGCATTTAACAAAGTAATATACATCTGTCAGATCAAGTTCAGAAGAAGCCAGACACTGAAAATCGCAATGTGTGCACAAAACATTTAGAAATCTGGAGACAAATGTTTTTTAAAGAATGTTACCTTCATCCGTTTAGCAAACTTCATGGATGAGCCCGAAGTGTATATAGACATGTGTATCTCTAACTGTCTCAGCATATATATATAAGTATCATTTTGTCACGTGACACATTACGCATCCAATGTACATGTTCTGATGTCAGATGTCACGTGTTCTACAAACAGTCTCTCCTTGATAACATTTTCGAGATGTGATCAAGTCAGGTATGGGAAAACGGATTGGTTAAAAGTAGTAACAACTTACTCAGGAGATTAAGTGTCTTATTTAGGCTACATAACCATGCCGTTATCCACCGAAGTAATGTTTCTTTAGGCAGACTTATGCATTGCATGATGGGTCATTTTGTATGAGTTCCATGACCGTGATGCTGGAAAGAGCATTTAATTAATGGATGACATAGCGTAAACAAATATACATAAAAACAATGAAACACATTAATTATGATAACGGAGCGTACGCGAACTGCTTGTCTGTTGAATGGGAGGAGACCTGGCCGAAGGGTCCTGAAATTTTGAAAAAGCTCATAATGACACTGGGTGTCAGGTCGGGACTGCTGTACACGTGGATCCTGCTTCCGTTGGTAGTATAAAGACATGGACTACAACTCGGTACTCATTTTCAGAATTCCATCACACTACATTTTATCATTTGTCCTTCACATTACATCCGTATTGTGAATGCTTCGCGATGCGATGCTTCGCGATGCGATGCGATGCGATGCGATGCGATGCGATGCGATGCGATGCGATGCGATGCGATGCGATGCGGTGCTGCTCCTATTTTAGTGCATCGCTTTGGAAAACGCGTTGGAATTTCTTTAATGGCGTAATATATTTACAAGTGCTCAAGGGTGATTGCAATCACGTACCTTCTGTTTTAGAGCTGAAATGTTAGTATCCATTCATATTAGCGCATTTCATATCATACACTTAGCGAAACAAACTAAATATGCTTTATGGTTCAACTTCTTTATTATACAAGGTCACAACGTTTCGAGACAGAACTTGAACCATAAAGCATCTTTAGTTTGATTCCTTGATTCCAAAATGCCTTTGAAACAACTTACAATAGCGAAGTAAACTAGCGTCCAAAAGAAACACCACCAAAATAAAAATGATTGTAAATTGTCAAAATATATATTAGTCTGTTTGAAAATAGCTAAAACACATCTCTCCAACACAATATGTCCATTCCCAGTGAACACATGCACTTGCATTTCGTATTTTGTGAAAAAACAAACCAATTTAAACGCGTAAAATGGAAATTGTGGAAGTAATGGAATCTACGTTATTAAAGTAAGGTATAAAAGTGACCAGGTTTATTCCTTTACATCGTGTTATATCGACAGCCAGGAACATGCCTCGTTTAACCGCAGAGCAGGAGGACAGAACAAGCGGTATGCCACAGATGGTGGCAACAGAAGAGCATGTGGCTGAGACCATGGGATGCTGCAAATCCATCTTCATCATCACACATTTACGACAGACTGGCGGTACTACACACAGATGAAAAGGGTGCTAGACTAAAGGTCACTATCCAGCAAGACCTCACCCGGCGAACCGATATGCCACGTGACGTCATCAAGCGCCAACAGATGGAATACTGGATAATGCACATTCATGTGCCATTAGATTACGAGCTGCGTCTTGTTTCTCCTCGTCATCCATTAAATACTGTTGTTAAATGATCGCTTTTTACAATGAAACATTTAATATTACAATAATTTGTTTTTGTTCTGTTTTAGACCAGAAAAATATTTGAATATTTAATATTGTTTGGGAATCAAGTTTATATAGTTAATAGCATTATCTTTTCATGAGTCTGACGAAATCACAAACGACAACTGGTGTGAACATCTCATGAACATGCTTGAGAAAAACCCGTACTGTCCTCACCCTAGTATTTTCTCGTGTAATACATCTTCAATTTGAGACAGGGCATCATGAAACTGTTTTTCTTTAGAAAGGTGGAAATGTCCAAAGTATTTCTCAAGACAGAGTTTCAGTTCATTTTTCAGTCCATAGTAAGAACCCTCCTTGCATTGTGTCTGAGTGGATGCACCCACCATCGTCTCTCTGAAATATCACTATTGTAGTGGAAAGAGATTACACTTCTAAGAGGTTCTTCCTCTGTTTCCTTTTCCTCCTCCACCTTCTCCAACAACGCTGACCCGTGAAGGCCTGGGTTAGAATATCACTCTTCAGTAAACCCATGATTGTCGTAAGAGGCGACTAACGGGATCGGGTGGTCAGGTGTGCTGTCTTGTTTCACACGTCATCAGTTCCCAGTTGCGCAGACAGGTGCATGCTGTTGGTCACTGGATTGTCTGATCCAGACTCGATTATTTACGGAATGCCGCTGGAATATTGCTGGGTGCGGCGTAAAACTAAGCTTACTAACTAACTCCATCGGTGCCACGACAGTGACTAATTTTCTTGGTTTCATCTTAAATCGTGAATGAAAACGCAGTTCATAGACTGGGGAAAACGCGTTTGGTGTGCATATGAAATCGCATGCTTCAAAATTTTCGGCCGTAGTGTGAAGTCCGCCTTTAGCGACTGAAAAACTCCTGAAACGTTGCGATCATTGATGCTAGCATGTGTTACGATCATTGAGACCGAACCGAGAGTGCACTGAGACCTGTGCGATCTTATTGCGACCACATTTGAGACCTATTGTGACAGACATTGGTCGCACAACTTTTGCGATAGCTTTTGACTGAGGAAAACACTCGCAAACCCCTTTGCGACCGATGGAGAGTAATTAGGACCATGAAAGTCATTTTTGAGACTGCTGAACCTGCGCTGAGACTGTGTTGCGTGTCTTCGCCAGTGATGGCAAGCACGCGTATTCTACAAAGATCGGTTTTGCTGTATCAGGTATCAGCATATGTTGAGATCACATATTAATGCTTACGTGACTTACACGATCTGGTATATTATGGAATAGATAGTAAAACGGTGTCTCTATATTTGTCCTTTGTTGCTGTTAATAGTAACATCATTGCGTCACGGTTATATTGTCGATTGGTGAGCTGTATCCGCACCAACATTTCTTTCATCTGTTCAGGAAAAATTAACCACCATATTAATACAAAATACGTGTATTCATCTGTCTTCATCAACATTGATATCTTTCTAATTATAGGTGTTTGTACGTATTCTGGACTATTTTACTGATTAAGAAATGAAATCTACGAGGGGATGTCAATAAGTCTTGAGCCTTGAGCATTTTTCATACCCAGGTGTCACAGCCTATGGTACGACATTGAACCTTGGGGTGTAGCTGATGTGATATATAAGTTTTGGTATCCTACTCTCAGAATAAAACTGAGTATAGAGCAGTAATTAACTTTTTAGTTCTTGAAGGAAACTCGGCGAAGAACATGGAAGAAAGGCATTCAGCAGTTTATGGGAAGTCTTCCCTTTCATCTGCTACCATCAAACGATGGGTCAATGAATTTAAGCATGGTAGAGAGAGTCTTGAAGATGACCCCCGTCCAGGTCGCCCAACAACAAGCACTAGTCAGGAAAACATTGACAGAGTGCATAGACTTGTGCTGGAAAATCGTCGAATTACACTCCACGAGTTAGAGGAGACCACAGGCATTTCACACGGATCCATCGAGACAATTCTTCATGAACATCTCGTCATGTCTAAGGTGTGCGCAAGATGGGTGCCAAGAATGCTTACAGATGAATTGAAACAAACAAGGGTCACCATAAGCAACTCCATGCTAACCAGATACAACAAGAATCCAGAAGAGTTTCACTTTAGACTAGTAACCTGTGATGAAACCTGGATCCACCACTATGATCCTGAGAGCAAACAAGAATCCATGGAATGGAAACATGTCACTTCTCCAAGGACCAAAAAGTTCAAAGCCTCCAGATCAGTGCAGAAGGTAATGGCGACAGTCTACTGGGATAGCAAAGGCGTCATCCACATAGATTACTTACCAAAAGGAAGAACGATGAATGGGGAATATTACGCTAACTTGTTGAGGCACGTGCGACAGTCAGTCAAGGAGAAGCGCCGGGGCAAGATCAGACGTGGTATTCTTCTACATCAAGACAATGCTCCAGTACACACCTCTCGCGTTGCAGCCGCTGCTGTCCAGGAATGCGGGTACGAAATCTTGCCGCATTCCCCCTACTCTCCAGACCTGGCACCAAGTGATTACCATCTGTTCCCAAATCTCAAGAAACACTTGCGTGGTCGTAGATTTCAGGATGATAATGAGCTTATTGCTGCTACTGAGGCTTGGTTTGAGGACCAAAATGGCGCCTTCTACAGAGATGGCATCAGCGACTGGCAGAAAAGATGGAACAAGTGTCTTGACTCACAAGGGGACTATGTTGAAAAATAAATGTGGTTCATACCAATATTTTGTGTTTTTCTATGCAAGGCTCAGAACGTATTGACATCCCGTCGTATGGACTAGGTATTCAAGCTGCAAAACGAGAATCTTACCATAAACAGTGTTGCAAACTCCCCACTCAACCAAACAACTGCTCTAGTAACTCTCAAAAGGTATCAGAGCGGTTGGAGAGTAGCCAGTCCAGAATTTAGGGGATTAAGAAACACAGTAAACAGGTAAATAAGAGGAGGGAAACTGCTTAATGTTTTCAAATCTGTTTCAGTCAAAGCATTAGTCATTACACTCAGATTCGTCCAAGACCACCGCAACTTCGTAAAACAGACTGTCCAGGACGGTAGGGCAGGCAGGTGCTGGCAACGCTGCCATACGTCTAGAACATCGCGTCCTCCTTTATTACCGGTTCCTTGTTTTTAGACACGCTGTGTGGCTTATCGGCTCACAATCACAGCCTCGCTTGCTAAGGGGGTTTGACGCTTGATGGGTTGAAAATGTAACTGACATAACACTGAAATAGTAATATAATCGAGTTAAGACAATAACGACATGGAAGCCAAAGTAGCATATTCCAGACCACCCATGCTATGTGTAGATCCTTGGCTTTATCTCTAGGCTTCAAGTTGGCAATCAGGATTTTGTTGCTCATCTTTCAGAAGAGAACAAAGATTCTTTCTTCAGTTTAACTTGTTTTATTTGACAATTTGACTCGTTTCCTAATAATAAGCAGAACCGTCTGGGCCTATTCATTGTTGCCTCTCTTCACTAAGGCACTCTTGATGATAATAGTTTGATTTGTCTGTCCCTTTTGAGTGCAACGTGATTGGCAAGAAAGAGGAAAAAGCATGCTAAATATGCTGACCTCGCCGTCAGATTCCCCATTGTTCACTGTGTCCTTGGTTTTGTAGCTCCTGATCGCTTGGCGCAGATCAGGAGAGTGCTAGGTCTCTACACCGGGAGCTCAACCCTTCTGACACTATGGGTAAAACAGAAGGCTTCACCCTCAATAGGCTCGCACCAACACGATATATCACGCCACGAAATGAAAATAATACTGGTGTTTTATTTTTGACCAATCAGAGAGCAGGTCGTCGTTGGTGCAAGTCTATTGAGGGTGAAGGACAAACATGGTCGACTCGATCACTCGATACCGCTAATTTCCCAATAAAGTCGTGTATTGCAGGTAAAAGAATAACCTATTTCATTCGAGAAGTTGTACGAAAGCGGAATATCTAGCGATTACGAAAAGTTTATGTTCTTTCGCCGATCGGGTGTTTTTGAGTGAAATGCATAGTATTTCTTCTTCGAGAGGCACTGATTTTCATAGGCAGGTTTTTGGCGTACAACTGAAAAATTTGTCTTTTCCCGAGTGCAAAGCAACGTTACTCGGTACATAGTGCACCTATTTTGATAATTTTGGATTTATTCGAAATGAATTTATCTGGTTTTATCTCAGTAAGAATCGCAGCTGTATATTCCACAATTTCCCACATAGAATTCGCCCATAATCGAGAGTTGGGTGCGTGACAACTTTGTGCGCGTTACATCCCTTTCCTTATATATATAGTGACGCTTGTTGGACCCAGGGCCTATTATTTTCAGCAATACACGTGCACTCACCCACGCCTCCACACGCTCAATGACTTTAAACCTTCACTCTCAAAGTACCCACCCACCCTACACGCACGCACGCACGCACGCACGCACGCACGCATGCACACACACAAATAAATACGAAAGTAAACGAAAAGGAAACATAAACGGGTACACATATTTGAGTTTTCCAGCTGAAAATGAAGACTATCAGTTGTCAGACTTGGAATATTTGAACGCTGGAAACAAAATGAGAGTATGGTTCTAAATCACAGCACAGGTTCCACCCAAATACTATACCAAGTAATCTCTCAAAACGAATTGTCCATCCAATATCAAAATACCATTCCATTCCATTGCTCTTTTCGATGAAACTTTGTATACTGATGTATGAGAATGGTCCAGTTACCATAACCTGTTTGTATAAACCATTCCATTCAACTGCTTTCTTGGATGAAACTTTGTCTATCGATGCGTGACATTTGTCCAGTTGCCATGAGCTATTTGTTTGAACCTTCCCATTCAATGAAACTTTGTATATTGATGTATGATGTTTGCCCAATTTCAATGAGCTGTTCGTTTGAACCAATCTATCCAACTACCCTTTTCGATGAAACTTTATTCTTGTTCGACATTATATGAATTTATTCAATGCACCATTTTTAATTGACATATCATTACAAACATGTAAGACAAAAAGAAAGTGGAATATAAATAACCCCAAAACATCAAAACTGTCATGAACTATATTGACATGCGAGCAGCTACATTATTAGGAAATGTTTATAGCAAATAAAGCAGCTATATGTTATAGTCCATTAAGCTGGCAATCAGTTTTGAGCTTACTTAGTCGACACGTTGCTAGTGGAGTTTAACTCAATGGCAATGCACATTCAGCGGCAAAAGCAAAGAGCAAAGAATGGGGATGTGTATAGGGTGCATTAACCTTACGTTGTTACAGCCTACCTGGCCTAACATTCACACCAGCTATTACAAACTTAAACATAATTAAGGTCTTGCCAAATAACATAATTAATGAGGTAATGTGGGCGTGAAACAAGGTTTGGAGAGTTCGGTGTCGGCGTCATTTCAGGTTTTAGTATACCAGGTAACGCGTCAAACCGGTTCTGTCGGGTATTGCCGGGAAAGCGTCAACGTTATTGTTGCCAGAAAACATCAGATTATCGTAAATGAGTTGGGCGTCGATACTGATAATTATCTGTGTTATTCCTGTTTGCTCGTGTTATACAAGCTTGGGGTTGGTATGTTAAAAACACGTGAGAAGTTCTGGTTGATCAAGATTAACCCCACTACAACGTGAGAAGCCATGTCATAAGTAAATAAAGACTAAAAAACAATATAAAACAATGGCACAAACCGTTTTAATAGTTTCTTGTGTAAACTACACATTGACACTGAGTTCATCCTTAAAGTTTCATACCTTATAGATATGAAGTGAAGGCATGATCGATACTAAAATGACTTATGCAACAGTTCCAGTTACATACGTTTAGACGGTCAGAGGGGGTAAACACTGTTTTAGCAGTATTAGTGCTTTCGTCTCCACTCATTTTATTTGAACAAATTTATAAGCTGCATAATGAGTTCAAAGTCTGTGCGTTCCCTTTTGCGTACTGTCTGCACCTTAAGAAGGCCGAGAACACGTGTGTTAGGGTATTTGAATATCTGAGCAAAATGGCACGTCAGCCGAACCTTGGCTTGAACCCAAGAACTAGACCTCGGACAAACAACAACGTTGAAGGCTGAAAGCACACACTCAACAAACAGGCCAAACAAAATTAAATTCCAAACAGACACATCCCCACACTGCTAAGAAACAGAAACGTCTGAGCACGTCCTACCATATTGCACACACACCAACAACACAGAATAGTTTCACAGAGCTCACTTGACACAAACACACACCTAACACTACAAACACTTCTAAGCTCACTAAATAACACTCAAACCTTCAATGCCGTAGGCATAAGGCTTATGAAAACGGATCTCCTACTTTGCATATACTGCAACATAACCAGACAGTGCTAAATTGAAAACTACAAAAACAAAACACAAAAGAGAAACAAAACAAGTACTAACTTAAAAAATACAAACACAAAACATAAAAATAAAAAAACCCACAAAAACAAATAGTAGAAAAACTATTGCAGTGTTCATTTCCAGTCACTTCAGGCTAATTTCCGAATTCACATTTTAACATCTGGTCTTTCTTTTCAAAAGAGAAAATTAAATATAGCGATTAGTTAACAATAGCTCTAACTATGTCTGGAAGGTCTTGTAACATCATGCACGTGAGATTTTCAAAGATCAAACCCCCCTCCCGCATATAACATTCGGAAAATGGCGTCACTCAAGCAGTTTCATAGGGAGTACATCAATGACTTGAAAAAATTGTCAAAGTAGGTTAAGGTAGGTTGCTGTCGTGTGTTTATCTACAATTACAGACTCAAAAATAAAACATTTATTCTTCGGTTAGAAAAACACGGTCTACGCTACTTCATTCCCTTTCAAAGGTACAGCCGCTAAGATTCAAAAGAATTTCATTCATTCGACCTAAATAAAATTCATGTATTAAGTATATGACATAATCAAAATGTTTCAGTTATGTACATTTCTTTATAGAATCAAATTACATGTATACAATTTTAACAAGTACCGCTAGCAAGATATTTCAAGGATGGTGATCTGAAATATTGATCTCTTGTGAATGAAAAAATCAACGCAATCAAGCAAGACATAATTGATGGTATTACATGGGATACAAAATGGAGGGCCCTCGGCTTTGCAATCTTTTATTCCCTTTCTTAAAAGGCCTTAGACCGAGAGTACACTGTACACATTTACTTTATACACGTTCAAGGATCAATGGGCTTTCGATATACAAATACGTCGAAAATATACACGGACAGTTTTTCAATTTCTTTAGTATTTGAACTGTTCAACAGTAGTGTTTTATTTGGACATGATATTTTTCTCATATATTTACCTCGAAGATTACTGTAGTTAGGGCATACAAGAACAAAATGATACTCGTCTTCAACTGCATTTGAATTAGTTTATTGACAAGTTCTGTATTCTCTATTCATATCTACAGATGTACCTTTCTCAATTAAAAGCTCGTGAGATGAGCATCGGGGTCGTGTTAAACTTATTCTATATTGACTGTACATTTAAATATGATAAATATTTGTTTTTTAATCTGTCACCCATTTTTCCCATTTCAGTCACAAAAAGGCATCATTTTATAACTTTTCTTTGCAACACGATAGGTGTAGGAACTTCATTCAGAACTTTAGCGAATTACTGTACAGGAAGAGTGTGTGTGTGCGCGCGAGCGTGCGTGTGTATGTATAATGAGGGCATTTGCAATGCGCTGGCCTCCACACCACGGAGGAGTAAGCTCAAGGTGCTACAATCTGATTATTATTACCCCGGATAACCCATGCTGCCTGTGAGGCGCTAGAAAATGAATAGTCACATGGCTTATCTCACAGGATACCCATTTTGTTCTGGGTGAACAGAGGCAATTTTGAAGAAACTCACTTAAAAAGGCGACACTACTTGTGCCATGTGCTTCGTTTTGGGGTAGGATTGAAGTCCTAGAAATTCTCAGGAGTCACGTTATCGGTCACCCATCCGAGCACTGTCTGCTCCAATCGTTGGTTTACTTCGCCGGATAGTGACCTGCGCCACCACGCCACCATATGTATGTGAGTGTCCGCGCGTACCTGCGTGTTCGTATGTGAGTGTGTGTGTGTGTGTGAGAGAGAGAGAGAGAGAGAGAGAGAGAGAGAGAGAGAGAGAGAGTGTGTGTGGGGGGGGGGGGGGGTAGAGAAAGATTCATCACATCACAAAGATCATGACATTTGGAGTGTTTTGTCTAACACCCAAAGCTCTACCATTTCTAGGCGTATTTAATACCTTGATGTCTCCGCCTATCTGCGTGGCAAATTTATTTATGGAGCTCCATACACAGCCTTTGGTTTTGGTACTACATAATTATTTCTGACACAAGCTGTAACATTCTTTTAATTTGTCTTACGAGATTATTCGCTTTAGGTCGAAGTCCGCTTGTGTTTAGAAGATTCCATAATCTAGTTAATTCCAAAGGGTCAAACCCTTTTAACAATGTCAACAAAAAACGCATAACATTCCTTCCTTCGACCCTTTAATAGCAAGATATCTCTGGACGATACTTTATAGAACAAACATACTATCAATGGTTATGTAGCCTTGTTTGAAACCTTCCTAATCCATTCGTTCCCCCAGGAATACTAATCTCTTCTGGATAATTGTAAATGAAAATTGTACTGAAAATATTGTGTCCCTCTACAGTTATTAACTTTGTTTTAATCACCAATCTCTTCTCAATCATTCCCTGTGACCATTCTTTAGGCAAGTCATCCTTTTCATGTATGAGGCTAAATATTTAAACGATTCAGGTATCATGTTGTCTATTCCTGAGGATTGTTAGTGAGTGAGTTTAGTTTTACGCCGCACTCAGCAATAATCCAGCTATATGGCGGCGGTCTGTAAATAATCGAGTGTAGACTAGACAATCCAGTGATCAACAAGATGAGCATCGATCTGCGCGATTGGGAACCGATGATATGTGTCAACCAAGTCAGCGAGCCTGACCACGACAAGCATAGTCGCCTTTGTATCAAGCATGGGTTGCTGAAGGCCAATTCTACCCCGGGACGTTCACGGGTCGGGGATTTGTTAAGCTTAAGATTCTGGATGTTGTCTCATATTTCGTCTCTGGTTATAAGCGACTCTGTTCTATGATTTCGCAATTTACTTTGACGTGTAAACAATGATGATTTGGGTTTTTTATTTACATAAATGTGTGTCCATAGGTTTAACACACCAAATGAAGCGCTTATAAATTCTTTTTAACTAATTTTGACCATTATCAAAACATTTTACCATTGGTGAGATATATTATTTTAACATAGACCAAATACCTTCGCATTTTCAATATTCAGGACTAATTTATGACAAACGTATATTATATAACAGTGTTAAATGTTTCAGCTTTCAGATATTTGCGTTCAGAATCAAACCATGGCGGACCTGTCTTTTTAACATCTGATTTTCTTCAGAATTTCCTTCACTACTGATACCGATGTTACGTGACTGATATTAACATGTGATTGTCAGGTGGGGTTATTCTGGCCTAGATTCGATGTAAAAACGTGTCCACCTTGCAAACAATCGCTCGATCCAATGTCACCAAGGGCTGTATATGTACCCCGATGTTCAAATTAAGTGTTAAAGAATACCTCTTTGTAGTTATATGACACAGGAAGTGTTTCACATAAAGAAAATCACACAAATATTCAAGCCTGTCAATAGTTACTGACATGGCATCTTCCACTAAAAACTATATTTGTACCAATACATACGTTAGATTCTCCTCCCACAAACCCACAAACCACAGTGTTGATAAGATGTAAAACTTGCCAGCCTTGACCTGCCCGCAAATAATTTAGGCTTGACAAGCGGCGTAGTTTATCATTCAAAATGAATTCAGCATTCATATTTTGATAAATGAATTGATAGTGATGTATTATCCTGAATTATGATTACTGTCCTCATTTACATGTATACAATTTAACACTACCGTCAGGCAGGTGATTTTGAGAATTTGTCAGTCCGTATTGAAAACAACCCGTCCGAGCCGGTGGGACAGGCAAGTAAATGGAATGCTGTCACAGATACACCCATAACTGATTTTTTTATCAGAGATATCACACTATGACATTCTCTTTTATAATGTACGAGGTGGAGTTGTTACGAGTGTGTATTTTCTGTATATGTATTAATTAAGTAATAATTATTATTGGCTCACAACGTTTAGTGTGCTTCTAAACCTATTTTTCACAATGTTTGGACCAGATTACACGAGAATATGACTCCCAAGTATTTATAGTATGCTGTAGCGACTATTTCCTTTCCGGCAAAATACCTTTTTTCTGAACTTCTTAAGCACCCTCCATTTCTGAAAATTATAACATTTGCTTCCTCAAGATAGACTTCAAAGCCCCACGTTATGCAAAACTTTTTTAATATGCATGTATCTAACGTCTGCAAACAATTAACGTATTCTACTTACCTCAAAGCGATCATTTACAGATATACCATTAGTGTTACTTTCATCAAGTTCTTTCACAAACTGATTCATGAAAAAAGATAAACAGAAGCGGACTGAGTAAACAGCCCTTTCCAACTCAAGCGGAAGTGTTGAGCGGCTGTGTTCTGCACTGGCCTGATCGAATGCATGACAACACGTTAGAATACATACTTTCCGACACCTTATAGAACTTACCATAGACACCGTTTTTCCACAGAAGATGTAACATTTTCCTCCTGTTTACAAAATCAAAACCTTTTTGAAGTCTGTAAAAGCCACGTAGAAGTGTTGTTTAGGTTTCCTCAAGTATTTTTGTACCAGGGAGTCAGTGTAAAGATGTTATCAACAGCGCAGTAATTATTACGGAATCCTGCTTGTCCTTTAACAGTTTACTGAATTCAACGAACTGTCACAGTCTGCATTCTAATATAGATATGAAAACTTTACCTATAACACTTAAAAGAGAAGTTCCTGTATGATTATTTAAATTGGAAGGGTCACCGCTCTTATACAATGGCACCAAGAGACCAGTATTCCATGATTCCAGAAAGATTCCGGTGTCCATGATAATAACAGACAAAGTGTGTACATAATGAGTGGTAAATGAATCTAAAAAAAAATCATGGAATGCCATCAATTCCGACCGCTTTACCTTCTGTCACAGCGAAATGACTTTAGTAACTTCATCTAGGCAGATCTTATCAGATTACTAAACACAATCACTAAATCAGTCTAAACACAATCACTACAGCCTACTGGGTCATGCTGCAATCTGGCCATCGTCATAGTACATCGCATCTGACGTCTCTGGATTAAGCAGATTTCTAAAATACTCATACCGGCTACCAGGACTAATTGTGTTTCCCACACTTTGAGACGAAATGAGAGATTTACTTGTTTTCCAAAACGTTTTGTAGTCTTTACCCGCCGTAGTTGTGTAATGGGATAAATCTTTCTTCGCTTGACAGGCCTTACGAAATAATTTCTTGGCTTCAAGATAATTATCAATATTTTCCTGGGATTTGTAAAAACGTAGTTTAGCTAACACATTTAGTGCGCTTGAGTGTCTCACATTCAAAATCTACAGAAGAGTATTAGGAGACAATAGTCCTACGTGGGAGATAATAAGTCATATGCAGGAGGTAGTATCTCCTACGTAGGACTTACTACTTAGTATCTCCTACGTAGGACTTAATACGTCATAGGACGTAGTATCTCCTACGTTGAAGCTTAGGACTTATTATAACCTACGTAGGACTTACTATCACCTACCTAGGAGTTATTAAGTCCTACGTAGGACTTAGTATCCCCTACATAGGACTTATTATAACCTACGTAGGACTTAGTATCCCCTACGTAGGACTTATTATAACCTGCGTAGGACGTAGTAACTCCTGTAGGAGATGATAGATGTATGTTCTTATACATTGTACATTAATCTGAAATGGTGAACTTAGTTTCCCCCGACACGGAAACCATTTTCTATTTGACTGTTTCAGTCACTGTTTTAGAGATTACAGCCATGTGTTTCATTTACTCTAAGAATCTGCTGTTTCCTTCACCATTAAACTCGTGTGTTGAACTATACTACTCATCAAAAGTTGTGACTCACTAGTGTACATTTAGCCGTATACTTCAGTCAAAAGTTCTAAACTAGATTTTGCAAAATATTCCATACTGTTTAAAGGTACTGTTTACACATGAACTGATGTATAACAAGACAAATTCCTAACGTTGACAAGATTATTGTCATGCTTTCAACAAATGATTAAACTCGGTGAAAAATGGCAAATTCATGAAAAATTATCAATACCTTACACCAAAACACACCAGTCCACATGCACGATATTTGCACAAGCTTTTCAGCAGTTTGATGAATTATCCTCTTGCAAATAATCTGCAAAAGGTTTGCAGTTGTTTCCCCAAAGTTGGTGGAGAAATTCAGCTTCGTTGTAACCATGTATATATAGATAACATATAGTGATGGGTAGTATAATTGTTGCATATTACTTTCATGTGTTGGGCCAACTGTTGTACTTTACTGCCTCGCTTTCAGTTTGCCCTATTGTTACGCGTTGGAGTTAGTTCACCGTTACATGTTGCACTTTGTTATAATTTTCTATCATGCCCCGGATATTTCAGAGGTCGTTGCACATTAGTCATAATCTGCGTGCACAGACGTGTCTGTCGGTGGCAACCTATACGTACTTATATCCTTATACGTATAGCAACGACTATAATGTCAATCTCTTGCAGTTCCGTATTGCTTTACGCCGCATTTAACACTTTTCCATCAGAGTCAAGTCAGCTTGTATACAATTTCGAAAAAATAAATCGCATACGAGGGTTACTAGTATATCTGATGCAACCCATAACAACACCCATGCAACACTGTGTATTAACCCTGTGTGAGTGTCATAAATATGCATTGACGTGCATTTCTACTATCTAACGTCCTGCATAACCAAACATTTCCCAATTTAATAACCACACTTCATAATCCGAACCTTTAAAAGGATATATTAAGTACTACGTGGCAGATAGTAAGTCCAACGTAAGAGATATTAAGTCCTACGTACGAGATAGCATGTGCCACGTAGGAGATAGTGACACCCAAAAACATTTTTCACCGTGGCCCTAATACGCTTCTGTAAAAATCAAACCAACGTAGTTGTGAATCAATCTTTGGTTTGAGAATTAAGCCTTTTTCCTGAAATGACAGCATGCAAAAGCGCCTTAGTAAGTGACTAGACAACAACAATCTGTTTGCAGACGAACAAAATGGATTCCGTGATAAACGTAGCTCACAGAAACACATTTATACACTTATGTATGTATGTACATTGTTGTATTCGACTTTATGGTTGTATGCAAAGCCTTCTTCTTTACTCTGATGATATTGCCTTCACTGCACCCGATGACACTTTCCTTCAACGTATGTTGGACTGTGTGTGGCACCGATGTTAAAATGGCGCCTTAACATCAAGAGTTACATCAAGAAAACAAAAGTCGTTTATTGTCGGTCATGCACTGTTAGAACATTCGTCCACAACCTTTGAATGGGCGAGGACGCTGTAGAGATTAAAACCTCTTCAAGTATTTACGTATCTGGTTACTTGAAAATCTTGACCTAGATTTTACGGCAAAGGATACTGCCAGATCGGTTCGAGAGCGATAGTATGCAAATTTAAACCAGCTGGTGGCGTGGCTTTTTAGTCTTTAAGACGCTGTGCATAACCTAGTTCAACGATTTTATCTGACGGGTCTCATATCTTGGGCACCAGAGAGTTCAGTTGTATACGTGCCGTACAGAATAGAGTCTGAAGTTTCTTTCTTGGTGTTGGAAATAAAGCCCCAAACCTAGCTATCTCATAAGACATGGACTGGACTTTGCCACTTGCAATCTGCAATTCATATGTGTATAATGACTGGCTGCCGCCTCTTTTGAACGACTAATTAACTTAGAACACATCATCTTCTAAAGTCACCTTCATTTCTTGAACCATGCGTGTTTCAATGAAACTGTGCTGCACTCACCGTAGTATTATGAGTAAGTTTCGCTCTTAGCACATTGGCCTTTGAAACAGATCTTGGCAAATTTACTCGCCCGAAAACACCTTTGTCAGCCCACAGTTGTAGACATTGCAGCAAGAATGTGGTTGAACACGAAGTACACTTTCTTGCTGATTGGAGTTTTTATTCAGATTTGCGATATGATTTGTGGACAGGAATAGAATCACTTCACTTGTGTTTTCCAGTTTACGCCAGTCGAGAAAACCGTGTTCGTCATGTAGAATCACCTGTTAGTAACGGATATACTACACAATATGTGTCACATCACTCCCATGTTTAAGATGTATGCTTGTTATCGACCTGTCGTGGACGCTGACGCCTGTCCCTGGGTGGGATGGTGCCCACGACAGCCATGTTAATGCATCTGTTATCGATGTATATGTGTCTGTTTTAATGACAGATATTTTTATAATTATGTTTAGTTCTGTTGTTGGTGGTGTTGGTTTAGTTTTCCGCATTTTAATTATGTACATTAAGGCATTGTTGATGACTCATAGACCATACGACCGCCGGACATTGTCAAAATATGTGTTGCTGTTGTTGATTCTTATAAATTGGGTTGTATCTAAAATAAATAATGATAACAAACTATAAACAAGCTAAGCACTCATAAGTGTGTCATTGGAGGCTTAGCCATCTCATGTGTTCCTCTCACCCCTCAATACAGGTGGACAGTAAACTTCCTGAAAATCCCGATTTCTTTGGTTACATTTATTAACATTACATTCTGCTGCTAGTCCAAGATGGGGTGGAATAGGCATTCACAGAAATGCCTACTTTATTTGAAAATTTGATGTTAAGATTTTAATAGCTTGAAGGCATAAAGAAAGTCAGAAAAGATTGTGTATTGTTTATGTTCAGCGTGCCTTTGAACATATTTAAGAGCCGTTGATATGTCGTTTGCTTCTGCTGTAAAACTAAAGCTGTTATCCGGCATTCAAGAAGATATTGTTCTGGACCCAGTGCTCTGCACCACTGTCCTTGGACCCATCTGTAAATCAGGATATGAATATGTATTTACTTCGTAATTGATTATATTCTTCTTAATATTGTAATTCATTAGGCTGGGATTTCATAGACTTTGTATAAGGTCAGCTTGTGGCCTAATCAGTCACCAAGGAGGAGAAAGAAAGAAAGCGAGGAGATACTTCATCTTGGCGTCTCATCTTTCATAACGAGATTGAATTCATGATATGAATTGTTGATTCGGCGGCCTTGCGCCCCACCCAGCATGACATGTTAAAACGGACACTGCTATATAACACCTGATATCCAATATACTAACACAAGGGATACAAGTGTGTTATACTAGAGAGACACCCATGAAGAGCAACCTCCTCGTGGTGGATACTGGGTAACGCTAACAGCTCTTCGCCCGCGTTCGTCACGTCCCTACAAATTCCAAAAAATAGCTTTTGAATGAGCAAAAGGATTAAGCGTTATAGGTAAAGTGTCTTTGTCCTTAACAAAAAGAAATCTAGCCCATGAGCCAACATGGTACTTCCTGTAGTTTGGTCCTGTTCATCCTAACGCCTTTTCTTACATTTCTTGTTGAACCAGATTGTTGCAGCGCCAGTTTAAAAGAAAATTATTCGGCACCCCTTCTCACCATACACACAGAATGTCAACAAGGACGGTGTCAGATAGAACCGGATCTCCGAGAAGCTGACACCATGGATACAAGGGTGTTATACTCCAGTGAATACGACATGAATAGCGTCATTTATCTACCAATTTCATGGCAGACTGGTTCGGACCTTGAGACAAAAAACAGGAGACATACATCATTCAGAAGTCAGCATCACCAGATTGGCAATGGGGTTGCTTTGGACCTATTCGAATCTGGCAGGGCGAAGAGCTATTAGCGTTACCCAGAACCCATCATGTGGGGACTGCTCTTCAAGCGTGTCGTGTACAATGTGAATGACAACTTTATGTACAAAGTAAGTGATAACAACCCAACTCCGGCATGTCCAAAACAAAATGCGAAATGGGTGTTTGGAAAGTGGAAAGCAGAAAGCAACAAAATACTCAGCAATCATGTCAAAGGAGACAACTCCCGCTGCAAAACGCACCACTCTGTTCATGCGGTTGTATCCCATTAGTCATACGCAAATTTCTCATACAACAACTAGTCATACGGACCGGATATGATTAATTAATGCCAGGGCCAAGCTCCCTACCATACAATAAACCCGTCCGCTATTCTTGCATGAGAATAAATCATTTAAACATATTAATTTTCTGAGACCCGGGTTGCTATACAAGCATTTTATGCTTATATAAATACACACACAGCAACATAACAATTCCAACATCGTGATTGTTACAAATCAACGAAACTAACTGACAACTCATGTGTTCATACATAAATGATACACATGTTCATAAGTAAATGAAGCAAGGATGCAATTAACAACATGATGATACGTGTTGCAATGAAAACAAGTGAGCATACAGGCAAACAACAGTTCTAGCTTTTGCAGGCAGAATGAAACTTACCTAAGGAGTTTCAAATCGATTACTATTAGTTATGAAGTATACAGATTTAAATATATCTATTTCAACATTATTGCTTATAACGTCTTATCATATAAGATAGTATCTAGGTCATATCAGTAGATATAAACGATGGCATTCCGTCTGATTTCACTATATTTATAGTCTGTTCGACTCAAAGCGAACCGATAAATTGTAATCTAACTCGAAAACTAATAAACATAAAATCCTCAGTGAAACGCTGATCACAGTGAAAACATCAGACCATCATCGCGGGCCTTTGCAGAATGTATATTCCACAAATAAAAATGTTGTTTAACTGGTACAGCAGTTCATGCAGCACTTTACCGGACTTGGGTCTTACTCTAGTTGATATCTCTTATCTTTTCCTGGCAGTTTCTATTGAGACCGGGCAGGGAAGTGTATTGCTGTCTCAACACTGACTTGTGTATTTTTGTAGGGTGAAGGACAATTTCCACCCGTACAATTGCCCCCCAGAACAATTGCCTCTCACTTATTTTACTTTGATAGTGAAGGAAATTGCCACCGTAAAATTTCATGTAGTTCTATTTGATGAAATAAATGGAGGTTATCAATAAAACAACTTTAGATGATGAACAGTCAACGGTTTCTTGGTACATTCCTAGGTGGCAAATGTCAGCAAATATAGCATTTAAGATATTTAAGGGTTAGTCTTTTTCACCATCGTTTGTTAAACGTTCACGGCCTGTTGCCACTTCAGGTTGTTATCGAGAAGTCACTTTATAATATGAATGTATGGAATTTAGGTCTTTGCGATCAATGCAAATAGATGAGTAGGTGCGTGCGTACGTGCGTGCTTGTGTGTGCGTGCGTGCTCGCGCGTGCATGTGTGTTGATATAGCTTTTCATTACGTAAATAGTGAGTATACCTATGATGGGCCTCTTAAAGATTTGAAATAATTGTTTTTTGTAACATGACTTAATATCATCTTTCATAACTGTCAACAACCTGCATTGAATATGCAGTCAACATATAAGACTCAATACAGTAGATGGGAAGCTGGCGACAAATAATTCCTATTATGCCACATTGAAAAATGGAAATTCATTATCCCAAAATATCCTGATATTTTGAAACATACAGAGGGTGAGGCCAAAGCAATCATTAATAATGTAAATGTTCCCAAATTTCCTAAATTACTTGATTGACAGTGAAATGAGTTTCATGTCAGAAACCTGTATAAATCATTAAATGGCGCAAACCGATTTCAGTATTCTTAACTTCATAATTGACGTACTTTATTTTCATATTTGTATATTTGTATATTTGTATCGGCAAATATCAGAGCGAAACAAATTTTAAAAACACACACATTTCTGAAAAAGATATTCAATAATGTTCTTCGTAAATTAATCGTATTTACGATGTCATCACACATTTTATTTAAATGAATCATCATTATGTAGATTCTAGCGTGTCATCTCACAAAATTTGTAGAATAAAGCACTGGATCACTTGACCAGTAATTTATTTTTTTCAAAAAAAAAGACATACATCAAACAATGTGCAAAACTATGAATTATTACAATTTTACTCCTACTTGGAGAACATAAGATGTGTTGTTTTGTAGGTTAAATATCTAAAATATAGTACTTATTTTGAGTGAAATGAATTTACACAGACGATGGATATTTCTTTTATCCCACCATTTCAATTGTAAGAAATCCAATTTAATCCATTTAATTCTTACACTAGTTCTGGTTTCATCCATTTCTGTGAAAGGCAAAAATGTTTCATGCATCTGTTCAGTTATCAGAATTATCCTTCTTGTGACGATAGACACAGGACAATAGCAGGTTAATGCTATGACATACTGACATTTTACAATATTTCCCCTTCTCAGAACATTATTCGAAACTTAACGACCGCGAATCATATGTACCGGAGGCAATATTGCGAAGAGAAACTATTCAACATACGAAAATTACAGTTATTTACCAATTGAAGGAGATTAGAAAGTTAATTATACTGTATATTTTGTAATTTACGGGAATTTGAATCAATGTAGAAAATGTATCAATGGTAGTTTTCGTCCATGCGATGTCATACGAGCTTCCGGTTTCATCAAGGGTGGATACAATTACAAATATTGGGATTATTTTTCATGATCTTCATTTTTTAAGTGTTAATTGTTAGAATGTATCTTAGCTACGATTCTGCTTATGAACGCGTATTTTCGAACACCCTTTTTTGTGTTGTCGCCTAAAACGCGAGTTATTTTTACATTATGATCTGTGTTTGCTTACCGCCATTGCCATGATCGTTCCTGTTCATCCTCAGCTGTTGGCAATCCATTTGTATTGTATTGCTGTTCCCTTTAATAATATCGTTTTATGATATCATGTTAGATTTACTTTAATTGTGACACGGTTGTAGTTTTACTGTTCTTTGTCAAAAAGGATTTTAATTTCTATTTTTATTGTTCTCTAATACAGTACTTAATGGCATCTGTGCAAACAACACAAACAGTGCAAAGTTCTTAGTTAGATTATCTGTCTTGCGTCATATTTTTTTGTCTCTGTGTGAGTTTATTACAGGTGTCACATGTTGGTCTTAAATCATGCACAAGTGTTACTTTTGTTGCTTCCAGGTTTGCACGAAAAGATTAGCAAACTGGAGTCACAAGTTACCGAACATTTGTTTGAAAGCATTTGAGCGTGGCCATCCATATCGCTCGTTTTTGTTATCATTTCATTCGAACAAACAGAAATCTGTATAAGTTTGCTGCGTCCACGCAACCACAAAATATTCTGCAATATTCTAACAACCCACAAAGACAAGCAGTAAGTAGTTACTTGGTTTGCTAAAGACTTTCTTTGTGTGTATCAATTTGCCATGCATAGAAATAGTTGGGTCTGGATATAATTGGGTCTGCGCTGCTAGTCTATATAACATGGCTGAGGACTAACATTTTTAAGACATATTGTCTGACAATTTACAATGAACAATTTTAATACGTACGGTATCTCATCCTGCTTAATTGAAGTTCAGATATAAAGCCTTTTGATAATTTACAGAAAACTATGGAATCCGAGAAGGGACATTGTCGCGTTATCGCCCTCTCAAAAACAAGCAAAATGAGGCAAAAATTAACCAAAGTGCGACAATGTGACAATGCGACATTTCGACTGTTTGTAGCATTGTCGCGATGTCGCGTGTCGCGTGTCGCGTGTCGCGTGTCGCGTTTCGAATAACATTTTCTCTGTTCCTCCAAAGTGCGACACAAAGTCCGCAGTTTAGCTTACCAGTCGTCCGACTCCCAACTTTGAGAAAGTCGCGGATAGGTGCCTGACTCTGAGGTTCTGGGTTCGAATCCCACCTGGGACACGGTCCAACTAAAGTACCAGAATCTGTACTTCAATAAGTAAGTGTAATCCCAAATATGCCATGTACACAAGTTACACAAGTCATTGTATATTCATTTATGTATTTGTTTATATGTCATGGTGACTTTGAAGACCATTAAATCATCTGATCTCTTAATGTTGAGCACAAATGTATCATAGACAAGCACAAAGAAACGCAGGGCTCACAAAGAATTCGTGAACGGGAATGGGGACAAGGTATACAACTTAAAATGTCCGCTCCCTAATATTTACATACGTACATTTTAAAATTATATACATCTAAGAAAAGAATAGAGAGAAGAGATAGGAAAATGAAAGAGAGGAAGGAAAGCACTTTATTATTGGATATACATCCAGGAATATATTATCAATGTCCTCAATCCATGTTTGTCTAAATATACTTTATATAACTGACCAGGATATGATAGTATGAAGTGAATTGTTTGAATTTCCAACAGCTATTTAAAAACCCTGCAATATTAACTAACCTCCACCGTCTGACACTGGTGTATTATCGATTGGATTGACAAGATAAACTGAACGAACTAGGCATGCGGGGGTTGTCTCTAAGCGTAATGTTTTGGTGTTTTCCCATCTGTGTTATCTGTCACATAGCAACACCATTTCACAATTTGCCGTGGTATGTTTACATTGAAAAAAACCTGGAGCCATAAGGTCACGTTTTGGTGGACCCCGACTTCGGTAAGTTGTGTATATCTTTTATACTATTTGTATAAATGTGTTTGATATATGAGAGATAATCTGTTATAAGAAAGAGATCTACTTTTTAATCCCGTTTAAAATGTTGTCATTTTATTGTTGGAGGCAATTCCATTTGTCATGGTGTATTATTTTATATGTATGGAATCTTATCATCTTTCAAGCTTAGAGGCACCGGGGTGGCCTCATGGTCAAGACGTTGGCTCGTAGTCCCGGGTTCTATTCCCCACATGTGTACACCTTGTAAAGCACGTTTACGATGTCTACCACCGTAATATTGCTCGAATATTGCTGAAAACGTGAACAGGGCTCCCAAGGGTCAGGGATAAGTTAGGGAGGCTTGGCTTTTCTCTGGAAGTCAAGGGAAAATCTGTGAATATTGATATGTTTCCAAAAGTCAGGGAATAGCCAGGGGTTTAATAGTCAGGGGAATAATTGGAGTTTAAGTCAGTGAAATTTAGGGTTACTGTCAGGGAAAATTAAGACTGGCTAATCAGGTATGGTAGTAGCCAAAGTCAAAGATGCTTATTCACGTTATTATACTTCAGGCCTCTGGCTCATATACTAGCTATATAAGTATACATACAGCAGATGTTACATACATTTCACAAAACAAGACATTGCTTCCAAGGATAACAGCATGTTTTACATAAAGCACCATACAACATATGCTGGGAAATTGGGAGATATATGGGATTGAATCAATGTTGGTACAATAAAAATAATGTTCTGTGAATGCATCGCCACATGGATTTCATTCAAAGCCAAGCTGTTCGTTCTGTTATCCCTTTGTTAGGTGACTGGAGTATGACATGAAAATTTCAGGTTTATAGTTTTCAGTCAGGAGTGTATGATTTGACTCTGAAACCCTAAACATACACACATTATCGGAAGAAAATGGTCTACAGTGATTTATTGACCTGTCTTAAAAACGTCAAGATTCATAATGACACCCCATGCACGTGAAGGCGGTTCCCAAGCTGTGCACGTGCTTCCTATACATTGTGTTTGCGTGTGGCGATAACGTGAAATCATGCTGTATACACAAGATGAATGTCATTGTAACGTTCCTTATTGGGTTTTCTTTCTACCAGACTTCAAAGTTCAGGTTCCCATGCTTTTTAGAATTTTCATTTTTGGAGGATGGCATGACAAAGGCAGTTACAGGATATTTTAACAGAAAACCCACCGTATAGCTTGAATATTGTTGAGTGTATAGCTTGAATGTTGTTGAGTGTATAGCTTGAATGTTGTTGAGTGTATAGCTTGAATGTTGTTGAGTGTATAGCTTGAATATTGTTGAGTGTATAGCTTGAATATTGCTGAGTGTATAGCTTGAATGTTGTTGAGTGTATAGCTTGAATATTTCATCTTCTACAGCTGGGTTACACACATAATGGACATATTTTTTCATGAAACACAATCAGTTGGGTTTGTGTATGAAACAGTTTGGAATATATGGGTCAAAATGCCAAAATTATGGGAACTGACATAAATGTAATACGAGTCTTCTCAGCACGTGATTTCAGACTCCCTTTTTAAATGTTCATTGCATGGGGAAACACTAGTTCGAGATAGGCATAGTTATTAGCAATTGTTTGTCATTCAAAACATATATTTCATTAGAGACAACAAATCCAACGGACAATTGTCCATTCATTTGTAAACCGTCCCAAAATGTAATTAATAGTATCATGGCTATGGTGTGTGGATGCCTATTTTGGTTGAACTCATCTTTATGTTTCATTGTTAAAGTAGATAGGTTTATTTGATATGATCTATGTTCAGACATTTGCTGTTTATTTATTCACAAAACTGATAATGGTTGAATGGCGTTCATTATCTAGTTGTCATGCTTGTCATGGTATGTATTTATGATAGTAAAGTTGACGTTGCATATTTCTTCTTCCCAAAAGAGCCTTTGATAATTAATCATAACAGTTTTGGATAATGAAGAAATGTGTTCCTGAATTTAAGTAAAACATTCTTATAAAATTGTTTATGATATAATATAGTATTGACATTACCTTTATATATGCACACAAACACACACACACAAACACGCACACACATCACAGTCTGGTGTGATGCCGGTACGTTTTATTGAAATTCGATCAATTACATTCTTTGAATGTATATGAGTGATTTTCCCCTAGAGTATTCATTAGAATTGAACTGTATAAATTAAAACACAAACATTATCAAGAAAATCAGCGTTGATGTATGATATGTTTCACGCTATATGTTCCGTTTTTGGTCACGAAATGGATTCTACGGATTTAAGAGGAAACCAATCTGTTTATATCATGTCGTGTAATATAAGTGTTTAGATTGTCTCTTAATTCCATCAACTTATGGCTGGTCCTAAGATGGACATGTTCTTATATACGAGGTTAAATTATCCATCATACGTTTCTTATCAGTTTATGTATACTTCGTCTAGGTATACACCTTATATGATTCGATCTGCATTACCACATAAGCATTTGTGTTGCTCATTGTGAACCTGATAGGTTGAATTGTCCGTGAGTGAGTGAGTGAGTGAGTGAGTGCGTGAGTGAGTGAGTGCGTGAGTGAGTGCATGCGTGCGTGCGTGCGTGCGTGAGTGAGTGAGTGAGTGAGTGAGTGAGTGAGCGAGCGAGCGAGTGCATCATCGTCGCATAGTGAAGCATATGGCAAGCATAGGTTGCTGGAGGTCTATTTTACCCCGGATCTTCACGGGTCTGAATTGTCCGTAAGGGTTACTGTCCGGGTGATTGCTTACGAAAGGGTGACAATATAGTCTCATTGCGCCTTGTCCTCAAAACGTCAAGGGCAGACTAAGTCATTAGAGAGTTCATTCGGAATTGTTGAGATGTCCAAAGACATTTCCCTGACTAGTTTTACATGTGTGTTCAATAACATGACCCTGACTGATTTGGGATTGTAAAATGTGACGTATTATGAATAAATAAGAGCTCCATCAGATTAAAACTAATATTTTGTTACACAATCTGACTTCCGGTATGCGTGACCTTTCGCTATAAAATGTCACTGTATGCCGGAATTTTATTCTGATCAAGATCAGTAAGAAAATGAAGTACAAATAGAACACATAGCTCTTTTAATAGAAATTATTGATTCCATTTTCCCGTGACTAGGACAAACTGCCAGTTTTGTTCGAAATGATAACCATGTTATATGGGTGATAACCATGTTACTAGTATATGACAAGGAAAGGCTAACGTCGAATATGCATGTGGTTCACAAATATCTATTTCCCTTCTGTTGATATATGACTACCTTTGTTACACTACCAGATGGTGAATAAAAAGCCGTAAAGCTCGAATATATCAATAGCCATTTGAAACGAACTATTTCACGAGAGATAAGTGTTAAGTTATAGGGAATTTACATGTTGACTGGACTTGATTCATATCCTTCTTCAGAATCCCTCAACATACTTTCATTGAAGGGGACATTATCTATCAACCTCTTCAAGGCAGAACGACGCTATGGGTGAGTGAAGCTGTCTCTAAATAGGGACTACGTTTTGCATAGTTTGGGAATTTAAAAAAAACCGAGTGCCCTTGAGGTGTTTACATTAAAATTTAGGAGAGACACATCGTGTGTTGGCCACTTCCGGGTGTTATTGAGTGTTTGAAGCACGGGAATACATTTGGAACCGACGGCGTCAGTCGGAGGTTTCAAATGAAATATTCCCATGCTTCAAATACTCAATAACACCCGGAAATTGGCCAACACATGATGGTTATCGGCATTTTAAACAAAAACGGAAACCAAAGGGTATTACTGCACTCGTTTACATCGAGTACGGGTACAGCAGTGAAGTGTCATCAGCTGGCCGTTTCAGCTGGTTCCCATGGTAGCATCTGGAGCTGTTCATTTGTGACGTCATTCTGACTTAACGTCACAATATGATTTGAATGACGTCAAGACTGCTGATGACACAAAGAGACAATTGTCTACGTGTCAATACGCAGCGAATAGTCTAGCAGTTTCCAGGAATCGAATATCATTTGGTCATGTCTTTCAACCATTCAGATTACGGAACACCGTGACTTTTGGTTTACAATTAAAAATATCATCTCTTATGTTTCTAGGCCGTTTACATTGCTTGCTGACCTTTACAAAAACACAGCCCACTCTCCCCTAAGTTACTGATAAACCCTTAACTAACCTTATTCTATAAAACTTAAATGATTCAAAATCTGAAATAACTAAAATATTATTGCTGTAAAAGATGGGCAAACTGTGTAAAAAATTATAAGGGATCAGTGTAATCAGGTAGGTTTTCACAAAAAGGGTATTCGAAAACGTTAAAATAGACCCTGCTTTCACTGACTTTATTCACGGTTTATTAGTATTATTATAATTGTTATTATTTACTAATGGTAAACACATATTGTACATTTCAATTACAGGTGAACAAGGAGGAGGTTCAAATAATAAGATGGCTTGCCATGTGCGAGTCTCGAAATGGTTCAATGACCAATTCAGAAAGCTTGGAATTCTAATTGGTTCCCACCCTATCAAGCTCATCGCGTTGTCATTAATCGTGACTGCTGGTCTGAGCTGTGGGATGTTGAAACTGACGTCGGAATCGGACACTGAAACTCTATATACTCCAGTGGGTAGTCAGGCCTCCAAGGACAGACAGAAGATTCAGGCAGTATTTGAAGACGACTCTGGCAGCAATTACTTCCCTCGCTCATTGACAAAGTCCGATCTGTATGGGGATGTTATATTTTCAACTGTAAATGTTATTGATGATGCCTCAATGTCAACAATACGATTCTATATTGATTACATCAAGGATATAACTGTTACGCTCAACAATGTCCAGTATTCCTACTCTGATGTATGTGCCAGACGAGATGGAAGATGCTACAGATCTGGTGATACTTTCAACGGTTCTATTACTGTCGGTGTAACATATCCAGTATTCAACGATATTGATTTGTCTTCAGTCTTAGGAAATGTCAAAGCAAAGGACGGTAAATTAGTTTCAGCAGGGTACCTGAAAGTAACCTTCCACCTGAGGCAGGATTCGGTCATTCTCCGTGCTGCAGCGATTGCCTGGGAAGATGAATTCATCAAAGTAATGTCAACTTTGAAACCTGAAAACATTACAATGAGCTATGCTACATCGCAGTCTCTGAACAAAGAACTGAATGCCAACACCGGAGGGGACATCACTTACTTCTCAATAACTTTCACGTTGATGATCACTTATGCAACAATAATCGCTGGTGGTGACATGGTGTCATCGAGGACGTGGGTTTCCTGGGCAGGTGTTCTAGCGGCTGGAATGGGGATAGCTTCTTCCATTGGTCTTGTTAGCCTGTGTGGAATGAAGTTTGTCGACATTGTTGGGACGATGCCATTTCTTGTCCTAGGTAGCTGCAGAATTTCAAAATACACGTAAAACGCTCCTTGTGTTCACAAAGTAAAATAAAAATAACAGACCAAACTTTTCATTAAAGTGTCGTTAGATGAGGTTTTAAAACTGATATTTCCTAACAGGTATTGGTGTGAACGACATGTTCCTGCTGATGTCAAGTTGGGCGGACACCTACCCTCACCAAGACGAGTCTGTGGCAGACAGAATTGGGATGACGTTTGCTTCAGCTGGCATGGGCATCACCATAACATCACTGACGGACCTTCTTGCCTTCATTACTGGAACATCGTCCGTTTTCATCAGCGTCCGCAACTTCTGTGTTTATACAGGTGTGGATTATCTTGAATGTAATCATAAACTAATATATTCGCATTCCTCCTATAAATGCTTAAGCATTGAAAGTTGATGGGGAGAGAATGTTCATTCATACTAAGGGGGGGGGGGGGGGGGGGGGGGGGTTAGTTATGCTCATCGTGCCACACATGAGACTACGTGCTAAAATGAATGGTGGAATCCATATTCCTCTTTTTATGAACGAGATGATTCGTGCTTAAATATGTAATGTCATATATTGTGTATCATTCTGCAAATGTTCCCACATCTGTTTCCCTAGGGGTGGCCATCATTTTCTCCTACCTGTACCAGTGCTTCTTCTTTGCACCTTGCCTGAGTCTTCACGGCAGCCGAGTAGACGCTAGCCGACACTGTGTGACCTGCCTCAGAGTGAAAAGTCGGTCGGAATATAAGGAAGAGAACAAACATTGTCTCTACGTGTACAGTTGTGGCGGAAGACGTCCTAAAGAAAGAGAGCAAGATGAACGTATATGCGAGACTGGTCCAAGAAAAATACTCCCTGTCATACTCCTTCATGTTGCTGGTATAATATCAGTCATAGTTGTGTTTTTAGCATACCTTGGTGTATCCATATATGGTGTTATCAACCTAAAGCAAGGTCTTGATCTAAAGAATCTGGTTTCACCATCCTCTCATTTCTACTCATACACAGATATCAAAGACACATACTTTTCCAATACTTTCCCAATTCCTTTCATATTTGAAGGCACAACCAACTATTTGAAAAAGGACACCATAACACAAATTTACAAGCTGCTCGCAGAAGCACAATCAGACAGCGGCGTAAATTCACAGTCTTCAGTGTGTTGGTTGACGAATTACATAAATTCTTCCTATTTTGACGACACGAGTTTGACACAGTTTGCATCGGGAGCGCAGTACTTTCTAAATAAAACTCCGGCATTCAAAAATGACGTGGCTTTTGACGGTGATCATATTATTGCTAGTCGCTGTTACGTGTTCTCTGATGACATCAAAGATTCTAATAAGCAGGCTCGGGTGATGACTCGGATGCGAGAGCTGGCAGATGGCTGTCCCCTATCAGTTTACCCTTATTTCCCTGCCTTCATCTTCTTCGAGCAATATGTCGCCATTCTACCCAGCACTCTCCAGACTGTTGGGGTAGCCCTTGTCGTGATGACTGTGGTCACGTGTATCTTCATGCCACACCCACTCATGATAACACTAGTTGTTTTCAACATTGTGTCCATATTGGTCGGAATATTCGGCTTCCTGTATTTCTGGGATCTTAGCCTCAGCTCTGTCACTATGATCCATCTCATTATGTCTGTTGGTTTCTCTGTTGACTTCAGCGTCCACGTCTGCTCAGCCTTCATGCTTGGAGAAGGCAGCACCCGTCGTGAAAAAGCCAAATATGCTATTGTTCATGCTTCAGGTCCTGTACTAAATGGCGCCATCTCCTCTTTCCTTGGCGTCATTGTCCTCGTCTTTTCCGAGTCCTACATCTTCAAATCCTTCTTCAACATCATGCTCATGGTGACATTGTTGGGTATGCTGCATGCAGTGTTTCTTCTTCCCGTTGTCTTGTCCCTAATTGGACCAAGGGGGTCCCTAGTTGGACCAACGGAATCACCAGGAAAAGCCACTGAAGCAAGTCGTCCAGCTAATTCACAACAAACTAAAACAACACATTAACATGCTTAACTTTCTGGAGTTCATATCTTGCTCTGAATTATGTATTTGATGTGTGTGATGCTCAGATACACACTGGCAACAAACATATACCTAAGAACAAACGGTACATATTATTCCTACAAGTACTGAAAGTCTTTCATTTTTTGGCTTTTGTGAGTAGTCTGGCAGGTGTGTTCTGCCATCAGTACGTCATGTCAAGAAAACTACCATATTGGTTGGTGCATCTACGGTATGGGTATCAAACACAGAAACTGCTCAGACGAATCCTGAGTCGAAATCAATTTGTGGGTGAATGGGTGCAATACCTGACCTTAACATCCAGCAATACGCCGAATATTTCTTCAACCTCACTGACTGGACGCCTAAGTTAGTACATACTTCTAATGAACTTAGAACTAACTTTAGTCACGTTATGCGTGGAATATTGCCGATGTGACTTAAACGCTAAACTCACTCACTCACCCTAACTTGGTACAGACAGTATCTATGGACAAAACTATGGCAGTACCCTGTTCCAAAGATCTCCAGACGTCCAGGAGAACTTTTCTTCGTGTCGTCGATGTCGGGATGAAAATGTAATAATATGGGGTGGCATTACGTATCAGTGGCTTATGCTACCTGAAAGATATTTGTGCAAAAGCAAGAATCGTTGAAGCATTAGATAATGTGCGCATTTCAGTTATCGTTGAGCGTTTTCATACTATTAAAGAGGGTGTTAAAAATCTTTTTCGTCGGTTCTTGACAGAATTAACATAATGTGAAGCTCACCTTGCGTTTATAAACATAGTCATATAACTAACACGAACAGCTTACACACGTGTGTAGACAAACCTCAAACGCCTTCCGTTCGGTCAGTACTAGTGGAGTGACGATTCCTGTTTTTATGGACCCGCGAAAAGCAATATTAACCTCGGACTTGGTCCTCGGTCAGTAATACTTTTCACAGGTTCATAGAAAGCAGGTATTGACCTCATCACCAGTTTATAATTGTATAATATACCGACACGATACTTCAAATTGGCCACTATGCACCAATGTTTAACTTTTAATATTGATGAACCTCGTTATCTGTCAAGATATACCGTTTTCTCAAATCAGCCAAAATTTCATTCCATGATGAGACTACAGTGACAGATATAAAAGATGTCTTTTTATCCATGTCTTTTGTTTATAACAGCATTGCGTTTTATTATCTGTGATAAACTGTTTACTTTACTGTCGTTTGTTTGACAGGGTTTTATAATTTACCTTTATTTATTATAAAATTATAACGTGTTTCGTCGCGACATGGCTGAAGTAATACCGATGTGACTAAAAATATCACTCACTCATTTCTGTATTTTGTGCTTGTTTTTTCAAGTGCCTGATGTGACTTTTTTCAAATTAAAGTTTCTTTCATGCAAACATTCCTTTTGTTTGGTTTTGTTCTAAGGTATTTTATACATGGTGGTAGAATTAAAGATTTTACTATCGTGATGCATATCGCATCGTAACAATTATACCGGGATTCATATCGTATGTATCGTAGCTTCAATGCACAATACTTTGGCAAAATATCGTCATGACTGAAAAATTAATATCGTGATGTATCGCATCGCAGATTGTATGCCAATACCAGCACTAGCTAGGAGACTACGTGTCATACTTTTTCCTCTTGAAAACCAATAATTAGTATTAACATTGGCGAGGAGAATATGAATGACCCATCCCCGATTGATTTCTGTTAACACCTAGCATCCTACACCTGGAGAGCGGACATTTGTTTTGATGTGACTTGTAAAGTTGACCATTTACTCAGATTATGTTATCATCATTATTATTCTTGCTTCGCTAGCAGGATGAGATGAATGAATTGTGACGTGGTTTTATCCAGTGGAAATTTTGTTTACAGTGCCGACTGCGATGCCCAAATTGCATTTGAGTATTTTATTTCTGATTACTAAACTAACAGAATGTTTTGAACCTTCCAGGTAGAGAAGATACAAAACGTTTCAAGGAATCATTAAGTGATAACATAAATATTATATAACCCTGTTCGTCAAATGTTATTTTATACAAATGATGTTCCAAATATGGTGAATTAAAATAATGATAAAAAATCAAAATAAGTAAAACATGAAGCATGCGAAATGTTATATGGATGCTAGCACAGTTGGTACCATAAATGGCAGAAATTAAATGATATTCAAGTATACAAGTACATACGAATATAGCATATTGGCGAGCCGAAAAAAATCTACCGATATCGGGAGCTTTGTTGCTCAACCATGCTATATTCAGGCCTAAACCTGGTTTCGATTCTCCTCGTGATGTGACGATTGTAAGGTGATTCTTGTTATACATCAAGTCTCGAAAGCTCAAACGCATTGACACAAGTATGACTGATAACTGCTGTATATCCTTTTAATAGCTACAGCATATGAAATTATATACTCTTCAAAACAAGTAGGGAACTTCAGGTTTCTTATTTACGATTAAAAAATATTTAGGAGATTTATCGGAGTCAATGTATGTTAATATGATAATATTGAATGTTTTGAGAGTGCATCACCATTTGCACTTCCTTACATAGCTATTTGGTATGTAGTCGCTCTTTCATTCTAAAACAAACGACTAGAAACAAACACTAACAAATGTGTGATGCAAGATGAGTGTCAAAATTAATGTTCCAAATGATTTCTCGACCTTCCTGAAAAGTCGTCAAAATCAAGAATGGGACGCCATGCACGTGTATGGGGCTACTGCGTTGTGCGCGTCCATATCATGTGTTCTCTTTAGGGGTGGTAATAGAGGGAATTGGTGCCTGTACGTGACACGTTTCTAACGTTTACACTTCCTATCCAAACTGAAAGTTCAGGTTTCCCTACTTTTTTTAAGAGGATAGATTGAAGATATTCTGCTTGTATCAACTTTTAAACGCTTTGAAATCATTTCGTCATTTCAGTCACTGCCTCTGAACCATATGTCACCGCTCCCCTCTTTCCGTAACCTCCAAGAATATTCCTGACAAACACGTGTTATTCCGGGACAAGCCGAATAACGACTCATGGCACTCTGAAAGGATTTCATACTGTGTAGGAATGTCAGAAATACTTCAAACAGGAACGATAACTCTATTCCTGTTTGATTCCAATGTTACTTATATCACCGAAGTAATCATACATTGTCTTGGATTTTTAGTTTCTGCTTTTGTGTTTTAAAGAATTAAACGTCCTCGATGCAATTAAACGAAGGAGAAAAATATATATATTAAAGACATAATCTGACGTTATTACCAGATGTTCACATTATATTTCCAATTAAATTTCCGGAAAGGATTTAATCATCACGAATGGGGTTTGTTTTACTGAATGTGCCAAAATAAATTTATAAAAAATCAAAGGTACATTAAATTCCACCACAGAAATTCAAAACTTACAAATATTTCTCAAACTGAACAGTCTCGTGTAACCTTGCCTCGGGGATTTTTTAATGAATTCGCTGAAAAATATATGGATGACCATAAAAAGTCTAAAATATTCCCAGAGATGTGAAATATTTGCCAAATGATAAGGATTAAAGTTGATTAGTTTTGAAATTACAGTACCTAAAACTGTTGGAAGCGCAAGTACAATTACCACAACAAGCCGGCATTAGTGTCAGACCTACATTAGTAAGAGCCGTTATGTCAACAAACCCACGAGCGTTCTTCGTACTTCAATATGACGATATATACTTTTCATGATTTTTTAAAACAATAATACAATGCCATGAACGAATTAAGTAGTCGGGATTAATAAAATCAAAGCTCTGCAATCAATAGACGCGTTCTGATTGGCTTATCGTATTTTCGCACATAACACGCATCGAGAGGGGGGCATTCGTCACCATTCCCATCTTTCCGTTACCTCCAGGAAAACGGGTGCCCCTACTGCATGCTTGTTATGTGTGAAAATAGCACAAATTAATCAGCACGCACGTAATGGTTGCGGTGCTTTGCCAAAGAATTGTTAAATGTATCAGTTTAGAAAGGTGGCTCCTAAATGTTACGAGGCAAGATGTTCATGAATAACCTGCACCCAAACACCTTTCCATCTTTTAGAAATTGTCATGCATCACAGTAAAAGTTGATAAACAAGCTGTCATTAAAATAGTTCACTATTTGTTACCAGGGAGGAGGGCCAAGAAGGGGCATGTTTCTTCTTTATATGATGAACTGAGGACTTGAGCTAGTTCAACATTTATAGTTTCTCCCCCGCACAAAGCCGTTCTGAGTAGGACTCGTCCACAAGTACTACGAAAGCCTGATGCTACAAAAGTGGCAGCATTAGGCTTTCGTACAAGTACACACTATGCACCAATGTTTAACTTACAATATTGATGAACCTCGTTATCTGTCAAGATATACCGTTTTCTCAAATCAGCCAAAATTTCATTCCATGATGAGACTGCACTGACAGATATAAAAGATGTCTTTTTATCCATGTCTTTTGTTTATAACAGCATTGCGTTTTATTTATTTTGTGAAATCTGTGATAAACTAGTTATTTTACTGTCGTTTGTTTGACAGTTTTTTATAATTTACCTTTATTTATTATAAAATTATAACGTGTTTCGTCGCGACATGGCTGAAGTAATACCGATGTGACTAAAAATATCACTCACTCATTTCTTTATTTTGTGCTTGTTTTTTTTTTAAAGTGCCTGAATAACCTGCACCCAAACACCTTTCCATCTTTTAGAAATTGTCATGCATCACAGAAAAAGTTGATAAACAAGCTGTCATTAAAATAGTTCACTATTTGTTACCAGGGAGGAGGGCCAAGAAGGGGCATGTTTCTTCCTTATGTGATGAACTGAGGACTTGAGCTAGTTCAACATTTATAGTTTCTCCCCCGCACAAAGCCGTTCTGAGTAGGACTCGTCCACAAGTACACTCTCGTTAGCCCCCCACCCCCCTCCCCGGGTTCTCCACCGGGAGCACAGCCCTTCTGACAAGGTGGGTAAAGCAGAAAGCTGCAGTGTTGGGGAGCCTCCATATTCTGGGGAAGGTTCTTGGTGGGTTCGACTAGGCAGCGTTTCCTGGGAGAAGTCCCATTCGCTGTCTGGGCTGGGTGTAGAAGGGGCGAGGGAACTGAGCTGATGATGAGCTTTACCATGCTGACTGTGCCAGGATCACCGAAACCCTCTCTGCTGCATATTAATCTTAATTTGTAAACGTAATACATATATCTGTATATGGCGCAAACCTGCACTGACGCATTCTCATAGCATACTACAAGAAGTAGCAGTGGCCCCAGCCCCAGCCCCAGCCCCAGCCCCAGCCCCAGCCTTGACATACACTCGACTCACACCTTTATACGTTGTCTATTTCAAAGGAGGTTATTCCGAATGTGAAATAAATAACCCTGTCCCTAGCCCTAAACCTAACACTAACCTTAGCCCGAACCCGAGCAGACAGCCAACCCACACCAATGCATCATATATTGAAAAAAAGTTTTATAACATTTTACATATATAAATGTCCTAAAGCATTTCTGTGAGCATCCCGCACACGTTGGTGATATATCTGATAAAACCCCAAGAGTTGTCTCCCTTGCACTGTACTTGGAGGGAGGGGTGGTTATACTTTCATGGTTATACTTACTTTGCAGTCCTCGACAAAGAAATACATATTTTCCATATTTTCTTTCAGCATACAGTATAAAAGCTGACTGATAATACAAAGCATGCGCCTTATTAGGTGGAGGGGAACAATGGTAACCATTGTATATAGCTAGAATTTGGGTCTAAGATAGGGTTAGCTAGGGTTAGGTGTTAGAAGGTGTTAAGTGACCAAGTGATTATCGTGGTTGTTGGTGTTTTAATCTGGGTCGACCTGCACATGCACTCACAGACACCTGCAAATCCGTACTAGTCCCGATGTGTGAAGAGAAAATGATGCAGTTTACTTCTCTGTGTGTGTACGTCTGTCTATCCCTCTATCAGTTATTTATCTGTGATTATCCGTGATTATCTGCTATGCTATGCTATGCTATGCTATGCTATGCTATGCTATGCTATGCTATGCTATGCTATGCTATGCACATTTCTATTGAGTAAAGTAGTGAGAGAGGAATAGGGTTGTATTGTATACTTAAAAAAAGTAGGGGAACTGTACTTTCAATGTACGAATGTCGAAACTGGGAGATATATGGGATTCATAATGACACCCCGTGCACGTGTAGGAGGCTCCAACGTTGTGCACGTGCTTCCCATAGCGTGGAATGACGCAGCATACACAAGATGAATGTCATTGTAACGTTCCTCAGTGTGTTTTCTTTCTACCAGTTCCCGTTCCCCTACTTTTTTGAAGATTATAGTAAGGTGAAGTCAGTGTTTCAAACGGAAGGATGCATACGTGTTATATCGTTGAAGCTTATTGCAAATTTAGAATTTCTGTGCATAATTTCAGTGTAAATGAACTTCGCAGGTCTAAAATTAGTGATATCACGGATGCTATTTGTAGAAGCTATCCATCAGGAGAACGAGAGGCCATCACTTCTTAATATCTGAAATATATTCTAATTTAAGGTATGTAATTCTACCTTTGGTGCAGGATAGATTTACTACACTGCCACATAACTTTTAAACTCGAGTTGCTGTTGCTGCATTCTATAAAATGTGTTTACATTGTTATGAGTGTGTATTTTCTGTACATTTTATTGTTAATTCAGTAATAATTATTATTGGGTCACAATGTTTAGTGTTTTGAATAATAATTATAATGGGTCACATTTCGTATAATAGATGGTCAGCATTTTAGGATTTTGGCAGCAGGCTTGTCCGGGAATTATCTGCCCTTGACGTCCTGTTTGTATACTTCCGGGAGACATTGTTTCGAGGGCATTCTACAGTGTTGGCGATGGTCGTAGGTGCTCGTGCTTTCGAGAAACGACTGAAAATGTATATGTATCCTGGCTGCCGTGTGGTGAGCGACACACATTCGGACATTCACCGGAGTTACATTGCCAACGCTTTATCCCTCAACGCCTGATCTACTGCTGTCAGACCGCTCACTGTGTTCATTCAACACGACTGTTTCTCTCTCACATTAAGACTTTGGTGAGTTTGCTATACACTATATTTGGTGACCCATTGCCTTAGATTTTGTCTCACCTGTACTGTATTTGAAATGGATATTGTGATATTGACTTGTGACTTTGTATACCTTGCTCTCGCGGTAAATTTTTAACCGTAACAGCATTAAGAAACCTGTAAGCATTCACCTGAAAAGGGGGCAAAGGAAAATACGAGAAACATTGCTTATACAATAAAGACGGTCACAACCATAATACTTTGTCTTATAGTGTAAACATTAAGTCATGAAATTACACGTGGCAAATGTTAATATAGGTTATCATGCGAGTGTGTTTTGGGATCGGTAATATCCTGCATTGGGAGTAAACATTGTATATAGCGAGCTTTGGCGTGCGCACGTAGTTATGCACGTATTGTCAACAAATCGTATAACCAGGCATGACTTTTCTGCGACCAAAGCACTGATAGTACCGCAGACCGCCTCTCAATCCGGACACGACTGCCGACCCTTGACGCCATATTTGTTTACACTGTAAAAGTAGTCCCTAACATTTGCATATGGCCTCTCTAATTTGCATCGATATCCGTATATGACCCCAACGGATACTTCAAATATCCTCTGGCTTTATCCTTCCGTGAACACTATTTGTTGTATGATAAATTTTGTTGTCGGCATTTGTACAGGGGCCTTGAGTCTGAAGTACTAAAATAAACTGTTTGTGCGACTGTTGAAGAATAGTGGTCCAATAGTAGTCGCTACTGAACATCGTATGTGCCTTTGGGAAAGTAAGAGATGAAACTAAACGACCTATTCATGTAATGATGATGAAACCGAGTTTACTGTCCTGAGGATAGAGTTGGAAAATGTGAGCCAGTGAATGAAACCAGGAAACACATTCTTAACTGTGATGTAGTAGAGAGTCTTTTCGGGTCGGTGGTTCTCAAACATGACATGCTTAATCCTATCTTATTACACTCAGCTCTTATAAACATACATGAAATCAGCGCCTTTGAATAGCTGCCTTTAATGATCCTCGAACAGTTTTCATTAGGCATAACAGTAGCAATGAACATTTCATGCATGGAGCAATAAAACTCAAAAGTAACAGCAGATGCTTCTGTCATCACAGCGATCCGCTACTTCATTGATTGTTGAACAGTTGGAAAGAGTCCATATATTTATATTAAAATATTATTAATGTTCATTATCTATTAACACATAAATATATAAGAAAGAGGAACAATACAATTATCATATTTATTTTACCAAAAATCATACACGTTAAACTTGAGACAACATTTACTAGAATGCGCCTCCTATTTCTAATGTTACAAAGTAGAAATGTATTTGTGTGATTTTATGCACGTACGTTTATGACAATATCCATATTTCAACAAACGAGGGTTCCGTGGATGAACATGAACATACAACTTTACCTGATACTTGATAAGGTCAAATTGAATTCCAAGAATATGCAATCAGGTAAACCAGTCTGAAGAGTAAACAAACGCATGAGCGTATGGATTCAATTGATGTTCAGTATGTCCAGTGTCGTCCCTCTAATTAGAAAATGAATGTTGATATCAACACCTGAATGAGATGGATTTAATATATTTGTCATCAAAAATATGTGTTATCATAGAGCTACATATAAAATAAAACTAGGATTGCCTCCTGGGCAATACTCAACTTCAGATTTCCGCCGTACACCCACCGTGGCTATCTTCACTTGAACAGTTTCTTTGGACGCCAGCTGGATCATCCATTACAGAGTAATTTGACACTGAATCCACACTGCTGACACAAACACAAAATTCAAAGACAGAAAAAGCTGGAAGGCACAATCAAATATACAAACTACTGGAAAGATTAGATCCTGACATTTCTAGAACACTAACTGGTTTGACTGTAGACCAAAGAACAGAGGAGGTACGGCCTGTCATAGGTTCCCAGTTGCGCAGATCGATGCTCATGCTGTTGATCACTGGATTGTCTGGTCCAGAATCGATCATTTACAGACCGCGGCCATATAGCTGGAATAGTTCTGAGTGCGGCGTAAAACTCCACACACTCACTGTTACAGAATCGACTATGTCCTTAAAGCTCATGTATTTCCGTGAACGTTCAGCGCTAACCCAGAGTAACGCATGTGAGAGAAACTCGAGTTCTAATTAGACTGTGCCGTAGCGGCGTTAAAAATAGAAATCTCTCTGTCATTGCGGCGCGGGAGCATTTTGTTAAAACTTGAGTTGATTCTGGCTGGCAATGTGAAAATTTTGTTTCCGTCGTAATTGTGACGTAAGTATTGTATTTTTACATGACCATAATGTGAAGCAAAGATGTTCCCCATTCAGTTATCTATAGTTTGATACAACGATGAAATCCATTGTGTTTTCGCAGAGTTATCACATATTTATGAACCCTATGAAAACGCGTCGATAACTCCGAAACTATTTAAGATATCACGATGCCTTGAACAAAGTAAGCTTTCCAGGGTATAAGCTTTCTAATGGTGTATTAAACTTGATTGTGCTATTTGCCGTTCTGGAGAAGACGATTTTCAAAGACAGGCACTGTCAAAACGCGAAAGTCGGCGAAAATCGGCTGACCTTTTTGACATGTTGAATCGATGGGGAAGAGGGAGCAGGGGAGTGGTGGCGGGGTTGTCTACATTGAGTGAAAATTTGGTCCATTTATCTCTTATAGTTTTCGAGATATTCAGGGTGAAAAATTTTCACATTTTGGTTGTCTGTCCTTAGCGGAAACCGGAAGTCGGGATTATTTTTTCATGGTATACCTTTCAGCATACAGGCTATATCCTCCCTGAAAGTTTCATTGAAATCCATCCAGCGGTTAGGCCAGGGGAGCTGGCACATAATTCGTACAAATAATAATAATAGTTCGGATAATAACAGTAGGTCTTCCAGAATTTCATCTGAAGACCTAATTACACTTAATGAGGTGGACGGAAACAACCGTCCGTAATAATAGTGTTTTAGTATGAAGTAGTTTTTCTAGGTATGTAGCTATAGGACTGCTTTGAAACAGTACAATAACTTGTTTTGTAAGTTGTTCAATTTCAATTCATTTCGGTTTATTGTATTCACAGCCACAGGCCCATATACAAATAAACATAGTGTCATAGATATATACATTGGTAATGGAAATATAACACATTTGGCATATATGGTTTACATTTGGTCTTTCATCTTTTCGTATCAAATAGAAATGGCGTACTTACAAAATGTACATAAGTTCCACACAGTTTCACTTTTACAATCAGACATAAGTGTACAAAACATTACAAGATTACAATTCTTGATGTATTTCTGAGGAATATATCGCCTCCAGTTCTTAGTAAAGCTAAGTATCGCCTCATTGCTGAAAGTTGAAAATTTGTAACATATTTTTCTGGGAACATATTGTTTTTATATAAAGAATAATTGTCGTATCTAGTACTATCGGTTAAAAATGAATGCCACTCTTGTAAGGAAACATCTTTAAGCCTCATCTTTATCATATTCAAAAATAATTGGCAATGGCCAACTTCTTGATATATCCATGCATATCCAAGACCCAGCTTGAAAAGTGATTCTCTAATAAATGATACCCAGCTAACTCTTTTCTGTATATCTGAACAAAATAACATATTGTAAGCTTTTTGGGGAAGTCTATTATCTGACATGTGGAGTAGTGATAACCAATATCTAATGCATCTAGTAAACGTTTCTACATGGACTGGGAATCTGCCACAATCACCAATAACCATTGCATTTGGTGTATTAATTGGAACTCCCAAGAATCTTTCGCAGGCTGTTGTTTGTATTCGTTCTAAAACATGAAACTTCTGGTAGCCTCACAATTTTGCCCCGTACACACAAGTAGGTTTTATCTTCGTATCGAATATTTTAAAATACAGCTCGTTTTTGTAGACCAATAACTGTATCTGAAAAAGTAGTATGTCATCCGCAAAAAGTAAAATGAGTAGTTCTATATATTCCGGGAAAAGTTGAATCCCTCTGTGACCAGTAGACTCAAGGGTATATATCAATTCGTTTATATATAGGGAAAACAACAAAGGGCTCAAGACACACCCTTGGCTTAGTCCTCTGGACGATTCAAATACCTGTGTGAAAGAATCGTTAGACTTTTAACTCTTTCATAGATAGCCTGTAAAGCACCCAAAATGTTTCCTGATAACCCTATCTTATTTAATAACATAAGTAAGCGTCTTCTATCAATGGAGTCAAATGCTTTACGAAAATCTATAAATGCTACATAGAATCTGCCTTTCCGTACAGATAAAGAGCATTTAATATAAAAATATTGTCTGTTGTTGAATAACCCTCTCGAAAACCTGCCTGTTCTTCTGATATTTTTACAAATTGTTTTACCCATGTAGTCAATCTCTGGTTAAGAATCGATGTATATATCTTCCCAAGTACACTCATTAAGGTTATTCCCCTATAGTTGTCAGGATTCATCCTATCACCAGATTTATAAATAGGTAGTATTATGCCCATTGACCACTGAGGTGGAGAAAAACCATTCTTAAATATATGGTTAAACAACAATTGCAAATAGCGGTTAATATGCTTTTTCCCTCTTTGAAAAATTCATCAATCAACTGGTCGAATCCAGCAGCCTTACCTCGCTTGAGTCTATCTGTTGCCTTGTTTATTTCCTGTTCTGTGATATCATCATTGATATCTGCCGTTTTCTCTCGAGTTTCTTGATTTAAAGATTCCTTTAAAATGCAGAAAAGTAGTCAAACCATTTCTCAGTACTAATATTACACACAGTACGGGGAGTATCCTGAGGCTTCTTTAATCTACGCCAAAGGTGCGTTAAATCCCTTTTTAGTATATCGTTCAGAGACTGTGAGATTTTATGCCTGTAATCATTCTGTTTCTTTCATATCATAGATTTATATATGTTTCTTGTGGCTCTATATGATGTAAAAGTTTTTCTTGACTTGTTACTACGTAATGCCTAACTCTCCTCCCGCCTACCCCGCCTGCAGTCCCCATCAAACCATTTCCCTTGAAGTCGTCTGCCAGAACTACCTCTGCTGAACTCAACCTGGAAACATTTTGCCGCTTCGTACTTGTGAATAAATCTATAGATTCCTTTGTGTTTTCAGGTATCATATTTTCTGCATATTTGATTGCACTGGTACTGTCATCTGAACCCAAGTCCGTTACAGATATTTCTTTCATATCAATATCCCAGACGGCCTTGTTGAATGTTGAACTATTTTCATCCTTGCATACACTTGCATTATAGACACATAATAAAGGTAAGTGGCTTGATTCCGATCCTTTCACATTAACATCAAGTACCTGGTCACTCACATCTAAAGATATTAGACAGTAATCTATCAGACTCGCACCCGTACTGCCGAAGAAGTTCATTGCGCCTACATGTGTATCATTTCCATAGCGACCATTAACAATATGTAAGCCAAACACGGAGCAGAGGTCTATTAATGATTTGCCGAATGTGTTGACATATTTATCCTCGCTTTCTCTGCTAGAAACTGTTTTGACAACGTCAACATCTCTCCTTGATGTTGGAATACTTTCCTGTAGATCGCCCGATCTTGCATTAACATCGCCACCAATGAATATAAGTGGATCAGATGTAAAACAATCTGGCTGTTCTACAGTTAGATGTTCTAACTGTATGACTCCATTACGCTCAGTCGCATTGTCATAATATTTAGGAACATGAAGTTAGATACGGATTCGGGATTCGAATATCTATCTATGTATCTATGTATGCATCTCTGTATCTATCTATTTATCTATATATCTGTCTATGTATCTATGCATCTATGTATGTATCGATGTATCTACGTATCTCAGTATGTATCTATGTATCTATATATTTATGTATGTATCTATGTATCATGTATGTATCTGTGTATCTATGTATATATCTCTGTATCTATCTATGTATCTTTATATCTCTGTATGTATCTATGCGTCTATGAATGTATCTTTGTATGTATCTATGTATCTATGTATGTATCTATGCATCTATCTGTGTATCTATCTATGTATCTATGAATCTATGTATGTATGTATGTATGCATGTATGTATCTATGTATGATCTCTGTATCTATCTATTTACCTATATATCTGTCTATATATCTATGCATCTATGTATGTATCGATGTATCTACGTATCTAAGTATGTATCTATATATTTATGTCGGTATCTATGTATCATGTATGTATCTCTGTATCTATATATCTATGCATGTATCTGTGTATCTATCTATGTATCTATGTATCTATTTATATATGTATCTATCTATGTATCTTTATATCTCTGTATGTATCTATGTGTCTATCAATGTATCTTTGTATGTATCTATGTATGTATCTATGCATCTGTCTGTGTATCCATGTATCTATGTATCTATGAATATGTTATTTTCAGATTCGGGATTAAAATCTTAAAGCCATGAACACCCAAACCTACATTTTTCCATATTTCAGACTCAACATTGACTTATCTTAATATTCGGGTTTGAGCATTTGAATCCCGAATCTGAATGTTTTGTTCGGATTCGGGATTCAAATCCCGAATCTGAATATCTTGTTCAGTGAGTGAGTGAGTGAGTTTATATTTACCGTCACATCGGCAGTATCTCAGCCATATCGTGACGAGAACATTTAATTCTGAAATGAAGTATATGCCTATTATAAAACCTGTCAACGAAGGACAGTAAAACAACTAGAATATCACAGAGTAGAATATAAAACTAGTAACTATACCTAAAACAATTTATCTATAGAGGACAATACAATATAAAAATGGGCTATAGATTGCTAACAACTGAAGGTAGATCACCATACTAGGGACCATGGGGACTTACAGTACCTTTGCTACCTGCATGGACCCTAGCTGGATTTACATCATCCCCTCAGCCGTCAGCAATTCGTGAAATCTAGCCATTAAGTAAAAGGACACTTATTCTACGATTAAAAACATGGAAAGTTTGTGGGCTTACGTACCCTCTCAGGAGGACAATAGTTTTACGGTACTTCAACCCCCTTTGAGGATACAGCCACTAACAAGCACAGTTACCAATTTAAACTTCCAGTAATAAAAAATATCTATTTACAATTCATTTAATAAATCTAATTCTTTTACAAATCCAATGATTAAATGACAACTGATATTAGTAAAAAGGTCCTTCAAACTACGTGATTTAAAATAGGTATCCCTTGTGATGGAATATTCCACGCAGTCAAGCAAGACATGCTTGGCCGTGATTCTTTCATCACAAGGGATACAAAATGGAGGATCCTCACCTTTCAATAGGTATTTATGCGTATATCTGGTGTGACCAATACGACATCGTCTCATAATGACCTCTTCAAATCTGGACTGACAGCCCAAGTAGGTGTAACCAATATACGGTTTTATTTCATGTAATTTATTTATACCTACTTGAGTGTCCCACTTCTTTTGCATCAGATCACGGATAAACGTTCTAATGCTCGCTTTGTAATTAGTGTATGGAATAAGAAGTAGCGTCACAGATTTGTTGAGTGCTGCTTTAGCAGCAAGGTCAGCCAGTGTGTTACCAGAAATGCCCACGTGGCTGGGTAACCAACAAAAGACAATGTCGTATTGGCCAGTAGCAAGATCATTATACAATTCAATAATTTCTATTAAAAGTGGATGTTTACAAGAAATATTTTTAATCGCCTGAAGACAAGAAAGAGAGTCTGAATAAATTATATATTGTTTACGTTTAGGGTGTCTTTGAATATATTTAAGAGCTGTTAATATGGCGTTTGCTTCTGCAGTAAAAATAGAGCTGTTATCTGGAATTCTAGAAGATATTGTTCTGGTTCCAATGACAGTGGCACAAGCTACTGCACCACCGTCCTTGGAACCATCCGTAAATAAGGGTTTATGATTGCTATATTTAGTTTTTAATTGATTATATTCTTGTTTATATTGTAATTCATTTGTTTCTGATTTTTTAAATGAAGTTAATGTTAGGTCCACCTGTGGTCTTACCAGCTGCCAAGGAGGAGAAGAAAGTAGACGGGAAGGCGATATACTTTCCAGCTCAATGCCGGCAGAAGAAAGAAAGGGTTTAATTCTGTGCCCTAGAGGCGGGACAAGAGAAGACTTTTTGTTATACAAATCCTCATAAAGCGGATTGAAAACACAATTATGGGCAGGGTTAGATTCATTAGAATATAATTTAGTAATGTATTGTAAAGACAGTTTTATACGACGTTGTGTAAGAGATGGTTCATCAGCCTCAACGTAGAGACAGGGGAGGTTCTAAAGGACCCAAGACAAAGCCTTAAGCCTTGGTGGTGGAATCAAGAAGGTTAAGGTTGCCTTTGCAGGCTCCACCATATACGATGGAGCCATAATCAAGTTTTGAACGGACGAGTGATCGATATAAGTGTAAGAGGGTAGTTTGATCCCCTCCCCACTTTGAGTTGGAAACAACTTTCAACAAATCAAGTGCCTTCAGGCATTTAGCTTTAAGGGATTTAATGTGCGGTAAGAAGGTTAAATGAGAATCGAAAATAAGTCCCAAGAACTTGGCCTCCTTTACAACTTTGATGGGAGTGCCATTTAAAGATAGTTCAGGGTCCTTATGTGGCTTATATTTTCTACAAAAGTGTATGCAATTAGTTTTAGACTGAGAAAATTTAAAGCCGTTTTCAAGACACCATTTATTTATTCTGTTTAAACACAACTGCAATTGGCTTTCAATAGTATGCATATTTTTACCGCGACAAGAAATATTAAAATCATCCACAAAAAGTGATCCATCAATGGATTCGTTTAAAACCTTGGATAAACTGTTTATCTTAATACTAAATAATGTGACAGACAATATACTGCCTTGTGGAACACCCTGATCCTGATTATAATGGTCAGACAGGGTTGAACCCACTCGGACTTGAAACTGTCTGTCTTTTAAAAACTGAGATATAAAATGAGGTAAACGACCTCTCAACCCAAAATCATGTAAATCCTTTAAAATGCCATGCTTCCAGGTGGTATCATACGCTTTCTCGAGATCAAAGAATATCGATACAGCATGTTGTTTATTTACTATAGCATTTTTGACAAAGGATTCTAAACGTAACAAATGATCAATGGTACTTCTATTCTTCCGAAAACCACACTGGATATTTGTAATGAGGTTATTGGTTTCCAGATACCAAATTAATCTGTTATTTACCATTCGTTCCATGGTTTTGCAGACACAGCTGGTTAAAGAGATCCGTCTGTAATTGGAAGCATCAGTATGATCCTTACCAGGTTTGGGTCTAGGGATTACAAGGGCATTACGCCACGAAGGAGGAAAGTTTCCAGATGTCCATATTTTGTCAAAGATATCTAAAAGTGTGACCAGACATGGTTCAGGCAAATGTTTCAGCAGCTGATAGTGAACATTGTCATCACCCGCTGCTGTGTCATGTGCTTGTTCAAGAGAAGTATATAGCTCATGCAATGAAAACATTTCATTATAGTCTTCACCGTTATCCGATTCAAAATGAATGCTTGTCTTCTCCTGTTGTTTCTGATATCTCTGAAACTCAGGGACATAATTTGCAGATGAAGAATTTTTGGCAAGAGTTTCGCTAATTTTATTTGCAATTTGACATTTGTCAGTAATTAAATTATTACCATCTTCGAGATGGCGTACGGCAGATTTTGAACCTTTACCTTTAATTCTTTGAACCATGTTCCATACTTTGGACACTGGCGTGAGTGAAGTAAGTTTGGAGACATAATTTCTCCACGATTGTCGTTTGTTTTGTTTAAAGGTACGACGCGCCTTTGCATTCAGTATTTTGAATTTGTCTAGGTTATGGACAGTTGGATGACGGCGAAAATAATGTTCTGCCTTTTTCCTCGCTTTTCTGGCCTGTCTACAATCTGCATTAAACCACGGTTTTCGTACATATGGAGTCGTAGAGGACTTTGGTATACACTCATCAGCTATTTTATTTTAACAGAGCAATCAAATTCATTGAGGAGGTTAGAATCGGCAAGAGATAAATCCAGAGAAGAATAAGTGCCAGTTGCAGGGTGCAGATAGGTGCTTGAATCATCATTAAATATACACAGGTCAGTATTTGAAATGAAATCTTCAATTATTATGCCTTTAGTATTAGTGTTAGTACTGCCCCAGAGTGGGTTGTGACCGTTTAGATCACCCATAATAACACATGGTTTTGGGAGTTGGTCATAGAGTGATTGAAGGTCCGTATGTTGAAGAAGGCGGAATATACAGAGAACATAGTGTAAATGCTACACCTAGAGTCAGTCGCACTGCAAGAGCTTGGAGATTAGTGTTTAGTATAACAGGGCTATGAATAACATCTTGCCGTATAAGAATAGTAGAACCTCCAGTGGCCCTATCACCCGGAGGGGAAAGAGAATGATAGGCGTTAAACTGGCGTAAGTTACAATTATCTGTCTGTTTCAGATGTGTTTCATTCAAACAGAATGCGGATGGTGTGAGATCCTGGACTAAAAGCTGTAGTTCATTGAAATTAGTTCTTAGACCTCTACAATTCCACTGTACGATATTAGTTAAATGGGATATCTTTTAGATGGATAGTCTACCCCTTGCTTTTTTTAGGGCGACAAGCTATGTGCCCTGGGATGGATGTTTTCTGACACATCCATGTCCTCCAATGAACCGTATTTGTTAAATAATTGAAGATGGTTCTCCGAACCCTTTGAAGCTGTGACACCTTTTTTCACTGTTTCTGCCCTAGTCTTGACTGTATTTTTAACTGTTTTCTTTGAACTTGTTTCTGGACGAGTCTTCTGAGTGGACTGAGGCAATGACTGTGATTCATCCTGAACTTGGATCTGGCTGTTTATACATGGTTCCGAAGTCTGAGTAGACTGTTCTTCAGGTATAAGAAGGTGAGGGGTGTCAGCTGTTACCCAAGTCAAATCTGTTTGACATTCTATGGAAAAGCTAGTGACTGCCGAATTTACTCTTGTCAAACTTTCAGACGGTGTCTTAATGACTGATGCATATGAAACATTGTGTACTGTTGATTCAACAATCTTTTTAGCATCAGCGAAGCTAATATTTTGAGTAAATTTAACTTTGTTGATTTCCATTTGTTTTTTCCATACTGTACAGTCTTTGGAAAAGGATGAATGATTACCGGAACAGTTTGTGCATTTTTTGAACGTACTTTCACAATCTTCAGTTACGTGTGAAGTCTCGCTACAGTGAGCACATGTTATTGGCTTTGTGCACGTGTTGACACCATGACCATATTTTTGGCATCTGAAACATCGCAAAGGATTTGGAATGTAAACATCAACTGACATAGTGCAGTAACCAACCTTGACACACTTATGAGGATTTGGTGAAGAGAAGGAAAAGAGGTACGTATTTGTAGGAATGACATCATTATTTTTGCGGGTGGTGAATTGCTTGACATATGTGACTCCCTGATCCTTCATTTCAGAAACGATGTCCAGTTCTGACATTTCGGCCAACAAACGATCTCTGTCTCTAATGATACCTTTGCTGCTGTTCAGTGTTCTGTGTTCAGTAACTGAAACCTGGATTCCAGCAAACGTTTCTGTATTCATCAAGTTAGTGGCTTGTTGTTTCCTGCTGCATTCAATCAGAAAAGATCCTGAACGCAAACGTTTTATGTTCTTCACCTCACCTGCAATGCCATATATGCCCTTAGAGATTACAAAAGGGTTTAGTTTCAATGGTGTCTTGTCTACAGTACTGAGAACCAGGAAACGTGGCCAATCGTCTGTTGAGTTGGATGACCTCTGTTCATTATCATTGTCGAGCTGACGTTTGGTCTTTTTTGTGGGGGTTTGGTAGTCCATGGTAAGATTATTTTGATTCATCATCCGGGCTCCCCACCCACCACGGAGTATCACAAGGACAATGCTATTTGCAAGTGGCTTTCCTACTTGCAGCACCAAGGATACCCGGATGATATACTCCAGCAGAAAAATTAATAATTAATAATTCTACCAGATTGGCCCATGAGCCACCGCCTTCTGACACTGGCATCTAGGCAAATTTTCTCAATTTAAAACAAAACACATGTATCATAGCATATGTATATATGTATATTTAAATATTCTGTTGAAATTAATACTAAGCCAAACAATGATCGAGCAATGAAATTTAGTGCTCAGGGCTCGGCATGACCAGCCGATTGGTTGAACCGGGCCCATTCAACCACCCGTCTAGGCGAAGTCAGGGCCAAAGTGGTGTATTGAGCAACAGGAACACGGTTACAGGCCCCTATTGCCCTCAACCACCAGGATCCCTTTCTCCGCCGACACAGGGCCGCAACCCACGGCAAAGGGGTTGGTGGACCAAATATCCCCCCGGGTCCACTACGGGGGTGTCGGCGAGCTCTTGGCGTTACCCAGCACCCACCACGAGGAGGTGGCTCGCCACGGGTGCCATCTTGTTCAGATTCGGAGTTAAGAACACCAGTGTCAATATACATTATCTCACCCCTTCTAAGGTACTAGGGACCACTAGTAAACCTGGCCATCGTAAAAACATGAATACCCAAACCTACATTTTTCCATATTTCAGCCTCAACTTTGACTTTTCTTCAGATTCGGGTTTCGGCATTTGAATCCCGAATCTGAATATTTTTTCAGACCATTCATAAGAAACAATGCATCAGCTGTCTCAACCCACGTTATAGATGCTTTGTGGGCATAATGAACGAATAATATTTTTTATATGTCCTCTTTCATGTTTCTATGACAGTGTAAGTGCATCTGTATTTACATTCTTCTCTTGTCAGCTGTTCTACAAGTATTTAAGAAATAATATGTTATTGTGTAACAAGTCAATGAATTGGTAACAACAAGAAATATTACAGATTTTAGCTAGACGTTCACAATATTTACGCCCGTTAAACATGGCTGACCTTCCCCAAATCGGTTGCTTTCATTAATGTATTTGCGCATTTCAGTGATACGTCGTTGTTCTCAACTTGGCATTCCCATAATTAGAATAAAACATTTCTTACAAAAGAAATTTCGTCATTAGTTCCGTGAAAGATATTTTTAAAACAGAAACGACGCGGTTAAGAGGATACATTTTCAAATCATAGTAATATCAAAATCGTGAAATCGTGAAATCGTGAAATCGTGATTGTAATTACTAACAACAGACACCACAAACCATACGCCCATATACATACATAACGTTAGTAAGCTGGGACGACTTGTGTCCTCACAAACACAAGAACATAATATATGATTTCTTAATGTTGCGAGTGAAAACTATGATGAAATGAAACGTTAATGAAATAACTCTAAATTCATACACATTTGTAGACAGTTAAGAATGATTTGTGATGACTATCAAAACACTGACATACTTTTTGAAATGTGTTTACTTTCTTTTGTTAACTCCATCTTCACTATGTTTCCTAAATGTTATATCAGATGACAGTCCCATTGCTCAAGGCGTCTGGGAGAAGGAAGAAAATATCATAGATTGAATACGTGTGGTAGAAAGCCATTGATGGTTTTGTGCCTGGCGCATTTATTATGGTATGCCGTGATACTGACCAAGCTTTAGACAACGATACAGTGATAGATGTAAAGTCACTATATGCGAGGACTATGTATTTATCTCACTTCTTTGTATCGCCTTCGTGTGTTCATAAAATTACTACATGTTGCAAGTGAAAGCGACAGGTAGTATTTGCCAAATGGTCTATTTTTAGGAAAGCATTCGTTTTGTCGTTGAAGTATTTTACTTTAGTGTCATGTTTAGCCATGTGTAATTTGGAGGCACTGATAAACCTAGAAGTCCTTCGTCTATAAATGGTCGATGCTGACAAACGTTGACAAACGAAAAGCAAAAACTGAGGAACAGTGGTCAATGGTTAAAAATACGATACATTCCAACTCGATTTTTTTCTTTGCAGTATGATATGTTTATTTGTTTACATCTATTGTAATCGCATTTTATTACATCTACTGTTTGGAAGCAGTGTCGCATAGATGAATGGCAAAACGAGAAGGATAGGATATACGTGATGGGATTGGTTTGAAGCCACTTATTAAAACAAAGCTTGGAAAACTCACATGCAGGCATGTACCGTCACTGGGGGTGGGGTGGTTTGGGGATATTGATGTTAACATAGTGCTGGATATTGTCTTACAAGAAATATTGCATTTTATGGTCAATGTCAAACTAAAGATAACGGATATTTGGTTCCAAACTAACCGTATGTTAACAAGGAAGGAACTAAATATAAAATGCACCCATTAATCCACTGCCCAGACAGTTCCTTTAGCTGTCATGATTCTTGAAAGGAGGCGTAAAAGAAGCAAATGTAAGTTGATTTTTTGCGTCAATATTTGGTTTGAACATATTATTATAGATAAAATTGAATTGACATTAGTGAACAAGGTTTACAATTTATATCAACACCGCTTCCATTTCAAATGCCGAAACCCTAATATGAAGAAAAGTCAAAGTTGAGGCTGAAATATGGTAAAATGTAGGTATGTGTATTCATGTGTTTACGAAACCCAGGTTTACTACATACATACATACATACATACATACATACATACATACATACATACATACATACATACATACATACATACATACATACATACATACATACATACATACATACATACATAGAGAAATTCAAATTCAGGATTTAAATCCCGAATCTGAAAAAAATATTCAGATTCGGGATGCGAAATCCCGAATCCGTTTCTAACTTCATGTTCCTGTGATATTTCGAATATTGGGAAGGGCGGTCATATAGGATATCATTTCCATGGTCAAATATTTCATGATTAAATTTAAGGAATATACCAATGTGTGACATATTTAGAAGTGTTACAAATCTATCATTGTAGTTTCTAACTAAAACCGCAATGCCACCTGCATACCGGCCTTTCTGGCTGCCTGATGACAGTTTATCAACATCCTTACAATAGATAGGGAAATCTGCAAAATGTGTTGATAATTCAAATTGGTGAAGCCATGTTTCTGTAAGTCCTATTACATCATAAGATTTCACGTAATCCATAAAGTCATTATCCTCAACTTTATTCAGAACACCCTTAATGTTCCAAAATCCAAAAGTTAAGTAAGGGTTTTACGCCTCTTTATTGTGACCCGGCCACATTCATATTTACGAGTTGTGTCTCTACCCGTAGACTTGCTTCTAGTCTCTCTGATTCCGTCTGTGTGCCCTCAGTATAGTGCGTGAAGATGAAGCTTCTGGTTCCGACTCCTCTGTACTCGCGTGCAGAACACCATTCCTGTAGTAACCTCGCTGTCCCTGCTCTCTGAGTGCAGCTAACTTTTGCCTCTGTCTCTTGGTCAGATCAGCACTGAACTTCACACCATTACTTCTAAACTTTTCTCTTTCACCTCTTATCAAAATCTAGTCATCGGTGTGAAAAATCTATAATTGGTCTGTCTTTGCCAGCTTGGCCTTTCCCAAGTCGATGGGCTCTCTAAATATCCCTTGTGGTCAATTTAATGCCTGGCAAGAGACTATTTATCAGTTTAAACTTGACGCTCAGGGGATCATTGTCATCTGTTTCCGTAATGCCATAGAATATAATATTGTCCCGTCTGCTCTGTGCTTCGAGTTTGTCGAGATCCTCCTCTAGGTGATTCCATAGCATCCTCTATCTGCTTCACTCTGGTCTCTATGTCCCCCTGCTGGGCTGACAGAGCTATTATATCTAGTTTCAGGATGTTCCTCTGTAAGTCGTTTAACGTCATCATGAATAGACTCAACATCTCTCCGCAAGTCTGTTATTTCTTTCTTCACATCCTTCACTTCGTTCATGACATCCTCTAGTGTTACGGGACCAGGATTACTCTCGATATCTCCTGCTAACAACAACATCTGTTTGTTTATGTTTACAACGTTGCCAGGTATCAGGTCACAGATATCGGTCACTGTTATACCTGTCACGCCGCACGTGGGTTTCAAGAGTGGACATTCATATATGAGTGGAGCTATTTTCTGTGCAAAATGTGTTCTCGCCTCTATAGACAACATCCATAGCTTTGATCTGTTTGCACATAATTGTACTTACAAAGAATGCTTCCAGAATTGTAATGAAGAACACACCGCAGATCACTAGCCTGTAAACAAGCTCCATCGAAGATGTCCACGTCGTTTCCGGCATGTAGGTCTCCATCGTGTCGATTTGTTTATGGATGTTTAAAGCACCCAATTCTGTTTCTCCATACCCCAATAGAGACCCCCATCGTTGTAATGAGGTGAAATCCAAGTTTGGAGGACTTTGTTGCCAAGCGTATTCACAGTGTTTATAAAGGTGTGCTGACACGGACAATATTTCTGCAGACACGTAAAAGGTATTGTTTAATAAGATTTTTGATACAGGCGTTTTTCCCATGGCTTGGACGAAAGCAATAGTTATTCCTTTACATAAAAAGGGCGATCGCAAAAACCCAGATAATTACAGAGGGATTTCAATACTGTGCATGTTAAGTAAATTATATACGTCCATTTTAAATGTCCGCATCAGAACCTGGGCAAATATAAGGAGTAAAATTCCCGAAACACAAGCTGGTTTTAGACAAGGGTACTCTACGATTGATCATATTTTTACTTTACATGGTGTTATAGAAAAATGTCTAATTAAGAAAAGGAAAAAGTTATATGTTGCTTTTATTGATTTTAGAAAAGCCTTTGACTCAATTGACCGTCCTAAGTTATACAAGTGCTTATTCAAATCTGGTCTTCAGGGGAAAATGCTATCTGCTATCATGAGTATATATAGTTCAGTAACAGCCTGTGTAAGAGGTTATAATGGGTATACTGAATATTTTGATTGTCCAATTGGTTTAAAGCAAGGTTGTGTTCTTAGCCCCGTATTGTTTTCCTTTTTCATTAATGGATTATCAGATGACATATCTAGATATGGCAAATATGGAGTGCAGTTATTTCCCGACCTATTAGGAATAATGTTACTTATGTTTGCAGATGATGTTGTTCTTATATCTGATACAATTACAGGCTTACAGAATCAACTTAATATACTGCACAAGTACTCTGAATATTCAAGTCTAGAGGTAAATTTAGACAAGACAAATATAGTTGTTTTTAGAAGGGGAGGGCGCTTAGCAAGGAATGAAAAGTGGTTTTTAAATGGCCAGCCAATAACAACATTAAGTACTTATAAATATCTGGGAGTTGTATTTTCGTCAACATTCAAGATGAGAAATTGCATCACTGATTTAGCATTGAGGGGCAAGCGGGCCTTAATGGAAGTAATAAGTAATTTAAATGGAATTGGAATAATAGACCCCAGTGTGTACTTCAAAATTTTTGATGCCCAGATACAGCCGATATTACTGTACGGAGCAGAAATCTGGGGAATGCATAGATTTTATGAAATAGAAAAGGTCCATTTAATAGCCTGCAAACGTTTCTTGAATGTCAGCCCTCAAACACCTACTGCTATTGTATATGGCGAATGTGGAAGATATCCTCTCTATATAAACGCATTGTGTAAAACTTTGAAATATTGGGTAAAGGTTATTCATATGCATGAAGATAGAATCCCCTTGAAAGTGTACAAAATGCAAGTGTATTACGATAACTGTGGCTACAAGACATATGCTTCTTACATAAGAGAAATACTTTTTGCACATGGGTTTGGTTACGTCTGGATGTCCCAGACAGTTGGTGACGCAGCTTTATTTTTAAGTAGATTCAAGACTGTTGCAATCAATATATTTCTTCAATCATGGAACAGTACATTGAATAACAGTTCACGATACCATATGTACCGTGAGTTTAAAAGTCTGTTAACTCCAGAAAAATATTTATCATGTATATTGGACAAAAAGTTTCGAAATATTTTGACCAAATTCCGATGTGGATTATTAAGGCTAAAGTATAATGAAGGTAGATGGTTGAATGTCGAGGTTGCTGAACGTAGCTGCCCTTTGTGTAATCTAGGTGTAGAAGACGAGTACCATTTCATCTTTACATGTACTGAATATAACGCACTAAGATTAAAATACTTGCCATGTATATATCAGAAACAACCAAACTACTATAAATTTAAGTCTCTGTTATCAACGAACAATGAAACAACTTTAAGAAATTTATGTAAATATATCTATCATGCTTATAAAAGCAGGACAATCAAACTTCAATAATTCTTCTTCAAACCACAGGTGCGCACATTTTAACCATATATTTACATTTGTGTGTATATATGTTTATATCACAATGTTATATTTATAGTGACAAGAATCTGTTAATACAATCCACATGTACCATTGATATGTATACCCTGTAATAATTAACTTATATTTGTAACAATTGCGTATATACTGTATATGGGCCTGTGGCCTACGTACGGAATAAAAATACTTGACTTGACTTGAATGGGTAGTTTACCATTTTCGAGTGTCGACAGTAGGAACTGTCCACCCACCACTTCAGGTTCGTACAACAAATGTATAAGACGATATAAGAGGAAAGACACGTTTTACACTTATCAAACTCGTAATCAACAGAGAATTTTTAACAATTGTACACACATTTTGTATGGAATCATCATATGCTTTAAACCGTTCATATTGTACTTTCAACTCACGAGATGCAATTTGCGCCAAATCCTTTGAAGAGAATGACTAGACTTAGCATATGTTCATGACGGGTGCCACTGGTTGAGTAGGATACGCTCACATTTTCGCGAACACCTTGGAACATTACCATTTCATAGTAATTCATAAACACATAGTCTCTCACCGTATGGCATGGCGACAATCACTGGATTGTCTGATTCAGACCCGATTTAGTTAAAACACCATCATACACCTGTAATACTATAATACTGAATCAAATATAAATTCATCAATAACTCCAATGTGCAATCGACTCTGCATTTGGCTGAGATTTCTTATGAATATTGAAAGGTTTTTATCACATCTACTGTAATTCTCTTTGAAACTGCAATCCTGTTTGTTAAAAAGATAAGAGGGAGAGGGGTATCCGGAGTGAGTGAGTGAGTTAATATTTGAAGTCACATCTTCAATATCTCAGCCATATCGTGGCGAAACAAATTTATATATGAAAACATTTTGAAGAATTTAACCTGTCACGATGGATAGTAAAACACTGGGGTATCACAGATATGGGTATAACACTAGCATGGTAAGGTAAAACATTCTAGTAATTAAAGCAGACAATACAATAGAAAACACGGGTTATAGATCGCCAGAGAGAGGGAAACACGATGTCTTATCACGTCATTTCTCCAATTCTCCAACTATAAATTTTTTCATCACTTTGGCTTTTACAACACCAGAATCCTGAACGATCCACACAAGTATGATGCCAGTTACCAATAATACCTTACTGGAGTCCCATTTTACCATTATCATTAAAAGCGGTCTGAAATACACAACAGCATGCCAGCGGATACCTAGATTTTCAGCGTGAAGAAATCTGCACCGCGAACCTATACATTGACTATAGTGATATTATGCATAATACAGCACTGCTGTGTCTTCAGACACCTTTAAAGGACTAAATCTGCTTTATCAAAAGAAGATCATCTGTAAATGACAGTAAAATTGTTCCATTATATTTACCCGTCGTATAACTCATTTATAACGAGAAGAAATAGATATGAACTCAACTTGCAATCTTGGCTAACTACTGACGATGTGCTAAATACACTTGACCTTCTATCATCAGATTTTACACAAAGCTTTTACTTCGAATATATATCACTCACATCGTTAAATATCTTCCCACCAATTCCTCTACTGTGCACAATGAATAAGGACTTCTATTCTGTTAAGACTTTCTTCCCATTTTTTTGACATAATGATTGAAGGTAAATGTTTTATCCACAGGATCCTGCCGGACAATCAAAAATAAATCACGTTCATCCCAATTCTAATCTCCAAAATATAGACGGGTTAAAGATGTGGACGTAACTGATAATTGGAAACATACTATCCCCAAAAAGAAACGCATAGTCGATTTGTATTGTTCAAATCTATAAAATATATAATCTGCTTTTGCCTGGTGTCTGAATGTTAGTCTGAGCTAGACATCATGGCTTGCAGCACGTTGCAACCAAACAGGTGTAACAAGTAACCGTCCCTGTACAGTCAGACTTCAAAGGATGTCGGGAACAGTTTGAAAGAGACTGGTCTGAGAGACAGGAAACCCGACGTCAGGGTCGTGCTACGCCGTCACCATCGCACGCAACTTCTCCTTTATCTAAAAGTATCCACTCGTTGTATAGATATTACCTTATTCTAAACTGGTGTAAAATTTGATGCAAAGTCAATTTGTGAACGAGTTATACATGTTAGTACAATTTTTCGCAACAGATTTCTCGTCAATGCGCTTCCATTCTTCTAGATAGCATAGTATAATCACGACATCTGTTTTGGACTGATGAGAGAGAGGTTCATATGGCTGCATGGAAAAATAATCGTGATAATAGAATAGCTGTTATGAAAATATGTACAATAACATTCATATCACGGTTTGTTGAACACCTGTTAGCAAACTGCACAGGTAACAATACATATATGAGCCTCCTACTTTACTTGGTATTAATTTCATGACACAAATGAACGTAAAGTAACACTTTCGACGTGAATATATCCATATTTTGGGTGAGTCTTACCCCGCTGAGACTCTTTGACACTTCCCTTCCACACTCTTTCCTCATTGTAGTAAGATATACTCATGCATTGGAAGCAATATAGTTATTCGTTCACGAAGTAAATGCCAGCATTATTGTTGTGAGAGAAAACAATGTAGTAACAATGTAGTCAGTGTCTGTGGTATCTGCTACAACATCACGTATAGATTGAATTACTCAGTCTTCTTATTTTGAAGTTGTGTAGTGTATGGTTTAGATTGTGTCCGGACTGTCATCTGTGGATTTGCAACAGTGTCCTCAAGTAAACCCAAAAATGCTTTGAGGATCATATCGATGCGTTTCTCTGTGAAACAGTCTTTTCGGGCATACAAAACAATGCCTACTTTAATGCTTTCACCCGAACTCAGGCGTCAAAGTCACCACACATACCGTTTGCTTTACACATGTTCCTCATCTCATCAGTGCCAAATGTGCCAAAAGACGTCATTATATTGTGGTAGTGAGCGTTTGGAAGGAAATGCTTTACATACCCAAAAGGAAATATTCCATCCTCTATGCACTTTTCAAGCATGGTACTGTCCTCTCTGAGAAATGTAACAACTGTCAATGTGCCATCATTTGAAACCTTAAAAGTGAGTGGGGTAAAATTTACCCCTCTTCCAACAGATGTTGTTACCTTTGGGCTAAAGATTCTTTGGTCAACGTATGTTTACATGGCAAATTTCTGACATTTCCTCTGGTTGACCAAATATGTTGAACCAGCCCCACAAGGTACTTGAACAGTGACAGCCCTTCTTTGTAAATGAAAGAATTTAACTTCTGATACAGATCAGCTGATACAACTTTCTGCACACTTATGCTGTCCATTTGTGATGTGGGTGGCACGGTCATGTCTGCAAAGGATATGTACGGAACTGTTTCAAGTGTTTTCATCCAAAAGTCCTCAATTTGTTCATATCCTGGTTGAAGAATTGTCCTTATTTCTGGACCAATGGGCATATCTGGAGCACTTTGTACATTGCTCAGAGACTGTCCCCTTGAGGAAGTTTGACCTATATTTATGAAGTCGTTTATGAAGATTGTAATTCTCTGGTAGTCTGTGAAAAGACAATGATCAGATGGAGGGGATTTCCGTTCACAAAGACAAACCGTATTGGCCCTTGTCGGTCAGGATGGAAACGTTCGTCTGTGAGACCTTCACGTACTTCACAGATTTGGCTAGAACATTTTCCTTCGACATTTTCTTCATTTCCTCAAAGTTTCCACATTACTTGGTGCAGCTGCAGACATTGCTTCCTTAAATGGAGACAAGACATATCTAACTCAAGACTCCAGTTCCACATTGGTCTCTTTTTTTGAGGCTTTGTCCAAATTTTACCAACTGGAGACCACATATAATGATCTGTGGCTTATTTAACATGAGGATATGTGTGAGGCAGGCAGGTATACTTCTCTTGCGTATAAGAACGTACCCAAACGATTCCATTTGTTTTATATGTCTTTCCTGCAGCATGCCCATATTCAGAGGACCCCAGTTTACATCCTGACCACACTTGCCATTTTGCCTCCTGGCATGAGCTAGGGCATCCATGAATCCATTCCCAGCACCGTAGTTTGTCTGTCCAGCATTTCCAAAGAGAGATGTTACTGATGAAAACAGCACAAAATTGTCCAGTGGGAGATGCTCAGTCAGGATATGGAGGTTCCAGGATCCAGCAACAGAAGCGTCATTTCTAAAGGAATTCTATCATTTAGAACATCAGCTCCAATGAATATCCCTTTCAAAGAATAGGCAAGGAAACGGGTTCCTAGCTTCTTCAAAGTTGGTTTCTATTTCTTTAGTATCTTGGACATCAGCTGACTGAGATGTAACAATGCATCCGTACATCTCAGACACATGCTTCATTTCATCTTGTTTGTTTGGATCTGGATTACGCCTACTGATAATAGTAATGCACCCAGCACCTTTGGATGCCAGGTACAAGACACATCCCATCCTAGTCCTGTCATTCCCCCCACAACAAGGTACATTCCCCTTCTGTCAAACAAGAGAATCTCAGGTACCTTTAACTGTGTTGTTGTGACGCTGTTGTTCTCTTGCATGTTGAACTCCCATGTTTCTAGGATTTCTGTGATGTTAATAGGAACACTATGGTGGCGTCTAAAGGTAGTGTAGTTGCAGTGCCTGAACGAAATGCATATCTTCACCATATTTTTCTTTACCCACGTGTATAGCTTTAGAATGTGTTCATCCATTTGAGAGAAGGCAAGGAACTCTTGGGTGCTGACAATTGCTATTTTCAGTCTTGGTTTTGCAGACTTGAGTAAATTTATCACTTTGAGTGATATCAGCTTCTCTAAGGATTTGAGCTGTTGAGGACACTCCCATTCAGGGACAATCCGTTGTACTAGTTCTGTTGTAATTTGAATAGTTGATATGAGAGCATGATGTGCTTTGCGGTTTGGTATTTCCTCTGGAGTCAGTAAAGAAACTGTCCTGGTTTGTTTTGACAACAACATACTTTCTATCACCTCTGCATATTTCCTTGTCTGGTGTGAGTAGAGTGGTGTCACTACACATGCGCCATAGTACATCTTCAGCATAAATCCTGTCTCAAAATGACCTCCTAAGTGCTTGACATTCAGTGCAAACGTCATTGGGACATAGTATTGATACCTCACCAGTTGATTCAAGTGTAACTACAGGATTGATTCCCATGTAGTCGCCATTGTCAATAGGAAACAGAACTTGTTCCGACAGGAATTTAGAGTGAATTGCTAAACACTATGCAGAAAGCAAACTGTCACCTTTGCCCCTTTCTTGCATGTTTCTTGACATAGTAAAGAACGGCCGTAATAGTTCTTCAGAAGAAGATGAATAGAGGATTTAAGCACTCAAATTACAGAGCTAAAGAGCAATGTGTACAATATCAATTCTAAATGAGAGAAACTAAAATGTTCTGTTACAGAACTCCATAGTGATCTAAACACAATGAAACAAAAATCATGATATGATGTATGAGGACATCGACGCACGCTCAGGCAAAGTCGATGCTCTGTTTGATCACATGTCAAGAGTTGATGATGAACTGGACAGACTTGAGTCATATGGCAGACGCAACAACAGTCTCATCAACGGAATCCCTGAAGTTGCAGGTGATCAAAAATCAATGACGTGCAAAGACACTGTGATATCCGTCCTCAATACGCATGCTAAATTTAAAACGTGGAAGTCTGTGGGTGTCATACGTGCTCATAGACTTGGCTTTAAACTCAAAAATGCGAAACGACCACGCCCAGTGATTGCTATGTTACATATGTCTGACGACAAAGTTCGTGCCTTGAAAGCGAGGCCCATATTCAAGGAATGAGGTCTTGGAATTTCGAGCGATCTTACGTCACGTCAACGTCAACAGTTGCAGGCGCTTAAGGGAACCAAGTTTGGGTACTTCAAGGATGGACGGTTGATGACCAAGCCTCGCACACTAGAAACAACACCATCTACGTCGATGTCTGGAACTGAAACGTCAGCACACCGGCGATCATTACCAAACGTCCTCTTGGAAAATCAGGCGCACATGTGTCGGTAAGCTAGGGAACTGGCTGAGGCCCGGATATTACTCCACAAGGACCGAACAAGGCTGACACCAGTGCTACATTAAATGTTGACTGCCCCGACGAAACATTTGCTTTCCTTTGTTGGAACATTAACGGATTACGAAACATAATTCTTCACAGTGATTTCATTTCGTACTAAAAGCAATTCTAAATAATATGTCTTGTGGAAACTTTCGTCGACAGCGATTCTATCAAAGACTGGTTAGGTGATTATGACACGTATTATAGCCCAGCAATGAAGATATCTCACTACGTCAGGATATCCGGTGGTGTGTACGTGTGTGTCCATCATTCAATAAGTAAATTCTGTACGATGATTGAATCAGAGGTTCACAACCTCCTGTGCTTGAACACATCAAAAGTGTTAATTAAACCGATAAAAGTGTCAGCTTGATATGTACGTACATACCACCAGCTGGCTCGAGGTGCTATAACCACGTGAGCTCGGACTGTAGTATTTACAGATGGAAGAGTTTTTGTTAGATAATCAGTCGAAGTTTAGAGATTCTATGACTCTTGTATGTGGAGATTTGAATGCTCGTACAGGTGAATTGAATAACCCTTTAGCCGATTTTCATAACTTATAGCAGCTGTGTTTTTCCTGATGATGAAAGCATATCAGTTGGAGATCGGAACTCTCACGATACAATTATTAACACATTTGGCCAGTTGTTGTTAGATATCGTGTATACATTCCAACTGTTTACTGTCAACGGGAGAGTGTATGGAGGTGCCCTGGGAGAATTTACCTATTGTGGTAATCAAGGTGCTAGCGTTAATGATTACTTTACATGTTCTCCTGACTTCTTCGATTATATTAACATGTTGAATATTGGCAATCGTCTGGAATCTGATCACTTACCTCTAGATTTTACTTTTAGATTCCCAAATATGTATTGAAGAAATAGCAAGTTAAGGGCGTCACTATGGAGATACTGATATGGAATGACAAATTATCTGACATTTATTTGAGTAAGCTGCAAGAAGGAATTAGGTCTACTACACAACTACTCATCTGTAAACTTGATAATAACGTTGTAGAGGCAATTGTTGATTTTGTTCAAATAATGCTGAATTCATCATCTTGTATGAGAAAAGAACTAAAATATAACATTGGTAAAATCTCTCCGCTTAATGCTGAATGTCGGACTGCAAGACGAAATGCCCGCAAGGCACTGCGGAGATTTAGGGTAACTTGTACTAGTCTTGACCGGAAGACCTTTTGTGAAAGTAGAAACAAATATGAGAATTCCCGTCGGAAATTCAAAGTCGATTTGCTCAGGCGTAAACAAGACAAATTGGTAAATTCTATGAGCAACACGTCATCATTCTGGAAAGAAATACGATCCCTGAAATACGGAGCCCATGCTAAAGACAACATATCCAAAACAAATTGGCTTAGTCATTTTAAGAAGGTTTTCTCAAGTGAAACAATATTACACACAGAAATTGATGACATGCAAAATGATTTTACTGAATGCTGTACTGATGTTGATGAACTTGTTCTAGATTCACCTATTGTTGAAAGAGATATATTTGATGCAATAGATCACCTAAAAAGTGGGAAAGCAGCGAGCCCAGATGATATAATTATTGAAAAACTAAAGTGTTCCAGATTTGCAGTTATGCCTTTCCTATGCAAATGCTTTAATAAGTTATTTGAAAAGGGTGTTTTCCCCAACCGTTGGTCATGTTCCATAATAGAAATGGTGACTGTAATGACCCAGATAACTACAGGGGTATTTCACTGAAGAGCATACTAGGAAAAGTGTTTACACTAATACTAAATAGAATGCATGAGTAAACATGCGTGATCAGATTCCTGAATTTCAAGCTGGCTCATATATTTATATATTTATTCTTTATGCACTTATCCAAAAGACGTTGTCACGTCGAAAACATAGATTGTTTGAAGCATTTGTAGATTTTAAAAAAACTTTTGATACAGTTGACCGCCCTATGTTAGGGAAATATCTTCGGAAAGCTGGACTACGGGGTGGGTGGGGTGTGTGTGTGTGTGTGTGTGTGTGTGTGTGTGTGTGTGTGTGTGTGTGTGTGTGTGTGTGTGTAATATTTGCTATATTATAAAAGCAGTATACTGTAACGTGAGGTCATGTGTTCGTTTCCAGGGAAGGTGTTACAGATCTCTTTGATTGCCCTTTGGGTTTAAGACAAGGCTGTATCTTATTTTCCGATCTTATTTTCACTTTCCATCAATGAATTATATCTTGAAATAGCTTCAAATGGTAAACATGGCATCCAGTTTTGATGTTACTGTTTGCAGACGATGTCATTTTAGTGTCAGATACTGTGTCTGGTCTCGAAAGGCAACTAAATATTCTAAATGCATACACAAATGAATGGAAATTATCTGTGAATCTAGATAAAACTAAAATTGTCATCTTTAGGAAAGGCGGTCCAAAACCTTTTAAAGAAAGATGTATATTTAATGGTCAGCTGGTCAATGTAGTGGATCATTATTCATATTTAGGAAACTGGTTTTCACATATTATGAACTTGAACAAATGTACCAAGGATTTATCATTGCGTGCAAAGAAAGCCCTAATAGTGTAATTTCAATTCTTCCTAAAGTTGGAGCCATGTCACCTAAAATATTCTTTAATCTCTTTGATTAATCTCTTTGGTTGTATGACCCAGATACAACCAATTTTATTATACGACTCAGAGGTATGGGGATTCCAGCGGTATGAATATTTGGAGAAGGTCCATTTATTAGCATGTAAAACATTTCTTAGTGTTGGGTGTTTTACACCAAATTGTATGGTATATGGTAAATGTGGTACATACCCCTTATATATTAATTCCCAAATTAGATGTTTAAAATACTGGTTCAAACTTCTTCATAAACACGAACAGCGTCTTCCTAAAAATCATACAATATGCTTTTACATTTAGATAACATGTTGAAAATTAAATGGGTAACGCATATAAGTAATCTTCAATTTTCCCATGGTTATGGTTTCATACGGTTATGTCAGTCAGTTAGAAGTGTAGACATGTTTCTTAAGGAATTTAGAACGCGGTCTGCAAATATGTTTTACTAGGAATGGCATTCAACTTTAGGCGATAGCTCACGTTATGCTTATTACATAACTTTCGAGACTTTACTCCAACCAGTAATATATTTATCAATACTCACGACGGAAACTGTAAGGAATCATTTTATTGACTAGGTTTATTAGACCTTGTCGAAAATAAGGGAAGAAATGTGTCCATTGCAAAATCGAAACGAATTTGTCTGTTATGCAATATAGAAATAGAGAATGAAATTCACTTTGTGTTCGTCTGTCCATTTTATAGTGACTTTTGAAAGAAATATATTAAAGATCCTTTGATAAAGATGCCGCCATCGCAAGCTTCCGTATATGTTTTAACTGCTAAGAACGAATCTCAAATATTAAACCTTTCCCTACATATAAAACATGCATTAGTTAAAAGGAACGAATTGCTTAAAGAAAGCGTTATTCCCTGTGTGTAACTTTATGTTACATACATACTCTCTTGTATATGGGCAGGAGGCCTTTTGTACAATAAACCTTTTGACTTGACTTGACAGTGTCCAGACTGGTTATCTTTTAGCCCAGTCTAAATTGCGGTGTTGAGTCAGGTTCCATTTCCATTCCATTGTCAACAAAGTGAGGCTTGGACATGAAAGGTGTCTATACCCATGGCTTTCAAAGTAAATTTTCCAATGAGTGCAATCACATACCCTTCTGTAGTTAGCAATGACAGACTGTAGCACACATACCATTCACTTTCAAGCAACACTTTCAAATGCACAAGCATCTTTTTTTCTGTCTTTCTCTTGACTACCAAATGTTCTACTGAGTATGGAAGCATATCTTTGATCACACGAGTGACAGTTGCGGGCGTCTGTAGCATGCCCTCTAGTATTGCAAGGTGAAGAATTGTGTGATTTGCTTCTCCTGGAGCTCAGATCCAACTCCATTTTTAGTTGTTTGGCTACCTGAAATAACGTACACCCATTGTTTCCCGAATGTTGATACACTTCCTCTGCAGTTTGGTAGTGTTTACATCTTTCTTTCACTGAAGGTCAACTCTCTCTGCAGGTTCATCGGCAGGTGTTTACCTTATTGTTGCTTCTGCATGGACTGTCCTTCCTCTAAAAAATGTACAAATGTACAAATGTACTTAAAATGCTGGAGTCAGATTCACTGTGAGATTGTTTTATATCCAGGTTTGTCACTTTTCCAGATGTCAGATTGACTGGGCTTCTGAAGGCCACAGAAACACTGATTGTACATAGGCGGTACATGTCAATCATTCGGGCTAAAGTAAGTGCTGCCTCAGCATGGACGGCACCTGGTAAAATGATTGCTCCTTTCTTTTTGTGTTCAAAAACACTCTTGTATCTCTGAGGGTCAATGACTAAGTTTGCTGACTCTGTGTTGCCTCTGATAAACGAGTGATCTCCTTCAGTTTCCTTCTGATCCTTTACCATCTGTTTTTTACTTTCAGACACATAAAACAGGGGCTTGGAAATTAAAGACATAAGATGGACAGCTTGTTGTTTGCATCTTATCAGGAAAGAAAGTGTCCCATTTGACGTTAATGCCATAGTCATACAACAACAGTAGTGACTGGAGAATGTCATCATAACTCGATTTGACATGAAGAGAAGGAATGGATGTGACGGAGAGGATAAAATCTCTGAAAATGTCCCGTAGATGTGATTTTGGCACAGTGCGTGGGCCTATGTCCACACAAAATGTTCATTTTGGATGTTTGTGCGGCAATTTTGATCGCTTCACAGACGCTAATAGGACTTCTTACATTTAAGCCCCAATAGGTCTTTGGCATAACTGTACTTTCATCCATATCAGGATCAACTGTTGAGATAAATCTGCTTGTCATGTTAGATGTCTTGATATCGGATAAGATTTCATCAAGCTGAACTCTGACTGAGTCCATAAAATGTCTGTGGAACGCACTTGTAACAGGGAGCTCATGAAACAGTGCATTACCACCTGCAAAATGCTTCAAATCCTCTTTGACTAAAAGAACGGACCTCTCATCCCCACTGATAGTGCACGAGATTGGGCTGTAATAAAGAGCTATATCTAACTTACTCTCAATCTTCCCACAGGCTACCTTTACTTGTTCAGTCTCAACATTTCGGACAAGCATCATCTTTTCTCCCGTGGCTTCAGCCAGGATCCGTGTCCTGTGGTAGATGACCCTCACAGCTTCATCCAAGGACAGGATTCCTGCAACATGTCCTGCAGCCACCTCCCCAACAGCTCCGGGTTTCACCTCCCAGGTTTCCCACAGATGCGTGCATGTCTCTGTAGGTGTGGATTCCGATCCTGTATTGGACTCAACCCAACAAAAGTACTATAATCTGTTGTGCACTAAGAAAGTGTCCATCCATATATTGTAATACTTCCGTGATGTTACACCCATTCTCTATTCAAACCCATCACATAGCCACGAATGTAAAGTGGAACGAAACTGGTGTACATACGTATTAAGCCAGGTAACACTTTCTTAACTGTGGTGTAGTGGATATAGTGTCTGAACGGTTAATGGAAGGTCGGTGGTTCTAAAACACGACATATTTAACCTCATGTTTCCGCTATTTCATCACGCTCAGCTCTAATGAATGTGCATGATATCAGCGCCAGATTTTAACTGCCGATCATGGTACGTTAGCAGTTTAAATTAGGTGTAACAATAGTAGTGATGTTTGTGTAACGGTAAATCTCAAAACGGGTGCTCGGAATGTGCATTGCGCCATCACAGAGCTCCGCTACTTCAATGATTTTGAAAGAGTCCACATACAAGATTATTTTTATTTTTCATTATCCATTAACACATACATATATAAGAAAGAGGCACAATAATCATATTTATTTTACTAAACTTCATACACTTTATGCCTAAACTATGCCATAGATATGTGGCAAATTCGAATACATAAACCTAAAATAAAATGACAATTAATGGAGTAGAAAGAATCTATTAATGAAATTGACAATCCAATCGTCAGTAATAATTGTATTTTAGCATGAAGCAGATTTGCTAGATATTTAGGACTGCCAGGTTGTTTCTTTTTTCCTTACATTTTTTATATTCACTCTCTAAAATAGGAATAAAATATTACTGCACTGCTAGATTGTGCAGAAATGACTGTTTACTAATTCAAATGCCATATCAAATCCGCCAGGGCTATTGTTTTCATCCTGTTACTGTATTGAATCTATGTAAAGCGTTCAGGTGGACAACATTTCTGCAGTCACCTAAGCATGAATGAGTAGTTTACAATTTTCGAGTGTTGCCCTGTCCACCCACGACTTTAGGTTCTTTGGAGTTCAGATGTATACAACGAAATAAGCTTAAAGACAAGTTTTACGCTTATGAAACTCATCAAATATGGTGTGTATCACAACTTATAGACACATTTTGTAAATCATCATATGCTTTAAACCAATTTGCACTCAAAATGTTATGACGGGGACCACCGGCGGGACAGGATATGTTCATCTCTTCGCCAGTATCTGTTATTATAATTATTTCAAGGAGACTCGTTAACACATGTTTTGTTATCGTATCTGATGGTTATAATCACTTATGGAAGAGAGAGGGAGAGAGACAGAGAGAGACAGGGAGAGAGATGTATCATATTCTATCATGACAGTTCTCTATACATCAGTTAGGTTTTTACACAAGCACGTTCATGAATGGTTCAGACAAATATGTAGCCCGTTATCAGTAATGCCTAACAGGAGCTCCATAATTTGACCCTTATAATTTGACCCTTATCACATCACAACAAGCCCCCATTTATCTGGGATTTTTAGGGTGAGGAATTCTGTACCAATAACCTATACATCGACTGATGTAATACACATTCATACAGGTTCTTCAAAGCTCAAATACTATACCACTGCTGAACGCGCGTCGTTAGACCCCTTTTATGTAAGACATCTGCACCCGTCTTGGCTTCTACAGTCATAGTTACATGCACTTTGACCTCCATTAACCATGAAGACACGATAATGCATAATATATTTACAATAAGTCACAGGTTTCATTTCTGTCTCTGATATTTCATTATTCTCTAATCCCCACTTCAAACTATTGACTGAACATCTATTTTTCTTTGAAAACCAATCACTTAGAAAATCTATCAAAAGAACATTAATGGCATTTGTTTTAAGTACACATATACCATTCGTATCACTCTGTTTAAACTGCAACTAACTCATTTATATAGAGAATAATTAGACATGGGTTCAATAGCCTTGGCGAAGCCCTGATGATGTGCTAAATAGATCTGACTTTCTAGAATCGTATTTCACACAAACCTTTAGCATTGAATATATGTCACTCCAAAAGAAAAATATCCTCTCTAAAATTCCTCTGTTGTGCGAAATATATAACAACTTATGTCAAGACTTTTTTTGATTTAGTGACTAAAGATAAATGTATTATCCACGGAATCCTGCCAGAGAATTAAACTAAAATAATCGCGTTCATTTAGCTACAGAATATAGCTATAGAAAAAAACTATGCTCTCACGAACTGTTTCATGTGTGCTTACACCAGAAATCCCATCACATAAACATGAATAATACCGTGAAGATTACGTTTGCCCTCAAATTCGCGATAAGATTATACTCTCTCTCTATCTATCTCTCTCTCTCTCTCTCTCTCACACACACACACACACACACACACACACACACACACGTAATGTAATGTTTCATAATGAAATTGGTTAAAAACTACAGTGTATTTACGCCTCATGTGCATCGAAATATGACACCACTTTCCACGTGCAAAAATGAAAATAATCATTAAATAAGTACATAAGTACAGGTACATATGATGTAGCACAAGTTGACAGTTGCTCTCAAACACTTCATGCTACCTTCTACTTAAAAGAAGCAATGTATCAATAAAGGCATAAAACATACTTTGATGTTATAGTAATGGTGCATTTATATGGCACTATTTTCAAACATATACATGTAGACTGAACGCTCAAAGTGCACAATATGGTTGAATATTAACAGTCAGGGGAAGCTTGGACGTGGAAGAAATCTCTTAGTAGAGATTTGAAGATGACAAGCTTTGAGAGTTTTTGACTTATTGGGGCAGATTATTCCACTCAACTGCTCTGGGATATGGAAGTGATCTTTGGCCACAGCAGAAACTGTTTGTATTGTGGAATCTACGTCTTCAAATGTTCTGGAATACTTTGAATGCAAACACGATGGATACGTGTACATGGGTTGCTGTTTTGTGTGAAAACAGCCCCCTATCATCAACATAACAAACAACAGTGTCCAATGTAACATTCAAGACACTGGAAGGGATTTTCTATATGTCCAGTTATGTTATGCCATTTACCATGTTTGATATATATATAATGGTTTCAGACATGGTAAATGGCATAACATAACTGGCATAACATATATGTCATCATCATCACGTGTGAGCAGTATCTACATTTCTCTATAGTTATTATCTTGGACATGTTTGTCAAGCACATACCTGAGTTTCTTCCTTAATGAATGCACACAAAGTTAATATACTTCATGACTTTCGTCTGCTTCTGATACCAATTGTGAGCACTTGACACAAAATCAGTTTCAAAACGATGTTTTGGAGCTGTTTTGATGACATACTAAACTCCATATCTATGTCACATTAAACATTAATATTAAAAACATTCATAAAATATAAATGTTCTTGTATATACAGTCAGCAAATGCTGTGGGTAACACTGACAATATAAATATAGGTACATATGATCTAGTACATGTTGACAGTTGCTGTAAAAATGCCCATAACACTTCTCGCTACCTTCTGCTTATAAGAAGCAATGTATACAAAATCATCAAATATGAACATTCTTGTTGCTAAAGTAATCTACGTCAACAAATGTTCTATAATACACTTTACACAAATAAGCGGGTGAGTATACTTGGGTTGATGGTTTGCATGAAAACAACCCCATCAGATCCATAAGAAAAATATACATCAACACAAGTCGATGAACAAACATCAGTGTCCAATGTAACATTCAAGACACTAAAAGGGATTAAGAAGTGCAATTTTGCCATTTACCAGTTTCATGTTTGAAACCATAATGTTTGTGTTTGACGAACTGAAACCAAGATACAAGACTCCAATGCAAGTGTGAGCAGTATCCACAGTTCACCATAGCTATTTTCTTGAAGTTGGTTGACACAGCATACCTACGTCTCTACGTTAATGAATGTACACCAAGTCAGTATACATACATGTATGTATGTACGTACGTACGTACGTACGTGTGCGTGTGTGTGCGTGCGTGCGTGCATGTATGTATGTGAGAGAAAGAGAGAGTATGTATGTGTGTTTATGTACGTGCGTACTTGCGCATGCATACATGATTGTTCAAAGATAAAATCGTGATACATAACAAAACTATGATACAAATGTATACAATCATTTTCATGTCATAGTATAGATCCAGATGAACACCTATTAGCAAAAATACACATGACACAGTACATATATGAGTTTCTTTCTTCACTTGGTATTAATTCCGTGACATTAGGAACACAAAGTAACTTCACTTCAGCGTGTATATATCTCGTTTCTTTTGTGTGTCTAACCACCCCGAGAATGTTAGACACTTACATTCCACTCTCTTTCCACATCGTAGTGAAACAAACCCAGTAAATGCCAGCATCAGTGTTGTGAGAGAAAACAATGAACTAAAAATGTTGTCATGGTATATGCTACAACTTCACATATTAATTAAAGTATTCATTCACAAACGCATGTTCTTGTCTTGCAGTTGTGTGATGTATGGTTTAGATTGTAGTGTCCGGACTGTCATCTGTGGATTTGCAACAGTGTCCTCAAGTAAGCCCAAAAATGCATTGAGGATCATATCGATGCGTTTCTCTGTGAAACAATCTTTCCGGGCATACAAGACAATGCCTATTGCCTTGGACATTTTCCTGTTGAGGATGTCAAAGTACAGTTCTGTGTTAGGACCAAATAATGCTTTCACCCGAACATTGGCATCAAGGCCACCACGGATATCGTTTCCTTTACCCATGTTCCTCATCTCGTCAGTGCCAAATGTGACAAACGACGTCATTATATTGTGATAGTGATCGTCTGGAAGGAAATGCTTTAGATCCCCAAAAGGAAATATTCCGTTCTCTATGCACTTTTCAAGCATGGTACTGTTCTCTTTGAGAAATGTAAGAACTGACAATTTGTCATCATTTTTTACTTCACAGGACAGAGGTGTAAAATTCACACCTCTTGCAACAGATGTTGTTAACTTTGGGCTAAAGATTCTTTGATCAACGTATGTTGACATGGCAAATTTCTGAGCATTTGCTCTCGTTGACCACAAAAGTTGAACGAGTCCTACAAGGCACTTGAACAGTGACAGCCCTTCTTTTTCAGTGAAAGAGTTAAATGTTTGGTACAGATCAGCTGATAAAGTTTTCTTTATACTTATACTGTCCATTTGTGGTGTGGATGACATGGTCCTGTCTGCAAAGGAAATGTATGGAACTGTTCCAAGCGTTTTTATCCAAAACTCCTTAATGTCTTCATATCTTGGTTGAAGGATTGTCCTTATTTCTGGACCAATGGGCATATCTGGATCACCTTGTACATCACTCAGAGACTTTCCATGTGAGAAGGCTTGACCTATATTCACGAAGTCGTTTATGAAGACTGAAATTCCCTGGTGATCAAAACCAATTCTGTGAAAAACAAAGAAGAGATGTGCGGGACTTCCTTTCACAAAGACAAATCGTACTGGTCCTTGGCGGTCAAGGTTAAAACGTTCCTCTGTGAGACGTGTTACATCAGGGCGGTTTGTCAGATCACCAATCCTATAGTCAATATCAGCCTCGGCACTCAGAGTTGATTTTGTTGCTTTTCCATTTACAACATGAAAAGTTGTCCTGCAAATTGGGTGTCGTCTGACGTTTTCCTGAAGCATTTTCTTGACAGACATTGGCTCTAAAACATCAGGCAATTCCACTTCCACAATTAATAAATGTGATATATGGTTTGGATCTCTCATGTAGTTGTCAAAAACAAACTGTTCTCCTGGGAGAAGAACTGCATCAGATTCTAATGAATCTGTGAGTGGAAGCAACTGCTCATGTTTGTGAACACCATTCCCTTTGATCACCCAGTCATCATAAATGTACTGTGCGATTTGAGTCACTGATGCATTTTCAACATTCAGTTTTGTTGATGATAGCTGAACCTGTGTGTCGTCCATGATTTTCCCGGTAATTTGCATGAAATTCATTGAGTCAACTCCCTGGTCTCTGGTTCCTTGCTCCACATCTAGAGAGGATTCGTCAAGCACAGCTACATCAATAACCACACCCTTCACGTACTTTACAAGTTTGGCTAGTGCATTTTGCTTTGGCATTTGTTTCATTGCCTCAAAGTCAAATGTTTCCACATTACTTGCTGCAGGTAAAAACACGGCTTCCTTAAATGGAGACAAGACAGATCTAAATCGAGACTCCAGTTCCACATTGTTCTCTTTTTTGAGGTTTTGTCCAAATTTTACCAACTGGAGACCGCACATAATGATCTGTGGCTTATTCAACATGAGGATGTGTGTGAGGCAGTCTGGTATACTTCTCTTGTGTATCAGAAAGTATCCATACGATTCCATTTGTTTTATGTGTCTTTCCTGCAGCATGCCCATATTCAGAGGACCCCAGTTTACAGCCTGACCACACTTGCCATTTTGCCGCCTGACATGAGCTAGGGCATCCATGAATCCATTCCCAGCGCCATAGTTTGTCTGTCCAGCATTTCCAAAGACAGATACTACTGATGAAAACAGCACGAAATAGTCCAGTGGGAGATGCTCAGTCAGGATATGGAGGTTCCAGGATCCAGCAACCTTAGGAGAACAAGCGACCCTGAATTTTTCTCTCGTCATTTCTAAAAGAATTCCATCATTCAGAACAGCAGCTCCAAAGAATATCCCTTTCAAAGAATAGGTAGGGAAACGGGTTCCTAGCCTCTTCAAAGCTGATCCTATTTCCTTGATATCTTGGACGTCAGCTGACTGAGATGTAACAATGCATCTGTACATCTCAGACACATGCTTCATTTCATCTTGTTTGCTTGGATCTGGATTACGCCTGCTGATAATAGTAATGCACCCAGCACCTTTGGATGCCAGGTACAAGACACATTCCCATCCTAGTCCTGTCATTCCACCCACAACAAGGTACATTCCCCTTCTATCAAACAAGAGAATCTCAGGTACCTTTAACTGTGTTGTGGTGACGCTGTTGTTCTCTTGCATGTTGAACTCCCATGTTTCTAGGATTTCTGTGATGTTAATAGGAGCACTATGGTGGTGTTTCAAGGCAATGACGTTGCAGTGCCTGAACGAAATGCAGATGTTCGAGATAGTCTGTTTATTTTTCTTTATCCACGTGTATAGCTTTGGAATGTGTTCATCCATTTGAGAGAAGGAAAGGAACTCTTGGGTCCTGACAATTGCTATTTTCAGTCTTGGTTTTGCAGACTTGAGTAAATTTATCACTTTGAGTGATATCAGCTTCTCAAGGGATATAAGCTGCTGAAGACACTCCCATTCAGGGACAATCTGTTGTGCTAGTTCTGTTGTAATTTGAATAGTTGATATGAGAGCATGATGTGCTTTGTGGTTTGGTATTTCTTCTGGAGTCAGTAAAGAAACTGTCCTGGTTTGTTTTGACAACAATATAATTTCCATTACTTCAGCATATTTCCTTGTCTGGTGTGAATAAAGTATAACCACATCTTTCATGCTGCACTCACCACACATTCGCCACAGACAGTACAACTTCAGCATAAATCCTGTCTCAAACTGACCTCCTAAGTGTTTGACATTGAGTGCAAACTTCACTGGGACATAGTATTCATATCTCACCTGTTGTGGATAGCAGACAATGTATTTCTTCCTTCTGATATTTCTATGTGCAAAGCCAGTTGATTCAAATGTAACTACAGGATTCCCCATGCTGATTCCCATGTAGCGTCCATTGTCAATAGGTAACAGAACTTGTTCCGACAGGAATTTAGAGTGAATTGCTACACACTGTGCAGAAAGCAAAATGTCATCTTTGCCCTGTTCTTGCATGTTTCTTGACATTGTAAAGAAAGGCTGTGATATTTCTTCCGTAGAAGTTGAATAGAGGACAGTGTCCAGGCTGGTCATCTTTCTGTCCAGTCTAAATGGCGGTGTTGAGTCAGGTTCCTTTTGAAACGTCTGCCCATACAAGCGTCTATGAAGGCTTTCGCATTCAGCATGACCTTTGACCTTCAGGACTTGCGAGATTTCAGACATTATGATGGTTGCATCGTATTGGTCCATGCCACCAACACTGAGATCCAATGATTTTATATTTAGCCTTGTGAATTCCCTTCTAACACTTCTGATGTATGCCCGAATACTTTCGTGAATGCAGGCAAGTGCATGGGATTTTCTATCGGGGCTTTGGTAGTCTAGCGGTGTTGCCATTGTGACAACGAGTAAGGGTGACTTGATGACATGTTGTGACATTTTTAGTATGAGAGATCTTAAAGGCATGATCTTCTCTTCCAGTTCTTTCTCCATTCCCATTCCATTGTCAAAAAACTGAGGCTTCGACTGAAACATGACTACTATTCCAGATGACTCTCGAAGATCTGGAACATAGCTATCATCTTGTAAAATGGAAAGATGGTGAACTGTCCATGGATAGTTTGGAGTCTTTGACATAGACATCTCATCACTGAACATAACAAGGTTTGTTATGCTGTCATTTTCCTGCTCAGGATCTATTTCTTCTGCTTCAATCGTGTATGCAACACTTCTGACATCAAAGGTGTCTATACCCATGGCTTTCAAAGTAAATTTTCCAATGAGTGCAATCACATACCCTTCTGTAGTTAGCAGTGACAGGCTGTAGCACACATACCATTCACTTTCATGCAACACTTTCAAATGCACAAGCATTTTTTTTCCTGTCTTTCTCTTGACTACCAAATGTTCTACTGAGTATGGAAGCATATCTTTGATCACACGAGTGACAGTTGCGGGCGTCTGTAGCATGCCATCTAGTATTGCAGGGTGAAGAATTGTGTGATTTGCTTCTCTCTGGAGCATAGATCCAACTTCAAGTACAGTGAGGCTTTCATTTTCAGTTGTTTGGCTACCTGAAATAACGGACATCATTTCACCATAGCGGAAACCATTGTTTCCCAAATGTTGATACACTTCCTCTCCAGTTAGGTAGTGTTTACATCTTTCTTTGATTGGCTCAAGGTCAACTCTCTCTGCAGGTTCATCCGCAGGTGTTTGCCTTATTGTCGCTTCTGCATGGACTGTCCTTCCTTTCTTGAAAACAAATGTACTTAAAATGCTGGAGTCAGATTCACTGTGAGATTGTTTTATATCCAGGTTTGTCACTTTTCCAGATGTCAGATTGACTGGGCTTCTGAAGGCCACAGAAACACTGATTGTACATAGGCGGTACATGTCAATCATTCGGGCTAAAGTAAGTGCTGCCTCGGCATGGACGGCACCTGGTAAAATGATTGCTCCTTTCACTTTGTGTTCAAAAACACTCTTGAATCTCTGAGGGTCAATGACTAAGTTTGCTGACTCTGTGTTGCCCCTGATAAACAAGTGATCTCCTTCAGTTTCTTTCTGACCCTTTAGGAACTGTTGTTTACTTTCAGACACCAATAACAGGGGCTTGGAATTGAAGACATAAGATGGGGAGCTTGTTGTTTGCATCTTATCAGGAAAGAAAGTGTCCCATTTGACGTTAATGCCATAGTCATACAACAACAGGAGTGACTGGAGAATGTCATCATAACTCGATTTGACATGAAGAGAAGGAATGGATGTGACGGAGAGGGTAGAATCTCTGAAAATGTCCCGTAGATGTGATTTTAGTACAGTGCGTGGGCCTATTTCCACAAAAATGTTCATTTTGGATGTTTGTGCGGCAGTTTTGATTGCATCACAAAATCTAACAGGACTTCTTACATTTAAGCCCCAATAGGTCTTTGGCATAACTGTACTTTCATCCATATCAGGATCAACTGTTGAGATAAATCTGCTTGTCATTTTAGATGTCTTGATATCGGATAAGATTTCATCAAGCTGAACTCTGGCTGAGTCCATAAAATGACTGTGGAAGGCACTTGTAACAGGGAGCTCATGAAACAGTGCATTACCACCTGCAAAATGCTTCAAATCCTCTTTGACTAAAAGAACGGACCTCTCATCCCCACTGATAGTGCACGAGATTGGGCTGTAATAAAGAGCTATATTTATCTTACTCTCAATTTTCCCACAGGCTACCTTTACTTGTTCTGTCTCAACATTTCGGACAAGCATCATTTTTCCTCCTGTGGCTTCAGCCAGGATCCGTGTCCTGTGGTAGATGACCCTCACAGCTTCATCCAAGGACAGGATTCCTGCAACATGTGCTGCAGCCACCTCACCAATTGACTGACCTACAACAGCTACGGGCTTCACCCCCCAGGTTTCCCACAGATGAGCTAGAGACACCTGACAGGCAAAAATGGCTATTGGGCCAAACAGAGGATCATTCACATCATCACATTCAAGGAGCCGCTTCATCAGGGACCACTGAACAAACCTGGAGAGGGATTTGTCAATTTCCAAAATGCTTTCCTTAAACTGGTCATTCTTGGAGATGAGGTCATTGCACATTCCTTCCCAAGCAGTCCCCATGCCACAGAAAACAAATACAGTGTTTTCTTTTTCCGAAAAAGATGGCTGGTTTCTCTTTTGTAACTCTTCTTCTATCTGGGATTTCAGAACAACATGATTGTTTGCAAAGAATGCTTTTCTGAATGGAAAATGTTCTCTTGCTATACATGAAGTGTAAGCAACAGCACTGAAAGACGAACTGATACCATTTTCAGTGAATTTTGCTATTGACTCGTATAACGTTTTCTCACTGGAGCCTGAAAAACAAACGGGTAGGGTAATATCATTCACAACCGGTGTCTCCATCGTAAATGATGTTATCACAGCATGGCTGTTGCTACCCCCAAATCCAAATGAGTTGACACATGCGATCTTTCTATGACTATTCCAGTCAGTATTTTCTGTTGGTACTACAAATTTAAATCTGTCAAAGTCTATTGCTTCATTTGGCCTGTCAAAGTGTAGGGATGGCACGATGGTGTTGTGTTTCATCATCAACAGGACCTTGATGAGTCCGGCAACTCCTGCAGCTCCTTCTAGATGGCCGATGTTGGTCTTCACTGACCCGATGTGTCGCTGACGTGGATACTTCTCAAAGAAGGTTCCCAGAGCTGAAGTTTCTACTGGATCACCTCTTCTGGTGCCAGTACCTGAAGAGTCAATGGTTAGTTGTGACAGCTTTTGATATCAGATATATGCCATAAAGAAACATATACATAAGTCTCTATAAGTTAATGAAAGAACAGATATGTCAGTTTTGTTTGTTTATGCGCATTGATATCTCAATATTGAATAAGAAACGATCAAACCATTGGAGCCGTCCTGATGGTTCTTGGGGAAATCCAAAATCTTCTTTGTTTGACACACAAGGTATATTTGGAGTCACTGCCTTGAAGCATGCAAGATTTGTGTGACATCCATTATGCATAAGTATATCTTTTTGCCTCCTTGACGAGCCCCAAGACAAACGTGGCCTGTAGTGTCGGAACAGATTTGGTTGGTTAATATACTGAACATCATTGAAAACGCACCACCCCTAAAATTGTGGATTTCTAAGAGCAGAAGTGAGCAATCTATGTAAATTTTACATATTTGTGTAGACCAATGTTTGATAAAGAAAAGAAGCAAAAACCAATCAAGCAAAACAGTGAAGATTTAATGCAGCTGACAATGAAATAAAGATGGGGTCAAAATGGAAAGTCAGTAGCGTGTATGACCCCCGTTAGCAGCAACACAAGCTGTGCAACGTCTCCTCATTGAACGGATAAGTCTCTGAATAAAGTCCTGAGGCACTGCATTCCACTCTTGCTGCAAGGCATTGTCGAGTTCCCCAAGGTTGTTGATCTGCGGACGACGTGCGAGGCGTTGGCCGATGTAATCCCACAAGTGTTCGATGGGTGACAAATCTGGTGACAATGCAGGCCAATGAAGTAGAGGAATGTTGTTGTTAGCCAGATACTGTATCGAAACACGTGCAGTGTGGGCTCGTGCATTGTCATGTTGAAATGTGTGCAGATCTTGATGCTGGTGAAAGAAGGGAACGACGTTGTTCTGAAGAATGTTGTCACGGTAGTAAACGGCATTCACTCTGCCACGACAAACAATCAGAGCGGTTCTGTGGTGATAACGTATCCCTCCCCACACCATAATGCTGCCTCCACCCCACCGATCGGTTTGCACAACACAATCCTGATGATAACGTTCACCCCGTCGACGCCATACCCGTAGACGCCCGTCAGCATTTCGCAAGTGAAAACGCGACTCGTCGGAGAACACCACACCATGCCAACGTCGCAACAACCACACACGATGCTGTTCAGCCCATTGTCGGCGTTCACGGCGATGCCTGTCAGTCAGGATGGGTCCAACGTAAGGGCGTCGACAACGTAACCCTGCCGCACGGAGACGGCGTCGGACGGTGGAAGCGCTGATCAAACCACGTCGACCCTGGACAGCGTTGGCGGTTCTGGCAGCGGGCAAGGTTCGATCCCGAATATGGCGCCGTACAATGTCTCGATCTTGACGAGGGGTGGTAACACGTGCCTGACCTGGGCGTTGCCGGTCCCTGCTGGTTCCTGTTTGTTGGTCTCTGTTAGCAAGCCTCAGAATGGTCGAATGATGACACCCAAATCGTCGTGCAATGTTTCTGCTTGAAGCGCCGACCTGCAACATACCCAAGGCCTGTTCTCGTTCCTCTGGTGACAATCTTGGCATGGCGAAAAAACTTTACTTACGAAAGTACTGCGAAAATGAGAACGGTTTTGTGCCGAAGGTCATTTATACCCCTGAACAGCATGCTTTCTGCATGCAATTTGTGCCCTTCGTGTGTGATGTGCATGAATTTTGTTGTTTTCATGTGATGTGTTCGATGATGTGTTCGAACGATCCGTTTTGTACTGTAGAGCGTTATTTACGATCTAGTGTGTTATTATCAAAATTCCCGCCATTAATTTTCCATTTCCAAAAGATTCTATTGCCTTATTTCAAAATTTACAGGTGGTGCGTTTTCAATGATGTTCAGTATATGATGGAACTACTGGTTGCTTTTATCAAGTCAGTTTAACCCCCACCATCAACAATATGCTAGCAGTATCACAGTGGTCTAATTAAGTGATTGGCATCATGCATGTATCTGGGATACAGGGAAATGAGCCAAATCAGTGACCCCGCCATTCTAACTCGTAAATAACTGAAGGCCAATTATAACCTTGGTATTCCCTAGTGCCCCATGCTTCGAGAACAGACTAAAAAATCCTGCAACTACTCAATTAGGCTGAGACATACAAACCGCCTTTCTTTGAAACGCTTTATGCATACGTACCATGAGCTTCAATATAGTCTACTTCAGTCGGGTCGATTCCGTGCCGTGTGTATATTTCACTGAGCAGTTCCTGCTGTTGTTTCCCTGATGGTGCTGTGATGGGCGTAACCTGGCGACCATCTTGATTCAACCCTGTGACAATAGTTCCCCAAATATTGTCACCATCATGCAAAGCCTGAAATACATAATTAAAGGGATAAATGCTTTAAATTGAGGATTGTTGCTTTATATGGTGGTTTCATGGTTTGGTTCAGATCAGTTACAGCCACATGTAGGTTATTAATCTGGAATGTTTATAAAAGTGTCATACCTGACTTAAGAGTTTGACTATGACAATCCCACATCCCTCTCCTCTGGTGTAACCATCAGCGTTTGCTGAAAAAGCGTGGCACTGTCCAGTGGGAGACAACATCTGAGCTTTGCTTAACTTAATAAAATATCCTGGGTGAATTGTCAGGTTCACCCCTCCACATATTGCCATAGAACAGTCACCTGAAAGTTGTTGATATAGACAAAGATTCAGAAAGAAACACATATATACATATGCTCTTGACGGGCAACAAAGGATATGAGACTAGTGATGAACACAGGTCAGCGTTTTAATGTCGAAATCCTTAATAAATGTGAAGGTGGATAAATGAAATCAGCTCATAACATGTTGACAGATTATTTCCCTCACATGGGGGACTGGATATCACATAACCTATCTCATGTTGAGATATATGGTAACATATGTGTCGGATTTGTTCTTTTTGAATAACTGAAATAGTTCGACTACCTTCTCTCATATAGTTTAGTGTATCGTCGAGTGGTGGTTCGTGCAATGCCATAAATGAGGGGAGGTCAAAAGGTTTTGAGAACTATCTAAACCTATTTATATTGTTATATTTATAAGTATTTATATTGTGATAACTGGAAGAGAGATACCTAACTCTTCTCATGGAGATCTCTAACACTGAATACAGTTCATGTCCTCACATTAGAGGGCACAATCCACGAGTACATACACGACCTGAAATGTACTGATTATATCCTGTTTCGAAATTTGAAGTCATTTGCCAATGATGAACTCGAAGCTACGATAGAAGCTTGGTTCATTGACCAATCAAAAGACATCTATTACCAGGGCATTGCAGCACAATTGGGTAAAGTGTATTGAACTGAAGGGAGTCTTACATGAACAACCTACTCTGTCAATTCTATATCACGTTCTCAAAACGTTTTGACCTCCACTCGTTATATCACTACACTGCTTGATATACTCATGATATTCTATACCAAGCTGCGCAGAGTACCCATGATGCTTCACTCGCCTCCTGATCAGCTTTGATTATCTACTATTCACATCTTGTCTGAATGCTAGTCATGTGAATCTTTACCCACCTGCTTTAAGTGCTAGTCCTGCCTGATGTAGGGCCACAAGGGATGAGGAACACGCTGTGTCTATGGTCATTGAAGGTCCTGTTAGGTTGTAAACGTAGGACACCCTGTTAGATATTATAGCCCTGGCCTGGCCTGTCACAGTGTGGTTGGTGACGTCTTGTGACTTGGTAGAGATATAATCCTGATAGTCCACCGCCATGGAACCTTTAATAGTAATAACTATATATAGGAGGAGGTATTCCACTTTGCGAGCATACTACTATCCAATGCGCAATGGATATGATAAAAAGTAACATATATCCATACAGATGTGATATTTACAAAGGAATGGAATATATTGTCACATCTTCCCTTGATATCTCTTCATCATACGTTTCCTCCTGGCTTCATCATTTGCATTTTATCAATCTTGTAAATCCATTATGCACTACTTTTCAATGTTATATATAGAGATATGGGAAAATGTGACAATGTATTCATGGCATTTACTGCAGAGTGGTGATAACGAATCCAATCAAATTCATGACTTCACTCAAAGGCTTATCCTTCCCTAATTCGATTCTGATTAAATTCCGATGTGAGGGTGAGGATGAGTTTAGTTTTACGCCGCACTCAGCAATATTCCAGCTATATGGCGGCGGTCTGTAAATAATAGAGTCTGGACCAGACAATTCAGTTATCAACAACATGAACATCGATCTGCGCAATTGGGAACCGATGACATGTCTCAACCAAGTCAGAGAGCCTGACCACCCGATCTCGTTAGTCGCCTCTTACAACAAGCACATCCGCCTTATATAGCAAGCATGGGTTGCTAAGGCCTATCCTACCCCGGGACCTTCAAGGGTCAATTCCGATATCTTTGGTACCAACGAACCTATGTAGACTCCCACTTTCTGTCCTGCGATTTGTTGTCTGGTCATGCCGGCGTCCTCCAACGCCATGTACGTGCACTCCAACACCTGCCGTTGCTGGGGGTCCATCTGGGCAGCCTCGGCTTCGTTGATTTTAAAAAGTTTGTTGTCGAAGTGATCGAAGCTGAAGAATCATATATCAGTTCTATATTATTTGCATATTTGTACCGAACAGTGGGTTTATGCTAAGTACAAATTCGTGCAAACCTTAACCTGGGCATTGCTTTACATTGGATTACTAACATTCTCTCTTAAGTAATTTATGCAAGCGTTTTGTGATTGACTGACATATAATACTTCTGTACTCACTTCTTCATTAGCCCCGCTTTCATAGAATAGCTTTTCCCTACAGCATTGACATCAGTGTCCAAGAAGGCATCCTTGTTCCACCTCTCATGGGGGATCTCAACCACATGGTTCTCTCCCTTTACGAGCACATCCCAATATTCCTCCAGGCAACTGGCACCGGGAAACCGGCACCCAATACCAACAATGGCCATTTCATCAGCCATTGCTCATATAAAAATTTCCAGCTGAAAAAAAAATAGAATTCACATTGTTTCTGTGAAGAGCAAATAAGCATATTGTAACAAGCAACAACAGAGGTTCCAAAGGAATGGTAGTACTGTAATATTCATACACGGTTCACCGGGATTATTTCGAATTCAATTTGACATAGTGGAAATGTGTGACATGGAGTGGTTAGGATATATGAAGTCTTTAAAAAAGTACATCCACTGAAATAAATTTAATCCTCGACTATCTATGTAAATAAGTCTATAGTGCTTCTCTCTAATTTAATCCTCAGCTGTTCATGTTCTTAAATCTATACTGCTACCCTCGAAACATCCGGCACCAGGCATTTATAAATGAAACCGAAATATCTTTAAAAGAAAAGGCTGAAGACGTTCTATGTGTCTCAGGGGGGACACTAAATGTTAAGTCAATGTTGTTTCCTCATGGCGTGATCCTGGCTAGCAGTTTACTTAAACTTATGTTGAAGCCAGGCGTATTATATCCATACTCTCGTCATTAGGGTATTAAAGATGAAAAAGGTTTAATAATGGTAAAAGTAGGCATATGACTATTTAGGGTTAACCGTTACCCACAAAACTGATAGGACTAGAGTTTATCTGAGCAAGTCATTAAAGCTCAATGAACGGTTAAGTCTTTAATTGGAAGTAATGCGTAAGTTTGATATTGTCCACCAAAACTTTGTGTAGAGGACAGTCTGTTTTGGCCTTTGGAGAATGTAGCAGAGTTACGTAAGATACTTCATGTATGAAGGACTGGCTTCAAATGCACCAGAAAGATTTCCATTTCAATGTCTTAATGCCACTGTTAACGGCCCACAGAAAATGCCCAATGTGGTCAACATTGCTATTTCTTTATGGCTTGGGCTTCGTTTGGTTTGCTGCACAAGATATAGGCGATACTAAATATATAAGAAGTTGCACATGGAGATGATTATATTTTAAATACAAAAAATATCTCAACATGTCCAAGCATGTCGTAATGTCTCAACAAAAATATAAGAACACTAAACCCAAACTTGTACAAACAAAAAACGCTCTGGCTATCGGAGAGGCCAATATGGGGGTTCACAACATCAGTTCAACACGAAGAGTGTTTGGATAGGTGACCGTGCTTGGCAGCTTGACTCCTGAGAGTTAATAGGACTTTAGTCCTGACCCACAGCGAAGCACATAGTACATGTGGTCTCACCTCGGGCCAGTTTGTTAAAAGTTGTATACCCAGCAGCAACATGGGTACCCGGTGGATTAAGTCATGAAACTAAACCTTTCCAGCGCCTAATAGGCAGTTTGAGTTATCTATCAGGGTAATAACTGTGCTGTGCCATTGATTGTAGCGCTATGTGATTACATAGTGAGGAATTTGACGCTATATACGTGTCATAAGAAATAAGGGAACCCCCGATTTGAACTTATAGTAGAAGGATTGATACATAAAAGTTGCGTGCTGATTGCATTCGAACTCATGTTTGAATCCACTTCCGACTGACATTACAAGTAGCACCATGCTCCCTGTACATGATACACGAGCAGGCAACCGCACATGCATTGGAGGCGATAAAATTGACGGTAAACCTGAACCTCTATCACTTGTGAAAATGTCCCCTCGACAGTACCTGACAAAGGAACAGAAATGGCAGGCCACTGGAATGCTAGAGCGTGCACAATCACAGAATGCTGTTGTCCGGTTCTTCAGAAAGTCCAAAATCGTTATTTCACGTCTCATCAACCTTTATTGTCAGACAAGGGACGTTAAAATGAGGACTGGTAGAGGAAGACGCCCTAAACCACCCACTAACAAGACACCTTCCACAGAACTATAGCTTTGAGGAATCGGTTTTTGTCACTGCCACAGATTTGAAGTAGTAATTCTTCAGCGCTTCACGGATACACATCAAATTCTACTGTAAGAAATAGGCTCCGAAGCAAAGTCAAGGCGTCTGTTCAAAGGCATAACCATGACGTCTACGTAATCAGTGGACTCATCAACGCCAGAAGTGGGGTTACAGGCAATGGCCAAATGTGATGTTCAGTGATGAATCCCGCTTTTGTTTGCGCTTCACGGATGATCGATCACGTTAGTGACGACGGCAAGGAGAGCGTTTTGCGAGAGCCACAGTACAGGAACACGATTCGTATGGAGCCGTCTCTGTCATGGTCTGGAGGGAGATTTCATTCAATACAAGGACCGATTTGGTTATTGATCCGGGTAATCTGACAGGCCAGCGGTATGTGGACGAGATTTTACAACCACATATTGTTCCCATGGCCCACAGGGCAGGTCGAAACTTTGTGTTTCAGGACGATAATGCACGCGCTCACAGCGCTCGTGTTCTTGCAGCAACAAGATGTTACAACATTACCCTCTCCAGCTAAATCCCCAGATCTGCCCCAAATCGAAAATTTATGGGATGTGTTAAGGCGTAGAGTGCGTCTCAGGGACCCTGCACCCGCCAATCTTGAAGCCAAAGGTAGAGCACTGCAACAAGAGTGGCGATTGATTCCAAGGGCGACAATCCGACGGTTGGTGTCCGGTATGCCTGCAATATGCCTGTATTGCTTCTCATAGTGGACACACTCGCTATTGACTATACCTGCCATACAAACTGTACAGTTGTACTGATTAAACCTAACGTGTTTCACAAAATCAAGGGGTTCCCTTATTTTTTGTGCCTAGTATATAGATGGACACATTATTGTTTCTAAGATCTGAGGTAGAATAGGCCTCCAGCAACCCATGCTTGTCGCAAGAGTCATCGATTCCCAATTGCGCAGATCGATACTCATGTTATTGATCACTTGATTGTCTGGTCCAGACTCGATTATTTACATACCGCCTCCATGATAGGCTAAACTCACACACTCTCTCTAAATGTTTGTAGGGGGTATACTGTCATAGACTAAATCATTTCAATAAGTTTCCTTAAAACTTCATTTATTCAAACAATCTATTTCATTCAATATAAGTCCAAAGTGCACCGAAATTCTATCCCCTTTGTCTATGTAATGTATTCGGCAAACATTCGGTGTATCCCCTTTTATCATAAACCCCCCTCCGGGCAGGACCCTTAATTCTCAAACGCTATCAATACATGTCAATTAACACCTCCCTACGTCGGCGAATCTTACGTATGTACATGTGCATGGGCCAGTGACCTTGCACAATGTGGCGTAATGGCCCTGTGTATAAAAACCTGACTGATATGGTCAGTCGACAGACCATCCAGTGAGACCATCCAGCGGGACCATCCAGCGAGACCAACCAGCAAGACCAACCATGGAGACTAGATCATCGACAGAAGTGGACGGATTGTGCGTCTAGTCGGGGTGTCGGCCAAGGCCGTCGCCCCACCTACGACTACGTCGATGATGAAGAATCGCCGTCGGACTTCTGAATGTGTGTGAGTGACAGAGCGGGTCTCCACATCGGGATCATTGGCCACTCAGTCCCGATGTGCGTTCTGTCACGTGTTTACCACTGTGTATACCATTTCGACCATCAGTCAACCAAACAATAATAAAATATGGCTGCTGCTGTCTTCATCTCTACCGCTGACTTTTGTCCACCGTTACTCTTGTCCACCATCCTAAACTACCACCCGAGAGCGACCACGACGACCGCTCTTGGACAGATGGTGGAGAATCCGGGTAATTGTATTGTTTTACATCCAGTTGCTCTACATCTAACTCAGATGAAACTGCAGAAACAAACGGACCAGCAATTTGTGGTTCATTGACATACACAAAATCAACAGCTAGGGAGACAGAATCGTCAACAAGCGAAGCAGAATGTGCTGTGATGTTTGTGACAGAGGTGGATGGTGCAGAGGAGGCTGAAAGCCTCTGCTGGCACTCATTAGTAGTGTGTGCTTTGGCTGTTTGTAAGTGGGTAGTCTGGTGCACTTTGGGCTTAGCAATACAGGATGAAGGGTCTGTTATTGCTGCAACATTGGTATTAACATGAGGGCAGGGGAGGGGATGGTATGTCATCAGTAACTGGAAGAGTTTGGGGTTCAGGATACTGAGTACGAGAAATGGCATCAGCATTTGCATTTGACTTTCCTGACCAGTGTATAACTTCAAAATCATAACCTTGTAGCACAAGTGACCATCTGCCAAGACGTCCAGAATCTTCTTTGAATTTATGAAGCCATGTCAAAGCTTTGTGATCTGTGTACACCTGAAATTTCTTTGATGCCAAATATACTCTAAAGTGTTTAATTCCTTCTACAACTGCTAAGCATTCTAAGTGTGTGACACCCCATTTTCTTTCTGCCGGATGTAAAGATCTGCCACCATAACATATGACATGTTCACGTCCCATGGAGTCCTTTTGACCTAGAATGTACCCAATGGAGGTATTTGATGCATCAGTGGTGAGAATGAATGGACGAGAGGAATCTGGATAAGCAAGAACTGGAGATGATGTAAGTTTTTGTTTAAGTGTAGTGAAGGCCAGTTCAGCTTTGTCTGACCAAATGAAGGGTGTATCCTTTTTGAGGAGATCATAAAGTGGTGAGGCAATTCCTGAGAAGTTTTGGACAAATTTTCTGTAATAACTGGCTAAACCCAAAAAGTGTCTAACGTCATGAACATTCTTTGGTTTGGGAATTTTATTGACCGCCTCAATTTTAGATTGATCTACTTTTATTCCATCCTTGTCAAAAATGTGACCTAAATATTGAACTTCTTTGGCTGCAAACTTACACTTACTAGCTTTTAAAGTAAGTCCAGCCTGTTTGATCTTTTGGAACACACATTCCAAATGGGTCAAATGTTCAGAGAAAGTTTTGGAAAATACAATCACATCATCCACATAGATCAAAATGTATTTCCAATTCATTTCTTTTAATGCTGCTGATATTGTGCTTTGGAATGCCATTGGGGCATTTTTAAGGCCGAAAGGGAGACGATTCCACTCAAATATGCCATCAGGAGTGATGAATGCCGATTTGTGTTTTGTGTCAGGATGGAGGGGAATCTGCCAGAAGCCACTAGCACAATCCAGAACACTAAAGAATTTTGCTTGACTTTCACCAACCGTATCTATGACGTCTTCAAAACGAATGAGAGGGAAGAAAATGGGCTTGGTGACAGAATTCAAACGTCTGTAGTCGACCGCAAAGCGATAGCTGTTGTCACGTTTGCGTACCATGACCACGGGAGAATGCCATTCAGATGAACTTGGGGAGATAATGTTGGCTTCCAACATTTCATCTATTTGTTTTGAACATTCTTTCCTGATTTCAGCACTTTGACGATAGAAGGGAAGTCTTACTAGTCTGGCATCACCTGTTTCTATTTTGTGCTGATGCAAATGAGTTGTACCTAGTTCAGACCAGTTTTGGGCAAAGGCAGATCTTTGAGAATTTAAAAAGGATAAGAGAATTTGTTTCTGTTCTGCGGAAAGATCGGATTCACTTAAATCAAAGGATATATCAGCTGTTGGTTGTGAATTTTGGTTGGGGGGGTGGATGAGTTGAGACATGAGGGGGTCCAAAGTTTTTGTGAGTGACTGGAGTGTGGGGTTGAGAAGGTCTGTGACTGGAAGGACCTATCTGTGAATTAAGTGATGGTGATGAGATGACTGTAGAGTGATATGGTAAAGAAGCATTGAACTGATGTGACATGTTGGACAGACTACCTGAGTGGTGACTGAGTACGCCACCTGAGTTGAGAGTAGGCCCTGAGGGTATGTGAGATGAATGACTGGAGTATGTATTGACCTGTGCAGGCATGTTGGATGTGGAGAACCTAGTGTCAGTGTCAGGTGTGTCTGACAGAACTGATACAGAGGAACTATCAATCTCTGACGTGGTTGCAAGGACTCTTTTAGTGTTTAAGTGGACATCTTTATCTGTTGGGTTCAGAAGTCTCATGTACACACCCTTTTTGGAGTCCCTTATAAGACACCTAGCACCTTGAAGTTTTGTTTTAGACAGTTCAGGAGCAGGTTCAAGTAAAAGGACAGCATCTCTTTTATTCCTAGAGATGAGAACAGGAACATCTACCTGGTGCTGGGCTGGAATAACCACTTGATGCTTACACCTAGCAAAACCAGCATTTGATTCAACCAAAGCAACAGTTATTAGACCGCCATGAATGTAAAGACATTTAGTAGATAGACAGACAGCGGCTCTGTTAGCTTCCAAAAAGTCCATGCCAAGGATGAGAGAGTGGTGAAGGGAGGAGAGGACATGAAACGTTTGAGATAGAAGAACAAGGTCCTGTTAACTGACCCTACAGTTCCAAAAGGCATCTCTTCCAAATTGTCAAGCAAATGGGCAGGTCCTTTCACTATAATTGATTTGGGTCCAAATCACACATTCAAGCTACAACATTCACACACAGCCAAAGTTCACAAGTCCCTCATTCACGCTAACAGGCTGAAAGCTTACACTGATCGAACCGAAGATCAGCACAATACCAAAGTTCCAAATGATGAGCAAGAGACTACATGTCCATCCTCAGCTATGCAGCAAACAGATGACTCTGAAGATGACACAATTCCAGAATCCTCACAATCAAATGACATCCTTAATTCTCCACCCACCCCTTCTACTTCTCAGACATATGATGTTGACATCCATCAAAGTCAAACATTCCCCGTTGATGCAATCCTTCGCTGCAAAATCATTAGGGGTAGGAAACACTACCAGGTCAAATGGACTGGAAATTCCAAAACCACCTGGGAGCCTGCTTCAAACCTCAGTTCCCATCTTCTCAAACACTTCCACAAGCACAAGACACATTCTGGACGTGCACGCAAACACAAACCTCGGTTTTTCAAGTAGTTCAAGAGGTGCCTCACACTCCTCAGTCTCTTAAAGATATTTCATTTGGTTCCTTAAATAATGTTTGACCAACCTTTCAACAGTTACGTAGTCTCTGTGTTTCATAAGTGCTAGGATTTGCATATGTTACTGCAGGACATTTTGCATCTCCAGGTCATCGTTGTTTTATTGGTTCCATTGCTTTCGTTTCTCTAAGGGTCTCCATGGAGTCTGATGTTACTTTGGCTACTGACTGTTTTCGCTCATCCTATCATGTGTTCAAGACCAGTTCAACGACTTAATTATGGAATCATCTACCAGCCAACCTCCAAAGTTCACTTTGCCACAGAGTTTTGGGTCCACACCTACGAAATCAAGCTTCCAGCAGTTCCAAGTATTCCCACAATGAGTGGCTGTCACCAGGGTGACAAAATTTGTCCACTCCTCAATCAGTTTCAAATGCATTTAAATGTTGTCAAAACCAAATGTGTTACGCAACTTAATGCAACTCATCAAAAAATCATGAAGCTCATCCCTGAAACCAGTCGCTCTACCTCCTCCCGCTCCAAAAGAGCAATTTTAAGTTTTGTTGGTTCTTTGTCTAAGACATTATTTGGAACAGCAACTACAAATGATGTCAACATACTTGCTCAGCACATTAATGCCCTCACAAAACATGACCTTAGTCTTGCAAACACCCTCAAACAACACTCTGCTCATATGTCATCATTCATGAAAGTCGTTGATATTCGCTTCAAAAATGCTGTGAAAGGCGTTAAAGCAAACCACGACTCTATTCAATTTACTGCCCTTGCCCTTGAGAAAAATGTTCAGTCCATTCAGTCATCCCTTGTAACAATGACATCACTTTTAATTGACCAGATTCAACAAGCATATATTGTAGAACATCAACTCGAGAAACTAAAGTTAAGTATCCATGATTTAGCCAAGCATAAATTGTCACCACTCCTCATTCCTCCTGAGATCCTACAACAGACTGTACACCACATTTCAAATCTTCTCTCCCAAAAGTACCCAACCTTCAAGATTCTGCAAACGACTCCCAACTATTATTATGCTAATGCTAAATTCATCTTTACCCGTTCAAAGTCCAATGTTTACATTTCAGTAAAATTTCCATTGTCCTCTATGATCCAGCCATATCAACTATACAAAATAATATCTCTACCCTTACCCATCAATGATACTTCCTCTCATGCTACACAACTTTTAGATATTCCAGATATTGTTGCAATTTCACAAGACCATCAAAGTTATGTTGAGCTCTCCAGTTCTATCATAGGCTCTTGCTTCGGTAATGACATATTGCTTCAGTGTCCCTTTTGTATTGCTGTCCATTCTACAACTATGCCTTCATGTGCTCTTGCCTTGTTTCAAAATACCAAATCTTCTGTAAAGGCTCTCTGTAATTTTCGTTACCTTACCAAACCCCAGATACTAGTGATAGATAGTAGTGATAGACTCTCATGTTCTCATATACAGGATTCCTTTTCTAAGGCTTGCTTGTAATGGCAGTCATCGAATGGTTACGGGTTGTTCCTTTTGTGTTCTGGAACTCCCTTGTTACTGCTCTTTATCAACTGAAGCATTTTCCTATCCAGCAGCCTTCTCATCTTGTAACAATTCCTCTAGGGACATCTCTAAACTTTTCCCTGTCAATCTAGCTTTACTTCAACACTTCTTTGATTCGTCTGCACTCTCAACAATTGCCGGAGATACAACGTTTCAGAAAGCCCTTAATTTTTCAATTCCAAAGTTTAATATATATTCACATGAGATGTCCGATATTTGGCAAACGACCACAAGGCACATCTTAGTCTGAAGCATGTTGCAGAGAGTGCCAAGAAAGATGAAACTATTTTTCAAACAATAACTGAACCCCTTCTTGATGGAAAAATTCCGGTTAAAACCACATGGCTGAATACAAATTTCCTCATTGCTACTAGTGCTAGTACTGTCTCTGGTATAACATCTATTTTGGCTCTGTGGATGTTCTTTAAAATTCGTTCACTTACTGCTGCCCTTATGTTGGTCACCCGGGCTGCCCCTGTCAAAGCTGTGATGCCTCCAGATCTCAGTTATATTGCTTCAACCACTCCTAGTGAAGGTGCATCTGACCTTGTGCTACGGGACCTAGCTGACTATCACGTGTCTATTCTTTTAGGATTGCTCACTGTAGCCATTGCTTCTGTCTTGCTCCTCTCTGTCGCCGAGGATCCGCTTCTCAGAATGGTCTCTGGCTAGAACTCACTACAGGTCCAGATTGTGTTACCGTCCCAGTCATATCTTTGACTCTTTGCCCTTCTTATTGGAACATTCAGCCACCTTACACCATTGACAACCTTCGTATCTCAGGTTATTTCTTCCCTACTCTATCTGTTGATTGGCCAGGATTCACCATTACAAACAACCTGACTACAACTTCCATTGTCATCCCCAACAACATAAGAATATCCTTCTTTAATCGTCGTCATCTTCGTAAGATTTTATCACAGCCTTTCAGTGCATACATTCTTCAAGTCCACAACAGTTTCTATCAGGTCCTTGGTCAGACAGACATGTCGTAGGCAATATTGTGTGGGCATTGCATTTGAGCAATACATTACATAGTGTATTTTTGTATTGTGTAGTCATTTAGATATCTTATGTTTGATGTGATTTGATGTCTTGCATTCATGTCTTTCTTTCACATAATCTTATTTTTGTATGATGTATACTGTTCTCAACATAAAAGCTTTTGAGGACAAAAGCTCCACGACGCCCAGGGGTATATCATAGTTCTAAAATACGCCATATTTTCCTCGGTCTTACATACATATATCTGAGTTTATAGAATAGAACTAAACAACCCAGTTTGTATATTTTTACTCAAAAACGAGAATACTGAACGCTGTATCTGTTATTGGTGATCTCCACTTTCCAGGTTATAAGATAATTAGCATTGTGTGTTAAGCTTTAAGATTACAGGTATGGTCCGTTCCAAGTATATTAATCCGTTAGTGAGATATGCGCTCGTCTTAATTACTAAGTTTCTTGATAAGCGTTATGTCCTAATCGTTAAGAATACATGTCCAGAGAGAAAAGGTAAAGATTACGCTATGATAACACACTCGCCGAGAAAACTGTTAGATAATTTTAGTCATTTCTGCATTCTCAAGTCTTTGAAGCTACGCTGGTAATCTCAAAATTCAGATAGGCAGCAGTGTAGATTAGTAACATTTGTTAGTATTGTTTAAGGATTACTCAGTTGAACGTGCGTCCATATCACTAACTCTGAGAGCATCGGTGGTATATATAACGGCCTTTATTCGGGGTACTTCACTCATGAAATGCACCGAATAAAGTCTGGCCACTAATTGACGCTTCTCTTGGTTATTTTGAAGGTAAGCCATGTTCATTTCATTCAATGTATGTTCCTAAATTAAGTTCTTGTTTTCTGTTTTCTGTTGCGTTCCATACTGTTAGTTTATACGATATACTGTCAATTAAACTATGCAGTATAGGCTAAGTACACCAGGGAATATTTTAGTTAGGTAAGACCATGTAGCACCACCCTAAATATGTAGTCTACGTCAAATAGCTTACAGTATAATTTAGTAGCGTCAGGCATAATCTAACTTTAGTAAATCAGATTTACCTATAATCGGGCTCGTGGAAGCAGAGAAATCATTGTGCACGTCTTGTATATTTTATTGCGTGTTTACAATCAAATGTATACCAGTGAATGTATTTCTAAATGGTTATTGTGTGCGTTTAATTCAAATATATTACATGACGTAACTATACTGTACACGCAAAAGTAGGGAGCGCGCATAAGCCTTGGTGTTGCATTCTGCTGCTCAATATTGCTACGATTTCAGTATTGTTAAGCTCTAATTATATATACGTTGAATACTTTCAATAACATGATGTTCGACATATGATCGTTTGTATCCCACGATAGTCTAGATGTAAAAATGTGGTCATATGATTCAACTAGCACACTGACGTGTATATTATTTGTGTATTTATATTGCGCCCTTTAAGTTGTGTTCCCTGTCATTTACGACCTCCACAAACAGAAGATTATTTTAGTTATTGACAACACATGTATTACTTATCTTACTAAAACGTTACCTCATCAGTCTCTATGCTTATTTGTCAGCTGCGCTGGCTTAACCTCCGTGTAATCCTTGCGATTGTTTATTGTAAGGTATTTTGTCAGTAAGGTTTGTGTAATCGTTAATTCACATGGCTTTCATATGTATTATTTGTACAAGTTTTGCTAATGTTTTATTATGTGATGACTCATGAAATGCACCGAATAAAGGTTGGCCACTAATTGATGCTTCTCTTGGTTATTTTGAAGGTGTGCGGGCCCAAGCTAATTCCCCGACAACAATTCTAGGTATTATAATTATCCTAGGCCACATATAAACCCTAAAAAGGTTACTATAAGGTCAAGGTTATTATAAATGGTGGAGGAAATCCTAGATGACCGGCGCAACACCCAATAATTACAGACAGAAGCTGAGAGGCCAAGAGCCAAGGTCCTTGCTGACCAGCCTGCTCAGTCCCGTTTCGGTGTCACAGCCGTCACCCATCCTTGTGTCTCCTGCTGTCATCTCCACGACTGCAGCATCTTCGACGACACCTGCTGCTACGTCGGCAGTAACAACTTCATCTGGTAACCCAATTATGGCCACTATGCCACATGTGAAACTCGAGGAGTTCTCCGGAACAGCAAATGGCCAGAGTTGGTGGCAGGACTTTCTAAACTTTTCAAACTTTTACTCCTTCAATGATGAACGGAAATGCCAACTCTTACCATTTTATCTTGAAGGAGAGGCAAAATTGTGGTATCGTGAACTACCTGATGGAGATAGGAATAACCTGACTCGCATAAAGGCGTCATTTGACCAACGCTTTTCCTCTCAAGCTGCGTTTGACGTGAGTGTGCTGCAGATTGCCCAGGCTGCTAACGAGACTGTCAGTAGCTATGTTACCAGGGTTCAAGCTGCTACGACACACCTCAACCTCCCTACTTCCGTTGTCGTGGCAATAGCAGTAAATGGTCTTCATTGTGAAATACGACAGATTGTTTACAATAAAGAACCTACCACCTTACAGGAAGTACGACATCAAGCAACATTGGCTGAAAAGTCCTTGTCAGCTAACCCAGTTGATGTCAATATTGCAGCAAAGGTGGACCAGCTCACCAACTTGGTTGCTACCTTGATAACCAAGGCAACGCCCACACCTCTGCAGGATACCGTGGTCGCATCAGCTACTGGACAACAAGACTTTTAAAGCAACGGACCTCTGGTGCAGAGGCGAAGACAGCCTCCACAGCTGCAGCCTCAGCAACTACCACCTCCCAATCAGCCACCACCACCGATGTCTGCTCATCCAGTGAACATGCCCACACAAGTGCATCGACCTGCAGTTCAACATCAACAGTACCAGCCCCCTCAGGCACAGTATCCACGGCGACCACGACTTCCGGTACCACCTCACCTCCACCAGAAATGCCATGGCTGTGGTATGTATTGCTCAAGTCGTTATGCATGCCCACACTTCAACACAGTATGTACTTATTGCAATAAGTTAGGACACCATGTTAGCGTTTGCCTCAGTGCTTATTATTCACAGAATAAGACATCTACACAATAGGGACTCGCGCCTGATTCTCGGGGCTCTGAGGTCAGGCACAAGAACTCTATGGCTCAAGAACACTGTTCTGACAAGGGTGAGGCAAGTGAAGACCCCAGCTCTTGTTGATACAGGTGCATCCATCAGCTGTGACTCACGCACGATTCCCCTACCCTAACTCGCAGCAAAGCAACAGTTTAGAAATGGTGGTTGACAAGAGCAGCGTCAACGTCGGGCGCCATGTTGGCGGAAGAACGAAGACATCAGACAGACAGCCGACCTGACTATCATCAACGAGACAGCAGTCCATAACCACCAGCCTTCACAAAATCACCGAAAACAACAAGACCTAGCAAAGTCCATGTGTGAATACAACAACTATCAACGTCATCCTTCAAGATCATAACAATACTCAAGATTCTTCATCAAGTGCTTCACGTCGTGCTCGTGTGACAGTGTATGTGAACTCTTGTTCGAACGTTCTCAAAACTTATGTGTTTATACGTTTCTCTCGGACATTCTTGTTCATGCAAGGTATGTGGAATCCTCTCCAAGCGCTCATGTTCATGTGTTTATATATGTCCCCTTTTCATTTACTGAGTACGTATTGCTATCTGTATGTGATGTTATGAGGCGTACATCTTTATTAGATTAAGTTTTTGAAGTCGGTTAGGCTCTTACTTTACTACATATCCTTTGCATGTACACATTTAATGCAGATCAACGCTATCTGCGGGTTCCGAGTCGTCCCACTCAAATCAGACTCCCGGTTTCAAGGATTTTTCTAACTATTTGTTCCTCTATAACTATCACTATGGACAATAGCTTATAGCGAGCTATGCAATACTGTAATTACTCTTCATGAAAACGTCTAAATCTTTATATGTGGTAATAGCAGTCGTAGAAGTATAATAAGTATGTCTCTCCAAGCTTATTTGATGGAGACTGTTTATCCAGTCTACATCCTACTTCTTCGTTTTGCCAACGTGTTTTGTGCTTAGTTATGATACTGGCGAAAATTTGGTATCTTTGTGCATAATACTTTCTATGATAACTGGCACACAATATACAATTCGCTAAAATATCTTTGAACCAATTTCACTTGAATTAATTTTTCATTACCGGTTTAGACTTTTGAAGTTGGTTAGGTTTATTTTTTTTCTCATGCCAATTCTACTTTTAGTGCAGATCACATCTACATCTGCTAGCCTTGTCGAGTCTAGGCTCACCAATATAAGACTCCCAATTTCAAAGATCTTACTGTTGTCATGAAAATATTACATTCAAATGCAAACGACGACGCATTACGCACATTCTGTTTTTGTTCCTGTAAGTCATACGTGTACTTATCAGTCAGTTATTCCGACTGTATGGGCGACCGCGAGCAGGAGTTTGCCGCTCGGTGGAAAGGTCCAATGTTTTATTTGTACGAGCTGGATAGCCGCTCACCTGTGTTTTTGTACGAGCTGGAATCTCCGCTCATCTGTATTTTGTGTATAAACGTCCAGTATTGTTATTGTTATGTTTCGCCTGACTAATGTTGACAATTCGATTCATATATTACTTTGACGTTCCTGTATATCTTATCTAATGCCATTACGATTATGTGACTTATGATCAATGCCTCTACCAGATATTGTCAACGCGTCAACGTTTCATGCAGTTTACCGTATACTTGTACATCCAATATTGTCATTATTTTCTAAAGGTGCTTTTGAGGACAAAAGCTCCACGACGTTCAGGGGTGTTGTCATAGACTAAATCATTTCAATAAGTTTCCTTAAAACTTCATTTATTCAAACAATCTATTTCTTTCAATATAAGTCCAAAGTGCACCGAAATTCTATCCCCTTTGTCTATGTAATGTATTCGGCAAACATTCGGTGTATCCCCTTTTATCATAAACCCCCCTCCGGGCAGGACCCTTAATTCTCAAACGCTATCAATACATGTCAATTAACACCTCCCTACGTCGGCGAATCTTACGTATGTACATGTGCATGGGCCAGTGACCTTGCACAATGTGGCGTAATGGCCCTGTGTATAAAAACCTGACTGATATGGTCAGTCGACAGACCATCCAGCGAGACCATCCAGCGAGACCAACCAGCAAGACCAACCATGGAGACTAGATCATCGACAGAAGTGGACGGATTGTGCGTCTAGTCGGGGTGTCGGCCAAGGCCGTCGCCCCACCTACGACTACGTCGACGATGAAGAATCGCCGTCGGACTTCTGAATGTGTGTGAGTGACAGAGCGGGTCTCCACATCGGGATCATTGGCCACTCAGTCCCGATGTGCGTTCTGTCACGTGTTTACCACTGTGTATACCATTTCGACCATCAGTCAACCAAACAATAATAAAATATGGCTGCTGCTGTCTTCATCTCTACTGCTGACTTTTGTCCACCGTTACTCTTGTCCACCATCCTAAACTACCACCCGAGAGCGACCACGACGACCGCTCTTGGACAATACCATACACGGCAACTGCATGACTGGCATTCTCGAAGCTGATAAGGGAATAAGAAAACATGCAAGTTTATGAATAACAACTTTTGACTTTTTGTGTGTAGCTTAGTCCGTATTTTCCGTTTTAAAACTTGCAAAATAGCTTTGGGGTAAATATGTCAAAATGTCCTTTTATGTGCATTATCATAAGTGTATCGATCATTACGAGATGGGACTTGGAATATTCAACAACTATCACACAGTCGTGTTAGGAGTAGAAGCCTGTGATCCTCGCACAACGTTCACTGCGCAGCTGCACATAACACCACATCGATGACCAGGGGACTGATAACAGAGCTGTGACAGATGGAACGCAGTGTGTGTAATTGGCAATCGGGACCTCAAGAAGGCATTCGTCAAAACACAGTGGTTATGCGGGTCAAACAGAGAAATTCCAGCTGCACTATGGGGATCAAAGTCGTGAAACCAGCTAGGCGTTTGTGTCGTACAGCTGAGATTGCCAAGCGAAATGTTCGACAGTGTATCGAAGTAAACAAATCCTGCCACACAGAGATGCCACACGGAGATGCCACACGGAGATCACAACATGGAATTATGCTTCTGATTAAAATTTGAAATGATCATCGTCCTCATGTTCAGAGACGAATGTCCGACAGGTTGCGACCCAGTTCCTACTGCCACTTTGACGTCTTTAATGTGAGTATTTGTTCACCTTTAGAAAGAGTGAGTGAGTGTGTGCGTTTAGTTTCACGCCGAGTAGTACAGACAATGGTGGTACGAGATCACAAATAAAGCTTTTGTCAGGCCCTTTGGTCCCCCTACCAGCGTATAGACCACTTTTGAATGCACAACCTGGTCCAATGCACAACCTGGTCGATTTCGACCAGAATCCTTGGCATGCGTTATTATCGCGTTCACCCTTGCTATGCTCAACACCTCATTGCCGCTGATTTTAATGGTGGTTTTCTTGTCGATGGCACGACCTATATTATACATGGTTTCGCGTTTGTCATTGCTAGAAGCCAATGTGATGTGAACTCCAGTCGAACCGTCCAAGGTATGATGACATTGAGGAATCAAACCAGTAGCGTTTGGTTCTAGTCTATCTTACTCTGGTTGTTGGCTATGGTCACCGACTGTGGCATGGCTTTGGCACCTAGAGGCTCTCTTAGCCATTTTGAAAGGATCTAACCCTCTTCCATACATTTGTTATATAGATAAAATATAAAAGTTTAATACAGATAATGGCCGAAGACGGTTTTGATATGGATGATTTGGGGGATGAAAGTACCCCGTCTCCGATCAGGAGACCTCGTTTGGCGGTGACACGCCCTTGAGCTCAAACAAAACGTCAACAATTATTATGATGGTTTAAAACGTGACACAAATTACGTTGATCTGAAGTACCAAAGTTATTCCAAATTTGAGATCGATGAGAATGGCACGCTGAAACTGAAAGCTCACCCAGAGGTCGATCTCGTGAACAAACGCAAGAGAAAACTGCTGCTTTGTTGACAATCTCCAGTCGCCATGGCCCCGACTTAATCTGTGAGGAATTTAACATGGTAGATTATGGTGGTGCATGCCCTAAGCTTCCTCCGAAGGCCATCTAAGAGCTACAAAACATCACGGTTCAACTCATCGCTGAAGATGATAGATCCCAACGTGCTAAAGAGGCATCAGACAACCTCGAGGAAATATTGGCCACGTACTGGAACAAACCTTATCCAGATTCAAATCCCAGTCTGAGAACTGCAAGGGTTAGACAATGCATTGCAAACCTTTCGTGGAGCACTTGTAAACAACATGGGAAGCTAAACGAAATCAGTGAGGGAATCGCTCATGAGAAAATAAAGGCGACGACGATCTGATAACCGTCATCGAAGAAAGATTGCGCTACTTGGAAGAAAGGAGACAGGACCATTTGGAAGCCGCTTCCTCGTTCCGAGAAAAATCTTCAATCTCAGATCAGCCATGTGCAGGAAACCATCAATCGAGTCCTGAATGAAGACACCACATTGACCAACGGGATCCGAATTCTAGGGATCACCATCCTCAGCGTTCTGACGGCATTTGGTTTCATCATATCGACCCTGGTCTTGCCCCTGACAGGGGCTACCGTAGGGTCTACACCAATCCCTCCCGACGAGGTTGATGTTAAAAGCTGGATAAAAACAACATCTCAGATCCCTCGGGGAAGCCCTGGCTAAACTTGCGGGTAAGGCCGCCAAAGCCCTGATCGGCATCCTTGGTAGAATCATCTCGTGGCTGCTCTGCATGCTTTCGATGTACCCAGCATAAACATTTTCCCATCATCACCTGGCCCTTGTTTGTAAAAATGGAAAAGTACAATGGCGGCAGAACGAAGTCGTTTTCACCATGGCAGTACAAGAAGTTAACCCGGGGCACCATCCCTGAGTTGGTAATATCGGTTTTAGATATAAACATAATCCTGTGAATATAGATTACCTTAGCATGACACTGCACATAGAATGACCAGCACACAAGGCCCCGGAAAATGCGTCAATGTTGGGATCTCCGACCGCGGGGACACACTCGGATTCAGCGACCCCGGAGTAGATGGTAAATTGTATGCCTTGCAGTTTAACAACAACATTTACAAACGCGTTGAAGTCCCCATCATTGGTGGTAGTGGTAGAAACCTAAGTGATATAGTCGATGCCTAGGCTCTCAACACTAGGTTTTGACCTGTTCCACATCGGTATACCCATCGTTCGGGGGCAAACTGCTCGACTTAAAAGATGATTCGAGCAACCCAACGGCCATCACCAAAAATATACCACATTCACTCGTCTTCACTGACAGCGACAAATGGGTGTTGTTTCTAGCTCAAGTTGATTGGTTTCTCAACAATACTCTCAGTTCCCCCCTACGTGTTCAAAGAAAACAAACACAACTACCTAAACAAAGTCGTGAAGAATGGAACCCTGCTCTTGGCTTACATACCAGCGCAGAAGCGTGGTGTAATCATCAGCCCAGTCTCGGGGATGGCGTCACACATGCTATCTAGTAAGCCTGGTAAGGACGACGTGGCATTGCAGTTGGTGTTACATGCCGCCGATTTTAATCGGCTGAGTGATTAAAATCTTGGAAGATTTACCTGCAAATTCCATGCTTCTCATTCAAGTCTACCTAGGGGAACCATCGCAGGACGAAGTTAGAAACCATGAAAGGAATCAAACCCCAGTGGCCCGAACAACATCAGTTTAACATTTGTACCATGTACATGCGGGTGGGTGCCGACTCCCACACCAGTCGGCAGGGAGTCACCGTGACCCTGGAAGACACGATATCACTCACCAAGATCGTCCTACCAAACAATATACACCTCATGGGGTTGAAGTGCACCCCTGAGAGGTTATCTTGTACACCCCTTACCTCTCTTTAAATGGCAGGCAGGTCGCTGAATTTAAAAATAGCGGTATCCTAATCGGGTCTTTCATTCCAGATAAGAGTTTAGAAATTCTCTTATTGGTTGATTCCAATAGCGATAATTGAGTTAAGGTTTGAGATGCCCAATCGTCGAGTGAATTATTTAACTATGGCGCAGAACTCACTCATGATAGATTCGCTCAAGGATACACTGGTATTGATGAGTACCATGATTGTATTGAGGGCCAACAACTTTTACCTGGGGTGATGATACACCTGAACATCACACACTGGTTCAAACCAGGCCCCATCATCACACAAATGTTGGACGACACACCACCGTTATCCTATGAAATAAACCCCCAGTGGGTGGCTCGTGTGAGCATAAATTTACAAATTAAACTCACACCTATTTCTGACGCCCATCTAAACCTTGTAAGTTGCAAATACATTGATAAAAATATCTCGTGTAACATATATTATACGCACAGCGTGGGGCTGTACGCAGATGCAGAGGAAAAAAGTCAATAAGACAATGGAAACCATAGACGGGTTTTGAGTGAAACAGATATGTGATGTAAAATGTGAGCTAGAACAAGACTGTGATAAGTGGACAGCGCTATACAAGAAATATCATAGAGCTTTCAATATCGTGGATGGGGCGGATATTGCTTTTATGACTACCAGCATGGGACTAGGGGCGGCGGGTGTTGGGGTGTTGACCACCATCGTGGCCTCACCTATAGTGCTGGGTATTGAAATATCAGCTGGGGTGATAGGGTTGGTAGGGCTGATGTTTCGGTTTGTATCCCGCAGACTGCATTGCAAGGCACTGAAACATGACGAGATCAGAGTTCTAGCCGAAGCAAAGCTGAACACGATGAGTGAGTGTATTTTCACTGACAGTAAGATCACAGAGGAGAAGTTTCGTTTGAACCTCTCGGAACTCTGAAAATATGAAAAAAAATGAAACAAGATATTCGGTCCAAGTCTTGTAAAAGCACTGTCATCAGCGAAGAAGGTTAAAAAGAATACATAGAACAAGGGTTACAACAAGCCCAACGATCCTTCTTTACGAAAACCAAAGAAATCATTGGAAATACACGTTAAACTGTTTCGCTGAGATCAACATATGTTGAAAGGCACAATACTGTCACCCAAGTAAAAAAATCCATTTTCCTGTCATGGCCAGGAAATTACTGTTTTGCGGTCACAGTGACGGGGGAAGTTCATTGTGCATTCAAAAGTAGTCTATACAGTGGCGGCGAGATCAAAGGGCCTGATAAAAAAAATTATTTATGAATAAATAAATAAATAAATAAATAAATAAATAAATAAATAAATAAATAAATAAATAAATACGGTCGTAAAAAATCGCATCTGGTCCAGACGGTCCAGTGATCAACAGCATAATCATTTCTCTACTAAATTGGAACTGATGACGCGTGTCAACCAAGTCAGCGAGCCTGACCACCCGATCTCGATAGTCGTCTCTTACGACAGATATGGATCACTGTAGATCCATTCTAACTCGGATAATCACTGTTGCATAGAAAGATTTGCAGTAACTGAGCGAGTTCAAACATCGATTTTGTAGTATTAGGATTTTGTTGTATTAGAATAACGCACCGTCCGTGGACAATAGAAAAGGTTTGAAAAAGGTGAATATAACAGAAACAAAATGTTTGCCAAAAGGAAGTTACAAATGATTCAATGCAGCGTTTTCCTGGAAGATGTAGGGACACCACCGAACTATCCCTTTCCTAGCATGTGATGCATGTTTTTATGTAGTAACTATAAGGTGATCGCACTATCTTTTAAGGTTAGTTTTATCAATAATTTGGTGCTTTTTATCATTTTCTAATATCAACTATACTTGTGTACAAATATATATACAATACAAAAAAGAAACTGTTTAGGAAACTATACTGAGGGAAATAGATAAGGGATCACATGAAAGGACAAGTGGTCCCTAAGTTCTTCCCAGGTTTCTTTACAAACTTTGTATCGCATAGCTTGTGACGAAACCTGGAAAAAATACAGGAGCACATGCCCTTTCCCTTATTTTTCCCTCAGTATATTTGACACAAACCAATCCATGCTGAATCCCAACACGGGGAATGGTTGCCGACGACAAAACGTTTGAAACAAAGAAACGTTGAACAAAAACATAACATTACACTCACTTTTGTAGTTTGTCATGAAATTGTGTATGGCCATGAGCTGAAGAATGTAACTACAAGCTTTGAAAGGCGACATCAGTGGCCTTCCCCTATAGACGACAAGAGAATGAAAAGACTGACAGGTCAACGGCACAGCACAATCGGCCGTTTACATGATGGGCATTTCAGCATGAGGTGGCAAGACACTACAGTGTGTCCAGACAGACCATCTCAAAACTGAGAACCGATATATCGTGCAATATCAGGCTAACATGCCTCAGAACAGCATTCACCCTCCTCCTCGTCATCATCATCATCATTCCCAGTGGGTCACCGCTGCCGCGCTGTTATCGATGCTCATGGTGGTGACGCCAGATACTGACATTTTACTCTCACCGAGGGGCTTTAATAGCCCCTTGTGGTTTTACCAAACACTTTCTTGATAATTATGTTTTGGAAATTAGTAAAGTGGTGATTTTTACCATAGTTGTCATGTTTGAATCAGTTATATGTACCCAGTATATAAACTCCAAAACACCATCTATAGCTCCGTTTGTCTAGAGTATATAAAGGTATGTAAAGGGATTACGTTTTTCACTTCCTGACTGATAGCAATACGTGAATGCTAAAGTTTCGTAAAACCAGTATACCTTTACATGAAGAGGGAATTACAAGATGAACAGCCGAGAATGATTACGGTAGAAAAATGTTTCACATTTAAACAATATCGTTATTGTCAGCGTGAGTTTAATTGAAACACAGAACTTTATGGATGGTAACTTCTTATTTATTGCAGAGCGACGTTTACACCGTTACCAAGGCAAAGATATCAAAGACGCATGACAGGCATGGCACAAAATGTAATTTTTAAAAATAATGAATATTTTTTTCTCTGATGATACAACTATGTATCTGAAGTGGGAAACCTATCTTTCGACTCTAAAAAACGTCAGCAAAACCCACTCAAACCCATGTATTCGTCGTGCAAAGTTACTGCCCAATCCGGCTTTACACGTGCAGTCGATCTCATGATCTACGCATCAAAGTTTTCTCCGTATGCACGTGTTTGCATTGGCCTCAAGAATTGGAAAAAAAAACACTTTTGAACCACAGTTCTAACAGTACTTTAAACGCCATGATGGTCAAATGTGCATCGTGAACGTGCCGTTGGCATGTTGCAAGCGGGAAGATCAGTTATTGACGTCGCAAGAGCAATGGGATGCAGCCGTCGTACTGTGTATGACTTGCGAGGGCGTCTACAACAAATTGGCACCACTCCTGATCGCCCAAGGTCGGGTCGTCCACGTGTGACGTCACGAGCAGAAGACCGTCAAATCGTTCTACGTCACCTACGTGACAGATTTCTGCCGGCTACACGAACCAGGACTGAGACGTTTAGAGGTCGACTGTCCTCACGGACCATTCGAAATCGGTTGCGGGGTGCCAATCTCCATTTGAATTTATATTTTTTTGACCTGACATTCTGTATACACATGTTTTGGAACGGCGGTGTAGCGTAGTGGAACTGATTGTGGCACTGTCAGTGTATCGAGTATATCCCACAGATCTCAGCAATGCGATAATAACAAATTAACCATCTTACGATCTCTTGATCTTTTATAGTGCCCTGAAGAAAGAATGTGAAGCTTCTTTTTTTACCCAGTATATGTCAGAGGAGTACATGCTACTGACAGATGACAATAGCCTGTATTGTAATTGTACGCGAATATACGTACTGTAAGTGTAGATTGTACTGCAACTAAGGTACCGTTCCTCGTGTATGGGTGTGGGGTGGGTTCGGTGGGCGGTTTACTAGCTTTGAAGTAGATATTTGTGATGTTTATAACAAGAAGTAAGGGCGGCACGCACTGAGTTTCAGGTTGACCGCATTTAAAGAATACCGGGCACAATCAGTGATGGTAAGCAAACGGGTAACACTAAACTGACAAATGGAAAATAAAGAAATTGTACCACTCATGTACGAAAAATGAAGCAGATTTTAGGGACTAGTTTACTGCATCCATGATACAATAATATAATGCAATACAATACTTTATGTCAACAATATATTCATTCATTCACATTATACATGCTTCACCACATAGATCATCACACAACCCCTCCACCCCTGGCATAAATTATGTACGATCCCTATGTGAATGATCTGCCTTCATGAATGGAATCATACACTCTTTCCTAAACGTTTTCCGTAATTGTAGCTATCATTAGGAATAACTCCACCCAGTTACCGTTAATGTCCCGGTCAGTGGATTGTTTGACGCTGTCAGTTAGTTTACTGTCCTCGAATTATAACAGGACTGTCTTCTCACAACGGTATCACAAAAAGGTATCACTGTACAATTAATGATTTCATGTAAGAATGCATTCATATTATTGGCGTCGTACAAAGATGTAATGCCTGGTATCACTGCTTTCACTGACAGTGTTGTTTTTTCGAAAACGATTGTTTTCTGAAGATATTTATGGCTTGGTTTGGTTTGGCAATAACTAGTTATTTATTACAATGCTATCTTATAAGAGGGTCATCGTACAATGATGTCCTATGCAAGTGCATCTCTTACAACATTTATAGTAATAAAGGATGTCTTTGTACAAAAGGTATTAGGTCATTGATATTTATCCTCGTAAGGGGTTACATAACACAATGAATCAATAGATAAGATTTACACCTTTTCACACTACTCACTTCAGGAATTTGAGGACTGAAGGCTTGAAATGGCACTGAATGTTTAGTTTAAACATTTACATTTCGAAATGCAAGAAATGAGGATCAGTGAACAAGCCAGAGGCGTATGCAAACTCCTCTTCCGTACAACATAGATAGAAGAAACTATAATGGTGATGACATCATAAAATAGTCATTTGGGGTTTAAACATATTTTCATTCATGGAAATGAATTGGTATTGGTGAACAAGCTCAAATGCTACTACATGAACTACGATTATAATGTGGCGTCATCGATATTGACTGATGAATGTATGAAATACAGCTATTCTCTAAGTATTCATAATAAAGAGTTATAATCGTGGACGGATTCAAGTATTTTCTGGTTTACTTTGCTTCCCTCCAAAATGGCACCCAAGTTATAACCGGTGGTGTAAAATGCAAATACAAACACTTATAATCATTTGATTGTTGATGGCAAGTGTAATCAACACAGTAATAAATTTCGTGTATCAATATACATTATGGCAGACTATTAAAAGCTACATGGCAAAATTATGTAATTATGTTTCTTATGGTTGCAGAATTATGGCGTTATATGTTTCATATCGTAGTATTTTACAAAAAGCAGGAACCTGATAAAAGTGTGAAGCTGTGCACTGATTTTCAACATTTCCATTTTCATTTTTCAGTCTGAGTTGGAATTACCATAAAGAACAGATTTTAAGTCAAAGCATTTAACAAAGTAATACAATTTGTAAGATCACGTGCAGAAGATGTCACACACTGAAAATTGCAATGTATGCACAAAACATTTAGAAATCTGGAGACTGGTGGGGTTTTTAAAGAATGTCAGTAACTTACCTTCGTCCGTTTGGCAAACTTCATGGATGAGCCCGAGGTGTATGTTTATATATGTATATCTAACTGTCTCAACATACATATAAGTATCATTTTGTCACGTGACACATTACGCATCCAATGTACTTGTTCTGATGTTAGATGTCACGTGTTCTACAAACAGTCTCTCCTTGATAACATTTTCGAGATGTGATCAAGTCAGGTATGAGAAAACGGATTGGTTAAAAGTAGTACCAACTTACTTGTGGAAATATTACGTAAGATCGAGTGTGGACCTTTAATGACGACTCGTGAGATTAAGTGTCTTATTTAGGCTACATAACCATGCCGTTATCCACTGAAGTATGTTTCTTTAGGCAAACTCACGCATTGCATGATGGGTGTCTGCTCCATGACCGTGATGCTGGAAAGAGCATTTAATTAATGAATGTCGGTTACTGAAGGGCATCACGGAGAGAGTTTGAATGATTTCCTTACGAGGAGAGATCATGACGTTTGGACAACATTATATACAATGAACAGTCAGGTTAGGTTACGAACTTTAATTTTTCACTATAGTCTTCATTCCGTTCAATACACTTTACTCATTTGTCCTTCAAGCTGGCAATGCCCTGGAATTAATAAGTCTTTTAACTGGTCCCTAATCCAAGTTTCTATTGTAGTTTGAGGTAGCTAAATAGGATATGTGTAACAGAACAGAACTTAGAAAACGTTTTCACAATACTTTCTCAAGATGGTAACAGCTGATGTCACTGAATAATATACAATGGACATTCAAGGAAGTAAAACCATTCTCACATCCATGGCTAAATAAATCACAATTAAGTGTACTCATCATATATCTTAATCTTGTGTGCAAACATTAAACGTCCTTATTTCATATGCGTGAGTTTAGTTTTACGCCGCACTCAGCAATATTTTAGCTATGTTGAGGTGGTCTGCAAATAATCGAGTCTGGACCAGACAATCCATCAACAACATGAGCATCCATCCGCGCAATTGGGAACCGATGACATGTATCAACCAAGTCCAGCAAGCCTGACCGCACTATCCCGTTAGTCGCCTCTTAAGACAAGCATAGTCGCCTTTTATGGCAAGCATGGGTTGCTGAAGGCCTATTCTACCCCGGGACCTTCACGGGTCTATTTCATATGACTAATATTTAGGTGCACAAATCTCTTTCAAGTGGATATAAGATTTAAATCATGCCAAAGACAGGCAAATTCTAATAGCTAAGGGAATATCATTCCACGTTGTAACTGCTGATAGAATTTAAAATGGATGTTGAGAACATCAGTCTTGTACATGGTTGGCTACAATTATTGGAGTTTCTTAACTGTTAGCTTGTCCGGTTGCTTACTACAGGTGAGAGTAAATCCTGAAGAAAAACTGGTGTTGTTCTATTTAGTAGGAATTTTGAAATGGTCCAATCATTTTAGATGACTTTTTTGGACAATGATTTCAATGTGGCCTACGAGACGAGAAGGTTAAGCCAAAATCACCTGTTTTTATATTGCAGCAATAAAAATTCAAATTTCTGTCCTTCCTGCCATCTTCAAAGTGAGTAATATAGCTCCTGTTTTTTACTTGTCTTTTTGTTTGGACTATTCCATTATAGTGCGCATTTAGCAGGTAGTAGCTAATCTGTTCACTGAACTGTAAATGTCGTCGTTTTAAGGCGTTTACGTACTGCTCAAGTCAAGTCAAAGTTTGTTCTCATGAGTCATATACATGACATAGAGTAAACAAATACAAACAATGAAACACATGTATTTGTTATATTAACGGAGCGTACGCGAACTGCTTGTCTGTGTAATGAGAGGAGACCTTAGCAAATCGTCTTCAAGTGAGACCTCAAATTTTGGAAAAAAATATAATGACACTGGGTGTCAGGTCGGGACTGCTGTACACGTGGGTCCTACTTCCGTTGGTAGTGTGAGGACATGAACTACATGTACTCATTTTCAGAATTCCTTCACACTACATTATGTTATCATTTGTCCTTCACATTTAGATACGCATTGTGAATGATGCGATGCGATGCGATGAAAATAGGTCCTGCTCCTATTTTAACGCATCGTTTTGGAAAATGCATGGGAAATTCCTTTAAAGACGTAATATATATTTACACGTGCTCATGAGTGATTTCAGCCACGTACCTTCTTCTGTTTTAAAATTGAAATGTAAGTTTCCATTAATATTAGCGCATTTCATATGATACACTTAGTGAAATAAACTAGCGTCCAAAAGAAACACCCCCAAAATAAAAATGATTGTAAATTGTCAAAATATTTGTCAATCAGTTTGAAAATTGCTAAAAACAGATCTCTCCAACACAATATGTACATTCCCAGTGAACACGCGCACTTGCATTCGAATTTTGTGAAAACAAATCAATTTACACGCGTAAGATGGAAATTGTGGAAGTAATGGAAGTTACGTTATTAAATTAGGGTGTAAAAGTGACCAGGTTTATCCTTTCACATCTTGTTATATCGATTGACAACCAGGACCATGCTTCGTTTAACAGCAGAGCAGGAAAAGTGAACAAGCGGTATCCTACAGATGGTTGCAACAGAAGAGCACGTGGCTGGGACCATGGGATGCTGCAAATCCACCATTACCATCACCAGCACACGTTTACGAGAGACTGGCAGCACAATAGACAGACCAAAGAGTGCTAGACTGAGGGTCACTATCACTGACCTCACCTGACGAACCGATATGTCACTGTGACGTCATCAGTCGCCAACAGCCTTAGACATCCAGTCAGCAGACAGTCTATGGTCACTGTTTAATGATCTTCCAAGGACATGAAGCTGACGCGCAAACGTCGACGTGCCAGTCTGAGATGGACCAGGACGGTGCTACAATGGCAATAGCGAAACTGGCACGGAGTGCTCTTCAGTGAATAAAGCAGGTTCCAGCTCTTCGCGAGCTCCAGCTGAGCATATCTCTTGACCAACTGGGACGTCGTATTCGGAAAAGCCAAAATCAGCTATTGACGAGGAACGCTTTGGCAGCTGCCCTCGAAGAGGAATGTCGTCAGATCCATAATCAAGATCATAATAAAGACAATCACACAAATATTCAAGTCTATCAATAGTTACTGAAACGGCATCCTCCGCTGAAAAAAACATTTGTACCAATACATACGTTAGATTCTCCTCCCAGTGAGATGCATACAGCCACTCCACGTTATGAAACACCCAAAAACCACAGTGTTGATAAGGTGTAAAACTTTCAAGCCTTGACCTGCCCGCAAATAATTTAGGCTTGACAAGCGGCGTAGTTTATCATCCAAAGGGAATTCACCATTTATTTTTGATAAATGAATTGATAATGATTTATTATCCTGAATTTTGATGACTTTCTTCATGTACATGTATACATTATAACACGACCGCCGGGCAGGTGATTTTGAGAATTTGTCAGTCCGTATTGAAAACAACCCATCCGAGTCGGTGGGGCAGGCAGGTATATGGAACGCTGTCACATATACACCCTCCATAATTGATTTTATATAAGAGATATCGCATTATGACATTCTCTTTTATTATATACGAGGTGGAGTATTCATCGTTCACACAAAACAGATAGTAGATCACTGTTAGTATTAACACATAGAATCCTTGAATAACATAAATGGACAAGGCTCAACTATTTTGGAATACCTAGCACTGTGCTTTAACGCATTCTGTGCGTCTGCCTTGAGGGGAAGTATTCACTGCATTTGCGACAATGCAAGATGGCAGTGTTTCTAAGCGATATCAACATGTGTATGTCAGCCTGTGGTTTCACGAGTGTAATCACCAGTGCTTCTTTCTCTTCACCCTAACTACAGTCACAAAGAAAAAAAACAAGCGGAATATTATAGAGATTTTGAAAATTGTCTTATATGAACTACAAACATCGCAATATAATGAATGTGGCAGTGCCTGTGACACCATAGGTGAATGCTAATTCCCAGCAAGTCAGTATATTCATATAGATAGTGTTGTCAGTTGTTTCATTATTGTATCACTGCAGAAGAAACGGGGTCTTACTGAAAAAATTTTCCGTAGGTTAAACATCTAATGCGTGATAATCTTACCTTTCTTGTGAGTGTAAAACGCGTACACTGGACTAAATCACTTTCGATTATCTGCCGAAAGAGATTCCATTCGGCTTAGAAGGGAAAATAGAGGTGAAATGTATATGTAAAACATTGCAGAAGAATATTTTACTGTCATCATTATAAGACACATTCATATAGTTGACGACTAACTTTTTCATCTTCCTGCAGTGTGAGTCTCGTAGTTTCATTGGTTTACCACTGGTAAACTAGGTATTGCAACTGTTAGACGTAATGTTATTCCGTGGGAAATTGAGCAAGATGATGTAATATTTACAGACAAGGATACAGTTCTTGAAAAATGAGATGTGACTTTGGTATCTATTTAAAAAAGACATCCCATCTGGTTTTGATGATAGTCATCTACGGACAAAGATCAGCTAACCACAAAAGTGTCAAAAGTGACCTGGGTTTCCCTATTTCCTGTGCTGACGTCGAGAGAGCAGATACACGTACTTGAAGTACCTTGTGCACTATTCTTATATTTGCTCAATACTCGCCCTAGTCAGAAGACACACAGACAGCCAGACTTTATTCAGAGTATATGGCCTCATGGCCAAGAACACATCACAATAGCGTTAATATGTCTGTACGGTGTGGTTGTATAATGAAATCATTTAAATACTTGGGTTCTCTTTTAAAAAGATAGCGGTATAATAAATCTCTACATGCTAACAACTTTTAGAATTTCATCCTTGTTGAATTACTGGTATACAAGGAAGGTACATTCAATTTCCCAAGAGATTCATAACATGGACAGATGAGAGTAATATCATATTCATCTTGTATCTCAACGTGTGCAGGTTATATCATTTATGTTACTATTGCTACATTGTCTGTACATTGTCAGGACTTTGAGATTATTAGACTGACATCTTAAAATATCTGAAACAATATATTTCAGCTTCAAAAACAGTTTTAATGGATCTAGAGAAGGAAAGATAATGTGACGTGTTTAGTCCTGTGTACCAGTCTTGGATATTTATTTCAACACAGCTTTTTCAATGCGGACATAAATAATGAAACATCGCCAAGTACCTGATTTATCCACACATATGAAACACCGGTTGTGTAGGAAACCCAAATCTGGCTACCATTTTCATCATGTTGCTTTAGCATTTGACAGCATGCTGCTGGATATCGTGAAGGGTGTTCGCGGATAAATATCTCATACACTTGCAATAATATCTTACGCAGAGGTTCTATCTGCCAGTATCCAACTCCAGCGAAAGTGTCGAGAGACTGTGTTCTGCACTGACCTGAGCGAATGCCTGACAACACGTTAGAATACATACATTCCAACACCTTATAGAACTTACCATGGACGTCGCATTATCCTCCTGTTTACAAAATCAAAAGCTTATTTGATGTCTGTGAAAGTCGCGTAGAAGCGGTGTTTAGGTTTCCTCAAGTATTTTTGATCAAGATCAGTGTAAAGATGTTATCAACCGTAGAATAGGTATTATGAAATCCTGCTTGTCCTTTTTCTAACAGTTTATTGAATTCAACGAATTGTCGCAGTCTGCATTGTAAAATAGATATGATACCTGTACCTATAACACTTAAAGGAGAAATTCCTCTATGATTATTTGAATTGGAAGAGTCACCGCTCTTATACAATGGCACAAAATACCAGTATTCCATGATTCCGGAATGATTCCGGTATCCACGATTATTGTAAACAATGTGTATAGATAAGGAGCTATAAATGAATCTAAAAACATCTGGTGGAATGCCACCAATTCCAGCGGATTCACCAGCTTTCACGGTGAAATGGCTTTAGTAACTTCATCTAGGCAGATCTGATCAGATTACTCTTCAGCCTCAACACAATCACTACAACCTACTGGGTCAGGCTGCAATCTGATCACTGGCATTGTACACACCATCTGACGTATCTGGATTAAGCAGATTTCTATAATACTCATACCGGCTACCAGGGTTAATCGTCTTTCCCACACTTTCAGACGAAGTAAGAGATTTAATTGTTTTCCAAAACGTTGATCTTGGCAGATTTACTCGCCCGAAAACACCTTTGTCAGCCCGTCTTTGCAGATATTGCAGCAAGAATGTGGTTGAACATGAAGTACACTTTTTGTTGATTGGAGTTTCTATTCGGATTTGCAATATGATTAGTGGATAAGAATAGAATCATTTCACCCATGTTTTCCAGTTTACGCCAATCGAGCAAACCGTGTTCCTCGTGTAGAATCTCCGGTTAGTATCGGAGAGCATGCAAAAGCGCCTTAGTAAGTGACTAGACAACAACAATCTGTTTGCAGACGAACAAAATGGATTCCGTGATAAACGTAGCTCACAGAAACACACTTATACACTTACGTATGTACATTGTTGTATTCGACTTTATGGTAGTATGCAAAGCCTTCTTCTTCACTCTGATGATATTGCCTTCACTGCACCCGATGACACTTTCCTTCAACGTATGTTGGACTGTGTGTGGAACCGATGTTAAAATTGCGCCTTAACATCAAGAGTTACATGAAGAAAACAAATGTCGTTTAATATCGGTCATCATCAAATCCACCATCAACCCCAAACCTAAACCCAAAACTACTAAGTCTGACTCAGCTCCTGTTTGTATCTCACTGCCTTACATTGGCAAAACATCACACCACATTAGCCGTCTACTCAAGCAACAAGCAGGCATCGGCACATACTTCACCACAGCCACACCCATCAAAACCATCATCAGGGCAAATGGTCGGAAACATCCCACAACAAAACAAGAGACTAAGGGTGTGGTATACAACATCAGCTGCAACTGTGGCAGCAACTACATTGGGGAAACATCCAGACCACTAAACGTTCGCATCAAAGAACACAAGACATCAACAAACACAGCAGACAAAACATCAGCCATTTCGGAACACATTACCAAACTTCCTGACCACAAAATCAATTGGGACACTATCGAAACACTCTCCAGCAACAAACATGAGTACAAGCAGAGAAAATTGGCCAAAGCTATTCACATACGCAGACACAACCCTTCTATAAACAGGGATTCGGGTATATTTCTACCTAACCAATTCGACACTTTAATCAAGAAATATTAATCTCTGACTTCCGTCACTAATCCTCTATTAATTGGTCTCCTCAACCCTGTATGATCTACCCCCATCCCTGGCTTCACACTAATTACTGGTTATGTCAACAACTCAAGTTATATCCTTTGATGTTTTTGTTATCTCATCTCCTCAATTATGTTGTTGTTATTGTTAATCTCCTCAGCAATATCTCATGTACCTGTATATAAACTGTTACACCTTGTCCTCCCATATGCTTGAAAATGGTATACGAATCCATACCGAAACGTCGCTATTGTGAAAAATCGAAAATCGTCGCTAAATTGAAAAAAGAAGTTCATCATCCATAAAATTTGTTCCGTCACCTGTGATTTCGTAGGCTTTGCCTGTGTAAGGTCAGCCTTTGGCCTAATCAATCATCAAAGAGAAGAAAGAAAGCGAGAAGGAGATATATCTTCTAGGTCAATCCCAGCAACAAAAGGAAATATCTTCATAAGGAGGATTAAAACACAGTATAGCTAGACTAGAATATAGTTTTGCTTAAACTGTATAGATACTTTAATTCAATGTCCTCCTCAGACGTATCTGAGAGACAACGAGCACTGTCTCGAATAATGCAGGGACAGTAATTTGATGCTCTGTGCACAGACTCAGCAACCTCAATATTTCCAAACGTTTACTGGCCCAAACGTTTAGAGATTGCTGTCTCCGTGTACACGCGAATAGAAGCGAGCCACTGCAAAGAAGGGTTTGCATTCGTCACTTCCAGCATATACCAGAGATAGCTTTGCTGATGACAAATGGACGTAGTTTTATATGCGGATTATCTTTACCTTCGATGACAAAGAATCTAGCCCATGAATCAACATTTTACATATATTTTTTCCTGGATTGCTAAACTTCATCTTAGCGCCTCTTTCTTGATAACGAGATTGTATCCATGATACGGCGCCCCTGCCCCCCAGCCACCATGGCATGCCCAAATGACATTGTTACATAACACCTGATATCCAATATGCTAACGTAAGAGACTCCCGTGAAGAACAACCTCCTCATGGTGGATGCTGGATAACGCTAACAGCTCTTCGCCCCCGTTCGTCACGTCCCCACAAATTAAAAAAAAAAAAAAGCTTTTGAGATAAATAGCTTATGAGATAAGTTTTGTAGGTGACGTATCTTTGTCCTCAACAACCAGAAATCTAGCCCATGAGCCAGCATGGTACTTCGTGTAGTTTAATCCTGTTCATCCAAACGGCTTTCCTTTCATTTCTTGTTGAACCAGATTGTTGTAGCTCCCCTTCTCCCTATCCACAACGGAATGTCAACACGGACGGTGTCATACACCGGATCTCCGAGAAGCTGACACCATGGATACAAGGGTGTTATACTCCGGTGAATACGACATGAATAGCGTCATTTATCTACCAATTTCACGGCAGACTGGTTCTGGCCTCGAGAAGAAAAACAGGAGACATACATCACTCAGAAGTCAGCATCGCTAGATTGGCCCATGAGCCAACGTCTTTTAGCATAGAACTCTAGGCAATTTTAACATATCAATAGTATGCACACAGGAAATCAAAATGGCAAATACTCAATAAGTTAAATGTGCAAAAAAAATGTAAGGATAGATAGAATCAGGCCCTTTCTACACCCATCTCTGTGAGTAAAGGCCAAAGTGGCGTGCTGGGCAAAAAGAACAATATTCCTGGCTTCTTCGTGATCCAAAGACACGAGGGCTTACCCATGGCACACAGACTGCACAATAGTCTCCTTGCACGACCGGCAATGGGGTTGCTATGGATCGATTCGAATCCGGGTCCACACGAGGAGGGCGAAGAGCTTATAGCGTTAACCAGAACGCATCACGAGGGGGTTGCTCTTCAAGGTGCCTTGTACAATGGGGATGGCAACTTTATGTACAAAGTAAATGCAAAATGCGAAATGGAAAGCAACCTGAAAAAAAACTGAAAGCAACAAAATACTCAGCAATCATGTCTAAGGAGACAACTCCGGCTGCAAAGAGCATCACTCTGTTCATGCGGTTGTATCCCATTAGTCATACGCAACTAGTCATACGGCACGGACAGGATTAATTAAAGCAAGGGTCAAGCTCCCTACCTTACACTTGACGCGTCCGCTTTTCTTGTATGAGAATAACTCGTTTAAACATATTTATTTTATGAAGCCTGGGTTGTTAAACAAGTATTTTATGCTTATATACATACCCATCCAGCAACATAACAATTTCAGAATCGAGATTGTTACAAATACACCCAAACAACTGACAACTCATGTGTTAATAAATAAATGAAGCATATGTTCATAAGTAAATGATGCAAAGATGCAGTTAACAATATGATGATACGTGTTGCAATGAAAACAAGCGAACATGCAGGCAAACACCAGTTCTAGCTTTTGCAATCAGAATGAAACTTGCCTAAGCATTTAGAAAATCGATTACTATCATTTTCTTGAAGTCATAAACAGATTTTAATATAACCATTTTAATATTATTGCTTTAAAACGTCTTACCACTTAAGATAGTATCTAGATCGTATCCGTAGATATAAACGATGGCATTTCGTCTGATTTCAGTATTTTTATAGTCCGTTCAACTCAAAGCGAACCGATGACTTGCAAACTAACTAACTCGAAAACTAATAAACATAAAATACTCAATTAAGCGCTCGTCATAATGAAAACATCAGATCAACACTGTGAGTTTTTTTGCAGAATTTATATCCTACAAATAAAAATGTTGTTTAACTAATACAGCAATTCATGCAGCACTTTACTGGACTTGCTAGTTGCTATCCCTTATCTTTTCCTGGCTGTTTCTCTTGAGACAGGGCAGGGAAGTATAGACTACGACCTTTACTTCATTCAAGGGGTGGTTTTGTGAGTAGTGACAGTATCGGTTGAAACTGAACATGTACAATCACAAGAGTATTACTGTCTCAACACTGACCTGTGTGTTTTTGTAGGGTGAAGGACAATTGCAACCCTACAATTCCAACCCATGACAAATGCCTCGCACTTATTTTACATTGATAGCGAGGAAAATTGCCACCGGAAAATTTCATGCAATTCTATTTGATGAAATTAATGGAGTTTGTCAATAAAAACAACTTTAGATGATGAACAGTCAACGGTTCTTGGTACATTCCTGGGTGGCAAATGTCAGCAAATATTGTATTTAAGATATTAAGGGTCAGCCCATATGTGACGTCTCTTTCACCATCGTTTGTTAAACGTTCACGGCCTGTTGCCACTTCAGGTTGTTATCGAGAAGTCGCTTCATAATATGAATGTATGGAATTTAGGTCTTTGCGAACAAAGCAAATAGATGAGTAGGTGCGTGCGTACGTGCGTGTGTTAATATAGATTTTCATTACATAAATAGTGAGTAGACCTATGATTGACCCGTTAAAGATTCAAATTAATTATTAAACTCTAACATGACCTAGTGTTATGTTTCATAAAATAAATGCGTAAATGAATTCAAATGAACCATAATTCATGCAATTAAGTGCTTTCTACTATCGACAACATGCATTGAATCTACAATCAACACAGAAGACTCAATAGAGTAGATAGGAAGCTGGAGACAAATAATTCCTATAAATTACCATCAAAATAGATATTGATAGGTTTAAAATTTAAATCATGCTCTTCAGATAGATTATTTAAAACGCTTGCTGCTGAAATCTGTTGAGACTATATACTCACAGTTTTGATAAATAAAAATTCTCTTACTGCAGTATATTTCACAATATGACCGAAATACTATTGGCGTGACTTAAATTAAACTCACTCTTTCGTCCACTTTAGCCTGCGTTAAAATGGCGCGAACCGATTTCAATATTCTTAACTTCGATATCTCATAGTTAACATACTTTGGTTGACTTGGTTGACACATGTCATCGGTTCCCAGTTGCGGAGATCGATGCTCATGTTGTTGATCATTGAATTGTCTGCTCCAGACTCGATTATTTACAGACCGCCGCATATAGCTAGAATATTGCTGACTGTGGCGTAAAACTAAACTCACTCACTCACTCCAACGTGTCATCTCACAAAATTTTTAGAAGAAATATGACCGAAATACTATTGGCGTGACTTATATACAGGTATATACTCAGTCATTTCCCGGAAGTTCGGGCACATACGACTATCGCCAACACTGTAGAATGCTCTCGCACTCTCCCGGTAGTAACATACAGAAAGTCAAGGGCAGATAATTTCCGGACAGCCTGCCTCCAAAATTTTAAAAATGCTGACCATCTATTATACGAAATGTGTCCCATCATAATTATTATTCAAAACACTACACGCTGTGGCCCAATATTGATTATTACTTAATTGATAACAAAATATACAGAAAATACACACTCGTAACAAAAGCATATATTAATACAATATAATGTAAATTTTCCCAAATTACCTGAATTCTTTGATTGACAGTGAAATGCGTTTCATATCAGAAACCTGTATAAATCGTCAAAATGGCGCATACAGATTTCAATGTTCTTAACTTCTATATCTCATAGTTTACGTACTTTAAATATATATTTGTATATCTGTACCGGCAAATTTCAGAGCGAAATAAATTTAGAAATACACATTTCTGGAAAAAATATTCAATATTCGTCGTAAATTAATCGTATTTACGATGTCATCCCATATCTTCCAACGTGTCATCTCAAAACATTTATAGAATAAAGCACTGGATCACTTGACCAGTAATTTATTTTTTCAAAAACTGACACACATCAAACGATGTGCAAAACTAGAACGTAGCATTGAAACTTTGACAACTCTGAGTAATATCAATTTTGCTCCTGCTTGGGTTAAAAAAAGATGTGATGTACAGCTGATTAAATATCTATATTGTATTTGTTTTGAGTGAAATGAATCTACACAGACGATTAATATTTTTATCCCGCAATTACAGTTGTTATAAAATCCAACTACATTGATTGTTACACTAGATCTGGTTTCTTTCGATTCTGTGAAAAGGAAAGTATTTGATGCATCTGTTGAGTTATCAGAATTATTCTTCTTGTAACGATAGACACAGAACAATAGCATGTTGATGCTATGACATACTGACATTTTATAACATTTCCCCGTTTGAGAATATTATTCAAAATTTATCGACCGTGAATCTGATGCACCAACGGCAATATTGCAAAGGGCAACTATTTAATAAAATTCGACAGCTACAGTTAATTACAGCTAACATTTATCAATTGAAGGAGATTAGAAAGTTACTTATGCTGTGTAATTTGTATTTTACTGAAATTTGAATCAATGTAGAAATGTAGTTTTCCAACTCGTACATATTTTACCTCCATGCCATATGGTACGAGCTTCCGGTTTCATCAAGGGTGGATACAATTACAAATATTGGGATTATTTTTCATGATCTGCATTTTCAGGTATTGAATCGTTTTGTTAGAATGTATCTCAGCTGAAATTCTGCTTATGAACGCGTATTTTCAAGCATCCTTCGTATCATTTCACATAACAAACGCGAGTTTTTTCGGCATCATGATTTTCCGTTGCTATGATCGTGCCTATTCATCCTCAGCTCGACCGCAGCATTGAAAGGATTAATCTTCAGATTTTATACATAGGAATCATTAATAAAGATAGAGGAAAAATTTCTGTTTCAATTAAAAACGTGCAGACACAGTAATACACTTTCACATAAATAGTAGCACGGGTACTTGACACTATTCCATCATGTCATTATTCAAGTAGACTGGAAATAATGGGTTAACATTTCTAGACATTACTGAATTGGTTATAGCTTGTTGAAATACATTAAGATGATATACCTATAAAATTTATTAAAACGCAAATTTACTTGATAACTGGGGCAATAAGACATACTAAACAGATTTCCCCACGTGGTTTAGTTATTTATGTAATTTTTAGACAGAAGAAGTGTGTGATTCTCTTAGTGATTGGTCGTTTTACACCAATTAAAGACTGAAACATCTGCTAGCTGTATATTGTCATATCTCAAATATTTATAAGCTGAAAACAGTTTTATGCTCAAACAATGAAAAACTATTGGTAACTTTATGTAATTACTTGTAAAAGGGTTTGTATTTGCAAAACGGGAACTATTCTTTTATTCACAAATGTGATAAACAAACGAAGGATTGGAATGTTATTTTACTTGAATTTGCTTGTAAATATCATTTTTAGATGCAGATTCCATATACTGACAATATGGGAAGAGCGCATCAAGTCTTTGGACAAAATAGCACCAGGGTGATCAAGTGGTATATATTATAAACAAATTCAGATCCTTACTCAAGTACTCACAAAACCACGCCCCTATTGTACGAACCAATATTAATACATCATAAAACCTCCTGGAACACAGCGTTCGAAATAATCGTCACCCGCATGCCCATTTATTGTATCGGACCGGTACTTCCAAATATCTGCAGTCCCTTGTGGCCCTCAGTAAACCCTCTGACTGTTGTTGGTTCGTTCTCATAACTGTTTTCTTTACAATCGCTCGAGAATCGTCCAGCATGTTACGATAACATGGTATCACATCCTGGTATTTCAGCGTATGCGCATGGGAATGTCAACACCAGTCTTAAACAAATATGCTTCACTCTCCACTAATTGATCTAGTAGAAACAGAGTGTATAGTGTTTTCTGTTTTGTCTTTATTGGTTTGACTGTCACATCATGGGCCCGCAGATTTCATTCAGGGCATACAGATTTTATTACCTGCGGGTAGCTGCTGACCCTGATGACCAAATGGCAAATATATGGCAAACACTGTTGGAACATGTACATACGTTCATGAAATCATTGACTGTCTACTTATTAATTTGATGTCATGCTTCATTTATAACGAACTTAGATATTGTCTGTGTGGGTGAATGTCTTTTAGGTTACACACTCGGGATTAATTATAGTCGTGAGAAGAAACATTGATCATAAGTAAATGTTTCTGGCAAATGGATGCCTTTTCAGGTACGTTCCAAAGCTGCCATACGAATCAAAGATCCCGATCATGTTGGCACCATTGAATGTCTTAGGTTAAAATAGCAGACATAAGACGGACATTTCCGATTTTAACGCATATGTTACAAAAAGACAAAGTTTTTAGTTAGATTATCTGTCTTGCCCCATATGTTTTGCCTCTTCATCAGTATATTACAGGTGTCATCGGTTGATCTTAAATCATGCACAGGTGTTTCCTTTGGTGATTCCAGGTTTGCACGAAAAGATGAGCAAGCTCGTCACAGGTTACCGGAACATTTGCTTGGAAGCATCTGGACGTGGCCATATGGCTGCATAAAGAACGTGTTTGTTACCATTTTATTCGAACAAGACTGTATACGTTAGCTGCTTCCATGCAACCACGACATATTCTGCAGTATTCTAATAAACCACAAAGAAGAAGGTTGCTAAAGATTTTCTTTAAATGTATCACATTTGCTATGCATAAAAATAGTTGGGTTTGGCTAGAATTGAAGTCTGTTTAATAACAAGGAGGACTTTTTAAGATATATTGTCTGAAAATTTACTATGAACATTTTTAATACGTACGGTATCTCATCCTGGTTAATTTAAGTTCAGACTTAACGCCTTTTGATAAATTACAGAAGACCATACACATGACATATATAAACCTAACATTTGAGTGTGTGATGACGTAGGCAGAAATAACACCCTCAGAGCGAGGCCGCCTCACCCGCTCAGCCACTGCCACTTACACTAAAATCAGAGTGTTACAACCGGTAGTCTAGACTACGGAATTTGTGTACCCCTCTCATTAGTTTAAAAAGGCACAGTCCCCACAATCGAAAAAATATTATTGCACAATGCCATAACCTTTGGCCGTGTTAGTTGTGTCTGTTTATTTACACTTATCAGAGCTGTACACAGTTTAGCAGTTTAGCCTGCCAGCTGTCCGACGTCCAGTTTTGAGGAAGTCGCGGTTAGGTGCCTGACTCTGAGGTTCTGGGTTCGAATTCCACCCGAGACTCAGGCCAACTACAGTACCAGATTCTGTACTTTGCTAAGTAAGTGTAATCCGAAATATACCATGTAATATGTTACATTTGACCACTGTCATTGTATATTCATTTATGTATTAGTGTATTTGTCAAAGTGACTTTGAAGACCATTAAATCATCTGATCTCTTAACATGTATCACAGACAAACGCAAAGAAACACGGGGCTCACAAAGAATTCGTGATCTCAATGATTTATTATTGGTTGATTCAAACATATTTTATTCAGAAGTGTGACCGGGATTGTGGACAACTTATGCAACTTAAAATATCCGCTCCCTAATATTTACATACGGACATTTTTTAATTATATACATCTAAGAAAAGCATAGAGAGAAGAGATAGGAAAATGAAAGAGAGGAAGGAAAGCACTTTATTATTGGTTAGACGTCCAGGAATATATTATCAGTGTTCTCTATCCATGTTTGTCTAAATATGCTTTATATGACTGACCAGGATATTATCGTTTGAACTGAATTGTTTGAGTTTCAAACAGCTATTTCAAAACGCTGAAATATTAACATAACCTCCACTGTCTGACACTGGTGTATTATCGACTGGATTGACAAGATAAACTGAACGAAGTAGGCATGCGGGGGTTGTCTCTAAGCGTAATGTTTTGGTGTTTTCCTATCTGTGTTATCTGTCACATAGCAACACCATTTCACAGTTTGCCGTGGTATGTTTCCACTGAAAAAAACAGCCATAAGGTCAGGTGGTTAAGGCGTTGGCGCGTAGACCTGGGTTCGATTCCCAACATAGGTACGCCTTGTAAAGCACATTTATGGTGTTCACCGCGGCAATATTGCTCGAATATTGCTAAAAACGTAAATAGGGCTCCCACGGGCCAGGGAAAAGTCAGGGAAGCTTGGCTTTTCTCTGAAAGTCAACGAAACATCAGAGAATATTGATATGTTTCCAAAAGTCTGGGAATAGTCAGGGATTTAATAGTCAGGGAAACAGTTGGGGTTTAGGTCGGGGAAATTTAGGGTTACTGTCAGGGAAAAATAAGACTCGCTAATCAGGTTGGTAGTAGCCAAAGTCAAAGATGCTTATTCAAGTTATTGTACTTACGGCTTCTACGGGCAACATAAGTATACACACAGCACATGTTTAGTTACCCCCCTTGTTAGGTGACTCGAGTATGACATGGAAATTTCAGGTTTACAATTTTCAGTCAGTAGTGTATGATTTGACCCTGAAACCCTGGCCATACACAGATGCAAGATAATTATAGGAAAAAAATGGTGTACAGTGATTTATTGACCTACCCGAACGTCAAGATTCATAATGACACCCCATGCACATGTAGAAGGCACCCACGTTGTGCACGTGCTTCCTATACATTGTGTTTGCGTGTGGTGATAACATGAAATGATGCTGTATGCACAGGATGAATGTCATTGTAACGTTCCTCAGTGAGTTTTCTTTCTACCAGATTTCAAAGTTCAGGTTCCCATGCTTTTTAAGAGTATATTACATTTCATTTTGGGAGGATAGCATGACAAAGGCAGTTAAAGGGTATTTTGACAGAAGACTAATGTGAATATAATTATTTAATAATGAATATTGTTTAGTGTATAGGTTGAGTGTATAGCCTGAATATTGTTGAGTGTATAGATTGAATATTGTTGAGTGTATAGCTTGAATATTGTTGAGTGTATAGACTGAATATTGTTGAGTGTGTAGCTTGAATATTGATGAGTGTATAGACTGAATTGTTGAGTGTATGGTTTGAATATTGATGAGTGTATAGCTTGAATATTGTTGAGTGTATAGCTTGAATATTGCTGAGTGTATAGCTTGAATATTGTTGAGTGTATAGACTGAATATTGTTGAGTGTATAGCTTGAATATTGTTGAGTGTATAGACTGAATATTGTTGAGTGTATAGCTTGAATATTGCTGAGTGTATAGACTGAATATTGTTGAGTGTGTAGCTTGAATATTGCTGAGTGTATAGACTGAATATTGTTGAGTGTGTAGCTTGAATATTGCTGAGTGTATAGACTGAATATTGTTGAGTGTGTAGCTTGAATATTGCTGAGTGTATAGGTTGAATATTGTTGAGTGTATAGCTTGAATATTGTTGAGTGTGTAGCTTGAATATTGCTGAGTGTATAGACTGAATATTGTTGAGTGTGTAGCTTGAATATTGCTGAGTGTATAGCTTGAATATTGCTGAGTGTATAGGTTGAATATTGTTGAGTGTATAGCTTGAATATTGTTGAGTGTGTAGCTTGAATATTGCTGAGTGTATAGACTGAATATTGTTGAGTGTGTAGCTTGAATATTGCTGAGTGTATAGCTTGAATATTGCTGAGTGTATAGCTTGAATATTGCTGAGTGTATAGCTTGAATATTGCTGAGTGTATAGCTTGAATATTGCTGAGTATATAGCTTGAATGTTTCATCTTCTACAGCTGGGTTACATGATGGACATATTCTTCCATGAAGCACAATCAGTTGGATGTGTGAATGAAACAGTTTGAAATATATATTTTTGGGTCAAAATGCCAAAATTGAACTGACATAGATGTAATACACGTCTTCTCAGCACGTGATTTAAAGTTCATTGTATGGGGAAACACTAGTTCGAGATAGGCATAGTGATTAGCAATAGATAATTGTTTGTCATGCAAAACATATATTTCATGAGAGACAACAAACCCACCGGATAATTGTCCATTCATTTGTAAACCGTCCCAAAATGTAATTAATAGTATCGTGACTATGGTGTGTGAATGCCTATTTTTATCTTCTAGTGTTCAGTGATATTGTAGCAGGAACGTCGAGGAAAAACGTCTTAGTCACAAATTGGTTATTGCATTACAGCAACTAAACTGTATGTACTTATGGTATGTGTAAAGGAAATATCTTGAAAGGGTGGTCAGGACTGGCTGAAACGGAAGAGGGATGCCAGGTTTCACACTTAAAGATCACGGGATCTAGGGGTGCAAATACATACATACACGCATTGGCTCTTTATAATGAAATCCCGTCATTAAAACTACTCATTTCGATCTTCAATTGTGCACAATTCTCAGCCGCAAACGAAATTTCAAGCAATCAAAACGGCGCGTCTCCGTGACGTAATATGAGGTATAGATATGAAGGCCTAAGCAGAATTCATCTACATTTCAGGGGGTAAACTATTTCGTTTACAGGTTTGTATAAACCTGAAATTGCGACAGCTGAAAAATGAAAGCTGTATGTTCTCACAATCTAATATCATTTAGATTTGTCTTCTGCTTTGCCTTGTTTCCTAGTTACAGTCCTTGTTTTCATAGATGATTCTGTCAAAATCACTTGGTGTCGCTTGGTTGTAACCCGTGTTAGGTGGTATAAACCTACATTTTTTGTCATCTTTCACTATAATTAGTGGTGACGCCACTTAGATTACCCGACAAAGGTCCCCATTTGGCATTTCTTGTGTCTGTGTCGATCAAGGATTAACTGAAAACACGCTGATTGATTAATTAATTTTGTGCGGATTTGTCAAAAGGTAGTGTTTATGTATGTACGTTTACTAATCTATACTGAATACACTCTGTCGTGTCTGTGTCTGTGTAAAAACAACACCAGTATTTCAAAGGATTAACTAAAGGATTATGGACATTATGCAAAACCTGAAACGATACATCACTTTTTCGTATGTTAAACTGTTACAAGACACACCACCTGGGAAATCTTAGTCTAAGTCTTTGCTGTATCACGATCTGAAATTGACTTATCCTTGGACGTACTGGCAAGTAAAGCCGATATAGTACTTCAAATTGTACTGATCTCTGACTCTAAATACAAAAATACATACTATTGTCAAATTCTCAAATCTCTCTTGCAAACATCCACTTTTGATATAAATAATTGAAATATGTGGTGTGCTTGCTAAGACGTTATCATCCTCTGTTGGTTACCAAGCCATGATGTAATCTCCGATAACACTATGGTCGATTTTTCTGCTAAAGCAGCACTCAACAAACGTGTGACACCATGTCTGATCCGATTACGAAGCTAGCATTAGACCGTACATACGTGATCTGATGCAGAAGAAGTGATTGAGTAGGTTGGGTTTTACGCCGCACTCAGAAATACTCCAGCTGTATGGCGGCGGTCTGTAAATAATGGAGTCTGGACCAGACAATCAGCGAGCCTGACCACCCAGTTCCGTTAGTCGCTCTTACGACAAGCATGGGTTATTCATGAATACCTGTTTAAAGGCGAGGATCCTCCGTTGTGTAGCCCTTTTGATGAATATATCACGGTGAAGCATGAGTTTTCCATCACAATAAAGGATCTTGTTAATGCTGATTATCATTTAACTATCGAATTTTTAAAAGAAATAGAATTATTTGATAAATTTTGATTTATTTGAGTCGTTTGTAAATAGATAAACGTTAATATTGGTAGTTTACATCAATAACTGAGGCTATTGACGATTGTATCCTCAAAGGAGGTTGTATTGTAAAGTTATTGTACTCTTGCGACTTGCAAGTCTTGCGAAGTCCCACAACATCCAAAGTAACTGTAGACCATCTACTATTTCTAATTGCAGTATATTATTTGCATTTATGACTAGATTATCAACATTATCAAAGACTGAAGGGGCATTGTAAATCCAGCTAGGGTCCATGCATGACGCAAATGTACTGTAGGTCCACATGGTGCCAAGTATGGTGATCTACCATCAGTTGTTGACAATATACAACCTATTTTTACATAGTATTGCCTTCTGTAATTAAATATTGTTGTACTGGATTTATAGCAATATCTGTGATATTCTAGGTTTTACTGTCTTCGCTGACAGGTTTTTAAAACACACCTCTATTATGCAATGAACTTTTTTCTCATGATATGACTGAAATATCGCCTGCGTGACTTAAAATCTTAACTCACCCAATCTCAGTCCGATGTGATACCGGTAAGTTTTATTGAAATCTTATCGATTACGTTTCACGCTATATGTTACTGTGTAACAGAATGTTTTTCCTTTTTGTTCACGAAATGGATTCTACGTCTTTGAGAGGAAAAAAATCTGTTTACATCACGTGCATGTGGTTGACAAATATCTATATACTTTCTGTTGATAAATGACTGCCTTGTTTCATTGTTACACTATCAGATGATCGGTAAAATGGCATAAAAGCGCGAATATATCAATGGCTATTTGAAGTGCACTATTTCACGAGAGACAAGTGTTAAGTTACAGGGAATTACATGTTGACTGAATTTCATATCCTTCTTCAGAATCCGTCAACATACTTTCATTAAAGGAGACATTAGCTATCAACCTCTTCAAGGCAGAGCGACGCTATGGGTGAGTGAAGTTGTCTCTAAATAGGGCCTTTTTCTAATAGCTTCGGTACTGAAAAAAACGAGTGCCTTTGAGGTGTTTACATTATCAATAAAAGATGTCACATCTTAACTCACTTTACTCTGTAAAACTTCAACGATTAAAAACCAGAAATAGCTGAAATATTATGGCTGTAAAAGATGGGCTAACGGTGTAAAATGTTTAATGGATCATTGTGCCCTTTCCACAAAAAGGGTATTCGAAAGCGTTGAAATACACCCTGCTTTCACCGACTTTATTCATTGTTTATTAGTGTTATTATTATAGCTGTTATTTACAAAACGTAAACACATATTGTACTTTTCAATTACAGGTGAATAAGGAGGAGGTTCAAATAAAAACATGGCTCAATGGTTCAGTGACCAATTCAGAAAGCTTGGAATTGGTTCCCACCCTATCAAACTCATTACGTTGTCATTAATCGTGACTGCTGGTCTGAGCTGTGGAATGTTGAAACTGACGTCGGAATCGAACACAGAAACTCTATATACTCCAGTGGGTAGTCAAGCCCCTAAGGACAGACAGACGATTCAGGCAGTATTTGAAGACGACTCTGGCAGCAATTACTTCCCTCGCTCATTGACAAAGTCCGATCTGTATGGGGATGTTATATTTTCAACTGTAAATGTTGTTGATGATGCCTCAATGTCAGCAATACGATTCTATATTGATTACATCAAGGATATAACTGTTACGATCAACAATGTCCAGTATTCCTACTCTGATGTATGTGCCAGACGAGATGGAAGGTGCTACAGATCTGGTGATACTTTCAACGGTTCTATTACTGTCGGTGTAACACATCCAGTATTCAACGATATAATTTGTCTTCAGTCTTAGGGAATGTCAAAGCAAAGGACGGTAAATTAGTTTCAGCAGGGTACCTGAAAGTAACCTTCCACCTGAGGCAGGATTCGGTCATTCTCCGTGCTGCAGCGATTGCCTGGGAAGATGAATTCATCAAAGTAATGTCAACTTTGAAACCTGAAAACATTACCATGAGCTAAGCTACATCGCACTCTTCCAACACCGGTGAGGAAATCACTTACTTATCAAGAACGTTCACGTTGATGATCACTTATGCAACAATAATTGGTGGTGGTGACATGGTGTCATCGAGGACGTGGGTTTCCTGGGCAGGTGTTCTGGTGGCTGGAATGGAGATTGCATCTTCCATTTGGTCTTGTTAGCCTCATTCTCTTCCCACAGAGGTTACTTGTCATATCTTCCTACGAACCTCTGTTCTAATACGGCCATATTTCTCGGTTCTCATAAAATCCCCTAACGGCAAAAATGGCAGCAGATTTATCTCTCTTTTTTCTGTCCAATTAGAACATGTGTTACACCGACTTAGATTCAACTTGACAAATGCAAGCAATGTGGAGGAACAAAAATGACATGACACATTTGAGTATCGCGCTCGGGAAGAGGTTCTAGTATTCACGATGCATCCGCGAATTACAGAGATCTTTCGAACGATCGCTTTTGAAACAAGGTCGCTGATTGCACTAGTAAATCTGATTGCCTCCAATCACAAGTCTTGAACACTCGCACCATGAAAGGGTCGTATTAGAACAGGGGTTACGTAGGAAGATGTGACAAGTAACCACTGTGGGAAGAGAATGTGTTAGCCTGTGTGGTATGAAGGTTGTCGACATTGTTGGGTCGATGCCATTTCTTGTCCAAGGTATCTGCAGAATTTCAAAATACACTTAAAACGCTTCTTGCGTTCACAAAGTAAAATAAAATAAAATATTAAACTTTTCATGAAAGTGTTGTTAGATGAAGTTTTAATACGTTTTTTTTTATAACAGGTATTGGTGTGAACGACATGTTCCTGCTGATGTCAAGTTGGGCGGACACCTACCCTCACCAAGACGAGTCTGTGGCAGACAGAATTGGGATGACGTTTGCTTCAGCTGGCATGGGCATCGCCATAACATCACTGACGGACCTTCTTGCCTTCAATACTGAAACATCGTCCGTTTTCATCAGCGTCCGCAACTTCTGTGTTTATACAGGTGTGAATTATCTTGAATGTAATCTTAAACTGATATATTCGCATTACTCCTATCAATACTTAATCATTGAAAGTTGATGGGGAGAGAATGTTCATTCATACTAAAGAGGGGGGGGGGGGGGGGTTAGTTATGCTCATCGTGCCACACATGAGACTACGTGCTAAAATGAATGGAGGAATCCATATTCCTCTTTTTATGAACGAGATGATTCATGCTTAAATATGTAATGTCATATATTGTGTATCATTCTGCAAATGTTCCCACATCTGTTTCCCTAGGGATGGCCGTCATTTTCTCCTACCTGTACCAGTGCTTCTTCTTTGCACCTTGCCTGAGTCTTCATGGCAGCCGAGTAGACGCTAGCCGACACTGTGTGACCTGCCTCAGAGTGAAAAGTCGGTTGAAATATAAGGAAGAGAACAAACATTGTCTCTACGTGTACAGTTGTGGCGGAAAACGTACTAAAGAAAGAGAGCAAGATGATATATGCGAGACTGGTACAAGGAAAAAATACTCCCAGGCATACTCCTTCATGTTGCTAGTAAAATAACAGGCACAGTTGTGTTTTAGCATGCCTTGATGTATATATATATATATATATATATATATATATATATATATATATATATATATATATATATATATATATATATATATTGTGGAGTCAACCTAAAGCAAGGTCCCATTTTACTCATACACAGATATCAAAGACACATACTTTCCCAGTACATTCCCATTTTCTTACATATTTGAAGACACAGTCAACTACTTGGAAAAGGACACAATAACACAAATTAACAAACTGCTCGCAGAAGCACAATCAGACAGTGACGTAAATTCACAGTCTTTAGTGTGTTGGTTGACGAATTACATAGATTCTTCCTATTTTGACGACACGAGTTTGACACAGTTTTTATCGGGAGCGCAATACTTTCTAAATGAAACACCGGCATTTAAAAACGACGTGGTTTTTGGCGGTGATCATATTACTGCTAGTAGCTGTTACGTGTTCTCTGATGACATCAAAGATTCTAATAAGCAGGCTCGGGTGATGACTCGGATGTGAGAGCTAGCAGATGGCTGTCCGCTATCAGTTTACCCTTACTACCCTGCCTTCATCTTCTTCGAGCAGTAGGTCGACATCCTACCCAGCACTCTCCAGACTGTTGGGTTAGCACTTGTCGTGATGACTGTGGTCACGTGTATCTTCATGTCACACTCACTCATGATAACACTAGTTGTTTTCAACATTGTGTCCATTATTACTTCCTGCATTTCTGGGATCTTAGCCTCAGCTCAGTCACTATGATCCATCTCATTATGTCTGTTGGTTTCTCTGTTGACTTCAGCGTCCATGTCTGCTCAGCCTTCATGCTTGGAGAAGGCAACACTCGTCATGAAAAAGCCAAATATGCTATTGTTCATGCTTCAGGTCCCGTACTAAATGGCGCCATCTCCTCTTTCCTTGGCGTCATCGTCCTGGTCTTTTCCGAGTCCTACATCTTCAAATCCTTCTTCAACATCATGCTCATGGTGACATTGTTGGGTATGCTGCATGCAGTGTTTCTTCTTCCCGTTGTCTTGTTCCTGGATGGACCACGGGGGTCCTTAGTTGGACCAAGGGAGTCACCAGGAAAAGCCACTGAAGCAAGTCGTTCGGCTAATTCACAACAAGCTGAAACAACAAATTAACATGCTTAACTTTCTGGAGTTCATATCTTGCTCTGAATTATGTATTTGATGTATGTGAAGCTCAGATACACACTGGCAACAAACATACATCAAAGAAAAAAATTGTACATATTATTCCTACTCTTACTGATATTGGCAGAACAATAGATTCCTCCTGAATTCAGCTCCTCAAAAGCGCTTTCGAAGATTGCATGAGGCCAGAAATGACAAGTCGACATATATGTTTTGGTGAATAGCAGGGCTTTAATCTGGAATTTAAAGGCAAGGTCACAGTAATTAGCCCAATTTAGATAGCACACCAGTAATCTCCAAAAGTAGAAGTACATGTAAGTATTTCCATTTTTTCCCCTTTCGTGAGTAGTTTGGCAGGTATGTTCTGCCATCAGTACGTCATGTCAAGAAGACTACCACATCGGTTGGTGCATCTACGGTATCAAACAGCCACAGCAACTGCTCAGACAAATCCTGGGTTGAAATTAACTTGTGGGTGAATGGGTGCATCCAGCCATACGCCGAATATTTCTTCACCGACCGGATGCCTAAGTTAGTACATATATATTTCTAATGAATTTAGAACTAGCTTTAGTCACGATATGCCGATGAATATTGCCGATGTAACTTAAACGCTTAACTCACTCACTCACCCTAATTTGGTACAGGCAGTTATCTACGGACAAAACTATGGCAGTACCCTGTTCCCAGATGAGTCCAGATCTCAAATGATGGTAGAGCAAAGATCTCCAGACGTCCAGGAGAACTTTTATTTATGTCGGATGAAAGTGCAATAATATTGGGTTGCATTACATATCAGTGGCGTATGCTACCGGAAAGACATTTGTGCAAAAGCAAGGATTGTTGAAGCGTTATATATAGTGCGCGTTTCAATTATCGTTGAGCGTTTTCGTAAATTATTAAAGAGAGTGTTAAAATCTTTCTCGTCGGTTCTTGACAGAATTAACATAATGTGAAGCTCACCTTGCGTTTATAGACATAGTCATATAACTAACACGAACAGCTTACACACGTGTGTAGACAAAGCTCAGTCGCCTTCCGTTCGGTCAGTACTAGTGGTGTGACGATTTATCGATGCCTGCTTTTAAATTACGCTGCTTGCACACTTCCTGTGCACAACAATGCAAAGGATCTGTCAGAAAGATTTGTGAACTTCTTCCCCAGCAAAATTTACAACATTCGCGCTGACCTAGAATGTAACCAGGGATCCTCCACCACAGGCGATCTGCAATTCGGCAGGGATGCACTTAACACCCTCAGGGACATCACAAGCCAGGAACTCAAAAAGACCATCGTCACTGCTAAGACTAAGACATCATCACTTGATGTTATACCAACATGGCTCACCAAATCAACCATTGACCATCTTTTGCTTCCTTTGCTCGATATATTCAACACTTCTTTCAACAGTGGTGAGCGCCCAGCGCCTACGAACAAGCCGTTATCACACCATTACTAAAGAAACCATCATTAGACCCTGATGACTTCAAAAATTACAGACCAGTTTCCAACATTTCCTTTGTCTCTAAATGCATGGAGCGAATTGTTGCCAAAAGACTAACCGACCATCTTAAAAAAGCACAAACATTTTGAAATATTTCAATCTGCGTACCAACCAAGACATAGTACGGAGACAGCTCTAGTCAAAGTACACAGTGACATCATGTCCGCTATGGACAGTCAAAAGGTATGCTCGTAACGCTGGTTGTTCTCCTTGACCTATCAAGTGCCTTTGATACATCGATCACAACATCCTCATTCAGCATCTCAACACCAGGACAGGGATCAGACGTACAGTTCTTAACTGGCTGAAATCTTACCTATCTGGCCGGTGCCAGTCTGTCAAGATTGGCACTGTTCTCTCGGATTCTATGCCACTCCGTTGTGGAGTGCCCCAGGGCTCGGTTCTTGGTCCTTTGCTGTTCAGTATTTACATTCTACCAATATGAGACATCATTAGGAAATATCCTGTGAACCTCCACCTCTATGCAGATGACAACCAGTTATATTTGTCTGCCGAGCCCAAGTATGCGAAACACTGTGCATTACAAATCCAAGAATGTATCGCAGAAATAAGAACCTGGATTGCGTTAAACTATCTGAAACTAAACGACAAAAAGACGGAGCTTTTAACCACCGGATCCCGACAGCAACTCCTGAAAGTACCACAGTCTCTCTGTCTCACAACTGGTGATGATGCTATCACACCTGCACGTTCAGCAAAAAAATTAGGCATCATTTTCGAGGAAACTATGTTGCCTCAACAACAAATCAGTGCCCTTTCCAAATCCTACTACTTTCATATCTTCAACATAAGGAAAATCCGTCTTTTGGACTGTAACACCGCTCAGTTACTCATGACAAATCTTGTAATCTCCAAGGTCGACTACTGCAACTCTCTCTACTTTAACATTCCTGGACATTTACTATCCAAACTGCAAAGAATTCAAAAATCTGCTGCATGAGTCGTTGCCCGTGTTCCCCGATATGACAGCATCACTCCCATTTTTGAACGTCTTCACTGGCTCCCAATATCCTTCAGAATCAACTTCAAGCTTCTCCTCTTCGCTCACAGCTGCGTCTACGATGATGACTTTCCCAAATATCTGAAGAACCTTGTGACTCTCCATGCTCCCAGCAGAGCAATCCGCTCCAGCAACTCCCTTCTTCTCTCCCAGCCATCCACCAAAACCACTATGGGTGACAGAGCCTTCTCAGTTGCAGCCCCACTACTCTGGAACAGACTTCCTATCACCATCAGAGAAATCAACTGTAAAGACTCTTTCAAAAAAGCCCTAAAACCCATCTGTTCACATTATCCCTCTCATAGGGTTTTCTTACTCTCACCTTTCAGCGCCGTTGAGCAAATACTTTTTTGGAAGCAGGCGCTATATAAATTCATTATTATTGTTATGTTTTACAGATTAAGATTAAAATGCAGCAGAGAGGGTTCGGGTGATCCTGGCACAGTCAGACTGGTAAAGCTCATCATCAGCTCAGGGCCCTCGCCCCCTCTACACGCAGCCCAGACAGCGAATGGGACTTCTCCCAGTAAACACTGTCTAGTCGAACCCACCAAGAACTTTTCGGAGAATATGGAGGCTCCCCACGCTACAGCCTTCTGCATTACCCAGATTGTCAGAAGGGCTGTGCTCCCGGTGGAGAACCCGGGCACTCTCCTGATCTGTGCCAAGAGATCAGGAGGTACCAAACCAAGGGCACCGAGAGCAATGGGGAGCCTGACGACAGTGTACTTGGGATGCAAGCGAGACATTTCAAAGGCGAGGTCCTCATATTTATCATGCTTTTCCTGAATCTTGCAAGTCACATTGCTGTCAAAAGGAACAGAAAATTCTATGATATAAATAATTTCATTGGCTTTATTAAAAAGGACAAGATCAGGTTTGTTGGCTGGAATTCGTCCCAGGCTGTATATTGGATTATTCCAGAGAAGCTTGAAAGCATCATTTTCCAGGACGCCCTGGACATGTTCAGGGTCGTACCATGGGTGGACCTTGGGGTCAAAGCCTCAGGCATGGCATAGACGATAGTAAAAGCAGTGAGCCATGCCATCATGTCTTTTAAGATATGCTGTTTGTGCCAAGGAAGGGCATCCACTGACAAGTCAGTTGGACAGTCTCTGTGAATTCATTGCAAAGACGACATTTCATATTGATATTTTCTTTAAGAATAACATTCTGGCGATTGCGTGTGGGAAGTGACTGGTCCTTAGCAGCAAAAAGGAAGCCCTCAGTTTCACATTTGAGACCAGCCGACTTCATCCAGGCAAAAGAGTCGGTTGGATTGCTGTTCTGTTCCACACACTGCATGTACACACGATGGTTTCTCAGACAGTTTCTCCACAAAGGACCGATTCTGGGCAGACTTGGTGAAGGACCTAACCTGGTTTACTCCCATCACTGTACCGTCCAGCAGTACATCGCCATCAACAAAATCAACTTCAAATTTCAAATTGTGTCCAACAACCTTGGCACGCTTAAAATACCTGTGGAATTCCTTGCTTTCATCGTGAGTCTTCACATGCATCACCAGAGGATCATCCGATAAATAAATATGTGCAAAAGTACACAATAAAATCCTGTCATAAACAGCTTCCACACTAATCAAACCACGTCCTCCAGAATTGATTGGCATACATAAACGATTAAGAGAGGAACGAGGGTGGTGTGCTCTGTTATCAGACATGATCCTTCTGGTCAGGCGGTCAAGACTCTGGATGTCTTGTTTTGTCCAATCAACTACTCCAAAGGAATAGGAGAGGAATGGCACAGCAAATGTACTGGTGGCTTTGATCTTGTTTCGAGCATTCAGCTCGGAGCTCCAAATTTTCTTTAAACGAGATTTATACTCGGCCCGAAGTTTATCTTGAATCTGGGCATACTGGAGCTTGTCTGGAACTTGCATTCCAAGATAGGTGTAGGCCTGATCCTCCACAAGATGCTCAATACCTCCTCCCCCTTGTAACTTGACCGATCCATCATTGGTTACCTTGCCACGTTTCAAATGAAGAATATTTCATTGGTGAAGAGTGTCACCCATAGCCCTGTTACTCTTTCTACGGATCTTCAAGCTGTTGCTGTTCGTCTGACCCTGCACATTACATTGTGCAGCTTGTATTTACCTCCTTCTTCTAATATTCAACAATCGGATCTTCAAAATCTGTATGATCAACTTCGAAGCCTTGTCTCATCATGGGCGAACTTAAAGGACACAACCCGCTTTGGGGTAGTCCTCACACAAATACTAAAGGAAAAATACTTGAGGAATTCATTTCAGATAACAATTTGTGTATTTTCAAATGATGACTCTACCACTTACCTACATCCAGCTACGGGATCATATTCTTCCCTGGACTTATCACTAACCGATTCCAACTTCTATAATGAATTTGAATGGCAGGTCCATGATGATCTATGTGGGAGTGATCACGTCCCTACCATTCTCAAAACAATCGACCCTGATGATGATCCACCTTTATCTAGAGGGAATTTTGCCAAGGCTGTTTGGTCATTATATGAAACATTATGTACTGATCTTTTACAACATGATGTTTCTGCGAACAGCGACGATCCAATACAATTGTTTTCTGATTTACTGAATGATATTGCTGATCAAGCTATACCCCAGTCCTCTGCAGTTCCACATATTCGTAAGCTATGGTTCAATAATGAAGTTAAACAGAAAGTGCAGGAAAAATGCAGAAAAGTATTTTCGGCGACACCCTACCGTACAGACTTAAAGACTTAATCTAGACAGACTTAAAATTTCCAATGCCAAAGCAAGACGCGCTTTTAAGCGAAATAAGCGTCAGTCTTGGCGAAATTATGTTTCTAAAATCAGTTCACGCACGCCTGTCTCAAAGGTTTGGAACATGATTCAAAGAATAAAGAGCAAAGGTTCTTAATCAACTGTTCACTATCTAAAGGATGGTGAAATTGTCTTAACTAATTGCAAATAATTGACATTGCAAATAAACTTGGTGAAACTCTCGAAAAACATTCATGCTCATCCAATTACCTCCCTGAGTTTCAAAAATACCAGAAGCAACAGGACAAGAAGAGATTAAATTTTACCTCGGAAAATGGTGAAGATTATAACCAGTTATTTTCGTTACATGAGCTCCAAACTGCTCTTGAGCAAGCTCATGATACAGCAACAGGACCTGATGATATCCACTATTAGCTCCTGAAGCATTTGCCCGATTCGTGTTTGGAATCGCTACTGAATATATTTGATATGATATGGACCACAGGGAGTTTCCGTCCGACTGATCCGTCTAACTACAGTCCAATCTCTTTAACGAGTTGTGTCTATAAAACCATGGAGCGAATGGTGAACAATAGATTAACATGGTATCTTGAAACCAATAATCTTATAACAAATATTCAATGTGGGTTCAGGAAAAATCGTAGTACCATTGATCATCTGGTGCGATTAGACTCCTTTGTTTTAAATGCTATAGTAAATAAACAACATGCAGTATCGATTTTCTTTGATCTTGAGAAAGCTTATGATACGACCTGCATGGCATTTTGAAGGATTTACATGAGTTTGGTTTGAGAGGCCGTTTGCCTCTTTTCATACCACTGTTTTTAAAAGACAGGCAATTTCAAGTCCGAGTGGGTTCAACCCTGTCTGATCATTATAATCAGGATCAGGGTGTCCCTCAAGGCAGTATTTTGTCTGTCATTTTATTTAGTATTAAAATCAACAGTTTATCCAAGGTTTTAAATGATTTAATTGATGGATCACTTTTTGTGGATGATTTTAATATTTCCTGTCGTGGTAAAATATGCATACCATTGAACGACAACTGCAGTTGTGTTTAAATAAAATAAATAAATGGTGTCTTGAGAATGGTTTTAAATTCTCAAAGTCGAAAACTAATTGTGTACACTTTTGTAGGAAGTATAAACCGCATAATAACCCTGAACTATATTTAAACGGCACTGTTATCAAAGTCGTAAAGGAGGCAAAATTCCTGGGTCTAATATTTGATTCTCACGTAACCTTCTTATCTCATATTAAATCTTTTAAAGCTAAATGCCTGAAAGCACTGGATTTGTTAAAGGTTGTTTCAAATTCAAAGTGGTGTGGGGATCAAAAAACCCTTCTTCACTTATACACATCATTGATAAGGTCTAAACTTGATTATGGATCCATCGTCTGTGGTGGAGCTTGCAAAAGCAACCTAAAACTTTTAGATTCTGTCCACCACCAAGGTCTAAGACTTTGTCTTGGGTCTTTCAAAACTTCACCTGTTGACAGCCTTTATGTCGAGGCTGATGAGCCATCTCTTGACCAACGTCGTATAAAACGCCGTATCTTTACAGTATATCACAAAACTATGTTCCAATGAGTCAAACCCTGCATATGTCTGTGTCTTCAATCCTCTCTATGAGGATTTATACAATAAGAAATCCTCTCTCGTTCCGCCTCTTGGTTTAAGAATGAAACCACTTATTTCTGCTGCCGGCATTGAACTGGATGACATAGCTCCTTCCCGTCTTCTTTCTTCTCCTCCTTGGCAATTGGTTAGACCACAGGTCGACCTAGCATTAACATCATTCAAACAATCAGAAACAAATGAATTACAATATAAACAAGAACATAATCAATTAAAACATAGATATATCAATTATAAATCCTTATTTACAGATGGGTCCAAGGATGGTGGCGCAGTGGCATGTGCCACTGTCATTGGATCCGGAACAATATCTTCTCGATTACCGGATAACAGCTCTATTTTCACAGCTGAAGCCAACGCCATATTAACGGCTCTTAAATATATTCAAAGACACCCTAAACATAAAGGGTATATAACCTATTCAGACTCTCTTTCTTGCCTTCAGGCAATTAAAAATATTTCTTGCAAACATCCACTTTTAATTGAAATTATTGAATTGCATAATGATCTTGCTACTGGCCAAAATGACATCGTCTTCTGTTGGTTACCCAGCCATGTTGGTATCTCAGGTAACACTTTGGCCGATCTTGCTGCTAAGGCAACACTACATAAATCTGTGACACCACTTCTTATTCCATACACTGATTATGAAGCTACCATTACATCTTACATCCGTGATCTGATGCAGATGAGGTGGGACACTCAAGTAGGTATCAATACATTTCATGAAATCAAACCATATATTGGTTACACCTACTTGGGCTGTCAGTCCAGATTTGAAGAGGTTATTTTACGACGATGTCGTATTGGCCACACAAAATATACACATAAATATTTGCTGAAAGGTGAGGATCCTCCGTTTTGTATCCCTTGTGATGAAAGAATCACAGTCAAGCATATCTTGCTTGACTGTGTTGAGTATTCTATCACCAGGGATAACTATTATAAATCACGAACTATGAAGGATGTTTTTAGTAATGTTAGTTCTCATTTAATCATAGCGTTTTTAAAAGAATTAGATCTGTTATGTGACTTGTAAATAGATAAATGTTTTATGATTGGAAGTTGAATTAGCAGCTAGGATTGTTAGTGGCTGTATCCTCGAAGGGGGTTGAAGTACCGTAAAATTATTGTCCTCCTGAGATGGTAATTAAGTCCCAAAACAGTTAAAGTCAAATTTAATCTTCCACTTTTATAGCCGTAGAATATGTGTCTTTTTAAATTGTGGCTAATCTTGCATACAGTCGCCAGCAGCTGGGGGAATGGTGTAAATCCAGCTAGGGACCATGCAGGTAGCAGTAATACTGTAAGTCCCCATGGTCCCTAGTATGGTGATCTACCGTAAGTTGTTGGCAATCTATAGCCCGTTTTTATATTGTATTAAACTGCTTCAGATGTCATTACTAGTTTTAAATGAATGTCAGTGATACAGTAGTGGTTTTGCTGTTCTTTGTCTACAGTCTTTAGATTATTTCAAGTATTCTTGATATATATCATGGATGTTTTGTGTTGTTCTCCTCACGATATGGCTCCGATATTGCCGATGTGACGATAAATATTAACACACTCACTCAATACAATCTGGAAATACTTTATATCTCCATGTTATTGTACATATAATGTGAATTAGCGACAGTGGTTGGGCATGGTTTAAGCAAACATGTGATTTATTTACGTGTTTTGTATGGCGGTCGTTTATATTCACTTGACCTTTCAGGGACCATGCAGGAAGCAAAAGCACTGTAACTCTCCATGGTCCCTGTCATTGCCTTCAGTTGGTGGCAATCTATAACCTGTTTTTCACATTGTCTTGTTATATCTAGTTAAAATGTTTTAGACTTAATAACTAGTTTTAAATGGATATCTGTGGTACAATATTAGTTTTGCTGGTCTTCGTCAACACGGCTTTAATTTCTGATTTTGTTGACTAATATAATATAATTATTGATTGTTCTCGTCACGATATGACTGAAATATTTGACCTTTCAGTATTTCCACAATCATTTCAAAATGCCAAACTACCTGTGTTGATATGTAAAGTAATTTAGTCTTCCTCCGTGTCTCCATAATGGATGATCGAATTATCTTTTGAAACTTCTGGCTTGACCATTGTATGATTAGGGCATGTCATGAAAATATTGATAAATAGGAAAGTTTATTGTCTTTAACGCATAGTAATTCATAATCTGATTATTTATAAATTTGTTATTAGACTTTTATTCTAAATCGCAAATTTCTTTTATAATTAAAATAATTTTGTGTTTGTGTGAATTTAACACTTGTACCAAATTGCTGCATAACTTCTGCCTGAGCGGTTCCCTGGCTGCTGAGTCATGACTGTAACAGGGATTCAATAAAAAACAGAAAAATAAATAAGTCTGTCTACAAATTTAGAATGGGCGAGGACTCTGTAGAGATGAATACTCCTAGAAGTATTTAGGTATCTATTTACACGAAAATCTTGACCTACATTTTGTGTATCGGTTCACGACATGAAAACATGACTTGCTGTAGGTGTAAATCCGTTTATTTGTTAACCAAGGAAGAGAACACTGGGGGCTTCTCAGGCTCGATCCCACGTTCGCCAAACACATATATGGGGTATATCCAGTTGTTTCTTGCTTTGTGGAGTTGTAGGCATAAACAAGAGATCCCACATGAGTGAAACACATCATCATCCTTGATATCGCCAGGGTATGCGTTAAGGTAAATCTCCACTATATATACCCTGGATGTATCTTGTTACGAAAGTGTAATTTGTACTATTATTAATTAAGTGATAGTTATTATAGGTCACAATGTTTAGAGTTTTGAGTGATAGTTATTATAGGTCACAATGTTTAGAGTTTTGAGTGATAGTTATTACTGGGTCACAATGTTTAGAGTTTAGAGTGATAGTTATTATTGGGTCACAATGTTTGGAGTTTTGAGTGATAGTTATTATAGGTCACAATGTTTGGAGTTTTGAGTGACAGTTATTATTGGGTCACAATGTTTAGAGTTTTGAGTGATAGTTATTACTGGGTCACAATGTTTAGAGTTTAGAGTGATAGTTATTATTGGGTCACAATGTTTAGAGTTTTGAGTGACAGTTATTATTGGGTCACAATGTTTAGAGTTTTGAGTGATAGTTATTATTGGGTCACAATGTTTAGAGTTTTGAGTGATAGTTATTACTGGGTCACAATGTTTAGAGTTTTGAATGATAGTTATTATTGGGTCACAATGTTTAGAGTTTTGAGTGATAGTTATTATTGGGTCACAATGTTTAGAGTTTTGAGTGCTAGTTATTACTGGGTCACAATGTTTAGAGTTTTGAGTGACAGTTATTATAGGTCACAATGTTTAGAGTTTTGAGTGATAGTTATTATTGGGTCACAATGTTTAGAGTTTTGAGTGATAGTTATTATAGGTCACAATGTTTAGAGTTTTGAGTGATAGTTATTATTGGGTCACAATGTTTAGAGTTTTGAGTGACAGTTATTATTGGGTCACAATGTTTAGAGTTTTGAGTGATAGTTATTATAGGTCACAATGTTTAGAGTTTTGAGTGATAGTTATTATAGGTCACAATGTTTAGAGTTTTGAGTGATAGTTATTATTGGGTCACAATGTTTAGAGTTTTGAGTGATAGTTATTATAGGTCACAATGTTTAGAGTTTTGAGTGATAGTTATTATAGGTCACAATGTTTGGAGTTTTGAGTGATAGTTATTATAGGTCACAATGTTTAGAGTTTTGAGTGATAGTTATTATAGGTCACAATGTTTAGAGTTTTGAGTGATAGTTATTATAGGTCACAATGTTTAGAGTTTTGAGTGATAGTTATTATAGGTCACAATGTTTAGAGTTTTGAGTGACAGTTATTATTGGGTCACAATGTTTAGAGTTTTGAGTGACAGTTATTATGGGTCACAATGTTTGGAGTTTTGAGTGATAGTTATTATGGGTCACAATGTTTAGAGTTTTGAGTGATAGTTATTATTGGGTCACAATGTTTGGAGTTTTGAATGATAGTTATTATGGGTCACAATGTTTAGAGTTTTGAGTGATAGTTATTATGGGTCACAATGTTTAGAGTTTTGAGTGATAGTTATTATGGGTCACAATGTTTAGAGTTTTGAGTGATAGTTATTATTGGGTCACAATGTTTAGAGTTTTGAGTGATAGTTATTATGGGTCACAATGTTTAGAGTTTTGAGTGATAGTTATTATTGGGTCACAATGTTTAGAGTTTTGAATGATAGTTATTATGGGTCACAATGTTTAGAGTTTTGAGTGATAGTTATTATTGGGTCACAATGTTTAGAGTTTTGAGTGATAGTTATTATTGGGTCACAATGCTTAGAGTTTTGAGTGATAGTTATTATAGGTCACAATGTTTAGAGTTTTGAGTGATAGTTATTATGGGTCACAATGTTTAGAGATTTGAGTGATAGTTATTATGGGTCACAATGTTTAGAGTTTTGAGTGATAGTTATTATTGGGTCACAATGTTTAGAGTTTTGAATGATAGTTATTATGGGTCACAATGTATAGAGTTTTGAGTGATAGTTATTATGGGTCACAATGTTTAGAGTTTTGAGTGATAGTTATTATGGGTCACAATGTTTAGAGTTTTGAGTGATAGTTATTATTGGGTCACAATGTTTAGAGTTTTGAGTGATAGTTATTATGGGTCACAATGTTTAGAGTTTTGAGTGATAGTTATTATTGGGTCACAATGTTTAGAGTTTTGAATGATAGTTATTATGGGTCACAATGTTTAGAGTTTTGAGTGATAGTTATTATTGGGTCACAATGTTTAGAGTTTTGAGTGATAGTTATTATGGGTCACAATGTTTAGAGTTTTGAGTGATAGTTATTATTGGGTCACAATGTTTAGAGTTTTGAATGATAGTTATTATGGGTCACAATGTTTAGAGTTTTGAGTGATAGTTATTATTGGGTCACAATGTTTAGAGTTTTGAGTGATAGTTATTATGGGTCACAATGTTTAGAGTTTTGAGTGATAGTTATTATAGGTCACAATGTTTAGAGTTTTGAGTGATAGTTATTATTGGTCACAATGTTTAGAGTTTTGAGTGACAGTTATTATGGGTCACAATGTTTAGAGTTTTGAATGATAGTTATTATGGGTCACAATGTTTAGAGTTTTGAGTGATAGTTATTATGGGTCACAATGTTTAGAGTTTTGAGTGATAGTTATTATTGGGTCACAATGTTTAGAGTTTTGAGTGATAGTTATTATGGGTCACAATGTTTAGAGTTTTGAGTGATAGTTATTATGGGTCACAATGTTTAGAGTTTTGAGTGATAGTTATTATTGGGTCACAATGTTTAGAGTTTTGAGTGATAGTTATTATGGGTCACAATGTTTAGAGTTTTGAGTGATAGTTATTATGGGTCACAATGTTTAGAGTTTTGAGTGATAGTTATTATGGGTCACAATGTTTAGAGTTTTGAGTGATAGTTATTATTGGGTCACAATGTTTAGAGTTTTGAGTGATAGTTATTATTGGGTCACAATGTTTAGAGTTTTGAGTGATAGTTATTATGGGTCACAATGTTTAGAGTTTTGAGTGATAGTTATTATGGGTCACAATGTTTAGAGTTTTGAGTGATAGTTATTATGGGTCACAATGTTTAGAGTTTTGAGTGATAGTTATTATGGGTCACAATGTTTAGAGTTTTGAATGATAGTTATTATGGGTCACAATGTTTAGAGTTTTGAGTGATAGTTATTATAGGTCACAATGTTTAGAGTTTTGAGTGATAGTTATTATTGGGTCACAAAGTTTAGAGTTTTGAGTGATAGTTATTATTGGGTCACAATGTTTAGAGTTTTGAGTGATAGTTATTATGGGTCACAATGTTTAGAGTTTTGAGTGATAGTTATTATGGGTCACATTTTGTATCATTGGTAATCGTGTTTTAAGGGCACAAGCTCTTGGAACGCAAAGCATGCCAAGGCTAACATCTGCACGCCATGAGGCCATTGGAATGGTCATTGGGGGAATGTCTTAACGATAAGTGTCTGCACATTTCCACTGCCGCTGGAACAACCATTTCTGCACTGATGAGACGCTACCAGAACGCAAATGACGTCATCGATCGGCCACGTTCTGGACATCCACGTGTAACAACGCCAAGACATGACCGATGGATAACGGTGACCCATCTTCGCTACAGGTTTCAGACTGCAGTGATAACTGCCCGGAATATCCCAGGATCTTGCCGTATTCACCCTAATACAGTTCGACAACGTTTACGTCATCCAGCACGGGATCAGACCACGTAGTCCGGCCATACGACCTATCCTGACTCAACGTCATCGAAGAGCTCGCCGAATGTGGTGCTGAAATCATGTACGCAGACCCTTGTTTTGGTGGAGAAATATTTTTTTTACAGATGTCTCCAAGTTTGACATTTCCAATAGTGATGGACGTCAACGTGCCTATAGACGCGTGGGAGAACGTTATGCACAGGCCTGTGTCTTGGAGAGGAATCGCTTTGGTAGTTCCGTGATGATTTGGGGTGGAATAACAGCACAACAAAGAACTCCCTTGATGATAGTTGAGGGCAACTTAACAGGTGTGGGTTACAGGGATCAGATTCTTAGACCTGTGGCAATTCCTTATCTGCAACGTTATGGCACTAGGTTGACATTCCAAGAGGACAACGCCCGCCCTCATACGCCAAGTGTTGCTGTGGAATTTTTGCACCACGACAACGTTGACTTACAGCCTTGGCCTGCAAATTCACCAGATCTCTCCACGGCAGAGCATGTTTGGGTCGAGATGGCTCGACGTTTACGACGTCTTAATAACGTCCTTGACTTTGCAGCAGAACGTGAGAGAATCTGGCGTGACATCCCACAAGCATTCCTTGAACGTTTGATAAGTCCCTATGTGTCGTCGATGTTCTGCTGTTCTCAATGTCGATTGTGGACATTAATTAAACACCACCTATTTTCATGCTATAAGATTGTGTTTAACACAACACACTGGTCATTCATGATATCGAAACCAAACATGGTTATAATTTCGTTAACTGAACCATCTAAAGTGTCAATCCATCAGCTACCAACACTGCTGCTACTTTCAGCTGCAATTTATTGACAGTCATATGGGGCTACTAAAAACGTTATCAAGAATCATGTCCAAAACTATGGTCACACTGACAATGTCTTTGGGCCAACATACACAAAGTTCTCAAAAAGCGTTCACTGTTCAATCCTAAGCCAACAGTAATGGTGATATCAGTATTTGGTGTATCCTCCCCTCGCACGGGTAACTGCTGCAACCCTTCTCCTCGTGATGGAAATCAAACGCCGAATGCGCATCACTGGAAGCCTCTGCTATTCCTCATGAAGAGCCCGGCCCCGGGATTTTGAACAGGTGGGTCCCTTACTTGAACCTGACGCCGAAGAAGGTCCCATTAATGCTTATTTGCTTATAAATTGCTCATAAATGCAAATATGCGATAACAGCTCTGGAACGATGGGGCCTAGCATATCATCCATAAATACTGGCCTACTGGCGCAGGGGTGGTTATCAAACTGCGGGGCAACAGCAGCTTCCGGTACTTCCTGTTGGTATCTCTGACAATTGAGTGTCCCTTTAGTGGTGATAAGATTCAGCTTACACTCATAGGAGATAACCACACACACACACACACACACACACACACACACCACCACCACCACCACCATTATAAAGTCACCACCAAAGGGTTCAGCTGCATGATCACCTGCAGTTGATAAGCCCCAATACTCCTTCTCCAAACTCGCCAACGGCCATCAGTAACACGACGAAGAAAACGACTTTCATCGGACCAATGGATCCTGCGCCATGTCCTCAGATTGTGGTTTTGCTTACACCACGCCAAACGTTGAGCCCTGTGTCTATCAGTGAGTAAGGGACGTCTGATCGGACGACGTGCACGAATCCAGCGGACCTGAGTCCTTTGGATGGTGCTGGTTAAGAGACGAACATCCACTCTACATTGTTCTCTGAGATCACAGGCAGGCTGTAGCGCAAATAGGGTTGCGCAGCATAGAGAATATGGCAAGTTTCTTACATGCGCGCGAAGCGAGCAAAGGTTGGCAATGTACTTCCCACGCTTCGGTTCAAAAAATATTTTTCATGTCAAAATCAAATATCGCCACCATCAAAGGTATGCTCCCATTTCTTCACTTGGTTGTGCTTACAGATTTCCTACCCCATGTTTAATAATTACTCACGTGAAATATGTTTTATTTAACATTTTAAGCGCCACTCGCTGTATTCAAATCGTTCTTCGCTTCCATAACTCCTGCCGGCTTCCAGTTCAACAGAGTGACGGAACAAGAATAAGCAGAAATTAATTTATCTTATCTGTCGTCGTTATTGTTAGAACGTTCCTAACATTTATTCTTCATAAACACACTTCTGGCGTAACGGGCTGATGAAGCAGGGAGGTAACTGTAAGTATTCCATATGGAATAATACCCTCCTGTTCCTTCACTCCGTTGAACCGGAAGCTGGAAGGGGAAATGGAGTCGAAGAACGGTCTGCTACAGGTTCCACTACACTATATAAATGTCACATGCTCCCCGAGCGAGGAACGGACGGAGGCCTGTGACAGCTGTGATTGGATGAAATAGTGTAAGATGTTTATGTGTTTTAAAAGCACATCCGTCTAGTAATTAAAACAGAGCATAATTTTAAGTATTCAGCGCTGTCATTTTTTATCACCATGACTTATGTTTATGTGTGCACCGATATTTTCAAGTAGGTGACATCTGGTTCGGAATGAAGGGTTGATGTGTTCCGCTTCCTGTGCTGGGATAAACAGCAGGACAAGTTGGACAGAATTTGTGTTTTATTGTAGGTTAAAGGTCAGACAGTAACCCTATGTACATGGCTTGGCTGTTGATAGCCTGGATATTGTTTTAAAAAATATATAAGGTTCCAATAGAAGTCTATGGAAAAACATTTGGTGTTGTTTAACCTGTACCACGAGTCGCGCTTAAATGCTGAATAAAAAATATTTCACGTAATTGTTCAACGTGGGGTTTGAAATGTGAGAACACAACCCAGTGAAGAAATGGGTGTATATCTTTGATGGTGGCGATATTTTCTTTTGACACCGAAGCGAGGGAAGCACGCTGACAACCTTGGCACGCTTCACTCGCATATAAGAAGACTTGTCTCTATGCTGCGCAACCCTGTTTGCGCTACAGTACAGTTTGCCTGTGCTAGATCTTTGGCATTGGTCATGGGCCTACTTCTCACTAGGCGAACTAGGGCACAGTCATCACGGGGAGTGGTCTTTGTCGGCCTTCCTGATCGTGAACGATCCTTGACGTAACCAGTGGCCGCATGTTTCCTTACAAGACGACTAATGACAGTGTGATTGATATTCAATCTGGACCCAATACAGTACAAACCAGCTTTATGCATACCAAAAATCTGCCATCTGGTATTTTCAGAAAGCCTACGCCTCGGCATGTCCAAAAAAGTTCAATTTCAGCACTGTTCACGTATTGATGCGTCGAAAGCAATGAGACTACTTCATTTCACTGTTTTATACCTCCCAGTCGCTTGTATCGTGACAGGACTTTAGTATGAAAAGCATTCATTTGAGTCAGCACGTGAATTTCATGCTAACTGCATGTGTATTTAGATATCTCCAGTTGACTTCTCTGTTCTCTGTTTTGATCACTTTTTGTTACAATCAACAATTATTTTGGGAGGTGCTTAATCAATGCTCATGTGTATATTAATTCACAAATTGCAAATGGTTGTACCTGGGGTGTCTTTTACGAAGCAACCTTTACAAAGGTTAACTCTCCCATTCTTTAACATTGCACTAGGTTTACCTTAGTGACTAACGATTCCCTTTGTAGTGCTTTGTGAAAGGGGGTCCAGAGAGGCCTTTATATAATCTGGAGTTTGTTTACCACAAAAGATTTCAGTTATGAAACAAATATAATGGGGGAAGAGCGCTGCATGACTGTTGAGAAAACACATTCATTCACTTAGCAATAGGCTGACCAACTTACACTGACATACCTGTATTACATCAGGGCCTGATGATTAGGGTCACAAAAATGATTATTAATATGAGGAATTTGTCTATTATCTTTAATCGATTGTGTTTGATTAACTGTGTAAAATATTTATTAGATCTGCAGATTAAATTGTTCCGGTGCCATGTCATTATCGTCTGGTGTTGGAAGGTCCAGTTACCAAAACTGGTGTGATATTACTGGCTGATAATCCATGTAAGGTTTTTCAGGAGAAATACAATACTTGTACAATACCATCGCATCTTCGATGCAAGGGAGATAACCGAGCATTAAAATCCACTTTGGGGTGTTCATACTGGGCGTACAATTACATGTACAAAATCAATATACCCCCTCTCCAGAATTTCTAAACATATTTGCAAAATAACAACAACAATAATAATAGTGCACATTTGTAATGCGCTCATTTCCACGTTTCCAGCATACTCAAGGCACAATAATCACGAAGTACAATGGAATGGGAGATGACAAAGTTAGCAAGATTCGTAGAACTTATATTGTTTTAGACCAACTTTGAATGAATCAAATGTTGGAGAAAGTTTCAGATCTTGGGGGAGAAAGTTCCACATGTAGGGAGCATAATGCTCAAAAGATCTCTGTCCAAAGGACTTGAGTTTTTATTGTGGCACTGTCAGTAGGTTAGGTGTTGAGATCTCAGTTGACGTGCTGGGACATAGGCTGATATATAATAGCTCCGATATGTATGAAGGAGTTTGGTTGTGAAGAGATTAATATGTCAGACAGAGAATTATGAACTGGATCCATGCTACTGGAAGCCAGTGGAAATCCCTAAGAACTGGAGTGATCTGTGATTTCTTTGGGGTGAGGGTCACGATTCGTGCTGCCGTATTCTGCACCTTTTGAAGCTTATCAAGAGAAACATCGGGGAGTCCAACATAGAGGCTGTTACAGTAGTCAAGTCTACTCAGTATCAGGCATCCAGCTAGACAATTAGCAGTTTTAATGGTGATCAAGGGACGAATATCCAATCACGCGGAGATTCCAGTAGCAAGCCTTACAGACGTTATTAATCTGAGATTCCATGGAAAGCGTTCGGTCAAGCAGGACACCAAGATCTTTGACAGTCTGTGATAATTGCACTTCTCCGTCAGAGACATAAATGGTGTGTATGTCCACCTTTTGGAACTGCTGCTTGGTTCCGAAAAGGATCACCTCAGTTTTATCATTGTTCAGTTTGAGTTTGTTTGTGGTCATCCAGGATTTCAAGGACTTGGTGCAATCGGCTATATCGTGGAGAGCTTCAGGTGAGTTTTGAGGATGAAATTGGTTGTACAATTGACAGTCATCAGCTTAGGAGTGATGAGGGAGATGGTGCTGTGAGATAATACAAGAAGTACTGCCACAGTAGAAGACGAATAGCACTGGACCTAGAACAGATCCTTGAGGGACACCATAACGCAAATTAACTGTGGATGACTTGTCATTCCCACTCAGTACAAATTGTGATCTTCCACAAATGTATGAAGATATCCACTGCAGCTCTGTACCGTCAATACCATACTGATGCTTGACTCTGTCAAGGAGACGGTTGTGATCAATCGTATCAAATGCCGACGACAAGTCCAGAAGCACGAGGGCTGCAATGCTGCCGTGCTCAACTGCTCTGCGAATGTCATTGATGACTCTTAGCAGGGCTGTTTCAGTACTATGGAACTTACTTTAAGCTGACTGGAACATTTCTAGAAGAAAATCATTTGCAAGGTGACATTTGAGACGAATATAAAAAAACTTTTTCAATGATTTTAGACAGGAAACACAGGTTTGAGATGGGTCTGAAGTTTTTCAAGTTTGATGGATCCAGGTTGACCTTTTTGAGGAGAGGCTTAATTAGAGCAGTTCTAAAAATCTCAGGAAATATTCCACATTTAAGACTTTTGTTCATGATGCTTGTGAGACATGGAAGAAGTACGTCCAAGTGCTTAAGAACAATCTTGGTTGGATCCATGGCACAGGTAGTGGACTTTGATGAAGTAACAACCTGACGTATCTCTGCGTTTGTGAATAAGGCAAGATCGGTCAGGGGATGCATACTGTACTGATTGCTGTTAAACACAACGTCTGGAAACACTGCGGCATCATCAATGAGATTTTGTCGTATCCTGTCCACTTTGTCAAGGAAGAAGTTATTGAAGGAGTCAGCAAGAACCTTGTTAGAAGTAGGAGGTGGAAGTTTTAATTCGGTCTTCTTGCCTTGTAGTTTGCTCATGAAGGTACATGATCTTTTGGGGTTTTCATGGATACTGGAGAGCTGCTGGAGGCAGTAGTCCTTCTTGCAGTTACGAATAGCAGTTGTGGTGGCATTCCGAGCCTGCTTATAAAGATGACGGTCTATTTCGAGATGATTTTCTGCCATTTGCGCTCAGCTCGTCGACGTGCCGCCTTTGCGTTGTGAACATGTTGAGAGTACCAGGGTGTATTTGAATGCACTAGGACCTTTTTCACCACAGGTGGCGCATGCTTATCGAGCAGTGTGGAGAGTGCATCAAAATAAATTTGAGCATGATCAGTCATCAGTTGGTGGGTCGCGTAGCAATGCGTACTCCATCAGATCCAAATGAAATTCATTGTGATCAACATTTGTAAGGTTTCGACATGTCATGATTTCTTCTTTTTTCAAAGGTCTACTTGCACTTACTATAACAAAAACTAAGAGGTGGTCTGAAATTTGTCTATCTTCAACAGAAAAATCATTTATGGTCCCATTGTCCTCGTGAGATACAATCCAGTCGAGGATATTTCCAGATTTATGTGTTGGTACATTCTCTTCCCACAGAGGTTACTTGTCATATCTTCCCAAGAACCTCTGTTCTAATAGGGCCATATTTCGCGGTTCTCATAAAATCCCCTGGCGGCAAAAAATGGCAGCAGATTTATCTCTCCTTTTTTCTGGCCAATCAGAACACGTGTTACATCGATCTAGTTTCAACTTGACAAATGCAAGGAATGTGGAGAAACAAATACGACATGACTGAGTTCTGTCTTGAAGAAACATTTGAGTATCGCGCTCGGGAAGAGGTTCTAGTGTTCACGATGCATCCGGAAATTACCAAGATCTTGCGAACGATCACTTTTGAAACAAGGTCGCTGATTGCACAACTAAATCTGATTGCCTCCAATCACGAGTCTTGAACACTCGCACCATGAAAGGGTCGTATTAGACCAGAGGTTAGGTAGAAAGATATGACAAGTAACCTCTGTAGGAAGAGAATGGTGTTGGTACAGATACATGTTGAATAAGACCAAAAGAATGAAGGAGATTGACAAACTTCTTTACAAAAGGCTTATTGACATCATTAAACTGAACATTGAAGTCACCAAGAAATAGGGTTTTCTTTCCGGGGTGAGATGCAAATAGACTGGACATTTCATCATAGAACTGAGTGTTTGAAAGTCGATTTTTCCGTGATGGTGGAGGCCGATAGATAATAATAATGAGGGTACTTATGCTGCGAAATGCTCCATGCCACTTAGGGGCATGCTCAAAGCGCACACAAAACAGTTAAAAATAACATATCAAAAGACACATGAGAAAAAGGGTCGTAAATACAAACTTCGAGAAAGTTATGGTTTGTATCGGCTGAAAAGGTGTGTTTTGAGGTTACGCTTGAAAGCTTGAAGAGATGGAGCTGCACGTAGTTTAAGTGGAAGTGAGTTTCATAGTGCAGTTGCAACAGAAGCAAAAGAGCGAGCACCAAGTGTCTTGAGGTTGAATGGTGGAGGATCCAGCAGGTGTTTGTTACTGGATCTGAGGATACGAGCATTAGTGTATGGTGTGAGAAGATCACATAGGTAAGAGGGCGCCATGGAGTTAACACACTGGTAAGCGAAAGTAAGTATCTTGAAATCGATTCTTTCATGGATCCGTAACCAGTGCAAGGAATCCAGAATACAATGTATGTCACAGGAGGGCTTAGAGCGGGTAACAAGACGGGCAGCTTTATTTTGGAGAGATTGCAGGCGCTTTATCTGGGTTTTGGAGGCACGTGTAAGCAGACTGTTGCAATAGTCCAATCCTGATAGTATGAGGGAGCGAACAAGCAGAGCCGCGGTGTCTTGGGTGAGTTGGTGGCGAATGCTGGATATATTACGGAGATGATAGTTTTGCACAGCTGATTTATGTGAATTTCCATGGAGAGACTGTTGTCCAAGTAGACTCCCAGATTTCTCACAGCAGTGGAGAAAGGGATGGAAATGTCCCCAATCTGAAGATGATCAAAGCGACACTTTTTCAGCCTGGCAGGTGGACTGAACAGTATAGCCTCTGTTTTACTGTCATTCATTTTCAGCATATTTGATGTCATCCATGACTTGACGTCACTGAGGCACAACTCCATGTTGTGTATGGTGAAGGCTTGATTATCCTCAGACAAATCCATTTTGTCAACCAGTTGTGAGTCATCAGCATAGAAATGGCTAATGACCTGGTGCTGTGCAATAAGGTGACCCAAGGATTTGGTATACATCGTGAAGAGGACTGGCCCCAACACAGAACCCTGGGGTACCACGTATTTTAGCACTGAGGGAGATAATTGGAGATCACCATTTTGCACATACTGAGACCTGTTAGACAGGTAGGATAGGCACCAGGTTAGAACAGTTCCAGAGATACCAAACTCAGTATGTAGACGATTCATCAACCTGTCATGGTCAATTGTATCAAAAGCAGACGAAAGGTCCAGCATAACAAGCAAGGCAATGTTGTTGTAGTCGACAGCAGTAATGACTTTGTCCAATACGCAATTCAAAGCTGTTTCTGTACTGTGTGACAATGTCGCAAAGTGTATCAAAACGGCGAAATCTGAGCATATACATAGCGAGATTGAGGCAAACTCTCAAAGCCCGAAACATCAGTTTTCCACACTGTTTAAGCTCTTAGGGGAAACAAAAGACGTGACTTTACCACAAGGCGACCTTCAAAGTACTGCCGAGGGGTTCAACACATATTTCACGGAGACAATCGCCAAGCTACGCCATTCTATGGGAGCGGTGTGTGAGAATATCTCGTCCAAAGAATTTACTGGTCAGCCGCTATTGTCTTTTGATCCAGTCTGTGATGTCGATATTAGGAAGATCATTATGCCCTCCAAGATAACTTCTCGTCCCTTGGATCCTGTACCCACCAAGTTCTTCGTGAAAATTCTTGACACTCTTCTACCCACAATCACCAGTATTATCAACAAAAGTCTGTAAACTGGCATCTTTCCATCCAGCTTCAAAACCGCTGTGATAAAGCCACTTATCAAGAAGCCTTCATTAGATTCTGAACAGTATTCAAACTATAGACCAGTTTCAAACTTATCATTTTTGTCTAAAGTGCTAGAGAAAGTTGTGAAACCCCAGTTAATTCATCACCTGAACAAATTTCAGTTAATGGATAAGCACCAATCTGCGTGCATAGCATCACACAGTACAGATACAAACCTCCCTGAACTCATGTTTGTCAGCTGTGACACATACATCCAACTGTTCAAATGATTTTGGAGATTCGTTTGTTCTTGACTGATGGAGTATGATTGTAAGAGAGTTTCTGTAGATGATGACTATACCCCCGCCACATGAATTCAAGCGAGGTGAGCTAAGACAAGAAAAAGAAGGTGGTGTTATTTCTGCGATTTTGGCTTCATCTCCATGGTTATGTAGCCAGGACTCTGTTATGAAAAGAATATCCAAATCTGTGTCAATGATGAGATCCATAATATCCGTTGTCTCGTTCCTTGCAGACTTAGCATTCCAGGCACAAACTCTGAAATTTGGTAAACTTGGTGTTGTTGAAATACAATTCGGATTGTTAAAATGAACTCCACTGAAAGTTTTGTCCTTGTCACGACATTTTTCCCACCTCTTTTGCCTCTATTTGTTTTTCTTCTGATTGCCAAACCTTGATTACGTAACCTCTGTAAATGTGCTGAGTGTGTTAAACAGTAGGGACAGCCCAGATAATTCATTGATGAACAACAGCTTCTAAAGCAATCGAGAGACAATAGATTGACCCTGGTATATGAATCAGTAGGTGTATAATTCATTGTTGTGGGCACTGGGTTGGCTTGGGTGCTGAGAGGTGTCATTACGCAATATGATGCAAAATGCAACATAAAATAACAAATAAGTCCACATTTGAGAGAGATGTCAATGTCAAACTTTACAACTGCATTCCTTGATACCCGGGACACATGTAGCACAATTTTCAAACTTGTCTTTTGATGGCGAGGAAAGATGAATTTGTGGGGAGCAAGTAGAGTGCTGCTACCTAGCGCAACTACTTACAGCCTACACAATAGGACTGATACGTTTGTCTGTGTTTTATATGCTTACATGTATAGGTGAACATTACCGACACTGATAACAGATCTACGAATGTATATACACAGATGAGCACCACTGTGTCGGGTCTAATACTATAACATTGGTGTTAGCATTGTCACGTCATAACTGTAAAACACCTTGACGTCATACCTAAGGGATCACTCGATGTTCTTACACAATGTGTAACTTTGTAAAATTATTAAACAGTGATATTTTCAATGGATGAGTAATAATGTTTATGAAAGATACTGAAGTGCAATATTTTCACAGCAACATTACACTCCAGTAACACCGCTCGACGTACGGCAAAATGGTTAAAAGTTGGGACGTCACAATGCTAATGTCGCTGTCGCAATTTTACTAGACCTTGCTTGACTCGCAGAAACCTGAGATTCTTGACACTGTAGGCAATTTCTCCCTAGTTTGCCAATTTATGTTGGCAAGTAATAAACTGAATATTAAACTCGCTTCCGTGAAATTTATTAAACTCGTTAAGGATTTAGTATCAATAAAAATGGTATTACACGGAACCGAGCTTAGTATCCTCTATGTGATATGCCTTGCTTTGATTGTTAGTGGTTATGAGTATTCACTTGGTGAATGGAAATTAGCACAATATAAATGCACACATTATTTGGTCCTGGCACAATACTTCACACTTATGATTCAAGCTCTTAACTGGATAAGGATGTAGCTCTAAATAACCAGTCATCAAGCATGCTGAAAGATGAATGTAAATGTTGGAATTATAAATACATTTTACTTGTTTTCAGGAAAGTGCAAGTGTACTTGTAACTTGTAAAATAGCTGCATCAAGCAGTAGTTATTTCAGTAAATCAGGCCATAGGCCCATTTCGCAATGTATTAACCAAGATGTTGAAGATGAGGCACCACCACCACATGTAGCTAAGTGTATATACAAGTTATGTAGATGTGAATGTGTAATGTGCAGGTTATGTAATAGACCATTGCTTGCATATTTTAAGAGCAAAAAAGTAAACTTAGCAAGATTACTAAACAGAATTATTTTGGGTGGGAAATGAAAGTTTACATTTATAGAATAGTTTATAGAATGGCCACACTGGACATGATATTCTGTTTCTACATTTGGGATGATACAAAGTGGGCAAAGTCCTTCAATATTAGGTATGTTTAATTTTCAACTCTGTGATCATAAGATCACTGCTGGATGGTCATTGGATAACTTAATTGTTGTATAAAAATACAGCGAATATAAGTTGTCAAGCGATTCAAGGCGAAACTAATTCTAAACATCAGTACACTGTTCTGAAAGCTTACAGAAATGATTGCATGCAGGAAACAGATTGCTTGCAGATTTCACCAAATCCAGAAGAACACAAGAGATTTTTAACTGTATGTGCCCAACAGTTCAGACACTTTTCAGCTCAGCTGTACTGATATACATAAGTGCAATGTAACATACTGTTTTCATTGAGAGAATCAATACCTAATAATTTTCTACTGTTTTACTTTTAATGAGTATATTCCCAATTTAGCTCTCACAACTATATTATGGACAGATCTTCCTAATATTAATAGGAGTTTACAGAATTCACGGCCATTCAAAATATCTTCAGAAGGATAGAACCAGCATATTTTTTAGCTATTTAATAGCATGGACAGTACTTAAACATTTAACATATGAAGTAATATTTTCAAAGGGAGTTGATGAAAATTTACACAATTGGCTGAAGCAAAAGTATTACTTTCCAAGCCTGTTGAGACACTATGGTTTGTGATCAATACCATGAACCAGAGCTAACTGGATGTACTCTAAAATAATTTTAACTGGGAACATCGAGGCTGCCAATAAGACAACTTTTTTGTAAGCCTACTCGCCTTATGAATTTTCCTTTTGTTGCCCGTTACTGCAGTAGTACGCCAATTTATCTAAACTTTTAGGGAGACTGATAACAGTGCTATCAAATAAAATTGTATCAGCAAGTAGAGTGAACAGATCAAGCAAGTCTAAATAAACACAATATTGCTTATCTGCAATATGTGCTATTTCATTTACAAAGAATGAAAAGGAAGGAGACAATTGACAACCCTGACGTACACCGAGGCAGTCAAAGAATGGACAACTATTGTTGACCAAAACAGTGGATTTCAAATCTTGCTGCATTAAGTAAAAGGATTGCAGTTGATTAGTAAAACAAATTAGTGTCTTGCATTTTTTAACCGCCTTGAAATTGTGTAATTTCAATCACTATCAATATGCTGTTAAACAAAATACTTGATGTACTGGTAGCATACAAATACAGCCAGCTTCAATTACCAATAATATACATGTATGACCAGCAGGAACTGATCTATTAAACCCTCAGACTAGGTATAGCTTAATATTTTAGAAACAAGAGATCCCATTGCTTTAGTCTGTTTGCTGCAGAATCATACCGATGAAATGGTAAATATACATTTAAACAAAAACTGTCCTAAATAGCAGGAAAGTTAGTCATTTGTCCATACTAAACCTTTACTATGATTTCAGACAGTGGCATGAAGAGAAAAGTTATTTAGCAAATGATTTTAATGACTCCTTCCAACAGTCAGAACCTATAACAATTTTCAAAAAAAAAAAGATTGAGAAAAAGATTAACCTATTCACAACTTGTAAATCAGTTACCTGTCCCATCAGTTACCTGTGACGTTGAATTTTCACCAAGGGAAGAAAATCCATTTGTTATCTTGATTACTTATCTTACACATGGTAACTACATATGACATCTGGCAAATGAAAACACAAACAGGAAGTGATTGAAGTGTATTTAATGAGAATATGCAGAATGAGTCATGTTTTCAAAATGTGAGTGTAGAGATTATTCTAAAAAGATGATCATGTTTTATGTATGTTGATGGCTAGTCAAAATTACAATCAACTTCAGTGTCTTCAATACAAATGATATAAACATTTCTGTGGACAATCAGATAAAGAAGCAGGTATGATTGAATTGACATGTTTCAAAAAACATTTGACAAAGAATCTGAAGAATCATATGAAATGACCAGCCAGAGGAAGGTGCATGGCATGTGCTGCAGTGTAGACTAGCTTACAGCCCATGATATGTTGTTGGGGGAGCATGGAGTATGCAAAAAGAAAAATGTCAGCAATATAATTATGTACAGTCAGTATAAATCTTCAGAGTTATTACGTCAAGTTGTCTCCAGGTTCACATATCAATGACTCATACAAAGTTGAGGTCTCTCACGTTGTAAATGTGTAAACAAGACGCCTGAAAAGCACAAAAAGCAATACAATTGACAAATTTGCCGTATTGCACAATACACAGGTCATAGCACTAGTTACCAGCGAGGTAACATCCATGTCTAAATGTTCAGCACGAATAAAACCAGCATGTATTCAACAGATAACAGTTCTGAGTTTGTCAGTGAGCATGTGTCAGAAAAGGCTCCTCTGTATCTTTGTTTAGAATGAGAATCCTTGTGCTGGTACTGATGCTGCAGCGTTGAACTGGTACATGTTGTCATTTGTCTCAGCAGGGGCAACATTCTCATCCTCTTCCTGAAGAAGGAATGGATGAAGTTTAGATGCATTGTATCATTAATGAGCATCCAAGAAGAAACCGCAATGTATGATAAGACAAATCTTGAGCTTGCTGGGCAGTACAATTTGGAAATTACACAGCATGTAACTAACCCCAAACTATCACCTTCCAATTCTGGTTTTGAAAAGGTCCTGAGCAGCCTTGTCATAAAAGATGACAAACTATTATATAACAAAATTAATGTTGCTGTGGCTGTGTTAGAATACTTACCTCTTCTCCAAAGTATTTTTCAATGATATAGAGTGCAACATTGTAGACTTGTTCGTTTTCATGGTTCTGTAGCTGTTCTATCTTATCCACACCACCGACCTCCTCAATCATCATGGTGACAGCCTCATGCTGGTTGATCTTCTCCGCTGCCTGGAGACAAGACATGAATGTCACATACATTGGAAGGTGCTACAAAGTTACTGACATAGGGATCATCAAACAAAAGAGTCACATTCAGATTATTTCCATTCCAAACACCACTAGTTCCTGTCTGTGTAATGTGGGTATGAGATGAATCTGGTAACACAAAAATAGCTCATTTTTCAGTTATTTTTTTAGATTTGAAAGCATTACTTGATTTTAGGCTTCAGTTACCTCAAACTATGTACCCGAGTTTATTACCCCTAAAACATGTATCAGTAGACGAGATGTTTCCACAACTAATATTGTTAGGAGGGATTTTTCAATGTTAGTGGCCTTTTCAGTAACCAATCTTGAAACTACTATGTACCAATTTTCTTTCACTGAAGTGTGTATGTATGAATTTGTTTTACTCACCGTAATTATATTCTGTATTGCATCCAATATGACAAGCACAACCTTGGCTTCTTTCACATTGAGGAGATCACATAGAGGCTTGATAATACCTCCTTGGACGAGGTAGGCAATCTGCTCCACTGTGCCACCTGACGTCAAGTTAGTGATAGCCCACACAGCCTCCTTCTGACTTTTGAAGTCTCCCTGACGAGCACAAAGCGTTGAATCAACACTTGTTAAAATATGTCACTTACCAATTCACCTGAAAAAACTTAACTGTAAACTACACTTCTACTTTATGGCTTACATTACAGTTGTGCTTGAGCCAAGAAACAAGATCAAGGCCTAACATGTTACATATGAGCCACAGGTCATAGTATATTCCCTTGGCTTTGACAAGCACACTGCAGATACAGCTGTAGAGAGCATATAACATGTTTATTATTCATAAGGAAAAAGCTTGGTTTCTCTGCAGAACTGATAGGGAAAAGCAGATACCACTTTCAGAAGCAACACAGAAACTGACAGGTTTCGCTAAACAAGGCATGAAACAGCGTGGCGATATGGAAATGGAAGATATCACCAACACTAGCACTTGGTCAACATGTAATCAAAAACAAAGTAGGAAAAAATTCACCAATTCACATCACTCTTCAGCAGGATTGAAGCAGCAGCCTGTTGGAACATACCTTTTCCAGGATGCTGACAACAGGTGGTATCAGGTTTTTGTCAATGACAGCTTGGATTTGGTTGGGGTTGCCGGCTGTTATATTAGACAGTGTCCATGCTGCTTCTTTCTGAATGTTGATCTTGGCATGTGTTAGCAGCCTCTCAAAGCCATTCAGGGCACCCGCATCAAGTACTGCCTGTGTTCAGAATGGTTGTTTAAATTTCCATTAGTACACAACACAGGCAGTAACATGTAAGGTAGGAATTAAAAAACGAATAATATATTCTTCAGTCTGCAACCACAAGTCTATCTGCTTCTGTAAATGAATAGTCCAATGGTTTAACATTGCTACCATCAATTTATTTTGTATTTTTATGTCAAACTGACAGATTATTTATCTAGTCCTCAAGTTGTGGTTGTTCCTGCTTGTACAAGACAAATGTTTACTTGTCAGTATGATTTAGTTACAATTTATAGCAAAATGAAAACAGTGGGAACTGTTGGCCTTTTGTTTCAGTCCTGAAATGTTTCTCTAAACACTCAGATTTTTATCATCCCATTCCCTCAACTCAATAAACAAACTAGTGAAGCTTGCACGTACCTGTGTTTGTGAATCGTCCCCTGTGACTATGTTGCCAACTGATCTGAGGGCAGGTGTCAGGACTGATACTTGATCTACACATCCCAGCAGCTCCACCAAACGTGGCACAACACCTGTGTTCACAAGAAATTTAAACTATCAAGAAAACATGAAGTAGTTTTGTTTTTTTTGTTTTTTAAAGTAAGGTTGCATTAAGGATTTAATGTATCATTAGGGTTTAGTTTTGACAGTTAAAGGTCACATGCAACGTAAAATACAACTTTGCAGATTCTGGTAACTTTCGGTATGCACTTACCGAAACAAATCATAAAAAATGCCAACTCAACCTATAAAGTTGAAAAAAACGCGATGAAAAAAAAAAGCCTGTGAAATCGGAGTTCAAACATTTCACTAAATTACCCCCTGCGCTGGGGGGAAAACTGGTTTCCACAGCTGTACTGCGTCTATAACGCAGGTGCAGTGAATAGGTTCGCGGAGCTTGAAACAGTATGCATGCCCAGCGTCCGAGGTCGTGAGGAGTAGTCTAATCTTGATTGTCTACACAAACAAGTAAATAATCTACTCGTTACGTAAAAAAACTTGATTGTGGTAAGCAGTCTGTCACAGAAAAAGCTCAGTGTATGGTATATTCACACCTACATGTTTGTCTGCCTGTCTGCTCAAGACAACATGCAATACACAGCTTCAGTCATTGACCACGTGCATTTTGAACTTAACACCTATCAGACTACACGACAAAGAAAATAAGTTGATTTATGACTCGTGCACCCGAGTCCTGTGTCTGCCACATTATGTAATTAGGCAGGTGTGATACACATGACATGTTTTTTATGTCTGTGGGTTGCAAACACACTACATTCATTTTTTTCGGATGACTGGATCTGACGGAAACTGGTGCAAACTCTTGTCAGCTTCAAGACCTGCTTTGTACTTGGACGAATGACAGATTCCAGCCACATAATTTCAGTAGTTTACCATCTCTACTGACATGATTTCTGATTGCAAATTCAGAGAAAATGTATTTTCCAAACCCAACATCTCTATATACATTCTTCATGGATAACGACTTCTTTTAGTGTATATGATTTTGTTTGACAACAGTATATGAATCCATACTGAAACGACGCAAAAAAAAAAGTACACAAAAAGAAGTTGTTATCCATAAGAATCTTACTCTCTTGTGACTGGTTATACTTCTAAAATGCCCATCAAACAGATCATCTTTCTGTACACACAATGAACCCTCAGCATATCAGCAAATGAAACAACCAATCGGAAGCCGTCGTTACACTTGAGAGCATATCCACCCGCTGTGACTGGGTTCGTTCCCCTGAGGGCTTCGTTTCGGGGGAAGTAAGCCCAAGTACAAAATATTGCACTTTTGAATCACGATTGTACGCTTATAATTTTGTTTATTTGCTTTTTTGAAAGCAGCAATGTATATTATATGTCATGATTAAGTGATAAATGAGTTTTAATTATGTTTGATTTTTTGGTTGCATGTGACCTTTAACGAAGCAACGATACAACTGGACCTGTGTTATTTGTTGCCAGTATATAAGTCAAGTCGGACAATCCAGTCAGTGACAGGATCAAGCTCAGCAACTGGGAAACAATAACAAGCATCACAGAACCTAACCTGATCCAACTCATTTCCTACCTGCATCAACAACCTCCTGAATCTTGTCATTGGTACCATCTGTGAGGTATGAGATTGCCCAGCATGTGTCAGCAAGCACCTCGCGGTCATTATGATATAACAGACGAGAAAGTGTGGGCAAACACTGGCGTACAACCTTGAATTTGGGAGGGGGATTCTTGTTCCTGCACAGATTTGATATTGTCCATGTGACATTCCTGAGGAATCCAGACTGAAAAATGGATAGAGACACTATGAAACCAGCATCTGAAACCTACTGGAAATATATCCTTGTTGATTAAATTGACTTTCATGAATTTCTAGCCATCTATTATTGCAAGATGACTGCAACATGGCAAATATTGTCAGTCTCACATTCAAGCTTGATTTGTAACTCACATTCTGATTGATTAGAAAATTGGCTGTCAAAAATCAAGGGGAGGTAATTGTGACACAATTGAAATAACCCCTCATTCTAAGATTACCATGCAGTTGGATAATGCATGTCGTATCAACTTACAGGTACATCAGTTTTGACTAATCTGAGCAAGGGCTCCACAATTCCAGCGTCTGTCACGTGGTCTCGCAGTTCAGGACCATCACCTGCAGGAACAAGAGAAAGTGAACAATATATAAACTATAAGTGAGTGTCACTTGAAATGCTCAACTTGAGTTTTGGAACAAATTCAACAAACAGAATTTTCAACTGAACCAGACATTCAGCTGGGCCACTGCATACTTTAAATATGTGCCCTTTAAGTGCCCTTTTAAACAAGAAAGATGCAAGCACCCACCAGCAATGTTTCCAAGAGCCCACACAGCCTGCTCACACACATTCTGGTGCTGTGAATCCAGCAGTTTGATGAAGTAGGGCACAGCTCCTGCCTTTACCACAACCTTTGTTTGGTCGCTGGTTCCAGACGCAATGTTGGTCAGGGCCCAGGCAGCCTCAAACTGAACATCAGGTCTGCAAGTATGTTTATGTATTTAACATGAAAGCGGTTCAGAAATAGGAACATATTATGGCAAAACAATCGCAATGAATATATATTTCACTTCCCAATACAACATGGTCGCCAAACAAAATATCCTATACTTTTATTGAGAAAGTGCAGTCCCAAATATAATATGTTGCATAGGACCCAAGTTTTTAAAAGTTAAACAACAGTATCATATTGGAAGGTATGTCTGTTAACCTGATAAATAGCCATCAACTTAACAGTAACTATTTGAGCGCATGAATTTGGTTCATTGATGCTGGGCGACACCAGCAATAGGGTTCATACATTGTACCCATGTGGAGAAGCAAACCTGGATCTTCAGCATGAGTGAACGCTGTAAACGACTAGGCTACCCCAAATAAAACAATGGCTTACAGTGAAAATAAAGTACATTATGACATTACCGGTCATTGTATGATAGGAACTCCACTAGTCTCGGAACAACAGTCCCGGTGTTGATAATTTCATTGATGGGAGGGTTACGTTCTTTTGACAGGAGTCTTCTGGCTCCCTGAGTGGCTGTCTGTTGTGTGGCTGGGTCATTGCTGTTTACGCCACTGATTATGTCCTGTATAGTCAGTGTAGGCTGTTGCTGAAACAGACAGGATCAATGAATAAGTGACAATGTAAATAATTCATCACAGCATAAGAGTCCATGCATTTTCAGAATTTTATCGACTTCACAGTAGACATAACAAAATCTTCTGCATTATATAATGTTCCTCACAATCACAAAATATGCAAACCATATCTCACCACAATCAAAACAACTTACCAAACTAATTTTGAATAAGTTGACAATGACTGTGGTAAGCATGATGCAGTCTCACCTGACGTAATGGTCATGCTTGGACATGTTAGCAATACATTTCATGTACAAATATCAAAGTAACATGATTATCAACATCTTCTTGGTGATTCAAGGTTAATAGCCACTATGACATTGTTGAAATGGAAACCAAACTTTCATTGCCTACCTTGTTCCTCTCCTGCAGGGGGCTGGTGGGCTCTTCTAATATAGCTACATTTCTACGTTTCAGCAGCTGATCATCCTTCTTGGCCTTCCGAAGTTCAACTGAAACTTGATTTCTCCGTCTTCGCATTTCCTGTGGGCAAAATATTTTAAAATTAAATTTGTTCCAGACCAACAGAATAGCTATTCACATGTGTACATAATATCACAAAATCAGATTTCAGAGTCTTATTTTGAAGTCAAAATATATTTCTGACTCAACACCTCCACAATATTTAGCTATTTTTTCTCAAAGTTTATTACAACCCTGACATATTTTTCACCTTTTGTAACAGCCATGAGTACTTCATTTCCAGGAAGGATAAATCTTATACACTTTTATTTACATACACTTGCAATAATTCATAAACCACTAATGACAGACTTTCAAAACCTGATCCTAATGTATTCTATCATTACTAACAGGGATTCTCTTATGAAGTATGTACAACAACATAATAAAAAGGGTATTTATTTTGCTGGTCTAAGGATTCTCCACACCATGAAGGTAGTCTCAGATAACATTATCATGGATAACCCAAGCTGGATAACCTAACCTGTTAAAAGGTTTTAGTTACATGACTCATAGCCACCAGATAGCCATTTTCTGCTGGGTGAACTGAGGCAATTTTGAACACTCCCACTTGCCTAACATTTAGCAATATATCAAAGAATATTGTTATAATCATACCAAGGCAAGCCATTCTGATTCTGGATGCAATAAGATTGGAGAGAGATTACTTAAAGTCTAGGCTTGCACTCAAGTGGCAAGTACATCACAAATCATAAAATATGTACTGATTACCAAACACTGAGTGCACATCAAAACAGGGGAACAGACAGGACTAAAGGGCAAATGGGTCAGTGGAAAGTCAAAATGGCCAAACATTTAGCAAAATAGTAAGATTCAAAGAAATTTATTTCATGTTGTTACAGCAATTTTAATCCTAATTTAGAGTGTCTCTGTGTTGTTTATCTAAAATAAAAAGTAAACTATCTCAGAGTGGTTAAGTGTTTACTTTAGACCATACAACTGTTTATGTGATGATTACAAGTAGTCAACAATGTAAATAAGATTAACAGTAGACGTGGTAGTGGTTAGGTGTTTATGGTCGTGAGTATAAGTCAACCATACAACTGTTTCTGTAATGTTTATACGAGGTTTAAAAAATCATGTGTATCAATTACCCTATCAGCAACTTAATTAGTGGTGATTAGTTTCATGATAAAGCTAAACAGACGAACATTTCAACCACCAGTTCATACTAAAGTTTTTCAAAGGCATTTAGAAGTTGAACTAAAATGAATACACGACACATTTTATGGATTATTTATGATTCTTTTAAGAATGTTTCAGAACTAATTCTGACTCAGCATTCACCTGATGAAGGAATAAGTATTAGCCCTGAAACGTTGTGTAAAGAATAAACAGAAGTTGTTATAAATAAAACTTGTCATGTATTCAGTTCACACAAGTTACCATGCCTATAAAGGGTATTGCTTTTGAGGGGGAATATCAGCAAAAACAAATATGTCCTTGAGCGCGACTGGGGTCAGCAACGGACTCATGTGTCAAGTGATAATTAAGCACACATCTGTTGTGTATGATGATCACACTATTAAACAATACTTTTGTTAATAGCTTACATATTGATAATAAAATATAATAATCATAAATATCATAACAGTAAAGCATATATTTGTGTTTTTCCATCTTTGGCCCTTTTGATTACAACACCCAAAAAGTACGAATTAAGTGTACTGGACCAGTATGCAAACAAGAAAGCCGGTCAGACCCTACATCGGGAGGCATCCCTGCTCCCAATCAAGATCCTCCTTCTGAAGGCGATTTGACCAAATATCTGGGGCATTTTGACCAAATTTGCTGGGGCGTTTTGTCGCTGGGGCGATTTGACTGGCATCCGTACAGGACCAGTTACGAAAAAGGTGTCGCCAACACGTGTCTGAAGCGCTTGTACAGACATTCTGACCGTAGATCTAGTATTCCACACATTGACAGGTGTTGGCAATACAACTGGTAAGCGGTGACAAAGCCAGTAACTGGCCGCTAACCGGTACAGGTTACATTTACCTGTATTTGCTGGTCATCGGATCGTCTAGAACTATAAAATGACTGATACCATTTACAATACGAAACTTACATCTGCATCTCTGCCCTTATTCTTGTAGGTCTTGATGCGCTGGTTTTCTTCAGAAGGCATGATGTTTTTGATTCGAATGGATGGCAACAAAAATATCCTGTGGGTAGTCCTTTGTTAGAAAAACTGATCTGATCTGAAAAGTGAAAAGGGATATATCCAAGTCTGACAACTGTATGTAGACGTATTACAATAATCTATAATTACTGGCTCTGGGCTTACTTTGTGCAGAAGAAAATGTGACCATTCCAAACTATGGAGGGGTATCAGCTGATAAAATCAAAGAAAATGTCAGGATATACAGACATGGAAAATGCTGTCTTAGAAACACCAAACGTGTTCCCAAGCATCAAAATGTGGGGCCAAAATGTGTAATCTTTTTGAAAGAGGTAAAGATTCATACCAGCAAAATGTACAGCTATATGTTTACACGCCCAGTCAGCATGGAGGATTGGAGGAGAATGTATGGCGATTCAAATCATGCGGGATTCAGAAGCTTGACACTCCCTGCGCTCTCATTGGACATGTTCACAATTGGAATGATTTCATTGGTTGTAGCCATAGAAACTATCAACAAATTTTACGATTTCACAAACATAGTTTGCGGATGTATGAATTATATATAAGTGTAATTTCAGCATTTATCTATGAAATATAAATGCATTAGGAGAAAATTAAGTTTCTAATATTTTAAGGTAATCAGAACTGTCCAAAACTAACTTTACCAAAGCGCATGCGCCGCGTACTGTTTCCGAAGTTCAAGATGTCTGCCGACGAAGATACCGAACTTAGGGATTTGGTTGCCCAGACGTTAGAAACTAACGGGACTTTGGGCAAAATAAGGGTAATTTGCAATTACAACTTTGACTATTCTCTTCGTTGCTTCATGTTGTGTAATTGTCATTGATGGCATGTAGTTTGATGAGCACGTCTCGAGTTCTGAAGACTTTTCTGCTGTGCTCCGACATGCACGCCACTTTGTTTACGTTCGACATAGGAGAGTGAAAGTGATTGAAAACTTCAGTTTAGGAATGCCTTATCACATTATATTTTTTCATCTGGCATTGTATTGCTATTAAGCGTTAAGTACAACAAAGGTACGAGTTCTCTTGTTTGATTTCAGTGATTGGCTCTCTTCATGTTTGTGATAATGCTGAAACTGTGTCTGTGGCCGGGCAAGATCACTGGTTTCGAATGTCAGTTGACGCACGGTTAAGCTATAAAAGACTGTCGTGTACCCTATCACATACTGTATTGATGCCCACCTGTGTAGCGATATTATACTCGAATATGGTATCTAGGTCGTATAAAATTTACATTCCTAACTTTTATAACCTAGGATTAGTCCAGCACTTTTTATTACTGCTGCATTATGTTGACTATCACAAAGGTTTGTTTGCCAGGTGATAAGATGTCCCTGTTGAAGTTGTCAGCACAGACTTTTCAAACTATGTATGTAATGTTTCGCTTGACCAGATCCGTAAAATATCTATCCCATTCTTCAGATTGTCCTCAGTATTTCTGTAGGGTCATTGTTCATTCTTTGTAAGAGGTTCCGATATCAGCACTAAGCGTGTTCCAAAATAAAATATGAAATTCCACCCCGGTAAATTTCAGGGATCATTCTCTGTGTTGTGTGTCTGTGGTCTTAAGAATCAAGTACTGCTGACACAAACTTGAACAAACCCTTCTTTCATGATCTTGATGAGATTTCTTTATCCAAATGGATATGGATGCTGGTAGTGTACAATAACTGCTCAGTACATAAAATCGCAACAGTTATAAGAGGAAAATACCAGGCCACTAAGTCTGAAGTATTAGGAGACACACAATACTTGCTAGACATCATCACCATCATGCTTGATATTACAAACCCTGGAGCATCTTTAGAATACAGCACCACAACTCATGAGGACATTAGGGTTAGGTTAACCAGGCCTAACTTAACCCAAACCTAACCCTAATCCCACCCCTAACCTTAATCTGACCCTAATCACATGAAAGAGTACTGTGACATGTTTGTAAAGTGTTTGGTGCTGTATTCTAGAGGTAGGCTCATGTTATTTTAGTTTTCATTAGTATTTATCTTGTGAAGGCTTAAAGGGGCACTGATGCGGAGCAATTTCCGCGGACTGGTTTAAACTTTTGTTATTGTTTTTCTCCCGTGAGTACCCGGATGATATCCCAGAGTTCGTGACCTCTGCTGCGCAGTCCGTATGCGCAATTGAGAGTATAATTATAGACAGATCAACTAAGGTGATGACATTTTTACTTCATTACAAATGTGTTATGAAAACAAATGAAACACTGTGAAGGGTAATCATCTTCCAGTGGTAGAAATGGTAAAAAAAATATTAGGACGGAAAAATAGCGAAGCCGATGTACGGCCCTATATTTTGTCTCACAACCCTAATTAGGTTATTGTCATATTTGTATGATTTTGAAAATTAATAAAAGATCACACGGTCTGCTTATACTTCCAATAAATTTCTAACATGACTGTAACATTTAAACATTGTATAGACTGCCAATGTTGATCCTATTTCACACACATACATGATCTAGTGTGTGTTTTCTGTCATATAGATTCTGCTGAATGCTACAACAAATAAATTAAAACAAAATGCAAATAATGAATGTAAAACAGACTATTGTTATGGCAACAATGTCAGGCTACTACCTTGTTCACGAATGTATCCATCAATATCCACATAAAAGAACGATATTCCATTCATCTGAAGCTGGTAAATAATCCTGCTCTGTGTCGTGTCTCTTGGTCTTACAACAGTCTAATTTGCGAAAAAGTAACACATCGTTTCTCGTCTTTCACGTTGGTGAAAACCTGATAAACTTCTCAATGGTCATCCAAGATAGCACACCTGGCAACTAACTGTATAATGTCCGTCATTCTAAGTAATGTAGTTAAGCAATAATGAGCAATCAATCAATCAATGCAATGGTGGTTAATTCTTTGAAGGGAGGATGTTGTTTTTACACTTGCACAGGGTGTAGTCAGTATAGATTAGTACATCTACACACACTGCCTTTAGACAAATCTGCTGTAGAAGATAAAAGCAATTAATCAGTCAGTGTGTTATCGGCTAATCCTTTGATAGATGTTTGTTTTTGTAATTCAGCTGATAAAACCCCTTGCATCACTTACATGCACATATTACATAACGTACAATACATTTGCCACTACAGACCTTAATTTACAATGTTGAGTATTTACTCCAGACAGGAGAAATGCCAAATGGGAACCTTTGTTGAGTAACCTGAGTGCTGTTACCACTAATTATACCTGTTATAAATTCATTAACTGACCATCAAGAGAATGATGACAAATAACATGTGTAGGTTTACACCATCAAACGCGAGTTACAGCAAGGATGATGTAATCTCTGTGTCGCATGCAGCCTTAAAACACTTATGGGCTGAAACTGTTTTGAAGATACCAACGAAACTTCGTTGCATAAGAAATACGTACAGGCATTTGCTGTGTTCTTGGGTAAATAGGTGTAATCACTTTACTTTACATGAGAAAATTTTCAGATTTCTCTATCAATGGCAAAGTCATTGTTTTTAGTTTACGAATTCATATAATTCAACTGTGTGTGTTTATTATCATAGATAATAAACCAGGGTAGCTACCAAAATTTACATATGATGTTTGCTATCACAGCTGGGCCAACACTCAAACTATCTAAATATAAAGCTTTGCAATCTTTCGGACTGAAACAAATGGTTTGCTACGTGCCTGTAGACGTCATATTTTCACATAACATGATTAAATATCGAGGTAAAAAACACAGAAATAGGATCAAATTGGATCAGTCACTATACCATCCAAGCATCCGAGAAAAAAAACTACACCGCTGGGATATTTTGTTACTTTGTTATTTTAAAATAAAGACATATGATGGGAATCCGGCCTTCTGACTGTTAAGGAGAAGAAATTCTGCTACTATGGACCAGAGCCCAGTCCCTTTGTCCATCACAGTCGGCGAAGCGGGCGCTAACCAATTTGGAGTTTGGTTTCATAATTAGACCGTTGGCGAGAAACATTATTCACTCTGCATCAGTGCCCCTTTAAACATTTTTTCAAATCAAATCACAGACTTGACACCATTGATCTATATCATTCCAGGGGATAAGACCAAGTTGTAAACATTGTGTAGGTCCTAGGTATCAAATCCATGCTCATGGGGTGAACTGATATGATAAATGTCTGGTCCACATTTAAGAATCCACTTGCACTTAGTGTGAATTCCTAGAGTGTGAATCTTCCTGACCATAGTATTTGCTAGATTGTATGAAAATAGTTCCATAGAATGAAAGGTGATCTAAGCGTATTCATGTTCAACCTGCACAGATCGCTAACCCTTTCATGTAGACCTGTCGTAGTGTGGTTGAAACGATCATATTATAGTAATATCATGAATAGTTAGTTGCTGTGACAATAATTTGTGGTAGTTTAGTTCAGAAATAATAGGTCTGCTTTCCTGGAGAATTCTTAGATGTTCTCAGGTGTCAGGAAGCACTGTTTAAATATGTAGTAAACTCCAAACTCACTTGACCCATGAAGATGTGGGGTAAAATAGGTCTTCAGCAACCCAAGCTTGCTACAAAAGGCGACCAACAGGATCGGGTGGTCAGGCTCGCTGATTTGGTTGACACGATTTAGGTTCCCAGTTGCACAGATCGATGCTCATACTGTTGATCACAGGATTTTCTGGTCCAGGCTCATTTATTTACAGACCACTGTCATATAGCTGGAATATTGCTGAGTGTGTCATAATACCAAACTCACTCACTCACTCACTCATCCAAACTCATTTCTTATTCTTTCACAAGAAAACATGACTTTAATATTATTATTATTTCAATTCCAGGCACAGCTACGGGCAAGTGTATTCTTAGCATTAGAGGAGCAAGAATCAGTGCAGGTAGTTATATTTCAAAATACAGCATTGTTAAAGCTTGCATGCAACACAAAACACAACTTTGCAGATCCTGATACTTTTCGGTATGGACTTACAGCAACAAATTATCAAAAATGCAATTTCAACTTCTAAAGTTGAAAAATATGCAATGAAAAAAAACCCTGCATTGTCAGAGTTGGAGCAATTCACTAATTCAGCTGGGCAGGAAAGTGATTTTAGCAACTGTGCTGTGCTGAGCACTGCACATAGGGCATGCGCAGTGAATAGGTTTGTGCAGCTTGAAGCGGGATGCCTAGGTGCCAAGGTCATGAGCAGGACTAGTCTAGACTCAGATGTGTACACACACAAGTAAGTATGTGTCACGTAATGTGTCATGAAGAAAGGATAATTGTGTTTTAATTATGTTTATTATTTTGGTTGCATATAACTTTATAAGCTTTAGCATTGCTGGTAGCAATAGTAGTCATGATGATGGCATAGCAGTCAACCAGAAATTTGAACAAGAAGTGAGGACCATCAAAAGCCAGAGTCATGGGGCCATAGGTCTTGGTTAAGTCATGGTGGAGGGGCTAGGGTAGCAAATTCCTCCCTTCCAGCAGAAAATGTTTTCTGGGTATTTTTGACTGTATTTTGGAGATTTCTGCTGGCAAGTGTATCAGAAACTGACGTTATTAGAGGAGAAAACTTCATGTACCAATATTTAGAAAATGTGTAAGAAAAAATTAGTGTACTGGTCATGATTTTCATTAAACAAACGTGAGTTGACAGGTTTATGATAGTAATTGAAAACTGGAAAGAGAATAGAATATTCATGACTAGAGCAGCAAATCCTGCAGAGATCTACTCCCACTGTATATTTCACATGAAGAAATTCAAGTGTTGTGAAATGAATTTAATTATCGTTTATCTGAGATTTTGTGCTTTCATATGTTCCCATTCAAAAAATACAGTTTCTTAAATATATAAGAATATTAATGATCATGGAGATTGTATGAGGCCAGGTGGTAAGTAAATGAGTTTTATTACAGGAATAGTTGATGTCTTGCTGCTGGCCCATCAGCATTCTTGACTTTATCCAATCACTGTCACACCACAATAACATCAAAAGATAACATGTACAGACGATTGTCATGAGCGTCTGTTATAAATCATGCAACGTTTCTTAATCCATTTAATGCTTCAGACCAAAATGTCATGAGCCCGTAGACAATGCACGTCCAAAAATATGGCCATGTTGTTGTCATGTCAAAATGATATACTTTCAGGAACCTACCTAAGCATGTATGAAATGTATCAATGTTCACAATGTCAGAAAGCAGAAGTACACAGTATCACTTAGAAGATACCTCATGTATCTTGGTGTGAGTTGCCTATGATAATAACTCATGATTGTTTCTTTTCAGAATAAAACTCCATTCTTAAATAAAGACTTAAAACAGTTCCTGTCTACCAAAGAGGGTGAGTTCCTTGCATTTGAACCTCAGGGATAATTTTTCACTTCTTGCTGCACTGTGTCTTTTGGCATTGTCGTCATTGTGAGCTGGCAGATGTACATCTATTGTGTTAAGATATTGATTTTGTTTAGTATGTTCCAAGTCTTGACTTGGCAAAAGGATCCTTGTTTTCATATTTCTGACTGATGAACATTATGCATATAACCGAAAGGCTTTCAAATTTGTGATAAATACTTCGGCTTTTTTGCATTCAGGTAGACAGATAGCAAGTCTGGTTCGTGAATTCCTCGAGTTCTTTGATCTTGAATTCACATTGGCTGTGTTTGATCCTGAAACAGGATTGGTAAGTAAAATTTCAGGGTTATCTGCAGTTCCTCAGATGGTCCATCAGTGTGAGTCATGAAGTAGTGGATTTCAGATGTGAAAAAGAATATTGAAAGCCTTATTAACCTATTGATTCAAATGACTGAGAGTATTCCAGCTGAAAAGAAAGTCTTGAATGATCATATAATGAGACATTTATTTTGAAGAGCTTTGATACAATGACAACTGCCAACACCAGCATCTGTCTAATCTGGCACACTCTCAAAACCGGCATAAAATTTTGGTCCCACTATTTTACAAGGATGTTATGATTATTAAAACATCTAATCTGGCACCTGTCTATTCTGTATTCCAGCTCATATTTCTAGGTACAGCAAGCAATTTTAACTGTAACAAACACTGTCTAAACCAGCATGTCTCATCATTGACCCATAATCCAATGCACTAATTAATCTTAGCACGCTTAATAATCAGGAAGTAGTGATTGCATGGTGAATCAAACGCTGTAAGCCTGTCAAGGTCCCTTATGGGAATATGCTTCTCTCAGTTAAAACTGGGGGTTTGTTTAAGCTGTGTGACATGTGTCAGAGAGAGACTGGCAAGTGTAAAATGATTGTCATTGTCTAATCTGGCACCCAGTGTAACCCTGCATTTTATCTCAATCCGATGGGGTGCTGCTTTAAATTGGTTTCACCGCACATATGTTGTTAGCTCATATTTAACTATGCACCAACATGTCACGAGTCAAACAAATTCCTGTGTTGAATTAATCGCTCTCTGTCATAGTAAATTATCAAAACATTTTTATCACTGCCATAGTGATTCCACCCTGTATGGTACCTAATGTCAGTGTTCATATTAACAGGGTCAAGATTATGACAAGCGTGCCACACTAGCAAGGGAGTTGAAACTGCCTGACACAGGCTCTTCTCCTAAGGCCCCACTTCTGTCTGAGGTTGTTCGTCCCACAGCACAGGGAAGCAAACCTCCACTCACCCACTCCAGATCAATCTCTGAAGTAAGTATACAAGTGTGTAACATTCACAGACCCGTACATTCCTTCTGACAAGCAATTCTCTATCAATGTAACTTCTCTTGAGTTAAGGCATATTTGATGTCTTGTTTCTATCTTCATCATTTTAGCACCTAGGTAAAGCTTATATGCATTCACTAGTTGAAATATATCGGTCAGCTTTTTATTCACAACAGGAACCATTTTAAGAATGATAGGAGTCATGTAGCTTGATGAATCAAGACAATACTCAGCCCAAGAATTAATAGTCATATGAATGCAACTAATTCAGTAAAAGGATCATAAGGCCACATAAACATGATTCTCAGGCATATAGTCAGTCTGTAGAGCAGACTATCAACATGATATAAGGCAACATGTTCAGCAGCAGAATGATATCTTGTAATGATAGAATGCATTCTCTGACCATGATGGAGTAGAGTCACTGTCTGTCATGTATGCTCGGGGATAATGTATCAGTCTGTGCTATTCTCTAGGATGCCGAGGACATGAGAATCCCAAAGGTAACCTATAGGTAGTGTAGGAGGGACGTCAAGTTCTCCTCCAAGTGATGGTACCTGTGTCTTGTTGTGTTGTACCTACACTTTGTTTGCTTCTTTAATAAGTGGCAAGTGGGTACTGTGCACTTCTAAATGTTATGCATTCATTAGCTATGTATATATTTTGCATGCTTTGTTACCTTCTGTAGATGTACAGGAACCAAGATACTACACTTTTAACTTTAGCAATAATAGCATGCTTCTTGAACTTAAAGCTCATCTACCTCTGTGGAAATTTCAGAAAGTACGTGAAATCTAATGCATCTTTCATTTTAATACATAGCTCTGTTTACAGAAAATGCCAATTACTGTCAAATTTTGATAGTTTGTAGATTTATCGCATGAGTACAGTGTTTGCAGTGTAAATCTAGTTCCTCTCATACTGACAGTCACCAGATTTGTTCATAATTATATATGACACTGATATTGTGGGGCATGGTGGGCGAGGTGGCTAAAGCAGCAGGCTGGTGATCCAGCGACCTTGAGGATTGAGCCCCTATGACTGAGTGTAAAAACCTTGGAGTCAGCTTTGTGTGCAGACTCTTTCAGTGTTGTCACAACCCCCAGTATGCATAATATAACTGTTTTGTGTTTAGAAACATGCAATAGACACTGTGCTTCAGTTCTGTCTGGGTGTATCAATCAGTTGTGCAATGAAGGCAGTAGAGCAAATTGTAGCACCTTAAGTAACTATGCCAACACCTTCAATATAATTCTGTAATTCCAAAATGCAAGTCTCAGTAATCTGCATGTGCATTTTCTGCTTCCATCAACATCTTTGTCTCAGAGATGGTGTTGTCATTGTTGGTTATCATCAGTATCTTGTCTTGTTCTGCTTGTGAACTTCAATTCTTTCAATGATGTTTCTGAATTCAAAATGTGGAATTACACAATATATTGTGATATGTATCCCAGTACAGACTTATTTCAGTATAATGTGATACTCTTTGAACCTCTGATACCCATCCATACACTGTATACAGGTTATGTTCCAAATGTATCTTGATACATATTCAGTAGCATTTCCAATTGTGGAATACAGGTAATACAGCACACAGTTATTGTTAACTTATCTCTATGTTGTTGTGTCAGTTCTTGCGTTCTGTGTTTGGATGGTACAAGTTATAACCATACATATAATGTTGACATGTTTTACTGCATGCTTCCAGCAAGCTCAATAAATCAGACATGTGAATATCCAGGAATCCGCAGATTTCCATGTTTTTGGTTTCAGTTTGACCATTTCTAAGATCAAGGAAAATTTGCAATAAATATTTCAGAAGGGTTGGGGAGTGGGGGTGTAATGTCAAAGGGGAAGCGCCGTTCATGAAACCCGGAAGTGTTTGCTTTGTGCGGAGTTAATATTTCTAACGCAGAGAGCGAACCAGCGAAACCTACACGATATGTTGACTTTCTGAACCCCAGTTGGTAGTATTCAGCACAGTCAGGAACCTGTTCTAGTAGTAATGTATAAGGGGTGAATTGCAATACCTTTGCGTCCGTTGTAAAAGGCATTTTGGGGGGGATAATGGCTACCGTTATCAAGCGAGGTAATAGTGACAACATTGACTCGTCTGTAAAGAACATATTTCTGAGACCCCCACCAGGGCGCTGGACCAGAAAACCATTTTTCAGTGTTTTTTACAATTTGTCATTCTTATGTTTGATAAATAATCTACTGGAGCACCTTTAGAATTCAGCACCACAATTTCTCGTGAAGACGTTCTCAGACGTAGGTCACATGTCAGTGAGACAGGCAACCAGTTTGTGAGAACCCATCGGACACGAATCCGCGACCTTCGGATTGTTAGCCCTACAGCTAACCAACTGAGCTACATCCACATTGTTAAACAGAAGAGTCGCATTGTTTGCAGATAATTGTGAATGTTATTGGTAGACTTGGTGTCTCGTCTACATTAAAACACTTCATCGTTTATTTCACTTTTGACGTTTTTTGTCTCTCTTTTTTTTCAAGTGAACAAAGTATTAAGAATGGAAAAGGAAAACAACTGGTACTCATGCATCTACCTACTATATTTGATTAGGTCCCTTACCCTAACCCCTTGAAATAAATCTAATAAATAGAATACGTTGACCAAACTGGCATGAAAATGGCTGACATATCCAGTGTAATGCAGTCTATCCGCCTCGAAAAGTTATTATGAATAAACTCCATTTCAGTGTAATAGTGCAAATTACTGAATGACAAGGATATATATGTATATTAGTTTACATTTGTGATTCATTTGAGCCAAATAGTTAAGTTTGAAACTTAAATATAAAATATATTAAGATTATTTAAATTGACCCAAACTGCAAACAATAGAATATGGCAAAATGTGAAGAATGTAAGTCATTCTTACTAAATTTATAAAATACAAAATGTATAAATACACAAAATATAACACCTCAGCTCCTCTTAATACAAAGAAATATGAGCATATTAGTGAAAAAAAATGTTTAAAACTGGTGCTTGCGGAAAATTGCGCATCTGCCGGGAACTACTACTGGAAACTCACAACATCATTTGGTTTCTGTAATGACATGGCTGGTAGAGATGAAACATCAGTGAGCAGAGCTTATACACACTCGTTGAGCTTGACGAGCTTCTTGCTATGCCGGCGTCGTATGGCATTGTTTCAAGAACGTGCCTTTGAACAAAATCATCTGCAATTACGTAACATAGTATTATGACGTGTCTTTAAAGTTTGTGGTGCTGTACTCAAAAGGTAGACCTATCTACCTTGTCCTTGGTGAACAATAATCATTTCATCAGGGAGAAATTATAATGTGAGTAAGTTACGTTTTATGCCACACTCAGCAATACTCCAGCTATATGGCGTCAGACTGTAAATAATCGTGTTTGGACCAGACACTCCAGCGATCAACTGGATACAATGGTATGTGGGATACAATGACAAAGTCGTTAGTTGTTTCTTTCAGCAAGCATCATTTCTAACCCTGATCTTCATCATTATGTATGAACATGGGTTTGTGGGTGTTAATACTGTATGTGATTAAAAGATGTTTGCATATTGTATTAATGATTATGTATCTAAGATTTTTTATCACTTGATGAACTCAAGTACACACTATCACAAAGAAAGTGTTTGATTGAAAATGATGTGTTCTCGACTCAGTGTTCTCATAAAATCAGAACAAAATTTAAAATATTAATAAGTCACTTGTATAGGACTTGGTAATTGGTATCCATCTGTCTAGTTGCGCAATGGCACACATGTAGTAGTGACTCGAATGAAAGGGGGAAATATTAAATATTGTAAGCAGTTCTGAACAGAAAAGTTTTTATTTTTAAACGTGGATTCACAGATGGTGGTGGTGAATATCAAAAGAGTAATATCTTTCCATTCTTTTACACATTATAGCTTTCTAGATAGTTAGTGAACTGCTAGAGGTGGAATAGAACTCGCATCACTGCAACCTTCTATGCACAACACAAATGCTGAGATGCAGGTATCAAATGACATAATGACATCACTGTTTCAGGAACTCACAGCTGCACAGATAGAAACTGCACAAAAGAAGTTTGAATATTATGACAAGGTATGTCAGCACTTCATTAGTTCTCATCATTTAATCATAAAGATGTTTGATGGCACACATTGTTTTATAGTGAAACAGATTTTGTATTGTTAAATTATGATAAAAAATATAATGCTTATGTCTTAAGCTTGTTTACATAAGACTCCATACACAAGATACATGTCTCGAGGTTTACCATTTTAGGGGTTACATGGATAAATGTGTGTTGAAATTTTAATCTGAGCTAGTTGCCTTGTTAGGAAAGTTAACGGTCACAAGTCCATCTCATCCTGGCCAGCATCCAGTTTCACTGCTGTGCTACACAAGCTTCAGTGAGGGGCAGGACTGAAACCCTCCCATTGGAGTCAAGTCACCCATACAACTGTTGCTGAACTTCACTTGATTTGTGAACTAAGTACTCTGAGATATTAGTAAGCACCAGACGACATGCCACTGTGGATTTGGAAGTAATTTTAGTTGGAAGATTTCATTGCCATTATTCACAAGGTTTTGTAATGCTAAAAAGTGCCTACAAGGTGACACGACAGGATATTAGTATATATATATATATATATATATATATATATATATATATATATAAGGAAAGGACTGTTATGAGTTTAGCCAACTGACCCTATCTCCCAAAGTACTACCTCGATTTTTGTGCTGTATGTCTCATTTTGTAGGTAAGTCAATTTGCTAGAAACATGTGAATACTTTTAATGGGGTAGATACCGTTAGTGTTGTTAAATTCGCTCAGAAACGAACTAGGTGTGTTGAGCTCATTACATCCTTTTCCATTTATATAGTACAAATATCCTGTCAGTTAAGTATAAACCTTTGTGGCAGTTTTTAGCACTGCAAGGTCCTGTTCATTATTTTCACTTTATTTTTTTCCAGGATGGCAGTGGTTCAATTGACAAGGACGAACTACGAGAACTCTTCATTGACATCTTCCCACATTTCCACAAGTAAATATGTTTCTATAGAAAAATGATTTTTCTGCTTATGGTAATTTTCAAAAATTTTAGAATGTTCTCTGTCTTAGTGTCACCATGGAAGTGTCTATTCTAGGATGTGCGATTGCACAATTTACGTTGATAACTATCAAATTGCCCCTCAGTAAAAAACAACATAGCTTAATCTGCTAATGTTTGTCCTTATCTGATTCACCAACTTTGAAACATGCCACTCAAAGAAAGTCTCTGTGTTCTAAGAATACAAGCCATGACTGTTGTTGTTTCAGAAACATGCTTGACAGATACGTAAATGATGAGTTCAAAGCTGTTGACCGTGACTTTAACAGCAGTGAGTATATCATGTTTTTGCACCTGCCAGATACCAACATCTCTCTAGGGAGTGAAAATGTTTCCAGGATATGCTCCTGCACGTGTGAACTGATACCATGTGATAACTCTACCTGTTCACTATAACCTTGTTTTTGTTATGGTTAAGTTGATTTGTTTTTATGCACTCAGTATCACTGGAAATTAAAATTTTACCAATATGCTAAGTAAGTGATAGCTAATAGGTGATATAGAGATACAGACTAGTTTCATAAATATTGTCAGATAATTCATTTGCAGGGGTTCAAAAATCCCACTCCCCGACGTCAGGGACAAGTCAGTTTTCACTTTGGGGAGTCAAATAATGGCATCTTACTTGTCAGTGGGCTACTAGACAATTTTCACTTATGGTTTAAAACTGCAAATAAGCTTAGATTTCATTTCGTATCTGCTCAAAAATGTAGCTAATAAATTTTGCAATAGTAATAAAGTAGTTATTTTTCTTTGTCGCTTCTCCTGTAGCAAGTGTTGTTTTTTTTGGGTTTTTTTGTTTGTTTTTTGGGTTTTTTTTTTTTTTTTTTTTGTTTGTTTATTTTTTTTAAATTGAACCCCTGATCTGACTGTCTTGCAAGCAATATGTGTTGGTTAGGATACAGAATACTGGACACAGGGTTCACACAGACATGAAAAAGGCTAAATTTGTTTTATCCTTGAAAAAGAATTTACCCTAAAAAGGCCCTAATGTGCAAGGATTTGCCCTAAAAAGGTCCAGTGTGTTAAAAAACATTGTCTTTTATGATAATACAGGAACCTAAAGCATAATAAAAATATCTTGCAATGACATAGTTGTTTAATTCCATTTGTTTATCTTTTAGTGCAGCGATGTTGCTAAGAGTTGTTTCTCTCTAATGGTCAGTCCCACAGTTGACCAACCTTGTGTGCATTCAACAACTTATGTGTTATATGTGTTATATAGTTCCATAAAATGTTTAACTGGGCCTTGAAAACCCCATAGAAAGTCATTAAATTTGATGGCCGATAATCTGTAAGGAGTCATTTTACTGCCTCTTTTGAGCTTCAACCCTATTTTATGAACAGTCACCCAGTTTCATGCTGTTTTATTAGTAGCAACAAATGTGCCCTATGGGCACTGAGTGTTCTTTACAGGCATACCTACGAATAGTCCAGATTTTTTTATGATTAAATGTTTACAACTATTTAGAAGTAATTTTCAGGTAACATTTATATGAAATTTTGCCTTTATTACATTATGGTTGATGGGACCAGAAGTATAGTGAGTTTCATTTCCTATAGGAATCTACTCACTCACCCCTAGAGGTAAATAATCATGATAATTCAGGAATGACAGCATGAAGTCATCTGTTCTTTTTCCAAAGGATGCCTGCTTAAGGCACATATTTTTAAACTTGAATGCTGCATGTTATATTGTTGTTGACTAAACAATGTGGTCAGTGATAATATCATATCATGTTAAAATATTCAGTGCATTGAGGAATCAGCTAGTGATTCCATTGGTACCTTGTCATAGGGGTCTGTGAGGTGTCTATGTTCAGAGGTTCTTGCCATTCTTAAACCAAGATCCACTTGCATTACTTTTGATACTTCTTTCATTTCAACCCACTGTAAACATCCCCAAAACTTGTCACCTTGTCCCATATTGACATATACCACATAAAACTGATGGAGGAATTCTCGTATTGTTCACTGAGAGCAGGCTAGCTATTCCCGAAACGTCCGTAGCCCTACGAACTTCTTAAGCCCATTCTTAACATATTGGCTACAATCGAAGTTAAGAATTCTTAGGGCTATGAACGTTTCGAGAATAAGAGTCCAGAACAGCTACACCTCATGCAATCTTCTGCTTGTAATTCTAGTTTGCAGTTTCTTCTCTTTTCTTATCTTTCACTTTATCATTTTATTTAAGTCATTGTAAATTTTCAATTAAGCAAGTTTTCAAGATGTTTGCATTGTTAAGATAGAGGAACACTTTCCATGAAAAGGCTGCGGGGTGCAATAATGTAATCATGGCAATAGTGTTAGCATCTACACTCAAACATTCCATCTGTAGCAAATAAGAAGTTGTCTATTCATAAAAAGTGTTCCCCTTTATCATACCAGCTTCAAAGAGGTTGACAAAGGAGTTTGTTAATTTTTTAAGCAATCAGATGAAAGCAACTTTAATGTACATATGACCATGATTTATACTGAATTTTATGTTTTATACTGATTTATATGCTGAAATGATACACAAAAGTGCCCTGTACTCATATAGACGTTGAGTGACTGCTATGTCTAGTCAAAGATGACATGGGTAGAATAGTGGCTGTGTAGTAATCAGAGTGAGAAAATGCTCACATGGGTAGGGTGCACTTCTTGTTGTCATTGGTGATGGAGAGGTATATCCATAATGAAAGCATTTTGTCATGTTTATGTGAATTAGCATTCATACATTGTCCTAGTAATGAGTAGTCTATAATAACATGAATGGTAGAATACCAGTCATCTGCTTGTGTTCTAACTGCAAGTGGCATGATTCCATCTTGCATGTATTAGTTAATGCGTATGTTCCACACGTCCTGTACTTGTATTTAGGCAGCAAGGTAGTGATGAATTTGTGTGTTTCTATTTTGTTTCATGTGCTGTATTCCTTGAAGGAAATATTACCATGATTTTGTGACATTCTGTGTTTCAAATGTTCAGTTCAGTAACAGTTCATTGTAGCAGAAATTTAACCTGTAAATCACTTAAGCTTTTTTGCTGTTAAGTTTATATCATCAGCAGTGATATTACTTGTGCTATAGTAGAACTTCTTTATACATTTCAGCATATATATGTCTGATGAAGTGATTTAATGTGGAGTTGTTGAAGCATATTGGGTCCTCCAGCTTATGTATGTACAATGCTTCCAACACAATATCAAACTTCATGCTGCATGTGAGTTAGATATTGTGTGAAACTGTGGACCCCATCTTTCATTCATGTGATATGTTGCAGGTATTGACTTTGAAGAATTCCTTTCAATGTACAAGCGCCTATTCCTGCTGTGTCGAACGGTGGTGGCAGGTGATGTGGAAGACATTGTTCTCACAGCTCCCAAGAAGATGAGAGATGTCCCTGCTTCTCCACCTTCAACCAAGGTATTTATGGTGTCTTTGAAATAAGTTAAACCAACAAGTCAAGCTCAAATGTAGCTTATGACATCCATTTACATTGGGAGACTCTCTTCTTGCACATTTGCAGTCATTGTAAAATGGATGCAAGTAATTATAAATGTCACATGCAACCAAAAAATCAAACATAATTAAAACACAGCTATCACTTATTCATGACATATAATATACACTGCTGTTTGTAAAAAGCAAATAAACAAAATTATAAGAGTACAATCACGATTCAAAAGTGCAGTATTTTGTACTTGGGCTTACTTCCCTTGAAACGAAGCCCTCAGGGGAATGAACCCAGTCATAGCAGGTGGGTGTGCACTTAAGTGTAATGACAACTTCCGATTGGCTGGTCCACTTGCTCATACGCCGAAGCTTCATTGTGTATAGAGAAAGATGATCTGTTAAAAGGACATTTAAGAAGTATGGCAAATCACAAGAAAGTAATATTCTGTATGGATAACAACTTCTTTTATTGTACTTAATGCGTTATTTCAGTATGGATTCATATACCGTTGTCAAACAAAATCATATACTCTAGAAGAAGTTGTTATCCATAAACAATGTATGTAGAAATATTGGGTTTTGTAACTACATGTTCTCTGAATTTGCATTCAATCCAATCAAAAATCATCTCAGTAGAAATGGTGATCTGCTGCGTGGCTGGAAACTGTCATTCATCCATAGTACAAAGCAGGACTTGAAACTGACAAGAGTTTGCACCAGTTTCTGTCAGATCCAGTCATCCAAGAAAAATGGATGTAGTTTGTTTGCAATCCACAGACATAAAAACATGTCATGTGTACAAGTATCACACCTGCCTAATTACATAATGTGGCAGAGGCAGGACTCAGGGGCCCGAGTCATTAATCAATTTATTTTGCTTATGGCTTGATAGGTTCAAATATACTAGTATGCTCAATGCTCATATGCTCAATATGCTCCTTATCCTGACTCATGCTTAATTGCTTATCTCCTCTTCCTGGCGAAGGTAGTGGAACACCTGAAATCCCTTGAAGTTCCCTTCTAAATCGGCTATGATTGTCACTCTCTCCCTATCGCCCGAGGTTGGCTGGAGGCACCTGGGGTCCCGATTACGGCAATAAGTTTTTCAATTATTTCAGTCCTTTAACTAAATTTATGTTGTATGTGGTATTTGGTTATGAATATGTATCATAATTGGTTAAATTTGTGATTATTGTGTGTTTACATGGCATGTAATTTGTCAACTCAGACTCGGTCTCAGTTGACGGAATCATGTTTGCAGTGTAGATCGACTGTCAACGGTTGACCTGCACTTAACTGCTCCGGGGTGTAAACCCATATGTTCTTCCACTATTCGCTGTGAATTTTGCAGAAATTTATCTGTTTCAGAATTTACTTCATAAATTCGTTCTGTTCACAGGCGTGCGAGGGACAGACGTCGGCTTTCATTAGCCATGTCTAAATTGGATGATTTAGCTTCGAGTATTATTAAATGCTGAAATTCATTCTAGTGACCAGTTATGAATGTCTCCAGGGCTATCGCTTGGGTCCAGTGACTCGTCCCCCAGACCACAGAAGAGAACTTCATTGGAGACGAGGTCGTTGCTGCATAAGAAGTCATCTGCAACAAAGTCGTTGCAGAATCAACATACTTTGAAGAAGAATTCGTATGGTGACAAGTTCCCTTTACAGGAATGACATATCTATGATGAGCTGCCATTGATTCTACACAACAAGCAGAATGTCAACCGCCATAGACAACTTTGCCCAGATTGCATTGTCACTGCTCCGGAACCCTTATGAGGGTCATCAGACAACACAGACTTCACCAGCAGCCTTGGTCATCGCAGCAGACAACTTTACAAGTCAGCCATCACTACACTCAATGCAGCCGTTTGATGCAGACACCTTCATGCTACATGAACTTGAGAAAGTGTCGTTTTGAAGAAAAATGAAGACGACAATCTTCAACTACATCGACTGCTGCTCCATGTTAGCACTCAACTAGATCTGCACTCCCTCCAGGGGATGAACAAGAAGATTGTCACCGTCATCCTTGTCATCCCGTATCAGTTCGGAGAGAGATCCACCAATGATGAGTGAGTGCACCCACACAAGTGAAGTGCACTCACCGGAGTGACTATGCTTACTCGGGTGAGTGCTGTCACATCCAATTGCAGTTCGGAGACAGATCCACCTATGTCGAGTGAGTGCACCCGCACAGGTGAGTGCACTCATGTGAGTGACTACACTCATGTAAGGTCTACTCCTCTACTCAGTCATCATCACCAAAGGAAGCCCTCTTCTCGGACTCTGAAGTTACATCATGGATCACAAATGGTCTGGACTTAGTCTCACCATCCAAGGACTCCAGCAAAACCACCACTTATAGGATGGAGAATGAAAACATTGACACGTTGATGTTTCTGCCGATAGCTCCGAATAGCTACGATTCCAGAGAGGTTATCTACTGCATTCAAGTCAGCAACAACATATGCCACCTTTCAGCACTCGTCGCTTCCTTCTTCACCATATGGAGTCCTTCATCAGAGCACCAGACGTAGAAGAGTCATACAAGGCACTCATCACACAAAAGAACGATCAGCAGTTTATGTCGCCTCTACTATTGGGGGACTGAATCTACTTTGTCGACAAGGTCTCTTGTCCGCCCCATCATGGAGTGAAATTTTCACATGGCCCTTATGTCAAGTCCTGTGGTCAGCGCCCACAATATTGTATGGGAAGATTGAAGAGGGAGCATGAATAGTCGTCCAAGACTACAGAGGAGTCATGATGATCAAGTCCATCGACACATTGTTAGTGGTGCTCAAGCAGACAAGTCAGCGTTACACTTACAAGTCCAAGTTCTCCAGAGTCCAGAGATCGAGAGATAAGTGTAATACCAGAACATCCAGGGACGGAAGAGGAGGTAAACACTGAAGATCAGGCTTGGAACGACTGGAGTCTTCTACCCCCAGCTGTTCCCATACAACCGTCTTCAATTCTACTGGAAGAATTGAGAAATTCTCAATGACGAATTTGTCTCGAAGATTCTCCGAGATGGCTGCAAGATACCATTGCAAACTACACCTCCAATCACAAGAGATGACATTTTATCTTCGGTGGAAAAAATCTGACACATTTACCTGGAAGACAGTCTGTCTTCATCAGCTTTAAGGGGCGGGAGTTTTTTCGCGCCCTTCTACTCATCTAGACACATGCTCGGCAAACCTGAATGCTAGCAAGGGTATCACTGTCTGAACAAGATTTCATGATGATCAGTAGACTGCTACACTGGTGACATCACGTCTACAATCTGATTGGTCTTCAAGAGACAACATCATGCGCAGAATGTGGTGTTATTGTTCCAGTATCAGGAAGTTGTCTTCATTTGGTAACAGACTTTCAACGTTGGAAAGATGTCGATTACACACTAGATTAGCAGTTTACAATGTCATTTGATTCTTCAGGCTGCATAGAGGTCTTCTAACAATAGACTCGATGTTGCCTATCACAAAGCTTGCAGTAGTGAATGACAGTTTCTGATCGGACAGGCAGTCAGCTATAGATCTGAAAACGAAGAACGACGCATCTTCACGTCATAGAAGTTCATCATACAGTTGGAATTCACTATCTGGTTACTAACTTAGCTCGGATGAAATGTGAATCTAAACTCGTAGGGAATTGATTCATCACTACATGGAAATACATGGCTGTCCCAGAGGATCGGTGGGTCAAATTTCAAGCCGATTTTAGAACAAGTTCCACTCTCTCCATTACCACTATGACAGTGAAAATGTATGCTTGGTCTGCTCACTTCACCTCAGGATATGACCAGAGGAAGACGGTTTAGGACATCGGACATCTTGAGACCATACTCGCTATGGTGGACTTTCCAGTCGAATGTCTGCGCAGGAACATATTTGTTAGAGCAGGTCTACATCATCCCCATGTAGATGTATTAGTACAAGACTGGGGTGCTTATCTGAACGAGGTTGCAGCGGGAATCTCAACATATCAACCACCTGGAGATAAAAGCAGTAATCAAGGCCTTCTACTGCTAGAATCGACCTTTCTACTATTCAATATAGTCGACGATCTGAATCTGCACATAAGGCATATTACATCTCAGGTGCTTGCAACATTGTGGTCGAAGCTCTATCACGCCCTCTACTTCCATCCCCAACATAATGGATGCTTCAGCGAGATGTATTTTGTCTGATTAGTCAGACCTTCAACGCACCACAAATAGATCTGCATGCCACAAAGTTCAACAAAACCAGCGTTTGTATCACCGGTACCAGATCTGCTGGCAAGGGCAACAGACGTTCGCAGCATACCATGCCACTACCGCAGGTTATCAAGATAATCAAACAGACGAAACTGTTACGACTGATTTTGGTTATGCCTTACTGGCCAACTAGACATTGGTTCCCAATACTCACTGAAAAAATGGGGCAGCCAGCACTACAACTACCAGACTAGAAGAATCTTCTTGTCCATCCACACACCAAGCACGTGCACGGCAATCCATCTGCCTTCCGACTTCATGCATGGACCATATTAAAGCCTGTTTAAAACATAGAGGATACTCTACAAGGGCAGCGAATGCAGTCACCTTTACTGAAATCAGCTCATACCCTATATGGAATGAAAACGCTTTGAGACAAACGCCAGGAAGAGAGGATTCATGGCTATGAAGGATATCGATCCTCAAATAGCAGATTTTCATTCTCATTTACGACATTCCAGAGGTCTGAAAGGTTCTACATTATCTACATGCTTGGCGGCCTTCAGCTCAGTGATCACCATGAAAACAGGGATCAAGTTGACTAAAGTACCCGAGCTACTTGCCTTATTGTTGGAAAACCAACGATGCAGGGTCCAACTCGGGATTTAAACATCATGCTCCAACATCTCACAAGTGATGTGTATGAGCCACCTAGACCAGACCTCATTTGAACTGCTGACTCAAAAGACACTGTTTCTGCTTGCCTTGGCTACAGCGGCACAAATGTCAGAAATTCATGCTCTAGTCTTCAGTCGCATGAGATTTGATTCAAATCATGAAGAGACAGTACATCTTGGACGCCACAAGTTTCCGTTAGGGGGGAAATATCAGATGTATTTGACAGCCAGCAGAATCCAACACGGCTTGACCCACTGCCGTTTCATCAGATTCTGTAAGCAATTAAACATGAGTCAGGATAAGGAAAAATATGTTATTTTCTGAATAAAATTGGTATTTTATATTTATCCTGACTCATGACGTAAACCCACCCAGCCGCCCCTCTCAGGCACACTGAATTCTTATTTTCTTGTGTCATGCGATTTTATTAGGAGACAATGACAAGCATGGGACGTCTGTGACCTTTTTGGCGGGAAAGGGAGACTTCCGGTCGGTGGACGGGTGGGTGTATTTTACTTCCGCTTCTTTTAGAAGAGAACTTCAATGGATTCCAGGTGTTCCACTACCTTCGCAAGGAGGAGGAGATAAGCAGTTAAGCATGAGTCAGGATAAGTGTAAAATATCAATTTTAGTCAGAAAATTACATTATTAGTTTAGGAACATAACTGACATATGATTCATTTATCAGATCAATCACATTTATAATGCCTTAAAACACTTATTATATTTCAAACGACCATTTATCATCAACAGGATTAGAGTTATAAACTATTTTTCACAATATTATTGTAAAAAATGAAACGATTTTCAGACACATGCTACAGCGGTCCACATCAGAGTTCTTACTAAGAAAATTAAAAATGTTTCCAGGAAACAGTTAAAGAAATCAAATAATCTGAAGCATAAAATCAACAACAGTACTCATAAAAGTTGTCAAACAAACATTATAACTTACTATTTCTGTCTCTTTTTGTATGATTGTGTAATGTAATTCAAGTGACATCTCAGCTTTCATCGCTCTCAACTTGACGCTCTGACACGATGTTTCATGCTGAAATATATGCAGTAAACTTTCTTGTCACAGGTCATAACCTAGCATGATATGTCCTTTAAGTTCCATAATACACATATAGGTGGTGATTTTTTGTGTAACATGTTCAGAATAGCATGATTTTACTTTCGAAATATTTCACACATTTACACATCACTAAAGCGATAAGCTATGAGAGTTAAAATCAAACTATCTTTGCAAGCGCTACAGTCAGGTGTTGGCAATAACTGGTACATGGCAATAACTGGTCACTGCTGAGTAATATTCTTTTTATGAGTGGCTTGGTACATTTGAAATGCAGTCATCATAATTTGTAGTCTTGATAGAAACTATACTAACACAGAATTAAATAGAGGAAGTTTCAATTGATGAAACTGATTACACTACTTGCCAGGTGTTGTGAAATAGTACTATTTTATTCTAATTCTAGTTGTGGATTCATAGATGGTCTGAACAGAAAAGATGAAACCTTTAACCTGTGGATTGACTGTTTTGTTGAAATTGAGCTGATTAATGTCACAAGCAGTTCAAACCAGTGTTACAATTAACAATGATAATGGGATACTTGTTTCACTTTCTTCATAATTATAAGAATACATTACAAGACTGTATTCTTGCATTTAATGTAGACAGTTTATTATGGCTTTAAATAGTAGCATGCTGTTTTATGTATATAAAAAATCACACTGATTTTTTGTTTTTGCTTTGTTTTTAGGCCTAAGTTATCTTTAAATTGCAGTTCTTCATTTAAACACTAATTGGTCCACATAGCCAGTAAATTGAGTCATTCAGGTTAAAACTGTAGCATGGCAGGTCGGTACGCTCACACTGTGGAATTATCAGTCGTCCAGAATAGTGGAAAAAACATACATTCATGTCATAAAATCATACACACATGCATTCATGTCACTAAAACGACTAACCCCGAATAACACTGTTTCGCCTCACCTTTGATGTTGTGGCTGAATAAGGTTGGTTCATAATAAATGTAGACAGGTAATACAACTTCTGCTCAACAATTGGGCCTTAATTGGGCTCATAAAGTATGTGCCATGTTGTGGATGTTATAGTTGTGTGTTTACTGGTTATTTACTGACTGCCAACAGAAAAATAAATCTGGAATATTATTGAATGTGACAGTAAACAATCAAACAAACAAAACATCTAGTAAAACCCAAACATGTTTCCTTTCCTCCAGTCTACCAGCTACTCAGAAAACAACTTCTTCAACTCATTAGAAGCCAAAAACCACAAGAACCAGGAGCACAACAAGCAGCCATCCAGCGAGGCCAGCAACGGCCCCAAACACAACTCTCTCATTGACCTGAGCAGTGACCAGGAGGGAGACTCCTTCTTTGACGACCCTGTACCTGCAGCTGGAGGCTATACCTTATCCAACAGGTAGCATTATGTGGCACTACAACATAGCATGGTTTCACTGGTGTAGGGCTAACATTGTACAGAAAGGAAACATCTCATTCATAATAGATGTTGTTTTGTGGACAAATGTTGTTTTAAGTAAAAAGTCTGTCTTCTCTGTATATCCATTTCTAGTAAAAACTAAGTAAATTAAGATGACTGTCATTGCCTTATAAAATATTAATAATTAACATCGTAGTCATTTTCATGTTAAGTTTTTCAATAACAAAGACATGGGTAATGCTTTCTTTGACATGGTCTTTAGAACAAAAGCTTTTTGACAGTTTAAATTCTATGACTAATGATGATACATGTTTTCTGTTGTTTCTTTGTAGGAACAGAAATAAAACGTGTTCATCCACTTATTCATATTTTTAATCGATATTTAAACAAATCAGTTCACAAGTCAAACTGATATGCCTAACTTGCAGTGATAAATATTTGCAATGTTCCAAGTATAAATGATAAAAACTGATTCTGTCAATACTGCTATTTGCTCATCAAGATTAATTATTGATGAATGCTACCCAGTTCCCTATTGTTTTCCACATTTATACCCTTCTCCTGTTCTCTACGCCTCCATTTGATAGCCCTGCATGGAAACCTTATTGCAAGTTATTACCTTTGTACTCTTGGGGCTCCTTTCAAGAAGCAACCTTTACAATGGTTAACCTTTACTCTCATTCTCTGGCATTGCACTAAGGTTACCTTTGTGACTTACAATCACCTTAGTACTTTGTGAAAGGAGACCAACAGAATGTTGAACAAAATGGTCATTACATTTATATGACACTGTTGGTGCTTTTACACACATGACTTCATATGTGATGTTCTCTTTTCACGACATTATGCAGATAGTTAGATAATGAAAACACTGATAAAACTGGATGGGAGACGAGGTTGCTTTGCAGACTTGTGTTCCTTTGTCATCTTTGAATCCTATGATTCAAATCCTAATGTGATGCGGAATCCAACTCTCTCATTCAGTAGTTGAACTGTGGTATTGTGATACAGATGGACCTGCTATATATGGCTTGGACTGGTTAATCTTAAGAGGGTGTGGTTGTTACCAGCTTCAGTGAGGCGATTTATGATTGTTTTGCTGTGCTGTACATGGCTCACTTCCTTTCTGCTATCACTTCATCTTCAGAAATTCTTTTCTAGAGTAAACTTTAAATCCTGGATCCTTAGTAACCTTTCCTCTTTGTCAGGAGTTGTCAGAGTGTGAAGTGTCTCATTTTTCTATATAATTATCCAGGTGGTGTATTGCAGAATAACACATGGATCAGGTTTCTTTACTTTGATATGTGTTGTTTTGCTGACTAGTAAAGAGGTCTGTAACAGGTTGTTAACTTGTACAGCAACTGTGTGATTATTGTAATCACAAGTTAAACAGAATGTAAGTCATTTCTGTCTCAGGACCATTCATCTCTATTTAGTGTTAACAAATACCATACCTTCAAACTTGTCCAAATCTGAATTACAGTTAAGTGACTAATCCAAGAGATGGTATACTTTAACTTACAGCTGCATGTTTATGCAATTTTTATATCAAAATGTCCTGAAAGCCAACACAACCTTTAAATGTTGCAGATGTAAAACACACTAACAGCTATCTTTTCTTCACATTTAACATTAATATTCACTTTCTTACTGTGAATTAATCAAACTAAATTCCACTATTCATTGAACATGTGAAGTATAATTAGATATCCCTTAATGTAAGTAAAACTACGTATAAACTCAGTTATAGTTTCACAGTTATTGCCATAGTCGACATGACAGGCAGCATGCCTAAAGAAAATTACAACGCACAGAGTGTCATATTTGTCTGAAAACTATCCCCACCTCTCTCCTTCCAGTGATCTTGTGGTGCTTACATCTTCTAAATGGCCTGGTTTTGTTTGCATAAAACTCCTACAACTAAAATTACTTGTGATAATGCCTAGCATGAACAGATAGCCTTACATTTCTTACTCCGTACATGATTGTTATACTTTGGTAATTGAATCGTCACTATTTGATACAGTACAGCTGCTAGTTGTGATAATACTGGTCCATACAAGACACCTTCCCTCCACCCATCCCACATCCCTGTACAGGAAGCTGCCTTGCATGAAGCCATGTCTCACCCCACTGTCAGCAATATATTTCTCATATGTTGAAACAGTAATCAAAGCAGTTCAAAATGATTCAGGTTGTAAAATAATTTGCCAAAGTATTGCTAGATAAGGTTCATCCTGCAACAAGATCATGCCTGTTAACTTGCATATATCTTGTCTGTTTAGGTCATTCATGTTATTTGAGATGTGTAATTGAGATTACTCCTACTTTACTGCAAGAAAGAGGATTTTTTATTGTCTTGACATAATAATCTTATCCATTCATTCATGTCTGGTGTATTGCAAGATTTCTGGAACAGCTATCACCCTTGGTTGCACATTGCTTCTTCATCTGTTTATTCACAACACTCTAACCAAACTCTCCGTATCAGCATGTCATTTCATCACTGTTGTTTTCCATTTGCCATTCATCAATTTGTTTATCACCACAACAGAAATGTTAGTCCCTCGTCTCATAACCGACGCAGTAGTTCGCCTGGGCGGACATCCCAGATTCCTGTGTATATCGCGGGTACCAGGAGGTTAGTGGAGGATGTACCACCTACCTAACAACATGTTAGAACAGCCTGCTGCATCAGTCACTGTTTTGTTTACTTCATTCATGTGCTTTTATTTCACTGTTCAGTTTCACAGCTTGCTGAATTGGCCTGATGTTTGGTTTGGTTACTAACAGAGTTTTTAGATTTTGTGTTTTATGTTGGGTTTGAAGTCAGTTAACAATAGAGTAAGATTTATTTTATCCAAGATTTTGTCTTGAGAGTTTGAAAACAGATAGAAGAATCACTTTTTCCATGGCTTAAAAAGTTACATTATGGGGACATGAGAGAATTGATAGTAGAGCTTATGCACGATGCTTTTATTAAAATATTGTTATAGGCTTTACTTTAATAGTTAGGAATGTAGTTTAGCTTAACTTGAAAATATTAGTTGCAAACATCTTATGATAAAATCCGTTTCTCAGTACACATTTATTGCTGGGCCGGGTTTGAGGTGCTGTGCTTTGTTGACTTACCCTGGCTGCATAAGATGTAGTTGAATCACTGCTTCAGATAGGCCTAGATGTGAGGCATGCTGCATCCTTGATGTAGTCCATGCAGATCTGCAGAAATACAGATCTCAGGAATACATACATAGGGAAATGATTTTGTTTGAAATAATGTCTTGAAATAATGTCATGTATGTGTGCAAGTTTTCTTGGGTGGGTGTGAAGGGGGATGAGTGATGTTGTTAGTGGGGAATGGGGGCAGAATCCCAGATAACTCACATTATATTACCAGTCCTTGTGGATTTCATCCAAGTTGTAAACTTGTGAGAATTGCATCATTTTTGGATTTTCTACATCCAGCTGACATGTTGCAGACGTTTAGTGGTTTGTCCATAATAAAAAACAATGTTAGGCTTCGATTATGGGTGAAATATGCCCTATACTTGTTTCTCTAACTATCTTCTAGAAAGTAAGTGACTTTCATACGTCATTGCAATAAATCAAGAAAGTTGATGCTTGGTATTGGATCTATTCCAGATCTAAATCTATTCTTTCATGGATATTTTTTTTCCTAAAAATTACTAACATGCATTAACATAATCACCTTTTTGGACATGTTTGAATGTTTGTTTTTCCTTTGTTAATTATTGTTAAGTAACTAATCTTATAAAACTAATGCATTCTTGATCATTGACATTCTAGAAATTTCAGTTGTAATACCATGTTTATTCTCTCCTGGAATGTAGATTATAGAATAACATTTTCTTTGCATGGGATTCCTGATGTAATTAACCTAGTATGAGAGCATAGGCCATAACGTTCATAAGTAGTGTGTAGTAAAATGAAATTTCAAATCTGAAATAATGCTATTCCAACTGTCTCCCACTTGATCCTTCAGTGAGGAAAAAGACAAGAAGCTGACCCCTAATGGAGGAACAGCACAGAAGCCTGGCACTGGCAACATGAGCTCCTTGCAGGGTCTGCCTTCACTCACCCCAGAAAAGGCGCCACCAGCCAAATCTCATGGTTAGTAAGAATGGTTTTGTTAATAACGTGTTTGTCAGTAATGAAGATGATTCCAAGATTCACAGAGAATTTGAATGTCTCTGTTAATTTCAAAATTGATATCAACCTTTAGTTTAGGCCAGGATTCAGTTCATTAAATGGGGATACTGTACAAAGTTACTTTTCTAGTGTTCCCTGTGAAATGTCTGGGATATTATTAATACTCCCCACCCTGAAGTGTGAGGAGGACAAATGTTTTATATATAGGGGAAACCTGGTTGTTATGGAATTATGACCTTTCTCATGCATTTCTTGACTTACTGCTGGGTCAGTATTTTTTCAAAAACTGATATAGATGGGGAAGCCAAATGTGGTATGTATTCTCAGGACACAAGTGCCTTGATCAGTTTGGAAATGAAAACCATGTTACAATTCTTTACAGAGTCGTGGCCCTTGTCGTTCTTTTCTTGGCTTTGTGCATGGTGTCCTCAGTGGGAACAGATTTTCCCTCAAGAATTTAAATATTGCCATTTATAGGAAGATTATAAAGTTGACAAAATAGGCACAGAACACTGTGGTAGGGGACATGTTGACCATGTTGTCTTGTCACCATCAAAATCATTTCAGCAAACAGAGTTCATTGTTCTTAGTAAGCAAGATTGTTAGGGGTGATGTCTTACTCAACGTTATGCTGTTGTTACTAATTGGGGATATTTGTTTATTTCCATTTCAGGAAATAGTTCTGTCAATGCTAGTTCAGATCAAAATCTGCGATCACTTGACAAGAGGATGGTTGACATGGGATTCGGGGGTGAGGAACATTTTTCTTATTTGTTTCACATGAATGTTGTGCAAATCAACACAGACATCCGGATATGTAGTAAGATCCAAAAATTCCTTGGGACAATAAGTTGTACTCTTCATTTCACTAGTTTGAAGATAGCCCTGATTAAATGAAATAGAACTGTTAACTAAGTTTATATTATCTGTGTGCTATGTCCAGTTCTGTCTCATAGAATATTGTCCCCCGCCACAACGCTGAACAGGGGACTGTATTCAGCAGCATCTGTACGTACATACTTACGCCTGGATTATTGTTAATGCGATATCACATGAATTATGGTTCCCGATGTCTTCAAATTTGGTGACAGCCTACATTGTTGGCATTACACAAACACCTGTTGATTTGGGTGACCTTGACGTTATTTTCAAGGTTACCGGGACTCTTGGACCACTTTTCAAACTCTTGTTAACATGATCTCATGAACTGTTGAACCCAATGTCTTCAAATTCAACAGTTTAAGTAAACTTAGTCTCCATGTATTTCGTTACACTCCTCCACTGAGTCTAACAAAACCTAGTAAAAGATCGTGTCAGGTAACCCTTGAGCAACGAATGGCCATCCAATCAAACGCGAGAGACAACGGCATTCAGACAACGGCAACTATTTAGGAATCGGAGGGACTTTCAAAATATTCAAGTCACTAACAGATCTCTCCACAAACAAAAATCTGCAAATTACACAGTTATTTGACCTGCAGTAAATACGCATTGGGGTTTCTGTTGACATGGTTATCATTAGCTAATATTTCCGCAAGATAACATCCTTGAATATTGCCAAAAACACAATTTTCAGCGAATGTTTACTCACCGTTGTCATGGTTGTATGTATGCCGTGTGCATCACCCGGAAACGAGTGTGCACTAAACAGCATTTGGAATCGTTTGGGTAGGAACCTTTTCAAGATAAAAAGTTCAGAAGGTCAGTCTAAGTAAACTTATCATCAGTACTTTTTGTTACACTCCAACACTGAGTCTAACAAAACCTTATGGGAGGTCGCGTCAGGTAACCTTTGAGATTGACCAATCAGAACACAACTTACCAAATCACGAAAGTGAACATTCGTACATCCCTTATGAGCTTTATATCTCGAAAAGGTTTGAAATCTATTTAACCATCTCGGATTTGATTGGACTGTCATTGGCTGCTCAAAGGTTACCTGATGCGACCTTCTACTAGGTTTTGTTAGACTTAGTGGCGGAATACACTGAGACGAAGTTTACTTAGACTGTTCAAAAGGTATGTGCTAATGTGCACTTTCGAGATTTGGTAAGCTGTGTTCTGATCGGTTAGTCTCAAAGGTTACCTGACACAACCTTCCATATGGTTTTGTTAGACTCAGCAGTGGAGGGTAACGAAAAGTACTGAGGATAAGTATATTTAGACTGCAAATTCAATGACAGCCTACGTTTGGGGATTACACAAACACCAGTTGATTTTGGTGATCTAGACCTTATCTTCAAGGTCACCATGACTCTTTGACCACTTTTCAAACTCTTGTTAACGCAATATCTCATGAACTGTTGTACCCAATGTCTTCAAATTTGGTGACAGTGCACATTTGGGGATTACACAGACATCTGTTGATTTGGGTGATCTTGATCTCTTTTGTCAATGTTGCAATGACACTGTTCACTTTTCAAACTTATGTTAGCACAATATCTCATGAACTGTTGTACCCAATGTCTTCAAATTGCTGACAGCCTACATTGGAGGATCACACAGATACCAGTTTATTTTGTTTACCTTGACCTTATCTTCAAGGTCATCCCAAATCCTTGACCATGTTTCAAACTCTTTTTAATGCGATATCTCATGAACTGTTGTACCTAATGTCTTCAAAGTTTGTGACATCCCACACTGGGGAATTATACAGATATCAGTTGATTTGGGTGACCTAGATCTTATTTTCAATGTGACCATGACACTTTGTTCACTTTTCAAACTTATGTTTCCATGATGTCTCATAAAACATTGCATTTAGCAATAATGCTAATTTTTGCTCCTAGAATTCAGTGTGATACTGTTTTCTTGTGTTACATTATAACCCTGACGGAATTGTACTTTCAAACCTGCTACTAAGCACTACGTGCACCTGTATAGGTCATTGCTCCAACTAGTATACTTGCATCGATCATTCATCAGTTTGTGATACCAAACACTAAGCAGGATATGAATATCATTTTGTGATCACTGACTTTGTGATTTCAGACAGTCAAGATGACTTTGAGTATGAAGACGACTTCCAAGATTCAGTGTAAGTAGTTTAGTTTGGGTGTTGTTTTAACTGGTCACAGTACTTATTCACAAGTGGGAATGAATGAAAGACAAATATTGCAGAACCAAAACTAGGTGATTTTATGAAAATTATCTGGAAAGTCCTAATGCAATTGTCTGTAGCAAAAGAGTACTTAAACATTTGCACTGACACTAAAAGAGAGGTGTTAGTGGACAACAGTCGTAGGCAGATCCTGTGTAATCCATGCTGAAGATTGGGGGGGGGGGGGGGGGGGGGGGGGGGGGGGGACATTTATAGACAGACCATGTGTCACATATGGTGAGGATTCACCCAACCAGCTAGTATTAGGGTATCCTTGTCGCACATTCAAGTAAGACTTGTGTCCCCGTCTAAGTTAATTAAGACTGTCCATGTGTTGCAGTCACAGCACCAGTGCCAAGAGTCCACGAGTCAAGTCAGATACTAAGTCTGTGAACGAGAATGGAGGTGGCAGCATTGCAGAGGAGATTGAGGAAGAAGACCTGGATGACTTCTCCATAGAGGGAGAGGATTTCCTGAAGAGTGACAAGAGTGAGGTGAGGTCATATTTGCCTGGCTTGACTGTTGTCAGTTGTTAAATGTATTAAGACAAAAGCAATAATATTATTAGTGCCTCATGCAGCTAACTTATTTTCATGTCACAATTGTGCTGTATATTTAATCAAATTATTTCATTTTGGTCTCTCGTAAACTGTTACATTCATAGCCGTGAACTGAAAATAGATCAGATGTTATCAAATATGAACAGGTTTTGACATACAGGACACTTCTACAATTGGTTGAATTTTCTGATGTGTCAGAACCATAGAGATCTGAGTTAGAATTGATCTTCAGTAACCCAAGCTTGTCATAAGAGGTGACTAGCAGGAGTCAGGCTTGCTGACTTGGTTGATTCATGTCATGGTACCCCAGTTGCGTAGATCTATGCTCATGCTGATCACTTGATTGTCTGATCCAGACGCGATTATTTCAAGACTGACACTGTGTAGCTGGAATATTGCTGAGTGCAGCGTAAAACTAAACTAACTCACTTACTCTGTTATGTAAGAGGTTGGAAGCTTAGTAATTATTGTGTCGGCTTGTCATTCAGAAAGTCAGGATGAATGAGGAAAATAAGTGAAGACCATTTCAGATAAACCCATTATAGTATTTTAAAGAATTATACGTAATGATTGTCTGTCCATGGTGTCTACACAGTTCAAGGTGTGAATAACTTCAAAAACAGATTAACACACCAGTTGTACATAGTTGCCATGTACAAAGATTTCACATGTTGATTGTTCCCATTTCAGTTCGATGACATGACCACAGACAGGAGTATATCACAGGCTGATGGAGGCTTCGACTATGCAGAAGAAGTGCATTTACCATAGCATTTTGGGTCACAAGCTGTACTTTGCCAACTGACTTTGGGAAAAGAGGATTGTGATATATGTGGATGACCAGAACATGCTTTAATATCAACAGCTAGCCAAACTGAAACATTCAGATGAATCTGTTGTCATATAGTGAGTGTCAGTGTGTTTGGGTCCACCACAAAACGGTTGAAATACTGAATAAAACTGTATAACAGCCCAGTCACTTAATTCGTCATAACTACTGTGAAACATCCTCTCACTATATGTATTTCATAAATTCTTCAGTATCTACATTTTGGGAAAAGTAACTCATGTCATCTTGCCAGATATTAAGTCAACACAGCTAATACTTTACTTGACCAGGGTTATGATTACACAATGCTTGACCAGGGTTGATTGATGTGTTTGGTGTAATTGATGATCACTGTTACCTGTAGTTAAATGAGACGAAGGTGTGAATCTCCACACAGAAACTAGGAGGCCAGTATGTGAGAATCTCACTTTCATGTAGCAAAGATTATATAAATCACTCCTCAGGGTTTTGGTTAATAGCAGATGATATGTATCTTATCTAGCAATGGATGTTATGTTTGTCCAGAAAACAAACACCATTTCTTTTCCTGTATTGATATAACTATTGACCTTTAAGAATCAGGTAATAGTATTGTTGTGACATGTGAGATACTCCAATTTGCTGTTCAGAGTCCCTTAGGCATAACTGTGGGTTTTTATTACAAATTCACCCATATCGGTTTTAGGTTTTTCAGCTCCATTGCCAATTGTAGGCTTTCCACCAAATTGGTAAATGTCTCTCACTCATAGAATTTGGCTTGTATGACAAAATGGCTGTATAATGACAGGTAGTATTACAATGGTACAGTAATGTAGGTTATCCTGGTGCCCCAAGATACTGATTTAAAGCAGTACAGTGACACATATTTTACAGAGATCTGTGTTAGTAGCTGTGAGGCCTATTGGTGTAATTAAAGAAGCATCACACCACAATGCATTTATGTACCACATGCCTGGAAGAGGTTTCTTATTTGAAAGTGGTTGAATTTTGTTTACTGTTCTCTGTATGATATTGTATTGTGCATTATATTCCCCAAGTTATTATTTGGACATGTCCTATGACAATGGTTACTATTTTCACATTTAATTCATGCAGTCAACATTTCCTATGACTATTGAATATTTGTTCTATGTAACAGATAATAAATAAGAGTTTGGCCTGACCAATTTTATTTCTTGTCTTACCGTTCCACCCGCTGTATTTTTTAAGAAAAAGAAAAAAAATATATAAATTTTCCCTGCTCAAAAAATAAAATCCTAATGTTTTTGTTGGTTAAAAATGTAAACTCACAAGAAAATACTTTTTGGGTTGTTGTTTTTTTCACCAATATTCACTTCATAAATTGCCAAGAGTAAAACACTTTGAGTATTTAGAAGGAATATTACTTTGATTTGAAATTTTATTTTTATTTTTTATTCCCACCTGCCTTTAGGTTTTCTGTTAAACAAGAAATGGAATTGGCATGGCCTATGTTCATTTGTAATTTATTTGGCTCTTATAGCTATAAATGATTTTTGATTAAACTGCGACTTAGTACATACAATGGCCACTATCTGCTTAATCTCCTATATTGAACCAGTAAACAAGCTGTACAGTTTGCAATGTGTTCCACATCCCAGGCCTGACTCTGTCAGGTGAAGCACAATACTTTTAAGCTGTGACCAGTGACCACGCTTTTTTTTTCTTGGTCTTCTCTCAATGCTTTTCATATAGCAGATCATGCTGACAACAGTAACAAAATATGTTGTCTGACATAATCTTGTGTCTAATTGTTAGGACTGTGCCAGTGGATGTGTTGACCAATGAAGCTGCAAAGCTAATGTATGTGATGCTATATTAGCTGATCGTAACTACATGTGTTATATAGTATGAATCATTAAGTCCATGTATTGTTGATATATGATCCCATGTTATGATTGACATGATGTTACCCACTGGAGCTTGTTAGACTTGGTAGAGATTATGGCATCCCTTTTATATCAGCTTTCACGACTAACGCGGTGTTCACACAACTCTGCAAAATGCAGAGGGTATAGGTGCATATTTGTATATTTGAGAAAATTGTTGATGATCAGTGTTTGAAGTTATGGTGAAGTTGTCATCACACCAAGCATAGTTGTTTTTACCCATGACAACAGATATTCTACGGAGTGTATTTGTTTTAAATTGAAAATCTACACAATTAGCAGAGGGGGATCATGTATATTGGTATGGTACTGTGGAACTTGTTAAGTCGATTACTATCCCCTCATTCATGTGTGAATGTGTATTTAAGAACCAGTCTTTGTTATTGTATCAGAGATACAGTCTATGTTTGTTGCTATGTTTAGATGTGTTGGTGTGTGTGTGTGTTGTTTGCATGTTTAGATACGAGAGAAAGACCTTCCTGTGAAGACGGGTTTGGCTTGCTCTGAGACATGTGATAATTTGCTGAATCAAGTAAGTTCTGTACCACTCTGTGGTTCACCATCCGTCCAAGAATGTTACACACTAGGCCCTAGACTTAAAGCTGACATTTTAAAATCGAATTAGTTGCCTTAAATTTAAGGATATAGTTACATTGGCATGTAGTGATATTTATGCCAAGTGCAAGTCTCATGAATGTGTGCATCTTCTATGCAATGAAGAAGTAGTAGTTGTGATACGAGTGCAAGGTTTTCTTCTTCACAGACAAGCAATAAAAAGTCTTTCTCCAGCCACAAGTGAGATATCAAGCTCCATATTTTATGAATGATTTTAAATAAACTGTAAATTGAACGGTACTGTTACAACTGGAAACAATTAAACTGGGGATTGTTACAGAGTACAATACTTTGTATAAATGCTGCTGTCTGTGTCTGACCCCACAAGGTCTGAGTGTGGGGTTTCTCTGCGTTTAGAAGAAGTTGAGTCTTGCAAAATTGCCGCAGCCTTCGTTGCAGGCCAGTCAGTGTGTAAGTTGATTCTTTGTCAGAATACTGTCCTCCATTTGGTGTAGGTAATGACGTACAATGAAGAATGAGAATATTGTACCACTTCTGTGTATGTCTGCTCTTCAGAAATGTACTGATGGAAAGAATTAGGAAAAGCACACAAAAATTGTAGGTGAGCATTTGTTGCCATGAAAATATTACCCCCTAAACAGATGAAAATACATTCACATGCAGCTAGATTTGGATTTCCCCAGGGAACGAAGAGTATATCATACTAACTACAACCGTTGACCAGCTGTTCCATTATTTCTTACCACCAGTGTTTTATGTTACAAAACAGAAAATTATTGCAGAAAATACGTGAGGTTGAATATACATTTGGTAGATTAATTTCAGCAGGAACAACTGGTTGGTTTCAGAGCTGGCAGTAATATTCTGTGATGATGTGTTGTAAGGGACTGTTCATAAGTTACGTCTTGGAGGAGGGGGAGAGAATGTTGACTTTTATGGAGTAGCATGTACAGTGGAAATGACACCCCCCAAAATTTATGTACAAAGCAAGTGAGTGAGCGCTCGGCAATATTCCAGCTATATGGCAGCAGTACAAAGCAAGTGGACCCCACCTCATGTACTAAATCAATGACACCCACTTATCCCCCACCCCCCTCCCTAATGTGAAAGCATACTTTAATATAATTCAGTATAAAATTGGTGACCCCCGTTCCTCCTCAGACCCTAATTGGTGAGCCACCACATACATTATGAATGCTTCCTAACACAATTGCAGTGTTGTTTTCCATCTCGAATAAATTGGTCACACATTCCATTCAGCTCAAGAATCATGTAGGAGTGACTTCAGGAAAAAAATTCACACTATTTCCATAACAGAAATATTTCTGTATTCATCATAAAATATCTACGTACACATATTTATTTTATGTACCATTAGCCTTGTAAAATGGCTGGTCACATATTACCTGCACGTACATTTAAGCATTTATGCAGGAAGTTATTATAAAAATAAACATTTTAAGATCACTTGTGCTGTGTTATTCATGTCAAATGCTGATTTCTCGGGCCATGCCATGACCTGCAGATCACCCCAGTTTTATACGCCTGATTTCTTTTAGGTTCTGTATACTATTGTACAAAGGGATTCCATCAAAACAGGGTTTTTTTAAAGCCGCTTTTAGAAATATTCCATCCTACTTCACATTTTGGGACCACATGTTTGTCTGATGACACGCTGTTTTATAACTTCCCGTCTGAACTACTGCAACTCACTGATCCACGGGGCCGAAGCAATGCAGCATCTCCAGAGGATTCAGAATATGCTGCACTAGTCATCACAAGGAGCAAAAAGGTCGCCCACATCACTCCAGTGCTCAGCAGTTTAAACTGGTTCCCTGTCAAGCAGCGTAATACACAACCTGATCCTCACCTTGACTTACAAAGCATGGTGCAGTGACTCTGCATTATTGTATATAACCTTCCTACAATAAGCAGAACGACCTTCTCACAATCCCACACACAAACAGGAAAGTAGGTGATAAAGCATTATCTGTGAAGGCTCCCACTTTGTGGAATCACCTGCCACAACAGATCAAGATTGCAGAGAACTGCACAACATTTTGTAGCCTTTTGAAAACTTCTCTTCAACGATGCCTACAACTCAAATTCTTAAAGTCGACATACTGATCAGAACCTATTTAAGCACCACTGAGCAGCAAAAGTTAGAAAGAAGGCGCTATACAAATCAATTATTATCCTCTGGCATGTAATACGGGGGATATAGTCAACGTCTCGACTGTCTGTCCGTCCGTCCGTAATGACTTGGTTTCCGGCGCATAACTCCAAAACCGTTCAACAATTGGCACATATATCAAACAGCACCTACCGTGGTGCCTTTCGCTGTTTCCACATTTTTGTCACTTTTATTTTTCTTAGTTTCTATGGGAATGATTTGAACTTCTCAAACATAAGCTAAAATGGTGCCTTTTGCTGTTAATAACTGTCATTTTTATTTTTCATAGCTTTCATGAAAAAGATTCGGACTTGATCTTAAAAAGGAGGGATTGGTCTCGTTTCCAGAGCACAACTCGAAAACCGTCCAATAATTTTCAACAAAACTTGGTTGATATATCAAATAGATCCCTAAGTGGTGCCTTTTGCTATTTCCAGATACTTGTCTTTTTTATTTTTCTTGGTTTCCATGGAAGTGATCCGAACGTTGTCTCTAAATGGTGGGGCGACCTTCGTTTCCGGAGCACAACTTGAAAAGCGATCAATATCTTTCTTTAAGACTTGGTAGATATATCAAACGGAACATAAAGTGGTGCCTTTAGCTATTTTCAGGTATTTGCCATTGCTGTTTTTCTTTGGTTTCCACGGAAATGAGTTCTCAAAAGGGATGGGTGACCTTGTTTACGGTGCATAACTCCAAAACCGTTCAATATCTTTCAACAACACTTTACAGCATATGTCATTTTTGGGTTAACACTTTCTTAGTTAAGTACAAATTCTAGTACTTTGTTTTTGGTTGAAGTCTGGTGGTTGGTTGGTGGTTGAGCTAGTCTGTCGTACAGACCCTGAAGTAAATATATCCAAAGCCCACACAAGTCTAGAAAATGTGGTAAGTCTAAATTTCCTTAGCTTCAGGGTCTGTACCAATCTGCTGAATCCATAGCCAGTACATGGCTAGTAATTCTCAGCTGATCACTAGGCTGTCACTGGTGTTTAGCATAAACTGAAAATGAAGAAAGTCTCGGGGTACCATTTCATTATGTTATTTTTTTTTCACAATGAACGTTTTTTTTTCAGAGACTAGTTGTTAGTCTAGTGGCTGAGCGGGCTAGGCGACTGACTTTTTATGCTGGCGATTAGGTGCCTGACTCTAAGGGTGCGGGTTCCAATCCTGGATGGGACTCAACCAAAAACAGTACTAGAATTTGTAGTTTCCTAAGAAAGTGTTATCCCAAATATGACACGTTACATTTGACCACTTTCTATATGCCGTTACGTAATCAGAACTTTGCAGGTATATGAGACAGATCCCAAAGTGGTGCCTTTTGCCATCAACAGATATATGGAATTTTTACTTTTCCCAGTTTCCATGTAAGCGTGTTGCACTTAGTCTAACAAGAGTCATCAGAAGATGACATATTCCCCGACCCCTACATGTTTGAAAGGACAAATCATTTGACAGTTACTTGATGTTTTTTCATCTCTCAAAAGTGAGAGTTGTATTTCGTTTTCGAAGCACAACTGGAAAACTTTTACATACTTTTCTGCAAAACTTCGCAAATATGTGAGGCAGACCCAAAAGTGGTGCCTTTAGCTACTTACAAATTTTTGGCATTTTCATTTTACCCGGTTTCCATGGAAATGATTCGAACTTAGTCTCAAAAAGGAGGGATGGGGTTCGTTTTCGGAGCACAACTAGAAAACTTCGAATCGTTTACCATGGAAACCGTGTAAATTAAAAAATGACAAAAATCTGCAAAATAACAAAATGCACCACTTTTGGGTCTGCCTCAAATATCTGCCAAGGTTTGCAGAAAGATATTAAGAAACCGAGAAAATAATAGATCACAAAAACCTGTAAATAGAAAGGGGCATGCCGAGGGATTAAATATGGAGAGGTAGAATTTTGTTACTGGAGCACTCATCAAAGACCAAGGGTTGAGCTGGTGCCTTTCACTACTTAGACATTATTGTCATAGGATAAGCACTTTAATATGGTTCCCTTTACTATTTTATGCAGGTTTACTTTTAAAATGTGTTTGAGGGAAAGGAACGATTCTTTAATCGGGTTGTGTCATATCTATTTCCATTGTATACTGTAACCATTAAGTTACTAGTATCATTTACATATTTACTACGTTTGACATAGATTATAACCCTTTGTCAAATGAACTGTTCTTACACCAATGCGACAATGGCACTCCAAGTATCCTACTCCCACGCATTGAATGCCGGTAACATGAACAGCAAGATGGAAAACTAAGTGATTATATTTTGAATATTTTGAATATTTTGGCGTGATCCTCTTCTGTGCTGTGGTGGCCGCTGTTACGTAATCCTGCAGTAATTGTGCACTTCTCCACCACTTCATTGTCCTTTCGTCTGTCATCCCTCAATATCTGACACTGTCAACCATAGACTCCTAGTTGTGGCAAATCATGCTTTTACGCTTCATTACCTGAGCAAATTCTTGCTTTTCATGGGTTTTGTTTGTTTGTCCTTTTTTTTTTGTCTCATCAGATGCCTCTGCAAGCACATTTAAGTACCAGCGAGAACACTGCAGATGTTATATCCTGGCTCTGATAGTGTTGTGTGTATTGTGACTCTAAAACAGTAACACTATGGCAGTGGCTTCTTTTTCCTGCAATAAATAATTTCACATTGTAAGCTCTTTCAGGTGAATGTTGAGTGGTATAATATTTCAAATTAGTTAGCTGATGGTGTTGTCAGGCTGGGCATCCATCAGACATGCCATGTTCACTTGCTGATGATTGGAATGGCATGCAAATGAATACCCAGCCTTATAGTCAAACAAGTGATATTGCACCTGAATATGTTTGTGGGTTCGTGTCAGACTCTGACGTTTTTCACAATTCCTCCTTCTTTTCACACAATTTCTTCATTCTAATGCTTTCAACAATTCACCCCAAAATGACCACATCATATTTTCTATTAATTTGGTATGGATGTCAGTAACACGTTTCTTTTTACTTGCAGAGTATATCTTGGGATATCATGGATTCGCAATCGCAAATGTCCCAAATTCAGCCAGAAATGACCAAGTAATTTTTTGGTATTAATCTGTTATGAATGTCGGCGACGCATTTCTTATTTTTTGCAGAGTTAGTTCCAGGGATATAATGGATTCGCAATCATCCCACAATGCACAGTATAAACGATCAAATGAAGACAGCCAGTGTCTGGGAACTTCATAAAAAATTCAAGGACTCTGCCAATCTCCCATGAGCAGCCTCGCTAATATGTCCAGGTTGTCAACTCACATCTTAACAAATCTCCACTGTAAAGGGGCATCTGCTTTCGAAGATGTCTCAATGTCTCATTGAGAGCTGGACTGTATCAGGTATCCCAGAACAAATATGCAGAAGTACTCCAACATCTTGGAAGGTGCTCAGATCTGTTATCAACTACGGAAGCAGTTCATCAGAGAGATGATGTCTGCTCAAGACCAGTTCGCTCACCACTGGCGAAGATTTGGTGTTTTTTCTCTAAGAATAGATGGGCTTGAGCGCAGACAAGCTTTCCTGCGGAAGCAACCTGCAGAAGAAAGACTGACAGATTCTGATGACATGGTCTTGTTGTCGGTGTGAATGAGCGATGACACACCAGCTGCTACAGCTACATCACCAGCTGCTACAGCTTCTTCAGATGCAAAAGAAGTGCCTGCTGATAGTGAAGATTTGATTGAGGTTGTTATACCCCCATCATCATCTTTGTATTGTGACAGCAAGTTAATCGCCAGAGCTGTCTTCAGTTTCTTCTTCCCTTGTTTGAAACTAGCGATACAACTTCATTTTCATTTGCTTTTTCATTACAGAAAGCCGTAGGGACTCAAATATCATGGTAGATATATCAATCAGAAATTAAATAGGAGCCTTTCGCTACTTACAGGATTTTGTGATTTACTAGTATTATCTTCTCGGTTTCCATGGAAACAGTTTTGACTTTGTCAAATGATTTGTCTTTTGATGACTTGTCTTTTCAAATATGCAAGGACTCTTGTTGTTATTATTAGTAAATCCCACTTCGAATATATTCGATCAACAACTTTACAATGATTTAATGAACATTTTACAGATTTTAATGATTCTAGTTTAGGAAACATACAGTGCCAAGTTTGATCAAGATCTAGGTCTTAGGTCTAGAATAACCATTATAACTGTTGTACAGCTTAAGCTGAGGTCCTCACTAAAGACACTAGTGAGCATTGCTCACAATTTTAGCTCTTGTTTCAATGGGCCTGGCCTTAAAAAATGGTGCTGACAAAGGCTGTTCAGGGTAACATAATTGAGAATGAAACCATCATTTCCGCTAAACTGAGAGGGAATAAGTGTCATAGTGGAATGACAACAGGTACAATCGCACTGCTAGTTAATATTTATTCCAAGGATATGACCTTCAACCTTGCCCTACTTCAAGGATAACTGAAAGTGAGCAAGCAGTCAGCTTATATGCATGGTTGCATACAAGTAATCATTCCTCAAGAGATGCTTGCAGTAGGAATACCATGTCACACTGCCTTTCTACTAAATGTACTGTACTGGGTATTGTGTTGTCTGGTCATATTTTTCTTAGCTATTACTTTGGATTTTGATAACTGGCATTATATATTAACACTTCAGTCATGAAGTACTAGACAGTACATGTTAAATCCAATCACCAAACGATTTCACTTGTATTTCCAGATAACCACCTGAAGTTAAAGTCTCAAAGATAATGCTGAGGCCATTACTTGGCTTAGGTTTTTAAGTCTGCAAGTTATCATGTCTGGCTTTGTCCCAATGTCAAATGCATGGCCACATTAATTTATGTGTAGTATAAAACACTACATCCTCATTATCGGAGTTCGGATCATATTAAATTTACTGCATACACTCACAGAAACATCTCACATCTTGCACAGGTCTTACTTAACCTTTACACTACAATGTCACATTTGCATAATATAGTTCAGCTCAGTCACTCATATTACCCTCCAACTACTGGTGTCATGACATATTTTTCTCTAAAAAGACATGCAACTTTTCTTTGCTATTCCAGCAGGGAAGACATCACCTCTGCCTTCAAGATTTTGTACTTATATCATGATGTGTGAGTGTTTCCTCAGATTGACATGGATACAACACACATGGCCAGTCCTCATTTCATGCACAAATGCACCAAGCTTTCCAGTCTATGAATATATCCACTTAACCACTGAAGTGATTTCTTTGCAGTCAAAATACTTACACAAGCTAAAAAGGATAATACTAACAACAAAATCAATTCAGTCAACTCAAAATGTAATTAATAAAGACAGTTACTTTCTAAATGTAATGCCCACATTTGGGATGAGTAAAATACCTTGATTCGTTACATACTGAGTTGACTGAACATTTCAGTTAAAAATCAACAAGTTATTCATATCACTGATGAATTTAATTTCTGTGAATCAAAGTTACAAATATAAAAATTTCATATACATCACAAATCCTGATTGCTTGAAGAAACCATACTGAGCAGCACGTATTGGAGGAAATACACCCATGTGTGTGAGGAATTTTTTTCATCTTCGCCTTGGTGATGGTGACCTGTAAAACAACATGACAGACAGGTTACATTACAGCCTATACATGCCCTGAATGACCTACCATTCACCAATGTCCAAAATGAGGAAAGACAATCCCTTCAAAGCCCTGAATGTTGCATTCTGTTTATAGGCAGATTTATGTATGTCTGCAGGTAATGGTTGCTAACAGATCAATCAGGGTGTCTACATTTGTTGTATTACAAAAACCCACGACAACTGTTGACAACATTAACATAGAACTGGGACGGGTGACAACAACATTCTTAAAGGAAGAAACAGAATGGTAAGATCTGAAAGAGTAAAAATGTGTATGAAAACATGAAAGTGATAAAAACAATCCCCACCTTGAAATGGATCTATTCTTGTGTTTGCGACTGGACCTCTTACCACCACGCTCATACTCATCACCATGCCTGTCTTTGTGAGACCTGCGACTGTCACGACTATCTCTCCGCCGACTGTCATGGTCACTCTCGGATGAGACAGACCTAGATCTCCTCCGCTTCTTTGATTTCAATTTATGACCATCATCTGTACTCCTTCGTGATTTCTCATACTTGTAGTTCTCATACTTATCCCGTGAGTGATCCCTTCGCTTTTCTTTTCTGTCACGATCTCGGCTTCTGTCTCGTCTTCTACTTCGTTCTTTGGACCTACTCCTGTAACGCTCCCTATCCCTGCTACGACTCCTATACCTATCTCTACTATCACTGCGCCTGTCTCGACCCCGCTCCCTAGAATCCCTATCCTCACTGTAACCCCTCCCCCTGCTTCTGCTTCTATTCCCTCTATAGCTCTCAATTTCGTTGTCACGATCTTCACTATAATCTCGTTTGTGTTTGTTATAATCTTTATGCTTAGTTTTGCTGGATTTCTCCTTTGTTCTACTTTTCTCAACTTTTGAGTCTTTGGAATCCCTAGTATTGGTTTTCTGAGACCGTTTATTATTTTTCCCTCCATGTGACCGGGACTTTTTCATTTTAGAATCCTCAGAAGATGTTTCTGAAGAGGATTCTGATCCACTGCTAGAGTCTGAACTACTAGAAGAGTCACTTGAAGAGTCCTCACTGGTACTTGCAGTATCACTTTCTTGATTCATCTTTTTAGATTTATCCTGATTGCTAATACCAGCCTCTCTTATTTTGGAACTCTTAACCTTGCTCTTTCTCTCCTGCTTATGTTGAACACTAGGCTCCCCTTCACCATCACTATTCCTTACATCTAACCCAGGAATGGCTTCATATTTGGTCTGGAACGGATACAAATGTTTTTCTGATATGGGATTTTTAAGAAATTCAGGTGTCTCAAGATCATCTTTCTTCATTTTATCTGAAAAGGAAATAAACACACTACATTCAACATGTATTTAAAATAAAGACAACATTATTTCAACCTTGTTTCCTGGGAATGAATATTCTTCAGAAAATTGGTCAATGTAAAATTCCTTTTAAACTTAGAAAGGTTAAAAAGTTGAAGCATGTGAAATTTTTGTCTTCTCAGGAAAGGAAATGTAAGTAACTTCAAAGCCTACTTACTTCGGCTATGCTCTTTGACATCTTCCTCCTCTTCTTCCTCCTCATCCTCAGTAAAGATGTTGCTGTGCTGCTTAGCAAACTGCTCCTTCTTGCGACGAATACTAGCCTCCAGGTCCTCATCAGAGTCCTCCGAGTTGTTTTCTTCCTCGTTTTCACTGCCTGACCCATAACCAAGACCTGAAACAATCTCCCTCATGTTAATAATCAAACAAGATTAGTTTAAACATTGGATAGCACAAAACGGAGGTATTGGCTGTGCTGCAACAGTGCACAACAGCTATTGCAACTAATAAGGGACTTCAAACTTCCAACTATGAATGAATGCTAGGCTATCATAATGACTGTGTCCTGCCTCTCCCTGTTAACCACACTTTAAAATATAGTTGAAATTGCTTATGTCATTTACTGTCTATTGTTTGCTTTTATTGAACAAAATTGTCAATTTAATTATCAATGAGACATTAGATTTAAAAACTCAGCTAATAGTTCAACAAGCAAATTCAGAAAATTTAATGATGATGACACCCTACTGTCTTAAAAGACTGGCACACTTTGAGGAATTTATCATGTGCAACAGACATGTGTTACACGTTCTACTCAACCAGTATGGGAAGTAGCCAACTGCAGTTTAGTGTGTGAATTCATCAAAGACCTGGACCGCCATGTAACAAGGTACTTCTAGTGCCATGTTTTGGGCAATCCCTGGCTCATACAGTCATCAAAGCACATGAATATATTTGGTATCAATGCTATGAACTGTCCCCAAGTATGGACACTGGAGGAAGTTTTTCCGGAGTTTGTTAAGCAAAGGAACTGCTATAGGCAAGTATGGACAGCTGATTCCATGACATTCCTAGGATGGTTAATGCATGGCAACCATGAAGCAACGAAATGGAAATACTTACCAAGTGCAGAAATAGAGGCCAAAGCAGAGGACTTGGCTAGCTGCTTTGCCGGAGCTTTGATAAATTATACAACATGATTAGTGAGGTAAGAAACACTTGGAGTTGGCAGACAACTGCAAAATTATCTGCTCTTCCTGACCTTGAACTTCCAGGCCAACAAGACTGCAAGAGAAGCTAGGCAGTAAAATTGCTCATGTGTCAAACATAACATTGAAAATACAATGCATTTACCTTCTTACCCTTGTATGGAGTTCTTGATAATCATATAGTCTTCTAATAAATTTACTTGGTTTTGTCCATATAGAAATATGTATGTTTCCATACTTCAGAAAAGTGCTGGATGATAATATGGGGCATCGATGTATTTTGAACCAGTTGAAGAATCAAACTGTCTATATCATTTTTCTTATCACAGAATTTACATTATCTTTCTGTGTAATAGTTCAAAAGTGAAATAGTAAAATTTGGGTAACAGACAAAGAAATTGCATTCCAAATATAAACCTTTCATAAAGGTGAGGCTTAACTTCTCCACCAAAGGATGCTATTCTACCTGTACTCCCAAAAGGTGATGAAAACTTCAACTGGATTTACATACAATGAAGTTAAATCACAAATTGTGTCCGGTTGACTATTACTAGCCAGGCCATTTCTATCCAAATAGTTCCCATACAAAACGGTATGAAGAAGATATATAAATCAGTAATTTATTGCAAAAATCAAAGCACAAGTAGTAGTTTCCTTCATGATAGTCCAAGAAAACGTTTGCACAGTATTTATAAATCTTTCTTTCTTTAAGACATAATACAATTCATAAAACATTTTACATAAAAACAGGAATATTTGAAATAGTAGAATGACTTTGTTCAAATTGACAGAAAACAAGGAATAACTATTATGAGCCATTATGAAAACATTTTTATGGACAGACAAGTTTTCTTTCCACATGAAATGTCTGTGATAAAATGTCCCTGGCAAATGAACCAAGCATAGCAGGTAATAAAGTTGTTTGCACTGGTTACTAATCATAGAAACACTTTGTGCTAAAGATAAGATACCTTTAGCTGCATTATTCCTAGCTTTGTAAAACACTTCTTTTGCAACTGATTCTGTCTCCTGTGATGTCACTTCCAGCAATATCTCCGTCATCCATTTCTTCACTTTCAGTAGCTAAAACACAGAAAAATATACAATATCTGAATGTCATTTAATCCACAACACTAACAAATACCTACAATCTGTAAACTGTGAAAGTGAGATAACTAAATTTTGTCTTACCAATCCAACATGTGCTACTTACCAATTCCATCTTTTTCTCCTCCTCTGTCTTCTCTTCTTCAGGAGAAGGTGTGCGCTCCTTCTGAACTGGGGATCTCTTTGGTGATGGGGAAGCTGAAAGTCGACTTGGTTTTTTCTCATCCTCTTCTTCATCATCTGAGTCCTTTTTAAATACATAACAGTCGTGATTCACAAGTGAGAGTTGGTTGCTTTGCACACCCACTGTATGTCAGCAACTTAGGTTAATGTCAAAGGAAAATCAAAGTTTTATTGAAACATATAATCTGTCATATCAAGGACAGCTATCAAAACATATTTGGGATAAAAACCAAACCCAGTATATCATATTATCGCTACAAGACACAACTGAGATAATTAAATTCCCTGCATTAGACTATAACAGCATAAGTTTGCTCTCAATAACAAAGACTAAAAAAACTGCATACTTGATGCATGCAATGTGACACCATCACCTGCTCAGACTTTATGAATAAAAAAAAATGGTAAACATACAAATCTACTCTTCTTTGGAACAACAGGTTGTCCCCCACTCTCTCGCATGACTTCCTCTGCTGCTTCTTTTTCAGCATCCTCTTTCTCCTTTTGTGCAACTGCCATCTCTTGGGCCTTCTTCTCTTTCTCCATCTTCTTCTGCTTCTCTCTTTCCATCTTTTCTAGACCTTCACGAATCCATGCCGGCAAGGATTTGCGCTTCATTGCATCTAAACACAGATACACACCAATAATTTTGAAAAACTAAACATTCAAGACAAAGTGACACTTTCTAAACCAAAAAATGTCCATTCTTGACGCATTCTGAATAGTTCAATAAAAATTAGTGGCCTAATTAAAGAATATGAACATAAAAGTCTTGTATAAGAGGTATGGATATGAAGATAATGATATAATGAGCCATATTATTCATGGGTCTTGTATGTTTCAATTACCAATGCCAGTTTCCTCTTCAACATCTGGATGTGGTGAGTGGAAACGATCTCTGCGCTGGTATGATCGGTTGTTTCCAGAATGCTCAGTTGGATTTGCCCAGTAATCATTAAAACCTCCTTGGGGAGGTACATTTGGTGGCTGTATATAGCAAACAAGTTTTTCATTAATACCACATACACAAAACATCAGGCAAGTGAGTCATGAAGACAGTAACAACCTATCCAGTCACATGGCTAGCTGGTGTGCAGATGAGGGAAAGGCCCATTTGGGATGAGCTATTATTAAACTGTTCTTTAGAACATAGGACTGATGTGCACACTATACTTCTCAATAAAGTGAATAAAGTGAAGATAAGCAATGACTAGGAGTCAGGATAAGGGGAAAAAGTCATGAATACCACATATACCACACAAAACAAAAAAAAGGCATGGAACTGTTTTCACTGATTATTAAATATTTACTGAAATATTGTATCTCAAGTTTTACATTTGTTTCAGGAAATAATCTTGTCAAAATACATTTTAGCACTACGGGTATTAATGTTTTCACACTGACAAATTGTGTATACATACAATCTTACCTGATTGTAATAATTAAATTGATCTCCGCCATGGTTATAATCAAAGCTCTCTTGATATCCCCCATGACTGTAGTCAAATCCTTCCACATTCTGCAACAATGACTGACCTCAGTAAACATCCAAATTACTCTGACAACTTTTCCAATAAAAATGTAACTGAATTAAGCAAACTGAACAGCAAAAGAAATGAAACTTTTTTTCATCAAGTTTTTAAACAGAAGAGAAAAACACGAACACTTAATTTTATGAGATTTCTTTTTTTTTCAAAAAATTGTGTTTCTCTTGCTGTTCAGTATACTAAGTTGATCAAGGACATCTAAAAATATTTATCAGATATTCCACACACAAAAAGAAGAGCAAATACTATAACCTGATGACATGCTGGATACCCTGCAAAACTCAACACCAAGTCAAGAAACCCACAACAAGGGAAAAAACTTGTAATAAATTGTAACATGGTTTCAGTTTTCAAACTACACCAAGGCAATGTCCTGAAAACACATACCAAACTTGGTTTCCCTATCCAGAACAGTTTTCGAGAAAATGTGTCCCCATCATCACGGATAGACAGAAAAGACACAACTCAAAAAATTGTGCCAGGCATAATGAAAACAGTATTGAACATGTTAAATAAAATATACTGTAAATACAATTCAGATAAATAGATTACACTTGCATCTTGACAGCATACTTAATTGTCAACTTCCAAATGACCCAAACACATAATGACAATAAAACATGCTTTCAAAAACTAAACCTCAGTTGTCCTGAGAGCACTGTGTAAAGTGATTTCGAGCCCTGAACACCTAGTTTACATCTGTGGCAGCCAAAGAAAAAGACAATGCAAAAATCCAGAAAAAAGTATCATTATTTAAGACAAAACAAACACTGTCACCAGCCAATTAATAGTTATGTTAGATTCTACAAAAACAGGGACTTTTATTCCAAATCTCTTTTCGGTCCATGGTGGCATGAATAGAGAAAAACCTCCACATATTTTGTGTGTATATGGTATGAAAAGTAAACTGATTTGTTGTGCCAAAATACATTTCACTTTCAGTTGGGGGTATAGTCCGATTCCAGAGCTGTAGACAAGTTGCTATATATTAACTCATCACACTTCCGTACAAAATACCTATTTAACTCTAACAGGACATCATACAACAAAATAACATACCTTGTCTCCCCCTGCCATGCTCCACCCACCCTGTGTAGGACCCCAAGTATCTTCATTCCAACCCCAACCACTCTGGTTATGGTTGCCATTATTGGGTTGTTGATGTTGGTTTCCACGAAAATCTGTAAAATCGAGTTATATTTCATCAAGACATATTACTGGTTCATATATGTGATCAATGGCTTAATGGAGGCAATAGACATCGGAACCTTATGATTATTTGTTCTACATAATGAAGATATTGGAAACCTTGGATAATGATGAAACCTTCCTACTCCATTTCATTAACACACATTACTTACTTGAATCTCTATTGGAGCCATTTTCCTCATCAGATATATCCATGTCATTCTGACTGACACCTTCTGGGAATGACTGTGGTGGGGGCAGGGGTGGTGCTCCATGCATAAATGGCTGTGGTGGGAAGGGCTGTGAAGGTTGGGGTGGAGGAGGGGGTGCTGCATGCAGCGTGGGCACATGGCTGGGGTCCTCTCGCTGAGCTATCCATTGTTTGGCCAGGGCAGCCCAATCAACTGAAAATAACACGAAAATGATACTTTATTTCTCAATTAATATTGAAGAACACTCAGACATGGAACAAAAAGGGAACAATTCCTAGCACACTGCATGGACAGAGCATAACTAATTTGATTGTGTTTGTATGATCATGCACTAAATATACATTTCTTTACATCATTTCATGTTTCAACATTCAACGTCTTAGTTTACAGACACAATCATGATCTGTCTACAAGTTGAGATGAAGAAGATAAAAATGAAATAACTTGCCTTGATCATGAGGAACATTCTGAAAATTAGCTTGTTGTAATGGAGGCCAAGATGACTGCCACGGATTTGACCACATCTCGAACAATAAATTCCTCAAACTGAAATAAAAGATCATGTTTAGACTTACAGGAGATTTCAGTTGAGGACTGATTAAAGTGTCATACTAATTGGTTCTGCATTCGTTACAACCAATCAATCATTGAAAATTAGTGGCTAGCTCATGTATCACATTTTCCTGTTACATGTGCTAATGCACGAAAAAAGGAAAGAAAATATATGTACATCTTTGGCTTTTTTGGCAAACTGCACAAACTGCATTTGCTCATTTCACTTCTTTAGGATGATGTGTATGTTAGGAATATGAATTTCCTGGAGTCTTCAAGATAAATTCATTCATTACTTGAAACAAGCTTGTAGTGCTAATGAAATGTAAAATCAATGACACAGACAAAATCAACTTTGTGAAAAATATTGTTTTGAAGCAAGAGTTTTCAAATTGTTTGTGTTCGATCATGAGAATCCATAATCACTTGCTTGGTCATGCATACACTATTTCATTTGGTAGGGTGTTGGGTAAGAAGATTAACCCAAGTAAATCATTTTTATTACTTGAACTATGCCGCGTTCAGCTTCAAGTTCTAAGCTTGTAATTTGCAGTTACTTAAAAACCATACTGGCTTTTCCTATTCTCGCGGTACTTACAGGTATCGGCTGAAAAAATATTACAAACAGTCTTTTCGTATAATTGCTTGTTGTTTTTAAATTAAAAGACCCACCCCTCTAATAACCTGCACCTACAAACTGCTTGATCCATCAGGTGTATTATCGCTCTTGAGCTTGATTAAAAGTAAGGTAGTCTGCCGCTGACTTTCCGTGGAGTCTCCCATTCTCGCGACATAACAACGAAGTAACGTTATGAAGCGTAAGGAAGAGGAATCCTGTCGGATAGGGCGGGAAAAAGTTACGATATTTCCAAGTTGGTAAAAACCCATGAATATTCATTACATTGCAAAATTTTGATACTTCACAGATTTGAGCCATTTCCTAGTTACCAGTCACTGATGTAAACAACCGTTAAGTACCACGTATCAGCAATCATGGCACAAAATGTGTTCACCATGAGAGTAGGAGACGGCTCTACACTTAGTTTATTGCTTGCCAGCTAACTGTTCATTGCTGATTAAATAAAAGTTCGGCTTGCTAGATGCGTTCCTCTCAAAATACCGGACCTGTTCTACCTTGTTATTAAACAATCACTGCTGATGTCTTGATGAAAATTTCATACTGAAGTTGACTCCCAAATTTTAAGTCATGACTCCATCTAATGACACCAAGTCATGACGCCTGCAAAACAGCATGCAAATTCCAATATACATCTCGGACAACGTTGGCATTTGAACACCCCATGTTAGAATAATTTCACTAAAGTTTAAAAGTAATGCTAATGTAATGCTAATCCTCTTATGCGCTCAAAACAGCATAAGCTGGGGTAACATAATCATGAGTTATACACGTAGCCAATATTCCAATGATACACGGCAAAAAAAATCACAAATTAGTCGGATTCAAGCATACAACACAAAAAGAAGCTAGGCATTCTCCATGTACCTATGTTCAAATGATGTTTGCCCGGCATTGATGTTGTCTTTATCAAAACAATTCGGTGTGCATAGTATGTTTAACACTGCAGTAACATGGCGTCCGCGCACTGAAGTTTTCCCACAATTCCCTTTTGATACTGCTTTACATGCTACATCTCACATTGAGTCATCAACAGTTCAATCGGGTGAAGATATATGGCAACAATGTCATTCTGCTAGAAAGAAAACATATTAATTTATATGCTTCTATTATTCTAGTATCTTTGTTGCGGTTGTATACATTAGAGAATAGGATCGCAATCATACCAGAGCGTGAAAGTGATAATAGTGTACTGGAAAGTACAAAATTATAAGTTTCCGGTTTTAGTTCACTTCCGTAAATTTCGTCTGCAAGACAGTCGTCGTTACTCCGCTTTCGACAGTCGTTTGCATCAATACCTTGAATGGGAACATCGTCATGTCTTTATGTAAAGCTTGTCAGAAATTTTTGGGTACAATAAAATACTCACGTAAGCTTTACCTAAAGAACATGCCCTTATTTTTTGGACAAGCACATGCACACGGCCAATCGCCTGTATCGGTGTCAGTAAGATTTACTTCAACGTCCAAGGCCAGGTAAACACTCCTCCATGGTTTCGTTTCAATTAGTTCCGAAAAATGCTTTCTGTGATGTCAATGTGTTTCGAGAATCAACCTATTTCGTATATCCCCTATTATGAAGTTGGATGATGATGATGATGATAATGATGATGATGCTTGTCGTAAGAGGTGACTAGCAGTATTGGGTGGTTAGGCTCACTGACTTGATTGACACATGTCATCGGTTCCCATTTGTGCAGATCGATGCTCACGCTGTTCTTTACAAGATTGTCTGGTGCAGACTCTATTATCTACAAACCGCTGCCATATAGCTGGAATATTGTTGAGTGCGGTGTAAAACTAAACTCACTCATTCATGAGGTCCAGCCTCTTTAGGCCTATGAGATACAGTAAAATAAAGATAAGAAACATGATAATATTCAGTGTGGTAATCATACATACTGTAACAACCATTATACAGTGGCACAAACAACCCCCAAGTACACACAGTCACTGATGTGGACATACTACCTAACTGCATAATACCCCTACATTCCTCCAATGTTGAGACTGCCTAAACAAATACATTACAAGTTATGGTATAACACATGCACGCCCACCCACCTACCCACGTCTCTCTCTCTTTCTCTCACTCTTTCTCTTTCTTTCTTTCTCTCACAAACACACACACACATGCAAACACACACTGCCCCTCGTAAGGCAGTCTTATCCTTCATACCCACTCATGTAAGAATGTAAGACAGGAATGCAGAAGTGACGTATAAAGTAGACTGGGGGTATGTATGGAACTATTTCCAGGAAGTGCATGTGAATTAAAACCTACTCAAAAACTCTTGCATTTGACTTTGCTTACTGATATTACCACTGAAACGGTTGAATATCATTTCCCAAAGTTAAGACAAGGAGATGTTTTAGATCATGAATCAGATACCAGACTTCACAGACATTCATATAGTTTTTTTTATTAAGGGGGAAATAAAGCAGATTTTTGCTTTTTCAGATTCAGTGAATGTCTGTATATTTGTTAGTGTATCACATCAATATGTGTCCTTGGTTTAAGATGGGAGGTCTAATAAAACAGGAACAGAAATTCTGTGCTTGAATTTTATGCAAAACATTATGGTATGTGTTTTTCAGACTGAATCAACACCAAACAGAGAAACCTCGCAGAGTAAAGGCTCAAACAACCATTGATGAAGAGGAAGTGGAGAAATTTTCTGCACTTTCACAGCTGTGGTGGGATGAAAGTGGCGAGTTTGAGGCCTTGCACACCATGAATGAACTGAGAGTGCCCCTCATACGAGATGCTTTAATGAAGAGAAATGGTGATCCCACTGCAAAACCTCTGGCTGGCTGCACGATTGTTGATGTTGGCAGTGGAGGGGGAATTCTTGCTGAGGTTTGTTCACCCATCACCAAAATACTTTTTAGGAAAATATTGAGGTTATTTTTCGGTAGTGTAGGATCAGTTATGTTGTCAAAGTTCCTGTTATATTTATAAAGTTGGTTTCAACCCAAGCATAATTAGCATACTCAGAACTTGTATTGGTGTTGATCTCCTGTTATAGGTTGTATAAAGATACAAACCAATAATGGCAACATTGAGAACACAACTGGAATATTTCATGAAACTACTGTTTCATATTCTTAATGGTAGTGGCATCTCTATTCAGAAGTGTAAGAAAACTGAAATATATGGATAACAGCATCTTCGTTTATTATGATGCAATGTTTTAGTATGGCTTCTTATAGCCTCTCTTCCTTCACAACAGTGCAAGAAGACATACCGAAACACAGTCTAAGTAAACTTATCCTCAGTGCTTTTCGTTACACTCCACCACCGAGTCTAACGAAACCTTATGAGAGGTCACGTCAGGTAACCTTTGAGATTAACCAATCAGAACACAGTTTACCAAATCGCGAAAGTGGACATTCACACATACCTTGTGAACTTTTTATCTTGAAAAGGTTCGTACCCGAACGATTCCGAATGCTGTTTAGCGTACGATCACTTCCAGGTGATGCACATGGCACACATTACAACCATGACAACGGTGAGTAAACAGTCCCTGAAAATAGTGTTTTTGGCAATAGTCAAGGATGCCATCTTGCAGAAATATTAGCAAATGGTATCCATGTCAATACAACTCCCAAAGCGTATATACAGCTGGTCAAATAACTCTGTTATATACAGATTTTTGTTAGTGGAGAGATCTGTGTCGGTAGCCTGAATATTTTAAAAGTCCCTCCAATCCCTAAATAGTAGCCGTTGTTTGATTAGTTAAATCTATTTAACCGTCTTGAGTTTGATTGGACGGTTATAAGTCACTCAAAGGTTACCTGATGCGGCCTTCTAATAGGTTTTGTTAGACACAGTGGTGGAGTGAGACTAAGTTTGCTTAGACTGTACCGAAACATTGCCTCATGATAAATAAAGAGTTGTTATCCATAAATTGTAACAGTTTTCGTATTATTCATCCATTTCTAAAATGCCAATCAAACAGACTATTCAGAAGTAGTTACAGATACATCTTTTGACACCCTCAGTCAAAGACACTTCCATCTAATTCAGCCTCTGGCAAGACTTGGAGCTTTTGTCATAGGTGTGGAAGCATCTGAGGACAATATCAAAATAGCCCAGGCACATATCATGCACGACCCGTCCATAGCCCCTAACGTGAAGTATATACATGCAACCGTGGAAGACCTAGTTGATACAGAGGAAGGCAAGATGGATGCTGTTGTAGCTTCTGAGGTAGTGGAGCATGTTGCAGATGCCCCTGCTTTTCTCTCCTCCTGCTGCAAACTTGTCAAGGTAGGCTGTGTTGTGGGTAACAATACCATGTTCAGAGATTTACCTGGGATTCTCAAGTGAGTCCCTTTGGTTGGCAAATTAGGAAACATCTGTGATGTAATATTGTTCAAACACTTTGTTTTATGCACATTTTTTAAATTATGAGAAAAGGGAATGTTTGTAATTCAAATTGGGAAATTTTCCTGTCATTTCCTGCCAAATTAAGGGCTTTAATATTGGCTCTTAACAGATCAAGGCAATGTCCTGCATGTGGTACCTGGATAGGTTGTTGACCATTTTACACACTCATCAAAAAGAAATTGACAAAGCTAGTGAATTGTGTGGACAGTTTTGTGAATTAGGAGATTTTTGTGAATCACTCAAACTGACGAGGCACCAGTGCATATTTATTGTTAACAAATTCATCATGTTTCAGCCGGGAGGTTCGCTTTTCATAACAACCCTGAATAAAACTTACATCTCCTACATTGTTGGCGTGATGGCCGCCGAAAGGCTATTTAGGTTGGTGTCTCCAGGAACACATGACTGGAACAAGTTCATCGATCCCCAGGACCTGCAGTTTATGCTAACCCAGAGTGAGTTTCACATTGGACACATTTACTCATACGTGAATTTATACTTACAAATTACAAGTTACATAGGTAAATTTACTTATGGTGGCAAGTGCATCTAGTATTACGTAAGTAGCACCAAATAATTCCACAAAATTATCCAGATAACATATATGAGCACTGATGAAATAACTTATCATAAGAATAGAGATACTTTAAATGTTTCCTTATCCTGGACCCGTGAAGGTCCCGGGGTAGAATAGGCCTTCAGCAACCCATGCTTGCCATAAAAGGCGACTATGCTTGTCGTAAGAGGCGACTAACGGGATCGGGTGGTCGGGCTCGCTGACTTGGTTGACACATGTCATGGGTTCCCAATTGCGCAGATTGATCCTCATGTTGTTGGTCACTTGATTGTCTGGTCCAGACTCGATTATTCACAGACCGCCGCCATATAGCTGGAATATTGCTGAGTGCGGCGTAAAACTAAACTCACTGACTCACTCCTTATCCTGACTCATGCTTATTGCTTATCTCCTCTGCCCTGGCGAACACCTGAAATCACCTGAAGTTCCCTTCTAAAAGAAGCGGACATAAAATACACTCACCCACGTATAGCCTCCCCTTTTCCACGCAACCGGTCATGTGACCTGCCATGCTCTTCACTCTTCCTGTCGTCCAATGAGGGTGGCTGGAGGCACCTGGGGTCCCGTATACAATGATAAGGTTTTCATTCTTTTGGTTTTTTCTAACTAAATTTGTGTTGTATGCAGTTTTTGATTTGTATATGTTTATTATTATTATATAAATTTGTGATTTTTGTGCCTTTTTCTAACACATATTTCATCAACTGAGACTTAGTCTCAGAATGACACATCTTCACGGCATACAAGCTCATCATGGGAGAAGTTAACTCAGTCTACAGTTGGACTTCACTATCAGGCTACTAACTCAGCTCAGATGACTTGAGAATCTAACTCCTCGGGATTTGATTCATCGGTACGTTGAGATACATCGCTGTCCCAAGATCGGTGGGTCAAAGTTCAAGCCGATGATTAGAACAAGTTCTACTCTCTCCATTATAACTATGTCAATGATAATGTATACTCGATCTGCTCACGTCACCTCAGGATATGATCAGATGAAGATGCATACTACTACGTTTATGACAGCGGCTCCTTGAAGGCGCTGGGTTCACTCACCAATTTATCAAGTAACTTGTGGAAGCCAGACACTCTGCAGGGTATAATGGTGGAAAGTCCATGCGCACGTCTTAAACAGACTAGCATGAGTGATTAGGACCCTGTACTCGTAATGAAGATACTTGTACATGAAGAGGGGTCACAACTAGTCTTGATTGCTAGATCTTGACATTGAAGTGCATAAGAAACTAGCAGGATGCTAGTTACTTTCGATGTCACCAGAATTATCCCCGTTACAAGTTCCCAATGGGGGGAAATTATTGGACGTAATTTTGACAGCCAGCAGAATCCAGCGTGGCCTGACCCACTGCCGTTTCTGTCAGATTCTGTAAGCAATAAGCATGAGTCAGGCTATGGAAAAATATGTAATTTTCTGAATAAAATTGATATTTTATACTTATCCTGACTCATGACAAATGCCCTCCCAGCTGCCCCGCACAGACACGCTGAATTACTTAATTCTCATGTCGGGCGATGTACAAGGAGAGAGTGAAGAGCATGGCAGGTCACATGACCGGTTGCGCGGGAAAGGGGTAGCTATACGTGGGTGAGTGTATTTTACATCCGCTTCTTTTAGAAGGGAACTTCAAGGGATTGCAGGTGTTCCACTACCTTTGCCAGGGAAGAGGAGACAAGCAATAAGCATGAGTCAGAATAAGTATAAAATATCAATTTTATTCAGAAAATTACTTAATTATTTTCCCATGATTATGATCTACTTTAAAAAAATCAAACGTTTTTTCAAAGGTCTTTCACATTCCACTAAATCTGTAGTTGGAAGTGTTAAAGGTTGGCTGTGTGTGTATATACTTTTAGAGTCAATAAGTGTGTATGAGTTTAGCAATATTCCAGAAATATAATGTCAGGGACACCAGAAATTGACCTTACCAGTGTGTTGAGCAAACACTTAAACAGGGAGGTCATCCCACCGCCCCAATATACCGTTATAAGCAGTGTATAAAATAGTGTCTACCTGGCAGCCCGCTGCCTGCTACATAGACGGTGGACTTACAACTTTATTTTATGGCCAGCCCTGTGGGCCAATACATTTTCAGAGAGCATATATTAGACTATGCCTTTGACAATGTGAAATATTTAAAAAATAATTTACAATTGTGGTAGCTTGAGGACGTCTGTATAGTTCATGATCAGTCAAACCAAAACTTCCACAGATCAATCTATGCATTTATCTAACACAAAATGTGACTGGTCTAGATAATCCTGGCTTTTTCAGGAGTTTCATACACTGTTATAAGCCATGGTTTCAGAGGATATGCTACATCAGCCAAGACTAGCAGTGATACTTGCTTGTCTGTGAACATTTGTTTTGTCTCCCCGTTATGGTGCAGTTCCTCCAGCTCAAGATCATTCTCTTCTCCACATGTCCTTTCCTGACATAATCCAGTCCAGTGACCAATCTCATGCTGGCAAAGTACGGAAAGTCTCAGCCTATTCATCAACATTCTTAAAAGTTTCTCTGGCATGTTGTGAAGGGTTATGTCCCCTAGTTGTCAGTATCAACTAGATACGTTTTGAATCCACACTTTCCCCATAATGTCGCGTTTTAATAGAACTATGTCACCCATTTTGTTAATCACTAACCTCTAAATGCCAATCAAACAAATCATTGCTGTCACATTGCTATGTGTATCTGTCACAGATGGTTATTACATTTTGAGAGCGGTACATGAAATGCCATTTCAAAAAAATTTAAATGGGCATGTAGGTAAAGGGAAGCGATGCTACCTGGTGTACTGACCACATAAATGTAACAAATTATCCTTATGTGATATGAATTGATTTCATCTACAGATGACATGACTACACGACTCCTTCATGGAATGATGTACAATCCACTGACTAAGAGATGGTCTTGGATGAAGGACACCAGCATCAACTATGCCATACATGCAGTGAGAGCAGACATTCACACGGACAAGAATAACCCTCAGGACACGATATAGCCTCCAAAATATGTGTGTCTAGTTACCTGGTCACCTTGTTGCCTGGAGTACGAGGTGTCAGCCATGTGTGCATTTCCATTTTGTTATATAATGTTACCTGGGATAGGATATGCGCCAAAGATAGTGTGTTATGCAGAGATTATTAAAGATGTGTGATCTGAAGACATGGTCTTGATGAAGATGTTGAAAGTTGATTATATATTGTGTACAACCACAATGTGTAGAAGCAGGAATGCCAAATATGTTACATAAAGATTGTGTTCATATTTTGTTTTGGAAGTTTGTCTTGTATTTGTTTATTTTTATACTATTCTTTGCACACTGAAGTGTTTCTAAATGTCAAGTCCTGGGTTCATGATAATGTAATCAGTTGCACAGCACATATTCCTATTTGCTACCCATTCACTGGTGGCATAATGTTGACATATTTCCAACCAAGTCACTTGCCGAATGATTCACCACATGTGCTGCATTACATCCAGAACTAGAGCCCTAGAAACTCTGCTTAAATAAGCTGCCTAAGTACTTTCCACATTTAAACATTGCTTAACCTCACCATATTTGTCAACTGGTAGCTGTACACAAAACCACATGCCAACACATGTTATAAACATGGAAGAAAGTTATATAGTCTTGAGTGACCACTGCTAATAATTTGTTTTGATTCATTTATCACAAGACAAGCGAAGTGTTGATAACTGACCATATATTTTCCTGTTTAGTCATAAAGGTTAATAAATCTGCAGTTTTATGCATCGACCAGTAGGAGTTGGGAGTAAATAAGGTTGTTCAGATCATCTCTTCTGTGTTAGGTACAATACATAATTTTGTTTTAACATGGCGGGACTAAAATGTTATGCCAGTTTTGACTGTGTAGCAGTGTTGGCAGGTTTAACTGTACATATTTCTCTGTATGATGGACAACTCGTTAACCAGCAGACATTACACCTGGGAGTGCTGTGAACCCAGATATATCCACAAATACTACTGACACTGACACCAACACCAACACCCCCTTTCTAATGCTGAGAAAGGAATAAGAAGCCATAACAACACCAGTTCATTACAAAAGTTTATTCTTATAAAAATGGGTAAATTCCAAGTTTGGCACAGGTTGTTCCAAGTCAGTGAAATTACACTGTTTATCACAAAATGACATAATAAATATTCACTAATATGTAATTACTCATGCATCACAAGCAATCTGTAACTCTGAAAAGCAAAAGAATGTTTTATTTTGAGATATGACATAAATAACATCTAATTTAAAAACCTATGAAAAAAGATAAAGAATTGGAGCATGACCATAAACACAAACAGTTAGGTATGGCACATACCTCATCAGATGTTATTTTCCAAAATTAAGATATGTATCTTTGCAAGAGGTAGTTAATTTAGTCAGTTGGTGAATACATTTAGTAATGTGTACTTGCAATGTACATCAAGGCAATACATGGCAGTATTGTTAGGGGTAGAAAATTTGGATCACTTGAAGAGGAAAGTCATTTCACAATCATGGGGCATTGGAGTTAAAAGTTCTCTGACCTTACTGCCTGAAGCTGAAGATTTTCTGATGAAAGGGATCTATGCAGGATCTGATTCCAGAGTCTCACAGTGATGGATCACTGATAGATATGACAGATGTAGCAATGATTGTGTGGAAGTAAGATGAGCACCTCGACCTTCGAATTTGTCATGCTGATTTCTTTGTCTTAACAGTTATCATAATTATTACAGTTATACTGTCATATCTGTCAATGTTTCATAAAGTTTTGTCATGAGTCTTTAGTTTACATAATCTCACATTTACCAGTGGAAATTATTCAGCAATAAAATAGCTTTGAATGGAATAAAATGTGAATCAGTTAGTTGAAAGAAACACTTGATTACATGACCTAAACCAACAAAAAAAATATGAAAAGATATTATGAAAAATACCACTGTAATTAATACATGTAAGAAACAATCCAAGCAAATTGAAACTTCTTGTTATTAAGAGATCCCAGGTGACCAGCAATACTTTAATTAGAAAAAACTGGGGGAACCCCTTAAATTGGTGATTACATTAAAAATGTATATATTTCAATTATAATCAATAATCGTTCCCCACAAGTCCTCCAGTAATCAATAATGGAGTTGGCTTTCGATTCACAACACTTCTTGTTCATAAGAGATCATAGGTGACCAGCGTTACATCGCACTCACTACCAGGGTTCATGAGTACCTAGTCCATACTTGGCCGCAAAACCTTCAACTTTCACAACCATCAAACATAACACTCAAAGAAGTTCACAAGAGATTTTTCACATGACTAGTTTTTCTATATGCCAGGACATTAACTATAGTGATATGAATGAATCTGTTGTCCTTTAACTTCATTTGCGTAGTATATATGCCTAGAAAAGGACTAAGGACTACTCTTCTGTTTTATTATACAGTGGAAGCCCTCTAACCATCATTTGTTGGGACCAGCAATAATCCCTGCATTGAGGGTATACTGGTTTAGAGAACTTTTCCCTTTTCAACCTTATCAGCTGTATTTTCTGTTCAACACTTAATTCTAGTCTAGCTTGCTTGACAAAGTGAGCTACTGACAAATTGTGACACGACAATTAATAAAACAAGTAATACATCAATTTGCCTAATCCTTATCCATACCCCTTTAAATCAGGAAACATCAATGAGCTTCACCAGTGCAGGAAAGATGTATATAAATCTTCCCTGTCCACAGGACTGACTGGTCGAATTGTTTTGCTGGTCCTACCAAAATCTAGTCCGTCCTCCACTTCCTTACTAAGTTTATTTTCAAGAAGCTAAGAGCTTTTTTTAACCCATCCCGGACACTGTGATTGGCTATCTTTCCTGCACTGGCTTAATGCACATGGTAATCCACAGTGTTCTTAATACTCTTCAGCCAATCAACATGAGTGCCAAGATACCACATGCCGATTTTGAGAGCATTAATTACATACAGTCAATTGAGCAGTCTGTGGCGAATTACGGAATATACTGACATTGGTTTAGAGTGCATGTAAATGATCATCAGTTAACTAGCTCCCGCTGGCACCAAATTCTAGTGCCGATATTGCATGCATGCCAGATTGGAGGGGTATCAGTTAAGAGAGCTTCCACTGTAATATTACATTAAAATCAACTTTTGGAAATGGCATTGATCTCCTTCACCAAATGTCTAAGATATTCCCAATACATAACAAGTAATTGGTAAAGAAGCACTGCATGCCCCTCTACATAAGCACAGTAATCTGATGTGAAAAAGTATTAGAAATGGTACTAAACCTGTGCCACAGAACAGCTACAAAATTTGTATATACCTAGTCAATGTGATCAATGATAATCACATTATCAACCAAATATACTGTACACTTTCATATTCTTAGAAGGAAATGGAAAATAATGGGAGAGACGTTGATTTCTAAATGGCATCGTGTAATCATAATGAGAGAGACTGTGCATCGTCTTTCTGTCTCTACCAGTTTGCCAGTTGAAAAAGAGTGTGAATTGTATGACCATATCACATGTAACTTTGCAGCTTGTGAAAGTGTGACTTAATATTATTTAGACATGGTGAAATATACTTCACTGGCAGAACTGGAGGAAAACGATATAAAGAAATAAATAACTTAACAAATATACATATATTTCATTAGGTAAACATTATGCATATACAATTAACCAATGAAAAATGACTATTGGCTAAAGTTTTGGCTTTCAAATGCAGACACAGTTCATTGTGATGGTATGAACCAATAAAATTCATTAAGTCAATCACGCCAAACACATTCATCAGTTTTTGTCACACCAGATGCATTCACTCCAATGAATATGTCCACATCAAATCAGAACCAACTCCTAGCCCCTGTAAAACTGAGGTGAGAGTAAGGAATCCAGTAGCTGTCGTCCTAACAACTGATTACCCAGTACACCGATTTCACATGTTATGTGATCAGTGATATGAAATGCTCAGAACCAATTGCTTATGAAGCATCTTTGGCATATCTATAACAAAAAGTAGTCAAAAACAAACATCACACGGAAATGTATAAAAAGAGAAAAATTACCCTATGAGCTTTCCAAAAAAATCATATATAAACATAGATATAATTGATAGCAAAATATTCTTCCAGATTTTGAGCTTAATTCATGTTGAAATGCAAACATGAACAAACTCCAGTAGTAAAACATTTTCCTTGTACGTCATGCAGTGCATGACCTTTCAGAGTACTGGTTGTACTTTTCACTGAGACCATACTCTGACAAGTATCCTTGATAAAATATTTCTTAAATTCTCACACCTGTCCCTAGTTGCTCAGAAACTTGAATGGCCAGCATAGACACACCTGCAACAAGAGAAAATACAATGAGATGTTGCTCCCAAGCAGGTGGGGGCATGTTTCAAGTTTCAAGTAGGAACAAGTTATTTATTACAGCTGTAGATAGGTGGGAAGTTTTTGAAGCACTAAAATAATTACTCCTCACTCCCCCCCTCCTAGTGCTTGTGTACTTGGATGACTTTCCCCTTTCTCACTTGATTTCTCCTCTAGATATAAGTATTAATCTTTTGGCAGCTGCCATACAGCCCGAATATTGCTGAGTGTGGCATTTAAAACAGCAAACCAACTAATCTTCCATGTCACAATTGTTGGTGACCCTCCCTTGATACCCACAGATATATCCCACCCTGAAACATATGACTCGTTCCGCGCAATAGGACCTGACTGCAGTTGATTGGTTAGCTGAACTATGATGAGTTGAATAAATGACACTTTAACATTATTTGAGTTTTCAGTCAGGTCTGCTGAACACAGAAAGTCTGTGATAGTGTATATTTACATGGTTGAAGACATGTTAATTGAATTTCACTATATATATTAGCAGGAGTTTAGTCAACCACTTAATAAAATACCCTGCACCCTCATGCACAAAAATCACATTCTGTGTGATCTTACACATTGTTAGTGATGGCTTTAGGCACAGTTTGAAGTTGTTCGATTTGTGCATTTCCATGTTTCATTAGAGCTAACTAAGTGATTAGTATTAATCAGTCAACAGTGCAGTCTTCTCTGAAATGTCCTGAGCAGGGAGGGTAGCTCAGGCTGTCAGGCAGGTTGGACCTGAGTACCCTTAAGACCAACCAGGACACATCGATTGTCACATGACAAAATTGTTTAATGACAATAGCAATAAAACTCTATGGCTACATTACTAGTTTCTAATGTTTCATTTCTTTCAGGCTGTGCATGTACCCTTTCATCCTCGATGTCTTCAGGGTATACTTTCCAATAAGTCTCCACTATACCCTGGATACATCTACGGCTCAGCCCAATAATTTCATTACCTCCCTTTGTTTGCTCCTCTTTTTCACTGTAGCCAGTCAGATAAGCCACCATTACAACTGAGGTTGACAGTGTTAAGAAAGATAGCAGTCGCAGTTGCGATTTGTTTGCAGTACGACTCACATTTGAAGGAAATCATACAGACAAATTGACAAATCCAAAACTTTAAAACAATACATGCAAAAACTTATTCTATGCTTTTCAGAGAACCTTTGCATGGTTTGTGTTGCCAAGTTTAAGTGGTTAGATAATTTAAGAATTGAAAATGAGTTGTAATTGTTACGCTCAACATCCCACCGTAGACATCTGATCAGATAAAAAGCCAGCAAAGGGAGGTAATAAATTCATGGGGCTGACCCATAGATGCATCCAGGGTGTAGCGGAGACTGAGTGGAACGTATACCCTGGAGATATCAAAGATGGAACCTTTTTAACTTTCACAATGGTTTAGGAAAGATAAAACTTCATCTTTCATGTGAAGAGATTGTTACACATGCACTGAAAAAGTATTTTTAGGAGTCCTTTTAAACGATTGCCAACTCTGAAGACCAACAATAGGCATCAAGATATAGCAGAGTAAATGAAGACTTTGTATTTGGTTATAAAAAAAAATGGACAAGGGTGTGTTTTTACAATAGTTTTGTGTGGATACCAGAACAGTGCTCCTAAAGCCTGAAGCCAGACTTTAAAGCAATAATTGATCAAATTTTGAAAAGCAAGATTATCATGACTGTAGATATGAATTACCTCTGTCCATATGAAAATGTCATTTTGATAAGTATGTCACCAAAAAAGAAATTTACATGGTATTAGTATATTTGATAAATTTATTAATACTGAACATGTATTATAGAATTCCTAGAATCAACAGTGTCTTATCCACTTTAAACTACTCAGGAATGAGTTGAGTAGGATTAGTGAGTAAATACTGATTATTTAAAGCCTATCTATGTAAGTCGTGCATATGGAACAGTGGGCAGTGAATTAAGTAGTGCAGTGGAATCTTACACATGCAACCTCTTACATGATGCTAATGTTGTTAGTATATCTCATCATCGTCAGATCCATCATCATCGTTGGATGTCACTCCATCAGAAGAGCTGGCAAAGTGATCCTCAATGTGAAGACCTTGGATGTTGATTTTGGTGGCGGAATTGGTGAAGGACACATCTGGGAACACGGAGCTGTTGAGCTGAAGATCTTCTGATGTCTGAGATGTTGAGGAACTGGGCTCTGTCTTCTGCTGGATTGTCACACTTGCTTCATCAACATCTCCCTGGTGCTTCCTGGTGCCATCTTGACTTTGTACATCTGTATCACTTATGTGGTTTATAGCCCTGTCATTTTGAATCTGTATGTCTGCCTCATCTTGTCTTGGTGAGTTGATAGGCGGTAGGGGTACTCGATAAGGAAAGGGAGGTAACCCTCTCAACAGCTGTGTATCAGACAGGCTAGACGAAACTCTACTATCACATGATGATCCGGCTGGACTGGATGGAGACATCTCCAACTGCCGATCAGTTCCCAACAGTTTTGTTGTTTGTGGACCACATCTATCTAACATATTAGTTCTATTGCACTCCATGTTGTTGCCACTTATGTGGTTTTTGCTTTCTTCCTTTCCAGTCTGACTGCCTACAGGGGGTAAAAATATTTTAACCTCATACCTTTTAGTGTTAGTCAATCTACCAGAGGACTTTTTCTTCTTAAACCGTTTCCTCACCTTGCGCCTGGTCCCACTGGAGGATCCAGCAACACCAACCCGACTTTGTCTCTGTTTGAGACGCTTGATGTAGGCAAGTGGAGGAGTCACTTTTGGATGTTCGATGTGAAGGCCATTCACTTCAGCCATGTGATGCAGCTTGCGTTTGTACAAGTCTACATTTTTCATGAAACAAGGAATTCTTACACAATCCATTCTTGCAATTCTTTTAATGCGAGGAATTTCATCTATACAGATTTTACCGCTCATCAGCAAGTGGAAGTCAATAGCATCAACACTCCGCAGAATCCGCACAGCACCTGGGAAAAAGCAGGGACAACATATTTTTGGGTCTGGGACACATTAGTTCAAGCATCATCTGCTGCCCTGAAGCAGTGAACAAATTGATGCACAAACACATCACGTGGGACCTTCACACAAAATTAAAATTACACATAATTTTTCTTTTAAAATATTCATTAAACCATTTTTATGACATTGACTTTACTTCACTATGAAATTCTCAACAACCTTGTCTTATGGAAAGATTCATAGCTCATGATCTTAATTTTCTGCGCGGCACCCCTCCAATTCATGACCTTGAACCTATGTAGTGTGGAACTAGGTTCAGTTTCCTACCTTCAAAGTAACACTGATCCTTGCCATATCCTCCCAGGTCATTTGGGTCTAACAGGCCACGCTTTACACGCATCACATGTTTCCAACGCTGTTCACGGTTAGAGATGTAGCGACCAAGATGATCAAATAATTGTTTGAAGGTCATCTCTGCTGACTTGCATGCTGTATCTGTAACCAAACAGAAGTATGATTAATCCTTAATGGGTTCCAGGGAAAGAACAAAAATATAGTCAAATGAATGGACAGGTAAGACCAAACAAAGAACAAACAATTTGTTGGGGTTTTTTTCTAATGTGGGGAGGGGATGCATTTCAACAAAAATAAAATGGTCCATTTGGCACTCACAGTACACAAGAGCAGGCAGAAACAGGAAGTTGCTGTTGGCTCGAAGTGCTGTATGAATGGCAGCCAGACCTTCTTCAGTGCACATGCCCTCAAATGAGCTCATCCCACGCAGACCAAACCTCTTCCTGTCTGAGAACCATGGCTGAAGGCCATCATTGTACATTCGGAACTTAGCCAGTTAAGCAAATGTTCACAGAACTGGTTTAGCATACATCTGCAGGATATGTTTTTATAAAAACAATCTAAATAGCCTTCAGTGATGCAATGTATGATCAAATCATTCAAGAAAGGATTCAATTTACTCCAAGAAGGCAAACTTGGAATGGTGAGTCTTTAAAATGTTGGACAAACACTAAATCAAAAAGTATTATTTCAGTTTCTGTTAACTGTGATGTTCTATGTATTTTCCCAAAGTAGTTGAGATATGGATGGATGCACCAAACAAACAACATTTCTCTTCCTCTGGTATTAATTGAGACCACCATTATAACTGCAAAACTGACACACTTGATAATCCTAAAAATATTTGTTCTTCACAATGATAAAATATTTAAATTATTCCATATTCCTGATTTCACTTATGATATTATCTGTCAGCAATTTACAGTGTGGGAACACAAACATATTTGAAACAAATAGAAATAAATAGTACCTGACAACTCATACACTTCAGCAGTTACCGCATGGTCAAAACAGGTGAAATCATCAGGTTTATAAAAATATGAAGGATACAAAATGTGTGCCGACTTCATGGTCCATGAGACAACCAATTCCTTGTTCTCGAACATAGGGGTTCTCCAACGAGCCATTGAGCCACAGTGAGTACTTCCTTGCCTCTGGGCGATTACACTTGAGCAGGGGACCTTGCCACACCATTCGGGCACTGAAACAGACACATCAACATCATGGGATCACAAGTGTCTATAATAGCAGGAAAGGAAAGGGCTGTGGGAACAGCTTTATTGAAAAGGAGAGATGAGTTGCAATTAAGACTGAGGTGAATAAATCAAAATAATTAAAAAAAATTGTATTTGATTCCCCTAAAATTGTCAGTTAATGTTTAGGCGTGTAATGTTCTTTTGTGTGTGTGTGTGTGTGTGTGTGTGTGTGTGTGTGTGTGTGTGTGTGTGTGTGTGTGTGTGTGTGTGTGTGTGTGTGTGTGTGTGTGTGTGTGTGTGTGTGTGTGTGTGTGTGTGTGTGTGTGTGTGTGTGTGTGTGTGTGTGTGAGAGAGAGAGAGAGAGACAGACAGCGACAGAGAGAGAGAGTGAGGTGGGGTGGGGTGGGTGGGGCATTAGAAAGTTCTGATAAGGAGTGGTTGATGGTTATCAACAGCATTTCAGATACATCATGGCTACTGGACATGGATGGAAAGTTTGAACATTGCTGCTACACAGTACAGAACAAACAAGGAGTATTCGGTAAAATCTTTGATTCAGTGTCACATCCAGGAGATGCGTAAAACTAAACTCACTCACTCAGTCACTACCAGCATGATAGGGCAGTACACCAAACGTCACTTAACATATGTTATATATCTAAGGATTGCAGAAGTATTGCCTCAGAAGTACAGATTCTGGTGTTCAAGCCCCACACCACCCAAAACAGTAGTAGAATCTGTACTTTACTGAGGAAGTTACATTAATTCTATATATAACATACATGACTTGACTACATTATAAAAGCCGCATTGCACTAATACTACTCTTGTCAGAGGGATACACAAAGGATGTGATATTGACAGCCATTATGAGGCTACCATTTTATGAGACATGCAGTGACTGAGTGCTTTAGATACTGACCTTGTATGATGGTTATTAGGCGTCCTCAATTCCAAGACAGGACTCATCTCCCCGCAAAATATACTATAATGTACTTTACTGAGGAAGTATTAACTAAATGTAATATACCAATTGTCTGACAATTTTTAAAAGGCATGGTGTATTTAAACATCAAATACCTGCATGGAAGGTCGTTGCACCAGATCAGGGTGAGGGCATCATTCAGAAGATTTTCCTCCAGGTAAGATGTCACAATTTCAGATGCTTCAATTCGAGTTAACCTTTTGCCATAAGCCTGAGCCAGAAAATTCTCTCCCCCTCCAAATTTCTTCCTCACAGTTTCCAGGACATATTCTGCTTCTGACAAAAGATCAAACCGAATCTGGCCTTTTGACTTGGTGGTCAGTTCCTGAACAGCCTCAGAGCTGTCCGTGTGATGGAAGTCCGGGGTCTTACCATGTCTGAGAAAGCGTTCTTTCTGTTCCTTAAGATTGGTAGGACAGATTCCCCCTCCATGTTTCAGTGGATGATCCTCAAGCACTCGCACTTTGCTAGCGCCCGAGGTCTGGTACTTATTCTGTTTGTTCTTCTTCGTCATGACAACCAGGTTAATTGATTCCACAACCAACTGGAACCACTTTTATCTACACACAAAAGAAACAAAAAAGGGAAAATATAAGTTTTAGGTTAAACTATAAACAGTATAATTCCATCTCAGATCATAAACCACCGAGCCATCAGTGACTAAGAAAAAGTCTTTGATAAGCAATATTATCAAACATGGGTGAACAATGGAGACTAATGACACACTTTATCGGTGTCTTAAGGATTAAGAGGTCATAACTCTGTTCATGATGTCACATCACATTGGCAAAGTGATATTTTGCCCTTGGGCATTGTATGAAAAATATGAACCCTGATATGTTTGCCTTTGTAGGGAATGATTACAGGCTGGATGCTACTGTGAACAGGGGCTGTGGTCAGTGGCACTCATAAATATAATATATATTCAGCACAACTAGTCAGAGAACATTATGAGGAGGAAACAGGAACTGATCCAGGGTTTGGAGTCTCAAAGCAATTGGTTTTCAGTAGGGGGTAAAAACTGCAATTTATCCAAACATAGGATATTCTAAAGCACTTTTATGATCTTAACTTTAGAGGTAAAATTTTACATTGCTTTCAGCACAGTAGCTCATACTGTAACATTTAGAGAAAAGCCTCATTCCATTTAATGTTCCTGATATCAGTGAATCACACAAGATGTGATGTGATGTGATGTGATGTGATGTGATGTGAGAGCTATGATGTGTGAGGATATGATATGTCAACTAATGGATAGATATTAGTCTTCAAGATAATAAGAGAACACTCTGGCAACCACTGTAGCCATTATTATGTTCTACAGCATCTGTAGCCAAATGAAATTCAAAGACAAACTGCTTTACTCATGAAGGAACAATGTCAGTATCAGCTAACAAGAACCTACCTGAATGTGTTATCCCTCAACATCTCAGTCTACCTGGCCTTTATAAACATCTCAACCTACCTGGCTTTTATAACAGTGTATCAGTGTATGGAAGTGTGTGTGTCTTCTCCATGGAGAGTCACACTTGAGCTTCCATCAATAATTCAACCAATCTATACAGCAGACCTGAGCCTGCATGTTTCTACCAACAGATCAGATGTCGAGTCTGTTCATCCTGTATACATCATTAATGATGTACTGATACAACAGCATGCACACCTGCATAATCACTCCATCATCTGGAGACTGCACACAAACAGCTTGTGATAGAAGAAGCAAGTGCCTGATGAGACTAATCCACAAATGTTCTAAATGGCATTGTGCAGTCATGTGATATTTCAGATAGAAAACCCTAATGATCTTAAAGCTCAGATATAGATTTCCATTCTAATCTCATGAAGATATTGTAATGGTCCTGTTTCTTCCGCTTACAATTACAAGTAAACAATCTGACCTACGTATTAACGATGGTATCACTCCAATTCAGTGATTGACTGATACCAATGCTGCATTGTGCAGTGTTTCAGTTACATAACAGCATATCACCTGAGTGTGTGTGGAACATGTCAAATGCAGTATGAAATGGCTTTTACCACTTTTGCCAACCTAAGTGATGCTGCACATCTTAACAGAATCATGGAATCTGTTAGCACAAAGGTCCTTTTAAGTAACATACTTAAACATAGGACCATCATAGCACTGAGAACAGTGGCAGGGACTACCAGTACCCCTGATCATTATGAACACTTTGTGTTCTGTGTTGCTTGCACAGTTTGTTTAGTTTGCATCATTAAGATAGTGTTTCTACCATAATGTATGCACTCATAACTAATGAATGCACACTTTCTGTTAATACCAGATAATGAAGGGAAAGATGAGGAAGGTGAAGCTTGTGTAAGTGTTGTTTAACACCATGATCTGATCCCAGCTTCATGTATCTCATCTGTGAAAAAAATCAGTCTAAACAAGCCAGTGACTGATTACAAGCAATATGCCATTGCAGTTAACAACCAATAAAAGTAACTAGAAACTGCCCCTTACAATCAGTATAGGTTTTTTGGAGACCTCTTATATCTGTACAGAGTCCCTCAGATATATATAATGACCAGATGACCAGGCTTGGTGTATGTGGTGTTCTGTGTGTCAAGGATACACTGTGGCCATTGATTTCGTTTGCACTCAGCAGTATTTCAGCTATTTCAGGAAAAGCTGTCATGTGTGTGTGTGTGTGTGTGTGTCTGTCTGTCTGTGTATGTCTCTCTCTCTCTCTCTCTCTCTCGCTGTGTGTGTTTGTGTGTGTGTGGTCTGAGTGTCTGTGTGTGTATCACTGAATCGCATGTGAATGGAATATCACTGGCCAGTCGCTTATGTAAAACAGAGGAACAATTCAGAAAGTAGATTCAGCTTCTTCCTTCCTTCCTTCTAAGGTTTAATTGTGCTTGTTTATTATCAACAACACAAAGATATTTATACATGTAAACTGGTCTCTAGGTTTTAAAAATACATCTTGCTTCTTATGATCGGATCCAAGCGTTCATATTCTTGCCTCAAGCAATAAATTACCTGGACTGACCAGACACGGACGCACAATCATTTCTTTTCCTGTCAAACGACACCCACTGTCGGGGGCGTGTCACCCGCTGCTGTGTAACCAGGGACGCCATTTCTGTTGGCAAGCGGGGGTTCCCGGAAAACGTCACAGGTCACGTGAGGCGTGCACCCCGGAAGAGCCCTGTTGTAGCCACAGGATGGAGGTATTCCGTTTGTGATACTATGAAACCATTACTTGCGGGATTGGCATAGTTGACATAACACGATCATGGATGTAAATTGTGTTTAGAGGAAATACATTCGCTTATCGGCATCACACAGGTTGTGATGCCCGTACAGTCGAAAGTGTTGATAACGACACGTGTATTGCATCAGGATTTCAATATTTTGATTTATGTATTTTCACACAAGGATTTTGTTCATTTGGCGCAACCAAGAGTACGTTTTAAGGAAACGTTGTTTTGCTGTGTCAGAAGTTATACGTTTATATGTGTCCATACCTAATTTTTGTAAAAATTAATCACAAAAGCACAGTCTTTTCATAGTCTTTGCTAGAACCGCTATCTCAACAATCTAGTTACTGGTATCATAAAATGATTATGTAATTATAATAACTTATTAAAATGTAGTCATTAGTACATCTCACGATTATGCTTATTGTTAAAAACAATGCACAGCGTGTGGTCATCGGAACTTTGATTAGTGTTGGTTCGTAGTGAATTGTTTCAAAATTTATTTGACCGGATATGTGGGAGAAGTACTCCATGAAAAGTTTACATGTTTTCTGCAAATACGCATTTTGTTTAAGAAATAAAAGGTTACGTTGCCCATGCGGTGAAGTAGCGGTCACAAGTCATATTTTCAAGATACCCCCAAGAGGTTGACAGGCTCTTAGTACCTAAGTAGGTTCTATACAGTTTATACATGTCGCCTACATGAATAATCCCTTCCGTGCGCAGTAGGACACAGGAAAAGCCTGTAGTACATGCAGTGCATTGAATAAAACTGACGTCTGTATTTTTGTTCCTTATCATCATTTCCAGTCGATTCAGCTTTATGACATAGAACAGCCAGAAATGATGCACATCTTAGAGTGCATCCTCGATATCTCCAGGGTATACGTTCCGATAAGTCTCCACTATACCCTGGACGCATCTATGGCTCTGCCCGATAAATTTATTACCTCCCTTTGCTGGCTCCGCCTTCTCACAGTAGCCAATCAGCTAGGCCGCCGTTATAACCGAGCTTGCCAGTGTCAAGAAAGGTAGCGGTCGCAACTGCGAAGGTTTGGTCGCAGTGCGTCCCAAATTTTGGGGAAATCATACAAATAAAACAAATTGACAAGTCCGAAACTTTAAAACAACATATGTAAGAACGCCTTCTACTCTTCCAGAGAACCTCTGCATGGTTTCTGTTGCCAAGGATAATTGGTTAGATAATTCAAAAAACGAAAGTGAGTTGTGATTGGTTCGCTCAACTTCCCAGCGTAGACACCTGATTGGATCAAAAGACAGTCAAGGGAGGTAATAAATTTATCGGACAGAGCCGTAGATGTGTCCAGGGTATAGTGGAGACTTATCGGAACGTATACCCTGGAGATATCGAGGATGCTTAGAGTGCTGCTTAGGGGTATTGTTCAGCAGGGATGATAGTGATGAACCTGTAAACTCAGTGCGAATCTGGGATTCAGACTAAATCCGCACATGGATTGTGACGTATGTGTTGGTGTACAAGGCGTTGTGGTATAATAAAGCATTCGCTCGTCAAGAGGTCTATTCCCCAAATGGATACAATGTCTGGAAGCCGTTTTCTGGTGCAAAACCATACGCAACTGTGTAGCCACAGATTGTTCTTTCAATGTGTCTCGAACGAGCAATGTCAAGTAGTCGTGATAGATTCTAAGCCTAATTTTGCATGACCACAACTCATTCACTCACATGAAAGATAACTCAAAAGTAAGGCCTTTTGAAACTGTTAGTAAAATAAATTTATTAAATATATTTGTTACATTTCCTTATGTAGGTAATCAAAATCTCAGAGTGTCTTCATTAATGGGCTTCAGCATGGGTGACAGAGTGTTCATCGGATTAGTCGACCTGTTGGTGTCATGCCAATCTTCATACCCACTGACACGTAGAATAATCACTTCACCTGAATCATCCGGATAAATAATAATGTATCAAGCCAACATCTGGGCATATATCAGTGATGTATTTACATTGTAACAATAATAATATTTATTAACATTTTCACGTAAAGATGACCACGTCATGTTCACGCCACAGTGGCGTAATGATGGCGCCGTGTTGACGTTGACGTCGACGTCTACATAGCTGCAACGGCGATGAAAAAGAGGGACGCTATGATTATTGTAAAGAAGAGGATGGTGGAGGAACTTGTCTCCGATGTGCCCCCAGTTGTACTCGGTGGTGGTGTAACTGTCGGGGTAACAACAGATGTGGATACAGGTGAAGATGTGGTGGCCGACGGTGCAACAGATGACGACATTACAACAGTTGAAGACGCCGACATATGCGTTGACATAGACCGCGTTTGTGTCGACGCTGTTGCATTGCCAGGTGTTGATGTTGAAGATGGGGTGATAACTGTGGTTGTTCCGCTAACGCCGACGAGGTTGCCTGCAAAAAAGACAAAACAAAAACAGTGCAAAGGTTAAACTTACGTTGCGAGAGCAACATAATACAGATCTAAGGTGTTCTAGTGCACACGAGGACAAGTCGCAGAAGCTCGCAGTAGAGTTGCGGTTCTTAGGCCTGCCTGACAACTCCGTTTCAAATCCCACTCGCATTGTTTTAAGACCTGTATCACTTTGGGTATATTACTGGAATGTTTTTGTTGAGGCGTTAATCCCAGCATACTCACAAACTCAGCTTCCAGCATCTAGACCATCATGCGGATATAGTCACACAGGCTTTGATAAATTATAGATCAAAGAATTTCAAAATATTTATTGTGCGAAATGGGACTCACCAGCAACGGCTACCAGGGCAAATAGTCCTACTAATACAGTTATGCTCGACATGGTGCTCTGCAAGAAAATCACTTGGGTTACACAGAATCCTAGCATGCCAGGATGGCACAGTTCATTTTCACCTGTTTTCACGAGAGGTTCAATGGTCCCTGAATAAACTTTAGAAAGAGTCATCTAAAATTAAGGATATGATACATTTGTTCAATTTCTAAATGCCATTGTCTTTGAATTGTTATGTATAACATTAATCATCCGAGTAATGGGCGGTTTTGAGTTTAATATCCGAACACCAACTACTAGAAACAGAAGGGCCCGAGTTCGACTGTTGTTGATCACAGCGGTATATTGATGGGGTATTGTCTCAGTCTGACCCAGGTATTATATGACAGCTGACTTTGTACTTGCATGCATAAGACGTGACAACAATAGGCTATATATAGAGAACATGCATATCGGATATCACTGAGCTCACCTCTACACTTGCACTGTCAGCGAGAGGTTACTTGAATTTACTTTAGAGCCCTTATAGTGGGCGATATCGGAAAAAATCGGTATTGAGCTCTTACAGTCACCAAATTGTCACATAAGGAAGATATGTCGGTATCAATAACAAATGCAGGTGTCTGTAACCTGTGGATAACCGTCCAATTTGAGAAACCTAGGGTAACTAATTGCTTGCAGACATGTTTTAACACAAGGAGGACGTGGACCATTCAGATTTCACACGAAATTACAATTCGACAGAAGACCTATTCAGGATCAGATTCACACCATGGTTTATTACTATGAGAGATGGAGCGTCTTACGTGCGTTTTTCACATGCTGCCGGGCCTTTTTTGTTGCCAAAGTTTCTGTGATAGAGTAATGCGCCTTCCTCTTGAAAAGTGGCCATTAACCTAGCTATTAATATGATGCATAGTCATTCGTCGATACAATATGATGGATTTTCTGGCTCTGATGTGACATCAGGGCGTCTTCAAGACTCTCGTTTGCATGCTTAAACTTTTGTGCACAGTTCTGACACAGGAAGGGACATCCTTCGCTATAGGATGTACTCGTTTTTTCAACGATGTTTGTTTTTGTTGGTTTACATTCTTTATTCTGCAACTACTTCATCAATGAATGGCCATCTTGGCTTCAGCCTCAACACTCGATTTGTGGATTTCCTTCTATCACACCATCCACAACATAATATTTCGTAATAAGCGAAATATTTCACAAATGTGGTGAAAAGCAGAGAACAAACGATGTGGGTGTACCGCTGTAATTTGTTTTGTTCACGGTATATAAGGTGTCTTCTATAATCGCAAATAACAGCGTGTATATAGACAAGAAAGAAAGTTTTCTGGTACTTCCTTTATGCATTATAACTAGATCTGATTCTTAAACATCTGTCATGAAAATGATTTAAAGCACATACACACTATATTTATCGGAACATGGAAGTTCCATTTATGAGTGCAGAAACAATGGTTTCATTAAAAGGACCGAATAGAAGCAATACGAAAGTCACATTTCATGGCGTTCCCAGGTGGGAGGTGAATACAATTAAGCAGGCCACTTACCTTACATACACTGGTGTATTCAGTTGTTACTGTTGAAGCTGTTGCAACCTGCGTTACTGCTCATTTTATATTCCGAATGACGTCACTATACCACGAGATGTTCGTATCAGTCACCGGTGGGCGTTGGCATCAGTCAAATTTTCCTATGGAAACCAATAGGGAAATAATGATGTTGATGTGAGATCGGGTTACGTTCTCTTACACCCTCAGACGTTAAAAATAAACCGGTAATAACAACAACGACGACTACCACGATGAGGGTGAGGGTGATAATGATAATTCACATTCACATCGACCTTAGGAATGTGTACAGTTAGCTGTCTTCTTAGTTAACAGACGGTAACCACCTCATCGTACCAAACAGAGCTGTTGTAAACGTATTCACTCATATGGATGTAACTTCAGTTCTTGCAACTAAATGCTTACAACAACTTGTACCAACCAATAGCAGCCTCAGGACCAGTAACCCCCTCGGTGACGGATATATGTTTTCCTCTTCAGAATGTGCGGCTGAAAATAAAATCGGTTTCCAGCGGGTATAAAGAAGCGAAGGTGTCAAGCGGTCGACAGTTCTTCCACGACAGACTTAGGTCTCAACAGCTCCACCTACCACTACGGCTGTGTCACTCACGTGCAACTATACAGACAGATATAAAACTTGTGCATACGATCCATTTATTTATCGAACAGACTTTTCTTGCCATGGTCAAGACGTAGACTTTCTGAAAATACAGGATGTAGACTTGTTGGTATGCATGATGCAGAGAGATAAAAAGTCGGTGTTAACGTGAACATTAGACTTACTCGTAGAAGCACGTGGTTTACGGTAAATTAAAGGACCGCCCAACACCTGGAAAGACAGGTTCAGAATGATGAACGAGTCGGAATCTTCTGGCAAGACACAGTCCCATATCCCATCGAAGTCGAAGAACTGTGCCGGCAGTGGTGAAGGAGTAAGAGGCTGCTGGTGCATGGGTTCGCCGTCAGATCAGACGCCCCTTCTTCATATATACACAGAGAAAAAAGTTAAGCACCCCCATAACTAAATAGTTATGACCATGCATTGAATAGCCCCAATAAATATGACATTAGGTTTGCAATATATGGTCAGTGTTTTAGTGAAACCAGAGCGCCAGAACACAACAAATAATGCACGTGCAACAAACTACCCATGCATTTTCCGAAATGCAGTATGTTCGTGCAGGCGAAATTCACTGTTTAATGGGCTTTTTCCAGACGGTTTGTCATTACCATAAACAATGGCACGTAGGAGGTTGTCTGAAGGCCAAAGATGGCAGATTATTGGTCTTCATGCTGCAGGAATGTCCTTTAAGGCGATTGGAAGACAAACAGGGTACCATTACACTGTGATCAGCAGACTCATTAGAAAGCATGCCCAGACTAATCAAGTTAAGGATCGTCAACGTTCTGGACGTTCCCCTGTGACGTCACATCGTGAAAACAGAGCACTGATACGGCTGGCGAGACGTTTGCCCTTTGCGACCAGTACAGCCCTGAAACGTCTTTGGCTTCCAAATCGCCAATTGAGCTCTAAGACTGTTAAGAACCGTTTGAGGGCTGCTGGATTGGATTTCGAGGAGGGTAATTAGACGTCCTCTGTTGACCAATGACCACAAACGACGGCGACTGATGTGGTGTCGAGCGAGGGAGAACTGGAACTTGAGGTCTTGGAGAAGGATCCATTGGTCTGCTGAAAGTCGTTTCATGCTGCATCCCAAAGACGGTCGAATGCGGGTCTGGAGGCGTGGAAATACAGCCTATGCTCCTAGGAACATCCTACCAAATGTTCCTTTTGGGGGAGGCTCTGTGGTGGTTTGGGGCTGATTTTCACATGATTGCAAGTTGGACCTGCTGACTATACGGGGCAATTTGACAGGTGCGCGATACATCCAGGAAGTGCTGCAGCCACATGTCGTTCCTCATTTTGACAGTCATACTCTTGCTTCCCGACCTGTATTTATAGACGACAACGCCAGACCCCATCGTTCCATCGCAGTGAACCTTTTTATCCAACAGAATGCTGTGGATAGGTGTGACTGGCTCGCCGTAAGTCCTGATCTCAACCCTATAGAGCACATCTGGGATATCATTGGTCGTCGTGTACAAGCAAGAGAACCTCCGCCACAGAACTTGGATGAATTGGAGGCAGCACTGCATGAGGAATGGCAGAGAATACCCATGATTCAATTTCAGCGTCTTGTTAGGGGTATGCGACGAAGGGTTGGCGCTGTGATCCAGGCAATTAGAGGAAGTACCCGTTACAGACTATAAATTGTTTTGGACACATTTTGTGAGCTCATGGAGAAATGCCATCAGCACATGTTCGCCCATAGCTTTACCAGCTCAATAGTGTCACAGTATTTCATATGTATGCAAAATCACCCCCTTTAATGATCAGCTTAACTTTTTTCTCTGTGTATATAAAGGCACAGGCAGAAACATCCGGCATGGTGCAGGCTGCAAGGAAAGCGCAGCTTTGGGACATGTCGTATATTCATGGGAGACAACGCTAGACTGTCATCGCACATTTGCAATACTATTTAATTCTATGTCCTGCTACTATGTCCTTCTACGTGTGTTTCATTGGGATTCTATTGGTGTGCATCTCATGCTTGTTTATCCAGTTTATTACTTTTGTCACTTCTACAAATGTTTGAACTTCGTTGAATTTGAATATTCATCCTGTTCGTCCCATACAACAGGTGGTGTACTTTATCCGCTTTTCCTAAAAAAACATTGCACAAACTCATTTAGCTTACATATGTCTTTTATAGAGATTTTAAAAGTGTGCATCCCATATTTTTGGGTATCTTATGGGTCTTTTTTTTGGGGGCATGTTTAGAGACATTGAACTTAGATTAATTCGGTGGAATTTCTCTCTGTTGATAGTGAAATAAAGAATTAAGTCTATCATGCGCAAAAACTGCACAACAGAATTGATTAAGCTTATACATGTCTTTTCATTGGAACTCGAAAGGTGTGTATCTCATAGTTGCACAGATGTTTACTTAACTTGTTTAGTAGACATTATTCAACAGAGCACACTCAGTGCAGGGAACGCTTCCTACAGCAGGGGCTTCCTTGTCCTTGGACACTAATTGGTCATTTTAGTTTCCGCAATCCATATCGGAGACTCAGCAATTGCAATGCATCGATTGTTCAATGCATTGTTAGAGCCGTAGATCATACAATTACAACAATCAGTATTTGAAAACTGTGTGACAATGACATTGGTGGCGTACTTATGGTGACCATGCATTCCGGCATTGTGGGCGTGTGGCATTGTGTTCATGTTTTTTTAGCATTCTTCTCAGACTGCAAGTAAATAGTTACCAAATTCCAATTTCAGTTTTGTTTTAATTTTAAACAGAATAACATATGCTACAGTTACCATTCTATTACAATAAATCTGGTTCCGTACATGTAGTGTTTCCTTAATTATCAAAATACTTGCGGCATAATACGTAATACATAATACGTACGGAAATATAGACTAAAATCACATATATGCAAGCGAGCCTATTCGTCATCAGCTGTAACAAACATGTATATGTACAGACGTATATCACGTTCAAACGACGCCTCGCCGTCGGTGAGTATATTACACAGCATACGTCTCTAGAGCCCATTCGAAAACAAGTACATCACACATGAGGTAAGTGCAGAGGTACATGCCATACATCCAGTGAAACATCTAGGACATGTCGGCCAACTGATCACATGTGTGGATCGTGCACCCAGGGTTTAGTCCTCAAAAACGAATTTTTAGATATGTGCAGAATTTCAGCAGTGTGGCCAAATGTGCAAATGACGGCTCTTGAAGATGTTCGTCAATAAGCAAGTCAGGCACTTGTAGATGACGGTCAAGCATATGATCCTTGTATTTCGTATCTGTGTATCTCGCAAGTATATTACACATGAACAAGCGTATCACCCACACTGTTACACAACCTTAGTCACATGCATGCTGACTAACACTGACTAACATACGCGCAGTAGAAGACAGTGTAACCTGACTCCATCCGCCCTGCCAGTCTGGCTTAGCGACACAAGCACAGCTGTCAACTTTCAGTGTATAACATTTCCAGGAGCATATTGGCACTGACATTGGAGTAATGTTGTAGAATGGGCAGTGATTTGATTGCTGTCCCATCGGTACCATCTCCTAACGAGTTTGAGCACTGTAAACCAGTGGTTATTGCAATGAAGTTTTCTATTCCAACCAGACCATTCTATCAAGTCAAGGACGATAATCAAATATTCACCATCCTAAATAAACGAGGGCCTCGGCGTCACAAGCCAATGCACCACAGATTCACTTGGCTATCTAACGGATCGTGAGTGACTTAATACTGCTGTAGTAGTAGTAGCAGTAGTACTAGTAGTAGTAGTAGTAGTAGTAGTAGTAGTAGTAGTAGTAGTAAGACATTTTAATAGCGAAAAAAGATCTGCGAGGTTAAATAAACACTCAGACCAATCGTTATACAAGGAGTGAGTGAGTGAGTTTTACGCCGCTTTTAGCACATGTTCCAGCAATATCACGACGGGGGACACCAGAGTTGATTTCGCCCGCTGTATCCTTGTGGGGAATCGAACCCGTTGTTTCGACGCTTGATCAGCGAACTCCCCAATCAATGAGTTACCTCCGTGGGAAATATAAGGAATCTGAAGGACCGTACGACGATTAAGCAATATGAATGCATTTTTTTTATTTCAGTATAAAAATATATAAAGATAATTTCATTCCGTAACATGATTACAAGATCATTAACACAGTCTTGGTGTTAGGTATGTATTCAGAGGTATCACGTGGTGTGTGTTTATTTCGGCACGTTTCTGCGGTTTTGGGGAATTAGCTGGGGTGTCATGGCGTCAGCGTGTTTATCGGATCAGTCAACCAGCCTGGCGTCATACCAATCTTCATGTCCACTAAGACGCCACGTTAAAAGTATTGACTGTGGTGCTCGCTTACGTACCCTTGTATTCATATCACAGATATAGGTGTCATTTCACAATGACGGGAACGTCAATGGTGTCTATGACACCACGGATTATGACGAAATTATATAGCAATGGTGGCAACGAGTAGCAATGACGCCATGATTACTGTGAAAAACAGAATGGTGGAGGACGTTTTCTCTGACGACCCAGCTGTTGTGGTTGTTGAGGGCAAGGTTGTGGAAGTGACTGATGCTGATGTTGATGCCGATGCTGATGCTGATGCTGACACTGATGAAGGTGATATCACGCTGGCCGATGCCACAACTGTAGACGTCGGGGACGCAGCAACCGGCACTGTCTGGGAAGGAGCAATGGGGGACGATGTTTGGGCGCCAACATGGTTTCCTGAAATAAACCCGAAGATAAATGAAAACGCAATATCAGGACTCAGGAGGAATGAAAGTTCATTGTATGCACGTTTCATATGAACGACGGATGTGCTGATTCTTGTAGCTTTTCGCAGCAAGATTACTCCCGTCAAAGTTGGTGTCTAACAATAGAATTAAAACAATAAGGTTTATTGTTATTGTGGTTGTTGTTCCTGACTAACACGTTTTTTTTGTTGTTGTTGTTTTGTTTTTTGTTTTTGTTTTTGTTTTGTTTTGTTTTTTGTTTTTGCCACACACCAACCAGGAATCATCACAACAAAGATTAAGCTGCAATTTGATGCGTCAGATACACAAGGGCCGACGCCTCGTCACGTCTCCACGAGGGATTAAAACTCGACAGACACATACCATTGACAATCTTCTAAAGCACGAAGTGGTTGCGATCTGAGAATGGCTACTTATAGGCTGTGCGTCGAAGTCGTAACTAACTTTCTGTTGGGTCTTTTACTATCTGTATGGCTGTTTTGGATAAATATGCGTTAAAATTCGTTGAGATAGTTCAAGAGCGGACACAGATTTTGGGAATTCCCACACTCCACTCAGTGGGTGACTGCAAATTATCGGAAAACAATTGGCGATTTGTAATCGTTTTAATTTGGTTAAATAAGAAACAGTGGCCACACGTTAGGATAATCTATTTATCATAATTTTTACATATAGTAGTACTAAGAAATATTACATGTTATGTTTAACAGAGGATATATGCATCAACATCCACTGTAGTTAACTATTTCAACAACGTACAATAATACTGATTCCCCTCATCAGCAGGCCTGAGGTGACATAAGGCAGTTGTGATTTCAAAAGTCGTGTGTGGACTTTAACGCTAACATAATTCCTTTTATGGTCCACCTGCTAGCAAAAGGTGATTTGGTATAAATAACTTTTGTTATTCCAGTAATGACTAAAAGCAGCATATAATTTCACTACCTATCCGGCACAACGAATTGTAATATTTACATTCTGGCGGAAAACAAACTCCACATGTAATGTATTTGCGGAAGTCATATTCTTCTATGCCACCACGTGGCTTATGAGTGCCCCGATATTACGCTTCCTGGAACGCATCACTCAAAGTTTTACAATAGCTGGTGAATGAGCTGGGTGATATTTGCACATTAATGTGGTGACATATTTGTTAATAATACCTGTGTTGTATTGCTATGGCATCAAAATCAGTCGGGGGAACGTAAAGAGTAGACTACTTAAAAAGAAGTTAAGAAGTCAAGAACCACGACTTTAGTAAATCTGTCGTGACGTGAGTGACTACGTTTATGAAATACTGAGTGCTTTTCAATTTTCTTTGCGTGGTAGATAAACTAAGGAAAATAAGTACATAAACGGCTATGAAACGAAGATCCACATATCCCTAGTATTTGATTCTGTATTAAATACATCCGGATATTTTGACTATAACACGCTATACAAATTGTCCCTTGATATTTCGATTCAGCCCATATTATCCACAGTATTATCTACAGATATTTGGCGTGAGATAGTTTAGCAGCTGTTGAAAGATGTTCTGTTGAACAATATATTTTTAACATTTAATACATCACAGGCACCACATTATAAAATTACCTATTACAATGTTAGTGACTGTCATGTCGCTGGATACTTTTGCAATCAAAACACTGTCTATGGATGGGTATTTTATTAACCATATAAACGTGTTTCATGAAATGCAGTAAATATAACAGCTAATGGTTGCGACTTTGTTTTATTATGTCACACAAATAATTTCTTCCGAGAACTTTCAAATATATAGGCGTCGTTTATAAGAATTAATGAAAATATATTCGACTCACCTGCAAGCGTAACCAGAATTAACAGTCCAAGAATTACAGTCGAAGTTGTCATTGTTTCCTGAAAAAGTCAACAGATTGATCTTTTACTGTGAGCGCAAGCATGCAGGTTATATGTCGATCCGCCGACGGTGTGTGCCCCTGAGTCTGTAGAGGTCTATTATACATGTGTGTGGTATGTTGCAGTGTACCGGCGGACATCCGGCTTTGTGGGATGTATTTGCGCATTTTCCACACTCTCCACAGGAGGACGTTAACAGACATACAACCCTACTGGTTCCCGTCGTGTGGCCGTGTGCGCCTGCGCGGAAGTAAAATGTACTGTACAGGGATATCTTTACATACTGTAACAAGTTAAAATTGCATAGTGGATTTTTGCTCTAGACAGGTAGAGTGTGACTGGACGCTTATGACCAGGAATGGAAACGTGATGAAGGATTCAAGCTAAAATGTTTGTTGTTGAACGCCGCACTCAAAGCTCTTAAAGCTATACTACCCGTCAAAAGTTTAGACTCACTAGTGTAAATGTAGCCACTTACTCCAGGCAAGTGTTCTAAACTTGATTTTGCAAAATCGTCCATACTGTTTACACATGAAGTTTTGATTATAAAACAAATTTGTGACGGTGAAAGATCATTGTCATGAGTTCAATAAACGATGAAACTCAGTGATTTTTTAAAAAACATTCTTAACAAAACTGCACACCAAGATGCAGCCGATCACGTGCACCATATTTGCACATGCCTGTCACCAAGTTGATGAATGATCCTCGTGCAATTCATCTGCATAAGGTCAGCAGTTGGTTTCCTCAAGTTAGTGAAAACATTTATCTTCGGTGTAATTTGAAATATATAACTCTCTATATAACATATGGAGAGTCGAAACTTTTGATAGGTATTATATATGGAGGGAGTCTGTAACTATTCGATTCTGGACCAGGCAAACCAGTGATTAACAACATGAACATCGATCTACGCAGTTGAAATACGATGATATCTCAACAGTTTAATCAACTGTGCACACTTGACCCCCCCTAGCCTAGCATCCCTTTAAATAACCTTTACTGCACAAATTATTTTTGAACATATTTTGGGTTAGGTTTGCAACACTGATAAAGTTACGCTAATAAACTCGTGGATTTTCGTGCCGCCCTTACACGTGTATAGACCAACTCCAAACACCATATTTCACTTATGTTGGAATATCTGGAAGCCTTTCTGAAATGAATGTCAATACCACCTTTCAATGTTCTACTTCTTTGCCTGATCGCTCGTTGATAACATAATGGTTTGCGTTATCAAAGCATTTTCCTGCTTCCAAGTGTCGTGTTCTCCTCTACTTTCCTCCTAAATTGTTAGTTGGGTAAATTTATGTTAACAAAGTATGTTGGCAATATCGATTTGCAGCGTAATAAATGTACATGTGACGTTATTTGAAACCGGCGAGAACCTTAAAGCGTTGTGCCATGGTGTTTCGTGGTTTTAAGGCGTGGCATGGGGTAGAAGCTGAGGGTGGGGTACTCTCAACAATTGGTCTGCTATTGGTTGTTTGCGTCTTTTGGTGCAGTATTAATATCATATTTCAAACAGGAAAACGCATTGTAAGTTGTAAACTGTCTGTACATCGACCTTGAAGAAGTAAATTTCACCCAACAATTTGTAAAAGACCAACGCGACGCACATATTGTAGAATGCAGTATGATTTAAACACATCTCTAATTTCAGAGAGACTCGCGAGAAATGCATTCCATTGTGAACGGTGAACAGAGGTTGGCAGTGGTTGTTAAAACAGTCACATTAACGTAGTGCGAAATATAAGTTAAGTGCATGTTAATTTGATTATATATGCTGATTAAGCCATTACTGCATGGTTTACTGTCATCCAGTTGCGTTCTAATTGGACTCAAATACTAGAATGTAATAAGCTGTAGTCAAATTTAATACTGAGTTTGACAGTTTGACACAGCTGAATTTTTAACTCAACTGCATTTTTAGAATAAAAAAATCAAAAAGCCTAAACAACTTAAATAATCTTTACACCAAACTCAAATAATTACGTGTATAGATTTTATAAGGTATTAATTGTTGTGTAATTATTGTCTACTACATTTGAGTATAACACCGATTTCTGTTGATTCTGATTTTTTTTTCAATTTTGAGTCAAAACTCAATTTTAAGTTTGTTTCGAGAAACTGGGATCGAGAGCTATAAACATGACTTCTGTAACACATATTGGAAGTAATACAAATGTATCAAGGGAGTCAGTCGTGGATGTCCTTAACTCCTGGCAATGCGGTCATCAGAGTCTTGTACCCGGGTTGTGGAAGGAGGGACGTCTTTTTTACAAACACTTACATAATATGTGTTCCATTACAAACCTGAAATGATATCTTAAATTCCAGTATTTGCGCTTGAATTTTCACCACCGATAGGACATGTAATATTCTACAATCCTCGATAATTATGTGGCCCTAGATACACGCAGGGCCCTCCAGTCCATTCCCCGCACTACGTTCACTTTTCCATCAGTTTATAGCAACGAAAATCGAAAATAGGCATCCAGGGGATTAGGTCGTCTTCATTTATAGTTGTGGTTTCTGTATATTCTATTCATACTATAACGAGATTGACGCAACACATAAACACGCAAAAACACTGAATCTATTGGACATAGTCTCCCATAAAGGTGACGGGTATGAAATTCCGGCTATACTTACTGGCTGATTGTGGTTCCTCCTTCCTCGGCCTTCTGAGTTGACACTGGCCGTCGGGTCCGCCCAGCCTGCTTTATAGTACCTGTGTGACGTCACTGCACGCTACAACATCCTATTCATATACAAGGAAAATGGGATATGTAATATTTGAAGTAGAGTATTAACTCTCTGAATATGAGACGCAATAAATGTATAGATGAATGTGTATAACTTTGGTCAGACAGACTGATTGATCTGCACCTTTTTGAAGACTAACAATGACATTGAATGTTGTTATCACGCAGTTTAACTGATTGGCTGAGTTTGCGTTTACGCCGACTTTACCAATATTCCAGCCACATCACGGCAGAGGACACCCTGAATGAGCTTCACACATTGTACCAATGTGGGGATTCGATCCCGGGCCTTCGGTGTGACGAGCCAACGCTTTAACCACTGGGCTACCCCACTGACCCGATGAAGCTCCGAGCACCAACCATACGGCGCTCTTTGCAATCTTTATAGAAAGAGGCTGCAAGGAGGGTGCTCTATTCACATCGGATGTTGATGGAGTCATTCCTCTCGTTTTAGCATATGTAGATGTATGTTACTCTGAAACTCTGTGTACAGATTTTGAGCTGATTAGCGTTCTTTAAGGAATAACAGTCTGATGACATCGTTGATTGTAGGACATCGTACACGATAGTGTGGATCCTTGTTCATAACCACTGGTAGGGAACTTGGGTTGTTTATTTATATTGATGTAGAAATATTGATATATATGGCACAATTTCAGGTGAACACTTGACATAGTCCATAGTGAACATTTAGCTCTTCGAGGGTTGTCAATCTTGCTGTTGTATTCATATCTATCATCAAAATGACCTTCAGTGCAAATTATGATGGACATGATATTTATGACATTTACGTAAGTAAATTATGAAGTTGCAAGATGGTATTACACTGTATGTGCTTTAGGGGACATAGTCTGTAATACAACAAAGTAAAGCTATATAATTGTCATTGTATCTTATTATAGTACACGTCATTGCAAAGACCCTGTGACAAATCACAGAGACACAAATCATAAAGTTTCTGTCGTAAAAATCACAAAGACTCAATTCTCACAGTAACGAAGTTCTCCACCAGTGATAACATCAATCATCGCAGGGCAGATTATCTAGAAGACGCTGAGCAGGAAAAATGCAAAAAAAAAATGCAACACACACGTATGCACGCACGATACGAGGGGATGTCAGTAAGTTTTGAGCCTTGCATAGAAAAACACAAAATATTGGTATGAACCACATTTATTTTTCAACATAGTCCTCTTGTGAGTCAAGACACTTGTTCCATCTTTTCTGCCAGGCGCTGATGCCATCTCTGTAGAAGGCGCCATTTTGGTTCTCAAACCAAGCCTCAGTAGCAGCAATAAGCTCATTGTCATCCTGAAATATACGACCACGCAAGTGTTTCTTGAGATTTGGGAACAGATGGTAATCACTTGGTGCCAGGTCTGGACAGTATAGGGGGGATGTGGCAAGATTTCGTACCCGCATTCCTGGACAGCAGCGGCTGCAAAGCGAGAGGTGTGTACTGGAGCATTGTCTTGATGTAGAAGAATACCACAGATCTTGCCCCGGCGCTTCTCCTTGATTGACTGTCGCACTTGCCTCAACAAGTTAGCGTAATATTCCCCATTCATTGTTCTTCCTTTTGGTAAGTAATCTATGTGGATGACGCCTTTGTTATCCCAGAAGACTGTCGCCATTACCTTCTCCACTGATCTGGAGGCTTTGAACTTTTTGGTCCTGGGAGAAGTGACATGTTTCCATTCCATGGATTCTTGTTTGTACTCAGGATCATAGTGGTGGATCCAGGTTTCATCTCAGGTTACTAGCCTAAGGTGAAAATCTTCTGGATTCTTTTTGTGTCTGGTTAGCATGGAGTTGCTTATGGTGACCCTTATTTGCTTCATTTCATCTGTAAGCATTCTTATCACCCATCTTGCGCACACCTTAGACATGACAAGATGTTCATGAAGAATTGTCTCGATGGATCCGTGTGAAATGCCTGTGGTCTCCTCTAACTCGTGGAGTGTGATTCGACGATTTTCCAGCACAAGTCTATGCACTCTGTCAATGTTTTCCTGACTAGTGCTTGTTGTTGGGCGACCTGGACGGGGGTCATCTCCAAGACTCTCTCTACCATGCTTAAATTCATTGACCCATCGTTTGATGGTAGCAGATGAAGGGGAAGACTTCCCATAAACTGCTGAAAGCCTTTCTTCAATGTTCTTCGCCGAGTTTCCTTCAAGAACTAAAAACTTAGTTACTGCTCTATACTCAATTTTATTCATTTTCTCTGCCGTGAGGGGGGTCTCTTTCTGTCAATATGAGCTGTTCAATAACTTTTGAGAGTAGGATACCAAAACTTATATATCACATCAGCTACAACCCAAGGTTCAATGTCGTACCATATGCTGTGACACCTGGGTATGAAAAATGCTCAAGGCTCAAAACTTATTGACATCCCCTCGTACAAGTACAAGTCGATCTAGAGCTGGCTATAATGATGGATGGTCGGAAATATCGCCGAAGGGAAAGGTTATTAATGATTATCCAAAAGACAAATGCGTGATAATGTCAAACATTAACGAATTTGATAGAACACAAATTTTTTTACTCTATTCATAGCCTGTTGCCTGTTTCCCATGCCTATGTTCCATGCCTCGCCACAATATACTGAAATATTGCCAATGTGACGCTAAACTTTAACTAACTCGCAACTAATCCATGCGAAAAAAAAACAGTCACCACTCTAAAAGAAATGAATTATTATATATTTCACAAGACATTTTCATAATTTGTGCTGAAAATCAGGTCGTCGATAGTGATCTATAATTAATCGATACTTACTTAATGATTATGACCTTTTTCGCCAGACAGCCCTACGTCGATCAGTACGATACTTAGAGTTAGACGCAAACTTTTATTTTATTTCATATTCCATATCTCTTATCTCTTATTTTATTTAATAATCAGCTATAGGGAAGCTACTTTTAGGAGAGTCAATTTTCATCCGCTTTGGTGTAAACCACTTTAGTATCTGGTTTTGATGACGATAATAGTGGTATTGTTGGTGTTTGTTGTCATGGTAGTAGTATGCATAGACGACTGTGTTTTTGTCTCTGACGTACTGAAGTGGACGTGGATATGGCTGCATGTCTGCATTGTAGTTGCAGTCGTTGCTCTAGATTTAGTTCAGAACTTTCAGCTGTGGTTGTAACAGTAGTTAAAGTTGTTGTTTTCTAGTTGTAACAGTTGTCTATGGTTCCATCGAAATATTTTCTAGTTATACCTGTCCTTGAAACTGTGACTGTAGTTGTGGTTGTAGCGGAGTGTGGTTGTAGGTGTAAAAATCATATACATTCTTTATTATGTCATCACTTCAAAATGATATTTCATAAATACATAGTTTTATCGTATTGCTTGATTGAAGAGTAATCATATCATATTCAATAAACAAAGGCCGATGTTGACACAACGTGAGGCGTGTTCCCATTAAACTAATGTTGATGGTAAATCACTGATCGCCTACATAAACCCGCTTTACAACATCGTAAATGACAACCTGAGCATCGTATTTCTTTCTCCGGTGCCACGTGTCGTGATTAACAGACACATCATCCACAACAGGCAGTAGTCGAGTTGTAGCAACAGAAACAAGAGTGGTAACATTAGTCATAATGAAAGTAACAATAACAGTAACAGCTGTTATGATAATAATGATATTAGTAACAGTAACCATAACGATAGTAACAATAGTAGTAACTGTTGTAACGATAGTAATAATATTAGTAATAGTAGCCTCAATGATAGCAACAATAGCAGTAACATTAGTCACAATAATAGCAACAATAGTAGTAACAATAGACATACAATAATAATACTAGCAGCAACAGAGGCCATAAGTTTAGTAAAAGAGTGCTCACGGTAGACATGAGAGTAGTAACAATAAAAACAACAACAGTCGCATTGATAGTAACAATAGTAGTAACAGTAGTCATGATGATTGTAAGAACAGTAGTCACAGGTGTAATAATCATAGTAACAATAGTAGTAACAGTAACCATAATGATAGTACCATCAGTAGTAACAGTAGCCACAATAGTCGTAACAATAGCAGTAACAGTAGTCATGATAGTAACTAAAGTAGTAGCAGTAGCTATAATGATCGTACCAGTAGTAGTAATAGTAATCATGACGATGGTAACGGTAGCCATAGTGATGATATGAATAGTACTAGCAGTAATTATAACATTAGGAGTCACAGTAGCCACAATAATCGGAACAACAGAGTCGGAATAACAATAGTCATAATGATTGCAACAATAGTAGTAACTATAGTCCTAATAATAGTAACAACAGCATAATAGTAGTTACAATGATCGTAACAATAGTAGTAACAACAGTCATATTGATAGTAACAATACTAATAGTAGTAATCATAATGATAGTAACAACACTAATAACAGTTGTTATAATGGCAGTAACAATAATCATACTGATGATAACAGTTGAAGTAACAGTAATGATAGTAGTGACAGTGATAATGGAAGGTTTCGTGACAGAAACATGTGACAGTGGCAATAATGGCGACAGTAGCCGTAGTAGTAGGTTTAGCAACAGTAGTCGTGGGAACAGCAGTTGTAACATTATCCGTAGTAATGGTGACCCTAGTGACAGTACCAGTAGCAGTAACCATATTGCAAGTTAGACTGATGGTAACTGTATTGTTAGTTAGACCAGTCGTAACAGCATTGCTAATAATCGTCATAGTATTACTAGTTATAATGGTAGTAACCCGACTTATAGTTACAATGGTAGTAATAGTACTAATAGTTACAAATGCAACAGTATTGATGGTAAAAATAGTCGGAAGAATGGTATTAGGACTAGTAGTCACACTAGCAGTAATGGGAAGAGCAATAGTAGTGACAGTGTCTTTGGATTAGAAAAGTTGCTGAATTAATTATTTTTTTTATGTTGGACAATATCAGGTTGAATTCAGCTGACGTGGCTAAAAGCATAATCAGTTCCAAATAACAATTCATCTTACAATCTGGAGACCCGTGAAAGTCCGGGGTAGAAGAGGCCTTCAGCAACCATTGTTTGTCCTTAAAGGACATGAAATCATAAATAAATCGCTGTCATATACTACAAAATATTAGATTAGGATTAGAAGCACATCTGTATGTTGAAAACCTTGCGGTAAATAGGTCATGCTTTGAAATAGCTATTTCCGATGACAACATAGATATATTTTCACTGTACAGCTTTTACAGACTCGGGTATATTAACAGTCATCACAGGTTGGATTCTAGGCGTTAAAGCGCGTTTGCCCTTTACAACCCATTCTGAGATGATTTGAAGTAATGCTTTTAAAGGTGGTCAACCCAGATGTTAAGATTCCTTGCTGAGTGCGGCCATGGACATTAAAATGTTCAGTGATTGGTGAAGTCTCTAGTTTTACGAGGCAAGGGTCATCACGGGAAAGATTTATACATCATTACATGCAATGCAAAATTATAAGTAGCTGAACAGATGTCACCGCCCACGAGAAGTGTTCTACTCGATACTGATAGAGCCACAATCTCCAACCGGAAGTATATACATGTATTTCAGAATGGAATGTGTCACAGTTGTTCACACTACACCTTTTCTAGACTCTATTTCTAAACTTAAAACCTCAATAAATCCAATAATTTATTTAAACTTTTAACTGCAGGACGTCTTTTAGGGAACTATATGTTTGTCCATGACCTATGAATATACCATTTAGAAATACTAGTGCGCCAAATGTAAAATATGTAATATATTTCGGATAACACTCTCCCATTAAAGAACAGATTATAGTAATTTTGTTGGGTTGAGTGGATTAGATGGTTGACTTTTTGTGCACGTTTTCACAAGTTCTAAATAGGCTGCACCACACAAGTTGAGAGTTTGCCACATATAGAACAGTTTTTCATTTAAAGGCGAGAACTTATGGATGTATACTTCTGTATTCTGAGGGACACTCCGTTTCAGAGTATATTCTTACTCCTTCATCAGGTGAATCAACGAAGGAATAAGAATGTACATGTCCCTCAAAATATAGAAGTTCACGTGCATAAATTCTCCCCCTTTCTGTATTACGTCAACCGTTATTTATAGGGAATAAATCTACAAAATAGCTCATTAATTCCTTTTTGATCTTCTTTTAACTTACATAATTTAACTTACAAAATGATATTCAGTCAAACGTTTTAAACAAAATGTGAGAATTTGTTCAAAGCATTACCCCTCAACAGTAATTAACCTACAATTTCCCGATTCCTATAAGAATTTCGTTTTATGTTTATGACGGTTGTCGCTGATGAGGAGCACGCTCACCTTTCAGAAACACCTTGTATCATTAATATTTGATGGTGATTGATAAACATATGCTTTGTCATCGTATCTCATAATGTTAATCACTGGATTATTTACACACACAATCATAACAGAATCGGAATTGTAGATTTGATCCTGCTTTTAGCAGATAATTGTAGAACGGCAGAAGTGGTTTTGTTACCTTTATTTATTTCCACATACGGATTTGATAACTGTGATGAACAACTTTCAGGACGAAAGAGTCGTGGTTAAACATAACATTGATTAATTTGACAAATACGTGATTAATTTTGACTAATTCAGAATATTTATTATTTGTACTTTTTGTATACACATTTATACCACTTTATCGATTTAAATATTCTGACGCAGTAAAGCGTGTTATAACCCATCTGAAATCTTTTCTTGTGAACTGGGTCCTCACTGATGTTAAAATCAAAGTCATACGATCAAAGCTATCAGGTCACAATATTTTATATTCTTGAAAAAGTCAAAACACATTCCTGCGTCACAAAAACGGAGAATATGTCTGATTCAGCCTTGATTATTACGTTTACTGTTGTCATTTACATGGCCCGTACTTTCATCTTCCATCAGTATTGTACTTTTATCTACGTAGAAAATACCTCAATCAAGGCATGTGTTCATAACTTGCATCAGGCTATAGGTATAACCCAGACAGTCATCTCCTGGTCCTGGTTTCTTGTTTACACCAAAACAAAAAAACATATAATTGAGCGAGTGATTATGGTTTTACGCCGCCCTAAGTGATCAGGGCTGCAGCTGACTTTCCTTAACAAGAGGGAAACTATCCACGTTCTAGACCACGAAGCGGCCGAGAATCTAGGAAACTCCGTGGGCATGCTCACTCGTGAAGTTTTAATAATTAGATGCTATCTGATGCAATTTCTTGCTTTCTGAGGGTAAAATGGTCCCATCTAGAATTTTGTATAAAATGTCATTTGTCCTGCTACGTTTGACTAATGTTTTTCACGTTTCTTTCTTTTTACGCTTCCTTATAACATTTGTACATAAAGTTCTGAATACAATTTATAACACACACACACAGACACACACACAGACACACACACACGTGTGTGTGTGTAAACATCGTTATAAATTTTATTCGCACACGTGTGTGTGTATGTGTGTCGATAGGTAGATAGACAGACAGACAGACAGACAGACAGACAGGCAGGCAGGCAGGCAGGCAGGCAGACAGACAGACAGACAGACAGACAGACAGACTTTGTTAAGTTTAAGTATGAATATACAATCGTTATATTATAACTTCAGTTGACAGTCGCAAAAAGTGCTCGTGAAATTTACATCATATGTACAATGTATACACGTGCTTGATAACTTCAGGTTTGTTCCTTATTTTGGAGTCATGTGGATTCTTTAATTAGCAATTACGCCTTCAGTGTATGGGTTATGTCATTGCCCAGGATTCCTTTTTCAATAAATTTCGTTTTTGATAAATGTTGTGGTAATTATATGTAATTTGGTGTATCATATTCTGGTACACGATCTGGGTTGCAATCTCTGGGTCATTACATTCAATACCTGAGGTGTAGATTTCCGGGCTGCGGTGTTACGACTGTCAGAAGAGCGTTATATCAATACTCTGATGTGCAAAAAATAGTGTGTAAAAAAGTCCAAGGGGTGTACCTGCCCCCCTGCCTCCTTGGGCTGCCTACGGCCCTGGCGATATTCCAGCAATAACACGGCAAGGGGACACCAGAAATGGGCTTCACACATTGTGGCCATGTGGGAAATCAATACGGGTCTTCGGCGTGATGAGCGAACGCTTTAAGCACTAGGCTACCCAGCCACCTCAAATACATACAATTAAAATATCAGTGATACTTAATTACCGTTTGTTAAATTAAATCTTTGGAAGCACATTGGCCGTCGTTGGCGTTTACTGTATTTTAAGAACACACTGATAATTTCAAACAGATCACTATCGCTGAATACAAGCAAAAACTTCATAATTAAAGCTTCCGTGTTTGTTTGTTTAGTTGTTTTGTTTGTTTGTTTTTCGTTGTTTTTTTCTGGTTTGTTTACACCGTCCTCATCAATATTCCAGCTATATGACCGCGGCCCGTAATTAATCCCTTAACTGATATCATGAGCATCGACTAACATAAATGGGATACAATGATATACATGAACAACATAAGCAAGTCAGAACACCCGATCCCGTTATAGTTGCCATATACAACAATCACGGGTTACTGAAGACTCATCCTAAACTGAATCTTTTAAGCTTCAATGGTCATAGGTTGACGAGTATTGGCTTCATGTGGTACTTTATACTTTGAGTGATTCTCACATTCAGTTTTTAAACGTAATTTCTAAAGGAGAAGAATATTGTTATAGTCAAGTGATCAAATCGACTTACATGGTGTTAGAGTTAATATCTGTCTCCGCTGTTTTAGTGAATGATTTTTTGCTGTCTGTTTGTAGTTTGGAGACGCTGCACTCTCCAGTCTTTACTGGTGTCACGAATGTTATTATTCAGTACGTTGTCTCATATATGGAGGGTTTACTACGTTTAATGTGGAAACTTCAGTAAAGCAATACCAAGGCAGAAAGTCAAACAATTGAAATTGGACATTATTAATTATTAGCAGAATGTTCCGTATAAATTACATGAAACTATTGTCGATTACTCGAGAAACTATTGTTACAAAAGTCTACAACCACACTGACATGAGGCCAACTTTTAACAAGGAACTGTGAATCGGTTTGGTTTAACCCACGATGTCAGTTTGATGTGGAAGAGAAGTCAGACATTTTGTCTTTGCTGTTTATCAGTGAAAAGAAACTCACAAGTATACAGATTATATAAAGGAGTGAGTGAGTGACTTTATTTTGATGCCACACTCAGCAATATTCCAGCTAAATGGGGGAGGTCTGCAAATAATCGAGTCTGAACCAGACAATCCAGTGACCAACAACATGAGCATCGATCTGCGCATTTGGGAACTGATGACATGTGTCAACCAAGTCAGCGAGCCTGACCACCCGATCCCGTTAGTCGCCTCTTACGACAAGCATAGTCACCTTTTATGGCAAGCATGGGTTGCTGAAGGCCTATTCTACCCCGGGACCTTCACGGGTCTTAAATTTCTTACAATAGTAGATCATAATTTCTCCTACTTAGATGTGAATACTCATCTACTGAGATAAAGTATGCTCTTCGTAGCTGGATGCATCATCTACAGAGTGGAATGTATTATCTATGTACATGTACATGGTATTTTTGTTCATGCTATAGCCTACAGGGTAAGTCTGGTAGGAGACTCAGAGAAAAAAGATTTTGTTTAACAGCTACTACATATAAAGTCTGACTGAACTTTGATCCTGGACAGCCTACTGAACATTTCTATAGGTACTATGTAGTTCCTAATTATTAGGAAATTTAAACGTTAGGGGTCATTCTTTAGTACTACTAGCACCGACACGATTCATTCGAGGGGACAGTCAGATACACATGTATATTATATTTATTTTATTTGACATGAACAAGCCGTCAGGCAAGACTGACGCCCAGATTCAGTTTCTGTACTCTTTCCAAGCGGATTACTCAAACTAAGACATTCGTAAAGCAATCATGTCTCATTCTTTCAACGCTACCTTTCGACATATATTCATGACAATTCTGAATCAGTTAGTGTTCTTGTGACGCGTGAATGTCACGGGGTAGAATAGGCCTTCAGCAACCCAGGCTTGCCATAAAAAGGCGACTGTGCACGTCGTAAGAGGCGACTAATGGGATCGGGTGCTCAGGTTCGCTGACTTGGTTGACACATGTTATCGGTTCCCAAATGCGCCGAACGATGCTCATGGTGTTGATCACTGGATTGTCTGGTCCAGACTCGATTATTCACAGACCTCCGCCATATAACTGGAATATTGCTGAATGTGGCGTAAAACGAAAGTCACACACTCACTAGTGTGCTTGTATCTGTAGTGAAACATGACACATCTCATAACTACTCGGTTTCAACCAGATCAGACTGCAAAAAAACTCTACATCAAATTTCTCATTGATTCATGCAGAATATTTTCTGAGCCGTGAGCGAAATTTACCTCTTTTTTTAACTTTGAGACAGTAATTTTAATGAGTGAAGTTTAACGCTGCTTTTAGCAATATTCTAAAACTATCGCGGATGGGTACACAAGTAGTGTGAGTCACACATTTGACCCTCGTTGGGAATTGAACCCGAGTAGATTGTGCTCGTATTCGGCTGCACGATCTAACGCTTTAACCACCAAAATCGTAACATGGCATGTTTCTGTGATCACGTTGATGACATGTGGTCATACACTTGACACAAAGATCCGAAAGAATCTAAATATTAATAACATAATACACGTGTACATATATGAATATACTGCAGCTCAGACGTTCATGAGCATAGTAACTGCTTCACAGATCAGGTATAAGCTTTGGACAATGTGACATAGCATAAGATATTGCACGTTCTTTCAGTCCCATGAATGTGAAACAAACATGAGCACGTGACACAATACCACATGTTCATGAACGCGTATTATCAGTGATTACAGCAGGGAGACTCTAACAGATTTAATTAATTCAGATTATCCCTCATTAAATGTACCTTTGTAACACCTTTACTCATAAATGAAAAAACAAACTGTTTGACCCTTCAAATATCATTCCATCAAGTAATAAAAAACCAGTGGTTTTCAAATGTGCGAGGTAATAAACACATTATGTCACGGGAGTTGGTATTGAGAAACATGATCTATTCTTTATGTTTAATACGTGTATAAATGTCTCTCGCGAACAAAAGCCGACATGAGCTGTCGCAACATAATACCAAATTTCGAGGTAATCATAAATGTCTTATTTCTAACTAATAATTAAACTGAGTGGGGCTGTAATCAATGTGTACTGTCATATCCTCGTACAACAGTCGATAACCGAATCCACATTTGTGCTGTAATTCAATATCGTTTCGCTATCAAATCCACAATTTTGCTTCACCGTCCACATGGCGAAGTAGGTTACTTGACTGTGCTACCCGATTTCTAGCATGACAAGCGTGTGTGCACAGACAATATGTGGTCTCTGGTCTGTGTAAACATCACCTGTTGTAATACGTCTTTTTCTTGAGTAATTTGTTCACAGAATTGTGCAATCTGATTGTACTGTTACATGTCGGGATATTTGAAGTTGTGTATTTCCGAATGAGGATATTAACATCATTCAAGTTTTGATGTTCTAAGGCTTTCATTCAAACCCTATTTGAGAATTTTCATCACCTAATTAAGTAGTTTGGAAATTGCTACTTAAATATATGTCTATAATGTTTTTGACAATTGTCACTGAAAATTAATGACATAAGTATTCAGTGTTAGTTGTCAAAAGGAAATTATTTGCAAACTTGTGTTCTTAATGAAACATTTCATAAACAAAAGCATTTCAGTCTTGTCCAAAAATCTGTTTTTTCAAGCTGAGGAGGTTCATTAACTATTCATTTCAATGATGATATAATTTTTTAACCATTTTGTGTGGAAATAGATAGTTCGTGAAATAATTTGAAAAATGTTCAAATATAGCCTGATAGGCCCATAGTAAAATAGGGCTGAAGGGGTCGTTGAAGAAGTGTACCCTTGCCAAAGTAAATGTACAGAATTGTACCCTAGGATGATCCCATTCTGCATCGCGATCAGTGCTGAACTGGTATCTTGAACACATATTTTTATTCCTGCCAGTCAAACCGCTGAGGAAATTCTGCATGGCAATACATGTTTGTCAGAAACAACAATATACCTTCCTTCGGCTGTTAGTTGTAATACATCAGTTCCATATTCAATTCCGTTAGAATGCAAGGCGAATAAAACAATTTTTGATGCCCAGTAAGTGCTCAAAGTCAGGCAGTCTGGAACAACACCACAAACCTGTTTCAGTTTTGGCTTGAGAAAAGTGGACTGTGTTAGGGTAACGGGTACGTTTCTGTACATTTACTTTGGCTAGGATTCATTTCTGTATACAGAATATTCCCCGAGTTGCATATAACAACGAAGAAACATAGTGTCTGTATTTGGCATCTCTTAATAAAACCTTGGTCCTTTTTGTTTCACTTCAGGTATTTGGCTTTATTAGATGTACATGTTGACTTGCTGTGTATGTTACATTTCCAAGCATCTCTTGGTGTTGAGCACATCTCTATTGACAAGTTAACATCACTCCTTTGACTTCAGATTATGAGACCGAGGTAGAATACGCCTTCAACAACCCATACTTGCCATGAAAGGTGACTCTGCTTGTCGTAAGCAGCAACTAATGGGATTGGGTGGTCAGACTCGCTGACTTTGTTAACACACGTCATCGCTGCCCAGTTGCGCAGATTGATGTTCATGTTGTTGATCACTTAATTGTTTGGTCCAGACTCGATTATTTACAGACTGCCACCATATAGCTGTTATATTGCTGAGTATAGCATTAAAATAAACGCACTCACTCACTCAAATTATGAAATTGTGGCAGAATAAATGTTCACAGCAATATTTGAAAGTACGAAAAAACATAGATTTTTATGTGTTGGCAGAGCTTTGATTAATCTTTTTACCTTTCCCTATTGAACTTCTCGACCCACTTGAATAATAAGCTTGACACCTTGTGTACATTAGAATCCAGCTGGGTTGCTCTTCATTTACCGTTGTTATATGAGCAGTGGGTCACACTTCATTTACCATTGTTATATGAACAGTACTGTAGATTGTTGAGAAGTTTTACATCTTCAAATTGTATTTAGATCTTGTTAACTGATCACATCTTAAACTCGAATGACGCAAAAAGACTTTGGTAAATATAAAGGTGTGTTCTTGCAAACAGATTGTAATTCAATATAGTGCAATGCCAGTATTCAAATTACGACATACTGGGAGCTGAAGTGTTTGATCGTGACACTGACTGTTCATGTAAATCCTGTTTACTACTTGATAAGGTCCTTAAATGTACATGTTGGTTCTGATGACTGGAATCCCCAAATTACCTGTACTTGTCATCTTTCTTTACCCTATACACCATTGCTGCAGCTGCACAAATGCTGCAGTATTTGGAAAGTGTAGTGTGTGCTCCCATGTACATTTTAGAAGAGATGATTTTCAGCTATGATCTCCCTAATGGAAAGAACATTTTGATCTCTAAAGTAGTTTTGCCTCGCTGGATTAGCATTCAAGTTAGCTGGAAATCAGAAGTAGTTGATAAGATCATGTACGGGGTGATGTTACAACAAACGCTTGAACTGAATGTTTCAGGAATAAGATGTTAGACAAGATTGTATGATCCTGAGGGAGTTGAGATTGAAAATATGACGTGCCATTCTGATTGACATCCAGTCATCATGGGAAAAACAAAGTGCCATCGAGCAGTTGACTTGGCGAACCGGATATCAGCACTGTACAAATGTCTTGTAAAATAAAAACATAAGGCAAAACTGTATAAAATATTGGGAACTACTGTTTTGGAAATCTTATCAGGCGTGGAGGGTATCATCATGAGGAGTCTGGAGCACCATGACAGGGGGTAATGGGTCTGAACCAGATAATCCAGGGATCAATGGCATGAGCTCCATGCTTGAAACCTTGTATTAGTACCATGGAATGTCTGTATTTTCTCTGAACACACTCATGTTTGTTTTTTTTTCTTAGGTGCTGGTACATGGTGCTCATGAAGATAGCCAATTAAGGCTGTGAGTGTGAGACTTTGGTAAGTGTTTTGAGTCTGACAAACAATCAGTGGCGATGAGTGACTCAGATGATGACCCACCTCAGCTGTCAGCTGCAGCCCTGGCTGCCCTTCAGGAGTTCTACATGGAGCAGGCAGATGAGGAGAAGAAGCTGCAGGAGGCACAGTCTGGGAAGATCAAGGACTTCACCCCAAAGGAAAACTGGGTAGGCAGATAATTTCACCCTACAGGAAATCTTCATAGGCTAACGTCTTCAGGTTTAGATGAGTTCTTTAGTCAACAGAATAGGTTAGATTGGATTCTCCACTCCACAGGAGAATAGGGTTGGCTGGGTTCTCAGCTCCATAAGAGAAATGGGTAGAATGGGTACTTCACAGCGGAGAATAAGGTAGGAAGGGTACTTCACACCTTTGGAGAATTTGTTAGGGTTCTCACTCCACAGGATATCGAGGTAGGAAGGGTACTTCACAACCCTGGAGAACATGCTAGAGTCATGGTGGAGGAGAACAGGTGAGGAAGGAAAGGCACTTCACTTGTTTATGGAACTTGATAAGCAGGTTAATGTACAAGTCTTGAAGTCTTTGATTTGGTAGATTTGATGTTGAATCCAGTATCTTATTTTTGTCTCCACAGCAACTGAGTCAGTTCTGGTATGATGATACTACAGCCACCAGACTGGCGGATGAGGCACTGCGTGTTGCAGGCAGTAGTGGGAGGTAAGTTGGATGGAGGGACGACAGTCTGAGAGTGATGAATAGAGATGGCGAGATGATGGATTATGATTAGTGATAGATCAGATAGAGAACTTGGTGATTAACAGGCATCTTTGTGTCCTTGTCTGATATGAAACTCTGGCTAAGTGTCTAATAAAGGTTAGTGATAATCTCTTTTTGAACATCCTGGTCCTTTTGTGTATTATTGTCAGTAGGGAACTCTAGTAGATACAGTGTTCACTCGTCGAGTAATGTTTGATTTCCCACATGGGTACATGTGTGTGTGTGGAGCCCATGTCTGGTGTTTCCCACCATGATAATGTTGGAATATTGCTTAAAGCGGCATGAAACCATACTCACTCAGTCTTGTGTATTATTTCAACATTCACTAACATGGGTTCTCATCGCGAGACTAATCAGTCACTGAAAGCATGATCACCTATCTGTGGGAGTGTGATAACATTCAATCAGTTGAGTCTAATTATTCCTAACATATAACAAACATCAGGGCCTGCCCTAGCCTGGAGCAGGTTGATATTGACTCAGTAACTTCCCTCACGGTTTCCTGTCTGTTCCTGCTAGGATTGCCTGTGTGAGCTCCCCAACCCTGTACAGGAAGCTGAGGGACATATGTCCAGACACCTGCACTGTCAAGTGTTTGGAGTTTGATGAAAGGTTCCAGATGTTTGGAGAAGACTTTCAGTTTTATGATTATCGGGAACCATTGAAACTGCCAGCAGACTGGAAGAATAGTTTTGATATTGTGATGGTCGATCCTCCATTTCTAAATGAGGATTGTCTGTGTAAGACTGCAATCAGTGTCCGATTCCTGGCCAAGGACAAGATAATTCTCTGTACAGGTGAGTTTAGTGCACTTTAGTCTCTGAGCTATCTGTGTGTTTCCAGGCACAGAGATGGTTTGTGAATTTTCAGGTAGAGATAAATAGTGCATTTGCCGGCATTGCTTTGGGTGTTTGCAGGCACTGAAGTGATTTGTCAGTTTTCATTCACTCTGATGGTTTGTTTCTTTGTAGACACAGATTTGCAGGCACGGACATGGTTTATGTGCCTGCAAGCACTGAAATGGTTTGTGTGTTTGCAGGCACTGATTTCTGTATTTTTATTGATGATTTTTGTATTTGCAGGTGCTGTCATGGAGAAGGCTGCAAAGAAACTGCTTGATTTGGAGGTGTGTGTCTTCCAACCAAGACATTCCAATGCTCTGCAGAATGAGTTTCGCTGTTTCACCAATTACAAGAGTGAGCTGCTTGAGAAATCATGATGATCAGCTTGGACGATATTTAAGAGACGGTGTGTGTGATTGAGTGATCACTACTACTGCGTGTTTATCCTGACCAAATAGGTAATCAATCCCAAACCAGCGCATGAATGGATGTTACAGCTCCAGCATTATTCCAGTAATATCACAGCTTTATATTGAAATCTTCAGCACTAGTCGCCTGCATCAGGGTATGATGACACACAATATTCAGTGACGCCACATCTGACCAACCAACTTGTGGTTATCTGTTCCACTCTAACAGGAGACTATTGTGGGCTTCTGGGGACAAATTCTACACCAGAATTTCCGCAGCAACATTGATTGGAAATGTTAGTATCAATATGTTGATGTATTGATTAAAACTAAAATCAGTCATTCTGAGTATGTACTTTATAGAAATGATATGAGCATGAAGTTAATCTATTTAATGCTATATATGAACTATGTGATCTATTAAATGTTTACGATTGATTTTTCTGCCAAATCTCTGCCCATCTTAACCATGATAATCTTGCTTAAGTATTGCTTTTCCTGAGTTCGGTATTTTATTATGACATGTTTAGTTTCTAGTGGTTTTAGGAAAATGTCTTGACATGTTTTGTTTATTTTAAGAATATGATGAGTTACACAATGTATGGAATGTATCCACTGTACAGAAGAAGTAAACTGATTTCAGTCTGTCCTGCTCTTTGAATTACCTGTATCAGATGGTGTCTTCATCCATCCAAACTGAGGATACAAGTTCAAACTGGATGAAGATATTCTCTAAATGTGTAGATTATTGTACTAAACAATTTCTTGTAATACAGATTTCCTGCTATGTATATTTCTGGGACCATATAAGGATATCATTGTGAATGTGTGTGCATTTTTCAAGCCAGGCATGCTTGTGACATAACACACAGTGATCTGAAGCTTAAGAACAGTTCTGTATATATAAAAGATGGTACATACACCAATATGCACAATTTTCTGTCAGTGATTGTAAGTTTTGTTGAAGTTTGGTTGTTTTAAAAGCATCACTCATCAATACTCCAGCTATATGGTGGAAGACAATCCAATAGCATGAGCATCAACCTATGTAATTGAGATACAATGTGTCATCCATGTCAGCAAGCCTGGCCACCTGGGCATCCTTTCACAAAGCATTAAGGTGATCGTAAGTCACTGAGGTAATGTTAGTGCAGTGTTAAAGAATGAGAGTTAAGGTTAACCTTAGTAAAGCTTGCTTCATGAAAAGAGCCCCTGATCCTGTTAGCTTTATCTTCCAACAAGCATCAGTTACCAAATACCAGTTATAACCCAGATCTTCATGGGTGGAAGGTTGTTGGTATGCCAGTGAGTACTCCTTCTGATGTTAGTTTGGTGGCCAAAAGAGCCAAGTGTGGCAATTCAGGAAACAAAGAACTAATCGTCAATTATGCCATCAGCAACTGATCATGAGTTTTAGATGTCATCAGATTATGACCCTTCCTTTATACAACACCCATGGAGGTCTGGGGTAGAATAGGCCTTCAGCAACCTATGCTTGCCATAAAAGGCAACTAACAGTATTGGGTGGTAAGGATTGCTGACTTGGTTGACACATGTCATCAGCTCCCAATTGCGCAGAACGATGCTCATGGTGTTGATCACTGGATTGTCTGGTCCAGACTCAATTATTTGCAGACCTCCCCCATTTAGCTGGAATATTGCTGAGTGTGGCATCAAAATAAAGTCACTCACTCACTCCTTTATACAATCTGTATACTTGTGAGTTTCTTTTCACTGATAAACAGCAAAGACAAAATGTCTGACTTCTCTTCCACATCAAACTGACATCGTGGGTTAAACCAAACCGATTCACAGTTCCTTGTTAAAAGTTGGCCTCATGTCAGTGTGGTTGTAGCCTACTCCAAGCTGCAACAAGTAAGACAACTCATTTTATTCCATTACTTTCTTTATATAAAACATGATCTGATAAAATAGAACTTTCCCCAAAATTTAAATACTAGATTATGATACAAAAGGGACATGTCCGCAGTGTAGTTCATCTCTTCAATTACTGAAGGTCAATTCAATTACAAACAATTACTGAAGGTTTTAACACAAATATCTCTAGTTCTGATTAACACTGGATTCATATGCCTTCTAAACTATCACAGTCTGTCCTCCATTTTCACCCTACACATACACTCTCAGCATATAAACACTTTTTACTGAGAGTGAGAGTGAGAGTGAGCTATATCATCTAGTTCCTAAAGCTGCTGTGGTCTCATGGTAGCTTATATCAACTATCGAAGATTAGCTGTAAAATAGCTATTTTTTTCTATCCTATTGCCAGTTTTCTATTATGAATAGTCATAAAATCATAGCATTCAACTGAAGGTTAACAGAGACTTAGCACATTCTTATGAAGATCTCAAGTGTTTTATAAATGATGTTGTGAAAGTCTGGTTCAGACTGCTTTCAATTGAAAACATCCTTTGGCATACATGAACTATTAACAGTTCTCAGCCCCAATGATATGTTGAGTTCAATGCCTTTGTTGACAATAGTAAGTAGATTGTAGGAAGCAAAAGTGCAGCAGTACATAGGCAGCAAATACAGTGTCTACTACAAGCACAAGAAACTGACATAGTCAGTATTCATGTTGACACCTCTACTTCATGAAGAGAAAACAATACGTCTTAGCAGCAAGTCTAAGCACTATGACAGTAGGTTGTCAACCTCAGTACTACACACAACAGTGATCACAGACTTGATTCAAATTGATATTTACAACCAGTGGTATTCAAATTTATCTGTTTTCACAATAGGTTGGATATGAATAATTCAACTGTTAATTAATCAAGTCATTCTTGGGGTAAAAAAACATGAACGTCACAATTCCTTAGCTTCAGTGAAACAACTGATTTCGTCTGTGGTTCTCAAAACTATAAGATGTCCATCCGATACATCCATATCCTGAAGAGGTGGTATAGATGAAGTAACAAACATCATCATCCTAACAAAACAAGAATCACAGAGATTATATACATTCATCACAGATATCACTGAATATATCAACCTGCTCTCAGCACTATAAGCATTATTATATGCAATAAAAGCAAATAACACAAAACAACTACTACAACTACTCCCATTGATACAAGAGACCTGTGCATCAGTGTTCCACAATACTTTTTTCTTTGTCAGGAGGACAAAAATGACTTTACTCCATGCTGACAAGTTAAATTTGAAGTTTGGGTGTGCTCAATTCTGAAACTTAACAACAATTGGAAAGTTGATTTTGAACAGAAAATGTCAAAATGGACATATATGGATTGCTGACGCAGGACTAGCTACAAAATGTGAGAGTCAGTGTATTAACATATACTCTAGATTGGCACTGTTGACTCTTGATAATAGTTACGAACATATCAGTCAATGTACCATGGTTCAGGAGACCTGTGTACCAATGTATGATTATACATGAAACCTGAATACCAATGTACGTTGATACAAAAAACCCTGTGTACTAATGCACCATGACACAAGAAACCTGTCTTCTAATATACCATGATACAAGAAACCTGTCTTCTAATATACCATGATACAAGAAACCTGTCTTCTAATATACCATGATACAAGAAACCTGTCTTCTAATATACCATGATGCAAGAAACCAGTCTTCTAATATACCATGATACAAGAGACTGAAAAACCAATATACCATGATGGTATACATTGACTTATGAGAGATCTGGGGAATGAATATTAAGTATAAGGATATAAATGCATACATATAACTTAAGTATCCCAGTATATACTTGAACCATGAGGATCTGATCTTCGATGTTTAGTAATTAAAGTGATCAGTTAACCTGTATTAAAGAAGATATTATCCTTGACTGACAATCCTGTGTGACGCATATGATGTGAGCTCTCAGGGCCTGGCAACAAGCAATGTAATCCATCTTCTGGGCAAGCATATAAATCCATACAAGACTAACTCAAGAACATGTGTCAATCCTCTTAAGTCCATTATGGGCCTGTAATGACCAAACATAGCCCTGAATGAGAAAAGAAAGTAATTTCAATTTACAACTAATCTTATTTGTGTTCCAGTGTATGAAATATGTAATTAAATATGTCATCCATACAAAGATTAACTTTGAGTTATAACGTTTATAAATATATCATCTGTTGGCCTTCGGAGCTGTTTCCACAGGTTGGAACCTGTTGCCGAGACTGTGGGGTTGTTTTAAACAAAAGTAAGTCTGCTCATGCATCTCTACTGTATCTCCTCTCAATCAAACTATTACTAGAAACAAACTGCTACAGATAGTTGTATCAAACACATTAACATATGCATGACTGAACTGATCAATGTCTGTAGCTGACAAAGTTCCACACCCATACCTCCAAACATCTCATGCCCATAAGTCCCTATCAGTGAGCAAGATAAATATGCCATGTAGTTCACAAAACGTCATAACTGTAACTTTCTTGTTTCTGCTGAATGTTTACGTTTTGGAATCATGATCATGGGAATCTCTATATAAAATCATACTAAAAGAAAAGTACAAATCATACACAGTAATGATATTAACTGAACATCAGAACTATGAAAAACAGTGTCATCTAAGAAACAATCTGCATATTACTTTCAAACAATATCAAATGAATTCTCTTGTTTAATTAAGTTGGACTTCACAGATGTCTTTATGACATGTGCAGTGTTGGAAGTTGTCCAGGGCCTTTTCTAACATGGAAGCACAATGGCTTCATACACACAACACTCCCAACAAAACTCCATTGTATTCAGTTGATACTGAAACCCTAAATATCAAACAAAACTGACAGTGTCACATATTACCCTATGCCCAAAGAACAGTCTGCACAAATGCTAATATTGAACACATCACAATGCACTACGGAAAAATAACATGCAAAACATGATTTGTCATCCAGTGAACATGATCAATAGTCTGCATGTTAATGATATTCACTAGGTGCCTAGTCTCAGTTGGAACTTTGACTGTCAGGCAGTGATGGTAGGCATATATGATCTAAATACTACATCCCTGCAAATAACCTTTGTGCTACTATACAATTTCAGTTTTGGATCTCAAGTACCTGAGTTGTTTACACCATACACAAGCTCCCTCCATTACGGCACATATTGCAGATATCAGTGCCAATATTTCATGAAATGAAATATCTGACGTAAGTACTGCTGTTGTTCCGTAGAGGACCAACTGTCTGATGCGTGAAGTTGCTGCTGGGGGTGAAGCTACTGCTTGATGCCACCTGTTCTCTTGAGGTCTGCAGCTGACATTTGACTTTGTTCCCAGCCAGTTCCAAGTTGTCTGCAACGGATTCCTCTTGGACCAAGTAGTCTGGCATCGATTTAATGTTGTCCCTTTTCTCCATGACCAAGTTGTCTACAGCCCCTACTAGATGTAAACTGTTTCATTCAGGACCAAGTGACTCCTTCTTCCAGGACTAAATTGTTGGCTTCCACTGACAAATATCATTTGTTCACTCCAATACCAAGTCGTCTGCATCTGATTCCGCATTATGCTATCTGAGTCTTCAAGATCTACTGCTTGAGGTCATCTGTTTCTTGCAGGATTGAGTCCTCTGTGTCTGGTGCATCTGCTGGGTTAGCCTCTATCTTTACCTGGCTCTGCTTAGTCCACAGATGGCTGTACAGACTGTTGGGATCGGCCAGGAGGCTGTAGTGTGTTCCTTGCTCTGCCACACAACCTTTCTCCAACACCAATATCATATCTGCATCAACAACAGTTGACAGTCGGTGAGCAATCACTACAGTCGTCTTCCCTTTTGTCACCTCACGAAGAGCTGACAGGATGTTCTGCAACAGTTGATCAAATCAGTTCAGCGTCATAGTTTTGAGAAAGTTTAGTGAAAATATATAACAGTTTTGCCATAAAAGGTAGAAAAGCAGGTGTGATTCAGATTTTTAGCACTTCCTTCAATACACAGACTTAAGATTTCACACAACACTAGTAATAATGTCTATATTTTGATGGCGACCAGGCCATGGAGGATGGTTGCTCAGATTCCTTGCATACTAATACTAGCTAGGTGGTTTAATTCCATTTTCAACAATAATTCAGATAAATCACAGCATTTCAGCTTGATGTGGATGAAAAGTGTGACATGAAGTCTAAGACATTTATGACTTTCATGACATCCAAAAGCATGATGTCAACCTAGAAGCTTGGTAAGGGACAAGGGAGAGCTAACACAGCACTAAAGTAGTTGCTCATCCATAGACTATTATCCTCTCTAGCTGCTCCAAGTTCTAATTGCCTCTCAAACAAGTCAATATGTTACCTGTTCTGTGATTGTGTCAAGACTTGAGGTAGCTTCGTCATAGACAATGATTGGAGGGTCCTTCATGATGGTCCTGGCAATGGCTACCCTCTGCTTCTCTCCCCCTGACAGCTTGAGGCCCCGCTCCCCAACCTGGGTTTCATACTGATTAGGGAATCGGGTCATAATGGCATCATGCAGTTCCACCATCTTAGCAGCGTTGTGTACATCTGTCTCAGACTTGGTCAGATCACCATAATGGATGTTGTTGAAGACAGTGTCATGGAACAATACACAATCCTGGAACAAAATAACAGGTAATTTAGCCAGGAGAGAAAAACAGCGATCTTAAAATCGCTGTTTGCATCTGTTTTCTCATCTGACGGACAACTTATCACTGTTAGACAACCTCTGCCCTACCTGAGGAACGACTCCTATAGCCTTCCGAGTGCTCTCCAAATTCAATGATTTTATGTCCTGCCCATTGATCAGAATACGTCCATGGTCTGTGTCAAAGAAGCGATACAGCAACCTCACAATGGTGGATTTTCTGGATTAGACAAAAAGGTATTGTTAACTGAACAGGTAAAAGTGAAATGCGGGAGATGTAACATGCAAAAAGTCAGCTAGATGGTACACCACCAAAACATTAAAGCATCAGACAAGCTTCTCCATTGCCACCTTTCCTAATGACTCACTCATTGATTACTCATCCACACCCACTGATGACTCATCCACACCCACTTATCACTCATCCGCACCCACTGATCACTCAATCCACTGATCACTCAACCACACCCACTGTTCACTCAATCCACTGATCACTCAACCAGACCCACTGATCACTCACCCACACCCACTGATCACTCACCCACACCCACTGATCACTCAACCACACCCACTGATCACTCAACCACACCCACTGATCATTCAACCCACTGATCACTCAACCACACCCACTTATCACTCATCTGCACCCACTGATCACTCAGCCACACCCACTGATCACTCACACACCCACTGATCACTCAAGCGCACAAACTGATCACTCACACTCACTCACTGATCACTCAACCACACCAACTGATCACTCAACCACACCTACAGATCACTCAAACAAACCTACCGGTATGTGACTTACCCTGAACCACTGCCGCCAACTACAGCTACCTTCTTTCCTGATGGTACAGTAAATGAGAGACCATTAAGAATCTTCTGTCCCGGAACATACTCAAAATACACATCCTCAAATGTGATGGTGGACTCAGAGGGTGTGATCCGCAGTGATGGTGCATTGAGATCATTCTGTGGGGCAAAGTAAGGACAGCCATTAAGGTTGGTTAGAGACCTTTCTGTGGGGCAAAGTAAGGACAGTCATTAAGGTTGGATAGAGACCTTTCTGTGGGACAAAGTAAGGAGAGTCATTAAGGTTGGATAGAGACCATTCTGTGGGACAAAGGAAAGAGAATCATTAAGGTTGGATAGAGACCATTTTGTGGGACAAAGGAAGTAGAGTCATTAAGGTTGGATAGAGGCCATTCTGTTGGACAAAGTAAGGAGAGCCATTAAGGCTAGATAGAGACCATTCTGTGGGACAAAGTAAGGAGAGCCATTAAGGTTGAATAGAAGCCATTTTGTGGGACAAAGTAAGGAGAGCCATTGAGGTTGGATAGAGACCATTCTGTGGGACAAAGTTTGTTGTACATGTGGTGGACTAAGGGTGCCGAAGTATTGAGATCTTTCTGTGAGACAAAGTGAAGCTTGTATGTGTAACTGCATTGGAACTCCCATCACACATGAATTGTTCCCAGCACATACTTGTCATACTGTTGGCAAATTTACAGACACACAAGAGGGGCATATCACTGAAAATCTGGAGCAAATAATTCAATCATTCATATTAAGAGTAACGTGTCTGCATCAATGGCCTGCAATGACACCCAATCAACAATGTCAGCCAGTCAAACCACTTACTCTTACCAAAGCCTCTAACAACCAGTTTAGGGCTGTTAACCCAGAAACCCAGTTGTTAACCCAGTTAACCTTCTAACCTAGAAACCCTGTGGAGGAACTCACCATCACATTGGGTGTTATGTTGAGGAGGCTAAACATGGTGTGCATGTCGATAAGGGATTGGCGAACTTCCCGATACACGGAACCGAGGAAGTTGAGAGGCAGAGAGAGCTGGAAGAGGAGCCCATTCACCATCACCAGGTCCCCAACAGTCATAGTTCCTGAACAAATGATATCAGGTCAGTAGTGTTGGTTGTGTCTCATCTAAAAGATTCTAACATAAACTGAAAATCTTCCACAAATCAGGTTACATCGTCTGTGAGACCAAGGATGTGAAGTTTCAGCTTCCTTGTTCCAGTGGTTTCCAGAATTATGTTTCCTGTGTAAGCCTGTTTCTCAGGCACATTTTTTTTCAAAATTGACGTGGGCAGTAGGAGGCTATTTTAAATTTTAGACAGAAAAAAGTGATAAGGGAACACATTTTTTTCTCTCAGGAAGCTTGGCACGGCTTAATGAGTTGTAGATTCACTCACACTCGTTCTTATAGACACTCATTCTGATTGGGACCAGGCCAAGGCAAAACTATTTTTTTAAATGGCAATAAAAAATTGTTGGGCGCACACATAAAAGTGATGCGCCGGTGCCTGAGAAACATTTCACTTTTTTTTATTTAGCCCAATGTAATATGTTTTGAGATAATTTAATTGTTAGTGCAAAGGTAAAATGTTAAGAACCTGTCGTGGAAAAGTTACAAATATGTTTTATATATCTTAACTATTTCAGCTGTCACCACTGGTATCAAAATAGTTCAGCTTAATTGGTTTCTGTGGAGCGGATGATGATATTTCACAATATACAAACCTGCCATTATCTGCTGACTTGACAACAACATGATGCCAGTAATTCCTGCACTGAAGATAGCATTCTGACCCCAGTTCAACATTGCCAGACTGGTGGTGGTCTTGAGGGATGCAGTCTCATAGTTCTTCAGCACCTTGTCATACTTGTCTGCTTCATACTTCTCATTGTTGAAATACTGGGTAACACATACAATATGGCTGCTATAGTCACAGAATTCCAAACGTCTCATTAATTTATGAAATTGCATGCCATTTTCCTTTCAAACATTCTCTCTGTGAATCTCTGTACCTCACAAACAGTATGTGTCACGATATTGGAGTATCCACAAAATTAGTCTGCATGTTTCTGTGTGAAATTCTCCATGTTACATTCAACCTGACTGACAAAACGCCATTGCTATCAATTTTTTTAACTTGATCACATGATCAGTCAATTTAGGTTTCTTCAAACAATTGTATGCAACAGGTCCTCCATCAGACATTTGTACCTTCACAGTCTCGTAGTTGATGAGTGAATCAATGGCCATGGATCCTGCCTTAGAGTCTGCCTGGTTCATCTTTACACGAAACTGGGTCCTGGAAATATGCAAACATCAGATTTTATTACTGAACAACCTTAAGGCCCCGTCCCCTTCTCTAACACAACAAAATGTTCAAAGAATTCCATCACTGAGTATCTGATTTTAAGTTGAATTTACCATCATGGAGCATCTGATTTTAAGTAGAGCTTACCTTCATGGGGAATCTGATTTTAAGTAGAACTCACCTTCATGGGGCATCTGATTTTAACTAGAGCTTACCTTTATGGAGCATCTGATTTTAAATAGAGCTCACCTTCATGGGGCATCTATTTTAAGTAGAGCTTACCTTCATGGGGCATCTGATTTTAAGTAGAGCTTACCTTTATGGAGCATCTGATTTTAAGTAGAGCTCACCTTCATGGGGCATCTGATTTTAAGTAGAGCTTACCTTTATGGAGCATCTGATTTTAAGTAGAGCTTCCCTTCATGGGGCATCTGATTTTAACTACAGCTTACCTTCATGGGGCATCTGATTTTAAGTAGAGCTTACCTTCATGGGGAATCTGATTTTAAGTAGACCTTACCTTCATGGGGCATCTGATTTTAACTAGAGCTTCCCTTCATGGGGCATTTGATTTTAACTAGAGCTTACCTTCATGGGGCATCTGATTTTAAGTAGAGCTTACCTTCATGGGGCATCTGATTTTAAGTAGAGCTTACCTTCATGGGGCATCTGATTTTAAGTAGACCTTACCTTCATGGGGAATCTGATTTTAAGTAGAGCCTACCTCCAGTGATTGCTGGTTGTAAGCAAATGTTTCCTTTGATGAGAATCTGACTACATCAAAACGTACCTGAAATCTGATTTTATGTGAGATCTTAAGTACAGCATACACGTCTGATTCTGAGTAGAGCTTCTCTCCAATGACTATCTGCAGAAGAGCTTACCTCCACTGTGTGACGAGCAGAGTGAAGATGGTGTACGTCCCAATACAGCCCAGAGCCACCATGGCGTACTGAATCCCACACTTGTAGTACTGCAAGAGTGGGAGTATTTGTATGTATGAGTTTTATACCAATCACTGACATTCTTCACAGAATATCAGAAAATGTTTAACATAGATGGCATAAACATCTGTATATGAATATTCCAATAATCCATATACATTCATATCATACTGATTTTATATAGCAGTATTTCTATACAGTTGTATCTCATGCACACAACAGACTCAAACAGTACCTATATAATTTGTGGGGAAATTTAATCTTGTGACACCCACATATCCATTCTTTAATCCCTAGAACTTAAGATCATGGTTGAGCTCAATGGTCAAACAGAATGATCTTAAATCACACAAATATATGCAAATGTATACTGTATATCTTATCCAATCATGTCGAAGACCTGGGTTCAATTCCTCATATGGATACAATATGTGATGCCATTTCTTCTGTCCCTGGTTGTGATATTGCTGGAATATTGCTAAAGACAGTGTAAAACCATGCGCACTGACTATTTTATCCACCTGACATGCCTCCCAAAGTTGACTTTAAGATACAAGTCTGGCCTGACATTACCTATACCAAAACAGTCACACAAGCTTTCCCAACAGATCATTTGTTCACATAAATGCCCCATTTAGCATTGTTTGAGCTATATGACAGTGGTCAGTAAATCATCTAGCCTGTGAACAACATCATGATTACTAATCCTCACACTTTAGACTAATGACACAAGTCACCCTCTGACCATCCAATCCGTACAGTCAAGACTGGAGTAATGGTGACCTATTCTCACTCCAGATCTTCATGAGGATCCCAATATATCATGTTAATTGATCACTGGATTGACGTAGTTATTGACAGACTGTCGTCTGAGTGCAGTATAAAACTAAACTAAACTCACTAACTCAAACACTATCACACTTCAATTAGCCTGAACGCACCAGTATAGAAGTGAGTATTCATACAATCCATCATTAGAGTTCATGTTGAAGGGAGCAGTGATTGATATGTCCTACCAATGTATGATACCTACCAATATGGAGGTTACCAGAGAAACTTCGAATATTGTTGGTGCAACATTAAACACCAGTGCACTCAGAACAAAGTTGATGCCTCTGAAATATATGTAAACAAATAACCATTTTTACCATGCTGACATGAGTATACTATAACACAGCTGTGTAAATGTTTCATCCATGTAAGTGAAATGATTCACAATGCTAAATGATCCTTCTATTCTGAAATGGAAAAATAATATTTTGGTTCATACTAATAAATCTTGCAGGCCATGACAAGTTAACTATGGCCATATGAACAAATTTGATGTTCTTTTTCTTCTTTTAAGTGACATAGGACCTGAATATGTTCAAATGACTATCAATAGTATACATTAATGAAACACTTAATTTTTACATACAAAAATATAAAACAAAACAAAAAAACCCAATAAGATTATGTGAAAACAAATAGTTGAACAATGAAGTTTACAACAATCAAGGAAAGACGTGATCACCTTGTTCCTCGATCTATGGCTTTGGACACTGCACCAGTTTGACGTGAAAGGTGAAAACTAAGGTCAAGGTTATGTAGATGAAGAAATACATTGCGGGCAACACGACGTATTGAGCTTTGGGCCACTTTGGCAAACACAGCATTGCGAAGCTCATTGAATCCCGAAGCACCTGCTCGTGCAACACCATCTGAAAAGTTGAACAGATGAGGATAACACGACGAACTGGATACTCCTTCTCTTGAATTTCAAATAAACGCAGTACAGGGATGTAACACTACCTTGAGACTGCTTCAGTCCATAAACCTGCCTCCCACTTCAACTGGGATATATTCTTGAAGAACCTAAATATTTTGAAAAGATATTCTCACTGTATAGCTAGTGCAACAGATTGTTATATATAACAATAATCACAATAGAAGACTAGAAATAAAAGATATGTTAAAATCCTGATTTTAGATTTGTTACTCATTTTCAGCTACATATATGAATAGTCTACTCATATAAAACTGAAGTCTGGTGAACCAATGACAAGAATGGTGAATTGGTTAATTTGTATAAAGGATATTTCAGATGCAAAAGTGTTATAAAATAAAATCCAGTTTTAAAAAACACAATTAACTTACAGCCTATTAACAACGCTGTTGCCATGGTAATAATTGTAGCTGTTGGGTCATCAATATTTAGCCAGTTACTGGGAGCATTAAGCCAGTCAACTGCATACTTAAAGATGAAAGGTACCTGCACATTCATCACCTGTAGAAGTAAACAGTCCAGTGTAACACATCCTACATGTAATAATACCATCTGATCCTTGTTAAACATATGAGTCTAGGCATGCTAGTTTAATGTGGCACTCAGCAATATTCCAGCACTGAACCACAAAATATGACATGCAGCAAACGCTTCTCATAAATAAATGTCAGCAGCTATATATTTACAGACTACACAACAAAATGTAAACACACACACATCTGTAGACAACAAAATAAAATCACTGACAGCATTTGTAAGAAATGTAACTTTCTGAATAAAATTGCTATTTTATATCCGGAGTTATCCTAGTCGTGCTTAATTGCTTGTCTCCTTCTATTCGAAAGTTCGTGGAACACTTGAAATCCCTTGAGGTTACCTTCTTCAAAAGAGGACATGTAATCACACTCATCCACAGGTAGCCTCCCTTTCCTCTATATTTTGGCACCAATATTGGCCACATGACTGGTCATATTTGCCAATCTCTCCAAAAATCATAGCCCAAACACAAGGATTTTCCCAAACACAGGGCTATCCAAGTGCAATGAAGGGTAGTTTGGGAGGGTTGACCTCATGAGTCAGGATAAGTATAAAATATCAATTTTATTCAGAAAATTGCATATTTTTCCTTATCCTGACTCATGCTTAATTGCTTACTGTATCCTAAAGACACGACGGTGGGTCATGCCTCTTTTTGGATAATTCTTTTTCCTGCAAAACATCCTGAATATCCCTTCAGGGAACTAAAATGCCCCTGTACTTCTCCTGTTTCTTCCAGAGTCCATTATTTTCACACCTTATCTCAGTTTCCTATTTTAAATACAGGGCTGGTTACATGTTACCAGGACCAGCAACATTTTTCAGTTATCAGATCTGTGGGCTTGCTGGTCATTTTAGGAGTTTCATACGCTGGGTATACATATATAACAAGCAAGACATTAGTTATAAGACCACACCTATAGGTCAGAATTGACAGTATGGCTCCCCTCAAGATACCAGTTGTAATCAATGAATCAATGATACTATCCAATAAGAACACTGTTCATTGGCTGAAAGCTTTCTCTAGACCAAATTCAGTGTTAGATGAATGGGTAGGCTGATCAGCAGAAGTTTGGTTTGATTGATCATGAACTAAACAGAAAATGTCTAGCTACCACATTTGCCATAGTCAGCGACACGGCCAAATTTACACCACTGGAAAATGTATTGACCCACACAGCCATGTAACTGGCAGAAGCTACTTCATACACTCGTATATCACAACTTAGTGTTAGACGTTTTCATCTGCCAAGTTAAAACGCATATACCACAAATTATCAAAATACGTACAAGGTTATGATCACTCATGCTAGTCTGTCCTGATGTCCACATGGACTCTCAACAAAGAAATTTGTTCAGTTGTTCAACAAGTCATGTGATAAGGGTGACTTATTTTTAGTGCCTTTGAGGGGCCGTTAACGGTTGTGCTACAACAAGAATGTCGAATTGTTGAATACGACTGAGACGTCCTCCGTTGTAATGTCTCTGAGATAGTGATTTGCAAACACTGTATCTGATTTCCAAAAGTAGCCCTCCATGATTGTTGTAATTGAGCAATTTCTATGTAAAGCAAGCCAGAGTTCTTACTTCGTGTGGACTGGAGGCTGAAGTTCTGCTGCTTTATATGGTTGTAAAATAACAGTTCTCACCCAGATTGAAACCATTGTTTGTAAGATGTCTCTGCACATAATGGGATAAACAGATGCTTAAATGTCTGCTTCCTTGTTTGTGTATGTTATAGATAAAAGCTCTAACTGAACACAAGGATAAATCCTGCGTATTGTTTGGTTCAGACACTGTATATAATGCTTGAATATGAAATTGTCTATCAGGTTGCCATGGCAACTGTCTTTTAGCAATGAAATCCCAACGAAGTGCCAAGTCAACCATATCACAGTTTGTGAAGTTGAACCAAGTTCGCATGAAATCCAATGCTTGAATTTCTGACATACGGGTGGTCGAGGTAAGGGCAAGTAAAAATAGTATCACTTTGTTTGACGAAGATGAAAGATGCTTCAGACGCAGCAAATTCTCTCTGCTTCTCATAAGCTTCAAACCTTTTCCACTTGTCATCATACAGACTATGCGTAGATCTGCGTAAAGTGAAAGTAATTGCCTTTGCCGCTCTCACGAAATATCCCCGTTTTTTCAAACATGTTTTGATACACTCCATATGTGTAACTGGAATACGCCTAGATACTTGTTTGCTTGTTTGGTGTGCTGACGTACTAGCAGATTCGACCAATCTGGTAGTTTCATTGCTGGATGTCTAAGTTCTTGAATGAGTACAAGAAACCACAGTTTTACTGGCCAGTAAAGTCAGTTGTAATGCTGTTGTCTATTTCATTTTCACCAATACTTGAGGTATTAATACTGGAGATGGGAAGGCATATGTGTTCAGATCTTCCAAAGAGATGTTGAGGGCATCTGTTACCCATGCTTGAACATCCGATACCGGATACATGAACATTTTTATCTGATTGTTGAACCAAGTTGCAAAAAGATCTATGAGTGGAGATCCTGTCTTCCGAGTGATGAGCTGAAACGCTTCTCGCTCCAGCATCCATTCTGTTGGAGATGGTTGACTTGGACGAGAGAGAGCATCTGTGATAATGATATTTGCTCCTGGAATGTGACATGCTTTTATGTAAATGTTTGAACTCATCGACTATGTTGAAGCAGGTTTAACAACCTCGTTGATCCTTGCTTGTTTATGTAATAGGCCACAGTGGAGTTGTCCACGTAGCCCATGAGTTTTACATACCTTAATGCTTCCAACCAATGTTGTATCACATTAATTACTGCCTTCATTTCCAAGTGATTGATGAGCAATTGGACCATGTCCCTGCTACCACTTTGTTGTTGAGATGACCACCCCATCCTTGAAGGGATGTGTCCACATAAAGATGAGTGTTGCTGTCTGGCTCTGATAAATAAGTTCTTGTGCAGACAAACGATTCATGTGTCCACCACAGGAGATATTGTTTCAGATTCTTCAGTAACTGTATCGAGTTCGCATTGGTCAGATGCAGATTCACAAACCGTTGAAGCGGCCGTAATTGTAGCCTCCCCATGCGTGTCATGTCCTGGGCTTAGGTTAACATTCCTAGAAGGCATTGCCAATCTTGGAGTTTCAATGGAGAGAGTAGCGCTTGCAATATTCTGGCTTGAATCTTGATCCATCATTCTTTCGGAACCATTATGTGGTTGAGGGGTGTGATGAACCGTATTCCTGGAAACAGTAGATCCTGTTTCAGTTTCCGACTTTAGTAGATTGACTAACCATCCTAGTTGAGTTTGTAGTCTGATGGTGACTTTTAGTTAAAGTCTGAGTTCTGACTCCTTTTTGCACTTGAATCTCATCGCCAGGTAAAAGGAACTGCATAGCCCTCGACAATGTAGATACGTTACTATATGCTTTGTTATCCATGTAAACAACCAAGGGGCCGGCAATATTCCAAATGGTAGGATGTTCTACTGAAAATGACGACCCCTGCACAGAAATCTTAGGCACTTCCTTGAATGTAGATGTATCGGAATATGCAGGTACATGTCCTGAAGGTCTATGCTGGCTATGTAATCATATGGACAAACATGGTGCCAGAGTTGTGGAAGGTGAATCATTTTGAAATGTTCTGGTTTGAGAAGATAATCCCGATTGAATCTCCTCATGTTCGAAATGAGTCTGAACTTTTCTCTGGAGTTCTTCTTTGATAAGAGAAAAATTAGGGAATGAAACCTCGGTGCGAGATGATCTTCGACTGTGTTCTTGTCTACTAGGGACATAATAATTGCTTCTTCAAGTTTCTGAGTTTGATCTGCCGCATAGTTGAAGATCAGTGCCTGAAGTTCTGAGATACAAAGTCTTCCTGTAATATTCCCCAATTTTCCATGTACCTCTGTTGTCTGACAACCCATGAAGGTCCGGGGTGAAATAGGTCTTCAGCAACCCATGCTTGTGGTCAGGCTCGCTGACTTGGTTAACACGTCATCAGATCCCATTTGCACAGGTTGATGCTCATGCTGTTGAGCACTGAATTGTCTGGTCCAGACTCGATTATTTACAGACTGCCACCATATAACTGGAATATGGCTGAGTGCCACGTAAAACTTAACTCACTCACTCTGTAGTCTGACACACTTGATTGAAACTAGTACGAGAACAATGGGGAGTGGAAGGATGCAGTCGTTCTGAACTTGATCTTCAGTGACGCGACTGTCTGACGCTCCTAGGGGCCCCCTGTTGAACAACGAAAGGAGCCACAACCTCCCCTACTGCTGGAATATTTTTTGTCTCTAGTGAACTCCTGTGAACTTTGACTTGTTGGAGTAACAATGTAAAGTCTGGTGAATAAAATTGCCAAAGTATCAACAGACTTAATCATCGTAACTTCCCTGGACTCCTGTGTGATTGATTGAGCAACTTCCTTGATGTCTCCATCAAAGTAGAGGTTTGGTGAATCTGTCTCTCCAGTTGCAAGATGAGTTAATCCGGCTGATGTGAATGCAAGGTGCTCCGATATATATTGTTGACCTCTTTTCTGTGTCAGAAGTGATGACAAAATCATCCTGTCCTCTTCTGAACTTGAATTCTTGAATCTAGATATCAATGCTTTATTAATAGTTTTATATCTAGATAGGCCATAAAAAGTATGAGTGGTGGTGTCTAGTTGAGCTAACTTCTTGTGATCCACTTTATAACATTTAAAATGTGTGCCATTGATAAGTTTATCGTCTTCATCAATCTCTGGAGCTTCGTGAAGGGTTCCATGTGGTGTTAAGGAAACCTTTTCATGTTAAAGGGTGATACATGTTGACTTTGATACTTTGTGGTTTTGGTGAAGGCTGTGCTGAGTGTGTCTGGTACCTTGGAGATAGGATCAATGGGAGGTACTGTGAGCATACCAACTTGCTCATTAACTATTCTATAAGTGAAAGCTTCTTTAAATTCCTTCGACAAAGAACCTGAATCCAATCCAAGTTATTTCAGCATTGGAGAAAATAACTTCCACTTCTTCATTACAGAATCTATCAGACGAGTCGTGACAATGAGTATCCCTGCGTGATTCCCTGCATGGTGATGTATAATCGTAATTTACATCCCTTCGTGCAACCTCCATGTGTAAGTCCTTGTGTGTATCTTCCAAACGTGAGTCCTCAGAACATTATTCCTTATTCCACACCATCTTCTAAACGTATATATCCCTTTCTGCATTTTCCATCCTGTGTAAATCTTCAAGCCAATAATCCCTGAGCGCACTTGGCGAAGGACTCCTATGTCAACGTGAAGACTGATCCCTCGTTGAGAATTCCTCCTGCGGTGAAGTGAACCTGCCCACAGGTGTACATGCTTCCAAATCCAAGTGCAAAATCTTCTGCATGGAGAATCCTTTCTAATGTGATGTTGATAAATATTAGAATCGCGTCCATGGAGAACTACTGCTGGGAAGACATTCGTTGAAGTATCCAGACTGCGTGACACCGTGACTGTCAATGGAGATGATCTACCGGAACGTAAACATTCATGCATGTCCTCTTCAATATTCATATGGGTTTGAGAGTATGGTGTGCCTTCATAAGTGATGACAACAAAGGTGCCATCATGGCAGACCTGTCCTTCATGCTGATTCATTAAGGACATCACATGTTGCATGAATTGTTCCATGAAGAGTCTGGGATCAAAATCTTGCACTGTATGTGTTGACCTCCATGGAGGTGAGTATTTTCCTCAGAATACAGATGTCTCTTCTGACCTATGATGTAGGTGCACTGTACTGGCAGAGATGTCATCCTTCGTAGAAGATGTCAACGTTGAAGGTAGATCATCCGTAATTTATGCTGAGTAGACGTTGAAGATGAGGTTGCAATCTGCTGGTGAGAAATACCCCCAGGAAAGTATAGGTGGTTTATCAAATATCTCTGCTTCGCCAGGAGGCACAATATCCTGAGTGAAGACAGGAACCTTCGATGTAGTAGATGATGACGTCTTCTTCTTCTGCAAAGGAGACAGTTTAGATTGCTTAGCCTGCGACAGGGATGATTCCTTCCATGTAGATCTCTTCTTAGTCGGTGCAGTGTCCGTCACCAAATCAGAGTCGTTCTCCTGAGTCATAACTTGCTGGAATTACAAACATGACTGATGGATACTGTCTTACCTTGTTCATTGCACGGCTAAGAATGGCAAACACATATTGATTAAATTCTTCAGCTGATGTCAACAAAGATTACAGCGGACATTGGCACAACAAACCGTAGTGCAAGATGGACATAATCAGCGTGGATCAGACGCTGACAACCAGTACCTATTCAAACAAGTTTTCATCAAATTGTAAACAGTATAAACCATGACTACACGTATAAAATACCTAAATTATACACAATTTTTATAATACAATTAAATATACAGACTGAAAACCATATAAAGCAAAATTGAGATAATAATCCCAAAGAACAACAAAAAAGTGCTGTCTAGGTACCCCAAGTCGCCACATTTAGTGTTTTGAATAATAGCTATAATGGGTCACATTTCATTTTAATTGTTGGTCAACACTTTTATAATTCTTGTTTTCTGGAATTTATCTGCTCCTAGTTTTCTATGTGTCTACTTGCCATTTTGAGGGCGACACTCACATTCACTCATAGTTATATCATAGTTAGATCATCAAAACCCGTCAACGCCTGACCTACATTATCTGCTGTCACACCGATCGCTGTGTTGACATTCTGCCATAGTTGATTCTCTCTCACACCAAGACACTGGTGAGTTTGCTTTATTGTATTTTGTGACCCAAAATTGTATCTTGAATTGTACCTGAAATCTGTATTGTTATATTAACTTGTGACTTTGTATACCTTGCGCTCGTTGCATAATAATAATAATATCTGAATATTTTAAACTTGTCTTTGTTCTGTTTTGCTGGTTCACAAGGGGATTTCTTACATTGTCGTCAGGGTAAATTCTTAAACGTAACACATGGGATTTCAAGTCTTCCACTAACTTTGGAATAGAAGAGGGAGACAAGCAATTAAGCATGAGTCAAGATAAGGAAAAATATCGCAACATATCAACACCCATTGCCTTATCAGGAAATCAACAAAGAGTAGGCATGATGTAATTCTGACTGGTTTCTAGAAGCAAAACATGTTACCACAGTAATAATTGGATATATTTATGACACAATACACCGCTGCAAGCACGGTACAGTACGGTTCACAGTTCTACTCACCTTGGACCCAACAAGAAGCCCGACTGCGATCACAACTCTAGCCTTGATTCCAGGTTTGTTCTTGGGCCAGATATAGGTCATCATGGCCTTCACTATGTCCCATCCACTAACATCTTTTTTACCGGTAGTAGAATTAACTTCATTAGGTGCAAGAGTGGAGGCCCCAGGGTGAAAACAGGTTCTTTTGCCAACATTTTTGGGTAAGAACTGCAAATTACAAAACATTCTCATGAATTAAAAAGAGACATCTACAACACAGTAACTATGGCAACATATACACCAGTACATGATCTGTTAACAGTTATACACAAATGGGACCAAAATGACAGAATTTGTTAATATCAATGACAGTGGAGATTGATGACACAAAATAATCCATTTTTTTTTCACAACTGAAACAAAAAAATGTCTTAAGTTAAATTGTCATTTCAAGTTTCCTAATCATAACACTGATAAGGAGAAAAACCAATCCAACATTATTTTTATAATCTACTGATCCAAATCAAATCTATTGAGATTATCAAGGATATCATATAGAATGCATTACTTCTCCTGTGTTCAAATCTACTGGCCAAATAATTCAAAATCAAAATCCAGAAAAAAAAAAAATGATATTTGTAATAAAGAAACAGGTGTTAAGTTCACTTAGCACACCAAGTAACAACATGTACACTTTAGTTTGATATCATAATAATAATAATAGTAGTTTTTGTTTTCATCATGATTTCATGGACAAGAAACCAATCTACTGATCAAAACGAAGACAGTTTAGTTTATGACTTAAGCTTCAAGTTGCTAGCATTCAACATAATCTACCTACCTTTCGAAACAAAGATGTCTTCGACATGTAGTACTTATTCCATCCACCATGTTTTCCACACTAGAAAAAGAAAAATTGGACAATTGTCACTCGAACAGACAGAGATCAACAGCGTAGTAGGCATCTCAATCTTCAATATTATGTATTTAGAAAAGAAAGTGTATAATATGAGAATATGGTAAGCGTCATCCATATTTTATATTCATACCTGAGTTACAATGATCTGTTAGATGCATAGTACCATATATTACTGTGTATAAGCCGACCCCATAGATAAGCCGACCCCCTAACTTGACCCCCAAAATCAGTGTCAAAATGGTATGTTCCATGCATTCATGCATAAGCTGACACCCCCCTCCCCTCCCCTTTCTTCTCCCTTCCGATTACGCGAAAATGGAAATATAAAAGGTTGAATGGAAACTTAGCGGTATTGCATTGTGGCTCTCAACTGGGGGATATAATGACGTGTTACAAAATGAATGCCCCTACTCCAATAATCGCTCACTGCTTGAAAGTGCTTGTGCAAACAACAAAACAATAGCAATCGGGCCCTATGGCTTGCGTGGCATCTATGAAACAACAGGAAGCAATCACAGTATGTGAAGTGACAGGAAACAGCTGATGCGATTGGCACATCAAATGACAGGATTATAACTTTTTAATAATTAATATTGTGAGTAAAAAGGTAGGTACAGAACTTAATAATGACTAATAATGACAAAATAATATGAAATGATGAATACTCAATACTTCGATTTGTATTTTATAGATCTTGTATAACAAAGTGGCTGTAATCATTGTAAACTTCCCAGCAGGTGTACCGCTAACCTGTAAGATCGTCCTCACAGGGCATTGACGACCAGAAAAATACTTTCATGAAATTGTGCCTCATAGATAAGCCAACCCCCTTCTACAGACAACATTCTTTGGACCTCAAAATTTGGCTTATACACGGTAATATATGGTAGTACTTGCGCCAGTTCTATTACATTTATATAGAACTCTCTGACATGATTTAATGGCATAAAAAAATGGCATACAAAATAACCCTTTCCCATGAAATGTTAAGCATGGGAAACTAAAGCTTTGAAGGAAGCATACAAGTGCATTTGTCAGGGTATTCTGGATCAGGAAATTGCAGTGCTCTCATTGAAAGATGCTGAATTTCATTTTTCACTTTCAGATAGTCCAACTAAAGTTCATGATTTACATAATTGTTTAGTTACTTGAACAGATTTTCAGAAGGTATAATTATAAAACTGTGCCTCATTTGACTGGGCACACTCTTGAATTTCAAAACCTCATAATCACCCTTTGAAGGATCACCATATTGACTGTGTGAAACTAAGCTGTTCACAAGAGTTGATGTAATTATCCGAATCCTACCACAGGGTCTCACTCAGGTAGACGCCAGAGTTCAGAACAGATGATAACATTCTTGGACAAAAGGGGACTCATAAGTCTCCAGATGGTAAGCAAATGATGGATGTTATTGATATTGGTTGTGTGAACGTTTTGTGAGCAGGTGAAATTTAACTCTGACCCAAATTAATTTATGATGAATTACTGTTTTTCTTTTTCTTGTGTTTCCATTTTGATTGATAATTTCAGCGGCAAAGTTCTTTTCTTCATTTGTCACAGCGATAAATAGAGTATCTAACCTAAGTGTTTGCTGATATCAGTTATATCAACATGAGTTGATAAAGTTACAAATAAAAAGTTATTTATACTTTTTGTTTTGACCCATGAAGGTCCAGGGTAGAATAGGCCTTCAGCAACCCATGATTACCATAAACAGTGACTCTGCTTGTCATCTAACGGGGCTAGGAGACTAACAGGATCTTGTGGTCAGGCTCGCTGACTTGGTTGACACACGTCATCATTTCCCAATTGCACAGATTGATGCTCATGCTGTTGATCACTGGATTGTCTGCTAGAGACGCAATTATTTACAGACTGCCGCCATATAGCTGGAATACTGCTGAGTGCGGCGTAAAACTAAACTCACACACGGCTTTTACTTTTATCAACTTGTGTTGATATACCTGATATCAGTAGACACGAGGGTGAGATTCCATTTACAATTCACTCTTTATTAGTTTCCAGTGAAAAATGAACACAGTACCACCACTGTGACATAGCACTGTGACGTCATCAAGTTCATGACATCATAGCATTGACAGGGCATTGTACAAAATCTACTGTCAAAACGATATCCCCTAGGAAATATATTTGATCTCACACAATCAATATCACCAGTGGAACACAGTTTTGGATGATAAAATGTTTTATCTCCATGATGCGTTTCTAATGGTTTTCAGTATAATCAGATTTCACTTACCAAGTCATCAGTACCAAATTATTCGCCTTTATGTCTATGCACAGAAAGCATTTTCTCTGACACGCTTGATAAATATTGTTTCGTCAAAAAATATTGGATTATTTCCATAATTTGAATAAGAGCCCACACATCTCATCACAAAAACTCTTAGGATTTAAATTAGAGCCTAACCCTCTGTCCTAGCTAGGATTTTTTTGACTGGCAAGTGTTACCCGACAGCGAAACATACGACAGCGAAGCGAGTGCGTCAGTTGACGGGAGTAGTGCACCTTACTGGGCGCACTTTTTCCGATTTTTTCGCTGAGCTGGCGGGGCTCGAGCAGAGCTAGGCCACACCTACCCATTCATCAAAGCGAGAAGCCACACCAGGCCATTGTTTTCAAGATGTCATGCAGCCAATCCAGTGAAGCGATGATATATGATGACATTTACTGACTGACATTCGATTCGTTGGCTCTTGTCGACTGGCTGACTACCCACGGGGTCATAGGTGACTTCGCAGGAGCCAACAATGGATAGATATACTCGCACCTAAGATTAGCCAACCCTAATCTTTACTCACTAACCCTAAGGATCTAGAAGGGGGGTGCCCAAGGGCTAAGGATAGAGAAGTGGGGTGCCCAAGGGCTAAGGATCTAGAAGGGGGTGCCCAAGGGCTAAGGATCTAGAAGAGGGTGCCCAAGGGTTAAGGATACAGCAGCGTGGTACAGTGAGACAGATCATTAGAGCTACAGAGCGCTCTCGCTGTAGCGCGCTCATTAGCGAGCGCTCAGCAGTCCCCAGGGAGCGCACCCGGTAAACTGCAATCTAGCACAGTCGACGAATATTACCGTAATATCGATGCATTATCTGCACATAATTAAATGCACATTTTCCCCGAATTCATCTAGTCTTAGCCCTGACAATGACAATTTTCTCAATGACATATGCTTTGGAGACTCACGTATCTAGGGATTCCATCATGGACCTTGGACGTCAGTAGCTGCTTTTGACTTTTCACTAAAGTGCTAAATGACTGTTGTATATTGATATGACACAAACCACACTTTCGTAGACCGGGCGAGAAACTCGCCCCTCGAAACAAAACTGTTGCCATCCCTGCCATTGCTCATAGTCTCTAGTTAGAGTGACCTACCCTTGGATAATATACAAAATTTGAAATGAACTATTCCTAGAAGATGTGGAATTGGATCAAGAGATCAAAATCGCCTGACACTTGAAGGGTGGATGTATACTATTCATCATAAGTTAAGGCTTACTTAAAACACTCACTGTATGTTATGTACATATATTTGTGGTTACATCGACCATGAATTTCTCAACTAACTAGAGTGTAACCTAATAATACTGCTGAAAAGCATGTGCAAATATCGTGCATGTTAAACTTTCGGTGAAAGGTTTTGTTAAAAATTTGCCAATTTTCACAGAGTTTCCTCATTTATTTAACTCATGACAATAATCTTTTAAACGTTATGAACCTGGTTTGCAATGTATCTGTTCATGTGTGAACAAAACCTTTAACTGTATGGAATATTCTGCAGTTTAGAGAGCAGTTGACTGAAATAAGAGGCTACATTTACAGTAGTGAGTCTAAACTATTGATGGGTAGTATATGTATGTGCTTAAAGTCTGTGATGATTTTGCAGTAGTAAATGTGGAATTAGAATCAATGTACAAGCCACCAACAAAATTTTGAAAATCCCGTATTGACACTTATGGCAGTGTGGACCTTTTTCACTCCATACATTTAGCATGATGAGACTTTTCAAAAAATATATCAAAACATTCCGGCAATCGATATACTGTGGCATGTGAATACTTTGTGGACAGCCGACTCGGGAGGTTATTATTGCCATATTAACAATCCAATTGGCTGGGGCTCCCTCTTTCGTCTGTCCCAGATAAGATGACTGGCCGCTTTAATATAAATTACAACGTGTTGACATTTTTTGTAGCATCCATTGTATGCCCATCACAGCTAATATCTAAGAATAAGTGCCGCAGCGTCATTCATTCAAACAGAACCACCCAAGCAATGTATGTTTGTCGACAAGGCGATTAAATAGATTCAGTGGTAACTGGTCACAAACGGTTAGCGACGTTGTTCATGGTATCAGTCACTGATGTTTTAGCTGCAGTACGCCGGAATATTGCAGAGGATCACAAGTAAAGGTCGTTCAGTCAACAATTCTAGAGGAGGCGACTAACAGGCTATGCGGTTATGTTTTGTGATTTGGTTGATTCGCGTGACGGACTACACCGTTAACCAACAACATAAATATCAAATCTAACAGATATGTATCATAACTACATAAAAGCAAGCAACTGTCCAGTTTCACACTGAAACATGCAACAGTCAATGTTTATATAAGCATGGGAAGTACTTAATATCCTCATTGCTTCTTCAGAAGCGGGAGTAAATTACATGTATTTTACAAGCATGGATAGTGTGAAAGTAGTTAATCTCGTCATTGCTTCTCCAGCTTAATTGGCTCTCCTTACTTACTTAGTGTCATACCTCCCAGATTGGGCCACCTCGTTATACCGACTCCCAGATTGGACCGTGTATTCAGTCAGTTGTAACAGGTCGCGGGCCATAGTGGCACTAAACCGATGAACTGACATTGTTGCCAAAGTACAGAAAAAGAATGCCAAGAAACCAACAGCGGATCACCTTTATACCTTTACTGTAAGGATTGCACGAGCAGTCACCAATGAACAAGAATTTCGAGAAACAAGCATAAAAAAAACAAACAAAAAAACAACAACCAAAAACAAACAAACAAACAAACCAAAACAAACAACAAAGAAAGAAAGAAAAGACACAAAAGTTGGTGTGGGCTAATGATTCACATGTTGTGTGTTCGGAAATCTAAGCAGACTAGCAAAGGCACCTCGACACCACGACTCCGTCGTTGTCTATACTGTGGCAGCTACCGAGGAGTCTGATGCTGCAGATGTGGTCCTAGTGTCAGTGTTGCACAAACTGTCCTAGATGACTCTGACTGCTCTCACATATCCCTGTCTGAACAGTCTTATTCTTACCTACTTTTCAGCCGATCCAAATTTACTCGTGTGAAAGTGAAAATAGCCATCGCAAACAGCTTTAGTTACACTGAATTACAAGTTCTTGTTTCAAAAGGAAAAGGTAATTACGAGTCAATTTTAATTTTAAACTTTAATAACACCGTATTTCCATATTTTATGTTGAAGTTTAGGCAGCATACATTCACCAAGAAATCACACTGTGTCTGTTTGATGAGGTCGTAAAATTATTCACAACGCATCTGGCTCATTGGTTACACATGTTATGTGATTTTTAGGCTTATTCAGTGTAGTTCTATATGACACAATGAGATCGATATGATATCAGTTCCGTAGCAGGCCGCCAAAGTTTACTAGCGGCAGAGCCTCGTTTTGAGATTTCGATTTCCGGGTTTCCGTTTGTCAGTGCTCGCTGTACGACACAGCACGTTGTACGACGTGTTTGCAAGGATTAGAAGGAATGTATTGTAGTGTAGGGAGAGCACTTGTATATCGACGTCGTAACGAACGCTACTCTGCAACTTGTGTAGAGGAAGTGGACAGATTTGGTGATGATAGCGTCATGGTTTGGAGAAACATCTCATACAGTGGCTTGACATATCTCATTCAGGCCCAGAACAACGTTCAGGTTCTTGATTGGCCCTCACGAACACCAGATCTTAACCCTATTGAACATTTGTAGGACGAAATGGATCGGCGAGTGCGACAGCGTGACCCTCAGCCACAGACGTTACCTGCTCTGTTTGTGGCCTTGAGGGAAGAGTACCAACTCATTCCCAGACACTTCATCCGGAATCTGACCCAGTCTATATGACGCTGATGCCAATCAACCATTGATGCTAATGGAGGCCACACAAGATACTGACTGCTCTGCGACCTTGACCTTGGAACACTTTTCATTTGTGACGTACAATTTCTTGCAGCATTGGACCGTTAATTCAGGTTTTCTTCATGACTGCTCTGTATTACTGAGTGTATAAATTGATAACAATTTTCAGCTATGCCTTTCGTTTTTGAGTAGTATATAAACACTTCATCAAAAGTCTCAAAGCTAGCAAGAGGTTTCAGTCTGAAGGAATAAACAGGATGAGGTGAAAAGAGGTTTGTTGCGCTTGCATTCACATTTATGCCATGTGTCTGGTTGGTTGTATTAGTTTGAATGATTTATGTCGATATAATAGTACTAGTCACTGATATACCATGCCGCAGTTTTTAATGCTCTCACAATGCATGTCTACAGATCCAAGATTTCAACCAGTACTGGCGAGCACCAGACCGAAACAAGTACCATTTTAACGTCTGTTGGTATGAAGCTGCAGGGATTCCAGCAGCCACATTTATGCCGATTTTACTACGTTTCTAGCAGTATCTGCACTGAGGGCTGCAATAATATCCTCGGCGGAAACGTGCATCCGAGGAAAGCATCACGTCCCTTGGCCTTCCTTCACATTCACATTATCGATTACTTATTTTTCGTGAGTAATACGCAAGTATTATGGTTTCTAGGACCCTCCCAGAGGGAACATGGTCTCTTAGGCATGGAGGGATGACTCGCTTACCAAACAATCCACATGCAGGCGCACGCACACGCACGGAGACACATACGCAAGGATACATTTACCTCGTAGCGGATGTAAGCACATATACCGTTTGCACACCTGCACTGACGATCAATCCTTCACCGCATGCACAACAGGGTCAGGGGCACACGGCCTGTACCGCTCATGGCAACAAATGACAGCATATTGTTACACAGGATTTAGCGTATGTTAAACACCAGCCACAGAACGAGAACCCCTTGTTTACATGACGTGCCAGTCATTCCATCATTCTCTAGTACCCCGTGAATCATGTTATCAAAACAAACGCGAAATAGGTATGATATGTGTTGTCATAAAGGTTACATTTTCATAGCTGTTCGAGAGAGTTAAAAAAATTGGTACAGACAATATTTCGATGTGTCTAGATGTTGTTATTATATGTCACAAACGCTAGGCCGAACGACTTTAGTCTATTTACAATGTTGGCATTTATTCGGGTTTATTCAATTCCAAAGTCTGTAACAATATGTATTCTGTTTAACACAGCACTCTGCATATTAGAACTTATTGACGGCGGTCTGTACATACACGAGTCTGGGCCAGACAATCATGTGACCAACAGCATGAGCATCCACCTACAGAACTGGGATACGATGATAGGTCTCAACCAAGTCAGCGAGCGTGACCACCCGACCCAGTTTTTCGCCTCTTATGACATTGGTTGCTGAAGACCAGTTCTACATCATAACTTCACGTGTATCGGGCGAGGATGCTTGTGACATTAAGTTTGTATTTTCTCTTCAAAGAATTCCAAAAGAAACCCCAAACACCCATATTTTTCAAAACCCTCAATATTTAGACTTCGTCCAAATGTGGTCTTAATAGGGAGACCACTTCCAAATTTGGTCTTAAAAGAGAGACCACTAAGAACAATTTCATAGTATATATCCTGTCGCAAGACAACATCCAAATTTCCATAAAAGCAGCAAGATCTTGACTTGACACGGGCACCTGGCCGTGAAGTCTCCTTTCGTGACCATACTATGTATATACTCGGGTTTGGGTCATTTCGCTTCTTCTTGTGACGTTTGAACAAACATGCCATGCAACATGAAGCATCCCAAATACAATAGGTCAAAAGTGTGTAGATGTAGTGTGAAGTATGGGATGGTGGATGCGTCAGTTTGGTATTACTAAAGGTGGGATTTGCTCGAACAAATTCACAGGCCAGGGAAATTTGCTTTATTGTAATTTGCCTCCCTATACTGCAGTATATACTCCCTATAGACCCTGCGTCTGTTCCAATCAACGCTTGCACAACGGCAGCTCAATACCTTACCAAATCCAACAGTTATACAAAGGCTACATTTAAAGACAACTTTTGTGATAACGATAGTCTATTGTTAACATACTACTGCAATAACGATAGTCTATTACAACATGCTATTGCGATAACGATAGTCTATTACAACATGCTATTGCGATAACGATAGTCTATTACAACATGCTATTGCGATAAGGATAGTCTATTACAACATGCTATTGCGATAAGGATAGTCTATTACAACATACTATTGCGATAACGATAGTCTATTACAACATACAACTGCGATAGCCATAGTCTTCTATTGCAATACATGTATTTATTTTTTCTCTCCTTGAATCGTCTCATTTGAAGTCATTTTCCAAATTAATGTATAATTTATATAAAGTAGATACAAGTTGAAGTAATTTCAGCTTCTTTTAATAACTGATAACTACCTTGAAACGCAGATCAAGTAAACAGTTTTGAAATAAACTCAATAAAATACAAATACAAAATAACACAAATATTTCATAAAAATCGCGCTGCGAATTTAACACCGGTGGGCCATTTGCTAAATTATATAAACAGTCGATAGTCACACATATATACTAGTGATGCATCGATAGTTTTTGGTTCCTGTTATCGATTAATTGCTATCGGTGACTCAACAGTTGCGAAGCATCGATAGTATGATGCATCGTTACAACCCTATATTATTTTATATTATAATCTTCTCTAGAAAATACGCTCAAGTTTTATATAACACGTTACAATCATTTGTGGAAGTACATACCAGGAACAGCAATGTTTTAATAAATTGCACGAGATACATTCGCCAATATAAATATCAAGGTACACCATCTCATACGATGGATAACACGCGAGGCATAACATCAAACGGATTTTAATAAAGTAGGTGAAAGTAAGTTTATTTATTGTGGGAGAAAGACTAGTGTGTTATGCCACAGGCAAACTGTAGCCCAAAAGGTGTTGCGCAGCATAGAGAATATGACAAGTCTTCATATATGCTTCGCCCGCATGTAAGAAGACTGGTCATTTTCTCTATCCTGCGCAACCCACTGGCGCGACAGTTAGCCTGTGGTTTTACAGTAACAGTAATAGCTCATACGGGCTATTCCAACTATCATAAATAATCACATTTATTGATTAAACTGACTAAACGTTATTGTGAACGTGAGATGATATCATTTGGTTTGTCCGAAGTATCGATGTCTATAAACGAATTACACAAGCTACATTGCTTACATTTATCACGGAAAAGATCAATGTGCACAGTCTCACGCATCACTTTAGATGAGTAAGTTTATTTTAAGACGCACTCAGTCAGCAATAGTCCAGCTATATGGCGGCAATCTGTAATAATCGAGTCTGGACCAGACAATACAGTGATCAACAACATGTGCATCGATCTGCGCAAGTTGGACCGATGACATGTGTCAACCAAGTCAGCGAGCCTGACCACCCCATCCCATTAGTCGCCTCTTACGACAAGCATAGTAGCCCTTTGTGGTACACATGGGATGCTGAAGGCCTATTCTACCCAGAACCTTCACGGATCTCCGTTTACCTACCAGTCAAAAGAGCACACATGATATACACAGTGCACAACTACACATTCAAATCAGCTGAGTGTTAATGGGTAATTGAAGTAGCAGTAGTTCTCTTCATGAGAATGTGAAAATTTCGCAAGTTTAATAAGTTTCACAAATCATAAGTGGAATGTTTACATAGAACCTTTACACAGTTGGAATAATATCCACCCCTTTACACACTTAACATACGATACCTACAGTCCCTCTCTAATTAAGTGAGTATAGATTTACGCCCTTTTAGCAATATTTCAGAAACATCACATCGGGGGACACCAGAAATGGGCTTCACACATTGTACCCTTGAGGAGAAATCGAACCCGGGCCTTCGATGTAGCGAACACTTTAACCACTGAGCTATACCCCAACCGTCTGAAATATCGATGACGCATCAAGAGCAATATTGGGATTAGTATGACCAGGGAGCCTATATAGAGAGTGTTATGCTATAGAGTATCCCTGGTGTGGCACATTCCGTGTAGACAGCACATCAGTTTCGATGCTGCCAACACTACTTTTTCTGTGCTACGATTACCTGGGACCGTGAGGTAATCAATTCAAATTTTAAACATATGTTGTTTGGATTTTTGCATAGATATTAATGACGACATGCGTGTTGATTCACATTAGAATCAGCTCGCAGTATGACAAGGTCGAATTATGTAGCAAGTCGTATCCAGACTGATGTCGCAATTTACGTTGGACAATTATAGCATTGGATTGTAAAACACCGTACTGGCTGTGCAGGGGCGATCCTGAGGGGACCCCTCCCCCTACTGGACTTCAGTACATTTGTGCATATCCTTGATCAACCTCTGACATAGTTTGTACATTTAACCATCACTGATTCCAGCAATAGTTGTAAAACTGTATCATTTGTTGGGTAAGTATGTGAAAAATGGTTATAAGTGAAGATTTGGCTTAAAAAACGAAATAGCTATATCATATCATCCCTACCACGTTTGAAATGTAAATTTGTGCTGAAAAATGTCAATGATATATTTCTGAAGGATAAGATATGTATACACCAAACAGCCGTTGTTTATAACTGACTGCTTGTGCCCTTAATGGCACCACATACGTCCTTTATTTCTAAAAGTTGTAGATGTAATTATATATTTAATTACAAACTAAACCTCATAGAGGTATTGTTTAAATGCTGACTTTGCACTATAGTAGTGTAAATTGCTTCATATCGAACATCGCCAAATTCACATGCTGTCAATTGATAAATCAAACATACGGTAACATCAGTTGAGAGGTATGATGCTATCTGTGCCTCTCAGATTATGTGATCGAGGGTATTCAAACAGCTACTCGCATGAAATTTTGATTTAACTGTGAGATGACATTTAGAATTGATACGCATAAGGAAAGGAGTTTATATGGGGTGTCAGCTTCATTATTATGAGGAAGACAGCGTTTCGGGGTATACGCTTACTCCATTATCAGGTGAATAATATGGATAACATGTTTTTATTACATATGATGCTTATACTGTTGTCAAGCAAGAGTGAAGCAATACAGCACAGAACAGACTTATATACACGAACAGGGATAACGCAATAAGAACATGTAGCTTGTTTGAGTGGCATGTTAGAAGTTGAGGTGTACAAATATAGGACAACTTGTTATGGATAAAAACGTCTTTATTGCTTTATTGCACTCACCCACTACAGAAGTTGTTATCCATAACAAGTTGTCCTATTTGTGTAAGAACATGTAGGTATGAATCAAAGGGATTAACAACAATGGATGGTGGTAATGATGTGACAATAAGAGGAAGCCAATGGTAACTGAGGCCGAAACAAAGTATGCATGGTTGATAAGATAGTTAGCAAAAATGACTGGAGTGCTCTAATCTGTTGTTTTTATCAGTTCATAGCATGCAGCTGGGATGAGATATCCCTGATCTCTGTTGATCGAGGGCTTACAGTTGCAGTTGCAGAGACGCAAGCACTCAGTCAACAGAGATTCCAGTTTCTATATGTGAAACGTATTGAACTTGCGAAATTTTCACATTCTCATGAAGAGAACTACTGGTTCAGTCTTGGCATTACTTTCAGGCCTATGTAAAACGTGGTATGCCAATCAAACAAATAAAAAAAAAATGACACTCATAAAAACTTTTTTTCCTCAGCTGTGTCGCCACCTTGTGATGTATGGGCGTTACGTTTTTTGCCAATGATGCAGATTTATCTCTACCAAGTTTTGGCCACATTACTTACTACACTCTAAACTTCAAGTGTTCAAGCAGAACAGTGCACGTCCGTGCACGTTCTGAATCGGAACACATAGACCATATTTAGAACAGACGTGTTCTGTTTCAGAACACGTGTCCAAAGTCTGTGAGCTAGCTAGGTGTTCAAATTTCAGAACACAGTGTGTTACTAGAAGACAGGGATTTTGTAAATGAAATGAATAAAATACTTTTAACATAATCATTAACCTGTTCAGATATTTTAAGACAATGTTGAACATTTTGCATAGTGGACATCACATGCAACTTAAAACACAACTTTGCAGATTCTGATACCTTTCGGTATGCACTTACCGAAACAAATCATCAAAAATGCCACCTACCGAGGCAATTCATCCAAAATGCCCATTCAGCCTATAAAGTTGAAAAATAAGCGATGAAAAAGCCCGCGAAATGGAAGTTGAAAGATTCACTAAATTTTCCCCAGCGCTGGGGGAAAAAGTGGTTTCAACAGCTGTGTTGCGCTGCGCTCATAACGCATGCGCAGTGAATAGGTTCGCGGAGCTTGAAACAGTCTGCATGCCAGGAGTATGAGGTCGTGAGCAGTAGTCGTATCTTGGTTTTTTGTACACAAACAAGTAAATAATCTACTCGTTACATTAAAAAACAAAACAAAACAAAACCTGCTGATTATGGTAAGCAGCCTCTGTCACAGAGAGAGCTCAGTGTCTGGTTTATCGACACCTATATGTCGGCCTGCCTGTCTACTAAAGACAATATGCAGTACACAAATTCAGGTACTGACCACAAGCAAGTTGAACTTAACACCTATCAGGCTATACGCCATATACAATATAAATTGATTTATGACTTGTGTACCCGAGTCCTGTCTCTGCCACATTATGTAATTAGGCAGGTGTGATGCTTGTACACATGCCTGTTTTTATGTCTGTGGGTTGCAAACAAACTACATCCATTTTTTTTCTCGGATGACTGGATCTGACGGAAACTTGTCACTTTCAAGTCCTGCCTTGTACTTGGACGGATGACAGTTTCCAGCCTCTCAGTAGTTCACCATCTCTACTGAGATGATTTTTGATTGGACCGAACACAAATGCTGAGAACACGCATTTACAAAACCCGACATCTCTTTATATACATTCTTTACGGATAACAACTTTTTCTAGTGTATATGATTTTGTTTCACAACGGTATATGAATCCATACTGAAAAGACGCATTAAGTACAATAAAAGAAGTTGTTATCCATAAAGAATCTTACTTTCTTGTGAATCGCCATACTTCTAAAACGCCCATCAAACAGATCATCTTTCTGTAAACACAATGAGCCCGCGGCGTATCAGCAAATGAACCAGCCAATCGGAAGCCATCGTTACACATGAGTGCACACCCACCTGCTATGACTGGGTTTGGTCTCCCGAGGGCTTCTTTGCGAGCCCAAGTACAAAATGTTGCACCTTTGAATCGCGATTGTACGCTCATAATTTTGTTTATTTGTTTTTTTACAAGCAGCGGTGTATATGATACGTCACGATTAAGTGATAATTGTGTTTTAAGTATGTTTGATTTTTTGGTTGCATGTGACCTTTAAGAAAATGTTTTAGGGAAATTAATAATAATTTTTGTATCTAATCTGTAACCTTTTCTTTCCAGATGGAGAATAAAATACCAAATGTATTATGCAAGAGGAAATTAATTCCTCAAAATTTTCTAAATAATTGGGTAAAATTTAGTTTTATGTGGTTTAAAACTGACAATAACTGAATAAACAATCTCTAAAGTAGACTATCAGAATGCTTAGCGTTCTTTTACATTTGATAAACGAACAGGCTACGCGTTCTTAAATTATTCATAGTGGAAAGAAGTGGTGCCATATACAAGCAGGGATCGATATAATGGCTAAGTAAATATAGACAGCTTGTATGTTCGACTACAGTGCAGTGGTAGAGCGTCAGACTTCAAATCCATCGCGAGTATTCATGAGATCGTATCTCAGCAAGATTTTAATCACTTTTCGATAACGTTTTTTCAGTTGCGCTGGCATCATTTGATGCTACTCAAGCGTCAAATTTGTGTTTCCTCGATGAAAGAAGGTTTGTCAAAGCGATGCTACCCGCAGATTCCCTCACACCCAGTGACTAACGGCCCCTCGACCTGTTTTCTTCCTGTAACAGCGCATAAACACAATTTGTGTAGGTTAAAGGTGAAATTGTGACAAAGTGATAATTTGGTTATGTAAGGTAGATAACATTGGAAAACAATCGTTCTGGTTACATAACTTCAACCTGTATTTATGATAAATGAGAACAATAGAATTGAAGTACATGTAGGCCACAGACATGCTTATGTTGGGGAACTATTTTGTTTTGACGGAGTGACGTGCACAGGTTGGTAAACCGTCCGAGTTGCATGCTGGCGGAAAAAATCTGAACATGGAACCAGACGTTATCCCGAATTCTCTTTCAAACATTGTTGATGATTGTGATCTTGGAGCAAATCTGAAGAAATTGAGAATAACAGACAATGTTCGAGAATTGCAAACTGTTTTGAGGGATAAGTAAGTGATAAAAGCGATGTCCTTTTTCATTGATAAATTGAAATCAACATGACCACATGGCATATCACGCATTTGTCTAGAACATTGCCGGTCTAGGCAAATTGTCTTCTAAATACTGTTTTGTTCTTTTCTGTATAATTCTGTCATTTTTTCTGAGAGCTATTGTGTGTCAACAGGTACCATATCGCCAGATCAGTGTATATGTTATCTGTGACGTTCAAGAAGCGGGCTGTCAAATTTAGCGGGAGTCTTTATATCTTAGTTGAGATATAAATGTTGAAATATCGTCCACACAGCATCTTCTTGGAAGCGTGAGCAAAACTGATATTCAAGACAGCTCACAGCGTTCGATCAACAAATCCGAATGTTACTTTCAGGTTTATTCTGTCTGTTGGAAATTTCGGTGTTGAATAAGAATTCAGTGTTTGGTAAATGAAAATACTTATCAGCAATGTAATGTATCGGGCGGTACACTCTTGTTGACAAGCTGGGCGGCTCAGCGGGCGGTATTTTGAGGGTTATATATGAATTGAATGACTGCACATTTTAAAAGTAATTTTGATTCAGTGTCACGCAAGTGAAGAAAAATAATTATTTCGTGATTGAATTAAAATTACCACTTTTTTTTCGATCACTGTGGATCTGTATTTATGGACTTTATATTGTGTAAAAAAGTGTTTAAGTATACATAACTCAACTTAGCATTCAGACCATCGTCTCTGGCTGGAATAGTGTCAGTATTGATGATGATTTAAATTACTTGACCTAGGAAAATATTGCAGGATATAGATATTGTTGAAATCGGACTCCAGTGAATTAAGATTGATCATGTTGATGTCTTTTAAAATTGTCATTTGTTTTAGTACCCCTAATTTATCAGTAAGAATTTTTAGAAGCTATTTTATCCTCATTTAGATGTCAATGATTTCAACACTGACTGGATCCATCTTTTAAGATGTTCTGTTTTAGTTTGATGCAGAAGCTGCATGAAGCTTCATGAATCGATACGAATCACGATACCCATGTCATGATTTGATACATCTCACAGTACCTATTTTTGTGCCATTAATGTATAACTTGAGTTACATTTTTAACATTAATTAATTCATATAATTTTTGCCCATAAAAAGATCAACCTTTTCTATCCTCATAGATTAAAAAGTTCTAATTTCTCACCTTTGTGCATGACAAATAGTCATTTATGACTCCCATAATACAGTTGCAAAATATAAATGATACATATACCTAATATTTAAACTGATACTTTCAAAGCTAAATATTGATACAGTTTTGAATATATCAATAATTGTATAGTCTTGAAATAGGCATTGATTCATCAATGTATCGTGGCATGAAGTGAATTCACATGAAGTGAATGGTCTTGGTGAGTGGCTATGGATTTTGTCAGGGTATTATGGTATGTGAACTAAATATTTCACTGTTAGTGTTATAAATGTGTCATCATAGAACTTGTCAGTGTACGTAGATAGAGGCATGTTTCTACTACAGATTATCAGTTTATCATTTATCAGTTGTGATGTACATATACTTGTGACCAGTGCACTGTCTTTCATCATGAAAACACATAATTGCTGTTGCCTTATTTAAAAAAGACTGCATGTTATTTCATGATGGAATGTCATTTGCTAACAATTTCTTATTCAAAGCTCATACACTCATTGAAAGCCTTTGACATTTAAAATTTAAGGTTCCTCTTAAAAAGCCTTGATTTTTACAGTCAGCCTTGAACTTCACCAATTGCATTTGGTGTATGCATGTACTTATTTTTCATGACAGATTCAGTATTTTGAATATTTTGTTAAAATAGATCCCATATGAAAATAATCCGTAAAATGTATGGAATTAATTGTACATTACCCCTCTGTGTCATCATACACAAGAGATTTATGTCCCAAAGCATGAGAAATCCTGATTTGCTTATCCTGCATTGAATTGTTACTGTACCAGCAAGCTGTGTATTTTGTTTGTATTTTAACACCATAACACTCCCATTTGATGCCCAGTTAGCATCCATAATGTCAATATCATTAGATCAAGCCAGTCAAAGTAAACTTATCTTCAGTACTTTTCATTACACTCCACTACTGAGTTTAACAAAACCTTATGGGAGGTCGCGTCAGGTAACCTTTGAGACTGATCAATCATAACACAGTTTACCAAATCGCAAAAGTGCACATTCACAGATACCTTTTGAACTTTTCATCTCGAAAAGGTTCGTATCGGAATGATTCCGAATGCTATTTAGCGTACGCTCCTTTCCGTGTGATGCACACAGTGTATGTACAACCATGACAACGGTGAGTGAACAGTCACTGAAAATGGTGTTTTTGGCAATATTCAAGGATGTCATCTTGCGGAAATATTAGCTAATGGTAACCATGTCAACAGAAACCCCAAAACATATTAACTGCAGGTCAAATAATTGTGTTATATGCTGATTTTCGTTTGTGGAGAGATCTATGTCGGTGACCTGAATAGTTTGAATGTTCCTCCGATCCTTAAATAGTAGCCGTTGTCTGATTGGTTAAATCTATTTAACCGTCTCACATTTGATTGGACGGTCGTTGCTCGCTCAAAGGTTACCTGACGCGACCTTCTACTAGGTTTTGTTAGACTCAGTAGTGGAGTGTAACAAAATACACTGAGACGAAGTTTACTTAGACTGTAGATCAAGCAGCTATTATGGCCATGGGCTATTATTATTCATATTGTTAAAAGTTTGCTTCATAAAAATATGGTGGTGTTCTTCTATCTTACTGATTCATATGCCATGCAAGACATTTGCAAGAACCAAAGCTGCCTTAAAATATATATATTTTTGTGCTGAGATATTACAAAATTGGACTGATCCTTACAAAAGACCAGGGGTGGTGGGGTAGCGTAGTGGTGAAAGTGCATGTTTGTCACACTGGTTTGATTCCAACATGGGTACAGTGAGTGAAGCCCATTTCTGGTGTACCAGTCATGATTCTGTTGCAATATTGCTGGAAGCAGTGTAAAACTAAACTCACTCACAACAGGAGACCAGGTCATGGCTCCCTTGATTGCGCTGGATCAGGCCATCTGAAAGATTTGTCATGGCTGAGATGACTTCATTGAATGTTAAACTTAGGTTTTAGGGTTGTTTTTTTGCCTAGATATTTGGAGTGTTAACAATATACTGTGACCAATTACTTTTTCATTGTCAGTGAGTGGCTTAGTTTTAAACAGCATAAAAAAACATGATAAATTGAGCCAAGGATTTGTATAGTCAGCATGTTAGCTGTATATGTCATGCTGAAGAGATAGTAGTAATGATGCTTGTGTTCTTGCAGATGTGCCAGTAACAGGTGTAGGTTTCCGTCTGTCCTTGTAGTAGTACATGTAGTCGCTTGATATCAGTTTGCATTGATGTTGATTTCAGCAAAGTCTGAACTTCTGACTAAGGAAACAGAATATTGAGTTATTTCCAAGGTTGCAGTGTTTTCATGATTTGTTCAGTTGAACTAGTACAGATACATGCAACTTCCTAAGCATATGTGGGTTGTTATGTCCTTCCGTAGTCAGCCATTTTTCCTCACCACATGAATCAACCATGATCACAATAGAGAATTAATAAGACAAATTAGATTGTTTAAAAATAATTTAAGACACAAAACACCTTTTCATACTATTTCCTTTACAACTTGTTTCAATTTGTTTCTGACACTCTCTCGAAAGAGTGACATGAACTCTGTATGACCATGGCATTCAGTATTCAGTATGTGGCAGTCGCAAGATGAACTGTATTTAGCACAGGTAGCAACATTTTTAGTTTTGCTGAAGTTGATGTATATGCTGTCTTTTAGACATAATGACACATATTAAAGCTATGTAATAGAATAGTGTATTATTTGATATTGGTACAGTGTTCTACAGTTATTTTGGAAAGAGCATTATACAATTTATATCTAGTTTTCCAGCACAGTTCCATCATTTTAATCAGAGGTTAAAACTTTTCTTCAAAAGCCACTTGCCACAAGGCAAGTGACTTTATGAAAGTAACTTGTCCCAAGTAATTTTCCACTTACCCTGATTTCATGACAATCATGATGATGTAATTATGAAAGAATAAATCAGCATGGTATTTGATGTTATTGTTAATGATTACCGGACTATATATTGAAAATTGTAAACCAAAAATCACTGTGTTCTGTAATCTGATTGGTTGAAAACATGATCAAATGGTATTAGATTCCAAGAAACTACAAGACTATTCACTGCGTATTGATACATAGAAACCTCGCAGACAATTGTTTTGTTGGATCATCAACAGTGGTGACGTCATTCAAATCATATTGTGACGTAAAGACAGAATGACGTCACAAATGAGCAACTCCAGATGCTACCGTGGGAACCAGCTGAAACAGCCTGTAGTGTTCCCCCTAGGCACATTTAGGAGGGCGCAGCGCCCTGCCCTTTGATTTTTGCGCCCTGCCCTTTTTATTTTGTGCCCTGCCCTTTTCGCCTCAATCGCAGTCGTTTGCTACGCCGAGTGTGCATTTTCCGGATTTTACCAAGGGCGGAGTTCTCTCCCTTTCTTGAGGAGTCGCGATATTGTTTTTATAATGATTAAGAAATTGCCATATAAACCATGGCAAAGTCAAAGGAGTTTAATTCGCCTTATGAATCACAATGCCTCCCAAGGAAAGAATCAAGAGGAAAAGAGAAGAAGCGGTGAAGGCTGAAGCAACAAAGTGTCGCCGACTGTTTGATTTCTTCGCTCCGAACCGGTATGTGCCTCTAAGTTCGTAATTTTTAAGCTGTTGATTGCCGATTCTTTTTGACGTGCCATTCATATAATACCTTTATTTGCTACAGACAATGATCTGTGGATTACATGGAATGTATTTTAGTGCGTTTGGGGACAGATATTCATACGACTGTGCCGTTTAGGTGAAATTCTGTAACTCGAAAATGTCCGCCATTTTGAACCCATTGGCAATTTGAAACTGAACTTGTTTTACTTCGTTGTTTGTCCTGGTAAATGAAATAGTTGAAACAGCTTACACACTGTTAAAACAGTTCTGTTAGTTTTGTGTTTAGTGGCGATTTCATTAACAAGTATGTCTTGAAGGAATAAAACGTTTTCGATTTCAAACAATGGGAAGCCATACGCCATGTTGAAGCAGACAGAACTTACAGTAGATACTTACGTCCAGGCGAATGTTTGTGGGATATTTTAGTAAAAATAGTCATGATATCAAATTTTACTATCTTAGAATATTTTTAACATGGTATACATTTGTATACTATTTTTCAGGCCGGAATTAGACGAGACAGAGGTAGTTTCCTATGACAACTCAAGGACACAGGAGTCAGAGGCAGTTATTCAAACAAAGAAGAAAGATGGTGGTCACAAAACTGCATTTGACACATATTGGCAGCAAAACCGGCCCTGGCTGAGGTACTCGGAAGATGACGAAATGAAGGGAAAGATGTTTTGTTCATTATGCTCCAAGTGGAATACCAAGGGCAGAAATAGATCTCAGGTTTGGACAGAGGTTGGATGCGAGACTGTCCGACTTGATAAGGTTTCCATTCCATGAGAATTCTCAAATGCATCAAGATGCTGTCCTTATGGAAAAGGATGACAAAGTATCCATTGAAAACATTTTCTCAAGATACACAGAAAAGGAAACTGCCGCACTGGAAGATGCACAGAAAGTACTGTTTTTCCTTAATAAGCATAACCTGCCACACACAACTTTATATCACCTTCTTATTGACTTGTGCATAGAACTTGGTGCTTCAAACTTGGCAATACTGAATCACGGCAAAAATGCATCACACACTGGATACAGTACAGTACCGGAGTTCATAGAATGCCAAGCTGAAGTTTTCGAAGAAACGGTTATTGGGAAGATAAAGGATAGCAGTTCATTTGGATTAATGTTGGATGAGTACACTGATGTCTCAACCAGAAATTGAAATTAAAAGACAATTCGACTTCATATACATTTTGTTATTTTTTCCAACATGCCCTTTTATGTTATGAAGTGCCCTTTTCCCATGAATTTACCCTGCCCTTTCTGAACCCTAGAGGGAACACTAGCCTGCTGATGACACTTCACTGCTGTACCCGTACTCGATGTAAATGAGTGCAGACAGTAAAACCCTTTGGTTTACTTTTGTGTTTACAATGTCGATAAACATCATTTATCTAGCCTCATGTAAGAATGTCGAGTTTTGATTGGTTCATGTGACTCTGATAAAACACCATGTACATCCATCACGATCCGCCAGCGGGAGTATACGACTTTTATACTCCCACTGCGAAAGTCATATCCTCCCGCTACGCTTTGGTGACGACGCGAGAAGTGAGAAAAGCGTGCATCGACAAGCCTTTAGTAACGTGCGGTGCATTGAGGTCAAACAATCAGCTGGTGTCAACATGGCAGCAAATCAATTCGATGCATGTTGTTTTGTTTTAGTGAAAACATTCAGCTCGATAAATGCGTTATCACATCGTGTCTCGAGACACGATGTGATAATGTATAGTATTGGTCAATCTCAGGGTGTTATTGAGTATTTGAAGCATGGGAATATTTCATTTGAAACCTCCGGCTGACGTCGGTTCCAAATGCATTCTCGTGCTTCAAATACTCAATAACACCTTCCTGAAATTAAATAACCTGCAAAGTTGTGTTTTGTGTTGCATGCAACCTTTAATCATTTCTATTGCTTTCCCTCAGTTTTTATTGTTTTTCTGGCTAAAGTGTGCTTCAACTACTGAATATTGTGGATAATTGTAGTGGTTTTCAAACCCTTTACTTTTTGTGTTATTTCCCTAGTTTAGTCATCCTGATCATATTGCACAACACCTGTTATTCATGTTTGTAATTTACATTTTTATAGGACATTTTTATAGGACTTTTTACACACCCAGTAAAATCGAGAATAATGGAACTATGTAAAGTGATCCTTAGGCTGTATATGTAAACCAAAACCATTGCTGATCATATTGAACGGATGTTTATAACAGAATGGCAAATTGTACGAATGGAATGTGTGTCAAGTATTGCTAATAAGCATGACAACTCACATTGGAAAGATATGCTGGGTTTTATAAAATCAATTTACAAGAGTAATAATGAGACAACTAGTAACATGGAAATGTGAGCAAAATAGCTAATTTCTGACATCGTACAATTACCAAAAACACTTCTCTGAGATTTATACGTATTTATTTATCAGAAATCCTTTTCTGAATTGCCAGCGAGTTAGTCCAGTTTGTAGTACCTATTTTGAGTGGCATTTTAGAATATATACCAGGAATAAAACGTTAAGCACCAGCCAGTTTCAAAACTAAGAAAGATATGAAGAAATGTCAGGCTTAATTGGGAAGCCAATCCATATTTGAAGAAGGTTAATCTAGTGACTGATTTAAGGATCATATAATTGTATTTACAATTAAAAGGAAATATTATTAAAGATATGCTGGTACTGCTTTTTAAAACAAAATAATGCTTCCTGTCTTGCTTATACAACATTATTAAACTTAGGTTTCACTTGTCAGTCATGTGTCCATATAACAGTCATTTCTGAAATCCACTTTACAAAAGAAATTATCTTGCTTGAGGAAAACAAAATGTCCGTTTTCCAGGAGTGCATACATCCTGAAAAATAATTTTTATAATGGTGAACTCAAAAGTACTAAACCAAATTATGATAGTTGGTCTTTTTTTTCTGAAAGATTTCCTATCAGTCAATATATATTGGCAAAGGATACAGAATGGCACTTCATTTTTCGATATAACTATAGGCCAACTTTGTATCAGTTAGTAGTAGTCACCATGCTAACTTCAAAATTTTTATTCTTTTCAGATCAACATCACGCAGTGACTTTATCTTTTATGCTGATCGATTAGTAAGTAAACATTCTGTAATTGAGCCGTTGTTTGCACAAACTGTTTTTGTACACTTACATGCCAAACTTTATCAAAATGGCCACCGGTCTCCTAAGGGCAAAGTTCAATTTTAAATATTAATATCTTACCTTACAAAAGTCCAGTAAAGTTGATACTTGGTGATGTGACCCTTTGATATGAAAACTTGTCGACAGTGATGTGGAAGAGATAAATAAAGCAAACAGTCTAAGTAAACTACCCGTGAAGGTCCCCGGGGTAGAATAGGCCTTCAGCAACCCATACTTGCCATAAGAGGCGACTATGCTTGTTGTAAAAGGTGACTAACATGATCGGGGGCCAGACTTGCTGACTTGGTTGACATGCTCATGTTTTTGATCACTGGATTGTCTGGTCCAGACTCGATTATTTACAGACTGCTGGAATATTGCTGAGAGCAGCGTAAAACTAAACTCAGTCACTCACTAAGTATACTCAGTCTGAGTAGTTTTTGTTTCACTCCAATACTGAGGAATCTAACAAAACCCTTTAGGAAGTTGCGTCTGGTAACCTTTGACCGACCTTTGACCGTCCAAACAAACGCGAGAAGACCGAATGGATTTAACTAATCAGATAACGGCTACTGTTTAAGGTTTGGCGGGGCTTGAAAAATTCGCTAGTCACTGTCACTGATCCCTCAATAAATGAAAATCAGAAAACAGTTATTTGACCTGTAGTATATTTGCTTAGTGCTCTCTGATGACATGGTTACCATTAGCTAATATTTTTACAATCTGTTCACTCACTGTTGACAGTATTGTAGCATGCTCCATGTGCATATCTCAGTAACGATGTATGGAAAAAAGCATCCAGAATTGTTTGAGTAACCTTTCTTAGGTAAAAGTTCAAAAGGTATCTGTGAATGTACACTTTCGCGATTTTGTAAGCTGTGTTCTGATTGGTCAATCTCAAAGGTTACCTGACACGACCTCCTCCTAGGTTTTGTTAGACTCAGTAGTGTAGTGTAACGAAGAATACAGAGACTAAGTTTACTTAGACTGATAAAGCAAATGGACGTATGCAGTCTGTAGTTTTTACCAGGCAGTCGTACACGCTTCCTTGAGGTCATCAGTGGCTCTCAAATTTTTTTTCATGGTTTTCTCTAGGACAAGCCACACATTCAATATATTTCTTACTGTTCACCTTGCCTGCCACAAACTTGAAAACACGGGTCACATCATAAGAGACCCGCGAAGGTTCCTGGGTAGAATAGGCCTTCAGCAACTCATGCTTGCCATAAAAGGCGACTATGCTTGTCGTAAGAGGCGACTAACAGGATCGGGTAGTCAGACTCACTGACTTGGTTGACACGTCATCGGTTCCGAGATCGATGCCCATGTTCTTGGTCATTGGATTGTCTGGTCCAGACTCAATTATTTACAGACGTGTCATATAGCTGGAATATTGCTGAGTGCGCGTAAAAGTAAACTTAACCAAAATTGAACTCTCACTCACTCAGATCGTAAGTTATGCAGCCCCACATCATTAACTTTAAAGTGCGACACGGTTTGTCGACTAAGTAACAGAGGCACTGGCCAAGGCCACCTTTCGGACATTGTTCTCCAGACTTTGATTTTCCTATCTGGTTTGATAACTATTGTCATTTCATCACTGAAGATCACTTTTTGCCAGTACTGATCAACATTCCAGTGTAATTTTCCTCTATAGTATTGGAGACACTTTTTTCCAATTTACCTCATGAATTTCTATAATCTTACACAACAATCCTCCGATCATAGCCAAACGGTGTCTTTCATGCTGAACGGATCTAGTTGAAACAGGTATAGATAATGAAGTAAACTCAACAAAAATAAAAACTTTACACACGTCAAGTCAATAATTTGAACATTTTGAAAAATGCAAGTTCTGTGGAGGGTTCCTTACTTGATGGAGCCACCTGCCTAACACATCCCACACATGCTCTATGGGGTTGAGGTCGGGAGATCTTGAGGGTCACTCCATGATATTGATGCCAGTGTTCCTGTGAAAATTCGTTGTTAAATTAGCTGAAGTCTGGTGTTATCCTGTTGGAAAGTTAAGGTTTCCCTGGATGACAATGAGTCGGGATTGAGCATGACCGTTGATAGCACCCCAAACCATAACGCTGCCACCCCCAAATTGATCCACTTCCTGTACGCAACACTGGGCATTGCGTTCTCCTTGTCTTCTCCAAACTCTAACCCTTCCATCAGCAAAGGTTAATGTGAACCTTGATTCATCACTAAACACAACCCTATTCCGATCTTACTGGGTCCATCTCAGGTGCCATCGTGCCCAGAGAAGACACTGGCGTCGATGGAAACATGGTCGCTGTGCTTGAAGACAAGCAGAGCGCAGGCGATTACGAATGGTTTGGGCAGTCACTTGACCTCCAAACAATACATTCCCAGTGGATGTGGCAGTGACAAACTGATTACGCAAATGACGTAGTTAGTGATATGATGCTTGTTTTCACAGAGGTCATCAGATCTTTACCCCTACAATCCATTGTGTCTAAATCTATCAGACATCGGAAGCAGACGACTAAAATCACTTCCACCTAGCACATGTCTGAAAATAGCATGCGCTCCATGTGCATGCTAGCTCAATGCAAGGGGTTTGATATACCAAAATGTCACAAGTTATTGGGGACAGGTCAAGAAAGTTGACTTTGGCATGTGAGTGTACAACAGCTAACTGAAGAGTTCTGAGACAAACTATCATGAAAGCGTTTATGATGTTACTTGCTTGTGTAGAAGACATTTTGTTGCTGATGCTGGTCCTTGACATTGGAAATCTTCTTTTGAATAATACTTACCAAACAGTACTTTGTTCCGGCTGGATATGAGGGGAGTTTTTGCTCGGGTAAATCTGCTATGTGTGAGGTATTTATATAGTCATACATGGCCACTTTGGTAATAACAGACTTGGTCCCAGTGGAACCACACAACTTAAAGATTTTTCTTGATGTTTACACACAGTTGATATAGATTAGCATAATGTTAGCCATTAGTGGAGATTTCAGGAGGTGGCCGTAGCTATGAGAAGCTGATGGAATAGACAATGGTGTTTTGGGGCGATGGGGGGATTTAGGTGTTTGTGTGTGATGTTGCCCATGTTTCAGTGAAAGTAGTGAAACCATGACTCACTAATAGTTATACCCAGTGGATTGTGCATCGAAATTTTAGTAGAATCACATAGTATAAAATGTGTACAGAAAAAATTTGTAGGTGAAGGTAAACAAACATACAAGATCTATATTTTTTAAGCGCTCTGTGCGATAAGGTAATGTTAATTTTATGTATCAGTCTAAGTAAACTTAGTCTCAGTGTATTTCGTTACACTCCACCATAAGTCTAACAAAACCCAGTAGAAGGTCGCGTCAGGTAACCTTTGAGCGACAAATTGCTGTCCAATCAAACGTGAGACGGTTAAATAGATTAAGCCAATCAGACAATGGCTACTATTTAGGGATCGGAGGGACTTTCAAAATATTCAAGTCACTGACACAGATCTCTCCGCAAACAAAAATCTGCACATAACACACTTATTTCACCTGCAGTATATACACGTTGGGGTTTCTGTTGACATTGTTACCATTAGCTAATATACATCCTTGAATATTGCCAAAAACACTATTTTCAGCGACTGTTTACTCACTGTTGTCATGGTTGTACGTACGTCGTGTGCATCACCCGGAAACGAGCGTTTGCTAAATAGCATCGTTTCGGTACGAACCTTTTCGGGGTAAAAAGGTCAAAAGGTATGTGTGAATGTGTACTTTCGCGATTTGGTAAGCTGTGTTCTGATTGGTCAGTCTCAAAGGTTACCTGGTGCGATCTCCCATAAGGTTTTGTTAGACTCAGTAGTGGAGTGTAATGAAAAGTAGTGAGGATAAGTTTACTTAGACTGTATGGTACTTGACTATTTTAGTGCTAAGAGAGCTTTGAAAATTTAGTCCCAGGTTCATATGATGTGAGTTCCTTCAAAGGTACCAATTTTATAGTAAATATGGCCAGTTATTACATTCCAGTGAATATCCCTCCAGCGTGTGTGCGTGTGTGCTTGCACATTTTGCAGGGGTATTAGAATGCGCTCTGTGCATCAGTACATCCGTCCACATTTATCTTTTCAGGAGCAGAACTTTAAAACCATTCAATATTTCTTCACCAGACTTGGCACATACATAGATCTGCTGGTGAACTGGTGCCATTTGGTAGTTTTGAATTCTAAATAAAACCCTGGGCATTTCCTTGGCAACAGTTTGACTACTAAAATTGCCGGTAGTGCTCTTTTCCAGAACAAGACTCTAAAACCATTCCCTGTTACTTCAATAAACTTGACACATAGATTGGTCTAGCGGCCTTTTCATAGTTTTGGAATTCTGAATAAAATATTTTTTGCATTTCCATGGCAACAAGTTTGGCTTCAACACAGACACAAATTATTATCTTAGTAACCATTGAGTTATTCAGATTACCAAATAATTAAGCCATCACTATATCTACCTAACAGTGACTACCACTGAAGCCATAGGTCATACTTTTATTGCCCTGACACTGGTCCATGTGCATAAACCTTAAGCTTGAGAGGGATCTACATAGTGAAAAAGAGCATTGTGCTGAATTACGTTTATACCCATGAATTAAAAGCTATTTATTCATTGAAAAGAAGTGTTTGACTCTTCCTGAAAACAAGACTGACAAGGTTTATTGAAAGTTTGAGTCTCGGCCGCCACTCTTTCACGGAGCAGACCTGTGCACTATTAGTATTAAAACCTTTCATTACTCTCTTTCCACTTTTCTGTATGCACACGAAAACATTTGGCTTTATTTTGCTATTGTGGGGAATATTGCTGACTTTTTCTTCTTGTATTGTATTGTATTGTATTGTATTGTATTGTATTGTATTCCTCCTAAAGTATTTGTATTTCTGACAGTTTATGAAGTTATCAGTGTATACGCTTATGTCTTGAATATAACCCTGCATGTTACTTCAGATCCGGTTGGTGGTTGAGGAAGGGTTGAATCAGCTGCCGTACAGAAAGTGTGTAGTTACAACTCCTACTGGTATGTATGTCTACAGCAAGCAGGAAATTACCACTCACTTGGTTGTGCTGAATACAAATATTGAAGTAATTGACAGTCCTGTATGTGTCCTTGAGCTTTACTGTTTCAAGTTGACATAGAGTGACATATGTTGTCAATTTTGGATTCAAACTGTTTGTTTGTGTTTCATGGCACTAATGAAACCAACATTCTGCTGAAACAGAACTGTTGAGCACATATTTACACTGCTTGCAATTTTTCACTGATTAACCATTTGATAAATAAGTATAAATGAAAACCTAATACAGGTACTTATCAAACAGTTAAATGCTTATATCATATTGTTAATGCTACTGCTACTGTTACTATTGAACGGTACAACATGATAGTCATCATATGTATGTTTTAAATTGGAAAGCACTTTTTCAGCTCTAGTACATTTACAGATTAGTCTCAAAGGGGTTCAAATCCTGAATGGGACAACAATTACTGCTACTAATGATACAAGAAATTTTAATCCAAAACATAACATGTATCTGCACACTTTTTAAATGGCATGTGTTCATGTTAAAATGATGGTTCATGTTACAGTGATTGCATGTTGAACATATTGAAGTCTTGAGATTCCTCACCATGGTCATATGTTTGTAGGATATTGAGACATGTTTTGAAACTATCCCAGGTCAGTCATATGATGGTCTACGCTATGAGAAGGGGAACTGTGGAGTCAGCATTGTCAGAAGTGGTGAGGAAACCTACCAGACAGTCTAAGTAAACTTCGTCTCAGTGTATTTCTTTACACTACACCACTGAGTCTAAAAAAACCTAGTAGAAGGTCGCGTCAGGTTTCCTTTGAGCAATCAATGACAGTCCAATCAAATGCGAGATGGTTAAATAGATTTAACCAATCAGACAATGGCTACTATTTAGGGATCGGTTAAAAAATATTCAGGTCACCGACACAGATCTCTCCACAAACAAAAATCAGCATATAACACAGTTATTTGACATGGTTACCATTAGCTAATATTTCCGCAAGATAACATCCTTGAATATTGTCAAAAGCACTATTTTCAGTGACTGTTCACTAACCGTTGTCATGGCAGTACGTACGCCGTGTACATCACCCGGAAGTGATCGTACACTACATAACATTCGGAAATTGTTCCGGTACGATAAAAAGTTCATAAGGGATGTGCAAATGTGCTGTGTTCTGATTGGTCAATCTCAAAGGATACCTGACCTCCCATAAGGTTTTGTTAGACTCAGTAGTGGAGTGTAACGAAAAGTAGTGAGGATAAGTTTACTTAGACTGCCTACCAGCAGTGCAATGCAAAGATATCATCTTGCAAGATATTTGGTTTATGTTAATTTACACATTCAAGGAGAGAACACTTATGAAGATACTTATGTGGCCCTTTATAATTGAGTTCAATTCAGTGAAACATGAAGAAAGTTATTTTATAATGTATACATGGAATGTGCTTTTCCATGTTTCTGACCTGTTTTGTCATGAAATGTACATTTTTCAATCACTTTACATAATTTCAATTGTCTCCACACAAATGTCCTTTCACAGGAACTTAAAGGAGATATATTTGTCCATAGGCAGTAGCTCCCCTTTTGAGATGAAATCTGTGAAAATTGTGTTGATTCTGGGCTTAATGTATGTTGGAGAACTTGTGACTCTAGGAGACAGATCCAAGCTATACCTTCATTAAAACCACTTGTTTTTTTGTTTTTCATGGTGACTGTTATTTACCAATGGTGACATTCAATGAGCCTCCAGATACAACACAAATTAACACAGAATATAACAGGAAAAGTAATGGGTAGATAACAGCAAAATATAAAATGCTTGTATGGTTATCTTGTTGCAGGAGAAGCAATGGAACAAGGTCTCCGCGACTGTTGTAGATCCATCCGGATTGGTAAAATACTCATCCAGAGTGATGAAGACACTCACGAAGCAAAGATTGTATACTCAAAACTGCCAGCAGATATCGCATCACGGAAAGTTCTCCTGATGTACCCTATTATGAGTGAGTTTTTTTCAAATCATCCTGACTCGTGAAGGTCTCAGGGTAGAATAGGCCTTCAGCAACGCGTGCTTGCCATAAAAGGCGACTATGCCTGTAGGAGGCAACTAACGGGATCGAGTGGTCGGGCTCGCTGACTTGGTTGACACATGTCATCAGTTCCCATTCCAATGCCGTAGATCAATTCTCATGTTGTTGGCCACTGGATTGTCAGGTACAGACTTGATTATTTACAGACAGCTGCCATATGGCTGGAATATTGCTGTGTTTGGCGTAAAACTAAACTCACTCACTCAAATCATGCCATCTCTTGGTGGTTTTCTTGAACAATTCTTTATGCACATTTATGCACATTACCTAAATGATTAACCCCAGTGTAGAAGAATTTGGAATGAAGCTGTGTCTAGATAGCAAGATATTGTAATAACATACAATATATCAGTTCATGCATGTCACAAAGTATATGTCTATGGAGCTGTTGTGATTATCTGGTGAATGAAAAATATTTAACTTCTTTTCGGTAGTATACATTTGATAAATCTGTATGATACAGTATGGCCTGTAGACTGGCCTCATAGGAAAGGGTTCTGTTAGTGTTTGTGAACTGAAATGAAATGACCCTCGCTTTAAAACTCTCTTCTTGTTGCATTCAAATCATATCTTAGAATGCATCTCTTTTTCCTGCACTATTAACTCGAAACACTACTTTGTAGCACTTTGAACACCCTCTGAGTGGTTTAATTTAGCGTGACCCATGAAGGTCCCGGGGTAGATGGCCTTCAGCAACCCATGCTTTCCATAAAACAAAAGGCGACTGTGCTTGTCTTGAGAGTTGACTAACGGGATCGAGTGGTCAGACTCGCTGACTTGGTTGGCGCAGATCGATGCTCATGTTGTTGACCACTGTATTGTCTGGTCCAGACTCAATTACAGTCACACCCCGCAATAACGCGCTTCGCGATACCGCGGATTCGGTTAAACCGAGGGGTAATCCGTGGCTCCCATGAAAAGGTTGTCCTGCGATCACACCCCTTCATGAAAATAGCTCATCAACAAATCCGCTGCTGTGCTCTTATGACTTACGTAAACTAGTGAAATTCAGTGCGGATGGCAACTGACAGTGTTTATCGTACATATCCATTGTGTTTCACATGCTTAAAACATGCAGGGTTTTCTCAATAATAATCGTACCAACATCGCAGCAGTAACTTATGAAAGACAAGACATGCTATCAGTTGAGTTACGACGAGTACTTACAGTGTTTGCTGTGATGCAACACACTGCGATTTAGCGCGGTAAGACACAGTCATCCAAGGATGTATGGTGTCAGAAACCACATTTTATTTGATTAAATTCAGTCCTAATTTTATTTATTAAAACTGTTCACAGAAACAACGGAAACACAGTGAGAGCATCACCTCATTCCATACTTGTACAACTTCCGCTTACCTCATTCGTGAGGGTCCGTTTTTCGCGCCTACCCCGATAGCACCAATTTCACATTATTCTTAGCAGTCACCAACAGATTACAGTCTCGTAATCCATGGACTCCGAGACCCGCGTTATTGACTCATTGAAGTCAGTTTCAACAATTAAATGGGCAAAATTTTGTTTTTTACAATCAAAGTTGCAAGTATCGCGGGAAGTCAGCAATGACTTGTCAAACTGTCTCCTACGTAAATTGTATCAAGACAGGTAACGGCCTGTGTTCATTGTTATGTTAAATATGTTTGCAGAAAACTTGCATTATATACTAGCCAGATAGCAATGTAAAATAATCTGTCACAATAACAGCTTAATTTGTAAAATATTCTGATAATGGAATAGAAGTTCTTTGATGTAATGTTATCAGATCGTTTTTACCTGAATCACTGGTACATTGGACCAAAACATCTGTGCACAGCTGATCACTATTTCCGGCTTAGATGAATAACAACAAAGACGCATATTCACGTGAACATACATCTTTGATAACAGGTAGTGATTTTTTATTGCAAAATTTCCTGTACATATATATATTTTCATTTTCAAAGTTTCACCTTTAACGATACGATATATTTTTACTGGGCCCAATTCACGAAACAGCAGTTTTTGTTATGCCCTTTGAATATACGATCTAACTTGGCCTTTGTTCCTAATTATGTAATAGGTACTATAACGTGGATGTCTAATAACGCGGGGGTCATCTGTGGACCCCAAGACATGCGTTTTGGCGAGGGATGACTGTATTTACAAACCACCACCCTATAGCTGGAATATTGCTGAGTGTGGCATAAAACTAAACTCCCTCACTCACTTAATTTAGCACCATATAGATTTTCATTATTATTATTCTTATCTCCCTCAAAGTGTTTTGCAGGGGATATTAAAATGAGTTCAACCTTGACTGAATTGGGCGTTAGTATTCTTCTCCGGATCAGAACTGTAGAACCTTACAATACTTTCCTTCCACTTTGCTATATGCACACCAAGTACTTACATACTGTAATCATAATTAGGAGACATATTCATGAGGAGTATTTGGCTGTTGTGGGGGATATAAATGACTTTATAGTTATTTTATAGTTAATAGTTATTTTGTTATGACCCTGTGGGTATTGTGGAGTAAAACTATTCCTCAAGATGACTTCCCTGAAGTGTGTAAGGTGGTAAAGAAACAATTACATCCATATGAATAATAAGCTGGGGTTTTATTTATAAACTTTCGATTTTGCCAAGGAAATCATACTAACTGGCAAACTGTTTTCACAGTCTTCACACACACACTTGTATAGGTAAACATGAATCAACCAATATGTGTTAGTCATGTGAAACAACATTATTCAACTCACTCACACCTTATCCTTGTGACTGGTTACTGATTTTGATTCCTCTTACCTTCCAGGTACAGGTAACACAGTGTCCAAGGCAGTGAATATTTTACAAGCTCATGATGTTGACCAGGAAAACGTCATCCTACTTAATCTCTTCTGTACACCTCAAGGTTAGTAACTATGGCAGTTAAGGGAAGAACTAAGGTAATAACTTATTCGAGACTTACGTATGTCTGTCTATGAGGGTAGAAAAGAAGATGATCGAATATTGAACAATTCCTTTGTTCAGCACATCGTCTCAAAATATAAAACAGCAATAAATTTGGTGACATAGATAATGAAAACAAATTGCATATAAATATGAACTCATTTTAGTACTAGCACAATGACATACAAAATGCATGTACCTCTTAAAATCCATGAACAAAATCTATTGGCAGTCGCCAGATAAACATGGTACTAATCTCCTTTTGAACTTGGATGTCAATGGCGGAAAGGTGTGCTTAGCATAACATAACATAAATTACATTGGCTTGAAAAAGTCTTTGATTGATGACTGTTGTCATCAGCAGAGTTATTATTTGCTGCTGGAAATTTTAATAACAGTTCCAGATTTGTGATGTCGCCGGCATTTTATAAGTGATAAATCAGATCTTCGATGTAAGATCTTACCTGGTTTGAAGTCAATGTTTACCCTGTGATTTCTGCATCCATAGGTTGAATGTGTGCAGTTGTGTTCGGTGGCAAGAAATGGACAGAAACATTAGTCAATTTAAGATTCTTGCAGTTGTGATTTGCCACATTGTCAAGAAGCAATATCACCCGCTTCCATGTGATCTCCTCTGTCGGTCAAAAAACAGCAGGCAATCACGAAAGAGATCAGCTGTCATCTGCATAACGACTGACACCCCTAGTCGTCATTATTTATGCTTACCCAATCAATGATTCGACTCAGTGTCAACTCAGTGTCAAACTTTAATTGTTTCTTCTCTGCTTAACCTACATGCCCGATGATAAATACGTCTTCAATAAAAAATAAATTAACTGGCTAGACACACAATGAATTGGCAAGCGGCAGACATGATATACTTCATGTTTTGTTATCTCACCGACAACAAAGGTAAAAGCAGTGATCACTGTTAATAAGTGATAAACATCCGACATCTTACGGATGTCAGCTTTGGTGTTCGGATATGCGTAGCAAATTTGTACACAATTTGATGTTTTGTAAGCAAAATTGACAGTTTGGATAAGGAAACCAAACATTCGGATATACGAGGTAAATTGTCACTAGAAAAATTCGTTGTTTTTTTTTTTTTTTTTTTTTTTTGTGAAGAATGTTCGGAAACTGAGGTATTCGGATATCTGAAGTTCGGATATTCGAGGTCTGACTGTACTAACATGTATCATTTGGAAATAAGGATATATAAGGCCACTCTCATTTTTATCTGAGCTTTTCCCATTAACAGAATTGTGATAAAATAAGAATGAATTTATTTAGTAATATAATTTTTTTCTATATTTTGTTTTCTGTTAGGTAACCCCCAGCGGAGAAAAAAAGCAAATTTAGCGATGTTTGTTTCAAGGAAAAGTTGGTTTGTACACAATTCCTGTCATGCTAGTCTAACTGTGTAGTTTTTGTTTCAGCTGCCAAGAACGTTATTACACAGTTCCCAGGATTGACAATATTCACATCAGAAGTGCATTCTGTGGCACCGAACCATTTTGGGATGAAATATTTCGGAACAGAATAAATGCGACATTGTGAATGAGGTTTTATTCAACGTGTGTCTTTGACAGTTCATCTTGTTCCATTCCACACCATCAAGCATCACAGTGTAAAATCTGTAGGTATATGTGTTGCCTTGCCTCGTACATGTGGGATGAAGACGTGTCCAACAACACCATACCAGTCACCAAAAACATCATCTTTGTCAAGTCATCCCAATTTCATTGTACTTTCACATTTAATTGTAAAAATAAATGCTGTTTGAACCCAATATCCTCAACTGACATTGCCCGTGTGGGACGTGTCTGAAAGCCTTAAGACATTCTTTCACTGTTTTAACATTTTGAATGTTGGAATTAAGATGATTTGTACATAACTGTTTGATATATTGGTATTTGTCCATATATTGTAGATACATTCCTGTGTGGAAGTGCAGGATAGGTAGCAGTAGGTGCTCCTTGGAGTTGCATAGACAAGAGGTAGATTCATTTGACTTGCTGTGTCAGGGGCATGGTGCTGTAATGAAAGAGTTACATCCCCTAACTCATGATACTGGGTTGGAATCTAGATTCGCCTTGATGGTGTTTGTCTTGGACTACATCAGCACAAGTGCTTGCATGTTTTACCAGTGCAGTAAATGTCTAAGTCCTACCATATATTACCGTGTATAAGCCAAATTTTGAGGATCCCAAAAAGCAGTCTGTAGAAGGGGGTCGACTTATGTATGAGACACAATTTCAAAGTATTTTTCAGGTCGTCAGTTCCCTGTCAGGCTAGTCTTACAGGTTAGCTTTACACCTGCCAAGAAGTTTATGACGATTACAGCCACTTTGTTATAAACAATTGTTATGTTTAATAATTTGCCGTGACAAAAAGGTATAAGAAATCCCCTCAGAACCAGCAAAATATGATACAGACAAGCCTAAAATAATCAGTATTTGGTTTTGTACTATTGACCAGAGAGCAAGATAAAATGATTCACAATAGAGGTTTCTAATACAATGGAGCTGAGTTAAATCTAAAGTAATGGGTCACAAATATTATATCAATCATCAGAGTCTTTGGTTTGTGAGAGAGAAACAGTTATACTGAATGTTACACAGCGATGTTGATTAAGGTCAATGTTGACAATCAGACGGAGAGGTAGACAGATGTAGGCTGAATGATATCCTCCAGTTATTCCAAGATTAGTCTGTGTGTGTCCTCAACACAATAACCAGCCTTATATATATATACAGTCACTGATTCTTGTTCATTCCAGCGAAGTATGGAACCTTTGCAAATGGCAAGTCAAAACACACCGAAGGAAGGTAACTCAAAAGCGCTACCTGAAAGGCCTGAAGTTATATTAGTTAGTTAATTAAGTGTTCTTGTATAGCGCACAAATCAAACTGCAAGGCAGTTTCTCTAGGCGCTAAGGTATTTTTCCCTCGATCACCTGATGTCAATCTCAACAGCACATCGTATTTCAGTCTCAACTCCCTGGGGAGCATACAACTCTTGCTGCCACTTGGCGCACTGATTTTATTGTGGCTCTCTCATCCTAACGAGGTACCCAGTTGACAGCTTGGTGGACTGGGACACATAGTCACAGTCCAAGTTTACTGCATGTTGCTGCACCCGCAACTAGGTGTATGCACGTGTTCATGTGGCCACCATCTGGTCATATACCTACGGATTCATGGGTTCTTTTAAGTGCACAGGGTTGTGCACTGTACACTAGGGGTTGTGACAACACTGAGAGAGTCTGCACACCGAGTTGACTCCAAGGTTTTTTTACACCCGGTCACAGGTGGGCTCGATCCCGAAACCTCAACCTTGCTGGATCACTAGCCTGGCGCCTTAGCCAGCTCGCCCACCATGCCCCCGTAGCATTCAACATTTGTGATATGAAATGTGACCCAGTAATAACAATTGATTGATCACTAATACAAACTACTGTTACGGTTAAGAAACACTTTCGTAAAAATACTTTTCATAAAAACACTTTCGTAACGTTATATGATCAATAAAATGCATATCAAAGTATACAGTTTTCATTATTTCAAATTATTTTGCTCTTAGTCATTATTAAGTTCTGTACCTACCTGCTTTCACAAAATGTAATCCTGTCGGGTCGCTATTTGCAAAATGATGTGTCAGTCCAATTAGCTGTTTCCTGTGACTTCACATATGGTAATTGCTTCCTCTTGTTTTGTAATGCCATGCAAGCGACACACAAGTTCTGTTAATAATGGACCTGATTGCTAGCTATTGTTTTGTTTGCACAAACACTTTGAAGGAGTGTGAGATTATTGGAGTAGGGGCATAATTCTTTTTTGTAATTTGTAACATGTCATTATATCCCCCGGCTAAGCGCCAGTATGTGATCCTGCTAAATATCCCTTCGCCCATTTATATTTTCATTCTTACGTAATTGGAAAAATTATTATAAATGGATTTCTCAAATAATATCTATGGTCGTCTTTTTCCCCATGTCAGTGGCTTTCTGCTCGGTAACGGGATGCAACAGGGGCAAATACTCCTTTTTCGAAGATCCATTTGAATAACGTGAGGCGATTTGTTTGATGTTGGGTATCATTTGAAAGCTGTGAACATTAACGGTATCACTGAAACCAGCTTATTCACTTTGATTAGTAATCTCCCTGAAACATTGTTACTTTGCTTTTTGACAACTTAATGATGTGGGCCCGTTGATAAAGTGTGTGTATGAGAATTTTTTTCCAAAAAATTGGGAAAAATAGTTTATGATTCTAATTCTTTTTGGGTTATTGTATTATTGTGGATATAGAAAGGACAACAAACACAGATTTTTAGAATAATGGTCAGTATAATTGTTATTAGATATTATTCTCACATAGCATACTTACGTTTTACATCCAAGACTGTAACTGCCAGATGTCTCTTGGTGTGAGTTGAACTGTGACCCATCCCAGAGGGGGTTGGCTTATGCATGAAATATACCATTTTGACACTGATTTTAGGGGTCAAGTTAGGTGGTCGGCTTATACATGGTAATGTACGGTAAATCACATTACTGTCTCATTATAGACTGACATGATGTAGACAGAACCATGGTAACTTAATACTGTTCACAGCAGCATGAAATCAAAACCCTCACTCTCACTTGTCAGAGGCATATGTACATAGAGAGTATACAAGCTTCTCTCTTTATCTATCACATTGTGGGTTTAATACTGGGACAAACATCATTGTTCATTGCATCAAATGGATGCAAGTTGCAAAACCTGAAATGGTATGCTTTAGTTAGAATGGTTTATTGTCCTCTAGCTGAAATTTTTTTACATATTGACATTTACAACTAGAAATACACAAATGACAGTAATAAAACAAAAGTAGATCCAGTTAATGTCCTTTGAGATTGACAATCTCTGTTTGCATAGAGAAGGTTTCATTTTGACAGCTGTTTGTCTTTCCTCACGTGTTTTTGACTGGCTAAGCCATAGATAATGTAACTAGTAATTAGAGGCCACAAATATTAACAGCAGTTAACATGTAAAATACCAGTGAGGATCCTCATAGTCATACACTGAGAAGAACCTGCAGTTTTGTGTTTCTATTGAAAGTAGGGATGGATCATTCGCTGCCGTTGAAGGGAAGATTAGCAGCTGTGTCTGAATGCTTAGGATGTACAGAATAAAGGAAGTGATTCAGTCTCTGGCAAGGTACATTTGAGAGCAGGCCATAAGATATTGAAAAGGATGCGCCAGTAATATTTATGAGAAGGGATGTATTTTCACTGTCTGTGTAATGAGTAGTATCACTGACATTTATAACAAGGAATAATGCTATAGAAGTGAACATGTACATCAGTGAATATATGCACCAGTCTTTAGTTATTGTCATTTCAAAAATTAGTCTGGGAATATGTAACAAAATTGCCTTTTGATAGATGTCTAAGATACCATCAGTGTTTGATCATTAATTGTTATGAATTTATCTATGAATGCTATTGGTATGTGATCCCCAGATGACACAAAGGCTGTGGTGTGGTGTGATAAGGGAAGAGCAGAAAATATATGTAATCTGAGGATAATTAACATGTAATAGTTACTAAGCATGTCCTCACATTATCAGTGCTGGTTTCTGTGTATTTCTATATGAGTAATTCACAAAACAACTTCAGACATGTCCAACAGCATTTTTTGTAATTGATGCTGTTTTAAAAGTTCAGTTGTATAATCCAGGTATATATGTACAACATGGACAATGTATTTCTTCCAACACTGACTCCAAAACATGTTTGAATGAGATGGCTACATCATCCCTATAATAATCTCATTTGCATATATATATGATCTTCCAGAGCTTGTTCCAGATTACATGAATGCTCATACATATATACTGGACAGCAAAAAAGCACAACTGGATTTGTTTGGGCCAAGTTTTTAAATAGAAGACAAAAATGAATGTTTACTTTTATGAGATTTCATTTTTTCAAATCTTGTGTATCTTTTGCTGTTATCTGAAAACAAATTAATCTATGTGTTGAGTGGTCAAAATCAGTCATGTCACACTTGTTTTTAGTTTAAGGCAATATTCTTCTGTTGTGCAAATATTGAAAGCATCATCTCACAAACAAAGGGTCTCAAGAGAAGTGATGAAGCGGTAATACTTTTATCAAAAGTAGTGGATTTCTGGGTGATTGAGTTGACACTTTGTGTGAAGGATGATAAGGAATTTCATTTTATCACCCAGTGGGTTCTTTAATAGTATTCAACATTCCACACAAGCCCTCCAAACAAAGCCTTATGATCAGTAAAGCTGTTTATTTATTTCATTTTCTTTTTCGTTCTAACATCAAAGTGTGAAACAATGGTTTCTGGCGACAGAAAGTTGCACAAAACTTGATCAAAACTGTACCTTGACAGGAGATTTATTGAGATTGATATGTAGGTTCCATTTCCATTGTATCTTAGACTGTGTGCACCAAGGTGTGTACCTGCTACACTTCTTGTGGTCCTGGTGGAGGTTGTACTATGTGCTGGTGAAGAACATGTCAACAAAGAATTTTACTTTCCTCAATTCATTATTACATTCATTTTGTACTTCGTTCCTATGAGAAATTTATTGTGACAATAACAAAACTTACGTTTCTTATTAAGTCTTCAGGATAATTTGTAGTTGTCGAGACACTATTTGTTTATGTATTAACTATGAGTCAGCTGTATTGTTTCCTCTCACGAGTCACATACTCACAGTTGCATCTTTAAGTATTGCTTCCATGGTCCAAGTTGTGCATTGTCCATTTGTCGTAGTTTTAGTATGGGTCAAAAGTGTCTAACATTTGATTTATAAAAACTTTTGAATGGAGAATGACAGTTGTGTTTTGAGAACCAGCTATCTGTTCATGTGGCATGTACTGGTACATTGGTGTCATTTCACAAGTGTAGAAATATTATGAACTTAATATTTGTTTCAGTGTCAGAGATGATGGCACTACTTTTACCTCGTCTTCTGTGATCTCAGGATGGTGGATCTGTGAGAAATGGCCATTAAAGCTATTGCTGCTATGACAAGTCTTGTTTCTGTTTTGTGCTGATCACTGAATTACACTTTACAGGGGAAGCTGAGGTTTCTGTGGTTATTTCACTGTCAGACTTCATCAAATGGCATTCAGGACAAATACCTAATGTTTCATCTAACATGAAACTATGTGTGGCATTTATCTCCATACCATTCCATGTTAGCTGTGTCTTGTATCATACCGTATGACTGACATTTACCGTATCATGCAGTAGACAGCAGCTATCGTCAATATCATGCCTTGTGTAATGAAATCCTCGATATCATGCCTGATGTAGAAGGTACCTCCCATTTCCTGCTGTGTTGTGGAGATCTCCCATATCGTGCCATGCAAATATGTTGTCCAAGATCATTGTACTCAGGAGCATCCTGATGTTCTTCACAGATCTTTTGAGGATGACGTTATATGTGGCTGATACTTGTTGTGTCACACTGAAGTTAGGTTTTTATTTGTGACTGATAATCATGATCATGAAGATCATTGCCCAAGTTGTCAACTTTGGGCTTGAGCAAATAAAATTAAATCGTTTTACGATGATAGAATACTGCTGAATGTGGTATATTATTCACCTTTTCCAGTTCCTGACAATGTGGGTTTGCTCTGAATATGGGCCTTGGGATTGTACCTGATTGATTTCATATGGTAAACATGAACTAAATGAATAACAGTAGCTTAGGACTGGCCCTTAACAAATTGGGTGGACATGCTTTATTAGTTGTTTGATGGCATGTCGTTGTAGCGCATGACCAAGATACTTGTTCACAATATCAATCACTAGCTTGCTTGGTCTGGACTTGATTGCTTACACCAAGCTGTCATGTGCTGCAGATAGACATTGAACAATATAGTCTAATATAATCAAGTTTCCAAAGCCTAGTTAAGTTGAACTTCATTTATTAGTTTAACAGCAGTAAGACATGTCTGTGTGTAAATCTAGTCTAGTCTTGTTCATTCAGCATTGCTTCTTCAACATAAAGCCTTCATATTAACATTGTATATAGATATTACCTTCATCCACTGCCAGACATTAAATATCCCTAGAATGTTTCATCCACATGGTTCCCACCTTAATATGTATATTTTATGAAATAAACCTGATAATATAATATTTTTATTTATCATTTATAAGCTCCAGAAAATGAGAACAACTTGTCTGAGTTCCAATATTGTGTTCACAGAAGATAAAGCTCTAGCTGTTTTTCACATTTTGCTCCTAATGGTGGCCTTTAAATATTCAGTTCTGGATCAGACTCACAAGTGGTTGACAGTAACAGCAACTAAGAACTAACTGCTGCATTCAACAATCCATGTTACTTAGTCTGACCCAGTAACCAATAAATGTCAGTCTAAACTGTTGTATGAGAAATACAACCAATCAGAGCCCTGTATTTCATGTGAGATCATGATTGAGGAAGCAAAGATTCCATGTGCATTTTCGGCTCTACTGAATCTATATTTGTTGTGCAGGTGAGTTCTGCTGAAGTTTCAATGCACCAAACAAATAACCATGTATATATAGTTACTTCGATCAGCATTATAATTGCTTGATTCAAGACTTGGGGTGTGAACAATCAGTTTGTTGATGGGCCAAGGGTTTCTATTACATTGAAAAGTAGAGTTGTAATGCATTTGGGGGGTGGGGGGGGGAAACACCTTTCATAAACTAAGAGGATGTAGTTCAACTTTTACAAATGGAACCATTTGAAATTTGTCTCTCTACTATTAGATGACTTCATCCTCATCATTCCTGCAGTATGACAAGAAATGTGAAAGTAATGTTGAAATCTTCAAGAATAATGATATCCAAAATATATTTGACCCCACGCACCACAAAACTTCGTTAAAGCCTACTATGGATATTTCCTATGTCAGATGGACAGCCCACTGAAAAACACTCCACTGTTGTTGCTTCACTCAAAATACTGGCTAATAATTCAAAATCAAGTATTGCCATAACAGAACAGATGAGCTCATCCTTGTTTTCAGTGTCAAGCATGGACACATGATCACATGATAAACTGAGTTTAACTTGTACTAGAACCGTCACACTAAGTTTTCAGCTCCAAAGAAAATCTGCTGGCTACATAGCTTCACACAGAGAACACAGTATGTTTACCTGCCAATATCTGATAATTTCTGGTTATCAAAAATGGCAACCTGGGTGTGCCATGCCTAGAACAGATTTTCACTATAACGTATGATTGCTATGTATGTAAACTGCCATTATGCACCTATAACAGTGAGGACAACATACTTCCAAAGCCAGTTCGGAGCATCAAGTTAAAACAAGTCAGTTTTGAGTAATTAACGTTTAATGTTATCTGTCCACACTAACAAGGGTGTCTTCAATGAGTTTGAGGACTTGTTGACTGCGAGCCTTTGCTCTGTTGATACACTGCTGGATCTGACTCTCAGTGAGGGGACTCCCACCTGCAAACACCAGCACTTCTGTCAGAGAACATACATCAGTTTCAGGGCAGGTATATATCATTAAAAGCAAATATTATTTCACAACACAAAAAAACTAAACTGTATCGAATTCATATTTTTTTCACACAACATCACAGATTTCATTATTTGTGTACATCACAGTGGTCTGTACACTTAAAAATACTAGACAAGCAAACCAGTGGTTGATAGTATGAACAGCAAGCCATAGTTAATGGCTGTTTACATACACTGCTAGGCATACCTGGTTTGTGCAGCATACACATCTTGTCAGCAGCAGTGACAATAGTGATCATTCCAGTGGCTAAGTTCTCTTCGTCTGCTGTAGGATCCACAAACAGGATGTGGCTGAAAGAACACCAATGATTAGTTACATCATTTATAGGAGGAAATATGACTCAAATCTGAGTTTAAGGTGGAAGATGTTCCAGCAATAAGAGAGGAACACTCACTCATCAAAGCAGTTGAAAGTGGTTGAGACTGGGAGACTTCGGAGCTGCAGGGGGTCTGTATTCCTCAGGTCAGTCTCCACCTCTTCTGTTTCCTCATTGAATTGCACACCTGGCAGTTGGGCTGCAACAAGAAAACACATCTCTTTGCTTAAAATGTATCTTTTCATCTTTGCTATTAAACAGTAATCTGTCTTACATTCACTAGGCCTGTATTATAACATGACATAAAGCCATCACTTTCAATAGTTTTTTCACAACAGGAGACAAGCTAAGCTGAATGCAAGCTTGGCAGACTTCAAAATGTATCCATTAACAAACTTTTTTAATATGCTACTCCATGTAATGGAGAATACTGGAAAAGCCTCGACAGCTAGCTACATTATTATTCAGTAGCTTGGTTCCTGCTGGTGATTTATTGCCTAAATTCTAGCTGTTGCTGTCAGGATTGGAGGAGGCCCAGATCAAACCTGGTTCTCAGTACACCATGATGACGATCATCTGACATAAGACATCTCATGACCTTGCTCAGATGAGCAAAATAGTTGTTTGGCAAGAGGCGATAACACATGAGCAAGCCAACTAAGGTTTGAAATAGGCTTGCATGATAACTCATGCACTGCAGTGTGTACCTGCAGCTGATATGTCTGCTTGGCACCGTTCTAATGATATGTGACTCACTGTTTCTGAAGGCTGCGAGGAGTGCCAGGACACAGGCATCAGTGATGTTCCCGTCGTAGTTAAGGCACACCATGTCACAGTGTAACACCCATACCAACTGTCCAGAGACAACAAGATACATGAGTTACACTCTGCCATAGTCACTAGTCTCATACAGTGATAAGTGAAACTACATACATGTAGTCATAATCAGATGTATTATGCAGACTGAGGAGAAATTCATGTTTTGGTTTACAAATCTGACAGACCACTAAGTGCCAGAAAGAGAGGGAAAATGAAAAACACATCTCTATAGTACACCTTTTCACAGACTCACTTGATAAATCTGACAAAAGAAAATGTGTACACCTGCTGCTCTAGTATCAGATTTAGTAAACTCTACTGATCCAAATATCTTACCTTATGGGGAATGATGCATAAATCTTCTAAATGAATACAGTTTGAGCTGAAACAAACAACCCATTGATAACCCAGCCATAGATACTAGTGACACTGACATGAGTCTTTACCAATATGAAATCCTCACATGATGCAATGATTAAGCTACCCAAACCACAGTAAAAGCATCAGTATAGTTCCGACCTAGGATCACATTTTGTGTAAATCTGGTATATGACTCACAATTGTGAGAATTTTCCCCACACCCAGTGTAATGTAACCTGAGTAAATAGCTGAATTTCATCATACATTACAGTGACAGAAATTTTGAGCAATGACCAAATTTGGTTATCTATCTACTAGGGGGGGATGGGGACTATGGAGAGGGAAACAACTATCTTGATAGCAATAGTCTAAAGCAACATACTATTACGACAGTCTATTGGAACCAACTTTTCTCTCCATGAATTATCTCATTTGAAGTCATTTCCTCAATGATCGTAAAACAAGCCTAAGTAGTTTCAGTCTCTCTTAATAACCTGAGCTAACAAGCATCTAGCAATAAATCAAAGTAAGCGAATCTGGTACTTCCTGTATTTTGTGCTGTGTATCAACGGAAGTCAATTGCTTAACTAAACATTGTCACACATACCATCGATGCATCGCTAGTTGTTAGTTTTTAGTCTTCAACAATTGGAGACTATGATTACACGATGCCATTTAGAAAGTGGTCAAATGCAACATATGTCATATTTGGGATTTCACTTTCTTAGTAAAGTACAAATTCTAGTACTTTTTTCGGTTGAGTCCCATCCGGGATTCGAACCCGCACCCGGATGGGACTCAACCGAAAAAAGTACAAGAATTTGTACTTTACTAAGAAAGTGAAATCCCAAATATGACATATGTTGCATTTGACCACTTTCTAAATGGCATCGTGTAATCATAGCTTTCGGCCGTGGGAGCCCTGCCAATTTACATTCATCAGAGGGGTACACAAAGTACGCAGTCTAAACTACCAGTTGTCCGACTTTCATTTTTGTGGAAGTCGCGGTGGCTGAGCGGGCTAGGCGGCTGACTTTGTGTGCTGGCGATTAGGTGCCTGACTCTGAGGGTGCGGGTTCGAATCCCGGATGGGACTCAACCAAAAAAAGTACTAGAATTTGTACTTTACTAAGAAAGTGAAATCCCAAATATGACATATGTTGCAATTGGAGACTAAGTCTTTACAGCCCCACCATCTACCAAGTCACCTATTTGGGCTCTTTTGTCCCTCTTCACAGTTACTCGTCATGGACATCCTACCTAGAAACAACTTCAGCCATAAGTTGACTCAACACTTGAGCTTGTTCCCCTGGTGGGCCTGGTCGGAACTGAGGAGAGCACAAGGGTGACAACTCGACATTTGGTACTGAAAATAAAAGAGTTGAATCATCAACAGTGGCAAAAAAACTCATGTTGAGAATGCTACAATTTCTGTATGACAATCATTTCTCCAAACTCATTGACATTAATCAAACTAGTCTTCTATATATATCTTCTACAAACACTGTCTTGCTCAGACTTAAAATGCCCCTTATTTTGACTGATAAAATTTGTTTGAATTCATCAGTTAGTGGTGGGCAGGGAATCTTCTGTCCATGACCTTCTGAATGCCAGAAAATTACTTCTCAATTGAGTTCTCTACATTGACTGTCTGTACATGGAGTTCGTTGTCTGTAGTGAATTTATCTGCATTTTGTTCTAAGAATCTAGAACCACTTCTGTATTCACACGATGAATACAAGCATCAAGGATGGTGGACATTCGCATGGTTTACATAGTAAGGGTTACATAAGGAGGTTCGACTGCTTGAAATTTGAGATTAAACGTCATAGTTTTCGTAGATCTCAAGAAGTAGAACTAAAGTGATATGATATGAACCTATACTTACTCTTGTGTGTAACCATCTATGAAAGAAAATTAACTCTTTCCCAGTTCAAATGAGGATTCTTCAACACATTTAACTTGGCCTTGTGTATAGCATCAGCCAGGCTAGTCCAAAGAAAGACCTTCTGGAATTAGTATCTTGCGCTAATTCCTTATCTCCTATCATCATCAATATCTAGCACCATGCAGAAAGTCTTTGTGTACTGAAGTTGAAAATTCTTTGGGTTGAAAGAATGTGTTGGCATACCCTAAATCTAAGTGGTCTTTGCAAAGGATGCTTCAAGATTCTTCACAATCTGAGAGTTAGACCTCATTAGAAGTATAGTCAGCTAATCGATGTCTTAATCTTTGATACAGTATGAATCAGGAGAGCAAGAATCTTCATAAACCGAATGATTATCATCAGACTGTGTTGATGGTTTCACTACCAAATGCTGTTGATGCTGTTTTTATTGAATAGCAAATAGTACTTGTCTAGTTACATTTGCTATTAAATAGATTTGCTCACTGTATACCTCCTTGTATAATGTATGTGGGCTACATGAAGGTTTGTTTGAAGGTATGTGGCTGTGTGAAGACATGACGCTGCATGAAGGTTTGAGACTGTGACAAGGCTCTGATGAACCACTGATGACGCTTGAGAAAGAGTCGGTTGATGAATAGCCTTGTTCTGTTCTTTTCTGTTCTAGGGGAACATAACACAGAAAGGAGGGAGCGGGGTAGGGAGAAGCAAATAGTATGAGTCATGATATGGAAAATATATAAATACTTTAATAAAAGGAAGTTTATTCAACAATAAAATATCTTGAGTAACATCAGCTAGAAGTAATAAATAATCTGCATTGTAAAGGCTTTTGTCAGTGAGGGGAAGTCTTACAGGAACAGACACGTGAAGGTCTGGGGTAGAATAGGCCTACAGGATCCTATGCTTGCCATAAAAGGCGACTATGCTTGTTGTAAGAGGCAACTAACGGGATCGGGTGGTCAGGCTCACTGACTTGGTTGACATGTGTCATTGGTTCCCAACTGCACAGATCGACGCTTAGGCAGTTGATCAGAGGATTGTCTAGTCCAGACTCGATTATTCACAGATCACTGCCATATAGCTGGAATATTGCTGAGTGCGGCGTAAAACTCAACTCACTCACTCACTTACAGAAACATTTTTCAGTCAGTTAATACTAATATCAAACACATGGTTCCAGGAAAGTTGTGATTTGTGTAGATATTCATTCACCTACATTGTCTGATACTCACCTATATAGCCTTGTTTAGGTGCATCTGTTTTGGGGGTTGCAAGTTCCTGAAACAGAATTCACAAGTTCTTTTTTGTCTTGTGAAAAGAAAACTGCTGAAGCCACAAATGTAGTAGTATGACATCCTTAACATGAATTTGTATTCCATTAAGTGATACAGAATAATATGCTTTTCAAGAAATTGTCGATAAATAATGTCCTTCACAACAACCAAAGTAGAACCAGTTGGTAGTGATCATGGTCAACAGTTATGATGCATGTGATATGACCAATTCTTTTTAACTTGAGAAAGCTTTTGAAGCATTATTTACTGCTTTTATCCCACACATGACAGTGGTGTTTCCTAGTCTGACAAGGGATGAGCCTTCCGCTGTTGTAACACATCCTGTAATGATAAAAAGTCAAATAGACCTGCTGTGCACAGACCAACAACTAGTCAAGATCAGCAAACACTATCATTCTACCACTAGTCAGCATGGCAAAACACTTTTCACTCATGGGTTTCAGAATAATGTAACTTGTTGCTGTTTAAATTATCATCAACATTTGCAGCAAACTAAAGAGTTACTTGACTCAAAGTAGCTCTAAAATCTGTGAGTAACAATGATTTATATTTCACTAATATTGCTGAACTGGTGTGCATTAAATCTGTTTAAGCATTGACTGAAGAACATGGAATACTCACAAAATTAATCAGCTGCTCTGTGCTTATGTTATTATGTTTATGATAAGCATAATAATCATCTTAATATTCCTACAATTCATACATAATGTAAACTTGTACTCATGTTGATGTTTAAAACTTCTGCTACTCTCATCATATATGTACAGTCCTTTCACGGCTTTTCTGCTAACAATCTGATAACATTGAGAAATTACCTATGTTCAGAACTGTTGCACGGAATTCCCCTAACTCTCTGCCATCAGGTCTGACATCTTTCTCCTGACAAAAAACCAAAACAAGATTGACAGTATGACAACCACTCTGCCCTTAGAGTCTTGGAAAAAGGAAGTTGGTTAATATGTGCTGGATTGTTGGTCACTGTTATTACTTACCAAAAATCGTCTGTAATATTCTCTTGGGTGAGCTGTCCTACAAAAAGTAAATTTCTGATGAGTGTGAAACTTTACAGTGATAATTAAGCGTTGAATCAACTGAAAATGAATATTGGCTTGTAGGTTTACAAATGAACAAGACAGATAGATGCAGAATCTCAATCATGGCAACAGCAGCCAATGCCGAGAAACGTGTTTTCTTGACTTAATTGTCCACAGTTGCAAAAATATAAATGAATGAAACTGTAACACATTTGCTTCGGTTACCTAAAAATGTAAGTCATACACGACATCTAATTCACTTCAGCTACACACCTTGACGTCGATTCAATCTAATCTAGATTGCCAGTTTTATTTAATATTAACCACGTGTTAATGTTAGGGTCACAACTCACTTAAAATCAGCCGCCATGTTTGTGCTACCGATTTCCGGTTGTTCCGAAATTTACCGTTGAAAACTACAAACATCATATATTTTGAAAACATGAAATAAGTGCATGTGTTGACAGGTCGGCTGCCTTGGTGTCATTTATTTTGGCAAAACATCGTCTTTAAAATTTTGCAAGTGTCTGTGCGGACTTGGAACTCAACTGCAGGGCATGTGGTGAGGCGTGTCGGGAGCTTCAGAGTTGCGGGCTTTTTCAAACAAGGTGGGAAGCAGACTGCGGATAAAATCGGAAAAGAAAATGAATCCAAACGTGATATCTAAGTTTGTTGACACTTTCAGAAACATACTTCAGAACAGGACTTCCCAGGAATATGACAATAGCATTGTGTTCGAGTACCAGCCTAAGGGTAAACTGTCAACCAACGGCGTTTTGAATCACGCAATGACATATTATCTTGATATTTCATGTGACAGATCGTCAATTATTGCTTATAAGGGAAGACTATGTGATATAAACAACAGAAAAAGCGTTGATATCTCACAGGATGTTTCCATCTCTCGGAATAGTTATAAATCATCTCAAAGTCAAACTGTCACCCCAAAAAGGAAGAAGGGAAGTACTGGATCAACGAACGGAAAAGAAAATTCATTGGATCTGGATGGCTCCCCATTGAAGTTACAGGCATATGTTGATTTGTCTGCTTTTGATTCACCCTCATCATCTGTATCTTCACCAAAGTATATAGATCAGGTTTGCAAGAAAGAGAGGCGGGATTTAGGCATCTCGAACCAGAAAGCTAGGTGCCTGTTGTCTATGTTTTCTACCTATTTCACAAACAATCACACCAACAATGGGAATGAGAATATTGATCTCATACCAGATTTCTGGGTGCTGTGCGATGGGTCTGATATCAAGTCAACAATTATTCGAGGAGTCCAACCTGTACATGTTGATGGTAAAGCTGGTTTAAGGATTTCATCAGTGACGCAGTCAGACAAGAATATAGATTTGAAAAGAGAAATTGTTTTTGATAGTTCCTCCATCTTGTCTGATACTAGCTGCTATGCTCGCTACAATGTGATTGACTCTGTCAGGGATGACATGGTTGGTTACCAAGGGTCACTGGCTGTTGACCTTGAGTGGGCAAGATCAACGTTGTTGCTACAGAAACCGCCTTCTCATGCTGCAGCTTTCATCAAGGCTTCAGTTACTGCTGGTACCTATATTTCTTAGTTATCAGTATAAGCATGGTTATAACTCCCTGTTGGCATAGATGATCTGCCAGCAAACATGGCCATTAATATTCAACATTGTTAGTAAACATAGTAATATATGTTTAAACTCACACAAGAAAAGGAAGTTACTTTTACTCAGTTGTTATTAGACCCAACTAACAATTTATAATTGAAATAACTGGATTATCTAAAAGCCACTGCCTTAGAACTGGAATATTACTGTATAGTATAGTATTACATAACAAAGCCTGTTGATACTGATTTGCATAAGTACTGATTGTGGACAATGTTTATTCCACATGGTTGCTGTTTTTTTGTAGGTGACATGAGGAGTCCTGCATATTCTTTCTATGAAGAGCTAACTCTGCTGAAGAGTTTTGTTTCCTCTGTTACAACTGGGGACGTCAACTGGATTGGGGAAGTGAGTGACATCCCACTGATTGAGAATGTGAAGAAACTAATCGAGCAGCTACAACAGGGTGACAGAGTTGTTCAGGAGGAAAACGAAGATGAGTCAGTTGATGTAATTTCGCCACTAGAAAACCTGGTTTTCAAGGAACGTCAAGATTTAGATTTCACAGACCATCTATGGAAGGTGCTGATAAGCTGTTCAGCCTTCTCGGATCTTGAGAGCAGTCTTAAGTATATCTTCAACTGTCTCAGTAGTGGAAGGGTTCAACCAATGGTCCATAACAACAACCACACAACCATGGCACAGCTTGTCCGAGACTCCTATGTCGGTCGGATGATGGTTCCTCCGTTGAAGGGAATAACTCCAATCAAACTGTTAGCTGAGATGGGTATTGAGAAGTTAAAACGAGACTATATCAATGCGTTTTTGTCATCCGACATGACCACTCTTTCTCATTTGACAAACATGGTGTCAATGTCAAAGTCACTGGAAGAGAATCTGGAAAAATTGGAAAAGCTTCAGAACGTGCTGGAGATGGTGTCCATGTTGAAGTTGTTTCTGAGTCTTCCTCACTCATCACTTGGCTCAGCAGCCAGACAGATGCTCAAACACTACGAGATGAGTGCCATTGATGTGAAGCATGTGTTTGAATTTGGGGTGCCAACATCCAGCGTGCAGTCAGTGATGGACAGATGCTCTCCATGTGAGTGGAAGGCAAGATTTGATCATACAATTGGATCTGTCACTGAATCCACTATCTACTGCCTTACTTCAACAGAACCATTCCGGCATGTGAAGAGAGAAGATGAAGCTGACATCAGCCAAACAGATACTATGCTTGAAACTGAAAGTCGGTTTCTTCTGAAGAAACAAGATTTTGTTACTTTGTTCTGATCATGTAATCATTTGGTTTTGGAGATAGTAATTGTGTATATTTTGTCAAGCACTGTTTATGAAAATCATGGAACTATTTGACACAAGTTAGCAGAAATGTGCCAGCAATCATTATTTGATTGTATTCTTCTATTCAAGTTTCTGTATTTTGCAAGACTATATGACGGTTCTGAAAGTGTTGGTCAGGTGTGCTAGCTATGCTAACTGCAGAAGACACAGGCAGTGTAAAGGTTTGGATGTTCTGTCATGTCTCACTTCCCTGTCATGTGATCTCACAGCCCAAAGGTACTTCTAAACCTGTTGCAGACTAACTGGTTACTTGTGCAGGGAACTGGGGTAAAATAGCCACCTTTTACACAGTGAATGTGTTCTTCTTGTTGTGTTTGATGTTATTTGTTTTGTTACTCTGAATATTGAAAGCTGGTGTTACAGAGCACTGATGTACATATTCTCATACTATTACTTCGCCATAACTTGAGCACAAAATGTTAAGTTGGGTGGTTAATAAATTGATAGCAGATCATGAATTGCCAAATTTATATTATTAATAGTAATATGAGTATATTCATCATAATGTATGGTGATTGATAAACAAAATAAATATCTATTCTGTGTTTCTTGTTTGTTTACCATTTGCATACTCAGTGCATATAATGATTTCACTTAAAAGTTTGAATAAGAAGTACTTCTACAGTGACATGCAAATAAGGCTATGTCTCTGTGAATAGAAAACATTCTCTGTAGATCTTCAACCTTGACAGCTTGTACTAAAAGATGTTTAACATGTCAAAAGATGGCAGTTGTTACTATTGCCATAGTTGGTACTAAGGGTCAATAATGAGGACTGGATGGCTAAGTTAGTATTACTGTGTACCTTCGTGTTAAACTGCTTCATAGTATACCATTGAAAAATGTAGAGGACATTCCATTTTGCAAGCATACCCCTAGCCAATGCCAGTGCGTATGACAAAAAGTAATATGTATCTATACAGATGAAGCATTTGCAAATGTCACATTTTCCCTTAATTTCTCTTCATCATCTGTTTCCTCCATGCTTACATCATCTTCATTTTATCAATCTTGTAAGTCCAGTATCTCCAACTTACTTTGAATGGTATATGTCAGTGTTCTCACTAAAACAGCTTGTGTTGTGACAAGCAGCTGGTTCAGATATCACTTTAAATATTGCTGGTGTCAGACAGAAAGTGTACTCAACACAAGCACATGGCCATCTCAGGCCTAGATAAGGAGCAGCTTATGCAGGATGCATGCTCCACTGAGGTACATGGCCATCTCACCCCTAGATAAGCAGCAGCTTGTCCGTATGCAGGATGCATGCTCCACTGCGGTACATGGCAATCTCACCCCTATATAAGCAGCAGCTTGTCATCATGCAGGATGTATGCTCCGCTAAGGTACATGGCCATCTCACCCTTTTACTTGGAGCAAGTTAACACAATGCAGGATACATACTGCACTAACGCACATGGCCATCTCCCCCCTAGTCATCATGCAGGTTGCATACTTCACTAAGGTGTATGGCCATCTCACCCCTAGACAAGTAGCAGCTTTCACCATGCAGGATACATACTCCACTAAGGTACATGGACATCTCCCCCCCTCCCCCCTAGATAAACTGCAGCTTTCACCATGCAGGTTGCATACTTCACTAAGGTGTATGGCCATCTCACCCCTAGACAAGTAGCAGCTTTCACCATGCAGGATACATACTCCACTAAGGTACATGGACATCTCCCCCCCTCCCCCCTAGATAAACTGCAGCTTGTCATCATGCAGGATGCATACGTCACTAAGGTGTATGGCCATCTCACCCCTAGACAAGTAGCAGCTTGTCACCATGCAGGATGCATGCTCAACTAAGGCATATGGCCACCTCACCCCTTGACAGGTAGCAGCTTGTGATCATGCAGGATTCATTCTTCACCAGGGTACATGGCCATCTCACGCCTAGACAAGTAACAGCTTGTCGCCATGCAGGATGCATACTTCACTAAGGTGTATGGCCATCTCACCCCTAGACAAGTAGCAGTTTTCACCATGTAGGATACATACTCCACTAAGTCACATGGCCATCTCAGCCCATGATTAGGGCCAGCTTGGAACGATACATACATATAATATATGTCATATTGTGGATTATACTTTCCACGCGGGGGGCGGGGTTTAGTTTAAATAATTATCTGTAATATACCTCTTATGGAGCTTGGACTTGAAATGGTTATAAATGCAAACTTGATCTCGTCACAATATAGCTGGAATAATGCCTCTTGACGTAAAGCCCAACTCAACTCTGCAAGCTGTTGTGAAATGGCTCGACACTGTGGATATTCAGCACGCCAAATATCTTCTGACTGATGAGTGGGTGAATGAAAACATCACAGGTATGTAACGTGGTGTCAGGTGAATTGGACAAATGCGTGAAACTCATCTGGGCGAACCGGAATTCGAATCCGTGATCAAAGGTTTGAGGCGTACCCATCTCTGCACAGCAAATTTCCGCGTCTTGGAAGACTAAGTCACCCGTCCACCTCTGGTAAAACCTGCAATCCTCGGGGCCGAATCATGCACCTCTTGCCGTGATCGATTTGAACCCGTTGTCAGACAATATTGATGGTCAAAGTACAGCAGTGTGTCCCAGATTCAGACACTGTTTGATGCAAAATAAATTTGTTTCATACAAAATGTCCATTTGTTTTATATTTACACTCACCAAAACCAAACAAAAATAAAATCACAGATTAATTGGCTTCACTGCTCAGATAATCTCTAAACTGTCATAACATAAATGAGTCGAAGTAAAACATCCCAAAATATCATTCAAATATTAATTCACTACGAATAGAATTACCGGGCCCTGTGTTAGCTGTTGAAACAGTTAGGTATTGTGGTCAGAATATCACGAAGTTCAACATTGACAAGCTCTGACACGTAGAGCGGAGGTGCTGGGCAAAAGAATATGAACTTGAAAATACTCTTTAGTCCTCATAATTGTATCTGTTTGACTGTTTGTTGAACAACAGTCCATCTTCACTACGGGAACGTTAATTTAAGGCATCTTGATTTTCAAACGAAGGAATTGAAATCGACTTTAAAATGTCATAGATGACCTCTTTGATTTTGCTCCTACATTGCGGACATGTCGTGATATAACTGGAATACTGTTCAAAGTAGCGTTAAACTACAACCTGTTTTAATCGAGGAAATACAGCAAACCGCCACTGCCTGTATGTCCCGAAGAAATGAATGGCAACCTACCACTTCTATTTGTTGTGTCATCGACCTATTTATTTCCAACCCACTGTTTACCACAAAAAGGTGGCGGGACTAGCGTCTCCGATAAACCGTTAGGACCATTTGCAAGTGTAAACAACACTCTCTTTGTTTTCAGTGGTGACCTGTTATGATCCTGGTATGGTGATCGATCTGTTCTCTCTGAAAGTCTGAGTTGATCACCTGCCAAGCAGACATTGTGCTGTGGCTCCGTCATAGATACACAATCTCGGCTATTGGGCTAATTGTATGGCGTGTGACAGGGGTTACTTACTCCTGACTATATGTATTTTGCGTTCTGTAGAATGTTTGACCTAACAAGAATCCATAACTTTTTATGTCACGAGGTGATACACGCAATTTCATTCTGGTGTTATAACTGCCCTTGACTGTACAAATCAGTAAGTGATCTACTGACACCAGATACAGGCTCACGCATTATTCCGGTGAACGAACCGTGAAGGCGGGACGAGCGACCACTTTACCAACTAGGCGAGTCTATCGCCCTTATGAATAAGTGAGTAAGGGAACTAAGTAAAGGCAGCTTTAATCACCATGTGTCAACGTCATGTGAACTGATTAACTAAAAGCCCGACGTGATAAACATATGCGACGTTTCTATTTTGGTGACACCGAAGAGCATAGTGTCAGAATCAGAATTCGAACTCATGACGGGGTTCAGACATTTTCCAGTGACATCACATGGAGTGATGTGGGACTTCGACGTTTAGCAGTTCCGCGAATATGCCACTGAACAACTTTAAAACATGAAAAAGGCGAACTGGGATTTAACACTGTAGACTGACGATCCAAAACACGACTATATGATACCGATATCAAATACATAACCAACAAATAACCCTTTTGTTGTTTGTTTTGAATTTAGTCTGCACCACACACGGACGAAATGATGATGAAACCAGTCACTGAATTGTCTGAGCAAGTCTCGCGACTAGATGTGAAGAATGTTGCCATTTTATAGCTTTGTAAATTAGTAGACAAAACGTTTGGCATGCATACTAACATATTAACTTCTGGATACAAATAAAATTCTCAAGTTGATATGTTATTACCCGATATTCATTAAAATAGATCGTTAATACGGATAGCCAATCAATGTTCGGTGTCATCCACATTTAGTATAGTACATTATTTTCTGTCCTGTACATGTATAGAAGGAATATTGGCTGACGACGTATCGGCATTCATTCCTCATGACAGACGTGAAGCGTAAGTTATAGCTCACTTAAACGGTTGATCAACTGACCCAGTGGCATTCATGTTAGCGTTGCCATAGCACTGTTGTTCGTACCCTTATAACAGCCTCACCCCACTTCAAACATTGACATTGTGATCTTGTGGAAAGGGTGTTGTATGTAGTAGAGAGGAAATGGAAGTGGGATCGGAGGAAAATGAATTTGACATACTCTTTAAAAAAAAAAAAAAATAAATAAATAAATAAATAAATAAATAATAAAAAAGAAATACAAAAGGAATGTCTTTTTTTATTTTAAAGAGAAATGTATGCATTAGCGTTAACGGTTTTCGGTTTCCATAGCACAGTGTTGAGCCACCGACACTCGAGTGATGCCCAGACTGAATGAAGCACAGGGCTTCGAATTTGGACAATATTTTTCAAAAATATAAATCTAGACTTTTGCAATCGCATATAATGTTTTTCGATGCTACAATTTACATATATTTAAATTTTGAACGAAATCGGTGAAGAAACGGATTATTCAGGAAATTCTACCGCTACACTCATTACATACAATACTGAATTTATGTCCAAACAAGAGATTCCAACCCCTGTGGAATGAAGCACGCCGCAACGACGCCATAGGTCGCATGGAAGCAGGTGAATCTCGATCAGATGTTGCCAGAGCTTTGAATGTCCACCCAAGATCCACCATAAGGCTATGGAATCGTCACCAACAACATGGATCAACTCGTGTCCGTAATGGATCTGGCAGACCTCGCCATGCAGGTTATTGACGTTGAGTGACGATAACCTTCACCTAGTGACCGTAGACTTCAGCTTTGTAGACGTTGGATCTTCTTCAGTGAATGCACAAAGTTTTACAAATGTACAGGACTACCCGGAATAAACTCGTTCACAATTTGTCTCAAAAATTGCTTTTTTGCGTTTCGTTTTTTAAGAGTTTATCTTAAACTTATAAACAATGACATTATACCAGGTTCTAAGTATATGTTACGGCTATAATTATGATTTCTGGACGGCTGAATTCACCACAATGTACTAACGTTTATCTTGGAGTGGACGGATCCGGATTCGTTAACCACGCTTCTTGATGTTTGAGATGGATTTACGGTTCTGCTGAAAAGAGACAGTTTGGACTACGTGTTCAACTATGAAATCAGAGCTACATAAATAACTAAATAACTGATTTGGGCAAACAATTGGTGACTCTACTTATATCAAACTAAGCGGAACAATCAGTTTACCATAAATGTATACCTAGAAAAAAATGTTAAACACCAGCCGATTTCAAAACTAAGACGTGAAGGTGCGGAAACGTTAGGCTAAAATAACTGTGACGACCATCCATATTTAGTGAAGGTTCATCTGGTAACTGATTTAGGGATATCATAATCATCTGTCTTTACAATTAAAGGAAACATTGTTAAAAATGTGGTGGTACTGCTCTTAAAGCAAAATAACTATTTCTATTCTGCTTGTACAACTTAGGTTTCACTTGTCAAAAATGACAATCACGTGACCTTAAAACAGTCATTTCTAATTTTTCACGCTTAAAAAAGTAACCTTTTTGAGGAAAACAAAATGCACATACATCATGTTTCAAGTATAAGACAAGTTCAGTAACGGTTTGTTTTTAAACCAAAAGTGCTAAACAAATTATCATACTTGTTTTTCCTGAAAGATTTCCAATGGGACAACCTGTATTGGCAATATATACTGGGAGGCGCCGAACTTTTTATTGACGGTATATATTGAGAGCCATGGTCTCGGTTTGGGACGTCTGATGTAGCAGAGACCTCCAGTATCAAACTATTGTCCAAAGAACCCGCGAAATGTGTTAATGATTGTTGTGATCGTGTATCATGTGAGTTTAATTACTCATCACTAACAAAACACCGTGGGTGGGCGTAAAATAACAGTGATACTAATGGGTTGCGGTTCCTGTTGTGGCAGAATAAATACCTTACGAATACAGTGTACTAACAGACTGTAGCTGTGAACGCGATTCAGACACCCATAACACAAATCACTGAATGGAACATGCTACTATGGATTCTGGCATTGAACTATATGGCGGCGGTCTGTAAATTTTAGAGTCCGGACTAGGCCATCGAGTAGCCATCCAATATCATGAGCATCGATCTATGCAACTGCATCACGATGATGTATCAACGAAGTCAGTGACCAACCGATCCAGTTACTGCCTCTTACGACATGCATGGACTGCTTAAGACCAATTATAGTACAGACCTTCTCAGGTAGAATTCAACTGATACCCATGCAGTAATACCCATAGTCAGTTAATATTCGAACCAGCTCCGTGTATTCTTTGGTAACTACAACAACGGCCAGTTAAGAAACTGGGGAATCGATAAAAATCAATGTTTAAGATAACAGTCTACGTTAACTTCAAACTCAGCTATATTGCAGTGGTCTGTGAATAATCGAGTCTGAATCGATCTATGAAACTGGGAACCGAAAACGTGTCAACCAAGTCAGCCAGCCTGAAAATCCCAATGGTCAACTCTTATGACAGACATGGTTAGCGGCGATATAGTCGAACCTGGATCTTCACTGGTTATTAAGATAACAACTCGGAAACTAGTCAAACTTCTTGACATTCACCTTAATTAATGAGAAAAAATAAGGTGGTGGTAAAACTGAGTTCAGCCCTTTGTGTGTAAGCAGGATGTTAGTGTCCTCCACAGCTGTTAAAAAAGTTAGCTTGTTCACATGATTGGTTTTCTCTCCTTAGCTTAGAATGGAGGACTGTACTTGGCTTAAAATGGCCTTGAACAGTGTTTCATATATAACACAGTGTCTCCTCACTGTGGAGGACAACTAAAAATGGTACTAGAATTATAATCGGGTTTGAACGCACATTTCAAACATGTGTGCATCATAACATATTTAACGGTTCAATGATTTGTGGTTTGATAAGTACGAAACACAGTCAAAAACACAACACTGACTCACAGCATAAAAGGTTTAATGGAATAGCAATAATTTACAGTCAGTATGAATATCAACAGCTTCACGTAAAACAGGTCTCCTTAGTGGTGGTCTCTAACCTTACAAACCAAACACCATATCTGTAGAATGAGCTGGTGGATAACATCATATACCTCAACTTTGTTATTCCTGAACCGATTCATCTAACGTTACCTTAACATCCTACTACGGCTGTAACTCTGAATTGCAGGTACAGTATACAAAAGAACTTAGGGTCTTCAAGGTGAACTGACAATCTTTGTGACCTGTTGTAATGTTGAGATGAGAGTTAAGAGGTGGAGAACTGATACAGACCTTCTGAGACAAGCTAGCACCACTAAATCAGATACATTCACACACTGAACAAGAAGAAAAGCATGCAAGTCTCATCCAGCTCAGTTCATTTACACTCCGTAAGAAAATTTTCACAACAAAATGCAGCTTGCAAAACAACTGACATTCTGAAATATGTTCCCCAAAGAATCTCCCCACTGTCCTGTAGCTTCGACCACTTTTGCATAAAATGTGTAGATGTATCAGTATTTCTGTCTGAAGAAGATTATTTGTACACATTAATCTGATTAATTTGATTGCTGGTGCAGAGATAATGCACAAAACAGTTCCAGTGGACGACTCCATTTTTTATAGTATATTCAGATACATGTTCCTGGTTATCAGCTGTTGTTTTCATGTACATTTAAGACCACTGGCGGATCTTGTGGGGGTTCGAATCCCTTGCACCCCCTCCTCTAAAAATTCCTGGATCTGCCCATGAAAACATTGGTTGGATTAGTTTATTTTGGGGACCAGACTAATTGTATGTAGAGTAAAATGATCCCTGTCTGATCATTTGACCGTCTGATCAGCTGCTTTTGCTGTAATTGTTACTTTTCTCGATTGTTTTCCCAGATTCTGAATGAAACTATCAACACAAGCTGGTTACACCTATGAGTTAGCAGTCTGTCTGGACTATGGAGGCTCAATTTCCCCACAATTTCAAACAACAGGACTGGTACTTAAAAGTTAGTTTCCAATACAAAAACAGATTCTCTGGTCTTTGTTTTGCTGACACCTGAAGCCTTGCTGTTGATTGCCCAAAATCTCCCATGTAGAGGACACAATCCGATCTTCAGAGAAATGATCTTACATTAATGAGGTAGCATAACATGCTGGGATGACAGCAAAACCCTTCAGTTACTAAACATGATCAGAGAGACTTCTTGATATGTGGTTCTTGCCTTAGACATTACCTCATGGTAATCATATATATCTGAAGTAAGGCCTTAATTGTATTATGATACAACAATTTAACAATACCTTGACCCAGATGCATTTTATCACAAATGTGAAGCACATTCCAGATTCAAATTCAATCATTATCATCCATTCAAACAAAAGTGAATAAGAAGGAAATCCACATTTGAAAACCAAATATATTCCTACAAACAAAGGAAGGAAATAAAATGTGAGGTGAATTTAAAAGTTTTCAATGAATTCAAAATTACCACCCAGTCAAATTAATTTACCTTAGTATGAAGCTCAAACATTGATATTGAATAGAAACCTCAACAAAATGTGCCTTTCTCCATACAATCACGTATTTGGGCAATGTGATATTTTCTGCACCCATCACATGACCATCAGATTGCTGAAAACATCCATCATTTCATGCATAATCAAAGTTACTACTGAACAGTGTTACTGGCTTCAAAATGACTAAAATTAGCATTAAAATATTGCTAAGTAAGTAAAAATAGCACAGATCATAATAATCTACATGAAAACATGAAAACATGCACCCCATCACTTGAATCAATTTGGTTTCATTAGTCTTTAAATAATTCTTAATCATAATTATAAATATTGAGCACAACCATATGAATATGCCAATCAATACTGAAAAAATCAGTACAAACATATCAGAGTAAACAAATCTAAATTAAAAGGCATGTATAAACCTAAGCTTTATTTTCAATAATGAGTTCTTACATGTCACCTTCAGATGTAATCTTGCAGTAACGTTGGTTTCAAATACTCATGATCAAGTGTGGTTGTTGTTCATGGCAGGATAATGATAATATATATTAAACTCTGTTGTGATGGACAAACAAAACAAATAGTACAAGTAAAATTGGCATAACATGAACTAGTATAACATTGACTAGTGTTACAAAACTAGTTATATGTTAGTATAACATGAAAAAGCAAACATACTGGTTCATATGGCAACATCAACAAGTGAGTGGGCTCAATACTAGGTGCTGCTACAACAAAAGCAGCGACAGGAACTAATTAGCACTACAACACTACAGAATGTCACAGCAAATTCCCGATCTGAATAATAGTCTCAGGTGCATTACCATTATCTAGTTTAAACATTTTCTTCCAGCCAAACTCCAGAACAAAGCCTTTAAATAATCCAGTCTGGGCAAGACAATGAAGTGACTGGCACTCACAACCAAGTCACTGTGGTGACCAAACTCACTTTGCAGAATAGCAAGTGAGTGAATAAATTTGGTTTGTCTGCTGTTAACAGTTAGTTAGAATTATTTAGCTATATCGCAACATGTCAGCATATAGGAGCAAAGACTATAGTGATGCAGGTCATCGTTGCCACAAGTCTTAGACCACTTTGGTATAACTTAAGAATGGGTGTGGTGCTCTCAAACCTGAAAATATATTCAGGAAGAAACTGGGATTTGGCATCTGCTATGTCATAGTAATGATATTTGGTTTGGCCATTGTCACTGTATTTACCTATGAAGACAACACATGATTTGAAGTAACTTTTTCAAGTCATGATGAAATCGATTAAAAAACCACAATCCTCTTGAGACCATTATTCTTGTTGGGATCAGAGAAGGTGATGTGTGTGCACAAAAGAAAGAATCATTGCACTGCATAGGCACTCTAGATGAACATTTCAGTACAAAAATAGACATTCAAATAGTAACGCTTGCGTAGTATTGAACAGCCTGTGGTAGTAAATTGCCAGTATTGCTCAAACAGTATACCTTGTGTAGAGGATTGCATCATGGCAACAGTAACCATGGTAACAGTGGACAAACTAAAACAAATGTCGCACATATTACATCAAAATACAAATATCATACCATCATGAGCATCCAGTATGGCCTTCAACAACACAGTGGTTTCTTTTAATCGTCATATATTTCATATAAGCAAACAATCAGGAATCTACTATCCCATATTTGAGGAGATAAAGGACAATACAAGTTTGATACTGAATCTAAACTCAAACTTCCACAAGACATATTTTTCAAAATGTTGATCACTTGAAACAAACATTTTTGAAAATCCCCAGGCATAAGAAATATTTCTGAAAATTCTCTGGAGTATATAATTGTCAAAAACATATACTCAGTTTATTAAAATGGTGGGTTGTGTAGTAGAAAAACTGCGTCTTTGATGCAATACTACCAATTTTCTGACAATGTACAATGTAATCTCAGCAGTAAAAGAACAGAAACAAATTTGCAAACATACAAAATCAGTGCAAACTGGAAGTCTAAATATTGCTCCTTCTGATGATCATAATGCTCTAAAGAAACAAATATGACTAACATGTTGTTGAAATGTGTCAATTGCTGGTGATTTCATCAAACTCTAACTCAGCCTATTCTCCATTCCTCTGTTTGTAAGGTGTGCTGCATAAACCTACTTCCTTAGTTTTTTTATTTAGAATTTGTATGTGGTCATGAGTATTTCCTCGACAGATAATTCACATACCAACAAGTGTCTTTCAAATGATGGTGTCTAAGAGTGCTGGGTGATGGCTAAAAATGTGAATAATACTTTGTAAAAGAGTTCTTAACATTTGAAAAATATTGCTATCCAAATGAAAGAAATAATGCTTCTTAACAGCAAGAATGCAATTCAAATGAATTTGTGTGAAGTATCTGCCACTTGCTATAAGCTCTGCTCAAGTGTGTAGCATGTGTAAAATAGTTTGACACACTTGCGCCTGGAATGAGCAGCTTGCACAGTCCCAAGCTGCTGTGGTTCACAAACAGGACCAATAGCAATCTCAGCACAACCTTGACCAAGCAACAAGCCTTTCACTAACTAGACCATGAGTGAGGACTGTACATTCTTGACTGCCACGTCTCTCACTTTCATAAAGAAGAATGTCAATTTATCACAAGCTATATTGTAAGGGTTGCTGTCAAATTCATGTTTGTTACTGCAACTTGTCTAGATGCTGACCTTGTCTGCAAGAATGCACAGAACTACACTCATCTGGTCCACAATTACAGCTTGTCAACTTCAGCTACAATAATCTTGCTCAAGTACATACTTATATCAATCAAAAACAATCCGAAGTCACAAATATCTTGTAATCCAATGATGATTTGTCCGTTGGCATCACAGTGTCAAAAAGGTGAAGGTCACATGAGTTTGTGCAATGTCACGAAGACTACCAGATTTATCAGAGCCACGTCTAAAGACAGCATGAACGTTGACCCCACAATCTGGCAACAAAATAACAGGATAAAAGCAATAGTGTCAAGCTTGTAAAAGCACAACATGTATATGTTCAACTACTTTCAGAACTGTTCATTTTTAAGTAGCTGGTCACTTGTTGTAACATAATAGGTAGAGCCTGATACCATAAATCATTTTAACTCTCAAGAACATTATAACCTTTATAATTGGGCGACGATATTGGCAATGGGACCTCGAACACATGAAACACATTTTAAGACATGGATTGATGAGCTACTTACCCCTGTTGGATTACGAACTTGAGGCACCCTGAAAACACAATAATTCATTGAGCATAATGTAAATAAAACAATACATAGACAAGCACTTTGCACAAAAATCAAACATAAACATTGTAAACAAGAAACAGCCGTTGAGCTGTGACTGGTAGAAAATGCTAAAATGGCTGATATATTTGTTCTGTTAAAGGTGAGAAATTGTGACCATTACAAAGTAAAATGTTATCATGAGGATTAAATCCTACAATACAAAAAAAGAATTAAGAGGAAACTGATACTACATACTGTGTAATCTTACACGAGGAAGAGCTGATGAAAAACACACCTGTTAAACATATCATATGTAGACACGGTATATGACTAATGGAAGGACTAGGTTAGTGGTGGGTGAAAGAGTAATCTGGAATGATCCCGAGATGAATGATAATTACCACACTGATCTGCATAAGGCAATTAGCAAGAGATCATGCCAGTTGCGAGAGTGGATGAACAGGCACATATTGTCACCAGGACTGGTCTCATGGAGTTTCTGATGTAATCACAAACATGAAATGGACACCTCATGAACTCTGAGTGAAAACCATACTCATTTCAATATGACTGAGATGTTGCTGATACAGCATAAAATTTCAAACCAATTAGCAATAATCTCAACGCAATTGTTTTGAATACAATAGTTTCAAGAAACCCGCTTTCTTTGTTGACCGAAGCAACTTTGAATAATTCCTCAAGACCAATCGATGGTGACTAATAAGTGGCAAGTGCCTCACTGAAGTTGTTGGCTAATTAGCCCCTTCTGATGAGAGTTTAGTTACAAGGATTCAGTCTGAATGGTGCAGACAGGCGTATTGTCGCAATACACAGCTAAAGGAATACTGGATGAATAATGTGCTCATGAGACCCCATATCACTTCACATGCCAGAATAATGAAAAGCATAACCAGTGTTCAGTCTATCTTTTTATGCTAATGGCAGTGGAAGGAACCAAACCTTTTCTCTAGTATATCAGCCAACCACTGTTATGATCTATCAGTTTGTGGATCATTCTAGGGTTATATTTAATTCAAACAAATCCACAAAAAGGCAGTGGAATAACTGCAGAAAAATATCAGAAAGCTAGAATTGCATGAAATGAATGATTAGTAACTGTGATAGCTATGGAAGTCTACTGAAACTAGAACTGTGCTCAGGTTACCAAGACAACCCAGCTTACATGAATCAGTCCTGGTACTCGGTCTGTATATCTGTTTGCTCCTGAATGGAATAGATGGGACATTATAGTTAATGAAGCCAAGCATCTTGAAACATTCTATTCAGTGGGGAATATTGCATAACACAGCACTCAGTGATATTACAGCATTATTACAGCATTACCACAGCTGTCAAAGATTAGCAAATTCAGTCTGACTACACACACCAAAAATTAGACCTTCACTGTCTGTTCTTACTACAATCTTTAACTATTGGAGAAATATTCCTGACAAAGAAACAATGAACAGTAAAAATGATATTATCTGATGGTTATAAGATCTGAAGAATTACTGTGTATTAACTTATTGTATGACCACAGAAAAGGAGACATGCACTGCATCAAACAGTTGCTTGATGACATTAGTAGAAATTTTACTATATCTGTTAAACAGATTTTCATTCTACAAAACAGAAAAGGCAAGTGTTCAACAGGTGAGCATACAAGTGGCAAACACACACTACACTATGCTCTTTAATCTGATGCAACTTGGCCAAGCAATTATGGTCATTCTGCTTCAATGAAGATCAATTATAAGTCACTGAAGGATATAGTTATTTTATCACTGAGTTAGTTTAGTGTTATGCCACTTTAAGACATATTCCAGCAATATCATGGCATGGGACACCAGAAATGGGCTTCACACATTGTGTCCATGTGAGAAATTGAACTCGGGTCTTCAGCGTGATGAGCAATCGCCTTAACCACTAGGCTACCCCACCCCCCTTATTTTGTCGCTGAAGGGTATTTTACCTCATACAGCAGCATATAGCAATTGTTATTTCAAGAACAAACTTTAATGGTATCATTAGCAGTTGGTATAGACTTTTTATCAGTATAACATTGAAACGTGCAGACATGCTTTCTTCAGATGAAGTCTTAGATTTTATGTCACTGAGGAACTGAAATTGAAAGTGTAAGACAAGTTTGAGAAAGACATCAACATGCTGACAATTCCTGCAGCTCTACCTGGGTCTCTGGCATTTTTAGCTGAAAAATAATGATTGATGTCACTGTGTTGGGTGCAAGCCAAGACCTACAAATGATCAATTTATTCAAAAAATAATAATAAGAGGCACACACCAAGTTAAGACATGCTGTTTATTTTTGTTTTCATCTGAAAATTGTTAGAGGGATATGACATTCCGACAAATACAGAACCAGATATCTATCAACACAAACTCAAGCATGATATTAAATGTACACATGAAAAGATGCAGTCAGCAAGAACATACCAGACAGAAAAATATCACAGGATAAATCAAGTAATAATATTTACATGCTGGTTGCAGCAATGACATATTGCTTTGATTCATACACAGAAGTGAATCCCGTTTCTGTCATGGAATCACTTAATAACTCGCATGGTCATACTGCAACCTCAGCACAAATACATTTGCAAATTTTGCAATCTCTCAAGCAGTTAACCTGCAACAGTGGCAAGGTCCAGTTGTAAGCCTTGCAAAAACTTAGGAACTCCTCTTAATTACTCTAACAACCATTTTACTTTGTCGTGCAATCCATTTCATGATTTGTAATAAGCTTTCAATCTTTGATGATGAAAACTTTCCACAATTAAATCCCTCCTTTTCGTGCAACTGCTTGAAGATACAGCCAAGAGCAAGCTAGCAATACCAATGACATGCAGTTGCATACTTGTGCAATCCAGTTACTGCTTTGGAAACACTCTGGCAACAATCAGTGGGGTAATCAGGCTACCAGACACTTCCAAAATCAGGCACAATATAACAGTCTACAGTAAAAATGTATTGATTAGGAGAAGAAAGGTGAGAGAACTGAATAAAAGCGAACAGAAGAAGGAAAGAGAAACAGAAAAGAAAAAAGTGAACAGATTTATTGGGAAGAACTGAAGTAAGAAGTCCAAAGAAAGATGACTGTCCAGAGATGAGAAGAGTTTTGGCATGCAGAGGAAGAAAGCTGTTAGAGCATTTGTACAAGTCAATAGCATCCTCGAATCATGCTGTGTCATGGAGATGGCTGAACAAAAATGCTGTGTTAGGTTCCACATGTTGTCCATCAAGTGGTCTGGCTAGTTAAGTGTGTTTCCGACTACGGGCCCAGTGTATTCACGATGTCCTCAAATGGAAACAGGTACTTGATTCAATAAAGACTCTGATGCCTCTCTGAATATCCATTGATCCAAGCTGGGAATACTGCTAACACCAAACATACAGGACATACTCACAAAATACAAACAGTTAATAACAGTGTTAGGTACAAGGCATATTTATGGCCTTCTATACAATGCAATGTCTATTAGGTCAAAATGCAGATTAACCATTAAATCCGCTAGTAATAACAAAATGGCATAGTGTGAGGATGTTATGAAAACATAAACTACAAGTATGAAATTTAAGTTATCTCATGCAAACGAAATAAAGTTGGATCATTAGTCAACATGTCAGATATAGGATGCCATCTGTAACTTAAATTTACTTGACAGTGTCAAGCGATCAGGCTTGTAAGGCTTCACACCATGCCAGCAAACATGAACTATTAGTAAGTATCTTCATCCATATACACAGTGAATCATCCATTGTTAGATCCACCTCTACACTGGACATGCATCAGCATCAGAAGATGACTGTCAGTTACCTAGTCCTCCAATCCCAGCATTTGCCTTCGCCTCCTCCTCCTGGCAGCACGGTCATCCTCCTGACTGTCATCAGCTGTCTCCTCTCTCTCTGCTCGGCGTCTTCTCCGTCTAGCTTCCAAGTCATCTTCCACAGGTTCAGCTTCAGCAGCAGCCTGCTTCTCTCTCTCCTGTCGCCGCCTCCGACGTCTGGCTTCACGGTCATCCTCCACAGGCTCAGGCTCCTCCTTTTTCTCTTCCACTGGCTCTTCCTTTTTTTGTTCTTCCTTCTCTTCAACTTTTGGTGTTTCGTCTTCATCATCTTCATATGCCCTCCTAAACCTGCGTGGCTTCTTTACCTCTTCTGGTTCTTTCACAGGTTCTTCCTCTTTCTTTTCTTCTTCTTTTGCAGGCTCTTCTGTCCTTTCTTCAGGTTTTTCTTCTTCATCACTGTCATCAAATGGTCGTCTGAACCTTCTAGGTTTCTTTAACACTTCATCTGTATTTGTTTCTTCTTTCTTTTCTTCTTTTTGAGGCTGTTCTTTCTCTTCTACTTTAGGTGGCTCCTCTTTCTTTTCTTCCTCCTTTTCTTCCACTGGAGTTTCTTCATCACTGTCATCAAATGGCCTACGGAATCGCCTTGGTTTCTTAGGCTCCTCTTCTTTCTTTTCTTCCTCTTTCTCTTCCTTCTCTTTCTTTTCTTCTTCTTTCTTTTCTTCTTCCTTTGCTGGGGCCTCTTCTTCATCACTGTCATCAAATGGCCTACGGAATCGCCTTGGTTTTTTGGGCTCTTCTTCTTTTTCTTCCTCTTTCTTTTCTTCCTCTTTCTGTTCTTTCTTTTCTTCCTCTTTCTTTTCTTCTTCCTTTGCTGGGGCCTCTTCTTCATCACTGTCATCATACGGTCTACGGAATCTCCTTGTTTTCTTGGGTTCCTCCTCTTTCTTAACTTCCTCCTCCTTTTCTTCTTCTTTCTTTTCTTCTTCCTTTGCTGGGGCCTCTTCTTCATCACTGTCATCATATGGCCTACGGAATCTCCTTGTTTTCTTTTGTTCCTCTTCTTTCTTTACTTCCTCCTCTTTCTTTTCTTCCTCCTCTTTCTTTACTTCCTCCTCTTTCTTTTCTTCCTCCTCTTTCTTTACTTCCTCCTCTTTCTTTTCTTCCCCCTCTTTCTTTTCTTCTTCAGCTGGAGCTTCTTCATCACTGTCATCATATGGCCTACGGAATCTCCTTGGTGTCTTGGGCTCCTCCTCTTTCTTTTCTTCCTCCTCTTTCTTTTCTTCTTCCTTTTCCTCTGCTGGAGTATCCTCTTCATCACTGTCATCAAATGGTCTGCGGAATTTTCTGACTTTTGGAGGTTCCTCTTTCTCTTTTTTCTTTTCTTCTTCCTTCTTTTCTTCTTCAGCCGGGGTATCCTCATCACTGTCATCATATGGCCTACGGAATTTCTTTAGCTTTTTCGGTTCTTCTTTCTCTTCCGTTTTTTCTTCTTCCTTCTTTTCTTCTTCAGCTGGAGTTTCCTCTTCGTCACTGTCATCATATGGCCTACGGAATTTCTTCAGCTTTTGGGGTTCCTCTTTCTCTTCTTTCTTTTCTTCCTCCTTTGCTTCTTCAGCTGGAGTTTCCTCTTCATCACTGTCATCAAATGGCCTGCGAAATTTCTTCAGCTTTTTGGGTTCCTCTTTTTCTTCCTCCTTTTCTGTTTCTTTCTTTTCTTCCTCTGCTGGAATTTCCTCTTCATCACTGTCATCATATGGCCTGCGGAATTTTTTGGGTTTCTTTTCTTCTTTTGTTTCTTCTTTCTTCTGTCCATCGGTCTTGTCTTCCTTGCTTTCCTCAATGTCCTTTTCTCCCTTCTCCTTGTCTTCATCCTTCTCCTATTGTAACAATGTACTCAAACAATCAAATCATTCAGTCAGCAACATCTATCATTATGAATTTCCAAAATGGCTCAGTGTTCAGACACCTTTCCTCCACCTCAAACAAATAGACATTACTGATACCACATGATCTGGGCATTCAGGTATTGCCAACAAAAAGCTGTAACAGGAAGCGTTCTTTATACATGGCCATACCTATGTGACTGTGCTTTTGATGACATGGTACCTACACAAAGTCTATCAAACCAATCCACAAAGTACATTCTAATCATGTTTGGCTGCTCTCAAGGTCAAAGGTGAAAGTATAGCAAAGGTAAACATTGATATACCTCATCTTTCTTCTTGACCATTTTATCCCCCTCCTCGTCTTCCTAACAACAAAATTGTTTTGTTTTTACTTCACACACTCCAATGTTCATGTTTTATATTATTGTTTAATACTTACATTGAAACTATAACGTAACATAATTGTTTTCACACAATATTATTGTTTATATTTAACAGAACTGACATTGCGAACTTGAACTTCAAATGTAATCTTAATTACTTTCCATTTTGTTGATTCCTATGCACCATATTACTGTCACAAGCTTTACATCTACATTGCTAACAATGATCTGGTTTCACCTTAAAATATTTTTTCAAAATATATATTTTTTATATTTTCTCTCTCTCACTCTAGCATTACTATAATCAGTACACAGATATAACATAGGATGTAGAGCATCACAGGCTGCACACAGGTCTGTAAGATCAAGTTCCTTAAATTGCAATGGCTTCAGTGTACCATTCTGTAAGATTTTAATGGATCTGCCTTATAAAAGGTTACATCTTTCATAAAACCATTCCTTGAGTAGAACATCCAGTACTCGCATAACAGATGTTTAGATGCAACTTAACAGTTTCAGCGTAAGTGTTAACTTAACACATTATTACAGAACAACTGACTTGATGTAAAATGCTGAGGAAAATTCTCAACAATACCTTATCTTCTTTCTTCTCCTCTTCTGCAACCTAGCACAATAGACATTATGCTTTGATGTCTGCAGAAAAACACTCCTTTCACATATCTTCAGGCTTATTATTGAAGTCAACAGGCAACTTCTGTCTTGCCAGTATAAGAAAATCCTTTAACTGTCATTGTACCAAGCTCTGACTGCAGTCTATTTGATCTCAGGAGTGCTCATTGGATACATACACCACAGCTTAGAGTTGCCCTCTACTGCAACTCTGATTGTTTGCAATTTTAGCAAGTTGTATCTGGACCAAGCTCTCATATTATGAAGTAATCATTACATAATGTATCTTACACGGCAATTCTATCAAACCACTGATGTGCCACTGATCATCAATTGCAGCTGGAGACGACATGCTGTCTTCCTTTCTCTAAAATACCAAGTTTATGTATGGTATGTTGGTGGGGTATGTAATCATCAAGAATCAGGTATTGGAAGAAATACCACACACTTCCAACAGAACACATGTACAGAAATACTGATGGTCAAAATAGCTATAATCTAATGAAGCAACTCCATCACAGCAACCAATTTACCTTAACTTTTTTCTCCTCTTTCTCTTCTTCAGTCTAGCAACATAGATAATGCTTGTTTCATTTGTTTCTCAAGGATACTTTTGCCCTGCGACCTCGTTGTATAGCGGTACTTGACATATTTTATTGAGAAATCTGATTAACATGACATTTGATCAACACATTTGTGAAGAAACTATTATTTTAACTTTGATAGTATTTCAGCGAAAGCCATTAGACGAACAGAGCCTATTAATATTTACCAAAGGAAAGAACTCCATCGTAACACGGTAAACACAAAACTTCATTCTGCAGGAGATAAATATAGCTCATGACATCACTTCCGCTATATTTTTGGCACCAAGAATATGCAGATGACTTAGTTCAGATGGAGTGGGAAGGGTCATATATGAAGTGTAATTGTTATAGCAGGTAGGGGTCAGACAGATTCCAGGTTTTAATGTTAATAATTCTGTTGAATAATGCTTACACAGATTCGATGCATGTCGTCTGTTTCAAAAAAGCAAACAAACCACTTCGGCTGTCGATTTACATACAAAATCACCTCTAAGAGCCATGTCTAGTGTGCAAAACCGGAAATACTGATTTGCCATGGTACAATGAATGCCGCGATACGAGGTCCAAGTATATATAGCAAGCAAGCATTGTAATACTGTATCTTTCTAATAAATCAAAAAAAAGGCAGTAATTGTAAATTCAAGGTAATAAATAAGCAGAGCAAATGCTTACTATCAAGCTATATCAGTGATATTTATATATTTAACAGTAGTTACAAAGCTGTAGCAAACTAAGAGGTTCTACAAGGTGAAAATTAAAAAGTCTGACAAAAATACCTGATCGATTCCATTTTCCACTTCTTCTCCCTAGGAAAGCAATCAAGTCTGAATGACTTTTTACGTGAAGCACAGCCGAACAAACCATCACCAAAAAACAATATCACTGGAATATCTTCTTCTTTTTTTAACACAGCTGACAAGCCATTTTGTGTTTTCATTCACTTCATGACCTTAATACAGTGATAACCACTCCTTTTCCTGTCACCTAGATCTTCTTCTACTAATTGAGTAAAATGTTTCTGTTTATTTGTAATTGCTACTGGTGTTACTGGTCGAGTGAATGAGTTAATCTATAACTTGATGTTTCCAAGTACATGTGGTCTGTGCACTCACTAATTAATGAGCCTTCAGCAAAATAACATTCAATCACAAATCCCAGAAGAAAATAACTCTAGAAGTCTAATAAGCTGCTAATAATAAGTATACAAAACATGTACCTTCTCCACCTCGTCCTGTTTCTCCTCTTCCTAAACAACAAAAGCATGTCTCTCTTTAATTAAAATCCCAAACAAAACATTGGTTGCTTTACGATGACATCTACATCAAATGCTAGAATGATTCAGCAACTATGTATCTTAGGATGCTCTTTGTCAAGATTTGTTGATATGCTAAAACTAATTTTACTAGAAAAGCTAAATATGCTGGAGAAAGCACTAGATGAACATCACAGTCCAATTTCCATGAAGCATCTACCAACTACGAACACCATACCAAACCTGTGCCAGATAATACATATTTTCAACACAGATGTATGGATGGTCCTAGGCAGTATTTACAAAGTGTTCATATATTTATCACAGTGTGCATTTACATACTGAGGTCTTCATAACTGTACTGAGATGTTGATAACTGTATTCAGGTGTTCAGCTCTGTAGTTAAGTGTTCATGTATAACATATTACTCTATGCAGAGGTGTTACTATATGAATATTTTTTATCAAGGCAAGTAAGCAGGCTACTGTCTGGTCTTCATATTAAAATATTGAAATACTAAAAAATTACATATCATTGTACAATACTAACAACAAGGCTACTGTAAGGTCTTAAGATTCACTTGAGCGAGTGAGTGACTTTAGCTTATGCTGCTTTTTAGAAATATTCCACCAATCATGTCAGAGTACACCAGAAATGGACCTCACACACTGTGCCCATGTGATCAATAGAACTTGGGTCTTCAGCAAGACAAGTGAATGCCTTAGCCACTAGGCAACTCCACCTTCAGTTTCAAATATTCCAATACTGTCAACAATGTCACTGAAAAATACATATAGGTGTGCAGTCAGTCTTGGACTGAATGAGTTTGGTTTTATGCCGCTTTTAGCAATATTCCAGCAACATCATGGCAGAGAACACAGGAAACTGGCTTAGCACATTATACCCATGTGGAGAATCAAACCTCGGCCTTCAGTGTGACGAGCCAAAACTTTCACCACTAGGCTACTCAACCGCCCCTAAAAATCAACGTGGAAAGTATTCTACAACTACAAGCAGAAAAAATACCTGGTATGTTAGCTCCTCTTCAGCTCCATTTTGTTCAACCTAACAACACAATTTATGATTTCAGTCAAAACTCCACGAAAACTGTTCTACTATAATGAAAGTGTAAATATTTCTACCACACTTTCAAGCTTACCACTTTCACTATTTTTTAAACATATATTGATATTCAGATTATTGACCTCTTCAAATCTGTTTTATTTATTTCTCTATTCATGTACCACTTTTCTGTCATTACTTGTCTGCCAAGAAAAGGGCTGGTGAGGGTTTTTTTCAACTACTCTGTTACAGTTGTGCTTAGGAAATAAACTCATTTTCTCTGTCTTTTAACAACAATGGTATGTAAATAATCAAGTGAGGCTCAGAAAAATCCAGTGATTGATACTCTCAGCAACAGCCCAGCCTTCTGATCATGCCACAGAGTGTAACCACACAAGCCATGAAAACTAATGTATGTTACTAGGTATTCACTAGATATGTTGTAGACTACAGGCATGAAGAGCTTTACAAAGTTCCTTCAGTAGCTCAAATTCCTTTCTAAACACATTTCTGGAGATAAACATCTACAGAAACTAGTGGAAGCATCCAACTGATGACAGCACACATAACTCTACACAGCAACAGCAACTACCTCATTCTTCCATAATCCTTTTGATCCTATTCAGACAAATAATCTTGACTTATCTTCTCTTCTATCTAACTCAACATATATCTTTGTGTTATCACATAAGGCTTGCATGCAGGGCATTTATAGTGATGTTCTTTACAATAACTCTATCCAAATCATATCTAACGTAATGTGATTTAGTTTGGTATTCGTAATGTTTAGAAATATAGAAAATGTCTAAACTTTAGTCTTGAACTTCATTAATCTTAACCATTGTGTTATTACGATATGACTTTGTTTGACATCTACATATAATATATTTTGTATTTATTCAATACTGCATCTGCCATGTCTTAAGATGCATCTGCTACAAAGCAGCAGTCAAACACAGCAATCCAAACACCTTTATTTCTTTGCTTTCTTCTTCAGCAACTCCCTAACAACACAATCATTTCCATTTTCGGGAGAGGTTTAAGTTTATTATAACATTTTGCAAACGGCTGAAACCTATTGAAAACTGCAGTAGACAAACACTAACTACTTTGAGACATGCTTTGAACTTGTTTAACACAGTCAAAAGCACAGAAATAATGACAGTAATTTTTTAAGATAACAGCTGTTAACAGATAGGCACATCAATCATGTGACCATTGATAACAGTTGTTAACAGATGAGCTCTTCACTTGCAAGAAATTTGTCAACCTTTGCCAATGGATCAGAATATCTCTCAACAAAACGGCAAGCCTTTACAATTTCAGTCATTTAAGAGCAGTCAAAAAGCAGTTCACAGCCACAATCCAGTCCGCAACCCATTATACCTTTTCCACATTTTCTCCTTCTGCTTCCTAACAGAAAATATCAATATTTTAAGAAATGAAAATGAATCAAAACATGAACCAACAGTTTCTTCTGAATAAACAAACTTTTGAGGAAAGATGTCTGATGTAAACGTTGATGGATCAAATGATCTTTAAAACAAACTGCAACACAGAGAAATTATCATCAAATCAACAAAAAAGGTTTTGTCTATACAAATAGATACACAATCTCTGCAATATAATATTGTAAAGACAAAATCACAGCATACAGGAGAATTGGCATTAAACATAGATGTTAACTACCTGCATGCAAACTCACAAATGGAATTACTGATATCACCTGTCAAGATTTTGATGAAATGTGTTCAAACTTATATTTGTCAACCTAATCTTCTTGAAGACTTGGACACTAAGGTCAAAGTAACAGCTCATTAATTTTCAAACATGTTATGTGTGTATCAGTAGTTTGTTCTTCCATACCAAAATGATATTGAAATGATTTGATCTGTTGAAATCTCCATAACAAAGTTGTATAATTCACTGTTTATTCAGTCTTGTAATCTGTAATATTTTCATCAAACAATTCTGAATATGGATATATCCACATGCATACACCCTACTATTTACAGTTTCCATTTCTTACTGAACATACTGAGAATCAGATCTTCTTGTTAACATGCCACTCGCTATCAATATCTGAGGTTTGGGTGTGGTGGCAAACAAGTGAATTGGGTCTAATGCTTGTTTACCATTATGGTAGAGGGACACCAAGGTTCACACTTTCTATCAATGAAGGGAATCAAATGTTGGCTTACAGTCTGACAAGCCAACTCTTTACCCACTTGCCTACTCTACCACCCTGGTTCAGAAGGAAGGCTCGGAACTCAGAAGTGAGAGACATGCTCCAAATCTACAGATTCAGCTAATGGTATGTGCAACTATGAGGTGGGTCTATCAAACCAACACATGTACCTCATCCTTTTTGTCTTCAATTTCTTCTCCCTAACAACATATTAGTTGATCTCAGTCGAAGGAGGGCTAAATCATTCAATGTTATTCAAAGCATACTGAAGATGATCATCTAGAAAAGTAACAGCCCTGACTAAATGGCAAGCTTAAATATGCTACAAACATATTTGAACAAAATAAGCCACAATTGTTAACTTTGATATGGTCAAATTCTATTGTTAAAGTCAGTCTGATATGATCATGTTAAGTATCTGGAGAATATCTGACACTGACAGCAAGGTAGACAGATCTAATAAGGAGAATCTTGGTTAATTCAAATGACTGTCAATGATTTGATGGATATACACAAGATCTTTTCACTGCTTTTATATCTCAACAAAGGAGAAAATACCTTTTCCTTTTCCTCTTTTTCTTCATTTTCTTCCTCCTAACAAAATAATGACAATTTGTCTGCACATTGTTACAAAATGTCATTTGACATTCCACAACCCTACCAGATTTAACCTACAGAGATGAACTGAGCAAATTAATATAATCCAAACTTTTCAGAGTATGTATGTATGAACCAGAATTTCCAATGGTCAGTTTTGTGAACAGAGATCCCTCTCACTTTGAGACAAGGATATGCTATTGACCATGTCAAGAGACTGAGCACCGACTACATTTCATGATTTGTCAATTCATTGCTGGCACCTATTCTAACCTGAGATCACCATGTGATGTGTCAATTCTGATCACTTTGAAACATATGGAATTATCAATCTGGTCAAAAGTCCTCAACACTACCATTACATGAAAGTTTATACTTTTAGTTTTACTGTTTTGTAAGGGCAACATGCACAGGTCCTGGATCTAGAGATACCTTTTCCGCCTTTTCTTCCTCGTCTTCCTCCTAACAATACAATCATCAATGAGATCACAAACATGGTTATTTGTTTTGATTATAACAGTATATAATGTCTGGGTTGCAATAGATACTGAGGTCTCCATTTAATTGTAAAATGATACATGATCCTTGCACAGTAACTGGGTAATGAATTGTGTTTCAAGGCATACAAATTTCTTGAAGTCATGAACAGTAATAGTTGGACTTTCCAGTATAGTCGAGTGTGTAAATGATTTGGGAGACTTGAACTGTTGTGCAATGCCACATTCAGTCATATTCCAGCTGTTTGGCGGCAATTTGGGACAGGTAGAGAACATCTTAACGAAGAGCGATGCAACACTCAGTAAACAGTAATAATCCCATGCATCTTACATAAGGTGTATCATAGAATATGTCACCTACAGATTTGTAAATGATCATTGCATCTGATTACTTCATTTGTATGAAATACATGTGCTCATAAGGAGTTCTTTGAGGTGTGTTTCCCACAGTAAAGCTCCATTTAGAAACATGATACTCGGAAGCAAATCAAGCAGCCCTTTATCCTATTTTACAGTGGGCAATAGATACTAACATATCATAGATCCTATTTGAAAACACTTTATTTCTACCTATCACATATGAACATTAACACCAACATACAACCCGAGCTAATGTAAGTGTAATGACAGATCATCAAATATTGGATGTGGTACTGACAAACAGGAATGGGCAGCTTGCAAAAATCAGAACAAATACCTTATCCTTTTTCTCTTCCTCCTCGTCTTCCTAGTAACATAATCAATACTTAAGAGTAATGTGAAATTATTTAAAACTTTCATGTGACTACAAAAAAATCAACATGTACAACTAAAACAGAAAGAAAATATTATAAGCATAAAACATAGTAGTGACCGAAATATCTTAGAATTTTTTATCACACCATATGTGCAAATGGTTTTATTTCAATAATCCTATCCATATAAAATGATTGTATAGAAACATTATACTACAGAAAAGGTCAACCAGACTTCTCTCTCTTTCTCTCGCTATCTTCCTCTTTCTCTCTCTCATCCACTCAAGCGCGCATGCACACACACACACACACACACACACACACACAGAGAACATGATCAACAAGCCAAATATTATCAGGAAGTCACACAATAAGAAGGCTAATGAAAAAGATTTTCAGGAAATTCTGAAAAATATATATGTACACACAGGTAATCATATTTGAAAATTCACATCAACTTGGAATGCACTAGGGTAGTAACATTTAAAATTTCACGTCAACTGGGAACTATTTGGATCCGACCACTGATAATGGCTAATTACCCTCACAAACCATGCACAATGTTAAAAATGCTGAACAGTGAAATATTGGTATTTACTGGCTGAATTACTTTTACATGTATTATCAAGAATTCATGTCAATGAGACTTGGGGCATGCTTGTTGTATGTGGCACATCTAATTCTACCTGCTAAGAAGGCAATCAAAACCACTGCAACAAAAATACCTCTTTCTTTCCCTTTACTTCTTCTCCCTAATAACAAAGTTATTTAAGACAATAAAATATCAATTACACCTATAAACTGAATTATATTTATAGAAAAAATACTTCATTACAAATTGAAGATTTTGTATTGTATCTGCACATATCTTCCAAACCATACACAGCCAAATACTGGTAGCCAATATAAGAGACTGGTACCCTATAAATTCAATCTATTTATTATGCCTAGGTAGCTGTAAATAGTTGGGGGTTGGTGATGTGGTTGTCAGGATGTTTGATGTCCCATCCATGGTTTCCAAAAAAATTCCAAAAATCTCTCTTAGCCACTTACGTTCAGTCTGTTATGTCTTCAAATGATTTGGAACAGGGTGATGTCATTCTATTTCAAGAAATATACATAGCAGAAAACACTGAACATTAGACTGATTACACACAAAATAAGAGTTAAGACATGACATAAAATTACATGAATGTAGACCACCAAATACCATGTCCAGAACCATGCCTGCATAAGTACTTTGGAATATTTGTTTACATTTTAGTAAATTTAGTGCATAAAACAGTCAATGAATTAACAACACATTTTCTGATGTTGTAAGCATTTGTAGATCACTGGACAATTAGAGCTGATCCCTGGAGCGAACTGTAACTGTTAGATATTATGATGATAAACACAAATGATCTTATAGCTACAATATTCATAGTTCTGATATACAAATATGTCTTGAAAATTTATAAAAACCTGAAAATGATCTCAGGAGCATGCATGAAAAATAATAAAGCTCTCAAACGTTTAAGATTGAAGCTGACTATTACACTGGCCAAAAGGACATTAGTATACGATGTTTAACTTCCATAAACAAATTCCATGTTGTTTATTTGTTCCTGATAACGCACGTACATAATGGCACCAGGTCAGAGGGATTTTCTGATAAATTGGGTTTGCAATACAATGGGCAGGTACATATTAATATCTTTTTATAGCAAGGGCAGATCAACAGTACATGGCAATCAACCTCAACAGAATCATTACAATAACTATAGAGAATTACTAATTATGGGATTTCACAATGTCTCTATTCTGTGATATCAAAATCATGAGAACTGCACCTGAAATAAGTCACTGTTCTATGCAACAGTCATGAGGAAATACTCTTTTAGCTTTCAGGTGTATTATGTGATTTCATTTCAGTTTACATCTGTAGGCTTATCTCTGTCATCACTGATCATCATGAATGTCATGGTCTAGGTATGTATAATTTTGTGGAAAACAATTTTTTCCCAACAACTAAGCCTTGTCAAAGTACAGGTATAGTCTATCATCAAGAATTATGACAAAATGATAACATACAACCACACAGTGACACACAAGGACATTTCATTTCAAAGTTTCAGGAATGACATGCATAATGGATACAGAGTTATCAAAAGGTTTCCACTGAAAAAGGATAATGTCAATTTACTGAAATTTGATGTTTCAGAACATTAACATATTTATATTGATATTTTATAGTCTGATCTTACTTCATTAGGAAAATACTGATCTAATGAAAAAATGGTGTGATCAATTTCATTGAATAACTCAACCAGTTACAAAGTAAAGTCTGATTCAGGATTCTATTCAATAATTTACTATTCAAAAAGACTTCATTTATAGCACTTAGACACAAAAGACTTACAGGTACTTATAATCTTTGGACTGGTCATGCTGATAAACTTTCTCCATGTTTCATGACATAATCACTTGGTGGTCCAAAGTCAGGGTATATTGAAGAAACACTAACAGAGGATTGTAACATCTCTTCATGCAATAAAGGCACTGTGAATGTCCTAGTGGAAAAAATGTGGGACACTCTCACACACAAAACAAATACCTCTTCCTTTTTTTCTTCTACTTCTTTTTCCTAAACAGAACAATAATAGACTCAACTTATATGTCATCAAATTAATAAATTTTCAAACAGAAGGTATAACTGTGACAGAATTCCCCTAACTATTTTTCGAAATATTGTCAAATTAAGTGTAAAACTACTTGAGAAGTAATATATCACAGGACAGTTGTACTTGTACAGGAGTGAGTGAATGCGTTTAGTTTTACACCACGCTCAGCTATGTTCCAGCTATATGGCCGCAATCTGTAAATAATCAAGTCTGGCTCAGACATTCCAGAGATCCACAGAATGAGCATTGACTGGTGCAGCTGACAACCGATGACAAATGTCAACCAAGACAGCGGGCCTGACCACCTGATACTGTTAGTCACATCTTACGACAAGCATGGGTACCTGAAGGTCAATATTCTAATCTGGACCTTCACTGGTTAGACAGATGTATGTAGAAATTACAAGTCATCGTCTGATCATACTGACTTTACATACCCAGTGATTAGGAAAGAGAATTTTGACAATGGGCCATTTTCAGAATTATTAGCCATTTTCTGAATTCAAAATGGGCCACTGCCCATTTATCGATAGTAAACTTCAAAATTTTAATGGGCCATTATTCATTAAAATGATCAAAATGTCCCATGGCCCCTGCCTTTTTCAATCCCTGCATACCTAAGTCTTTCTCCCTCATTTATATATTTCTGTTCACAATCATGTCTTGACATAACTGCAGTTTGTGACAAAACAGGAACTCGTCAGAAGCTCAAGTTGTCAGCTTATTTACTTATCATTCAATTGATAGCATTAAAATGTCTTAAAAATATGGTCAAGCCAGGTTCTGGCAAGTGGGTTTGGAGCACACTCTGCATTTATAGGCTGACGAGTTGATCATGAGTTTTCAAAGAAAACAAAACATATTTCAACAAACATCAGCTAATACAATCTAACTGAACATAATTAAGTCAATGCAGGTCAGTTATTCAGGAAGGGGAACCACAGCAACATCAACAATACCTCATCCTTCTTCTCCACCTCCTCCTCGTCCTGGTAACACAAACATCAACACCATCATACATTTGTATGTTAGCCCATCAGTGGTTTGTGCCGCACTCAGCAGTATTTCAGCTATATGACAGAGCTCTGCAAATAACTGGACCAGACATCATCAATTTTGCAGAAGGGATCTGATATCATGCATCAAAATAGTTAGTTAGTCTTGATCCCATTACTTGATCCTTTGACAAGCAGGAGTTGATGAAGACAAACTGTACTTGTGGCTGCAAAAGCAGGGGACTTTGACGATGGGAGAATGTTGAAGACAGTATTTCCAGCTATGTCACAGTGGCCTTAAGGCTCTGATGACAGCCAGTCAGCCAATACCCACAGAGGTGAATGTGTGAGTTGAATATATTTCGCCCTTGTTTCAGTTATTTCAGAGGATGTAATTTGAAGTGGGTGAAAGTTTGAATTAGAGCAGGTTATTCATCATTTGGTAAAACAATGACTTTGTTATGGATGTTGAAAAATTAAGGACAAATTGCAAATTTGAACACATGACCACTGGTTCTTCCACAGTAAACAGACGTTTCTTAAAGGAATGAGCCTACTGTTTAGTCATCTTTATTTATGTAACAGTATAAGGTATCCTTGTGACAGCTACTACTGCTACAGTTGTAAAACACTGAAACCACTGTTTCATCAATATGTAAAGAACAAGTTCTCAGTAATGCATTATCAGCAAAGTCTCTGAAATTAGAAAATCTTAATAAAATCAACCAACTCCATTTATAATGAAAGATCCAAGAGGGACAAAGAACTGCATTATTCAGGACAAAAATCACAAGTGAAAATACCTTGCTTGAGGGATTTGTATGACAGACTCTAATACTGCATGCATATGGGGAAAGCATAGAAATTCAGAAGTCAGATATGTCATTTCCCAGCATGCCTTGCTGACAGTGAAAATATGACAGTGAGATTCCAAGTCATCATGTCTCGACATGGCAGTATATATATTTGAGTCTTATAATGAAGTTGTATTTATTTGACACAATTAGTCACTTTTCTTTCCTGGAAATGAACAACATATATAGCTATTGTATGATGAAAACTATTTGAGATGAAGGAACTATTGAACAATACTGAAAATGGTCTGTGAGATAAGGTGATGCCACAAAACTTGGTGAAGACGACCTACAAAATACAGTGTCATCATTAAAAAGATTAAGTCTGACATGTGATTGTCTTTGAAAACCAAAACAAAAAAAAACCATTGCAGCAACAGACATGACAAGGTACATTAATGCATGTGATATTAACTCTTTTAACAGCAGTGAACATCTATAAATGACCTGTCAATAGAAAAGTAAATACCTCTATCTGTGCTTGAGATACTTCAATTTTGTCAGCCATCTTCAGAAATACATATAAACTGTTTTTCTCCACAGCCTCATAAAACTGATCATAGCCCTGCAAAAAAAAGAGAAGTACTTACGCATTTTTCATACATGCAAGGTTTTACGAGACGCAGGATTCCTGCGAATTGGACACAGAAATTTGATGAAACTAAAATCCAGTGCGTCCTTATGGACGCAATATATGAAAATTAATTTAACAAAAGATTTCTCAAATAATATGTACGGTTGAATATTTCCCAAATTCAGTGGCCTTCTGCTCGCTAATGTGATGCAACAATAGTAAATACTTTGGTTTTCAAGGCTTTGTATGAATAACATGTGAGGTGATTCATTTAATGGTGGGCGTTGTTCGAGAGCTCTAAACATCACAATATAATTGAACCCTTGCCAAGAGTATTTTTATTATCCCAAATTATGATGGACAAAATCAAAATATACTATTACTTGATCATGTTTATAAATGTTACTGATAAACGTTTTTCCCTACCACTTTCATAATTTCATATAAAGCACTCAAAACAGTAGAATTTGTAATAGAAATGGATCTTGGCCTTAGAGTGTATTGTAAGTGAATGAATTGATATGTTTGTCATCCATGTACGTGGCATGCTGGTATAAAAGAATTTGATACTGTCCATTAAGTTAAACACCTAGTCTCTCAACTGGATTCCTAAATGATTCCTTTGTATGCTTATATAGTTGACACATTTTATCAGGGTTTCTAGGATATTTACCAATAACTATTTAATATGTCCATAAGATATTTCTGAAATGTGGTTATAAACCATATGAATGTGCCATGCCACTTTAAAAAGTTATGATAATGTTTTTATGTTCCACAAATCTCTATCAAGAAAAATTACCATGGAAGCCAGTAGAACATTTCCCCATTACTCTGAGTTCGTTAGTAATCCTTCTTGAATGAAAAAAGATGTTTACATTTTCTACAATGTGTTTTACTTCCAAGCTGACACAGATTTGATAATGTTTCAAGGATTACAATCTGTACACAAAGGTAAATACAAGTACTCAAAGGGGAAAACAATCATTGGGGTATTTCTTTGCTCTCAGCATAAATTAGTCGTTTTAGGCCATAGGACCTATATGAAAGTTCAAAGTGAACTCCATTAATTTTTGAAGTGACATAATGACTTACACCACAGTACTGATCATCACTAAATATCTGTGGAGGCAAAGGGTACTTCATTCCTTCCTTTCGCTCTGCATTTGCTCTCATAAACTTCCTGTCTTCTTCTCGATTGGGGTCAGAGATGTCGATTGTCTCCATGGGAATACTCATACTGGACAGAATGTCTGTCACATGCAGCATCTCTTTTTTAAGCTAAAAAAGAAAGCAACAATGGCAACATTCAAGTATATGAGGGGATATCAAAAAGTATTGAGCCTCAACTGGACAATATGAAAGCAACTGTTTTTATTTTTCTACATAATATCTGTCAACCTCAAGCAAACTGGTTTGCTATGTTCCAGCTTCACGATCCACATTATGTTTGATTTTTTATCTTGGTACCCTCCCCCCAAAAAAACACACAATGTCTCCAATTAATGCATCATTAACTTCAGGAAACTAAATATGCAAGAAACATTTTGCGTGTTTGAGGTAGGTAGAAGTCCACTAGAATTGAACTTAGATATTAAAGTGCATAAAGAAGCAATTTGAAACAGCAATTGCTTGTGCAAATGAATCTTCCAAATGATGTTATCATAAGGACATAACTGATTCTAATGTCTTCACTATTCCTACATGATGCCAAGGCTTTAAACCAAATACTGAATGGCCACACAAGTGTCAGCTCCCAATATTTTGTAAACAGGCCAGCTTGAATATCTGGACCCAATGTTTTTGAAAGATCAAAATTGGGCTGTCCTTGAACAACAGACCGTCTAGATCTAACTCAAGCAATCCAAATTGTTGGTTGTTGATTATGACAGGAATTCAGCCATTACCATTCTGAATATATTTTATATGATATTATCTGAAGACATACCATTATACCAAGAGGTACCATTTTTATTTTCTGCAATTATTTTACAAATATTATACCCCAATGTGTTGTGATGACTCATATCTCATGAACCACATTACCCACATAATGCATAACTTTGGGAATGACTTTGCTAATGATCCCTTCGAGATAAAATGGTAACTGTACAAACACTGGATATCGCGAATCAGTCTAAGTTAACTTCGTCTCAGTGTATTTCGTTACACTCCACCACTGAGTCTAACAAAACCTAGTTGAAGGTCGCGTCAGGTAACCTTTGAGCACCAATGACAGTCCAATCAAATGCGAGACGGTTAAATAGATTTAACCAATCAGACAACAGCTACTATTTAGGGATCGGAGGGACTTTCAAAATATTCAGGTCACCGACACAGATCTCTCCACAAACAAAAATCAGCATATAACAAGGTTATTTGACCTTCAGTAAATACGCTTTGGGGTTTCTGTTGACATGGTTACCATTAGCTAATATTTCTGCAAGACAACATCCTTGAATATTGTCAAAAACACTATTTTCAGCGACTGTTTACTCACCGTTGTCATGGCTGTACATACACCGTGTGCATCATCCGGAAGCGATCGTATGCTAAATAACATTTGGAATCGTTCGGGTACAAACCTTTTCGAGATAAAAAGTTCAAAAGGTATGTGCGAATGTGCACTTTCGCCATTTGGTAAGCTGTGTTTTGATTGGTCAGTCTCAAAGGTTACCTGATGCGACCTCCCATAAGGTTTTGTTAGACTCAGTAGTGGAGTGTAACGAAAAGTACTGAGGATAAGTTTACTTAGACTGTATCACGAATATAGTTGGGCTCACTACTTTTTTATATCATCTTGTTTAACACTGAAAAACAGCAAAGAACATTTATGATAATGTATTACAGTCCCAATCATAAAGGTGTATATCAGGGATATAGAAATAATTGCCTATGTAAAACACTCTGAATCAGCTTGGCAAAACATGCTGAACTCATCTGTTGGTTACATTTTCTAACAGCTCTGAATGTAATCATATCATTATGAAATTTGCCACTGGTCTGAATCCCAGGTTTGGAAACATTCTGTTTGGTCCAGCGAGCTAGATTAGTAGCACACAATTTTCTATATTATAATCATGATAATACAAAAAACTACAGACAAGTTGAGGCACATGGCCGTAACAAATGTAATAAAAATCAAATTCTAGTAACATTTCATTTTCAATTAGACAAGTCCAATCAGCTCAATTAATTATCATGATTAATGTTCATATAAATACACCATCTACTGAAAATGATGGTCACGCCTCAAAACCAGATTTTCTCTGCAGACTTCTACATTGACTATTATCATGATTTTGAGCTTTTTTAAAGACAATATTGCAAGAATTTAATCAGGTGAGGCTTCAGACAAGTGTTTTAAGTCACTGATTGGTACAGTTTTACATTAATAAATCTGGCCAGATCATCATCATCATTAGGGTTCTCAGGAATAGACCTTGTCAAACGTCCATTTGTCAGAGGTTGTAATAATCTGGAATAAATAGTTGTTTCATATAGAAATGCACTTATTTTCCATAACAGCTAGTTTGCAGACTAGATGGATATAAGAAGTGGTTTCTAACTTACCGACCCTGATCACTGCTCAGAATATGAGTATATCTAATAGCTAACATGCAGGTGATAACAAGGAACCCCTGGCCCTCAATCCCTTGCCATTGGTCACATTTGCATGCTGCCTTTACTTCTTAAATACCTCTTTAAATTGTAACCAAATTATAGTAGGTGCATAAAATACTGTACCAGCAAAACAACCTTTAAAGATATGTTCTGGGTTTTGATGTGCAATGATGCCCTGAATTAATTCCAGCACAGAAGTGAACTACTGGAACCACTGCTGTCTTAAAGAGCTTTGATAAGCCTTCAAAATTCAGAAGAGTAACAGAAAACGCCATGTGTTGGGCATTTTGATGCGGTACCATTACTTCTGATAACTGACATGAGCAAGACCAAAATATTGCAGTACATCCTTTATTCACTCAGAGATTTACCCTTCATTCTATTATGAATTATAACCAAGAGATAGGGCACCAGGTAAAAATAATAAATATATATTTATGCAGCATTTATTGCCAGTTAGGTTAAACTACTCAAGAACCCCCTTGGGTAATGAACTGTAGTAGCTTGAAGTCTGGTTGCTTTTCATGACAGACACCTTGTTGATACAAGCTGGTGTGGACACAAGATTTACACTGTTTACTGTGTCCTGACTGAAAACATTCTTTGAAATGTTTTGGGAAGGTGTCACTTTCTGAAACAGGTCCTGGATGTCACATTTTTTTTATATTAAGTGTTGCTTTTAATTCATGTTTCAAATTCAGCTTACTTGAATAAATGTAACACAAATAAAGAAATAGCTCTGTAAGCAAAAAATTAAGGGTCATTTCAAAATTGTTTCCTCACATAGACAGCAACATATACTTGAAATTGTTGGGCCGAAATGTTCGCCATGTTACCAGTGTCCGAGAGACATCACTGACACCAATTATTATTCCGTTATTTAGACTTGTGACACAGTGATTATTGATGAGTGCAAACACAAGATCTAACTTCTAAACAGGAGTCAAACTTAAGGTGAAAGTTATGGTAGTGATCAAACAGTCACATAATGTAAGAAATTATGTATACAACGCTCAAAGTTTAGGTTCAACTACTCAACAGTTTGCTAACTTTTGTAAACAAACATTGTCTGGTGTCATTTTGACATAGCGAAATGAACGAGTGGGTGTGGCTAGTTTTGTTGACATATTTACCTGCGTACTGCTGCAAATGTTCGTGAGGTAGACCTTGATCACCATCTTGTCAAAAATTTGCAACTTTACTGGAACGAAGTAGAAAGTCAAATGATCAAGCGATATTGGGCACCACCCGAAATTCCTCGATGATTCCGATTATGGACAGATTAGAAGCTGTAATCCGAAACTACCCCAAACATCCGAGACTCTCCAAGCGGCTGCTTCTCGTGACGTCACAGGAAATGAAGCAACGTAGAACACATGAGATTGAACGCACAAACCCATGACGTCATATCATACCAGCAAAGTTGTTGCCTTGTTGCTTGGCAGATAAATAACAAAGTGCATACCGGTGAGCACGTTGATAGAGGTTTTCTGTCAACCTTCTCTTATCGGATTCATGAAAGATGTACCTTCTTGGTAAGGCGTGTTTTAGACTAATGGCGACGATCTGAAAGTGGTTTGACAAATGTATGTATGCAGATTTTGTGAAAAGGAACCTCAGTGTCGACTTGCACACAAATCTGAGGAGACACTTGTCAACAACTGCATTATCACTTTTGCCACCTTCATCTTTAATGTAGTATCTGATAGTTCTGCTTGTCTGCACATCTTTACAGGTAGATACTATGGCATGTGTTTGCATTTCGTATGTTGATAGAGCTATGTTGTTAAAAAAATGCATCTGGAATGATCTTCATTCACTGATGATTCAGTCGATCAATTAAAAATGACAGACCAAGATGACCAAATAGATCTATAGTAAGTATAATTTTTAATACACAACTTTTACCTCATTGGTGAGTTTATTCTCAACATTTGAAACTTTGTTTATTGTGGGCTTAACAGCCATGATGATGCGAATTTCATGTATCACCAATTGGTCATACCAAGACTCATACCACAAAGTCAGATCTCCAAACTATTTTTCTTAAAGAACAGTGTAGAAACAGGTAACCGGTCAAACATAAATCTGTGGGAAATGTCAGTGTGAGGCTACTGTTATTGATGTTAATGTGATAAACAGTATGTTGCCATCAGCAATGATGACACAGAAGACGTCTGCAAATCTATACATGTAATTGCCATAATCAACAACATGATCAATGGCTGTACAATATGTATTTTTCAGGTTATTATTCACTAATGATCCTGAGCATTCTTTTTGTAAAAGATCATTAGGTAAACTGTATAGATGTCTTATCTTTCTTTGCCAGCAATAAATATAGAATAGCTTGTGTGATGTTACTATTAATCACTATTGTCCCTGGTGTCTGTACATTTGGTATAGTGGTTTTGGTGAGGGTTTTGTTTTATCAGGCATCAAAGTATGTCAGCTTTGTTTGAGCCTTGGTATACTTTTGGAACATGTCATACATAGATTATATTAAATGACCTTTCATGTAATACTATTTTATCAAACAAGTGAAAGATTTAGCATCAAACTTGCTTTCGCTCATTTGATACAAACTCATTCACTTGTTTGATAAAATAGTATTACTTGAAAGGTTTTGGTGAGGGTTTTGTTTTATCAGTCAGGCATCAAAGTATGTCAGCTTTGTTTGAGCCTTGGTATACTTTTGGAACATGTCATTCAATGATGCTTAGATCCCAATTTATGATTCTAAATACATAGATTATATTAAATGACCTTTCATGTAATACTATTTTATCAAACAAGTGAATGAGTTTGTATCAAATGAGCGAAAGCGAGTTTGATGCTAAATCTTTCACAAGTTTAATAAAAATGGTATTTCACAGAAGCGAGTGTATTATTCTGTTTATTACTAGCCAACACAAATTTATAGAAACTGCAGTGAAATTGCCTACGGTGTGATGACTGTCCCCTTCCAGCAAGTCAAACTTTTTCCAAAAAATCTTCAGGATGCTGAAAATCATTTATTTATATATTCTGTACTGTAACACAATGTCTACAAGTAATGGCTATATTTTCAATATGGTAATATGCAGATTTATGTTTTGTACCAGGAAATTAAATTTAATGGTGAAGAAAAATCAGTGTTTTATGTGTTATTTAATTTGTGCACCATAAGTTTCGCCTGACATCAAATACTCAGATAAAGATTTTTCCATTTTTTAGACTCATTTCTCTTCCACCTGAAGATATAGAATTTGCCTTTAAACCATCTCATATGGTGAGATGTGATGATGACTGTCGTAGATATGTGTTAGGGAATGAAGAATACTTTCCTCAATAAATGTGCTTTGGTTTCTATTCCTTTTTGTTCAGCCAATGGCCATGCATTAGTAACCCAGTTGACTTCACAATGGGGCTTGACAGCTCCTTTCTTGGAAGTTAATGTGCTTATTTGTAAAGTTACCTGGACAGCCTGGGGCACCCTGGTGTTGTGTCATATTGAGTACCAGCAGTAGAACAGGGCCATTGTCAACTCTTGTTCCAAAGATATAGAAGTATCTGAATGACCTACAAAGTTTGGAATTTGTCCTGTTGTAGTGAAATACCAATTGTTAGATTTAGCTTAAAACAAACATGTTACTTAACTGTTGCACTGACATTTAAAACATTAATAGTAACTGAGTCTTTAAGATATTGATACACCAATGCCTTTAAAATACTTATGAACTGTTGCCTTTAAAAGACTGATACACCAGTGTTTACGAATACTGTCTGACCCTCTGACAAATCTGGCAGATTCATCAAAGGTTAGATAGAAGTCTGCAACTAACCAGCCCTGGTGTCTGACTGTATATTTCACTATGACTTTGACTGAAGTCGTCACATGCCCTATTTGTTTGCTGTTTATAAATTTAAGTATAATTTCAGTGCAGGTCATAAGAAATGTTAAATGTGAGATTCTTGAGACTAATGAGAGGCACTGAAATGTGTGTATAATTTTTGTTCTGTGGGTCCTGTGAATTTTCAGTTGGTCAGACAGACTTCTGAAACTTACAGGACCCAATGTCCTGTTACTTTGAAACACCATTCATGAACACTGATACACAAGTGCCTTTCAAAACTGATTCACAACTGACAAATAACTTTGAAATATCTGTACATTGATTCCTTTAAGATGCTTAAAGACACTCCGTTGTACTTGTAGCTGGTAACAGAAAATGGCCTCAAACAAGTTACAGGTAAAAAGGTAAAAATGTATTTAGGTTTTGAAGAGGTCAATTTTATTCTATTCTTTGCATGCCAGAAAACTGACAGTGTTAGCAGTCCCACTGTTAATGTATGTTGACTGAAATTGTTGATGTCTTTGGGTGTTTGACCTGTAGTATTCAATAGACTCAGGTTGTCAGGGGTTAGTCTTAATTAACTCTGGACAATGAACAACACAGAACCTTATCTTGAACTTAAAATGGTATTGATGCCTGCTCTTATGTACTGCTCAGTGAAACATGAATTTCACTTCACACCGCATGGGTTAATCATGAGTTGTGTCAACACGGTACAAGCTGCATGCTTTTGAACAAGACAGATATATCTAAGTATCTACGTATATGTTGTGTGGTATCTTTACCCTGTTTATGCCTACTAGAACAGCAATATGTCTCTACTGTTAAGGAAAAATGTGCTGATGCAATGCATGTTTAAGGTAGTTTCATAAGTGTTTTTGTGTTCTTTGTTACTCTACACCATCTCATGGTTTAAAAATGAAAACAGGTACTCTGGGATTTTCATGGGGTTAAAATCTTCACTCATCATGAAGACTTGAGCTTGATTCACCTCTTGTATTCATGTTTAGCTATAGTTCAGCCATATCAGAGTTGAAATGAGATGTGTGTGTTCAGCTAAATAAGACTTGTACATCACTCAGTTTAGGAGTTTGTGATGCTTTCATAACAGGAAGGAAGTATTGAATGTTTCATGATGTATGATTGCAACTAAAAAAATTACATAATTATACACACTGCCTTACTAACTATGCCCTTCTTTGCTAGTCTTAGATGTATCTATCTGATGTGTGATCACATTTAAAACAATCATAATTTTGAAATTTGGTAGTGTATGTATTTTTACCTTGATTTGTTAATCAAACTAACTGTTTGTGAGGCATTTCATGAAAGTCATTGAATGATAAGTACATATAATGTTGCATGGACATCACTGTCTGTAAAATATTATACCAATGTTTCCATATTGATCTTAATTCTGTTGTGAAGAAGGTGCTGCATGACAACAGATATAGATTTAGCACTCAAACATCACTGTAATTGTTGATCACAGATGCTGTTAACCATAGCATGCATAAAACTGTATCTTCTTTGCTATGAAATAAAAAGCAGCCTCACTTAAACAAAAACATATGTGTGGGTTAATTCCATGTGTCTAAACAGTTTAAATATTGAGATATCATCAAATGGCATTGGGTTTCACATCTGGAAGTATGTGCACTGCAATGATACAATGTGCCTCAACCAGATCTGATCACACATTGTCTTACAGTCACGCATGGCTGCCACTTGTAAATGGAGGATCTGCGTGTATGCAATCATTGATGCTATCTTGTTCAAGTTACAACAAAGCATAATCTGCCTTTGTTACAGTGTTCTTCTCCAGGCAGTGTAGAGTATTAGTGTCTGCTAACCCGAAACTTGCTAAGGTGTGGGATGGAACAGCAGCCCCACAAGCTGATATTTCATTGTTTGAAATTCATTGAGGTCGCAGTGGAACATTTGACATTTTCTACCACAGCATTTCATTCTGTTAATGTACAAAGACTTCACTGCATTGGTGTCATGATCTTCATTTTTCATTATCCCCCTGGCATGTAATGCAGGGGGATATAGTCGACACGTTGTCTCTCTGTCTGTCCGACCGTAATCATTTTCTCTCCGGAGCACAACTCAGAAATTGTTCAATATTTTTAGACCAAACTTGATAGATATAGTAGTCTCAGCCTGTGGTTGTGCCTTTTGCTATTTACAGATTTTTGCCATTTATATATTTTTTTGTTTTTCCATGGAACATTTTGGTGTTAGTTTTATGGTGAGGTGGGCTTCATTTCTGGAGCAGAACTCAAAAACCATTCAATATTTTTCTGCAAAACTTGGCAGATATATCAATCAGAACCTAAAGTGGTGCCTTTTGCTATGTACAGGTTTTTGTGATTTATTATTTTCTCGGTTTCCATGGAAACATGTCGGACACAGTCTCAAAAGTGAGAGGTGTGTTTTGTTTCCGGAGCGGAACTCAAAAGCTGTTAAATATTTTTCTCCAAAACTTGGTACATATATCAGTCAGAAGCTGAAGTGGTGCCTTTTGGTATTTACAAGGTTTTGTGATTTATTATTTTCTCGGTTTTCATGGAAACATTTAGGACATAGTCTCAAAATGGAGGGATGGGCTTCGTTTCCGGAGCAGAACTCCAAAACCATTCAATGTTTTTCTGCAAAACTTGGTAGATATATCAATTGGAACCTATAGTGTTGCCTTTTGCTATTTACAGGTTTTTGTGATTTATTGTTTTCTTGGCTTCCGTGGAAACGTTTCAGACTTAGTCTCAAAAGCGACAGGTGTGTTTCGTTTCTGGAGCTGAACTCAAAAACTGTTCAATATTTTTTTGCAAAACATGGTAGATATATCAGTGAGGACCTGAAGTGGTGCCTTTTGCTATTTACAAGTTTTTGTGATTTATTAGTTTCTGGGTTTCCATGGAAACGCTTTGGACTTAGTCTCAAAATGGAGGGATGGGCTTCGTTTCCGGAGCAGAACTCCAAAACCATTCAATGTTTTTCTGCTAAACTTGGTAGATATATCAATCAAAACCTATAGTGTTGCCTTTTGCTATGTACGGGATCTTGTGATGTATGATTTTCTCGGTTTCCATGGAAACGTTTTGGACCAAGTCTGAAAAGTGAGAGGTGTGTTTCATTTCCAGAGCAGAACGCCAAAACTTCTTAATATCTGTTAGTAAGACTTTCTAGATATGTGTGGCAGACCCGAAAGTGGTGCCTTTTGGTTTTTAAGGTTTTAGTGATGTATTATTTTCTTGGTTTCCATGGAAACCATCTCAGAATGGAGGTGGTTTCCATGGAAACCATCTCAGAATGGAGGGGTGGGCTTCGTTCCCAGAGCACAACTCGAAAACCATTTCATATCTTTCAACAGATCTTGGCAGATGTATGAGACAGATCTTGAAATTGTGACTTTGCTGGTTACAGATATATGGCAATTATAATTTTCATGAATTCCATGGAAACAATTCAAACTTAGTCTAAAAAAACAGTGAGTAACTCTCAGATTATTTGTCCTTTCAAACACGTTGGGGCGGGGGCGGATATGTCATCTTCTGATGACTCTTGTTTCATCTGTTGTATATGGTGTTTAGAAGAGAGGAAATCTCTTCACTAAATATTAGTGAAACTGTTTTCATAATTCCAGTTAACACTCCTTTTTCAGGAGGACCAAATTAAATTCCTTGACAGTGTTGAATTGTAGTTGTATATTCTGGATGTTATATAGTAAAATCAAGTCTTTGCAATGTGAGTGGGTATGGTTTTTTGCCACTTTTAGCAATATTTAAGCAATATCATGACGGGGAACACCAGAAATAGGCATCTCACATTGTACCCATGTGGGGAATTGAAGCCAGGTCTTCAGCCAGAAGCCTATGTGATGCATATATAGAATACACAAGCATGAGTCAATTTTTCATTTGTTGTTTCTTTAAGAATTTCGTCCATTAATCAATTCGTAGCTCCTAACTGACCAAAACCGTAAGTTTATTTAACCTGCACTCAGGAACCTGTCTCTCAAGCATAGTGCAATGTTTCATAGTTTGGGGTGTTGCCCTCTGAAGTTATTCACCTGCATTAAGGGAGAAAATATGAACTTATGAAATAGAAATACTGTATTGGAATACGCATTATATCATTACATTCAGATCTGTTGTTCACACTATAATCACAGTACAAATCATTGGATTATTTATGGGTCACCGACATTTTGCTGTAACATAGCATTAAACAGTAAATAAGCAAACATTTTAATAAGTCTCTAAAGCATTATATTTTTCTTGTAGTGCAAGTCTGATAGTGGTTGTGTGGCATCACACTCAGCTTGAGATAGTGGCCATCCAATGGGAGACAGGTGACAGTAAAGGGAGGCAACCAGGCAACACCAGCACCAGCTATGTCAAAGGACGACTATGATGATTACAGTGATGACTTCATCAGTGATGATGAGGACTTTAAGAGCAAGTCCAGGAACCAAGGGAAGCAAGGTGGTAAGTATCTTGACATCTTTAACCTATGCTGTCCTTTAACTTTCACTCGAACAGGTACTGACTTTAGTACGTAAAACCACACCAGTGATACATTGTGAGAGGATTAATAGCATTTGAATGTAAGGGATAGGTGCATGACCCTTTGGGAGGGGAATCAGAGATTTTTTATTCTCTATCATACTGAAAATTATTACTGTCCTTTAATGTAGACATATTTTGGGAGAAACCTTCACTCGCATGACCTTTTATCATCCTTAAGATATATTTGTCAAATTCTGATTGATTAATAGCAAAAGCATACAAAACCATGTAAGCAGATTTGCCAGGGTTTACAAACTGTAAACCCTGTCAAATCTGTCATGTTACACACTACACAGGCTGGACAAATGACCTTGACCTTAGATTGTGGCTGCCAAACAATTGACTGCTGCAAAATTTTAGACTTGACATATTCAATTATGAGTTTAAACAGAGTAATAAAATGTTTGCCATAATATCTTATTTGTTTGTGTCAATAAGTGTATAAAAAAGGGTAAAATGTTTCTGTATTTCACCTGTTAAACATTTAAACATCAAATTTGATTATTTTTATCAAAATTAACCCATCCCGAGTTATCTCCCTTTATAACTGTTCAGGAAATATGGTGAAACATTTTGCATCTCATTCAGCCAAATGTTGAATGTTGTTGTTTAAAGATAAGCTAAATTACAAGATCTTAAAGGTAATAAATTCATCACGTGCTGTTCTGAAAGGGTGTATGGGATTGTAAGACCCTTGTCACAAAAATTCCATATTTCCTTTGACTGCACCTCAGGAAATATGGAATTTATGAGGGTTTTACAGTCCTGCACACCCTTTCAAAACACTGTGGAACAAATGGTATATTTAGTGATTTGAGAATCGTAAATGTCACTTTGTGCTCTAAATGACAGTATCAGTCACAAGCTAAATCACCTCACACATAAAGAGAATAGCATGATCTCCATTCCATCATGACTAGCACTGATTAATGTTTGAAATCAGAACACTGAATAAAACAAGTTTGCAATGTTTCAGTAACTTTGTTTTAGATACTGAAATGCTTTTCTTTCTGATGAATGGAAACAGTGTTGTTAGTTACATAGATTACAAAATTGAAACCATTTTCATAACATTAATGCAATTGAAAAAACAACCCACCCCTACAGCATGTTACTGAATTTGACTCAGGCATGACCAAAGATGTCTGTTAATTGTCATTGTCATCTGCATCACCGAACTCGATAACTTCTGTCTACAGAAGGATTTATTGATCACCACACTGCTGTTTACAATTTTGAATTGCATAGACATGTAGGGTATTATATTTTAACTGGGACACATTTTCTGTAGATGGGAAGGGGTTTATAAGTTAGGATTAGCGACTGCACAAAACCTTTGAAGTATGTAGTCCACAAAAATATTATCTGTCAATGTATTTTTTTTTATTGTGCTGTTTATGCTCTCTCTCTCTCTCTCTCTCTCTCCCCCCCCCCCCCCCCCCCCCTCAAATTTAAAGATATTTTATGTTATATTTTTGCAACTTAGGATTTGATGCATGTTGTTTTCTTTTGATTTAGTAGAAACATTCAGCTAGATAAATGCTGAGTCATCTCAGTATTCGTCTCTCGGGAAATACAGGATTTTATCAGTCCCTCGTATTGCTCGGGGTATACAACCTTACCTTAATAAAACTGATTTCCCTTGACACGATGTGATGGTTTATCATATTGGTCGTCATTAAACCATTCTGAAATTAGATCAAAGCCATCTCCAAACACCTTGTAGAAAATACTGAGATGAAAATCGCTGATGTCCTATTCTGACAACAGTAGGTTCAGCAAGTGTAAATCACTGTAATGTATTAATATGTAAGTGCATTAGACCATGTTATTTGCATTCCTTTATTGTTAAGGTTGATATTGGTCAATAACCAACCAATCGAGTATCCCTTGAAATCATGCATGAATAAGTGATAAGTTTTCCAATATTTGGACACACTCCTAGAGTTTGTCAAGACTGAGTGAAGCGCAGAAGAAGTCATATTTCTGCATTCTTGACACTTCCAACATTTTATGACTCAGAAAAGAACAAACATTCAATTTGTGTTTATCTTTAGAGCAGTGTATTAATGTAAGTGAATTTTGTGGCCAATATTGATGTTGGATTTCCATCTTTTAATAATGATTATGGTTTATCAACGGATTAATTCATTAAATTGCAAAGAATCGTTTCATATTAAATCAAGTGCAAGTCTGTAGGCTTCTTTTGTTTACAAGAGATGCATAACAGTGTAAATTCAGGCATCATTACTGTTATCTGGAGAGCAGGCCCCTGTTTGCCAGCTGTGTGTAACTCCTGCTGGCTGTGCCAGAACTGTACACCCCATGTGCAGTCATTATCAGACTACAGTGAATGGGTTGTCATGATCACTATCAGTTAACAGTTCTATAAATGTTTCAAGTAGCATTCCAGTGATTAATGAAACCTTGAAAATCTACAGTACGAGGGGAATGAAAGTCTTGCGGCCTTTAAGATTATGCAATTTTGATTGAAGTTGGCTAATGAGTAATGATGCTGAAGGTCATCTTTTAACCTGTGATAATAGTATTTACTAACTGAAGTCTGTGCCACCATACAGGGTTCAAGATGTCAAGATCTGGCTCAGCCAGTCACTCTTCTCTAAAACTACCGGATTTAAGGAGAGACTCTGATGCATTCTGGACATCTGGTCGTGGCTTGACTCATGACCTGATACCCATGCAGGTCATCTCAACCCCTGCACCAGAAACTCCCATTCTGTCTGACAATGACAGTCAGGCCAGTTCACTGGATGATCATCCCAAATCTAAAGCTCTGGTTCCATCAGTTCATCAAAGTTCTTCAAGAGCTCAGTCTGCTTGTCACTCTATACGTCTGCAGAGTGCTCATACTCGTCGTATAAGTTTGTCGCGGGGTGTGACCCATACCCGCACCCCAGCTTCCCACCTGATGGCTGAGCTGACTGAGGAGACTGTCTCCTTAGGGGAGAAGGAGACACATGCTGTGCCCAGGGCAGTGAAGAAAGCACCTGCCCCTGCCAGAACAGGATGGAACAGAGTGGCGAACAGACTTCGCCCTCGGCAGTGTAATTTGAATTTGATGTCCATGTGTGCTTACCTTGGTGCACATTTCACATGAGGATTAATGTGCACTCACTCTGTTTGCAGTGTCAATGATAACCAAGAATATTACACATAAGGGTAGAAAGATCTTGTGTGATAAATGCATACAGAGGATACTAAATGACCTTCTGAGTGATACTATTTTTATTAAACTTGTGGAAGATTTAGTATCAAATGAGGGAAAGCGAGTTCAAATATAAATGGTATTTCATGGAAGTGAGTTTAGTACTCTTTATTACCCTTCAACATAATTTGATAGAAACTGCCTACAGTGTGGTTGTTCTCAGCTTTCCGTGAGTCACACAAGGTCTAATACCATTGTGACAGAGGTATTGGAATTATGACACCATAACTGCAGACCATTATGACATCATGAGTCTAGCGATATGACACTAGAGTAATATTGTTGTAAAAGTACTACAAAGCAGTGTCTTCCAAAGGCGAGTGATCAAATATTTACGCATGGTTTAGCATTTCTCAATGCTGATTGGTCAAATGAGGCTTAATAGTCAGGTAATATCTGATGCTCATGATAGTAATTTGTGATTTCATCCATTTTTATAAATTTGTAAGATTACAAAATATGAACAGTAGTTTGACTTATAGAAGGTTACTCTTTAGGATTTTCACTATATGTGGTTTTGCTTCTTTCTGGTTAGACTGTTGAACATCCGGTGAAGAATTGGTGGTCAGTAACCCATGCTTGTCTTAAGAGGCGACTAACAGGATCAGGTGGTCAAGCTTGGTTGCCAAATTATGTCATCATATCTCAGTTGCAAAGATTGATGTGCATGATGCTGATCACCGGATTGTCAGGTCCAGACTCACTAATTTAACAGATCGTCTCCACATGACTGGAATACTGCTGGGTGTGTTGTTAAATAAAAAGCAAACAAACAAGCAAATCTTTCTGATTAATGTATGGAGTAGCTGTCCTTCCTCTCCTTCATATATTGTCTGTAATTCCTCTTATCTAATTAGTTATTTTGAATATGCTGTGCAGGAGTGTGGACTGATTGAATCTGTTGACAGCATATTGGGACACCCAAGTTGTTGTGTGCCACCTTCACTGCAAGCTTATTATGTGTGAAGATTATTGAAATGCACAGCACTCCAGTTGAATGATTTGACTACTCAGAATTTATTTTTAATCCTCAGAATTTGGCAAATAGATGCTCAATGTTTGTGCAGGGAAAGCAGACCAAGTTTCCCATCACTCACTCATCTTCAAAGTTCTTCTTGCCACTGACCAGATTTTTTTTTTTTTTTTTTTTTTTCTTTTCAGTTGTTATATTGTCAATCCTATGGTTGTGTAACTGATGAAAGTTGCAAATGATGTAATAAATCAATTGATGGGGAAAATAACAGTTGTTACATTGAGGGTTATGAGCAAACGGTCTATTCCATGTCTAAAACTTGTATTGAATAGAAAAAGAAAATACAAAACACCAAGAGTCTACATGATATCAGTGAGGCCTGCCGATGCAGCAGTTTTTCAGTCTGAAGATCCATTCTCCTTAGGGTTAGATGAGTATAGTCATGACTGAAGCAATAACACATACTGGTCATTACCACTGTTTTGATAATGCCATGAAAACTGCAGCATGAGTTTCTACTTCTACATTCCTAGTGGTTAAGTTGTTCACTCCGCATCCCAAGACTTGGGTTTGATTCTTCATGTGGGAACAATGTGTAGGATCGTTTTGGGTGTCTTTCACTGTTATAGCTCTAGAATATTGCTGAAAGTGGGCTAAAGCCATCCTCAGACATTCACTTGTTTCACGTGTTAAGGACAGTTATCATTTCAGGTAACCACTAGGCTACCCTACTACCCCTTCTTTTCCAAGACAAGTGTGTTACGTGGGTGCATATGATAGAAAGAAAAGTCCTGTCTGACTGATATTTTATCTTAGATGAACTGGTGTGTGAGCAACATGTGCTGGTTATATAGAGTGTTCTCCAAGACAGTAATGTCAGCTGTTCGTAATATTGTTATTATGTATTATGATTAAATATTTGGGACATTTAATGTGTATGTCATGGTTACTGAATCATTGCTGATTGTTGATAGTATTAAAGCTAGTTCCTGTTCATTAAACTGTTTTTCAACCTATTTTTAAGTGCTTACTTCCTTAAGTTTTGTTAAGCTATAATTCCTGTGAATTCTTCTGTTAATTATTTGTATCCTTCATGACATAAGAAATTGTTACTGAGACAATGAAATACACAATATGGAGATGCATATTTCTAATGAAATTTTTCATTTTAGCTGTATATGGAAAGAACAAGGCCAACTCGAAATCAAGAGGTCGTGGCAGAGGTCGTGGAGGAGGACCACCACAGAAGCAGTCGCCAAGGTTGGATTATGTTACTCAACGCATGCTTTCTGCAGGTCGCATCAAGATCAATGAGCTCCGAAACCAAGTGGAAGACCAGAACACAGTGATCCGAGAATTGCGTGAAGAAAACAAGTTGTTAAAGAAGACACAACACCGTCATGAGAAGGCTTTGACAAAGTACGAGGATCAGGAGGGTGACCTTCCAAAGCTCATACTCCAGCACAACAATGAGACAAGGACACTCAAGGATCAGCTTAGAACGATGAAGGAAAAGTATGAGAAAACTGATCGCTACCTCCGAGATGCAGAGGATGACCTTGACAGAGCAAATGTCAAGTTAAAGAAGTACAAGAGTTATGCAGAGAACAAGGGGCTACCAGAACGAGATGAACTCAACCGCAAGTTGTCCAAGGCAGAATTGGACCTTGAGGAGAAGGACAAAAAGATTAAGGTCAGTGTCAGGTTGAAGGTCACCTGAAAGGACTGGTTGCTTTCACTCCCAGATGTACTACCATTGTATCAGTCACTGAAAAAGCATGTCAAGTTCAGAGTTAAAGGGAATCTGGAATCCTTGATTCTTTCTCAAAAGAGATCCTTTTCGGGGTACTTAAAAGCATTAAAATGTCCATTTTAAATTCTCATGACATTATAACAATGTTCTTCAATAAAATATTTACAAAACAAAAGCTATGTGGTACCCCTACAGGGCCCCTGGTCCCTGACAGCCAAGAGCAGGCAATTCTAAGCTGAACCTCGTACCTCACTTTTCATGCTGTTGTGTCAGAGTCAAGACGTTTGCATGGTTCTGTGATATCTTCCTTACTGACTCAATATTAGTGACAATGAAGCTAATACTGTATGTATGGTACTTTTCTTTATAGTTATAGTTATGTATCATTATAGTTGTTTTGTAGAGTAGGCATTCTATTATGGCACAGTAGATGGTACTTCCATCTTTCTTTTGTCATGCCTTATGTCTTATTTTTTCAGTAAATATGTGAGTCATGTTTGTTGGATGATTAGCTCTAGTACGCATGCCTGTGTTACGCATAGCTGATTCGTTCAGTATTTGCACTTATTATTGTGTATGCAGGTAGTCTAGTGTTATACTTGGTTTTCGCTAGTCTGTGTAGTGTTTATTATATATCAATATCGCCTGTTTGTCTTTTTAAACATGATATTGGTGCGTTTTTTGCGCAGTTCCGGCTATTTGTAAATGGCCTGGCTCTGTTTTGCAGTTTAAAAACTGTGTCACATGCAATGTGGTCGTGTCGCCACAGAATCCGCATTTTGTCTACCTCAGATGCATCACAGAAGAGGCTCATGGTGTTTCAGTATCTGCTGTGGTGCGACCGGTTCAACGTTCAGATAATGCCTGTCTATCTCTAGGGGGTGGAGCCCGTTAATGCATATGTGTTCTCAAGACAAACACTGTCCCCACACAAGTGAATGCTTGATTGGGAGGTATTCAGGGTTTTCTCTCAGTTGTTGGGGTCGTTCAAGGTGGATCTGTGATGAATCAGATACCAGATAGGCACCTAGATACCAGATCTGGGAGTCATCATCTCTCGACGCCTTCCAGCGCAATTGGATGGACAGGGTTCTATGGGCGTTCCCATTCATACTGCTGATTCCCAAGGTCCTCTTGCAGCTAACAACCCAACCAGCGTGACTTCTTGTGTTGCTTGCACCTCTTTGGTGTGCTCAACACTGGTTTCTGGTAATTCTCAGGTTTCTTGCTCAGCTTCCTGTTCTGACTGTACAGGGAATTAGTCGCCATGGGACCTGCCAGTTGTTCTTGACTGGATGTCCAGTCCCCATTTTTATGACCTGTCATCCCTTTCTCTACAGCAGTTAGGAAGATTTTCTCGTGGCTGTAATATCTGGCAAGAGGGTTGGTGACATCTATGCAATGTAGTCTGGTTCTGAACTCACTGTTTTTCATAAAGACATGGATAGTATTTGTTTACCAGACTCGTACCGTCCTCTTTTCACAAAATGGCACCTATTGATCATCCTGCTTTCCTTCAGCCTCCATTGTCCATTACCTCTCTTCAACGTGCTCATGTCTGATATTTCTGTAAGATCCTGAGGGCATTTATCAAACCAATGGTGGTGGTAAGGCTGACCTTCCAGGGAACAAGCAGATGGCGAAGTGGCTTGTCTCTGCCATTTGTATGGGATGTGTACAGCATGAATTAACTCAGAAGGTTAACCCAGAAGGTTTGAAAGCTCACTCAGTTAGGGCTGTAGCCCTTATAATGTTCCCTTTCTATTGACCATCAGTACGCATAGCCTGCTGGGATTATAGTGGCGTTAAGTGACATGTCAGTTTCGACCCACACCCAAATTCATTGGCTGGGTGCAAGTTTTTTTATGTGCTCTCAAGCTATCAGGCTTTTAAGCTTGGCAGCTTCTGTCCTTCCCCCAAGCCATGCCCCTGCCTGATTGACAGCGGCAGTCAGGTGACAGTGGAAGTGTGTTTTTCACTTTCTCAGTCGATTGGGAAATTCCGCTTCATGTGGGTATTGTATGCCAGACAGAATACCGCTCCCGACTTTAGAATACAGAATACCGCTCCGAGTCTGTCATATGCTTATAAGTACTCAAAGGAAGATCTCTTTTGAAAAAGAAGCGAATAAACCTGTAGAGGTTTCTGATTCTTTGAAAAGAGTCATCCTTGGGTTAGGACCGCCTACCTTCCCTCATTCTGTCTGCATTTGTTCTGCCTGAAAAGTGAGGTACGAGGTTCACGCTTAGAGTTTCCTGCTCTTGGATGTTGGGGCCCAGTGGCCCTGTGTGGGTGGTCTCACAAGACAAAATGTTGAAATATAGTATGTCCTGATAGCTTCACCCTTTGTTTTTTCTTCAGTTGTGGTACTGTAAAACCTCTCGATGTAGTGCATTTTTTAATCAGTGCGTGGCAGTGGGTGCTATCTATAATGTGTGTTTTATTATCTCATTCAGGAACTGCAGCGACATATTGAACACCTGAGCAAGAATCACCGGCATGAACTAGGGGTGGAGATAGCCCGACACCGTGAGACCAAGAGACAGCTGGACCAATACCTGGGAGAAAAGGACAACCTGGAGACAAAACTGAAAGTAGGGGCATGATAGGACATTATAGAGCCAGGCCCATTGATATGGCGCCTCATAGACATAGGGCAAGGCTCAAGGAAGGGAATACTGAAGGAAATATTTATACAACATCTGAATGTTGCACCATTCTTCAGTATTTTCATAACAAAATGTATAGACACACAGTATTGTACTGCAAGATAAGAATGGTATGTGTGCTTATAACAGCATTTCAGCATGTGTTGAATGAAAGTCCAGAGTGATCCAGACATTACCACTGTGGTAAGACCAATCATAAAGGGTATGATGGTGACAAACCTAGACACATAATGAAACCAATAGTAGAACCCTTTTGTGGTATTCTGAGGTATATTGGTGGTAAATTGAGTGCTCACTGATTGACTGCTATTTGTTACAGGAGAAGGAGAAGGAACTGGAGATCAAGAACATATACAGTAACCGTGTGATGCGTGCTCCCCACAAGCTGCCTGCCTCCTACGGGGGCACACCCCTAGACACCCCTCCTCCGCCACGCAGGAGAGTGCCCTCTGTCGGAGAGATGAGTGCTAGGGAGAAGGCTCGAATGTTTGAAATGAAGCGGAGGGAAGAGGCAAAGAAGGTGGGTCTGGTACAGTATATTATTTTACCAAGCAATTTTAATATTACTCTCCTAGACTGTGTTAGGTTTTGTGGTGTAGCGCAATAATTGCTTTGTGAAATGAATCCCATGCTTCACAATGAGATAAGCATGCTGTGGTTTAAATGTAGCTTCCTGTTGCCTGGTGATATGATGAAGTATGGAAATGAAGATGCACTGTTTTCAAATGATGAATCTATGATATATAATCTACATGTACCATAGTTCTACATCGAGGACACAGTGTGTTTACCTCATGTCTACCATGCCTTATTCATGATAAGTGTTCAGGCAATTTTGGTAATTAGTAGTCAACTCAGCTGGATGTTCTTCAGTATTACAGTAAAATAAACAGTCATATTGCTTTTTCATTGAATGTCTCACAAGATATGTTGATTTGAAACCTTGCTTGTATCAGAAGAGTTAATAACTGAGGGAAACTTTCAGTTTAGATATAATAAGTCACCAGCTAGAGACTTTACGTTACACCTTTATAAATTGCCATTGAACATATTAAAATTCAGCCTTTAGGTCATCATCATTTCTGTAATGTGAAGAAAGTCTTCTGTAAAATTATTTCACAATGACATTGATGGTGTTTCAGAACAAACCTAAACCTAAGCCGAAACAGGATGTCTTTGAAAACCGCTGGAACAAGGAAGCTGAGGAAAGGGATAGACTGGCAATGGAGGAGAAGGAGAGGCGAGACTTGGAGAACAAGTACCTGCAGGCTAGGGAGGAAGAAGAGAGGAGGAGAGAGCGGCAGAGAGAGTTGGAGATGCAGCGTGAACAGGAACGACAGTTCGAACAAGAACAGGAGGACCTACGGAGAGAACGTCAACGCATGAAGAGAGAGTCAGAAGAACTTGAGAGACGTGAGGTCAACAGGCAAAGAGAACAGCGTGAAAGGGAGGAGAGAGAGAGGAAGGAACAGGAGGAACGAGACCGCCGCGAAAGAGATGAAAGGGACAGAATCGAGAGAGAAAATAGATTGAGACAAGAGCTTAAAGAGAGAGAAGAAGAAATGGAACGCCAGGCCCAAGCAGAGCGTGAGAGACTGGACAATGACCCTCGTGTGTTGGAGGAACGTAGGAAAAAGGAACTGCTTCTAGCCAGGTTGAAGGCTATAGATGATGGGTCAAAGGAAAATGTGAGCCCAGTTAATAACTCTCCCTATGGGGATGACAGCTCAACTCCAATAAGTAGGAAGAGTTACTCGTTTTCCAAGCCTACTGAGAATTTACATAATGGTAAGCCAGCATATGAGGAAGTGAGCGTTCCGTACTTAGACCGGAGGAAACAGCAGCGGGCCCAAGAGGAGGATGCAGCTGGGTATAACCCATCATTTGCCAGGAGGTCAAGTGGCACCTCCAGCAAGAAGTTGGGCATCAACGAATCTCCCTCCAGGAAACCCAACAAAAAGTCTGCCCTAATGGATGAACTGTTTGGAACTCAGAGTGGAACCAATAAGAAAGATGATGATCTGTTCCAAACCATAGACTCAAGAAAACAGACTACAAAGCGTTCGTCTGGTTTCCCTTGGGATGAAGAAAGTAAACATTCGGCTACTGCATCCCGGCCACGGGAGAACTCTAGCACATTGTTTGGAGGTGGTGCTGCTCTTGTAGAGGATGATGGACCCTCCGATAAATCCAAACTGTTACCACGGCGACAGAGACACCAGACCAGCACATTTAGTTCGAAGCCCGCAGTGAGCGCAGTTGACACATTTGAGGATGATATAGAGGAAGTCATGTTGTAGACAGGTTGTGTGCAGTACCCAGCCTACAGTGCCTCATCCTGTCTCCTTCATCTCAACATCGATATCATCATGCTACTTCAGAGATACTATTTTAATACAAGCATCTATGGCAATCACCTTCAGTTTTCAACCTTCATCAGTCACCACTTTTACTCCTGTGCTAGTTGATCTGTTGTCAATGTGTGCAGGTCATCCCTGGAACATCACACTTCATGGACTCTTTCCTAGAATGTCTTGTGAAGAATTATCTGTTTTATTCTGAGTGTGGAATGGACGGTTCAATCAGTGCTTCTCTTCCAGCTGATGAAACCCAGGTTTACAATGTCATACAATCATACTTTGTTGTGTTGATTGTGTAAGATGGGTAAACACACAACACATGTCTGGTGGTGTTATCTCAAGACTGAAGGATGAACTTACAAATGTTATGGTCACTAATTTGATATATAAGTATTTTTGAACCATACAATATATTTAAAAGCATGGAGACTGGTACAAATAATCAGTTTTTAGATTGTTGAAACTAATTTACATGCTTGAACTATTCTCTCTCTACAACTGGGAAACTTTAAATACTCCACATCAGAGACTCTTTCAGAGTTGGAGGTACTGCTGTGGTTCTGTGGTCTTTGTATTCCTCATAATGACAACATTTGCCAAAGATTTCAGGTGGTTGTAAGTATGACTAACAGTTTTACATCCATATTTTCAGTTTCTTATTTCAGAAGTATATTCAAATTGTTATAGAAATGTTAGATTTGAGATCCTGTAGTCCTATTCTCACTCTTATACTTCAATACAGTTGTCTGATCATAGTTTTATCTAGACTGTGGTGTTTACCACATATTCCAAAGTAACTGTTGGCAAAAATGAAATTTACAAAAAAGTAAACATTATGCAATAAATTTCATTTTTAATGATACAAGTTTTCATAGAATGTCCCATTATGACATTCCTTCATTTTCTGAAAAAAGACTTCAGAACAAAGTCCATGGGTACTTAGGTTTAAATTTTAGATAAATCCGTGTAAGTGGTCACAGTTAAAGGGTTTTTCTTGAGGAACAGACTGCTCAGTAGATTCGTATTCCTGTGGAGAATGTGAAGGATGCTGTGATAATATGGTGAAGGAGGACAATGACTAGAGCTGTGATATATGTGCCTTCAAGGCTAACTATTTTACCTTCAATGTTGAACAAAAGCAGTTTGTCCAGAAATCATTTTTCTAGAACAAAATAGTTGTTTTGATAAAACAGTACTGCTTTTTATCCTTGTTTTTAGGATTGAACTTAGTTTTTGTGTTGAACAGAATAGGGAAAGGGAGGCAATATTGAAAATATTGGGAGTAATGCTTAGAGGCATACTTATAAGAACTCTTGAAATGCAAGATTTCCTCATAATTACAAAGATTCTTAAAAAAGACTCTCAGATTAAAATTATTAAAATAATACATTTTGTGGTATTTATCTGACCATTTAAAAAAGTTTAGGGTCACGTAAATACAATGGTCTGACCTGCGAAAAATATGAGATTTTGTTGCCATTGTAACCATGGTAACTGTAACAGAGGTTGTTTTGTTCCATCCATGGAAAAATACTTTTTATGACCTAAATGTTTGTTACTTGTGAGATCTGTTGTAGTGTTGTGCAGAGATTGTTTGTTAATGTTTGTGCCATACTTGTGAACAATCAGTTTCACAGTTTCATATGCATTGTTTGTGGAAAGTTCACGTTATTTTGTTATGTATCAATTGCATGGACATAAATAGGACATGTAGACTATAGAATATGTTGAACTATCTCCTACAACACATGTAGTGTCATCTGCAGTCGGACACAGACCTCCATTGAGAAGTCCTGCAGCAGTTCTCACTGCTCAGTTTGCTTCATATATGGATGGACAGTGAGAGCTGTGAGGACCAGTCATCCAGCATGCTGATCTCAGTTTGTGCTGTAAATTGATCCTAGGTTGGTGGACCAAGGATCGTGCTGCATGTTGCCCCAACAGGTTGGTAGGTAGACCTTAGTTTATGCGGCATGTTGACTCAACAAGTTGGTAGGCAGACCAAGGATTGTGCTGCATGTTACCCCAACAGGTTGGTAGGTAGACCTTAGTTTATGCTGCATGTTGCCCCAATAGATTCCTAGGCAGACTAAGGCTTGTGTGGCAAGATGACCCAACAATATCCTGATCCACAATGCATTCAAAATATTACTACTTATCGTAATTCTATAGTTCACTGGAGGTTTACGGATGTGGTGCTATGAACGCTTTGTGGATCAAGACCTAGGTTGGTAGACCATGGATTGTGCTGCAAGTTGACTTACCAGGTTGGTAGGCAGACCAAGGCTTATGCTATGAGGCAACCCATTTAGCTGGTAGGCTGACTATGACTTGTACGGCAAGTGCTTCTGATGCAACAGACTGAGAAATGCCTTGAACACAACATACCCTTGACACCCAGTATTTTTACCTTCAACCTACCTACTAGTTTCTCTAGCATATGGCCACAAACCTGTAGATAATCATGAAGTTTTGCAAATTTTGGTGCATATTAACTTTTACTTGAAGGTTGTATATTTTCTACCAGATATACACAGTTGAAAAAATGACTATTTTCTTATCTACAAATTGATAAGTACAATGAAGCAGTTGTTGAAATGTGAGAGAAATGCCGTTTGGCTGGAGGGTACCATGACCTTCCCCCTGCTTGGTAGACAGCATTTAATTCACACAACTAACACTTGTAGTTTACTAGTATCATTTGTACAATGTCTACTTCAAAGGATGACCACTGTATGTGGATCTTGCTGCAGTGGAACATTGATCTGAACTGTCACATGTACAATGACTTGCAACTACAGCAAATACAGCATGGCACAAATATATCCTACCAGTACTTTATATGTTAGAAGATAACCCTATCTTGCTACATGACAGTAAGATATATTGTACTGATGTACATGTGCTGTGTCATATCACAGATATTGGACAGGGAGGATATATCTCTGCTATATCACAGATATTGTTATATCTCTGTTATACCACTGGAAATTGTGATCTTACCATTGATATGCAATTCAAATCTTTCGTGGATTGTTTTCGAAATGAGTTCACATTTGATGGTAATTTACAAACCTTGTGTTTGTCACAAGACAGGGTTGTCATGGTTGTCTCGCACATATGTGTCTTGTTTCTTGTCCACTGTTTTCCAGCATCAAGGCTAATGATGTATACAGTATTTATTTGTTGGTTCGTATGAGTGATGCATAGTCAGGCCTATTTATTGATCTCATTCTGCAGCTACCATCCTAGTTTTGAATGTGTCACTATATATATTTGCAGGGTGCATCTGTCAGTGACAGTGTGAATGGTGTTATGAGATCCTGCTAGATGTCTGTAATGAACCTATGTATATTGTGATAAAACATTATCATACATTTCCAAATACATGCGTAACATATACATTTTATAAATATAGCAAGACACAACAATATTTTACCAGTAACAATGGTATGAGATTTTATTGAGATATTTTACAATATGATGGAATTGCAGTCACTGTATGTTTGTTTGTTAAATCATATTTTAACCATGTGAATATTTAGTATTATTTTTTTTAGCACACTGCTGTCACTCTGTATCGAGTTTTTGTACATCAAAGGTATGACTGGGGGCCTATATTTTTTAACTCTAGCAACGTGCACAGGTTTATGTTTTGCCACACAGATCGCAAAACTGGCTTTAGTTGCCATGGTTACCTCTGCTCATGTAGACAAGTATCAGATGGGAGGTAATTCATGAAGCCTTGCCTCATCTTTGTCATAACAATGTGGATAGTTAGGTTCAGTATATTGGATTGTCATATAGTGGGAGACCTGTGTCCTTTCCTGAAAGAACCTGTTCTTGGAATGTAAACATTCAGTATATGAAGCCCAGATGGGTTTTAAACAACTATTTAGGAGTAAATCAATCATATTTCCAACATATTATTTTCAAAACATGGATGTTTTGAACATACTGGCATTTTGTAGCAGGTTCTTTTCACTTAGTTTCCATCAAGTTGATTGGTTTAATCACCCTAAACAGTCTTTAAAGTGAACATAAAATTTGACATGATGTGATTGCCTTCATTGTTGTGTGACAGAGAAGAGTGGCTGGTACATCGAAAGGAATGAAATGACTGCTCTATCTATCACTATATCTTCCAGGTATGTCATGGCCAATCTACACTCTGTAATAAACATTTACTTATCTACATACACTTTGAGTTTGTGTGGGAATTGTCAGAGCTAGATGCTCTTGAAGATGTTTGTCCTGACATTCATTGCTTTGTTCACTGATTACTGTTAATCTCAGCTTATCACTGTGGGGGAAATCACTGATGAAAGATCAAGGAAAGCACAATGGGGAAGTTAGTTAGTTGCGTATTAGTCGTTCAAATTTCAGCATTTTTGATGAAACCTGTGTTTTCTCATGGGTTTTAACCTGTGGTTGAGAAACTAGTTTGCGATAAACTAGTATGAAATGGATGAGATCCAATTCCTACTCAGTGAAGGGCTATACAATGATGAACGAGGGACTATTAATGACAGACAACTTTGCTGATAGGTTTCTTATGATTCAGTTCAATTCACCTGTAAGTGGCCAAACCTTTCAAGACAGTAATTGTTCTCGTCTACTTTGTATTACATTACAGAACGTCTGCCTTCAAATCCGAGACTTGCGGTTCCAATCTCACTTGGGAATACCTTTGTAATTTAAGCTTCAACTTGAACAATATTTTTCAATTGAATTTGAATACTCATGAATCATTTGAATGTTGATGTTCATATAAACTTAGGAAAAGTAAAACCTTTGAAATAGTAAAACCTGGGATGAGGTCTTTCTAGCGAAAAGTAAAACCTGTCCCTCAAAACAAAACCCCTCAAATGTGGTTCTGGGAAAACAAGAGATGACCTAATATATAGTGAGAAGTACACTTCAGCTTTATATAAATGCACCACAGTGGTCATGGAAGTAGATTAAAATATTCTTTGATTAATGCTAAATTATGGTGCCATTTTAAGGTGTGTAAGAATATTACATTACTAAACGTGTCTCAGATACCATACACCTTTCAAATCATATCAGACTGTGTCTGACTTGCTTTTACTTGCTTAACACCTTTTTATGGATAATCGAACAGATAGTGTATGGATATAAAAATATTTATTTTCAAGTGTCTCTATACATTTCAAGTAATGTAAATGGAAATAGAAAGTATCTTCCTCTACATCAACAGGTTCACATAATCAGGTATACCAATGGTCACACATGCTTTCATCACACTGTATTTGAGTACAACGATCATGATGTAGACCCTGTAACACAATCATGAAAACAGCAACCAGTGATTCTTCAATATGAATCTAACAGCAGAAAAAATTAAATAAAATCTGTCTATATTGGTCAACATCTTGGCTGCATACTTAAACTTGTCAGGTACAAACAAACCATATTGTTTTATATAAGCACAATGACCTATTCCAGGTGTTATCTACATACATATTTCACTGTGCTAAATATCATGAACAATCTATCTCATAAGGCCTGACTAATTCATTTTTTTTGTACTAAGGATCTATTAAAAAAATATTACAAAAATATGAAAGAAATAACATTTTGTTCATCATACAAAAACGAAAAGTAAATCATCAGTTGATTTCTTAATGGCCTTGTCACTTTCCCAATTTCCCAAATATATAAGTAGTTTTAGTGGATTACTGCTCCTCTCTGGTGTTGTCAATCACTTCACTTCAACATTGTTGAAAATGAATCCGAACTTAGAACTTGAAAACTCTTGTTACCACAATAGATTCCAGAATACAGTACTCCCTATCACAACTAACAGGGCTAGAGCCAGACATAATTATTAGTTTTGTTGTTCGGAGGGAAGTCAAATTGAGAGTAGTCATAAAGTAATAATTCGAGTGAACCATTAAATGACGGAAATGTGTCGTCGGTCGACATCCTACAGGCAGGCTTCACAACAGACCTTAGCAAACAGACTCTTTTATATAAAAATGATCACACAATTAAAGCACTAGCAAATTAAAACTTCAAATAAAGGAATCACTGTTGACCATGACTAGTCTTCAACAAGTTTCAGAAACCGAGATACATGTCACCTGTGTATCCCACACACATCATGTGCTCAAAGAATGCACAACCACAAGGGGCTATCACCAGTCACTTACATGCACACAGTATACACACAGTTCAACCACAAAGTACTGTCTCACTGACAACTTATTCTGTAGTAAGATGGTCCAGTTTTCAGTCCTTGATCCCTTGTAACAACCCCATATTGCTCAGAGCTGTTTGCTTTCTGGAAGGATTTCTTCACATTTAAATCACTGTCCTTAGATTTCCATCACATAATCACATGAACATATCTCAGCATTTACCTTTGTCACTGAGAATATGTCACAGATTTAGTACTGCAAGCTTTCATGCAGCTGAATATTGTTAACCAATAGGTTATAAACTACAGATTCCAGTGTAGCAACTCTGATGTAATATGAATCTCTTCACAACATTCCCTGTATCAGTACATCAGTACCAGGATTTGTGATATGTTACCTCTGCCTTGACTATCAGACACATCCATCATAGAAGATTGCCTGAGCGGAATCTCCCCTAACCAGCCAGTCAACATTCTAAGTTCATGGTGTGAATGAGTGAAGCATTCCGATATCAGGGCCTACATTCACAAATCTCTAAGGTGATTGTAAGTCTCTAGGTATCCTTAGGGCAATGTTAAAGCATGGAAGTTAAGGTTAACCTGATTAAAAACTGCTTTGTGAAAGGGGTCCAAGACATTGTATTTCCAAAACAAACATGAATTTGCTATTATGTTGTAGTGGCTACACCTTGTTTCTGATACCCAAGAAAAAGAAACATTAAAGTAAACACATTTAGCAGAATTGTTCGGAAAGCTAATATCTGATTAGCCGAAGAACCCACACATTCTTCATTTGTATTGGGTGGTAATATTACACTCAGGGATCATCTGACACAATCTCTGATTGAGTGTTCCTGAACCTATCACAGAAAAGTATTGTCTTAAACTGAATTACACTTACATACTTTGTTGACTCATGGTACACAGATGAGGCACACTACACAACCACCATCCAGTTGGTGCAAGAGTTGAGTAAAACAATAAAACTTGCAAAAGCTCGTTTTGGATCAATTTTGGTCCCTCTCTACTGTAACTTTGAACTCAAACAGCTGCACATGCATACACAAACTTAGCAAACAAACTTGGAGCAAGTATTAGTCAGAAGCACTATCATTCAGTCAAATGTCATTCTGACAGAGACAGTCACTATTGCACAGCCCCAAGCTAAATGCTGTCAATCTGACTCCTCAACACAACCATAGGGCAGTCCAGTGGTCATCAGTGAACTTGTTAAGGATTTTGGTCACATATGCGAGGACTGCAGTCTTATGGGTCAGAATATTGGTTCTGTGGCAGGAATCCGGGCTCCTCACACCCCTAACAGTCTTCGAGCCCGGAACACCACAGTGCTACAGACCAATACCCAGCAGGCTATGCCAACTCCACCTGGAAACAAATAACATAGTGACTGCACTCAAAGTTTCGTTAGACAAATTTTACTGATGATTTCAAGCTTTGAACAATGCTGCGAGTTGGGCTTAACACTTTACATATGAACACAGTCATATTCCACATACATCAGTTTAATGCAGAAGGAAAGCTAACAGTGCTGCATGTCAATTTAGGTTACTACTGATAAATCTAGTCACAACAACATTCATGGGTTACTAGTATGCACAAGGGATGCAACTCTGTAAAGGAAATTGTGTCAACAACTGCACCACTGGTGTCCATTTGAACAATGGAGGGGAAGCGATGACTTCTTCACTGAAAAGAAGCCTCACTTGTTCTTTTCAGGGGACACAAAACTCTACTGTCTAGTGTATTTTGTGTCCAGATCTAGACATTGCCGATGATTATGAACAAAAGTGAAACGTACAATGACTTTGTGAATTTGGTACAGATGTAGTTTGCTTTTTAAATCTAGAATTCTGTGAGCATTTATAGAGACACCATTGCTTAGAATATCCATGCAATGTTTCTTCCATATATGCAGTAATGCACGATAAGCCTTTTTGGTTTTTGAGAGATGTTGAAAATATAAAGAATTTATGAATGATGGATGGACAACAGACAACTCATGACAGTGCAAGTTTTAGTTCAAGAGATTCACTGAGAATCAAACCTGGAATTCCGGTAGGGAAGGCGACAATTCGACCGAAGGGGAAGAAATATGAGGATGGCAGCTCGAGTAAAGGCTCATTTCGATACCTCAACACCAGACTTAACATTGTCAGAGCCTGTAACATACATATAGCACTCTCTGAAACATTTAGAAACACGCTCCAAACATGCAAAAAGTCAAGGATAGTAATCACTAACACATATATATGAATTTGTACAACATTCAAACTACAGCTGACAATTTCAGACATATTTAAAGAGCCTTGTTAAAAATGTGACAAAAACATGATATATGAAATCAGGCTACTAATACTTATTTGACAAGGTCCATGAATATTTACTATTTGACATATCAGGACGCCAGACATAAATATTCAAGAAACACATGTAACAGCATCTAATAAATATGCATATAAGGCCATCATCACTTCCCTGAATTGTTTACTTACGTGAACAACATGGATGGCCATCTTGATGCCCACTTTCAACATGGTGAGCCGCTGGGATCTTGAACTTCCTGAATTAGAAGATGGCTGAATAAAATCATCACTGATCAAGATGCCTAGTGTCCATTAGATAAAATGGCATAATGGATGCATTCATATTGTTTTCAGATCAGCTAATGTTTCATGTAATATAAATAATGATACAATATAAATAAATAACATAACTTAGCAAGTCAACAATATTTCATCATTGAAAATATTGAAATATTGGATAAGTTATATGTATGGAACAAAATGCATAAAATGTACAACCACACTATACATGTTTTGTTCATTTACACATGTTTCTGAAATACTGAACTACCTAGCTGCTTAAGCTGCCCCATGATCTTGTCAATTTTGCGTTGTATCTTCATGTAACGTGCAAACTCGTCAGCCATATTCACAGACTCCTGCTCAGACTTGAGATCCCTAACTTGTGACCTGAGATCTAGTTCCTCATTGCTCAGTCTAAACACTTTTTTCCCAATCTACAACAGAACAAAAACAGGTTGTGACTAGTAAGTATAAACAAGTACAATATAATAAAAAAAACAAAACAACAAAACTTGTAAACATAGTGATGCTGAAACATGACCTTCTTGATGCAGTTGCACACAGCAAGGTGTTTTATGATTGCTCCAACTGTCAACCACAAATAACCCAAACTGACATTCGTAAAAGATGTTTTGCTTTGAGTATGTTTAAATGAAAACTAATTTGTTTTTACACAAAACACAATGTTTTTATTTTATTTTGAAACAATGCAAACTAGCTTCTGTTCCACAGGGTAATTCCAGGTCCATGTTTGTCAGATAATGTAATCTGTCACAATTTAAATATGCATCACTACATATAACTACGGTACACATAATGACTATTGAGTCACCATTGTGTTAGAAATTGTTTAAACTCCAGCGTGGTAGCTGCTGCTTCAGACTTTCACTTTAGCCATGTCTAAACAAGATGATAAAAGGAAAACATCTAGTTATACTTGATTGAATTTGAAAACGTTTCACTCAGGCGTCAGTGACAGTATTGAATTCTGTGGCATCTTTGATCGGTCCACAAAGAGGATCAAGTAAGATGGGATCTTAGTTGTAAGATACAAAATGTACCTTCTCTGTAATATATTTTCACGGAAAACATGGTGTATACAGTCTTTGGTTTCTATCGTCCTCTAGACTTCGTGAACGAAAACTGAACAAATGGATCGTTTGTCTAGTTGAGACAGTAACTGTTGAGTAGGAAGTGTCTTCCCAAATAACATTTTATAAAAAAAACATGAAATTCACAGGTCGTTCCGGAAGCAACTTACCAAGCCTGCAACAAGATGTGAATACTTTGGCAAAATAGAAAACAGAACCACAAAGAGAAATATCAGGAGCATCAAAAACATGTTGTCGGTTGGAACTTTCCTCCGCTAGCAACCGTAATTACCCGAGTTCTTCCGACAGTCCCGCGGACGCGACAACTCTTGTAATGCTGCTTTGGAGACCGTTAAAAATTCTGGGAAAGCAAATTCCCAAGCATACTATTCTGTTTTTACAAGGTAAAAACATATGGTCATGTAAACCTCGATTAAATTGATTTATGCGTGCAATCCTACACATTCCGACACAATTTTTCCGATACAATGTTTGACAACATTCCTATGCTGTAAAGGGTACGTGTTGTAACGAACTAATTCTAACATTCTTCAACATTGTGTTTTGTGAAAGGATAGCCAGATTAACAGAATGCATACAGTTTGAGTTACACACACAAATACGTGGGTTATTATGAAATCTGTCAAATATACTTTGACTGATATTTCCCTGCCAAACCTAGACTTGTACAAGTCTCTAAAATACTAATTGATATAGTTTAAATGTAAATTTCTGAAAACAAATAACAGACTGGACTGTCCGCTTATCTAGACTTGCGTCTTTAAAGGATACACACATTTATGGGTTCAGCATTCAGTACATCCTTCGAGCAAGTCTTGGCTAAACCCTGTGGCCTACAGTGTCCAGTGTTATTCGTGATCCAGTGTCACAGTCTGTATTAGTCATAATACTTGAATGTAAAATTGCAACTGCTACAAACTCGCACTGCAAGAGTCCCTTTTACATTCGCCACTGCCAGTGAAAGGTTATTTTATCACATGTGATCCGAACACACGTGCATTGGAGTTATTTGACGATTTCGTAAAATCATATTATACCGTTACCATATTATCGTGTTCAAGAAAAGCCATGAGCTCTGTGATGTACAATAAGTCTTTTAAACAACAACAACAACAACAACAACAACAACAAGGAGTTAAATATCCAAGAACATTCATTCAGCTATTGTGCATATTAAGTGTCATGTAAAGCATTTATCACACTAGACCTGAATTGATAACTCCACCCTACATCAATTATTCCACTCCCCAGAGAATTGCCAATTGCAAACCACTGATTACTCTGTCCTTCACTACTCAGAGGCAACGGTTTGATATATTTTCATAGTCTGTGTCAAGATGTCTGAAGATGCCATGATCAATAATCATCAAAATGATAATCAAACCCATTTACTGTCCATCTCAAATTATGTTAATGATGCCTTAATTTTGCGCAATTAATTTGATTGACAGCATCTCATAAACGTGTTTCTTATGTTAATATTGTAAGTGGGCCGAAGGCCTTTCCACCGAATACAGTTTGATTGATGAATGTACGTAATTTACACATGATAAAATCATAAGCAGTGCATTATTATTTTTGATGGCTTCGATGTTGTCGTTTCTTTTTATTCCTCCTCTGTCCCTATCACTTTGTAACGACGAGAGGGACTGAGAGACAGTAAAAGTTATGTGGGTACAGATTCTGTGTTGTGTTTTTCACTGAACAAATGTTGCCATGAATGATTTCCTGATCCTTAGAAGCAGAGGTCTTTCGACCTCTCACTCCTTGTAGTAGCGATCGTAACAGGGTATTCCGGCATTTTGACATCACTCCGGTGTCACGGAAATTGGAGATGGACCCAAGTGCAGTTACGGCGATATTGCCTGGGTATGAACTCTTTCAATGTTTCAAAATACAAAACGTTACAACGCATATTCGAGGGGCAGCCTTGTGGCTTAAAGCGAGAACACCGAAGGTCCTGGTTTACCACATTGGTAAAATATGTGAAGCCCATTTCTGGTGTTTCCCCACTGATATCGCTGAAAGCGGGGTGAAACTGAACCCTCTCACCAACTCTCAGTTCCGCCCACCACATATCCGAATGTTACAAGGCTCAAAACAGTCGACTACATGCTGCAAATTTAAGACTCAAAACATTTCAATTTTGAGTCACCATTACACATGGTGTTGGGGTTTACCTTCGTATACCCAGTATTTTGTTGTGTGTTTGTGTGTTCAGCATTTAAATACAACGCATTACGACTACAAAAAATATATGTATATAAAAAAAATAATTAAAAACCCATTTTACTCTTGCACCTTAACCATGGATCAATATTAACAGTGTGTGATGTGGGAGCGTCAGGTGAAAGCGTACTTGATGACACCCTGATTCATCAGTTGTGGATGTCGTGACGCGAGGTCGTAGCAAAGCATCAAGCCGGCCCTCAGATCAGATATCAAACACGATATCAATCAAACGGCTTATCAAACATTCAACGAGCCACCGCCACGCTGCAACAGCATTCACCGACTTGATTTAAGCCATTCTGTATTTATATCCATCGAAATAAGGCTGCGCTCCACTAAACGACCGTGCATTGGTAGGTAACGTGATGAAGTCATTCTAGAGCACCTGCATGGCTTGGGAAGCAAACCTCAGGGGCGGATCTAGACTGAATGGGTAACACCTCTATATCCATAATACTAGTAATGTTTATGTTTCAGAAAGGTATAACTAAACTGAGATTCCATGCCATGGCTGCAACATGAATACCACATTGAGACAGCAAATATCAAAACAGTCACCGAGCCGACCTGACCATGTATCACGCCCGCCACATGGATCGCTAAATAGGGTAACTTGTACCATACATTCGGCAGTCTGTACGAATGAATCACAATCTTAAAGCATTTGTAGTTACAAGGGAACTCGTGTCTTATGTCACACACTGCAGATGCTGTCTTGATGTTTTGCATCAAATGTTGATGCTTATATATGGGGACCTTGGATATCGCCAACAATGTATGCTGATGCCTGTGTTTCGTATGAAGTGACTGAAAGGCCTCATGGCTTGGTTGTGTGACATCATACGAGTCACTTAACACGATAGTTTGGTCCGTTGTTTTGATATTAATCACTGGATTTTCTAGCCAAGACTCGATCATTTACAGTTCGCTGTGATATTGCTGTAATACATCATATTAATAACATACAAATAACACTAAGCCCACGAAGGTAGAACATATAGGTGACAAAGTAAATGGTAGTATTCATCTTGGAGCAAGGCAAAAATGTTGCTTGAATGTATTCAAGCCAATATTAACCAGTTTTAGTTGAGGCATTTCATGGGAGAATAACAAAGTTAGGATCTCATGTCTGAAATATTTAATGACAATGACATACAAACAAAACAACATTTCATGCACATATACACACAAGCAGAGTTAAACACACAAAAAAGAGTTTCACTGTTGCTGGTGAAAGTAGATAACAACAACAACAGCTGGTTATACAGCGTACACCTCAAGTCAAGGCATTGTCTGGTTGGAACTAATGAAACAGTTAACTCATTCATCTAAACATTTCACAAAGTGACCAGTGAAGGTCCGGGGTAGAATAGGCCTTCAGCAACTCATGCTTGCTATAAAAGGCGACTATGCTTGTCGTAAGAGGCGACTAACGGGGTCGGGTGGTCAGGATTGCTGACGTGGTTGACACATGTCATCGGTTCCTAATTGTGCAGAACGATGCTCTTGCTGTTGAACACTGCATTGTCTGGTCCAGACTCGATTATTTACAGACCGCCGCCATATAACTGGAATATTGCTGAGTGCGGCGTAAAAATAAACTCACTCAGTCACTCAAAGACTTAGAAGAAACGAACCAGTGGGCCATCCACAAAAGTTAAAGGACTTCTTGCACAGCGATTTATATACTTACGTATACATCCTGTTTTGTGTTAAACTTGGACAGTCACGGCCGTGCATACGTACAGCTTTTATACGATTAAACATGTTTAAACATAAATGATAAATGATAACCATAGAAAGTACATTCGGTGTCCTACATGGCTACTGATACTTCCTGCGGGCAGACTTCAACGCAATCTGGTGAAACTGTTGATACGAAGTTATATGATTATACTAAGATGTAGAAGCAGATGAATTGGTAGTCAAATAACTGTTCCAATGGAATACTATACATTGGAAGTTACCTGTGCATGAGTTTATTTTCAACGAATATACAAATTAAGCTGTGCATGAACATCACTCACTGGAAACCTTGTTTCCAAGTTGCAGCGCACAACAACAAACCACACTGTAGGGATGTATGGAACAGATCCATTGTACATTTCAGTCTTCATTGGCGTATTAGTGCTGCAGTACTGTTCTCCTAATGCTGATAGGTATTTGGCAAAGAAGATATCACAATCACAACAAATGAATTTATGTCCTTAATAACAACGTGGCAATGGTGATACGTTTTTGTAAGCCTACTTTCCCACACATTCTGTTACCGATCTGTCATCCAGGAAGGATGTGACTGTATGTCTCGGCATGAATGAAAAAATTTCACATGACTGTACAGAACTTTGTTAATAGTTATATAGTGTTGATACACATTGCTCAATGTCTTCAATGAGTCAATATTGTGCAAGTCAACTCCCATTATGCTAACGATCACAAATAGTTCAATAATAAAAAATCCTGCATTATTTTCGGCAGAGGTAGTTTTGCAACTTTCCTCATAAGGTGAAGATGACATTTCGAAGCCAGTAAAGTGCGTCTAATAACGAGGCACGTTTGTATTTTTAGTGACCGTGGTGAACTAGCCAGTTCCTTGAGAATGCCAACCACTTCCGGGTGCTGTTTGAGAAGGGGTAGTTTCTCCCTCTGACACTTGATGATGAGACTGTGGTAACAAAAGGCTCCTGCTTCTATCAACATGTCAAGTATTCGTCTGTCAGTACAAACCTGAAAAGCTGTGGATATTGGCGTGTGGCCGTTGTAGCCGATGCGATTGGGGTCGGCACCGTTGAGTAATAAAAGACGCACTGTGTCATAGCATGCCGATTTTACAGCTAATATAAGAGGAGACGACCCCCTCAACTGCACTGCATCAATGATAGCTCCATGACGTATCAGCAACGACGCGATGCGGACGTTCCCGTGAATGGCGGCCACGTGCAGCGGACGTAACATTGTCACGTCAGCTAAATTCACGTCACAGCCTTCAGCCGTTGCCATGGCTTTGGTCATATCATAGTTGTTTAGGTCAACGGCATGCCATAATGCTGTGCAACCACGGTCATCTTGGATATTGACGTCAAAACCTCCTTGAATCAACAACTTCACCATGTCTAAGTCTCCTTTGACAATACATGGGTACATTGACATCAACTTTAATTTATCCTTCTTCCGATACTCTCGAAGTTTATAGCTGAATTCGTCTATATCCACGATGTACTTCATATTAACGTCACTCCCACTTGACAAAAGATGACGTACGACATCCTTCTGGTTGTTGGAGACGGCGGCGTCCAGTAACGTCATGCCCAGCCTGCTGACGGCCGCCGTGTTCCTGAATGCATGATTTACATTGAGCCCACGACTCAGATAACCCCTCAGCGAGGCCACATTGCCGGTCGCAATGGCGTCGTATAGGTCGTCTTCAAAATAATACATCATGAATCTCAAAACTTCACTACTTCGATATGAATATGCTTTTTATACTTAGAGTGCACGATATCATTACAAAACGACACAAGGGTTCACTAATTCACAATGATCCTCTATCCATGAACGCTTAGTAAACAGTTGTCTTCGTTCCAAAGTCCAGTGTCTGGAATGACACAGCGCATTGTACGAACAGAACATGTGTCCTCGGTCATGACATCATGATTACCGATCTTGCTCCTACAGTATAAGCCACTCTGAAGCCGTCGCTCTCGCGTTGACATTCCAGCCCTCACACCGCATACTGCCTGCACGAGCTGCTGTCCTGAGCAAGGCAATACGGAACTGACCTGTGCCTGTCGATAAGGCTGCAATTCGTCCTTCTGGACTGACAGCTCCAAAATCTGACAATGTCGTTCCTCTTTAACAGTCCTGTGTAATGATCTTGATGAATGGCAAAGTCTAGTGAGGTGTATGCATTATTTAAGTGCCGAGATCGCGGCGTCACGGTCGCCTAGCATAATGCAGGCGGTGTATACCCAGATATTAAACCCTTGATATTTGATCTGCTCCGACCGGCTGATAGGTTGGTTCGTGTACATCAGCGAGTAAGAGGAATAAAAACCTAATCAAAAGCATGCACCCAGCATACTTGGCCAACAAGAAATGTGAACAAAGACTACACACTGGTTTTAAATACTGTATGTTATTAAACCTTACATTGATTATTAAGAAAATGTCATATTTCTATAATGGTCTTATGTGAGATAAGAACACTTACATCTGGACGCTACGCGCGCGCGTGCGTACGTGTGTTTATTTACCAAGGTTGTTTATAACAATATTATTTTAAGAAGAAACTGTAGGGCGAGGATATACATGAAAAAGCGTGGTATCAGAGATGCTGTCAGATCGTGATAGAATTGACGTTCAAGGCAAAAATGGTATGCAGATTGGATCATAGGAATAACACACAAGGGACACAAAGGTGAAGATTAAAACGTCTTCTAAAATGCTTCGGCTAAAGATCAAAGGCGCCGACAATACTTTAACAGACGATAATGTGCACTTTTTGCATAACGTCACAATCTGTTGACGTCACTGCGCTATTCCAGTCTGCCCCCTCGTAATCGAACTTTTTCGCAATACGTCACAATGTAACCGACGTCACGATGGATGTCAGCTGCCATCGCCTCGTACAGCCTCACACAGTAAACTGCTTCGTCGCATCCCGTTTCTAGGTTTGCAGTTGCACCACAGCCAACATCACTGTGGAAACATTACGTTTATGCTTTCCGACGGATAAAATGTCTCATAGTTCGACTCAAAATCTTACAGAGACACGGTAATGTTGGAGGTGTTTACATTCCCACAATGCAATCGTGGAATGTCGCTTGACTTGTCAGCTTCCTCTGAATGTACTGATCTAAACTTTCGTTGGTAGTAGAAATGAGGCGGTCATATTGCCTTGTATGGTTTAAGAGAATCACGGATGTAATTAATATGATTTAGAGAAGATATTTAACCCGAACACAAACCATCACCAAACTGTTCATCATTTGTTTTTCTAGTAACCTTTGTCTTAAGGTAGGGGGGCTGACACGTCAAAAGAACAGCGCGTCAGTTAGCCCTGTGCGAGGATTCTTAACTAAGGTGACAGACACCGTCGTTTGTTTTCTGCCATAGATTAATCGAAATTAGGCTTAGAAGTTATTGAATACGGCACCTTAGAAAAGAAGTACAGTTCGCTCTACCACCATGGTGGTAGAACGAACTGTATTTCTTAATTCCATATTCATCATTGACATTTGATTTGAATAGCGAAATCTGCAGAGTGCAGCCCTCCCCTTCCAACTGACAAACGATTAAAGGAAGCGGCAGAGTGGTGGGCACAATTGCCTGATGTGATTTTTCTATTTCGGTTGTCATTACTCTTATTGCTATTACAATACATAGTTTATTTTGTCATCAACACTATTCAATACTGCGGCCTGTATGGACCAGACAATGCAATGCTTGGAAACAAAGTGTCATGCCGTAATACAAGTCTGATCACAAGATCCGAAAACTTCGGTGCAGGCAGATATGTCTGTTGTTTCTTGGTCCATTGAACTGACTGCCGTTGGCCAAATGCGGGCGTCTTTTGATTATGTGTTTGGTACATGGATACGCGTTGATGGTTGCACCGTGTAATATAACTTAATTCAAACTACGTAAATGTTTCTGTGATACATTTAGTTTAAACTAAAGAAAAACGACATGAACTGGGAGAGTGAAGAAAAAGGGTATCATTTGACATATCCACTTTTGCTCATTATTTCTCAATCTCTTTGAGCTCCCCTATGGAAAAAATACACTGAACGTGACCGCCGGCTTCAGCTATGACGTCGTTATGGTGTGACGTCATTCCGAAAGTCCGTCAATATATAAATAGAATGAAGTGGACAATGCCCTAAGGATGACGTGCGTGTATATTTCATGTTGTCAGGAAAATGGAGAATACTAAATGACCTTCCCTGTAATACCATTTTTATTACACGAGTTAATACTAAATCTTTAAAGGGGCACTGATGCGGAGCAATTTCCGTGGACTGGTGTAAACTTTTGTTATTGTTTTTCTCCCGTGAGTACCCGGATGATATCCCAGAATTCGTGACTGGTTCGTGACCTCTGCTGCGCAGTCCGTAAGCGCAATTGATAGTTTAATTATAGACAGATCAGCTTAGGTGAAGTCATTTTTACTTCATTACAAATGTATTATGAAAACAAATGAAACACTTTGAAGGTTAATCATCTGTCAGTGGTAGAAATGGTAAAACATTATTAGGACGGAAAAATAACGAAGCCAATGTACGTCTCTATATTTTGTCTCATAACCCTAATTAGTTTATTGTCATATTTGTATGATTCTGAAAATTAATAAAAGACACACGATCTGCTTATACTCATAGTAAATTTCTAACATAACAGCAACATTTATACATTGTATAGATTGCCAATGTCGATCCTATTTCACACACGTACGCGATCTAGTGTGTGTTTTCTGTCTGAATGCTACAACAAATAAATTAAAACAAAATGCAAATAATGAATGTAAAACAGACTAATTTTATAGCAACAATGTCAGGCTAGTACCTTGTTCAGGAATGTATCCATCAATATCCACGTAAAAAAATCGTATTCCATTCATCTGCAGCTGCTAAATAATCCTGCTCTGTGTCGCGTGTCTTACAACTGTCTCATTTGCGAAAATGTAACACATCGTTTCACGTCTTTCACACTGGTGAAAACAGATAAACCTCTCATTGGTCTCCCAAGGTAGCACACCTGGCAACTAATTGTATGATGTCCACTATTCTAAGTAATTTAGTTAACCAATAATGAGCAATCAATCAATCAACGCAAGGGTGGTTAATTCTTTGAAGGGAGGATGTTGTTTTTGCACTCACACTTTACGACAGGGTGTAGTCATCTCCACACACTGCCTTTTGACAAATCCGCTAAAAGATAAAAGTAATTAATCGGTCAGTGTGTTATCGGTTAATCCTTTGATCGATGTTTGTTTTTGTAACTCAGCTGATAAACCCTCTTGCATCACTTACATGCACATATTACATAACATACAATACATTTGCCATCACAGACCTTAATTTATAATGTTGAGTATTTACTCCAGACAGGAGAAATGCCAAATGGGAACCTTTGTTGAGTAACCTGAGTGGTGTTACTACTAATTATAGTAGTTACAGCAAGGAAGATGTAATCTCTGTGTCGCATGCAGCCTGAAAACACTTATGGCCCGAATATGTTTTGAGGATACCAGCGGAATTTCGTTACATAAGGAATACACACAGGCATTTGCTGTGTACTTGGGTAAATAGGTGAAATAAGGGGTTTTTTACGCAAGAAAATTTTCAGATTTCTCTACCAAAGGCAGTCATCGTTTTTTGTTTACGAATTCAGATAAATCAACTGTGTGTTTTTATTATCATAAATAATAAACCATTGTAGCTACCATAGCTACCAAAATTTACGTATGATATTTGCTATCACAGCTGAACCAACACTCAAAACTACCTAAATATAAAGCTTTGCAATCTTCCGTACTGAAACAAATGGCTTATGGCTTGCTACGTGCCTGTAGACATCATATTTTCATTGTAACATGATTAAATATCGAGGTTAAAAACACAGAAATAGGATCAAATTGGATCAGTAACTATACCATCCAAGCATCCGAAAAGAACTACACTGCTGGGATATTTGGTTACGATCAGACAAGGAATACCATGGATATTTTTAAATAATGGCATATGATGGGCATCCGGCCTCCTGACTGTTTAGGTGAAGAAATTCTGCTAATATGGACAGGAGCCCAGTTCCTTTGTCCGTCACGGTCGAAGGAGCGGGCGCTGATCAATTTGCGGTTTGGTTTCGTAATTAGACTGTTGGCGAGAAACATTATTCGCTCCGCATCAGTGCCCCTTTAACGAGTTTAATAAAAATGGTATCTCACGGAAACAAGTTTAGTATTCTGTTTAATACTCGCCAACATAAATTGACAGAAACTGCGGCGAAAGCTGAGGACTCTCAGCTTTCCGCGAGTCAAGCAAGATCATTGTAAAATTGCGACAGCGACATTAGCATTGTGACGTCACAACTTTGAACCATTTTGACGTCATACGTCAAGCGGTATTACACTGGTGTAATATTGCCGTAAAAATATTACACTGCAGTATCTTCAACGGGCGAGTAATAAGATAATTTTATTACTCAGCGTGGAAAATACTGCTGCATAATATTTTTAGGGCTGTGTATAACACTTGTGTAATACCGCTGGACAAATGACATCATAATGCTCTGAGGTTATGACGTCACACAGCCAGTACTTCTGTCACAATGGTATAAGGCCTTACTTCTTGTACTTGACTCACCGAAAGTCAAGAGTCTTCACACTGATGGCAGTTTCTATCAATTTATTTGGGAGAGTAATTAACAGAATACGAAGCCCGCTTCCGTGAAATACCGGTTTTACTAAACGAGTTAATTACAAATATTTGGTATCAAGACAGTGAGTAATGGCTTGGTTTAGTGTCCTCTATGTATTCGTCACGTGATGTCAAACATTATCTCGTTGTTCACGTCACGAGATGACAGATCCATTTCACTACATTCAACACTGTGTATAATATGAACCGTGAAGGTCCCGGGCCAGAATAGGCCAGGCTCGCTGACTTGTTTGAGACACATCATCGGTTCCCAATTGCGCAGATCGAGTATCATGTTGTTGATCACTAGATTGTCTGGTCCAGACTCGAATATTTACAGACCGCCGCCATATAGCTGGAATTTTGCTGCGTACGGCGTAAAACTAAACTCACTCACTCACTGTGTATATTGTGGGCTTGTATTATTCTTTTTCAATCAAATTTAAAACAAAATTACTCTGTGAAGATAACTTACAATGTCCAAATATTCCCAGCTGTATACAAAAACCCGCTCAGTCACTGTATTCGAAAATAAAGAAATAATACATAACTGTATCAATTTCTGTGTTCATATTTATTGTCATTATTTGAATAAGATGAGCGTTCATATTTATGTTCATCAAAAAACCCTTTGGTCTTGGCGGAAACGTCACAACTAAGTACTGGCCGGCGTACGAATATATAAGAACCACAAACGTTGCGCTCCAAGAGTATGGGAAGACCTCGATTGAAAAAATACATATCATCTACATCTATTTACAGTGTCAGTAAGCATAAATACAGGTAATGACGTCTGCCAGTGAACTGAGGTCACTTGCACATAAAATAGACAAACGTTGTCAGCAGATTACTCATAGGTTTTGAACACATTATTGACAGTGATTCCAATAAGCAGGGGGATACAGTGCCCGCACTGTGTCTTTGTGCCCAGTTTTGGCTCGACTGGCTACTGCGCTCCTTTATTGTGAGGAGACACTATTTATCAATTCGCACAGTAGGCACAAACCGGCAATGATATGTAAAACATGTGCATGAAACTTCGCGAGCAACAGATTTACGTTTTCGCTCAAGAGTTTAATTACATTTATGCTCTCATCCCAGAAAACCGTCATCTTACTGTTGAACTTGTAACTAACGTCATGCAATTTGGGGTTAAATATAAGTACAAATGATTCACTGACAACAGAACACGGACTTCAAGTACTCGCAGACAAGGCACGACATGTTCTAACAACTGTCTAAACATGGAAACCACGTACTTTCTAATCAAGTACTATGCATTCATTGCACAAACTCCGGTAACCGAATGCCTGGGGCTGTTGCATACACTGTCGCGAGTTTGCAGTCTGAGCGGAGCTCTATGCGGGAAAATATAAAATAGCAACGACATAACCGAAACGTAATATTTAGCAACAATTTGGCCATTGTGATATTTTTCAAACAAATATATATACATGAAACATAAATCAAAATAGATATGTCATTCTCAATTATTCATTATTTTATGTAGAAAGTACTGGAGACAATTGAATTCCACATATATTTGAAATCCAACTTTTTGCAACACACTTGCCGGTGTACCGCCAACATTGTTCCGACCGCACTGGCTTCATTCGCCTATTTGGTGAAGTTTGGATACACGTTTTGTTGTCAGTCCAAAGTTATACTGCGATCCCTATCATCAGTCACCAGAATGCCCCCAAAGTCAAAGAAAAAGGTAAGTAACAACGCAAATTGGTTTCTGAGTGACAGATTTGCTTGCTTCATATTCACGTGCGTATAACCCGTTTAGTTCATGTTTACCGTAATACATGAAATAACTCGTGACGGCGGGAACAATGCCTTTGTCAGTGCTTTCTTACATTTATAGACCATGACCAATAAACAATCCCCAGTTCTCTCTATAGCTGTATTTCATTTGGCAACTAGTTATGGATTAAGTTTGAAGTTACATAACGTTTAAAGAATGAAGGCGAATGGAAAGTTCGGAGTACCCTCCTTAATTATGTTGACATTTAAAGTGCCGAACATTAAAATTCAAAGTCCCTAACTTTACTAATATAAAGCGGCTTATTTCAGCTAACATATTGCAACCTGACATTTTCACGATGTCTAATTTTAATTTTCAATACTAGATCAACTAGATAATGCACTTTTCAATCATCACTGAAGTTTTAAAAGATATAACAGAGAAAACTATGGGGCTGTTTGGATATTAGAAAAGCAAGATTTGTGAATGTCAGCTTCTTTATTGTAACATGCATAAATTTTGCTTTTCTTATACATTCCATTACTAAATGCCCATCATTTGTTTGGATATTATTGGACAGTGACTAATGTTTAAAAAAACCCTATTTTATTATGTATTTGATTTATTATATTTTCATGAGCATAATAAATGTTTTTCAGTTATTCTGATATATAGCTTCACATTACTGAATACTTCAGTTCTTGTTCATGTGAAGTATGTTTACAGGCTGCCAAGGAAGTGGTCGATGCTGATGCTGCTGCAGCTGAGGTAAGTTATGGGAAACAGAAACTGGTAATAGATACTTATTCTTTAATACCTTTGCAGAATTAACTTTCTGGAAAAATAGACCCACATACTTAACCTGGTTGCATTGAGCTAGTTAATTTTAATCATGCTATGGCTAACTAGCCCACTTGGCCAGAAACATTTGAGACCACTTCTTACATGGCATAGGGATGCCATATACTTAATATCAGAGGTCCTGATGGTATAGAGTTTGCTTTCACAAAATGTATAGGCAATAAAATATGTTGCAAACTGCATTAGAAACTGAGATGATTCCCATGGTACATACAACAATTACCATCATTTCTGTCACAAACTAAAACCATAGGTCTTCAAACAGACTCTCTATAGACAAGAATGGATGTCTCTGCCGCTAGGATCACCATGCATGTTCGCAGGATAATATGTTTTGGCATTTGTTATGCAAGAATCAAAATTATTTTGTTTTCAAATGTGCTTCATGGGCACTGTCATAATAATTTATGTGTGCCATTGCCGTTTCAGGTGTGCCATAAATTCATGGTTTATCAAACTGAACTTCAAAACATTACACAACTTAAAGTAAATGTTAAAGTTGTAAATGTATTGTAACATTCACTAATAAATCATGATTAATAAAACAATGCTAGATATATGTTTTTGTTTATTTACTGTCTTTGAAAAGACATTGGTGATTAGCTGTCTGTCTGACATGTACACTTTATCAGTATTCATTGTTCAAAATGTCTCTTTAAATCGTGAAAGATAATAATGGTAAACACATACTTTAATGCACTTTCACAAACAAATCAAGTATGGTATAACAGCATGCTCTTAAGAATTTAACTGTGCCATTTCAATTTTAGCACTAATAATTTTGATCCCTATTATGGTTTGTGTTCCTTTGTCATCAGGAACCTCCAGCAAAGAAGACAAAGAAAGGAAAGAAGGATGAGGCTGATGAGGTGAGAGATTTCATTGATAGAATAACCTATGGCATATCTGTTTATTATATGTCAGGGCATTTGTGATGGTGTGTGTTTCTCTGTCATCAGGAACCTCCAGCAAAGAAGACAAAGAAAGGAAAGAAGGATGAGGCTGATGAGGTGAGAGATTTCATTGATAGAATAACCTATGGCATATCTGTTTATTATATGTCAGGGCATTTGTGATGGTGTGTGTTTCTCTGTCATCAGGAACCTCCAGCAAAGAAGACAAAGAAAGGAAAGAAGGATGAGGCTGATGAGGTGAGAGATTTCATTGATACAATAACTTATGGCTTATCTTTATTGTACTGTGCATAATATGTGTTTATTTGTTGATTAGTTTTCATGTGTGTGTTGTAATGTGACCAAGTACAGGCAAACTGTAGTGCAAAAAGGGTTTCGCAACAGAGAGAAAATGACCGGTCTTATATGTAAGCTAAACAAGCAAAGTTTGGCAACATACTTGCCTCGCTTTAGTTCGAATAAAAAGAAAATAAAAGAAATACCATATTGCCTATTTTTACCATGAAACTGTGGGAGTTTATTTTTCTTATCTGTTATCGTTGTTATTAAAATTTTCGTAGCATTTATTCTTCATAAAAACACCTGGGTAGTGGGCAAATGAAGAAGGGAGGTAACCCCACAAGCATTCCATATGGAGGATACATAGTATAAGAAGTATATTTAGATTTAACTCATCTGTTCCATCACTCTGCTGAACCGGAAACTGGCATGGTGAATGGAGATGGAGATATACTATGAGTGGTGCTTTAAATGATGAGTAATTATTAAATATGGATTTGGAAACCTGAGAGCACCATTGAGGAAATGGATGTGTACCTTTGATGGTGGCAATATTTTATTTTGACATGAAAAATCTTTTTCAAACCTAAGCGAGGGAAGTATGTTGCCAACCTTCGCTTTCTTTGCTCACATACAAGAAGACAGGTCATTTGCTTTCTCAGTTTCTCAAGCCTATGTGCACTACAGTTTGCATGTGGACCAAGTAGGGAAATAAAATGAAAATGTATCAAAAAGTAAATATGAATTAATAACAGCTGAAACATTGTTAATTAAGGTCCTGTAAAATACCTAAAATGTATACGCAGGGATTTGTTCATGATTTCAGACAGTGCGTTTGGCAATGTTTGGAGAGAAAAACTTGAATATAAAGTTATTCAGAACTTTAGTCTTTCTGAGAATGCAGGGACACCATGTAATAATATTTTATGTCCCTTTTCTCTTTTCCATATTTACAACTGAATATAATCTAAACTGGTTTCCTATACACTATCTTAAATTTTTACCATCATTTGCTGTCATATACCAGCCCTTGAGAATGCATTAAGTCAATGTTTGTGCCTAATGTTCATTGTTGATATTTTCAGGGTGAGGAGGCCACACCCAAGAAGGGAAAAGGGAAGAAGAAGGATGAGGAGAACGGAGATGGAGACAATAAAAAGGTTGTAATTCCAACCCTGACCTTGGATGAGCAGGACTTCTCTTCTAGTGCAAAGACCAAAGATGGTCTTGACTGGAACTTGAAGATATCCTCCTGGAATATCAATGGAATCAGGGCGTGGCTTGGGGTAGGTAGAAGGGTTACAAATTCCCTCTTCTAAATGCTGTTCATAGACTTTACTTTTTGTACACATGCTTATTTGGTTGATATGATAAGGTGATGCATGTGCATCTTTCAATCTCATCTAGTTCAATGATAAACATGATATGTTAAAGTTACCGTAATAGCAAAATTTGTCAACAGTATTTGACTCTGTTTTCTACAGAAAGAGGGTACTGCATACATCAGTAAGGAGGCTCCAGATATTTTCTGTGTGCAAGAGACAAAGTGCAGCTTAGAGAAGATGCCTGATACAGTCAATGTTGATGGTTACCATGCTTACTGGTCGTCAGGGGATGCTGAGGGATATGCTGGGACAGGCATGTATTGCAAGAAGAAGCCAATTGAGGTCATGTATGGAATTGGTGAGTGAGGGGTTATCTCCCTTTGGTTGTTGGTTTTCTACATGTGCCTTCTCTGTGACAGATCAGGTACACATGTATTGCATCTTTATTATGTTGTTAAAAGGTGAGAATTTCAGGAGGTCAATTTCTTTATTTTGATGTTTACAACTTTAGTCAGATTTTTGATGTATCAGAGTAGATTCTTACTATTTCAATTACCTAAGTAAGAATATACACAGAAACATTGAAATTCTCACCTTTTATGTACCAAAGCACTAAGAGTTGATCAAAGGAACATATTTTCTTGGATGAAGTATTTTTTTAAAAATATGACAAGAAGTTTCTATCAATCATATTTAATGATAAGTTACCTCTAGTACAGTCAAATCCTGTTATCTTAAACGCGTCAGGGCCACATTTGACTGTGGAGGTGGCGAGGATGATCTACAGACAGATCAACTATGGTACAATGCATGAAGCCCATGTTTAATGTCCTCTGTCGCAACATTGCCGGAATGCTGCCAAAAGCAGCATAAAACTAAACTCACACACACACACTAGGTTTGCATCTACCCACTCAATAAGATGAGAACCCAACCTGTGTCTGCTATGATAACTAGAAAAGTTTCAAAGGTATTCTGTGATGCAATTCAACCTGAGATGTATTTAAAAACCTTCAAGGTGGATCACATGCTTGTCCAGTCTGCAGACAATCACTTGTTTTAGTGCTTTGTTACTTGCACTTGGAAGTTAGTTAACATCTCTTAAATCAAGCCCTGCTTCACATAGGTACCATATTATCACATTTTTGTAGTGTTTTAAAGAATATACCCTACATGTTTAACATGCTGAAGGTACAAAATTCTACAGTGAAGTCCAAGTTGGGACTTAGTCTAGTGTTTAAGGTAGCATTAAGGTATCCTGACAAAAGGTATCTGTGTTTATTAAGTGAGACAAGAGGAAAGGTAAGGTTATGAGTATTTTAGGTATTGATGGAAAATGAGTAGACATTCTCCTGTGATATATTATCATTAATTGAAAATGTGTATGTTCTCATGATGTAATAAATTTTGATAAGGAAGGTGCACTGACTGTGCAAAAATGAGTAGAGTCACTGGAAAGATGTTTCAGTTCTGTACATAGGTTCAGTCTGTGGTGCCTTTTTTCATGGTTTTGGCTTGAACATATTTGCTTTTGTTTCAGCATCATCATTCATTATAATAGAACTAAGTATAGGCGGGAAGTGTTTGTTTACTCATGTTTTTACTGAACATGTAGCTGAACTAGGTTCCACCATACTTTTCTAATGTTTCTATTGTATTCCTGAATAGATGTAGGTGCATTTTCAGCTCTTCTAACTGCCCTTTATGCTGTGTTTTTGGTCATGCTAATGAAGAGGTGGTTGCAATAAGCCTTACATTGTCGGCATGTTTCACACTCACATTCATTGTTGACCCAACAGGTGTTGGCAAACACGACAAGGAGGGACGTGTCATCACAGCCGAGTTTGAAAAGTTCTACATGGTTACAGCATGTGAGTGTTGTGTGATGGTTTGGTTAAATGGCTGATTGTTTGATTGGGGAGACAGAGAACTGGACAAGGGAGTGACAGTGGTAATGAAAATATGAGATGAATGTGTGTTGGATTGAGAGAGGGTGCCAAGATAGGTCTAGGGGTGACAATGCTTTAGATAGTAAACACTGTGTTACTAGTGTGTAGTAGTGACATGTAGATAAGAAGGGATTGCCGGGTGTTGGTTTGAGGAAAGTACTGATCCAAGTCTTTGTACCAGAGTTATGTTGATATAAAAAGGGTGGTCGGGTGTTGGTTTAAGGGAAGTGTTGAACCAGGTCTTTGGAGCAGAGTTGCGTTGATATAAACAGGGTGGTTGGGTGTTGATTTGAGAGAAGTGTGGACCCAGGTCTTTGTAGCAGAGTTATGTTGATATAAACAAGGTGGTCGGGTGTTGATTTGAGAGAAGTGTTGACCCAGGACTTTGTAGCAGAGTTATGTTGATATAAACAGGGTGGTCGGGTGTTTGGTTGAGGGAAGTGTTGACCCAGGACTTTGTAGCAGAGCTATGTTAATGACTTGAAGTGGTCGGGTGTTTGTTTGAGGGAAGTGTTGACCCATTTCTTTATAGCAAAGCTATGTTGATGAGAAGGGGTTCAGGGTGAAGGAAGGGTATAGGTATGTAGTGGGGATACTCTTCATATAAACCATTTTGCATTGTGCTTCTGGTAATAATATGATTCCATGTTGAAAAAAGTAAAATACAATAATAAGAATTAAATTTTCTGTGTTAAACAGTCCCCATTACATGTTTTATACATTTATGCATACAGAGTTTTCAATTATATCTGACATTTGTCTTCCTGGTGCATGTTTATTCAGACATTCCGAACTCTGGACGTGGTTTGACACGACTTAACTACCGCACAAAGGAATGGGATGTGGCTTTCCAGGACTACATGAAGAAGCTGGATGCCAAAAAACCGGTGATTCTGTGTGGAGATCTCAACGTCGCACATCTTGACATAGGTAGGCCAGGCTTGACATGTACACATATTTGATATTCAGGTTTTTCAGACAATGGATGGCGTTCTCGGCAGGATAAAACCAACAGATATCTTGGATATCAGTTGGGGTCATGTACGGATATTGATGCAAATTAGAGAAGTCATATGCAAATTTCATTGACTACTTTCACAGTGTAAACAAACATGTTGTGACGTGTCCGGATTGACAGGCACCGTATCAGTACTGTCAGTGCTTTGGTCAAGAAAATTGTCTAGTTATGATTGATGGAGTGGATTACGAATCATGGATAGAATTTCATAGGCTTGTGAAGACACCATCATCGGTTGTCTAACCAACTATCAGGGCTAGCAAGCAGGTGGCAGAGGAATCTAGGTGCACAATGTCATGGGAACAGTAAAATGTATTTGTTGTTCAAAATGTTAAATGAAGGTTTCTGTAGATTCACACGTTTCTTGTTATTTTTCAAATGCACACTAAGATATTTTTACAATAATACTTGCTTTAACATGAAAGGAACTAGATGACCTAACAAAGTCAATTATGTGATCAGAACAATATTGTATCTCTGAGCTTGTGACACGCGTGAATATTTGTAACATTATAGATATCTGTACACATCCCACAAAGTATATTTTCGTGACTTGTGGCAACTAAGGTCTAATTTTGTTATAAATTATTTAATAAGAATGACATTGTATGATAAATGTGTTGTCACACACATGTGTTTTGGGATGAGCCATGCATACTTTTGGTAGGCAGACAGGGGCTTTGCCATGCAAACATATTTGACAAAAAGACGTGGGTAGGCAATACATATTTTTGGTAGCAGATGTGCAGGTCGTGCAGAGATATGTGACAGACGTGGATAAGCTATGTATGTTTTGGGTAGGCAGACAGGCAGGTCATGCAGACATATCTGACAGACATGGATAGGCAAGGCATAGTTTTGGTAGGCGGATGGGCAGGTCATGCAGACATATTTGACAAACAGACGGATGGGTGGGCAATACATATTTTTGGTAGGCAGATGTGCAGGTCATGCAGACATATTTCACAAACAGACATGGTTAAGCCTATTACATGGTTAGGCAAAACACTGTTTGCAATTTAAATTTGTTTACTACACCTTGATACCTACACATATACTTTACTTGATTGAACTGATATCCATGGTACTGAAACTGTCAACTCCCTTCACTTTCAGACTTAAAAAATCCCAAAACCAACAAGAAAACTGCAGGTTTTACTCCTCAGGAGCGTGAGGGGTTCACCAACCTGCTGAATGAGGGCTTTGTGGACTCTTTCCGCCTCCTGTACCCGGAACAAGAAGGTGCCTACACATTCTGGGCCTACTTCATGAACAACAGAGCTAAGGATGTTGGCTGGTGAGTAGTTTATCTCCACTTTCTACAGAAACAAAAAAATCTAGGATTTTGCTCAAAGAAGTTAGCTGTGATGCTCTCTATAATAAGTGTAAGGTGAAACCAGCTGACACTGTCGTTACAGACTTCAGCTGATGAGCTTGATTCCCAACGTTTGTTCAGTGCAAAGCCCATTTCTAGTTTCCCTTGATGTGGCTTTGCTTCTAAAAGTGACATAAAATTAACTCACTCATAGGGGTGAAACTGTACACTCTTACTATGGCACAGTACATATTGTCGTGCAAGGCCTTTCGTTCGGTCCAGTTTGTGAGATATGATCATAATGCAGGAAAGCAAAAAAAAAAAAGCATAGATTTTGACAAAATGATTCGAATACAAGACATTTTAGGCAAGGTGTGAAAAGGTGAATAAAATGATGTTACAAAATCACTGATGTTTGGGATTGCATTACGGCATAGTGAATTGAAGACAAAATACCCTTGTATGCTGTTTCACCCCTACTCACTCATTTGCTCTCATCTTATGAGAGAAAAATTTCAGATGGTTTATTGAAGGTAGCATACATTAAGAAATGGTGTCATGTATACTTGCAGGAGATTGGACTATTTCGTGATATCAGAGCGTCTGAAGGACACCCTTTGTGACAGCATCATCAGGAAGTTTGTGCAGGGTAGTGACCATTGTCCAATCGTTCTGCTCCTCAACCTTTAAATCTTCATCCATCATTGTTTACAATGTGTGAATGTCTTCATCATGTCCAGTCACAGGTCATGAAGACTGACCACAACAAAGTCATGTGCGTTAATACAGTGATGCCAACTTAGTCTGGACCCTTATCCTTCTGAAAACCTGTTTCTGGACAGTTTGTTGAATTATCTCTACATACTCAGTCCAGGAATTTACGGGATGCGAATTCCTGTGCCTTATACATATAAAAATTGACAGTGGACACAACGAAATTTATTAATGCATCCACCCTGATGCAGAAATAGTCCAAATACTTTTGTCAATCCAAATTCCAATCCATTAACATAAAGTTATCACTGAGTTTCATACCTGCTGTATTATGGTATCATTTACAAATTCATTACTGTAACAGTTAATGTGTTGATCATGATACACAATAGAATAAAATTATTAATGATATTTAAGTGTCTGGACCCCCATTTTGTTGTCCAGGACCCTGAAATTTTTAAGCATGAGTCACAGGGACCCTCAAGCACTGTACTCAAGGTCCCTGACTTTGTTCCACATAAGAACATTACTCTGTATAACTGAACCCCTTTGGGGATCACCTATTAGAATGTTTCTGCAGAACCTTCACTGGTTGAAAGAAGTGACCATTGTCTCCTTTCACAAACCAACCTTTACTAAGGTTAACCTGAACTCCCATTCTTTAGCGTTACACTGAGGTTAATGTAGTGACTTACAATCACCTTAGTGCTTTGTGAAAAGAGGTCTACGTCAATGAGGTAACCATATTGTATTGTCTGGTACAGACTCGATTATGGACAGACCTCATTTGGATGGTATAGTTGAGTATATTTGAGTATTAGGTTGGACCAGGCCCCTTATTCTCAAAACATTCGTACCACTATGAACTTCTTAAGCCCAATGTTAATAAGTTGGCTACGATCAAACTTCAGAATTCTTATGGCTACCAGTGTTTTGAGAATAAAGGCCAAATTGTCAAAGGCACTGAAACTTAATTTGCATATGTATTTGGGTGAGCAAGGGTCCAATCATCCTCGATATCTCCAAGGTATACGTTCCGATAAGTCTCCACTATACCCTGGACGCATCTATGGCTCTGCCCGATAAATTTATTACCTCCCTTCACTGGCTCCGCGTTCTCACAGTAGCCAATCAGCTAGGCCGCCGTTAACCGAGCTTGCCAGTGTCAACAAAGGCAGCGGTCGCAACTGCGAAGGTTTGCTCGCAGTGCGTCCCACATTTTAGAGAAATCATGCAAACAAATTGACAGGTCCGAAACTTTAAAACAGCATATGCAAGAACGCCTTCTACCTCTTCCAGACAACCTCTGCATGGTTTGTGTTGCCAAGTATAATCGGTTAGATAATTCAAAAAACGAAAGTGAGTTGTGATTGGTTCGCTCAACTTCCCAGCGTAGACACCTGACTGGATCAAAAGACAGTCAAGGGAGGTAATAAATTTATCTGACAAAGCCGTAGATGCGTCCAGGGTATAGTGGAGACTTATCGGAACGTATACCCTGGAGATATCGAGGATGGGGTCCAATTTATTGAGGCAGATTTGATTCTCAACATTTTCATTTTCATGATCTTTGATTTGCCAACATAGAACTTGTGGCTCTCGGGTTCCTTTCATAAAGTAACCTTTACTAAGGTTAACCTTAACTTCCATTCCTTAAAGGTCACATGCAAAGTAAAACACAACTTTGCAGATTCTGATACCTTTTGGTAAGCACTGACCAAAACAAATCATCCAAATGCCAGTTCAACCTCTAAAGTTGAAAAAAAATGTGATAAGTTGAAACGAATCACTAATTTTCCCACAGCGCTGGGGACAACTTCAATCACCGACCACATGCAATTTGAAACTAACACCCATCAGGTTATAAGCCATAAACAAAGGTCTAAGGTAACCTTAGCGCAATGTTAAAGAATGATAGTTAAGGTTAACCTTAGTAAAGTTTGCTTGTGAAAGGAGCCCCAGGTTTGCACAGTAATGGTAAATGTTTAACATGTTAAAAACAGGCATCACTCTAGTTTGTTTTCATGTAACTGACATGCTGTATAAAGTTGAATGAAAGCGCTACTGCAAGTATGATTTCTTGATTGACCATGTATCAGGGTATTTACGAGTAATGGTCTTGACTTACATGGTATTACTGTGTAAATGTCATTTAGTTCTAAATCACGTTACATTTCAGTTCATCATATGCATTATTTCCTTATTCATCTGTTTTAATATGATCAGATTGTAGATAAACTGTAATCACTTACATGTGTGCAACTGTCTTCCTCCACAGTGAATACATACAGCAACTTTGTACCTGTTTATGTAACACATGAATCAGTGTTGCTTACAATGGAACCAGATAGTTTCAGACAGGGGATCTCGCATGTTACATTTATCTTGTGTAACATGCGCTTGGCTTTCTTGGCATATCTTCTTCATGCGTGTATTAGCATCATATGATTTCTGTGAGTTAAACAGAGACTCATTCTGTTTTCCAAATGAGAATGGGCACTTCAGTGTGTAGCTGTATGTATTCACTACAGTGGGTGAACATCATTACAGAGGCCGGAGATGTACTGATGTTGAATAAATGAGATGATCATCAACTCTGGCAGTCATTATTGTTTATACCTTTGTATCTTCAGTTGGCATCAGGCATCATCAATATTTGTTAGTATGTGTGTTTCATACAAAACAGGATTTTATTTAGATTGAATTCCTGATGTATAGGTGTCTGCTCTTGTGAAAGTTTTTAGTGGAAACTATTTCGATTTAACATTAGTTAGTATCGCGGTCTATCTAGGATCAGGTGATCATATATAAAAACATGCACATTTTACGTGATACTCTGGATTGGATCTACGTTTGTTAGTGCTTATAGGCTTTGTTAAGAAATGGTTTGTTTGTTTTATTTGGTTTACCAGCTGGACAGTCAATTTCACCCATGGGGGATGAAATCTTTATTCACATACCTTTTCAAACATGATCCTGAAAAAACCTCCCTCGCACTGAAGGATCTCAGAACTGCGTTTGTCATTCAAAATATATTGGAGTTTGTAAACTACTACTAGTTTTAGAATTTTTATTTCCTGCCCACTAAGATCAACGTAAAATAAATTATATTTCCTCTGTTGTAGTTTCACTGTTATTTATACCATGGACTGTTTTGTTTCACTGTGTGACATGCAGCTGTATATAGTGATAGCTTATTTTTTAGAGAAACTGGAATAGGAACAAGTATCCCAGGCTTGTTCTCATATTTCAGCTGCTTACTCACAAGAAAAGCTTTCTATTGATAATAATAGCGAGCCATTTTTGTGCTTTTGGTTTGCTATTGTATGTAGCAATTTGGTCGAGCTAAAGTGTTTTTCACTCTCATCTCTCACATTACTAACAGATACAAGGAGAAATCTCAGATGAAAGACGGGAAAATATTTCAAATTGAATTAAGTTGCAGCATTTATTAGCCGGTAGGAAAAGAAGACAACTGGCTACCCAACAGGAGCATATTTCCCTCATGCATACATGAGCCTTGTTAACCATATATAGAATGTCGATTTGCTAGTATTCTTTGAACAAGTTCCATTCCCACTCGTAAATAAGGAAAAGGCGCTCAATGTTAAAACGACGGAAGTACCAATATTAGGGCCCTTAAACTTACATGTATTACAGGTTGTTTCCCAGAGCTGATTTCAGACCCTGTACATCGAACTGATCAGAGTGTGACAAAGCTCATGTCAGAATGTTCGCTTCAAAGGCAGAAGAATGTCAAACACAAACTTGAAACCCCCGACAGAACTCTTCCATGTTTTTGTATAAAAGAATGCGATTTGAAGCAATTGGGCCTGAATCTTGCCTAACAGGAAATGTTGGCAGCCTTTTATCATGCGCTGTATTCACGGACTGAACTGGGTCTCGGCTGAAGTTCTTATGTTTTTTAATCTGTTGAAATCAGATTTCACGTGATCCTTGTGTCAACAAAGGATAACCAACTTCATGGATGTTCACGAAAGACGGAACAAATAGTCTGTCGACATCTATCTCACCCCGGAACCTTTAATACAAGAACGCTTCAAAGCAGGCTGGAACACAAGATAAACACAGTGGAGACACCACCAGCAATTGCTAGGGATCTCCACTTGGAAACATATGATGAAAAGTGGTGGCCATCAGTCACTGGATGTTCATGGTGTCCAATCTAGTTGCACATCTGTCTGAAATCGGATAAACCTGCCACTGTTCCTTTGTTGGTTTCAAACACAGGACGTTCACTACGCTACATCTGTTTCGAGTCAACATTTGGTATTGTTGTTGAATCTGGAACCGTCAAATCACTGGATGCATTCTTTAACTGTGCCATATAGCCTGTGACTATGCTTGTCGTAACAGGCGACTTATGGGTTCGGGTGGTCAGGCTCGCTGACTTGGTTGACACGTCATCGGTTCCCAATTGCGCAGATCGATGCTCATATTCTTGATTACTGCATTGTCTGGTCCAGACGCGATTATTTACAGACCGCCGCCATGTAGCTGGAATATTGCTGACTGCGGCGTAAAACTCAACTCCAACTCACGCCATATAGCTGGAATATTGCTGAGTGCGGCGTTAAGCAACAAAACAACCTTACGGCGATCTGCGTCGCCACGGTGTCATCATACCCACTTCGTGTGGCCACTTTTGAACATACGATTATCCGATTTATTCCACATGCATTACTACCGAGCTAAAGACCCTAAAAAGGACCATAGGTCATTTTCTGCTCCGATCTCCCAACAGGGAGCCACACAGTGACAGTGATTTCTCTGCATCTGAATCAAGAGTGGAGACAGTTAAACTAATGTATGTACACTTGTGGAGGGCCGTCGTAATGTGTCGATAGGTGTGTGTCTGTCGCTCCGATGTTAGGGTTTGTAAAGAGTTCAGAATTCGATGACTATTACTAATTTTGGCTGGGTTATCAATAAGGACATGACAGTAGATTACTTATTATCAGTTGGCTTATTTTACTATCTTTGTTTTTTTCTTCGCATATTCGCCGAGCATAATATCTCTTTTAGAACATAGAGGATATTTTTAACTTAATGGAGATATTTTGATACGGAAAATAACTAGAGGAATCACACTGGGGGAAAGATCACCCGTGTTGACTTTGTTGACAGAACTGAATAAGGTTTAAACCGAAAGGGGGAAATTTGTGAATGACATGCTTATCAATTCCATTCATATTTGCTCTCAGAAATACTTCCACTGATTGGACATTAACAAAATGTCCCCTCAGTAAAATAGAACAGAAACCGGAAACCAAAAACAAACCAACTAACAAATATGAAAAGCCCCGACAAAGCCTCGTAAATCTCGATTTGGTGACACGATGCAGGGCGGCTGCAGAACTTACCCTTGTACTGAATGTAGCATCTATCTATGTCAAAGAATGAAGTGTCTTTGAAAAGGTTGTTTTTAACGGACAAAAACCTAACAAAAACCCGTCTTACCACAGTGGAAAAGAAATGTCAATGACAAAGTATATGCCTACCATTCAACCCCTCACTTGCTGGTGCGTTTTAGTGTCCAATAGCAGTCATTGGTTTATATCGGTTGTGAATGAAGCAGACTTCCTTTCAAATGATAGTAAATGATCTCAGTACTCAGCTTTACATTTCTCAATGATCCTAATCAATAGTCGTTAAGTACACCTCTGGTGCATTTCAAGGATATGCGTTAGGTAGCGACAATTGTTCTGCTCTGATTCCTTAGACCAAACTGTAAATTAAACCCCCAAACAAATGTAACATGATCAACAATTGTATTTTGCTAGTTGTTGACACGTGAAGATCCGGGTTAGAACTGATCTCCAGTAATCCATGTTTGTCGTAAGAAGTGACTAACTGGATCGGGTGGTCATGCGCGCGTAGTTGGTTGACCCATGTCATCGTATCTCAATTGCCTAGATCGATGCTCATGCTATTGATCACTGGATTGCCTGGTCCAGACTCGGTTATTTATAGACCGCTGTCATATAGCTGGAATATCACTCCTTTAATCGTGCAACATGGCCAGACTCGTGTTAGTACTTGCAGTCTTTGTTGAGAAGTGTTTTGTTTTTTGGACTTGGTTGAGTAGGTGTGCAGTCAATATCACAAGTGTTCGATTAATTGAGCGCCACGTAAAAGTAAACTCACTATCTCTAAACGTTACTAAGTATACAAATCAATAGTAATTAATTGAGAAATTTATATAAAAGATAGTGATGATAATATTCAACAGTGATCACGCTGCCAAAATAGGAATATTTCGAGTATCCAGCTGATCTTCCCACGACTGCTGTTCTCCTTGTAATGTGATATGACTGCGGTAATAACCTGAACGTTCTCTAACTCTCTGGGGCAGTAAGCACTGGAATAACCCGGAAGGCCAAACAATGTCCACATCAGGCTTACTTCCCAGCTAAATGTACTTGCCAGCGCACTGCTGCCCTCTGCTGAATCCAGACGAAATGAGTGGAACGAAATAGAGCAGCGTTCTTTAATGATATGCAAACACTGCCACATTACTCCATTCATCAAATTTCAAGTCTGAACATTTTCTGTTCGCGTTGTAATGTTCGTCACTAGAACTTCAAGAATAGGTGATTTGTCCTCTTTTGTGCTCTAAACACGTCACATCCGATTACACACAAGATGCTTAAATATGTGTAATGAAAATGTTATATCACAAACTGCGGGAGTGACTTTTTGAAATACATCTGTGAAACCAATTCCTAACCTCTCTATATAATGCCAACTGTGAGAAAGTCAATATTACACAAAAAAAAACCTCAGCTTACTATTCAATACCACGACAGATGGCTGCATTTCTTAATCGAGCCATGTTCCTGTGTCTTGTTCTGAGTATTAAATTATCAAGCTGGCTAGAACATGTTTCTTACATCAATAGATAATTACAACAGAATAACAAAACACTGAACGATGCATGTCTCAGGGTATAAACGAACAGTGGTGCTAATACTAGATCACCTCTACCAGTAATAGGATACTCTTTATAATAAATTACAATGGCTCTTCGTGCCAATGCCAAACCAGGTAGAACTCCTAGACCGATTGCTCTCGCATGTAACATTCGTGTAATTCATGTAAAATTAAGGTGGGAAAGAAACTAATCACCTTGAAGCTTCTTAACAAAATTAGATCAGGATTGTGAACTTACATGTGTAGACCAATATGTTCGTCTGGAAACGGAGCCACAGGAAGCTGTTTTCAAATCAGGAGTTGTGGTAAAGGGTCATGACATGATTTGGAGACAAGTTCCTTTTCGATTCCAAATGTGGAAAAACTGGAATTAGAGGTAACATGTGTAAGTAGATGTGGTGTTTCTTCGTGAGAAAGTCAAGAACTGTTGGTCATGCCTGTTCGTGACTAAAATGGTACTCCACAAGTGAGGGTTATCATTCCAGTTATATTCAGTATCATTTCAAGCACCTGCTCCTAAATATCAATGCTGCACTGTTTACAGATGGATCATTTCGTAGTTTTGGCACGTTTTCTTTGTCGTGGAATCTATATATACAAAACTGCTTACGAAAAAATTAGTACCTAGTGTTCAAAATTAGCGTTTAAGATATCACAATCGATGGCATGAATAATTAAATTTGAACGATATTAATCTAGCTCTTGAACACCATAAACTGGAAATAGTAACAGTGTTCAAATTTCCTGGTGTTAGTTCTTAGCAGAGAATGGCATGATCACATCATGTAACACCATGAAGAATGTTATGTGAGTGTGTCTAATTGTTGGTAATTCCCCAACGAGTGAGGTATCCATGGGAAGAAATTTAGTGTTCTGTTTATTACCGAAATCGTCAAATTGAGAAAAATATATCTACCTTCAAACATAGGCTGGCTACTTGCCACCGCCGGGTGTAGAACGCAACGTCGTAGAAAAAAGTACTTTCTTAGCACTGTTTATGACGTCAAGTCACCATGACTAAAAGATATTTTGCCATAGGGCATCGTATGAAAAGTATGAACCCCGATATTATGGTAATAAATTTTGCATAACACATATACACAGATCGCCAATCTACTAAGTGGGCCCTCATGAATCAGTCATGTTCTGGCCTCAGAAGCCCCTGATCACATCTAGACGTGACCATTATTTTGATGTCTATGTTTAAATGTTATCTCAATAACTTTGACCTCATTCAGTCGACAGTTTATGAACAAACGTATGCACAAGAGCATACGCAATAACTCAGCTCAGCTCAGCTCTAATAATCAAAACCTAATAATCAAAAGTAATAATTCATCTCGCACGTTATTCTAGTTTTTGACATACATAGACAGTCCAAAGTTTTTACCATACCTTTGTAATGATTTTGATGCCATGATCTCCAGTGATCTTCAATGATCTTCTTGAGGGAGATGGAGTAGCCTTGTCATTAACGTTCGCCATGTCGGAGACGCGGGTTCGATTCCCTCCATGGGTACAATGTGTGAAGATTATTTCTGGTGTTCTCTGTCGTGATAGTGCTGGAATATCGCTAAACACGACGTAAAACTAAACTCACTCACCCACTCACCTAAAGCTGCTGGAAATGGATCCAGAATTGACACTGTTTGTGAAATTATAAGCTGAAACATTCCAAAACACACAGAGCATTGTAAGTGGTTTCGTTTGCATTTCAAGACATTTCGGAAAACCTGAAAATGAGGACACAGATCATTCGTAGAAATATGGACCACGAAATCCTAAACCTTATGTGTTAGACATTCGATCAAACCCTAAACATTTTGGAACTGTTTGATCGAAATCTTTGTCATTAAGGTGGCAGCATTCATGGGACGGTGGCACTAACGACCGACACGTACAAACACAGACCTTCTGCAGTGTCTGGTCACAGTATTCGAAATCCTTAAAAGCCTGCTCGACTGCCATATGTAGAGTGGTCGCAGGAGTCCCTTTCATCACATGCAAATGCGTAGGAAAACCTAATTTCATGCTTGGTCAAGATGACAGACAAAATCTGAGGGGTTTTTTTTGTTTCTTTTCTTTCTTTCTGTCTTTTTTTTATTTAAATAAAGTTGACTACAAATTTTCTTTGTGATTTCCATTAATTTATGTTAGTGTTTTGGGCGCATTTCTTGCCCAATCCATTTGTAAGAGGTGTCAAAAACAGATCGACTGGGCATGTCATGGAGACTTGTTTGATTGTGTCTCTAGGTACTCCAGGAACTTTGCTCATAATAACAATAATGAACATGCCTCTGTAAACGTTGAAACAGCTCCCTCATGTCCATGTGGGAGTAAATCATTGTTACCAAATAACTAATTTACATACAAATCATCGCTTTCTTTTCACTTTCCTGTTAATATTCATTGAGATTCATTAAATATGAATACAGTACTTTGTGAAATACACACACACACACACACACACACACACACACACGCACCCACGCACCCACGCACGTAGATAAAGTAAGACAGGCGTTGTTAGATTAATGTAAGACACTCGAACAATGTCTGTGTTAGTGTCTGAAAGATAGGAACAGATATATGAAATATGAACGACGAAAGCTTAGAAAACACGGTATCTAAGGAATATTTGTGCATGAAGAGAGGTTCTCTGGGGACGTTGGTGGTGATAGTTTTCATGTCTTAAATGTACAAAAGCACTAGTATTAAGACAGACGCGAGTACAACCAACGTAACCAAGAAGAAAATACCTGAGTAGGAGATGGTTCAGCTCATGACCATTCTGAAGGGTGAGTATTGTCTCTTGACAAACTCCACTCAGTTGTGCAGTGGTAATATAGACTGTACTTTGAAGGTGCAATGCATGGGCAGAATCCGGTTAAATAGAAACGACAAAACCCAATGCACATTCATAAGAACTCTCGATTCGAGTCGATTTTACATCTGTGACTATTTAAATCATGAGCAGATATTTGTTTCAGCAGTATTACATCTGTATGACGTTGCTTGCTAACAATTGGGTCTGAACCAGTCAATCCAGTGATTGCCTCTGGAGCATAACATTTGGACATTCTCTCAACATATGTGCCATCAAATGTCTTGAAAGATTTTCAGAAGGTTCTTGAGAGGCATTTAGAAGTTGGTATTCTAATACAAGACGAAATGTTATGGGCTGTTCCTTGCCTCTTCGTCATTCATTTGGCAAGGAATTGCCCAGAAACGTTGCGTAATTAATAAAGAAGAAAGTGACACCCATAGCATTTTGATTTATATTAGCTTTACAGAAGCCTTGAATGCTGTAACCATGATCAATCAGCTTCTGAGCAGTGTTGCACGAGTCACTAAGTAGACACAATAGGTGAGTTATGATGAGTGTGTTTGAGAAAGCAGAAAAGCAGTTATACAGTGCAGATAGGATAACCAGACGGAGCAGTCTAACATACAGTCGTGCAGTGACCATCGACTTTGCTAAAGGAAAGTCAGAACAATTTAAGTAACTCGTCACTTTCAGATATTAGAAAGAGTGTTCGCTCCCCAATTAAGTATATCGCCATGACAATCGATATGACTGATTAGGGTTTCCCTGAATGCCACGGTGCTAAAATTCATGATGTCATGGATGACCTTGAACTGATCACGGGTTCCTTTCACAAAGCAACCTTTACTAAGGTTAACCTGAACGCCCATTATTTAACATTACACTAAGGTTACCATTACTAAATGTTAACGAAACGGGAGTTCTGGTTAACGTTTGTTAAGGTTGCTTCGTCAAATGAGCCCCAGGTATGTACATTAGCTATTTAAACGTATAGGTAGGTTTGCTGTATGTACAATGCTTCATGACAGGTGATTCGGAATCCATAATAGTGATAGCTAAATGTGGCCTTATGTATTCCGATAAGGATGCATGGTAATCGATGTTAATGAAGAGTTTAACGTCTGAAAATGTTATTGAAATCATCTACAGCTGTTACAGTATAAGATCTGCTATTTTCCAGTTTCAACCGATAGTTTATGATTTAATGCGACAAAAATGTCTGAAGGGGTGTTTACATGACAGGATGTTTGCAATATAGTCTTTCCGACAGTCCCTGAACCGAATACGTTTTCCTTCGTGCAACCAAGTGTTACACTGAATGAAAGGGCAATGATTACATGCGGCTAAGTGTTCCATTGTGTGACTTGATGGTGATCACATGTAACCAAGTGTTCCATTTTGTTACTTGACAGTAATTACATGCAACCAGGTGTTCCATTGTGTGACTTGATGGTGATCACATGCAACCAAGTGTTCCATTGTGTGACTTGATGGTGATCACATGTAACCAAGTGTTCCATTGTGTGACTTGATGGTGATCACATGCAACCAAGTGTTCCATTGTGTGACTTGATGGTGATTACATGTAACCAAGTGTTCCATTGTGTGACTTGATGGTGATCACATGCAACCAAGTGTTCCATTGTGTGACTTGATGGTGATTACATGTAACCAAGTGTTCCATTGTGTGACTTGATGGTGATTACATGCAATCAAGTGTTCCATTGTGTGACTTGATGGTGATTACATGTAACCAAGTGTTCCATTGTGTGACTTGATGGTGATCACATGCAACCAAGTGTTCCATTGTGTGACTTGATGGTGACTACATGTAACCAAGTGTTCCATTGTGTGACTTGATGGTGATTACATGCAATCAAGTGTTCCATTGTGTGACTTGATGGTGATTACATGCAACCAAGTGTTCCATTTTGTTACTTGACAGTAATTACATGCAATCAAGTGTTCCACTGTGTGATAATTAGATAATATTTTAGATAATCTCAGCGTCTCACTGTCCATCATCTACTCATCATCCGAGAACTCAGTAATAGACATTCTCACAAATACACAAAGTCAAAATGTGCCGGATGATCTCATTGCCCAAAATAATATCTCTGCGCTTGACATTCTCATTCCCAGTAAATATTTTCCATATGTATGTAGATCACTCCAAACAGTCCCAAGTGCTAGGTAATGTCAGGCCCCATGATGCTGACCCGTGTTGGAATTGGTCTTCAAAAACCCATGCATGTCGTCAGACAACGGGATCGGGTGGTCAGGCTAACTGACTTAGTTGACTCATGTCATGATATCCCAATGGCATTAAACGATGATAATACTGTTGATCCTAGTATATTTACACATCGTGGCCACATAGCTCGAATAAAACAATCCCCCCAAAAACCTCTAACATTGTCAATAAGATGGCGTTTTTCATTGCCCCGGGTTCTCAGTATGCAAGGCATTTTCTCATTTTCGCCAACAGTGTCAGCGTGCTTGGTATCCGGGTAATCCCCCGGTAGTTCCTATGAGTGACGCATTCAAGTGGTTCTAAAAATCTCAGTCCGCTAGTCTCACAAACGCACTGTCAAAATACAAGACGTAGTCACCGCAGTTATAACCAGAATGCAATACATTCTCATCACCCAAACATTCCCAGAATGCAACACATTCCCATCACCCAGTCATTGCCAGAATGCAACACATTCCCATCACCCAGTCATTCCCAGAATGCAAGACGTTCTCATCACCCTCCAGTTGCTTTAACCCGTATAGCCCACTCCCTTTTCACTTAGTTCAGTAGAGATTCTCATTTGTGACATATTTGCTAAACTGTGCAGAAAAAATCGCCATGTTAAAAATGATAACAAACACATGATATTACTCAGTTATTTTTTTTATTGACGTCAGCAAAAAACGAGACACATCCCTTTAACATCACAACCTTCGGTAGCCATGGTAACGGTGGGGTACTGCACATTCAGTTTGATATTTTGGCAATCGCGTTGAATGTGATTGGTTAAGGTTGATGAACAATACTTTTTTTCAAATGAATATTTTGATGTTGTTGTGACCTTTGTATGACAGAGATGGTTCATATGAAAAAAATAACGATTCAAGTGAACCTATAATAGAGCTGTTCACCTGCTAGGAGAGCTTGTATGTTTTCTCACTCCAAATGTGTGCACATGTTACTGTGGACAGAGAGATTAGTAGGAGTAGTGTTAACTCAGCAGATGCATTTAAAGCGATATTCTCTGTAATAAATATAGTTTTAAAAATAGTTTGGAACATAACAACTGTGTGAGGATATGTTGTCTCGGCTCTTTCCGTAAACAACTGCTGCGGAAAGTGCCGAGTGATATGATACAACTACCATATGGACACTTCCCGAAACCCTTCGAGTTCTACCTTCATTCCAGCACATACATTGATACGGTATCACATCGAAAAACCAAACTTGTTTACACGTCGACAGATTATTACTTTTCTTTTTACTCGGAGAAATGTGTAAACAAGTTTGGTTTAAGGTTAGGTTTCATCTCTTACAATGATGCGTTTGACATAGAGATCAAGGAGAAGAAAGGCGAGCGGGACACCAGACAGTTATGATGAATAAAACTACACATTATGCACAATCTAGCACTAGATAGTACTACTACATGTCGACGACATTGCTCATCCACAGAAAAATAAATTGGTTGTTGTCTGTTTATCTATACAGATAATTTGTATTTAGTCCCTTTCAATAAATATATTTCGCGATTTGTTAATGGTCCTCCATGCGATAATTCCACAGCCATGAACGTCTTTGTACAACAATTGACAAGATCCATCACTTCCGGTGTTCACATCTCATCTGAGACGGCGAGATCAAAGATACGTCACGAAAAGAATTCCTTCAAATAACAAAGAAGTTACTTGGTCTTCACAATTCGATCTGTCCATCAAATTTGAATTTACTTTTTCCTGTAATCCTGAAAACAAGAGTAAAATACAGCATTAGACAGTCTGTATCATATATAAGAGACGATATCAGTGATGTATGCGATGCGGACATTTAGCGATTGAGCGTTCATTCCGAGAGAATTTTAGGTGCCCAGGCTTATTCTTCCTCATGTAGAGAGAGTGAGAGAGTATGGTTAGAGAGTATGGTGAGAGAGTATAGTTAGAGAGTATGGTTAGAGAATATGATGAGAGAGTATGGTCTTACGGCAATATTCCAGCAATATCACTGCGGGGGACACAAGAAATGGGCTTAACACATTGTATCCATGTGTGAATCGAGCCCGAGTCTTTGGCAAGATGAGCGAACTCTTTAACCACTTGGCAACGCCACCACCCCTCTTCCTCATTCAACCAAATAATAATGATATGTTTTGGAAGGATCTCGAACCATTCGTTACGAAAGCTGTGTGTTACAAATAGTGTTTCGGAAGTGACGTCCCAACCACCATTAAGACTTTCTCGCTCCCATGCGTGTTATTTGATTATTTTACACGATTGAAAATAGAAAATTAAAGAATCGGTGGTCCTTTACATCTTCTGGGTCGAAAGCCCTGGTCCCTTCCCAACTTACCTGGTAGTATGGAGAGTCTTCAGACAGAGCACTGGCGAGTGCCAATAGTCTCTTATAGGCCTGCTCATAGTCTCGTTTCTGTTGGGGGATGAAGGCTCCCCAGTGTGTTTCAGGTTCCCGGCTGAAGGGGTAAAAGTATCTCTTCCTGATGCCTGGCAGGTTGCTCATCATCTGACGTTTACTGGGCACATACTCTGGTTCTTGCTCCAGCTCTTCGAATGACTCAGGGTAGGAGTCCTCGGCTGGGTATGGTTCGTAGGGCTCGTACACTGGAACCCTCGGTGCCTGCTGGTACATGTCTAGCAAGGAGGCCACTTCGTCTTCGTATCTAGGCTCCGGACGATAGAGCTCATACAGATCCTCCTCGGTGAGTTGTTGGGGATAACCTTCTTCATCACCGTAAGAGTAAGCGTCTATGTCGTCTAAGAGGTCGCGCTTGATCCTCTTGGATCGCTTCACCTCGTTGTGGATCATATCTCCCTCTGTGATAGCACGGCTACGCCTGGAACTGCGGCGGCGGCGAAAGGGGTAGTAACTAAGGTCGTAGGGATAATAGTCTTGTTGTTGGGGTTCACTGCGTTCTTTGTCTGTGAATAGAAGGCAGGGTTATTTGTTTACGATGGAGAAAGATAAGAGATTGATTAAATAGTCTGGGACGCCTTATGCTATTGTTGGAGATCACATTTTCCAGTGATTCAAAACTGAAAATATTCTCCTCTCATTTACCTTGTCAACGTACTCCCACTTCAAACCAATTTGTTTACTTGACAGTGGAAATTGCATCATTTGGGTTATTACTAGCAGCCTGAAACTGCATTTGGTATTACACATTCAGTGATCTATGGCTGAAATGTATGAAAACGCTGTTTCTTTGAAGTCACTTAGTATATAACAATACACACTGTTGCAAATTAGTTTGTCGATTTCAAAGGGTGAACATGTCAGATACCTCATCGCTTTAACGACCTTAAAGTTTACTTGTTCCTCATTCACAAACGAGTCATAAAGTGGGAATGTCCACTGTGCACTTTTGTCTCCTCCACACAGCAGTCTTACCATTTTCCTGCATGTAATAGTATAGGTCCAACAGCGGCGTGCTCAAATCGCTACCAGCTTGAGCCACATCTGCACCTTCTGAATCGTCTGTCTGATCTACATCATCATCCTCCTCTGAAGCCTCAGACACCTCCTCTTCCTCAGCCGGCACATCGTCACTAGGCCCCTCAACAGGAACTCCATCTGTCTCTTCGGGTTCTTCCTCCTCAGTATTGTCGGCAAGTATGCCCTTCAGTTCTTCCTCAACAGAGTCAGTGTCAGCCTCGCTGACTCCATCCCCCGTGGGATCTTGTGGCAGTTCCTGTTTGATGGCGGGAACATCCGACTCTGTCTGTTCTTGTTTGTCATCTGTTTCTACTGCCGACTGTTCCTGGACGCTGCCTGCTACATGTTGGTCTTCGGGAATAAAATCCTCCTGTTTAGCGGGTACTGCAATCACAGATCCCTGTTCATCTAAGCTATTGTCTTTTGGTATCACGGGGACGGCAGGATCACTCTTCTTCTTCTTTAAACGAGGGTCGTTCTGCTGGTTGCCGAACAGGATCGCCTCCTGGTCCCGCTTGGCTGCAACGATAGGAGAAACAAATTGTGGACAATTAGGGCTGCGCAGTATAACCGTTTATCGGTATCTACCGGTTCAGACATCAAAACGATACGTATTACAGTACAATTATCGGAAAAAACGGTATTTTTCTACATGCATTCGGAAAACGTCGTAACACTTCGGATATTTCCGTTTTTTAAACCGTGAGTCATGTGTTTCTGCAAAGAAATGGTAATCCCTAACAATGGATTCAGTATGGCAGTATTTTGGGTTGAACCACTGTGTAATGTTAGATTGTTCTTTTCCTTGGTCCATTTGTGCCAAATATTTACATTTATATTTTGCCATTTTTAAAGCTGAATCAATCACAATATTTTTGTTGTGTTTTTGCTTTATAAATCAAGCATTTACTCGATTACAAGTATTGTTTTTGTTGTAAAAAAATCCTTTTCGCAATACATTGCAATATATATCGCAGTGTATGCTTTCGCATCGCAATATATCGCAACATTAAAATTCTCTGCAATACCCACCCCTGTGGACAGCACACTAAATATACCAAAACCTGATATCTTCGGTCTTTCGGCTGCTATCGGAAAGTACGACAGTGCCCTAGGACCGGGGATAGTAATGTGAGAAGGCACGTGAGCAGTCAACGAGCCTATATAAACTGACTCTATCATAGACTGTATGAAAACATAACCATTCAATAACACATGTACATGGGACACAAGAGGGTCATAAGAGGACCTTTTCCCCTTCAGAACACCACACAACTGTTTCCTTGGTTAATTCATAAATCTTAAGCAGCGGGACCTTTCAACGTGATTTCACCGAACGTCAGATTGACGTGGGAGGGAAACAAAAGTCACGCACATCGTAGGCGTTTATCGATTTGGTGAAACTCTCAGTAAAGAGTTCGTGCAGGACTGAAATTCAATGCCGGATTCGACCCACGATTCTTTAATATTACTCTAGTTATTCTGTCTTCCGAATTTATTATAGTGAATGTCGCCACGATCTCTGCCATATTACTATAATTGATATGTTATGGCATAACCAGGAGTTGCATCGGAGTGTCCTCTGAGAACAGTAGTGAGAGCCGCACTTACTTAAGAGTCTGCCTTACCCTTTAGCTGTTGGAATGGTACGGAGATTTCTGCCACTCATCTTGTTGTTTGTTAAATGTCACAACGTGCTACTCGGGCGCAAGTACGATACATAGAAATACTCTCTGACATTCAATCATTCAGTTCAATCAGTGTAGTGTTTCGACGGATACACGTAGTCAATAGAGATCGATATACCAATGTGGTCACGCCCTTTTCATGCGCGCCCCCTGACCAGGGAACCTCAAGCCGCATCCCGGCTTGCACAGCACAGCATTCACTAACACACTACCTCCCCCACCCCCAACCCCATTGTCTTGAAGGTTTATTGAAAGTGTCGTGAAAACGAAGTGTGAAGCGTTTTGGTGTAAAGTTTTGTTAATTTGCCATTTTTCACCATTGAGTTTCATCATTACTCATGACAATAATCTTTTCAACCTTACCAATTTGTTTTACAATACATCACTTCGTGCGTAAACAGTATCGGATATTTTCAAATTCTAGTTTAGAAAAGTTGATTGAAGTAAGTGGCTACATTTACACTAGTTACATGTGTAAACTGAGTTTGGGCATTGGAACCACCATCTACGCCACTGAACCCGAAACGATCGTGCCAGCAAGCTATTTACGTAACTTGTTATCGCCTTCTTACAGCACGTATGGGCTGCTGTAGCCATGCTAACATGGCGCCTTTGGGATCTACTGATATTTTGAAGGATACCTTGTGCTTATGCAACAAAGTGTACGTCTTGATAGGTCATCAAAACCAAGACTACATGTTGCCTCAACAGGAATGGAACGAGAGTCCCTGATCTAAGGTATTGAACAATCAGTGGAAAAGCCGTCTATATGTGGGTGTATATTTCCACAGCACGATATTGACTGTAAATCAATTGAATTTCCATCGTGCGTTTGAGTTGGGCAAGATAGGTTCATTAGCCGAATCCATAACTAAACAGAGAAATATTAACCCTAGAAAACAGCCATTAATTGATAACCAGAGAAGGTAAATGTGAAAATCTCACGAAAGCATGCTGCAGGCGATATAAACTCGGCCATTAGTTTCCAGTGAACGTTAAAAGGTTCATCGTTACTATGGCAATGTGAAATACAGACCAATCAGTCAAGAATACTACCACATAACATATTTACCTGTACGCACACGCTGGGCGATGCAAAGGGAAATCTTCCTCATTACTTCTAATCACTGTATTTCCCATGTGTAGTTTTTCATAATCAACAATATTTATTTAGATTGTTTTAAATTGTTACGGTTAAGAATATCCCCTGTGAACCAGCAAAACAGAACAAAGACAAGTTTAAAATATTCAGATATTATATTATTTAGTAAGGAGAGAGCAAGCTATACAAAGTCACAAGTCAGTTTCACAATACAGATTTCAAATACAATACAAGTGCAACAAAATCTAAGGCAATGAGTGGCTTGTTATGAAATTGAATTTCGTTGCATAAATTTTATTGTTGATTATATGGTGTTGTTTCAACACAACCACTGCGACATATTTACAATTATTGACAGTTATCTCGAAATATACCATTCGATACATCTCCGAGTACCCATCACCAAAAGGGGAAACCCAATGTATGTAAAAGGAACATAATGTTGCTGAAGTTAAGCACACACGGACAGACGTGGACAGAGAGAAATAGTATGTGTTGGAAAGTTCTTCAGTGAAACGCGGGGCCTGGGGCTTCCTATCAGCTGATGCGCTCTGACGATATTCGCCAAGATGGCGAAAGTATGAAAAAGATCAGTACTTTCGATAACAACGTGTCTGTTTGCAAACTATCTTTTGCCAAGTGGTGTTAACCCAGGCCAGACGGCTGACTTTATGTAACGGAATGTGTTAACATGGTCCACTGGTGAGCAGTTTTAGTTAATTCATTTTCTGCATATTCGAAACCTGTGACTCTGAATCATGGTCAAAACACGTACCCCATGGATAGCTTGTCATACCTGTATTTAATGCATATCATACAATAGTGAAATATTATCGCATCTTTAATCATTGAAGAACAGATGCATGAGTGTCGATAACCAGACTGCTCTATACTAAACAACCAACAAGCGCACATGTAGTCACTGGAGGTTGATCAAAGGTTTAACCACTTGGCCACTCCGGGAACACGTAGGCTGAGGCATGTTGAGTTACTGGCAGGAAGTAGGGGCGACAGACCCTGCCGACTAAGAGTAGTGTAGTTTATGAGTTCATAATTGTTTGAAGGCCTTGTGCATCCAGTATATAGCGTGAGTGACTTGTGTCCGCTGGCTTGCTTGTGATGCTTAAAGACTCCAAATAATCAACCTTGCAATGAACATTGTAAATGTAGGCAACAGAACATTTTCCATAATAACAAGAACAGTGTGCATATATGAATCAGTACCAGAAAGTGATGATGCCGAGTATTCAAGTTCAGTACTCTGCCCCAACGGTGAGAGACGACCCACCGTTGTAATATCACACTGACTCAACTGAGTGACAACTCGATTCGAAATAGGACAAATCAACCATCTACGTTTGAATAAAAAAGGACAGATCAACACAATTTTCACTTGCTCTTCAAAATGTCAAGAATTATCATCGAACGGGACACCGGAAATGGGCTTTCTATCCATGCAAACCAAGCTACTAGGGCTTCTACGTGACAAGCGAACACGATCCTCAGGGTAAGCCACTGTTCCACAATATATGGAAAAGTGGAAACTCTAAGAAACAGCCAGGCTATTCTCAAAACGTTCGTAACCATTGGCTACAATCAAAGTTACGAATTCTTAGGGCTATGAACGTTTGGAGAATAAGGGCCCAGGTCTTTGTAGCTCAAGGTGCATGTGGTGATTGGGAAGCATGTGGGGATTATCAAAGATGGATATATTTATTTATTTGGTCTGCTTATTTTCTCTTGGTCTTTTTATAAGGCGATGTTGCATTTCAGTCCAGGGCACACTTTCTCATTCTCTTGAAACTGTTACATATTTTGTTTGTGTGGTCTAAAGAAGGTACAATAAACGATCTATCGAACGCAATCAAAGTCAGTTTGCCACTGAAGGAAGGAAGGAAGGAACTAAAGATAACACTACTGTTTGGAAATTCTACTTTATAAATGTGTAAATAATGTTTGAAATCATAACAAGGCCAATTCGTCTACACAGAATCATTTGTTTATCACACATATGTGTATTATGAAAGTATTTCACATAAACCCTGCCAAGTAAACACATGTAATAGCATAGAGTCTGGGGACACTAACAGGAAATATGAAAGTAGCAAAGTATTATTGTCAGACAGCAGGTGCATATTTTACACATCAATACAGTGGACTCTAAGTGGGGTAGCTAGGCTACGTCACGAACGTGGGGAAGATGTCAGACTGAATTTCACAGTTTGGTGATGAATCCATTCTTTGCCTCTGTGTCATTGTAAGTAATATATTGTATCAGTCATCTTTCCGAAGTATCTGTCAGGCTGCTTCGAAGAGCTAAAACCCGGTCTCGATCGGTTAATGTGATTGAGTAATGTGTGACTCCTGGTGTGCCTGACTCCACATCTCTAAAATATTGCTAATAGGGACGGAAATTCATTTTGCACTCGCTGTGGGCAAAACGGCACCTTCGTATTTACGAGTTTTCGCTACTGGCTAGTGACTATTTATCGCCGCATACCAGTTATCGCCAACACCTGGCTGTAGCGCTTTTGAAGAAAGTTTGATTTTAGTTCTCGTAGTCATTACCTTGACTGCATTTCGATTTAAATATGGATATTATGCTTTGCAGTCTTGTTCAAGGCTCACAGTGATCCTGTAGCGTAGAACAAGATTTAATATTGACCAAACTTGTTCACAAACGGAAGCCGTGTTAAATCAGTTTCCTACTCTCCTTCGTACTGGGCGATGCCACCACAAAGTCATTCAACTGCAATTACAATGCAACCACCAGATGCCAGATAGCATGGCCACTGTGATGTTAATCTTTTCATTTCATATGTAGTTTATGTGATGTCCTGGAGGTAATGGTACTGAGTTCTATATCCTCTGTAGGTCCAAAATAAATTGACATTCTAGAATTTGAGGAGATGAAGGAGGACAATGTTTATGGATATAAGACTTCTTTGTTCGCTATAGGCCAGGTTTTCATATACTATTAGATTCCAATATTGTTGCTTGGCAGAATAGAAAAGATGTACATCCATACAAATTGTCTTCATTCTTCAGGTCCAAAAATGGTTGTGAACTAACAAGAAAGCAAACAAATCATAAGAAAACGTGTAGGGAAATATCCAGCTATACCACAATACAATAAATGCCCAACGAGAAAGTAAACAGGTACTGATGTGGTATGTGTTCTCTCAAAGCTCAAAGTCTGGCATTATCATCTTGCAATTAAAACTTCCTGCCGATGATTCTAGCCAGTGGAACCACGACAGGACTCAAAATTTCGTCTCCGTTTCGCTGATCAGTCAAGGATCCATTTACACTGACCAGAATTGACGGCCTCTCATGTGTAACCTCACCTCACACCATGACCCTACCACCCCCATATCGATCATGGTCAATATCTGCCGCTCTGGCATACTGCTATGGCGCCAGCAACTTTTTCCATCATCCGTGAATCTGAGGCAAATCCTTGGCCCATCTGAGAACATGGTGTGACACCAATGGCGCAAAACCCGTCCCTGATGCTGCCATGCTCATGCCAATCTTTGGCGCCTATGGTGAGCTGTAAGGGTAACACCCTTGCAAGGCCGCCTTGCTTTCAGACGAGCTTGACAGAACCGGTTTTTCACGGTTGAGTGTGAAATTGTCTTCCAATGAGTGGACGGAGTTCCCTGTTGATGGCAGGTGCCGATTTGAACCCAACATCGAGACAACTTCTTTCTCTCTGACAGTGAGGTCTAAAACTTGCAAATGTGTGGAAGCAAATGTGAACAAAATGTCATGTCTTGTTGGGTCATGCGTGATACGTATCTTGCAGCATTAATATTTGACATTTCTAGTGAGGCAACAATACACTTATCCGACCTGGCCCTGTTGCCAACTGTCATGATACATATAAAGATATTACTAGTATGGTACTTGATATTTTATGCTTACCAACTTCAACGATCTTGTCATCAGCAGCTGGTTCCGAGGACTTTTCTACGGGAGCAGACGATACCAACGCACACGCCAGAACGAGACTGACCACCAGGATGGAGAGGCCTCTCATCATGGCAGCACACGACTAACTCAGCGGTTTACTTAGATTCTGAAAGTACAATAATTACTTTTCTCAGATGCCATCAATAACAGTAATAAGGTTAATAGAAATCTTAGAAACGTCAAGGATTTCCCCAAGTGAACTAATGAAGGTTTTATGTGTAGGTAATTTAAACCTAGTAATGGCAAGTCTAGTAACAGAAACCACGAGGGCTGTCATAAATGAACCCATGATTCCATCTGCCACATACACACTATCTATTATTTCTCATTAATTAAGGATGACGGATACCCAAGCCGTCATCAACGCAGGGTGCATCAGAAACTCGATCGCCTGCGATCTACGAGCATGAGCATGGTTCCGGTGTCTGTACCATGTATTGTCTATCTCTACCACCCTCATCTGCCATCTTCCGCATATGGTATCCACAATCTACCATCAGTTATCTACCCTCTGCCAAACATAAGATGTATAAACGGAAGTGCATTTTACAGCTGTTGACTAGGAGTTCTTGACGTAGGTTCAAGTCTCATCATGTATGTCGTGCTGTGGCTTCTGCCATGATTGTTATCAGAAAGGTCGATTCCGATTAGGAACTATGTCTTTTGATTCCGTACTTCACTAGGAAATAAGGTCCTTCGTGTAATTAGTTTGGTGTGGCAAGGGCATCCTGCAAGATTGTCGTATGTTATAACCTCAGACAAAAGCGGTCAAGCATTTGCAATACTGACTACAGTCGATGTTCGATCAAACTAATCCTTGATACTTAAAAGGCTGCGTCTTATTGGAATGAAAGGAAACTGGCGTCATGGTAGTACAAAGGCCAGACCAAAGAGCAGTGTACATTCACCTTAAGTCGTCCGCTCTCTGCCTTGAACAGTATTCCAGTTATGTAATGGGTATAAGCTTAATGTTGACAGAAAACCAAAGAGACACAGTGACAGTTGTAAAAACAGAAAAATGATGCTGACAATTCTACAACCATGCTTTGAACGAATCTACGGTCAGATATAGGTTTAGGTTGCCCAGTGGTTAAAGCTTTGCCTCTGACTGGTGCCTATGTAATGTATGCGCATAAAACTTCGTCCCCATTAATATTGCCATTTGTTCCGTGGCCATTCAGACATAATTACCATGAGGATGTCAACATCTTTGCGGTTTCAGGTTTCTTATCATGTTTCAGTATAAGTGAAAGAGCTCTGGAACTGCACAGTTTTTGTATCAGAAAATTTTGAGATGTGTATATTTATCCATTACTCACTGTACTGAATTGCATCTCTGGAGAGACGCACCCAATGCTACATGTTGAACACTCTTCCTTGAACACAATATCTAGAGAATCTGACCAAGAATAACTCGCCCCGGGATATACTGGCACGTTCTTCATTACGATCAGCTTACATTTGACGTCAGTATTTGCACGCGACAATGATAAAAGGACGTAATGTGCGTTATCTCCCCTTTTTCAGCCGCTCTGCAGACACCGTATGGCTGGGTAACTTCAGGCAGATACCGTCACGAATGAGTCGCGTGGCACCTGGCAAACACTGCACGAGTCGCGTGGCACCTGGCAGACAATGAATGAGTCGAGCGGCAGTGACGGTATGTATCGAGTGACACCAGGTAGACATCGTTGTGTGGAGTGACATCTGGCTGACACGTGTAGAGTGACACCTGGCAGACACCGTACTTCAGTGACATCTGGCAGACACCGTATGTGTCTGAGTGACATCTGGCACACACCACATGTGTGTATGTGCTCTCTTTGGGACAGCTAGACTATGGCATTGCAATCATAGCCTTGGCATCACTGGCACATCAAAGGTCTACAAAAACGTTCTTGCATGTATGGCCATGTCCTGCAAAGGGTTAATGCTAGAATCTGACATGACCCTAAAGGATAATCCTGTCAGTGAGCTTCATGGAGATTCAGAGTTAGTGAGCACGGGTTTACGCTGCATTCTGCAACAATCCAGCACCATCATGGCGGGCGACACCAAATTCTGGACTTCACATTTTGTATCCAGACATGAATCCGACATGTTACTATGACATAGTCACGTTGCAACTAGGTTTCTCGTCGCTAACATTTGGTCTGAAAGTGGTTTCTATTCATGACATTAATAACAATAGGCTATGAAATAAATAATTTACACGAACCGTTTTCAAAGGACCCGGCACAAAGCAGATATGTTGAACCAACTGCTATTACACTACACTAAGTAAGCTACTTGAACGCTGTCTTGAGCAGTACTTCAGTTATATGTGTCATGGTGTGTTATATAAAAAAAAGAAAACCAAAGGTGATACATTCATAGAAGTGTACTCTTTCGGCAGGACGGCGTATTGCAAAAAACATTTTATATCACCTGTGGGTTGTCCAGTGGTTAAAACACTACCTCAACACCAGTCATCAAGGTGTTGCCTACCTTAAGGCAACTCAAAAACAGCACCACCCTTTCTAGTTTTACGATTTGGTCTTTGGACATTCAGCCATAATTACCATTTCAACATCTTTGCATTTTCACTTTTCATACTATACCGTAGTGCCACAATGAACGTATTAGCGCCCTATACTGAAACGTCGCATTGACTAAACAACAAGGACATGCTGAAACCATTTCTGTCTTCAAACGAGTTAATGACATATCACACTGACAACAACAAGAGGAAGGTTAACTTACCAATCTCAGTGATCTGAAGAAAAGCTACTCAGTAAGACAGCAGCTGCGTCAATAACATCGACTGAAGTCAGTTACTGGCACCAAGCATGTCACAACCTTCTACCATGGCCTGTTCACAATGACATGTATTATTGACCCTAGCTTGCAGGAGGTAGTGTTAGCACTACCGTGTACTGCAACAGGTGCTCTGGTAGGCTAAGTACCCGGATCTTCATTATCGACTGAGTAGTCGTCAGCTTCGTGCTTATCGTGTTTTTTCTACTGCTACAGTACCAGTACTGTTCCGCAGCCTGCGCGCTTTGCTTTATATTATTCACATAGGCCTCATTCAACTCTAAAAGATAGTGCTGATGTCTGTTATTGCGTTTATTGACTTCTGGCAGCTTGAAAAATGTTGACGTCATTTCTAAACCTGAACTTCATTAATGGTTAAAACCATTAAAAGTACTGGAATATGTCTTTATGTATCACCAAGAAATAAATATGACACCGCATGTTCGCAAAATGGTGATCGTATGTTGTCAGACCGGTGACACCAGTTTCACTAGTCAGTTGTTACAATAACAGAACTTGTGATGTGTATCAAATTAGGGATCCGCGTCGGATATTGTTTTGTCAATGATACGGCAACTTTTGAAGTGCCCCAGCAAAAGACACACGACGCTCTTGCTATGACGATCTTTTGGAAGGCGTTTTTCAAAGTATATGTACATGGTCTAAACAATCAACTGTCGAACATCCAATTTGTGGAAACCCCATTTGCTGAAAGGCCATTACCAGATTCAAAATTCTGAACAGGTGCGTTAATGATAAAAAGTGATCGCGGTGAAGATGCAGAATTTCTGCATTGGGTAGAGGTTTGAAATATGTACCAAATATATTTTATGCTTAATGTGGATAGTTCTGAGTAAATTGGTTCCTGAAAAAGTGGCAAATCAAAACACTGAAGTTTGACACATGCAGTTGAAAAGTATATGGTCTTGTCTACTACATCAGGGCATAGGGTAACTACTTACCAAGATGCAGTTAAAACGACATGTCCAGGAAGAACCCAACTTACCCCTGTGTAATTCACTTGCTTATAAAAGTTCAGGGAATGACCTAGCCTATGAAAGATAGTCGACTGAGAATGTTAGTGGTATACCTGCTAAAGGCACACATAAAATGTCTAAATATCAGCGAGCCTATTCCAGAACATTCGTCTGTACATCGTCGTCGTCGTCATCATCATCATCATCATCGTCATCATCATCATCATCATCTATGCCTCAACCAGACATCTGACAGAAGTAGAAGATCGAGAGTAACCGTCGCGTAAGATGACAATAACCTGCGCATTCTCCATCTGTGCAACCAGAGGCTCAAAGTGGCATAATCAGCAGTGTTGGGTAACTGCATTAACAGGAACAGAGTGATGACACTAGTGCTTGCTGTGGATGATATCTGTGGTGTTTTGGCCACTCGTACACAATGTTGTAGCCGTAAGTCACAATTGAAACACATTTGAAAATATTTACCATCCTGTCGTCGTTATGGGGTAAACAATCCCAAAGCACCCTGTGTATACTTTCTTTTGTGCGTCAGTATATTTCAGCGCACCCCAAGCACCCTTAACAACGTCCTACCCTGATGAATATGGTCAAAATTTACAACAACACTAGTTGAAATACGAAATACCAAGGTACCAAGCCTCAACTTTCTATCTTCTCGTGACATACTACCATGACTCGTTATCTCTTAGGAGGATTTTCTCATCATCTTTCCTAAAATAGTGCTGCCTAGAATATTCCGTTACTATGGAGGATCCCCTTATCAATTAACCTACTGACCTCGACAATCTAAAATGGTGGTCTTCATCTGGGAACATCTCGTGATGCATGAGGTGCAGGCGTTGACTGTAACATTTGTGAACTGGTAAGCCGCTTGAGGACTGGAGACATTTTACAACTGCTAATGTAGGTACAAGAGAGCAGACTCTTTCAAAGATTCAAAGAGTGTCATATGAAACTTTCCAGTAACTGCTAAATCTTCCAGGTCTTATTAAAACCTATAACAAAATGTCACATGCAACGCAAAACACAACGTTGCACATTCTGATACCTTTTGGTATGGACTTACAGTAATAAATTATCAAGTTCAATGCAAGTTCAATATATAAAGCTGAAAAATAACGCGAAATCGGAGTTCAAACGATTCACTAATTTCACCTCATTGCTGAGATAAAAGGTGGTTCCAACTGCTGTGCTGCACTTCGGCCATTCACGCCGCTTGAACCAGGAAAGCGACTCGTAAAAGTGATGCGTGTAAGGATTACCGCTGTGCTCGAGATGTTTCTTGTGATTACAAGCATCTTGGTTCTTTAGTATTAAAAATACACTGGTTACTTAGCTGCACATCTGCAAACCAGAAAAATGTTTTAGAAATACTAATTTCATTGTTAAGAATTGCTCAGATTGAAAACCGAAATGTTTTAATGCATGTCCATGGAAACACAGAAAAATATGTTGATTGTGACAAGCTGTCTCCACAGACAAAACTCAAAGTCTGTTTTATTGCATAGGCAGATCCAGGCTGTGTGTGTTCAGTATTTGTTTGTTGGATTGAACACGAATGCAGAGAGAATGTATCCATAAAAGCCAAAATCTCTATACACATTGTTCATCTATTGTATATGATGCGACGTTTCGGTATGGATTCTTATACCGCTGTTACTCTTGCTTGACAACGGTATATGAGTCCACACCGAAACGTCGTTCACATACAATAAAAGAAGCCGTTATCCATAAAAAATCTTACTTTCATTATTACTCACAATACTTCTAAAATGGCAATCGAAAAAATCATCTCTAAGTACAATGAGCCCTCAGGGCATCCGCAAATGAACCAGACAATGAAAGACTCATTGCACTTGAGTGCACACCCATCCGCTGTGACTGGGTTCGGTCTCCCGGATGCTTCGTTTCAAGGGAAGTAAAGCCAAATACAAAATGCTGCACTTTTGATTCGCGATTGTACGCTTATAATTTTGTTTACTTGCTTTTTGACAATCATCAGTGGATATTATATTACATGAACATGTGAAAATAGTGTTTTAAGTATGTTTTGTTTGTTGGTTGCATGTGGCCTTTAAAGTGTTTTTGTGGTAGATATTTCAATTTGTCACCAAATGATTTCCATTGTAATTCTTTCCTTCATTTGACGAAGAGGATTTTGGTTGTTTCACGTGCCATGCTTATGACACTTGCTGTTTGTGGAGCCCGGTACACCTGGACTTATCACCGTTTGATGTAGGGGTCATATGTAAACTCTTCAGATGTAGTCCGAACTGCGAAATTTCTTATAATTGAATGTTAATTTTACTCGTGTCTACTAAACAACAACAGACTAAATCAGGGGAAAAAACAACAGCTGAGGGGAGACAAGCAGCTTTTGCAAGAGATAGACGGGAGGCGGAATACAAACAAATCCATATCTACCGTCTCTATTTTCATATGTATATGGGTTTTTTCTGAAAAAAGAGACGTAAGAATACTTTCGGATGATGCAGGCATTATCATCTTCAAAATTTTAAAGTACATTACAAGGTAGATACTTTTCTACATGACATGTACAAACTGTGTTTATGATTTCAATAGCAAACGGTAACAAATATCACTGCCACTAATTGTTACGTGACGTAATTTCTGTAAAGAAATGTAAATAGCTGTATATACATTATTTGTGGAGACATGCGCCAAGGTAAAAACTACCGATCGAAACCGCATTCTGGTGAAAAACATGGATAATATTGATGTATGGTTCCATAAATAATTTTATCCACAACCATGTTTGAAGCAGAAATTAGAGTGCTTTGTGTATCGACCGGAAGACGTTATCCTTCGTCTGCATAGGGTCTATCAGGTCATGCAGCCCGCGGATAAGTCTTTATACGCTCATACAAATTTCATTGGTCGTCATTTACTTATATATGGTCAAACTAAAGTACGTCACTAAACCAATAGTTTTCAGTGTTTGTATCTAATATCTGTGTCTTGATGTTCCATTTAATAGAGCATGAAGGCCCTATGTGCCTCTACTATCTGTTTGGGCAAACACCAAAGACTTGGAATACATATGGCCTACATCTGGAATGTATCATCTGTAGCTTAGTGGTCGTTGCAAAATAGGATATGCTAAACGAAAATCAGTTTAAAAGAACAGGATGAAAGCTTTACTGATGCGGCATCGTGGTCCTACTGTGGTGATTTTAGAGTGCGTATGGGCGTTCAGGATGAGAGTGGAACGAGGATAGGTCATCTCTACAAAGGAACACCACGTACGAGAGGATGTCAAAAAGAAATGAGCCTCATTATTCTGCAGTTTTTTATGTTTTATTTTTCTACATAATATCTGTCAACCTCATGTAAATTGGTTTGACGATGTCTATTTTGTTTGCCGTTTTATCTTGGTATCCCCCTAAAACACAAATGACATATCGTTTTCATTTTCTGCAATTATTTTACAAATATTATCCCCCAGTGTGTTGCGATGACGCATATTTCGTGAAACACACTAGGCACATATGTGAAACTTTGGATATGGCTTTGCTAATGATCTCTCCACAATAAAATGGTAACTTACGAACATTGGACATAGCTAATATAGTTAGGCTCACTACTTTGTGATATCCCCTCTTATATGTCTTGTACAGATCATCACTCATACAAGCCGAACACTGCATCATCGGGAGATTTCACCCCATTTGGACATTGAACTACCTACCCCAGTCAGACCCAGGAACTCTCCTTCCCAACTGGGCTCGAGATCACCCATCCCAGTCAGACCCAGGGACTCTCCTTCCCAACTGGACTCGTGATTATGCACCCCAGTCTGGCCCAACCCTCTCCTTCCCAATTGGACTCGAGGTCACCCATCCCAGTCAGACCCAGGGACTCTCCTTCCCAACTGGACTCGGGATTATGCACCCCAGTTAGGCTCAACCCTCTCCTTCCCAATTGGACTCGAGTTCACCCATCCCAGTCAGACCCAGGGACTCTCCTTCCCAACTGGACTCGGGATTATGCACCCCAGTTAGGCTCAACCCTTTCCTTCCCAATTGGACTCGAGTTCACCCATCCCAGTCAGACCCAGGTCTCTCCTTCCGATACGAAACAATCCAACTCGATTAGACAATGTTCTTCCTACTCAGCAACAGTCGGGATCATCCATCCTAGATAAACACCGGGCCATCTACCCCAACTGGACACTGGGCATCGGACGAAACATCCTACAGTGACACGAACCCATTTCGAAACTTGTATGAACTTGAAATTTTCGTACAGTAATAGGAGATTTGTCGTTGATCTTTCCGCTGTTTAGATTGCCCTGACACTGCAGGCTGAACGACAAAGGGACAAATGTTGACATTGGTAATGACTAGCGTGTAAACCGCTAGAACTCCATAAGCTGGGGACAATCCGTGCCCCAATGAAACCAACTAGTTTTGATGGCGACATACCTCTACACAAGCAAGCATCTATGGGTGTCAACCTAACACCCTCACGTCTTCATCAAATGAAATTCAGCTGAAGTATCTTCTACCAACACGCTTGTCAAATTCACTTCAGCTACGATCTCCTTCAATTTGGAGCTTTTTCCAAAACCGGACTGAGATCAATGTGTCTGATGAGCGCTTAGTCTAATCCGACAAAATTTGGTTGGCCTTTTTTTTGTTATGTTTGTGAGTGAGCTTGAGTGTTCAGTGGTCATGTCGCATTAGGCTGGTCAATAGTAAGATGTTTACATAACAAATGATCGAATTCATGTCGGTTGGAATGGACACGAACCGTTACCTTTAATGTACATCACTACATAGAACGAAAATGGATGGTCCTTCACTGAATCAACCCATTCGTCTAACGTTATAAAACTGCTATCGCACTCTGTTTTATTTGTGGTGGTACTGGAAAGGGCTGTAAAATATAGTAGGTTACTGAAGTGATTTATGTATCTATTTCTTACTATAGCGCTCATTATGTGTTGACACGGCTGATGGACGAGCACGTCTTCTCCAAAGTAAAGGGAATGTTGCATGTGAACAAGACAACCTAGTCTCAGACATAGGTGTAAATCTTACGCCTTTCACAGTTCCTTTACACAGTCAGCTTCCAATTTACATAAAAGACGGACCATTCTTGAAGAATGCGAGATGACCGTACAGTGGGTAAGGTGGTAAACTAACCGGAGAGGCCGGATTTACGACAGTGAGGGCACGAGGACAGCAGTATCATGACGAAGACACAAGCTCGCACCTTGCACCCCTTACGGAATCAAACCCGTTTTCACAGTCAGTGTGACGATCGATGAACCTTCCCGTTGTAACTAACTAGCTGAACTTAGTATCTTGAAATTTCCAGAAAATGATAAATTCAAGGAAGCGTTTGCTAAAACACTAAATGTGATAATCATGACGTGTAACAATAATTATTATATAAGGCAAGGTTACTACATCGATTCTGACTGAACAGTACTTTTCGCCGTTGACTCCTGCCATTTAACACAAAGCATGAGAAAGAATGGAACATGAATCCCATCAATGACATCAACGACCTTTTTTAATGTGGGTTGGGTCCGGAAGGTGGCAGAAAAAATGAAAGAAATCGTATATCTTGCATCAACCTTTGGATGACAAAGGTTCCTTTATGGAGATGCATAATTGTGGGTATTTGACAAGAAAACGTTTTCTGTACAAAATACAGCTGTTATAACAGAAGATTTGAATCATACGGCCCTTAGGATGTTTGTAACACTAGACGATTCACCAATGCATGAGCCAGTTAGCATCCCTGTGACTCAACGTCGGTGAATACGTCAGTCACGATACAATTTGCCAACCCCGTGTGTGAACCCTCCTCTAAGAGCGGTTAGACTATAGATGGCAATATAGTGGCCATGGTGACCCAAGGGGTGATACACATTGTAACACCTTACTGTTTCCTTCTCTTTATGCCGGACAAAGTTTACTGGCCACCATGCAAATGCCTGATTACTGGAATATACTGAAGAATCTACATTATAAACAAATGTTCCATTCCATTATAATTTGTGCTATTTTCCCCTTATCTGAATGCGTTCGAAACGTGTTAGTTCGGAACATTTATTGATCGACAAAAGCAGCTAATTACTATGCAGTCGTAGAACCACATGATGTACATGTAGAAATGCTTCACATGCAATCATTCATATGAATTTGGAAGGGCCAGTCTCTGCTATACAACCGAACTGATTCCATTGTGGTGAACGAATAAGACTGGGTCACAGAAATTTGTTGATGAGGCCGGATGCTCACCAAAAGACCTCTTTCCGTGACCTTCAAGAACACGCCATCCGGCTTGCCGGAAAGACACGAGTTGTTACGAATGGGGATACTACGTCCTCCCATACCGGAAATGCTACAAAAACGACCGCTTATCAAACAGCTAAGACATTCTAGCACGGAGGGGTATACATCGTACTGATTACCTGAAGGCACATCGGTAGTATTGTGAGTGTTCTGCGAATAAGTTTGCAGTATCTATAAACGTATTTATGTTTGCTTTGCTGCCAAATGCTTTAAAAAGAGTTTGGGGTTTGTCCCCTCCGAATGGTATAAAGCTAGTTTCTTCCCAGCCGTGATATGGCAGTAATACTGAAAGTGACTTAAACTACTGATCTTCCTAGACCGACTCTGGAGTCGGTAGTTAGAGTGCCTATCCGGAAAATGGAAGGCCTGTCGACATTCTTAAAGACGTCACAAGCGAGTACTTGTTACCCTTCCGCTCAGCTTTAATGGATAAGGACGTGGTCTTGTCGACGACCGTATGCTGTAACATACCTGGGCCCCGCTCCTCAAAGCAATCGTAGCGTTAAGATGATCCCATACATTAAAACAGACATACGACTGTCGTAGCACTAAGATCGTTTTGAGGAACGGGCATTTGGGCCTAGATTTTCGAAGTTCTCTTAGCACTAAGATAGTCGTAGGTGCCATATATTAACATTAGCGATCTTAGCGCTAAGAGAACTTAGAAAATATAGGCCCAGGATTGAATGGTAAACGTGGTAATCCCATCCCAGCCTCTTCAAAAGTGCAGTATTCTTGTACATTGCATTAAACCTCGTCTCACTTCAGTTCTAGTCGTAACATGCCGACGTGCGACCATCATGAAGGCTGGTCTTGGCCTGTCCAGCCAGCTGACCATGTTAAATCAATACACTCCCTGTATGCATTGCTCATATCGCCTGCCTTGGCCATGCCGCCTGTCTATGGCAATTTACGTCCCGCGGTGCCTGCAGGAATCTGCTAGCAAGAAATACCCCCACAGGAATTTCAGCAGAATGCGTGATTTAGGGCACAAAAGATACCAAGCAAAGGCATTTTACCGTGTATGCCCCTGGGGTAAAACCGATCCTAATTCTGTCATGTGCAAGCGTCATCGTAACAAGTAATCATTTTATCTCGACATTTGCAAATAGATTGATGTAGTTACCGGTCATTTTTCTGATGCTGAGCCGTCGGAGAGTAAGCTTCGTGCACTTAAGTGATAGTTTAGGATAATAACCGCGCCAGTGGTAATCCTTGAGTTGAGACGAGGTATGGGTGTGATCAGTTTCAGATACCTGCGAATACAATGTATTGGCTCGCAACAACAAATAACCATCTGCTGGCATTTGCAAGCTTTCGAGGACTTGTTATGTTTAGTTCCTATGAATGTGACTGTCTATACATAAATGGAGAAGACCTGTTTTGACTAGGTCCTGTAAATATAATTGTGCAGGCAGTAATGTGAATGAGTGGTTTTGGCTGATGCCAATAAATGTGAGTAAACACAAATGGAGAAGACTGGATTTGACTGGATTGTTCCTATTCATATTATTGTGTAGCCAATATTGGAGACGACTAGTTTTGGGTTGTAATAATTGTAATTGTGACCCTGGTACAAAGATGAAAATGACTCTGTCGTTATCATGTATATCATTAGCTGATATTGGAAATAGTTACCATCTGAAGCCGTGACGTCACTTCCTGACACGCGAAGCTATACATCTAACACGAGTACATGAGTTGGCATGCACAGTAGCAATGAGTCGGAGGTTACGGAAACATTCACAACAGATGTGTCTCGTTGGACAAATGGCTATCGAGCTTTTCTAACAACAAGTAATACATACACAGCAGCCGAGATACGAGTACGCCGTCTATGAAATGCTCTTTATACAACTGAATAATGTCGTGAGGATGTTGAGGTCGTTCAGCTGTCGGAGACGGCGGTTTCTACTTGGCAAATTACCACAAGACCACTTACTTCTAGACCACTTACACGAATGGTCATTCACGTACAGCTCTTCCAAAGACAACGTCTTCAGAAATTATATCAGTAGACAACCACATAACGACGAATTAACCTATTTTATGTTCATATTTAAAACATGTTTTACCAACGGAAGTTGTTTCAAAACGTTAGCAGTGATTAACAAAACAAACGCGGAACACAAGACAGGACTATAAGACACACAGATCTCCCATCGGCATTGTTAAGATAAATAATACATATCGATCATCACATTTCATATACACCATCAGAACAATTGATCTCAGTGACTCATTTACAACGCATGTTTGATATCACATGATACTAACCCTAATACCCAAACATTATTGCCTATAGTTTCTTCTGTCTGAACACATGAGACATAAGACTGGCTTAATTATTAAACCGATTTCCTCAGAACCAATAGATCTGTAAAGAATTATGTGAGCTAGTTATACCTTCGTGGCTTGGCCAGAGATATAACAACTAACGACGAAATGGTGTATGACATGACCGTTTGGAGCATGCGGGATCGTGGAGGATTTCTGCAGGTGTATGGTAGGTGTGTAACGAGTTTGTTATGTTTGGTGTCTGAACTGTCGCATTATGCCGACAGGACATGTATGGTAGGTGTGTAACGAGTTTGTTATGTTTGGTGTCTGAACTGTCGCATTATGCCGACAGGACATGTATGGTAGGTGTGTAACGAGTTTGTTATGTTTGGTGTCTGAACTGTCGCATTATGCCGACAGGACATGTATGGTAGGTGTGTTACGAGTTTGTTATGTTTGGTGTCTGAACTGTCGCATTATGCCGACAGGACATGTATGGTAGGTGTGTAACGTGTTTGTTGTGTTTGCTGTCTGAACTGTCTCATTGTGCATACAGGACATGTATGGTAGGTGTGTAACGTGTTTGTTGTGTTTGCTGTCTGAACTGTCTCATAATGCCGAAAGGACAGCAAAACATATGGACGTGTGAATAATCAGTTTAACTGCTATATTCAGTACAATGTTAGGAGGCCTGTGAAGACACACGCTATATGTGAGGGATCGATAATTATCACCCGACAGAGATTGTTCAAAGAACTGACTGGAAAGATCCATTAGGCTTAACTCAATCAATACAACTGACGGTGCTGTTCGGATTTAGAAGTGAAAGCTATCACACGTCTTCCATATAGACCTTGACCTTTCATTAAACCTACACACCAACCACGAGCTAACACCTTTAAGAAAGTATCAGACAAATAACCGGACTCAGACTGACCGCCAATGTATCCATGGGCAACGTGCGTAACAAAGAATAATATATTAATCAAACAACATGAAAAACAATACGCGCCTTCACACAACCTACGAAGTCTATGGCTAATAACTAGACTCAGAAATTGCAAAGCTCAGAGTGACCGCCCCTGTAACCAGGGGCAACGCGCGTGACAGTAAAGTAGGTTACACACAAATAAGCAATATCACTGGAGGCTCTGGGTGCCGTTACACAATGCCATTATATCTCCCACTGTTTAACTCTAGTATAAGACATGAAACTGACGCAAAATCATATTTTGAAAAATTGATTATTTTACGGAAACACTACAGCACTGAAGCCCCACAAGGAAAACACGAAGGACGATGTTAGCAAAGAATAAATACAGATATGCAATATCAGAGTCAACTCTTTCCCCTAGTTTCCAGAGATCAACTCATTAGCAGCCTCACGGAGAGAACGTTTGACATTCTGAACAGTCGATGGCGATCGTGTCTTCTTTGAAATGTTCTTAACGTTAATCTACATCCACATATATATTTCATGGGATCATGTTCAGATAGACAAACAGTCCATATCCTTGCCATTAAGCCTTATCTTCAAGCAATCGTTCACAATTATCTGTTCTGGAACAGTTTCCCGCGTTTGTCTCGCACAGATGATGGATTGCTCAGGCAGACTGGATTCAATTAGTGAGAGGACCCATACGTTGATTTATACACCTTGTACTTTCAGTGGAATTGTCAGTGACATAGGAAGGTGTTGTCAGATGTCTCGGCTGCGTCGGCGCTGTCAAGCTGATATACGTCCATATTAGACAATACGTTAATGGTCTGTTCACGTTTCTAGTCTGTTGTAGGTCTCCTTTCATGAACCTTTTCATGAGCTGGTATATGAATGTAAATATGAATCATCAGAGAGAGAGAAATGTTGGTGTACGGATGACCTCTGTATTTGCAAAACACTGTAAGCTATGTTTACAACGAATAGACTCGCAACAAAGTGACGGATCTAACGATCTAGGTCTTGTTATTCACGTTATCCGCGCACATCGTTCTAAATTTACGTCGGTCCTTAGGCCCGAAGCTGACTGAAAATCACTCGGACCCACAGCTTTTGTTTTCTGCAAGTCCCTGTGTCCGACAGCTTTTTCAAGCCAAATCACTGACATATGCCTGTCTGAACATTCTGAGTCCTTCAGAAGACTTGGATCTTGATATAGATATTCATCTTATTGTAAATGAAGAACAGTCAATAGAGTTAAGGTGTTCTTAGTTGTAGCATTTTTGCTTTCTTGGAATCACTTATATTATTCCTAAACTATAGGGCACACACTTTCTGGTCAGGACCAATAAGGTTTTCTGGTTCTGGGTCCGTGGAGCCATCAGGTTTTGAGGGCTAAGGAAACACTGTCCACGCACTGTATAGTTTAGTCGTAATGATTACAGCAAACTAACATTAGTAGTTCCTTCTTGTTAGGTATAACCGTAACATTCTCTGGAAATGCTGGAAAAGGTCATCAGAATACGAAATCGCTGACTCGACAAGCTATTTGTTCTGAAAATTAACCCATTTCCTCTCTAAACCCACACCCGTCAAATAAGGCTATGGTTTGTAACAGAATGATAGCTGTTACTGAATCTTTCTGCCTCAAACACAGGTGTGATATTTTGCTTTAAGGAAGACCATAAATCCGTGACTATAAATTAAGACCGTGTTCTACGTAACTCCTCACTTGGTGCCACTGACAAGACGCGACCACTTTCGAGGCCCATACCAAATTCAATGGGTTCTGAATACTTCCCCGGAATTGGATACCCTTGCAACCGACATGTCACTGTCAATGTATATTTGAGTTCCTGAGAATCAAACAGGAAGGTAGGAAACAAATGGTTTGTCTCAGGAGAAATATATACACTATTAACTTAAATGTTTTACTAACGTTGTAGCTTTTCAGTCCTTTGTTTAAATATACAGTGTCAAATGCATTTGTGTGAACCAGTGACACTCGTCAAAATCCTGGTTAGAAGTGCTCTTCGTAAACATACTGGGACGAGCTGGCATTATTGATTGCAGGAACTTTGGGATGCGCGCGAATCAATACGTACGTACGTAACTCCTTATGTCAACCCTGCTCGCAAAATCCAAAGCTACCAAATATATATCCGCCAGTGAGAAACTAGTGTTAAAAGAATAAAGCTAGTAAATATCAGCAACTGTGCTTGAAGTAAACAAGGGAGTCGATGACGGAAGTCTGTGTTGGAGGCTCCAGGCCACAAATGCCATCAAACTACTCGTTAGCAATCCTCACCAACCTCACAACAGCACGACTTCATTTATCGTCCTATCTCTGTGCATCTAACGAGATCAGCCCAAATGACTCGTCTCGCTGAATCGCGTTATTTCTCGTTTGTGTTTCTGTATCACATGAAACAGGTAAATGCGGACATATGATTCGGTAAATTGACAGCACTAGCAAATGTATTTCAGTTGATTATGTTTTTCAGCAATATTTTATATGGCTGCTTTGCACGACTTGAGAAGCTGAACATTCGAACAACAAAGGCGAGACAGTCTCGCAAGGTCTCTTGTAATCATGACGAGAGGTCGAAGAACTACAAGCAATGGCTGTCATTTCGCCACGAGGACAGGTCATCAGTGGGACTGGCAACTGTATAGTGGGCTTACAAGCATGAGAGAGATTATGGTACTTAGCCTTAACAGAAAAAGTGTTTCACAATGATCGGTCGAGAAGGGAATTACTTCAGTTGCATTTTTGTCTCCACGTGGTATTATCCCAATATATCAGTTACACAGGACCCCGTCCTCACACCACACAGGGGTGTAAATGGTGCTTTCCAACCTTAAGTCGTTTAATATAACACATTATATTTCCTCTTCGTAGCATTACCAGTGCAATATCCCTAACATACGAGTACTGACATCACTTAAGTGAACAATATTTCCACAGTCTTAAGTGCTGGTAAAATGAAGAAACACGAACAGGTTCTGAGGAATACAAACTTCTTTTGTTCTGTGAAAGGCGATGCTACGACGTTGATTGGCGAGCAAGTGGAACGCAAAATAGAAGAAATTGTGTATCAATAATAACAGTAATAATTTTTCATCAACTCAACTTCTGAAATGCCAATCAAAGAAAAATGTATAGAAACATGTGACACCCCACCTGATGGCGGATATCATTTCTCACTGCAGGAAAATTTACCTTTCATTGAATCGCCATGTAACATTTGTCACGTTTGGTTCAGAAGATGGAGAATATTTTAATGAAAAGATGTTCAGACATGAACAAATCTATTCGCTTACTTTGGACCAGTTGCCTCACTCACTCTTCTCTTATCAGTTTTGTCAGAGGCCTTTCTTTTATTTTTTTTTTAAATTTCAAAAACCAATGGTAGCTGTTGAAACCTTTCATGTTTATTTCCTGGACTGAAATCAGATTTTAATCAGATCTGGCGTCTGTGGTGGAATATTCGAGCGACGCGTTCATTCTCCCTCTTCCACTAGTTCAGATGACACAAATGCGCCTCCTTCAAATTTGTTTGCCAACCCCCGCAGACGTCCAGTGGGATATGTGGGTGTTGTCCCTTTATAGCAACATTTCCATAAATGATATTTTCATAAATCCGGATTGTGCGGATTCACTGACAGCCAGCCAGGTGCTGCGCGGCACGGTAGCAGGGATCGCCTTGCCTTCTTGCACTATCAGCCGAAGCCACAGAAGTCAGAAATATTTTCCCAATGGATTGTCGGTAAGCGATGTATATATTAACAAATTGAGCCCGGACTTGGAAGAAGAGCAAGTGAACGATGAATGTGGAAGTCGCATGGCCACCGATTCCGATGTCAGTAGGCTTTGCCAGCATGAGGCAGTAACACCGTTTTTTTCCAAAAGGAGAAGGTGTCGAGTTGGTACGGTAAAATTTGATCAATCTCCCCCAAATATATCATTACCAACTGCCAGTTGTGTGGTCCTTGGACGCGAAGAGATCTCATATGAGTGACCATGTTTGGCAGCTTGACTTCCGAGAGTTTCTAGGACTCCAATCTAGTCCCAGAACGAAACAGTCGCACATGTGGTCTCAGCTGAGGCGAGCGACTTAATTAAAACGTGCCTCTGGCCATCCAGCAGAAAATGGGTACCCGGTGGGATAAGTCATAACTATTAACCTTCTAACGCCCCAAAGGCATATAGGTTACCAACGGTAATAATAGGGTGGGTGTACTGAGCATGTACACTGTACATGGAAGATGCGCATTATAAATTAACAATTTTGATAATATAACGATTGTATTTTGGTAAGGACCTCGTCCTAATGTTACCCTCATTTCGACGGATGTAGAATATTTTCTCTTGACTTTTTCACCGTTCACTGCTCACTTCTGCATGCTCAGGCCGAATGTGTCGTTTTCGATTTCTTTGGAAGCCATACGATTGCTAGCATCTCCTCGTTTACTTTAGACAGGAGGTTCATACCTAGCAAAACGCCCCTGCCTCCTTCTGACGTGAATACAGATGCTAATCAACGCGACATTTCCGTCAGTCCTACTTTGATACAAGATATATCGTGGTTTCATTTGGCAACATTGTCGTCACAGTCAAACGGAGCACAAGAAAACAAAAAGTCCTCCGTTTCAATCTTCTTTCTTACTTGAAATGTCAAATGACACTCCATTTTATGTTTAACGGCGCGTTAAAACAACAATTTCTCATCCGTCTTAGTTTTGCTGATTTCCTTCCGGTGACGTGTGCCCACGTGACTGTCCATCATCGTCTTCGGTTATACAGTTGTTTAACAAAGAAGTACCCCAATAACGCATCAGAGGACATCAGCAGGCTTCCATCAAGTCCGTGCTAGTAAGTCTTCACAAGAATATTGCTGACGCGGACAAAACAGGCAATTTCCATTTCATTTTGCAGACTTCCAAAGAAACTACTGCTGTTCTGAAGTTCCTTTTATTCAGACGTGAAATACATTCATGTTATTCCGGGACATGTTATGTCGCACAAACGAACACGAAGAAAACTAATTGTCTTTTTGTTCAACAATATCGTTTTTCTCTCTGTTACTTTATCAGGATATGACTTAATTTCAGCCTGTTGCTATTGACAACCAATGCCATATCATTGACGTAGGCTTTTAGGAGCAAACTGTAACAATATCTGTAACCAAAAGTACAGTATCAACAACAAATGTCGGCCATGGCAGTGACTCATAACATGGGGATGGATGATACACTGTGGTTGGTATGTGACGTAACGAGAGTAACGAATTTTTGTGAATTTCTAATTAATAGTACAGTGTAATAAACTGCAAACTAAAGTTATATTAACAGAAATAGAAGGAAAGGGAGAGACGTGCTTACCTGCATGTTCTTATGAGTGATGTTTGTAAATATCGACTTTGAACTATATCTGGTATATATCCAGTAGGTCAGTACCGATTGCCTAGAGATGTAGCTCTCATTGGGAGCTATAATATTTTTTTCGAAATAGATCATCGCATTGTCCGGCTGTCAATCCTTTGCCAGTTACAGCATCGTCTTAATAAACACCGCTTATTAACATTACATCAGTACAGATTATTTCATCATTTGTTTTCAGTCGTCGGCGGAGGACAATGATTGCTAGAGTATATGGAGGACATCACCAACACTTTATCCCCGTCTGCGTAGCTGTTTCTGAGAATTTAAGTTCCAACGACAATAGTGACAGAACAGAAGAAATGTTACTGGTTCTCACGGAAGACACATCTTACAGTTTCATAACCGGGGGGAACAATTTAAACTATTTACATTGTCTTCTAGCACGCAACCAAGTGCCGTCATATCTGAAGACGTACGCGTAACTGTCGGCCTAGCATTTGAAACCGGTATTTATTTCACGTCGGAGGACACTGAAACAATTGTCTTCATAGTTTGCACCGATGCGGCATGATCCACGGCTAATTCAAGCTCAAACTGGCAATCCCACAGGGATTATTCAGGCTTGCTGCCAAACCTGGATGAGCTACGGAGTGGCTTGAATCAGGAATTGCATGTTTCCCATTTCACCACATAATACAGTTTACCCGCAGAAGATTAGTCCCCTGAAAATCGCCGATTTCCATTCAGTAGACTATTCTACTATTCCTTGACATTCCCCTGCTATCGTCTGTTTCCAATCAGCAGGATATTCCTCAGCAATCATCTATTTCTCTTCGTCGTATTTTCCTCAGCTATAGACTATTTCCCTTCAGAGACAAGCTTCCGGTTTTGTCCAGTTTGTTTAATTACGACTTCTGCTAAGTTGTATGATGTATTGCTTTGGCAAGAATCATCACCCACGCCCACGCCCACGCCCACGCCCACGCCCACGCCCACGCCCACGCCCACGCCCACGCCCACAGCTCAATAAGAATCTACAGTCAGCCTGAAGGTCAAGCAAGTCACATCTTGATCACAACAAAAAGTTCCCAGTTATGAAGTTCAGTTTATCCATTTCCCAATTACAAACTCATTTATTGTTGTACTGGCGTCCCTGTAAAACTGCCATTTTCCACTTACCCCTCTATACATAATAGATGGTGTGTGACAACGTCTCGACTCCCATCATCCTCGCTCCTAGCAGGAGGCGACGACGTTTTCCAACAAGAAGACATATGAAACTATGAGGGGTTAGGCTGATCAAACAGAAAGCCTATCTCATCTATTTTCCCCTCCCAGCCGGTGGCGGTTCTTACTCATTAGAGTGTTCGCTCGTTACGTTTAAGACGCGTCGTTCGATTCCACACATGAATACAAGGTGTGAAACCCATTTGTGGTGTCCCCTCCCGTGATCGGTTCGATTCCAACATGGATACAAGGTGTGAAGCCCATTTCTGGTGTCCCCTCCCGTGATCGGTTCGATTCCACACATGAATATAAGGTGTGAAGCCCATTTCTGGTGTCCCCTGCCGTGATCATTGCTGGAATATTGCCCCAAAACAGCATAACACCAAAGTCAGTCACTTATTCCCCTCCTTGCTCAGTACCTATACCCATGTCCTGACCAGGCAGCCCATCCTATCCCTTGCCTGTCTATCCATCCTATCCTGCTGGTCACTACTCTAAGGAAGGTGACAAACTGTGATCGGGTCGTCATGCTGTGCGTGTTACTTGATCGGTAGAACACTGTGGTTGTCGTTGATGGCCTTTAATTTTTAATGATGTTTTCACGTCAGCTCTGATATGAATGTAAGCAAGGCGATATCAAGGTTTATATCTGTATCTTTCTACAACTGCAAGATAATACATTTCTTTGTTCCTCGTCCTACTCCAAGATGCCGGTGATTACTCGCATCACTGCAGAATAGTGCTACATATTTACACTTCTGCAGATGCCAGTTTATGTTAGTATCACTTAAAGTTGGCTGCGTATATTTGTACCTTGACAATAAGGCGAATCGCACTAGCTCCACTACAAAGTCTGCAACTGCATGATTCGAGCGTATGGCTGCCACTGCCAAACAAACAAACAAACTCTACCAAACAAACAAAACCAGTACCCTCCATGCCGAAAAGCAGTCTCCATTGTACAATTAGTTTGTTCAACTGTCCGCTGAGATGACCTGAAAATGGTCTACGTTTGTGACGTGAACCTGCCAAGGCTGACTGCAGCGTACATTCGATTCTTATTATGTTAGAACTGATTATCTCTAAAGCAAACTTGATTTCTAATCCTTTGATGTGACATGAGATGCCATCTTGTTTTTGACTAAACAAATGTGTGTTTCCAGAAGCACTACGTACACGCTTGCTGACCCTCCTTCCTGCGTGGCCTTGTCGTGTACACACAGATCAGAGTGACAGATGCTCGCCAAAGTGTCCTCGTCAATCATATTTCATAAATATTGTATGTGCGTCTCCTGCTTTACCATCACGCTAGATGCATCGGTAATTTCATGTCCGTGATGGTATTAATGTCTGAAGGTCAACAGTCTCTCTACGAGTTGTTCCTGAAGATGTTCCTCGTTAAGATGCTTATTGTTAGATGACCATGTTAAAGATGCGGATTGTGTAGGTGTGTCATACTGAGTTGTCCATTGTCGATATCGTGTTCGGGAACATTCAAGTAAAGACATTTCAAAAAAATCTCGTCCTAGCAAAATAGCATGAAAATTGTTTTTGTCATTGGAACAAAAAACATTAATTTATTCATCAGCGGTGCGGGATGCTCTTGTGAGTCGCTGAACCCGACGGAAAACTCTCCTCCGTCCTCCCTGTTTACACAGTCGTGCTACCACTCAGAAGTTAAGGGTCGAACTGCGTTGGTTAATCGGTCATTACTATATGTATCCTCCGTGTCCTCCTACAAGTGACAATCGCAATATAACCTTATGATTTACTGTAGGTTCCTGGTTAAACTCCTGCCGGTTTGAATCCACAAACATGTACAACTTACAGAGGCCCGATCGTATTCAAATGTGCGCTATGAACAGACATGACCTATCACCACCATCTCAGCTCCATAATATCGAACTAACATGAACCAGTTTTACGAAGTGTTGTTCTGTTTATAATTCTATTTGTGTACTTACGCGTGTACTTCAACTCTTAGCTGTGAGTTGTTCTGTGATAGCCTACTGTCACGGCTATAGGCCTACCCCACTCTCAGCACGACCGGCCATTGACTTTTGCTTCTGAGAGGTTTACTAACCACGTGTATCTCGACACCTTTCATACACATCAATGTAGTAATGGTTCCCTACAGAGCAATGGGAGGGTGGGCATATTGACTCATGACCTGTTAAAATCCATCAATAGCTGGAAGAGTCAAATGACCATTGTTCCACAAAGTCGTATAATCAGAGGTTGGCAAGTCAGCGTGTGTTGTTAATACTCCCGGGTGGACCTCATATACAAGACCTAAAGGTCTCCGTGGAGGTGAAAATGGATAAACGCCAGCATTGTTTGTGCGCCCTCGAAGGATTACCACATACTAGTGCCATCAATGATGATCAGATCTGATCATTGATGATAGTGTGACTCTGTCCCATACATTTGTTATGAGTGACAAGTTCCACGTGGGGAGTAGTAAGTAGTAAGTAAGTAACTGTCAGTCACTGTGTTGTCCGACCCGGCTATTTACATATTGTCCTCATACAGCTTGCTTGATTATCGAAGAGTTCCGCGTTAAACAACAAACATGTAAACAAATACATAAGCCTGACCACCCCAACGTTTCGGAGCCAGTTCCAAATGAGGTTTAAACATTGTAACCAGTGTCAACTGTGTTTTAATAGATTCATATACTGTTGAGTTTCGATAAAGATGGGTTTTACGCCAGGCTTAAGACCCTTATATAGTGACGTACATCATAAGTTGTTAATTGGTCACGGGGGGTGCATGGGGATGATGGGTGTTTTTATCTTACAAAACACCCCAATGTTAACTTTGAACTGTTTGAATCGGATCGGATATCGGATCGTACATTTCAGCCAGCCTGTGTGAATCAAGCGATTCGAATCTTATATCTTGCTGTTTTTCCCGTAGGTGTTGTCTTAGCCATGTGTGTAAATCCCCTTCTTAACATTCACAGGGGCTAGATTTGAAGGTTTTGTCAACATTTATTTTTTTATTGATTAACCTCACATTCCAATAAATATATTCAGATATAAGGCCGAACGTCAGGTCCGGTAACACGTATCATCGTGTGATGAGCTTTCGGACACCAATAAGCAATTAAAAAGTTGTCACTAATTTATAAAAGTTATTTTTATCTTAAACACACGCCATCATTCAAGAATTTACATTGTCTGACCAAACACTCCGGCTATAGCCCTGTCCAAACACCTACGATCCAACGATGTCCTGTGATGTAAAGTGGCCAGAAACAGTCCCCGAAGGGACCAGCACTAAATGCATGTACAATTATAGACTTTTACTGTGTTAAATGTAATTTTTGAAAATAATTACAAGAAATACAAATTTGTCTAAACCTTGCCCCCTTTAAGTCCGTGCAACTCTATAAACATGAAAGTGTTTCACCTCTGTAGAAAAATACAGGGTACATTCCATTTGGAATTTACACTTCTTCAACGCTTGAGCTGGTTCATTACCCAGCCTTGTGTGTGGTACAGACCTGTAGTTGGTCGCTTAACAATGTCCTAGTGTCATCTATTATTCAGCGGGTTGTCCTTTCATATGTAAATACTACCTGTCAAAGGTGCAGCACCAGCTAATACTGGAAAGCATTAGCACGCATACAAGGTGTTTGAACTCACAGAGACGTCAGAGGCATCAAATCAATGGAAAAGTTCACAAATGTGATAACAGTACCACCATTACTAGCAATACTGACAATGGTCGTTCATTACCAAGGAAATCTAACAATCATACTCAATCGGTACTCTTGAGCTTGACATCTTTGTCCTGATAGTGTATCAGTTGGTAATTCCGTTCCATGGTTATCTGCACTTAGTACTACTTTTACTTTGTGTCAATATCAGTCCCAGCTCTATGCCACCTGTAATGACCACTGGCAGTAAGTGTGGGCAATTGACAGCAGATACGTACTCTGTGATCAATATTGACTGACCGACCCATTCAAAACTCTGGCTTCGCAAAGAGAAGTACTGGTGGAGTGGTATTATTGCTAAGAGAGTTTGATAGTGGTTGGATTGGGGGTGGTTGGTGGTTATACTGGCCCGTGAGAGGCTGAGTAGTAGAGAATGTGCCCGGTCATTGGCTGTGGGACGCAGCGGTGGCTGGAGACATGCGGTGGACGTGAAGAGTGGTGTGTAGTTGGTGACGCTGAGGTAAATGTGAGTAAATGCCAGAAGTATTTCAGGTATAAGACCCTTTCGAATCTGGGCCAGGTAAACCAAGGACTGACAGTTTCATAAAGACGTACGCAATTGAGGTAGGATGATTAACAGCAACAACTAGATCCTTTTACGATAGCATAGGTTGCTGGGTATCAAGCAAAAACATTGATAACAGAACAGTCTCGTCTCCTGTTTACTGGGTTCCGTCCTATTGCGCAAAATAGTTCGATAAAAAGTCCAGAATTTTTAGACTAATTCAGTTAACTAGATAATAAATAATAATCAGAATGACACGATACGTCAAAGCACTTATTTATTGCAACACTGCGCGCCTTCTTGCAAACACGTCGTACAGCGAGCTCTGACAAACGGAAACCTGGAAATCATAGAAATCTCAAAACGAGGCTCTGCTGAAACATGGAATTTGCATTCAGTGTAACCAGTGTTGTTTGTGGTGTCTATTTTAACTTTCACACGAGAAAAACACGACGGAAATGTAGGTCATTGTCTGAATATCTTAATGAGACTCATGTTTCGGTATGTATTCTAATCACAACAGTTAAAAAGCTGCACATGACGTGCGTACAGCACTGGCATTAGTTGGATTGCTGATAACACCCGCACACCCGCCGCAGTTCCCCATATACATCTCAATGCCGCTTGTATTTTACCAAAGGCGGCATAACATCATTCCACATCAAGGAGCGAGTATCGACGGTGAAGACTGTATCTAAATGGCAACTCCGTGGTTAAGAGTGACAAACACAGACAGCATGCTCCATCGCCACGACGTGTGAAGCCGCCAATGCTCATGCTGGCAAGGGATTAGATCAGAGACAATAGGTCCGTTCCGAATAAATTGATACCGTGCGGTCAAGGCAAGATTCACGAAAAGCATGAAAATATGCGGACCTCACCTTTGAAATGTCTCGCTTGCAACCCAAGTACACTGTCGTCAGGCTTCCCATTGTTCTCCGTGCCCTTGGTTTGGTACCTCCTGATCTCTCGGCGCTGATCAGGAGAGTGCCCGGATTCTCCACCGGGAGCACAGCCCTTCTGACAATCTGGGTAATGCAGAAGGCTGCAGTGTTGAGGAACCTTCATATTCTCCAGAAAGGTCTTGGTGGGTTCGACTAGGCAGTGTTTTCTGGGAGAAGTCCCATTCGCTGTCTGGGCTGCGTGTAGAGCGGGCGAGGGTCCTGTACTGATATTGAGCCTTACCAGCCTGACTGTCCCAGGATGACCCAAACCCTTTCTGCTGCATTTTATCCTAATCTGTAAAACATAATAATAGTAAGGGAAAATACGTAGGAAATATGAAACGTAGAAACAAGCACTGAACACCTAGTGTGTAGGGGATTTGACTTTTGAATGAAAACCTTGGCATAGAAAATGAGGAGTAGAACCGGGAGTGGGGAGTCAAGCGCGTCGAAAATCAGAAGTCGGAGAACGAGCAAGGGCTATGATGACATAATATGCTGGATGACGTCAACGTCTCCATCCAGAGCCCACCTGTTTACAGTACACATCCGCGATGTGTACGAGCATAATGGCGTTAATGACGCAGTAGAACTAATTGGATATATTGAACGGCACATGATGACCTCGACCTAGATGACATCGATATGGAGACAAATTGCCCACCATTAGATGATCATGTCTTTGCAGAGAGAGGCGGTGCTCTGTCCGCCATGACTCTCTTACCCGTCTGTTGACAAATAAGCATCATTTGACGGGGTCGGATTAACACAGGAAGACGGGTCCTGTGATGAATTCATCGATTCTAACCTAAGCCGGACCCTTTCATCAGCGGGCCGAACGGAATCAATAACAATCACTGAGTGATTGTCGTTCATGTTTCTTGAAACAAGAGAAAGCAGTTCGAGGTTATTTATACATCAAGATTCATGTTCGAAAACTGGAGTGGGCGTATACTGAGGACAGCTCCTGAAGTGAATGGAATCATGTCTTTTCTTTGTTGAGCGGAGTAACTAAACTTGTACGCATGTGGTAAATTGAACCCTGACCATTTGACGCCAGGAGGCCCATCTTCAGATGATTTGTATCAAAAGAGTTGTCTCTTTAAATCAGTTAGATTAATGCAGAGCTCATTCAGATAGTGTAAAAAATTAGACTGAATCATCTGTTTATAAATATCATAGGATACTTCAATTGTGTGTAAGTCGTTGAGGTTGCTGCTGCTGACTGTAAGCATCCTGGTCTTTAAGCAAGCACCTTTGTCAGTAAACTTTTCAACATTCAGGATTATTCATGTTGGGATTGCATGTTGTCCATGAAGAAAACATCGATGTGCAATATGCCGTTGATGTCTTTAGCGACAACACGTCGTTTTCTGCCTCACAGGACGTTTGAACTTCATCCAGTCTATTGATTTACCGACTACAGATCACATACATATTCAGTCGATCATCAGTGTCTCTTGTGACGTGTGTCATGGCTTGCGTTGCGTTTCATGGTAATTTGTGTCACGTTCTCTTTCGTTGTGATGCAGATAAACAGTAAGCCAGTAGAACAGCTGACGTTATTCAAACAAGTGACCATCAATGGACGCCATCAACAGACCTCAGGTGATGGTGCTCATTTTACCGCTCGTCCTTCAGTCAGTCTTCAGCCACTGCGCTATGTGTTATGTGCCTGTATACCAAATCCTAACGTAATCTTTATGGCAAATACTACCGGTATCTCTTTTGTGGCCTACATAGCTCTAACACGTTTGACAAGCAAGCGTTTTGCATGTGTCTGCAAATGGAATAAACATCAATTGGCGTTCGTAACAGATAGTATATACAGTGTTTCGTTAAACCTCGGTTAAACCTTTTCTTGAATTCTGTAAAAGTTAGGGCATTGTATATTTCTCAGGATAACACAGTCAAGTGATTCCAGATCCTACTCCAGATGATATCGTCCTCTTTCTTCCGATAAAAGAGTGGTTTGTAAAAAGTGACGTTTCTTGTCGAAAATGAAACGTGTAGCATCAATTACCGCGTTCACTGATTGATATGATAATCAGAACAAATCTGATAAGACTCAACAACACAACGCACCAAGGACTTCAGTTTTTCAGCTTCAGGTATATTTTCAAGCTCAGGATAATGATGCTCTCAAAGACTGATTTCACACTCGCACGATACATGATGCGAGGGTAAAATTGTTTGATCGAAGGATACTTCCTTTTGTATCCAGGGCGACAGGGTTATAGACAGAGAGAAATGTGTGTACTAAAATGTAATGTAAATCTAGACAGTAGAAATGACAGGAACTCTTATACATAAAAAAACAACATTGAATCTTGGGAATGGCTCAAGAACGAGAAATTGTATTCAAATAAAGCTGTGACTATTTAGAGGATGACTATTGGGAGATGTGATTTCGCCAGAGCATGGAGGGGCGGTTAACGTGTTCCCTGAAAATAGCTCTGTTGGGACAGATGAGACTTCCCTGAACCCGGAAGGGTCCGCCATCTTGTTCTCTGAACATGTCTCAGATCTTTTGAGTGAGAGGAGACAGCAATACAACACAACAGACAGAGGAAATTGACGGCAATGTGGTGTGTATCAGTAGAACGTTCATTTTCATATTTGAAAAGAGGACAAAGTATACATTGGCATACGTCCAAATGAGGAAGAATATCAAAGGGACGACAATTCCCCAATGCCATACGAGTGTCACCTGTAACTCCGACAGATGTGAGGCTGATGTAAGACAGAGTATAACTCATGTATCATACCATCCTAGTTACATGGATGTGGGATTCCAGTTGATGTAAGTAGTGACATCATTCGACAAGCAACAAGACATCTTGGGAAAAATCTCTAACAAGTTCGAGCTAATATCGATTCGAACAGCAAGCATTTGAAATCAGAAAGTTTGTTATCAATGACAACTAATCATCTCTCTCCTTTTTCGTAATATGCCTCATTAATATTCATCATGACCTGGTCATCAATTTCCTAGTCAAACAACAAACTCTTTTTATGATTTTTGACATAATCGCAACTGACGGCCCATCAAGTATAATAATTTGTGTCATGAATTCTGTCATCAAATATGCACCAGCAGACATGTCGTAACTGCCACATGGACTTTGCTAGTGACAGTTCACACCACCAATATGGATGTAGAGCTGCTAGATACAAACAGGCATCGCAAAACAGGACAAAGACATGTACATGTACTAGCAAAACTTGAAGCTGCTGCTTGATGCTACTACTTCACCACTCGGCAGCACTGTGGACGACGATACATTGCTATACAGACCAGTACATGCACGGACTTTCCCTCGGGCCTGACACGTCACGTCGAATGCTATGACGTCACTAAATAAAATTATGGAGACCAGAATTAGTATGTATTTGTGGAAGGTGCCATGGGCAGGTGGAGAGGACTGATAGATTATCGATTAGATGTCTCTCATGGTGTTTTCCAAAATGGTGCATCCAGCTATATGAGTGTAAGTCAAACTGAGAGGATAAACATCTGGTCCATCTTTTATAGTAAAATAAACATTTTGTCACAACGGGGCACTTTACTAATACATGTATAGCGAGGTTAGGACTTTCCATACTTTAAATGCATTACATACATACTCACACAGGCGCCCCAACAAAGACACATAAAGGCACGCCGGCGTCAGGGTTGTATATTTCTGACAAATGGTCTTATTTTGTACATCGGTATACATAATGTCATGTTAAGTGTGGAACGTTATTATCAACATGTGGTGATCGACAATTGCGGTCATTACCTCGGTATGAGATAAGCCAACTAGAATGGTTCGAGTAGGACGTGTGATATTTGCTCATATCGCCCTCCCCGCACCTCGATCAATATCTGTTATCTTGTATTCCTCGCCCCCGCCACCCGTATGAAGCGGAAATGTCTCCGTACTTGGTTAGGATGACGGCAATGTCGTCATACACATGACGAACTGATACCGGAATTGCGAAGGTGGAACTTATTCTGGATAACATAATCCGATGTATGTTTTTAGTTATATATTTATGGATATGTGTCTTCACATAGTAAACATGCTGTCAGAAAACTTCCAAAATATCAATTACTGGTCGTAGTTATTGCGTGTGAGCTTGGAGGAATGTCAATGCAAATTTAGAACAGTATTAGTTCATCAACATTTGAAATTTCTAAGAATACAAATACAAGAATAAAGCTTGTTGTCACTGAGCGTGTTATATCGGAGTTTGAGGTATGAAAGTATCGGAACTTCCAGCCCTGCACGTTTCTGCACAAAGGACCGACATCACTTGGAATACGGAATGAAAGTGTTATGTTAGACCTTATACATCTGATGGCAACTCGATTACCAGCCAAGAGTGAAATCAACTGTCAATATGGAACAAGCAGACGATCAGTAACAGACGAGAGCTCCTCCTAATGGATGACGGCAATCTATGCACGAAGTATCGATAACAATTGTCCAAAAGCAGATTACCGCCATCACCGATGCCGGGAAAGGAAGAGAATGTCTTGATGATCATAAAACTTGTAAACACATACCTTCTACGTTGAGTGTATCGCCCAAACCCCTCGGTAGAAAGAATCCTGGTTGAAGAACCAACACCGCTAACCTCCTCCACGGCTCGAGATTGTCGCTGCCTCCAATCCAAAGATATCGATCACTGTACCCAACTCCCACACAAGTGCGCATGCGCTGGGATGACGGTAGGCTGTAGAAAGCGTTGTTTTTCGTTGTATATAGTGTACATCTAGCGGGTGTGAGGACTGTCGATGTAATTATCACGTAGTGACGCGTGATCTGGGTCCCAATAAAGAGCAGTTTTGGTAATTGCGACGCGTTATGCGACACATGCCATATGCCCTTCCTGAGCTTTACATTGGCCATACTTCTACTTGTATCACGAGTAAGCGTTATTTGTTAGATAGGACTCAGAATGTTTACGTTTGAGGATTGATGGCGGGGCGTTAATCGATACTTTATTAACCTGGGTGGGTTGGTGGGTTGCTTGTTTGTTGTTTTTATTTTCAGCTGTTGTTTTGGGTCATTTTGTTTTTGTTCCTTTTCAGTGCTAGTGTTGATGTGAAATGAGATATGGACGTGGTTCACATGTCATACTGAAAGGGTTATGTGCACATGTTGTGGCGAAGGGAGATGTAGAGAAACTTCCAGAGAGAAATCTGTCTGACCATAATCCTAAATATGTTTTAACAATCATCAGTTACGAAACAAAAGAACTCAGATCTACGTATGTTTGTGAGATCCACGCGATACATTCACAGCTAGCGGCTCGTAATAATTGTGCAGTATGATTCACAAAGTGGGTTCGTCCCGCTCTTTATCAACAGCATGGCAGAGTTCCTGTAGAGCTGCGTTGTGTGAAGGTGACCGGCAATTCATTCCACATATGCCTGGGAGGACTTTGGTGTGGTGACCGTGCTCTTCACTCCATGCGGGCAACTGTTTTTGTCCTAAACAAGAATCGAAGACCACGACGTCGAACATTATCGTCTGTGAGAACGACACCTTTTGCGATTACACAGCTACAAAGATCGCAGACCACAAAGAGCACATATCACAAATCAGCTTAACTCAAGCAACGCTGGTCGCGGAGAGTCCTGGGATGAATGTCTGTGAGTTCAACTGGACCATTCCAGGCGTCAGACACCAAGATGTATCAACGACAATGTACCAGTATCTATCAAAACAATTATTACGGTAACAAAGCCTTTCCAATATTTGAATCAATATTCCCGAGTTCATTAAATAGTGAAATAGATGTCGGATCAGGTTGACATCTTCAGGGTTGTAATTGTATCTTGCCAATAGTTAATAACAGCTAACAAGAACAACAAAAATCGATTTTACTTTTGATAATAAAGAAACTATAAATTTTCATCTCCTCTTGTACTGGAGCAGCCAGCTACGGTGCACCAACACAAGGGCCGCCAGGGGCTGTCAAACCGCTGGAAGTGGGTGAGTGAGAGAGTGGGTTTGGTTTAACTGGGACATTGTTTAGGTTTTATCACGGTGTTTCAGACTGACATGAGTGAGAAGCCCGGGCTGATTGAGAAGCTCTGGGTGATGCAGGTTTTGGACTTACACCACGTTGGTGAAACAAAACAAAGAGTATTTTGAAAGAATCATATTTCATAGTCAAAACATCCCAAGGGTAATCATCCCTTTTTTTGAGAGTTTTACGGCACTTTTAGAAATATCAGCGGGGAACACAACAAACGGGTTTCACACATTGTCCATGTAGGCTATCGAACCCGGTCTTCGGTGTGTAAAATGAACACTTGAACCATTGGGCTACCTCACAGCCCTTTTAATCGGAAGCAGCAAATCAGATGATAGGGTTGTGTCATTTAAAGTATTGTTAACTGGAATAGTCAAACTACCCGGTCATAATGTTAGCATAGTGCCACGTTTTATACTGAGAGAAAGAAATAGGGGAACACTGGAAAATTCATGCATTTCTTTAATATTTTCAGCTTTCTTCACCAGCATTGAATAGCGTTGTGGGAAGACATCTAAGTGTAAATGAAGGACTCCGCCATGAAGTGGTATTCCTCCGTGTATTTTTTGTGTCTCTCAGTAGACCTGGAATATTGAACGTATTTTGTGAATGTTGTGTCATTCCTCTGTTTTACTTCGAGTTTTAGTTTAGTTTTTTTACCTCATTTGAACAGTGAAAACATTAGGTAAGAATGTTGTATTAGTGTCATATGATATTTAGAACAGTGAGCATGTTATGTGACAATGTTATGGGAGCCAGTATTGCTCAGAAATATGTAAGTTAAAAAGGTTACTGTGTTCGCTGCCAGAGTGTCTAATAAACAACTTAATATGCATATGACCTCAAAGAATCTATAAATATAATTTCCATGGTATTTTGATCCAAAAATCCAATCTTTCATTGTGATTTCATGCCCGTGAGATTTCTCCGTGAAGCCACGAAATTGAAACTGACATTTTGACAGGCACTAATTCCATCTGAGAGTCTATCATGGCGGGACATATCACGGACCTGCATTGTGAAGCTCTTTGGAAGGCATGGTAGGGAGTGTCATGAAATCACATTCTCGGGCTGTAAGGAGCACTTTGAACGTTTCCCTGTATGGAAAACTTACCATCTCATACATATCACAGGGTCGCATTGTTGACTAGGGTGACAGACATGAAGTTTAAATAAAACCATATCACAGTAGATCTCTGATGAAAACTTAAAGGGGCATGCCATTCTCTATACATTCGAACATAATTTTGAAATATATAACGGTCTTGTAAGGCTCACTGCACGTGCACCTAACAGATATACAACGCCAGATAATAATCCGATTGTCTCCCGAAACAGATTCTATTGGATAAAACACACATTAAAACGGCCAACGTTTCCTATCATCTCTCAATATAAACAGAAGAAGAAGGTAAACGAGGTAATCATGTGTGTGGAAAAAATTATAGAGAATGGTCTGAACAAGGTCTTCACAGAAGTTAATACAACCAAACCCTGGTGAGTTTATGCAATACTTAACTAAAATGTGTTAAATGTCACTATTCCAAGTACTTGGATAGTACAGGCTGGAAAATGATTTTGGAAAATGGCAGTCAAAACGGTCGTTGATAAGATCGAGGATGGTCGAAATGTGAATGTAGAAGTAAAGGTCAACATTCAAAGTGTCCAGCAATAGGGAACAAATTACATCTATGTACAGGCCCACTATTGACTACATAGAGACCATGACAATCGACAACCAGAAGAAAAACGTCCATAGTGATCGAGGTGCGGTGGGGTAGCCTAGTGGTTCAAGCGTTCACTCGTCGCGCTGAAGACCCAGATTCGATTTCTTTCATGTGTACAACGTGTGAAGCCAATTACTGGTGTCCCCCGCCGTAATATCGCTGGAATATTACTCAGTGTGGCGTAAAACATACTCAGTCATTTTTTCTTTCTTAGTCAAAGGTCAAAGGAGCTGCAAGGGTCAAACTGAAGCCTCAGTATTTCGTACAAGGGAAGGAAAAGAACGGACAAACGAGCGTCACGAGTAACGCCACGTGCCGAATTCCATAGCTCCTGATCCAGACAGAAATGACAACCTTAGAGTCTTGAGGAACACACTGTTGGATTATGTGTTCGGTACGAATGGAGTGTGTGTGGAGAGAGGGTAGTATTCTTAACTCAGACTAGAGTACACATGTTGCTCTGGATGTTTCAAATACCTTCGTATATTGCATGCGTATAATACGTCCTTACATCCGTTTAAACATTATGTACATTCACACCCTCAGAATAACAACTTCAAATAGCAAAGCAATAACGTATACATGGCAAGCTTCCTGACAACTACTACCGCATATATATTTGAACCATATATTTATTGTCAGCTGAAAGAACAGTTGGCATTTTAAAATCGCTCTTCAGAGTATATTCCGGTTTAATGATAAATGCAAGACAAATAAACTGGGCATTTCAAGACAACACCACTTTCTAATGATTCATAAAAGTTCAATACATCTGATGTACGATTTCGCTTTTTATGTCGTAACCTTACCATTATGTGAGTCGTAAAGAGATCGTCTGTTTACTTACTTCGAGCGTCTACACCTATACTAGATTAACCAGGTCGTTTTCTGAAGACAACAGTCTATATTGTCCTTTATAGAACAAAATGTACTGATACTGACGCTGTTTGTGTAAAAGTCATCACGGATATTCTACGTTTACTGAATTACTATATATAGAATCAAAGGGTTAATAATATTTAAAGTTTAAATTGAAAGTTTTAGCACTACGCAATATAGATAAACCCTTCCGCATTGTTATGAAATCTCATGATCTTATCTATTCGTAAAGTCTACCATTCTCCAATGTGTGAGATTATGGTTACTGCGTGTGATCCCTTTACTAGAAAATAAAGCCCATATGTTTCCTATTTGTCATATGAAAGTCTCAAGAACATATTCTACTTAAATAGTATTGTAAAAACCAGAGAGAAGCAAAGTGTGTTCAATCGGTAGCTTTAGCAAATGTTCATTACAATTTGTGATGAGCTTCGTGTTTACTGCTCTTAGAAAGCACTGACCATATAGTACATACGTCATGTCCACTACAGGTACAGAAGACGGGTTGGGGTGTGTACTTGCTCTATATTGTATGTGTATTGATCAACAGCATTTGACAGCTTGATGAAGCTCATTTCGACGCAGTTATTTGTCAGTGCATATTGAGATTTCTATGGAAATCAATAGGCTCTGTGTCCCTTCGATTTCACTGCGGGTCAGAGCCACCCCTGACGTCGGATCTACGCCCACACCAGTCTACCGTTGTAAACTGTCATTCATGCAGCTCACATCATATTGAACTTTCCCGATATGAGTGGAAGACCTCTGTGCGTGCGTGTGGTGCGCATGTTTGGAGTTTGGAATAGCATGTTGGCCACATTCCAACATATACAACAGAATGTTATATGTAGATACGTATGTATGTGTTGTGTGAATGGTGGTTGGTGGTGGTGTGTGCGTGTGTGCGTGTGTGCGTGTGTGTGTGTTTGGAGATGGGGGAGGTGATGCTCTTATTAGGTATGCTCTGTAATGCTCATTCCCCCTTTAATGTATAGTAGGTATACTAGGTGGCTGCCTTCCATCTGCAAACAGAGCTGGTTGTCTTATTAGTGAGATGAGAATTAGATCACTGACGCCTTGGTGTTTAATATAGAACACGTGTGACAGAGACTAGAAATATGATCGTCAATCGATTAGTGACCAGTAAAGAAGACACACTGGCCCTTCACTCCTGTCTCATTTTGGTCTAGCGTTCGGTGATCACTGCAGAAAAGCCTTAGATCAAAGCTACCCTACTTCGGCAAGATAAGAGGAATCACCAGGCGACAGGCTAGATGGCCCTCCTGACATTTAACTCATAAGATGCAGAGCCACAGACACCAACAAGTGAATAGGAATATGCCTGATTGTTCTCATAACACTTCTCCTGTTCTCTATAAATGATTGTAACCAAAAGTCACTGTGTTCTGTAATCTGATTGGTTGAAAACATGATCAATGGTATTTGATTCCTGGAAACTACAAGACACACTGACATGTAGAAACATCGTAAACAATTGTTTTGTTGTGTCATCAGCAGTGGTGACGTCATTCAAAGCATATTGTGACGTAAGTCAGAATGACGTCTCAAATCAGCATTTCCAGATGCTACCATGGGAACCAGATGAAACGACCAGCTGATGACACATCACTGCCGTATCCGTACTCGATGTAAACGAGTGCAGACAGTAAAACCTTTGGTTTACCTTTTTGTTTACAATGCATTTGACGCCGTCGGTTCCAAATGTATTGCCGTACTTCAAATACTCAATAACATCCGGAAATTGGCCAACACATGATGTTTATCTCCTAAATATCATCAATATACGTCTTTGATATCATCAATCGTATTTAACAATACTTCAAGAAAAATGTGAAATACGAGTTGCTGGGACGTCTGTGCCACAGTTCTTGTGGATTGTACCGTACATTAATATGCTACACAAACCGCAGTGGTGCTTGTCACAAATTCCAAGGGACCCGCCCACGCCTTTATACACTAGACCTCTTTACTAACTGATTACATGAATAAAATGTCACATAGAGCCCAATTTTAATCTTGCCGCCTGACATTTCAAAACGATCGAAAGTTAGTGGCGTCAGCTCGAACAAAGTAGTCAGGACACATGTGTTGGTAAAGAGCAGGAAATATCAGTTGCAGATAGTTCATTCCGTTAACACAGACATGCTTGGGGGGTTCATTAAATTTAGATGACAACCGGTATCTATGATGACGTGAGAAACATGATGTCATGATGACGTCACAAGACACTCTTCTGACAACGCCATAGTGGAAGATTAGGGGCCACAATTAGAGACATGTACTGTTACATGCTCTCAGAAATGGAATTTCATTTCATACACTTTAAGTGGTGGTGGAGTGTGATAGTGGTTAAAGCGTCCGCTCGTCACGCTGAAGAACCGGTTCGATTCTCACATGGGTATAATGTGTGAAACCCATTTCTGTTGTCTCCCGCCCTGATATTGTTGGAATATTGCTACAAGAGGTGAAAAAACAAACTAAAACACCCTCACTCATACACTTAACAACTTATACACATTGGTCTCCACACCTTGCACTTCATCTTCATGTTTTTATCTATCATACCGAAACATGAGTCCTGTTAACCTATTCTTATAATGACCTACTTTTCAGCCGATCCGAATTTTCTCGTGTGAAAGTGAAGATAGACATCACAAACAACTCTGGTTACACTGAATTCCAAATACTTGTTTCATATGAAAATGATCTCTACTAATGAATGTTATTTTTTTCAAAAAGGCATTTCTGTCTTTTATGGCGAGGTGTGGGCGGCATGACCTTAACCAAGACGTCACAGACTGTCCCTGTTTGATGAGATCGTAAAATGCTTCACAATACCATCTGGATCACTTGTTACACCTGTTTTGTGGTGTTTTGTACTTATTCAGTGTATTTCTGTAACGCACAATGAGATTGACGTAATATCAGTTTCGTACCTGACCCCCAAACATTTCCAGCGGTAGAGCCTCGTTTCGGTATTTCCACGATTTCCAGGTTTGTCAGAGCCCACTGTACGACAGAGCACGCTGCAGGACGTGTTTGCAAGGATAAAGTAGGAACGTAGTATTGAAATATACAAGTGCTTAGATGTATCAGATCATACTGATTAATGTTTATGTATCCAGTTAAATGAATGAGTCTAAAAATCTGGATTGGTTATACCATTACGTTGCGCAATGGGACGGAACCCAGTCAACAGGAAACGCGACTGTTTTGTAAACAATGTTTTGACTTGAGCAAACTTGAGGAATCTTCGACTATCATTAATATGAGAACAGACAGGGAACAGACGCTTGCGACATTCCCACTATATCACAACGTCGATGTGTAGCTGACTTCAGATGTATAGGGAGGGTAGGTAGAAATTGCTTTATCCGCAGTAGCGATCGGAGTCTCTGCCAGTAGAGATTGCGATCGGAGTCTCTTCTGTTAGAGACACTTAAAAGTGATTCTTGCAGTTGCAAAAGAGACGCTGTTGGAATACTCATTTACTAAATTTCGGTCCTCGACTTATGCCATTCAAGGTCCGACAAGTTCAAGCTGCATGGTTGTCTGAGAAACACCAATGGTCCAAAGCAGCTGGTTGGCCTGTGCAATGTTTGTTGTCCATCACTGCAGCATGTAAATGGCAATAGTCTTGAAGATATCACCCTCATCCAGGTTTCAAGAATCAACACAGGTTCTACAGCAAGTATGTCTCAAGTGATTGTTCTTAGAAGGGTAGCTATGTAACCAACAGGTGTAGGTGTGAAACACAAGGAATAAAGTCTTCAAGAAAGTACCACCGATCAACAACTGAAACGTGTCAAAACAAGGTTTAACAGTTTTGTTCATGCAACTGATCTTCATTGTAATCTGTTTTGTATGAAGCGTATATGTAATTTTGGATCTCAAGTCACATTTGTTTTTTAGGACCAAATATATCAGTTGAACGGGAAACAGCCAAGCGTTATCTCTGAACAGAATGTATATTATTGTTCAGCAAATAAAATGTCTTGATTGTTTGGCCACAGATGAATCGGTGTTTCTACCAGTTGAATTGGAAATTGGAAATCTCTACTCGTAGGATCCGAGATCCTACCAGTGGAGACTGCGATCGCAATCTCCACCCTTACATACGTAATGACGGAGCTGGGAATCTCGACTCACTAAACATGCATGATGTGTATTTTTGGATAATGAACCAAACGTTTCTTTGACCCCAAAGTCAAAACCTTTATATAAACATGTTTTTCTTGAATACGTTGGTGAGCACAAGCAGTGTACAATGGCGGTATTTTGTGTGAAATGGAAAGAGTAAAATGACGATCTCTTTGTACAGTAGTAGTGCTATCAGCACATTTCAGTTTAGCAGTTTTCAACACTCCGTACACAACGATTTGGTCGATTAACGACTTGTGTGAGACGGCCCTAAACTCATCGTTTGTTTCCACAGTTGCACATGTCATCTTAGGGTTCCGGCTAGGACGTTCTTCGCGTTTGGGAGCGGATAGAAGTCAACTGAGACAGATGAGGAGAAAAGGATGGGTCCTCAACGGGATGTATTGTAGTCACCGCAATGAATGATTGCTGCAAAGGCTCAGTGTCTTCATGGAAGCGCACGCCTTTTCTCAGAGAATATCATCACATGATATGAGTGGTTGAATGGATGAGTTTAGTTTAACGCCGTTTTAGCAACATTCCAGCTATATCACCAGAAATGGGCTTCACTCATTTTACCCATATGGGGAATCAAACCCGGATCTTCGGTGTGACTAGCGAACGCTTTACCTACTAGGCTACCCCACCGTCCCTGTCAGATCTGAGAAGCAGCAACGAAGTCGCCAAAGATGCCATAATAGTGGAAAGTGTCCAGTCCTGGTATATGTCCGATATACACGTAACATTTCACCGATCGGTTGTCACCTTATCGTGGTTCTTCGGAACTTTTCTGTTGTTCAGACATGAAGGAGTGGTATCGTATCAAAGTTCTCCCTGCCACACTTAAACCTACATACTGAGATACAGGAGGAGCCTCATTGCCTACTGATGTATTCATATCTTCATGAAGAGTCCTATTTCTGCAAGTGCTTGATTATTGCAAGTACACCCAGATTGTCCTTTTTCCAAAGATCGCAGATCCTTACTTTTTACAGACTTGTCACAGCTAAACAATTTGCTCAAGTGTCTCTATGTTGTTTTTCATGTTACCCATTGAAAATGCCTGACTATGGTAATTCGTTTGGTCCTTAAGCTTGTTAGCAATGTTTGAACTGTTGCCTAACTCCGGTACTCCTTATTAAGGTCTAATGTGCGTGCTTCAAACAGTTCAAAATTCACATTGAGGTGTTAGTTGAGATAACTACGTTGTTATAGATATACCTCTAAGATGTTATGTAATGTCCACAACCAGATTAATCACTTTCCTCGTATGTCGAACATTATCTTGAACCTGACAGACAGAAAGGCACTGGATTAAAGATCAAAGAAGGGTAAGTGGGTGAGTATGGATTGGGATTAACGCTATGCGTGTCAACTGATGTGGTAAGAATGTCAGAAGTGATCCTTAACGTTTACCACTTTAGTGAAACCCACAAGAGTATGCTGTTGAAAAGCCTAATTACAAAGCCTTATTTCATCATGATCACAGGTTTGGTAATGCCCAAGGGACACAACTGTGTCTAGTGAATTGAACCGTTATTGGCGACGCGGTCTCAGCTGTCCCGGATCGAGAAGAGATAGGACATGTGCAAACGCCTTCCTTTTGGTCGAAACTCTTCGGATTTTAGTGATGGCTGATTCAGAAGTCGCATTTGGCGCGATGGAATATGTGGCGGTTGGCTGCTCATCTAACATTGCATGACGACATCTCGGAGTACCAACCACGTTGAATCAAACACAGTTAACCATTTCTGTTAGTCAGTTGTGCTTGTAGTTACAAGAACTGTGGTGTGCAAGGTTGACTAGTGCAACACTAAAATAACCACAGAACGGTGTGTTACATTGGTTGTACTTCTTATGTGGTTATCGATTTGCTGAACAAACTATTGATCCAGGCTTTGTGATCACGGTGCGACAGTCATCAAGAACATGATATCCACATGTGTGTGGATATTAATTCATGGAAGCAAATGATTTAAAAGCGTCCTGTACAGAACGCAGCTCAGAAAGCTGATTAATCAAACCTTCGTCTTGTGTCCAGATGGTGACGATCTTCTATAGCAACAAATACAACATTGTCGTTGTTATAATGTGGAATGAGGATACACGTACATATAAAAAAGTGATAATGACCCTGTTTGGTGTGTCTCTGTGTGTGCCATTCATTTCCATCATTTGGTAAAACATGATGCACGATGTGTGAAACAGAATCTTTGATGTTAGGATTTATTCGAGCTATGTTACCGTATCATGACTACTGTGAAATACCAGCTTCGTGGAAACTATTTATGTAGTTACCTGTTATTAATGAATCTATCACACACGCAGCACCCTTCGCAGACTCATACAAAGGCTTGACAGATATTCAGCTGATCATAGAGTACAAGTCGCATACACACACACAAACTATCACACAATTGTTTTCACACAATTGTTTTTCACTGATGAATCACACTTGACAGTGATCTCTTAATGTCGATCCAAAACAGTTTTGAAAGATTCGCAAATATAGATGTGTAAATCGGTGGAAAATATTTGGCTATTTGAGCGTCATTGAACCTCTGAAGACTGAGCTATAACTATATCTAAGGTCAAAACATTTATTACCAAATGCCTCACAGATCAGGGATTGACGTTTTCTCCATATATTTGTCGTGTGACTAGTGATGTGCAACGTAGTGTTTTTCTCCAGAGATTTAAAAATTTCTTGATGTTTTTGAGAAGTCTAACGTTAGTTTTTATACTGTCTCAGATACTTTCTATGAGTACAGTGAACGTCTTCCTTGGCGGTAGGACCATGGTTATACTTAAAGACAGGGATTTTGTGGGTACATATGCTGCACCCAGCCATGAATACAACCCAGAACAGCTTAAAGAACACCCATAACTGGAACTGTGTGTTGCTCCTGTCATCCGCCGCGATAGAATAATTACAAATATGAAAATAAATCGTTTTTGAACCACTTTGGAGTGTAATTGTCTTTGAAAGGGTTCTGAACTTGCCTTGCGTGTGGCATACCTTGATATGTTACTTATACTAGACGTTTCTCTCATAAAACACATAATATAGTGATGCGTACGTATCTTGGTTATACTATTCCTCAGATAACATTCAGAGTTTGGCCAACATTGGCAGACGTTGGCCCAACGTTAGTAAACATTGGGCCAACGCTGGGCCAACGTCTGAATGCTATTTGGGTCGAGGCCTTGTCAGGGGGAAAAAGTCACGTACGTATCATTCAGGGCAGACAAGACTTTGGATGCAGCTGGATGGGACAGAATTTGTGTTAATTCTGGGCTATCTTGGGTTGTCTGAAGATCAAATCTAACCCGGATGTTCACGGGTACCAGTATGATGAGTCTTGGCAGCCACAAGCACTGGAGTTTACATCATGAGCAACGTTAAGATTCTGCAACACCACTTACATAGAATAGTGTGCGTATAGGAAAATCAAACTGTTGGTGGTTAATGAAGCTTAATTTATTGTTGATGGCTGACATTTTGGAGAATTATTTGGTCACAGAATTTAACTCGCATTTACAACATCAGTTCACTTGTTTGCCAATTTCAAACTGAAGAACAAGCGACCTTTGCCTAACCTGGAGTCTGTTACTGTTTGTGGTCTTATCGAGTCGTCTCATTTCCTTCAGTGTTACAGAGTATAGTTTTGATCTTACTCTGTGCAGTCCCAACGGGCCCAATTGCTTTCTGAAAGTCTCGGAGATGCTGGAAACAAATTCAATACCATGCCGTTGGAAGTGTGTTGACTTTCATTTTAACACGAATTGAATTCAATGATCTTCTCTGGGCATTCTGTAAGATCGTACTTATGGCTGTTCGATGGATGGTATATTTGCTCTAGTATCCTAACTTCTCTGAAACATTAAGTTAGTGACTGATCCATGCTGGATGCCGACAATCCCCATGTGTCTCTCCAACATAAAACAATTCTCAAAGGCCTCAGATGATGCTTATAGTTTGACAGTCTAACAGTTAATGCATGGGCTACTTGCACGTACTCATTACTGTAGTTTCAACCAAAGCATTTACCAAAGCTACCGAACCATTGAGCCAAGGAAAGTAAAGATGTATAATCCAGAACATAAAGGTGACCCTTCAGGTAACATAACACTGTGCTTGACTCTCGCAGTAATTGAGACAGCATACAAACCGTTGCCTCTTTTACTAGAACAGGTAGAACAGATAACAGGCAACGTGCTTGGCTCAGCACAAGCAGAGCAATTGCTTGACTGTGGCGTTTCATTGAATTGTGTATGGCTGTGTACCCCAATGAGTGTGACATGTGTATCACTCTAGTGTTGTGTTTGACCTATGAATAACACTGTCCAACACTGTCCTTGATCTATGTATAATACTGTACACCAAAGTGCTTGATTTGTGTATCCCTCTGTACAAAACTGTGCTTGACCTTTACAACACTTGATTTGTGTACCATTAAGTACAACACTGTGTCTGAATTGCACAATGGAATGGATGGGACCTCCTTCTAAGAGACAGCACTATCCTGTGCTTACTTGTAGCTAATTATTCAGCCCAAACTGACACAATGATGACACTGTTCCTGTACAGAAACACAACCAGAGATAAGGTTGGTACTTTTGTTTATTGTTTTAGGATTTCTTTTTTAAACAACTGCTGTTCACACTTTTCAATCATATTATGTGTGACAGGTATATATACCGGCACACACATTAGACTATGACAGGTGGTAGTGAGAGTTAGGGTTGGCGGCCTTATATAAGGAACAGTTTTTGTCCATGCTAAACAAGACCCAGACGTCTTCATTCATTCAACAACACATTCTCTCCATATACAATACTTTCTCCAGTGACTCATACAATAATCTGTCAGGTTTTTATCAAATACATTACATTTCATCTTGTCTCACATTAAATTGATTTTTTATTTCAAACAAAGAAACTTACATCTTCTCCACACTCATAGGTATACTTTGTGAAAATACCATTTTCACCCTGATGAATATCAAACACATTTTCCAACAGATATAACCAGCACTGACAGACCTGATTTCCCATGTTTGTATATTTCACTCTGACAGTGGAGACAGTTTACTGGAATAGTTCAGCAAAACCTACCCTCATAAAACTCAATTGAAACATCTGCTTGTAAACTGCTACAGTAGTAAGTATTAATCACACTGTAATAACATAGATTGTTTGAGAGTGTACTTTTTATTATGGGGGAAACTTGTGAATGACCTACGATCAAAACTTCTTGTAAAGTGATGAACACAATTTTTCTACGCTAAACACTGATGCACACCGGAAATCGCCACTGTATGACCAAGAATTAGAAGTAATACTAGTAGCTGATGCAATTCTCAAAGACCATGGATTGGTTGTTACAATTTAAAAAAACATATGAGAAAGTCATTACTATAAACTTGGAACATAACTGTGTTTAAAGGAACATGACGTGCACAATGGGAACAAACATGGTGTCATTTTCAAGACTAGATTTTGACTGTACAATATCAATAATGCCTATGTTTGAATAGGTCAAATGATGCATGCCAACTACTGGTGTCCCTAATGTGCTATGTACTTCTACAGTAGATACACAAAACAGATTTGGCAGGATGACAAGATGCCCAGTGGTTGTAACAAATGCTCGGTTGTAAAAAGGATCAAAGAATGCATTATAAATCAACCTGATCCTCGTAAATGAACAAAGCTAATGTAGACTCTCTGTCAACTATTCAGAATTAAAAATGTTGAATAAGTAGAACTTATAATTAATGTTCTTCAGCTGAGCTCTTCTTGGGTAGGGATGATACGGAAATTTCACATGGGGACATGTTAAGAGGGTATACACAGCATAAACATGTGTAGATGATATACACAACATTCATCCACCCTTACATGTGTCAGTATACACAATTCATATCAATCTGTATCTGTGTATATGCAACATCCATCAACAAACAAGTAGTTTTACATACTTATCCTTACGTAGGTATACACATCCATTCAATTACATATGTTGGGATACACAACATTCTTCCATCCATATATTGGTATACACCACATCCATTCCTCTATATGTTGGTATACACAGCATCTGTCCATCCACTTTGGTATACAAAACATCCTTCCACCTTTATGTTGGGATACACAACATTCTTCCATCTGTATGTTGGTATACACAACATCCTCCTATTCATGAATCCAAAAAATACACACATATGGGACCATTCACAAATTAGGGCTGCAGGATGTGGGTGTGTTGGTGTGAGGATGTGTGTAGCTGTGTAGTTGTGAGCTTGTGAGCTTGTACATGAATTTTATTGGGGGATCATTCGCATTGTACATTCTTCTCTTACACCCCCACACCCCCCTTCTCTCCTCCTCCCTTCCAAGGTAATGATGATAATATACTCAACATCTCAACATTAACCCATTCATCCCAGGTCAGCTCTAAAGTCTACAATTTTATGCAAGAGGACAATGACAATAATATCTTCTCAGTTTCAGGTTCAGGGAGGCAAAGCAATGACACACTTATTAATCTTCAATGGGCCACACAGAAAAATATATAATACAAAGATGGTAAATGTTTGGTAAACACTCAACAGGAATATATCTGATCAAGGATAAGCATTATGTTTCTGGCACTTGCCTGGATCATTTTCACACTCACATATGCTCGTGTGAATTTTTAACAAAGGGCAGTTAACTCTAACCTGCATTGGCAGCCATGATGCCTCTTATGGTTGAGTGTGGACATACTAAGCCCTTTTGGGATACTGAGTGCTGTTTTGACATCACTCCATCAAACCTTCATGAACAGCAAAGAAAAGACGTTGACATGACCATTCTGTTGTCAGATCATGAAGTGCTATCCTATTAAACTTGTTAAAAGAAAGTTGCATTGTAATGTGATTACAGACTAAACCAAAAGGCCAGAAACAGAATACCTTTTCTTGAGGCTTAGGCTTGCACTTGAATCCACCTGTGACTCAACATTGAATCAACATTGGCAACGGGCAATGAAAGACTACAAGAATCAACAACACAGACTGAAGAAACAGTCACTTTGGACAAATAAAATAACATATTGCTCTGTGTGAACTGGTTCAAAAGTCTGTTTTCCAAACGCTTAAGACCTACATATATACTCTTTGAGAGTTAAATTTCACAGCTTGATTTATAGGAAACAGACAAAAAAACCAACAACAACGTTCTTGTTACCATTGAGTGACTCTTGCAATATGAATGAACTCCACATGCTTGAACTCCATGCAATATGAATAAAAAAATGTTGGAGAAGTATCATCAGATACACCAGTTTATCCGTATATAACTTTATAGTGTTAGTATTTTGGTTTGGCTAAAAAAATACAAGAATCTCTGATCCTAGCATGGTTGAAGGATGCAATTCAGTATAGTGAATTGTGATGCCACAGAATATGGACCACCTTTAGCCTTAGCTAAAAATTACATCACATTTAGAAAAAGAAAATCATGGTTGACTGATGTGGTTTAAAACCAAGTGAATTCAGAATTAATGGGGCAAGAAAAATAAAGTACATTTATACAACTTCCCAATAAAGTTTTGACAAATAGCATTGACAATAAGAATAATTAATATCAGCTTGATAATTAAACAGTGGAGATGATAATCAGGGAACAATGATCTTGGTGACAATGATGTTGATGATGTTGACAATGATGAAAACTTATTCTGATTGCATTCACAGGCCAATAAAATAACACAGCTAAATTCACTTTCTGAGATTATAACTATAATTATCCAAATTTAGGATAATTATAAATAGGATAAGAAAATATAAATAGGACAAACACACTGACAGGAATAAAAGAATGTACAAGGGTTTGTGCAAGAGAAATGGTGCAAGCACAATCAGAAATGTGCTACTTGTACCCCATGACCACAGCCAAAATGATCGTATGGATAACAGAGACTGTATCACTAAAACTACATTTCCATGGTACACTTTGTGACATACACAATGCATGCCACCAATTTTATACAACAAACTGCAACATGGGAATGCACCTTAAGATTGTCTTGGGAAAAACAGGTCCTTAAGAAACAAGTAATAGGAATGCCAAGTTTGGAGGCAGTAGGTGCCCATTGACATCATCTCATAAAACAACTGACAGTGACTTTTATATCTAAAATGACATACATATTGCAATAATTGTCATATAGCCATCCCTACTTGTTTTCTTGAATCACCCTTGTATTTTACTGACATACTGCATTATACACCATCTTAACATGGTTCTATAGCTGATACTGTAAACTGTCTTATTTGCGCGCCTTTAAATGTTTGTGAGTGATGGTCTTTATACCTTTTCTCGCCTCCTTATTTTCGCAAGGTGATCTTGTTACAGAGGGCGTCTCTGAATGTTTTTACATGATATGAAGGTGTGTGACCATTGAGTTCTTATAAAAAAACAGATTTGAATAGTGATCTAAAAAAATATGGAATTGATTTCAAAATTAATCTTTTTTAACTGGGTGTTCAAGCAATGAAAATAAAACGCGACTGAGCCGTGTTAATCCAGATTAGCCCAGTGGTGACACATGATTGAGCAATGACACCTGTATTGTTTGTATGTTGTTGACTTATCTGAATAAAGTAAATGATATGTCTACATTATCTCATGTTTTTATTCTCGCGTCGTGAAGTCTGATGTGAAGTTCGCAAAAATTAAACGGTTGCGAAAAATTGGCTGTTGATAGTATCAAAACTAGGACAGGAAAACTTGAGTTTAATGCTGCATAGTACCACACTCAAGTCATATACTACCCACTAAAAGTTTAGACTCTTTTAAAGTGCTCACTATATGTTACACATGGTTATATCAAAGATGAATTTCTCCACTAACTTGGAGGCACCAACTGTAAAAAAATCATATGACTTGACTTGCATGTGGATCATGCAACAAATTGCTGAAAAGCCACAGCAAATATCATGCATGCAAACAGATGCATTTGGTGTACAGTTTTGTTAAGAATTCACCAATTTTCACTGGGTTTATTAATTTATGAAACATATGACAATCATCTTTTCACTGTTACAAATTTGTTTTACATTATATCAGTTCACGTGTAAACAGAATCTTTAAACAGAATGGGTGAGAGTGAGTGAGTGAGTTTAGTTTTACACCACACTCAGCAATATTCCGCCTGTATGGCGGCGGTCTGTAAATAATCAAGTCTGGACCAGACAATCCAATGATCAACAGCATGAGCATCGATCTGTGCAATTGGGAACCAATGACATGTGTCAACCAAGTCAGCGAGTCATACCACATGATCCCGTTAGTTAGCCTCTCACGACAAGCACAGTCACCTATTTTAAACAGAATGGACTATTTGACAAAATCTGGTTTAGGACAGATGACAGAAATACGTGGCTTATACTAATGAGTGTAAACTTTGATGGGTAGAATATCATGTTGGGCTGAAGTTGTGGGAAAGCCTGAAGTGATGTACGCACTATATGTTTACCACTTTGCTGAAACCAGCTAGTACAAGTATAGGGCTGACTAACCTAGAAACAGAATGATGGAAAGCCTGGACTTGAACCTGTGATGCTAGGTCTGAGGAAGGTAAGTCTGCACAGCAAATTGTGATGCCTCCAGCAAATGGACTTTCCATCACTGCATAATAGCAATGAATGAGGATGATAACTTGAATACTTCTATGACTAGCAGAGCTATTTGACACATTTAATGAGCAATTAAAAATTACATTTTGTGATATTGTGGAAAAACATATGTGCAGGAGAACACTTTCATCACTAATATTTCCCAAATCACATTTTGCTGTTTTTCTAAACTTGAAAGAGAATGTGAAATGTTTACATTTGGTCTTCATAAAGAGCAGCTGTTTTGCTTGACAAAGAGCATACATACAGATCTACTGCCACTACTTGTCACTATTACTGTATGTTGCAGTATTTTACAGCCAGGCCTTATTGAATGAGCATGCACAAGGATCACTACTGCAGAACTATTGGTAATCTATGCTGTCCTCATACCATGTTGTACCCACCACACAACTGAATGTCTAGCCATGTCCAAGTTGAGCTAATTGACAAACCTCAGTGAGATACTGACATAACATTTCCAGATTAATTTGTTCCTGATTATGATGACCAACCCAAAACAAAATTTGCAAATATCTACACGTACCACCAAGGAACCACCTTTAGTTGTGTTCAATTAAACATACCACTGGCAATTTGTAGCAAATATTTTCTACTCCAAACCCAGTTTTCATGCATGTGTTGGGTAGGGACACTCACACCTGTGAGTCAAACAGGGAATGATAGTAACAGTGAGGCCCTGGTGTTTAGCCCAGCAATAATGTAGCCCAGAACAGAATGCAGCAGTGACATGTACAGGTAATGTGGTTTCATCATGAAGAAAAAGAAGAAGATGATGAAGATGATGAAGATGATGAAGATGATGATGATGATGATGATGATGATGACTACTCATGATGATGACTGATGATGATGATGACTGATGATCATAACAATGATGAAGGTGATACTGATAATACCATACTCATATTATGAGAATGTGACCATTAAAATGTGCAATGAGAGAGAAAACTGGATGATGATGATGATGATGATGATGATGATGATGACGATGACGACGACAATGACGACTATAGGGGTTACTACAGATAACAACAATCAAATAGAAATAAAAACTGATGTCCTGGAGTTTGCAGCACAGAAAGTGAGCAAAGAAGCTGTTCTGTCCAACTGATGGTAAGACTGATTGCACGGGTGCTCACTGCACCGATGATCAACAGCATCCAACAAAACTTCTTAATCTTGTGACGAAGAACATTAAAATAGCCTTTGGAAATGTTCTCAGTATTATTTCGTTCTCCCATGGCACACCAGACCACTGACACTACAGGTTTGTCCTTGTGATCTACTGGTAGGCTACCTGACAGGTCTACTTTCTAGGCAAGACCTTCTCTGTTCTCCGGGGTCTGATATACTGCATAAAATTCTGTATAACTAAAACACTGTTGTATCCTCCAGGGACTTTCAACTATTGTACAGCTGGAGATCTAGCTTCACTATTACCTCCCCTGAATTAACCTCATACAGAGGAAGCTTCTTGGTGATCGGACCTTTCCGATGCATACTGTTATAGTACACCTCTTTCACCTGTATCTCTGTCCGGCCTAGGAAGTCTGAAGGAAAAGCAAGTACATTAACATTTTCTTAAATACATAGTTTCATCAACATGTATACAAGGAGATATCCCCAGGGTTTGTCAGTAATTTGCACTGTCACATCTATTACCTGCAGCATAGGTACCTCATGGCATTTCAATGGCCATAATGTGTTGAAATGCTGGCCCCTTCTCCTTCATGACACTCGTGAACATTTAGCCATAATTATAGAACAATAACTTTAAAAGTTAGATATGTTAATAAGGCACAATTCTGCACATAGACCATGGAAAGCCACAGCTTGTGTTTTGTATGTTGTCTGTAACACATGAAGAAAGATGATTATATAACATGAAGGGTAAATCTTTAGGAAGAGCAAAAAAAACATCGAGAAAATTCATAGCTTTTAATCCAAGAGTGGATGCTCTCTCCAAAAATTAACCACACATAAATCCAGTTTCCAGGGATCCAGTTTTCATTCAACCTGGTGGTGGTCTCAAAAAGACAAGTTGGCCATAGTGAGCATTTGGCCACAATAAAATGTTAGGATGTCATACCATTTGGGGAGAAGATGTCCCGGTCGTACACAGTGAGGCATAAGACGTCCTCCTCCAGATCCTTGATGGTGAATTGCATTGAGTGGTTCCACTTTGGATTGAGCGTGCCCTGGATCACCTTGGTTCGGTGCTCCTGACTCCCCATGCTAACCTCGCAGTACGGGTCGCTCTTACCTACAGGGAAGGTGGTCACATGGTCATACTGGGTTATACGTGACACCAGTGTGGAGGACGTTACTGAATTCGATTGCTCACCACATGGCAGATAGTCATGGGATTGAGTTGTAAATCTTGTACATATAGCTAGTGACAAGAGTAACAAATTTAAGGTTCACTAGTTACAAGGACAAGTCATGACAGATTAACTGGACTCTTAGGAAGAAATCTTTCTTTTGCATGTTCTGAGTTGCATATTTCTCTGTGATAAAGTGAGTGAAATAAACGATTGAAACCTTTTGTTCCATAACTGTCATTTCTCAAGGTTCATGGAATGTAAGGTGATGTTACCAAGAACAATGTCATTTTAGTTTTACCACATCATTCTATCTACAACTAAAGAATGGTGCATAGAAGTACACAAGAAAATGCAATGCTAGGCCTGGCACCAACAGGATATCAGGTATACTGTATCAGGTGTATATAGAAACACTCTACACATCAGGTCACGCGCAGTAAGCAGGTGAAGATGGCGCAACACTGCAAGGCCTTCCATTAACAGTGTGTTAGGTATACCACCTGAAAACACTCCACATATCAGGTCACATTCAGTATAAGGTGAAGGCCACCAGACACAGCAAGGCAGGCCAACTTACAGTGTGTCAGGTATACTTCATGCACACACTCTGCACAAAGTACATCACACTTTCAGCACAACAGACATCAGGCCACAGCATGGTCATGCAATTTGTGGTTTTTGTGTTCTTATGCATGGTAGTTAGGAAGAATAACTTCATATCACTATTATCAAAACTGTAAGATCATAATTCTATATTTTATTTTGGTGGGTTTTGTTTAGTTTCATGCTTGAAACCAGTCCCGTAAATCTTAAAATATGTCATATTCCCATCTTGGACAAAAACAAATAACATACTATGAACATGTCTATCTGTAAACTCTATCAATGCAATGCATGAGCTACAGGCATGTTTGTCAGTAGTTTAATGTATCTCTGAACAGTATTTATTATACCACAGAATGTCAACTTAAGGTGGGAGGAAAGTCTGGACTGAGGTTTTCACTTTGCTTTTGGTAGGATCTTGAAACATGGGTACAGTTGTGATATAGCCAAAAAACTTGATCTAAATGAATCTGAAATTTAAACTATAACACGTTCCTTCCATGTTCCGTAAGAATGGTTGTTGTCATGAAACAAGTGTGTCTTCCCTGACATTAAGGTGCCATATTTGCAAATAACATATCAACATGTGACCTGGACATAGTGGAGCTGAGATGTAATCAGTCTTTGTTGAAATGGTCCTACCATTATTGTCGCTGGCTCGGAGGCTAGCAGCTTCCTGTATGACGACGAGCAGCCTGCCAACCCCAGGGGACTTGCGCACTGATGTACAGATGACAGATAGGTCATGCAATGTTATGCAAGGGAGGGAAAGGCAGGCAGACACGCCTGGCAGGGTTTGGGAGGTCACATCACCTGGCACTACACAGCAGTAAGCACTGACTATAGTATAGACTATGACAATGATGTAGGAATATTTTGTTCCCTGGCATAATGTCCATCAGAGACTTTATTGTGATTTAACAATTTCTAAAACCTAAATCTCGAACACTCTGCAAAAAGTTCAGTAATGATTTCAACCTGGAATTTTGGATTTCTAAAAACTATGTTTTATATAATACTTGCCAATGATGTATAGGTACAAGTGATGTGACAGCACTGTATATGGCTGCTGGGTGGTAGCCTGCTGGAGGCATGATGTGAACCAAGAAGAGACCTGTAACCTAGCTACCATGCTGATACTCCTCTGTTTGTCATGATTTCATGCCTTGAGTTGTCTTAGAGTCACAGGGAGGACCATATTCGGGTTATGTCACAGACTCAGTGCGGAATTTGGGGCACCAGGAAATCGAGAAATCTAACATAGCAGCCAGTCAAACAGTATTTTGAATACACAATATCACGGACAATATTAATGGGGAAAAAGGCTTGGGCCATTTTTCAGTCCATGCAATCAAAATATAAGTAAGAAATTTAATTGTGTAATTTATAAATATACAGAATCACTAATTACAATGTTTAGACTGGAACGAAGAAATTTTCATTCTGGGTCAATAACCTATTGTTTCAGATGAACAGTATTGTTCTCTCCCAGGTCATTGGCTGTATCTTTGAAATGAATGCGGGCAGTGGTGCTGACTCTTTAAATTGGTCCAAAGCAGAGACATCAGATTCTTCATGTGACTGCCTCATGGGCAAGTGACCTTAAAGTCTCCTTGGACATGCTATGGCATTGAAGTGATGACAGAGAGAGCAACATCATCGTAAAAAATACATCATACAAGAATTAAAATAAAATATGGTATTAGTATGAACAAACTTTTCCTTAAGCTTGTACGTAGATGTAAGCGTGTAGTAGCCAGAATTCATGCAGTCCTCATACCAAGTCATAGCAAGAACATTTCAAGTGAAAGACAGACCAGCCATACTCATATGAACATGCCATCTATTTATTACTGACAGACTCCAAAACTTTCATTCACAGCTTCATCAGAAGGTTATTTGTCCATTGGGGTTGGAACTAAATCGGATGTGCTTCTGCTAAAACTGAAACTGAAAGGAACTGCTAGCCATGCAACAGCTGTCAGGTACAAGGATGAAGATGCCATGCCGTCACTGAAATGAAACACATCCATGCTGTAGCCTTACCACCGTCGCTTGTGGACTTGAGGCCAACACCCTCCAGGATGATGACAAGCAGCCGTCCGACCGGGCGGGAGCGAAGTTGAGCTACTATTATCATAGTAAGTGTTGAAATAGGCAGAAAAAGAATCAAGCCATATGATGTAGTTATTGGAGCCTCTTAAAAGTCATTGTTGGTATCACAAAAACATGCTTCGTAGCAGTAGAGAATATAATGATGAACAGTGTTACTATGGTTACACAATATTTCTTAAGATATTATATATATATATAAAATATATATTATAAGTTTGGGAACATAAACAAACATCGAGGATACATGAGCCCATGACCCCCGAGGGACCAGTGGTCAACATATTTATCTTACTGAACACCTGAATTTTAATCTTAAACTGTTTGAAGCACTTCTGTTGAATGCGAGGTGAATCGCCATTTTGCAGACGACACAAGGTAAACAGATTTAGAGTTATCTCCCTTCCATCAATTTCAATTGCAAAACATCAGTAATTTCCCTGCTTCATGCGTGATTCAATGTTATTCCAGACAAAGAAGTACTACTATGAAGCACCAGAAGAGTTCAGAATTCCCAGCGGTGTACATACATCGCCTGTAAGCAGGCTACATTGGAAATAATAGAACAGCGCTTAGCCAATCAGAAAGAGAGATTCATGTGTGAGGTAAGATAAATATTTTATATTCATTTAACACATATAAAGAAAATATATGCCAAAATATGGTTGGGAGAAAGGCAATATTGAGTGGGTGTTAGTATCATACCGAATAAGAATGAAACAATTCTGCCAAAATTTGAACTATGGCATGGGAATTTCTTAACAATATCAAAATTCACCAACGTCCCCAGCTAAACATGTGACACCAAATCCTTAACCTCTGGCTGATTCTCAGTTGGTAATATGAGCTATTGACGTTAAACTGATGAGATGAAATGTGAACAACTTATTCCACTTATTGTCTTGTGTCAGCCAGGGTAACAACAAGCCACACTTAATGTTTTCATGAGTGACACTGCTGGGCATTTAACCATCCACAGTCCACCCTAAGAGCAGATACTCTATCATCTATGGTCACTGGCAATTACTTGCAAGACGGTGGCTGTCTGCGCATACTCAATGCATGTGGACACTGTAGCATTATCATGTACAACAGCACTGACTGATGTATCCCTACTCTGATTCCTGGATGTACACTGAGTGGACAAGATGTAGACTTACTTGAGTGCTGACGCTCCTTCTTCTTCTTTTCTGTATCTAGATACTGTCTAGATGCTGCTTCGATCTCACGGATCCACAGATCCCTGAAAGATTCACCCATAATCATCAACAGGACAAAAGTATTTCATAGGATAAGGCATCAACAATGTGTAGTCCTTACACTCATTTTACTGTATAGGATTTACAGTTGAGAGTTATCTCCTTTAGCTGTACACCAAATGGAGTAGTCATGTACAGAGGTGAGAGAAGCCTCAAGCATGACTTCAAAACATAGAAAGTATCTTACTTTTCTGTTTCAGTGACTGCTTTGAGATTGAGAATTCTGTCAAAGTCATATCTGATCTGGAACTGACAGGGGTCGCTGTCCGTGTCATTGGACCTTATAAGGATTGCCTCGTTCAACACAATGGGCTGTAAAAAAAAAAGGAACACAATTTCATGTAACAAATTTCATCTGTTGATAGATTAAGCATGAATATGACTGCATCAAATAACTGTCAGTGTTGAAAAAAATGGGACTTTTCAATTTTAATGTTACTGAATCACTTTTTGATGAAGCTTCAACAATAGATTTTAGAAAGTGGTCATATTTACCCTTGTAAGAGAATTACACAAAGTACTTGGTCTAGACAGCCAGTTGTCAGACTAAAATTTGTGTGGAAGGTATAGTGGCTGAGTTGGTAAGATGGCTGACTTTGTGTACATGTGACTAGATGTCTCACTGTGAGAGCATGGTTCAAATCCTAGATGTGACTACTGTGTAATTACTGTACTTCACTGAGAAGATGTAATTGCTTACATTTAACCAGACACTATTTAAATGGATAAGGTCACTCTGCCGGAATTCATTTCTCAAAAGGCTATGAAGGAAAATGTTTTCAGACGGAAACTTATCGAAAATGTGGGATGACTATTCAAAACTTATGCTGGTCCAGTTGATTTTCCAGACATGTGTTGCTTATTCATGACGCCAGATTTAATCACATTCAGTTATCAGCAGCCAACATCAGTCTGACGAGTAATGCATTCTCCTTCACCACAACTCGCTGGTTGAGATAGCGCACTGAGCAACCAGTCGTCCAGGTAAGGGTGACAACGCCTTCCTTGTGACCTGGCTAGGGTAGCCGGCACTATCATGAGTTTCGTGAACACCCTTGGGGCCGTGGAGATGCCGAAGGGGAGCACCGTGAACTGGTAACACACCCCGTCGTAAGAGAAGCGGAGGAACTGCTTGAACGACGGGGGTATCGGCCCATGAAAATATGCATCCTTTAGGTCAATTGACCTAAGTCAATCGCCAGGCTGAACAGTGGAGATCACCGAGCGAAGTGTCTCCATCTTCAAGGATGCAACTTCTGACATGCCGTTCAACTCCTTGAGGTTGAGAATGGGATGAACCCGCTGTCCTTCTTCGGAATGATGAAGTACGTGGAGTAAAATCCCACCTGTTCCTCATCCTGGGGTACACACTCTATTGCAGACTTGTCCAGCAAAGCCTGAACCTCGTCGCGCAGAATACACGCCTTGATCGGACAGGCCGGCACCTGAGTGCACCTCATGGCGACAAACTCGGGCGGGCCTCACTTCCACAGTGGAATGGTGGACAGCACCCAAGGATTTCGCGTTACCTTCTCCCATTCCAGTTGGAAGGGGGGGAGGTGAGCACACCCACTGGGACATGAGGCAAGAGGGCATGAGTAGCCCCGTGCAACACTGGAAGTGACTGTGACTGCCCCATGGGAGCAGCTGGCATGACCAGCGGGGGATTGGGGCAGACCCCCCGTTCCCACTAAAAGGCTGCTGAGAGCTGGATGAAGAGGTCCGCTCTTTCCCTTGGTGGCGCAACTCCTCTTCCTACTCCTGCCCAGTGGCCTAAGCCTGCCAGCAGACTCACATGTAGACTGTGTCCCGGAAGAAGAGCTTGCTACCGGAGCGCAGGGGTGAGAAACCTGCTGCTGTTCCAGCAAGGCTTTCAAGTCTTTAAAAGACGTTGACAGCCACAGCTTGCGCATCCCCATAACTGTGCACATCACCGTAGACACAGCCGTCCTCAACGAGTCGCACGTCAGGTGGGCCTGCACTTCGGACAGCTGACGTAAGAGAAGTACATTCGAGGATATGTCCCCTGAGTTCTCTCCCGCCTCCAGGGCTGACCTCTGTAATGAGGAGAGGTAAGACGCATGGACCACCACCCTTACCTGCTCCATGGCATTCCGATAGACCTCATCACAGGTCTAGTATGCCTGCTGCTGGGGGGCACCCCACTGGGCAAAAGGTGGAACTAAATGCCCTTGCTTGGCTTGGGCGGCTAGTCGGAACAGCGGCCTGCGGCCAGATCCGGACCCAGTGGACCTTCCACTGCAGTCACCGAACCAGTACCATCCAAGCCCCGGTCCCAAAACGCAGGAGGAAGCTTGGAAGGAACCGAGTCTTCTGCTCTCATGGGAAGGGGGGTGCAGAGACGGAACCCCAGGAATCCTCAACTGACCCTGCGCCAAGATCGAGAGAGGGACTGGAAGCGAACCCTCCCTCTCCGGGGTTTGCCGAGGCATCCGGACCCGAGGCCAAAGGCAATGGATCAACAGACATCTCCAAGCATGTGGAGCAAGCAGAGTCCTGCGATCTGCCCCCAAGACTCTGCGTACCCCGCTCAGAGTGAGTGAGGAACTCCTGCCAGAGACCTCCAACTGACTCATGGACGAGGGACTTCACTAAGTCCATGTGCTGCTGAAATAACTGGGTGATAAGTGACATATCAAAACCAGACATAGACGAAGAGGACTGCAGCGTAGGAACAGACTTAGGGTCTTTAGTCTTATCATGCTTAGCTCTCTTAGTCTTAGATGGGGGAAGCTCCATCAGCTCCCCTCCTGGCTCCTGCAACTCTTTATGGAAGAGGAAATCTGCCGCCCTCTGTTTAGGGGCCAGTGGGGACAAGCCCAAACACAATTCGCACACCTTGGGCTCATGGCCCGCCTGTCATGCTTATCTCATGGAGGGATGTTTGTCCCACAAGCAGAACATGCTGTAAAAGCCTGAAAGCCAATATGACAAGCATAAGTTGACGGCTAACACAGCAGCACTGACACGTACAACACATTGAAAATTACGTGAATACCTATGACATGAACTAGTTGGTACTAAACGCAATATTTCAACACGCAGGGGTGACGGATTCCCACCATGGAAAGCACATGTGCTTAACCCACGGGAAAGCCAGCGCAAATACAAAGTCACAGACAAACAAGTTAACTCCTGGTTTAAATAAACGTTCCGTTTTCTCTATTAATGAATGAATAAACCATGCATATAGTTGAGGAACACTCAGACAACTTCACAGTACACATAGAAAGTTTAACTTTCTTGTTCAATTTCCAGCACACGTTCCTACAGCATGGTGACAGCAGAAGGAATGATGACACGGGCTTGGATGCTTCCCTGGTTGCTTGCGCAAGCGTGGCAGAGGGGTGACTCCACGTGGTGAGGGGCCATATAATGAACAAAAAAGACTTTTTGTTTATTGTACAATATTTTATTTAAACATTGATACAACTGTCACGCGACATTTTCAGAAAATGCATATATGTACCCCAAGGACGATATCTATGAAAAAGAAATGACGCGTACTTAACTGTCACCTATGGTTGATTGATTACATACCGTTTTGTACATTTTAAAGTTGAGTGTAGACTTGGGATCACAGATGTAGCGGAGTGAGGAGTTGCTGCCAAGTGGCCGGGATGGCAGTGTGAGCAGCAGGAAGTCGTTAAACAGGAAACACAACAGCTCCTTGTTACTCTTTGTCTGAGGAGGAAGAAAAGAGGCCATTAATAAGCTATTTGTCTGTCAAGAGGGTGTTACAATTGGCTAGCTAGGAATACGGTGTTACTGTGAGTTGGTCTTGGTCTGCAAAGGAAAAAGTCACCCAAAGCAGCAGTTTTGGAAAGATATTATATAACATTTAACATTTCTGACATAATTTTGTATGTATAATGAATCAGGATGGAAATCTTGCCACACAAGGATGGATTGATTTATGTGTAGGAGGAATGCATTAAAAAACTTTGTAAATCGGTTACATATATACAGGCTACCTTCCTGAAGATGACTGATTAAGCAATAGAGTTCTTAGTCCCATAATGATACACATTAATGAATGCCTCTTCAACAGACTTTTCTGTTTCAGAAAGCTCTTGTTTTCAAACACACTGTCTGAATGTAGAACAGCTGACTTTGCCAAATAAAAGAATTCTGACCAATATTTGTAATTCGATTTTCCAAGAACTTACTTTGTAAAGGACACCAGAGTGTAGAAGTCTTCTTCTTCCTAGGCAGTTAGTGACTCCATTAAATATTATTCTCTGAAAGAAAACAGTAGATCTTTGACATTGAGTCACTGATAGTCTGGGAGAACATTGAGATTCAAAATACATCACAAACGGTCTGACCCTCTCTCTCTCCCACACTGGCTCTGACAAATACAGACACATTAGAACCAAACGCTGGAGAAGGAGGAGCTATCATGTCTCCACTCACCTCAGAGAGCCCATCACACTGAACATGATTCTGTAGCCATTCCAACCTCTCAGAGTTTTCCTTCTCACGAACCCCCTCATTGACTTGACTGCACAACTCCTCTGCCTTGGCAAGAGCATCCACTAGATTCTGGTGGTCAGGGTGTTCAGGAGGGGTGTATTTTAAGATCTGTATGAATACAAACATATATGTCATAACTCACATGGTTGTGATCTATGGGAAAGCTACTACTTTCTTGTTTTTTCGTCCAGTTCATAGCAAACCATAGTCTCATATAGTTTTCATTACCATCACTGCCTTGATAACCCAGACATATGACGGAAGCTTTATGACACAGGGTGACTCTTGGTATTGCTAGGAAGCAGTACACCACATGACCATTACATCACATGACCATTACATCACATGACCATTGCATCGTGTATTAATTTACTAATGTGATCACGAAAACAAACAATATAAATAGATACAATGTGGTAATTGTGTCATTTAGGGTGTGTAAGAAACAGAATAATGACCATAAGATACCATTTACCTTACAACCTGCTGTAAAATGCATCACTTTAGCTATCACCTTTTAAACCAACTTGTAACTTCAGTTTTGGTTTCCGAGACCATATGAAACAAGCTGTAAGATACATATTATTCAACAAGCACTCTGTTTGGTTGGATCAGTCAAAACCTGAACTACCAGATGGCCCAGACTACTAAAACCTATGGTAAGTGCACTTACCTCCTTGATCATGAGGGGGTATTTGGTTATTCTCTGCATAGGCTTTAACAGGAAGCTACTGAGAGGCATATTCTTTGTCCTGGGATCTTGTAGACACCTCTGAAGACAAAGTGAAGTAAAGTCAGATATAGAGTACCAACGTTGTGGAGTGAACTGAGATAAGTAAATTTTAGCACTACAACAAACATCGATACTTGGTCAAGCATGGATATTAGGTTCATTTGTAGAATTGGACCCAAAGTTGTGTTTGAGACAGGATGTAAGATGAGAAACACTGCAGTGCACATTTTGCATGGTAACATTTAACAACTGGGGAAATTCAGGGGCAATGGCTTTGTGCTGACAAACACTGAAACAAAGGCATACTAGTACTCAAACCCACAATCAGTGGGTTTCTGCCATACCAGTGGAAGTACTTCTGCTTTCCAACATTATTAGAAGTCTTTCATGTGAATATTACTCTGCACAACATCGACCTCTTTACCATCATGTATTATATGTATCAGATGTCATGATATAGAGATATGTCTCCTTATGTCACCTTGTGAGTCTCGACAAATTCAGGGCTCTGTTCTGTCTTCCTCTGTATGAGAGCGGCTGCGGACAGCTGGCAGCTGCAGAATCGGACGTAGACAGTCATGTGGGGAAGCTGAAAACACACACACACAGCATTACAACACATGCCATGTTGATGTACACACTGTCTCATATGTAACACCAAAAGTTAATGCTCAGTTGAAATTAAAAATGTTTTGTTAAAAAAGACTTGAACAATTTGGTAAGAAAAGTCTTAGATGATAGTAATGGAATTCTCTGTTAAATTGTCATGACCTGAAGTGATTTTCACTCTACTTTTCTCAGAACTTAAGGTGAAATTAGAGGCTTTTTCCACATTGCCTGTTGTGAACTTCATAGACATTTTTCTCTAAGCTTATAGTGAATTTACCTGGATTTATTTTTAACTGATGATTATGAATTTACTGTATTTTCCTCCCACCTTAAAGCAGACTTAACATAATTTCTAATTAATGCCTGTAGTTAAAATTGGCTATAATGTATCATTGATTTACACAGTTGTATGGATCAGTACCTCTAAAACTTACATTTTCACACAGGATATCCCCTATCATCGAGATGGGCTTGCCTTTTCCCGACATCTTCTTCCGAACCTTCAAACCACTGAAACATCATCAAAAGATGAATCAGATCAGATCAATTACTGGCAAAAATGGGTAAGTTTTATTGGTGCAGAGAATGCGTTTATAAGAGAGTGGCACATGGCAAAGAGCAAACCAATCTGGTTTGTGAAAGGGAGAGCAGATGTACACTATTGCATGTGAAGTGCATGATGATGAATTGATTCTGTCAGGCACTTTACCCATTGCACTACACTTGATCGTGGACAACCTGAGGACCCTTCACTCACAATGGAAAGCACCAGAGGGCGGTACTCATATATGCTAATATGGTTCAATTGTCAGATCAGTGCTCTACTTCTTGTTGTTGAAATGGTCTCATGCCCTTATTACTTATACTATTCCTTGTTTGCCAGTAACTCATGAAGTATATTTGTTTACATTCCAGAGGCATTCGCTTGGGCATTTGTAAGTTGCAGCATAACCATTAAGTGACGTCCTTGGTCCTACAGAAAAAGGTGAAATAAACATGGCTTTGTAGCTTATCCAAGTTTATTAAGTTACTTTTTGCTTTACATCAGCCTGATTTTTGTAAAACATCAAGGGTTTGCCTTTTAGCATTTGAAATCATAAAAAGGTAACAGATCACCTCTACACTGATCTGTATCGCATGTATCACCAAAAATTATGCAAAAGTTTTCAAATATGATCTAAAAATCTGAAGATGGTATGTGGATCAAACACTGAAAGAAGGGAATTTAGAATATATGAAGATATTTTTAAGACATGCTATGACTGCATTTTACATATCTTGAAAAAAATATATTTGGGGCAAACTTCACTAACAAAGTAAGAATACAAGAGATGGAAGTAGATAGAGCAGTGTCTGAAACAGTGGTCCCTGCCACCCTTTGTCATACATTGCTATCAAACCCTACATCATGTTTGTAGCTGTGAACTTACTTCAGTAACTTCATATTACAAACTATCAGTTCACTCCAGTTGACGAAGACATTGTGCAGCTCCTCATCTGTCAGAACCTTGGAGTTCCGCAGTGGCTGTATGAAGGCCTGCAGCAAATAGATATAGTAAAAGGGATTCTGTGTTATTAATTGGCTGACTGAACAATCTGTTTCACAGTTATGTTCCAAAACCAAATAAATTGAAAGGTCTTTAACTTATGCTCTGGCAACATAACATATTGAATGATTGTAGTGTTACAGTCTGGATCCTAACATGACAATCAGAATGATGGATGGAAAAAATTAGGTGGAAGAGAATAATACCACTTAAGTATCCACACAAAAGTCTTTCCATATGGAAGACTATGTCTGTGACCTCATACTGACCTCGGACACGATGGACATGTCTGCCATGTATGACTCCTCGGTGCTGATCAGCTCACTGATGTAGTTCTGTCGGTGCTTGTCCTCAGCTGTAACAAAACAATCAGAATGAGGAGTAGCAGAACACCCAAGGACAGTAGCTGTAAGATACAGCCATAACAGAACAGTCAGCTATAGTAGCTGTCAGATATAGCCATGCCAGAACAGTCAGTAATAGTAGCTGTTACATACTGTACTATAGCAGCTGTCAGATACAGCCAGCTGTCAGATACAGCCATAACAGAATGGCTAACTATAGCAGCTGTCAGAAATAGCCATAACAGAATGGCTAACTATAGCAGCTGTCAGATACAGCCATAACAGAACAGCCAACTAAAGCAGCTGTCAGAGCTAGCCATACAAGTACAGTCTATAATAGTAGCTGTTAGATAAAGCCATAACAGAACAGTCAAAGATAGTTGCTGTAAGATCTACAGAATAGTCAATAACAGTAGCTGTCATATGCAGCTATAGGAGAACAGTCAATGATAGTAGCTATCACACATAACAGAACCGTCAGCAATAGTAGATATTACCAGAAGATAAGTCATGACAGAACACTGATATTAGCTGTAGCAACACACTCAATGAAAGAAGTTATTATTTGCAGATATAAAAGAAAATATTACTTGCAGATGTAACAATAACAGAACACTCAAAATTTGCAGTCAAACAAAGAAGTGAGATAACACTCAATGTAGTTGTTACAGGATATTTAGTAGTATACTTCTCAATCCTTTTACTTTTTGTATGGAGTAAAGTTGTGACATCACTCTATGTAAAAGCTCAGTGTTCATGAAAGGTGTTTCATAGTAACAGGACATTGGTTCCTGCAAGCTTCAGATGTCTGTCTGACCCACTGAAAATTCACGGGACCCACATGATAATACTGAACACACATTTCAGATTTAACATTTCTCATAACTGGCACTGAAATTATGAACATTATATAATGACAAACATTATAAACATAAATTTATAAACAGTGAACAAGTGTCACATGCCACAAATAACTTCAGACAAAGTTATTGTGATATATTCAGTCAGACACTGAGGCCAGCAGGTTTGCGACTTCTGTCTGACCATTGGCAAATCTGCCAGATTTGTCAGAGGGTCAGACACTATTCGTGAACACAGAAATCTCTCATTGATCAAGGATCTAATACTGTTTTATTAATTACATTCAATGTCAGTCTTAAGCTGAAACAAAAGCTCACAGCATGAGCTGTTATCAGTATAGAATTTGTAGCAGGCAATATCAGATGGTGGGGATGCGGTGGGTGAGCTGGCTAAAGCGCCAGGCTAGTGATCAGGTGACGTTGAGGTGTCGGTATCCAGCCCATCTGTGACTGGGTGTAAAAACTTTCGAAACAACTTTGTGTGCAGGATCTTTCTGTGTTGTCATAACCCCTAGTGTACAGTACACAACCCCGTGCACTTCAAAGAACCCATGAATCCATTGGCATATGACCAGATGGTGGCCAAGTGAGTGAGTGGGTGAGTGAGTGAGTTTAGTTTTTATGCTACACTCAGCAATATTCCAGCCATATGGCAGCAGGGTGGCCAAGTGAATATGTGCAAACACCTAGTTGCAAGGTATAGCAAGGTGCAGGAAACTTACATAAAGTACTGTGACAATGTGTCCCAGTCCACCCAGCTGTGAACTGGGTGAATTGGCTAGGGTGAGAGAGCCACCTTAAACGCTGTGTGGTTACTGGCAGCAACAGTTGTATACTCCCCATGGAGTTGAGACTGATATGATGTGACACTGAGACTGACATACAATGATCAAAGGAAACAAATACCAGCACCTTGAGCAAGCACTAGTTACACAGATATGTGCTCTATATAAATGTCCTATAGTAGTTCGGCTGTTTTGCACAATGAATGGTCATATAAAGGTAAATGGGGATGCCTAACACCACATCTAACCCTGGAGATTCTTCCACTATAAATTTCTGTGGACTACATGTTAATCTGCCATTGTAAAATAGTTAAAACAAATTGAAAACACTTGTTCTCTTGAGCTGAGTTTAACATCTCCTCTGTGTTGTGATGTTCACTGCCTTGCAAGTAACAAAAAGCATTTTGCTTCATTGAAGGGAGTGACAAACAAGTTTCTGTCTTTCAGAAATCTGCATGTGGCCTGTTTCCTCTATGGCAGGGTGTAAAAGATTACTCCTCAAAAACTTACTTTCCTGTGCAGTATTTTATCAGGAGAGCCAATCAGATCTCAACATTTTGACATGAGCTGTAAGATAACTGTCACTGTAACATAACCTTCAATTTCAGCACTTACAGGTAACAGCATGACAAGTGGCTGACAGACATAGTTGTTATTGATCAGTGTGTCAGGAGCTGTTGGATACAGTCACTGTACTACACATTACATAACATTCACTGCAAAGAGACATGGACTTAACACAACAAAATATTCAATCTCTAGACCTGAATCTCAGGAAAGTTATTTTGTTCTTAAATACACAATGCCATTTTGAAAGTGGTCAAAAGTAATGCATGTTATTTTTTGGATACACTTTCTCATTACAAATTCTAGTACTTTAGGGTTGAGTCTCATATGGGATTTGACATAATCTCAGAGTCAGCCAGCACACAGTGTGGGTTCAAATCCTGTAAGGGACTTAGCCCAAGAAGTACTAGTATCTGTACTTTACTGAGAAAGTGTAATAAAATATATATATTACATTTCATATCTCATATTTTATTCTCATACTTTATTCTTTTTATGTGCGAGACATCGCTGTGTCCATGCTCTATTGACCGAGAGTATACCTGAGAGAAGCTATTGTTTGTAGGTTTATGCAGGCACTCTCCAGTCTACAGATTGATCTTTTCTAGGTAAAAGAATACTGCAGAAAGGTATTATTGAGTGAAACAACCAAATGTTTGCAAAGTTATGCTGACAGTCCCTACCACCAATTAATGAGCTGAGACCACAGGATTATCTTTACTGGGAATATGGTATTTTGAAGGAGGGTATTTTTTCAGGTGAAACCATCAACTGCTTTTGGACTATGCTGAGTCTCCATCCAGTGAGTTGGGCTCACAGAAGGATTTCCAGTTACTTTCATATAACAACATCCCCAATGCTGCTTTGTCCATGTGATCTTCACCTACAAAACATTTGTATGACTGTTATAAAGCAGCATTCACACAGCAAACTATAGTTTGACAACAAGTTGAATTTTAAAAGTTGTCGAACATGCACATTCCCGTGTCAAACTTTTATGTGATTTGAGCACCACGTCTCTATCTTTGCAGTCATGTGACAATTTCGTTGATGGCGTTTGGCTGTGTCTGAAACAACACAAGTTTGACACTTCACATGTTAAACTGCAGTTTGACAACACTGAAAGTTTGATGGAAAAGTTGGTGAGAAATAGTGACTGATCCCATATCTCGCCAACAGTTTGACAACTCTGAAACAAGTGTTGTCAAACTCAAATTTGTCATGTGAAGGATGCTTTTCTAATTTGTTCAAAATATTTAGAAGTGGGATTAATAGTAGATAGAGTCTTCCGCATACATATGTCATTCAAAGTTGGAGAATTATGTGGTCGCCATTTTCATACACTAGGTACAAGACCTAGAGAATCGCAGGATTTCAATGAACTTTTCATTGTTGTAACGCTATGTGGATTAATGAGGTTACAGCTGATATACTGCTTCAGTGCCGCTGATGGTCCCAGTCTGATCTCCTTCATCATGTGACATTTCCTCTTTACTATTCCGATTACCATTTATAAATATATAATTACCACGCTTAGTGCTTGCTAAACACTTGGATAGCTGACCAAGCTCTTTACATGTATAATTCTTGAATGTGAAATAGTGCTGAGTATCAATTAGCATATAATCATTTATTATTTACGGTTTGAAATTTCTTTAACAAACCCACTGTTGTTTCTATTCAGTACTACTGTTTTGTATAACTGGCAGAAATTTTGTAGTGGGGAAGTAACATGGTCTAATTTGATAATTCTATCTTAGCATTGCTTGATATGCAAATATGTATTTGCACAGCAGCTTATCACTATTCATGTGGATCTTTTGTAGTGTGTGTTTAGACTTTGTGTTCTTTTGGTGTGCATTTGAGTGTGTGACAGTTTTATCTAGCTAAATTTTATCCTCCAAGAGGGCAAGGAATTCCATGGTTCCCCGCCCCTACCTGCAACAAGGATTCAGTTTTAAAAAAAAAAAAATTCTCTGATTAAATTCTTTTAGGAAATTAATCTAGGCTAAGTATATTCCAGTGAAACGTATGCAGAGATTTAGCAAAAGTTGAACATTGCTCCTCCCCAAGACTCTACTTCTACAATCATTCCTTGCTATGAATCAGCAATGATCATAGCTGTGGCTTCACAAGTTTCAGACCTTTTCATCAAAATACGTTACTAAGTTAAATCTCCCAACAAGTCAATAAAGCATTCCAACAGAGAAAATCACATTCACAATCAGCTCTTCGCTGATCTCAAGCACAAGGTCAAAATAACTTTGAACATCACATTTGTCACTTACACTTGAACACACAAAACTTCTAATTTCATTATTTGATTTAGAATACACGTCACGACAATAATGCTTTTAAAATAGACATATATCACTACATTAATTCATTTAAGACAGATATGTCACCAAATCATTTGATTGAAACAGACATTTCACAACATTCTTTGACTTAACTTGACATGTCAGAGTGTAAGTAATCACAGGTTATAGAAGAACACAATGTCTTAATATAAACCTTGCAAGCACTAATGATGTCTAACTATTATTGCAATGTTTCTTGACTTGCAAGATATTTCTGTGCCACTGTATTTCCAGCTTACTGCAAATGATCCATAGATGCACTTTTCACTCTGGGTGTTCTTTTTTTCCAAAATCAGACATCTGTGCACATGTGTTTCTTGTCAAAAGAATGTGAATCATGCATGTCATGCACCATAATATATTCACACTCTTGGCATCCATTCCCATAGGAGTACAGTAATAACACAGACACTCCAGATTTGCATAATGATTGTTTATTTGGATAATCCCTATGAACATGTCATCATCTGTCAGTGGTACTGAGTATTATCATGCAGTATGTGGGGCAGGGTGGCTACAGTGTTGTATCCACATCCACGTACACATTAGATGGGGAATAGATTGGGAGCAAGGGAAAGTGGACATGAAAGGAGGGACATCACACATAAGACAAGGAAAAACATCTGGCAACAGAGGACATGGGCAAAAAAAGTAGGAAAAGGGACATAATTAGATACTGAGATAGCCTGGGACATGTGGCAGAGGATACTGGACAAAATTTCAAGACCAAAGGATAATTGAACAGATAACATGGGACAAAGGATGAGGTACAATAGACAAAGGGCACAGGACACTGGACAGATGAGAAGTGATATAGGGATAAGACATGGGAGGGGACAAATATTATCGGACGTAGGGTTTGTCACACATGAGAACAGGGAACATAGACAAGGACACTAGATGTGGAACACATGACACAAGGTGCGACATACAGGTATGTTGAGTATGGGACAGAGTCTGTAAAAACAGGACATGTGACAATGGGTTTCTATACACAATTAGTGGACATTAGATCTCTTCACTAATAGACAGGGTTTGATTTAGTGCTTTGTTACTGGCACTGTGCAACCTAGTTATTTGTGTAATTTGCACAAGGTACATCTCAGTTTTTGAGAAACACATCAACAAAAAATGTAATATTATAAGCATGAATATGCCAGCTCATTTTCTATGGCACACTATGGCAACAAAACATTGCTATTCATAGACATGTCTTGGCTATGACAGCTCATGTAATCAGGGATCAGCTGTGTCTCTGTGTTGCTATGGTTTTATGGGAACTACACCATGGACACATGTTTATGTTCACCAAAACCTCTGATCTTTTATCACACTACGTTGCAACAAGAAATTGGGCTCATGCAACTTTATCTTAGGTTGCACCTCATGCAAGTAGCTTAACATCTCTTAAATCAAGCCTCGATAATGGATAAATGAAACTTGACATTGTAGACAGAAAATAGGTGAAATTGAACTTGTGAGAAAGAGTATATGAGACAGGACATTGCTGACAGAGGACAGGTGTGACTGGACATTCTTGATAGAGAACAGGTGAAACAGAACATTGTAGATGGGGGACTAGGGAGGAGGGACATATACCCCAGTAACTGCAAGGGAACACCAAGACAATGCCATAACTGATGAAAGCCATGCTTGACAGTTCCCACTGATAACAACATGGATGCTACAGCAACTGTCGCCTAAACACATTATATATATATATACATGATGTCTAACAGTGATACATGTATTAAGTTGACACTATCAGTGTGGTAGGAAGGCAAGGGTCACTGACACTTGATCTAACAGGACACACAAAATCAATCAGTTAAAATATCCCTGTTCTGTCATACAATAGACAAGAAGATAATCAAAGCTCAATACTATCGTTCAAAGATTCGGAACTTATCTGGTTCATCAATGTGACCTTCATTCAATCAATGAAGAAATCAAATGTAAGCTGTAGAAAACAAAAAAGTTCATAATACTTTGCTGTCAATCATTTTATTTCTTATTGTGGTATGTGCTCTTTAAATAAATAAACAATAAACCTATCAACAGACCTTGGTTTGGTAGTACATGCACCAGATTAAGTATGAACAGAATACATTTATATAGCTCAACTTGACAACTTGGGACATCAACTATAAATTTGACTTTTGAAAACCTGTAATTCAATATCTAAAATGGTAGAGTAAGGCCATATACAATGGATTTGATATTGATTTTCAAACCATTTTGATAAAGGAGCATGTGAAGTTGCTTGCATTCAGTGTTTAAATAGGTTGTGTATTTCCACCAGGTCCTTCCTGGTCACTAAAATTAGCCTTTGATTGATGGCTGACAGATTACAGCGACAGAACCTCAGTGGTGTGATTTCAATAATCAAATGATTGATTACAGCCTGATTACAGTATCTTCTGATATAGAATCTGATATATGAGGAGTAACAGGCAGAATCATGAATCATGCTTCCATCACATAATTAGGTGCTATAGATGCATTCTTGCTAATCATCTTACAAACATGTCCTTGCAGCATATTCTTTTTCATACCATCGAATATTTAGGTCAATATGCACACAATTATTCATTCACATTTTATAAGTAATTGTTTGCTCTCAACATCAATTATTGTTTAAGCATTATCAATAGAAACTGAGTGTTCAGTATTAGCACTTTTCAACTCCTCTTAATTGTAACTCAATGTAAATCACTGCAGGATGTTATAATCATAATAAAGATATAATACACATACTAAGGGTAATGATTATAATCACCTGTAGTTTGTATATCTGAGAATATGGAATGGAAAAACAAAAGAAATGTGTATGATAAGTAGGATAGATTGGCCATATTATAAAATGCAGAGTTCCTGCCTATAGTTGATCAGTAGGAAGCAGTGGGCCAAGGAGGAAATAGACACTTCAGCTGCAGGTGGAATGTCAAGAATAGCGTGGTGTTCCAGCAGCTGAGATTTAACATTGTAATGTTAATTTGGCTCAGTTCAACTAGTAAACATACATTTATTAGGAAATACAATATCAGTGATTAACATTAGGCATGAATGTCAAGGGGCCCTATTGATAACCCTTATGTTAAAACTAAAGGATTTAGGGTTGCTTGAAATCAGTTACTGAAGAAACATACATCAAGTACCCTTGGACACGACACCTGTAACTTTGAATAATGAATACACTTACAAATTATTCATGTCGGAATAAATATTTATCTAATTCATCGTGTTCACGAATTAAAATAATATTAGCTGTTGTTTGCCCACTCAACATGCATCCTGTAAATTGTAAATACATCTCGGTCATCATAATCCCTATCCAAATTGGCAAAAGAGATTGGATCAGTAGAGCTCTTGAATGTGACCAAAATGTATGCCTCATGATGGAGAGAAAATGAAAACTGTTGCACAGATAGACCTACCCATGTTGGTTGAGAGCAGTCTGGTCCTACACACTAGTGGCTGATTGACTGACAGTCTCTGTGAAGGCTGCTACTGCTGTACTTTGGAAGTAACTACTTGAGCTCCCGCTATAATTTGACCCATATCAGTGTCATAAGGACTTTGTAAATAGTCATAAATACAGCTCCATTCACGCAGCCTGCACTGCCTCCCATTAAGCTTTTCCATGTGCTACACAATTGTTGATAATAGATAACCTTTCACGTATCAATATGGAAGAGGAAAATCTGAAATAGCTATTCAAGAGGAAATAAACTTTTTATTCAATTTTATTCTGGATTTAGTTTCAGACTTCCTTAGAAGCAAGCAATGTTAGCTTATTAATAATAAATGAACTTAACTTGTGAACTAGAATACCATATCTGAGATCATAATGAAAACAGATGTGTCTAAGTAAGAACAAGCGAATCACAACACAGTTATTGAATGTGATTTATACCACAATAATTCAATATGCTGTAAAATTTCTAAAATGCCCAGCAGAAACTATTAAATTTAGAACTACGACTCCAGAACCATTAAATTACACAAACATAACGTATGAAATCTCAAATGGTGTCCTTTAAGATAAGAAAACTTGATTCACTCCATGGTATCAGATAGTAGTGCAGACATCTGAGGCGGAGCTGTAGCTGTCAAAGGTTCAATAATTGCTCCATAATTGCCTCATTATACTAACAGCCTAATCATCATAGAATGCGACTGAAAATATGTTGGAAACTGCAAGGCTTACAACATTGTGTGCTGTGATGTGTGCTGCATCTGTATGTCCTCTGTCATAAGAGCACATTTTGTACTAATGTTCACTATTCAGTTTAGATTTGGCTGGTTCAGGGAAAACTATCACTTTTTACTTGTCTCTATTTATTGGACTGGTTGTGGCATCTACTACTGCCTACAGCATGGCTTTGGTCTCTGATCTACTCGAGTGTATGGTAAAGAACCTTGTCTTTTTAGCAACATATGTTTTGCAAAAAACATGATAAAAATGTTGCAATCCTTTATCAAAAATACATTGACTTAAGGGTCTCCAGTAATACCATCATGAACACCCTTGATAAATGTACTCTCATACCGACTTTGATTCTAAACTCAAGAAAAACAAAATACTAGTATAAATGTAAAAGAAGGAAAATCTCATGTGAAAATAATGAGCAAGTTGTTCCATGTGAACATTAACTCAAGACAACCTACTAGCCACACCTACCATTGAACAACAGCCAGTTCCCAGCCATCATATGCAGGACATCTACAGACAGTGAGCCTATCTACACATACACAGTGAAGACTTTCTCACTGATTTCTCAATGTCATCCAGTCAACGATGCGTTGCATTTTGATTGCAGTCCCCTCTATATAGAGCCCCTATCACTGGACCTTGACACAGCCTACAGCTCTAGGGCTTCACTGAAGCCTCTCTGATCATGTGGGACCTCACTATCACCTCTAAGCTGATGTATGATATTACTATCACCACTCTGCTGAATCACTGTCTATTCATCATAAAATCTAGACTGTAAACTATGTATAAATAACATGCATTTATCTGGAGTAGTCAAGCATATGTACAATATTTCTCAATTTATGAGAACTGTAGAAATGGGTTTTAAAACTGAAAAATACAACTTGATGATAACATCTATCAATGCATCTGCAACAAAATGTCACACAGAGGACTCAAACAGACATACAACCATCTTAACAAAGTTAACACGTAACAACTTTATTTCAAATAAAACAATCTCATGAATCAGATATAAATCGAGACACAAAATAATAACACAATACACAATCTATAAACACTAAACTCCAGAACTTTAATTATCTGTATTAGTGGCAAGTACGGGTTTGATCAACTATCAACACATTACTTAGATTTTGAGCTAGCTATATAAAATACATGTGTAAATGAACTAACTTATGTGTAAGAGTTAAAAGTTAGCCAGGTATCTTGGGAATAATGTTTCGCCTTGCTGAGGTGAAAAACACAGGATGAAAATAGACTACAATACATGAATGGATGCACATGACTCGTCTACCCAAATTACGTACTGGATCTAATATTATTAATTCAAACAGTCTATTTCTTTTGAAAAATGCTCATTACATGATCAGCTTTGTTAATTTACTGCTGAAAGGAAGTAAAGAACACACAATATTTCAAATGACTATAGTTTATCATATGATAAAATTGAATATATGCCTATTTTTTTAGCAGTCACGATAAAATGCATTTATTGCTGGACCATACATATCAGTGCCATTTGTGACATGAGCTAGTTGGCGAATGGATCATAACCTCAAACTTAATCATATTTGAATATTTTATTTAGAAACAATTAGCAAGACTAAAGCATGTGTTCAGACATTTAAATATGTATACAATTATCACTCCCTAATGTATTTTATACAGTGTTTTAATTAAGTAGTTTCATCTTCCTTGTAAACTATCTTCCAGACTGAGAGGACTTGTGACCAGATAAATGTTAAGTCAAACAAGACCTGCACCACCTTCTCTTACTACCACAGTTGTCTACCCTGAAATGTGTTTCTAAATGCATTACACGTACACAATAACAAATCCATGTCAATTTGTGTTAAACAAAATCAGTCATCTTCCTTTACGTTTTCTCATAATCTCCATCATACCTCACTACACTAATACAATTAAACTCGAATATGCACAATTAGACATATTATTTTGATGAAAGGGTCACCTTTAGCCATTCTAAAACCAGGCATTATGGATACTATTCACAATCCAGAAAGCTGTCTACATGTAAACATGCTTTTGTCTACAAGATCAGTGGCACAATTCCAAGTTTTCTTGGACATGGACACTCATGAATCTATTCTATCTATTTTTAGTGGGTGTTGCTAAAATCATGGGTTGTGCCAGTTTAGTGTGGAAATAAGGAGTGATTCATGAGATGAAACAAATCCTGTGATAACCTAGATACTAAGATGCAGGGCCTAGACTTTTTAAACTTTCTTAGAGCTAAGATAGCTAAGAGTCAAACATTAACTTATGAGTAGATCAGTGGCACAATAAGAGTGCCTCGAAAATCTAGGCCCTGGTGCAGTACTCCACAAGAGACCATGCAGCTACTGCATGATACCAGACAGACATGGCAGATATCAGTTATTTCATATACAAAAAGTGAACTAAATATTTCTTAAATACTTTTCACCAACCAAAAGCTAACAGTTTATTTCACAACATTTACAGTAAACAAATAAAACAATGGAAGTTGACTGAAAACAAGTGTAAATATTGAAAACATAAAGAAAACCCCACTTGAAATTGCATATGTTGTGTGGTGGCCCCCCATGGTTCCATTCCGTACACAAAAAAATGCAGGAATATATACCAGTCTTTCATATACCTGGAACATTTACCTGTTGTTACTGGTTCAACTATATACCAGGAACAGAAGCAGTGTTCTACTCAATGTCACTGCATCTACCTGTCATTATACAGTATTCTATCTAAAAGCATGGACCTACCAGACAAAGTAAAGACACACATGTCAATAAATCACACTTCATGAGTCTAGACCTAAATCAGTGAGTGTCTCTCTGCGTAGATCAGCTTATTGTCATATATCACAGAGCAACTCTGACAGCTACACAAATATATCCATACGAGAATGCCCATAAACTACACTAATAGGTGACATATCAAGACCTATTCAAAGGAACTTTAAGGGAGCCTTAGAAAGGGTTGAGAGATGTACACAGAATGTGAAACTTGGATCGGTTTCCAAATGGACGAATAATATGACAATAGTCTTAAATATGTCACAGCTGAAGTACAGGTGTTAAAAATGATTGAAGTAATGTATGTAAGCATGTGACTAATTACGGTATCATCTGTCACAATTTGCAGCCCCAAAACCATACTGTGATTAGAAAAGCTAAGCTTGAGCGATGGGATTCCTCTTCATTAACTTAACTTCAATGAATTGCATGCATTTATGTGATCTAACTTACTTCAGATACAAATGTCCTACTAATCTACTTTGTTCTTGTACCCTAGGCGAATCATACTATAAAATGCTATCAACCACATCTGCTTGAATGACAACAGTATTTTCTGAACTAGAAGTCCCAGCTTCATTGTGTGCACTGTTACTACACTTAGCTCTACGTGCTCCACCATTCTGTGCTCAGTCTACTGCAAGCTGTGACTACTGGTTCACAAAATAAGGCACAGTCCAATCGCTGCACACAATAGCTTTAAAGACTCTGGTCATCTATATTTCATCAGAACTTTGGACCGACCATTTAATACTCTTGCAGGGATTTATCATGGGTTCTAAACTGAGTGAACTTGTCAAGAAAATTGTGAGACAAAGACTTTATTTTATATTGTGATTCATGAACAATATTAGTATGTTTGTATATCAACATTAAATTTATTAGAGTAAAACTGCATTATTATAGCATCTGTTATCAAGTGTAAGCTACCTAAAACTTAAAACCCCAGGCTTGTGGCAAATGGCATCACCGCAAGATGAACCCTGCCCTGCAGCAGACTTGGGGCAGAATTTAAATAGTGAACTGTTCAACGTAGATATCTGCCTCGAGACTAATCATATGTGAGAAAGAATGTTTTAGGTCACTATATGAAGACATATGACATTTGTCCATAAATGAGGTCAATAACATTCTTTTCTGAACATTCAGCATCTCCAGCAAACAAATGCATGTTAAAACTAGAGACAAAATGTATTTTTTCATAGTGTTTTCTGGGACAAATAGATATTAAATATTCCAAAATAAACAGATCCCCCAAGAATATAGAATGGCCAGTGCCACTCATAAACTGTTAAATTATCTCAGGCATTATGTTGCATATGTGAAGTGGAACTCCCCATGATCAGGTGCCAACACATACAAGAGAAACAGGCACTCCCCAACTAATCAAAAGCAATATACTGACGGTAACGTTAATATGAGACAGAATCTCATGTTTTTGCTACCATGTCTTGTCACACTTCCGATTAATTGCTGAGGAAAATTATTTGTTCCCTCTGCACAAGGAACATGTAATAATGTTTCCTCATTACATTCAATGTAATCAGGCTGATTAACAGAGAGCACTGGCAATCATGGCTACCCGCTCTCACATAAATATCTACTAGTACACCACGACATCCAAGATTCAGGGTAATCCATAACATGTAGGGAAATACATACATATTGCTCACATCAAGACAGGCAATACACCAAAACTGTGTACTGTATAAAATCTTGGGAAACACATGGAGATTGTATTGTGTTTTGTAAAGTCCATATCATACACAAGCACGTTAAATGAGCTATTATTCTATTCTATGCTGATATGCACAAGAACCCGTGAGTATTAAATCAGTAAAAATACACAGAACTAAGACAAAGCATAATTAAAACCCTATACACAATCTTGTTCGTATTATGGTTTTTGGTGAGAACTATGTTGTCTTCATGAAGACAAATCTCATTGGTTTCACACTTAAAATTTCAATAACATACAAACTAGTTACTTGTAACATGGTCTCAGTATTGGAGATCGATAATGATAAGTTCGACATCTATCCTTGATTTCATCTGACACGCAATCAATAACCACTTTGATACTGGTTTCAGATTAAATACACATTTACATATCATATCAGTTTTGAACTTGCACATACTCTTGACAATATTGTAAGACAATATGACTGAGATTATGTCCATGGAACAATCATCACTATGTATCTCAAACTGTGATCTTGATGCCATTGTATCACCAGTGCTAAGCTAAGCAAAAAGCACCAATATAAAATGCTATTCACAGACTAATTATTATAAATATACAAACACCCTACATCTGTACACACAGCCTATGCAATATGTAGCATGGCTGCTTATAAACACATACAACATATTCACTCGTATATGATAATATTAACTTCCACTTGACCAGACAAACACAGGTGACCAGGATGCTGCCTAGAAGGCTTCAGGAGCTATCAGGTCAAAGTAATCATTCTGCAACAAAATACTTCTGTCATGTGAAGAAGTAACAGGAGTGGAACTGTATACTGCAGTATTAGTAGATCCGCGGTGTTTTGCCTTCAGTTCGGTATGCCCTAATGCAATCTAAAAAATTGGTATTTTTGGTTTTAATATCATTGTTTTATCAACCTTTTCTAAATATGTCTAGAAATCAAATCATTTTGCAAAATTCTTGGCACTTCTTTGCTTGACAGTTGCTATTTTTCCCATATGTTTATTCTCATATAAGGAACCAAAGGCCTTTTACTGCTATATGTACCATACCGTGATAAATGCATACAGATTCACCCTTAATAAGTTATCCTACAAATTTCAGGAATACCTACCAACAGTATAGTGTCAATTTAGTAATGGCAAGAAGATTTCTGAATGTCAGGGTTCAACGTTTTGTTCATTTTAACCAAGCAGCAAATCACTGAAGCTGTTATTATCCACCTATCGATCAAATGGTATTCTCATGGAAATATTACTATAATATTACATGTGTCAGAACAGCAGTTTTATCAAACAATGGTCACATTGCTGATCTTTGTGTACATCTGGCCAGTGGCATCGCTGATAAAAGTGATCGCTGATGAAGCACAGTCAGCTCGGCAAATGATTGCTTTTGAAGTACAGCGGGGAATTTGGTAATATGCTTGTGAGGATGAAGCTACAGTAGAGGAGATGAACTCTTAAAATCATAGCACACCCAAAGCGGTCAAAATATATAACAGGGAAGGAAAGGAGTAGAAAGAAAGGTTAAATTAAAGGTTAAAATGTTTAAATTTAACTACCAAGTTTTGCCAAGAAGTGATTGTTTGAGCCAGTACTAGTGCTGTGTGGAGACCCCACTCCTGCGTTGCCAGTGGCGACGACTGAGCTGCATCTTGTCACCTGCATATTACCAATAACAATGCGTAGAAAGTGATGTGAGACCATATTTGCATATTTGGTTCATCATGCCACGAGCTATATGTGAGCAAGTCTTGGTGTTAATTGTAACATAGGTACTACCCTGGGAGCATGCACACTGGTGTAGTCAGCTTCAACAAGAGCAACAACATCATGGCAACCACCGATGTCTTATGTTTCTCACTACAGTCCATTCATTGCATACTATAGGAATTCCAAAGAGCCCATTTCAAACATTCATTAATTAGTGTACAATCAGCAAGTTTTTAAACTTTGTTTCCTTTGAATAAGCATGGGCATCAAAACATGCAGTCGTGTGATGTTTCACACAGGAGGGGAGACAATTTAAGCATGAATTTTGTGCAAGGGATAAACATGAGGGGCATGCTCAAGGACACTGTCATTTGATGAGAAATTGAGTGAGTTGTATGATTAATATATTCAAGTTTACACAGATATATAATTTGTTCATCAATACGGTTATCAGCATGCCATGCACTTGTTAGACTGTAAAACTACCAGGTAAGAAAACACTGTGACAAAACTTGATGATTAAGTTCACAGATAATATTGCCACAAATAATTCTCTACCTGATATATATTATCCTAATTAACACCAAAGCTAAACTACTCCACATAGGACCAGATTTTAGTTTCAAAATGAAATTAAAAACGATAAATAACTGAATGATAAAATGGTCCACATTTGAAGACACTATGCAGTTTTCTGCAGGTTTGTATGCAAATATGGTAGCACCCTCGTGTTGGTGGGCATATCCACGTGTCACACAGGATAGGTGGGTGGGTGTGGTTGGGAGGGGCCAGGTGGGGGTGTGTCTGGGTGTAGTGGGAGCATCTGTGACTGGCCAGGGGGATGTACTGGCTCAAACAATCTCTTCTCACTCGGCAGCACCAACAACGATGTCATATCCTGTAGATAAGAACAGGCAGCAGATTAAATGGAGGCATTCTCACAAATGACAGAACCTAAACATTGAGCATGAATGTCTTGCAGATTTGCTAGTTTACGATCTTGATGATCAAAGGAAGAAATCCATTTTGGGAGGGTTAAAGTAACTAATGTTGAAGGTTACGATGGTTTTATACATTGTCATATTGTTCTAAATTCACCTGGAATTAGTCAAAACTGAATTCTGGCACAAGTCTGTACTAGGACATAATAACAATCATGAATTGCCAACAACAAATACAGGTTCTTTCAATGATATTTGCCCATTTTTGTTCTACATGGTCTTCTGCAGTCTATTCAGTAATCCTGACTAAGTATGGTTCCAAAGAAGACAGCTATGGACAAATTCCACATTACATCATACTTGACAGCATCACACATATGCAGTAAGGACTGCAAACAACACACTGGCTCAATTAAAGATAATTTAGCACAATACTGTTGTCCCATATTAGTCAGGTGCCCAGTTTTGAAAGATTTCACATTTTGCATGATCCATCAACATTACAACAGTAACTAAGGTATCCAAGGCATGACGTTCCATCTTGTGAAGGTGCGTTTCACATACAGTAAGTGAATATTGTTCAAGATAGCAATCAGCACTATTCCAGCTATGAAACTTCAACCTGTAAACACCTTTGGAGAGTCAAAGTTTTTGTTTGACAGAATGAGCAATACCACAAACTGTCTGGGTACAAATAAGATAGGACAGGAAAGGATATTTATATAGCGCACATTTCCTTGCAACTAGTGCTTCCTCAAGACGCTGGTATTTGTTTCCCTCGATCACTGGATGCCAGTCTCAGCATCATATTGTATTATCAATCTCAGCTCCCTAAGGAGTATATAACTCTTGCTGCCACTAGACACACAGAGTTTATCATAGCTCTATCATCCTAACAAGGTACCCAGTTCACAACTGACACATAGTCACAGTACTTTGGCCAAGTTTACTGCACGTTGTTGTACCTGCAACTAGGTGTATGCACGTATTCATGTGGCCAACATCTAGTCATATACCAATGGATTTGTGGGTTCTTTTAAGTGCACAGGGTCGTGTACTGTACACTACGGGTTGTGACAACATGGAAAGAGTCCAGGGTTTTTACACCCAGTCACAGGTGGGCTTGATCCCAACACCACAACCTCGCTGGATCACTAGCCTGGCGCTTTAGTTAGCTCACCCACCATGCCTCCATACAAATACATATGATTAGCAACATCACACAAAACATTGTTACTAATAGCTGATACTTACATGATGCTGTGCTATGTGGGGTGACATAGTTTGCAGGGAACACGCCTGTCTTGCCATTAAGGTCGCCCTGCCACCAGTCTGGGTTGTCCTTGTTCAACACTGTAATCACATCCTCCTTCTGGAATGTAAGCTCATCAGCATTCTGAGCAGCATAAGGGTAGAGAGCTATCACCTTCTCCACTGCCCCTGCAACACAGAACCAACATGAGAGGTTAATATTGCTTCATACATTTAAGGGTCTCTACGTCTGTGGAAACCTACTAACTACAGATATAATGTCTACTTTTGCCGTTACCTATGAACTATAATGATCACATTCTTACTTCGGCTATAGTCTCTACATCTGTGGCTACCTACTAAATATAATGATCACATTCTTACTTCGGCTATAGTCTCTACATCTGTGGCTACCTACTAAATATAATGGTGACCTTCTTACTTCGGCTATAGTCTCTACATCTGTGGCTACCTACTAAATATAATGGTGACCTTCTTACTTCGGCTATAGTCTCTACGTCTGGCTACCTACTAAATATAATGGTGACCTTCTTACTTCGGCTATAGTCTCTACGTCTGGCTACCTACTAAATATAATGGTGACCTTCTTACTACGGCTATAGTCTCTACGTCTGGCTACCTACTAAATATAATGGTGACCTTCTTACTTCGGCTATAGTCTCTACATCTGTGGCTACCTACTAAATATAATGGTGACCTTCTTACTACGGCTTTAGTCTCTACGTCTGGCTACCTACTAAATATAATGGTGACCTTCTTACTTCGGCTTTAGTCTTTATTTCTGTGGTTACCTCGAAACTACAGTGGGACCCCTCTTGTCTACGAAATACCAAGGATACCCAGTAATGAAAACACACCTGTAGCAGAAACAGCTGCAGACGCTGGCTGTGATGACTGGCTCGATGTAGACTGAGGGGTGGCTGACCGACTTCCACCTCCTGTCGTAGATTGCTGGAATAGTCACAATACAAGTTGCAGCAAATCCTTATTACCAAACACAAACTCTAATTGTTCACTGATATGATTGTGGAAGAGATGATTCTGAGAGGACTGTCAGAGTGTTGGTTTATGTAATGTCAGCTTCATCTTACCACTGAAAGTTGAGGTGTTGGAGTGACTGACATTGGCTGCCTGTCCGGAGTAGATCTTGCACTGGAGGAACCCAACAGCTTTACATAGTTAGCAGGGAACCAGCCAATCTTCTTTTTCTGACCTCTGGCCTGTGAATATAAGTACACATTAAACTACTACATATTTTTCAGTCAACTGAAAAACTGTTACATCTTTGTCACACCCATATATGTCCACTACATTCCTTACATCTTTGTCACACAATTTACTACTGAGGTGATCTCCATACCACTATTTCCACTTCCCTTTGAGGTGACCTCACTTATACTGGGGCAACTGAAGTGACCTCCCAACTACTAAATCAACCTCTCTACTCCTGAGTTGACCTCCCTTCTACTGTGGTGACCTCCCAACGACTGAAGTGACCTCTCAACTACTGTGCCAACCTCTCTACTACTGAGGTGACCTCTCAACTACTGTGTCAACCTCTCTACTACTGAGGTGACCTCCTAACTATTGTGGCAACCTCTCTACTACTGAGGTGACCTCTCAACTATTGTGGCAACCTCTCTACTATTGAGGTGACCTCCAAACTACTCTGTCAACCATTCTACTACAGAGGTGACCTCCAAACTACTCTGTCAACCTCTCCACTACTAAGGTGACCTCCCAACAACTGTTTCAACCTCTCCACTACTGAGGTGACCTCCCAACAACTGCTTCAACCTCTCTACTACTGAGGTGACTTCCCAACTACTGTGTCAACCTCTCTACTACTGAGGTGACTTCCCAACTACTGTGGCAACCTCTCTACTACTGAGGTGACCTCTCAACTACTGTGTCAACCTCTCTACTACTGAGGTGACCTCCCAACTATTGTGGCAACCTCTCTACTACTGAGGTGACCTCTCAACTATTGTGGCAACCTCTCTACTACTGAGGTGACCTCCCAACTACTGTGTCAACCATTCTACCACAGAGGTGACCTCCAAACTACTCTGTCAACCTCTCCACTACTGAGGTGACCTCCCAACAACTGTTTCAACCTCTCCACTACTGAGGTGACCTCCCAACAACTGTTTCAACCTCTCTACTACAGAGGTGACCTCCCAACTACTGTGTCAACCTATCTACCACTGAGGTGACTTCCCAACTACTGTGGCAACCTCTCTACTACTGAGGTGACCTCTCAACTACTGTGTCAACCTCTCTACTACTGAGGTGACCTCCCAACTATTGTGGCAACCTCTCTACTACTGAGGTGACCTCTCAACTATTGTGGCAACCTCTCTACTACTGAGGTGACCTCCCAACTACTGTGTCAACCATTCTACCACAGAGGTGACCTCCAAACTACTCTGTCAACTTCTCTACTACTTAGGTGACCTCCTTTCTACTGTGTCAACCTCCCAACAACTGAGATGACCTCCCGACTACTGTGGCAACCTCTCTGCTACAGAAGAAATACAGTGGACACATTCCTCATGGCCTATTAACAACTAAAGTAGTCACCCTACCTGTAACTCTCCTTCCCACCAGCCACGGGGACTCTTCTGCCGCACCTGGATCATATTGCCAGTCTCCAGGGACAGCTGGCCATTGCCAGTAGCCAAGTAGGGTGCTATCACAATTGCAATCTCTGGAAAAAAATAGCCAATAATTAAGATGCTTTCCCAAGTTATAGAGAATTATCTTTAAGAATTCCCAGTTATTCAAGAGTTATATTTCCAAAGATATCAGATATCTCTCTCTATTCAACACCATATTAGTATGTTTCTTCATCATGCTAATGGTCACACGCAACGTAAAACACAACTTTGCTGATTCTGATATCTTTCGGTATGCACTGACTGAAACAAATTATCAAAAATGCCAATTCAACCTATAAAGTTGAAAAAAAAAAAACACGATAAAAAAAAGCAAGTGAAATGGGAGCTCTGGGGGAAAAAGTGGTTTTAACAGCTGTGCTGCGCCCATAACACATGTGCAGTGAATAGGTTCGTGGACCTTGATAAAGTATGCATGACGGGAGTCTGAGGTCCCGTGTGATACTTTTACACATGACATGTTTTTGTGTCTGTGGGTTGCAAACAAGCTACATCCATTTTTCTTGGATGACTGGATCTGACGGAAGCGGGTGCAAACACTTGTCAGTTTCAAGTCCTGCTTTGTACTTAGACGAATGACAGTTCCCAGCCATGCAGTAGTTCACATCTCTACTGAGATGATTTTTGATTGGATTGTATTTGCAAAACCCAACATCTCCAAATACATTCTTTATGGATAACAACTGCTCCTAGTGTATTTTATTTGCCAACGGTATATGAATCCATACTGAAACGACACATCAAGTACAATAAAAGAAGTTGTTATCCATAAAGAATCTACTTTCTTGTGACTCGTCATGCTTCTAAAATGCCCATCAAACAGATCATCTTTCTCTACACACAATGAGCCCTCAGCGTATCAGCAAATGAACCAGCCAATTGGAAGCACACTCACCGGCTATGACTTGGTTCGGTCTGCCTTCCCTTTGTTTCGAGGGAAGTAAATCCAAGTACAAAATATTGTACTTTTGAATGGCGATTGTACGCTTATAATTTTGTTCATTTGTTTTTTCACAAGCAGCAATGTATATTATATGTCATGATTAAGTGATAATTGTGTTTTAATTATGATTTTTTGGTTGCATGTGACCTCTAAGCTTAAGGGATATTATAAGCTATTTGAAGAGATGTGGAAATATTTGGTAACAGGGATACTGGACCAAGAGATGTGGAAAAGTGGGTTTACCTGGTTTCTTAGCAATTTTCTGTCCTGGCTGAAACACCCAAAAAGAAGTAACTTCATGAATATACATATTTGTTTGATATTTGTGAAGTCTAAAAAACATAAATGTTGAGAAACACAACAAGTGATCATGTTGAAGGGACTATTGATTGATTAATAGAGAAATATTAACCTGATTCTATATATGAGGCAAACAAATAAATCAGAGGTATTGGTCTTAACCATAAGCCTTCATATAAATGAAGGATTGTGTCTAGAGAGTGATATACATATAGTAAAATGGATAAATACATACAATACATATGACTGATATGATTACATAGCATATAAGATATGTCATGTGGATGTGTAAGTGGAAATGAATCTATAAAGTACCGGAGGAGGTCGTGGAGGTTTTTTTGATTGATTCATCAATGTTGTTTTTCCATCCTCTGTGTCAGTGATAGTGATAGTAGGTGTTGGAGATTTTGGTCCTGTGTTGGTACCAGTTGGTGTAACATCCTCATACAAATCATTATCTTCTTCTTCAGGTCCACTGAAAGTCACAGTTTCTAATATGTCAGGGTCTGTGAGTTCTACTGGTATGGGAGGAAGGCTGTCAGCTTCCATGCTTGCCAAGTCAAAGGAGGGTGTTTCTTGTATATTCAAAGTGTCGCCAAATGGATCAAGAGCATCTTGGCTAGATATGTTCATGGCAGGAGAAACTGCTGGGGACAGAGATGGAGACATGGGGTCTAAGTCAGCCAACAGGTCCAGGGAATTGCTGCTGTCACTTGGTCTTAGAGCTGTGGCTGTAGGGAGGAGACCACTTCCTGATCCTAGAGGGTCCAGAAGTGATGACAAGTTAGGCTCACTACTTGGTGCAGGCGTTTCCTCAGTGGCATTATTATGGCCAGTAGGAAGGTCTGATGATGTTGATCCACCTCCCCAGTCAAGACCTGCAAATGGATCAGCTGTACCGGATAATCCAGACTTCTCTTCTGGGCCACTTATTCCCCAATCCATGTCTGTTCTGACATTTTGATCCTGTCCTTCTGTGTTTGGAGCTGTGCTTGTGAAGTCTGTCTGCAAGTCCATTTCGCTAAACAGATTATCTGACTGCATCATGCTTGTGCTTCCAGATTGGAAGTCAAGCCCACTGAAGAGGCTGTCTGACTGTAAGGTGTTTGTCTTTCCAGACTGTAAATTCAGCCCAGTGAAGAGACTGTCTGACTGAGTGGTGCTTGTCCCACCCCCTGTTGTGGGACAGGGTGGGTAGTCTGGCGGAAGAGGTGGAGGCGGAGTGTCATCCCAGTCGGGCTGTACAACACCAACACACAAACATGCAACAGAAGAGACATACCAACAGAAGAATTATAACACAACAACAAAATCTGAGACAGAAAAGTGCAGGAGGTGCAAGAAGCCACTGTGTAAGGTATTCCACTACCTCTATGAAAGCTTACAATTCAGCCTTTTACCTTACTATAGCTGACTGAAAGTTACATGGAAAATGAAGGCAAGGGTGGAGAGTTGGGTGTCTTTTGAATTGACCCGATTCTGCCAATGGCATTTAAACTTGCTTGGAATCACCACTAAGAATGAAATTTCTAAATGTAATAGACAACATTATTGCCCTCATTCAGCATGTAAGATAAGGTTCAAAGCTGATGAGGCATGGAAGATACCGAAAAAAGATATCTGAAACAACGAGATGATGAAGGAATTGCAGATGACAGGAAATTCTGTGCAGCATGCAAAGGTTCACATCTGAAATGGCTTTGGGCAACAGAGACGGAAGTGGAAATGACGGCATGTTGGTTCCAATGGAATTGGAAGGAATTTGGAAGAGAAAGTGGAGTAACATGTGACATGTTGTGCTGCTCAATGGAATGAGGTCATCGGAGGGGATGGCAGTGTGACAAGATGTGCTGTTCCATGGAATGAAGCCATCTCAGGAGAAAGTGGTGGGACATGACACTCTTCACAATGGAACGAGGTCATCTGAGTTGAAGACGGTGTAAGAAGATGTGCTGCACAAAGGAATGAGGTTATCTGAGGTGAAAGTGGTGTGACAAGATGTGCTGCACAAAAGGACGGGGACATCTGAAAAGTGAAAGTGGTGTGACATGATACTCTTCACAATGGAATACAAAAGTCCTCTCAGATGTGCAAGAGTGATGTCATGCACGACAGAGATATTCAGGTGGGAGTTTGCATGACTGGAAATGGCACAGAGTGAGGAAACCTGATGGAGGGTCGTCCAGTTGTGTTATGGCAGGCTGCTTCATGGGAAGTACATGTCATGACATCACATAGAGGCAGGTCACATGGTGGAGGCCATTATATTTCCATGCTTGGATGAATTTGGCAAGACTGAGGATATTTGTCAAGAATGGATTGATGGTGGGACTTGAGTGTCTTGCTTCAATTGTCAGGTATGATTCCACATTGGAATCAGGGTAATGTGCTGAAGAGGTAGCATGGTATGTTGTGTAACTTAACATGTGCAGTAACTTACAATTCATACAATTTAACTGATACTTAACAATAAAGCTGATTCTTAAAGTTACATGTTCATTAACAAACTCTGACATGATATGATACAGTTCAGAATTACAATAGCTGTATCATTTGTCAAAACCTTTTGCTTATGTTATTGTTGAACAGCAGGTCATGTAATGAACTTCATTAAAAACGCTCTCAACATCAAAATGAGAGGCTATTTCTTCCAGTACATGAGTGTAGTATACAATTGAACATATAAGTACAACTAGGAACTCATTCTTGGCTACAGTTTTCAAAAGTGTTTAACTCATACTAATACAAGCAGTTTCGAAGAATGGAAAAGTATGAGAACTGAGACGCCAGTTATCAAAATTAGATAAAATTGTTTTAATAAATCTGGCTGATGTTTCATCAGTCAACTTCTTGTACTTGAAAATAATTTTGAAATGGAAATAATATTCAACATGAACATTTGAATGGTTGTTTAGCTATTGCAGGAACAAATGTTGAGCTTCTAGAAAAACACATCCCAGAGTGAGCTTGCCTCGCTATGCATAGAGTGCTGCTTCCTAATTTGTCCTCCGGGGACTGGATCCTGAATACTGTCATGCCCTACAAGGAAGAGGGGTTCCCTACCTGAATGTCCATCTTCTTGACATAGTTCGCAGGGAAGACACCTGTCTTGTCGCCAATACTTCCTGACCACCAGTCGCCCTCCACACTAGTCACCAGGATCATGTCACCTTCGTTAAATATCAGGTCTGACTCCTGATCGGAGGTGTAACTGAACATGGCAACATAGTAATCTGAAACACACATTATTAAATGATTACATAACATGTAATTCCATAACTCTCATGTTACATATTTTCTTTTAAGTTTGAATCTTAACATTTGAGAAAGTGTTTGTTTTCTTCACTTATAAGTTCTTTCACTGTATTATTCATTTTAGTTTACTATTTTAAACAATATATTCCTGTCATGTCCTAAATCTCATTAATGTTCTGTCATTTGATAACACTCTCTGTCATGACATGACAAACCCTCCACTGAAGTCACTTCTGATACCTTATTGATTAGCCATTTAGCATGGACCTTAACCTTTAGCCTGCTGAATTAATTTCAGCATAAGGCGCTAATAAGAGGGTAGGTGATTTCAAACAGTCGGTGCGTCACTAAATAATGAACAACTGAAAAAATATTCAGCTCATTAATACTAGACAGCAAAATAAACATTATTATAAAAAAAATATCCAGATAATTTCAAACGTACAGATATTAATTACAAGACAAACATAAATAAAGTAAATTTTCCTGAATTTACCTGAATTACTCGATTGACAGCCGAATGAGTTTTATAATAGGAACCGTATAAATTGTCCAATTATCGCAAACCGATTTCAATATTCTTACTACTGATATTTCATAAGTATCTGACTTTAATTTCGTATATTTGTATCGGAAAATATCCACGCGACGACAAATTAAAAAATAATTCTGAAAAAAAATAATAGAAAAAGTTCGTCGTAAACAAATAATATTTTCGATGTCATGACAGGTCTTACTGAAATGGCACTATTACGTTTATTTAAACGTGTCATGTCATGAAAATAGCAGAATAAAATACATGATTTATAAGCATTCATGAGTGCAAATTTCAAGAGTTATGGTTCATTAATTTTTGCACAAACCCACAAAAAGACGGTGTTAAATCGTGTTACGCATACGCAAAAACAGACATGGCGCGCTTCGTTCAACTCCTACATAAAATATAGCTTTTTTGGTCAGAAGAAAGATTACAGAACTCTTCTGTGTAAGACCTGGCGAAAGAGGGAGAATTTCTCATTCTACAAGTGTTCCATGTATCATTTTCCCTTTAGTATGACGAAAGACGGACGAAAATTAAGATCGTGAAAACTAACTTGTTTTCTAGTAAGTGCTAAGGTCACCGGATGTGATGTCACAGACGGGGATTGCCTGCTGAAATTCATTCGCTATTGAATATGAACAGAAAAGTTGGAGATATTTCGGGAGTAGTGCACTTTACCGGGCGCGCTTTTTCCGATTTTTTTCATTGTGCTGGCGGGGCTCGAATGCTCTCAGCAGGGGTCGTGGGATTCCAGCTGGATTCCAATTAGACTAATTAGCGGACACGCTACCTCGGGACCACCGGTGCGATCACAGTGAGTTAGTGCTCGTTTAACGGGTCATTACCCCACTAGCTCTGTGCATGCGCAGTGAATGAAAACAAACTATTATGGTTTGTTTTCATTTACTGCGCATGCGCAGAGCTAGGCCCCGCCTACCCATTCATCAAAGCGAGAAGCCACACCTAGGCATTGTTTTCAAGATGTTGTGCAGCCAATCCAGCGAAGCTATGATATATGATGACGTTTATCGTTTGACTTTCGATTCGTGGATGGATATATGGATATAATCACATCTAAGGTAAGCCAACCCTAACCTTTACTCACTAACCCTAAGGATCTAGAAGGGGGGTCCCTAACCCTAAGGATCTAGAAGGGGGGTCCCTAACCCTAAGGATCTAGAAGGGGGGGGTCCCTAACCCTAAGGATCTAGAAGGGGGGTCCCTAACCCTAAGGATCTAGAAGGGGGGACCCTAACCCTAAGGATACATCAGCGCGGTAAAGTGAGACAGTTCAGTAGATCACTATAGCGCGCTCATTAGCGAGCGCTCAGCAGTCCCGGGTCGCGTGCCCGGTAAACTGCACTCTAGCCGATATTTCGTCTGACACACCCAAATTTAGCACAAATATCTGTTTAAAATGATTAATCAGAGCTCATAGAATTTTCTTGGTGTATTTTTGACTATATAATTCGCATATAGCCGAACCACTTTGACCTTGTATGCTCCCGTGACCCGGAAACAGTAGTCGATCAACACTGCAGATGCAAGTTTTTCAGTATCTTTTATTTGAATTTTTGTTCATACTAGGCACATTACTATATTGTCCACTGAATATAAAGATAATAAAGATATAATTGTGATGCATGTTGATCCCAGCTTATTCTTTTTTTCACATGGTCCGACACAAAAACGTGTACAAACATCATTCTCAACAACAGGTGCGCGGATATGGGCGTGGCATTTGTTTCAAAATAACATCCATGCTTTTCTTTTTATGACGATGTAGTGTAGTAAGAACTGCAGTATACATGTTTTATAAACAAAAATATATTTTCAGTTATAGTTTCACATGAAATCTGAGATGACTTGATAAAAATTGCGTTCATATTACATGATTGGGAAAATTATATGTCTCACTTCAGAACAAGTTGAATTACATTCATAATTTTTTGCAATGAATTAACGTTCTTGATGAATAATTATGATAGATTTGTCAATGCTTTATGTTTCATAACTGGTTACAACTTTAAATCTTTTCATATACTTTAATATGTTAAATGATATTAATAATATGACAATTATTTTTCTCTCTCAAATAGACAAGGGCAAAGACACAAATCTGTCAATGCATTAGCTACGTGTAAATAACCAAATTTTAATTAACGTCTTTCAGTAATGTGGAAAACTGACAATTTTATACAATTTTTTATTACAAGTACATGTATGCCATAAAGAATATGGATAGATGTTACAAATTATTTTGTGTATATAATAATATCGAGCCAAAATGTACATCAAATACAAACGGGTGATGAGCTATTTTTGTTTTCAACAGTACCCATTTGTTTCCTGAATTATTTTGAATCGCACATGACAAATAATGTCATTTACGTTGTTGAAGTAACAGTACATGTAAATTTATCAGAAAATGTTATCATTTGATAAAAAGGAAACCATATACATATAATAAGTTATATTGTCTTTTTTGAAAGTAAACAGGCGTCATATTCTGTAAATATATATTATTCTACCTTATTGTCTTTTCCTGGGTTTAGGAGCAATGTCACAATATGAAATGAGTCTATTGAACTTTCAAGGATTGTTTCTGTTTGCTGAAGTGTCTGATGGTGACATACTCCAATTATTTAGTGTTCAATAGCCTAACCATCATGAAACAAGAAACATGAAGAACAGTCTTCCTTGAATAACAAAATGCCAAGGACTGAGCAGTCTCCGTTAAAGATCTGGAAGCATTTGATATATATGTCTTTGCCATATACACATGGCAATGAAAAAAATCCAAACTGAAATCTTAATGAATAGCTCCAAACTGGACAACAAAAACCACTCACTGCAGAGCTCAGTATTAGGAAAAAAGAAATTTACTTGTCCCTGGTGCCAACACATGATTACCTTGATGCTAAAGACTAACATAGGTTGCACCTCCTACACAACACTTAATTATCTGTCACTTGTAGTTTTGATATTCCATATTCAAAACATCACTACAGCAAAATTATTCTAGGTCTGGTATGATAATTTCATATCACTTCATGAAATTTCATTACAAGGAAAAAATGAGTCTGTCTTTCAGTCACTGTCAGTGTAATCACTGCTCCAAGAGTTTGGATCATCAGTCTGTTTCCTAGATGAAGTCTGTTTGAACAGTAAAATATGAACATAGACAGTGTGCAAGTAGGTAAAAAGTATGGCCATAAACATGAGGTACATTTTGCAGTTCAGATTGCACAAGTGCAATATCTAAAAGCTGTATGGAGCCACGGACTGAGCCCCATGTCATGATTTATTTTTATACAAATATGCACACACGTCAAACAATTTGATCTGAAACATTACCTGCATTATACTTGGTAGAATTAACTCCGAAAGCTCTGCTGTTTGGAGTAACAAAATAATTTCAATTTTGCTCCAAATTCGTGAACAAAAGATGTGATGTTTAGCTGTTTTAATGTCTAAAATAAATACTGATTCACAAAGACAATGACAGTTGTTTTCTAAGCAGTAATTAATTTTTATGAAATACATTTACTGTACGTTACATTCTCACACTAGCTCTGGTTTCGTTCGTTTCTGCAAAAGGAAAAATGATTTTTTTCATGACATCTTCAATCATCAAAATTGTACTTCTTGTGACGATATACACAGAAGAATATACTGTTATTGTTACGACACACTGATAATTTATATGTCTCCCCGTGTCAGAACATTCTTTGAAAAAAACAGACCGCGAAAATCATCGACTTCGGATTTGCTAAACTAAAGATCAACACATCGACGGCAAACTTCAGGAGAAATACTACAACACAAGCAACAAATGACAACTGCTATTGGACACAACTAACAGTAAATAACTGAGGATGACTGAAAGGTAATTCTGGTGTATAGTATGGATCTTACGGGAATTTGAATCAGTTTAGAAAATGTATCAATGGTCGTTTTCTAACTCGTTCACATTTTACTTCCATGAGTGCCATGCCGTGTACGTGCTTCCGGTTTCATCAAGGGTGGGTACAATTACAAATATTGTGATATTGTTTCATGATCTGCATTATATAGGTACTGAGTCGTTTTCGTTTTCTTTCAATGTATATGTGTTCAGATTCTGCTTATGAACGTGTATTTTCAAAGATCCTTCGTATCTTGTCACTTAGAAAGACCGCGAGTTTGGCCACGCCCTTTCGGGTCACCTACGGCTGTCAACTTTTTGAATGTTGGAAGGTTTATCAAACCAAATCAAAATAAAATCGCTAAATCTGGTAATTTCTGTGCAGAGGCAATAACATTTACCTATTCACACCGTGTAATTAATTCCAGATAAAATAGTTGGATATGTCAAAAGGATAGCACATTTTCTTCGGTATCACGATACATGAGGAGTTGTTTGTTTACCGCTGTTGCCATGATCGTTCCTGTTGGTCAAATCGATGATATAACATTGAGATTGGTTTTGTTTATATTTATTTGAGCCGAAAGTTACTAATTTTTAGAAAATGGGAAACTTATGAGCTTTCTCTTCGTCAAGGAACAAAAAATATCGATTAAAGTATCAAAAAATATTTCATTATGAAGAAAATATTAGACTGGGTACCACACGGCGTGGTGAGCTGGAAGTCAACAATGGCCGTTATTTTCGACTGCATGCTGAGAAATTCGGCGATCTCATTTTTAATTCGCGGGCGTTTCGTTTTAAGGTATATAAACGTATTGAACATTACATATTTAAAAAGGTGAGAATTAGTATATTCCATACATAATTCATATGACACGTAAATCCGACTCGTTGAATAATTATTGCAAGTTTTATTTGGAGATGCCATTATCCTGCACTCCTGTCGAATGGGTTCGACGGTAGCATTGAGAGGATTAACACTCCTAAACAGCACATAATTTTCAAATCTAAGTACCACAAAATTAAATCACATGAACTGCAAATCCTAATGCTGCTGTATATATCATCAAAGTGGATGAAATCTGTACTAGATGATTTCCTAAATAATGTTAAATACATCACAAGTGACCCTACGGAACTTGTGACTATGTGACCAGACACTGCAGACTACATTGAACTGCTACAGCACAGCTGATTGTTTCTTTTTCACATTTACCTCCATCTTTTTTCTCAGGAGCTGGTGAAGCCCGAGAGCTTCCATTTCTCTCCAATGTGCTGAATGGACTTGGTGTTGCTGAGCTGTAATATATTGAGATATGGTATGAGACATGGTCTATCACAAGCATCTAGGTATGTATGAAAAACATTAACGATAGTCTAAAGGAGTGGTAACAACAGGTGTAATTAGGCATATGACTGTATTATATCAAACACATTTCACACTTAATGTAAAATTGTGGTAACTCACCTATTTTTTGATGAGCCAACACTAACAAGTTTCACATATGCTTTAGGGAACCATCCACTCTGAAAGACAATTCAAGGTAAAACTAATGTTCGTAGACAACAGGCACTAAATTGTTTGAATAATAGAAGTTGGAGAATTAATATGATACATGATACACATATCATGTTGCGTAAGCACACTTGAACATATTTGTGAGTCTTGCCATAACATTAAAGATAATTTTCATAAACTTCAATATCTTGGTCATCACCTTTCCATTGAGCTCCCCTAGCCACCACATATCCTGTTGCTCCTTAACCGTGATGACATCATCTTTGTTGAATGTGAGGTGGTTGTCCTGTCTTGCCTTCCAGGGGTAGGTTGCCTTAGCCATCAAACCTTCTGGTGCCTCCTGTCCCTGCGTGTGGGAGCAATAACCATTACAACAGACATCACCTCACATTGCATTAGACAGAGGTTGTGTGAAGATCATACTTTCACACTAGATATCATCTATGGACTTTGTCATACCTGCGGCTACTAGACAAGAAAGCACAGGACATTAAGCCACCTATCCTCATAGATACAACACCCTATCCCTATGGATATAAATCCACCTATTCCCATGAACACAAATCTACCTGTCCCCAACTGACACAATCCCACGTGTCCCCAATTGACACAAAGCCACCTGTCTCCATGGACACAATCCCACCTGTCTCCATGAACAGAAACCCACCATAACATGTATGAAACCACATATCCCCACTAGACATGAATCAAGCTTTCCTTACTGGTCAAGATGCCACCTGTCCCCACTAGACATGAACCAAACTGTTCCCAGACAAATCCCATCTGTTTCCACTTCATTTTTATCAACCTGTGACAACCATACACGAACCCACCTGTCCTGGTGTTGGTGATACAGCAGTGAATGGGGAGTCAGTGGATGTGGGCAGCAGACTGGGGGCATCGGCAGTCTCCTGGTTCATGTCTTCCACACGAGTTGATTCAGCAATCCTCTCAGAGAATGCACTGATAATAAATTCCAAGCCATACATAAAAGAACAGGATCATTGCATATAATGTAAAATATCATGAAATGTTCCAGTGAAACAGCGCCAAAAACGTTCTGTCTGTCCTGTCATTCTGCAATAACAATGTCAAGAAAACTGATGGAACAAATATTGTTCATTTTCTGTAGATGTGGTGCAGTATGGTATTCCAGTAATTTGTCTTGTAAGAACAACAGAACTTACCTGAAATTATTTTTATCTATTGCACCATCCAGACTAGATTGGTCATCACACAGTTCTACATAGGCCTTGGGGAACCAGCCTGATTGTCCATCCTTCTCGCCCTTGAACCATTCCTCCATGCCCTCTACCGTGGCACCCTGGTCGTCAGGGATCTGAAACACAATGTCAGGGTGGTGAACTGACTGATCACACTTCAAATAAGATACAGAAGACACACTCTACCATACATGTTGTAATGTGGGTGAACTGTATCACACATGGGTACTGGGGGTGAATTGACTGTCTCGCACACAGGGTACTGAGGTGAAATGGGGTACAGGGGGTAAAATGTTTGCCTCATACATGGTGTACTGGGTGTGACCTGTTTGTCTCGTATATGGGGCAGTGGGGTGTGCTGAATCATTCTCTCTACTGGAAAAGCACTCAACCACGTAGCATTACTAGGAACTTATTCTGCAACACAGGAGGGTACTTATAGTTTTCAGTTGGAATTATTAAGCACATATCTATGTTGCTTACAATACTTACTATCACAATATCCCCAACGTTAAGTGATAGCTCATCAGTACTCCTTGCCTCAAAGCCAAATAAACTCCTGTATCTTTTCTTTCCACCTGAAATTTAAGACATCTCATCAGCTTCAAAATCAGATTTAATGACACAACATATGAACGTGATGGGAAATAAATTCATTCATGTTAGTAATCAGTTTATATACATATGCAAATCTAATTGCTAAATAGCAGTGCAGTGTTATAACAGCAATATTTCGTCTCAGAAAATATAATTCAGTAGTTCATAAATTTTGTTCTAACAACTGATAGTTGTCAGGAATGTATCAGTGTCTGATGTAAGCAGTGGTGATGAAATTTATATTTTCACATGTTCTGAGGTGAACTGTCACTAGGGAATCTTCTGAAAAAACACAGACCAATCTAGCACTGCATGGACATTCATAGAAGGGTTTTAGGACAATATATAGGGCTAGTGCATACTTCTGTTACCACATCAGATCATGTGTCATACTTTCAACCTGTTAATCTAGCCTACGACCGCTTATGGTGTTAAGTGAATATTTTGCTGTGAGGTGAATATTATCATCACTGAGTTTACTTCTATTACCACAGCCTCTTAATGATGTTGTGCTTGTGTAATTTTACACCACTGTACTTCGTACTTTCACTCTATTGTGTGCTGCAACACATTTCTTTGTTGATATCAAATCAAATTCTTCCATATGACATAATTCAAAAAGAAAGACAAGGATTATGCACAGAAAAACTTTAACAATCCTGTCTAGAGACACAACAAGGCTCCTGCAAGCAAGGTACACCTATAACTTACCTGACTTTTGACTAGAAAATGGATCTGAGCCCCAAGCACTCTGTGATGACGACTTTGAATCAGTTGCTGGGAAAGCATTACCCCATGCTGACTCGGATGCTGTGCTAGCACCAGTACTTCCGAAGTCAGCCCATGAACCTTCAGCTGTAACGCATGGTACAAAATGGTGAAATAGCTACCTCACATCATGTAAGAATTTTATGAATTTGTAAATGTACACAGCTTCTAACACTGTTATCAAGCAAGTGATGACTTGCTTGATAACGGTGTTAAGCCACCCAGACACTTGCACAAATCATGTCCTCACTCTGGTATGCAATTTTGCGTGCAAGTGAGTAAACTTGGCATTAACAGTTGTAAAGTGTGCATAAAGTGTGCAGGTTTGACCATCAGTGCACAAGGAAAATTTTTAAATGTTAATAGATTCTGGTGCGCATAATCTTCGTGCTACTGGCCATGAACACTGACCAACCTACTTGCAAACACTGTGGGCGGTGTGCATCAAGGCATGTCAATTTCCAGCCCTGCATGTACTGACATGCAGTATCATGCACTGGTTCGCTTGCTTATGAACTGTGTGCAACATGGCCGCAGCAGATTGGGCAAAGTTCACACCTTCTAACTTGTCACGAAGTGGGCGATCAGGACTTGTGTATTGTCCTGACTTGTTTAAGTAGTCATGGCGCACAACACGACCAGTCTGCGCGTGAGACGAAATTGATATACATTGGATGCGCCTACTTTACGCATTATTGGCACACAAATCAGCGATGACTCTGCATGTACATAAAAACATGCCCATCGATAGTCCCCACATTCCTCAACTCAACAGCGAACAGTCAACAAGATGCCTGCCAAGTAGAAGACAACCGGAAGAAGAGCAGGACCAGCAGCGGATGAATGATGATGGTGGATAAGACCGGACAAGAGTGAGTGATTGAGTTTAGTTTTACGCCGCACTCAGCAATATTCCAGCCATATGGCGGCGGTCTGTAAATAATCGAGTCTGGACCAGACAATCCAGTGATCAACAACATGAGCATCGATCTGCGCAATGGGGAACCGATGACGTGTGTCAACCAAGTCAGCGAGCCTGACCACCCGATCCCGTTAGTCACTTCTTACGACAAGCATAGTCACCTTTTATGGCAAGTATGGGTTGCTGAAGGCCTGTTCTTCCCCGGGACCTTCACGGGTCAAGACCGGACAAGAACCAAATACATAGAGGTTACCAAAAGGGAGGAGGTTATTTCTCCAAGCATAGTCACCTTTTATGGCAAGTATGGGTTGCTGAAGGCCTGTTCTTCCCCGGGACCTTCACGGGTCAAGACCGGACAAGAACCAAATACATAGAGGTTACCAAAAGGGAGGAGGTTATTTCTCCAGGTTAAGCTTATAGTAGCATTGGGCGGTCACCTTATCCCCCCAAAATGGACACTTTTCTCATGATCCCTGGGACTAAGAGAGTTTATGTCTTTTGACGTGTACATATGTTTAACTTTAACTTGTTTCTTGCTAAATGTAAATATTTTAAAATGAAAGAAGAAATAAAAGCACTTTCTTTAATACCTTTCTTTACACAACGACTTAAGTCAATAGTAATGACATTAATAAACTGGTATTAGAGCCTGTGTTGCTGAAACGTTACGGTCCACATTTGTGGTCACTATGGGACAAGGTGTGACCATTTTCTCTTGGTAAGGAATTTCACCAGCAGGAAACTATTAATACATACATTCACGCATCGATGTATGCAAAGTACAGTTCACTGTTCCATCTGAAGCACCACTCACTGCCCTTAAATCAACATACAAGAAGCTGTATCCAGCATCTACATACGCCATGAGTACAATGCTGTGGAAGCCCATATAATTGTAGGAGAGTGATCCAGCTTTGGGCTTGCCATAACCTCGACTAATGCAAACAGTGTGCAAACTTGGCTTCAAGCTTTCACACATGGGATCTTAATTACACGCACTGCCACAACGAATTGAAAGGCAATGCAGAGGCAAAATTTGTGCAAGTGTCAGGGTGGCATTAGAAACTACACTGAAACATTGCTCATATTCTATTAAAGCAGTTGTATATAAATAGAGCTCTTCTTGTAGTGCTAGAATAATCATTCTTGATTAACCTCTGAAATAGATTCAGATTTACTCTGTCCAATACCTGCCATTTTTGATAAATTTGAGAAGCAGATTTCAACACTTACCAGTTTTATTTGATTCCTGTTCCCTGCAAAATATGAAAAGCAAACAATGTAACTTCAGCACTGTCTCAATCACTCAACACAAGAAAACCATTAACATACAATTGTATATGCCTTTGGCATTTGCAGCATCAATTTCATGACGAAGCATGGATTTATAATAACCTATGTTGCAATACATGTAACTGCATCTGATTCTCATACAGTGAGGGAGTAGGGTGGATGACTGGAATAGTGCGCTGGTTGAATGTTGTAGTGGGATAGCTGAGTGAAGTAGTGAGGTGGATGGATAGCTGAAGCAGTGGGATAACTGAGTGGAATGGTTGAATGGAACGAAGGAGTAGTGGGGTGGTTGACTGGAGTAGTAAGATGGTGATTAGAGAAGTGAGATGCAGTATTTAGGCAGTTGAGCGAGTGGGGCAGTTGTCCCGAGCAGTGAGACTGGAGTAAAGGGGTGGTAACTATTGTAGTGAGATGGAGTAGTGGAGGAGTGGATGAATGGAGTAGTGAGCTGGAGTAGTGGGTTGGATGACTGGAATGATTGGGTGGTTGACTGGAGTAATGAGATGGAGTAGTGGGTTGGATGACTGGAATAATCAGTTGGTTGACTGCAGTAGTGAGATGGAGTAGTGGGTTGGATGACTGGAATAAATCAAGTGGTTGACTGTAATCATGAGACGGAGTAGAGGGTTGAATGACTCGAATAATCGGGTGGTTGACTGCAGTAGTGAGATGGAGTAGTGGGGTGGTTGCACTGGATTAGGTGGAATATTGAGGTGGCTGAATATAGAAGAATGGTGTCTAGATGGGCGTGAGATAGGGAAGGAAAGGGTTGAGCTTTGTGATGCTTTTTCATATATTCTAGCCACACATCGTGCCCATGCCATCAAGAGGATAACCAACCTGAGTCTCTGAGCCTCAAGGTCTTTCTTGAGCTTCTCCTGTTTTTCCTTCTCTGCCTTTTGACGGAGCTGTTCTTCTTGCTCTTGTTGCCGCTGTTTCTTCAGGGCCTCTGACTGACGCAGTTTCTGCTGTTGTTGGATAGACTGAACCTCCTGCTGCAGGCGGGTTATCTCAACAGAAGAATTCTGAAGAACAGTTTAAAATATGATGTCATAAACCTATCTCCTACTTTCTCTGCAGTAAAGTAGGTTCCTTCCAGAATCAGGTAGATTTCTGCCGTGACTTTGCACCAATCATTTCTAAACCCAGATTTTGAAGTAAACGTTTTGAAACCTCATATCAGGTTAAATTTTGACCATTTCATAACCTAGGTTTATGATTTTCTACGGAATTGTCTGCAGCGTAGGGAGCTTATCAGCCCTCCCCAATTTCACCGTGCTGCTTGTTTACTTTTTCAAACAAAACCTGTGCATCTGTTTTCATCCTTCACAACAATAAGTCTTGGTCAGATTCCTATATGAATATGGTTGTTATCACACTGAGGTCAAAACAGTACCAATACGTTCAAGATGTATTAACACAACTTTTAAATAATCAGATCTGGCGTGACAAACTAGGATTCAGCATCAGCATCCATGGAAGATAACAATGGATACTGGGCACCTATTTTGTCATGAAATAACACAGGGACAAAACACTGATTCCTATCTGACACATAAATGTCCTTTTCTGATTGACTAAGCACTCTTCTATTACTTTCACTGTACCCCAATTACAAGCAAGTAGCATTTCTATGTACTCCACTTGAAATGCCAAACTCATCTGGTACTTCCTGGTAATAATTTTTATCTTGAATAACAATAAATCACATATGATTTACAGAATTCATTGATGTTTTGCAACTACATATCAATGGTAGGGAGATAACTCTAAATCTTGTTTTTCTTGCTGTCTGCAAAATCTAACAATGGCTACAAAATTAACATTGAGGTTTTCAGTAATGACATCGTTCACTGGTGCCACTGGGCCCATGGGTTTAAGTACCCTCAATGTTTGTTTTTGTTACCTGAACCAAAGTGCCGCTCATGACCAGTGAACACAACTTATAATGTACCATGAACCTAATTTGTATTGCTGTACTCAAATTACTAGAGAAAAAAGAATCACGACTAGGAACATATTTGGCCTTTGAATGATCATAGGGCTGCAGGTATAGGTTCTTGGAACCTATTTGGCATTGGGATCCCACAGGGAGTGAGCACTGGGTACTTGAGACATATGGAACAAAAGATTACCTTTAATTGAGCATTGCTTGCATCTATCTCTGTTAGTTTGGATTCAGTCTCCCTTTCTATTCGCTCCATCTCCTTGCGCAATCTTTGCACATTTGTTTTCTTTGCCTCCACACTGTGCATCACTGTGCGGTAAGTGTCCGCTGTCACACAAGCAGAGGCATATTAGCATCTTACAAGTTACATGAAAAGGCAGATCTAATTCTTCACATTCTCCACAGAGTTTTGAAACCCACTGTTCAGTCTGACAATAAACCAAAATCATTTTTTGAACTTTGTTTAATCATGTTAAAGGTCGGGGGATTTTGAAGGCTCTTTCTTCACCAGGTCAGATGGATACTTGGTCGTAGCAATGAAATTTGGTCTTAATCCATCAGCATTTGTCTCACAACATTTAGGAGACTCTTATGAACTAAATGTCACATTTGTCCCCTTCAATACTTACACATTGGTGTGCTTTGTATAGTTTGTACTTGAATTGTGAGTTGTTCCCTTTCTTGCTGAAGTCGAGATAGCATTTGCCCAAGGTCCTGCAACAATCAATAAAAGGTTCTCTTTCAAATACATGTCTACATAGCAGACTCTATTTACCACATGCCAAGTTGTTTTTACTGAGTGAGTGGAGGAAGGCAGAATGGAAACAGAAAGCGCTGATACATTATCAAAATGGAAACAGAAACTGGAAATCTGGTATGTGTCCTTTTCATGTCCTTCTACTATCTATAATAGAGACAATGTAGACAACAACTCGCAGATAAAGTGTCAGATTTGACACAAGCCACTAACTACAATGTTAAGACCTAGACTCAAAATGGAGATCATCGAATCTTGTCGATATTTAAATCAGGAAAAGTTCAATTCTTGACACGCCATACCTGTACTTCTTTCTGGTATCTGTCAATATCTGCAAGTGTTTGATCTCTTGATGTTCTCATATTTTCTATACTGGAAGTAAAGTCTGTAACACCACTCCGAACTTGTGTAATTTTCTGACCAATCTCTGTTTTCTTGCCATCCTGAATGAGAACAACAAATGACTGTTAACAGCTACTGCAACACTCTGGATTTGATCATAGTTGAAGGTAGTTAGGCTGCATAAAAAAATTGAATGATTCTTGTGCACATAATCAGTTGAACGTGTCTTCTTAAATTTTTTATGGAAAAAGAAAAGTGTGGGAGGAACATATTTTTAGTTTTTTCTCTCAGAAATACAGCTTGGGAAGTTGAGCACGTGTTAGTGAGTTGCAAAATCAGTCACACACGTTCTTATAAACATGCATTCTTATAGTGGACAAATGGATGATTGGGAAGCGCCCAAGCGCTCTATGTCTCTCTTGTCCACACGCCAGTGTTAACCAGGCTGCTCTCCTTATAGGACAGGTTTCTAGTCCCATGCTGAGCATACAGCATAGTTGCCAATGTAGCACCTTTCAGTTTCTTTGAAGCCCATTAAAACTATAGAAATTCAGCAACAACCTGATGTGATGCAGTGGTGGGATGATTTTTTCTCCTAATTCTACAGTAATATTCATGTTTCTTCCATTTATCATCATACATCAATTGTATGAATGTCCTATGTGTAGATGAAAATAACTGTAGCTACTTTGAGAGATGCTAGCTTTTTAAAGCTGAGAAACCAGTTACCCGCTGGCCAAAAGGACGCAAACAAGAGCGGATGAATCTTGCTGGTTTCAAGTAACTTTGAACTATCTTGGGTAGCAGAGACGGGGAGGAAACACATAAGCCTAGGACCCTCCATGATATGGCTAATCGTGGTCCCCTGTCTGAGCATCCGGAATTGGGAACACAAACCGTGGAAGCTGATGGTCGTACCAAGTGGGAAATAGATCTACGTCTGGACAAGATATCAGGTAGCTCATTGACTGAAATATGAGGGCAGTAACTTCCACTCTTTCGGTGATGACTGTTTGGGGCATGACAGGGCGTCGGCTATGACATTCTTCGCCCCAGGTATGTGCCTGGGTCTGGCTATAATGTTGAGAGAATTGACTAGATGGTAAAATCGAAACATCCACTGAAGCAGATGCTGCCAAGTCTACAGGGCCTTGATGATGGATATACCACACTCTAACTGAATCGGTAGATGGGACGACCTAAGTTATGCCACCCAATGCTGAATGGTCGAGAATGTCAGCTCTGCATTCCAACTCATTGATGTAAAGGGCCTTTTCTGCAGATGCCCAGCCTCTTGATGAAGAAGAAAGTGGGCATGACATGCCTCAAGGAATGCGTTGACAAACAGGTGACAATTTGGTATGAAGGACATCATAGAGATCCACCAATGAAGAAATGGTTGTAGCTGGGATTGTCCTTCTGCAGGTACGGGCATAAAAACATCTGCAGAGGGCAGGGTTACAGTTGGCCCTTGTAAGTCAGTGCTTGTGCCAACGTCAATAACCCCAGTAACTCCTGCCACTTGCGCAGAGTACAGGCTGAGTCCAATGATGACGGTAGAGGGCACCGAATTTTGTCCTCTCTATACTGGGGTACAAACAACACGGCCTGTTGTGCCAAATACCGCCCTTATGGACGGTAATCTCCGAGTTTAGGTAGATTAAATCTAGAATGAGATACCACCCGGTCATGGCAAGGTGAAATAATTCATGCTAGTAAATCACTTCAGCTTAGTGATCTGGTTCAGAATGGTGTGCCAAGAAGTTGATGTTATGTGGATCATTTCATGATCAGAATCTGCATTGAGGTTTAAAAAACGTTTCAATCTAGAAGAATCAGATGAACCGGTTCGTCAAGGTGAAATAGTTCAGTGAGAAGAATCGTTTCAGTGAAGTGAGCCATCACAGCGAAGGCAACCATTTTGATGTGGTGAATCAATTTGAGCCGTTTCAGCAATAAGAAACAGTCATATATGGCAAATTGAGTCCATGTTATGACCCAATACACCATTCAGCCTGGTGAATCCATTTGGACTGGCGAACAGATTCAATGTGGTGAATTGTTTCGATGATGTGAACTGTTTCTGCGATAAGAAACAGTCATATTTGGCAAATTGACTCAATGTGAATCAGTTCAGCAATTTTACAATGTAGATCAGCGGTGTGACCCAGCTGGCAACTCAGTGCAGTATGATGAGGTGGAATGATGAGTAGACATCTCATTACACAGTGTCACATAGGTATGGATTCGAATCCTGCATGGGACATGAGACAACAAAAATGTATGAGACAGTGCACTAACAAGTACTGTAGACATCTGACAATGCACACCAGAAAAGTCATCAACTTCCTGCAGTGGAATCTTCGAACAATGAGCAGTTAATACGGGTCATTGAATGCAGGGGGGTTGTCAGGCAATCGACAATGCTCTTTTGAAGTATAACGAGTTCTGCCAGCCAAAGGGAGAAGCATGCTTATATTTTCTAAAAACGTCTTAGACAAGGGAGCACATTCTCGACAACACATGCTCCAGGTCACAGGCCAATCCAATCCACACATAGTGAGTGGGAATCCGAGGAAAAAATTGTTAACGCTGTGTGCAAAAATACCTCATGTTTAAGTATTTAGGATATATTTCCCATGTTAACATGGAAAGAAAACTGAAAACTCTCACACTACGTCCACACAGAAGAAGAATGGTCAGTCTGAGGCAGTCACACAGGAAGATATGTGCTGCATGCTCAGCATAGTACAGTGTTCCCAGAAATTATTGAGAAAATCTTTGTTTTTTTTCTAATGATGCTAAGATTGGAAAAAGGGCTTTCACTATGCACTAAGCATACTAAATAAGGGAGACAACTCTTGAAGGCTTAGAAGGCAGCTCATTACGTCAAGAGTTATCTCCCTTGTCTGAGCAGACGGCTTCCTGTGTTGACATGGCAGAATTTACAGCAAGAGAGAAAAGAAAGCTCATTCTAGATGATTTTGAAAGGGGTGAGGCTGATGCTAAAGTGCTAGCTTGTAGACATGGTATTCCTCTGTCTACAGTATACAGAACTTTGAAGAATATTCAAACAGGAACCGGGATAGAGCACAAAGCAGGGGCAGGTCGGCCTAGGAAATTCAGTGTTGTGGATCGCCGAAGACTTGGGCAGATTGTGAGTAGGGTCAAATTGAAAAGTGTTGAGAACATCAGAAATGAAATGATTAGCAGAGGAAGTCCTCAGGTGTGCAATGAAACAGTTAGGCAGGAATTACAGAGACTTAATTGGGTGAAAAAACGTGGAATTCCCTCGCCGTTGATGAAAGATGCACAAAAGGAAAAATGTTTAAACTGGTGTCGGGCTCATGAAAATCAAGATTGGGATAATGTTTTCTTATCGGATGAAAGTTCTGTTTGGCTTTTCCCTAATTGTGTGAAAATTTGGACCAAAGATACTGTCAAACCTATCTACCAGCAACCAAAACATAGCCCGAAGTTTCACATGTGGGGTGGCATATCGGCTCGCGGAGTGACGCCATTGTGTGTTTTCACGGGAAACTTGACAAAAGAAAGATACGTTGACATTCTAAATGGTCACCTTCTTTCGACAGCACAAACATTGTATGAAGATGATTGGATTTTCCAGCATGATAATGACCCAAAACACACTGCGCGCTACACAAAACAGTGGTTGTCGGGCGAAAATGTTCAAGTTTTAGACTGGCCCAGTTACAGCCCAGACCTAAACCCAAATGAGAATGTGTGGGGAGCCATGAAGGACATAATAAACCAAAAGGGACTGAGAAATATTGAAGATATGAAGGCCGAGGTGGTCCAATATCGGGATACCCTGTCACACGATTACCTACAAACTTTGATGGGTAGTGTGCCTAGGCGTATTCAGGCATGCATTGCTGAGTGAGGAGGTCTAACAAAGTACTAAAACAAGACTGAGACTGTAAAAGGATGACGTTTTAACATGTTTATGTAAGTAAAACGCCAGAAGTTAATAAACGTAATGAGTTACATGACGCAACATGATTCTCAATAATTTCTGGGAATACTATACTAGGGGCCTGTCCTTAAAGGAGAGCAGCCTGGGGTCCACATGCATATGGACAAGAGATGCCAGAGGGAAAGTTCTCATTCCTTCCCATCAGCATCACAGCAAAAAAGAGAGAAGTGCAAATCATGAAATAGGATAAGTTTAAAAATTATTTTTTCTAAATGACAATAAAAAATTGTCACATGCACAAATAAAAGATATGTGCTGATGCCTTAGAAACATTTCACTTTTTTTTTTAGCCTTACCTGAAAGCATTATCATACTTACTACACTATTGTCCACATGCAATTGTACATTCATGCCTATAGCTAATTACCAACCTGTGTTTCACACTGTTTGAAACTTTATAACATATGTCATATTTGGGATTATACTTTCTTCATAAAGTACAAATTCATCCGTTATTTGAAACCACACCCTCAAGAGTAAGGCACCTAATCGCCAGCATACAATGTCAGCTGCCTAACCCGTTGCAACTTCCACAAAGATGAAGTTGGACAACTGGTAGTCTCATCTGCAGATTTTGTGTAGCCCTCTGATAAGTGTCAAGTTTCAGGGCTCCCATGGTCGAAATTATGATTACACAATGCCATTTAGAGAGTGGCAAAATGTAACATATGTCACATTTGGGATTACATTTCAAAAAGTGCAAATTCTAGCACTTGTTTTAGTTGAGTCCCATCCAAGATTCGCACCCACGCCTTCCGAGACAGGCAACTAATGGCCAGCACACAACTTCGACAAATACTGATTAAGGCACATTCAGTTCTTATGCCCATGTCCACTAATTGAAATATATTGAACAGCAAAAGAAACACAACTCTGTGATTTTTGTCAAGTGTTTCAATAGAAGACATGAACATGAAGGCTTACTATAATGAGATTTCATTTCTCAAAACTTGTATTTCTTTTGCTGTTCAGTATACAATATCCCAAGTAGTATAGACAATAGTGGTTCTGGCCCACGTCTAACTAACATGTGCCAGAACTGCTATTGTCTATACTACTTAACAAATCCCAATTTACATAAGTAACAAATTATGCAGTATGGGAATTCAAAACTAAATGAGTACCAGTGTAGCTGCACAATGATCTAATAGTGATCACTAATGATTTCCTACCAGTGACTCCAGCTCGCACTTCAGGTTGCTGTCTTGAGCTTTCAATGTGGCAAGATGCTCATACTCTCGTGCCTTCTCCGCCAAAAGCTGCTCCTTCCGTTGTCGCTCCCACTCCATCTGCCGTTGCCGTTCCAGCTCACGCCGCGCAGCCTGAAACATAAGCATAACAGACTTTTATATTTACTCAGGAACCATGACAGACATGTCTATATTGGTTTGTATAGTCAGTTCAACAGCCTTTTGACCAGCAAAATGAATAAAAGATAAGTCTGGATACTTCCACCTTCAAACCTCTCCATTCAAATCATACTAGTATGATTGAACAAGAATAAGAGCAGAAATGACTGTAAATCACATTCTGTGTAGCATTTACATGCTTTTGGTATATTTTCAAGAATGTCTTTACTTCAATACAAACAATATACACAAGCTGAGTGTAAAAGAAAGACAAACCTCTCTCTGTTCCATCATCTTCTGTCTCTGTTCTTCTCGCTCTCTCTCCATCTGCCTCTGCTTCTCCATCTGGCGCTCCAACTCATGCTGCCGTTTGCGTTCCTGCTCTTGTCTACAACATAACATCACACCCACAATGAATGTTCAATTAATGGTCGGAGAAAATTCTTCTCATATCACTAATTGTTTCATAAAAAGTCGTGCCAGTTTGGTCTGATGGGGCTCATTATTGTATGCTTAATAGTTAGTTGAGATTACACTCTGATCAGTTGACCAGGGTAAGCATGAAGTTTTTGTCCTTTGCATTCACTTGGTGAACTTAGTGCATTGTAAGAGCAATTATTCAGTGCCCTTCCCAGGTACCGTTAGAATAGGTCTGCTATGAATGCACAATGTGGCGCCAGAAGAGCAAGTTTTTGACTTGGATGAGACAATGGAGCATGGACAGCGAAAGAATCATAAGGGACTAAAACCCTAGATCTGCAGTTCCTAACAAGGACAACCTGTGCCCTCAAACTTTGTTTCTTTGTTTTTAAAAGCTAAATTCCATTTGATAGAGTGAAGTATTTGCAGTATTGTGACATTAATTCCAGGAGAAGTCTGGTAATGCTGTACCTGATACGTTCCCTCTTCTCATGTTCTTGTCTCTCCTTCTCCAGCCTGGCTTCTTCTTCCCTCTTCAGCTGTTCCTGCAACATTGCCCGCCTCTTCTCCAGCTCTGCCTGACCCTTGTCAAAGTTCATCTTTCGTTTGTCTTCAAATGTCACTGTAACAAATATCATGGACACTGTGCAGAACTGTGGGGCCCTCAGTCAATAAACTAAGTTTCATCAGTGTCCTCGAACAGCACAGACCATATATTATAATGCAACTTATAAAATGAAGTGGCATGACAAATTAAGTGCAATAAATATAAAGGACTGGGTAGTCATATATATTTCTTAAGTAACACATAACAGGAATGGGCATAAAAATACATGACTACTTAACTCTGACAAGTATTGTATTAATATTACAGTAGTGTATACTATCACTCCTGTGATAACTGTAGACATAATGTTTCCCCTTAGCCTCATGATTATCTATATGTGAGTCCTTACCTGGTGAAGTAAAGTCATCCTGTTGCTGGGCATCTCCATTCGCTGCTGGCTGGGCTGGTGCTATTGGTTGTGGGGGTGGCATGCTCATTCCTGTACTACTCAACAAGTCACCAAACATGTCCTTCTGGGGTGCTACAACTAAAAGCACAGATCATCATGCATCTCTTGCCAACAACTGCTTGTACACAAAATGGGAGTTAGGGTGAATATTTACCATTCCTGAAGTAAATGTTTACAAATAAGATCAAAGAACATCATTTGTTTGGGTTTTTCTTCATTTTATGCAGAACATTCTGGTGATACACAGCATTCTGTAAATACTTAGTTTGGGCTAAGTGAACCATCCGAAGAGAGCCTGATCAGGGTGGTCACCAATGACGGGTGCAATGACATGTAACCTGTATTACATTACATTAACTTTCACAACAAACATGGGGCAGTGTAGACTGTTTCAGACCTTGAATTACAACACACTACAATTGACAAACACAGATGATTACTGACATGTTGTCATTGTTTCACTCACCTGGAGCAGGTACAACCCCACCTGGTGCCCCAGGTGGGACTGCCCCTGGCTGCCCCTTGCCTCCAGTCGGGTAAAGCTCTGCTGGGAGCTTGGAGGGAAGTGGACGGCCCCCCCTCACCATCTCCAACAGATGCATGGCAATACAGAACTCATCACTGGTCAGCTTGCCATCATTGTCAACATCCGACAGGGTCCTACAAGGAACAAGATATATGTGCATGTTTAATACTAATCCAGAGTCAATACTGTTCATTGTCAATTGTCTGTGAGAGGAAATGCCTGATGAATCACTAGTTGCCATGCTAAAAATTACTACAATGGGATTGGGATAGAGAGCTTTGTGTCTGACAATCGGCTACTTTCAGGATTAGCAATTTTATGAATTCAGAATGGGCCACTGGCCTTCTATCAATAGTAAACTTCAAAATTTTTCAATGCACCATTTCAATACTATTGAGCAAAATGGCCCTTGGCCCCTGCCTTTCCCAATCCCTGTACAGTATTAATCTATCAGAGTGGTGTCTGGATTCTGCTTCATATCATCAACAACTATTACCTTAGATGAAACCGTTGTCTCAGCATGACTCAATCAACTCTTCAAACAACAGTTAACTTACCTGCGAACACTAATACTAATGATGTCAAAATCATGACCAAATAATGAAAAGATTTAAGCTAACTCTGAAAATGAAGTACACAGTGAACTAGTCAGGAAACAGGCAGCAGACACATGAAGATTAAGGTAAGTTCAAACTTATTGATTGATTGATCAAGTTTAGTTTTACACTGCACTCAGCAATATTCTAGCAGTGGTCTGTAAATAATCTAGTCTCGACCACACAATAAAATGATCAACAGCATGAACATCAATCTACGAAACTGGGATACGTTGAAAGGTCAGTGAGCTTGACAAGCGTATCGCCTTAGTTACCTCTTATGACAAGCATGGGTAAATGAAGACAAATTTTAGAATAAGATAAGGCTCACAGAGACAACAACAACACACTTATATTGCAATGAGAAAGATTACAGTAACGTTTTCCATTTGTGGCTTGGGTGATGTTGAGCTATGTTATCACTCACCATATCTGAGCCAGCATGGCTTGAGGGAGATGAGACTGCAGCAGCACAGACCTTGCTTCCACACCTGTAACAGAGGGGATTTGTTGTCATGGATACCATGGTTGCAGAAAATGGGGGTGAGTCCTTCACAGCAATTTAGTTTGTGTTATCCATGTTGTTAATACAGTCGAACCCCGTTTACCCAGACGTTTTGGTTTCACTCGAAAATCGTCCGGATAGCGAGACGTCCGGTTAACTGGATCAAACATCCAAAACATGAAAATTAAGTGAAAGGAAAAAACAGTGAATCATCATAACATATAAGTGTACCGATAATACATGGAAGGCGGAACTTAGGTTACCATTTGTCTAGTTGTCTCGGACGTCATTGTCTGGCGTGTGGAGCTTCAGATGGTAAGTTAGATGAAAAACATAAATCGATGACACAAAGTTTCTATTTTGCCTATTGCATATTCTTTTGTTAATTTTAAATGCCCTAAAAACATACGACATTGTATCGGATTTATGCTGTTTGTAGATAGTAAATTTTCGGACAGGATCACATGACTTAGATCATGTGGCAGGCTACTTTTGACTTGCATCGCGACAGATAGCAGGGGTAAGTTTATAAGTTTTACATACAGTACAATTACCGTGTAGTTTCCCTTAATCCTACTTAACATGTGTTTTCGTTACTGATGTGATGTTCTCACACGCGCCAAATCCTAATGAACAACCCAATTGACATGCGTCACTAGTGTTTTGATGGCTAATTAACCAATTCACGCCAAATGCCTTCTGATAGATTAAGAAATCACATAGTCGTGCGGTAAACTGTAATGATGTGACACATAAACATGCACGTTGCACAGATCTCTCCATCTGGATAACTGGGTCATTTTTCAATGGAAATGTTTGGGAATGGTTTGAAAATTCGCCATCAGGGTCCGGAAGCGCGGGGTCCGGTTGAGTGAGTACAATTAATGAACGTAAGTTTCGTTTCACATAAAAATCGTCCGGAAGGCGGGGTTTCCGGATATGTGGGGTCCAGGTAAACGGGGTTCGACTGTATTCTGATTGACAATGAAGACAGGGTTTATCTTTCTGGAAAGCATCTTGACATGACTAACTAATTAACATTATCTACAGCATAAACATAAAAGAAACCCAAATTACCAGTGTGCTATTGTCATTTACTTAACAGCAAGCCTGCAGTGAGTGTTACCTGTGAGATAGCCTCTCTTGTTGCGGTCATGTGAATAGAAGAGCTGTGTGTACTTCAACTTGCTCTGATGTGGCATGGCCCAGCTTACAGCTCTTGAAAAACATGACAGTGCACATGATAACACTCGGGAATATCAACAACCTGACATCGATAATCATTTCAACAGCAGACTCAGGTTAGATATCAATAACTGCATTACCACAGCACATCTGTGTTCATAACATTACATTTTCACACTGTCTGATCATGCTGATCACTGCTGATATATAACATGATAAGAGAGGATTGTGGTGGGCGAGTATTGGTACCACTCTAGTGATCCAGCGAGTTTTTGTGATCAAGCCCTCCTGTGACTGGGTGTAAATACTTCAGACTTTTTCATTATTGTCAAAACTCCTAGTGTACAGTACACAACCCTGTGCACGTAATAAAAGGAATATGTTGGTAAATGACCATACGGTTTCCACATGAATACATATACAGCAACATGCAGTAAACTTGGACAAAGTATTGTGACTGTGTGTCCCTGTCCACCCAGCTGTGAATGGGTACCTCCGAAGGAAGGAAAAAAACACAATAACTCAGTTCGGCTAGTGGCTGGTATGATCCCCAGGGAGTTGAGATTGATAATATGATGTGCTGTTGAGGTTGAAATCCCAGTGAGCAGTCTAGTTGGAACTCAGTACCATTTAAATAGATTACATTAATAATGATAATCAGATGTTAGAAGAATGTAATTACCCAACAGGCTTCATCCCTGCCTTAGGGTCGGCCACGCCTCCTGGAGCTGGCATTCCCATCCCTGAAAACACTACCACCGTCAGTCTCCACTTCATGCTTACACTCCCTCTTTTCAATTTCCAACATTTGTCAATGGTCACAATATAGAACACTTGTTTCATGCTGCCATCAAATCAAAACTTTAATTTTGTTCACACATAATGTTAATTCATACAACCATGATAACTGTGGAACATAAAGTGAAAAACAGGATTACTCTATTTATTCAAACACCATGACAGTTCATGCTAATATAAGTGAGTGGCGTGCAAGACTTCAGTTTCATGCCACACTGTAGATATTCCAGTTACATAATGGCAGTCTGTTTGAGTCTGGGCCACACAATCCAGTAATCAACAGAATGAGTATTGTTCTATGCAAATGACGTGTCAACCAAGTCAGCGAGTCTGACTATCCAATCCTGTTAGTCACCTTTTATGACAAACATGAGCTACTGAAGACAAATTCTAACCAGTAACCTTCACAGATAACTAATCTAATGAAGAGAAATAGGACATGTACACATAAATATTGAAAACAGAAAATGGAAAAATTGAAGATCATGCAAGTAACATGAAAAGCAGTTACTGTCTTCATCTGTCATACACCAAGCCTTAACCAGTAACAACACGATCATGCTGTATGTATGACCGATACAATGCACTGTCATTCTACTTTTCATTAACATTATAAGCATGTTCCATCAGTTACGTTACACAACTTATATTAACACTGACCGCACTGAAAACTAATTAGAATGACAAAAAAGTTTAAATGATAATATTTTCAATGAATACCATGTTACATGAGCATGTTTACTCCAGTTACATCAGGCAAATATTGAATATTCAAGATAATGCAAACACACAAAAATGTCAGTCATGTGTACAGACAGGCATTCTTCTCTTACTGCTTACCCACAAATCCCTGCTGTCCACCCACTGGAGGGACCCCATTGGCCATTATGGGCATCCCCACTGAGCCTGTTGTCATGGTGCCCGAGCCAAGAGAGGCTACAGGCTGCATCATTCCCATTGACATTGGGGGAGCCCCTGCCAGCAACCAAACAGTGTGCAACAAACTCAACAAACAAAACATACCAGAAATGTGTATAGATCTACAGTACAGTGTCGGGGATAATTCTAGGTCCGTATGTTGACCATATCAAACCAGTGACTGAGTAACTAGGAACATACAAGGTAGAGTGTGAGTGAGTGAAATAAGATAGGGAATGAAATGAGCATAAGGTTTTATTGTTTGAAGGAACATTCCAAGAAACAATGGAGCACCAGAAATGGTTATCTCAAATCTCACTTATGTGGGGAATCAAGCCTAGACCTTTGGTGGAAAGAGCAAATGCTTTAACCACCCCAGTGCCCAAATCCACATAGAATTACTGGAAAACTTACAATGATCAAAATTCATAGGCCATTTGGAAAAAAATCGGTTGCCAATAAGAAAAGGATGCCATTCATAACATTACTGTTGTAATGAAGAATCCCCATGAAGAATCTAACGTCATATTTACATTTCCAGCATACATCCATTAGCAATACAAGCAAAAATTCAGATTCAAATCCTAGAATCATCCCTGTAGAGTGTCAGTCATCCACATGACTTGTGCATGCTGATAGAGAATGTAACATGATACAGTGAAATAGTGAAAGGAATAACTACTTGTAAATGATTTCTTGAAACGGCAAGTTCTTTCTTCTTTCATCTAACTGAACATGCAAAAGACATTCATTTTCCTATAGTAATAAGAACATGACCACAGTTGAGGGGACTTTTTATCATGGAAATTAAACATGAAATCAGCATTATACATGTAATATTCTGCCATTTACAGACATATGAGAAATTTAGAGTAAATAGATCACAAAAAGAACAAGCTGAAACAATAGGTTTCCTTGCATAGGTCTTCCTTGCACATATGGTTTACTAGAAGCTTGTTCATCTATAGAAGAGAACATTTAACGTATCTCACCTGGCATACCCATTCCCATGCCCATTGGTGGAGGAGCCCCCATCCCTGGAGCCCCGCCCATCTGCATCCCCATTGGCTGCATCCCAAAGGACCCTATGACTGGAGATGGGTCAGCTTTAATACTGGCGGGCAGAGTCTTCGGCAGCTCGTATCCTTGCAACTTCTTTTTGATGAGTTGCATGGCAATTGAAAATTCTTTTTTATCCATTTTCCCATCATTGTTCATGTCAGCCAGTGACCTTTGATGAAAATTTCAATAAACATGTTAAAGTAATAATAAGGCCTACGCTTTGGCATACAACAAATCACAAATATTTTCATGACATACTTGGAAGCGGACTGCCAATTAAGTAGATATCAATTCACAATAGTATCATGGTAGCATTGTTTACATGACTGTTAACAACAGCAGACATAAAACCACTGCATAATGTTTTTAAAGGAGCTCATAAACAATGTTTCATCCTCACCAGATTTGACCAAGTTTCTGCATATCCAAACCGGACTGAAGGAAGAATCCTTTAGCTTGTTCACCTAGAAGAAATATATGGTTCTCTAATACTACATACCTTCTATCATACAACCTGTTTCTTTCTTGTTTAATGTTGGTTCATTGGATGCATACAGTTGAGTGACGATATGAATGACATTGTTCAGTATATTTCATTTTCCCTGGCATTTGCCACTGTCCCATGGCCAGTAAAACCAGTTGGATATCTGGAGTCAGTGCCCCTATGATTAGTGAAGTTTCACAGGGCCATAATGTAAATACCTAACTCTCTGACTCGATAATAATCATGCAAGATTATGACCTGATGAAATGTTCAACATATTAGCATAAATGCATAAATTCATCACTATTTCTTCGTTGTTTTCAAAGCAGAACAACAAGAATGTGTCTAGATGTTTCATAATATAGATGAAAATGTTCTCATGACTCAAGTATGACAGTTGAATTGTAACTCCAAAACTCAAAATGCATTATAAAGAATCACAATATATAAGGTGACTGGAATTAACCAATGCTCTGAAAACTAAAGCATTTTGAGTATCTGTTGAGTTAATTATGCATTATTCTTGATGTAACAATAATATACTATTAAAAATAGTTGGGGATATTGGATTTAAAAGACTCATAAAGGAGGAAACAGGTGATGATGAGAAATTAAGGTGAAATGTGACTATTTGTTCCTTTCCTTTGGAAATGTTTCATCTGTATGGATAGGCCTTACTTTTCTGATATGCACTTGCATTGCCTGCAAAATGGAATATACCTACTTAATTTTAATGGTATATATTAACAAATCTACATTACATCATGTTCATGAATCAGAGAATTAAACACCCATCTCCATTCACTTTTTCCCCTTTGTGGACAGCATCGGCATCTCACTTAGGCATGCATGAACATATCAATCACTCTAAGCAGCAAGAAATCAGGCGATAGCGCAGAGCTATTATTTTCAGCCAGGAATTGATTTCACATTATGGTGTTATGCCATGTAAAAGCCAACATGGTTCGAAAAGTACATACCGGACACAAATCCATTGACAGGCTTAAGCTGGAAGAACTGAGCATCATGTTTTGCACGATCTTCTCCTGTGATGCGCCAGACATCGCCACCTCCAAATAGCAAACATTAAACATTTATGACCGCCTCACCATTTGTTCACCACCTACCAGCAACTATGACAGAGTTAATGATCATGAATAATTCAATGCGTTCAGCTGAGAAAATGTGGAAAATCATGTTTCTTTTACCCAATGAGATGTTGCACAGTTTACAATGAGTCAATAACTAACAATCCTTGATTAAGAGACAATCACATACAGGTAGATAAGATGACTAACACCGACGAAGTGAACTTTAAAACATTCAGATATGCATATCAGTATAATGTAAGGAATCTATCTAGGATTTCATACACAGCCATTGGCAAGAAAACCAAGGAAAACAGGACTTTATAACATTCATGACATTGTATATTAGCACTTATTGAAACAATAACATTCATTAATTCAAGGATTTCTTACTCTGCCATTGGCCGCTAAACTAGGATTACTACTGTCTTAGATTACGACTAATAAGAGGTCTTTTAACATTCTCAACATTGTATTAGCAGTTATCACAATCACATCCACTAATGAGAAACTGGCCCTGAAACCTCTTCATCAATGTTAACTGGTCCTGATTTCTGTGAGATACATATTGACATGACTACGTCAAGTCATCCTTATACTCAAAGCTACATTAACATAAATTTTGAGTGTTTTGATCCCAGTTTCGACATCTTTATTTTTCTCACAGACTTATGGTCAACTTGTGGCCTCTGAGCTGTTCTAGATAAATCCTTCCTTGATAATTCAGAATTTCATATGCAGAAATTATACAATTTTTTGTGTGATACCAATTATACTTTTTTTAGAAACTGATCATGCCAAATGAATGAGTGAGTTTAGTTTTACACCGCACACAGCAATATTCCAGCTATATGGCGTCAGTCTGTAAATAATCAAGTCTGGTCCAGACAATCCACTATTCAACATCATGAACATCAACCTGTGCAACTGGGAACCGATGACCTGTGTCAATCAAGTGAGTGAGACAGACCATCTGATGCTGTTGGTCGCCTCTTAGGACAAGCATAGTTGCCTTTCATGGCAAGCATGGGTTGCTGAAGGCCTATTCTACCCTGGACCTTCACGGGTATGATCATGCCAAAGCTCAATTAACCATTTAAAAAACATTAATATAACAAAGTAGTAGTTACCTGCACCTGCCATGGTGGTTTTGATTGATATTCTTTGTAATATCCCTGAAAACAAGAAACATGAAAACGATGTCACATGTATCATGCACATGATGGCAAACAGCTCAATCACTAGCGAAATGATAAGCTGGCAATGTAGCATCAGCAAAATATTCAATCTTGACCTTTTTCTCATCAATCTTGCATTCCTGTCATCATGTTCAAACCAGCAATCAGTCATAGCAGTCAGATGAAGTTTTACGTTACAATTTAAACATATAAATAGGGAACAAAAAAATTTTTCAGAGCAATAAATGGTACTTTCTCCATTTAGAATTTGTTATCATATATGAGGGTAAATTATAGAAATTATGCATACCTGGTTGACGTGAGTATTTGGATGCAAAATTACAGCAATTCTATTACTGACCCCCTTGTCTACTGATAAGCACTGTGACCACAACACCGTGCTCACAACACCTTTAGCCTTGAGACCATTTGCTAGGGGTGTTGCTGTAAAATACTACAAAGTAACCATGGTGCTGTGACTCAATAAGTGGGGCTACAATCACTTTAAATACAATGGCAATATGATTGCGACGAGCTGCAAACACATATTTACACATGTCAGATATTCTTAGATATTACCAAATTAGAAAAAATACTTAAATATTTATTATGAGTTATGTGGCTTTCAACTTGGTACTAACTTAGACCAGGGCAAAGTGGGAAAAAGCACAATTTTAGTTTACTGTTTCAAGACCTGTTTTAAATATTATCTATGGTACATCTTGACATCAGCCATATTTGTTAACACAGCATTGACAAATTCAGGGCAGCAACAGTATATACATACACCAAGTATTAACTCAGGATTTTTCCTTCCTCATTGGTCCTACTGTCATGGTTATGACTATCAGTGTATTGTAAGGCACCGTTGCCTTGTACATGATGTTTAACTAACTAAAACATTACAATGACTACGATTAAGAAATTTTCAATTCAAAATGATCAAATCTGGAAAAGGGTAGAGCCACAGAAATGCTGTGGTTCTGATTACATCTCTAGTTTAAAATGTAGGGTAGGTAGGCATGGTTTTTTTTACTTTTAATGCTTTTAAAAGTAAAGTACAATCCCACAACACATTCACCAATGTGTAATTGTTTATACGATCAAGCTTGCAGCCATCATGTTATCATAGGGTCTGTATGAGAATGAGCAATATCCGTCGGTGTCGGGTAAAACATTGGTATCCACAGAGTTGTAAACTCACCAAAATAAAAAAAAATAGACAACTGGTCTGGTAACTCTTACAAGTTACCAGTCTAGACTTTCCTGTATTAAGAATAATATAGGAAGTTAAATAAGAGGATGGAGAGTACTTAATGTTTTCAAATCTGTTTCAGTCAAGGCTTTAGTCATTAAACTCAAAGTCAATGTCAGATTTGTCCAAGACCACTGGGTGTGCAACTTCTTAAAACTGACCATCCAGTTGCAAAACTGACACTGGTATCTGAAAGCTTATTTTATTCACAAGCAATAGGGTCAGCACCTAAATTCAATATTCAGTTTGGTAATCAGAACCACAATATTCGTTTTTAGGCCTGAGGCAGACAGACGGACAGATTTAGAGCACTTTGCATATTTAAATATCTTGCAACTTCATACGAGGCCAAACTGTTGGTAATCATTCTGTCAATATTACTCATGATCATGACCATGACATCTAATATACAATCGCCTTCTTCGGTTATCAGGCATATTCACAAACAGTCTCCATTTCCTTCTAACCTGTTTCACTAGTAACCTGATCAACGCTGATGGAGATTTATTCACGGAAATCTAGACTTGGGCTAGGGGGAAGTCCCAGAAACCTTGATGCAACATGTTCAAGTCACCTAAACACCTTTTTTTCATCTTTAAATTTGATTTTCATGTTAACTCAACCTGGCAGTGAGCATGATTAGAGAAAATAACATGTATGGTATAGAATCTCTGACACAGGTCACTAACTAGTACCCCTCAACATTAATCAGGTTAATGAGATACATGTACTAGCACATAGCACAGGCACCAGGCCATGGAAACGTTGATCCTTACAAAGCACATTGTTTCATATTTTCTCAGTGAAATTGATCACTCACTTTAAAAATACCTCTTGCTGCTTTTGTTAAAAAACTGGCAAAAGACATTAATATGTCATGATGAATAAACACTTTAACATTGATACATAAAACAAAGAAATGAAAGAAAAACTTGATGACACTGTTATGTATATAACTAATACTAGACTTAGATTAAACAAATAATTACAGTGAGTGAGTGAGTCACATTGGCAATATCTCAGCCATATTGTGACACAAATAATTATAACAACCCAACAAATTATGTGATCATACCACTCTGGTCCTTAGCAACTACCAGGTACTTTGTGGTCACACTCATATACTGTGAAGATGTCACAGAAGCTGATGGATCTGGATACAAATGTGCAATAACAGTTTCATTTGTTTAATCATGTTAGTAAGTGTGGCATTCAAGTCAGCAATTTTACATTACGTATAACATTTAAACCCACATCTTGACATACATCTATTTATATAGTTTATAAACAGAGAATAGTGATGGTTGAAAGTTTGTGTACCTGTCCTGTCCCCTGTATCTGAGGATTGGTAATCACACAATCTGCAGTCATACTCTGCAGTTTTGTGCAGTCATACTGTGCAGCAGTCTTGTTCACAAAGTAGAAACATTTCAGAGAAAAAATCAACAAGAACATGAACTTTCTAAAAAAATATATTCCGAAAACTAAGAAATGATGACCATTATGCCAAAATTCCACATGCTTATTATGAAATGACTTCTTAAATGATTCTGCTCCAGTTATATATAAACCAGAACCTCTGTACTTTACACACTGTTATGCACACTGTTATGCATTCCAAGCAATAATGCCAATGTTTGGAAAAAAAACAAAAACAGAACCTTTCCCAAAGTGAAAATGGTTACCATATTCTAGAAAGCTTTACTTTACAAACAAGCAATAATTATATTAACATATGTTAACAAAAATGTGAAGCCATTAATTACTCTGAAACATATATACATAAAAATTCACATTCCAAGTTAACTTGCTGACTCTGATTTTGAGGAACAAATTAATGTATAGTCAAATAGCCTTCAATCAATTATTCCCTATGAAACTGATTCTATTGATGAAATCAGCAGCAGCATTTTTCAGAGGTGTAGTTACTAATGTTAGCTTTCATACTGAACTTACTACATATTTTCACACCAAAAAGTCTTACAAATCAGGGATTCATACAAGTTCATTTCCATTGTGTGATTGGTGGATGGATTTTATTTTTCGAGTTTACTACAAAGATCACCTTCAAACATGAATCGAACCCTTATGTCCCTAGCCCCAGGGCAAAATCACTGTAATCAGTGAAAGATGCTGAAGGCATGTATGAGTTCAAAATGTTTGGAAAAAAATATATGCGCAACAGAAAACCAAGGCATAGTCTTGTATGTTTTCATTCTTTAACATAGCAGCAGGGCAGTCACTGTCACCGATTGTATTACTGTATCAGTATCAGAGTGTGTCGAAATTAGGAGACGTGTTGCAGATCAAAAGTAAACACGGTTTGTGACCTGGTCTGGTTTGCCATAGACTCTGAAAAATGTGATGCAAACATTCAAGCAAGGAAAAGTTACAGTGTTTCATTAGAAAACCTACCCTGTTTGATGTTTGATTATATTTGAGCATCCATACGATCGATGTTGGCCAAGTTCCAGTGGTGAGAGGCGGTAGCCATATTTCCGGTGTCACAAGTGTCGTTTTCGGATTCCTTTACACGCCAGTGAATATCAGATGTCTAAATGCAGTTAGCAAGAGTGTCTGTGAGTAAAAAGGAATCTAAATCCACGTCGGGTCGCTTAGAATTTCGCTAAATGTCTTTAAATAATCAAGTAATTTCTTTAGCTGACATCCCCTGTCTGCATCAATTGGCGCAATGCACTCTGGGTAGTGTGGGCGTTCCTCAAAAGCCGGAAGCTGTGTATGTGGTCGAGAACAATCAGCACTGTCATGTTTTGATCCTCATTACTTTGATTTCATGTAAATAACAAGTTGTTTTCAATGAATGTTTGGGAAAGTACAGTTTGAAACAATTATATTTTTCCTATCAGTAAATGTTTTCAGTGATATTTATGCGGCAGAACTGCAAAATGACAACGCAAATCTTGATCATGAAACGAGCAATGCTTGCATGTGTACTTTATATGAACATTTCGACACTAATATGTAAAAAGAAAATAAATATAAATGCATTTAACTAACTAAAACTTTTATGGGATGCAAGATTTGTTAGTGCTGCTTCTCCTTGAGTGACAAGCAAAACTTGTTCAATAATTACTTATGTTGAATTATGTTAAATAATTACCTGGATTAAAGTATGATGTCAAGATGATGAATAACATTCTGTTTTCTTTCCCCATGAATATGCTCAATAAAAGGCGATTTTTGACTTGGTAGCTGTTGTTATTATGGCTCAAAGAAAACAGTACTGTCCAGTTGTCGTTACCTGCAGGTAGCGATGGTATATGACCTCATGTACAGTGAAACTTTGAAGTCTTTGGGAATACACAAGAGTGGATTTGATTGAGGATACTCAATCCACAGCAAAGCTACTTCTTCTCTACTTCTTCTTTTCAGTTAGATGCAGGTTGAACTGATTTATTAAATTAAGATTTTGTCATTTACCACCTGATGTTATCAATGTTAAGTTGTAAATAATCATTGAGATTATTTTTTCAAATGTTCATTTATCTGTAAGGAGGCAATCATGAGGTGCATCAAGAGAGCATCTTCCCAGGATGGTAATGTGCCAAAGTTTATTCTTGAAGACAATGTGAGTATGATTACTTCTGAAAATATTTGGTAATGATCAACAGTGAATGGTTACTGTTTATCAGTGAGATAAAGTATCATAGAAAACTGCATCTTGAAGGGACTGTATCAGTTCGATAACTGTTATAACAGTTAGGTAACTTGATAGCTTTCATGTTTTCTCTTGTAAAGAAGCTGTAATGATTCATCCTTTAGATGTTGTGAATGATTTTATATATGTGAGGTTAATGGTAATCATTAACTGCTAATAGGTATATTTGAAAATATTTGTTTTTTCCAGGAACCACGTCCTAGTCCATGCAAGAACGAACTGTTAATTCAGGTGAAAGCCTGTGGCTTGTCACTCATAAATCATAAGGTAGGGCTGCTGTTGTCATCACAGTGATGTAACCTGTCAATCACATGTCACTCACTTGTCATAGTTTAGGATAACCAGCTGTTTTGCCTTTAGTGATAGTTTATCTCACAGAAATATCATGGATGTTAAAAAAGTAAAATTAAGAAAAACATTGTACAATTTAACTTGAATATACCCCACTATCCGTATAGACAAATTTTGGTGGTATGTCTAGCGTGTCACTATATTCAGGGTTGTGGTATATCCAGGGTGGACAGTACACATACTCCTTCTTGAAACAATATGATCCAGGTGTTCATGTACATCTAAAAAGACCTTTCCTCATTTGCTTCTGCAAATTTGCAAGTTAGATGAAGAGGATGACGAAATATGAATTAAAATAAAAGATATACTAAAAACCATCCCTGCGCATTTAAGCATGGCTGAAATGGTGCATTAGTTATTTATTCATGATTTCTTCAATGTGTCCCTGGCCATACATATATGTGTTATTGTTTTACTTGACATGCTAGTTTTATATTCATATCTGTGATACTCCAGTGTTTTTACCCGCAACAGGTTTTATTCTTCAAAATATTCTCATAGTTTAAATTGTTTTTGTCACAATATGGTTGAGATATTGCTAATGTGTCGTTAAATATTAACTCACTCACTCACATGTTATTTTTGTTAATTTCCATAGAACTTGAGTGAGATTTTCAAGAAGGAGATACGAGAATCATATCCAGTAGGCCAGGATATATCAGGGATAGTTACAGAGATAGGTGAGGGGGTCACAAGCTACAAGCCAGGTGATGCCATTGTTGGTGAGTACTGAACATGTGACTTGTCCTGGATACAGCAAGGGTAACTACAGATAGTGGTCAGATGGGGGAACAGGTCACACAGGTGGGAAGGGGTCAAATGGGGAAGGGGAGACGCAGTTTGGAGGGCATCAGATGGTGAATGGTCTCAGTAGGGAGGGGTCAGATGGTGAATGATCACAGTTGGGAGGGGTCAGATGGTGAGTGATTACAGTAGGGAGAGGTCAGATGGTGAAGGATCACAGTTTGGAGAGGGTCAGATGGTGACTGGTCACAGTTGGGAGGGGTCACATGGTGAAGGGGTCACATGACTGGGAGAGGGAGTCATACAATTGGAAAATCAGTTATACATATGAGGAAAAGATTGCACAGTTTTGAGAGGATGTTTCGATATTTTTGCTCAACTCAGGTTTGGTTGTGCAACGCTGACATGTAGTTCATTTATTGACACCATTAAATTTTGTGCTGGGAAAAAATTATAATAGAATCATAATGGAATAAATTATTCTATTTTATAGTGAGTGAGTGAGTGAGTTTAGTTTTACACTGCACTTAGCAACAGTCATGCTATATGGCGGTGGTCTGTAAATATGCAAGTCTGGACCACATATTCCAGTGACCAACAGCATGAGCATTGAACCTGTACAACTGGGAACTGATGACATGTGTCAACCAAGTCAGTGAGCCTGACCACTTAATCCTGTTAGTGGCCTCTTACGACAAGCATGGGTTCCTGAAGGCCAATATTCAAACCCAGACCTTCATGGGTATAGTGTTCCCCCTTGGCACATTTAGGAGGGCGCAGCACCCTGCCCTTTGACTTTTGCGCCCTGCCCTTTTTATTTTGCGCCCTACCCTTTTTCACTTCAAACGCAGCCGTTTACTATGACGAGTGTGTATTTTCCAGATTTGAAATGCTTTTTTCGAATTCTAATCTTAAAATACAAACTGAGAAGAGTAAAAACGAACTTTAGAACTGAAATTATAAGACAATTTGACTTCTTATACATTTTGTTGTTTTTTAAATAATCCTCACTAACATGCCCTTTGAGGTTATGAAGTGCCCTTTTCCATGAATTTACCCTGCTCTTTCTGAACCTTACGGGGAACACTATGGATATTTATGTTAGAACATATCCTGCCTGATGTTATGCACTTTCACTTGTTCTTTCAACTGTGTAGTGGACACAAACTGAAATGAAGTTTTCAGCCTCTCTGAAACAGCTTGTCTGAACAATCCCCTGCTCCAATTAATGATGAAGGGCAATTACTTGAATTTCATTGAGAGCATGCATATATGGTATAGCAAGTTCTGGAAGAACGAAGGATAGATACTATGAACACAACTGACAAGAAATCTGAACAGTCCACTGCGAAGGCTTGATGTTCATATGGATCACATTTCTGTGTGGAAGAAGATGTTTTATTCTCCTTCAGACTGTCATTTCATTGAGAATCTTTGTCACCTGTTCCAGTCCTCAAATGTCAGTGTAGGCCCCTCCCTCTGTACTGACTGTTCAATCTACACTTGTACACCAACCCACTGTCCTGGATCGTTCACTCCCCTGATTTCTCAAGATTCTGCAATGCCTCTTGGATTGTTGATCCCTTCAGGCTTGGGGACCACAACTGATTCAATGGTCCCTGCAACATGGTCCAGTCAGATCTCTGCTGTGTCTCACTTGCCTGGCCTATTTACAGACTTTGTGATTTTTCTCTTCACATCTACTTTGTGATTCTCTTTGATATCTGCTATGGGATCAACAGCCACATTGTCCTGCCCTCAAACCTTGCCCCAAGGATTGTCATTCCCTCTATAGTCGGTGATCGCTATCATTTGGGGACTTCTTATCTATCCTTTGTCTCCAGTTTGTAGACTCCTTCTCAGGAGATCTTTCCTATCCCAGCATACGAAGGTCTCTCAACTGTCCTACTTGCAGCTGAATATGTTAACACTTTGTTCACGAGCAGTGGTGTGTTTGGATAAACCCTACAGAGAGGCTGGAAACTGTTCAAGAATGTTTCACGTCGGTCGAAAGAACAGGCAAAAGTGCATAAGAAGAGATATATGTTGTTAATATACAAATTACGATAAACGTTTCAGTTTCTTACTGTGGAGTGGCGTATCAGATGACTCCTTTCTGTCCACATTGTTCGATGTCCTTTTAATACTCAAATCAGTTGACAGATTCAATGTTCAGTTGTATGTTTCAATCATAATTCTGTTCTACATATCCAGCTGTAGCATTTTGCTAAATTTAAGTTTGCTGTGTGCCGGGATTATATGTGCAGGCATGTAGAAGTGCAGAGTACTTAAGAATCACTGTTTTTCTCTGTAAAGGTATTCTGCCTTTGGACAGCCTGTATTCAGGATGTGGGGAGTTTTGTTGTATCAGCGAGTACGATGTGGTAAAGAAGCCATCTCAACTCGCCTTTGAAGATGCAGCTGCAGCTATTGGTGACTGTGTCAGTGCATACACTGCACTGCATTACCATGCAAAAGTGTGTGCAGGAGATACACTACTGGTTATAGGGGGCGCTACTGCCGCTGGCAATGTATTGGTTCAGCTTGGACAACGCTGGGGGGCAAAGGTGAGTACATATATGTGAATAATTGATGTAATTGGTATTCATATAAACAAATCCGATGTTGTTAAGAAAAGAGATAATTTTGGAAGAAGGTCAGTCTAAGTAAACTTATCCTCAGTACTTTTCAAATGTTCACTTCACAAAAGGCTCAAAGGTTACCTGATGCGACCTTCTACTAGGTCTTGTTAGACTCAATGGTGGAGTGTAATGAAATACCCTGAGACTAAGTTTACTTAGACTTAGAAGAAGGTTTAAGTGATGTGTTAACATTCGTAGATAATTAGGGGCTGTGGCATAGACTTGTGGTGAAAGCATTTGCTTGTCATGCTGGAAATTCCAGAGATTGAGGATTTGTACATTCTCTTTAACCCATATCTGGTGTACCGCTTTGTAATATTGCTGAAACATCGCCAAAAACCATACTTACACTCAGCTTACTGTGTTTGGTTGGTTAGGCAAGATGTTCGGTTTTTCCTTTATGACACAAAGTTTGATTAGCACAACACACCATATTGTAATTACAGTAAGTAATTAAGTAAGATTTTAACCTGTGTATCTGTCAGCATGTTAAAATTTTAGTTATATTCAGAGGAATTATAAGATTGTTTGAGTGCAAGAAGACTGTCTTTAATGGTCCTGTAGAGTTGAATACATATCACATACTGGGTAAAGGCTGGGTATAGTAACATAAAATGTGAGTCAGATATCCCATTTGGGAAACTATGCCATTTGATGCGCACATGGCCAAATATTGGCACCAGACTTCATGCATCCATGTAACCATGACTGAGTTTAACCATAAATACTCACCAGTACAGTGATGGAGAAGGTCATGTGGTCTAGTGAAGCCCTACAGTAATAAAACAGTGTGCATGTAAGGCCAGACAAATTTTATTTCTGCCTGTTGTATTTTTTCATGAATGAGAAAAAAATAGAAAAGAATTTTCCCCACTTCATAAAATAAAATCCTAATATTTTTATTTGCCAAAAATGTAAAATTACAAAAAGGGTTTTCATTAAATTGTTTCTTGTCCCATATACACTTCATAAATTACCAAAAGTAAAATAGTTTGACTATTTAGAAGGAATATTATTCTGATTGATGATTTTATTTTTATATTTTCTCCCTCCTGCATTTAAGATTTCTGAGAACAAGAATCTGTAAAACAGAAATAAAATTGGCCTGGCCTGAGTTGTCAGTGCAGCTATAGCAATACATGATCTATCTAGACCACATGCTGGTACAAATCTATTATTCTGTATGTGAACAGGTGCTTGCAACATACAATACCCAGGCAGAAAGGCAGCACTTGGAGGGAATCCAGCCACCAATAGGTGAGTGTATGGATCGCTGTGTCTGCCTGTACAAGTCTCTATCTGTATGTTGATGTGTATCTACATCTGGTTTTGTGTGAGAGTTTCCAAATTCATGTGTAAATCTGTTACTGTATGTTGACATGCAAAAACTCAACATCGAGTCACAACTACCGTAATATCAGATATTATGTTTCTTATTTTCATACATTGTAGTTATTATTATTATAGTTACCATGTAATTTGTAAATGTAAGTATGGTATATATGTCTCTGCTCAGCCCAGGTGATTGAGCTCAACAAACGAAACAACATCTTGGTAAGCAGTGTGAAGGAGGAGACCGGAGGAGTTGGTGTGGACTGTATCGTGGATGATGGGGGTGAGTCCGCACACAAGAAGGGTGGGGGGTGAGTAGACTGTCTTGTGGATGATGAGGGTAAGTACATACACAAGAAGGTGGAGGTGGTGAGTAGACTGTATTGTGGATAATGGGGGTGAGCCCATACACAAGTAGGTGGAGTGGTGAGTGGTGAGTGGTGAGTAGACTATTGTGGATGATGGGGGTGAGCCCATACACAAGTATGGGGGTGGTGAATAGACCGTATCGTAGATGATGGGGTGAGGGTGGTGAGTGGACTGTATCATGGATGATAGGGGGTGGGGGGATGGTGAGTAGCTTGTCTTGTGGATGATGAGGGTAAGTACATACACAAGAAGGTGGATGTGGGGGTGGTGAGTAGAGTGTCTTGTAGATGATGGGGGTGAGCCCATACTCATTTGGTGGAGGTTGGGGTGGTGAGTGGACTGTATCGTAGTTGATGGGAATGAGCCCTTACACAAGTAGGTGGGGTGGTGAGTGGACTGTATCATTGGTTATTGAGGTGTGTCGGGATGGTGGGATGGTGAGTGGACTTCATTAAATGACAGGTAGATTTCTGCCTTTCTGATTGGCTCACTTGGTCACATGACAGTTTTGACGCTAAGCAATGTCATCTTCACTACATTGTGAAAGGTTGATATGACAATCCAAACACCTCCCTTGGCTAGAAATAGATTTGGGCTATTCCAGATGGGAACTCTGCACTGTGTCCGTCACGCTAGATAAAGAAGCGATTGGCATCGTTTCATCCCTGTGACTCTGTTGGTTTAGAGTTATGTCCTATCTTTATCAAAATGGCAGTAAGTAAGTAAGTAATAAAAGAAAGAAAGAAAGAAAGATATTCACCTTGGCTTCACCTCAGTGAGGGGTCAGTCGATAAATCATTGGATCAACCTCACAGGAAGGCAATAATTGTAAAATATCGTTGCTCATATGGTCAGTTCACAGCAATGAGGCATGATGGAGTGGATTGTTTTGTGGATGATAGGTGATATCATACTCAGGAAAATGAAGATGGCAGTTGGGAATGGACTCCAGGAACTGCTCAAACACTAGAAAAGGAGATTATAAAACTAGTCTCAGAATAGCCACCATATGACCTCAGCATGACCTGGGGTTTATAACCTTTGTACCATTTGTTTCAGCTTGTATGTTTACAACAGAGGAAGACAAAGCTTTAGTTGGAGAAAATTACAAATTTCCAGTTCCTCACAAGTATGACATCATTTCTTGTCTGGGATTTGCTGGGAAGTGGATCACCACTCAACCAGATCTTCAGGTGAGTTATCCATTCTCCATTCCATATCAGCAGCAGTTTTCATGTCTCTGGGATCCATCTAGTGATCTACAGGAGAACGTCACCAACCTCATCTTTGGAGACAAACAAATTTTAACTGGGTAGACAGGTTGAATTTTGGTTTTTTGATTGGTTGCCATTGTATGAAAACAGTGTGGGTGGTTGTTCACAATACTGATCACTGGATTGTCTGGTCCATGTTTTTGTCATATTGCACACAGCACCTGTAGTCTGACTTATGTTGTGTGTGTCCTCTCTCTGCAGCTGGATCCCCCGGACTGTCAACAGCTGCTCCTCCGTGGTGCTAGCGTCAACTTCCTGTTTCCCCCTGCCTGGACACTGGCTAGTGTGCAACAGGGCAGATATCAGCGTATCCTTACTCACCAAAAATAATGCAAAATTTGTTCACGTCATTTCATGTTGTTGTCGTTTTATTTTTCATTTCGTTGGCACATTCATCGCTATAAATATTTTTTGAATTGTTTCATGTGAGAGAAAATATAACGAGCCTCGCTCAGAGACCTAGAGCCCTAAATGTGGAGCAAGGATGATTGATTTAAACATTGTTCAGACTCACCAAGGAAGAGAACTCTTTACAGGTGGCTGTCCATTGATCTTACTTTGATAATATTTCAAAGAGGTTACACCTTTCAGCCATGGTCTGCTTATAATGTTATGATCACATACAGTATATTTGATTGTGTTTACAAATATGTAACAGTTCACTAATACTTTCACCATGTTTGTTTACCTGTGAAAATATGGGTTGGAATTGGTCTTCCACAACCCTTGCTTGTAAGAGGCGACTAATGGGGTCAGGTGGTCAGTCTCACTGACTTGGTTGACATGTGTCATGATAACCAAATTGCGTAGATCGATGCTCATCTTGTTGATTGTCTGGTCCAAACTATTATTTACAGATCTCCACAAGCTGGAATACTGCTGAGTGTGGCGTTAAACAACTCACATCCATCCTACCAACCACTATTTTCATTTTGGCAAAATGTTGTTTGTAGCTGTATTTTGTGAAGTGAACATTTAAATATTATGTATTCTCCTTAATGACAACAGATATATTATTGGATGCTGTAGATAAACTAGACAAGGGAACAGTCAAGTAAGTACTGAATTACAGCCTTAATTGTATATTGAGAAGTTCACTGCATCTACAGATTAAATAAAGTGACCTGCGCCTCCTTGCACAAAGCTCTAAGGTGATCGGAAGTCACTAAAGTAACCTTAGCGCAATGTTAAAGATCAGTCTAAGTAAACTTAGTCTCAGTACGTTTCACTACATTCTACTACTGAGTCTAGCACAACCTAGTTGGAGGTCAGTCTAACACAACCTAGTTGGAGGTCATGTCATGTAACCTTTGAGATTGACCGATCGGAACACGTTACCAAATCATGAAAGTGGACATTCACACATACCGTACACAACACGTGTAATGCCCATGGAGCATGCTACAATACTGTGATTAGTAAGTAAACATGTCACTGAAAATAGTGTTTTTGGCAATGTTCAAGAATGTCAGCTTGTGGAAATATTAGCTAATGGTAACCATATCATCAGAAAGCCCTAAGCATAATTACTGCAGGTCAAATACCCGTGTTTTATGCTGATTTTCGTTTATTGAGGGATCAGTGTCAGTGACTAGCGAAGTTTGTAAGTCCTGCCAAACCCTAAACAGTAGCCGTTATCTGAATGGTTAAATCCGTTCAGTCTTTTCATGTTGATTTGACGGTCATAGGTCGCTGAAAGGTTACCTGATGCGACCTCCTACTAGGTTTTGTTAGACTCAGTAGTGGAGTGAAACGAAAAGTACTGACACTATATTTACTTAGACTGTGTTTAATCTTAGTAAAGGTAGCTTCATGAAAGGAGACCCTGGTTTAAATCCTACTGGAAGGACAGTTTGCGTTGTCAGTGAGCACTGTCCTTTGTCTTTGCAGAGTTACTTCCCTTAGGCTAGTTAGAGCGCCAGATAAGGCGCATATTTGCTTATTTTACTCAATAAAAATCACATTTACTCAGTTAATTTCAAGTCTGGCATACAAAAACGCATCAGAATCACTTAAAATCCAGTTGGTCTGTAATACCTTGCATACTTTACTCAGTTGACTAAACTGACTTACGTATGATTCGTCATGGCACCCAAACAGTAAACAGCATTAGCTAATGTTAGACGATGCCTGTATATACATCTACTAGTAGCCACTGTCCAAGGTTTACTCTAATAGTCACATGACTTCCATGTTCAGTATTTAGAAATGGCTGCCCATTGTTTGGCAATATGACAATTACTTAAAACTTTTAGCCAATGTACTCAATAAGGATAAGAAGGTCTGTGTAAAAGTACTCAATTCTTTTAACAAGTGGGAGTATACAAAATGCTAGTTTCTCCTCAACAAATGCAATTACGCATACATAAACAGACATGGGAGTAAATACTCAATTGCTTGGAAAATTATCTGGAGCAGCTTGGGCTTGTAAGAATCTATGACTATAGGTCCGAATTCTTACTGCTGCTCATTTTTGGTTTTTTTTTTGTGCCATGAATGTGCTTGGAGTTTCATCAAAGAGATCAATATCTAACACATGCATCATCTTTAGGATAACTCCGAACCATGAGATGAGATGCTATGATTTCCAACCCAACTTACTGGTCTTCAAGCAAATATGGGGCAACAGAACCAAACACACAATTCAGGAACTTGTTTTTATCATGAAATAGAGCAGGTGACAGTGTGGGTTCACTTCTATGTTGTAAGCAGACCTTGCAGCAAACTTCTGATTCAACTTAATTCAGTGATCCAAAGTGATAATGTGTCTATGGTCTCTGGCATACAAAGAATTCATACAGGGTCACAATACAAGTTATATTTGTTTGCAGAGATCTAGTGTTAGTAACCAAGTTTCCAGTTGACAAAACATGTTTTAAACACTATATACATACATAGTTTGTGGTTTCAGTATGAACTAAAGCCCAGATTATTTTCCAGTTGGTTTGAAAGTTTAGCAGGAAGCTCTCATTGGAGCTAAATACAAAGAATATGGATCGTTTTTAAAGCCAACAACCAGAAATCATCAACTTTTGATGTTTAAGATTTAAGATAGTATGAAATCCTCCTACAGCAGTTCATGAAACATATTACTTTCAGGTGCAAGATTGCGCGACTTGTGACCATGGATGATGTGATGGAAAGTCTAAAGACACTGGACGAAGTTCGAGTTGGCAAAGTTGTACTTAAGTTTTAACTAACTGCTATAGCTTTCATGAAAGTCAGTATCATGGTGAACGTGCAGGATGTAAAGTGTAAAGATGGCAACCAATTAGATACATTGATGTGGTTGCCTTGCCTGGATACTCCAAGCAAAGGATGACTCTCCACAAAAAACAAATGTCCTTTCTACCAGTTTGAAGTCCTACAGTTTGGAAGAAGACAAGAAGTTTGAATTGCTTCCACAGCTGTTACATGAGAAATACTGTCAGTGCAATATGGACATTTGTTTTGCCATTCCAGCTTTACATGAATAAAATCATTTTATTAGATATATCACTGAATCAAATTCAGAGATTTTCTCATGTTTTTTTTTTTTCATATGATGGCTATTACTTGCATTCTTGTTCATAAAGATATACCAGCATTGTGACCCACGAAGATTCAGGGCAGAATAGGTTTTCAGCAACCCGTGTTTGGCAATAATGGCGACTACGAGGCTTGGTTGACACATCATTGGTTCCTGATTACACAGATCGATACTCATGCTGTTGATCATCAGACTGTCTGGTCCAGACTCGATTATTTAGACTGCTACCATTCAGCTGGAACATTGCGGAGTGGGGTGTAAAACAAAACTTGCTCATTCATCAGCAATATATTTACAGATACTTGAATACAACAAAACAAAACCACTCCCAATGAGCTATTCTGTACACCCAATTTTTTTGTACAATGCTGTGAACCTAGTATCTGGAATCACAGTATTACAGCACTGTCTTTAAAATTCTTACTTGCCCAACCATTTGCAACAGTCTATTTTCATCTCTGATGGTCAAATTTCAAAAGAAGCCTGTACGGCGGTCTGGTAGATATTTTTACCCCTAACAGTAAATATTTTATATCAGACATGTTGTCTTGTTATCAGATTGACATGTTTATAGCATTATGAAAATTATGTAAAACTACTTACAGTGGGACAGTTCATGTTATGATTACCTATCACAACATATGTACTTTCAGTATTCCTAAAATCGGTGCATTGCCTGTTAGTAGTAAGTAGTTTATTGCAATCTACAAACAGTGAATGAAGCTTGCTTGAGTTGGAAATGGCAGTCGCTCTTGTAAAGCCACAAGATGTTAAGGAAGTTTGTCAGGTTTCTTGCAGTAAAGTTTAAGTTGTCAGAAACCTGAATTTATTTTTGTTTTGATTGTTGATAACCAAACAGGCAAGTGTGTAGCTGGACTGGTAAGTCTTCTTTAAAGTTACTAATCCAGCTGTCTGCTTGTAAGTTTGGGAGACTTAAACACTTGATTACAGTGTATACTGTATACTAACTTAAGATCATGCAAGTAGTGATACTCTCATACCAGAACACTACTTTTACATCCTTTTAATCACTGAAGAACATCAAGTCTTCCTCCTGCAACTGCCACTTGAGTTTTTTGTGAGGCTTATCACTGCTTTCATATTATGTCCATTAACAAGTGTCTGTCTGGACTATTGACAGCTAGACCTCCGAGATACCACTCAATCAACTTGAAACCCAACTTGGATAAGTATTCTGGCTCCAAGATGACCACTCCTCATCATATCCCATTTATGCTGACAGCCAGGCAGCTAAACAGCAAGCACCATCCTTTGGTGTTGTTTGGTATAACACAGTCAAGAGTCAAACCACCAACCTGTAATCTAGAAATATTCGCTTGTCCATGGAGGCAAATATTTTGATTTACCAGAAGCATAATGTCTGCAGAGCGAAAAAGACAAAAATGCATTAAGTACATGAAGGACAATGGGACAACTTTGTGTGATGAATGTTTAATTTCTTGTTGGTCTTGTTGCACTTTTTACAGTACCAAGCTAATGTTACCTGTGCAGAGCAATCTTGATACAAACTATACACAAACAGAACAGTCACTCTAGAATCATGGGAGTTTATACAGCCTCCTTGATCAGATTTGTGTATGTCTTGATCTTGGTTGCCATTGACATATCAACATACTTGTCTCCAATGTTCACTACCATACCACCGATGATGGAGGGGTCAACCTGAAACAATTAAGTGCTCTATTATCACTCATCACAGATTCATAGATGTGATGAACTATTCAGACAAATAGCTCTTTTTAAAGCTGATGTCTTGTAGTGCACAGCATCTACACATCACCTCCAGCATCCTTGTATGTTGTGATCCACACTGAAGTTTAGACAGTCTTTCAGACTGCCAGGCTGAGTGGAACTGACATCATTGTGAACAGCATTTCAGTTATGTTATAATGTATATGAAGGAATTAAGGTATTACACATTAATACTTAGCTGAAAACCATGAGCATGGTTTCTGTATGACAATCAGAGAATATAATAAGGCTGCATTGAGATTCTCTGAGACCCTGTCATTCAACTCTGAGGATCAAGTAAGTTGATCCATATTGATTTCAGTACGAGTCCCTCTGGAGCTATGATCACTTTGTTTTCTGACACATCTAAACTTTTGTTAACTACATGCATTCCTTTCAGCAAATCTGATGTCCATTTTCCATTATGGATAAACTTCAACTGTAACCAGTAACCCCTTGAGATGTCACTACAATACTACCCATGCTGATTTCTCTGGTAAACATCTGCCAACAGGGACCCAGTAAAAATACAGACATGAAATCCAAGATGAAAAGTCAACAGAAGTGCCCTCATCCACCAGGAAGTATTTTGTAATGATCATTCTGTTGTACATTAAACAAACCACTTATTTATTTCTGGGTAATACTCACCACAACTTCCAGCTGGATTGTCTCCCCTTTGGTCAGGAACCCTTGAAGAGCATCTTTCAGTTCCTTTAAACTGGCATTATCTAGTGCCTTGAAATGTTAAAAAATTTCAACATTAGCTAGTGTTTCAAACAAATTCAACAGAGACAATTAATATAAACATGATAAAGTGTGCATTTATATGAATTCCTTCTCTTAAACACATATTGTCTTGTTCAACTGCAGCACAAAGAAAATACAAAGAACATTTTAACTCTGTTTACCAATGGTATCCCACAAGGAATCACTGTATGACTTCAGTAGAAAAAGAACCCTTAAGAAACCAAAGATACAAAAGCAATTTGATGAGCTTGTAAACAGTACGACAGACATTTCACATGGTTTCTTGTCCAAGGTTAAAGTTAACTGGACAGCCCTGCCAGGATCAGTAGTATGTACATACAGGAGTTCAAATATTTTCTTAAAAAGCCACTTGCCACAGGGCAAGTGACTTGAAGAAAGTAAGTTGTCCTGACTAATTCTCCACTTGAACTGATTTCATTACATAATCAACAGTGATAAATAGCAAACTCTACTTTATTTTGAGCAAATATGAAATGAAATCCAAGTTTGCAGTTTGAAATCATAAGTGGAAACTAGTAGCCGACAGACAAGTAAGATATCATTACTTGATTGCCCGAAATGAAAACTGACATGTCCTGGGCATTGGGCGATGGGATTTTTTAAGCCCTTATACAATAGTAATACATTTAGCATGACTGATGCAGTGGGTTAGCCCCTGGTCCTCACCTTGGCTGTTGTGACTTTGCAGACCACCTCCCCTCTGTGGGCACTCATGATCTTGCCAAATGCAGAAATAACTCCACCAACCTTGCTGATACGACCATTCTCAGCCAGGGCACCTGACACACAAGATTCATATATTCAGAATATCTAACTGTGAAACTAAGGACCAACAACAGTATTTAATAGTAGGTGGTGTAGTATAAAAGTGAAACATAATTATGTTATCAAGGAATAAAAATTTCAAAATGAGATCCAATATTCGTCAGTTTATTAAAATAAACATGAATGTTATTTACAGAAAAAATGAACCATGGAGCAAGCCACTTTGAAAAATATTTCAGGTAACTCACAACATGACAGTTGAACATGTTTAATGTGTGAGGCAACCCGCTCATGGATGTGTAAGTGGAAGTCAAATATATAACTTTTATTATAAGTAAATGAGTGATTTTAGCTTTATGATTCACTCAGCAACATCCAAGCTATTATGATGGTGGTCTGTAAATAACTGACTCTGGATCAGACAATCCAGTGATCAATATTGATCTGTGCAATTGGGATACGATGACACGTCAGCAAGTCTGACCAACCAAACCCATTCGTCACATCTCAAACAACTTTGGGTCACTGAAGATCAAATTTGACCTGAATCTTCATGGGTCTATATAAGTGAACACGACTAACCGAAAAGATTCAAAGTAAGAGGTGAGACATTCTGTTTCTTGAGGACACCCTCCAGTACAGCTGAAACCCAAAACAAACTATGTGCACAAGCCATGACATGGTTATAACTGCCTAATGGAACAATTATGACCAATTCAAAAAGACAAACCAAAATTCCACCTGCCCACAAACAGCAAGTGTTTACAAGGAAAGTTTGAACTCAGTTGGCAAGATGCTGATTTATGTTACATTCAACACTACCCTGGTCATCTCATGTATATAATTGGACCAGCAAAACCAGTTATATATGCATGAGCAGGTTGTTTGTGTACAATGACATTCCATTAGTAAAACCCAATCCTCATTTCATTTGCTTCTTTAAACAAGCATGACTTACAGACGACAATCTTGCAGACAATCTTTGGAAAAAGACATTGCTATATTCTAGTAGTATGATTTCAAGAGCTACCTTTCTTCTCTGCCCTCTTTAGTGAGGGGTTGGCGATGAAGTCAGCCAACTTCTTGTCTTTTTGCAGTAATTGCTGAAAATAGTAACAAGAAATAGTTGTACAATTTTGTAATATCCCTGAAGTTCAATTATATTTTATGCTGTTTAATTAAGAAGAATTAACAAAATACATTTAAAGGCTTATCAGACAGATTACATTTCTCAAAATGTCCATCTTCGCCCTTTTGTTTTCAAGTTTGAAAGAACAAAATTCAAAACTCTGAAAACACACAGAATCTGTAAAAATTCAATCCTTAAACATTTGGTCAATTTCAATAATCCACTGAAGGAATCAATGTTCACCAAATGGTATCAGTGGTATGCAACAATCAGCAATATTCCAGCTAAATTGCAAGTGCTTGACAATATTAGTTCAGATGTGGCAAACTAGTGAGTGGAATTGTTAGTAATTATCTGCATGATTGGATTACCTCACCTGAACATCTAATACAACTGACCTGCCTCTTGCCACTCAGGAGTCCTTGGTAGTCCAAGGTATATAGTACTAGTAGCCCATGATATACTTACATTAAATGAATTCAACTCTTTTTCTACAGCATCCAATTTCTTGTCCTTGGTGGCTGCAGAGTACAGAGCATGGGCATATCTACCTTCCACACCATACACCTGGATTGGGGGCTGCAGAATAAAAAAAAGTCATTGTTTCCTGCAATACTAGTGTTTGTATTTTTGCCATTATCCTAGTTATTGTAAAATATGTGGAAATTCACTTGTGGACTATTAAGTTCTTAAAACTGTCAATGCAGTAGCTGGAAGACATGCATTGTCATTGGTTCTGCCACAAGGACAATACAGTCAGTGTAAAACTGAAGATATGTATTAAATATTTGTGGATTTAGTCACTGCAAAAGCTGTCTAGCCCCACTGTTTGCCTAATGTTACAATATAAGTTGTTCACTGGTCACGAGGGGCCATGGGCTCATGTACCCTTGAGGTTTGTTTATGTGCCCCGATACCCCACATAAACAAACCTTGAGGGTACATGGGACCATGGACCCCCAAGGGACCAGTGAACAACGTATTTATCTTACCGAACACCTGAATTTTAATTTTGAACTGTTTGACGTGCTTCTGTTGAATGTGAGGCGAATAGCCATTTTGCAGACGACACAAGGTAAACAGATTTAGAGTTATCTCCCTTCCATTGATTTTCAATCGCGAAACATCGATAATTTCCGTGCTTGATGCGTGATTCAATGTTATTCAAGATACAAAAGTACTACCATGAAGCACCAGAAGAGTTCGGAATTCCCAGCATTGTACATTGAAAATAATACATCGCCTGTAAGCGAGGGACATTGAAAATAATAGAATAGCACTTAGCCAATCAGAAAGCGATAGTCATGTGTGAGGTAAGAATGTCTTTATGATATATTACCACTACTTGGGATGGCTTAGTTTTACCTTTGATTATGTCTTCATCAAGGTCAAAGTGTCCAGGTCTTAAATTATTATATATTATTTAAGTAAAACAATTCCAAACATTGAATCAATGTTAATCTGCAAGTGTGCAATGGCTACATTATCGGGATGATACTTACTGTGACAAGTTTGGATAGGTTTGCTGCTGACACACTGAAGGAGCGGGTCTGAAAACATGTAAGTCAAAGCAATGAATAGATTCCAAACGAAATCACATATGTTTGCAACAGATTAACCATTTAGTGAAAATCACAGGAATTCCAACAAAAACAAAGAACCTACAACAGACTATGTTCCAGCATGAGATCAAGTATTAATGCTTGACTGTGCCATAAGCCTGTAAATTCCAAAAGCTTACAGGGAGTGGGAGTGACATCTATCTAAGCTGAGCACTGGCGAAATCCTTGTACTTTCTCATATTACATTCCACTATACACTTTTCTTGTTGATTCATCCCACAGTCCATCCCTGAATCATTCCTCACATTTCCCACAAATCTTTCCTGATGTAGAGTGGTGTAACTTTCAAAGTGAGGGAGTGAGTTTAATTTTATGCTGCACTCAGCAATATTCCAGCTATATGGTGGCGGTCTGTAAATAATCAAGTCTGGAACAGACAATTTAGTGATCAACAATATGAGCATCGATCTGCGCAATTGGGAACAGATGATATGTGTCAACCAAGTCAGCGAGTCTGACCACCCGATCCCATTAGTCGCCTTTTATGACAAGCATAGTCACCTTTTATGGCAAGCATGGGTTGCTCAAGGCCTAATCTACCCCCAGACCTTCACAGGTCTGTAACTTTCAACATGTTCAAAGAGTCATTTAGTGCTAGTTTTTAAATCTTTTTCTAAAAATGCTTGAGTTTAGATAGGTAATCCCCTAGACATTGTGACATTGAGGTAATATGTGTGAGAGTTGACAGGTATGTTCATACAACAGAGTACAGTGCCCAAAAAGCTCGTGACACCAAGTGTATCAATGATATGTTTATGTTGCAAGGGAAAAAGGATTACCGGTACAGCGTACATTTATAAGTGTCTCGAGATAAAGATCAGCAGTTATCTTCGGAAAACAAACGTCAAAATCTATCAAACTTTGATAATGCTGACTAAAGTTCACACATATAGAATATAAGAAAAGTGGAGCAGTACAAGTGCCTTTAGCAACCGGTACGCATGTTCCTTGAAAAACAAGTAAGCTGTGCCAAAAGCTAAATACCACTATAATACACCTTAAAAGAGATTGCCTTTTGCATGGGCAATGCTAAATTATCTTTTCCAGGCCATGTTACAACTTGAATTCACCCAGAAACCTACCAACTGCATGAACTTGAAAGACGCCATTTTGACCGGAGAGGACACCGGAAGTGGATGCGAATGACGGAAAGATACAAAACCTAAACTTCCGGTGGCAGAAAGTGTGCTCAGCAGCAGTCTGAAACTTTGATAAAGATCATCCACCATGCCGAGCTATGAAATGTCATTGATCATAAAGGCTGCTTTGAAAAGGGTAAGGATCGTGTTCTCTTAAGTATGAAGAAAGCAAAAACAACAGAAACATGTAGACATTCTAAGCAAGACTTACTTGTTTGTAAAGACCATCAGTTTTCGTGCATTAATTTTTGGAACCATTTAAGTTGTGGTGGTGTTAGCCTTATTAATACTATAGTTCAAGAAAGTATTAACCCAAACGATTCTCGGTGAATATTTTCGAGATACATATCGATTATACTTTATTTTATGATTAAGCCGTGAAGGTCTTCAGAAGGTCTTAGAAGAGGTCTTCAGCAACTATGCTTGCCAAAAAAGGCAAGTGATCAGGCTCGCTGGCTTGGCCGACACATGTCATCAGTTCCCATTTGCGCAGATCGATGTTCATGTTGTTGATCACAGGATTGTCTGGTCCAGACCCGATTATTTACAGACCGCTGCCATATAGCTGGAATATTGCTGAGTAGCGTAAAACTAAACTCCTCACTCACTCATCATGTCATATTTTTTTTTCATTGAATGTGCGGACTGTGATGTAATCTGATCAGCAGAGCTGATGATGCACGGCCAGATGAGTAGTATGCTGGTCACTGGAAGTTGCTGTAGGCTTTACCATTATTTTGTTTTTCAAATATGTTTCAGCCTGAACTGAGTCATGTCATTCGCAGAACATGTGAATCTCTAATCGGAAAAGGCGGAATAATAAGGTCAATGGAAAACCTCGGTCTCAGACCCTTACCCTACAAAATGGCATGTCAAGGGAAAAAACAGACAGAAGGAAAGTAAGTAATGGATAGTTGTATTTTGCATGCATCAGGGTTGTTATGGGAGTGAATAACAACTGATGTCAAAGGGGTATGGAAGGCCATGGACATCAGAATATTCCAGCCAGCTGTCAGCCTTGACCACTGACCATACCTGCCTTGTGCTTGGGACTTACTGATTAAAATTATCTGTGCCACTATCCATCTAGCTGGCTTCCATGCCATTGTCACCAGTAGTGTGAACATGCTCTTACTCTCCCTTCAGGCAGTGGAGTGTGTTTCTCAGTCTCTAAAGTCCTCTGAATAATTCTAATTCATTTATGAATAAACATCACAATAACCAAATTAGTCAGTATTTATTTTATATTTTGTATAGTAGAGTGTAACCAAATAATCCTGTTAATTCCCGATTTATTCACCTGATAAAAGTGAGGAAATATACTCTAAAATGTTGTGTTCCTGCCCCTCAGACCCTGTAGTCCAGAAACCTTGGCATTACTTTGTCTTAACATTAATGCAAAACTACATAAACACGATTCATTAATCTGCACAGCCATATTTATGTTTGAATGTCTTGTTTTGTTTCAGCTACATTCTCATCAACTTTGACAGTTCGCCTGAATCTATAGTAAATATCCAAGACGACCTGAAGAGAGATGTGGATATTATTAGACCCAGCATCCTGCGTAGAGATGAGGACTTTATGCGGCCATGTTTGAAGGGGCCTTGTTTATTCAATGAGTTGCCGAACCCTGATCATGAGAGACGCGTGTGGAAGCGGAAAGTGCTGAAGAAGGTGCACATGACCAGGAGAGATAAAGAAAGGTTGTTATAGCATATGCGAGCAGAGATTGTAGTCAGTGATGATTGTTAGGACTTTATTGTATTGTGTTTTAACTATCATTGTGTTAACAATAATGTTGAGAGTCTGGTGGAGCTTGTGATTGCAGGAGTGATATGTCTTATATGGAAGTATTCCAGCTGATATGGAAGTATTCCAGCTGATATGCATGTGTGGAAATCATGTTTGTTATCATCATGTCGGAAATATTTGTTTGATATTTTCTCTTGGTCGCCTTGCAAGAAGAAATAACATAATATTGTTTTCAGAATTGAAATAAACAAAATTTCAAAAATAGAAACAATAGATATGTATTTACCAAAATTACAGTCAAAGTTTGTTTAACAGGAAAATGGCTTGACTTCCGAAGACGAGGTATGGGAACCATGTCATGCATATATGGTCAAGTTCTCTTATACATGCTTGTGCATGCGATCGTATATGTAATTATTTATATGTAGTCAAAGTAAGGCATTAAGAGGATGATATCATGCAATGTGCACACTGTTGGCTGTTAGTGTGTAATAAAACAGATATGTAGCATAAAGTGATATTCTTCTATATTAACCTCTATCATGCAGTGGATGACTCTCAAGATATTCCACTGTACACAAGATACTTACGATAAGCGTTGAACCACTGTAGACTATAATCATAGTTGCATATAGATGCACCATAGCACAACAAATGGCAATGTAGAGGATATACTGTACACCACACTGACACAACACGCAGGAAGGTAGAGGGTATACTGTATACTACATATACACAACACATGGGAATGTCGAGGATGTACTGTGTATCACATAGCCACAAGTCACAGCAACATATAGGATATGCTGTGTATCACATAGACACATGGCAATGTAGAGGAAAAACTGTGTACCACATAAACACAAGTCAGCAGTGTCAAGGATATACTGTGTACCACATAGACACAACACATCACAATGCAGAGGATATACTATGTATCACACAGCTACAAAACACAGCAATGTAGAAGGCATGCTGTGTACCACATAGACAACAGGTAACAACGTAGAGATATGCTGTACCACATGCACACACTACGTCATTACTAATACAATATGTATTTGACCACCACCACCAACAGCAACAAAACAATACACTGTAACATTCATATGTGTGATATCTGTTGCAAGTAAAGTACAATATGACAACCATCCCTTGCTGGTTGCACTGTACTCTCCAACATGGTTGTGTAAAATATGTTTTGTGCGGTTTAGAATTCTTGTGTGATTTGATGGCAAGAAATATATCCCGCTTCGTTTTGTTTGTCCAGTTTATATGCACATCAATATAATACATGTAACGTTATACACGTTGTAAGATAGGAATTGAAACCAACATTTCAATCTTGCAATGGGACCCCGGTGGCCCAGACGTCTGTAGTCACAAGTAGCGGTACTGAGTTTCGCCCCTTTGCAATTCAAGAAGCCTGTGCATATGATTGTGAGTTCGAATCCCAGTTATGTTTTAGGTCTGTATGCACCACAGTCGTAGGTTTCACCAATATTGTAAACGTCACAGTTCGCTTTCACCCCACACTGTTGCAAGAGGCCTTTCCCCAAACCCACTCTACTTCCCAAACATGTCATATAGAGCTTGAGTGTTTGTGAGGGGATAATGCTATCATTGATTCGACAGTGTTAAACATAATATCATCTAACATATATGTGCATGCATCGACTATTCCGCGACCTGCGGTATGATCTTGGTTCAGAGATTTGAAGTCCACACTTGCAACAGAAAGGTTAAGTCGATGTTTAATTATGTAACACGCCCTCATTGAGGTAGCAGTGCGATAAGAAGGTTCAAGATCACAGGTCCAACAGCTTACAGGTATAATCCGTACAATCACTGAGTAAATCTGGCCCCTCTCCCCGGAGTCAATCACTACTCCCAGCCTGGCTGTCGCTGCCCTGTAGACTGACGGCTATAAGAGTGTTCTGGTGGCCCCGCCGACACAACTGTCACAGTGAGGAAGTCTACCTCAGGACTTCAGTGACGATTGCTGGAGTGAAGAGAGTTGTAGGAAGGCAGCTGTTACTGGTACGGTAAGAACAAGCTTATGGTTCCTTATGCCGTTCTTCTTGAATTTGTCCTTACATACACACATGCAAATCAATCATCTGGTGCTTAGATTAAACATTAAAAATGAGTCATGTAGTTAAAAGACTTAATATTTAAAAAAGAATGTTCCAAGGAGCTGACAATAAAATCATCGCGACTGAATGCATTTTTGTGAAAGTAAATCAAGTGGATATACTTTTCCATATTCAAAGATTAATTTACAGTCATCAGGATATAAAAATTGTTTTTAATTTCAATGAAGACCCCATTGCTTAGAGAAAATAGCTTTCGCTTACATACTATACAACTTCAACGATTTTTTTCTGAATAGAACTTTATAATGTGGTAAAGATTTACCAACGAATAAACATACATGGAATGGTATGTATTGTGAAACGGTCTGTGCGGCCAAGCCTGCCCGCCAAGGCTGTAATCCGATATTCGCGGGGTAGGTATGTGTACATGTACGTCATTGGGGCTGGACTACAATTATGTCATTATAGAGTTTCCTTACATTCGCCATGTTATCTCACCCTGATGTTATCAGCTGCAGACCTCCTGCGTTCTGGGAAAAAAACAACATAATGTTTTGTGAATGTATGTGACTTACTTCACCCAGGTCAGAAGGAAGAAAAAAATCAAAGAGGAGAGTGGAGAACTAAATCTGGAGCGCCAATGACATATCTGTGAGGAGTGACGGTGTTTTGGGTGTCTGTCGGGTAGATGGATCCTCGCTGTTACAAAGTCAATGTGATCTGACCAAGTAATTATAATTTCGTGATTTTGTAGATACTGCAATATCTACACAATTGTGTACTGTCAATGAGTGAGTGAGTTAGCTACGTGTAACGGCGCTTTCAGCAATATACAGTACCAGCATTGTCACTTCGGCGGCTACCAGAAGTGGGCTTCACACACTGTACCTTCTAGGGAATTGAAGCCGGGTGTTAGGCGTGACGAGCAAACGCACTGACCACTTGGCTATCCCATCGTCTCTGTGTAATATTACTTATAGGAATCGATAATATTAGTTATATACTAGTATATAACATAACCCTTACTTCAGTTGTTTAATGTATTTAATCATTGCGGCTTATTCCAGGAAATTCATACATTCAAACACGTGTAAGTTAATTACACAAAGGGCGGCATCAATGTTATGAAATACTAGGGTAGCTACTCTCGAAACGTTCGTAGCCTTACGAAGTTCTTAAGCCCATTCTTAACACATATGCTACGACCAAAGTTAAGATTTCTTAGGGCTACGAACGTTTCGAGAATAAAGACCCAGACTACGCTCATTTTTCACCTGGGCTTAGTTTCACAGACATACCTTCTTTCAAAACTGACCCGTTAATGACAGATTGCTGGGAAAACAATTATATTAGCGAATCGTTTTTTATTTTCCATTTAATAACAAAATTCCGTGAAACAAATTACGTCAATTAAAGAGAAGCATATTTTGCCCATTAATTCAAGAGTACGTAACTGGGTCGAGATTTATAGAACATTAAGACTACATATTTGGGGAAATGGGTACTGGATTGCAAAATACTCGATACGTGTATCACAGGTTTGCGTGCAGCAACGCCTGGTACATTTGCCCGTGATTTGGACTAGCTGTTCCCAAACATTCCATATAACATCGGCGTATTTAACAAAATGTATATCTAGTGATGGTTTTAGCACACGATGGCATACGACCGGTAGCAATATCGACGTGCCGAATGGAGATCCAGCTACGGCTAGTTTGTTGAACGTTAAGGTAATTTCTAACCTCATGTAATGTTGTTGTTTACAAATAGCCGTTGTGTGCAGGTCATTCAAATAAATACGCACACAATATAGCAACGATGATTAATTTCAACTGTAACTTCTCTGGAAGAAACGATGACGGTTGGTAAAGAATAAAAATGCTCAAAGGCATCATTTGACTGCACCTATACTATCAGACCTAGACATCCAATAAAATACACTGGTTTTAACCTGTGTTCGTTTCCCATAGTTGTCGTGGTTATGAAAATACTGAAGAAGACTTTGTGTTTGATCTTATATGAAGTTAAGCCCCTTAAGAATAACAGTGCAAATCCGACCAAAGATTATTTTCAACATGGATTCCGGGACACGCACAAATACAACATGGTCTCACAACCTCGAACCTCTCTTACAGAGTATGAGAGGCATTCTTGGTCGATATCGGACTATAACTGAATGGTAAGCTGGTCTGTACCGCCTTATACCATGGTCACCTTTGTAGAAACAGAAATGGGATTTTGTGTATACGGGAACGGTCTGATTGAGCATTGTTGTCCGCGCTGAGGGGAACAGTAAAACGACTCACTGTAATCTAATGATTAACTCGCCGAACAGAATGATGAGTTTGATCGTTGACCAGAATGGGTAGATTCTGATATTATTGTTGAATTATTTTTCAAGATTAAAAATAGCCATGGACATTTTAAATTCTGTATACTTTGTTTTCTTCATTGTGGTCTTTTTTCGAGGCCGCTGACGCGATGTGTTTCATATTTACCAGTTTATGATGCCCTCTGTTATATCACTTCATCTTACTTTCACTCACTGCCACAATGAGACATAGAGACACACACTGGAATGCACAACACATCAGAAAGAAATATCTAGTTGAAAACTGTAAACACCATTTCCTTCACACTGAAGGAGTGTAGGCCCACAGAAACCCATGCTGCAAGAGGCCGGTCTCTTGGTTGGTTGGTTGGATGGTTGGTTGGTTGGTTGGTTGTTTAACGCAGTATTCCAACTATATGGCGGCGGTCTGCAAAAAATCGAGTCTGAGTCAGGCAATCCAGTGATCAACAGAATCACCCTACGTACTTGGGACACGATGTCATGGGCCAGCCTATTCAATAAGACTGACCACCCGATTCTGTTCGTTGCCTCTTACGACAAGCATGGTTTACTGAATACCCATGCCCGAATCATCACGGATTGGCATCTTGGTTGACTGTATGCAACCTGGCCTAACTGCGTGTGTCGATGCTCATGATGTTAGTCGCTAGACCTTACGTTCGTGACTCAATTATTTACATGGCACCGTCCTCTACTGTCACTGGGATATTAAAGCAAAACACAAAACAAAAACAATCACGAATTGCAGCTAAACTCTTTACTAGAAACTCGACTATACATACAATCTGAGAAGGGATATTTGTGTTGAAGGAAGTGTATGCATTGTTATTTGTTCAAGACATCCTCTGTATAGCTGTTCATAAGGAAATTGTGCCAAACAATGGAGCAAAGTTATTATTTCCTTAGTCAGGACGTTTGAAAAGTGAAAAAATATATTATTCCTTTACTTTAAATGCCATACATTAGAAATCAAACTCTATCCTAAAACAGCTTCTGTCACGATTACAGTCAGACAACTAATTCTTTTTCCCTTCGTTTAATTTGAGACAGAGATCGCCATGACCTTGTGAGACTCTGAGATTATCCATCCTCTGTTTGCCGCCATGCCGGTGATGTGGAAATGCCCAGGACAACCCACGTGTCGGAAGATATATCTCTACACTCGGGGTCTCAAAGCACACATACCAAGCTGTAAACATGCTCTCAGAAAAGAAGTCCAGAAGAAGCGCGAGGTGATGGAGACGATGTTGTCCATCATCCACTTCGCGGAGGACCAGCAGAAAGGGAACGTGACGGTGTCCAGGTTGGGCGTGCCCTCCTTCAGAGTGGAGAGACCGGTATTCTCGAGGGTGAGCAACACGGGGGATGAGAGTGGACTGGGTTTGGGCTTGTGACCTGTGATCTAAACGGTGGGTTTGCGGGTTTGGCGTGTCAGAGATGTGTGTGTGTGTGTGTGTGTGTGTGTGTGTGTGTGTGTGTGTGTGTGTGTGTGTGTGTGTGTGTGTGTGTGTGTGTGTGTGTGCATGCACTCGAGCATGTACGAGAGAGAGAGAGAGAGAGTAATAACATCAACGAATCCCCCAAAAATTTCGGGCGCTGAATAACCTACCGCAAATCCTGCGAACCTGCGATCTTCGTTACGCTTCCAAAAGCACCACAGCAAATAGAAGCTAGATTAATGAAAAATTATGATCCACTGTACATTTTGGAACAAGGAGAGGAGAGGTTGTTTCTGAAACGTTGACTTGATACTTGATGCCTGCGAGATACCGTGGCGGTCGGTTTTAGTTTGTTTACGGTCAAAGGGAAGTAATCCCTGTATAAGAGTTATTTCCCTTGTCTGTATAACTCCGCACAGTGTCCCATTGAAACTTCGCACAGGGCGTGTGCCCTCAATCAAAGGGAGCTAATCGCAACGAATAAATCAAGAGTTGTGTCCCTTTGTCACAAAGGGAGGTAAGTATGTCATCAACAGTTACTTTCGTTTGACCATTAACGACATACCATCTCAAAATATGTGCTATTGAAATGGTATGCAGGTAACAGTAATAGACAGGGTGGGCTCCAGGTTTCAATAAAACTGAATTCAATCATTACACTCCAGATGGAACGGTGCTCACTCGGAGCGTAGACCGGTCTAGCTTCAAAATAAATGAAATGACTGTGTGAATCGCGCAATCTTCGATACTACCTCAGGCTAGTTTAATGACACAAACCAAATTACACATTTTGAATAATTTTTCTCGCAAGGCGATTTAGGGTCTGAAAATTGGATTGTTACATGAAAAAACCTTCGAAAGTCTCCAAGGTGTTCGCTTGTAGTTTGTTTACGGTCAAAGGGAAGTAATCCCTGTATAAGAGTTATTTCCCTTGTCTGTATAACTCCGCACAGTGTCCCATTGAAACTTCGCACAGGGCGTGTGCCCTCAATCAAAGGGAGCTAATCGCAACGAATAAATCAAGAGTTGTGTCCCTTTGTCACAAAGGGAGGTAAGTATGTCATCAACAGTTACTTTCGTTTGACCATTAACGACATACCATCTCAAAATATGTGCTATTGAAATGGTATGCAGGTAACAGTAATAGACAGGGTGGGCTCCAGGTTTCAATAAAACTGAATTCAATCATTACACTCCAGATGGAACGGTGCTCACTCGGAGCGTAGACCGGTCTAGCTTCAAAATAAATGAAATGACTGTGTGAATCGCGCAATCTTCGATACTACCTCAGGCTAGTTTAATGACACAAACCAAATTACACATTTTGAATAATTTTTCTCGCAAGGCGATTTAGGGTCTGAAAATTGGATTGTTACATGACAAAACCTTCGAAAGTCTCCAAGGTGTTCGCTTGTAGTTTGTTTACGGTCAAAGGGAAGTAATCCCTGTATAAGAGTTATCTCCCTTGTCTTTATAACTCCGCACAGTGTTCCATTGAAACTTCGCACATGGCGTGTGCCCTCAATCAAAGGGAGCTAATCGCAACCAATAAATTAAGAGTTGTGTCCCTTTGTCACAAAGGGAGGTAAGTATGGCTGGGAACGGGTTAACTGTGTCATCAACAACTACCTTCCCTTTAACGACACAGCGTAACAGAGCAGATTAGGTGGGCTGAATGGAAATAATGTCATCGTGTGCGCACCATCGCCACCCCACAGCCCACACAAACTCTCCAGCGTCCAAATCAGCGCTTATGCCGTCAGTTCCAAAACACGGCCATGGATGCAAGCAACGGTGCATTGAGTTGTCTCCCTTAGACCAGTATCCAGGCTCCCTCACCATCGCTATTCTTTCGATATTATCGCTGAGACAAGGCCGGTTTGATTACCTGAATTTAAAACCAAGATACATGTTGGAAGATTCTTTTCCTGTATGCGACTCCTTTTATGAATAATTCCATGGCACTGACAAAACGTATGTGAACGTAATTGGTCGTTGCTCTGTTTATGATGTAGGGGAGATAATCGTGTCTTTTCAAGAGTTAACTCCCTTTCCTATTTTTCTACGGCGTCTCCCCTAAAACGTTTGCGTGCATCATTTTGCTTCTGAGGGAGATAAGCCTTCTTTGCAAATGGTTAAGATGTTTAACACTTACAAGAAAATCCGACAATGAAAACGACATCTATGCCCATTCAGCAGGAATATTTCTACAGTGTGAGGCGTGAAACCTGTTGTCTCCCTTTGACCTTTTGCGAAGCTAGTTTCTTACCTTTAATGCTGAGGACTCCTCTGTTATCATCCCAGCCACTAAGCCTGAAATATATCTACCTCAAATGGAAATAATATACAGACATGCTTACAGACGCACAACAGGTGAGTCCAACCCCTGTTCTCAAACCCCTATCGTTAAAAATGTTCGTACGAATTTCTTCTCCATAATATTTACTTTGATTTAGTATAAACTTGGATAGATTTTAAGCACAACAAACTCGCTTTTAAAATGGCCTAGAGTTCCCGTATGCGGAACTGCAGAGATCCTAATAGGTTGGGAACGTCCAGAGCACATTTGGAGTGAGTGAGTTTAGTTTTACGTCGCACTTAGCGATATTCCCTCTATTTGGTGGCGGTCTGTAAATAATCGAGTCTGGATAAAACAATCTGGTGAACAACAGCATGTCCCTATCCGAGATCGACGATCTGTGAACCAGAGATTGAGAAGAATAAAACCCGATGCAGTAGACAAGAACCGTTAAAATGCATGATTAGTCGACGTGAGAATGCGAAATCAGACGAAATCCATGCTCTTGCATTGGCACATCTCCACAGTCTTTACTGGCCCGATTGGGTTGTGAATTTTCATGAGGTCATATTGTAAATGTATTACTCTCTCTGATTTGTTAAGTTACAATATATTTTTATATCATGTAAGATTAATACCTCATGTTTATCAAATTATCATCTTAATGATGCAACTCGTGTCATGCCTAAAATATCTGATCCTTATCTAGTTTCGTAATCCTTTGCTTAGTTTTTACATTAGTAGTTACATGTTTTTCTAACTGCTGTTAAGATATTGTGTACAGTTGAGGCTATTCCAAAACTTTGCATTTCAGCTCCCTCCGGAGGCCATGAGGACCCGGTTGTCCCGGGAACAGATGGGTGGTTATCCAATACTGGAAGAAATACAGTCACGTGGCACAGCTAACTCTTAAACCCGACTGGTTCTATGTAGACAGCTTCCCTATGAGGAAATTGCCTTTGGATTATTAGGCTGTGATGATATGAACACTCTAACGCCAAGTGAAACTCCCCATTAGGGAATACTAAATAACACACACTTGTTTGATGAGGTGTTTACGTTCTAAATCAATCATTGTATTAATTGTTGTCGAAAGTTCGTTACATTTGAAAGTTGTTACAGTGAGTCTGTACCGTCGATGTGTTTTCATGACTTCTGAATGACCGTCACAGGTATTGTGTTGGTATAGCGTTGTTACGTTGCGATAGTAGAGGTGATACAGTAGTTTATGCCAAATATTGCTGAACTATTGCCCCTCTACAATCCAACAGTGTAGATTTACTTAAAGTATTTGACAAATAGCCTACACTGTTAATTCCAATAATTTATTTCTGTAACCCATTTTTGAAAAATAAAAGAATCTAATGTACATTGTTCTAAAGGACGGTTTCAGGGTCTTTGTATGTGTGCTACGTGTTACAAATGAACATCGCTTCTTTGTGTAAGGCTAAATAACGAAAAGTGAAATGTTTCTCGGGCATCGGAGCGTCACTTTTATGTGTACACTTAACAATATTTCATTGCCATTTTAAAAAAATAAATTTCACTTTGCCGCGTCCCGATCATCCATTTGCCCACAATAAGAATGAGTGTCTGTAAGAACGAGTGTAACTGAATCTACAGTTTATCAACACGTGCTAAACTTTCCAAGCTATATTTCTGCGAGGAAAAGATAGAAAATGTGTATCTCCCTCTGTCCGACCGCCCTCGTCACTTTTGAAAAAAAATTGTTCCCGAGAAACAGTTATTTTTTTATGTAGCCTGACGTATTGAGTATTGAAGCCCTCTTTATCGGGAAACTAGCATGTACCTGGAAGTGGGACTATAGTCTGTTTTCGGTGATAATGTACCGACGAATTTTACTTTAAACAAAAAGTTAAATCGAATAAAGTGAAACTGAGATTGCGAATCTTAATAATTTTACCTTACCAGGGTGTAGTGGAGATTTATCGGAAGGTATACCCTGGAGATATCGATGATGCTCCTAACAGGCAACTGACTGGATCAGGTGATGCGCCTGCATGTGTGATCAACTCTATGCCATTAAAACCACCAGAGTCACACGTACACGACAAAGGACGGTGGGTTAGGCGAGTAGTTAAGGTGTTCGCTCGTCACGCCGGAGACCCGGGTTCGAATCACCACTTGGGTACAATGTATGATGCAGATTCTGGTGTCCCGTGCTGTGATATTTCTGGAATATATTTGCTAAACGCGACGTAAAGGTGAACTCACTCACACGGTAGGCTATATAGACGTGTATATGTCACTAAACATTACCCACGCTCGTGAAACGTACGGCCGACCCACGCCAAACCATCTGCCAAGGAATGTAAGTGATAGGCATAGACAAGCGTTGTTTAAACTGTCAGCCTTGAGATAAGATAAACGCAATTTTGACTGGACACTACCTATGCCCTTGTAAAGATGTGACACGCCTTAAACCCTCCCCACCCCCCACTACCCCCACACTCATTTTCCTCTCTCTCTCTCTCCCCCTCTCTCTCTCTTACTCACACACGCACGCACGCACGTGCGCGCGCTAAAACAAGAGAAAAAAACCCAAACACGAAAAGTAATCCTTTATGGTTATCGTCAGAGATAACATTAAAAAGAAAGGTTCCAATAGAGAACATCACACATATATTCAATTTCAGGTTCGGTCGTGGCAGTTGTATCAACTGCCAGATTACAAGGAAAACTAGGGAATATCAACAAGACAATATCGATGCCGAGTAAGTGAGGTTTACGCCGCTTATAGCCAATATTCCAGCAACATCCCAATGGGTTATAGCATACAGCCAATACATATATCCATATTCCTCCTTTATTGACCGGCATGAAACAAATTCTGAAGTGAATAAATTAAGCTTTTCACACACTAACATTTTCAGCACTTCATTTCGATACATTTTAACAACAAAGGCCATTAAGACAGTTACTGTGTTTCAATCCCATTAGTTATGTCATGGTTGAAAACTAGACCTGAAAAGCACATGCAGAAAACGTTTTCTATGTAATGCATTGTGTTGGAAACATGAATAGAGACCATATGAAACACCGTATGTCCATTATGGCATCCATGTACCCGCTTCAGTTCGCTCCAGGGACGCCCCAGAAGTGGCCCCGGACTGATTCATCCGGGTGTTTCACCAATTTGCTACAGCAGCGGACACTGCAGGACAGGTGCTTGAGATCCAAAGAATCGACCAAAAGTTGGACCTGTCCTGACACGACTACACCGACAACCACGTATCCAATGGGCAACAGGGTACGGTCATGTGACCTGCGTAATTGGCGACACGTTGGTTCAGCGACGACAGGATGGGAGACAATATGTCTATATATCGACGTCGACATGAAGGCATTTCGCCGAACTGCATCAGACAGGTGGTCATATGTTTTAGTGGTGCTTCAAGGCAATCTTACATCAAATCACTTCATCCATCAAATCCTGCAACCTCATTCCTCTCCGTTTTTAACCACTAGAGGGACCCGTTTCAACACGACAACGCTCGACCTGATCGAGCATCTATTGGACAAACGTGATCGACGCGTCTGTGAATGTCACCATCGTCCTCAGATCTTACCATCGCGTTGATGATGAATATAGCTGATTGAAAACATTAAAATCTACGTCGCCTTTCACAGAATAAAGAAGTTGTTGATCTATAAATTATCCTCATTCTTCATCACCTCAACTTCTAAAATGCCCATCAAAGATGCCAACGCGTTTGCACGAGGAATGGCGAAACATTCTCCAAGCGAAATTCCGACGACGGCAAGGGGTGATGTCACCAGGTACTGATCTGACGCCCCCTCGTGTCCACGCATGTGCTTTGAGTAAATTAAATTAATGCTGATAATGACACCAATACATATATTTATCAGTCGATCTTTCTTCATCTGCGTTTAAGCATAATCAACTTGTGTACATGTAAATACGTTTTAATTCTTGTCCTTATGTTTGGCCCGTGCGTTTCTTTTTTGAAGAGTTTAAATTGGATAATGAACATTCTAAACCAAAGGAAAGATACCATTATTACAGAAAGAAAATGTTTCTCGACTGTGACCTACAAAGATAGATTTGGAAACGAGCCAGTTAATCAGAACCAGATTGTCACACCAGTCGACGAAACAGGGAGAATGCTGCAGCTTTTAGTAGCAAGTCTGGTGGCGACAGTCGTTATTATCGAGTCTGCCGGTAATTCATTTATGTCTGTTGTGGAGTCTGTTGTTTGTTATTTTCAGTGTATCCATGTGTATCATGTGGCATCGACTGGGTAAAGTGGACACTGTGTGTACAGGAGACTGATGACGCACTGATTCCTAGGAAACACTTAACATATATACCTGTACATAATGGTACATAATAACGCACCCATCATTGGACCTACATCTCAATACATTTCATGTTTCATGAATGGATGGTTCACGTACAGTACTTCACGTCCACCCAGACATATTTGGTCAAATATGTATGAATGTTTTATGCTCTACCTTCTACCAGATGTGTGCCCGACTGATCCCCCGGGTCTAGTATAAGCGTGTGCCCAAAGGCCAATGTGTCTGGGGGACAAGTCCTGCGGGGCAGGCCACAAGTGCTGTCCCCACATCTGCGGTTCCCGATGTTTCCAGACAGGTAGGTGTGTGAGTCCAGATATGCAGGTGTATGTGCCCATATATGTAGGTGTATGTGTCCAGGTGTATAGGTGTGTTTGTTCAGGCATATGCCCAGATACAGAGATGCCTGTGTTCAGCTGGGTATGTCCTAAGCATACCACATACACCAGTATCAGTACATGTATTGTGTATATGGGGATGGAGTACTGTGTGTAACTGAACGTAAACACCAAACGGGGCCATATATGAATTGAAGCCTGCTCTGAAACAGCAGTATGATTTCAGAATTAGAAGTGAAACAGGAAGTCCTCACTATCCGATGTCAAGCTTGTATTATGTATGCTTGTAAACAAATGATATAAAAACTCTTTTCTTGTCCTTTCTAGTCCACTGCGATCCTATCGACTGCGGTTCAGTCACGTGTGCTTATGGCTTCCAGCCAGACAGTCGAGGTTGCCAGTCGTGCACCTGCCGGACATGTACGTTACGTTCCAAACGTGATCGGTGGCGTTATACTAATCCAGCATCAGTTCAGTTCTATAATGGTCAGGGTATCTGTGTATATATGTAAGGAGAAGATGGTTTGTAGACAGAAAGTTTCACATACAGACCTGGGATCCGAATCCACGCCTGACAGGTCTTGGCAGCTGTGGGGGCCAGTGTGAAACAAACAGGAATCCCATATTTCAGCCATATCTCCTAAATGACGTCTCTCACATTTTACAGACCAACAAACTATGCAGGTCCCAACTATTATCCAAGTTAGAGATGCTCTGTCACGGAACCTGATTTAAGGTCACTTCCATGTTTTACGAACATAACATGTGAAGCTGAACTAGATGATAAAGTGTTGTATTTTTTCATCTTTCAGCAAAACCATGCACTACCGTAAGTACCCATTATATCTCTGCAGTCTAAGCACTTTCCTGTGGTACAGTGTAATGAAAGAACGCATTTTTGAAAAATATCTCCGTTTTCTCATGAGTGAGCGTGTATTGCCAAAGAAGTTAGTGATCCAAGTTATGGAAGTCATTACATTGGTGGGACTCATGAGCTCTCACTGGTGCCTACGAACAAAGGTCATATTTAATACGATTGTTGGGTCATAACCCATGATCAGATCAGATCCTGTTCGATCTAAGAAACCAAATTGTGACTTCAAGACCACAAAGGTACACATGTCCCAAACGGAAAACATTTCTGTCATCACGCCATAACCATGTTAAACTTTTCTGGCATCAAATGCATCTTTCTTTCTGTTTCTCTCTTCAGTTGCTGTGTAGGCTGAGTGAAAGTCTGGGATAAAGACATCGTTCACAAGACACGACTATGTGAAAGACTGATAAACAGAGAACTTCATGTATTTGTTTTTTGTCAGACAGAAAAGGCCCAGAAAATCAACCCGGGGAACGTCTGTTTCTACAAATGTCTGTGTGTGTCATCATACCCGATGCTGTGGGTTGTAACTGAAATTGTTTATCACTGGATCGTGTTTTGTGATATGTAACCGCGATATTGAGAAATGTGGAATCCCATATTAAATATTTTGGAAATAACGATGGAGTTTGATCGTGATCATGAGGATCTATATTAAGTAGAAAATAGTGACAGACGGTATATAGGTACTGGGTATGCATGAATTTCGTCACCCTATAAACCTGAAGGGTGCGTCTCTCTCTATATTAGACATGGCATCTTTTCCCGGATAACTGCATTTGAGGTTTTTGTTTGCTCCCAGGTTTTTCTGTTTGTAAGTAAGACCTCTTCCCAGGTTTTACTTTTTCCTAACTCTGTATTGACATCCACATTTGCGATGATACTCGTATGTGAGTGTTTGACATAACAGATGAATTAGATTGTTTAACGTGTCCATTTGCTGATGACTTATCATTGGGTTCTTCACCAGAAAACAGGGTTATTGAAATGGATCTATGTAAGTTAAATATTTGGGGTGAGAGATAGCTAGTTAAGTACAACCCAGAAAAGACGGAACGATGTACTATTCTCGATGAAAACTGATGTCGATATACCACATCTTTACTCGTTCGAATACTTTACCAACACTACATATAAAGGAAATTGGTCTATAGTTGGATCTAAAGTGAAGCTAAAGTTGGATCATCTTTCTTGATGAGAGGCATGACACTGGTAACTTTCCACTCAGATGCGTAAATGTGTCTTGATTCTCCGGTCAATACCATGTTATATCAACGTTGCTCCTTCCAGAAATGTGTCCAAATGACCCGCGCGTTTTGGAGATGGGTCCTCACACGTGCTGCGCCCACTGTGTGGTAATCGGTAGGTACATGGATTTAGACAGTCAGGTATCTCGACATGATGGGCGTTCAGGCAGGTTTTACATGATCATGGTGCCTCGTACTGGCTTAGTAGACGTGGAACTTGTTCTGACCCAGAAAACACGTGGGGTTTACCTACTTGGTGGAATGGATTAGTATTTTGCTACAAATCAATTTCAGAACTAGTAGTGAAACAGGAAGTCATCTTTATCCGGTATTGTAAACAGATCGTATTGTAAACAGATGATACAGGACACCAATTTCTTGTTCTTTCAAGTTCACTGCGGTTAATCTGGGGTGCGAGCTCATGACGAGCAGCTCTCGATAGCTCTGGGGGCCTTACATATACGCAATAATTTTGAACACAAAATTTCACCATATCTTTAAATGGTTTCTCTCACTTTTAAAATAGATTGACAGAAACTGCAACAGACCCCAGCTACAAGGATCTAGTCTTGGGGTTTCCTCCCGCGGAAGTTTCTTCAAGATTATTTCAAGGGGAGATGATTATGTAATATGTTTCATGAATATATCAATGTTGAGTTGTACTGGGTAATTAAAATTTTGTTGTTTTTCCAACAAAACCTTCCGCTACATTAAGTACTCATGTCACACCTGGCTCTGGACACTTCTAGTACTGTGTAATAAAAGAGGGAAATTGGTTTAAGATCCCTTTGAACGATATTTTTGTTCATATCAGACTTGTTGGATAAACGTCACCACGATCGCCTCATCTCAGCAAAAGTACGTGATAAGTCAAATTGTGGAACGAAGACAAATGTCTCTTTCTGAGGTACAATTAACTGACTATGAGTTATTGCATTTTCCTTTCATTAAGCCACACCCAGTGGATATTCCGTCTTACTCATGAATGTGGGAGTTGTAAGAGCCGAATAAATGGATTAAGTATCCCATATGCGATTATTCACAGGTCGCGGTCGCAATGCTGGACCATACCTTGTTGTGGTATTAAACATTAAGACACTGAAAAATCCACCATACATACACACAGAGGCGCAAGCAGATATTTTTATTCATCCTTCTGTCTGTTCCCTTTAGTTGTAGTGTCTTCTGAGTGGAACTTTGGGATACGGACTCTGGTGTAGACACGACCACTCTTCTGTCATCTCACTTTGTGATATTCCATGCTTTGAACATGTGTTCTCCTGTTCCACGATAAAATAAGCACCGGCCTGCATGTCATAATTTGCATTGTCCACCACCAGACAGGATCTATTCGAAGTCAGCAATCTTACCCACTCTGACACCGTGGCTTGCACACAACATTCGATTATTTAAAGCAACACATTATTTACGTATGTATGTCTTGGTGACCATAGGCTAGTTCTACAGATAAGACTGAACCCGAGCTTTCTAATCTGAAACCAGCTTCAGACGAGACAGACGTCTGCAAGACAGGAAGAATGTGGCAGCTTTTAGCAGCAAGTCTGGTGGCGACAGTCGTTATTGTCGAGTCTGCCGGTAATTCTTCTATGTCTGTTGTAGAATCTGTTTTTTTGTTATTGTCCGTTTATCCATGTGTATCATGAGTGTTACTGGGTAAACTAGACACTGTGTACGTAGGAAACTGCATAATGTGCAGGTCCATGCTTTCAATGTTTTTCTTTTCAAAACTTTTTGCCAAATAGAGCAGAAAGTTGCATTATTAGTTTTGATTTAAATATGAATAATTACGAAAACGTTAATTATGTACAATTATTCATCATGTTGTACCAACATATTCCAATATTATAAAATTGTTCTGATGACAGGTTGTAGACGAGGAGCAGGCCAGTGAGCATTCTCACTGTTTCTGGCTCATTATTGTGACCAAATGCCTGCCACAAGTTTAGAATTGGAACATCTTGTTAAAACTAAAAGCTGGATAATTTACACAACAACATGTGTAGAATGTACATGCAGTTAATCGCCATGACTGTCAACAAAACTGGAACTACGCGAGTCAAGCCTGCCCTCTCAACCACATATCTATTGCAAACAGTATGGATGAAGTTATTGAGAATTGACACATTTAGAAGAAAAAGAACACTCGTTTGAATATTTCAGTAGTTCCACTGTTGTTTAACATAGTTTCACTCTGTGTAATACAAAAAGGACAAATTCTTGGTGAAATATTCCGGAATGATGCATAGAAACCAATGTGTCAATATCAGATAGAATTATGTTTTTGATGCCTACTAGAGGCATGTGGCCTCGTAGAAGTTCGGCCAAAGTTGATTGACTGATTGAATTTCATGTCTCAACGAAACAACGTCCTTGGTCATTTGGAGGTTGGTGACTATTTTTTACTGACCATCATATGGTGGCTTTGGAACTTGGAACAACAGTTGCCAAATGGCCGTCAATCGTTTGAGGGAAGCGGGGAAACACCATTCCATGTCCGTCTTCTGACTCGCCATCACCGTTAAGTTGAGGGGTGAAGAAATTGATGGTGTCGACATCAGTTAAGGACTGTTGTGGGAGGAATCAGTATTTGATATGACACAAAGGCAGCGTTACTCGGGAGCCGTAATGGATGTTTGGTAGATATGAGCTGGCGATGGCAGTTACCTCTTACACTGGAACTTAAACCTTCGAAACGTCCCTCGACAACAGCCACTGGTTACCTTAACGAAATCTTTGGTCTGTTTATGTGTCACTGTCTACACCGCCATGCCCAACTTGAACGACACATGCTCATGTTTTTGCTGTTCCTGTTCTTCAGTGACCATCTATATCACTAGATTTGAAGTCAAAAGAAGATGTGTAGACGGAACCTTTACGACAACATAACCCGAGACGATGACATTGCTGGACTTATTGGTCTTGAAAAAAGTGGAAAACATCCCTTGGCACTTTTGTGGAATCTTGTTGATTAGACGGGTTGACCAATCACCACCCACCGTGCTTCTCTTGTGCGACATTGGAGGAATATTTGCCAAACGTTTATAGATGTTGGAACAGAAATGAGCCGCTCGAATGTCTTTGAATTCAGCTATTATGGTTTCTTTCTGGTCGCGTACTGAAACTGTGTTTTCATGATAGTATGGTGATCATGTATTAGATATTCTATCTAAATGATAACTTGAGCTAGCAATGGGTAAAAAGTTGTTTGACAAGATTCAGGTGCAGTTGTTTGACAAGATTCAGGTGCAGTATAACTGTCAGTTTAACTGAGACTAGTCCTGTAAAAGTGACGGTGTTAAGTTCTATCCACGCTGTCGTGTTCTAAAGGCAACGCCCTTTGAAAACTTGCCAGAGGTGCATGGAGCCACGAGAACTGAGGATCTTAGCACCGTTCACACCCCTCCCACCCAGCCCCGCAATTTGCTTGTAAGACCAGTGTATCAATCACTCTATACGGAAAATATTATACCCTTGCATTACTGTGGATGGAGGTATTCGTAACTGAATGTTTTTGTCCTGATTACAATCATCACCAAGCAAACCAGTGGCTGCTAACCTGAAAATAAACAGTCAGATCATGGCGTATCTGTATGTGTAACCAGTATTGTTCATTCCAGATGTGTGTCCGACTGACCCTCCGGGCTTGATATATGCGTGTGCCTACAGGCCCAGGTGCTACGGGTCCTGTGGGGCAGGACAGAGGTGTTGCCCTCACATATGCGGCGATCGCTGTGTGACAATTGGTAGGTAAATGTGTTCAAATACTAAGATAGTTCCTTACAGTAGATGCATGTTTTGAGATGGGTGGTAATTGTGCTCAGATTCTAGTACCTTTTACTCAAGCAGGTTCATGTGTTGTATTGGGTGGAGTATTTGTCCGGACAGATAGGTTCTTAAGCCATATTTGGGGTTTCGTATGCTTTCTCATTGGAGTACAAATTCTATCCTCAGCATAGAAGAATTGAATATATACTCTCAGAGGCAGGCAGCTAATCACCAGCACTAAAAGGCAGCGATCTAACCCATTGAAACACCACGGATTCTACAAATATAAAATTTATTAAATCACCACAACCCTTTATTATGCGTGTATTATGTACGCTTGTAAAAAGAGAATAAATAGAATCTTTCTTCTTCTTTCCAGTCCACTGCGATCCAATCGACTGCGGTTCACTCACATGTAACTACGGCTTCCAGTCAGACAGTCGAGGTTGCAAGACGTGCACCTGCAGGACATGTACGTTGCAAATGTGACGGGTGATTGGTGGCGTTTATTTTAAAGCTAGAACCTTCCTGTTCTGTAATGGGGTGTCATGTTACATTGTATAAGGGGGAGGTGATTCGTGTCTAGCGTAGACGGAACGTGGTGCCTACAAACCAAGACTTATCTGGGATTCGAACTCACCACTATGAACTCTTGGCAGGTATGGGGCGGCAATGGAGGCAAATAATAAGTATCACCAATTTCATCATATGTTCGCCATGGCTTCATTCGTTTTAACGCAGACGGAGAGAAACTACAGCAGACAACTATAAGGATCTAAGATAGTGATGTTCATCCCACCCATGTGAGTTTGTTGATTTTTTCTAGGTGTGATGATTATATAATCATTTAAAGAACATAACGTGTACAGTTCTTCTGGGTGATCGATTGTGGTCTCCTTTATCTTTCAGCGGAACCTTGCACTACCGTAAGTGTATATTTCATGTCTGGTACTCATCAAACTCTAAACCTTCCAAGTACCGTGTAATGAAGGAAATTGATTTATCACCCTGTGAACAATATTTCAGTTATATCAGAGGTGTCAGATAAACGACAAATATCACCACGATCGCCATACCTCAATTGTGGAACGAAAACCACAAACGCCCCAGTTTATTCTGACTTGTTGCATGTCTCCTTTTATTAAGCCCTACCCCGTGGAGATTTCGACTTAGAATAGATTAACAGCATCCGAGGTCATCGCAAATAAATGGTTAGGGTGTAATGATGGCTCAGATAAGATTTTTTACAGGCCGAAAAAAAGCTGCACCATATCTTGTTGCGATGTTAAACAACATTACATTAAAAACACCCACCATTCATACACGCACATTCACAGATAGATCTTATTTTTATTCATCCGTCTGTCTGTTCCCTTTAGTTGCAGTGTCTTCTGAGTGGAACTCTGGGATAAGGACGCCGCTGGTGTGGACATGACCATCGAGCTGCTCTGTCATCTCACTTTGTGACATTCCATATTGTGAATAAATAGACAAATGTGTCCTCTTGTTCCCAGGTTAGACTAGGCACTGGTTTGAATGTCATCAGCTGCAAATACATGGGACACGTGGTCTAGCTTCAGGCCTGATGTATCGCATACATGCACATACACTTTTAACAAAGTGGCAACAGGAGCGGAAGTGGGGTATAATGTGTGTTGTCATATCAGACCATGTGTCTCTGGAATATTTGAGAGTGAGAATGGTTTTTATCTACTTGTAGCATTATTAAACCAATATCACAGCAGGCAACACCAGAAATCGGCTTCACACATTGTACCCATGTGGAGAATCGAACCCAGGCATTCAGTGTGAGGGGCGGGCGCTTTGATCATTATGCTATCCCCCTTCGCACCTGTATGTTGGTAGACAGTATAGGCAGTCCGTCGTGGTTGAACCCTCGCACCTATATGTTGGTAGACAGTATACACAGTCCGTCGTGGTTGAACCCTCGCATGTGTATGTTGGTTGACAGTACACGCAGTCAGTCGTGGTTGAACCCTCGCACCTATGTGTTGGTAGACAGTATACATAGCCTCGTCCGTCGTGGATGGAGCCTTCCGTCTGTATGTTGGTACACAGTATTCACACTGCATTGTAGTTGAACATTCCCACCTGTATGTTGTTAGACAGTTACATGGCGTGTTGTGCTTGAACCCTCACGCCTATGGGTTGGTAGACATAAAGAGCCAAAGAACTGGATAAACAGCCAAAGAACTGGAACGTTTATCAATTGAATAAATCATGGTCCACAATCCTAAGCTTGCAATAGTAGATTCAGATAGAGATATCTTATCTTGGCCCTGCACAGTGCTGGCAAAGTACCGCGTTTTTTCTAGCAAACAGGTGCTGCCCTTTAACGTCATACAAAAATTCACAGCCATAAAAGTTGTATTTTTTAGAATCATTCTTTGACATATCGTAGTACTGGTAGCAAGATATCGGTCAGTGTTCTTTAGCTGCAAGCATGTAATTGAATTAACAATTTGTCTTGCTTTCTGAAACAATTTTTAATTCTAGACATACATATTAAATCAGAGGTCAGGCGCATACCGCCATAAACAGTTGAATCTGCTAATGCAATGTTTTTATGGCCCTGAGTGTAGTTTACAGTGTTAGCTTTACGTTTAGTTTTAGTAAAAATGATGACAGTAGCATGTACAGTAGCGAGAGCCATTGGAAGTCCTTTTGGTGAAGTATTAACAGGTGTTGTGTAGTCAGTTATGGTGCGATAGTTCTATAGATAAGATTAGAAACGTTTTTCAAACCTTTTACCAGCTTGTCACGAGACAGACATTAAAAAGACAGGGAGAATGTGGCAGCTTTTAGTAGCAGGTCTTGTGGCGACAGTCGTTATCGTTGAGTCTGCCGGTAATTCTTCTGTGTCTGTTGTAGAGTCTGTAATTTTGTTATTGTCTGTGTGTCCACGCGTATCATGAGTGTTATTGGGTGAACTGAACACTGTGCACGTAGGAAACTACTTATGCACAGGTCCATGCTTTCAATGTTGTTCTTTTCAGAGCTCTTTTACAAACAGATCAGAAAGTTACATTATTGATTTTAATTTAAATATGAATAATTACAAAACCATTAATTATGTCATGCCATAATATTCCGAAGAAACATTGTAGACGAGGGACAGGCCAGTGCGCATTCTCACTGTTTCAGTGTCTCCGTGTCATTATTGCGACCAAATGCCTACCACGTTTTCAGAATTGGAACATCTTGTTAAAACTAAAAGCTGGATATTTAACATAATAAAATGTGTAAAATGTATATGCAACAAATCGCCAAAGACTGTCAACAAAATTGGAACTGTCTGTCCATTTCTTGTCCGTCCTCTGACTTGTCATCACCATTAACATGACGGGTGTCGACATCAGTGGAGGACAGTTGTTGGAGGAATAAGTGCTCGGTATGATTGATATGAATCTTGTGGATTAGAAGGGGTGGCTAGTCAGCACATCTTGTGTTTGTCATATGCAACATTGGAGTAATATTTGGAAAACCTTTATGCATGTTGGAACGGAAATGAGCCGCTCGAATGTCGTTGAATTCAGCTACTGGTTTCATTTTTGGAGTAGGTTCTGCGAACTAGGTCCTGCGGACTAGGTCCTGCTTGGATTCATTACAAGCCATTGATCTCTACCCCTCACCACTCTACCCCGCAATTGCTTGGCCAGTGTATCAATAACAATACACGGAAAATATGATACCTTTGCATTTCTGGGAATGATGACGTTCGCCACTGAATCGTTATTGCCCACTTGATTATAGTTATCACTAAGCAAAGAAGTGATAATAGTCCGTCTGTTTATCAACTTCTTAGGGATGCAGCACAAATCATGGTGTGGCTGCCTGTTTCATCAGTAATGTTCATTCCAGGAGTGTGTCCGACTGATCCCCCGGGCATTGCATGGGGGTGTGCCTACACGCCCAAGTGCTTCGGGGATGGGACCTGTGAGGTAGGACAGAGGTGTTGCCCTCATATATGCGGCGCCCGTTGTGTGACTGTCGGTAGGTACATGTTCTCAGGTAGTCCGATACATCAAGACAGTATATGCATGTTTTGAGATGGGTATACTCTAGGAGGTTCATGTATTGTTATGGGAGGTGTATGTGTTCTATTTGGTTCTTACGTTCTATTTGGGGTTACGTACACTTCCTAACGTCAGTCGGATTTGAAACCATACTCTCAGAGTCAGGAATCTAATTGCGAACACTAAAAGGCAGCGATCTAGCCCACTCTTGACACAACAACTTCTCCCAAAATATGACATGTGTTAAATCATCCCAGGCCATTATTACACGTGTGTTTTGTGCGTTTGCACTAGAGAATATAAAACACTTTTGTCCATTTCAGTCCACTGCGATCCAATCGACTGCGGTTCACTCAAGTGTAACTACGGCTTCCAGCCAGACAGTCGAGGTTGCAAGACGTGCACCTGCAGGACATGTACGTTACGCTTCAGTTGTGATGAGTGATTGATGGAGTTCATCATAAAGCACCTGCATTTCAGTGTTATAAATGCGCGTCAGGGTACATGATATTAGGGGAAGGTGATTAGTAGACGGAAAGTGGCGGGACAAAACACGGTGGATTTGAACCCACGACTAAAGTATCTTGACAGCTGTAGGACCACTTATATGTGAAATAAACTTCAATCCCAAATTTCTCCATACATCAAAAATGGTTTTTTCTCACTTTTAACACAGAGCGACAGAAACTACAACAGACCCCGACTATACGAATCTAAGTTAAGGATGTTCTGCCCACGGAAGTCGATATAAGGTCACTTCTAGGGGAGACAATTACATAGATATTATGGAACATAACGTGTCGAGTTGAACTATGTGGTAAAATGTTCGTCTTTTTATCTTTCAGCAAAACCATGCACTACCGTAAGTACCCAATATTTCTTGTCTATAGTCCAATCACTTTCATGTCGTAGAGTGACATGGAAGAACACACCTTTGAACAATTTCTCTGTTTTATCATGGGTGATAGATTAATGTCAAATTAGGTTAGTGGTACAAGTTGTAGAAGTCATCATACTGGTGGAACTGAAGAACTTTCTGGTGCCCACGAACCGAGGTCGTAGTCAGTGCAAATGTAGGGTAAGAACCCACGATCAGATCAGACCTCGTCCGAGCATGTAATACTTTGTGGTTATGTTTATGGTATCACATTCATTCATGTGTCTTTCTGTTGCTCCTTTCAGTTGCTGTGTAGGTTGAGTGGAAGTCTGGGATAAGGACATGGCTCACAGGACAAGACCGCGTGAAATATTAACAAACAGAGAAAACGTCCATGTCATCGTACCCGACGTTGTGGGTCATTGCTTAAATTTTCTATCACCTGATTATCTGCCCCAGCGTGATCATATTACAGGCTTCTGTGACATGTAACCGCGATACTGAGGAGTGCGGGATCGTTTATTAAATATTTTAGAAATGGTTACGGTTTAGACAATTAAATGTTGCTATTACAACGTTATGAAGCATGTGTTATAGTGACATAGCTATATACACGCATCACACCTTTCTCATTATCCACGAGCTTCTAAAATGCCAATAAAACAGATTGCATTAAAATGTAATAATGAGGATGTTATCAATAACAGTCTCGTACCTTTCTTCGTGGTGAGTTGACGTCAGTCACTTCCGCCACACGCATGGTATTGACGGTCATAATCAAGAGTCAACAGCGGTTTGAACAGGAACAGGAACAGGAACAGCCACAACATATATCATATTTGGGATTTCACTTTCTTAGTAACTTTCCTGGTCACTTTTGGAAGTCGCGGTGGCTGAGTGGGCTAGGCGGCTGACTTTGTGAGCTGGAGATTAGGTGCCTGACTCTGAGGGTGCAGGTTCAAATCCCGGATGGGCCTCAACCTAAAAGGTAGTAGAATTTGTACTTTTCTAAGAAAGTGAAATCCCAAATATGACATATGTTGCATTTGACCACTTTCTAAATGGCATTGTGTAATCACAGGAACAGCCACGTAATGCATCTCTGCAACTCGAAATGTCTATTTCGCAGTCACTTACTTCTAATGATTCTGAATTTTATCGATTTCTTGTGCATAGCAGACACGGTATTTGAAATGAAGGCCTTCTGTGAATTCAGTGAAATGCAAGTTGTTGCCATGTCGAAGTCGTGACACATCATCTCCTGGCACCATGACGCCACGTCAATCGACTTGTATCTCTTGTCCAGATTCGACAGTCCCTAAACCCACACATCGCAGAGTAAACATGGCTCTGGGTTGGTCACAGCGTGGCATAGTTCAATCCCTACACATTTTCATTTTACTTAAGTAAAACAACCCTTTCCCACTGAAGTGTGTCTATTCAAAACGAATAAAACACACCGATTGTTGTACCCATTATGATGACAGTTCTCTGAACACAAGGTCAATCTTCCTGAGCGACAATGCCATGTCACACTATGCAGTTAATGATTTCCTACGTCAGGAACTCGGTAGTAGGAACACAGCCTATAGTGTGGCATGAAATGCACGTGAACCAGGTTTTTTGTAAATAACTCTTCATCCAATGATCCAATCGATCGCAAACTTTGCAGTGGATGTTTTGTCAGACAACCTACTCACATTGAAAATGCAAACGGTCCATCACTGTGCAGTGAACAGGTAACTATCATGAACTGCACGTGCATTTACTTTTCTGACTGTTGTTTATTTGGTTGACAGTTACATAGGCAGATTCTTTCATACAAATGCATAAAATCAGTGACTTACAATGTGATTAGGTTGTCTGACAAAACACCCACTTGTAAAGTATGAGATGGATTGGATCTTTAGTTATTTACATAAAAAACGGGTCCACATGCCAAACTGTAGGACCACCAAGGAGTCCAGATCTCATTCTCATAAAGCATGGTTGGAAATTCACCAGAACAAGACCTTGATGTACAGTCAAAACAATGATTACAGAAAGTCTCGATTCCTGTTTACTGGGTTCCGTCCTATTGTGCAACGTGTTGCAATAACCAGTCCAGAAGTTTTACAGTAGTTTAACCGGATGCATAAATATTACTCAGCCTGATTTGATACGTCTATTCACTTGTATATTGCAACTACGCTTCTTCTAATCCTTGCAAACACGTCGTGCAGCGTGCTCTGTCGTGCAGCGTGCTCTGTCGTACAGCGAGCTCTGATAAACGGAAACCTGGAAATCTCAAAACGAGGCTCTGCTGCTAGAAAACTTTGGCGGTCTGGTACGGAATCGATATCATATCAATGTTAGTGTGCGTTACACAATTATACAGAATAAGCACACATACACAATTATACAGAATAAGCACACATAACAAGTGAGGTGTAACCAGTGAGCCAGATGCATTGTGAATCATTTTACGACCTCATTAAACAAGTGCAGTCTGTGATTTCTTAGTTAAGGTTTGCTGCGTAAACTTCGACATAAAATATAGAAATACAGTGTTATTATTAAAATTCATTTGTAAACATGGTTTTTATGACACGAGGAATTAGAATTCAGTATAACCAGAATTGTTTGTGGCGTCTGTTTTCACTTTCATACGAGAAACTTCGGATCGGCTGAAAAGTAGTTCATTGTCGGAATAGGTTAATGAGACTCATGTTTTGCTTTGTTGAACAATTCCACCATCAAGAATTGAACACAATACCTGAACGTCAAATTCAACGTCTAATACAACAGACAATGAGGAGAAGGGTCATAGATGTTACAATACTTGGAGGAGGTTACACAGTATATTGACACTATGAGAATTGTGTGATTTCTTGAGGATTGTATGCAAGAATCTTGAAGAAATTCATGTTACGATCATTCGACCATTAGTATCAGCATTAGAGTATTTTTTTACGAAGTTTGCTTTTCCGAATAAACCTGAGCTGTTTTTTTTTTCCTTTGTAATTAGATTTTTCATTTTATTACTCACTGAGACTATCCAGATGGTAAGCAAATTGAGGTTCGGATAGTTGGTTGGTTTTTTTAACGCCAGCAATCAGCAATATTCCAGCTATGTTGCGGTGAGTTTGGATTTGCTATAGTTACTTAGAACATATTGATGCTATGAAATATATGAGGAGTTGCGATACTTTGTTCCATGTGTATATCATACACAATTTGAAAATATAAAAAAAAATATATTTAAGTCAACCGTTATTAGATAAATCCTAAGCTGAATGGCAGTGACAGTCATTACTGGAATGTCAGGGTCACGTACTTGTATATGGTCTAGTTAGATAAGATTGGAGACGTTTAAGGTACCAACTACATAAAGCGAACATACGCTGAAAAGTCATTAAGAATGTTGTATCTTCTAGCAGCAAGTCTGGTTGCGATAGCCGTTATTGTCCAGTCAGCGGGTAAATCTGTTGCCTTTTGTTTTATGTACTGTGTCTATTATAATGCATCTGATATACCAGCTTGTTGTCAGACGTCTCAGTGTGTTAACGGAGCTGTCTCACACATCGTGTGAACATGGCGAAGGGTTTGTCTACAGACGTGTGGGTGACTACTTCCGATGTAGATGTATTATTTCCTATTATAGGAACCATCTTTCTTTAACAATGGAATGGTTTTATCATACTGCCATGTATTTATTGCTATGGAACGAACATTAAACACCACATGGGTACAATTTGTGAGGCCCATTTCGGGTGTTGCCCTCCGTGATATTGCTGTGTGTGAAAAAAGGAGTGTGAATACGGATCATACAAACTGGCGAGTGACACTTATATTATAACGTCATTGTCGTGTCACAATGTGTCAGTCGCTAGGCGTATCAAAAGGACAAAAAAGTCAAGCGGGCTAGATTGGTATTAACTCTTGAACAGTAAACTCAGCTGATAAAAGATTTTGATGCAATTGTTCATCCTACTCATAAATGATCTTGCAGTTAAGTAACTGGCAGGCAAACAGGTTCGGACATTTTGAAAAAGTATCAGGTATGTGAAACTAAATTCGAACAAAACATCAATTCAAAAACAAAACGTGTGAATGAATAAGGAATATAATGACTATCAACTCGTTGTTCAGTCGCATATTCTGATAACGAAGATCATTCTCCGGTTAAACAGGATAAAGTTCTTTAAACCGGCTATCTATACCGGTATTGTTTGACTATGGTCCCAACGAATGCCGGTTGAGAGGGCTTCCACTGTATATGCTCAGCCCAAATGTGTCTGGTCTCAAATTCTTGGGTCAAAAGCATGTTACCTGAAGGTTGCTTCTTCCAGACGTGTGTCCCACTGATCCACCAGGCACATTGTATGGGTGTATTTACAAGCCCACGTGTTTTGGAGACGGGAGCTGTGGAGCAGGCCAAAGGTGTTGTCCCCACACGTGCGGCGCCCGCTGTGTGACAATCGGTAGGTACATGTGTTCAGGCAATCAGGTCCATGTGTTCAGGTAATCAGGTCCATGTGTTCAGGTAATCAGGTCCATGTGTTCAGGTAGTCAGATCCATGTGTCCCGACAGGTACAACGAGTACTGAAACAGGAAGTCATCCCGTCTTAAACGTATTATGTACATCTGTAAACAGATAATACCGACCACGCCTTATTTGTTCTTTCCAGTCCACTGCGATCCGGTCGACTGCGGTTCACTCACGTGTAACTACGGCTTCCAGCCAGACAGTCGAGGTTGCAAGACGTGCACCTGCCGGACATGTACGTTCCAGATGTGTTGAGTGATTGGTGACGTTATTGTTATCCCACTGCATGTTATTTATGCATTTACATATCAGGGTTAATGCTACAAAGGGGAAGTGAATTAAAGACTGAACTTGGAGCCGACAGACCACTGCGTATCTGAGATCTGAACCCACGACCAACAGCCCTTGACAGATCTGGGGACCCTACATATGTACAATAATTTTGAACACCATATTTCACCATATCTCAAAAATGGCTTCTTTCACGTTTATAACAACGATCTACCCTTCTACCACAGAAGCTAATATGAGGTTATTCCAAATGGGAGACGATTATATAATCATTTCATGAATATGTTCGTGTGGAGTTGTACTGGGCAATCAAACTTTCGTTGTTTTCTTTTCTTTTTCAGCAAAACCATGCACCACCGTAAGTACACATGGGACTGAACACTAGTATTGTGCAATGAAAGGAGGAGGTTGATTTAACACTTCTTTTAACAATATGTCAGATATATCAAAGGTGTAAGATAAACGCCAAAGATCACCTCGATCGCCACGCCTCAGGTGACACAACGCATTGTGGAACGAAGACCACAAGAGCCCCTTTAGCAGAAACAGTTATCTTAATTTGCTATTACTAATTGCATATGTCCCTGTGTAGATTCCGTCTTACAATAGATACACATGAGTGTGGGGGTCGTAAGCGGCGAATGAATGGGTAGGGTCAAATAAATGACTCACATGTGATTATTTACAAGTCGCTGTCCTAAAGCGGCACCCTGTCTTTTTGCGATGTTAAACAACATTAAAAAAAGTACACCTCACCACACATACACGCACAGTCACAGGCAGATATTACATTTATTCATCCTTCTGTCTGTTCCCTTTAGTTGCAGTGTCTTCTGAGTGGAACTCTGGGATAAGGACTCTGGTGTAAACACGGCCATCGAGCTTCTCTGTCATCTCACTTTGTGACATTCCATGTTGTGAATAAATAGACAAATGTGTCGTCTCGTTCCTGCGTTAGAATAGGCACCGGTTTGGATGTCATAAACTGCAACTACATGGGACACGAGTTCCACGTCCCTGCAGGATATATTCTGTCCTGCCATGTCAAACCATGTTTTTAGCATATGGGACGGTTTTTATTTACTTAAAAAGGAATGGCAAGCAGAAGTGACAGCACTTGATGTCAGCCAAGTCACAGATTCTGTCCTATAGGTAAGGTCACAGATGTTGGAAACGAGTCACAGATTCTGTCCTACAGATAAGGTCAAAGATGTTGGAAACGAGTCACAGATTCTGTCCTATAGATAACGTCACAGATGTTGGAAACGAACATTATTTTGATGAATGATCGATACCCCTTATTTACAAATAATATGAATCTTTAATCAAATGTAACACATTCTAGTCCTTTTGGGGATCTATTCCCATTTAGCATCCCCAAACCATCTCACAGAATAAGGCACTTTATCGCAAGCTCACAAAGCCAGCCATCTTACCTACTCTGACACCATGGCTTCCACATAGCATTCGATTATTTAAAGCCAAACATTATTTACTTTCATATATAGTATTCTTAGCATTAATAGCTAACTGAAATTTGTTTAAGTTTTTGATCCATTCTATTATTTGGAATAAATTTGACATTAATATGACCCACCATCTAATATGAAGGTGTGAGACCAGTATTTCACAACGTCTGTGTGACCATAGCTAGTTCTACAGATAAGATTGGAAACCAGTTTTCTAATCTGGAACCAGCTTGTGACGAGACAGACGTTTACAAGACAGGGAAAATGTGGCAGCTTTTAGTAGCAAGTCTGGTGGCGACAGTCGTTATTGTCGAGTCTGCTGGTAATTTTTTATGTCTATTGTAGAGTCTGTCATTTGTTATTGACCGTGTAGCCATGTGTATCTATGTGTAACATGTGTATACACTAATGTAGGTACGCCCCGCTGAATGTCTATTTACATGTAATGACCAGATTTATTGGTAACATTCGAATATCGAAATATAAATCCAAATTCTACAACATTACTCAATAAAGAGTTTCTTCTACCGTATTTCATCATTGTCACACGGCCAATGAATCACCTTGAGAAACAATGTGCTACATGTTACAACCACAGGTTGTATGTAATTGATACGGGAGTTGGCTGCCTTTGTCCATGTATATGCACACGAGTCTCGTGAAGCCCCCTGTTGCGAAGAACGAAAGCTTGCAAACTACTATTTAATAACAACAAAAAACCCTGAAATGTATGTATTCTATTGCTGTGAGTACAACAGTCTTTCAGAACTCTGGTACAAGTAGACTTACATTGATTCCAATTTAAATATTAAAACACTACAACGACAAAAATGTTATACAATTATTCAACATGTCATATCGACACATTCGGAAGGAAAACTGTTTGGATGACAACTTCCAAGCAACGTGGAGGTCGTGGAGCCTTCCTCAGCACTCATGATTCACAGTCTCATTATTAGGGCACAACTTAAACATTTTTCGTAAAGTAAAGACTGGACAACTTATAACGTTACAAAAATGTGTAAATTAATCAGGTAACAAACTGTGACGTATTGCAGACAAAATTCAAGTAGTAGCATGGATTTTATGTACATGAAATAACGCATACTCCCCTATGCTTCTCAACAACTTTAATAAAATTAATGAAATTATTCAGAATGTGAACACAGACATATTAAGAAGAAAACAATAATTCAATAGTTTAATCATTCAAGTTACATATATTACAAATGTTATTTAGAAACTAAATTGTACACTATTCCATCTAGCCCGTCTTCACCGCGTGAAGAAATGGGTGGAGTCAGCATCAGTGGAGGACTGTTGTGGGATGACGGATTGATTGGTATAACATGCATTCTTATTCAGGCGACGTAATGGATGTTTAGCATATAGATTTACTGGTGTTGGCAGTCATCTCTTACACTTGAATAAAATCCCCTGTAGACGCCCCTGGCAACAGCCGTTACGAAATCATTGGTCGATTTATGTATCAATCTCACATCCTTTTAAAACGCTGCAGCACCTGGCTGTGATTGAATGTTCCTGTTGTCACAGTTGGTAATTTCCCGTATCAAGAGGTATAAGAAACCCCCTATCCCCTCAGAATCAACAAAATATAACACATTGCTGTAAGTCTAAAATATTCAATATTACGTATTGAGCAAACAAAAGCAAGATACAAAGATTCACAACAGTGGTTTCTAGTACAATGCAACTGAGTCAAATCTAAAATAATGGGTCACAAATATAATATCAACTCACCAAAGTCTTGGTTTTCAGTGAGAAACAGTTCCACTAAATCTTTACGTAGCAAGAGGTGTTGAATGTAGGTCAGGCTTGACGAAGAGGAAGACGGGTGTAGATGAATGATTACACAACTCAGGTTTACGTGTGTGTGTGTGTGTGCGTGTGCGTGTGCGTGTGCGTGTTCGTGTGTGTGCGCGCGTGCGTGAGTGCGTGCGTGCGTGCGTGCGCGCGTGTGTGAACACGCTAACCTGTCTTTATATACATTGATTCACTCATTCTTGAACATTCCAGCGAAGCATGGAACCGGCTCGTGTTTACCAGTAGGCAAAACACACCAAAGGGTGGCAACTCTAAAGCGCTAGCTTAAAGGCGTGCCGCAAAACCACTATTACCTATACGAAACGTCACAAATAATAACTATCGCTCAAAACTCTAAACGCTGTGAACCCACAATAATCGTCACTCAATCAATAATAATGCAAATAACAGAAAATAGACTCTCGTAACACTGTTCTTACAATTACGGTTCTTCCTTGGCCATCCATATCACCAGATTGTAAGTGAAAGGAAGATGTGTAGAAGGACCTTGTACGACAACGTAACTTTGATGGCTGAGGTATGCAATTGGTCCTCTTGACTAATAGTATAGCACCTAACAAGCCTGTGACTGCTTATCTAGATATGATCCTAATAGTCCAACTGTTTTTCAACGTGTTAATGGTACAGAACAAATCATGGTCTGTTTCATCAGTACTGTTCATTCCAGGTGTGTGTCCGACAACAGACCCGCGCATCCCATGGGCGTGTGGACATTTCAACAAATGCTTCGGGGATGCAACCTGCGGGGCAGGACAGAAGTGTTGTCCTCACATATGCGGAGACCACTGTGTGACTGTCGGTAGGTACATGTGTTAAGATAATCAGTAGGTGCATGTGTTGGGAAGGGTGGTACTTGTGTTCAGACTCTAGTCCCTTTTGCGCAAGTGGGTTCATGAGTTGTGATGGGTGGTGTATGTGTCTATTAGGTAGGTTCTTTTGTTATATTTGAGGTTACGTAGGTTTTCTCATTGAAGTATGTATTCTAATATAAGAACACGTTTCTGAAATAATCACACGACACGGATCCTCTCCAACATGTTTCACTTTCATCTTTAGCACTTTCATCTTTAGGGGGGAGAGATAACAGGCAGCTGTTCACGACTGTAATCACTTCATTAAGGGCAACCCTAATGCACAGAGGTACAGGAATGACATTCTTTGTCCGGGAGTCCTTCCAGTCATTCATGATAATGCAAGACCTCATACCGCCAGACTGACAAGAGACTACCCGAACGTCCATGTCTTACCATAGATAGCGTGTTCACCAGACATGTACCCTATCGAGCATTGTGGGCCCACCTCGAGAGGCAGATTAGGAACAGACCAGTACCCCCAGTCAACATGCGGCATGGTGTCTGAATGACTTTAGCAACAGATTCCACGCCACGTCATTAGACGCTCGTCATCTAGATGTCATCTATGCGCCGACATATTGTTGCTTGTGTCAATGCTCAAGGAGGGAATACTCACCACTAAGGCAGAACAAGGCTCTAAATTATGTGCCTTGTATTTTGACAAACTTCCTGTTTGTTCAGTTTTATTGTCATGATCCATTTTTGGAACCACCCCGTTCTCTCTCTCTCTCTCTCTCTCTCTCTCTCTCTCTCTCACACACACACACACACACACACATACATACACACACACACACACACACACACACATACACACACACACACACACACACACACACACACACACACACACACACCGCCACCACCACCACCACCACCACCCCTACATACCCGGCAGCACCCCTCCACATGTTTATTTCCCTTTCATTTCTTTATCCAACCACCCCACATCCCACCCCAACCCCTCCATGTGTTTTTTTCCTTTTCATTTGCTTATCATTGTTGTTTCTGGATTATGTTTATGTTCGAATAATACAGAAATGAATACTCTATGAATGAATTTAGTTTGAAGCCTGTATTAAGCTTGTGTTACGTACGGCTTGTGAAAGGAAAATAAAAAAAAAACCTTTCTTGTTCTTTCCAGTCCACTGCGATCCAATCGACTGCGGGTCACTCAAGTGTAACTACGGCTTCCAGCCAGACAGTCGAGGTTGCAAGACATGCACCTGCCGGACATGTACGTTACAAATGTGTTGAGTGACTGATGATGTGTCTTTCAACGCCACAACATACTCAGCTCTGTAATGGCGTGTCATGGTACCTGGTATTAGCGGAAGGTGATTCGTGTCGGAGGAACGTGGTACCGACAAACCAAGACTATCTGAGATTCGAACTCACAAATATCAATTCCTGGTGACGGCATAGAAGTCTAATAATGATAAACACCAAATTCACTATATCTGCAAAATGGCTTGTCTCACTTTTGACACATGCCGACAGAAACTACAACTGAAACCAGCTCTTAGGATCTAAGTTAGTGATGCTCCTCCCGTGGTTGTCGATACATGGTTTCCAGGTGAGATGATTATGTAATCATTTAATGAATATAATCTGTATGAAAATAATTGAACTTTTCCTATCTTTCAGCGCAACCTTGCACTACCGTAAGTACCAATTTCCTATTTGGTACTCAACACAATCTGAACCCTCCAAGACTCGTGTAGGTCTGGGTTAGAATATTGGCTTTCAGTAACTCTTGCTTGTCGTAAGAGGTGACTGACGGGATCAGGTGGTCAGGCTCCCTGACTTGGCTGACGCATGTCATTGGTTCCCAACTGCGAAGATTGATGACCATTCTCATGATCATCAGTGGATTATCTGGTCAAGACTCGATTATTTACAGACCGCCGCTAAATAGCTGGAATATTGCTGAGTGCAGTGCAAAACTAAACTCACTCACCCACTCTTTGAACCCCCCCAAACCCTGTGTGTAATGAATGTCCTGTTGAACTGTTAAACAACATTACATTATAAAATTACCCCAATACTCAAACACGCACAGACACTGGCAGATATTACTTTTATTCATCCGTTTGCCTGTTCCCTCTAGTTGCAGTGTCTTCTGAGTGGAACTCTGGGATAAGGACGTCGCTGGTGTAAAAAAGACCATCGAGCTCTGTCATCTCACTTTGTCACATTCCACGTTGTGAATTCGGAATAAACAGAAAAATGTGTACCCTTGTTCCCGGGTTAGACTAGGCACCGGTTTCAATGTCATAAGCTGCAACTACATGAGACACATGATCTAGCTTGAGGCAGGATCTGTTCTGTGTTGCCATGCCAGACCATGTGTTTTAGCATATAGGACAGTTAATGAGAAAGGTAATTATGGGTATTCTGGGACTCAAACGCAAACCAACATGCATCTCTTTCGCTCCATATGGGATGAGTTTTACTATTTCGTAGACGTTTACTTCAGTATTTATAGCGTTGTCATTGTATTCGAACGTTCTCCCTCTGTGTCTTCTTCCCTGGCTACTTTCTGTGTGCCATCATCATGACATAGAGAGTATACTCCATGACTGTTACGGTATACACAGTCCGTCGTGACTGAAACCTTGCGCCTACATGTTTGTCGACAATTACATGGTTTTGGTTTGGCATGTGGACAGTCGGGCAAACGAGAGCATACATCCCATGATGTTGGCTGAAAGGAAACAAACAAGAAATAGTTCTTCAATGTATTTCACACGGGTATTAGTGTTGTATTTTGTACCAGAATTAGACACTGTCTATATGACCATAGGTTAGTTCTGCAGATAAGATTGGAAAGGAGTATTCTTATCTGGAACCAGTTTGTGACAAGACATACGTTTACAAGACAGGGAGAATGCTGCAGCTTTTAGTAGCAGGTCTGGTGGCGACAGCCATTGTTATTGAATCTGCGGGTAAGTCTGCTCTTTGTTATTGTCCCTGTGCCCATGCACATGATGTGTATTACTGGCTAAAGTAAACACTGGTGCAGAAAACCACCTAGTCTGTCGTACAGACCATGCACATGATGTGTATTACTGGCTAAAGTAAACACTGGTGCAGAAAACCACCTAGTCTGTCGTACAGACCATGCACATGATGTGTATTACTGGCTAAAGTAAACACTGGTGCAGAAAACCACCTAGTCTGTCGTACAGACCATGCACATGATGTGTATTACTGGCTAAAGTAAACACTGGTGCAGAAAACCACCTAGTCTGTCGTACAGACCCTGAAGTATAAATATCCAAGAAAGCCCACGCAAGTTTAGAAAATGTGGCAAGTTTAGATTTCCATAGCTTCTGAATATGAAGAAAGTCTCAGGGCTCCATTTCATTATATTATTTTTTGTTCACTATGGACGTTTTTTCAGTAAAATATGTTCATTTCAGAGACTAGCTGTTAGTCTAAAAACCACCCACTTTACCATGGTTGAAATGTTCTTTTCAGAACTCTTTTACAAATAGATCAAAAAGTTACATTGTTAACTGAAATTTAAAAATAAATGATTACAATGAAAAAAGTTAATCATATGCAATTATTCATCAGGTTACATCTACGCGTTCCGTAGAAAAAATGTTCAGGTGGTAATTAGTAGACGAGGTGCAGGCCGATGGACCTTCTCATGTTTTCAGAATTTGAATATTGTGTTAAAACTTAAGAGTGGACAACTGACAATAGACTGCTTTGTTTATTCCAATCTTAATATAAAAATTACAATGAGATTTATGCAATTGTTCAACATGTTATAACGACACATTCAAAAGATACACCGTTTTGGTGGCTGTTAGAAAGCGAGGTGCCGCCAGGGGGCATTCCTCAGTACTCACTGTTTCATAGTCTCCCTCTGAATTTCTTAAATTATTTTGTTAAGGTAAAAAATGGACTGCTAATAAGATAACAAAAATGTATATGTAACATTGTCGACATAGTTGGAACTGCACAAGTTTTTGGTACAATAACGCATACACCCTGTCCTCTCTGCCACATACCTATTACAAATGAAATGAATGAAGTCATTAAGAATGTTATGTGAACATAGGCACACTTGGATAGAAAAATGAATACTTGCTAAATAATTCGTGCAATATCAGTTCAATAGCTCGAACTGCATATATTTCACTATTGTTTTGCGTTGATCAGCGTTGTAAACTGACCAAAGTTTCCGTCAGACTACTGGTCTGGTAACTCTCAAAAGACCGGTGGGAAAGTTGCCAGTCCAGATTCGTCCAAGAGCATCGTGCGTGCAACTATTTAAAATTCCCGTCCGTTCGCAAAACAGACCGCCCCTGGCGGTCGGACAGGCGGAAGTTTGCAACGCTGAATTGATTATTACTTAATTACTTGGTCCATTCATATACCAGTGTCACGTTCGTTTTCAACACTACAATACCTAACTACTGTTCTTGTTCGTGTTCTCACTATTCCTGTTCTTCAATGTCCATCCATATCGCCAGCTTTTAATTCAAAGCAAGATTTGTACGATGACAACGCATGAAGCAGGAATTGCCAGACCTTTTCGGTCTGTTTTCAGTAGAAAAACATCCCGTAACTGTTTTTGTGGAATCTTGTTGATTAGAAGAGTTGGCCATTCACCACGTCCAGTGCTTGTATAATGCGACAGTGGGTGGGTATTGGCAAAATGCATGTTGGAAAGGAAATGAGCAGATCGAGTGTCGTTGAATTCAGCCACTGCTTTCTTTTCATAATGGATTAAAACTTTGCTTTCATGATATCATGGTGAAAATGTATTAGAAAATCGATCTGAATAACAACTTGAGCTGACAGTGGGTAATTCATTCGTGACTAGACTGCAAGTTTAGTCGAGACTAGTTCTCTAAATGTAACGGTGTTAATTTGTATCTACATGCTGCAGTGTTCTGAAGGTTACGTCAGAATTTGCCAGAACCGTATGGATACATGAGAAAACAAGGATTTTAGCACTGTTCCTAGTGTACCCATGACGAGAGAAGAAACATATAACCCGCAATTCGCTTGTAGAGCAAGTCCATCAATCACAACACACGAAGAATACGATACGCCTCAATATCCAATTTGTTGCTGCTCTCGTGATTTCAGTCATCACCTAGCAAGGTTGCTCACTTTGAAATAATAGTACGACTGTTTCTCAACGTGTTAGGGGTACAACACAATCATCTCGTGTATGAGTCATCAATACTGTTCATTCCAGATGTGTGTCCGACTGATCCACCGGGAACGATATATGCGTGTGCCTACATGCCCAGGTGCTACGGGGATGGGACTTGTGGGGCAGGGCAGAGGTGCTGTCCTCATACGTGCGGCGCCCGCTGTGTGACAATCGGTACGTAATTCAGATACTTCCAGACAGAATCTGCATGTATTGAGATGGATGGTACATGTGTCCAGACAGGTAGGTACATGTGTTGAGATGGATGGTACATGTGTCCAGACAGGTAGGTTCATGTGTTGAGATGGATGGTGCATGTATCCAGACAGGTAGGTTCATGTGTTGAGATGGATGGTACATGTATCCAGACAGGTAGGCTCATGTGTTGAGATGGATGGTACATGTATCCAGACAGGTAGGTTCATGTGTTGAGATGGATGGTACATGTATCCAGACAGGTAGGTTCATGTGTTGAGATGGATGGTACATCTGTCCAGACAGGTAGGTTCATGTGTTGAGATGGATGGTACATCTGTCCAGACAGGTAGGTTCATGTGTTGAGATGGATGGTACATGTATCCAGACAGGTAGGTTCATGTGTTGAGATGGATGGTACATCTGTCCAGACAGGTAGGTTCATGTGTTGAGATGGATGGTACATGTATCCAGACAGGTAGGTTCATGTGTTGAGATGGATGGTACATGAATCCAGACAGGTAGGTTCATGTGTTGAGATGGATGGTACATGTATCCAGACAGGTAGGTTCATGTGTTGAGATGGATGGTACATGTATCCAGACAGGTAGGTTCATGTGTTGACATGGATGGTGCATGTATCCAGACAGGTAGGTTCATGTGTTGAGATGGATGGTACATGTATCCAGACAGGTAGGTTCATGTGTTGAGATGGATGGTACATGTATCCAGACAGGTAGGTTCATGTGTTGAGATGGATGGTACATCTGTCCAGACAGGTAGGTTCATGTGTTGAGATGGATGGTACATGTATCCAGACAGGTAGGTTCATGTGTTGAGATGGATGGTACATGTATCCAGACAGGTAGGTTCATGTGTTGAGATGGATGGTACATGTATCCAGACAGGTAGGTTCATGTGTTGAGATGGATGGTACATGTATCCAGACAGGTAGGTTCATGTGTTGAGATGGATGGTACATGTATCCAGACAGGTAGGTTCATGTGTTTAGATAGCTGCTACATGTGTCTAGATAGGTAGGCACATGTGTTTAGATGGGTGCTGCATGTGTCCAAATAGGTAGGCACATGTGTTGAGATGGGTAGTACATGTGCCCAGACAGGCAGGTACATGTGTTGAGGTGAGTGGTACATGTGCCCAAGAGGCAGGTGCATGTGTTGAGATGGGTGGTACGTGTGTCCAGACAGGTAAGTACATGTGTTTAGATAGGTGGTACATATGTCCAGACGGGTAGGTGCATGTATTGAGATGGGTGGTACATGTGACGTAACAGGTAGGTGCATGTGTTGAGAAGGGTACTTGTGTTCACACTCTAGTACTTTTTACTCTGGTAGATTTATGTGTTGTATTGGGTTATGTATTTGTCCAGATTTGGCAGGTTCTTGTGTCATATTTGAAGTTACGCACGCCTTCTCATTGAGGTATTAATTCTAACCTAACAGCCCATACTCTCAGTGGCAGGCACCTAATCGCCAGCACTCAAAGGGATCGATCTAACCCACTCGAACACCAAGACTTCACAAAATATGACATACGTTAGATCACCACAAGCCTTTATTTACCTTGTGCTAAAGAGTGTAAAAGACCCTTTTCTTGACCTTTCCAGTCCACTGCGATCCCATTGACTGCGGTTCACTCACATGTAACTACGGCTTCCAGCCAGACAGTCGAGGTTGCAAGACGTGCACCTGCAGGACATGTACGTTACGCTTCAATTGTGATGAGTGATTGATGGAGTATAGTTTAGCATTCCATTTCCACAAAATGGTGATTTGTATCGAGCTTACACAGAGAATGGTTTATCTGAACCCATGATTATCAGGTCTTACCATGTCCAACAATGCTGAACACCACATTTCTCACGCCAAAATGGCTTCACTGACTTTTAAGACAGACCAGCATGAACTACAACATACCATATCTGTCCAAGATGTAACTAGGAATGTTCCTTCAACGGTAGTTGATTTACAGTTTCCAGGGGAGACGATTGTGTATAATTATTTAATGAATTTATTGGTTGATTGTTGCTTAAGACTCATGTAAGGAATATATCCTTCAAGAGTTATACGGGCCAACTAAACATTCGTCTTTCGTATCTTTCAGCAAAACCTTGCACTACCGTAAGTACATATCCTGCATCTCGTAGGCAAAACAGTGTGACAAATACTGATGCTGACTCAAGACCCTTTGAACAATAGTTAGCTTTTATCATATGCTAGAGAATAATGTCAAGAAAGGTTGAAACTAAGGTCATAATGAGGACAAATGTAACGTCAGAACCCCACTGGTCACAAGTCGAGACCCGTGGCCCCTTAAAAGAAATCGTTTGACCAAGTTTGTTGTGGTTCTTATTGTGTATTTGTCTTCCATTTCGTCAAATGCATGTTACTGTGCTCTTGTTGGGGTGAGTTTAGTTTTAAGCCAGCTTTAGCAATATTCCAACAATATCAGGCCGTGGGACACCAGAAGTGTGTCCATATGGGGAATCGAACCTGGGTCTTTGGCGTGACGAGTGAACATATAAACTGCTAGAATACCCGACCGCTCCTTGCTGTTGTCGGAAAGCACTACATTGATTTGTCCTAATGTTTGTTTCTCCCTTCAGTTGCTGTGTAGGATAAATGAAGCTCTGGGATAGGGACATCACTCCCAGGACACGAACTGAATGTCTCTCTTTCAAGACAATCTGAAGATGAATAGAAAGATGAATAAATCAAGAACGTTTGCTCAATTGTTTAGAGTTTGGTTGGCTGTGTATAATAATACCATGTGGGTTATTGTTCATATTATCTAGCGGGTGACACTATATTCAAGCCAAAGTTATGACTGGGTATAACGTCATCATATTCATTCTTTCCCATTTTAGCGTCTGTTCGCGATATATTACTTTTTTATATGTCAACATAGTTCCTCAAGATTGTCAACATTTTTATAGCTGTGATGAAAACTATACAAGGAATGCAACTGCCCATGGAAAACATCAATTGCATCTACCTATAACCCTCACCAGCCTGCCAGAGACTAATTCCTGATTCAATAGGGGCAGTGCTCCTGACATTACACACAATATATACCTTGCCTTTAAACACACACACACACACACACACACACACACACACAGAGAGAGAGAGAGAGAGAGAGAGACACACACACACACACACACACACACACAGAGACACACACACACACACAGAGACACACACACAGAGACACAGACACACACATATGGTCTCGATGACAATGCAGATGTCAGAAATCTTCGTAGACAGGGCGATCGGTTTGACCGTTATGGAACTTCATAACGTCATCCAGCAGGAACCTTGCCAGTCTACCATTAGCGATACATAGATGAAGTGTTGAGACCTTTAGTGGTGCCCTTTATTCGAAAACAGCCAGCCAAGAAGAGCCCTATTGCAGTACGACAACGCAAGGCCAAGCTTACATCGCCAGTATTGTTAAAAATACCTGCACACGTAATTAGTGAAATATCAAGGGCGCACTGATGTTATGCCCTGGGCATATTAATGAGGAAAACTGCTCCGTTTTCTCTCCAAGATGTTGGAAGCCCTCTCCATGGTTGATATGCTGGCTGACTTAATGCTGACAAAACATGGACAATGCTCTGGCAATGTGCGTGGTATATTGATATCAGTGCAAAATGACGATGGGAATATTGTTTCGTGTCTGAACCAACACTTGTCCCAAGTCAGCGAAAGTCGCTCAAGTGTGCTTGATACTTGACAGGTCCAGCTAAACAGTTGGTTAGGGCAGTATCGGAATGTTCTGCTGTCTCAGGAAATCTGTCACAACACGAGCAACATGTACACGGGCATTTTCTGACTGAACGGTCTGGAGCTGACCGGACGTTAGCGAGGAATGGTCAAACTGTCAATCTGGATTCGATTCCTTAAATGGGTCAGTCGAGTGTGGTTGTCCTGCTAACGTGACGTGACGTCACTCGAAAACAGTCGCCCCAGGACAAATCTCGTGTTCCTATTATGTTAAAAAGCCTCCATACAGATGAATATCGTATATCGATGGACACCAGTATGAATGACCACTTCATTCTGAGCCGCTCCAGTCTCAAGCATCCTTCTGGACGTTGGATTTCTGCAAACCGAGGCATGAAAGCGCAGTTTAGGTACAAACTAATGTGTTTTCCACAACATTCAAAGGCTGGGAAATAGTCAGCCGTTCTTCAATTTTCAAAATCAGGTGTGTTAACTTTGTGTGTCAAAAAGTATGCAAAAAGTTAGTTCGTTGTCCACAAAGTACACGCGTAATATGTGACGTTAAATGTCATGCAAAGTGCTTTACGTGTATATTTTGGGTTACTTTTATGACCGTTCAAATATCTTTTGTTTTATGCAAAGTTATGCACAGTTACCTTTACCCTGTAAGTACAGTTATATGCACGTCTGGTAAGACCCTTTCCCTTCGCCTTTTTCTGCAAACACGTCTTCTTTGATACATACTGCATACAATGCAGCATAAGTAGGAGTTGATTACATCTGGTTTCCCAACCATATGAAATAATGTGAATATGCCTATAATTATGTTTATATATATATATATATATATATTTGATCAGCAAAGGTGTTTTAAATAACATTACTTCCAGGAAACTATAGTTTAATGTTAGTTACAAGAAAAGTAACAAGTTTTAATACCAAAAAGAGAATCGTTTGGTTGCCTCTAACAAGCACAACAGGTTGCTTTGGACAAATTGTAACCCCATTCCCCCCGAGTTTGAGGCGAACCCTAACATCTTGAAGGGTAATAAGGTGATTTTGAGTACGTAATCCAACTTTGAAATCACTCAAAGTCACAGTTCAATACAGCATGAATCTAACCTTGATACCTTGTATGATACAATTGTTTCCTCTGCAGGATATAGTTTGTTTGATCCAGATCGTATATACGATTCTTATTCAGGACAGATCCATGCACTCTGTTGTTTGTGCAACCAAATGACTGCAGTAATCTGCCGGCCTGGCCAATGACTTGGTTGATAGTGTACAGGGTCCACAACACACCTTTTAACGTGCCTCATAGGCGAGGTGAGATGAGGTGAGGTGTAATGGTATAACCTCCCACTTGAAAATATTTCGCTCATATGACGACGTGCTGACGTCCATGCATATGTCCGTGAGGGTGCTTTTACTAGCCCTGACTTCAGCTGTTTTTAGTCCTAGCCCACTGAGATACCATGCCATGGTTACCCATGGATAACCCACTCAGCCACATTCTACCGACTCTGGGCCACCAGTCCGTCTTTTGGTATTTTTGCGGCCTGGCATGCAACCAGCGGCTTTACATTCACAGGGCGGCTCTCTATAGCTCATGGGCATTTTAGGCAAGAAACTGTGCTTGGAAATACGAAAAAAGAATGGACTGGGTGGTCAGACTCAATGAAGTCATCGATTGCATGCCGTTTTGACCAATCTGTTGGGATAGACTGTCATGATGTCAACATTTCTGGTCCCCATTAGATCATATAGAGATCACTGTCATTTACAGTTAGGAGGGAGTGAGGAAGGGAGGGATTGAGGGAATATGGTGTTATGTCACTTTTAGCAATATTCAAGGAATATCAACGAGCTTCACATATTGTACCCATGTGGGCAATTGAACTTGGTTCGCTGACGTGACGAGAGAATGATTAAACCACTAGACTAACCCACTAGTAGTGTACAATTTCACTCTTACTCAGAAGTAATTCTTACCTAAGTACGTGTCATATTTGAGGCCTTTTGCAGAGGTGAAGCAACAGCTTTTGTTGGACATCATTTATTTCATATAAATACAAACAAAGGAATAGATTTAGATATGTAAGATTTCAAAAGCATTAGCTCAACACCAGAATCATCAAATCATCATACACCAAGATGGTATATTTGTTGAATCAGTTTCTCTTTTGAAGTTTCTCACAAATCATCATACAAAGAAACTGAAGCAGAAACACAATGTGACCATCCAGTATTAAAGCACAAGTAGTATTTAGCATTCAGTCTATCTTTGATACAGTTTCACTGAACATTTTACATTGGGGAAGTTTTTTGGGGAACTTACAACCTGCTATGTACAATTATGTTACACAAACAGCAAAACTACAAGCACATACAGGTGAAATGGACACAGCGTTCCTTAAGTGTGTCAAGTATTTGAAAGCAAATGATATGAACATCTCAAGTAAAATTAATTCATTAACATATGAACATGAACATGGAAAAAATACAGTAAAACCACAATTATCCATACAATAAACACATCGTGGCTTCCTTCTGCAAGGTGACTGTAGGGCTATGACAATCATAACTAATTCAAACTAGCATAATCATAGCACTAAGGTTGCTCTGTGCAATGGCACCAAGAAGGAGTAACTATAGCCACTGGTCAACTACCCTAGCTGATTAAAATTTGTGTTTGCCCATCAGCAGCAAAGGATGCTGGATGCAATATTTTGGACCACGACCCAAACAGTTATCACATAATCACAGTCTGACTACCAAAAGATGGCCGCCATGCTTTCAGTAATTCACAACTGGAATATACAATATAACAACAGCTAGCTAAACAATACATAAACTTAAATAGTGTGGGTGGTACCAAATAATATGGATACTTTGTCCTACATATGAGAATCTACTGGAATAGCAACAATGGTACACATGGAATCCCATTTTGTTGAGGAACCCCTCCAGACAGGTAAACCAATCAGACCAGGAATTCCAAGCTAAGTAACCCAAAAAGCTGGGAAAGACCTTCAGGTGGTACACAATGGGAAACCTATTCAGACAGTGAAACCAAAATCCTCTGAAGCAGAGAACCAGCATGGCTGGAGAAATCCGCTCACTCTGAAATCAGAGGACTTGTGGCTGTAGCAGTTGCAGCATACTACCGTAAACCCAAATCAAAGAGTAAATCCGTCAGAGGCAGCGGATGTGTTCACATTAGAAATAGTTAATAGTTATAATAAAATAATGACAAGCTGCTGTGTATAACAAAAGATCTTTAACAGTTGAATCAATGTCCTCTGTCCAAATGAATGTGCCACATGGTAGTGATAATCATTAACTTTGAGCATTGATTGATTCCTTAATGACCCACTTGAAATATTGTATGGGAGTTTGTTTCAAAAACTACCCTGTGAACAATGAATTCATGAGGTGAATGTTTGATGAATTCTATAGTCTATATTTATTTTACCATGTAAACAACCTGTATTCAAACCATGCATGTAGTGTACTGTACATTATCTGACTATTTCATACATACAGTGCATACAGTATACACCCAGTTGTTCTGATGAAACAAGATTACATAATTGAGGTTCATGTTCAGCACAACAATGAGAACACCAAATGTTCTCTCACGCTTTGTAAAAAGAGAACACTGAATGTTCTCTCATGTTCTGCACAACAATGAGAACACAGCCAAAGTTCTCTTGTGCTTTGTACAACAATGAGAGCATAGAAATAGTCCCATGTTCTGCTTAGTACAACATCCAAACCCATGCCTCATGCAAGAACAATGACAGTGACAAGACTTGTATTGACAGGGCTGTCATAAAACAAGCCGTTACATCTCCCTCTCAGTCGACTGTGTCATAATATTCCTCTTCCTCCTCTTCCACAGACGTTCCATTCTGGCCTTCAGCTGCATTTTCTGTGTTCTGGCCCTCTGGCAAGTCTGCTGCATTGGGCACCCAAAGACCGGAGTCAACACACCGTTTCATGTGGTACTCTGCATCTTCTTTGGGGAGCTCAAGGATTGTTTTCTTTAACAATTCAATGTCTTTTGATTCAAAACATTTCTTCAAACTCTGAAAGAAAAAAATGAAAGGAAAACTGTAAGCATGTACAACAAGCCATCCCATGAATATGAAACAAGCAGCATGTGGATAAGGGGGGGGGGGAAGATTAGGTGTCTGTAGAGGCATGTGTGAAAGAGGGAAAGAATTTGCTTAAGTGGAGATCCTTGTGTGTGAGAGAAGGGATGTGTGTGTGTGTGAAGGGAAGTGTGCATTTGGGGGGATGCATGTGTGAATGGAGATCCTTGTGTGTTAGAGAAGGGACGTGTGTGTGTGTGTGTGTGTGTGTGTGTGTGTGTGTGTGTGTGTGTGTGTGTGTGTGTGTGTGTGTGTGTGTAGGTGTGAGAGAGACATGGGATGTGTGTATGCGAGGGAGTATCTTTGTGAGTGAGCAGGAACATGTGAGAGCAGGGACAGGAATGTGAGAGAAGGGAAATGTGTCTGAAAGAAGGGCAATATGTTGGAGAGAAGGACAATGTGTCTGAGAGAAGGGATATGTGAGAGAAGGGAGATCCTTGTGTGTAAAAGAAAGGATGTATGTGTGTGACATGGTTGTTGAGCAACTGTATTTCTTAAATAGACAATGGACCTGTCCTTACGTAATCAACACAATCTAATGTTTCTTTGAGTTTTGACCTAAAATAACACCTTAAAATAAACAACTGTTCGTACCAATTTCTACAATGTTGCTAATAAATACTACTACTATATTTCTGTTGTCCATTTTCAGTGAATTTGGGGCATTTTTTCTAGCATGCACTGCTTAAAAGACAATGAGTGAATAAACAATAGCACATATGCTATCACAACTATCTACTTCGAATATTCAAGTTCTGCAGTTCTACAGTAATCTGGAATTCAAGTAAGGATGGGAAAAAATTTAAGTCATTACAAACATATATAAATTTTCGACCTTCAGTTATGTTTGGTGATTTGGAGAGCTTTATGTATGTATTTCAATGTGAATGCATCTGAAATCCGGAAATATTGTGTTGTTCCTTTTATTGAAACTGCCAACTGACTAGCGACCAGTAATCGTCAACACCTTGCTGTAGCGCTTTCACAGACAGCTTGACATATGATGTACTTTCGTTGTATTTCATACATTGACACATCACAAAAGTTACAGGCTACAAGAATTAAAATCGCCGTAAGTAATTAATGTTGTGGACGTTACAGCTGTGAATACCCCTTGGAAGACCACACCTGAACACATCAGAGGATGTCATGTCAACATTCACAATTACAGCAAGTTTTGTTCTTTAACATTTCCCTTCTTAAAACAAATTCCAAGCATGACATTTCTTCAATATGTCAAGGTTTGAAACACAATAGTTTTCTTGCCAACTTTATGTCACATTTGGTGAATGGCCTAAAAAAATCAGAAATAGCGATAACTGGTCTTGTTAGTTCCTGGGAAAGCACAATATACACTATTGGAGAAACATGAAATATTGGCGATTAGTTTATCCATCATCACGATAAATTTGTTTCCTTATGTTAGAAACAATGCAGCAAATTGTTAAAAAACGTTAAAAATGGTGATAACTAGTCAGTTGGGTAGTCTGCATTAGAGTGGATGTCAAGGTGGGCATATCAAATGTAGACTAATTCTTCATCTTGAGATGGTTCCTCCTAGTTGAGGATGTGCCACCCTTGAATGACAGTTTTATACCACACAATGAGCATTCTGTTTACAAGCTTGTCTTCAGTTAGCTTGAAACACCACCAAATGTTGGAGTGTGATTGCCCAAGCATGATTGGGCTGACACAACTACACGTTGAGTGAGAGTGGAGATAGCTCTCCTTGGACGAGTACTCATTTCAGCCCTAGTGTACAGGCAGGTATACAGACCTCAGGCAGAGTCTCCAGCACCTCCAGTGGGTCAAGTCCACCAGGTCCCAGTCGTTTCTGTCGCTCCTCCTGAAAAACATGTGTAACTTTGCCCTTTAATGAAGATTACACTACATGCCAAAATGAACATGCCTTGTTCCTTCTGATCAGTGTAAGTAAACTTAGTCTCAGTGTAATTCTTTACACTTCACCACTGAGTCTAACAAAACCTAGTAGAAGGTAGCGTCAGGTAACCTTTGAGTGACCAATGACCGTCCAATCAAATGTGAGACGCTTAAATAGATTTAACCAATCAGACAACAGCTACTATTTAGGGATCGGAGGGACTTTCAAAATATTTAGGTTACTGACACAAATCTCTTCACAAACAAAAATCCACACATAACACAGTTATTTGACCTGCAGTATATACACTTTGGGGTTTTTGTTGACATGGTTACCATTACCTAATATTTCCGCAAATATTGCCATCCTTGAATATTGCCAAAAACACTATTTTCAGCGACTGTTTACACACCATTGTCATGGTTGCATGTACACCGTGTGCATCACCCGGAAGTGAGCGTACGCAAAATAGCATTCGGAATCGTTCGGGTACAAACCTTTTCATGATAAAAAGTTCAAAAGGTATGATGAGAATGTCTACTTTCGCGGTTAGCTAAGCTGTGTTCTGATTGGTCAATCTCAAAGGTTACCTGACGCGACCTCCCAAAACGTTTTGTTAGACTCAGTAGTTGAGTGTAACGAAAAGTACTGAGGATATGTTTACTTAGACTGCCCTTCTGACTAACATTTATGTTTTCTATACCACTGATGCTGTTACTTCAACAGTTTGTGTCAGGTACATTGTTATTGTACAGGAGAAATAAAACCCAAATTAAAAAAGTCAGGGTAAAGTCCTTGCTATTTCAGATTAGACATGGTCAAAATAATGTCACATTAGCAATTCTCCTCATGTGAAATGTCACTGATATTTGAAATTTGGATATAATTTCTCATGAATTGGCTGATCCAGAATAGATTACAGATTTTCACCATAAAGTTGGAATTCTGGAATCTGTCGAGTGTGTTATCGTACCTCTTCATACTCTTTCATGGCTTCCTCTACCCGAGTCCTCGCCCTTGAAACCACACGACTCTTAAAGGCTGACAGCTCATCATTGAAAGCATCCATGTACTGCTTCTCTCCTAGCTTGATCCTAAAACACCATGTCAACAGCCAGTATGATGCGAATGTCAACATTTCTAAAACCTACAGCAACACATCACTGTCTTTTCCCTAACAATAACAGCTGCTAATAACTGACACAAGCTGTAAATGATATTGACTCTGACTATGCTAATACAAACTACATATGACGCTGTCCACGACCCTGGGTCTGTTTGAACCTGGGTCTGTTTGAACCTGGGTGTGTTTGACCCTGGTTATGTGTGCAACTGACCCTTCCAATTCGTAAAAAATGACCCTGACTGTGAGTTGTGTGACCTACCTGGAGAAGAAGGCCCGGACACAGCTGCGGGGGTCACAGTCCAGTGACTTGGCCAGCTCTAGGATAAACTGCATGACAATCACTTGGTGAGCTACATGGGACATTAGCTCATGTTTCTGAAATGCAAATGAATGAGGATTTTTCAGACAACAAAAAGATTAAAATTGTAAGGATTTTTCAGACAACAGATTAAAAGTGATCATTTATATACTATCAAATTTCTTCATGATGAATGATGTCTGCCATGTCACGATGTAGAGATTACTGACCTCTTCGATTTCGAGGTCCACACACCACAGCACCAGGTAGTTGGCAGTTTCGTCACAGACTAGTTCTGGTGTTGCTGTCAGGAACTCCTGGCTGTCCTCATAGCGTTTCAGCATCCCATACTTCTTGATCTTTTCTTTGTATTTGTTAGAGAATGCTTTCTGGAAGTAGTAACACATAATCACATCATGATACTGTTTGCACTTACTACCACAAAGTTCTATGTCTAAGTAATATTTTATGGATTTATCCAGATTGACACAGATATCTGGCCAAAAATCAGAGACAAATAGCTCTAAAATTCCATCTGGAACAAGTGTTTACCATTAATATGGCCATGTCCCTTGACACTAAAGAAGACTGAAATATTCATAACATATTTACTCCATTGAATTTTTTCGTCACATACAAGGTCCCTGACATGTGTCTGCATAATCACCCAATGTAAACTGTTGACATTATTGAAGTACTTGGATGCAATGTTTAATGAGATATTGTGTTTACATAAGTTTGAACAATGGTCAAAATGTTGTGATGGCTTGAACATAGGGTCAAGGTCATCCAAATCAAAAGGAGCATAATCTTAAAAGGTGCAAACCCCTAATGTAAGCTGTCACCAAATTTTAAGACATTGGGTACAACAGTCCATGAGATATTGTATTTACAATAGTTCGAAACATGGTTAAGTTCTGTGATGACCTTGAAGATAAGGTCACAGTCTCCCAAATCATCTGGTGTCTGTGTAATTCCCCAAATTAGGCTGTCATCAAAATTTGAAGACACTGGGTACAACAGTTCATGAGATACCATGTTAATAAGAGTTCAATAAGTGGACAATGTGTCATGGTGACCTTAAAAATAAAGCAAAGCTCACCAAATTCAACTGGTGTCTGCATAATCCCCTAATATAAGATGTCACCAAATTTGAAGACATTGTGTACAACAGTCCATGAGATATCACATTCACAAGAATTATGATGTACATACAGATGCTGCTGAATATATAGTCCCCCGTCCCACGTTGTGGCAGGAGACAATTAAGAACGGTTTGAACAGCATTTTTGATGCTCATACGTAACAAGATAGGTAAGATGCTTCACATTTAAGAAGTTGTCATTACTAAAATATGTTACCTCTCTTGGAATAGCGACTCGCCAAAAACATGATGTATAAAGTGATAAGTAGAGCTATGATTTTGTAGAGTGTTAAAAACTGTGGCCCAATAATCTGATAATATTTTTCCTTAATTGCCTCCCAAGCACAGTTGGTTTGGAATCCTTCAGACATCAGTCATCAACAATTCAGAGTTTGCGCCTAAAGCATGATTGATAACAGAATAAGGAAGAAAATGTATCACATGCCTGGACTTGTAAGACACTTTTTCAAAGCTGATATCTCAAAGAATAAGAATGTGTTTTACTTCCATTACTTAAATCTGAATTATCGGAAAATGTAACAGTACTTAAAACTGCACAATGTGACAAAAGTATGTCAGCTGAAAAAAGTAAACATTTTATGATATCCCCCATGAAAATTACTCTCTCAGTCAATTTCAAATTAGATTCCCGAATATATTGTTCTGCCATTCTTTGAAATACTGTTGATACCCAAAATCTGCATTTTATAACCTGTATTTGTTGATAAAATTATTTATTATTGACCACTGAAAATGACTTAGAAAAAATGAATTGTTAGCATTATTGTCTCTTTAGTTAATGCTGTTATCACATTATATCAGTATCAAACCAGTGATAGTTAAAGATAGCTAAAGAGACTTGAAACCACTAACTGACAAATCAACATATTATTCATTAAAGTTGTAACAGAAATATTCTGAATTAAGCATGTCCAAGTTCCATTAACCTACCTGTTTCTTGGCTTTCTCTTCATCAGTGAGTGGAGCTGGAGGTGGCTTTGGTTTGTTGATCACCTGCAGAGGGCAACAATGTATCATGATATATCAGTTATATCACTTGCCTCACCAACATATATCATTGTATTTGACATACAGGAGAGAAGATCTTGTTGAAAGATGTGAAAGGTACTTACTGTTTTGGACATTCCATCATGGCATATTGTGTCGATGTTTAGGGGAGTTAGCTGAAATGAAGAATGTGAAACATCAAACTTCCTGTGAAAATAGAATGAAAAAAACACAACGTTATCCTCAGACAAACTGTCCCATCCCACAGCCTACACCTGCCCCACCACACAGGCTACATCTGCCCCATCCACATATGTCCCATTTCACAGCCTACATCTGTCCCAACTCACAGGCTACATCTGTACCACAATACAGCCAACATCTGGCCTACATCCGTCCCACCTCACAGCCTACATATATCCTAACACACATGCTACTTCTGTCCCATTTCACAGCCTACATCTGTCCCAACACACAGACAACATCTACCCCATCCAAAAGCCTACATCTGGTCAACATCTGTCCCTACACACAGCCTACATCTGCCCCATCCAACAGCCTACATCTGGTCAACATCTATCCCATCCCACAGCCTACATCTGTCCCATCTAACATCCTGAATCCGGTCTACACCTGTCCCATCCCACAGCCTACATTTGGCCTACACCTGCCCAATCTAACAGCTTACATATGTCCCAACACACAGGCTACATCTAACCCAACACACAAGCTACAAATGTCCCATCTCACAGTCTGCATCTGTCCCATTCAACAGTCTACATATGGCCTACATCTGTCACATCTAACAGCCAACATTAGGCCTATATCTGTCCCAACTCAACCTATGTTTGTCCCAGCAGAGGGTCTACGTCCAAGTATTTCATCATACCCTTTCTTCCCTCAAGAGCTCCTCTTCTTTCGTTTTAAAGTCTTTCTCTTGCTTCTCCAACTCAGACACTTCTATCTTCAGCTTCTCCATATCAGCTGATGCCTGCTGAAGAACACATTTAACACACACCATTGTAATATGTCTGATCAGAATTTCTGATCTACTTTCATAAATTTTAGAGACTTTTGGGAATTTCCACTTTTGTTAAGTCTTCTTCATGCTGTGTGAAACTAATAAAACCTCACAAATCAACACATTCCTTATGGACCTTTCTACAAGTGTGTCCTATACTCTGGGCGAGTTGTTTTATAAGTGACTTTGAATGTCTGTGCCACTCTTCCTGTGTGGCCTTTGCCTGTTAAAGATCCATGAAGATGCCCTATGCATAGACACAACACTTCAGGGGACTTCAATGTAAACAATAAGAGTCTTAAGAGTCTGCCTTTGCTGGAAAGCCTTTCCTTTCGAGTAGCTCCAACTGGGTTGTGAACAGCAATGACACAATCAAAATCAGTCAAACCTCCAGCTTCTGGAGCACCTAAGCATGATGAGTATTCTGTCAGGCTGCAAAGAGGTCAAGTCGAGGAATTGCCAGTATCTGGCAAATTCAAAAAAAGACATCCTCTTGGAATATCAACTTAACATATGAGGAATAACTGAAATGATGCAGATCTCTGGCGCTTATGAATTAGTCCTAGGCTTAACCCACCAACACAATCATATGCAGTCAAACATAGTTTAGGTGAATTTGGCATTTGATTTTAAGTCAAAGACTTGGGTATTATGCTGCTCTTAGCAATAAGCCAAAATATTGTACCTCCTCTGCCAGTATCTGGCAAATTCAAAAAAAGACATCCTCTTGGAATATCAACTTAACATATGAGGAATAACTGAAATGATGCAGATCTCTGGCGCTTATGAATTAGTCCTAGGCTTAACCCACCAACACAATCATATGCAGTCAAACATAGTTTAGGTGAATTTGGCATTTGATTTTAAGTCAAAGACTTGGGTATTATGCTGCTCTTAGCAATAAGCCAAAATATTGTACCTCCTCTGCCTCTTTCAGCTTGTGTTTCATTTCAGCTAGTTTCTGTTGATGTCTGCAAAAAATAACAAAAATTCAGAGTAAACAATGTTCATAACTCTAATGACATACAAAGAGACACCATATCTAAGGGGCTTTGATGAAGGATCAAGCACTGACATTAGAATGAACTTTACCTTGCAAAAACCTACACTTTGTGACGTGGTATTCAGATGTCATTTGATGTTCAAGTGTCCTTCAACCTTCACTTTAATACTTAAAGGAAAACCTACACTACCCATGGGTGTGAAACGAACATTATTTCCCCAACACAACATATGTGCTAATAGTCCCAGATATGTCACATATTTTATCAACTTATAATACCAATGCATCATGGTATTTACATCAAAGTCAATCAGTGATTCTGCCCATCAAATGATCCATAACAACTTGTTTATACTGACTTGCAGAATGGCAGCTGCATGTAAACAAGCAGCAAGCAATTGCAATTACAAATAATGTGCAATTCTAAATTGACCATGTTGACTGAGAGAGTACAACATATGTTTTCAAAGATGAATAAAGAATAAATATTCTGAATCATATTCATACTTAATAACATTTGAACGAATATAGATAGTTTATACATAAATTATAGTTATGAAGTGATATTGAGACCGAATTGAAAAACATGAATGCATTCCAAACAGAGGATAAAAAGTGTGAGGCTTAAATATTCAAGTTTGGGCATAGGGATTTTTAATAGCATCAAATTTTCTTACCATAGCATTTGCAATACTAAACACCTGACCATAGCATTTACATAACATCTTCATAAATATGATTACACGGGTACAGTAGGCAGGCTGCATGGAGGCAGGTATTAGTTAAAGGAAACGTAAATGGATTCCTGCCAAATAATTAAACCTAGCTAAAGTCTAAAAGGACATCACATCATGTAGTATTTGCAAAAAGTCCGACTTGAACAAATATGACAACATTTTCTGTTTCCTTCCTGTCAGAAATTTATCAGTGACAACTAGTTGTGAACTTCCATCAACATATAAATTTTAGGCTGACTATATGATTTAATGAGTCACTAAATACTGCCCATAGAGCAAGAGAGTGTTCATGCTACTTCATATGACGTAAATTCACCTGTCACGATCCTTAGCCAAGTCATCTTTCTTTTTCCGCTGTTGTTCCATCCTGTCCAATCTGGCTTGGTGGCGCCATCGATGCAAACTAGCAGTGTCAATATTTGGGTGAGTGTCGTCTTCGTCATCAGAGATCTTAAACATAGTAAGTGTCAAAACAATACAATAAAAATGATCATTACCAATGACAAGCGTAAAGATCAACATAGCTCCATATTACGTTCCCAGGGTGGCAAAATTATATAACTGCAACAGATATTATGTTACTTGCTTTTTCAAAAGTACTCTTGGACACTGGGGCTTTTAATGCAAAAAACTGTCATCATGTTAAATATATTGTCACTATTGGGGTCTTATACTACATAAAAGGACTTATTTGACATAGTGCTAATAGTAACAACCTGTCTGTGACAAGTATGGCTGTTATAATTCACTCGCATATTCATTGAAGTGAACTGTATTCCTATCATGAATGAGTTTGTTATTTACAATGACTAGAATTAAATTATTCATAATTTTTAGCAAAATACAATAGTGTCTTTCCTTAAATTTGGGTTATATTTACCAAAATGCAATATGGAATATATCTACACCCTTATGTATGAATTTGGCAATAATGAGATCACTGATCATGGACATGAATTAACGCAGTCAAAGTGGTCACAAAATGTCAAGATATTTGTTTTCTTATTGTTTAACTGGATATATTTAAAAAATACAGTTCGCTCTACCACCACATATAGTGTATTAAAGCACACTTTCACCCTGAACTGTTATACTTATAGCTAAAGCATGAGGACGCTTACACAGGGCTGGCACACAGTTCCTTTAGCCTGTCTGACTCTCTATGTTAAGACAAACATGACCAGAAAAAACTGAGATGTGGCGTTATAAGAAAGTACTAGTAGTTACCAAATTACTTGTAGTGAGAAAAACTTAAACATGTGCAAAAGCATATTTAATAAACCCATGAATTGGTGGTCACTGTTAATTCATTTAGTGTCACTGCCATTTGAATCAGAAAAGCAGAAAATAATGACATTATTCATTGGCTGAAAGCATTCTCTAGACCAGTCACATTTAGCGTAAGATAAATGTGTAGGTTGATCTGTGGAAGTTACAGTTTGATTGATCATGAATTATACAGACATCATCTAACTGTTACTAAAGTTTCGAAATATTTCCTGTGGTCAATGACATGGTCAAACATATACAATCTATTGGTGCACATGGACGGCTATAAACTAAAGTTGTAAGCCCACCATGAAACTAGCAAGCAGTGGTCCTCCGGGCAGACACTATTTCAAACACTGGCAATATGAACATCGCACTTCTACAACTAACGCAAGTTTAGATCAGTACATCCAGATAACGTTCACTAGTCATGCCGCGTTCCACGATTGCATCGTGGGAATGAAAACATTATGAGCGTTACCATGTTGGTGAAAAATTGTTATAAATGTATAAATGTTAAGTTTCCATCAGTGGTGTTAGCTGAGTGACACAAATGCAAACCAAGAAACTTGATCAGTCCAAGATGTAATGTGTACGCGAGACGGCCTATTGTCTGTTGTACGCAAGATGGTGAGCTCCTAACTGAAGCACTTACCCCTAATTCATGCAATCACCGTGGAACAAACTCGATTGGATGCAAACACTTTGCAGAGCAATTAAAATCCCAGAGTGCCATGAATGAAGGGGTTTCTTGATATCGAATGCCATGCTTTAATCATTTGTTCTGAACAAATTCCCATGAATGAACCTTGTATTCTGCAAGTTGTAAAGTTGATTATTTCTGTCTAACATTAGTTTGATCATTTGATCGATCTTTTGTCTGACAAAATATTCACAATCATCATACTGGGCCTCTATTTTTTCGGCATGTGTTGACGCAAAGAAGTAGTTTACTGTAGGAGGTTGTATGAGGTGATGACAACTGACATGCATTGTGACATCAGTCAGTGACGCCAATACATTGTGATGCAACGCAAAGTGTGCAGATTATCGTCTGTTGGCTTTTGATCTTTCACCGAATCATCGCTGAATTACATGAATAAATAATAATTTAACGACTGACCTATTATCGGTTTCGTTTAACTAATTTGGTGACATATATCAGTGGATATAGCGGATTCTTTGCATCTTCAGTTGCCAGTATATGCACTGAAACTTGATAAGCGTTTTTGCCTTACAGGCCCCTGTGCTGTCAGACAATAAACATGGTAAAAGCGTACAGAACATTTCGCAGTTCTGACACATGAGTTGCTTTGACATATCATTTCTTCACTGAGAAAGACAAGTAGGGGGTGTGTCTTTCTAATCACTTTGTTGGGGACCTGTCACTTTTGAAGCATTTTCTTCAATTGATCTGACACAAATTGTCACAATGCCAAAGAGTTTCAGCGATCGAAAACGGGACGTATTTCCGATATCTATGAGCGTCCAGGTTATCACAGCCCTCCAGATCCGGCTAAACAGTTTTCTCTCAAAATGGAATGCATAGATTATATATGTAGCAAGATACGAACCTCAATGTGATCCCATTTGCTGTAATTTATCTGCGACATGCTGTAGCAAGGACTCAACCTCTATTCAGGAAGTTATAAGTCGGAAGTCATGTCACATGCAGTAAAAGCTTTCCTGCATTCTGATTGGCTAAGAGTTTACCCGTGAATATTCTAGAATTATCTCGTCCAACATATACCGATATATACACTTCATATAAACAACAACAGATACATTTAAGGAAGTGGAAAACGAAGCAGAAACCTGATGTAAACTGAAATGGGGATATTATGCCATGTTCTTTGTGTGAGACCTGTTTAAAAGTGTGTGATTAAAGGAACCACATACATGTACATATCAGGGAGACTATGTTGTAGATTATCTCTGGTATATGCAGAGCATTTGGAAGGCCTGTAGGGTACGGGGTCGGGAGGGCTTCCAAATCTGTAGTAGCCATATGAGATGTTCTGGTGATGATTGCAACAGTGGAGGCAACATTGCCCAAAACTATTGTTAGCTACTATTCGCACTGTATATTGTATTAATTGAAGACCTTATTAATTGAATGTACCATTCATTTTGCTTTGATAGCCTAACATCTTTTCGTTCTTCTATTAAACCAGGGAGCCTATATATTGTAGAGTATCCCTGATTAAACCTATTTTGCAAAAAAATGCGTTAAAATTATTGGATTGAACACTGTTAACAATATATCTTCGAGAGAAAGAACCGACAACCACAATACGGACAGGGACTACATTAGATTTGTAATTATTTCTCGAGATAATGATAAAGTTCAGGTCAGAATAAAGTGCAATTAAGTCTGGCGGTTGAGTTAAGTCAAACTGTTGGATTTACACTGTTCTTTTCGGATGAATGTTCATTCTTAAAACACACGAAGTATTAATAATATTGGTACCATGGGCACATACCTTCTTGTTTCAGGATCCAAGTATATTACAAACGGAGAAAAAAAATGCAACCGAACAAACCCCCTAAAACAAGACATTTTCTATAAGTAACGCAGGGCAGACCAAGAATACAAAATATAAATAGTTAATAAAGATATGTAAAAAAAGCTGTTTCCTGTAGAAAATCGGGGAAAATTATGAAACCTATTGAGCAACCTGTAACAATATTCATGTTTGCAGGTGTATACGTGTTAAGCACAACCCAACCATGCCTGTATAGCATCCTTCGTGGCGACGTATACCAGTGCGGTCTGAGTGAATGCCGAATTTCTAATGTTAACACCATGAACGATTGAAAATATACTCATGGACAAATTTAAAGGTACGCATGAAATAGCTCTGTCTTTTAATCTTTGAATCAGTAAGAGAAAAGGTCACACAGATGAAAAGGCTTATGTCAAGTGATGAAAATCAATATCGGGTGTGCCCCCATGTCTCTGGAGAACTGCTTGGCATCGTCGTGGCATGCTGCGAATGAGTGTACGGATGGTACCAATCGGAATTCTATACCATTCTTCCTGGAGAGCCACGAAATGTTCATCCAAATAGTTGGGTTGAACAGATCTGTCCCGAACATTGCGGCCAAGAACACCCCAAAGATGTTCGATGAACATTCTAATTGCGTAAATCGTCAATCTCAACTCACTGTGGGGGAGCACACATTCGCTTACAGCCACTTGGCGCGCTAAATGTGTGACTTAATCATCCTTACGAGCTGGAAGGACTGAGACATAGTCACACTACTTAGTCCAAGTATTTCTGCAGGTTCACAGTACTTAGTCCAAGTATTTCTGCAGGTTGCTGTTGCACTTATTCAAGCACCACTACCTGGTCATTTACCAAGGGATTCGTGTGTTCTGTTAACTAAGTGTTGTGTCAACACTGTTGCCTCGACTGCAAGTATATATGCCGCTTTCCCTTCAACTCTTCCCTATGTTATACATTCAACAGTTTCATTTAGTGTTATCCCTTCAAAGTTGTGTTGTCTCTATAACAATCATACAAGCAAGAATTACACTTAGAGGCGAATACAAAATGTCTTATCAATGTATAAGCAACGAATACGATTTTTTTTGGGTTTAATATCAGTAAATTAAAATAACAAGCATGTCATGTAAATAATTTGGCTGAAACATTGCAATGATCACTTGTGTAAAGCAAAGGGGCGATATATCACCAGCACTGCTGCTTATAGTCTAATAGTACCGTAAGAGGCCATGGCAAGTTACGATGCTGCATAGTTTGGATATATCAGGTAATTAAACAACAAAATAGGACCAAGTAAACACTCTCTTAAACTATTCATAAATATTTGATTTTTGTGACTCCGATTAATGAAGTGAATTCATACGGGTATGTACAGCTCCATATGGTATACCAAGACTAACGCTTTTATTGTCACTAAATATACAGGCACCTCGTCATAAATATCGCACCACCCAATTTTTTCGCAAAGAAAAACTGGATCTTCAACCTCATAAAAATGGTACTTAGAAAAGCACATTAAACTGTTATATGACCTCGTGTGGGGGTTCAGTCAGAATTTGAAAATTAATTTAGGGTTTAATTGTAGCAAACTAAAGTTCACTATAATCACCATGAAATAAGCATGGCTGACGTTCACATTTCATTAATGTCAAACACACTAGCAAAGGTCCACACTGACTGGCTAACACAGTATCTGGTGTAACCGCATCTCGACGTCTGGTTCACTGGGGGTCTGCTGCCATTCATCATGCAAAGCATGCGTGGGTCAATTCCTGAAGGTTCTGAACATGAGGATCCCTTGCTCTTACTCTACATCAAAATATGTCCCATAAATGCTCAACAGGATTCATGCCATGACGTACTTCATGCCATGGAACTGCCTCAATTGTTGGAAATGCTGAACAACAGCTCGGGCACGATGTTGTTTGACATTATCGTCCACGAAGACTGGACGTGTGGCGAGAGCATGTTTATCTAAATGAGGCGCAACATCACCGTCCAGGATCAAGTTCGGGTACTTCTGTTCATTGTCCCAGGAACTGTGATGAGGTCAATTTTACAACACCCCTGCACCATGACGGATCAACCCCCAAATAGACCATCAGTTTGAATGGTCCTCTGATCATATGCTATGCCTCTCTGCCTCCAAACTCGTCCATTCCCATCTATATATAGTCTCCCCGGTGTTATTAATGTTCACTTGTGCTCCAATAGACATACCAGTCTGGTGCACACCAATAATTTGCCATCTTTGGTTCAGATGCACAAATTGGTCAAAATGAAACTTAACTTATGCCTAAAATCACATTTTGGCTGTGTATAACATATGCCAAACGAGGACATGTGCACACTGCATTTTCAGAAAACAGACCCCCCGGAACAACCATGCGCAATGCGAGGGTGCAGCTCGAAACAGGTGTTCGTGGTATGATGTTCACAGATGGTGTTATATGTTGAATATGTTGTTTAAAAAGGAAAATGAAAATTATATTTTCTCAGTTAATTTTAAAATGTGTGGTGCGATATTTTCGATGAGATGTATATGGAGAATATTTTTATTGTAACAAATAAACCCATGTGAATTGAAAAGGAGCCCCAGGGTGCCCAGAGATTCCAACCTGTGGAAATGTAGACTTGCATTTAGGGCTATAGCTGGAGGTCTAAGCTGTAGTGACGGCAAGAGACTAATGATTATTTTATCGGGCTACCAAAATTTTGATGGTACTGCCAAAACTGTCAACCTGGTTGCACTTGTTGCAGGTACTGAAAAAATAATTGCAACATGGGTACTACTTGTGTTTACTACCCCTTGTACAGCAGCATCAACCTACACTCACTCATTCTTGGTTTAAGATCAACAAGTATTTATCTTGAGAGCCATTTCATTCAGAAAGAACAACCAAAAGGTGTATTATGAAAACCAGAAAAGATTTATTCACCCATAATACAGGACACGCTACCCACGATGATCAGTGAAAAAAACATACAAAGCATCATTATACAGATACAGGTAGTGAAGCCAAACAGAAGATAACAGATGTGATGTAACAAATTACCTCAACATGTAACAGGGAATAATATGACCATAGCTAAAAGTTTGTTAACATGAATACCCTTCGTCTTGCTGCTGCAGAACAGCTACATTTAAGTGATATGAGTTTCTAAACATGCAGGATGGTTCCCTTCCATCTGAATACAGCTCATACGAAGATCCAGAGGGGGAGGCAGCACCCCTACCATGTCTTGAAACTTTCTTACATGACCATTGAATTTGAAACTCTCATGAAAATGGATCAGTATGAAATGTGCACCCTGTTTTTCTCAAAACCTGTAACTACTCCTGCAACAACAATACTTAACAGGAAAACAAATGCCAAATAACAGTTTCCAATGGTTTACTCTGACACTTGAAAATAACGAATACTTACAAAGGAACCTGTACACGTTAGGACACATACATTATGCAACATTAAATGTTCACCGGTGAACAAGTGTCCTCATATTAGAAGAATATTCTGTTTCAGAACAAAACTAGTATATGTTCCTGCTTGCACAAAGCAGTCTTATCTCTAGAATGATTTTAACTCACAAACTGTATACACAAACCTTAAAGAGTCATAGCATTAAGACTGCATTGTGCAAGTGGGCCCGGTTTCAGTACATTTCTGAGCTGGGTTATTGATTGCTTGCTGTTTTTCTCCCACGACAAATATTCTTTTATACAGTACCTTCATACTTCACTGAGGCCTAAATATACAGTATGCATACCAACACAGAGAACAAAAATCTCATACAACCTTGATTTCATAGACCATGCACAAGAAATGAGACAAAAAAATACAATGCTGTATATCCTTTTCATTGCAATGATCATTCCTCTAATGGCTAAAGAAGACATTAGCAATTCATAATATTAATGGGATATTCTTCCATTATTTCATCATCAAAAAGGAGCCACTCACAGAACAAATACACCATAAATATGATCAAGTTACAGATTAATGGTCAATTACATTATGTCAACTCATATTCAAAGAGAAAGGCTATTATGTAGCTGACAATGTCCACAGCAGTTATACTGATAATCCTATCCTACATTCAAAGAGAAACATCACTAATGATGGCAGTTAACACAGGTAGCTCTATTTCAAAGGGATGCTTGAAATACATCACAACACATACATAAAAGTGAGACTGGTATCATCAGAGACCATGTTTGATATATGACCCAAAACAAAAACAAATATATTTTTACTTGATCTGCACACAGTAAGACAAACAGGATGGAATGTTGTTCTCTCTGGCATGATCACATTAATGAGATTCAAAAAATACTTCAAATGACACAACAACATGACTTAAAAACATATTGTTATATGGAAAATAAATATCTGTGAACAAAACAAAATATTGGTGATTACAGCTTTCCCAGAATTATGGACGGGCATGATCAAATAACCCATGCAGCTTATATCCTCATTTCTAAGTGACACTGTACAAAGGAATGATCACCTGTCAATGATTGATGGAACATATCAGTTGTGTACATTGCACTAATACAGTCCCTTTACACTTGAAAAAGAATCATGAGATGTCCTCTGTTAACCCCTTCTGACCTTGTTGAAGTTGCATGCAATAACAAATGTAAAAGCTTCCCAACTGCTGGTCAAAACAAGAATTGCTTTTACTTTTCCAAAATTTAATTATCCTGTAAGCCACATTTTTTGTCAGAACTGAAAATTTTGTTCCTTTTTGACAGAATCTTCAATTAATTATTAGCACACACAGATCTATTTTAAGTCAAAAATAATTGCAATATATTTCATGACTGTATATTACATGGTGATAACCTTAGTTCCAGGTGTCGTGATTCCTAATTGTCCAGGCACTTTTGAAATGACACTAATACCTAGTTACCTCCCATTGGCTTAGATCAAGAACTTGATACATAGACTCTAAAACTAAAATGGATTCCAGTTATAAACCTCCAAGGACAGTCACACCACAAGTTGCCTCATTTTCTTGCTGTCTCAAAGTTGGCCACAAACCAATCACAGGTTTCCTTTATGGCTGAAAAATAAGCACAAATTATTATAATTTGATAATTTACTTCAACATAATAACCAGACAAATGAGTGATCAATATCATGAACATAATATATACATGTGTTACTTACCTTTCTCTATTGGAGTGAACTTGAAGTCGGGTAGGTACTTTCTGAGTTTGGCATTGCTGGCAGTCTTCTTAAATTGCCCATCAGATTTGGTTGTGTCATACTGAAACAGCATGGTTAATGAAGTCAGTTCAGGATGACCTTGGGAGCATATCATCATTTCATTACCTTGACTACATGGAGGTCACGTAAGTCACAGGTTACAGTTTGTGTCATTGTGTCCTCAATGCAGCAACCAGCAATATTCCAACTAAACTACCCATCAAAGCATAGACTGGCTAGTGTAAATGTAGTCACTTACATCAGTTATCTGTTCGGAACTATATTTAGCAAAATATTCTATACTGTGTAAAGATACTGTTTACACATGAACTGATGTATTGTAAAACAAATTTGTAATGTTGAAAACGTTATTGTCAAAAGTTAAAAATGATGACAGTCAGTGAAAATGTGAGAATTCTTCACAAAGTTTTACACCAAAAGCAGCTATTCACAAGATGATACTGTAACAGTTGATGCGTAAGTCAGGTCTTTGTTAGTGGTATTCAAGTGGTATTGGTGGAGGGTTGCCTCCTCCTTCAGACCCCCTTGCAAAACCAGAACATGGATGAGAGAACATGTCTATTTTGAAGTTGCAATGTTTTCTTCGATGGACACTTTTGGACTATGATGTGAGGAACCATGGTGTTCACAAAATTGTGAAGGGAATTGTGCACAGAACAAGGTTTGCAACAACTTTGTATTTTAAATGTAGAATAAATATTGGAATCTTTAAAGATTGTGTTTTACTCACGAGCTGTTTAGGACTACCGCTAAATTATCTGCACATGCTTTTCAGCAATACAATGTATGATCCTCATGCAATTCATCTCAGTGAGGTTCCCCTAAAAGTTAGCGGTGAAAGTCATCTTCGATCTAACCAGAGACCATCTATTATATGGTCTCTGATCTAACCGAATATATATATGGATATTGTCTAGACTTTTAATGTGTTGTATATATGGAGTCAGTCTATAAACAATCAACTCTGGAGTAGACAATCCAGTAACTCATGTCATGAGAGTCTTCTGTGAAACTGAGATAAAATGACCTGTATCAAGTCAGTGGGTATGATGACAAATCCTGTTACTTTACTTGCCTCTTAAGACCCTCAATACACACAGAATGATCTTGATTACACATAGGATGATCCTGACTACAAACAGGATGACCCAGACGACACACAGGATGAACCGGATGACACATAGGATGACCCAGACTACAAACAGGATGACAGTGACTACATACAGGATGACCCTGACTACACACACGATGACCCATACTAAACACACGATGACTCTGACTACACACAGGATGACCCAGACTATGCACAGGAAGTCTGCCAAACCTTAGATAGTAGCCGTTGTCTGATTGGTTAAATCTGTTCAACCTTCTCATATTTGATGGGATGGTGACCATGACTACATACAGGATGACCCGAATGACATGCGCAATGACCCTGACTACACACATGACGACTGTGACAACATACCCAATGACCCTGACTACACAGGATGATCCTGACTATACACAGGTTGACCCAAATTGACACTGGATGACCCGACCATACTACAGACTGTATGTCTGAGCTTCAGTTCCATGGCCAGTATTTACTCCTCTGTGACCAAGATAGCCAGACAACTTTTCTCACCTTGACCTCTCCCTTAAATTCCATGGCTTCAACAACCAGCTCAGCTGCTCTCTTGATGCTGATCTCGTCCTCCTCTCCAACTGAAATAACACACTCATTCAGTTATGCATGTACATGTATATATGTTTCCTCATCACACCTGATGTTAGCAACACAATGAGGTCTGGAAGGAGTCTGATTTACTACCCATGTAGCTGAACCCTTACCACCTAACCCTGTCCCAGTTACTTGCTGCAGACCTAAAAGTTAGGTTCAAATGTACAGCTGATTGAGTGACTGCTGCCTTTAGCATTATCCCAGCAATATCTTGGCTGGGGACAAAAGAAATGGACTTCATACTCAATATCCATGTGGGGCACTGAATGCAGGTTTTTAGTGTGACAAGCGAATGCTTTATTCACTAGGCTACCCCACTGACACTGTGAAACTGAGAACTGTTTCACCAGAACCCATCAAAAACTGTAAAAAATGATGTGATCATGAACATGCAAGTCATGTGCAAAAAGCAATCTTTACTTAGACACCTAAAAGTCAGAAAGAAATGCAAGGTTTTAGCAATGTCATGTCAGGGCCAACAGAAATTTGTTTCAAATATTGTATTCAGTAATGAAAATTGAACATGGTTTTTTTGACAATCGAACTACTAAGTCAGTCAACTGCTCATTTAGTATGTGAAAAGTGATATAGCCTTGATGCTGGACCATGAAATCAAATGGTTAAGATCAGGAACAACAATCCCACTGAAGTATGATTAAAAGATTAATTTATGTAATCGTACCAACTGAACAATTTAGTCATACTAAAGTCTTACAACTTACTGAGTAAAGTATAAAATGCCTGGTACATCCCAGGATAGAAAAATTAAACGTTACGTTGCTGATGTTTTAACTTACCAGAGAGGATGATGGGATCTATTTCCTGGTATTCCCGAAGCACCCAGACAAAGAGTCGTGCCAGATCAAGGGAGTAAACAAACTGACGGAGTGGTGAGCCTGTGCCCCATACAGTGAATGGTGTATTGTTCTCTGAAAGTTGTAGTCAAACTCACATTACTGCATTTGCCAATATTTCTGTGCAAATTCTCAGCCAATGTTTTCAGTTTCCAATTATTTGCAAAGGTTGAGACAGTGAGCTAGGTTAGTTTTATGCCGCACTCAGCAATATTCCAGCAATATGGCGGTGGTCTGTAAATTATTAAGTGTGGACCAGACAATCAAGTGATCAACAGTCGGGGTGTATATTGATGAATTTCTCCACTTGCATGGGGTAAACAACAGGGGGAACCAATCATGCATTGAACTGTTGTGAAGCATGTGCTATTATCATGTATGTGTACATCTGCAATTTGGTGTAAAGTTTTCCTAGGAATTTAATTTTCACTGAGGTTCATCATTTATTAACTCACAACAATAAACTTCAACGTTACAGGAAATATATGTTAGGCCAGCTACAATTTTGAGATTGATGTGTGTAATTGTTGACTCACTCTTTGCCATGTAGACTTTGTGCATGAGCCCAGGTAGTACATGGCCATCTTCCAGGTTGAAGTTGTCATGGGCACCAAACACATTGGTAGGGATTACAGAAGTGAAGTGGCAGCCATGTTGCATGTGATAGGCTCTGAAATATCAGGCAATGTCCTAACATTTGTTCTCAAAACTTTTCTCTCTCGCACACAGAGACACAGACACAGAGACACAGACACACACACAGACACACACACACAGAGACACACAGACACACACACAGACACAGACACACACACACACACACACACACACACACACACACACACACGTTTGATGCAGTTCTGTCTTTATGTTGAATGTATGAGTGAGAGCATGCAAGGATGATCTTTTTTACCAGTTGTAGCAACATTCCAGCAATACCAGTGAGATGCCAAAAACATTTTGGTCAGGTTTAAGTTATAACAGCGGCTGTCAAAACCAAATGGAACTAAATGTTTTGTAGTGACAGAAAAATGTTGGCAGCATTGGAATTAGTCTTATTGCCTTTGTTTATATTGATATGGCAGACATGAGCAGTCTAAAAGTTTCAACATGGAACATTTTTTTAATGCTGACTGTTCCCACAGAGGTCACTTGTCACATCTTCCTACAAACCACTGTTCTAATATGACCTTTTCATGGTGTGAGCGTTCAGGATTTGTGATTGGTTGCAATCAGATTTAGTTGTACAATCAGCAATGTTGTTTCCAAAGTGATCATTCGTAATGCCTATGTAATTCACATAAGCTTTGGGAAAACTAGAATCTCTTCCCCAACACAATGCACAAATGTTGATAAGTAGATAAGGATGTACACGGGTAGATCTACTTGTGTTTGTACATCATCAACCCCCATGTAAACATACCCTCATGTAGTCATGTACATCATCCTTAATCCCCAATCATGTGTTATGTAAACATCATCCACCATTGGCTTCCATCCTTATCCCTAATCATGTACATCGTCCTTACCCCCTACCTGTGTTATGTAAACATATCCCATCATCTGTAATGTATTACCATTGGCTTCTATCATTGTTATCATAACTGTCGGGTTCCAATCAGCGCTTGTTTATACTGGCTTCCAGCTTTCGTTAATTCATTCCACTTGTTACTTTGTTATTGTTTTACCTGTACATATAAATATAGCTCTGTACCCCATTCTCAATCACCTGATGAAGGAGTAAGCATTAACTCCGAAACATTGTGTTCTCATATAAAGAAGTTGATATCCATAAAATCTTCATTCTTATGCATTTCACTTCTAAATGCCCTTCAAAGAGTCATTTCTGATTTTCACTTTTCAAAAGTTTGAGGAAAACAAAGTGCCTGTTTCTTAATGTGCATACATTCTGTTAAAAGTAAAAGATAATTTCAATATTAGTTTGGTTTTAAACTGAAATGAACTAAGCCAAATTATAACAGATTTCCATCAGAAAACCTACATTGGCAAAATATACTGGGTGGCGCTTAACTCTTTATTCTAAGTATATATGACTGACAAGAGGGTGATTTGAAACCTTCTTGGAGACACTAAATTGCTTTCAGTATCCAACACTATTCTGAATTAAAGTATGGAGACAGGATATATCAGTTCACACAATCTTTACTTACTTATTCTGAATGTCAATGAGACGTTTGGCATAAGAATATCCAAAGTTGCTGTCATGTGGGGGGCCATTGTGAACCTGAAAAAAGACAAACATGCAAATACTTGTCACCATTCATGGAGAATTGGAGAAGAAAATGCAAATTGTATTTTACCGCTCACTTTAAAACTTTTCAAAAGAACTGTCTATAGACATATCAAAAACAAAAAGTGACAATAGCAAACACTGGAATTAAGGCAATAGCAGTTCAGTGACAGTCCCAGAGCTTACATGGACAAGGTTGTTCTGATGTTTGTTTGTCCATCTGAGTAGATTTCCATGATTCAACTGGTTCAAACATGGGGCAAGTGGATAGTTCATAATACTTTCAACATTCTAACTATTGTTTTATAAATTGATTGTTATTACTGTTGGGTACTTGGTGCTTTCCATGGTGTCATCTACAAAGCCAGTTAGAAAGGGGCCAAATCTAACATGTAATATTTGTGTAATATTTGTGATTACACTTTCTCAGTAAAGCACTGATTCTAGTAGTTTTGTTCGGCTGAGTCCCATCTAAGATTCAAGCCCACACTTTCAGAGTGAGACACCTTACCACCAGAAGACAAAGTCAGCATATCTAATCGATTCCTACTGAAGGTGTAATCCCAAATATAACATGTTTTGTCTATGTTCAACAATGAAATGATGTTGGGAGTTTGGGTTGTCATGGTTTCAACAATCAAGTAAGGAGGACTGTCTTCCCATAATGGCATCAGTGGGGTAGGGTGTTTGTCTTACCATGGTATCACCAAGAGGGTAAGGGGTTTGTCTTACCATGGTTTCATAAAGGGGTAGGGGGTTTGTCCTACCACGGATTTTCATCAATAGGGTTGTGGGTTTGTCTTACCATGGTTTCAAAAGGGTCGAGTGTTTGTCTTACCATGGTTTCATCAAGAAGGGCAGGCGGTCTGTCTTACCATGGTTTCATCAACAGAAGAAGGGAGTTGTCTTACCATGGTTTCATCAAGAGATTGGGCGGTTTACCGTACTATGGTTTCATCAAAAGGGTACAAGGTTTATCTTACCATGGTTTCATCAATAGGGTATGTGGTTTTGTCAGGGAAGATGCAGGTGGAGAGACAGGATACCACTTTCTTCACTCCAGACTTGTAGCTGGTGTGGAGAATGTTGTCATTGATCTGAATGTTCACCCGCTGGAACACAGGAAATGTCCGCAGCATGATGGATGGTTAGATGTTGAATAAAATGGTACTATGAAGACATTTGTGCTGGTATGCCTTCCTTTGCAATTCCTTATTTATGAATGAAATATCACCGGGAAGCCAGTTTACAACAGTTACAAGCTAATGAACAGGAAATATGATGTATAATCTACAACATAGAGAAAGACTGGCAAAAAACCTTTACAAACTAATAACAAACAAGTGTTTGCCACTAATATGACAATGACCCCTGCTGCTAAAAAAAAGAGTGAAATATTTATGACAATTTTATTACTTAATATTTTTTGGTCACTTACAAGATGCTTGACTTGTGTCTGCATAAACACCCAATGTAGGCTGCAGACATTATTGAAGATCTTGGGTGCAATGTTTATTGAGATAACGTGTTTACATAAGTTTGAATAATGGTCAAAAGTTGTGGTGACCATGGAGATAAGGCCAAGGTCACCCAAATCAAATGTTGTCTACATAATCCCCTAATGTAAGCTGTCAGTTGTAGGGGTCTGATCTGGGTGTGCCGATGCTGTTCCACCAGCTGCTTAAGAGAGAAAATGTACTCAGTAACAAATGTTTAGCAACAACCATTGAAACAGAAAGAAATGAGGATAAGAATCACTGCATTATTTCAAACTTTACTTTGACCTTTTTTTTATTACAAAACTGACACAAACAGTTGTGACATTATTACAAACTGGAAAGCAGGTGCACTACAAAAGTGAGGGGTTGGGTCAGTGAAATTGAAATACACAAAACACGAAGAGGTCAGTATTGAGTGTGTTGGCCCTCAGCTTGCTGTACCGCCACACATTTTCACAAGCTTATGATGAGCTGCCAAACTTAATGAAGGGTGATGTTTCTCCACTTTAAAAAACTATTTCCATGGTGATCATATAACGTCAGATTTCAGATCCTGTCGTCTACAGAGGTTTCAAAACCATGTGTCTAATTCATGTTTTGTGCACTGATCCTGATTTAGAGTAATGTAATCATTAGTATGCATAACTTCGGTTCCGACCATTCCCTGTTAAAATTGTCATCATTTGATTTCCGGCTACACGAATTCATCTCATAATTACACACAATAACACGAGAAGGAAGTTTGGTCCCATGAGATTCAAACAACATTAATCTTGTATACATAAGTCAAAGTAAGTAAAAAGAGGCACTAACTGGTGTAGCTTACTGATCCAATTAACAAACCAACACGGCTCACTCCTATCTGCCCTTTAATGGGTGATTAGTCAAAAGGCAGATTAGTGATTTTACAGAAACGGGGGAATAATTAGCACATGACATTGAGTTAACAATGATCGGTGATCATCTGATCAAAGACTTATATTCATTTGAATATACATCTTTGGCCTGATGATGAAGACAACACACAAGTTGCCGTCAAACCATCGCCACTGGAATTGGAAGCGTTAAAGGCAAAGTCTACATGAAAAAAAATCACTTTATTTCCTTACCTTATAATTTAATGTTTGTGTTTCAAAATAAACACTCATGTTACTTACAATAAATGTACAATCCCCACTGCAAGAGCGAAATGTTTGGCCATAATGAGGCCTCTGTTTGTTGAACTAAACACGCCACAGTTACCACCTTTTGATGGCTGACTGGTCTCCTGTCTAGTCTAGCATATTTATATACCAAAAGACTTCTTCAATATCATCTTTTTTCTACCCTCATAGGCATTCTTATGTCTCGAAAACATTGATAAGTCAAATTTAGTACTTGGTCCCCAGTGATTCGACTCATCGGGATTTGACTGTATTTGAAAAACATGATGAAATACCTTTCACATTCATTAACAGTTGGATTAGATCTTCCAATGGTGGATGACAGGTAGTGAGTATTAAGGTAATATTTTAGCAATATATTTACTAATATTCCAGAAATATGTAAGGAGAGCCCAGAAATCCACATCAACCTACAACAAGACGAGCGATCATTCCAGGCAACCCATCGTAAATTCATATATTGAAACTTCAGACAGTCTATTTTCTTCAGTCTCACAACATACATGTCTGCCTTCAAAGTCTTTCACATATGACACAAGTTAAAGTCAGGGTGCCATTCCAATCAACCCCAAAACTGATGGTCCCCTGGACACAAGAATGACCATGAATATGTAATGGAATTGGGTGAAACATACCAGAAAGTCAAGATTGTACTTGAGGTTGCGGAACAGACCTCCAACAAGAGCTGCCAAGTGAATGACATGGGTTGGCTTTATCCTCTGAAACAATGCTTCAGTCTGTGCAAGGTCTCTGAAAAATATCATTTTGAGCAATGAGTGAGTGTGTGAGTGTGTGAGTTTAGTTTTAACGCTGCACTCTACAATATTCCAGTTATATGGCAGCTGTCTGAAAATAATCGAGCCTGGACCTGACAATCCAGTGATCAACAATATGAACATCGATTTGCGCAACTGAGAAACGATGAAATGTGTCAATCAAGTCAGCGAACCTGACCAGCCGATCCTGTTACGACAAACATAGTTGCCTTTTATGGCAAGCATGGATTGTTGAAGGCCAACATCACAAGTGGGCTTCACACATTGTACCCATGTGGAATAGAGACCTTCAAAAATGGTCATGGTGAACCAGTATTCTAAACCCATGACATACCTCTGCCCTAGTATAAATACATGGCTGTACTCACGAAAGATCTCCATCTTTAGATGATACAAAATGCCATTCTTCGTCATCCCGTTTCAGTTCATTTGTGACAATATTCTCTATGGCCTTGCCCACAAGACCTGTGCCTCCAGTAACCATCACCACTTTTTTCTCTGTTGCCATGGTTACTTGTGTCTACAACATTTACAAAAACAAAATCCATCATACAGATTTACCTGATCAGCTGTACCTTCTCATAAACATCTTGGTGCAACATTCTCTTCAATTGCAGGCTGGTCCCATCACATAAATAAAGAAAACCTCCAAAACAATAAATTCCATAAAGGTAAGTGTTTGTTAAAAAGAACAACACTAGATAACATCTACAGTTTTCATTTGTTCTCATTTTCAATATGTCTTTGAAAAATGGGAGGGATGTACTCCTTGGAACAGTTACAGACAGAAGCAGCTCGTATAGAGACAGGATTTCCAAAATAAACTTTTCATGGTCATTTGTACTTTGAAACTGGTTGGGAAACCCTTTGTGAATAAAGAAGAAAAAGAAAACTTTGCTTATTTTGTAAGATTCTTCATAATATTGCACCATCCTTCAGGAATTACTACCTACATGTTTGCCAAAACTCATTTTGTAATCTTTGAAACCCTTAACACTTCTCCCTTTCATTTATGAGATTGAAACTATCCTTATCATCTTTGATATCCATCAGCTCTATGAATATGGAACAATGTTCCCATAGAAATGTGAAACAGATTCTTAAGCAGGTTTTAAACTGAAAAATTAAAGTAAAATACACGTAGTTCCACTTTTCTTTTGGACTGGTACAAAGAAATTGAGCATTCACACAAATCTGAGGTTCAATACTAGTCTGCTTGATTACAATTTATTAAGAATTAACTAAAGATCAGATGCTTCTTCTTGTACCTGTCCTTGTGAAAATTCATTCACATTATGTTTTAGAATGTTCTTTATATACAACACAGCGTAAAGATTTGTCTGTAGTGAGTGAGTTTAGTTTTACACTGCACTAAGCAATATTCCAGTATGACGGCAGTCTGTAAATAATCGAGTCTAGACCAGACAATCCAGTGATCAACAGTATGAGCATTGATCTTCACCTGGGAACCAATGATGTGTCACCTTGTACGACAAGCATAGTTGCATTTTATGGCAAGCATGGGTTGCTGAAGACCTATTCTGTCCTGGATCTTCATAAGTCAGATTTGTTTGTAAATGTAAATACTGTTGTTAAACATCGCTCACCCATTTATCTAGATGTATTGTTATTTGGTCATGTTACACCATCAGTATACAAAAATTAATTATTATTTGAACATGTACATGGATGTATCAAGTGCACTGAAAGATTTTGTACTTTTATTCTTGTGTATATTATACATATCCTCTTTAAGACCTGGTAAATTTATTCTACAAATCCCTGTTGTCAAAGTTTTTTACATTGCAAATATGACATGTCACTTCTGGGAGAAGGCATTCCTAAATTGGATAACTTGTGCCCAATCCATTTCATTTTCAAATAAAGATGTTTAAAACAAGACAACTTTCCACTGTGATGGACCTCTGATGTTTGGGATAGTAAGAAACATCATCTATCAATGTTCACATGCTGTCCTGTTCACATGCTTATAACAGTCATGACAACAGGTGTCTTCAGTTGAAAATCATCTGGAAGCCTGGGTGCTACAGGCCCCCAACATGGTCAAGATCGATTCATTTACATTTTAATTTAGATACACAGATTCGCGGAAAATTGCCATCCTTGTCACAAACGACTTTGTCAAAAAAGTATTGTGCACTGAATGATCTTCCCACATCACTTACAGGTGACAAAACCTGTTATGAATTGGGGATTTTGTGAAAACCTTAAGTACATTAAATAGACTTGCCATGGTAACAAGCCCCCAAATCTGAACATGTCTCACTAATACTTTCAACTTCAGCTGAGCATGAATTATTAATAAGTGTTTCAAATACAGAGGGAACACAGAGCGTGGCCATCTAATGTACCCATTTGATCTGGAACTGCTGAATGTCTGGTAAATCATTTGTTCATGAATACAGCTGTCAAGGGCAATCTGTTGCAGGGAATATCTTTGATGACAGAAGCCCCTTTTTGACGAAATTTTATCTCTTGTGCCATAATGATTTGACCTGAGATTCCAACGATTTGTTTGGATAACTGATGTCACGCTATGATGGAACTAATTTTTCATTTATAACAAACAGAGGAATTCATTCTACAACCTATATGCATTGTGGGAATGTAAACATTGTGCACACAGTGATGTTGCTTTCTAATTGTGAGTTGAACTGAGACATTGTATGCATTGAAAAACAAACGTTACGTTTACGCCAGTGACGTTAGGCAAGTGAAACAACTGCAAACAAAGAGGGTGTTACGATGTAGTTTATTGTTTTCGGCTGTGCGAGGCGATGACAACTGACATGCATCATGACATCGGTTTCCAAGAAGCAGTGGTAGCGACGTCATTACAGTGTGACGTGAGGCAAAAAAATATTCTACAGTACAAAATTCTTTTTTAAATCTACCCTGTTTGGGTGTGTGATCCCGGCTTGGGATGGTGTGAGAACACTTAAGGTTTGTGACTGTTTTGTAAGAAGGATATAATCTGACTAATGTATATAAAGTGTTTGTAATTGAGATTAAATGACAAATAAAAGGGTGAAACAACACATGTGTTTGTTGTTTAAAATGCTGCTCCCTGAGTTAGACAGTCGGGGTCCCGAGTTATCGGCTTGATAACCATGGAGAAGACAACACTACTAGTGAGTGAATTGCTCTCTATAAAATTTAGTAATCAGTTAGATGTGAACATACAAGGGCTTTTGTACAAATAGGTGTGTAGCACTAGCGTGCTGTGGAGGCTGATTCGTCGCCCCACTTTAGACTGCTAAATCAGTTGGAGTCAGCAGCATAGACGTTTTAAGAATGTCCTCGTGAGTGGCCCCAGGTATGATTTCCTGGTATTCCTTTAGAATGGTATCAAGCTGTGCGGAACTGGGCGCGACGTAGCCAGTTTCCCCTGGGCGGATCCTGTTTGGCACATCGTCTTGGTTCTGCTGTCTGTATACCGCCCATGGTTCGGTGATCAGTTGATCCTCCGTTGTTGAATGGTGAGACAGGCGTGAATCCCACGTATGTTGTTTCTGCTGTTGCTGGGTGTTTCCAGACATTTGTGGAGCCGGTGTCTCGACTGGGTCCTGGTTTGGGCTTGTTAGTGGGGCAGGTCTTTACCCAGTAGTCGAGGGCGTCGAGGTTAGGGCCGTGGATACGGTGGATGTGCGACAGACAGTCGTCCTTCTGGGCAAACACTGATTAAAGTTGACTCCCACTCAGGACCCCAGGGAGTCCTAATAACAGCTAATTTTCATGCCTAGGGGTACTTTTCGTTACACTCCACTACTGAGTCTAACAAAGCCTAGGAGGAGGTGGTGTCAGGTTACCTTAGAGCAACCTATGACCATCCAATCAAACATGAGAAAGACGATTTAACCAATCAGACAATGGCTATTGTTTAGGGTTTGGCGGGACTTAAAAAATCGCTTGTCACTGACACTGATCCCTCAGTAAATGAAAATCTGCATTAAACACAGGTATTTGACCTGTAGTATATAGATAGCTAATATTTCTACAAAAATAATTTAAATAAAGCAGCGAAGTCAGTGAAATAAATGTCTACATAGTGAACTCAAGAACAGCTACTCGAATGTTTTCCCACTATGGGCACTGCATGTGTCTTATTATCATGTCACGCAATTGTTAGCGATACATCTTCTCGGCGGAGAGTTTGGTGTTACTACTATGGCAGCAGGTAATATTTTTTCCAGTTGTCACCTTCCTTGGAGGTTTGACATGGAAACTTGTCAAAGCATTATTGACTAATGAAACAAAAGATTTTTACATGAAGGTACGATACATGTAGTACGATACATGTTAAATGTGCAAAATGTCATTTTATATCACAAAGCTCCAGATAAAATTGAGCTCATGTGGGTACGGTACCTACTATATTTTTTGGAGTGGTATTATGAATGCTGAGTGAGTATTTCATTTTCCCTTACCTACTGCTTTCAGATATGTGGGTACAATAATGAGTAAGTTTACTAGGCAGGTATGTACTGCCTTATGTCATACCTAAGTAAAAGCAACTTAATATAATGGAAATGATTTCATAAAAAAAGCTCATAGACATACTGTACTGTACAACTTGATAGCAGTTGATGTCTTTTTTATAACGAACATGTTGCGGTCAAATGGCCTATTTATATTTAGACTGAGATCATGTGATCTATGGTAAGTCACATGATTATGAAAAGGTGCAATAACTTCGGGGCAGAGGCATGCTGTGTTATGCAGTTTTGAAGGCTGACAGTGTCAGTCAGTCAGTCAGTCAGAATTCCCAGTTTATAGTTGCAATATGTTTTTTCAACTGGCAACAGCAGAAGCACAGTGTGCACAGATGACACAGAACAACAGTTTGCTGTGTTGGAAAAGTTGTTAATTCTGTACAGATATCTGCAGCTGTGACAGCATGCGATCTTTATAAATACATTCTGAACGCATATGTTTTGAACTTTTTATGTATCTAACATCTTGAATGCGTAACTGATACGCAACAATTATTTTTCAATGTGTAATTGGGAATTTTCTATGTGTATTTTACCTGGATACACCGCTTAAAAGTCCAGCTTGGCCTCATGTCACAGGGATCAATCTCCAGCTCGGCCCATGGTATGTAGAAAGTGGTCAGATGTAACAGATGTTATGTTTGGGATTACATTTTCTCAGTTAAGTATAGACTGAATGTCATCCAGAATTTGAACCCCTGCCTTCAGTGTCATGCATCTAATCGCCAACACACAAAGTCAGTGATCTATCATTTAACTCAGACACTGAGAGTGTGGGGTGGAATCCTGGTTGGGACTTAACCAAACAAAGTACTTAAATCTGTACACTGCTGAGAAAGTACCTTTGTTGAAGTTATAATTATAACTGGGCACATATGGTACATTAGACCGCTGACAATCTGATTGTAATAATCCTTTTCATACTTTTACAGGACATAACACTAGATCTTTCAGACCATTAAGACATGAAACTATTTGACCTACTGAATGTGCAGGTGGTCACAACTAATTTTCATACGCAAATTTAAAATTTTTGGGAAATACATCTTTCCTAATGAATAGTGGTGTTCTGATTAAAAGAAATAATCGAAGATTAGTTGCAGCGGCCAAACGACCAAGCAATTGATCACATTTTTTCATGCTCGAACACAAACGATTTTGGAAGTACTGTTATAGTCTTTGAAACACTTGGCCATGGAACATATCTTTGATGTTGTCAGGATCTAAAAACTTGTTTACTTCTAAGAAAACTCACTTCACAGACTGAAAAGTCACGACTAAACATTTCTTGAAGATTCCAGGAAGTTTATGTTCATCATATATTTGTTATCACATTAAAGTAGCAAGGTGCATAGGTTATATCTGCAATAACAACCTGGATTGGAAAATCTGAAAAATCATGCAAACCAATTTGTTTTTGATGATTGTTCATTGGTAATGAAGCAATCATCAGTTGTGAGATTCCAACCAATTCCCAACATTACTAATGGAAGTGAATGTATCAAGGTGATGTTGGCCCTCAGTAGTTACAAAGTCTCATTTGTGATATTAAACATTAACAATCCATGATCAACCAAAGCTGCCATGTGGTTAGCCACCATTCATAATCTATGGCTCGGGGAGGGTGCGATGACGATTCTTAAGGGTCACATGCAACGTAAAACACAACTTTGCAGATTCTAATACCTTTCGACATGCAGTTACTGAAACAAATCGTCAAAAATGCCAATTCAACCTATAAAGTTGAAAAAAAAAACGCAATGAAAAAAAAGCCTGTGAAATCGGAGTTCAAACGATTCACTAAATTTTAATGTACTCGTTACATAAACAAAACCTTGTTGATTGTGGGAATCAGCCTCTGTCACAGAGAAAGCTCAATGTCTGGTTTATTGACACCTATATGTCTGCCTGCCTGTCTGCTAAAGACAATAGGCCATACACAGCTTCAATCATTGGCCACATGCAATTTAAACTTAACAAATAAATTGATTTATGACTTGTGCACCAGAGTCCTGTCGCTGCCACGTTTTGTAATTAGGCAGGTGTGATACTTGTATACATGACATGTTTTTATGTCTGTGGGTTGCAAAGAAACTATATGTACATCCATTTTTCTCGGGTGACTTGATCTACCGGAAACTGGTGCAAACTTTTGTCAGTTTCAAGTCCTGCTTTGTACTTGGACGAATGACAGTTTTCAGTAGTTCACCATCTCTGCTGAGATGATTTTTGATTCGATCGAACGGAAATTCATAGAACATGTATTTACAAAACCCAACATCTCTACATACATTCTTTATGGATAACAACTTCTTCTAGTGTATATGATTTTGTTTGACAACGGCATATGAATCCATACAGAAACGACGCATCAGGTAAAATAAAAGAAGTTGTTATCCATAAAGAATCTTACCTTCTTGTGACTCGCCATACTTCTAAAATGCCCATCAAACAGATCATCTGTCTAAACACACTATGAGCCCTCGGCATATCAGCAAATGAACCAGCCAATCGGAAGCCGTTGTTACACTTGAGTGCACACCCATCTGCTGTGACTGGGTTCGGACTCCGGGGAAGTAAGCCCAAGTACAAAATATTGCACTTTTGAATCGCGATTGTACGCTTATGATTTTGTTTATTTGTTTTTTTACAAGCAGCAATGTATATTATATGTTATGAATAAGTGATAATTGTGTTTTAATTATGTTTGATTTTTTGGTTGCATGTGACCTTTATGGAGAGTGAGTTAGTGAGTTTAGTTTTATGCTGCACTCAGCAATATTCCAGCTATATGGTGGTTTTCTGTATATAATCGAGTCTTGACCAGACAATTCAGTGATCAACAGCATGAGCATTCATGTGCGCAAATGGGAACTGATGACGTGTCTATCAAGTAAGTGTGAGCCTGACCACCTGATCCTGTTAGTCTCCTCTTACGACAAGCAGAGTTGCCTTTTATGTCAAGCATGGGTTGCTGAAGGTCTATTCTGCCCTTGACATTATGGAGAAACTGTACAAAGTGAATGCCCTATCCTACTTAAATGTAAGTGCAAAGTCAGTGACAACACTCCCACCCTTACTCCCAACCCCAACCCCCAACCCCCATGCATGTCATATACAAAATCAATGAGCCCTCCAAACCTTCCCCACCCCTTCATACATTTAAACATAATTATGAAGGTTCCCTTATCAGACTCTGGAAGTCATAGCAGTTGATTCTAATGTTGGTTCGTAATGACGACGATGCTTCCTCTACCTGGATACTAGCTGACATTCTGGTAGCAATTGGTCACACTGCCAAAGATTACAGGACGACATAGGTAGGGATTCCACACAGTGGGATAGAGATTCCAATCGGAATCACACGCTTGGGTTCTACGCGTGTAAGGAACACTACCTCAGTACCTGTTGAGAGTAGGTGGGGTTCAAATTGTATTGTGTGTGTCGGACATTCGACCCACTTATCACGATGGTTGTTAACGTAACCACACGCACCCGTATTGACAAATTCTTGTAAATTCCATTTACCAAATATTCAAAATAAATGCTTTGGAAGACATTATCAGTCAAACACACAATGACATTCACAAGCTTACCTGTGCCACGCTGCTACTGCCGGTAACTGAAGAAAGAATTTGACACGTGATCAAACATGCACGATTGAATCCGAGCGGAAATATCCGAAGCGAATGAAAAGAGGGGTCGTCTCAAAGTGGGCAAGTTATAAATGTCAAATGTACTTGGAGAGATGCTAGGTTTCGGAGTGTATTCCAACATCCTCAACAAGAAATGAAACACAGAGTATGTATATGTGCATGCATGTTACATGTAATCAGAGACCATATAATAAATATTAGTGTATGGTCTCTGGTTTCAATCACTCCCCAGCGGATGGTACGTACTAGCGTTGTTGGTCCCTCTACTGGCGTCAAGATTGGTCTTGATGACCTCTGTAAACAGTGACAAGTACGTGGGGTAGGGGAGCGCTCTCGCTTGACAACGGCGTAAGAATGTATACCGAAATGTCGCATCATATATAATCAGGGAGACTATGTACAGACTATTGTAGATTATCCCTGATATAATCAATTAAGGAGAATAGAAGACGGAGGATATCCCTGATATAATGACGACGTTCCCGTCTTACTTTCTTATTAGCCAGGCGCGCTGCTTGGTACTTCCGCGACTTAAAGCTTGACTCAATTTAATGTGATTAAACTATTGTTTGAATCATTTTATTTGGTTAGGCATTCAGATCAACGCACAAAATGCGCCTGCACGAAGATGACTTCTTTCGTGGTCGAATCAGAATTCATCCTAGGAAACATTTGTCTAACTGCGGACCATCAGACGACTGAGTTGAAATACCGGCGCTTTGTCTCGATTTTGTTTCGCCATTTGTCGCTATACCCATGACCATGTAACGTTTTTAAAAGTGTGTTATATGTGTGAGAACAGTTTCACTTCGGCCTTCCTCGCACATTGAACTAACACATCGTGATTGAACCGAAATATAAACCCAGCTAACCCGAATATAAACCCAGCTCACAACTGCTTTTGGAAGCACTCGGGGACAACTAAATGTTGTGCGAGAAGCTAGGACTTCTGTAAATCATTGCGACACAAAACCACCTTCAGGAAACCGTGCATTGTTTTAAAGGCTTGGGGTTATACATGTATGGCTAGTGTATAACTAAGGCTAGTTAATGAAAATAGTTTTAGGAACAATGGGTTTGTTTACTGGTCCTTAGTCTCTGAATATACACTGGCCGGCAAAAGAAAATATACAAGGTTTTCAAGAGGTCAAAATCATTGGCCCAGACTACCTAGCCACACGGAACATAATGCGATGGTGTTAACAGCATCTTTACTCAACCTGAGCTAAAAATCACACGCATACTACAGAAACATGTGGCGTCAGACTTGTGGAAGTTCACTCGGGGTCCTGAAAATTAGTTTTCAATCACACAGAGGATAAGCAGGTACTCAGTTACACACAATTAATGTTCGCTACCATCATTTTAGCATCTTGTCCTATCATCTAGCCGAAGATGTCAGACTTCGGACAAGGTCCCGTGGTATGCGACGCCATTCGTCCTTGAGGGCTTGTGTTAGTTCTGCACGCGTCTGTCTATTGCATCCCACATGTGCTCGATCGGGGACATGGCTGGTTAACGTGCTGGTCACTGTAGAACGTTCACGTTGTCCTTATCGTGCCTGCCAATGACGAACAACTCGGGGCCAAACGCAATCTGTGTCTACATGTGTCCTTCGAAGTGTCTGTCGGATATGAAACCTGCTGCCTGAAGACGTCTAGCCACCGTGTATCGACTCACACGGTCATCAAGGGCATTCGTCGCTGATGACGTTACCGTCAGGAAACACTTTCGCGGGTGTTACGTTCTCAAACCCCGGTCTTCATCTAATGTTGTTACTCGCGGCCTTCCACATCTTGATCTGTCCTATGCTTGTCCCGTCTGCCTGTCTGCTTGTAATGTTGTTTTGGTCCAGAGACAGCTACACCGGTGCAGCCGTAGGTTCCTGTCGTAGGTTCCTTGAGTGGAGGAGTGGATGGGTGGAGGGTCACTGGAGGGCATCGTCAACGTGGGAGTAGTCTCTAATCGCCTACATCTCTATTCGCCTGCGTCTCCAATCGCCAACAAAATCAAAACTGACTAATTAGGATGAAAAAAATGCACCCCTGACTCCGCCTGACCATGGCTAAAGTGATTTTGATTAACTGTTGTTCTAAGAATATTTAGTGGAGTAGGAAAATATGAATTCCATTATTTGTTTACATGTAAAGCATTGAACGTTCCGTTTTTAGTGGTGCTTATATTTATAATTGGCCTAACATTTCAAAATATAAGCAACGTTTTTTCATGTTTATGCTACCAAGAGATACAAGTTAGCTTGGTCGCCGTGTGCAAAGGCAATGCTTTTACGTGATTTGTAACATTTTTTATCTCACTTTTGACCTGGTGAAAGTTTTAAGGTTTAACTTCTTTTCTGCGCATAGTGTAAATATTCTTCTTTACTGTAAGGCAGATAATGTTTGGGGGTTTGATAATTTCTCCCTAAAAAAACAAATAATTTCCTAATGTTAATTCAGTTTGTCCTTCGCCCAATATCCCGAGCTATGAGAAAGTTCTGTCCACACTGCTTCTACACTCAAACAGAAGATGCCATACAGACTATCGCGCCTGTTTACAAAGTGGGCATAAAGGTGAGTCTCTAATTCCAATCTTATGTAAATACGTATTAGATGTTAAAATATTCTGAGTAATATTGTATTGGAAATATTTCCAATCTACACTCTGTGTACATCAATTGGGTATTAAATGTATATATCCCAGTCAATCTGGGGAAATAGTCTTCCTAATATTTTTTCCCATTAAGACATTAAATATCACTTAATATCAACAAATAAAGTCATTTATGCCTCGGTATACCTCTTCTTCTTCTTTCAAATACAAGAGGGATCATAGGGGTGATGCTTGTTTATCATTGCGTAATCTATGGTCAACAGACCATGAAGTGTTGTTTTAAGAATGAAGGCGAACAGAGATGTGGGCGAATAGAGGACAACCCAGGTACGAGGCTATTTTTTGTTTGGTGAAATACAGATACCATGTTGAATAACAATTAATGGGATAACAGACGGTGATAGCCAGTAAAATGCAACACAGCACAGGGAATCAGAAACTCTCTTTCCTCTCCGAGCATCATCCTGTGCCCGTCTTGAGTCAGACCATCAATTTTCAAGCAAGCATATTTTCAACAAACACACCCTATATTATTCATCAAACACCACCTCATATTTCTCTTCAAGGAACACTTTCTCTCAACAGATACCTAATATTTTACATCAGATATATAAAGCTGGCGAAATGTTGTTATCTGCGAAGAATCAAAGGAAGGAAGGAAGGAAGGAAGTGTACACATATATTTGTAGAGTTTCCTTTGCAAGTCTATGATATAAAGCTACTGAAACAATCAATGTCAACCTAAATGGAATTATTAATTTTTATACAATCCCTCGTTAAGAAAAGAGGTAAAAATATTGGTGTAAAGGGGAGGTAATTCAAAAATCAAAATGGCTGTCACGGGTGCTGTTTTGAGATCAGCCTACGTTCAATTTTCAAGGATAGTATCTTCACAAAGTTTAAGATCAGGTATTAATGGCACCAGAGTTGATATTTTTTTCAGACTCGCAACTATGAAGTTGTTATAAATGATCACATCGATCTGACGTGACTATCAGATCAATTTCACGTGTCGGATTTGGAGTAAGAAGTTCGATTCGACTATGGTTATGGTTAGGTATATGGCTGGAAAGATTTGCACCCGTTACCTCTTTTTTATCAACCGCAGCGTGTTTTGCGAGGGGTATTAAAATGCAGCCCGTCCGTCCGTGCACATTTATCTTTTCCGGAGCAGAACTTTAAAACCATTAAATATTTTTTCACCAAACTTGGCTAAACCTGGTGATATATTAGTGCCTTTTGGTACTTTTGGTATTCTTAATAAAATATTTTGCGAGTTTCCACGGCAACAAGTGTGACTTAGACTGAAATTGGAGGTAATGCGGGGGGATATTGATGACTGTGTCTTCTTGCTTTTAATCATTCTGTGCTTAACAGTATGGGCCTATGTTCTTTTTATAAGAAAAGTCTGTCTAAACCTTACCCTAGCCCTGGGCGTAACCATGAACCTAAACCCTCGAAATAATCCGAATATATGCATTAGAAACTGGGGTTACACGTAGAACTCTTACCCTCCCTAATTTCTTTTGGACAGACTTTTTCACGCTATCAAAATAACCATGATACTGATAAAGATCAAAATATTGACAGGTTCATCATTGAAGGTCACTCTTAAAATATATTGACAAGATTATTGAATCATACTGTGCATTTGAAATGTTTTGTGTGAGTTTGCTCTCTGGCAAGCAGCATTCGACTGACACTATATCTCTGATCATGCTGGTAGATATTATGAAATCATTTGTCTGATATTGCCATTGTTTCAGATTAACTCACTTACCAGGAGGTTTAGGGATATTCATGGGACTTTTGTAAACTTTTACAGTCATGTGTCTAAGATGCAACTATAAGTATATCTTAAGTAAATGAAGTTACTTTTTTCCTGAAAGTGAAGCTGAAAAAGAATTACATTGATATGGCACAATATTTTGTGGTGTGTACAGTAAGACAAAGAAATGGTTATTGTCCAGGATCTTTGACCAAGTAATTTACACTTCTTTGATGCTTATTTCAGATTAAGTAAGTAGAGACTTTTATGATTTTTACTTGGAAGATTATTCAGAACTATTTACATCCCACATTATGATGTATGGACCTGATGTATTTGAATACACAATACAATTTAGGAAGTAGTCAAAAGTAACGTATTTGTATATTGTTTTTACTGAGAATGTGTCATTTCAAATGTAATATGTTACATTGTATTTGTTGTACTGTTTCCATACAAGCTTAGTATTCTGGAATACACTATGTCTTCAAATATAGTCATCATTATTTGTCTTTCTTTACTTTTTAAGTGCAAAAGGAAGTTGCAGTTTTGAGATGCCCTCGTACATGCATCAGTGTGCATCTGAGGCATCAGCAGTTTGATGGTGTTGCTGGAAGAATGTTTTCTAATTCTTCACGTACTACCACAAACAGGTCAGTATTTCTTTTGAGGAGCAACTGAAATGAAAATTGTTAAATGGGATCTGATCATTTGTGAGAACAATGACTTTTATTGAGACTCAAGAGAAGAGAGTGGGGGATGTTGAGATGATCTATTGTCATAATTGTTTTTGCAAAATTGTCTAAACAACAGACAAGAACACATATGATTTTTTAATTTTTTTTATGTTTTTGTCATCTTACATGAAGATGATTAACCATGACTACAAATTATTAAGGCTGAGTTGATCAACAAGGGATATGCACACATACATATTTATAAAACTTTAGCTGGTCAGTATAGATTCAGAAACTAAGGGAATCCATGTTGCAGCCCAGCAGCTGAACTGAGCACAAGTCCAGAGTGGAGTGTAGCTGGTACTAACAGTAAAGGTATGGCTGGGAGTGAAAATGAACACAGAGATGATAGATATTTAACGAAGCAAAGAAGGCAATACATAATGGGAAGTCCCATTTAAATTTGGTCCTCACCTAATTCAAACAGAATTAAATTCATCTATCTTGTTTCAGTAATCATGGTGATGATGTGATTTTGGCTTATGTATCAACCTAGAGTGGAATAATATAAGTCTTTTTGATGTATTATTCAGATCCTACAGGATATTGACCATTCAGCTCATTGTTGAAGGATATATTTTGTCTCTGCAGATATTATCAGCAAAATTGAGTCCAAGCTTGGCAGCCCAGACCTAGGACGTCTGTTTGCTGTTGTGCATGTTGGAGGAAAGCAGCGCAAAGTGACAGCTGAAGATATCATCATTGTAGAACACAACTTCCCTCCCACAGTTGGGGACAAGATCCGATTGGAGAAGGTGAGATAATAATTAATTATTTCCATTTCTTCTGATTCATGCAACCCGTGAAGGTCCCGGGGTAGAATAGGCCTTCAGCAACCCATGCTTGCCATAAAAGGTGACTATGCTTGTCGTAAGAGGCGACTAACGGGATCGAGTGGTCAGACTAGCTGACTTGGTTGACACATGTCATCGGTTCCCCATTGCGCAGATCGATGCTCATGTTGTTGATCACTGGATTGTCTGGTCCAGACTCGATTATTTACAGACCGTCGCCATATAGCTGGAATACTGCAAAGTGCGACGTAAAACTAAACTCACTCACTCACTCACTCTGATTCATGCTGCTTAAGATGTTTTGGCACTATTTTGTAGAGGTGACAATGCTTGTGGGTTTCAGCAAAATGGTGAGCATACAGGACCTGCATCGCCATCAGCTTTTTTCCATCAAACTAACATGTCGAATTTATTTGTAAATAATAATATGTAACTACAAAACATCAACATAAATGAGGCGTAATGCTAAGGTACCACTCCAATTTGCCTTTTGTCCTTACACAGAAACACATTTAAATCTGACAGTTCATATTGTTTAATTCTTAAATGAACACTTGTTTTGGAAAGGACAAATGTTGCCTTCGTGAATTGAATTACCTCCCTTTGACTATGTCATACAGTTTGTGGTTTCTGTCAGGTCTTGATGGTTGGGAGTAAAGACTTTACCATGGTCGGTTGTCCAATGCTCAGGTTGGTTTCTCCACACAAATCTCACACCATGCATGTCATTACTATTGTGTAACAAATTCCTCTTATTGTGGTACTTAATTTCTGCTATTTTCCCTTCTGTCTGAAAAGAGTTTATTATGGACAGCCATGTTTAACCAGTGTTTGTTGAAATAGGTTTGGCTAATTTGGCCTTGTTGCAGTAACATGCAATCTGTAAGTTGATTCTCTTCTTACGCAAAGCAGTGATGCATAGAATTAAAATGTTACTGTGAGACATGACTGGGTGTGTCCTTGTTTTCATACATTCATTGATACATCACCAGTAATATTGCCAGTGTTGTCTGGGAAATTCCACATGTAAATTCCACAGAGTTAAATGATTATGGTGAAAAATGTTGCTTTTACTGTTACATGGTATTCCAACTGTGCGTAATCCTGTAATTCTTCTTTCCACAGCCGTGAGCAAGTGTATGTTGAGGCCACTGTTGTGGAGAAGACACTTTCGCACTTCAAAACAATCTTCAACTATGTGAAGACAAAGGGTCATCGCAAATATAAATGTGAGCAATTTTCAGTTTCCATCGGCCAAAACTAAACATACATGTATCAATAGCACAATGTGGAGTCTGTTGGCTACAAGCAACCACTTATTTATGATATCAGATCAAGATTATGACCTTCAGTATGTATGTACAATACTTGTGCTTGTACTTCCATTGTTAACTGAGGAATGGGGACTTCAGGTGCTCACTTGGCCAGCTAGAGTTCTTTGGCACTCTATCACTAAGTAATCTTTGCGGTAAAGACTGTCTAATATTTAAACTTAGCTCTCGCATTCGTGCTTATCTACATTACTATGGAACTCAATTCTTGTTCCAAAATATTTTACATCACTAGGACAACTGCATCAGTTATTGGTAGTACCAATCATGATTATTTTTGTTTTGCCTTTTGCATCTCAATACTCTAGTAGTGCCTTTTAATGGCTAAAAGTCACAAATTGTCCTGTCAGTCAGATTCTAACTTGCACATTTTTTGCAAATATAATATGTTCTGGTGATGCCAGATGTTTGTGCTTCAACTTCGGTATTTCATTATCACCTGACAGAAATTATCTGAGAGGAAGTGATGGCTTTTGGCCTAAACTTCTAAAGAACAATGAAATACACTATAAGAAGGAAAAGGGTTGCGACAGTTTTCCTTTTAGTTTCATTATTTTAGTTAAAGGTAACATGCAACACAAAACACAACTTTGCAGATTTTCATACCTTTTGGTATTGACTTAAAGTAAGAAATTATCAAAAATGCAAATTCAACTTACAGAGTTGGAAAATAATGTGATGAAAAAACCCTGTGAAATCAGAGTTCATGGCTCTGCGCAGTGATTAGGTTCGCGCTCTTGAACTGGGATAGGGATTCGTAAAAACTCAGCAAGTGATGCATGCAAGTATTATCACAGTGGTTAAAAGTTGGAGAATAAGAGATGTTTCTTGTGATTACAAGCATCTTGGGTCTGCAGTATTAATAAAACACTGGTCCCATACTTGGTTGCACATTTGCAAACCAAGTTTTCAAGAAAATGTAGCATTAGAAATACTAATTTCATTGTTAAAAATTGCTCAGCTTGAAAACTGAAATGTTTTAATACATGTCCATGGAAACATATGTTAATTGTGATAAGCAGTCTCTGTCACAGACAAAGCTCATTGTCTGTTTCATTGACATCTACATGTCTGCCTGTCTGTCTGCTAATGACAATATGCAATACACAACTTCAGTCATTGACCACATGCAGTTTTAACGTAACATCTATCAGGCTGTACATCATAAACAATATGTACATATATGTATGTCTCGTGCACCTGAGGACTGTCTCTGTGATGTTATGTAATTACCTTGACAACCAATGGAAGACTTTGCAACATATGTCATATTTGGATTTCACTTTCTCAGTAAAGTACAAATTCTAGTACCTTTTTGGTTGAGTCCCATCTGGGATTCGAACCCGCACCCTCAGAGTCAGGCACCTAATCGCCAGCACTCAAAGTCAGCTGCTCAGCCACCGCGACTTCCACAAAATGAAAGTTGGACAAATGGTAGTCTACACTGCATACTTTGTATACCCCTCTGGTAAGTGTGAATTGTCATGGCTAGCACGGCTGAAAGCTATGATTACACGATGCCATTTAGAAAGTGGTCAAATGCAACATGTGCTATATTTGGGATTTCACTTTCTCAGTAAAGTACAAATTCTAGTACTTTTTTGGTTGAGTCCCATCCGGGATTCAAACCCGCACCTTCAGACTTTGTGTGCTGACGATGACTCTGAGGGTGCGTGTTCGAATCCCGGATGGGACTCAACCAAACAAGTACTGGAATTTGTACTTTACTAATCCCAAACATGACATATGTTGCATTTGACTGCTTTCTAAATGGCATCGTGTAATCAATGGAAGACTTTGTTACACTTGAGTGCACACCCACCTGGATTTGTGACTACATGCATGGTTGCAGCATAATGCAGACATAAATCAGCTGCATGTCAGATAAATCATGTGATGTTAATTCAAAGTTAAAAAAGTTCATTCAAATGTTTAAAGAACCAAGAAGAAACATGCTCACAACATTGATGACAAGCAACATGCTGAGCCATCTGTATATGACACTGTGTTGTTGCTGCAGTAACTAGTGCTAGTATTACCATACAACCTGCTATATGAAATGTCATAATACTGAAATTTTAGTCTCAGTGATATATTGCCTATATATCTATATTGTGCACTGAAGCTTGGAGACGATACAAAGCCCAATAAAAGGGTGGTGATACGATAAGTATCATGATACTAAAATCTTTGTTTCTAACACCAGTTATAAAAACTTTAAGGTCAAAACAAAACCAGTTCTAAAGTATTTTCTCAAAATCTGACAGCGTTGTTCAATTTTTATTCGAAAGTAAGATAATTAAGTTCATACATGGACTTTGTGACTGTTGATAATGTGAGCATTGTGTACAGAGTTTATGGTGCAAGAATTTCCAAGAAAATTTTTACTTATGAAGAGAAAATAAGCATATATATTAACCTTCAAAGAAAAGTAAGTCTTTTTTTGACAGATATTCCTGATTCAGCAATATTCAAAGTTGAACAACAGTGTATCGTGGCTCATTTGAAATATTTTATCAGGATATTCAACAATGTAAACTTTGTATTGATTAATTGTATCGGCAGCCCATGGATCAATGCACTGGCAGTAACATATGTTAGATTTGAAAATGAGGCCTTGTGAAACATTCAGTGTCACTGATTTTTCTTACTGACACTGATTTTCCATCAGTAATAATCAGGTATCTGATATGGGTAGCCCAGTAAAGTTTTGAAAATGTCCACATGTATTTATGCTGATTTGGTTGCTGTCGAACTATCTACAGTTCGTCGTCCCAATGACTGCCACTGTTCAGAGTTTGATCAGACCAATATCATCCACCTGGGTCGACTGGGAACTCAGCAGTTACTACCTCATATAAGTCATGGCACATTATTGGTGCTACAAAGATGCTAAATATCATGATCACTGTAAATAATAAACCAAGGTAGCTACCATAGCTACCAAAATTTACGTATGATATTTGCTATCACAGCTGAACTAACACTCAAAACTACCTAAGTATAAAGCTTTGCAATCTTTCGGACTGAAAGAAATGGCTTGCTACGTGCATGTAGACATCATATTTTCACGTAACATGATTAAATATCGAGGATAGAAATAGGATCAAATTGGATCAGTCACTATACCATCCAAGCATCCGAAAAACTACACTGCTGGGATGTTTTGTTACGATCAGACAAGGAATACCGTGGATATTTGTAAATAAAGACATGTGATGGGAATCCGGCCTTCTGACTGTTTAGGTGAAGAAATTCTGCTACTATGGACTGGAGCCCAGTCCCTTTGTCTGTCACGGTCGAGGGAGCGGGCGCTGACCAATTTGCAGTTTGGTTTCGTAATTAGACCGTTGGCGAGAAACATTATTCGCTCCGCATCAGTGCCCCTTTAAGGCTTATATGCATTCTTGGTTAATTTCCATCCCCATTGTTTTCCATACTGAACAAATACTTTGGCTAATGCTTTGATGTATTTGTAGTTATGACATTGCTTTTGATGACTATTTCAGTGAAGCGGAACGAACAGACAGTGCTTCTCATTAACAACATACAGCTGAGGCAGATCTCCTGAAACCAGGGAAATGGAAACAGCATCATTCAAATATTCTGCATGTCTGTTAGTGTGAATTAATAGATCCCTTGTCTACATGATCACATTTACAAAATGTGATATCAGTGACTGTCGGTCCACAGTACAATTACAAGCTGACTTATAACATTACTATGTCCAATTACATCCATTACATGCTACCGTGATGAGTGATTTTTCAGTACAGTTGCTGAGGGCAGCATCAGTTGATATCCATCTACTCATTTATATGCAATGTAATGCCAAGAATCTGCTTTAAATTGATTTCATGAGTCATTCCGACAACATTACAATTCTGTTTACTCAACTGAGCTTACTATTGAAGAGCCTGGTACAGCAGATACACTGGTGCTGTCTGGGTTTGATGGGAGTTATACCAATTCCTCAGGCAGTCACTATTGGAACAGGAGTTTTTTATCCCCCCTGGTATGTAATGCGGGGGGATATAGTCGACGCCTCGTTCGTCCGTCTGTCTGTCTGTCCATAATCATTTTTTTTCCGGAGCATAACTCAGAAACCGTTCGATATTTTTAGACCAAACTTGATAGATATAATAATCTCAACCTATAGTTGTGCTTTTTGCTAATTACAGAGTTTGGGCATTTTTATTTTTTTTGTTTTTCCATGGAACATCTTGGTGTTTGTCTAATGGTGGGATGCGCTTCGTTTCCGGAGCAGAACTCAAAAGCCGTTCAATATTTTTCTGCAAAACTTGGTAGATATATCAGTCAGAACCTAAAGTGGTACCTTTTGCTATTTACAAGTTTTTATGATTTACTATTTTCTCGGTTTTCATGGAAACGTTTTGGACATAGTCTCAAAAGTGAGAGATGTGTTTCGTTTCCGGAGCACATCTAAAAAATTTTGTAATATTTGAAGCAAAACTTGGTAGATATATGTGGCAGATCCCAAAGTGGTGCCTTTTGCTTTTTACAGGTTTTTGTGATTTATAATTTTCTGGGTTTCCATGGAAATGTTTTGGACTTAGTCTCAAAATAGAGGGATGGGTTTCGTTTCTGGAGCACAACTCAAGAACTTCTAAATATCTTTCTGCAAAACTTGGCAGATATGTAGGGGAGACCCTAAAGTGGTGTCTTTTTACAAATTTTCGTGCTTTATCATTTTCCCAGTTTCCATGGAAATGTTACAGAATTAGCCTCAAAATGGAGGGATGGGCATCGTTTCCGGAGCACAACTCTAAAACTATTCAATATCTTACAGCAAAACTTGGCAGATATTTGAAGCAGACCACAAAGTGGTGCCTTTTTTTGTTTTCAATGTGTTGGCATTTATATTTTTCCTGGTATCCATGGAAACAAATCAGACTTAGTCGTAAAATGGAGGGATAGGCTTCGTTTCCAGAGCACAACTCGAAAACCATTTCATCTCTTTCAACAGATCTTGGCAGATATATGAGACAGATCTTGAAGTGGTGCCTTTTGCTGTTTACAGATATATGGCATTTATAGTTTTCATGACTTGCATGGAAACGACTCAAACTTACTCTAAGAAAACATCAAGAAACTGTCAGATGATTTGTCCTTTCAAATATGTGCAGGCGTGGGGATATGTCATCTTCTGATGACTCTTGTGTTTGTTTGGAAGAGCATCAGTTATCTGTATTAAAGCATAAACAATATGTGTTTGTAGAAACTATTTTGCAATGAGCTGTTGACAATCATTGTGATTGTTTTGTTGTGATCATTCTGCTTTTGATATGGTTATCCAACACAAACTATACTTGACCTTGGCTTAGCATTTGTTGCTTATAATTTGAAAAGTGCATTTGCAATTTTAGCTCGTCGTGACAATATACTCAAACTTTTCATGAAACTTCTTCACACTGATATGGATAGTTGTGTGCCAATAAAGGGTGTCTGGTTTAGTTGTTGTTTAGAAGCCTGATACTTCTCCTGATGATATGTTCCACACTGAACAGCCATAAGCTCTTGGTCAGTCACTCAGCAATATGCAACAATGAGTAAATATTATTTAATGCCAAAAATATGTAATTGCTGAAGTGCAGAATAATTAATGGACAACAGAATGTGCATTCTCATGAATGTTGTCAACGTTTGTTCATATATTTAATAAAAAGTGAATGGCGAGATGTCTTGTTTTGAGGTGACATAACTGACCTGGGGGTACACAATTATGGCAACACTTCACAGACCAGAGTCTACCCACTAAGCTGATTCTGTCAGCTACGGGTATGCCAGAACATATGGACGGGATAGAGGTGGAAATGATGGAAGTGCCACCAACAGGGTTTGACAGAGTCAATGATGAAGAATGATATTTTTTATGGATACATAACTTCATTTTTTCTGTGAAAAGTGATGTTTTAACATAGATGCTAATGTCGTTGTCAAATCACTTGCTTGATAATGACATTCGAATCTATACTCCTCACAAAAAGTTAAGCAATACAAATGTTTAGTCTCTTTACATTTTCATTTATTGAAATCGCAGATCATGAAATAGAAAGGCGAAACATGTACACATGATTAACAAAATGAAATGAAATGGTATTGAGTGATAGAGGACTTACAAGTCATTGGTACAACATGTACCCATTAAACACACGCGCAAAATGTGCTCCATTGATAAAGCAAAATGTTCAAACTAAACTCACTTATTTATTCCATGTGAGTGAGTGAGTGTATTAAGTTTTACGCTGCACCCAGCATTATTCCAGCTTTATAGCGGTGGTCTGCTGAACAGCATGAGCATCGATCGCCACAGTTGGGAACTGATGATGTGTCAACCAAGTCAGCGAGCCTGTCCACCAGTTTACATCTGGTGACTTACCTCTTAACTCTAGCAGAGTTGTCTTTTAGGGCAAACATGGGTTGCTGAAGGCCTATTCTACCCCGCACCATCACATGTCTATTCCACATGAACACTCAGAATAAGAATCTGATCCAGACAGCGACAGTCTCATGTATGGAGGACAGGATGACCAATTATCATATGATGTCCCTGAATCTGACGAAACTGGGAGAAGGCCCATTCTTTAAGGCAAATGATGGAACATCAAGGCAATGATAGCCTGCAAATGGTTTGAACGGCTTATGGCTGCCCTACGTTTCCATGAAATGAGGACAAAGAAACGAGGAGTGAAAGGGGCAAGATTGCACCTGTCTGGGAATTGTGAGATATATTTGAATTAACTCAAATCACTACAGCCCAAGTGAAAATCTCAGTTGATAACAGCTGGTTAGTTATTCTCAAAACGTGCGTAGCCTTACGAACTTCTTAAACCCATTCTTTACACATTGGCAAGGATCAAAGATACGAATTCTTAGGGTTACGAAGGTTTCGAGTATATGGGCCCTGGGCCTAGATTTTCGAAGATCTCTCAGCGCTAAGATTGTCGTAAGATAAAGTTAATGCACGGCACTTACAACTATATTAGCGCCAAGAGAGTGTCGAAAATAGGCCCTGTGCCTCTTTTCACGAAAGCAACCTTTACTAAGCTAACCTTATCTCTAAGGTTGGCATTAAGGTAACCTTTAAAAAAGGTTATATGCCAACAAAGCTTAATAAATATGGCATCAAGCGGTTCTGCTCTGTCGATTCAGCAAATTATTATCTTTAGAAATGTCTACCCTACCAAGAAAGGGAGGGCCGTACTGTCCAGGTTGGTTTAGGCCTTCAGGCCACCCTACATCTGTGCAGGGAGACTATATACAGAGGGAGAGGAAACTCCTCGAAGAGCCCCAGAACGTGTGCCTTAGCTGGTCACGTCTCCAGTGTACCCAACATGGCGGTCGAGCCCAGTTCATTTTCAACAGCTGATTGAAGTCACGAAGTGTTGTGACAACTGAAAACCTACGTTTAGAAGATAAGTTACCTATCTTGTCACTTCAGTTTAGGTCAAGCGATTGTCAGTAGTAGGACAGTAGATTTGTAGTAACGTTTCATGTCGGTATGTTATACAGCTCACTGGCTTCCATTCTCGATTCACTGAAAGCTAGATAGACTAAATTGTGTCTATAAAAAACTTCTTTCACACATTCGTTTAGTTTTTAGAAGGGAAACATACCTTTAGTTGAAAGGTATTAGCAACTAATAGTGATAGTTTTATGACTAAAAAATTGTTGGGGTGTATTTCAGGTGTGTGAAAAACATGACATATCACCGATCTGTTCTGATCAGCCATTGTAATACTTCGCTGTTACTGTTTAAGTGTTTCTAGTTATTTTAAAACTTCTTTCACATACACCTTCAATTTTATGAGGGGACTAGACCATCAGTCGAAAGATGTTTGCAAGTAATAGTGATAGTTTCATGACAAAATTGTTAGGGTGTATGTGATGTGTGAAAATACTATGACATATCGCCGGCCTGATCTGATCCACCATTGATGCTCGTGATGCTTGAGGGTTATAGTTCTATAACTTCTTTCTTTCTTGTTGATCTTATTATTTGATAAAACTGGAAAGATGTTTATAACCCTTTGCGATAGTTTTACACTTTCTGTTTTTGAGGGATGTTTGACAGAGTCAGTTAACATTTTGTTAATGTTCACGCCATTCCCCACATACAATAAGATATCTGAATTAATTATTAATGAAAACAAAAATGTCTCAAATTAGATTTGTTAAAAAGGACAGCTGATGTTAACACGTGTCCTAACAATACGTTTGGGAGGAATGGCTGTGGTGTATCATTTATTCATTCATTAATTCACAATCACATAATGTACTTCTTTCTTCATTCTTTTTCTCTATTTCTTTCATTCATATATAATTCTTGCTCTTAAATCTTGCTATAATTCATTCATTCATTCATTTAAAATTCCGACTGATACAAAAAAAAACTGGCTGAAGTTCTGTTAAACACAGCTGAAGTTGCGCTGGGAACGACCCAAGTCCTGTGTGCGTTGGACCATGACGAGGCACACGTTAATGAGGACAAATGGTAAAGGAAGCAGGTGAGGGATCTATCCCTGTTGTAGATTATCCCTGATCTGTGCTGTCCATTCTTTGGATCGAACAGGAACATAATAGTAGAGAATCTTTTCACAGATCGTGATCTTGGGGTGGAGCTGCTCTCAAACAGTCCGATTCTTGTTGGAACAGAAAGACAAAACACGCGTTTTCTCCCTCTTAAAGGGGCACTGATGCGGAGCGAATAATGTTTCTCGCCAACGATCTTATTACGGAACCAAACTGCAAATTGGTCAGCGCCTGCTCCTTCGACCGTGACGGACAAAGGAACTGGGCTCCTGTCCATATTAGCAGAATTTCTTCACCCAAAAGAGTCAGGGGGCCGGATGCCCATCATATGCCATTATTTAAAAATATCCATGGTATTCCTTGTCTGATCGTAACAAAATATCCCAGCAGTGTAGTTTTTTTCGGATGCTTGGATGGTATAGTTACTCAATTTGATCCTATTTCTGTGTTTTTATCCTCGATATTTAATCATGTTACATGAAAATATGATGCTTGGATGGTATAGTTACTCAATTTGATCCTATTTCTCTGTTTTTAACCTCGATATTCAATCATGTTACATGAAAATATGATGTCTACAGGCACGTAGCAAGCCATTTGTTTCACTCCGGAAGATTGCAAAGCTTCATATTTAGGTAATTTTGAGTTTTGGTTCAGCTGTGATAGCAAATATCATACGTAAATTTTGGTAGCTATGGTAGCTACAATGGTTTATTATTTATGATAATAAAAACACACAGTTGATTTATTTGAATTCGTAAACAATAAACGATGAAAACACACACTAGATCGTGTATGTGTGTGAAATAGGATCCACACTGGCAATCTTTACAATGTATAAATGTTGCTGTTATGTTAGAAATTTACTATGAGTATAAGCAGATCGTGTGTTCTTTTATTAATTTAATAGTTTTTTTACCATTTCTACCACTGGCAGATGATTAATCTTCAAAGTGTTTCATTTGTTTTCATAATACATTTGTAATGAAGTAAAAATGACTTCACCTCAGTTGATCTGTCTATAATTAAACTATCAGTTGCACATACGGACTGCGCAGCAGAGGTCACCAACCAGTCACGAATTCTGGGATATCATCCGGGTACTCACTGGAGAAAAACAATAACAAAAGTTTACACCAGTCCACGGAAATTGCTCCGCATCAGTGCCCCTTTAAGTTTGCCACAAAAGAAAATAAATCCCTTCCGCTCTGTGAATCCCTTTTCGAATTCCAAGCTCACCATTGTGTTGTACAGATGCAAGTCAAAGATGTGCCACAATTGAATACCATGCACCAGACTGATGACACTGAGGACTGACAGAAGACCCCTCCCCAAGAAATCGTCACATAAGTTACAACAAAACAAAAGTAGGCATTGACACCATGGATGAAATGCTGCACGGATACACATGCAAGCAGAAGACCTGGCGGTGACCTGATGTGTTCTGAAAATTTAATACTATGTGGCAGATTACGATACCCTTGAAGGTCCTGGTTAGAATATTTCCCTCAGCCTTGGTGACTAAACTTGGTTGACACATGCATGCCATCGGTTCCCAATGGCGCAGATCGATGCTCATGACAGACGATGCTCATCTTATAACAAAATCATACACTGAAGCCACCAGTAACTGAACATTGTTAGATGTGACATTGCATTTCCATGAACGCAAACTTACTTTTTACATCCGTCCATATATAGATGGTTAAAAACAAAGACGGAATTATTTTCTTTCTGGTCTTCATTATCTTCAATATCGCAAAGCGTTTGCACACAAAGACTACAGACGTATAGGACAGTCCTGGTGCTATTCTGAAGGTCTTGAGGTCGTAAATTTGGTAATTGTGTGGTTGTGTGAAGAACCCTACCTCTGCAAAATTCTTACAATTCTAAATCTTAGAAGGGAGTGAATCAATTTCGAATGCGTGTAAGAAAACTTTCAAAAGGTTAAATTTATCCTCAAAAGATTATACTTTTCGTGACTTGTGTACCCACATATTAACATTCGATTTTAGTCTTAAAAGGTAAACATTTCCAGCTCAAATATTATACCCGATTTAATATACCCCAAGGCTATGATATCAGACCATTATTGTAGTCTCCCACTCTTACTGAGAATCTACGTCTATTAAATTGATCAGAGGCCATATATTCATTCGAACTCGCCGTTCGCTGCTATGTCAACAGCTGGTGAAAATATATTTCCCTTATACAATGTTATATCTCGTCCAACACGTTCTTATGCTATGTCCGTTCAGTGCAGAATAATTTGATACCAGAAAAGATCAGTTTTAAATAATTACGTCTGACCACCAGGGGGCGCAGTGAAAGGTCAAGGTTACGGGTCACTAGTTGTCTGCGAGAGTCGTTTCCAAGAGCAGTTAACGGTATGTTGACAGGAATACTGTTAATTTGTCATTTGTGTCATTTGTGTCATATGTCTTGAGAATGATTGAATACATAAATGGGATAAACGCATTGAATGAATTACAACATGGAGCCGGCGTATTTACTGCCCAAGGTGCGCGCGACTCAACTGCATAAACAGTGTTCACCGAAAGGATCGCATTCTGATTCTCTGGGTTGTTACGCTCCTGAACACGATCTCCAGTCTATGGAATAATCCATTCGATTATACACGTCTGAGTACTCAACCCATCACAACAGGAGATCAACTGTTTGTCAGCTGAATTTACTAGCAATAAATTAATTGAATCTAACTGTTTATTAACTGTCATTAGTGTGAATGAAATCAATAATATTGACAGCGACATGGGTGGGTGACCCTGTCGGGAGAGCCGTCAAGTTCATTAAAAAGAAACAAAAACACGAGGAAAAAAACTCCAATAATTTCTACGTAGCGCATGCTTCTATACCATAAATATGGTAACATAAATCCCTATTAGTTTCATGACAAGTGTGCATATTTTCCACAGTGAATTCCATGTATACTATACTATACTTTCATTAAATAGTGAAGCCTTCATTCATAAAGGCATTTAGAATTTTCGAGAACATGACACCTTTCTTTAATGGGTAACAGCTTCAAATGTGCATGTTCCTTATGTAGTATAAGATGAAAATGACTCTGAAATTGTGTAACAAAGCATAATAGAAGTCATCAACAAAATGTGTCATCAGTGTAGTAAACTGTGCATTTTGAAAAGCTGTTTATTGATTTTGGTCAGTGTACCAGCATAGACATTGGTAAATTTGCAGAGTAGTGCTCAGTCAGCAAATTCAAACCCAGTCATTGTTTGTAATTTTATCTCCAAGTGTAATGATAACAAAACTACTACTCAAGAATAAATTATGGATTTGTCAGAGCAAGTTATTGCTGTGCAATATTTGTAATGCTGGTTAAGTGTGCTTCTAATGTAACATATTGCACATTGGTCAGTATGTACTCACAAATCTTTAGTACTGAACAGTATTTATTACATTAAGTAAGCCTTGGCACATCTGTGGCACCTTTGCACCTGACTGCACACACTGTGTACGTTCATATAGCGGATACTATTATGCAATAATAGTTGCAATCTGGATAATGACTGGATATGTGTGTCACCATTAAGCTGTCGGATAGACTACATTTTGTGGGATTCTGGGTGAGTTAGGCTGATATATGAACCAACACTTCGCTAACAATAACCTCATATGAAGTAGGTTGGTTGTAGCATTCAGGTGACACAATCTTTGTCAGAAATCAGCTCTTATTCCACTGAAAATTACTTACGTTCAACCAAAGTTGAAAGGGGCACTGATGCGGAGTGAATAATGTTTCTCGCCAACGGTCTAATTACAAAACCAAACTGCAAATTGGTCAGCTCCCTCGACTCTGATGTACAAAGGGTTTCTTCACCTAAACAGTCAGGAGGCCGGATTCCCATTATATGCCATTATTTAAAAATATCCATGGTATTCCTTGTCTGATTGTAACAAAATATCCCAGCAGTGTAGTTTTTTTCGGATGCTTGGATGGTATAGTGACTGATCCAATTTAATCCTATTTCTGTATTTAATCATGTTATGTGAAAATATGACGTCTACAGGCACGTAGCAAGCCATTTATTTCTGTCCGAAAGATTGCAAAGCATTATATTTAGTTAGTTTTGAATGTTGGTTCAGCTGTGATAGCAAATATCATACGTAAATTTTGGTAGCTATGGTAGCTACCCTGGTTTATTATTTATGATAATAAAAACACACAGTTGATTTATTTGAATTTGTAAACTAAAAACGATGACTTTGCCTTTGGTAGAGAAATCTGAAAATTTTCTTTCGTAAAAAAACCCAAACTTATTACACCTATTTACCCAAGAACACAGCAAATGCCAGTATGTATTCCTTATGTAACGAAGTTCCATTGGTATCCTCAAAAGAGTTTTGGCCTATAAGTGTTTTCAAGCTGCATGCGACACAGAGATTACATCTTCCTTGCTGTAACTTGCGTTTGATGGTGTAAAAATACACGTGTTATTTGTTATAATTCTCTGGATGGACAGTTAATGAATTTATAACAGGTATAATTAGTGGTAACACCACTTGGGTTACTCAACAAAGTTTTCCATTTGGCATTTCTCCTGTCTGGAGTAAATACTCAACATTATAAATGAAGGTCTGTGGTGGCAAATGTATTGTATGTTATGTAATATGTGCATGTAAGTGATGCAAGATGGTTTATCAGCTGAGTTACAAAAACAAACATCGATCAAAGGATTAACCGATAACACACTGATTGATTAGTTACTTTTATCTTCTAGCGGATTTGTCAAAAGGCAGTGTGTGTAGATGACGACACCCTGTCGTAAAGAGCGAGTGTAAAAACAACATCCTACCTTCAAAGAATTAACCACCCTTGCGTTGATTGATTGATTGCTCATTACTGGTTAACTGAATTACTTAGAATGGTGGACATCATACAATTAGTTGCCAGGTGTGCTATCTTTGGTGACCAATGAGAGGTTTATCAGGTTTTCACCAATGTGAAAGACGTGAAATGGTGTGTTACTTTTTCACAAACTAGACAGTTGTAAGACACACGACACAGAGCAGGATTATTTACCAGTTGCAGATGAATGGAATACGATTTCATTTATGTGGATATTGATGGATTCATTCCTGAACAAGGTAGTAGCCTGACATTGTTGCTATAAAATTAGTCTGTTTTACATTCATTATTTGCATGTTTTAATTTATTTGTTGCAGCATTCAGCAGAATCTATATGACAGAAAACACACTCCAGGTCGTGTATGTGTGTGAAATAGGATCCATATTGGCAATCTATACAATGTATTAATGTTGCTGTCATGTCAGAAATTTACTATAAGTATAAGCAGACTGTGTGTTCTTTTATAAGTTTTCAAAATCATACAAATATTACAATGAACTAATTAGGGTTATGAGACAAAATATAGAGACTTACATTGGCTTCGTTATTTTTCCTTCCTAATAGTTTTTCACTATTTCTACCACTGGCAGATGATTTATCTTCAAAGTGTTTCATTTGTTTTCATAAAACATTTGTAATTAAGTAAAAATGGCTTCACCTTAGTGGATCTGTCTATAATTAAACTATCAATTGCGCATACGGACTCCGTATCAGAATTCGCGAACCAGTCACGAATTCTGGGATATCATCCGGGTACTCAAGGGAGAAAAATAGTAACAAAAGTTTACACCAGTCCACGGAAATTGCTCCGCATCAGTGCCCCTTTAAAGGGACTTTGAGGCAAGAGTGTTTTTCTCTCTGTATTATATTTTCGTAGTGTCAGTGTACGATGACTGAACCAAGAGATGTTTGATATTACCGTCAAAATGATGTGTTTCAGGGAACAAACTTCAGATGTCTTCATTTTTTGTTTTGTACAAAGGATTGCTAAATGATTTTAGGTGGAGAGTTAGTTAGTGGGACAGGTAAGAGTGATAATTTACTATGGCCTCAATCACTTTTATTCAACAATTTATGTTAGCTTTCTGAATTTCACATTATACATGATATATAAATTAGTATTTGGGTCTCATTCTTGTAATGCATGAATTTGACTTTATTTGCATATTCATTTAAATCTGTTTATCTCTGTCACACTTTTATGATGTATCAGTTATAATATGATGCAGCTCGAGGTATGCTTTCATTCATTCAGTGGGATTGAAAACACAACATACTCGTTCAGATGTGTACTAGGAAGAGATACAGATGGAATGTGACTTAGTGAATGTTTTTATGTGTCTGTCTTCATCAGCTGCTTAGGTAAGACAGATGAGGTAGGAGAATCGCTTCCTGGTAGAATGATGTGGAGGCTTACTGTAACTAGGTTAGATGCTAGTCAGTACACTATAGCATTCAATATTGATAAGTGTGAACAGCACTGGACATTGTCCTGGAGACACACAACTGATTAGTATATTGATTTCAGCTGAATATTCCATGACATTAGTGTAGTAGGAGGGATGCGTCACACAACTGATTAGTGTTTCAGTTCAGCTTTTAGTTTTAAATGCCATACGATCCATATATCATACAGGTGTGTTATACAATTGTGTCACAGTCATTGCACTTACATCAAGGGAATCTATTACATTACATTTCCATTAATTAATTTTACCCCTCAAAGAGTTGAAAAGACCCCAGTTCCCAGTGATTTGCCGGAAAAATGTCCTATGATTATCAAAACATGTCAAGTTATGACTTTACAGGCATTTAAAGCCTTATAAAAATACCATGCAATGACAGTAGGTGTTAATCAGTCTCTGCCGTGAAGCAGCTTTCCCAGTGCAGTGATGTAACTAAGAGATATTTTCTTCTGATGCTTGACCAACCTTATTTGTATTCATTTGTATTCAGCTTCTGTGTTATGTATGTAGTTCCTTAACATTGTTTCCTGGGCTTTGAAAAGTCCCTATGAACATGATGAAGGTCGTAAATTTTATGACTGATAACCCTTATACATAATCTTTGACAGATGGAATGTGTTCCATCTAATTAGTGCATTGAAGTAAGCTGAATCTACCCTGACAGGTAGCGTGGGATGAGGGGGGATATACACCGGAAGGAAGGCATTCTTCATGTGGACTCTCATTGATTGACAAAATACCCAACTGACAGTCAATTGTGTCTCCGCTTGCACTGTATTAGCTTCAAGTGAAAAGGGATTCACATGGCTCTATCAGTTTTTTAGTCCAAGGGATTCATTAATAGCAACAGATTTGTGAGGTCCATAAAATGAACATGGGGAGTTTCTAGCTGTCATTGTGCATTTCAGTGCATGAACCTTTGTCTTGTTATAGGATGTATTGCCTCCTCAAAGTCAGATGGGAATAAGATATTGTCCTTGGAAGTCACAATATATCGGTCAAGGTCAGTGAGCTGTTAGGCCAAATGATTTGTTTTTTGTTTCATATCTTATTTAGGAACATTCCCCCTATAGTGATCCAGGCTGGAGTGTACAGAATGAACTATGCAACCTTATCAAAATGCACAGCGTAATGGATATTCCTGTCAGACTGACATTGACATTGTTGATAATGGGTAGTCGTGTTTGGTTTGAATTTTGTTGGGAATACATATTATTGTTTTGTCTGGTCCAGAATTTATTATTCAATGTATCCTGCCACATTGCTTAATGTAGCATTTATTAAGTCAAACCTAAACCAAAATGCAGTATTCCAGCTGTGTAAGAAAGTCTTTTAAATAGTCAACACATGACCGTCATTCAAACAAGGCATTCATATCATGGTCAGTGTCCTGTGGTGTTGTGTATTTGAGACACATACCAAGTTGAAAAGTGACTGAGATCAAGCAATTAGGCTAGTCATTCATTCAGCCATGAATTCAGGCTTGCAACATGACACCATTCCTAAATACTCACCTCATTCCATGACCTACAAGAAAACTCGTACCCCTCTTGTACACCATCATTGCCAAGAATTGTGACAAACCAATCAAAGTACTTGTAGAAAAACGCATTTCGAAACATGAAAATGGCGGAACTGTTAAACTTTGAAACTTCACTAAGGGAATACGACCGTATATGTTTAGCCCACAGGATGTAACATACTAGTATTCTAAGAGTCATGTTTAGAAATTCAGAGTTATCTTTCCTTGGTAATAGTACTAGAGTATTTTCTTCTTTATGCCCACTTGCGCTTAGACAAGGCCCAGCCGTAGACATGGCCATGGGTAGGGTATGAAACGTCATACTGCTTGCTGGGATGACGCGAGTAGTTACGAATGACATGACACGTCATCGCATCCCAGTTGTGTGGATTGATGCTCATGTTGTTGATCACGGGATTGTTTCTTCCAGACAAATTCTCTTTAGAATACCGCAACCTATGGACCATGACATAAGCATGTTGAGTGACAAGGTAATGTTTTTATGTCACCAGCAAGCAATCATCTGGCTTTGTGTTTCACTTTCTCTGTAGGTTACATACTAAAATGTATAGAAAGCCACTGTGTTCTTCAGCTCATAGACTTTCTCACTGTTGAATGTCAGCGTGTAGAGATCTGTGTTCATTTAAGTTGAACTCACAAGCATTTTTCAACATCAAGAAGTAAAGTTACATAGACCATGCTTCAACACATCAACCCAGAAATGACAATAAAGCTCCCGCAGCATGCTGTGGACCCAGATCTTCACACTGTTGGGAAATGAACATGGCACACCATGTTTTTATATCAGCTAAGTCAAATTGTGACATTTACCCTAAGTTATGTTGCTGCTATCATATCTCTGGACTTAATCTCTAAATCTCTTGCACTGAAGTTTTGACATGTGAATAGGTCAGGGTGCATTATGTTATTGTCTGTCATAAGAGGCTTATAGTAAATTAGGTCAGGTGATTATGCGTCATCAGGGCATTGGACCATTTGAGCAGAACTGATTTGACCAACCCAGATTTGGTTATTTGAAGACATTTGGAATATTACCAGCTGATTACTAGACTATTATTAATTGCTACAGCTTTATTATCATCTATACTGGCTTATTAGCAAACAGTTACTGCAATATTTTTGTGGTATTTACAGAATTACTCTGCTATATGTTAAATTACTGAAACAGAATTAATTATGATACTTTATTAGCTCTTCACCAATGTGTCCAGCCGATCATGCTTTTGTATAGCATGGTGAAAGGGAATTATTTCAGTATAAATATATGTTTTCTCAAAACTAACTGTACCAGTTATCGCCATTCTGAATTTCTCATGCCATTCGTGAAATAATACATATGTTTATATCACAGAGTAACCTCGAATAATTGATTGTATCTGAAAATAGGATTTACCTAATGAGAATGTTGTGCTTGAATATCCCTGTAAAACCTGACACGATATTCACTTGCTGTATTGTGTACATGTGTGATAAATCAGTTCAGTGTCGTTTTAATTTGAGATTTAACAGAGTTTGAGTCTACTGTAAATTTTTTTTGTGCATGAAATTTTTCTTTTTCTTCCATTAGATCTGAATGAAAAATTTGATCAACTAGATATAAAATGCAAGGCCAAGTTGTAAAGTTTTTGCAGGCCATAAATTGGTAGTACCATATTGATAAAATCACTGACTTGGCAAGCATGATCAATTATGTAATAGTTACCCTATTAAATATCCTTGTCTTACTGTGTGTAAGCACATCATGTAGTAAATGTTTCTGAAAATATGAACTGACAGTGATGCTTAATATGGAGTCTAAAAATAAATTAATCTTTTATGCCGCCCTCAGCAATATTCCAGCTATATAACGATGGTCTGTAAATAATCGAGTCTGGACCAAACAATTCAGTGCTGAAAAACATGAGCATCGATCTGCGCAATTGGGAACTGATAACGTGTCAACCAAGTCAGTGTGCCTGACCACCTGATCCCGTTAGTTGGCTCTTTTGACAAACATGGGTTAGAGAAGGCCAATATTCTAAACCAGACCATCACAGGTTCTGGAACGTTTAGGGTATGTTGAGTACCTACAATGAAATTATAACTGTAACAACCTGGACCTTTACAGGTAGATGACAAAAGACTTAAAAAAGGGAAGGAATTGAAAAGAACTTGTTTTATAAAGGTTTAGTCTTAATACCTTAATGGGGATAATACTAATTCATTTTAGTGTTTATGACTTACTGTTTAATAATACGGTGAATTTTTTATTTTATTCAATGTGTCAGATGTGTTTAGTTGTTGATAGATTTTCATGGCTTGAAGAAAGTAATAGAAAATATACTGGACAAAATAAGTTAAGGATATTGGTATTTTTATGACTGATAATTTAATGGTGAATAAATACATCATTATTCATAATTTCAAAATTTACATATATCCCTAACTATTTTTGTCAAGTATATGTTGCATGTAGAAGAATGTCATCTTGAGAAAAATATTCTATATAGCGTTGATGAAAACCAGTCCTCATTCTATATGTTTTTGGGCTGAATTATTGAAGACTGAAGTGATTATGAGAAGCCACAATGCTGAAATGAATGAATTTTTCTGGTGAGAGTAAACTGATGAACAATGATTGTACACATTGTAACTATAAAATACATGGGTGCTGTCATATGGGATCTGTCAGGCAGAATGTCCTAGTCAGCAAACTTAGTTTTTATCTCTGTGTTAAGGCTATAAGTCTTTGGTGACATGCAGATGACAGATGTTATTGCTCAGCTATGTAGTGTTAATGCAGGTGTCAGTAGACCCTGATTTATGGCAACATGATGCCTGAATGAATCTGTGTCATGGTGTTCCTTTGCAGGCTTGTCTGTTGACTGCTAGAAATATTATTTGAGCTGTTAGCAGTGTTAGGACATAATGTGAATATGTGTTGGCTACAGCACCACAAACTTAACGTGCATGAACTACTTTCAACATGGAATGATCTGGATAATTAATTTCTGTTGCAAGTACAGAAGAAATTGCAAATATTTATTATGCAGCTCCCCCTAGAGTAGGGCCAACACAACAGGGACTTGATGACATGCTATAGTAAGTGACTAGTTTCACCACCCAATCTGTATAGTCACCTGATAAGCATTTCTTACACACCTGAGTGCGAGGAACAGCTTGTGAGAAAACTGGTATCACACTATATGGGAGATCGATTTCTAATCCTGTGACTGGGTACTCCATGGTGATGACCCTAACCTAGGGTCAGGTTATGACTGACTACTTTCCTGACTAAATTTCATTGATTACATTACTTGTGCTTCAATCGAACAAAAAACTGTTGCTCCTGCCCAAAACCTTTGCACGTACCTGTTATTTTTTACTCTGGGACATAAACAGGTATTCAGATCAATACAATGAAACACAATGAGAATGAACATAACAAGAATCTGTTTATTTCAGTCATGAATTCAAAATTGCTCAAACAGTCAGTGATACTAGTGTATATTATGTGAAAATCACTGTTTGAGATTCATTTCAAATAGTCAAAATGTACAACTTTTACTGGATTTTTTCAGTTGATCAAACCACATCAATGCTCAACCAGATATACAAGTATAGTGAGTCACTATACATCAAGAAGGTTTGACAATATTTTTGTTTGTTCATGGTTTAATTGTTAACATCATCATGTCATTACAAATAATTAATATTATAATGGCAAATATGTTGATGTATGATGACTCAGTATATTTGTACATTCAGTGTTTAAGCATGCATGAGGTTTGATAAACAGAAATACATGAAATGTCAGCAACAGGTTAAACCAGTAATAAGATAAAAACATGAATTAAATACTTTATTTTATGAGAACATAAATGCCAAAGAATAGCATGGTTTGCCTGTCAAATTACATCAAATAGATTTATTTATATAAATGTAGGTAAGGAGTAATCGGCTGGTAATAAAGACTGACCTAAGAATGTTGGATCTTTGTGTAAGCCAAACATGTGAACAGTGACTGGATGATGTTTAGCACTGCCATAAGTGTGATAAACAGCATTATCACTTGACTACAACGCCCTCAGTACCCACTGAATTTGGTTTATTTGCTGAATTATTCAAGTGATGCATTTTAAGCATGACTTGACACAATGATGTGGCAATTTTCTAATTAAAAACTGCAGTCATTATGCATCAAAGAAATGCATTCTATGCAATAATTGTGAAGTTATTGTAATTCAAATTTCATGACTGATATATCTACGTACCTATTAGTTTACAGGTTCATGCCAGATGGTACTGTTGTATTGCACTGTAAGCTGCATGTTAAGCTTGTCAACAAGATATCTCAAGAACTATTCTCTGGATTTTCTTCATATTCAGCACCAAGCTTTATATAGGGAAGGTTAATTTTCAAGGAACTTTTTAAGTTGAGTCCCATCCGGGATTCGAACCCACACTCTCAGAGTCGGCGCCCCTAATCGCCACCATACAAAGTCAGCCGCCTAACCTGCTCAGCCACCACGACTTAATGGGACTCAACTAAAAAATGCACTAGAATTTGTACTTTACTAAGAAAACATATAACATATGTTATATTTGACCACTTTCTATATGGCATTGTGTTATCATGTTTTTTAGGAGTTTCATACACTGGCCAAGGTCTATGTGACTATTCATAATATTTTTGTGTTTGAACAACTACAGTGCAAGATATCAAGAGAGTTTGAGAGTAATGTTTTTGTTGACATTTTACTTCATCTTAAACTACCATCTTCACTTTCATTTTGATAATATGTACACATGAACATTAATTAAGCACCACCTATTTTCATCCTATAAGATTGTGTTATTCATGATATGGAAACCAAACACATGGTTATGATTTCGTTAACAGAACCACCTAGTGTCAAGCCATCAACTACCAACACTGCTGCTACTTTCGGCTGTAATTTATTGGGGGCACGACAAACATTACCAATAATCACGTCCAAAACTAGGGTCAAACAGACAATGTCTGTAGCCCAAAGTTCACAAAGTTCTCAAAAAACGTTCACTGTTCTAGCCTAAGCCAACAGTAATGGTGACATCAGTATTTGGTGTATCCTCCCTTTGCTCTGACAACTGCTGCAACCCTCCTCCTCATGCTGGAAATCAAATGCCGAATATGCATCATTGGAATTCTCTGCCATTCGTCATGAAGAGCCTGGTGTAATTCCTGTAGATTTTGAACAGATGGATCCCTTACTTGAACTTGTTGCCCCAGATGGTCCCATGAGTGCTCAATTGGGTTGAGAACAGGGCTTCTTACAGGCCAAGGTAATCTGTCAACTGTGTTGTTCTGCAAGAATGCAATAACAGCTCCGGAACAATGGGGCCTAGCATTATTGTCCATAAATACTGTCCGACTGGCGAGACGTTGGTTGTCAAAATGCGGGACAACAGCAGCTTCCAGTACTTCCTGTTGGTATCTCTGACCATTGAGTGTCCCATGAATTGTGATGAGATTCAGTTACAGTCATAGGAGATACACCTCCACACCATTACAGAGCCATCCACTGTTGATAAGCCTCATTACTCCTTCCCCAAACTTGCCAACAGCCATCAGTAGCACGAAGAAGAAAACAGCTTTCGTCGGACCAATGGATCCTGTGCCTTGTCCTCAGATTGTGGTTTTGCTGTTGACTACATCACGCCAAACGTTGAGATTTATGTCTATCAGTGAGTAAGGGATGTCTGATTGTACGACATGCATGGAATCCAGACCGGAACCTCCTTCAGATGGTGCTGGTTGAGAGACGAACACCCACAAACCAGCTTCATGCATGCCAGTAATCTGCCATCTGGTATTTTCAGAAAGCCTGTGTCTTAGCATGTCCAAAAAATTTCAGTGCTGTTTACTTATTGATGCATCAATGAGAAAGCGATGAGAATACTTCATTTCACCTTTTTATACCTCTCAGTCACTTGTACCATAACAGAACTTTAGCATGAAAAGCATCATGTGAATTTCGTGTGTGTTTAGATAAAACAGGTTGACATCTCTGTTCTAATCCCTTTTTGTTACAATAAACAATTATTTTAGGTGGTGCTTAGTTAATGCTCATGTGTATAGTTTGATTTGATAATATGCTGCGGGGGATTATGTTACGATGCTTCTGGTATTATCAACACACTTTGTACAGGGGCATTGCAGCTGCTTGTATATGATGTTAAAAAAGGAAATAATTTAATCTTGACCAGATAAACCAATAATGCATGTCTTCAGTGTGCCATGACCAATCAGTATGGTTAGAGCAGTCTTGTGGCTAAGAAAAGCATATTTTAAATGGTTTCAGATTTGTATTTCGGTGTGTAGCTGTTCACTGCGAGATGACTGTCTGCAAGTAAACAAGACTACAGAGTGTATTGATTATTTTTAGTAAACTTTGGGTCATGTTGACCTGACATCAGCCAGGGACAAGTCGCATCCATGTCTCCTCATTTTAGGACTGTAGGTACATGAAGTAGTTGCAGAAGGCAGTTGTTCATGACTGGTGATCTTGATGCTTCATCTTTGTGCAAAGTGGTGTGTGACAATATCAGTGGAAGAGAGGAGATCATTTCAGGAAAATTATAAACTGATCTAAACCCTGGTTCTGCATTCTCAGTTCTAGACATCTACTTGATAACTTCCATTGTCAAGATCAAGACTGAGATGAAATCACATCGATCACTGGGTATGTTAAAGAATGATTGCTTCCTGAAGTGCTATGTCATCTGGTGAACATCTGTTACACTTGTCCTCCAATGAATTGAGCAGTCTCTGATGGCTGATTACCTGTCACCTGATGATGCACTGTTAAGTAATTTATACAGTAGACACTTGTTGCTGGAGGCTCGGGTTACCAGTCACAGAAAGCTTGTGTGTGTGTGTGGCTAGGTGACTGGCTGTATATGCACATCATGGTTAGTCCACAAGTGGAGTGGATAATTGTTTGAGTAACTTAAGGTTCAGTTACATCATGCCATCATTTCAGTATTATCATGGCAGTAGTTCAACCAACTTGGTAGTATGTCACTTATATTATGGTAGTATTTCAGTTGTATTACAATAGTAATTCAGTTGTATTACGGTAGTAATTCAGTTGTATTATAGTTGTATTGCAGTAATCTTTCAGTTCTATTACGGTAGTATTTCAGTTGTATTAGAGTAGTATTTCAGTTGTATTTCAGTTGTATTACAGTAGAATTTCAGTTGTATTACAGTAGTATTTCAGTTGTATTAGGGTAGTATTTTAGTTGTATTATAGTTGTATTGCAGTAATATTTCAGTTCTGTTATGGTAGAATTTCAGTTGTATTACAGTAGTATTTCAGTTGTATTAGGGTAGTATTTTAGTTGTATTATGGTTGTAGTATGGTAGTATTTCATTTGAATTTCGGAGGTATTTCAGTTGTATTATGGTTGTATTGCAGATATATTACGGTAGTATTTCAGTTGTATGATGATAGTATTTCATTTATATTATAGTAGTATTCGTGTTGCATTAGTGTAGTATTTCAGTTGGATTGTGGCAGTATTTAGGTTGTATGATAGAAATATTTCGGTTTTAACATTTCAGTATTTCATTCCCATCATGGCAGTATTTCAAATATATGTTGGCCATACATCAGTAATATTACAGCAGTATTTAGGTTATATGATCTAGCTGTATCATTTCTATAATTACAGTATTTCAGTTTACTATTTAGATACATCATATTTGTATTACAGTTTTATCACAGCTGTTTCCACAGCTGTTTCATTTCCATCATGACAGTATTTCAGATATATCATGGCACTATTTCAGGTATATCATGTTAGCATTACCGTTTCATCACAGCAGTGTTTCATTTTCTTCATGACATTATTTCAAAATCAAGTTTAACATGGCAGTGTATCAGTTATATTGCAGCAGTAATTCAGTTATATCATGGCACTATTCATTTCTGTAATGCCAGTTTTTCATTTATATCTTGTGTCTGATTAATTTTGGAGGAAAGACCATAGAGATACATAGAGATTAATACACTCACAAGTGTGTCATATTGTTTTTACGAAATGAGTGTCAGAAAAAAAACATATACACACAAGTTTTGTAAAAACAGTATGACACACTCGCGAGTGTGTTAATTTCCTTATTATCCATTTGTATCTAACTTTTTATTTTTAAGCAACTCCATGTAGAACGAAATCAGCTGTTGTCGCTTGATTTAAAGGTCAAGGTAGCGTAAGAATCAGTAATACGGCACTATGGACGTAAACTCCCTGTGTAATGCTACTAAGAAAAGAGCATGACATATTGAATAGCTACTCTTGCACAAAGACAAAAAATACAAACACATTTTGAATTGAAATTTAATCTTTATCAACTTAAGTAACTGTAAGAATTGTATAACTGGAAACATTGTTAATGGGAAAGTTATTTGTCATCTGAAGAGTCATTGAGAGGAGAGCGAGCAACATTGCGACGGTTTGTAATGGCTTGGTCTTACTCACTGCTTGTTATGACTTGTCAATTTTGATGTGGAATGTCCCCCCTATATTGGACTTCCGAAGATAATGTGAACATCACAAGACAAGGCTTTGCTTGTGTTTTTGCACGACATGCAATGGGATGTTAGATTTATTTCGGACAAACTGCCAATGACAGAAAAATTGAAGACGTGTGATGCGAGCATGGAAACATGGCAGGCTGGTTTATGATCAAAGACAACAGATTTCCCACTTCGCCAGTGTTGTCCATCAGAAAGGCATGAATCATTGTTCACACTCTGCACATTTTTATGTCCAGACACTTGCATGATTTGCGTTGGAGCTACGTTATTGTCTTGCAACTTCTGAATCAAATGTTTGCAGGCACTGTGATTAGTTAGCCATTTGTTGCCAGTGATGTATGCTCCATTGGTCGTTATCAAGCCGAGTCTATTTTTACCTTAGCTTGAAATCTCATATCAATAAACACAGTGCGTGAAAAATTGTTTGTTTGTAACGTTTTGTTCTTGATAGCATTTTATTGGTTTATTCTCGTAGCGAGACTGAACATTTGTAGTAAATTTGTAGTAAAAAGTTATGAATGAAAATAGTAGTTCCAAATTCCAATGGGGTCATGGAAGTCATGGTTGGATGACTGACCAATGAAATTTGTTTTAGGGTTTATTACACATGTGCAACATATGATTTTTATTTACTCAGTTATGTTTCACTGTATGGATAATAAAGGTCATTATTACCCTCAAGATAAATTTGTCAAATTCTGATAGCCACAGCATATGAAACCATGTAGGTGGATTTGACAGGGTGAATGAACCATACACCCTGTCAAATCTGTCATGTGACACACTACACTGGCTGCAAAAATGAACTTCACCTTTGATGGCATGTTGCTGCCAAGCAGCTGATCGCTTCAAAATTTTAGAGTTGATGTATACAATTGTGAGTATGAACAGTCATAAAAGTGTTGCCATAATTTCTTATTGCAGGTATCACTAAATGTATCTAAAAACTGAATGTTTCTATATTTCATTTGTTGTTTAACAGAACCTCAAATTTGATCATTTTTATTGTAAACTAAGCCATCCTGAGCTATCTTCCTTTGTGACCGTTCAGGAAATATTGAGGCGAAACATTTTGCATCTCATGTTGAATGTTGTTGTTTAAAGGTATCCTAAATTAAAAGATCTTAAGGGTAATAATAGATTCACCAGACAGTGTTTTGACAGAGTGTACGTGACGGAATGCCTCAGGAAATATGGATTGTACAAGGATCTGAGAATCCTGTACACCCTTTCTACACACTGTATAACTCGTATTGTCGGATTCCCAAGAGTATTTTGCGGACCAAAAAGGACCAAACAGGGATTCTAAACATATATTCATTATTCCTGAACCACAGCATCTCTGTACAGCAAGCAACATCATGTCAGTCACACCCAATGTCAGTTAACACTGCTTCTGTCACACCCTCTGAAAAGTCATATGGGATGAAAAATGGATGTTTTAATATAGCCTATATGTTAGCATGTTTGTATACTGCATGTGTGTGTTTAGACTAATATATATCATGTGAACAATATATATGTTCTCTGGCTATCTGTGACTTCCAGGTATCATCTTGAGTGAGTGAGTGGGGAGTTGAACTTGGGCGTTCAGTGTGACAAATGAACACTTTAAGTTTAACCACTTGGCTACCTCACCATTCCACTTCATCAGTGTACGGTAGGCCTGCACTGAGTGAGTGAGAGTGATTAGCACATGCAACATTATCTCAACTTCCACAGCAATGTTGTCTGTCCTTTGGTTAAAAACTGGTCACATGCTGTAGGTATATTTTTCTGTGTTAAACTGGACCACTGATTTATTTAGTAACAACATATTGTCAAGAGTTATCTCCCTTGTTTACATTTTCTGTGAACAAACACTAGATGATGCAGTTTGGTATTGCAATGTTCCCCTTGCAGTCAGTATGCTCCAGAAGCCCATGCCATCAATAAGCAAGAGTTGCAGTCTATCCACAGTGTAAAAAAATCACTCAATCTGTGCCAGTGGGGCCACACTGTTTTGTTGAGGTGTCACTTTGGTGCAGCTCAAATTATGGCCGTCATCTCTGATCACAAGACTTTATACATATTGTCTCTCTCTGTTTATGAGTGAGTTGACAATTCAGAAAAAGAAAGTATGGCACAAGCCATAAACTAGCACAAATTCACCTTCTCTTCTCCCATCTTCTTCTTGCCCTGTTTTCATGCTAGTGAGCCAAAACGTGTCGCTTTCTTTCACGGTCCTGGAGTCTGCCATGACACTTCCAAGCGGTGATCATGACCGACACGTTGACTTCCACCTGAGAGAGGTCAGCGACAGATATGCTGTAACTTCTAGGTCATAAATGCCACTTCGGTAGCAGTGTACCATAAACAATCCACACATTCATTATAGCTGTGTCCATGTGTTTACCTGCTGTAGAATATCGACATGTCTACACTGTAACCCGTTGCTTGGTCTAATGTGAGTGTCGTCTTTGAGGCTTGTGCATTCCAGTACATATCATGCTGTCATGATGCTAACCTAACCTCAAGTAACCCCAAGTTGATGAAAGTTACATGTTAACAGAGTAGCAATTGCTTATGTTGTTATGTGTTGAGAGTTTCCTTTAGTATACAAAAGTTTGACAGTGAGTGACATTGTGGATTTCCAACATTTGATTGCACTGTTTCTAAGGTAGAATGTCTGCATGAGGTGATGTGACGATTCAAATGTATTTAAGAAATCACAGTTTCAGCTACCATTTAGCCTAATTTTTATAAATACTTTATTGCAGTCTAGAACTGTTGTACGGTACTAGACTGAACCTTTTGTGCTGAATGCAGTGTTATGAACCAAAACATTATGTGTTCACTAGCAGAAAGGTATACAGACATAATGGGCTGTCATTTAGATTCTTTCATTCTTCCAGCCCAGATTTAAAGCATTTAGTGAGGGTGCTCATCGAGATAAATTTGTTACCATGTGTTCACATGTTTGATTTGGAGATGTATCATGTGTCCAAGCTAAATATCTTGAACTTCATTATTGTTTGATATTTAACTCGGACACTTGATAAATCAAACTCTCGAAGGCTTGGTAACTTATAATGTTCAGCTTGAGTTGTTCAGTTTGGAATGTTGACCTCCCTGCTCAATCCTTCCTCTGTGGTAAGAACACCCCAGCCTCTGGTATAGGGTATCGTGATAGACTTACTCTTGGTCTCTGAATATAGATATTTTTGATTGTAACAATTAAAAGTGAAAGGGAACCCCACTAAGACCAGAGATTCAGACATCAACCTGAGGAAATCTAGACTTTAAATGCTTTACCACTGCAGAGAGGGCTAGGCAGTAGGGAAATAATGTGGTTCAGGGACTGTGAGATAGGCTAGGTATCATGTGTACAGCGCAGCCTCAGACAGTGCAGAGACCTCATTGTATTATCTCTGTTGTGTCTGAATTCAGTGGGTCAGCTCTGGCATAATCTTGATCTTTTACATCTCCACATATGCAATCAGTAATGTTATCTTATAGGTACAGCATCTGTTGAATCCTGTAGCCCACCTTCATAGCCAAGAGATAATTTTGACCTCATTGTAGCAGCTTTAAGGAAGAAGAATCTTATCAGTTGTATGTAGAATGCCTGTTTTGGGAGGGACCTTCTCAATCCCTTATGTATACCCTGACCTTTGAACATTGTTGTCCACACATGCTGAGTAGCACTGCTCCAAGTAGGTAGTCCTCATCAGCTGATTGTTCCCAGATAAGTATTGACTATACCATTTCTAGCTACTGAGTTGACAGATGGAATCACACTGAACCTGAGTGAGCAGCTGATCAGGTAGTTGTGGGCTGTAGTAGCAACTGACCTGGACTTACTGTGGGACAGAGCAGAGTTTGTGTTTGAGAGGTATTGATCAGGAGCTGGTGAGTTGGTGATCTACTGTTTGTTGTAATTCTTACAAGACTCTTAATAAACATGGATACAAATTTCAGTTGTCTAGCTCTTGATACAAATGTATAAAAGCTGAAATTAAAATATCTGTTCTGTTACATGTATGCAGCATTATCAGTGAGGCTGAGTATATAGCTTAATGCAAGATCAGTTTTGATGTATGATAGGCATTTAGAGGTTGGTACAGTAATACAAGTAGTTGATATGGATGCTCAACTTCTTTATCATTTTCACACAGCGTTTCTGAGCTAATACTTGCCTCCTTAAGGACATCAGGTGAATGAAGGGGTAAATATTAGCCCAGAAATGTTATGTGTAAATAATAAAGAACTTGCACATCCATATCAAGATGAGTTTTGATGATTAAGTGTAGACTACAGAATTCTGTTTGTTGCATGATGGGTGCATGACGTTGAGGGGAAGATTCAGCTTGACCCATCGAGTCAATAGAGAAAGCGCTGACACAGGTCAGCTGAATGTCAAGAGCTGTATTCAGGGTGTTTCCCAGTATCATCACTGACTACCAGATAAACATGATGCTCCCTATAAGTGTGTGAGGTGAAGAATACCAGATGTAGGTGAGGATGGAAGGAGTGATTTATATGCAGTCAGGATGGATGTGGTATGTTTACCAGTGTAGGAATGTTAGGCATGAATAGAACCCAGTTTTTCAATCAGGAAAATTTCTTAATATAAAACTTTTGGGGGAAACAGTTGTTATATTAATGCAGTGTTTTCAAATGTCAAATATGAGAGTATTTGAAAACTCTGTGCAGGGTTACATAATTTTCAACGCATAAATGATGACAATTACATCAACACTCCCTTTCAAGATATGACTAAGTGACTTGACAGGCTTCAGAAAATATGCAAATATTGTCTTTCACCTTAAATGTGACACACAGATGCTATTCATAGATAACACTCAAACATGATGCATCTATCATCCACTTGCTTACCTTGCGACACTGTGCTAAGTTTTGATGTGCAAGTAACTTCTCCACAACCACCTCAGCGGGGGATCACACTGAGTCATAGGCTGTTAATTTCTACCCCAAACTGCAGCAGACATCAGGCTACTTCCCTAAACAACTAACCAATACCCAATGCATGCCATTATCTAAAGTTAAAACCTATCCAGGCTTTACAGTGGTGATAATTTCTTCATAATAACTATTATAATAGGACAAACACAGGGGAAGACACTTAAACACATACAATATTACTGAATTATATGTTGAAACATGATGTGAAATATCTCTGAAACAAACAAAAGACAACACATTCTACAAAATTGCTTTACTGTGATTGGCCAGATAATAGTACTAAGTTTGGAACTCCTCATACATATATATTTTCTAACAAAGGACAAGTTGACACATCGTTATAGCCCAAGTTTCATACTGCACTGATGTGAGTAAACTGACTCTGGGTCAGTGGTTGTTTATAATACAGGGATGATTTGCAACCTTACTTTCACTGTTTACTGACTGCATAGGATTACATAAGGTTGAACTAACATATGATCATAACAGTGCCAGACAGTGGAGCCAGTCGTGTCAGGAGTCGATACATTTGGTTACAATAGGAATTTGATGCGTTTCAAGGTTATTGACAGTGTTGAGTGTTTGTTATGGATACCTGGCCATATAGATCGTTGCACATCTATTATGTCAGGTAAGTGATATTTTTTAGAAATACTGAAACTGTGAAGAATGTGTTTTGTCCCTTGGACAAGGTAGGTGTCAGAACTTCAGTTAAATATCAGTGCAAGCTCTGATAGTGTTGGAGCTGTGTACAATGTGTTTTTTTCTCATTTACACAGATAAGTGTCAGTACTTTAAGTTAAATATCTGAGTGCAAGCTCTAATAATGTTAGAGCTGTGTACAATTTTTTTTTCTCATTTACATACATAGGTATCAGTACTTCAGTTAAATGTCAGTGCAAGCTCTGATAGTACTGGAGCTATGTGAAATGTGTTTTGTTCCATGGACGCAGATAAGTGCCAGTACTTCAGTTTCATGTCAGTGCAAGATGTTAGAGACTTAACTGAAACTGGCATGTCTTTGTTACATGTACACAGGCAGGTATGTGCATCTTATGGACATGTGGAGCACATTGATGTGTTCATGCTGAGAGCTCCACAGTAGGGAATAGTGATTTGGGAATGCTTTTATGTAGACAGCATCAAAGGATTCCATTAAGCTAAATTGTCAAGCGTGAGCAAATTAATCCATGCCCTGCAAAGATACATATTGCAGAGGTATGCATTCTTATGTGTTTACAGCAGTTAACAGATGATGTACACTTGGAGTGTGCTGGTTTTGTAAATTTGATCAAAGACATATGTATATTCACCTGAATATAGGTCTTCGGTAAGAAATACAGATTTACAGTGTGCCTACAAGCATTTTATTTTTGATTTTCACAGAAGACATGTGAGCCAGAAATAGAGGTATATTTGTGTGTAGTTGTGCATTTCATACACTCACAATAATGTGATTCTATTTCAGACAAAAATTCCTAGAAACCAAGTGTACCAGGTAGCAAAGAATCACTGTTCTACCAGCAACTTGATCTGACGAGGAACTTGAATGGATTCAAAGTTTAGGTGAGTGCTTATGAAGGGTAAAATATATCCCCTGTAAAAGTATTCCTGCTGGGGAATATATAGTAATCATAATTCACTTTTATAGCCTGTTTTAGCAGAAGAAGACTTTTTAGCTTACCTTCCCTATGTCATTTTGTGAGTATGTCTTAACAGTCATAGGTAATGTGCATTAGTCATTGCTGTCGAATGAATTATGTGTCACCAACTGTAAATGGGGTCATTTGTGTAAATATTGAATGATCAGTTATAATTCTTAAGGAAGTCATTGTGTAAAGGTTCACAACAGATATCAATTTGATAAAACCGTATTTGAGTTCTGTATGTGTAATGATGGCACCTGTGACATTTTATGAAAATCTGTTTGATCTCTTAAAAGACACGATGCAGTTAAAATACAGGTTTAGAGTAAAAAATCTATTCTGTTTGTATTCTAATGGAACACTCCACTTCCGTCCTCTTCATTTCCAGCCTTGTCCCAAAGGTGATAAATGGCAGTATTGCGGGTATAGTAGGTGTGACATGTGTGTTCCCCATCGACCTTGTCAAGACTCGCCTGCAGAACCAGCAACCTGGGCCTAATGGACAGCTGCTCTATAAAAACCTGTAAGTCACACTATCATGTAATCCAAACTCTAGGATCAGTCATTGATGTAACCTGTACATATCATGTTGCATTAATATAACCTGTAAATGGCGCATGTTGCATGGATGTAGCCTTGTACGTATAACATTTTGAAAAAATGAACATGTAGTCGCCACCACTGTTGGAGCCTGAAAATGTAGCTTCCACCACTGTTGGAGCCTGAACATGTAGCTTCCATCACTGTTGGATCCTGAATATGTAGCCTCCACTTCTGTTGGAGCCTGAACACAAAGCTTCCACCACTGTTGGAGCCTAAACATGTAGCTTCCACCACTGTTGGAGTCTGAACATGTAGCCTCCACCACTGTTGGAGTCTGAACATGTAGCCTCCACCACTGTTGGAGCCTGAACATGTAGCTTCCACCACTGTTGGAGCCTGAACATGTAGCCTCCACCACTGTTGGAGTCTGAATATATAGCCTCCACTTCTGTTGGAGCCTGAACATGTAGCCTCCACCACTGTTGGAGCCTGAACATATAGCCTCCACCACTGTTGGAGTCTGAACATGTAGCTTCCACCACTGTTGGAGCCTGAACACTTCCACCACTGTTGGAGCCTGAACACAAAGCTTCCACCACTGTTGGAGCCTGAACATAAAGCTTCCACCACTGTTGGAGCCTGAACATGTAGCCTCCACCACTGTTGGAGTCTGAACATGTAGCTTCCACCACTGTTGGAGTATGAACATGTAGCCTCCACCACGGTTGGAGCCTGAACATGTAGCTTCCACCACTGTTGGAGTCTGAATATGTAGCCTCCACCACTGTTGGAGCCTGAACATGTAGCTTCCACCACTGTTGGAGTCTGAATATGTAGCCTCCACCACTGTTGGAGCCTGAACATGAAGCTTCTACCACTGTTGGAGCCTGAACATGCAGCCTCCACCACTGTTGGAACCTGAACATAAAGCTAATCCACCACTGTTGGAGTCTGAACATGTAGCCTCCACCACTGTTGGAGCCTGGACATGTAGCTTCCACCACTGTTGGAGCCCGAACATTTAGCCTTCACCACTGTAAAGCCTGAATATGTAGCCTTCACCTGTGAGCCATATAAAAAAAGAACTACTCTTGTACCCTCCCATGAAACATAATAAGGCCTGTATTGATTTGATTGATATGGACACCTGTCTGTTTCTCCCACTGCATCTGTGAGTGTACATTCGTGGTTAGTCATTTTGATCAGAAGTAGCATCTGGTTGGCATCATTCAAACATGCCCACAGTGATAGGACATTGGACATATTGTCACAGTGGTAGAAATCTGATCAGACTGATTGGGTACAACAATTATTTGCTAATATGATGAAAATAATAACCGTGAACTAATACAGAGTGCTTTTCTCATTATTTGGTATGTTGTTGACGTATATTAATCAATTACTGCTAAAGCGACTGGGTAAGATAAGTATGTCAAGCATATCAAAATAGTTGTTCTATTTATGAAAAGTTAACAAATGTTGTCTTTTTTGGTAACCTTGTACTAGCATGAGATTGTTTGAAAATATTTGTGTTTTTGATGTACTTATGTATGTCAAAGAAAACAATCACTAGTTCAGGTTCATTAGTTAAAATGAAGAATGAAGAATTTTTTTTTCATGGAACATTTTGGTGTTAGTCTAATGGTGGGGTGGACTTCGTTTCCAGAACAGAACTTCAAAACCGTTCAATATTTTTCCACAAAACTTAGTAGATATATCAATCAGAACCTGAAGTGGTGCCTTTTGCTATTTCCAGGTTTTTGTGATGTATTATTTTCTCTGTTTCCATGGAAACGTTTTAGACTTACTCTCAAACGTGAGAGGTGTGTTCCGTTTCCAGAGCAGAACTCAAAAACTTCTTAATATGTGTCAGTAAAACTTGGTAGATATGTGTTGCAGACCCCAAAGTGGTGCCTGTTTGGTATTTACAGGTTTTTATGATGTATTATTTTCTCTTTTCCATGAACACGTTGCTGACTTTGTTTCGGAGCACAACTCGAAAACCATTTCATATCTTTCACAAGATCTTGGCAGATATATGAGACAGATCTTGAAATGATGACTTTTTCTGATTACAGATATATGGCATTTATATTTTTTTCATGAATTCCATGGAAACAATTCTGACTTGGTCTAAAAACACAATAAGTAACTGTCAGATGATTTGTCTTTTCAAATATGTTGGGGCCGGGGGGATATGTCATCTTCTTATGACTCTTGTTGCTATTTTCAGGTTTTTGTGATTTCTTATTTTCTTGGTTTCCATGGAAATGTTTTGGACTTTGTCTCAAAATGGAGGTATACTCTTCATTTCCGGAGCACAACTCGAAAACTATTTAATATCGTTCAGCAAAACGTGGCAGATATTTGAGACAGACCACAAGGTGGTGCCTTTTGCTATTTACAAAGTTTTGGCTTTTTTATTTTTCCCGGTTTCTATGGAAACAATTCTGACTTAGTCTCAAAATGGAGGGATAAGCTTCGTTTCCGGAGTACAACTCGAAAAGCATTTCATATCTTTCAACAGATCTTGGCAGATGTATGAGACTGATCATGAAGTGGTGCCTTTTGCTGTTTACAGATTTATGGCATTTATATTTTTCATGATTTCCATGGGAATGATTCAAACTTAGTCTAGAAAACATCAAGTAACTGTCTGATGATTTGTCCTTTCAAACATGTGGGGAACGATGGGATATGTCGTCTTCTGATGACCCTTGTTTAGGATAGCATTTATAATTCTTTATGATTTAGAAAGGGAATCTTAATATCATATTTCGAATATCTTTCTGGCAAATGCTTTTGTTTCATATGTGGGTCTGATGTTTTTTAAACAATATCATATAATTTTTGCTAATGAAATAGGACCTTGTGTTCCTTATTACCATGGTAACAGTGTCACACCTCTTTCCAGTGTTGACTGTGGGGTGAAGACATTTCGTAATGAAGGTTTCTTTGGAATGTACAGGGGTAAGTATTTTCATGAAGTCCAAGACTGTTTTGTACTCAGTTGATGGAGACAGGGGAGTGTTGGTTACTCACTTGATGATGCTTATTTATGGTGTTATTGTACCAAATTTTGAAGTATGTTGCAGTCCATTTGACTCAAAAGTAGGCTGATGAATTACAGTCTAACACAAAAAGTAATAAACAGATAAGACTCAATGAAACACTGATCATAATCAAAGCATCAGACCAACTCTGTGCTTTTTTTTTAGAATTTATGTCCTAAAAATGAAAAAAGGCTGTTTAACTAACTATGATTAAAATATTGGCACAGTCCACTATTTGTTACCATGGAGGAGTTCAAAGAGAGGAACGGCCAGGTGTGTGAGAAGCATGTGCACAGGTGCTGACAGAGTTATTGATTCATTTACGTGAGCTGAGAGATACAGTCAATGAAATATTCACACAAAGTGACATGCATTGTTAACAAAGTTTGATTTTTTTCTAGGCTGAATCACAGAGCACTGGCCCCAAATCTGCAATTTCAAAACACCCTTAAACGCACAGCATTTGCTGTTTGGTTGTCTGAGCGACAATGTAAACACCCACTGAGCAGAAGAAATGGCATTTCAGCCATCAGTAACTCACCTGTATCAAAACCAGTGAAAATGGAAACTCTTGATTCATTTCAAAATGAACTTGTTTGGAATGCTATAGGTGGTTATATGGCCAAAATAAATTCCTTTCATTGCATATTTTGAAAAAGCACATGGAAACTTAACATTCTGTTGTAGTATCCAAAGGTCAGTTATGGTTTGTGCTATTTTAATTTTAGTTCTGTTCTGAAAAGATTATTGGGGAAAGTAGAAGTGTGAAAGGTCCAACATTATGAAGCAGCCACCTGTGAGCAATTATGCAAAAACATAATGAAGGTTTCAAAAAGTTTTTCTGGATGAAACATGGGTGAATGCCAGTCACACCGTAGGTACTGAATGGGTTGCCAGTACATGAGCAGGAACTCCCACTTGGCAAGGATGAGTGTTTGATTGTGTTTCATGCATGATGTATAAGTTAAAGGGTTTTGTCTTGTTTTTTCGCTTGTACTTAAAGCAAAATCGAAAGACAGTCGTGATTACCACACCAAGATTAATGGTTTTTAGAATGGCTACAAAAACAGCTTGTTCTCACCTTGTGTCAAACAGCATAGTGGTCATGGACAGTAATAGGTACCAAAGTGTACAGGACCCTGATACAAAAGTCCAGTCTCAACAACTGGAAGGAGGATATGTTGGCCTTGCTTGTGGAAAATGGATTGATAGTTCCATTAAAGGCAACAAAACCTGTTTTGTACGGAACTATTAAGACACATAAAAATGATTAAGGCTGACCTCTTATTACTTAGTGTATAAGTGTCATGGTTATGAAGGGCTTTGTCTTCCCCCTACCATTGTGACCCTATACCCTATAGAGCTGGTCGAGGGTTTCATTACCTCCAAAATGGAAAGAAATAACGCCACCTTCAAGCTTGGTGATGTACAGAAACATATGCAGCAGTCCATCAGTAACATCTTCAAGAAACATGGTAGAGACGTGTTGAAAAAAGTGAAAAGGATATTGGAACTAAATGGTAGCAAGAGAGTGGCTTCGACCATGCCACCATTAGATCAGTCATCATCAGAGTGGACTTCAGCAGCAGAATCAGAGTTGGATACAGATGATCCCTGTCATGATGACTTTTGGAAAGTCCCCAGCCAAACGATTGCGGCTGTATCCATCCTTTCTCGCACACCTGGCTGTTCTTCTCCTTGCATGTCACCCTTGTAACAAATAGTGAACTATGTCAATTCTTTAATGATGATAGTTTGTTAAACAACCTCTTTATATTTAGGACACAAATTAGGCCAAAATAAATTTTAATGTGTTGAATATGCTTAGCATTTCATTGAGTATTATCTGTTTATTAGTGTTTATAGTTAGAATGCAATGCATCGGTCTGCTTTTGAGTCAAATGTGACATGACTAAGTCTGTCACTGATGTGAAACAAATTGGTTTGACCTGCTGATTAATGCTCAGAGTTTGAAGGTCAAAGGTTTAAAGATATTTGGTGTTTCAGGCTCGGGAGTGAACTTGCTGCTTATCACCCCTGAGAAGGCCATCAAACTTGTTGGCAATGACTTTTTCCGACACAACCTGCGCACAGATAAGTGAGTAACGACAGGCTAGTAAATTGCTGTTTAAGAAACAAGTGCTGAAATCACATATTACTGGTAAAAAAAGAATTGATAGTACTGAAAACAATTGAAATAACTTGGAATATCTGTTCTTGCATGTTTTTCATGATGATAGAGTGGCAGTTTACTGGACAGTAGGATGCCGCAAGACACAATGGCATAGTCTCGCAAGATTGCCCTACTAGAGAAACAACAGGTATCAGTGACGTCATATCATGTTGTTTTTAGCCAGTGTATGAAGGTACTAATAACACAAAGTGAGGCTGTCCGGGGTAGAATAGGCCTTCACCAACCCATTGTTGCTATAAAGGACGACCCTGCTTGTCATAAGAGGCGTCTACCGGGATTGGGTGGTCAGCCTTGCTGATTGGGTTGACACATGTCATTGGTTCCCAGTTGCACAGATCAATGCTCATGCTGTTGATCACTGGATTGTCTGTCCAGACTCTATTATTTAGAGACTGCTGCCATATAGCTGGACTATTGCTTAGTGTGGCGTAAAACTAAACTCACTCACTCACAGTGAGGCTATTTATAGAACAATATTGTAGACGATACCTCTATTGCGCACAAGAGGCTGATAACAATGAATTATGAATCAGATACTATTAACACAAGAAGCTTATAGCATGAACAGAGGAGGATGGTAACGTAACCATGTGAGCGAGTGAGTGAGTGTGGTTAAACAAAGTTTCAGTAATATTCCAGCAATATCACCATGGGGAACCACAGAAATGGGCTTTGCACATTGTACTCATGGGGGGAAATCAAACCTGGGTCTTCGTACTGATGAGTTATGTTACCAAGACGATGACATTACTTCAAAAAGCAAGCACCATAAACTTTTGAGACTGATATCATTACATTACAAGGCTGACATCATTGAATATTCAGGGAAAAATGATCCAAAATTCCCTGTTTGCTCACTGTTGCCTTGTTTTGCAGAGGGACACTTCCCTTCAGTCGGGAGCTGCTGTCAGGAGGAGGGGCTGGGATGTGTCAGATAATTGTCACAACACCCATGGAGCTGCTCAAGATACAGCTCCAGGATGCTGGCCGCTCTGGTAAGTGTGTAGTCAGCTGACCTGTCGATTTAGTTCCAGGCTAGTGAGTAAGTGAGGTGAGTTAGTTTAACAGATTTGAGTTTCAACACTATTTCCTGAATACATGACACACTTCATGGAGAACAACTGCTTTTCATTCTTTACACGACTTGTCAGAGCTAATTCTTGTTCCTTTATCAGGTGAATGCTGAGTCAGTACTAAGAGTACATATATACAGATGTACAAAGATAACAATATAATACCAGAATGTACAAAGATAACAGCATAATTATGAAGCCAAAGAGATTGGATTAATGTACAAAGAAAACAGAGTGTTGTAATGACAAAGCCAAGAGCTGGGGTGTGGAGTGTGTTGATGGACAAAGATAACACTATAATGGAAGCCAGTTAGATAGGATTTATGTACAAAGGTAACAAACTAGTGTAAGACAAAGTTGAAGTTATAGAACAATAGAGTAAACACTAGGAAAGTAAATGCGTTGGTCCTGGTTCATGGTTGTCTTCTTTCTCTGGATCTCGATGCTTTCTCGAAGTTTCCTCTTTTTCCAGTGGTTCATGTTGGTGTGCGTGTCAACTGTGAGAATGTGATGCAGACAGAAAACATTACAGTGATGTATTTTGAGCATTGTTGTACTGCCATATCTAGAAACATTATCAGGTCAATCCAAGAATCTAAGTTTATGTTAGGTTTTAGGTTTATGACAAGAGTACGGGAGATATGGCAAGAGCAAGGGAGACAACTCTTCACAGCAAAATTTGCACCCTGTCTTAAAAATTTAAGCGTACTCCATATCATGCTGTTGACTATTCCAGCCAAGGTTGATCTGACTGCCAATGGCGCTGTAGCAGGCAAGCCAGTCACAGCTCCCCGACTCTCTGCAACGAAGATTGCCCTGGACCTGCTCCGACAACGAGGCATCTTTGGTCTATATCAAGGATGCGGAGCCACTGCTCTTCGAGATGTCACCTTCTCAGCCATCTATTTTCCTCTGTTTGCTCATCTCAATGCACTGGTAAGAAGATCTGTGCTGAATGTGTGTTGCTGCTTACAATTAGACTTTCGTGTTTGTTCCATTAATGATGCTTGAGGATTAGGTGACTGGTGTAATTTTAGACTTCTTTGCATACTTTATGGGTGCTGGATGTTGAGATGTATGGCAGAGTTGATGTTGACGACATCTATGCAAGATCCTTTGTGGATGCTGGAGGTTGTGATGTATGGAGACATGTCTGACATTTGTGTATATTTTGTTGTCAATGATTAATAGGTTGTAGACTTGTTGTCTGTGATGTATTCCTGTAGTTGATGACTGTGAGGGGGTGATAGGGTGGTCTTGTTTTTTTCTTGTTGGTACATGACAAGGTGTTCTCTGATGTTGGTGAAGGATACTTTGTGGATGGATGGTAGGGGGTACTGTTGTTGAAGCATGGCATACTGTATCCCTTGTGAGCAGCTGTGGAAAGTAATATTATTCATTTAAATATTTTGTGATATAGTCAGAATCTGTTTTATTATGAAATATCAAGTAATAGATGGTAATACTTATGAATGATAGTGTTATTCCCTTGATAACCTGATTGATCTGAATCAACCTTCAAAGTCCATAAAACAGCCAAATCTTTTAGCAAAGAATCAGTTAATGGTAGCCTTCTCTGAATGGTTCTGTTTTGCTGCAAATTGTAACTGAAAAAGGCTGATAGAAAATGTGAACTTAGCAAACACTAGCATATATTTCAAGCAAAACACTATGAGGATTAGTGAACTAAGGTTTAGACTTCTGAACTTAAAAAGCCAAAGGTAAGGTTTTCTGTTTAGTGTCCGCTTGTGACATTTAAAGGGGCACTGATGCTGACCGAATAATGTTTCTTGCCGACGGTCTAATTACGAAACCAAGCTGCGAATTGGTCAGCACTCGCTCCCTCAACCGTGACAGACAAAGGGACTGGACTCTTGTCCACATTAGCAGTATTTCGTCACCCTAAACAGTCAGGAGGCCGGATGCATGTCATAAAAAAATATCCATGGTATTCCTTGTCTGATTGTAACAAAATATCCCAGCAGTGTAGTTTTTTCTGATGCCTGGATGGTATAGTGGCTGATCCAATTTGATCCTATTTCTGTGTTTTTTACCTTGATATGTAATCATGTCATGTGAAAATATGATGACTACAGGCACGTAGCATGCCATTTGTTTCATATAAGTCCAAAAGATTGCAAAGCTTTATATTTAGACAGTTTTGAGGGTTGACCCAGCAGTCATAGCAAAAATCATATGTAAATATAGGTAGCTATGGTACCTACCCTGGCTATTATCTGTGATAATAAAAACACACAGTTGATTTATTTGAATTCGTAAACTAAAAATGTCTTTGCCATTGGTAGAGAAATCTGAAAACTTCCTTAAGTAATTTAAAACTGATAACACCTAATTACCCAAGTACACAGCTACAAGTACAAGTTTCACCAGTGTGACAGACCTGAAACGATGTGTCACTTTTTCACAAATTAAACTGTTGTGAGATACATGACATAGAGCAGGATTATTTACCAGTTGCAGATGAATGAAATAATGTTCTTTCATGTGGATATTGATGGATACATTCCTGAACAAGGTAGTACCCTGACATTGTTGCTAGAACATTAGTCTGTTATTAATTTTCAAAATCATACAAATATGACAATAAACTAATTAGGGTTATGAGACAAAATATAAGGACGTACATTGACTTTGTAATTTTTCTGTCCTAATACCATTTCTACCTCTGGCAGGTGATTAACCTTCAAAGTGTTTCATTTGTTTTCAAAATACATTTGTAATGAAGTAAAAATGACTTCACCTTCACCTTCACAGCAGAGGTCATGAACCAGTCAGGAATTCTGGGATATCATCTGGGTACTCACGGCAGAAAAACAATAACAAAAGGAACAACCAGTCCACAGAAATTACATTTAGTACTTTGTTGAACGCTGGTATATTTTGTTCAGTGCCAGAGAATTAGTGCAAATCTAGGACACACATTTTTGATGTAAATGTAAGGAATGGCAAACATTGTCATCACCACTAAATGAGACTTTGTTGTATAGGGCAAGCGGCGGGAGGGTAGTATTGAGGCAGTGTTCTACGTGTCCTTCCTGTCAGGGTGTGCAGCTGGTTGTGTGGCTTCACTGTCTGTCAATCCTTTCGATGGTGAGTAAATGAGGAAACAACTTAGCAATATTTCATTTAACACTAGATATCACATAGTGTTGTAACACCACACTAAGCATATATTTCAAGCATATGACAGATTTTCATGAGAATGGTGTTATTTTGTGTAGCTGTGATTTGGCAATCTGAATGATTTCAGTAATAAGTGTATTATCTAGACCTGTTTCTGTGCATATCTGGGTGGCCTGTGAATCAGATAAAATTCATGCTGCAATGACCTGAAATCTGATTTGTTAATACTACTATGAGATAAAGTGCTTCAACATTACAGTATTTGGATGTGAATCAGATAAGATGCATGCTGTCATGACCTGAAATCTGATTTGTTAATACTACAATGAGATAAAGTGCTTAAACACTACAGTATTTGGATGTGAATCAAATAAGATGCATGCTGTCATGACCTGAAATCTGATTTGTTAATACAACCAGAAAGATAATGTGATTAACACTACTGTGTTACGCTGTAGTGATAACCTCGGTTGTCTAGTTAAATATTGTTACAAAAGGTCAGTAGCTTGGTCTCTGGAAATATCAAATTCAAGAATGTTAGAAGATGGTACTGCTTGTGCCTTTGTCTGAAGAAGGGTTCATATAAACCTACAGAATTAGTGCAATACAACTAACATGCTCGCACATGCACATGGAATGTGGCATTCTTGAAGCTGACTTTAAAGGTCACTTCACCTCACCTCACCTCACCTGCAAATATATCATAGATTTAGTGTGATGCTGTCTGTCTGCTTGTAGTTGTGAAGACAAGGCTACAGACTCTACATAAAGGCAAAGGGGAACAGTCATACTCTGGGATCACTGATTGTTTCAGGTGAGTTGTCTCCCCTGTTGTTCGTTATCAGCAACAGGTGCATAGTTACTCATGTTGATCTTGTATGCGTTATACTTAAGTCACTCACTGTAAACATGCAGAAATCAGTGTTTAATGATAAGGAGAGTTCAGGCCTCTAAGGGCTATATTTACTGTCAATCCTTTAAGAACTTGGTTATATTATCATTCTCTTGTACAAAGCGATTACAGTTTCAAATCATTAATAGCTACAACTGAAACTTTCATTTGGTCAGAACAAATCTTTCGTAGATGAGATTGTTGTAGATGCGATTAAACTTCTCAAAATAGTTTCAGAAAAGTAAACTGATTTATGTTAGGTCTGTTCTTAAATCCATGTCTTGCATTCAGACAGTACAGTTGTATGGTGAATATAGAGTTGATTGTTGGAGGCTATGATTGATTGTAACAGATTCCTATTTGCAAGTGGGACCAGATCTTGTCTGGTTCCTTTGACATACCTGAGCTGTGTTATCTGTGTTATGTATTTTCATATCTGGGATAGAAAAGGGGATCCACTTCTATGATACAAAGAACTCTTTACACTTAATCTCATTTTGACAAGATTGTCACACCCTTGCCTGTAATACGTGATGAAAATCCTGCTGTATTGTGACCATGAAGCTAAGTGATATATATACATTGGTCAAACTTCAAATGTGACTCATATTTTGGCTTCAGGAAAGTGATGTCAAATGAGGGACCCAAAGCTTTCTTCAAGGGAGCGGCATGCCGTATTTTGGTGATTGCGCCTCTGTTTGGGATTGCACAGACTGTTTACTACCTTGGTGTAGCGGAATTCCTGATGGGTTTGAAGAAGTCTTGAAATGGGTGGTTTTAGTTGTGTGAGATGTATCTAGTGCATGTGTGTAGATATGTATTCTGGCACTAAGCACTCACAGATCAGTGTGCATGATTGCATAACCATTCTTAACGAAAATTTGCCAAAGATATTTTACTTTGTGATGAATCAAGACTATGTAAGTCAGATGAGTGAGGTAAAATGAAGAAAAGGAAGAGTAGTTACTGATTCGTTGCCATTTTGTGCTGCAGTTGGACCTTAACATTTGCATGTTCAGGCTATACTGACAGTAACTTCTACATTTTGTTATGTCACATGACTTATGATTTTATTAGTGCTGCATTCCACATAATATACACAACGATATACATGTATTAGTGCTACTGTCACTTTACTAACAGTTACCAGTAACATTGAATTCTATGAACTAACAAGATGTAACAAAGACTATTTGTTTATTTCCAAACATGGACCAGAGTTACACAATCATTCATGACAGAAAATAGTTACTTTAAAAATGTTTTTAATAAGTGTTTACCAAACCAAAGTTGATTATATTAATGGTACACTATAAATGCTGTCAGTATGTATCAAGACAGCACTTGATAACTGAAGGGCCAAAGTGATATTGTTTATCTAAATAATACAGGACTAGTATTGTTTCTAATTTATGTGTGAATGACAAACGTGAGATGCTTTAAAGAGACACACCCCTGCTACAAGTAGGTTGTATGTAAGTGTTCTTGTATATAGTGCTCCAGCGGCAGATTAGTTAGCTGTGTGTGTGACCTTTTGTGTCAAATGATGTGTGTTAGACCATGTGTGTCAGACCATGCGTACCAGATCAGATCGTGTGTCAGTCAGTTTATGTTAGACCATGTGTGTTGGTTGCCAGACCACATATGTCAAGTACAACATTCATCTGGATCAAACAACTCATGTCAACCAGAAAATGTGTGTTAGGCAGCAGAGTCATTCTTGTTTTTTCATTTTACTTTTTGTGTTAGCATGAGGACAGATGTTACACATGTGATACATAAGTACATGTCCAAAGCAAGGTGTTACACTACTTCTAACAGAATCCCAATATGTCTGTGTCTCACATATTAGCCACAGATGTGAAAGTAATGTCCAAGGAATGTTGTACATACCATAATGGGAAATTAAGCAAATACAAGATAAGTACAGAAGTGAAAAAGTGGAAATAGGAAGAGAAGGACAGAAGAACGAGGAAAAAGTAAATACCAGGAAGGGAAGACGATGGAGGGGGACTGTTTAAATTTGTTAGGGTGTAAGTGTAAGTGTTGACCCTTTGTTTTTTAGTGTGGCACTGACAGGGCCATAAGTATATTTTTCAATGTTATGAATTTGCTAGATAAGTTGTGTAAAACCTGGGAAATGCAAATTTGTTTGTTTAGTTTGATATGTTTAAATATACACTTTGAGAATGTTATACAAATGGTTTAACAAAATGCTTTGATAAGGTAACAGCTTTAGTTATTAATTTTGTCTTGGTTGTTTTTTCTAAATGTTTTTGATGCTGTCTTGTTGATTAAGACTTACTGATTTTTTACTTTACCTGCAGTCATAGATAAGATTTTTTTTTTATTTCCATTTTTATTCCCACTCTACAACATATATAGTACAATGTTACGCGTACATTCATTCATATGTATATACACACATATTTACAGTCATAGAAAAGATGTTCAGGTGTTTTTGGTTCCTTGGAGCAAAAAAAGTGGTAGCTGCTTTCAGATAGCCTTATTAATAATGGAGAAAAGTTTGTGTTGTTAAAATGCGATGAAGAATTTTGTACTGAAAGTTTCTCGTCTTACTATCAATGCAACAGTTCTTGATAATAGGAAAACATTTTGACACAAAGTCTATTGAGATTTGCAAGTCTACTTGGGATTCCCATTTACTTGTAATCTTTTTCAATGCATCTCTAGCCTTATCACATAATGTTTGGTAGATAAACTTACTGTCTTTTCATGACATTTCACTTTTACTTTCTTTGTCAATAATATGTGTAAGGTCTTTGTTCAACTTGTTTGTAAAATCCTTTCGAAGAACTTTTAGTAATTCAAAATAATGCAAATATGTTCTGAGTGTAGAGATCATTGAGGTTTACTTCATCTGTGTACTGATGACAAATGATTTCTAGGCCACTGTTGTGCCATTTAAGGAATTCTTTAAAATCATGTCGTTTCATTAAATTTGAAATGGGAAGCTTCACACAATTCATTAATGTTTATTAGTTTTTCATATACTATATAACTGTAGTTGACAATGACATTTTGCCAAATTTATTTGCCAATACTTTACTTACGCTTTGATATTGTGTAATCATGAGTCAGACCAAGTGTGGTAGTCAATCTGTCTGTTCCTGACAGAGCATGAACGTCATAGTGTCTGTGTCCGTAAGGCTTTACACCAGTCAGATCTTGTGTGTGAATAAGACTTCACACCAGTCAGACCATGTGTGTGTCCATTAGACTTCACACTTGTCAGATCATGTGTGCCCATAAGACTTTTGTGTCAGTGTGGATCAATCAGGTCATGTGTGACGACAGTAAGACACTGCCTGAGCTCACCGGCTAGAGGACTGTAAGATGTGTTTTAATTCCTTGTGTAAACTGCATATGCTGTTATTTGCTAGTTTCGCTGAGTGTTTTCATGGGGTAAACAATTGTTAACATTTGTGTACATTGTGACTATAACTTTTGGTTGATTTTAACTGATTTAGCAGCTGGGACTTTTTAACATTGATAGCATTTCCACAGGGAACACTTAACGGGATAGACACTGAGGCCAACTCAGTTCTTCCACAATAAACATTAGTTAACATTGCCAAAATAGTTACTGTGTACTCTTCAGCTGTCTCAGTTTTTGAACCACCTAGTGTAATGGAACCAAAGATTCATTTTTGTACTGTGTGCACTTAGTGCAAAAAACTTGTTCCGAGTTGCTCCCCATCTGCCTCCCTGGCCAGGCCTTATTTTACAAAGCCAATTCATAGCGTTATGATGGTTGTGTGGAGCGGATCCAGGACAGGTGGCTTGTACTGCTAATATTCCACTGTTCTCTGTCCACATTCCAGATATTCCATGCAGTGTCAGTATGTCATAAGGAGGAGGAATCTCTTCTGAAAATATTTCTTGAAGAGTGTATCCATGTTACTAAATACTGTTCTCTCTGTTGACCCACAATGGCCTGGCAACATCACATCACAACATTATCATTCTTCTCTCAGGCAGGAACAGTTTTACTTATTTACAGTTAGTTTAAGTAGGGCCAGACATTTTGCTAGGGGAATGCTTTTTGTACTTAGGACCAAGAGCATGGACTGTGAGATTCATTTTCACCAAGTTTGAATTAGATTATTTTAAATAATTTATTTGTAAATTTTGATATTGGTAGAAAATGAAATTATATATTTTACATATTTTTGGTGATGGAGGGCAGGAGGGATGGCTAGGGTAGTTTGATGGATAAAAGTTTTGTAAATTTTCCAAAATTCAGCTGATTTTTTAATTTTTTTAATCTTCAAAATGTCAGGACAAACATTTTGCATAATTATAATAGTATCACAGGTATGAGTTTTGTTAAAAACTCTTTTTATGCATACTATGCAAATATATAATTCAGACTAAACAGGGAACATACAGGTTGATATATCATGGTGCTTGTGTATATGCAGGATACACAGGTTCTATTTCAAGGTGCAGGGAGGACATTCTACTCATATATACCAACATAATACATGGTTATACTCATTCTTACACATAACAGTTTGGTTTGATGTTGGCATGTGTAGTGTATAGCAACTGATCATGTATTCTTTGTTTTGTTGTAAATATTGTTGTGTTGTTGATGTAGGTGCAGTTTTATAGAGACTTTGTGCGTCGACCAATCCACAATCTTAAATAGAATATCCTCTTTGACCCGGTGAATTTCATGACAATTCAGAGAAACATGGAACCATGGGAGACAGAGACCCAGATCTGTTGTATTGCAACTATGATCTCCTTCTCTACCAACCATTCACATTCAGGCATGGCAATCCACGGGGTCACATAAAGTAGAAATTAGCATAGCATTCTATGATGGTTGTGAATTCTTGAAGACAATTTGAATTATATCCTGTGATTAAATATTGTGATATACTTAAGAGCAAGAATCCTTAAGCTCCAATCAAACATCAACTGTTAGAATAGCATTTTTCTTGTTAAAGTGTTGCAGAGTTTATAATGTAGGGTTTAGAATTATTAAGTTCCTACTAGACATTTGGTATATTTCTTATTTGTTGTGTGGATTTTTTAATCCAGTTTATTTGAATGGGAATGTTGACCAAATGAAACAACTATTCGGACATGTGTTACAAGTACAGGTAGTATTTTTCATATGTTAGATTGATATTGGAGAGGCAATTGCGTATGGTTTGTGTCAGAGATGGCCCACAAACTGCTACTCCATGCTGTGTTGACAAGTTATCTGTTTCTGTACCAGGATAATATTATTAAACAAAGAGACCACGTCATTCTTTTATATTAGTATAGTAAATCTATCAAGCAGTTTTGAGTTTTCAGTACATGCTGTGCATAAGTTGCTTATGTTCATCAGACAGTTCCATATTTCATCCAGTAGATGCTCTGCTGGTCTTACACTCAGTGACATGACCTAGATATTTAAAGCTGTCTTAGTGCTAAGATAGTCATAAGTGCCATACATTAACATCAACTTAGACAGCTAAGAGAGCTTTGAAAATCTAGACTCATGTCTTTACAAGGGTAGGGTCCATCATTGGATGAAATTACTAACCTTAATCACATAACTTACAGCCGATAATATTTTACTCCCTTGTCTGTTTCCTACGAATGTACACAGTCTAGGATTGGAAAAATGGGATTCGGTAAGGTAGTGAGGGGCCAGTCTAGTGCATATCACAGTATGCACTATGTGCCATTAGACATGAAATCAAAACTTTGCACTAAGCTTATTGAGGCCCAGCTGTCCCATAGAGAAAATATGTGATTGTCTTTAGTCCAACAGCATGACAGTCTGAATGTTGCATACTTTAGGAAATGTTACAGTGTAGGAGTATTGCATAAAGAAAAACATGATTTGGAAAGGCGGTGATGCATTTTACATCCATAATGTTCATATCAAGGGATAATTGTTTGAGAGTTGAATTAGTAATGTTATAGTAGGTTGTTCCTATTTTTTGTTCTTTTAAATTACAGTGTTGGTTTTTTAGCAATGTAAAATTGCAAGGCAGATCCAAACAATGATGATACTAAATACTTAATCAAAACAGGTGCTTTTAATTTTAATATTTTGTTGCTGTGTGTGTCAGGTTGGATTTGTTCATTGGACTGTGTGATCAGTTTTACATCTGGGGAAGCAAGGAATTGTTTACCTTTGACTTCTTCCACAATTAATTTTAGAAAATTCTTGAAAGAGAAACATATGTATTGATAAACATATATTAATTGTGTATTGCTAATCATTCCATAACATGTTCCCATTACAGGAAACACTAAAACTACACAATAACTGTCATCCATTGTTTCTGGTTCTGAGTAAATGAAGGAACAGTACAAATGGGTGCTGTGTCTAAGGTCAGAGGAGGGAATTGTTGATATACACAATGTCTGCTTGGCTTCTACCAGGGCGAAAGCTACTTTTGTTTTGTCATCCATTGTTGCATACAAAGCATCACTGAATAAAATTTTATGAAATTATGCTGGTTATGTTTTATTCCCATCATCTTTGTGTATCAATAATAAGTGCTAAAGACATGTTGAGAGAGATACCTTTCACAGACCGGTGATTGTGTGTGGACTATTGTTGTCTGTTAGTAAATGAGCTGGTTTGGTTTTACACTGCTTTAACAATATTCCAGCAATAACATGGCAGGGGACACCACAAATGGGCTTCACTCATTGAACGCATGAGGGGAAACAAACAATCGTTGACATGATGAGCGAATACTTTAACCACTCTGCTCTGAGATCTTGAACAGCATGCACAGCATGCAGCTTAGAAGTCTTGCACTGTGTGTAAGCTTGATGTAGGAAAACAGACTGAATTGGTGCAGGTCTTGGAGGTTTACCATATTCATAAAGCCAGGAATAAATATGGAGCTGGCTATCCAAGGAAAATATTTTGGGTAAATAAGGGATGGCCATGTGCATGGTGATTTGTGGCACCTTTGACAAGTGGCTCATCCGTTGCAACTACGAATCCAGAAAACCTTCCAAGATCAGTTCAATACGTTGCAGAATTGTATAGGTGTCTTTCATACATAAGGGGAGGTAGCTATTGCCTCTGATCTCGCATGATACTTCAAGTGACACGACCAGCAACCTTGTATTTGTAGACTTCAAGTAATTAGAAAAAACTCAGATTTTCATTCAGTTTGCTTCCTGTCATCCACCTGCCTCTGCCCTGAATGAAGACATAGAGACAAATCAACTGCAGACGAGAAGAAACTGATCTGGAGAAGTGTAAATGTGATGTATTTTCATTCTGGTTAAAAGGTTAAAAACCTTGTGAAATATGACCTCTATAATGTACAATGCTATTATTTCTTCTGGAACTATCAACCACAAATCTGCTTGTTCCCATGGTTACCGCAGACTGATGCAGTGTACAGTACACCTAATTTGATGAGGGTATTGTGAACTAATTACTGAACAGTGTGTTGTGTAATGAAATACTCCTATCACAATGTGAATAGTGTAGTGAAAACATGCTAGAAAATCCTTGCTCTAATTTAATTGGAGGCTAATAAAACACAAAGATGTTTTGAAATAATGAATTTATTGTTTTTTCACAACCCTCAAGATGACTGCAGTATGATATGTAATATAAGCAGCAGGTAGAAGGTATAGTTTGTTCATGTGAGACCGAGGAATTGCTCACTAATACTAAATCTAAGAAATGCAATAAGACCAAAGTCACATGAAATCAACAGGCCAATCTGATGATTTGTCTCATAATTGACGCCCAAACACAATGTTGTTTAACAAATGATAATTATTTTGTAGCTACCTATCACTATTGTGTACTTTGAGGGGCCACTTGCTGAAAGAACAGGCAGGTAATCAACAAGCATGTGTAGTGAAATTTCAACTTCATATGTGCAACTCTCACACCTGTCTGTTCTACTAGCATGTGGCGGAAAGTGCCATCAAAATACTGATCTTTTGTAAAACAACTTTTTTATTTGGGTTTCTAACATTATGATATCAGAGTTGGTCTGTTGATTTCATGTGACTGTCAAAATTTGGTTTTGTTCCATTTATCAGATTTCATGTAAGTGAGCAATCCATTGTCTCAAATGAAATCAGACTGTAATAAAATATTGAAAAACAAAATATACTATATCATTATGCTATTTACTTCGGGCAGGTTACAAAGTACATAGTAATACTTTCATAATACATGTACAAAGAAATTACATCCTACTGAAATATAAATAATAACATACAAATTGTATAAGCATTGCATTTACATGACCTAGTAAAATACTGGACTTGGGTAGGTTGCCATTTGGTAGAAATGTACCGTGAATGATTAGAATTTATTGTTATCCTGCTGACTGATGACACTTACATGCCACCTGAGTACAGAGATTGTGACATCATGTCACATGACCTGAGTATACAGCTCTTCACATCATGTCACATGACCTGAGTGAACAGCTCTTCACATCATGTCACATGACCTCAGTATACAGCTCTTCGAATGATGTCACATGTTACCAGAGAATAGATCTCTTCAGGTTATGTCACCTTTGACTGAGCACTGAGGTCTTTGCATAATGTCATGGAGCATCATAACTGCTACACAACAAATATTTCAACAATTGAATCATGATTTCCCATGATATATATAACTTTATAAGATTTTATAATCTTGTGCACCCTGAGACCCAACATTAAAACCCTGTGACAAACCACAGCAAATGCACTCATGCATGCGCATCCACACCCACAAACACCATAACATTTTGAGAGATCAGCTGACCTCTTTCAAATATAATGTGCTAACAAGGAAAAAGCTATATTGATCATAAGGATGCTTTTCCAGCTGCAATTTCTGACGCATCGGAAGCTCAGTAACAATGACATATATACACAAGGAAATTAATCAAGCCCCCTGATAAAAATAGAAAAATGATATAACCGATGACAAATTATTGGATATGGAATGTCAACATGTCAACACATTATAACAACTAAAATACTGAATATTGACATTTTCATAACTCCAGAGCGTTACCTGCTATTTAACAATTAGTTCTCCACCTTACTTAAAGTTTAATATGAATGACACTTTATGTTAACATAGGTGTTAACAGGGTGTGCTGTAATTTTCTTGAAGATTATTTTGGCTGAACAAGTACATTGTAAATAAATAGATGCACAGAACATAAAACAATTGCATTAACATTGAACAGACATACATGAAACACTTATATAAATATATGAACTTATGAACACCACTGCATAAATAAATATTGCATAGTAACCATAAGTAAACACCAACAGTTGCCTCTTCTGTTCCTTTCTCAGTAGAGCAACTTACAGTGGATATGCAAAGATATACTTTTTATACTGACTCAAGACCATTATCACAGTACTCCAGTCGCTATAAATACACCAGTCTGTGCTGAAACATTTCAGCAGGAAGAAGCAAAAGGAAAGGCTCCATACCCAATCATCTCTGCTTGTTGCTGAAATCACTTTGCAGATAAAACTTGGTCTGTGGAAGCAAGGAACAGGATTTCTATTTACAGATATATATATATATATATCCTGTCTTACACAGATTTGGAATATAACTGGTACCAGAACAAGAAGCAATCAAATGGGTTCTACATGATGATAATAAGATATTGTATAGAATGGACTCATTGGAGGTTACTGAACAATAATCATTAACTTTGTGGGAATTTTCTATTTGTGCATGTTTCAGAGAATTATGATGATTCAAAAGCAGTTAAAGAAAACCTGATTGTTTCATGTCAGTGAAGATAATCAAATGTAAATCTGCCATACAGAAAACAATAAGAAAACATTGTAACAATTGATTTAACTTAAATACAGTTGTGGGGGTGGGGGAGATGAGGAAAATAAAATATATCTTTCTGAATCTTAAAGAAAAGAGATTTCTCATATTGATATATGTGAAACATCTGACGAAATCTATACCTTTCTCTTCACTCTAAATGTAACAACATGTTTGAATCAATTTGACACCAGACTAAATTCAAGAGTTGGTGAGAAATACACTAGTAAACAATAGATCCAATGAATCATTGCTTGATTCGTTTCCCTGGTAGGTACAAAGGCAGGAAAAGTTGACTAAAAATGAAATTTTCTTGAAAGTAGAATATTTTTGGCAACCATGTGAAACTTGGAAGTTCTAAACACAATGTGTCATGCAATGAAGTGTCAGGATAACTCAGTATCTGATGAACTAACACAACATGCGTTCTTCCCCATACATGTGACTTTGTCAAGGAGGAACAGTTTGTTACTGAATTAGTCAACGAGCAGGGTTTTAGAAACAAAGACTATCTAGCCAGGTAGTCATTCTTACAATAACTCACAAAAAACAGATGTCAACAATACATAACATTGCTGAAGGCACTTTTTGAAACAACCAAACTGAAGGATTACTGCAGAAAAATACTGATATATAGATCATGAATATAGTTAAGCACTGTTTTCTGAACATTTCCACATAAGATAGACATGTCATGTAACATGCAGAAATTTGCAAGCAACACAATTTCAGATCTTTGTGGATGCTATGGTGATATGCCGATATAACAGATACCAAAATAGATGACTTACTGACACACAGCATAACTATGGTGAAAGTCTTTGCTATTGTTTCCTCTGCAAACCAACTCACCCTCCAACCTACCTAGTTGACAACTGAGTAAACAGAGATATATTACAGCAGAAATAAGGACTAAATGCTAAATGTGGTCTGGAATGAGTGGGGACTGGATTTGAAGCTCTTGACTCTCTGTCACCAAAATCGTCTCTGCAACCCATGTGGAATAAACAAGATCGTGTACCACACCTGTGCTGCTCATCTTTGTGTTTAATAAGTTGTACTTTGCCAATAAGATGACTTGAACTTATTGCAGGAATCATGCAAGTTGAAATATATGAAATCAATATTCATTAACATTTAGTATTTATTTACTTTTTTATGACAAACATTTACACAAACAATACATTTTAACTGCTTTATGCGAAGCAGTATACCCGGCTGAAACAGATTTGCATAATAGACAGGTCAGCTGTTTGTTCATCTGGCCATATCAGGTAACATGACGTGGTAATTAGATATGATATATGAAATGGCATATAGCCTAATACAATGTACAGAATTTCCTACTTCTGTGCCACCCCACCCCACTTCTCTGGACATCCATAGTGCCTGCAAGGCAGAGTTGCATAACATGCCTTTGACAGGAAGACTGAGATATTCATTACTAATTACAAAGTCATTACATATTCATGAACAAAGGTGTGTAGTTGGGCATTCAAATATTACATGATTGGCTGTTGACAGAATACACCAAGGTATGACATGACTAGGGGAGACTACTGAGGGCGAAACAACTATTGTGATAGCGACAGTCTATAGCAACATACTATTGCAATAGTGATTATCTATTGCAACTATTGAAATACTATTGCAAAAGTCTTTTCTCCCCTGGCATTGCTTCATTTGAAGTCACGTTGTAAATGAATGTACAGTTTACATGATATGAATACAAGCTGAAGCAGTCTCAGCCTCTGCTCATAATTGACAAGAAACTTGGACAAACCAGATCAAGTTTGTTCAAGAGGTGACAGGGGCGGATAATTCTAAATCAGTGTGAACGGATATGGTGCTTCCTGTATTTTGCATTGCGCATTTATCAGTGGAAGTCAAATACTATCGTTAGTCACACATACTAACAATGCATGGAGAGTTTTTCGTTACTACAATCAATTAATTGCTATCGGAAACTCAACAATTGCAATACATCGATGGTTCAATGCGTCTTTACATCCCTAACATGACGTGACATTGCTGTTTACAGTAAATGTCAGATGGACAGGGAAAATAATTCTGCTCCTCTTGAATTTTTTGTATGAAGCAGTGTTAAAGATATACCACCATCATCACGACTTCTTTCAACTTTAACAATGAACTAGGTTTGTTTGACTCACTATATAAAGTCTGTTTGAAGCATACAAACATGAAATTACAAAGTACCATAGGAATAACTATTTGTTCGTGTTTTGATCATTAATAGGGGAAATGATAACATGTGTACAACATAGCAACATAACAGCACTTCAGATATGTATAATGGCTACTATCTACAAAGATCTAAAATATATCACTGATATCTCTACATTTTCATTGGAGCTGAGATGGGAGCTTCTTTTTTTTTAATTTCAATGAGATCAGGGTACAGCCAGTTTGGCATAATGGACAATCTGTACAAATACATGCTTCCCAAATTATATCTATAAGTGACAGTTTATGTTTTCCCATGAATAATCATAAGGATGAATAGGACTTCACCACATTCAAACACTTCTAAATATGTCATCATTTAAACTGACTGCAACAGTAGAATAATTATGTAAGCAAAATATTGTGTCTCAAATCAATATTTGTTCATATTCTCAGTATGATCACTAAAGAATAAAACAAGACAACATTCTAATGCTCATGGTCATATGAGTGAACATCAAAAGAGGTTTGTATTGCTTGCCTGTTTGGGTTGTTTATTATTTGAAATTTCAAAGCCTCCAGCTCCACACCTTGAAGTTATGTGCAGGAGATGCAGATACTAGTATTTATGCAAGATGACAAGTGATACTAGGCCCACTAACAAGTGTTAGTCTTGTTTATGGTAAGTGAACCTGCTTGAAGTGAACCTTTTGTGGTGTAGCTGGCCCATGGTGGTACTTGTCTTGTTTGAGGTCAGATGGATGTGGTGTCACTAATCCTGTGGATATACTGGTCTTGTGTAGGGTCAGTCAACTGTGGTGTCACTTGGCCTGTGAAGATTCTCATCTAACTCAGGGTCATCATGACACAAGGGACAGGTTTTAAGCGGAACACAGAACTTGTGGAAGCTGTGACCTGCAACACAAACAAGCACTAAGGTTACTTCCTGGTTCTTCCATTCTACCTTGAAGTGAAGCCTTTATGGGTACAAATATTCATCCTCACAAGGTTAAAACACTGCCACTACAGCAGTATCCCACATTTGTACTTACTGTAATAGTCTCCATGACCTCACATAATCATGTACGTATCAAGATGGGGATGTAAGTACATAGGTGTGCATTGTGTAGGAAATGTGAGCATTAACATGATGATGTGAGTGAGCGAGTGAGTTTAGTTTTATGCCGCACTCAGCAATATTCCAGCTATATGGTGGCGGTCTGTAAATGGACCAGACAATCCAGTGATCAACAACATGAGCATCGATCTGTGAAATTGGGAACTGATGACATGTGTCAACCAAGTCAGCGAGCCTGACCACTCGATCCCGTTAGTAGCCTCTTATGACAAGCATAGTCGCCTTTTATGGCAAGCATGGGTTGCTGAAGGCCTATTCTACCCCGGGACCTTCACAGGTCTGTGATGATGTGAGTACTGAGGTGATGATGTGAGCATCAACCTAACATGAGTATTAAGATGATCATATCAGTATTAAAATGATGATGCTAGTTTAATGTAATGACGAGGGTATCAAAGCTACATGACAAGAGAGGTGATGAGGTGTGTATCAAAGTAATGGTGTAAATATTGAGGTAATGATGCGAGTAGCAAGGTAATGTATGTTTAAAGTTGATATTTTGGAAAGAAAGGTGACAATACGTGTATACAGGTGAGTATTAAGGCGACATACCACAGGTAAAGATGAGGACTCCAGGTACGATGTGTGACACCGTCTCAGTGAGACTGATAGAGCAGTTCCGACAGCCTCTGTATAAACATAACTATGCTGTCAATGAGACAACAACATGAAGCACAAAGGATCTTACATCTATAAACATTCATGATATCAAGATATATGCATACTGGGTTGATATTGGGCACCTCAGATTATTCCACATTCAATACACAAAGAAACAGACACACACAAACACACCATATCTTGCAATTGAATATATCATTTGAAATAATGTGTGATCTCGAATACATTCATGGAAAACAAATAGCAGAATACATGAAAGTACAAATTTTCCCTTATTCTTTTCAAGGTGGGTGAAATTCAGGGAATAAACACTTGAACATTTGTGCTTTCATGAGTTTTCCCACTTCATTAACCCGCGTATGTCCCTAGCAAAAATAACACAATCTTCATAGTGCATGATGTCTGTTTCTTCAAAGGACAGTTTAAAACCAAGCTATATTTAGTGAGTTTTCAGTCACTTTGAGCAGTGTTTCATTTGTGTCACAACATTTGTGTATTAATGGTCCAAAACAGGTCGACATCTGGGAAACAGTGTTAACATGTCGTTTAGAAGTTGGGGCAGTAAGGAAGGATGACAATATCAGGGATTTACTTTCAGTCCTATATTTGAAGGTCCCTGACACTTACTTCTAATTTTCAGGGCTCCTGGACTATAAAATGGGGGTCCCAGACACCTAAATATTATTAATACCATGTTGTGAATTGTGTAATGCTGTTGTAATTCAGTTATTTCTACTGCACTGTGTATCATGATCATCACATTTTTACAGTAATTAAAATGCGAAAATACCACAACCCAGCTTACAGCAGGCTCAGTGACAACTTTTTGTTACTAGTTCAAAGGTTTTACATTTTCTGCATCCTTCTTGACTCACTGTTAAACATTGCTGTGTCCATTATTAAATTTTATGCATATGGGACATGTGAATTTGCATCCTGTGAATCCCTGCAATATATGGATGAACAACTTCTTTATTGGTATGATAGCAACGTTTTAGTGCAGGTTTGAACACTGCTATCAAGCAAGTGATGAACAGCATATGGACAGTGGAGCAGACATACAATTTAGAGAAGATGTTTGTACTGTACAATAATTAGGAGGCCAGACACAATAACAACATATGGGCTCAGTTAAAACTGTAATAAATGAAGCCTGCATTAATACACAATGGGGTATCGAAGCATGTGCTATACATAAATTGGGGATATCAATGATGAGGATGTATACATAAGCAGTGGCTTCCTAGTTCCCTATTACTGTACAAACATCTCCTCTAAATTGTATATATGCTCCTCTATCCTCATGCTGTTCATTACTTGCTTGATAAAGGTGTTAGAACCTACACCAAAATGTTGCTCTCATAACAATAAAGAAGTTGTTCACCCAGATACTGTCATCCTTGCTAACATGCTCTCACCCAGTTATGTCTGCAGCGATGCCCCAGTGAGTTTCTGCATCCTCCATGCTTCGTGCCTCGCTGTGCTGCTTCACCGACAGCCGGGAAAACTAGAGACACACATAGACCAGTGAGAGGAACATCTATAAGTGTCTAAAAGTCGGAGACCCTGGCTGGCAATATATGGACTATACTAAATACTGACCTCAATGTACTAATTTAGAACCACAGATATCATCAGATATTGTTGGAGACAACAGCATAACATGTTTCTGCTGAAAATGTTCTTGTCAATTTCTATGTAGAGTCAAATCTACATGTTTACTATCACATGGTGAGATCTTTCACCCAATAGATCACAGATTTCTACTGACTTCAACTTTGAGTTGAGACAGTTACAGCATCATGGTATACATATGCCTTTTATTTAAATGCCACACTTGTCAGCCTGCTAATAATCAAAATGGGACTTTATAATGACACAGGGTTATGACACAAAAACAACTACAAAAAAAAAATGGAACTCACCAGCTGCTGGTACTCATGTCGGTCCTCCTCAGCCCCCAAGCGACCTTGTTTCTCTGCCTGCACTGCATACAAAAGCTGTAACCATTGGTAACAGAGTCAGACATGGGTCGTTGGAAAAATCCAGATGTAACAGACAATAATATATAAGGGCAAATAAAAAGGACTGGTGACCTACCTGTGGAGCAAGATGTGGTTGTTTTTTGGCCCAAAGGTATGTGTCCACCTTTTCCAGCATATTGTGTACAACCAGTCTGAAGAAGTCAAGGGATATATTCACAGTTGACAAAATATCCTCCTGGATTTTCTCAGGTTAATAAACAACAAAAGCATATGATATGAAGACATAAATGAGTCTGATTGTAAATTTACTCACATAATTAATCTGACCAGTCCATAATGCTATTATTCATGACATCAATACCATAATCTAACCAAAGAGCATTATGTGTAAATATATATACATCTCACCTCTGTTGGCGGTGCACAAGAGACTCTAGTATGCAATTCTGGTAGAACTGAGGTGACAATGTTCTTTCTGGGAGATGATATTCCTGCAACATCATGATGGCAACACATGGACCAATCGTCTTCACCATCAGCTCACTGATTCCCTCCCATGTCAGACTATTTGTCCAATCAGAAGCTGGCCTGGAGGAGAGTGAGTCTGTGTAGAGGTGCAGGAAATACTCCCACTCCTCTGCTGTCTTTGGGAGATAACCTGAGAACATCATTGAAGTAGGTATCCTGTGAGTTTGACACTATATATATTCACAATTGTTTTACTGTAATCAATCAGTAGGACTTATCAGACATAGTATATTTTCCCATACAAAGTAATGGGCAATCTTCTTGAATTTATCTTCCCTTCACTATTCCGCTAGGTGCACTGATCCGGACGGTCCAACCTTAAACTGACAGCGCATGTCATATGCGCGATGTGAGCCGTATGTGTTACCATTACACTTAGAGATAGTTAACCAGTATTGCCTTCACCTTCAACGGTAATGTTCACGCCAGTGCATGGACAGAATATCTTTTCACTTTTACGATGATATATCAAGTGTTATGTCCTAAAATATTTATTCCATGATTCTATGACACACCCTGGATAGGCATGACTGCTTACTTTGCAAGTATGAATCGCAAAATGGCAGTTCGAAGTGAGGCGAGGTGGAATCAGCTAATCATTTTCAGGTCATGTTTCATCGTTTTGTTGACGTTTTGCAATCGGTTATTTAAGTCTGGCAATAGATGTCCCAGTATCACACATTCAAAATTGCAGTGCACTTTCAGTGTATATGTACTCAAATCATTTTAGTATTATGGACGATATGGCTTCATTCATTGAATTTACAACGGCGGAAGCTGATGCTGTGCACAGAGTGTGAAACACTGAAAGTCTTTTCATGTAAATTTCATCGGGTTGTTCATGATGGGATTAAGATTTTGGAGAACACAGATATTTAGCAGGTACAGAGGAAAGTGAGAAACAATGGTCAAGTAATTATAAAATAACAGTAGTGGACGAATTATGTCAGTCATCTCCTACATGTAGCCAACATTCAAATGCGATAAACATGGGCATAACTAAAATCTATTTTTTTTTATCTCTGTAACGGTTCGTGATGCATGAAATATAAATTCACTGTCCAGGCAAATAATACATAAAGATATTGCAAATTTCTACAATGACTGCAATTTAATTATCATCAATTAAGGGTATAAATTAACATGTTTTGTTTTTCTTAAGTTTTAATAAAGGAAACAATATTAAAATATTAACTTATTAAATATACTATTTCAGACAGAGAGGAGGCAAAACTACCATTAGGTTAAGTACATATTCAAGGGCACTTTCCAAATTCTATTTTCATTACACAACTAAACAATACCTATATTCATATTGATAATAAATTTCAGTCTGTAATATTATAAATGGTACTGATAAATGTTGTCAGCATCAAATGGTTTATATTTTCCTGCAGTGTCTACGTACATCTTGTCTTCACAATGATCAGATTATTTTAATAGTTATGAAAAAGCTCATATTTTATTTTTAGAGCTCGCTCTTATGTTTTGTTGCGTTAATTGATTAATCAAATTCTAAGACAAATATATCAATAAAGTCAATATCTTTTCCCACTTTACATTGTATCTGCACTGTACAATGTTGTAATTATATCTGATCCTTTGTATGCTGGTGCGTGTGTACTTTCATATTACATTACACATGGATGACTTTATTCAGTCATTGTACATTGCACTGTTAAATTTGTAATAATATATATAAATGCACAAACATATCGTCATATATTAATTGTGGGGTAAAATTCGATTTTATATCATCTAAAACATATATTTGATAATAAACACATTTTCTGTGTTAATCCCTAACAAACAGACGTAACCTAAAAATTTCTTTAAGAACTGCTGAATGAAAATCAGAAAGTTAGATAGTTAAAGTTAGATAGTAAATTGTCTGTCATGGGAAATATTTTGTCAACTTAATGTTACCAAAACAAGAAACATATGAAATATATTTCTATCATACACATCTGCTTGGGCAGTCAGAATTATATGTTGTTTGTTGAGAGAAATCTCTGTAAATGGCTATTTATACAAAGAGCTTTAAGTGGGGATAAACTTTTGTAAGAAATGAACCAATAAATTCACATATATAACATGACTCACAATACTGACTGGTGGACATATTTTTCAAGGGGTAAATATTTTATTTCAAGCTATGATGACTGATGACTAATTGCTTGGATAATAGGTGTATGGCACTTGTACATGTAAACATAAAAATATACAGTAGTGTCAGAAAATGGATTCAGATGAGTGAGGAACTGCTGCTAAAAACGTAATATGTATGTTTCTAAGTAACTGTTACATTCTATACAGAATTTCTTCAATTGTCAGGGATGTTCTCGATAAAGAACTTCCAGGGGATGCTTGTTCGTCGTAGGTGTAGCCCTGATCAGTGGTTGTATAGGAACTATTTTTAAGATTTTAATGTGGCAATAGTTAAAGAATTACTGTTGGGAACAACATAACGACTGATAACATATATAAAAGAATTTTCATTACTTCACCGATGCTATGACACCCGAGACTTGCTCGGTCTCGTGTTCTGTCGTAGGAAATGCCGTGACAATATACCAACTTTTCATGGCGTTTTCCCTGTTATCTTCTATTGTGATAATTCATACTGCATTTGGAAATTAAACAACAGATGCCTTTCTAAATTAAAAATCAAATCAAAACATGCGTCAGTTAATGGCTTTTCATCGTAAACGATAATTTTTTCAGTTAAGGTGAAACATGGCAACGCGTAAACTGGGTTCTATCTTTACACATACCAAGTTGTCATAGTGCACATTGACTCGGGAACCAGACCAGAAGCGAGAAGTTGGACCGTCGCTTATATCATTATAAAAGGAGAGTTATCGCCCCTCGCAACAAAAAGATCACCCACTGAGTCAACAGAATGTTTGATGATGACTTTATGAACTCTTCAGGACAGAATAAATCTTCTGACTTTGAAGAGTGTGATTGGCTGAGTTTCTGTGATTGAAAGAGACATTAGGCTTAATCTACAGCATGTAACCTCACCATATGAGTGTGAATCATCAAGGAGAGTGATATCATCAAGTTTCACAATCAGTTGCAACATGTGTTGCCATGACAGCATGGTTTTCTTCTTCCACAACTGGAGACAACCTGCCCAGTAGCTGAAATAATAAAAACAGGAGGTCATTCTGCACAATGTCTACAGTTATCTATACTGAAAAGGTCATTCTGGACAGTGTCTAGAGTTACCTCCATAGAGTAGGTCAGTCTGGACAGTGTCCTCGGTTATCTATACAGAGGTCATTCTGCACAATATCTAGAGTTATCTATATAGAGAAGGTCAGTCTGGACAGTGTCCTGAGTTATCCATACAGAGAAGGTCATTCTGGACAGTGTCCTGAGTTATCTATACAGAGAAGGTCAGTCTGGATGGTGTCCTGAATTGTCTATGGTAGTGGAAATTCTCAACAGAGTCCCTTCAGTTATTTTACAGCCTATATCACATTGAGCAGTCTCTCCTACACAGAAGGCATAATTCTGAACTTTGTCCCATTGATTATCTATAAGGCAGATATTGTATAGGAACTGTGCCTTGAAATATCTATCCAGCACAAGACCGTAACTGGTGTGCAAGTCAGTGACAAGTTGTCAGAAGTTGTGCACACATGACGAGCCAAGTCTTCAACCATAAATGACCCTACCTTCCCTGGTGAACATATTACCTCTGTTTTTTGCATACTGTGAGAGTTGCATCAAAGTCTTGTTCTGCACATAGGTCAAGGACACAGTCAATGAGGTCTCCATCAGCTTTCTTGATCATGTGACTTCCTGGCCTGTGATAAATGAAGTGATTGATACTTGTGGTGATGATTTTGCTGCAGTGATGCTCACCTGCGACCAACCACCATTTTGCATAATACATATATTTGTGGAGTCATGATACAAAGTACAGTCAATTACCTTACTAATTCAACAGCCACTTAAAACATTCTTACAAGCAGGTCTGGCTATAAATATATATTCTTGAGATCAAAGTATTGATGAGTTATTGATGAATATAAGAGAAGTAATGCTTGATCTAAACAAAAATACATAACACGTCAGCAACAAATCAACAAACTTCGTGTCAGTGATGAGTGCTAACACATTTACCTAACAATTTTCGTAACATACTCTAGATGTGGTCCATCATTAATTCAGTGTATTGTGATGGTAATTAAACTGCTCTTATTCACCACTGCTATGTTAGATTCTATTGAGGACACACTTCTCAGTGTTAATGATTCTTCTCATCAACGATTATCAACTTTTCAGCCATCCCTACAATTAAAATTACAAAACACTTCTTATTCAGAATTCTTTTTTAAGGATTTTTAAAGTGGCTATTTATCCCTACCTTGGCTGAAGACTGTCAACATCATCGATGGGATGTCTGTTCAAAAGACTTTCTAGTAGTGCCAGTCTCACATACTGCTGGACACACAACTGTTTCACAACCTGCAACCTGTAAACAAGGAGGCAACGTACTTGACAATCTGCAACCACTTACATACTGCTTAATAACAATCTGCAACACATACTGATTAATGGCAGTCTGCAACCAGAGATCACACACACACAATTACGTGAAAAATTGCAATCTCAGACACACATACTGTGACACGGTAATTTGCAACTAGAGATCACTACAAACAGTTACATCACAATCTACAAGAGAACATGACATGTAGTTATATGACGATCTGCAACTGACGAGCATGATAACCGGTGTCACATCACTGCAACATCCATTATTTCCCCAATTATGTACCTTCCTGAGACATGATGTGATCGGCCTGTGATATGATGTGACCAATCTGTGACATGATGTGACCAGTCTGTGATATGTCACCAATCTGTGATATGATGTGATCAGCCTGTGGCATGATGTGACCAGCCTGTGATATGATGTGACCAGTCTGTGATATGTGACCAACCTGTGATATGTGACCAACCTGTGATATGTGACCAGCCTGTGATATGAAGTGTCCAGCTTGTGACATGATGTGACCAACCTGTGATATGTGACCAGTCTGTGATATGATGTGACCACTGTGATATGATGTGACAACCTGTGATCTGATGTGACCAGTCTGTGATGTGCTGTGATGTGACAAGTCTCTGATATGATGTGACCAGCCTGTGATATGATGTGACCAGCCTGTGATAAGACATGACCAATCCAAGATATGTGACCACCTTGAGATACATTGTGACCAAACTGAGATATGATGTGACCAAGACATGTGCTTAATCCAGGATTTAGAAGCTAAAAAGATATGATATGATCTATCTAAGCACGAAAAGGGATGTGACCTATAATTATGATGCGCTCACACATGAGATTATTATGATCTGGTCACTTCAGCACATGTGACATACCTGAGATATGATGGCATCTCTCCAAGTCTCAGATGGACGTATTTGGTAATGCTGGCAGCAGTTTTGTTTCCATAGAGATGACAGAGGTTCAAGATATCTTGTACTGAGACTAATTTTGGAACCTCTGATGCAAACTCTATAGCACGAGATGAACTAGCACTGAATAATCTGAAAATACCATCACAGACAAGAAATCATAACTGTTACTAAGGATACTACAAGAAAATAAATGTTTCTTCTATTTACTACAAACATAGCCAACAGAATGTGCAGGTGTACGGTCAAATTGTTCTTGTATCAACTGTATCATTAAGGCGGTAGGTCTCATAGAGCTATTTTGTGGTTGAGTAAGCTCTAGTTAATCTCAGTCAATGTTGATAAACTATGGGTGAATCTATGACTAGAACCACAAGTGACCCTTTCCTGGAACCTCTGAGGGACGCCACGAGGACAGACTCTCCATAGGTTGCCCAGTGGCTATATCATGGAATACAAACACACTTCGAATACTTCCTACTCATGTTGGAAGTGAAAATAATGCAACATCAAATATTTTGCTTGGATGTTTCGTTGCGTATGATTGAAAGAATTGTTTATTGCAACCCCTCTTGGATAAATGGGTAATTTAGGTAGGAAAGTAAATAACATTCAGCACCTGGCAACATGGCCAAGGAAGGCTTGTTTGTTTGGCAGGATGAGAGATCGGAGTAAGTCTGTAGCACCATTGTAGTCTTTGGCCAGGATCTTGTCACAGACAGGGTCACCTTCCCCAAGTTCTATAAAATATAGCATGCTGTCATCACCAGTGGAAGGAAAAATGGTAACAGTACGACAAAAAATATGTTCTTTTTTCTCCGTAATTAGCTTCAAATATTTTGATATGGAATAAAAGTATCTTTGCTGCAGTGCATCAAGACTAATAAATCTTATCACCGTAGATTCATCACAACTTACACATAAATATTTGCAGCTTAGGGAATTGGCCCAACAACAATATTTTGTCTCATCTCCATACTGTTTCCTCTTTCAAAAGACAAGAGTCAAGAGAAGCAAGTCGACTATGTCTCACCTTGACTTGCCTTCACCATGGAAGTCCATGTTTGCAGCCAGTTGTTCTGCCAGCTGCTCACAGTCTTCCTGAGTTGATCCATACTTAAAAAGTGGTAGTAACATCTCACAACAGTAGCAACTTCATTATCACATGCATCACAGTAATCTTCACACATAAACCCATCATTGTGGCAATTACTGCCTGAGTGTTCCTGAGTATCTGCTGCTGAGTGTGTTGGCGTGGGTGGACTGATGGATGGACTGAATGGTTGACTTGTGGACTGATTGCCTGACTCACTGCCATCAGTAGGAGTAACTCCTGAGTTCATGTTTGAACTTGGATGCCTACTTGCAAAATTTGGCAAAATGTATTCTGATATATTGCCATGACAACCGGATTGTAAACAAAGGGAACACAACGCTGCAACATCTGTATGTAGTTTTGTTGACATTTTAAAGGGATCGTTGATGTGATTGACGTCTGCCCAGTTGATGGGTTTCAACTGGTCAGGATCCTCTTCTTCACTGTCACTCATGTCAGAGCCCGTTAAATGGTTACCATTTTCAAGGGGTGCACACTGTTGCTCATCCACACTAGAATTTCCATGTCTAGACTTGTCTATTGGTGATGATGGACAACCATCCATGTCACCATGGTCAAGTGCACTGTGTCCATCACCCATCACATCCAAATCACTGCATGACCCTATTCGCCCTACATTTGATAATTGGGTCTCTTCTGGTGTAAGACTACTGCCTTGTTGTTCTTGGCTGAAAACTTCATCTTCTGTGTATTCAGGGTCATCCTTACTTCTGTCCTTTATCAAGATGGCTTCCTTTTCGCTGCTGACTTGCCGCCTTCTTGATTTCCTTGCCATGAACTTAATTTTCCTCTGATGTTCGACCTCCTGGTGAAGCTTCTGTAGCGCAGTGTGAAGTCCTGTTATCCAGTCCCGCAGGAGTGACCTGACAGAGTCTGGATTCATCAGGAGAGTGATGTCCTGGAGTTTTCTCTTGGTTAATGTTGTGGAAGACTCTAGCTCAGTAAGATCAACTGTTGCTGAGAACCCACTAAAAGGACTTACGGAAGAAGAACACTCGGATTCTGTCCTGTTTGTGTCATCAGAGTCTCGTTTCTCTCCAAGGCCAGTTGTCTCCTGAAACAACCAGTTTACAATCAATAAACGACTTGTTTTAACATAGGACTACAAAACTTGTGGGCCTTGTGTGTGGATTCAAATAATCGTCAATCTGATCCAAGGTCAGGTGTCTTCCCACACGACCATAGAGGCTTACCATGTCAACAAGCAGAGAAAGCTATAACATATTCATTTTAGCATAGGGTTGTTTGCACTACACATGGTACAATGTTTGGAGATTAAAGTCTAAGAAAACAAATAGCTTCTAATGTCTGCTAACTGCTTGTAATCTAGAAAACATTTGACTGACCAGAGCACTCTTTAATGGTAATAATGGTAATAATACAATTTGGATGGCAGCACTAAGCCGTCTCACCTCTTGTTCTGGGCCAGGCTGATCTGGCTGAGAGTTGGGCATGCTCAGGAGGCTTTTCTTCCGGATTGTCTGCATGAAAGACTTGGTCTTGCTGGAGAACTTGAGAGAAAGACTACACAACATAACAAATACTGTGAGTGCAAGGTCGCTGCTCTTCAACAGCCGGTAGTAGTAAAATGTCACTCTACTATTCATACCCATGAAGCAGGAACATGTACCTGGTTGTGTGCCCATTATGGCTATGTGTGTCAGCATGATGTGTGATAAAAACCCAACCTGATGAGAGTCTCACATGTCTACTACTTCGGAGAAATGCATGAGCACAGATAGAAACATCATGGTGAACTGGGATTGAGACCCAATTAAATAATCTATGGATGCCTGATAAGATCGGACCATCTGTGCTGCTAACTTTCCATGAAACACAACCAGGTGAAAAAAGCTATACATGAATCTTCTAAAAAACACAGGTAGTATTCAGACTTAAGCCAATCCATCATTAAAGTGCCAATCTAATACAAGAAAGACATACATCTCTGTAAAACAGCCATGTAAACTGTGGGAACATTACCTTTCCTTGACTGCTAGGAGGGCCATCTTTGGCGACTGTGAACTTGGTGACCCACTTCCACTGCTGTCAACAGACTGCCCCAGGGAACTCTGGGATACAGGGGATCCATCTTTGCTGTTGGTGGCAGAATCCTCAGCTGATACACCACTGGCAGAAAGTCGTTGCAGGAGAGATGGAATTGGTTCGTCGTCTGTATGAAATATTGGGGTCCTTGATCGACTGTGAGTTGAATACAATGACACGCTGTCACCTTCACCAATAGAAAGTGTGTCAGGAGTTATGTCCCCAGCCCGACTTTGTGAGTCTTCGTCAATGCTGCTGACAGTGTCAATGGAGACAGTGTCAAACTCTTGATCAACTTTCATATACAGGCTTTTGTCAGAGTCTTCTTCAATGATTGGAAAGGTGACAGATGGAACAGATTTCAATTCTGAAAATTTGGAGAAAAGAAAATATTAGTCATGTGTCCACTGAATATGTAAATCCTTGTGACTTTTGATATCAAAGAAATCAACATCATGTTAAAAAATCTAAGTGGTTAATGATGTGATTCAATGGTGACATTATATCATTTGGTGACTGTCAGAACAGTCTCAAAGCATAGTAGTAGAATTCACTTTTGGTAGATCTCCTGAGATTTGCTTCAACTCACCCAAGTGATTTCTCTTTAAGAAGCTTGTATAACCATACTTGTAAACATACTTATAGTGAGTGAGTGAGTGAGTGAGTGAGTTTATTATTACGCCGCCCTTATCAATATTCCATAAATAACTGAGTCTGGACCAGAGTTCAATAGCCTGAGCATCGATCGGCACAATTGTGAACTGATGACATGTGTCAACCAAGTCAGCAAGCCTGACGACCCGATCCCATTAGTCAAACACATGCCATACCCTTTTTCCTGGATGTTTTCTTCATGGATCCTGTACTGGCTGATCTGTGGAGACGGGCTGATAGAGACAGATATTCAAGCGTTATTAATAGGATAAATAATGAAGATGAAACCAGAGAGCTATTCAGCTACATATTTCACTGAGCAAATACTTGCAAAGATTGTATAATATATTAAATGTGGCGTACATGTTAATGTATTTAATGATTTGCTGACAAAAACAGATTTTAAAATTCAGCAACCTGTACATGAAGTAGTATTGCATTGTATCTTGCAGGGGGTGATAACCTTCAGTAACTTTGGAATAACAGAAAGGCATTCTAAAGCTGTTCAAGTGGCTCACTTTTGCCTATCTTGATGTCTGAAGTTGAGATCCCAGGTGATGGAATGTCCACCTGAGTGACTCGCTTCTTCCTCCCGGTTTTTCGAGACCGCCGTGACACAGACTCTGCTATTACTGGTGTGGCATCCTCCAGTGCTGAAGAGAGAGAAGGCAAGTGTGTAGGTTGTTGTCTGCAGTTCATCACTGTCAAAAAGTGATTTCTCCTGGTGGGGTCCTCACATAAGAACTACTACCAACAAGAACTACAGCTTAAAACTACACATTATGGTCCAGTGCACAGATTGACTACATGCTGTCATCTGCGTCTGCTTAATGGATTTGGCCAACAGAAAACAAATAAATATCATTTATTCACATGACATTCATATGTGTGCAGCACAATACCAAGTGCACTTAAAAAGAACCCATGCATCCTATGGTAGGAGACCAAATGGCAGGCACACAAACATATGCAGACATCAAGTTGCAGGCATAGTAACATGTAGTATCATCAGATGAAACAGAGCTCCAGGTGAGATTTACCTCATGTGGGTACTGTACCTACTGTATTTTTATTGAGTGGGTACTATGAATGTTGGGTGGGTACTTCATTTTCAGTTACCCACTTCTTACAAATATGTGGGTATTTCAGTTATTTTACTCAGCTAAGTGTATGTCATTGAGTAAGTTTACTGAGCAAAAACAACTTCAACATAACGGAAATGATTTCATCCTATACTGACAGTACAACACTGGTCCAACACTAACAATACAACTTGATAGCAATCAATGTCTTTTTCATTACGCAAGTGATTTTTGTTAATACATTCCGTGTGCATGTGATTTGAACTTTTTGCATATCTAACATTTTAAATGCATAACTGATGCACAGCAATTATTTTTCAATGCATAATTAGAAATTTTCTATGCATATTTTGCCAGGATACGCAGTGTATCTGGGTCTCTGTGAAATACTGTGACTACTGGTATGTGTCCCAGTTCACTGCAAAATGGGCACCTTGCGAGGAGGAAGCTGTGTGATAACTCGCTGTGCCTAACAGGCTGCATGAGTTGAATACTCTCCTGGAAGAGTTAAGAAGAGATAAAAGAATGCCAGAAAAAAAGACTTCTTTTGATCAAGGGAACACTCCAGCGCTTTGAGCATGTACTATTTGTGTGGATATGTGCACTGTGTAAATATCTCATAAACTAACAACAGATTGATGGATAAACCTGACAAACACAACTGCCACTAATAAAACAACATGTGAATCATGATGCTTCTCTTGAGGTAAGCTGAAGTCAATTGACGATAACACAACTATAGGGTTTGGGGCCCACTGTTGACACAAAACTGGGGTAGCTTTCAAAAGCATAACTACAATTAAAAGAAAGAATTACCGGCACTCAACCTTAATACTGCACAATGTTCAAGGAGGGGAGAATTTTTGTAACACTCATCCCGTCTAATTCCCGGAGTAACGTTCAAATTTACAACTTCTATATCTGTGTCAAAATTCATATCCTCAAACTTGTGCCTTGTCTCTGAAACTGGATAGGGGAAAGGATAGAACACAGAATACAATGACAAAACTCACTTAGTCAGGGTGGCAGGACCCTGCCGACTGGAAAGAACTGAGTGACCGAATTGACCATAATCCCTAGAAAGCGTCAAGATGGTTGTGACCAATGAAGGTGCTCTGACAGTTTCAGATAGATCTCTTCAGTGTGCGAGGTGATGCAGTGAGCCCCTGACTAAATGAGCCTTCAACTGCCAGTAAGCACTCAAAAAAGACTGGTCACCCATATGAAAGACTGGGGAAGGGAAGGATATCACACTGAAAACACACCGTCACTCTGAAAACAGTTGGTATCACGAAGGTAATCTTTGTAAAAGATAATCAGTGGTGAATCAGGAGAGGCTACCATTTCAAGAACAGTGATATTCCAAATAAACTATTAAAGTGCATTGAGCATGTACTAGTTGTCTGGATATGGGCAATGAATAAATAACTATCAATAATAATAAACCACTGAATGAGCTGATCAAACCTTATCCATGCCACAAAGTGATGTAACAGAAGAACACCAACAATAGGGGTGTGAAACTCACAAATGGTCTACCCTGCAAGACCAAAGGGGACTGAGGGTACTCTAGCACCTGGACTAAATAAGCAGAAAAAGGATCTGGAATCCACTTATTGGCACACAAGCATTCATACTGAACCCACTGATCCTCATACTGAATGTGTGGCAAATCCTGCCTTGATACCAGAATTGTGTCTGCAACTGCTACATCAATTCTGCATGACAGGTTACACATGAAAGAGACACTCGCTTAGTTCCATCAGCAAATGAACTTTACTCTAATTCTTGGCATAGAACTTCCCTCTGCTCTTGCTTAATATTGGCTTCAGCCAACCAGAGAAGTCACACTTCAGCAATGACACCTATGAAGAGGTGATGCAGGCCTTAGAATCTAAGTAGTAGCTGCATCTGCAGTTTCCTGAAATACCTGCTGTGTCTCATGGAAACCGCAGATCCACAAGACGCAAAACTGCCCAAGACTGCAAAGATTTCCATGTAAGGTGAGCCTGTAAATGGGTCAGGTGATGAAAGAAGACCACACTGGGAAAAACGTCAGTGAGGTCCCCCTCCACCTCCAGGAATGACCTGTGAAGGAAAGGTATGCACCATCAACTGCCACCCTAAACACTGGCAGCATTCAGAAATTGTTCCTTGAATTTCTGGACACCATGAATGAGGCTCGTGAAAGAAGCCTGAAGGTAGTTTAGACCTAACTGAGGGAACTGAGGCATTGACATATCTATTAAGCTGGAGTCATCCAATATCCTCAAAAGATCTGGGCACAAATCCTCCCCTTCATCAGGAGGCAACCCCATTTGAACTGGTGCCTTTGGTAGCAGGAAGTCCAACTGAAGCCGTTGAGCCCTCTTTCAGGCATTGCAAGGAACTCTGATCAGCAAATCACCCAGAAAGAAGTAACAAAAAGAACTAGCTACTGGAATGTATGACGGATAAATGAACAAGAAGACGAAGCTGCACTATGCACCTTACCATTCTTTTCGACTTTCTTAATCTTAGAAAGGAGAACCCCTATCCTGTGTGTCAAGCATTAAGCAAACAAGCCAAGAATTCAACTGTAAAAAGCTAAAGCAAACATAACATTATATTAATAGATATAAAAAAAAACATGAAAGAGGAACACATATAAAACAGTTGTTGAACGCAGGCAGGTTTCAAGAAAGGCAAACTTTAGACAAAAATGTGGACAAGTCAAGTAGATAAAATCCCCACATGCAAACCAAACGTTTCATGTGATAAAATACTGCTGCGTCTTAAGAATGTTAAACTATAAAAAGGACAAGATACAGAGACTCACACATCTTATCAGAAAAATTTAGATAAAAGGTTACATCATGTGTAAGAGGAAGGAATGATGACATATTTGTACAATATTTTCATGTTAAAACATTGCTACAGCTGACATAGGATATTTTTGGCAGCAGAAACTACATAGATGTAACCTAAAGAAGATCTGTCCTTAAAAAGAATGTGTTAATTTCTTTATTACCCTCCGTCCCAATATGGTTGTCATTAATCTTTTGCAGTATCACTTTTTCAAGACACACCTTACTCTAACATCTCACCACCCAGGCAAATATCCCTTTCTGTTAAAATGCCTTATGAAGTGATAGAAACAAAGGTATCTTACCTTGTGATGTGTCCTGATGAGGCTTAGATGGCACATGATTTATATTCTTATTATCTGTTGCTTCCTCCTTAGAAGGATAACTGCCATCCATTCTGTCTGAAGAGTTATTTCCCTTCAACACCTCTCTAGAAATCTCTTCTCCCACCTCCTCAGTGTCTAAATCAACATTGACAAAATTATCAGGTTGTGATTCACCATTCTGACTTTCAAGCTTGTCACTATGAAGGCTAATACTACTTGACGTAGTCTCTTCAACATTTTGTCTTTCATCCTTGATTGTGTCCAAGTCTGTTGTTGAAAAGGACTTCCTCATTCCACTTTCTCCATCTGCGTCTTGATAATGTGAGCCATACTTTGATCTGGAGTCCAGATTGTCCATACTCATGTACCGCAGAAGCGTATGATCCTGGAGGGAGGCCATCTTGTTTTCTCCTCCACGGACAGTGAACCTTGTCTGCACACTGTCTGCAGGGTTGTAAAGCTCCTCTTCAAGGGAGGGTTTGCGGGCATTGTTGACAAGAAATATTCCGGAAGGAAGTTTGACAGCAGAGTCTAGAAATACTGACTGACCATCTGCTACATCTCCATTCATGCTGTCTGATTCTGTGGAGTCACTCAAGTTGGACATCTCATCTATGATAGCTGAAGAGAGAAACAAGGCTACTGAAGTACAAGGTTAACAGAAACCACTATTTCTATGCATGTGAGCTGTACTCTATTAAAAGTATCTAGTTGAGACCAGTCACAAATTGAACATATACTACATTGTTCTGTCTTTGTAACAAGTCAGGGGAGGAGATAATGGGACACCATTTATGATCAGCTTGCTTGTGAGACTGATGCGTATTTGAAACTCCTTTGCTCATGTCTCCTCATAATGCTGAACAAGTCTCCAATGGACCTATAGCTAATCAATAATACACATTGCTCCTTTAGTATTTTGATTAAAAAACAATTCAATGAACTGAAATGTGCATTGTATTTATTACACCTGAGTCAGTGATGCTTTACATAAAAACACCTTCCAGTTTTCTTTGTCTCTCCCTATTACAAGTGATCGGCCATCAATCACTCAACATTAGAAATGTCAAGCATTAAACTTCTTATCATTATTACTTACGACCTCTAACACTGATCATTGAACCAGTACATGACCTCTAATAGTGATCACTGAACCAGTACATGACCTCCAATACTGATCACTGAACCAGTACATGACCTCTAATACTGATCACTGAACCAAGGGATGACCTCTAACACTGATCATTGACCCAGTACATGACCTATAACACTAATCACTGAACCAGTACATGACCTCTAACATTGATCACTGAACCAGTACATGGCCTCTGACACTGATCACTGAACCAGTACATGACCTTAAACACTGACCACTGAACCAGTACATGACCTCTAACACTGATCACTGAACCAGTACATGACCTCTAATACTGATCACTGAACCAGTACATGACCTCTAATACTGATCACTGAACCAGTATATGACCTCTAACACTGATCATTGAACCAGTACATGACCTCCAATACTGATCACTGAACCAGTACATGACCTCTAACACTGATCACTGTACCAGTACATGACCTCCAATACTGATCACTGAACCAGTACATGACCTCTAACACTGATCACTGAACCAGTACATGACCTCTAAAACTGATCACTGAACCAGTACATGACCTCCAATACTGATCACTGAACCAGTACATGACCTCTAATACTGATCATTGAACCAGTACATGACCTATAACACTAATCACTGAACCAGTACATGACCTCCAATACTGATCACTGAACCAGTACATGACCTCTAATACTGATCACTGAACCAGTACATGACCTCTAACAGTGATCATTGAACCAGTACATGACCTCTAACACTGATCACTGAACCAGTACATGACCTCTAACACTGATCACTGAACCAGTACATGACCTCTAACACTGATCATTGAACCAGTGCATGACCTCAAACACTGACCACTGAACCAGTACATGACCTCTAACACTGATCACTGAACCAGTACATGACCTCTAACACTGATCATTGAACCAGTGCATGACCTCAAACACTGACCACTGAACCAGTACATGACCTCTAATACTGATCACTGAACCAGTACATGACCTGTAACACTGATCACTGAACCAGTGCATGACCTCTAATACTCATTACTAAACCAATGGATGACCTCTAATACTGATCATTGAACCAGTACATGACCTCTAATACTGATCACTGAACCAGTACATGACCTCTAACACTGATCACTGAACCAGTACATGACCTCTAATACTGATCACTGAACCAGTACATGACCTCTAACACTGATCATTGAACCAGTACATGACCTCTAACACTGATCCAGTACATGACCTCAAACACTGATCACTGAACAAGTACATGACCTCTAATACTGATCACTGAACCAGTACATGACCTCTAATAGTGATCATTGAACCAGTACATGACCTATAACACTAATCACTGAACCAGTACATGACCTCCAATACTGATCACTGAACCAGTACATGACCTCTAATACTGATCACTGAACCAGTACATGACCTCTAACACTGATCATTGAACCAGTACATGACCTCTAACACTGATCACTGAACCAGTACATGACCTCTAACACTGATCACTGAACCAGTACATGACCTCTAACACTGATCATTGAACCAGTGCATGACCTCAAACACTGACCACTGAACCAGTACATGACCTCTAACACTGATCACTGAACCAGTACATGACCTCTAACACTGATCATTGAACCAGTGCAAGACCTCAAACACTGACCACTGAACCAGAGCATGACCTCTAATACTGATCACTGAACCAGTACATGACCTGTAACACTGATCACTGAACCAGTGCATGACCTCTAATACTCATTACTAAACCAATGGATGACCTCTAACACTGATCATTGAACCAGTACATGACCTCTAATACTGATCACTGAACCAGTACATGACCTCTAACACTGATCACTGAACCAGTACATGACCTCTAATACTGATCACTGAACCAGTACATGACCTCTAACACTGATCATTGAACCAGTACATGACCTCAAACACTGACCACTGAACCAGTGCATGACCTCTAACACTGATCCAGTACATGACCTCTAACACTGATCATTGAACCAGTGCATGACCTCTAACACTGATCACTGAACCAGTACATGACTCTAAAACTGATCACTGAACCAAGGGATGACCTCTAATACTGATCACTGAACCAGTACATGACCTGTAACACTGATCACTGAACCAGTGCATGACCTCTAATACTCATTACCAAACCAATGGATGACCTCTAATACTGATCATTGAACCAGTACATGACCTGTAACACTGATCACTGAACCAGTGCATGACCTCTAATACTCATTACTAAACCAATGGATGACCTCCAATACTGATCATTGAACCAGTACATGACCTCTAACACTGATCATTGAACCAGTGCAAGACCTCAAACACTGACCACTGAACCAGAGCATGACCTCTAATACTGATCACTGAACCAGTACATGACCTGTAACACTGATCACTGAACCAGTGCATGACCTCTAACACTGATCACTGAACCAGTACATGACCACTAATACTGATCACTGAACCAGTACATGACCTCTAATACTGATCACTGAACCAGTACATGACCTCTAACACTGATCATTGAACCAGTGCATGACCTCTAACACTGATCCAGTACATGACCTCCAATACTGATCACTGAACCAGTACATGACCTCTAATACTGATCATTGAACCAGTACATGACCTCTAACACTGATCCAGTACATGACCTCAAACACTGACCACTGAACCAGTGCATGACCTCTAACACTGATCCAGTACATGACCTCTAACACTGATCATTGAACCAGTGCATGACCTCTAACACTGATCACTGAACCAGTACATGACTCTAAAACTGATCACTGAACCAAGGGATGACCTCTAATACTGATCACTGAACCAGTACATGACCTGTAACACTGATCACTGAACCAGTGCATGACCTCTAATACTCATTACCAAACCAATGGATGACCTCTAATACTGATCATTGAACCAGTACATGACCTGTAACACTGATCACTGAACCAGTGCATGACCTCTAATACTCATTACTAAACCAATGGATGACCTCTAATACTGATCATTGAACCAGTACATGACCTCTAATACTGATCACTGAACCAGTACATGCCCTCTAACACTGATCACTGAACCAGTACATGACCTCTAATACTGATCACTGAACCAGTACATGACCTCTAACACTGATCATTGAACCAGTACATGACCTCTAACACTGATCCAGTACATGACCTCAAACACTGATCACTGAACCAGTACATGACCTCTAATACTGATCACTGAACCAGTACATGACCTCTAACACTGATCATTGAACCAGTACATGACCTATAAGACTAATCACTGAACCAGTACATGACCTCCAATACTGATCACTGAACCAGTACATGACCTCTAATACTGATCACTGAACCAGTACATGACCTCTAACACTGATCATTGAACCAGTACATGACCTCAAACACTGATCACTGAACCAGTACATGACCTCTAACACTGATCACTGAACCAGTACATGACCTCTAACACTGATCATTGAACCAGTGCATGACCTCAAACACTGACCACTGAACCAGTACATGACCTCAAACACTGATCACTGAACCAGTACATGACCTCTAATACTGATCATTGAACCAGTACATGACCTATAACACTAATCACTGAACCAGTACATGACCTCTAACACTGATCATTGAACCAGTGCATGACCTCAAACACTGACCACTGAACCAGAGCATGACCTCTAATACTGATCACTGAACCAGTACATGACCTGTAACACTGATCACTGAACCAGTGCATGACTTCTAATACTCATTACTAAACCAATGGATGACCTCTAATACTGATCATTGAACCAGTACATGACCTCTAATACTGATCACTGAACCAGTACATGACCTCTAACACTGATCACTGAACCAGTACATGACCTCTAATACTGATCACTGAACCAGTACATGACCTCTAACACTGATCATTGAACCAGTACATGACCTCTAACACTGATCCAGTACATGACCTCAAACACTGATCACTGAACAAGTACATGACCTCTAATACTGATCACTGAACCAGTACATGACCTCTAATACTGATCATTGAACCAGTACATGACCTATAACACTAATCACTGAACCAGTACATGACCTCCAATACTGATCACTGAACCAGTACATGACCTCTAATACTGATCACTGAACCAGTACATGACCTCTAACACTGATCATTGAACCAGTACATGACCTCTAACACTGATCACTGAACCAGTACATGACCTCTAACACTGATCACTGAACCAGTACATGACCTCTAACACTGATCATTGAACCAGTGCATGACCTCAAACACTGACCACTGAACCAGTACATGACCTCTAACACTGATCACTGAACCAGTACATGACCTCTAACACTGATCATTGAACCAGTGCAAGACCTCAAACACTGACCACTGAACCAGAGCATGACCTCTAATACTGATCACTGAACCAGTACATGACCTCTAACACTGATCATTGAACCAGTACATGACCTCTAACACTGATCCAGTACATGACCTCAAACACTGATCACTGAACCAGTACATGACCTCTAATACTGATCACTGAACCAGTACATGACCTCTAATACTGATCATTGAACCAGTACATGACCTATAAGACTAATCACTGAACCAGTACATGACCTCCAATACTGATCACTGAACCAGTACATGACCTCTAATACTGATCACTGAACCAGTACATGACCTCTAACACTGATCATTGAACCAGTACATGACCTCTAACACTGATCACTGAACCAGTACATGACCTCTAACACTGACCACTGAACCAGTACATGACCTCTAACACTGATCATTGAACCAGTGCATGACCTCAAACACTGACCACTGAACCAGTACATGACCTCTAACACTGATCACTGAACCAGTACATGACCTCTAATACTGATCATTGAACCAGTACATGACCTATAACACTAATCACTGAACCAGTACATGACCTCCAATACTGATCACTGAACCAGTACATGACCTCTAATACTGATCACTGAACCAGTACATGACCTCTAACACTGATTACTGAACCAGTACATGACCTCTAACACTGATCATTGAACCAGTGCATGACCTCAAACACTGACCACTGAACCAGTACATGACCTCTAACACTGATCACTGAACCAGTACATGACCTCTAATACTGATCATTGAACCAGTACATGACCTCTAACACTAATCAGTGAACCAGTACATGACCTCCAATACTGATCACTGAACCAGTACATGACCTCTAATACTGATCACTGAACCAGGACATGACCTCTAACACTGATCATTGAACCAGTACATGACCTCTAACACTGATCCAGTACATGACCTCAAACACTGATCACTGAACCAGTACATGACCTCTAATACTGATCACTGAACCAGTACATGACCTCTAACACTGATCATTGAACCAGTACATGACCTATAAGACTAATCACTGAACCAGTACATGACCTCCAATACTGATCACTGAACCAGTACATGACCTCTGATACTGATCACTGAACCAGTACATGACCTCTAACACTGATCATTGAACCAGTACATGACCTCAAACACTGATCACTGAACCAGTACATGACCTCTAACACTGATCACTGAACCAGTACATGACCTCTAACACTGATCATTGAACCAGTGCATGACCTCAAACACTGACCACTGAACCAGTACATGACCTCTAACACTGATCACTGAACCAGTACATGACCTCTAATACTGATCATTGAACCAGTACATGACCTATAACACTAATCACTGAACCAGTACATGACCTCTAACACTGATCATTGAACCAGTGCATGACCTCAAACACTGACCACTGAACCAGAGCATGACCTCTAATACTGATCACTGAACCAGTACATGACCTGTAACACTGATCACTGAACCAGTGCATGACCTTTAATACTCATTACTAAACCAATGGATGACCTCTAATACTGATCATTGAACCAGTACATGACCTCTAATACTGATCACTGAACCAGTACATGACCTCTAACACTGATCACTGAACCAGTACATGACCTCTAATACTGATCACTGAACCAGTACATGACCTCTAACACTGATCATTGAACCAGTACATGACCTCTAACACTGATCCAGTACATGACCTCAAACACTGATCACTGAACAAGTACATGACCTCTAATACTGATCACTGAACCAGTACATGACCTCTAATACTGATCATTGAACCAGTACATGACCTATAACACTAATCACTGAACCAGTACATGACCTCCAATACTGATCACTGAACCAGTACATGACCTGTAATACTGATCACTGAACCAGTACATGACCTCTAACACTGATCATTGAACCAGTACATGACCTCTAACACTGATCACTGAACCAGTACATGACCTCTAACACTGATCACTGAACCAGTACATGACCTCTAACACTGATCACTGAACCAGTACATGACCTCTAACACTGATCATTGAACCAGTGCATGACCTCAAACACTGACCACTGAACCAGTACATGACCTCTAACACTGATCACTGAACCAGTACATGACCTCTAACACTGATCATTGAACCAGTGCAAGACCTCAAACACTGACCACTGAACCAGTACATGACCTCTAACACTGATCACTGAACCAGTACATGACCTCTAACACTGATCATTGAACCAGTGCAAGACCTCAAACACTGACCACTGAACCAGAGCATGACCTCTAATACTGATCACTGAACCAGTACATGACCTCTAACACTGATCATTGAACCAGTACATGACCTCTAACACTGATCCAGTACATGACCTCAAACACTGATCACTGAACCAGTACATGACCTCTAATACTGATCACTGAACCAGTACATGACCTCTAATACTGATCATTGAACCAGTACATGACCTATAAGACTAATCACTGAACCAGTACATGACCTCCAATACTGATCACTGAACCAGTACATGACCTCTAATACTGATCACTGAACCAGTACATGACCTCTAACACTGATCATTGAACCAGTACATGACCTCTAACACTGATCACTGAACCAGTACATGACCTCTAACACTGACCACTGAACCAGTACATGACCTCTAACACTGATCATTGAACCAGTGCATGACCTCAAACACTGACCACTGAACCAGTACATGACCTCTAACACTGATCACTGAACCAGTACATGACCTCTAACACTGATCACTGAACCAGTACATGACCTCTAACACTGATCACTGAACCAGTACATGACCTCTAACACTGATCATTGAACCAGTGCATGACCTCAAACACTGACCACTGAACCAGTACATGACCTCTAACACTGATCCAGTACATGACCTCAAACACTGATCACTGAACAAGTACATGACCTCTAATACTGATCACTGAACCAGTACATGACCTCTAATACTGATCATTGAACCAGTACATGACCAATAACACTAATCACTGAACCAGTACATGACCTCCAATACTGATCACTGAACCAGTACATGACCTCTAATACTGATCACTGAACCAGGACATGACCTCTAACACTGATCATTGAACCAGTACATGACCTCTAACACTGATCCAGTACATGACCTCAAACACTGATCACTGAACCAGTACATGACCTCCAATACTGATCACTGAACCAGTACATGACCTCTAACACTGATCATTGAACCAGTACATGACCTATAAGACTAATCACTGAACCAGTACATGACCTCCAATACTGATCACTGAACCAGTACATGACCTCTGATACTGATCACTGAACCAGTACATGACCTCTAACACTGATCATTGAACCAGTACATGACCTCAAACACTGATCACTGAACCAGTACATGACCTCTAACACTGATCACTGAACCAGTACATGACCTCTAACACTGATCATTGAACCAGTGCATGACCTCAAACACTGACCACTGAACCAGTACATGACCTCTAACACTGATCAGTGAACCAGTACATGACCTCTAACACTGATCATTGAACCAGTACATGACCTATAACACTAATCACTGAACCAGTACATGACCTCTAACACTGATCATTGAACCAGTGCATGACCTCAAACACTGACCACTGAACCAGAGCATGACCTCTAATACTGATCACTGAACCAGTACATGACCTGTAACACTGATCACTGAACCAGTGCATGACCTTTAATACTCATTACTAAACCAATGGATGACCTCTAATACTGATCATTGAACCAGTACATGACCTCTAATACTGATCACTGAACCAGTACATGACCTCTAACACTGATCACTGAACCAGTACATGACCTCTAATACTGATCACTGAACCAGTACATGACCTCTAACACTGATCATTGAACCAGTACATGACCTCTAACACTGATCCAGTACATGACCTCAAACACTGATCACTGAACAAGTACATGACCTCTAATACTGATCACTGAACCAGTACATGACCTCTAATACTGATCATTGAACCAGTACATGACCTATAACACTAATCACTGAACCAGTACATGACCTCCAATACTGATCACTGAACCAGTACATGACCTCTAATACTGATCACTGAACCAGTACATGACCTCTAACACTGATCATTGAACCAGTACATGACCTCTAACACTGATCACTGAACCAGTACATGACCTCTAACACTGATCACTGAACCAGTACATGACCTCTAACACTGATCATTGAACCAGTGCATGACCTCAAACACTGACCACTGAACCAGTACATGACCTCTAACACTGATCACTGAACCAGTACATGACCTCTAACACTGATCATTGAACCAGTGCAAGACCTCAAACACTGACCACTGAACCAGAGCATGACCTCTAATACTGATCACTGAACCAGTACATGACCTCTAACACTGATCATTGAACCAGTAGATGACCTCTAACACTGATCCAGTACATGACCTCAAACACTGATCACTGAACCAGTACATGACCTCTAATGCTGATCACTGAACCAGTACATGACCTCTAATACTGATCATTGAACCAGTACATGACCTATAAGACTAATCACTGAACCAGTACATGACCTCCAATACTGATCACTGAACCAGTACATGACCTCTAATACTGATCACTGAACCAGTACATGACCTCTAACACTGATCATTGAACCAGTACATGACCTCTAACACTGACCACTGAACCAGTACATGACCTCTAACACTGATCATTGAACCAGTGCATGACCTCAAACACTGACCACTGAACCAGTACATGACCTCTAACACTGATCACTGAACCAGTACATGACCTCTAATACTGATCATTGAACCAGTACATGACCTCTAACACTAATCACTGAACCAGTACATGACCTCCAATACTGATCACTGAACCAGTACATGACCTCTAATACTGATCACTGAACCAGTACATGACCTCTAACACTGATCACTGAACCAGTACATGACCTCTAACACTGATCATTGAACCAGTGCATGACCTCAAACACTGACCACTGAACCAGTACATGACCTCTAACACTGATCCAGTACATGACCTCAAACACTGATCACTGAACAAGTACATGACCTCTAATACTGATCACTGAACCAGTACATGACCTCTAATACTGATCATTGAACCAGTACATGACCTATAACACTAATCACTGAACCAGTACATGACCTCCAATACTGATCACTGAACCAGTACATGACCTCTAATACTGATCACTGAACCAGTACATGACCTCTAACACTGATCATTGAACCAGTACATGACCTCTAACACTGATCACTGAACCAGTACATGACCTCTAACACTGATCACTGAACCAGTACATGACCTCTAACACTGATCATTGAACCAGTGCATGACCTCAAACACTGACCACTGAACCAGTACATGACCTCTAACACTGATCACTGAACCAGTACATGACCTCAAACACTGATCATTGAACCAGTGCAAGACCTCAAACACTGACCACTGAACCAGAGCATGACCTCTAATACTGATCACTGAACCAGTACATGACCTCTAACACTGATCATTGAACCAGTACATGACCTCTAACACTGATCCAGTACATGACCTCAAACACTGATCACTGAACCAGTACATGACCTCTAATACTGATCACTGAACCAGTACATGACCTATAATACTGATCATTGAACCAGTACATGACCTATAAGACTAATCACTGAACCAGTACATGACCTCCAACACTGATCACTGAACCAGTACATGACCTCTAATACTGATCACTGAACCAGTACATGACCTCTAACACTGATCATTGAACCAGTACATGACCTCTAACACTGATCACTGAACCAGTACATGACCTCTAACACTGACCACTGAACCAGTACATGACCTCTAACACTGATCATTGAACCAGTGCATGACCTCAAACACTGACCACTGAACCAGTACATGACCTCTAACACTGATCACTGAACCAGTACATGACCTCTAATACTGATCATTGAACCAGTACATGACCTATAACACTAATCACTGAACCAGTACATGACCTCCAATACTGATCACTGAACCAGTACATGACCTCTAATACTGATCACTGAACCAGTACATCACCTCTAACACTGATCACTGAACCAGTACATGACCTCTAACACTGATCATTGAACCAGTGCATGACCTCAAACACTGACCACTGAACCAGTACATGACCTCCAATACTGATCACTGAACCAGTACATGACCTCTAATACTGATCATTGAAACAGAACATGACCTATAACACTAATCACTGAACCAGTACATGACCTCCAATACTGATCACTGAACCAGTACATGACCTCTAATACTGATCACTGAACCAGTACATGACCTCTAACAGTGATCATTGAACCAGTACATGACCTCTAACACTGATCACTGAACCAGTACATGACCTCTAACACTGATCACTGAACCAGTACATGACCTCTAACACTGATCATTGAACCAGTGCATGACCTCAAACACTGACCACTGAACCAGTACATGACCTCTAACACTGATCACTGAACCAGTACATGACCTCTAACACTGATCATTGAACCAGTGCATGACCTCAAACACTGACCACTGAACCAGAGCATGACCTCTAATACTGATCACTGAACCAGTACATGACCTGTAACACTGATCACTGAACCAGTGCATGACCTCTAATACTCACTACTAAACCAATGGATGACCTCTAATACTGATCATTGAACCAGTACATGACCTCTAATACTGATCACTGAACCAGTACATGACCTCTAATACTGATCACTGAACCAGTACATGACCTCTAACACTGATCATTGAACCAGTACATGACCTCTAACACTGATCCAGTACATGACCTCAAACACTGATCACTGAACAAGTACATGACCTCTAATACTGATCACTGAACCAGTACATGACCTCTAATACTGATCATTGAACCAGTACATGACCTATAACACTAATCACTGAACCAGTACATGACCTCCAATACTGATCACTGAACCAGTACATGACCTCTAATACTGATCACTGAACCAGTACATGACCTCTAACACTGATCATTGAACCAGTACATGACCTCTAACACTGATCACTGAACCAGTACATGACCTCTAACACTGATCACTGAACCAGTACATGACCTCTAACACTGATCATTGAACCAGTGCATGACCTCAAACACTGACCACTGAACCAGTACATGACCTCAAACACTGATCACTGAACCAGTACATGACCTCTAACACTGATCATTGAACCAGTGCAAGACCTCAAACACTGACCACTGAACCAGTACATGACCTCTAACACTGATCACTGAACCAGTGCATGACCTCTAACACTCATTACTAAACCAATGGATGACCTCTAATACTGATCATTGAACCAGTACATGACCTCTAACACTGATCACTGAACCAGTACATGACCTCTAACACTGATCACTGAACCAGTACATGACCTCTAACACTGATCATTGAACCAGTACATGACCTCAAACACTGACCACTGAACCAGTGCATGACCTCTAACACTGATCCAGTACATGACCTCTAACACTGATCATTGAACCAGTGCATGACCTCTAACACTGATCACTGAACCAGTACATGACTCTAAAACTGATCACTGAACCAAGGGATGACCTCTAATACTGATCACTGAACCAGTACATGACCTGTAACACTGATCACTGAACCAGTGCATGACCTCTAATACTCATTACCAAACCAATGGATGACCTCTAGTACTGATCATTGAACCAGTACATGACCTGTAACACTGATCACTGAACCAGTGCATGACCTCTAATACTCATTACTAAACCAATGGATGACCTCTAATACTGATCATTGAACCAGTACATGACCTCTAACACTGATCATTGAACCAGTGCAAGACCTCAAACACTGACCACTGAACCAGAGCATGACCTCTAATACTGATCACTGAACCAGTACATGACCTCTAACACTGATCACTGAACCAGTGCATGACCTCTAATACTCATTACTAAACCAATGGATGACCTCTAATACTGATCATTGAACCAGTACATGACCTCTAATACTGATCACTGAACCAGTACATGACCTCTAACACTGATCACTGAACCAGTACATGACCTCTAATACTGATCACTGAACCAGTACATGACCTCTAATACTGATCACTGAACCAGTACATGACCTCTAACACTGATCATTGAACCAGTACATGACCTCTAACACTGATCCAGTACATGACCTCAAACACTGATCACTGAACCAGTACATGACCTCTAACACTGATCATTGAACCAGTACATGACCTCTAACACTGATCCAGTACATGACCTCAAACACTGACCACTGAACCAGTGCATGACCTCTAACACTGATCCAGTACATGACCTCTAACACTGATCATTGAACCAGTGCATGACCTATAACACTGATCACTGAACCAGTACATGACTCTAAAACTGATCACTGAACCAAGGGATGACCTCTAATACTGATCACTGAACCAGTACATGACCTGTAACACTGATCACTGAACCAGTGCATGACCTCTAATACTCATTACCAAACCAATGGATGACCTCTAATACTGATCATTGAACCAGTACATGACCTGTAACACTGATCACTGAACCAGTGCATGACCTCTAATACTCATTACTAAACCAATGGATGACCTCTAATACTGATCATTGAACCAGTACATGACCTCTAATACTGATCACTGAACCAGTACATGACCTCCAATACTGATCACTGAACCAGTACATGAGCTCTAATACTGATCACTGAACCAGTACATGACCTCTAACAGTGATCATTGAACCAGTACATGACCTCTAACACTGATCACTGAACCAGTACATGACCTCTAACACTGATCACTGAACCAGTACATGACCTCTAACACTGATCATTGAACCAGTGCATGACCTCAAACACTGACCACTGAACCAGTACATGACCTCTAACACTGATCACTGAACCAGTACATGACCTCTAACATTGATCATTGAACCAGTGCATGACCTCAAACACTGACCACTGAACCAGAGCATGACCTCTAATACTGATCACTGAACCAGTACATGACCTGTAACACTGATCACTGAACCAGTGCATGACCTCTAATACTCATTACTAAACCAATGGATGACCTCTAATACTGATCATTGAACCAGTACATGACCTCTAATACTGATCACTGAACCAGTACATGACCTCTAACACTGATCACTGAACCAGTACATGACCTCTAATACTGATCACTGAACCAGTACATGACCTCTAACACTGATCATTGAACCAGTACATGACCTCTAACACTGATCCAGTACATGACCTCAAACACTGATCACTGAACAAGTACATGACCTCTAATACTGATCACTGAACCAGTACATGACCTCTAATACTGATCATTGAACCAGTACATGACCTTTAAGACTAATCACTGAACCAGTACATGACCTCCAATACTGATCACTGAACCAGTACATGACCTCTAATATTGATCACTGAACCAGTACATGACCTCTAACACTGATCATTGAACCAGTACATGACCTCTAACACTGATCACTGAACCAGTACATGACCTCTAACACTGATCACTGAACCAGTACATGACCTCTAACACTGATCATTGAACCAGTGCATGACCTCAAACACTGACCACTGAACCAGTACATGACCTCTAACACTGATCATTGAACCAGTACATGACCTCTAACACTGATCATTGAACCAGTGCAAGACCTCAAACACTGACCACTGAACCAGAGCATGACCTCTAATACTGATCACTGAACCAGTACATGACCTGTAACACTGATCACTGAACCAGTGCATGACCTCTAATACTCATTACTAAACCAATGGACGACCTCTAATACTCATCATTGAACCAGTACATGACCTCTAATACTGATCACTGAACCAGTACATGACCTCTAACACTGATCACTGAACCAGTACATGACCTCTAATACTGATCACTGAACCAGTACATGACCTCTAACACTGATCATTGAACCAGTACATGACCTCTAACACTGATCATTGAACCAGTACATGACCTCAAACACTGATCACTGAACCAGTACATGACCTCTAACACTGATCACTGAACCAGTACATGACCTCTAACACTGATCATTGAACCAGTGCATGACCTCAAACACTGACCACTGAACCAGTACATGACCTCTAACACTGATCAGTGAACCAGTACATGACCTCTAACACTGATCATTGAACCAGTACATGACCTATAACACTAATCACTGAACCAGTACATGACCTCTAACACTGATCATTGAACCAGTGCATGACCTCAAACACTGACCACTGAACCAGAGCATGACCTCTAATACTGATCACTGAACCAGTACATGACCTGTAACACTGATCACTGAACCAGTGCATGACCTTTAATACTCATTACTAAACCAATGGATGACCTCTAATACTGATCATTGAACCAGTACATGACCTCTAATACTGATCACTGAACCAGTACATGACCTCTAACACTGATCACTGAACCAGTACATGACCTCTAATACTGATCACTGAACCAGTACATGACCTCTAACACTGATCATTGAACCAGTACATGACCTCTAACACTGATCCAGTACATGACCTCAAACACTGATCACTGAACAAGTACATGACCTCTAATACTGATCACTGAACCAGTACATGACCTCTAATACTGATCATTGAACCAGTACATGACCTATAACACTAATCACTGAACCAGTACATGACCTCCAATACTGATCACTGAACCAGTACATGACCTCTAATACTGATCACTGAACCAGTACATGACCTCTAACACTGATCATTGAACCAGTACATGACCTCTAACACTGATCACTGAACCAGTACATGACCTCTAACACTGATCACTGAACCAGTACATGACCTCTAACACTGATCATTGAACCAGTGCATGACCTCAAACACTGACCACTGAACCAGTACATGACCTCTAACACTGATCACTGAACCAGTACATGACCTCTAACACTGATCATTGAACCAGTGCAAGACCTCAAACACTGACCACTGAACCAGAGCATGACCTCTAATACTGATCACTGAACCAGTACATGACCTCTAACACTGATCATTGAACCAGTACATGACCTCTAACACTGATCCAGTACATGACCTCAAACACTGATCACTGAACCAGTACATGACCTCTAATGCTGATCACTGAACCAGTACATGACCTCTAATACTGATCATTGAACCAGTACATGACCTATAAGACTAATCACTGAACCAGTACATGACCTCCAATACTGATCACTGAACCAGTACATGACCTCTAATACTGATCACTGAACCAGTACATGACCTCTAACACTGATCATTGAACCAGTACATGACCTCTAACACTGACCACTGAACCAGTACATGACCTCTAACACTGATCATTGAACCAGTGCATGACCTCAAACACTGACCACTGAACCAGTACATGACCTCTAACACTGATCACTGAACCAGTACATGACCTCTAATACTGATCATTGAACCAGTACATGACCTCTAACACTAATCACTGAACCAGTACATGACCTCCAATACTGATCACTGAACCAGTACATGACCTCTAATACTGATCACTGAACCAGTACATGACCTCTAACACTGATCACTGAACCAGTACATGACCTCTAACACTGATCATTGAACCAGTGCATGACCTCAAACACTGACCACTGAACCAGTACATGACCTCTAACACTGATCCAGTACATGACCTCAAACACTGATCACTGAACAAGTACATGACCTCTAATACTGATCACTGAACCAGTACATGACCTCTAATACTGATCATTGAACCAGTACATGACCTATAACACTAATCACTGAACCAGTACATGACCTCCAATACTGATCACTGAACCAGTACATGACCTCTAATACTGATCACTGAACCAGTACATGACCTCTAACACTGATCATTGAACCAGTACATGACCTGTAACACTGATCACTGAACCAGTACATGACCTCTAACACTGATCACTGAACCAGTACATGACCTCTAACACTGATCATTGAACCAGTGCATGACCTCAAACACTGACCACTGAACCAGTACATGACCTCTAACACTGATCACTGAACCAGTACATGACCTCAAACACTGATCATTGAACCAGTGCAAGACCTCAAACACTGACCACTGAACCAGAGCATGACCTCTAATACTGATCACTGAACCAGTACATGACCTCTAACACTGATCATTGAACCAGTACATGACCTCTAACACTGATCCAGTACATGACCTCAAACACTGATCACTGAACCAGTACATGACCTCTAATACTGATCACTGAACCAGTACATGACCTATAATACTGATCATTGAACCAGTACATGACCTATAAGACTAATCACTGAACCAGTACATGACCTCCAACACTGATCACTGAACCAGTACATGACCTCTAATACTGATCACTGAACCAGTACATGACCTCTAACACTGATCATTGAACCAGTACATGACCTCTAACACTGATCACTGAACCAGTACATGACCTCTAACACTGACCACTGAACCAGTACATGACCTCTAACACTGATCATTGAACCAGTGCATGACCTCAAACACTGACCACTGAACCAGTACATGACCTCTAACACTGATCACTGAACCAGTACATGACCTCTAATACTGATCATTGAACCAGTACATGACCTATAACACTAATCACTGAACCAGTACATGACCTCCAATACTGATCACTGAACCAGTACATGACCTCTAATACTGATCATTGAAACAGAACATGACCTATAACACTAATCACTGAACCAGTACATGACCTCCAATACTGATCACTGAACCAGTACATGACCTCTAATACTGATCACTGAACCAGTACATGACCTCTAACAGTGATCATTGAACCAGTACATGACCTCTAACACTGATCACTGAACCAGTACATGACCTCTAACACTGATCACTGAACCAGTACATGACCTCTAACACTGATCATTGAACCAGTGCATGACCTCAAACACTGACCACTGAACCAGTACATGACCTCTAACACTGATCACTGAACCAGTACATGACCTCTAACACTGATCATTGAACCAGTGCATGACCTCAAACACTGACCACTGAACCAGAGCATGACCTCTAATACTGATCACTGAACCAGTACATGACCTGTAACACTGATCACTGAACCAGTGCATGACCTCTAATACTCACTACTAAACCAATGGATGACCTCTAATACTGATCATTGAACCAGTACATGACCTCTAATACTGATCACTGAACCAGTACATGACCTCTAATACTGATCACTGAACCAGTACATGACCTCTAACACTGATCATTGAACCAGTACATGACCTCTAACACTGATCCAGTACATGACCTCAAACACTGATCACTGAACAAGTACATGACCTCTAATACTGATCACTGAACCAGTACATGACCTCTAATACTGATCATTGAACCAGTACATGACCTATAACACTAATCACTGAACCAGTACATGACCTCCAATACTGATCACTGAACCAGTACATGACCTCTAATACTGATCACTGAACCAGTACATGACCTCTAACACTGATCATTGAACCAGTACATGACCTCTAACACTGATCACTGAACCAGTACATGACCTCTAACACTGATCACTGAACCAGTACATGACCTCTAACACTGATCATTGAACCAGTGGATGACCTCAAACACTGACCACTGAACCAGTACATGACCTCAAACACTGATCACTGAACCAGTACATGACCTCTAACACTGATCATTGAACCAGTGCAAGACCTCAAACACTGACCACTGAACCAGTACATGACCTCTAACACTGATCACTGAACCAGTGCATGACCTCTAACACTCATTACTAAACCAATGGATGACCTCTAATACTGATCATTGAACCAGTACATGACCTCTAACACTGATCACTGAACCAGTACATGACCTCTAACACTGATCACTGAACCAGTACATGACCTCTAACACTGATCATTGAACCAGTACATGACCTCAAACACTGACCACTGAACCAGTGCATGACCTCTAACACTGATCCAGTACATGACCTCTAACACTGATCATTGAACCAGTGCATGACCTCTAACACTGATCACTGAACCAGTACATGACTCTAAAACTGATCACTGAACCAAGGGATGACCTCTAATACTGATCACTGAACCAGTACATGACCTGTAACACTGATCACTGAACCAGTGCATGACCTCTAATACTCATTACCAAACCAATGGATGACCTCTAGTACTGATCATTGAACCAGTACATGACCTGTAACACTGATCACTGAACCAGTGCATGACCTCTAATACTCATTACTAAACCAATGGATGACCTCTAATACTGATCATTGAACCAGTACATGACCTCTAACACTGATCATTGAACCAGTGCAAGACCTCAAACACTGACCACTGAACCAGAGCATGACCTCTAATACTGATCACTGAACCAGTACATGACCTCTAACACTGATCACTGAACCAGTGCATGACCTCTAATACTCATTACTAAACCAATGGATGACCTCTAATACTGATCATTGAACCAGTACATGACCTCTAATACTGATCACTGAACCAGTACATGACCTCTAACACTGATCACTGAACCAGTACATGACCTCTAATACTGATCACTGAACCAGTACATGACCTCTAATACTGATCACTGAACCAGTACATGACCTCTAACACTGATCATTGAACCAGTACATGACCTCTAACACTGATCCAGTACATGACCTCAAACACTGATCACTGAACCAGTACATGACCTCTAACACTGATCATTGAACCAGTACATGACCTCTAACACTGATCCAGTACATGACCTCAAACATTGACCACTGAACCAGTGCATGACCTCTAACACTGATCCAGTACATGACCTCTAACACTGATCATTGAACCAGTGCATGACCTATAACACTGATCACTGAACCAGTACATGACTCTAAAACTGATCACTGAACCAAGGGATGACCTCTAATACTGATCACTGAACCAGTACATGACCTGTAACACTGATCACTGAACCAGTGCATGACCTCTAATACTCATTACCAAACCAATGGATGACCTCTAATACTGATCATTGAACCAGTACATGACCTGTAACACTGATCACTGAACCAGTGCATGACCTCTAATACTCATTACTAAACCAATGGATGACCTCTAATACTGATCATTGAACCAGTACATGACCTCTAATACTGATCACTGAACCAGTACATGACCTCCAATACTGATCACTGAACCAGTACATGAGCTCTAATACTGATCACTGAACCAGTACATGACCTCTAACAGTGATCATTGAACCAGTACATGACCTCTAACACTGATCACTGAACCAGTACATGACCTCTAACACTGATCACTGAACCAGTACATGACCTCTAACACTGATCATTGAACCAGTGCATGACCTCAAACACTGACCACTGAACCAGTACATGACCTCTAACACTGATCACTGAACCAGTACATGACCTCTAACATTGATCATTGAACCAGTGCATGACCTCAAACACTGACCACTGAACCAGAGCATGACCTCTAATACTGATCACTGAACCAGTACATGACCTGTAACACTGATCACTGAACCAGTGCATGACCTCTAATACTCATTACTAAACCAATGGATGACCTCTAATACTGATCATTGAACCAGTACATGACCTCTAATACTGATCACTGAACCAGTACATGACCTCTAACACTGATCACTGAACCAGTACATGACCTCTAATACTGATCACTGAACCAGTACATGACCTCTAACACTGATCATTGAACCAGTACATGACCTCTAACACTGATCCAGTACATGACCTCAAACACTGATCACTGAACAAGTACATGACCTCTAATACTGATCACTGAACCAGTACATGACCTCTAATACTGATCATTGAACCAGTACATGACCTTTAAGACTAATCACTGAACCAGTACATGACCTCCAATACTGATCACTGAACCAGTACATGACCTCTAATATTGATCACTGAACCAGTACATGACCTCTAACACTGATCATTGAACCAGTACATGACCTCTAACACTGATCACTGAACCAGTACATGACCTCTAATACTGATCACTGAACCAGTACATGACCTCTAACACTGATCATTGAACCAGTGCATGACCTCAAACACTGACCACTGAACCAGTACATGACCTCTAACACTGATCATTGAACCAGTACATGACCTCTAACACTGATCATTGAACCAGTGCAAGACCTCAAACACTGACCACTGAACCAGAGCATGACCTCTAATACTGATCACTGAACCAGTACATGACCTGTAACACTGATCACTGAACCAGTGCATGACCTCTAATACTCATTACTAAACCAATGGACGACCTCTAATACTCATCATTGAACCAGTACATGACCTCTAATACTGATCACTGAACCAGTACATGACCTCTAACACTGATCACTGAACCAGTACATGACCTCTAATACTGATCACTGAACCAGTACATGACCTCTAACACTGATCATTGAACCAGTACATGACCTCAAACACTGACCACTGAACCAGTGCATGACCTCTAACACTGATCCAGTACATGACCTCTAACACTGATCATTGAACCAGTGCATGACCTCTAACACTGATCACTGAACCAGTACATGACTCTAAAACTGATCACTGAACCAAGGGATGACCTCTAATACTGATCACTGAACCAGTACATGACCTGTAACACTGATCACTGAACCAGTGCATGACCTCTAATACTCATTACTAAACCAATGGATGACCTCTAATACTGATCATTGAACCAGTACATGACCTCTAACACTGATCATTGAACCAGTGCAAGACCTCAAACACTGACCACTGAACCAGTACATGACCTCTAATACTGATCACTGAACCAGTACATGACCTCTAACACTGATCATTGAACCAGTACATGACCTCAAACACTGACCACTGAACCAGTGCATGACCTCTAACACTGATCCAGTACATGACCTCTAACACTGATCATTGAACCAGTGCATGACCTCTAACACTGATCACTGAACCAGTACATGACTCTAAAACTGATCACTGAACCAAGGGATGACCTCTAATACTGATCACTGAACCAGTACATGACCTGTAACACTGATCACTGAACCAGTGCATGACCTCTAATACTCATTACTAAACCAATGGATGACCTCTAATACTGATCATTGAACCAGTACATGACCTCTAACACTGATCATTGAACCAGTGCAAGACCTCAAACACTGACCACTGAACCAGAGCATGACCTCTAATACTGATCACTGAACCAGTACATGACCTGTAACACTGATCACTGAACCAGTGCATGACCTTTAATACTCATTACTAAACCAATGGATGACCTCTAATACTGATCATTGAACCAGTACATGACCTCTAATACTGATCACTGAACCAGTACATGACCTCTAACACTGATCACTGAACCAGTACATGACCTCTAATACTGATCACTGAACCAGTACATGACCTCTAATACTGATCACTGAACCAGTACATGACCTCTAACACTGATCATTGAACCAGTACATGACCTCTAACACTGATCCAGTACATGACCTCAAACACTGATCACTGAACCAGTACATGACCTCTAACACTGATCATTGAACCAGTACATGACCTCTAACACTGATCCAGTACATGACCTCAAACACTGACCACTGAACCAGTGCATGACCTCAAACACTGATCCAGTACATGACCTCTAACACTGATCATTGAACCAGTGCATGACCTCTAACACTGATCACTGAACCAGTACATGACTCTAAAACTGATCACTGAACCAAGGGATGACCTCTAATACTGATCACTGAACCAGTACATGACCTGTAACACTGATCACTGAACCAGTGCATGACCTCTAATACTCATTACCAAACCAATGGATGACCTCTAATACTGATCATTGAACCAGTACATGACCTGTAACACTGATCACTGAACCAGTGCATGACCTCTAATACTCATTACTAAACCAATGGATGACCTCTAATACTGATCATTGAACCAGTACATGACCTCTAATACTGATCACTGAACCAGTACATGCCCTCTAACACTGATCACTGAACCAGTACATGACCTCTAATACTGATCACTGAACCAGTACATGACCTCTAACACTGATCATTGAACCAGTACATGACCTCTAACACTGATCCAGTACATGACCTCAAACACTGATCACTGAACCAGTACATGACCTCTAATACTGATCACTGAACCAGTACATGACCTCTAATACTGATCATTGAACCAGTACATGACCTATAAGACTAATCACTGAACCAGTACATGACCTCCAATACTGATCACTGAACCAGTACATGACCTCTAATACTGATCACTGAACCAGTACATGACCTCTAACACTGATCATTGAACCAGTACATGACCTCTAACACTGATCACTGAACCAGTACATGACCTCTAACACTGATCACTGAACCAGTACATGACCTCTAACACTGATCATTGAACCAGTGCATGACCTCAAACACTGACCACTGAACCAGTACATGACCTCTAACACTGATCACTGAACCAGTACATGACCTCTAACACTAATCACTGAACCAGTGCAAGACCTCAAACACTGACCACTGAACCAGAGCATGACCTCTAAAACTGATCACTGAACCAGTACATGACCTGTAACACTGATCACTGAACCAGTGCATGACCTCTAGTACTCATTACTAAACCAATGGATGACCTCTAATACTGATCATTGAACCAGTACATGACCTCTAATACTGATCACTGAACCAGTACATGACCTCTAACACTGATCACTGAACCAATACATGACCTCTAATACTGATCACTGAACCAGTACATGACCTCTAATACTGATCACTGAACCAGTACATGACCTCTAACACTGATCATTGAACCAGTACATGACCTCTAACACTGATCCAGTACATGACCTCTAACACTGATCACTGAACCAGTACATGACCTCTAACACTGATCATTGAACAAGTACATGACCTCAAACACTGACCACTGAACCAGTGCATGACCGCTAACACTGATCCAGTACATGACCTCTAACACTGATCATTGAACCAGTGCATGACCTCTAACACTGATCACTGAACCAGTACATGACTCTAAAACTGATCACTGAACCAAGGGATGACCTCTAATACTGATCACTGAACCAGTACATGACCTGTAACACTGATCACTGAACCAGTGCATGACCTCTAATACTCATTACCAAACCAATGGATGACCTCTAATACTGATCATTGAACCAGTACATGACCTGTAACACTGATCACTGAACCAGTGCATGACCTCTAATACTCATTACCAAACCAATGGATGACCTCTAATACTGATCATTGAACCAGTACATGACCTGTAACACTGATCACTGAACCAGTGCATGACCTCTAATACTCATTACTAAACCAATGGATGACCTCTAATACTGATCATTGAACCAGTACATGACCTCTAATACTGATCATTGAACCAGTGCAAGACCTCAAACACTGACCACTGAACCAGAGCATGACCTCTAATACTGATCACTGAACCAGTACATGACCTGTAACACTGATCACTGAACCAGTGCATGACCTCTAATACTCATTACTAAACCAATGGATGACCTCTAATACTGATCATTGAACCAGTACATGACCTCTAATACTGATCACTGAACCAGTACATGACCTCTAACACTGATCACTGAACCAGTACATGACCTCTAATACTGATCACTGAACCAGTACATGACCTCTAATACTGATCACTGAACCAGTACATGACCTCTAACACTGATCATTGAACCAGTACATGACCTCTAACACTGATCCAGTACATGACCTCAAACACTGATCACTGAACCAGTACATGACCTCTAACACTGATCATTGAACCAGTACATGACCTCAAACACTGACCACTGAACCAGTGCATGACCTCTAACACTGATCCAGTACATGACCTCTAACACTGATCATTGAACCAGTGCATGACCTCTAACACTGATCACTGAACCAGTACATGACTCTAAAACTGATCACTGAACCAAGGGATGACCTCTAATACTGATCACTGAACCAGTACATGACCTGTAACACTGATCACTGAACCAGTGCATGACCTCTAATACTCATTACCAAACCAATGGATGACCTCTAATACTGATCATTGAACCAGTACATGACCTGTAACACTGATCACTGAACCAGTGCATGACCTCTAATACTCATCACTAAACCAATGGATGACCTCTAATACTGATCATTGAACCAGTACATGACCTCTAATACTGATCACTGAACCAGTACATGACCTCTAACACTGATCACTGAACCAGTACATGACCTCTAATACTGATCACTGAACCAGTACATGACCTCTAACACTGATCATTGAACCAGTACATGACCTCTAACACTGATCCAGTACATGACCTCAAACACTGATCACTGAACCAGTACATGACCTCCAATACTGATCACTGAACCAGTACATGACCTCTAATACTGATCATTGAACCAGTACATGACCTATAACACTAATCACTGAACCAGTACATGACCTCCAATACTGATCACTGAACCAGTACATGACCTCTAACACTGATCACTGAACCAGTACATGACCTGTAATACTGATCACTGAACCAGAGCATGACCTCTAATACTGATCACTGAACCAGTACATGACCTCTAACACTGATCACTGAACCAGTACATGACCTCTAACACTGATCATTGAACCAGTGCATGACCTCAAACACTGACCACTGAACCAGTACATGACCTCTAACACTGATCACTGAACCAGTACATGACCTCTAACACTGATCATTGAACCAGTGCAAGACCTCAAACACTGACCACTGAACCAGAGCATGACCTCTAATACTGATCACTGAACCAGTACATGACCTGTAACACTGATCACTGAACCAGTGCATGACCTCTAATACTCATTACTAAACCAATGGATGACCTCTAATACTGATCATTGAACCAGTACATGACCTCTAATACTGATCACTGAACCAGTACATGACCTCTAACACTGATCACTGAACCAGTACATGACCTCTAATACTGATCACTGAACCAGTACATGACCTCTAACACTGATCATTGAACCAGTACATGACCTCTAACACTGATCCAGTACATGACCTCAAACACTGATCACTGAACAAGTACATGACCTCTAATACTGATCACTGAACCAGTACATGACCTCTAATACTGATCATTGAACCAGTACATGACCTTTAAGACTAATCACTGAACCAGTACATGACCTCCAATACTGATCACTGAACCAGTACATGACCTCTAATACTGATCACTGAACCAGTACATGACCTCTAACACTGATCATTGAACCAGTACATGACCTCTAACACTGATCACTGAACCAGTACATGACCTCTAACACTGATCACTGAACCAGTACATGACCTCTAACACTGATCATTGAACCAGTGCATGACCTCAAACACTGACCACTGAACCAGTACATGACCTCTAACACTGATCATTGAACCAGTACATGACCTCTAACACTGATCATTGAACCAGTGCAAGACCTCAAACACTGACCACTGAACCAGAGCATGACCTCTAATACTGATCACTGAACCAGTACATGACCTGTAACACTGATCACTGAACCAGTGCATGACCTCTAATACTCATTACTAAACCAATGGATGACCTCTAATACTGATCATTGAACCAGTACATGACCTCTAATACTGATCACTGAACCAGTACATGACCTCTAACACTGATCACTGAACCAGTACATGACCTCTAATACTGATCACTGAACCAGTACATGACCTCTAACACTGATCATTGAACCAGTACATGACCTCAAACACTGACCACTGAACCAGTGCATGACCTCTAACACTGATCCAGTACATGACCTCTAACACTGATCATTGAACCAGTGCATGACCTCTAACACTGATCACTGAACCAGTACATGACTCTAAAACTGATCACTGAACCAAGGGATGACCTCTAATACTGATCACTGAACCAGTACATGACCTGTAACACTGATCACTGAACCAGTGCATGACCTCTAATACTCATTACCAAACCAATGGATGACCTCTAATACTGATCATTGAACCAGTACATGACCTGTAACACTGATCACTGAACCAGTGCATGACCTCTAATACTCATTACTAAACCAATGGATGACCTCTAATACTGATCATTGAACCAGTACATGACCTCTAACACTGATCATTGAACCAGTGCAAGACCTCAAACACTGACCACTGAACCAGAGCATGACCTCTAATACTGATCACTGAACCAGTACATGACCTGTAACACTGATCACTGAACCAGTGCATGACCTTTAATACTCATTACTAAACCAATGGATGACCTCTAATACTGATCATTGAACCAGTACATGACCTCTAATACTGATCACTGAACCAGTACATGACCTCTAACACTGATCACTGAACCAGTACATGACCTCTAATACTGATCACTGAACCAGTACATGACCTCTAATACTGATCACTGAACCAGTACATGACCTCTAACACTGATCATTGAACCAGTACATGACCTCTAACACTGATCCAGTACATGACCTCAAACACTGATCACTGAACCAGTACATGACCTCTAACACTGATCATTGAACCAGTACATGACCTCTAACACTGATCCAGTACATGACCTCAAACACTGACCACTGAACCAGTGCATGACCTCAAACACTGATCCAGTACATGACCTCTAACACTGATCATTGAACCAGTGCATGACCTCTAACACTGATCACTGAACCAGTACATGACTCTAAAACTGATCACTGAACCAAGGGATGACCTCTAATACTGATCACTGAACCAGTACATGACCTGTAACACTGATCACTGAACCAGTGCATGACCTCTAATACTCATTACCAAACCAATGGATGACCTCTAATACTGATCATTGAACCAGTACATGACCTGTAACACTGATCACTGAACCAGTGCATGACCTCTAATACTCATTACTAAACCAATGGATGACCTCTAATACTGATCATTGAACCAGTACATGACCTCTAATACTGATCACTGAACCAGTACATGCCCTCTAACACTGATCACTGAACCAGTACATGACCTCTAATACTGATCACTGAACCAGTACATGACCTCTAACACTGATCATTGAACCAGTACATGACCTCTAACACTGATCCAGTACATGACCTCAAACACTGATCACTGAACCAGTACATGACCTCTAATACTGATCACTGAACCAGTACATGACCTCTAATACTGATCATTGAACCAGTACATGACCTATAAGACTAATCACTGAACCAGTACATGACCTCCAATACTGATCACTGAACCAGTACATGACCTCTAATACTGATCACTGAACCAGTACATGACCTCTAACACTGATCATTGAACCAGTACATGACCTCTAACACTGATCACTGAACCAGTACATGACCTCTAACACTGATCACTGAACCAGTACATGACCTCTAACACTGATCATTGAACCAGTGCATGACCTCAAACACTGACCACTGAACCAGTACATGACCTCTAACACTGATCACTGAACCAGTACATGACCTCTAACACTGATCATTGAACCAGTGCAAGACCTCAAACACTGACCACTGAACCAGAGCATGACCTCTAAAACTGATCACTGAACCAGTACATGACCTGTAACACTGATCACTGAACCAGTGCATGACCTCTAGTACTCATTACTAAACCAATGGATGACCTCTAATACTGATCATTGAACCAGTACATGACCTCTAATACTGATCACTGAACCAGTACATGACCTCTAACACTGATCACTGAACCAATACATGACCTCTAATACTGATCACTGAACCAGTACATGACCTCTAATACTGATCACTGAACCAGTACATGACCTCTAACACTGATCATTGAACCAGTACATGACCTCTAACACTGATCCAGTACATGACCTCTAACACTGATCACTGAACCAGTACATGACCTCTAACACTGATCATTGAACAAGTACATGACCTCAAACACTGACCACTGAACCAGTGCATGACCGCTAACACTGATCCAGTACATGACCTCTAACACTGATCATTGAACCAGTGCATGACCTCTAACACTGATCACTGAACCAGTACATGACTCTAAAACTGATCACTGAACCAAGGGATGACCTCTAATACTGATCACTGAACCAGTACATGACCTGTAACACTGATCACTGAACCAGTGCATGACCTCTAATACTCATTACCAAACCAATGGATGACCTCTAATACTGATCATTGAACCAGTACATGACCTGTAACACTGATCACTGAACCAGTGCATGACCTCTAATACTCATTACCAAACCAATGGATGACCTCTAATACTGATCATTGAACCAGTACATGACCTGTAACACTGATCACTGAACCAGTGCATGACCTCTAATACTCATTACTAAACCAATGGATGACCTCTAATACTGATCATTGAACCAGTACATGACCTCTAACACTGATCATTGAACCAGTGCAAGACCTCAAACACTGACCACTGAACCAGAGCATGACCTCTAATACTGATCACTGAACCAGTACATGACCTCTAACACTGATCACTGAACCAGTGCATGACCTCTAATACTCATTACTAAACCAATGGATGACCTCTAATACTGATCATTGAACCAGTACATGACCTCTAATACTGATCACTGAACCAGTACATGACCTCTAACACTGATCACTGAACCAGTACATGACCTCTAATACTGATCACTGAACCAGTACATGACCTCTAATACTGATCACTGAACCAGTACATGACCTCTTACACTGATCACTGAACCAGTACATGACCTCTAACACTGATACAGTACATGACCTCAAACACTGATCACTGAACCAGTACATGACCTCTAACACTGATCATTGAACCAGTACATGACCTCAAACACTGACCACTGAACCAGTGCATGACCTCTAACACTGATCCAGTACATGACCTCTAACACTGATCATTGAACCAGTGCATGACCTCTAACACTGATCACTGAACCAGTACATGACTCTAAAACTGATCACTGAACCAAGGGATGACCTCTAATACTGATCACTGAACCAGTACATGACCTGTAACACTGATCACTGAACCAGTGCATGACCTCTAATACTCATTACCAAACCAATGGATGACCTCTAATACTGATCATTGAACCAGTACATGACCTGTAACACTGATCACTGAACCAGTGCATGACCTCTAATACTCATCACTAAACCAATGGATGACCTCTAATACTGATCATTGAACCAGTACATGACCTCTAATACTGATCACTGAACCAGTACATGACCTCTAACACTGATCACTGAACCAGTACATGACCTCTAATACTGATCACTGAACCAGTACATGACCTCTAACACTGATCATTGAACCAGTACATGACCTCTAACACTGATCCAGTACATGACCTCAAACACTGATCACTGAACCAGTACATGACCTCCAATACTGATCACTGAACCAGTACATGACCTCTAATACTGATCATTGAACCAGTACATGACCTATAACACTAATCACTGAACCAGTACATGACCTCCAATACTGATCACTGAACCAGTACATGACCTCTAACACTGATCACTGAACCAGTACATGACCTGTAATACTGATCACTGAACCAGAGCATGACCTCTAATACTGATCACTGAACCAGTACATGACCTCTAACACTGATCACTGAACCAGTACATGACCTCTAACACTGATCATTGAACCAGTGCATGACCTCAAACACTGACCACTGAACCAGTACATGACCTCTAACACTGATCACTGAACCAGTACATGACCTCTAACACTGATCATTGAACCAGTGCAAGACCTCAAACACTGACCACTGAACCAGAGCATGACCTCTAATACTGATCACTGAACCAGTACATGACCTGTAACACTGATCACTGAACCAGTGCATGACCTCTAATACTCATTACTAAACCAATGGATGACCTCTAATACTCATCATTGAACCAGTACATGACCTCTAATACTGATCACTGAATCAGTACATGACCTCTAACACTGATCACTGAACCAGTACATGACCTCTAATACTGATCACTGAACCAGTACATGACCTCTAATACTGATCACTGAACCAGTACATGACCTCTAACACTGATCATTGAACCAGTACATGACCTCTAACACTGATCCAGTACATGACCTCAAACACTGATCACTGAACCAGTACATGACCTCTAACACTGATCATTGAACCAGTACATGACCTCAAACACTGACCACTGAACCAGTGCATGACCTCTAACACTGATCCAGTACATGACCTCTAACACTGATCATTGAACCAGTGCATGACCTCTAACACTGATCACTGAACCAGTACATGACTCTAAAACTGATCACTGAACCAAGGGATGACCTCTAATACTGATCACTGAACCAGTACATGACCTGTAACACTGATCACTGAACCAGTGCATGACCTCTAATACTCATTACCAAACCAATGGATGACCTCTAATACTGATCATTGAACCAGTACATGACCTCTAACACTGATCACACACATGCAATAAATGACCAGTTCCCACATCAATCAACAGAACAAATGACCCATCCCTACCACATGCACATTACACCTTTTAGCTAAAATGGGTAGAGTGATTATTAAAATGACTGTGCGTTATCAGAAATGAGCGTGCCAGTGTAACTCATAACATAATGTCTGCATAATGCTTGATGACGGGCCATTAAAAAGCCTGTTAATAGGTGATGTCATATGTAGCTCACCTATGGCTGGTTAGATGTGGAACTTCATTACTGGTGATATTTCTGATTCACATTCATCACATGTACATGTGCCATTATGCATTTTCTTGGTGCTGCCAACCATAACAATTGTACCATAAATTACAACAGACAGCAATGAAGACATCGACTGGAACTCTAACGTTGCTCACAACATGATAACAAATGGCTGGTAGTATGGGCACAGGTCAAGGTCAAATGTCATAACTCTCAGTGGTGATGTTTCCCGTTTTGTTCTATGACAATTCCGTACTTGTAAAAAGTGTGTAAGTGACCTCTGTTGTTTGTTGTCAGCAGTAAATGCTTCAAAACCAGTGTGGTTGATTTTATTCTTATTTTATTTGAAATTCTATCAATTTCAGCTACAATAATGGTTATGCTGTTTTTCAGGGCACTACCATTTGCAGAATCCTCGGTCTTTTCAACTGGCTTCCTTCGTCTGGCAGTTAATGATAGACCTCATGCTCCTGCAAGTAATAGTGCATTGAAAAGATAGGCCTACCCATATAATATTACTTTACATCACTGAGTTGGGTTGGACAGGGACTTACCTTGAACTCTGTTTGCTGTGTCTGCATGTCCATCATTCAGCAGCTTGCTGACTAGCTCTGACAGGGAGCCAAGTTTGATATGTCTCTGGATAAATGGTACAGCAACAAAGTTGTCAAGGTAACACAACAATTCCCCAGCAACTGACCACACCTGTTTGGCCAGCAGCAGTTGCAGACACCGCTCCACTGGAAGGAGATGCAGGCGGCACAGGGACTGGTCCGCCAGGAAGATGTAAATCTCTGTCCCACTTGTCACCATGTCCCTCACACCTGCAAATGATAGTGGAGTGAGTGAGTAAGACATCAGAGATAGAGAGTGAAATAGTAGAGAAAAGAATGTGAACCAGTCTGGAGTGATTAGTGAAGTAAATGGAATGTAAACATTGCTGCATGTAAGTAAACAAGTCTAGGCCAAACAAAAAAGTAAATGGTAGCAAGAGATGAAACTCAGCTTGCTAGAAGACAACTTCCATCCATCATTCAGTCTACTTTACCCCAAACTGAGAAAAATCCTATGGAATGTGCCATAATATATACTAGGGATTAATGTTGGACTTACTGGCATGCTGTTCAGTCCACAGAATGATCCTGACACGTACCGGATCAAACACATACACCCGTTGATTAGACCATGTTATTAGATATGGACTGCAACATGAAATAACATTTAAACTCTTTAGTGTTCAAGCAATAGACAAAAAACATTGTGGAGCACTGAGTGGAAACTAGTGACAAGTGACAATATCAGTAAACTGTCTGTAATTATTGCATATGACTCAAAACTTTGCTGCCAGACAATTATGAAATGAAATAAAATAATCAATTTGCCACTTCCTTAGCCTTGATTTTCAGAGCTCTCTTAGCGCTAAGATAGTTGTAAGGTAATGGTAATGTATGCCTCTTATAACTATTGTAGCGTTAAGACAGCTTTGAAAATCTCTTATGAGTATGCTCTGAACTTGCATCCCTGGTAGGTGATGTCAGCCATGTCTTGCATGCTGCTGTAAATACGCAGAAAAGAAGGGTAGGCACCTTGAAAAGATTAGCAAGCATTTATTCACAGTAGTACAGAATACAAATATAGAAACATATTTGGTCAGATGTCCATATCATCAGAAACAAATTAATTGACATGTAAATTAGCATGTGGCCATATTGTGAGATTCCGTAAGTAAACAGTAAGTAGAAAACAGTACACACCCAAGCCTGCAGAGTTTGTTGAAGCCGACAGACTGAGTGTTGTAGACATGGGAGGGGTCAGCAAATTTCACCACATGGTCGCTACAACACCCAACAATGGTCATGTTACTGGTCAGTCACTGTTTTCATCTGTTTTGAAATGGTTATGGATGTTTGGCTTTTTGTATGGTAGGAATATGACGATAAATCTTCGATTTGATGTTAAACCAATTGGGTCCTTAATTCCTTTCTCATGACGTGAGAAATGCAAGTTGCGAAAAAATGAAATCTTATAAAGGTAAGAATTCATGTTTATGGAACGGTCATGGTAAAGTGACCTAATGATCCCAGATGAGATGATGTCATGCAATTTGACGTCCATATGAAACGTTCGCACAAACACCCCCACAGTGCAGAAAAAACATATTTTGAGCACATGCATTGACGATTCTGGAAGGAAAGCATGTATTTCAACCTGATGTATGCTTTATATAGGTTGGTGTCAGAAAACAGTTTAGTATTGACGCTAGATGTACACCCCTCAAAAATGATACCTAGATTAACGACAAGATGAACTTTCTGACTGAGAATAATATTATCGTTCTTCCATGCCTGTCTCTTTCCCTGGATATGACTCCGACTGACACATTCATGGACGGACTTGGACACAACATGGCTGCAGGCAGACAGCCGCGCACACATGCACAATTGGAATCGAAACTGGTGTTGAGTGGAACCACATTCCTCAGGCATTCTTTCAGACTCAATGAGACAGCATTTTATTGCACAGCCTGTGTGCAAGCTCAAGGTGGCAATATACGCTGCTAATGAGACTCATATTTCAAGTTCAGGGGTATCTCCATTTGACAGACTGTGATCAATTTGAACTTATTGCAATTCAATGTAAGCAATAACTTTCAGCTGTTAAATTGACAGTGTTTTCTACAGAAAAAATGATTAGATATAATTTTGGTTGTTTCTATTAAAAAACTTGACAAAAGTCAGACTTGCATTTCTTTTGCAGTTCAGTATATTATGCATGGATCCAGTTTATTTCATATTTATTGTGAACCAGGGTGATTAAAATGGCTCAGCAAAACACTGTGGTATGCATCACAACACATGAATACTAGTTGCACTGCAAAAATCATGCTATTACCCATCTCTAACTACCATAGAAACAAGCATGGAATAAAGTATAGTGAATCTACAGATTGCAGGAACTCACTGGAACTTGATGACTGGTAGAGGGGGTATTGCCAGCAGCTGTTTGAACTGATGGGTGTTGAGAACATTGGCATCAAAGTCAACCTGAAGCAGAAACACTGTGTGAGGAGAGATCAACACTTGCTACTACAACTGCCAAAGGAAAGAGGGGGACAGCTGGACCAGTTGACTGATATTCTTAAAGGCATTGTAATGCAGATTTCCATCCTTTCAACATTTTAGCTCTGTGTGTGAAATTGGGTTAAAATTTCAGCTCTGGCTTTGTATAAGCCTGAGGCCTCAAGTAAATTTGGGCTTTACTCACAAGGGACATACCATGATATGGAACACTGTTCAAAGTGGCAGTAAACTCACTCAGACACTCATTGAAATAAGGACTAAATCCATGCCTATTTGAATAGTTACATAGAAGTACATAAGCTTAATGTCGGATAAAGTATGAACTTTGGGCAGAGTCACATCAAGTCAGTGTTAACCCAGTACCATGGGATTCTACAACACTGCATGGTGAACAGCTTGAAGGCAGCACTGCCACTGTGGCACACTATTGTGAGACTGACATATCTCTGTACCTCCCAGACACGAGATCCAGGCCGTGAGCAATAGATGACAGGGTACTGGGAACTAGGCTCCAGGAAGAAACATGACCCATACTCTCCATCTCTGAAACATGCACAGCTTCATTAAACTTGCCAACATTGTACTAACTGTCTAAGTTACTAACTGATTGCAACTTGGTTTGTCCAGGAATCCTGAACATTTCAGCTGAAGACTTTGTTTATGGGTTAATACATTATGCTCCAAAGGACAGTGCAATGTCTGTAAGTAAGCATCTTAAACAATATTTTGTTTAACATACCTAAGCTTTTTTCCAATCTGAGTATACTGTTGTCTGAAAAATGAGAAACTGATAAGAGAGAAAACATACAAAACTATATTAACACATTTGGGATCAATCATAACTTATGGCAAGTAGAGTGATGGTGCTTTTTTTTATGGAGATGCATGTACCATTTGAATGACCCCACTAAAGTTTATACAAAGTAAGAGACCTCCCCTCTTGCATGTCATGTACAAATTTGCTGATACCCATAGTAAAATTTATGATCCCCTTACCTCCCCTGAACAAAATGGGTGACACCCTCTCCCCCTACTAAAATCAACATCACTCCACCCTCCAAAGGCCATAAATTATGAACGGTCCATAAAATGAAAATTTTTGAGGAAAATATTATTTCATTTTATACTTATCTTCACTCATACTATTTGTTTCTCTCTCCTTTAACCTGAGACATGGTGGAACTCTGTTCCAGATTCAACTACAACAGTAGAATCCCTCCCCTGTGCATGCACAACAGTTCCCTATATGACCCCTTGTGACAGATCCTTGTGACCCGGTGAGATAAAGTCATGTGACTATAAGCTTCTAGCAGGCAGCTTGGGTTATCAGGGGTAATAATAATGATGTTCAGTATGTTATGTGCTTAGAGCATGTCCCTTAGTGATGTAGATGAGGCGCCATATAAGTACTCTTATCATTATGATTATCACTAGCTTGTTTTTCATAATGACAAAATATTACACTAAAATAAAACAGCAAGGAAGACTGGGAAGAATACTTAAGCATAGACTTGATCAGCCTCTGATCTTCAGAGTCCTATACAACTTCTTTATTTGCAGATGCCGGTTAGGATTGGTTTTAAGTAACCAATGCTTGTCGTAAAAAGCGACTAATGGGATTGGATGGTTAGGCTCGCTGACTTGGTTGACACGTCATTGTATCCCCACTGTATAAATCAATGCTCATGCTCTTGATCCCTGGATTGTTTGGACTAAACTTTACTATTTACAGATTGCTGCCATAAAGCTGAATGTAGCTGAGTGCAGCATTAAACAACAAACCAGCCAACCAATCTTTATTTGCATAAAAAATATCCATCAATTACCAGAATTGACATAACAGAGGCTTCACAAAGGTCTAATATTGCTTGAAGGTCTGAAGTTGTATGCAGACTTACACATGTCTTCTGAGAATCTTGCAAACAGGTCCCTTTTTCACCCTCTTCTTCTGCTGAACAATTTGTGAACCTTGAGGTAATAGTTATAGAAGAGGAAGCTGCGTGAAGATTTGTGGCTGAAGAAACTAACATCTTCTGAAAATTCTGTGATCAGTTTTCATTTATCCTCTTCTACTGCTTGTGGTTTCACGTGAGGTGATAGTGACAGTCGATTCATGGAGGTCTTCAGCTGTGTGCCAGCATGTAGTTGCGCGAAGATCTGATGCAGCAGTTTCACCTGAAGCATTATGAAGGCTGTGCGCTGCATGCAATCTTGCTGTGTGCAGGAGGTGGTGTTTTACTCAGTAGGTCCCAATGCTGTTTTCTATCAAAGAAGTATTAGTGAACCCTTTGTTGACTGATGATGTCTGCTTGACTAAGGATGGTTTGAGGATGTCAAAAATGTTTAACTTGTTCATATGAAAAACGAAACCTTAACAGAGAATTTTGATAGGATGGCTTGAATTAAAAGCAGAGAGACATATTCCCCAACCATGCCACTGGGTGAAGATGTTTTTAATGTTCATGGGGAACATAACTAACAACACTTATATTTTATGTCTAGGGTTAAAGGAGTGAGAAGCAAATTGTATGTGTCAGGATAACAAAAAATAATAAACATACAAGGAAATTTTCATTCAAACACTCTTAGTCTGGAGCTTTTAACACAATTACTTCAAAACCTGACTTTAATAATGCTTCTGTCAATTATGTCTAATAAAAATGGCATGTAATTTGAAGCATGATTGGTGCCCAAACAATAAAGAACTCAGTAGAGGTGAGAAGAGGCACAGAGGATTAACTCCTTGTAAGAAGGTGAGGTACACAGCCTTCAACTGGTGATGATGTCCTACTTGTTGGTGTTAAGGAGGTAACTCCTGGTCATCGTGGACACCAACAGCTTCTCCCCCCACCAGTCCAGCTGCACTACTGTGGTGTCCAGACGCAGGATGATTTCAGACGGCTGGAGGAACAGGGTCTTGGCCTGATGGCAAACATGGAGTCTCAACCAAGGTTAAGAAGTAACTGATAATAAGTGTAAAGGCTGAGGGAGACACACAATGAACAAAGTCACCTCCTCTGACCATTCAATCCATGACGTCATCTATCACTGCCTCTAATAGATCAAAGTCAACTATTTTACAATGAGCCATACTGAGAGCAATTTACACATATCCGATGTTTGGTTTATGTGAATTACTGAGCATGAAGGCCAATGGAAAGTACTGTCCATGCAACAATGTGAAGCTCATTTATTGTGTTTCCCATCGTGATACTGCTGGTAACTAAATGGTTTTACAAAAATGAATCAACTTACCTTTGATGAAGGTATGTAGCACACAGTGATCTTCCCAACACTGTCACCCACAAACAACTTAAAGTTGTGTCCCCCCCATTGGAGGCAAGTTACAGTACAACCAACGTGATCTGATGTCAGACGTACTCGCTCCGGCTTCTGACGCTTCTCTATGTTCATCTCCATGACAACCACGTGACCCGACCTGCACGACATTAAGGGTCACCAGTCTTTAAAATCACAGTGAATGTATTTGTTCTTATGATACCAGTATGTAAAAAGAATTGCCACCAATCAAGTTTACATACTTTCATATGAACTGGAAGATTTGAAAGTATCCATTAACAATGATACAATATCAAGCAATAATAATGGAATCTGTAGAGGCTATGAATTCTTTGATGAATGTCCTCCTTGGGGTACATATATAGCATTAAAATGTCCATTTTAAAATGCCTATGACAGTTGTAACAATATTTCAATAAATATTTTACAAAACAAAAAAACTAGCCAATGGACAGCCATAACTGCTGACATCATCTGGCACGCCGAGGACCTGATAGTGTCCCGTGCCAGATGTGACTGCACCTCTGTGAGCTGCTGCATGAGGGTAGAGGGGGAGAACTCCTCCTCAAAATTATTAAAATTACTCAAAATTGAGCATTATTGCTCCTCAAAAGAGCGGTAAGCTGATTTGACAGCTGTGATGTTTGAGGTAAAAGGCGCCCCTCCTTTGCCAAAGCCATAGAATTGGCTGAGGAACCCCCCAGTGCGAGCAACGCATAAATACAGTTGTCAACCACTGGGAGATTGTACAAGCACAGGTTCCCCATCAGGTACCTCTGGTCCAGTCCGGGTAAATTGAATCTAGACCGAGAACCCGACAGAAAGGGATTAACCACTTCATCGAAGATAGATGGAAGAATACGGAGCCAGGTATCCACCACTTTTGCTGGAGCAAACGCCTTGCTAGGACGGTAGCTATACGCTCCTGTACCTGCCTCAGCAAAGCGTCGAGTGAAAAGAAAGACCCATTCGGCCCACCCCGACCCTCTTCCATAGTCTCCTTGACATGATCCCCCAGCAGCTACGTCTCTGAGTCAAGAGACAGCTCCGGAGAATTGGTTGAGGGAACACCCGTGAGTGAGAGAGGCTCGAGCAGAGCCAAGCGGCCCGACGCAATCAACCTGACACCTGAGACGGACTGCGGGTGGCAGATAGCCGGCAACCCTCCTAGCGCAAACACTGCAGGGACAGAACCCGCCAGACCAATATTGGCAACCATAGAGTGGACGGATATCGATGACGTAGTCGGTACCAGCTCACTCCCTAAGGACATCCCCACACCAAAACCCATGGCTTGGTTGGGGATTTCTTTGGACACTGTGCGTGGGGACACGCCTGATTCCGGATGGACACCGATCTCCTGATGGAGACCGGACATCGCGTCCGAAATAAGGGTATGTACCGATGCCATCTGCTTCTCAAGCAAAGAGGAAATTAGTTCAAGTGTTAAGGTTGAGGGGTTTCCGGGGGGTGCAGTAGAAGTTGACGCCACCGCCAGTGGAGGGGTACCGAAGTACTCTTCACTGGTTTGGAAGAAGATCCCCCCCCGAAACTGAAGACAAACCCTTTTACTTGGAGTCTTTTTTGGCTATCTTAGATGGTGGCTCCTGCGCCCATATATCACTCCCCGTCTGAATTAAGGACCGATAAAACATAAGGTCCGTGTGTCTAGTTTTCAAGGCACGAGGAGAGAAATCTTGGCATATGTTGCACCCCTGCTCATCATGCGCTTCTTCTGCCAGACATCTTAGGCATAATAAATGCCTATATTGTAGCCTATTGTAGAGGCAGAATGGCTCTACATGTAGCACGACCTTTGAACTGGAAAAAACAGAGCCGACCTATGACTAGTAGCTATGTCCGTTAATCCATATAGTGCACATGAATATTCAACAGAAACAATAGCATGCACAGGCAGTATTTAACTGTTAAATAATTAAAGCTATTATACCTACAATGGATAAATAACAGGCATATGTGCATAACTAGAGAGGCTGTAAAGATACAAATTTAAGTAACCAGCATATTACTCAACAACAATTAATGAACACGTCACTTTTTACATAATTATTAGATAAAAAGTAAGCATGTACTAATGTTAAAATATAATCCTGTAGTACTCTTTATCGATGCCTATTGTCTTTGACAAGGCTGCAAAAAATAACGAGGACTGTGCCGACCGCCATCTTACCGGCCACATGGCTGGAAGCAGCATGCAAAGTTACAAAATTTCATGAATGAAAAGGAGTGACTTATAAAATTCCTGATAGCGCCCGTGCGATAAAAAGGAACCATACATACAGTGTTGGGTGCTTTCTCACTCATTTTCTAACTTCAATCGTAAGTTTTGTGAAGAGAGCTGTGAATGGACTACTGTACTCGACAACGACAGTATGAAAAGTGAGGTACGAGGTAGACAGCGAGAGTTACATGCTCTTGGCTGTTGGGGGCCCAGGAAGGGGCCCTGTAGGGGTGGTCTCACAAGACAAGAACAACTTTTTTTTTTTGTAAAATATTTATTGCAATATTGTTACAACTGTCGCAGGCATTGTAAAATGGACATTTTAATGCTAAATATGTACCCCAAGGATGACTTCTTCTGAAAAAGAATCAAGCTTGCCTAGTTACTACTAAAAGTATATCTGATATTACAGCAGTCCATTCAATTGTCCTCTAAGCTGTAGCACAGCCTGACAGGCATTCTGCGTTGCCATGATCTAATGACATGTACAGAGAATGTGCTAGACATGACTACATATCTAAAATCAAAGCTGACTACTCTCACAACTAAGCTCTTAAGCTGTAAAATTCAGAGTTGCATTTTACAACAAACCTAGACAACTGACTCAGATCTTTCCAACCACAAAGGTTTGCATAATAAGATGCAGTGTAAAGATCTGAAACTTTATGCTGGGCCTTAAACAAAATCTATAGGAAAGAAAGCTCTACAATGAAAATATGGCATCTTTATTCCTCTCACTGTCAAGAGCAAGTGTCAAGAGGGTTATACCAGTGAGACCATATTTTGCCCCAGTCTAGCTCAAAAACTGATAAACATAACATACTGAATGAAACGCTGATCATAATCAGAACATCATACCAACTGTTAGGTTTTTGCAGAATTTTTGTCCTAATAATAAAAACATTGTTTAATAAACTATCATTAAAATGTTGACACAGTTCACTGTTTATTACGAGGGAGGACTGCAGAGAAAGGCACAGCCAGGTGTTCAAGAAGCAAAAGCACAAGTGCCGAGAAAGTTATTTATTCATTATTCATTTGCTAAACATATTCGTTTGTTAAACAACTTTTTTGTTTTAAAGAAGATTATTCTGCAAAAAACCTCACAGAATTAGTACAATGTTTTGATAATGATCAGTGTTTCATGTTATGCTTATTCGATTTTGACTTGCATTCAATGGACTATAGTACCATCATCACTATACAGATATGAGTTTATATTCAATTCATCCTAGTTTGTCTTTCAGTATTAAAATTGAATGCGATAACAATCAGTGACTAGCCATTAGTCTGAAGTGCGTCTAGTATTCTACTGAAAATGATAACAGTGGGCCTTGCAGACTGAAACATTTTGGCAAAGACTGTAATATCTTAGCTACCCCACCATCCCATGCACACTTGGCATTTGCCTTACCCAGTTGAGTAGGCCACAAAGTTGTCATTGGGGCTGAGGGCTGTGCATGACAGGGGGCTGGACTCCTGCAGCAGACAAAACAATAATGATGCATACATTTTGTGTTCTTGAGCTAACAGACCTTTTTCTCATTCTTTTGTACTTGGAAGAATGTGTTCTGTAACAGCAATCCAAATGGAGGTGCAATTGCGAAAGCTGTCTACACTACAGTGCAATTGTGTTTGTTATTCACTATTACACTATAACGTAGTTGTTTGATGTTCAATGCTGCAATTGTATTTGATATTCAAAAATGCACTGAGCAATGTTTTAGCTATATGTTGGTATCCAGTAACAAATAAATCATGACAAAATGATCAATGATCTTGCAACAGTAGCAAAAACAATGAAAACTTGAATGTTTTGTTTGTTGTTTACTGATCCATTCCCATTGTAACATTCTCTGCATACATAGTAAGACAATATCTCATAGGCATGGGCCATCAGAACAGTCAAGTATTCCAGGATAAGTATCACACACACATCACACATGTCCATCTTTATTCAGAACACAATTGTCATCACCTCCCGTTCAAGCAACTCCACCCTGGTTGCCAATGCTAGCCGCTAAACAAATACATGTATTGTGATTCTCCCTTGACTGCTATGACAAAAACAATCGCCCAAATGACTGATGTAAAGAAACACTATTCATGTTGTCTAGATACATGTCACACAAACAAGCGAGTCAGACAAATAGACCATGTCAGGGGAGGAATAACCCAACATCCCAGCCTCATGTTTTTTTTCTGTCTGGCAAGTTAATTTGTATACAGTGAAGCCTCGTTAGTCTGGACGCCGATAATCCGGATGTCTCGTAAAACCAATCAGTAAAACAAACAGTAAATTGCTTCATTGTCCGGACACTGTAAATCATGTTCACGAACCGTAACAGCGCCTCCCTTGCCTCCAGGGCGATGTTTACGTAACTGCCCTCAGTCATTGGGAACAATAAACATTGAGTTGACATGATGAACTCTTGTTAACTAAGTGTACGCGAGGTACAGACACAACTCAAAGGCGTGGATAACCAGTGAGCTCTTTTCTGATTGTTTGACAGACAGGTGCGTTCAAGTGATTTTGCTTCTTGACAATGCTGCAAGCCATAAATGTGCTTCGATCACATTGCAAAATGTGACCCTGCATTTTGGGGACGAGATATCACTCGAGAAAATCATCGATGTCAAGAATTCGATGAAAAAGGTAACACGCACACAAATGACCATGAAGGACTTTTTGGTGTGACTGTGACATTGTACAATGTTCCTGGAAAATCAACAACGAGAGACTTTGCAGTGCCTTGAATTTATTTACATGTATTGTTGTGCTTGCTATTGGTCATTTTATAAGCTTTATGACATTAAATGTTTATTATATGTTTAATTCAGAGTCGTGTCTTTTTTGTAATGGTAAAGGGAAGAAACGCTTGCTGAGACGTGGGATTTTATTCAGTAGTCCGGATGATTCGCATTTAAATAATCAATAACAAAATCGGCTAATATAGTGGAAAAATTATCAGGGCAAGTGATTTTACAAGTGCCACTGTACCGGGGTACTACAGCAATTCAAGAATTATTTTCATCCCTGCCATATGATCATAGTTGGGTTCTCCTTACAACCAGCAAAGGCTGCCAGGGATGTGCAGCATCCCATATTATCCATGGAGCTGAAAATCTATGACACAACAATACCCGAATTCTAGATCAGAAACTGACAGTGATGACAAGATCAGAACTTGAAAAACCTACCACATCGCCATAGACCACTTGTAAATGTTTGAGTGTGTCCCTCGTGAAGATGTAGACGCCACCAGTGTTGCTGCCAAGAGCGATGTATTTCTTAGACACCGATACACATGTATACTGAAATAATTCAATGGGGATTATCATGATATATACCCTGCACCCATTTGCATGGAGTTTGAACAACATGGTGCAAAAAAAATGAATTACTGACACATCAATACAAAAATTAGCAGCAATATTCTTAGTACTTAGTTTGAACTGGCTTCTTTTCTATGTAAATATCTGCAGTGGATTTACTCAGGGCGTACATGCTGGAACAGAAGTGTAGGGTCTATTAAATCACCATGCAACCCTTTTTCCAAATAGCCCAAATCACAATGGACTGACATATTGAAATTATTTGGTTACCTTATAAATCCTCATTAGAATTACAATGCATAAAAAGCTGTTTACTACAGGTAAAATATGGTTAACCATATTTCCAGTAATCCAGCACAATACCCGTAGTCTTGCGGAGCGTTGCAGAGGAGCCTCAAGGGCACCAAGGGGGCACAACTCTGCGAGGACATGTGACCAACCACCAGAGGCCATCTTTTTGCTGAGAACTCCCTCAGCTCACCGTAGGATGTGTTTCAAACTGTAACTGCAATATATTTGCCAGAACATACAAAATGTCATAAATAGCATTATAAAATCAAACATAAATATCAGTTAAAAAAGATGTATTTTTAAGATTCACTGACTGAATGAATAAAGGCAGGAAGGCAAACTCAGATGCTGATCACCAACATCATGCCACATTTTAACCATGCTTATGTCTGAATTTAGGTCAGATCAATAAGAACTTCGGTAATATTTTTCAGCAGAAAGAATGGATTTTTTCCCCAGCATTTCCTCCAATGAGCGCCAGGTCTCTAATAAGTCTCAGGCCTCCAATAAGTGCTGGGGGTAAAGCAGCTCACTAACAATTATGGAAATTACACCCATTAAGCATAGAAGCATCAAACCTCTAAAAAGCCCCAGGTCTGGAACTTTGTTGTTAGAGTAAATATGGTAAGTCACACTCTGAAGCATGTGCTACAGGCATAATGATATATCAGTGTGTGAGTGAGTTTTAGTTTTACGCCGCACTCAGAAATTTTCCAGCTATATGGCAGCAGTCTGTAAATAATCGAGTCTGGACCAGACAATGCAGTGATCAACAACATGAGCATCAATCTGCGTAATTGGGAACCGATGACATGTCAACCAAGTCAGCTAGCCTGACCACCCGATCCCGTTAGTCGCCTCTTACAAGCCGAGTCGCCTTTAATGGCAAGCATGGGTTGCTGAAGGCCTATTCTACCCTGGGACCTTCATGGATCGCATAATGATATATCACAAATCTTGACAATCAATGAATGTGAGAATTCTTAAAACTCAGCTGCTTGGACTATAACCTCAACCCAACTGCACGTAACATGATGTAAGATGTGTTTTGCAAGAATGGCAAGTAATAAAATAATGACTTATTAATAATGTAACATTAATTAACATCCAGGAATGGATGAAAGGGGGCTGGGGGTCAGGGCTGGGGGTCAGGTCTTGGGGGATCAAAGACTCTCAACCCCCATAGATTCTACAAAAGCCAAAATAAATAAATAAATAAATAAAAATCTTCATTGTGGTCATAAGTGATTTTCAAAAAGGGGGTGGGGGGAGGGTTGGTAGGGGGGTAGTGGTGGTTGTCGAACCCCCTGAATGAACCCCTCCTCTGGATACGCCTATGATAACCCACTTAAAATTATGCTGTTGCTGCTATTGTTGGGTTGGTCTGCTGTGGTAATGATGTATTTTTTTCTGCTTCCTTGCCTACAATGCACACAATCATTGTAACATTAATTTCTGTCCATACCCAGTCAAGAGTAAGAGAATAGGTGACTTGTCATTCATCCTCGATGGTCTAACATCTCCGACTTACGTCGAAAACCATAAAGGCTGGTGATCTGGTGGGTGTTGTAAATACTTCATTATACACGTCTCTGAAGTCACTGCGCGAAATCAATTAATGCTCAAAAATACCAAAATATGTTTTGCATAGTCTATAACTGCATGCATTGGTGGGAAGTGTTCGTTGACAGACTTACGTGAATATACTGGGTACAGTCATTTTTGACTTGGGGAACAGGAACTGTATCACAACAATTCACATTATATGAAGTCACATGGCCAGTCATGTGACGCTTGTTATCACCTTTCTCACTGTGAGAGCGAAGAAAGGGAGGGAATGCATTTAAACGTCCATAAAATCACTCCCTAAGGGGTTTACGTGACATGTGCAGGCGTGCAAAAAAGTACAATAAGCCCGGCCCGACTTTTAGGCCATCCCGTGTATTTGGACACTTAACGTAATTTCCAAAAACTTACACATTAATTTAGTGGAGCATAAATAATGTTCGTGAATTTAATTTTCGCATTTATCCAAGTAAAGGTTTGCACATTTATGAGGAATCATCTTACCTTCAATCACATGACTTCTGTTTGATTTCCCGTTGTTTATTTATCGAATGGCAATACTTTAATCAACATGTGCAGTGCCGTGAAGTCACTTAACATGGTTGCCCATGGGATAGTGCATTGGGGAACCATACGTAACTTGATAAGGTGATGTCATTAGTTAAATAGTGGTCAGAAAAATGAACTGAAATTACGTGCGCATAGCAGAGATTGATTTCAAATTTGCCTGTCAAAGATCCATCCTAAACTCACTTCATGTAAGTCTGTGTACGTCAAGTGTCCCAATACCTTTTCCTCTAGTCTATATGTTAATTATACACCAAAACTCTCCCTTTACAGAAAGATCAATTCGTATTTTGCAGGATTCGTATTTCATTTAGCCTGTGTAAAATTTAAATTCCAAAGAAATCGTTTTTATCGCTATTACACTTATAAGGTGCAGATGAACTCGGCGGTGTTTCAAAAAAGACAAAAAGAAAGACGCGACTGACACCTTATCCACTATCTCTCGAGAGAGAAAAATAGAGAGAAAGAAAGGAGTACAATATAGGAAATGTGCAACAACATAAATAATGGATGACCGATTCCTAATACACACTGTTGGTAATTTTCTATTATTTCTCTGTGTTTTGCAGGAATCTTTTTTCTAACATTGGCGTGAGTAAGTAAAAGTTTAGCATCACATGGGATTATTTCAGCCATTTCGTAACTAGAGAACCCTGTTCGTCAAAAAAAATTGATAAGTTAAAAAACCTGGACAGTTTAACAATTAGTATCACGTACAGTTTATAACTAGTTTGAGAGCATTTGGAATAGTGAACTGACTATACAATATAAGGGTTATATAGATGGCCAGCAACTATGAAGGTACATCGTCATACTGTACACGTGGACCATGGGGACTTACAGTGCTACCTGCATGGACCAAACTGGATTTGTGTCATCCCTTCAGCCTCTATCGACTGTAGGCAGTTTTAACCATAATTTAACATGACACATAAAATCACTGTGTAAGTATGCTAAAAAAATGAAAAAAATATTTAAAAATCTGTGTATTCTAGTTATTTTAAAGCTAAATTGCGTGGGGTGCTAAAGAATGCACGAGGGCGTCTGGTAACTTCGAGCTCACTTTCATGGAAGAACGATGCGTCGTTAACGGTAATTTGTAATCAGAACTAGTTTGTAAATGAATTAATTCCAGCCACATTGTACATCGCAAGAAACACACCAATAACACGCACACGATCTTCCACAAACTCCACAGAAAGTCGATCTTAGAGTTTGTTGTTATTGTTTGTCATCAAATTTTGTCGTTAACCGACGTTTGAACATTTCACTTTTATTGTTTTTAACATACGGATTTGACAGAATTTCGCCAGAGAGCGTCATACCGAATGTGAATGACCCAAGGCCTATTTAAAGATTTACGGAACCTATTGCGAAACTATTTACTACTTTTTCACAACTATTGTTACTTAAACAAACACGTATATAATTAACTATGCTGAGAAGATGAGTATGTGTAACATTTATTAATAGATTATTCAGGTAAATATTTTGAAACGAGAAAAGAGAAAATATCTTGCCAGTTAATTTCATTTAAACATTATTGTAATTTTGTCGAATAACAAACATAAAGTGTTGAAGGTAACTAGCATTCTTGAAACTACAGACTTCCGTTGCTGATTGTCCTCAACACATGTTGAAGTTGGTTAGTTATTAGTCTTCGACAGCTGTCTGGTTTCACTAGTTTGAATTACTGTTCATCTCACACAGCAAGTAGTCATGCCAAAGAATAAGGGTAAGCGTCTTTGATTCGTCGTTTTAAAATCTTGCTTAGAATTATTGAGCGAGGAAGAGACAGGACAGAAAGTGTACACGCGAATCCACAAATCGTCCATTTTGTTTACTGTCAAACATTTGAGGGATACACTACTTCGGAAAGAATGTATGTATCTGTGAATGATTGTTCGGGAAAGAAACATCCTGCATTCAAGGTTATCATGACTTAGTTTAATTTAGACACAAAGGCTTACAATTGTCTGTATATGAACATCGTGAATGACTTTCCTCTGGTTCGACACCCTTTCAGGTATGAATGAACATGGTTTAGTGAGGTTCATTGAATGCAAGAAAAAACTTTATGCAGGTGAACATTTTGCAGGATAAATAATTTTCATGTGATTGTCTATTTGAACTTTATGACACACTGTTAAATTTCGATTTTGGTCTCATGGATGATCTATTTTTACCAGCTTGAACTTGAGCATGTGTTGAATTGGAAATAGACTTCACCTCACCATGGACAGTCAGCAGACGTAATCACAAACATTAAGGTCTCGTTTACCAAATCATGTCCACTTAAATGATTAATGTTCTTATTCAGTGTAACTATTTCCTCCAATAAAGTTCATACAGTTTCATTTTCGATTCAGATTTCAACTCACAACTGACTTTCATGATCATAAACATGATAAAAAGAGGTATCTAACCACTAGCAGTAAGGATTGTAAAAAGTTATGTTTGATGGGAACGTGGTACCTAACCATAAAGATTGGAATGGGGTTCCAAGTGCTAACGATATAGTTAGGTGTAGCCTGCACCAACCATCTAGAACAGTAGTAGTAGCCCCTTCATTCTTTGATGAGAGGAACAGATCATTCGTTGACCAAGTTATTGAATCAGTAGAATCTGTTCTCTTGATAGTGTCACAAAAAATATATCCCTAACAGAATGTATACATATAATGCATATTTAAGTTTAGTGAGAAAACAATGAACAAATATTTAGTTTCAATAAACTCAGGCCGTAATGATGCTGTCTTTGCTTAAGTCTTTGAGTTTGACATCAGTGTCTAGAAAACATGCCAGACATGGCTTCCTCTCAAACAAATCCTGATGAAATCCATGGAAATTGAGACCAATTGTATTTGTTGCTTTGGAAGGGCATCTGAATGCATGGCAATACATCCTGTCACTCAAACTAAAAACTTAAAACACAAATCTAAAAAATTGTGCTTGGCATTACTTTTGGTTTGATGGTGTAAGCACAAAATATCATCATACTGTCAGGTAAGATGATGCAGTTATAGAAGGCAGAACACTTATGAAATCTTTTGTATATAAGTGGGTGGTGCCTGAGTGGTGTTGACAAGTACTGATTATTTGTATTTGGCCTAAATTAATGATTAAATTGAATTTGGAAATAAAAAAAGGACATTTGTAGTCATTTTGGAAATACTTTAATTATCACAGAATACTGATATGTGTACTTGATTGTATTTTTTGTAGAGAATGTATTGGCTGTAGTAATTGTGGTAGACCAGAATGACCCAGTCACATTCCATTGATTATTTTCATGTCATTTTGCAGTTCTTGTATCATGTGTACTGTGTGTTCTCTCTTGTTTTTGGGATTGATGGCTCATTGAGTTGGTATAACTATGTATGTACCAGGGATAAACCTGGCTCAGAAAACATGTGAGATAAAATCTCACATGGGATCAAAAGCATGAGATTTTTTAAAGTCTTATGAGATTTAACTGTTCATGATCGTTCAGAAGAAAAAGATAACGAGACAAATAAAACATTGTCATAATCAATTTCAAGTCAAGCAATCCTGAATTGCAATGAATTAAAAGTCTGTAGATCTACTAGCATCACCATTGGTGTCTGCATTCTGGTTGTCATCAAGGTCAACGACTTAACTCTTTCAACACCAGTCAACCAGCGGCATAAACTGCCATGACACCGAGTTCCTAGCAACTCTGAGGTCATAGATGAAGTTTATGTTTATCAAGAGAAAATATCAACTTATAAATCATTATTGCTACTGCATATCATACACCAGTTGAAAGGACTAATCTTACTGTTTGTAAATCTGAAAGTTATTTTTATCATATGTTTCACGTAATACGACTACAACTTAAATAAGTTAATTTGTAATGAAAATGCAGGCATAGACATTTGTATGTCTAGATGAACCACGGAGGAACAAAAACCTGGAGCGTTTTTTCTGTTTGTAACAAGTCATGACATCCCCTTCACTTTTTCTTTCATATGTTCATTTATACACGATCAGAAAAATATTCTAGAAAGATTTCAGAAGTAATATGTATGGTCGTGTATTTCCTGATATCAGTGGCAATTCGCTTGGTAACGTGATACAACAGCGTGAAAAACCTCCGTTTTAAAATCTTTGTCTGATAATGAAGAACATGTGAGGCGATTCGTTTGATGGCGGGTATCATTCGAAAGCTCTGAACATCAACAAAATGAAGGTATCCTTGCCTAGAGTATTTTCATAGTTGTAAGAAGCGCGTTTATTGGATAAACATTGGTTTCTAATGACGCTTTTTAGCCTCAGCCTGCAGTAAGGATCGTGATCGGTCAAATTCAGACAAGTGACCTAAGTCAGCCAATCAGATAACAGCAATGGATACTGTTCCCCTCCCCCCCCCCCCCCCCCCCCCCCCCCAACGAGAAAGAATGACATGACACGATCGCACAATAACGTTTGAAATAGTAAGTTATAATGTTCTTAGACAATTTTTATGATTACTGTTGTTGCTTTTATTCTTCAGTTTATGTGATTTGTTTAATTATATCCTCTACGCATTGTTGATTTGCTCACTGAGAACTCGGATGTGGACCCGTTGCCGAAGCATGTGTGTGAGAATAGTTTTTTTTAAAAATAACATTACGGAAAAAGAAAATAGTTTTCAATTCTAACCTTGTCGATAAATATGGCTATCTTAAATGTAATAAGTGTTGACAGGCATTATGAAGAGTGATAGATTTGATAAATGAATCATATGTTAGTTAGGTTCCGAAAAGTATAAATCATTTTGATGCAACTACTGACTGGTCGTTTTTTCGACCTACAGCTCCTGGGGACTGGCGATGTCTTGGCCAATTTTTCGGCCTACGGTGTTGAATGGGTCAAGTTGTTTCTTCGTTTTCATTCGTAGTCTTTAAGAATTTAAAGATTTTTATATCGAATAAGATGGTTTCGTTAGAAGCTGCCCTTTGTGTGACGTTGCAGAACACAACTTCCAAATGCGAACTCTGTACACCGTCGCACTGTGCATAAACAACACAGTACTGCGGGGTTCAGAGTTTGCCATACTCCTTGCAGCGCAGCTCATTTTGTGCAGCACTGTGTAACGATGTTCGGTGTTCCATACCAGAAGTTATGTTTCGAAGATTAAAATTTGGTAGAAAGCAACGGGAATATCTTTGACAGGACAAAATAACGACAAATCCTTTCTCAGTAAAACAGATTTAAAAACTTCCTATCATACAGGTAAGCAGGATGCGATTTTAAATCGCTGCAGGTAGATTTGAGTGCGATTTTAAAGCAACTGGTGCGAGAAAATCGCGATATCGCGGCCCAAGTCAATCCCTGATGTACTACTCAAAAAGATGTTCATTAACACAAACATTCTTGCACTTAGTTATTCTGAATATTATCTTGTCATAGCATGACACTGACGGTAAGTGTAATGTTTGTAATATGAAAGAATTGTGTTCTCAACTTCTTTTGAGTAGTGACCCGTGAAGGTTCCGGGGTAGAATAGGCCTTCAGCAACCCATGCTTGCCACAAAAGGTGACTCTGCTTGTCGTAGGAGGCGACTAATGGGATCGGGTGGTCTGGCTGTCTGTTCCAGACTCGATTATTTACAGTCTGCTGTCATATAGCTGGAATATTGCTGAGTGTGGCTTAAAACTAAACTCACTCACTCACTTTTGAGTAGTATAGATAGAATGATGTTAACATGTTAAAAACCATGTTGTCAATGTTTTCCTACTAAGAGACTGATTTACTCTAAATTACAGGAAAGGGAGGTAAAAACAGGAGGAGGGGTAAGAACGAAAATGAAAATGAAAAGAGAGAGTTGGTGTTCAAGGAAGATGGACAAGGTAAATCTGAACTGAATATTCTAATATTGTTTACAATAAAATGTTTGGTAACCATGGCAATGTTAACATTCATGCAGCTGGACATTTTTGTCTGGTGAAGCATGTTATTTTGGATTTAGCTTATAAAGATGTCTATCCAAATGTGTTTTCTTGTCATAAAGTATAGAAAAATATTAAACATCCAATTGCTGCCCCATTGTGCATGTACCACAAACCAAGTATTGCCCCTAGTATCATGGCCTAACTGTTCTTGGTGATCAATACTCCTTTTCATGATGTCTTATTGTTTTACTGACAGTTTTTGTACAGGTATGGGTGTATGTCTTACTGTAACCATTTATGGACAAAATATTTCTGAAAACATTTCCAATGTGACACCCTCCCCTTCCCCTTCCCATTCCTTTCTATAGAACATCATGTGATTTTAGTTTTGCTGTGTTGTGTGCTGATAGGTGTGTGAAGTTAAAATGCAGGATTTTAATTTCATGAAAAATTGTTGCTAGTATCAGCCTGCTTGTCTGGACCAGCTTTGTTTAAACTGAAAAAAATATCCCAAGGGCTTGTAGAATTTCAGATATTTTGTCGAGTGATGTTGACTTACATATTTTATGTGTTTATTTACAAAGTAGTCTTCTGTTGTTTGTTCACACGGAGTGCTGTGGTGTTTGCTTACTTCTGGAAAAAAGTTTGATGAAGGCGTAACCCATGGATAAGTCTACTTTCTTCTGAATGCCTTTTTCAATCGTCAAAATTCGGCTTATTATCTGTAGTTTACAGTAATTTCCAACACCTGCAAATGCTAGCATGTGCTGTGATCTGTTTAACAGTTGCAAGAAGTTGAGGAGACACTTGCTTGACTATCATATTACATGATTAGAATCTGTGTTGCAATGTTGCCCATACAGAATAAATAAGTTGTAATTTTTCCTTATCCTGACTTATGCTTAATTGCTTGTCTCCCTCTCCTAATTGAAAGTTAGTGGAATAGTTGAAATCCTTTGAAATTCCCTTCTTCAAAAGAAGACATAAAATCACACTCACCTTATTAGTACCTTCCTTTTCCTCTATGTTTTGGTGCCATTGTTGGTCACATGACCGGCCATATCTATCACTCTCTCCTTCACCCAACAGGAAGGCTGTGTAGGCGACGTGGGGTCCCTATACGGCACTAGTCTCTTACTTTTTTGGACTATTATCTAAATGTTGCTGTATATGGTTTTCGGTCTGTATTATTAATTATATGATGTAAAAAGTTTATGTATAATTTATGTATTTTATATGTGCTTTCAGTTTGTAGTCATACTCATAGTTCATACTTTCTTTACATTTTGATGAAAACTTGTCTGACTCGTAGATAAAGGTTTTCAGTGTTCAATCTACACTAATTATGTGTATCGAGCACTATGGTTTGTTCTTTCAACATCTGCTGTGATCTTTGTCGACAGTTATCATATGAAGAATTTCATCAATATTTGTTTCCCATTCTTAGACATGCATGGGACAAGTCAGATGGTATCCTTCAGTCAAGTCTGGGAAGGCAAATGATTGCGCTAAGAACCGTGTACTGAATACTACAGCTGATATTTGTAATTCCAGTGAGATGCTAGTCATGACTCATGAGCATGACTCTGATTTGGTGAAGGATAAGAAGAGATCTATGTTGAGGGAATCACCTGCATTTCAGAGTAAGCGATCTAAATTGTCTTTGTGGCATCAGAAGAGGCATCTGTATTCTCGGCAGAATACTCACCTCCACAGAGGTCAACATATTCAGCATATGATTTTGATCCTCCACTCTTTAAGGAACAATTCGCACAACGCATGATGCCCTTAATGGATTGATGTTTCGTAGAAGAGAAGGCTGCCATGAAGGCACCTGCGGTGAATGTCATTGCTCATGAAGGCCCACCTTACTGTCAAACCCATATGAATGTTGAAGACGATATGTGCAAACGTTTAACGTTTATGTTCTCATAGATTATCTCCATTGACAACCTCTTCCATCAACAGTACTTCTCCAGGAAGGAGATTCTACTAATCATCAACATCACATTCACAGTAGAAAGGAATCTCCGCGCACATCTTGTCATCAGCAACAACGTTATGTATCATCTTCACCCCCAGATTGTGAAGCATGCACTCCTGCATGCATGTACCTTAAAGCTCAGGAGGATTCCTCAATGAGGGATCAGTCCTCACGCACATATAGGAAGCCTTCGGCTATTGCGTGCAGGGATTTAGTTTGATGATTCGTGCAGAAAAGAAAGTGCAGTAAGGGTGATACGTGTAGAACATGAACAGATGATAAGGAATTATGTTCTGAGGATTCACATTTGAAGGATATGCAAGAATTCACACATGGAGGGAATCAAGCAGGGACACTTATCTTTAGATAGATTCTTGGATGAAGATTCAGAGGTTATATTTTCCGATGCAGAAGTAACTTCATGGACAGCTGATGGCTTGGATTTACATTCTCCATCGAAGAAATCTAATGAAGTGTTCACTAACAGGATGGTCAATGAGGAGTTTGATATGCTCCCATATGTTCCTCTCATTTATCGTATTTCATAAATACCTGGATAGTCTCTGTGCAGCCTTCAACAAAGCTACAGTATGTCAAAGTCAAAGATATATCACCTTTCAATGCAAAAAGATGTCCTTTACACCTCATGGAACCCATCATGAATTTTCCATAGATTAACGAAGACTATAATCTTATTACTGACACAAACTAAATCTGTAAAATGGATGACAAGAAATTAGCTTAACTAGATGGCACCACTCATCGTACACTTTATGGTCTAGCCAGATCTAGAGCTGTTTATGAAGCATTAATAATATCTAGATTCAAGAATTAAAGTTCAGAAGAGGACAGGATGATTTTGTCAGCCCTTCTGACACGGAAAAGAGATCAACAATTTATGTTGGCGCACCTTTCATCTACATTGGCAGGATTAACTCAACTGAGAAGACATGGACTTTTTATCATCTTACAATTGGAGAGACAGATTTACCAAACCTCTATGTAGAGTCCCTTGGTCTGCTCCATCTTTAGTGGAGGAATTGCAGATGTTGCTAGATCAGTCATGCAGGAATTGGGGAAGTGATGACGATTAAGTCTGTTGATACTTTGGCTACTATTAGAGGGAACAACAGGAGACCGTTCCCCTAGGAGTGGCACACAGTCACGTCACTGAAGATCAAGTTCAAGTTCCATCCCCAGTCGTTTCCGTACAACCATCAACTGTGGGTGGAAGACTACAGAGTTACTGGGAAACTTAGGGAATTCTACAGGATGACTTCATATGTTAGATTCATTGTGCAAGATACCAGATAAAGCTAAAGGCTACCCCACCGCTTACCAGCACATCACTGACATTCAACTACGCAGCAAATCAGGCCCAGAAATTGAAAGAAGCAATTTTGTCTCTACCAGACAAGTACGCAGTCAAAGAAATAAGTGGGATCATCTCACTCAATGGTTTTATTCCCCAATGTTCCTGGTACCAAAGAAGAGCTCCAGAGAAATGTTCAGACTTATTTACAATATGAGGAAATTCAAGATTATATACTGAAACCAGAACGTTTAAAAATGATTCACCTTTCACAACGTGTGAATGTGCATGTCCTATACATCCACATTCAAGGAAGTACCAAAGATTCCTGTTCTAGGGTCATCATTTTCAATGGAATGTCCTCCCATTTGGAATATCGTCGGTCCCTTCGTTGTTTACACGGATAACAAGGCCTATAGTAAGTTATCTACATCGCCGAGGGTTGTGCAGTGCCTTTTATCTGGACGACTGGTTTCAAGTGCAAGATGAAGTCAGTCAGCTCAGACTACAACTTGACTTCACCATCAAACTACAAGCTCAGCAATGATGGTTTGTCAGTCTACTATAATCTGAACTAGAACCGAATGAGGATATGCAGTTGCTAGGGATATGGTTCATTTCACCTCCGAGCCTTATTGTGGTTCTGAGCAATTGCTGAATCAAGATTCAAGCTGGAATATCACAAACACTGTTTTCTTCACTGAAACTCTGAGATTGGCATTGCCTTCTAGGACTGCTAGCCTCAGCCCAGGACATGACATGCAGGGGAAATTACTAAATAATTTTCACTTATAGTTTCAAACTGCAAATAAACTTAGGTTTCATTTCATATCTGCTCATGATATAGCTATTACATTTTGCAATAATAGTAATTTAGAGCTGTTGTTGCCCTGTGGCAATTGGCTTTTTAAAAATGTTTGAACCCCTGTTCAACATGGTCAATGAGTTGAACATTCACATAAAAGCATGTCATACTCCAGGAGCAAAGAACATTCTTGCAAACGCTCTCTATCTCTCATCCTGGTCAACCGTCTGCAACAGCATGTATGGGGCACTTGAGTTCATCTGCATACCAAACAAGCACACAAGAATCCAGGAATATTCCATATGTGTGGGTTGTATCAAAACCTGTTTGAAAAAATAGAGATATTCTGGAAGGGTGGCCAGGGCAGTTACTTTTGTACTATGCTGATCTATGCGCCATTTGTATGATTACAAATGGAAACGGTTTGAAGCATATGTCATCCTTGTCAAACAAGGTGATTAAAAGGATTGACACTTTCAACTTATCTAGCTGCACTCAGTACAGTAATATCTGTGAAATCAGATGTCAAAAATTAAAGTACCGGAAGTACTTGCATTACTTCGCTCATTCAAATTGGAGGATCAGAATCCTTTGAATATGTAACCTGGTTCTTTGTTTGGGCTTTGTGTCCAAGTGGTTTTGAAACAGGAACAAAGAGCCAAGTCTCTCGTAGATTGTCTAGTGGTTTATTGAAGTTTTCATCAACGGTTATATGGAAGACTACTCAGGTGCTTTACAAACCTACTGTAAGCAATCCTGAATCTTTGGGAGCACAGCGACCTCTGACCGTCTAACTTAGCCCAGCAAACCGTCTCCCTGAATCTAACTTTTCCCTCTAGTTTTATCCCAATCCTCCTAACATCAAAGTCTATAATCTATCAACCTACAATTTTAAAAACATGACACATCGCTGGGCTGTCCTTTCAATTGTCCACCTCTATACCTACTTCTTAAGTCTTGATAAACTATCAAGACTTATAGAAATTAAAAGAAACACAATTTGTATATCATTTCCCATCTCAATTGGTCCTACTAATCCCTCACTACATCACCCCTTGTCCATTTTAACAATTCTCCGCTTGTATCCCCCCTTCCCATGATAATGTACTCTGTCTTTACTGATATAGACATAACCCCAACGCTTGTAATACTGCCCGATGTCAAGCGAGTTCGGACAATCAATTAATTACCTAAATCCCTCACTATCTGCACTCCCAGTCATCATGTACAATATTTATAACACACAATTCATATACACTTTCTAACTCATATAAATTATAATGTACAAAATTATTTTAATTGACATTTAAATTAACAATAAAACATCATTACAAACCGAGAGTGTAACTCCCGCTTACAGATATTTGACACAAAAGACAATATTTTTTACTTGCCCTAGCCACGGCAGCCAGGATGTCAGAAATTCATGCTTTGGATTTTACGTGAAATTGGTTTGACACCGCAAATTGTGAAACCTTTGGGACTATGTTGGGATAGAGAATTTCACATCCCAGCATTATGTACAGTACTTGGACCACACGATACGCAGGATGTATCTTTGTGTCGAGTTAGAGCTCTCAAGACATATTTTAAGCGTCTATTTATTCTGTTGTCTACAGAGATACCTACAGAAATCCAACAAAAAATGGTGTCAGTCTTGATAAAAACTGTTATTTTAAGAGCATATAAAGCAGCAGGACCTGAGCCACCATGAGCCTCCAATACATAAAAAGTGAGAGCTCTGGTACCTATGCCCACTTCCACCTACATGGAAAATTCTGAATTATATGGAGGGCTGTTTTTGAAAATCAGATACAGTGTTTGCAAACCACTGTCTTGGAGACATTGCCACAGAGGACATCTCAGGCATTCACCAATTTGTCCTTCTTGTTGCAGCACAACAGTAAACTGTTCCTGGAACGCAATAAAAAATAGCTCACCTTATCACATGACTTGTTCATAACTTCACATAACCAGGTGGTTGGTTGGTTGAGAGTCCATGCACACACTGCGACAGACTAGCATGAGTGATCATATACCCTGTACATATTTGGATAATATGTGGTGTATGGGTTGTAACTTGGCAGGTGGATACATTTAGGTGAGTGAGTAAGTGAGAGAGAGACTAACAAGACGTTACTTATATGACCACACATGGACATCAAAGTAAATTGACGCTGTGGCTCGCTCCAGGACACCAGTTGGACTTTAAAGAAACAAGAGAATTACAGTGTCATTATAGTTCCGTTGGGGGATATTCAGGACATTTTGCAGGAAGAAAGTATCCAAGAATACTGACCCACCATCGTATCTGTCGGATATTGTAACGAATTAACATGATTAAGCATCAGTAGGGATAAGGAAAAGTGTGTAATTTTCTGAATAAAGTTGATATTTTATCCTTATCCTGACCCATGAGGTCAACCCTCCCAACTTCCCCTTCGTGTCACTTGAATTTCACTGCAAATCCTTGTGTTTGGAATGTTCTGAGAGAGTGAAAAATATGGCTGGTCATGTAACATAGAGGAAAGGGAGTGTACTTGGGGGTGAGTGTGATTTCATGTCCTCATTTTAAGAAGGGAAGTTCAAGGGATTTTACGAATATTGGGTAAGGAATAATATGGATTGCCCATGTAAAAAGTGTTAGTTTGTCACTGCAATAAAAAGTGAACTCATGATACTAAAATTTGGTAAGTAATAGTTATTGTCTACAGTATCATGTACGGCCTTGGCAAGCTGACATGACTTGCTCTATTGCAAGGCTACTACATGTTCCAGTCTTGCATGTCTCACTTTGCAAAAGCACAGAAGGGTTAAAGTCAAACATGCTCCCTTAAGAATGTAAATATTTGTTAATATTTGGTTCTGGTGACCATGAATAACAAATTGAATTCATGAAGGACTGTGGTTTGATTCGCTGAATATGTGAGTGAATCGTACCATCGTTAACATCGTAGTGCTAACATGTTTTAAAGTAAGTCTAGTTATGCTGTAGGTCTGTCTGCTTGCATTTCAGAGTATGCCCAGGTTACAAAAATGTTGGGGAATGGCAGGCTAGAAGCATTGTGCTTTGATGGTGTCAAGAGGTTGTGTCACATCAGAGGCAAACTCAGAAAGAAGGTTAGTTCATATATGTATGACCAGCGACATAGTGACCAATGACTCACAGTTGTTTTAGAATGTCTGATAGTTTCAAAGTGTTGATAGGAAGAAATCATTTTTGCTCTTAAATGCAACATGAATGTTTGTTTATCTTCCTTTGTTATGAAGAATTTGATTGGTAGTATATCAGAATTAAGGATGCATCAAATATGTCGTTATGATATGTATTGTTATGTTGCTGAATTGTTTTCAAAATATGGTTTATGGAGTATTCAGCACTGAAACTTTTTTGATGACTTGTTAGTGATACTCTTTGCTTTGCACTTGCCGCATGTGTGTGTGTTAATTTCATGTAGGTATGGATTAATGGTGGGGACATCATTCTGCTGGGGTTGAGAGATTACCAGGATAACAAGGCTGATGTCATATTAAAGTACACGCCAGATGAGGCCAGGAATTTGAAGGCTTATGGAGAACTGCCACCCACAGGTGAGATATTTGCTGGAGTTGTATAAAGGGAGAAAACTCCTCAATCTCTGTGTGTTCCTTTAGGTACTAATCATTAGTGAAGACAATCCTGAGTCAGAATGACAGATGCTCCAGAGATTTTATCTTTGTTATGGTTTTTTAAGATCACAAGGTCTATGAATGTTTGTGCAAGTCAGTGTTCATTCCTTGAATACTTTTGCCCAGTTGGCTTCATATTACATTCAGATATGATTTCCTTTGCTTATGCTCACATGCTAGCTTGTCTGACACACTACCCAATTTGATAAATGTTAGAGGTCATGTGTAAGTGTTCTAAAATCTTTGCACATTACTGCAACATTGCAGATGTTGTGTTGAAACAATACTGACTCACTCATTCACATACCATGTTCCTAACAAATGTGGCCTTTCCTGCTATAACATGAGAAAAGGATAGTGTAATATCTCTTTATTTATTTCAATGAGTTGAACACAGGTCTGTTTCAAAGGTGGTTAGTCAGTATCTATCAATTAAACACTTCACTAATGTCACACAGGTAAACAGAGGGATGCAGAATTGTCTTCCTGCAGAGGAATGATACAATGAGGTTGTACAGGTTGTGTAGTAGCCAGAATATTGGCTGATGTGGTAGTCTGTATCTTGATCGTGGTCTGTGTTTGTTTCAGCTAAAATCAATGAAAACACATGGGAAGAGGATGTTGATGACAACATCACCTTCGATGACGTTGAAGAAGGTGTTGATGAAATTGATGATGTAAGTAGATCTTGTGACTTTCTAATGCTGTCAGCTGGAATATTGTTGGGGCTCACTAGTACATCGGCACCATTCTCATGGGTTGTACCCATGTGAATTAAGTAGAGAATCTCACCTACAGGGTGTTATGGTTAATAACATGACATGATAAAAGGTTATAAGGCTTCAAAAACAGCTTAACTAAACTGTTAGTAATCCAAGCCTAAATATGTCACCACTCACAAGTAATGTGAAATGTGTTCTTTTCTTTTCATATTTTTGTTTTCAGTTTTTGGCTCGAAGCTAGTAAAACATGAACATCTGTAAGGCATGTACCAGGTTACCCGCAATGCATGACAGCCCCTAAAGGCTGCCAGATCCAATAATCTGCCAAAACACATTCGGTCATGTGTCAGAGGCCTGGTTCATCACTAATGAAATGAATTATCCCAGTTATCCCAGTTATTGATTGGTATTCTAGAACTTGGTGGTACAGAGGTGACAACTTGATATGCTTGAAAATGGTATAAGAATCAATAAAAAAAGTTGCTTTTGTGAAAATAAAGAAGTTGATCATCCATAAGGTAATGCCATCTCCATCCGATTCATGTTAACTGAACATGTCAAAGGTTTGTGGTTTAGTCTTTACCATTGTTTACATGAACACTGATCACATTTAAATAGCCATAAGGCCCTTATTGATGATAGGTCAGTGCTGTGCCCCGAATTAATAGATGCTCATGCATCTCAGAGACAAAATACAATATCCCCACCACTGACAGCTTGTTCATGCTTGAAGGCCCCCTGCAGTGTATTGATGAATGGTTGGCTTGTCCAGGACTGGGGCATAGCTTTTAAGTAATTGAACCTTGATGGTTGTAGATTTCCTCCTAGCTGGCAATAAATCAGATAAACAGTGTCATGTTTTGTCTGTCACTACATGTTTCTGATACAACCATGAATCATGGGAGTTTTACATCATATGTGATGGCTACACAATTTGATTTAATTATTCAGGAGATTGTTGTAGTACACATTCCTGCTATGTGATCTGACAATACACTTTTGATACTTTAATGACAGAAGTTCCTGTTGCTGATGCAGAATTTAATAGCAGTGGTTCTGTGCGTTATGCATAATGCATTACAGATATTTGCTGGACTGAGTGTGATCCGTCTTCCCACACTAGTGGGAAATGTCCGACTGTGTAATGTATTCTTGTATAAGAGGTACAGAAAAAAAATTGTTACACATTTTTCTGATAGTTAGTATGATTAGCAGAGAGCTTGACAAGCTGTGTATTCGTGTAAAACATATATTTTTAGCATTCCTGATATGTGTAAAAAGCAGAACAAGTTGTTCTTTGCGTCTGTGTATTTTATGAATACTGGCGACAGAACAACCTAAACAATAAAACAGAAACATACATTAATATACATTATAACATTGTGGATGGTTTGTCACAGATGAAACTTGTACATACTGATCCCATATACATAGTGTACATACATAGTAACTTATTTCAAATTAGTAAGTGCATACAAGTTCAACATAAACATTTGCTTGGAAGAAAGTATCTTCTACATCCAAAGTCAAATGTACCAATAGCACTTGCATTAACTTCCAGTAAACATAACAGACCCAGTGAGTATGTCAACTCATGTGATAGTTTTACACAAATTAATCTTCTAATATCAAGAATAACCAAAATGAAAAACAAAAAAAATGTCATACAGTGTTCCAGTTGAGGTAGGTATCTAAACTCACCCCCAACTACCTTGATTACATTGCTACACACCTGGACAAGTGACAGGGCTTCCTCGCCTAGTACATGCAACTACAGTACAATGAGTACTAATAGTTTCATACAAACACGTCATGGCATTAATAAGGATGGATTGCTGCCAACATTACTATATTCAAGCCTAACCTAATCACTATAATCACTACTACTAACACATGGTTTTGGAACTAACAATTTGGAACAAATTAAACAATGGATCCGAAATTGGAGTGAATAAGTACGGTTCACGGGATCTGCAGAGTAGCATTTAGCATGGGAGATAAATGCTTTCACGGAGTGACAATTGAAATAAACAGTACAACAGAAGTGTCACTAATTAGTTGATCACGCAAAACAACAGCATTTTGTGTCCTATTTGTTCTCATGAAATAATTGAGTAACTTACATGTTTTCATGTTACAGTTCTACTCTATGTACATTTCATGACAACACATTTAAAGTTTATTAAACAATGAAACATTTTTCTATAATAAGTAACATATACAATGGATGACTTATGAAGTAATTCATTCAAACAAATCACAACTTGTGAACAGTGAGACATGGTCAGTGCCATTATCAAAACCAATATATGGCCTAAGCACACAATTCATATGCCAAGGGAATGTACTTACTCAGTCCTGAGTTAGTTAATCAAAAGCTGGGCCAAACAATGTGCTCTGTGGTCAAAACATTCTGCTGCTCGGGTGCAAGATGAAGCGGTAAGGGCAGCATCTTGAATTATTTCAAAGTAATTAATTAGGCAATTAAACTAATGTTAAGCAAACATCTCGAGTACAGATATGAAATTAATGGCGAAGGGACATACTAAATAACTTATGTTTATAAAAGTTTTCCGAGCCCTGACAGAATTTGCCGAAGGTATTTTGAGCACAGACGTGTGACTGATGGCACTTTATATACGCAAAGGCATACACTTTGGCTGCTTATCCAATTGCTTACCCTGACTTACCATTAAAAACAAAATGTGTAACGGAAATTAAAATAAACGGTTGTTGCAGAAATTGATATTAAATTGCATACATCTTTACTTTCAAGTAGTATATATGTGCTGTGAACAATATTTTTTAAATAGTCCAGGACCAAAGCAAGGATTTTATGTGTACAGGAATAAACATTTGTTAGTATAGTTACCTAAAAAGTATTTTGAAGAATTCAGTTTCAGTATGTCTTTCATTAGTATTTTGAAAACTTTGATTTAGACATAGTTATCTCATTGAAATGTTAATGATATACAAAAAAACCCACATTTCTAAAAATAGTTTCATTACGGAATTTGTGTATCTGATGAATATTTATACCACCACAAACTACTGATTATGAACCAAATTCAACTTTTATGTTTCAGATCTAGGAATACCTCACTGCAGCTTTCCGAAGTTGGGAGTTGAGAAGTATAGTTAATGTTAGAATACTGAGAATCATGACAATGGTACCATGGAGTCTGTAACGATCACTACAGTTGCCACAAGGGACATCACAGATTCGGTTTTTTGCTGTTGTCATGGCAACTGTACAACTCAGATTCAAACACTGAAACAATCTTCATGAAGCCTTCTGATATGTTTGAAGAGGGACTTTACAAAGTACAATCCATAACTGACGGATTTGAACCATATTCTGTCTGGATTACTGATTACATTTATGTTTGTGAAATGCTATTTTTAATGTCCGGTAGGAACATCTTAATCTTTTCAAAAACAATGTTTGTGTATCTGTGTATATTCTGAAGATGTTTTTATTTTGAAATTCTTTCATTCATATTTGTAAGGTTTTGTGTTTCTTTTGATTGTTTGGAATATTTGTTTTCTTTCTTTTGAGGTGTGTGATTTGTAAGTTGTCATTATCAAATCTGAATAGGAATAATATGACAAAGTACTTCTCTCTCTATCACTTTCCAGTGTATTTTAATTGCATGAAAGCTTTGTAAGTTAATCATGTTGTAGAGACATTTTTAAAAGTTGTTTACAGAATCACTTTTTTTTTGCCATTTTGAAGTTAAAAGGAAAAGTGATGCATTTCACAATTACATAAAACACAAATGATACCAAAATTGCCATTGATTCAAAAAAGTGAAAATGTGAAAAAAATGTGATGAAATTAAAAAAAATGACGTCTTATTTATTACATGAAAAGTGCTTGTTAGAATGAGATAATATTCAGCACCACCAGATTGTATAACCATGGTGGCCTCATTATGGTAATAATGGCATGTCCCAGGTTTAGAATGTGTGCCCACGATGTTCCAGTGTCTTCTGCAGGTGCAAGTGTGTATGATGCAGCTATTATTTCCTGTATTTACTAGATAACGCTGTACAGGTTACTGATGTCCACAACCTGTTTGTATATAAGGGTTTGGTGTTTGGTGTTACTTGTAGCATTTTTTATGATTGTCATTTGGGAAGTGTGAGTGGAACATAAGTAGGTACTTGCTAGCTTCAGTTCCTGCTACAGTATTTCAGATCGGGGAGGTTTACTGTTTGCTTTTGAATTGTGTTACAACCCATGAAAAAAAGAGTATATTGAGTTATGAAAATATTAAATAAACTTATCTGTAAATGACAAGCTTTTGGCTAATTAAGTCCTCTTCAAGTTCACTCACGTTCTTGTAAGTATTTTTATGGGGCAGATATGTCTTATTTGACTCTTTAGGCAATTAAATAATGTAAATTCTATCTGTCTTTTGTTACTATGTGAAATCTCAGTGTCAAGAGACAGTAGTTCATGACCAGTCCATTTTATCAAGCAAACCCTGTAAAACTTTGTTGTGTTTTATTCATAGTCAATGAATGCTGTCTTGAATCACTCTACATGCAGCAAAGAGATGAGGTTAAATTGGTTCATGTTCAAGATAACTTATCTGCTGGGTGGTGGGGCAGTCATGTGGTTAAATCGTTGGCCTGTCATGCAGAGGATCACCTCACCATGGTTTTGAAGGAATATTGCTAAAATGACTGTTGAGTTTTACGCCGCACTCAGCAATATTCCAGCTGTATGGCGGTGGTCTGTAAATAATCAAGTCTGGACCAGACAATCGAGTGATCAACAGCATGAGCATCGATCAGGGCAATTGGGAACCGATGACATGTATCAACCAAATCAATGACGCTGACCACCCGATCCTGTTAGTTGCCCCTTACGATAAGCATAGTCGCCTTTCATGGCAAGCATTTGTTGCTGAAGTCCTGTTCTACCCCGGGACCTTCAGGGGTCAAAATTTCTTAAAGCAGCGTAAGGTTAGACTGACTTACTGCTAGACACATATTAGATGATCCTGCGCACTAAACGCATTTGTGACAACAGAGGCGGTACAACGAATTGGGCGAGTACACTTGGCTGCTACAGGTACGATTATGCACCTGCAATACATGCTAACCGTGACATGTAATCAACACCGCTACTGATTAACACCGGTCTTGCTACTGTGTAACACCAGTCTGGCTACTGTTAAACAGATTTCAGTTGTAGTAAAAAATGTCCAAGTTAGGAAAACATGGGCAAATAGTTCATTCTCAGCCAAGGAAGATAGCATAGAATGTCATCATGTATATGGACAATTGTGCAACCAAAGCAGATCCTCTTTTACAAAGTAGCCTTGCTACTGGACTCTCAACGGCAGCTTTAAAGCGCATTAAGGCAGAAGGTGGTAGGAGTGCGAGTGGACCTACATTTATCAGTTCCATCAAGTTGCGCGAACCCAAAACTTGCAGTTACAAACTTGATGATTTCGACCGGTGTGCAGACCGTCAATTTGTACTAAGTTTATGGGGCGTAAAAAAACACACACAACAATTTTGTTTAAAAAACCAAAAAAATAAAACCAGGAAAGTCATTTGCTTCGTGAAATGGATCGGTGGTCATAAACATATTTGCTCAGTATATTGTGTTGATTCAATTCGTTGGGATTTACCTGTTCCCAAATCGAGTGTGCTATAACAATTCATGTGTGAAACACACGGGGAAAATGAACTTCTCGATATTTATCAGACAACCTGTCTCCCTCTTGTTTCAAGTGGATCGTTCTGTCATTTGTCAGGTCGTGGATCATCATATATGTGTTTACCAGTACATAGCATTAAGATGATGTCACACATGTTCGGCAGGTAGCCCAGGCCAGGGGAAGGGATCCAACCACTGACCTTTCGCTCTCCGGCACACATTTTATTTACTTAGCAATGCTTGTTATGTTTGATATGTCAGTGATCTTTGACAAACTTCCCATTTGCAGGTTTGAAAGTTCTATCCTCCACGCAATCAAGAGCGTGATTAGAAATCAGAGTAGGGATCTTAAGTACTATCGGAAATAATGAAAAACAACAACTGTTTTTAGGCTGTTACTCTGTATACCTCAATTTTTCACAACTGCAAGTAGGATATGTTGAAATAACTCACTTCGGCCTAACTGGGCAATCAGTGGGATGCGTTAGAGGGTGTCCAGAAAAGCATGTTTACTCGTAAAATCAGGTAATGCGTAGATAGAAAAAAAAATTAGATCTGACGATAGATGGCTATTAGGTGGCTCAGGCAAGTATAACGACTGTCGACTCAACTGGAATGAGGCGTATGCACTGTGTACTGGCGCACGGGGTCATCTCCAAGATATTTGTGCTTTTTCATGTGCGTTGAATGTCAGCTATTGATTAACATTCTACGTGTCTTTCTTTCATGAAGTTTATGTTAAGATCTGTAAAGGAGTATGATACCTGATTCCCACAGAAAAGCATCGTATTTAATGTCTCAAAATATATACCCGTGAACATTCCAGGGTAGAATAGGTCTTCAGCAACCCATGCGTTTCATAAAAGGCGGCTATGCTTCTTGTGAGAGGCGACTTACAGGATTGGGTTGACACAGATCATCGGTTCCCAATTGTCAGATCGATGCTCATGTTGTTGATCACTGGATTGTCTGATCTGGACTCGATTATTTACAGAGCGCCGCCATATAGCTGGATTATTGCTGAGTGTGGCGTGAAACTCAACGCACTCACTCACTCATCCTGGAATTTGTATTTATGGTTAAAAATAAGCTAGTGCATTCAACCTCGAATTCAAGAGATAATCCTCGGGCTCTATCAGACTGGATTTCGGGCAGTAGATTGACATATAACCGTACGTCTTTATTTACATATGTCAAATGTGTCTTGTTGATTTGATAGTTATATCGCCTATAGGAAAATGGACTCGTCTACGTCGCACACAACAAACATACGTTCAGTGATATTGTACTTCATTACGTTGACTTGAACCAAATCCAATACTACCGAATCTATTGATAAAGGTGTGTGATGCCGTGGATCTTTGAAGATGATAAACCTAGAACACCGAACTTCTGTATCATGGAACAGCACAAACCCACCACAAAATTTCATGTCAGACTACTAGTCCGCAATTCCATATCCCAGCTGGAACGTGTGGCCATCAAATTGGTGTTTATTACACTGACATCTGATAAAACTCTCCAAAGCATTTCAAGCGCACTGATGTTTCATTTATCAAGACTACAGCTTAATGAAATCAACAGTGTCATGCAAAGTATGGGTTTAAATTCCACCCGATAGCTTCAAAAATTCTCCAGTTCGGTATGGTTGGATTATAATGTTTCACAATTCGTCAGATTTTAACAGAAATGGAGACATTCCAAACCAATCAAACTCCTTTCATCATATTACCCATAGTCATATGGTATTGTTTCAGTGTTCAAATACGGCTGGTTCGGGTTGATACCTTGGATATCTGAGTGATATCTTTCAGTCATTGGCCTTTGGATAATTGAAATTTTGATAAAATGAAATGTAGCATTGTGTCAGTGTTTCAAAGAACAGTCTGTGTAAACTGTTCTCACCACAGTTAACATCAGTCTGAAGTTCTACGCTCAATAATGCTGCCATTTTTTTTACGAAATATATACTTGATCAACGGTGTCCCTTCTTTCCTCGCACGCACGCACACACAGTACCTGCACCAACAAAAATTAGTAGATACAGCCCTCGTGCAACATTTTTATAATAACATCTATGCCAGTCTGTTCATGGATGACAACGCCACACCTCATCGGTCTCGAGACCTCGCCAGTTTGCAGAACAACGCCGTCGAAACATTTGCATGGCACTGGCGAGATTCGAACTAGAGATCTCAATCTCAACATTGACGAAGGCTCTGCATGAGGAACAGCAGAGGGTTCCCATGTTGAGAATTCGACTCTTGATTGCCAGTGTCAGTCAAGACCCATCCTCGATATCTCCAGGGTATACGTTACGATAGGTCTCCACTAGACCCTGGATGCATCTGCTGCTTGGCCCGAACATTTTATTACCTCCGTTTGCTGGCTCTATTGTCACAGTTGCCAATCAGCAAAGCTGCCGTTACAACTGAACTTGCCAGTGTCAACAAAGATACCGGTCGCAGCTGCGAAGGTTTGTTTGCAGTGCGACTTACATTTTGGGGAAATCATACAGGCACATTGATAAGTCCGAAAATCAAAACAAAATACATGCAAGAACTCCTTCTGCCTCTTTCAGGGAACCCGTGCACGGCACGTGTTAATCGGTTAGATAATTTCAAAAGCAAAAGGGAGTTGTGAATGGTTCGCTAAAGTTCCTAGCGTGTACACTTGATTGGATAAGAGGCCAACCAGGGGAGATAATAAATTATAGCCGTAGATGCATCCAGGGTATTGTGGAGATACCGAGGATAGTCAAGACCATGCTTTCCGGCATTCTTCATAAGTGAATGTGTATTCCTCACAAGCTGCAAGAAAACTGTATTCAAACTTGAATTTAACATTTGAACGCCCACGACCAAAGAATTACGCAACCGTTGTCTGAGCATGCGTAAACCTCTTTCAACACAACGTTATGTTGCAACAACTTTAATGTCAGTAAAGGTGTGATCAAAGAATTTCCGGATCTGCTGCCCATCAACATGGCCGACAGTTCACCACGCAGTCGAAAGGTATGCCTTTTTTGATTGCACCACGGATTCTTTACTAGTGGTGTCAAGGTTTCCGTGGAGGTTTACATATATCTGAAGAATCCTCTAACCCCCATACCCCCAGCTGATCACTCCGTTCCAGCAAATCCCTTGTTTCCAAGCCAACCACCAAAACCACTATGGGTGACAGAGTCTTCTCAGTTGCAGCCCTATTATTGTTGGACCCGTGAAGGTCCCGGGGTAGAATAGGCGTTCAACAACTCATGCTTGCCATAAAAGGTGACTGTGCTTGTCGTAAGAGGCGACTAACGGGATCGGGTGGTCTGGCTCGCTGACTTGATTGACACGTCATCGGTTCCTAATTGCTCAGATCGATGCTCATGTTGTTGATCACTGGATTGTCTGGTCCAGACTCGATTATTTACAGACCGCCGTCACATAGCTGGAACACTGCTGAGTGCGGCGTAAAACTCAACTCACTCACTCCTGTTGTACAGCCTACCTAGCACTATAAGAGAAATCAGCTGTAAAGACTCTTTCACAAAAGCCCTAAAAACTGACCTGTTCACAATATCCCTCCCATATCCCCCCCTACTTCTTCTTCGGCGCCTTTGAGCAAATACGTTTTGGAAGGAGGTGCTGTATAAATTCACTATTATCATTTTCAGATAGACAGTGGGCAATCACTTTGCCGAGTTTTGTCTCTGAACAAGAAGGACATGCATTCGGGGGTGTAGCTACCGTACACCATTATGAAAAAGCCCGGGCATACCCATGATTGCTGCTAACAAGTCTGGGCTAGCCCTTAATACTATCTAAATGAAAAGTTTCGCAACCTATCGTGCTTACGCGCAAACAATGGCCTCCTACGCGCCTGACATTCGCAAACTGGGACCCCAAATCACAGGCGAGTATGTTTGGGTTGAGAGACGAGTGAAATAGTGTCCAGGCTTAAAAAAAAATCTTTTAAGTACGGCTTGAAACCAGGTCTAAAATTTGGAATACAAACGCCGTCGAACATGGGACTAAATTATAATTTGATGTGGCATCAGTAGAGCTCGAAGAAGCGATGTACATGTCTTGAAACGGGAACGATGACAGGATGGTGAAACGTGGTTTGCCTACCTGGGTTCACTCTCAGACGTTCCAGCTCAGTCATTAGAAAATCAGTCAAGTGTGACCAATGTAACTGCCTGGCCTTACCTACTAATTAATGAACTGCTCAGGGTGGGTAGGCTGATGCAGTACAAACGAAATGTTGAAACAGCAGCCACCCAAGGCGACTGAATCATTCACTTATGTATTAAAAGATAAAACATGATGACGGGCAATTTAATCAATTTCGAAAAGAGCACACGCTGAGGCACCGAGCTACTTAATCATTCTGTAAAGACATATTCACACAGAACCCAATGAAGCACCACCTGTATTTTGGCAATGGCAGGTTTTCAACACGTGCATGAAACTTCCTGTGGTGATCAAGATGGAAACACTAGTTTTTTCTGACCCGTATGATTCGTTAACTCATACAAACCATGAAATGAGTACAATCCCTGTTGATTTTATGATGATAAATGCTCATTACAACAAAATCCACTGATTTTCAATCAAAACTATGCACCTGTATAAGTATGGCACTGGAATGTTTAATGTTGAATTTATTGGTGAGTGTGAACATTCAAAATGTCATTTTTGTGTGTTAACCGGATTCAAGGTTATACCGAGTGTAACCTACATGTGACTGGTAGCCAACACTCTCCACCTCATATCTCCTGTCAGCCTCCTGATCCTCTGAAGGTACTTTTCATACCATTCCTCGTGTAAAGCAGGTTCCAGTCTGGCCGGTTTCTGTTCAGGAGGATTCCTTTGTTGTACACAATAACTAATCATGTTCCAGATATTCTCCAAAGGATCGAGGTTCATTCAGTCTTGAGATGTGAGGGGTACTTAGCTAAGTTCTTGGCGTAGTGTGTAAAATCACTGTTGCAACATTGAATTTCAATACAAGACGTGATTGTTTAGTTCACAATTGCATTGCGGCGATGGAAGGCAACAAACAAACACTCACTTCTATGCAAAGTGTCTGAGCGGTGGGTGCTACCAATAGCGCAAGACACCCTCACCATTTTCGCACACCTGGTGTCCACTCTGATTATCAGTTGTCCATTCATATTGTCATGACCTTTATATGGAAATCTGCTGCAGCTTAAAATCAAGACAGATTTATGTCGGTTAAGTTGCCAGGTTAAGTTAGCTGACAAATGTCCAAAGCTCAAACTTGTCGAAGTCAAGACTTCGTATTTCTTGTAGTGAGAATAAGAAAGACTTTGGACGCCTACAAAAGAGTACTTGGTTTAAATGCAAATATTTAAACAATGCCTATTAAAGAATCGGCGTGAAACTAAATATCAATCATTAACTCTCATTATAAATAAACAGCCAATTGAGAGGATAAAATCATCAAGCATGTGCACGGACTCCACACGCCCACGCGAAAACTGCGCATGACAGGTATGCTCAAGAGTGTAGGATGACGCGTTTTTCAACTCTACTGTGTTTCAGAATGGAGGGCTTTTTCAGGTTTTACATTCATATGAATTAAAAGAGATCTCATTTCCGTTCTGTTTGAATCACTTCACCCTTTTTGACCTAAATCTTTTTAGACGGATCATTTATATGTATAGTTATCACTCGCAGCATGCTCATGGAAGGACTCTCTGTCTCTCGTTGAAAGGGCACATCGCCGTGTCCTTCCGGTTCTCGACGGTGTCCGCTAAAACGAGAACCCACCCACAAAGTCGCCGTGTTGTCAGTTTTGTTGGCATGGAATTTAGATCCAGAGGTAGACAGATTTATACAACATACGAAAAAACGACCGACATTTCCACAGATCAAGGTCATATTCTAATATCTCCCGAAGTATAATTGTTTCTACTTACAGTTGGCGTGGTCGGAATTCGGACAACACTTGCCCAGCTTTAGGATTTTACTTTGTTTTTTTCTTGTTGCCATTCTATCAAGACTGTACTTCGGGGCAGGTCAGCTATGCTGTCTTTATTGTGTAATTATAACTGAATTGCTCTGCACTGTGAGGCGTTAATGTCAACGTAGTTTCATAATAGGGCTGAAACCAGTGTGCACAAGATACACAGCGCATGACACTGCCTCTTTAAATGATGATTTACATTTTTAAAAACGCATAGATGATTTTTAGAATTTTAGACAAACGTATCTGCGAAAAAAAAGAAAAAAATACAAATATACCATTTCATCCCCAAAACGATCTCTGTATGATTGTAAACGGATTCTTTGTTTTAGAAGCATCTTAGAATCAAGACACGCAAAGCGAAATGCACGTGAAAGTAAGCGGTATCGATCACTGTCAAAAGACAAACGGTGTGTCTGGCTTTGTCATTCTGTTTGCATGAGAAAGAGGAAGTGCCGTCAATGGAAACGTCGCCGTAGGCCGCCTTGAAGATGAGGAGTCATAGTCTGCACTTGCCCGACATTTCAACTTTCATCAGAGTACCATATATCGCCTTTGGGGTCGTTTTATGCAGACCAGTTTTGCTCCGAGTCGCCCGAGAAGCGGTCACCAAGACTGCTACATCCACCTGCAGGTTTTTCACTTGCGTCAACATCTTGCCAAAGCCGTAGAGGCTGTACAGCACATTCCTGCGTTGAGAAGAATGTTCGACCAAACTGTCGGAATCGATTGCGTGAGGTGGCAATTCGACCAGGAAGGCCAATTGTTACCTTTGTTTTGAGAGATTCCCATTGGCGCAATCGTCATGGTGTCGTAGATTCCGGCAGTAAAACCTTAGAAACTGGCGAATCTGGTTCAGTGATGAATAACGATTTCTTCTTCGCGTGCTTGAAGACTTTCGTAATCGTCGGAGTTTACCGTCGGAGAAATGAACGGTTTGACCATAATTGCATTCGACAAGTTGATATATTCGACGGAGACAATGTCATGGTGCGAGGGGAGATATCCAGCACACAAGGACCTGATTTAGTGGTGGCCTAGCGGAGTTTCACGGCAAAACATTAGATCCAAGAAGTCCTTGCAAGTCACACGGTTCTGATTATGGACCGTCAGAGGGAGTTACTGAGCGTTACTGCACATGCAACACGCGTCACAGTGGATGTCCATCCTCGATATCTCCAGGGTATACGTTCCGATAAATCTCCACTATACCATGGATACATCGGGATAATTACCCCCCTTTACTGACTGAGCATTTTCAAAGTAACCAATCAGCTAAGCCGCCGTTACAACCGAACTTGCCAGTGTCAGCAAAGACAGCGTTTGCAGCTGCGAAGTTTGTTCGCAGTTCGACTCAGGTTTTGGGAGAACATGCAGACAAACTGACAGTTTCGAAACTTTTACAAAATATGCAAGAACTCCTTCTACCTCTTTCAGTGTACCTCTGCACCATTTGTGTTGCCAAGTTAAATCGGTTTAATAAAATAGAAAGCGAAATTGAGTTGCGACATCCACGCTCATCTTCCCAGCGTATACAACTGTTTGGATAAAAGGCAATGAATTCATAGAGTCGTAGATGCATCCAGGGTATAGTGGAGATTTATAGGATCGTAATACCCTGGAGACATCGAAAATGGTCAGTGTCTTGCCATGACCTTCCCAATCACCCGATTTGGACCCAATAGAACACTCGATTGACAAGTCACGCCTCCGACACTTCCACAGCTGACCTTTGCATTAAGTGAGGAGTCGGAAACAATTCCGCAGGGGGCCCTTTGTCGACCTATCCAGTAATTACTGACAATGGTGGCCATACAAAGTACAGACTTTGCTACCTTCTTGTTGACCCAAGTTAACAGGAACACATCAATACAGGCTGCTGTTCTGTAGGAGAGCCATTTGTCTATAGACGCGTGAATTGTACATGGAATTTGCCTTTAAACTAACAAAATGAATTCTTCTAAAATTACTTAAGCGTTCCTTGTTTTGAAGAGTGTACACACCCACCAACACGTTCCCTATAATCCATGTATTACATCTGAAACACTGCAACGTACAAAGAAGCAAAATTAAGGCTTGGAGGTAATGACACTCAGTGACTGCAGGTTTCCAGGAAATACCTTTCAAGTTAAGAAAAAGAAGTGTTCTGTGAAGCCTTCGTATTTTCTGTACATCCAAATACGATACCGGACAAATCATGCAAAGTTATGGTTCCCAACCAGGAGATACGGCATAAGTTTTAATATGTACAAAATTGCGACTTACGTGGTCAGCGTTAGAAATCATTCCAACTAATATTCGAACTAAAGGCTATATATGCAACCATCCCTACATAATATTCACGACGTGCACAAATCATACATATGCTGTTACTCGCACTCAACATATATCCTTAATCTCTGTCATGGAATTTGAAGTGGAACTGACCAAATTATAAATATGAAACTCTTTATCACTCGAAGAGAATACCTTATACTTCAAATGATTACTCTTGTCATTTCATTTGACATTTGGAGTTACACGCTCACTTTACATGGCGTGTCGGTATACCTTATTATTAACATTGCATCCGCTTTTAATTCTAATATCTCAGGCAATTTGATATAAGATATTTCTGCATAGTTCATGCCTGTGCTTGCATTATGGAGGTTTGAATTATATGTTTTCATAACGTTGCTTGCAGCTAACAGATAATGTTACGGTGAGTTAGTTTCACAGGGCTCCAGATAATTACTCTGACTCAGGGGTATTTCACTCCTCAAAACTAAAGTTCAAGAGTAAAGTACCAACGGAAATACAAGGAGTATTTCACTAACTGCATGGTTATATTACTTTCATAGATACACAACATATAGCAGCTCTGGATTTTAAATAACTGTTCAACGAACATGGATAAAAAATAATAATGGGGATCATTTGAGAAAACCCAAACTTTTGCTTCAATACAGACAACCAACACTATTCGAGATCTTAACATCGAGTGAAAAGGACTGAAAAAAATATTTTGACGTGTTTGCTGTACTGCAGTATACAAAATCTTACAGTATTCTGAGAAAATTATGCGTATCCTTCATTCATATGCTTGATTTTGATACGCGTTTATCTGAATTATACATGCACATTTTACGCAGATAGATATCTTACCTGAGCCCTCCATACCTTTTGAAAACATAATGTAAGAGGTGCGGAAGATATTCGTCTGTCTTTACTTCAGTGCATCTCCAATAAACAGTCCATTGCAAGGCTAAATATGAAAAGTGAAATGTTTCTCGGGCATCGATGCGTCACTTTTATTTGTGCGCGTAACATGTTTTTATAGCCATTTAAGAAACAACTGTGACCTGGCCGCGTCCCGATCATCCATTTGTCCACTATAAGAATAAGTGTCTGTGAGAACGAGTCTGACTGAATCTACATCTCATCAACACGTGCTAAACTTCCAAAGCTACATTTCTGAGATGAACAAATAAAAATGTGTTCCCCTTTCGTCACTTGTTTTCTATAAAAAAATTAAAAAGCAAGTCCAACTGCCCTGGTAAAAATGAGCCCGAGAAACATTAATCTTTTTTATGCAACTTAATGCATTAAGCGCTAAAAAAACCAGTACAACGGATATGTGATTCATTCAGCTATATTCTAAAGTTGCCTTTTCGCTCAGCAGGTTAACATAGCTATTAAAACGAACAGGACCAATCTGAACAGCCTAGACTGTTACAAATTCCACTTTATCATGACTATGTCCATAGGAAAGGAATGGCTGAGTTTAGTTATAGCGATGTTACAGCAATATCATCATGGGAGACACCTGGAATGGACTTCACAAATTGTACCTATGTGGGGAACTCTTGCCTTCAGGTTGAAGGAGCGAAAGCTTTAACCACTAGACTACCCCATGACCACGAATCACCACGATTGTGATGATACCAGCCGTTCGTTGAAGCTGGGACCTGTCATAGCTACATGCTAAGGTAAGTCAATACTTCATCTGAAAGAAAAACCTTGACAACACGGGAACAAACGGCATGCCGTGTTACTTTACTCTTGCAATACATAATGGTGGGTAATTTTTGCTTTCTTTGAATTTTCATTATGACAGAAACGAGTAGAAATACTCATTGGCTGTTACCCCACCAGACAGGGGAAGTTTGATGTATACAAAATCTGAATCATATTAACTGTTGGTTATTGTGCTCTTATTTGACACTTCTGCAACAAACAAGTACAACATAAATAGTATTATAGCAAGTCATATAGTTGGAACAATGAGTGCGGCTAAAAAAACTCACTCTCTCACTGTCAGTGGTGATGGCACAAGTAAGGCAGAGGAGGATCTCGGGGTCAGTGGAGATGACACAAGTAAGGCAGGGGAAGATCTCGGGGTCAGTGGTGGGGACACAAACGAGACAGAGGAAAATCACAACGTCAGCTGAAATTACACGAGTGAGGCAGCGTAAGATCTCGCTGGCAGTGGAGATGACACAAGTGAGACAGAGAGAGATCGCAACGTCAGCTGAGATCACACAAGTGAGGGGTGGAAGATCTCGGTGTCAGTGGAGATGACACAAGTATGGCAGGTGAAGATCATGGTGTCAGTGGAGATGAAACGGAGGTTCTTCGATGTGCCGCGAGCGTGCTCAAGTTGGGCAAGGACTTGACGTCTTGTGTACAATGATGGACTTATGAAAAGTACTCACTGAATGCCAAGTTCATGATTGGTAGTTATGGATGCTATTTTTTGGTAATGAAACCTTAATGGAATATAACATATATTCGACTCAAGTTTCTGCCCAAACAGTACTTCAAAATAATGTGCTATAAAGAATCGTTCTATTTTATGGAATATTATACTGGCGTCTCCTATTCTCGCGGTACTTACGGATATCGGCTGAAAAAATAATACAAACAGTTCTTTTCGTAGGTATGCTTTTTGATTTTAAATGAAGAGATTCTCCCTCTAACATCTGCACCTATCAACTGCTTGATCCATCAGGTGTATTTTCGCACACGAAAAACATGGTCGTCCGCCGCTGACTTTTCGAGGCGTCTCCCATTCGCGCGGCATAACGAGAAAGTAACGTTATTAGGTGTAAGAAAGGGGAATCTTATCGCCAAGGGCGGGCAAGGTGGTTACAACTCACGAATATTTGTTATATTGCAAAAGTTTGATAATTCACAGACTTGGACCACTTCCTAGTTACCGGTCAATGATGTAAACAACCGCTAAGTATCACGCATAGGCGATCTCGGCAGAAAATGCGTTCACCGCGAGAATAGGAAACCCGCGAGAATAGGAGACGGTCATATACTTTTTTTTGTCTCCAAATGATGAAAGTGTTAACATGTACTATGAGACACGCCACCATCATGTACTACTACGAAGGGTAACAAGACATTGACAAAGCTTGAGACAGATGCAAAAAATGCCATATACTGGAGAAGTACTCCCGAGAATCTAACCACTTGTAAATTCACAAGAAAATGATATGTTTTGAATGGGTAGTCAGCGTCAAAAGACCAAAGAAATATCGTTACTTTTCACACTAAGAATGAGGTGATGTCTTCTTTGAACAATGAGCCGCACTGAACCGAGGCGAGTACGTCACGTGTGCTTGAAACCTACGATCGTGGGTTCGAATCCCAATTATGTTTCTTGGTTTGTCATCTTGTCCATGTCATGATCTAGTGGCACACATGTTTATTACTGGGTGATTTCCTCCCACACCAAGGTGACACCCATGAGGTATCAGTGACACACAAAGCAACGTTTAACCCGAGTTACTTTGTCATTCACATACTTGTGCGCAAAGACTGAAATACACTCTAGGTCTACTTCTGTTTTGTGAAACTGAGCTTCACTTCAGATGCTTTGTATCGGTCTTTAATCACACGAAAGTAAATGCTCTAGCTTCTTTTGTCAAGCCTTTTGAATCAAGATTTCCGAAACAAGCATCAAGAGTAGCCGTATATAGAAACAGCATATACATATAGTCAGGTTCAGTTCAGTTAAACAGAAGTAGCTGAAAACACAGCTCACTTCTTTAGAAGGCTTTCAGATATGACATGCTATTTTAACATACCGCTGACATATTGTGACAGTATATTTTACATCGTGGAGAAATAAAACAGCATCAGAAATAAGAATCTTAACAGGCGTCTCTTTAATTATGAATTATAACTGATATAAATATATGATTTGGATTACGTCCTATAAGCCTGTTTCTGCAGGCTGTTCACGACCCCACATATGAAGGTCTAATCCCCGATACTCCCCGTAGAGATCCAGAGTAGTTGCAATAAACTCTTTTATCCCCATTGTTTTTAATAGAAGAGAGAATATGTTGCAGTCTCGCTTGTTCTGGGACACTACTCTTTCCAAGCCTGAAACAGACGTGCGTGCAGGTGACTTGGCAGGGGCGCACATTGAGTCAGTCAAAGTTTACCCCAGCTTTTCTGACTATATATAGCCCAATCTTTGCTTGGCATCTCCCGGTGGGTGTTCTGTAACCAGTTAACCATACAGGACATCAGTGTGAGGTCTTGTTGATTTTGAGTCTTAATATATTTGTATGTTGGATCTCTTAGACTGCAATCTGATACTGCATAAGTGAACGAAATGCTCTTTGCCTCATTCATCACTAAGGGTGATCTTGTGCCAGTGCCAGGACCAAGTCACTCATACTAAGACATGTAGTGTACACTCCATCTTGGAACTGGTTACACATTGGCAAGAGAGGGTTACAAATTTTCAAAGTATGAAACTATAGGTACACAAAGTCAGGGAGTGCACACCTCCATCCACCAACTCAACGAGCATGTTTGAGCCGGTTATACATCAGCAACAAAGAGTTAATAATTTCAAAGTGAATTTCAAATTTACCTGAAAGCTGAACCATGATTCGTAGTCAGCATGTGAGACGCAACCCACAACCACCACTCCACCTCCACCCCAGACTTCCTTCTAAGAGTGCATGAATCCACGGAAATCATTATATGGTGCAATACGCCGCCTTTCAGCTCCTCTCAACCAAGGAAAAAGAGGTACAGGAATCTGCAGATTAAGCTCGAGGAACTGAAGTGCAAGGTGTATTTCAACCAGATGACTGTGTATGAGTATGGTCGTATGTGCATCGCATACTGTTACATGTCTGATGGCACTTTGAACATATTTTAATGATTAGTGATTAAGAGGGACAGTGGAAGTGAAATATTTAGTAAATATGTATGAATGAAATGAACATGAACGTCTTGTGGTTTTCGCCTTCCTCTGGAATTAGGTTTCTTGTATAAACACTCGAACCCATTGTTGCAAAAGTCCAAACGAAAAATGGCCCATTTGTACATATGCCCAAAAGAATCGCCTTCCAGCGAATACACCGTCAGCATCCGCCTCTGTCAACGAATATCTCTGTGATCCAGTTTAACACGATCTGTATTTCGTAGAACTGAATCTCAGCCTTTGCATCTTGCGCGGAGCAGGGGATACACACGTGCACGATTAGGAGGCCCGTTGGAGGGTTAGGAGTTTTTCATTCCATTTTTGAATGGCACTATTATTCTTAACATGAAGTCGTTTTTGATGAGCTCCTGAAGCATGGTGATGTCTGTTGGCAACACAGTTAGAAGAATGCCTTACCCAATGTTTCTAGAACCCAGACATTATTGAATAATACAACATATTGCACGTTTTGCACATTGGTTGGTACACAGTCCAGTAGCACATAGTTACGGATCAGGGACATAACTGATAATTTGCAGTACTTGCTTGTCATAAGAGGCGGGTTAAAAGGATCGACAGGAGGCGCCTGATCATGTCATCTTATCCCCAAAGCATATATCGATGCTCATATCACTTCACTGAATGGGTTTTCAGACGTTGAACGTACTTCTCTATGAGCGGCAAATACTTCCAACGTCTGAAATACGAAGAAATAACAATTGATGACCCAACACATTTTATGAATCTAGACTATAAGCTTTTACCTTCGAGCCTTCGCTACATAGTGTCATTTCTTTCGTACCTCAAAGCATTGCAATTTCAAACAAACGTTGATTGTCCTGTTATCATCTTTTTCATTTAATTATTTTTAGTACTTTCATTTTTGTTGTTTTTCATTTGTATTTCTCTCAAGTTGTGTGATTCCCTGTCAGGTGATAAAGTATTGTCTGTCTGTTCCGACTCGAATATTTACGGTTTGAATAAACAAAATAAGTTAGTCAAACTGATTTGCTGAGCCTCCTCTGTTCGTGCGGAGAAACTCATATCTCGCTGTGTAGCCTCTCTTCATTGTTCACCTGTGGGCGATGACATTTAAATCTGAGATGACTGTAAATCGACTCATTCACCTTTTTAAGAGATAAATATTTCAGTGTAAACAAAACCAAAGCAATGTATATTGCGAACAAAAGAGGAACTGGTGATATGAATTCAGTTACCGCTGGGGTGTACAATTGCATAGTATGTACGTACTGAGGTTAACAAGTAAGGCAAATTGTTAAGGCAAGGTGTTTGATTTCGAGCAAGTGACAAGGCTTAATAACAACACCTTAACCAGATAATCATTACCTGTACTATGATGATTAGTTAAAGATCTGCCCATATTAGCAATTTATTCGAGCAACAATAAGACGGCAAATTTTAACATTTGCCGTTACAAAGCTATGAAGGAAGATGAGGTCAATCCTCCTTTTGAAATGATTCTTGATTGAAACACTACCCATGATGAAAAAATCCCAAGCTACATTACTATGGACAAAGGTAGCTTTAAATGAGGCATTAGCTGGTTTGTTCGAAAACGTAAATCTTATATGGTTGTTATTAAATAGTAAAAACATAATTGAGTCAGTATCACTTGAACATTGTTGAAACAAATATGTTTACTCAAGTTGTCTTTAGGCTACTTACCTACCTACCTATTTAAGAACATCCACATGTGGGGCAGAGGTCAAGCAACAATTTTATCAATAATATGACTAGCTAAATCCTCTGCTACTCTGTTACGTGGCGGATTTGGTACACATCAGATAATGATCTGCACACCCGGACTAACGTTACAGAGACCTGTATCATTAAATCAGTTCCCTTGCTTTGTTGTAAGTAAATGCGATACTTGAATTTAGAGTGACACTGTTAGTATCCATCTGCTGTAATCAGAATCCGATTATTATTACATAGGATATCCCAACCTGCGTGTTAGGCGCTAGAACATTAGAGTTTCATGACTTTGTCCAACTGAGTACCCGTTTTCTGCTGGGTGAATAGAGGCAATTAGGCAACTCACTTGCCTAAGGTGAGACCACTAGCATTAGATGTGCTTCACTGTGGGTCAAGACTGAAGACCCAGAAACAGTGTTTACAATACTTTAATTTGCTAGTTAGCCTTCAGGGTCTGCAACCACATGCAGGCTTTGAAATCTACAGGCCATGAATGAAATCTGCAGTCCCACTTTCTTTAAGTCAACCAAATTAAAAAAGAACACACAAAAAAACCCCAAATAGACTACACTGTAAAAGTTTCCCAGTGTTTAATTCTAAGCGTTTATGACTAGTATAACACCACTGAGTCCAGATGGAAAAATGAGATTCAATAACAACCGGCGATTGTTTCGAACGCTGCCCAGAAGCTTTCACGAGTCAAGCAAACACGGTCACCCATCCAAGGACTCTCCACGTTCAACGTTGCTTAACTGTTTTGTGACCTCTCTATACGCAGGACCTCGTGCCGTAACTGATACCACATGAATGCGTATCTCACAAAAGGCCCCTCAAGTGACGTGTTGATAATGTTTGTAAGATTGGGTAAAATTCAATTTTCGAGAATGTATATTCTGTAACCCAGTTGTGTAGTTTGAAATTATTCAGTCCCAACAACTGAGACAGGAACATTTTGCAAAAACAAGTGTGTCTAATTTGAGCTACCTACTACCTCTACTAACAGAACACACCATCCTCGTCGCAGAACAGCAATCCAACCGAGTCCTTCGCCTGGATGAAGTCGGTTGATCTCAAATATGAAAGGGCTTTCTTTTTGCTGCTCAGGACCCGTCACGTCCCACTTGCAATCGCCAGGATGTAGTCCTTAAAGAAAATACCAATATGAAATGTTGTCTTTGCAATGAATTCACATGGACTGTCAGTGGATGCCCTTCCTTGGCACAAACATCCTATCGGAAAAGACATACTGGCATGGCTCGCTGAAATGTCTCCCTTGCATCCTAAGTACACTGTCGCCAGGCTCCCAATTGTGCCCTTGGTTTGGTACCTCCTGAACACTTGGCGGAGATCAGGAGAGTGTCCGGGTTCCCCACCGGGAGCACAGCCCTTCTGACAATCTGGGTAATGCAGAAGGCTGCAGTGTTGGGAAGGTTCCCATTCGCTGTCTGGGCTGCGTGTAGACGGGTCGAGGGCACTGAATTGAAGATGAGCCATACCCACCTGACTGTGCCATAATCACCCGAACCCCCTCTGCTGCATACTATCTTTAATCTGTAAAACACAATGATATATATGCTACGTAATGTAGATGATCTGCACTGTAATGAGTGGCAGTGAGCCAACAACCTTCACTGCAATGACATCATGCCTTAGAGAGATTTTATCCATATCCTAACTGAAGCTAGTTCAAAATTCATAACACAGACATCTAAAATATAAAACCCTGTCAACGAAGGACAGTAAAATTATTAGATTACCATAAAATGAGTTAAAACTAGCTAGCAAATATCTTTAAAAGTAGAAAACTATTTTTGGACAATACGATCTAAAATGGACTTTAGATCTCCTACATCTAAGGGCAGGTCACCATACTAGGGACCATCGGGACTTACAGTGCCTTTGCTACCGACATGGACTCCAGCTGGATCCGCACTATCCCTTTCTGGTGATTGAAGGCCAATCAAGCCATAATATAAAATTACAAAAATACTACGGTTAAAAATATGGGTAGTATAAATGTACCTAGAATGTTTTGGGACTTACTTGCTCCCACTGGAAGGGAATACTTGGTGTTAAAACTGGTTTCAGTGATCCATTTTACCTCCCTTCAAAGATTTAGACTCACTAAAACACTCAATATACATCGGACATTGATTTCTGCTAAAATTAATATTCTGCTAAATTTAAATTAGAACAGCTGCATGATATATACGTATTTCAGGTTAAGTATAGAGAATATAAAATACAAGAAATACAAACAGGGTCAGATAGACAAAAACCTAGAGTGAAGACATTTCTTTGGCCACCAAGACTGCTGACATTATTAAGTTTTCGAACGGATGTCGGTGGTGTTGACCGGTACTGTGACTATCTTGTCGGACGACAGCTCCGAGGAAGGTCATCAACTGTCTGTGTAGCGTTGTATCGATGCTGGAGACGGTAAATCATTGTTATGTTTACTTCGAAATGACGGGCAACATTTTGGACAGACACTGCAGCTTCCAAACGTCCGATTGCCTGTTTTCGTTCAATTTGAAGTAATGTGGAGTTGAACAATGAGTTTTGTGCAATCTTATACCCACCAGTGGTGGTGACAATCCGAGCATGTTCGATTTCACGAGAAGTGTTGGCATGATACCAACATGTTCATTGACATGGTGCATTTTGTTTATTCCTTCTATTGATGTGTATTAATACACCATCAGGCTTCACTATATGCTATATGCAATTTAGGGTTTCGCATTTGTTTCCTGTTTAGATATCTGATGTGAGTATATATATTTACATTTGCACCACGCACCACATAAAAATATACGCTCGCACGTTTAAGTTAAGCACGCTAAATATGTGGATCGTTCAAGTTGAAGCATGTGTATAATGATGCGTTTGATAAGAATGTTCATTTAAGAATGTTTTTCCAAGTGTACTTGCTGGAAAGTGTCTCCCAACCATACCTTGGGAAGCATGTCCATAAGCATGTGTAGGTTGTGCACGTGCCATATGATGGTATTCAGTTTGCTTTCGTTACAATGTTCGATCATATTTCTACCATTGTGGAACGAAGCAGATTATCAGCTGGCCAGAGATGGCAAACTATTGGCATGTCAAACTCCATTCATATTTGGGCGGTCAGGTTCGCTGACCTTGTTCACACACGCCGTTGACACACGCCGTTGATCGTTGGATTGTCTGAGTGCGGAGTTAATAAATAAAACACAACAACAACAGCAACAACAACAACAACAACAACAACGAATTATTTCATTCAGGATAATACAGCCACTTTCCTTCCGTGAACAGGAGGCAGGAACTAAGCACGTTAGGCTATATACGCCATTGCACTACAAATATAAAGTTTTGTCTCACCACTGGTACGCCATGTTGCCTGCTCCTCTCTGTCGCGCATCCATATTTGCAAATGATACCACTTTGAACTAAAGCAAAAAATTATGAATTGTGGCATATCCATTATTACAAAGTTGAAAGAAGCTTCTTTATTTGGACACAGGTCGGTGTCAATTCAGCACTTGCCCTTGGTTATGGCACCACCCCTTCTAAAACGACAATGTTCATAAAAAAGTTTGGCGCCAGCCTTTCTTCTCGACGTACGTCGATAAATCCGTTTACGTCCATCTGCAAAGGGTGCGCTAAATCTGCGTTAAGGCATCTTCGCTCAGTTTTGACGCAGACATGACGTTGTCTTGTGACATTTGTCCTCTTTGCAGCATGAGCATCTGTTTTCAACCGATTTCGGAATTGTAGAACTCGGATATTGCGGTCCTGTCGAGTTGTCGTCAAAGGTGGTGCGCCAGGTCGCGGACAAATGCAACATTTCCGATGTTCCGATTTCCGATGTCTGAGTTGACCAACGGTGGATGGATGCACATTACAGCGCCTGACAATCATCACATCTGAAGAAACGCTGCTAACCACACCGAGAACCCGATTCTTGTCGTCTTGTGTCAAGCGTGGCATTTTCTGAACGTGATTCAGTTTCACAATTCCTTGTGCAGGACCTCGGTGCAGGTAATGCACATGCACAACGTGTTTCGTGAATGTGGTTGTGTTTACGAGAAATGTCCAAAGTGCAGTTTTAAGTATCGACGATCATAAAAGAGAAATGCTTTGGGACTCAAACTCGAAATGAATAAGAATATCAGCCTTTTATCCCTACATCCTCTGCATCACAGGTAAAACAATCTTCAATAGAAGTTTCGCAAGTTCCAGCCCCACAAATAACAATTGCGTTTTTAATGGCTTTCAGTATAGTTGCGTGGATATCTATATAAATATCCTATTATATAATAAAAAGTAATAGAACACAGGTCTGGGTTGGGAGATTTGGTGACAGTAAAATATTCTATAAATTCAGACCGGTAAACAATTTTGTAAACAATCAAGTTGACTGGTGAATGTTTTTTCTGAGCCATTGTAAGTTATGTATCTTGCTTACAAATTAAAATGCTTCGTTGTTATGATTTTTGCAATTCATGTTGCCACATATCTCAAAAACAGTGAGTGAGCTGAGTTTCAGAAATATTCCAGCTATATGGCGGCGGTCTGTAAATAATCGAGTGTGGACCAGACAATCCAGCCAACAACATGAGCATCGATCTGCGCAATTGGGAACCGATGACATGTCATGGGAACCAAGTCAGCGAACCTGTCCACCCGATCCCGTTAGTCGCCTCATACAACAAGCATAGTCACCTTTTCTGGCAAGCATGGGTTGCTGAAGGCCTGTTCTAAACCGGGCCTTCACGGCTCTCTCAATAACAAGTGTCCTGGCGGTGTCACAGTGCTCTTACATACAAATGGCCGACGGGAGATATTGCTACAATGATGCCACAGGGCGATTGGCGGTAAGATTTCAGGTATTATTGCAGAACGCTGTTGACTGCCAACCGAGATCTCAGTCGATTGCATCGATCTTACTGCACACCAGGAAGATATTGAAATGCATACATGGGTTTAAAAGCTTTGCAATTCTTATATGTGCAAACTGAAAAAATGAGTAAATTTATAAAACAGGCTCGTTGACTCGGACTTAAAATGGTTTTCCTAAGGAATGTGGGGGTGGACAGGAAATGTTCACGTGAAGAAAAGCCGAAGGGAATTCAAAATAACTTGTTCATAGACGAACGAACAACAGTCTTGTGGTCATGAGTCCGGATACTCTTCCAAAAGAAAAGCCCTTGAAAATGTCATTGTTTTCCAGCACCATCAGGCTACAAGCTTGTACACCAAGCATGGTTGTGTTCAATGACAGAATATTAGTTACAGACGCTATTGAATAAGTATTGTATAAGCAACAATTAGAATAACATATAGAAACAGACAATGGCAATATTCTCATACAAGTAGGTATTAAAACAATTAGCCTAGCAAGAAGTCTTAAATTGAGATTGCGTAACACAACCCTTGAAAAGTTGATGGCGAATAAACGCTTGTATGCCGGCATAACAAATAGACAATACTGATCATGATGTCTGTGAAAGTTTCCCTTCCAAACAAATGCATGACTAATTGAAAAAAACTTAATAAGGGAATAAAATCGTTTTACCATATGGTTACCTACTGTTGACGTAAATGCAACATTTGCAGTTAGGCATGTGCTTGGCCGAGGAAAGAATGTTTCGAGTAATTCAGCACATGTTGAGGCAGAGTATAATACTGTCTTCAACGAAACAATTAGACCCTTAATGGTCAGGCTTGCTGACTTGGTTGAGACATGTCCATACTGCGTAAATCAATGCTCACTTGCGTTGGTCTTGTAGTTTAAATGAAGGATATAATTTATTTAAACAACACAAATGAGTTACACGAATCAGTCACAAATACTTGACATAAATGAGAACTACAATATATCAATCTTTTGACAATACTATGATTAATATCTCAGAAAAACCGGATTATGCAATTTCATGTCTTCTCCCAACATTTTCGTAAGGGCCGGTTTCCGCATCCTTGTTCTTGAATGATGAGGTTATCGATTGTCACAAGCAAACATTACGACATAAATGTTTGAAGGAAATTGCAAAGACACAAAAATATTTGCCTTGCGAGATGAAGACGCCCAGATGTTGGACGTTTTTGAATGTCTCTGCCCTAAACCTTCATTTAATTTGATAGAGATAATTAAAACATGCGAGATAGGCAGCCTCAGAGTTTGTTTAAAAGACAGAAATATGTTGTGTAATAACATATTTGAGACAGTATGTTAGCTTGTCCCTTTCACACTGTCCTCGCAGGCTGGTATGTTTTACTAAACGCAAGAAGCCAAGAATCACTATGGCATTTCATCCATCTTCACAATGACACGTCGTCACATATAACTGACATGATATACAAGAAGGTACGATAAACACTCATTCACTCCAACTGTTACTACAGTATGCTAGTAGTGTTGAATATAGATTGCCGAAGAGCTAAATCTACCAAGCAGCTGCAAGCAATTTCCGCTCAGAGGTCAGGTTCGATTAGATGGCATTAATGAATCAAACAAAACGCCTCTCTTCCCATTTCATATTACGTTTTGATGAACCTACTTTCGACGTCATGTCGCTTGTTGATCAGTAGCCCTATCGTCATCGGAAGCAACTTATACAGTTGATAATTCAATTCCAAAGATATTTACTGACAAGATCTGTTCTGAATGAATCCCCGCTAGCGTATCTCAATAAAGAGAAGGCCAGATGTCATGAAGCAGTACTAGTATTGTCGCCGATCACATTAAACACAATTACGAAAGGGTCAATACTTTCCGCCTGAACATATGTGGAGAAACTCAGCGTGTAAGTAGTGTGTCTGTTGGCGCTTCGCTCGTGTGTAGCTATTAGGTTTGTCTAACAACTGGAGTAAATTGTACCATGAAGTGAGGGTCATATCTGAACGCTGCACAGTCCTTCTTAGTTAAATTGTACAAATGCTGTCGGACTAATTTCAGCACCTGCTATACTCTTAAACTGAAGTCGATTTTCACATGAAATCAACAGCATTCAATGGTCCAATGGTTTCCAGTGACAAGTACGACTGTGCTGTTTAGCCATATCATGTATAACGTTTTCGAGTTATTTTTGTGACATTACGATAATATATTGATTCATCAAGTTAAATAAAAGTAATTCAGACATGTTTCATGAAAACCATTCCTTGACTTCCAACATGGCTGTGAAACGTAAATGACAGGAATTGTGATGTAAATTACTTTTCACTGTCTCTAAATTAATCATTTCTTTATAAATCGCTGTTGAATAAAGTAAGCTGAATGTTGAAAAAATATGGTTTCCTGTCAAGTGACAAAGCAGTAAACCTGTGAATGTGTCGGAGAAATTTAAATTTAAAAACGTAAACAGAACCATTTTCAGTGTTGTTTATTTGTTGACGTAGTTCTGTATATAATACGTGCAAAACTGCACACTTGGTGTAAAGACTATGCTTAAAACATGATGATTTATTGTTAAACAAATGTCTGTCTTGTAACTGCTCCAAGTAGTGTTGTTATTGCAAGTAATTGATAAAAATCTGAAATACTATACTACACGCCCGGATGTTCACATTGCTTTTCCACACCAATGACACACGAAACTGCAGCTGTGTATTTTATTCTGCTGTTTTGTAAATACCAATGAATTTGAAAGGCATGTGGCCATTTCATTGTAACCTCAGGGACCATTTGTTTCAGGTGCAACCAGCAAGAACGTTTACAGTAAGTCTGGCTTGTAATTCTGGATCACAGGTGCACTTTAAACAGGACGAAACCTATGGGATGGGATAAGAAGGAAGAAGTGTCCCATCACAATAAAGCAACTTGCAGTGGTTCAACCAAATTAAGGGATAGTTTTCATTAGCAGAGTTAAGGCCACTGTTCTTTTTGATACAGGATCCACTGTGTCAGCTGTCGGCTATAGTTTTATTGAAAGCATTTTTCACATCATCCAAGTCTTTGGATGTTCTATACAGATTAATTGCACAGATTCCTCTTGCTTATTTTGGCCACATCGAGGTTGAATTGCAGGATACAGGAGGCATATCTTCACTTCCGTATACGCTACTAATCATTCCAGATACATCCAACAGTCCCTGTATTATTCCTGTATTATTAAATATCAACAGTACAACAGTATAAACCGTATTCTCTACCAGGCAAAGATTCACACAGCATTCATGAACATGATACTTTAGGAGAAGGAACTGGCAAGAAACGACAGCTCATTTAGGCAAGGTAAGAAGCGCTGAGACTGAATGACTGATAATACCACCGAAACGCTGAAAGATGTATTGAGGTGTTGTGCCCCTATACAGCATTGAGGGGTTGTTAGTAACGATACACGTGTAATGATACAATCAACTAAGGAATCTGTCATACCAACTGATCTCGATAATAGCACCAACTGTCACCAACTACCATTATGTGTATGGCAGAGGTACTTGTTGCAAATATAGCAACAAGGACTGTGGCGTTGTCAGTCAGTACAGTTTTGTGTGAACTCCAAGTCGTCAGTGCTGAGCGTCTTCTTGAGAGTGGGAGTCACGGTAAAGGCCAGGGCCTGGATTTTCAAAGCTCCCTTAGAGCTCATATGAAGTCCCATACATTAACATAGACTTATAACTTGGCGCTAAGGGAGCTTCCAAAATCTAGGCCCAGAATGTTATGAATCTCATGGACGCCAAGGAATCAGCAGTGACACCCGAAAAGGTGGAGACTAAGAAACATATTATCTCACAGTATTTGGTTGTATTTTGCTATGGTGAGACAAATTATGCTCAAGACAGACCTTCAGGACGAGCCACCTTTCAAGAAGAAACATAGAAGGCAAGAAGACTTGCAACACAGACTTGCGACTTGGCGCTAAGAGAGCTTCGAAAATCTAAGCCCAGAATGTTATGAATCCTATGGACTTCAAGGAAGCAGCAATGACACCCGACACATTTGTTGGCAAGTTGAGTCACCTGTCACTGATACTACCTACGGTCATCAAAACGAATGAGAGGGGAAAGAATGGAACACTACGGATGTGTGTGGACTTCAGACTTTCGAATCGTTATACATAAGGGAAAGACAGGTTTGACTGTAGGTCCTTTGTGATTTTTTGTGTACAACTGCATGCCGTTTGGTCTCTGCAACGTATTAACGGTCTTAGTTTTACAACTGGAATAAAGAACAACGACGATGCATAGGCGACTGAAGAAACCTTGGGAAATGTTCCATATCTGAACCAGTGGCTAATTCTCGGCTTGACGTAAATGTCCCTCCTTTCATACCAAGCGTGGTCGATAGGGGACAGGCCCGGAGAAACATCTGTCTATGGGAGTAAGGGAATGTTCTGCTGCCAGATGTTCTGGAAATCTGGATATGTGGACTGGCATTGTCTTGATATTAGTCAGGGCTCCTAAAATCTCGGAGCTTTTGTTTGCTGCATTCGTACTTCCTATGTTACAGTATAGAATGTGCGAATGCTACAACAAAAGTTACGAGACCTCCGGCTTACGGGAGTTCTGTGAAACGGGGCCCATGTGGACCAATAGCAGTGAGTGTGTCAAGGTCTGAGCTTGACAGTACCGATGTCGTCATTGGAATGAACTGCATGATATGGATGGCATAATATGCAGGTCTTCTATTTTTGCAAAGATTATGATTATAATGCAAGTGTATGTTTTTGTGTGACGTATGTGCATGCATGCATGTATATGTGGATAATGGATAGGTGGATTAATATATTTGTGCGTGTATAACTGCCCATGTATGTGTGTATGTAGGTATGTAGATATATCTGTAGGTTCGTGTAGGTGCACATGTAGTATGTAGGTTTGCATGTATGTGTGTGTCACGAAAATATTTGCATTGTGTGACCATGCACAGAAAGAAATTGCAATAAACATTATATCTCTCTCATCCTCTCGGTCTGTGATTATTGTGAGAGGCATGATAATTATGTACGGAGCAGATTAGTAAATTAATTGTTTTATTGTAGCCCGTCTCCTGTTCTGGTCCATGACATATGAACAAGAATCCATTATTAGCTGAATATACTGTAAAGTCTCTGTCTGGAGGTTGTCAAATAAACACGGTTTTAGCCAAGTCCAGCTTCTGTGACAAGGTCACAGCTTCTGGGACGCTGAATGCAGGAACGCCCATGAACCAGGAAAAGGTTTTGTATCTTATTTCCACATTTCCTTTATAGCAATAAAATAGAACAAAAGGGTATTGGAGTCGATGAAAGGATTAATAACAAAAGTACTAAGCTGCATTCACTAACTCATTCTTTTGTATCCAATGGACATTTCAGTCCAAATGTTATTCTCATATGATTAATGATTTAGAAGGGAGAGGAGACGAGGTGTGCGATCTTTCCGTGTTGTCACAACCCCAAGTGTACGGTACATAACTCTGGGCACTTAAAAGAAGCCACGAACCTATGGGTTTATGACCAGATGGTGATGATTGCACGCATACACCTAGTTACAGGTACAGCAACGTGCAGTAAACTTGGACAAAGTACTGTGACTATGTGTCTCAGTCCATCCAGCTGTAAATTGGCTACCTCGTTAGGATGAGAGAGCCACAATAAAACTCGGCGCACCGAGTGGGTGCAAGGGTTGTATATTCCAAAGGGAGTTGAGACTGATGATACGATGTGACGTTGAGAGTGACATCCAAAGATCGAGGGAAACAAATACCATGGCCTTGAGCAAGCACTAGTTGCATGGATATCCGTGCTCTATAAATATCCTATAAAATACATAAAATGTCTGAACATCTTCTTATATTTTGAAAATTTGGGACGTTAGGATTTGTCCTGTGGGAATTGGGTTGTTTGCCGAAGATAATTAAAGGAAAAACCTTACCTGCTGAGCGGAAAAAATGCGTAAGTTCTAATTACAACTGCCATTGAACATTGTCCTACGAATATGTTTTGTACTGCCATTGAAATTAGTTTGCATTTATTTACATGGACTGAATTAGTCAGTTTATTTTATGACACAAATTGAAACTGTGTATAATTTCCTCACTGTTTTGTTTGACACTATATTTTCAAATATCGGGGTAACGTACGAATATTCATAATGAAGAAAGAAACAGATTGGTAGGAAGGTAAGTACGTTCAGCTGGTGCCATCTCATCCACAATTTTCACGTTTTCAGTGAGGATTTCTCCCACAAAAACTTTATATACTTCAGACCAGTGTTTGCTATACTTTCATTTACCAGTTGGTCATCAGGCCCTGCGGGTTTTAAAATCTGAATGAAATCTGATGGCCCAATTTGATAAAGTCAAACCAATAAAAACAAAGAAAACACCTGAGGCACATTCGAGTTTTTTCACATTGTTTCTACAAAATTCATTCGCGTAGACTATAGTGCAGAGAGAAAAATGTATTTTAGTAACACTGGTTTTACCATTCCTCTGCTCAATACGCTGAAATACCAGGAAATGGAACTGCAAGTTATCGAAACATGATTAATCATAGACTGTTCTCGAACGTTAATGAGAAAACATATAAGATACATTCTGTTTGAAAAGAAAATGGCACATAATTTACCAAAGGCCACAAGGGTGCTGGGCCTCTGGACCGGTGATTATTTCGAACGCTGCTTCTGATGTTATTTGTTTGCCTTTTTAACAAATTGTCCTATACCTTTGAAGATAAGTACTTAACTATGTCTACGGCCACTACGTTTAGTGACAAATGTCCGGTGGATCGAAAGAAGAAAATAATAAAACTGGCCGTGAGAAATAATGATGTACAAATGTAAAAAATGTGAAAACCCACACCATTTGACCAACTTCATTTGTGTTTTTTCCGTGATTGAAAATAGGTTTCATTGTGTTCAATAAATTCAAATAAATTCTGCAAATATACAGAAAGTAATACTTGAATTTGCTAATGGTTTAACAAGGATTTCGTAGAGCATTTGTTGTAAATCGTCATATATCTTTCCTTGCAATTTGAGCTACAGATGGGATTTGAATAGGCCTTAGGACTTGAAATGAAATGTCATTATCTATAATGAAATTCATCTTGCGATATATGTTTATTGATATTTTGTGCTATGAACAAACTATATATTTGACTATATGGACAGAGAAAGTAAGACATTTTAAGAGGAACACAAATCCTAAGCCACACCTGAGGCACATTCGAGTATTTTCCACTGCAATGTTCAGAATGTCAGATGACATATTTCTAATATACTGAGGGAAAAATAAGGGATCACATGAAAGGACTTTGGATCTCATAACTTGTGAAGAAACCTGGCAAAAAAGAAGGAAACGCATGTGCTTTTATGTTATCCCTTTATTTTTTTTATTTTTTATGCGCCATCAACGAAGTCCTACCACGATTTCAATTCTTCTTACGACGAGAAAAGGCTGCTTTAAGCCCGTTTCTTGCAGCGCTCAGACTCAGGCGTTCAGTCACTCAAACAAGAGGAACAAATGTCATGGATGAAAAGCAGTGTTGTAAAATCCCCAAAATTTCAGCCAGACAGCTGGTCTGGTAACTGTCGAAAGTTAGCAGGCCGGTTGGAAAACTGCCAGTCCAGAATTTTCTGGATTAAATGTCACATGCAACGCAAAACACAACTTTGCAGATTCTGATACCTTTCGGTGTGCACTTACCGAAACAAATCATCAAAAATGCCAGTTCAGCCTATAAAATTGAATAAAACGTGAAAAAAGCCCGCGAAATCGGAGTTCAAACGATTCACTAAATTAGCGCTGGGGAAAAGGCGATTTCAACAGCTCTGTTGCGCTGCGCCCATAACGCATGCGCAGTGAATAGGTTCGCGGAGCGGGAAACAGTATGCATGTCCTGAATATTATGTTGTTAACAGTAGTCAATCTTGGTTGTGTTCACATACAAGTAAATAATCCACTCATTACATTAAAAAAATCAACTTGTTAATTGTGGTAAGCAGCCTCTGTCACAAAGAAAGCTCAGTGTCTGGTTTATTGACACTTATATGTCTGCCTGCCTCTCTGATAAAGACAATATGCCATACACAGCTTCAATCATTGGCTACATATCAGGCAAGACGCCACAAACAAAATAAATGGATTTATGACTCGTGCACCCGAGCCCTGTCTCTGCCACATTATGTAATTAGGCAGGTGCGATACTTGAACACATGACATGTTTTTTATGTCTGTGGGTGCACGAACCACGTTCCATGACGGCCGTGGTTTCCTCCATGTGACTTGCAATACGCTGTTGGACGTGCATTCCGTGAAAGAGAAACAGAGCAAATGAATGCCACACAATACTGTCACTTTGGAAAGCTTAACCCCTGTCCTTGCGATCGTTCCAAAACGTAAACGGCTATTGAAATGCTAAGGCAAACGACTGCATAACGTCATGAGGTCACTGGGATGGTCCGTGGGGAAATGTCCAAACGACAAGTGGCTGCGCATTTCCACTGCCACCGGAACTCCATTTCTGCACTGGTGAGATGATACCAGAACACAAATGACGTCACCGATCGGCTGGACGTCCACGTGCACCAACGCCAAGAGAGGACATGGATAAGGTGACCCATCTTAACCACAAATTTGCAGTGACGGGGTCATCACGGGATCAGACCACGGCGTCCCGCCACACGCCCTATCCTGACAAAACGTCATGAACAAGCTCACCTAATGTGCCGAAATCATGTCCGCAGACCCTTGTTTTGGTGGAGAAATGTTGTTTTCACAGATGAGTCCAGGTTTAACATTTCCCATAGTGCCTATAGCCGCGTGGGAGAACGTTATGCACATGCCTGAGGAATCGTTTTGGTGGAGATTCCGTGATGATTTGGGGTGGAATAACAGTATACCAAAGAACTCCTTTGGTGATTGTTCAGTACAACAAAACAATGGTTCGCAAACTTCTTGGAATGCGTCAAAATCAGGACTGCTCACGTTTTATGATCCCTGAGTTTAAATGACCTGTCATTGTGTCCTGACAGTGAGTTCAAATTTAACGTCACATCGGCACTAATTCAGCTGTATCGTGACTAGAATTGGAATCTCAAGACTAAATACACAGGGAATAAAAACTTGTCATCGATGGACAGTAGAATAACTAGATTATCACCATTATAATTTAGGCGCATGCGTCAAACTGAGCAGACGCGGGTGTTGGAGTTTCGACGATGGGAGACTCCCTTGCCCAGTACAGGGCCGGAATAGGCTGTTTTATGCAGCCTTATAAGGCCAGGAGGACTTTGCACGGTATTATAATTAAGAAGAGGGCATCTTCACAACTTTTGAGTGTTATTCTCTTGCTCAGCGTAACAGCACTTCTTAAGTGGAGACGTCGAGTCCAATCTCAGCCCGACCACCCGACAACAAGAAGTACCGCAAACTCTGACAGTAGGTGAAAGTGGCAATGTTGAACTTGCAACTGTGGGCAGTGAGGCTATCCTGATATTAAGAGAATTAAGAATAATATGAAAATTATGAGTGAGAACTAGAAACAGCTGAATGTAAGGGTGGACAAGATGGCGTCCGATCTGCACGTGAAATGCGATTCCCTCGTGCAAGCAAACCTGCAGTTACAACGAAAATATTCGAAAATGGAGGAAAAGTTGGAAAATTTGGAGTGCCGAAATAGCAGAAATAACTTACTGTTTCATGGAATAGAGGCAGAGAAAGATGAAACTTGGCAACAAAATGAAAATAAAGTAAGGGACATGATTCGAGACAAATTGGATATGGTAAATGCAGACGATATCATTATCGTAAGGGCCCATAGGCTCAATCCAAAAAAGAGAAATAGCCCTATCATCGCTAATTTCTTCTGTCGAGAGACAAGAGTGACATTTTCATGCGGAGCCGTGTAGAGCTCGACTCAGATTCTAATCTATGGGTAACGGAGGATTTTCAACAAAAGATAAGGTGGGATAGACGTGCCCTCTCGGAGATGTTTATGCAGACCCGGAATTCGGGGAAAAGACCGAAAATGAGACTCGACAAACTGATTATTGATAGGCAGGTCTACGCCTAAGATCGGGAACGGAAGAAGATTGTCAAGTTCAACGAGACAATGTGACAACCACTGTGGATATGGGCATTAGCAGTGTGGTTCTTCCCGGTGTTGGACCCGGTTCTACTTCTCCACACCCAGGGGAGGTAACCTATATTAGAAAGTGAGCTCTCTGCATATATTGATAATCTTGGTAAAAATAAATCACCAGGACCAGATGGTTTAGCAGCAGAACTCTTACAAGATAGTGAGTGTCACATCTTACCATTACTGACAAAGCTGTTTAATAAGATCTTTGATACTTTGGATTTCCCATCAGAATGGGGTAAAAGTACTATCTGTCCATTACATAAATCAGGTGACAAAGCCAACCCAAATAATTACCGAGGTATTTCCTTGATAGGTGTATTATGCAAAGCGTTCTGTTCGGTTATGAACTCTAGGCTTAAGCAGTGGTGTGATTACCAAAATTGTTTAAGTGAAGTGCAGGCAGGTTTTAGGGAAAATTATTCAACGACTGGTAACCTTTTCCCTTTACATTCTATTTGTCAGAAATATTCAAGTAAAGGTGGTAGGTCTTTTTGTTGATTTCTCTAAAGCGTTTGACTCAATAAGACATGATGTACTCCTGAACAGTCTATCTGACGTTGGTATTCGTGGCAAGTGTCTTCATGTAAGAATACCACATGGAATTTCCGAGAATTTCAGTTGTAATATTGGCACGCACTAAGGCTGTATTTTGAGTCCTCAGATCTGTATAATTTGTATTAACAAATTAGAAAAAATAATGCAAGAATGCGGTGGGAGAGGTGTGGTTATTTCCAAAACATATGATAACGTAAGTCTTCTCATGTTTGCGGATGATGTGTCCTCGGTAGTAAGTTCTTGTTTGGAACTGCAGCATAAGATCCTTGCCTTGGAAAAAGTTTGTGACCAAACTCGAATGAAGGTTAATTTGGATAAAACTAAAACAATGGTATTTCGCAATGGTAGTCATTTTCGATCATATGAAAAATGGTATTTTCAAGGAAAACGAATAGATACTGTTTCTTCATATAGATATTTAGGTCTTGTATTCACTCCCAAACTATCCTGGAGCAGGGCACAATTTTGCCTTCGCTCACATGCAAATAAAGCTATTCTGTCAATTTATAGGTATTCTAAGGGGGTTGGGGGTATGCCATGTAAGGATTTATTAACGATATTCGATAGTATGGTTGTGCCAATTGTGTGTTGTGTCTCAGAATTGTGGGGTATATATTATAGTAAAGAAATAGAAAGAGCAGATTTGAAATTTTGTAAGTGGATTCTGGGAGTTAATTCATCTACATCTGATGATATGGTATTGGGAGAATGTGGGCATTTGCCTCTACAGCTCGTACACATGACCAGAGTAGGTAAACACTGGTATCGGCTCATTACCGTACTTCCTAGTAGGTTCCAAATCAGTATTATCCAGATGCTTATGTCCCTCGATAATGTAGGCCGTACTACTTGGGTCATACACATTCGAGAGATTTTATTTAGATTCGGGTTTGGTTTAGTCTGGATTTCCCAGCAGGTTGGTTACATAAAATCTTTCATTTCTTTGTTCAGGCAAAGACTGTCAGATAATTTGCAGCAGTCGTGGACTTCGAATTTAATCACTTCCTCTAAGTGTAATTACTATAGACAGTGTAAATCGCTGCTAAATGTAGAATCATATTTGTTAGGTGATATTCCTTATTACATGCAATGTTCATTGGCTAGATTTCGATGCCAAAATTTTGGTCTTGCTATACAAAACCGGTAGATATAACTATAACAAGAAAGAATTTAAGGATAGGGTTTGTTTGTTTTTCTGTAAATGTAAGGACGAATATTTTATTGAAGATGAGCTGCATGTACTGTTCATCTATGAAACCTATGAAAATCTTAGAAAGAAATATGTATACCCGCTTGTGCCTTATGTTAAATCTCATTATGTGTCACAAGATGTGAACTTACTGACATCACGCAATGTTTCTACGTTGCATAGTATGGGTTTATATTTGTATAAGGTATGGAAATTGAGAGTCAACACCATTAACCCAATAGCATTTAGCCTTGCAGTTACTCCTGGCACAGTAATGCCTCTACTTAGCATTGTGTGTGTCTGTATTTACGTAAAGTAGGGTATGCGAGAGTTTGCATTATTAATTCTTTTGTAATCAGCTATTATTGATACACTGTAACTTTTCATATGAGTTTATGTAAAGTTTGGAAAATGAGAGCCATCATTGTTAATCCACAAGCACTTAGCTTTGCACCCGCGCCTAGTGAATCCCTGTATATGTATTCATATTAAGGATGGAAACACTGACCCACCACTATTAACATAATTCCATACTTGTGTCTGCTTGGTGATCATATATGGAATAGATTTGTCTGTATATATGTACAAGTCAGACAGACAACTTTACTCAATAGAGAAGCCTTGGACCAAGGCCTCTCTGTTGAATAAAGTTTTCTGTCTGACTTGTCTGCCCTTATCAATTACAAGTAGTTAAGGTCATTTTAAAGAATAGATAATCAACAACAACACATCGTATTAATTGGCATGGACTGCTTGTAACTGAAGGTAGATCACCATGTTACGGACCAGGGGGACATACGTATAATAATCATAATTGAATATCAGAATATCATAACTGAGTGATATCATGGAGGGGCACCAGAAATGGGCTTCACACCAAAACATTATATAACTCCTCTGTGTATTTTACGATGGTTATTACATATCGGACGCTTAGTTGGCAGCGCTATTTAACAGGGGCTGGTGCAGTACGTGTTTCTTACATAAACCTCTTGGTAAAAGCCCATATGCAACATAAATATTTGCTCACCAACGATCCATAACACCTCATTGTGATGGTTCACATAATACACGCTTACACGCGTCCTATTATCGAGAGTTAGTGTAACAATGTTTTTGTGTACCACTCACAAAATCCTTGCAAACTGAATTACTGTTTTAGTTGCTTCAATTTCAAATCTCTAACATCATACACTCAGGAGAGTGCTGTAATGTTAGTGTCGCAATGTGTTGTTTGTGCTTGTATCCAACCCGTGGGTTATCACGTTGCGCACATTGATGTCATCGTTGTGGTTTTACAACACTAGTTGTCTGTAGAGAAGGTTCTGCTGCTCATAACCCGTTGTAATGGCAACGTACCCATGTGGGACGTTAACAATGCTTTTATCATTGCTGTTAACATTGTTATGTAAATGATGCATAAATAGATAGATCTTGTGATACCACACGCATCGCTCAGAGAAACGAAAGCGAAAGCTTACCCTATTTGATAAACATGGACATAGTTACCCAGGCCAGCTGATGAATCACGACAGATATCGTAAGGTAAGCTGTCCCTTACTTGTCATAAAGCAAGGAAAAACATAGGAAACGGTTCATTGAATTTAAAACAATCCTAAACTTTGGGTAATGAGTACTCGTTTCCTAAAAAGAGATGACGCACGACACCGGGGAATAATAAACGTGTACGACTCAATAAATGACAAGTGGGGTTTTGACTAATATATGTTTATGGCTGCGGTTACAGAGGATGGAAGAACTACGATACCATGTCTCTCAATAGATTCACTCTGACCACTGATGACAATATTTCATAAAGGAATCGGATACAATTAGCAGAAGCAAATTAGCAAAAGAATTGTAGAGAGACTTGTTAAGTGTATTTCCCCTGACAGAACACAGATAAATGCTTCCAATGCAAACGTGAACGGCGGATGTTTATGGAGGATATGAAAAAGTTATCAAGACATGTAAAGTAGACCCATTCAAAATTCTGAAGTATTATTAAATCTGTCTCACAAGAAAACTCCTTCTTTGAAGTTCCTTTCAATGTTACTTTTCATTACATTTAAGTCTCTTGACGCCAACATATCCAGCCAATAATGTACATCCTTCGGATACAAAACATCAACGACGCATATATCGTCAATGCTTTGGAATAACGTATGGTATAAGTCATAATAGGGAATTGCATCGGACATCAGTTTTGTCTCTGATACATTTTGGAAGCTTTACTGATGCGTCTAATGTTGTAACCTTGATCAAACAATCACTGAGCAAGAGTGGCATGACGCCCTTTGATATCTTGGTAAAAGGAGCCCGCTCGACTGTATCTCAAACTTTGTGAAATGCAAACACCAAAGGCTGGAGCTGTAACATTGCTGGACATGAAAGGCAGGTTGACTATAGGAAACTTGAAATCATCCCTTTTGTCATACACCTTTGTGGATTGTTGTGATTGTTCAACACGGTTCTTAGTAATGCTGTAAAACTGTTGAAACGTACTTACTCCATGGTTGTTCTGTTGCAAAAACAATCACATCCAGGGGAGTCCATGCTGCAGCTGTTATTCAACACCAGATCAGAACGTTGTCACCTCCCAAAAGACTGGAATGATCCTTATTTCCTCCAATAATTGCGGAGTGTGACATACGCTCGTTAATCGAACAAAGAAACTTACAGGGACATTTTGTACAGGAATTTCAATGCCACAAAACGACATATTAACACGACGCAGGGGAGCCATAGGTTATTGTACATAGACAAAACACATACATACATACATACATACATACACACACACACACACACACACACACACTCACACACACACACACACACACACACACACACATACATACATACATACATACATACATACATACATACATACATACATACATATTCAGATTCGGGATAACCAACAAAACACGATGTCAGTAGCAAGATCATTATGCAATTCGATAATTTCTGTTAAAAGTGGATGTTTACAAGACATATTCTTAATAGCCTGAAGGCAAGAAAGGGAATCTGAAAATATGATATATTGTTTATATTTAGGGTGTCTTTGAATATATTTAAGAGCTGTTAATATGGCGTTTGCTTCTGCAGTAAATATAGAGCTGTTATCTGGTATTGTAGGTATCTGGTATCTAAGTGTCACTTTATGTGTGTCTGTATGTATCCCTGTATGTCTGTCTGTATGTATCTCTGTGTGTATGTCTGTCTGTCTGTCTGTATGTATGTATCTATTCAGAATCGGGATTCAAATTTTTAAAAACATGAAGACAAAAACCTACGTTTTTCCGTATTTCAGTTAGACTTTTCTTCATATTCGGGTTTCGGCATTCGAATCCCGAATCTGAATATTTTGTGCAGATTCGGAGTTATGACCAACAGTGTCAATATACATTATCTCACCCCTTCTAAGGTACTAGGGGCCGCTAGTAAACCTGGGTATCTTAAAAACATGAACACCCAAACCTACATTTTCCATATTTCAGCCTCAACTTTGACTTTTCTTCATATTCGGGTTTCGGCATTTGAATCCAGAATCTGAATATTTTTTCAGATTTTTTTCAAATCCCGAAATCATTTTTTTCCAGATTCGGGATTCATGTGTGTGTGTGTGTGTGTGTGTGTGTGTGTGTGTGTGTGTGTGTGTGTGTGTGTGTGTGTGTGTGTGTGTGTGTGTGTGTGTGTGTGTGTGTGTGTGTGTGTGTGTGTGTGTGTGTGTGTGTGTGTGTGTGTGTGTGTGTGTGTGTGTGTGTGTGTGTGTGTTAAAATTTTAAGTCATTCTTGCAATATTTCAGCCTTATGGTGACTGATGACAGGATGACAGGTTACATGTTTATTATAGATTAAGGTAAATTATGAAACTCCCTGAGGAAAGGACGGTAAAATTTCTAATTTAATTTAAAGCTACTCGTGAACTCTAAAATATTTAACTATGTATAACAATTGAATATTAAGGCAGGCTATATATTGCCAGCAGATGAAGGAAAATCGCCACTCTTGGGACCATGGGGGCTTAGAGTACTTTTGCTTCATGCATGGACCCTAGCTGGATTCAAACCATCCCTTCATCTATTAGCAATTTAGATAATCTACTCACAAATTTAAAGAACATATATACGATTAAAATTAGTAGTAGGTTTAAATTTACCTTGAATGCTTTGGGAGTTACGTACCCTCTCAGGAGGACAAAAATAAACTGACAATACTTCAAGAAGTTTAGATGGTACAGCCACTAACCATTTCGGTCATAAGTGTAAAATCGCGAATCAAATGTGCAATATTTTGTAATTGGGTTTACTTTCCTCGAAACGAAACATCTGTGAGATCGAACTCAGTCAGAGCGGGTGGATGTGTACTCTAGTGTATCGAAGTCTTTTCATTGTCTGGTTCATTTGCCGATACACTGACGGTTCATTGCGTGTGTATATAGAGACGATCTGTTTGACTGTTTGACTGACGGTGAGTTATAAGATAGTATGATTCTTCATGGGTGACAAATTCTTTTATTGCATACGATGCGACGTTTCGGTGTGGAATCTTGTACCGTTGTCAAACAAGAGTTATGTTAGGATTTGTAAATACATGCTGTTTTCATTTGCGCTCAAACCAGTTAACAAATACCAACATGGTGAACAGCTGCGTGGCTGGAAACTGTCGTTCGTCCAGGTCAAAAGCAGGACTTGAAACGGACAATCTGAGTTCGCATCGTTTTCCACTTGATCCAGTCATTCGAGAAAAATGTATGCAGTTCGTTTGCAAACAATAAGCATCATAACATATCATGTGTACAAGTACCACACCTGCCTGTCTGTGTAATTGCCGGGATCGGGTGGTCAGGCTCGCTGACTTGGTTGGCACATGTCATCGGTTCCCAATTGCGCAGATCGATGTTCATGTTGCTGATCACTGGATTGTCTGGTCCAGACTCAATTATTTACAGACCGCCGCCATATAGCTGGAATATTGCTGGGTGCGGCGTAAAACTCAACTCACTCACTCACTCACTGTGTAATTGCATGATGGTGACAGAGACAGACAGAAAGCAATTGTTTTGTTTATGGTGTATAGCCTTATGGGTGTTATGTTTAAATTGCGTGAGGCCAGTGAGTGAAGTTCTGGACTGTATATTGTCATTAGCAGACAGACAGGCAAAACACATAGGCGCCAATCAAACAGATATTGCGTTTTGTCTGTGATAGAGGCTCTCTGTTACTGTCAACATTTTTTTTCTATCTTATGCATTGAAACATTTTAGTTTTTACATATGTCATATTTGGGATTACACTTTCTTATTAAAGTACAAATTCTAATACTTGTTTGGTTGAGTCCCATCCGGGATTCGAATGCGCACCCTCAGAGTCAGGCACCTAATCGCCAGCACACAAGGTCAGCCGCTTCACCCCAAATAAGGCACATGTTACATTTCACCACTTTCTAAAATGGCATTATGTAATGTACATTTCTAGATTTCAACATTGATTTGGAAATCTAGAAAAATAAGACAAAGAAAAATAATAAGTAATAAAAGACAAAATGAGAATCTTAAAAAGATCCTAACCAAAGCAAAATACGCCGTCGGTTATTTTACGGATGGTGCGTTTTGTTGTGATGTTTCAAGACATAAACACCATAGGACACACAAAGAGAGCAAACCCTTTTGTAAAATGAATCACGTATAATTCATTGCTACGTGACACTGCAATTTTCATTATGCGTTTCTTTTTGGGAGAGTATATATGTCATAACATTCACAAGCTGTAATGAATGGTGTATTGGTCATTCAGAAGATTTGGAAGCCCGGGTCCGTGTCTATAGACAAGTAAAGTGACCTGAAACCCGATGTATCCCACTGAGTGATCATCTAGATGTCTGTGCCAAAGGAAATGATATTAAATTCATAACATTTCCGTTTTCATCAAGCTCAAATTTCAGTTAAACCATTCTAAGCTTTGAACTTTGTCCCTACTGTGACGTCATAATAAGAGAAATCCCAACTTTCCTTGCTATTTTTCAGCTACCATACTAACAAAATCCATATTTATTACAAGTTTACATGTCAGTTCTGGTCATGTGTACTTTATCATAATACCATCGGGCGAAATTCTATCTTCAAAGGAGTAGAAAATGAAAAAAAATCGATAATATTTTTTAACATCTAAAAAGATTTTTTATTACTGTGGATAAAAAGGTTATGGTCAAATTAAGTAGAAGAGTACACCAACGCACACTCACGAATCCCTTTAAGGTAAGTGGTATATTAATAACGTGGAGACTCTGCATGTGACGTGAACGTGTTCTTTCCTCCTTGTACTGTAGCCAGTTCGTCAGTGAATATCTGGGTAAAGAGGCAAGCAGTTAACCCCAGGAAACACCGTGTGCCTCGCAAGTCTTGAACATTTTATTTCACATTTGAGACAACTGACATTACAACCATGCTGTACAATAAAAGTACTTTCAAATACCTCTTGGAATAAAGAGAACAAAGCATAAAGATATTTAAGAACTCGTAGATTATATCAAAGCTAGTCATCATATTCTATGCTGTCGTAGCAACAGATAAGAAGTAGGCTGTGAAGATATTTTACCAAGATGAACGGGAGATATAATCTATATTTATTATGCAACATGGCCATCTTATGGGACGTTGTACACAACAAGGTAATTTTAGGATGGCGACAGTATTTGGTCTACACTCGGTCATCTTTCCAAAGGCATTGAAAGAGAATGGTTCAGGGATAAAATCTAGAACGTCATTGAAAAGAATACCTAGTCTTGACTATTCTCGGAAACAAATTCCGTTTGGTCTCAAGGATCACATATACTCGAGTTGGTACAAATGCATAAATCATTTTTGACATCGTTATAAATGAAGCCCGTCATTAAAATACGCATTACGATATTTAATTACCTTAAGTCGACCTGTTTGACAACAGTGCACAATTGTCTCCTACGAACGAAATGTCAGCCAATCAGAGGGGCGCGCCTCCGTGAGGTAATAACAGGTATACCTATGTGGGTTGCTGTAGTATTTATCTACATTTCCCTGGGTAGATTATCTTGTTTATACGTTTGTCTAAATCTGTAGTCGCGACAGCTGTCTAGAAAAATGAAAGCTCTATGTTTTCACAATCTACTGCCATTTTTAATCTTGTCACCTGCGGCGCATATTTTCCGAGATACAAGCTGTTTTCATAGACGATTCTGTCAAAATCGTTTGTTGTCAAAATGTTTATAAATCATTTTTGTATTTCTGTTACAAACGGTATCATGCAAAATATTTTTGGTCATGATTCAAAAACATATCTAACTACGACCAGGAAGAAGTTTTGATCATTGATGAAAACAAACCATAATCTAATTGATCCTCAAATGACTTAGGATCGTGGCTCCACGATTTAGAAAAAAAATGGCGGCACCCTGTCACGAACATCCGCCAGGGTGAGTATAAATGCTATTTAAGATTGTTTTCGCCAAGTTACAATAACTAAACTAATTTGTACTGGTAGTAAAATATGCATTTGATTGATGGACGGTAGGACTTTGCATGACATTGCTTATAGCAAAAATAAATTTACTTTTGGAAGTGAGGTGGGTGCCAATATTATTGTCACTTCAACCGCAACCTCGCTTCCGTGGAAGAAATCGTTATGTTACAAGTTGTGTCATGCAAAACCCCTTAGGTCATCAATCATTTACTCCAACTAGTAGGTATTTTTTTTTATTTCGTTAACTCAATGAAAACAAATCTAAAAGCGATGTAGGGGTCGAACCACCTGATTTAATACAGGCGTCCACAACGCTCGCTTCGCACTCACAAACAACATAATTAGCACAAACTGGGGGGTCCCGTAGAAATATGTTCATGGTGACACCATCACCCGACACCTGGAGCCATTTGACGGCATGTCTTTGCTGACTTCGACAAATCAGCAAATTGACGGCCTTGTTAAATATTTTATATACACCCACCTGAAAATCCTTCCTCACATCACGTCACTGCAGGGCTCTGACAACAAAGTTGTCTGTAGTTTCGTTGGTTGGCGAGAGTGATGCAGAATACTTTTTGGCAATTTTTAATCGCTCAGTATTGATTAACAATACGTTTTTAAGAATGAATTTGGTGTTCCGCTTAAGACTAACCATGTCTTTCATATGTGATGGTTTAGAGAGTGAGTGTATTCGTCCTTTAAGAGGAAAATAGCTGTGCAAATCATATGAAAAGATCACTTAAATTCAGTATTGACAGCAGGTGTTCGTGCAAAGGGTAACCATTGCCTAAAGATCGAAGTGCATGTGATCTATTGCTGCACTTTGGTTCTCCTTCCTTGCGACAAACCAGACAATCAAGATGACGAATCGACGAACCGGAAACTCCAAACGTGCACGTTCACCCTGTTACGGTTAATCATTTGCCGTGACAAAGGGTGTGAGAATCCCAGGTGAAGCAGCAGAATATCATTGACAAGTCTAAAATATTCAATACAATGCATAGCAGAAAAAAGAGAGCAAGTTACAAAGATTCACAATAGAGGTTTCTGGTACAATGCAACTGAGTCAAATCTAAAGAAATAGGTCACAAATATAGTACCAACTCACCAGACTTGGTTTTCTGTGAGAAACAGTCCTACTAAATAGTTCACAACGAACGATCTTGAATGCAGTTCAGGTTTGATGAAGAGGCAGACAGATGTAGATAGGCACAACCCTATGATGATGACACAACCCCAGTTTAAGTCCGTGTGAAAATCCGCGTGGGTGAGGTCAACACAACAACCAGCCAGCCTTTTATATAAGAATCAGTGACTGTGCATATATATATATATATATCTATCTATATAACTATCACTGAAAACACTAAGCATTGTGACCCAATAATAACTATAACTTAATCAGTAACAATGCAAATTATAGATAATGCACTCTCGTAACACACTCGTTACTCTCTCGTAACACCCCTCCTTGATAATCAGTTTTCTCATGTGTTTGGATGGTAACTTCTCCTTCGATTGGCAAAGTCAAAACAAGGCAAATTGGTCGATAAGCTTAAAGCTTCAATCATATTGATGATCTAGTAATCGACAAATATCACCCAGAAAGCCTTTGTCTGTGTTGGTGTACACAAAACGCAAGGTCCAAAGTTTCTTTCGTCAGTTACGATTGCAAAATTTCTACAAAGTGACAGGCGCAAGCGTTTTTATTGATCCTGTCTTCAAAGAATGATGAACTTTCCTCAGAACGTCCATCAGAGTTGTACAGAATCAAACAGATATTCAAATTGTAACACAGAGGAACATATTCTACATCGAAACCGCCACACACCACAGAGATAAATATAATGTACGTGAGACGTAATCGGACATCTTGAAATTATACGATTGACGTCGTCAGGATGAATCCCTCGTAGCCGGAAACGTTTTAGGATTACAGAATTAGCTTCATTGCACTAAACGCTTGTCACCTCCGTGAAATTCCACAAATATTTCAATGAACACGAAGGGGTTGTAATTAGTAAGGTATTCACTGCAGGTTGTACAATCTGTGGACTTCACACATTGTACCCATGTAGGGAATCAAACCCGGTCTTCGGCGTGACGAACACTATATGAAAAGACAATCCCAATGACTCTTTCTGCGTAGGACATTTGTCATCTTTTGTCATCTTTGCTACAGTACTCTTATAAATTTTACAAGTTTTTTTGACAATGACATATTTTGATATTAATGAAAGACACATCACATACGTAACCTATCTGAATGGTTTTTACTAGTTGTTCAACATTAACGATATTCCAGCTATTCAAGCGTTCCTTTACTATTTCCAGTTTTCACCATTAGCTTTGGATAAAACTGGGAACAAATAAAGGTGCCATGAAGTGATGTTCCCTTATCTGTTTCCCTCAGTATGTATAAAATGATTACATGTACTTTGATCACCTAAGCTGCAGAGGACCAGTGCTCATTTAAGGCTTACCATACCCGCAGCTCTCCATTCATATGACTGCATGGTAACGATATCTTTCGAAAACACGTGACATATAAACTTAAACTTTTCTAAACTTAAACGGGTGTTGTCCATCCTTCACATATCGTTTCCACAACATAAATCATGACATAACACCATAACCCTACACGTGTTTCAAACATATGCTGAACAGGTGTCTTTAATTTTTTGGTATTGGTATTTTTACACGTACTGTATTTGTGTTTCCTCAGCAACAAATTCGATTTCTGTGCGTTTAGCATTCCCCTCTCGGAAATTCGATATGCAGCAACGTGTGCTGAACTTGTGCCTTTTGATTGTGACTTGACACAAATAAAATAGGTTCTTTCTCCTTGTTTCATCAGTGAATCGAAGCTGAATTCGAAAAGTGCTTCCACAAACACTATTTTTTCCAGAGGTACGTACATTCAACAGTTAAGACCCTTAGTCCATTGCTTCATTCAGTGTCATTTGCAAAGCTGGGAAATACAATGCACGCGAACTTTACGATAACAACGATGTAAAGAAGATGTTTATAATATCCATAAAGTTTGTCTACCTTGGTCGATGGTATACAAAATCTTCTTTTTGTCACCATTTCACCAAGGAATGCTATTTATACCATGGTGATGGATTATAACAGGGCTCTTTCCATGTTCTACAGATTATTCTTTCAAAAGTTAAAAGATATGTAGAGACCAAAGATAAGTATTTTGGTTACTTGACAAGAAACAAACGGATATGTTTATTTCAAAAGATACCTTATGGTATATTCTGTTACATGATAATATGCGGAATGGAAACTACGTTAAACAATAATACTGTTTATGATAGTTTCACCGCGAAAGAAACTACATTTACAATTAGTTTACAAAGGTGTGTGCCACGCTATAAAGTATACTTAGAGGCAAAACTTATTGTAGTTTGGCAAATTATCATTTGTAGTCTTGTGAATTCAGTATTGGATTTGAACCAGACAAAGATTGTGTCAACATGGTCAAAGAAACACAAGTAATTGTTGTTCCAAGGGCACAGATTTTACAAGACGTACAACACATGCCAAGAAACCGACCAGTAACGTTCACTTTAGACCAGACAACGAGACAACGCTGGTTAAAGCACACATCTATTTGTCGTACTGTAACAATACAAGTTCGACATGCCAGGCTAAGGGGAAAATGAAGTACCTGGCCAAATAGAATAAGAAACAAGTTTACAGACCACCCTCTGTTGGACAGACCACCCCATGTTGGACAGACCACCCCCTGTTGGACGCCTAGTAATAAGGACCCTACGTGAAAACCGATGTATTCGAAGCACGCACCCCCGACACAGGTTACAGATAGCAACCATTACAGTCCGCACCTTACCTGTGAAACACAGGTATATCTTTCTAAACGTTTACGCATCTATCGCATCCGTCTCTGTTCGACACACACACAGCTGGGATGACGACTTCACAGCAGAGACTGAACGGGCCCATTGTGACATCTCGATGACGCAAGAGGATCCGGGTTGGAACTGGTCTTCAGCAACCCGTGATTGTCGTAAAAGGCGAAAAGGTGTCCAGGCATGCTTTGATCGAGACATGCCATCGTATCCAAATCGTGTAGATCGATACACGTGCTGTTGATCACTGGATTGTCTGGTCCAGATTACTTACAGACCGCCGCCATATAGATGGAATATTGCTGAGTGCGGCGTAAAACTCAACTCTCTCTGAACAATGTTAATGTGTTACCCTGGCCCGTAAGATGTCATCCATTGAAATTTATTTGTGGTGCGACATTTACTACATCGGAAAAGGAGTTTGCTAACTTTGGTTTTGTAGAATGGAAACACATGTCCTTTGTTCTGAATATGTATCTACGTTTAAAACATGTAAAGAAGCAGAACAGTTTTATTTTCTAATTCTACTTAACCTCTATAATTTTGAAGAACTTATTGGCAATAAGGTTTTCTGAAGAACCTGCGGTAAGGGCCGGCTAAAATTCCGGATGACGCTAATATATCAACTACAGCTGCTGCTATCAGGCCAATACTCCAGGAAGTGACTTTAAGATACCTCCCTCTCACAGTAGCAGGCAACATTGTTGCCAGTGTAAAGCGGGTTGTTCGGGAAAGGGTGAATGTTAGAAACAGACACTGAATCTGAAGCCAAAACCAAATTACGGGATGAATGACAAGTATTTGAGGAGGTTGATGACGCAAAATACAGGTTTACACAAACGAAAAGGACCAATGAGTTGGTGTCGTTACAAGCACTATCACCGTTCTCGTTTTCATGGAAACTGTACATAACGAGGCATAAGGACGACGGATGTCGCGGGACCTGACGAAACAATGGGGCCGAATCAACAGTAACTGTTATTGCTGCTTGCGCACATAATGTGACCACACCATGGCGGTATTTATTTACCTGGTAGTATTAGTACTCCTGTTTAGGTATTCCCTAACCGCATGTATATGGACTCAAATAAATCTTCATGCGTCATAACATACAGTAGTGTGGAAACTGTGAACGTTCAACCAGCTCTTGACCTATGAAGGACATTAAGGCCACAGATCAAGTATCCGCGTGCTCTAGATCAAACAAGTTTAATAATTACTATGCAGCGTTATTGCCTACAGATTACAGAATGGATTGACTCACGGTGGAAAGGGACGCTACAAATATATCCAGTCATTCTCTGAGAAGTGGCCAAGTCAATTGCAGTTCTTTGCGACCATTGCATTTCATCGTTTGTCCTCGGTAAGATTTGTTTAAGGATGCTTTTGTATAAATCCCACAGATGATTACACAGATTTTGCTCTCCTTTTAAGACTATGTGTCTTATTTGTTGCTATTGAGTGCATTAGCCAACATACTAGCAATTTTTACTAAAATTGCTAAACCGTTGACTTGATTCCATTGTTAATCAGCATTTGGACATTCTACTATGAATTGCTTAGGCACAGCCCAGCGGTTCCCAGCTGACGTAAAACTGTCTCGCCATCATAGGCCTCTTCCTTTTGATAGAAGGTCATGTCTTTAGTGGAACACCAATCAAACGGGATGCCAGTAAGCTCTACCTCGAGATGTACGTCTTCGCGTTCACAACCCACTTGTTGGTGCCAATGAAATGCATCATCTAGTATGCCATACGGCTAAGCAGACAATGACGCGAACCTTAACTGTTGCGCCCATCACCTCGGGTCTAGTGTCATTATTGTGTTGATCTTGTGCCAGCAGCATGCCATGCGCTAGTGAGTTTAGTTAGTGGCAGCAAGAGAATGAGGAGCTCATAAAATCTTCAGGTTCGATTTTTAGAAGACGAGGTGTTAACCGTGTACGTCACCTTACTTTTTTCCCATAATATTCGGGTATATATATTCTAGGTAGCTATCTTTGCGAGGAGATGATAATTTGAGTCCTTTTAAGACCTTACTTGCATATTTCATGCATTTGATCCTTTATATTATTTTACCTTTCTGAAGCCATTGACGCTGACAACACCTTTCGGGATTCATGAACGGAGCATGTGCCTTCACGACTTTTTTTTCTGGACAAGTATGAGTGCACTGCTAGTTATTGTAGAGCCCGTGACGTAATTCTCATGCTACGTTTGCTGCCTGTTGTATAGTTAAATCGATGTGTGGATGTTTACCGATTTAACAGTTCAAGCTATCTCTTTCACATAAATATACATATGTACCGTTAATATCATGTAACAGTACAGCGTCATAAACACCACAACCTTGTATGCAAGTTTCTCGAAAAAACACACGCGCTGTTTATCCATTTGTATTATCTTAATACGTAGGCTTAATGAGGAATGTTCACATACTCGTAATGGACTCTCATTATTTTCTGGCAGTGACGTACAAACAGCGTGTTTTCAGATTTCGTTTAACGAGATTGAACATCGGAGAGCAGAAACAACCAGTGATACTTTCTTTCGCTGATCAGCCCCATAAGTCTTGTTTGTTCGGAACCGGTACCCATTTGGTAGGGAAATTAAAACAAGGCGATGTTGATGACAAAAACGTTATCTTCCAATTTACATTCAACTTAATAAAACATTGAACGAAACATAAGATTCTGCACAACCTTCTGTGGTGGTAGGTCCATACATCTCCCTCTTGTACACAGACAAATACCTTATCATGAACAAATTGTACACAGACAAATACCTTATCATGAACAAATACTAATATAATATTAATACTAATACTATGTCTATTTTAGCGTTTCTCAAGGCTGTCTATGATTCTGTGACTGTTTCTTTGTTTCGTGACCAACGTGATCCATTTACTTTAAAAACAGCATGTCTGGGGAATATGACCTTGTATTTTTACATACCGCCATATGACTGGAATATTGCTCTGCACTGGCTCGTGTATATTGGCTAAAGATGTAGTTGCGGTGGTGTAAGTCAACATGACTTACCATAGATGGTGTGGTACACGGACACACTTGCGATAGGTGAAGTGCTGCACTCACATAGGCCTAAACTGGATTTTTGTCAACTGCTAAACTGCTAGGTCCAAGGATATCATAGATTTTACGGCTTAACGACAGAGGTAGTGCCACAGATAACGTGCTACCGGACATGGCTACTACATGCAGTGCTCCCGCTGTGCCGTTTTTTATGTGTTCTCAGTAATGAAATTGAATGGCTAGTGCAACTGTCAGATTTGTAAGGTTGCAGGAGATCTCCGCTTTGAAGTTGTTCCCTGCTGAACAGGTCCCCATTTTTATGACTGAGTATTGCATTTCTCAGATATGCCAGACTGAATGCGTGACAGTATCGCGGACATGTGTTCATTAATATGGTGAAGTATCGTGTTACATTGTAGTTGCGTCTGTTTAACTGACATCCAAGTATCACAGCTGACTGGATGAATGATTGAATATTGCAGTAGTGTCTAGTGGAATGGTGAAGTTTCGCACTTGTGTTCTCAGCCTTGCTGTTGTGTCTGGTTTCATTGGGTCTCAGTCTTGCGGTTTCTGGTTATATGAAGTCTCAGTCTTGCAGCTGTGACTGGTTAATCCTATATGAGGTCTTAGGGTTGCGTTTGTGTGTGCATTTATGAGGTTTGAGTTCTGCGGTTGTGTCTAGTTGATGAGGTCTCGGTTTTGCGGTTGTATCTTTTTTATTAGGTCACAGTCTTGCTGTCGTGTTTGGTCATATGAAGTGTCAGTCTTTGGGGTGGCTGGTTATATGCGATCTCAGTATTGTGGTTGTACCTGGTTACATGATGCCTCAGACTTGCTTTTGTATTTAGTTAATGAGGTCTGAGTCTTGCGGTTGTCTGGTTATATGAGGTCTGTCCTGTTGTGTCTGGTTTTATGAGGTCTCAGTCTTGCAGTAGTGCCTGGTTACATAAGGTCTTGCGCTTGAAACTGTTTGATTGTATCTGGATGTTTGTGTGTTGTTCTTCCTGTTATTGTTCCAGAATATTATTTAATTGAATGAGACTAATGACAGATAGTTCCGATTGAATTAGCTTTATAAGTATTCGTGTGTTGTTGAGCAATATTCTAAATTTGTGGCTATGTTTATGTTTTATGCTTAGTATTGTATTTCAGGGAACAATAATGCGTAGTTAAGTAAAGATCAAACACGCATCCAAGACACAGATTTTTCTCAGCATGATCATGTCCAATGCAAATCAAGTAGGTCTGGTACGATTTCAATATGTATCAAGACATACAAGTTCCATTTCAGCTGATATAATCATCTTAAGGGCGCACTAACCTGAGTACACAGCTATCGTAATCATGCGCTGAAGCTAGTAGGCATTGGATTCATGTCTAAATGGTTCAGGTAGCAATATCATGTTAGAATGAAACAACGCATTTGATACTGTTACTCGTGAAAACGCCAGCAGTTTGTAACACGCCATCAATATTCGTAAATATTTCTTCATGCCATTATTGTTTAAATATGAGACATCATGTTCGTAATATTTTCAGCTCAATCTGTCGAATCTGTCATATAAATGTAGTTATTTGCTTTTATGCAAGCGGTGTCTCCTTAAGTAGACCTGTGTCGACTAAACCAGGATGTAAACAGTTGTTTTCACTTAAGTAGAGCTGTGCTGGTTAAACCATGATGTGAACAGTTGTTTTCCCTTAAGTAGAGCTGTGCTGGTTAAACCATGATGTGAACAGTTGTTTTCCCTTAAGTAGAGCTGTGCTGGTTAAACCATGATGTGAACAGTTGTTTTCCCTTAAGTAGAGCTGTGCTGGTTAAACCCTGATGTGAACAGTTGTTTTCCCTTAAGTAGAGCTGTGCTGGTTAAACCATGATGTGAACAGTTGTTTTCCCTTAAGTAGAGCTGTGCTGGTTAAACCATGATGTGAACAGTTGTTTTCCCTTAAGTAGAGCTGTGCTGGTTAAACCCTGATGTGAACAGTTGTTTTCCCTTAAGTAGAGCTGTGCTGGTTAAACCCTGATGTGAACAGTTGTTTTCCCTTAAGTAGAGCTGTGCTGGTTAAACCCTGATGTGAACAGTTGTTTTCACTTAAGTAGAGCTGTGCTGGTTAAACCATGATGTGAACAGTTGTTTTCCCTTAAGTAGAGCTGTGCTGGTTAAACCCTGATGTGAACAGTTGTTTTCCCTTAAGTAGAGCTGTGCTGGTTAAACCCTGATGTGAACAGTTGTTTTCCCTTAAGTAGAGCTGTGCTGGTTAAACCCTGATGTGAACAGTTGTTTTCCCTTAAGTAGAGCTGTGCTGGTTAAGCAAGGATGTGAACAGTTGTTTTCCCTTAAGTAGAGCTGTGCTGGTTAAGCAAGGATGTAAACAGTTGTTTTCACTTAAGTAGAGCTGTGCTGGTTAAACCATGATGTGAACAGTTGTTTTCCCTTAAGTAGAGCTGTGCTGGTTAAACCCTGATGTGAACAGTTGTTTTCCCTTAAGTAGAGCTGTGCTGGTTAAACCATGATGTGAACAGTTAATTTCCCTGAAGTAGAGCTGTGCTGGTTAAACCAGGGTGAAAACTGCTGTTTCCTGTGTCGGTTAACCTGGGGATATCTGACATGTGTCGGTGTAACCAGCTGTTTCCCCTTAACTAGACCTGTGTCGGTCTACCCAGAGTATAGCCAGCTGTTTCCCCTTAACTAGACATGTGTCGGTCTACGCAGGGTGCAGCAACTTGTTTCCCCTTAACTAGACCTGTTACTTAAATAGACCTGTGACGGTCCATTCAGAGTGTAACCAGTTGTTTCTCCTTAACTAGACCTGTTTCGGTCTACATAGAGTATAGCAACGTGTTTCCCCTTAACTAGACCCGTGACGGTCTATCCAGAGCGTAGCCAGTTGTTTCCCCTTAACAAGACCTGTGTCGGTCAACCCAGAGTATAGCCAGCTGTTTCCCTTAACTAGACATGTGTCGGTCTACACAGGGTGTAGCAACTTGTTTCCCCTTAACTAGACCTGTTACTTAAATAGACATGTGACGGTCCATTCAGAGTGTAACCAGTTGTTTCTCCTTAACTAAACCTGTTTCGGTCTACATAGAGTATAGCAACGTGTTTCCCCTTAACTAGACCCGTGACGGTCTATCCAGAGCGTAGCCAGATGTTTCCCCTTAACTAGATCTGTGTCGGGATTTAGCTAGCAATGGCTGAGTATTTTAGATTGCTTTGGACTTTGTGTATTGGCGATTACTGTCCTGACTCATGAGAGGGAATTACCATGAAAGTGGAGATTATTCTGATTAACTGTTACAATCCAGGTGCAATAGTAAAATTTGCTGCTCACATACGCTGCCAGTTTAAGGTAGGACCGTCCGGTGTGGTTACTTGAATAGAGGACATATCACTTGAAGTTAAGCAACGTTGGTCAAGGAGAATACGTGGGTTCGTGTCCCTATTTTCAGCGTTTTCAAAACTCCTGAGAGAAGACATCTTTCCTTCCCCACACTGAAGCACCAGGGGCACATGATACCTCACCACAGCTAAGAAACTCTGTGACCCTGCAGCAAATGGGTACCATTCGGAGTTGATTTCAGTACAATGTGTCAGCATTATCATGTTTTGCAGATTAAAGAGCACAAAGGACAAAATCAGGTTTGTCGGCTGAAATTCTTCTGGGGCTGTATATAGACCTATTCCACAGAAGCTTGAAAGCAACCTTTTCGATGACGCCCTGGACATGTTCAGGATCGTACAATGGATGGGTCTCACAGTTAAAGTCACGGGCATGGCGGAGAGGGTAATAAAAGCAGCGAGCCATGCTGTTAGGTCTTTCAAAATATGATGTTTGTGCCAAGGAACGGCATCCACTGACAAGGTGTTGGACAGTCGTTGTAAATTCATTGCAAAGTCTACATTTCATATTGACATTTTCTGGTCACTGAAGTGACTGGTCCTGAGCAGCAGAGAGTAAACCCTCTGCTTCACATTTAAGACCAGCTGACTTCATCCAGGGGAAGGAATCGGTTTGACTGCTGTTGTGTTCCACACACTGCAGTGGTTTCTCCTCTGAAAGTTTCTCCACAAATTACTGACTCTGGGCAGACTTGGTGAAGGACTTCACCTGCTTTACTCCCATTGCAATACCGTCTAGCAGTACATCGCTTACATGCTCCCCCAACATCCCTTCCTTGCACATCAACATCCCTTCCTTGCACCCCCAACATCGATTCCTTGCACCCCAAAATCGATTCCCTGTACCCCAACATCCCTTCCATGCTCCCCCAACATCCCTTCCTTGCATCCCCAATATCTCTTCCTTGCATCCCAGCATCCCTTCCTTGCACCCCAAGATCCCTCCCTTACACACCAACATCCCTTCCATGCTCCCCCAACATCCCTTCCTTGCGCCCCAACATCCATTCTTTGCATCCCCGACATCTCTTCCTTGCATCCCAACATCCCTTCCTTGCACCCCAAGATCCCTTCCTTTTACACCAACATCCCTTCCTTGCACCCCAAGATCCCTTCCTTTTACACCAACATCCCTTCCATGCTCCCCCAACATCTCTTCCTTGCGCCCCAACATCCATTCTTTGCATCCCCAACATCTCTTCCTTGCATCCCAACATCCCTTCCTTGCACCCCAAGATCCCTTCCTTTTACACCAACATCCCTTCCATGCTCCCCCAACATCTCTTCCTTGCATCCCCAACATCCCCTCCTCGTACCCCAACATCCCTTCCTTGCACCCACAATATCCATTCCTTGTAAAATATGTCTTTTGAAGAGCAGTAAGATGACACGAGTTTTGTCAGACACCCTGTAAAGATTATATATTGTGTATTGAAACATATGATAGGGCGGAAGTTTTTTGAATCAGTCAAGTGGGTACCTTGTGAATTAGTGAAGGGAAGATAATTTTTTAAAGATCGCAGATTACATACATAATAACTCTTGAAGAACAGATTCTCTGGTTTTAGTGGATGAATGTTTTTTCTGAGTGAGTTAAATGCACAGTATTCCAGTTATCTCACAGTGAGTGATATGAATGTGATAAAATGTCCGAAGTGATGCTGCTCACAGACATTAATAATTTTTGTTAAAATGACTTCAAACTGTGCATCGAACCTAACAACATCGTTGTCTAGAGTGCCAAATGGACGACTTGCTTAGCTGACCCCCCTTTCAGCTTAGAACGATGAATTCATGTAAAAGGACACATATGATATAAAGTAACTCCAGTCTTTGTTTGTAGTCAGTTAGTTTAGTTTCTCCAAAGAACAGCTCATTCTTAACACAGATGAAGGTAATGTGTTTTTGACAGATGTGGTTCATGCCATATACGCTACTGGGCGGCGTTATTCTGATTTTCTGTTGTTATCACAATATGTGTGGATGGACTCTCACACGTAATGCAGTAGACGCGAGATACTTTTCAAGATTAGTTGGGTTGGTGGCGGAGAAAAAAATATTATGAAACACGTACTTCATAAAATTTGCGCTTATATTAAAATGCACTTAACACGAGTGGTCTAACTAGATGCGATATATAACCATTTCCACCAGTACATGTACTGTCTTGTTGAAACAGCGTCCAGAAAGATCAAGTTAAAAAATCAGTATATTTGCCCCTGCGAGTCATATAGTTCAACCATGGGGCATGGGTTTGCGAGTATCTTACGGATTCGTCTCTACATGAGTTACGAAAACGTTGGCATCAACAGATTACAACAGATGTTCAAGCTGCTAAGTGAGGTTTAAACAGGCGTATGCACATTTAACAATTACAGACATTTCAACCGTTGTCAGATGCTGTTTCATCGCCTGCACGAAGTTGAACTGAAATCAGTGACAAGGAAGATCCTCTCTACAAGGTAATTTCAACATGAAACACAAAGGTTAACCAATAAATCGGTAAGTACAGAAACGTATTGTGAAATCAGTAAATTACCATGCTTTGTTAATGAAAAGTCAATGGATACTGTACTAACAACAAAACTACAATACATGTCTTTAGGTTTCCAGACAAAAACAGCTGGTTACACAAGTGCTGCGGCAATGAAATAAGAGACTATATGATATTTGTAAGTGTTCTTCGGAATCTCCGGGAAATAAAATGAAACAAGAAACTCTCTACTGTTACATAACATCACTGATGAAATGCCTCCAGGGGTTATGTAACAGTATATGTATGGCTGGGTCTATTTACAGACAGCATCCATTTGAATTAAATATTTAAGTATATTGACCTAAAAGGTCGGAATTGATTTTTTGGATCGGGGTGGGGGGAGTAGGAAAGGCCGGAAGGAGACTTTTGTAAGCTCTTTGAAAATGGAATTTGTTATTCATTGTCATATTTCATAGTGGTGTGTTTGGTACAGCAATTACATCAAGGGAGGAGCGGGAAAGAGTCTTTTGATAGCGATTTTTAACATGATCAGTTCTATTGATTCTGTATCTTTGCTCTTTGAAAATGGCATTTGTTATTCATTGTCATATTTCATAGTGGTATTTAATGCACAGAAATTACAGCAAGGGTTGTCAAGTAATCTTTGTTTTAAACGTACCATTTTGCGACTCAAAGTAATACTTCAAGTTGCCAAAATTGTATCTAAGAAATGTTACGGTAAAAACAATACTCAATACGGAGGTTTCGAGTTATCACTCTTGTGCGCGGGGAGGCGCAAATAGGTTGCGCAACAAACCGGAAGGTGGGGCTGTTTTTAGTGTCAGAATGGCGAGTCATTCAAAATCTATCGATTCGATGCTGAAACCAGAATTACGATCCTTTCTAAAGGCAAGGGGTATAACTGTTTCAAATTACACCTTGACACAGCTGCGTGAGTTGGCGAATAAGGCAGCTGAACTTGGTTTACCAGTGCTGACGACCCCGATGATACGTCTTCGTTCCTTTCGGAGAGAAGTACGGTTGTTGTTGACAACGAAAAAGTGACATTTCCCGTAGTTGTGTCGCCCGAACTGAAATCGTGGACCGATAACCTGACTTTGCTGCCGATGTTCTGTCAAGCTGACATCCTAATTTATTAGCTTGGGCGGGCAAGTTGGAGCAAAGAGAGACTGAAGGGGTTCAGGAAGGAGAAGGGCTACCGACTACATACCGATGGCCATATCCATGCTGTTGAGCTTCATAGTTTGTCACATGATCAGACATATGTTCAAGCCCAGTGCACCCGTGAGACATCACAGTCTGAGAAACCCTACTTAACCTGGTGTCTGCTGGAGAGGAGAAATTCTTGTATTGTGTCAGCAGGATGTGACTGTACAGGGTAAGTATTATTATTATCTGTATTTTCCTACTAAGCAATTTCCTGAGTGTAGTCTTGCCATAGTCAGTTGAATTATGTCTAGTGAGGTATCAAAAAATCAAAGCATGTTTATGATAACTGATAATTTTCAGGGGCACAGTGTTTTACAACAGAATATTTCTTATTTGCAAAAATAGAACAAATATCTAAAATAATTCGATTTTATTATTCACAATTTGTAGATTTACATTGAGCAGAAGTACGGCCAAAGTTGACAATAATTTTGAATTAAACGAATAACTAAAACAGTCGGCTTTTCGACTCTATACTAATATTGAGTAACGTCCACCATGAAAAACCTTGGATCTATTTATAGATCCGCGGCCAAACTCATTAAATTGTGTCAAAATAGAGGCTACAAGAGTTTAAAAAATCAGTGAAAAATAAAGCATGTGTGTAAGTGGTCAATACCTTGGAGTGGAGGACGTTTTAAAGTTGTTATAAGGGAAAAGTGTCGGACAGTCACCACCGGGCAAAAAATGTCTTGAACATATCCGACTGTACTTGTTCGGTGCCAATGTAGGCTCCCGTCGGACGAGATTAATCCATCCTCTCCGAAGACTTGATGCCCTGATCTTGTTCGGGAAGGACAACCCGGAACACAACAGTGATGAGACTGCATATTTAGATTAGCGACTGCCTGGAAACAGCCCACCTTCCGGTGACGTAACGACCCGTTTTCGCCTTTTCTAAAGAGAGCACTTACAAAGGGACGTAATCCGAAACCTCCGTATTACTTTGATCAATATTAAACAGAGGCATTCAAGATATAGTTTCTTCTTCCTTATCTTAGTGGCGAATTTTCTGATAATAAAAAAGCCGATACAACTTTCATGAATGTCAAAGAAGCATTCCGGTGGAGATCTTCAACGGTCAGTTATCTTTTTAGTCCAGAACCATGTCCATGTAATTTCATACTACATCACGTGGTTCGTGTGATGTTCATGAAATACAATTTTTGGAGACAAGAACATTTCTAGAAGTAGAGACTTAACTCACGAACTCACATCTCCCAGATAAGATATTTCCACTTCATTATCCTCTCTACCTACTTGAAGCACATTTGAATCTACGTCGCCGTCTTACGTGTTCTCGCGTTCTACCCCAAGTACACTCTAGGTGTCTAGGGCTACGTTTTTATGTAACATACAATCACGCCAGTAACGTGGTAAGCGATTTCCAAACCTCAAATAGCCTAATTTGCTTCAGTAAAATTGTTTTCTTTGAATTCAACACGTATTTTGATAAATGCATAGACACACCAGCTTAATCCATTCGACATACTAGTTAGATGTCAAAAGCATTTAAAGATTATGAAAATAATATTTTCTTTAAATGTCAATGAATAAGTGGAAAAATAACTGCTGAAATGTACGTTTACCAAATGTAACGCACATTTTTCTATCGGTTTACATGAAGTTGTTCGTCAACCATAGTCCATAATCACAACCAAGACACAGAGGCATAATGACACTAGGGAAATAGATTTTATGAACAACAGGGTTTCTATGTTTACCTTACTTTCTATTAGGCAAAGACACATATAGGTACCAATGTTTCACTCGTTATTTGATAATGTTTTTAGCGTTACTGAAGATTTCCATTCATAGCTCTGCTGCCTCGGGACTCGTGGTAGATCAATATGGAGACGTATGCAAAATAGTATAGAGCTGCACATTTATATAAATATTCCGAATGTCACCTTTCATCACATGATCTGCTAAACAGATTCCAGTCGGCAAACCGTCCACATCATTCCACAGAAACTCATCTCCTAAGATCAGTAAATGACTTGAGAAATATTCTGGATTCCGGGAATATGGTTGCCCTTGTTTAACTGATTTGAGAGCAGCGTTTGACACTGTGGATCACGCACAGCTATTCGAAATCCTGAATCTGCAAGTAGGAGTGAGAGGAACTGTTTTGAGGTGGTTTCAGTCATGTCTATGTAGTCGGAGCCAAGAAGTGTCAGTTAAGGATGTTACTTCATCAAGGCTTGAGTTATCCCATGGAGTTCCTCAAGGGTCTGTCCTTGGGCCGATTCTATTCCTGCTTTATGTGAACTCGCTACCAGCAGTTATCAACAAGCACGGTTGCAGCCACTATGGATATGCAGATGAGACCCTGCTCACTACCATCTTGAGACGGAGCTCACTTTTGGCAGACCTGCAGATTGTGGATGACTGTGTGTCTGACATAAAGCGATGGATGACATCTAGGATGCTTCAGCTCAATGACAGTAAGACCGAACTATTGATAGCCGGCAGCCATAGGCAACTGCATGGAGTATCAGTCTCTGGTGTCAAGGTAGCCTCCTCTGCCATTCAACCTTGCTCTGTTGCCAAGGACCTTGGTGTGTACAAAGACTCTAATCTCTCACTAGAGGCCCACATCAACCATCACGCTGGATTGAACCCTGTGCAATTACAGAAACTCCAAACAATTCAAAATGCTGCTGCCCGTGTTGTATGTCTAAAATCCAGGCGAGATCACATCACTTCACCAGTCATTTTCCCACACAGGCGTCCTGTTAAGTACCGTGTAGACTTCAAAATATTGTGTCTTGTATATAAATGTCTCCACGGTCAAGCTCCAGAGTACCTATTTGAACTTCTTACACTGTACACCAATGCAAGATGTCTCAGATCCCAGCATCAGCATTTACTTACAGTCCCCAAAGTCAGACTTGTCTCCTATGGTCAGAGGACCTTTACCTACACCACTGCATTGATTTGGAATTCACTGCCAGCTGACATCAAATGTGCCGAATCACTGTACTCTTTCAAGTCCCTTCTGAAAACCCATTACTTCTCCATAGCCTTCTCTTAGATCTTTCTTCCTGTTTTACTTCTAACTATTCGTAACGTCATGTATATGTTAAACATACATTCACACTTTTTCTAGCGCCTTGAGCGAGCATCGAATACACGGATACAAGCGCAGGTACAAATAACCATTATTATTATTATTATGTACTGATCACATTTAAGTAACGTACATTTCTTTCTGTAAACAATATGCCAATATCTGTTCAAACTTGTTATTGGTTGAACACAAAAAATGTTGATATCGTGATACGACAGTTGCTGTTTATAATTATTATGGAAGTTATATCTCGTTTACTTTGATATTATAATAGTCATGCACATAACAACCTTAACCATTTGACAGACCCAATTCAAAGAAGGACCGAGTAGAAACATGCAAGCTTTGAGGTTCCGTCATACCTATTTCCACAGCTCTTTCTCGTGGTTGCCACAAAATGCATGTATCATACTGGCACATATGTGCTGCAAATCCATTGTAAATTAAAGCGAGACAACATGAATTTACGTAAATTACACACTGTCGATAGACAGTCAACACTTGACAGTAAAGTCATTAAACTTCCTCGTTCGTTTCTTTGATAGACAAATGAAACATCGATGACAGCACAATACCACGGTGAAAATTACATAGTAATTGTGTTTTTTTAGCTGTGTACAGTATATGCGACGACAGTCACGTAAGTTTCAAAATGGACAATTTGACATACTTCATTTATCCCCGACCTGTGGCAGACACATGGTGTTTAAATCTTGAATAGGGGTAGTGCCATGTTAAACATACAAAAGAACCAACTCCAAAAGAAAACAGATAAAACAGAGGGCGGCGACACAAATGCGCCCATTTTCTGAGAAAGAGTGTTTAGAAGAATTCATTGCGTTAGTTTAAGAGCATTATATTATTATATGTAAATTCAATGGTAAAGAAGTGAAAATGCACTCTTTAACAGACAAAGAGTTTGTCATCACAACAACATTCTTTCTTGTTGTGTTTCTGTTTACTTGAGTCTACAAGATGACGTTAAAGTCAGAACTTTGTAAAGCCACCATTGGAAGCAATGACACCGTCTCTGGGCGACTGTATCAGTTGCTCTTGCTGAATTGTTCTACACTCTTCATGTAATGCGATGACCAGTTGTGAGAGTGTCTAAGACGTGTTGTGACGTTGACGTACACATCCATCGAGTTCATACTAAAGGTGGTTAGACCTGGTTATCAGGAAGGCCATGGCAAGACATTGACGTTCGAATAGGCGGACCCTGTATGTGAAGTGGTGTTGTCAGACTGGAAGAACTCTCTCTGTCGGACCATAATCGGATGCGTATGACGTGCAAGGACGTCTTTGATGTACCTATTTGCTGTCGAATCCCCCTGAACCACCACTCAATCAGATCTTCATGTGCTGGATATCCCACCCCATACCATGACACTTTCTTCACCCAATCTATTGACCTGTCGCATAGTTAGGGGCAAAACGGTCATTGCTCTTCCGTGATTCATCACTGAACCACTGTCTAAAGTTTCAGTTCCGGACTCTAAGACAAAACCGCAAATGCACTGATGGATGTCCCTCAAAACAAGTTCGAAAACGGATCTTCTTGGTTGAATGCACACTTCGCGCAATTGATTCTTCTCATATCAGGAACGAGCGAGCAATATGGATATAGTGCTCAGTCATGGGCTTGAGTGCCAACTCTTAGGTGGCCACTTCTAGGGTGATCTTGGGTGGAACTGGTATGCAGAAAACCACCCCAAAGGCAAGATATGGTGCTGTGTTGGGCGTTGAAATGTCTGGCAACTGCAAACTGCGACTCCCCAGCTTCAGGACGGCCTATGGCAATGTTTCTATTGGCAGCACTCAATCGTGACATGATGATTTCCTCTCCTCCTAGCAAAAACGAATGACAAAATTAAACACAACGTTTGCCTTTTTGCAGTATGCTTCTCCGCTTACTTGCAAGAGCATTTTGCTTTGCATGTTTTCTTGGTGCATTTATCGTATATTTCTCGAAACATGGGAGAACGTCAAAATCGCCTCGTTTTGGCGTTTTGGACAGAAATAGAATAATTGTATTGTTTTTACCACAGCTACATGAGTCCAACATTCTCAAAATTACACGTGAGTTTCAATTTTTTTGAAGAGTTTAGAACAGAGCATTATTTGTATTACTTTGTTTCTGTTAAGTTTCAGCAGTGGGCATGGTGTGCTGGTTGGTCTGGATGTTTCTGTGTCTAATGTGGAATATCCAAGCGTTATCTTATTGAGACAGTCACCGAATCTCCTTTATTTTGTTATGAATGAAAGGGTCGTGATCTTGACCGCCTTTTGTCAGATCATAGCTCGAATTACAAGAAGACCTGAATATAGCTGTTCAAACTGGGTTCTCAACATAGGTCAATTTTTGGAAGCTTGCAGCGCGGTAAATTGTTGGTTTCACACCGATTTCGTTCACGAACGGATTGAACTTCTGGTTCGTCTGTGCATCAATACGTAATAATGTGTGCATGTTAATGTTGTACAATGACAGCTTTTGGTATTTACTATGGTTGATTCATTGCTAATGACATCCATATACGGATAACATTTATAACGTCCACTAACTGTTCGTTTGGTTCATATTTAACATCTTACATTTTTCTGTAAGTCAATCATTTTGGTTCTCTAGTTTAATTTCTACATAGAATTGATACATTTCAAAAGAACTAACTAACATGCAGATGTGTGGCATATTTGTATGCAACGAAGAATGACTTTTCGGGATACAATATATATACTAATATAATTGGAATACTCCCCGGCAGATCCATCACCCTTCTGCATGCTATCGAACGACTAGCCCGAAACATACTCCAACAAACATTTTGCCATTGTGTATTGTATGTTGACTATCAGAATATTACACATATATGCATGTTGGCATATATGTATTTTTGTGAATCAGTATATTGGTACATCAGCATGTTGGCATATATGAATGTTTGTGTATCAGTATGTTGGTATTTCAGCTTGTGGTATGCACGAACGCATGCGTGTATGCATGTTGGTACATCAACATTTTGGCATGTGTGGTATGTTTGAGTATCAGTGAGTTGGCACATCAGGTGGTTGGCATTTATTTATGTCTGTGTATTGGTATGTTTGTGGATTAGCATGTTGGCATGTATGTATGTTTGAGCATCAATATGTTGGTACATAACCACGTTGGCATGTTTATATGCCTGTGTATCAATATGTTGGTGCATCAGGTTGATGGGATATATGTATGTTTGTGTATCAAAATATTGATACATAAGCATATTGGCATATATATGTTTGCGTATCAGTATGTTGGTACATTAGCATGTTGGCATATATGTATGTCTGTGTATCTATGTGTTGGTTTGGTAGTATGACAGTGTATGTACGTGTATCAGTATGTAGGTGAATGAAACACATTGGTATGTTGGACATTTTCGACATTACACTCTGTGAGTGGTGAAAAAGTAAGGCATAAGCAATTTTCAGTGATACAATTCTTTTCACGTCCCCCATTGTTCGGATGTTGACACCCTACCAAGAGTGAGAGTCCTAATAAAATAAATTATTAGAACAAAAGACGTTTTAGGTATCAGTTACAAGCATAATTCCGTTACAACGTACCTGATGTAATTCAGTGAAGGGTGTCGGATTTGATAAATGTGTTTTATCACCTGAGAAGGTACTTGAGAAAATTGCTAACACTAGAAGCTAAAAGCTATCACATTCCAAAGCACGCTTTCAAACACTGTTGTAATTCCTGTTAAATGATACGTGATCAGAACTAACTTCACACCATACACACTATACTATTTCTGTTTTTCTACGGAAACTGTGTGAATGCATCATGTCACACATTATCATTGGTGTTTTTGCATTGAAACCAAGCTGAACATGTTAAGCTCCGAATGTATTTAGGGTTGCGTTTACGTCTTCTACCAACCAGAATAAAGCGTCTTTTAGATTCAGGCTAAAATCCCCCTGACTGGAACATGTAATCCAAGTATGTCACTCAGTTATATACACTCTCCCTCTCATGAGTATACTCTGTCATTAATACCAGGACTTCTGTGGATTCCAAAAGCAATGAAAATATAAGAATATCTAAAAATGACCTTTCAGTATGTAAACACTGGATTTATATGCAAGATATATTGAAAATACATTGATTGATGCTTTAAAGGCTTGACATAGCATTCACGCAAGGATCAGCGACTTTTCAAATAGGATGCATCAGCGACAAACTTATGTCCAATGCAGTTCAAATATTTTGACTGGAACTATGTGTTCAGATGTTTGTTCCAGGCTGATTGAGTGTATGTGAAGAATGTAACCCGTTTGACATGATGTTTTCATCGTCTCGAGAGCACCTGGTGTCATTCATATTCATGGTGATGAATAAACACGCGCCTGTGATATATTTCAGTGGAAAGTCCTTATGAGTAGTATGGAAATGGTAGTTGTCTTTTCTGTTAGTGCAAGATTTTAAAGACCCAGCGATGAAATATCCTGAAATTACTATTAATTTAATTACCATTCAGACGTAGGTTACAACAAATCACGTACTCACTACTCTAAGCTCCCCTTGAAATTCATGACCAGCTGTAAGTATACCTACAGTCAGTCTCTTATGGGCGATAACCATGAATTGTCATTATGGATTATATATCTAAAAGTACACTGAAAATGTAAATATAATAGTTATGGCAAATTTTAAATTACATATGTAAACTTTAAGTAAATCACGAAATGCCTTTATTCCCGCCATCTTATCAACACATCTCTAACAAAAGCTCTCTGTTCTTTAAGCTATCTTAGTAACCTTTGGCTCTCTGTCATCACATATCTAATATGTGTCCTGCTTCCTCTTTTCTTATTACACGATATTTAAATTAAATATTCCGTCTACAGTGTAGTTCTCTATTCCCACTAGTCTAATGCACCCATGCTTGTCGTAGGTAGCGACTAATGGGATCGGGTGGCCAGTCTCGCCGGCATGGTTGGCACCTGTCATCTTATCTATCCCAACTGCGTAGATCGGTGCTCATACTGTTGATCAGTGGATTGTCTAGTCCAGACGCGATTACTTACAGACCGCAATAATATGCTGGTGCGGCGTAAAACTAAACTTACCCACTCTCTTCTACTACATCACTATCCCACATGGTAAACGTAAGGGAACACTTCATTCTTTGCTCTATTGGGCATCTATTTGTTATTAAACGTGGTGAACAAAGATATCTATATATATATATGTCGTGTGTACTGCAGGACAATTTGGAGAAAAATGTTAATGTCATGTAAAGTTTATTGAGAACAAATACATATAATGTTGCACAATACCTTTGATAATATCTTTGCAAAATTTTGGGATAAACATTTCGACAAGCAGTAAGCATCTTCATGGACACCAAAGTTGCTCCACTCCTGGCTGATCTGCTTCTTTATACTGCTCGTAAAATCAAAAGAACATAATTTGTCCAAGAGGTTTACCCTGTCTGGTAAGATGAGATCTGTTGGACATCCTAGAACTCTGTGTAAATATAACACAAGTCTAAATATAATACACTACCTATGCTACCTCTGAACAGTGTTCAACACCTATTGGAAAACTGTTACACGGTAACAATAACACTGTCACACACCACCGTCCACAGAACAATAATTATGGAACTAGGTCGTAATACATCCATGAGATACTTTAACACATGCCAAAGAAATTACACTGGCAGTGCAAAACAGAATAACAATATAAATACAGCGGCAATATTATGTGGTGATCATAACAATGAAGAGAATGTTGTAATATTCACATCACGTCATGTTTGTCAAGTTACCAAACTAGGCACAGGCTGAGAATCAAGGGTGAACAGTGATCTTCACACAACCACTGGTCTTCTTGTAACATTGGATGTAGTGTGAGATTCCAGATGTGCGCCCCTTATGTGTACTACTAGTGTAATTGTTCTGGAACATTCCATGATATTCAGGTTAGACTTCCTGGAAAGGTCTATGCGATTATACTGGAATACACGGTAGTACACGCATTCATCAGAATTCATACACATACCTGTACCTTCATATTGATCGATGTAATAATAATACGTATAGTAAAGATGATTTATGCTTGTGTCTGATAAAAACGGGGAAAATATAACAGGTGTGAGCGACATATCTGTTATGTTAGAGCCACGTCCGTTTCAAGGCCTGCGTGACTTTGTGCTGCCCTCCCACATTCATCTGACGTAAGGGAAAACTGATCAAAGCGTTTTGAAAACCAATACCCGCACTCACGAACTTTCAGCTATTTTCACTTTGTTTCCACAGTAACATTTTGGCCTTCAGTATCAAGTAATATAATAGTAAAACGCCTTATGGGACATGTTTTTGTTTGTTTGTCAATGCTACAATTCAGCTCTATGTGAACAGTGCGTAATAATAGAGTCTAAACCAGAACATCTTCATGTATGTATATGGTCTTCCTACTTACAATATCCTGTCAAAGACTTCAGAAAATCTATTGATGGGAACCATGAATGTCGATCTACGCAATTAGGATGGGATGATACACATCAGCCTAGTTAGTTACCCGTTCACTATGTCGGCAAGCAGGGTTGCTGAAAACGAATCTTTACTGGGGTATGTTTTTACGACTTTGCCCGTGAAGGGCAACATTTTGGTTGATTCTCGATATGAATCTGATGAGCGAAGCAAGTTCTCCGTTTCTCCATGGTATTTTACTGAAAAACTGGCGTGTGAAATACCCGTTGCTCATGCTTTCACTATATATCTTGTTGCCCGAGGAAGGAGATACAGTGCTCGGTGCAGTGCCGCCAAGGTTCGTGTAGCGGTGGACCACACAGAAACACTATCTGCACAATGTTAGAGCACTGTTAACATTGATGTACAGACACTGCAACAATGACACAGCCTGTGTTACAATCAGGGCAACAATTGGAACAGTCACAGATACAATGGGGACAATCGATTACTTTGAAAGTGCTGACCCAGCTGCCGAGCTTCACGGCCAGTCCAGCATATGATACAGGAATAGATGTCTGCATAGTAAAAAAGAAACACGCGGACTGATGCACACACAGCGTAGCTTAGAAAAACATTGGTTAGGTGTTATGAGTAAGCTTGAATCTGAGGTGTCGTGTCTGTAATATGTCGACGCAGTCTCTGACAGTTTTCTCTCACACGCATTGATTAACTGACAATACACGTTGTAGTGGGAGTTTGCTCAGCTAGCGATTCAAGTAACACCAGAAAAGGGGGTACCTGACATAGGGATACAGTGATACTGTGAATCTATATATAGAGTGGGCGTCAGTTGTGCAAGTGGGTGTTGGCATGGAATCTAAGTGATAAATTTAGGACAAATCTGGGAAGCAGTGAAACTTTAGTAGGTAATATAAATGACAGCAGATATTGATGTGAGTGGTCCGTGGAGAGTTGAAGGCGGATGAACTTCACTACCCGCTTACCCCGCTTCAAGTGCATGAACTTTGAGCGTCCAATGAAAAAAGGACAATGTGACGTATGACGGCCGGCCGGGAACGTGGGTGTTGTGGACACTCACTCAGAGGCTTATCCCGGAGCCCTGGGCAAAGTGGAAATAAGTTTGAAAGTTGCAAGCACGTTAGGAATTGTGCGGTCAAGCGTGTCTTAATAACACCTCCAAACTAACAGGATCTGATGATTTGACACGATGATCCTAAAGCAGATCCGGGAGTAGTACCTTTATATACCCCTGGTCACAGCTGCAGAGGAAACTCCGAGTTGAGATGGCAATGTCTGCGATGCACTTTGTCCAGTACTGCCTGATTGTGTTGCTCTGCTCTCTCAGCATCGCTCTGTGCTGGCCCTTCAGACATAGGACTGGACAGAAGAAACTCAGAATGTATGAAAGAGATCCTGACTTTATAGGCAGTACGACAAACCTTTTAGTGAAACTTCAGCCACATAATCCAAGTCGGAGAAAGCAAGGTATGTGAGACATTAATTTAAATTAATGACATGCTCTATACAATCCCTTATGACTGCGCGGACGTAACTATATTATTTGATACTAAATGGTGTAAAGAGACAATGTGCCCAAAGACACTGAACCCTCCAGATAAAACAATGCATCGCTAAGGACAATTTGTGTGAATGAAGGCTTCTACAAATACTTTACTAAATCATAACGGAATAATTTAGACAAACACGTGTAACTATCAAAATGTTAAAATTGAAGCATGACACGATGCGTACACTGCGTTTCACTACCACGAGATACATTGGACAAACACAGCACGGAATTGTCCAACTGTATCAATGTGAAGTCTCCGTGTACGCCTTTGATAATACAGTGCTTGCGATACAACTACCTATAGCAGCATACCTTTGATAAGCGGTTCACACTACACGCGGAGCAACTATTATAAATTTTCACTGGTCACGAGGGGCCCATGGGTTGATGTACCCTCAATGTTTGTTTATGTTCCAAGATACCCTGAACATAAACATACATCGAGGGTACATGTTCCAAGATACCCTGAACATCAAGGGTACATCAACCCAACGGCCCCGCGGGACGAGTGAACGTATTTATCTTATCGAACACCTCAATGATAATTCTGAACTGTTTAGAGCTTGGGTATTGGGTCGTACACTCCAGCCAACCTGTGGGAATCACACATTTCGAATCTTGCATCGTGCTTTTTCCCCCGCCGGTATTGTCTTAGTAAAGTCGTCGCTGTATAATTCCCCTCTGGATGTTCACATAGACTATCCTTGAACGTTTTGTCAAAATTTATTTATTGGAATGCGAGTCAAAGGTTTTCGTTGCCATGCATCACTAGATTTTGCAGACGACACAAGAAAAACAGATTTAGAGTTATCTCCCTTCTCCCTTGCATTCGCAAAAATCGGTAATTTCCATGCATCATGCCTGATTCAATGTTATTCGAGATAAAGAAGTACTACCACGAAGCACCGAATGAGATGTAAATGGCAGCGGGGTATATTCCAATGTACCCTGCTTGTAAGAGGGGTACTTTGAAAATAATTGAATACCGCTTAGCCAATCAGAAAACGACATGTATGTATGAGGTAAGACAATGAATTATGATATCAGCTAAACATTCTTTTCAACTGCGTATGTTGACATTGCCATCCAATATACGCAACTTGTCCTCATCCCACGGGGTAATTATGCACGGTGTCTCTAAACTGGTGTTAAAACATTGGAGTCATAGTCATACATAAAAAATATATATTAAAACGAAGTAGACTACATTCATTTGGGAAGTATATTTGTTATTTGGAGTGAAGATATAATTTGATATTGTATTGTTGAATGATTTGTTCCATTCATCCATCTGTCCAATCCATCCGTCTGCTCTTCCATCCATCTGTCCAACCAACCTCCTCCCCTCCACCCATGTGTCCGTCACAATCAGTCCATCTATACACATCAGCATTACCTCATCTCTCCATTTGCCTATCACCCGTCATCTATGTACATCTCTTGATGTAAACTATATATTTTTCATTTCAAGCACCGTTTTGTGCATGTCCAGTCAATGTCTTCTACATCATCTCTTCGATCCAGCTTCCGTCCATGCGTCCGCCCACTCACGTATTCGTCATTCATGCTGTTTATCCTGTGTCACTGAGTAATAATTTCCATTTGTCATAGTGCCGACACTTTGCAAGCCGGACAGGCAGATGTATCTATTAGAGCAACTGTAAGACTGCGGGAGAATACCTATTCCTCACAGACATCTCCGGTAATCATACGCCTTTGGACATACGCTAATATATTTAATTATCTTAAGAGAGGATCTATATTAATATACTTCTATAAATACATCACATTAACTCTGGAATCAAAACAAAAACAACAGAGAATAATATGTCTGCGGAACGTAAAAGGCAAAACGTTAATGGGAATGAAAATTAATCATAAAAACTCAAAGACGTCAGCGGGTGGGTGCGAACAGAGTAGCAATGCACTGAACTACCTTTCCAGCAGAGCCCGTCATTGGGTGAAATGTGTTCAAGCTCATTCTTTGTATTCCTCAACGTGGTGGTGCTGGAAACAGAACCCAACTCGATGGCATATGCATTCGCTGATGCAGCTAACGAGTCGTTTTCGCTAGCCTTTCTTTATGTGACGCTTAAGCAATATAAGCTACATTAAACTCAGCAATATAAACTACATTAAACCGATTTGTGAATTATTGATTTATCAGAGATTCGAGTGATTGACATCATGACTACCATTTTACGCTCACTGATTACGTTGACTTACAGCAACCATGTCACAACAAACACTGATGGACAAAAAGGTGATCGTAAGTCATGAAGGCAACCTAAGTGCAACGTTAAAGAATTGGAGTTAAGGTTAAGCTGATTAAAGTTTGATTCGTGAAAGGTACCCAGATCTTCTCGAGGTTACCGTGTTGCTGTAGATCATGCGTTGAGGTAGTTTTATTAGAAACCTGGATCATTCCACAGCGGGTCCATGTTCAGACAGAACATTGGGAGGTATACAGAAAGAAATTCTGATGAAGGCACTGGTGAAGGTTTTGCCTGATTAAATATATAAACAGGCCGCAGCATTATATATAGTGGTAGAGTCATATCCATACCGCCGCAGTTGTCACCATCAGCCCCCCCCCCACCCCCCACCCACCCATCCCCCGCACACACACCTCTTCTATCCCTGTCATCTCCGCACCTTCACCATAAATGAACATAAATGATTCCTTAAAGATAAAAACACAAAACAACAACCTAAGAGCATATTGAACATATATGGCTGTGAAGTCACAGGCTAAATTTGTATTTCTTCCTTGGGAACTATGTACTAGGTTTCAAAATCGGATGTCACATAAAGTATTATCTTTTGCACAAGGAAGAGAAAAAACGAACTATTGAACCTGTTTATATGTATGTCAACACCTCCTGTCTTGATTCACCGTCAGTAGCATGGCTAATTATCAGCCTGCCTGTACTCGTATGTAGCTGTTAATGAAACATGTATAGGTATAAATTATTACAAACGTCGAGTGAACTGGTGCACATGGTTGACTATTTGCCTGACTTTTCTGACATGAGTGTTTCGGTTTCTCTCTCCAATCCAACCCCATCCCGACCAGCGCGCACGCACGCACGCACGCACGCACGCACGCACGCACGCACGCACGCACGCACGCACGCACGCACGCACGCACGCACGCACGCACGCACGCACGCACGCACACACACACACACACTAACCCAACTCTCCTCATCCACACCGTGACAGTAAGCACAAGCCCCATCCTATAATTCTGGTTATGTCAATAAGGTATTCACCTCATCGTCACATGATCACGAATAATTGCATGCAGATAAAAATGCAAGACAACAATCGAAGGGCATATTGGACATGAATGACTACGACGTCACGGGCTACATTTGCATTGCGACTTTGGCGACCATGTGCTAGATATCAAAATCGGCATGTCAGACGCTATGTTAAGTATTACCATTTGCACAAGGAACAGAAACAAACTAATGAAACGTTTTTATCTTGATATATGTAGTATTGCTTTATCGAATCCCTCTGCTCCTACTGAGAAGTAGCTGTAAATAGAAGGTATCAATCACATACGAACGTCGAGCCAATATATATTTACAAATAAATATAGGCAATCGTGATCAGCATCACAGCATGTTAGCTTATATGACGTTGGAGGTTTGCTGAACTGATGAAGGTAGTTTGCTGTTTTTCTAAGAGATAAGTGTGGTGTTGACATTCCGATAATCAAGGCACATTCTGTTTACTAGTAGGTTCATAAGGGTACGCATACATTGGAGAATTTCTTATAAAACTCAGAAACTGTTTTTTTGTAAAATGAACGCAAAACACCCGTGGGCAGAAATGTGAAATCACAGACACTGTTCAGCTTAATCGTTCGGCTTCTAGTATTATAGAATCAGAAAAACATCCGTTTGTGGAAGTGACCCATACGGAAACGTGAAAACAAAAATATTCGCTTAATTAGCAAACCAAGTGCCTTGGAATCACAGGTTAGGTCTGATGGACAAGGCATATTGGGTACAAAGCACTATCAAATAAGGATTGAGTGTCGTGGTGGAAGGTGGGGTGGGGTTTTGATTGAACCACGTGGTAATACTCATCACAAACACACACAAAGGCAAGTCAGTTCACACACCAAAAATGAGACATATGATGTAAATGAAACTAGGTCATTACTTCCGACATGATGGAGCGTTGTGTGGAGAGATTGTTTGTCCCTTAAACCTGTTGCGTGATTAACATGATACAGATTAAGCAGTTAGACTGATCTGTAGTATTCTAATTAAGGGCTCGATTATTTCAGGTGTCCCCCGCCGTTATATTGCTGGAATATTGCTAAATGCGGCTTTAAGCTAAATTCACTCCCTCACTTTATGCTAGGTAAATGGGTTAAAGATGCAACTGAATTATATAACTAATCTGAAATGGATTATTTCTACCTACACATGCATGTCATATGCATTATTGTATGGTTTTCCATTGTCAGATTTCAGTGTTGACATAAACGTGATCTGTCAAGTAACCATTTATACGTATGTAAAGGGACTTCTGATCATTGTGTTGCTTGTGACATGAGTAGGATGGTTGAAAGATAAATTAGGATCAACGTCACTTTACGTTTACACATTTCCCAACGTTGGTGACATTTAGATGTAGAGCGATCGATTGCAATTTCGTATAAGTGTAAGTGCTTTGAGATATTGCCTTTCATCAAAGTGGGAGGTTTTATTAGCATTCATTCCTAATTTTCACGCTGTAACACCACGTGGCATTATTTTATAGGAATTGTTTCTGAATACCGAGGTCATGCTACCATTAAATTCCATCTATTGAAAGATAAGAATTATCGTACGTGATAGCACCATTGTTGGTAGTGATTTATTAACTCATGCTGGTGAGATAGCCAGAATTGCACAACTACTTTTCGAAGGGATATTTTCTGGCGGATGTTACAATGGTTTTATTGCTTTTATTTACATCAGGTGTCTTCATTGCAGCAAACACGTGTTGATATCAACGTCTCTTACATACTCTTGAGTAGGCTTTAAATATTGACAAGAAATGTCAAATATCATATTCCACTTTCAGGTGGGTGGTTGATGAATTTGAAAAAATAAAAATGTCAATTTGAAGCCGGTACAGGATATGATTCTCATTGGTCAATTTCTAAACCTGCACAGACACTTCCGTTTACACAGATAGCGAAACGTTGAAATTAAAATTTCAGCAAGGACCCAGATGTGACCAAACATTTGTGTGTCATGTTGCCGGATGACGGTTATGTCTCCCAAGAGAAGCGCTCGGGAGCTCCGTTACAGTAGAGGATGAGAGACCTCACTCACCCAGGGTCCGGGTAATACAATCAGTTTGCAATGCTGTCATGTCCTGTTGACGCGGAAGTTATTGTGAGTGATTTGATAATTTGATTTTGGTTTGGAGTGCAGGGAACCATATTAGTCGTTATTCACTGTCCCTACTCAACCAGGATGTAAAAAGTCATTTGACATCAACCCACATGCTCCCTCCGTAACTGTAGGTTACCAAGTGTCTGTCCACTAAGAGATTATTTGTCAGCAGGCATTGCAACTAATGCGGATGTGTATTAGAATGGTCCCATGCAACAGAAAGCCAAAGGGATTTCATAATATGTGTAATGTTTTGGTTAGATCCATTTGGCAGCTTCATAAGAATTTGCCTCTCAACTCAGTACACGCTCCTCCACCTGCCTGAAATGAGACGCCAAACCTAACCAAAGGCTGTGATTTATAAATGCCGCGCGTCTTCACGCTTGTTTCCTTGCTTGGCAATATAACTTCACCACCATGTTCAGTTTAGTGGACTTACCACAGATGTTGTTCTAACAGAACTGACACGTTCAAAAAGGCAAACAACCACGGTTCAGGCGTTTGAATGACAAAGCTTAAAGCAACGTATGTGCTCCAGAATTTTTAAGTTGTCGGCCATACAATATAAGCCATAAGCGGATTGCATTGTGTTGTCGACTCAAGCATAAACACCTTCGGAACCGTATTGGTAATTAATCGATTCAGGGCTATCAATAAAGTAATATGGATAGACGATATTTCCAGTAAGCGAGCTATTTGGGGAAAGAATTCCAATTGCTCCAAATCAAACAATCTGAAATGGAATGAAAGATTCAATTATATATGAAAGCAAGTGGGCTATAAAGCATGGTGACAACAATGCTACCCTTTTGTTACAAGCTTTCCTACTACCGTCACAACTTATAGGCCGCGCATAAGAAAGTTATAATGAGACCCAGTTTTGTCTGCTGGCAATATATGTCGCCGATCATTCACTCTGAGACAGAGTGGCCATAAAGGGATATATTGTTTTCGAATTTATCTTTTGTTGAAGGCCTTTGGCATTTATTTGAATGCATGAGCACGTTTGTTTATAACCTCCTCCCACGTGCAAACATTTCCCCGAACAAACAATGCTTTTGGCGGAAAGTTGGTTCATGGCGTTATTCCCACCACATACCATTACTTCAATATAACGTGCCCGTGAATATTGTCAATGGTTATTTGACATTTTCCGTCCAGGACGCCTTGAAACCACACTGGGACCCTATGACGATCATATCTAGGTGATGTAAATATAGAAGGCTATAATGAGTATGGATCTAACATGACTGGCTTTAGAAATGAATTCGTATCAAATTACTATTCAGTTTCGGCCTATAAAACCTACAAGTCCCCAACCGTTGCCAACCTGCGATAGCTCCAAAGTTGTACCAGACATCAGATATAGCACTAGCCAATGCTCCGTAGGGTCATGCTGAATTTCCATTGAGTGGCTGTCACATGAAACCATAACCATAACAACCCTTTAGTTCCCGATATTGGCCTTCCCACTCGTGTCAACTCAAAACATGTTGTATAAACTGTTAATGACATTTGCGTGAACATGTAGTGTTTACCGTGGATTTAAATGTACAAGCTTTGGTTTGGAGTTTGCGTGAATGCCAAAGGTTAGGGATGTGTTCTGGAGCCGAACCTGTACATACAATTTCAGATTTTAAGACTTCACTTAAATAAGTACCACTTTCCTTGAAACGTTCGCTGACGAGGTGATGCCATTATATACGTGTAGTTTTTATGTCCGTCAAGGTAAACCTAACAGTGGCAGAAAGTGACAAGAAACACTTCAAACTTTTCAGATGCAAGCCCATACAAACAGAGGGGAAGAACGCTAGAGGAAATATCCCAAACCAGCACATCCTTAACTGTCCTCAAAGCAGTTTAGAAAATGATAAAAAATACGTCAAATTAGCATCTTTAGCGTACCACCTGCAATGGGGTACTTGAGGAAAAAAAGAAGAATTACCTCAAATGAGCGTCTTTAGAAGCACAACAACACTATGGAAGTTGAAGAAAGATTTTTACAAATGTGTGAAATCAGCATCCTTAGCTAGAAATCTCCACGAAAAAGGTCAAACGAATTATTTACCGCAACGCAAAACAACGCCTAGTTAACGTTACCATTGCCACACTTTCCTGGGGTCTTGTGGATAGCAGTACTCATGTAGCCGCTAAAACCGATCAATAAAATATTTGGAAAAACGAAATTATGATGCCAGATGCGAAGGGGGACGTGTTTGTCCCACTCAACTAGGTTCGTTTACTTGATTGCATCGTATCCTAATTGGTTGGATATTGTTTTCTATCCATGTAAATCATAATCGTAAGGAGGAAATTACACACAATTACACTTTCTTTACCGATGTAAACAAGTTGATATCGCCCACTTTAACATCGTTTTTCATATTTTCCAGGACCATTCAAACGCAATTACCATGATGTCTTCTCACAACCTCTAACGCCTATACCACGCCACTCTTCTTGTAAGTACTTCTGTTAAACCTATACACCTGTCAGAAGACCCTATTGACAGTTCTTTTGATAATCCTACACATTTGTAATGACAAACTCTTGTAAGTACTTCTGTTGGTCATTTATACCTGCAACATAACATTTATGTAAGTACCCCTTTTACTGATCTGCACCTGTAAGACGATTCTCTTGAAAGTACTTCTGTTAATCTTACACCCGTGAAAGGATCTCGATTCACGGATTGTGTAAGCAGTACTGAGGCTATATGGAGATATGCAGTTTACTTTAATCATGGAAAGTTTTACAATAAGAATTTGAAACCATATGACCTCGAGGAAGATATGAGTAGGTAAGGTTTCACATAGTCATTGTTTCGGATTGATTTCCTTTTATCAAAACAACGCCATATCCATCTCCATGCCTCCGGTGAAATGTGGGGTTGATATCTGTTGGAAGTTCTCCTTTCCCACTGCACACACTTACTTAGGTGAATACTGAGAAATATATTAACTTATATGTGGGTTTAGCTACATTTTATCGCGCATTAACACATTTTATAACATAGATGAAATTGAGTGGATTAGCTTTAACGGCGTTTTGAACGGAAAATGTAAAGGTATCACGTGCACGGTTTAATTGTAAAGAGGAACCCCAGATCACGCAGATTGAAACGTAAACAATTTACTGCGTCGGAAAACAATATTGAGGGTAGCCCCATTCCGACAACAGCTGCTAATGAAACTGAAGAACGTGTTAGCTTGGGTGATTACACGGGTTCAGCTCCTGACATAGGTATAAGCTATTTCTGTCTGTTGTGATATTGTTGGATTACTACTAGAAGCAATGTGCGACCCGACTCACTCTCAAAGTCATTAGAGGAAACAGATTCCAAGCACACTGGAGAATTAATCAAGTTCATCGAGACATGGAAGATGAGCATGGGTGGTGGTAGGGGTTTGAGGGGGAGTATGCCCGACCCATATCATTAAGCCTGTAATGAAGTTTATCTTTGAGTGTTAAATGTTTCATACAGAAGATATGAAGAGAAACAGACGATGGCTATTACCACGCCATCTAGTCTTGAAGATTCCAAGACTTTTTCAAAGCCTTCAAAATATGTAAAAGTAAGAAGACCGGATGTCGTCACTGATTTGCAGTGATCCTTTCAGATGCGTCTGCTGTATATTGTAATTTTAAAAAAATAATGTTATGGGTCTGTCCCTAAATGTACGTTTATAGCAGTACTTCACCTTTGACTGACACAGTTCATAATATGATTCCATCCCTCTTTATCAATCTTTGTATCCGGTATCCTGTAATATCGACTGTGAGAACCACACACGTGTCCAAATGCTACTTGCGACGTTCCCTTCAAACGCGGACATCAAATTATGTAACTGAAACACTCTTCGAACCGCATTTAAAGATATTTCACCCACAAAAAAGCATTGGCGACGTGTGTGGTAAACTCCAGCGAGCAAAAAAAAAAAAAAAAAGAAGATGAAAGAAAACAAACAAAAAAAACCCCCAAAACTCCAGCAAGCACAACTCTAACAAACACACCCATAAGACTCAGGTGATGATGGCGTCTATCTCTTCAATGAAACCCAATGAGGAGGAATATGGTGGATGCAGTACTAATCTGATCAATGTGGGATTCGAAGTATGCCATTGGTAATATTCTGCACGCGTTAAACGCTATTCATTGAATTTTGCGAAATGTTATCAGTCAGCCATTAATGGCTTAGAACAATGATTCACTTTATTAGTAAATATAAACGCTATGAAATATATAAGATAAAAGATATGGATCATGTGTCTTCGCCTAGATGAACAAGTCGTTGTTATGCCAACGGGATGAAACTGAAAAGGCGTAAACAACTGTAATTCTATATGACATGAAACATGGTTTAATGCACTGGTGAAATCATCTCATATAAAGACAAAATATTGATACATGAATTTTTCACCCGGAATCAGTTATTACCATGGTAACTCAGACAAGTCAGAAAGCTCACATGCATGCGTCAGCAATATTACATCACGTACCATATATGGTCAGTAAGTTACCTGGGAAAAACAATTTGGCTGGAGCACATGTGCACGATTCCAAGCTCCATATAAAGAGAGACATTCTGTTTGATCATATAAACGCACCTCCAAAGACTCTTGGCTACACCGTTGCTCGATCAGGGTTACCACATGAAAGTAGAGCAAAGCCTTCACAAACCTTTGTAGTAGACATGCAGGGAACATTTCCATAATCAGTAACGTTCTATTTTGAATGTTGAATGTTCGAGGGAACTTTAATCAACCACTGGTTTATTCGTAGTATTATTTTCATTTTAATTTGTGGCTAAAATTTGCCTACAATCGCCAGCAGAAGAAGGGGGTGGCATAAATCAAGCAAGGGTCCATGCATTTAGCAAAGCTTAATGGTACAAAGGGCCCCTATGGACCCTAGTATTATACTGATCTACCTTCAGTTGTTGGTGATCTACAGCCTGTTATTATGTTGTACTGTCTGTAGGGATTTAATTTTATGATAGCGTCCTAGTTTTAAATGTATATCTCTCTGATGCTCTAGTGTTTTACTGTCCTTTTACTGTCTTTTTGTTCTAAATTCACTGATTGTCATGTCCATATAAATTCGATTGTTGTCACGATATGGCTAAGACACTGCCGATGTGACTCTAAATAATAACTCACTCATGCATTCATTATTTTGAATGGTACAAAATATGCCGGTGTTTTCCTTTCAGGTGAACATTGTCAATAACCTTACCCTTACCCTTGCACAATTATGTGACGCTAACCACCTGTTGGTCACAGTTTCATAGTGATTCATCAACACATACTCACGATACAGGCGGAATCGAATATGGGGTCTGGTGATTATTTGGGCTTTGTCGCTTTCATTTGAATACTATTCAAGTAAACACTCTGCAGCATTCTAACATTTGTTCTTATCAGAATTAGATTTTCATTATCTGAATTAAGTATCAACCATTACACATACGTACAAGCATTTGCATCATGAAATCAAGCAACTCACTTTAGAAACAGAATGTAACAACGTGCACGATAAAACTCCAACACACTGGTAATGATCAAAATGTGGAGAAAATAAATTGTTGTTGAAGTAACACAGTTAAGTTTTGTACAAACACACGCTGTGTAGACAAACAGTCTTGTACTTTTACATCAGTTACAGACCGGATGCAGCCACTTTAGTCGTTATGCGGAATGCGTGTCCTCACATTCAGATGCATTTGGTGGCTGCCATGTCATTGAAATTCGACTCGCACGTCTTTGGCATGAACATTTGAATAAACATTCCTCCATTGTCCTATTGATTCTATTATTTTCTCTTTGACAGAATGTTAGCATTGAGAAATGCATGCTATTGACAGACATTATTCGCCACCCCCGCATCGCGAAGGCTTTGGTGAATGGAAATTGCCTTTTCTTTTTAGGACAATTATCTCTTTGTAGATTACCTCTCCAATGAATGGAAATGGTTTGTTCAACTAAATGGATATACACTGCTTCAGATTGCCGCGTATTGACAGTACAAACACGACGTTGGACCCTCTCCATGCACTGTCCTTAGGCATCATATTGTATCATATTGTATCATATCGGCGCCCTGTGAATGTGGCCACCCAGAGAATGAAATTAATTCCGGAAAATGTTAAGAAGACTTCTTTATCAGTATGTTTTAGTCCAGTGTGTATAGATACACTCTTTGTCTCCACCGTAGGATTCGGCACAGCTTTAACTATCTTTCCCTTGAGTAGCGTGTCAAAACGAGGGTGACTTAGGTCATAGACGTTCTTGAGAACCAAGGATTATCATGTGGACAATTGGACTTCCAATGAATGGCCATCTGACCCTGGCAACAAATTGGAGAAACTCTTTATTACGGTTTACGGTACTTTAACCAGCAGGTTCTTTCACGACCTTTACCTGAGCCGTAAGGGAAACGGTAAGCCTACTAGGTAGAAGGACGTCATGCCTTCTTATATACTGGACAAAATAAGTAAGGGATACTGGTATTTTTACGACTGATATTTTATCAGTGTGTCAATGAATAAATACATAATTATTAGTAATTTCAAAATTTACTAATATCCTTAACTATACATGTATTTGCCTGGTATGTACGGTTACATAATCATTTTGTGATTATCAAATGATGACATGATTGAACGAGCTTGGGATAATGCTCTTTTCGAACACACTCTTGTGTGTATCACCAAACTGTTAAGCTTCAACATTGGATTTAACATCACAGTAAGATGGTTCGGTGACGCGATAAGGGGTTAAACATAATATTCTACGTGTATAGCGACCTGCATTCGCCAGGTACTTTGTACCATTCCTGATTTAGTACCCTTTTGTAGCTCACTAAGTCGGAATATTTTGATCAAGGACATCTCGCTTCAATACATTATACTAGATCGGCCCTTGTTGTATCCCCCATTAGCGAATGCCAGTCAGGATGATTCATCTTACGACGCGTTTTGGTAGGCCGTGAACAGGGGAACCGCGATATTCCGCTCCCCTGGTAGATGCTCTATGCACTTGATCATGATCCAAAGAAGATGAGGTGTGGTTTAACGTACACATCATCACACGCCACTGATAGTTACTTTGGCAAGCGTAATTTACAAAACAAGAATACGCAAACAGAAACATTCCGCAATCAGTTTTCATAAGAATAGTCTCCATAGCAAGTGTTCGCGAAAAGGGGGCACTCGTCACAGTTTGTATCGATAAAAAAACGTGAACTTATTATCAATACGGTAAGGAATTCAGTGAATTCGGTTAAAGTATTCAATTCCAAATTCGAACGTATGAAAATATTGGAGTGGGCGTTCCCTGTAATAGATGTCATGTGACCCTCCACGTGCTGAAACGTACAGGCCATAAATGTGGTCGTTAATATGCTTTATCATAGTAATACGATATAGGAGGTAGGATATCAGGAAGTAAGATGGCGTTATTGAACAAATTCCCAACAGTATACTATTTTACATGAATTCACAATAAAGTAGTTCCTGCTCAAACAACCGTGATCGTTGTTTGTTTTGTCTGATTTTGTTGCAAGGCATTTTTTATGTGTGTTCGTATTTCAAAGGTGTAGGGACACTTAAACTTCTCATTATTTCAAATATATATAATAGTTGTGAGAATAACCATATTTTATATATATACACCAGTGTGCAATGATCAACAGCTGTAGTTAAATGTTTCCATATATGGTACGAGAAACGAGTATAACGATGGCGGTGTGTGTGGTGGAACTGCTTCAGGCACTTTCTACACGGTTTCGATTTCAAATCTGATGCTACGTATTTTCAAACAATGCCATCGACAGAAGATTCTAGAATTTCCATGATGAATATCAAGTTTTATAACCATATGGAGCATACCACGAACAGATGTTACACAAGTGATACGCACACATGCACACACATAAGTTGTTCCAATGCACACGCATATGCACGAACGCACCGACATGAGTTGTATCAATATATTCCACTGTTTATTTACTGTTTCAGGTCACCACACCTCGTCGTACGCATCCGTTTTCGACAACACAGGACCTATACCAGTATATCGAACTAGAAAGTCTCGTGAGTATCTTGGACTTGCGCATACTCCACAGTCACATGGTGCCTCTCATACCCATGCAGTGTAGTGCTCCGTCATCGCGTAAAACTCACTTGACTCTGTCTGTCAGAAGTGGTCTCATGATCATGTAGTGCTCTATCATCATGTAACACCCGCTTGACTCTGTCACACATGGTCTCTCGGCCATGTAGTTCTCCGTTATCATGTAACACCCATTTGACACACTCTGTCACATGCGGTCTCACGACCATTTAGTTCTCGGTCGTCATGTAACGCCCACTTGACTCTTTCTGCCACACGTGGTCTCACGGCCATGTAGTGCCCGGTCATCATATAATAACACCCACTTGACTCTCTCTGTCACATGTGGTCTCACGACCATGTAGTTCTCCGTTATCATGTAACACCCACTTGACTCTCTCTGTCACGCGTATATATACTCGGCGTCATTAACGAAGGGCCAAGAAACACTACTTCTTTAAGCTCTTTTTTATGTTTGAAATATATACAAGTTAATATTTTATAAACTTTTTAGCAGCTTTGAAAAACGCACCAGGCCATTTTAATTGTCATTATTACGCTTTTGAACGTCTCTCTCCAGACCTCAACACAACTGAACACTCGATCGAGGGGTGCGGATCTCCCTGTATTTTGCAGGGCTCAAGTGGAGGAATAGAATGCGATTCCGCAACCTTTCTTCATGAACTTGATAAGGAGCAATAGAACAAGGTGTCCCCGTATCTCGAACGCTCGAGGAGGGTACACATGATATTGAATGACCGAGTTCTTCATGTTTGTCATGTTCATTTTGGGGGCTGATCAAAACAACTTATGCTTGCTGGTGTTGTTTTAACTTTTTATCTGTATGCCACGATGTGTCACTGTTGTCAACACATTAAACATTAAGATGGCCCTCTCAGTTCCCTTATTTCTCAGATAACTTTCTTTATATTTGTTATATATTTGACCCTTCAATAGTGACGCCCGAACGTGTAATAAGCAACATATCTGCATATTATCTGGAAACTTGTACTTTTGTTACAGCGTGCGAGCAAGAGGATGGTACGAAGTTAATACAATGCCAATCCAACAAGGCCCAGTGTATTCATGAATCCATGATCTGTGACGACCACAAGAACTGTGACGGTGGAGAGGATGAGGACCCGGGATCGTGCTTGCTCAGGGCCTGGGTATGCCATAAGTGTTGCTGTTAAACATCCAATATTACATCCTGGGAATCTTGGTAGGCCAGATCTACGTAACGCTTAACTGTAAAACATTCCGCCCGCTTGGTATCAAGGTAGTTTGGACATTTAAATTAATTGCCGCCCAATCTACTTCTTCATTAGCTCTAAACATGGACAGGACAAAGTGTTTTTACTGTGTTATTCATTTTTCATGTGAATCTGGGTTACCCCAGTTAATAGATTAAAATCTATTGACTGAGTTGAATACAAATAGTGTATATGTGTAGAACAGAATTATGACTTAAACGGCTATAGAGGGAAATTATTGAAAGTAAATGATGAAAATGGATAAAAACAATGTTGATGTCTTTCTGTTTCTTTCAGATTCTCAAATGGATGAAAAGGATTGAAAAGTCTATAAAACAATAATAGCGATTCCTATTGATACACATTGCTCTCCTCCCTAACCCATACCCTCCAAGGCTTCGACATGGGTTGATTAAATATGCATATTTTCTTTGCTGACATTTTAACTATATGCAACCTTCTGCTCAGTGAATTCCAAGACCAATGAGCCAAGTCTTCTGTGTGAGATTCAGTCAAGACATATCACTATAGCTTTACCATGTGGATCACCTGAAATGTAGGATGATATAACAGCTGAAAGCCCACGTGTCGTCATGCATTGCTTTGGACAATAGCAAGATACGATACGATTCAATGACGGGGACGTCAAAAACTTGAGCAGTGACATAACAGCAAGCATCAACATAAAGCAGCAGCTGCAGCAGTGAGAAGACTTCGACCTTTTGAACGCTTCTCCAACGTGCATTCTGTTTTCCAAAAAAGCGTTCATTTCATTGTCGCACTGGGTCATACAACGTACCACTGACTAGAACTGACACTTTACATATCAGTGAGCAAGATACCTGATGATGTAAACACGTATTCCTGTACTATTTGCAGAGTGTTAGGAACACTACGTCAACTGTTGTTCTCGCCCTAGCATCGTGATGCGCATCACTGAGTGGTATAGTTGTATAATACGGTACACAAGACACCGAATGAAGCTATGAAACAATGTTCCATGTAGCCAGACGACCAATGGAATTCCATGGGGTTCACATGCTTCACACGGTGTATCCAGTAGATGGTGTATCTACCAAAGTATTCTTTTTACCTTTATATCAATATTGCCTCGTCATGCATAATGCATATTCTGTTGTGGCACTAAGAGTAAACAGCTATCAAGTCGTGAAATTGCTGTAACGCTTATGTTACCATGTAGTGAAAGGTTTAGTACGGATGAGGTACAATATACACATGAAAAATATGTGAAATAAAAGCGAAAAACCTCTGCTGAAAGCAGACTCGGTTTTATGAGACTGTTATTGTATCGGGTATTCATTTTCTGGCGAAAGGATATATTTTTGTTTTCAAAGTGACATCCTCATCAGCGTCAGCCGTTTATGTAGTGCCATATTTATTTATTCAATTTAGCCTATGAAATATGGTTCCTAGAAAATCAGGAAGAACCTGCTCTGCCCTATGTGTCTATCAAGTGTTGTTGGTATTTAAGAAAGCGACCATCTCGATACTTAACCAAAACAGAATTTGAGAACATACGGAAAAAACCCTTAAATTTAAGCCAAAGAAATAAAGAAATATATATATATATATACATACATATACCAATTCGTGTTGTGAAAGCTTTGTGTAATGTTCGCCGGTTTACTCAACATGATAATGCAATCTTTGCTTGTTTTTCGGATCTTATTTGAACAAACTTTGCAATATATTGTCATTAGCCTATAGTGTTTGAAATGTTTTCAATATGTTTCAACACGTTATTAATAAGAGATTATTTAAAATTATTTTGTTGAGACGTTGTTCTGAATAAAGTTATTTTGATTACTAAACAATGATTTTGGTCTCGATTTTCAAAGAGAGAGAGAGAGAGCGAGAGAGTGAGAGAGAGAGGTTTAATGTCACTTTGTCACAGTTAGATGATGGCCTGTCAGCTTGATGTGGGGAGTAATCCCGAAGTAATGTAGGTCTTCGGCGGAACCCACTCACTGTATGAGCATCAATACATTTTGTCGAAGACTCTAGTTGAGAATAAAATACGCAAATATATACACTTAAAAACGAAACTTAACATGCTGTTTTGGAGTTATTTCCTGAGTGCATGTGACTGATTCGACCATTGTAACACCTGAACGTGTTGTGCTGGAGGAAGCAATGGTAAACATGTTCAAGAAGAGGTCGAATGCTGAAATGATCCACCGTTGACGTTAATAAAGGGAACGATGTGACGTTGCAAAATCAGTCTCGAGAGTGAATCCCATTCAGTGCACCTGCCACGTGCACAAGAGCAGTCCGGCCATTGTGATGGGTACCTACTCACAACAGGACACTTCAAACTGTTTTAGAGGCATTTTAGAGGTTGCTGGGCTAAAGGTGAAGGAACAAGTTTTATGGATGATCAACTTCTTCATTTTCACAATGGCGACGTTTCGGTATGGATTCTTATACCGTTTTCAAGCATATGGGAGGACAAGGTGTAACGGTTTATATGCATGTATCTTGTGGACCATGGATTCCAAGTCGGGGGTGTTGAGGATGACGGTGGCTTTCCCCTTATCAGCAGGCACAATGCTGATGGAGTCATCGTTGCGAAGGTCATTACAACCTATACGACATCAGTTGCAACTGTGGCAGCAACTACATAGGGGAAACATCCAGACCACTAAACATTCGCATCAAAGAACACACGATATCAACAAACAAAGCAGACTAAAAATCGGCCATTTCGGAACACATCACCAAATTTCCTGACCACAAAGTCAACTGGGACACTATCAAAATGCTCCACCAACAAACATGATTACAAGCAGCGAAAATTGGCAGAAGCTATTCACATCCGCAGACACATCCCTTCCATAAACAGGGATCAGGGTATATTTCTACCTAACCAATTCGACACTTTAATCAACAAATATTAATTTCTGGCTTCCGTCACTAATTCCTCCATTAATTGGTCCCCTCAACGCTGTAGTCCCCCCACCCCAACCCCTGGCTTCACACTAATCACTGGTTATATCAACAACTCTAGTTATATCCTCAAATATGTTGTTGTTGTTGTTGTTAATCTGCTCAGCTATAGCTCATGTACCTGTATATAAACTGTTACACCTTGTCCTCCCATATGCTTGAAAAAGGTATAAGAATCCACACCGAAACGTCGTCATTGTGAAAATAAAGAAGTTGATCATCCATAAAACTTGTTCCTTCACCCTTATGACACTTCAAGTTCCAAAATATACCGACCAGCTGTATACAGGTATCGGTGCAACGTTCGTGTCTGTCTACACGTAAACGTTCATCAGCTTGTGTGAGAAGAAACCGATTCTCCTCTGAAAGCAAAACTGTCCTCCACCTTGCCATCTCACTCGTTGTCTGTACCATTGTTCATCCGGTGACGTTGTGTCAAGACATTACGTTGCACTGGCGAAGAGTAGCCGGTTACTCACTGTGCAGGGAGTTGGGTTGTTGTGGATGTTGCGGCCGTGTTGCATGAACAAAGATGCCTCGACTGATCCTGGGAGGCGGTGGTTACCCATGGTCGACCTGACCTGGGTCTGTCGTTACTACTCCCGGTATTGCTGTATCTGTACTTCCGTCAATACTGAAATTCTTTTGTTGTCTATAGCAATGCATGTGCAGTGCCGTTGAGTGTCATACATCCATAGGCTTCAGCTCAGGGTGATACATAATTTCATGCACGTTCATTTCATGTAGGGTGCCTTTTGGAGTTCAATACAAACGTGAGTGGAACGGTATGATTTTGTTCACCGTTTCCTTTCCTAGTTTTGTCGTCGGCAAACATTTGTCCACATGTTTGGATTCAGCTTTGATTGGTTTGTGTCAAATATTTCACTAAAATTCAAATTGTTTCTATATATGTGAAGTTTCTTTGTTGTTTTGAAGAGTATGTAACATGTTTCAGCTTGACGTGATGTACCAATGAAAAACCGTATCTCCAAAAAGGAGAGAAAACGACATTTTACAGAAAACATTATTCGCGTTGATCTTTCAAACCCATGTTTTACAATATTCATATAACGAGTCAAACAACAGGAACAATAATTCCTCAAATCCTAAATCAATTAAACCCCCAAAATATGTGTTGTGGAGTATGACTTGAAATTCTGTTCTAGACATTGCAAAGAGGATAGGACTTAAGACACATCTTTGTCGTGCAACTTTGAGAGATGCAAAACATTCCCCAGCTGACAAATTAGAAAGTCGCACTGACGAAATATTTTCAGAACACGTATTTCTTAATATTAAGGTTAATCTGCCTTTAACGCCTTGTTTGAGTAATAAAATCAAAAGCAATTACCTACTAACTAAATCAACGACCTTTCCAATTCCTACCAAAACATAAAAGACAAAATACACTGTTTAAAAGATACCTCTGACGCTGTTAAATATTTTACGTGTAATCTTTGTAAAGATCCAGCTTGCACCTCTGGGATCCTGTCATAAAAATATTGTTGAAAACTATTTTTCCAGAACGCCCATCAAGAAAATTGTAGTGAGTGCGTGAGTTAATATTTAACGTCACATCGGCAATATCGCAGCCATATGGTGACGAGAACATATATGACAAAAAAGAATACATATGGATATTGTGAAGAACCTGTCTACGAAGGACAGTAAAACCACTAGATTATCACAGTTAGTATTAAAACTAGCGTGGAAACTTAAAAAATGATAGTATCACTATTTGGACAGTACAATATAAAAACAGGCCATAGATCGCCAACAACAAAGGGTAGATCACCATACCAGGGACCATTGGGACTTACAGTACCTCTGCTACCTGCATGGTCCCTGGCTGGATTTACACCATCCCCTCAGCTGTTGGCGACTGTATGCAAGATTAGCCACAAATTAAAATGACACATATTCTACGATTAAAAAAAGTGGAAGATTCAATCTGACTTAAACCGTTTTGGGACTTACGTACCCTCTCAGGAGGACAATAATTTTACGGTACTTCAACCCCCTTCGAGGATACAGCCACTAACAATCTTAGCTGCTAATTGAACTTCCAATCATAAAATACTTATTTATTTACATGTCAGTCAATAAATTCAGTTCTTTTAAAAATGCAATAATTAAATGAGAACATACGTTACTAAAAGGTCCTTCATAGTTCTTGATTTAAAATAATTGTCCCTTGTGATGGAATATTCAACACAGTCAAGTAAGACATGCTTGACCGTGATGGTTTCATCACAAGGGATGCAGAACGGAGGAGCCTCACCTTTCAAAAGATATTCATGCGTATACCTAGTGTGACCTCTTCAAATCTGGACAGACAACCCAAGTAGGTGTAACCAACATATGGTTTTATTGCATGTAATTTATTGATACCTACTTGGGTGTCCCACTTCTTCTGCATCAGAGCACGGATGTAAGATCTAATTGTAGCTTTATAATCAGTATAGGGAATATGAAGTGGTGTCACAGATTTGTTGAGCGCTGCCTTAGCAGCAAGGTCAGCCAAAGTGTTACCAGAGATTCCAACATGGCTGGGTAACCAACAAAAGACGATGTCATATTGGCCAGTCGCAAGATAGTTAGAAAGTTCAATAATTTCTATTAAAAGTGGATGTTTACATGCTAGGTGTTTAATAGCCTGAAGGCAAGAAAGAGAGTCTGAATAGATTATGTACTGTTTATGTTTAGGATGTCTTTGGATATATTTAAGAGCTGTTAATATTGCGTTAGCTTCTGCTGTAAGAATGGAACTATTATCTGGTAATCTGGAAGATATTGTTCTTGATCCAATGACAGTGGCACAAGCCACTGCGCCACCGTCCTTGGACCCATCTGTAAATAAGGATTTATAATTGCTATATTTATGTTTCAATTGATGATATTCTTGTTTGTATTGTAATTCATTAGGATCTGATTTTTTAAATGTAGTTAATGTTAGGTCGACTTGTGGCCTAACCATCTGCCAAGGAGGAGAAGAAAGAAGACGGGAAGGAGCTATGTTTTCCAGCTCAATGCCAGCCGAAGCATGAAAGCGTTTAATTCTGTGCCCGAGAGGTGGAACAAGAGAAGACTTTTTGTTGTACAAGTCCTCGTAGAGAGGATTGAAAACACAGTTATGTGCAGGGTTGGATTCGTTAGAGTATAGCTTTGTTATACATTGTAAACATAATTTTATACGGCGTTGTGTAAGAGATGGTTCATCGGCTTCAACATACAGACTGTCAACAGGAGAGGTTCTAAAGGACCCAAGACAAAGTCTTAGACCTTGATGATGAACAGAATCTAATAATTTTAAGTTGCTGTTGCAGGCTCCACCATATACGATGGAGCCATAATCAAGTTTAGAACGGACAAGTGATCGATATAGATGGAGGAGGGTAGCTTGATCACCTCCCCATTTAGAATTTGATACCACTTTCAACAAATCAAGTGCTTTCAGGCATTTAGTTTTCAGAGATTTAATATGAGGCAGAAACGTTAGGTGTGAGTCAAAAATTAATCCCAAGAACTTGGCCTCCTTGACAACTTTAATGGGAGTGCCATCTAGAGATAGTTCAGGGTCTTCATGTGGTTTATATTTACGACAAAAATGTATGCAATTAGTTTTCGATTTAGAAAATTTAAAGCCGTTTTCAAGACACCATTTATTTATTTTGTTTAAGCACAACTGCAACTGCCTCTCTATGGTATTCATATTTTTACCATGACAAGAAATATTAAAATCATCCACAAATAACGATCCATCAATAGAATCATTTAAAACTTTCGATAAACTATTTATCTTTATACTAAAAAGTGTGACAGATAAAATACTGCCTTGTGGAACACCCTGATCCTGATTGTAATGATCAGACAGGGTAGAACCCACGCGGACCTGAAATTGTCTATCATTTAAAAAGTTGGCTATGAATTGCGGCAAACGACCTCGCAAACCGAAGTCATGTAAGTCTCTTAAAATACCATGTTTCCAGGTTGTGTCATATGCTTTTTCTAAATCAAATTAGTGCGTTTTTAACAAATGATTCCAAACGCACTAGGTGATCGACAGTACTTCTATTTTTACGGAAACCACATTGTATATCAGTGATATGGTTATTAGTTTCCAAGTACCAAACAAGTCGATTATTTATCATGCGTTCCATGGTCTTGCAAACACAGCTAGTCAGTGAAATAGGTCGATAATTAGACGGATCAGTATGATCACGTCCAGGTTTAGGTATTGGTACTACTATAGCGTCACGCCATGAAGACGGAAATTTACCTGAAGTCCAAATATCGTCAAAAATAGATAAGAGTGCCTCTAAACAGGACTCTGGTAAGTGCTTCAGAAGCTGATAATGGATGTTATCAGCTCCAGTAGCAGTGTCATGAGCTTGATCAAGAGCAGAATGGAGTTCATGAATAGAAAATGTTTCATTATAATCTTCCCCATTATCTGAGTTGAAATTAATACTTCTTTTTTCTTGTTGTCTTTGATACGTTTGGAATTTAGGTACATAATTTGAAGAGGAAGAGTGTTTAGCGAGGGTTTCACCAAGTTTATTAGCAATATCTGATTTATCAGTAAGCAATTGGTTTCCATGTCTAAGATGATGGACACTAGATTTAGTACCTTTACCCTTAATTTTCTGGACCATGTTCCATACCTTGGACATGGGTGTCCGAGAATTTATTTTGGATACATAATTTTGCCAAGATTGGCGTTTGTTCTGTTTAAAAGTACGCCGTGCTTTAGCATTTAAAATTTAAAATTTATTTAAATTATGCACCATAGGATGGCGACGGAAATAATGTTCTGCTTTTTTCCTTGCCTTCCTAGCTTGTTTGCACACATCACTGAACCATGGTTTCCGTATATGTGGAACTGCAGAGGACTTTGGTATACACTCATCAGCTATGGAGTTCAGTTCATCAGAAAAGCATTTAATAGCATCTGGAACGTCAATAAAAAGTTCAGGTTTAAGTTTTTCAGCACACAGTGTTTCATATAAAGCCCAGTTAGCCTTTTTTAAAATTCCGCCTTGATGATGGAGGAACATCAGATGGAGTTACAGATTTTAGTATAGTAGGAAAATGGTCACTTCCACAGAGGCCATCGTGGACTGACCATTCGAATTCATTTAGTAGTTCTGAATTTGTGACTGACAAGTCGAGAGCAGAATAAGTTCCTGTACCAGGATGTAAATATGTATTGGAGCCATCATTATAAATACATAAATCATTATCTGAACAAAATTCCTCCAGTACTTTACCTTTACCATTTATTGTTGCACTACCCCAGAGTGGGTTGTGTCCATTTAAATCTCCCATAATAATGCAGGGCTTTGGGAGTTGATCATATAGAGCTTGAAGATCGAGTTTGTGAAACGTTGAAGACGGAGAAACATACAGAGAACATAATGTAAACGCAACGTGCAAAGTTAGTCGCACTGCAACAGCCTGAAGATTAGTAGTAAGTGTAACTGGGCTATGGATAACGTTCTGTTTAACTAGAATGGAAGACCCTCCAGTGGCCCTGTCACCCTTAGGCGAAAAACAATGGTATGCACTGAACGAACGTAGGTTAAGAACATCTGTCTCTTTCAAATATGTCTCCTGCAGACAAAACGCTGAGGGTGATAAATCTTGGATTAAAAGTTGTAATTCATGGAAATTATTCCTTTGTCCCCTACAGTTCCATTGTATAATAGGATTATGATAATCTATCGTTTGGGAGGATTTATTCCCCGTACCTTTTTGGCGGGCGACAAGCTCTGTGCGCTGGAGCGGACGTTTTCAGTCACGTCCATGGCCTCAAGGGATCCATATCTGTTGTTTAAATTGATTTTATTGTCTGACCCTTTGGGTGCTCTACCACTAAGTTTTTTCAAAGAATCTGGCTTTGTACCTTTGCCTTTAGAGAGTTGTTTAGACTTTGTAGGCTGAGATGATGCGTTAAGATCCGAGGATGTTTCACATTGGCTTTGAGATGTACTAGGAACTGATTCTGTTGTTTGGGTCGACATTGCAGGTGAGAATATCAGAGGAGATTCCGTTTTAACCCAGGTCAGGTTTGTCTGACAGCATACAGATGACGTTGTTGTTTCTGACGATGTTCTGGTGATAGAAGCATGGCTCTCCTTATGATCTGAGCTTTGAACTAGCTTTTTAGCTTCCGCAAAACTAACGTTTTGAGTGAATTTTATCCTATTTATCTCCATTTGATGTTTCCAAACCGGACAACTTTTAGAGTAGGAGGAGTGGTCACCCGCACAGTTTGTACATTTTTTAACATTACTGTCACAATCTTCTGTTGTATGTGTCTTTTCGCCACAGTGAGCACATACAACAGACAATGTGCAAGTATTGACGCCATGACCGAACTTTTGACATTTAAAACACCGCAAAGGGTTTGGAATGTACATGTCCACATTGATGTTACGATAACCTGCTTTAAGAGATTTTGGAGCAGTTGGTGAGGAAAAGGAGAACAGGTAAGTATTGGTGTTAGTTACAACATCATTCTTCCGGATTGTGAAACGTTTTACATTGAGTACACCCTGATCTTTCATCTCAGAGATGATGTCAAGCTCTGTCATATCCGCAAACAATCGGTCACGATCTCTGTGAATTCCCTTGCTCGTATTTAGTGTTTTATGAGCCGTAACCGTGACTGGAACGCCGACAAACAATTCTGTGTTCATAAGGTTTGTGGCTTGTTGCCTTTTCCCACATTCAACCAACAAAGCACCGGAACGCAAACGTCTAATATTCTTGACATCAGCTGCAAGGCCCTGTATACCCTTGGATTTGGCAAAAGGGTTCAACTTTAATGGAGTCTTGTCAACAGTTTCAGTTACAAGAAATCGTGGCCAGTATTCAATTGACGTGGGCAGTCTTTGATCAGTATCAATTGGATCAGTGTCTAGTTGTCGTTTGGTTTTTTAGGAGGGTTTTCATAAGCCATGGTTAATTTCCAATGGTTCGTCATCCGAGCTCCCCACCCACCACGGAGTATCACAAGGACAATGCTAAAAACAAGTGGGTCTCCAACTTGCAGCACCAAGGATACACGGATGATATACTCCAGCAGAAGAGTTATTAATAACACATCTACCAGATTGGCCCATGAGCCACCGCCTTCTGGCATAAGACTCTAGGCAAAGTGCAAAACATCATACATCAAAATCATAAACAAGTTTAGAGAACAATTCTGCCAAAACCAAAAGTAACACATTTTCCAAACAGATTAGTGTATTGACAAAAAATTAAGTCCATACACAGGGCTTGGCGTGACCAGCCGATTGATAGAATCGGGCCGATTCTACCACCCGTCTAGGTGAAGTAAGGGCCAAAGTGGTGTGTTGGGCAAATGGAACGCAGTTTAAAGCCCATCTGCCCTCAACCACCAGGATCCCGTCCTCCACCGACACGGGACGCAACCCACGGCAAACAGGTTGCCCAATTTAGTCGCCTCTTACGAGAAGCAATGGGGTGCTGTGGACACATTCTGTCCCGGGTCCACACGGGAGAAGAGCACTTAGCGTTACCCAGCACCCACCACGAGGAGGTGGCTCTTCATAGGTGCCAACAAAATTGTAAACATAATTTACGTCTTTATTGTGAAAAGGGACACTTCTAACGTTCAACCACTCCTGTGGACAACATTATGTTGCCTACCATACTTGTAGAGTTAAACAGACGAACACAACAAAGTTTCACATCAATCTTGATTCCACACTTTTGCAGCTGCCTCCAGCTAAATATTCATTTAACATATTAGATACTTACCAAAGGATATCAGACTTCGACCCTGCCAGTACCTACCATTACTCCACTAATATTCTGGGTCAGACAGGTGACATCATCATTCAACATCTTCAATATATTCAACAGATATAAGTAATGAGTTCAAAAGTGCAATATTCCAACTGGCTGTGCCTTTGGTTTATACATTTAATAACTTTTACTGTACCTACATATGTTACTTCTAACACTACACATACATAAGACAATTAATTAAGGCATGATAACCACATATTTGATGCCAGATGTCAAAATGGCTACTCGTGTTTGGTTTATCAACACAGCTGAGGTCACCAAATTGATAGTAAATCACTTGTACAAATATCAATATGATCATTTTTTGCAACTCAGTGTATTCTTCAGTCTTCAATTGATGTATCATATGGTCTTTTTATCAATCGCCACATCTCATTCTTCAATGCTGAGTACATTTTGGCATTTGACAATCCTCGACAGTACAAAGCAATGTGCACTAAATTTCTGTTGCTCGACAACTGCATCGTCGCCTGTACTTTAACTTGCATCCATTAAATATCACGCTCAAGACTTTCTCTGGTGCAATAGTTCTATCTGTCTCAGTAGGAATAAGGACTGTATCCTTGAATTGCCATCCCCACTCTGTTCATTAAAGCTCACTCCCTTGCCATTGCTGAACCGTATGGTACACTCGGTACCTGTGGAAGGTAACGGCAGCTGAAGCTGAGGGGAATGATTTCACTCTGGAACCTGAAGAAGACACAGAGGCTCGATGAATAGACGTGAAGGACATGTTGTAGCGATGTTTGTCCAGTGACGTTGTGTCCTCAGTTCCATAAGAATTTGAGCATGAACGTCTCTCCAACTTGTGCATTGTCAACATTTGGACTGCCAGATTGACGGAAAATTAACAGACAATCACAGTTGCACCTCTTCTGGAACAGAGCAAGAGCTATCTTTCTCACCTGATTGCAGATGACCGATGCCACATCGCAGTCTGTTATTGCATGAAGAAACATCAGAATCTGTCTGATATTGGGCATGTTTTTTTTGTATTTCAAAAAAGCTGTACATCTGCGCAGAGGCCTTCTAAACAACACGTGATGATCCATGTCATTTGTGGCTTGAGCAGTTAACACTACCAACAAGTCTGTGTCGTTCACTAACAATAGGTGTTTGATTGTCTCTGGCTTTGTTCATTGCAGTTGAAGCAATCAAGCAGTCAGCATCAGCGTGTAGCTTTTATGTCTAAAATGATTTCAGATGATATGATTGGCTGAGACCGCTGAGTCTGTACCGCAATGTTGAAGCACAAAGGACACATAGCTGTCATATATCTGGCTGTTCATAGCATCCGTGGGCCAAGAAAACACTGTAAGAGGTGGTTAACGTCAATGACACAATGCGTTCCGTTTGGACGGTCATTGTGGACTTTTACTTGTGATTTCAGTAGATTAGCCAGAGCTCCGCTCGCATTCTTTCACATCATGCCTTTGTCACACATATTGGACGACAGGCAGATATTAAGCCGTGAGCTGATTTGGATCGTATTATGCCACACATGAAATGATTCAAGAGTCTGGCACCAGTATGCTGCTTTTCATCAAGTTGTGCCATTTCAGGATAATTATCACTGTTGTACACCGTGGGTCGTATCTCATCACGTACAAGGGCAGCGTTAATGTCAGTGAATCCTTGGACAGACTGCTATTCAAATAATGGCTTCTTAAGATTCAATTTCTCTCATCCCAGAAAGTGTAAATTTTGGGCCCTCCATGCTCACAAGATCTGATAATATCCTTACATACAAACTTCATCCACTTCAACTATTCATAAGAGTTGCGAACTCTTGAAGTGAATGCTTACATTCATCATTTTAACGAAGATACATGAAGAGGTTCTAAATGCTCTATGTTTTGCTGTATCAAGAGGCTGACCTCTTCCATCTGTATTCTCCTCAGGTGGAAATGGTTTGCCAGCATAGAAAAGGATTACATTTACATGTTTGTGAAGTTTTCATGGTGAAATTTATTATTTCTCGTTCCACAAATGACTTTGTTTTTTCTCAGGGAAGTGCAATTCCATTAATGCTTATCAGACAACCTATCACATATGGATTCAATAGTATAACAAAATATAAAACAATCTTTCGTGAAAGGATATTAAAACTGTTGATCAATAACTGTTGAAACTGTAGACGTTTTGTAAATAAATGAGACGTCGGGTACCAAAAGCACAAACATCAAATATGTGGCTAGCATGCCATAATTAATTATCTCATGTAAGTGTGGTGTTAAAAATAAAATATGTAGATTCTTTGTGAGAATCTCTGTCTCCAAATATATCACAAGGTATGGTCAATTAAAAAGAAAAAAAATTGTGAAATTATTTTGGCGGCCATTTTGCAAATGCCAGAAGGCATGATATCAATATATTGAGAATCCCTCTGAGATGAGCTTTCATTTGATATATCACATGACATAATTATTGACCAAATAATGCATAACCATTCTAATGAATCAGGCGGCCATCTTGAATTGGTGTCCATTTTAAAAATGCCAGAAGGTAGAATTTGCAGAAGTTGTAGTTTGCACATAGTATTGATGTTCTGACGTTTTCCCCAAAGAAAAAGCTTTCTGTTGTTTTTCTTCCAGTGTTATCCTGTTTTGTGTGTCTATTGCTCCTGGCTACAAGATTTAGGCTTCAGTAAAGCTTTCAAACGTTTTATGGTAGACATTTGCAGGATCGTCGCTTTCCTATGTTAACTTATGCATTCCAGATTTGTTTTCAGATGAACAGTTGACTACCCTTTGCAAATATATTTATAGCAGGTGAGTCGGGACTAGGTATACCTTGACCCCAACACCTGACATCATCATTATTTTCCATTGATTCATAGACACATGTCCTGTCGTATCTCATTACGTCAGTCACTGAATTGTCTATTCCATAAACATGTAATAGTGCTGTCTGAGGCTTTAAACAACAGAGAGAAGGAACGAACGAAACGAACGAAACGAACGAACGAACGAACGAACGAACGAACGCTCTTAGTTTAACCGACTCTGCTTATAGCAACGAATTCTTATGGACGCGGAAAGCTTTTATCACTATGTCTTGCTTTTACCGTATGTGAATGCTTTTAACAACATTTTGTTATTGATGTGGAATGCTTTTGGCATCTTTGCCTTGCTTTTACCTTGTATAAATGTGGAAGGCTTCTGTCACTTTCTCTTGCTTTTACCATATGTAAATACTTTTAAGTCCATTTTGTTAGGCATGTGAAAGGCTTTGGTATCTTTGCCTTGCTTTTGCCTTATGTTCATGTGGAAGGGTTTTGTCACTTTGTCTTGCTTTTACCATATGTAAATGCTTTCAACAACATTTTGTTATGGACGTGAAATGCTTTGGTAGCTTTGCCTTGCTTTTACCATGTATAAATGTGGAAGGCTTCGGTCACTTTCTCTTGCTTTTACCATATGTAAATGCTTTTAAGACCATTTTGTTAGGCATGTGAAAGGCTTTGATCGCCTTGTGGTGCTTTTTCATAAGTAATATCAAACGTCCACTCCAGAGAAGAATCAGTCTAGTTTAATATCTATCGAAGCAGATACCTCTTGGTAACGGCGAATATAGCATAACCGGACCAATGAAACCAGTGATGACATCAAGCTATGCATCTAAAGAGGCCGATAACGTGAAGACACATATGGATACTAAGTTGATTGCATGCCTCCATTTTTGGTACAGATGGCAGTGGATCACATCAATAAATCTTTATATACGTTTCCAAGCACATGCCCCCTTGGTTTAAAGTTAACGCACACTTAATGAAAGCAACGCGATATCAATAATTCTGTCCACATGTAAGAAATACTTTGATTGCAGAAATATTTGTTGGGATATGTTTATATATGTTGGCGACATGATGTCCTTTAATTCGTCAGTATCACAAAAGCAGTATCATTAGTCAAAATATATATCGAAATGAAAGACGGAATTTGATGAAGTCATCAAGAACATGATATGGGAATTTCATATCCGATTCTTCTTCTGAAGAACGTTTGCCGACATGTAGGCGTTAACGAATTTGTATATGTGCAACGTTCCAAGAACGATTAGTTGAGGTTGGCAATAACTGATTATTTTCTGTGAAGCAGAAGCTTAATACGCGAAACATTGACACCAGAAGCTTAGTGTGCGTAAAATATTTCTTTATCCTGACTGATTGAATAGTAGTCCGAAACCTCAAATCAGTGTCAACCAGTACCCATGACAACACACTAGTATATGACGTCTCAAAGGTTGAATAGAATCAAACGAAGTTAAACTTTACTCTCCGAGATTAGTCGGATTGATGACCCCGCCAAAATTGACACTGAAACATTTCTGGGGTTGGAGTTCCGTCTCAAACCGATATTGCTTTTTTTTACCTGAATCTGGGCTCGAGAACAGTCATAATTAAATTTAACATCCAAATCAAAACCATCGTACCTGTTATGCCTTTCACATAAATTACATGTATGATGGGTTAATGCCACTAGGTGCGATTGGCCTGAAAGCCTTCCAGTGGCGTTCGATGTTGACATTTGAATCTATTGCGTAACGACAATACATCCTACGCATGACTTTCGAATATGGATGTACATTGTATCGAATTCAAATGTTTAAGTATTTCATCTTGTTTCAGTTCAGAAATTCAAAAGGGGAGCCTAATTTGTGTAACATACTGAAACTCAGTGGAAGCAAAATATTCATAGAAAGTGATCGCCTACATGTGACCTTAACCAATTTTTTTCCGTGTTGCATTTAATTGTTATACCAGCGAGTCAGGTTCTCAGCTCATACGTTACATATGTGAGCCAGTCTCGATTCTTAATGATCACACTGCGCGAAATATAAGTATCTCGACTGTAAAAGCGTATGTTATTCTAGAAAGCAGTATAGGTGGCAACAGTGAGTGACTGAGTTTACTTTTACGCCGCACACAGACATTTTCCAGCTAAATGACGGCGGTCTGTAAATAATCGAGTCTGGACCAGACAATCCAGTGATCAAAGGCATGAACATCGATCTGCACAAACGGGAACCGATGACAAGCGTCAATCAGTCAGCGAGGCTGACCAGCCGATTCCGTTAGTCGCCTGTTAGACCTAGTCTATGTCGGATCTTCAAGGGTCAGGTGATAATACATCATGGACTATGTCCTGAGTGAGATCCACCTGATTTAAACTTTACACTCAGTAGGTTATTTTTTAAAATTACAAACTGGCTTCAGAGAAATGTATCACTATGACACTTCTCTAAAATCATGTTTCCATTTCAGATGTGTCATGACGAATTCATGTGGATGAGTGCACATGTTCTCAGTGATGCAGGTCTCGGGGGTTACCCACTTTTGTGAAACCCATGCGTTCGGGCATTGTGCTTGATAACTATACATAGTTTAATGAGAACCGGTATTCGAACTCATGATAATTTTCTTACCTCCTCTCATAAATGAATGAATATGGTCTTTCATCACTTTTAGCAATATTCCAGCAATATAGGCGCCGCCAGAAAAGGACTTCACAGATTGTACACATGTAGGGAATCGAACCCAGGTCTTCAGCATGATGAGTGGACGCTTAGGCACTATCCTATCATCCAGCCTCATCTCATGTACTGACAGATGGAGACCATCAATAAAAGTAAAAACTAGACGTGAACGGGTTGAAAAGTATAACGAAAACGGAAATGAAAAATCCTTCAGTTTCTTTTGAATTCAGTTCTCATTATATATATTAAACTCCCCCAAAGCACAAAAGCCTGTATCACAAGAAATAATTGGTAGTTATGCTGCCATTAATTATCTGTACTTCATTATCATATATAACTCCCAAAGTGAAGGGTCAACGAGTTTTAGTTACTTACGTACCCCAGAATCCTACAAACCGCTACATGTTTCATTGCAGCAATCAAGGACAGAGCTTATGCATTGCTACTTCACACAGAACATGGTTCTTTAGCATCTTATAAAAGAATGAACTATCTCCCCAGAAGAAGGTTGGTTCTATCACATTATGATTACGCCCCAGTACTACTACGTCCCAGTTTGACTTCGGTCGAAATACACATCTCTGTTAGTCCCAGTTTGTGATGAAAGGTGTGAGAAGTTCAAGGACTACTTCGTCAACGACGAGGTCGACTTTGCCCATTGATTTCCTATAGCAGTGTGGAACCACAACAACACCCAAGGACCACGGACCAACAACCACCTCTAGGGCTGGCACCAACACCTCAGTCAGACTGTGCACTACTGCAACCCAAACATATTTGGCTTCATCTCTATAATCAAGTCCACTGAATCATAAAGCCAAAGAAAGAACGCTCAGTAATTTAGGGCAGTCATGAACAAAACCTGAATGAACATTAACGGTCCAATGCTGTCCAAACGGTCCAAGAAACTGTACGTCACAAGTGTTTCAGGGTCAAGATCACAGAGAAGTCAGTATCTCGTGTAGCATAAATGGTTGCTTGGTATCGGCGTCCCATAGACTGGACCAGATTCCGGATGAAGTGCCGGGGAATGGGTTGGTACCCTTCCCTCAAAGCCACAAACAGAGCAGGTGACGTCTGTGGCTGAGGGTCACGCTATCGCACACGACGGTCCAATTCGTCCCACAAATGTTCAATGGAGTTAAGATCTGGTGATCATGAGGGCAAATCAAGAACCTGAACGTTGTTCTGGGCAAGGAAATCCCTGGTTTTTATCTTGCTGTATGCGACCGAGCGTTGTCATGCTGAAAAATGACGTTCTGGCGGTTCATGAAAGGAAGGACATGAGGCCTGATGCTTTCATCACGGTAACTTGAATGAGATCTGTGCTACCACAGTATGAGATGCCATCCCAAACCATGACAATTCACAACCAAATCTGTCCACTTCCTGTACACAATTTGTAGAGTAGCGTTCATTACGACGTCAATATACACGTGCTCTTCCGTGCAATATATATAATGTGACTCGTCACTGAAGACAACATTTCTTCACCTTTGCAATGGCTATGGGAGATGTTGGCGACACCACTTTTTGCGTTATTGCCGATGCCGACGTGTAAGGACAGGTCCTCGCAAAGGTCTTCCGGACGAATACCAACTCACGTAAGCGGTTCCTCACAGTCTGATCAGAAATTGTTCCGAGTCCTGGCAATACCGATGTTGTGGAGGATACCGTGGTGAACCTGTTCCGCAATTGTCGAAGCCGAATAAACCCCTGTTCACACGGGGTCGACCTGACCTGGGGCGATCACGTGTTGACCTTTGCTGCTGGTAGCGATGCCAAAGTCTTACTATGATACTCTGTGACACATTCAGTTGCCTTGCAATCGCAGACTGAGACTCCACAGCCTCCAATCGCATTGTTGCGCTAAACCTCAGTAAGTCTAGGCATGACTACTTTAACACCAGCTGCATAGATACCAATGATTCAAATTCGAAAGTTTACATGGAAGAATACTACCTATGCGTTTCTTTTTGTGAGCAGTTTAGTTATGTGTGACTTGTGACTTAAAACACTGACGTTGAATGAGTTGCTCATCAAAGTAAAGCGAATCATTGTGTTTAGAGTAAATGCGATATTGCAATAATACAAATCAGTAATTATAGTAATGGAAAGATAACACATATCAAAGGCTTTGACATAAATATTTTTTATAAAAGCTACAGTCAATGTGTACACCGACTTAAATAACCACTCAATATGTAGATTGCCTCATTTACTCACTTATTGTGTACGTTGTCCAAATTTTACAGGCATAGGGAACATTGTCTGATTAGTTAACCCTATTATTGTACAAATCGACTAATTGTTCAGCAGGGATTATTGAGAAGACACGATTAGCGTGGGTTCCGTTCTGTAATCACTGAGGTTTCTTTTAACACAATAATAATTATAGTTTAGAGTAATCCCTAAAGCAAAGGCTTACCCAGAAATAATTCTTCTTTAGAGCATAGGCTTCCTTAGAAATGCTATAAAATGCATGCATTTTCCTACTAGACTTGTCACAAGTGATACTATTGAGGTTTTCAAATCTCTTTGCATAACCTGTCGAAAGAAGAGGAAACGTGCATCAACAAAAGTCCTTGTTGTGAAACCTATTGCATTGTCTGCAAAGATTACTTGTCCCGCAGACAGCTACATCTTGTAGACATGCAGTCAATGGCCAATTGATGATGTAAGTGGATCATGGTTCTGTGTCCTTCGTCCACTCACCTCCATATGAGCAAGTGTTGCAAGTTGCATATCAGCTCATGGAAATTTTCTTACTACTTGGCGCACCTGTAATTTTACAGGGTGACAATAGGTCAGAGTTGACCTCCTCTGTGATCACTGAGCTGAAGCGCATGTAGTCAGACTTGGTGATGGTTCGTGGCAAACCCAGACATCCACAGAGGCAGGGATCAGTGGTGCGACTTCACTGTTATGTGAACGATATGCTTGAAGCTTGGCTGGGGGAATATGATACGACTTAGAGACTTGTGAGATTAACGTTTGTCCAATTTTAACAGAACAGTGGCTACCACTCGACCATCAAAATAACACCATATAAAGCTTAATTTGGTTTTGATCCCAAACTTCGACTGTTGCTAGTGTCACAGGGAAGGGGTAACGGCTAATAATTAGCAAGTGCAAGAAATTCGAAAACTGTCAGTGGCGACATATCGTGTAAGCATCTCAGTTTAATTCACACATTCTTCCTGTGCTTGAGTGGAATTCTAGAAACTGGTAGAATAGAGATGACCGGACATTATGGATGATCAACTTCTTTATTTTGACAATGGCGACGTTTTGGTCTGAAATCTAAACTGAAGTTCAAGGACTTGTAAGCGGTCTGAAACCTAAACCGAAACGTAACTGTCACAATACAGACACTGACCATCGCAATCTCAACAAATCCTTGGATCTCAACGAGGAATAAAAATTGCTTGTGCTGATTTATACTGGGAATCCGGAAAACGATCCGGATCCGGATCCGGAAAGCGATTATCCAATAAAGGCACTCCGTCAACTTTCTTATACAGATGTACGTGAACGATCATAGTTGTGATGTTCAGTCCTTTCTATTCACTGTAATTCCGATGACTCTTGAAATCTCATGAGAGTGTTAGAAAGCATGGAAATAGGATTACATACACGTTGACAGATTGCAATTCAACAGTCAAACATCCTGTAGCAACAGGGACATCTGGGCTTCTTATCACGATGATGTGTTTGGGTGGATGAAACTTTGCATTGTGGTCAGGTCATGAGCGTCCAATCAGAATGTAATCACCTCGAACAGCGACCAGTGATCAAGAAGAGTAACTGCACAACACGGAATATATCAGTAAATGTAAACAAAGGGGATTACAGGATATCGGAATGTACCAAAGAGTGCAACTGCACATTTAGTAGCCCCGAAAGCAATAGGTTCACAGCGAGACTGTACTGAAAAGACGCTGGGCGGTTTGTTTTTTAACGCCACACTTAGCAATATTACATCTATTTGGCGGCAGTCTGTAAATCTGGAGCAGACAACCTAGTGATGATCATAATGAGCATCAATCTGAGCAACTGGGAAGCGATAGCATGTCTCAATAATAATAATCGAGTCTGGACCAGACAGTCCAGTGACCAACAGCATGAGCATCGATCTGCGCATTTGGGAACCGATGACGTGTCAACCAAGTCAGCGAGCCTGACCATCCGATCACGTTAGTCGCCTCTTACGACTGGCATGGGTTGCTGGACTACTTCTATCCCGGATCTTCACAGGTAGTGTAAATCAGTGAGTCTGCGACCAACTGACGCTACCGATGCCTCCTATTTATGGCCGATTTCTTGACCAGGTCAGTAATTCTGCTGGCAGTCGTATAGGTCAGAGCGGTCTTGAGAAAACTCTGAATCAGCTCTACACTGCTGATGTAAGGGAGACTACACATGCAGGTTTTGTATTGAGTGAAGATTAATCAGGGTTTAAGAGGTCAAGTGGATCAGGATTAAACTTCCGTCCTCAGGATATGCCAGTTTAATACGAAAGGAAGCGTTTTACTGTGAAACGTTATTAATCCTTGGAGTACATCCAAAACTTGCTAACAAAGTCGAAAGGCATTCTTTTCTAAGGAATATTGATCATTAGAAAACAAGGACATTAGAAATGTACCAATCATCACACAAGGTTAAGATCCAGGTTAGAACGGGTCTTCAGTAACCCATGTTTGAGGCGACTTACCAGATCGGGTTGTCGGGCTCGTTGACTTGGTTGACACATGTCAACGTCTCCCAAATGCGTATATTGATCCTCAATCCGCTGATCACTGGATTGTTTGGTCCAGACTCGATTATTCACAGACCGCCGCCATGTAGCGTGAGTATTTGGATTTTCACGCGACCTTACACAAGAGTCCACAGATCACTGTACTAAGATAACACTGTCAGAAATCTATGAAAATTTCCGTTCTGTACTTTTATGGATGTGGTGGCAAACAAAACAGGATACGTATGGTTATTAATCGAAAACAGATTCTATTATAATCAGTTTTGCGTTCATACATACAATGAAAACTGACAAAATACTGAAGCAGTATAAATCTGGATTTAATGCCACAGTTTCTAAGCTTAAGCTTTATATTTGTAGAGACTGTTTCTTCAATTTAATCACCCAGAAGAGTATGAGCACTCATGAAGAGTTACCTTAGTGACCCTATGATCACCTTAGTGCTCTGTGAAAGGAGGTCCTGGGAGATTTATGTCCGGAAGATCACTTTCCAGAGAGAGAGAGAGAGAACATTATGTACTTGCGAGATTTGTGTCAGGAGCATCCCTTTCCAGAGAATATGATGTACTTGGGGGTTTATGTCTGTAACATCACTTTCCGGAGAGATAAGCATTATGTAAAAGTCTGGTTTTAGCTGCTATTTTGACCGTAAGATAAATGGAATCTCTTTCTGGTGATAGTCAAGACTGTGTACTTTCTTGCTCTGACGTTATATAATTATTTAATGTTCAGATACAGAACAAGATTAAGTTATGAAGACAATATGATACTAGTCGTTCGCGCAGGTTCTAAATCAGGTAGAACACAACGCCTAGAATGACCATTAATCTGAGAAAACGAGGAATAAGACAAATCAGGTACGATCACGACTGTGACATTTCCTAGTCCACACAAACTGCAAATATATATGTAAATAAATGTATTTGTTTACGTATCCTTGGAGCTGAAGACGTCTATAAGTAGCCAAGTGGACGAATCAATCGCTCGTCACATCGAATACCATGTGTCGATCTCGTAGCTGATGGCCACCTCGGTGTTATATGTCACAGGCTAAAAGATAAAAGTAACCGACAGTGCTTTATCATCAACTTTGGAAGACTTTTCGAGTCACGCCATAACTTACTGACGCCACGACGCTGAAACTGGCCTACAAGAATGAAAAGTATACATGGTGGCACTGGTGCTTCCTTTCCACTAGTCAAGACAGAGCATCAAATTCAAGTATTGATTGTGAGATAATGTCTAAGATTGAATATTATGAGACACTTTACATCGCTGACACTTGTAAAAAGATGGAAAGGGAAAACAGCAACCACGGGTGTATCAAAATATTAAATGACTACTTGTTTCTGTTAAACTATAACCATGCTAGCGATGAACACAAACATGGTTAAATTAGTAAATGTTCTCTAGCGGCGAACACAAACATGGTTAAATTAGTAAATGTTCTCTAGCGGCGAACACAAACATGGTTAAATTAGTAAATGTTCTCTAGCGGCGAACACAAACATGGTTAAATTAGTAAATGTTCTCTAGCGATGAACACAAACATGGTTAAATTAGTAAATGTTCTCTAGCGATGAACACAAACATGGTTAAATTAGTAAATGTTCTCTAGCGGCGAACACACAAACCGTCAGTCCGACACTTACACAGGGAAGGTTACAGATACTCTCCGAAATTAATGCAACTGTATGTCGCTACTCGCGCACAACTTACTTACACGTGGCAAGTGCTAAAACGTGATGTAGCGAATAGCACATACACCTACACAGCATACACTAGATTCAAATCAGCATACACTATACTCATATTTCGATTTTCAATCAACAGGGTCCAGATTTTCGAAAGTATTCTATCCCTAACATTATCGCGAAGTAACCTTAGACAAGTTTAATCTGTCTTCATCAATGCTGGCGGCCTATATTGCCTCAGGTACTTGCAGGAAGATGACGATCTGTTGATGAGCTTGAAAAGAAACACTCACCATTCACACTTCTCCAGTTTTGCAATTATAAAGTTTGATTGCATGTGAGACCCGAGAAGGTCCCGGGGTAGAATAGGCCTTCAGCAACCCATGCTTGCCATAAAGGGCGACTATGCTTGTCGTAAGAGGCGACTAACGGGATCGGGTGGTCAGGCTCGCTGACTTGGTTGACACATGTCATCGGTTGTCAGTTGCGCTAGTCGATGCTCATGTTGTTGATCACTGGATTGTCTGGTCCAGACTCGATTATTTATAGACCGCCTCCACATAGCTGGAATATTGCTGAGTGCGGCGTAAAACTAAACTCACTCACTCACTGATTGCATGTGAAAATGTTGTCTCTAAAAAGTGAATGTCTCATTTTGGATCACAATAGATAATAACTATAAATCAAATGACGTACTGGAAAATTGAAAAGCATTTTACGAAATGCACTTTGACTTGCGAATACATCTCCACATTTTCTAACGCCCACTGGAAGTGAAGTCGATGGATTAGCAATATTGCAGCATAACATAAATTTGTCAAAAATCAGGAATCGATGATTGCAATTTTTCATTGTCTTTTTATGTGCCATGATCGTGTGTATGCCGTAGGTCTTAGTTGCATGTTTAGCTGTGTGTGTTTTCGAGCGTGTGTGCGTGTGTGAACGTGCCCGCTATGGTTCCGTTTAATGCTGGTTCAAGGGTAGATTTTATATGCGATTCTTTAAATATCTCTTGGAACATTCTAAATACAGGGGTCTATTAACTGAAGCTTTGTGTAGCACGTCCTCAAAACATTATACTCTTAGAGCACAGACATCATCAGAGAGACGATCGTAATGCAGGCCTAACAAGCAAAGATTACATATCTCGTCATCATACAATAAAACATTATGATAAATCCTGTTCACGTTTATTTGGAACGTGTTCAGGGACACCCCTGAAATGTTATTTGAAATTTAAAGAAAACAACCATATTTATTTCAGTTTCTGAAATTAACACTCTACACCACACACACTTCTTTCGGGTTCTCATAGCAATTGAAGGCAATCATGCATCTGTGGCAAAATATTAATGAACACATCGGCAAATCGTTTTCTTCTGAAAGATGTATTATCCTCCTGGTAAGGTGAGGATATCGCCGATAAGCGGCAGTGTCGGGGGCCAGGGGGTAAATGCTGCGGCTTCCGAGTTTAGGGCAAATATACGTACAACAGCAACCAGAAGTCATGTTGTTGCACTATGCAAAGTAGAACGCAAATCCCACATATATATGTTTATGTTTTTATTAGCATCCTACCTTTCAGAAAAGTGAATTATGTTTTGAATGCCAACTTTAGTAATATGAGGGAAAATCACAGCCTGGCAACATGATATTCCACTGCTTCTCGTGTTCAGTGGAAAGGAAAACCTGCAATGAAAGTATATTTAAGTGGCTCGTTAGTCGTTTCCATTAGTTTGTTTATTTCTTGTATTCTCCTTACACATCAATGAAAGGTTGTTCACCTCTGCAACCTCGCGATGGTGGTCTTGAACGTATGAACGTACGAGTCACGTTTTCATGTTGGTATGTCACTGACAGAGATACGACAGAGTGTTAACTTTTCAGCAGAACAAATTATTTGTCCTCTGTCGCCGTACATAGTGTCATATTTGGCAAGGTACCGCCTCAGCCTACACGTTTTCCCTTGGAATGTTACTGATGTTTAGGCGTTGCCAGCATGAAATATGAATTTTTTCTGCTTTCCTGACATGATACCAAAAGACACAAAACTATTATAAACCTATCTCCGATTTTCTCTACAGTACGGTAGGTTCCTTCCTGCTCTGGTAGACCCCATTCTTACACCCAGGTTTTGAACTACAGGTTTTGAAATATCGTATCAGGTTTTGAAATGCGACCATTTCAAAACCCGGGTTTTGAAGTACACATTTCAAAACCTGAAATCGGGTTAAAATTGGAACATTTCAAAACCTGGGTGTAGAAATGACCATTATTCATACCGATAGAGAGTTTGAAACAGAGGCACTTCAAAAACGATCAGACAAGGATAAAAGACGAAAACACAAGCAACATAGCTTTTATTCTGTAAACTGCACGATCGTTTTAGTTGAAATTAATAGTTAGAGAAATGTTCCTCCTGTTCTCTTCCGCGTTTACAGAGGTTTCCAGGTGCTTAGCTGTCGGTCCAGTATGTTCGGGAGACTTGTTGCCGGTAGCTGTTTGTTTGATATCCTTTTTCACCTTTTTCGCACGTACAATGTCTGACGCAGCTGCCTTCTGGGCATCTGCCGTCCTCTTGTATACTCTTACTACATCACTTCTATGACCTGCAAATAACATAGGTTAATTATAATTCCATAACTTTAAAACATGACTATATACTATATATCCACAATACGTATATATAATGAAAATGGGAAAATTTTAACAAAATGTATAGTCCTGTGGGAAAGTATTTTCCTTTCAAAATTGTTTGTTTATGGTTGATATTAAACAAGTATATAAATAGTTGAAGTTTTATTCTTGTCAATGTATATTCAAAGAAACAGAAAATTACCTGTCTGTTCGCAAATGATCTGTTCATCTACGTTGGCCTCGTAGAGCCGGGTGGCAGCCGTTGCTCGGAGGGAATGGTTCGTTTTACGTCCGAGTATTCCAGCTTGACCGCAAATCCTACCAACAGTGTTTTGAAGTTTGTTGTGACCAACAGGGGTTTCCATAAACCAATCGTCTCCCTTAGGGACTCTCCGGGGTGTGAAATAGAACGCATCTTTATTCTTGAGGGACTGTGCCGCACTGGGGGAAAAAAAGAACAGAAAAACAGCATAAGTATACGCTCGCTGAAATTGATGTTTTTCGCAGCAGTGTCTTACTATATATAAACACAAATTTCAGCGATATCAAAACGAAATAGAAACTCCCAGAAAGAGAGCCACCCACCGTATATGCAATGTGTCATTTATCACTAATTTTTGCTGATAACATGGGTTAGGTTCAAATAGACAAAAATAACTCACCAGTAAGACATGTATTTCTGGACAATTCTGACATAGCAGTGGGATGGGGTTTCCAGGTTTTCATAGGCACGGACCTTCTTTGCAGTTAGTTTTCTATGGTTTAATCCGCCTTTGTTGGTTTTCGATACATCCTCTGTGTATTCCATATATCTCCGGCCGTGACAGTCTGTGTGCGGTCCGGTGATTTGTGGATTGTTACCCATCCTCAAACTCCGATGTTCTGTGCCTCCTCTAAGAGCAAAATGTAAGCCTAAGGATAAAAATAAAAAGTTATGAAATAAATTTAATTCATCTCAAACATGCATATCCTTAAATTTAAGGTTAAAACGGCACGTTCTATGAAGACTATGAAAAATCATGAAAAAACAAGCAAATGAATATGGCATGATAACAGTCATTGGTTACGAAATATCGCCTTCCTTTAGAGATGTATTTTTCTGACCAAGGGAAATTATTGTTTTAACTTACCCGTTAAATACAGCACAGTATCCAATAATTTTTGGGGGGTGTCATCTCCCAGCACGCCTTTCTCCCACAACTGTTGTTCTTCCGCCAACGTTATTACTTCTGTATGTTTTACTGTCGAAGGTCCCATCCCTTCTGCTGATCTCTCCCTCATAGAAGCATCCAATGCTCTACGGCTGTCTTCAAACTCATCATCATTGAAGATATCGAGCGACGACCCATGCAGTTTTAAAGAAGACGCTAACGAGGCGAACAAACCGTAAAGTGTTGTTGACGGATAGAAGGCGCCATCTTTCTTTCGTGCCTCGAACACGAAGTACTTGAGCGCCATGTTAAGTTTCTCAGCGTCCATATTTAGCAAATTCTCTCGCAAACAGACACTCCATAACCCAAGATTTTCAGAAACGGGCCGCTGACGTCTCTCTTCTTGCCACCTCTGAAAAACCTCCATTGCCCAGGTGTTTTTGTATTGTGTACTTTTTGGAATGCGGAGTTTCAGCTTTTCGTTTAGATCATAGGAAGTTAGTGGGTCCCCAAAACGCAATTTGAAATCATCCAGCATATCCAAGTTGCTACCCTCGTCAGGTGAAACCTTGTCAATCTGCTTCTCTATAAATGTATTTTGGGTTAGGAAGATGTCGTCGTCCTCTTTGTCACACATCCTGAGCGAACGCTTTCTACCAGCACGAATGTGTCTGATCTAACATGTGGTCTTAAAACGTGCTCACTCCACGTGCAAACTCTTAATATTATCGGGTAGCACGTGCATTGCGCGTGCAAGACAATGTAATAGATGCCAGTGGCATCTGAGTTGACACCGGCTGTTCCATCATTTGCGGGCTGTTCCATCAATGTTGTTCTGCTCAGTATATATACACAAAACATTTGCACAATTTGAAAATAATACACATTTGTGCTCTACATACATAAGGTGTAATAAGTCGTAGAAGTCTCCTCGGATTTTGTAGCAATTGGAAAACAGGGAAAACCAACTCCTCCATCTTATCACTATGTTGTGTTTTCAGACAACTTTTATCTGCAAACGATGACTATTTAATATATGTTTACGGTTCATAAGTCGGATAAAACACGACTCCGAGGTCTTGGTCGAGATTGTAAAACCTGAGAGCAGCAGGGACGGAGCTTGTAAAACCGAGGGCTTCGTTCGCCCTCGGTTTTACAAGCTCCGTCCCTGCTGCTCTCAGGTTTTACAATCTCGACCAAGACCTCGGAGTCGTGTTTTATCCTTTACTAACAACATCTCTCAGGTGGTTGATCTCCTCATGCAGTTTTAGAGAACATACGTTCTTAGCTCTTCTTGTAAGTGTGGAGATAATACCTGACTTCACTCGTGGAGGGTGGTTGGACTGATAGTGGACATACTGGTTGGTGTGGGTTGGTTTCCGGCATACTGTTGTGTGAAGCTGAATAGAATGGTTGCTGGATACAAGGAAAAGGCGTATGTCGCCATTTGCACTCATGAACGCTTGCTAACGTTCCATGTTGTATATTGTACATCGTTTCAATGAGAGTGTTTCTGTACTGATTGACATGGGTGAATCTGATAATATTGGAACCACATGGTAGCTAGCAGAGGATCTGCATCCAAAGAATCATCATATTTACGAGTGTGAAAATTCCATCTCTACACCGATCTCACAATGGACAATCACTAAAGGTATCATGTCCGATGTGTTCTGTAAGACAGTGCACATGTTGTTATCTACAACTTGTCGCTTCTGTTCAGGGAAATTAAGAATGATGTACTTTTTGAACATACGAACATTTTGGTCATCACCATGGAGTAGCCCATCACGGAAAAAGAAATCGATCTCACACGTATGTCTGATGTCAGTTATCTTACATGGTTTTCTCACCCACGGGTGTGTAAGAAAACTATAAATTGAACATGAATGATACTTCGAATTAACGACTGAATTATTACGATCATCAGATTTCAAAATGTTGCATTACAAATAACTGCATAGATACATGTACACAAATGTACGTTAAGGGTGACAAAAGTAACAAGTTTCCTTGCAGGTATGGCACCTGTTATAAGTTGGTATTACAGTAGAGAAACAGAGATGTTTGAAATATGTTTCACTCTCACAGCATGTCTTATTGTATATATGGATGCTCAGGTGCTCTGTCTGGGAGTAGCGATTATTTGAAATGGCTGTGGCGTCCGAGTAATACCCAGAATTCCCTCAAGGTCTGGGGGAGGTTCCCCTTCCGGCAACCGGAACGTGAACGTCTTCAGCATTGACGCTAGAAATAGGAACAATTCCATCCTGGCTAGTGACTCACCAAGACATATTCTCCTTCCTGAAATGTTTGAAGATGTTGTTTATTACTCTGAGAAGCATATCGTAAACGTACAAACAAAACAAAACAAAACGAAAATTTAAGTCTCATTGCGGATACTGTAAAGGAGATGGTGGGGGTGGGGGTTAAGGGGTGAGCTTAGTTTTACGTCGCATACACCAATAATCAAGCTATATAACGGCGGTCTGTGAATAATCGGGAACCTCCCGTTTGTACTTTATCTTTTATCTTACAGCTCGTGCAAGTGGCATTTGGGAATTTAGTACCAATTAGAGGTGGGCAGGTGTCATGTCCTACGAGTGGCGTGTTTGGTACTAATTTACTAATGATCTGTCTTTTTCTTTTCAAAGTCAGTTAGTAATATTCCAGTTGTAAGACGGAGGTCTGTAAGTATTTTGGTTTGGACAAAAATGCACGGACTGAATGTGCGAAGCTGGGATACAATTACATGCATTATGCAACACGTGATACGGCCTGTCTCCTGTTACACACATCGGTTATAACTGTGCTAGCTTTTGACTGTACCCAGTGTATCACACAACATTTCCCTCTTACGTTAGCCTCACTGAAAACACAGCCTGTCCTGTTCGTAATCACTGCAACGCCATGACACAGTACCTGACCGTGCTACTTACCCATGAAAAACGGAATGATTTCCTCCTCTCGACGGACACCTCCATTGTCGTCAAGGAATCTCTCTGGCCTGAATGTTTCAGGATCTCGCCATAGATCTGGGTCGGACAGAACGGAGCTGATGTTAGGAAGAAGCATAGTGTTTTCTGGGATGGTGAATCCTCTGAACTGTGTGGTGTTCGGTGGAGCGTGTGGAACCGAGAAGGGGACAACATCAGCGAGTCTTTGGACCTCCATGATAAGAGCTTCCATGAAGGGGAGGCAACGCCTGTCACTCATGGAGAGCTGGTGGTCCTTCTCGAAATATTGGTCAAGCTCTAGTTGTGCCTTTTCCTGTATCTCTGGGTGCAGACACAGGTACAGGAGAGCCCACCGCAATGTAGTTGCGGTCGTTTCTGTTCCGGCCACGAAAAACTCGATAATGATTCCTACCAGCATATCATCTGAAACGGATGAAACTATATTAACGGCTGTCATATCAATATTAATAGCATGTATAGTTAACATATGTCCATCACTTCATTCTATGGTACCCTACTAGCAATTCTATTTCATAAAATCAAAAACTTTATTAAATCTTGTGACCCGTGATAAACAATATCCGATGTTAGTGTTCCATCTGAATTATGCATGGCACTTTTAAGTGACAAGATGGGTAAAACTGAGGATGGACAAACTGTACGGGAGAGATGTCAGTACAACTTGTGATGCCTCCATCATGTTGGGTGATACGTGCTTGTCATCTTGTTGATTATTTGGTGCATGGATGTCCTTGATATCATCTGACACTCCATGTCTCAGGACTTTGCTGGTCCTCCCAGTGTCTTTGGAACTAAGGACGTCAATGTATGTGTTTTTACATATATGTAAAAACCTTTTCACAGTCTCTCATACCCCTGAATGGGTCGCTCGTTAATATATTTTATTGTACTCTATGTTCTAATGTACTTGGTGACGATATAATGAAATATCTGCCTGTATGTCTACAAACATTTAAAGAGTATTTGTTTGTGTGTAATTTGTATCTAAAGCAAATGAAATAGGTAGTCTCGCACTGGGTGGAATAACCTGTAAGTAACTAATGGGAGACAACTGTCTCAACTAATTAAAAGCACGGTGTTATTGGTTGAAAGTTGTTCCTGTTGTCAATGGGGAATTCTCAACAAGAATTAGAAAGGAAATTTCAAGGTCTAGCGTTAGACATGACTTTATTCGCCATGAAAAGAAAAGAGAGGGGTGAAATGCGTGAGACTGAGACCCCATCGTAGGCGTGATGGCTAGCCATACCAGGAACTGGCGTCGCGCCATGATGCTTACACACTAGTCAACTGTTCCCCCATTCAAATACAAACATGGAAAATATACGTTTTGGATGACGTAGCCGCAGGCCCGATGTCCACAATGTTTTACCATGGTCGATGTGGTGGTGGTGGTGGTAGTGTCATGGCGTGACATGTCGATCACCTTTAACCTCCATTCGTTGTTCAATTTGATAGAATTATCGGCAAAAATATTCCAAATAAAAACTGTCAAACGATTAGTGGCAAGTTTGTTAATGATGATATCCTACATGACGACAATGCAATTAAGTCCCTGATGTTTTGTCGGCAGTATATAGATTCAAGCTGATTTCCACGAATATTTTCTTTATGTGTACACTGATAAATATTTGAGTGTGAGTAGGGAAAAACACTTTACATGGTATACTGAGATACTCTCAATAATATGTGCCTTAGTCATGAAATATGAACACTCGATAAATTTGTTACATCGCTGAATGCGAATGGACTAAAATGCATTTCGACAAGAACATACTTACTGAAAAATGTAGTGTTTTCCACATTGAGAGTTTCCTGTCTGTCAATTTCCTGGATATATGCATTGACAAAGTCGTCCGCTTGTTGAAGCAGAGGGTCTGTCCTGTGCAGCGCAATCTGTTTCTGTATGAAGTCCCTGACCACTTTGTCGTTGGTAGCTAAAACTCCCAGTTTCAGAGGATCTCCGGGACAATATTTCAAGTATGGAAAGAAGTGACCCAGCGAGGTCCCGCCGACTAACTTCATGCCCTCGTTGACAGCGTCCATATAAGTGCGAAATTCGGGGTCGTCATGTTCAAACCTTTTCCCGAAGGACAGGGAGGAAATAACGTTGCATACGCTTGTGTGGATGATGCAATGGATGTCGAAGGGAGCACCGCCCTTAGACATGATGGCGTCGAGACATGACATCACTTCCTCGTGTATTCGTGTTTCCATGACGTTCTTGCCAAGGCCAAGGTCACGCAAAACGGAGAGGGAGAATTTTCTTTGTACCTTCCATGTCTCACCGCCTGAGTTCACGACGCCTGGGTTGAAAAGAACAAAGTTTTACGTAACTGCCTAGTACAAATGTTATGGTAGTGTGTTTTGTCTGAATGAAGTGTTAACTAAATGTTTTGATGTGAAAAATACGTGAGACCTTTCAAAGTTTACACTGGCCTGACTTTGAAGTATTTTCTGTTGAATACCTGTAATATTTTAAGTGTGAAATACCGACGTGTTGATAGGCTAATCTGGACCTGACAAACCCGTAAACCATAATACCATGGACGCTGTCTAATCCGGCACTCATTGGGACTGAGGGAATAATCCGGTTAAGGCAATGTGGTGGATTGCAGGGCTGGTTATAAATGTACAAGCCACAGAAGGGACTTGGATTTTATGCCGGTGTTGACAACTTGCTGGATTAGACAGATGCCGGTTTTACAGCTTCCACTGCATGACTGCCGGTCGACACCGTTGAATACAATAACATGCTTTCAGGAGACACAAACCGTTGCTGACAGGAATAGCATCTGAGCACAAAATATAATGTACGTACAACTGAGTACAATGGTGGATGCAGGGTTGGGGTTTTTGTGTGTCGAACCACAAACATCCCAATTCCCCCACCCATCAATTTCTTTGAAACTTTCTGGATCTGCCTATCGAGTGCCTCTCGTTCCTATGATACTGATGATGTCATGATGCTTGATGTTATATGAGTTTTGGTCGGACCAGGGTTGGAGTAAATATGCTTTTCTGTTGACGGTCTCTTGACCAATCAGGTAGCTAGAAAAATATGTTTACATAATAAACACTTGTATTCCGCTACCCCATAGGGTAACAAGTGACGAAATCAGACTCGGTTGGGGTAGATTCCAAATATGAGAGTTACTTTCCTGTGATACCCAAAGAACTGAGATGAACATACACTATCGGAATTATTTTACACTCGGATTCAAAATAGCGAATAATGTTATTGAGAAACTGTACAGAACTAATCATATAAGGGTAAATGAAAAAGTGAAATGTTTCTCGGGCATCGGCGCGTCAGTTTTATTTGTGCGCGTAACAATTTGTTATTGCCATTTTAAAAAAAATGACTTTGCAGCGTTTCGATCATCCGTTTGTCCACTATAAGACAGAATGTCTGTAAGAAGCTGTATTTCTGACAGAAAAAAATAAAAATGTGTTCCTCCCTAGTCACTTTTTTTCTATCAAAAATTAAAAAAAAAGGTCCGACAGCCCTCGTCACGTCTGAAAAGAATGTGCCCGAGAAACATTTTATTTTCCTTATGTAGCCTGACAAGGCTAAGTACGTTTATGAATTAGTTTTTTTAACATGGTAAAAAAAGGAACTCAACGCTTTCAACACACTGTCACTAGCGTTTTCCCTTGTGAGAGAACAATATTGTGTATCACGCGCCGTGATCAAGTTGATCGCTGGTCATGTTATATGTATACTATGGTACATGCAGTTCTGTCTTGATTTTAAAATGTCGAAGATTAATTTTACTGATGCAAAATAAATTAAATAATATCTAATTTTATTTCAAATTTATAACGAACTGTTTCTTTAAACACTAGTGATATAGATAACTCACCCATTCTCTTTGAATATTCTTCATACACCAATCCCTTTGGTCGGTCACTGAAATCGTCCCCATATTTTACAAACGCTTCTTTCAGTGTTTCGTAACCATTGAAAACAATGACGAGACGGTTGCCAAAATAAAGGCTGAATACATCGCCATAACGTTTCCTTAACTTCTGAAAAATGGATCTGACATCTCCCCCTGCTAAGGTGAGGATATTGCCGATAAGCGGTAGTGTCGGTGGACCAGGGGGTAAGTGCTGCGGCTTCCGTGTTCCTAGCCACAGAACGAGTATACTTACAACAGCAACGAGAAGCCATGTAGGATTGAAGCCAAGAACACAGTCACTGATTGGCATTTTAGTGCCAGGATACACCTGTTCGCTATAGGGATAGTGTTCAGCTACAGCTACAGCTACAGCTACAAGTACACGTAACAACTGGCCTGTATGGTTTTCAACTTCTTAGTAACATGACAGCCCGGTCCTCTGAGTCTTTTGCGCCTGCGCCACACAGTGTCAGAGCATAGCGCAGCGCAGCCGCAACAGAGCCAGGGAACCAGGCTTAGTAACGTGATCACACACAGTTATGCTTCCGGATTGGGGTTTGTCAAAACATGCACCGCATACTTACTGGAGACGAAAACAGATTCAACGTACGAATCTTTCAAATCTTTTTAATGTGTCAGTGACATGTTTAACGTGACTGTGTTAAGGTTAATATCAATGTTTATAATCATCAAAATAGCATAGAGCTGAACATTAGTATAGAGTGTATATATAGGTGTAGTTAGTATTAGCATGAAGTTTAGAATGTAGTCATGAATATTAAGATTTGTATTTATATTTGTTTTAATATTAGTAGTCAGAACTAACAATGACAATTAGTTATTAGTATAACATTTATTATTAACATTACCACTTAATGTTAGAATTAGGTATACTATTTTGGTTGTAGAATGGGTATTACGCATTTAAAGAGAGAGGTGTATTGGGCTTTTCAATTGTAGGTTTCATATTTTTGGCTCTGTCTCGACCGAATCAGTAGCAAATGTTGGTCACTGTACTGGGCATAACAATTGATAATTATAAACTAAAGACATTGCCGAGACCTTTTCACATTTAACGTCATGTTATAACTAACACGTAGATGTACAGATAAATGCTTATTTTACAATTAGGACTACATGAAATATAATATAGATAACTCCATGTAGTGTGAGAAATAATGAGAAGAGAGTGTGAGGCGGGCTGTTGTTTGAGTATATTATATGAACCACTGAAATGTATAGGTGAATATAATGCATATGTGTGTACGTTTAAAATTGTTCTAGTATGCATGTTTAGTATTTTGTTGTGTTTATGACTGCGCTTTGTTGTAATGTGTAGATATTGATTAAATGTAGATGTAGTTCTCATATACAAAAGCACAATGTAAAGGCGTGAGTTATACCATGTTGTCAGTATTGTTATCATACTTTGTACTATGTATAGCCCTAAGTAAATGTGTATTTTGTATGACATTCATAGTTTTATTTGCTTGACATATGTATTGCTTCTTTGCATATGTTATAACTATGTTATAGTGTAAGGAACTAAATGATAACTGAGTGATGCTATGTCTATCAGTGGCATATAGCTTGTTAACTTTCATGTATGGACACATTTTCCTCATCCGTACATGTGTTGGACAAAAAGATCTTCAATAACACAAACCTGCTGCATATGATTTGTTGTTTCATATGTAAATCTCGTATAAGCTATATTGTCATTTACGACGGGTTTGTAAAGCAACCGTTAGATAACATCCAGATCCTGTTGCTTAAACGTGTACAAAGTATATGAAACGGACATAAAATCGCTTTCCCATATTACAGGAAAGCTTGATTGTTCTTGATCTTTTGGTTCTGTGATCCAAAATGCGACATAAACTAGTATTCAATGCATCGTGTATCTGTATTGACATGCTGTTATATTTTTCTGCATGATTTCACTTACTGCGTTTGTGCATTCATCTACTTGGTGCAACATTGTTTTACAGCTTGGATCGCAACAGGTCCACATCACCTCTGCCTCTTTGATATGAGATCGACCTTATTGACGTGATGATATGGGATTTAACGTTGTGTAACATGTTAGCGCAGGTCTTTGTAGGAGCACATATATTGGAACAGGAATGCCGACTTTGATATTATGCCACAGCATATCATTCATACCTCAGATGCAATATATTGACTCCCATCCAAAAAACGACCAGTGCCGTTTTTCTAAATGTAGAGTCCAAGGCGCGGTATTACAGTAACATTACTGTATTTGAATATACTGTAACATAATAACTTTATTGGGATATTATTGGACATACTGTAACATTATTGTTCATACTGTAACCTAACTTTACTGGGACATACTGTAACATTACGCATTTGGAACTAACGTAGCAATCCGGTTTTGGAATATACTGTAATAATATTGTATTGTTATATACTGTAACATAAATGTATTTTCTGTGTTATTACTACATTGTCATATGTGTTGAAACACAAACGCATTTGAATAACATACTATAACACTGCTGTATTTAGAGCATACATTTCTGTATTGGACCATACTGTAAAACTATTATATTGCAACACACAGTAACATTACCGTATTAATACATACAGTAACACCACTGTATTCGAAGATACAGTAACATCACCGCATTGAAATATGCAGTAACATCACTGTATTGGAACGCAGAGTAACATCACTGTATTGGGACATGCAGTAACACCACTGTATTGGGACATTCAGTAACATCACTGTATTGGAACGCACAGTAACATTACTGTATTTGGACATACAGTAACACCACTGTATTGGGACATACAGTAACATCACTGTATTGGGACATACAGTAACATCACTTCATTGGGAGATGCTGTAACATTATGATATTGGTGCATACTGTAACCGCTACTGTATTAGTATATTGTAACATTACTGTATTGGGGCACACGGTAACATTACTATTTTGCTATAGTGTTACACTACGGCTTTAGGATCAGCCAGTGAGTGAGTTTAGTTTTACGCGGCACTCAGCAACATTCCAGCTATATGGCAGCTGTCAGTAAATAATCGAGTCTCGACCAGACAATCCAGTGATGAACAGCATGAACATCGATCTGCGTTATTGGGAACCGATGATATGTGTCAACCGAGTCAGTGAGCCTGACCACCCGTTCCCGTTAGTTGCCTCTTACGACAAGCATAGTCACCTTTTATGGCAAGCATGGGTTGCTGAAGGCCTTTTCTACCCTGGACCCTCACGGGTCGCTTTGGGATGTGCTGTATGATATCTAAATTTATATTGGAATAAACTGTAGAGATCTGTTTCGGAATCTACTGTAACATTATCCTTCGAGATATACTATTATAATAGCATGATTGTTTTGGGAGCTACATCATTATGGCATCATCAGAATATGTTGTGACACTACTGTAATTGGATATACCGTAACATTACTGTATATCAGCATACTTGGATATGTATAATTTCCGTTCTGAAATGTTTCGTGGCATTTCTATCTTGGGACATACTGTTAACGTTGCATTATTCTCACTGGTTTCAACAGAGCGTCTGACTCATAACTGTTGGGATTTATTGTTACTTTGGTGTGTTTGAATAAATTGTCCTTCGTACTGTAATCGTCCCCTCGTCTACTGCGGTTTTACTGAATGGTATACTTGTTATTCAACTGATAAAAGGTTTTCGCGTTGCATTGAACAATTTCGGTTATGTGGTTGCGTATCAAGTACGTTATGGTGTCCCCAGACCATGGAATATATTCTTAGATTCCCACTGAAGCGGTTCCAGGCAGCATCGCACCTTGACAGAATAAATGTAGTAGTAAAGTAGTTCATGTCATAGTATTTATTATTTACAAATCCGAATACGAAATAAGATCATGAAGTTCAATAGCACCTAAATTATTAACAATCAAAATAGTAATTAATCTTTTAAAACTAATTGTCGTTGTCATTGTAACTATTGTCATTACTTACAGCAGTAGTATTTCACACTATGAGAAAACACGCAATACAAAACGTTTTTGACGTATTCACACAAAAAATTATTCAAATAGGATTTATATTATATTTCTTTGGGACTACTTGCGGTAATACTTTATTGCTGGAAATACTACTGCCCCGTAGGCCGCTAAGACTCATGCACTCTTTTGATCGACCGGTGGAGGTTGTGTGCATGGAAATCACTGACACATTTCTTCGTAATCAATACTCTAGGGTCTCCGGGAAATAGCAGTGGTGGAATATACATATTTAATATCAAAACGGGTATTTCAAAAATGAGACACAAATATATTATTTACTCTAATTCGATTCTTTATCGTGCTTCAAAGCAAAACTGCACATTAAAATGATATAAACTGATGTGAAGACGAACAGGAAGGTCTTCACCACCAAGAAAACACTTTCCATATACCTAACTTCTGAGAAAAGTCTTAAAAATTCATTTGTCGAAATTTACCAAATCTAATTTCCCTTTAAGCTAACTTATCTAATGACCTTCCAGATGATTTTATATGTTTATCATGCCATTTAAAGCATGCATAGAGCCAGGTTAGCCCTCATCATACTGTGGACTTTATTACTTATAATTCTGTAATGATTACTTCCTAATGTAGCAACTGGTTTTACCGAATTCTTCATGAATATTGCCATATCTTGAAGCCAGAGGTTGTATAAGTTCGTCTCATTTGTAATATGAGCATAAAATTGATTCTGACTTGAATATTTATGTCCTGTGTGGCCTTATTAAACACAATAGGTAATACATATTTTCAACACATGGAGACAACTATGTAACAGACCGCGTGAACAATATATTAATAGATCCCGTGTTAGAATAATTTGTGGAAGAAACAAAGACACAGTTGAACTAGTGACAGCAATCTTTGGTTTTCTGTTCTGTGGTAGCGTTTCTCTACCAACATGGCTGCACGAATGTCCTGTGTGTAGGGGGCCCCCTAGAGCACGGTGGTTGGTTGCCCGGAGCTGACGTTCATGTAAAGGTCTTCGGTGTCAAGGTCTGCAACAGTCATAAATACATTAATTCAGCCTATACACCACTCTAGCAGGTATTTATTAGTATTTGCAGTCTCAACTCTCTGGGGAACATGCAACTTTTATAGCCACTAGGCGCACCAAGTTATTTCAGTTTTCCCGTCCTTACGAGGTACCCATTCATTGCTGGGTAGACTGGGACACATATCCACAATATTTGGTCCAAGATTTACTCCACGTTACTGTACCCGCAACTAAGTGTTTGCAAGTATTCATGTGGCCACCATCTGGTCATATACCAACGGATTCGTGGGTTCTTTCAAGAGCACACTGTTGTGTAGTGTACACCAGCGGTTGTGAAATCACTGGAAAAGTCTGCACACAAAGTTTACTCCCAAGTCTTTTACACCCGGTCACTAGCTGACTCGATCCCTGCTCATTAAACTCACTGGATCACCAGCCTGGTGCCTAGGATAGCTCGCTCATCAGGCACCTAACTATTCATTAATATACAGTCACTGATTTAAACATTATTTAATACGTTTTCATTATGGTGTCGAAATAACTGGGTTGTCTCTTAGTAATTCTGGTGTATACATTGCGTAAGTTACAGTTGAAGGGGTTATGACACTTGTAATATGATGGTTATTCAGAAAGTTATTGTTAATCAGCAAAACATGATCTTCTATTTTTCACAGCAGTACACTAACCATATGCCTGGTTGGCATAGACATTCTCTTCTAGATCGTTGCCGTAGTTCTGGTAGATATTTTCTCTCTGTGCTATTTCCTGTTTCTTCTTGGTGATCATTTCCTTGATAGTGTCGTGGATAAATATGTACTGTTTCTGAAAATATATTGAAGAATGGACCAGTGAATCATGTACATTAGATTACAAAATCAGTGGAACCCTACATACCTAGATTTTAAATGGATTGCAGCGTTCACAACTTCAGCTGACATGTGAGCAGCAATTCAAAATTTGACAAATGTATTGACCGATGCAGATGTCCGACTTATACTTGCGATACCCTTGTTTTCACACAGTCAAGAGTTTCCATGTGGATATTTTACCTGTCTCTGCATTTTTTTTCAACGTGTGCCACCCGTGGGTTAGCATATGCTTACCTCATTGTGAACACCGGGTATAACACTCTAAGTACTAGTTCATGATGTAGTCAGAATCTGACAAGTCACATTGTTTTAACAGAGATCTTTTGCGTCTGTTCTATAATTCCAACGGACACATACCTTTCCTATGGACTGTTCGACCTAATATGATGATTTGTTTTTGTATGGCAACATGAAAGGATTCATCTCTGTCCCCGTGGATTGAATCATTCTCTCATTACCTCAGTCTGGACCATGTAGGACCTGTTTTCCCTCATCTTCATCACGAAATCAAATACGTCCAACTCTTTGTCAAAGTTCTCCTCGTCTATCGCCTGCTGGAATACATCCAGAGAGATGTACGTCCCTGTCCGCCCGACGCCAGCGCTGCACAGAACATGGGCATACGTGTATCGCAATACGATGTTGTCTTCAACAATATGATCAGAGGTATATGTAGAAAGACTGAGTCCCAAGTGAACATGGTGTTTTGCATACTATTCTTTGAACTACGGTCGTACGAAAGAAAGCAACATATTATCATTGAGTTATTTATGAAATGGTGACTGTTTCAAATCAACAAAGAGAAATATGCAAACGAACACTGACAACATTTAATTTTCCAAATATGGTGTCATCTGACTCTTTATGATCCTTTTCTCAATGACCCAGATTAATTCTGAATTGAAAAGACGAAATCGAATCAGTTTGAAGAGCTTGTGCGAAGCACAATACACAAACTTCACGTGCATAAAACACTATATATTTGCGCCTCAGTGGAATTTTGACATTCCTGTTTGCGTGCCGATACATCTGGACGTTCATGGTTATTGTGTTGATACATATAATATAAATATACACGACGGTGAGATTCTTTTGTTCTGACAAAATCATTCTTTCAAACTGTTAATAATAATGCCAGTTTCTTGGGTGCAGGAGGTACACCTAACCAGCTTCGGTGAAACTTTTCTTAACAGAACAATGCACGTGTTCACAGACCTATACAAAACCTTCCCAAAACAGTATGATAGGTGAAAGTTACCTGCAGTGCACACAGACAGGGCCTTTGTCCGTGGGCGTTACAGTCATTCGAACATCTCTGACAAAGCTGATGACGTCATCGGGGGTGAGATTAGCACCAAAGTCCTGCCACCCTGGGAGGAAATAATGACGGACCTTCCGACTTTCATTCCTCTAGATAACAGGAAATCACACGATCAGAGGTTTCACTTGGTTCAATGATCCTCTGTACTGCATCCCCAAGCTCTGCTTGAATACTGCTACGTCCTGATAACTAGATTGGTTTTACCAGTAATGTTGTGCTGCATACCACAGTTCCAATACACCCTTTGGTATAGATTTGAGACTAATCTCAATGAACATTGAAAAGTTCTACAACAAATTCAAGACTTACGTTCGTGATCTGGAAGATTTTGATGATGTATTTGTTGAGTGGTGAGTAGTTTATCATCTCTACAATGATATCTCCAAGTTGCACTGGCTCGTTCATGGCCTTTGGCCAATACATGTCAACCTTGGGCTGCAAGATAAACACTTTTCAAATTCCTATGCAAGGTTGCTGTATGTATAACGCGTTTCTTACAATAAACACCTATTTGATTAAGATATAATCCAAGACGCTCTACTGCAGGCAACATCCGCGTGATACTTATGTATCAAAGATTTGTCTCACAGTAAATAGTTCTCTGCGGTTAAATAATATATAAAAAAACTTTTTTTCGACCACAAAGAATAGTATGAAGAACAAACAGTTTATTTCATTAAGGTACTCTATCCAGGTGGCACTCGTGCCGTTAATATGCATAATGTGTCAATTTACATTTCACTGGTTTTTCTCTTGGATCAATGACAGTCATTATAACATAAGTAACATTTACCAGTAACAGTCTGTTGTAGGTTTTACAACCTAAGCGAGTTGAAAAGTACAAGAACCGAACCTCTGCACAATCACCAAAAACACTGCGTCACTTTAATTAGGTCCATTGTGTTGAATTACATTTATGAAACATCCATATATCACAGTTTGTCGCCAGGCCTTGCAAAGTACAGTCTCAGGTTACATAAACATCTTGGCAAAATAGATAGAATAAATAGAAACAGTGGTTGAATAATACAAATAGTAAGGTATAAAGCACAACTAAGATCCTTGGAACAAACACGTTTCAATCGAATTACCATCCCTCATTTTCAATTTATCCACCATCAACATGAGTGTCTACGTTATTTTTTAGTGCATTGTAGATGGTTTCGTGTCAGTGAATTCTGATGACATGATAAGATATTTCTGCTAATCACCTTGCCCCTCTCCTGCAGGTCAGACAGCATGATAATGATGCTGACTTCCTGTTCCCATATCATCCGCCAGAAGTCTGACACAGTTCCAGTCATAGGGCCCTGGGTGGCGATGTACTCGCGTGGAGAGTTCTTACCCTGTTGACAGTCAACAATACACACAACTCTATAACTTGTCAGTACCCTAAAGATTATTGTAAACAGTTTAAGTGAGTGCAAATTGGTGTCATATTGATGATTTTGTTTGTAAGTTCATTACATGTCACTGTACGAAATACCGCACTTAACAGGGGATATCAAAAAGGGTTGAACCGCGCCTTGAAAAAGCAAGATTTTGGAATTCATACTGCTTTATTTTTCAACATAGTCCCCTTCCAACTTCACACACGTCTCCCATCTGGTTTGCCAATTGCTGATTCCTGATCTGAAGAACTCCACATCTTGGTCCCCTAAAAGAACCTCCACAGCAGGGATAAGTTCATCATCATCCTGAAATTTCTGGCCCCGGATGTGTTTTTTCAGTCGAGGAAAGAGGTGGAAGTCGCTAGGGGTTAGGTCTGGTGAATAGGGAGGGTGAGGTAAAATTTCGTACTCGCACTCGCGCGCAGTTTCCATTGCAGCTCGACTGATGTGGGCTGGCGTATTGTCCTGGTGAAGAAGAATCCCTCGCCGGATCTTTCCTCGCCGCATCTCTTCCATGGACTGGCCTGCCTGCTTCAGAAGGTTAGCATAGTACCTTCCATTCAATGTCGTACCATGAGTCAAGTAGCCGATGTGGATAACACCTTTACTGTCCCCCAAATTGTTGCCAAAACCTTCTGTGGGCGCCTGGTCGATTTGAACTTCTTTGTCTTTGGAGAGGTGACATGTTTCCATTCCATTGACTCCTGCTTGCTCTCAGGGTCATAATGATGTTTCATCATAGGTTAAAATTCTAAAGTGAATATCTTCTGGGTTAGCATGGTAACGAGTCAGCATCGCGCCACTGATGTTGACCCGAGAAAGCGTCATGTCATCAGAAAGCATTCTTGGGTATCATCTTGCACACACCTTGGACATGTGGAGATTGTCATGGAGTATGCTGTGAATGGATCCATATGAGAGCCCGGTTGCATCTTCTAACTCGTGCAGAGTGATACGACGATTTCCCATCACTAGTTGATGCACAGTGTCAGTGTTTGTTTGGGTGGTACTGGTTGAGGGTCGTACTGGACAGGGGTCATCATCTAAGGTCTCTCTTCCTCGCTGAAATTCTTTCACCCAACGTTTATTGGTTGCAGCAGAAAGGGAAGACTCCTTGCAAACAGCAGTGAGTCGCTCTTTAACCTGCTTGGCCGTGTTGCCCTCCAGGACAAGAAACTTTATTACTGCTCTATATTTGATCTTGTCCATTTTTCACATTCACTAGGGGGTATATCTCTTCTCCAAGGCACTGACATTGAAGAAATGCATCCAGCTATGTGATCCTACCGGGAATATGTAGCTAGGACACTAATATACGTTAGGTGCCCTGCCCATTACTATTTGTCAAGTATAAATATGCAAGGCTCAAAACCTTTTGATATCCCCTCGTATGAATCCTCGTATGTGGCGCGTAAATATGGCGGGGCAGGCAAACTGGTGGTCGAGGGTTTTTGAGGTCCCACCCCATGGGGTGATAACTACACACAGTCAGCACAATCACCATCCGATGTCCTATTTTAGTTTTTCTTCACTGAAAACAGGGGGAACTCGCGACCATCAGTTTGCATCATGAAACATGACTAATCCCAACAAAAACAAATTTATTTTACGATTTTGACAATATCGGAAAGGAGAGTTGAATTACCGGTATATAATTAGCGTTGATGTAATCTGCATTGTCCTCATCGTCATCAGACAAAGACCGGAGCTTCACTCGTGTGTGATCAACTGAATGAGCAACACATTGGGAGATTTCATCAGAGGTAATATGGCAAGTAGTCAAATCCATTCACGTCAGACAAAGATTAGTGCGTCAAAGATTTTTTTATAATAGTCATTACAGGCAGATAATGTCGGCGTATTGGATAGTGCAGTTAGGTAACAAGCATTCTCATAATGCAAGCATTTTTGCTGGAATACTGACTATTGTTCTGACACATTTGAAGTACATGGAGACGTACATGGAAGAATGTTGACATATCTGTTCCTGAGTTTGTTGCCATCCGTTTCTGATGCTTTGCATGCATGTTTTGGACTTAATGCACATATATCCTTAAAGAGAAAAAACCCCATGTATAACAAATAAGAATAAATATCAATACGGCAACATATATACAGGCACAGATTTCTATATATGAAACTTTTGGCTTTAAAAAAAGCACTTATTCATCTGTTTTTTATATATATATATATTTAAAAGTATAATACCAGTATAGTACCAAGAGATACTTGCCTCAAATTCTTTAGAGAACTCTAGATTTGAATCTCTATGCATAGCATCTACATGACTCTCAAACTCTGAAATCTTGACGGGCCTGAATAAACAAAGAATATGCAAAACATAAGCGACAAAAACATTTTTTGGTTTCTACATTAACATTTAATTTATGTTTCAAATAGACGTGACTGTTAACATCACATGTGACTGTATTACTCAGTGTTTACTCATTATTTTATAGGCACCCAAGAGCATTGATGTTATCGTTGTGTACTGTCAGTCATCGGATCCGTTGATGCCAAGACTGATTTCTTACCTTTTCCTAGCAACACGATCCTCAGTGTTATTTTCCTCTGTCGACAAGTGTTTTTCACATTCCTGTGTCTGTCTGAAAACCACGAAAACCGTGAACATGAAAGTAATGTGACTTGTGAGCAGCCTTTTCTTTCATTATGTCGTTTTTTGGATGGTCCGCTGATAATATTTAAAAACACCCGACATTGCACCCGTTCCTGCTTAAAGTCTAAGCACAACCGACTCCATTAACATCCCAATAATACACACATGCTTACTGAACATTCAGTAAGCGTCAAAGAAACGTCAAAGAAACAACTCATTCTATGATGAACTTGAGACATAAATCTGCTTAGAAACATTACCTTCTACGTCTGATGAACCATATAAGCAGAAAGATGACAGTGACACACACAACGGCCGCAGCAGCTGCACCAATGATTAATCCGACATCGGGAGAAACTGGGTTCTGAACTTACGTCAGAAGGGCAAAAAACGAAACGATAAATCTCGACTACATACAAGGAATGTAAAGTAAATATAAAGTGGCATGTCATCGGGGACAAAATAAACACACTTTGTGACATATGGGTGAAGGTCTCAACGATTGGAAAATAATGTTTTTATAGTCCTGGGTGACTGTTTGAAAATACGTAGATGTGAGGTACCTCTTGTTTTGACCTCTACTGGTGGTCCCTCAGCGCAAGCTGCTTCAGTACAGGCGAAGGCCGTTATGCTACAACAGTCCGACGGTGGATTGTGAGGATCATACTATTTGACGGAAGTATTAGTTGCATGAAGCCACTGACATCAATATATCTGTATTTCAACATTGGCATAACATGAATATGAAATCATAAAATGAATATGGTATTGTAATGATTTGAAATATTATCGATCACTGGTTTCAGACACATGATAACATTTAGGAAATTGGTACAGCTTACCTTAAAGTGCTGCCCTCTGGTAGCGGACCATTGCAGAAGCGTGGGGACGGATCAGAAGGACATTGTTCTTCACCAACGGTGTATTTAAAGTGTATTTTATCTGTAAATTACGATGCGTATGCATGTTCAAAAGGTGAAAGTCACAAACCTAGTCATCATCGTGTACAGAAACTACTGCAACCTTTCACACGTGAAGGAATCATACTCAGTCTGCTCTGTCGAGGACTAGGGAAATACTAGGACAACCGAAGCAGTGTTTGTTCCTCGCATATATTAACATGTGTTTCAAAATCCAGCATGGTAATTGAAAATGTGGTCAAGCTGTCAGTACCTGGTACTGTACTAAGTCTGTAAACATAAACTGGGAATAAAAACATAAAAAATGTTGTTTTTTTAAAAGCTCAAGTTCTGTCATTTCTGGTGAATATATTTATCTCATCAAACTATGATATGCATGTATAACAGTAATAATTTACTGTCGGGCACTGGAGGTCAGTGGTAGAGTTTTCTCTTAACACTAACACATGATGATAGATGTAATACTCAGGTACGGCGTCAGTCGACGTCAGTTGAAACATTGAAATAAGTCTCTGTGTGTGCGTGCGTGCGTGCGTGCGTGCGTGCGTGCGTGTGTGTGTGTGCGTGCGTGTCCACGATAGTAGTGCCAGCAGTACAACAAATAATAACACTTGGTTGTAGGTCTTGTGCTGTTTGGGAATGTGTTTGTTCTATAATAGTGCTCTTGAAAGAAAAGTAACACGCTTTTTGCCGTTCTGTCAAAACAATATTACAATGTGATTGTGTTTGATGTCGAAATATTTTACCAAACTGCTTTAAAGTCCCCAATGAACAGTTGGGGTATAAATTCATGTTAATCTATTGTAACCCCTACAGTCTCATGAAAGTTAGCATGTAAATTATTGAGAAACGGATCGTTTTCACTACCAGTGAGTCCGGCATCCCAGTCATCCGGCGTTGTACGGTACTGTTCCAGGAAACCACCTGTCTTTGATGTGTGCCAGTTTGTGTAAGTATCATAGAAAAACTCTGCTGCCGCCCGTCGCTTTCCTGCAAACCACAATGCCATGGGACATTCAATGTCCATGTCACGACGATACTTTTTCCGCAACGTAGATAGAAGGGTAGACACTAACTGAGTAATGCTGATGATCAAAGCATACGAATAATTTGCAACATTTTCTACTACTGATGCAAGCAGGAGAGTATTGAAAATAAGAAAATATCAATTCATTGGTCTCTTCTATTTCTATTAAAGTTAAAAAAATCAGGGATAAAGGACCTGACTAGTTAAGCATCAGTGAACAACTTAACCACGTGAGATCACCAACCTTTATCTCTGCTTAACGTTATTGTTGATAGTGAGATAAAAGTTGGCCTGAACGCGCATTTAACCATGTTGTGGTATATGCTGGTAAGAGTTATTTTGAAGGAAACATAAAAACACCAATATTCACAGTGACAAACCGTGTGCCTTTAGCCCACATTCCCTAACCTTTGTAGACTAACATTTTCATTAAACCGTTATGTCACCCCCCAAAACTCGCGTGTCAATTGTTTTTTGTAAGTACTACCATACTGTGAGTAATACCAGAAATAGTACTAATAATATTTTCCTATCTGTGTATTCATCAACATGACGTCTGAAAATGAAATTTCAATGTGATAAAATCAGTATGTATATACTAAGCACCAAAGGAAACAGGGCAAAATATAGGAATAATTCACGCACTTGCTGCGTCACACGGTGGATTCACACAGATGAGAAGTCCAGTGACGGTCACCTTCCCGTTCTTATCATCGTGAAGGCATCTGCCACATATGCTCAGCGTGACGCTAGTCAGTGACTCTGGTGACGTTGGTGCACTCACTGAATCATCACCGATGTCTGGGGCTGCACATTTAATTAATGATTGGAGTAAGGTAAAATTAAGTATAATCAGCTCCGACCATAATAAATGTTACATGGAAGAACATTCTAATAGACAGAAGATTCCTTCAACTTTCAGCTTGAATTCAAATAGCATATGGATAGCCTGGGATGAGTAACATTATTATCAAAACAGTCAGAACCCTACAATTAAACCATCACTCAACCTCTACAATTCTCCCATTCACAGAAAAGGGAGGCCACACACCTCAGAGTTAATTTCTTTTACCACTTGTACATGTAACTGTCAATAGCAACACACTCACGTCCTGCCCCTATATAACGATTTAGAGTGGACTGCGCACCAGGAAAGGTATTGCGGAGGAAAACCTTAAAAAAACAACACATATCAAACGTTTTGCTTGTACTCCAGCACAGCATAAACATGTTCTGTGAAGATCAGTCATGACATCTTAAACATATACCACAGGACAATCTATCAACACAGTAAGGTAGGACTTTAAAAACAAATATTAATAGTGAGTAGCGTTTGAGTAGGTATAACGGATAAACACCATTTTGCAACAGTTCCGTAGTTTCTAAGTTCCAAAGTTTCTATTTTTGAAAAGTGACCTGCCTTTGCATGTGTTTGTGACAATGGTGGAACACGATATCCGCACCGTTCCTCCAGGGCCTTGTTTTATCACTATTATAGTAATTCATAAACACATTCTCATGACGCAGTCACATTAATGTAATCAACAGTTTGTGGATAATGGAATAGGTTGCTTCAATTTAAAATAAACTGGAGAAATACATTTTGGTGAAGTCTACGAGCACGGGTTCCGTGCGGGCAAACCTAGAATATTATCCTGGTGAATTTGGCGGGCCTAAAGGGACACAACTCTGCACAGAGAATTTCGTCCAATCGTTCCCTCGGAGTGTAATGATGCCGATGTAAAAGCAATGCTATCACCGGACACAAAGTATACTTACCGTGAAACTATATGAAAACTGCGGCGTGACTTCAACTTTTTGCACCCATTTACAGTCCTTGCTATTGTCATATGTCATGTTCCCTCTCTTTGCGTTACTCCCTGATGTTTGCTAATCAAGGAAGCAATAACATGAAATCATATTTATCAGAAAAGAATAGTTGCTAAAATACCACAAGACAGCCAAACGTCCTAGTGCCACAGCCTGAATGTTTTCATCACCTAATTAGGACTTAATATATAGGATGTCTTGTACTCATGTCTCTATCACCTGAAGAAGGGGCAAGAAGTAGCCCAGAAACGTCGTGTTAGACAATAAAAAGACGTTGTCATCAATATACTCGTCTTAATATATTCAGCAACTTCTAAATGCCTCTCAAGAATCCCAATACAACAATGACGCAGACAAATGAAAACTAATGCCAATTAAAAACGCTGTTCCAATCAAGGTTTGGACAACAAAGGCAACCATCTTGCGCCGATGATCAGGAGATACTATGTACTAATTAGGAGATACTAAGTCCTAATTAGGAGATAGGAACATCAGGCTGTGGCATTAGGACGCTTCCGTAGCATACACGGTATGTGAGAATGTACGGAATTAAAATTGCAGTAGAGGATCATGGTACGAATCTTAGGCATACGAAGATTTCATTGTTGAATGTGGCGGGTTATTTCAACCTGAGCGTCTTTCGTATTGGCAGTAAATTGTCTTTCATACCTCATTATATGTCGATAACTGTCTTAATCAGGAATCACCCGTGCCGGTATTGTGTGAAGGGTTTTGAGAATCAGACTCTGGTTATGTCAAATTTTCATTTCTTTCTCATACACAATGTATATACGTCAGACATTTCTGCTATTGTAGACACAACGATGCACGAAATGTACCGAAAGGTAAAAAAACCGTCCTAATATTTTAAATGACATTTAAGTACCAATGGAGTATTTGAACCTATTTTTTAAACAAAATATACACCAGAAGTCTGAGGAAAACATGATTCGTGCCCAATAAAGTATTGCTTGAGATTGTGGTTTGAAGTGGTTTTGTTTGTGGAAGGGGAAGCAATACCGAATTACGTTTGAGTCGTAGATCAAAGTTGAACTTATGATTCGGCCGTTTCTTCCGTCTTTCTGTTTAGGACACTCCCAGGAGAGCTGTATCATGTTGTAAACGTCTGAGATATTTGTTATATTGTACTGGACGACTTCGGTTGGCGCTGAAAGAAAGAAGATTCAAATGAATTATATCATATAGCATAACTTCATAATATCTGCAGATCTTGGACAAAACTACAATAATCAAGCAGTTTCTGCTCATGCTCAATGAACTCAGCTCGTTCAGCTTTCACTATTGTGGTCGTAAGTCACTAAGGTAACCATAGTGCAGTGTTAATGAATGGGAGGTAAGGTTAACCTTAGTATCAGGCTGCTTTGTAAAAGTGAGTCTTGTAGATCCATATCCGTACAGTTCAATACAACATATCGCTGTTATGATCTCTACAGCATTTGATTCGGTAGGATTCATCTAGAAATGTGCATTACAATATGCTGGGTATGATCAGGTGTTTGGAACAAATGGCCTTGGATTCAGATGGTTTCTGATTAACGTGAATGTGTGTGTGATAATAATTATAGCTCTGTGTTGGGAATGCCCATGTCTGTATGCAACGACGCACCCGACTCTCCAGTCTTCACTTCTCCAGACGGGACGTTTTCAGATCCCCCTTTCTTCGTGAATGCCCAAATGAAGAACTTATATTGCCAGAAACTTGACAGATTGTTCACGGTATACATGGTTTGGTGATAACCTAAAGAAAAAGATTGAGACCATTTATATGCGGCATGATAGTGTTTAATAATGCGCCTTGATTGTTATCCCTTACAGTTTTGAACTGTCACAGTTAAAATAGTTTTACAGGCAGTAATCAAAGTGATAGTGTTGGCTTGTTATTAAACGTAACATTCTAGCAATATGGTGGCGATCTATAAATAAGACAGTCTGGACAAGACAATCCAGCCATTAACAACAAGACCAGCGATCTACGCAAATGGAATGAGATGACATGTGTGAACCAAGTCAGTGAGCTAGAACACCCGATCCCATTTGTCGCCTCCTGCGACAAGCATGGACTAGTGAAGACTTTCTAATTTTAATCTAATCCGGATTCTAATTCTTATTCTAATCCGGATATTCACAGGTAGGTAAACGATAGTAGATGATATTCAGATAGTAGATGATATTAAGATAGTGGATGATATTAAGATAGTGGATGATATTCACCAACGACTTTGGAATACTAAATAATTATAAGTACCAGTCAGGATGTTTCATGGCCTTTATTTCAATTTTAATTAACAACTATTTTAAATGTTTGGGGCAAGGTAACGAATAAGCATTACGTTTATCCTGAGTACCAGAGATATACATGTTATATACATTTACAGACACGCATACTGCAGTTCAGCCAGAAGACCTACCGGTTATTACTGCGGAGTCAATGTAGTCATAGTCGGAAGTGTTTTCATTTTTCTCGTACACACTGATGTTGTACTCAGTACCTCCAGGCCGTGGTATCGGTGGTTTCCATGTTACCGTGATAGTGCTGGAGGTTGTACTGTTCACTGTAAAGGCGGTAGGTTTACCGGCAGCTGCAATATCGAATATAGAAGCACCAACAGCATTTCCTACCACCAAACAACTTCTACAATATAGGCAATGGTAGTCATGTAAGAAAATTTAAACTATAGTAAGAAATTCCACGATATTTCACCAAGAGATATCTCTTTGTATGTGAGCCAAATAAATTCAAAGCATGTATGCACCATTGTTTATATGCGTGTACATAAAAGTTGTGGGAAATACAGCTGTGAGAGGATGGCCTGTGGTATTTTCTTCAGGGTTTTAAATATAACATCAGAGGAAAAGGTTGTTAATGGGAAGAAATAGTTACCTTCTTCTTCGGTTAATACTTGTAACCGTCTCTCGATCCCTCTTCCTTCCTGATTATAAGCTGCTACCGTGACATCATACTCAGTGTCTGGAAGGAGTCCTGTGACCGTGTAATTCACTTCATAGGTGGAATTGTTGATGTCAGATTGAGATATAGGGACGTGGGTTGTGTGTTCACAGTGTTCACCAGCCTCCATCGAAGCCTTGAGAAAAGTCAAACCATTGAACGTAAATGTTAAAGTAGGAGATGCACGATGTCTTCCAAATTGCACAAGTTTATGAGATATCAGTTTAGAATGAGTTCAATTTTACGCCGTTTTAGCAATATTCCAGCAATATCACTGACAAGAAAAATATTAGTTTAGAATTATGGGTGTATGATAATAATGAACGAATTTGGAACAGATCACAGTCGTCGTCCACAGTAACACTTTGTCGGGTTTGCTCCTGCAATGCAACAAAACTTCATTTACAACATACATTTTCTTTGCATTCCGTACAGTTGAAAACGATCCGCTGTTTACAGGTTCCGTTAAACACCTCCAGGTGGTATTGGAAGAGGTCACCATTGGTTTTGTTTGGCCGTTTCCAAAACACTTCTACAGTACGTGAGGTTCGTGCACTGGTTTTAAAACCCTCCACAGGATCGGCCTCTGAAATAAATTGTGGATTTAAATGGATTGAGGAGGGGAAGAGGTTAGTATCTTTGACATGTGGAAAGAAAGGGCATGCTCCTCTGTACGTCAAACGTGGTAACATGTTTGTGACACGAAAGGCTGGCGCTACTGGAAGCTTGATAATTACAACCGGACGGCGTGTAATTGTGAAATTGTAATACTAATTGTTTAGGTAGTATGACTGATTCCCAACATTTCTTGCCTGAATGTTCTAGTCGCAAATTCCACATGTTACATCAGTGAAGTCCAGGGTCTGACATACTGTTCCAATGTATGGATCAACGAAATAAGTCTTCCTGTAATGACTGAAGCTGGTTGTTCTCTAACGTATAATTGTCATAACAACACAGAAAAGAAACGAAAAAAGAAAGAGACAAAAGAAGCAATCGACAGCTATCATCATTTCGAGTCACACATGACACCACACTCTGCCAATAGATATATAAATGGTGTCACCAATTCTTACAAATTATGCGCCATTAATTGTAACGATAGAAACGGGAAATTAAATGAATCAAATTACAGTTGTAATGGCCGGATGTAGAACGGCCTCGAGATAACTACTTACGTGATGCCCTGACTAGAACAGTTTGAGTGTACGGGACACTTTGTTGTTGATTACTGAGCGTTGTTATCGACAGGTTATACTGGTAGTTGGGCACAACTCCTCTGAAAGTCGTATTCGTGGCGGGTGCAGTGACGTCATTGGTTTGGTTGTAGCTCGTATCGGTTATCCCCTGTAGCTGGACCAGGTAGGAGTCGACATCACCGTCAGCCTTGAGGAAGTCAATCATTATGTCCGGGGCTGTGAGGTTGGTCTTGTCGCCTAGCCCATTCACGGTGTCGGGTGCTGATAAGAACCAACAAAGCGCATCGACTACAGTCCGTTTGGCTCAAAAACGGACCTAACGGATTATACAGAGAGATTACATGTGAATGACACTTAAAACTGATGTGTAAAACGAACAACGGTAGTATGAAGTCGGGAACTTGGAGCTACTCGGCATTTGTCATGCATTCGTAGTCGACATACTGTCATTATTTACGTTTTGATTCCAGTACCAAATATTGCTTATTATCCCATCCAAAATATCATCAACAATACATATATAACTACTGAGTGACATTTTGTAGACGAGTATTTCACTTTTCAAGTTTGATTTTATTGCAGTTGCGATTGTAATACGTCTATGATCAAATGAAAGTGGTTATCCGTCAGAAATTGTCCCTGTTGAAATGCAATTGTTAAATGTTCAATTCCGTTCTACGCACTCATTACTGTAGGTTTAGCTGAAACGGCAGTGGTCTTCTCGTCCTTTCCTTGCATGTATATGATCATTGTCTCCACAGATACATTGTATACCCTCCCCGGCGTCAGGTCTGTGATGGTTGTGTTCTTGTAGTCTTTCCCCACAGTGAAATTATTACGGGTGTTGCTGCTTATCACGGACACTTCATATCCGGTAACTACGGAGTCAGACGGTGATGTCCAGGTTATTGTCATCGTGGTAGTGTTGTCCACTTTGACATCGACAGACATGGGTTTAAGCTCGTCGACTGAAATAAGGAAACAGATTCTTGTAACTACTGACATCAGATAGATATATATCATCATTACAAATTCATTCATGATACTATACTACTAGATATTTGTATAGCGCCGATATCCAGTTGGTACAACTGCTCGAGGGAGCTTTGTTTTTCCCTCGATCATTGGATGTCCATCACAATGGCACATAGTATTTTCAATCTCAACTCCCTGGGGTCATACAACTCTTGCAGCCTACCGGGCGCACCAAGTTCATGTGGCTTTCCCATCCTTACGATGTACCCATTCACAGCTGGGTGGACTGGGACACATAGTCACAGTACTTTGTCCATGTTTACTGCACGTTGCTGTGCCCGCAACTCGGTGTTTGCATGTATTCGTGTGGTCATATATCAACGGATTCGTGGGCTCTTTTAAGTGCGCAGTGTTGTGTACTGCACAGTAGCGGTTCTGACAACACTGAAATAGTCTGCACACAAAGTTGACTCCAAGGTTTTTACACCCGGCCACGGGTGGCCTCGATCCCGGCACCTCCAAACTCGATGGTTTACTAGCCTGGCGCCTTAGACAGCTCGCCCACCGCGAGAACCCGCTTGGCCATTACCGATCCTGTTTAGGGCATACTTATATATGTTTTTATTGAACAAGACTAGTATATTTTCTGTTCAGCAGATGTCGACTTTATCCTGCTTAAAAGTAGATTTGGGACGCTGCTTTACAATTATGTGTAACTTTTCAAAACTAATATATTCTGTTCACTTAGTCAAAATGTTACTTTAAAGAACAAGTGCAATATATTTGCAACTTTTCAATATAAAATGACATCCTCGCAACACATGTATAAAAATGAAAGCACACTACGTATTTAATAGAAACCACAGACAGTAACAATGAATAACAATGAATAAGGTTTGTAATTCCTTACTGCTGACACAGGTGGCGTCCCTTCTGTAGAAACCCTGATCACACCGACATCTACCGACCTGACAGGTGGCGTTAGCATCAATACATGTGTCATTCTCTGTGCACGTTTGGTTGTAGTCGACCTCTGGAATAAATGATGTGACTGTTGGGATACATCATCTGTAGAAAGGTACTGTCTTTAAAACACATTAAGTACACAGAATTTTAGCACCCAGCCATGTCTACGACAGTACTATGTAATGTATGTCAGCAGATATTAGGGAGTTTCTTGCAGTGTCCGTTTGATATGGCAGAACAAACCTTGGAAGAATATACAACCTCTCAGTCGACTAATAGGATCGGGTAGTTTCGCTGATTTTGTTGTTGGAGGTCATCGATTCCTAATTGCTTAAGTCGATGCTGATAATGTTAATCACTGCATTGTCTGGTCCAGATTGAATTATATACAGACCGGCATCACATCGATGGAATATTGCTATTACACCAACAAAATACACTTCTCTATTGTTTTGCCTGATCATTTATGTACACATTATCATGCTATTGTTTCTCTTTTAAATCATAGGTAACTAAAGCAAACGAGGGATTGGGTAGAAATATGTTCATTGTCTCCGGACAATAAATCCAATAACTTATATGCAATGCATTCGATGTGTTAAATGCATGAAAAAATTCTCTACTTATTAAAGTATCGTTTCGAATGACAGTACGGTAGTATCAACCGATAGTATAGCGAACCCAAAATAAATAGATCATTTAAGCAATATAATCATATATTAACAAGATAGCTTGATAGTATCAACTGTCAGTTCACCTGATGAAGAGATTTGTAGCAATCCCGAAACGTTGTGTGGAAAAGATTAAAAAAGACTAATCCACAAAATACCTTGGTGGTCTATAACAACGTCTACATGCCACTAAAATGTCATACGTCGTCCACAATAATGTTAATCACATACTTGTTCTGTAACTGTCACTGATGGCAGGTAAATTTTGAGGTCTTTTCATTCGGGTGATTGTTCGCACCAGAGAGACTTCATAGACCGTTCCCTGTTCAAGACCGACAAAAGTGAAGGTCTTTTGATCAGTGCTGTTGGTATGCACCACCGCGCCACTCGCTGTTATGTTTAAGTGATACATATCAGTATAATTGGTAGCCTCGATAGCAGCCCATGTGACGGTGATGTTGTTGGTCCCCAAGACTCTCGAATAGGTTTTTGGTGTTAAAGATGTATCTGGAAAAAGACGAACAAATACAGATATAGAGGAACAAGAAGACCTTCCTTCCCTATCTGAACTGCGTGGTGGATTATAGGGAGAAAACAATTTTCAAGCTTTCAATATAAGTATTGTATATATAATGAGTGAGTGAGTGAGTTAATATTTAACGTCACATCGGCAATATCTCAGCCATATCGTGACGAGAACATTTAATACTGAAATGAGGTATATATATCTATTATAAAACCTGTCAACGAAGGACAGTAAAACAACTAGAATATCACAGATGAGAATATAAAACTAGTAACTATACCTAAAACAATTTATCTATAGAGGACAATACAAGATACAAATGGGCTATAGATCGCTAACAACTGAAGGTAGATCACCATACTAGGGACCATGGGGACTTACAGTACCTTTGCTACCTGCATGGACCCTAGCTGGATTTACATCATCCCCTCAGCCGTCAGCAATTTGGGAAATCTAGCCATGCAAATAAAACGACACTTATGCAACGATTAAAAACGTGAAAGTTTGAATTTACTTTGAATGTTTGTGGACTTACGTACCCTCTCAGGGGGACAATAGTTTTACAGTACTTCAACCCCCTTTGAGGACACAGCCACTAACAAGCACAGTTACCAATTGTATTATTAAAAAGATCCTTCAGAGTTTGTGAATGAAAATACTGATCCCTTGTGATGGAATACTCAACACAGTCAAGCAGGATATGCTTGACTGTGATTCTTCCATCACAAGGGATACAAAACGGAGGATCCTCACCTTTAAGCAAATATTTATGTGTATATCTTGCGTGGCCAATACGACATCGTCGCATGATGACCTCCTCAAATTTGGACTGACAACCCAAGTAGGTGTAGCCAATATACGGTTTTATTTCATGTAATTTATTAATACCTATTTGAGTGTCCCACTTCTTCTGCATCAGATCACGGATATACGTTCTAATGCAAGCTTTGTAATCTGAATATGGAAGAAGATGTGGTGTCACAGATTTGTTGAGTGCTGCCTTGGCAGCAAGATCAGCCATCACATTCCCAGAAATACCTACGTGACTGGGTAACCAACAAAAGACGATGTCGTATTGGCCAGTAGCAAGAGTATTATACAGTTCAATAATTTCTATTAAAAGTGGATGTTTACAAGAAAGATTTTTAATAGCCTGAAGGCAAGAAAGAGACTCGGAATATATTATATACTGTTTACGTTTCGGGTGTCTTTGAATATATTTGAGAGCTGTTAATATGGCGTTAGCTTCTGCTGTAAAAATAGAACTATTATCTGGTAATCTAGAAGATATTGTTCTGGATCCAATGACAGTAGCGCAAGCAACTGCACCACCATGCTTGGACCCATCTGTAAATAAGGATTTGTAATTGTTATATGTATGTTTCAGTTGATTATATTCTTGTTTATGCTGTAATTCATTCGTTTCTGATTTTTTAAATGTAGTTAATGTTAGGTCAACATGTGGTCTAACCAACTGCCAAGGGGGAGAGGAAAGAAGACGGAAATGAGCTATATTGTCCAGTTCAATACCAGCAGCAGCAATTAACGGCTTTATTCTGAGCCCAAGAGGTGGAACAAGAGAAGACTTTTTGCTATACAAATCCTCATAAAGAGGATTGAAGACACAGTTATATGCAGGGTTAGATTCGTTACAGTATAGTTTTGTGATATATTGTAAAGATTATTTAATACGGCGTTGTGCAAGAGATGGTTCATCGGCCTCAACGTAAAGACTGTCAATAGGTGAAGTTCTGAAGGACCCAAGACAAAGTCTTAGACCTTGGTGATGGACAGGATCAAGAAGTTTAAGATTGCTTTTGCAGGCTCCACCATAGACGATGGAGCCATAATCAAGTTTAGAACGAACGAGTGATCGATATAGATGGAGAAGGGTAGCTTGATCCCCTCCCCACCTAGAATTTGTAACCACTTTCAACAAGTCAAGTGCTTTCAGGCATTTAGTTTTAAGAGATTTAATATGTGGTAAAAAGTTAAATGTGAATCAAAGATTAGACCCAAGAATTTGGCTTGCTTCACAACTTTAAAGGGCGTCCCATCTAGAGACAGTTCAGGGTTTTTATGTGGTTTGTATTTACGACAAAAATGTATGCAGTTAGTTTTCGATTTTGAAAATTTAAAGCCGTTTTCAAGACACCATTTATTTATTTTGTTTAAACATAACTGCAATTGCCGTTCAATGGTATGCATATTTTTACCACGACAAGAAATATTAAAATCATCCACAAATAAGGATCCATCAATTGAATCGTTTAAAACTTTTGATAAACTGTTGATCTTGATGCTAAAAAGAGTGACAGACAAAATACTGCCTTGTGGAACACCCTGATCCTGATTGTAATGATCAGACAGGGTAGAACCCACACGGACCTGGAATTGTCTGTCGTTTAAAAAGTTGGCAATAAATTGAGGCAAACGACCTCGCAAACCAAAGTCATGTAAATCCTTCAAAATACCATGTTTCCAGGTTGTGTCATATGCTTTTTCAAGATCAAAAAAGATAGACACAGCATGTTGTTTATTAATTAGTGCGTTTTTCACAAATGGTTCCAGTCGCACTAAGTGATAGACAGTACTTTTGTTTTTACGGAAACCACACTGTATATCTGTGATAAGATTATTAGTTTCCAAGTACCAAACTAGTCGATTATTTATCATGCGTTCCATGGTCTTGCAAACACAGCTAGTCAGTGAAATAGGTCGATAATTGGACGGATCCGTATGATCACGTCCAGGTTTAGGTATTGGTACTACTATGGCGTCACCCCATGATGGAGGAAAGTTACCCGATGTCCAAATATCATCAAAAATATTGAGAAGAGTTTCTAGGCAGGATTCTGGTAAGTGCTTCAGGAGTTGATAATGTATGTTGTCAGCTCCTGTAGCAGTGTCATGAGCTTGATCAAGAGCAGTATGGAGTTCATGAATAGAAAATGTTTCATTATAATCTTCCCCATGATCAGAATTGAAATTAATAGTTTTCTTTTCTTCTTGTTTTTGATATTGCTGGAATTTTGGAACATAATTTGAAGAGGAAGAGTGTTTAGCAAGGGTTTCACCTAGTTTATTAGCAATATCTGATTTATCAGTAAGCAATTGATCTCCATGTTTAAGATGATGGACAGTAGATTTAGTACCTTTACCTTTGATTTTCTGGACCATGTTCCATACCTTGGACATGGGTGTCCGAGAATTTATTTTGGACACATAATTTTGCCAAGATTGGCGTTTGTTTTGTTTAAAAGTACGCCGTGCTTTAGCATTTAAAATTTTAAATTTATTTAAATTATGCACCATAGGATGGCGACGGAAATAATGTTCTGCTTTTGTCCTTGCCTTCCTAGCTTGTTTGCACTCATCGTTGAACCATGGTTTTCTTATGTGTGGAACTACAGAGGAATTTGGTATACACTCATCAGCTATGGAATTCAGTTCATCAGAAAAAGATTTAATAGCATCAGAAACGTCAATAAAACGTTCGGGTTTAAGTTTTTCAGCACACAGTGTTTCATATAAAGCCCAGTTAGCCTTTTTAAAATTCCGCCTTGATGATGGAGGAACATCAGATGGAGTTACAGCTTTTAATATAGTAGGAAAATGGTCACTTCCACACAGGTCATCGTGGACTGACCATTCGAATTCATTTAATAGTTCTGAATTTGTGACTGACAAGTCGAGAGCAGAATAAGTCCCTGTACCAGGGTGTAAATATCTGTTGGAACCATCATTATAAATACATAAGTCATTGTCGGAACAAAAGTCCTCCAACAACTTACCTTTAGTGTTTGTATTTACACCACCCCAGAGTGGGTTGTGGCCATTTAAATCTCCCATTATAATACAGGGCTTTGGGAGTTGGTCATATAGAGCTTGGAGATCGGTTTTAGCAAACGTCGAAGACGGCGAAATATAAAGAGAGCATAGCGTAAATGCTACATGTAAAGTAATTCTCACAGCAACAGCCTGCATATTAGTATTAAGTGAAACAGGGCTTTGAATAACGTTTTGTCTCACTAGAATGGATGATCCTCCAGTGGGTCTGTCACCAGGTGAAAAACAATGATATGCATTAAAATGACGAAGGTCAAATGTATCTGTTTGTTTTAAATATGTCTCTTGGAGACATATCGCTGAAGGTGTAAAATCTTGGACTAATAGCCGTAATTCATGTAAATTAGTCCTCAATCCTCTGCAGTTCCACTGTACAATATTATTGGAATAAACTATCTTTTGGGGGGATTTATTGGGGATCTACCCCGCACTCTTTTGGAGGGCGACAAGCTATGTGCCCTAGAATGGACGTTTTCAGAAACGTCCATGTCTTCAAGTGACCCATATTTATTAAACAACTGAATCTTGTTTTGTGACCCTTTCGGGGTTCTGCCACTTAGTTTTTACAAAGGATCTGGCCTTTTAGGTTTAGTTTTAACGGTTTCCGAAGATTTTGGAGTTGACTGAGAAGATGCCTCATGATCAGATGATGCTACTGATTGGATTTGGGACGAATGTGACTCTGGCGTTTGGGTAGATATTGTAGGTGAAGTAATCAGAGGAGCTTCTGATGTAATCCACGTCAAGTCAGTTTGACAGCTTGTGGTTGATTTTGTAATCCTTGCTTCTGACGGTGTTTTAGTTATAGAAGCATAGCTTTCTTTAGGTTCAGAACTTTGGACCAGTTTTTTGGCATCTGCAAAACTAATGTTTCGGGTGAATTTTAGTTTGTTGATCTCCATGTGAAACTTCCAGACAGGACATTCTTTAGAAAAGGATGAATGGGCACCAGTGCAGTTTGTACATTTCTTAACGTTACTGTCACAATCTTCTGTTGTATGTGTCTTTTCACCACAGTGAGCACAAACAACAGACAATGTGCAGTTATTAACCCCATGGCCGAACTTTTGGCATTTGAAACATCGAAGAGGGTTTGGAATGTACATTTCAACCTGGATGTTACAGTATCCTGCTTTCAGTGATTTTGGAACATTTGGAGAAGAGAAAGAAAACAAATATGTGTTTGTGTTGACAGTAGCATCATTTATACGGGTTGTAAAACGTTTGACAAAAAGGACACCTTGCTCCCTTATCTCTGAGGCGATGTCAAGTTCTGACATGTCAGCAAACAACGTTCACGGTCCCTGACAATTCCTTTGCTCGTGTTAAGTGTTTTGTGAGCCGAGATCGTAACTGGAATGCCGACAAAAGATTTTGTGCTCATAAGATTAGTGGCTTGCTGTCTTTTTACCTTAGCTACGGCAAAAGGATTCAACTTTAAAGGGGTCTTGTCAATAGTCTCAACAACAAGAAAACGTGGCCAGTAATCAATTGAGTTGGGCAGTCTGTGGTCAGTTTCAACGGGATCAGTATCAAGTTGACGTTTGCTCTTTTTTTTGAGGGGTTTCGTAAGCCGTGTTTAGTTAGTTAGATTTCATCATCTGAGCTCCCCACCCACCACGGAGTATCACAAGGACAGTGCTAAACGCAAGTGGGTCTCCGACTTGCAGCACCAAGGATACTCAGATGATATACTCTAATGGAAGAATTATGAATAACTAATCCACCAGATTGGCCCATGAGCCACCGCCTTTTGGGCATAAGACTCTAGGCAAAATTCAAATACAAATTATCATATTGCAAAATCCAAATAATGTCACTGTAATAATAAGGCCAAGTCCGAAAATCAAACAATTCCAAATAAAATTTGTGCATTGACATATATATAGTCCATACACAGGGCTTGGCATGACCAGCCGATTGGTTGAACCGGGCCCATTCAACCACCCGTCTAGGTGAAGTAAGGGTCGAAGGGGTATGTTGGGCAAAGGGAACACGATTACAGGCCCCCAGTGCCCTCAACCCCCAGACTCCCGTCCTCCACCGACACAGGGCCGCAACCCACGGCAAACGGGTTGGTGGACCAAATATCCCCCCGGGTCCACAACGGGGGTGTCGGCGAGCTCTTCGCGTTACCCAGCACCCACCACGAGGAGGTGGCTCGCCACGGGTGCCATATAATGAGTGCAGTCAATGTAAGTGTTGTATATATGATGAATGTAGTCAGTGTAAGTGTTGTACATATGAGTGTAGTCAATGTAAGTGTTGTATATATAATGAATGTAGTCAATGTGAGTGTTGTATATATACTGAGTGTAGTCAATGTAAGTGTTGTATATATAATGAATGTAGTCAATGTAAGTGTTGTACATATAATGAGTGTAGTCAGTGTAAGTGTTGTATATATAATGAGTGTAGCAAATGCAAAACATCAGTGCATTAAGTGGTAAATATCAACCAAAGCAATGGTTCAAGAATCTGCCTTTAGTATAGACGACATACATATTTTAAGTTATATATCGTTAAGTTTGAATTGTGTCTAAACGTCCCAGTTCTTATTTTGTAGACTTTTCAATCCTCTACTGATTGTGAATAAACATGTAGATATCTGCTGGTGGAAAAGAATTATGCGTGCGTGTATCAATTTATTCCTGTACTTACAACTGATACAGGCGTGACCGTCATGGTATCTGCCATCAACACACAGACACTTGGAGACAAGGGAGTTGCAGGAGATGGTCCCATTATGGTCATCGCATGCAACGTTGGTGGTGCAGTTATCCCCATAGTTTGGCTCTGAAGCATACATTGTCAGCCGTTAGTCACACGGCATGCCGACTGATGGTGAACGCGTGTACACCTATATGGCATATATATTATGTAAATCTGCCTACATTGTAAGATGAATGTCGACAGACAGAATGACAGTCAATCTGTGCATGCTGCTATCACTTTGTAACTAAATGTAAAAGTTGGTTTTGTTTTCACTGATTTTTTAAAAACATAACCTCCATTTTTAACCACATGTGATGATCAGTGAACGTATAAGTGCCAACTCACAAAGGACATGAAACAAGTGGTGAACAGAATGCGATACTGACATGAGTCACATCATTTTAGAAGAAAAGTATCAATATAATTTGTACATACTGTTACTTACAAAGTGCGTAAGTATTAAGCAAGTGACTATGGTGCCGTACTATTCTAGCAAGATCCCAGCAAAACAGCGTCATCAGGAATGGGCTTCACAAATTTGGATCTATGTGGGTAATTGCACCCGGGTCTTCGGAATGATGTTCAAATGTTTTATGTTCAACTATTCCTCGGTCAGAAATCTCTGACAAACTGAATTAGAAAAGGACAGTGCCTGGTATTTAACATATATACTGTAGGTCTAATTCCTTTAGAACAAAATTAGTCTCAGTATGTACGGGATATTTAGATCTCAAATGATATCGCATATGGTTGCAAGGTATTCTCTGTGACGCGTGTACAGTTAGACTTGGCTAGAGCGGCTAAAAACTTCTATCACCCTGCACATCTATCATCAACTGTGTATATGTCAGTGTTATGTCTACCTAAACCTCACACTTTATCTTATTTGAAACGAACTCGTAAGTGAAGGTCTCTGAACTGTCACAAAATCGTTCGCTCGCACGAAGCATGTTCAGATGTGTCACAAAACATGTGAACGGACGGTTTTGTTGTTAGTCTTACTGATAACCCAAAGATAGTTCCCCTGCAAAGGGAAAAACTTAAGAAGGGACATTTCTGTATTTTATACTCAACCCTCCCATATATTCCCGACAGGAGGAAGCTCATATTTCATGACACCACAAAGCAGTCGGTACAACGTTTTTACAGCCGATTAAATATATAACGGTTCATGTTCCAAGCAACAGGTCGCAGCTATTTTGAGACGAGGGGAAGGTTGAGTAAGGGATGTGAGAAAGATTGTCTTAAACGGTACGGGCTCTGTCGAACCCCTACTATACAAATTTGAAGTACCATAAGACCATAGCTCGCCTATTCAGTAATAAATCACATGTGAGAAACCCTTTGCGTTATCTATCAAATCCGGGATTTATCAGCAGTGAAGTATTCACTGACCATATCACCTCAGTAAGTTAGCATTATTTCTGTTTTAGAGATGAAAACTCAACAACGTAAAACATACTCGCAAAACCTTCTACGGGGATGTTGTTATTTGACAGTGTTGAGACTGCCTCGAGCAGTATATATTATCATGTACCTTTGACATGCTTAAGGAATTATATAATTCTTTGCTGACCTCTTTTTAATCATAAGACAACACATTATAAATATTTATTTTTTCGGACCAACCACCCAAATTCGAAAAATGCAGATATTCCTTTAATACCCGAGTGTGACAATGAGCTGCTCCTTTGGTGGTAAACACATAGATTATTATAGTTTCTGTTCAAATGAATAATAAGTGACATGGCATAAACACTGACTTGACATGTAAATACAATCATGAAAATGGTAACAAATGAATTAAAGTGCTATATATGTATGACAGTGAGAAACGAATCGACTAAAGATTATTGTGATCAAGTAGTATCATAAAATACATGTAATCATTTGGTATAAATGGCCACGCTCACATAAATAGGTGACGTTATGTTTGTAGAAGTCTTGAGAGCATATGTTTTGCCGAATATAATGGTTTATTACTCGCCCAGATGCTGCAATGTAATATGTTTATGGCAATGTATGTTTAGAATAATACCGATATACGTATGATTTACAGTTATGACGTCAAAGGGCAAATATGACTGTCACAATTATATTAGAACTTTCCAAATTTGTTCGTGATCATAACACTGTAGGCAATTCCTATCAATTTATTTTGTAGAGTTAAAAAAGAATGCTAAACGTGAAAGAGTTAATATCAAACTCGTTTCCCTCGTTTTATACCAAAACATTAACTCGTTTACCATAATACCATAATAATGGTATTACACAGAAGGTCGTTTCGTATCCTTTATAAATGGAAAGGTAAATGGGATATCAGCTTTGCTTGATGACATAGCATTGCTTAATGTATATATTATATATGGATTTTTTAAAAAACAAAGCTTAAATTGACAACAGCACACATGTTTTATAACGAGAATTCAAAAGTTTAATATTCAACACTGAAAAATATCCTTGTGAAATTGAGGATTATAGATTACGTTAATATTTAGTTAGATTTAGAGCCGTATAACGAACGTTAAAATTACATGAAGGACGATGGCGAACCATTAACACAAATCTGAGAACGTGCCATATCTGATACGGTGGCCTGGAAGACGAATATCATTCTAATTTCACTTGTCCTTGATATGATGACTTACGTCGAAAATATTTACCAAGAGACTTCAAAACGAGTATATATAGCTTCAAGAAACCACTTATGACAACAACGTACGTAGTTTGAAATTGCTAAGCATATATAATTATGATGCATTCATATGAACGAAAATGTAAAATGGTACAAGAATGATATTGTACTAAATATCATACTTATTATTCTTTTGTATCATCCTAACATACCTTTCCCTACGTTATCCATATTAACCTGTATATTCTGATTATTCGTATGTGTGTATGTATACATGTGTGTCAATTCTGCTGTATGTATATGGGCTCGATGACCTATGTATGGAAACAAAGCTTTGATTGATTTTGATTGATTGTAGATCTGTGAAAGAATTGCGCCATCTTTTCAAGCTTTTACTTCGACACTCACTTAGTTGGGGAGTAGGCGATGTCAGTGTTGACGCTGACGTTGGTGGTGTTGCCCCATTGCATGTCTGAAAGTATAAAGAACGTGACTAATCATGTGTCATGTCATGTAAGCATGCAATACAACTCAAGATGGCCATTGAGAAGATGCGATGTCACTTGGGGCATGTAAATGAGACACGTTCGAGTACCTATGGTTGGTGAATTCGTTTTGTGGCGTAGAGTGCACTGTTAATTTCTCTTAGTAATTGCTACCCGTGAAGATCCCGGTTAGAACTGGTCTTGAATAACCCATGCTTGATCGTAAGAGGGGACTAACGGGATCGGGTGGTCAGGTTGGCTGATTTGGATGACACATGCCAACGGTGCCCAATTGCGCTCATGCTGTTGACCACTGGATTGTCTGGTCCAGACTCGATTATTTACAGACCGCCGCCATATTACAGCTGGAATATCGCTGAGTGCGGCTTAGATCTAACCTCACTCACTAAACTCAATGTAGGTTTCAAAGATGTACAAGATATCCACAGCATGTATATGTATATTGTAAAAAATCCATACAAAAGGAGCCCGTGTGTTGATGGGATTGCGTTTATGTGTCAACTCATTGACTCCAGTCTCAAAGAACCAGTAAAGGGTCATGGTGACATTAAGCCCCAGGTCTGCGTCATTATGAAAGAAATACAATCTGCCTCTGTTCATATGGCAGACATGTATATCAGGAAATATTAACATATCATTGTGACTTGAATCTAATTGAAATGATCTTGGTGTATTGTCAGGTGATGCTTGTAGGCATGTTGAATGATGTCAAGGTAAATGTCACCTAGGGAATTAGTTCAGACACTTGAGAATTGTGTGAAGAAGTGAACTAACTAAAGGCGTGACTCTACATGAAAAGCCATTTTCCAGATTATTGCAGTGGTTTACTTTGCAGTCATGTGTTACAGAGAGATCTGTATGAAGGAGCTTGTCAGTTCACTTCGAGACCGCCTTTTCTCACTCAACACATGCAGCTATTAGACATACTTTGTAAGTACACTGTGCTGCAACCACAGGTCTTCCCATATGTACAGAGTGTTTTAACTTTTTGCTGTGACATTCCAGTTTGAGATTACGTTGACTGTCAATTGATCTTGTGTGGCTATTTCCAGATTTCAGAATCTATTCTATATCCAGTGTCTGTTTGCCTGCCTGCCTGTCTGTCTGTCTGTCTCTGGTTTAGCCTTTGTGTAGTAATTCGAACAGTGAGGTGTAAAGCTTTCGCAAAGTATTTCATTGGACTGACCTTTGAAATAGCTTGTTAACAATATTTTCAAGTAAAACGTCAACATTCCACTAAATGTGTTAGCCATGCAACAAAGAACGGAAACCAATTGTCCTGCTGCATTTGCGTCAACAGACAGGTGAATCCACCTCACACTGTCCCAGAACACCAACGGGTCCTGGGGTCTTTATGCTAACACTATAAACGAACGTAACATACCCGATACCCGGGGACAGTCAGGAGCGCCAGTAAGTACAATCCAAACATAGTCATTGCTGTTGTGTTTTGATGGGCAGTATTGCAGGTGTTTACCCTGAATCTGCTGTGCGAGGACTAGATGTCTCAACGTCTGACTACTGTATGGGCAGGGTGAAGTAGCATCCTGGTCCGGTTGAGATTCCTGTGTACTGTGGCTACAGTCATAATGTGTGGCCACGCCCTCTGACGTACATGCATTGTGTGCATGCATTCAGTATCGGACAATACGGGAAGCAAATTCGTGAAACCAATCAAGTGGGAGGTGTCAAGCAGGAAAGTCATATAATGCAAGATAAGATAGCATGAGAGTGGCAGCTCAAATTGTGCCTAATCATGATGAAACGTTACTCCAGGGATGATCTGTTGCACAAAAATATAAATAAAAAAAACCCGGTTCAGTAGTCGTTATGAAACATCTAGCCTGCTACCTAACAATACTCATATTTTTGTCAATCAAAACCGTCCTTGTTACACCTGTTATCCCACGCTACCTCCTAAACAATCCTCCTTCAAAACATATGGCCTGATGTAACTCTCACCTCAACACTTTTAGACACGCGTCCTTCTGTCCTCTCGGCGAAGGAGGAAAAGTGACTCACTGTGAAGAGAAATATCAACTCACGTGTTTGTCACTGCACATGTGGCCTCTCCCGCTCCAGACGCTGAAATCGATGTTGTGGCTTCCAGAATTGGCCGTCGGTCTTGCAAGGATGCCGTAGACGTGCGGAAGTCGTCGAACTGTTCTCGCAGCTGAAGGTATGGTTAAAGGCTAGGTATGTTACGTGCTGCAGGCATCCATCGGCCTTCACATGGAGTTACAAACTTTGTGCAAACAAAAAACATTTGACTGGAGTTTCGTCCGTTATTTTAACACACTGTTTCTTGGTTTCAAATCCTAAACTTCATTGACAAGATTATCATAAAAATCACTTTTGCCTCTGGTATAAATATACCCTTTTCACGTAAACAAATCAAAATGTATCCATCAATGCATTTTATTGACATCAAAACATACAAACGCATTACGTAATTTCGTTTTAAATGAAACCTCCCACGCTCCTCTAGGTCATGAATTGAAACTCACCGATAATGTTCCCAGTAGACGTCCATAACACTGAATTTTCGCAATAGTTAGTTGTCAGGTATGCATCACTAACGAATAGAAACAGTTGTGTTGAAACAGGTACACAATTGTTTTTTCGGTTATGGGTGGTTTGGAACCTCACAGACTGACATAGTGTGGTACATTCAGGACTGTTTAAGTCTGTTCAAGTGCATTACATTACATCAAGATCATATTTTACCCCTAAAATGCATTGGCCTGTGTTACAGTTAGGCCGGTTTTGTTGCCTTATTGCTCGTGTTGCTGCTGTTAAACCGATATTGTATTTGTTCTGGGGTCGGAACGAATTAAATCAGATGTCAGTCAAAACTATATGAATTATGACGAATGCAATAGGGAAAACTATCAACCAGCTCGTTCGGAGTGATGAGGGTGTTTGTGTAAAGTAAATCAATAACTGATTAAAAGCATTATAACGTTTGGCAGTTGTAACTGAAAGTACTCAGGACAAGCCACAAGGAAACGCACCAACCTGTGAATAGGTGTGATATACTTACAACAGCAAATGTTGTAAATGCTTTGAAGTTGAAATGATGAATTTGCAATATGAAATCGTGAGTTGTTGACACAATCAAGAACTGCTTTGACCAGTTACTGTTTCTATCTGACAAATAGGGCTAAACATCCACTGGAACTAAATGTGCAGCTTCTATACAGCTGAGCAAACAACTTAACGAAGGAAGAATTACATAATAAATACTACATCTGACCAGAACGACTGTATGGTAAAGTATCTGACATTGTTGTAGTAGGTAGCAGAAACAGGCATGATTGAACATTATCATTGTGATTCTGTGAACATTATCATTGTGAACAAAATACTGAATATTCTTTTTAAGAACGCGATGTGTTTTGGTGTAGTGAACATCTGGTATTAGGAATGAACATGCATATACACATCCTTGGAGCGCTAAATGTTTAGTGTTTATTTCGGATACAGGATATTTACCCTTCAAAACACGTGATGATATTGTCATATAATGGTGACCAGTGAAGGTCCGGGGTAGAACAGGCCTTCAGCACCCCATGGCGACTGTGCTTGTCGTAAGAGGCGACTAACGGGATCGGGTGGTCAGGCTAGTTGACTTGGTTGGCACATGTCATCGGTTCCCAGTTACGCAGATCAATGCTCATGCTGTTGATCACTGGGTTGTATGGTCCAGACACGACTATTTACTGGCCTCCGGCATATAGCTGAAATATTGCTGAACGAAACTAAACTCACTCACTCACTCTCTCACTTCATATAATGGTGTTCCTCAATTCCGTCGCCGAAACATCTGTTCTCTTCTCTCACAAACATTAAACTAAACATTGCACTGTTACTGGAACACACAGATGAACATATATGACTTCGAAGTTACGTGATACATCAGTCGGAGAGTCAATGCATTTTAATCTGTTCCTGACAGAGAAAGTAACTGCCGGGACACATGTGCACGGTGTTATCTGCCTTCGTAGAATTCATCCAGTGTTAAAGCGCAGTGACATTTGGAATATTAGTTAACACCTACACGCTTGGGAATGCGATCATTGTTATGTGAAATCGTATTTATTTCACCTAACAGAATAAGGCGATTTGGTTTCGATTTTAAGAATTGTCAAGGCATTACCAACTCGGGTGGGAGAGCTCCACGGTGGTTAGTTGTTGGTTAGAGTGAGCTTGTAGTGTGAGCCCGGACCAGACAATCCAGTGATCAACTGCATAACCATCGTCCTATGCAAATGGGATATGATATGATATAGGATATTTACATAGCGCACCTATAAACGCACTAGTGCACGCTCAAGGCTCTGATATTTTTCCCTCGATCACTGAATGGCAATCTCAACAGCACATCGTATTTCAATCTCAACTCCCTGGGGAGTATACAACTCATGCTGCCACTTAAACACCGAGTTTATTGAGGTTCTGATATGTGTCAGCAATCCCGAGCGTCCGTCGCCTCCTGTCATAAATATAGGTTCTAGTCCGGATCTTCACGGATATCGCATCAGAGGCTACATGAGAAGTTTTGAAAGACCACTGTTTTTGTGGCAAACAAGTACATGTATTTATATATTTAACATAAAACGACCGTGGAAGTCAGTCCTCCGTCGCATGGCGATATCTCACCGCTACATCCACCAATTCTTTCTTTCTTCGCATGTCTTTAGATTTCTCACTTGATCGAATTTAGCCCTTCTCAACAACCATACAGTGTCTATTATGGCGAGATTGTAATCCGTAGGAAACTGTATCTATAATAAATTCAGCCTCAACTTTGGCACGTTTATTACAGGAAAGAGCCATACAAGTGTGTCCACAGACTCGTGATCGTGTACTTGGTTTATCAAAACTTCGTTGGCGTATCTTATCTTCCTTATCGTATCTATCCTTATACACATATGAATGTATCGTATAGTTGCTGGTGTTACTCTGGTCAAGAGCACGTGTCACTTTTCCTTGAGGAATACTTTATGAAGTATGTTTTAAAAAGCTGTTGTTTGAAGTGGGTTTTGAATTTGGCCAGAAAACACACATCACACAACATGAGTGTTTTTATAGGAAATGTGGGGCGTGACATGAAATGAATATATATGTAACTGAAGACATCTGAGTAAACGCTAGAGCAAGGTCGTTTGTGTTGTGATGCATAAACATGTTTATACAACTTGTATGAACTCTAAAGTTTTTTTTCGCTTAAACACTGCACACACTGTACACACTGTAAACGCTTTTTTATTGGAGAAACTATCGGCTTTCTGTACTAAAGATTACCCTCAGCATGGTGTTTACGTCGTGTCATCCTTAAGTTCAGTATGCTTTTTATATGGATATATGAATCTTCGTTGAAGGGTAACTAGGTTGTACCCGGTCGGGATTACAGGAGCGTTCATTTGTGTCGTAAACCGGAAGTGAGACTAAGTTTATTTTATTGTTGTGCTGATAGGTGTAGACCTACTCGCCATTTACCTCATTTTGTGATTCATACTCGGTGGACGTTTCCTAAGTTGCCGGGTCTTAAAATTATTAGTTTCATTAATGGAACAAAACACACAATTAGACACGAGTTCATAGCAAAGAAACAGTTACTGTTTGTAATTTGCATTGTCATATATTGAATAAGGCAGACAGTAATTGCTTACTTGATCTCACATCCATGTGTATGTTTGAAACGAAAAATGAATAAAACTGGAATGTGGCATTAAACAACCTCTAGAATAATTTATGTACCGAAACCTGAACTCATTTACTACCTTGCTTTGAGAGTTTCCATCAGAACAATCCCTTTTCGTTGCCTTGTCGTCCTGATCCGCTTTCAGTCAGCATGTCATTTGTCCGCTTTGACATCAAGAACAATTCATATCTAAACGAAATGTAAAATACTTCGACAATAAGACAATGAAAATTAACTGTAACCGCTTTGGGTAGCTAACACCTTAAACAAAATGCCTAAGTCAGAACATCACCTTTCCAAAAATGTGATATGAGGTCATCAATAAGTCTATCCATGCTAGACAATGTGTGTCCATTCGATATGTCTTCGGTTCCAAATGCATTCTAGTATATCAGCGAGCATATGTACCACTTGTACTCATGGGTTTCATAATTTCGATTGGCTGGACAGTTTGAGTTTATTGATCAACATGAAACTGCATCGTTCGACGTAACGATATGGTTATTTCCGAGATGGTCATTAAGTCATCTAACATATCGATATCAGATAAATGCGATATCACTTGACAATGTTTGTGGATGAGTATAATGACGACTGAGTACGTGAGTGAGTGAGTGAGTGAGTTTAGTTTTGTGCCGCACTCAGCAATATTCCAGCTATATGGCGGCGGTCTGTAAATAATCAAGTCTGGACCAGACAATCCAGTGATCAACAACATGAGCAGCGATCTGTGCAATTGGGAACCGATGACATATGTCACCAAGTCAGCCAGTCTGACCACCCAATCCTGTTAGTCGCCTCTTATGACAAGCACAGTCACCTTTTATGGCAAGCAAGGGTTGCTGAAAGCCTATTCTACCCCGGGACGGTCTGTAAATAATCGAGTCGGGACCAGACAATCCAGTGATCAACAACATGAGCATCCATCTGGACAATTCGGAACCGATGACATGTGTATAATGATGACTGACAATTGGTTGTTTTCATTTCCACCCTATTATAGTGTAATAAAAGAATCTTCTTATTTGAACGTTTGTCGAGACATGGATATCATTAGCTATTATAAATGAAACAAACACTCGTGCGCTTGTTAACGAATCCACGTGTTGCATCATAGTCACATGGGATTACAATTCTTGCAACTAAATGATGTCTTCATGTTGGACTGAAGCTGTAAACTGAAATCGTATCACCATTCTACAAAGAAAGAAACCAGCAAATTTCTTCTAGTTTTGCCTAACTGGAATGTATATACATGTGGAGGCGAGTACTGGATTTTTATAACGGAAGTCGCCGATTACCACAAATGCTAGACTTCTCGGGATACTGGTCGACATTAATGGAAAGTTGTTTATTCTGAAACCTACCTAATCCGTCTTGACATATTGTGTTATGGATAACTGTGGACACAATAAATCCTATACTGAAACTTGTGTTCATGTTATTGATCGGTTGGTTCATCATTAAACATTGTCTATCAATCACAGTCGTCGTATTCAAATTATATTTAGTATTTATATTCAAATAACACGCCTTATGGCTGATCTCACTCGTCATTGCACATACTGTTTTTATCTTGGTGGAATATACTTTCATTTTTGAGAGATAGATATGTAAGTATAGCTAGTATTACCACGTTTAGTGACAAGTGTGACTATAGATGAAGGAAGTTTATGAATTAGTCAAAGCTGAAAAACCAAGCGACTCCTCCAAAATGGAAGGCAATGTTTAATTCATTCTAAAGGCTCAAATGACTCCGTTTCTTGGGTCCACGTGCTTGTCTTAAAAGTTTTAAATGAATATAATTATCAAATGTTCTCTTTTGCAGTTGTTTTCTCTAAACCAGAAGGCCCATTCATTAAACGTAGTTAAATCTAGAAAGTGGCTTGCTTTCCAGCATTTACAGTATGAGGTAGACGCAACCGTTGGAGCCCCAGTAAACTGCCGAGTGAACACTGTGACAGCAGCTTTAGGTTTGCTTTTGATCGTCGGGCAACTTTCAAGGTGGAACCATTATCTTAAACGGTGTGTACCTTTGTGACATTCTTACATCTTCTGTAAGATATTTCAACCCGATGTCTGTACTGTCCCCCATTTTATTGATTATATTGATTATACATGTGTGTGTGTGTGTGTTGTGTGTGTGTTGTGTGTGTGTGTTGTGTGTGTGTGTGTGTGTGTGTGTGTGTGTGTGTGTGTGTGTGTGTATGTGTGTGTGTGCTAGCTTTATTATTTCACGCGTGCTGCCAAATAGCTCTCTAGCTATAGCTCTATATATTATGATGTTCTTGCATCGACGTATAATGCTCACTGGAGATATATTATCAGTTGCTATTAATTACTGACATGGATCATATACAGTGTTCCCAGAAATTATTGAGAAAATCTTTGTTTTTTTTCTAATGATGCTAAGATTGGAAAAAGGGCTTTCACTATGCATTAAGCATACTAAATAAGGGAGACAACTCTTGAAGGCTTAGAAGGCAGCTCATTACGTCAAGAGTTATCTCCCTTGTCTGAGCAGACGGCTTCCTGTGTTGACATGGCAGAATTTACAGCAAGAGAGAAAAGAAAGCTCATTCTAGATGATTTTGAAAGGGGTGAGGCTGATGCTAAAGTGCTAGCTTGTAGACATGGTATTCCTCTGTCTACAGTATACAGAACTTTGAAGAATATTCAAACAGGAACCGGGATAGAGCACAAAGCAGGGGAGGTCGACCTAGGAAATTCAGTGTTGTGGATCGCCGAAGACTTGGGCAGATTGTGAGTAGGGGCAAATTGAAAAGTGTTGAGGACATCAGAAATGAAATGATTAGCAGAGGAAGTCCTCAGGTATGCAATGAAACAGTTAGGCAGGAATTACAGAGACTTGATTGGGTGAAAAAACGTGGCATTCCCTCGCCGTTGATGAAAGATGCACAAAAGGAAAAACGTTTAAACTGGTGTCGGGCTCATGAAAATCAAGATTGGGATAATGTTTTCTTTTCGGATGAAAGTTCTGTTTGGCTTTTCCCTAATTGTGTGAAAATTTGGACCAAAGATGCTGTCAAACCTATCTACCAGCGACCAAAACATAGCCCGAAGTTTCACATGTGGGGTGGCATATCGGCTCGCGGAGTGACGCCATTGTGTGTTTTCACGTGAAACTTGACAAAAGAAAACATTCTAAATGGTCACCTTCTTCCGACAGCACAAACATTGTATGAAGATGATTGGATTTTCCAGCATAATAATGACCCAAAACACACTTCGCGCTACACAAAACAGTGGTTGTCGGGCGAAAATGTTCAAGTTTTAGACTGGCCCAGTTACAGTCCAGACCTAAACCCAATTGAGAATGTGTGGGGAGTCATGAAGGACAGAATAAACCAAAAGGGACTGAGAAATATTGAAGATATGAAGGCCGAGGTGGTCCAATATTGGGATACCCTGTCACACGATTACCTACAAACTTTGATGGGTAGTGTGCCTAGGCGTATTCAGGCATGCATTGCTGAGCGAGGAGGTCTAACAAAGTACTAAAACAAGACTGAGACTGTAAAAGGATGATGTTTTAACATGTTTATGTAAGTAAAACGCCAGAAGTTAATAAACGTGATGAGTTACATGACGCAACATGATTCTCAATAATTTCTGGGAATACTATATGTCCTGACACATATTTCTGTGCTGCTGGTGTTTGTAATGGATAATGTGTCTAGGTGAGCAGGGACCGAAGTCAAACAGTTAGAAGCTACGACATCCTGTTGATTTAGATGTAAAGGTTTCTGTGTAAGTCTGATACTAAATATTCCAAATGACATGTTGTACAGACTACTATGAAGTGTTCATTGTTTGACGTTTGTATATTGATGACTGCATTCAGGAGACGCGCCACAAAACGTTGGTAAGACTGCCACTTTCGCTTGTTTATAACACTATCTAGGATCTCTATAGGAGATATAGATGTGATTTGTTGGAAATGACGTTTTCCTCAATCGTATTTTCAATACTGTGCATGTTATCGACAAAGCATTTGTAATGTGATATATACCTGTCACCTTTCACTTTCTGAGGGTTGTTGCAACATAACTTTAGACACATGGTTTCCAGAGAAGAGTTTAGGAAAGGTTTATTGTACATGGGCCTTTGTCAATCAACCAATCACGCAGAGGATTGGTTTCAAGAATTCCCCTGTATGACCAGTCGCGTGTTGAAATATCGTATTTATCTGGATTTATTGTTGCATTAAACAAAGCAAGAACTTATTAAAGGGTTCCAGTAGTGTATGTGCACTATTTAAATACTTTTTAGCGTGTGCTCTGAGTGTTTTCCTGCCCTCCTTGCGGATCTGTTGCATGTGAATCAAAACATCTACTCGGGCTGGCAAAATGTTTTCGACATCGGCAGTGTTCGAGTGACGTAATACACAATGAGAGTTACTGTAAACAAAATATTTTCAGGCAGAGATCGATGTAGATGCTTCAACGAAAAAGAGCAGTAATCTGCCAAATATAAAATCTGACATATAAAATAATCACAGTTACCTAAGTGGTAGTGCTTGCTATGGAAGCGACCTAGTGCCACAGCCTGATATTTTTTTATCTCCTAATTAGGACTTAATATTTCCTAATTAGTACTCATTATCTCCTAATTGAGTGGGTGAGTGAGTTAAAATTTATCGTCACATCGGCAATATTTCGGCCATACCGTGACGAGAACAATTAATTTCATACATAATAAGTAATGGTAATTTGTATAAACCTGTCAGCGAAGGGCAGTAAAACAACTAGAGTATCACAGATTCTAATGTAAAACTAGCAACTAGATCTAAAAAAGTTTAACCATACAGTACAATACAAGGTAAAAGCCAGCTATATATTGCCAACGACTGAAGGTCGATCACCACACTAAGGACCATGGGGACTTACAGTGCATTTGCTTCCTGCATGGACCCTAGCTGGATTTACATCATCCCCTCAGTCGTTAGCAATTGAGACACATCTAGCTATAAATTAAAACTACACATATTCTACGATTAAAAAAGTGGAACGTTTAAATGTACTTGGAATGTCCTGGGACTTACGTACCCTCTCAGGAGGACAATAATTTTACAGTACTTTAACCCCCCCTCGAGGATACAGCCACTAACAATCGAAGTAACTAATTCAAACCTCCAATCATAAAATATTGATATATTTACAAATCAGCCAACAAATCTAAGTCTTTTAAAAATGCAAAAATTAAATGAGAACTTTTGTTTCTAAAAAGATCGTTCATAGTACGTGATTTGAAATAATTATCCCTTGTGATGGAATATTCAACACAGTCAAGCAAGACATGCTTGACTGTGATTCTTTCATCACAAGGGATGCAAAATGGAGGGTCCTCACCTTTCAATAAGTAGTTATGAGTGTATCTCGTATGGCCAATACGACATCGTCGCATGATGACCTCTTCAAATCTGGACTGACAACCCAAGTAGGTGTAACCGATATATGGTTTTATTGAATGTAATTTATTTATACCTACTTGGGTGTCCCACTTCTTCTGCATCAGATCACGGATGTAGGCTATAATGCTGGCTTTATAATCAGTGTATGGAATAAGAAGTGGTGTCACAGATTTGTTAAGTGCTGCCTTAGCAGCAAGGTCGGCCATTGTGTTCCCAGAAATGCCTACGTGGCTGGGTAACCAACAAAAGACAATGTCGCACTGGCCAGTAGCAAGATCATTATAAAGTTAAAAAATTTCTGTTAAAAGTGGATGTTTACAAGAGATGTTTTTGATAGCCTGAAGACAAGAAAGCGAGTCAGAATAAATAATATATTGTTTATGTTTTGGATGTCTGAATATATTTAAGAGCTGTTAATATGGCGTTTGCTTCAGCTGTAAAAATTGAGCTGTCATCGGGTAATCTAGAAGAGATGGTTCTGGATCCAATGACAGTGGCACAAGAGACTGTGACTTGGACCCATCTGTAAATAAGGTTTTGTAATGGATATATTTACTATTTAATTGACGATATTCCTGTTTATATTGTAATTCATTAGTTTCTGATTTTTTAAACTGTGTGAGAGTTAGGTCAACCTGTGGCCTAACCAACTGCCAAGGAGGAGAAGACAGCAAACGCAAAGGAGCTATATTTTCCAGCTCAATGCCGGCATCAAAAAGGAAAGGTTTAATTCTATGCCCAAGAGGTGGAACAAGAGAAGATTGCTTGGTGTATAAATCCTCGTAGTGGGGGCTACAGACACAGTTGAAAGCAGGGTTAGACTTGTTAGAATATAACTTTGTAATATATTCTAAGGATAGTTTTATACGGCGCTGTTCAAGAGATGGTTCATCTGCCTCAACGTAGAGACTGTCAACGGGAGAAGTTCTAAAGGAACCAAGACAAAGTCTTAGACCTTGGTGATGGATAGAATCTAACAGTTTAAGGTTGCTTTTGCAGGCTTCACCATATACAATGGAGCCATAATCAAGTTTGGAACGAATGAGTGATCTATATAGATGAAGGAGAGTAGTTTGATCCCCTCCCCACTTTGAATTGGAAACAACCTTTAACAAATCGAGTGCCTTCAGGCATTTAGCTTTTAGTGACTTAATATGTGGCAGGAAGGTTAAATGTGAATCGAAAATAAGACCCAAGAACTTGGCCTCCTTGACAACTTTGATAGGGTTACCATTTAGATATAGTTCAGGATCTTTATGTGGTTTGTATTTACGGCAGAAATGGATACAATTTGTTTTGGATTTAGAAAATTTAAAGCCGTTTTCAAGACACCAATTATTTATTTTGTTTAAACACAACTGCAGTTGCCGTTCAATAGTATGCATGTTTTTGCCACGACAAGAAATGTTAAAATCATCCACAAATAATGATCCGTCGATTGAATCATTTAAAACATTTGACAAACTATTTATCTTTATACTAAACAGTGTAACGGACAATATACTGCCTTGTGGGACACCCTGATCCTGATTGTAATGATCAGACAGGGTAGAACCCACGCGGACTTGAAATTGCCCACCATTTAAAAAGTTTGAGATAAATTGAGGCAAACGACCCCGTAATCCAAAATCATGTAAATCTTTTAAAATACCATACTTCCATGTGGTGTCGTATGCTTTTTCTAGATCGAAAAAGATCGACACTGAGTGTTGTTTATGAACTATGGCATTTTTAACAACAGATTCAAGACGCACTAAATGATCAATGGTACTACGGTTTTTACGGAAACCACATTGTATATCAGTTAGAAGATTATTGGTTTCCAAGTACCAAACGAGCCGATTATTGATCATGCGTTCCATGGTTTTGCAAACACAGCTTGTAAGTGAAATTGGTCGATAGTTTGAAGGATCAGTATGATCACGTCCAGGTTTAGGGATAGGGACAATTATAGCATTACGCCATGAAGTAGGAAATTTTCCAGATGTCCAAATATCATCAAGAATATGTAACAGAGTTTCTAGACATGATTCTGGTAAATGCTTCAGGAGCTGATAATGTATGTTATCAGCTCCTGAAACAGTATCGTGAGCCTGGTCAAGAGCGGTATAAAGCTCGTGTATGGAAAAGGTTTCATTGTAATCTTCCCCATTATAGGAACTGAAATTAATAGCTTTCTTTTCTTGTTGTAGTTTGTATTTTTGGAACGTAGGTTCATAATTTGACGAGGAAGAATGTTTTGCTAAAGTTTCACCAAGTTTATTTGCAATGTCGGGTTTACTAGTTAACAACTGGTTTCCATCTTTAAGATGGTGAATGCTAGATTTGGAGCCCTTACCTTTGATTTTTTGGATCATGTTCCAGACTTTAGACATTGGCGTACGCGAATTAATGTTCGATACATAATTTTGCCAGGATTGGCGTTTACTTTGCTTAAAAGTACGCCGTGCTTTAGCATTTAAAATTTTAAATTTATTTAAATTATGCACCATGGGGTGTCGACGGAAATAGTGTTCCGCCTTTTTCCGATCCTTTCTGGCCTGTTTGCAATTATTGTTGAACCATGGTTTCCGAATATGTGGAATAGCAGAGGACTGTGGTATACATTCGTCAGCAATGATATTAATTTCATCAGAAAAACGTTGTATAGCATCAGGAATATTGATAAAAAGTTCAGGTTTAAGCTTGTCTGCACACAACACTTCATATAAAGCCCAGTTAGCCTTTTTGAAGTTCCATCTGGATGATGAAGAAACATCGGATGGGGTTACAGGTTTTAATAGTGTTGGAAAATGGTCACTACCACAGAGGTCATCATGGACTGACCATTCAAATTCATTTAATAGGTTTGGGTCTGTAATTGAAATATCGAGGGCTGAATATGTTCCTGTGCCGGGATGTAAATACGTGTTTGAACCGTCATTATAAATGCACAAATCATTATTTAAAATAAAAGCTTCCAGTACTGTGCCTTTATTGTTTGTAGCTGAACCACCCCAGAGCGGGTTGTGGCCATTTAGATCACCCATAATAATGCAGGGTTTAGGAAGTTCATCATAAAGAGCTTGTAGATCATTCGGTTGAAGAGCAGAAGAGGGTGGTATATATAGAGAACATAATGTGAAAGTAACGTGCAACGTAAGCCGCACTGCAACAGCTTGGAGATTAGTTCTGAGCGTAACAGGGCTGTGAATAACATTCTGCTTAACAAGGATGGAAGAACCTCCAGTTGCTCTCATACCTGGAGGGGAAAAAGAGTGATAGGCATTAAAATGACGCAGGTCAAAAACATCAGACTGTTTGAGATATGTCTCCTGTAGACAGATTGCTGACGGTGTAAAATCTTGCACTAAAAGCTGTAAATCATTGAAATTAGTCCGTAGTCCCCTGCAGTTCCACTGAATTAAGGATGTGTTAGTCATTTAAGGGGCAGTAACAGGTGACAATGCTCTCCCTTTTGAGTGGCCATTGGTATGGACGTTGGTGCTGACATGGGCGGATACCTCCATATCCATGTCCTCAAGCAACCCATATCTGTTATGGAGTTGCACGACATCTTTCAGGGCCTTTGGCACACGATCCGATTGAATTTGTTGTTTTTTAGAGTCCACTTTGGTGGATTTAGATGGCTTAATCTTTGATTCAGTCTGCGTTGATGATGACGATTCTCTGTGTTTACTTGATGTATGATTGGAACTACTTTCTGAATGTGACGCACTAGGTACCACTGCAGAAACATTTGTTGGGTGTTCTGACGTTATCCAAGTCAGATCTGTTTGGCAAAAAACTGATGCCGTTACCTTTTTAGCTACAGCGGCATAAGAAGGACGACTGATGGTTTCAGATGTGAGTAAACGTGCTTGTTTTCGGGCCTCAGCATAGCTGATTCTTTTCTCACATTTCAGTTTCTGAACAGTTGCCTCATGTTTAAACACTGAGCATTCCTTGGATGAAGCCATGTGGTCGTCATCACAATGCAAACACTTGATTTTGTTAGTGCATGTTTTACCATCATGATCACATTCTCCACACCTGTAGCAAGTGAGCTTATTCCTGCAAGAATTTTGCCCATGACCAAACTTCTGACAATTAAAGCAGCGTGTTGGTCGTGGGATGAAAAGTTCCACACGCATATTAAAACATCCTACTTTAATAGAACTAGGTAGCACTGGAGAATCAAAAGTTAATAGATATGTGTTTGATGGAAACACACGGTCATCTTTTCGAAAGGTGAAACGTTTTGCATCGATGACACCTTGACATCTGAGTTCGGACACAATATCTTCAATTGATTCATTGGCAAGGCTTCGGTCTCCATCACGTATTAGACCTTTTGAAAAATTTAAGGTCTTGTGAGCAGAGCAGGTAATTGGAATATCAGCCAATCTTGTTGAAGTCATAAGATTAATTGCTTGAGACTTCCTAGCACATTCCACCAAAAGTCCTCCTGAACGCAGTTTTGTCACATCTTTTAAATCTCCAGCTTTACCTTGAAGTCCTTTTTCCAAAAGAAATGGTGAATAAGAAGTAAGGGTACGTTCACCCTTAGCTTCAATAACTAGAAACCGAGGCCAAGTATCCCTCTCAGAATATCCCTCAGTATCCCTCTCTTTCTTTGGATTTAGTTTTCCCATGGTTATATGTATTGTGGTTCAGCATTCCTGCTCCCTGCCCGCCACGGAGCGCCAACAAGGGCGATGCCACATGTAAGCGGTATTCCAGCATACTGACACCAAAAGGATACAGGAATGTTATACTCCAGTTGAACCAAAGGATCAACCAGATTGGCCGATGAGCCACCGCCTTCTGGCATAGGACTCTAGGCAATAGTAAAGGTAACAGGTTATTGATGACATTCATTGAAAGCATCTCATAATTTTGATACTACGCAATTTCAGAATGAATGTGTCCATGCTCAGTGCACGGCATGACCAGCCGATTGATAGAATCGGGCCGATTCTACCACCCGTCTAGGTGAAGTAAGGGCCGAAGTGGTGTGTTGAGCAAAAGGAACGCGTTCCAGACTCCAAGTGCCCTCAACCACCAGGATCCCGTCCTCCACCGACACGGGACGCAACCCACGGCAAACAGGTTGCCCAATTTAGTCGCCTCTTACGACAAGCAATGGGGTGCTGTGGACACATTCTGTCCCGGGTCCACACGGGATATCTCCTAATTAGTACATAGTATCTCCAACAGTTTAACACTCTTTGGGGAGAATAAAGCCTTGACCTTGTCAAATAGAGAGGAGGGTACGCTCGAATCCCAAGAAAGGGGACAATGTTTATAGATGCATATACCGAGACTTGTTCTTTATTGTTCTCTGCTATTTGTTTCATAACAATCGTACATTATGAAGTAAGTGTATTGGGAATTGCAAGTAATGATGGCTTTATCATTGGTTGACATACAAATATGAGGGATGATACAAGAAAAGAGTCTATGGGAGACCGGATACAAGTTATATGTTTACAGACATGTTAGATGTGCAAGGGGGATAGATCGCTATCTAACATTTCCCTACCGAGAAGTAATAAAAGTATCCTTGCTATATTTAGATCTAGAGTGGACCCACCCAAATACAGAAAGATATACAACCACACTTAGCGTGGAAGGATCTTGTTTCATTGTAGTGATCGAAGTCACGTTGCTGCAAAGTCGAAGTCACGTTGCACTTTACCGCTCCTTAATGCTGAAATCAGTTCCAATTTTTTACTTGTATCATACTTTTTAATGATATTAAATACACAAAGAAGGTTTATTTTACACTAGCATGTCTGTATGGGGTACGCTGATACCTGCACGACATGCAATGTTTTATTTTATTAAACAGGAAAGCTTGCATCATGCCTTTTGTTGTAACTGTTCATTTAACCTTCCTGGATTTTCTGTGTAAATGCACCGTTCGTTTGATGACTCTGTTTGGAATGAAATATTTGATTTTGATCAGGCAGAACAAAGCTGAACATTGTCTTTAGAGTTCCAAGTAAAGGTCACAGACGTACATTCTACAACAACCAACAGACCTTCACCACATCCACGATTTACCGTATTTACACTAGGGTGTTTGGCGCTTGCCCAGTGCCCTGTTTATGACGTTATTGCAGGTTGAAATAGCTGAAACAGTCTCTTCAGTTTCATGACCAAGACAATGTACAATATGTAGATGTGAATTATTAGGACAAAAACAGTGCGTAATCTGAACATAGAGCTAGTGGCCCGGTCTATCCTGTCCGGTAATAATCAAACTGAAGTGTTTTCTCTTACTTTTGACGCTTTTTGAAATCCCGATAAAACGAGCACGTGATGTTGACTTTCAAGGTTCTTATGACATCCAAATAGAGTGGAGAGGATTCATAACAGGATATTATTAAAACGCGGATAAAGTAACCATGAGAGATGATGCATAGTGCGACAATTTTAATAGTGAATCAGTAATTCTTGTTTGCATGTGGCCTGTCCTTGTTAAATAGCTGGGTTGCCAAATAGGACTTCACCAGTGTGAGCAGTGAAGGTGCATGAGTGACTGACTATGTATAGTTACGTGTGATCTATTGCAGTTTGTTGGTGATTTAAAGCTACATTGTTTTGCTCATTACTGGGCAACGTGATTTTGATGATAACTCAAAGAGGCATATCAGACCAGTCTGTTATAATAGATAGCGCTGACAAATCTAACAGTAAATCACATTGGTGTGGACATTCGAACAAAGACGCACTCTGAGGGTCGTTTTGTCAAGATCATCATGAAACAAATACACATTCGACACATGTGAAAATCACCTTTTACGTATGGAGGAAAATGTTTATCTATGGATGTCAGCTTCCTATATATGGGGAACACCATGTTCCTGTGTAATTGATATTGTTGAACGCTTGAATTGACCTGAAAGAGCAAAGAGCAGATAGGAGATGGTTGAAGTTGGTTTTTCACCCGGATCACTGAAAACCATAATGACACCAAACAAAGCATCTAATTGATGAGATTCGGTGTAAAGTCCTAAAGTTTTTATGGATGCCCATGTAGGCTATCGAGGTATATATATGTACGCAATTTACGAGGAAAGGCTGAATGTAAAAGATGTTTCAGCAGGAAAGAGGATATCAATCAGAATCAAGCATTCTGGAATGTCATGGAAGCATATACCCAACCTCACTAATGCGCCTATTCAACCCATTACTTGCTCAGTCTTTTGATCACTGGATTTCTGGTTCAGACTCGATTTTGTCTTTCTGGAGGCCGCCACATAGCTGGAATATCAGCACGTACGTCGTAACAGTGAACTAGTCACTCACTTACTCAACCAATCACTCACTCCTTCACTGATAATCACCCGGTATTTCATTTTGTAACATTTGACTTTCGAAAGCATTCGTTTACCCAACCATATTAATGAGTCCATTAACAGGTGTGCAGATGCCTTGATTACACGTATGCTTGCAGGCAGTAATGTAGAGGGCGCAGTTATGCGTAATCAAACTACAGTGCACCAATCTCTGTGCGACCTGAAAGTGGCTCGCGGGTATGAGAGGTCACCCTACCAATACACGCAACAGGTACACAGACAGCTAGCAGAGCCAAAGTAAATGTCGTGAATGGATTTCCTTTCAAGCCTTGTATAACCAGTGACTCGTTGTCAAAACATGTAAAGTCGAAACACTCTCCAAGTAATGATGAAATATGAACAGCTGATGACCAGTGTACTTGGATATCAGGTATGTCAAATTTATAATTTATTTGTGTATTTCTGTTCAAAGAATCAAAGAATTAATACTATATGACTGTGGTAGACAGCAACTAAACTGTCAATTAATGGCGTGTGTGGTCTAGACACGTGTGTGGTCTTTTGGACATTGTTTTATGATGTTGACTATGACGTTACTCACTACTGGAAGAATAACTTTTTTGTCACAATATTTGCTTTAACCATTAACCTCGATTACGTTTACGCGGTGAAGACATTTTTGCATGAACTCAGAAGTTGTTGGCACCACAAATCTGTGACGTTTACTATTGCAAATGCATCCCTCCTCAGCTGCATGGTCGGTATCAGTAGCACAGTTGTGCGTGGACTTAAGAACTACTTTTGAGCATAATGTTGAATCACATTGCCACGCGTCAAATTATATATCACTTTACATGTAATGAAATCTACTAGGGACGCATGACTGGGATAAACCGGTTTACCTCCCTGATAAATGAAGAACTTGTCCTTGCTGACATTGGAATTATCAGTCAAAACAGTAAAACAAGAAAAGACAAAAGCAGCCTTTTGTCGTTTAATGCAACCATAAATTAACGATAGCATTGACGGGGGTCTCACTCCAACCTATCACACAGACAATATAAGGAAAGTCTGTGAACTGATGATACCCCTTCTTCGTGGAATGGTAGTGATTGTTTAATTGGCATGCACCTTAAACAAATACAGAAATGTAATGATCTTGGGCCGGGGTCGTGGCATGTACTTTCCTTGAAACATGTTTGTGCCTCAACTTGGCGAAATTATACACGTGGTCACTATTGTGTAACATTTACCTTACCCGATAGCTGATCATTATGTTTCCATCGTATCTCATTTCTGCAGTGATGTAGGAAATGACAGCAGTCCTCTTGATACAGCTCACGTGTACATGCGGTGAACGTAAAGGCTTAAATACCTTCTTTTGTCTCAGGGAATGTAGCAAGATGAAGTTCTTGCCATCTGAACGATTCTGTTGTGTTCAATGTACGTCCAACATATCGTTCCTGTATTGTGATCATCTATTTGCGTTATTCAATTCCTGGATGTATGCCAATAACTTTGAAACTTTGTCACTATCCCCACTGGTTCGATAAAGAATACACCGATGAAATGGTAATTCACACACACTGACATCCTCTTGCCTTGATCTTCAAATAAAAAAATGGCCCAGTCTAAGTAAACTTCGGCTTGGTATTGTTCATTACAATGCTTGTACTGACTATAACAAATTCTTTGAGCGAGTTATGACCATGCATACGGACATACGGTTTTAACCAATCAGAAACCCCTGTTTAGTTTTTGGTGGGACTTTAAATCCCCGGTCACTGACACTGATCTCTCAACAAACGGAAATCCGCTAAAACACAGATATTTAAACTGCAGTATATACGCCTAGGGGTTCCAGTTAAGATGGTCACCATCAGCTACTATTTCGGATTTCAAGCTGACAGCCTTTAATATTGACAAAAACGCAATTTTCAGTCGCTGTTTACTCACTGTTGTGGCGTACTAATTGTGGATCACCCAGAATCGATCTTACGAAAAGTAGCATTCGGAATCGTTCGGGTGCAAACGTTTTCGAGGTAAAAGTTCAAAGGGCGAATATCAACTACATTTCCAGTGATAGGGAGATAGGAATCGTGAAAAAGGACTTAAATGACGAGAGATTAGTGCAGGCTGAAATGCAAAATGTTGTTTTTTTCAAAGTCCAAAGCTACATATTTCGAACAGACTATGTCTGGTTATTACTAATGCAAATAAGTCTGCGATGATATTCTATTACAAAGGGCATTTTTAAACGCCAATTTGGCATTAGACTTAGCTTCATTTCGTCTTAAAAATACCTTTCATGCTAAAACTATTAATGAACACCATTTAGCAACATTCTTTCGCAAAGAAGTAGGTATCCCCATGGGCAACCAATGGGCGAGGGTTAGCTCAAACTTCTGATACATCATTGATTTAATATCGTTCAAAAACCACAAAGGTGCTACTTTGCCTCCCACTGATTTACTCATCTGAACTTAAGGAGACAAGTGAGATGGCCCCAACAGTTTCTTATTTAGATCTGTGCGTAAAGCTCCAGAGTGTCAAAAACATCCACTTGGCTGTGTGACAAAAGGAATGTTTCAAACTTCCAATAGCCAACTTCCAATAGCCAACTTCCTATAGCCAACTTCCCTTTCATGTCGATCAATATTCCAACATCACCAGCCTTTGGTGTTTGCATTTGACAATTGTGAGGTAAAATCTTACAATTTTCATTTTTATCAAGATTTCAAAGAGCGTCGTGGTACTCTTGCTCAGAAGCTTGGTCAAGGGTAAAAGATTCAAGGCCTCAGTAAAGCTTTCACGATGTTTTATGGCAGCCATGTGGAGGACATTTCCAAATTTGATGCGTCAGTGACAAAAATGATGTCCGAAGCAATTCCGGATCCCTTGTTTTGACTCATACTATGTGTTCCCGATTTATTTCAGGTTAACAATTGACTAGACTTAGTATATGTTTATGACGGGTGCCACTGGTGCGGTTGGATACATTCACCTTTACACGAACACGTGGTACCATCACTATTTCATAGTGATTCATAAACACATGCTCTGTGATCGTATTGCGCGGTGACAATTACAACTGCCTGGTACAGAACCAAATTGAAACAACATCATATAGCTGTAATACTGCTGAAACAAATATGTGCTTCATAATTGTACAATCGACTTTGCTTTTGGTAAAGGTTTCTAAATAATGTAGAAAGGGTATTGTCGTTTTTACATACAGGTAGTTCAGGTACACGTTTTCACGTAAGAGACTCCTAACGTGATCGAGTGGTCAGTCTGGCTGAATTGGTTGCTCCCACCAGCTGTGTAGATCGATGCTCATGATGTCAGTCAGTGGATTGTCTGGGTCAGACTAACCTTGTATGCATGTGGTTTTGACGGGCGCCACCGGTTAGAGGCGGAAAAGCTAACCATTTCCGGACCACCGGGTGTCGTCACTGTTTAATGTGATCCGCAGACCGATGCAAATTATACAGTCGGCAATGTTTTAAAGCAGAGATTTGATAGAGGTATGAAAAGGTCATTATTCAGTTTCATTTATCTATGTAAATCATATATCGGGTATATCCGGTATTCTCTGACGTGTACAATTGATTTCGTTGGGCGGTGGGGTAACCTGGTGGTTAAAGCGTTCGCTCGTCACGCTGAAGATTCGGGTTCGATTCCTCACTTGGGTTCAAGGTGTGAAGGCCATTTCTTGTGTTCCCTCCGTGTTGTTGTTGGACTGTCGATAATATCGGCGTCACCCACTCAACCGCGGTCACACAAACACGTTTCGTCGTGTTACACCGCAAAGTATGCAAAGCTGACGTAAAATCTAAAGTCCATGTCGTCTGCAAACCTGCCTTGACAATGGAGCCCTGTTTCTGATTGCATCTTCCAGGATAGGACCACAGATGATAACTGATGTTCAACAATAGGTATCTGCTTCACCGTGGGTTTATAACAACTTACAATAGTGGACCTGATATTATATACCCTTTACTTTCCCCCATTTCAATGTTTCCTTTACCCGATTATACATGTTGCATGATGCATTCATAATTCAAATCAGGGACCGCCATGGTACATATGCCAGTGTCACTGATGACATACATTTTGTAACCGAGGTGATACACACACACGCACACACGCACACACACACACACACACACACACACACACATATATATATACATATATATACATATACATACATACATACACACACACAGATATATATATTATATGGAGCGTGTGTGTGTGTGTGTGTGTGTGTGTGTGTGTGTGTGTGTGTGTGTGTGTGTATGTCATATTCTTATGTCAAAGGATTCCGCAAGTGAATTTTATCCAGAATGTTCAAACTATCACCAATTGTCGCTACATGAACAGTGACACTGTTACTATGGTTAAAACCAACTTTGTCCCATGTTCTTGTGGTTTTCGTGGTATAGGTCTCAACCACGAGGTCACTGCATGGAGCGTATTGTCCCGGTAGGATGTGACCACCACTATAACGACCTATACGTTGGTATATATGCGATCCTTTAATAAGTCTGTATTGCTATGAAATCGATCGTTTATAACTAACACCACCCTGTCGTGACCGAGATTGCATTGATATACCAGCTCGATAATGCTATACTGACTATACAACACTTACTTCCTGGTCTGGTGTGACACATTGGACACTGCAGAGTACAATGGTTTCTCTGGTATGTAGTGCAAGCAAATATCTTTATCAGTGGGCGTTGGTAGGCATGCATCTATTTTCGGCTTGTGTGTACATGCACACCATATAGTAGCGATGAATAATGTGTCACGTTTATTGATGGGTGTGCCTTTATAAGGGAGTAAACAACAATATGCGTCAGCATATGAAGTCGAATGAATATCTAGGGCCACAATCGCGGTATGATAAACTCACTCGCGAACTGGTGTCAATACATGTGTTGTTTTACTATGACATCTTATTAGACTAGTAAGATCTATGTACATCATTGGCCAGTTCACGACAATGAAGAGATACTGGTATATAATGTAAGGTCTTCAGGCCCACATAACGCTCAACACTGCATACAAACACAAGACGTTAACTCGACGAATACCAGGACAGGGCTGATTGCATTCGAAATACGATCATGCGTCACAGTTCATGTGCAGGCGCACGCAATTGTTGATCGTTGTTGCGTTTGGGCGATGCTTCCCAATTACCGGGAACAACCTCGCTATAATATACTGTAATATTACTGGTATCGTGACATACTGTGAGTTACAGATATTGTGATATCTTACTTGTGACATTACTGTAGTCAGGTCAGCCGTGACCGATTGCTATTGGGGAAATGCTGTAACAGTAGTGGTGATGTAAGATACTGTGACATAATGATATTGGGATATGTAACGTGTGACATTACTGTTGTCAGGTCAACCATGACCGACTAGTTTTGGGAAGTACTGTAACATTACTGGTTTGGGAATATACTGTGGTAGGATACTCTGTAGTTTGCCGGTACTGGGATTTACTACATGGTACTACAACAACACTCTTTCCCTCTTAACTCGTTTTGTGCAGATTATGACGGATAGGTGTTGAGATATTTTGCCCTCTTAAATGTAGAACAGTATTTCCTGTGAAACCGGCTTGTCAACTTCAAGTGGGAGGGATTGTCCAAAGATTATGGGTTTTGAACATGTTTTATTGCTGAAAACATGGGAGGAAGGTACGGTGTAACCAGTTACGGTATGACCAATCATAAATTCAATCCCAAGTGAAGTGTTGTGCTTTCGTGCCGGCATGACAACTTCAAAATATAACATGGACATAAATTTCTATCAAAATATATCTGTATTTCCACCTGAACAGAAAATAACAAAATAACGGATATATTACAAGTACAATTAAAACAGGAATATGAATGTTCTTTTAAAACTTTCAAACATTTAAAACTATCACGTGTATAAATATTTAAAAGGTTAACATTTGGGTCACGTGGTTTGATCTTTTACCACTCCTGGTTAGGGGCATGCTGCCAAATAATTATATTATTGGTATTTATATAGCGCTATAGTCCATTCCAACAACATGAATGCTCAAGCGCTTTGTTTTTCCCTGGATCATTGGATCTCAATCTCAACGGCACATCGTATTTTCCAATCTCAGCTCCCAGGAGACCATACAGCTCGTACCACTAGGCGTACCAAGTAAACGTGGCCTTTCTCATCCTCACAGGGTACTCTTTCACAGCTAGGTGGTCTGGGAATTATTCATCGCAACGGTGTATATTGCCTGACTGTTGATAGAAACAATTTGATGAGCCAAAAGATATCTGTCTATCTGCAAATATATGTGTTGAACATATTGTATATCAAAATATGTCTGTCAAGCTACATTTTTTTCACGCAAATATATATCTATATTTATAAAGCTTTATTTTAGGTGAGACTATTACTTTGATTACAAAGACATACGATAACCAATAATAAATGGTGGTTACTTTCTTGTATTTACATGTTTGAATTTGCTCATTGTTTAGCTAGGAGACTGCAATCTAACAGTAATAATTGGTTGGAATTTACCCTAGAAAATTTTTCTTTGGAATTAACATCTCAAATCCTTCTAATGACAGTACACAGCGGAAGAGGATTCATATGGTCATTTGAACAAGCAATATCAAAATTGGTATTGTAAGAGTAACTTACACAAAACATATTTAATGCCATTAAGACTTATGTGATAGGAACAAAAGATCGTCCGAAAAGAAAACCTATGTACCAATGAGCAATCACTCAGTTATTTAGAAAAACATCCATTATGGGTGCTAAACAAATGAATCAATAAATAAACAACGGCTGCTGAAAGAAAGAAAACCTGTTCACATATCGGTCAATTATTACAGTCTGGTGCTGTGTAGAGAGTACATGAAGCATTTCCTTGTCGCTAAAACATAATGACAATGTTGAAACAAATGAAACCATAATGTTATAAAGCAAATGTACAATGCGCTTCAACAAATAACAAAATAGCATTCTTGCACCTACTGGGATGGAGACTATGCCTCACGTGACATCAGTATGTTATATTATTATACACTTCTTTAAGTCCAGTCGGCAAGTATTAAAAACAAAACTACTATGGTGAACATTCTGAATACCTTCAATGCGATGACGTGATTTGTGCACTGTGGTGGAGGCCTATATAGTAATATATATGACAAGGCAGGTTACCTTGCAAATGTAATACGAAGAAAGTAGAAATAATAGACAACACGCGCCTATTCATCTTTCTACTCTTGCAAAGTGTGAGGTGATTTCATGATCAAATATATATGTGTGGCTGGAGTGGGTGATCAAACCTGTAGAGAAATGTCTTTCTAGCAATCCATGACGAACCCCCACCCCCCCAAACAAATCCCCGAAAAAAACCCCCAATTATCCAGTTGCTGAAAAAACCTTTAATGCTGTTGCAGTTTTACTCTTGTAAAGGTTTGCAAAATATCTTGAATTTTACATACCGGTCCTTTCTTGCCCTTTTTATAAACTAGATTAATATCCAACTGATTAAATGTCTGGTTTGAATACGTAATGTAAATCCCGATACATCGGAGAATATGTCTTGGGACAAACTGTTCCTAGCTATATTTATTTCGTTGTTTATACTCCTGCTATATTGCGCATATAAATTTGGGGTGGAATATTTAAGTACTCTGTGGCAGCATGAGTTATAAGTATTCATAGCGATAAACGTAATTCAGTAAGGAAAAATATATGTATGGACATATTATCAAATGATCATCGTTGTTATAATAGTTGCAAGAAAACAAGCTAATCCAATAACATGATTGTAAAATTCACTGTAGCATAGGAGAGTACCTGTGGTACAGAGAAGGTGTGTATCACATACACCAGTGCATTGAGGAACACTAGAAACAACAGATCTCTTGATGCTATAACCTAGTGTTATAACGCAGTGTTATAACTCAGTGTTATTACTCTCATGGCTGTTGACGTCCCGTCTGTTGCCCTTTACAGTACGGTTGTTGGTTGTCCTGGTGTGACGTTCATGTACAGTTCTTCCGGGTCAGGTTCTGTACAATCAATGAACATGCAATCAGTCTGTATGAAGTTACACCATTGTTTTTTTTATACTTATTACAAACGTGGGATAAATCGACATTATAAAATGCAATTTGCTCACTATTTTGAACTTCTTGCCTTAAAATCTTATTAATAATAAACTAAAGTTAAATCAGCACAGGAAAGACATATCTAGATGTTCATACGTCTTGAACGAGACTTAAATCTTGAGGTGTCTAGGACTGCTAACACCTGACCTGAAACATCTGTGAAGTGCCACGCATTAAGACATACCTTTTCATTGCCTGGGTCCTTTAAAATTGATCGTATTGTCCAGAAAGCTCTGATAGTCGTATAGTTTGGTCATCATTGTGACATTTCGTTGTAAAATGAACACGCAAATAGACAAAGACAGGATAAGACAATGTCGTAAGTGATTAACGTCACGGACACTAACCATATGCTTGATTCGCATAGATAGTCTCCTCTGGTTTCATGTGTTCGCCGGTGTTCTGGTAGATGTTGTTTTGTGCTCTCTCTTCAATCTCCTTCTTTTTCCTGATGATCATCTCCTTGATGGTGTCGTGGATAAATATGTACTGTTTCTAAAATATACATTGACGCGATGTTAGCATCAGTGGATAATGGATTAACCACATTAATTCATAAAACACATTGACTGGTATCCTAATCTACTCCCGATGATCTGTCGTGAATTTCCACGAAACACGCCACTCTGTGTGAAGGTGATACTAGTCACTGACTAGGGCCCAGTGTGGCTGGCACACATATTTACATATCTGTGTAACACACATGTATTTAGAACTTCGTGTCATTACCTCAGTCTGGACCATGTAGGATCTGTTTTCCCTCATCTTCATCACGAAATCAAATACGTCCAGCTCTTTTTCAAAATTCTCCTCGTCTATCGCCTGCTTAAACACGTCCAGAGAGATATATGTCCCAGTCCGCCCTACGCCAGCGCTGCATAGAACGTGTAACAGTAAGAAAATGACACTCGAAATTAAAAAGAAAGTCACAATTAAGGGCGCAATGTCCACATTCATAATACACATAGAAAAACACTTCATAACTATGACAAGAATTACCCGATAAATTCACCATGACATAGTAATTATTTTTTGGTACATGGGACTAGTTTTGAAGTGTCTATGAAGCAGAGGTCGCCAGTTCGCAAAACAGCAGAGCAAGTCCTAACTCAGAGACTTTCACAGGTGATAATGAATGCTCTTACCTGCAGTGAACGCAGATTGGACCTTTGTCTGTGGGCTTCGTCTGCATCCGGACATCTCTGACAAAGCTGATGACGTCATCGGGGGTCAGATTAGCACCAAAGTCCTGCCACCCAGGGAGGAAATAATGGCGGACCTTCCGACTTTCCTCTCCCTGAACAGTAGATCGACCGGGTTTAATCACAAACTGGATAATAACACCGCTAGAATTACTTTCATGACTACACTATGATAGATAATCTATAGTATTGAAACAAAGTAACTTTTATACCTAATTTCGAAGAACGTGAAATCGCTAGTATACGGTGTGTTCGAATGTCACGCAACTGTATTATGTCTCGAACGCACATATAAAAACGACACGTTCCATTCAGTTTGACTTCACTGGATTATCTGATCAGCCTGTATAAACATAGATATGGAAAACGGAACCTACCACAGTTAACTGGAAAATTTTCATGACGTATTTGTTGAGTGGAGAATAGTTGATCATCTCCACGATAATGTCCCCATATTGCACCGGCTCCTTCAGGTTATCCGGCCAGTACTTGTCAACCTTGGGCTGACGTAACAAGAACATGTACAAACTAAGTATTTCTTTTTCAGCTGAAACATTATTTCATGGATTCGAAATTGATGGAATATTTCTAAGCCTGACATAAACAGCAGCCTTATTCACGGGAGCACGAGCATTGCTTAGTGATTACACCATCCTATAATATAAATAACGTCATGGTGGTATTTGCAAACGTTATAAATGGAATCATCTTGTACCAAAACATTGGGTTTTTTTTAAATCTTTGTTCGTGATTCTTATATTACTTCAACAGCCTTCTCATGTATTTGGTATGCTCCAGTTAAATAAACACTGTGTAATAGGCCTAGGCATACACATATGAAGTCCGTCCACTGGTATATCTACGTGAAACCACACCTTGCCCTTCTCCAGCAGGTCAGACAGCATGATGATGATGCTGACATCCTGTTCCCATATCATCCGCCAGAAGTCTGACACAGTTCCAGTCATAGGGCCCTGGGTGGCGATGTACTCGCGTGGAGACTTGTAACCCTAAAGTACACAACCACAATAGATCACAAATGACCCCATACAAATTGAATGCATATTTCTGATTCAATCAGGGGTTTCAAATTATGTCTATTTAAAAGAACTGATAAGACTTCGGATCACTGAGGATGGCATCGAAAATATAATTATTTTTCTATCATGGCGGGTATCGGAATAATGTACGCAAGCTACACATGTTTGTGTTGTGACATCGAGTACATTCTAGATAGAAAACACTATGTAAGATGAGAGTAGAGTTCACGTACCGGTATGTAGTTAGCATTGATGTAGTCAGTCTCGTCGTTGTCGTCGTCATCAGTAGACCGCAGTTTAACTCGGCTCTGGTCAACTAGAAATCAGTGAGTAAAGTTTAATGTCTATTTAAATACATTAATATATCCTGTTGACACTGAGAGTAATCAAGACTTCATTCACTTTCCTTAGTGATGAGTATTTCGAAGTATTGATACTTACTGATGACAGGAATTTAGGGACATTGAATAGTTACATGTTCTGTGAAAGTTTGCAGCTAACAAATGAGGCAGAATATAAAGTGTGATCTTGACCAAACAATAAAAATAGATACAAATAAATGCTGAATCGGCACCGTCATGACATCGAATCTTGACCATACAAAGCTGTGATTGAGTATCAATGATACAGAGACTCGCAATAAAAAAGTATGATGTTCTTACCCTCCATTCGCCGTCTCTTTGGGCACCTACGTCTAATCTTGCCCGTTATTCTCACGGTACGTAATACTTTCACTTACACCTATTGTAAAGCTTGTTTCGTTCTCTGCGTGTTTGCCTCGGCCACAAATCAAAAGAGAATTGTTCATACTCACATGGTAAAATATTCACATATCTGTTTCTTAGTTTGTTGCCTCCTGTTTCCGACGCAATACACGCGTGCTTGGGACTTAGGCTTCCAATGTCCTGAAAGGGGGGCAGATAATTTCTAATGAGGACGAATATTGCGAATACATATGACTAGGTTTGAATCAGGAAATATATATCTTCTTACCTGTGTTATATTTTAAGTAGCAAATCGCAGGCGGCAATATTTCAGCTGCATGGTGGCAGACTGTAAATAATTGAGTCTGGACCAGACAGTATAGTTAACGGCACCGTGACCATCGATCTGCGGGATACCATGACATGCATCAACCGAATCTGACCCCCGATCCCATTAGTCGCCTCTTAATATAAGCACGAGTTGCCAAAGACCAATACTAAACCAGATTTAGACAATTATATGCTTGTAAAGAGGACGCATCTGTAAAATTAAGTCAATGATGACGATATAAGTGCGTTGCCTGACGCTACAGATCAGTACTCAGACTAGTCATAGTCTAATCTATCGAGGGAAAACGACCCAAAGGCAATCAGCCCTTAAACAACGAGAATGGTAGTGTTAAATTAAATTCATATGTATTTGATCTTACGATTTATTCAATCTACTCTTAAATCTTATCAACACACCTCGAATTCTTCCGAAAAAAGTAGGTTGGAATCCTTATGCATCTCTTCAACACGCTTTTCGAAAACCTTCATTTTTACTGGTCTGTCAAGAAACAGAGGAGCAACAGTCAGTAATGGCACATCTATCACATGAGGATAAAGTTTTAATAGACGAGACGTTACCGAACGCAAATGATGTGAAGAAAGGAAATCCACAAGTTATTCTAGAGCTGCCAATGAATAAACAAAAAGACCCTTTATACACGGCTATGAAATGATAGTAATGTTAATGTTCCTTATTATTAAAGACATCCAACCCATTCATACCGTTTCCTCGTGATAAGATCATCGGGAGGTTCGATAAGGGCAGGGTCAGCTTCTTTCATTTTGGTATTTCTGAAAACAAAACTTTCTTCACTTTAAGAATCAAGAAACAGAAATACATTTCACTACTGCACATCAAACTACATATTTGAGAGAATGGTGCCATCACCAGATGACAAATATTCATAAACACACGGTCATGATATAGTCGGGATCATAAAACGGAGGGAGCTTTGGGTAAAGATTGTTAAACATTGTGGAGGGAGTTCATACATACTGAAGCTCAAACATACCTTCGTCTGCGGATAACCACGATGACAATCACAACAACGATGACGACAACTGCAGCAGCTAGTCCTCCGACCACAGCAGCAATTGGGAACGAAGCTGAAATTAGATGTACAGCTATTGATAGTTGATATGGTCTAAATGATTCCTATCAGACACTTTTAAATGGGTCAAACTCAGGTTACTTATTCGTGAAACATACCTTTTGTTGTAACAACAGTTGGTTCACTTGTGGTGCACCCATGATTTGTGCATGAGAAAGCGTAAACACTGAAAATAATGCAAAATGACCACAGTTTATTTGAAGATATAATACTACTATATGCATGCATGCATGTAACTCACACTTCGATAAGGATAACTTAAACTGACAGCTTAAACGTACTTGATTCACGAGTAACCATAAAATTCTGTTCATGGCATTCATCGAACGGGTCACGACAAATAACCAACACATGTCAATAGTAGGTATGGCATCCACAGGATGCAATAACAATCTGAAACCTATGATCCATGCTTACAATAAATTTAGGTATATAAATCAAATTTGACCCCATATCATAGTTTTCTGTTGAATCCATGATTTGATCCTAAGCAAAGTGTGAATCATACATGTATGGCATTAAATGTGCACGTTGTATCAGATAATTAGCAATACGGCTCGGTAAATATAAAGTCTCCGTACTTTGGACATATCTCATGAAGTTAGTTGGCAATTTCGATTTATGAGGTAGTCCATCTGATGGTCAGTGCATGATTTCACAACATTCACTGGCATGTGAAAAACGTGTGACAGAGGTGACCCTGCCATTAGAGCAAGTAACAAGTCACTGCTTTACCCAAATGCAGCTATAGAATATGGATCTCTGTGGACTCATAATGCAGACTAAGAATGCATTACTCATCAGCAAGTGTTCTGAAATGCTTAATGTTGTAAATATTCAAAACATGAATATCAAATGGTCGGTATTGTAAATAGCGTACCTAAATGTTTCTCCTGCAGGGAGTTTCCCATTACAGAAGTCGTCTTTCTGGTTTCCACTGCAATCATCGGTCCCTAGCGTAAAGGCGTATTCGGAATCCCCTGTGAAAAAATATACTCATTAGCATTTCATAAGTCACGAACGTTGTGCGCGCGCGTGTGTGTGCATGCGTGTATGTGTGTGATATCAAATGTTAGCGTTGATATTATTTCAGCTATGTCACGATGGTACAATCCAGACTGCTGATGAATCTAACCCCCATTTCCAGGCCGAAAAAGTTTCGAATATCCCATGTTTGAAATGACGATCTCAGTTTGAGCTTAAGCACAATAGCCACGTGTTATCCGCTGCATTAAGGATGTCACGAATACTCACTCTCTTTTCCAGCAAGCCAGTCCTGTTTTGTTGCCCGGTAATCAACACTGAAACTATTTTGACTGGCTGCATTCCAGTTAACAAATTTGTTATAGTCCGCCGCAGAGGTTGTTGATCGACGTGTTCCTGCATAATTGGTACCATATACGCATTAAAAAAGGATCGTTTCAACATAAATATCATTTCAACATCATATATATCATTGCAACCCCAAGAGAACCGTGCATTAACATTTGTGTCAGTTTATTCACATTAACAATTTCCGAAAATGTTCAAATTGCTTGTACTGCCATATAGCTGGCATATTGCTGAGTGCGGCGAATAAACAACAAACAAAGCAAACTGATTGCGACGTAATATACACGCTGTTACGGAGTTTCGGGGGATAATGACCACGATCCGAATAATATATCATTCAAGTGCAAATGAGAAAAGTAATCGCAATGTGAGATCTGAGTGAGTGAGTTAATATCTAACTTTCACATCAGCAATACCTCAGCCATATGGTGACGAAAATAATTTATACAAACAATAAAAATGAAAACATTTTGAAGAATAAAACCTGTCAACGAAGGACAGTAAAAATACACGGGAGTCACAGATATGGATATAAAACTGGCAAAGAAGGCTAACACATTCTAATTAAATCAGCCGATACAGCATAAATACGGGTTACAGATCGCCAACAAAGGACGGTAAACCAGCATACTATATAAGATTTAAACGTATTTTCCGTCGACAGTATACTCACTGGATTGTCCACAGCTTCCTCCTTTCTTACACACTATCAATCCAGTGACGTTTACTTGACCATTGGTTCGATCATTTAGGCACTGCGGGCAGATAGTCAGTGACACCGTTTCCTCTGTTTCTCCTGCTCTTTTTTGCACAGATTCCCTAACTACCGACTGTCGTGGGGCTGCGAAATGGACAGTGATGCTTCATTAGCTTTCCACCTAACAATCATGCAGAGTTATTTAAGTCAAAATTTTCATTTTCACATGAAATTTTTTAATTCTCTTCATTTGGAATTGTAAATTGTCACGCCACTCTTAACACATTCTTCCCTCAATTCATTTTTATTAATTAGCCGTTAATTAGAAGTCTACGAAATTGACCCAGAATCGAATGTTAAATGTACGAAAATCCTAATTTTCTGTAGACAACAGTGTTAAAACCATCCGCGCTGTCGGAATTCTTTTACTTTGTATCGATGGAATACATATAACTTCTACTTCAGTTATATTTTGAAGAATTGATCAGTACAGCCCCATACCAGTAGGTGTCAAGGTAACGTGTATTCTACCATATGTGAAAAGTTATGAATTTTAGGGACATTTATCTAAGAACAGCAACTTTGAAAATTATACAAAATTCATATTTTTCAAACTTTGACAGAAAACAATTTGGAACATTCCCTCGATTATGGAATATTCCACAAAAAAGTATTATTTAAGTATTTAACATGACTGTTTGTTTCATTATTGGGGAAAAATAACAGCGGAATTTGCAAGTCTAGATCCACTGTGCATGCTGCGCGCATTCATGCTTTTGGGAGGCCTAGATTGCACACAAATAGCTTAGATGCTGACAGATTTTCAAGTGCACAATCCAGTCGTAGTTCTTTTTCTATTACTGAAGTGAAATATGAGGAGTCATGAAAATTATACCTTTCAGTAAATGTGCGATCATTCTTCAAAATGACCCGTAAATGTCCGGGTAGGATATTCCTTCAGCAACGCATGTATGCCATAAAAAGCGACTGTGCTTGTCGTGAGAGGCGACTAACGGGAAAGGTTGGTCAGGCTTGCTGACACATGTCATCGGTTCCCAATTGCGCAGATCGATGCTCAGGCTGATGATCACTGGTTTGTCTGGTCTAGGCTCGATTATTTACAGACCGCCGCCACGTAACAGGAGTCTTGCTGAGTGTGGCGTAAAACTAAACTCACTCACTCACTCACTATTCTTCAAAATAAACAATAAAACGAGAAAGTGAAGAAGTCATGCACTTATTTCTTCAGTGTTGACTTGTTATACTTTAATCAAAGCATAAATGGAATATTGTTCAACAGAAATTAATCACAGACACCATAGTTGGTTCGTTAGTTGCTTGCTTGCTTGCAATTGGTTGGTTAGTTGGTTAGTTTAGTTACAATGCTAAGCAAATATACACATAGACAAAAGATAAGCAACACCCCATATTTTTCTGAGTGATCACTTTCGAGATTGTGGGAGATTTTTAATAGTGTCATAAACAACAACAAAAAGAGAAAAATGCTTTTAACAGCAAATGACCAAATCAAAGTATGACAAAATGACTTTAACTGATTCTGTGCGCGTAAACTTAAAATGGTGCATGGTACATTTAACCGAAAAATTAACGTGATAAAACTATCCTGAATGCGGATAATTTAGGCAAAACATTGGCAATATTAGGTGTCAGAAATGTTCAATGTCTATTTATTATAAGTTATTCTGAGCGAAGGAATCTTAAGATCGTGTGTAGGATTCACGGACATTGATGACTGCTTGAACCCTCCGTCTCATACACTGTGCAGTTCTTTGAATGCGTCTCTGTGGCAACCTAGTCCATTCTACAGAAAGTGCTGCTTGCAGCTGAACGACAGCTTGTACTTGGGAGTCACGCTTCCTGCCCGAAAAGTGCTCGATTGCCTTCAGATTTGGACTACAAGCTGGCATCGGCAGGGTGATAATGGCTTCTTGTCTCAATAACTCTGGCTCTGTGTGATCCAGCATTGTCGTCCGTGAAGACAGGTCTTGTGAGCAGAGGGTGGTTATCGAAATGAGGGATAATGACTGGATGTAACATATTATTGCTGACGATAAAGGTTCCCTCTGACAGTAATAGAGGCAATTACCAGTGGGAAGATACGCAACCCCAGATTATGACTGATCCCCCTCCAAATGCTGGATGTTTTCAGCGGGAAACCGGATGTTTTGTTGTCTGCAGAAACGCACCCTACCATCCACCATCCGCAAATGACCCTGCACTCATCCATCCGATATGGATCCAGTGAACCAAATTCCAATTGGATCTGACGCGAGGCCTCGTCAATCGTTCACGCACGTGTCACTGATTACTGTATGACTGGTCCCTCAACTGTTTCGTGTGACGATCCTCTGTCCTCTCTTGAAGGTGTTACTAACGGTGTGCCACATCTTGGGTGACCCCCTCATAATTCCTTTGTCGATGCTTGTCAATTAAACCGCTTATGACCGAGTGGTGATGACCTGTTCTTCTGCCAATAGCTCTCAAAGACTTTCCGCTATCTCTACGTCCTATAATCTGCCATCGTCTGGCAGTAGACAGGCGACGTCCTGCCATGACAAAACCTCAGTTTCGATCTGAGAACACCGATTACACTGCGGTCGAAGTTCCCAACTTAAAACTGGACTTTTCACGCTTGCAGCAAATACACGTTTACTGTGCTTGGTCACCTCTATCTTGCGATAATATATCTACGAAAGACCAATGTTGCCAAAATCACACATTTTTGCAAAAGAAACCCCCAAAAGTAACAAACACCATACTGACAAAATAGTGAAATATGAATTTGGTGTTGCTTAACTTTTGTCCAGTTGTATAATTGAATAAATTTGCATATATGAAAAATCCTTTCAGTTTTGTCATACATCCCCATATGTTACTGATTCATACTCTGTCATACTACCTACCATACACCAATCCTTCTCAGACAAACAACATATATATACATTAATTGTAGACATATGACCATATATTAACTGTAAAACATTCTCACTAATTATTCATTCTTTCCATATCAAATATGTCATTGTTATACAGTTTTTTCACACTAACAAGTCAGTCAGTTCTACATATACATTCACCGTGACACATATACCATATCTATCAGCCATCCATTCATAATAACCATATATACGCATCTGTTATTCATTCAAACTCTGTCATAACTGTCAGACGCATGCTCTTTCACTGTCTGTTGAGGCATCTCATCTTGACACATCGAACAACACTTTCTACAAACATACAGTTTACACAGTACCTAAAGATTCGTTATGACTGGAAATGGTTTCGTCACTTTATTAACTAACTACAGGTTTTACGAGTGTTATAACTATTAACAATAGTTTATTGCAATTATTCCACTAAATCACGAATTCGAAATGTTAGTCAGCAATGCAATACTTACCACCTCCCTCTATATCCATGCTTACACTGACATTAGCGCCTGCAAACCCTCTGTTGTAGAGACGGACCTAGTCACAAAACATATATATAGAATAAGTACGATTTCAGAGTCTCAGCGACTGTAACAATAATGTAATGATATTATGATGTGAGGGACTAGTGGAGGATATCTCACACATAAAGGCCGACTACCAGTCACTCTTCTCTCGTAAACGGTTCCTGTAGCCAATGTTCTAAACCCAACCATTTTACATAACGCCCTTTTACAGTTTCAAGCTCTTTGAATTTCACACAAACTTTAAGATTGATGATCACTATAACCGCATTTGACGGTTTTGTTTGTTTTACATCCTGTAAGACCTCTTCCCAGGTTTTACCTTTTCCTGACTCTATATTAACATCAGCATCTAAATTCAGGAGATACGTGAGTGTTGAAATCATTTTAGAAATATTTTCAAAGATCAGATTGTGCAAATGTTTTCCCTACCAGGGATGGATCCCACTCCAGATAACTCCAGATAATTTTTCAGGCAATTGGGTATTTACTCCCACATCTGTTCATGTATGAGGAATTGCATTTTTTGAGGAGTAACTATCACTTTGTATACTCCCATCAGTTAAAAGAATCGATTACTTTTACACAGAGTTTCTTATGCTGATTTTTACTTAACACTTCTAAATATATAAATATAAATGCATCTCAGTAGACTAAACGTTTCCAGTAATTGTCATATTGCCAAACAATGGGCAGCCATTTTTAAATACTCAACATGGAAGTCATGTGACGTTTAGAGTAAACTCCGGACAGTGACTACGACTATAACATGTAGGCATCGCCTACCATCAGCTAATGTAGAGTTTGGGCGCCACGACGAATCATACGCAGGCCTGTTTCCTTAATTGAGTTTTGCACAAAGGTGTTTTAGATCTCTTGGGTTTTAAGTGATTCTTATGCGTTTTTCGTACTCCCAGATTTCTAATTAATTGGGTAAATGTGATTTTTATTGACTAAAATACGCAAATAAGCACCTTATGTGGAGCTCTGGATCCACATGTATCAGTTCACTAAGTGGACGCTTTAGCCAAAGGCCACCGGGCCGAAAAAGCATGACCAGCGGGAATTACAAAGAAGTAAGGCTGTGAGGGAAATGTGTGTATGTCTGTACGTATCTCTGTATGTATGTCTGTATCTCTCTCTATATGTATGTCTGCATGTATCTACGTATGTGTCTATGTATCTACGCATTTATCTGTGTGTCTATGTATCTATGTATGTATCTATGTATCTATGTATGTATCTGTGTCAGATTCAGGATTCAAATCGTAAAAACATGAAGACAAAAACCTATGTTTTCCATATTTCAGCCTCAAGTTAGACTTTTCTTCATATTCAGGTTCCGGGATTCAAATCCCGAATTTGAATAATTTGTTCAGATTCGGAGTTATGACCAACAGTGTCAATATACATTATCTCACCCCTTCTAAGGTACACAGGGCCGCTAGTAAACCTGGGTATGGTAAAAACATGAACACCCAAACCTACATTTTTTCCATATTTCAGCCTCAAGTTAGACTTTTCTTCATATTCGGGTTTCGGCATTTGAATCCCGAATCTGAATATTTTTTTCAGATTCGGGATTCGAATCCCGAATACGAATATTTTTGCGAATTCGGGATACAAATCAATTTTGTTCAGATTCGGAGTTATGACCAACAGTGTCAATATACATTATCCCACCCCTTCTAAAGTACAAGGGACCGCTAGTAAACCTGGGTGTCTTAAAATCACAAACAACTAAACTGCAATTTTCCATTGTTTGAAACTTAAGTTTGAGTTTTCTTCACATTCGGGTTTCGGCATTTGAATCCCGAATCTGAAGTTGTGTTCACATTCGAGATTTTACCTTTGTAGATTCTGTATGTATCTCTGTATGTATCTGTCTATGCCGAATCTGTTTCGTTCACATTCGAGATTTTACTTTTGTAGATTCTGTATGTATCTCTGTATGTATCTGTCTATGCCGAATCTGTTTCGTTCACATTCGAGATTTTACCTTTGTAGATTCTGTATGTATCTCTGTATGTATCTGTCTATGCCGAATCTGTTTCGTTCACATTCGAGATTTTACCTTTGTAGATTCAACATTCAGTATGTATGTATGTATGTATGTATGTATGTATGTATGTATGTATGTATGTATGTATGTATGTATGTATGTATGTATGTATGTATGCAGGTAGGTGGGTAGGTAGGTGCTTACGAAATGTAAAAAAGAACTCATTACAGGTGTTAACCCCCTGGATGCCACAGGGACATATATGTCCCTACACAAAACGCAGTTGATGTGCCAGAGGGACATATATGTCTTTTTGTAACAAGGTGGGAACGGAAATGAAAATATTCGAAAAATATACAACCTCTAATCCAGAAAGATGTCACATTTAAAAGGAAAGTCATTTTCCAACAATGTATGCATAATTGTTATAAGTCTAACGCACATATAAACTGCATATCGCCGTATTCAAAATCACCTTTCCATCACTAACAATCAAACTTGACGCCATTGCAATATTTTGGGAGTTGGAGTATATTGCACCATCTACTTGGAAAAAAACCCATTGTGATTCACAGTGGAAACCCTTACCGAAAATATTGCATGAAAGTTGTAAAAGCATCAAATATCTACGATTCAGTGTAAGTTTAAGCTTCTGAAACCAAGTAATACCTTGTATATCGATGCTGCAGTGTGCGTGTTGTTTTTCTTCGGTGTTTACATGCAAAGCATCGTTTTCCACTTCGCCACTCAACATATATTTAAAAGCGTTCATACAGTAACATACCCATTGACATGTGTTAAAAACATTCTTTGTTGAAAGCTGTCACTTTTCATAATGTTGTCTATACTCAGATATTCCACAGTGTTCTGTAAAGTATTTTGTGGAAATACAGAAAAGGTACCGAAGCTCTTTCGCCGGAAGTTTACACAAAATGGCGATCGAAGTTGAAGGTCGGTAACACTACTTTCCGCGAGAAGATAAAGCCGCACCAATAGCACGAATAATTTAGATTCATTGCACCGAAAAATATTCTTGCGCTGTTTACTGCATAATTTTAGTTGCAGATTCGATTCAGTATTTCTTGAAAAAACGTCAATAATTATCTCACAGTTCATGTTTTACGTCAATATTTATATGGGAACGAAGACACTTCTCTAAAGATTTTAGGTGTAAGATTTCATTTATATATCACGAACAGTTTTTTCGTTCTAAGTGTTTTCCGGCAAGACACTCTTAGGAAAACACTAGTACTACAGTGTAACCAATTTTCGTGAAAAATGGCGTCTCACAAATTTTAACGAATTTGTAACCGACGATTTCGCAGGCTTCCTTTTCGCTAGATATTTCATTTTGGACATGGTAGTTGTGAATCAAACTGGCTACCGTAACATGTTTTCGTTTTTGTTTATTACGGCAAATTAAAGATTTAACGAGACCACGATTGGCCCGATGCGCCATGCACAAAAAATGGCTGCCGTGGAAAATTCTCTAAAATTAACATTTCATGCATTTTGGACGAGAAATTTCTTACGCTTATAAAGGCAAATAATATAAAGTATTTACATGAACAGAACGGGAAATGACTGTACTTTAAAAGGGTGGATTTTTATCATAGTGGGTAACACCATTGCTATTTGACGTACAATTTAGTCTAATGTGTGCAGTTTTCATAGCGCCTCGCTCAGATAAACTCGGCACAGCGATGACGCACGGGTTATTTCTAAGTGGCATCCAGGGGGTTAAGTCATAAATGCAAACAGAATGATTGTATTTCCAACATGTAGTTCAGAGAGACTGTAGCAGTTACAGTATGACGTCATTACATACACATTATGGCGTCACAGTAGGGACAAAGTTCTACAGTGACAAGTTCAAGCTTACAATGGTTTAACTTTTGTTTGAACTTATTTAAAAGTCATTTTAAAAAAGTGTTATTTCAAAGTCCGTTTTAGTTTGTCTGACGTTTGAACTTGATGAAAAGGGAAATGTTATGAATTTAATATTAATCATTTCCTTTGGCACAGACATGAAGATGCTCATTCAGTGGGATACATCGGGTCTCAGATCACTTTACCTGTTGTCTATGGGCACGAACCCCGGCTCTCAAATCTTCTGAATGAGCAATATACCGTTCATTACAGCCTGTGGATGTTATGACATATATACTGTCCCAAAAAGAAATGCATAATGAAAATTGCAATGTCATGTAGCAATGAATTAAACGTGGTTCATTTTACAAAAAGGTTTGCTCTGTGTGTGAGTCCTATGGTGTTTATGTCTTGAAATATAACAACAAAACGTACCATCCGTTAAATACCCGATGGCGTATTTAACAGCATGATTTTCAATATCGGGGTGTATTTTCACAGAATACACAGTTAACATGCAATGCACGTGAACGTTGGGGATCAAATAGTCTGAACGATGGGTATAAAAGGTTGATCGCAGTCCGTCGATTATTCACTGTATTTGGAATATATACGAACGCAACATGACACGTCTACATTAAGCCATCCGTCTCCTTGAAGCTGGCCAGTCTCAACGTGCAGTTGCCCAACGCATGAATGTTCACCAAAGCACCGTTTCACAGCTCTGGGAGAGATATCGCCGGCAAAATTCGGTTGCAGACGCCCCTCGTATTGGGTCGCCCCTCGAACGACCGCTGCGGCATATTATATTTTGGGAAGAACAGTCAGAGCTCTGTTTTACACAGAAATTTCCGTGTCTCGTGAAAGTTACTGAGTATCCTTCAACAATATGTTGACATGTTCCACAGTTATTTCTGTTACTTTTGGACACAATTCAATGTAAATTTCTTAAATGTAAATTTTACTTTTGTTAGATTCTGATTTTGTCTTTTGCTACTTATTATTTTTCTTTGTCTTATTTTTCTAGATTTCCAAATCATTGTAGAAATCTAGAAATGTACATTACACAATGCCATTTTAGGAAGTTTTAGGAAAATGTAACATGTGCCATACTTGGGGTTAAGCGGTTGACCTTGTGCGCTGGCGATTAGGTGCCTGACTCTGAGGGTGCGGATTCGAATCACGGGTGGGACTCAGCCAAACAAGTACTAGAATTTGTACTTTAATAAGACAGTGTAATCCCAAATATGACATATATGAGAACTGAAATGTTTCAATGCATAAGATAGAAAAATATGTTGACAGTGATAGGAAGTCTCTATCACAGACGAAACTCAATATCTGTTTTATTGACGCCTGTGTTTGTCTGTCTGCTAATGACAATATGCAGTCCAGAACTTCACTCACTGACCCCACTCAATTTGAACTGAACACCCATCAACATATGTCATATTTGGGATTTCACTTTCTCAGTAAAGTACAAATTCTAGTACTTTTTTGGTTGAGTCCCATCCGGGATTCGAACCTTGCCATTCGAGTCAGGCACCTCATCGCCAGCACACAAAATCAGCCATCAGTCTATACACCACAAACAAAACACACCGCTTTCTGTCTGTCTCTGTCACATTATGCAATTACACTGACAGGCAGATATGATACTTGTACACATGATATGTTATGATGTTTGTTGTTTGCAAACGAACTGCATCAATCTTTCTCGGATGATTGGATCAAGTGGAAAACGGTGCAAACCTGGACGAACGACAGTTTCCAGCCACGCAGTAGTTCACATCTTGGTATTTGTTAACTGGTTTGAACGCAAATGAAGAGAGCATGTATTTACAGATCCTTACATAACTCTTAATTGACAACGGTACAAGGTTCCACATCGGAACGTCGCATCGTATACACTAAAAGAATTTGTCACCCATAAAGAATCATACTATCTGATAACTCACCATACTTCTTAAGTGCCAGTCAAACAGATCGTCTCTATATACACACGCAATGAACCGTCAGTGTAGCGGCAAATGAACCAGACAATGAAAAGACTTCGATACTTTAGAGTCCACATCCACCCGCTCTGACTGGGTTCGATCTCACAGATGTTTCGTTTCGAGGGAAGAATCCCAATTACAAAATATTGCACATTTGATTCGCGATTGTATACTTATAATTTTGTTATTTGTTTTTTTGTTCACAATCGACAATGTCATGAACAAGTGATAATTGTGTTTTAATTATGCTTGAGTTTTTGGTTGCACGTGACCTTTAAAAGACATACATGGTTTGTAATAAGATAAATATTTTATCGTTGGTAGTTTAGATGAGTAACTGAAATGGATAGTGGCTGTACCATCAGAACTTGTTGAAGTATTGTAAAATTATTGTCCTCATGAGAGGGTACGTAAGTCCCAAAGCATTCAAGGTAAATTTAAACCTACTATTAGTTTTAATCGTGGTATATATGTTCTTTAAATTTATGGCTAGATTCGAATCCCGAATCTGAATATTTTCTTCAAATGCCGAAACCCAAATATGAAGAGATGGGGTGAGATAATGTATATTAACACTGTTGGTCATAAGTCCGAATCTTAACAAAATATTCAGATTCGGGATTTGAATCCCGAATCCGAAAAAAATATTCAGATTCGGGATTCAAATGCCGAAACCCGAATATGAAGAAAAGTCCAATTTGAGGCTGAAATATGGAAAAACGTAGGTTTTTGTCTTCATGTTTTTGAGATTTGAATGTGAACCTGAAAAAATATTCACAGACACATAGATATACTGATACACAGATACATACATAGATACATACACAGATACATAGATAGATACATAGATACATACGTAGATAGAAATACATACAGAGATACGTACAGACATACAGAGATACGTACAGACATACATACAGAGATACATAGACATACATACGGAGATACGTACAGACATACATACAGAGATACATACAGGCATACATACATGCGTACATAGAGACATACATGCAGACATACATACAGGCATACATACAGAGGTACAATCACAGGTAAAGAGATACATACAGAGATACATACAGACATGCATACAGAGATTCATAGAGATATCCATACAATATCCATCCATGCAATATTCCATCTATATGGCGGAATCTAGAAAAGAAAAATCTGGAATGTGAACAGAAATTCAAATTCAGGATAAGAGTCCAGAATATGAAGAAAAACATCAGATTCGGGATTCGAATCTCGAATCCCGAATCCGTTTCTAACTTCATGTTGCTTCTTGCACGCACCAACCCGCCTTTGTTTTGTGAGAAACACACGGTTCATACCCGGAAGCAATCCCGTTCTTTTTAAGCCAGCCATTCGTAGCCTAGTGGCTAAAATCGCTAAGCCAGTAAGCGAATAGTCACGCGTTCGAAACCGGGTGATAACACTAAATGGTGGAAATTGTAAATTTGTCATATTTTACAATCATATTCAGTGATGGCAAAGCGGAGTCTTATCAATTCACAGTTCCGGACCAGAGGGACGTTATTAGCACAGGGGCTTGTATTGCTGCAAATAAAACATCCTGGGCCCAACGTGCCTACACAGATACCCATATACATATAAGGAAGGAAAGGGGTGTAACGCTCACAAAGTTGTCAAACACCCCACTCTCGATTATGGGCGAATTCTGGGTATGACATTTTGGAATACACAGCCGCAATTCTTACTAAAATAAACCTAGATAAATTCTCTTTCGAATAAATTGAAACGTATCAAAATCGGTGCGCTATGTACCGAGTAACTTTGCTTTGAACTCGTGAAAAGACGATTTTTTCAATTGTACGTCAAAAACCTGCCTACGAAAATCATCGCTCTCGGAGAAGAAATACTACGTATTTCATTTAAAACACCCGATCGGCGAAAAACATAACCTTTCCGTAATCGCTAGATCTTCCACTTTCGTTCTACAGCCTCTCAAATGAAATAGCGTATTCCTTTACCTGCAATACACGAATTTATTGTGAAATTAGCGGTATCGAGTGATCGAGTCCACAATTTTTGTCCTTCACCCTAAATAGGCTCGCACCAACACGATATATCACGCCACGAAATGAAAATAATGCTGGTGTTCAATTTTTGACCAGTCAGAGTGCAGCTCGTCGTTGGTGCAAGCCTATTGAGGGTGAAGGACAAACATACTGAATGTAATATTCTCAACTCACCTGGAACACATAAGTGAATTCTGTAGTTACTGTCACATTCTCTTTCCACATGCACTTATCATCTGCTGAGAAGTTCTTATCCATCTTGAGAAGATCCACATATGCCGAGACTGCCTGGGAAACAGACACAACGACATACTGGAGCAGATTTATAATGAAATACGTCGTACGACCGTGACATTGCAACAAACATGCATTGGAAATTATTACTTATACGAGTTACGTATATAGAGTAATATATTGTTGTATAAAACCAATCCATACACAGTTGCTTCTAGGCAGTTCACGCGGAGTGTTTTCCAAAAGGAAATGAAAGTGTGTGTATGTGCGTGTGCGCGTACGCGTGCGTGTGCGTGTGCGTGTGCGTGTGCATCAAACAGAATCTGGGAAGTGTAGATATTCATTATTGCTGTCATTATCGATAGCCTTGACTGCTACTGACGTGATTATGCAGTCAAAAGTGATATAATCATGGACGCATAATGCAATTTGAAAGGGGTGGGGTTGCAACGAGAATAGTGTATTGACTGTGCTACCAATATAGTTAGATTCGATTTAACATTATGTCATGTTATGTTAGTCGCGATATCACCCTAGAGCCTGGGTATTTTATGTTCCATACTCGGTTGATTTGCTACTACTAAAACGGACAGTAGATGATGTATAACACTTGACTATTCTATTGCTTCACCCTTTACAATCCACAGTAGGAGTTTTCAGTCATTTGTGATAACACGAATGGGAAACAGTACTTACAACAGTACCTTACTATAATTACATGTAATAGTGGGGGAAATGAGACATTTATGACGCTTACGTTTGTGAAATACTTCAGATTGGCGTTAACAATCTCTCCATTTCTACCATCCTTCTGTTTGGGACACTTCCAAGACACTTGTACCTGGTTATAAACACCAGCAATTTTCTCGACCTTGAAGTCCACCACACCAACTGGCTCTGGAGATAAAAGATAGGTGAACAGCTTAAAGAACTAAGTTGAAGAAATTAAACAAAACAATATGATTAAGGAACGGTTGATGGTCATGTGTTGTGTCCGTGTTAAATATTATTCCTGATATAATTACAATATATATATGTTATCACACAATACCAATATTATTTTGGATTGAATGAGATGGCATTGAATAGTACTATAATATTAATGATTTTAGCTTTAGTACCTGACTCCATCGTCCTTACGGGACTGCTTCTGACAATGGCAGATGCACCAATTGGAGTTCCAGCTACTATATCAAACTTGTAAACCCAATAGCTGGAGAGATTGCCAATGACAGACATATGGTGATCCCATCCTGAAATATACAGTCCTAAATGAACTAATCATGCAAAGATTAATTCACATGAAATAACATTAAAATATTCAAGTAATCGTGCATCAAACTGTCAACATAAACGAGAAGAACGATGTAACATTATCTCAAAATTGTCTGCGCCAAATGATTTACGTTACACAATATGTATCATATCCATCATAGAAATATATGATATGAATATGAAATTGTACTTTCTTCTACTGACTACCTTAGTCTATCATTCTGTCTACAACCTATATAGTTCCGTATGTAATGTCTTTGTAACAAATATGACATTAGGTATGTATCTGGCTGTACCTTAACACACACGCTTTGTAAAATATATTCTCTGTCTGTTTTGAAATCGGGGGCACAAAATGATATATCTATAACCACAATCATCCGAAATCGCGTGTACTTAAATGACATTTTGGTAGGAGAAATGTCTCTGAGGTAAAACACCGCGGCTAAAATTCGATGTTTTTTTTATTATTCCAAAGAGTAAAGATAGGTATTCTTTCTAATAAACACAAATTCAAACATGGAGGGTTAACAGCTCTAAATCTGGATAACACTCATTCTGATTTGCAAAAGGAAGTTTTGTGATGTTTTGTAGGGACAGTTATATGTCTAAAGGTAAAGCAAGGGTTTTTTACTTCTAGTAATAGCTGATAATATGTACCAAATTTAGCCTCAAGTTAAAAGGCTTTAAGGTTTGCCTCTGCCGATTCTAAGTGTCTTGGAACTTAATACTGATACTATGACTAGTGTATTTAGAAAATAGTGTTAAAACAAGAGAATGTCACATAGTTGTGCACATTCCAATAGGAAGGAACCACTTCGGGACACACAGTATTTATTTTTTCACACACACCTTGATTGCCCCGCCATGAGCAAGCACATGGCAATTGATTTTCATTTGATGATATCTCAAGCAGGGCCCCAACTCAAACATTTCAGATGAGCCTGCATCTGATGATAAATAACCTCCAAGCCTAGGCCTATTCTTTTATAGCCCATGGAATTGTACAATTAATTGGTGTAAAGGAAGATTTTGACAACCCTGTTCTCGGTGGGTCATGGAATGTCAACCAACACTGCACTGCAAGGCAAGTTCCCCCACACAACTAAGACAACAGGGATATTATATTCAAGCAAAACATTAAGGACTGTCAAATCTGAAAGAGGAAGTGCGAGACGTATTCGTCCTTGACACTGTTCTTGAGAACAATTTCTGAGATTTATATTGCTAGATTGAAAAATTGTCTGTTAGCTAATTATTCATGAAAGAGTATGTATCAAAAGCCCAACGCCCAACGCCCAACGCCTAACATTTGGATAAAATACGTTAAACTATGTTAATGTACTTGTGAAAAATGCATAATACACTTTGGTTGGAGTTACAAGATGACTGTTAGAGCAGGGCCCATTTTCGAACCCCTCTGTCCAAGCTCCCTTCTCAAACTCCCGCCGAGCAATGAGATACCGGGTACATATTCTGCACTCGGCCCACAGAAGTTTCAAATGTCCGCTCTTTGGTATAACGTGCTATAATTCCAAGTACTAGTTCAGTTGTGCTGGTTAAAGCCCTTCTCCGTTGGTTGTTAACTGTTGAGTATGTAAGGTATACTGATCATGAGCAGCAAAAGAAACGCAATTTTAAATTAAATCTCATAAAAGTAAGCGCTCATGTTTATGGAACGTCCATGGTAAAGTGACGCAATGATCTCAGATGTGATGATGTCATGCAATTTGACGTCCATACGAAACATTGGAACAGATATACCCTCAGAGCAGCAAAACCACAAAATGAGTATGTGTATCAATGGTTCTGGATAGAAAGAATGCATTTCACTCTGACGTATTGTTTGTAAAGGTTTGTGTCAAACACCAGTTTAGTATTGACGCTGCATGGGGTACCAGCCACACAAACGATGCCTATACAGACGACTGAGCACAGGCCAATAGAAAGTTGCAAGGAGGTAGCTAGACAATTCTACAGTCATCTTACCATCACTACATGAATTGCTAAACATCAGCAGCAAACTGGGGTTGCTGCTGATCGTCATCGTACCAGACAGCCACGAGTGACATCTTATGCGCAAACCACGTCACTCATGTAAGGAACCGAACTCAAGCACCAACCGTAACAGCAGCCTTAGTTCATGGGTCAAGGGGAGCAATGTTCAGCGATGCAATTAGGCGGCTCATGTTCTTCAATGGCCGCCTCCCTCCTCGGATATGGCCTCCACTGAACAGTCTACGACGCAGTTGGATGTAGGATTGCTGCTGGTAGACAGCTGCTCACACTTGCATAGTTAGACCAGAGATTGGTGTTTGAGTTGAACTACTTGCCTTACCCATTCTTTAAATGTAAATAGCCACATTCAGCTGTTAAGTTGAGAGTGTTTTGTATGGAATAAATAATTAGACATAATGTCAGTTGTCTTCTACTTACAAGCTTGACAAAAAGCCAGAGTTGCTTTCCTTTAGCAGTTCCGTATACTAAGGAAGCGTAACGAGGGTTTCTCATCTTTCTTAAAGTTAACAAAGATTCGTGTTGACGTTTCCTTGTTGAGAAGTAGAAGTATGACATTGCCTCTTCATCCATCTTCTTCTTCAGACAATGGGGTAATGACATCGCGTATGATGCATTATGTACCATGGCGATTATGTCTGGATAATTTCTGCAAATTATCAGTTGATATTTAAGTGAAATATGTAACAGAAACATACCTGAAATGTATTTGGTCTTAACAAAGTCGTAACTCTCACTGTCTTCCCGTTTTTCAAACACAGTTATGTTGTATAGGGTGACACCAGGTCGGGGTTGCGGAGGTTCCCACGTGAGAGTTATACTGCTCGATGACATGCTCTGTGCCATGAAGTTAGTAGGATCACCAGCGCCTGAAATACAAACGTAATTCATGTGCGTGTATATATAACAGTAAATATGTACATTAGCTCTGACATGTCCATGGAATATATATATACTGTATGATTAGCGCCAGGAATATATAGATGATTCATTCTCAAAATTCATACATATTTATTTTATATGTTTTCCGACAAACGCAAGTCAAAATCAAGAATTGTATATAGAAACTAATTAATCTCAATTTAACCTACACTTTACAGTAACAAATTGAAAAAAACTTATCTATTTTTGTTACCAATAACAATGCACGAAGATCGATCACCAAAGAAAGTTCATGACATATTTCGTAATCTAGATAGCTTTGGTTATGGGACATGGGCATCAAAAGTTCGATGTTTGCGCTTTTCGTATGGATTTGGATTTGTTTGGTTGCCACTAACTGTTGGAAATCGCGTAAGTGTTATTAGACTCTTTCAAACGGGTTTAGTGGGTGTTTTAAAATAACGCTGGAGATCTGATCTTGACAACATCACACGTTATATTTTGTACAGAGAATTCAAAAGGTTGTTAAATCCTGAAAAATACCTCTTTGAAACTGCAGATTATAAATTACGTAAATATTTAGTTAGATTTAGAGCTGGGTTATTAAGGTTAAAATTTAGTGAAGGACGATAGTGTAAAATTCACACAGATCTCAGAACTTATTCAGACGAATATTATTTTCCTTTCATTTGTCCGTGATATGATGACTTACGTTCGTAAATATTTACCAAGTGACCAGTATGTATAACTTTAAGAAACTACTTACGATAAACGACGTTCTTAGTTTTAAAATGCTCTGCCTATATATAATGCATTCTTATGAAGGAAGATGCAAAGTTTTAAAAGGGTGATAATATTAACTGTCATATTATAAATTTGTACTATCATGACATACCTTTATTTACCTTATCCATATTAACCTGTATTTTATAGTCTGATTACGTGTATAGTTGTATGCGGATGGACGTGTATACGTATGTGTAAACTCTATTGTTGTGTGAAACTGTATGTATATGGGCCGGATGATCTTTGTACGTATATAAAGTTTTTGATTTTGATATAAAATATCAACCCTGAAAATACTAATATGTCACTTACTTTGTCAACATGTCATAAAATTATAGATAGATAAAGTTATCTAAAGCCACAAATAATCTCTTTTTCAGGGTTTATCGAGCGGCACTGTAGGATACATTTTTGTTCAGTCTTGAAACATACTATCCGGGCGCGTTTAAAATATGTTCCAAACTTGCATGAACCGTGGCCCCTTCCATGTTCACGTATTCAGACCTAACAAAAGCCAAGTTACAATAGCATATGCAGGTCAAATAGTTATTGTTTACAATGACTGTGGTGATTCAGCAAGCTTGAGGTGCCGGGATCGAGTCAACTTTATGGGCAGGCTGTTCCAGTATTGTCACAACCCCTACTGCACAGTACACAACCCTGTACACTTAATAGATCCCACGAATCCGTTTGTTTATAACCAGATGGTGACCACATGAATACGCGCATACACCAAGTTGCGGGTACAGCAACGCTTGCAGTAAACATGGTCAAAGTACTGTGACTATGTGTCTCAGTCCACACAGCTGTGAATGGGTACCTCGTAAGGATGGGAAAGTCACATTAGATCGGTGGAACTTGTGGCTGCAAGAGTAGTATGATTCCCCGGAGTTGCGACTGATAATACTATGTGCCATTTGAGACTGACATCGAACGAGCGAAGAAAAACCAAGCGCCTTTGAGCAACTGAGCAGAGCTACATACTGGCACTAAGCAAATATATAATTTAAATACAAATATATATAGAATTTTTAATTAAAAGCAGTTTTAGAGAGAACTAAATTCATGGACATTTGATGCAGAATATGTTGTTGTTTAAATGGAATGTGGAGAATCATAACAGGATTAAGAGTGAGTTGGTAAGTGAGTGAGTGAGTTAAGATTTAATATTTCAGCCATATTGTGGTGTATTTCATGGCAGTAGAGCCACTATTGACCATCGTTAAACATGAATGGGACTTTCCTGGACGTCATGTGAGATTGGGAGAACTCCCTCTCCAGATTCTGGCACCGCTGGAAACTGCTTTGCCTGAAGAATGGCGGCAATTGCCACTTGATCTTATCAGAAGGTTTAATAGTAGCATGGGGAGGAGGATTCAAGCTGGCATCCAAGCACGTGGGGGATACTCCCGATACTGATGCCAGGTGTGTATGTGCTTAATCACTTTCCATGCATATGTGTATATATACATATGTACATGTTGTTACACAATTTGTCTCACCTTCCTGCGGCAAGTGTAGAAGAATTTGACCGTGGGTTCCTGGCCCTTCTTCATTGACCGCTACTACATCAATGCTGTAGGCTGTATCGGGGTTCAGGCCTGTTATGTTGTGTTGTATAACAAGGGAGGCGTTTTCAATGTCAGCTTTGGGTATCGCCACAGTCATAGTACTGTTACATTGGATCCACATCTGTTCCATGGTCTGTGAAAGCGATCATAGGAACCAGCTGATTATTAGAACTTTAGTTTTGTGCTAAGATGATTAGTAAAGTGACCTGCCTACGAACAGAAGCTGAACTCGGAAAAACCTGTTATCAAGCAAGTTAAATCATCATGGGCCACTGAGACACTGGGTCAGTTGAGAAGCTGTTTTGTATGTACTAATTGTGATATTTAAAAAACAAACATGTAATACTCTGGATGATCTTAACCAACGGAACGGAGAAACCAGACTATAATTTTTATGTTGATTATATTATTCCTCTTAAGAATATTTTACGAGAAACTTGGCAAGGACTTAAGTCTGTAATTGGGATTAAAAAATCAAAACAGCAACATCAACAGCCACAACAACAACAATAACAACAAAAAACCCAACCAAACAAAAACACCACCATCAACAAAAAACAATGTATCGATGTTCAATATAATCTTCTTTTTTTTTGCCAATGAATTGATATCGGCTGTGCCAAATTTGACTATCGTCATTACACTAACAATATTTGATAAGATTGATTCATCTTTCCCCTCGTCAGATAATATCAAGACGTGAGGCTCTATTGTCATTTAAACAACTCAAAGTAGGCAAATCTTGCGGCCCAGATAACTTACCAGATACTGTTTTGAAATAATGTGGAGAGCAATTACGTCATGTTTTACAAGACGTTCCAATCGTTGGTTTCAGCTGTAATCCCCAGCCTTCCAATATCATTCCTTTTCCAAAACGAATAATCCCACAGTGAATAATGATTATCTCCCGGTTGCTTTGACATCTCAAGCGGTGAAGTGATTAGAACGGATTATCAAAAACATGTTACTTAATGTTACTGATAATGTAAGCCATTTTGCTAGATCCTAGGTATTTACTCTTATCTGGAGACCTGTAACAACTATGTAAGAAAACTCTTTATTGACTTTTTTCCGCCTTCAGTGCCATCCAGCCACACCTTTTGATGAGAAAACTGTTTCACCAAGTGTTAATAGCAACATTATCAAATGGTTATATTAAAGAGTTCATGGTACTCCGTATGTCAGTGACAGTGACTATCAATCTCCTTTTCGCTCAACCTCTACTTAGGCCCAACAGTGCTCGTTCACCCTTCCTCATCATTTGTATACCAGTAACTTTTACTTGTCATTAAATGACGTGTTTACTATGAAATTCGCATATGACGCCCCTGTTACTGGCCTAATTTCTGACTGAACATAATTATCGTTAAGGCACTGGAAAATTTCTATCTTGGTGTAATGACAATTTTCTTTTGCAGAATTTACAGAAAACTGAGGAAGTGGTGGTTGAGAAAGAAGGAACATGTGCATCCTCTTATAATTGAGTGAGTGAGTTTCGTTTTACGCCGCACTCGGCAATATTCCAGCTATATGGCGGCGGTCTGTAAATAATCGAGCCTGGAGCAGACAATCCAGTGATCAACAGCATGAGCATCAACCAAGTCAGCACGTTCGACCACCCGATCCCATTAGTCGCCTCTTACGACAAGCATAGTCGTCTTTTATAGCAAGCTTGTGTTACTGAAGGCCTATTGTACCCTGGGACCATCATGGCTTATAACTGATAATTCAGAAACTGAAAGGGTGGACCGTTACTAATATCTCGGTGGTATTTTAGATTCAAAATGTTCGTTTTCAAAACATATATATATATATATATACACACCACGTTTACCATAGTTCTGTTACATTCAGTGCAGTGGATGATGACCCTTTTTACACAGTCTGGGGGACTACCCTTCTTCACGTCGACGACGTATTCGTAGATATACCCGTTCGGGTTGACTGGTCTTCTCCATTGCACGGCGACAGAGCGGGACGTGTTGCCAAACGACTTCAGATCGGTAACTACTCCGGCAGCTGAAGGCAAATGTTAAAAGTGTTATTTATAGTATATATGGTCAGAATCAAAACAACACAACCATAAGGAGGATCCTACAAAGACTAACAGGTTCCGTTATACATGTATTACTGATACTATGTGACGAGTACATTACTTAAATAAACGAAGGTGTATGACCAATCATATCAAGACTAAAATGGGCAAATTATGTGGTACCATAACAACATATATACACGTATTTAATGAAGCAAAACAATCTGTTATTCGATAGGTTTTTGTTTGAAAATATTTCTTTGTGTACTTTGCATGACAGTAACGTAACGTTTGAGAACTAATCTCGTTTGTCATACGTTTTAACAATGTCCAGCAAGATGTTAACAATGAAATATTGGATATGAGTAATATTAATTATAAGATCTGATACTCACGAGTTGACTGTACTCGTATCACATAGGTATAGGGTGCACTGTGGAGATTCCCACTCAGAGTTACTATGTTCAGGTCGTACGATACAGCTGGGACAACGCCAGTGAAGACGACAGAGATGGGACCCTGTCCAGTGTTGGCAGGTTGATGCTGTTGGTTGTATGTATCTCCATCCCGCCCTCTGAGTGACACAAGATAACTGTCTGCATCCCCGTGAGCCTTGTCGAATACAACGGTGATGTTTGGAGCTGTTCTGTTGGTTTTGGTCATGTCATGATGAACGACAGCAGCCGGGGCTGAAAAGACGCATTGCAGTGTTAACATTCTAGGGAGACCATTTGGCTCATCAGTATCTTGATGGTGAATTTAAGACGAAAAATGAATGCCCCAAACAGACCCAGATTCATGTTAATGTTTACATAAAGATACACATATATAAATAGTTCAAGTGACGTAGGAACATGCCGTAACCTAGCTACAGGTACCTGTGATCTCCACAACCATTCGTTCATTACAGGCTTATGTACATATGTTTTCCGTTCGGCTCGTTGGTGACATGGTCCCAATATTCACAACAGATGATGAGTGACAAAACCATTTTCAGTAAATTATATTTCCGCGACATTTGCATTCATCATTGTGACAGTCATCGACGTTTCTGTGCAACCCATATGTACGTGACCTCAAATCATGCATTTGACGTCAAATGAAAACGTATGACACCATGATATTCACACAAAACGACTGACGGGCACATGTATATTTTACATGAGCCGAACAAATAAAGTATGTTAATGCTGTGTGGCTGTTTCAGGGACCTCACAATTTGACTCATATTACAGGTCCATGTAGAAATTATTTTAGTACCATGTGAATGTGACACAGGTTGTAAGAATAAGGCTTCAAAGAAAATTGAATTTTCTATTTTAAATACATAGTCACGCCGGTAAGATTTGTCCTGCTCATGATACAAGTGGATGAACATATATTTTGATTGTCCTGCTTTTCGGTATAACAACGAGCATGAATGCTCATATTTTGTCATTCTTTGACGCCAACAAGTCACGAACAAATGCACAGACCTAATCATCTAATCCTCAAGATAACATTTTCAATCTAAGTACATGTACTTAGAACAGATATATGTATTTTTCGCAATGTGTTTGGCATGGCCTAAAATATGAAATTAAACTGCCTCATCTAGGGAGCATTTCCCATATCACTTAAGGAGAGGCTACATTCACAATCGTAACCGGAATCAGTGTAAACTGATTAATGTATAATTATATATGTATGCGATATATGTACACAACTGGAGAGGTGAGACCATTCCAAACTAGTTATTGTATATAGACAACATGTTTTGTGTATAGACAACATGTGCTTACCGACAGTTGTTGGTGATTACTTTTTGTATAGTACTATCATAACTTGATTAACTGCATAAGTCATATAAGAAGACAATTTTGGTGCAGAGAATTCAAAACTGCCACCTTGATTGAATTTTTCAAATAGATTAATTCAATATTTGGTACGTCGTTTTTACTTTTATAAAAAAAACCCCCAAAAAACCACACACACACACACAAAAACAACAACAAAAACTGTCATATCGTTGGATTGTTTGGGAAACATATACATATATATAATTAAATATGTTGCTGCCGTCATATGGCCAATGTACTGATCTACAGCCTTAGACAACAAACACATGCTTCCATTTGTAATTTACATTTGCATCTATTTAATAATTATGTACAGACAGACATTCACCGATTCCAAAAAAATCTATGACAAAACAAAAGACTGTGTGAACATCCACGAGAGAGGTAAGATTTAAAGCCAGTACTTCAGCCATATCCGACTGAATTAAGTTGTAGATTAATGATAATTAAAAGGAAATTTTAAACATCTGTCAACGAAGGGCAGTAAAACAACTAGATTCTCACATATATGAATGGAAAACTGCTCCAACACTCTATTCTAACAGACATTTCAAAATCAAGATTATCGAGTTGAGTTAAAAGGTTATATCTCTTCTGAATTTACATAACGACATGTGGCACAGTGATAGTGGTAATTAGGAAAGGTATTACGTACATGTTGTACATTCGTACACTCAAACAAGCGATATCCACTGTGGGATCCAGCTTTGGATGATAAATTCGGCGTTCCAAGGGGTCACTTGGCACAAGGTAAATTAAATGTACCCTATGTCGATATGGTTACCTATTCCGTTCAGTAATTTACACTTGGTTTCTTTCCCTCTTTGTAAATGAGACGAAAATCCGTTTTGTGGTTTAGATCATATATTTTTGTTTCTGTCATTTCTTTTATACACGTTTTGTAATTGTAATGCCTTCCTTAAAAAACCACTTTCATATTTCTGCCAGATTCACTTTGCAACGTTCATAAGTAGGCTTTTAAAAACTGCGAATGAGAAAAGGATTGTATTTGGCGATATGTTGCCGTTAATATGATACTTTCGTTTAGCTGTCGTCAATTTTCAGTTACATTTTATGCTGGTGTAAATACACTCAGTTATTTACGGCATCATTGTCAACTAAATGGAAATGAACAGAAGAACGCCTAAGTGTCCTACACATACTTGTTCGATTTGGAGCTGCAGATACGTCATCAGTCATCTCATCTCGTCCTTGCAGGTAGGTAATCTTTGTCTTCACGTTCACAGTGTACAGTCTCCCTGGCGTCAGGCCTGTGATGAGCGTGGTCCTGGTGTCTTTGTCGACACTGATCGGAGTAACATTCCCAGGGAGCATCGTGACAAGGTACCCCGTAACGACGGTGTTAGAAGGAGCTATCCAGGTTGCTGTGATGGTAGTTGTGTTTTGTACGCCGGCCGTCACAGTGGTAGGCTTAAGTTGGTTGACTGAATTGACACGAACAGAAACGAAACACATCAATACAGGAAACATCTTTTATCAATGAGAGCTTGGTGGATTCCATCACTGTAGATTTGACAGGGCAGACTATCAGACAAACATGTTTTCAACATTGTCACAACAAGCCATGAAGGTGAGAAATGCAAATGTCTGACTGATTTCAAACATGATAGACCATATCTAATACAAAGTATCCCATTCTCATCAGCATCGGTAACATTTCTAGTGCCCATACCATACCGATATATGCTTGTGTAATGGAAACATTGAAGCAATTCGTGTAGCTGTTACAACAGCGAAATAAGCAGTTAGTGAGGTTTGACAAATGGACTTATTGCGGAAATATAGCTATTATATATGATTTCCACAACAAAAAAGTCGCTATTACGCAGTTCGATCATTGTGAGGGTTAAGTAATATTCACACTGCTCTAGTATTTTAGACTGACGATGTCACAATGTCTGGAGTCATGGTTACTTTGCGTGCTTTTCGTATCGTTTACTTTCAGATGTTCCGACGGAGGTAAGTTGAATATTGTTACTTCATATACAACTTGGCCATGTTCATGTTCTTCCAGAAAACTGTAATAGAAGTTGATGAAAGTACCGAGTGACATCGCTCGATTTTCGACTAAGAGAGAAACTTCCGATCATGGGCAATAAAATGGCCGGAATATGTTGAAGGTCGCTCCTGGCATCCCCATTTAGGGACCATGACACTAAGGAGCTTGACGAATGCACATGAACAATAATAACTCATCCACAGGCTAACATGGATAGTTACCTACCCCATGAGGCCTGAATGGACAGTGGGCAAGCATTTATCCTACCTAGCTGCATATTGCAGGTGCAACTTACAGATACATGCTCTTATCAGATTCGGTCAGAATACTATTGTGCCAAATTAGAAATGAGCCAGTCAGAATACGAAAGGTGACATAGACATCCATATAAACCACTTACTGCTGACACAGGTTGTATTTCGGTAGAATCTCGGATCACAGCGACATCGACCACTGTCACAGTTGGCATTGGCATCGTAACACAAACCTTGTGTGCAGGGTTCGTTATATCCAATCCCTGTAAGCAATCAGTGTAAGTCTGCAGAGACAGCCCATAATATGACGCATGTGTGACAACATGAAAGAGAAGATGATGTATATGTCTGAGCATCAACGTTTCCGGAAGACAAAGGACTCGAGATGTTTGTGAACATCAACATCAACACCTACTACTTTGATCGTATACTCAGGTTGATTTCCTTATTGTGTCTTTACATAGGTGAATTAATTTACCTTGTATGCATTTCTAATGATCATGGATATAGTTCGTGTCGCAGAAGGATTACATAGTTTTCAGTAACACGTATGAGAAACATTCAGATAATGCGACGTTCATAATGAAAATGTAAAGCCATAAGCACGTGTTCGTCAGTAGGTGACTGTAGGTAATGATATCAAGTGACACTCCTAACCTGATACCGACATAAACACATGCAAGAACAAAGTAAGCATTAACTTTTAACTGTGAACTCTGGTAAAACAACGTCTGAACCAAAGTGGCGTGACAACAACAGCCGCTAAATAAACATTATGTCGTTCCGATCCCTATTCAACGCCAGAAGAAGCGCAGTACTGACGCAACAGTATTTAAACCAGGATCAGACCAGGAAGAAAACGACATAATACATGTTTAAACCATGTCAAAGACATACTCCCGTGATGCTGAATGTTAGACTGTAATTGGAATATAAGATGGAAATCTGTGATTTTAGTGACTGTTCTTTTGAAAATACACATGGGTGACCTTATAAAGTGTCGCATCCATATTCACCAAACGGATACCATTAGCGTGCTTATATGTTTGGCACACCCAAGTATTGTTAGGTATATTTGAGGACGGTAAACCCGTATAATTTGTCTCCCTTCATTTTATTTGTGTGATTTATGAAACTTTAAATATAACTTGATTTTGTAATGAATTAATGATGTAGTTCAGTGTGACATACATGTTAAGGTACACCACAAAGTAAATCAACATCGTGATGAACTAGTTGCAGGTTTGAAATGGAGACTGCGATAGATATAATTAAATATGAGTGAGGACAACAGGTGCCATATGTGCATATGTACACTTGCTGAAAAGTCAAAATGTTACAGCTACCATAATTAAGCAACTACATAGGCTATGGGTTGCAGTGTTAAAACATTCACCTGAATCCCTAAAACAGAATAACAAAAAGAGATCACACCAAAAACATTAAAACTCGTTACCTCAGTTTTGATTAAGTAATACTGACACAATTGACAGGTTGTGAATACAAGGAGCCTTTAAGTCAGTAGTTATGTCTGTGTGGGGTAATACTGGAGACTACAACTACTGTATTGAGTGAAACCCCTCGGTCTGATTTCCATGCCAAAGTGCGAGCTTTCACTCATACGTTTTGAGTATTTCTGATATGTAAACGAGCTCATTCAAGTCTTGAAGTAATAAACTTAATATCGATTTAAGTTGTGACAATAATGACAGGGTAAAGTGTAACTTCGGTACTTGTTGTAAATGCCTTTGAGTCCGAGGTAATCGTCTGACTCCTGCCGTACTGTGTGATGGTGTGTGTAACTGTGACAGTGTATGTTGTTCCTGGAGACAAGGACTGGATATCGTAGTTCTTCTGATTTGCAGGAACAGATGTTGGAGATCCCTGAGTTCCTGGAGACCACGTTACTGTATAGTTGAATGTGTACCCTCCAGTGACATCGGTATTGGTCCAGTTGATGTAAGTATTATTTGTTCCTGTAGATGGTGGATCTGTGATGACTGGTTTTAGTGGACCAACTGAAAATAATTATGTTCAGTGACAAAAATGCCAACACTATCATGACGGACAATGATACACTAACGGTCAAAGTATGTAAATATGTTTCATAGCCTTAAAAAGGCAAAAATTACTGAATGTGTAACTATTGTAAATATTTTATATGAATTATGTTTTGAAATGTACTTGTATATTGGCTAACGGCCATAAACATGAATAAACACACTTGGTATGCCTATACATTCACTTTCAACAATGGTATGTATGATAAATGTATGCTCAGTCTCCTGTCACATATATTGCTGTACCTACATCGTCATGAGTATTTTCCTGACTCTTATAATCTCTGATGCCTTGACAGCACGTTTTGCAGGTGCCTCAACCAAAAGACATGGCAGTAAGAACGTAATTCACTCACAGGGGACCGTCTTTTATTGATTTGGGAATTTTGTCATTAGACATGTTAAATGAACAAAGATGTGAAAGCAACATAAAGAAATGTTATAAAGATGAAATACACGTTTATCCCACAAAAATCCATTTTAAGGAAATATTACTTATAAAAGGCTACCCAGTGTTGTCTATCCTTATGAACGGGTAACATTTGATGTAAAGGTAAAAATAAAATATTACATGGATGCACCCCTAAAACCTGAAACCCAACAACACACACATGGCCATTCGTGTATCTGTGGCCTATTTTGACTACTCCCACAGATGTCTTTTACTATGTACTTTGTATTCACGTACGACGACATTCATGCACAAAGAATTCACTGAACATAGCTGCTTCATGGATAACACAACATCCTCTTTTTACTGCATTTAGCAACACACCTTTCAAACAGACCTACTAAGACACATGCTCCGTCAAGCATACAGCATAACAAAGATGTACTGCATTTTAAAAAAAAATGAAACTGCAGTAGATATTGTTAAAACAGACGCCAAAACACATGCAAATATAGCGTGCATGCAAGTGTAGTAAAATATTTTAAGAGTATTAACTTCTTCTACGAGTACTGATATAGATATAATCTAAAGAAAACATGACAAATCTTCTCATCGTTCTTGCGTCAAATTTTCAAACAAAAGGCGTCAGTGCAAAAGTATCCTTAGAGGTCCTGATTATTCTCAGACACGGATTCCATATGATGTACAGTAAAAAATAGCTGTCAAACATTATGAGTGTACCGCTGAAAACAAGTAATGACATCTAGTACTTATTGACCCTCCAAGGAGTACTCGTCATTCACATAATGTTCCTGCAATGGTATATTTTTCGTAGATGTGGGTATTGGAGACAAATTTCACATTGCGATATATTGCAGTCTGTGTGAAAGCATATAAGGCAATATGTATTCAATTTGCAATATATTGCTCGAATATTTTAAAGGTCACATATACTCTAGGGGTGCAAATGCATAAATCACTCACTGACATCGTTATAAATGACACCCGTCATTAAAATTGCTCATTTCGATCCTTAATTACCTTAAATCGGTCTTTTTGACAACAGTGCACAATTCTCAACCGCAAACGAAATTTCAACCAATCAGAGCGGTGCGTCTCCGTTACATAATAGCAGGTATAGATATGAGGGTCTATGCAGAATTCATCTACATTTCAGGAGGAAAACAATTTCGTTTACAGGTTTTCGTTTACAAACCTGAAATCGTGACAGCTATTGTGAAAAATGGAAGCTATATGTTCTCACAAGCTACTATCATTTAGTTTTGTCTCCTGCTTTGAATTGTTTCCTAGTTACAGTCCTTGTTTTCATAGACGATTCTGTCAAACTCACTTGGTGTCACTAGGTTGTAATACATATTTCACTACTAGTAGTAAGTAGCTTTGATTTTCTAACTTGATGGAAACAAATCATAATCTCATTAATTCAAACGGACTTTAGTCCGTGACTTCACGATTTTCAAAAATGGTGAGGATAAATGCCATTTAAGTTTGTTTTCACCGACTTACAAAATCAAAATTACTTTCTAGTGGTAGTAAAATCTGTACTTTATTGATGGACATTAGGATTTTACATGACATTGCTTACAACAATTTCACTCTTGGAAGCGAGGCGGGGCTCAGTATATCAATGGTCATTAATTGATAGAAGTCTCCATTGTACAACAAAAGCATAACAAAAACGGAAATTTCCGAAGATTTCCGAGTGTTACGAATTTTTTCGAATGCATTTCAGAATACCGGTTTTCGCTCAGCGTATCGCAATGCGTATCGTTTTCGTGTCTGGACCGGTAAATACAGGTACACTGGTTATATTTCACAGCCTTATCATTTATAACCATGCAACACCATTGTCATCATTCTACGCTGGTCTGTAAACAAACCAGACAATCAAGTGATCGATGTTGTGTAGAAATGTTGATATCCCGATACATATATGTAAAAAAATACATTCATTTCACCATAAAGTTAGGGGCCTGCGTTAATGTCGTTTCTTTTATCGTCAAGTCAGCATAGATAACTGTCCCTGGAAGAAAGGTACGCTAATATGTGTGGTAGACATGGGAAACTGATTAAGCAGGTTAATAAATTTATAAGGTGACTGTGTATTTGTGAGTTAACCTGGTTCCTGGGTTCTGCTGCGCTACGCTTCCACACTGACCCCGGCAGAGACTACCGAACGGAAGTCAGTGGCGACCTACACTGTTAAGCGACATGCCATATATTTTCTATTGAAAAAACGAGATCGGGCGGGTACCATTTTTTCTTACACGAAAACAACAACGTTATTTAAGCAGTCTCGAGACACGAAAGTCGACGTTACGTGATCGAAATATAAACAATAACAAACACCCCACTTTCAACACCAACACGTGAATTGATATTTCTTGTCAGCTCGCTATTGTCATGACATCGTGAACATAAAACATAGTTGACATTCGGTAGCCACTGCCGAGGTCAGGGTTGAAGCGTAGCGTAGACGAATTGTTTGGAATTGTATCAGCATTCTCCGGAAACGTTATGACAATGAGGGACATCGGCATATTGTTTACGGAAAAGAACCGCATCTTTTGTTAGAGGGTCTGGTATTTCCAGAGACGATATGTGGAAATGTGAAAAAGACAGAACCAAACTGCATTTAAATACAGTTAGGTTTAAAGCAGCTCCAGCTTTTATTTGATCGGAATGAAGGCCCGAATTTATTGGAAAATTCGACGTTCACCACTTTAGTGAAACCCACGAGCACGCGTCTAATGCTGAATAACTCAGAAACATAAATAGTATGTGTCTGATCCAAGGGACACAACTCTTCCTCGTGAATTACGACACCTAAGACAACCGGAAATTGAAGACGTGTTCACGGCAACAGCCATAGTATAAGTCACTCGCGAGGACACTGAACGTTGAATACTGTTCAGCACACCTGTATTTTGTTAAGACTGACTTGTCGACAATCCTTTGTCACAGATATATATGATATATAATTTCATATGCCACAGGCTGCCACCGACTGAGGGAACAACGGCCATCCGAAGAAACAGATTTAGTGCAGAATACACACGCCGAGAAAGCCACATGAACTGATCACCGAAAGTTACTTCTGAATGAGCGTTAACAATCCGAAAATGTACCGTGATTTAAAGAAAACTCTAATAAACGCAGAAGAAGACATCAGGAAGAAAATGAGAAGCCAAACTATACATGCTGTTGTTTGTCTGTTACTACTGTCGTTATCGCATGAGATTGCAGTCCAAAAGTGTTCTGACCTGTCTTTTGCATTGTAGATATAGGGGAGACTACTTTGAACGACATATACGCAGTAAAACATAAAACAGACTGTATAACGACTGCCAGATTAGATGACCTATGTACAAAACAAAACGTGCACGTCAGATTTCACGTTAATAGATCAACCGGAATGACCGGTCACAATATATTGTTTACATGTCTTAAAGGTTTTAGTTGTTTCTCCGTAGATTTCAGGGATAGATTGGGTCTGTAGCGAGTACAGTAAAAATGGTGGTCTTTATAGACAGGCATCTTGGTGAAAAAGTCAGGCATTTCCGTATGTACAGTACTTGGGGCGGAAGGGTAGTTAGGTGGGGTAAATCGTTTGCTCGTTATTTAGGTTCCGAAGACCTCGGTTCCTTACGAACATGGGTACGGCGTGAGAAGCCCATTCCTGATGTCCTCCACCTTGATATCGCTACAAGCAGCGTAAAACTATATACCTATACTCACTCAGTATTTCACACAAGAGCGAATCGTAGAAACGGTTCACTTCCAAGTGTAAGACGGCCCAATTATCAGACAGACCAGTCAAGTGTGACCCGTGTAAGAGCCTGGACACACCTACAAATTAATGAGCTGCTCCAAACTTTGAAGAGAGTGGACTACTCTCCGCTCTCAGTTTCGTTCTGTTAACTGCTCTCAACCAGACAGTTCGTTGTTTTACTATGTACGGTCTGACTATTGGAGCGTGTGACAAATGGGAAGATACCGTAGAAACCCACCCAAGAAGCCGTTTATGACAGTAGTGCGCAGATTGTCCAGAGGAAATACTTTTTGGTATTCCATCAATACCACGACGGGAGACGCCAGAAATGGTCTACACACATTGTGTCTATGGGCGGAATAGACCCCGGGTCTTCTGCATGACGAGCGAACGCTTTAACCACTAGGCTACGCAACAGCTACACAGAAAATGAGATCTTTGTAAGACATTAGGAATGTCCCAGTATATCATAAATCATGCCGATATGAGATGATTTTGTGAAGAACATGAGCAGATATCTTCTAGATAATTACATGAATGTCAGAGAAAAAGATGAGCAGCATGTCAGATGTTCTTCACATTGGCAATTCAGCCCTCGTTCTCTGCAAAATCTGATAAAGCACGTACACTTAAAGGAAACCTTATAAATGTCGACAGCTAAAAGTAGGAACTCAGCATTCTCCAATAAGGTACTTACTGTCCGTGCAGAATGCTGCTGGCTTATACATCCGATCCTTACAAAGGCACTTCATGTTTGACTCTGTAGTCTGTATACACTGAATGTTGGGGTCTGTAGTGTCACACATGACTTCGTTACCGCATACACCACCAAAGACTTGTTCTGAAAGTAACATGATGGTAGTACGGAACTGTCAGACACATAAGCGAGCAGTAATGTGTCGCACCGCCGCCCATTAAACAGTTATCATACTGTCTGATCTGAGTACGAAATTCGTTTGGCCTGATACAGCATTGAACAATGACTGAATTCTAAGGTGTGTATGACCTTGGAGAAACCCATGAACAAATGGTACAAACACACGTACATGTTCGGATCTCAAAAGGGATTCGATCTCATGGTTCCAGGAGTGCAATTCTGCGCCCCCAATTGTGAGACTTTAGACGACCGTGTATTACATGCATTACAGATCATTGTACTCTACACCTGTCTTACAATATCGTTGATATCTGTCAACGTTTTATGACTGTGTTACTTAATCGTATTTCCGGAGTCCGTGAGAGGAGAATTTAAAGAATATTTCTACAAGTGGTCCAAGCCCGTACCCATTCACAAGCACGCCTTGTTTGATTTCAGTACCAAAGTACAAGTGTTTTACGGTCGGTTGTTGAGTATTTCTGGTAAGGAGAAAAAGAGCATATTCAAATCTTTGGGTGATACACCTAGTACTAACTGGTTTAGTTATGACAATAATGACAGTGAATGTAACATAAGTACTTGTTGTAAATGTCCTTTGGTCTGAGGTAATCATCTGACTCCTGTCGTACTGCGTGACGGTGTGCTGAACTGTGACAGTGTATGTTGTTCCTGAAGACAGGGGCTGGATGTTGTAGCTCTTCTGGTCTGTAGTGTAGGATATTGGCGATCCTGAAGACCACGTTACTGTATAGCTGGATGTGTACCCTTCAGTGACACCGGTATGGGTCCAGGTGATGTCAATATAACCTGTTCCTATAGTTGCTGGATCTGTGATGACTGGTTTTAGGACGTTTACTGAAAGTATACATATTAAAATTGAAAGCAGACATCTGCAAGATTATTGGCTATAAAGGTTTATACAAGTAGTTCTTAGTATAATGATAATCATACACTGACGGGCAAAAGAAACTATACCAATACAAATTTGTCTCTGTGAAAATATAACAAGAAGAAATGTCACAAGCTATGTAATTCATTTTTCAACCACTCATTTGTCAATGGATATTCAAATGTACAGCATTTGGGACTGACATTAGAAATGTACAGAAGAAGGTCTGATTTGTAAATTTGCAGTTAGTTAAGAAACTTATTGGAGCTTGTTGAAATGATCAGATCAGATCAGATCAGAGGAGTCATTATTAGACACAATTCAATGTCAGTAACGGGTGTGTCCTCCATATGCATCGATGCATGCTTGAACACGACGTCTAACAGAGTTAATCAATCGCCGAAAAACGTTGTTTCTAATGGCCTTCTACTCCACTATCAATGCATTTACTAAGTCATGACGATTTGCAGGTGGTGGCTTACATGAACGAGTTTAGTAAAAATCATCATACCTTTATCAAACAAAAAGCAAAGTATTTCAGCACTGCACACACATATATACATCTAGTATGGATTTACAAAGACAACGTTAGGGTGCATGAATGGACCAAACAGCAACAGCAGTGGGTATTTGTGATCAACATAGCAAAACAACGTCAATCAGACCAGGATGCAAAAGAGCTAAGACCTGGATCTGACGCCAGTGTAAAATTTGCATAGGGGCGGTGTAATCAGGCAACACTAGTTTTAACAAACAAAATAATTTACAAATCAATGTTATCAAATCAATTAACAATCATGTTGAAAACAGTAGCTAAAATAGAAGCTCCATCGCACGGTCAATTTTGGAAAATGTAACGTCAGAAAGATATAGACGCAGATTTGACGCTGTCTGTATTTCTTTTGAATGCATAAAGAACTTAATCCTGAAAAGGCAAATCATATCATTCGATGATCCCATTAGTCTTAGCACTAATTTTGAATGACTGTAATGGTATTCTGAACATTGGCATAAGTGAACATGAAATTATATATACCATACGACTACCAAGTTATAGAGTGAGTGAGTGAACTAAAATTGAACTCATTTTAATCATAGATGACAGGACAAAATTTAATAGGCTATAGATCTCCAACGACTGAAGGTAGAACACCATAATATGGACGCTAAGTTATAGAAAGGCATGCGACCAGCAAAAAAACACTGTTAATATATGTATATTAAATCTTTTTTCTTTTGTGTGTCAGACCATGAATAAAATATTTGATAAAGGGATTTTCCTTGAAGAATGATTGAATGATATAAATCCCTTGTCTACATACGGAAAGGAAATCCACAAGACCCTGGACATTTCCGACCCACAAGTACTATAAGTTACCTTGGGAAATTATTCACCAGTTTAAACGAGTATACTGCAGTAATCATATTCTATGAGAATCACATTCAGGTTGTTGGCACTAAACAAATGGCTTGATTGATTTTTCAGAAAGCTTTTGGCTATGTTTGGCGCGTACGTGTTTGGAAAACTTTCTTATCACAAAGTACTGATGGCAACTCAATAGAATTATTGTTAACACGTACGATGGTAATCATTTACGTATGTATTCAAGTGATGTATACTCTGAACGGTTTCCCTGCCCTATTTTCAAGACTTGGAACCGCCGTTACATTCTAAAATGTCCTGATCACTCTCCAGACTCTTAGATATGTCTTAAACTTATTACTTCAGTATCATTTCTTTCAAAACATTTTTCATATGAAATTGCAATCAAGAATAGACAAATCTGTGGAAGCCGTTATCAGATTGTACTGGCAATGTCACATACATTCTGTCATCCTGTGTATGATTAACTGTATATGTCTACCTCTTATGCCGATTATCCATGAATGAGCGCACTAAAAGTGCTGTTCTTTGAGCATATACACGTCTTTGGTCATAAAACGTCATCACCTACATCTATACTGAGTCAAAAATGTAACTTCACATTCTTTCTTCGGGCACCATAAAAGAACAAGAGATGGTAAGATGGTTAAATTGTTATTATTTCATTCCTGAGATCTGTGTGATGTACTTGATACACTGACATTGCCACAATTAGTTCCATTAGGCTACACCGCCATTCCAAAAGATGGGTGTTCAGAATGTCAAGTCACAAGAATAAATGGCCAGTCCAAGACGTTGATTCCAGCGTTTTGAAGGAAATTTCGTGTCAACATCGGTGTCAACATCAGCATTATCATACTGGAACTGTAGACCTGGGCCATGAGCCGCCATGAAAGGAACAAGTTGAGCACCTGGTCGCGGTAAGTAGCAGCTGTGAGGTTTCTGTGGATTACCAGAAGTCGGGAACGGTCGTTCCCAAAGAAAGCACCCAACACCATCCACCATCCGCCCACGAATCAGTCGACTTCCTGTACACAACATTGGGCATACCATGCACGACGTCTTCTCGAGACGCTGTCGTCCGCGAATCTGAGGGTAAACTTGGATTCATCGGAAAAGACGAGTCGATTCCAGTCTCTCTTGGTCCATCGGGCTCACAGCAGACGTTGACGTTGATGGAACGGCGTCAATAATGGGTCATGATATGGACGTCGAAAACGGAGACTGGCAGCCCGCAACCGATTTCGAATGGTCTGTGAGGACAGTCGTCCTCTAAACAGTTGCCAGTTTATTGTAGACGACCTCGCAAGTCATACACAGCACGACGGCCGCATCCCATTGCTCTTGCGACGTCAATAACTGATCTTCCCGCTTGCAGCAAGCCAAAGGCACGTTCACGATGCACATTTGACAATCGTGGCATTTAAAGTATCGTTAGAACTGTGGTTTAAAACTGTTTTTTTTTTTTTTAATTTTTGAGGCCAATGGAAATACGTGCAAATGAAGAAAACGGCGATGCGAAGATCACGTGATCGACTGCACGTGCAAAACCTGATTTGGCAATAACGTCATTTGCACGACGAATGGATGGGCGTGAGTGGGTTTTGCTAACGTTTTTTCTAGAGTCGAAAGATAACGATCCCATTTCGGATACATAGATGTATCATCAGAGAAACAATATTCATTATTTTTAAAAATTACATTTGTGAAGTTTCTTTTTTGACTCAGTACACATTGGAATGAAATCACGCAGGACAGCCTGTTACAGCAGCCACATGAACAGAACAGAACAGAACCTTCCTTACAGTAGCGGGCGCTCAAGCAGATCATGCTCGTTACTTATTTGTTGCAGTGTGAAGTTCACCTTCGGGGTTTATGGAATGTCATGCAATATTTTTTAGCTAAATAACACACAGACATATACTTCAGGACATAAGTCTGTGAGATACCGTCAGTTCCGGATTTTGCAGCATTCGTGAAACTGTGAAAGAAACGGGATAAATATGGTTTTGGCAAAAAGCGGTTGGTGGATTTCATTTACTTGTTTGGTAAGTGCCTGTGTTATGACGGCAGTGATGTCGGACATATGTTGGCGTTTGTCTGCCCTTTGTCAAGGCACAAATCGCTGCCTTTCCAAAAGGCAGACAAACGCCAACAAATGTCCTCACGTTGGTGAGGGAAATGTCGATGAATATCGATGACAGAAAAGTTAATATGGCACTTCTGTAACCATGTTTGCTTCACTTTTAGTAGTGTTTTTTTTCACTGAGAAAATTAGTTGTTTGTCAATGCACATTTCTAACATACTTTTGACACCGTCATTTGTAAAGTAAGGAAAATTCCTTTGATTTATCTCTCACTTCATGACCTCATAACCAAGATGTAAAAATAGTTACGACAGGCGATCAGATGTCAAAACCACGTTGTCTATTGGCTTCACTATACCCATTGATGTTCGTGCCCATTATGCCACGAAAACAAATTTAAACAAATCTGAAACTATCATTTCCAAATCTTCCCTATCTTCTGCTTTTATGGAACTTGTCTGATCTGTCGTCCATTGAGGTGATGACATGAAATGCATATTCACACCAAGGTCAAAGTCAAACCAGGGTGTGTGGATGGCCAATATGTATAGTGACATAGTTCAGTGGAATCAAATGAACCTCAGTGGGCATCATATAACCCAGTGACCGAAGCAAGCTGACCAAAGCCTGTTTCACGAGGTTAGCCACGATCGGCCTATTCCAAGCATCTGCACCTGGGCATTTACCTAAGGTATTCCCCCGAAATGTAGGATCTTTTTGTTTGAGTGGGTTAGTTAATATTTAACGTCAGATCGGCAATATTTCAGCCATATGGTGACGAAAACATATTTCACATTGAAATGGAACATGTGTATCATAGCCCTGTCGACGAAGGACAGTAAAACAACTAGAATATAACAATTTAAATTAAAACTAGCAAAAAAAGTTAAAACCAATAGCACTATTTGGACAATACAGTGCAAAACAGGTTATAGATCATCAACAACTGAAAGTAGATCACCATACTAAGGTTCATAGGGACTTACAGTATTTTCGCTATCTGCATGAACCCTAGCTAGATTGACACCACCCCTTCTGCTGCTGGCGATTGTTAAAATATTAAGCCAATATTAAAAATACAAATATAATGCGACAAAGCCTGTTTCACGAGGTTAGCCACGATCGGCCTATTCCAAGCATCTGCACCTGGGCACTTACCTAAGGTATTCCCCCGAAATGTAGGATCTTTTTGTTTGAGTGGGTTAGTTAATATTTAACGTCAGATCGGCAATATTTCAGCCATATGGTGACAAAAACATATTTCACATTGAAATGGAACATGTGTATCATAGCCCTGTCGACGAAGGACAGTAAAACAACTAGAATATAACAATTTAAATTAAAACTAGCAAAAAAAGTTAAAACCAATAGCACTATTTGGACAATACAGTGCAAAACAGGTTATAGATCATCAACAACTGAAAGTAGATCACCATACTAAGGTTCATAGGGACTTACAGTATTTTCGCTATCTGCATGAACCCTAGCTAGATTGACACCACCCCTTCTGCTGCTGGCGATTGTTAAAATATTAAGCCAATATTAAAAATACAAATATAATGCGACAAAGCCTGTTTCACGAGGTTAGTCACGATCGGCCTATTCCAAGCAACTGCACCTGGGCACTTACCTAAGGTATTCCCCCGAAATGTAGGATCTTTTTGTTTGAGTGGGTTAGTTAATATTTAACGTCAGATCGACAATATTTCAGCCATATGGTGACGAAAACATATTTCACATTGAAATGGAACATGTGTATCATAGCCCTGTCGACGAAGGACAGTAAAACAACTAGAATATAACAATTTAAATTAAAACTAGCAAAAAAAGTTAAAACCAATAGCACTATTTGGACAATACAGTGCAAAACAGGTTATAGATCATCAACAACTGAAAGTAGATCACCATACTAAGGTTCATAGGGACTTACAGTATTTTCGCTATCTGCATGAACCCTAGCTAGATTGACACCACCCCTTCTGCTGCTGGCGATTGTTAAAATATTAAGCCAATATTAAAAATACAAATATAATGCGACAAAGCCTGTTTCACGAGGTTAGCCACGATCGGCCTATTCCAAGCATCTGCACCTGGGCACTTACCTAAGGTATTCCCCCGAAATGTAGGATCTTTTTGTTTGAGTGGGTTAGTTAATATTTAACGTCAGATCGGCAATATTTCAGCCATATGGTGACGAAAACATATTTCACATTGAAATGGAACATGTGTATCATAACCCTGTCGACGAAGGACAGTAAAACAACTAGAATATAACAATTTAAATTAAAACTAGCAAAAAAAGTTAAAACCAATAGCACTATTTGGACAATACAGTGCAAAACAGGTTATAGATCATCAACAACTGAAAGTAGATCACCATACTAAGGTTCATAGGGACTTACAGTATTTTCGCTATCTGCATGAACCCTAGCTAGATTGACACCACCCCTTCTGCTGCTGGCGATTGTTAAAATATTAAGCCAATATTAAAAATACAAATATACTGCGATTAAAGGTATGTAAATCGACCTGGAATTGTAGTGACTTACTTATCGTCTCAGGAGGACAATAGTTGTGTGTGTGTGTGTGTGTGTGTGTGTGTGTGTGTGTGTGTGTGTGTGTGTGTGTGTGTGTGTGTGTGTGTGACAGCAAGACAATACTGTCCCTACAATTTTGACTACTTGTTGCTTTGAAATAGACTGAAAAATGCATGTGAGAGATTTACAATATTCATGTCATCACTGATACAGGTTAAGTAGAAATGAAACACAAATGTTAATATGTTAAGCTAAACTCCTACAAGTATTATTCTAAACACTGATTACTAGACTTGCTTCGTACATGACAATCACGTTTGACTGGTTGCCGGAACAATGATGGAACATCTTTATGGCATTTTAGATGGTGTAGTGTGTTATTTAAAGTCCTCCAAATAATGTACATGCATTCCTATTTACTTTTATAAAAACTGCAGCGGATAGGACTAAATTGGTGTGAAGCCGTACAGAAAGATATAGTGATCAGATCAGGGAATTTGTAGTATAAATATTTCCATTTGATAACTTGTATCCTATTTAATAGCTGAAAAGAAGTTAGAAGTCAAATTGTGATTGATTTTAGCAAACAATCAAGATTGATTGTATTGCATAAAATATGAACATCTCTCATCAGCCTTCCATACGGAGTCCGCTCATTGTCATTCCCAACCTTCTGTCAAAGAAGGCTCGATGCTATATGATTAAGTTTTTCCGAATACGTGGTGTCATTTCTCACTCTCAGTGATGCGGTATCAAAATACTCTGTGTTTCTGCATTTTATGCCCAGTTAATAGTTGAGATTGAATATACCCTGTCTGTGACGTGAATGGGTAAATGAAAAGTCACCTTACTGGTGCACATTTGTTTCTCACCATTAACATGTTATTGAGTTACATGATATTGTAGTATTACAGTATACAGTGTGACCTCCAAGATCACAAGATCAGAAAATCACATTATTGTTTTCTTTTATGAAAAGCCAGTCTAAGCCTTCGAAAATCGCGCTGATTTTCTTAAGGTTATTTGTAGCTTTAAAATCAAGTTACCCTTAAAGTGCTTAATCTGCTCTAAACCTCTAACTAGGTGTGAGCACTACATAACTTACAGATGTTGCATATATGACGCGTGGTACACTTTGGTGGAATTCTCCCAGTTAGATAATGAATATCTTAGCTGGGAAAGCCAGGTAAATTGATCAACTTCACAATATATATCATATCTTAATTTAACCCTTTAAATAAGAGTATTGACAGTCAAATAGAAACTGGATATTCGTATGATGTGAAAAATACACTAGACGACTTCAAAAACACAAAAGTGTTTACTTTGATCTATTTCTACACCAACACTACATTAGATAAATTACGCTACCACAGGCGGAGGGCATTCTCCATATGTCTGCATCTAGGTAAACGAATTAAGATACTTACTGTCCGTACAAGATGATGCTGATAATGGTTTGTATGTCCCATTCGTACACAAACATCTGCTCTTTGTTGACAGTGTAGTCTGCACACAGTCGATGTTCTGGTCGGAGATGTCGCACTGAGTCCGGACAGTACATTCTCCACCAAAGACTTGCTCTGAAAGTGACGAGTGATATCAATACAGCAGTGATTGAACAACAGCGAATTTGCTATAAAGTAAGTTCCTAACTCACAAAAGTGAGTGCGTTTGGTTTTACCCCGCATTTAGAAATATTCCCGTAATATCACGGCGGGGAACACAGAAACATGCTTCACCTTATCACACATTGTACCCATGAGAGGAATCTAACGAATGTTTTAGGAACCAGGCTACCCCACCGCCCCTCTCTTACAAGAATCTGCGAATGGAATTATTAGACGTGCCAAAATGATCTATGGTAAAGGGTTGCAGAATAGTTGAAAGTGCCTCGCACTAATCTAAATCAAACGATCTAACAGCTATACTGCAGCCGTCAGTGTCATAAACCCAATATAACAGCTATTGAGTGACGTGGCATCCTTTAGCAAACATGCTTCAGCTCTGAGACACAACAACAGTTTAGTAGGGATATAAGGACGGTCACAGGCGAGGTGTAGCCTTGAGGTTAATTCGTTCGATCATCAAGAAGATTACCCTCCATCGATTCCTCACATGGGTACAATGTGTGAGACCCTTTTCTGGACAGTTGTTTGTGCTAATATTGCTGGAACATTTCTGAGAGACCTAAAATCTCACTCACACAGGAAACTGCTACTATTTCACTTCCTCTTATGAGTATTGGCTCTTTCTTTATAGCACTGATATATTCATTGATATGTCTACGAGTCACACTTCACACGAGTCAAAAGCGTTATTGCTATCACAGTTTTGTCACATCGATGTTCAACAGGCAGCTGGATGATGCCCAAGCATACGACAAATACTAGCGATAACAGAAAGCACCATCGGTGCTGTACATGCATAATCACCTGATAACGTCAACTGTGCCTCAGCACTTGCTGACCCCCTATGAACTGCCAGAATTCATACTGAGTTATGATAAATGGTCAAATTGGAGGAGAAGCGATGTTTCCCGACAACTACATGTATTAAGAATTCAAGAAATGACTAATTAACTGACAGGTTGTGAATACAAAATGCTATGTTTTGGTGGGATAAAACTCATGACTGTACGACAGAAATGCATCAAACTTAGTACTTGTTGTAAATGTCTTTGGGTCTGAGGTAATCGTTTGACTCCTGCCGTGCAGTGTGATGATAAGTCCAACTGTGACAGTATATGTTGTTCTTGGAGACAGAGACGTGATGTTGTAGCTCTTCTGGTTTGCAGTAACAGATGCTGGAGACCCTTGAGTTCCTGGAGTCCACGTTACTGAATAACTGGGTGTGTACCCTCCAGTGACATCTGGGTGAGTCCAGTTGGTATCAATATTACCTGTTCCTACATTTGGTGGGTCGTTGATGGTTGGTTTTAGTTCGCTTGCTGAAAATATTCACGATTACATTGATAAGTGAAAGCCAACTAGCATCTTCAATAATTGTCCTCAAAGGGTTTATTGGTTATAAAGGATTAGAAATGTGTGTCTTCGGAAAGTGATACACCTTGGTTTGATTAGTAGTATATCTGAATATAGACACATTCAGATGGATGTCTTGGTAAACCGAGTGACTCATGATATTACATACTCTTGTGTGGATGTAATTAACAACACTTCACTAGTCAAACTATCACCACTTGTACCTCAGTTATAACATATTGCAAATGAAGTCTTTATGCATTAATATTATTGATCAATCTAATTACCAAGAAATGTTAACACATTGAAAATTGGCGTTTGCTTTACTTGTGCAATTGCCATTAATAAACGGTGCTCTCGTGAAGGGAGGTTATTGAGAACAGGTCTGATTTGGGAAAGACGTTCAGGTAGATGCGACTGGGGTACTAAGCAGGCAGTAGAGGTACTGTGTTCCTCCCACATTCCCTGGTATGGAGACTTAACATTGGCGACTCATGATCTCTAGCCTAGTTACACAGTAAGTTTAGAACGATTTCTGTGAAAATCTAGACGTTTTGCTGCACTTTGTTTTATACTGTTTACGATAAATGTATACATCTTATAGTAACGGAATAGCTTATATGCAGCCGATGGAATTTTACATCAACCCAGTCACTTAAATGACAAGGACATGTTGTGCCCCTTCTAACAGAAACGAAATCTTCATGGCGTAACATCAGTGTGGCACATGTGCATGTGTAACTGCATTGAATGTACAACAGTGTGATGAATGACAACGTCTATTGACTTATCAAACACACATATTTGCCAATCAAAGTAAATGTCACGTTGCATGCAAAGTATCAAAGGTCACCTTTTTATGAAAAAGGAAAACTTTTGGGCACGAACCCATTTACGCCATGTCGTTTATTTCGGATGCAATTCCTGTATCTTTGCTCATTCATTTTGTGTTTTACCATCACAACTGTATGTACATTATTTTAGGAAATTTAAGAGTTCTTTCACAACTTATAGCTTGGCATAATGAAGGACCGAAAAGCGACAAAACCGACGTTCTAGTAACATGTTTCGAGGTGGAAAAGTATGGAGAAAATCAGCACACTCAAAACCGATAAAAATAATTTTATATTAACGTCTATGAACCTAATTGAATATATGATATAAACCTGAGATCTGAGTGTACTTCCCTAAGTTTCGTTGACGGAGAAATTCAATGTTACGGAAGAACTAATACTTAACACTTACTTTCAACGCAAGATTGTGGGCTTTTATTAGGCCTATACCATCCATCCTTACAGAGACACTTCTTGTCTGATCCAGCCGGTATACAGTCAATGTTGGTGTCTGAGGTCGTGTTACACTGGGATGTATCAGTACATACATCGCCGAATGCTTGTTCTGAAATGTCCAGTTGCATTCAGCACATTCAATTATGAACTGTCTGCAAAAATCCATGACACAAATAATACAGAACACAGAAATTCAAATTATCATAAACGAGATTTCTATATATTTTCCATGCGCCATAACCTTGCGATAATTCTAATATTTTACAGTATGTATTTACTTTTGGCAACGTTTCACGTTTTGTAACAAACATATTTTTTTCAAATAGTGCTACTTGCTGAGTAATCAAAACCTGTAAGGAAAAAATCAGCTCATCTCCCTATTGATATGTGATACCAAATTCAGCTGTATATGTAAAATCAAATGTATATGTAGTTTTCACATATCTGATGACATGCTCTATTTCAGTTTTAGAGAACCAGTGTATGGTATAAACAATGAAGAGATATTTATAGAGGTAGGTACAAGTAGACAAACCCAAACCCAAACACACACGCACATTCAACACACATGTATCTTGTAAGATGGAAGAATGGTTCAAGAAGAGGGTTGGTACAGGATGCAAGCTTTAAGTCATTTGGATGGGAATAATAGTTCGGCAGGTACAGAACATCGAAGACAATAAGAACGTAGGTATGGCATGTTGGCGAGTTAATTCATGTTAAACCTTCCGTATGCATGCCTCAAATTTCGCCTTACACCACTTGTAGAAGAGCCTTGTGAAGTTTTATATAATTGTATATGGGCTGCTATATCTTCCATGCTTTAAATATCCGCCTTGAAGCACTTGTATAAGTACTTTGTCAGAATATGTGTTACTGTTTATGGTGCATGTTGTACACAGGGCTGACAGCCCACACCATCGTACCGAAATAAAAAACAACTCATGTAACCTTTCATCAATATCGAGGTGTCATCTCACTTGAATTCAAATAGCAACACTATGTCATTATATGTGTTGTGCATATCACTTGAAAATAGACTATTTCTAATAAATGAAGAGTGTAGAAATACCACCATTTGAATTCTAAGCTTCTCATCGTTTTCAACAAATTTACTATATAATATAATGCCCGTATTTTCTCCCTTCTATGCGATGCACATTTGTAATTATCCATTTGTTATGAATCCTTTGACGCAAGTAAGTCGACGTCTATTGAAACCAGTTGTAAACAGCATTTAACATGTTCAGTGACATGTTAGACCCGACTGATTCTATATAAAAGCTAATGCTATCGACATCTGTAGGAAACCGATGCTAAAGGCATAATGAGTGACAATATCGTGATCATATGTTTATGAATCACCATCGAACTGTAACACTTGTCACAAGCACACACGAAGGCCTGACAACTGTCCATCCTAAACAAGACTGTGTTGTAGAGGTCAAAGCAGTAGATTCCATCAGATAATTATTCTCCGCAAGTCAATCATAAAGTTTTCTAAGCTTTTATTCAGGTATGTTAACCTTACGAACGCTCTGTCTGACGCTCTTTCTATTTTGTAGTGAGTGCCAGAAGATACACATAAGCCGAATCCATTACATATTGAATTGTTGTTAGTACACTGTGTAAGGTTTTCACTTCAACTCCGAAATCCACCGATAAAGGATAAAGTGCCTGGGGCTACCGCAGATAGAAAAAATAGTCTTCGTACAAGCAAGGTGGTAAGCAAGGTGATCAGAGACGAGAAATTCAAGGGAACTGGAACACAGATATTATCAAATTTGAGGAGGCTAAAAACGTCTGAAACATTACTCTGAGTGCAGGTGTCGTTGGTTGCGTCATGGTAGTGAGTGCCATCACATGCACATATGCTGGATACATTGCAAATTGCATTTGTGGTAAAACACTGTGTAGTGTTGTCACAGGTACCTCCGTAAACCACTTCTGATATTAAATATGTCCATACAACTCAATATACTTCATTTTTTGTATTTGTTATACACATTCTGACAGATTGATGTACTTCACTGTATATATTCCCTTCGTGTTTGCTGCTCAACCTAGGGCTAACATGTAGTCGAGGTCACTTTTTCTTTCATTTAACAGAGAGAGCTAATAGGCTTTAAAATCATTCTAAGTATCTAGTCATTACTTTTAGAATATAATTTTAAAATATTGTATCTTCAGTAAATACAGTTTTCTGACTAGGATGTCTGAAATGCAGAAAATCCAAACATTAATCCTGAAAACAGAATGTAAAGTAAATACTCCAGTTTGATGATTAGGTATACAGTTCCTGAAAGGGAACGAAAACACACATTAGTTGTTGCGGTAAGGTAACTAAAAGGTATCTAAGCATCCACGAACTATTATGTATGATTACGGACATACCGAAATGTTTTTTACACAGATAGATATATACCTAATTACCAAAGAAGTACCATTGACTACTGACTGCATAAACATTATTCATATATATGCAATAGTCATTCAAAGGGCAGTTCAAGTGTAATTTGGTTATTCTTTAATTCCTTATGTACTAAAATGTTCATCATAACAAATCATTGACAGAACCCCATACGTGTACTTGATATCAAGATGAAAAACTGCATTAATGATGGCCAAATGCATTGGGGATGCTGAGGCATAAGTATACCAAAGACTGCCCCAACTGAATTAGCGTTACGGATTTTTGTTATCGCGCTGTACGCGTAAGAACATTTAATTCCAGATATTTCCGTCGGGAGATGCCCGCTTAAACTAACCATGGCTGTACAACACTTGTACAAACGACTATTAGCAAAACAGTGAAGCATCGCTTCGTTGTAGTGAATGATAAAATCAAAAGAACGGTTTGTGTTACACGAGGTACTGAATGAACATTTGCCAAGAAGGGTGAGTGAGTTAAAGTGTACAGTCACTTTGGCAATATTTCAGTCATATCGTGACTTAAAAGGGTCATATTCAAATAATCAATAAAATACAAATCTTAAAATTCTGCCTGCGAAGGACAGTAAAAGAACTAGAATATCACAGTTAGAGATTTTGAATGCCATTTTGAATGCCATATTTTAAACGTAGTACGGGCAGGTCTAATAACAGAACATTTATATGTATTTACTATGTGCGACGCAGAGACGGATAACGTGCATGGCGCTACTAGTGATAGAAGGAGTATCCTCTATGCGAGCTGGGTGGTAAGCAAGGTGACCAGAGACGGGAATGGCACTGGAACTGGAAGACAGCTGTTTTGAAATCCTAGTTTAAGGAGGCTAAACAGTAAGGTCTGAAACATTACTCTGAGTGCAGGTGTCGTTGGTTGCGTCGTGGTAGTGAGTGTCATCACATGCACATATGGTGGATCCATTACAACTTGCATTTGTGGTAACACACTGAGTACTGTCATCACAGTTACCTCCGTAAACCACTTCTGAAATTAAATATGTGGAAACAATTCAATATACTTCATGCTTTGTATTGGTTATGCATATCACGACAGCCTCACGTACGTAATTCAGATAACTCCGTAAACTACTTCTGAAATTGAATATGTGAATGCAATACTTTATAGATCAAGCTTTGCAGTCTGATGAATGGCATGATAGCTTGATGGAGTTGACAGTTTGATGTCTCTGAGCTCCCTTTGTTGCTGACACTGTATCATATGTTGCTGAGTTGACGTTACCTTTCAACTCACAGAGAGAACTAACTGCATAGGCTTTAAAGTCATTCCAAATAATAAGCCATTACTTTTAAAGGATAAAATGGTAAGTGTAGTATATTCTGTAAATAGGGTTTCTAGAGACAAATGTCTGCAATGTGATACCTAAACACAAACATTAATCATCAAAACACAATGCACACGAATTCTACAAATTCGGTGATTAGATAAACGTACGCAGTTTATCTAATCGAACGACAACATGGGTTAGTCGTTCTATTTAGCTAACTAAAATCGTTTGAAGTTATTGAACACCGAGAATCTATGGTGACTGACGGAACATCTGGAGTCAAATCTATCTGGATCATACTCTTACTACATGCCAAAGAAATACTCTTCACTATTAACTGCATAGACAATTGCTCATGTACATTTAGTTGCAACAGAGGCATTCGGGGTGCCATTCGAGTATACTTTGGTGATTCACTAGTCCCATATTTTCTAAAGCTTTCATCATAACAAATCTTTGACAACATCTCACACATGAACGTGGTATCACGATAAAGACATTAACGTTGTACATAACAACTATTCGTGTTGATAAAAGCGAGGATGGTGCGGTTCAGATATTGAAAAATAGTATAGAGGATGATAGTGCAAATATATGTCACAGATTGCTCACACAGAAATAGCATTACCGACTATTTCTGATTATGCTGTATATGTAATAACATTTCATTCCCGATATATCTTATGGTGAGAGGGCTGCAGAAAATGGCTATTGCAGTACAACAGGTGTACACAAGTACAAGAGGTTGGTAATTCACCTGACGTTCTTAATACAGAGGCCTCTGTAAGCCACCTCTGAAACTGAACATCTAAATACAACACTTTATAGATCATGGTTTGCATTCTGATGACTGTCATGACAGCCTGACGTACTTAACAGTACGTGTTCCCTGAGCTTCGTTTGTTGTTGACACTATGGTTGATATGTTGCTGAGCTGAATTTACCCTTCAACTCACAGAGAAAAATATGTGCACACGCTTTAAGGTTGTTCTAAATGAACTACGAGTCATTACTGGAAAAGGTAATATATATTGTGTACATAAGACTCTCGAGACAAATATCTGAAAAGCGAAAAACCCAAAACAATAACCCCCAAAGCACAATACACAATAATTCTCAAATTCAGTGGTGAGGTAAATGTATGTAGTTTCTAGAATGGAAGGCATCGGTTAGTTGCTGTTCTATCCTAACTAAACACATGTGAAGGCAATGAATAACTACTATCTGTCATGACTGACGTGACATCTGGAGTGAAATCTACCTGCACAACGCTCCTACTAGATAGGAAAGGAGTACCACTCACGATCAACTCCATAAACAATAGTTCATGTACATCTAATTACAATGGGGATATTTAGTGTGCAAATCAAGTATATACTGGTTATGCACTTGTCCCTTGTTCACCTAAACATTCATCATAGCAAAATGATTAACAAAATCACATACTTGGTATTAAGATGGAAAGGGCGGTTTAAGAAAAAAACTAGTGTTGACCTTTTCGGTTCTGACCAATATGGGCCATGATACAGGAAGAATGGATGTTTCGGGTGATGGAAAAATGCAAAATAGGATAACGCTGCAAATGTTCGCCAACGATTGCCCAACTAAACTAAAGTTAGCGACTCTTTCTGATCATGCTGTAAGCCATTGCAGAGTTCCAGTTCATTTCTTATCTCTTATGTCTTGTGAAGGACAGGCCTAGAGAAAGTGGCCATTGCAGTACAGCAGCTATGCAAAAGACAGTTGGTCAAGACTTGTTCCGGTAGTAAAGGCAAATCTAATAATACAGCATACATCTGCATATATTATGTGGTATGCCAAGAAGGATAAAGTGCATGGAATAGTAATAGAAGAAAGAAACAAGGTGGTAAACAAGGTGACATGAGATGGGCGATTCAGTGGAAGTAGAACGTGTGTCTAGTTTGAGGAAGTTAAATATTAAGGTCGGAAACATTACTCTGAGTGCAGGTGTATAGATAGGGACTAGGTAAACGTATACAGTTCCTACAATGGAAAGAAAAATAGTGGTTAGTTGTCCATACAGGTTGTGACCACTAGTGGCTTTAATAAAGCGAGGATGGGCTGGTCCAGATTTTGGTAAACAGTATGGAGGAGTTTGCTGCAAATGTTCATAGAAAACTGCCCAAACTAAATTAGCATCAAATCAAGATCTTGTACCATGCATTTTTTTTTCAAGACGACAGAAGTAACTATGCCCCCATTATCCATCAGTATGTACCATTGCGTTATTAGTCGTTCTGTTTGTTTGAGTATACAGTTCACTTGAAAAACATTATGGTCGCTTTGAAAAATGAACATTTCAATGGACCATTGAATACCCTTTGTTGACATTCACATGATATACTTTGAACGTATTAAAGACTAACATAACATTTATGTGCATTTACTATGAGGCGTGTTAAGAAGGATAAAGTGCTAGGCGCTACCTCTGATAAAGAGAAACACACGTCGTAAAAAAACAAGGTGGCAAGCAAGGTAACCAGAGATGGGCAATTCACTAGACGTGTCTACTATGAAGTATAGTTTGAGGAGGTTAAACACAAACGTCAGAAACATTACTCTGAGCGCAGGCATCACTGGTTGTGTTGTAGTAGTTAGTGTCAGCGCATCCACACATGCCGTTTCCAGTACAAATTGCATTGCTGGTGTTACACTGTGTACTGTTAAAACAGTGAGCTCCGTAAACCACTTCTGAAATTGAACATGTATTTACAGTGCTATATAAATGATGGTTTGCATCATCATGAATATCAGGACAGCCTGATGTACTTAAACAGTGCGTGTTAACTGAGCTCCATGTGTTGCTCACACTATGATTGATACATTGCCGAGTTGAAGAGAGACGTAAGAAATGATGTCTTTAAAGACATTCAGTATCTCTAGTGATTACTTTTAAGATATAAACTGGAAAGTTTAGCATATCATGTAAACAGAGTTTCCCCGAGACAAATGTCTGAAAAGCAATACTTAAAACACAAACATTAATCCACCAAAACAACGATACACAAGAATTCGGTTATTACTTAAAAGTGCGCACGAAAATCAAGGGTTAGTTGTTGACTTAAGCCAACTTAACTCATTTGAGAGTACTAAATAACTAGATCTATCTGACTAGCAATATTTCTGGAGTGACATCTGCCTACATTATGGAATTACGAGATACGAAAGAAGCACCTCTCAATATCAATCGCATAAACAATGGTTCATATATATATATATATATATATATATATATATATATATATATACTGAACATCATTGAAAACGCACCACCCCTAAAATTGTGGATTTCTAAGAGCAGAAGTGAACAATCTATGTAAATTTGTATAGACCAATGTTTGATAAAGAAAAGAAGCTAAAAACAATCAAGCAAAACAGTGAAGATTTAATGCAGCTGACAATGAAATAAAGATGGGGTCAAAATGGAAAGTCAGTAGCGTGTATGACCCCCGTTAGCAGCAACACAAGCTGTGCAACGTCTCCTCATTGAACGGATAAGTCTCTGAATAAAGTCCTGAGGCACTGCATTCCACTCTTGCTGCAAGGCATTGTCGAGTTCCCCAAGGTTGTTGATCTGCGGACGACGTGCGAGGCGTTGGCCGATGTAATCCCACAAGTGTTCGATGGGTGACAAATCTGGTGACAATGCAGGCCAATGAAGTAGAGGAATGTTGTTGTTAGCCAGATACTGTATCGAAACACGTGCAGTGTGGGCTCGTGCATTGTCATGTTGAAATGTGTGCAGCTCTTGATGCTGGTGAAAGAAGGGAACGACGTTGTTCTGAAGAATGTTGTCACGGTAGTAAACGGCATTCACTCTGCCACGACAAACAATCAGAGCGGTTCTGTGGTGATAACTTATCCCCCCCCCCACACCATAATGCTGCCTCCACCCCACCGATCGGTTTGCACAACACAATCCTGATGATAACGTTCACCCCGTCGACGCCATACCCGTAGACGCCCGTCAGCATTTCGCAAGTGAAAACGCGACTCGTCGGAGAACACCACACCATGCCAACGTCGTAACAACCACACACGATGCTGTTCAGCCCATTGTCGGCGTCAGTTAGGATGGGTCCAACGTAAGGGCGTCGACAACGTAACCCTGCCGCACGGAGACGGCGTCGGACGGTGGAAGCGCTGATCAAACCACGTCGACCCTGGACAGCGTTGGCGGTTCTGGCAGCGGGCAAGGTTCGATCCCGAATATGGCGCCGTACAATGTCTCGATCTTGACGAGGGGCGGTAACACGTGCCTGACCTGGGCGTTGCCGGTCCCTGCTGGTTCCTGTTTGTTGGTATCTGTTAGCAAGCCTCAGAATGGTCGAATGATGACACCCAAATCGTCGTGCAATGTTTCTGCTTGAAGCGCCGACCTGCAACATACCCAAGGCCTGTTCTCGTTCCTCTGGTGACAATCTTGGCATGGCGAAAAAACTTTACTTACGAAAGTACTGCGAAAATGAGAACGGTTTTGTGCCGAAGGTCATTTATACCCCTGAACAGCATGCTTTCTGCATGCAATTTGTGCCCTTCGTGTGTGATGTGCATGAATTTTGTTGTTTTCATGTGATGTGTTCGATGATGTGTTCGAACGATCCGTTTTTTACTGTAGAGCGTTATTTACTATCTAGTGTGTTATTATCAAAATTCCCACCATTAATTTTCCATTTCCAAAAGATTCTATTGCCTTATTTCAAAATTTACAGGTGGTGCGTTTTCAATGATGTTCAGTATATATATATATATGTTTCTAATAAATACATCCCGTGTGCAATTCAAGTATTCACTTGTCCTTCATTCACCAAAAACGTGACATGGGGTTTCTACAATACAAGGCAGTTTACCGTTGTGGTACCGTTTTGTGTTCATTTTGCTTGAATATGCACTTTACAGGTCGCTTTAGAAAACAATAATCATTTCAATAAGCGATTAAATACCCTTAATTGTTATTTCGAATGCAAAGGCAAATTTGTCAAGAGAACATTTATCTGCATTTAACATGTAGCATACTAAAATATCTAAAGTGCATGTAGGTAAAGCTGATAAAAGAAATACTCTTCGTACATAGAAGGTGACAAGCAAGGTGGCAAGCTAGGTTACCAGAGGTGGGCAATTCACTAGACGTGTATGCTATCAAGTCTAGTTTGACGAGGTGAAACACTAAGGTGTGAAACATTACTCTGATTGCAAGAGTCAATGGTTGTGTTGTAGTAATAAGTGTCAGCGCATTCACACAATTTTCTGGTTTCAGAACAAATTGCGTTGGTGGTTCTACACTGTCGCATGCCATCACAGTTAGCTCCATATTCCACTTCTGAAACGGAACATATGAATACAATACCATATATAAATCATGTTATGGACTAGTCATGAATATCAAGATAGCCTTTGTGAAATTCAAGAATACTTTGCTTATTCTCTAGTCCCTCATTTCCCACTACTGACAAAACCACGCATGTGTACACGTTATCATGAGGAGGAAGGGGTTGTGTAACAATAAAAGAAACGTTGTCGATAATTCTTGTTGTTACCACTATTGGCGGTGATGCAAGCGAGGATGGGGTGTTATGGAAACCACAACTGAGGAGGAGGATGCCAGTGTCCACCAATTTAAAAATATAAGCAGAACAAATCAAAGTTTAGGCTTTTTAATATTTCATTCCAGACATATCCCGTGATGGAGAGGCCTGCACAGACTGGCCATGGAATTAGAACAAAAGACAAATAAGACAATACAGTCACGAATCGCTTCGCTGTAGCTCAAGGGTTTGCACAATACAGGGTAAGAAGAGGGTATGTATGTAAAGTATATATGTAGAGGGTATGTATCATTATTAGTGTTGTGGGATATTTATATTGCGTATATATCCACGCAACAACACCGACAGAGCCTGCAAGTTAGTCCCAAGGTTTTCTTTTTTACACCCGGTCACAAGTGGGAATCGAGACCGACACCTTTCGCTTACTATCGGCGCCTTAGTCAGCTCTCGCACCATTATACCAATATATCATGAAAGAAGATGATTCTAATACAGAGTTGTTATTGACTGTTAAAAATATCTTAACCAATAAACAGAGTCTTATCTAATCACATGTGAAGATGCACCTTTGAGAACAGCATAAGCCATAGTCAGAAGCATGTGTTGCGTTAGTTAAGAACAAGTATTTCATGCAATTTCACATGATGGGCGTCAAAGTCAGTACTTTGAATGACCACACTGGCAGTAATTTCTACTCGGCACCGCCTCGGCACAGATTGATCACCCTTCCTGCAATGCGGTGGTCAGTTGTGTCTGAGGCGGGTTTGGATGATAACGACAGTCGAGTTCATCCCATAGGTGTTCTATCGGGCTTAGATCTGATGATCGAGAAGGCAGCTGACTAGACTAGAATTGCCAAAGCAGCGGACCCTGACGCGTGCTGTATGTGAAGTAGCGTTGTCATGCTGGAACAACTCCTTCTGTCAGGTCATCGGAGGCATGTGACATGCAGGGATTTCGTTCATGCTCATGATTGGTCGGAATTTTTCTCAAACCAGGGGTCCGTTGTGCAGTCTCCACGGCTGTGACAAGACGCTGGCGCAAGTAAGCAACCCGGATGTAGCGGTCCTAGGCTTGCGCGATAATTCTTGTACATCCGCTTCTCGGGCAATCTTGGGCGGATTTGGTCGGCGGGAAACGATCCCAAATGTGAAACAATGGTGCGCCGATGAAAGTCGAAACGTCGAGCAACTGTAGACAGCAACTCCCCAGCTTCAAGTCGGCCTATGGCGATGTTTCGGCACTCAGTCGTGGCAGGGTGATTTCCACTTTTCCAGTCAAAATAGAATGACAAAATTTAACGCGTTTGCCTTTTGGTAACGATCAATGCCACGTGCTTTTCTGTTTTTACTTGCACGCGAAAAAATCATTATTGCTTAGATGTAGCATAAACTTTACATATGTAGTAAGTTAATATTCGCGAAGAGGTTTGCATATTTTTCTTTCTGATCCTGTCCCCCTCCTGTTTTGGATTGAATGATGCCTCAAAACATCTCTTTCAACACGTGCAACATGTGCAGACGTTATATGGGTGTGTTGTGAGACGCCTGCATTTGCAAATGGGACTTACCATTTTCTCGATTGAGATATGTTCTTCCATGAGTTGATAAAATCCCATACCATTACACTTACCATTACAGACCCTAACGTCACGGAAACTGTAACTGGACTCATTTGTGAACAATACTTGAGTCCAAGCCGTGTGCACAGGACGCCAAATGTGGTCAAAACTCAACTATGTCGGGCATTAGCCCCGCCAGCGGTTGCCTGTGGATCTGCCACTGGCTTGTCTGTACGAGTGAATGTTCCGAACTGCCCATACAACAAGTTGGCATCGAGTCTGAAGAAGTAGCGCCAATATCTTGTTTGTGTTGACATGAGGCGACGAATTAACGCCGAGTACGGTATGTCAAGAGTGTTGCCCTGATGTAATTATGTCTCAAGAGAGAATATGAAAACCTCTTGTAAGTCCCTAAACGTTGATTTTCAGCAAGCCGTAGGATCGTGTAATGTAAAAGAAAGATATACTTGACGCACCCTCGGTATGTCTCCTTATCATATGTCCTCAGTTACAAATGTTTAAACACGGACTGACAATTTACTTTGCGGACAAAATAAAACTCACACAAATGCCTACCATTCTTGCTTATAAATATATTTTATCTCTTAATATTTAGCGGTTGATTGTGAATGAATGAAGTTACGTATAACAAACGTCTTTTTCTCGTAACTTCTTTTTCTCCATGCCATTACTCTATGAATATCCATCAATATGAATATATTATTATATAATATATAATATATTATTTCGCTTAATAGTTACAGTGATGACACCATTTAACATACAAGCAATACTAAAATGGTGAAATTCATGTTTTTGTGTTACTTTTTAAAGACAACCCTACTGGTTGGTAAGAACATCTCATGACATGGAAGCACACTGATGTCAATACTTTTTAGGATAGGCGAACAGTCGTGATGACCGTTTGTGGCAGATGTAACAGTTTGTTGAATCCCTGTAAATGGGTGCAAGTGACCAGGTGTGCCGATATTGATCAAATACATACATTAATCTACATAATTATGTATCTATGACTATAAATTGAATACATTACTTTCCTACGCATATACGATACCTATAAATAAAAAGTAACTGACAAACAATGCTACAGTATCTTGAGGATAAAAGTCAACACTTTGTTGTTTTGTTGACATTTTGGATCATTTCAAATTCTATGTCACGACCACCGCAGCGGACTACAGACACCTCTACAGAAGACGGAGAATCTCCGACTATAAGTAGAGGGAATTTCCTTTCTATTCACATGCATTTGACGTTTTTTCACAAAATCTATGCGTTTTATTTGTCCAGCCCATTTCCTATAAAGACTACAGTAGATCATGCATAGATCCATGAAGGATCACTATCCTGCTTATTTTTGCCTGCATAATTGCGACAAATGTTACATTTTCGGGTTCCATTTCTTACTTTCCCCGTATTCTTACCACCTTGTCTCACATTTTCAGGAAAAAAATATTCGAATATGGCGGTCACTATCATTTGTAAACCACCTCTCTTTGGTATATTAATTCCGTTTTGTTACAGTCTCTCTCACAGTAAACAATCATTTTCATTGTGTAAATAGATTATGTACTTGTGTCGTTTCAACAAATAATAAGTTTTTATTGTTGAATTTATACAACTTGCATATTGCTTTTACTCATACCTAAAATAGCCGAACAAACTACGCAGTCAATTCTTAAGTGACAATTTTATGCTGGAATATTATGCTGTTTAATTACATGTAGAGGAGTTACTTGTTCTGCCATGTTTCTGTGACACTGCCACTGTTAATACAAAAAAGTGTTAATAGATGAGAACGTACGGGTAGTTGTTGCGGCAGTAGTCGTAGTAGTCGTTGAAGTGGAGTCAGTCGTTGAAGTGGAAGCATTGCTCATCTGAAAGTGGAAAGATTATTTAATGAACGCGTAAACATTGTGGCAATTCAACGACGCTATTGTAATCGCAACACCTGTTTACTGAAAGTTTGTTTAATAATGTTCATATGTTCTTGTCTGCGATCCTCCCAGGCAGAATCTACACACACACACACGCACACACACATATTTATATGTGCATATATGACATTTTCATTAGATGTCAGTGTGGCAACCAGTCTGGTAATATTCCAAGAGATTCGTGGGTACGTTTAAGTGCACAGGGTTGTGTATTGTACACAAGGGTTTTGACAACGCTGAAAACGTTGCACACAAAGTTGGATCAGGAGTCTCGGGACTTAGCCAGCTCGCCCACCACATGTTACAGGATGTTAGAGGCAGAGACACAGCTGGTATCCTCATAACGTTTCTCGTGTTATTAATGATAAACGTGATCGAGTTTTTATAGCGAAAGTGATCGAATTTAGTTTCACGCCGCTCTTAGTAATATTCCACCCTGAAGTATCTTCTCGACTGCCAGATCTCAGTCGAAGAAAACGCCAGCCTTAAAATATATTAATAAATAACATAATGTAAGCAATATCAGACTTCGGGATTTTTAAAATCTTTCGTGCAAACATCGACTTTTAAGAGACATTATTGAATTATATATTAATCTTGCCAATACGACATCGTCCTCTGCTGATTACCCAGTCACGTTGGAATTTCAGGGAACGCAATGGCTGATTTTGTTGTAAAGGCATCGCTCAACAAATCTGTGACACTCAAGTAGGTTGAAATAAGATACATGTAATAAAGCCCTACATTGCACCAACTGGGGTCGTCGGTCCAGATTTGAAAAGGTCATCATGCGACGATATCGTATTGGCCATACTAGATATGCTTGTTAAAAGGTGAAGATCCTCCCTTTTGCATCCCTTGTGATGCGAGAATAACAGCCAAGCATATCCTGCTTGACTGTGTTGAATTCCTCACCACAGGGAATATATTTTACTGTAAAAACAGTTAAGGATCTTTTTACAACTGTTAGTTCTCATGTAAATGGGTTTCATTGATGAAATCTGATCAATGTCCTCGGATGACAGGTTTATATAATTTACCATAAATTACAATATTTTGTGCACCAATTAAAGTTTAGCGTCACGATATGGCTGGAATATTGCCGACGTGACAATAAATTATAACTCACCCACTCACCCACTTTTTAATGTTCCATCAACATCAGGACAAGCTTTTCTTAAGGTACACCAGAAATGGGCTTCAGACATTTCACCTTATAGGAAATCGAACCCGAGTCTTAGGCGTGACGAGCAATCGCTTTCCACTACGCCATCGTCCTGTCAATCTTTTCAAACCTGCAGTATATGTCTTCTTTGTTTGAATAGCACAGAGACGCCCCTTTGTGTTACAGACGCCACTCCCTTCTTCATAACCAAGCAATGAACGAAATCAACTCAAAACTGTGAGAAGCGGAAACGATAAGACAGATTATTCGCAGTCTCGTATTTTCGAAACTAGTTATTAGCAAAATATTGGATGTGTCCTGGTTTCAAGTTTTGCAGAGGGTAATGGCTGGTTCTTGTACAAAATCCTTGTCATCAACAATGATCTTTGTTCCGAAACTTTAAATTAGCATTTACATTTCATACTTTCGTTAACACATGACTGGATAGTTGAAGCAAACTTACACATTCGCTAACATCAAAGGTTTCTTTGAACATTACATTATTGAGATTTTGATATGTTGCGTATGAAGCTGTTGAAGTGTTACGAAATGAATCCTCACCAAGAACGGAATTACAAATTATGATCATTATATATATGTCAGTAGTTGTAAACGGTTCCCAAACTATGATGTCAGCATCATCCAAAATTGTCATACAAGTAAACCCCATATAATATGATTGTGATACTGCATAGGATTGTTCTAATGTTTCTAATGTTAAGTTACGTTCTGTATTTGTGTTGCATTTATAAGTAAAGTTATATTTTGACTTCCATTACTTCAAAGATGAACGTGTTTATGATCCAGTGTTATATCTTGTACAACAATGTTATCCATTGTACCTGTAGATGCAGTAAGGGGCAGTTTTTTGCAGACCTGAGGGGTAGAATAGGTCTTCAGCAACTCATGCCTCAATAAAAGGCGACTATGCTTGTCGTATGAGGCGACTAATGAGATTGGGTGGTCAGGCTCGCTGACTTGGCTGACACATGTCATCGATTTTTCAATTGTGCAGATCGATGCTCATGCTGGTGCTCACTTGATTGGTCGAGACTGGATTATTTACGGATCGCCGCCATATAGTTGGAATATTGCAGAGTGCGGCGTAAAACTAAACTCACTCGCTCAGTTTTGTGAGACATTTACACTCCCGCTATATTTAGGCAGAAGCTTCCAATGTGTTCTCGTCCATAGAATGCTACAGAATGGCATGGTAAAGGCTACCATATTCCATTCCAGAATCATCTGGGAGAGGTATATACGAGGATCTAGCTATTGCCTCTAATCTCACGTTACATCTCAAGCCTCAAGAATACAACTGAGATTTCTTATTCTCAGTAGAAGCAGTCCCTAGTATGGTCGACTTTCTGTTGGTGGCGATCAGTAGCCTGCATTTATTTTTATTGTATTGGCCATTAGATTTAACATTCCACGCTAGTTTTAATTCTAATTGTGATATTCTAGTTGTTTTACTTTCATTCGTCGACAGGTTTTTATAATATAGATATATTCCATTTCAAAGTCACATGTGTTCTCGTCACGATATGGCTGAAATATTGCCGATGTGACGTTAGTTATTAACTCGCTCACTTACTCTCAACAGAAACAATATGAACCGAAGGCCGTTGGTTGGATTCCTTTGCATGCCTTGCCATGGGAATTTAGGAAATGACACAAGGCCATCTTGCATTTAGAATAATAAGTGAGAGGGTTATGTGCATTAGCTGTCCATGTGGACTTGTATTAAACAACCCGCAACACTCCAGCAAAGTCCCAAATGCAGCATACAAGCCTATGGACGTAGCTGTGTGCGGTGATGAAACTATGGTTTCTGATTTGGGCCATCGCTTTCTCGCCTTCAGTTTTGGAGGCGAGAAAGCGAGAAAGCGATATCACAAGACAAGAAAGCGATAACGCGAGACGAGAAAGCGATATGTCAGTGCATTGCTTGAGGGTGACACTGGTAAAATGTATGAAAACCTCGGGCACCAACATACCCGGCTAATCCAGCGTAAGAATGTATCGAGTCATTAAATGAACGCGTGAATCAAATCAGTACCTTGCAACACTGTTACTTATGAAATATTTCTTTTTATTATTCAAATGCTTTAAAATGTTTAACCACACAATGTATTTCATCATAATGTATATACATGACGCATTGTTTAATTAACATGTGAAATGAAAATGAATTGAAATGTGATTGGCAGCCATATATCTATCCTGATCAATACCTGAGGTTTTGTGATAGGAAACCTGATCTTACTGGAACGGATGTAGCCATGTAGTCATGTTTTTTTAATCCTTTCTACTTAATTTGAATTTAATGTTGTTGCTGATATGAAGGCAAAGTATGAATACAGCATTCGTAGCTGATCAGAAACATTTTCTCATGATGAATGCTGTCAGTAACGGTTTATCTGATATGAACCTGATTGTGAACGTTAAGCAATTGCGGAACGAACTCCAACGTTTCTACACATGCCTAAGCCAGATAATAACCCCTCGAATGTTTGCCGATATATACTCACATGCAAAAGTAACGCAAGTCACGTATAAAGTATACATGTGTGTAATTTTCAATATTACATACAGGAACTGCAAACATGGTCAGGTCAGATGGACAATAACCTTGAGTGAAGACATTTTATTGGCTACCAAGACTGATGACATTATAAAGTTTTCGAACGTTAAAGGAGTTGACAAGAACGGTTCTCGCTGGTGGTGACCGGAATTGTGCCGATCTTGTCGAGGGGTGGTCGCGGTCTAAGGTCTGTGTTGCGTTGTATCGATGCTGGAGACGGTAAATCGTGATCTGTTTACGTCGAAATGACGGGCAACATTTTGAAAAAACACTCAAGCTTCCAAATGTCCGACAACATAGTTTCTTTCAATTTGAGTTAAACGTGGCAGTGTTGAGCAAAGAGTGATAGACCCAACTTGTGTGCAGTCTTACACCCACATGTTCATTGGTATGGTGTGATTTGGTGATTCCTTCTGTTGATGTGTTTGTGTTGGGGACTTCCAAAACGCAACAAAAATTATTTATTGACAACAGCATCAAGCTTCACTATATGTCAACATCTCGTATCAATTTAGGGTTCGGAGTTTCTTTACTGTTGGGATAAAAACATGCGTTTCTTATGCGCGTGAGTGTACATTCCATTTGTCCTTCAAAGGCAAAATGGATGTGAATGTGTAACAACAGAGCTCGCGGAAAAAATAAGCATGTTTTGCCGAACATGTAACACTCTCCCTTGCACATGCTGGTTCTAGGAGCTGAACACTGAATTGTGAAAACTGTCCTCATGCCCCAAATTCAGCGGCGAACGTTGTGATTTTGCATCGAAATAACGTTTGCACTGTGTCATTTACTTTTACAGTGTCATCTTGCATTGAATGCTACCCTTCAACAGCAAGCGTCAGTACACACTCTCCAGTTACAAGCATTAGTGAATAGTTTGTTGGCGGATCCTGTGAGCGATCAACTGATCTTATATTACATTCAACTAATGTAAAATGTAACATGTGAATAATGTATTAAGTTGTAGAGATTGTATATATTGTATAAATGTAATATGTGAATATTGTATAAAGTGGTGACGTCTATCATTCTGACACAGATCACCCGTCTAGTCGTCATATGCAATTCCTATTTCAAATCACAAAAAAGGATCTTTTCACTAATGACAGTTCTATTCAAATTATTGCATTTTAGATTTGTTTAATGATATATATTGTAAATAGATAGATAAATATCTTAAGATTAGAAGCTTAAATTAGTAACTTAGATAGCCATCAGCTCTATCCTTAAAAGAGTACTGTAAAATTATCGTCCTGCTGAGAGGGTACGGTAGTCCCAAAACATTCCAAGTAAATTAAAACTTTCCGTGTTTTTAATCGTAGTATACTTTTTAATCAATGGCTAGACGTGTCCAAATTGCTAGCAGCTGAAGGGTTCATGCAGGAAGCAATTTACTGGCCCCAAGTATTGAGATCTACTTTCAGTTGCTGGCAATCTATACCCTGTTTTCACGTTGACGTGTTATTTCTGGTTTATAAGTTTTAGATTTAGTTACTAGTTTAATATGGATATCTGTCATACATTAGTATGGAATCCGAGAAGGGACACTGTCGCGTTGTCGCATCGTCGCGTTGTCGCCCTCTCAAAAAACAAGCAAAATGAGGCGAAAACTAATCAAAGCGCGACAACGCGACATTTCACCTATTTGTCGCGATGTCTGGTGTCGCTTTTTTAATAACATTTTCTCTGTTCCTTCAAAGTGCGACAAGCGACATAGGGACACTTTTCAAGGTTAAAATATGTCGCGTTGTCGCATTGTCGCCATATTCTCTAAAACGCGGCATAGCGACAATGCGACAAAATATGTGTCGCATTGTAGTGTCAGAAACCAGCTTTCCCTCCCTCACTCCTCTCACTCTGCGACGCTCCGCTCCTCTCCAATCCGCTCCACTCCACTCTACTCCGCTCCTCTCACTCCGCTCACCCAAGGTTTATTGGTAAATAGCAAGCTATTTCATTTCTGTTTGAATCCTATATTATTAACCCTGCACATAGTCTGATTCACAATATACCTCATAATTTTATCATACGGATTCTATATCCAGCTATACACATGTACTTGTATCCTTTCAAACCTACGGCTGCTCTATCATAATAATTTTTAGCAAAATGGTCAGTCTGAATAGAACCATTCCGTTAAGCAACGACAATCAACCACTCTGGACTTCACGGCAATATGTACGTTCATTTATTATTGTTGAACCTCTGATTTTGATCCCTGGGTATCTGAACCCTTTAGAAATATCGAAAAATAATCATGCTTGTGATAGTTTTACATTCCGCCGTAACTAATAAAATTTTGACGAAATGTCGCATTGACGCATCGCCGCGTGCCGCGCTTTGTTATACTAATCGAACAATGATAAATGAACTTCCATGTTGTCGTGTAGTGTGTGGGTTAAGGGTGCGTGGCTAATGGAATGGCGTATTCAAACATTTTGCTGAAGAATATTATGATTGAGTAGGTGCATGTTTGAAACGACACAAGTAGATAAGTATAGCTGGATATAGTATCCATTTGAGAAAAGTATGAGATATATTGTGAATCATCTCATGTGCAGGGCTAATAAGACAGGATTCAAATAGAACTAAAAACAGACATTGCAACACATTACTGTAATGAAATACCTCGCTAATTTCCGAAGCTTCCTAAACCTTGAGAGAGTGGAGCGGCGGGGAAGTGGGGAGTGGTGTGGGGTGAAGAGGAGAGGAGTCGGCTAGGGTGGAGCGGAGTAGAACGGAGCGCAGGAGGAGTGAAGGGGAGGAGGGGGAGAAGAGAGGTGTGGTGTGGAATGGAGTGAAACGTCGCAGAGTAGGAGGCAGGGAGAGTTGGTTTCTGGCACTTCAAGGGTACGCAACACTACCAAGCCATTTCATCGTTTCTATTAAACGATCCCTCCAAAAGAAACGCATAGGCAATTTGTATTTTTACAACTCTAGTAATTACCAATTGTGTTTACACAGTCGTCAAAATATGTAACAAAAGTGTTGAAAACATGATTTTACACAATTTACTGACTGGCAATAAAAATCCAGACTACTTTCCGAAATTGGCATTCGTTTTGAAGGCGTTTCAAGGTGAAATCACAACGTCACGTCTTGACTCGACATGGAACATTGCCATTGAGAGATGCTGGAGATTACCAATCTTCTGTTGGCAGGCGTCTGAATGTTAGTCTGAGCAAGATATAATGAGTTTCAGCTCGTTGCAGCTGGTAAAAGAACAACAGGTATAAGAAATCACCGGTCCCGTGCAGGCAGACCTCGAGTTACCACTGCAGCTCAAGATCGGTACATAAAGTACTGCAGTTGAGTGAACATACTCCCATGGGCGCGAGTACAGCAGTCAGGGCACCTGGACTTCAGAGGATGTCAGGTCAAACTTACGGGACAGGTTGAAAGAGATTCGTTTGAGAGCCAGAAAACCCGAAGTCAGGGTCGTCATCATCGTGCTCCGCGTCTTCGCTATCTAGAAGTATAATATCTGTTTTATAGACATTACCTTTTTCTAAGCTCATGCACTCATTACTCACGTAAAATTTCATGCACTAAAGTCTATTTATGGACGAGTTATGCATGTTTGAAACTTTTCGCAACAGATTTCAAGTCTATGCGTTTCCTTCTTGGGATAGTATAGGCACCCGTGAAGAGCCACCTCCTCGTTTTGGGTGTTGGGTAACGCTATGTGCTCTTCTCCCGTTTGGACCCGGGACAGAATGTGTCCACAGCACCCCATTGCTGGTCGTAAGAGGCGACCAAATTGGGCAACCTGTTGGCAGAGGGTGTCGGTGGAGGAGGGGGATCATGGTGGTTGAGGGCACTGGAACAAGGACTAGGTGATCCTGTTGCCCAACACGCCACTTCGGCCCTAACTGCACCTAGACGGGTGGTTGAATAGGCCCGATTCAATCAATCGTCTGGTCACGCCAAGCCCTGTGCTACAAAGTACTGTTGCACCAAAGTTTGAAAATTATCTTATGATATGTTTTAAAGTCTTGGTGGATATTTTGGACTCCGAATTTCAATACATAAGTTAATGTCTATTTTTGCCTAGAGTTGTATGCCAGCAGGCGGTGGCTCATGGGCCAATCTGGTGGAATCATTAATCTTTTAATTTTTCTACTGGAGTATATCATCCGGGTATCCTTGGTGCTGCAAGCTGGAGATCCGCTTGTTTTTAGCATTGTCCTTGTGATACGCCGTGGTGGGTGGGGAGCTCGGATGATGAAACTTATACACGTACTATGGCATACAAAAAAAACCCTAAAACGAAACAAGCGTCAACTGGACAGTGATGATGATGATCAACGACCTTCAAATTCAAATGAATATTGGCCACGATTTCTAGTGATCGAGACACTTGACAAATCACCTCTAAAACTCAATCCTTTTTCGATATCAAAAGGTGTGCATGGTATTGCTGGTGAAGTTTCTAACATAAAACGGTTACGTACAGGCTCTCATAGAATGTAGTAGAAAACAACAGGCAACAAATTTGATGTCAACTGAGTTATTCGTTGGAATACCGGTATCAGTTACTCCGCATAGAACTTTGAACTCAAGTAAAGGCATCATGCGAGACCGGGACCAGCTGTTTGCCGATATGAATGAACTGGACATTGCCTCGGAAATGAAGGACCAAGGAGTAACTTTTGTGAAACGATTTATGACCCGGAAAAATTCTGAAAGTAGACCAACAAATACCTACTTATTCCATTTTTCTTCGCCAACTGCTCCGACATCAATTGAAGCAGGATATTGCAATATCAACGTTGACATTTAAATTCCAAACCCTCTGAGGTGTTTTAAATGTCAAAAGTATGGACATGGTGCCAACAGCTGCACAAATTCCATAACATGCGCTCACTGCGGTGAAAAAACTCAAGTGACTGAAGATTGTGATAGTAACTTTAAAAAATGTACAAACAGCTCTGGCACTCATTCATCTTTTTCTAAAGACTGTGCATTATGGAAACCACAGATGGAAACAAACAAAATTAAATTCACCAGAAGTATTAGTTTTGCTGATGCCAAAAAACTTGCAATTGCTGTTCAGACCCCAGAACCAAATCAATCATATGCCTCTGTTACACGAGTATCCGCTGGAACGAGTCAAAAAGTAACTGCAACCATGTCCACCTTTTCCACATCGTGCCAAACTGATTTGACATGGGTTGACACGGATACAGCTGAGGTATATCCACCTCACCAGTCAACGCAAACCATTGAATCACAGTCAAACACACCAGTCACAGTTGAAGTTCAGTCTCGGTTATTGTCAAAGGAAAAATCATCATGACAGTCTACCCCAACACTCTCTATTGGAAATTATGGGAAGCAAGTTTCAAAAACCAAAGTAAAAACAAACAATCAGAGTGGCAGAGCCTCTAAAGGGGCAGAAGACAAGATCCAGATATACAATAGGTTTGGATCCCTTGAAGCCATGGACGTGTCTGAAAACATCCAGCAAAGGGCAGATAGTCTGTCACCCTCTCGAAAGTCAAGGGGTAGATCCCCAATATAACCCCAACCCCATGTGTACTCACGGGCGATCTGAATGGCCACACCCCGCTCTGGGGGGAGTGAGACCACAAACACTAAAGGTAAAATTATTGAAGATTTTATTTCAAATAATAATTTATGTATATACAGTGATGGTGCAGATACATATTTACATCCTGGAACAGGAACATATTCAGCCCTTGACCTGTCAATAACTGACTCCAGCTTACTTAATGAATTTGAATGGTCAGTCCACGAAGACCTTTGTGGAAGTGACCATTTTCCTATTATACTTAAACGTGTGACCCCATCTGATACTCCTCCATTGTCTAGATGGAATTTTGAAAAGGCTAACTGGGCTTTATATGAAACACTGTGTGCTGAAAAACTTAAACCCGATCGGTTTATTGACGTTCCCGATGCTATTAAGTGTTTTTCTGATGAACTGAATTCCATAGCTGATGAGTGTATACCAAAGTCCTCTGCAGTTCCACATATTCGAAAACCATGGTTCAGCGATGAATGCAAACAAGCTAGGAAGGCAAGGAAAAAAGCAGAACATTATTTCCATCGCCATTCTAAGGTGTATAATTTAAATAAATTTTAAATAAACATTTTAAATGCTAAAGCACGGCGTACTTTTAAACAGAACAAACGCCAATCTTGGCAACATTATGTATCCAAAATCAATTCTCGGACACACATGTCCAAAGTATGGAACATGGTCCAAAAAATTAAAGGTAAAGGTACTAAATCTACTGTCCATCATCTTAAACATGGAGATCAGTTACTTACGGATAAATCAGATATCGCAAATAAAGTGGGCGAAACCCTCGCTAAACACTCTTCCTCTTCTAATTGTTTACCTAAATTCCAGCAGTATCAAAACAACAAGAAAAGAAAACTATTAATTTCAACTCAGATAATGGGGAAGATTATAATGAAACTTTTTCTATTCATGAGCTCCATATATATACTGCTCTTGATCAAGTTCATGATACTGCTACAGGAGCTGATAACATACATTAACATACATACATTATCAACTCCTGAAGCACTTACCAAAATCCTGCCTAGAAACCCTTCTAAATATTTTTGATGATATTTGGACATCGGGTAACTTTCCTCCCTCATGGCGTGACGCCATAGTAGTACCAATACCTAAACCCGGACGTGATCATACCGATCCGTCCAATTATCGACTTATTTCACTAACTAGCTGTGTTTGCAAGACCATGGAACACATGATAAATAATCGGCTTGTTTCGTACTTGGAAAGTAATAACCTTATGACAGACATACAATGTGGTTTCCGACAAAACAGGAATACAGTCGATCACTTAGTGCGTTTGGAATCATTTGTGAAAAATGCGCTGATTAATAAGCAACACATGATTTTGGTTTGCGAGGTCGTTTGCCTGAATTCATAGCCAAATTTTTAAATAACAGGCAATTTCAAGTCCGCGTGGGTTCTACTCTGTCTGATCATTACAATCAGGATCAGGGTAGTATTTTGTCAGTCACACTTTTTAGCATCAAGATCAACAGTCTGTCTAAAGTTTTAAACGATTTAATACATGGGTCCTTATTTGTGGATGGTTTTAATATTTCTTCTCGTGGTAAAAATATGCAACCTATTGAACGGCAACTGCAGCTGTGTGGCGCTGTGGCTTGTGCCACTGTCATTGGACCCAGAACAATATCTTCTAGGTTACCAGACAATAGTTCTATTTTTACAGCAGAAGCTAACGCTATATTAACAGCTCTTAAATATATTCAAAGACACCCTAGACGTAAACAATATATAATCTATTCCGATTCTCTTTCTTGCCTTCAGGCTATTAAAAATATTTCTTGTAAACATCCACCTTTAATAGAAATTATTGAATTGTATAATGATCTTGCTACTGGCCAATACGACATCGTCTTCTGTTGGTTACCCAGCCATGTAGGGATCTCTGATAACACATTGGCTGACCTTGCTACCAAAGCAGCACTCAACAAATCTGTGACACCACTTCTTATTCCTTACAGTGATTACAAAGCCACCATTAGATCTGACATACGTGATCTGATGCAGAAGAAGTGGGACACCCAAGTAGGTATCAATGAGTTACATGAGATAAAACCTTACATTGGTTATACCCACTTGGGTTGTCAGTCCAGATTTGAAGAGGTAATCATACGACGATGTCGTATTGGCCATACAAGATATACCCATAAGTACCTGTTAAAAGGTGAGGATCCTCCATTTTGTATCCCTTGTGATGGGAGAGTCACGGTCAAGCATATTCTGCTTGATTGTGTTGAATTCTCCATCACAAGGGATAAATATTTCAATGTTAAAACTGTTAAGGATCTTTTTGCAAACGTTAATTCTCATTTAATTATTGGTTTTTTAAAAGAAATCTTTTGATTGAATTTTAAATAATATGTCCTATAGATAGATGTTTTTTAATTATCGGTAATTTAGATTTGTGACTTGAATTGTTAGTGGCTATACACTCAAAGGGGGTTGAAGTATTGTAAAATTATTGTCCTCCTGAGAGGGTACGTAAGTCCACAAACATGCAAAGTAAATTCTAAATTTCCAGGTTTTGAATTGTAGAATAAGTGTATTTTTATTGTATGGCTAGTTTTCCCAAATTGCTGACGGCTGAGGGGATGCTGTAAATCCAACTAGGGTCCATGCAGGTAGCAGAAGTACTGTACGTCCCCATGGTCCCTAGTATAGTGATCTACCTTCAGTTGTTATCAGTCTATAGCCCAGTTTTATATTGTATTGTCCTCTATAGATAAATTGTTTTAGGCATAGCTACTAGTTTTACATTCTTTTCTGTGATGTTCTAGTTGTTTTACTGTCCTTCGTCGACAGGCTTTTATAATACTCATATATTCCATTTTAATGTTATGCTCCCGTCACGATATAGCTGAAATATTGCCGATGTGACGTTAAATATTAACTCACTCACTCATTCTTGGGATAGTATATCACAATGATAACAGTCCATTTGTATGGCGTTTTCCCATTATCACGTTCAAAACGGACCTAAAGTGTCTTTGAGGTGTCGGGTGGTTAAGTGATATCTCATTCTACTTGGTAAACATCCACTGCTGGCTGAACAGAGGCAGATCTCGAAGAAATTCATCAGCGTCGGATAGGACTGTATCATGAAACTGCCAAGAAACTGTCAAGCCACACTATGGAACATAGTGACCAATTCGAGGACATCACCTGATGTTTCTGCCGAGGTGGCTTGAATTTTTACAATACTAGTATTTCAGTTTCTCACAACCTGTCATCTTGGTATGGGCGAAATGTCATAAGTAATTAATATGTATGGTGCCGGGTATCGAACTTATGATAATAGTTATCTGGTGTGACTAAGAGACTAACTCTACACAGCAAATTGCCCCGCCTTGAATGACAGGGCAACCGTGTGCGGTGATTACAATGAAAAGTTGCGCAAATAATTGTCTTGATGCTAAAACAGACTTCATTCGCTAAATAAATTTATATATATAATAACACGTCACAATTTAATTCTGGACTCACAATAGTCCAGAAACTCTCAGCACTGTGGCCACTCTCGCACAAGGGATTTCGCAAAATTAAACAGGCAACTGTTATGTATGTGTGCAAAGGATGAAAAAATGAAAAAAATTTTTTTCGAAAACTCAAAATTTAAACTCGCTCGCCCATGGGCACGCCCATGGGCGAACAGTGGCCAATGGGTAGGCCCATGGGCAGGCCCATGGGCGAAAGTGTTTCATTTCATCTAGAATGAATGTTTTGGAGGTTGTAAATGAATGAAAAAATGTTAATAAGTATCATGACACAAATTTCAGCTTGTTGTGACTTGACTCTGCTAACTGACAGCGATTTTGAAAAATCTCGCCCATGGGTGAAAAACATATTAGCCCATGGACGAGAATAATTAATTTCATTGAAACTACATGGTTTTTTTCCAGGCTGTGCAGTCTTTCAATAAATGAACGTGTATTTATTATTGTCTTGACACGAAATTAAGCTTATTTTGACTTAATTCGGCTAATTAAGAGTGATTTTTCAAAAAGACTCGCCCATGGGCGAAAACCATTTGGCCCATGGGTGAGAATATTTACTTTTACTCAAAATACACCTTTTCCCATGTTTTGGAGGTTGTGAATGGATGAAAGTATGTTCATAAGTATCATGTCACAAAATTCAACTAATTTTGAATTAATTCCGTTAATTTAGAGCTATTTAAGAAAATCTCAACCATTGGCGAAAAACATTTTAGCCCATGGGCGAGAATATTTCCTTTTACCCCAAACACATCTTTTCCAGTATTTGGAGGTTGTAAATGAATGAAAGTACATTTATGAGTATCATGACAGAAATTTCAACTCATTTTGACTTAATTCCTCTAAATGAGAGCAATTTTGAAAACTCTCGCCCATGGGAGAAAGACATTTTAGCCTATGGGCGAGAATATTTGCCTTCACTCAAAATACATCTTTTCCTGTGGTTTGGAGGTTGTAAATGAATGAGGATATATATATGAGTATCATGGCACAAAATCCAACTCATTATGACTTAATTCTGCTAATTGAGACCGATTTTCAAAAACATCTCGCCCATGGGCGAAAAACACTGGGCCCATGAGCGAGAATATTTCCTTTTCACTCCAAATACATCTTTTCTAATGTTTTGGAGGATGTAAATGAATGAAAGTGCCATTATGAGTATCACGACACAAACTTCAACTGATTTTGACTTAATTTTGCGAATTCAGGAAGATTTTTTAAAATATGCCAGAATAATCACTTTTACTCAAAATACATCTTTTCCTGTGTTTTGGATTTTGTAAATGAATGAGGATATATTTATATGTATCATGGCACAAAATCCAACTCATTTTAACTTAATTCTGCTAATTTGTAACAAGTACAAGAATCTGGACTTCCACTTAAATTTTCATAGCTTTTCTTATTGTCTTGGAGGTTGTAAATATATGAATGAAAGTGTGTTTATAATTATCACGACCAAAAAAAATGAAATCATTCCGGTCTTAATTCGACTAATCTCTCTCGTGGACGAAAATATATTCCTTTGCTCGTTTTCTTTATTTTGCAAACATATAGATTAAAAATAGCTGAAATTCTAATGACAATTCAGTTTAATTTCGTGAGTTTAGTTTTATGTTGCACTCAGTAATATCCCAGCAATATGGCGGCGGTTTGTAGATAATCGAGTTTGGATCAGACAATCCAGTGATTAACAGTATGAGCATCGACCTGCACAATTGGGAACTGATGACATGTGTCAACCAAGTCAGCGAGCCTGACCACCCGATCCCGTTAGTCGCCTCTTACGACAAGCATAGTCGCCTTTTATGGCAAGCATGGGTTGTTTAAGCCCTTTACTTCCAGCAACATATACAATACACTTAGAATACTAAGCCTTGAGATTCTTTTGAATTTAGGTATTCTATAAATATACCAAAATTCAACCTATATCCATGAAGTTGAAGTTATTTGTGAAAGCCCTAATCAAGAGTGACCAAACTCCAGTGACTATACTGGGACACAATAGTAAACGGTGTTGTGAGATCTTTAAAGTGTATTGAAATATGTCTTGCCAATTCCGCTGACATTCACCAAATGTACCTACCTAGTAGTTTTAAGTGTACCTACCCAGTTTAGCATGTTTCGTTTGAATAGTGTGGTCTCCATTTTTAGTAATTCCCGTTTGCCCGTCCCGGCTTTTCCTCGTCCGAGGTTTTATGGGGTATTCTCCTATTTGTCAGACCAGAAATTGTCTACAACAGGGGTAGGTCACTCGCTTGTTTTCTTTACCATTTGTACTAATTAGTATGCGCCTCCTCCTGCTCCAATGCACACAGTGACCTGATTCGTCTCCATCGCAACTTAGGCTGCGTTTAACAGTACTTTAGCCAGTTTACTGTATCAGTCGAAATCTTACAATGAATGAATGAATGAATGAAGAGCAAGAAGTATATGTGAATGAATGAAAGAAATGATAAAAGAAAGAAGTGCATATGTGAATGAATGAGAAAGATATAATCAGAGAAAGAAGTACATGTGTGAATGAATGAAAGAATAAATGATACATCACGGCCATCCCTTCCAAAACATGCTAAAGAACGCAAAACTATCGTTAGATCACATGTGTTAACGTCAGCTTGTTATTGTCTCCCTGGTCAGGCGTAACAATTGTCAGACAGGTTAAAACAACAAACTATCTGATTGACTGCACAGCTACCTGTTGACGTAGTATACCCACATCACCTACTTTTCCTGCGTAACCTTCATCTACATCACCACCCTTAATATATTGAGCAGAGAGCAAGGAAGGCCCTATAGCTGTAACCACTGAACCGTGGCGTCTCTCTGCTCCCAAGTTCCCAAGTGGGGGTGTCCTTCTCTACCTATTCCATTAATCTTAAAACATCTAACAAGCTCAACGCATGCATTTCTTTACTCAAATGTGATGTTATACATATCATAAGAGTATTTTTATGTGTTATTCAGTTGATAAATTATTATTTCATGATACATATATGTACAATATTTTGCTTCGATTCTGTAACTACCCACATTATGACATTGAGACCATTCTGATTTATCGAGTAAAATACGATTGTATAGTTTTGAGTTTGAATCTTGGCATATTTTACTGGTTTGCCACTTTTGCACTCTACCTTTTTAAAGGGGGTGTGCATATTTTGGTGGTGTTTAGTATTCCATCTATTCATTTGGATATATTAATTTATTTGTTTTTGTTTTGTTTTTTACTGCTAGTGGGCCTGTTAGTCTGCTTTGATAACTGTAAATTTATTCTGACGTTTGACGAGCGGAACATGAAGTGGTGTTATCATGTATGTTATGTAATTATATTATTGGTATGGAGCGGCATTGATATGTATGTTTATGCTTGACAATCCAGTCCCGATTACTTGAGGAGATTAGTTTAAACTATACATTAACGTATCCATACTATTAATGTATAATCATTATATCGGGCTATGAGGAATACGTAATGTAATCAAGATTGACTTTGCGTTTACTTTTCTATTTTTGAAATAAATTTTCCCTATTTTTGCTACACTCGAACAGATTTACTTTGGCTTCCGTGATTGTGGTCTCTAAGTATTTTAGAAATTATGTTGTTGAGACATCTGGAACTGTTGATCTGCAGTCTTCCAAAATTCATTTTCACGAGATATATTCTCCCTTTTTACCAGTTCTCAGAATGAACATATAGCTGTTTACACAAAGGTATCTTCCCGTAAAATAAGTAGGACAGCTATAGGACCAGGGAGACAATAACAAGCTGATGTTAACACATGTGATCTAACGATAGTTTTGCGTCCTTTAGCATGTTTTGGAAATGATGGCCGTGATGTATCATTTATTCTTTCATTCATTCACATATGTACTTCTTTCTTTGATTATTTCTTTCATTCATTCACATATACTTCTTGCTCTCCATTCATTCATTCATTCATTGTAAGATTTCGACTGATACAGTAAACTGGCTGAAGTACTGTTAAACGCAGCCTAAGTTGCGATGGAGACGAATCAGGTCACTGTGTGCATTGGAGCAGGAGGAGGCGCATACTAATTAGTACAAATGGTAAAGAAAACAAGCGAGTGACCTACCCCTGTTGTAGATAATTTCTGGTCTGACAAATAGGAGAATACCCCATAAAACCTCGGACGAGGAAAAGCCGGGACGGGCAAACGGGAATTACTAAAAATGGAGACCACACTATTCAAACGAAACATGCTAAACTGGGTAGGTACACTTAAAACTACTAGGTAGGTACATTTGGTGAATGTCAGCGGAATTGGCAAGACATATTTCAATACACTTTAAAGATCTCACAACACCGTTTACTATTGTGTCCCAGTATAGTCACTGGAGTTTGGTCACTCTTGATTAGGGCTTTCACAAATAACTTCAACTTCATGGATATAGGTTGAATTTTGGTATATTTATAGAATACCTAAATTCAAAAGAATCTCAAGGCTTAGTATTCTAAGTGTATTGTATATGTTGCTGGAAGTAAAGGGCTTAAACAACCCATGCTTGCCATAAAAGGCGACTATGCTTGTCGTAAGAGGCGACTAACGGGATCGGGTGGTCAGGCTCGCTGACTTGGTTGACACATGTCATCAGTTCCCAATTGTGCAGGTCGATGCTCATACTGTTGATCACTGGATTGTCTGATCCAAACTCGATTATCTACAAACCGCATACTAATTAGTACAAATGGTAAAGAAAACAAGCGAGTGACCTACCCCTGTTGTAGATAATTTCTGGTCTGACAAATAGGAGATACCCCATAAAACCTCGGACGAGGAAAAGCCGGGACGGGCAAACGGGAATTACTAAAAATGGAGACCACACTATTCAAACGAAACATGCTAAACTGGGTAGGTACACTTAAAACTACTAGGTAGATACATTTGGCGAATGTCAGTGGAATTGACAAGACATATTTCAATACACTTTAAAGATCTCACAACACCGTTTATTAATGTGTCCCAGTATAGTCACTGGAGTTTGGTCACTCTTGAATAGGGCTTTCACAAACAACTTCAACTTCATGGATATAGGTTGAATTTTGGTATATTTATAGAATACCTAAATTCAAAAGAATCTCAAGGCTTAGTATTCTAAGTGCATTGTATATGTTGCTGGAAGTAAAGGTCTGTGTTCGGGACCCGTGAAGATCTGGAGTAGAAGAGGGCCTCAACAACCCATGCTTGCCATAAAAGGCGACTATGCTTGTCGTAAGAGGCGACTAACGGGATCGGGTGGTCAGGCTCGATGACTTTTGCTGGCACATGTCATCAGTTCCCAGTTGTGCAGGTAGATGCTCATACTGTTGATCACTGGATTGCCGTCGCCATATTTCTCGGATATTGCTGAGTGCGACATAAAACTACACTCACGAAATTAAACTGAATTTTCATTAGAATTTCATCTATTTTTAAACCATATGTTTGCAAAATAAAGAAAACGAGCAAACGAAAATATTTTCGTCCACGAGAGAGATTAGTCGAATTAAGACCGGAATGATTTCATTTTTTTTGGTCGTGATACTTATAAACAAATTTAAGTGGACATCCAGATCCCATACTTGTTACAAATTAACAGAATTAAGTCAAAATGAATTTTGTGTCATGATACTTACAAATATATCCTCATTCATTTACAAAATCCAAAACACAGGAAAAGATATTCTCGCTCATGGGCCCGATGTTTTTCGCCCATGGGCGAGATGTTTTTGAAAATCGGTCTCAATTAGCAGAATTAAGTCATAATGAGTTGGATTTTGTGCCATGATACTCATATATATATCATCATTCATTTACACCTCCAAACCACAGGAAAAGATGTATTTTGAGTGAAGGCAAATATTCTCGCTCATGGGCCAAAATGTCTTTCTCCCATGGGCGAGAGTTTTCAAAATTGCTCTCATTTAGAGGAATTAAGTCAAAATGAGTTGAAATTTCTGTCATGATGCTCATAAATGTACTTTCATTCATTTACATCCTCCAAATACTGGAAAAGATGTGTTTGGGGTAAAAGGAAATATTCTCGCCCATGGGCTAAAATGTTTTTCGCCCATGGTTGAGATTTTCTTAAATAGCTCTAAATTAACGGAATTAATTCAAAATTAGTTGAATTTTGTGACATGATACTTATGAACATACTTTCATCCATTCACAACCTCCAAAACATGGGAAAAGGTGTATTTTGAGTAAAAGTAAATATTCTCACCCATGGGCCAAATGGTTTTCGCCCATGGGCGAGACTTTATAAAAAAATCACTCTTAATTAGCCGAATTAAGTCAAAATAAGCTTAATTTCGTGTCAAGACAATAATAAATACACGTTCATTTATTGAAAGACTGCACAGCCTGGAAAAAAACATGTAGTTTCAATGAAATTAATTATTCTCGTCCATGGGCTAATATGTTTTTCACCCATGGGCGAGATTTTTCAAAATCAGTTAGCAGTTAGTCAGTTGTCAGTTAGCAGAGTCAAGTCACAACAAGCTGAAATTTGTGTCATGATACTTATTAACATTTTTTCATTCATTTACAACCTCCAAAACATTCATTCTAGATGAAATGAAACACTTTCGCCCATGGGCCTGCCCATGGGCCTACCCATTGGCCACTGTTCGCCCATGGGCGAGCGAGTTTAAATTTTGAGTTTTCGAAAAAATTTTTTTTCATTTTTTCATCCTTTGCACACATACATAACAGCTGCCTGTTTAATTTTGCGAAATCCCTTGTGCGAGAGTGGCCACAGTGCTGAGAGTTTCTGGACTATTGTGAGTCCAGAATTAAATTGTGACGTGTTTAATAATCATCAAACCAACACGGAAGATTTGCTTTAAGTTCAAGAAAAGCAGCCCAACTGCCATTGCGAGCACTAGTTCATTTTAAAAAACATTGGAAGTAGCAAAAATACCATTGAAGTATGAAATAGAGTGTAACTTTTCCTGCGCATGCGTACTATAATTGACTTTCTACGCATGCGCACCGGTAATCGGAAAGGGCTACAACGCGACATTGCGACATTTCAATATGTCGCATTGTTGCGTGTCGCGTTTTAGTAAATGTTTAGTTTTTTTCACATCTTACATAGGGCGACAACGCGACATATTTTAACCTTGAAAAGTGTCGCTATGTTGCGTGTCGCACTTTGGAGGAACAGAGAAAATGTTATTAAAAACGCGACACCCGACATCGCGACAATGCGACAAATAGGTGAAATGTCGCTTTGTCGAATTGTCGCGCTTTGGTTAATTTTCGCCTCATTTTGCTTGTTTTTGAGAGGGCGACAACGCGACAATGCGACAACGCGACAGTGTCCCTTCTCGGATTCCATACATTAGTGTTTTTACTGTCAAACTTCGCTTCATCAAAAGGGTTTTAATTTCTAATGTTATTGATCTACAATATTATTATAAATTATTAATTCTTCTCGTCACGATATGGCTGAAATTGCCGATGTGACGATAAATATTAATTCACTCACTCACTCACTCAATCAATCAATCTGGGAGTACAGTAGGCGTTGCAGAATGCAGGTTTCAAGCGGGACAAGGGTTAACCTATCCTCAGTGTAAGTTACCAATGCTATCTTACACCTAATTATATTGCAGATGCATTGGACTGCGCTTATAAGGAATCTAAATTACCACTCACACGAGCTCGTTTCAGCTATAGTCAGTTCGTTATATCCGTCAGTTCGGTACATCCGTCAGTTCTGTAAATCACATTCGTCAGTTCTGCTGATTACATGTCACACCAGGGTTAGGCACTGATCAACGTAGCTCATCAGCAGACGATAAAATATAAGGGAATTATTCTTCCTGGCTTAAAATGAACTGACGGAATTCCTGCTTGGGACCATACTTGCAAGAATCTTTATCAGCAGCATGGGTTGCTGAAGATCAATTCTAACCCGGATCTTCATGGTGCTAACGTAGTCTTCATTCTTACGCCAAGCTGGTACCAAAATCGTCCACATGTGATGTCATTACACAAGGTTCGATACAGCAATACATACTGCAAACGTTTTCAACAAATTAATTTAGTTTGATAACCATGCAGATGTTCTTTGTAGAACGTCGTTGACAAGGTAACAGACAACAATATATTTCAGATAGCAAGATATATATGTTTGTTGTTATACATTTGTAAATGCGAAAGTAGTTTTCGTTACTTTTGTCTCTGACGTGATCCTCGCCACACACAGATCCAAAACTATTCTTGCTTGTAACCATCACAGCACCCTAACTATTACAATACCTATCATTTGTTCATTCGTCAAAAAATGATATAAAAACAACGGTTATACATATGTAATGTTCAGATGTTAGACAGCTCGAGTAGCTTGTGAGTGTTATAATGTCCTCTTATACTGATTCATGTGATACATATTATCAGACAGTTACATAAAAACATAATGCGGTTTTCGCCAACATGTTTCAATTTAATCTTCAGGGAGATTGTAGCAGTTGCAGTATGACGTCATTACATATATATCATGACGTCACAATAGGGACAAAGTTATAGAGTGACAAGGTCAAAGCTTACAATGGTTTGACATTGGTTTGAACTTATCTATGAAGTAGTGTTCAGTTAACATTTGTTTTAGTTTGTCCAAATTTTGAACTTGATTAAAAGGAAATATTGTGAACTTAATATCGTTTCCTTTAGCACAGACATCTAGATGCTCACTTAGTGGGATACATTGGGTTTCACGACACTTTAGTTGCTGTTTATGGACACGAACCCGGGCTATCAAATTTTCTCATTGACCAATATACATTCATTGAACCTGTGCATGTTATGATATACATCATGTTTTTGGAAGGATAAAGTACTGTTTTACATAGATATCTCCATGTCTCGTATAAGTTACAGTGTCCTTCAACAATATGTAGGGTTTAGTACATTGTGTTTCATAGAAGCAAATTTTGTTTTGGTTAGGATCTTCTTGAGATTTTGAATTTGTCTTTTGCTATTTATTATATTTCTACATTTCAGCATTAATTTTAGTCTTGCATCTTGTACTAAGATGGACATACATGTATTTGCTTTCATCCTATGGAACAAATTTGGGTTCAACGGATTATAGGTTGATACAAAAGCAGTTACTTTTTCCTCATTCGTTTGTTTCATCGTTAACGTTCCTGTCAAATTAAGCGGTAATGCTCTATAGATTTGGTCTTCCACAAGAGGCTTTGGATACTCTCGTAATAGTAAAAATATTTTAAGTTCATTCGGTCTTTGATTGCGGGTGTCCTGGATTGAAATTACTGTAGACATTCTTCGTGCCAGGTTATATGGAAAACTTTTTTTGTATGGCTCGGATGACAAGATTTAAAGTTTAAATATTGTTACGTATCTTTAGGTCCAATTTCAGCACCGATTTTATTACCATTGTGTCCAGGAAAGCTGTTTTCGTTTCATCTACCTTCAAAGTGAAAGCAAGATTTCATCCATGCTATTCAAAAGTTCGTACACTGTGTTTAGTTTCTCCTTGGAAAATAGCCATACAGTGAAACTGCCGTCCAGGAAGCTTTTCCAATTATCCATGATATAAAGGGCAACATCCCCTCCATAATATGTGTATGAGACTTTCTTCTTTATAGCAATAGATGCATAGATACTGCAATATCATTTTGACATGAAGACAAGAAATAATGTATGTCTGCACACTTTCATTTGCTTTATCTTATGTATGAACGTTCTACACTTACACTGAAAACAGACGTCTGTAATTTGTCAATATTGAGGGGAAATGATGATGGAGGGGTGAACATTACATATAAGTTACCGGGTGACGGATCTGGAAGATGCGTAATATTGTTTAATATCACCAACTGATTTAGTTATGCCAAAGCTTGATTGCACACGCTTGGATCTCCTCATGTGCCGATAAGGTTTCATTGTAGGAAATACGAATCATGGCATCATTAGTTAAGGAGTTGTGACGAAGATACAGTTTGTTTCTTGAAAGTTCAGAAGGAAATGTGTCGTGAATGTAATCATTTGTCACGTGAAATACGATTTGCAACGTGCATGATAAAATAATAATTTCTCGCAAAAGATTTGCTTTTGTTTCGTACACAGACAAATTCTACCAGTCATTGCTTTACATTATAGTGCTATATTTGCAGTTTTTCTTTACTCCACACGGACATTGACTGAGATATGACTGTTGGATATTGGTTTGATTTATTAGTTTACAGAAGGTTGCGGGTTCGATCCCCAGACGTGTCATACCAAAAGACAAACAATGGTACTTGTTGCTCCCTGCTTAGCGCTCGGCATTGATTGGTACAACAAGGACAAGTCGGCTCAGAGTCAGTATGATGTGTCTGAGTGGGCTATTCGTTTTTAACTGCGGTACAATATATCAGTGATCAAGCACTATAAGACCAGCTTAAGTATGATCTAGTATAAGCAGCCACACATACACACGTATGCACGTCGTCATATGAGCGAAATATTCCTAGGCACGGCTATAAACCCCATTTCACCTCACCATTAACCCCCTGGATGCCACACGGACATATACGTCCTTCCTCTTCACCCCTCACTTTCAAGTCCAATAAAATTCTAGATATACCGCGCACATATATATACTTCACAGTTTTGCATTCTGTGGAAAATTCCCTGTTTCTTGATACCATCCACTATCATCTCAGACCAAGCTAAAGTACTTAAAATTGCTTTTCAAAATAAGCTTCATCGTATATTTTTCACCTTATCTAAAATCTCGATTCAGAGCGTTATTTGCTGTATGTTTTGAAATGTGAAAATCGGACAATTGCTGGGAGTATTGAATCTGAAAAATAGCATATTATTGATCACTGATATCAAGTTTTCGTGTAACCAGTAACGATAATAAGGAAACGTCGCCGATGAACCTAGAATCGGTTGGGATATTTTCGAAAAAGCACTTACACGAACGCCGAAGTGCACTTTCCGCCATATTGGATGGTGTTTACAAAATCCCGTTTCAAGCAGGCCGGTATTGAGATGCCGATTACGTCGCTTATATTTCATAAGTCGGCTGCGAGAAATGCATCATTGAATTCCCCACACATCTTAGAATCAAATTACAAATGGTCTTTGTCACCAATACCAACTGTCTAGCTAAAACGAAACGAAAGATACTAAGTATGAAAACGAACGCTGTGCTCGAAAGACAGCACTTGTTTGAAATGTAAACAACAAAAAAATCCGATTTTACACTGCGTAGCATTTTCGGAAATTTTCCAGCATCCAGCCGTGTAATTATCGCTTACAATGGCTCAATACGCTTAGAATATTGAGCGGAAGAGCATTGTAGCAAAAAATAGCAAATTAAAAATAGATTGATAATCTATTTGATAATTCATATGAACCTGTCAAACTTTTAGTGCAGCGTGACGCCATGACTGACGCAAAAATGACGTAGAACGACAACGGTACTTAATGGCATTTCTGGCTTCTTCCAACATTTACAATGTAAGCTATAAAAACATATAATAATACACAGATAGTCAGAATAATTCTGATTACTTACATCTCTCATTTATGTACAAAAGATCCCTGAATCAAGGGAAAAGTCCTCGCCAAATCCTTTCTACCCTTGTCAGCGAAGCCGCCATTTTGAAAGAAATCGGTCATAGGTAGTGATGTCACACGTCAACATTGTTGCACATATTAGGCAATTTTTTTGAGGTGAAGGTCGGTTCAACAAGAGAAAACACAATGGCCATATCAGTCCGACTGCACTTTCAGTATTGTGATGTATATTTTGCGTATCGTTCAGACATTTTTCATGAAACTGATTTCAGTATCTACATATGTCCATGTTCAACACCATACGATATGTGGATATAAGGTATGCGTTTTTATTCTTTGAAAGCTTCTGATTGTTTGAATAATATTTACATGGGAAATGGACTCAGAAAGTGTACTATACCACATTTTAAGCCTGTGTTGGAAGATCACACGTAGCCATTACTGCAACATGTGCTTTAGTTCCCGTGACGTACAATATTCAATACGTTGGGACAAATATTGCAATTTCATATGAACAGGTTAATATAAGTAATTAATATAAGTAAAACTTATAATATTAATGAAAATAATGAAATTTGTACATTTTAGGAAATGTAGGGGCACATATATTTAAAGGAATTGCCTTGTTCATTGTATTGGTTTGTGTCGTTTTTGTAGACAAAACAGTTATGAATATTGATTGACCAGGTGCGAGTTTGTCAAAAAACGCTTTAAGATTCATTATCATTTTTTTCGATAATAAAATCAATTCAAATTCGATTAAAATATATCTCATGGCAGAATATCTAACTCAAACAATATTTATACGAAAATTGTTAAAAATATATAAACAAGGTCATGTCTTAATTTGGTCAAGCCTTACATCCATATTCTAATACTTCTGTATTGCATACTTATGAAGGGAATTGATTTCATAATCATGAGAAGAAAAGTCTATTTCCTAAATGAATATTCAATGAATAATCAGGTGTTATGAAATTTTCATTTACGCTAAATTGATGCTAGGCAGGTGCGCGTGTTGCTCACAATAAGATATGTAGTAGAACCGTGTAATTGTTGATATATTCAGGACACTATTTCAGTGATAAAACCATTCATTTTATATTTTGGCTAAAAAGTGTTGAATTCTGACACAGAAGCCGACATCTTTTACACATTGAGTGGAAATTAGGTTAGATATATACTAATCAGCAACCAGAGTCGTCTTTTTCCGACGTCACAAAATGCACAAAACATGCCGTGACGTCAACTAAAATGTCGCATTATTTTCAGTTATTTCATTACATTTGAAAATGTGGCTCTTACTTCGTTAATAATGACGCAAAATTAATAAAAATACATCTACACAAACAGTAAAATATGTATTGCCCGTGTCTGTTTGTGCGGATCTGCTCAGTTCACTTGAATGTCAAGGTCGCTTATGGCCGACATGTGAGTAGGATTGCCGGCTATTTTGGTGAAAATGCTTGCTTACTGTCGAAACAATGACATGTAGATGTTGCAATAAGTTTTCCGACCTGCGGAATACCGCGGCCGATCGAATCCGACCCAGCGCTGGTGCTGCCAACGTGGCTGGAATTAATAAATGAATTTAAAAGGTGAGTTTTCGCCGTATTGGGTGATCCATGATTTTGGCGTGAAATTGCGGAGGTAGCTGTTTTCGATGATTCGTAGCGTATAACTTTTGAAATAATGATCCGATTGTGACCATTTATAGCTCATTGTGTAGGGAAATCATCTGGCTTTCGATCCGTTGGCATCGATGGGGCCTTAAAAATATTTTACGCGGTAACATGTAACTTTGATCGAGGAGGGGGTGGTTTCTTCGTTACATCCCTTTCCTTTTATATAGTACTAGGGTAGGGTCTATACACATATATGTCTTTCGAACGCCGTTTCAAAGCGATACAAGCCCCTGTGAGTCAGACAGCACCCGTCTCTCCAAAATTACATTTTTGTAAGAGAATTTGTCTGACTTTCCGGTTAAATCCATATCTAAGAGACCCGTGAAGGTCCGGGGTAGAATAGACCTTCAGCAACCCATGCTTGCCATAAAAGGCGAATATGCTTGTCGTAAGAGGCGACTAAAGGGATCGGGTGGTCAGGCTCGCTGACTTGGTTGACACATGTCATCGTTTCCCAATTGTACAGGTCGATGATCATGCTGCTGATCACTGGATTGTCTGGTCCAGACTCGATTATTAACAGACCGCCGCCATACAGGTGGGATATTGACGAGTGTGGCGTAAAACTAAACTCCCTCACTCACCATATCTAAGCTGCCAGGGGATTTCGATAAACATTCATATTGCACGTTATTACATAAAATGAATTAATAAAAATAAAAACACGGCCATGCACAAACATTCAACTTTTCTTGTAATCCTACGTAGGAAATAAATATTCCCTTTCATCGTGTGTATCCGTTACCAACGTACGAATATTGACAGTTGCTTCATAACGTGCGTGTCGCTACTTCAAGTTACACCAGGTAACAGAAAGCTTATCTGTTGTTCATACAGGTTTTATGTAGGTCAGCTATGTATATAACAGGTACAACAGGCTAGATCTAGGATGTGTATTGCTAGCTCATGGAAGCCATTATCGAGATATAAGACAGAGACTTCATATATGAACTAAGACAACGTTATGTGGAAATAGCAAATAAAATGAACATGTTTCTGAGATACGATAGGGCGATAAGGTCCAGTGAACACAAACAACACACCACGGTCTGCTGACTCTCTCCATACCTTGCTCTACAGGTAGGTCTCTTTAACCTTAATAGTAGGTCAACTATTTATAAAATAAAAGCTTACCTTCGAACAGAAGCAGGAGAATACGATGACGATGAGACAGTACTTTAAGGTATCCATGTTGATGTATGAATGTGTTCAAAGTTCTTAAATTTGACTCACTAAGAACATATTCCTCCTCTAGTCCTTAAACACACCCATTCATCTCTACCACGCGTACACTGTCGGGTGTTGACAAGCAGTATACTTCTCAATGTGCTACACAGTCCGGCTATCCACGATATACTGTGGACCTGGTATTCGTATTCCTTTTCCCGACCGACTCTCCTCGACCCTGATGAGCGATTGTGTAAGACTGTCTCCACCCGTGTTGGCCACCCGAGCAATTTCACTTCCTCATTCTCTCAACAAGGCCACGTGACTAGATTGTGTGTGACCTCTGAACTCGTCTAACAAAAAGCTTATCGTGTCTTCCCTCTCGCTTCAGAGACACTACAAGGGATCTCGCGCGGTAGCTTCATGTCAAGGCATAATAGCAACACCGCTGTGTTTCAGCCCCTCCCGGATTGGTTTACAACTACCTGCAATAAACGACCGCATACAGCGTATACAACCGTTATTACCTAAAACATTTTGGACTTTCCTACCAAGTGTTTGGTCATCATGGGTAGTGGTTCTCATTTGACTAAAACATTATATGCATTAAATGAGTAAACAACAACTAATACTAATTTTGCTAAATTTATGTATTAAACACAATATGGACACAAACCCTTTCCTCAACTCCACAATACCGAAGTATAAATTCATGATGTGTACTTCCTATTTTCACTGACTCGCCTCTGACTATCTACATGTTTTATCAAATATGACAAAGAATGATTAGGATCAGTTTTTTCATGTCTGTGAATAATTATTTGACAATAGAATGCAGCAACTTCTTAAACAGAAAACATACAACAGTACTTTGCCCGCACTGTGCAGGGACTTGATAAAAGATCTCCAGGCTGAGTCCTCTGTAACAAACTTAGAACTGTGGAACAAGAATGGCTACATTGATAAAAGTGAATCTTAGTTGGCTGGCACTTTATGCAACACTCGTTACAATGTACTAAAACACATATTCTGTGCTTCCATGCTTAATGTGCCCCGAAAATCAACTATTTGTAGAGATCTTCAGTCTATGTTGTGTAAATTCAACCTTAGAAACTATATATACTTATTTATGCAGTGGTTCATTTACACCCAAGCACCCATGAATACGAACTGTAAACAAACAAGTACAAGGAAATGAAGAAGAAATGAAGCATAACAAGGTATTACGTAATGCACGTCTCTTTGCATGCGACTTTAGACGTCAGTGACATATAACATACTTTCCATCTTACCCTTTTCATATCCTGAACACGGCGCAGCCTTGCACTCATGCTCGAAAATTTCATCACGAAATAGAGTGACTGTCTGAAATGAATGTTGGCTTTGTAACAAGCATTCTTATGATTATGAAACCCATATGATACTATATTTACATGAGGAAAAGTTACTACCTCTCCGAAATAACTTTTTTTCTCATCTCAAGTGGATCTGATGATCTGGTCTGAATGCTGAGACCTGTGTAAAGTTTGACAAGCTGGAAGACGACAAAATGTTGTCAAGACGCCAAGGTGCAGATACGCAGATCACATGGTCGCTCGTCCGGGACACATATCTTACGTTTGCATACTAATGCCGATACTGTGTGTCATAGTGACGCCATAACTGTCTCTCTCTCTATCACTTCCCTCAACATCCTCCCCCCATCCCCCCAAGAGGCACACACTCCTTGTATATTTTAAACCCAAACTTCAAGTCCATACACAAAAGTATAATTTCAAAATATGTACTTCCTTTTCTCACTTATACGCATCTGTTATCAAGGTCAGACACAAATATAGACTGAATGTAAAATCGTGTTTTCCTGCCTGATGACTCAAACTACAAGAGATTTATGTGCATTCTCTTTCACTTAATGTCGAATTAAGTGGTGATATCATTAATAGTTAAATATAGTTATTCTTGATTGGAACATTCTTGAATGACCATTTGTATAGCTAAACCTTTACACGTAAATTGAACTACACAAGCATCAACACATATATATTAGTTTGTTTAAAAAATACATTGACATGTCTACGTTAAAATGGTCAATTACACGTTAATCAAATATATTGTGTAACAGGCTTTTGCTTACTGTGAAGAAGGCGTTATATACTTTGAGTCGGTTTAGTTTGATCTGATTTATGAACATCTGTGAGCTTGGAAATGAACAACAGTCGAGTGTATTCGCAAAAAATGATGACTAATCGCATGAAAACTGTAATTGCTTGCATTAAAAAGACACATGAAATCAAATACAGCATACTTTTGTTTAACTCGGGCGTCATATATGGGCGGAATTCCCCAGCCTCCAAAATGTTACTCTCAGGAAAGTTTCAGCACTCTTGAGAAGGACATGATGTTAATGTGACATAAAGTCCCTCATGATAATCATTATCAATAATGATTACTTGAAGTAATGCTGTTAGTTTTTAGCATATACTTACATTTATACTTAGAACGTATTTATAGTACATATATTTATAGCCATATATTTGCTCATTAATTATAACATTGTAAACTAGTATGATATGGACGTTTGCTTCAGTTGTTGTGTTCATCTATTACATGACTCCTAATCTTCCCGGCAAGAGCAAGCATGTCACAAGGAAAAGATAAAAGTAGGTCCTGATTCTTCCCAACAATGTGCTTCAAAATGGTCTCGGTTTTACAGACAAGACTATAGTTATGGCTAGCATGCCTGTTATATTAAGTCATGCGTCCCTCAAAAAAATGCATTTGATATAATGTTTACATGTCTTGAAACAGTCCACTTGAATTTTCTACTCCCGGATAAGTATCGAATGTATGAAAACCAGTCACCATAAACGGAATGTATATTTTTCTCTTGTTGAATTTAGGCATGGATGCAATACAGTTGAACACCTTGTTGTCGAAGTTGGATTACCCTATGTATACGCAGACACTTCGAGTTATCCGAGGTTCCACACCACCGCAAATGATGACAGAAGGAAGATTATAAAGGTTTATAAATCGAGACATCTGTAAGACCCACGAAGCTCGACATAACGTTGTTAGACTGTACAGATGTCTGTCAAATGTCTGTACAAATCCAACCGAAAACGATATGGTAAGGAAAATAGACCTCGGCTGACAACTTCCTGGTCGTATATGATAATACTGTACAGAAATGTTTCACGTGATTTGTTTGACTGGTAACACCCATTTTGTGAAAGGAAAGGGTTGGATTCTTTTATGTCGACTTTTGACTGGTTATAAAATTTAGTTACACGCAGGATTTCCGTGCAAATTATGATACTTATATACTATTATGATAATGACTTTGCCCTTAAAGTATAACAGTTACTGCAAAATGAGACATTGGTACTGCTAACGTGCTTGTTTATAGGCTGTGAAATAGAGCGCTAACCGGTTGGGTTGTGGGCTTGCAGTGGCCTGTATGCATAATCCAGGAAGTAAGATGTAAACCGTCCAATTCAAATTGTATAACACATTTAGAATGTCATGGCCAACATATAGCAAAACATACACACGTGTGTCAAGATTAGGATGCCATATGCATGAGATGGAGATGTTCTTGTTTAGGTGTTGAACAATATGATACATTCAGTGAACAATACTGAAGAAAATAGGAATGACATATGTTCTGAATGAGTCTGCTTCTACTTGGGTTAGATGAGGTGAACGTCATGCAAGTTCTAGTCCAGACTAACACTAGTTCTCTTGTACTAGCTCACTGAGACACCATGCTTCAGTTAAGCATCAAGACCCCACTCAGACACATTACACTGACTCCGAGTCGACCAGTCCTTGTACCTGTTAATGTCAAGCGCCAGGCAGGGACAAAAAAAACCTATCATTTGAAATCGTCTTTTCTTATGACGTGACCGGGGATCGCACCCGAGACTTCAATTTGCTCCGGGCGGGCGCTCTATCCAATGCACCACTGGGGCGGTCTGGTTCTGTGTAAGGCAGACTTGTTAACAAGATTCGTATTCGTATAATACTGAATCACTCAAATGCCACATGTTAGGAAAAGGGAACGGTGCACAATGTGAAGGACATTGTTAATCGAACCCCGCCCATATGTAATCATATGCCTAGTGTGTGTATACTGAACCGGTTACCGGACACGCCACATTGGATCTTTCTTTTTCAATAAAAATTACCTTCCTGGTCGAGCCTTTGTTCGTGCTGAAAAATAGAATAACCGGTACAACGGGAATAACAGGCGTTGTTTTAGCCGCAATATGCATTATTTGATAAAACTGAATTTTCCTTTTGAAGTCTTCGGTAACATACAATTGGCAATTAGTGACTCGCCATTGCTCTAAAGTAAGACCCTTTGTTTTGAGCTGATGACTGAAACATAGTCTCACCCGCTGATTACAGTCAGCGATATCTCAACAATAGTTGCAACAGAGCGCCCCCTGGCACATACACCGTTCAGTGAAAATTAAACTAATGTATGTCACTGTTAAGTCATGGTGTAGGTATGCATTTACCACACTTTGTTAATGTCTGTGATTGAAACACGTATTGGATTTTGTGAGGTTACGGTTGGGTACAGCCCTACCATATGCTTAACACAAAACACTGACGGCTGGTCTCATATCCTGGTCATTCCTTTACTTTACACTACTACTAGTCTCGACTGTGACGTGTGTAACTAAACATTATACTTTACTCTGTTGATGTCGACTGTCCTTATGTGCAACTAAACCCTTTACTTAACACTGGCAGTGTCGATTGTCCTCAGGTGTAATTAAACCTTGTGTTTAACACTGACAGTGTAGACCATCCTTATGTGTAACTAAGCCCTTTATTTAACACTGTTAGTGTCGACCGTCCTCGCGTGTAACTAAAGCCTTTACTTAACTGTCGATTGCCCTTAAACGTGTTTAACACTGATAGTGTCGACTGTCCTTATGTCTAACTAAACCATTTACTTGACAGTCTTAGCGTTGGATGTCCTCATGTCTACATCCACCCGATAGTATCATTCACGGTGTTGACTGTCCATATGTGTAACCAACACTTTACTTTACACTAATGGTGTCGACTGTCCTCATGTCCTGCCATACTCTTTACTTAATACTGTTGGTATCGACTGTCCTTGTGTCATTTCAAACCTATATTTATCTTTTTCGGCGTTGGTTGTCCTTATGTCAACCTCGCCGCCTGCTATACAATTTCGATATCGAATGTCCTCATGTCCTCCTCAACTCTGTACCTAGTAGGTGCCGACTGTCCGGGTGGGGTGGGGTGGGGTGGGGTGGGGTGGGATGGGATGGGATGGGGTGGTATTCATTGTAGGTATACAAATAACACACATTGTGCACATTCTGTAGACACACTGTGACAACAAGGGAATGCAGCCTTTCAAATTAGTAAATTGTCATACCTTTGACATTTATAAATTAAGGATATATCTGTGTCATGCTAAACGCCCAAGAAAACCCGTTCAGAAACACAGGGGAACCTTGACCACAACTTTTGAGGCTATGAAATATCATGGTTTTAAACGGTTTCAATCAGTTACCTGATGTAATGACAAGTGAGGAACTTGTTTCCCAAAATGGTATCCCACACACCCAAGTAAGATGCAAACTAGTACGTTATCACGCTGACATTCATCCGCGTATAAATTTACTGAACTAACTGCACTGCTAGCGACCATTATTCCGCTATCAGAGACCTAAGAGACAAAGAAGACTTTCACTACCATAACTAACATGCTTTAAAAAACATGCTGACAGTAACACAGTTGTGATGTACTGATAATTCTTATCTGACCAGTGAAATGACGGATCCAACGGTCGTGTCAGATAGTCCATATCAAGATGAATACTAACCAGTCATGAGTAGTGTGTATTCTAATCTGGTGTCTTGTTGTCTGCTCGGTCACGCCGGCAAATGACACCTTGGTTCATACATTTCTTAACCAACAAAGGCTAATAATGTTAAGATGAAATATTACACTTGTATTAGGTCTCAGTACACAATAACAACGCCAGTAAAATAAAATATTTGTAATTACTACACACATAAGAAAATAACTCTGAAAACGTTTCTGTATGCGTGTGGAGCGACAGGTGTAAATGTTTGTGTACTAGGACAATACGTATGCATAAATTATGTATCACTGAGAAGTATGCAATACCAGCATTAAACGTCGTAAAATTCTCCTTGGAACTGGACTAAAGGTAGATTTTTCTTTAAGCTGTACACACTGAACATCTGATTCGAGATTACAATATGAAAATTAGTATGCATCCAAAATATCTGAATGTTAGTTTAAAGTAAGTTCAGTTCAACATCGCCAAGCACAGTCACGTCTTTAAGGATAAACAACGAGAATCGCTACTTAAATGAAAGGAAAAGGCAAGAAGCAACGACAGATCCAGTTTCGGTGGTGTGAACAACACTGCCGTCCGTTTTTAACATGACGGCATAACACGAGGCCTTCGGGCAATGACATGAGCTACAGTAGACCCTTACTGAAGGAGGAGGAAAGTCTCCAAATAACACAGACTCGCTGTTTGATCTCGATTTTGTTGAACTCATATTCTTGTTGTTGAGCGGAAATGCTCTGGACGGGATCGACAGCTAACATGTTTGGTTTCTTGTCTGCTCATCACAGAGCGTGAAACACTGAACGTGGACCACTGCATGCTGAAGTCCACCAGTTTCCCACAGAGCAATGTGACTAAAGCTTCAAGCTAAACCATTTGTGATAAGTAAGTGAGCTGCTGATTATGATGATATGCTTGTGACATGATACCAGTTTAGGTTTAATCTAGATCCATTTACTTGAGGTTTTAATTGGTTTGTAGTCTAGGTGAGGTAAATGAGACCAATAATCATCATCTGTTACATATTTAGACAGACTCGATTAATTACAGACCGCCACCATATACTAGTAGCTGGAACATTGCTGCGTGCGGCTTAAAACTAACCTCCCTCTCTTACATATTTACATATTTACATCGATGTATTCAGTGAGATATAAACTCTAAACAGACATTCTAACAGTTTTCTCTAATGTCGAGTTTTATTCTGCGGCTTCAGGCTTTGGTGTTCATGATTTCATGTCAACGTTTGAGGTACCTTTAGTGCCGAAAGACTCGAGCTCAGAAGTTGTTTGATTACATTACAGCATACAAAGCATTAATTATGCGTTAAAACGCTTAGAGCAGACATGTGGAGGACACATCATTTGACACATGATCGACAAAAATGTCCTGTCTGATTGTCTATTTATGTGTTCAGGAGAACAAATAATTTGACAGTGCATGTGCATGTAAGGGGGGAACATCTTCGCTTGCACCAGGTGGCATCACTTTCTGATTGTCATTCACAATATGACTGTGTCGAATCGTACCGTCTACTGCACCTGCAACGGTTTACCTTCAACATGCAGCTATACAATATCATGTTTTCAATAGTATTAATAAATTCTACATTCTTTTCTATGATAGTTTAACGCCAACAGGAATTCATTATATAGAGATGAAGAAGCCATGTTGCAGAAAAGTCAATGTTTACGTCACAGATTAGTATCCATGAGTACTTATCATTCACAAACTTAACAGCAATAGCATTGGAAATGGTTGGCTGCATGTACTATACACCATTGCACTGAAAAACATATGGTACTCATTTTGCTATTGTTACTTAACATAGTTTTATTGTTGTAATTCTACCCCGGCTCCTTCACTGGTCGACTCGTCCACTGAACGCCAACGAGTTTGTATTTCACCTGAGTGTGATAACAAGCACTAAACGCATTGACTTCATGGGACTATAAATCAACCATTCCAAATATACACAGTACAATACATCGTGCAACCAGGGCAAATGCCTGAAAACATTCTGAATTCTGAATATCGCTACAGCAATCCCAAGGGATAATGTTCAACCATCTTAGCACATTGGACAAGAGAATACACAATTTAGAACACCATTCTACTGTATCGTGAGTAATATACACACTTTCGCCATGAGATCAGATAAACATCTTGGATTGTGAAACCTGGTGAAAACATTGCTTTAATGTTTTTCCATGGACATAATGTCACAGTTCGACTCACAATTAAACAGCGACACGATAACGTTCTCAACGTTGACATTCCCACAATGCACATTAGTTGTAGAACGAATGAATTCACGTGTTTGTTATGAATGAAACGGTCATCGGTCATCCAATCAAATCGTTAGAATTTTGGGTCAAGTCGCTACGACGTTGACGTTGATAATCTTTCCATTTCGTTCGCCCTTCTGGTTTGGACACTTCCATGAAACTCAGACTTTGTTGAATACACCTGGGAGTTTTGTGATCCGGAAGATTTTTGTGATCGAAGTTGTCGGTTCTGAATAAATGAGACATACAAACATTTTCTATAATTTTCATTTTGATAAACATAAAAGATGGATGCATTGTGACAAGTGAATATATATGTGATTTTGATAATAACCACTCAACGTCCTTATATCATCAGAGTGACATTGGAATGGCACGTGACCTAATTATACACACTCACCATACAAAAAGTGATCGCAAAAAAATCTTAGTTTATGTCCATTAGCAGGAGAGATTGCCAAAGGTATATGACTTGATTCCCCACCCTGAAATATACACATCACACTCGTATGACAAATAGACACGTAAATATATGATGTCAACGTGATAGCATAACCGGTTAGCCCAGAAATTTCACTGGCCGTCTAAAGAAAAGCAGCTGTAAACATTATATTGATGGATACTGACAATCAGTGATGAGGTCTGGTGGTCACAGACTGAGGAAGCCTGCCTGTCCCACCTGTCGCATCCGTCACTCATATCATTTCCATGAAACTGTATGAGTGTTGCTCGACGCCACAGCGAATATCAGTTAGATAGCTCCCTATTTAACCTTAAACTATGTATATAGGTCATCTTCATACAATGTAGTCATGATGATGACCACATTGCCGTTGGTAGTGGAAGGGAGCTAACTCTTATCAGGTTGTTTAAGAAAGTTGTCAAGTTCTTTCAACATTGTTGCCATAGGACACACTACCAAACAGGCCGGAATCATGCAGTCTAGTTCCCACATGAAGGAGTCGTCCTGAGATGCCTCTTATGATGGAATCATGTAACCGGGGTGATCTTACATTAATGTTTCATATCTATAACACATAGCAAAGCAGCAGCATGGAATTGACCACACGGTTCAGAGAGACAGGGTTATCCAACACAACACACGATCATCAACTGCACAGGATTTACAGGTTTTACATTTATAAAAAACAGACAACAGAAAACACACCTGCAATTACTATGCTTCTAACATCGCCGTAACCGTTCCGTATATGTTGTATAGAGTGATTTGGGTTGTGGAGGATCCAATGTCAGAGCTATCTCTCTTGATGACCTGCTCTGTGAAGTTGAAGTTTGCACGTTCACCAGTGTTTGAAATACAGTCGTCATAGGCGTGTATGTACTGTCGTGAGTATAAATACATCACAAACCATACATTGCACACCATATGCTATATACCTTACATCACATAACATACATCATACATCACATACCATACATCACATACCATACATCACATACCATACATCACATACCATACATCGCACATCATATACACCATACGCATCACATACCATACATCATATACCATCTATTACATATCATACATCATATAAAATACATCATACATCATGCATCATACATCACATACCATACATCACATACCATACATCACATACCATACATCGCACATCATATACACCATACGCATCACATACCATACATCATATACCATCTATTACATATCATACATCACATAAAATACATCATACATCATGCATCATACATCACATACCATACATCACATACCATACATCACATACCATACATCGCACATCATATACACCATACGCATCACATACCATACATCATATACCATCTATTACATATCATACATCATATAAAATACATCATACATCATGCATCATACATCACATACCATACATCACATGCATGCATCATACATCATACACATCACATACCATACATCACATACCATACATCGCACATCATGCATCACATACCATACATAACATATCATATACACCATACGGATCACATACCATACATCATATACCATCTATTACATATCATACATCATATGAAATACATCATACATCATACATCACATACCATACATTACATGCCATGCATCATACATCATACACATCACACACCATGCATCAAATACATGCATCACATACTATACATCATTACTATTATTAACATAAAAACAGAAATAAGGTTATCCTGAATGACATCATAATGTATACTATCGTACACCTTTGTATGTTGAGGACTTTTCCATGTAGTTGTGTCAGCGACGAAAATGATGAAATGCCCTAATTGGACTATATTTGTGTTCTCTTGCTGTTATTTTTTTTTAAACTGAATAATTGACTTGGCACTGCAGACGTTTGTGACGACTGACGAAATATGGTCACATTTTCACGAACAACCGTACCATTTGTAGTTAATCATGCAGTTATGCATTTGGTAGTTATTTTATATGAATATGGATCAGGTTTTGTGACATGTATTTACTATGAGTTAGCTGAAATCGATTGAAAGGATAAGGCGCTATCTACAACAGCAATCAGACGGCCGTTCTTGCTAATTAACTATTGGACAAAGTTATGATCAGTTATACATGAAATTTCATGACTGTACATATATATCAATTATGGTGATAACCCTTGTTCTGAAAGGGAATATTCAACTGTCACTTCAACCTTTATTATAAACACATATAGGTCACATGCAACCAAAAATTCAAACATGATTGAAACACAGTAACCACTTATTCGTGCAACATTTTGCACTTGGGTTTACCTCCCTCGAAACGAAGCAGTCGCGTCACCGAACCCAGTCAAAGCCGGTGGATGCGTACTCAAGCGTAAAGAAGCCTTTTCGTTGGCCACTGGTTCATTGATACGCCGATACGCTTAGTCGGCTCTTTGTTTATGGCTCATAAGCCCGATAGGTGTTAGTTTTAAACCGCATGTAGTCAGTGATTGAAGTTGTGCATTGGCAGACACATAGGTGTCAATAAACCAGACAATGAGTTTTCTCAGTTACAGAGTCTGCTTATCACAATCACCATGTATATTTTATGTAACGAGTAGATTATTTACTTGTTTGTGTACACAACCAAGATTTGAGTACTGCTCACGACCTGATACTCCGGACAGGCATACTGTTTGAAGCTCCGCGAACCTATTCTCTGCGCATACGTTATGAGCTCAGCGCAGCATAGCTGACGTTTTGAAACCACGTTTTCCCCCAACGCGGGGGAAAATTGGTGAATGGTTTGAACTCCGATTTCGCGGGCTATTTTTCATTGCGTGTTTTTTCAACTTCATAGATTGCATTGTCATTTTTTAATGATTAGTTTCGCTAAGTACATACCGAAAGGTATCAGAACCTACAAAGTTGTGTTTTACGATTTGCGTATGAACCACAAGGTATTAATTGCTTTATTCTTTTCTAATTCTAAAAAGGTTAATATGCGACCCTTATTGTAATATTTTTCACATTAAGGGTTGTAACACACAACCCATTTTGGCAATTTGGTCACGGCACTTCGATTCGTGTTGCCAAATTAGGACTCTTAGACCATCTGAACTAGTTTATCATGAATAACTGCTTTGTAACAAAAACGTGTTCGGTAGTTTATCACCACAGACAAATTCAATTGAAGCACATGATGGAATAAAACGTATTAACGGGTAATCGGGTCAGCAGTTGTGGGTTTGTCGGACGTTCTTAATGTCACATGACAAGAGATAGGGACTGTTCCTCCAATTGAAATGTATTTTAGAGATGTATTCTCAGACAAAACATGTAGCTCAACTTAACTAACTGAGAAAGAGATCTAAGAAAAGATCAGAGGCATAACTGGTATATTGACGTCTTGTGTAATACCGATGGTATTTCTCACAAATGGCAGGCATACGTGAGTGAGACTAAGAAGAAGCGGATTGCTAGTTGCCGTGACATCTTCAGTTTGAGGTTTGCTCCATTTCCGTTTAGTTGTGGTCAATGTACCATTTAGAGGTGAAACACTAAATGATGATAGACTAAGTACTTTTTTATGCTGGTGCTGATAAATTCAGTTATAAAATGTCATCGTTGTCGACCAACTACAATTGAACAGCAGAGCTAAGTCTTCTAAGTGTCCAGTGTATATTTGTTCGCTGTGGCGTCAGACCTGTGATGGGCTTGGTCCTGCTGTCTCTCCGAACTCTGATCGTAGTAATGTTCCCTGGTGTAACCGAGACCACGTATCTGGTGACGACGGCGTTAGAAGGAGCTGTCCGGGATGTTGTCGTGGTGGTTGTGCTTTCTGCGATGTTATGGGAACCGTAACACAAACCAGGTTGTGATGAGCAGCCGGCAATGCAGCCTATCCTTGAAATAAGTGAATAGGCTGTCAGCCTGCAGTCATAATGTTTCTCTACGTCGCTACGTGCCATAAGACGAAGGATAAACTAGTTTGAACATAAACATGTGTTCATCATGTGACATTGCTAAAAATGGATGTTTTCATTTGCGTGTTAGGGAAATATTGAAATAAGATCTCATACTTACTGCGTCAATAACTACAGCGACACATACACTTCCATAGTTAGAGAACAATATCCGTCATATTTACGATGTCAACTTACCTTCACGTCACATTCGAGCCTGCACCAGACCACCCAGTGATCAACGACAAAAGTATCGATCTGCGCACTTGGGAAAGGATGACATGTGTCAGCCAAGCCATCCAAGCCTCCGATTCTGTTCGTCGCCTCTTACGACAATCATATTTTTCTGAAGATCAGTTCTAGCCCGGATCTTCACGGATGACTAAATCGTTAGCATGCGGTTGTGAATCGCAATCAGTGTGTACTGAGAACTGGCGTTTGTAAAACCTGAGCATGTCCTACTCCTGACCCAACCGTGGCATCGTCACGAACATATGCAGAGGCAAGTACAGTGTAAACCTAGCAAAACAGGTAACATGTGGTGCAAGTAAAAACATGCAACAGGCAGTTTGGTCACGTATGCATAAATTGTAAATATCCTCCACCACCAAACGCTAAAAGCATTACTGAAATGTAATATTGGTCAAACTACACCTGAACAAGAATTGTAACAGCAATTTTCAAGAGACAATTTGGATTTGCACACATGACACACATATATTGAGAAGACATTTCTGAAATAATTACACAAGCAGGACCAAGCCCATCACAGGTCTGACGCCACAGGTGAACGTGAAGGTAAAGATGACGTATCTGCAGCTCCAAAGCGAACAAATATACACTGGACACTTAGAAGACTTAGCTCTGCTGTTCAATTGTAGTTGGTCGACAACGATGACATTTTATAACTGAATTTATCAGCACCAGCATAAAAAAGTACTATCATTATTTAGTGTTTCACCTCTAAATGGTACACTGACCACAACTAAACGGCAATGGAGCAAACCTCAAACTGAAGATGTCACGGCAACTAGCAATCCGCTTCTTCTTAGTCTCACGTATACCTGCCATTTGTGAGAAATACCATCGGTATTACACAAGACGTCAATATACCAGGTATGCCTCCGATTTTTTCTTAGATCTCTTTCTCAGTTAGTTAAGTTGAGCTACATGTTTTGTCTGAGAATACATCTCTAAAATGCATTTCAATTGGAGGAAAAGTCCCTATGTCTTGTCATGTGACATTAAGAACGTCCGACAAACCCACAACTGCTGACCCGATTACCCATTAACACGTTTTATTCCATCATGTGCTTCAATTGAATTTGTCTGTGGTGATAAACTACCGAACACGTTTTTGTTACAAAACAGTTATTCATGATAAACTAGTTCAGATGATCTAAGAGTCCTAATTTGGCAACACGAATCGAAGTGCCGTGACCAAATTGCCAAAATGGGTTGTGTGTTACAACCCTTAATGTGAAAAACATTAGGAATGTAAATTGTTTTACAATAAGGGTTGCATATTAACCTTTTTAGAATTAGAAAAGAATAAAGCAATTAATACCTTGTGGTTCATACGCAAATCGTAAAACACAACTTTGTAGGTTCTGATACCTTTCGGTATGTACTTACCGAAACTAATCATCAAAAAATGACAATGCAATCTATGAAGTTGAAAAAACATGCAATGAAAAATAGCCCGCGAAATCGGAGTTCAAACCATTCACTAATTTTCCCCCGCGTTGGGGAAAAACGTGGTTTGAAGACTCAGCTATGCTGCGCTGAGCTCATAACGCATGCGCAGAGAATAGGTTCGCGGAGCTTCAAACAGTATGCCTGTCCGGAGTATCAGGTCGTGAGCAGTACTCAAATCTTGGTTGTGTACACAAACAAGTAAATAATCTACTCGTTACATAAAATATACATGGTGATTGTGATAAGCAGACTCTGTAACTGAGAAAACTCATTGTCTGGTTTATTGACACCTATGTGTCTGCCAATGCACAACTTCAATCACTGACTACATGCGGTTTAAAACTAACACCTATCGGGCTTATGAACCATAAACAAAAAGCCGACTAAGCGTATCGGCGTATCAATGAACCAGTGGCCAACGAAAAGGCTTCTTTACGCTTGAGTACGCATCCACCGGCTTTGACTGGGTTCGGTGACGCGACTGCTTCGTTTCGAGGGAGGTAAACCCAAGTGCAAAATGTTGCACGAATAAGTGGTTACTGTGTTTCAATCATGTTTGAATTTTTGGTTGCATGTGACCTATATGTGTTTATAATAAAGGTTGAAGTGACAGTTGAATATTCCCTTTCAGAACAAGGGTTATCACCATAATTGATATATATGTACAGTCATGAAATTTCATGTATAATTGATCATAACTTTGTCCAATAGTTAATTAGCAAGAACGGCCGTCTGATTGCTGTTGTAGATAGCGCCTTATCCTTTCAATCGATTTCAGCTAACTCATAGTAAATACATGTCACTAAACCTGATCCATATTCATATAAAATAACTACCAAATGCATAACTGCATATGTGACCATATTTCGTCAGTCGTCACAAACGTCTGCAGTGCCAAGTCAATTATTCAGTTAAAAAAAAATAACAAATATAAAAACTTATATATAAAAAGAACACAAATATAGTCCAATTAGGGCATTTCATCATTTTCGTCGCTGACACAACCATATGGAAAAGTCCTCACCATACAAAGGTGTACGATAGTATACATTATGATGTCATTCAGGATAACCTTATTTCTGTTTTTATGTTAATAATAGTAATGATGTATAGTATGTGATGCATGTATTTGATGCATGGTGTGTGATGTGTATGATGTATGATGCATGGCATGTGATGTATGGTATGTGATGTATGATGTATGATGTATTTTATATGATGTATGATATGTAATAGATGGTATATGATGTATGGTATGTGATGCGTATGGTGTATATGATATGTTATGTATGGTATGTGATGTATGATGTGCGATGTATGGTATGTGATGTATGGTATGTGATGTATGGTATGTGATGTATGGTATGTGATGTATGATGTATGTTATGTCATGTAAGGTATGTAGCATATGGTGTGCGATGTATGGTATGCGATGTATGGTATGTGATGTATGGTATGTGATGTATGGTATGTGATGTATGGTATGTGATGTATGGTGTATGTTATGTGATGTAAGGTATGTAGCATATGGTGTGCAATGTATGGTTTATGATGTATTTATACTCACGACAGTACATACACGCCTATGACGACTGTATTTCAAACACTGGTGAACGTGCAAACTTCAACTTCACAGAGCAGGTCATCAAGAGAGATAGCTCTGACATTGGATCCTCCACAACCCAAATCACTCTATACAACATATACGGAACGGTTACGGCGATGTTAGAAGCATAGTAATTGCAGGTGTGTTTTCTGTTGTCTGTTTTTTATAAATGTAAAACCTGTAAATCCTGTGCAGTTGATGATCGTGTGTTGTGTTGGATAACCCTGTCTCTCTGAACCGTGTGGTCAATTCCATGCTGCTGCTTTGCTATGTGTTATAGATATGAAACATTAATGTAAGATCACCCCGGTTACATGATTCCATCATAAGAGGCATCTCAGGACGACTCCTTCATGTGGGAACTAGACTGCATGATTCCGGCCTGTTTGGCAGTGTGTCCTATAGCAACAATGTTGAAAGAACATGACAACTTTCTTAAACAACCTGATAAGAGTTAGCTCCCTTCCACTACCAACGGCAATGTGGTCATCATCATGACTACATTGTATGAAGATGACCTATATACATAGTTTAAGGTTAAATAGGGAGCTATCTAACTGATATTCGCTGTGGCGTCGAGCAACACTCATACAGTTTCATGGAAATGATATGAGTGACGGATGCGACAGGTGGGACAGGCAGGCTTCCTCAGTCTGTGACCACCAGACCTCATCACTGATTGTCAGTATCCATCAATATAATGTTTACAGCTGCTTTTCTTTAGACGGCCAGTGAAATCTCTGGGATAACCGGTTATGCTATCACGTTGACATCATATATTTACGTGTCTATTTGTCATACGAGTGTGATGTGTATATTTCAGGGTGGGGAATCAAGTCATATACCTTTGGCAATCTCTCCTGCTAATGGACATAAACTAAGATTTTTTTGCGATCACTTTTTGTATGGTGAGTGTGTATAATTAGGTCACGTGCCATTCCAATGTCACTCTGATGATATAAGGACGTTGAGTGGTTATTATCAAAATTACATATATATTCACTTGTCACAATACATCCATCTTTTATGTTTATCAAAATGAAAATTATAGAAAATGTTTGTATGTCTCATTTATTCAGAACCGACAACTTCGACTGGCTTCCGGATCACAAAACTCCCAGGTGTATTCAACAAAGTCTAAGTTTCATGGAAGTGTCCAAACCAGAAGGGCGAACGAAATGGAAAGATTATCAACGTCAACGTCGTAGCGACTTGACCCAAAATTCTAACGATTTGATTGGATGACCGATGACCGTTTCATTCATAACAAACACGTGAATTCATTCGTTCTACAACTAATGTGCATTGTGGGAATGTCAACGTTGAGAACGTTATCGTGTCGCTGTTTAATTGTGAGTCGAACTGTGACATTATGTCCATGGAAAAACATTAAAGCAATGTTTTCACCAGGTTTCACAATCCAAGATGTTTATCTGATCTCATGGCGAAAGTGTGTATATTACTCACGATACAGTAGAATGGTGTTCTAAATTCTGTATTCTCTTGTCCAATGTGCTAAGATGGTTCAACATTATCCCTTGGGATTGCTGTAGCGATATTCAGAATTCAGAATGTTTTCAGGTATTTGCCCTGGTTGCACGATGTATTGTACTGTGTATATTTGGAATGGTTGATTTATAGTCCCATGAAGTCAATGCGTTTAGTGCTTGATATCACACTCAGATGGAATACAAACTCGTTGGCGTTCAGTGGACGAGTCGACCAGTAAAGGATCCGGGGTAGGATTACAACAATAAAACTATATTAAGTAACAATAGCAAAATGAGTACCATATGTTTTTCAGTGCAGTGGTGTATAGTACATGCAGCCAACCATTTCCAATGCTATTGCTGTTAAGTTTGTGAATGATAAGTACTCATGGATACTAATCTGTGACGTAAACATAGACTTTTCTGCAACATGGCTTCTTAATCTCTATATAATGAATTCCTGTTGGCGTTAAAAAATTCATAGAAAAGCATGTAGTATTAATTAGTACTATTGAAAACATGATATATACGCTGTACGTGTATACGCTGCATGTTGAAGGTAAACTGTTGCAGGTTCCACGATGCAGTAGACGGTACGATTCGACACAGTCATATTGTGAATGACAGTCAGAAAGTGATGACACCAGGTGCAAGCGAAGACGTTCCCCCGTCACATGCACATGCACTGTCAAATCATTTGTTCTCCTGAACACATAAATAGACAATCAGACAGGACGTCTTTTGTCGGTCATGTGTCAAATGATGTGTCTTCCACATGTCTGCTCTAAGCGTTTTAACGCATAATTAATGCTTTGTATGCTGTAACGTAATCAAACAACTTCTGAGCTCGAGTCTTTCGGCACTAATGGTACCTCAGACGTTCACATGAAATCATGAACACCAAAGCCTGAAGTCGCAGGAATAAAACTCAACATTAGAGGAAACTGTTAGAAAGTCTGTTTACAGTTTATATCTCACTGAATACAGCGATATAAATATGTAAGTTAGAGAGGGAGGTTAGTTTTAAGTCGCACTCAGCAATGTTCCAGCTACTAGTATATAGCGGCGGTCTGTAATTAATCGAGTCTGTCTAAATATGTAACAGATGATTATTATTGGTCTCATTTACCTCACCTAGACTACAAACCAAATAAAACCTCAAGTAAATGGATCTAGATTAAACCTAAACTGGTATCATGTCACAAGCATATCATCATAATCAGCAGCTCACTTACTTATCACAAATGGTTTAGCTTGAAGCTTTAATCACATTGCTCTGTGGGAAACTGGTGGAGTTCAGTATGCAGTGGTCCACGTTCAGTGTTTCACTCTCTGTGATGAGCAGACAACAAATCAAACATGTTAGCGGTTGATCCCGTCCAGAGCATCTCCGCAAACAACAAGAATATGAGTTCAACAAAATCGAGATCCTCCTCCTTTAGTAATGGTCTACTGTAGCTCATCTCATTGCCCGAAGGCCCCGTGTTATGCCGTCATGTTGACAACGGACGGCAGTGTTGTTCACACCACCGAAACTGGATCTGTCGTTGCTTCTTGCCTTTTCCTTTCATTTAAGTAGCGATTCTCGTTGTTCATCCTTAAAAGACGTCACTGTGCCTGGCGATATTGAACTGAACTGAACATTAAGATATTTTGGATGCATACTAATTTTCATATCGTAATCTCGAATCAGAATTTCAATATGTAAAGTTTATGAAAAAAATCTACCTTTAGTCCAGTTCCAAGAAGAATTTTACGACGTTTAATGCTGATATTGCATACGTCTCAATGATACATAATTTATGCATACGTATCGTCCTAGTACACAGAAATTTACACTTGTTGCTCCACAGGCATATGGAAAAGTTTTCAGTTATTTTCTGATGTGTGTAGTAATTACAAATATTGTATTTAACTGGCGTTGTTATTGTGTACTGAGACCTAACCCAAGTGTAATATTTCATCTTAACATTATTAGCCTTTTTATTGGTTAAGAAATGTATGACCCAAGGCGTCATTTGCCGGTGTGACCGAATACACACTACACATGACTGGTTAGTATTCATCTTGATATGGACACGACCGTTGAATCCGTCATTTCACTGGTCAGATAACAATTATCAGTACATCACAACTGTGTTACTGTCAGCGTGTCTTTTTAAAGCATGTTAGTTATGGTAGTGAAAGTCTTCTTTGTCTCTTAGGTCTCTGATAGCGGAATAATGGTCGCTAGCAGTGCAGTTAGTTGATAACGTACTAGTTTGCATCTTACTTGGGTGTGTGGGATACCATTTTGGGAAACAAGTTCCTCACTTGTCATTACATCAGGTAACTGATTGAAACCGTTTAAAACCATGATATTTCATAGCCTCAAAAGTTGTGGTCAAGGTTCCCCTGTGTTTCTGAACGGGTTTTCTTGGGCGTTTAGCATGACACAGATATATCCTTAATTCATAAATGTCAAAGGTATGACAATTTACTAATTTGAAAGGCTGCATTCCCTTGTTGTCACAGTGTGTCTACAGAATGTGCACAATGTGTGTTATTTGTATACCTACAATGAATACCACCCCACCCCATCCCATCCCACCCAGACTGTCGGCACCTACTAGGTACAGAGTTGAGGAGGACATGAGGACATTCGATATCGAAAGTGTATAGCAGGCGGCGAGGTTGACATAAGGACAACCAACGCCGAAAAAGATAAATATGGGTTTGAAATGACACAAGGACAGTCGATACCAACAGTATTAAGTAAAGAGTATGGCAGGACATGAGGACAATCGACACCATTAGTGTAAAGTAAAGTGTTGGTTACACATATGGACAGTCAACACCGTGAATGATACTATCGGGTGGATGTAGACATGAGGACATCCAACGCTAAGACTGTTAAGTAAATGGTTTAGTTAGACATAAGGACAGTCGACACTATCAGTGTTAAACACGTTTAAGGGCAATCGACAGTTAAGTAAAGGCTTTAGTTACACGCGAGGACGGTCGACACTAACAGTGTTAAATAAAGGGCTTAGTTACACATAAGGATGGTCTACACTGTCAGTGTTAAACACAAGGTTTAATTACACGTGAGGACAATCGACACTGCCAGTGTTAAGTAAAGGGTTTAGTTGCACATAAGGACAGTCGACATCAACAGAGTAAAGTATAATGTTTAGTTACACACATCACAGTCGAGACTAGTAGTAGTGTAAAGTAAAGGAATGACCAGGATATGAGACCAGCCGTCAGTGTTTTGTGTTAAGCATATGGTAGGGCTGTACCCAACCGTAACCTCACAAAATCCAATACGTGTTTCAATCACAGACATTAACAAAGTGTGGTAAATGCATACCTACACCATGACTTAACAGTGACATACATTAGTTTAATTTTCACTGAACGGTGTATGTGCCAGGGGGCGCTCTGTTGCAACTATTGTTGAGATATCGCTGACTGTCATCAGCGGGTGAGACTATGTTTCAGTCATCAGCTCAAAACAAAGGGTCTTACTTTAGAGCAATGGCGAGTCACTAATTGTCAATTGTATGTTACCGAAGACTTCATAAGGAAAATTCAGTTTTATCAAATAATGTACATTGCAGCTAAAACAACGCCTGTTATTCCCGTTGTACCGGTTATTCTATTTTTCAGCACGAACAAAGGCTCGACCAGGAAGGTAATTTTTATTGAAAAAGAAAGATCCAATGTGGCGTGTCCGGTAACCGGTTCAGTATACACACACTAGGCATATGATTACATATGGGCGGGGTTCGATTAACAATGTCCTTCACATTGTGCACCGTTCCCTTTTCCTAACATGTGGCATTTGAGTGATTCAGTATTATACGAATACGAATCTTGTTAACAAGTCTGCCTTACACAGAACCAGACAGTCCCAGTGGTGCATTGGATAGAGCGCCCGCCCGGAGCAAATTGAAGTCTCAAGTGCGATCCCCGGTAACGTCATAAGAAAAGACGATTTCAAATGATAGGTTTTTTTTGTCCCTGTCTGGCGCTTGACATTAACAGGTACAAGGACTGGTCGACTCGGAGTCAGTGTAATGTGTCTGAGTGGGGTCTTGATGTTTAACTGAAGCATGGTGTCTCAGTGAGCTAGCACAAGAGAACTAGTGTTAGTCTGGACTAGAACTTGCATGACGTTCACCTCATCTAACCCAAGTAGAAGCAGACTCATTCAGAACATATGTCATTCCTATTTTCTTCAGTATTGTTCACTGAATGTATCATGTTGTTCAAAACCTAAACAACAACATCTCCAACTCATGCATATGGCATCCTAATCCTGACACACATGTGTATGTCATGCTATATGTTGGCCATGACATTCTAAATGTGTTATGCAATTTGAATTGGACGGTTTACATCTTACTTCCTGGATTATGCATACAGGCCACTGTAAGCCCACAACCCAACCGGTTAACACTCTGTTTCACAGCCTATAAACAAGCACGTTAGCAGTACCAATGTCTCATTTTGCAGTAACTGTTATACTTTACTTCCAACCCTCTCCTTTCATAAAATGGGTGTTACCAGTCAAACAAATCACGTGAAACATTTCTGTACAGTATTATCATATACGACCAGGAAGTTGTCACCCTAGGTCTATTTTCCTTACCATATCGTTTTCGGTTGGATTTGTACAGACATTTGACAGACATCTGTACAGTCCAACAACGTTATGTCGAGCTTCGTGGGTCTTACAGATGTCTCGATTTATAAACCTTTATAATCTTCCTTCTGTCATCATTTGCGGTTATGTGGAACCTCGGATAACTCGAAGTGTCTGCGTATACATAGGGTAATCCAACTTCCACAACAAGGTGTTCAACTGTATTGTATCCAAGCCTAAATTCAACAAGAGAAAAATATACATTCCGTTTATGTTGACTGGTTGTCATACATTGCTGCAAGGTGAAATATTGCTATTGCCGTTGCACATGCTTATAGGGTTTGAAGTGGACTGGTAAGTGGTTGGGGCATGTGATTACAGCTACAAGGATGTTGAACAGGAAGTAAGATGTAAAGATGCCTGAGCTGCATAACACACGTCTTGAAGTGGTATTAAAATATTTGTACAATGACATTTTATATGGCTAGAAATGTCTTTATTGCAGTATATGCGACGTTCCAGTGTACATGTTAACACTATTATCAAACAAGTATATGCACAACATTATTCACAAAAAGAATATATACATGAAAGATATTTGAACTAATGCAACTAAAAAGGTCGATGTACAGTGCCATGTAATTACTTATTGTAGTTGTAGTTACATATGTTGATAATGCTTATAAAGCGTGGGGAAGATTTATTCTTGATTTTAATATGGTAAGCTGCAGGGATGGTAAGCTGTAGCTGTAGATCACTGACCGTGATCTCTCATCCTGTTGGGCTGTTTGATGGTAATTACGTTTACGAGAGTTCCTATCTTGTAGTCTCAATCAAATGGGTTTTAGTGTGGATGATTTGGTGAGTATTGCCTTCACAGATACCTTATATTCTTTGATTGTCTGTGCATGTGGGCGTTTTATAAGAAACATTGTCAACTTCATGTGTCAACTTTATGTGTCAACTTTATGTGTATGCTAACTGCAGCTGTCGACTTCTCTCATGTCCTGAACAAACCTGTACTGAAAAACAGATGACTGTCCTCATGTCCTCCCGTTTACGGTGTTTAACAATGGTGATGTCGACTGTTGATGTCAACTGCCCTCCTGTCCATCCAGTGAACTTTAATTAATTTAATATATATGAAAGAGAGCACAACCCAACTGCAACAATAATACCTCTTATTAGGACTATACGCGTGAAGATACGAATCACCAAATTCAGATAAGTAATTTGGAAAAAAACAATGAACTAGTATTTGAGGACTTAACTTAACCACAATAATCCTCAACTAGAATGAAGATAATGAAACTCTGTCATAACCATCATTGTTCTAATAGATAGGAAAGATTTCATCTACCTACAAAATATCAATACCAACCTATCCCTGTCAAGACCAATAGTCTAAAGGTTACAAGTGAAACGCCAGACTGAGGGCAAGGATGCAAGGAACGTACCAGCATATCCCTGTGTCCACCGTCCCAAGGGATTCTAGTTGTTGGAGACCATCGTGCCAACTACCACCAACTAGAATGGTTGCTGAATGAATAGGTGCTTGGCGGACGTCGGAGGGGACAACCTTTGACTTGACCAAGGAGTATTAAAACTGATTCTTGGAACTCAGTACTTGTGTTACGCAAGCGTCAGGTTGTAATCCATAGCAAAACTATTAATTGATCTTATGATTTGATAACTAAACAGGAGATAGCAAACGCTACTGGCTACCTTCACCTATACTTTTAATTATCCCGGAGTAACTAATATTGAAGATATAGTTCAAATAAAGATGATAACAATAGTCTTCCACTGAGTTTTATAGAAGGAAGTACTGTATCCCTTCCAAAATAAACCAGTTAACATAAGTTAGACCATAAAGCCTGAAAACCAGTTATTATGGGCTCAATTACATGACAAAAAATAAGTTGAATTGAAATGTTGACAGTACATCTTGACATGTATAGTCCGTGACAAACACAGACAACTTAATACAGGGCTTCGTCACAGTTATCACACTGCCACACATATCTGACCAAGACGTTTTCCGGCAAACTACTTTTCATGTGAACATGTTTTTTACCGTAAGAGAACTCAAGAAAACAAAAAGTTCCCATACAATAGCGAATCCTGTCTTTGAACAAACCAACGTCCCTATATGTTTGTTATCTGACCAATGAAGTGGTGATAGATCAAATAAAGATGTGTGATTGCCTGACTGTCCAGAGATTAACGTTAACGAGGTATGTGTATTGTGTAGAATAAACATGTATCGTGTAGTCTCCACGGTCATGATGGCAAATAACCGACTCGATCATGTATTCCTTGAACATTAGTGTTATTTTCGAATAGCATGCCTGACAGAGGAGGTATTGCAGAGTATCTAAGCTCCCCGGCGTCACACAAGCGCAAATATTACAACGCCAATAAAATTTCCAATTCTTAACGATATCATGAATGAACTCGCATAACGTCACTGTACGAATGTTGTGTATTTAGTGTAACAACTTCATTTCCCGGGCAACAGTTTTGCATATACAGCAATGAACGGAGTCGGAGAATACGTCTTGAAAATAAACTAAAATCAAATTTCATTGATAATATTTCAATTTTACTTTCGTGACTAATTCTTAAATCATGATTGTTATTACTTATCATTTTTAAAAAATCTTCATAGCAGCGATCATCAGTTACCATCTCGGGAAGATCTTCCAAGGAAAAGGAATGCGTTAGTCGGAAAACTGCAATTAAAAATTATTATTTCTATAGGTTATGAAACCTGCAGCATTCAACGCACGCACATACGCACACATACACAGACAGACAGACACACACGTACTGTACATTTTTGCATTTGGGAATATATGGTATTCATTTTACTACTGCAACATTTATCGATGGGTACTCATCATTCGCAGCATTTGAACTGATTGGCTGCGTGTACTTTACATGGTTGCATTGAAGAATATATGGTTCTCGTTTTGCTTTTTGTTACTTGCAGTTCTATTTAAATCTGGTTTCAATATTAATCCTCCCATAATCATGAGCATCTGCATTCTGGTAAGTGGCAAGTGCGTCATAGGTATTGTCTGTTTTCCGAGTGGAATGTCCAGATGCATAGTTTATATAACCCTCATTACTGTGACCGTTGTCAACAGTCACCATTTGACAATCGGGAATCTTGTCATATATGTCGTCTTGCTCGGGGCGGACTTCAGCCCTTGCGTGGACTTCATCTCTGCTCCTCTTGGACCTTTCATTGTGTGCTTTTCTGCAAGATATCAAATTATTATCTCATTTTTGACTCACTGTGTGGTTCACGTCATTGATTTAAAACGTTCGCCTATGCTACATCTTGATGACGAGCAGCTACCAGTAGGACCTGTCCTGTATCTAGAGGTCGAAAGTGTCATCATGGTTGATTAAGCGAGGTGCAGACCAGTACTTATGAGTAATGGAATTACGGGTATATCGCGGAAGTCCGAGAAGAACAAAGATATTGCTGACATTGTTGCTTGCTGTGTGTATATTTGTTAACTTAAACCTGCCAGCAAAAACAGCAAAAGAGTGAACTAGAATCTATTGCAAAATCAGGACTTATAGTGCAGGGTGCATGGTAAAAATCCATCGTTTTGCTTAAAAACAATACGTGTGAGTTTGATAGTTTGATTACAGTAGAGACAACAAAAACATTTCAACATTCCCGAGTAATTTCCTCTAAAAGCTGAGTCGGTTTTACAAGTGTGACAGTATCATTAGCATACACTTGTATCAGCAGTAATGCAGCTTTGGGATATTGTGTGTAAACAAATCTAGTCTGGACCAGACAATCCCGTGATTGTCGCCATAACGAATGTTGTTAATCCCTGCCCAAGAAACTTCAGTTTCTCCACTCTGATCTATTTTGATAAATATGGAAGGGTATCACACAGTAAGTGTAAATATGTTATTTAGGAGATAAACATCACGTGTTGGCCAATTTCCGGGTGTTATTGAGTATTTGAAGCCCGGGAATGTTTCATTTGAAACTCAATAACACCCGGAAATTGGCCAACACGTGATGTTTATCGACATTGTAAACACAAAAGTAAACCCCGAGGTCCACACGCGTTTTTCTGGCCGCACTCATTGACCTTGAGTACGGGCACAGCAGTGAAGAGGCGTCAGCCAGTCGTTTCAGCTGGTTCCCATGGTAGCATCTAGAACTGCTCATTGATACTGTAGGGGAGTTTCTCAAAATGGTCTTATTCTGTCATCATGACAAGGAATGTGGGCCTTTTTCTGTTCCTCAAATCATAGGAGCATTGTCTTAGGTCAAGACAATTACAAAATAAAATAATTTGTCTGCTTTGGGCAAAATATAAAAAAGAACAACCTATACACCCTCCAATCAAAGTAGTTGGAACCTTCCACATTCCAAGGTATCTCTACCAAGAGCCCTTCGTGGCATGCAAACATTGACACAACCTTAATCGAGATTACAAAATGGTTTAAAATGACAACAAAACAGTTTTTTCAAGGTAGGAAATTCATTTAATTTGCACAATTATTCTCAGCAGTAGTGGGCACTCTGGGCCGCTCTTTTCAAAATCTAAAGTTTTTAATGGAAAGAAAAGCTTAATATCCATGAGCACCCCTATTGCGAACATGGACTGGTCAGTTGACCCAGACTACTGGAAGTTGTTATTTATAGTCACATTTGAGTTTGGCATGTGGAAAAGGCCACGTGTAACAGTTTCAAAAGAACGATTCACTTGGAGGTTTGTCAAATTTGACAACTGAGTTCGCTGTACAGTTGAACCCCCTACATCACGCCGCTCACCCTGCAGAATCCCTGAATATGCACGTTTTTGAGCTGAACTCGATTCAACTGAGTAGGATTTCAAAGATTCATCGTTACGATGACCAGTGATTTTACATATTTCCCGGTTTTCAACTCCCGTGTGAGACAACAAGGTTACAGCGGTTGCACGAAGGCAGTGGTTTGTGTATGTGTTCTCAAGACCGGCATCTTTACTGATGTCTTTCATGAACAGTGCAAGAGAATTTTTACCAAGCGGACGGGTGTTATACCAGACAGTTTCAGATAGAGAAACACATCGTTTGGGCTGCTGGAAGAAAGCATGGTTATCCAGATTCATGTGTGAAACATATTTTTCAAATGAGGACACTGGACAGAACCGTGTGTTCGTGGCATAAATTCGCTTGTTGGGCTCAACTTCATCTTTCAGGTCACCACGGTGATTTTTTGTCATTTCTGAATGTGTCATTTCAATATACTTGTACTGATTTTCATCCGTGGCAACTCTGAACGACGAAGCGACAAGTTGACGTTGGTTCTCCGTACCACGACGAGCGAAACCAAGGGTCAGATCAAACCAAACCTTCCGAATTAAACCAAGAGGGTTATCTGTCAAGTCTTTGAATGTCATTTAGAAGTGTAAATACATAAGAATGAAGATTTTATGGATATCAACTTCTTTATGAGAGAACACAACGTTTCGGAGTTAATGCTTACTCCTTCATCAGGTGATTGAGAAAGGGATACAGAGGTGTATTTATATGTACAGGTAAAACAATAACAAAGTAACAAGTGGAATGAGTTAACGAAAGCTAGTATAAACAAGCACTGATAGGAAGCCGATGGTTAAGATAACAATGATGGAAGCCAACGGTAATGCATTACAGTTGATTGGATATGTTTACATAACATGATTGGGGATAAGGATGGAAGCCAATGGTGATGCATTACGCATGATAGGATGATGTACATAACACACGATAGGGGGTGAGCATGTTTACATGAGGGTTGGTGATGTACGCACACAAGTATGTACTCGGGTAGATAGGCTATACATGAATTACATAGATAGAATGTACACAGGTAGATGAGATTATTTTATCAATAAGTCCCAGGCACTTGGTAGGTACACTCCTTGGTCGCGGTTGATGGCTGGTTTCTGTCTCCGGATCTCGATGGCCTCTTGCAGTTTCCTTTGGTACTATCTACCAACAACAACAACTGGCGCCAAAGGAAACTGCAAGAGGCCATCGAGATCCGGAGACAGAAACCAGCCATCAACCGCGACCAAGGAGTGTACCTACCAAGTGCCTGGGACTTATTGATAAATTAATCTCATCTACCTGTGTACATTCTATCTATGTAATTCATGTATAGCCTATCTACCCGAGTACATACTTGTGTTTGTACATCACCAACCCTCATGTAAACATGCTCACCCCCTATCGTGTGTTATGTACATCATCCTATCATGCGTAATGTATCACCATTGGCTTCCATCCTTATCCCCAATCATGTTATGTAAACATATCCAATCAACTGTAATGCATTACCGTTGGCTTCCATCATTGTTATCTTAACCATCGGCTTCCTATCAGTGCTTGTTTATACTAGCTTTCGTTAACTCATTCCACTTGTTACTTTGTTATTGTTTTACCTGTACATATAAATACACCTCTGTATCCCTTTCTCAATCACCTGATGAAGGAGTAAGCATTAACTCCGAAACGTTGTGTTCTCTCATAAAGAAGTTGATATCCATAAAATCTTCATTCTTAGGGTTATCTGTGTCAAAACTTTCACGGATTATGTCAAGTTCACGTGAAGGGATTGCGGCGTGATGTTTTGTGTTGTCAAGTCCTTCTTTTTTAGCTCTCTTATCATGGACAAAAATACATTGTTTGCTGTGTGAAAATCTTTATCTTGGAGGATGTTTATGTTGCGATCATAAGGAGACGCTCTTATGTGCCTGTGAATAGCAGCCCTTAGGCCAACAAAGGTTGACTTGGAGTTCCGAACTTCGGCATAGAACAACCTCAGCCTCTCATTCAGCTCAGAGCTTGCCAGAAACTCGAATTCCCTTACATATCCACGGAAATCCAACCATTCTGTAAAAGACATTGCCCCAATTTGAATCCAGTGAGTATTTATATCTACATATTTTTTCTAACAAAATTTAATAGTGTCAAGCGTAACAGAACGTGGCATTCACCGGTAAAGTCTGTAATATGTCCTTATTTGTTTTGAATTTGAGTGTGTTAATTCGTTTCACAAAGAGGAAAGTAAATTTCGAAGTTATTACACGTTTTCTATGTATTATGAACAGTGAACAAATTAAATGCAATGTCAAGCCCTCAAGGTTAATTTTTGCAGAGTTGTTGTTATCATGTGGGTGGCAGGGGACATAACTCTAAATGTCTCGGTTTGTTTACATTTTTGGATTTCTTACCTTTACACCCCATGCAGTGTTTCTTTCAGTAGCTTTAGATAATGAGGTTTCCATTATTCCCCTCAGCCCCACTTCATCCACCGTAGCAAATCTCCCCGTTTCTGTTGTAGCCTCTATGTCAGCTGTCTCCGCCTGAACGCTGGGTTGAGAGTTTGCAGTTGAAGCAGACGTTGATGGAGCCAATTCCATATGTTCACCAAAATCTGTAATTTTACGATGATTTCTAACTAAATTACGTGAAAATCATACTTTTTTGTCTGTTTTTTTTTTATAATACTTTACTTGTTATTTTTTATCTTAAAAACTGGCAAGCAATCTGCATTTCTGCTTCCAAACGTGTTATGTATTTCTTGATCTACTGTCATTTCAATTTCAAGATTCAAGATTTTATTGCAGTATTATAGGCCTCCAGCCCAGAGTACATGTGATTCATACATAAGCATTTTTCCAAAAATACATATCCATCAATAAATAGTCAAGTCGAACATTATCAATAATATATACAATGATAACGAGTGAAGTGCTCATAGTATATGGTTACGCCATCAAGTAATACAGATCAAACCATATTGGCAGTGCAGTATACAGTGATCATAGAAATTGTGATGATAGTGAATGAAGCGCCCATGAACTCCCTTTAAATAAGTTTGTCTTTACACACTGCAATAAGCTTGTCTTTTCAGGTGACATTTCATAATATACAAAAATAAATGTTCACACACAGAGCTGTCTCTCATTACTTTCGCAAAATTTGTGAAGATTACCACTTATGCTAATGCTTGGCAAAAACTTATTTATTTATGTAAGTAACATAGAATTATAAGGTGAGCTTCATCCTCAACAACATTAAGCATTTTTTCCAAAAATACATATCCATCATTAAACATTCAAGTCAAACATTAACAATAATATATACAATGAAAACGAGTGGTCATTTTAATTTAATTACTTACAATCATCCTGCATTAATAATTCCAAGATGTTCTCGTCTATTTCTCCAAAAACGTCCTCAATGGTGCCAACATCGAAATTTGGAATGTCCAAATTTTCAGGTGCTGTGGAACACATCTTGATAATGGTGGAAGCGAAAAAAGTGCCGATTATTTGAACGTATTTACACGCACCGAATAGTCTTGAAATTTCAGGGAATCGAATTCCATTCGATCATGTTTTTCAACCAATCAGATTACAGAACACACTGACTTTTGGTTTACAATGCGATAATAAGTAGCGCATCGAAGTATGATGAAGTGTGCTTTCACAATTACATTTAAACATAAACATTTGTTCCCTAAAACTGGAAGCGGTGTGATCATTAAGTTACGTTCTGCTTTTAATATAGATCACACTCACCTTCGTCGCAGAATGAGAAAGATGCCTGTAACGACCAGTATGACAACTACCGCTGCAACGACACCTCCGACCACAGCAGCAACAGGCACTTGTTGTTTGCCTGTTGTTATTTCTATTCTGCTGCTCGTGGTGCATCCATGATTAGTGCAAGAGAATGCATATACACTGAAATGGTGAATACATTACTATAAAAGGCTGTGTACTAACAATACACAGAAACACAGAACAAGTCCTCAGTAAATTTTCACATTCTTTAAACCACTTTTTGAAACTAAGTGAATTCGTAAATTTTATATACTTACATAAATGTTTGCCCTGTAGGAAGTTTCCCATTCCAAAAGACATTGTTCGTGTTTCCACTGCAATCCTCATTTCCGAGAGTAAAAGGTAAGCTTGATCTTCCTGTAAATAACAAAAAAAAAAACCCAAACAAACCAAAAATCATAGGGCGACTAACTCCATTAGTTCTAATCTATTCACCCTAACCACAAGAGCATATTATGACGTTGGTATCTCGTATTTAATGTCCTACCCTCATACTTACCAACAACTCCATCAAGCCAGTCATCCTTTGTTGCTCTATAGGAAATACCAAAATCTTGCGCATTGGCTGCATTCCAGTTGGCCATATTGTCATAATCCACTGCAGTGGTAGTTTGGTCAGGATGTCCTGTATGGAAAATTAAACACAATGTCAAATTACATGCTTGACGTATATTGCTGTTGTAAAATGCCAACCGCATTATATTTGACAAGTTAAAAATGTCCACGTTCCTAAAATATGAAGATAATGCCTAAGAATGCTTTGATGGAACAATGTTTGTCCCTCTTGAAAGTCAAATATGTAATCGAATGTTCTCACATGTGAGTTTGCTTAGAACTCATAAAATGTGTTATCACAAAATCAAAGATTCGGAAGACCTTCATTACTCACCGACTTGCCCACAATTTTCTTTTCGACATACAATCAACCCCGTCTTGTATACTTGACCATTTGTACGATCATAAAGACATCTTGGACAAATCAGCAATGGTGGAGTCTCTGATTCCCCAGTTCCTTCTCTCACTGAATCCATAACTGCCGTCTGTGATGGAGCTAGAAAATTGCGAGAAAACATTTGGCAAAAACACATGCATCTAATATAAACGTACTTATAGAGAATTAAGAAAAAGATAAGAGCCACATTTGGAGATTAACACATTACACGTCCACTTCGAACAGTACATCGTAAATGCATGTAGCTTTATATAATGTTTAAAATGTGAGGTAAGATGAAATTGGGTTTCTACTCAACGGTCTAATTAGGAAACCAAGCTGTAAGTCGGTCAGTACCGTGTCCCTCATAGACACGGGCGACTGGGCTATTGTCAACATTGGCAGAATTTCTGCATCCTAGGGTGGATACCTATCGCCTGTCGATATTTGAAAATATCCCTGGTATTCCTTGTCTCTCCAGCAGTGTAGGTTATTTTCTAATCCCTGGATGGTATAGTGACTGATCCCAGTTGATCCTATTTCTGTGGGTTTTTTTGTCATGTGAACCATGTCATGTAAAAATATTATCTCTACAGACATATAACAAGCCATTTGTATCATATAAGTCCAATAGGTTGCAAAGGTTTATATTTAGTAGTACTCAGGGTCCATGTTTCATAGCAAAATCATGTTTAACCTTTGGTAGCTACTCCCTTGGTGAAATAGCTATGATAAAAACACACATTTGATATATATAAATCCGTAAACTAAAACCAGCGTCCTTACGATTGGTAGAAAAATATGAAAATGTTCAAAGGTAAAACACTTATTATACCTATATACCTAAGTACACAGCAGTATTTCAAATGTAAGAACGAAGTTGCGTTGGTATCTTCAAAACAGTTTCGGCGCATAAGTGTTCTCAGGCTGTATGCATAGCGATTACTTCTCCCTTGCTGTAACACTCATTTGGTGGTATAAACCTACGTATGCTATTTGTCATCATTTACTTGAGGGTCAGTTAATGAATTTATAACAGGTATAATTAGTGATAACATTTGGCATTCCTCCTGCCTGGGGTAAAAATTATGAATTAAGGTCTAACGTGGCAAATCTATTACATGTTATACATGTAATATGCGTATGTAAGTGAGCAATAGGGTTTTTCAGCTGAGTTATAAAAACAGACACCGATCAAAGGATTAGCCGATAACTTGCTGGTTGATTAATTACTTTTATCTTCCACAGTGGATTCGTCAAAAGCCGTTGTTTATGTGTGTAGATTTACAAATCTATACTGACTACACCCTGACGTAAAGTGCAAGTGTAAAAACGACATCCTTCCTTTAAAGAATTAACTGAATGTAAAGAATTAATACGCCGATTGATTGATTTCTCATTATTGGCAAACTAAATTACTTAGAATGGCGGACATCATACAATTACTTACCAGGTGTGCTATCTTGGGTGACCAATGAGACTGTACACCAATGGGAAAAATCTGGTATGATGTATCACGTTTTCGCATATAAGACCGTTGAAAGACACACGACATAGAACAGCATTATTTACCAGCTGCAGATATCGTTCTTTCATGTGGATATTGATGTATTATTTAAGTCTTATTTTAATATTTGCATTTTGTTTTTATTTATGTGTTGTAGCATTCTGCAGAATCTGTATTACAGACAACATACACCAAAATACAAAGGCTGGCGCTGCAGAGGTCACGAACCAGTCAGAAATTCTGGAATATCATCCGGGTACTCACGGGAGAAAAACAAGAACAAAAGCAACAACCAGTCCACGGACATTGCTCTTCGCTAGTGCCCCTTTAACGTCACATTCTAGAACTTCACTCTTATATATAAATGTTTGGTTTCTTTGCTATGCTAACGTTTGCTATAAATGACAATGTCTAAAATTGGTTGATGCATGCCAGTTTTAGCGTAGGTCGATGAACATGCTTTTAGACGACATATAGCTGCAATATTGCAGATTGGGGTGTAGAAGAACAACAAATAAACAAAAATATATCACATGACTGTGATGGTGCACATCAACTTCAATCATCTGTTCCCTATTCTGGCACTTAAGTATGATGGAACGTTTTCATGAAATCTTATGACACCTGACTAACAGTACACGTTATACACTTTTTGTTTCAGTGACAGAACTCTCGGATTTAATAAAAACCCACAACGCTGAATAACTTGGAACAGAAATACAGCCACATAAAACAAACTCATACTCATTTCCTTTTCCATACAAAATGTGTGGTTTTAGAAAAAACAATATGCCAAATGCAGAACACATTTTCGTCAAATACCAGCACAAAATACTCAAATCATCGTAGACACAAAAGATTTGCACAGTGATTGACCCTGTTACCCAAAGAATGATTGGAAAATGCTCACTTTCATTTATAATATTACAAAGCCATCATGTTCATTAGCTGCAATCGGGACCCAGAGATATGCTCTAACGTAAAATAATACTTGTGTTTCTGAGGTGTATTTCACATTGAGTGACCTGGTCCCACAAAATCATTAAATCATACGTCTGGTGTATTCCCCTCAACACATGTCAACTGATAACAGCAGAGTTCAATTTTGAGTTAACACATTAATATGTACAAGAGTGCATGCCACACTTATATAGGTTACACTCTACCTAAAGATTTGTTATGGCTGTGGAACTAGTTTCGTCACTTTTAAGGATGAACCGCAGGTTTGACGGGTGTGATAAATAATAGCAACACATCATTGCATTTAATACCAAGTATCCATTAAATCAGCAAGTCGAAATGTTAGTCAGCAATGCAATACTTACCACCTCCCGCTATATCTTTGCTTACACTGACAACGGAGCCGGCAAACCCTTTGTTGTACAGACGGACCTGCTCACAGAGAAAATGTATAGAAGAAGTATGATTTCAAAGTCTTTGTATCGATAACAATAATGCAACGATAGATAAATAGATAACGATATACAAAAGCTAGGATAAGATACTAAGGGTTGGGATGATGCTGAAACAGTGGATAAAGAGGTGAATGTTTTGGGACTTACGTACCCTTTTCTACCTGAATGGATCTTAGCTAGATTTACACCATCCCTTCAGCTACTGCCGATTTTGGTGAGTTTTTTAAAGCCAATATTAAAGTAACAAATATACTACGATTAAAGGTATGATGGATGATACGTACCCTCTTAGTAGGACAATAAGTTTACAATACTTCAACCCCCTTTGAAGGTACAGCCAAAACAATCTAAGTAACTAATCTATCCTACCAATCATAAAAGTTCATCTCTCTAAAGAACATAGTAATCAAAACGGAGGATCCGCACCTTTTGACAGGTATGCATGAGTATACCTCGTGTGGCCAATGCTGCATGGTTGCATGATGACTTCTTCACATCTGGATTGACAGGTTAAACCGGTGTAAGGCTTTATTGCATGTAATGTATTTATACCTACTTGGGAGTCCCACTTCCTCTGCATCAGATCATGTATATAAGTTCTAATGCTAGCTTTGTAATCAGAGTATGGACTGAGAGAAATGATGTCACAGATTTGTTGAGTGTGCCTTGGCAGCAAGATCAGAGGACGATGTCACATTGTCCAATGGCAAGATCATTACACAATTCAATATTTCCTGGTAAAAGTGGATGTTTGCAAGGTATTTTGTAATCGCCTGAAGACGAGAAAGAGAGTTTGAATAGATTATATATTGTTTATGTTTAGGGTGTCTTTGGACCCTATGTGTAAGAGACCTCAAGATAGCGTTTGCTTCAACTGTAAAAATAGAGCTGATACCCGGAACACGTCACAATTTAATTCTGGACTCACAAAAGTCCAGAAACTCTCAGCACTGTGGCCACTCTCGCACATGCGATTTCGCAAAATTAAACAGGCAGCTGTTATGTATATGTGCAAAGGATGAAAAAATGAAAAAAATTTTTTTCGAAAACTCAAAATTTAAACTCGCTCGCCCATGGGCACGCCCATGGGCGAACAGTGGCCAATGGGTAGGCCCATGGGCGAAAGTGTTTCATTTCATCCAGAATAAATGTTTTGGAGGTTGTAAATGAATGAAAAAATGTTGATAAGTATCATGACACAAATTTCAGCCTGTTGTGACTTGACTCTGCTAACTGACAGCGATTTTGAAAAATCTCGCCCATGGGTGAAAAACATATTAGCCCATGGACGAGAATAATTAATTTCATTGAAACTACATGTTTTTTTTTCCCAGGCTTTGCAGCTTTTCAATGAATGAACGTGTATTTATTATTGTCTTGACACGAAATTAAGCTTATTTTGACTTAATTCGGCTAATTTAAAGTGATTTTTCAAAACGCCTCGCTCATGGGCGAAAACCATTTGGCCCATGGGTGAGAATATTTACTTTTACTCAAAATACACCTTTTCCCATGTTTTGGAGGTTGTGAATGGATGAAAGTATGTTCATAAGTATCATGTCACAAAATTCAACTCATTTTGAATTAATTCCGTTCATTTAGAACTATTTAACAAAATCTCACCCATGGGCGAAAAACATTTTGGCCCATGGGCGAGAATATTTCCTTTTACCCCAAACACATCTTTTCCAATATCTGGAAGATGTAAACGAATGAAAGTACATTTATGAGTATCATGACAGAAAATTCAACTCATTTTGACTTAATTCCTCTAAATGAGAGCAATCTTGAAAACTCTCGCCCATGGGAGAAACATATTTTGGCCCATGGGCGAGAATATTTGCCTTCACTCAAAATACATCTTTTCCTGTGGTTTGGAGGTTGTAAATGAATGAGGATATATTTATGAGTATCATGGCACAAAATCCAACTCATTATGACTTAATTCTGCTAATTGAAACCGATTTTCAAAAACATCTCGCCCATGGGCGAAAAACATTGGGGCCCATGAGCGAAAATAGTTCCTTTTCACTCCAAATACATCTTTTCTAATGTTTTGGAGGATGTAAATGAATGAAAGTGCCATTATGAGTATCATGACACAAAATTCAACTGATTTCGACTTAATTTTGCGAATTCAGGAAGATTTTTAAAAATATGCCAGAATAATCACTTTTACTCAAAATACATCTTTTCCTGTGTTTTGCATTTTGTAAATGAATGCGGATATATTTGTAAGTATCATGGCACAAAATCCAACTCATTTTGACTTAATTCTGCTAATTTGTAACAAGTACAAGAATCTGGATTTCCACTTAAATTTTCATAGCTTTTTTTATTGTCTTGGGGGTTGTAAATTTATGAATGAAAGTGTGTTTATAAGTATCACGACAAAAAAAATGAAATCATTCCGGTCTTAATTCGACTAATCTCTCTCGTGGACGAAAATATTTTCGTTTGCTCGTTTTCTTTATTTTGCAAACATATGGCTTAAAATAGATGAAATTCTAATGACAATTCAGTTTAATTTCGTGAGTTTAGTTTTATGTCGCACTCAGTAATATCCCAGCAATATGGCGGCGGTTTGTAGATAATCGAGTTTGGATCAGACAATCCAGTGATCAACAGCATGAGCATCGACCTGCACAATTGGGAACTGATGACATGTGTCAGCAAAAGTCAGCGAGCCTGACCACCCGATCCCGTTAGTCACCTCTTACGACAAGCATAGTCGGCTTTTATGGCAAGCATGGGTTGTTGAAGCCCTCTTCTACTCCAGATCTTCACGGGTCCCGAACACAGAGCTTTACTTCCAGCAACATATACAATACACGTAGAATACTAAGCCTTGAGATTCTTTTGAATTTAGGTATTCTATAAATATACCAAAATTCAACCTATACCTATGAAGTTGAAGTTATTTGTGAAAGCCCTAATCAAGAGTGACCAAACTCCAGTGACTATGCTGGGACACATTGATAAACGGTGTTGTGAGATCTTTAAACTGTATTGAAATATGTCTTGCCAATTCCGCTGACATTCACCAAATGTACCTACCTAGTAGTTTTAAGTGTACCTACCCAGTTTAGCATGTTTCGTTTTAATAGCGTGGTCTCCATTTTTAGTAATTCCCGTTTGCCCGTCCCGGCTTTTCTTCGTCCGAGGTTTTATGGGGTATTCTCCTATTTGTCAGACCAGAAATTATCTACAACAGGGGTAGGTCACTCGCTTGTTTTCTTTACCATTTGTACTAATTAGTATGCGCCTCCTCATGCTCCAATGCACACAGTGACCTGATTCGTCTCCATCGCAACTTAGGCTGCGTTTAACAGTACTTCAGCCAGTTTACTGTATCAGTCGAAATCTTACAATCAATGAATGAATGAATGAATGAATGAATGAATGAATGAATGAATGAATGAATGAATGAAGAGCAAGAAGTATATGTGAATGAATGGAAGAAATAATAAAAGAAAGAAGTACATATGTGAATGAATGAAAGAATAATGATACACCACGGCCATCCCTTCCAAAACATGCTAAAGAACGCAAAACTATCGTTAGATCACATGTGTTAACATCAGCTTGTTATTGTCTCCCTGGTCAGGCGTAACAATTGTCAGACAGGTTAAAACAACAAACTATCTGGTTGACTGCACAGCTGCCTGTTGACGTAGTATACCCACATCACCTACTTTTCCTGCGTAACCTATATCTACATCACCACCCTTAATATATTGAGCAGAGAGCACAGAAGGCCCTATAGCTGTAACCACTGAACCGTGGCGTCTCTCTGCTCCCAAGTTCCCAAGTGGGGGTGTCATTTTCTACCTATTCCATTAATCTTTTAAATCTAACAAGCTCAACGCATGCATTTGTTACTCAAATGTGATGTTATACATATCATAAGAGTATTTTTTATGTGTTATTCAGTTGATAAATTATTATTTCATGATACATATATGTACAATATTTTGCTTCGATTCTGTAACTACCCACATTATGACATTGAGACCATTGACATTTGACGAGCGGAACATGAAGTGTTGTTATCATGTATGTTATGTAATTATATTATTGGTATGGAGCGGCATTGATATGTATGTTTATGCTTGCCAATCAAGTCCCGATTACTTGAGGAGATTAGTTTAAACTATAGATTAACGTATCCATACTATTAATGTGTAATCATTATATCGGGCTATGAGGAATACGTAATGTAATCAAGATTGACTTTGCGTTTACTTTTCTATTTTTTAAATAAATTTTCACTATTTTTGCTACACTCGAACAGATTTGCTTTGGCTTTCGTGATTGTGGTCTCTAAGTATTTTAGAAATTATGTTGTTGAGACAACTGGAACTGTTGATCTGCAGTCTTTCAAAATTCATTTTCACGAGATATATTCTCCCTTTTTACCAGTTCTCAAAATGAACATGTAGCTGTTTACACAAAGGTATCTTCCCGTAAAATAAGTAGGACGAAATGTGAAGCATAGCAGCTTTACTGAAGTCATAACTGATTGCCATAACTGAAGTTGTTAAAATGATCAACATTCACCTTGCAAGCAATTTTACCAAGAAACTAAATAACTCATTACTAATGGAAGGAGTGAACTGAAAGCCCATTTTATTAACTGAAGTCACTGATTGAACTCGCTAACATCGATTCACTTACATTCTGGTACACGTGTCTTATTTCGTTTCCTGAGGACACAAATTTTACTTTTTTAAAAGAAAATCCGTGTCTAATCCCATAAAACAACACCGTTGTCACTACACCAAACGATTTTGACCTCGACCCAAAACAAAGGTTTAACTTACAGGACTACCTGTAAGACATCCCTTTCTTGATAACGAGTTTAACAGCTACGCCGAAATGCTGCTTACCTTATAAGAAGTTGTATATCCATAGAACTTTCGTATTTTTTTCCAAATGATCATGACCTGCACAGATATTACTTTGTCAGAGACTTCATGAGTGATTTTTAAGTTTTAATCCACACACTGATTTCCACTTTTTCATCATTTTGACTTTTATCTCAGTTTGTTGAGTATCTCAGCATAACTCGCAAAGACAATGGAAACTGAGCGGAACGATGACGCTTTCTGTTTCTTCCGCGTTCACTTACGTAATTTCCGCAAAGCGCCTACGACAATTTGCGCCGAAAAAGTCATGTCTCGTCCGCTGGTCTTGTTTATTGGAGTATAACAGCTGCCGCTTTCAAGTGTATTTTACTTGTCATATACAAAATTCATCCATGGATCACATTAGGTCATTAGGGGACACCAGCTTTGAAATGAACAGGTGTTCGTGAGTGTATATGGATGAAAAAGACTGATTGCGCAAGACGCGCAGCCAAACATCTCACATTCAAAGGAAATCTCGAATTGATTGTTTTATAAGGCGTCGAGCTGACCGGTTGGTTTTGGTGTTGTGTATAAACCTCCTTTGCAAGAACTTTGTCAAGCTACCTGCTTTGTCCTTTTGCAAGACCTGCACATATTAGTCTTTGAAAGACATTGACATTTATGTGCAGGTGCTCTGGAAAACCTTGTCCGGCACGATATTCCTTCCAATTTAGTTATCGTGTGCATGCTGCATTTCAATTTTGGAAATGTGCTTAAAACATATTTTGATTCTCAAAGAATGTGGTTCGTTTAGCAAGCAAAATATTGCTTTAACACTTCACCAGTACTATACAATATTACAGAATACACAAAACCGGATACACAAAAACGACAAATTATAGCATTGTGATTAGGGGTATATGGGGTTGTAGGAGTCCCTTTTTATCCACCGAGACAAGTCCTACACGCCCTGGTGGGGTGTGGATTCGGGGAGGGGGTAACGGAGGAGATGACCAAGACACACGTACTCCATACGATATCATGGTCTTCCTTACTGCTTGAAGATCGACCTTTTCTCACTGTGGTCTATGATGACTTGGGTGAACGGAAAAGAACTCATTCACTGTGAAAACCAGAAAACAGTTGAATCCGTCCACGATTTTATCATAAAACACAAAGCTTGATTTTTATTTTATTAACAGGAAACTAATTAACTTGTCAAAAACCTTCTGACAAATGTTCAGTGTTTCTACAAAGAGCTAGTCAGACACAACAAACCATAACTCTATTTTTCATGTTTACTTATATGATAGTTGTATTTGATGTAATGATATGTATGCATATGTTATTATATGATAGTTCATATGGATGACGACACATGCTTCATTTATAATTTGTATTATATGCTGTATGGGTGAGGTACTGTAAAGCTTGTTCACCAGTCCCAATCACAGTTACAAAACACACAAAAATACAACATGGAGATGTGTGGAGAAAATAGAGACATATGGAGAACAGCAATGTCATAACTGAACAGAAATCATTCTCTCTATTTGTGAAGGCCGTGTGGGATTAGTTAAACAAAGAAATCTAGTCGACCATGCCTCCTAATCCTCTTACTCCTTAAACAAACGACTTGCCTGGGCTGTCTAAAATTGAATTGAAATTTTTGTAAATTCGATGGTTCGGGTATTACGTAAGGAGGTAATCAGGTGTCAACACTATGGCGTTCGACGCTCCGGACATGAAGGAAAACCAAATACGTTATAAAGTACAGAAATGTGGTCACTATGAGCGAGGCAGACAGTCTGATGAGCACAGCTCATTACGAAAATCTCTTGTCTTTGGAGCTGCTCGTTGAGACGCTGAAGCCTTCTGTCAAGTTCTTCTTTATTCTTTATTGTGGCCACTGTGTCACAATATGTAGTTTACAATGCTCACAGGCCCTCGATTCACGATGACACCAACTTTCTCGACTACTGTTCGTGCGACGACTATCATTCAGGAATTGGTTCCACAGCTCATTCTTTCACCGAAGTCTTTGTGTATGTGTTTTAGCTCGTTAATTAGAGTGGAGACGAGTCTTCTGCTATTCTCGGGCATTCTCGGGCACAAGTTCTCCAAGGTAGTCGACGCTCCGGGTGTCACTAGAACAGTGTTGAGCACTGTCACACTCCACTGCTTTTCGACAGTCCAGTTGTGTATTTGATAAAACAATCGACAATCCGGGTGTGAACCAAAAGAGGATACCACCATTCTCATCGGTGGATGAAATGGGATGAAGAAAACCCGCATACTCTTCATCACATTGCTACACCATATTTACCATAACGAATGTTTAAATATCACTTTATGTAAATAGAGCATCAAAACAAGATGAAACCATGTATTATATTAACATGGTACTTACTATAGTCGATTCGAACCACTGCTTTACAGTTCACTGACTGGATGCAGGCTTTTCCCACGTGGCGGGGTAAAACTTAATGATCTATTCTCCCTCGCAAGGCCACGTGAACCAATCAGAAATGAACATTCTTAAATGGGGTAGGAGAAATGTGCCCTGTACGTTCTTATGAATCTTGATCTTTCAGGTACATTTCATCAGTTGTGTACAAATACTGGTCTAGAATAATGTTTCAAACACTTTAATACGTATTGATGCAGGGGCTCCATATATGTTCTTGTTTACGTCACGCTCGTCAAACGTCAGAATAAATTTACAGGTATCAAAGCAGACTCACTCGCTGGGCCACTTGCAATAAAAAACCCAAACAAAGCAAAAACAGGTAAATCAGTTAATTTAAACAAATAGATGGAATACTACAAAACACCTAAATATTAGTATGCACGCCCCATTTAAAAAGATAGAGCGCTAAAGTGGCAAGATTCAGACTCAAAACTATTCAATCGTATTTTACTCGATAAATCAAAATGGTCTCAATGTCATAATGTGGGTAGTTACAGAATCAAAGCAAAATATTTTACATGTTTATGTACGATTTATTTAGCAAAGCCAGAAAAATCCCCGACAAACACGGCCGCTTCCCCTCAATACGTGGGTTTGTGAGAGTGAGGGTACTCCCTACAAGGCTCACTCCCATTAGTTAACAAGGCGTCCTCCCATTTTATGTATTTTTTACTCGAAAGGTACGGAAAATTAATTAGGCGATGTGGGTATGTCATGACTGGTTGATTTCTCAGGATTAGGTGAATTGGGTATGGCAGAGTCGATATACTATGATCATAGGGGATTTAGCAACCATGCTGGAGTGAAGGAATGACAAAACTCTGTGATAGATTAATTTGTGTCTTTTTTAAGCATTATGAAAATGGGAATGGTAAATTAACACAAAATGCCCTAGACCTGTCCAGCGTGTCATATATATGTATATATATATCATAAAATAATAATTTATCAACTGAATAATACATAAAAATACTCTTATGATTATGTATAACATCACATTTTACTAAAAAGATGCATGCGTTGAGCTTGTTAGATGTTTTAAGATTAATGGAAGAGGTAGAGAAGGACACCCCCACTTGGGAACTTGGGAGCAGAGAGACGCCACGGTTCAGTGGTTACAGCTATAGGGCCTTCTGTGCTCTCAGCTCAATATATTAAGGGTGGTGATGTAGATGAAGGTTACGCAGGAAAAGTAGGTGATGTGGGTATACTACGTCAACAGGCAGCTGTGCAGTCAACCAGATAGTTTGTTGTTTTAACCTGTCTGACAATTGTTACGCCTGACCAGGGAGACAATAACAAGCTGATGTTAACACATGTGATCTAACGATAGTTTTGCGTTCTTTAGCATGTTTTGGAAGGGATGGCCGTGGTGTATCATTTATTCTTTCATTCATTCACATATGTACTTCTTTCTTTTATTATTTCTTTCATTCATTCACATATACTTCTTGCTCTTCATTCATTCATTCATTCATTGATTGTAAGATTTCGACTGATACAGTAAACTGGCTGAAGTACTGTTAAACGCAGCCTAAGTTGCGATGGAGACGAATCAGGTCACTGTGTGCATTGGAGCATGAGGAGCAGATACTAATTAGTACAAATGGTAAAGAAAACAAGCGAGTGACCTACCCCTGTTGTAGATAATTTCTGGTCTGACAAATAGGAGAATACCCCATAAAACCTCGGACGAAGAAAAGCCGGGACGGGCAAACGGGAATTACTAAAAATGGAGACCACACTATTAAAACGAAACATGCTAAACTGGGTAGGTACACTTAAAACTACTAGGTAGGTACATTTGGTGAATGTCAGCGGAATTGGCAAGACATATTTCAATACAGTTTAAAGATCTCACAACACCGTTTATCAATGTGTCCCAGCATAGTCACTGGAGTTTGGTCACTCTTGATTAGGGCTTTCACAAATAACTTCAACTTCATAGGTATAGGTTGAATTTTGGTATATTTATAGAATACCTAAATTCAAAAGAATCTCAAGGCTTAGTATTCTATGTGTACTGTATATGTTGCTGGAAGTAAAGGGCTTCAACAACCCATGCTTGCCATAAAAGGCGACTATGCTTGTCGTAAGAGGCGACTAACGGGATCGGGTGGTCAGGCTCGCTGACTTGGTTGACCCATGTCATCAGTTCCCAATTGTGCAGGTCGATGCTCATGCTGTTGACCACTGGATTATCTGATCCAAACTCGATTATCTACAAACCGCCGCCATATTGCTGGGATATTACTGAGTGCGACATAAAACTAAACTCACGAAATTTAATTGAATTGTCATTAGAATTTCATCTATTTTTAAGCCATGTGTTTGCAAAATAAAGAAAACGAGCAAACGAAAATATTTTCGTCCACGAGAGAGATTAGTCGAATTAAGTCCGGAATGATTTCATTTTTTTTGTCGTGATAATTATAAACACACTTTCATTCATAAATTTACAACCTCCAAGACAATAAAAAAAGCTATGAAAATTTAAGTGGAAATCCAGATTCTTGTACTTGTTACAAATTAGCAGAATTAAGTCAAAATGAGTTGGATTACTTACAAATATATCCTCATTCATTTACAAAATGCAAAACACAGGAAAAGATGTATTTTGAGTAAAAGTGATTATTCTGGCATATTTTTAAAAATCTTCCTGAATTCGCAAAATTAAGTCGAAATCAGTTGAATTTTGTGTCATGATACTCATAATGGCACTTTCATTCATTTACATCCTCCAAAACATTAGAAAAGATGTATTTGGAGTGAAAAGGAACTATTTTCGCTCATGGGCCCCAATGTTTTTCGCCCATGGGCGAGATGTTTTTGAAAATCGGTCTCAATTAGCAGAATTAAGTCATAATGAGTTGGATTTTGTGCCATGATACTCATAAATATATCCTCATTCATTTACAACCTCCAAACCACAGGAAAAGATGTATTTTGAGTGAAGGCAAATATTCTCGCCCATGGGCCAAAATATGTTTCTCCCATGGGCGAGAGTTTTCAAGATTGCTCTCATTTAGAGGAATTAAGTCAAAATGAGTTGAATTTTCTGTCATGATACTCATAAATGTACTTTCATTCGTTTACATCTTCCAGATATTGGAAAAGATGTGTTTGGGGTAAAAGGAAATATTCTCGCCCATGGGCCAAAATGTTTTTCGCCCATGGGTGAGATTTTGTTAAATAGTTCTAAATGAACGGAATTAATTCAAAATGAGTTGAATTTTGTGACATGATACTTATGAACATACTTTCATCCATTCACAACCTCCAAAACATGGGAAAAGGTGTATTTTGAGTAAAAGTAAATATTCTCACCCATGGGCCAAATGGTTTTCGCCCATGGGCGAGACTTTATAAAAAAATCACTCTTAATTAGCCGAATTAAGTCAAAATAAGCTTAATTTCGTGTCAAGACAATAATAAATACACGTTCATTTATTGAAAAACTGCATAGCCTGGAAAAAAACAACATGTAGTTTCAATGAAATTAATTATTCTCGTCCATGGGCCAATATGTTTTTCACCCATGGGCGAGATTTTTCAAAATCGCTGTCAGTTAGCAGAGTCAAGTCACAACAGGCTGAAATTTGTGTCATGATACTTATCAACATTTTTTCATTCATTTACAACCTCCAAAACATTTATTCTGGATGAAATGAAACACTTTCGCCCATGGGCCTGCCCATGGGCCTACCCATTGGCCATTGTTCGCCCATGGGCGTGCCCATGGGCGAGCGAGTTTAAATTTTGAGTTTTCGAAAAAATTTTTTTTCATTTTTTCATCCTTAGCACATATACATAACAGCTGCCTGTTTAATTTTGCGAAATCGCATGTGCGAGAGTGGCCACAGTGCTGAGAGTTTCTGGACTTTTGTGAGTCCAGAATTAAATTGTGACGTGTTCCGGTAATTTAAAAGACATTGTTCTAAATCCAACGACAGTGGCACAAGCTACTGCGCCACCGTCTTGGACTCATCTCTAAATACGGATTTGTAATTGCTATATATACTTTTTCATAGATTATATACTTGCTTACATTGTAAGTCATTAGTTTCTGATTTTTTAAAAAAGTACTTAATGTTAGGTCGATTAGTGACCTAACCAACTGCCAAGGAGGAGTAGAAAGAAGGCGGGAAGGAGCTATATTTTCCAACTCAATGCCGGCAGCAACAATAAATGGCTTAATTCTGAGCCCCAGAGGCGGAGCAAGAGAAGACCTTTTGTTCATATACAAATCCGCATAAGGGGGACTAAAGACAAAATTAAATGCAGAGGTAGATTCATTAGAAGATAATTTTGTAAGCTTTTATAAGGATAGTTTTGTGAGGCGTTATTTGAGAGAAGGCTCGACGTAAAGACTGTCAAAAGATAAGTTCTTAAAGAACCAAGACAAAGTCTTAGGTCTTGGTCGTGGACAGAATCAAATAGTTTCAATATCTAACCTAATAAGAAGACAACCTTTTGAAACAAATTTTAGAGCATAAACACATGCAGACACCACTCATATTAAGTGTTCAGACAAACGGTTGACTTGAGATGGTCATTTGTAGCCTCGACATCGAGCTCAGGCCACTTTATGAAGCTTCTCCACTGTCGTGGCTTGAATATTTGTATATTATTCATTATTTGGTGATTGTCTCTGCTCAACCATCGTTTGTTTTTAATGAGGAGAAATGAATGTGTTTTATGAAAACCAACACATACTGAGGACATCGACAAAGGGCAGTGGACAAAGGACAGCCAGGTTCACTTGACTTACGGTAAGGTAAAATCATGTTACATTTCAGTGGCTATCAGACAACGTATGACTTGATGTTGTGATGATGGCCATGTTGGTAAATGTGATGTTGTGATGATGGCCATGTTGGTAAATGTGATGTTGTACCCGAATCTCTCGTTCGCCGGATCCTTCGTCATTTACAGTTTCATGGATTGAAATTTCTTCATGAAAATATTAATCGCATTCAGGATAAGTAAAGTGATATTGTAATGCCTCGTGTCTCAACTCACATGGAAGACATACTTGAATTCTGTAGTTACGTTCACCTTCACATTCCACATGCAGTCGCCCTTATTGGTAAAGTTCTTATTCATCCTTACAGGCTCCACATAAGTCGACTGTTGCTGGTGAACAAATATAACGAAAGGTAAAAGCAATAATAGTAATGAATCCCCATCCCCCCACCCCCACCCCCCACCCAACGAGCTTACACTAGCAGATGTGATAGATACGTGTTGAGTATCCCTGACGAATTAATGAATCCGTTTTAACCTGCCCTTTTAAATCTAACCACGACGCTGATCAATTCCACTTTCCCTGCATGTCGTACTGACACTGTTCACAGATCGCAGTTACAAATAATGCAAACAGAAAATGCTCAAACAATCCAACTTACGTTTGTAAAATAATCCAGGCTGGCGTTAACAATCTCTCCATTTCTACCATCCATGGCATACGGTGACATGCATTAACCAATTTAGGGAGGCTGGTCACCAATCCCCGTTAGTCGTATTTTACGACAAGGATGAGTTGCTGAAAACAACATCCTTCACGAGCTAGGAAGAGTAGGTGAGTTAACATTAAATGTGCGATCTTGTAATACACTTCATGTTCTGATATCTTAGATGGCAAAACAATTGCCATATCTGTAACGTGTATCCACAAATGATTGTACTCTTGTTTAAACACACACACACACACACACTAACACATACACACACATACGCACACACACGCACACATCGCACATATACACACCACGCACAGACGCACAGACACACACAGAGACAGAGAGAGAGAGAGTAACCATTATATAGAATCAGCTAAAATTGGTTTAACTTAATAGTCGTAAACAAGTATTGTACCCGATTCGTGTGTCCTCTCAGGCCCGTTCCTGACAATGGCTGAAGCACCTTCTTTTGTTTGAGCTACTATATCGAACTTGTAAAACCAATAGCTGGACAGACTGCGAATGATCCGTGTCTTGGTTTCCCACCCTGAAATATACATTTACTAAATGATTTCTTCGATAAAGATATCAGAACATGAAGTGTATTACAAGATCGCACATTTAATGTTAACTCACCTACTCTTCCTAGCTCGTGAAGGATGTTGTTTTCAGCAACTCATCCTTGTCGTAAAATACGACTAACGGGGATTGGTGACCAGCCTCCCTAAATTGGTTAATGCATGTCACCGTATCCCATTTGTGTAGATCGATGATTTGCCGCCGCCATGTAGCTGGATTATTGCTGACTGCGGCGTTGAACAACAGACGAACCAACGAATGCTATGTTTACACAACAAAACCTGTCAAGGATTCAAGGATTGAGTTCAGACTTGGAGCATCAATAATTTTATTCCTGATGTCACTTGACGTTTCTATTTTCGAAATGAAATTATTGTAACTACAAGCTCAAGTGATTCCTAAGTTCATGTTATACTGACCAAGTTTATTATTACCTGTAATCTGAAGGGATATACTGTGTAGTTTCTTTTACTGTGCGTGATGATTAGCTTCACCACATGCTAAACGCTGTAAGTCTCGAAAGATGTAATCATAATACAAAAATAGTATATTCCGTTAAGAAACAATAGATTCATATTTCTGTGCTTTGAAACGTGTTTACCTTTACTGACTACTGAGTGCGTGAGGTACTATCCGTAGTTACAGGAGGTCTGGTCATCTTTATTAAAGTAGCCTGGTGGTCTCTTGACGATCGTTCACTTGTTGACATTGATATATGTTCAAGTGAGTGAGTGAGTTAATATTTAACGTCACATCGGCAATGTCTCAGCCATATCGTGACTATAACATTTGAAATGAAATATACTGAACATCATTAAAAACGCACCACCCCTAAAATTGTGGATTTCTAAGAGCAGAAGTGAGCAATCTATGTAAATTTTACATATTTGTGTAGACCAATGTTTGATAAAGTAAAGAAGCAAAAAACAATCAAGCAAAACAGTGAAGATTTAATGCAGCTGACAATGAAATAAAGATGGGGTCAAAATGGAAAGTCAGTAGCGTGTATGACCCCCGTTAGCAGCAACACAAGCCGTGCAACGTCTCCTCATTGAACGGATAAGTCTCTGAATAAAGTCCTGAGGCACTGCATTCCACTCTTGCTGCAAGGCATTGTCGAGTTCCCCAAGGTTGTTGATCTGCGGACGACGTGCGAGGCGTTGGCCGATGTAATCCCACAAGTGTTCGATGGGTGACAAATCTGGTGACAATGCAGGCCAATGAAGTAGAGGAATGTTGTTGTTAGCCAGATACTGTATCGAAACACGTGCAGTGTGGGCTCGTGCATTGTCATGTTGAAATGTGTGCAGATCTTGATGCTGGTGAAAGAAGGAAACGACGTTGTTCTGAAGAATGTTGTCACGGTAGTAAACGGCATTCACTCTGCCACGACAAACAATCAGAGCGGTTCTGTGGTGATAACTTATCCCTCCCCACACCATAATGCTGCCTCTACCCCATCGATCGGTTTGCACAACACAATCCTGATGATAACGTTCACCCCGTCGACGCCATACCCGTAGACGCCCGTCAGCATTTCGCAAGTGAAAACGCGACTCGTCGGAGAACACCACACCATGCCAACGTCGTAACAACCACACACGATGCTGTTCAGCCCATTGTCGGCGTTCACGGCGATGCCTGTCAGTCAGGATGGGTCCAACGTAAGGGCGTCGACAACGTAACCCTGCCGCACGGAGACGGCGTCGGACGGTGGAAGTGCTGATCAAACCACGTCGACCCTGGACAGCGTTGGCGGTTCTGGCAGCGGGCAAGGTTCGATCCCGAATATGGCGCCGTACAATGTCTCGATCTTGACGAGGGGTGGTAACACGTGCCTGACCTGGGCGTTGCCGGTCCCTGCTGGTTCCTGTTTGTTGGTATCTGTTAGCAAGCCTCAGAATGGTCGAATGATGACACCCAAATCGTCGTGCAATGTTTCTGCTTGAAGCGCCGACCTGCAACATACCCAAGGCCTGTTCTCGTTCCTCTGGTGACAATCTTGGCATGGCGAAAAAACTTTACTTACGAAAGTACTGCAAAAATGAGAACGGTTTTGTGCCGAAGGTCATTTATACCCCTGAACAGCATGCTTTCTGCATGCAATTTGTGCCCTTCGTGTGTGATGTGCATGAATTTTGTTGTTTTCATGTGATGTGTTCGATGATGTGTTCGAACGATCCGTTTTTTACTGTAGAGCGTTATTTACGATCTAGTGTGTTATTATCAAAATTCCCACCATTAATTTTCCATTTCCAAAAGATTCTATTGCCTTATTTCAAAATTTACAGGTGGTGCGTTTTCAATGATGTTCAGTATATATGTCTACTATAAAACATGTCAACGAAGGACAGTAAAACAACTAGAATATCACAAATGGAATTAAAACTAGCGTGGAAAGTTAAAACGTATATCGCTATTTGGACAATACAATATAAATTCAGGCTATAGATTCCCAAGAACTGGAGGTAGATCACCACACCAGGGACCATGGGGACTTACAATACCTTTGCTACTTGCATGGACCATAGTTGGATTTACATCATTCCCTCACCTGTTAGCAATTTAGACACATCTAGCCAAAAATTAAAAATACACGACAAAGAACAGTGGAAAGTTTAAATTTACTGTGAAATTTTTTGGACTTACGTACCCTCTCAGCAGGACAATAATTTTACAATACTTCACTCCCCTTTGAGGGTAGAGCCACCAACAATTCAAGTTACTAATCCAAACTACCAATAATTTCAATACATCTATTAACAGAACATATTATTCAAATTGCAACCTCAAAAAATAATTTCTTTTAAAAAACTAATAATTAAAGGAGAACTAACGCTAGTGAAAAAGATCATTAATTGTTTTAAACTGTAAAATACTTATTCCTTTGGGTTGCAGAATTCAACATTGTCAAGCAAAATATGCGTGACACTCTCATCACAAGGAATACAAAACGGGGGATCCTCACCTTTTACCAGGTATACATAGTATATCTTGTATGGCCAATACGACATCGTCGTAAAATAACCTCTTCAAATCTGGACTGAAAGCCCAAGTAGGTGTAACCAATATAAGGTTTTATTTCATGTAATTTATTCATACCTACTTAGGTGTCCCACTTCTTCTGCATCAGATCACGGATGTAAGTTCTAATGCAAGTTTTGTAATGTGGTGTCACAGATTTGTTGAGTGCTGCCTTGGCAGCAAGATCGGCCATTGTGTTACCAGAAATGCCTACGTGGCTGGGTAACCAACAAAAGACGATGTCGTACTGGCCAATAGCAAGATCATTATACAATTCAATGATTTCACTGAAAAGTGGATGTTTACAAGAAATAATTTTGATCGCCTGAAAGCAAAGAAGAGAATCTGAAAAGATTATATATTGTTTATGTTTAGGGTGTCTTTGAGTATATTTAAGAGACGTTAATATGGCGTTAGCTTCAGCTGTAAAAATAGAACTGTTCTCTTAATCTAGCAGATATTGTTCTGGACCAATGACAGTGGCACCACTGTCCTTGGGCCCATCTGTAAATAAGGATTTATAATTGGTGTATTTATTGATTATACGTTTAATTGATTATATTCTTGTTTTTATTTTCAAATTCATTAGTTTCTGATTTTTTTAAAATGTAGTTAATGTTAGGTCCACTTGGGGCCTAACCAATTGCCAAGGAGGAGAAGAAAGAACTTACCTATATTTTCCAGCTCAATGCTAGAAGCAGCAAGAAATGGCTTAATTCCGAGCCCAAGAGGCGGAACAAGGGAAGACGTTGTGTTATACAAATCCTCATAACGGGGATTAAAGACACGATCAAATGCAGGATTAGACTCATTAGAAGACAATTTTGTAATGTATTGTAAAGATAGTTTTATACGGCATGGGTTGAGAGAAGGCTCATCAGCCTCGACGTATAGACTGTCGATAGGAGTTCTAAAAGAACCGAGACAAAGTCTTAGGCCTTAGGTGTACAGGATCAAGTAGTTTTAGGTTGCTTTGACAGGTTCCACCATATACCATAGAGCCGTAATCAAGTTTCGATGGCACCAGTGATCTATATTAGTGAAGAAGAGCAGTTTGACCCCCTCCCCATTTTGAATTAGAAACAACCTTTAATAAATCGAGTGCCTTCAGGCATTTGGCTTAAAGGGATTTAATATGCGGCAAAAAGGTCAAATGTGAATCAAAAATAAGTCCCAAGAACTTACTCTCCTTGGTAACTTTGATAGGGGTGCCACTTAGAAATAGTTCTGGGTCTTTATGAGGTTTGTATGTACGACAGAAGTGTATACAATTGGTTTTTGATTTAGAAAATTTGAAGCCGTTTTCAAGACACCGTGTATCTATTTTATTTAAACACAACTTCAGTTGCCGTTCAATAGTATGCATATTTTTACCCCTGGCAAGAAATATTAAAATCATCCACAAATAACGATCCGTCTATTAGATTGTTTAAAGCTTTAGATAAACTGTTGATCTTGATGATAAAATGAGTGAGAGACACATACTGTCTTAACACCCTGATCCTGATTGTAATGACCAGCCAGGGTAGAACCCACACGGACCAGGAATTGTCTGTCATCTAAAACGTTGGCTATAAATTCAGGCAAACGACCTCGCAAGCCGAAGTCATGTAAATGTCTTAAAATGCCATATTTCCAGGTTCTGTCAAATGCTTTTTCGAGATCAAAAACGATAGACACAGTGTGTTGTTTATTAATGATGTGCGTTTTTAACAAATGATTCCAGTCGCACGAGGTGATCGACAGTGATTCTGTTTTTACGGAAACCACACTGTATATCTGTTATGAGGTTATTTGTTTTCCAAGTACCAAACAAATCGATTATGTATCATGCGTTCCATGGTCTTGCAAACACATCTAGACGATGAAATCGGACGATAATTGGATGGATCCGTATGCTCACGTCCAGGTTTAGGTATTGGTACTACTATAGCGTCACGCCACGAAGAAGGAAATTTCCCGGAAGTCCAAATATCATCAAAAATATATAACAGCGTCTCTAAACAGGATTCTGGTAAGTGCTTCGGGAGTTGATAATGTATGTTATCAGCTTCTGTAGCAGTGTCACTGATCTTGATCAAGAGCTCATGAATAGAAAATGTTTCATTATAGTCTTCCCCATTATCTGAATTGAAATTGATAGTTTTCTTTTCTTGTTGTTTTTGATACTGCTGGAATTTAGGTACATAATTCGAAGAGGAAGAGTGTTTAGCGAGGATTTCACCCTGTTTATTTGCAATACCTGATTTGTCTGTAAGTAATTGATCTCCATGTTTAAAATGATGGACACTAGATTTAGTACCTTTTCCTTTAATTTTCTGGATCATGTTCTGTACCTTGGACATGGGTGTCAGAGAATATATTTTGGATACATAATTTTGCCAAGATTGGCGTTTGTTCTGTTTAAAGGTACACCGCGCTTTAGCATTTAAAAGTTTAAATTTAGTTCAATTATGCACCATGGGATGGTGATGGAATTAATGTTCTGCGTTTTTCCTTGCATTCCTAGCTTGTTTGCACTCATCAGTGAACCATGGTTTTCTTAATTGCGGACGTGCAGAGGACTTTGGTAAATACTCATTAGCTGTGGAGTTCAATTCATCAGAAAAAAACATTTAATAGCATCAGAAACGTCAATAAAACGTTCAGGTTGGAGTTTGCGGGTTCGAATCCCGGATGGGACTCAACCGAAAAAAGTACTAGAATTTGTACTTTACTAAGAAAGTGAAATCCCAAATATGACATATGTTGCATTTGACCACTTTCTAAAATGGCATCGTGTAATCACAGGTTGAAGTTTGTTTTGTAGCACACAGTGTTTCATATAAATCCCAGTTAGCCAGTTTGAAATTCCGCCTTGATGATGGAGGAACATGAAATGGAGTTACAGGTTTTAGTATAGTAGGAAAATGGTCACTTCCACAGAGGCCATCGTGGACTGACCATTCAAATTTATTGAGTAGTTCTGAACTGGTGAGTGACAAGTCAAGAGCAGAATAGATTCCTGTACCAGGGTGTAAATATGTGTTGGAACCATCATTATAAATACATAACTCATTATCAGAACAAAAGTCCTCCAGTAATTTACCATTAGCGTTTGTAGTTACACTTCCCCAGAGTGGGTTGTGCCCTTTCAGATGTCCCATTATAATACAGGGCTTCGGGAGTTGGCCATACAAAGTTTGACGTTCGGTTTTGTGAAACGTCAAAAAGAAGGAGAGATATAGAGAAAGCATAATGTAAACGCAACGTGCAAAGTTAGTCGTACTGCAACGGCCTGCAGGTTAGTATTAAGTGAAACGGAGCTATGGATAATGTTCTCTTTAACTAGAATGGAAGATCCTCCCGTGGCCTTATCACCTGGAGGTGAAAAGCAATGATATGCTTTGTAATGACGAAGGTCCAAAGTATCTGTATTTTTTAAATATGTCTCTTGGAGACATATTGCTGAAGGTGTAAAATCTTGGACTAATAGCTGCAATTGATGTAAATTACTCCCCAACCCTCTGTAGTTCCACTGTACAATATTATTGAAATAAACTATCTTTTTGGGGGATTTATTGGGAATCTATCCCGCCCCTTTTTGGAGGGCGACTAGCTATGTGCCCTAGAATGGACTTTTTCAGATACGTCCATGCCCTCAAGAGACCCATATTTGTTAAACAACTGAATTCTATTTAGTGATCATTTTGGGGCTCTGCCACTTTGTTACTTTAACAGTTTGTTGACTATCAGCTGTCGATTGAGACTGAGTGTGACTGGGATGATGATGATTTGTGATCAGAAGAAGACTTGGATGTACTAAGAAGTGATTCCTCAGTCTGAGATGATATCGCAGGGTACAAATGCTGTGGAGAATCGTAGTTTACCCAAGTCAAGGTAGTTTGGCAGCCTGTAGTTGATGTTGTTATTTTAAAGCTAGACTCAGATGATGTTTTTGCTACTGTAGCATAACCTTCTGGAAGATCATATGTTTTTACCAGTTTCTTTGCCTCAGAAAAAGAGATATTTTGAGTAAATTTTATTTTGTTGATCTCCATTTGCTCTTTACAAATAGGACACTGTTTTGAAAATCGTCGCCTGAACAGTTGGTGCTCTTTTTTAAATCACTAGAACAATCGTCTGTTGTGTGAGTTTTCTCACCACAGTGAGCACACAGTGGACCAAATATCCCCCCGGGTCCACAACAGGGGTGAACGGCTCTTTGCGTTACCCAGCACCCACCACGAGGAGGTGGCCGTTCACGGGTGCCTTGATATATGTTCAAAACACCAGATACAAATTAAGCTTCCTGTGCTCGAACACTATTACCTGACACATTTGGGTTTGCAAATACACTGCGTGGCCTCCCTATAGTTCAACTGTTATGGCAGGAGTACACCTGTAGATCAAGATTATGACCTTAACCCCGTTTCCTTGCAAACTTTCGATTTCGTACATTTTGCCTCTTGAATCTAGGAGAGCATTAAGCTAAGCATACTTATCACGTCGACTATGTCGTCATCTGTCCTAGGAATAGGTTCAATGATAGTTTGTTTCGTCGGAAATGGAATGATTGTTAATATCCGAAGCGCATATTTGGATAGTCTTTCTATTTCCACGGGCATACTATGTTTGAACTCATTGCATTTTCAAACGTCCCCCTCAAATTGCAAAATTTCATCAAATCGAGAAATTATCTTTTCCTTGCTGAACACGAGTGGATAGATATTCAAAACTTGGTTATAAATCAAGTGTGGTGATATCGGATAATCCAGAGAGAGACTGGTTTCTTTTGGCACGAGCGTATAAAAATTAATTAAATAGAAATGACAGTGTACGTCGGAATTTAAAAAGCCAGAATCGTGCTGTATCGAACGATGAGTACTTTGACGGTGACAAACGAGCCGATTTCGGGGTGTATACACCCCATACGAGAAAATTTATATCATACGGTTTATAATCGGGCAATCGGAAACGTAGTGTATGATCAAATATTGTATTGCATTTTTAAAACAATTCACCAGATCATCAAATGATGCCGTCACTCCAGGGAGTGCAATTCCAAGACTGCCTTCTCTCAACGAGTTTAAAGACAGCAAGGATGGAGTTTTGAAACAAGTTATAACTAAACCCATTCATTCACATCACCCTTTCTATAACAACTACCGTAACCACACAGTTTCCTACAACAAACAGGACAGTGAAATCTACGCAATTACCTCTCCATATATAACATGATTTGAAAGACAAATGATCGGCAGTTAAAGACCTACTATCATTCATTGAAATACCTAAAGATACTATGTGTCAAGGCAACGTATGGGAAAAAGCCCGTTTATACTTCAGTTTTAAATGACAACGTTAACCACATTAAGGAAAACCAAGTGCTATGGAGCGTCAACTTCTATATTGCAATGGATGCGACGTTTCTGTGCAGATACTAACACAATCACCTTCACCTAGACAACTTCTTGAATGCCTTTCAAAGAAGATAACCAGACTGTTTAAAGGGAACTGAAGGGCTAACGAAAAAGGGAATCTGTTTTGACTTCATGTAGCATGATTTCAGTATGATGTCTAGATATATAGATTATTTACGTTTTATCGTTTTATACGGTTTTTTTTTTTTTTGCATTGATAAGAGTATCCGTAATATATCATCACTTAATGTATGTGTAAAAACAAACAGCTCACTCAGGACCATTCACTGAAATCAAACCATGAACGTGTGAACTAGAAAACAAACACACCTGAAACTGTTATGATCTTAACAATGTCGTAACCAGTGCTGTCTTCCCTTTCTTCAAGCACAGTTATGTTGTACTGAGTCACACCAGGTCGGGGTTGTGGAGGATCCCATGACAGAGTTATCTCGCTTGATGACCTGCTCACTGCCTTGAAGTTTGTAGGGTCAGCAGCACCTGGAATACAGTTCTTGTCTAAGTATATTTTCTGTAGTATTCAGCAGGTTCTCAATATTTTGCTTAGTTAAATATTCTGGCATTTTAAACTGAAAATGAACCTCACATGGATGCACTTCAAGAACGCATGATGTGCGTTCCTGTTTTGCTGCAATGATGGTCTGTGTTGGCGAGATTTGAGGATCTGAGAGACAATGTGTGGAATTTTGTTCGAAATGAATAATGATATATTCAGGGCATCGTTCAGGTCCAGTTAACATTGAAACATTATTGTTTTTGTATATGCAATCACTGATTCCACACTCTTAAGAATACCAAATAGTCGATGCCTTGGGTTCAAATTCATACCTCAAATGAAATAGTGAGCAAACTACAATACAAACAAAAAGAAATCACGTGAACTGAACCTTGTTTGTACTACATATTCACTAAACTCCTTTGGATGATCCAGTAGACTACTTCACGAATAGAACGTCTTAGACTGGGCTGATGATATCGGCCATGGTGTTTAACAGTTTTAGAAAATATTGTTATTTTCCACATTTTTCTAAAATAAAGTTATTTCTGAATCAAAGGCATTTTTACAATTCAAATGGAAAAAATCACAATTTGAATGCGAAACATATACTAACGGCAAAAAGAAACTTTACAAACACAAAAATGAAATAACTGGAATGAAAATTGGAATTTTCTTTCTCCTCGCCTCTCTTCACTCAAAACACGTTGTCTTCGATCGGTCCTAAACGAGGCAAACCTGTTTTCATCACTGAAGACGACCCTCTGCCAGTCAGGTCGCTGCGAACGCAACAGTGTACAGTTCGGGTCCATGTCAGTGCCCAACGACGATGTTTAGCGGTCAGTAACTGTCCTCGTAGTGGTCAGTATGATCCCGGAGTCACCTGCTGACAGTCTGTTCACTGACTTGATCGCTGATCGAGGAATCGATTTGAGAGGTGTAAGGTACGCAGATCCCGGTTCTCGTTAGGGATAAAAATTCTGAGTCTTCCTGACCTCGGTTTGTCTGAGGTCTGCCCAGTTTATCGGAGAGACTGCTTCAAGCTGGTGACAGTCACCGAAGATACTTGCATCTTGGGCGTGGGTGACTCCGATCTGGACTTTTACGTTGGCTTGTTCTCTCTCTGCAGCTGTAAGGTGTGGCATTTCTTTTATGTTTTCTATATTGCAGTGAGTGATGGGCCAGCCTTTTTTCATAACCACCATGAAGGTGCAGTTTTCATACTGAACGAGCCACATGATTTTGATTTTTTCGCATTTTCACATCTTTACATGCAAAACATATTGTATCGAGGATTGCTGTGTCCTGTCGACGTGTTTTCATTGGTTTGTGGGCCTACAAACTACTTTTCATTCCAATTATTTCATTTTTTAGATATTTTTAAAGCTTCTTTTGGCAGTTAGTATGTGTTGATCTTTAGGAAATAAATATCTTTTCAAGCCGCCAAGACCAGAAAATAATCGCAATCGCATGAAAGGAAAGGTCACCTACAACTGCGTTGTTTGTTTCACCTCATGCGTTCATGATCTCCCTATTGATTAAGCACCGATATCCAAGTCTTAAATCGATTGCTCAGCTAGAATATAGTTATGGTTAGTTATGTATTCGGTTGAATATATCGCTATGAAACCAATATTGAAGACTGTTATAGTATTGTCTCACCTTCCTCGGATGTGTGTAGACTGATTTGGTCTATTTCTCCAGGCCCGTCTTCATTAACCGCTACCACGTCTACGGTGTAGAATGTATCTGGGTTCAGGCCTGTTATGTTGAGTTGTATGACGTGGGTGGCGTTTTCAATGTCAGTCTGGGCTATATCCACAGTCATGGTTGTTCCACATTCGATCTCCATGTCTGACTGCGAAAAGGACTATACAAACATAGTTAAAGAACTATACAAACATAGCTAAAGGACTATACAAACATAGCTAAAGGACAATACAAAACAGCTAAATGGCAGTACTAACATAGCTGATACATCAGAATCACCGGAGTTCAAGTGTGCTGTCAACGTTGTAGAATTCCCACTAGATAGTTATTTCAGGGTATCTTGAAACATCACATGTTGACGTTTAGAGAGTGGCTTCTTGAAAAGGACACTGCTACGGTAAGATATTCACCCGGAGACAAGTCTAAAAGTATTTTGGGAGAGCTATGATAGTCTGAGAATGAAACGCTAAGATGACGACATACAGACATATGAATTTGAAATCGCATGTGTTTAAGTGTTACGATTCGTGGTAGTGGTCGATCTGAACGCTGACGGCGCCTAACGTCATTCGTTGATTTTTGTTTTCTGTGTGACGAGCTGTATCTTCCCGTCCTTAACAGATAAGGAGGTAATATTTGCTTATTAACAACGAATTTCCAGATTATCAATCTGTAAGAACAGATTACTGACTGGATCGTAGCACGTACATACCTAAAATAACTGTGTGGTGCCAAATGTTCAGAATAATCACACAAACAAAAATAATTATGACTGGAGTATATACGGCTATTTAGGTGTTCCGATGCTTTTTACCGTGCGCATCTGGTACGACCGTCATAACTGGTGCTCACAATCTCAAACCTTCCTCTGCCATTATACATGATCCACTAATGCATTTCTTATTCTTAGACAACCCTATAATTATATTCTATGAAATGCCGTGACTGACTTATCTATGGCGTGACTGACTGCTCAATGAAGTACGAATGAATAGATATTTCGATATTCCATGCTTACAGCGATAAGCTGATCTCTGTTACATTCAGTGCAGTTGATGATGATCTGTTTAACACACACTGAGGGACTACCCGTCTTCACGTCGACGACATATTCATAGATATACCCTTCCGGGTTGACTGGTCTTCTCCATTCCACGGCGACAGTGCGGGGCGTATTGCCAAAAGACTTCAGATTGGCAACTCTTCCGGCAGCTGAAGACATAATCAATGTGCACCTGCTATCTTTTAGCATTATAAAAATATATACCAGGCTATTTACGAAACGATTTTTGCTTCAACTTCCTAATATGGTATTGGGAACAATAAAAGCGGCTAATAGATCTCGGAGATTTGTATAAAGGTACATGCGATACATATTGGAACTTGAAAATGGTTAAACGTGTATTTGAAAACAGGTGTGCCTTTTCACATAACCCTCAGGATTCATACATGTGTAAAACATTTAATAGATATGACTTGAGGTGAACGATGGAATCATGATTGATGAATGTTGTATGAATGGTAAGATGATTTAACAGAACAAATTGTCACATTGTATCATTATATCATTTAACATATTATTCGTGAGTCATAGTTTAAAAACACACGGTTCAATATATCTGTACTGTCTGAAAGCGTACTGGATATTCAGTACGAAATGTTGCATCATTTATGGATGTTACGATACTACATATTTAGGGTTTAACATTACTCACGATTTGACTGTACTCGTATCACAGAAGTATAGGGTACACTCTGCATGTTCCCACTCTGAGTTACTATGTTCAGGTTGTACGATACAGCTAGAACAACACCAGTGAAGACGACAGAGATGAGGCCCTGCCCAGTGTTTGCAGGTTGATGTTGTTGGATGTATGGATCTCCATCCCGCCCACTCAGTGTCACAAGATAACTGTCTGCATCCCCAGTAGCCTTGGCGAACACAACGGTGATGTTTGGAGCTGTCCTGTTGGTTTTGGTCATATCAAGGCCAACGACAGAAGCCGGGGCTGTAATGGTCACAGTATTCTGGAGGCGACATTTATCTCATCCAAACCGCGAGATGGTAAATGATAAATGAAAGACGACGCCATTTGATATAATGTTGCAATAATGTGCTGACCTAAGATTAGTTACATAGTTACACATTTCCCCGCATATATGTTCATGGATTTAGAAAAGCCTAAACCTTACACAGAATCTAGTATCCACCAGGAACTGCACATCATGTGCTTACTATTCGTCTACATTCTTCTGTGTTAACCGTTAGGCTCCTAAAGCATCCTACACTCGCTTGTGACGCTGATCAAACATTCATAAGTGGTGAAAAATGACAAAAAAGATTTCAGCAACATTCCCGGCTTCTTGTGTAAATACTGTGTTGGCCAGTTAATGCATACACAACACCAATGCATGTTCAACATTTACTGTCATGATACATTGTATGTTTCTCTCGATGGCAATACGGTCTGATAAACGCCTCTTTCTAGCAGTGCTATTAGTTGCCATCGGCTCGGGTATAACACTGCTGCAAAGAGCCCTACATCAGACACCGTACATTTCGTACCGCCATGTTAAATGTACAAAATATCATTTATCTTGTTTGGAAGATAGTTACCGACGCTGCGATATGTAAATAAATGGCATCTGGCTGTCGACTGGATTTTTTAAATTAGAAAACATATTCTGACAAGCTTAAAACTGTTAGAAAATTGGTTAATTATCGTTAAGACTCGGTAGCTCATCATTTATGTCAACTACGTGGGTGTACAAAACATCAGAAAAACAACTGACAGTGTTCTGGCCCAAAACACTGTTTGTCCCTCAAGATGGGAGAGATTGTATAATCTCTCTCTTTGGCTTTCGTAGTGAGTGAGAGGGTAGCCTAGTGGAACGCGTTCGCTCGTTACGGTCAGGCTCGAATCTCCTTATGGTATCATGTGTGAAATCCATTTAAGGTGTCCCCGGCAGTGATATTGCTAAAAGCGGCTTAAAACTAAACCAGATTAGCCATCACATCAACCGACTCCTTAGAAGAACTGCCTGTGTTGATGTGACATTTTATTCTGATAAAACTTTGAAAACCATCCTGAGAGCGAAGAGAAAAGATGGCACCAACCAGACTGAACGCGATCTCAGAAGATGCATATAGGTGTGATTGTGGAAGCGGCCATATTGGCGAAACTTGCCGGCCCTCCAACATAGACTAAAAGAACAGAAAGCTTCAGTCTGTTCTCAAATCTGAACTCTCAGAACACATTTTCAGACATCCAAATTGCTCTATCAACAAGCAACAGACTCGAATTCTGGCTTTCAACATCAGTAATTCGCGCACATGAAAATGTCTTGTGTCAATCAAGGTAAGAAATGTAGCGCCCGAGATCAACAGGGATCAAGGGGTTGACCTCCTTAAATGTACACTTCAGTGCACTTTTGTAGATGCACTTTTCAAAAGAGCTGCATCTGTGACAAAAAATGATATGATGCAAAGACCTAATTTGACTTGTACCATATGTGTTCGCACGCTCTTGTTTATTTAAAGTGAACAGTTGATTTGCCTTTGCATGTGCTTGTGACGCCTGAGGCCGCTGGAACAAATTATGTTCACCGTTTCATGAATAACTGTAACATATTACTAGTTCACAATGATTCATCAACAAATGCACGTGAATTGGAATCGTATACATATATAAGATTTATAGAGAAGATAAGAAACATAACAAGTAGATTCATCCGCACCACTCCTATTTAACCGTGGATGTCTTTATAAAATATTCCATCATACCGACGGTGTTCTCTCACACGCAATGCATACGTGGACCTTAAAAAGTGACACCGAAAAAGAACAGCAGCAGATCACTGATAAGATAGTTCGACTGATATCTTCAGTTTGCTGTTTCCTACATATCCTTATAGTTCTCGGCAATACACATTTATATAGTGAAACACTAACGCTTAAAATTAGGTTTACGCAGGTGTAAGCACATTGATTTCTGTTATTTACGTCATCATTATCAACCAAATGCAAATGAACAGAAGAACCTCTAAGTGTCCAGTACATACTTGTTCGGTGTGGAGCTGCAGATAGGGCATCAGTCATCTCATCTCGTCCTTGTAGGTAGGTAACCCTTGTCTTCACGTTCACAGTGTACAGTCTCCCTGGCGTCAGGCCTGTAATGGGCGTGGTCCTGGTGTCTTTGTCGACACTGATCGGAGTAATATCCCCTGGTAGAACCGTGACCAGGTACCCCGTGACGACGGCGTTAGGAGGAGCTAGCCAGGTTGCTGTGATGGTATTTGTGTCTTGTACGTCGGCCGCCACAGTAACAGGCTTAAGGTGGTTGACTGAATTGACACGAACAGAAACGAAACACTTCACTTCAATACAGGAAACATCTTTCACCAATGAGAACTTGGTGGATAAAATCACTGCAGATAAGGCAGGGAGAGACTGCCAGAAAAACATGTTTTCAACATTGTCACACCAAGTCATGAAGGTGTGATGCAAATGTCTGATTCAAACATGATAGACCATAACTAGAACAAAGTACCTCATTCTCATCAGCATTTCTTTCGCCCATACCATACGGATATACGCTTGTGTTGTGGAAACATTCAAGCAATTTGTGTAGCTGTTACAACAGCAAAATATGCAGTTAGTGAGGTTTGACAAATGAATTTATTGCGGAAATATCGCTATTACGTGTGATTTCCACAACAAAAAAAGTCGCTATATTACGCAATTCGATCATTGTTAGGGTTAAGTAATATTCAAAATGCCCTAGCATTTTATACTGACGATGTCACAATGTCTGGAGTCGTGACTATTTTGCGTGATTTTCGTATCATTTACTTTCAGATATTCCGACGGAGGTCCGTTGAATTTGTTAATTCATATGTAACTTGGCAATGTTCATGTTCATCCAGAAAACTGCAATATAAGTTGATGAAAGTACCGAGATCGAGTGGCATGGATTTTCGACTGAGAGAGAAACTTCCGATCATGGGCAATACAATGGCTGGAATATGCTGAGGGTCGCTCCTGACATCCCCATTTCGGGACCATGACGATAAAGGGTTTGACGAATGTACATGAACACTAATAACTCATCCACAGGTTAACATGGAGAGTTAACTACCCCGTGGACCTGAATGGACGGTGGACAAGCATTTATCCTACCGAGCGGCATATTGCAGGTGCAACTTTCACACGCATGCTATCATTAGATTCAGTCAGAATACTACTGTGCCGAATTAGAAATGAGCCAGTCAGAATCCGAAATTCACGTGTAAAGCTGCATAGACATCCATATAAACCACTTACTGCTGACACAGGTTGTACTTCGGTAGAATCTCGGATCACAGCGACATCTTCCGCTGTAACAGCTGGCATTGGCATGGTAACACAAACCTTGTGTGCAGGTTTCGTTGTAGCCAATCCCTGAAATCATTGAGTCTAAGTCTGCAGAGACAATCCATAATATGGCGTAATAGTGATGAAAGAACAGAAAAGATATTCTCGTTATGAATGTGACATTGATGAAGTATATATCAACGTTTCTGGAAGACAAAGGACTCGAGACGTTTGTGAAACCAACACGTAATTAATCAGTTCGTATGGCTTATTAGCAGAATAAAAGTCATATATGTAATCATATACATTGGAACCTACATCCGATATATTGTCTACTGAGGACTTGATTTATTCCCCGCATCTATGCCATGTAAAGATTTACTACCAACATGGCATTAACATGGCTGAAGTTGACACAATTTCCAGATTTAGTATATACAGCTACTAGTTTGATCACATACTCAAGTTGATGTCCGTAGATTTCCGCATTGTGTCTTAACATGGGTGAATGAACTTACCTTGTATGCATTTTTAATAATCATGGTTATAGTTCGTGTCGCTGAAGGTTTATATAGTTTTCAGTAACACGTATGAGAAACATTCAGATAATGCAGCGTTCATGCTTACTATGTCACGACATAAGCACGTGTTTGTCAGTGGGTGTCTGTAGGTAATGATATCTAGTGACGCCCCTAACCTGACACCGACATAAACACATGCAAGAACAAGGTAAGTGTTAACTTTTCACTGTGAACTGTGGTAAAACAACGTCTGAACAGGAGTGGCGTGACAACAACAGCCGCTAAATAAACATTATGTAGTTCCTATCCCTATTCAACACCAGAAGCATTTAGCCCAGGATCAGACCGGGAGGAAAACGAGATAATACATGTTTAAAGCAAAAGAGCCATGTCAGCGGACATATTCCAGTGATGCTGTATGTTAGAATGAAATAATGATTGGAATATAAGATGGAAATCGGTGAACTTAGTGTTCTTTTGAACATATTCATATTCATATTCACCAAACGCATAACGGTATACCTCAGTATTGTTGGGTGTAATTGTATTTGTCTCTCTTCATTCTGTTTGTGTGATTTATAAAACTTTACATATAAATTGTAATGTAATGTAATGAATAATTGATATAGTTCAGTGTTACATACATGTTAAGGTACACCACAAAGTAAGACTTTAATACAATATCTTGCTTAAGTCAACATCGTGATGAACTAGTTGCAGGTGTAAAATGAAGACTGCAATAGAAATAATTAAATATGAGCGAGGACAACAGATGCCATATGTGCATATGTACACTTGCTCAAAGGTTAAAAAGTTACAGCTACCATAATTAAGCAACTACATATGATGTGAGTTGCAATACTTAAACATTCACCTGAACCTCTAATTATAAAACAGAACAACAAAAAGAGATCACACCAAAAACACTAAAACTCGGTGTTACAGTTTTGATTTTCTTCAGATGGCTACGTTAACGATTGGTTTTTGAAGATTACTAAAGACGGTTTCATTAAGACGCGTGCGTGAATGACTTTTCACCAATAAATTGTCGCAAACAGAATTCCGGAAATCAAAAGGATTTCCTATTGACTTTTAAGTAATACTGACACAACTGTAAGGTTGTGAATACAAGAAGCCTTTAAGTCAGTAGTTATGTCTTTGTGGGGTAATACTAGATGATAGAACTACTGGAGTGAGTGAAACCCCTCGGTCTGATTTCCATGCCGATGTGCGAGCTTTCACTCATAGGTTTTGAGTATTTCTGATATGCAAAAAGCACATTCAAGTCTTGAAGTAATAAACGTAATAACGAATCAAGTTGTGACAATAATGACAGGGAAAAGTGTAACGAGGTTACTTGTTGTAAATGTCTTTTGGTCCGAGGTGATCGTCTGAGTCCTGCCGTACTGTGTGATGGTGTGCATAACTGTGACGGTGTATGTTGTTCCTGGAGACAGGGACCGGATATCGTAGTTCTTCTGGTTTGCAGGAACAGATGGTGGAGATGCTGGAGTTCCTGGAGACCACGTTACTGTATAGGTGGATGTGTACCCTCCAGTGACATCGATGTTGGTCCAGCTGATGTAAGTATTAGTTGTTCCTGTAGATGGTGGATCTGTGATGTTTGGTTTTAGTGGACCAACTGAAATCAATTATGTTCACATCAGTGACAAAAATGCCTACACTGTCATGACGGGATTAATTGAGCCTTCGCGAATAAACAAAGGCGATCACAGAATTAATCAAGAGCAACAAATATACACTAATGCTCAAAAGTATGTAAATATGTTTCATGGTCTAAAAAAGGCAAAAAGTACTGAATGTGTAACTACTGTAAATATTTTGTATGAATTATGTTTTGAAAAGTACTTGTATATTGGCTAACGGACATAAACATGGATAAACACACTTGACATGACTGAACATTCCCTTTCAACAATGGTATGAATGATAAATGTATGCTCAGTCTCCTGTCAAATCGGCCCTGTCACATATATGACTGCACCTACATCGTCATGAGTATTTTCCTGACATGGACAAGACATGGAATTAAGAACGTCATTCACTTACAGGGGGCAGTGTTGCCTATCCTTATAAACGGGTAACATTTGATGCAAAGGTAAAAATAAAATATTACATGGATGCACCCCCTTAAACCTGAAAACCCAACAACACACAGTGGGCCATCCATATATATGTGACCTATTTTGAATACTCCCACAGATGTCTTTTACTGCGATACTGTACATTGTATGCACAAACAATGACATCCATGCACAAAGAATTCAGTGAACACGGCTGCTTCATGGACAATATGACATCCTCTTTTTACTGCATGTAGCATCACACTATTTAAAGATGCCTCCTAAGAAGCACGCTCCGTCAAACATATAACAGTAATGCTCTGCATTTAAAAATAAAAGAAACTGCAGTAGATAATGTAATGTAAGATAACTTAAATATAGCATGCATGTAAATTTAGTAAATTATTGTAGGGGTATTAACTTCTTCGAGTACCGATATACATATAATCAAAAGACAACATGACAAATCTTCTCATCTCATCGTTCTCGCGTCGAAGTTTCAAACAAAAGGAATCAGTACAAACAACTACTTCTAATCGAGTTAATGCTTGATTTGTAAAGTGAATCATGACAAAATAATATATAATTAGTATCTGGCACAAGTGTAACAGTGAAAAGAACAAATTAATATCAACACAGTGGATACTAGTTTCTGTACTCTCAAAAATCCCCGAGATTTTAGAGAGCAACTTGACCTAGTCGGGAAATATAAGATATCAATTATCATTAACTGATTGGACTCTCCATTTTACAACAAACGCATAACAAAAATGGAAATTTCCGAAGAATTCCGTGTTTTACGAATTTTTCCGAATGCATGTCAAAATACCGGTTTTCTATCAACGAATCCGTTTTCGTGTCTGGACCGGTAAATAGTGGTGAACCGGTGATATTGCACAGCCCTAGTATTTATAGCCATGCAGCACCATTGTCATCATTCTACGCTGGTCTGTAAACAAACCAGATAATCAAGTGATCGATCTTGTGTAGAAATGCTGATATCCCGACACTTATATGTAAAAAATACAATGTCATTCATTTCACCACAAAGTTAGGGGCCTGCATTAATGTCGTTTCTTTTATCGTCAGGTCGACACAGGTAACTGCCCTGGAAGAAAGGTACGCAAATATGTGTTGAAGTAGACATGGGAAATTGATGAAAAAGGTTTATACATGTAAATTTATAACATCTGCATTTGTGAGTTAGCCTGATTCCTGAGTTCTGCTGCGCTACTCTTCAACACTGATCCTACAGAGACTACCGAACGGCAGTCAGTGGCGACCTACACTGTTGGGCGACATGCCATATATTTTCTATAGAAGTAAAACCCGAGATCGGGCGGGTGCCAGTTTTTTCTTAGCATACGTCACAATAAAGTCTATCGTTGCTTTTAGAGCACGAAAACAACAACGTTATTTAAGCTGTTTCGAGACACGAAACAATAACACACAAACACACACACCCCCCCCCCCCCCCCCCCCCACACACACACACACACACACACCCACCATTTTCAACACCTGCATGTGAAGTGATATTTCTTGTCAACTCGCTATTGTCATGACATCGTGAACATAACCATAGTAGACATTCGGTAGCCATGGACGAGGTCAGTGTCGAAGCGTAGCGTAGCAGACCCAGCGAATCAGGTGGTAGTGAACTGTTCTCGGCGGACGTGCACATAAGGTCTCTTACAAATGCTGAAATATGGGACTACTATAAAGTCACATATTATCGACAGAGCACACGGAAATGAAATGTTTACTCATAGAAATGTATCAACAGTCTCCGGAAACGTTGCGACAATGAGGGACATCAGCATAATGTTTACGAAAAAGAACCGAATCTTCTGGCTGGAATTTCCAGGGACGATACGTGGAGAGTGAAGAAAACAATGCATTTAAATGCACTTAGGTTTAAAGCAGCTCCAGCTCGCTGCAGTATTCGTATTTGATCGGAAGGCCCGAATTTATTCGAGAATTCGACGTTAACCATTTTAGTGGAACCCATGAGCATGCGTATAGTGCTGACTAACTCAGAAACATATATAGTGTGTGTCTTATCCACACAACTCTTCCTCGCGAATTATGGCACCTAAGAAAACCGGAAATTGAAGACGTGTTCATGGCAACAGACATATTATGAGTGACTTGCGAGGACATTGAAAGCGCTCGGAATCCTGACTGACTTGTCGGCAATCGTTTGTCACAGAGATGTAATTTCATATAACACTGACCACTACCGACTGAGCAAACAACAACGGTGAAACAGATCTGGTGCTAAACACAAAGGCCGAGAAAACCACACGAACTGATCGCCGAAAGTTACGTCTGAATAAGCGTTAATATTCCGAAAATGTACCATGATTTAAAGATGCATTGCGCGTATCAAACTAAAATAGACGCAGAAGAAGTCAGGAAGAAAATGAGAAGCTAACCTACATCTGTTGTTTTTCGTCTGTTACAACTGTCGTTATCGGATGAGATTGCAGTCGAAAAAAGGTTTTGACTTGTCTTTTGCATTGTAGAAAATCTGAACAGATTAGGGAGACCACTATGAACGACATATACCCAGTAAAATATGAAACAGGCCGTATAACGACTAGATAAGATGACCAAAACAAAAACGTGCTCTTCAAATTTCAGGTTATTTGATCAACAGGAATGACAGGTCACAAAATATTGTTTACATGTCTTAAAGGTTTCAGTTGTTTCTCCGTAGATTTCAGGGTTATATGAGTCTGTAGTGAGCATTGTCAACAATGGTAGTCTTTATAAACAGGTACATTGGTGAAGCTTTCCGTATTTCTCAGGTCGGTGGGGCAGTCAAGTGATTAAAGCGTTTGCTTTTCACCCTGAAGACCTGGGTTTGAGACCTCTACTAAAAGCATTCTAAAACCATACGCCCACACTCACTCCAAACGAGAGAGAGGATCGTAGACACCCACTCAAGTACCCGTTCATGACGCACGTGCGGGTATAAAGCAAAGAGAGAAGAGGTGTCCCAGACTGGCCTGGGGAAATAGTTCGCTATTAGCGACATTCGATTACCTTAGCCGTTCTCACCCCTGAGCGGGTGGCAAGACTACTGAAATTTCTCCTTTTGTCAGTGTCACTAACATTCCGAATTGTCCGTCACATACAAAATATAAGCGTAGGGAGAGTGAGATTAGGTTGACGGCGCTATTAGCAATATTCCATCAATATCACAACGGTGAACACCATAAAAGGTCTTCACTCATTGTGCCCATGTGGTAAATCGAACCCGGTGTTCAGCACAACGAACGAACAACTTAACATCTAGGCTCTAAGAAAAATATTTTGTACAACATTAATAATGGTGTTCGAGCAAATTTGCTGTGATTTTGTGTAGTACCTGAGCAGATATCATTTGATTATAGAAACTACGAGAATCCTGCTACTGACATTTGACATGCATGTCAGATGAAAAGATGCGCAGCATATTAGGTGCTGCTCACATTTATAATTCAGTCTTCGTTCATTGCAAAACCTATTAAATTACATACAATTACATGGAACATTTATAGATGTCAACAACTAAAAGTAAGAACTCAACCATCTCCAACTTACTGTTCGTACACGGTACTGATGATGATGGCTTATACATCGTATCTTTACAAAGGCACTTCGTGTTTGGCCCTGTTGTCGGTATACACTCAATGCTGGGGTCTGTAGTGTTGTCACACAAGAGTTGGTTATTGCAGTCACCACCAAAGACTTGTTCTGAAAGTAACATGATGGCAGTACAGAACGGTCTGACACATACGTGAGCGATGAACGTTCGTTAAACAGATATTAAACAAACTAATCGAAGAAGATGAATTTGTTTGGTTCAACACTGCTTTGTACTGTGATAGATTTCTAGGACATTTATCAAACGGTAAAACCCATGAACATAATTATAGCTTAGACAAACGTCGTCGTGCCTAACACGAAGTCATGGTCATAGGTTTCTGTCTGCACCAAAAATTGTGGGACCCCAGACGACTGTACCAACACGCAATAAAGGAAGGCAATAACCAGACCAAAGAAAATAATAAGCAATATCCTCATCAGTTTAAGGACGTATGTTCCTACTTGTAAAGTTACATATATTGCAGGTCATAGTACCATACATATGCCTTAACTCCTCTGATATCTGTTGTGTTATTATGCATACAAAGTGTCCCTGGAAGGAAAATTAAAGGCCGAAGCCAATACCCGTTCGCACGCACTCTTTGACTTCAGTAACAACGAACGAGTGTTTTACTGTCATTTGTTAAGATCTTAAGTCAAAGGACTACATTCGAGTTTTAAACTGATAAGCCTAATCTGTGGTCAAGTTGTGACAATTCTGGGAGTGAAGAAGTGTAACTTATCTACTTGTTGAAAATGTCCTTTGGTCTGAGGTAATCGTCTGACTCCTGCTGTGCTGTGTGATGGTGTGCATAACTGTGACGGTGTATGTCGTTCCTGGAGACAGAGACTGGATGTTGAAGTTCTTCTGGTTTGCAGGAACAGATGCTGGAGATTCTGGAGTTCCCGGAGACCACGTTACTGTATAGGTGGATGTGTACCCTCCATTGGCATCGGTATTGGTCCAACTGATGTAAATATTGAATGTGCCTGTGGTCGGTGTCCCTGTGATGGTCGGTTTTAGTGGGGTAGCTGAAAGTAGAGATAGTGACATTGATAAATGAAAGCAAACGCCTACCATCGAGGATAATTATCACCTACAAGAATTTTGGCTATAAAGGTATAGTTATGTATGTCTTTGAAAAGAGATGAAAAACCCTGCTATATTTATGAACATCAGTATTCGTGAACCATCTGTTTGAATGACATTTTAGAACAGAGGCAAGATATTTTATTAGTGAGAGCTTCTTCATTATATTACAATGGGACGTTTGGTACGAATCGTCGTAGTATTGTCAAGCAAAAGTAAAGTACAACAGCACAGTGTCAGAAACAGTATACTGTTACATCTATAAGTGCCGTATGCGTCAGTTATATCTCGGTTTATAGAACAAGATGCACCGCTGAACTGAAGATTCCGTACAAAAAAACTAAGATGTAAGTAAAGGAACTCCCATACAATACTTACTTTCCGTACAAGATGATGCTGATGACTCGTACGTCCCATTTTTACAGAGGCATTTCTTCTCTGTCACTGTAGTCTGTACACACTCGATATTCGTTACAGAGGTGTCGCATTGGTCTATACCAGTACATACTCCACCAAATATTTGCCCTGAAAGTAACGTGTGATATCAATACAGCAGTGAAAAGAACTGCATTTGAGAAAGTGTGGCCCCTCTTTCGCGCGTGTCTACATGATCTTTGGTAATGCATTGCAGAATAGTTGACAGTGCCGTACACCTCTAAATCAAACGTTTTAAAAAAATTATGGAACAAACAGCTTTTGAGCAAAGTGGTGTGGCATCCATAAGTAAACATGCTTTAGTTCTGAGACATACGCCCTTAGATAACGATATTGAGACCCCATAATGCTTTATTGAAAGTTTCGTGAAGTATTACAACCAATAGCTTCACATTAGATACTGCAGGTTGCGTTGTAATGGAATACTATCATAATCGAAAGTTTTAGATCTCGAATATTTCGAAAATATGCATGGTTACAAACAACAAGAGGTATGATATCTGTTTGACCAGCCACATGTTATATGGACGGCAAGGACAATTGCAAGAGGACGATTCCTTATACGGATACAACGTGTGAGACCTTTTCCTAGCGTAACGATGGCGGGAATATTGATAAAAGGTTGCACGTCGCAACAAAGTGTTATTTGCTATCGCGGGTTGTCAACGCGATGGTGAACAGGCAGCCTGTTGCACGGGGATACGATACAGAACTCCAATAACAGAAACCACCATCGGTGCTGTACTACATGTTCTCTTGATGACAAAGCAGCATGTTGCAGCTAACACGGTAAAGTGACCTGCACCTCAACACTTGCAGGCCACTGATGAACTACAAGAATTCATACTGTGTTGTGAAAAATGGTCACAGAGTTGTGATGTTTCAAGCCAATTATTTGGAATCCACCAAACCCAAGTGGTAGTCATATACCATACGCATTACCTCAAAACAAAAAACAAAAAACTGTTTTCATTGTCTTCTGCTGGTCATAACAGGCAATTAACCATGAATTGATCTTGCAAGAGTTAAATGATTCTTAAGGAACATATTAATCACAAAAATATATGTCAGAAATGTTTAGCGTTACACAAAGTAAAAATAGTACCTATCAGTTGTCAGGTAGTGAATACAAAACGTGGCTATTTATGTCTTGGTGGGATAAAACTGATGGCTAAACTACAAAACTGCATACTTGATGTTGTAAATTCCCGGGAATCCGAGTCAATCGTCTGACTCCTGCCGCCCCGTGTGATGGTGTGTGTAACTGTGACAGTGTATCTTGTTCCTGGAGACAAAGACTGGATGTTGTAGCTCTTCTGGCTTGCAGGAACAGATGCTGGAGATCCGGGAGTTCCTTGAGACCACGTTACTGTATAGTTGGATGTGTACTCGCCAGTGGCATCGGTATTGGTCCAGGTGATGTCAATATTACCCGTTCCTATAGTTGGTGTCCCTGCGATAGTGGGTTTTAATGGGCTAGCTGAAAGTATACACATTAACACTGATAACACTGGAAAGGCCACCAATTAATATCTTCGATAAGTGTTATAAAGGATTGTGAAAGTCTGCCTTAGAGTAGTGATTATATGTCTTCGTCATATGTGTTTCGTACATATACTTTGGTTTGTCTTGTAGGTTAGTGGATTATATGAAAATATGCATGTTCAAATGCCATTGCTAGTCGTAAACAGTGCTCTCATGAAGGGAGGTGATTGTGAACAGGTCTGATTTAAGAAGATATTCAGGTAGATGCGATATTCTCAAGTGCGTACTTACAGCGGTCCGACGGTGTCAATGTTCGTTAAGTTGTTAAGCTGTACCTAATTATTCAACTGTTGTAAATCCAACTGGGGTACTAAGCAGGTAGTCGAAGCACCATATGTTCCTACATTCCCTGGTATGGTGACTGAACATTGATCTGTAGCCTGGTTACACAGCAGGTTTAGAACGATTCTCTGATAATCGTGATGTTTTGCTGTGCTTTGTTGGCAGCTTATCCTAGTTTCAGTCTATTTATGATAACTGTATACATCTTATAGTAACGAAATAGCTTAAATGCAGCCGATGGGATTTTACATTTAACCCAATCACTCAGATGACGAGGACATGTTGTGCCCCTTCTAACAGAAACGAAATTTTCATTGAGAAAAAACACTGTCGGTGTGACACATGTGCATGTGTACGAAAATCCATGAACTGTGTTCTCGATGTGCTTAGAACCAGAGGTAGAACGCCTCAACAGGGGAACGCCTGATCGCATGTTACATGTGTTAACGTTCCCATGTTACATAATCGAAATATAACTTTGCCGATTATACCAGTCACTTCGACAATAATTACTGATACTATAGCTACGTGATGACTTAATATAGGTATTTGCCTCAGTTTAGATATATCCGCGGAGTGTTATATGTTTTATCAATGCGTTTCTTTAGTTTTTGACGCAGCATATATACCTAGAATTTTACAGAATTTATTTGTTTTCATATCTCCAAAACCTGTTTATCAACATTAATATCAGAATACCATTTTTGAATGACAATGGGAAAATACCAGCTGCTGGCTTTATTCAGTACACCCACTTGGGGGAACGAACCTTAACGACTTGCCTGACAGGTGAATGCTTCACCATTGTGGCAATCTCACTGAATTTACAAAAAGTGTGAAGGAAGAGCAAATAAGGATCAATAGAATGGTGAATGACAACGTCTGTTGACTTATCAACACACATATGTCAACATGACATGTAAATGTCACGTTGCATATAAAGTATCAAAGGTAATTTTTTTTATAAAAAGGAAGACATTTTGCCACGAATGCATATACACCATGTTGCCATATTTTGGATGCAATTTCTGTATATTTACACATTCATGTTTTACCAGAATCAGAACTGTATGTACATTTTTAAAAGAAATTTAAGTGCTCTTTCACAACTTATATCTTGACATAATAAGGGATCAAAAAGCGACAAAACCGACGTTCTAGTAATTATATAACATGTGTCGACGGGGAATATTCTTGAGAACATCCGCACACTCAAAACCAGTAGAAATAATTTCATATAAACGCCTAGGAACTTTAACGAAAATATAATATGAACCTGAGATCTGAGTGTACTTCCATAAGATTCGTTGACGGAGAAATTCAATTTACGGAAGAGAAATACATTTTCATAAACGTTCCCACAACCAATGGTATCAATGATTGGCAGCTGTAAATGTTTCTATAACCAAGATTTACGTGGCAAGAGACACATTTGTTAACTGAAGAAATGACTTCATTCATTTATATTTTATCTAATCGATCCAAGGGCGTAAACGATCATGGGTAATACTTAATACTTACTTTGAACGCAAGATGTATTGGGCCTATACAACCCATTCTTACAGAGGCACTTCTTGTCCGTTACAGTCTGTATACACTCAATGTTGGTGTCTGAGGTCGTGTCACACTGGGATGTATCAGTACATGCACCGCCGAATGCTTGTTCTGAAATGTCCAATTGCATTCATCACATACAGTTATGAATAGTCCGCAAAAATCCATGACACAAATTATAGACATCACAGAAGTTCAAATTATTATAAACAAGATTTCTAGATATTTCCCATGCGCCATAACCTTACGACAATTCTAATATTTTAACACTATATATTCACGTTATCGTTTTGTCGCTAACATCTGTTTTCAAATAGTGCTACTTGCTGTGTAATCAAAACCTGTTAGGAAAATATCATTAAGATCAAATTTATATGTAGTTATCACATATCTGACACGTGACATGTTCTAATTCAGTTTTAGAGAACCAGTGTATGGTATAAACAATGAAGAGATAGTTACAGAGGTAGGTACAAGTAGACAAACACAAACACACACACACGCACGCACGCACTCACATACAACACACATATTCATGTAAGATGGAAGAATGGTTCAGGAAGACGGTTGGTACAGTATGCAAACTTTGAGTTATTAGGATGGTAAAAATAGATCGGCAGGTACAGAAGATCGAAGATAATAAGAGGGTAGGTATGCTTGTTGGCGAGTTAATTCATGTTATATCTTCCATATGCATACCTCAAATCTCGCCTTACAACACTTGTAGTTTTATATAATTGTATATGGGCTGCTATATCTTCCATGCTTCAAATATCCGCCTTGAAGCACTTGTATAAGTACTTTGTCAGAATATGTATCACTGCTTATGGCCCATGTTGTACCCAGGGCTGACGGCCCACACCATCGTACCGAAATAAAAAAAACCCACATGTAACCTTTCTTGGAAACACGTAAATCAATATCGAGGTGTCATCTCACTTGAATTCAAATAGCACCACTATGTCATTATATGTGTTGTGCATATCACTTGGAAATAGACAATTTCTAATAAAAGAAGACTGTAGAAATACCACCATTTGAATTCTAAGCTCCTCGTCGTTTTCAACAAATTTACTATATGATATAATGCCCGTACTTCCTTCTGTGCGCTGAACATGTGTAATCATCCATTAGTTATGAATCCTTTGACGCAAGTAAGTCGACGTCTATTTAAACCAGCTGTGAACAGAATTTAACATGTTCAGTGACATGTTAGACCAGACCAATTCTAAAAGCTAATGCTATCGATATCTGTAAGAAACCCATGATAAAGGCATAGTGAGTGACAATATCGTGATCATGTGTTTATGAATCACCATAACTCTGTAACACTTGTCACAAGCACACACGAAGGCCTGACAACCTAAACATAAACAAGACCGTGTTGTAGAGGTCAATGCAGTGGATTTCATCAGATATGGTACGTTTGTTACCAATGTGACAAATTTGAAAATGTTCTCAGCAAGTCAATCATAAAGTTTTCTAAGCTTTTATTGAGGCATGTTAACCATGAGTAAAAAACCTTACGAACGCTCTGTCTGACGCTCTTTCTTGTTGTAGTGAGTATCAGTAGATATACAAAAGCCGAATATCCATTACATATTGCATTTTTGTTAGCACACTGTGTAAGGTTTGTACTTCAACGCCGAAATCCACTGATAAAGGATAAAGTGCCTGGGGCTACTGCTGATAGAAGAAATAGTCTTCGTGCGTGCAAGGTGGCAAGCAAGGTGATCTGAGACGGGACATTTAAGGGAACTGGAACACTGATATGATCAAATCTGAGGAGGCTAAAAACTGCAAAGTCTGAAACATTACTTTGAGTGCAGGTGTCGCTGACTGCGTCGTAGTAGTGAGTGTCATCACATGCACATGTGTTGGATCCATTACAAATTGCATTGGTGGTAAGACACTGTGTAGGGTTATCACAGTTATCTCCGTAAACCACTTCTGAAATTAAATATGTGCATACAATACAGTATACTTTATTATTTGTTATACATATTCTGACAGATTCTAAATGTCTAGTCATTACTTTTAAGATATAACTTTAAAATGTTGTATCTTCAGTAAACAGAGTTTCCTGAAACAGATGCATGTCTGAAGCACAATACAGAAATTCCAAACATTAATCCTGAAAGCAGAATGTAAAGTAAATACTAGGGTTTGGTGATTAGATATACAGTTCCTGGAAGTGAACGAAATCACACATTAGTTGTTGCGTCAAGGTAAATGCTTTGTAAGCATCCAAGAACTAGTATGTATGATAACTGACATAACATTTAGAGGAGTGAAATGCTTTTTATGCGGATAGATATATACCTACTTACCAAAGAAGTACCATTGACTATTGATTGCATAAACATTATTCATATACATTACATCGATATGTAATAGACATTCAAAGGGCAGTTCAAGTGCACTTTGGTTATTGTTTATATACTGAAATATTCATCATAACAAAACATTGACAAAACCCCATACATGTACTTGATATTAAGATGGAAAACTGCATTAATGATGGAAAGCTGTGTTGAGGATGCAGTTGCATATGTACACCAAAAACTGTCCCAACTGAATTAGCGTTATCGATTTTTTTATCGTGCTGTTGACGTGAGAACACTTAATTCCAAATATTTCCGTCGGAAGATGCACGCTGAAACTAACCATGGATGTACAACAGTTGTACACAAGACTATTAACAAAGCAGTGAAGATCCTTTTTGCAGTATTAAATGAAGGGTTTGTGCCACACGAGGTACTGAATGAACATTTGCCAAGAAGGGTGAGTGAGTTAAAGTGTACAGTCACTTTGGCCACATTTCAGCCATATCGTGACTAAAAGGGTGACATTCAAATAATAGTCAGATAATATCAAAATCTTAAAAATATACCTGCGAAGGACAGTAAAAGAACTAGACTATCACAGTTAGAGATGGCATGTCTTTTGAATGTACACGCTATTTAGGACATTACGATATAAAAACAGGCAATAGAACACTAGCAACTGAAGACAGGTCAACATACTAGAGGACATACAGTGCCCATGTTATCTGCTGGAACCACGATGGCAGAAGCAACTGGATCAGTATATACCACTGTGTTATTATATGCTATTTATGCTTGAGTAGACAATATTCTTGAAAACAGTAGGTCTGTTTTATGAAAACCAGTCCCATGACTTCTTCTTAGTTTTATTGCCATTTTGAATGTCATATTTTACACGTAGCACTGGCAGGTCTAATAACAGAACATTTATATGTATTTACTATGTGCGACGCAGAGAAGGATAACGTGCATGGCGCTACTAGTGCTAGAAGGACTATCCTCTATGCAAGCTGGGTGGTAAGCAAGGTGAGGAACTGGAAGACAACTGTTTTGAAATCCTAGGCTGAGGAGGCTGAGGAGGCTAAACAGTAAGGTCTGAAACATTACTCTCAGTGCAGATGTCGCTGGTTGTGTCGTGGTAGTGAGTGTCATCACATGCACATATGCTTGATCCATTACAACTTGCATTGGTGGTAACACACTGTTTACTTTTATCACAGTTACCTGCGTAAACCACTTCTGAAATTAAATATGTGGAAACAATTCAATATACTTCATGCTTTGCATTGGTTATGCATACCACGGCAACCTCACGTACGTAATTCAGATAACTCCTTAAACTACTTATGAAATTGAATATGTGAATGCAATACTTTATAGATCAAGCTTTGCAGTCTGATGAATGGCATGATAGCTTGATGGAGTTGACAGTTTGATGTCTCTGAGCTCCCTTTGTTGCTGACACTGTATCATATGTTGCTGAGTTGACTTTACCTTTAAACTCACAGAGAGAACTAACTGCATAGGCTTTAAAGCCATTCCAAATAATAAGCCATTACTTTTAAAGGACAAAATGGTAAATGTAGTATATACTGTAAATAGGGTTTCTAGAGACAAATGTCTGCAATGTGATACCTAAACACAAATATTAATCCTCAAAACACAATGCACACGAATTCTACAAATTCGGTCATTAGATAAACGTACACAGTTTACACAATCGAACGACAACATGGGTTAGTTGTTCTATTTAGCTAACTGAAATCGTTTGAAATTACTGAACACCTAGAATCTGTGTGACTGACGGAACATCTGGAGTCAAATCTATCTGGATCATACTCTTACTACATGCCAAAGAATTACTCTTCACTATTAACTGCATAAGCAATTGCAATTGTTCATGTACATCTAGTTGCAACAGGGTTGCATTCGGGGTGCCATTCGAGTATACTTTGGTGATTCACTAGTCCCATATTTTCTAAAGCTTTCATCATAACAAATCTTTGACAACACCTCCTACATGAACGTGGTATCAAGAGAAAGAAATTAACGTTGTACATGACAACTATTGGCGTTGATAAAACCGAGGGTGGTGCGGTTCAGATATTGAAAAATAGTATAGAGGATGATAGTGCAAATATATGTCACAGATTGCTCACACAGAATTTGCATTACCGACTATTCTGATTATGCTGTAGGTGCTATAACATTTTATTCCCGATACATCTTGTGGTGAGAGGCCTCCAGAAAATAGCTATGGCAGTACAACAGGTGTACACAAGTAGCAAGAGGTTGGTAATTTACTTGACGTACTTAATACAGAAAGCTCCATAAAACACTTCTGAAACTGAACATCTAAATACAATACTTTTAAAAGGTAAACTGGAAAAGGTAATATATTCTGTACACAGAGACCCTCAAGACAATTATCTGAAAAGCGAAAAACCCAAAACAGCAACCCCAAAAACACAAATTACACAAGAATTCTCAAATTCAGTGTTTGAGGTAAACATATGTAGTTTCTAGAATGGAAGGCATCGGTTACTTGTTCTTCTATGCTAACTAAACACACGTGGAAGCAATGAATAACTACTATCTGTGATGACTGACATGCTATCTGGAGTGAAATCTATGCCCTTACTAGATGGGAAAGGAGTACCACTCACGGTCATCTCCATAAACAATACATACACCTAGTTGCAACAGAGATATTTAATGTGCAAATGAAATATATATTTTGGTTGGTCCCTTCTTCACCAAAACCTTCATTATAGCAAAATGATTAACAAAAACACATACTTGGTATCAAGATGGAGACGGCAGGGTAAGAAACCAACTAACGTTGACCTATTTGGTTCCAAAATAGGCCATGATCCAGGAAGAACGGGTGTTGGCGTTGCAAATGTTCGCCAACGATTGCCAAACTAAACTAAAGTTAGCGACTCTTTCTGATCAGGTTGTAAGCCGTTGCAGAATTTCAGTTCATTTCCTATCTCTTATGTCTTGTGAAGGGCAGGCATAGAGACGCTGCCCATTGCAGTAGGCAAAGGCCAATCTATTAATAGACCATATATCTGCATATATTATATTATGCTAAGAAGGATAAAGTGCCTATCGTTACTGCTAATAGAAGATAGAAACAAGGTGGTAAACAAGGTGACATGAGATGGCCAATTCACTGGAAGTGGAACACATGTGTTATCAAGTCTAATTTGAGGAGGTTGAATATGAAGGCATAAAACATTGCTCTGAGTGCAGGTGTATAGATAGGGACTACCAGGCGCAGGTGAATAGATAGGGACTAGGTAAATGTAAACAGTTCCTACAATGGAAAGAAAAATAGTGGTTCGTTGTTTGTCCATATAGTCTGTGACCACTATTGGCTTTAATAAGCCGAGGATGGGCCGGTCCTGGTTATACCAAACAGTATAGAGGAGTCTGCTGCAAATGTTCATCAAAGACAACCTCAACTGAATTGGCATCAAATCAAGAGCTTGTACCATGTGAAGAACAGAAGGAATATTTCTCAAGAAGGCAGAAGTAACTCTGTCCCCTTTATCCATCAGTACACATCATTGTGTTATTTGTGTTATTATTCCTTCTGTTTGTTTGAGTATACAATTTACTTGAAAAACATTAAGGTCGCTTTCAAAAATGGACATTTCAATGGCCCCCTAAATGCCCTTTGTTGACATTTACATGATATACTTTGAACGTATTAAAGACAATATAAAATCTAATTACATAACAATTATATGCATTTACTATGAGGCATGTTGAGAAGGATAAAGTGCATGGCGCTACTTCTGATAAAAAGAAACACTCGCCGTAAAATCAAGGTGGCAAGCAAGGTAACCAGAGATGGGCAATTCACTAGAAGTGTGTGCTATCAAGTATAGTTAGAGGAGGTTAAACACAAAGGTCAGAAACATTACTCTGAGCGCAGGCATCACTGGCCGCGTTGTAGTAGTTAGTGTCAGCGCACCCACATATGCCTTTTCCAGTACAAATTGCATTGCTGGTGTTACACTGTGTGCTGTTAACACAGTTAGCACCGTAAACCACTTCTGAAATTGAATGTGCATTCACACAATTTTCCGGTTCCAGAACAAATTGCATTGGTGGTTCTACACTGTCTCATGCTATCACAGTTAGCTCCATATTCCACTTCTGAAACTGAACATGTGTATACAATACCATAATTATATAAATCATGTTATGGACTAGTCATGAATATCAAGATAACCTCTGTGAAATTCACGAATACTTTGCTTATTCTCTAGTCCCTCATTTCCCACTACTGACAAAACCACGAATGTGTACACGTTATCATTAGGAGGAAGGGGTTGTGTAACAATAAAAGAAACGTTGTCGATAGTTCTTGTTGTTACCACTATTGGCGGTGGTGCAAGCGAAGATGGGGTGTTATGGAAACCACTACTGAGGAGGACGATGCCAGTGTCCACCAATTTAAAAATATTAGCAGAACAAACCAAAGTGTAGGCTTTTTAATATTTCATTCCAGACATATCCCGTGATGGAGAGGCCTGCACAGACTGGCCATGGAATTAGAACAAAACACAAATAAGACAATACAGTCACGACTCGCTTCGCTGTAGCTCAAGGGTTTGTACAATAAAAGGTAAGAAGAGGGTATGTATGTAAAGTATATATGTAGAGGGTATGTATCATTAATAGTGTTGTGGGATATTTATATTGCGTATATATCCACGCAACAACACCGACAGAGCCTGCAAGCAGTGTGAGTCCCAAGGTTTTCTTTTTTTACACCCGGTCACAAGTGGGGATCGAGACCGACACCTTTCGCTTACTGTCGGCGCCTTAGTCAGCTCTCCCACCATTATACCGATATATCATGAAAGAAGATGATTCTAATACAGAGTTGTTATTGATTGTTAAAAATATCTTAACCAATAAACAGAGTCTTATCTTATCACATGTGAAGATGCGCCTTTCAGAGCTGCATAAGCCATAGTCAGAAGCATGTGTTGCGTTAGTTAAGAACAAGTATTTCATGCAATTTCACATGATGGGCGTCAAGGTCAGTACTTTGAATGACCACATTGGCAGTAATTTCTACACGGCACCGACTCGGCACAGACTGATCACCCTTCGTGCAATGCGGTGGTCAGTTGTGTCTGAGGCGGGTTTGGATGATGACGACAGTCGAGTTCATCCTATAGGTGTTCTATGGAGCTTAGATCTGGTGATCGAGAAGACCATGGCAAGACACTGACTAGACTAGAATTGCCAAAGCAGCGGACCCTGACGCGTGCTGTATGTGAAGTAACGTTGTCATGCTGGAACACCTCCTTCTGTCAGGTCATCGGAAGCATGTGACATGCAAGGACTTCGCTCATGCTCATGTTTGGTCGGAAGTTTTCTAAAACCAGGGATGTGTTGTGCAGTCTTCACGGCTGTGACAAGACGCTGGCGCAAGTAAGCACTCCGGATGTAGCGATCCTAGGCTTGCGCGATAATTCTTGTACACCCGCTTCTCGGGCAATCTTGGGCGGATTTGGTCGGCAGGAAACGATCCCAAATGTGAAATAATGGTGCTCCGATGAAAGTCGAAACGTCGGGCAACAGTAGACAGCAACTCCCCAGCTTCAAGTCGGCCTATGGCGATGTTTCGGCACTCAGTCGTGGCAGGGTGATTTCCACTTTTCCAGTCAAAATAGAATGACAACATTTTAACACGACGTTTGTCTTTTGGTAACGATCAATGCCACGTGCTTTTCTGCTTTTACTTGCACGCGAAAAAATCATTATTACTTAGATGTAGCATAAACTTTACATATGTAGTAAGTTAATATTCGCGAAGAGGTTTGCATATTATTCTTTCTGATCCTGTCCTCCTCCTGTTTTGCATTGAATGATGCCTCAAAACATCTCTTTCAACACGTGCAACATGTGTGCAGACATTATACGGGTGTATTGTGAGGTGCCTGCATTTGCAAAAGGAACTGAGCATTTTCTCGATTGAGATATGTTCTTCCATGAGTTGATAAAATCCCATACCATTACACTTGCACAGCACGCCAAATGTGGTCAAAACTCAACTATGTCGGCCATTGGCCCCGCCAGCGGCTGCCTGTGGTTCTGCCACTGACTTGTCTGTACAAGTCAATGTTCCGAACTGCCTATACAAGTTGGCATCGACTCTGAAGATGCAGCGCCAATATCTTGTTTGTGTTGACATGAGGCGACGAATTAACGCCGAGTACGGTATGTCTAGAGTGTTGCCCTGATGTAATTATGTCTCAAGAGAGACATTTCCGGTGAATATTAAAACCTCTTGTAAGTCCCTAAACGTTGATTTTCAGCACGCCGTAGGATCGTGTAATGTAAAATAAAGATATACTTGACGCACCCTCGGTATGTCATCTTGTCATCATATATTGTCCTCAGTTACAAATGTTTAAACACGGACTGACAATTGACTTTGCGGACAAAATACAACTCACACAAATGCCTACCATTCTTGCTTATAAATATATTTTATCTCTTAATATTTAGCAGGTGATTGTGAATGAATGAAGTTACGTATGACAAACGTCTTTTTCTCGTATCTTCTTTTTCTCCGTACCATTATTCTATGAATATCCATCAATATGAATAGATAATATATAATATATGATATGAATAGTAACAGTGATGACACCATTTAACAAACAAGCAATACTAAAATGGTGAAATTCACGTTTTTGTGTTACTTTTTAAAGACAACCCTACTGGTTGGTAAGAACATACATCTAACGACATGGATGCACACTGATGTCAATACTTTATAGAATAGGGGAACAGTCGTGATGACCGTTTGTGGCAGATGTAACAGTTTGTGGAATCCCTGTAAATGGATGCAGGTGACCAGGTGTGCCCATATTGATCAAATACATACATTAATCTACATATGTATCTATGATTATAAATTGAATAAGTTACTTTCCTACGCATATACGATACCTATAAATAAAAAGTAACTGACAAACAATGCTGCAGTATCTTGAGGATAAAATCAACGTTTTGTTGTTTTGTTGGCATTTTGGATCATGTCAAATGCTATGCCACGACCACCGCAGCGGACTACAGACACCTCTACAGAATCTCCGACTATAAGTGGCGGGAATTTCCTTTCTATTCACATGCATTTGACGTTTTTTCACAAATTCTATGCATTTTTATTTGTCCAGCCCATTTCCTATAAAGACTACAGTAGATCATGCATAGATCCATGAAGGATAACTATCCTGTTTATTTTTGCCTGCATAATTGCGACAAATGTTATATTTTCGGGTTCTATTTCTTACTTTCCCCGTATTCTTACCACCTTGTCTCACGTTTTCAGGAAAAACATATTCGAATATGGTGGTTACTATCATTTGTAAACCACCTTTCACTGGCATATTTATTCCGTTTTGTTACAGTCTGTCTCACAGAAAACAATCATATTCATTGTGTAAATAGATTGTGTACTTGTGTCGGTTCAACAAATAATAAGTTTTTATTGTTGAATTTATACAACTTGCATATTGCTTTTTCTCATACCTAAAATAGCCGAACAAACTACGCAGTCAATTCTTAAGTGACAATTTTACAGGAATATTATGGTGTTTAATTACATGTAGAGGCGTTACTTGTGCTGCCATATTTCTGTGATACTGCCACTGTTAATACAAAAAGGTGTTAATAGATGAGAACGTACGGGCAGTTGTTGCGGCAGTAGTCGCAGTCGTTGAAGTGGAGGCATTGCTCATCTGAAAGTGGAAAGATTATTTAATGAACGCGTAACAATTGTGGTAATTTAACTACGCTATTGTAGTCGCAACACCTGTTTACTGAAAGTTTGTTTATCAGGGTTCATATGTTCTGTCCTCCTAGGCAGAATCTACACACACGCGCGCGCGTGCGCGCGCACACACACACACACACACACACACATATTTATATGTGCATATATGGCATTTTCATTAGATGTCAGTGTGGCAACCAGTTTGGTAATATTCCAAGGGATTCGTGGGTACTTTTAAGTGCACAGGGTTTGCTATTGTACACTAGGATTTTGACGTTGAAAGCGTTGCACACAAAGTTGGATCACGAGTCCCGGGACTTAGCCAGCTCGCCCACCACATGTTACAGGATGTTAGAGGCAGAGACACAGCTGGTATCCTCATAACGTTTCTCGTGTTTATTAATGATAATAGTGATCGAGTGTTTATAGTGAAAATGACCGAATTTAGTTTCACGCCGCTCTTAGTAATATTCCATCCAGAACTATCTTCTCGACTGCCAGATCACAGTCGAAGAAAACGCTATATTGCCAGCCTTAAAATATAATTCAATAAACAACATAATGTAAGCAATATAAGACTTCGGGATATTTAAAATCTTTCTTGCAAATATCGATCTTTAAGAGAAGTTATTGAATTATATAATAAACTTGCCAATACGACATCGTCCTCTGCTGATTACCCAGTCACGTTGGAATTTCAGGGAACGCCATGGCTGATTTTGTTGTAAAGGCATCGCTCAACAAATCTGTGACACTCAAATAGGTTGAAATAAATTACATGAAATAAATCCCTACATTGCACCTACTTTGGTTGTCAGTCCAGATTTGAAAAGGTCATCATGCGACGATGTCGTATTGGCCATATCAGATATGCTAGTTAAAAGGTGAAGATCCTCCCTTTTGTATCCCTAGTGATGAGAGAATCACAGCCAAGCATATCCTGCTTGATTGTGTTGAATTCCTCACCACAGGTGATATATTTTACTGTAAAAACAGTTAACGATCTTTTTACAGCTGTTAGTTCTCATGTAAATGTTTCATTGATGAAATCTGATCAATATCCTCGGATGACAGGTTTTAATTTATATAATTTACCATAAATTACTATGTGCACCAATTAAAGTTTCTCTTCACGATATGGTTGGAATATTGCCGACGTGACGATAAGTTATAACTCACCCACTCTGTAATGTTCCATCAACATCAGGACAAGGAACACCAGAAATGGACTTCAGACATTTCACCTTATAGGAACTCGAACCCGAGTCTTAGACGTGACGAGCAATCGCTTTCCACTACGCCACCTGAATTGTGAAAACTGCCCTCATGCCCCAAATTCAGCGGCGAACGTTGTGATTTTGCATCGAAATAACGTTTGCCCTGTGTCTTTTACGTTTACGCAGTCATCTTGCACTGAATGCTACCCTTCAACAGCAAGAGTCAGTACACACTCTCCAGTTACAAGCATTTGTGGATAATTTGTTGGCGGGTCCTGTGAGAGATCAACTGATCTTATATTACATTCAACTAATGTAAATGTAACATGTGAATAATGTATTAAGTTGTATAGATTGTATATATTGTATAAATGTAATATGTGAATATTGTATAAAGTGGTGACGTCTATTATTCTGACGTAGATCACCCGTCTAGCCATCATAAGCGATTCCTATTTCAAATCACAAAAAAATTAAGGATCTGTTCACTAATGTCAGTTCTCTTTAAATTATTGCATTTTAGATTTGTTTAATGATAACTATTGTAAATAGATAGATAAATATCTTAAGATTAGAAGCTTAAATTAGTAACTTTGATTGCCATGAGCTCTATCCTTAAGAGAGTACTGTAAAGTTATTGTCCTGCTGAGAGGGTACGTAAGTCCCAAAACATTCCAAGTAAATTAAAACTATCCTTGTTTTTAATCGTAGCATACGTTTTCATCTATGGCTAGACATGTCCAAATTGCTAGCAGCTGAAGGGATTGTGTAAATCCATCTAGGGTTCATGCAGGAAGCAGTGTACTGTAAGTCCCCATGGCCCCAAGTATGGAGATCTACTTTCAGTTGCTGGCAATCTATACCCTGTTTCCACGTTGACGTGTTATTTCTGGTTTAAAAGTTTTAGGTTTAGTTACTAGTTTAATATGGATATCTGTGATACCTTAGTGTGGAATCCGAGAAGGGACATTGTCGCGTTGTCGCCCTCTCAAAAACAAGCAAATGAGGCGAAGATTAAGCAAAGCGCGACAATGCGACAACGCGACATTTCGCCTATATGTGGCATTGTCGCGATGTCGGGTGACGCGTTTTTAATATCATTTTCTCTGTTCCTCCAAAGTGCGACACGCAACATAGCGACATTTTGCAAGGTCAAAATATGTCGCCCTATTCACTAAAACGCGGCACGCGACAATGCGACAACGCGACATTTCATCGAAATGTCGCGATGTCGCACTGTCTCGTGTCGCGCTTTATTAAAATATTGACCATAGTATACATTTAACAAATTGACTAAAACGCGACATGCGACAATGCGACAAAATATGTTTCGCATTGTAGTGTCAGAAACCAGCTTTCCCTCCCTCACTCCTCTCACTCCGCGACGCTCCACTCCGCTCCGCTCAGCTCCTCTCACTCTTCCGCCGCTCCGCTCCACTCACCCAAGGTTTATTGGTAAATAGCAAGGTATTTCATTACAATGATGTTTTATGATGCCCGTTTTCATTTCTGTTTGAATCCTACATTATTAATCCTGCACATAGTCTGATTCACAATATACCTCATAATTTTCTCATGCGGATTCTATATGCAGCAATACACATGTACTTGTACCCTTTCAAATCTACGGCTGCTATATGTTACGGTGACAACTACACTGACAGAGTCACTCTACTGTGACTAGGCTCAAAACAAATTAAAGTCTAGGGGGAAATAATACATTTAGGCAAACCAACCCGTTTCACCGGCAAACCTGCCTCCACTTAACCGAAATAGTGAAGGATAAAATGAGAACCACAACAAGAAACGTTTTAGAACTGTACTATACTTAAGATAGATAAACAGTTTTACTTACAATGGATAAAAAGCATAGATGGCACCCTATTTTCTAATAGGTTAAAGTATGAGGACCGGCAGTAACTCAAAGAAAGACTGGACTATAGGATATACCTTAAAGTATAAAGGAATACCAGGGTAATAAAAATATAAATGCTGCGGAGATTTGGGCGCGAGTTTTCAACCAAACAGTAATCACCAAAAAGCTATCTTAAGCTCAACAACAAAGGATTATCCTAAATCCTAACCCCAACTCCGACTTAGCAAATATCACCTGGAGAGTCCATCCTTCGCTAGTCACCTCAGTCGTCCATGGCTGGTTCCCGTCGGTCCCCTCCTACTGACCTCTGGCTAACCCTATTTATAGCCCGATGGGGGACCTCGGAGGGGAACTGCCTTAGCGAGACTTCGGTCTTTGGTATTGACCCTTTACAAGCGAGAAGTGTGCTTTTGAAATTAAGATAATTACCGAATAGGTGCCATAGGATAACAAAGTATATATAAAGTATATATGTACATAAAGCTGACAACATCCTCTTTACGATGATGCACATAAAAATAGACATAAGAAAACATATCAAGCGTAAAGTGCCGTTAACTGACTTCAAACTGCCTTACAATACTGGGTTGAAACACTTTAAATTCCAACATTTTCAAAGTAGTAATAGCTAAGTGTACCAACCGCACATCAATAAAAAGGACAGTGTCACATAATAAGGATTAGAATGATGTAATATAACATAATATTGAAATATAATTTTAACCGCAGCGACAGCAATTCTACATACACCAAACACTGCCCTTACTGTACTGAAGATAGCCACTAGGCTGTCACGTGATTAAGGCCGGGAGGTGGAATTCACGCAGCCGTAACACTATATCATCATAATTTTTAGCAAAATGGTCAGTCTGAATAGAACCATTCCGTTAAGCAACGACACTCTGGACTTCACGGCAATATGTACGATCATTTATTATTGTTCGATCCCTGGGAATTATTCTTCCTGGCTTAAAATCAACTGACGGAATTCCTGCTTGGGACCATACTTGCAAGAATCTTTGTCAGCAGCATGGGTTGCTGAAGATCAATTCTAACCCGGATCTTCATGGTGTTAACGAAGTCTTCATTCTTACGCCAAACTGGTACCAAAATCGTCCACATGTGATGTCATTACACAAGGTTCGATACAGCAATACATACTACAAACGTTTTCAACAAATGAACTTAGTTTGATAACGATGCAGATGTTCTTTGTAGTACATCGTTGACAAGGTAACAGACAACAATATATTTCAGAAAGCAAGATATATATGTTTGTTGTTATACATTTGTAAATGCGAAAATAGTATTCGTTACTTTTGTACCAAAACTATTCTTGCATATGACCATCACAACACCCTACCTATTACAACACATATCTTTTGTTCATTCGTCAAAAAATGATATAAAAACAACAGTTATACATATTTAATGTTCAAATGTTAGATATCTCGAGTAGCTTGAGAGTGTTATAATGTCCCCATATACTGATTCAAGTGATACATATATTATCAGACAGTTACATAAAAACAACATGTTTCAATTTCATCTCCAGGGAGACTGTAGCAATTGCAGTATGACGTCATTACATATATATCATGACGTCACAATAGGGACAAGGTATTGAGTGACAAGGTCAAAGCTTACAATGGTTTGACATTGGTTTGAACTTATCTATGAAGCAGTGTTCATTTAACATTTGTTTTAGTTTGTCCAAATTTTGAACTTGATTAAAAGGAAATATTGTGAATATCGTTTCCTTTAGCACAGACATCTAGATGCTCACTTAGTGGGATACATCGGGTTTCACGACACTTTATTTGTTGTTTATGGACACGAACCCGGGCTATCTAAATAGATAAATGAAATTATTGTGGATATTCTTTGTGTCAGGTTATATGTAAGACTTTTTGTATGGCTCGGATTACAAGATTTAAAGTTTAAATTATTACGTATCTTTAGGTCCAATTTCAGCACCGACTTTATAACCATTGTGTCCAGGAAAGCTGTTTTAGTTTCATCTACCTCCATAGTGAAGGTAAGATTTTCATCCATGCTATTCAAAAGTTTGTACACTGTATTTAGTTTCTCCTTAGAAAATGTCCAAACAGCGAAACTGCCGTCCAGGAAGCTTTTCCAATTATCCATGATATAAAGGGCAACATCCCCTCCATAATATATGTATGAGACTTTCTTCTTTATAGCAATAGATGCATAGTTGCTGCAATATCATTTTGATATGAAGACAAGAAATAATGTATGTCTCCACACATTCATTTGCTTTATCGTATGTATGAACCTTCTACACTTAAACTGAAAACAGGAGTCTGTAATTTGTCAATATTGAGAGAAATGATGATGGAGGGGTGAACATTACATATAAGTTACCGGGTGATGAATCTAGAAGTTGTGTAATTTTGTTTAATATCACCAACTGATTTAGTTATGCCAACGCTTGATTACACACGCTTGGATCTCCTCGTGTGCCGGTAAGGTTTCATTGTAGGAAATACGAATCATGGCATCATTAGTGAAGGAGTTGTAACGAAGATACAATTTGTCACTTGAAAGTTCAGCTGCAAATGTGTCGTGAATGTAATCATTTGTCACGTGAAATACGATTTGCAACGTGCATGTTAAAATAATAGTTACACGCAAAAGGTTTGCTTTTGTTTCCTTCGTGGACATATTCTGTCATTGTTTTACAGTATAGTGCTATATTTGTAGCTTTTCTCTACTCCACAGGGGACATTGGTTACGATATGTCTGTTGACTGACATTGGTTTGATTTATTAGTTCACAGAAGGTCGCGGGTTAAGTCAACAGCCGTGTCATACCAAAATACAAACAATGGTACTTGTTGGTCCCTGCTCAGCACTCGGCATTGATTGGTACAACAAGGACAAGTCGGCTCGGAGTCAGTATGATGTATCTGAGTAGGCTATTCGTTTTTAACTGCGGTGCAATATATCAGTGATCTAGCACTATAGTGCTATGATCTAGTATAAGCAGCAGCCACACATACACACGTATGCACGTCGTCATATGAGCGAAATATTCCTAAGCACGGCTATAAACCCCATTTCACCTCACCATTAATTTACACATAAATACTGATAAAAATTGTATATTCTTTCATCAGTTTATTCCCAAAAAAACATTAAAATCACCACATTGTTAAAAATACATTGTATATGATGCGGCATGTAACACCGGTAGCTAGGAATGCTAATATGAATTTTAAAACAAAAGAAAAGACAGTCAGACAGCACCCGTCTCTCCAAAATTACATTTTTGTATGAGAATATGTCTGACTTTGCAGTTAAATCCATATCTAAGAGACCTGTGAAGGTCCGGGGTAGAACAGACCTTCAGCAATCCACGCTTGCCATAAAAGGCGAATATGCTTGTCGTAAGAGGCGACTAAAGGGATCGGATGGTCAGGCTCGCTGACTTGGTTGGCACATGTCATCATTTCCCAATTGTACAGATCGATGCTTATGCTGTTGATCACTGGATTGACTATTATTTACAGACCGCCGCCATATAGCTGGAATATTGACGAGTGTGGCGTAAAGCTAAACTCACTCACTCACCATATCTAAGCTGCCAGGGGATTTCGATAAACATTCATATTACGCGTTATTAATTTTGAATTCATGCATGAGCAAGTTCTGGTTGGTAAGTATTCTTGCTACTGTGTCGGTTATTCACGTGTGCTAAATATTCAATACTGGCAGTTAATAGCTACATCTGCAGTAATTCTTGGGACAAATAAGACCCGAAGACAAAGCACCTGAATCTATGATTAAGGTTGTCAGATCATAACTTCAACAACCACATACCAGGCTAAGATGTAACCATAAAGAACTGCTTCATGTCGTTTTCCAAGCTGAAAGAGTCTGTTACGAGACTGTGTTTTTTGTAATTTGCGTCATCATTGATTAAGTGATAGTGATTATTGGGTCAGCATGTTTAGAGTTTTGAGTGATAGTTATTATGGGTCACATTACGTATCATAAATGTTCAATGGCAATGGTATTTTTAGCGGCAAGATATTTGGATAGCGCTCTAGTTACCTGCCCTTGGCATTCTACTGTTTACTTCCTGTACGCAAAGAGTCTGAGTGACTGACTATATTGCCTGACTACTAACATTGTACACAAGCTCTATCTAGTATTTTCTGCTGTCTGTAATACCAAGATTCTGATGAGTTAATATTTTATATTTGCGACCCATTACCTTGGACTTGTGACTCCACGGCATTATACTAAACATCTGTCTTGTGTTTCATTGTAATTTGCTCATACTTTGCTTAATATGTTATTGAATGTTTTAGACTTGTCCGTGTTATATTTTGCTGGCTGAAAGGGCGTTCCTTATATATTCTATACCTTTGTCGCGGCAAAATAATATCCGTAACCGGCACCCGTAAAAGGCCACCTCCTCGTGGTGGGTGTTGGGTAGCGCTGAGAGCCGTTCACCCCTCGTTGTGGACCCTGCGGGATAGTGGGTCCACTAACCCGTTTGCCGTGTGTTGCGGCCTTGTGTCGGTGGAGGAAGGGATCCTGGTGGTTGAGGGCAATGGGAGCTTGAAGCCGTGTCCCTGTTGCCTAACACACCACTTTGCCCCTGACTTCGCCCAGACGGGTGGTAGAACGTCTATCAATCGGCTGGTCACGCCATGCCCTGTGATGATTTTTGCACACTCAACTGCTTACTGGGTCTTGGCTATTTCGATTTCTCATTTCCAAATTATTAATGTATTTAATGCCTAGAGTCCCATGTCAGAAGTACTCATGGTGGCTCATGGGCCAATCTGGCAATGTTGACCTCCAAGTTCAATATATGTCCAATCATTTGTCACGGACAGAACTACCCTGGCATCTGACCTGGTATACAAATGTTGCTGTTGGTGTCATAGTTGCCGAAGTATAGCATCCCTGTATCCCTGGTGTCGGTATCTTGGAGATCCGGTGCTGTTTGACATCGTCCTTGTTGACACTCCATAGTGGGTGGGGAGTAGGGATGCTGAATTATTTTCCTTCAATAATGGATCCCCAATCATCTGGTTCATGGCGAAATGAAAACAGGAGACGAACTGAAAATATTGATGAATCAACAAGAAGTGTTTCTTCCAATGCTGATTCCTGGGCACGTTTCAAGGTGATTGAGGTAACAGACAATCTTCTTATTAAATTAAATCCCTTTGCCATCTCTAAGGCTGTTTCAGGTATTTGTGGAGAGGTTCTTCACCCGTCTTCGTAGTGGTTCATGTCTGGTGGAGTGGGCATGAAGACAGCAATCTCTAAATCTTTTATCGATCAAAACATTTGTAAATATTGAGGTTGCTGTGTCCGTGCACAGAACATTAAATTCCTGTCAGGGCATGTTCGGGACAGAGCTCGCTGCCTCTCTGACATGACAGAACAAGACATAGCAACAGAACTTCACGATCAGGATGTCACAGCTGTAAAACGTTTCACCGTCAAAAAAGAGGAAATCAATGTCAATACCAATACATATCTCCTGACGTTTGCTCGTACATCCTTACCAACTTCAATCAAAACAGGGTATTTTAATATTGGAGTGGATGTCCCCAGCCCTCTTCGCTGCTTTCAATGTCAGAAGTTCGGTCATGGGGCTAGTTCTTGTCGTGGTTCGGCTGTATGTCACCGTTGTGGTGAACAATATGATAATACAGACTGCAACAATGAGTTACGCAAACTGTTGTGGACCTCATGTTGCTACATCAAAATCCTGTCCTCTCTGGCAAAAGGAATCCAAAATAATGAAACTTAAATGTGAAAGGAATATGTCATACCTTGTCGCAAAAAAGCTGTTGACATCTGAAACCTCATCTCCATTAAATAAGACCTACTCTGCTGCCGTCACTCACGCTGTCATGACATCTCCTATAAGTTGTCAGACAGACTTGACATGGGTTAAGTCTGTAAAACCCATCACCTTATCTTCAGTTGCAAGATCATCTTCCACAGTAACTCAATCTACATCTGGATCACAGACTGAGAAACAGCCTGAGCCCAATTCACAATCGTCTGACAAACAGACTGACAGTCAAAAACAGCAAGGAAAAAAAATAGATAGAAAAACAATTCCCAACATCCTTTCATCTTCAGATGTTCCTGTAGAAAACTCTTTGGGCCTCTGGATATGGAGATCACTCTGTCCTTATAGGACAGCATGAGGAATTTACCCTCCACACATTCGCGTGGAAGATCACCAATTGAGCCACCATGACGCAGTCCAGTCTATTGCAATGGAAGTGTAGAGGACTAAAACCTAATTTCATTGAGGTACAATTGCTGATACAGGACTTCATCAGCCCTATGTCTCCAAGAGACATTTCTTAAAAATAATGATACCTTGAATTTGAGACAGTATAGCAATTATCATTCTTTCTCTCCTCCGGGAGATCGAGCGACTGGAGGCGCTTCTATTGTCGTTCATCAGAGCGTAATACATAGCCCTGTCACTCTAAATACAAATACTCAAGCAGTTGCTGTTCGCCTGACTCATTGCTTTGATATTGTGCAGTTTGTATATCCCTCCATCTTCCAACATTTGCCAATCAGATCTTCAAACTCTACATTATCAGCTCCCCAAACCATGTATTATTATGGGGGACCTCAACAATCCACTTTGGGGAAGTGTCCATACTAATTAAAAAAAAGGGCAAAATCCTTGAGGAATTCATTTCCTATAATAATCTATGCATTTTCAATGACGACTCAGTCACGTATTTACATACAGCTACGGTAAAATATTCTTTTCAGGATTTATCACTAGCTGATTCCAAATTATACAATGAATTTGAATGGCTGGTCCATGATAACCTATGTGGGAGTGATCACTTCCCCACCATGCTGAAAAACATCAACCGTGGTGATCATCTTCTGTATCAAGAAGGAACTTTGCCAGGGCTGATTGGTCATGATATCAGACTCTGTGTGCTGAACACTTGAAGCCTGATCCTTTTAAGAACAGTGAAGATCCCAGTTAGTCCTTTTCGGATATACTAAATGACATTGCTGACAAAACAATTCCTAAGTCCGCTGCAATTCTACATATTCGTAAGCCATGGTTTACAGATGAGTATAAACAGGCCAGAAAATGTAGGAAGAAATCTGAAAAATATTTTCGCAAACATCCTACAGGTCATGATCTAGACAAAGTCAAAATTATTAACGCCAAGGCTACACGTACGCGTCAGTCTTGGCGAAATTATGTTTCCAAAATAAATTCACGTACACCTATGTCAAAGGTGTGTACTATGATTCAAGAATAAAGAGCAAAGGTTCAAAATCTACTGTTCATCATCTGAAGGACGGTGATACAACAGGAAAAGAAATGAATCAATTCTTACACAGACAATGTTGAAGATTATAATTATTTTCGTTACATGAGCTCCATACCGCCCTTGAGCAAGCTCATGATGCAGCTACAGGAGCCGATGATATTCACTCTCAGTTCCTAAAGCATTTGCCTGAATCATATTTAGAAATCCTTTTGATCAAATATGGACGTCAGGAATTTCCCAGCTGTGTGACGTAATGCCATTGTTGTCCCTATTCCAAAGCCTGGCCGGGATCATACTGATCCGTGTAATTACAGACCAGTCTCTCTAACGAGTTGTGTCTGTAAAACTATGGAACGTATGGTGAATAATTTATATATAGATTAACTTGGTATCTTGAAACCAATAACCTTATAAGAAATATTCAATGTGGTTTCAGGAAAATCGTAGTACCATTGATCACTTGGTATGTTTAGAATCCTTCGTTAAAAATGCTATTGTTATACCTTACATTGTATATCAAGAAAAATACAAACTAAAACCCTATTGACGAAGAACAGTAAAACCACTAGTATATCACAGGTATCCATTTAAGACTAGTAATTGAATATAAAACAGTTTAACTATAAAGGGCAATACAATATAAAATGGGCTATAGATTGCCAACGACCGAAGGTAGATCACCACACCGGGGACTATGGGGACTTACATTACTTTTGCTTCCTGCATGGACCCCAGCCGGATTTACATCATCCCCACAGCCATTGCCATTTATGCAGAAAATTATCCATTAAAATGAAAAAAGTACTACGATAAAATCCTGGAAACCTTAATTTTACATGAAATGCCTTGGGACTCACGTGCCCTCTCAGGAGTACAATACTTTTACAGTACTTTAACCCCCTTTGACGGTACAGCCGCTATAAAAGATATATTCATGAATGCTTACTGAAAGGCGAGGATCCTCCGTTCTACATCCCTTGTGATGAAAGAACCACAGTCAAGCCTGTCTTGCTTGACTCTGTTGAAAATTCCATCACAAGGGATAATTTTTTTAATCACCAACTACGTAAGTTCTCATTTAATTAATTTTAAGAGAATTAGATTTGTTGACTGATTTGTAAATAGATAAATATTTTATGATTGGAAGTGTAAATTGATAACTCAGATTGTTAGTGGCGACAACCTCAAGGGAGGTTGACGTACTGTGAAATTATTGTCCTTCTGACAGGGTGCATTAGTCCCCAAGCATTCGAAGTGAAATTTAATCTTCCACATTTTTAGTTATTATTGCATTTTAATATGTAGGTCCCCTAGTATGGTGATCTACCTTCGGTTGTTGGTGATCGATTTCCCATTTTCACATGCGTATTGTCTAAAATAGTTTTCTGCGTTTAAAAATATATGCTAGCTAGTTTTAACCCTTTTTGTGATATTCTAGTCATTTTATAGTCGGTAACTGGTTTTGTAACTGCTTGTATTTATTGTTTATCTACAACATTTCTCGTCACTATATGGCTGCAATATTGCCGATGTGACGCTCTCACTCACTATTGAATATTTTAGACTTGTCTGTGTTATATGGGGTTACGGTAATTTATTGGCCTTAACAAATACGTTAAGCTGATAAGGATAAACCTTATGTATTAATAACTTATGTATTCGAGAGATGCGGCGTTTCGATACAGATTCTTGTATCGTTGTAAAGCATGTTGATCCATAACGTTTGTCATCAGATTCACCAGCTTGCATTAACGATTTGAATGTCAACAAAAATCATCGGGAAAATAATTCGATGATGGTCAGCTGTGAAACGTATACAATTCTGATAGACAATCGACAGTTGGGGTAACTTGGGGTAACGATAGATCGATGATTTTGAGCGATTGTAATGCTTTGTCAAATGTGAATCAAAGCCTCTATAATGACATCACGGTAGAATTATCGTTAAACCACATTGACATCTTTCACAACGACACAGTTTCACAGCCTAACGAGGCAGAAAATGCTTATGACTACGAAATTAGTCCAACAGGGACTACAGTAGCTGTCATTTTAAAAGATAATTTCACTGGCCACGATCTGGTTTACTACAGTGCTGAGTGCTGTCTAGACGCACGTATATATTTACACAACATCAATGGCAACCACAAAATTACTCTCTTGTAAATCATTAACGTACAATACAAGGTCACAATAGAATATATTTTGCATACAAGGTGCGTTGAATCACTTGTGGCGTTTGGTGAACACAAGAATGTGGGTCAAATGTTGATAGTCCGTGTCGGAGCAAAGATCGCCCTCAATGTCCTCAATTCGAATGATTAGCAGATTACAAAATGCCACTCCCACAAATGCCGTAACTTCTACAGTGGTATAGATCAATGGGAAAAATAAGTAGACATATTACTGCTTGATCTGTACCACGAGGCAGATGATTTTTGTCATATATTCTGGTTCTTCAACTGGTCTCGGGAGATATACATCTGGGTGGGGAGGGTATTTGAAAATCTGACATGATGCAAATGAATGAATTCGATAGTACATGAATAACTTGACATACCCGACATCCAGGTACAACCAGGAGTCCCAAGAGATACCAGCCACACGAAGTCATTGTTGATCTCCGACGCCTAGTTGTGTGTGTATGTCGTGTGTTGAGAGGGTGGCCTGACATACCAGTTATATACTTCCTGGTTGTATTGAGAACACTGTGCACTGTGTCCTACAACGTGTAGTCAAGCTATTTAAGATTTTGCTTCCCTGCACACATTCAACCCTTACACAACCCCGCTTCAGTAAATGATTAAAAGATACTTTTGTGAAGTGTGTAGCGCCTTCCTTTTATGGAAATGTTTGTAAAGCTTCAAACATTTACATTCAGTGTTTTTTAAAGAGTTTTGTTATTACAGTTTCATGATTTTAGATGGTTCCGATGTTAATCTGAATGAAGGTGATATCACTGCATCTCCATTTATTCAGTGGATTCACATGTACTAATGCCTTAAAACACGATTATTGAAACAAAATTCAGTGGGTGAATTAGCAGTATACAGTGAAAATAATACAAATGGAACGGCGACAATCTGGGATGACATCGGTTACAGCGCTCTCTCGACTCTCGAAAGTACTGGAAAAAATAGGCATTAAATGGTGGAACGTCTGACATATTGTTTGATATAATGGGAAAGTAGACAGTTGTAAAGCTGAAGCCAACCCTCGTGTCAATCGGTTTTGGAGGGGTAGGGAGGTGATGGGGGGTAGGGCGGAGAGAATCGGTCATATTTTGCACAGATTTTCATATGAAACATGAATAGTTTTCTTTAGACTCTTTCACTCAGATGCTTAAATCCGCAATGAAAATATTCCAACAGACACAGACAGACAGATATGTTAGTGTAGTCTTGCCTCATTGATTTGTACGTATTTATAATAAAACCAAAATATTTATACATGAAATACATGTATTTAAAATTATACACTTATATATTGTAACGAGACGCCTTATACAGGGTTAAGAGAAATGTTCCCTAAAAAGAACAATTCAAAACACAGATAAACATCATATATACACTGTTAAACAAGCGGAAATGTAAATATGTATATAGAGTACAGAAAAGTATGTTTTTAGACAATACATTAAAACAGGCTTTGACACTTATACATTGCAAACAGAAAGTAAGCAGCACTCCAAATTTTGTAATCGCACGTCATTCATGAATTTAAACATTGCCATTTACACTCTAAGGTACATGCTACATTTTTGTGGTCAGTGGGAACGTAAACCGATATGTTAGAACATGCGAAACAATTTGTTTTATATTTGCTTAGTTTGAGTGAAGTGCAACATTGTCAAAAACAGCGCGAAAAACTGTAGAGCTAGAAACTATAGCTCCTTCCCGTCTTCTTTCTTCTCCTCCTTGGCAGTTGGTTAGACCAGAAGTTGATCTAACATTGGCACAATTTAAAAAATCAGAAACAAATGACTTACAATATAAACAAGAATATAATCAATTAAAAAGTAAATATAGCATTTACAAATCCTTATTTACAGATGGGCCCAAAGACGGTGGCGCAGTAGCTTGTGCCACTGTCATTGGATTCAAAACAATAACTTCTAGAATTCCAGGTAACAGCTCTATTTTTACAGCTGAAGCTAAAGCCATGTTAACAGCTCTTCAATATATTCAACGACATCCTAAATGTATACAGTATATAATCTATTCAGATTCCCTTTCTTGCCTTCAGGGTCTTAAAAGTATTTCTTGCAAACATCCACTTTTGATTGAAATCATTGAATTGTATAATGATCTTGCTACCGGCCAATACGACATCGTCTTTTGTTGGTTGCCCAGCCATGTCGGAATTTCAGGTAACACGATGGCCGATTTTGCGGCCAAGGCAGCACTCAACAAATCTGGGACACCACTTCTTATTCCATACTCAGATTATAAAACCACTATTAGGTATTTTTGTCCGTGGTCTGATGCAGAAGAAGCGGGACATCCAAGTGGGCATAAATAAATTACATGCAATAAAACCCTATATTGGTTATACCTACTTGGGTTGTCAATCCAGATTTGAGGAGATCATCATATATGTCGCATTGGCCACACAAGGTATACTCATGAATACCTATTGAAAGGTGAGGATCCTCCGTTCTGCATCCCTTGTGATGAAAGAATTACAGAAGTTACAGAAGAATTAAAGAATTGTGAATATTCCATCACAAGGGATAACTATTTTAAATCACGAACTATGAAGGATCTTTTTCGTAACGTAAATTCTCATTTAATTATTGCATTTTTTAAAGAATTAGATTTTTTAACTGATTTGTAAATAGATATATATTTTATGATTGGAAGTTTGAATTAGTAACTAAGATTGTTAGTGGCTGTATCCTCGAAGGGGGTTAAAGTACTGTAAAATTATTGTCCTCCTGAGAGGATACGTAAGTCCCAAAACATTTGAAGTAAATTTGAACTTAACAGGATTTTTAGACGTAGTATTCATGTCTTTTAATTGTGGCTAGCATTTCTTACAATCGCCAACAGGTGAAGGGATGGTGTAAATCCAACTAGGGTCCATGTAGGTAGCAAAGGTACTGTCAGTCCCCATGGTCCCTAGTGTGGTGGTCTACCTTCGGTTGTTGGCGATCTATAGCCTGCTTTTATATTGCATCGTCCAAATAGTGATATTAGTTTTTACGTTCCACACTAGTTTTATTTCAAATTGTGATAATCTAGTTGTTTTACTGTCCTTCGTTGACAGTTTTTTTTTATAATATACATATAGCTCCGTTCATTGTTAACTGTTCACGTCACGATATGGCTGCAATATTGCCGAGGTGACGTTAAATATTAACTCACTCACTCATTACATTAGGTGGTGGTCACTACATACTGACTTAAAATTTGTGTAATGATATAACGTGAGTAAGGCTAGATACCTGCAACTTCTTGTGTACTGGGAATGCCCAGTTGGATTTGCGTCTTACTGCTCATAGATGACTCCATTTGGAAATCTTGTGTCTGAGGCGCTCTACAGGTCGTTTCTCCGAAGGCGCATATACAGTCATATGACATCCGACTGTCGCGCTGTAGGCAAGACCTAGCCCATATCAACAGAAACAGCGTTGTTTGGAGCAAACTATCTTAGTCTCAGGAAGTAACTTATGGCTCGGTTCTAGGTAACTTCTATGGATGACAGGATGTAGGTACCCCAAATATTCGCTCCACATTCAATCATTGACCATGCCATAGAGTCATTAAGCTTCGTAAAAGTCCCAAGCTCCATGCCACTTAAACTCTGGAACTTAGCTATTAAGAGCCCGAACAGCTCTACAAGGAAAACTTGCTGATGCCTTTGCCATTCTTTTGTAATCCGAGTGCGTTGTGAGTACCATTCCCAAATATGTATATTTCTCCATTATTTCCATATATTTATCTCCACATTTACAAAACTAGGTTGTTCTTTCCACCTTGGCACCACGAAAGTGTATTACTTTAGATTTAGAATTGTTTACAGTCATGCCATTCTCCATTTATACATATTCTTGCAATTATTGTAACATGTGTCCATAGTGTTACGATCTATTCGATAAAAAGTGGGCACAAACCGCAAACAGGAGAAAGAAATCCTAAACTGAATTTACTATGTGCCCACTAACGAGACACCTCATGTCATCAGAAGGTTACGTATGGCAGATGACAATGCTTGCGTAGTCATTCCCCTTTTAGAGGCGAAACAAGTCTCCCTCACCTTCCTGATCCAGCGACAGATTATCAGCAGATTGACAGGCGTGTATTCGTGTTCTCCGGCCGTGACCCCACGTGTTCAAAACTAAGAGACGATAGCTTTGCGAAGATGGGTACAAGGGGTTTTATGTGTGTCGTGTTAGGCTTTATCCGGGGAGGTGGACAACGGGGAAATGAAAATACGTTTGTTCTCGAACTTTCTGCAGGCAACGTATTTTAATTCATTTGTGCATTGATTGGTTACTTGTTATCAGGTTCTTATGTTCAGTCTATTTTCGCAATCTGAACCAGGCATCCAGGGATGATATTACCTCCACTTCTTTACATCATGAGTCTTTAAGAACTAGTTGATGGGATCAAATCCCGCCTAAAATCCTAAACTATCTGAAATATTTTAAGAGTTTATTGGTTACTAAAGCAAACCGTGTATGACACTGAGATCTATCTTGCTACCACCGGGCTATAGGTGTGGTAGCTAAACCGAAATATGAACAGGAATTTATGCATGTGTCAATCATAGGACATCACGTGAAATGCATGACGTCCTCCAAGGCAGTAACTCTCTAATCACACAGCGGCAGATACCTCCAAAGTAAACGTTCTGATAAGTCCCCACTATAACCTGGATAAATCTATGGGTCGACCCGATAATTCTGTTACCTCCCCTTTGCTGGTTCCGCATTCTCGGTGGCCAAGCTTGCCAATGTCAACAAAGATAGCGGTTGCAGCTGCAAATGTTTGTTTGCCGTGCGACTCTGACGAATTGACAGGTTCGAAAAATATATACGCAAGAACTCCTTCTACCTCCCCCAGAGAACCTCTGCATGGTTCGTATTGCCAAGTTTAATCGGTTAAATAATTTAAAAAGTCAAAGGGAGTTGTGGTTGCTACACTCAACTTCGCAGCTTAGGCACCTGATTGGATAAAAAGCCAGGCAAGGGAGGTAATGAATTCGTCGGTTTGAGCTATAGATGCATCCAGGATATAGTGGAGATTCATCACAACATTTGCCCTGGAGATATCGAGGATGATAGCAGCATTGTAGATGTGAAATTAAAATGAAACCGATTCATTAAGTGGGGTCCCACAGAACATTGATTGTGGATGGCTGAGGTAGTACATATTGTTTGGGTTCATGCTGACTGCCATACATGTATCAGGTAAACCTGAGATTAAAGAAGTCTCTGATTCAATGTGGAGAAGCTGAAGAACTAGGAAAACACGAGACTGGGAGTGGCGTTTGGCTATGGTGAGATCGACCGAAACGTGTTCTGTAAATCCTCCAGTCTTCCAATAATCTACAGCTCTCTATATAGTCCCCTTGCTCCAAGTAACTGGCGTGAGAAGGGAGTACACTATGTTGGTTCCTGTATTTAAGCCGAGAGACAATACAAGTGTGGAAATGATACAAATAGTCTGAACTGAAAGTTCAAATTATGCCTTCGAATCTGTACCCTATTTTGTACTGCCTTTTGTGATGTTTCTAAGGTGATTTCTATATATTTGTACACAAAATGTTGCATTTTCAAATTCTATCACAACTCTTTGTTGATTGTTGACTTCACACTGAACTTTGTTTTCAAGAAATGTGTTGTTTCAACTCAGTCCGGTGAAGACCTATGTGTGAAACCAACAAACAATAAATGTATATGATGCAGATTTCTAATTGGCAGTTGTGTTTTACAAATTGTTCACAAATCAACCAACATCCTAACTGCACGTAACCGTGGATGACGTGACAGACACGCGTATAAAAATAAGCTGGCTATCATCATTGAAACTTCAGCAAAACACTCATGCGTTTTCAACATATGTCATATTTCGGATTTTACTTTCTTAGTAAAGTACAAATTCTAGTACTTCTTGGTTGAGTCCCATCCGGGATTCGAACCCGCAGCCTCAGAGTCAGGAACCTAATGGCCATCACACAAAGTCAGCCGCCTAGCCCGCTCAGCCACCGCGACTTTCACTTCAACCAAAAAGTGCTAGAATTTGTACTTTACAAAGAAAGTGAAATCCCAAATATGACACATGTTAACGTTGCATTTGACCACTTTCTAAATGGCATCGTGTAATCACACTCATGCGTTTTGGTGTTGGACTACGTTCACTTGCATATTATTATAATCTCTTGCAGGACCTCACACGAAACTCAGAAGACGTTGCAATCTGCGGTTTAGAATCTTTGCTGACATTGATGTAATTTGGTTTTCATCGCCAAAATCCATTTTAAGTGACCATTTGTGAATTGCACTGAGACACATCTGTAACTACCGCTCTATTGTATGCGTATATTCACCATAACATCATCCATCAAGTGATTCATCAAAGGAATCACTGTAATGTACTTTACACAGCAACAATTCCTTATATACATATCATATATTTGGGGTTGCAAACACCATGCCAGACTACGAACATTTAGAAACTACCTGAATCAATTCGTACCTTACAGTGTCTTACCGCAAACACCGGAGGTAGCTCTAACCACAGGCAAACTGTAGCGGAAATGAGATTGCGCAGCGTAGAGGAAATGACCAGTCTTCATATATGCGAGCGAAGCGAGTAAAAGTTGACAACGCACTTTCCTCGCTTCGGTTCAAAACTATTTTCCATGTCAAAGTAAACTATCGCCACCATTAAAGGTACACTCCCATTTCCTCACTGGGTTGTGCTCTCAGATTTCCACCCCTATATTTAATAATTACTCACGTGAAATGTGTTTTATTCAACATTTTGAGCGCCCCTCGTGGTATTCACATCGTTCCATTACCCCTGCCAGCTTCCGGTTCAATGGAGTGAAGAATAAGCAGAAATTAAAAAGAAATACCATATTGCCTAATGTTATCATGAACCTGTTGGAGTTTATTGGTCTTCGCTGTCGTCGTTATTGTTAGATTTCTTGTAACATATATTCTGAAATAAAGACACTTCTGTCATAGTGGGAGTATAAAGCAAGGGAGGTAACTCTTTATGTATTCCAATCGGAATAATAACCTGTTCGTTCACTGCTTTGAACCTGAAGCTGGCAGGGGTAATGGAGACGAAGAACGGTCTGATGTACCACGAGTTGCACTTAAAATGTTGGGAAAAAAACATACTTCACGTGAGTAATTATAAAATATGGGATTGGAAATCTGACAGCACAACCTAGTGATGCAATGGAAGTGTACCTGTGATGGTGGCGATATTTTATCTTGACATAAAAAATATTTTTTGAACCGAAGCGAGGGAAGTTCGTTGCCAACCTTTGGTCGCTTCGCTCGCATATAAGAAAAGTGGTCATTTTCTCTACGCTGCGCAACCCCATTTGCGCTACAGCTTGCCTGTGCTCTAACTTACTCTTCACAGGCAAAATTACATAGCGTACGTTCAAGATGAGAAATCAAATCCAAACTCAGCGCCTTAGACTCTTGTGACCCATAACAACCAAAAGTCAATCAGTGTGGCACTTTAATGAACGAAAACACATCCTCAAAACACCGAGGGTCACTTTAAACACCATGATTTGTGTTCGAGTGGTGTTCTTAAGCGGGGGTGGGGTATGTGTCACCGTTTGGGCACGACTAACTCCTACTGGACGTTCTCCACTAAGCGAGGTCGACGGAACGAACTCCTATGCTCGCCAGAACTGCATGCATGAGGTGAACTCGGTCGACGTGTGTACACACCAAGCGGCAGTGGATCTCAGGACTCAATAGAGCTCTAGTAATGGAATAGAATGCTATTCGGCATGCTTTCTGTACATACTTGATAAAAAGCATGAGAACAAGGTGCACCTATACCTTAGACGTGCGAGAAGGGTACACTAGATATTGGCTGACTTCGCGTTTGTCGTTTTCACTTTAGGGCTTTGGCTGGTGCTTTTTGAAACGTTTGCCGTTTGTTAAAACATTGAACATTATGATCTACGAATTGCTGCAGAGTTCTCGTTGAATATTAGCATCTGAGCAGTGCCAGGAACACCAAACCATTGCCAAATTAGATCAATTAACATTATTATGACAGATTTGTCTACATAAATAACGAGGTAAATAGGTGGTTCAAAGTAGAACAGAGATAGCATATTTTCTGCCTTGTTTTTCTTTTCTTTTTAGTAACTTCATTTCGACGATAAATACATGTCAGTGCTGTTTCGCTGGCTGTGACGTACGCGTGATTAGTCGGTAGCTATTAAAATCGAAGACAAGGCAGTGAGTGAGTTAATATTTAAAGTCACATCGGTAATATTTCAGCCATATCGTGACGAGAAATTTAATACTGAAATGGAAGATATGAATTTCATAAATAAGCCTGTCGTCAAAGGACAGTAAAACAACTAGAATACCACAGTTTAAATTAATTTAAAACTAGTGTGGAAAGTTAAAACTAATATCACTATCTGGACAAAACAATGTAAAATCAGGCTATAGATCTCCAACAACTGAAGGTAGATCACCATATTAGGGACCATGGGGACTGACAATATCTTTGCTACCTACATGGACCCTAGTTGGATTTACATCATCCCCTCAGCCGCTGGAGATTGTAAGAAATGCTAGCCAAACTTAAAATAACATGAATACTACGATTAAGACCCTGGTAGACTTAAATTTACATCAGATGTTTTGGGACTTATGAAGCCTCTCAAGAGGACAATATTTTTACAACGCTTCAACCACCTTTGAGGGTACAGTCACTAACATTTCTAGTTACTAATCTAAACTACCAATCATTAAAATATATCTATTTACAGAAACATATCGGTCAAAATTCAGCCATGAAATCGATTTCCTTTAAAGAACCAATGATTAAACGACAACTAACAGTGGTAAAAAGGTCCATGATAGCTTTCACATTGAGATATTTATCCCTTGTGATGGAGAATTCAACACAGTCAACCAGGATATGCTTTGCCGTGGTTTTCTCATCACAAGGAATGCAAACCGGAGGATCTTCACCTTTTAACAGGTATGCATATGTATACCTCGTATGACCAATACGGCATCGTCGTAGTATGACCTCTTCAAATCTGGACTGACAACAGAAATGGGTATAACCAATGTAAGGCTTCTTCTCATGTAATCTATTGATACCCACCTGGGTGTCCCACTTCTTTTGCATCAGATCACGAATATAAGATCTATTGGTGGCTTTGTAATCACTCTAAGGAATAAGAAGTGGTGTCACAGATTTGTTGAGTGCTGCTTTAGCAGCAAGGCCAGCCAATGTGTTGCCAGAGATTCCTACATGGCTGGGTAACCAACAGAAGACGATGTCGTATTGGCCAGTGGCAAGATAATTATACAATTCAATAATTTCTATTAAAAGTGGATGTTTGCAAGAAATAGTTTTAATAGCCTGAAGGCAAGAAAGAGAGTCTGATTATACATTGTTTAAGTTTAGGGTGTCTTTGAATATATCTAAGAGCCGTTAGTATGGCGCCTGCTTCTGCTGTAAAAATAGAACTGTTATCTGGTAGTCTAGAAGATATTGTTCTGGATCCAATGGCAGTGGCACAAGCCACTGCACCACCGTCCTTGGAACCATCTGTAAATAAGGGTTTTGCAATTGCTATATTTAGTTTATAATTGATTATATTCTTGTTTGTATTGCAATTCATTAGTTTCTGATTTTTTAAATTTTGCCAGTGTTAGATCAACTTCTGGTCTCACCAACTGCCAAGGAGGAGAAGAAAGAAGACGGGAAGGAGTTGATGTCAGGTCAACTTGTGGCCTAGCCAACTGCCAAGGTGGAGAAGAAAGAAGACGGGATGGAGCTATGTTTTCCAGCTCAGTGCCGGCCGAAGAAAGAAATTATTTAATTCTGTGCCCTAGAGGTTGAATAAGAGAAGACTTTTTGTGATATAAAGCCTCATAAAGAGGGTTAAACACACAATTAAATGTAGGGTTAAATTTGTTAGAGTATAGTTTTGTAGGATATTGAAAAGATAATTTTATACGTCGCTGAAAGAGAGATGGCTCATCTGCCTCGATATAGAGACTGTCAACGGGAGAAGTTCGAAAAAATCCAAGACATAATCTTAGACCATGATGATGGATAGAATCTAACATTTTCAGGCTGCTTTTACAGGCTCCGCCATATACAATGGAACCGTAGTCAAGTTTGGAGCGAATGAGTGATCTGTATAAGTGAAGAAGGGTGGTTTGATCGCCTCCCCATTTTGAGTTGAAAACAACTTTTAACAAGTCGAGTGCCTTCACATATTTAACCTTAACGGATTTAATATGCTGCAAGAACGTCAAGTGGGTGTCAAATATAAGACCCAGAAACTTGACCTCCTTTACAACTTTAATAGGTGTGCAGTTTAGATACAGTTCGGGGTCCTTATGTGGTTTGTATTTACGGCAGAAATGTATACAGTTAGTTTTAGACTTAGAAAAGTTAAAGCCGTTTTCCAAACACCATTTATTTATCTTGTTTAGACACAACTGCATTTGCCGTTCAATAGTGTGCATGTGTTTACCACGACATGAAATGTTAAAATCATCCACAAAAAGTAATCCATCAAATGAATCGTTTAAAACCTGTGATAAACTGTTTATCTTGATGCTGAAAAGTGTAACAGACAAAATACTACCTTGTGGTACACCCTGATCCTGACTGTAATCATCAGACAGGGTAGAACCCACACGAACTTGAAATTGTCTATTATATAAAAGTTGGCTATAAATCGAGGCAATCGGCCTCGCGATCCGAAGTCATGTAAATCTTTTAAAATCCCATGTTTCCGAGTGGCGTCATATGCTTTTTCCGGATCGAAAAAGATCGACACTGTATGTTGCTTATTAATTATGGCATTCTTAACAAAAGATTCTAAACGCATTAAATGATCGATGGTACTTCTGTATTTGCGGAAACCACATTGTATATCTGTTATTAGGTTATTTGTTTCCAAGTACCAAACAAGTCGATTATTGATCATGCTTTCCATGGTCTTGCAAACACAGCTAGTAAGTGAAATTGGCCTATAATTGGAAGGATCAGTCGGATCACGTCCAGGTTTAGGAAGGGGAACAACGATAGCATCACTCCACGACGAAGGAAATTGTCCAGATGTCCAAATATTATCAAAAATATATGAGCGTCTCTAAGCATGTATCTGGCAAGTGCTTCATGATCAGGAGTTGATAATGAATGTTATCAGCTCCTGAAACAGTATCATGAGCCTGATCAAGTGCAGTATAAAGCTCATGTAATGAAAAAGTTTCATTATAGTCTTCCCCATTATCTGAATTAAAGTTAATAGTTTTCTTTTCTTGCTGTTTTTGATATGTTTGGAACTTAGGTTCATAATGTGACGAGGCAGAATGTTTTGCCAAGTGTATTAGCAATATCGGTTTCATTAGTTAATAACTGGTTTCCATCTTTAAGGTGGTGAATAATGGATTTGGAGCCCTTACCTTTGATTTTTTGGATCGTATTCCAGACTTTAGACATTGGCGTACGTGAATTAATGTTCGATACATATATCGTTGCCAAGATTGGCGTTGGCTTTGTTTAAAAGTACGCCGTGCTTTAGCATTTTACAATCTTAAATTTATTCAAATTATGCACCATGGGGTGTCGACGGAAGTAGCGTTCTGCCCTTTTCCTTTCCTTCTTGTTTACAATGATCATTGAACCATGGTTTGCAATTATGTGGAACTGCAAAGGACTTGGTATACACTCATGAGCAATAACATTCATTTCATCACAAAAACGTTTAGTAGCATCAGGAACATTATTAAAAAGTTCAGGTTTAAGTCTGTCAACGCACAGAGTTTCATATAAACGCCAGTTAGCCTTTTTCATGTTCCATCTTGATGATGGAGGATCATCAGATGGATTCACAGGTTTTAGTAATATTGGGAAATGGTCACTCCCACAGAGGTCATCATGAACTGAGCATTCAAATTCATTTAGAAGGCTTGAATCAGAAACTGATAAATCAAGGGCTGAATATGTTCCTGTGCCAGGACGTAGATATGTGTTCGGCCCATCATTGAAAATACATAAGTCATTTTCGGAACAGAACTCCTCTGGTATTTTAGCTTTAGCATTAGTAGTTGTACCACCCCAGAGTGGGTTGTTCCCATTTACGTCTCCCATAAGGAGACGGGAGTTGGTTATACAAATTTTGAAGTTCGGTCTTCTGAAGTGTGGAAGACGGTGAGATATATACATAAAGAGCATAGTGTGAGTGCAACGTGTAAAGTACGTCGCACGGCAACAGCCTGACACCAGTATTAAGAATAATAGGACCCTCTCGCCCGGGGGTGAAAAAGAATGGTAAGCATTGAAATGGCGTAGGTCAAAAGTATCCGTCTGCTTTAAATATGTCTCCTGCAGACAGACTGCTGATGGAATAAAGTCCTGGATCAATAGCTGTAAATCATTAAAATTATTCTTTAGCCCTCTGCAGTTCCACTGTATAATATTATAAGAAGAAACTATCTTTTGGGAGGATTTATTGGGGATCTACTCCGTACCTTTTTGGAGGGCGACAGGCTATGTGCCCTAGAATGGACGTTTTCAGACACGTCCATGTCCTCCAGAGATCCATATCTGTTGTGTAGCTGTATTCTATTTTCCGATCATTTCGGGGCTCTTCCACTTTGTTTTTTTTTTTGTTTTTTTTTTTTTTTTTGAGGCCTCATGACTCAGTTTACTTTTGCTGGTAACAGCTGACTGAGTATCCCATGACGACTGAGATTGTGAACGCGACTGAGAGGATGGCTTAAGATCAGAAGAAGACTCTGACTGCTTTTGTGACTCACTAGGAAGTGACTCCGAAGTTTGAGACGATGCGGTAGGATATAAAGGCTGGGGAGAATCACATTTGACCCAAGTCAAATTTGTTTGACAGTTGTGGATAAAGTAGATATTTTATGGCTTGATTCAGTTGATGTTTTGATTATAGAAGCATAACTGTCTGGAATCTCAGATCTCTTAACATGTTTTGGGCATCAGAAAAACTGATGTTTCGGGTACATTTGATCTTGTTAATTTCCATGTGTTCCTTCCAAATCGGGCTCTCTTTCGAAAAAGATGAATGGTTTCCTGAACAGTTGGTGCACTTTTTAAAGCTACGTGTACAATCTTCTGTTTCGAAGACAAGAGATTGCGGGCGGGCTTTATCTGAAGGGGCTGAATCAGTCTATTACGCATTTCTTAGTTGTATTATCAACTAATTCTTAAATGGCAGCGTGCAGTGTCTCAGCAAAATGTTCAAAATGCCTTATAGCAGAAATACTAAATTTGACACATCTCCGACAAAGAGACACAACGGGCGTGCTAATGCATTTAACTTATAATATTTAACATGCTCTCCCGTATTCTTCAGTGGAACAATTAACTTGCCGCTGTACGTCTTTGTAAAGCATACCTGCAAAATGAAACATTGTTAATGCCGTTGTACATGTTTATAGAGTCTGAAGTGGACCGGTAAGCGGTTGGGACATGTGATTACAACTACAAGGATGTATGATTCAGGAAGTAAGATGTAAAGATGTCTGAGCTACACAACACACGCCTCCAAGTGGCAGTAAAAAGATTGTACGATGACATTTTATATGGAAAGACAATGTCTTTATTGCAGTAGATGTGACGTTCCAGTGTACATGTTAACACTATTATCAAGCAAGCATATGCACAACATTATTCACAAGATGAATATATGCATGAAATATTTATGAACGTATACAACTAAAGGTCGATGAACAGTGCCGTGAAATTGGTAATGGTACCGGTGATACAGCGCGGGGAAGAGTTATTCATGATTATAATATGGTAAGCTGTAGGAGTATACTAACCCTGATCGCTATCTCAGTCCTGTTGAACTGTTTGATGGTAATTACTTTTAAGAGTTTTCCTATCTTGTAGTCTGAATCGGACGAGTTTTTAGAGTGGTTGATTTGGAGACTTTTGTCTTCACAGATGCCTTATGTTCTTTGATTGTCTATGTATTTATAAGACACATTGTCAACTTTATGTGTCAACTTGCTAATTGCAGTTGTCGACTAGTTTCTGCGACTGTTGATGTCAACTGCCCTAGTGTCCAATCTTTACTGTATTTAAAAATGGTGTCGACTGCCCTCGTGCCCACCCACTTACTGTATTTAACAATGGTGATAACGACTGTTGATGTCAACTGCCCTGGTGTCCAACCTTTACTGTATTTAACACTGGTGATGTCGACTGTTGATGTCGACAGCCCTCGTGTCCGCCCAGTTACTGTATTTAACAAGGGTGATAACAACTGGTGATGATAGTTAGTGCTTAAAGCCATCAGTTCGGATGGAACAAAAGACGTTATTTCACTGTCATAAATATCTTACCAAGACGTTTTTCGGACTAACTACACTCCATGTGAGCATGTTTTCCCTATCAGAGAGTTCAAGAAGCACAGAAAACTTTCCCTACGATAGCGAATGCTGTTTTTGAATAAAGATGCTCACAATGTAAATAAACCAACGTCCTGACATCCGTTATCTGGCCAACAACGTGGTGAGTCTTATGGCCGTGGCAGATACTCCATATAAAGATGTATGGTTACCTGACTGTCCGGAGACTAACGCTAACGAGATACGTGTATTATGTACTATAAGCAGGTATCTTGTAGTCTCCACAGTCACGCTGGCAAACAATCGACTCGATCATGTATTCCTTTACCTTACACATTAATGTTATTTTAGAATAAATGTCTGACAGGGGAATAGTTACAGAGTATCTAAGCTCTCCAGTAGTCATACAAGAGCAAATATCACAACACCAATAAAATTTTACATATTGCCACTTCCTAACGATATCATGAATGAACTCGCAAAGCGTCACTGTACGAATATTTTAATTAATGTGGTGTAATTAGTGAAACGACTTCTTTACCCACGCAACAGTTATCCATATGCATCAATGAACGGAGTCGCTTACGTCTTGCAAATGAACTAAAGTCAAATTTCATTGATAATATTTAAACTTAACTTTCGTGTCTAATTCCTAAATCATGATTGTTATTACTTAATCATATTTTTAAAAAATCTTCATAGCAGCGATCATCAATTACCATCTCGGGAAGATCTTCCAAGGAAAAGGAATGCGGTATCGAGTCTGAAAACTGTAATTATTTCTATAGATTATGGAAGCTACAGCATTCACCGCACGCACGCACGCACGCACGCACGCACGCACGCACACACACACACACACACACACGTAGTGTACATTTTTGCATTTGGGAATATATGGTATTCATTTTACTATTGCAACATTTATCTATGGGTATTCATCATTCGCAGGTTTGCTGCTTGTATTTTACATGGTTGCATTGAAGAATATATGGTTATCGTTTCGCTATATGCTACTTGTAGTTCTATTTAAATCTGGTTTCAATAATAATCCTCCCATAAACATGAGCATCTGCATTCTGGTAAGTGGCAAGTGCGTCATAGGTATTGTCTGTTCTCCGAGTGGAATGTCCAGATGCATAGTTTACATAACCCTCATTACTGTGACTGCTGTCAACAGTCACCACCTGACAATCGGGAATCTGGTCGTATATGTCATCTTGCTCGGGGCGGACTTCATCCCTTGCGTGGACTTCATCTCTGCTCCTCTTGGAACTTTTCTTGTGTGTTTTTCTGCAAGACATCACATTATTATCTCATTTTTGACTCAGTGAGTGATACACGTCCTTGACTTAAAACGTTTGCCTATGCTACATCTTGATGACGAGCAGGTACCAGTAGGACCTGTCCTGTAGCTAGAGGTCGAAAGTGTCATCATGGTTGATTAAGCGTAAGAGCAGGTGCAGACCAGTACTAACGAGTAACGGAATTACGGGTAGATCGCGGAAGTCCGAGAATAACTAAAATATTGCTGACATTGTTGCTTGCTGAGTGTATATTTGTTGACTAAAACCTGCCAGCAAAAACAGAAAAGGATTGAACTAGAAGCTATTGCATAATCAGGATTTATAGTGCAAGGTGCATGTAAAAATCAATCGTTTTGCTTAAAAAGAATACTTGTGAGTTTGATAGTTTGATTACAGTAAAGAGAACACAAACATTTCAACATTCCCGAGTAATTTCCTCTAAAAGCTGAGTGGGTTGTACAATTGTAAATGTATCATTAGCATACATTTGTTTCAGCAGTAATGCAGCTGTAGGATATTGTTTGTAAACAAATCTAGTCTGGACCAGACAATCTAGTGATTGTCACTATAACGAATGGTGTTAATCCTTGCCCAAGAAGCTTCATTTTCTCCATTCTGATCTATTTTGATAAATGTCGAAGGTTATCACACAAAATGTAAATATGTTATTGCGATAATAAATAGCGCATGGACGTATAATGAAGTGTACTTTCACAATTACATTTAAACATAAACATTTATTCCCTCAAACTGGAAGCAGGGTGTGATCATTACTTTACGCTCTGCTTTTCATATAGATCACACTCACCTTCGTAGCAGAATGATAAAGATGCCTGTAACAAACAGTATGACAACTACCGCTGCAACGAAACCTCCGACCACTGCAGCAACAGGCACTTGTTGTTTGCCTGTTGTTATTACTATTCTGTTGCTCGTGGTGCATCCATGGTTCGTGCAAGAGAATGCATATACACTGAAATGGTGAATGCATTGCTATAAAAGGCCATGTACTAACAATACACAGAAACACTGAACATGTCCTCAGTGCATTTACACAATCTTTAAACCACAAGTTTGTGAATTCGTAAATTTTATATACTTACATAAATGTTTGCCCTGTAGGAAGTTTCCCATTGCAAAAGACATTTTTCGTGTTTCCACTGCAATCCTCATTTCCGAGAGTAAAATGGAAATTTGAATCTCCTGTAAATACAAAAAAACAAAACAAAAACAAAACAAACAAAAAACAAATAAACCAAAAATCATACGGCGACTAACTCCATTAGTTCCAACTCTATTCACCCTAACCACAAGAGCATGTTATGACGTGGGTATCTCGTATGTAATGCTGTACTCTCATACTCATACCCACTCTCTTTTCCAGCAAGCCAGTCCTGTTTTGTTGCCCTGTAATCCACGTTGAAACTATTTTGACCGGCTGCATTCCAGTTAAGAAATGTGTTATAGTCCGCCGCAGAGGTTGTTGATCGACGTGTCCCTGCATAATTAGTACCATGTACGTATTCAAAAAGAATCGTTTCAACATAAATATCGTTTCAACATCATATATATCATTTCAACCTCAAGAAAACCGTGCATTAACATTTGTGTCAGTTTATTCACATTAACAATTTCCGAAAATGCCATATATGTGGCATATTGCTGAGTGCGGCGAATAAACAACAAACTAAGCAAACTGCTTGCGACATAATATACACGCCATTACGGAGTTAGGGAGATAATGACCACGTCAACACGTGAATACTTCATTTCCTACTCATTCAAGTGGCGCTGATCCAAATAATATATCATTCAAGTGCAAATAAGAAAAGTAATCGCTATGTGAGATTTGAGTGAGTGAGTTAATATCTAACTTTCACGTCGACAATATCTCAGCCATATAGTGACGAAAAGAATTTATACAAACAATAAAAATAAAAACATTTTGAAGAATAAAACCTGTCAACGAAGGACAGTAAAATACACCGGAATCACAGATATGGATATAAAACTAGCAAAGAAGGCTAACACATTCTAATTAAAGCAGCAGATACAACATAAAATACGGGCTACAGATCGCCAACAGCGGAAGGTAAATCAGCATACTATATGAGATTTAAACGTATTTTCCGTCTACAGTATACTCACTAGGTTGTCCACAGCTTCCTCCTTTCTTACACACTATCAGCCCAGTGACGTTTATTTGACCATTGGTTCGATCATTTAGGCACAGCGGACAGATGTTCAGTGACACCGTTTCCTCTGTTGCACCTCCTTTTCGCACAGATTCCGAAACTACAGACTGTCGTGGGGCTGCGAAATGGACAGTGATGCTTCATTAGCTTTCCACCTAAGACTCATGCGGAGTTCGTTAAGTCCAAATTTTCATATTCACTTGAAATTTTGTAATTCTCTTTATTTGGCCTTGTAAAATGTCACGTGACTCAGAACTCATTCTGCCCTCAAGATTTTTCATTATATTTGCCGTTAATAAGAATTCTATGAAACTGACCCAGAATAGAATGTTAAAATGTACGAAAATGCTAATATTCTGTTGTCAGAATATTGTCAAAATCATTCGCGCTGTCATAATTCTTTTACTCTGTATACATATAATCTCAGTTACATTTTTGAAGAGTTGATGAGTACAGTACCATAGCAACGGGTGTCAAGTTAACGGGTATTCCAACATATGTGAAAATTACGCAAAATGGATGATTTTTAGGTACATTCATGTCAGAACATTTGCTGTTGTAATTGCTACTACTTTGCATAATAAGATAAACTTAAATATTATAATTGTATAATGTTTCGAATTTATTATTTTAAACAAAATTCATATTTTTCAATGTTTTTTCTCCTGTTTTTTTATATATTTGGTACATTTACTAAAAGATTTCAATATATCATGGAATATTCCACACACAAAAAATATTTATGTATTCAAGAGGACTGTTTCTTGCATTATTGATTTTTGGACAATGGCGGAATTTGCAATTTCAACCTTCCGGAAAACTGAATGTTTTCAAGAAAAATGAAAAGGAATAGTATGGACCCATTGTGCACGCTGCATATATTCATGCGTTTTGGGCACCTAGATTGCACACACCTAGATTGCACACACCCAGATTGCATACAGATTTTCGAGTACAAAATCCTATCCTATCATTGTTATATTTCTTATACTGAAGAAAAATATAAAAATGATACTTTTCAATAAATATGCGATTATTCTTCAAAATAAACAAGAAAACGTGAAAGTGAAGAAGTCTTCAGTGTTGACTTGCTATACTTTAGTCAAAGCATCACAAAGAAAACATGGACACCTTATTTGGTTGGTTAGTTGCTTGCTTGTTTGCTTGCCTGGTTAGTAAGTTGGTACGTTAGTTTAGTTACTACGTTAAATAAACAAAAACACATGACAAAAACACATAGCAACACTCTCAGTGATAACATTCGAGATTGAGGGAAAGTTTCTGTAGTGTCATAAACCAAAAAAAAAAGAAAGAAACGTGTTCTGAATATCAAATGACAAAAGTAAACTATGACAAAATGACTCATTGATTCAGGAAGCGTACACGGAAATGAAACGTAGTTGAATGACATATTTTAACAGAAAAATCAACACGTTAAAACTATCCTCAGTGCAGATAATTTAGGCAAAACACTGACCATACTGGGTGTCATAAATGTTCATTGTCCATTTAATATCGTAAGATCGGTGTAAGATCAACGGGCATTGTTGGTCAAGGCAGGGTAGCAATGATTTTTTGTATCAATAACTGGGTACCGTTCTGGCTAAGTGGGGTCTATCATTGCCGTCCATGTAGAGAGGTCTTGTGAGCAGAAGGTGGTTATGAAAATGAGGGATATTAACTGGACGTAAGATGGTATTCTGATATTGTGATATTGTTGACCATTAAAGTTGAATGTCAGAAGAGGCAATTAGCAGTCGGAGGATATACAACTTCAGATTATGATTGATTTCCCTCCAATGCTAGACCTGTATGGATACTTTTAGCGGCAAATCTAGTGTTTTGTTGTCTCCAAACCCACACTCCACCTTCATGGATCCGCAAAAGCACCTGCACTAATCGGACCAATGCATCTGTCTACAGTGCACCAAATTCCAGTTGGATCTGATACGACACCACAGTTGTGTACCAGTTGTCCCGTCTGTCCTGTCTCACAGATGTTATTGTCGGCCTGCCAGATCTTGGGCGATCCCTCACACCAATCGTCTGTCGGTGTTTGTCAATTAAACGGTCTATTATCAAATGGTGAGGACCTGTTCCTCTACCAATAGCTTTCAAAGACATTCCACTATCTTGAAGTCAATAATGTGTCGTCGTTTGGCAGTAGACAGGCGACGTCTTGCCATAACAAAGGTTCATTTACTTTTGATCTAAGAACGTCGATCGAAGTCCTGTACTTTAAACAGGACTCTTCACAGGTTGCAGGGAACGAAGTTCAACAAATTCACGTTTTCTATACTTGATCATATCTATCTTGCGATAATAAGTCTAGGAAAGATCGATGTTGCCAAAACCACCTATGTTTGTGCCCAACAAATCCCTCATACTAACAAATAAGGATATATGAATTTGGTGTTGCGTAACTTTTGTCCAGGCGTATAATTGAATAAGTTAGTATACATATAAGAAACGTCCGTTCAGTTTCTCATACATCCCCGTATAATACAAACACCACTCCCACTCACACAAACAACACATACCTATGCATTAACTAAAACATTCAAACGAATCACTCATTCAAACAAACAGCATATGAGCACATATTGACTACAAAACATGCTCACTAATTATTTATTCATTCATTCCATTTCAAATTTGTCATTGCCATACCGTCTTTCATACACTACCATCTCAGTCACTTATGCCTATACATTCACTGTAACACTTATACCACATCTCTCAGCCGTTCATTCACAATAACCATACATACACATCTGGTATTCATTCAAACTCTGCCATCACTGCCTGTTTAGGGATCTCAGTCAAATCTCAGTCAAACAATGTATCTGTACATTCACAGTCAAAACAGCAATTGCACTTACATCACGCATAATACAGTAACTGTAAAAATTGTGAAAACGGAAATGGTTTGTGGTGACTTCATTCTTACCTGTGACGTTCATAATAACGGTAATAATAATTGCATTTATGTAGCGCATCATTCATTAGTAAATGCTCTGTGCGCCTAGGATGGAAAATTGACACTTGAACAGATATGTTTTGAGGGCAGTCTTAAAAGATGTTAGGGAGATGTCTGATTGAGTTCAAGCGGCAGCACATTCCATTTCATTGCTGTACTGAGAGCGAGTGACTTGTTTTCAAAATTGTTTTTGATGTTTGGGATTGTCACAAGCATTTGGTTTTGTGATCTCAGTGAGGACGAGGGCTGATACAGGACAATAACTCTGCGAGGTAGTCATTCCGTTGAGACATTTGTACTTGTCATTACAATAGGTTTGTAGTCAGTTCTTGCGGTGATTGGTAGCCAGTGTAAATCTTTTAGCATTGCAGTAGTGTGATCAGGGACGTTAGACTTTGTTATGATTCTTACAGCAGTGCAGTGTTTTGGAGGGCCTGAAGGCGACGTAGCTGATCTTAGAGAGTTTTGTTTTTGATGCAATAAGCAGGAATTCTGTTTTACTTTCATTACATTTCAATAGGTCTTTAGTCATCCATGTCCATGTTGGTCCATCCATGTCCATGTTATCTGCTATTCTTCCCAGTGGAGTGGAGTGTACACAGAGCACAGCACTGATCCTAGCACGGAACCTTGTGGGACGCCACTATTGAGATTTGCTGGCCTTGATGTTTGCTCTCTGTCGTATCTACCTGTGATCGATCTGTTAGGTAGCAGCCATCAGAGAGCAATGCCCTTGACTTTCAGGTCATTTCTTTTCTTGACAGCAGTGCGTGATGGTCAATAGTGTCAAAGGCCGCCGAAAGATCTAGAAGAACCATTGCTGATGCATTTCCTGTATCTGCTTCTGTTAGAATGCCATTGGTGACTTTCATGAGTGCATTTCGGTGGAGTGGTTTGGTCGGTATGCAGACTGATGTTTCTCAAACAGGTTGTGTTACTTCAGTTGTTCAGAGAGGCGGGTATACACAACCTTCTCTAACACCCTAGAGACGAATGGGAGATTAGATACAGGCTTGTAGGTTGTAGTTTTTCAGAGTAGGTAGTTTGGTCCAGGTTACCTTTATTCAGGGAGGGTCTCACCAGAGCTTGTTTAAAGGTTTAAGGCAACTCACCTGATGATATCGAGAGATGAATAATGTTGGTTATTGGAAGGACTAAAACTTCCTGGCATGATTTCACAAGTTGAATTGGTATGCGGTCGTGCTCACAACCCTTATCTGACAGAAACGTAGTAATCTTTTTGATTTCATTGCTTGAGAAAAGTTGTGTTCCATCAAAATGACCGGAAATAGCTGACCTATACTCATCACTTGAACTATACTCATCAAAGGACTTGTAACAGAGTTTGGAGGCGAGTCGATGAAACTGTTGGGCTCTGCATCCAGCACCTAGTGACAGTCTTCGGTTTCACCTCGTACAATTGAGAGTTTCGAGTATCAGTTTTCAGTCTTGTTGGCCTTTCCTTGTTGACAGAGAGAAACACTACGAAGTGGTCTGACATTTGCAGAGGTCTTCAACAGTCAGTTCTCGAATGAGTTCTTTGTTTTTGTCTCTGTCACGATTACCCAGTCTAGAATAGACATTGCCAGTTTCCTTCCTGTACTAACGTGGACTATACACGCTAGAATATTGAAGGATTGGTCTTTAGAGAACAAACAAATGACCAAAATGATATCATACGACTAGAAAGGTTTACTCAGTTCTTGCTAATCCAATGACATCACTCACTGTTTTAAAAGACACACATGCACGCACCTAGGCACGCACACTCACACAATGCTGTAGTAACAACTTTGGGGCAGAAAAAAACAACACGAAAATAGTCAATAACACATCCGTTTCTACAAAACTACCTGGTTTTGGAAATCACATGCCCAGTGCAGAACACATTTTTGTCAGTTCCCAGTAACAAACACTCACGTTATCGCATACAGGAGCTTAATATTTACAATGACTGATCCTGGATATCAAAGGAATGATTGGAAAACGCTACATTTCAAGTTTGATATTACTACAATTTAAACCATGTTAATTAGATGCAATCGGGACCCCTCACAAGAGATGTGTTCTCACATAAAATCATACTCATACAATTATTACGTAAGGCGTAATTCACGTAATTCATCAAATTATACATATAGGTGAACTTTGGTGAATTCACATGTGAATAAACACATTACAGGACACATTCCAAAACTATATAAGTTATACGGCACGGAAAGATTTGCTACAGGAAATGGTTTCGTTACTGTTATTAACCAACGATAGGTTTGCTGAGTGTGATAAATAATAACGATATCATTGCATTTAAATCTCAGTGTCCAGTCAACCACCAAGTAAGTAATTCAATACTTACCACCTCCCACTATGTCCACGCTTACACTGTCAACAAGGCCTGCAAACCTTGTGTTGTAGAGACGGACCTAGTCATAGAGAAAACATATAGAATGAGTATGAGGAACGCGAGGACTATTGTCACGAATGACACAAAGGCGCCTTCGAGTCACTCATCTCTCGGATACGGTTCCGGCAGACTATGTAATAAATCATTCATTTGTTCATTACTTTCTGTTTCATCCAAACTGGATGGTTTAGGTCGACGCTGGTGTTGAGTGAGTGGTTTTGCACGCACACGTATGAATCTCCGAATACCGCTGGGACAAAGAATCCTGACCTCTCACTTGACTGTCGGCAGTAAATCATAACACATATAAATCCAGAGGATAAAGTAGTCGGTAGGATCATGCTTGAACAAATACCATAGTAACCCCCATTGAATTATAGTCAGTACCTTACAAAGACAGTCTCTGTCATTTGCCACTGATATATTCAAAATATTTTCGCGCGGCAATTACAATAAAGTGTGAGGGCAGAAACAATTTCAACACTGTTTTCAAATCTGCAAGTCTGATATAATGCATTGTTTGACAATATCGCAATACACTCCAGGCGAATTTGCGCACTGGATACTTCTCGAAAGCTAATGTGGAGATCATGACAAGCCTCATAACGAGAGACGATAGAGCAGGCTGTGTTAGGAAAAGCAAGACTTATGGATCTCAACTTCTTTGTTGTGAATAACACGATATTTATACTTGCTCCTTCATGAAGTCGTTCATCAGGAGCATGCATGCGCTCCGAAAAGCTTAGTGTTATTCACAATAGATAAGTATACATCCATTAATCTCCCTTTTCTTATGCATTCCACTTCTAAATGCTTTTCATGCGAGGCCTAAATTTTGGAAAGACCGTGTTTAATAGACAAGAACAAATATGAGGTTTCCCCGCGCATTTGTTAGAGGAGATAACGTCTGTAAAAATTTGTGCTTGAACAATAGTTAGTTGTCAAGAATTTATTACCGTCAACTGTAAGGAATATATGGTGGACTTTGTTCTGTTTAGAACGTTTAGTTGTCATCTGGAATGTTCCAAAACAATCATAATCTATTCCATTTGACTGCCTTGTACACACAAGTATATACATTTCTGAAGTTAGTGAGAGAGTGAAAGTACATCCGAAATGAACCTCTCACATTGTACCCAGGGGGGGAATCGGACCCGGCTCTTCGGCGTGACGAGCACCGCATAGGCTACCCCCGTCCTATAGTCTTCGGGATGACGTTTGCTGCCAAACGAGGGGGCAAGAACGTACCTCTGCTATCTCTTATTAATTGTAAACCAGCGGGTGTTTGCAGATCATCTTTTTGATTCTAGATATTAAGATTGGGCATGTTTTGGATGCTTGACCGCTGATGTGGCTAATCAGTGTTACATTAATAGACCATGTTTCTGTCTTCACCGAGTTTCACTGCTCAGTCAACGTTTGTTTTCAGTGTGGCTGCATGGCAAAAAATGAATGTGTTTTCTTTGGTGAAAATCAACCCATGCATTTTTTTATTTATAGGTACATTGTGTCTCAGGTATTCATATTTACTGGTGGCGTTAACACCGGACAGACGGCAAAGGACAACCAGGTGATAGCATAAGCTAACTTGATTTACAGCAAGGTCAGATCATCTTTTCATTTTCGCGGCTTACAACCTCTTATCTTTATAGCCAAACTGTGACTGTGAATCCGGTTCACTCTTTGGAAGGATTCATGTCTTTTACCGTTACACTGATTGATATTTCCTTACGAACATATTAATCGCATTCATAATGGGTATAATGATATTTTCGTGCCTCGTGTCTCAACTTACCTCGAAGACATACTTGAATTCTGTAGTTACGGTCACCTTCACATTCCACGTGCAGTCGCCATTATTGGTATAGTTCTTATTCCCTCTTACAGGCTCCACGTAAATCGACTGTTGCTGGTAAACACATATAACGACAGATGGAAACAGATTTGTATTGAGCTCATATGGAAGGATATGACACGCGAACAAGCTTACACTAGCAGATATGATAAATACGTGTTACGTACATAGTATCCCAGACAAATTAATGTGGCGTCAGTCATACTGTCAATCAGCAATGGCCAGTGACCGTCGCAGATATCATTATGCACAGTGTAATAAAACTTTAATAAAGCAGTTTATAACTTTGACTACACGACACCATTTAGAAAGTGGTCAAATGTAACAGATGCTACATTTGGGAATCTAATACTTTTGTTGGGATAAGTTCCATCTGGGATTCGAACCCACACCCTCAGAGTCAGGCACTTAATCGCAACACACAGTCATTGGCCTAATCCGCCCAACCACCGCGATTTCAAGGATGGGACTCGAACCAACAAAAGTCCTAGAATCTGTACTTAACTAAGAAAGAGTAACCCCAGATAAAACATATGTTATGAGCTTGTAACTTGATTGCAGCGTAAGTATAATTATTTTTACCCTCTAAGTAATACGGATAAAATGAACGCCTGAGCTCGTTTATTTCCACGCCGCTTTGAATGAAAAATATTTTGATATTGCAGGTTACATATTACCGTGCTTAAAATATCTACAAACATGTCTTTGGTTTATACAACACATTTAAGACTAAAATGTGTTAAGGGAATATATGTGTTTACAGATTAAAACAACAACCCCCAAAACTCCATAGTCAGTTATGAACGTGTCACAATCGGGGTGAAGTTGCTATGTCTAGTCTTACTGGGGTCCTGAATAATTCCAAGCTCTGAAATGAGTCACTGATCGTAGTTAGAAATAATGCTAAGTGCAACAATCACTGCCAAAGAGAAGTGCACAGATAATTCAACTTACGTTTGTGAAATAATTCAGATTGGCGTTAACTATCTCTCCATTTCTACCATCCTTCTGATTGGGACACTTCCACGACACTTGTACCTCGTTGAACACACCAAGAACCTTCACGATTTTCAGTCCCACCACACGTGTCGGCTCTGGGCATATATTCAGAACATCTTGGAGACTATTGAAAAAACGAATAGAAACTAAAAGAGGAAGCAAACAATCTTTCACACACACACACACACACACACACACACACACACACACACACACACACACACACACACTTTAATATTAAGACATACAATTCTCTCACCATGTATAGTAAAATAGTATAGTAAAGTATCTTTTCGCCCTGAACTATATTATGGTTAAAGCACGAGGACGCTTGAGCTTGAATCAATAGTTCAGTGCGAAAGTTTCTGAGATGACAAGTTATCCTTTCTAACGATATTTCTATTACTCTAAGGCAGAAAACAAACGTGTCGGTGACCTAAATTCCGATCCTCGCGCGGGGTTAACTGCCACCATACGTTAAGACGAAAGTTACTAGAAAAACAAATGATAAACAGTTTGGTGACGGTATACGTTCGGGTGCTATAACTTCTCCATAATTATTTTAATTACATCCGTGATTAACGTAAACCACATGGGGCAATATTAACGTCGCAGTTCTAAGATCAACGTAAGATTAGTAGAAGTACATCCAGATGAAGCTGACCAGTCAAGCGACATTCCACGATTGCATTGCACGATTGTAGGAGTGAATTTAGTTTTATACTGCACTCATCAATACTCCAACTATATGGTTGCTGTCTGTAAATAGTTGAGCCTGGACCAGACAATCATGTGGCCTACAGCATGTGTATCTATCTGCGCAATCCGGAACCGATAACATATGTCAACCAAGTCAGTGATCCTGACCACCCGATCCCGTTAGTAGCATCTCATGACAAGCATAGTCTCCTTTTGTGGCAAGCATGGGTTGCTGAAGACCTATTCTACCCCGGACCTTCACGGGTCAGTTTACTGTAGAAGGCTGTAAGAGGCGATGACAAATGACGTGCATCGCAACGTCGGTTACATTATGATGTAGTGCAAAAGGATTCGAAGCAACATCGAAGCAACTTAGAAGCATCATCTAGTATCTCTCTTTGTCTTTGAGAGAGAGAGAGAGAGAGACAGAGAGAGAGAGAGAGAGAGAGAGGGAGGGAGGGATTTCGTATGTATTTACAGTTAGACATTGTGAACTCAGGCATTTCGTGAAGTGACTAAAAACACAAAACATTTTGTGTAATGGGTAAGAGTATCAGCCATTTCGCGTCATTTTGTGTAACAGCAGTGTGTGTCTAATCTTATGTATAAATATCAAATGAAATAGATCCCGCTAATCAGTAAATATTAATGATCTTTGTCTTCGTACCTGATTCCATCGTCCTCTCAGGGCCGCTCCTGACAATGGCTGAAGCACCTTCGCTTGTTTGAGCTACTATATCAAACTTGTAAAACCAATAGCTGGACAAATTTGTAATCGTATACGTGTTGGTTTCCCACCCTGAAACATAATTTCACATTAATATCCTGTATTACAAGATCATGTATCACAATATTTCAACAAACAAGTGAAGGGACAAATGTTCTACAGGAGAATGTTGCCTCTATTACATCTTTGACATTGTGTCATACAAAAATAATGTTTTACATTTTAAACATTTAAATGAATTTTCTACTTATTATGGATTTAATCTCAACATTACTGCACTTGGCTCTCCATAATATGTCTTTAAGCTATAACAAAAAAATGTCTTAATCATCCAAAAACTGGCCGTAATCGTGAAATTTGGGGATCTAGTCATCTAGATCTGAGTGCATACACGCAATCTTTTTTTCATAGGAACAACAATGGCATCATGTCAGGAAGACGAGCATTCTCTTGACGTCAAAATATTATCAAAAGGGGTTTAAAAGTGTTTCTGACAAGCATTTATGAGAAATTATGCATTTTAAAACATCCTTAAAAGTAATTACAACAAGGAAAATATGAATGTAGTGTCTAGAGATGTGTCTCAGATTCCATATTTTACTGACCTGTTCGTTCACCTGAAATCTGAAGGGACGCAGAGCGATCTGTTTATGTTACATGATAATGAGGCTCACCTGTAGCTGCACTAATCAACAACAAAAGATATGTCACTTTGGCTGAACCTGTATATGGAATAACACTGGCTATGGTGGACAGCTTTTACATGCTTCGATGCCCTGTAAGGTGGAGCTTCGCGCAGCGTAACGAGAATAGCGCGGAGGAAAGGCAAAACCTGTAGAAATTACAGTCCCCATAATATGCAAATTTCCGTGGAGGAACAACCGATCTATACCTAAATTTGTGATAACTTTAACCGGTGGCTAGTAAGTGCATGAAGTACTACGTGCAGTTGCAAAGTCTTTTCATTGTAGTTTGTAAGCTTGAACCGCCTGTGTGACTACGACAAATAGAACGGGTGATGCAAGTAAGCACTTTGTACAACAATTTGATTACTTGGCTGTTTACAAGACGCAAAGGCACAATCTTCTATTTGAAAGAAACTTGTAATTTGTTTGTGTGCCGTCATATTCATATGTACATACGCAATTTCGACCAGTCACATTTAATGGAGATGATTTGCTGCGATACGTAGCTCTCTTAGCAACCGGGATTCCGAGGGAAACCTCAATATGTCGGTATCACGTAAATCAATAAATGGAACACTGCTTGAAGACAGATTGATATGTTTAAGATAAATACTTCTGTATCTGATTCTAAGACCGTAAACCACTTCTGTGGTGCGTAACTACAGAATGATCCCTTGAAGAATCTCTTCACGCTTGTAGGGGCGGTGGAATAGTCTAGTGGCTAATACGTTCGGTCGTCAAGCGAAAGATCCGGATTGATCCAACACGCTGGAACATTGTGTGAAGCCAGTTTTGAGCCATTGGGTGATATTGCTGAACATTGCAAAGCGGCGGAAAAGTAAACTTCCTTCACACTTGTAACGTCCCTTTCTGTTATACCAGTACAACAACGGATTTTTCTTTGATAATACAACAAAATGGGAGTAAAATTATCTCTCTATCATACAATTTAATTCTGATGTAAATGGCAGTTTTGGGCGAGTTGTCATTAACTAAATTGCAGAAAGCATGTCTGGAGGCAAAACACGAGGATAAGGTCCGTTTATCCTTGAGTGTTAGGCAGATTTGTGAACGAGGAACAGAGTTTCAAAGGAAAAGCTGGATCTGTATTCACCACAAGTAATGAGTTTTCAGTATGTATTCATCATTTCTGTGTGTACGGATTATTTGCGTTATCTGGCATCGATAAGACTGTAATGTATGTGATAATATGTGTAAATAAGACAGATGGCACCAACACACCTGCAACTGGTATTATGTTAAAGGTGTTGTAACTCTCGTTTTCCTGTTTTTCGTACACAGTTATGTTGTATTGAGTCACACCAGGTCGGGGTTGAGGAGGATCCCATGTCAGAGTTATCTCGCTGGATGACTTGCTCTCTGCCGTGAAGTTCGTAGGGTCACCAGCGCCTGAAATTCAGTCGTTATGTATGTAATATATACTGTGGGACTCATATATGATACATATAATCAAGTTTGCAATATGTTCAAACCTCAATGAAACTGTTACCGAGGTGTGTGTGTGTGTGTGTGTGTGTGTGTGTGTGTGTGTGTGTGTGTGTGTGTGTGTGTGTGTGTGTGTGTGTGTTGATAATGTCTATATAGTCTAAGACAAATTAGGAAGTTTATAGGTAGATAATACTTTTAAAATTTCACTTAGGCTTTAGGTAAAGTAGATTGCTGTATAACTAGAAGGTATATATTCTGAGGAACAAAAGGAATGCCGCACAGATAGCGGTTTCTAAAAGCACACACTTTTTTTCACTCCAATTTGCAAACAAAACGGAGGATTGCGTTCAAACTTGACAATATCATTATGGTTAACACATTATCGGGAATCACATATAGAATCCACACTAACAAAATCCCCCAAAATGGTACTATTTTGATACCCTAAAGTCAGTATATTGAGTGTGGATTACATGGGCATGGGTGAAAGCATTGCATCGTCTGTACATGGAATGAATTAACCGATTGATGAAGGGCATTGGCGAGATGACTGATCGAGTCCAGTCGCAGTTGTCGGCCTTGGTTGGAGGTCATTCAGTCTTCTTTGAATCTCGTCCCAAAGGTGTTTCTTTGGACTTCAATTTAAACTGAGTGCAGGGTTTGGATGTCAGGTTGTCTTAGGAAGACAAATATTTCTCTGGCAGTGTAGGCACGAGTGTTGTTTGCTGGAAGATATACTTTGTGTAACGTCCGAAATATTAACTTGGTCAATATAGCTCATCCTGCACCAAGATTCTGGAACACCACGGTGTCAGCTAACTGGTTCAGACCGATTGCATCCCACACCACGATGCTTGGACCATCCCACGAGTCTCCTTCAACAATACATACATTGAAAAACAGTTCCCCCGTGCCTTCATTATATTTCCACTCTGCCATCGACTGTTGAATCACAATATCAGCTTTCATGAGATAAAAACACAGTTCTCCATTGTCGATAACGTCAATTTCGATAATGAGGTGCCCATTGCAGTCCGTTTGGGCGGTGATGAGCGGTGTGGTCTGTAACAGTAGAGGTTTCTCTACGCACTGTTTCGGGACTGAGTCTCAGTGTTGTGGCATGAGTCCCAATGTTCTGGCGTGCTGTTTCCATTGCTGTTGGGAGGAGTTCCTGCAGATGCTTGCACACAATCTGTCGGTCTTTACATTGTGGTATACTGCAGGTCACCCACGACGTGGGAGGTCTTGGATACTGTTAGTAACCTGAAAACCCTCTTGCAGTCGGTAGGTCATCTTCACGTGAACATTGAAATGATTGCCTACCCTCCGTGCATTCTGAACAACTTACAATCGTCCACATAATTGGTTCCTCGGATATCGTAAGTTGTGGCATGATGATTGTGTCAAAACAATAAAATATTTTATTGGTAACGTTGTTACGGCATGCGGGTGCATTTTCATTTTCACGAATCTCATACGGAACCTTCTACCATGTCTACCTTTTTGGGTTTGCCTGATCAGTATATATGCTTTATCATCAGAAAACATACTGATGTTGGTAATAACCGTCAGTTTGGATTGAAACACATGATAACAAAACAGTGCTGTCATAATATAATCACCATCTTGTTACATCAAAATATGGCATTTGGTTTTGAAATGCAAAGTTTCTTCTGTGTTTATATATTATTACACTATTTGTCTCACCTTCCATGGAGGTGTTTATATTAACTTGGCCGGGTCTTCCGCGCCCTTTTTCATTGACAGCTACTACGTCTATGGAATACGCTGTATCTGGGTTCAGGCCTGTTATGTTGTACTGTATGACGTGGGCGGTGTTTTCAATGTCAGCTTCGGTTATCGCCACAGTCATGTTTGTTTGACATTCGATCGCCGTCTCTGTCTGCGAAAACGACAATACCTACACAACTGACATATCAGAATTTAGCTGAGACCGTGTGTGCTGTCAAAGTTGTAGAATCCGATGTATGTTTGTTTATGGTTTGAGCAATGAAGAATGAAGAAAAACAATCATTATTGGAACTGTGCATGCAATTCACACTAAATACAAACATTTGGGATATCGAAAGAAATAAAAAAAGGGAAGGAAGGGGGTACATATTCTGCGGTGTTCACAGAGATCGTTCTAAAAAGAATGATGCGTGACAGAGTTGTGCTAAGATCATTAGTGGAAAGACGTCATACATGATATATGAACTTAGAGGCTTACGCCTTTCCTTTTAACTACTGACACATGAATGATGACACCACCTTTGCATAACTGGTTTAGCCATTCATTTTGCCGCTCTACTCTATGAAGTCTTCACTAAGCAGAACACATTATTTGATAAGGCAATGTGTATTATTTGAAACACGCATGTGTTGTGTGAAGTGTGGAACATTTATTTATCATGTGATGGGCGGTTCTAAATAAATCAACAGATACTTACAATGTTTACCATATCTCTGTTACATTCAGTGCAGTTGATAATAATCCGTTTTACACAGACTGGGTGAGTCCTCACGTCGACAATGTATTCATAGATATAGCCGTTCGGTTTGAGTGGTCTGCTCCATTCCACGGCGACTGAGCGTGACGTGTTGTCGAACAACTTCAGATTGTTAACTTTTTCGGCACCTGTGGGCAAAAGTAGTACTGTTTCTGTGGAAATCTATGATTTACATTATGTAAGTCTAGAATAGTATAAAACTGTTCGGCGATATCATGATATTGTTACAGATTTATTATGATTTCGATATGCTTATCGTATTGTTTATAAACAAATCTTATCGCTTCTGTTCTTATCGTACTTTTTTGTTAATAAATGTATTTGGCATTTCACCAAATGGTAACTACCACATATACATTTAATTGTGTAATTTTGAAGGTCTGATACTCACGAGGTGCCAGAACATGTATCACAGTAGTATAGGGTGAACTCTGGATGTTCCCACTCTGTGTTACTATGTTCAGGTCGTACGATACAGCTGAGACAACACCAGTGAAGACGACAGAGATGAGGCCCTGTCCAGTGTTGACAGGTCGATGTTGTTGGGTGTAGTTATCTCTATCCTGCCCACTTAGTGTCACAAGATACCTGTCTGCATCCCCTGCAGCCTTGGGGAACACAATGGTGATGTTTGGAGCGGCCCTGTAGGTTTGCATGTCCAGATCCAATACAGAAGCCGGCGCTGTAATGACGACAGTTGTCTTGTGATGACATTTGTGTCATCAATCACTTGATAGTTAATAACTGAATCTTGATGTGATGATGTCAGTGTTATAGATCTAAGATCACTATATGATTTCACCATATATGGAAATGTCTTTAGAAACGTTAAATTGTAACTCTTTTGAGCATTTAGTATCCTCCTAGAGTTTACCACCGACCCGCCCACTACATGTCTATGCAGTCCATATGTTTACCGTTCTACTCCTTATGTACCGTTCCCGGCTGGTGACACGGATATCACATATAAAACAGTTCCATTATGACGTCAGACACAGGGATCGAAGGGCAGGTAACTCCAACGTGTTAAAAACGGACGCAGGAAATACTGTATTTGTCGTTGTGTTTTGCAATCGTCTGCTGTCCACTAACAGCGTCCTACTTGTAATAAAATAAGTGACACAAGACTGTATATAATGGGCGAAGTCTCTAAACTCACGAGTAACTCTGACGGAATAGCGGGATATAAAGAAAGCTTTCTACACTTTGAGTCAGTTTTGAAACGACTGCCTGATCCATCACTTTTTGAATATGTTATGACCTGTCCGAATTATGGTGCAAAAGATTTTTAAATAAGGTTCGGTGTTTAGAATAGATGCATGACTGCAGTTTTCGTTATGTTTTTGGCATGATGTAATCTATCAAAATAAACAGTCCTCAAGACACAGTGTTAGCTGCTTAATGTAAAAACATAATATGGTTCCTGGCGTTCACCTTTACCCATATGTACACAATTTGTGAGGTGAGGTCATATTGAAATACTTGTAGTTACTGTGTATAGATGACATACATGCACTAAACGACACTCTTGTAAGGTCCAGTGTAGTGTCATAACCTCATCAGCCATATAAGAAGACAATATTTATGTTGAGAAATTAAAACTGCCATCTTGATTTTATTCAAATACTCATTTACCGAATAGAATAATAAAAAATTTGGTTGGTGGATTTTACTCTCCACAAAACCAGTAAACAGACTGTCGTATCATTGGGGTGTCTGGGTAAGACTTGGTCCTGAATACCGATTTACAGTGCTGGGCAACAAACACGTCTCCCTTTGTAATTTACATGCACATCTAATTAACAGGCTTATACCGATTTTGCTGATCCATTCGCGAACTACATACATTCACAGATTCAATAAACTGTGTAGACTGTATGAACATCAGTGAGTGGGTGAGGAGCGATTTAACATCATATCGGCAATATATCAGCCTTATCGTGACTAATTCAAGTTGTAGATCAAACCTTAATTATAAACATCTGTAAACGAAGGACAATAAAACAACTGTATTATCACATATAAATATGTAAAACTAGTAATACATCTAAAACAGTTTAACTATAGAAGACAATATGAAACCAGCCAGTAGATCGCCAATATGTGACTGTCGATCATCATAGTGTGAACATCAGAACATTGTGTGGTATGTCAACAGTGTAACTGGTTTTGCTCATCCAAAACTGCTCTAACATTATCTATATTCTAACCCACACTTCAAAATCAAGATTATCGTTTCGAGTTGAAAAGAATACATCTCTTCTGAAAGTACATACAGTTTAGGATGACATGGTGATAGTAATTATTAGCAAATTATTACATTTTGTACACTCTGTTGATATTCTGGTACCTGCAATGTGCAGACCTGTGCCAGTTACAATCGGACACCTGACTTGACGGACAATATTCATAGACATACATGTAAATTCAGTGTGGCATCAAAAGGTTTCAATGTTATAATTTTTGTAAGATCCAAGTAAACTTTTGCTCATCTGTGAGGAATCATCTTACATACAATTATATGTTTCTGTTTAATTTTGCTTTGCTTATTTATAGAATGGCAACAATTTAATCAACTTATGTACAGTGCCGTGAACTATAAAATTCGGCCTATGGGATTGTGCATTGTGGAACTATACGTAAGTTGATAAACGTAATATCATTAGTTAAATAGTGGTCGGAAAAGTAAACTGCAATTGTATACACACAGCAGAGTTGATTCCACATTTGCCTGTCAAAGTTTACAAAGATCCATCATAAATTCATTTCATGAAAATTATTTATGCTACACTGAAATAAGCACATGGAAATTACATCAAGTGGCCGAAAATAACTGGCACGAGTCTGCAGATATCGCTTGATCTCACACATGCGACAGTTACGGTGGGAGACAGTTGGCACAAGGATAAATAAATGAACCCTATATCGTTATGTAACTAAAGCTTCTTTTTCCGTTCGGCAAATTACATTCGGTGTCTTTCTCACTTTGTGAATGAGAAGAAAATCCGTCTTGTGGTTTTGATCGGCCTGAGATATTTTTAAGACATTGCTTTTGTACATGCTTTGTAATGGCAAATGCCTTCCTTATAAAACCAGTTTCATACTTGTGCCAGATTCAAGTCATTCCGTGCGTAAGTGGGCTTTTTGATAAAGACTGAATAAGAACAAGAGGATTGTGTTTGTTGGATCTACTGTTGAGATCATTGCTTGACAGTTATTGTGGCAGTGAATATGATACTTTTGTTTCGTTGTGGTCAATTGTCACTTACATTTTATGCTGGTGTAAATACACTCCGTTAATTACGGCATCATTGTCAACCAAATGCAAACGAACAGAAGAACGCTAAAGTGTCCAGTACATACTTGTTCGGTTTGGAGCTGCAGATAGGGTATCAGTCATCTCATCTCGTCCTTGTAGGTAGGTAACCCTTGTCTTCACGGTCACATTGTACAGTCTCCCTGGCGTCAGACCTGTGATGGGCGTGGTCATGATGTCTCTCCCGACACTGATTGGATTAATGTCCTTAGGTGTGAACGAGACCAAGTACCCCATAACGACGTTGTTAGATGGAGCTGTCCAGGTTACTGTCATAGTAGTTGTGTTTTGTACGTCGGCCGTCACAGTGGTAGGCTTGAGTTGGTTGACTGAATTGACACGAACAGAAACGAAACACATCAATACAGGAAACATCTTTCATGAATGAGAACTTGGTGGATTCCATCACTGTATATTAGGCAGGGAGAGACTGTGAGACGAGCATATTTTCAACATTGTCACACCAAGTGATGGAGGTGTGAAATGCAAATGTCTGACTGATTTCACACATGATAGACAATATCTAATACAAAGTATCCCATTCTTATCAGCATCGGTAACATTTCTAGTGCCCATACCATACCCATATATGCTTGTGTAATGGAGACATTCAAGCAATTTGTGTAGCTGTTACAACAGTAACATATGCAGTTAGTGAGGTTTGAGAAATGGACTTATTGCGGAAATATCGCCACAACAAAAAAGTCGTTATTACGCAATTCGATCACTGTGAGGGTGAATGAAAAATATTCACACTGCTCTAGTATTGTAGACTGACGATGTCACAATGTCTGGAGTCGTGATTATTATGCGTGTTTATCGTATCATTTACTTTTAGATGTTCCGACGGGGGTCGATTGAATATTGTTACTTCATATATAACTTAGCCATGTTCGTCCAGAAAACTGCAATATAAGTTGATGAAAGTACTGAGTGACATCGGTCGATTTTCGACTAAGAGAGAAACATCCGATCATGGACAATAAAATGACCGAAATATGCTGAAGGTAGCTCCTGGCATGGCATACCCATTTCGGGACCATGACGCTAAAGGGTTTGACGAATGTACATGAAGATAATAATTCGTCCTGAGGTTAACATGGAGGGCTAACTACCCCATAAGACCTGAATGGACGGTGGACAAGCATTTATCATACCTAGCTGCATATTGCAGGTGCAACATACACATACATGCTCTCATCAGATTTGGTCAGAATACTACTGTGCCGAATTAGAAATGAGCCAGTCAGAATCCGAAATTCACGTGTAAGGTTCCATAGACATCCATATAAACCACTTACTGCTGACACAGGCTGTACTTCGGTAGAATCTCGGATCACAGCGACATCTACCGCTGTAACAGTTGGCACTGGCATCGTAACACAGACCTTTTTGTGTGCAGGCTTCGTTGTAGCCAATCCCTGAAAACATTGAGTGTAAGTCTGCAGAGATAGCCGGTAATATGGCGTAATAGTGATGAAAGAATAGAAAAGATATTTTCGTTATGAATGTGACATTGATGAAGTATATATCAACGTTTCTTGAAGACAAAGGACTCGAGACGTTTGTGAAACCAACACGTAATTAATCAGTTCGTATGGCTTATTAGCAGAATAAAAGTCATATATGTAATCATATACATTGGAACCTACATCCGATATATTGTCTACTGAGGACTTGATTTATTCCCCGCATCTATGCCATGTAAAGATTTTCTACCAACATGGCATTAACATGGCTGAAGTTGACACAATTTCCAGATTTAGTATATACAGCTACTAGTTTGATCACATACTCAAGTTGATGTCCATAGATTTCCGCATTGTGTCTTAACATGGGTGAATGAACTTACCTTGTATGCATTTTTAATAATCATGGTTATAGTTCGTGTCGCTGAAGGTTTATATAGTTTTCAGTAACACGTATGAGAAACATTTAGATAATGCAGCGTTCACGCTTACTGTGTCACGACATAAGCACGTGTTTGTCAGTGGGTGTCTGTAGGTAATGATATCTAGTGACACCCCTAACCTGACACCGACATAAACACATGCAAGAACAAGGTAAGTGTTAACTTTTCACTGTGAACTCTGGTAAAACAACGTCTGAACAGGAGTGGCGTGACAACAACAGCCGCTAAATAAACATTATGTAGTTCCGATCCCTATTCAACACCAGAAGCTTTTAGCCCAGGATCAGACCGGGAGGAAAACGAGATAATACATGTTTAAAGCAAAAGAGCCATGTCAGCGGACATACTCCAGTGATGCTGTATGTTAGAATGAAATAATGATTGGAATATAAGATGGAAATAGGTGAACTTAGTGTTCTTTTGAACATATTCATATTCATATTCACCAAACGCATAACGGTATACCTCAGTATTGTTGGGTGTAATTGTATTTGTCTCCCTTCATTCTGTTTGTGTGATTTATAAAACTTTACATATAAATTCTAATGTAATGTAATGCATAATTGATATAGTTCAGTGTTACGTACATGTTAAAGTACACCACAAAGTAAGACTTTAATAAAATATCTTGCTTAAGTCAACATCGTGATGAACTAGTTGCAGGTGTAAAATGAAGACTGCAATAGAAATAATTAAATATGAGCGAGGACAACAGATGCCATATGTGCATATGTACACTTGCTCAAAGGTTAAAAAGTTACACCTACCATAATTAAGCAACTACATATGATGTGAGTTGCAATGCTAAAACATTCGCCTGAACCTCTAATTATAAAACAGAACAACAAAAAGAGATCACACCAAAAACACTAAAACTCGGTGTTACAGTTTTGATTTTCTTCAGATGGCTACGTTAACGATTGGTTTTTGAAGATTACTAATGACGGTTTCATTAAGACGCGTACGTGAATGACTTTTCACCAATAAATTGTCGCAAACAGAATTCAGGAAATCAAAAGGATTTCCTATTGACTTTTAAGTAATACTGGCACAACTGTCTGGTTGTGAATACAAGAAGCCTTTAAGTCAGTAGTTATGTCTTTGTGGGGTAATACTAGATGATAGAACTACTGGAGTGAGTGAAACCCCTCGGCCCGATTTCCATACCAATGTGCGAGCTTTCACTCATAGGTTTTGAGTATTTCTGATATGCAAAAACAGCACATACAAATCTTGAAGTAATAAACTTAATAACGAATCAAGTTGAGACAATAATGACAGGGAAAAGTGTAACTTAGGTACTTGTTGTAAATGTCTTTGGGTCCGAGGTAATCGTCTGACTCCTGCCGTACTGTGTGATTGTGTGCATAACTGTGACATTGTATGTTGTTCCTGGAGACAGGGACCGGATATCGTAGTTCTTCTGGTTTGCAGGAACAGATGGTGGAGATGCTGGAGTTCCTGGAGACCACGTTACTGTATAGGTGGATGTGTACCCACCGGTGGCATCGATGTTGGTCCAGCTGATGTAAGTATTAGTTGTTCCTGTAGATGGTGGATCTGTGATGACTGGTTTTAGTGGACGAACTGAAAATAATTATGTTTACATCACTGACAAAAATGCCCACACTATCATGACGGACAATGATACACTAATGCTCCAAAGTATGTAAATATATTTCATAGTAAATAGGCGAATATCACTGAATGTGTCATTATTTTGTATGAATTATGTTTTGAAAAGTACTTGTATATTGGCTAACGACCATAAACATGAATAAACACACACACATGACTGGACATTCACTTTCAACAATGGTATGAATGATAAATGTATTCTCAGTCCCCTGTCACATATATTATTGCACCTACATCGTCATGAGTATTTTCCTGACTCTTATAATCTCTGATCCCTTGACAGCACGTTTTGCAGGTGCCTCAACCAAAAGACATGGCATTACGAACGTAATTCACCTACAGAGGACCGTCTTTTATTCATTTGGGAATTTTGTCATTGGCGTGTTAAATAAACAAAGATGTGAAAGCAACATAAAGAAATGTTATAAAGATGAAATACACGTTTATCCCCCAAAAAGTCCAATTTAAGGAAATATTGTAAAAGGATACCCGGTGTTGTCTATCCTTATAAACGGGTAACATTTTTTTTATATTACATGGATGCATCCCTAAAACCTGAAAACCCAACAACACTCACAGGGTCATCCATATATCTGTGGCCTATTTTGAATACTCCCACAGATGTCTTTTACTATTATACTGTACTATTATTCACATACGACAACATTCATGCACAAAGAATTCACTGAACATGGCTGCTTCATCGATAACATAACATAATATAACATCCTCTTACTGCATTTAGCATCACACTATTTTAACAGGCCTACTAAGACGCATGCGCCGTCAAGCATACAGCATTACAAAGATGCACTGCATTTAAAAAAACAAACGAAACTGCAGTAGATAATGTTAAAACAGACGCCAAAACACACACAAATACAGCGTGCATGCAAATGTAGTAAAATATTTAAAGAGTATTAACTTCTTCTACGAGTACTGATATAGATATAATCTAAAGAAAACATGACAAATCTTCTCATCTCATTGTTCTCATCGTTCTTGCGTCAAATTTTCAAACAAAAGGCGTCAGTGCAAAAGTATCCTTAGAGGTCCTGATTATTCTCAGACACGGATTCCATTTGGTGTACAGTAAGAAATAGCTAAGTGTACCACTGAAAACAAGAAATGACATCAAGTACTTATCGACCCTCACAGTAGCACTCGTTATTCACATACTTTTCCTGCAATGGTATGTTTTTATTAGAGATGGGTATTGCAGACAATTTTCATAGTGCGATACATTGCAGTGTAAAAGCATACAGTATGGTTCAAAATTATTGAGAATAGCTAAAGCATTTCATATTATTAAACGAGAACAAATCAGATAAAATTGAATGTATTGTGAAAGTGAACTGACCTTTTCATGTTGTGTAGGTAACAATTTAATATTTTATCAAGTCTCCTTGAGCTTCACGGCACAGTCTAAGACGGGTAGGCATACTTCCTATCAGAGAGGTTAGTGTCTCGTGAGTTATGCTGTCCCAGTATCGGACCACTTCTCTCTTCATGTCTTCAATTTTTGTCAACCCCTTTTGATTCACACATTCCTTCATCATCCCCCAAATGTTCTCAATGGGATTTAAGTCAGGACTATATGCAGGAAATGGTAATGCAGTCACATTTTTCTCCTGAAACCACTGCTTGGCATGTTTTGCGGTGTGTTTAGGATCATTATCTTGCTGCAAAATCCAGTCATTTCCATAAAACACATGTGCACTTGGAAGGAGAAAATTATCTAATATGTTAGTGTAGCGTTGACTTGTCAGATTTCCCTCAAACACACACAGCGGGGTCGTTCCTAATAAGGATATCCCTCCCCATACATTAAACTGTGGGCTGTATTTAGGTCGTCGATACAACGGTGCTGACACAGACTTTGTCCATATTTTCACATTATTGGGATATACCCATATTGAGCTTTCATCAGTAAAAATCACATTTTCCCAGTCAAAGTTTTCATGTGCCAAGCACCACTCAACACGCCTGTCTTTATGTTCTTGTTTCATGAGAGGAGAAGGAATTCCAGTCTTTTTCTCCCATCCAAGATCAATCAAATTTCTTCTAACTGTAGATTTTGATACAACTGTTGATCCCCTTTCTATCATTTCATACCTGATGTTGGAGATGCTTGCCCTTTGCTTTTTAGACGCTAAAATTCCCAGCCGGACGCGATCTGAGAAGTCCAATTTTCTGGGTCTCCCTGCTCCTTTCTGGTGCCCAAAATCCTTTCCCTCTTTAAAATTCTTCCTAATCCTATACACAGTAGAAAGAGGAGTTCCTGTTCTCTCTGCCAATGTATTTACATCATCAATTCCTTGATTACACAACTGAAAAATCAACCTTCTTTTATCTTCAGCAGACATTGTTGACAGTGCTGAGGAAAATGACGTCTGCTACAAATTCAGGGGAGGTAACTCTAATTGTACTATACTCAGTAGGCCAAGATGAGTTACCTCCCTTATACCATTACTTAGTTTTAAGTATCAGTGAATCAGCTGAGGTGTTAGGATAGCTCAAAGTAAGAAGAAAAATTCTCAATAATTATGAACCAGACTACATAAGGAAATATGTATTGCAATATATTGCAAGAATATTTTAAAGAAAACAACTACTTCTGATCGATAAATGCTTGATTTGTAAAGTAAAAACACAAAACAATCACCAAGCTTGATCAAGCTGTAACAAAAACCTTTGATTCATGACAAAATAATATATAAATAATATTTGACACAAATGTAACCGGGAAAAGAACAATTTAATATGAACACATTGGTTACTAATTTGAACTGGTTTCTGTACTCTCAAAAAAGCCCCGAGAATTTAGACAACTTGACCTAGTCAGAACATTTCAAATATCAATGTTCTTTAATTGATAGAAGTCTCCATTTTACAACAAAAGCATAACAAAAACGGAAATTGCCGAAGATCTACGAGTGTTACTATTTTTTCCAAATGCATGTCAGAATACCAGTTTTCGCTCAGCGTATCGCAATGCGTATCGTTTTCGCGTCTGGACCGGTAAATACAGGTACACCGGTTATATTGCACAGCCTTATCATTTATAGCCATGCAGCACCATTGTCATCCTTCTACGCTGGTCTGTAAACAAACCAGACAATAAAGTGATCGATGTTGTGTAGAAATGTTGATATCCCGATACATATGTGTAAAAAATGCATTCATTTCACCACAAAGACGATTTCTTTTATCGTCAAGTCAGCATAGATAACTGTCCCTGGAAGAAAGGTACGCAAATATGTGTTGACGTAGACATGGGAAACTGATTAACAGGTTAATACATTTATAAAGTGTGTATTTGTGAGTTAACCTCGTTCATGGGGTCTGCTGCGCTACGCTTCAACACTGACCCCGGCAGAGACTACCGAACGGCAGTCAGTGGCGACCTACACTGTGAAGCTATATGCCATATATTTTCTATGGAAAGAAAAACCGAGATCGGGCGGGTACAATTTTTTTCTTACAAAAAGGGCCATCGTTGTTCTTAGTGCACGAAAACAACAACGTTATTTAAGCAGTTTCGAGACACGAAAGTCGACGTTACATGATCGAAATAAAAATAACAGACACCCCATTTTCAACACCAACACGTGAATTGATACTCGATATGTTTTGTCAGCTCGCTAATGTTATGACATCGTAAACATAAAACATTGTTGACATTCGGTAGGCACTGCCGAGGTCAGGGTCGAAGCGTAGCGTAGAAGATCCAGGGATCCACATGGTTGTGAGTTGTACTGGGTGGACGTGCACTTAAGGTCTCATAGAAATGGGGAAATATATAAGCGCACTATATGGTGAAGTATGGCACCATTATTGAGTCACGTATTATCGCCAGAGGACATTGAAAGAATATGTTTAGAATTGTATCAACATTCTGCGGAAACGTTATGACAATGAGGGACATCAACATATTGTTTACGAAAAAGAATCGAATCTTTTGTTAGAGGGTCTGGTATTTCCAGAGGCGATACGTGGACATTTTTAGAGCATGTCAAGAAGAAAGAACCAAACTGCCTTTAAATACAATTAGGTTTAAAGCAGCTCCAGCGCTTATTTGATCGGAATTAAGGCCCGAAATTATTCGAGAATTCGACGTTCACCACTTTAGTGAAACCCACGAGCACGCGTACAGTGCTGAATATTTCAGAAACGTAAATATTATGTGGCTTATCCAAGGGACACAACTCTTCCTCGTGCATTACGGCACCTAAGGCAAACGGAAGTTGAAAACGTGTTCTTGGCAACAGTCATAGTATAAGTTATTTGAGGGGACACTGAACGTTGAATCCTGTCCTGTATTTTGTTAAGACTGACTTGTAGACAATCGCTTGTCACAGATATGTAATTTCATATAACGCAGACCGCCACTAAGCGAACAACGACCATCCGACGAAACAGATCTGGTGCAGAACACACACGCCGAGAAACCACACGAACTGATCACCGAAAGTTACTTCTGAATAAGGGTTAACAATCCGAAAATGTACCGTGATTTAAAGAAAAAATGTCAAACTCAAACTCACATAAACGCAGATGAAATCAGGAAGAAAATGAGAAGCTAAACTATACCTGTTGTTTGTCTGTTGCTGCTGTCGATATCGCATGAGATTGCAGTTCAAAAGTGTTCTGACTTGTCTTTTGCATTGTAGATATAGTGGAGACTACTATGAACGACATATACCCAGTAAAATATATAAACAGACTGTATAACGACTGTGAGATGATCTATGTGCAAAACAAAACGTTCACGTCAGATTTCACTTTATTAGATCAAACGGAATGACAGATCACAATATATTGTGTACATGTCTTAAAGGTTTCAGTTATCTCTCCGTAGATTTCAGGGATAGATTAAATCTGTAGTGAGTATAGGGAAAAATGGTAGTCTTTATAGACAGGCATTTTGGTGAAAAAGTCAGGCATTTCCATATCTACAGTACTCGTGGATCGGGGTGGAAGTGTAGTCGGGAGGGGGGGGGGGGGGTGAATAGTTTGGTCGTTATGTAGGTTCGTTACGCAAATTCCTGATGTCCTCCACCTTGATATCGCTACAAGCAGCGTAAAACCATATACCTACACTCACTCAGTATTTCACACAAGAGCGAATCGTAGAAACGGTTCACTCCCAAGTGTGAGATGGCCCAGTTATCGACAGACCAGTCAAGTGTGACCTGTGTAGTGAGTGAGTGAGTTAATATTTAAGGTCACATCGGCAACATCTCAGCCATATCGTGACGAGAACAGTTAATACTGAAATGAAACACATGTCTATTATAAAAACCGTCAACGAAGGACACTAAAAAACTAGAATATCACAGAGTAGAATATAAAACTAGTAACTATACCTAAAACAATTTATCTATAGAGGACAATACAATATAAAAATGGGCTATAGACTGCTAACAACTGAAGGTAGATCACCATACTAGGGACCATGGAGACTTACAGTGCCTTTGCTACCTGCATGGACCCTAGTTGGATTTACAACATCCCCTCAGCTGTTAGCAATTTGGATATATCTAGACTGGACTGTATATATATATATCTGGACTGACAGCCCAAGTAGGCGTAGTGACCTGTGTAAGAGCCTGGACAAATTAATGAGCTGCTCCAAACTTTGAAGAGAGTAGACTACTCCCCGCTCTCAACTTTGTTCTGTTAACTGTTCTCAACCAGACAGTTCATTGTTTTACTATGTACAGTCTGACTATTAGGGCGTGTGACAAATTGGAAGATACCGTAGAAACCCACCCAAAAAGCCGCTTACGACGCTAATGCACAGCGAGACCAAAAATGTCCCAGATTGTCCAGAGGAAATACTTCGCTTTTTGAGTCATGTTTTCAGGATCTGAGCCGTTCTCACCCTTGGATTGTGTAGCAAGACTACTGAAATTTTCCCTTTGTCAATTTTACTTGAAGGATTCCTTACATTTCGAGTTGTCCGTCAACACACAAAATAAAAGAGTGTGGGTGAATGAGTTTAGTTTTACACCGCTATTAGCAATATTCCAAGTACACCACGAAGAGGGACGCCACAAATGGTCTACACATTTTGTTACGAGTGTGTATTGTCTGTATATTTCGTTATTAATTAAGTAGTCATTTTTATTTGGTCACACTGTTTAGTGTTTTGAATATTAAATACGATGGGTCACATTTCGTTTTAATAGCTGGTCAACACTTTTAGGATTCTGGTTTTCCGGAATTTATCTGCTCCTAGTTTTCTATATGTATACTTCCGGGAGACTTATTCGAGGGCATTCTACAGTGTTGACGATGTTTGTTTGTGCCCGAACTTTCGGGAAATGGCTAAATATATATAAACATGCTGGTTGCCTTGCTGCGGGACGGACATTTCTGGAGTTTATATCATCTGCATCCGTCAACGCCTAAATCTACATCATTCGCTGTCAGACAGATCGCTGTGTTTACATTCTGCATCTAGTTGATTACCTCACGTACTGAGACTTTGGTGGGTTTGATATATTATATTTTTGTGACCCATTGACTTAGATTTTGTCTCTCTTGAATTGTATTTGTAATCAGCATTGTGAAATTGACTTGTGACTTTGTATACCTTGCTTTCGTTCCTAAATAATAATATCTGAATATTTTAAACTTTTCTTTGTTCTGTTTTGCTGGTTCACAGGGGATTTCTTACATCGTTTGTCATGGTAAATTAGCTTTAACCGCTAGGCTACGCAACAGCCACACAGAAAATGATATCTTTATAGAACATTAGTAATGTGCCTATATGCGATGATAAATCATGTCGGTATGCAAAGATTATGTGAAGAACCTGAGCAGATATCTTTTGGATAATTACATGAATGTCAGAAAAATGATGATCAGCATATTAGATGTTGTTCACAGTGGCAAAACCTTATAAAGCATGTATACTTAAATGAAACCTTATAAATGTCGACAGCTAAAAGTAGGAACTCGCCATTCTCCAACAAGATACTTACTGTCCGTGCACATATCTGCTGACTTATACATCCCATCTTTACAAAGGCACTTCTTGTTTGACTCTGTAGTCTGTATACACTGAATGTTGTCGTCTGCAGTGTTACACTCGGGTTGGTTACTGCATACACTCCCGAAGACTGGATCTGAAAGTAACATGATGGTAGTACAGAACTGTCAGACAGCATAATGTGTCCCACCACCCACCATTAAACAGTCATCATACTATCTAATCTAAATACTAAATTCGTTTGGCCTGATACAGCGTTGAACAATGACTGATTTCTAAGACGTGTATGACCTTGGAGAAGCACATGAACATATGGCACAAACACGCGTACATGGTCGGATATCACAGGGATTCGATCTCATAGTCCTAGGAGTGCAATTCTGCGCCCCCAGTTGTGAGACTTTAGACGACCGTGTATATGTGGACCGTGCGACGTGTACCAACACGAAACTATTTAGAGGATGATAAGCAATATCCTGCTGAAAGCAGACATTTTAACCACATATGGTCCTTCATATGTTTACATGCATGACAGATCATAGTGCTATACACCTGTATTATAATCTCCAAGATATCTGTACAAGTCAACGTTGTGTGACTGAGTTACTTAGTATTTCCGGAGTCACTGACAGGAGAATTTCAAGAATATGCCTTTAAGTGACCCAATGCCTTACCCATTCACGAGCACGCCTTGTTTGATTTAAATGCCAACGTACAAGAGTGTTACGGTCAGTTGTGGAGTATTTCTGGTAAGGAAAAAATAGAGCATATTCAAGTCTTTAGGTGATACACCTAGTACTAACTGGTTTAGTTGTGACAATAATGACTGTGAATGTAACGTAAGTACTTGTTGTAAATGTCCTTTGGTCTGAGGTAATCGTTTGACTCCTGTTGTACTGTGTGACGATGTGTTGAACTGTGACAATGTATGCTGTTCCTGGAGACAGGGGCTGGATGTTGTAGCTCTTCGGGTTTGCAGGAGCAGGTGCTGGAGAACCTGGAGTTCCTGGAGACCACGTTACTGTATAGCTGGATGTGTACCCTCCAGTGGCATCGGCATTGTTCCAGTTTATGACAATATTACGTGTTCCTATAGTTGTTGGATCTGTGATGACTGGTTTTAGGACGTTTACTGAAAGTATACATATTAACATTGGTAAATGAAAGCAGACTCTTGACATCGAGCATAATAAACATCTTCAAGATTATTGGCTAAAGTCAATGCAAGTATTTCTTAGTATAATGATAATGATATTTATTACCATCGGTATCATGAATTTTCTGAATTTTAGAATCGAGGTAAGATATTGTATTGGTGAGAGTTTCTTAATTGTGTCATAATGCTACGTTTAGTACAAATCCTCAGACCTTTGTCAAACAAAAGTAAAGTACTGCAGCACTGCACAGACATATATGCATCTAATATGGATTTACAAAGACAGCGTTTGCATGAATGGGATTAACAGCAACATCAATGGGTATTTGTGATCCACATAGTAAAACAACGTCAATCAGACCAGAGTGTAACAGAGCTAAGACCTGGTGCGGACGCGAGTATAAGTTCTGTGGAGGGGCAGTATAATCAGACAAAACTATTTTTAACAAACCAAATAATTTACAAATCAAAATGTATGTTGAAAAACAGTAGCAAAAAATAAAAGCTCCATGGCTCAATTTATAACAGATATCGTTTTAAAATCGAAATATTATTAAACAAAAGCGATTCAAGCTCATTTTGGAGACTATCAGAAAGACATTGACGCAGATTTGACCCTGCCAATATTCCTTTTGCATGTATCAAGAACTTAATGCCGAAAAGGAAAATCATACCGTTTGATGACCCCATTGATCTTGCACTAATCTTGACATGAATGATGTAATAATATTCTGAACACTGGCATAAGTGAACATGAAATTACATGTGCCATGCGACTGCTAAGTGATAGAATGAGTGAGTGAGTTAAGGTTTTAAATCACACCAGCAATATTTCAGCCATATCGTGACTAAAACAAGTTATATATTTATAATGATTAGAAGTAAACTATAAACACTTGTCAACGAAGGACAGTAAAATAACTAGACTATCACAGATGTATATTTTCGAACTAAAATTGAACTTTAACACAGTTTAATCATAGATGACAGGACAAAATTTCAGAGGCTATAATTCTCCAACGACTGAAGGTAGATCACCATACTAGGGACGCTAAGTTATAGAAAGGCATGAGACCAGAAAAAAAAACACGGTTAATGAATACACGTTTTTTTCTTTTGTGTTTCAGACTATGAATCAAATATTTGATAAAGGGATTTTCCCTGAACAATGGTTGAATGGTATACATCCCTTATCTACAAACGAAAAGGAAATACACAAGACGCTGGACATTTCCGGGACACAAGTATTGTAGTTACCTTTGAAAATTATTCACCAGTTTAAACGAGTGTACTGAAGTAATTAAATTTTATGAGAATCACATTCAAGTTGTTGGCACTAAACAAATGGCTTGATTGTTTTTTTTCAGAAAGCTGGCTATGTTTGGCGCATACGTTTATGGAAAACGCTCTTAGCACACAGTACTGATGGCAACTCAATCGAATTATTGTTAACATTAGTACGATGGCAATCGTTTACGTGTGTGCTCAAATGATGTATGCTCTAAACGGTTTCCATGCCTTATTTTCAAGACTTGGAACCGCCTTAAAATTCTGCAAAATGTCCTAATCACTCTGCGGACGCTTAGATATGTCTGTTGTATTAATTGCGCTACTTTATGCCTTAAAATTATTACTTCTGTATCATCAAAACATTTTTCAAATGAAATGGCAATCAAGAATAGACAATCTGTGGCAGCCGTTTTCAGTAGAACTGGCCATAGATTTTACTGGCTAAGTCATGTACATGCTGTCATTCTGTGTATGATTAACTGTATATGTGTGCCTCGATTATCGATGCCTGAGCGTACTGTGCTGTTCTTTGAACATACAGCGGTCATATAGCGGTCTTTGGTCATAAAGCGTGATCACCTACATCTACATTGGAATGAAATCACACAGACATTTCTATAACGGAAAGTGCATAAAAATATCATACAGGAAGAACCTATTATGGTATCGCTCAGGAACGATGGGGTTGTCTGATTCAGACTCGATGTTTTTGCAGACCACCGCCATTGAGGTGATGACGTGAAATGCATATTCAGACCAAGGTCAAAGTCGAACCACGGCTTGTGGTTGGGCAATGCGTATAGTGACATAGTTCAGTGGATTCAAATGAACAGCAATGGGCATCATATAATCCAGTGACTGAAGCCAGCTGACCAAAGCTTGTTTCATGAGGTTAGCCACAATTGGCCTCTTCTAACATCTGCACCTGGGCACTTTCCTAAGGTATTTTCCCGAAATGTAGGATCGTTTCGTTTGAGTGGGTGACTTAATATTTAACGTCACATCGGCAATATTTCAGCCATATTGTGACGAGAACATATATGACACTAAAATGGAATATATGTATATTATAAAACCCTGTCGACGAAAGACAACTAATAGCACAATTTGGACAATACAATGTAAAACAGGTTATAGATCATCAACAACTGACAGTATTTTCGATATCTGCATGGATCCTAGCTGGATTGACACCGCTCCTTCTGTCGCTAGCGATTATTAAAATATTAAGCCAATATTAAAGTTACAAATATACTACGATTAAAAGTATGTAAAATAGACCTTGGATTGTAGGGACTCACGTATCCTCTCAGGACGACAATAGTTTTATGATACTTCAATCCCCTTTGAGGGCACAGACACTAGCAATCTAAACTACCAATCAATAAAATACATCTCTTTACACAACATATTATTCAAGACCCATCCATGAAATCAATTATTTAAAAAAAACACTAATTAAATGAGAACTAACAGTGGTAACAAATATTCTCGTCGCATCGTCGCATGATGACCTCTTCAAATCTGGACTGGCAACTCATACTTGTCTTTTGAAAACTCCTGGCTTGGTTATAGTGCGTTCTGTGACAACGACTTGACCAGAAGGCACGACTGAGCGATGCATTCGAGTTCCTGCTGATCTTGTGTAATTTGGAAATAGTTGACCTCAGGGCTACAGGAAGGGGTTGGGGAACTGTACACCTGAGCATTAATTCAGCACGATCTGCTCAACACACTATCTCAAAAGCTGTGGGTTGCATGTTCACGTGCTGAGAATGAGCCAAATACATCGGACACACGCATGCACGCAAGCACGCACGCACGCACGCACGCACGCACGCACGCACTGTATATATGAAGTTTCTTCTTGCAAAAAATCCTTTATATTTCCACAAGATCTTCCGCCGTTCAAAGGCTCTAGGGTAGAAGTAGTCATGGGTAACAGAAGGGTTGCGTTTGTTACGTCATTGTGTTTTTGCCATAGTTTTGTCATAGTTAGGAACAATAGTGGTGAGCATGTATCCATTATGGTTTCAGTGCCTAAATATATACTGAACTACATTAGGATACAAAATTATACTTTTGAATTGAGCTTAGGTTTAAACAGCCTCATGAACAATTGTTCTTTTTCCACTCGTTTATCATTGTTAAGCAATTGAGAAAAAAAACCCGGAAAGGTGGTAAACTGGTCATTTCTGTATTCATCAATGTGTTTGCTTACATTTATACATCGCACATCCGCATCTCGGATTTATTATCTGTGTGCAGTGACTCGGCCCTTTAGTTTGCATTCCAGTTTCTCCAACCATAATGTTCGCCACGTCCCACACGTGTTAAAACATATAGGACATGTTTGCTGCGGCAGTTCATGTTGGTTTTGATAGTAATTAGTTTGTCTTTATAAAATGCAAATTTGCAGTCTTCGGTTATGTTTGAACAAGTTCCACATCGAGATGTGTGACATTTTGTTGCACTGACAGTGTTTATGTCTTATGAATATTTAGGTGGACAAAGGATTTGTTTTAGTTTTTAGGCCACCTAGTGCTACGTATAAATTTAGTCTTGGATAAACCTTTTTTTCATAATATCATTTTTATGCAAAATTGGAAGATTCGCTTTTATAATGGGCATAATTACACAGTTATTAGGGTTGAAAGTACAAACAGATGACAGAATGTCCACCTCTCTATTTGTTTCTTTTATTTTCAAAAGTGTCTCTCTTGGAAATTTTACTGCTTTATGAACATCATTATATCTCTTCACTTTTTTCTAATCTAACATTTCTTGTGTACACATTCGAAGCAATAGTACATACTTTTCTTGCCATTGCATATGGAATATCTATTTTTGTGTGCCGCGGGTGATATGAATTGAATTGCAGGTATTGATGCGTGTCCGTCAGTAGTAAATATCCGTTTTCAGTTCGTTGCCTTGCTTTATAACTTTTACGTCCAAAAATGAAATCTCATTTTGGTCGAATTCCATAGTGAAAGAAATTCAAAGGAGGATCAAGAATATTCCAAAAATGATGCAAATCTCCCACATTTGTAATCCAAATGAGAAAACAATTGTCTAGATATCTTCTCCGTGTGTCTTCATGTTTTGCTGTCTTGTCATCCATCGAATTTGCTACTTTGGAATCTAAAAATTCTTCTTCTACATATCCAATCACCAGAGTAGCGTATAATGGTGTTACTTTTGTTTCCATGGCTTTACCGTTTCTTTGCTTACGAAACTTGTTGTTGAAATGAAAGGTGTTGTTTTCCAGAATGCATTTCAATGATTCCATGATGAACGTATTTGGGAAATTGCAGTCAACGGCATCAGGGTGCTTATTTAGCCTATACTGCTCCGCTTCAAGTCCTAGATCATGAGGTATATTAATATACAGATGTTTCACGACAAAGGCAATGGATACATGTGTTACTACAATTTGCCGCGGTGTTATTACAATTTGCCGCAGTTTATTACATTTTGCCGCGTTATTACAATTTGCGTCGTAACAACATGTTCACCACTATTGTTCCTATGACGTCAAAAGCATGATGACGTCACACGTCACAAGGGACATGTGATGTTTAGGTGCCGTCTATCAGATAGACAATACATTTATGGACTGTTGAATTTAAGAATGACATGACGTGATGAGGTTATAACGAGTGTCAGTTTGGCCATGACAAATGTTATGCATTACAAGTAAACAATGACAGCAAGACAACACTTTCCCAAATTATTTTTTTAAATAGACTGAAAAATGCATGTGAGAGATTTGCAATATTCATGTCATCACTGATGCGGGTAATGTAGAAATGAGAGCATAAATGTTAAGCTATATTCCTACAAGTCCTATTCTAAACATTGATTACTACAAACTCATGTAGTTGTAATAATCTCGTACATGACGATCACAACCCGTGAAGGTCCCCGGGTAGAATAGGCCTTCAGCAACCCATGCTTTCTATGAAAGGCGACTATGCTTGTCGCAATAGGCGACTAACGGGTCGCTGACTTGGCTGACACATGCCATCGGTTCCCAGTTGCGCAGATCGATGTTGGTGATCACTGGATAGTCTTGTCCAGACTCGATTATATACAGACCGCCGTCATATAGCTAGAATATTGTTGAGTGCGGCGTAAAACTAGACTCACTCACTCACTCATGACGATCACGGTTGATTGGTTACCTTGACAATGGTGGGATATCTTTATGGCATTTTAGATGGTGTAGTTTGTTATTTAAAATCCTAAACATAATGTACATGTAGTCCTATTTACTTTCATTAAAACTGCAGCCAATTGGACTAAATCGGTGTGAAGTCGAACAGAAAGGTATAGTGATCAGATCAGGGAATTTGTGGTATAAATAATTTCATTTGATAACTTGTATCCTATTTAATAGCTGAAAAGAAGTTAGAAGTCAAAGTAGTGATTGATTTTAGCAGACAATCAAGAGTGATTGTTTAGCATAAAATATGAGTATCTCTCATGGGCATTCTATATGGAGTTCATACATTGTCATTCTCAACCGTTTGTCAGAGTAGACTCAATGATATATGATTACGTTTTCCCGAATATGTGGTGTCATTTTTGACTTTCAGTGATTCGTTAACAAAATACTCTGTGTTTCTGCATTTTATGCCCAGTTAATGACTGAGATTGAATATATCCTGTCTGTTACGTGAATGGGTAAATGAAAAGAACACGTCACAATTTAATTCTGGACTCACAATAGTCCAGAAACTCTCCTCACTGTGGCCCCTCTCTCACAAGAAATTTGGCAAAAATAAACATGCAGTTATTATGAATATGTGCTAAGGATGAAAAATTGAAAAAAACTTTTTTTCGAAAACTGAAAATTTAAACTCGCTCGTCCATGGGCACGCCCATGGGCGAACAGCGGCCCATAGACAGGCCCATGGACAGGCCCATGGGCGAGAGTGTTTAATTTCGTCCAGAATAAATGTTTTGGAGGTTGTAAATGAATGAAAAAATGTTAATAAGTATCATGACTCAAATTTCAGCTCGATTTGACTTGACTCCGCTAACGGACAGCGATTTTAAAAAAATCTCGCCCATGGGTGAAAAACATATTGGCCCATGGACGAGAATATTTACTTTCACTGAAAATACATTTTTTTTCCCATGTTTTGCAGTCTGTAAATAAATGTAAGTATATTTATTAGTGTCGTGACACGAAAATCAGCTTATTGTGACTTAATTCTGATAATTTAGAGCGATTTAAAAATATCATTTGGCCCATGGGTGAGAATATTCACTTTTACTCAAATGACATCTTTTTGCATGTTTTGGGTGTTGTAAATGAGTGAAACTATGTTCATAAGTATCATAATACAAATTTCAACTTATTTTGACTTAATTCCGTTAATTTAGAGCGATGTTTAAAAATGCCTTTTACCCCAAATGTATCGTTTCACGTGTTTTGGAGGATGTTAATGAATGAAAGTACATTTATGAGCATCATGACAGAAATTTCAACTCATTTGACTTAATTCCGCTAATTGAGAGCGATTTTTAAAACTCTCGCCCATGGGCGAAAAACATTTTGGCCCATGGGCGAGAAAATATTTTTTTCACTCAAAATAGATCTTTTGACATGTTTTGCAGTTTGTAAATGAATGCAAGCATATTTATAAGTATCATGACACGACATCCAACTCATTTTGACTTCATTCTGCTAATTTAGAGCGATTTAAAAGGAATCTCGCCCATGGGCGAGAATATTTCCTTTTACTCCAAATACATCTTTTCCAATGTTTTGAAGGATGTAAATGAATGAAAGTGGCTTTACGAGTATCATGACACAAAATCCAACTGATCTGATTTAATTTTGCGAATTCAGGGGGATTTTAAAAAATATACGAGAATAATTAATTTTACTCAAAATACATCTTTTCCTGTGGTTTGGAGGTTGTAAATGAATGAGACCTGCATAATCGGGAACCGATGACATGTGGCAATCAAGTTAGCGAGTCGGACCACCCGATCCCGTTAGTCGCCTCTTACGACAAGCATTGTCACCTTTTATGGCAAGCATTGCTTGCTGAAGCCCTGTTCTACTCCAGATCTTCATAGGTCCGGAACGCAGAGCTATGAAATTGAAGTTATTTGTGAAAGTCCTTACTCCAGTGACACAAAGACTATGCTGGGACACATAAATAAACAGTGTTGTGAGATCTTTAAGCTGTTTTGAAATATGTCTCGTCAATCCCACTGACATTCGCCAATAACCACTTAAATATAGAATATATAGGTGAATGGGAGAGTCCATATACTATGATCAGAGGGGATTTAGCGACCGTATTGGAGTGAAAGAATGACAAAACTCAGTGATAGATTAATGAGTGTCTTTTTTATGCATTATGAAAATGGTAATGGTAAATTATCACAAAATGCCCAATACCCGTCCAGCATGTCATACATATATGCATCATACTCTTATGATATGTATAACATCACATTTTAGTTAAAAGTTGCATGCGTTGAGCTTGTTAGATGTTTTAAAGATTAATGGAAAAGGTAGAGAAGGACACCCGCACTTGGGAACTTAACTTGTTCCAGTGAGACGCCACGGTTCAGTGGTTACAGATATTCGGCCTTCTGTGCTCTCTGCTTACGGTGATGTAGATGAAGATTACGCAGGAAAATTAGGTGAGGTGGGTATATTACGTCAACAGGCAGCTGTGCAGTCAAGCAGATAGTTTGTTGTTTAAACCTGTCTGAAAATTGTTATGTCTGACAAGGGAGACTATAATTAACTGATGTTAACACATGTGATCTAACGATAGTTTTGCACATTTATACTGAAGGTTATCTATCATGTGTAAATGTTAAGAAATTCAGAACAGCATTATCACGTTTTCGTTGCTCATCCCATGATTTATTGATTGAAAAGGGGAGATTTATGAATATAAAAAGAGAAGATAGACTATGTAAATGTTGCACTAACAATGCAATAGAAGACGAATATCATTTCCTTCTTGTCTGTCCAGCATTTGATACACTACGTAGAAAATATATGAAAGAATACTATTTTGTACATCCATCGATTGCCAAATTCTCTTCACTGTTGACGTGTTCAAATGAAAAGGTAATCCAAAATATTGCAATTTTTATTCACAAAGCTATGCTATCCAGACAATTCTTCTATAAATGATATGTATATGGAGTGCGCCCTACAAATGATATAAAGATATGTGTGATATCGAGAAGTGAGTGATTTAGCATGATACTATATTACATTTGCTAAAATGTCATGTATATGATTTGATATGCCATTATATATGATGTACAAGCTGATCTTTGACATATGATATATAGGATATGACGTGAGACGATGATATGATGTATTATGATATGGTATGATACTATTTCCGATGTGAGAACATATATGATACGACATGACATGACATGGTACCATCTGATATCATATGATCTAATATGACGTGATACAGCATTATATGGTATGATATGACTCCATGATATTATACTACTTTATATCATGAGTAGTATGATGTGTGTTTTATACTATAGGCCTGAGGCCTTTCAGTATTGAAATAAATAAACTATTGATAGTTTTGCATTATTTAGCATGTTTAGGAAGGGATGGTCGTGGTGTATCATTTATTCTTTCATTCATTCACATATGTACTTCTTTCTTTTATTATTTCTTTCATTCATTCACATATACATCTTGCTCTTAATTCTTATTATAATTCATTCATTCATTCATTCATTCATTGTAAGATTTCGACTGATACAGTAAACTGGCTGAAGTACTGTTAAACACAGCCGAAGTTGCGCTGGAAACGAACCAAGTGACTGTGTGCGCTGGAGCATGACGAGGAACATGTTAATTGGTACAAATGGTAAAGAAAGCAAGCGAGTGACCTATCACTGTTGTAGATTATTCCTGGTCTGACAAATAGGAGAATACCCCATAAAACCTCGGTCGAAAAACTGGCAAACGAGAATTACTTAAAGTGGATCCCACAATATTAAAACGAAACATGCTAAACTGGGTAGGTACACTTAAAACTACTGGGTAGGTACACTTTCCAAGCGTAAGGTTTTGCCCACTATAGAATGTATTCCACAACGAAAATTTTGACAACATACCGTGTGTCACCTAGAAAGAAATACAGTTTTGGTGCTTTGTGTTTCCTTCTGAGGGGTTTTACAAGATCATTAGCTCACGACTGGTGATGCGTGATGTCCTGGGCAGAAAGTGACATTATTTTGAGTTGTTTACTTAATTGCCCAGTTGGGGATCCTTAATTACTTATTTGTTCTGAAGGAGCACGGACTATATATTCTATATTTAAGTGGTTATTGGCGAATGTCAGTGGGATTGACAAGACATATTTCAAAACAGCTTAAAGATCTCACAACGCTGTTTATTGTGTCCCAGCATAGTCTTTGTGTCACTGGAGTAAGGACTTTCACAAATAACTTCTCTGCGTTCCGGACCTATGAAGATCTGGAGTAGAACAGGGCTTCAGCAAGCAATGCTTGCTATAAAAGGCGACAATGCTTGTCGTAAGAGGCGACTAACGGGATCGGGTGGTCCGACTCGCTAACTTGATTGCCACATCGGTTCCCGATTGTGTAGGTCGATGGTCATGCTGTTGATCACTGGACTGTCTGGTCGAAAATTGATTATCTACAAACCGCCGCCATGTTGGTTGAATATTGCTGAGTGTGACATAGAACTAAACTCACTAAATTAAACTGAAATTATTTGTCATTATAATTTCATTTGAATTTTAACCATATGCTTGCAAAATAAAGAAAACAAGCAAATGAAAATATTTTCGTCCACGAGCGAGGTTAGTCGAATTAAGACAGGAGTGATACTTATAAACACACTTTCATTCATTTACAACCTCTAAAACAATAAAAAAAAATATGTATTTGGAGTGGAAGTGCAGATTCTTGTAGTTAGCGGAATTACGTCAAAATGAGTTGAATTTTGTGCCATATCCTCATTCATTTACAACCTCCAAACACAGGAAAAGATGTATTTTGAGTAAAATTAATTATTCTCGTATATTTTTTAAAATCCCCCTGAATTCGCAAAATTAAATCAGATCAGTTGGATTTTGTGTCATGATACTCGTAAAGTCACTTTCATTCATTTACATCCTTCAAAACATTGGAAAAGATGTATTTGGAGTAAAAGGAAATATTAAATCTTTTAAATCGCTCTAAATTAGCAGAATGAAGTCAAAATGAGTTGGATGTCGTGTCATGATACTTATAAATATGCTTGCATTCATTTACAAACTGCAAAACATGTCAAAAGATCTATTTTGAGTGAAAAAAATATTTTCTCGCCCATGGGCCAAAATGTTTTTCGCCCATGGGCGAGAGTTTTTAAAATCGCTCTCAATTAGCGGAATTAAGTCAAATGAGTTGAAATTTCTGTCATGATGCTCATAAATGTACTTTCATTCATTAACATCCTCCAAAACACGTGAAACGATATATTTGGGGTAAAAAGGCATTGTTCTCGCCCATGGGCCAAAATGTTTTTCACCCATGGGCGAGATTTTTAAACATCGCTCTAAATTAACGGAATTAAGTCAAAATAAGTTGAAATTTGTATTATGATACTTATGAACATAGTTTCACTCATTTACAACACCCAAAACATGCAAAAAGATGTCATTTGAGTAAAAGTGAATATTCTCGCCCATGGGCCAAATGATATTTTTAAATCGCTCTAAATTATCAGAATTAAGTCACAATAAGCTGATTTTCGTGTCACGACACTAATAAATATACTTACATTTATTTACAAACTGCAAAACATGGAAAAAACATGTATTTTCAGTGAAGGTAAATATTCTCGTCCATGGGCCAATATGTTTTTCACCCATGGGCGAGATTTTTTAAAATCGCTGTCCGTTAGCGGAGTCAAGTCAAATCGAGCTGAAATTTGAGTCATGATACTTATTAACATTTCTTCATTCATTTACAACCTCCAAAACATTTATTCTGGACGAAATTAAACACTCTCGCCCATGGGCCTGTCCATGGGCCTGTCTATGGGCCGCTGTTCGCCCATGGGCGTGCCCATGGACGAGCGAGTTTAAATTTTCAGTTTTCGAAATTTTTTTTTTTTTTCAATTTTTCATCCTTAGAAACATATTCATAGTAACTGCATGTTTATTTTTGCCAAATTTCTTGTGAGAGAGGGGCCACAGTGAGGAGAGTTTCTGGACTATTGTGAGTCCAGAATTAAATTGTGAGGTGTTAAAGTCACACATTTTTTTCCAAGAACATGTTATTCAGTTACTTGATATTGTATCGTTACAGTATATAGTGTGACCTCCAAGTTCAGAAAAATATTATTGCTTTCTTTTATGAAAAGTCAATCTAAACCTTCGATTCAGTCGAAAATCACGTTGAGTGTCTTACGTTTAATTGTCGCTGTAAACTTAGGTTACTCTTAAATTGTTTAATCTGCTCTAAACCTCTAACTAGGTGTGAGCACCACATAACATACAGATGATGCATATGTGACATGTGGTACACTTTGGTGGGACTCTCCCAGCTAGATAAATGTATATGTCAGCTGGGCAGGACAAATTGCTTGATACCAGTGTCATGATTTTGTGACCTAGTATTATAACAGCACACTGTTAAATCGACACAATTGTATGCAAAGAGGCACAGTAGTCAACTATCTACGTGCATAATCGTGTTGCTCCAAGTGTTGGATATTTTGTGAAGGATTTTGCTGGGTTGTGAAGAAATATGTATTTTTTGTTTCGTTTTGGGATTTTTTTTGTGGTGGTACGCAATGATCATTTTTGTAAAAAAAAAAGTTATCTCCATTGGACCGCCATGTGCCTTTTAGAGAATCACAACGAAAAGCAGCTGGCTGACAGCGAAGGTACACATCGTGACTTTTTGACTGAGAATCTGAGTAAAGTTAACGCAAATTAGCACATCATCGTGTCAGCATGTCAGTAGTGTATTTGTTGTGTATCAGTCGCCCAAATAAACCCTAATTCGCAGCCTCATTTCTGAATTCGCCATGTTCTCTCACGAACACCAAGGGCAATACTGCATTTGCAGCTGAGATTTGATCACGACGAATGATACACGTACTTTTATTATCATTAGCTTTGAAGTTGTGTGAGTTCGTTGTGTACGAAAATGCTCGAGCACGAAAGGTGTGTTTAGACATGTATATATAATGTTACATTTATTACGTGAACGTAAAAATCTACTTCAGTTCTCCAACAACAGATGTATTAATTTCACAATATATGTCTTATCTTAATTTATTCCTTTAGATAAGAGTATTGACAGTCAAATCGAAAGTGGATATTTGTATGATGTGAAAAATACACTAGACGATTTCAAAAACACAAAAGTGTTCACTTTGGTTTACTTTTACATCAATACTATATTAGATAAATTACTGGTGACCACAAGCGGAGGGCATTCCCCAGAAGTCTGTTGCCAAGTAAAGCAATACACTGAGATACTTACTATTCGTACAAGGTGATGGTGATGATGGCATATACATCCCATTCTTACACAAGCATCTGCTCATTGGTGACACAGTAACCTGCACACACTGAATGCTCTGGTCAGTGATGTCGCACTGAGTCCGGTCAGTACATTCCCCACCAAAGACTTGCTCTGAAAGTAACCAATGATGTCAGTACAGCAGTGTGTGAACATGGTAAAGGATTGCAGCATACTTGAAAGTACCCAGCTCTAATCTTAATCAAACGATCTAACACCTATACTGATGCCTTGAGTGTCATAAGCCCGTGATACCAACTATTGAGTGGCGTGACATCCATAAACAAACATGCTTTAGTCCTGAGACACAATCCTTGGACAACCATTGTGCGAAGCCATGGTGATTTATTGAAAGTTCTGATATTTTAGAGCCAATATCTTTAAGCAGGCTACTGCATGTTGAGTTGGAAATGAATATTATGATAATCTGTGTTCCAGATCTTTGCGTTTTGTGTGTGAGATACATATTTGACCAGCTGCAAGTTTTGTGCATGTTACCAGAGATATAAGGATGGTAGTAGGCGAGGTAGTACGTTCGATCATCACGTAGAATACCCTGCATCGATCACCCACATGGGTACAATGTGTGAGACCCTTTTCTTGACAGTTGTTCGTGCTAATATTGCTGGAACATTTCTAAGAGATCTAAAATCTTACTCACTTCGGAAACCGATACTTTATCACTTCCTTTTATGAGCATTTTCCTTTTTATAACTTTTTTCTTTATGACACTGATGTATGTCATTAATATGCCCACGAGTCACACTTCACTCGAGTCAAGAAAGCGTTATTGCTATCACAATTTTGTCACGTCGATGATGAACAGGCACAAGTACACGACACATAACATCAATAACTGAAAGCACCATCGGTGCTGTACATGCATAATCACATGACAAAGTCAACTGTGCCTCAGCACTTGCTGACCACCGATGAACTGCCAAAGTTCATACTGAGTTGTGATAAAAGGTCAAACTGGTAGAGAAACGATGTTTCACGACAACTACTAAGAATTCCAGAAGCCCAAAGGACTGACTTTTACCATACGCATTACCTCCTAACGCGTAATCACAAATAGCTCTTAAGACTTTTCATTGCCTTCTGTTGGTCATTGCAAGCAATTAACTAAGAATTGATCTTGCAAGCCTTACATGACTCTTTTGGAACATATTAATCGCAAACAATGTATGTCATAACTAATTTAGCTTTAAGTAAAGCTAAAATAAAGACTAATTAACTGAGAGAGAATACAAAAAGTTATGTCTTGGTGGAATAAGACTGATGGCGATACGACAGAAATGCATCAAATTTTGGTACTTGTTGCAAATGTCCTTTGGTCTGAGGTAATCGTTTGACTCCTGTTGTACTGTGTTATGATGAGGGTAACTGTGACAGTGTATGTTGTTCCTGGAGACAGAGACAGGATGTTGTAGCTCTTCTTGTTTGCAGCAACAGGTGCTGGAGAACCTTGAGTTCCTGGAGACCACGTTACTGTATAGCTGAATGTGTACCCTCCAGTGACATCGGCATTGTTCCAGGTGATGTCAATATTACGTGTTCCTGTAGTTGCTGGGTCTATGATGGTTGGTTTAAGTTGGCTTACTGAAAATATACACGATTATATTGATAAGTGAAAGCCAAATTAACATCATCAATAGTTATCCTCAACAGGCCTATTAGGAACAGGATTATCTACAGGATTAGCAACGTGTCCCTTAGGATAGTGATGGTTGTGCCTGGCATATGATTTTGGTAGATGTACCTTGGTCCGGTTAGTAGTTTATCTGAATATATACACGTTCAAACAACACTTCACTAGTCAAACTATCACTACTTGTACTTCAGTTATAACAATGTAAATGAAGTGTTTATGTATTGATATTGATCAATCTAATTACCAAAAAATGTTAACACACTGAAAATCGGGTTTGCTTTACTTGTGCAATTGTCATTCGTAAACGGTGCTCTCTTGAAGGGAGGTTATTGTGAACAGGTTTGATTTGGGAAGACATTCAGGTAGATGCGATATTCTAAAGTGCATGCTTACAGCGGACCGACGGTGTCATTGTTAAGTACAAGCGGTACCTAATTATTCAACTGCTGTAAATCCAACTGAGGTACTTAGCAGGTAGCAGAAGTAACATATGTCCCAACATTCCCTGGTATGGTGACTTAACATTGGTGGCTCGTGATCTGTAGACTGGTTACACACTAGGTTTAGACAATTCTTATATATCCTAGATTCAGTGTATTTATGTTAAATGTGTACATCTTATAGATTAAATGCAGCCGATGTGATTTTACATTTAACCCACTCACTCAACTGATAAGGACATATTGTGTCCCTTCTAACAGAAACGAAATCTTCATTGAGAAACAACAATGTCAGTGTGACACATGTGCATGTGTATGGAAGTCTATGAACTGTGTTCTCGATGCGCTTAGAACCAGAGGTAGAACGCTTCAACAGGAGAACGCTTGATCGCATGTTACATGTGTTAATGTTGCCATGTTACATAATCGAAATATAACTGTGCTTCCATTTACGGCGGTGATTATGTCAATCACTTTGACAATAAACACTGATACTATAGCTACGTGATGACTTAAAGTTATAGGTATTTGCCTCAGGTTAGGAATATCCGCGGAATGTTATATGTTTTATCAAGCGTTTCTTTTGTTTGTGACGCAGCATATATACCTAGAATTTTACAGAATTATTTGTTTTCATATCTCCAAATCCTGTTCATCAACATTGATATCAGAATACCGTGTTTGAATGAAAACGGGAAAATACCAGCTGCTGGCTTTATTCAGTACACCCACGTGAGGGAACGAACCTTAACGACTGGCCTGACAGGTGAATGCTTCACTATTGAGGCTATCTCACTTAATTTGCAACAGTGTGAATTAAGAACAAATAAGGATGAACAAAAATGGTGAATGGCAACGTCTAGTAACTTATCAAACACACGTATTTGCCAATCAAAGTAAATGTCACGTTGCATGTAAAGTATCAAAGTTTTTTTTATAAAAAGGAAAACATTTTGGCACGAATGCATATACACCATGTTGTCATATTTCGGATGCAATTTCTGCATCTTTACACATTTATTTTGTGTTTTACCATCACAGCTATATGTACATTATTTTAAGAAATTTAAGTGCTCTTTCACAAATTATAGCTTGACATAATAAGGGATCGAAAAGCGACAAAACCGACGTTCTAGTAACATGTTTCGACAGGAAATCGTCCGCACACTGAAAACCAATACAAATAATTTTATATAAACGCCTAGAAACATTTACGAAAATATAATATGAACCTGAGATCTGAGTGTACTTCCATAAGTTTCGTTGACGGAGAAATTCAATTTACGGAAGAGAAATAATTATCTAAGTTCATAATCTTCTCACTGTCATCCATTTCGTTGTCTCATTTTCATAAACGTTCCCACAACCAATGGTATCAATGATTTTGTGGCTGTAAATGTTTCTATATCCAAGATTTGCGTGGAAAGACATTTGTTAACTGAAAAATTGACTTGATTCATTTATATTTTATCTAATCGATTCAATGGCGTAATCGACCATGGTTAATACTTAATACTTACTTTGAACGCAAGATGTATTGGGCCTGTACGACCCATTCGTACAGAGGCACTTCTTGTCCGTTACAGTCTGTATACACTCAATGTTGGTGTCTGAGGTCTTGTTACACTGGGATGTATCAGTACATGCACCGCCGAATGCTTGTTCTGAAATGTCCAATTGCATCCAGTTCATACAGTTATCCTCAGTCCGCAAAACTCCTTGACACAAATAATAGACATCACAGAAATTCAGATTCTATATATTTCCATGCGTCATAACCTTAGCATAATTCTAATATTTCAACATTATATATTTAATAATTTTTCGCAACTCTTTTTTCAAATAGTGATACTTGCTGAGTAATCAAAACCTAAGTTGTTTCAATGGCATTTAGAAGTTGGTGGAATCAGCTAGCCTAACAGCCAGTGGTCGACCAGTTTAAAAGACCACAAAACATCAGTTCAAAATTTGGATCAGAAGTCTGCTGTATGTGAACACATCCTGTACAATCCCAATCACAAGATTGTTTGGGACAACACCAGGACATTAGTTAGGAACGCCAATGACTTCAAAAGACGGAAGTTCCTAGAAGCCATTGCAATCAAGCGGAAAAATCCCTCAATCAGCAGAGACGGTGGTGTTTACTAGTACCAACCCAATGCATGGAACCACCTTCTCCTCAGTGACTAACCTTTATCCAAACATCTTTACCTGTAACTCGTTAACCTAATCAATACAAGCCTGGACGCCAATCAGTTGAAGCCTGTACATAAGTTGAAGCCTGTACATCAATCAGTCGAAGCCTGTACATCAATTAATAGAAACCTGTGTATCTTGTTACCCATTGTTATCTGTCTACTGTTATGTCTATATATACCACATCCCTTTAGTTTTACCTTCACTTCATCTGAAGAAGAGACTAGGAACTGTCTCGAAACGCTGTGACCTAGTATAATAAAGAAGTTGAACCATAAAGCATTTTCAGTTTAATCAAAACCTGTTACGGCAAAAATCATGTCGTCTCCCCATTAATATGTGATACCAAATTCATCTGTATATGCAAAATGAAATGTATATGTAGTTATCACATATCTGATACGTGGCATTCAGTTTCAGTTTTAGAGAACCAGTGTATGGTATAAACAATGAAGAGATAGTTACAGTTGTAGGTAAAAGTAGTCACAAACACACACGCATATACCACACACATGTTCTTGTACGATGGAAGAATGGTTCAGGAAGAAGGTTGGTACAGGAAACAAACTTTAAGCTATTTGGATGGGAATAATAGATCGGCAGGTACAGCAGATCGAAGAAAATAAGGAGGTGGGTATGGCTTGTTGTCGAGTTAATTCATGTTATATCTTTGTAAAGTTTTATATAACTATATATGTGCTGCTATATGTTCCATGCTTCTTTATATCCGCCTTGAAGCACTTGTATAAGTACTTTGTCAGAATATGTATCACTGTCTATGGTGCATGTTGTGCACAGGGCTGATGGCCCACACCACTGTACCGAAATAAAAAAAATACAACTCATGTAACCTTTCATCAATATCGAGGTGTCATCTCACTTGAATTAGTAACACTATGTCATTATATGTGTTGTGCATATCACTTGGAAAGAGACTATTTCTAATAAAAGAACAGTGTAGAAATACCACCATTCGAATTCTAAACTTCTCATCGTTTTCAACAAATTTACTATATGACATAATGCCCGTACTTTCTCCCTTCTGTACGATAGATATTTGTAATCATCTCTTTGTTATGATCCCTTTGACGCAAGTAAGTCGACGTTTGTTTAAACCAGATGTAAACACAATTTTACAGCTGGTTTGTCATTTTGTACTTGATCAATTCTGAAAGCTAATGCTATCGACATCTGTAAGAAACCCATGCTAAAGGCATAGTGAGTGATCATGTGTTTATGAATCATCATCAAACTGTGACACTTGTCACAAGCACACGCAAAGGCCTGGCAACTGACCAGTCTAAACATAAACAAGGACGTGTTGTAGAGGTCAAAGCAGTGGATTCCATCAGATATAATTTTTGTTAACGATGTGGCAAATTTGAAAATATTCTCTGCAAGTCAATCATAAAGTTTTCTAAGCTTTTATTGAGGCATGTTAACCATGACAAAAAAAACCCTTACGAAAGTGTGTCTGACGCTCTTTCTTGTTGTAGTGAGTTTTAGTAGATGTATATATACATAAGCCGAATCCATTACATTTTGCATTGTTGTTATTACAGTATGTAAGGTTTTCACTTCAACTCCGAAATCCACTGATAAAAGATAAAGCGCCTGGGGCTACCGCTGATAGAAGAAATAGTCTTCGTGCGTGCAAGGTGGTAGGCAAGGTGATCAGAGACGGAAACTTGAACACAGATATTATCAAATTTGAGGAGGTTAAATACGGCAAGGTCTGAAACATTACTTTCAGTGCAGGTGTTGATGGTTGCGTTGTAGTAGTGAGTGTCATCACACGCACATTTGCTGGATCCATTACAGACTGCATTGGTGGTAATACAATGTGTAGTGTCATCACAGGTATCTCCATAACCCACTTCCGAAATTAAATATGTGCATACAGTACAATATACTTCATGCTTTGCATTTGTTATACATATTCTGAGAGATTGATGTACTTCATTGTATATTTTCCCTTCGTGTTTGCTGCTCAACTTATGGCTAACATGTAGTCGAAGTCACTTTTACTTTCACTTCACAGAGAGAGTTAAAAGGCTTTAAAATCATTCGAAGTATCTAGTCATTACTTTTAAAATATAATTTTAAAATGTTGTATCTTCGGTAAATAGAGTTTTCTGAAACAGATATCTGAAATGCAATACAGAAAATCCAAACATTAATCCTGAAAACAGAATGTAAAGTAAATACTTCAGTTTGGTGATTAGGTATACAGTTGTTGCGTTAAGGTAACTAAAATGCTTTGTAAGCATCCAAGAACTAGTATGTATGAGTACTCACATAACATTTAGAGGAGTGAAGTGTTTTCACACGGATAGATATATACCTACTTACCTACTTATCTTCATCATAACAAATCATTGACAAAAACCCATACGTGTACTTGATATCAAGATGAAAAACTGCATTAATGATGGAAAACCGCATTGAGGATGCTGTTGCATATGTACACCAAAGACTGTCCCAACTGAATTAGCGTTACGGATTCTTTTTATCGTGCTGTTTCCGTGAGTGAGTTAAAGTGTACAGTCACTTTGGCAATATTTCAGCCATATCGTGACTAAAAAGGGTCATATTGAAATAGTTATCTTAAAAATCTGCCTCCGAAGGACAGTAAAAGAACTAGAATATCACATTAGAGATTTAAACCTGGCATGTGACTTGACAGTACACACTATTTAGGACATTACAATATAAAAAACAGGCGATAGAGCACTAGCAACTAAAGACAGATCAACATACTAGGGGATAATGTTCTTTATGCTTGAGTAGACAATATTCTTGAAAACACTAGGTCTGTTTTGTGAAAACCAGTCCAATGACTTCTTCATAATTTTATTGCCATTTTGAATGCCATATTTTAAACGTAGTACGGGCAGGTCTAATAACAGAACATTTATATGTATTTACTATGTGCGACGCAGAGAAGGATAACGTGCATGGCGCTGCTAGTGCTAGAAGGACTATCCTCTATGCAAGCTGGGTGGTAAGCAAGGTGACCAGAGACGGGAATTGCACTGGAACCGGAAGACAGCTGTTTTGAAATGATAGGCTGAGGAGGCTAAACAGTAAGGTCTGAAACATTACTCTCAGTGCAGGTGTCGTTGGTTGCGTCGTGGTAGTGAAAGTCATCACATGCACACATGCTTGATCCATTACAACTTGCATTTTTGGTAACACACTGTGTATTGTTATCACAGTTACCTCCGTAAACCACTTCTGAAATTAAATATGTGAGAACAATTCAATATACTTCATGCTTTGCATTGGTTATGTATATCATGGCAGCCTCACGCACGTAATACAGATAGCTCCGTAAACCACTTGAACATGTGGATGCAATACTTTATGGATCAAGCTTTGCAGTCTGATGAATGCCATGACAGCTTGATGGACTTGACAGCTTGATGGCTCTGAGCTCTTTTTGTTGCTGACATTGTCGGATATGTTGCTGAGTTGACTTTACCTTTCAACTCACAGAGAGAACTAACTGCATAGGCTTTAAAGTCATTCCAAATAATAAGCCATTACTTTTAAAGGATAAAATGGTAAATGTAGTATATTCTGTAAATAGGGTTTCTAGAGACAAATGTCTGCAATGCGATACCTAAACGCAAACATTAATCCTCAAAACACAATGCACACGAATTCTGCAATGGGTTAGTTGTTCTATTTAGCTCACTAAAATCGTTTGAAATTATTGAACACCTAGAATCTATGGTGACTGACGGAACATCTGGAGTCAAATCTATCTGGATCATACTCTTACTTCATGCCAAAGAAATACTCTTCACTATTAACTGCATAAGCAATTGTTCATGTACATCTAGTTGCAACAGAGGCATTCGGGGTGCCATTCGAATATACTTTGGTGATTCACTAGTCCCATATTTTCTAAAGCTTTCATCATGACAAATCTTTGACAACACCTCACACATGAACGTGGTATCAAGAGAAAGAAATTAACGTTGTACATAACAACTATTCGTGTTGATAAAACCGAGGATGGTGCGGTTCAGATATTGAAAAATAGTATAGAGGATGATAATGCAAATATATGTCACAGATTCCTCACACAGAAATAGCATTACCGACTATTTCTGATTATGCTGTATATGTAATAACATTTCATTCCCGATATATCTTTTGGTGAGAGTGCTGTAGAAAATGGTTATTGCAGTACAACAGGAGTACACAAGTAGCAAGAGATTGGTAATTCACCTGACGTTCTTAATACAGAGGCCTCTGTAAGCCACCTCTGAAACTGAACATCTAAATACAACACTTTATAGATCATGGTTTGCATTCTGATGAGTGTCATGACAGCCTGACGTACTTAACAGTACGTGTTCCCTGAGCTTCGTTTGTTGTTGACACTATGGTTGATATGTTGCTGAGCTAAATTTACCCTTCAACTCACAGAGAAAAATACGTGCACACGCTTTAAGGTTGTTCTAAATGAACTACGAGTCATTACTGGAAAAGGTAATATATATTGTGTACATAAGACTCTCGAGACAAATATCTGAAAAGCGAAAAACCCAAAACAATAACCCCCAAAGCACAATACACAAGAATTCTCAAATTCAATGGTGAGGTAAATGTATGTAGTTTCTAGAATGGAAGGCATCGGTTAGTTGCTGTTCTATCCTAACTAAACACACGTGAAAGCAATGAATAACTACTATCTGTCATGACTGACGTGACATCTGGAGTGAAATCTACCTGCACAACGCTCCTACTAGATAGGAAAGGAGTACCACTCACGATCAACTCCATAAACAATAGTTCATGTACATCTAATTACAATGGGGATATTTAGTGTGCAAATCAAGTATATACTGGTTATGCACTTGTCCCTTGTTCACCTAAACATTCATCATAGCAAAATGATTAACAAAATCACATACTTGGTATTAAGATGGAAAGGGCGGTTTAAGAAAAAAACTAGTGTTGACCTTTTCGGTTCTGACCAATATGGGCCATGATACAGGAAGAATGGATGTTTCGGGTGATGGAAAAATGCAAAATAGGATAACGCTGCAAATGTTCGCCAACGATTGCCCAACTAAACTAAAGTTAGCGACTCTTTCTGATCATGCTGTAAGCCATTGCAGAGTTCCAGTTCATTTCTTATCTCTTATGTCTTGTGAAGGACAGGCCTAGAGAAAGTGGCCATTGCAGTACAGCAGCTATGCAAAAGACAGTTGGTCAAGACTTGTTCCGGTAGTAAAGGCAAATCTAATAATACAGCATACATCTGCATATATTTTGTCGTATGTCAAGAAGGATAAAGTGCATGGAATAGTAATAGAAGAAAGAAACAAGGTGGTAAACAAGGTGACATGAGATGGGCGATTCAGTGGAAGTAGAACGTGTGTCTAGTTTGAGGAAGTTAAATATTAAGGTCGGAAACATTACTCTGAGTGCAGGTGTATAGATAGGGACTAGGTAAACGTATACAGTTCCTACAATGGAAAGAAAAATAGTGGTTAGTTGTCCATACAGGTTGTGACCACTAGTGGCTTTAATAAAGCGAGGATGGGCTGGTCCAGATTTTGGTAAACAGTATGGAGGAGTTTGCTGCAAATGTTCATAGAAAACTGCCCAAACTAAATTAGCATCAAATCAAGATCTTGTACCATGCATTTTTTTTTCAAGACGACAGAAGTAACTATTCCCCCATTATCCATCAGTATGTACCATTGCGTTATTAGTCGTTCTGTTTGTTTGAGTATACAGTTCACTTGAAAAACATTATGGTCGCTTTGAAAAATGAACATTTCAATGGACCATTGAATACCCTTTGTTGACATTCACATGATATACTTTGAACGTATTAAAGACAAACCTACTAACATAACATTTATGTGCATTTACTATGAGGCATGTTAAGAAGGATAAAGTGCTAGGCGCTACCTCTGATAAAGAGAAACACACGTCGTAAAAAAACAAGGTGGCAAGCAAGGTAACCAGAGATGGGCAATTCACTAGACGTGTCTAGTATGAAGTATAGTTTGAGGAGGTTAAACACAAAGGTCAGAAACATTACTCTGAGCGCAGGCATCACTGGTTGTGTTGTAGTAGTTAGTGTCAGCGCATCCACACATGCCGTTTCCAGTACAAATTGCATTGCTGGTGTTACACTGTGTACTGTTAAAACAGTGAGCTCCGTAAACCACTTCTGAAATTGAACATGTATTTACAATGCTATATAAATGATGGTTTGCATCATCATGAATATCAGGACAGCCTGATGTACTTAAACAGTGCGTGTTCCCTGAGCTCCATGTGTTGCTCACGCTATGATTGATACATTGCCGAGTTGAAGAGAGACGTAAGAAATTATGTCTTTAAGGACATTCAGTATCTCTAGTGATTACTTTTAAGATATAAACTGGAAAGTTTAGCATATCATGTAAACAGAGTTTCCCCGAGACAAATGTCTGAAAAGCGATACTTAAAACACAAACATTAATCCACGAAAACAACGATACACAAGAATTCGGTTATTACTTAAAAGTGCGTACAGTTTCTAGAATGAACGAAAATCAAGGGTTAGTTGTTGACTTAAGCGAACTTAACTCATTTGAGAGTACTAAATAACTAAATCTATCTGACTAGCAATATTTCTGGAGTGACATCTTCCTACATTAAGCAATTACGAGATACGAAAGAAGCACCTCTCAATATCAATCGCATAAACAATGCTTCATATATATATACATATATATATATATATACATACATACATACATACATACATACATACATACATACATACATACATACATACATACATACATACATACATACATACATACATACATACATACATACATACATACATACATACATACATACATACATACATACATACATACATACATACATACATACATACATACATACATACATACATACATACATACATACATATATGTTTCTAATAAATACATCCCGTGTGCAATTCAAGTATTCACTTGTCCTTCATTCACCAAAAACTTGACATGGGGTTTCTACAATACAAGGCAGTTTACCGTTGTGGTACCGTTTTGTGTTCATTTTGCTTGAATATGCACTTTACAGGTCGCTTTAGAAAAAAATAATCATTTCAATAAGCGATTAAATACCCTTAATTGTTATTTCGAATGCAAAGGCAAATTTGTCAAGAGAACATTTATCTGCATTTAACATGTAGCATGCTAAAATATCTAAAGTGCATGTAGGTAACGCTGATAAAAGAAATACTCTTCGTACATAGAAGGTGACAAGCAAGGTGGCAAGCTATGTTACCAGAGGTGGGCAATTCACTAGACGTGTATATGCTATCAAGTCTAGTTTGACGAGGTGAAACACTAAGGTGTGAAACATTACTCTGATTGCAGGAGTCAATGGTTGTGTTGTAGTAATAAGTGTCAGCGCATTCACACAATTTTCCGGTTTCAGAACAAATTGCGTTGGTGGTTCTACACTGTCGCATGCTATCACAGTTAGCTCCATATTCCACTTCTGAAACGGAACATATGAAGACAATACCATATATAAATCATGTTATGGACTAGTCTTGAATATCAAGATAACCTCTGTGAAATTCAAGAATACTTTGCTTATTCTCTAGTCCCTCATTTCCCACTACTGACAAAACCACGCATGTGTACACGTTATCATGAGGAGGAAGAGGTTGTGTAACAATAAAAAAACGTTGTCGATAGTTCTTGTTGTTACCACTATTGGCGGTGATGCAAGCGAAGATGGGGTGTTATGGAAACTACAACTAAGGAGGACGATGCCAGTGTCCACCAATTTAAAAATATTAGCAGAACAAACCAAAGTGTAGGCTTTTAAATATTTCATTCCAGACATATCCCGTGAGGCCTGCACAGACTGGCCATGGAATTAGAACAAAAGACAAATAAGACAATACAGTCACAAATCGCTTCGCTGTAGGTCAAAGGTTTGCACAATACAGGATAAGAAGAGGGTATGCATGTAAAGTATATATGTAGAGGGTATGTATCATTATTAGTGTTGTGGGATCTTTATATTGCGTATATATCCACGCAACAACACCGACAGAGCCTGCAAGTTAGTTTTCTTTTTTACACCCGGTCACAAGTGGGAATCGAGACCGACACCTTTCGCTTACTATCGGCGCCTTAGTCAGCTCTCGCACCATTATACCAATATATCGAGAAAGAAGATGATTCTAATACAGAGTTGTTATTGACTGTTAAAAATATCTTAACCAATAAACAGAGTCTTATCTAATCACATGTGAAGATGCACCTTTCAGAACTGCATAAGCCATAGTCAGAAGCATGTGTTGCGTTAGTTAAGAACAAGTATTTCATGCAATTTCACATGATGGGCGTCAAAGTCAGTACTTTGAATGACCACACTGGCAGTAATTTCTACTCGGCACCGCCTCGGCACAGATTGATCACCCTTCCTGCAATGCGGTGGTCAGTTGTGTCTGAGGCGGGTTTGGATGATAACGACAGTCGAGTTCATCCCATAGGTGTTCTATCGGGCTTAGATGTGGTGATCGAGAAGGCAACTGACTAGACTAGAATTGCCAAAGCAGCTGACCCTGACGCGTGCTGTATGTGAAGTAGCGTTGTCATGCTGGAACACCTCCTTCTGTCAGGTCATCGGAAGCATGTGACATGCAAGGACTTCGTTCATGCTCATGTTTGGTCGGAAGTTTTCTCAAACCAGGGATGCGTTGTGCAGTCTCCACGGCTGTGACAAGACGCTGGCGCAAGTAAGCAACCCGGATGTAGCGGTCCTAGGCTTGCGCGATAATTCTTGTACATCCGCTTCTCGGGCAATCTTGGGCGGATTTGGTCGGCAGGAAACGATCCCAAATGTGAAATTGTGGTGCTCCGATGAAAGTCGAAACGTCGGGCAACTGTAGACAGCAACTCCCCAGCTTCAAGTCGGCCTATGGTGATGTTTCGGCACTCAGTCGTGGCAGGGTGATTTCCACTTTTCCAGTAAAAATAGAATGACAACATTTTAACACGACGTTTGCCTTTTGGTAACGATCAATGCCACGTGCTTTTCTGCTTTTACTTACTGCTTTTACGCGAAAAAATCATTATTATTTAGATATAGCATAAACTTTACATATGTAGTAAGTTAATATTCGCGAAGAGGTTTGCATATTATTCTTTCTGATCCTGTCCTCCTCCTGTTTTGCATTGAATGATGCCTCAAAACATCTCTTTCAACTCGTGCAACATGTGTGCAGACATTATACGGGTGTATTGTGAGGTGCCTGCATGTTCCATGAGTTGATAAAATCCCATACCATTAGACTTACCATTACAGACCCTAACGTCACAGAAACTGTAACTGGACTCATTCGTGAACAACACAGAGTCCAAGCCGTGTGCACAGGACGCCAAATGTGGTCAAAACTCAACTATGTCAGCCATTGGTCCCGCCACCGGTTGCCTGTGGTTCTGCCACTGACTTGTCTGTACAAGTGAATCTTCCGAACTGCCTATACAACAAGTTGGCGTCGACTGTGAAGATGCAGGGCCAATATCTTGTTGTGTTGACATGAGGCGACGAATTAACGCCGAGAACGGTATGTCAAGAGTGTTACCCTGATGTAATTATGTCTCAAGAGAGACATTTCCGGTGAATATTAAAGGTCACATATACTCTAATGGGGTACAAACGCAAAATCACTTGCTGACATCGTTATAAATGAAACCCCGTCATTAAGACTGCTCATTTCGATCTTTAATTACCTTAAATCGACCTTTTTGTCAACCGTGCACAATTCTCAACCGCAAACGAAATTTCAACCAATCAGAGCGGCGCGTCTCCGTGACGTAATAGTGGGTATAGAAGTGGGGGTCTGTGCAGTATTCATCTACATTTCTGGGGTTAAACTATTTCGTTTACAGGTTTGTACAAACCTGCAATCGCGAAAGCTGTTGAGAAAAATGAAAGCTATATGTTCTCACAATCTACTATCATTTAGTTTTGTCTCCTGCTTTGCCTAGTTTTCGAGTTACAACACTTGTTTTCATAGACGATTCTGTCAAAATCACTTGGTGTTGCTAGGTTGTAATCCGTGTTAGGTGGTATAAACCTACACATTAATTGTCATTATTCACTTGATGGTCAGTTAATGAATTTATAACACTGGTATAATAAGTGGTAACGCCACTTAGATTACCCGACAAAGGCCCTCATTTGGCATTTCTTTTGTCTGGATCGATCAAAGGATTAACCGATAACACGCTGATTGATTAGTTAGTTTTATGGGGATTAAAATGGGGGAGTTGTCAAAAGGTAGTGTTTATGTATGTACATTTACTAATCTATACTGAATACACTCTGTCGTGTCTGAGTCTATGTAAAACAACACCCTTCTTTCAACGGATTAACCGCCAATACATCGATTGATTGCTCATTATTGGCTAACTAAACAACTTTTTAAAAAGAATGACGCACATTATGCAATTAGTTGCCAGGTGTGCTATCTTGGGTAACCAATGAAACTATACAGCAATGTGAAAAACCTGAAACGATACATCACGTTTTTGTATATTAGACTGTAAAAAGACACATCACTTGGGAAATCTGCAGATGAATTATATATCACTTGTTTTTGTGGATATTGATGGATACATTCCACCCAGATTGTATCACCTATTGAAGCACGGCTCCCTTGGGAGCTGCATTCGCCGCCTTACACGCGCATCCTGCACGTCATTGGATAGCGGGACCCTTGCGCGTCACGTAGAATTTTTCCGTTTCTTTTTTGGCAAATTTATAGCCCAGCAATTAAGGTTTCCGTGATTTTAGGCCTTCTGAATTTCTTCCACAGGAGTCTCGGTGGAAGACTTTTCTTCCACCCAGCCACCGGTGGAAGTCGCTCGCGCCATTGTATTTTGGAAGCCTTTTACTTTGTGATATCTATGCATGTTATACATGGTTGGAAACCCGATCCAACGCTCTCTCCAAAAATGCAAACGTGATTCTAATGGTGCCCCTGGTAACCATTCCAGATTGAATCTCCGACATGATGGTTTGTGTAATTTTGTTGAACTTCAATTCTTCTATATCACAGTAGTCATCATGCCACCATAGTCCGGTCATGATCTAATGGCAACCACTCTTACGATTCACCTTAGAAAATGCATTTCTATACTGCGTTTGAAAGCCAGTTAAAGCGTGTGTCAGACAGTGTATAAAACGCACACGTTGCGCATTTAGTGGTGGAGCTACATGGGTATTCATGTGCGAAATGCAACAAATACCGCAGGTGATATAGATTGGCGGAATTTACATGAATCTGTTCACCGGCTATACCGGCGTCGTTAATATTTACAACTACAAAGCATTTGCAAGGGGATTCATGTGGGATTCTGGAAATGTGCAACATGCTGGTGTGCAACATTAGACATTCGCTCTACACAGGAATCAATATACGTGACAGAGCTAAAGTTGCAACGAACTGGAATAAAGCCATAGAAGCAACGCCTGTGGTCTTAATATATAAACTTTTACGGTGATGGAAAGCCCTTGAGAGTGCGGTTCTGCCAAGGTGTAATGTGCATTCGAGTCGCGTCTGAGAGTCAAGCAATGCGCGCCATTATGTAAATGCATTTGCGCCAATGGCGGGTAAAGTAGTCGGGGATCCGGCGCTCGTCTCCCGTCAGTGTTACGGCAGCTATAATTTCACGATCCACCATCCAAAATTTAATGTTTAACATGCATCTGAAAGCCCTTGAAAGTGTGGCTCTGCCAAATTATAACGGGCGTTCGAGCAACATGAGATAATCAGGCAATGCGCGTCATTACGTAACTGTTCTTGTGCGACTGGTAGGTAAAAACGGAGATCTGGCGCGTACCTTCCGCCAGCTATTATTTCATTATCCTTCATCCAAAATGAAAGATTTAAAATGCATCGGAAAGCCCTTGAAAGTGCGGTTGTGCCAAGGTGTGACGTATATTCGTGTCACCTCAGACAGTCAAGCCATGCGCGTCATTATGCAACCGCTGATGGCGGATAAAGTCGGGGGTCTGGCGCACGTCTCCCGTCAGTGTTACGGCACCTATAATTTCACGATCAATCATCCAACATTTAATGTTTCAAACGCACCTGAAAGCCCTTGAAAGTGCGTCTATGCCAGGTTATAATATGCATTCAAGGAACGTCTTTTAATCAAGGAATGCGCGGCATTATGTAACTGTACTTGTGCGTGTGGCTGGTAGAATTGGGGATCTGGCGCGCATCTTTCCTCAGCTGTTACTTCAGCATCAGAAACCAATGGTGTAAAAGGGGTCGGTAATACCTTGACAATGTGGATGTGCCAAGGTATACTGTGCATTCGAATAAACGTTCCCTTATGTAACGACGCGCATCAAACAGACAAGATGGCGCCATGCTCTGACAACTGTAACTTATCACAAAGGCCGCCTCTGTCTGGCCACTTAGTTACTGAGTTGCGTTCGCAACTCCTTATCATCATTATTTTCATAACTTCTTTCAGATCTGTCCGCATGGACTGATTGTATATACTACGAGTACACGTTCTTCTCTACCTTCCTGTAAACTTAATTACTACGTGATTAGCTGCATATCACTCGTCTGTGTTCACATCTTCGTACCCTGGAGATGCTATTTATCAGCAATTGTAATTTCGTCACCTGCCTTGCTCTCTTATGGTTATAATCACTCAGCTTGGGTCACTTCCTTTTGACATGCCGCTACTTTGTGATTTTAAACCTCGTCGCCCCACTGACTTCAACTTTGCGTATAAAATTCCTTTGGCATGTGCAATTCACACCTTTTGGCATGCTCTTGCCCCTCCAAATGGACATCACGCATGGAATGGAGATGGACAATTTCCAGTTTCCTCCTCCCCCGTAGAAACATCCGGCTTGGCCACGTGAACTTCATCTAAACCATCCCATTGGTTGTCTGACCGCGACATGGTAATATAAGGGAATGCATGTCACTGCAATTTCATCATCACAGACCAAGTGTCTTAGTGGATCACTACCAGTCAGCGCTGGCAATCACCATTGGCAAGTGAACTTTACTTTTATTTCTTCTCGTTTGTTCTTAATTTCTGCATTTTTCAGTCATTTACGTTGCTCACTTTATCAAACTGATACTCAACATTACTAGGTTTATTCCCTAAATAGACATATCGTATAAGCAGTTTATTTCTTAATTTGTTCAAGACTGTGACATCCAGACCAATCATTCCCAGAAAGTAAGTGTCCCAGCACTATCATCAAGTATGCCTTCCACAAACATTTCGGTCGTTTGTCAAAAGTGTAAAACATATTACAAAGGCATCGCGCATTTAAAGCAATGTTATCCTGGTAGCTCTACTCCTGGTCTACACGCCATACACGCCCAAAATCGCCGCCGTAGCGAGTCCTATACTGCTACACAGCTGGTGTCAATGTCGGCTCTACTGGCATTTTGTGGCACATACAGTGTCAACAAAAATCAAATCCCTGATTACATCAGGGTACTTAAACACTTTGGCCACACAATTCAAGGAGAGGACGCATCTGCAGCCTCTCCTTCAACTAATAATCCATTGCCGAGTACCAGTGCTGGTTTAACTGGGTCTACCAGAAGTGGTACTCGGTATAATTACAAACAAAACACAGTCAGGGCTAATCTTACAAACACTGGCTTATACGATAGGTTCCCTGAAAGTGAGCCGACACTTTCAGGGTTTTATCAATATTTAACCAATATTCTTAAAAAAGCAGGGCGTAATGCTGGTGACACGTGTCGCCGCGTTCCTAAGTTTTTCTATTATATCCAAAAACATGTTTTCCCAAATAGTAATATGGCTTGTATCAACTTTGATATATTTGAGCATGTAGATGAAATTCATTATTTTAACACGGTCCTTTCACAAAATGGGGTATCTGCAGGTGGCATTAAAAATTACATGTCAGCTGTCAAATCCTTTCTCAGCTACTGCCAAACGTACGTTCAAATGTCCCCAAGGGTTTTCGATAATTTGCGTAGGTTTACAAGTGCTACGCATTGTTCATACACAGGTGTCTCTAGCCAGTATAAACGCGAAGAGGTCCGTAAATCTGTTACAGAATTCAGAGATGAAACCAAACAACCGCCGCCCATTTCCGTTGTTCAAAAGGGGTACACCGATCCTGCAACCAGACAAGAGGTGAGGGACATCCTGGACCGGGCCAAGGCAGATCAACTTCCATCTGAGGACGATCAGCGCCTGGTGATGCGGTACTTGTCTTGTGGGATAATTCAACTTGGACATGCCCAAAGACCTTCAGTGCCGTCGTGTATGAAGTTGGCAGATTTCAATAAGGCACGGTGTGTTGCCGGGAGGTACCAACTTTCTTTCATGGACCACAAGACGTCCATGAGCTTCCTGGTCACCCTAAGCTTGTCCAAAGAGGATTACGACATGTTCAGGGATTACCGTCAATATGTACGTGGTGACATGCCTGAAGATGCTCTACCGGACAAATCGCCTTTCTTCAGGAGAGTGGACGGCACTGAAGTGGGGAATATGTGTCTCGAGTTGGCCCGCTATCAGAGGACAAGAGGTTTCCTTAAACCCAACTTCGAAAACGAACGGAGGACATTTACGGCCACGGATGTTCGGAAAGCTTTGGAGACTGAAGTGGCAAGGCAGCATCCCGATGATGCTGCAAAACGTAAGATGGCCAGTGACTATCTTGCACATGGCCAAAAGACTGTCAGTAGGTACTACGCTAAGAAGACTCCCTTACAGGCTGCTAGTGAGTGTGCTTTTGTGCAAGATGTTATCCAACAAGCAGCGGGTACATCAAACGCTGAGGAATCTGCATCGGCGTCAGTTCCAACAGATTCCTCCAGCCAGCTCCAGCCCCAGCCCCAACCCCTTGAAGGTAGGGGGAAGGGAAAAGGGAAAAGCAAAGGAAAAGGCAAGCTCATAAAGCCCAAAAGGTGAGAAACAAGTAGATGAAAGTGAAAGTAGACCGGAAAGTTGATAAAGCCAAACCCGTAGGATAGAAGTAGTAGGTTATAGCCTGTAATTCCATAACCTTATGTCAGTTTCGACCCATTAGGTTTATACAGCAGTAGTAAAGGGGTTCGCTGTTCGAACTTGCTGTTGTGGGAATGGTGCAGGAAAAGCTACATGACACTAGACCAGAGAGTAGATCAAACCAAAACCGTAGGATAGAAGTAGTAGGTTATAGCCTGTAATTCCATAACCTAATGTCAGTTTCGACCCATTAGGTTTATACAGCAGTAGTAAAGGGGTTCGCTGTTCGAACTTGCTGTTGTGGGAATGGTGCAGGAGAAGACAAATGGCACTCTTAAATGAGCAACCTCCACGTGGTGAGTGCTGGTTAACACAAATAGCTCATAATGTATTTGGTTCAGTTATACAATTCTTTATGTATCTAATGTGTTATGTCTTTTTCAGATATATTTTTCTATATCCATTCTGCGCTACATAAGTCAAATTTCAAATGCAATGCAATGTTTCGTTCATGTGGTTTCGCAAAAGTCTATTTCATGATATATTTCGTTCAAACATACAATTCTTTATATATCTAACATACTATATCTTTTTCAGCTATATTTTCTTTCTACCAAAGATGCTAGGCATGTCCGTAGGTGATGCCGCTTGTCCGTTCCGTCGCAGCGGCGCCGGTAGCGGAAGTAGACTTTCGTTCTAATTTCGTTATCCCTCATTGGATTTCTAATATCTATGATTCATTTGAAAGGTCTCTTCATGGGGTTTCTGGCGATGCATAACATGCACGTCTGCAATGCTGTGCACAGCTGCAACCGTCTGCATATAGTGCCGCTTTTCTATCCGGCTTGACTTCCGTCGCCGACTCATGTCGACCCCACCAATAACCCCTTATAATATCTCTCTCCTTTCGAAGATCGCTAACATCTACAGTGCATGTGAAAACCCATGCAAATGGGCTTCAGGACGATGTAAGACATGCCCATGTGCACTGGCATGTCAAGCTACATACGTCTGCGTGTCATGCCGCGTGTCCCGTGCGTCGCCAACACCATCAGTGCGTTATTTCTTGGTTAATCATGTGTACATGTCTGATGCGACTTTCAGTATCTTATATTCATTAGAAAGAGCATTTCAATTGGCTTCTGGTGGTGTATGGCATGTGCATGTGCGACGTTGAGCAAAGATGCTAGGCATGTCCGTAGGTAATGCCGCTTGTCCGTTCCGTCGCAACGGCGCCGGTAGCGGAAGTAGACTTTCGTTCTAATTTCGTTATCCCTCATTGGATTTCTAATATCTATGATTCATTTGAAAGGTCTCTTCATGGGGTTTCTGGTGATGCATAACATGCACGTCTGCAATGCTGTGCACAGCTGCAACCGTCTGCATATAGTGCCGCTTTTCTATCCGGCTTGACTTCCGTCGCCGACTCATGTCGACCCCACCAATAACCCCTTATAATATCTCTCTCCTTTCGAAGATCGCTAACATCTACAGTGCATGTGAAAGCCCATGCAAATGGGCTTCAAGACGATGTACGACAAGCCCATGTGCACTGGCATGGCAAGCTTCATACGCCTGCGTGTCATGCCGCGTGTCCCGTGCGTCGCCAACACCATCAGTGCGTTATTTCTTGGTTAATCATGTGTACATGTCTGATGCGACTTTCAGTATCTTATATTCATTAGAAAGAGCATTTCAATTGGCTTCTGGTGGTGTATGGCATGTGCATGTGCGACGTTGAGCAAAGATGCTAGGCATGTCCGTAGGTAATGCCGCTTGTCCGTTCCGTCGCAACGGCGCCGGTAGCGGAAGTAGACTTTCGTTCTAATTTCGTTATCCCTCATTGGATTTCTAATATCTATGATTCATTTGAAAGGTCTCTTCATGGGGTTTCTGGCGATGCATAACATGCACGTCTGCAATGCTGTGCACAGCTGCAACCGTCTGCATATAGTGCCGCTTTTCTATCCGGCTTGACTTCCGTCGCCGACTCATGTCGACCCCACCAATAACCCCTTATAATATCTCTCTCCTTTCGAAGATCGCTAACATCTACAGTGCATGTGAAAACCCATGCAAATGGGCTTCAAGACGATGTACGACATGCCCATGTGCACTGGCATGTCAAGCTACATACGTCTGCGTGTCATGCCGCGTGTCCCGTGCGTCGCCAACACCATCAGTGCGTTATTTCTTGGTTAATCATGTGTACATGTCTGATGCGACTTTCAGTATCTTATATTCATTAGAAAGAGCATTTCAATTGGGTTCTGGTGGTGTATGGCATGTGCATGTGCGACGTTGAGCAAAGATGCTAGGCATGTCCGTAGGTAATGCCGCTTGTCCGTTCCGTCGCAACGGCGCCGGTAGCGGAAGTAGACTTTCGTTCTAATTTCGTTATCCCTCATTGGATTTCTAATATCTATGATTCATTTGAAAGGTCTCTTCATGGGGTTTCTGGCGATGCATAACATGCACGTCTGCAATGCTGTGCACAGCTGCAACCGTCTGCATATAGTGCCGCTTTTCTATCCGGCTTGACTTCCGTCGCCGACTCATGTCGACCCCACCAATAACCCCTTATAATATCTCTCTCCTTTCGAAGATCGCTAACATCTACAGTGCATGTGAAAGCCCATGCAAATGGGCTTCAAGACGATGTAAGACAAGCCTATGTGCACTGGCATGGCAAGCTACATACGTCTGCGTGTCATGCCGCGTGTCCCGTGCGTCGCCAACACCATCGGTGCGTTATTTCTTGGTTAATCATGTGTACATGTCTGATGCGACTTTCAGTATCTTATATTCATTAGAAAGAGCATTTCAATTGGCTTCTGGTGGTGTATGGCATGTGCATGTGCGACGTTGAGCAAAGATGCTAGGCATGTCCGTAGGTAATGCCGCTTGTCCGTTCCGTCGCAACGGCGCCGGTAGCGGAAGTAGACTTTCGTTCTAATTTCGTTATCCCTCATTGGATTTCTAATATCTATGATTCATTTGAAAGGTCTCTTCATGGGGTTTCTGGTGATGCATAACATGCACGTCTGCAATGCTGTGCACAGCTGCAACCGTCTGCATATAGTGCCGCTTTTCTATCCGGCTTGACTTCCGTCGCCGACTCATGTCGACCCCACCAATAACCCCTTATAATATCTCTCTCCTTTCGAAGATCGCTAACATCTACAGTGCATGTGAAAGCCCATGCAAATGGGCTTCAAGACGATGTACGACAAGCCCATGTGCACTGGCATGGCAAGCTACATACGCCTGCGTGTCATGCCGCGTGTCCCGTGCGTCGCCAACACCATCAGTGCGTTATTTCTTGGTTAATCATGTGTACATGTCTGATGCGACTTTCAGTATCTTATATTCATTAGAAAGAGCATTTCAATTGGCTTCTGGTGGTGTATGGCATGTGCATGTGCGACGTTGAGCAAAGATGCTAGGCATGTCCGTAGGTAATGCCGCTTGTCCGTTCCGTCGCAACGGCGCCGGTAGCGGAAGTAGACTTTCGTTCTAATTTCGTTATCCCTCATTGGATTTCTAATATCTATGATTCATTTGAAAGGTCTCTTCATGGGGTTTCTGGCGATGCATAACATGCACGTCTGCAATGCTGTGTACAGCTGCAACCGTCTGCATATAGTGCCGCTTTTCTATCCGGCTTGACTTCCGTCGCCGACTCATGTCGACCCCACCAATAACCCCTTATAATATCTCTCTCCTTTCGAAGATCGCTAACATCTACAGTGCATGTGAAAACCCATGCAAATGGGCTTCAAGACGATGTACGACATGCCCATGTGCACTGGCATGTCAAGCTACATACGTCTGCGTGTCATGCCGCGTGTCCCGTGCGTCGCCAACACCATCAGTGCGTTATTTCTTGGTTAATCATGTGTACATGTCTGATGCGACTTTCAGTATCTTATATTCATTAGAAAGAGCATTTCAATTCGCTTCTGGTGGTGTATGGCATGTGCATGTGCGACGTTGAGCAAAGATGCTAGGCATGTCCGTAGGTAATGCCGCTTGTCCGTTCCGTCGCAACGGCGCCGGTAGCGGAAGTAGACTTTCGTTCTAATTTCGTTATCCCTCATTGGATTTCTAATATCTATGATTCATTTGAAAGGTCTCTTCATGGGGTTTCTGGTGATGCATAACATGCACGTCTGCAATGCTGTGCACAGCTGCAACCGTCTGCATATAGTGCCGCTTTTCTATCCGGCTTGACTTCCGTCGCCGACTCATGTCGACCCCACCAATAACCCCTTATAATATCTCTCTCCTTTCGAAGATCGCTAACATCTACAGTGCATGTGAAAACCCATGCAAATGGGCTTCAAGACGATGTACGACATGCCCATGTGCACTGGCATGTCAAGCTACATACGTCTGCGTGTCATGCCACGTGTCCCGTGCGTCGCCAACACCATCAGTGCGTTATTTCTTGGTTAATCATGTGTACATGTCTGATGCGACTTTCAGTATCTTATATTCATTAGAAAGAGCATTTCAATTGGCTTCTGGTGGTGTATGGCATGTGCATGTGCGACGTTGAGCAAAGATGCTAGGCATGTCCGTAGGTAATGCCGCTTGTCCGTTCCGTCGCAACGGCGCCGGTAGCGGAAGTAGACTTTCGTTCTAATTTCGTTATCCCTCATTGGATTTCTAATATCTATGATTCATTTGAAAGGTCTCTTCATGGGGTTTCTGGCGATGCATAACATGCACGTCTGCAATGCTGTGCACAGCTGCAACCGTCTGCATATAGTGCCGCTTTTCTATCCGGCTTGACTTCCGTCGCCGACTCATGTCGACCCCACCAATAACCCCTTATAATATCTCTCTCCTTTCGAAGATCGCTAACATCTACAGTGCATGTGAAAGCCCATGCAAATGGGCTTCAAGACGATGTACGACAAGCCCATGTGCACTGGCATGGCAAGCTACATACGCCTGCGTGTCATGCCGCGTGTCCCGTGCGTCGCCAACACCATCAGTGCGTTATTTCTTGGTTAATCATGTGTACATGTCTGATGCGACTTTCAGTATCTTATATTCATTAGAAAGAGCATTTCAATTGGCTTCTGGTGGTGTATGGCATGTGCATGTGCGACGTTGAGCAAAGATGCTAGGCATGTCCGTAGGTAATGCCGCTTGTCCGTTCCGTCGCAACGGCGCCGGTAGCGGAAGTAGACTTTCGTTCTAATTTCGTTATCCCTCATTGGATTTCTAATATCTATGATTCATTTGAAAGGTCTCTTCATGGGGTTTCTGGTGATGCATAACATGCACGTCTGCAATGCTGTGCACAGCTGCAACCGTCTGCATATAGTGCCGCTTTTCTATCCGGCTTGACTTCCGTCGCCGACTCATGTCGACCCCACCAATAACCCCTTATAATATCTCTCTCCTTTCGAAGATCGCTAACATCTACAGTGCATGTGAAAACCCATGCAAATGGGCTTCAGGACGATGTACGACATGCCCATGTGCACTGGCATGTCAAGCTACATACGTCTGCGTGTCATGCCGCGTGTCCCGTGCGTCGCCAACACCATCAGTGCGTTATTTCTTGGTTAATCATGTGTACATGTCTGATGCGACTTTCAGTATCTTATATTCATTAGAAAGAGCATTTCAATTGGCTTCTGGTGGTGTATGGCATGTGCATGTGCGACGTTGAGCAAAGATGCTAGGCATGTCCGTAGGTAATGCCGCTTGTCCGTTCCGTCGCAACGGCGCCGGTAGCGGAAGTAGACTTTCGTTCTAATTTCGTTATCCCTCATTGGATTTCTTATATCTATGATTCATTTGAAAGGTCTTTCCATGGGGTTTCTAGCGATGTATAACATGTACGTCTGCAATGTTGTGTATAGCTGTTTGTGTGTAATTCCGCATGTTAGTTCCGTCCCAACGGCGCCGTTAGCGGAAGTAGGCTTTCGTCCTAATTTCGTTATCCCTCATTGGATTTCTTATATCTATGATTCATTTGAAAGGTCTTTCCATGGGGTTTCTAGCGATGTATAACATGTACGTCTGCAATGTTGTGTATAGCTGTCCGTATGTAATGCCGCATGTTAGTTCCGTCCCAACGGCGCCGTTAGCGGAAGTAGGCTTTCGTCCTAATTTCGTTATCCCTCATTGGATTTCTTATATCTATGATTCATTTGAAAGGTCTTTCCATGGGGTTTCTAGCGATGTATAACATGTACGTCTGCAATGTTGTGTATAGCTGTCCGTATGTAATGCCGCATGTTAGTTCAGTCCCAACGTCGCCGTTAGCGGAAGTAGGCTTTCGTCCTAATTTCGTTATCCCTCATTGGATTTCTTATATCTATGATTCATTTGAAAGGTCTTTCCATGGGGTTTCTAGCGATGTATAACATGCACGTCTGCAATGTTGTGTATAGCTGTCCGCATGTACTGCCGCATGCTATTTCCGTGTCAACGGATCGGTAATCGGAAGTTAATTTCGTTGATAATTTTTATATCGTTTTCTCGTTCCTAAATGTCCATAATGCGTATGAATGCCCTTTCAAATCTGCTTCTAACGACGTATCACATGTACATATACAATGGTTTTTGGAGAGGCTACACACGTCCGTATATACCGCCGCTTTTCGCGTCTACGGCCTTTCAATGGCGCATTTGCTCTCGTGTTGCCTTATTGCGTCTTTTTTGCTTCTAACTGCAGCACTCTAGTCTGTAGCATACATTTTTTGGTATCATTAGAAAGCTCTTCTGGTGACGGCAACAATGGTGTAAGCAGATTTCATCTATTCTGAAAATTGTAAAGTATATTGCACAATTTGTTCGAAAAAATAGTCGTTTTTTACTGTACTTTTTAAAAAAATACTATGTAACTTCTTTTCTAAAAGTCAGATGTCAAATTGGATGGTATTGCCAGAAAGCCCATTTAATGGCGGAGGTACATGCAAAATTTCGTTGCTCTATCTTTTCAAATAAAGTAAATCTAAACTTTTTAAAATGTGTACTATCGTCAGGTGAAAGTTTAACTATCCAACGTATTTACGTACTTTTCTACACAAGGGGAACCCGAGCCAGCTTGGCCACTGCTCGGAAAATGCCTACGTTCCCCGGGCACGAACGTAGACGGGACGGGAACGGAACGGCGATGCGGAAATTGCGACGCTGCCCTCTACGTCTGCCCACGGAGGTTGGAAAGTATCAAGGTTGTGCATAGGGGGATAATTCCGACCTCCACCATGATCAAGCACTTGGTTGACGTGGTGGTTAGCGTGAGCAACGGCGCGCGACGTTGTTCATACTATTCATCATTCGTTCTGCCGAAGACGCTCGATCTAAAAGCGGCCATGGTGTAGCAAAACGGAAAACTATCGAGTCTTGACAGGGGGCTCAATGGCGAGTTTGCGAGAAGCAGAACGATATGCTGGTGTTGCATAGCAGGCGAGGGGACGATCCCGAGAGGAGAGTCGATGATGGTGAAACGGTAGCTGGCGCAGGCAAACCCGTTCGAGTCTTGATTTGCCCGTGAGCAAGTGTAGACTCTGCTGACTTTTGCCTAGAGATGGGTGATAGTGTCGGAAGCAGATCGACATGCTGGTGTTGCATAGCAGGCGAGGGGACGATCCCGAGAGGAGAGTCGATGATGGTGAAACGGTAGCTGGCGCAGGCAAACCCGTTCGAGTCTTGATTTGCCCGTGAGCAAGTGTAGACTCTGCTGACTTTTGCCTAGAGATGGGTGATAGTGTCGGAAGCAGATCGACATGCTGGTGTTGCATAGGAGGCGAGGGGACGATCCCGAGAGGAGAGTCGATGATGGTGAAACGGTAGCTGGCGCAGGCAAACCCGTTCGAGTCTTGATTTGCCCGTGAGCAAGTGTAGACTCTGCTGACTTTTGCCTAGAGATGGGTGATAGTGTCGGAAGCAGAGCGACAGGTTGGTGTTGCATAGCAGGCGAGGGGACGATCCCGAGAGGATAGGCGATGATGGTGACAGGGTAGCTGGCGCAGCGAACCGGTTCGAGTCTTGATTCGCCCGCGAGCAAGTGCATACGCCGGTGATTTTACCTAGAAGCAGGCGATGTCTCAGCCACGAAGCAGGCAAAACACTGGTGTTGCACAGAGGTTGAGGGGGCGACCTCGAGACGAGAGGCGATGATGGTGAAACGGTAGCTGGCGCAGGCAAACCCGTTCGAGTCTTGATTTGCCCGTGAGCAAGTGTAGACTCTGCTGACTTTTGCCTAGAGATGGGTGATAGTGTCGGAAGCAGATCGACATGCTGGTGTTGCATAGCAGGCGAAGGGACGATCCCGAGAGGAGAGTCGATGATGGTGAAACGGTAGCTGGCGCAGGCAAACCCGTTCGAGTCTTGATTTGCCCGTGAGCAAGTGTAGACTCTGCTGACTTTTGCCTAGAGATGGGTGATAGTGTCGGAAGCAGATCGACAGGCTGGTGTTGCATAGCAGGCGAGGGGACGATCCCGAGAGGAGAGTCGATGATGGTGAAACGGTAGCTGGCGCAGGCAAACCCGTTCGAGTCTTGATTTGCCCGTGAGCAAGTGTAGACTCTGCTGACTTTTGCCTAGAGATGGGTGATAGTGTCGGAAGCAGATCGACATGCTGGTGTTGCATAGGAGGCGAGGGAATGATCCCGAGAGGATAGGCGATGATGGTGACAGGGTAGCTGGCGCAGCGAACCGGTTCGAGTCTTGATTCGCCCGCGAGCAAGTGCATACGCCGGTGATTTTACCTAGAAGCAGGCGATGTCTCAGCCACGAAGCAGGCAAAACACTGGTGTTGCACAGAGGTTGAGGGGGCGACCTCGAGACGAGAGGCGATGATGGTGAAACGGTAGCTGGCGCAGGCAAACCCGTTCGAGTCTTGATTTGCCCGTGAGCAAGTGTAGACTCTGCTGACTTTTGCCTAGAGATGGGTGATAGTGTCGGAAGCAGATCGACATGCTGGTGTTGCATAGGAGGCGAGGGAATGATCCCGAGAGGATAGGCGATGATGGTGACAGGGTAGCTGGCGCAGCGAACCGGTTCGAGTCTTGATTCGCCCGCGAGCAAGTGCATACGCCGGTGATTTTACCTAGAAGCAGGCGATGTCTCAGCCACGAAGCAGGCAAAACACTGGTGTTGCACAGAGGTTGAGGGGGCGACCTCGAGACGAGAGGCGATGATGGTGAAACGGTAGCTGGCGCAGGCAAACCCGTTCGAGTCTTGATTTGCCCGTGAGCAAGTGTAGACTCTGCTGACTTTTGCCTAGAGATGGGTGATAGTGTCGGAAGCAGATCGACATGCTGGTGTTGCATAGCAGGCGAGGGGACGATCCCGAGAGGAGAGTCGATGATGGTGAAACGGTAGCTGGCGCAGGCAAACCCGTTCGAGTCTTGATTTGCCCGTGAGCAAGTGTAGACTCTGCTGACTTTTGCCTAGAGATGGGTGATAGTGTCGGAAGCAGAGCGACAGGTTGGTGTTGCATAGCAGGCGAGGGGACGATCCCGAGAGGATAGGCGATGATGGTGACAGGGTAGCTGGCGCAGCGAACCGGTTCGAGTCTTGATTCGCCCGCGAGCAAGTGCATACGCCGGTGATTTTACCTAGAAGCAGGCGATGTCTCAGCCACGAAGCAGGCAAAACACTGGTGTTGCACAGAGGTTGAGGGGGCGACCTCGAGACGAGAGGCGATGATGGTAAAACGGTAGCTGGCGCAGGCAAACTCGTTCGAGTCTTGATTTGCCCGTGAGCAAGTGTAGACTCTGCTGACTTTTGCCTAGAGATGGGTGATAGTGTCGGAAGCAGATCGACAGGCTGGTGTTGCATAGCAGGCGAGGGGACGATCCCGAGAGGAGAGTCGATGATGGTAAAACGGTAGCTGGCGCAGGCAAACCCGTTCGAGTCTTGATTTGCCCGTGAGCAAGTGTAGACTCTGCTGACTTTTGCCTAGAGATGGGTGATAGTGTCGGAAGCAGATCGACAGGCTGGTGTTGCATAGCAGGCGAGGGGACGATCCCGAGAGGAGAGTCGATGATGGTGAAACGGTAGCTGGCGCAGGCAAACCGGTTCGAGTCTTGATTCGCCCGCGAGCAAGTGCATACGCCGGTGATTTTACCTAGAAGCAGGCGATGTCTCAGCCACGAAGCAGGCAAAACACTGGTGTTGCACAGAGGTTGAGGGGGCGACCTCGAGACGAGAGGCGATGATGGTAAAACGGTAGCTGGCGCAGGCAAACCCGTTCGAGTCTTGATTTGCCCGTGAGCAAGTGTAGACTCTGCTGACTTTTGCCTAGAGATGGGTGATAGTGTCGGAAGCAGATCGACATGCTGGTGTTGCATAGCAGGCGAGGGGACGATCCCGAGAGGATAGGCGATGATGGTGACAGGGTAGCTGGCGCAGCGAACCGGTTCGAGTCTTGATTCGCCCGCGAGCAAGTGCATACGCCGGTGATTTTACCTAGAAGCAGGCGATGTCTCAGCCACGAAGCAGGCAAAACACTGGTGTTGCACAGAGGTTGAGGGGGCGACCTCGAGACGAGAGGCGATGATGGTGAAACGGTAGCTGGCGCAGGCACACCCGTTCGAGTCTTGACAGGAGACTCTAGGTCGATTTGGTGGTACTTGTTCATGATTTGCCGTGTCAAATCTTTGCGATTCCCTAAGGTGTGGCATATGGGAAATGAGCGGTTTATTGCTGTAGTGTCTACAGCTACGTGAGATATCTACTTGATGGGTAGATGCGACGGCATGACATGCCAGACGGACATTGACGTTTTGTTATGCATGTTGATGTAAAGCGTAGTGTGTGTTGTTCACGTGTAGCAGCTCAACTGCCAACAGTACTTGAAGAACCACGACCTCCTTCCTACGTCGACTCAAGTGTGCCTTCACAGCAATCAGACTTTGGAATGAAAGTTGTATCCTTCCAGGTTTCATGATTTGTATGATACATTTGTGTTAACATATTTGAGGTATCTGTCCATTATGTACGGCAATTGTATGGGTATTCAATAATTCGTGAGCTATGGTTATCATGGTGCATGCTAAATTAAAAGAACAACCTAACGCTGTTCCCTTCTAATCCAAACCATTAACCTCCAATCAAAGTAACATAAAATTAAAACGGAAAGTCCACGTCCTTCTCTCTACACCAAATCACTAACCCATTCCGAATTAACCTAAATGACATAACCTTAAAGCTAAAATCATCAATACCGACAATGTTAAAACTAATCCGCTAACCCAAACCTAAATGACATAAATTTAAAGCTAAAACCATGAATACCGCGGTGCGTATAACTGAATAATAAACACTGACAATGACAGAACGTAAAACTGGAGATAAATGCCAAACTAAAAGGACAAAAGTAACACCGCCTAAACCACTTAACCCCAACCCAAAAACATTAAATTAACGTGAAAAAATTACCAAGAGTGAGAGAAGGTGACTACGAAACTCAAACATTACCAACTCAAAACAAAAACACCTAACACCACTAATAAAAAACTAAAAGCGCGAAACAAACAAAGTAGGTGGAAAAGGGTAGATGATGTAACCCTTGACCCAAGTGAAATGGTATACTTGCATCAAGGTGTACAAAATCAGTCGTTCGGCCGAGGCATTGATAATATGTTACCGGGTGAAGTTGCCATATTTTCAATGCCTACAAACTGGCCCGGAAAAATTGTCTTTAATTCCAGCTGGTGTGATGCTTAATGCCGGGTTTCCATGTTTGCCGATAGTTTGATGTTGCATGGAAATGTAGCCTTGGCATTGTCTTTAGTTCCAGCTGGTGTGATCCGTACTCCCGATAGTTTGATGTTGCATGGAAGTTGTTTGATGTTGTATGGAAATGTAGCCTTGGCATTGTCTTTAGTTCCAGCTGGTGTGATCCGTACTCCCGATAGTTTGATGTTGCATGGAAGTTGTTTGATGTTGTATGGAAATGTAGCCTTGGCATTGTCTTTAGTTCCAGCTGGTGTGATCCGTACTCCCGATAGTTTGATGTTGCATGGAAGTTGTTTGAGGTTGTATGGAAATGTAGCCTTGGCATTGTCTTTAATTCCAGCTGGTGTGATGCTTAGTGCCGGGTTTCCATGTTTGCCGATAGTTTGATGTTGCATGGAAATGTAGCCTTGGCATTGTCTTTAGTTCCAGCTGGTGTGATCCGTACTCCCGATAGTTTGATGTTGCATGGAAGTTGTTTGATGTTGTATGGAAATGTAGCCTTGGTATTGTCTTTAATTCCAGCTGGTGTGATGCTTAGTACCGGGTTTCCATGTTTGCCGATAGTTTGATGTTGCATGGAAATGTAGCCTTGGCATTGTCTTTAGTTCCAGCTGGTGTGATCCGTACTCCCGATAGTTTGATGTTGCATGGAAGTTGTTTGATGTTGTATGGAAATGTAGCCTTGGCATTGTCTTTAGTTCCAGCTGGTGTGATCCGTACTCCCGATAGTTTGATGTTGCATGGAAGTTGTTTGATGTTGTATGGAAATGTAGCCTTGGCATTGTCTTTAATTCCAGCTGGTGTGATGCTTAGTGCCGGGTTTCCATGTTTGCCGATAGTTTGATGTTGCATGGAAATGTAGCCTTGGTATTGTCTTTAGTTCCAGCTGGTGTGATCCGTACTCCCGATAGTTTGATGTTGCATGGAAGTTGTTTGATGTTGTATGGAAATGTAGCCTTGGCATTGTCTTTAATTCCAGCTGGAGAGAAAGCGAAGACACTGCCTTTGTGATTCTTAGCGTTACTACAGGTCACCCTCACACAAGACAAACACAATCACATCACATCACTACATTGTCTGGAATTGTGCCGTGACTGGTGTCATGTTTGCAGAAGCACTTGTCGGGGTGGGACACACAAGCTTGGCTCTGATGCTTTGATGGTAATGCCTAATCCGTGAGTTTCTGAGTGAGAAGCCAACCAAAGTGGCGGCAATTACGACTGAAAACACCAATCATTGACTCGTTGTTTTATCCCATAACTGAACGAGATGAGTGAGTCGTGTCAGGCTTAAGCTAACAACAGGTCTTAATCCATGAACGATTGATCCCGTGAGTTCAATGCAGAGCTCAGTACAAACACGTATCAATGACCCAGGCTATATATACTTAGCAGTCAGATACGAGCATCACGGCACTTGTGCTGATACTATTTGACACAACTCATTGTCAGAAATCGTTTTTGAAGACTAACTTCATTCAAGTCATGGCCTGCGCACTTTTTGAAGCTCCTGTTTCAAAGCCACTGCACTTTGCCATCCTGGGGCATAGTTTCGTGCGGCGACTTGTTCAAGTCTGTCCCCCTCCACATGGCATCCTCACTACCGTGCGTGGGATCGGAGGGGCGACCGTCGCTCGGATGAAAGCTGAGGTGGATGCCCTTGATGCAGCTTTTCAGGGCATTGTGTTCTTTCAAGTGGGAGAGAACGACGTGTCGGCCTCTACTGATCCTCGGGACCTGGTCGAAGACCTGCTGGATCTTCTGGACTACCTTCGGTGGAAACGGCCAGGCTCCAGGGCGGTGATAGGGAGTCTGTTTCCGAGGGTAAAACCAAGGAACATGACGGTCTCTGCCTACAAGCGGAAGGTGGAGGAGGCGAACCGGTGCTTGAAGAAGATGTTGCGACGCCGTCTGGATGCCACCCTTTGGGAACACAGCCAGCACATGAGGATGGGACCTGCGCTGCTAGCCAAGGACGGCGTACACCTGACACCAAAAGCTAATGGGCAGTTCTGGCTTTCAATTCGTAAGTGTATGTGTAGGTATGTTTAATCACTCACTCACTCACTCACTCACTCACTCACTCACTCACTCACTCACTCACTCACTCACTCACTCACTCACTCACTCACTCACTCACTCACTCACTCACTCGCGTGATATCAAATAAGCTGTTTTGCATCCCGCCGCACGCACAGGCTTTGGCTTTGGGTGGCTTTAAGGGTGGGAAAACATAACGGCAGCCACACGTGTCGCACATGACGCGAAAGTCAAGACACAGGGCTTCCGACCCATGTCGAAGACAAAACCCTGGGGTCGATGTACGAAACATGACAAGTACCTACAGCGTGAACAAATTGCCATAAATCGGGATAAATCGGGCTTAAAAGCGTCCCGGCGTCGAACCCGGTAAAGATTTGTCACTTCTGATGTTACCACCAGATAGCCCTGGGGACCAGCTTCACGTCGATGTGAAACCTGTCAATAGGATGTGAATATTCAACGTTCGAGTGACGTTTAAAAGATGCTCTCCGAGTAAGGCTTTTGTCTTGGTAAAATTACAGGTCTATGGGAAAATGGGCGTGGACGCCCAACCAGGCACCCCATGTCGACCCCGTGATAACCCCAGGTGCTTCATGCACGTGGCCGAATTTTCATGTATGATATGTGTGCAGTACGTCTCTTTCTCCCGGAATGGGACAATTAGTGAACGCAGGATGCATAGATCAAACCCTGGTGATATCAAATCTGAGCTGTTTTGGCCCCCGTCACGCGCACGGGGCTTAGCTTTGGGTGGCTTTAAGGGTGGGAAAACATGACTGCACCCGCATGTGTCGCACATGACGTGAAAGCCAAGACACAGGGCTTCCGATCCAGAGTCAAATCAAAACCCTGGGGTCGATGTACGAAACATGACAAGTACCCGCAGCGTGAAAAGCTGCCCAAAATCGAGTTACATCGGACTTTAAAGCGTCCCGACGTCGAACCTGTCGACGGCAGGTCATTTCTGATGACACCGCCAGATAGCCCTGGAAACCAGCTTTACGTCGATGTGCAACATAGGAATGGGCCGTGCATGGTCAGCGCCCAAGCGGCCGTTAAGTGACGGCACCCTACGTCTCTTGCTCCCTGATATAGGCCTCGAAGAAGGTAATAGCCTGACATTGCACCTATAACTTTAATTGTAATATTTGCATTTTTGATTTTAATAAGTTGTCGTTGTCGTTGTTTTCGTCGTTAAGTGTAATGATGCAGACGACATACAGTAGGGCGTGCGTGCGAATTATGATTCATATAGGAAAACTATGAAATGTCTACATATTACATTCCTGATACATTCGCAGATCGCTTCTTTTTATTAAGTTGCAAGCAAATGCATGCAAGTATGATTATAAAGTAATTAGGAGTATGAGACCAAGTATAAAGATGTATATTGACAAGTGTCTACATACTGGTTAGTGAACATTACAAACCAAATATATTTAGTAAGTGAAGAAATTTATCGCGCAGTATTTTCACTTCGACCCCGACCTCGCTTAGGTTATGTTACAGGTTGTGTCATGCAAACTCCTTTTGGTAATGATTCAAATACATATTTATGTAGTTTTGATTTTCTAAGTTGATGAGAACAAACCATACATAATCTCATTAATTCAAATGGATTTGACTTCACGATTTCCAAAAATGGCGGCGCCCGGTCTTGGGATGAATGCTATAATTTAAGTTTGTTTTCACCGACTTACAAAGGGACAATTACTTTCTACTGGTAGTAAAATATGTATTTCATTGATGGACAATATGATTTTGCATGACATTGCTTATAACATAACAATTTCACTCTTGGAAGTGAGGTGGAGAACATTGCTTGCAATATAAATGTTACTTCGACCCCTAGCTTGCTTCCTTGGAAGAAGTCCTAATGTTAAAAGTTGTGTCATGCAAAATCCTTTTGGCCATGATTCAAATGCATATTTAACTACTAGTAAAAATTAGTTTTGATTTTCTAAGTTGATGAGAACAAATCATAATTTCAATAATTCTAACGGACTTTAGCCCGTGACTTCACGATTTTCACAAATGGCGGCGCCCTATCTGAGGATAAACGCTATTTAAGTTTGTTTTCACCGACTTACAAAATAAAAATTACTTTCTACTGGTAGTAAAATATGTATTTTATTGATGGACATTAGGATTTTACATGACATTGCTTATAACATAACAATTTCAGTCTTGGAATCAGTCAATATAAGGGGTCAATATAATATTACTTACGATAATATTGTCACTTCGACCACAACCTCGTTTCCGAGGAAGAAAGCGATATATCCATGCAAAATCCTTTTGGTCAGCAATGTGTAGTAAGCAGTCTTGATTATATAAACTCGATGTAACTTGAACTCCATTTTCTATCCAGGAAGCGTGGTTGGGGGCGAACCATCCGATTTAGTATATACCACAAGCTTCCACAAAGCTCACTTCGCACACACTAACAGCCAATTTAAGCACAAACTACGGAGTCTGGTGGAAATCTGTGCATAATGACACCATCACCCGACCCCAAGGAACAATTGACGGGAACACAATTCGGCATGTCTTTGGTGACGTCGAGAAATCAGCAAAATGACGAGCTTCCTAAACATTTTCTATACATTTAACGAGAAATCGTTCCTTCTATGACGTCACTGTAGGGCTCTGGCGACAGGGTTACGTAACATGTCTGCGGTTTCGTTTGCGGGCGAGAGAGAAGCAGACGGCTTTTTAGCTACGTTTAAACGCTTGGTATTAATTAACCATAAGGGTTGTTTCTTTTTTTTTTAAAACAAAATGGTGTTTCGTTTATGACTAACCAGAGGTCTTTCATATGCAGTGATAAAAAGAGTACCAAAAAATTGAGTTTAGTGGTCCTTTAAAACCTCTTGTAAGTCCCTAAACGTTGATTTCCAGCAAGCTGTAGGATCGTGTAATGTAAAATAGAGATATACTTGACGTACCCTCGGTATGTCACCTTGTCATAATATATAGTCCTCAGTTACAAATGTTTAAACACGGACTGACAATTGACTTTGCGGACAAAATAAAACTTACACAAATGCCTACCATTCTTGCTTATAAATATATTTTATCTCTTAATATTTAGCAGTTGATTGTGAATGAATGAAGTTACGTATAACAAACGCCTTCTTCTCGTAACTTCTTTTTCTCCATACCATTACTCTATGAATATCCATCAATATGAATAAATAATATATAATATATGATATGAATAGTAACAGTGATGACACCATTTAACAAACAAGCAATACTAAAATGGTGAAATTCACTTTTTTGTGTTACTTTTTAAAGACAACCCTACTGGTTGGTAAGAACATACATCTCACGACATGGAAGCACACTGATGTCAATACTTTATAGAATAGGCGAACAGTCGTGATGACCCTTTGTGGCAGATGTAAACATTTGTGGAATCCCTGTAAATGGATGCAGGTGACCAGGTGTGCCCATATTGATCAAATACATACATTAATCTACATATGTATCTATGACTATAAATTGAATAAATTACTTTCCTACGCATATACGATACCTTTAAATAAAAAGTAACTGACAAACAATGCTGCAGTATCTTGAGGATAAAAGTCAACGTTTTGCTGTTTTGCTGGCATTTTGGATCATTTCAAATGCTATGCCACGACCACCGCAGCGGACTACAGACATCTCTACAGAAGACGGAGAATCTTCGACTATAAGTGGAGGGAATTTCCTTGCTATTCACCTGCATTTGACGTTTTTCACAAAATCTATGCGTTTTTATTTGTCCAGCCCATTTCCTATAAAGACTACAGTAGATCATGCATAGATCCATGAAGGATAACTATCCTGTTTATTTTTGCCGGCATAATTGCGACAAATGTTATATTTTCGGGTTCCATTTCTTACTTTCCCCGTATTCTTACCACCTTGTCTCACGTTTTCAGGAAAAAAATATTCGAATGTGGCGGTTACCGTCATTTGTAAACCACCTCTCGTTGGCATATTTATTCCGTTTTGTTACAATCTGTCTCACAGAAAATAATCATTTCATTGTGTAAATAGATTGTGTACTTGTGTCGATTCAACAAATAATAAGGTTTTATTGTTGAATTTATGCAACTTGCATATTGCTTTTTCTCATACCTAAAATAGCCGAACAAACTACGCAGTCAATTCTGAAGTGAAGTAATTTTTACAGGAATATTATGGTGTTTAATTACATGTAGAGGCGTTACTTGTGCTGCCATGTTTCTGTGATACTGCCACTGTTAATACATAAAGGTGTTAATAGATGAGAACGTACGGGTAGTTGGTGTGGCAGTAGTCGCAGCCGTTGAAGTGGAGTCCGTCGTTGAAGTGGAGGCATTGCTCATCTGAAAGTGGAAAGGTTATTTAATGAACACGTAAAAATTGTGGTAATTTAACTACTCTATTGTAATCGCAATACCTGTTTACTGCAAGTTTGTTTATCAATGTTCATACGCTCTTGTCTGCGACCCTCCTAGGCAGAATCTACACACACACACACACACACACACACACACACACATATATATATTTATTTGTGCATATATGGCATTTTCATTAGATGTCAATGTTCCAACCAGTCTGGTAATATTCCAAGGGATTCGTGGGTACTTTTAAGTGCACAGGGTTGTGATGCATTTATAGAATTTAATAAGTAAAGTTATATTTTGATTTCCATTACTTCAAAGATGAACGTGTTTATGATCCAGTGTTATATCTTGTACAACAATGTTTATGCTGTTATCCATTGCACCTGTAGATGCAGTAAGGGGCAGTTTTTTGCAGACCCGAGGGGTAGAATAGGTCTTCAGCAACCCATGCTTCAATAAAAGGCCACTATGCTTGCCGTAAGAGGCGAGTAACGAGATCGGGTGGTCAGACTCGCAGACTTGGCTGACACATACATCGATTTTTCAATTGTGCAGATCGATGCTCATGCTGTTGGTCGCTTGATTGGTCGAGACTGGATTATTTACGGACCGCCACCATATAGCTGGAATATTGCTGAGTGCGGCGTAAAACTAAACTCACTCGCTCAGTTTTGTGAGACATTTACACTCCCGCTATATTTAGGCAGAAGTTTCCAATATGTTCTCGTCCGCAGAATACTATAGAATGGCATGGTAAAGGTTACCATATTTCATTCCAAAATCATCTGCGAGAGGTATATACGAGGACCTAGTTATTGTCTCTAATCTCAGATTACATCTCAAGCCTCAAGAATACGACTGAGATTTCTTGTTCTCAATAGAAGCAGTCCCTAGTATGGTCTACCTTCTGTTGCTGGCGATCAATAGCCTGCATTTATTTTTATTATATTGGCCATTAGTTTTAACTTTCCACGCTAGTTTTAATTCTAATTGTGATATTCTAGTTTTACTGTCATTCGTCGACAGGCTTTTATGATGTAGATATATTCCATTTCAAAGTCATATATGTTCTCGTCACGGTATGGCTGAAATATTGCCGATGTGACGTTAATTACTAAAGTGCTCACTTACTCTCAACAGAAACAATACGAACCGAAGACCGTTGATTCGATTCCTTTGCATGTCTTCCCATGGGATTTTAGGAATTGACACATGGCCATCTTGCGTATAGAATAATAACAGGGTTATCTGCATTAGACTTCAATCTTTCCATGTGGACTTGTATTAAACAACCCACAACACTCCAGCGAAGTCCCAACTGCAGCATACAAGTGTGTGGTGATGAAACCCCTAGCTTTTTCACCCAAAAGCTCGCTTGGTCACCTTTAGCTTATGCCAGTGCATTGCTTGAGGGTGACATTGGTAAGTATATGAAAACCTCCAGCGCCAACATACCCATGCTAATCCAGCGAATGAATGTATCGAGTCATTAAATGAGAGAGTGAATCAAATCAGCACCTTGCAACACGTTCGAAGCATTTCTTTTTTCTGTTATTACTCAAATGCTTTGAAATGTTTCACCATACAGCGTATTTGCATCATAATGTATATACATGACGTATTGTCTAATTAACATGTGAAATGAAAATGAATTGAAATATGATTGGCTGTCGTATATCTATCCTGATCAATATCAGGTTTTGTGATAGGAAACCTGATCTTACCGGAATGGATGTCGTCATGTAGTCATGTGTTTATTAATCCTTTCTACTTAATTTGAATTTAATGTTATTGCTGATATGAAGGCAAAGTATGAATACAGCATTCGTAGCTGATCAGAAACCTTTCCTCATGATGAATGCTGGCAATAATGGCAGCAACGTTCTCCGAGATCAAATAATAATAAGACATAGCATAATTGAAACTCTTCACGATGAGAGCCCGAAATTAATGCCCGTATGTGGTTTTATACGCCTAAGCCGTTTATCTGATATGAACCTGATTGCAAACGTTAAGCAATCGAGGAAGGAACTCCAACGATGCTTCTTAGGAGATTGCTCTGATTGACAGTGAGACAACGTTTCTACACATGCCTAAGCCATATAAGTCATGTATAAAGGGTACAAGTATGCAATTTTCAATATTACACACAGGAACTGCAAACTGGGTCAGGCCAGATAGACAGTAACCTTGAGTGAAGACATTTCATTGGTTACCAAGACTGATGACATTATAAAGTTTTCGAACGTTAAAGGAGTTGACATGAAAGGTTCTCGCTGGTGGTGACCGGAATTGTGCCGATCTTGTCGCGGGGTGGTCGCGGTCTAAGGTCTGTGTTGCGTTGTATCGATGCTGGAGACGGTAAATCGTGGTCTGTTTACGACGAAATGACGGGCAACATTTTGAACAGACACTGAAGCTTCCAAATGTCCGATAACATAGTTTCTTTCAATTTGAGTTAAACGTGGCAGTGTTGAGCAAAGAGTGATAGACCCAACTTGTGTGCAGTCTTACACCCACATGTTCATTGGTATGGTGTGATTTGGTGATTCCTTCTGTTGATGAGTTTGTGTTGGGGCCTTCCAAAACGCAACAAAATTTGTTTGGATAAAAACATGCGTTTCTTATGCGCGTGAGTGTATATTCCATTTGTCCTTCAAAGGCAAAATGGATGTGAATGTATAACAACAGAGCTCGCGGAAAGAATAAGCATGTTTTGCCGAACATGTAACACTCTCCCTTGCACATGCTGTTTCTAGGAGCTGAACACTGAATTGTGAAAACTGTCCTCATGCCCCAAATTCAGCGGCGAACGTTGTGATTTTGCATCGAAATAACGTTTGCCCTGTGTCATTTACGTTTACAGTGTCATCTTGCATTGAATGCTACCCTTCAACAGCAAGAGTCAGTACACACTCTCCAGTTACAAGCATTTGTGGATAGTTTGTTGGCGGGTCCTGTGAGAGATCAACTGATCTTATATTACATTCAACTAATGTAAATGTAGCATGTGAATAATGTATTAAGTTGTATAGAGTGTATATATTGTATAAATGTAACATGTGAATATTGTATAAAGTGGTGACGTCTATCATTCTGACGTAGATCACCCGTCTAGCCATCATAAGCAATTCCCATTTCAAATCACAAAACATTAAGGATTTTTTCCCCTAATGTCAGTTCTCATTAAATTATTGCATTTTAGAATTGTTTAATGATAAATATTGTAAATAGACAGATAATTATCTTAAGATTAGAAGCTTAAATTAGTAACTTAGATTGCCATGAGCTCTATCCTCAAGAGAGTACTGCAAAATTATTATCCTCCTGAGAGGGTACGTAAGTCCCAAATATTCCAAGTAAATTAAAACTTTCCGTGTTTTTAATCGTACCATACTTTTTAATCTATGGCTAGACATGTCCAAATTGCTAGCAGCAGAAGGGATTGCGTAAATCCCGCTAGGGTTCATGCAGGAAGCAATGTCCTGTAAGTCCCCATGGCCCCAAGTATGGAGATCTACTTTCAGTTGCTGGCAATCTATACCCTGTTTCCACGTTGACGTGTTATTTCTGGTTTAAAGGTTTTAGATTTAGTTACTAGTTTAATATGGACATCTGTGATACATTAGTATGGAATCCGAGAGGGGACATTGTCGCGTTGTCGCCCTCTCAAAAACAAGCAAAATGAGGCGAAAATTAACCAAAGCGCGACAAAGCGACAACGCGACATATTTTGACCTTGAAAAGTGTCGCTATGTCGCGTGTCGCTCTTTGGAGGAACAGAGAAAATGTTATTCAAAACGCGACACGCGACATCGCGCCAATGCGACAAATAGGCGAAATGTCGCATTGTCGCGCTTTGGTTAATTTTCGCCTCATTTTGCTTGTTTTTGAGAGGGCGACAACTCGACAATGCGACAACGCGACAATGTCCCTTCTCGGATTCCATACATTTGTGTTTTTACTGTCAAACTTCGCTTCATCAAAATGGTTTTAGTTTCTAATGTTATTGATCTATAATATCATTATTAATTCTTCTCCTCACGATATGGCTGAAATTGCCGATGTGACGATAAATATTAATGCACTCACTCACTCACTCAATCTGGGAGTACAGTAGGCGTGGCAGAACGCATGTTTCAAGCAGGACAGGGGTTAACTTACCCTCAGTGTAAGTTACCAATACTGTCTTACACGTAATTATATTGCAGATGCATTGAACTGCGCTTATAAGGAACCAAAATTACCACTCACACGAGCTCGTTTCAACTGTAGTCAGTTCGTTTGTCCATCAGTTCGGTACATCCGTCAGTTCTGTAAATCACATTCGTCAGTTCTGCATGTCACACCAGGGTTAGGCACTGATCAACTTGGCTCATCAGCAGACGATAAAATATAAGGGAATTATTCTTCCTGGCTTAGAATCAACTGGGACCATACTTGCAAGAATCTGTATCAGCAACATGGGTTGCTGAAGATCAATTCTAACCTGGATCTTCATGGTGCTAACGAAGTCTTCATTCTTACGCCAAACTGGTACCAAAATCGTCCACATGTGATGTCATTATACAAGGTTCGATACATCAATACATACTGCGAACGTTTTCAACAAATTAACTTAGTTTGATAACGATGCAGATGTTCTTTGTAGAACGTCGTTGACAAGGTAACAGACAACAATATATTTCAGAAAGCAAGATATATATGTTTGTTGTTATACATTTGTAAATGCGAAAGTAGTTTTCGTTACTTTTGTCTCTGACGTGATCCTCGCCACACACAGATCCAAAACTATTCTTGCTTGTAACCACCACAGCACCCTAACTATTACAATACCTATCTTTTGTTCATTCGTCAAAAAATGATATAAAAACAACGGTTATACATATGTAATGTTCAGATGTTAGACAGCTCGAGTAGCTTGTGGGTGTTATAATGTCCTCATATACTGATTCAAGTGATACATATATTATCAGACAGTTACATAAGAACAAAATGCGGTTTTCGCCAACATGTTTCAATTTAATCTTCAGGGAGATTGTAGCAGTTGCAGTATGACGTCATTACATATATATCATGACGTCACAATAGGGACAAAGTTATAGAGTGACAAGGTCAAAGCTTACAATGGTTTGACATTGGTTTGAAGTTATCTATGAAGTAGTGTTCAGTTAACATTTGTTTTAGTTTGTCCAAATTTTGAACTTGATTAAAAGGAAATATTGTGAACTTAATATCGTTTCCTTTAGCACAGACATCTAGATGCTCACTTAGTGGGATACATTGGGTTTCACGACACTTTAGTTGCTGTTTATGGACACGAACCCGGGCTATCAAATTTTCTCATTGACCAATATACATTCATTGAACCTGTGCATGTTATGATATACATCATGTTTTTGGAAGGATAAAGTACTGTTTTACATAGATATCTCCATGTCTCGTATAAGTTACAGAGTGTCCTTCAACAATATGTAGGGTTTAGTACATTGTGTTTCATAGAAGCAAATTTTGTTTTGGTTAGGATCTTTTTGAGATTTTGAATTTGTCTTTTGCTACTTATTATATTTCTAGATTTCAGCATTGATTTCAGTCTTGCATCTTGTACTAAGATGGACATACATGTATTTGCTTTCATCTTATGGAACAAATTTGGGTTCAACGGATTATAGGTTGATACAAAAGCACTTACTTTTTCCTCATTCGTTTGTTTCATCGTTAACGTTCCTGTCAAATTAAGCGGTAATGCTCTATAGATTTGGTCTTCCACAAGAGACTTTGGATACTCTCGTAATAGTAAAAATATTTTAAGTTCATTCGGTCTTTGATTGCGGGTGTCCTGGATTGAAATTATTGTAGACATTCTTCGTGCCAGGTTATATGGAAAACTTTTTTTGTATGGCTCGGATGACAAGATTTAAAGTTTAAATATTGTTACGTATCTTTAGGTCCAATTTCAGCACCGATTTTATTACCATTGTGTCCAGGAAAGCTGTTTTAGTTTCATCTACCTTCAAAGTGAAAGCAAGATTTCATCCATGCTATTCAAAAGTTCGTACACTGTGTTTAGTTTCTCCTTGGAAAATAGCCATACAGTGAAACTGCCGTCCAGGAAGCTTTTCCAATTATCCATGATATAAAGGGCAACATCCCCTCCATAATATGTGTATGAGACTTTCTTCTTTATAGCAATAGATGCATAGATACTGCAATATCATTTTGACATGAAGACAAGAAATAATGTATGTCTGCACACTTTCATTTGCTTTATCGTAGGTATGAACCTTCTACACTTGCACTGAAAACAGACGTCTGTAATTTGTCAATATTGAGGGGAAATGATGATGGAGGGGTGAACATTACATATAAGTTACCGGGTGACGGATCTGGAAGATGCGTAATATTGTTTAATATCACCAACTGATTTAGTTATGCCAAAGCTTGATTGCACACGCTTGGATCTCCTCATGTGCCGATAAGGTTTCATTGTAGGAAATACGAATCATGGCATCATTAGTTAAGGAGTTGTGACGAAGATACAGTTTGTTTCTTGAAAGTTCAGAAGGAAATGTGTCGTGAATGTAATCATTTGTCACGTGAAATACGATTTGCAACGTGCATGATAAAATAATAATTTCTCGCAAAAGATTTGCTTTTGTTTCGTACACAGACAAATTCTACCAGTCATTGTTTTACATTATAGTGCTATATTTGCAGTTTTTCTTTACTCCACACGGACATTGACTGAGATATGACTGTTGGATATTGGTTTGATTTATTAGTTTACAGAAGGTTGCGGGTTCGATCCCCAGACGTGTCATACCAAAAGACAAACAATGGTACTTGTTGCTCCCTGCTTAGTGCTTGGCATTGATTGGTACAACAAGGACAAGTCGGCTCGGAGTCAGTATGATGTGTCTGAGTGGGCTATTCGTTTTTAACTGCGGTACAATATATCAGTGATCAAGCACTATAGTGCTATGATCTAGTATAAGCAGCCACACATACACACGTATGCACGTCGTCATATGAGCGAAGTATTCCTAAGCACGGCTATAAACCCCATTTCACCTCACCATAACCCCCTGGATGCCACACGGACATATATGTCCCTCCTCTTCACCCCTCACTTTCAAGTTCAATAAAATTCTAGATATACCGCGCACATATATATACTTCACAGTTTTGAATTCTGTGGAAAATTCCCTGTTTCTTGATACCATCCACTATCATCTCAGACCAAGCTAAAGTACGTAAAATTGCTTTTCAAAATAAGCTTCATCGTATATTTTTCACCTTATCTAAAATCTCGATTCAGAGCGTTATTTGCTGTATGTTTTGAAATGTGAAAATCGGACAATTGCTGGGAGTATTGAATCTGAAAAATAGCATATTATTGATCACTGATATCAAGTTTTCATGTAACCAGTAACGATAATACGGAAACGTCGCCGATGTACCCAGAATCGGTTGGGATATTTTCGAAAAAGCACTTACACGAACGCCGAAGTGCCGAAGGCCGGTATTGAGATGCCTATTACGTCGCTTATATTTCATAAGTCGGCTGCGAGAAATGCATCATTGAATTCCCCACACATCTTAGAATCAAATTACAAATGGTCTTTGTCACCAATACCAACTGTCTAGCTAAAACGAAACGAAAGATACTAAGTATAAAAACGAAACGAAAGACAGCACTTGTTTGAAATGTAAACAACAAAAAAATCCGATTTTACACTGCGTAGCATTTTCGGAAATTTTCCAGCATCCAGCCGTGTAATTATCGCTTACAATGGCTCAATACGCTTAGAATATTGAGCGGAAGAGCATTGTAGCAAAAAATAGCAAATTAAAAATAGATTGATAATCTATTTGATAATTCATATGAACCTGTCAAACTTTTAGTGCAGCGTGACGCCATGACTGACGCAAAAATGACGTAGAACGACAACGGTACTTATTGGCATTTCTGGCTTCTTCCAACATTTACAATGTAAGCTATAAAAACATATAATAATACACAGAAAGTCAGAATAATTCTGATTACTTACATCTCTCATTTATGTACAAAAGATCCCTGAATCAAGGGAAAAGTCCTCGCCAAATCCTTTCTACACTTGTCAGCGAAGCCGCCATTTTGAAAGAAATCGGTCATAGGTAGTGATGTCACACGTCAACATTGTTGCACATATTAGGCAATGTTTTTGAGGTGAAGGTCGGTTGAACAAGAGAAAACACAATGGCCATATCAGTCCGACTGCACTTTCAGTATTGTCATGTATATTTTGCGTATCGTTCAGATATTTTTTCATGAAACTGATTTCAGTATCTACATATGTCCATGTTCAACACCATACCATATGTGGATATAAGGTATGCGTTTTTATTCTTTGAAAGCTTCTGATTGTTTGAATAATATTTACATGGGAAATTGACTCAGAAAGTGTACTATACCACATTTTAAGCCTGTGTTGGAAGATCACACGTAGCCATTACTGCAACATGTGCTTTAGTTCCCGTGACGTACAATATTCAATACGTTGGGACAAATATTGCAGTTTCATATGAACAGATTAATATAAGAAATTAATATAAGTAAAACTTATAATATTAATGAAAATAATGAAATTTGTACATTTTAGGAAATGTAGGGGCACATATATTTAAAGGAATTGCCTTGTTCATTGCATTGGTTTGTGTCGTTTTTGTAGACAAAACAGTTATGAATATTGATTGACCAGGTGCGATTTTGTCAAAAACGCTTTAAGATTCATTATCATTTTTTTCTATAATAAAATCAATTCAAATTCGATTAAAATATATCTGATGGCAGAATATCTAACTCAAACAATATTTATACGAAAATTGTTAAAAATATATAAACAAGGTCATGTCTTAATTTGGTCAAGCCTTACATCCATATTCTAATACTTCTGTACTGAAAAGTCGATCTCTTTGTACCTTGTATTGCATACTTATGAAGGGAATTGATTTCATAATCATGAGAGGAAAAGTCTATTTCCTAAATGAATATTCAATGAATAATCAGGTGTTATGAAATTTTCATTTACGCTAAATTGATGCTAGGCAGGTGCGCGTGTTGCTCACAATAAGATATGTAGTAGAACCGTGTAATTGTTGATATATTCAGGACACTATTTCAGTGATAAAACCATTCATTTTATATTTTGGCTAAAAAGTGTTGAATTCTGACACAGAAGCCGACATCTTTTACACATTGAGTGGAAATTAGGTTAGATATATGCTTATCAGCAACCAGAGTCGTCTTTTTCCGACGTCACAAAATGCACAAAACATGCCGTGACGTCAACTAAAATGTCGCATTATTTTCAGTTATTTCATTACATTTGAATATGTGGCAGTTACTCCGTTAATAATGATGGAAAATTAATAAAAATACATATACACAAACAGGAGAATATGGGAATCTAAGAAGTAAAATATGTATCGGATAGGGACATCCAAATCGCTATTACCTGCTTTTCGATGTAGTACACTGGCATCTTTTCTTACAAATTGTGAAACTACCAAAAGGTATCCATGTGATCGGAGTTACACTGACCTAATGTAAACCATAGCTGAGGTATGCCCCCTTATCTTTATACGTGCATGAATACTCTGTCGACGTTTAACGTCATAGTAGAAAATCGACTTTCTGACATTTATTGCAGGTCATTTTTGATTTTGTGATTATGACGTTATGCATTAGCACATACATCCATTTCATATACACTTATGTCGTTCAGATATCAAGCTGTATTTTCTTCGCTCACACTTTCCGTAAAGATGCCAAATTAAAAAAACCGTAGCAAAATGCTTTTATTGGTGCACGGTAAAAAACGGAGAAAGTTGCTGTTTTTCAACACACACAAAAGTTTTGGACAACTTTTAACAGTGTCTATTTCTCAGACCCCTGAGGTAGCCGCATATACATTTCGACTAACTGATGGGAAATTAAATATTCTACATTTCCGTGCAATTTTATAGCCGTACGCAGATCCAGTACCACGCGAGCGCAAATCTCGCACAACGTTCACTTTTCAAACCTTACGAAAATGTGTGCCTGAAAAAACCCTCGGCATCCAGGGGTTAATTTACACATAAATACTGATAAAAATTGTATATTCTTTCATCAATTTATTCTAAAAATAACATTAAAATCACCACATTGTTATAAATACATTGTATATGATGCGGCACGTACACCGGTAGCTAGGAATGCTAAAGTGAATTTTAAAACAGAAGAAAAGACAATTAAACAGCACCCGTCTCTCCAAAATTACATTTTTGTAAGAGAATTTGTCTGACTTTCCGGTTAAATCCATATCTAAGAGACCCGTGAAGGTCCGGGGTAGAATAGACCTTCAGCAACCCATGCTTGCCATAAAAGGCGAATATGCTTGTCAGGCTCGCTGACTTGGTTGACACATGTCATCGTTTCCCAATTGTACAGGTCGATGATCATGCTGCTGATCACTGGATTGTCTGGTCCAGACTCGATTATTAACAGACCGCCGCCATACAGGTGGGATATTGACGAGTGTGGCGTAAAACTAAACTCCCTCACTCACCATATCTAAACTGCCAGGGGATTTCGATAAACATTCATATTGCACGTTATTACATAAAATGAATTAATAAAAATAAAAACACGGCCATGCACAAACATCCTACGTAGGAAATAAATATTCCCTTTCATCGTGTGTATCCGTTACCAACGTACGAATATTGACAGTTGCTTCATAACGTGCGTGTCGCTACTTCAAGTTACACCAGGTAACAGAAAGCTTATCTGTTGTTCATACGGGTTTTATGTAGGTCAGCTATGTATATAACAGGTACAACAGGCTAGATCTAGGATGTGTATTGCTAGCTCATGGAAGCCATTATCGAGATATAAGACTTCATATATGGACTAAGAAAACGGTATGTGGAAATAACAAATAAAATGAACATGTTTCTGAGATACGATAGGGCGATAAGGTCCAGTGAACACAAACAACACACCACGGTCTGCTGACTCGCTCCATACCTTGCTCTACAGGTAGGTCTCTTTAACCTTAATAGTAGGTCAACTATTTATAAAATAAAAGCTTACCTGCGAACAGAAGCAGGAGAATACGATGACGATGAGACAGTACTTTAAGGTATCCATGTTGATGTATGAATGTGTTCAAAGTTCTTAAATTTGACTCACTAAGAACATATTCCTCCTCTAGTCCTTAAACACACCCAGTCATCTCTACCACGCGTACACTGTCGGGTGTTGACAAGCAGTATACTTCTCAATGTACTACACAGTCCGGCTATCCACGATATACTGTGGGCCTGGTATTCGTATTCCTTTTCCCGACCGACGCTCCTCGACCCTGATGAGCGATTGTGTAAGACTGTCTCCACCCGTGTTGGCCACCCGAGCAATTTCACTTCCTCATTCTCTCAACAAGGCCACGTGACTAGATTGTGTGTGACCTCTGAACTCGTCTAACAAAAAGCTTATCGTGTCTTCCCTCTCGCTTCAGAGACACTACAAGGGATCTCGCGCGGTAGCGTCATGTCAAGGCATAATAGCAACACCGCTGTGTTTCAGCCCCTCCCGGATTGGTTTACAACTACCTGCAATAAACGACCGCATACAGCGTATACAACCGTTATTACCTAAAACATTTTGGACTTTCCTACCAAGTGTTTGGTCATCATGGGTAGTGGTTCTCATTTGACTGAAACATTGATTAATTTATATGCATTAAATGAGTAAACAACACCTAATACTAATTTTGCTAAATTTATGTATTAAACACAATATGGACACCAACCCTTTCCTCAACTCCACAACACCGAAGTATGAATTCATGACGTGTACTTCCTATTTTCACTGACTCGCCTCTGACTATCTACATATTTTATCAAATATGACAAAGAATGATTCGGAAACCAGTTTTTTTATGTCTGTGAAGTATTATTTGACAATAGAAAGCAGCAACGTTTTTAACAGAAAACATACAACAGTACTTTGCCCGCACTGTGCAGGGACTTGATAAAAGATCTCCAGGCTGAGTCCTCTATTACAAACTTAGAACTGTGGAACAAGAATGGCTACATTGATAAAAGTGAATCTTAGTTGGCTGGCACTTTATGCAACACTCGTTACAATGAACTAAAACACATATTCTGTGCTTCCATGCTTAATACGCCCCGAAAATCAACTATTTGTGGTGATCTTCAGTCTATGTTGTGTAAATTCAACCTTAGAAACTACATATATACTTATTTATGCAGTGATTCATTTACACCCAAGCACCCATGAATACGAACTGTAAACAAACAAGTACAAGAAAATGAAGAAGAAATGAAGCATAACAAGGTATCACGTAATGCACGTCTCTTTGCATGCGACTTTAGACGTCAGTGACATATAACATACTTTCCATCTTACCCTTTTTATATCCTGAACACGGCGCAGCCTTGCACTTATGCTCGAAAATTTCATCACGAAATAGAGTCTCAAAAGAATGTTGGCTTTGTAACAAGCATTCTTATGATTATGAAACCCATATGATACAATATTTGCAGGAGGAAAAGATATTACCTCTCCGAAATAACTTTTTTCTCATCTCAAGTGGATCTGCTTAATGTTGAGACCTGTGTAAAGTTTGAAAAGCTGGAAGACGACAAAATGTTGTCAAGACGCCAAGGTGCAGATACGCAGATCACATGGTCGCTCGTCCGTGACACATATCTTACGTTTGCATACTAATGCCGATACTGTGTGTCATAGTGACGCCATACCTTTCTCTCTCTATCACTTCCCTCAACATCCCCCCCCTCCCCCTCCATCACACAAACACACACACTCCTTGCTACTTGTACATTTTAAACCCAAACCTCAAGTCCATACACAAAAGTATAATTTCAAAATATGTACTTCCTTTTCTCATTGATTCGCATCTGTTATCATGGTCAGACACAAATATAGACTGAATGTAAAATCGTGTTTTCCTGCACTGATGACTCAAACTACAAGAGATTTATGTGAATTCTCTTTCACTTAATGTCGAATTAAGTGTTGATATCATTAATAGTTAAATATAGTTATTCTTGATTGGAACATTCTTGAATGACGGTTTGTATAATAGCTAAATCTTTACACGTAAATTGAACTACACAAGCATCAACTCATATTTATTAGTTTGTTTGTTTAAAAAAAAATACATTGACATGTCTACGTTAAAATGGCCAATTACACGTTAATCAAATATATTGTGTAACAAGTTTTTGCTTACTGCGAAGAAGGCATTATATACTTTGAGTCGGTTTAGTTTGATCTGATTTATGAACATCTGTGACCTTGGAAATGAACAACAGTCGCGTGTATTCGCAAAACATTATGACTAATCGCATGAAAACTGTAACTGCTTGCATTAAAAAGACACATGAAATCAAATACAGCACACTTTTGTTTAATTCGGGTGTCATATATGGGCGGAAAACCCCAGACTCCAAAATGTTACTCTCAGGAAAGTTTCAGCACGCTTGAGAAGGACATGATGTTAATGTGACATAAAGTCCCTCATGATAATCATTATCAATAATGATTACTTGAAGTAATGCTGTTAGTTTTTAGCATATACTTACATTTATACTTAGAACGTATTTATAGTACATATATTTATAGCCATATATTTGCTCATTAATTATAACATTGTAAACTAGTATGATATGGACGTTTGCTTCCGGTTGTTGTGTTCATTTATTACATGACTCGTAATCTTCCCGGCAAGAGCAAGCATGTCACCAGGAAAAGATAACAGTAGGTCCTGATTCTTCCCAACAATGTGCTTCAAAATTGTCTCGGTTTTACAGACAAGTCTATAGTTATGGCTAGCATGCCTGTTATTTTAAGTCATGCGTCCCTCAAAAAATGCATTTGCCTCGTTTAGGTAATTACTATATTCGTGCAGTTACGCGTTTCTAAGTTCTGCTATCAATTGATTCTTAAATGACAGCATGTATGACCTCAGCATATCTTTAAAATATCTTAAGGCAGAAACAATGAAGGCATTTCAAAACATGACATATCTGTGATACAAAAAGGCAAAAAGTATGCTTAATACATGTACACAGATAACATGCTCTCCCGTGTTTTCCTCGATTGTACAACTACCTTGTCGCTATATGTTTTTGTCAGATATAATGTTTACATGTCTTGAAACAGTCCACTTGAATTTTCTACTCCCGGATAAGTATCGAATGTATGACAACCAGTCAACATAAACGGAATGTATATTTTTCTCTTGTTGAATTTAGGCTTGGATACAATACAGTTGAACACCTTGTTGTCGAAGTTGGATGACCCTATGTATACGCAGACACTTCGAGTTATCCGAGGTTCCACACCACCGCAAATGATGACAGAAGGAAGGTTATAAAGGTTTAAAAATCGAGACATCTGTAAGACACACGAAGCTTGACATAACGTTGTTAGACTGTACAGATGTCTGACAAATGTCTGTACAAATCCAACCAAAAACGATATGGTAAGGAAAATAGACCTCGGCTGACAACTTCCTGGTCGTATATGATAATACTGTACAGACATGTTTCACGTGGTTTGTTTGACTGGTAACACCCATTTTATGAAAGGAAAGAGTTGGATTCTTTTATGTCAACTTTTGACTGGTTATAAAATTTAGTTACACGCTGTATTTCGGTGCAAATTATGATACTTATACTTATATATATACTACACTGATAATGACTTTGCCCTTAAAGTATAACAGTTACCGCAAAATGAGGCATTGGTACTGTTAAGGTGCTTGTATATAGGCTGTGAAATAGAGAGTTAACCGGTTGGGTTGTGGGCTTACAGTGGCCTGTATGCATAATCCAGGAAGTAAGATGTAAACCGTCCCATTCAAATTGCATAACACATTTAGAATGTCATGGCCAACATATAGCATAACATACACATGTGTGTCAGGATTAGGATGCCATATGCACGAGATGGAGATGTTCTTGTATAGGTTTTGAACAATATGATACATTCAGTGAACAATACTGAAGAAAATAGAAATGACATATGTTCTGAAGGCGTCTGCTCCTACTCAGGTTAGATGAGGTGAACGTCATGCAAGTTCTAGTCCAGACTAACACTAGTTCTCTTGTGCTAGCTCACTGAGACACCATGCTTCAGTTAAGCATCAAGACCCCACTCAGACACAGTACACTGACTCCGAGCCGACCAGTCCTTGTACCCATTAATGTCAAGCACCAGTCAGAGACAAAAAAAACCCAAACTATCATTTGAAATCGTCTTTTCATATGACGTGACCGGGGATCGAACCCGAGACTTCAAGTTGCTCCGGGCGGACGCTCTATCCAATGCACCACTGGGGCGGTCAGGTTCTGTGTAAGGCAGACTTGTTAAGATTCGTATTCGTATAATACTGAATCACTCAAATGCCACATGTTAGGAAAAGGGAACGGTGCAGAATGTGAAGGACATTGTAAGTCGAACCCCGCCCATATGTTATCATATGCCTAGTGTGTGTATACTGAACCGGTTACCGGACACGCCACATTGGATCTTTCTTTTTAAAAAAAATTACCTTCCTGGTCGAGTCTTTGTTCGTGCTGAAAAATAGAATAACCGGCACAACGGGAATAAGAGACGTTGTTTTAGTTGCAATGTGCATTGTTTGATAAAACTGAATTTTCCTTATGAAGTCTTCGGTGACATACAATTGGCAATTAGTGACTCGCAATTGCTCTAAAGTAAGATCCTTTGTTTGAGCTGATGACTGAAACATAGCCTCACCCGCTGATTACAGTCAGCAATATCTCAACAATTGTTGCAACAGAGCGCCTCCTGGCACATACACCGTTCAGTGAAAATTAAACTAATGTATGTCACTGTGAAGTCATGGTCTATATAGGTATGCATTTACCACACTTTGTTAATGTCTGTGAGTGAAACACGTTGGGTACATCCCTACCCTATGCTTAACACAAAACGCTGTCGACTGGTCTCATATCCTGGCCATCCCTTTACTTTACACTGCTAGTCTCGACTGTGATGTGTGTAACTAAACCATATACTTTACTCTGTTGATGTCGACTGTCCTTATGAGCAACTAAACCTTTTACTTAACACTGGAAGTGTCGATTGTCCTCACGTGTAATTAAACCTTGTGTTTAACACTGACAGTGTAGACCATCCTTATGTGTAACTAAGCCCTTTATTTAACACTGTTAGTGTCGACCGTCCTCACGTGTAACTAAAGCCTTTACTTACCTGTCGTTTGCCCTCAAGTGTAATTTACCGTGTTTAACACTGATAGTGTCGACTGTACTTATGTGTAACTAAACCATTTACTTGATATTCATTGTAGGTATACAAATAACACACATTGTGCACATTCTGTAGACACACTGTGACAACAAGGGAATGCAGCCTTTCAAATTAGTAAATCGTCATACCTTTGACATTTATGAATTAAGGGTATATCTGTGTCATGCTAAACGCCCAGAAAACCCGTTCAGAAACACAGGAAGGAGGAGGAATGTCTTCAAACAACACAGACTCGCTGTTTGATCTCGATTTTGTTGAACTCATATTCTTGGTGTTGACCGGAGATGCTCTGGACGGGATCGATAGCTAGCATGTTTGGCTTGTTGTCTGCTCATCACAGAGAGTGAAACACTGAAGGTGCACCACTACATGCTGAACCAGTTTCCCACAAAGCAATGTGACTAAAGCTTCAAGCTAAAACATTTGTGATAAGTGAGCGGCTGATTATGATGATGTGCTTGTGATATGATAACAGTTTAGGTTTAATCTAGATCCATTTACTTGAGGTTTTAATTGGTTTGTAGTCTAGGTGAGGTAAATGAGACCAATAATCATCATCTGTTACTTATTTAGACAGACTCGATTATTTACAGACCGCCGCCATATAGCTGGAACATTGCTGAGTGCGACTTAAAACTAACTTCCATCTCTATCTTACATATTTACATCGATGTATTCAGTGAGATATAAACTATAAACAGACTTTCTAACAGTTTCCTCTAATGTCGAGTTTTATTCCTGCGGGTTCAGGTTTTGGTGTTCATGATTTCATGTCAACGTTTGAGGTAGCATTGGTGCCACAGGGGCTTGTATCGCTTTGAAACGGCGTTCGAAAGACATATAGATGTATAGACCCTACCCTAGTACTATATAAAAGGAAAGGGATGTAACGAGGAAACCACCCCCTCCTCGATCAAAGTTACATGTTACCGCGTAAAATATTTTTAAGGCCCCATCGAGGCCAACGGATCGAAAGCCAGATGATTTCCCTACAAAATGAGCTATAAATGGTCACAATCGGATCATTCTTTCAAACGTTATACGCTACGAATCATCGCAAACAGCTACTTCCGCAATTTCACGCCAAAATCCTGGATCACCCAATACGGCGAAAACTCACCTTTTAAATTCGTTTATTAATTCCAGCCACGTTGGCAGCACCAGCGCTGGGCTGGATTCGTTCGGCCGCGGTATTCCGAGGGTCGGAAAACTTATTACAACATCTACATGTCATTTTTTCGACAGTAAGCAAGCATTTTCACCAAAATAGCCGGCAATCCTACTCACATGTCGGCCATAAGCGACCTTGACATTCAAGTGAACTGAGCAGATCCGCACAAACAGACTCGGGCCATCCGACTGGTTGGAAACAAAATATACAGTGGAAATGGCCAACGAGTTTGTATTCCACCTGAGTGTGATATCAGGCACTAAACGCATTGACTTCATGGGACTATTAATCAACCATTTCGAATATACACAGTAAAACACATCATGCAACCAGGGCAAATACCTGAAAACATAACGGAATTCTGAATATCGCTAAAGCAATCCCATTGGATAACATTGAACCATCTTAGCACATTAGACAAGAGAATACAGAATTTAGAACACCATTCTACTGTATCGTGAGTAATATACACACTTTCGCCATGAGACCAGATAAACGTCTTGGACTGTTTCCTTCTGTACCAATGCCAGTCAATGTTACGAAGCATAGACGTTATAGGCAAGTCGTTGATATCGATGTTCATGGAAACAGTTCGTGTTTGTGTTACTTTACAACATGAAACAAAGACCATATGACCCTGACACAATAATCACTTACCTGGTTCTAGTAATGTCGCTTACTGAGTGATGTACATGAGAGTATTTAATTTGCTGAAGAATCTTAATTTGACCGATAAATTACTGAGTGAACGTAAAAGCTTTCTTTTGATAGTGAACACTTTGAAGGACACAATATTACATCATCAACGATTGTAATATTCAAACAAATGGGCGCTTGAAACTTAAATTTTATACATGAGAAATACCCTGTAACCTTAGGAGCATGCAATGACACTTTAAGCATGTTTTCATGCGACCTTGCTTGAAAAGTTTCAACCAACTAACATTCTTGTTAGTTCACAAACATTGGGATGGTCTATTTATTAAAAGGTACCACACTGAGTCGGATGTTCGAATGCCACATGAAGGATACTACATGAGGTCTTACCAAGCGCGGTATATTATTTATTACCCACTTACGTGCATTAAAATGACTTAGAATAGCTTATTTTGTTGTTATGTGGTTTCAAATCTACACCGGTTCCAGAAAGAGAATATTGTACTGTTGTGCGTTTTTCGCATGACGTCACCTCTGACGCCTTGGTAACCGGCGTGTCATTTGTTATCGCCTCGTACAAACGCCTATTGTAAACTGCTCCGTAGCACCCCGTTTCTTGGTTTTACTCGTCCAAAAATCTGGTGAAAACATTGCGTTAATGTTTCTCCATGGACATAATGTCACAGTTCGACTCACAATTAAACAGCGACACGATTACGTTCTCAACGTTTACATTCCCACAATGCACATTAATAGTAGAACGAATTAATTCACGTGTTTGTTATGAATGAAACGGTCATCGGTCATCCAATCAAATCGTTAGAATTTTGGGTCAAGTCGCTACGACACAGGTCATCGCAATACGACACTCGTGTGGCGTACGTGATTAGTATTGACCACGTTGGTAATTGAATTCGGTAAACAACAAGTGTGACAAAATATGTCACAATACATAGAATGATTACTGGCAGCGATTGGTTTACGAGCTAGCCATCGCTGTGAGTGTTGTATAAATGTATTCATCTCACATTTGTGAAAAAGTTTGAATTGACGTTGATAATCTCTCCATTTCGTTCGCCCTTCTGGTTTGGACACTTCCATGAAACTCAGACTTTGTTGAATACATCTGGGAGTTTTGTGATCCGGAATCCAGTCGAAGTTGTCGGTTCTGAATAAATGAGACATACAAACATTTTCTATAATTTTCATTTTGATAAACATAAAGGATGGATGTATTGTGACCAGTGAATATAATGTGATTTTGATAATAACCACTCAACGTCCTTATGTCATCAGAGTGACATTGGAATGGCACGTGACTTAATTGTACACACTCACCATACAGAAAGTGATCGCAAAAAAATCATAGTTTATGTCCGTTGAGCCATCAAATACCTGATTCCATCGTCCTCTCAGGGTCGCTGTTGACAATGGATGAAGCACCATTTTTTGTTTGAGCTAAGATATCAAACTTGTAAAACCAATAGCGGGAGAGATTGCCAAAGGTATATGACTTGATTCCCCACCCTGAAATATACACATCACACTCGTATGACAAATAGACTCGTAAATATATGATGTCAACGTGATAGAATAACCGGTTATCCCAGAGATTTCACTGGCCGTCTAAAGAAAAGCAGCTGTAAACATTATATTGATGGATACTGACAATCAGTGATGAGGTCTGGTGGTCACAGACTGAGGAAGCCTGCCTGTCCCACCTGTCGCATCCGTCACTCATATCATTTGCATGAAACTGTATGTGTGTTGCTCGACGCCACAGCGAATATCATTTAGATAGCTCCCTATTTAACCTTAAACTATATATATAGGTCATCTTCATACAATGTAGACATGACCAAATTGCCGTTGGTAGTGGAAGGGAGCTAACTCTTATCAGCTTTTTTAGGAAAGTTGTCAAGTTCTTTCAACATTATTGCCACTGTAGCCAGTGTGTTGAAGAGAAATAATTGGTTGACTCCGTATTTTGACAGCCATAGGACACACTGCCAAACAGGCCGGAATCATGCAGTCTAGTTCCCTCATAAAGGAGTCGTCCTGAGATGCTTCTTATGATGGAATCATGTAACCGGGCGATCTTACATAAATGTTTGATATCTATAACACATGGCAAATCAGCAGCATGGAATTGACCACACAGTTCAGAGAGACAGGGTTATCCAACACAACACACGATCATCAACTGCACAGGATTTACAGGTTTTACATTTATAAAAAACAGACAACAGACCTGCAATTACTATGCTTCTAACATCGCCGTAACCGTTCCGTATATGTTGTATAGAGTGATTTGCGTTGTGGAGGATCCAGTGTCAGAGCTATCTCTCTTGATGACCTGCTCTGTGAAGTTGAAGTTTGCACGTTCACCAGTGTTTGAAATACAGTCGTCATGGGCGTGTATGTACTGTCGTGAGTATAAATACATCTGATTTATAAACCATACATCGCACACCATATGCTACATACCTTACATCACATAACATACATCATACACATCACATACCATACATCACATACCATACATCACATACCATACATAACATATCATATACACCATACGCATCACATACCATACATCATATACCATCTATTACATATCATACATCATATAAAATACATCATACATCATACATCACATACCATACATTACATGCCATGCATCATACATCATACACATCACACACCATGCATCAAATACATGCATCACATACTATACATCATTACTATTATTAACATAAAAACAGAAATAAGGTTATCCTGAATGACATCATAATGTATACTGTCGTACACCTTTGTATGTTGAGGACTTTTCCATGTAGTTGTGTCAGCGACGAAAATGATGAAATGCCCTAATTGGACTATATTTGTGTTCTCTTGCTGTTATTTTTTCTAAACTAAATAATTGACTTGGCACTGCAGACGTTTGTGACGACTGACGAAATATGGTCACATTTATACGAACAACCGTACCATTTGTAGTTGATCATGCAGTTATGCATTTGGTAGTTATTTTATATGAATATGAATCAGGTTTTGTGACATGTATTTACTATGAGTTAGCTGAAATCGATTGAAAGGATAAGGCGCTATATACAACAGCAATCAGACGGCCGTTCTTGCTAATTAACTATTGGACAAAGTTATTATCAATTATACATGAAATTTCATGACTGTACATATATATCAATTATGGTGATAACCCTTGTTCTGAAAGGGAATATTCAACTGTCACTTCAACCTTTATTATAAACACATATAGGTCACATGCAACCAAAAATTGAAACATGATTGAAACACAGTAACCACTTATTCGTGCAACATTTTGCACTTGGGTTTACCTCCCTCGAAACGAAGCAGTCGCGTCACCGAACCCAGTCATAGCCGGTGGATGCGTACTCAAGCGTAAAGAAGCCTTTTCGTTGGCCACTGGTTCATTGATACGCCGATACGCTTAGTCGGCTCTTTGTTTATGACTCATAAGCCCGATAGGTGTTAGTTTTAAACTGCATGTAGTCAGTTATTGATGTTGTGCATTGATGTTCTCAGTGACAGAGTCTGCTTATCACAATCACCATGTATATTTTATGTAACGAGTAGATTATTTACTTGTTTGTGTACACAACCAAGATTTGAGTACTGCTCACGACCTGATACTCCGGACAGGCATACTGTTTGAAGCTCCGCGAACCTATTCTCTGCGCATGCGTTATGAGCTCAGCGCAGCATAGCTGAGTTTTGAAACCACGTTTTCCCCCAACGCGGGGGGAAATTAGTGAATGGTTTGAACTCCGATTCCGCGGGCTATTTTTCATTGCGTATTTTTTCAACTTCATAGATTGCATTGTCATTTTTTGCTGATTAGTTTCGCTAAGTACATACCGAAAGGTATCAGAACCTACAAAGTTGTGTTTTACGATTTGCGTATGAACCACAAGGTATTAATTGCTTTATTCTTTTCTAATTCTAAAAAGGTTAATATGCAACCCTTATTGTAAAACAATTTACATTCCTAATATTTTTCACATTAAGGGTTGTAACACACAACCCATTTTGGCAATTTGGTCACGGCACTTCGATTCGTGTTGCCAAATTAGGACTCTTAGATCATCTGAACTAGTTTATCATGAATAACTGTTTTGTAACAAAAACGTGTTCGGTAGTTTATCACCACAGACAAATTCAATTGAAGCACATGATGGAATAAAACGTGTTAATGGGTAATCGGGTCAGCAGTTGTGGGTTTGTCGGACGTTCTTAATGTCACATGACAAGACATAGGGACTGTTCCTCCAATTGAAATGCATTTTAGAGATGTATTCTCAGACAAAACATGTAGGTCAACTTAACTACCTGAGAAAGAGATCTAAGAAAAAATCGGAGGCATACCTGGTATATTGACGTCTTGTGTAATACCGATGGTATTTCTCACAAATGGCAGGCATACGTGAGTGAGACAAAGAAGAAGCGGATTGCTAGTTGTCGTGACATCTTCAGTTTGAGGTTTGCTCCATTTCCGTTTACTTGTGGTCAGTGTACCATTTAGAGGTGAAACACTAAATAATGATAGTACTTTTTTATGCTGGTGCTGATAAATTCAGTTATAAAATGTCATCGTTGTCGACCAACTACAATTGAACAGCAGAGCTAAGTCTTCTAAGTGTCCAGTGTATACTTGTTCGCTTTGGAGCTGCAGATACGTCATCTTTACCTTCACGTTCACCTGTAGCGTCAGACCTGTGATGGGCTTGGTCCTGCTGTCTCTCCGAACTCTGATCGTAGTAATGTTCCCTGGTGTAACCGAGACCACGTATCTGGTGACGACGGCGTTAGAAGGAGCTGTCCGGGATGTTGTCGTGGTGGTTGTGCTTTCTGCGATGTTATGGGAACCGTAACACAAACCAGGTTGTGATGAGCAGCCGGCAATGCAGCCTATCCTTGAAATAAGTGAATAGGCTGTCAGCCTGCAGTCATAATGTTTCTCTACGTCGCTACGTGCCATAAGACGAAGGATAAACTAATTTGAACATAAACATGTGTTCATCATGTGACATTGCTAAAAATGGATTATGTGATGTTTTCATTTGCGTGTTAGGGAAATATTGAAATAAGATCTCATACTTACTGCGTCAATAACTACAGCGACACATACACTTCCATAGTTAGAGAACAATATCCGTCATATTTACGATGTCAACTTACCTTCACGTCACATTCGAGCCTGCACCAGACAACCCAGTGATCAACGACAAAAGTATCGATCTGCGCACTTGGGAAAGGATGACATGTGTCAGCCAACCCATCCAAGCCTCCGATTCTGTTCGTCGCCTCTTACGACAATCATATTTTTCTGAAGATCAGTTCTAGCCCGGATCTTCACGGATGACTAAATCGTAAGCATGCGGTTGTGAATCGCAATCAGTGTGTACTGAGAACTGGCGTTTGTAAAACCTGAGCATGTCCTACTCCTGACCCAACCGTGGCATCGTCACGAACATATGCAGAGGCAAGTACAGTGTAAACCTAGCAAAACAGGTAACATGTGGTGCAAGTAAAAACATGCAACAGGCAGTTTGGTCACGTATGCATAAATTGTAAATATCCTCCACCACCAAACGCTAAAAGCATTACTGAAATGTAATACTGGTCAAACTACAACTGAACAAGAATTGTAACAGCAATTTTCAAGAGACAATTTGGATTTGCACACATGACATACATATATTGAGAAGACATTTCTGAAATAATTACACGACACGGATCTTCTCCAACATGTTTCACTTTTACCTTAGGGAGAAGTCAATATGAAATACGAATGCTTCAGATCACACACAAACACACAAAGACAAACACACACACGCACGCATGCACACACGCGCGCACACACATTTGTTGAGAAATCAAAGTGTTACAGCTTACAGAATCAGGGATTTGAGACTCGCAGTTAAATAACATTCACAAGTACCACAATACCAATGACGAATATTGTGTCAAATTGATTTTCTTCAGTTGGCGTTGTGGAACGATGGGTTTGTACCATTGATTTACTAATGACTGTTCAAATAAGACTTGAATGCCTAGTTTACAACTTAATAATCACAAACATTTTTTTCTTTTTTCTTTTTCATTTGTTTCCTTTCTTTTCACAAATATACTTTTGTATTGATTTTAACTAAAACTAACTGCTCCATGTCTGTTTGTGAACACCAAAAGTGACCAGTAATACGTTGTGGGAGAAATCTAGAGACTGGAACTACTAGCAACTGGAACACGCCAAACATATCTATTTGTTGTAAATGTCCTTGGGTCAGAGGTAATCGTCTGACCCCTGTCGTACTGTATGATGGTGTGTTTAACTGTGCCAGTGTATGTTGTTCCTAGAGACAAGAACCGGATGTTGTAACTCTTCTGGGTTGTCGTGGCAGACACTGTAGAGCTGGATGAGTACCTTCCACTGACATCGGTATTGGTCCATCTGATTGGGCAGTATTACGTGTTCTCATGTTTGGCGTACCTGTGATGACTGGTTTTAGTGGAATGTGTTTTCATTGCTAATTAAAAGCAAATGACTAACATCGTCTGTAATCCTTGTCATCCATATTTTTATTGGTTGCAACGGATTATAAATGTATGCCTTGGAATAGTGATAGATGATATGTCTCTGACATGTACATATTCACAGCAATTCCAGAAAGCCAGTATTTAATATTGTTGATGTTTATTTTCAATAATGTTATTGATATAATTTATGATAAATTCATGCACAGACCACTGATAAATCAGCCCTGTCACGTGTATTACAGCACACACGTCTACATGTACACGGTGATACTCCAGACTCTTACGTCTGATCTCCTGATAGAAAGCTAGCAAAAGAGTGAGTGAGGGAGAGGGGGAGCGAGTGAGTTGCCTCACCAATTGTCTAGGAGAAGAAAAAATCAGGCGGAAAGGAGATATATTTTCTAGAAGCAGAAAGGAACGGTTATGTCCTATTCTAAGAGGTAGAAAAAGTGAAGGGGTTCTATAATGCAGAACTTGACAAAGAAGTTTAAATCAGGACTGGACTCACTGGAATATAATTTTATACGGAAGCGTCCTAGTGCCAGAGCCTGAATTTTTTTATCTCCTAATTAGGACTTATTATTTCCTTATTATCTACTTATTATCTAATTTTTAAAAATAATGAATATTTTTTCTCTCGGATACATCTTCGATTCGTCTTTTGCACGTGTTTGCATTGTCAAATGTGCAGCGTGAACGTGCCGTTGGCATGTTGCAAGCGGGAAGATCAGTTATTGACGTCGCAAGAGCAATTTGATGCAGCCTCCGTACTGTATATTACACGCGAGGTCGTGTACAACAAATTGGCATCACTTGAAGACCATCTTTATGGGAAATGGACGGGGTACCAGCAAACAGACTATGCAAAACCTCCGAGGCTGCATATACCAACTAAACTGCAATTGTGGCAGTAGCTACATTGGAGAAACGTCACGCCCATTTGATATACGTCTCAAAGAACACAACACATCAGTTGAAAAGGCCGACAACAAATCTGCCCTTTCAGAGCACATAAAAAATAACCCCACCCATTCCACTGACTGGTAACAGACTAGCATCCTGGCTACCAGCATTCACGATTGGCGCAAACGAAAACTGCTAGAAGCCATAAACATCAGGAGAATAACCCAACAGACTAAAAGACAACAAGGTGTATAACTCCCCAGTGCCTGGAACATCACAAATGCCACCCCTGATGTCATATAATCAGCTGTATATCACTCTGTTGTGTTTACATCTCCCCACCATCATTGTTCATATAACATCTCATCTATCTCATCATGCACACCTGAGGCTTGGTGTAAATCTAATTTTCTGTATAACACTCTGCTGTGTACACATCTGTTAAATGGCTTCCCTTTATGTCTGTATGTCTGTATGTGTGTGTGTATATGTATGTATGTCTGCATATATATATGTGTGTGTGTGTATATATATATATGCGTGTGTGTGTGTACACACACACACACACACACACATATGTAATATGCCTTGTACTCCTGTCTCTATCACAGGAAGGGGCAAGACGTAGTCCAGAAATGTCATGTTAGAAACAAAATAGTTGTCATCCATATACTCGTCTTATTATATTCACCAACTTTGCAATGCCTCTAAAGAATCCCAAAACAGTGATGACGCAGGCAAATGAAAACCAATGCCAATTAAAAACGCTGCTCCAATCAAGGTTGAGACAACGAAGGCAACCGTCTTGCTCCGATCCAGTACAAACCTCAAAATTCTAATGTCCGAATTACGAGATACTAAGTCCTAATCACCTAGACACTACGTGCCAAGTATGAGAAATTCAGTCCTAATTAGGAGATAATAAGTACTAATTAAGAAATATGAAGTCCTAATTAGCCTAATAAGGAGATAGGAAAATTCAGGCTGTGGCACTGAGTGTTGGGGGTGGGGTTACTGACTTCTTTACTGGCTTTAAATGATAAACGGGGAAAAAAAAATAAGACTCAGGATATTGGTCTCCTTTACAAGTTCAATGGAGTGCTATTTAAACATAATTCTGTGTCTTAATGCGGTTTATATTCTTTGCTGAAATTGTAATTTGTTTTTACTTGAGAAAATCCATTTTAAGTGACCATTTGTGAATTGGTATTAACTTAGTTTGCTGGCTCTTTCTCTAACAATCGTTCATTATAAATGATATGTTTAACGCCGAGGGTGATTATCAGTTACCTCATAAGTGTTACTTCAACACACAGAGAATTTGTTGGGGTTGGGGTGTGTGTCATGGCTCTGCACGAATAACTCCTACTAGATGTTCTCCAATAAACGGAGTCGACGGAAATCTTATGCTCGCCAGAACTCAACACTGCTAAACATGCAAGGGATGAACACCGTCGTCGTGTGTACACACTCAGCAGCAGTGGATCTCAGGACTCAACAGACCTCCAATACTGGAATGGAATGCGATTCGGCAAGCTTTCTGTATATACTTGATAAGGTGAATGAGAACAAGGTGCACCTATACCTTGGACGTACGAGAAGGGTACACTAGATATTGAATGACTTCGCGTTTGTCATTTTCATTTTTGGGCTTTGAGCTATACAACTGATGTTTGCTGGTGCTTTTTGAAACATTAAACATTATGATCTAAGAATTGCTTCAGAGTTCTCGTTGCATATTAGCATCTGAACAGTGCCAGGTACAATTAACATTATTATGGCAGATTTGTGAACATAAATAACGAGATAAAAAGATGGTTCAAGGTAGCACAGAGGTAGCATATTTTCTGCCTTGTTTTTCTTTTCTTCTTAGTAAGTTCATTTGGACGGCGGATAAATGGAATTCGCTGTTTCGCTGCCTGTGTCTGTCTATTACTCATTTCTTAGTTGTATTATCAACTCATTCTTAAATGGAAGCATGCAATGTCTCAGGAAAGTGTTCAGAATGTCTTATAGCAGAAACAGTGAAGTTTTCTTTCCTAAATTTGACGCATCTCTGACGAAGAGACACAAAGGATATGCAATGTATTTAACTCATAACATTTAACATGCTGTCCCACATTTTCGTCAATTGAAAAACTTGCCGCTGTGTGTGTTATAAAGCATAGCTGCAAGGTGAAATATTGCTATTGCCGTTGCACATGCTTATAAGGTTTGAAGTGGACTGGTAAGCGGTTGGGGCATGCGATTACAGCTACAAGGATGTTGAACAGGAAGTAAGATGTAAAGATGCCTGAGCTGCATAACACACGTCTTGAAGTGGTATTAAAATATTTGTACAATGACATTTTATATGGCTAGAAATGTCTTTATTGCAGTATATGCGACGTTCCAGTGTACATGTTAACTCTATTATCAAACAAGTATATGCACATCATTATTCACAAGAAGAATATATACATGAAAGATATTTGAACTTATGCAACTCAAAAGGTCGATGTACAGTGCCATGTAATTACTTATTGTAGTTGTAGTTACATATGTTGATAATGCTTATAAAGCGTGGGGAAGATTTATTCTTGATTTGAATATGGTAAGCTGCAGGGATGGTAAGCTGTAGCTGTAGATCACTGACCGTGATCTCTATCATCCGGTTGGGCTGTTTGATGGTAATTACGTTTACGAGAGTTCCTATTTTGTAGTCTGAATCAAATGGGTTTTAGTGTGGATGATTTGGTGAGTATTGCCTTCACAGATATCTTATATTCTTTGATTGTCTGTGTATGTGGGCGTTTTATAAGAAACATTGTCAACTTTATGTGTCAACTTTATGTGTATGCTAATTTCATGTCCTGAACAAACCTGTACTGAAAAACTGATGAATATCCTCATGTCCTCCCGTTTACGGTGTTTAACAATGGTGATGTCGACTGTTGATGTCAACTGCCCTCCTGTCCATCCAGTGAACTTTGATTAATTTAATATATATGAAAGAGAGCACAATCCAACTGCAACAATAATACCTCTTATTAGAACTATACACGTGAAGATACGAATCACCAAATTCAGATAAGAAAAAAAACAATGAACTTAGTCTAGTATTTGAGGACTTAACCACAATAATCCTCAACCAGAATGAAGATAATGAAACTCTGTCATAACCATCATTGTTCTAATAGATAGGAAACATTTCATCTACCTACAAAATATCAATACCAACCTATCCCTGTCAAGACATATAGTCTAAAGGTTACAAGTGAAACGCCAGACTGAGGCCAAGAATGCAAGGAACGTACCAGCATATCCCTGTGTCCACCGTCCCAAGGGATTCTAGTTGGTGGAGACCATCGTGCCAACTGCCACCAACTAGAATGGTTCCTGAATGAATAGGTGCTTGGCGGACGTCGGAGGGGACAACCTTTGACTTGACCAAGGAGTATTAAAACTGATTCTTGGAACTCAGTACTTGTGTTACGCAAGCGTCAGGTTGTAATCCATAGCAAAAGTATTAATTGATCTTATGATTTGATAACTAAACAGGTGATAGCAAACGCTACTGGCTACCTTCACCTATACCTTTAATTGTCCCGGAGTAACTAATATTGAAGATATAGTTCAAATAAAGATGATAACAGTAGTCTTCCACTGAGTTTTATAGAAGGAAATACTGTATCCCTTCCAAAATAAACCAGTTAACATAAGTTAGACCATAAAGCCTGAAAACCAGTTATTATGGGCTCAATTACATGACAAAAAATAAGTTGAATTGAAATGTTGACAGTACATCTTGACATGTATTGTCCGTGACAAACACAGACAACTTAATGCAGGGCTTCGTCACAGTTATCACACTGCCACACATATCTGACCAAGACGTTTTCCGGCAAACTACTTTTCATGTGAACATGTTTTTTCCAGTAAGAGAACTCAAGAAAACAAAAAGTTCCCATACAATAGCGAATCCTGTCTTTGAACAAACCAACGTCCCTATATGTTTGTTATCTGACCAATGAAGTGGTGATAGATCAAATAAAGATGTGTGATTGCCTGACTGTCCAGAGATTAACGTTAACGAGGTATGTGTATTGTGTAGAATAAACATGTATCGTGTAGTCTCCACGGTCATGATGGCAAATAACCGACTCGATCATGTATTCCTTGAACATTAGTGTTATTTTCGAATAGCATGCCTGACAGAGGAGGTATTGCAGAGTATCTAAGCTCCCCGGCGTCACACAAGCGCAAATGTTTCAACGCCAATAAAATTTCCAATTCTTAACGATATCATGAATCAACTCGCATAACGTCACTGTACGAATGTTGTGTATTTAGTGTAACAACTTCATTTCCCGGGCAACAGTTTTGCATATACAGCAATGAACGGAGTCGTAGAATACGTCTTGAAAATACACTAAAATCAAATTTCATTGATAATATTTCAATTTTACTTTCGTGACTAATTCTTAAATCATGATTGTTATTACTTATCATTTTTAAAAAATCTTCATAGCAGCGATCATCACTTACCATCTCGGGAAGATCTTCCAAGGAAAAGGAATGCGTTAGTCAGAAAACTGCAATTAAAAATTATTATTTCTATAGGTTATGGAACCTGCAGCATTCAACGCTCGCACATACGCACACATACACAGACAGACAGACACACACGTACTGTACATTTTTGCATTTGGGAATATATGGTATTCATTTTACTACTGCAACATTTATCGATGGGTACTCATCATTCGCAGCATTTGAACTGATTGACTGCGTGTACTTTACATGGTTGCATTGAAGAATGTATGGTTCTCGTTTTGCTTTTTGTTACTTGCAGTTCTATTTAAATCTGGTTTCAATATTAATCCTCCCATAATCATGAGCATCTGCATTCTGGTAAGTGGCAAGTGCGTCATAGTTATTGTCTGTTTTCCGAGTGGATTGTCCAGATGCATAGATTACATAACCCTCATTACTGTGACCGTTGTCAACAGTCACGATTTGACAATCGGGAATCTTGTCATATATGTCATCTTGCTCGGGGCGGACTTCAGCCCTTGCGTGGACTTCATCTCTGCTCCTCTTGGACCTTTCATTGTGTGCTTTTCTGCAAGATATCAAATTATTATCTCATTTTTGACTCACTGTGTGGTTCACGTCATTGATTTAAAACGTTTGCCTATGCTACATCTTGATGACGAGCAGGTACCAGTAGGACCTGTCCTGTATCTAGAGGTCGAAAGTGTCATCATGGTTGATTAAGCGAGGTGCAGACCAGTACTTATGAGTAATGGAATTACGGGTATATCGCGGAAGTCCGAGAAGAACAAAGATGTTGCTGACATTGTTGCTTGCTGTGTGTATATTTGTTAACTTAAACACGTGATGTTTATCGACATTGTAAACACAAAAGTAAACCCCGAGGTCCACACGCGTTTTTCTGTACGCACTCATTGACCTTGAGTACGGGCACAGCAGTGAAGAGGCGTCAGCCAGTCGTTTCAGCTGGTTCCCATGGTAGCATCTAGAACTGCTCATTGATACTGTAGGGGAGTTTCTCAAAATGGTCTTATTCTGTCATCATGACAAGGAATGTGGGCCTTTTTCTGTTCCTCAAATCATAGGAGCATTGTCTTAGGTCAAGACAATTACAAAATAAAATAATTTGTCTGCTTTGGGCAAACTATAAAAAAGAACAACCTATACACCCTCCAATCAAAGTAGTTGGAACCTTCCACATTCCAAGGTATCTCTACCAAGAGCCCTTCGTGGCATGCAAACATTGACACAACCTTAATCGAGATTACAAAATGGTTCAAAATGACAACAAAACAGTTTTTTCAAGGTAGGAAATTCATTTAATTTGCACAATTATTCTCAGCAGTAGTAGGCACTCTGGGCCGCTCTTTTCAAAATCTAAAGTTTTTAATGGAAGGAAAAGCTTAATATCCATGAGCACCCCTATTGCGAACATGGACTGGTCAGTTGACCCAGACTACTGGAAGTAGTTATTTATAGTCACATTTGAGTTTGGCATGTGGAAAAGGCCACGTGTAACAGTTTCAAAAGAACGATTCACTTGGAGGTTTGTCAAATTTGACAACTGAGTTCGCTGTACAGTTGAACCCCCTACATCACGCCGCTCACCCTGCAGAATCCCTGAATATGCACGTTTTTGAGCTGAACTCGATTCAACTGAGTAGGATTTCAAAGATTCATCATTACGATGACCAGTGATTTTACATATTTCCCGGTTTTCAACTCCCGCGTGAGACAACAAGGTTACATGTACAGCGGTTGCACGAAGGCAGTGGTTTGTGTATGTGTTCTCAAGACCGGCATCTTTACTGATGTCTTTCATGAACAGTGCAAGAGAATTTTTGCCAAGCGGACGGGTGTTATACCAGACAGTTTCAGATAGAGAAACACATCGTTTGGGCTGCTGGAAGAAAGCATGGTTATCCGGATTCATGTGTGAAACATATTTTTCAAATGAGGACACTGGACAGAACCGTGTGTTCGTGGCATAAATTCGCTTGTTGGGCTCAACTTCATCTTTCAGGTCACCACGGTGATTTTTTGTCATTTCTGAATGTGTCATTTCAATATACTTGTACTGATTTTCATCCGTGGCAACTCTGAACGATGAAGCGACAAGTAGACGTTGGTTCTCCGTACCACGACGAGCGAAACCAAGGGTCAGATCAAACCAAACCTTCCGAATTAAACCAAGAGGGTTATCTGTGTCAAACCTTTCACGGATTATGTCAAGTTCACGTGAAGGGATTGCGGCCTGATGTTTTGTGTTGTCAAGTCCTTCTTTTTTTAGCTTTCTTATCATGGACAAAAATACATTGTTTGCTGTGTGAAAATCTTTATCTTGGAGGATGTTTATGTTGCGATCATAAGGAGACGCTCTTATGTGCCTGTGAATAGCAGCCCTTAGGCCGACAAAGGTTGACTTGGAGTACATATGGCCATTCACGTTCCGAACTTCGGCATAGAACAACCTCAGCAGCTCAGAGCTTGCCAGAAACTCGAATTCCCTTACATATCCACGGAAATCCAACCATTCTGTAAAAGACATTGCCCCAATTTGAATCCAGTGAGTATTTATATCTACATATTTTTTCTAACAAAATTTAATAGTGTCAAGCGTAACAGAACGTGGCATTCACCGGTAAAGTCTGTAATATGTCCTTATTTGTTTTGAATTTGAGTGTGTTAATTCGTTTCACAAAGAGGAAAGTAAATTTCGAAGTTATTACACGTTTTCTATGTATTATGAACAGTGAACAAATTAAATGCAATGTCAAGCCCTCCAGGTTAATTTTTGCAGAGTTGTTGTTATCATGTGGGTGGCAGGGGACATAACTCTAAATGTCTCGGTTTGTTTACATTTTTGAATTTCTTACCTTTACACCCCATGCAGTGTTTCTTTCAGTAGCTTTAGATAATGAGGTTTCCATTATTCCCCTCAGCCCCACTTCATCCACCGTAGCAAATCTCCCCGTTTCTGTTGTAGCCTCTATGTCAGCTGTCTCCGCCTGAACGCTGGGTTGAGAGTTTGCAGTTGAAGCAGACGTTGATGGAGCCAAATCCATATGTTCATCAAAATCTGTAATTTTACGATGATTTCTAACTAAATTACGTGAAAATCATACTTTTTTGTCTGTTTTTTTTATAATACTTTACATGTTAATTTTTATTTTTAAAACTGCATTACTGCTTCCAAACGTGTTATGTATTTCTTGATCTACTGTCATTTCAATTTAATTACTTACAATCATCCTGCATTAATAATTCCAAGATGTTCTCGTCTATTTCTCCAAAAACGTCCTCAATGGTGCCAACATCGAAATTTGGAATGTCCAAATTTTCAGGTGCTGTGGAACACATCTTGTAAATGGTGGAAGCGAAAAAAGTGCCGATTATTTGAACGTATTTATACGCAGCGAATAGTCTTGAAATTTCAGGGAATCGAATTCCATTCGATCATGTTTTTCAACCAATCAGATTACAGAACACACTGACTTTTGGTTTACAATGCGATAATAAATAGCGCATCGAAGTATGATGAAGTGTGCTTTCACAATTACATTTAAACATAAACATTTGTTCCCTAAAACTGGAAGCGGTGTGATCATTAAGTTACGTTCTGCTTTTGATATAGATCTCACTCACCTTCGTCGCAGAATGATAAAGAATGATAAAGATGCCTGTAACGACCAGTATGACAACTACCGCTGCAACGACACCTCCGACCACAGCAGCAACAGGCACTTGTTGTTTGCCTGTTGTTATTTCTATTCTGCTGCTCGTGGTGCATCCATGATTAGTGCAAGAGAATGCATATACACTGAAATGGTGAATACATTACTATAAAAGGCTGTGTACTAACAATACACAGAAACACAGAACAAGTCCTCAGTAAATTTTCACATTCTTTAAACCACTTTTTGAAACTTCGTGAATTCGTAAATTTTATATACTTACATAAATGTTTGCCCTGTAGGAAGTTTCCCATTGCAAAAGACATTGTTCGTGTTTCCACTGCAATCCTCATTTCCGAGAGTAAAAAGTAAGCTTGATCTTCCTGTAAATAACAAAAAAAAACCCAAACAAACCAAAAATCATAGGGCGACTAACTCCATTAGTTCTAATCTATTCACCCTAACCACAAGAGCATATTATGACGTTGGTATCTCGTATTTAATGTCCTACCCTCGTACTTACCAACAACTCCATCAAGCCAGTCATCCTTTGTTGCTCTATAGGAAATACCAAAATCTTGCACATTGGCTGCATTCCAGTTGGCCATATTGTCATAATCCGATGCAGTGGTAGTTTGGTCAGGATGTCCTGTATGGAAAATTAAACACAATGTCAAATTATATGCTTGACGTATATTGCTGTTGTAAAATGCCAACCGCATTATATTTGACAAGTTAAAAATGTCCATGTTCCTAAAATATGAACATAATGCCTAAGAATGCTTTGATGGAACAATGTTTGTCCCTCTTGAAAGTCAAATATGTAATCGAATGTTCTCACATGTGGGTTTGCTTAGAACTCATAAAATGTGTTATCACAAAATCAAAGATTCGGAAGACCTTCATTACTCACTGACTTGCCCACAATTTTCTTTTCGACATACAATCAACCCCGTCTTGTATACTTGACCATTTGTACGATCATAAAGACATCTTGGACAAATCAGCAATGGTGGAGTCTCTGATTCCCCAGTTCCTTCTCTCACTGAATCCATAACTGCCGTCTGTGATGGAGCTAGAAAATTGCGAGAAAACATTTGGCAAAAACACATGCATCTAATATAAACGTATTTGTAGAGAATTAAGAAAAAGATAAGAGCCACTTTTGGAGATTAACACATTACACGTCCACTTCGAACAGTACATCGTAAATGCATGTAGCTTTATATAATGTTTAAAATGTGAGGTAAGATGAAATTGGGTTTCTACTCAACGGTCTAATTAGGAAACCAAGCTGTAAGTCGGTCAGTACCGTGTCCCTCATAGACACGGGCGACTGGGCTATTGTCAACATTGGCAGAATTTCTGCATCCTAGGGTGGATACCTATCGCCTGTCGATATTTGAAAATATCCCTGGTATTCCTTGTCTGTCCAGCAGTGTAGGTTATTTTCTAATCCCTGGATGGTATAGTGACTGATCCCAGTTGATCCTATTTCTGTGGGTTTTTTTGTCATGTGAACCATGTCATGTAAAAATATTATCTCTACAGACATATAACAAGCCATTTGTATCATATAAGTCCAATAGGTTGCAAAGGTTTATATTTAGTAGTACTCAGGGTCCATGTTTCATAGCAAAATCATGTTTAACCTTTGGTAGCTACTCCCTTGGTGAAATAGCTATGATAAAAACACACATTTGATATATATAAATCCGTAAACTAAAACCAGCGTCCTTACGATTGGTAGAAAAATATGAAAATGTTCAAAGGTAAAACACTTATTATACCTATATACCTAAGTACACAGCAGTATTTCAAATGTAAGAACGAAGTTGCGTTGGTATCTTCAAAACAGTTTCGGCGCATAAGTGTTCTCAGGCTGTATGCATAGCGATTACTTCTCCCTTGCTGTAACACTCATTTGGTGGTATAAACCTACGTATGCTATTTGTCATCATTTACTTGAGGGTCAGTTAATGAATTTATAACAGGTATAATTAGTGATAACAAGACTCAGATTACTCAACAAAGGTTCCCATTTGGCATTCCTCCTGCCTGGGGTAAAAATTATGAATTAAGGTCTAACGTGGCAAATCTATTACATGTTATACATGTAATATGCGTATGTAAGTGAGCAATAGGGTTTTTCAGCTGAGTTATAAAAACAGACACCGATCAAAGGATTAGCCGATAACTTGCTGGTTGATTAATTACTTTTATCTTCCACAGTGGATTCGTCAAAAGCCGTTGTTTATGTGTGTAGATTTACAAATCTATACTGACTACACCCTGACGTAAAGTGCAAGTGTAAAAACGACATCCTTCCTTTAAAGAATTAACTGAATGTAAAGAATTAATACGCCGATTGATTGATTTCTCATTATTGGCAAACTAAATTACTTAGAATGGCGGACATCATACAATTACTTACCAGGTGTGCTATCTTGGGTGACCAATGAGACTGTACACCAATGGGAAAAATCTGGTATGATGTATCACGTTTTCGCATATAAGACCGTTGAAAGACACACGACATAGAACAGCATTATTTACCAGCTGCAGATATCGTTCTTTCATGTGGATATTGATGTATTATTTAAGTCTTATTTTAATATTTGCATTTTGTTTTTATTTATGTGTTGTAGCATTCTGCAGAATCTGTATTACAGACAACATACACCAAAATACAAAGGCTGGCGCTGCAGAGGTCACGAACCAGTCAGAAATTCTGGAATATCATCCGGGTACTCACGGGAGAAAAACAAGAACAAAAGCAACAACCAGTCCACGGACATTGCTCTTCGCTAGTGCCCCTTTAACGTCACATTCTAGAACTTCACTCTTATATATAAATGTTTGGTTTCTTTGCTATGCTAACGTTTGCTATAAATGACAATGTCTAAAATTGGTTGATGCATGCCAGTTTTAGCGTAGGTCGATGAACATGCTTTTAGACGACATATAGCTGCAATATTGCAGATTGGGGTGTAGAAGAACAACAAATAAACAAAAATATATCACATGACTGTGATGGTGCACATCAACTTCAATCATCTGTTCCCTATTCTGGCACTTAAGTATGATGGAACGTTTTCATGAAATCTTATGACACCTGACTAACAGTACACGTTATACACTTTTTGTTTCAGTGACAGAACTCACGGATTTAATAAAAACCCACAACGCTGAATAACTTGGAACAGAAATACAGCCACATAAAACAAACTCATACTCATTTCCTTTTCCATACAAAATGTGTGGTTTTAGAAAAAACAATATGCCAAATGCAGAACACATTTTCGTCAAATACCAGCACAAAATACTCAAATCATCGTAGACACAAAAGATTTGCACAGTGATTGACCCTGTTACCCAAAGAATGATTGGAAAATGCTCACTTTCATTTATAATATTACAAAGCCATCATGTTCATTAGCTGCAATCGGGACCCAGAGATATGCTCTAACGTAAAATAATACTTGTGTTTCTGAGGTGTATTTCACATTGAGTGACCTGGTCCCACAAAATCATTAAATCATACGTCTGGTGTATTCCCCTCAACACATGTCAACTGATAACAGCAGAGTTCAATTTTGAGTTAACACATTAATATGTACAAGAGTGCATGCCACACTTATATAGGTTACACTCTACCTAAAGATTTGTTATGGCTGTGGAACTAGTTTCGTCACTTTTAAGGATGAACCGCAGGTTTGACGGGTGTGATAAATAATAGCAACACATCATTGCATTTAATACCAAGTATCCATTAAATCAGCAAGTCGAAATGTTAGTCAGCAATGCAATACTTACCACCTCCCGCTATATCTTTGCTTACACTGACAACGGAGCCGGCAAACCCTTTGTTGTACAGACGGACCTGCTCACAGAGAAAATGTATAGAAGAAGTATGATTTCAAAGTCTTTGTATCGATAACAATAATGCAACGATAGATAAATAGATAACGATATACAAAAGCTAGGATAAGATACTAAGGGTTGGGATGATGCTGAAACAGTGGATAAAGAGGTGAATGTTTTGGGACTTACGTACCCTTTTCTACCTGAATGGATCTTAGCTAGATTTACACCATCCCTTCAGCTACTGCCGATTTTGGTGAGTTTTTTAAAGCCAATATTAAAGTAACAAATATACTACGATTAAAGGTATGATGGATGATACGTACCCTCTTAGTAGGACAATAAGTTTACAATACTTCAACCCCCTTTGAAGGTACAGCCAAAACAATCTAAGTAACTAATCTATCCTACCAATCATAAAAGTTCATCTCTCTAAAGAAAATAGTAATCAAAACGGAGGATCCGCACCTTTTGACAGGTATGCATGAGTATACCTCGTGTGGCCAATGCTGCATGGTTGCATGATGACTTCTTCACATCTGGATTGACAGGTTAAACCGGTGTAAGGCTTTATTGCATGTAATGTATTTATACCTACTTGGGAGTCCCACTTCCTCTGCATCAGATCATGTATATAAGTTCTAATGCTAGCTTTGTAATCAGAGTATGGACTGAGAGAAATGATGTCACAGATTTGTTGAGTGTGCCTTGGCAGCAAGATCAGAGGACGATGTCACATTGTCCAATGGCAAGATCATTACACAATTCAATATTTCCTGGTAAAAGTGGATGTTTGCAAGGTATTTTGTAATCGCCTGAAGACGAGAAAGAGAGTTTGAATAGATTATATATTGTTTATGTTTAGGGTGTCTTTGGACCCTATGTGTAAGAGACCTCAAGATAGCGTTTGCTTCAACTGTAAAAATAGAGCTGTTACCCGGTAATTTAAAAGACATTGTTCTAAATCCAACGACAGTGGCACAAGCTACTGCGCCACCGTCTTGGACTCATCTCTAAATACGGATTTGTAATTGCTATATATACTTTTTCATAGATTATATACTTGCTTACATTGTAAGTCATTAGTTTCTGATTTTTTAAAAAAGTACTTAATGTTAGGTCGATTAGTGACCTAACCAACTGCCAAGGAGGAGTAGAAAGAAGGCGGGAAGGAGCTATATTTTCCAACTCAATGCCGGCAGCAACAATAAATGGCTTAATTCTGAGCCCCAGAGGCGGAGCAAGAGAAGACCTTTTGTTCATATACAAATCCGCATAAGGGGGACTAAAGACAAAATTAAATGCAGAGGTAGATTCATTAGAAGATAATTTTGTAAGCTTTTATAAGGATAGTTTTGTGAGGCGTTATTTGAGAGAAGGCTCGACGTAAAGACTGTCAAAAGAGAAGTTCTTAAAGAACCAAGACAAAGTCTTAGGTCTTGGTCGTGGACAGAATCAAATAGTTTCAATATCTAACCTAATAAGAAGACAACCTTTTGAAACAAATTTTAGAGCATAAACACATGCAGACACCACTCATATTAAGTGTTCAGACAAACGGTTGACTTGAGATGGTCATTTGTAGCCTCGACATCGAGCTCAGGCCACTTTATGAAGCTTCTCCACTGTCGTGGCTTGAATATTTGTATATTATTCATTATTTGGTGATTGTCTCTGCTCAACCATCGTTTGTTTTTAATGAGGAGAAATGAATGTGTTTTATGAAAACCAACACATACTGAGGACATCGACAAAGGGCAGTGGACAAAGGACAGCCAGGTTCACTTGACTTACGGTAAGGTAAAATCATGTTACATTTCAGTGGCTATCAGACAACGTATGACTTGATGTTGTGATGATGGCCATGTTGGTAAATGTGATGTTGTGATGATGGCCATGTTGGTAAATGTGATGTTGTACCCGAATCTCTCGTTCGCCGGATCCTTCGTCATTTACAGTTTCATGGATTGAAATTTCTTCATGAAAATATTAATCGCATTCAGGATAAGTAAAGTGATATTGTAATGCCTCGTGTCTCAACTCACATGGAAGACATACTTGAATTCTGTAGTTACGTTCACCTTCACATTCCACATGCAGTCGCCCTTATTGGTAAAGTTCTTATTCATCCTTACAGGCTCCACATAAGTCGACTGTTGCTGGTGAACAAATATAACGAAAGGTAAAAGCAATAATAGTAATGAATCCCCATCCCCCCACCCCCACCCCCCACCCAACGAGCTTACACTAGCAGATGTGATAGATACGTGTTGAGTATCCCTGACGAATTAATGAATCCGTTTTAACCTGCCCTTTTAAATCTAACCACGACGCTGATCAATTCCACTTTCCCTGCATGTCGTACTGACACTGTTCACAGATCGCAGTTACAAATAATGCAAACAGAAAATGCTCAAACAATCCAACTTACGTTTGTAAAATAATCCAGGCTGGCGTTAACAATCTCTCCATTTCTACCATCCTTCTGTTTGGGACACTTCCACGACACCTGTACCTGGTTAAACACACCAGCAATGTCCTCGACCTTGAATTCCAACACATCCGTCGGCTCTGGGGAGAAATGAAAACAGCTTGAAGACTTTCGAAATACGCAAACAGAAGCAGAAGAGGAGCAATACAATAGATGGCAAAACAATTGCCATATCTGTAACGTGTATCCACAAATGATTGTACTCTTGTTTAAACACACACACACACACACACACACACTAACACATACACACACATACGCACACACACGCACACATCGCACATATACACACCACGCACAGACGCACAGACACACACAGAGACAGAGAGAGAGAGAGTAACCATTATATAGAATCAGCTAAAATTGGTTTAACTTAATAGTCGTAAACAAGTATTGTACCCGATTCGTGTGTCCTCTCAGGTCCGTTCCTGACAATGGCTGAAGCACCTTCTTTTGTTTGAGCTACTATATCGAACTTGTAAAACCAATAGCTGGACAGACTGCGAATGATCCGTGTCTTGGTTTCCCACCCTGAAATATACATTTACTAAATGATTTCTTCGATAAAGATATCAGAACATGAAGTGTATTACAAGATCGCACATTTAATGTTAACTCACCTACTCTTCCTAGCTCGTGAAGGATGTTGTTTTCAGCAACTCATCCTTGTCGTAAAATACGACTAACGGGGATTGGTGATCAGCCTCCCTAAATTGGTTAATGCATGTCACCGTATCCCATTTGTGTAGATCGATGATTTGCCGCCGCAATGTAGCTGGATTATTGCTGACTGCGGCGTTGAACAACAGACGAACCAACGAATGCTATGTTTACACAACAAAACCTGTCAAGGATTCAAGGATTGAGTTCAGACTTGGAGCATCAATAATTTTATTCCTGATGTCACTTGACGTTTCTATTTTCGAAATGAAATTATTGTAACTACAAGCTCAAGTGATTCCTAAGTTCATGTTATACTGACCAAGTTTATTATTACCTGTAATCTGAAGGGATATACTGTGTAGTTTCTTTTACTGTGCGTGATGATTAGCTTCACCACATGCTAAACGCTGTAAGTCTCGAAAGATGTAATCATAATACAAAAATAGTATATTCCGTTAAGAAACAATAGATTCATATTTCTGTGCTTTGAAACGTGTTTACCTTTACTGACTACTGAGTGCGTGAGGTACTATCCGTAGTTACAGGAGGTCTGGTCATCTTTATTAAAGTAGCCTGGTGATCTCTTGACGATCGTTCACTTGTTGACATTGATATATGTTCAAGTGAGTGAGTGAGTTAATATTTAACGTCACATCGGCAATGTCTCAGCCATATCGTGACTATAACATTTGAAATGAAATATACTGAACATCATTAAAAACGCACGACCCCTAAAATTGTGGATTTCTAAGAGCAGAAGTGAGCAATCTATGTAAATTTTACATATTTGTGTAGACCAATGTTTGATAAAGTAAAGAAGCAAAAAACAATCAAGCAAAACAGTGAAGATTTAATGCAGCTGACAATGAAATAAAGATGGGGTCAAAATGGAAAGTCAGTAGCGTGTATGACCCCCGTTAGCAGCAACACAAGCTGTGCAACGTCTCCTCATTGAACGGATAAGTCTCTGAATAAAGTCCTGAGGCACTGCATTCCACTCTTGCTGCAAGGCATTGTCGAGTTCCCCAAGGTTGTTGATCTGCGGACGACGTGCGAGGCGTTGGCCGATGTAATCCCACAAGTGTTCGATGGGTGACAAATCTGGTGACAATGCAGGCCAATGAAGTAGAGGAATGTTGTTGTTAGCCAGATACTGTATCGAAACACGTGCAGTGTGGGCTCGTGCATTGTCATGTTGAAATGTGTGCAGATCTTGATGCTGGTGAAAGAAGGAAACGACGTTGTTCTGAAGAATGTTGTCACGGTAGTAAACGGCATTCACTCTGCCACGACAAACAATCAGAGCGGTTCTGTGGTGATAACTTATCCCTCCCCACACCATAATGCTGCCTCCACCCCATCGATCGGTTTGCACAACACAATCCTGATGATAACGTTCACCCCGTCGACGCCATACCCGTAGACGCCCGTCAGCATTTCGCAAGTGAAAACGCGACTCGTCGGAGAACACCACACCATGCCAACGTCGTAACAACCACACACGATGCTGTTCAGCCCATTGTCGGCGTTCACGGCGATGCCTGTCAGTCAGGATGGGTCCAACGTAAGGGCGTCGACAACGTAACCCTGCCGCACGGAGACGGCGTCGGACGGTGGAAGTGCTGATCAAACCACGTCGACCCTGGACAGCGTTGGCGGTTCTGGCAGCGGGCAAGGTTCGATCCCGAATATGGCGCCGTACAATGTCTCGATCTTGACGAGGGGTGGTAACACGTGCCTGACCTGGGCGTTGCCGGTCCCTGCTGGTTCCTGTTTGTTGGTATCTGTTAGCAAGCCTCAGAATGGTCGAATGATGACACCCAAATCGTCGTGCAATGTTTCTGCTTGAAGCGCCGACCTGCAACATACCCAAGGCCTGTTCTCGTTCCTCTGGTGACAATCTTGGCATGGCGAAAAAACTTTACTTACGAAAGTACTGCAAAAATGAGAACGGTTTTGTGCCGAAGGTCATTTATACCCCTGAACAGCATGCTTTCTGCATGCAATTTGTGCCCTTCGTGTGTGATGTGCATGAATTTTGTTGTTTTCATGTGATGTGTTCGATGATGTGTTCGAACGATCCGTTTTTTACTGTAGAGCGTTATTTACGATCTAGTGTGTTATTATCAAAATTCCCACCATTAATTTTCCATTTCCAAAAGATTCTATTGCCTTATTTCAAAATTTACAGGTGGTGCGTTTTCAATGATGTTCAGTATATATGTCTACTATAAAACATGTCAACGAAGGACAGTAAAACAACTAGAATATCACAAATGGAATTAAAACTAGCGTGGAAAGTTAAAACGTATATCGCTATTTGGACAATACAATATAAATTCAGGCTATAGATTCCCAAGAACTGGAGGTAGATAACCACACCAGGGACCATGGGGACTTACAATACCTTTGCTACTTGCATGGACCATAGTTGGATTTACATCATTCCCTCACCTGTTAGCAATTTAGACACATCTAGCCAAAAATTAAAAATACACGACAAAGAACAGTGGAAAGTTTAAATTTACTGTGAAATTTTTTGGACTTACGTACCCTCTCAGCAGGACAATAATTTTACAATACTTCACTCCCCTTTGAGGGTAGAGCCACCAACAATTCAAGTTACTAATCCAAACTACCAATAATTTCAATACATCTATTAACAGAACATATTATTCAAATTGCAACCTCAAAAAATAATTTCTTTTAAAAAACTAATAATTAAAGGAGAACTAACGCTAGTGAAAAAGATCATTAATTGTTTTAAACTGTAAAATACTTATTCCTTTGGGTTGCAGAATTCAACATTGTCAAGCAAAATATGCGTGACACTCTCATCACAAGGAATACAAAACGGGGGATCCTCACCTTTTACCAGGTATACATAGTATATCTTGTATGGCCAATACGACATCGTCGTAAAATAACCTCTTCAAATCTGGACTGAAAGCCCAAGTAGGTGTAACCAATATAAGGTTTTATTTCATGTAATTTATTCATACCTACTTAGGTGTCCCACTTCTTCTGCATCAGATCACGGATGTAAGTTCTAATGCGAGTTTTGTAATGTGGTGTCACAGATTTGTTGAGTGCTGCCTTGGCAGCAAGATCGGCCATTGTGTTACCAGAAATGCCTACGTGGCTGGGTAACCAACAAAAGACGATGTCGTACTGGCCAATAGCAAGATCATTATACAATTCAATGATTTCACTGAAAAGTGGATGTTTACAAGAAATAATTTTGATAGCCTGAAAGCAAAGAAGAGAATCTGAAAAGATTATATATTGTTTATGTTTAGGGTGTCTTTGAGTATATTTAAGAGACGTTAATATGGCGTTAGCTTCAGCTGTAAAAATAGAACTGTTCTCTTAATCTAGCAGATATTGTTCTGGACCAATGACAGTGGCACCACTGTCCTTGGGCCCATCTGTAAATAAGGATTTATAATTGGTGTATTTATTGATTATACGTTTAATTGATTATATTCTTGTTTTTATTTTCAAATTCATTAGTTTCTGATTTTTTTAAAATGTAGTTAATGTTAGGTCCACTTGGGGCCTAACCAATTGCCAAGGAGGAGAAGAAAGAACTTACCTATATTTTCCAGCTCAATGCTAGAAGCAGCAAGAAATGGCTTAATTCCGAGCCCAAGAGGCGGAACAAGGGAAGACGTTGTGTTATACAAATCCTCATAACGGGGATTAAAGACACGATCAAATGCAGGATTAGACTCATTAGAAGACAATTTTGTAATGTATTGTAAAGATAGTTTTATACGGCATGGGTTGAGAGAAGGCTCATCAGCCTCGACGTATAGACTGTCGATAGGAGTTCTAAAAGAACCGAGACAAAGTCTTAGGCCTTAGGTGCACAGGATCAAGTAGTTTTAGGTTGCTTTGACAGGTTCCACCATATACCATAGAGCCTTAATCAAGTTTCGATGGCACCAGTGATCTATATTAGTGAAGAAGAGCAGTTTGACCCCCTCCCCATTTTGAATTAGAAACAACCTTTAATAAATCGAGTGCCTTCAGGCATTTGGCTTAAAGGGATTTAATATGCGGCAAAAAGGTCAAATGTGAATCAAAAATAAGTCCCAAGAACTTACTCTCCTTGGTATCTTTGATAGGGGTGCCACTTAGAAATAGTTCTGGGTCTTTATGAGGTTTGTATGTACGACAGAAGTGTATACAATTGGTTTTTGATTTAGAAAATTTGAAGCCGTTTTCAAGACACCGTGTATCTATTTTATTTAAACACAACTTCAGTTGCCGTTCAATAGTATGCATATTTTTACCCCTGGCAAGAAATATTAGAATCATCCACAAATAACGATCCGTCTATTAGATTGTTTAAAGCTTTAGATAAACTGTTGATCTTGATGATAAAATGAGTGACAGACACATACTGTCTTAACACCCTGATCCTGATTGTAATGACCAGCCAGGGTAGAACCCACACGGACCAGGAATTGTCTGTCATCTAAAACGTTGGCTATAAATTCAGGCAAACGACCTCGCAAGCCGAAGTCATGTAAATGTCTTAAAATGCCATATTTCCAGGTTCTGTCAAATGCTTTTTCGAGATCAAAAACGATAGACACAGTGTGTTGTTTATTAATGATGTGCGTTTTTAACAAATGATTCCAGTCGCACGAGGTGATCGACAGTGATTCTGTTTTTACGGAAACCACACTGTATATCTGTTATGAGGTTATTTGTTTTCCAAGTACCAAACAAATCGATTATGTATCATGCGTTCCATGGTCTTGCAAACACATCTAGACGATGAAATCGGACGATAATTGGATGGATCCGTATGCTCACGTCCAGGTTTAGGTATTGGTACTACTATAGCGTCACGCCACGAAGAAGGAAATTTCCCGGAAGTCCAAATATCATCAAAAATATATAACAGCGTCTCTAAACAGGATTCTGGTAAGTGCTTCGGGAGTTGATAATGTATGTTATCAGCTTCTGTAGCAGTGTCACTGATCTTGATCAAGAGCTCATGAATAGAAAATGTTTCATTATAGTCTTCCCCATTATCTGAATTGAAATTGATAGTTTTCTTTTCTTGTTGTTTTTGATACTGCTGGAATTTAGGTACATAATTCGAAGAGGAAGAGTGTTTAGCGAGGATTTCACCCTGTTTATTTGCAATACCTGATTTGTCTGTAAGTAATTGATCTCCATGTTTAAAATGATGGACACTAGATTTAGTACCTTTTCCTTTAATTTTCTGGATCATGTTCTGTACCTTGGACATGGGTGTCAGAGAATATATTTTGGATACATAATTTTGCCAAGATTGGCGTTTGTTCTGTTTAAAGGTACACCGCGCTTTAGCATTTAAAAGTTTAAATTTAGTTCAATTATGCACCATGGGATGGTGATGGAATTAATGTTCTGCGTTTTTCCTTGCATTCCTAGCTTGTTTGCACTCATCAGTGAACCATGGTTTTCTTAATTGCGGACGTGCAGAGGACTTTTGTTAAATACTCATTAGCTGTGGAGTTCAATTCATCAGAAAAAAACATTTAATAGCATCAGAAACGTCAATAAAACGTTCAGGTTGGAGTTTGCGGGTTCGAATCCCGGATGGGACTCAACCGAAAAAAGTACTAGAATTTGTACTTTACTAAGAAAGTGAAATCCCAAATATGACATATGTTGCATTTGACCACTTTCTAAAATGGCATCGTGTAATCACAGGTTGAAGTTTGTTTTGTAGCACACAGTGTTTCATATAAATCCCAGTTAGCCAGTTTGAAATTCCGCCTTGATGATGGAGGAACATGAAATGGAGTTACAGGTTTTAGTATAGTGGGAAAATGGTCACTTCCACAGAGGCCATCGTGGACTGACCATTCAAATTTATTGAGTAGTTCTGAACTGGTGAGTGACAAGTCAAGAGCAGAATAGATTCCTGTACCAGGGTGTAAATATGTGTTGGAACCATCATTATAAATACATAACTCATTATCAGAACAAAAGTCCTCCAGTAATTTACCATTAGCGTTTGTAGTTACACTTCCCCAGAGTGGGTTGTGCCCTTTCAGATGTCCCATTATAATACAGGGCTTCGGGAGTTGGCCATACAAAGTTTGACGTTCGGTTTTGTGAAACGTCAAAAAGAAGGAGAGATATAGAGAAAGCATAATGTAAACGCAACGTGCAAAGTTAGTCGTACTGCAACGGCCTGCAGGTTAGTATTAAGTGAAACGGAGCTATGGATAATGTTCTCTTTAACTAGAATGGAAGATCCTCCCGTGGCCTTATCACCTGGAGGTGAAAAGCAATGATATGCTTTGTAATGACGAAGGTCCAAAGTATCTGTATTTTTTAAATATGTCTCTTGGAGACATATTGCTGAAGGTGTAAAATCTTGGACTAATAGCTGCAATTGATGTAAATTACTCCCCAACCCTCTGTAGTTCCACTGTACAATATTATTGAAATAAACTATCTTTTTGGGGGATTTATTGGGAATCTATCCCGCCCCTTTTTGGAGGGCGACTAGCTATGTGCCCTAGAATGGACTTTTTCAGATACGTCCATGCCCTCAAGAGACCCATATTTGTTAAACAACTGAATTCTATTTAGTGATCATTTTGGGGCTCTGCCACTTTGTTACTTTAACAGTTTGTTGACTATCAGCTGTCGATTGAGACTGAGTGTGACTGGGATGATGATGATTTGTGATCAGAAGAAGACTTGGATGTACTAAGAAGTGATTCCTCAGTCTGAGATGATATCGCAGGGTACAAATGCTGTGGAGAATCGTAGTTTACCCAAGTCAAGGTAGTTTGGCAGCCTGTAGTTGATGTTGTTATTTTAAAGCTAGACTCAGATGATGTTTTTGCTACTGTAGCATAACCTTCTGGAAGATCATATGTTTTTACCAGTTTCTTTGCCTCAGAAAAAGAGATATTTTGAGTAAATTTTATTTTGTTGATCTCCATTTGCTCTTTACAAATAGGACACTGTTTTGAAAATCGTCGCCTGAACAGTTGGTGCTCTTTTTTAAATCACTAGAACAATCGTCTGTTGTGTGAGTTTTCTCACCACAGTGAGCACACAGTGGACCAAATATCCCCCCGGGTCCACAACAGGGGTGAACGGCTCTTTGCGTTACCCAGCACCCACCACGAGGAGGTGGCCGTTCACGGGTGCCTTGATATATGTTCAAAACACCAGATACAAATTAAGCTTCCTGTGCTCGAACACTATTACCTGACACATTTGGGTTTGCAAATACACTGCGTGGCCTCCCTATAGTTCAACTGTTATGGCAGGAGTACACCTGTAGATCAAGATTATGACCTTAACCCCGTTTCCTTGCAAACTTTCGATTTCGTACATTTTGCCTCTTGAATCTAGGAGAGCATTAAGCTAAGCATACTTATCACGTCGACTATGTCGTCATCTGTCCTAGGAATAGGTTCAATGATAGTTTGTTTCGTCGGAAATGGAATGATTGTTAATATCCGAAGCGCATATTTGGATAGTCTTTCTATTTCCACGGGCATACTATGTTTGAACTCATTGCATTTTCAAACGTCCCCCTCAAATTGCAAAATTTCATCAAATCGAGAAATTATCTTTTCCTTGCTGAACACGAGTGGATAGATATTCAAAACTTGGTTATAAATCAAGTGTGGTGATATCGGATAATCCAGAGAGAGACTGGTTTCTTTTGGCACGAGCGTATAAAAATTAATTAAATAGAAATGACAGTGTACGTCGGAATTTAAAAAGCCAGAATCGTGCTGTATCGAACGATGAGTACTTTGACGGTGACAAACGAGCCGATTTCGGGGTGTATACACCCCATACGAGAAAATTTATATCATACGGTTTATAATCGGGCAATCGGAAACGTAGTGTATGATCAAATATTGTATTGCATTTTTAAAACAATTCACCAGATCATCAAATGATGCCGTCACTCCAGGGAGTGCAATTCCAAGACTGCCTTCTCTCAACGAGTTTAAAGACAGCAAGGATGGAGTTTTGAAACAAGTTATAACTAAACCCATTCATTCACATCACCCTTTCTATAACAACTACCGTAACCACACAGTTTCCTACAACAAACAGGACAGTGAAATCTACGCAATTACCTCTCCATATATAATATGATTTGAAAGACAAATGATCGGCAGTTAAAGACCTACTATCATTCATTGAAATACCTAAAGATACTATGTGTCAAGGCAACGTATGGGAAAAAGCCCGTTTATACTTCAGTTTTAAATGACAACGTTAACCACATTAAGGAAAACCAAGTGCTATGGAGCGTCAACTTCTATATTGCAATGGATGCGACGTTTCGGTGCAGATACTAACACAATCACCTTCACCTAGACAACTTCTTGAATGCCTTTCAAAGAAGATAACCAGACTGTTTAAAGGGAATTGAAGGGCTAACGAAAAAGGGAATCTGTTTTGACTTCATGTAACATGATTTCAGTATGATGTCTAGATATATAGATTATTTACGTTTTATCGTTTTATACGGTTTTATTTTTTGCATTGATAAGAGTATCCGTAATATATCATCACTTAATGTATGTGTAAAAACAAACAGCTCACTCAGGACCATTCACTGAAATCAAACCATGAACGTGTGAACTAGAAAACAAACACACCTGAAACTGTTATGATCTTAACAATGTCGTAACCAGTGCTGTCTTCCCTTTCTTCAAGCACAGTTATGTTGTACTGAGTCACACCAGGTCGGGGTTGTGGAGGATCCCATGACAGAGTTATCTCGCTTGATGACCTGCTCACTGCCTTGAAGTTTGTAGGGTCAGCAGCACCTGGAATACAGTTCTTGTCTAAGTATATTTTCTGTAGTATTCAGCAGGTTCTCAATATTTTGCTTAGTTAAATATTCTGGCATTTTAAACTGAAAATGAACCTCACATGGATGCACTTCAAGAACGCATGCTGTGCGTTCCTGTTTTGCTGCAATGATGGTCTGTGTTGGCGAGATTTGAGGATCTGAGAGACAATGTGTGGAATTTTGTTCGAAATGAATAATGATATATTCAGGGCATCGTTCAGGTCCAGTTAACATTGAAACATTATTGTTTTTGTATATGCAATCACTGATTCCACACTCTTAAGAATACCAAATAGTCGATGCCTTGGGTTCAAATTCATACCTCAAATGAAATAGTGAGCAAACTACAATACAAACAAAAAGAAATCACGTGAACTGAACCTTGTTTGTACTACATATTCACTAAACTCCTTTGGATGATCCAGTAGACTACTTCACGAATAGAACGTCTTAGACTGGGCTGATGATATCGGCCATGGTGTTTAACAGTTTTAGAAAATATTGTTATTTTCCACATTTTTCTAAAATAAAGTTATTTCTGAATCAAAGGCATTTTTACAATTCAAATGGAAAAAATCACAATTTGAATGCGAAACATATACTAACGGCAAAAAGAAACTTTACAAACACAAAAATGAAATAACTGGAATGAAAATTGGAATTTTCTTTCTCCTCGCCTCTCTTCACTCAAAACACGTTGTCTTCGATCGGTCCTAAACGAGGCAAACCTGTTTTCATCACTGAAGACGACCCTCTGCCAGTCAGGTCGCTGCGAACGCAACAGTGTACAGTTCGGGTCCATGTCAGTGCCCAACGACGATGTTTAGCGGTCAGTAACTGTCCTCGTAGTGGTCAGTATGATCCCGGAGTCACCTGCTGACAGTCTGTTCACTGACTTGATCGCTGATCGAGGAATCGATTTGAGAGGTGTAAGGTACGCAGATCCCGGTTCTCGTTAGGGATAAAAATTCTGAGTCTTCCTGACCTCGGTTTGTCTGAGGTCTGCCCAGTTTATCGGAGAGACTGCTTCAAGCTGGTGACAGTCACCGAAGATACTTGCATCTTGGGCGTGGGTGACTCCGATCTGGACTTTTACGTTGGCTTGTTCTCTCTCTGCAGCTGTAAGGTGTGGCATTTCTTTTATGTTTTCTATATTGCAGTGAGTGATGGGCCAGCCTTTTTTCATAACCACCATGAAGGTGCAGTTTTCATACTGAACGAGCCACATGATTTTGATTTTTTCGCATTTTCACATCTTTACATGCAAAACATATTGTATCGAGGATTGCTGTGTCCTGTCGACGTGTTTTCATTGGTTTGTGGGCCTACAAACTACTTTTCATTCCAATTATTTCATTTTTTAGATATTTTTAAAGCTTCTTTTGGCAGTTAGTATGTGTTGATCTTTAGGAAATAAATATCTTTTCAAGCCGCCAAGACCAGAAAATAATCGCAATCGCATGAAAGGAAAGGTCACCTACAACTGCGTTGTTTGTTTCACCTCATGCGTTCATGATCTCCCTATTGATTAAGCACCGATATCCAAGTCTTAAATCGATTGCTCAGCTAGAATATAGTTATGGTTAGTTATGTATTCGGTTGAATATATCGCTATGAAACCAATATTGAAGACTGTTATAGTATTGTCTCACCTTCCTCGAATGTGTGTAGACTGATTTGGTCTATTTCTCCAGGCCCGTCTTCATTAACCGCTACCACGTCTACGGTGTAGAATGTATCTGGGTTCAGGCCTGTTATGTTGTGTTGTATGACGTGGGTGGCGTTTTCAATGTCAGTCTGGGCTATATCCACAGTCATGGTTGTTCCACATTCGATCTCCATGTCTGACTGCGAAAAGGACTATACAAACATAGTTAAAGAACTATACAAACATAGCTAAAGGGCTATACAAACATAGCCAAAGGACAATACAAACAGCTAAATGGCAGTACTAACATAGCTGATACATCAGAATCACCGGAGTTCAGGTGTGCTGTCAACGTTGTAGAATTCCCACTAGATAGTTATTTCAGGGTATCTTGAAACATCACATGTTGACGTTTAGAGAGGGGCTTCTTGAAAAGGACACTGCTACGGTAAGATATTCACCCGGAGACAAGTCTAAAAGTATTTTGGGAGAGCTATGATAGTCTGAGAATGAAACGCTAAGATGACGACATATAGACATATGAATTTGAAATCGCATGTGTTTAAGTGTTACGATTCGTGGTAGTGGTCGATCTGAACGCTGACGGCGCCTAACGTCATTCGTTGATTTTTGTTTTCTGTGTGACGAGCTGTATCTTCCCGTTCTTAACAGATAAGGAGGTAATATTTGCTTATTAACAACGAATTTCCAGATTATCAATCTGTAAGAACAGATTACTGACTGGATCGTAGCACGTACATACCTAAAATAACTGTGTGGTGCCAAATGTTCAGAATAATCACACAAACAAAAATAATTATGACTGGAGTATATACGGCTATTTAGGTGTTCCGATGCTTTTTACCGTGCGCATCTGGTACGACCGTCATAACTGGTGCTCACAATCTCAAACCTTCCTCTGCCATTATACATGATCCACTAATGCATTTCTTATTCTTAGACAACCCTATAATTATATTCTATGAAATGCCGTGACTGACTTATCTATCGCGTGACTGACTGCTCAATGAAGTACGAATGAATAGATATTTCGATATTCCATGCTTACAGCGATAAGCTGATCTCTGTTACATTCAGTGCAGTTGATGATGATCTGTTTAACACACACTGAGGGACTACCCGTCTTCACGTCGACGACATATTCATAGATATACCCTTCCGGGTTGACTGGTCTTCTCCATTCCACGGCGACAGTGCGGGGCGTATTGCCAAAAGACTTCAGATTGGCAACTCTTCCGGCAGCTGAAGACATAATCAATGTGCACCTGCTATCTTTTAGCATTATAAAAATATATACCAGGCTATTTACGAAACGATTTTTGCTTCAACTTCCTAATATGGTATTGGGAACAATAAAAGCGGCTAATAGATCTCGGAGATTTGTATAAAGGTACATGCGATACATATTGGAACTTGAAAATGGTTAAACGTGTATTTGAAAACAGGTGTGCCTTTTCACATAACCCTCAGGATTCATACATGTGTAAAACATTTAATAGATATGACTTGAGGTGAACGATGGAATCATGATTGATGAATGTTGTATGAATGGTAAGATGATTTAACAGAACAAATTGTCACATTGTATCATTATATCATTTAACATATTATTCGTGAGTCATAGTTTAAAAACACACCGTTCAATATACCTGTACTGTCTGAAAGCGTACTGGATATTCAGTACGAAATGTTGCATCATTTATGGATGTTACGATACTACATATTTAGGGTTTAACATTACTCACGATTTGACTGTACTCGTATCACAGAAGTATAGGGTACACTCTGCATGTTCCCACTCTGAGTTACTATGTTCAGGTTGTACGATACAGCTAGAACAACACCAGTGAAGACGACAGAGATGAGGCCCTGCCCAGTGTTTGCAGGTTGATGTTGTTGGATGTATGGATCTCCATCCCGCCCACTCAGTGTCACAAGATAACTGTCTGCATCCTTAGTAGCCTTGGCGAACACAACGGTGATGTTTGGAGCTGTCCTGTTGGTTTTGGTCATATCAAGGCCAACGACAGAAGCCGGGGCTGTAATGGTCACAGTATTCTGGAGGCGACATTTATCTCATCCAAACCGCGAGATGGTAAATGACAAATGAAAGACGACGCCATTTGATATAATGTTGCAATAATGTGCTGACCTAAGATTAGTTACATAGTTACACATTTCCCCGCATATATGTTCATGGATTTAGAAAAGTCTAAACCTTACACAGAATCCAGTATCCACCAGGAACTGCACATCATCTGCTTACTATTCGTCTACATTCTTCTGTGTTAACCGTTAGGCTCCTAAAGCATCCTACACTCGCTTGTGACGCTGATCAAACATTCATAAGTGGTGAAAAATGACAAAAAAGATTTCAGCAACATTCCCGGCTTCTTGTGTAAATACTGTGTTGGCCAGTTAATGCATACACAACACCAATGCATGTTCAACATTTACTGTCATGATACATTGTATGTTTCTCTCGATGGCAATACGGTCTGATAAACGCCTCTTTCTAGCAGTGCTATTAGTTGCCATCGGCTCGGGTATAACACTGCTGCAAAGAGCCCTACATCAGACACCGTACATTTCGTACCGCCATGTTAAATGTACAAAATATCATTTATCTTGTTTGGAAGATAGTTACCGACGCTGCGATATGTAAATAAATGGCATCTGGCTGTCGACTGGATTTTTAAAATTAGAAAACATATTCTGACAAGCCTAAAACTGTTAGAAAATTGGTTAATTATCGTTAAGACTCGGTAGCTCATCATTTATGTCAACAACGTGGGTGTACAAAACATCAGAAAAACAACTGACAGTGTTCTGGCCCAAAACACTGTTTGTCCCTCAAGATGGGAGAGATTGTATAATCTCTCTCTTTGGCTTTCGTAATGAGTGAGAGGGTAGCCTAGTGGAACGCGTTCGCTCGTTACGGTCAGGCTCGAATCTCCTTATGGTATCGTGTGTGAAATCCATTTAAGGTGTCCCCGGCAGTGATATTGCTAAAAGCGGCTTAAAACTAAACCAGATTAGCCATCACATCAACCGACTCCTTAGAAGAACTGCCTGTGTTGATGTGACATTTTATTCTGATAAAACTTTGAAAACCATCCTGAGAGCGAAGAGAAAAGATGGCACCAACCAGACTGAACGCGATCTCAGAAGATGCATATAGGTGTGATTGTGGAAGCGGCCATATTGGCGAAACTTGCCGGCCCTCCAACATAGACTAAAAGAACAGAAAACTTCAGTCTGTTCTCAAATCTGAACTCTCAGAACACATTTTCAGAAATCCAAATTGCTCTATCAACAAGCAACAGACTCGAATTCTGGCTTTCAACATCAGTAATTCGCGCACATGAAAATGTCTTGTGTCAATCAAGGTAAGAAATGTAGCGCCCGAGATCAACAGGGATCAAGGGGTTGACCTCCTTAAATGTACACTTCAGTGCACTTTTGTAAATGGACTTTTCAAAAGAGCTGCATCTGTGACAAAAAATGATATGATGCAAAGACCTAATTTGACTTGTACCATATGTGTTCGCACGCTCTTGTTTATTTAAAGTGAACAGTTGATTTGCCTTTGCATGTGCTTGTGACGCCTGAGGCCGCTGGAACAAATTATGTTCACCGTTTCATGAATAACTGTAACATAACTATTTCACAATGATTTATCAACAAATGCACGTGAATTGGAATCGTATACATATATAAGATTTATAGAGAAGATAAGAAACATAACAAGTAGATTCATCCGCACCACTCCTATTTAAACGTGGATGTCTTTATAAAGTATTACATCATACCGACGGTGTTCTCTCACACGCAATGCATACGTGGACCTTAAAAAGTGACACCGAATAAGAACAGCAGCAGATCACTGATAAGATAGTTCGGCTGATATCTTCAGTTTGTTGTTTCCTACATATCCTTATAGTTCTCGGCAATACACATTTATATAGTGAAACACTAACGCTTAAAATTAGGTTTACGCAGGTGTAAGCACATTGATTTCTGTTATTTACGTCATCATTATCAACCAAATGCAAATGAACAGAAGAACCTCTAAGTGTCCAGTACATACTTGTTCGGTGTGGAGCTGCAGATAGGGCATCAGTCATCTCATCTCGTCCTTGTAGGTAGGTAACCCTTGTCTTCACGTTCACAGTGTACAGTCTCCCTGGCGTCAGGCCTGTAATGGGCGTGGTCCTGGTGTCTTTGTCGACACTGATCGGAGTAATATCCCCTGGTAGAACCGTGACCAGGTACCCCGTGACGACGGCGTTAGGAGGAGCTAGCCAGGTTGCTGTGATGGTATTTGTGTCTTGTACGTCGGCCGCCACAGTAACAGGCTTAAGGTGGTTGACTGAATTGACACGAACAGAAACGAAACACTTCACTTCAATACAGGAAACATCTTTCACCAATGAGAACTTGGTGGATAAAATCACTGCAGATTAGGCAGGGAGAGACTGCCAGAAAAACATGTTTTCAACATTGTCACACCAAGTCATGAAGGTGTGATGCAAATGTCTGATTCAAACATGATAGACCATAACTAAAACAAAGTACCTCATTCTCATCAGCATTTCTTTCGCCCATACCATACGGATATACGCTTGTGTTGTGGAAACATTCAAGCAATTTGTGTAGCTGTTACAACAGCAAAATATGCAGTTAGTGAGGTTTGACAAATGAATTTATTGCGGAAATATCGCTATTACGTGTGATTTCCACAACAAAAAAAGTCGCTATTACGCAATTCGATCATTGTTAGGGTTAAGTAATATTCAAAATGCCCTAGCATTTTATACTGACGATGTCACAATGTCTGGAGTCGTGACTATTTTGCGTGATTTTCGTATCATTTACTTTCAGATATTCCGACGGAGGTCCGTTGAATTTGTTAATTCATATGTAACTTGGCAATGTTCATGTTCATCCAGAAAACTGCAATAAACGTTGATGAATGTACCGAGCTCGAGTGGCATCGATTTTCGACTGAGAGAGAAACTTCCGATCATGGGCAATAAAATGGCTCGAATATGCTGAGGGTCGCTCCTGACATCCCCATTTCGGGACCATGACGATAAAGGGTTTGACGAATGTACATGAACACTAATAACTCATCCACAGGTTAACATGGAGGGTTAACTACCCCGTGGACCTGAATGGACGATGGACAAGCATTTATCCTACCTAGCGGCATATTGCAGGTGCAACTTACACACGCATGCTATCATTGGATTCAGTCAGAATACTACTGTGCCGAATTAGAAATGAGCCAGTCAGAATCCGAAATTCACGTGTAAAGCTGCATAGACATCCATATAAACCACTTACTGCTGACACAGGTTGTACTTCGGTGGAATCTCGGATCACAGCGACATCTTCCGCTGTAACAGCTGGCATTGGCATGGTAACACAAACCTTGTGTGCAGGTTTCGTTGTAGCCAATCCCTGAAATCATTGAGTCTAAGTCTGCAGAGACAGTCCATAATATGGCGTAATAGTGATGAAAGAACAGAAAAGATATTCTCGTTATGAATGTGACATTGTAGAAGTATATATCAACGTTTCTGGAAGACAAAGGACTCGAGACGTTTGTGAAACCAACACGTAATTAATCAGTTCGTATGGCTTATTAGCAGAATAAAAGTCATATATGTAATCATATACATTGGAACCTACATCCGATATATTGCCCACTTAGAACTTGATTTATTCCCTGCATCTATGCCATGTAAAGATTTTCTACCAACATGGCATTAACATGGCTGAAGTTGACACAATTTCCAGATTTAGTATATACAGCTACTAGTTTGATCACATACTCAAGTTGATGTCCATAGATTTCCGCATTGTGTCGTAACATGGGTGAATGAACTTACCTTGTATGCATTTTTAATAATCATGGTTATAGTTCGTCTCGCTGAAGGTTTATATAGTTTTCAGTAACACGTATGAGAAACATTCAGATAATGCAGCGTTCACGCTTACTGTGTCACGACATAAGCACGTGTTTGTCAGTGGGTGTCTGTAGGTAATGATATCTAGTGACACCCCTAACCTGACACCGACATAAACACATGCAAGAACAAGGTAAGTGTTAACTTTTCACTGTGAACTGTGGTAAAACAACGTCTGAACAGGAGTGGCGTGACAAAAACAGCCGTTAAATAAACATTATGTAGTTCCTATCCCTATTCAACACCAGAAGCATTTGGCCCAGGATCAGACCGGGAGGAAAACGAGATAATACATGTTTAAAGCAAAAGAGCCATGTCAGCGGACATACTCCAGTGATGCTGTATGTTAGAATGAAATAATGATTGGAATATAAGATGGAAATCGGTGAATTTAGTGTTCTTTTGAACATATTCATATTCATATTCATATTCACCAAACGCATAACGGTATACCTCAGTATTGTTGGGTGTAATTGTATTTGTCTCCCTTCATTCTGTTTGTGTGATTTATAAAACTTTACATATAAATTGTAATGTAATGTAATGAATAATTGATATAGTTCAGTGTTACATACATGTTAAGGTACACCACAAAGTAAGACTTTAATACAATATCTTGCTTAAGTCAACAACTTAATTGCAGGTGTAAAATGAAGACTGCAATAGAAATAATTAAATATGAGCGAGGACAACAGATGCCATATGTGCATATGCACACTTGCTCAAAGGTTAAAAAGTTACAGCTACCATAATTAAGCAACTACATATGATGTGAGTTGCAATGCTAAAACATTCACCTGAACCTCTAATTATAAAACAGAACAACAAAAAGAGATCACACCAAAAACACTAAAACTCGGTGTTACAGTTTTGATTTTCTTCAGATGGCTACGTTAACGATTGGTTTTTGAAGATTACTAATGACGGTTTCATTAAGACGCGTGCGTGAATGACTTTTCACCAATAAATTGTCGCAAACAGAATTCCGGAAATCAAAAGGATTTCCTATTGACTTTTAAGTAATACTGGCACAACTGTCAGGTTGTGAATACAAGAAGCCTTTAAGTCAGTAGTTATGTCTTTGTGGGGTAATACTAGATGATAGAACTACTGGACTGAGTGAAACCCCTCGGCCCGATTTCCATGCCAATGTGCGAGCTTTCACTCATAGGTTTTGAGTATTTCTGATGTGCAAAAAAAGCACATACAAGTCTTGAAGTAATAAACTTAATAACGAATCAAGTTGAGACAATAATGACAGGGAAAAGTGTAACTTAGGTACTTGTTGTAAATGTCTTTGGGTCCGAGGTAATCGTCTGACTCCTGCCGTACTGTGTGATTGTGTGTCGAACTGTGACGGTGTATGTCGTTCCTGGAGACAGAGACTGGATGTTGAAGTTCTTCTGGTTTGCAGGAACAGATGCTGGAGATGCTGGAGTTCCTGGAGACCACGTTACTGTATAGGTGGATGTGTACCCTCCGGTGGCATCGGTATTGGTCCAGCTGATGTAAGTATTAGTTGTTCCTGTAGATGGTGGATCTGTGATGACTGGTTTTAGTGGACCAACTGAAAATAATTATGTTTACATCACTGACAAAAATGCCCACACTATCATGACGGACAATGATACACTAATGCTCCAAAGTATGTAAATATATTTCATAGTAAATAGGCGAATATCACTGAATGTGTCATTATTTTGTATGAATTATGTTTTGAAAAGTACTTGTATATTGGCTAACGGCCATAAACATGAATAAACACACACACATGACTGGACATTCACTTTCAACAATGGTATGAATGATAAATGTATTCTCAGTCCCCTGTCACATATATTATTGCACCTACATCGTCATGAGTATTTTCCTGACTCTTATAATCTCTGATCCCTTGACAGCACGTTTTGCAGGTGCCTCAACCAAAAGACATGGCATTACGAACGTAATTCACCTACAGAGGACCGTCTTTTATTCATTTGGGAATTTTGTCATTGGCGTGTTAAATAAACAAAGATGTGAAAGCTACATAAAGAAATGTTATAAAGATAAAATACACGTTTATCCCCCAAAAAGTCCAATTTAAGGAAATATTGTAAAAGGATACCCGGTGTTGTCTATCCTTATAAACGGGTAACATTTTTTTATATTACATGGATGCATCCCTAAAACCTGAAAACCCAACAACACTCACAGGGTCATCCATATATCTGTGGCCTATTTTGAATACTCCCGCAGATATCTCTTTCTATTATACTGTACTATTATTCACATACGACAACATTCATGCACAAAGAATTCACTGAACATGGCTGCTTCATCGATAACATAACATAATATAACATCCTCTTACTGCATTTAGCATCACACTATTTTAACAGGCCTACTAAGACGCATGCGCCGTCAAGTATACAGCATTACAAAGATGCACTGCATTTAAAAAAACAAACGAAACTGCAGTAGATAATGTTAAAACAGACGCCAAAACACACACAAATATAGCGTGCATGCAAATGTAGTAAAATATTTAAAGAGTATTAACTTCTTCTACGAGTAGTGATATAGATATAATCTAAAGAAAACATGACAAATCTTCTCATCTCATTGTTCTCATCGTTCTTGCGTCAAATTTTCAAACAAAAGGCGTCAGTGCAAAAGTATCCTTAGAATCCTGATTATTCTCAGACACGGATTCCATTTGATGTACAGTAAAAATAGCTGTCAAACATTATGAGTGTACCGCTGAAAACAAGTAATGACATCAAGTACTTATTGACCCTCACATTAGCACTCGTCATTCACATAATGTTCCTGCAATGGTATGTTTTTATTAGAGGTGGGTATTGCAGAAAAGTTTCATATTGCGATATATTGCAGTGTAAAAGCATATAAGGAAATATGTATTGCAATATATTGCAAGAATATTTTAAGGAAAAACAACTGCTTCTGATCGATACATGGTTGATTTGTAAAGTAAAAACACAAAACAATCACCAAGCTTGATCAAGCTTTAACAAAACCTTTGATTCATGACAAAATATTATATACATGTAAATAATATTTGACACAAATGTAACAGGAAAAAGAACAATTTAATATCAACACAGTGGTTACGTATTTGAACTAGTTTCTGTACTCTCACGAAAGCCCCGAGAATTTAGATAGCAACTTGATCTATCAGATATCAATGGTCATTAATTGATAGAAGTCTCTATTTTACAACAAACGCATAACAAAAACGGAAATTTCCGAAGGTTTCCGAGTTTTACGAATTTTTCCGAATGCATGTCAGAATACCGCTTTTCCCTCAGCGTACCGCAATGCGTATCGTTTTCGCGTCTGGACCGGTTAATACAGGTACACCGGTTATATTGCACTTCCTTATCATTTATAGCCATGCAGCACCATTGTTATCCTTCTACGCTGGCCTGTAAACAAACCAGACAATCAAGTGATCGATGTTGTCTAGAAATGTTGATATCCCGATACATACGTACATACATACCATACACACACACACACACACACAACACAACACACACACACACACACACACACACACACACACACACACACACACACACACACACACACACACACACACACACACACACACACACACACACACACACACCATTTTCAACACCAGCATGTGCATTGATATTTCTTGTCAGCTCGCTATTGTCATGACATCGTGAACATAAAACATCCGGTAGCCATTGCCGAGGTCAGTGTCGAAGCGTGGAGTAGCAGACCCAGTGAACCATGTGGTTGTGAGTTGTACTGGGCCCACGTGAACATTAGGTCTCTTACATATGGGGAAATATAGAGAGCAACATGTGGTGAAATATAGGACCACTATAAAGTAACACGGAAATAAAATGTTTACTCATAGAAATGTATCAACAGTCTCCGGAAACGTTGCGACAATGAGGGACATCAACATAATGTTTATGAAAAAGAACCGCATCTTTTGTTAGAGAGTGTGAAGTCTGGACTAACTCAGAAATATATATAGGGTGTCTTATCCAAGGGACACAACTCTTCCTCGCGAATTACGGCACCTTAGGCAAGTGGAAATTGAAGACGTGTGCATGGCAACAGACATATTATAAGTGACTTGCGGTGACACTGAACGCACTCGGAATCCTGTTCAACGCACCTGTATTTTGTTAAGACTGACTTGGGTTTGAGACTCACACGGGGGCGCTCTGTGAAGCCCATTTCTACTAAAAGCACTCTAAAACCATACGCCCACACTCACTCCAAACGAGAGAGAGGATCGTAGACACCCACTCAAGTACCCGTTCATGACACACGTGCGGGTATAGAGCAAAGAGAGAAAAGGTGTCCCACACGTGCGGGTATAGAGCAAAGGGAGAAAAGGTGTCCCGGACTTGCCAGGGGAAACAGTTCGCTACTTTTGCGACATTCGATTAACTTAGCCGTTCTCACCCCTGAACCGGGTGACAAGACTACTGAAATTTCTCCTTTTGTCAGTGTCACTAACATTCCGAATTGTTCTTCACATACAAAATATAAGTGTAGGGAAAGTGAGATTAGGTTGACGCCGCTATTAGCAATATTCCATCAATATCACAACGGTGAACACATTAAAAGGTCTTCTCTCATTGTGCCCATGTGGGAAATCGAACCCGGTGTTCAGCACAACGAGTGAACAACTTAACATCTAGACTACCCAACTGTCCAACAATAAGAAACATATTTTGTAGGACATTAATAATGGTGTTCACGCATACTTGCTGTGATTTTGTGAAGTACCTGAGCAGATATCATTTGATAATAAAAACTACGAGAATCCTGCTACTGACATTTGACATGCATGTCAGATGAAAAGATGCGCAGCATATTAGGTGCTGCTCACATTTGTAATTCAGTCTTCGTTCCCTGCAAAACCTATTTAATTACATACACTTACATGGAACATTTATAGATGTCAACAACTAAAAGTAAGAACTCAACCATCTCCAACTTACTGTTCGTACACGGTACTGATGATGATGGATTATACATCGTATCTTTACAAAGGCACTTCGTGTTTGGCCCTGTTGTCGGTGTACACTCAATGCTGGGGTCTGTAGTGCTGTCACACAAGAGTTGATTACTGCAGTCACCACCAAAGACTTGTTCTGAAAGTAACATGATGGCAGCACAAAACGACCTGACACATAGGGTGCGCGGTGAACGCTCGTTAAACAGGTATTAAACAAACTAATGGAAGAAGTGAATTTGTTTGTACTTTGAACTGTGATAGATTTCTAGGACATTTATCCCCTTGGTAAAACCCCTGAACGTAATTATAGCTTAGACAAACGCAGAAACGTCGTCGTGCCTAACACGAAGTCATGGTCATAGGTTTCTGTCTGCATGGGGAATTGTGGGACCCCAGACGACTGTACCAACACGCATTAAAGGAAGGCAATAACCAGACCAAAGAAAATAATAAGCAAAATCCTCATCATTTTAAGAACGTATATTCCTACTTGTAAAGTTACATATATTGCAGGTCATAGTACCATACATATGCCATAACACCTCTGATATCTGTTGTGTTACTTTGCATACAAAGTGTCCCTGGTAGGAAAATGGAAGACCGAAGCCAATATCCGTTCACACGCACTCCTTGACTTCAGTAACAACGAACGAGTGTTTTACTGCCATTTGTTAAGATCTTAAGTCAAAAGACTACATTCGAGTTTTAAACTGATAAACCTAATCTGTGGTCAAGTTGTGACAATTTTGGGAGTGAAGAAGTGTAACTTGTCTACTTGTTGAAAATGTCCTTTGGTCTGAGGTAATCGTCTGACTCCTGCCGTACTGTGTGATTGTGTGCATAACTATGACAGTGTATGTCGTTCCTGGAGACAGAGACTGGATGTTGAAGTTCTTCTGGTTTGCAGGAACAGATGCTGGAGGAGATCCTGGAGTTCCCGGAGACCACGTTACTGCATAGCTGGATGTGTACCCTCCATTGGCATCGGTATTGGTCCAACTGATGTAAATATTGAATGTGCCTGTGGTCGGTGTCCCTGTGATGGTCGGTTTTAGTGGGCTAGCTGAAAGCAGAGATAGTGACATTGATAAATGAAAGCAAACACCTACCATCGAGGATAATTATCACCTACAAGAATTTTGGCTATAAAGGCATAGTTATGTATGTCTTTGAAAAGAGATGAAAAACCCTGCTATATTTATGAACATCAGTATTCGTGAACCATCTGTTTGAATGATATTTTAGAACAGAGGCAAGATATTTTATTAGTGAGAGCTTCTTCATTGTATTACAATGGGACGTTTGGTACGAATCGTCGTAGTATTGTCAAGCAAAAGTAAAGTACAACAGCACGATGTCAGAAACAGTATACTGTTACATCTATAAGTGCCGTATGCGTCAGTTATATCTCGGTTTATAGAACAAGATGCACCGTTGAACTGAAGATTCCGTACAAAAAAACTAAGATGTAAGTAAAGGAACTCCCATACAATACTTACTTTCCGTACAAGATGATGCTGATGACTCGTACGTCCCATTTTTACAGAGGCATTTCTTCTCTGTCACTGTAGTCTGTACACACTCGATATTCGTTACAGAGGTGTCGCATTGGTCTATACCAGTACATACTCCACCAAATATTTGCCCTGAAAGTAACGTGTGATATCAATACAGCAGTGAAAAGAACTGCATTTGAGAAAGTGTGGCCCCTCTTTCGCGCGTGTCTACATGATCTTTGGTAATGCATTGCAGAATAGTTGACAGTGCCGTACACCTCTAAATCAAACGTTTTAAAAAAATTATGGAACAAACAGCTTTTGAGCAAAGTGGTGTGGCATCCATAAGTAAACATGCTTTAGTTCTGAGACATACGCCCTTAGATAACGATATTGAGACCCCATAATGCTTTATTGAAAGTTTCGTGAAGTATTACAACCAATAGCTTCACATTAGATACTGCAGGTTGCGTTGTAATGGAATACTATCATAATCGAAAGTTTTAGATCTCGAATATTTCGAAAATATGCATGGTTACAAACAACAAGAGGTATGATATCTGTTTGACCAGCCACATGTTATATGGACGGCAAGGACAATTGCAAGGGGACGATTCCTTATACGGATACAACGTGTGAGACCTTTTCCTAGCGTAACGATGGCGGGAATATTGATAAAAGGTTGCACGTCGCAACAAAGTGTTATTTGCTATCGCGGGTTGTCAACGCGATGGTGAACAGGCAGCCTGTTGCACGGGGATACGATACAGAACTCCAATAACAGAAACCACCATCGGTGCTGTACTACATGTTCTCTTGATGACAAAGCAGCATGTTGCAGCTAACACGGTAAAGTGACCTGCACCTCAACACTTGCAGGCCACTGATGAACTACAAGAATTCATACTGTGTTGTGAAAAATGGTCACAGAGTTGTGATGTTTCAAGCCAATTATTTGGAATCCACCAAACCCAAGTGGTAGTCATATACCATACGCATTACCTCAAAACAAAAAACAAAAAACTGTTTTCATTGTCTTCTGCTGGTCATAACAGGCAATTAACCATGAATTGATCTTGCAAGAGTTAAATGATTCTTAAGGAACATATTAATCACAAAAATATATGTCAGAAATGTTTAGCGTTACACAAAGTAAAAATAGTACCTATCAGTTGTCAGGTAGTGAATACAAAACGTGGCTATTTATGTCTTGGTGGGATAAAACTGATGGCTAAACTACAAAACTGCATACTTGATGTTGTAAATTCCCGGGAATCCGAGTCAATCGTCTGACTCCTGCCGCCCCGTGTGATGGTGTGTGTAACTGTGACAGTGTATCTTGTTCCTGGAGACAAAGACTGGATGTTGTAGCTCTTCTGGCTTGCAGGAACAGATGCTGGAGATCCGGGAGTTCCTTGAGACCACGTTACTGTATAGTTGGATGTGTACTCGCCAGTGGCATCGGTATTGGTCCAGGTGATGTCAATATTACCCGTTCCTATAGCTGGTGTCCCTGCGATAGTGGGTTTTAATGGGCCAGCTGAAAGTATACACATTAACACTGATAACACTGGAAAGGCCACCAATTAATATCTTCGATAAGTGTTATAAAGGATTGTGAAAGTCTGCCTTAGAGTAGTGATTATATGTCTTCGTCATATGTGTTTCGTACATATACTTTGGTTTGTCTTGTAGGTTAGTGGATTATATGAAAATATGCATGTTCAAATGCCATTGCTAGTCGTAAACAGTGCTCTCATGAAGGGAGGTGATTGTGAACAGGTCTGATTTAAGAAGATATTCAGGTAGATGCGATATTCTCAAGTGCGTACTTACAGCGGTCCGACGGTGTCAATGTTCGTTAAGTTGTTAAGCTGTACCTAATTATTCAACTGTTGTAAATCCAACTGGGGTACTAAGCAGGTAGTCGAAGCACCATATGTTCCTACATTCCCTGGTATGGTGACTGAACATTGATCTGTAGCCTGGTTACACAGCAGGTTTAGAACGATTCTCTGATAATCGTGATGTTTTGCTGTGCTTTGTTGGCAGCTTATCCTAGTTTCAGTCTATTTATGATAACTGTATACATCTTATAGTAACGAAATAGCTTAAATGCAGCCGATGGGATTTTACATTTAACCCAATCACTCAAACGACGAGGACATGTTGTGCCCCTTCTAACAGAAACGAAATTTTCATTGAGAAAAAACACTGTCGGTGTGACACATGTGCATGTGTACGAAAATCCATGAACTGTGTTCTCGATGTGCTTAGAACCAGAGGTAGAACGCCTCAACAGGGGAACGCCTGATCGCATGTTACATGTGTTAACGTTCCCATGTTACATAATCGAAATATAACTTTGCCGATTATACCAGTCACTTCGACAATAATTACTGATACTATAGCTACGTGATGACTTAATATAGGTATTTGCCTCAGTTTAGATATATCCGCGGAGTGTTATATGTTTTATCAATGCGTTTCTTTAGTTTTTGACGCAGCATATATACCTAGAATTTTACAGAATTTATTTGTTTTCATATCTCCAAAACCTGTTTATCAACATTAATATCAGAATACCATTTTTGAATGACAATGGGAAAATACCAGCTGCTGGCTTTATTCAGTACACCCACTTGGGGGAACGAACCTTAACGACTTGCCTGACAGGTGAATGCTTCACCATTGTGGCAATCTCACTGAATTTACAAAAAGTGTGAAGGAAGAGCAAATAAGGATCAATAGAATGGCGAATGACAACGTCTGTTGACTTATCAACACACATATGTCAACATGACATGTAAATGTCACGTTGCATATAAAGTATCAAAGGTAATTTTTTTATAAAAAGGAAGACATTTTGCCACGAATGCATATACACCATGTTGCCATATTTTGGATGCAATTTCTGTATCTTTACACATTCATGTTTTACCATCAGAACTGTATGTACATTTTTAAAAGAAATTTAAGTGCTCTTTCACAACTTATATCTTGACATAATAAGGGATCAAAAAGCGACAAAACCGACGTTCTAGTAATTATATAACATGTGTCGAAGGGGAATATTCTTGAGAACATCCGCACACTCAAAACCAGTAGAAATAATTTCATATAAACGCCTAGGAACTTTAACGAAAATATAATATGAACCTGAGATCTGAGTGTACTTCCATAAGATTCGTTGACGGAGAAATTCAATTTACGGAAGAGAAATACATTTTCATAAACGTTCCCACAACCAGTGGTATCAATGATTGGCAGCTGTAAATGTTTCTATAACCAAGATTTACGTGGCAAGAGACACATTTGTTAACTGAAGAACTGACTTCATTCATTTATATTTTATCTAATCGATCCAAGGGCGTAAACGATCATGGGTAATACTTAATACTTACTTTGAACGCAAGATGTATTGGGCCTATACAACCCATTCTTACAGAGGCACTTCTTGTCCGTTACAGTCTGTATACACTCAATGTTGGTGTCTGAGGTCGTGTCACACTGGGATGTATCAGTACATGCACCGCCGAATGCTTGTTCTGAAATGTCCAATTGCATTCATCACATACAGTTATGAATAGTCCGCAAAAATCCATGACACAAATTATAGACATCACAGAAGTTCAAATTATTATAAACAAGATTTCTAGATATTTCCCATGCGCCATAACCTTACGACAATTCTAATATTTTAACATTATATATTCACGTTATCGTTTTGTCGCTAACATCTGTTTTCAAATAGTGCTACTTGCTGTGTAATCAAAACCTGTTAGGAAAATACCATTAAGATCAAATTTATATGTAGTTATCACATATCTGACACGTGACATGTTCTAATTCAGTTTTAGAGAACCAGTGTATGGTATAAACAATGAAGAGATAGTTACAGAGGTAGGTACAAGTAGACAAACACAAACACACACGCACGCACGCACTCACATACAACACACATATTCATGTAAGCTGGAAGAATGGTTCAGGAAGACGGTTGGTACAGTATGCAAACTTGAAGTTATTTGGATGGGAAAAATAGATCGGCAGGTACAGAAGATCGAAGATAATAAGAGGGTAGGTATGCTTGTTGGCGAGTTAATTAATGTTATATCTTCCATATGCATACCTCAAATCTCGCCTTACAACACTTGTACGTAGTTTTATATAATTGTATATGGGCTGCTGTATCTTCCATGCTTCAAATATCCGCCTTGAAGCACTTGTATAAGTACTTTGTCAGAATATGTATCACTGCTTATGGCCCATGTTGTACCCAGGGCTGACGGCCCACACCATCGTACCGAAATAAAAAAAACCCACATGTAACCTTTCTTGGAAACACGTAAATCAATATCGAGGTGTCATCTCACTTGAATTCAAATAGCACCACTATGTCATTATATGTGTTGTGCATATCACTTGGAAATAGACAATTTCTAATAAAAGAAGACTGTAGAAATACCACCATTTGAATTCTAAGCTCCTCGTCGTTTTCAACAAATTTACTATATGATATAATGCCCGTACTTCCTTCTGTGCGCTGAACATGTGTAATCATCCATTAGTTATGAATCCTTTGACGCAAGTAAGTCGACGTCTATTTAAACCAGCTGTGAACAGAATTTAACATGTTCAGTGACATGTTAGACCAGACCAATTCTAAAAGCTAATGCTATCGATATCTGTAAGAAACCCATGATAAAGGCATAGTGAGTGACAATATCGTGATCATGTGTTTATGAATCACCATAACACTGTAACACTTGTCACAAGCACACACGAAGGCCTGACAACCTAAACATAAACAAGACCGTGTTGTAGAGGTCAATGCAGTGGATTTCATCAGATATGGTACGTTTGTTACCAATGTGACAAATTTGAAAATGTTCTCCGCAAGTCAATCATAAAGTTTTCTAAGCTTTTATTGTGGCATGTTAACCATGAGTAAAAAACCTTACGAACGCTCTGTCTGACGCTCTTTCTTGTTGTAGTGAGTATCAGTAGATATACAAAAGCCGAATATCCATTACATATTGCATTTTTGTTAGCACACTGTGTAAGGTTTGTACTTCAACGCCGAAATCCACTGATAAAGGATAAAGTGCCTGGGGCTACTGCTGATAGAAGAAATAGTCTTCGTACAAGCAAGGTGGCAAGCAAGGTGATCTGAGACGTGAAATTCAAGGGAACTGGAACTCTGATATGATCAAATCTGAGGAGGCTAAAAACTGCAAAGTCTGAAACATTACTTTGAGTGCAGGTGTCGCTGACTGCGTCGTAGTAGTGAGTGTCATCACATGCACATATGTTGAATCCATTACAAATTGCATTGGTGGTAAGACACTGTGTAGGGTTATCACAGTTATCTCCGTAAACCACTTCTGAAATTAAATATGTGCATACAATACAGTATACTTTATTATTTGTTATACATATTCTGACAGATTCTAAATGTCTAGTCATTACTTTTAAGATATAACTTTAAAATGTTGTATCTTCAGTAAACAGAGTTTCCTGAAACAGATGCATGTCTGAAGCACAATACAGAAATTCCAAACATTAATCCTGAAAGCAGAATGTAAAGTAAATACTAGGGTTTGGTGATTAGATATACAGTTCCTGGAAGTGAACGAAATCACACATTAGTTGTTGCGTCAAGGTAAATGCTTTGTAAGCATCCAAGAACTAGTATGTATGATAACTGACATAACATTTAGAGGAGTGAAATGCTTTTTATGCGGATAGATATATACCTACTTACCAAAGAAGTACCATTGACTATTGATTGCATAAACATTATTCATATACATTACATCGATATGTAATAGACATTCAAAGGGCAGTTCAAGTGCACTTTGGTTATTGTTTAATCATTTATATACTGAAATATTCATCATAACAAAACATTGACAAAACCCCATACATGTACTTGATATTAAGATGGAAAACTGCATTAATGATGGAAAGCTGTGTTGAGGATGCAGTTGCATATGTACACCAAAAACTGTCCCAACTGAATTAGCGTTATTGATTTTTTTATCGTGCTGTTGACGTGAGAACACTTAATTCCAAATATTTCCGTCGGAAGATGCACGCTGAAACTAACCATGGATGTACAACAGTTGTACACAAGACTATTAACAAAGCAGTGAAGATCCTTTTTGCAGTATTAAATGAAGGGTTTGTGCCACACGAGGTACTGAATGAACATTTGCCAAGAAGGGTGAGTGAGTTAAAGTGTAAAGTCACTTTGGCCACATTTCAGCCATATCGTGACTAAAAGGGTGACATTCAAATAATAGTCAGATAATATCAAAATCTTAAAAATATTCCTGCGAAGGACAGTAAAAGAACTAGACTATCACAGTTAGAGATGGCATGTCTTTTGAATGTACACGCTATTTAGGACATTAAGATATAAAAACAGGCAATAGAACACTAGCAACTGAAGACAGGTCAACATACTAGAGGACATACAGTGCCCATGTTATCTGCTGGAACCACGATGGCAGAAGCAACTGGATCAGTATATACCACTGTGTTATTATATGCTATTTATGCTTGAGTAGACAATATTCTTGAAAACAGTAGGTCTGTTTTATGAAAACCAGTCCCATGACTTCTTCATAGTTTTATTGCCATTTTGAATGTCATATTTTACACGTAGCACTGGCAGGTCTAATAACAGAACATTTATATGTATTTACTATGTGCAACGCAGAGAAGGATAACGTGCATGGCGCTACTAGTGCTAGAAGGACTATCCTCTATGCAAGCTGGGTGGTAAGCAAGGTGAGGAACTGGAAGACAACTGTTTTGAAATCCTAGGCTGAGGAGGCTGAGGAGGCTAAACAGTAAGGTCTGAAACATTACTCTCAGTGCAGATGTCGCTGGTTGTGTCGTGGTAGTGAGTGTCATCACATGCACATATGCTTGATCCATTACAACTTGCATTGGTGGTAACACACTGTTTACTTTTATCACAGTTACCTGCGTAAACCACTTCTGAAATTAAATATGTGGAAACAATTCAATATACTTCATGCTTTGCATTGGTTATGCATACCACGGCAACCTCACGTACGTAATTCAGATAACTCCTTAAACTACTTATGAAATTGAATATGTGAATGCAATACTTTATAGATCAAGCTTTGCAGTCTGATGAATGGCATGATAGCTTGATGGAGTTGACAGTTTGATGTCTCTGAGCTCCCTTTGTTGCTGACACTGTATCATATGTTGCTGAGTTGACTTTACCTTTAAACTCACAGAGAGAACTAACTGCATAGGCTTTAAAGCCATTCCAAATAATAAGCCATTACTTTTAAAGGACAAAATGGTAAATGTAGTATATACTGTAAATAGGGTTTCTAGAGACAAATGTCTGCAATGTGATACCTAAACACAAATATTAATCCTCAAAACACAATGCACACGAATTCTACAAATTCGGTCATTAGATAAACGTACACAATTTACACAATCGAACGACAACATGGGTTAGTTGTTCTATTTAGCTAACTGAAATCGTTTGAAATTACTGAACACCTAGAATCTGTGTGACTGACGGAACATCTGGAGTCAAATCTATCTGGATCATACTCTTACTACATGCCAAAGAATTACTCTTCACTATTAACTGCATAAGCAATTGCAATTGTTCATGTACATCTAGTTGCAACAGGGTTGCATTCGGGGTGCCATTCGAGTATACTTTGGTGATTCACTAGTCCCATATTTTCTAAAGCTTTCATCATAACAAATCTTTGACAACACCTCCTACATGAACGTGGTATCAAGAGAAAAAAATTAACGTTGTACATGACAACTATTGGCGTTGATAAAACCGAGGGTGGTGCGGTTCAGATATTGAAAAATAGTATAGAGGATGATAGTGCAAATATATGTCACAGATTGCTCACACAGAATTTGCATTACCGACTATTCTGATTATGCTGTAGGTGCTATAACATTTTATTCCCGATACATCTTGTGGTGAGAGGCCTCCAGAAAATAGCTATGGCAGTACAACAGGTGTACACAAGTAGCAAGAGGTTGGTAATTTACTTGACGTACTTAATACAGAAAGCTCCATAAAACACTTCTGAAACTGAACATCTAAATACAATACTTTTAAAAGGTAAACTGGAAAAGGTAATATATTCTGTACACAGAGACCCTCAAGACAATTATCTGAAAAGCGAAAAACCCAAAACAGCAACCCCAAAAACACAAATTACACAAGAATTCTCAAATTCAGTGTTTGAGGTAAACATATGTAGTTTCTAGAATGGAAGGCATCGGTTACTTGTTCTTCTATGCTAACTAAACACACGTGGAAGCAATGAATAACTACTATCTGTGATGACTGACATGCTATCTGGAGTGAAATCTATGCCCTTACTAGATGGGAAAGGAGTACCACTCACGGTCATCTCCATAAACAATATATACACCTAGTTGCAACAGAGATATTTAATGTGCAAATGAAATATATATTTTGGTTGGTCCCTTCTTCACCAAAACCTTCATTATAGCAAAATGATTAACAAAAACACATACTTGGTATCAAGATGGAGACGGCAGGGTAAGAAACCAACTAACGTTGACCTATTTGGTTCCAAAATAGGCCATGATCCAGGAAGAACGGGTGTTGGCGTTGCAAATGTTCGCCAACGATTGCCAAACTAAACTAAAGTTAGCGACTCTTTCTGATCAGGTTGTAAGCCGTTGCAGAATTTCAGTTCATTTCCTATCTCTTATGTCTTGTGAAGGGCAGGCATAGAGACGCTGCCCATTGCAGTAGGCAAAGGTCAATCTATTAATAGACCATATATCTGCATATATTATATTATGCTAAGAAGGATAAAGTGCCTATCGTTACTGCTAATAGAAGATAGAAACAAGGTGGTAAACAAGGTGACATGAGATGGCCAATTCACTGGAAGTGGAACACATGTGTTATCAAGTCTAATTTGAGGAGGTTGAATATGAAGGCCTAAAACATTGCTCTGAGTGCAGGTGTATAGATAGGGACTACCAGGTGCAGGTGAATAGATAGGGACTAGGTAAATGTAAACAGTTCCTACAATGGAAAGAAAAATAGTGGTTCGTTGTTTGTCCATATAGTCTGTGACCACTATTGGCTTTAATAAGCCGAGGATGGGCCGGTCCTGGTTATACCAAACAGTATAGAGGAGTCTGCTGCAAATGTTCATCAAAGACAACCTCAACTGAATTGGCATCAAATCAAGAGCTTGTACCATGTGAAGAACAGAAGGAATATTTCTCAAGAAGGCAGAAGTAACTCTGTCCCCTTTATCCATCAGTACACATCATTGTGTTATTATTCCTTCTGTTTGTTTGAGTATACAATTTACTTGAAAAACATTAAGGTCGCTTTCAAAAATGGACATTTCAATGGCCCCCTAAATGCCCTTTGTTGACATTTACATGATATACTTTGAACGTATTAAAGACAATATAAAATCTAATTACATAACAATTATATGCATTTACTATGAGGCATGTTGAGAAGGATAAAGTGCATGGCGCTACTTCTGATAAAAAGAAACACTCGCCGTAAAATCAAGGTGGCAAGCAAGGTAACCAGAGATGGGCAATTCACTAGAAGTGTGTGCTATCAAGTATAGTTAGAGGAGGTTAAACACAAAGGTCAGAAACATTACTCTGAGCGCAGGCATCACTGGCCGCGTTGTAGTAGTTAGTGTCAGCGCACCCACATATGCCTTTTCCAGTACAAATTGCATTGCTGGTGTTACACTGTGTGCTGTTAACACAGTTAGCACCGTAAACCACTTCTGAAATTGAATGTGCATTCACACAATTTTCCGGTTCCAGAACAAATTGCATTGGTGGTTCTACACTGTCTCATGCTATCACAGTTAGCTCCATATTCCACTTCTGAAACTGAACATGTGTATACAATACCATAATTATATAAATCATGTTATGGACTAGTCATGAATATCAAGATAACCTCTGTGAAATTCACGAATACTTTGCTTATTCTCTAGTCCCTCATTTCCCACTACTGACAAAACCACGCATGTGTACACGTTATCATGAGGAGGAAGGGGTTGTGTAACAATAAAAGAAACGTTGTCGATAGTTCTTGTTGTTACCACTATTGGCGGTGGTGCAAGCGAAGATGGGGTGTTATGGAAACCACAACTGAGGAGGACGATGCCAGTGTCCACCAATTTAAAAATATTAGCAGAACAAACCAAAGTGTAGGCTTTTTAATATTTCATTCCAGACATATCCCGTGATGGAGAGGCCTGCACAGACTGGCCATGGAATTAGAACAAAACACAAATAAGACAATACAGTCACGACTCGCTTCGCTGTAGCTCAAGGGTTTGTACAATAAAAGGTAAGAAGAGGGTATGTATGTAAAGTATATATGTAGAGGGTATGTATCATTAATAGTGTTGTGGGATATTTATATTGCGTATATATCCACGCAACAACACCGACAGAGCCTGCAAGCAGTGTGAGTCCCAAGGTTTTCTTTTTTTACACCCGGTCACAAGTGGGGATCGAGACCGACACCTTTCGCTTACTGTCGGCGCCTTAGTCGGCTCTCCCACCATTATACCGATATATCATGAAAGAAGATGATTCTAATACAGAGTTGTTATTGATTGTTAAAAATATCTTAACCAATAAACAGAGTCTTATCTTATCACATGTGAAGATGCGCCTTTCAGAACTGCATAAGCCATAGTCAGAAGCATGTGTTGCGTTAGTTAAGAACAAGTATTTCATGCAATTTCACATGATGGGCGTCAAGGTCAGTACTTTGAATGACCACATTGGCAGTAATTTCTACACGGCACCGACTCGGCACAGACTGATCACCCTTCGTGCAATGCGGTGGTCAGTTGTGTCTGAGGCGGGTTTGGATGATGACGACAGTCGAGTTCATCCTATAGGTGTTCTATGGAGCTTAGATCTGGTGATCGAGAAGACCATGGCAAGACACTGACTAGACTAGAATTGCCAAAGCAGCGGACCCTGACGCGTGCTGTATGTGAAGTAACGTTGTCATGCTGGAACACCTCCTTCTGTCAGGTCATCGGAAGCATGTGACATGCAAGGACTTCGCTCATGCTCATGTTTGGTCGGAAGTTTTCTAAAACCAGGGATGTGTTGTGCAGTCTTCACGGCTGTGACAAGACGCTGGCGCAAGTAAGCACTCCGGATGTAGCGATCCTAGGCTTGCGCGATAATTCTTGTACACCCGCTTCTTGGGCAATCTTGGGCGGATTTGGTCGGCAGGAAACGATCCCAAATGTGAAATAATGGTGCTCCGATGAAAGTCGAAACGTCGGGCAACAGTAGACAGCAACTCCCCAGCTTCAAGTCGGCCTATGGCGATGTTTCGGCACTCAGTCGTGGCAGGGTGATTTCCACTTTTCCAGTCAAAATAGAATGACAACATTTTAACACGACGTTTGTCTTTTGGTAACGATCAATGCCACGTGCTTTTCTGCTTTTACTTGCACGCGAAAAAATCATTATTACTTAGATGTAGCATAAACTTTACATATGTAGTAAGTTAATATTCGCGAAGAGGTTTGCATATTATTCTTTCTGATCCTGTCCTCCTCCTGTTTGCATTGAATGATGCCTCAAAACATCTCTTTCAACACGTGCAACATGTGTGCAGACATTATACGGGTGTATTGTGAGGTGCCTGCATTTGCAAAAGGAACTGAGCATTTTCTCGATTGAGATATGTTCTTCCATGAGTTGATAAAATCCTATACCATTACACTTACCATTACAGACCCTAACGTCACGGAAACTGTAACTGGACTCATTTGTGAACAATACAGAGTCCAAGCCGTGTGCACAGCACGCCAAATGTGGTCAAAACTCAACTATGTCGGCCATTGGCCCCGCCAGCGGCTGCCTGTGGTTCTGCCACTGACTTGTCTGTACAAGTCAATGTTCCGAACTGCCTATACAAGTTGGCATCGACTCTGAAGATGCAGCGCCAATATCTTGTTTGTGTTGACATGAGGCGACGAATTAACGCCGAGTACGGTATGTCTAGAGTGTTGCCCTGATGTAATTATGTCTCAAGAGAGACATTTCCGGTGAATATTAAAACCTCTTGTAAGTCCCTAAACGTTGATTTTCAGCACGCCGTAGGATCGTGTAATGTAAAATAAAGATATACTTGACGCACCCTCGGTATGTCATCTTGTCATCATATATTGTCCTCAGTTACAAATGTTTAAACACGGACTGACAATTGACTTTGCGGACAAAATACAACTCACACAAATGCCTACCATTCTTGCTTATAAATATATTTTATCTCTTAATATTTAGCAGGTGATTGTGAATGAATGAAGTTACGTATGACAAACGTCTTTTTCTCGTATCTTCTTTTTCTCCGTACCATTATTCTATGAATATCCATCAATATGAATAGATAATATATAATATATGATATGAATAGTAACAGTGATGACACCATTTAACAAACAAGCAATACTAAAATGGTGAAATTCACGTTTTTGTGTTACTTTTTAAAGACAACCCTACTGGTTGGTAAGAACATACATCTAACGACATGGATGCACACTGATGTCAATACTTTATAGAATAGGAGAACAGTCGTGATGACCGTTTGTGGCAGATGTAACAGTTTGTGGAATCCCTGTAAATGGATGCAGGTGACCAGGTGTGCCCATATTGATCAAATACATACATTAATCTACATATGTATCTATGATTATAAATTGAATAAGTTACTTTCCTACGCATATACGATACCTATAAATAAAAAGTAACTGACAAACAATGCTGCAGTATCTTGAGGATAAAATCAACGTTTTGTTGTTTTGTTGGCATTTTGGATCATGTCAAATGCTATGCCACGACCACCGCAGCGGACTACAGACACCTCTACAGAATCTCCGACTATAAGTGGCGGGAATTTCCTTTCTATTCACATGCATTTGACGTTTTTTCACAAATTCTATGCATTTTTATTTGTCCAGCCCATTTCCTATAAAGACTACAGTAGATCATGCATAGATCCATGAAGGATAACTATCCTGTTTATTTTTGCCTGCATAATTGCGACAAATGTTATATTTTCGGGTTCTATTTCTTACTTTCCCCGTATTCTTACCACCTTGTCTCACGTTTTCAGGAAAAACATATTCGAATATGGTGGTTACTATCATTTGTAAACCACCTTTCACTGGCATATTTATTCCGTTTTGTTACAGTCTGTCTCACAGAAAACAATCATATTCATTGTGTAAATAGATTGTGTACTTGTGTCGGTTCAACAAATAATAAGTTTTTATTGTTGAATTTATACAACTTGCATATTGCTTTTTCTCATACCTAAAATAGCCGAACAAACTACGCAGTCAATTCTTAAGTGACAATTTTACAGGAATATTATGGTGTTTAATTACATGTAGAGGCGTTACTTGTGCTGCCATATTTCTGTGATACTGCCACAGTTAATACAAAAAGGTGTTAATAGATGAGAACGTACGGGCAGTTGTTGCGGCAGTAGTCGCAGTCGTTGAAGTGGAGGCATTGCTCATCTGAAAGTGGAAAGATTATTTAATGAACGCGTAACAATTGTGGTAATTTAACTACGCTATTGTAATCGCAACACCTGTTTACTGAAAGTTTGTTTATCAGGGTTCATGTGTTCTGTCCTCCTAGGCAGAATCTACACACACGCGCGCGCGTGCGCGCGCACACACACACACACACACACACACACACACACACACATATTTATATGTGCATATATGGCATTTTCATTAGATGTCAGTGTGGCAACCAGTTTGGTAATATTCCAAGGGATTCGTGGGTACTTTTAAGTGCACAGGGTTTGCTATTGTACACTAGGATTTTGACGTTGAAAGCGTTGCACACAAAGTTGGATCACGAGTCCCGGGACTTAGCCAGCTCGCCCACCACATGTTACAGGATGTTAGAGGCAGAGACACAGCTGGTATCCTCATAACGTTTCTCGTGTTTATTAATGATAATAGTGATCGAGTGTTTATAGTGAAAATGACCGAATTTAGTTTCACGCCGCTATTAGTAATATTCCATCCAGAACTATCTTCTCGACTGCCAGATCACAGTCGAAGAAAACGCTATATTGCCAGCCTTAAAATATAATTCAATAAACAACATAATGTAAGCAATATAAGACTTCGGGATATTTAAAATCTTTCTTGCAAATATCGATCTTTAAGAGACGTTATTGAATTATATAATAAACTTGCCAATACGACATCGTCCTCTGCTGATTACCCAGTCACGTTGGAATTTCAGGGAACGCCATGGCTGATTTTGTTGTAAAGGCATCGCTCAACAAATCTGTGACACTCAAATAGGTTGAAATAAATTACATGAAATAAATCCCTACATTGCACCTACTTTGGTTGTCAGTCCAGATTTGAAAAGGTCATCATGCGACGATGTCGTATTGGCCATATCAGATATGCTAGTTAAAAGGTGAAGATCCTCCCTTTTGTATCCCTAGTGATGAGAGAATCACAGCCAAGCATATCCTGCTTGATTGTGTTGAATTCCTCACCACAGGTGATATATTTTACTGTAAAAACAGTTAACGATCTTTTTACAGCTGTTAGTTCTCATGTAAATGTTTCATTGATGAAATCTGATCAATATCCTCGGATGACAGGTTTTAATTTATATAATTTACCATAAATTACTATGTGCACCAATTAAAGTTTCTCTTCACGATATGGTTGGAATATTGCCGACGTGACGATAAGTTATAACTCACCCACTCTGTAATGTTCCATCAACATCAGGACAAGGAACACCAGAAATGGACTTCAGACATTTCACCTTATAGGAACTCGAACCCGAGTCTTAGACGTGACGAGCAATCGCTTTCCACTACGCCACCTGAATTGTGAAAACTGCCCTCATGCCCCAAATTCAGCGGCGAACGTTGTGATTTTGCATCGAAATAACGTTTGCCCTGTGTCTTTTACGTTTACGCAGTCATCTTGCACTGAATGCTACCCTTCAACAGCAAGAGTCAGTACACACTCTCCAGTTACAAGCATTTGTGGATAATTTGTTGGCGGGTCCTGTGAGAGATCAACTGATCTTATATTACATTCAACTAATGTAAATGTAACATGTGAATAATGTATTAAGTTGTATAGATTGTATATATTGTATAAATGTAATATGTGAATATTGTATAAAGTGGTGACGTCTATTATTCTGACGTAGATCACCCGTCTAGCCATCATAAGCGATTCCTATTTCAAATCACAAAAAAATTAAGGATCTGTTCACTAATGTCAGTTCTCTTTAAATTATTGCATTTTAGATTTGTTTAATGATAACTATTGTAAATAGATAGATAAATATCTTAAGATTAGAAGCTTAAATTAGTAACTTTGATTGCCATGAGCTCTATCCTTAAGAGAGTACTGTAAAATTATTGTCCTGCTGAGAGGGTACGTAAGTCCCAAAACATTCCAAGTAAATTAAAACTATCCTTGTTTTTAATCGTAGCATACGTTTTCATCTATGGCTAGACATGTCCAAATTGCTAGCAGCTGAAGGGATTGTGTAAATCCATCTAGGGTTCGTGCAGGAAGCAGTTTACTGTAAGTCCCCATGGCCCCAAGTATGGAGATCTACTTTCAGTTGCTGGCAATCTATACCCTGTTTCCACGTTGACGTGTTATTTCTGGTTTAAAAGTTTTAGGTTTAGTTACTAGTTTAATATGGATATCTGTGATACCTTAGTGTGGAATCCGAGAAGGGACATTGTCGCGTTGTCGCCCTCTCAAAAACAAGCAAATGAGGCGAAGATTAAGCAAAGCGCGACAATGCGACAACGCGACATTTCGCCTATATGTGGCATTGTCGCGATGTCGGGTGACGCGTTTTTAATATCATTTTCTCTGTTCCTCCAAAGTGCGACACGCAACATAGCGACATTTTGCAATATCAAAATATGTCGCCCTATTCACTAAAACGCGGCACGCGACAATGCGACAACGCGACATTTCATCGAAATGTCGCGATGTCGCACTGTCTCGTGTCGCGCTTTATTAAAATATTGACCATAGTATACATTTAACAAATTGACTAAAACGCGACATGCGACAATGCGACAAAATATGTTTCGCATTGTAGTGTCAGAAACCAGCTTTCCCTCCCTCACTCCTCTCACTCCGCGACGCTCCACTCCGCTCCGCTCAGCTCCTCTCACTCTTCCGCCGCTCCGCTCCACTCACCCAAGGTTTATTGGTAAATAGCAAGGTATTTCATTACAATGATGTTTTATGATGCCCGTTTTCATTTCTGTTTGAATCCTACATTATTAATCCTGCACATAGTCTGATTCACAATATACCTCATAATTTTCTCATGCGGATTCTATATGCAGCAATACACATGTACTTGTACCCTTTCAAATCTACGGCTGCTATATGTTACGGTGACAACTACACTGACAGAGTCACTCTACTGTGACTAGGCTCAAAACAAATTAAAGTCTAGGGGGAAATAATACATTTAGGCAAACCAACCCGTTTCACCGGCAAACCTGCCTCCACTTAACCGAAATAGTGAAGGATAAAATGAGAACCACAACAAGAAACGTTTTAGAACTGTACTATACTTAAGATAGATAAACAGTTTTACTTACAATGGATAAAAAGCATAGATGGCACCCTATTTTCTAATAGGTTAAAGTATGAGGACCGGCAGTAACTCAAAGAAAGACTGGACTATAGGATATACCTTAAAGTATAAAGGAATACCAGGGTAATAAAAATATAAATGCTGCGGAGATTTGGGCGCGAGTTTTCAACCAAACAGTAATCACCAAAAAGCTATCTTAAGCTCAACAACAAAGGATTATCCTAAATCCTAACCCCAACTCCGACTTAGCAAATATCACCTGGAGAGTCCATCCTTCGCTAGTCACCTCAGTCGTCCATGGCTGGTTCCCGTCGGTCCCCTCCTACTGACCTCTGGCTAACCCTATTTATAGCCCGATGGGGGACCTCGGAGGGGAACTGCCTTAGCGAGACTTCGGTCTTTGGTATTGACCCTTTACAAGCGAGAAGTGTGCTTTTGAAATTAAGATAATTACCGAATAGGTGCCATAGGATAACAAAGTATATATAAAGTATATATGGACATAAATCTGACAACATCCTCTTTACGATGATGCACATAAAAATAGACATAAGAAAACATATCAAGCGTAAAGTGCCGTTAACTGACTTCAAACTGCCTTACAATACTGGGTTGAAACACTTTAAATTCCAACATTTTCAAAGTAGTAATAGCTAAGTGTACCAACCGCACATCAATAAAAAGGACAGTGTCACATAATAAGGATTAGAATGATGTAATATAACATAATATTGAAATATAATTTTAACCGCAGCGACAGCAATTCTACATACACCAAACACTGCCCTTACTGTACTGAAGATAGCCACTAGGCTGTCACGTGATTAAGGCCGGGAGGTGGAATTCACGCAGCCGTAACACTATATCATCATAATTTTTAGCAAAATGGTCAGTCTGAATAGAACCATTCCGTTAAGCAACGACACTCTGGACTTCACGGCAATATGTACGATCATTTATTATTGTTCGATCCCTGGGAATTATTCTTCCTGGCTTAAAATCAACTGACGGAATTCCTGCTTGGGACCATACTTGCAAGAATCTTTGTCAGCAGCATGGGTTGCTGAAGATCAATTCTAACCCGGATCTTCATGGTGTTAACGAAGTCTTCATTCTTACGCCAAACTGGTACCAAAATCGTCCACATGTGATGTCATTACACAAGGTTCGATACAGCAATACATACTACAAACGTTTTCAACAAATGAACTTAGTTTGATAACGATGCAGATGTTCTTTGTAGTACATCGTTGACAAGGTAACAGACAACAATATATTTCAGAAAGCAAGATATATATGTTTGTTGTTATACATTTGTAAATGCGAAAATAGTATTCGTTACTTTTGTACCAAAACTATTCTTGCATATGACCATCACAACACCCTACCTATTACAACACATATCTTTTGTTCATTCGTCAAAAAATGATATAAAAACAAAAGTTATACATATTTAATGTTCAAATGTTAGATATCTCGAGTAGCTTGAGAGTGTTATAATGTCCCCATATACTGATTCAAGTGATACATATATTATCAGACAGTTACATAAAAACAACATGTTTCAATTTCATCTCCAGGGAGACTGTAGCAATTGCAGTATGACGTCATTACATATATATCATGACGTCACAATAGGGACAAGGTATTGAGTGACAAGGTCAAAGCTTACAATGGTTTGACATTGGTTTGAACTTATCTATGAAGCAGTGTTCATTTAACATTTGTTTTAGTTTGTCCAAATTTTGAACTTGATTAAAAGGAAATATTGTGAATATCGTTTCCTTTAGCACAGACATCTAGATGCTCACTTAGTGGGATACATCGGGTTTCACGACACTTTATTTGTTGTTTATGGACACGAACCCGGGCTATCTAAATAGATAAATGAAATTATTGTGGATATTCTTTGTGTCAGGTTATATGTAAGACTTTTTGTATGGCTCGGATGACAAGATTTAAAGTTTAAATTATTACGTATCTTTAGGTCCAATTTCAGCACCGACTTTATAACCATTGTGTCCAGGAAAGCTGTTTTAGTTTCATCTACCTCCATAGTGAAGGTAAGATTTTCATCCATGCTATTCAAAAGTTTGTACACTGTATTTAGTTTCTCCTTAGAAAATGTCCAAACAGCGAAACTGCCGTCCAGGAAGCTTTTCCAATTATCCATGATATAAAGGGCAACATCCCCTCCATAATATATGTATGAGACTTTCTTCTTTATAGCAATAGATGCATAGTTGCTGCAATATCATTTTGATATGAAGACAAGAAATAATGTATGTCTCCACACATTCATTTGCTTTATCGTATGTATGAACCTTCTACACTTAAACTGAAAACAGGAGTCTGTAATTTGTCAATATTGAGAGAAATGATGATGGAGGGGTGAACATTACATATAAGTTACCGGGTGATGAATCTAGAAGTTGTGTAATTTTGTTTAATATCACCAACTGATTTAGTTATGCCAACGCTTGATTACACACGCTTGGATCTCCTCGTGTGCCGGTAAGGTTTCATTGTAGGAAATACGAATCATGGCATCATTAGTGAAGGAGTTGTAACGAAGATACAATTTGTCACTTGAAAGTTCAGCTGCAAATGTGTCGTGAATGTAATCATTTGTCACCTGAAATACGATTTGCAACGTGCATGTTAAAATAATAGTTACACGCAAAAGGTTTGCTTTTGTTTCCTACGTGGACATATTCTGTCATTGTTTTACAGTATAGTGCTATATTTGTAGCTTTTCTCTACTCCACAGGGGACATTGGTTACGATATGTCTGTTGACTGACATTGGTTTGATTTATTAGTTCACAGAAGGTCGCGGGTTAAGTCAACAGCCGTGTCATACCAAAATACAAACAATGGTACTTGTTGGTCCCTGCTCAGCACTCGGCATTGATTGGTACAACAAGGACAAGTCGGCTCGGAGTCAGTATGATGTATCTGAGTAGGCTATTCGTTTTTAACTGCGGTGCAATATATCAGTGATCTAGCACTATAGTGCTATGATCTAGTATAAGCAGCAGCCACACATACACACGTATGCACGTCGTCATATGAGCGAAATATTCCTAAGCACGGCTATAAACCCCATTTCACCTCACCATTAATTTACACATAAATACTGATAAAAATTGTATATTCTTTCATCAGTTTATTCCCAAAATAACATTAAAATCACCACATTGTTATAAATACATTGTATATGATGCGGCATGTAACACCGGTAGCTAGGAATGCTAATATGAATTTTAAAACAAAAGAAAAGACAGTCAGACAGCACCCGTCTCTCCAAAATTACATTTTTGTATGAGAATATGTCTGACTTTGCAGTTAAATCCATATCTAAGAGACCTGTGAAGGTCCGGGGTAGAACAGACCTTCAGCAATCCACGCTTGCCATAAAAGGCGAATATGCTTGTCGTAAGAGGCGACTAAAGGGATCGGATGGTCAGGCTCGCTGACTTGGTTGGCACATGTCATCATTTCCCAATTGTACAGATCGATGCTTATGCTGTTGATCACTGGATTGACTATTATTTACAGACCGCCGCCATATAGCTGGAATATTGACGAGTGTGGCGTAAAGCTAAACTCACTCACTCACCATATCTAAGCTGCCAGGGGATTTCGATAAACATTCATATTACGCGTTATTAATTTTGAATTCATGCATGAACAAGTTCTGGTTGGTAAGTATTCTTGCTACTGTGTCGGTTATTCACGTGTGCTAAATATTCAATACTGGCAGTTAATAGCTACATCTGCAGTAATTCTTGGGACAAATAAGACCCGAAGACAAAGCACCTGAATCTATGATTAAGGTTGTCAGATCATAACTTCAACAACCACATACCAGGTTAAGATGTAACCATAAAGAACTGCTTCATGTCGTTTTCCAAGCTGAAAGAGTCTGTTACGAGACTGTGTTTTTTGTAATTTGCGTCATCATTGATTAAGTGATAGTGATTATTGGGTCAGCATGTTTAGAGTTTTGAGTGATAGTTATTATGGGTCACATTACGTATCATAAATGTTCAATGGCAATGGTATTTTTAGCGGCAAGATATTTGGATAGCGCTCTAGTTACCTGCCCTTGGCATTCTACTGTTTACTTCCTGTACGCAAAGAGTCTGAGTGACTGACGATATTGCCTGACTACTAACATTGTACACAAGCTCTATCTAGTATTTTCTGCTGTCTGTAATACCAAGATTCTGATGAGTTAATATTTTATATTTGCGACCCATTACCTTGGACTTGTGACTCCACGGCATTATACTAAACATCTGTCTTGTGTTTCATTGTAATTTGCTCATACTTTGCTTAATATGTTATTGAATGTTTTAGACTTGTCCGTGTTATATTTTGCTGGCTGAAAGGGCGTTCCTGATATATTCTATACCTTTGTCGCGGCAAAATAATATCCGTAACCGGCACCCGTAAAAGGCCACCTCCTCGTGGTGGGTGTTGGGTAGCGCTGAGAGCCGTTCACCCCTCGTTGTGGACCCTGCGGGATAGTGGGTCCACTAACCCGTTTGCCGTGTGTTGCGGCCTTGTGTCGGTGGAGGAAGGGATCCTGGTGGTTGAGGGCAATGGGAGCTTGAAGCCGTGTCCCTGTTGCCTAACACACCACTTTGCCCCTGACTTCGCCCAGACGGGTGGTAGAACGTCTATCAATCGGCTGGTCACGCCATGCCCTGTGATGATTTTTGCACACTCAACTGCTTACTGGGTCTTGGCTATTTCGATTTCTCATTTCCAAATTATTAATGTATTTAATGCCTAGAGTCCCATGTCAGAAGTACTCATGGTGGCTCATGGGCCAATCTGGCAATGTTGACCTCCAAGTTCAATATATGTCCAATCATTTGTCACGGACAGAACTACCCTGGCATCTGACCTGGTATACAAATGTTGCTGTTGGTGTCATAGTTGCCGAAGTATAGCATCCCTGTATCCCTGGTGTCGGTATCTTGGAGATCCGGTGCTGTTTGACATCGTCCTTGTTGACACTCCATAGTGGGTGGGGAGTAGGGATGCTGAATTATTTTCCTTCAATAATGGATCCCCAATCATCTGGTTCATGGCGAAATGAAAACAGGAGACGAACTGAAAATATTGATGAATCAACAAGAAGTGTTTCTTCCAATGCTGATTCCTGGGCACGTTTCAAGGTGATTGAGGTAACAGACAATCTTCTTATTAAATTAAATCCCTTTGCCATCTCTAAGGCTGTTTCAGGTATTTGTGGAGAGGTTCTTCACCCGTCTTCGTAGTGGTTCATGTCTGGTGGAGTGGGCATGAAGACAGCAATCTCTAAATCTTTTATCGATCAAAACATTTGTAAATATTGAGGTTGCTGTGTCCGTGCACAGAACATTAAATTCCTGTCAGGGCATGTTCGGGACAGAGCTCGCTGCCTCTCTGACATGACAGAACAAGACATAGCAACAGAACTTCACGATCAGGATGTCACAGCTGTAAAACGTTTCACCGTCAAAAAAGAGGAAATCAATGTCAATACCAATACATATCTCCTGACGTTTGCTCGTACATCCTTACCAACTTCAATCAAAACAGGGTATTTTAATATTGGAGTGGATGTCCCCAGCCCTCTTCGCTGCTTTCAATGTCAGAAGTTCGGTCATGGGGCTAGTTCTTGTCGTGGTTCGGCTGTATGTCACCGTTGTGGTGAACAATATGATAATACAGACTGCAACAATGAGTTACGCAAACTGTTGTGGACCTCATGTTGCTACATCAAAATCCTGTCCTCTCTGGCAAAAGGAATCCAAAATAATGAAACTTAAATGTGAAAGGAATATGTCATACCTTGTCGCAAAAAAGCTGTTGACATCTGAAACCTCATCTCCATTAAATAAGACCTACTCTGCTGCCGTCACTCACGCTGTCATGACATCTCCTATAAGTTGTCAGACAGACTTGACACGGGTTAAGTCTGTAAAACCCATCACCTTATCTTCAGTTGCAAGATCATCTTCCACAGTAACTCAATCTACATCTGGATCACAGACTGAGAAACAGCCTGAGCCCAATTCACAATCGTCTGACAAACAGACTGACAGTCAAAAACAGCAAGGAAAAAAATAGATAGAAAAACAATTCCCAACATCCTTTCATCTTCAGATGTTCCTGTAGAAAACTCTTTGGGCCTCTGGATATGGAGATCACTCTGTCCTTATAGGACAGCATGAGGAATTTACCCTCCACACATTCGCGTGGAAGATCACCAATTGAGCCACCATGACGCAGTCCAGTCTATTGCAATGGAAGTGTAGAGGACTAAAACCTAATTTCAGTGAGGTACAATTGCTGATACAGGACTTCATCAGCCCTATGTCTCCAAGAGACATTTCTTAAAAATAATGATACCTTGAATTTGAGACAGTATAGCAATTATCATTCTTTCTCTCCTCCGGGAGATCGAGCGACTGGAGGCGCTTCTATTGTCGTTCATCAGAGCGTAATACATAGCCCTGTCACTCTAAATACAAATACTCAAGCAGTTGCTGTTCGCCTGACTCATTGCTTTGATATTGTGCAGTTTGTATATCCCTCCATCTTCCAACATTTGCCAATCAGATCTTCAAACTCTACATTATCAGCTCCCCAAACCATGTATTATTATGGGGGACCTCAACAATCCACTTTGGGGAAGTGTCCATACTAATTAAAAAAAAGGGCAAAATCCTTGAGGAATTCATTTCCTATAATAATCTATGCATTTTCAATGACGACTCAGTCACGTATTTACATACAGCTACGGTAAAATATTCTTTTCAGGATTTATCACTAGCTGATTCCAAATTATACAATGAATTTGAATGGCTGGTCCATGATAACCTATGTGGGAGTGATCACTTCCCCACCATGCTGAAAAACATCAACCGTGGTGATCATCTTCTGTATCAAGAAGGAACTTTGCCAGGGCTGATTGGTCATGATATCAGACTCTGTGTGCTGAACACTTGAAGCCTGATCCTTTTAAGAACAGTGAAGATCCCAGATAGTCCTTTTCGGATATACTAAATGACATTGCTGACAAAACAATTCCTAAGTCCGCTGCAATTCTACATATTCGTAAGCCATGGTTTACAGATGAGTATAAACAGGCCAGAAAATGTAGGAAGAAATCTGAAAAATATTTTCGCAAACATCCTACAGGTCATGATCTAGACAAAGTCAAAATTATTAACGCCAAGGCTACACGTACGCGTCAGTCTTGGCGAAATTATGTTTCCAAAATAAATTCACGTACACCTATGTCAAAGGTGTGTACTATGATTCAAGAATAAAGAGCAAAGGTTCAAAATCTACTGTTCATCATCTGAAGGACGGTGATACAACAGGAAAAGAAATGAATCAATTCTTACACAGACAATGTTGAAGATTATAATTATTTTCGTTACATGAGCTCCATACCGCCCTTGAGCAAGCTCATGATGCAGCTACAGGAGCCGATGATATTCACTCTCAGTTCCTAAAGCATTTGCCTGAATCATATTTAGAAATCCTTTTGATCAAATATGGACGTCAGGAATTTCCCAGCTGTGTGACGTAATGCCATTGTTGTCCCTATTCCAAAGCCTGGCCGGGATCATACTGATCCGTGTAATTACAGACCAGTCTCTCTAACGAGTTGTGTCTGTAAAACTATGGAACGTATGGTGAATAATTTATATATAGATTAACTTGGTATCTTGAAACCAATAACCTTATAAGAAATATTCAATGTGGTTTCAGGAAAATCGTAGTACCATTGATCACTTGGTATGTTTAGAATCCTTCGTTAAAAATGCTATTGTTATACCTTACATTGTATATCAAGAAAAATACAAACTAAAACCCTATTGACGAAGAACAGTAAAACCACTAGTATATCACAGGTATCCATTTAAGACTAGTAATTGAATATAAAACAGTTTAACTATAAAGGGCAATACAATATAAAATGGGCTATAGATTGCCAACGACCGAAGGTAGATCACCACACCGGGGACTATGGGGACTTACATTACTTTTGCTTCCTGCATGGACCCCAGCCGGATTTACATCATCCCCTCAGCCATTGCCATTTATGCAGAAAATTATCCATTAAAATGAAAAAAGTACTACGATAAAATCCTGGAAACCTTAATTTTACATCAAATGCCTTGGGACTCACGTGCCCTCTCAGGAGTACAATACTTTTACAGTACTTTAACCCCCTTTGACGGTACAGCCGCTATAAAAGATATATTCATGAATGCTTACTGAAAGGCGAGGATCCTCCGTTCTACATCCCTTGTGATGAAAGAACCACAGTCAAGCCTGTCTTGCTTGACTCTGTTGAACATTCCATCACAAGGGATAATTTTTTTAATCACCAACTAGGTAAGTTCTCATTTAATTAATTTTAAGAGAATTAGATTTGTTGACTGATTTGTAAATAGATAAATATTTTATGATTGGAAGTGTAAATTGATAACTCAGATTGTTAGTGGCGACAACCTCAAGGGAGGTTGACGTACTGTGAAATTATTGTCCTTCTGACAGGGTGCATTAGTCCCCAAGCATTCGAAGTGAAATTTAATCTTCCACATTTTTAGTTATTATTGCATTTTAATATGTAGGTCCCCTAGTATGGTGATCTACCTTCGGTTGTTGGTGATCGATTTCCCATTTTCACATGCGTATTGTCTAAAATAGTTTTCTGCGTTTAAAAATATATGCTAGCTAGTTTTAACCCTTTTTGTGATATTCTAGTCATTTTATAGTCGGTAACTGGTTTTGTAACTGCTTGTATTTATTGTTTATCTACAACATTTCTCGTCACTATATGGCTGCAATATTGCCGATGTGACGCTCTCACTCACTATTGAATATTTTAGACTTGTCTGTGTTATATGGGGTTACGGTAATTTATTGGCCTTAACAAATACGTTAAGCTGATAAGGATAAACCTTATGTATTAATAACTTATGTATTCGAGAGATGCGGCGTTTCGATACAGATTCTTGTATCGTTGTAAAGCATGTTGATCCATAACGTTTGTCATCAGATTCACCAGCTTGCATTAACGATTTGAATGTCAACAAAAATCATCGGGAAAATAATTCGATGATGGTCAGCTGTGAAACGTATACAATTCTGATAGACAATCGACAGTTGGGGTAACTTGGGGTAACGATAGATCGATGATTTTGAGCGATTGTAATGCTTTGTCAAATGTGAATCAAAGCCTCTATAATGACATCACGGTAGAATTATCGTTAAACCACATTGACATCTTTCACAACGACACAGTTTCACAGCCTAACGAGGCAGAAAATGCTTATGACTACGAAATTAGTCCAACAGGGACTACAGTAGCTGTCATTTTAAAAGATAATTTCACTGGCCACGATTCTGGTTTACTACAGTGCTGAGTGCTGTCTAGACGCACGTATATATTTACACAACATCAATGGCAACCACAAAATTACTCTCTTGTAAATCATTAACGTACAATACAAGGTCACAATAGAATATATTTTGCATACAAGGTGCGTTGAATCACTTGTGGCGTTTGGTGAACACAAGAATGTGGGTCAAATGTTGATAGTCCGTGTCGGAGCAAAGATCGCCCTCAATGTCCTCAATTCGAATGATTAGCAGATTACAAAATGCCACTCCCACAAATGCCGTAACTTCTACAGTGGTATAGATCAATGGGAAAAATAAGTAGACATATTACTGCTTGATCTGTACCACGAGGCAGATGATTTTTGTCATATATTCTGGTTCTTCAACTGGTCTCGGGAGATATACATCTGGGTGGGGAGGGTATTTGAAAATCTGACATGATGCAAATGAATGAATTCGATAGTACATGAATAACTTGACATACCCGACATCCAGGTACAACCAGGAGTCCCAAGAGATACCAGCCATACGAAGTCATTGTTGATCTCCGACGCCTAGTTGTGTGTGTATGTCGTGTGTTGAGAGGGTGGCCTGACATACCAGTTATATACTTCCTGGTTGTATTGAGAACACTGTGCACTGTGTCCTACAACGTGTAGTCAAGCTATTTAAGATTTTGCTTCCCTGCACACATTCAACCCTTACACAACCCCGCTTCAGTAAATGATTAAAAGATACTTTTGTGAAGTGTGTAGCGCCTTCCTTTTATGGAAATGTTTGTAAAGCTTCAAACATTTACATTCAGTGTTTTTTAAAGAGTTTTGTTATTACAGTTTCATGATTTTAGATGGTTCCGATGTTAATCTGAATGAAGGTGATATCAATGCATCTCCATTTATTCAGTGGATTCACATGTACTAATGCCTTAAAACACGATTATTGAAACAAAATTCAGTGGGTGAATTAGCAGTATACAGTGAAAATAATACAAATGGAACGGCGACAATCTGGGATGACATCGGTTACAGCGCTCTCTCGACTCTCGAAAGTACTGGAAAAAATAGGCATTAAATGGTGGAACGTCTGACATATTGTTTGATATAATGGGAAAGTAGACAGTTGTAAAGCTGAAGCCAACCCTCGTGTCAATCGGTTTTGGAGGGGTAGGAAGGTGATGGGGGGTAGGGCGGAGAGAATCTGTCATATTTTGCACAGATTTTCATATGAAACATGAATAGTTTTCTTTAGACTCTTTCACTCAGATGCTTAAATCCGCAATGAAAATATTCCAACAGACACAGACAGACAGATATGTTATTGTCGTCTCGCCTCATTGATTTGTACGTATTTATAATAAAACCAAAATATTTATACATGAAATACATGTATTTAAAATTATACACTTATATATTGTAACGAGACGCCTTATACAGGGTTAAGAGAAATGTTCCCTAAAAAGAACAATTCAAAACACAGATAAACATCATATATACACTGTTAAACAAGCGGAAATGTAAATATGTATATAGAGTACAGAAAAGTATGTTTTTAGACAATACATTAAAACAGGCTTTGACACTTATACATTGCAAACAGAAAGTAAGCAGCACTCCAAATTTTGTAATCGCACGTCATTCATGAATTTAAACATTGCCATTTACACTCTAAGGTACATGCTACATTTTTGTGGTCAGTGGGAACGTAAACCGATATGTTAGAACATGCGAAACAATTTGTTTTATATTTGCTTAGTTTGAGTGAAGTGAAACATTGTCAAAAACAGCGCGAAAAACTGAACTGGACGTCTGTCTTTCAGACTGAGCTCTTGTGTATGGGCATTGGAATCAAACACGGTACTGGAGTGTTTTCGAATTTTTTTATTTCACTCAAACTAAACGAATATTGAATCAGTTGCTTCACTGTATGTTCTAACATGTCCATTATGCAAACAAAAGTTTATCTACCTTAGGGTATAAATGGCCTTCCCACGTTTAAGTTATGACTTCAAATTTTAGGGTGTTCCCATACTTTTTGTTCGCAGTATATATAGCTTAGCCTAGACAGACAGGACAGAACTGATTTTCCGAGGATCATCCAAATTCAGGAAATGTTCTGTTACTTCGCAACATTATCTCAACAATTCTTCTCTTTCGGGTTCATACAGACGACATCTTAGTAATATATGTTCCTCATCTCCTACACCAGTAGTTCAAGCAGGACACATTCTCTCGACTAGGGCGTGTTTGTGTAGCGTCCAGTTTCTACTTTGACGGGCGCCATCCCATACCTGAACTTAACGAGAGCTGACCTGTATCTTCACGGCATACGAATTCGTACATTGCCCTCAAACTTTAAATGTGTTGTGTAGGTTTATTTCCACCGATTCCATTCTTTTCTTCCTGTCGCGAAACTTCTTTCCTCCAATTTTCTGTTAAATGCTGTAGTGTCTTACATTAGGTGGTGGCACCCGTGGCAAGCCACCTCCTCGTGGTGGTAACGCTAAGTGCTTACCAGCCCCACGTTGTGGACCCTGGGGAATATTTGGTCCACCAACCTGTTGGCCGTGGGTTGCGCCCCTGTGTCGGTGGAGTAAGGGATCCTGGTGGTTGAGGGCACTTGGACTAGGACCTTATGTTCCTGGTGCCTAACACACCACTTTGGCCCTTACTTCACCTAGACGGGTGGTAGAACTGTCCAGGTTCTATCAATCGGCTGGTCACGTCATGCCCTGTGCATTGCATACTTTTTGCACATATATATTTATGGGTATTGGTCCTTTTGATATTTAGCAAACAAATTTGATACATTTAATTGCCTAGGGTCCTATGCCAGAAGGCGGTGGCTCATGGGCCAAACTGGATATACAGACCTCTGAATTCCGTGCTCTTTGGAACTGTGTCACAGGCAGAACCAGCTTGACACATTTTCTTTAAGATATCGTGGCTTTTCAAGTCTGTATCTTCTGGAGTATAACAACCCTGTAGCCCGTTTACTGCAGTCTGGTTTCCACGGTATTACCGTCCTTGTTGACACTCGATGACGGGTGGGGCGCAGGGTTGCCGAATTATATTTATCTACCATGCCTACTAACACTCCATCTGGTTCCGTCAAAACATCAAAATGCAGACATATGTCTTCTTCCTCTGATGAAGAGATATCTTTATATGCCAAGGATTCCTGACCAAGGTTTTTAGTGATAGAAAGTGCTGATAGGAGTCCTTTAAACATCAACCCTTTTGCCATCTCCAAGGGTATTCAAGGTATCTGCGGAGAGGTTAAAATGTCACACGTCTCAGAAATGGTTCTCTCTTGATAGAATGTGTACGGAGGCAGCAATCAGTCAATCTGCTAGTACTAAAACGTTTTGTGAAAAAACAGGTTGTTGTCTCGGAACATAAAACCCTGAACACTTGCAGAGGAATTGTTAGAGACAGGGCCCGCTGTCTCTCAAGATGGTCAGTACAGGAAGTGTAGGAAGAAAGCAGAGAAATACTTTCGCCGGCCTCCTACCGTTCACAATTTAAATAACGTAAAAATAAGGCTAGACGTACGTTTAAGCAAAATAGGCGGCAGTCTTGGAAGAATTTTGTTTCAAAGATCAATTCACGTACGCCTATGACGAAGGTGTGGAACATGATACAGAAAATTATGGGTAAAGGTTCCAAATCTAGTGTTCATCATCTGAAAGATGGCTCCAATATAATAACCAATAAATTTGACATTGTAAATAAGCAGGGCGAAACTTTAGCTGCCCATTCTTCATCATCTAATTATAATCCTCAATTTCAAAAATATAAAAATCAACAGGAAAATTTAAACTTAATTTTAATTCTGACAATGGTGACGATTATAAGTATTTTCACTACATGAGGTTGATACTGCTTTAGCACAAGCTCATGATAGAGCAAATATCCACTATCAGCTTTTAAAACATTTACCCAACTCATGTCTTGAAACACTTTTAAATAGTTGCGTTTGTAAAACCATGGGACGCATGGTCAATAATCGACTGGTGTGGTTTTTAGAAACGAATAATCTTATCACGAACATTCAGTGTGGTTTTCGAAAAAATAGAAGTACTATTGACCATTTGGTTCGGTTGGAATCGTTCGTTAAAAATTCCATTGTAAATAACCAACATGCTGTATCAATTTTTTTTTACCTGGAAAAAGCTTACGATACAACATGGAAACATGATATTTTAAAAGATTTGCATGACTTTGGTTTGAGGGGATATTTACCTAATTTTATATCTCGGTTTTTAGCAGACAGGCAATTTCAGGTTCGAGTGGGTACAACCCTGTCTGATCTTTATCATCAGGACCAGGGTGTTCCACAAGGCAGTATTTTGTCTGTTACATTATTTAGTATAAAGATAAATAGTTTATCAAAAGTTTTAAACGATTCAACAGATGGATCGTTATTTGTGGATGATTTTAATATATCTTGTCGTGGTAAAAATATGCATACTATTGAACGGCAACTGCAACTGTGTTTAAACAAGATAAATAAATGGTGTCTTGAAAATGGTTTTAAGCTCTCTAGAACGAAAACTAATTGCATACATTTCTGCCGTAAATACAAACCACATAAAGACCCTGAACTATTCTCTTGATGGCACGCCAATCAAGGTCGTCAAGGAGGCTAAATTCTTGGGTCTAATTTTTTATTCTCACTTAACGTTTCTTCCAAATATAAAATCCCTTAAAACTAAATGCTTGAATGCCCTTGACTTTTTAAAAGTCGTTTCCAATTCTAAATGAGGAGGGGATCAAGCTACCCTCCTTCATCTATATCGATCATAAATCCGTTCCAAACTTGATTATGGCTCCATCGTCTATGAGGATGCCTGTAACAGTAACCTAAAAGTATTAGATTCTACCCACCACCAAGGGCTAAGACTCTGTCTTGGATCGTTTAGAACCTCTCCCATCGATAGTCTCTATGTTGAGGCCGATGAGCCATCCCTTACCCAACGACGTATAAAATTATCCTTACAGTATATAACAAAACTATATTCTAATGAATCAAATCCTGCATGTAACTGTGTTTTTAATCCTCTTCATGAGGATCTATACGATAAAAAGTCTTCTCTTGTGCCGCCTTTGGGTGTAAGAGTGAAATCTTTCATATCTGCTGCTGGCATAGAGCTAGAAACTATAGCTCCTTCCCGTCTTCTTTCTTCTCCTCCTTGGCAGTTGGTTAGACCAGAAGTTGATCTAACATTGGCACAATTTAAAAAATCAGAAACAAATGACTTACAATATAAACAAGAATATAATCAATTAAAAAGTAAATATAGCATTTACAAATCCTTATTTACAGATGGGCCCAAAGACGGTGGCGCAGTAGCTTGTGCCACTGTCATTGGATTCAAAACAATAACTTCTAGAATTCCAGGTAACAGCTCTATTTTTACAGCTGAAGCTAAAGCCATGTTAACAGCTCTTCAATATATTCAACGACATCCTAAATGTATACAGTATATAATCTATTCAGATTCCCTTTCTTGCCTTCAGGGTCTTAAAAGTATTTCTTGCAAACATCCACTTTTGATTGAAATCATTGAATTGTATAATGATCTTGCTACCGGCCAATACGACATCGTCTTTTGTTGGTTGCCCAGCCATGTCGGAATTTCAGGTAACACGATGGCCGATTTTGCGGCCAAGGCAGCACTCAACAAATCTGGGACACCACTTCTTATTCCATACTCAGATTATAAAACCACTATTAGGTATTTTTGTCCGTGGTCTGATGCAGAAGAAGCGGGACATCCAAGTGGGCATAAATACATGCAATACATGCAATAAAACCCTATATTGGTTATACCTACTTGGGTTGTCAGTCCAGATTTGAGGAGATCATCATATATGTCGCATTGGCCACACAAGGTATACTCATGAATACCTATTGAAAGGTGAGGATCCTCCGTTCTGCATCCCTTGTGATGAAAGAATTACAGAAGTTACAGAAGAATTAAAGAATTGTGAATATTCCATCACAAGGGATAACTATTTTAAATCACGAACTATGAAGGATCTTTTTCGTAACGTAAATTCTCATTTAATTATTGCATTTTTTAAAGAATTAGATTTTTTAACTGATTTGTAAATAGATATATATTTTATGATTGGAAGTTTGAATTAGTAACTAAGATTGTTAGTGGCTGTATCCTCGAAGGGGGTTAAAGTACTGTAAAATTATTGTCCTCCTGAGAGGATACGTAAGTCCCAAAACATTTGAAGTAAATTTGAACTTAACAGGATTTTTAGACGTAGTATTCATGTCTTTTAATTGTGGCTAGCATTTCTTACAATCGCCAACAGGTGAAGGGATGGTGTAAATCCAACTAGGGTCCATGTAGGTAGCAAAGGTGCTGTCAGTCCCCATGGTCCCTAGTGTGGTGGTCTACCTTCGGTTGTTGGCGATCTATAGCCTGCTTTTATATTGCATCGTCCAAATAGTGATATTAGTTTTTACGTTCCACACTAGTTTTATTTCAAATTGTGATAATCTAGTTGTTTTACTGTCCTTCGTTGACAGTTTTTTTTTATAATATACATATAGCTCCGTTCATTGTTAACTGTTCACGTCACGATATGGCTGCAATATTGCCGAGGTGACGTTAAATATTAACTCACTCACTCATTACATTAGGTGGTGGTCACTACATACTGACTTAAAATTTGTGTAATGATATAACGTGAGTAAGGCTAGATACCTGCAACTTCTTGTGTACTGGGAATGCCCAGTTGGATTTGCGTCTTACTGCTCATAGATGACTCCATTTGGAAATCTTGTGTCTGAGGCGCTCTACAGGTCGTTTCTCCGAAGGCGCATATACAGTGATATGACATCCGACTGTCGCGCTGTAGGCAAGACCTAGCCCATATCACCAGAAACAGCGTTGTTTGGAGCAAACTATCTTAGTCTCAGGAAGTAACTTATGGCTCGGTTCTAGGTAACTTCTATGGATGACAGGATGTAGGTACCCCAAATATTCGCTCCACATTCAATCATTGACCATGCCATAGAGTCATTAAGCTTCGTAAAAGTCCCAAGCTCCATGCCACTTAAACTCTGGAACTTAGCTATTAAGAGCCCGAACAGCTCTACAAGGAAAACTTGCTGATGCCTTTGCCATTCTTTTGTAATCCGAGTGCGTTGTGAGTACCATTCCCAAATATGTATATTTCTCCATTATTTCCATATATTTATCTCCACATTTACAAAACTAGGTTGTTCTTTCCACCTTGGCACCACGAAAGTGTATTACTTTAGATTTAGAATTGTTTACAGTCATGCCATTCTCCATTTATACATATTCTTGCAATTATTTTAACATGTGTCCATAGTGTTACGATCTATTCGATAAAAAGTGGGCACAAACCGCAAACAGGAGAAAGAAATCCTAAACTGAATTTACTATGTGCCCACTAACGAGACACCTCATGTCATCAGAAGGTTACGTATGGCAGATGACAATGCTTGCGTAGTCATTCCCCTTTTAGAGGCGAAACAAGTCTCCCTCACCTTCCTGATCCAGCGACAGATTATCAGCAGATTGACAGGCGTGTATTCGTGTTCTCCGGCCGTGACCCCACGTGTTCAAAACTAAGAGACGATAGCTTTGCGAAGATGGGTACAAGGGGTTTTATGTGTGTCGTGTTAGGCTTTATCCGGGGAGGTGGACAACGGGGAAATGAAAATACGTTTGTTCTCGAACTTTCTGCAGGCAACGTATTTTAATTCATTTGTGCATTGATTGGTTACTTGTTATCAGGTTCTTATGTTCAGTCTATTTTCGCAATCTGAACCAGGCATCCAGGGATGATATTACCTCCACTTCTTTACATCATGAGTCTTTAAGAACTAGTTGATGGGATCAAATCCCGCCTAAAATCCTAAACTATCTGAAATATTTTAAGAGTTTATTGGTTACTAAAGCAAACCGTGTATGACACTGAGATCTATCTTGCTACCACCGGGCTATAGGTGTGGTAGCTAAACCGAAATATGAACAGGAATTTATGCATGTGTCAATCATAGGACATCACGTGAAATGCATGACGTCCTCCAAGGCAGTAACTCTCTAATCACACAGCGGCAGATACCTCCAAAGTAAACGTTCTGATAAGTCCCCACTATAACCTGGATAAATCTATGGGTCGACCCGATAATTCTGTTACCTCCCCTTTGCTGGTTCCGCATTCTCGGTGGCCAAGCTTGCCAATGTCAACAAAGATAGCGGTTGCAGCTGCAAATGTTTGTTTGCCGTGCGACTCTGACGAATTGACAGGTTCGAAAAATATATACGCAAGAACTCCTTCTACCTCCCCCAGAGAACCTCTGCATGGTTCGTATTGCCAAGTTTAATCGGTTAAATAATTTAAAAAGTCAAAGGGAGTTGTGGTTGCTACACTCAACTTCGCAGCTTAGGCACCTGATTGGATAAAAAGCCAGGCAAGGGAGGTAATGAATTCGTCGGTTTGAGCTATAGATGCATCCAGGATATAGTGGAGATTCATCACAACATTTGCCCTGGAGATATCGAGAATGATAGCAGCATTGTAGATGTGAAATTAAAATGAAACCGATTCATTAAGTGGGGTCCCACAGAACATTGATTGTGGATGGCTGAGGTAGTACATATTGTTTGGGTTCATGCTGACTGCCATACATGTATCAGGTAAACCTGAGATTAAAGAAGTCTCTGATTCAATGTGGAGAAGCTGAAGAACTAGGAAAACACGAGACTGGGAGTGGCGTTTGGCTATGGTGAGATCGACCGAAACGTGTTCTGTAAATCCTCCAGTCTTCCAATAATCTACAGCTCTCTATATAGTCCCCTTGCTCCAAGTAACTGGCGTGAGAAGGGAGTACACTATGTTGGTTCCTGTATTTAAGCCGAGAGACAATACAAGTGTGGAAATGATACAAATAGTCTGAACTGAAAGTTCAAATTATGCCTTCGAATCTGTACCCTATTTTGTACTGCCTTTTGTGATGTTTCTAAGGTGATTTCTATATATTTGTACACAAAATGTTGCATTTTCAAATTCTATCACAACTCTTTGTTGATTGTTGACTTCACACTGAACTTTGTTTTCAAGAAATGTGTTGTTTCAACTCAGTCCGGTGAAGACCTATGTGTGAAACCAACAAACAATAAATGTATATGATGCAGATTTCTAATTTGCAGTTGTGTTTTACAAATTGTTCACAAATCAACCAACATCCTAACTGCACGTAACCGTGGATGACGTGACAGACACGCGTATAAAAATAAGCTGGCTATCATCATTGAAACTTCAGCAAAACACTCATGCGTTTTCAACATATGTCATATTTCGGATTTTACTTTCTTAGTAAAGTACAAATTCTAGTACTTCTTGGTTGAGTCCCATCCGGGATTCGAACCCGCAGCCTCAGAGTCAGGAACCTAATGGCCATCACACAAAGTCAGCCGCCTAGCCCGCTCAGCCACCGCGACTTTCACTTCAACCAAAAAGTGCTAGAATTTGTACTTTACAAAGAAAGTGAAATCCCAAATATGACACATGTTAACGTTGCATTTGACCACTTTCTAAATGGCATCGTGTAATCACACTCATGCGTTTTGGTGTTGGACTACGTTCACTTGCATATTATTATAATCTCTTGCAGGACCTCACACGAAACTCAGAAGACGTTGCAATCTGCGGTTTAGAATCTTTGCTGACATTGATGTAATTTGGTTTTCATCGCCAAAATCCATTTTAAGTGACCATTTGTGAATTGCACTGAGACACATCTGTAACTACCGCTCTATTGTATGCGTATATTCACCATAACATCATCCATCAAGTGATTCATCAAAGGAATCACTGTAATGTACTTTACACAGCAACAATTCCTTATATACATATCATATATTTGGGGTTGCAAACACCATGCCAGACTACGAACATTTAGAAACTACCTGAATCAATTCGTACCTTACAGTGTCTTACCGCAAACACCGGAGGTAGCTCTAACCACAGGCAAACTGTAGCGGAAATGAGACTGCGCAGCGTAGAGGAAATGACCAGTCTTCATATATGCGAGCGAAGCGAGTAAAAGTTGACAACGCACTTTCCTCGCTTCGGTTCAAAACTATTTTCCATGTCAAAGTAAACTATCGCCACCATTAAAGGTACACTCCCATTTCCTCACTGGGTTGTGCTCTCAGATTTCCACCCCTATATTTAATAATTACTCACGTGAAATGTGTTTTATTCAACATTTTGAGCGCCCCTCGTGGTATTCACATCGTTCCATTACCCCTGCCAGCTTCCGGTTCAATGGAGTGAAGAATAAGCAGAAATTAAAAAGAAATACCATATTGCCTAATGTTATCATGAACCTGTTGGAGTTTATTGGTCTTCGCTGTCGTCGTTATTGTTAGATTTCTTGTAACATATATTCTGAAATAAAGACACTTCTGTCATAGTGGGAGTATAAAGCAAGGGAGGTAACTCTTTATGTATTCCAATCGGAATAATAACCTGTTCGTTCACTGCTTTGAACCTGAAGCTGGCAGGGGTAATGGAGACGAAGAACGGTCTGATGTACCACGAGTTGCACTTAAAATGTTGGGAAAAAAACATACTTCACGTGAGTAATTATAAAATATGGGATTGGAAATCTGACAGCACAACCTAGTGATGCAATGGAAGTGTACCTGTGATGGTGGCGATATTTTATCTTGACATAAAAAATATTTTTTGAACCGAAGCGAGGGAAGTTCGTTGCCAACCTTTGGTCGCTTCGCTCGCATATAAGAAAAGTGGTCATTTTCTCTACGCTGCGCAACCCCATTTGCGCTACAGCTTGCCTGTGCTCTAACTTACTCTTCACAGGCAAAATTACATAGCGTACGTTCAAGATGAGAAATCAAATCCAAACTCAGCGCCTTAGACTCTTGTGACCCATAACAACCAAAAGTCAATCAGTGTGGCACTTTAATGAACGAAAACACATCCTCAAAACACCGAGGGTCACTTTAAACACCATGATTTGTGTTCGAGTGGTGTTCTTAAGCGGGGGTGGGGTATGTGTCACCGTTTGGGCACGACTAACTCCTACTGGACGTTCTCCACTAAGCGAGGTCGACGGAACGAACTCCTATGCTCGCCAGAACTGCATGCATGAGGTGAACTCGGTCGACGTGTGTACACACCAAGCGGCAGTGGATCTCAGGACTCAATAGAGCTCTAGTAATGGAATAGAATGCTATTCGGCATGCTTTCTGTACATACTTGATAAAAAGCATGAGAACAAGGTGCACCTATACCTTAGACGTGCGAGAAGGGTACACTAGATATTGGCTGACTTCGCGTTTGTCGTTTTCACTTTGGGGCTTTGGCTGGTGCTTTTTGAAACGTTTGCCGTTTGTTAAAACATTGAACATTATGATCTACGAATTGCTGCAGAGTTCTCGTTGAATATTAGCATCTGAGCAGTGCCAGGAACACCAAACCATTGCCAAATTAGATCAATTAACATTATTAGGACAGATTTGTCTACATAAATAACGAGGTAAATAGGTGGTTCAAAGTAGAACAGAGATAGCATATTTTCTGCCTTGTTTTTCTTTTCTTTTTAGTAACTTCATTTCGACGATAAATACATGTCAGTGCTGTTTCGCTGGCTGTGACGTACGCGTGATTAGTCGGTAGCTATTAAAATCGAAGACAAGGCAGTGAGTGAGTTAATATTTAAAGTCACATCGGTAATATTTCAGCCATATCGTGACGAGAAATTTAATACTGAAATGGAAGATATGAATTTCATAAATAAGCCTGTCGTCAAAGGACAGTAAAACAACTAGAATACCACAGTTTAAATTAATTTAAAACTAGTGTGGAAAGTTAAAACTAATATCACTATCTGGACAAAACAATGTAAAATCAGGCTATAGATCTCCAACAACTGAAGGTAGATCACCATATTAGGGACCATGGGGACTGACAATATCTTTGCTACCTACATGGACCCTAGTTGGATTTACATCATCCCCTCAGCCGCTGGAGATTGTAAGAAATGCTAGCCAAACTTAAAATAACATGAATACTACGATTAAGACCCTGGTAGACTTAAATTTACATCAGATGTTTTGGGACTTATGAAGCCTCTCAAGAGGACAATATTTTTACAACGCTTCAACCACCTTTGAGGGTACAGTCACTAACATTTCTAGTTACTAATCTAAACTACCAATCATTAAAATATATCTATTTACAGAAACATATCGGTCAAATTCAGCCATGAAATCGATTTCCTTTAAAGAACCAATGATTAAACGACAACTAACAGTGGTAAAAAGGTCCATGATAGCTTTCACATTGAGATATTTATCCCTTGTGATGGAGAATTCAACACAGTCAACCAGGATATGCTTTGCCGTGGTTTTCTCATCACAAGGAATGCAAACCGGAGGATCTTCACCTTTTAACAGGTATGCATATGTATACCTCGTATGACCAATACGGCATCGTCGTAGTATGACCTCTTCAAATCTGGACTGACAACAGAAATGGGTATAACCAATGTAAGGCTTCTTCTCATGTAATCTATTGATACCCACCTGGGTGTCCCACTTCTTTTGCATCAGATCACGAATATAAGATCTATTGGTGGCTTTGTAATCACTCTAAGGAATAAGAAGTGGTGTCACAGATTTGTTGAGTGCTGCTTTAGCAGCAAGGCCAGCCAATGTGTTGCCAGAGATTCCTACATGGCTGGGTAACCAACAGAAGACGATGTCGTATTGGCCAGTGGCAAGATAATTATACAATTCAATAATTTCTATTAAAAGTGGATGTTTGCAAGAAATAGTTTTAATAGCCTGAAGGCAAGAAAGAGAGTCTGATTATACATTGTTTAAGTTTAGGGTGTCTTTGAATATATCTAAGAGCCGTTAGTATGGCGCGTGCTTCTGCTGTAAAAATAGAACTGTTATCTGGTAGTCTAGAAGATATTGTTCTGGATCCAATGGCAGTGGCACAAGCCACTGCACCAACGTCCTTGGAACCATCTGTAAATAAGGGTTTTGCAATTGCTATATTTAGTTTATAATTGATTATATTCTTGTTTGTATTGCAATTCATTAGTTTCTGATTTTTTAAATTTTGCCAGTGTTAGATCAACTTCTGGTCTCACCAACTGCCAAGGAGGAGAAGAAAGAAGACGGGAAGGAGTTGATGTCAGGTCAACTTGTGGCCTAGCCAACTGCCAAGGTGGAGAAGAAAGAAGACGGGATGGAGCTATGTTTTCCAGCTCAGTGCCGGCCGAAGAAAGAAATTATTTAATTCTGTGCCCTAGAGGTTGAATAAGAGAAGACTTTTTGTGATATAAAGCCTCATAAAGAGGGTTAAACACACAATTAAATGTAGGGTTAAATTTGTTAGAGTATAGTTTTGTAGGATATTGAAAAGATAATTTTATACGTCGCTGAAAGAGAGATGGCTCATCTGCCTCGATATAGAGACTGTCAACGGGAGAAGTTCGAAAAAATCCAAGACATAATCTTAGACCATGATGATGGATAGAATCTAACATTTTCAGGCTGCTTTTACAGGCTCCGCCATATACAATGGAACCGTAGTCAAGTTTGGAGCGAATGAGTGATCTGTATAAGTGAAGAAGGGTGGTTTGATCGCCTCCCCATTTTGAGTTGAAAACAACTTTTAACAAGTCGAGTGCCTTCACATATTTAACCTTAACGGATTTAATATGCTGCAAGAACGTCAAGTGGGTGTCAAATATAAGACCCAGAAACTTGACCTCCTTTACAACTTTAATAGGTGTGCAGTTTAGATACAGTTCGGGGTCCTTATGTGGTTTGTATTTACGGCAGAAATGTATACAGTTAGTTTTAGACTTAGAAAAGTTAAAGCCGTTTTCCAAACACCATTTATTTATCTTGTTTAGACACAACTGCATTTGCCGTTCAATAGTGTGCATGTGTTTACCACGACATGAAATGTTAAAATCATCCACAAAAAGTAATCCATCAAATGAATCGTTTAAAACCTGTGATAAACTGTTTATCTTGATGCTGAAAAGTGTAACAGACAAAATACTACCTTGTGGTACACCCTGATCCTGACTGTAATCATCAGACAGGGTAGAACCCACACGAACTTGAAATTGTCTATTATATAAAAGTTGGCTATAAATCGAGGCAATCGGCCTCGCGATCCGAAGTCATGTAAATCTTTTAAAATCCCATGTTTCCGAGTGGCGTCATATGCTTTTTCCGGATCGAAAAAGATCGACACTGTATGTTGCTTATTAATTATGGCATTCTTAACAAAAGATTCTAAACGCATTAAATGATCGATGGTACTTCTGTATTTGCGGAAACCACATTGTATATCTGTTATTAGGTTATTTGTTTCCAAGTACCAAACAAGTCGATTATTGATCATGCTTTCCATGGTCTTGCAAACACAGCTAGTAAGTGAAATTGGCCTATAATTGGAAGGATCAGTCGGATCACGTCCAGGTTTAGGAAGGGGAACAACGATAGCATCACTCCACGACGAAGGAAATTGTCCAGATGTCCAAATATTATCAAAAATATATGAGCGTCTCTAAGCATGTATCTGGCAAGTGCTTCATGATCAGGAGTTGATAATGAATGTTATCAGCTCCTGAAACAGTATCATGAGCCTGATCAAGTGCAGTATAAAGCTCATGTAATGAAAAAGTTTCATTATAGTCTTCCCCATTATCTGAATTAAAGTTAATAGTTTTCTTTTCTTTTGCTGTTTTTGATATGTTTGGAACTTAGGTTCATAATGTGACGAGGCAGAATGTTTTGCCAAGTGTATTAGCAATATCGGTTTCATTAGTTAATAACTGGTTTCCATCTTTAAGGTGGTGAATAATGGATTTGGAGCCCTTACCTTTGATTTTTTGGATCGTATTCCAGACTTTAGACATTGGCGTACGTGAATTAATGTTCGATACATATATCGTTGCCAAGATTGGCGTTGGCTTTGTTTAAAAGTACGCCGTGCTTTAGCATTTTACAATCTTAAATTTATTCAAATTATGCACCATGGGGTGTCGACGGAAGTAGTGTTCTGCCCTTTTCCTTTCCTTCTTGTTTACAATGATCATTGAACCATGGTTTGCAATTATGTGGAACTGCAAAGGACTTGGTATACACTCATGAGCAATAACATTCATTTCATCACAAAAACGTTTAGTAGCATCAGGAACATTATTAAAAAGTTCAGGTTTAAGTCTGTCAACGCACAGAGTTTCATATAAACGCCAGTTAGCCTTTTTCATGTTCCATCTTGATGATGGAGGATCATCAGATGGATTCACAGGTTTTAGTAATATTGGGAAATGGTCACTCCCACAGAGGTCATCATGAACTGAGCATTCAAATTCATTTAGAAGGCTTGAATCAGAAACTGATAAATCAAGGGCTGAATATGTTCCTGTGCCAGGACGTAGATATGTGTTCGACCCATCATTGAAAATACATGTCATTTTCGGAACAGAACTCCTCTGGTATTTTAGCTTTAGCATTAGTAGTTGTACCACCCCAGAGTGGGTTGTTCCCATTTACGTCTCCCATAAGGAGACGGGAGTTGGTTATACAAATTTTGAAGTTCGGTCTTCTGAAGTGTGGAAGACGGTGAGATATATACATAAAGAGCATAGTGTGAGTGCAACGTGTAAAGTACGTCGCACGGCAACAGCCTGACACCAGTATTAAGAATAATAGGACCCTCTCGCCCGGGGGTGAAAAAGAATGGTAAGCATTGAAATGGCGTAGGTCAAAAGTATCCGTCTGCTTTAAATATGTCTCCTGCAGACAGACTGCTGATGGAATAAAGTCCTGGATCAATAGCTGTAAATCATTAAAATTATTCTTTAGCCCTCTGCAGTTCCACTGTATAATATTATAAGAAGAAACTATCTTTTGGGAGGATTTATTGGGGATCTACTCCGTACCTTTTTGGAGGGCGACAGGCTATGTGCCCTAGAATGGACGTTTTCAGACACGTCCATGTCCTCCAGAGATCCATATCTGTTGTGTAGCTGTATTCTATTTTCCGATCATTTCGGGGCTCTTCCACTTTGTTTTTTTTTTTTTTTTTTTTTTTTTTTTGAGGCCTCATGACTCAGTTTACTTTTGCTGGTAACAGCTGACTGAGTATCCCATGACGACTGAGATTGTGAACGCGACTGAGAGGATGGCTTAAGATCAGAAGAAGACTCTGACTGCTTTTGTGACTCACTAGGAAGTGACTCCGAAGTTTGAGACGATGCGGTAGGATATAAAGGCTGGGGAGAATCACATTTGACCCAAGTCAAATTTGTTTGACAGTTGTGGATAAAGTAGATATTTTATGGCTTGATTCAGTTGATGTTTTGATTATAGAAGCATAACTGTCTGGAATCTCAGATCTCTTAACATGTTTTGGGCATCAGAAAAACTGATGTTTCGGGTACATTTGATCTTGTTAATTTCCATGTGTTCCTTCCAAATCGGGCACTCTTTCGAAAAAGATGAATGGTTTCCTGAACAGTTGGTGCACTTTTTAAAGCTACGTGTACAATCTTCTGTTTCGAAGACAAGAGATTGCGGGCGGGCTTTATCTGAAGGGGCTGAATCAGTCTATTACGCATTTCTTAGTTGTATTATCAACTAATTCTTAAATGGCAGCGTGCAGTGTCTCAGCAAAATGTTCAAAATGCCTTATAGCAGAAATACTAAATTTGACACATCTCCGACAAAGAGACACAACGGGCGTGCTAATGCATTTAACTTATAATATTTAACATGCTCTCCCGTATTCTTCAGTGGAACAATTAACTTGCCGCTGTACGTCTTTGTAAAGCATACCTGCAAAATGAAACATTGTTAATGCCGTTGTACTTGTTTATAGAGTTTGAAGTGGACCGGTAAGCAGTTGGGACATGTGATTACAACTACAAGGATGTATGATTCAGGAAGTAAGATGTAAAGATGTCTGAGCTACACAACACACGCCTCCAAGTGGCAGTAAAAAGATTGTACGATGACATTTTATATGGAAAGACAATGTCTTTATTGCAGTAGATGTGACGTTCCAGTGTACATGTTAACACTATTATCAAGCAAGCATATGCACAACATTATTCACAAGATGAATATATGCATGAAATATTTATGAACTTATACAACTAAAGGTCGATGAACAGTGCCGTGAAATTGGTAATGGTACCGGTGATACAGCGCGGGGAAGAGTTATTCATGATTATAATATGGTAAGCTGTAGGAGTATACTAACCCTGATCGCTATCTCAGTCCTGTTGAACTGTTTGATGGTAATTACTTTTAAGAGTTTTCCTATCTTGTAGTCTGAATCGGACGAGTTTTTAGAGTGGTTGATTTGGAGACTTTTGTCTTCACAGATGCCTTATGTTCTTTGATTGTCTATGTATTTATAAGACACATTGTCAACTTTATGTGTCAACTTGCTAATTGCAGTTGTCGACTAGTTTCTGCGACTGTTGATGTCAACTGCCCTAGTGTCCAATCTTTACTGTATTTAAAAATGGTGTCGACTGCCCTCGTGCCCACCCACTTACTGTATTTAACAATGGTGATAACGACTGTTGATGTCAACTGCCCTGGTGTCCAACCTTTACTGTATTTAACACTGGTGATGTCGACTGTTGATGTCGACAGCCCTCGTGTCCGCCCAGTTACTGTATTTAACAAGGGTGATAACAACTGGTGATGGTAGTTAGTGCTTAAAGCCATCAGTTCGGATGGAACAAAAGACGTTATTTCACTGTCATAAATATCTTACCAAGACGTTTTTCGGACTAACTACACTCCATGTGAGCATGTTTTCCCTATCAGAGAGTTCAAGAAGCACAGAAAACTTTCCCTACGATAGCGAATGCTGTTTTTGAATAAAGATGCTCACAATGTAAATAAACCAACGTCCTGACATCCGTTATCTGGCCAACAACGTGGTGAGTCTTATGGCCGTGGCAGATACTCCATATAAAGATGTATGGTTACCTGACTGTCCGGAGACTAACGCTAACGAGATACGTGTATTATGTACTATAAGCAGGTATCTTGTAGTCTCCACAGTCACGCTGGCAAACAATCGACTCGATCATGTATTCCTTTACCTTACACATTAATGTTATTTTAGAATAAATGTCTGACAGGGGAATAGTTACAGAGTATCTAAGCTCTCCAGTAGTCATACAAGAGCAAATATCACAACACCAATAAAATTTTACATATTGCCACTTCCTAACGATATCATGAATGAACTCGCAAAGCGTCACTGTACGAATATTTTAATTAATGTGGTGTAATTAGTGAAACGACTTCTTTACCCACGCAACAGTTATCCATATGCATCAATGAACGGAGTCGCTTACGTCTTGCAAATGAACTAAAGTCAAATTTCATTGATAATATTTAAACTTAACTTTCGTGTCTAATTCCTAAATCATGATTGTTATTACTTAATCATATTTTTAAAAAATCTTCATAGCAGCGATCATCAATTACCATCTCGGGAAGATCTTCCAAGGAAAAGGAATGCGGTATCGAGTCTGAAAACTGTAATTATTTCTATAGATTATTGAAGCTACAGCATTCACCGCACGCACGCACGCACGCACACACACACACACACACACACACACACACACACACACACGTAGTGTACATTTTTGCATTTGGGAATATATGGTATTCATTTTACTATTGCAACATTTATCTATGGGTATTCATCATTCGCAGGTTTGCTGCTTGTATTTTACATGGTTGCATTGAAGAATATATGGTTATCGTTTCGCTATATGCTACTTGTAGTTCTATTTAAATCTGGTTTCAATAATAATCCTCCCATAAACATGAGCATCTGCATTCTGGTAAGTGGCAAGTGCGTCATAGGTATTGTCTGTTCTCCGAGTGGAATGTCCAGATGCATAGTTTACATAGCCCTCATTACTGTGACTGCTGTCAACAGTCACCACCTGACAATCGGGAATCTGGTCGTATATGTCATCTTGCTCGGGGCGGACTTCATCCCTTGCGTGGACTTCATCTCTGCTCCTCTTGGAACTTTTCTTGTGTGTTTTTCTGCAAGACATCACATTATTATCTCATTTTTGACTCAGTGAGTGATACACGTCCTTGACTTAAAACGTTTGCCTATGCTACATCTTGATGACGAGCAGGTACCAGTAGGACCTGTCCTGTAGCTAGAGGTCGAAAGTGTCATCATGGTTGATTAAGCGTAAGAGCAGGTGCAGACCAGTACTAACGAGTAACGGAATTACGGGTAGATCGCGGAAGTCCGAGAATAACTAAAATATTGCTGACATTGTTGCTTGCTGAGTGTATATTTGTTGACTAAAACCTGCCAGCAAAAACAGAAAAGGATTGAACTAGAAGCTATTGCATAATCAGGATTTATAGTGCAAGGTGCATGTAAAAATCAATCGTTTTGCTTAAAAAGAATACTTGTGAGTTTGATAGTTTGATTACAGTAAAGAGAACACAAACATTTCAACATTCCCGAGTAATTTCCTCTAAAAGCTGAGTGGGTTGTACAATTGTGACTGTATCATTAGCATACATTTGTTTCAGCAGTAATGCAGCTGTAGGATATTGTTTGTAAACAAATCTAGTCTGGACCAGACAATCTAGTGATTGTCACTATAACGAATGGTGTTAATCCTTGCCCAAGAAGCTTCATTTTCTCCATTCAGATCTATTTTGATAAATGTCGAAGGTTATCACACAAAATGTAAATATGTTATTGCGATAATAAATAGCGCATGGACGTATAATGAAGTGTACTTTCACAATTACATTTAAACATAAACATTTATTCCCTCAAACTGGAAGCAGGGTGTGATCATTACTTTACGCTCTGCTTTTCATATAGATCACACTCACCTCCGTAGCAGAATGATAAAGATGCCTGTAACGACCAGTATGACAACTACCGCTGCAACGACACCTCCGACCACTGCAGCAACAGGCACTTGTTGTTTGCCTGTTGTTATTACTATTCCGTTGCTCGTGGTGCATCCATGGTTCGTGCAAGAGAATGCATATACACTGAAATGGGGAATACATTGCTACAAAAGGCTCTGTACTAATAATACACAGAAACATTGAACATGTCCTCAGTGCATTTACACAATCTTTAAACCACAAGTTTGTGAATTCGTAAATTTTATATACTTACATAAATGTTTGCCCTGTAGGAAGTTTCCCATTGCAAAAGACATTTTTCGTGTTTCCACTGCAATCCTCATTTCCGAGAGTAAAATGTAACTTTGATTCTCCTGTAAATAAAAAAAACCCCCGAAAAACAAAACAAACAAAAACCAAATAAACCAAAAATCATACGGCGACTAACTCCATTAGTTCCAACTCTATTCACCCTAACCGTAAGAGCATATTATGACGTGGGTATCTCGTATGTAATGCTCTACCCTCATACTCATACCCACTCTCTTTTCCAGCAAGCCAGTCCTGTTTTGTTGCCCTGTAATCCACGTTGAAACTATTTTGACCGGCTGCATTCCAGTTAAGAAATTTGTTATAGTCCGCCGCAGAGGTTGTTGATCGACGTGTCCCTGCATAATTAGTACCATGTACGTATTCAAAAAGAATCGTTTCAACATAAATATCATTTCAACATCATATATATCATTTCAACCTCAAGAGAACCGTGCATTAACATTTGTGTCAGTTTATTCACATTAACAATTTCCGAAAATGTTCAAATTGCTTGCACTGCCATATATGTGGCATATTGCTGAGTGCAGCGAATAAACAACACACAAAGCAAACTGCTTGCGACATAATATACACGCCATTACGGAGTTAGGGAGATAATGAAAACGTCAACACGTGAATACTTCATTTCCTACTCATTCAAGTGGCGCTGATCCGAATAATATATCATTCAAGTGCAAATAAGAAAAGTAATCGCTATGTGAGATTTGAGTGAGTGAGTTAATATCTAACTTTCACGTCGACAATATCTCAGCCATATAGTGACGAAAAGAATTTATACAAACAATAAAAATAAAAACATTTTGAAGAATAAAACCTGTCAACGAAGGACAGTAAAATACACCGGAATCACAGATATGGATATAAAACTAGCAAAGAAGGCTAACACATTCTAATTAAAGCAGCAGATACAACATAAAATACGGGCTACAGATCGCGGAATGCAAAGGTATGCGGAAGGTAAATCAGCATACTATATGAGATTTAAACGTATTTTCCGTCTACAGTATACTCACTAGGTTCTCCACAGCTTCCTCCTTTCTTACACACTATCAACCCAGTGACGTTTACTTGACCATTGGTTCGATCATATAGGCACCGCGGACAGATGTTCAGTGACACCGTTTCCTCTGTTGCACCTCCTTTTCGCACAGATTCCGAAACTACAGACTGTCGTGGGGCTGCGAAATGGACAGTGATGCTTCATTAGCTTTCCACCTAAGACTCATGCGGAGTTCGTTAAGTCCAAATTTTCATATTCACTTGAAATTTTGTAATTCTCTTTATTTGGCCTTGTAAAATGTCACGTGACTCAGAACTCATTCTGCCCTCAAGATTTTTCATTATATTTGCCGTTAATAAGAATTCTATGAAACTGACCCAGAATAGAATGTTAAAATGTACGAAAATGCTAATATTCTGTTGTCAGAATATTGTCAAAAGCATTCGCGCTGTCATAATTCTTTTACTCTGTATACATATAATCTCAGTTACATTTTTGAAGAGTTGATGAGTACAGTATCATAGCAACGGGTGTCAAGTTAACGGGTATTCCAACATATGTGAAAATTACGCAAAATGGATGATTTTTAGGTACATTCATGTCAGAACATTTGCTGTTGTAATTGCTACTACTTTGCATAATAAGATAAACTTAAATATTATAATTGTATAATGTTTCGAATTTATTATTTTAAACAAAATTCATATTTTTCAATGTTTTTTCTCCTGTTCTTTTTATATTTGGTACATTTACTAAAAGATTTCAATATATCATGGAATATTCCACACACAAAAAATATTTATGTATTCAAGAGGACTGTTTCTTGCATTATTGATTTTTGGACAATGGCGGAATTTGCAATTTCAACCTTCCGGAAAACTCAATGTTTTCAAGAAAAATGAAAAGGAATAGTATGGACCCATTGTGCACGCTGCATATATTCATGCGTTTTGGGCACCTAGATTGCACACACCTAGATTGCACACACCCAGATTGCATACAGATTTTCGAGTACAAAATCCTATCCTATCATTGTTATATTTCTTATACTGAAGAAAAATATAAAAATGATACTTTTCAATAAATATGCGATTATTCTTCAAAATAAACAATAAAACGTGAAAGTGAAGAAGTCTTCAGTGTTGACTTGCTATACTTTAGTCAAAGCATCACAAAGAAAACATGGACACCTTATTTGGTTGGTTAGTTGCTTGCTTGTTTGCTTGCCTGGTTAGTAAGTTGGTACGTTAGTTTAGTTACTACGTTAAATAAACAAAAACACATGACAAAAACACATGGCAACACTCTCAGTGATAACATTCGAGATTGAGGGAAAGTTTCTGTAGTGTCATAAACCAAAAAAAAAGAAAGAAACGTGTTCTGAATATCAAATGACAAAAGTAAACTATGACAAAATGACTCATTGATTCAGGAAGCGTACACGGAAATGAAACGTAGTTGAATGACATATTTTAACAGAAAAATCAACACGTTAAAACTATCCTCAGTGCAGATAATTTAGGAAAAACACTGACCATACTGGGTGTCATAAATGTTCATTGTCCATTTAATATCGTAAGATCGGTGTAAGATCAACGGGCATTGTTGGTCAAGGCAGGGTAGCAATGATTTTTTGTATCAATAACTGGGTACCGTTCTGGCTAAGTGGGGTCTATCATTGCCGTCCATGTAGAGAGGTCTTGTGAGCAGAAGGTGGTTATGAAAATGAGGGATATTAACTGGACGTAAGATGGTATTCTGATATTGTGATATTGTTGACCATTAAAGTTGAATGTCAGAAGAGGCAATTAGCAGTCGGAGGATATACAACTTCAGATTATGATTGATTTCCCTCCAATGCTAGACCTGTATGGATACTTTTAGCGGCAAATCTAGTGTTTTGTTGTCTCCAAACCCACACTCCACCTTCATGGATCCGCAAAAGCACCTGCACTAATCGGACCAATGCATCTGTCTACAGTGCACCAAATTCCAGTTGGATCTGATACGACACCACAGTTGTGTACCAGTTGTCCCGTCTGTCCTGTCTCACAGATGTTATTGTCGGCCTGCCAGATCTTGGGCGATCCCTCACACCAATCGTCTGTCGGTGTTTGTCAATTAAACGGTCTATTATCAAATGGTGAGGACCTGTTCCTCTACCAATAGCTTTCAAAGACATTCCACTATCTTGAAGTCAATAATGTGTCGTCGTTTGGCAGTAGACAGGCGACGTCTTGCCATAACAAAGGTTCATTTACTTTTGATCTAAGAACGTCGATCGAAGTCCTGTACTTTAAACAGGACTCTTCACAGGTTGCAGGGAACGAAGTTCAACAAATTCACGTTTTCTATACTTGATCATATCTATCTTGCGATAATAAGTCTAGGAAAGATCGATGTTGCCAAAACCACCTATGTTTGTGCCCAACAAATCCCTCATACTAACAAATAAGGATATATGAATTTGGTGTTGCGTAACTTTTGTCCAGGCGTATAATTGAATAAGTTAGTATACACATAAGAAACGTCCGTTCAGTTTCTCATACATCCCCGTATAATACAAACACCACTCCCACTCACACAAACAACACATACCTATGCATTAACTAAAACATTCAAACGAATCACTCATTCAAACAAACAGCATATGAGCATATATTGACTACAAAACATGCTCACTAATTATTTATTCATTCATTCCATTTCAAATTTGTCATTGCCATACCGTCTTTCATACACTACCATCTCAGTCACTTATGCCTATACATTCACTGTAACACTTATACCACATCTCTCAGCCGTTCATTCACAATAACCATACATACACATCTGGTATTCATTCAAACTCTGCCATCACTGCCTGTTTAGGGATCTCAGTCAAATCTCAGTCAAACAATGTATCTGTACATTCACAGTCAAAACAGCAATTGCACTTACATCACGCATAATACAGTAACTGTAAAAATTGTGAAAACGGAAATGGTTTGTGGTGACTTCATTCTTACCTGTGACGTGCATAATAACGGTAATAATAATTGCATTTATGTAGCGCATCATTCATTAGTAAATGCTCTGTGCGCCTAGGATGGAAAATTGACACTTGAACAGATATGTTTTGAGGGCAGTCTTAAAAGATGTTAGGGAGATGTCTGATTGAGTTCAAGCGGCAGCACATTCCATTTCATTGCTGTACTGAGAGCGAGTGACTTGTTTTCAAAATTGTTTTTGATGTTTGGGATTGTCACAAGCATTTGGTTTTGTGATCTCAGTGAGGACGAGGGCTGATACAGGACAATAACTCTGCGAGGTAGTCATTCCGTTGAGACATTTGTACTTGTCATTACAATAGGTTTGTAGTCAGTTCTTGCGGTGATTGGTAGCCAGTGTAAATCTTTTAGCATTGCAGTAGTGTGATCAGGGACGTTAGACTTTGTTATGATTCTTACAGCAGTGCAGTGTTTTGGAGGGCCTGAAGGCGACGTAGCTGATCTTAGAGAGTTTTGTTTTTGATCCAATAAGCAGGAATTCTGTTTTACTTTCATTACATTTCAATAGGTCTTTAGTCATCCATGTCCATGTTGGTCCATCCATGTCCATGTTATCTGCTATTCTTCCCAGTGGAGTGGAGTGTACACAGAGCACAGCACTGATCCTAGCACGGAACCTTGTGGGACGCCACTATTGAGATTTGCTGGCCTTGATGTTTGCTCTCTGTCGTATCTACCTGTGATCGATCTGTTAGGTAGCAACCATCAGAGAGCAATGCCCTTGACTTTCAGGTCATTTCTGTTCTTGACAGCAGTGCGTGATGGTCAATAGTGTCAAAGGCCGCCGAAAGATCTAGAAGAACCATTGCTGATGCATTTCCTGTATCTGCTTCTGTTAGAATGCCATTGGTGACTTTCATGAGTGCATTTCGGTGGAGTGGTTTGGTCGGTATGCAGACTGATGTTTCTCAAACAGGTTGTGTTACTTCAGTTGTTCAGAGAGGCGGGTATACACAACCTTCTCTAACACCCTAGAGACGAATGGGAGATTAGATACAGGCTTGTAGGTTGTAGTTTTTCAGAGTAGGTAGTTTGGTCCAGGTTACCTTTATTCAGGGAGGGTCTCACCAGAGCTTGTTTAAAGGTTTAAGGCAACTCACCTGATGATATCGAGAGATGAATAATGTTGGTTATTGGAAGGACTAAAACTTCCTGGCATGATTTCACAAGTTGAATTGGTATGCGGTCGTGCTCACAACCCTTATCTGACAGAAACGTAGTAATCTTTTTGATTTCATTGCTTGAGAAAAGTTGTGTTCCATCAAAATGACCGGAAATAGCTGACCTATACTCATCACTTGAACTATACTCATCAAAGGACTTGTAACAGAGTTTGGAGGCGAGTCGATGACACTGTTGGGCTCTGCATCCAGCACCTAGTGACAGTCTTCGGTTTCACCTCGTACAATTGAGAGTTTCGAGTATCAGTTTTCAGTCTTGTTGGCCTTTCCTTGTTGACAGAGAGAAACACTACGAAGTGGTCTGACATTTGCAGAGGTCTTCAACAGTCAGTTCTCGAATGAGTTCTTTGTTTTTGTCTCTGTCACGATTACCCAGTCTAGAATAGACATTGTCAGTTTCCTTCCTGTACTAACGTGGACTATACACGCTAGAATATTGAAGGATTGGTCTTTAGAGAACAAACAAATGACCAAAATGATATCATACGACTAGAAAGGTTTACTCAGTTCTTGCTAATCCAATGACATCACTCACTGCTTTAAAAGACACACACGCACGCACCTAGGCACGCACACTCACACAGTGCTGTACTAACAACTTTGGGGCAGAAAAAAACAACACGAAAATAGTCAATAACACATCCGTTTGTACAAAACTACCTGGTTTTGGAAATCACATGCCCAGTGCAGAACACATTTTCGTCAGTTCCCAGTAACAAACACTCACGTTATCGCATACAGGAGCTTAATATTTACAATGACTGATCCTGGATATCAAAGGAATGATTGGAAAACGCTACATTTCAAGTTTGATATTACTACAATTTAAACCATGTTAATTAGATGCAATCGGGACCCCTCACAAGAAATGTGTTCTCACATAAAATCATACTTATACAATTATTACGTAAGGCGTAATTCACGTAATTCATCAAATTATACATATAGGTGAAGTTTGGTGAATTCACATGTGAATTAACACATTACAGGACACATTCCAAAACTATATAAGTTATACGGCACGGAAAGATTTGCTACAGGAAATGGTTTCGTTACTGTTATTAACCAACGATAGGTTTGCTGAGTGTGATAAATAATAACGATATCATTGCATTTAAATCTCAGTGTCCAGTCAACCACCAAGTAAGTAATTCAATACTTACCACCTCCCACTATGTCCACGCTTACACTGTCAACAAGGCCTGCAAACCTTGTGTTGTAGAGACGGACCTAGTCATAGAGAAAACATATAGAATGAGTATGAGGAACGCGAGGACTATTGTCACGAATGACACAAAGGCGCCTTCGAGTCACTCATCTCTCGGATACGGTTCCGGCAGACTATGTAATAAATCATTCATTTGTTCATTACGGTCAGTTTCATCCAAACTGGATGGTTTAGGTCGACGCTGGTGTTGAGTGAGTGGTTTTGCACGCACACGTATGAATCTCCGAATACCGCTGGGACAAAGAATCCTGACCTCTCACTTGACTGTCGGCAGTAAATCATAACACATATAAATCCAGAGGATAAAGTAGTCGGTAGGATCATGCTTGAACAAATACCATAGTAACCCCCATTGAATTATAGTCAGTACCTTACAAAGACAGTCTCTGTCATTTGCCACTGATATATTCAAAATATTTTCGCGCGGCAATTACAATAAAGTGTGAGGGCAGAAACAATTTCAACACTGTTTTCAAATCTGCAAGTCTGATATAATGCATTGTTTGACAATATCGCAATACACTCCAGGCGAATTTGCGCACTGGATACTTCTCGAAAGCTAATGTGGAGATCATGACAAGCCTCATAACGAGAGACGATAGAGCAGGCTGTGTTAGGAAAAGCAAGACTTATGGATCTCAACTTCTTTGTTGTGAATAACACGATATTTATACTTGCTCCTTCATGAAGTCGTTCATCAGGAGCATGCATGCGCTCCGAAAAGCTTAGTGTTATTCACAATAGATAAGTATACATCCATTAATCTCCCTTTTCTTATGCATTCCACTTCTAAATGCTTTTCATGCGAGGCCTAAATTTTGGAAAGACCGTGTTTAATAGACAAGAACAAATATGAGGTTTCCCCGCGCATTTGTTAGAGGAGATAACGTCTGTAAAAATTTGTGCTTGAACAATAGTTAGTTGTCAAGAATTTATTACCGTCAACTGTAAGGAATATATGGTGGACTTTGTTCTGTTTAGAACGTTTAGTTGTCATCTGGAATGTTCCAAAACAATCATAATCTATTCCATTTGACTGCCTTGTACACACAAGTATATACATTTCTGAAGTTAGTGAGAGAGTGAAAGTACATCCGAAATGAACCTCTCACATTGTACCCAGGGGGGGAATCGGACCCGGCTCTTCGGCGTGACGAGCACCGCATAGGCTACCCCCGTCCTATAGTCTTCGGGATGACGTTTGCTGCCAAACGAGGGGGCAAGAACGTACTTCTGCTATCTCTTATTAATTGTAAACCAGCGGGTGTTTGCAGATCATCTTTTTGATTCTAGATATTAAGATTGGGCATGTTTTGGATGCTTGACCACTGATGTGGCTAATCAGTGTTACATTAATAGACCATGTTTCTGTCTTCACCGAGTTTCACTGCTCAGTCAACGTTTGTTTTCAGTGTGGCTGCATGGCAAAAAATGAATGTGTTTTCTTTGGTGAAAATCAACCCATGCATTTTTTTATTTATAGGTACATTGTGTCTCAGGTATTCATATTTACTGGTGGCGTTAACACCGGACAGACGGCAAAGGACAACCAGGTGATAGCATAAGCTAACTTGATTTACAGCAAGGTCAGATCATCTTTTCATTTTCGCGGCTTACAACCTCTTATCTTTATAGCCAAACTGTGATTGTGAATCCGGTTCACTCTTTGGAAGGATTCATGTCTTTTACCGTTACACTGATTGATATTTCCTTACGAACATATTAATCGCATTCATAATGGGTATAATGATATTTTCGTGCCTCGTGTCTCAACTTACCTCGAAGACATACTTGAATTCTGTAGTTACGGTCACCTTCACATTCCACGTGCAGTCGCCATTATTGGTATAGTTCTTATTCCCTCTTACAGGCTCCACGTAAATCGACTGTTGCTGGTAAACAAATATAACGACAGATGGAAACAGATTTGTATTGAGCTCATATGGAAGGATATGACACGCGAACAAGCTTACACTAGCAGATATGATAAATACGTGTTACGTACATAGTATCCCAGACAAATTAATGTGGCGTCAGTCATACTGTCAATCAGCAATGGCCAGTGACTGTCGCAGATATCATTATGCACAGTGTAATAAAACTTTAATAAAGCAGTTTATAACTTTGACTACACGACACCATTTAGAAAGTGGTCAAATGTAACAGATGCTACATTTGGGAATCTAATACTTTTGTTGGGATACGTTCCATCCGGGATTCGAACCCACACCAATCAGAGTCAGGCACTTAATCGCCAACACACAGTCATTCGCCTAATCCGTCCAACCACCGCGATTTCAAGGATGGGACTTGAACCAACAAAAGTCCTAGAATCTGTACTTAACTAAGAAAGAGTAACCCCAGATATAACATATGTTATGAGCTTGTAACTTGATTGCAGCGTAAGTATAATTATTTTTACCCTCTTAGTAATACGGATAAAAATGAACGAGTTTATTTCCCCGCCGCTTTGAATGAAAAATATTGCAGGTTAAATATTACCATGCTTAAATAACTTCAAACATGTCTTTGGTTTATATAACACATTTAAGACTAAAATGTGTTAAGGGAATATATGTGTTTACAGATTAAAACAACAACCCCCAAAACTCCATAGTCAGTTATGAACGTGTCGCATTCAGGGTGAAGTTGCTCTATTTAGTCTTACTGTGGTGCTGAATAATTCCAAGCTCTGAAATGAGTCACTGATCGTAGTTAGAAATAATGCTAAGTGCAACAATCACTGCCAAAGAGAAGTGCTCAGATAATTCAACTTACGTTTGTGAAATAATTCAGATTGGCGTTAACTATCTCTCCATTTCTACCATCCTTCTGATTGGGACACTTCCACGACACTTGTACCTCGTTGAACACACCAAGAACCTTCACGACTTTCAGTCCCAACACATGCGTCGGCCCTGGGGATATATTCAGAACATCTTTGAGACTATTGAAAAAACGAATAGAAACTAAAAGAGGAAGCAAACAATCTTTCACACATACACATACACACACACACACACACACACACACACACACACACACACACACACACACACACACACACACACACACACACACACACACACACACACACACTTTAATATTAAGACATACAATTCGCTCACCATGTATAGTAAAATAGTATAGTAAAGTATCTTTTCGCCCTGAACTATATTATGGTTAAAGCACGAGGACGCTTGAGCTTGAATCAAAAGTTCAGTGCGAAAGTTTCCGAGATGACAAGTTATCCTTTCTAACGATATTTCTATTAATCTAAGGCAGAAAACAAACGTGTCGGTGACCTAAATTCCGATCCTCGCGCGGGGTTAACTGCCACCATACGTTAAGACGAAAGTTACTAGAAAAACAAATGATAAACAGTTTGGTGACGGTATACGTTCGGGTGCTATAACTTCTCCATAATTATTTTAATTACATCCGTGATTAACGTAAACCACATGGGGCAATATTAACGTCGCAGTTCTAAGATCAACGTAAGATTAGTAGAAGTACATCCAGATGAAGCTGACCAGTCAAGCGACATTCCACGATTGCATTGCACGATTGTAGGAGTGAATTTAGTTTTATACTGCACTCATCAATACTCCAACTATATGGTTGCTGTCTGTAAATAGTTGAGCCTGGACCAGACAATCGTGTGGCCAACAGCATGTGTATCTATCTGCGCAATCCGGAACCGATGACATATGTCAACCAAGTCAGTGATCCTGACCACCCGATCCCGTTAGTAGCGTCTCATGACAAGCATAGTCTCCTTTTGTGGCAAGCATGGGTTGCTGAAGACCTATTCTACCCCGGACCTTCACGGGTCAGTTTACTGTAGAAGGCTGTAAGAGGCGATGACAAATGACGTGCATCGCAACGTCGGTTACATTATGATGTAGTGCAAAAGGATTCGAAGCAACATCGAAGCAACTTAGAAGCATCATCTAGTATCTCTCTTTGTCTTTGAGAGAGAGAGAGAGAGAGAGAGAGAGAGAGAGAGAGAGATTTCGTATGTATTTAATTACAGTCAGACATTGTGAACTCAGACATTTCGTGAAGTGACTAAAAACACAAAACATTTTGTGTAATGGGTAAGAGTATCGGCCATTTCGCGTCATTTTGTGTAACAGCAGTGTGTGTCTAATCTTATGTATAAATATCAAATGAAATAGATCCCGCTAATCAGTAAATATTAATGATCTTTGTCTTCGTACCTGATTCCATCGTCCTCTCAGGGCCGCTCCTGACAATGGCTGAAGCACCTTCGCTTGTTTGAGCTACTATATCAAACTTGTAAAACCAATAGCTGGACAAATTTGTAATCGTATACGTGTTGGTTTCCCACCCTGAAACATAATTTCACATTATTATCCTGTATTACAAGATCATGTATCACAATATTTCAACAAACAAGTGAAGGGACAAATGTTCTACAGGAGAATGTTGCCTCTATTACATCTTTGACATTGTGTCATACAAAAATAATGTTTTACATTTTAAACATTTAAATGAATTTTCTACTTATTATGGATTTAATCTCAACATTACTGCACTTGGCTCTCCATAATATGTCTTTAAGCTATAACAAAAAAATGTTTTAATCGTCCAAAAACTGGCCGTAATCATGAAATTTGGGGATCTAGTCATCTAGATCTGAGTGCATACACGCAATCTTTTTCATGGGAACAACAATGGCACCATGTCAGGAAGACGAGTATTCTCTTGACGTCAAAATATTATCAAAAGGGGTTTAAAAGTGTTTCTGACAAGCATTTATGAGAAATTATGCATTTTAAAACATCCTTAAAAGTAATTACAACAAGGAAAATATGAATGTAGTGTCTAGAGATGTGTCTCAGATTCCATATTTTACTGACCTGTTCGTTCACCTGAAGTCTGAAGGGACGCAGAGCGATCTGTTTATGTTACATGATAATGAGGCTCACCTGTAGCTGCACTAATCAACAACAAAAGATATGTCACTTTGGCTGAACCTGTATATGGAATAACCCTGGCTATGGTGCACAGCTTTTACATTCTTCGATGCCCTGTAAGGTGGAGCTTCGCGCAGCGTAACGAGAATAGCGCGGAAGAAAGGCAAAACCTGTAGAAATTGCAGTCCCCATAACATGCAAATTTCCGCGGAGGAACATCCGATCTATACCTAAATTTTTGATAACGTTAACCGGTGGCTAGTAAGTGCATGAAGTACTACCTGCAGTTGCAAAGTCTTTTCATTGTAGTTTGTAAGCTTGAACCGCCTGTGTGACTACGACAAATAGAACGGGTAATGCAAATAAGCACTTTGTACAGCAATTTGATCACTTGGCTGTTTACAAGACGCCAAGGCACAATCTTCTAATTGAAAGAAACTTGTAATTTGTTTGTGTGCCGTTATATTTATATGTACATACGCAATTTCGACCAGTCACATTTAATGGAGATGATTTGCTGCGATACGTAGCTGTCTTAGCAACCGGGATTCCGAGGGAAACCTCAGTATGTCGGTATCACGTAAATCAATAAATGGAACACTGCTTGAAGACAGATTGATATGTTTAAGATAAATACTTCTGTATCTGATTCTAAGACCGTAAACCACCTCTGTGGTGCGTAACTACAGAATGATCCCTTGAAGAATCTCTTCACGCTTGTAGGGGAAGTGGAATAGTCTAGTGGCTAATACGTTCGGTCGTCAAGCGAAAGATCCGGATTGATCCAACACGCTGGAACATTGTGTGAAGCCAGTTTTGAGCCACTGGGTGATCTTGCTGAACATTGCAAAGCGGCGGAAAAGTAAACTTCCTTCACACTTGTAACGTCCCTTTCTGTTACACCAGTACAACAACGGATTTTTCTTTGATAATACAACAAAATGGGAGTAAAATTATCTCTCTATCATACAATTTAATTCTGATGTAAATGGCAGTTTTGGGCGAGTTGTCATTAACTAAATTGCAGAAAGCATGTCTGGAGGCAAAACACGAGGATAAGGTCCGTTTATCCTTGAGTGTTAGGCAGATTTGTGAACGAGGAACAGAGTTTCAAAGGAAACGCTGGATCTGTATTCACCACAAGTAATGAGTTTTCAGTATGTATTCATCATTTCTGTGTGTACGGATTATTTACGTTATCTGGCATCGATAAGACTGTAATGTATATGATAATATGTGTAAATAAGACAGATGGCACCAACACACCTGTAATTGGTATTATGTTAAAAGTGTTGTAACCCCCGTTTTCCTGTTTTTCGTACACAGTTATGTCGTATTGAGTCACACCAGGTCGGGGTTGAGGAGGATCCCATGTCAGAGTTATCTCGCTGGATGACTTGCTCTCTGCCGTGAAGTTCGTAGGGTCACCAGCGCCTGAAATTCAGTCGTTATGTATGTAATATATACTGTGGGACTCATATATGATACATCTAATCAAGTTTGCAATATGTTCAAACCGCTATGAAACTGTTACCGAGGTGTGTGTGTGTGTGTGTGTGTGTGTGCGTGCGTGCGTGCATGCATGGGTGTGTGGGAGGGTGTTTGTGTGTGTTGATAATGTCTATATAGTCTAAGACAAATTAGGAAGTTTATAGGTAGATAATACTTTTAAAATTTCACTTAGGCTTTAGATAAAGTAGATTGCTGTATAACTAGAAGGTATATATTCTGAGGAACAAAAGGAATGTCGCACAGATAGCGGTTTCTAAAAGCACACACTTTTTTTCACTCTAAATTGCAAACAAAACGGAGGATTGCGTTCAAACTTGACAATATCATTATGGTTAACACATTATCGGGAATCACATATAGAATCCACACTAACAAAATCCCCCAAAATGGTACTATTTTGATACCCTAAAGTCAGTATATTGAGTGTGGATTACATGGGCATGCATCGTCTGTACATGGAATGAATTAACCGGTTGATGAAGGGCATTGGCGAGATGACTGATCGAGTCCAGCCGCAGTTGTCGGCCTTGGTTGGAGGTCATTCAGTCTTCTTTGAATCTCGTCCCAAAGGTGTTTCTTTGGACTTCAATTTAAACTGAGTGCAGGGTTTAGATGTCAGGTTGTCTTGACAAAGAGACAAATATTACTCTGGCAGTGTAGGCACGAGTGTTGTTTGCTGGAAGATATGCTTTCTGTAACGTCCAAAATATTAACTTGGTCAATATAGCTCATCCTGCACCAACATTCTGGAACACCACGGTGTCAGATTACTGGTTCAGACCGATTACACCCCACACCATGATGCTTGGACCATCCCACGAGTCTCCTTCAACAATACATAGATTGAAAAACAGTTCCCCCGTGCCTTCATTTATATTTCCACTCTGCCATCGACTGTTGAATCACAAAATCAGCTTTCATGAGATAAAAACACAGTTTTCCATTGTAGATAACGTCAATTTCGATAATGAGGTGCCCATTGCAGTCCGTTTGGGCGGTGAAGAGCGTTGTGGTCTGTAACAGTAGAGGTTTCTTCCACGCAAACGTCGACGCACTGTATCGACACCGAGTCGCAATGTTGTGGCGTGAGTCCCAATGGTTTGGCGTGCTGTTTCCATTGCTGTGGGGAGGCGTTCCTGCAGATGGTTGCGCACAATCTGTCGGTCTTTACATTGTGGCATACTGAAGGTCACCCACGACGTGGGAGGTCTTGGATACTGTTAGTAACCTGAAAACCCTCTTGCAGTCGGTAGGTCATCTTCACGTGAACATTGATATAATTACCTACCCTCCGTGCATTCTGGAAAACTTACTATCGTCCACATAATTGATTCCTCGGATCTCGTAAGCTATGGCATGATGATTGTGTCAAAACAATAAAACATTTTATTGGTAGCGTTGTTACGGCATGCGCGTGCATTTTCATTTTCACGAACCTTTTACCATGTCTACCTTTTGGAATTTGCCGGATCAGTATATATGCTTAATCATCAGAAAACATGCTGATGTTGGTAATACCCGTCAGTTTGGATTGAAACATATGATAACAAAACAGTACAATCATACTATAATCACCATCTTGTTACATCAAAACCTGGCATTTGGTTTTGAAATGCAAAGTTTCTTTTGTGGTTATATATTATTACACTATTTGTCTCACCTTCCATGGAGGTGTTTATGTTAACTTGGCCGGGTCTTCCGCGTCCTTTTTCATTGACAGCTACTACGTCAATGGAATACGCTGTATCTGGGTTCAGGCCTGTTATGTTGTACTGTATGACGTGGGCGGTGTTTTCAATGTCAGCTTGGGTTATCGCCACAGTCATGTTTGTTTGACATTCGATCGCCGTCTCTGTCTGCGAAAACGACAATACCTACACAACTGACATATCAGAATTTAGCTGAGACCGTGTGTGCTGTCAACGTTGTAGAATCCGATGTATGTTTGTTTATGGTTTGAGCAATGAAGAATGAAGGAAAACAATCATTATTGGAACTGTGCATGCATTTCACACTAAATACTCACATTTGGGATATCGAAAGAAATAAAAAAGGGAAGGAAGGGGGTACATATTCTGTGGAGGTTGATGTTCACAGAGATCATTCTACAAAGAATGATGCGTGATAGAGTGGTCTAAGATCATTGGTGGAAAGACGTCACACATATCTTACAGGCCTTTCCTTTTAACTACTGACACAGGCATGATGACACCACCTTTGCATCACTGGTATGGCCATTCATTTTGTCGCTCTACTCTATGATGTCTTCACTAAGCAGAACACATTATTTGATAAGGCAATGTGTATTATTTGAAACACGCATGTGTTGTTTGAAGTGTGGAACATTTATTTATCATGTGATGGGCGGATCTAAATAAAGTAGAAATCAACAGATATTTGTACTTACAACGTTTACCATATCTCTGTTACATTCAGTGCAGTTGATAATAGTCCGTTTTACACAGACTGGGTGAGTCCTCACGTCGACAATGTATTCATAGATATAGCCGTTCGGTTTGAGTGGTCTGTTCCATTCCACGGCGACAGAACGGGACGTGTTGTCGAACAACTTCAGATTGTTAACTTTTTCGGCACCTGTGGGCAAAATTAGTACTGTTTCTGTGGAAATCTATGATTTACTTTATGTAAGTCTAGAACAGTATAAAACTGTTCGGCGATATCATGATATTGTTACAGATGTCGTATGATTTCGATATGCTTATCGTACTGTTTATAAACAAATCTTATTGCTTCTGCTCTTATCGTACTTTTTTTGAACAAATGTATTTGGCATTTCACCAAATGGTAACTACCACATCCACATATACATTTAATTGTGTAATTTTGAAGATCTGATACTCACGAGCTGCCAGAACATGTATCACAGTAGTATAGGGTGAACTCTCGATGTTCCCACTCTGTGTTACTATGTTCAGGTCGTACGATACAGTTGAGACAACACCAGTGAAGACGACAGAGATGAGGCCCTGCCCAGTGTTGGCAGGTTGATGTTGTTGGCTGTATCGATCTCCATCCCGCCCTCTGAGTGACACAAGATACCTGTCTGCATCCCCTGCAGCCTTGGGGAACACAATGGTGATGTTTGGAGCGGCCCTGTAGGTTTGCATGTCCAGGCCCAATACAGAAGCCGGGGCTGTAATGACGACAGTGTTCTTGTGATGACATTTGTGTCATCAGTCACTTGATAGGTAATAACTAAATCTTGATGTGATGATGTCAGTATTATAGATCTATGATCACTATATGATTTCACCATATATGACCATATCTTTAGAAACGTTATATTGTAACTCTTTTGAGCATTTAGTCTCCTCCTAGAGTTTACCACCGACCCGCCCACTACATGTCTATGCAGTCCATATGTTTACCGTTCTACTCCTTATGTACCGTTTCCCGCTGGTGACACGGATATCACATTTAAAACAGTTCCATTATGACGTCAGACACAGAGATCGAAGGGCAGGTAACTCTAACGTGTTAAAAACGGACGCAGGAAATACTGTATTTGTCGTTGTGTTTTGCAATCGTCTGCTGTCCACTATCAGCGTCCTACTTGTAATGAAACAAGTGACAAAGACTGTATATAATGGGTGAAGTCTCTAAAATCACGAGTAACTCTGACGGAATAGCGGGACATAAAGAAAGCTTTCTACACTTTGAGTCAGTTTTGAAACGACTGCCTGATCCAGCACTTTTTGAATATGTTATGACCTGTCCGAATTATGGTGCAAAAGATTTTTAAATAAGGTTCGGTGTTTAGAATAGATGCATGACTGCAGTTTTCGTTATGTTTTTGGCATGATGTAATCTATCAAAATACACAGTCCTCAAGACACAGTGTTAGCTGCTTAATGTAAAATCATAACATGGTTACTGGCGTTCACCTTTATCCATATGTACACAATTTGTGAGGTGAGGTCATATTGAAATACTTGTAGTTACTGTGTATAGAATACATACATGCACTAACCGACACTCTTGTAAGGTCCAGTGTAGTGTCATAACCTCATCAGCCATATAAGAAGACTATATTTATGTTGAGAAATTAAAACTGCCATCTTGATTTTATTCAAATACTCATTTACCGAATAGAATAATAAAAAATTTGGTTGGTGGATTTTACTCTCCACAAAACCAGTAAACAGACTGTCGTATCATTGGGGTGTCTGGGTAAGACTTGGTCCTGAATACCGATTTACAGTGCTGGGCAACAAACACGTCTCCCTTTGTAATTTACATGCACATCTAATTAACAGGCTTATGCCGATTTTGCTGATCCATTCGCGAACTACATACATTCACAGATTCAATAAACTGTGTAGACTGTATGAACATCAGTGAGTGGGTGAGGAGCGATTTAACATCATATCGGCAATATATCAGCCTTATCGTGACTAATTCAAGTTGTAGATCAAACCTTAATTATAAACATCTGTAAACGAAGGACAATAAAACAACTATATTATCACATATAAATATGTAAAACTAGTAATACATCTAAAACAGTTTAACTATAGAAGACAATATGAAACCAGCCTGTAGATCGCCAATATGTGACTGTCGATCATCATAGTGTGAACATGAGAACACTGTGTGGTATGTCAACAGTGTAACTGGTTTTGCTCATCCAAAACTGCTCTAACATTATCTATATTCTAACCCACACTTCAAAATCAAGATTATCGTTTCGAGTTGAAAAGAATACATCTCTTCTGAAAGTACATACAGTTTAGGATGACATGGTGATAGTAATTATTAGCAAATTATTACATTTTGTACATTCTGTTGATATTCTGGTACCTGCAATGTGCAGACCTGTGCCAGTTACAATCGGACACCTGACTTGACGGACAATATTCATAGACATACATGTAAATTCAGTGTGGCATCAAAAGGTTTCAATGTTATAATTTTTGTAAGATCCAAGTAAACTTTTGCTCATCTGTGAGGAATCATCTTACATACAATTATATGTTTCTGTTTAATTTTGCTTTGCTTATTTATAGAATGGCAACAATTTAATCAACTTATGTACAGTGCCGTGAACTATAAAATTCGGCCTATGGGATTGTGCATTGTGGAACTATACGTAAGTTGATAAACGTAATATCATTAGTTAAATAGTGGTCGGAAAAGTAAACTGCAATTGTATACACACAGCAGAGTTGATTCCACATTTGCCTGTCAAAGTTTACAAAGATCCATCATAAATTCATTTCATGAAAATTATTTATGCTACACTGAAATAAGCACATGGAAATTACATCAAGTGGCCGAAAATAACTGGCACGAGTCTGCAGATATCGCTTGATCTCACACATGCGACAGTTACGGTGGGAGACAGTTGGCACAAGGATAAATAAATGAACCCTATATCGTTATGTAACTAAAGCTTCTTTTTCCGTTCGGCAAATTACATTCGGTGTCTTTCTCACTTTGTGAATGAGAAGAAAATCCGTCTTGTGGTTTTGATCGGCCTGAGATATTTTTAAGACATTGCTTTTGTACATGCTTTGTAATGGCAAATGCCTTCCTTATAAAACCAGTTTCATACTTGTGCCAGATTCAAGTCATTCCGTGCGTAAGTGGGCTTTTTGATAAAGACTGAATAAGAACAAGAGGATTGTGTTTGTTGGATCTACTGTTGAGATCATTGCTTGACAGTTATTGTGGCAGTGAATATGATACTTTTGTTGCGTTGTGGTCAATTGTCACTTACATTTTATGCTGGTGTAAATACACTCCGTTAATTACGGCATCATTGTCAACCAAATGCAAACGAACAGAAGAACGCTAAAGTGTCCAGTACATACTTGTTCGGTTTGGAGCTGCAGATAGGGTATCAGTCATCTCATCTCGTCCTTGTAGGTAGGTAACCCTTGTCTTCACGGTCACATTGTACAGTCTCCCTGGCGTCAGACCTGTGATGGGCGTGGTCATGATGTCTCTCCCGACACTGATTGGATTAATGTCCTTAGGTGTGAACGAGACCAAGTACCCCATAACGACGTTGTTAGATGGAGCTGTCCAGGTTACTGTCATAGTAGTTTTGTACGTCGGCCGTCACAGTGGTAGGCTTGAGTTGGTTGACTGAATTGACACGAACAGAAACGAAACACATCAATACAGGAAACATCTTTCATGAATGAGAACTTGGTGGATTCCATCACTGTATATTAGGCAGGGAGAGACTGTGAGACGAGCATATTTTCAACATTGTCACACCAAGTGATGGAGGTGAGAAATGCAAATGTCTGACTGATTTCACACATGATAGACAATATCTAATACAAAGTATCCCATTCTTATCAGCATCGGTAACATTTCTAGTGCCCATATCATGCCGATATATGCTTGTGTAATGGAAACATTCAAGCAATTTGTGTAGCTGTTACAACAGTAACATATGCAGTTAGTGAGGTTTGAGAAATGGACTTATTGCGGAAATATCGCTATTACATGTTGTTTCCACAACAAAAAAGTCGTTATTACGCAATTCGATCACTGTGAGGGTGAATGAAAAATATTCACACTGCTCTAGTATTGTAGACTGACGATGTCACAATGTCTGGAGTCGTGATTATTATGCGTGTTTATCGTATCATTTACTTTTAGATGTTCCGACGGGGGTCGATTGAATATTGTTACTTCATATATAACTTAGCCATGTTCGTCCAGAAAACTGCAATATAAGTTGATGAAAGTACTGAGTGACATCGGTCGATTTTCGACTAAGAGAGAAACATCCGATCATGGACAATAAAATGACCGAAATATGCTGAAGGTAGCTCCTGGCATGGCATACCCATTTCGGGACCATGACGCTAAAGGGTTTGACGAATGTACATGAAGATAATAATTCGTCCTGAGGTTAACATGGAGGGCTAACTACCCCATAAGACCTGAATGGACGGTGGACAAGCATTTATCATACCTAGCTGCATATTGCAGGTGCAACATACACATACATGCTCTCATCAGATTCGGTCAGAATACTACTGTGCCGAATTAGAAATGAGCCAGTCAGAATCCGAAATTCACGTGTAAGGCTCCATAGACATCCATATAAACCACTTACTGCTGACACAGGCTGTACTTCGGTAGAATCACGGATCACAGCGACATCTACCGCTGTAACAGTTGGCACTGGCATCGTAACACAGACCTTGTTGTGTGCAGGCTTCGTTGTAGCCAATCCCTGAAAACATTGAGTGTAAGTCTGCAGAGATAGCCGGTAATATGGCGTAATAGTGATGAAAGAATAGAAAAGATATTTTCGTTATGAATGTGACATTGATGAAGTATATATCAACGTTTCTTGAAGACAAAGGACTCGAGACGTTTGTGAAACCAACACGTAATTAATCAGTTCGTATGGCTTATTAGCAGAATAAAAGTCACATATGTAATCATATACATTGGAACCGACATCCGATACATTGTCTACTGAGGACTTGATTTATTCCCCGCATCTATGCCATGTAAAGATTTTCTACCAACATGGCATTAACATGGCTGAAGTTGACACAATTTCCAGATTTAGTATATACAGCTACTAGTTTGATCACATACTCAAGTTGATGTCCATAGATTTCCGCATTGTGTCTTAACATAGGTGAATTAACTTACCTTGTAGGTATTCCTAATGATCATGGATATAGTTCGTGTCGCTGAAGGTTTATACAGTTTTCAGTAACACGTACTAGAAACATTCAGATAATGCAGCGTTCACGCTTACTGTGTCACGACATAAGCACGTGTTTGTCAGTGGGTGTCTGTAGGTAATGATATCTAGTGACACCCCTAACCTGACACTGACATAAACACATGCAAGAACAAGGTAAGTGTTAACTTTTCACTGTGAACTCTGGTAAAACAACGTCTGAACAGGAGTGGCGTGACAACAACAGCCGCTAAATAAACATTATGTAGTTCCGATCCCTATTCAACACCAGAAGCATTTAGCCCAGGATCAGACCGGGAGGAAAACGAGATAATACATGTTTAAAGCAAAAGCGGACATACTCCAGTGATGCTGTATGTTAGAATGAAATAATGATTGGAATATAAGATGGAAATCGGTGAACTTAGTGTTCTTTTGAACATATTCATATTCATATTCACCAAACGCATAACGGTATACCTCAGTATTGTTGGGTGTACTTGTATTTGTCTCCCTTCATTCTGTTTGTGTGATTTATAAAACTTTACATATAAATTGTAATGTAATGTAATGAATAATTGATATAGTTCAGTGTTACATACATGTTAAGGTACACCACAAAGTAAGACTTTAATACAATATCTTGCTTAAGTCAACATCGTGATGAACTAGTTGCAGGTATAAAATGAAGACTGCAATAGAAATAATTAAATATGAGCGAGGACAACAGATGCCATATGTGCATATGTACACTTGCTCAAAGGTTAAAAAGTTACAGCTACCATAATTAAGCAACTACATATGATGTGAGTTGCAATGCTAAAACATTCACCTGAACCTCTAATTATAAAACAGAACAACAAAAAGAGATCACACCAAAAACACTAAAACTCAGTGTTACAGTTTTGATTTTCTTCAGATGGCTACGTTAACGATTGGTTTTTAAGACGCGTACGTGAATGACATTTCACCAATAAATTGTCGCAAACAGAATTCCGGAAATCAAAAGGATTTCCTATTGACTTTTAAGTAATACTGGCACAACTGTCAGGTTGTGAATACAAGAAGCCTTTAAGTCAGTAGTTATGTCTTTGTGGGGTAATACTAGATGATAGAACTACTGGAGTGAGTGAAACCCCTCGGCCCGATTTCCATACCAATGTGCATAGGTTTTGAGTATTTCTGATATGCAAAAAAAGCACATACAAGTCTTGAAGTAATAAACTTAATAACGAATCAAGTTGAGACAATAATGACAGGGAAAAGTGTAACTTAGGTACTTGTTGTAAATGTCTTTGGGTCCGAGGTAATCGTCTGACTCCTGCCGTACTGTGTGATTGTGTGTCGAACTGTGACGGTGTATGTTGTTCCTGGAGACAGGGACCGGATATCGTAGTTCTTCTGGTTTGCAGGAACAGATGGTGGAGATGCTGGAGTTCCTGGAGACCACGTTACTGTATAGGTGGATGTGTACCCTCCGGTGGCATCGGTATTGGTCCAGCTGATGTAAGTATTAGTTGTTCCTGTAGATGGTGGATCTGTGATGACTGGTTTTAGTGGACGAACTGAAAATAATTATGTTTACATCACTGACAAAAATGCCCACACTATCATGACGGACAATGATACACTAATGCTCCAAAGTATGTAAATATATTTCATAGTAAAAAGGCGAATATTACTGAATGTGTCATTATTTTGTATGAATTATGTTTTGAAAAGTACTTGTATATTGGCTAACGGCCATAAACATGAATAAACACACACACATGACTGGACATTCACTTTCAACAATGGTATGAATGATAAATGTATTCTCAGTCCCCTGTCACATATATTATTGCACCTACATCGTCATGAGTATTTTCCTGACTCTTATAATCTCTGATCCCTTGACAGCACGTTTTGCAGGTGCCTCAACCAAAAGACATGGCATTACGAACGTAATTCACCTACAGAGGACCGTCTTTTATTCATTTGGGAATTTTGTCATTGGCGTGTTAAATAAACAAAGATGTGAAAGCAACATAAAGAAATGTTATAAAGATGAAATACACGTTTATCCCCCAAAAAGTCCAATTTAAGGAAATATTGTAAAAGGATACCCGGTGTTGTCTATCCTTATAAACGGGTAACATTTTTTTATATCACATGGATGCATCCCTAAAACCTGAAAACCCAACAACACTCACAGGGTCATCCATATATCTGTGGCCTATTTTGAATACTCCCACAGATGTCTTTTACTATTATACTGTACTATTATTCACATACGACAACATTCATGCACAAAGAATTCACTGAACATGGCTGCTTCATCGATAACATAACATAATATAACATCCTCTTACTGCATTTAGCATCACACTATTTTAACAGGCCTACTAAGACGCATGCGCCGTCAAGCATACAGCATTACAAAGATGCACTGCATTTAAAAAAAACAAACGAAACTGCAGTAGATAATGTTAAAACAGACGCCAAAACACACACAAATATAGCGTGCATGCAAATGTAGTAAAATATTTAAAGAGCATTAACTTCTACGAGTAGTGATATAGATATAATCTAAAGAAAACATGACAAATCTTCTCATCTCATTGTTCTCATCGTTCTTGCGTCAAATCTTCAAACAAAAGGCGTCAGTGCAAAAGTATCCTTAGAGGTCCTGATTATTCTCAGACACGGATTCCATTTGATGTACAGTAAAAAATAGCTGTCAAACATTATGAGTGTACCGCTGAAAACAAGTAATGACATCAAGTACTTATTGACCCTCACATTAGCACTCGTCATTCACATAATGTTCCTGCAATGGTATGTTTTTATTAGAGGTGGGTATTGCAGAAAATGTTCATATTGCGATATATTGCAGTGTAAAAGCATATACGGAAATATGTATTGCAATATATTGCAAGAATATTTTAAGGAAAAACAACTGCTTCTGATCGATACATGCTTGATTTGTAAAGTAAAAACACAAAACAATCACCAAGCTTGATCAAGCTTTAACAAAACCTTTGATTCATGACAAAATATTATATACATGTAAATAATATTTGACACAAATGTAACAGGAAAAAGAACAATTTAATATCAACACAGTGGTTACGTATTTGAACTAGTTTCTGTACTCTCACGAAAGCCCCGAGAATTTAGATAGCAACTTGATCTATCAGATATCAATGGTCATTAATTGATAGAAGTGTCTATTTTACAACAAACGCATAACAAAAACGGAAATTTCCGAAGATTTCCGAGTGTTACGAATTTTTCCGAATGCATGTCAGAATACCGCTTTTCCCTCAGCGTACCGCAATGCGTATCGTTTTCGCGTCTGGACCGGTTAATACAGGTACACCGGTTATATTGCACTTCCTTATCATTTATAGCCATGCAGCACCATTGTCATCCTTCTACGCTGGCCTGTAAACAAACCAGACAATCAAGTGATCGATGTTGTCTAGAAATGTTGATATCCCGATACATACGTACATACATACCATACACACACACAACACACACACACACACACACACACACACACACACACACACACACACTCACACACACACACACACACACACACACACACACCATTTTCAACACCAGCATGTGCATTGATATTTCTTGTCAGCTCGCTATTGTCATGACATCGTGAACATAAAACATCCGGTAGCCATTGCCGAGGTCAGTGTCGAAGCGTGGAGTAGCAGACCCAGTGAACCAGGTGGTTGTGAGTTGTACTGGGCCCACGTGAACATTAGGTCTCTTACATATGGGGAAATATAAAGAGCAATATGTGGTGAAATATAGGACCACTACAAAGTAACACGGAAATACAATGTTTACTCATAGAAATGTATCAACAGTCTCCGGAAACGTTGCGACAATGAGGGACATCAACATAATGTTTATGAAAAAGAACCGCATCTTTTGTTAGAGAGTGTGAAGTCTGGACTAACTCAGAAATATATATAGGGTGTCTTATCCAAGGGACACAACTCTTCCTCGCGAATTACGGCACCTTAGGCAAGTGGAAATTGAAGACGTGTGCATGGCAACAGACATATTATAAGTGACTTGCGGTGACACTGAACGCACTCGGAATCCTGTTCAACGCACCTGTATTTTGTTAAGACTGACTTGGGTTTGAGACTCACACGGGGGCGCTCTGTGAAGCCCATTTCTACTAAAAGCACTCTAAAACCATACGCCCACACTCACTCCAAACGAGAGAGAGGATCGTAGACACCCACTCAAGTACCCGTTCATGACACACGTGCGGGTATAGAGCAAAGAGAGAAAAGGTGTCCCACACGTGCGGGTATAGAGCAAAGAGAGAAAAGGTGTCCCGGACTTGCCAGGGGAAACAGTTCGCTACTTTTGCGACATTCGATTAACTTAGCCGTTCTCACCCCTGAACCGGGTGACAAGACTACTGAAATTTCTCCTTTTGTCAGTGTCACTAACATTCCGAATTGTTCTTCACATACAAAATATAAGTGTAGGGAAAGTGAGATTAGGTTGACGCCGCTATTAGCAATATTCCATCAATATCACAACGGTGAACACATTAAAAGGTCTTCTCTCATTGTGCCCATGTGGGAAATCGAACCCGGTGTTCAGCACAACGAGTGAACAACTTAACATCTAGACTACCCAACTGTCCAACAATAAGAAACATATTTTGTAGGACATTAATAATGGTGTTCACGCATACTTGCTGTGATTTTGTGAAGTACCTGAGCAGATATCATTTGATAATAAAAACTACGAGAATCCTGCTACTGACATTTGACATGCATGTCAGATGAAAAGATGCGCAGCATATTAGGTGCTGCTCACATTTGTAATTCAGTCTTCGTTCCCTGCAAAACCTATTTAATTACATACACTTACATGGAACATTTATAGATGTCAACAACTAAAAGTAAGAACTCAACCATCTCCAACTTACTGTTCGTACACGGTACTGATGATGATGGCTTATACATCGTATCTTTACAAAGGCACTTCGTGTTTGGCCCTGTTGTCGGTGTACACTCAATGCTGGGGTCTGTAGTGCTGTCACACAAGAGTTGATTACTGCAGTCACCACCAAAGACTTGTTCTGAAAGTAACATGATGGCAGCACAAAACGACCTGACACATAGGGTGCGCGGTGAACGCTCGTTAAACAGGTATTAAACAAACTAATGGAAGAAGTGAATTTGTTTGTACTTTGAACTGTGATAGATTTCTAGGACATTTATCCCCTTGGTAAAACCCCTGAACGTAATTATAGCTTAGACAAACGCAGAAACGTCGTCGTGCCTAACACGAAGTCATGGTCATAGGTTTCTGTCTGCATGGGGAATTGTGGGACCCCAGACGACTGTACCAACACGCATTAAAGGAAGGCAATAACCAGACCAAAGAAAATAATAAGCAAAATCCTCATCATTTTAAGAACGTATATTCCTACTTGTAAAGTTACATATATTGCAGGTCATAGTACCATACATATGCCATAACACCTCTGATATCTGTTGTGTTACTTTGCATACAAAGTGTCCCTGGTAGGAAAATGGAAGACCGAAGCCAATATCCGTTCACACGCACTCCTTGACTTCAGTAACAACGAACGAGTGTTTTACTGCCATTTGTTAAGATCTTAAGTCAAAAGACTACATTCGAGTTTTAAACTGATAAACCTAATCTGTGGTCAAGTTGTGACAATTTTGGGAGTGAAGAAGTGTAACTTGTCTACTTGTTGAAAATGTCCTTTGGTCTGAGGTAATCGTCTGACTCCTGCCGTACTGTGTGATTGTGTGCATAACTATGACAGTGTATGTCGTTCCTGGAGACAGAGACTGGATGTTGAAGTTCTTCTGGTTTGCAGGAACAGATGCTGGAGGAGATCCTGGAGTTCCCGGAGACCACGTTACTGCATAGCTGGATGTGTACCCTCCATTGGCATCGGTATTGGTCCAACTGATGTAAATATTGAATGTGCCTGTGGTCGGTGTCCCTGTGATGGTCGGTTTTAGTGGGCTAGCTGAAAGCAGAGATAGTGACATTGATAAATGAAAGCAAACACCTACCATCGAGGATAATTATCACCTACAAGAATTTTGGCTATAAAGGCATAGTTATGTATGTCTTTGAAAAGAGATGAAAAACCCTGCTATATTTATGAACATCAGTATTCGTGAACCATCTGTTTGAATGATATTTTAGAACAGAGGCAAGATATTTTATTAGTGAGAGCTTCTTCATTGTATTACAATGGGACGTTTGGTACGAATCGTCGTAGTATTGTCAAGCAAAAGTAAAGTACAACAGCACGATGTCAGAAACAGTATACTGTTACATCTATAAGTGCCGTATGCGTCAGTTATATCTCGGTTTATAGAACAAGATGCACCGTTGAACTGAAGATTCCGAACAAAAAAACAAAGATGTAAGTAAAGGAACTCCCATACAATACTTACTTTCCGTACAAGATGATGCTGATGACTCGTACGTCCCATTTTTACAGAGGCATTTCTTCTCTGTCACTGTAGTCTGTACACACTCGATATTCGTTACAGAGGTGTCGCATTGGTCTATACCAGTACATACTCCACCAAAGATTTGCCCTGAAAGTAACGTGTGATATCAATACAGCAGTGAAAAGAACTGCATTTGAGAAAGTGTGGCCCCTCTTTCGCGCGTGTCTACATGATCTTTGGTAATGCATTGCAGAATAGTTGACAGTGCCGTACACCTCTAAATCAAACGTTTTAAAAAAATTATGGAACAAACAGCTTTTGAGCAAAGTGGTGTGGCATCCATAAGTAAACATGCTTTAGTTCTGAGACATACGCCCTTAGATAACGATATTGAGACCCCATAATGCTTTATTGAAAGTTTCGTGAAGTATTACAACCAATAGCTTCACATTAGATACTGCAGGTTGCGTTGTAATGGAATACTATCATAATCGAAAGTTTTAGATCTCGAATATTTCGAAAATATGCATGGTTACAAACAACAAGAGGTATGATATCTGTTTGACCAGCCACATGTTATATGGACGGCAAGGACAATTGCAAGAGGACGATTCCTTATACGGATACAACGTGTGAGACCTTTTCCTAGCGTAACGATGGCGGGAATATTGATAAAAGGTTGCACGTCGCAACAAAGTGTTATTTGCTATCGCGGGTTGTCAACGCGATGGTGAACAGGCAGCCTGTTGCACGGGGATACTATACAGAACTCCAATAACAGAAACCACCATCGGTGCTGTACTACATGTTCTCTTGATGACAAAGCAGCATGTTGCAGCTAACACGGTAAAGTGACCTGCACCTCAACACTTGCAGGCCACTGATGAACTACAAGAATTCATACTGTGTTGTGAAAAATGGTCACAGAGTTGTGATGTTTCAAGCCAATTATTTGGAATCCACCAAACCCAAGTGGTAGTCATATACCATACGCATTACCTCAAAACAAAAAACAAAAAACTGTTTTCATTGTCTTCTGCTGGTCATAACAGGCAATTAACCATGAATTGATCTTGCAAGAGTTAAATGATTCTTAAGGAACATATTAATCACAAAAATATATGTCAGAAATGTTTAGCGTTACACAAAGTAAAAATAGTACCTATCAGTTGTCAGGTAGTGAATACAAAACGTGGCTATTTATGTCTTGGTGGGATAAAACTGATGGCTAAACTACAAAACTGCATACTTGATGTTGTAAATTCCCGGGAATCCGAGTCAATCGTCTGACTCCTGCCGCCCCGTGTGATGGTGTGTGTAACTGTGACAGTGTATCTTGTTCCTGGAGACAAAGACTGGATGTTGTAGCTCTTCTGGCTTGCAGGAACAGATGCTGGAGATCCGGGAGTTCCTTGAGACCACGTTACTGTATAGTTGGATGTGTACTCGCCAGTGGCATCGGTATTGGTCCAGGTGATGTCAATATTACCCGTTCCTATAGCTGGTGTCCCTGCGATAGTGGGTTTTAATGGGCCAGCTGAAAGTATACACATTAACACTGATAACACTGGAAAGGCCACCAATTAATATCTTCGATAAGTGTTATAAAGGATTGTGAAAGTCTGCCTTAGAGTAGTGATTATATGTCTTCGTCATATGTGTTTCGTACATATACTTTGGTTTGTCTTGTAGGTTAGTGGATTATATGAAAATATGCATGTTCAAATGCCATTGCTAGTCGTAAACAGTGCTCTCATGAAGGGAGGTGATTGTGAACAGGTCTGATTTAAGAAGATATTCAGGTAGATGCGATATTCTCAAGTGCGTACTTACAGCGGTCCGACGGTGTCAATGTTCGTTAAGTTGTTAAGCTGTACCTAATTATTCAACTGTTGTAAATCCAACTGGGGTACTAAGCAGGTAGTCGAAGCACCATATGTTCCTACATTCCCTGGTATGGTGACTGAACATTGATCTGTAGCCTGGTTACACAGCAGGTTTAGAACGATTCTCTGATAATCGTGATGTTTTGCTGTGCTTTGTTGGCAGCTTATCCTAGTTTCAGTCTATTTATGATAACTGTATACATCTTATAGTAACGAAATAGCTTAAATGCAGCCGATGGGATTTTACATTTAACCCAATCACTCAAACGACGAGGACATGTTGTGCCCCTTCTAACAGAAACGAAATTTTCATTGAGAAAAAACACTGTCGGTGTGACACATGTGCATGTGTACGAAAATCCATGAACTGTGTTCTCGATGTGCTTAGAACCAGAGGTAGAACGCCTCAACAGGGGAACGCCTGATCGCATGTTACATGTGTTAACGTTCCCATGTTACATAATCGAAATATAACTTTGCCGATTATACCAGTCACTTCGACAATAATTACTGATACTATAGCTACGTGATGACTTAATATAGGTATTTGCCTCAGTTTAGATATATCCGCGGAGTGTTATATGTTTTATCAATGCGTTTCTTTAGTTTTTGACGCAGCATATATACCTAGAATTTTACAGAATTTATTTGTTTTCATATCTCCAAAACCTGTTTATCAACATTAATATCAGAATACCATTTTTGAATGACAATGGGAAAATACCAGCTGCTGGCTTTATTCAGTACACCCACTTGGGGGAACGAACCTTAACGACTTGCCTGACAGGTGAATGCTTCACCATTGTGGCAATCTCACTGAATTTACAAAAAGTGTGAAGGAAGAGCAAATAAGGATCAATAGAATGGCGAATGACAACGTCTGTTGACTTATCAACACACATATGTCAACATGACATGTAAATGTCACGTTGCATATAAAGTATCAAAGGTAATTTTTTTATAAAAAGGAAGACATTTTGCCACGAATGCATATACACCATGTTGCCATATTTTGGATGCAATTTCTGTATCTTTACACATTCATGTTTTACCATCAGAACTGTATGTACATTTTTAAAAGAAATTTAAGTGCTCTTTCACAACTTATATCTTGACATAATAAGGGATCAAAAAGCGACAAAACCGACGTTCTAGTAATTATATAACATGTGTCGAAGGGGAATATTCTTGAGAACATCCGCACACTCAAAACCAGTAGAAATAATTTCATATAAACGCCTAGGAACTTTAACGAAAATATAATATGAACCTGAGATCTGAGTGTACTTCCATAAGATTCGTTGACGGAGAAATTCAATTTACGGAAGAGAAATACATTTTCATAAACGTTCCCACAACCAATGGTATCAATGATTGGCAGCTGTAAATGTTTCTATAACCAAGATTTACGTGGCAAGAGACACATTTGTTAACTGAAGAACTGACTTCATTCATTTATATTTTATCTAATCGATCCAAGGGCGTAAACGATCATGGGTAATACTTAATACTTACTTTGAACGCAAGATGTATTGGGCCTATACAACCCATTCTTACAGAGGCACTTCTTGTCCGTTACAGTCTGTATACACTCAATGTTGGTGTCTGAGGTCGTGTCACACTGGGATGTATCAGTACATGCACCGCCGAATGCTTGTTCTGAAATGTCCAATTGCATTCATCACATACAGTTATGAATAGTCCGCAAAAATCCATGACACAAATTATAGACATCACAGAAGTTCAAATTATTATAAACAAGATTTCTAGATATTTCCCATGCGCCATAACCTTACGACAATTCTAATATTTTAACATTATATATTCACGTTATCGTTTTGTCGCTAACATCTGTTTTCAAATAGTGCTACTTGCTGTGTAATCAAAACCTGTTAGGAAAATATCATTAAGATCAAATTTATATGTAGTTATCACATATCTGACACGTGACATGTTCTAATTCAGTTTTAGAGAACCAGTGTATGGTATAAACAATGAAGAGATAGTTACAGAGGTAGGTACAAGTAGACAAACACAAACACACACGCACGCACGCACTCACATACAACACACATATTCATGTAAGCTGGAAGAATGGTTCAGGAAGACGGTTGGTACAGTATGCAAACTTGAAGTTATTTGGATGGGAAAAATAGATCGGCAGGTACAGAAGATCGAAGATAATAAGAGGGTAGGTATGCTTGTTGGCGAGTTAATTAATGTTATATCTTCCATATGCATACCTCAAATCTCGCCTTACAACACTTGTACGTAGTTTTATATAATTGTATATGGGCTGCTGTATCTTCCATGCTTCAAATATCCGCCTTGAAGCACTTGTATAAGTACTTTGTCAGAATATGTATCACTGCTTATGGCCCATGTTGTACCCAGGGCTGACGGCCCACACCATCGTACCGAAATAAAAAAAACCCACATGTAACCTTTCTTGGAAACACGTAAATCAATATCGAGGTGTCATCCCACTTGAATTCAAATAGCACCACTATGTCATTATATGTGTTGTGCATATCACTTGGAAATAGACAATTTCTAATAAAAGAAGACTGTAGAAATACCACCATTTGAATTCTAAGCTCCTCGTCGTTTTCAACAAATTTACTATATGATATAATGCCCGTACTTCCTTCTGTGCGCTGAACATGTGTAATCATCCATTAGTTATGAATCCTTTGACGCAAGTAAGTCGACGTCTATTTAAACCAGCTGTGAACAGAATTTAACATGTTCAGTGACATGTTAGACCAGACCAATTCTAAAAGCTAATGCTATCGATATCTGTAAGAAACCCATGATAAAGGCATAGTGAGTGACAATATCGTGATCATGTGTTTATGAATCACCATAACACTGTAACACTTGTCACAAGCACACACGAAGGCCTGATAACCTAAACATAAACAAGACCGTGTTGTAGAGGTCAATGCAGTGGATTTCATCAGATATGGTACGTTTGTTACCAATGTGACAAATTTGAAAATGTTCTCCGCAAGTCAATCATAAAGTTTTCTAAGCTTTTATTGTGGCATGTTAACCATGAGTAAAAAACCTTACGAACGCTCTGTCTGACGCTCTTTCTTGTTGTAGTGAGTATCAGTAGATATACAAAAGCCGAATATCCATTACATATTGCATTTTTGTTAGCACACTGTGTAAGGTTTGTACTTCAACGCCGAAATCCACTGATAAAGGATAAAGTGCCTGGGGCTACTGCTGATAGAAGAAATAGTCTTCGTACAAGCAAGGTGGCAAGCAAGGTGATCTGAGACGTGAAATTCAAGGGAACTGGAACTCTGATATGATCAAATCTGAGGAGGCTAAAAACTGCAAAGTCTGAAACATTACTTTGAGTGCAGGTGTCGCTGACTGCGTCGTAGTAGTGAGTGTCATCACATGCACATATGTTGAATCCATTACAAATTGCATTGGTGGTAAGACACTGTGTAGGGTTATCACAGTTATCTCCGTAAACCACTTCTGAAATTAAATATGTGCATACAATACAGTATACTTTATTATTTGTTATACATATTCTGACAGATTCTAAATGTCTAGTCATTACTTTTAAGATATAACTTTAAAATGTTGTATCTTCAGTAAACAGAGTTTCCTGAAACAGATGCATGTCTGAAGCACAATACAGAAATTCCAAACATTAATCCTGAAAGCAGAATGTAAAGTAAATACTAGGGTTTGGTGATTAGATATACAGTTCCTGGAAGTGAACGAAATCACACATTAGTTGTTGCGTCAAGGTAAATGCTTTGTAAGCATCCAAGAACTAGTATGTATGATAACTGACATAACATTTAGAGGAGTGAAATGCTTTTTATGCGGATAGATATATACCTACTTACCAAAGAAGTACCATTGACTATTGATTGCATAAACATTATTCATATACATTACATCGATATGTAATAGACATTCAAAGGGCAGTTCAAGTGCACTTTGGTTATTGTTTAATCATTTATATACTGAAATATTCATCATAACAAAACATTGACAAAACCCCATACATGTACTTGATATTAAGATGGAAAACTGCATTAATGATGGAAAGCTGTGTTGAGGATGCAGTTGCATATGTACACCAAAAACTGTCCCAACTGAATTAGCGTTATTGATTTTTTTATCGTGCTGTTGACGTGAGAACACTTAATTCCAAATATTTCCGTCGGAAGATGCACGCTGAAACTAACCATGGATGTACAACAGTTGTACACAAGACTATTAACAAAGCAGTGAAGATCCTTTTTGCAGTATTAAATGAAGGGTTTGTGCCACACGAGGTACTGAATGAACATTTGCCAAGAAGGGTGAGTGAGTTAAAGTGTAAAGTCACTTTGGCCACATTTCAGCCATATCGTGACTAAAAGGGTGACATTCAAATAATAGTCAGATAATATCAAAATCTTAAAAATATTCCTGCGAAGGACAGTAAAAGAACTAGACTATCACAGTTAGAGATGGCATGTCTTTTGAATGTACACGCTATTTAGGACATTAAGATATAAAAACAGGCAATAGAACACTAGCAACTGAAGACAGGTCAACATACTAGAGGACATACAGTGCCCATGTTATCTGCTGGAACCACGATGGCAGAAGCAACTGGATCAGTATATACCACTGTGTTATTATATGCTATTTATGCTTGAGTAGACAATATTCTTGAAAACAGTAGGTCTGTTTTATGAAAACCAGTCCCATGACTTCTTCATAGTTTTATTGCCATTTTGAATGTCATATTTTACACGTAGCACTGGCAGGTCTAATAACAGAACATTTATATGTATTTACTATGTGCAACGCAGAGAAGGATAACGTGCATGGCGCTACTAGTGCTAGAAGGACTATCCTCTATGCAAGCTGGGTGGTAAGCAAGGTGAGGAACTGGAAGACAACTGTTTTGAAATCCTAGGCTGAGGAGGCTGAGGAGGCTAAACAGTAAGGTCTGAAACATTACTCTCAGTGCAGATGTCGCTGGTTGTGTCGTGGTAGTGAGTGTCATCACATGCACATATGCTTGATCCATTACAACTTGCATTGGTGGTAACACACTGTTTACTTTTATCACAGTTACCTGCGTAAACCACTTCTGAAATTAAATATGTGGAAACAATTCAATATACTTCATGCTTTGCATTGGTTATGCATACCACGGCAACCTCACGTACGTAATTCAGATAACTCCTTAAACTACTTATGAAATTGAATATGTGAATGCAATACTTTATAGATCAAGCTTTGCAGTCTGATGAATGGCATGATAGCTTGATGGAGTTGACAGTTTGATGTCTCTGAGCTCCCTTTGTTGCTGACACTGTATCATATGTTGCTGAGTTGACTTTACCTTTAAACTCACAGAGAGAACTAACTGCATAGGCTTTAAAGCCATTCCAAATAATAAGCCATTACTTTTAAAGGACAAAATGGTAAATGTAGTATATACTGTAAATAGGGTTTCTAGAGACAAATGTCTGCAATGTGATACCTAAACACAAATATTAATCCTCAAAACACAATGCACACGAATTCTACAAATTCGGTCATTAGATAAACGTACACAATTTACACAATCGAACGACAACATGGGTTAGTTGTTCTATTTAGCTAACTGAAATCGTTTGAAATTACTGAACACCTAGAATCTGTGTGACTGACGGAACATCTGGAGTCAAATCTATCTGGATCATACTCTTACTACATGCCAAAGAATTACTCTTCACTATTAACTGCATAAGCAATTGCAATTGTTCATGTACATCTAGTTGCAACAGGGTTGCATTCGGGGTGCCATTCGAGTATACTTTGGTGATTCACTAGTCCCATATTTTCTAAAGCTTTCATCATAACAAATCTTTGACAACACCTCCTACATGAACGTGGTATCAAGAGAAAAAAATTAACGTTGTACATGACAACTATTGGCGTTGATAAAACCGAGGGTGGTGCGGTTCAGATATTGAAAAATAGTATAGAGGATGATAGTGCAAATATATGTCACAGATTGCTCACACAGAATTTGCATTACCGACTATTCTGATTATGCTGTAGGTGCTATAACATTTTATTCCCGATACATCTTGTGGTGAGAGGCCTCCAGAAAATAGCTATGGCAGTACAACAGGTGTACACAAGTAGCAAGAGGTTGGTAATTTACTTGACGTACTTAATACAGAAAGCTCCATAAAACACTTCTGAAACTGAACATCTAAATACAATACTTTTAAAAGGTAAACTGGAAAAGGTAATATATTCTGTACACAGAGACCCTCAAGACAATTATCTGAAAAGCGAAAAACCCAAAACAGCAACCCCAAAAACACAAATTACACAAGAATTCTCAAATTCAGTGTTTGAGGTAAACATATGTAGTTTCTAGAATGGAAGGCATCGGTTACTTGTTCTTCTATGCTAACTAAACACACGTGGAAGCAATGAATAACTACTATCTGTGATGACTGACATGCTATCTGGAGTGAAATCTATGCCCTTACTAGATGGGAAAGGAATACCACTCACGGTCATCTCCATAAACAATATATACACCTAGTTGCAACAGAGATATTTAATGTGCAAATGAAATATATATTTTGGTTGGTCCCTTCTTCACCAAAACCTTCATTATAGCAAAATGATTAACAAAAACACATACTTGGTATCAAGATGGAGACGGCAGGGTAAGAAACCAACTAACGTTGACCTATTTGGTTCCAAAATAGGCCATGATCCAGGAAGAACGGGTGTTGGCGTTGCAAATGTTCGCCAACGATTGCCAAACTAAACTAAAGTTAGCGACTCTTTCTGATCAGGTTGTAAGCCGTTGCAGAATTTCAGTTCATTTCCTATCTCTTATGTCTTGTGAAGGGCAGGCATAGAGACGCTGCCCATTGCAGTAGGCAAAGGTCAATCTATTAATAGACCATATATCTGCATATATTATATTATGCTAAGAAGGATAAAGTGCCTATCGTTACTGCTAATAGAAGATAGAAACAAGGTGGTAAACAAGGTGACATGAGATGGCCAATTCACTGGAAGTGGAACACATGTGTTATCAAGTCTAATTTGAGGAGGTTGAATATGAAGGCCTAAAACATTGCTCTGAGTGCAGGTGTATAGATAGGGACTACCAGGTGCAGGTGAATAGATAGGGACTAGGTAAATGTAAACAGTTCCTACAATGGAAAGAAAAATAGTGGTTCGTTGTTTGTCCATATAGTCTGTGACCACTATTGGCTTTAATAAGCCGAGGATGGGCCGGTCCTGGTTATACCAAACAGTATAGAGGAGTCTGCTGCAAATGTTCATCAAAGACAACCTCAACTGAATTGGCATCAAATCAAGAGCTTGTACCATGTGAAGAACAGAAGGAATATTTCTCAAGAAGGCAGAAGTAACTCTGTCCCCTTTATCCATCAGTACACATCATTGTGTTATTATTCCTTCTGTTTGTTTGAGTATACAATTTACTTGAAAAACATTAAGGTCGCTTTCAAAAATGGACATTTCAATGGCCCCCTAAATGCCCTTTGTTGACATTTACATGATATACTTTGAACGTATTAAAGACAATATAAAATCTAATTACATAACAATTATATGCATTTACTATGAGGCATGTTGAGAAGGATAAAGTGCATGGCGCTACTTCTGATAAAAAGAAACACTCGCCGTAAAATCAAGGTGGCAAGCAAGGTAACCAGAGATGGGCAATTCACTAGAAGTGTGTGCTATCAAGTATAGTTAGAGGAGGTTAAACACAAAGGTCAGAAACATTACTCTGAGCGCAGGCATCACTGGCCGCGTTGTAGTAGTTAGTGTCAGCGCACCCACATATGCCTTTTCCAGTACAAATTGCATTGCTGGTGTTACACTGTGTGCTGTTAACACAGTTAGCACCGTAAACCACTTCTGAAATTGAATGTGCATTCACACAATTTTCCGGTTCCAGAACAAATTGCATTGGTGGTTCTACACTGTCTCATGCTATCACAGTTAGCTCCATATTCCACTTCTGAAACTGAACATGTGTATACAATACCATAATTATATAAATCATGTTATGGACTAGTCATGAATATCAAGATAACCTCTGTGAAATTCACGAATACTTTGCTTATTCTCTAGTCCCTCATTTCCCACTACTGACAAAACCACGCATGTGTACACGTTATCATGAGGAGGAAGGGGTTGTGTAACAATAAAAGAAACGTTGTCGATAGTTCTTGTTGTTACCACTATTGGCGGTGGTGCAAGCGAAGATGGGGTGTTATGGAAACCACAACTGAGGAGGACGATGCCAGTGTCCACCAATTTAAAAATATTAGCAGAACAAACCAAAGTGTAGGCTTTTTAATATTTCATTCCAGACATATCCCGTGATGGAGAGGCCTGCACAGACTGGCCATGGAATTAGAACAAAACACAAATAAGACAATACAGTCACGACTCGCTTCGCTGTAGCTCAAGGGTTTGTACAATAAAAGGTAAGAAGAGGGTATGTATGTAAAGTATATATGTAGAGGGTATGTATCATTAATAGTGTTGTGGGATATTTATATTGCGTATATATCCACGCAACAACACCGACAGAGCCTGCAAGCAGTGTGAGTCCCAAGGTTTTCTTTTTTTACACCCGGTCACAAGTGGGGATCGAGACCGACACCTTTCGCTTACTGTCGGCGCCTTAGTCAGCTCTCCCACCATTATACCGATATATCATGAAAGAAGATGATTCTAATACAGAGTTGTTATTGATTGTTAAAAATATCTTAACCAATAAACAGAGTCTTATCTTATCACATGTGAAGATGCGCCTTTCAGAACTGCATAAGCCATAGTCAGAAGCATGTGTTGCGTTAGTTAAGAACAAGTATTTCATGCAATTTCACATGATGGGCGTCAAGGTCAGTACTTTGAATGACCACATTGGCAGTAATTTCTACACGGCACCGACTCGGCACAGACTGATCACCCTTCGTGCAATGCGGTGGTCAGTTGTGTCTGAGGCGGGTTTGGATGATGACGACAGTCGAGTTCATCCTATAGGTGTTCTATGGAGCTTAGATCTGGTGATCGAGAAGACCATGGCAAGACACTGACTAGACTAGAATTGCCAAAGCAGCGGACCCTGACGCGTGCTGTATGTGAAGTAACGTTGTCATGCTGGAACACCTCCTTCTGTCAGGTCATCGGAAGCATGTGACATGCAAGGACTTCGCTCATGCTCATGTTTGGTCGGAAGTTTTCTAAAACCAGGGATGTGTTGTGCAGTCTTCACGGCTGTGACAAGACGCTGGCGCAAGTAAGCACTCCGGATGTAGCGATCCTAGGCTTGCGCGATAATTCTTGTACACCCGCTTCTTGGGCAATCTTGGGCGGATTTGGTCGGCAGGAAACGATCCCAAATGTGAAATAATGGTGCTCCGATGAAAGTCGAAACGTCGGGCAACAGTAGACAGCAACTCCCCAGCTTCAAGTCGGCCTATGGCGATGTTTCGGCACTCAGTCGTGGCAGGGTGATTTCCACTTTTCCAGTCAAAATAGAATGACAACATTTTAACACGACGTTTGTCTTTTGGTAACGATCAATGCCACGTGCTTTTCTGCTTTTACTTGCACGCGAAAAAATCATTATTACTTAGATGTAGCATAAACTTTACATATGTAGTAAGTTAATATTCGCGAAGAGGTTTGCATATTATTCTTTCTGATCCTGTCCTCCTCCTGTTTGCATTGAATGATGCCTCAAAACATCTCTTTCAACACGTGCAACATGTGTGCAGACATTATACGGGTGTATTGTGAGGTGCCTGCATTTGCAAAAGGAACTGAGCATTTTCTCGATTGAGATATGTTCTTCCATGAGTTGATAAAATCCTATACCATTACACTTACCATTACAGACCCTAACGTCACGGAAACTGTAACTGGACTCATTTGTGAACAATACAGAGTCCAAGCCGTGTGCACAGCACGCCAAATGTGGTCAAAACTCAACTATGTCGGCCATTGGCCCCGCCAGCGGCTGCCTGTGGTTCTGCCACTGACTTGTCTGTACAAGTCAATGTTCCGAACTGCCTATACAAGTTGGCATCGACTCTGAAGATGCAGCGCCAATATCTTGTTTGTGTTGACATGAGGCGACGAATTAACGCCGAGTACGGTATGTCTAGAGTGTTGCCCTGATGTAATTATGTCTCAAGAGAGACATTTCCGGTGAATATTAAAACCTCTTGTAAGTCCCTAAACGTTGATTTTCAGCACGCCGTAGGATCGTGTAATGTAAAATAAAGATATACTTGACGCACCCTCGGTATGTCATCTTGTCATCATATATTGTCCTCAGTTACAAATGTTTAAACACGGACTGACAATTGACTTTGCGGACAAAATACAACTCACACAAATGCCTACCATTCTTGCTTATAAATATATTTTATCTCTTAATATTTAGCAGGTGATTGTGAATGAATGAAGTTACGTATGACAAACGTCTTTTTCTCGTATCTTCTTTTTCTCCGTACCATTATTCTATGAATATCCATCAATATGAATAGATAATATATAATATATGATATGAATAGTAACAGTGATGACACCATTTAACAAACAAGCAATACTAAAATGGTGAAATTCACGTTTTTGTGTTACTTTTTAAAGACAACCCTACTGGTTGGTAAGAACATACATCTAACGACATGGATGCACACTGATGTCAATACTTTATAGAATAGGGGAACAGTCGTGATGACCGTTTGTGGCAGATGTAACAGTTTGTGGAATCCCTGTAAATGGATGCAGGTGACCAGGTGTGCCCATATTGATCAAATACATACATTAATCTACATATGTATCTATGATTATAAATTGAATAAGTTACTTTCCTACGCATATACGATACCTATAAATAAAAAGTAACTGACAAACAATGCTGCAGTATCTTGAGGATAAAATCAACGTTTTGTTGTTTTGTTGGCATTTTGGATCATGTCAAATGCTATGCCACGACCACCGCAGCGGACTACAGACACCTCTACAGAATCTCCGACTATAAGTGGCGGGAATTTCCTTTCTATTCACATGCATTTGACGTTTTTTCACAAATTCTATGCATTTTTATTTGTCCAGCCCATTTCCTATAAAGACTACAGTAGATCATGCATAGATCCATGAAGGATAACTATCCTGTTTATTTTTGCCTGCATAATTGCGACAAATGTTATATTTTCGGGTTCTATTTCTTACTTTCCCCGTATTCTTACCACCTTGTCTCACGTTTTCAGGAAAAACATATTCGAATATGGTGGTTACTATCATTTGTAAACCACCTTTCACTGGCATATTTATTCCGTTTTGTTACAGTCTGTCTCACAGAAAACAATCATATTCATTGTGTAAATAGATTGTGTACTTGTGTCGGTTCAACAAATAATAAGTTTTTATTGTTGAATTTATACAACTTGCATATTGCTTTTTCTCATACCTAAAATAGCCGAACAAACTACGCAGTCAATTCTTAAGTGACAATTTTACAGGAATATTATGGTGTTTAATTACATGTAGAGGCGTTACTTGTGCTGCCATATTTCTGTGATACTGCCACAGTTAATACAAAAAGGTGTTAATAGATGAGAACGTACGGGCAGTTGTTGCGGCAGTAGTCGCAGTCGTTGAAGTGGAGGCATTGCTCATCTGAAAGTGGAAAGATTATTTAATGAACGCGTAACAATTGTGGTAATTTAACTACGCTATTGTAATCGCAACACCTGTTTACTGAAAGTTTGTTTATCAGGGTTCATGTGTTCTGTCCTCCTAGGCAGAATCTACACACACGCGCGCGCGTGCGCGCGCACACACACACACACACACACACACACATATTTATATGTGCATATATGGCATTTTCATTAGATGTCAGTGTGGCAACCAGTTTGGTAATATTCCAAGGGATTCGTGGGTACTTTTAAGTGCACAGGGTTTGCTATTGTACACTAGGATTTTGACGTTGAAAGCGTTGCACACAAAGTTGGATCACGAGTCCCGGGACTTAGCCAGCTCGCCCACCACATGTTACAGGATGTTAGAGGCAGAGACACAGCTGGTATCCTCATAACGTTTCTCGTGTTTTTAATAATAGTGATCGAGTGTTTATAGTGAAAATGACCGAATTTAGTTTCACGCCGCTATTAGTAATATTCCATCCAGAACTATCTTCTCGACTGCCAGATCACAGTCGAAGAAAACGCTATATTGCCAGCCTTAAAATATAATTCAATAAACAACATAATGTAAGCAATATAAGACTTCGGGATATTTAAAATCTTTCTTGCAAATATCGATCTTTAAGAGACGTTATTGAATTATATAATAAACTTGCCAATACGACATCGTCCTCTGCTGATTACCCAGTCACGTTGGAATTTCAGGGAACGCCATGGCTGATTTTGTTGTAAAGGCATCGCTCAACAAATCTGTGACACTCAAATAGGTTGAAATAAATTACATGAAATAAATCCCTACATTGCACCTACTTTGGTTGTCAGTCCAGATTTGAAAAGGTCATCATGCGACGATGTCGTATTGGCCATATCAGATATGCTAGTTAAAAGGTGAAGATCCTCCCTTTTGTATCCCTAGTGATGAGAGAATCACAGCCAAGCATATCCTGCTTGATTGTGTTGAATTCCTCACCACAGGTGATATATTTTACTGTAAAAACAGTTAACGATCTTTTTACAGCTGTTAGTTCTCATGTAAATGTTTCATTGATGAAATCTGATCAATATCCTCGGATGACAGGTTTTAATTTATATAATTTACCATAAATTACTATGTGCACCAATTAAAGTTTCTCTTCACGATATGGTTGGAATATTGCCGACGTGACGATAAGTTATAACTCACCCACTCTGTAATGTTCCATCAACATCAGGACAAGGAACACCAGAAATGGACTTCAGACATTTCACCTTATAGGAACTCGAACCCGAGTCTTAGACGTGACGAGCAATCGCTTTCCACTACGCCACCTGAATTGTGAAAACTGCCCTCATGCCCCAAATTCAGCGGCGAACGTTGTGATTTTGCATCGAAATAACGTTTGCCCTGTGTCTTTTACGTTTACGCAGTCATCTTGCACTGAATGCTACCCTTCAACAGCAAGAGTCAGTACACACTCTCCAGTTACAAGCATTTGTGGATAATTTGTTGGCGGGTCCTGTGAGAGATCAACTGATCTTATATTACATTCAACTAATGTAAATGTAGCATGTGAATAATGTATTAAGTTGTATAGATTGTATATATTGTATAAATGTAATATGTGAATATTGTATAAAGTGGTGACGTCTATTATTCTGACGTAGATCACCCGTCTAGCCATCATAAGCGATTCCTATTTCAAATCACAAAAAAATTAAGGATCTGTTCACTAATGTCAGTTCTCTTTAAATTATTGCATTTTAGATTTGTTTAATGATAACTATTGTAAATAGATAGATAAATATCTTAAGATTAGAAGCTTAAATTAGTAACTTTGATTGCCATGAGCTCTATCCTTAAGAGAGTACTGTAAAATTATTGTCCTGCTGAGAGGGTACGTAAGTCCCAAAACATTCCAAGTAAATTAAAACTATCCTTGTTTTTAATCGTAGCATACGTTTTCATCTATGGCTAGACATGTCCAAATTGCTAGCAGCTGAAGGGATTGTGTAAATCCATCTAGGGTTCGTGCAGGAAGCAGTTTACTGTAAGTCCCCATGGCCCCAAGTATGGAGATCTACTTTCAGTTGCTGGCAATCTATACCCTGTTTCCACGTTGACGTGTTATTTCTGGTTTAAAAGTTTTAGGTTTAGTTACTAGTTTAATATGGATATCTGTGATACCTTAGTGTGGAATCCGAGAAGGGACATTGTCGCGTTGTCGCCCTCTCAAAAACAAGCAAATGAGGCGAAGATTAAGCAAAGCGCGACAATGCGACAACGCGACATTTCGCCTATATGTGGCATTGTCGCGATGTCGGGTGACGCGTTTTTAATATCATTTTCTCTGTTCCTCCAAAGTGCGACACGCAACATAGCGACATTTTGCAATATCAAAATATGTCGCCCTATTCACTAAAACGCGGCACGCGACAATGCGACAACGCGACATTTCATCGAAATGTCGCGATGTCGCACTGTCTCGTGTCGCGCTTTATTAAAATATTGACCATAGTATACATTTAACAAATTGACTAAAACGCGACATGCGACAATGCGACAAAATATGTTTCGCATTGTAGTGTCAGAAACCAGCTTTCCCTCCCTCACTCCTCTCACTCCGCGACGCTCCACTCCGCTCCGCTCAGCTCCTCTCACTCTTCCGCCGCTCCGCTCCACTCACCCAAGGTTTATTGGTAAATAGCAAGGTATTTCATTACAATGATGTTTTATGATGCCCGTTTTCATTTCTGTTTGAATCCTACATTATTAATCCTGCACATAGTCTGATTCACAATATACCTCATAATTTTCTCATGCGGATTCTATATGCAGCAATACACATGTACTTGTACCCTTTCAAATCTACGGCTGCTATATGTTACGGTGACAACTACACTGACAGAGTCACTCTACTGTGACTAGGCTCAAAACAAATTAAAGTCTAGGGGGAAATAATACATTTAGGCAAACCAACCCGTTTCACCGGCAAACCTGCCTCCACTTAACCGAAATAGTGAAGGATAAAATGAGAACCACAACAAGAAACGTTTTAGAACTGTACTATACTTAAGATAGATAAACAGTTTTACTTACAATGGATAAAAAGCATAGATGGCACCCTATTTTCTAATAGGTTAAAGTATGAGGACCGGGAGTAACTCAAAGAAAGACTGGACTATAGGATATACCTTAAAGTATAAAGGAATACCAGGGTAATAAAAATATAAATGCTGCGGAGATTTGGGCGCGAGTTTTCAACCAAACAGTAATCACCAAAAAGCTATCTTAAGCTCAACAACAAAGGATTATCCTAAATCCTAACCCCAACTCCGACTTAGCAAATATCACCTGGAGAGTCCATCCTTCGCTAGTCACCTCAGTCGTCCATGGCTGGTTCCCGTCGGTCCCCTCCTACTGACCTCTGGCTAACCCTATTTATAGCCCGATGGGGGACCTCGGAGGGGAACTGCCTTAGCGAGACTTCGGTCTTTGGTATTGACCCTTTACAAGCGAGAAGTGTGCTTTTGAAATTAAGATAATTACCGAATAGGTGCCATAGGATAACAAAGTATATATAAAGTATATATGGACATAAATCTGACAACATCCTCTTTACGATGATGCACATAAAAATAGACATAAGAAAACATATCAAGCGTAAAGTGCCGTTAACTGACTTCAAACTGCCTTACAATACTGGGTTGAAACACTTTAAATTCCAACATTTTCAAAGTAGTAATAGCTAAGTGTACCAACCGCACATCAATAAAAAGGACAGTGTCACATAATAAGGATTAGAATGATGTAATATAACATAATATTGAAATATAATTTTAACCGCAGCGACAGCAATTCTACATACACCAAACACTGCCCTTACTGTACTGAAGATAGCCACTAGGCTGTCACGTGATTAAGGCCGGGAGGTGGAATTCACGCAGCCGTAACACTATATCATCATAATTTTTAGCAAAATGGTCAGTCTGAATAGAACCATTCCGTTAAGCAACGACACTCTGGACTTCACGGCAATATGTACGATCATTTATTATTGTTCGATCCCTGGGAATTATTCTTCCTGGCTTAAAATCAACTGACGGAATTCCTGCTTGGGACCATACTTGCAAGAATCTTTGTCAGCAGCATGGGTTGCTGAAGATCAATTCTAACCCGGATCTTCATGGTGTTAACGAAGTCTTCATTCTTACGCCAAACTGGTACCAAAATCGTCCACATGTGATGTCATTACACAAGGTTCGATACAGCAATACATACTACAAACGTTTTCAACAAATGAACTTAGTTTGATAACGATGCAGATGTTCTTTGTAGTACATCGTTGACAAGGTAACAGACAACAATATATTTCAGAAAGCAAGATATATATGTTTGTTGTTATACATTTGTAAATGCGAAAATAGTATTCGTTACTTTTGTACCAAAACTATTCTTGCATATGACCATCACAACACCCTACCTATTACAACACATATCTTTTGTTCATTCGTCAAAAAATGATATAAAAACAAAAGTTATACATATTTAATGTTCAAATGTTAGATATCTCGAGTAGCTTGAGAGTGTTATAATGTCCCCATATACTGATTCAAGTGATACATATATTATCAGACAGTTACATAAAAACAACATGTTTCAATTTCATCTCCAGGGAGACTGTAGCAATTGCAGTATGACGTCATTACATATATATCATGACGTCACAATAGGGACAAGGTATTGAGTGACAAGGTCAAAGTTTACAATGGTTTGACATTGGTTTGAACTTATCTATGAAGCAGTGTTCATTTAACATTTGTTTTAGTTTGTCCAAATTTTGAACTTGATTAAAAGGAAATATTGTGAATATCGTTTCCTTTAGCACAGACATCTAGATGCTCACTTAGTGGGATACATCGGGTTTCACGACACTTTATTTGTTGTTTATGGACACGAACCCGGGCTATCTAAATAGATAAATGAAATTATTGTGGATATTCTTTGTGTCAGGTTATATGTAAGACTTTTTGTATGGCTCGGATGACAAGATTTAAAGTTTAAATTATTACGTATCTTTAGGTCCAATTTCAGCACCGACTTTATAACCATTGTGTCCAGGAAAGCTGTTTTAGTTTCATCTACCTCCATAGTGAAGGTAAGATTTTCATCCATGCTATTCAAAAGTTTGTACACTGTATTTAGTTTCTCCTTAGAAAATGTCCAAACAGCGAAACTGCCGTCCAGGAAGCTTTTCCAATTATCCATGATATAAAGGGCAACATCCCCTCCATAATATATGTATGAGACTTTCTTCTTTATAGCAATAGATGCATAGTTGCTGCAATATCATTTTGATATGAAGACAAGAAATAATGTATGTCTCCACACATTCATTTGCTTTATCGTATGTATGAACCTTCTACACTTAAACTGAAAACAGGAGTCTGTAATTTGTCAATATTGAGAGAAATGATGATGGAGGGGTGAACATTACATATAAGTTACCGGGTGATGAATCTAGAAGTTGTGTAATTTTGTTTAATATCACCAACTGATTTAGTTATGCCAACGCTTGATTACACACGCTTGGATCTCCTCGTGTGCCGGTAAGGTTTCATTGTAGGAAATACGAATCATGGCATCATTAGTGAAGGAGTTGTAACGAAGATACAATTTGTCACTTGAAAGTTCAGCTGCAAATGTGTCGTGAATGTAATCATTTGTCACCTGAAATACGATTTGCAACGTGCATGTTAAAATAATAGTTACACGCAAAAGGTTTGCTTTTGTTTCCTACGTGGACATATTCTGTCATTGTTTTACAGTATAGTGCTATATTTGTAGCTTTTCTCTACTCCACAGGGGACATTGGTTACGATATGTCTGTTGACTGACATTGGTTTGATTTATTAGTTCACAGAAGGTCGCGGGTTAAGTCAACAGCCGTGTCATACCAAAATACAAACAATGGTACTTGTTGGTCCCTGCTCAGCACTCGGCATTGATTGGTACAACAAGGACAAGTCGGCTCGGAGTCAGTATGATGTATCTGAGTAGGCTATTCGTTTTTAACTGCGGTGCAATATATCAGTGATCTAGCACTATAGTGCTATGATCTAGTATAAGCAGCAGCCACACATACACACGTATGCACGTCGTCATATGAGCGAAATATTCCTAAGCACGGCTATAAACCCCATTTCACCTCACCATTAATTTACACATAAATACTGATAAAAATTGTATATTCTTTCATCAGTTTATTCCCAAAATAACATTAAAATCACCACATTGTTATAAATACATTGTATATGATGCGGCATGTAACACCGGTAGCTAGGAATGCTAATATGAATTTTAAAACAAAAGAAAAGACAGTCAGACAGCACCCGTCTCTCCAAAATTACATTTTTGTATGAGAATATGTCTGACTTTGCAGTTAAATCCATATCTAAGAGACCTGTGAAGGTCCGGGGTAGAACAGACCTTCAGCAATCCACGCTTGCCATAAAAGGCGAATATGCTTGTCGTAAGAGGCGACTAAAGGGATCGGATGGTCAGGCTCGCTGACTTGGTTGGCACATGTCATCATTTCCCAATTGTACAGATCGATGCTTATGCTGTTGATCACTGGATTGACTATTATTTACAGACCGCCGCCATATAGCTGGAATATTGACGAGTGTGGCGTAAAGCTAAACTCACTCACTCACCATATCTAAGCTGCCAGGGGATTTCGATAAACATTCATATTACGCGTTATTAATTTTGAATTCATGCATGAACAAGTTCTGGTTGGTAAGTATTCTTGCTACTGTGTCGGTTATTCACGTGTGCTAAATATTCAATACTGGCAGTTAATAGCTACATCTGCAGTAATTCTTGGGACAAATAAGACCCGAAGACAAAGCACCTGAATCTATGATTAAGGTTGTCAGATCATAACTTCAACAACCACATACCAGGTTAAGATGTAACCATAAAGAACTGCTTCATGTCGTTTTCCAAGCTGAAAGAGTCTGTTACGAGACTGTGTTTTTTGTAATTTGCGTCATCATTGATTAAGTGATAGTGATTATTGGGTCAGCATGTTTAGAGTTTTGAGTGATAGTTATTATGGGTCACATTACGTATCATAAATGTTCAATGGCAATGGTATTTTTAGCGGCAAGATATTTGGATAGCGCTCTAGTTACCTGCCCTTGGCATTCTACTGTTTACTTCCTGTACGCAAAGAGTCTGAGTGACTGACGATATTGCCTGACTACTAACATTGTACACAAGCTCTATCTAGTATTTTCTGCTGTCTGTAATACCAAGATTCTGATGAGTTAATATTTTATATTTGCGACCCATTACCTTGGACTTGTGACTCCACGGCATTATACTAAACATCTGTCTTGTGTTTCATTGTAATTTGCTCATACTTTGCTTAATATGTTATTGAATGTTTTAGACTTGTCCGTGTTATATTTTGCTGGCTGAAAGGGCGTTCCTGATATATTCTATACCTTTGTCGCGGCAAAATAATATCCGTAACCGGCACCCGTAAAAGGCCACCTCCTCGTGGTGGGTGTTGGGTAGCGCTGAGAGCCGTTCACCCCTCGTTGTGGACCCTGCGGGATAGTGGGTCCACTAACCCGTTTGCCGTGTGTTGCGGCCTTGTGTCGGTGGAGGAAGGGATCCTGGTGGTTGAGGGCAATGGGAGCTTGAAGCCGTGTCCCTGTTGCCTAACACACCACTTTGCCCCTGACTTCGCCCAGACGGGTGGTAGAACGTCTATCAATCGGCTGGTCACGCCATGCCCTGTGATGATTTTTGCACACTCAACTGCTTACTGGGTCTTGGCTATTTCGATTTCTCATTTCCAAATTATTAATGTATTTAATGCCTAGAGTCCCATGTCAGAAGTACTCATGGTGGCTCATGGGCCAATCTGGCAATGTTGACCTCCAAGTTCAATATATGTCCAATCATTTGTCACGGACAGAACTACCCTGGCATCTGACCTGGTATACAAATGTTGCTGTTGGTGTCATAGTTGCCGAAGTATAGCATCCCTGTATCCCTGGTGTCGGTATCTTGGAGATCCGGTGCTGTTTGACATCGTCCTTGTTGACACTCCATAGTGGGTGGGGAGTAGGGATGCTGAATTATTTTCCTTCAATAATGGATCCCCAATCATCTGGTTCATGGCGAAATGAAAACAGGAGACGAACTGAAAATATTGATGAATCAACAAGAAGTGTTTCTTCCAATGCTGATTCCTGGGCACGTTTCAAGGTGATTGAGGTAACAGACAATCTTCTTATTAAATTAAATCCCTTTGCCATCTCTAAGGCTGTTTCAGGTATTTGTGGAGAGGTTCTTCACCCGTCTTCGTAGTGGTTCATGTCTGGTGGAGTGGGCATGAAGACAGCAATCTCTAAATCTTTTATCGATCAAAACATTTGTAAATATTGAGGTTGCTGTGTCCGTGCACAGAACATTAAATTCCTGTCAGGGCATGTTCGGGACAGAGCTCGCTGCCTCTCTGACATGACAGAACAAGACATAGCAACAGAACTTCACGATCAGGATGTCACAGCTGTAAAACGTTTCACCGTCAAAAAAGAGGAAATCAATGTCAATACCAATACATATCTCCTGACGTTTGCTCGTACATCCTTACCAACTTCAATCAAAACAGGGTATTTTAATATTGGAGTGGATGTCCCCAGCCCTCTTCGCTGCTTTCAATGTCAGAAGTTCGGTCATGGGGCTAGTTCTTGTCGTGGTTCGGCTGTATGTCACCGTTGTGGTGAACAATATGATAATACAGACTGCAACAATGAGTTACGCAAACTGTTGTGGACCTCATGTTGCTACATCAAAATCCTGTCCTCTCTGGCAAAAGGAATCCAAAATAATGAAACTTAAATGTGAAAGGAATATGTCATACCTTGTCGCAAAAAAGCTGTTGACATCTGAAACCTCATCTCCATTAAATAAGACCTACTCTGCTGCCGTCACTCACGCTGTCATGACATCTCCTATAAGTTGTCAGACAGACTTGACACGGGTTAAGTCTGTAAAACCCATCACCTTATCTTCAGTTGCAAGATCATCTTCCACAGTAACTCAATCTACATCTGGATCACAGACTGAGAAACAGCCTGAGCCCAATTCACAATCGTCTGACAAACAGACTGACAGTCAAAAACAGCAAGGAAAAAAATAGATAGAAAAACAATTCCCAACATCCTTTCATCTTCAGATGTTCCTGTAGAAAACTCTTTGGGCCTCTGGATATGGAGATCACTCTGTCCTTATAGGACAGCATGAGGAATTTACCCTCCACACATTCGCGTGGAAGATCACCAATTGAGCCACCATGACGCAGTCCAGTCTATTGCAATGGAAGTGTAGAGGACTAAAACCTAATTTCATTGAGGTACAATTGCTGATACAGGACTTCATCAGCCCTATGTCTCCAAGAGACATTTCTTAAAAATAATGATACCTTGAATTTGAGACAGTATAGCAATTATCATTCTTTCTCTCCTCCGGGAGATCGAGCGACTGGAGGCGCTTCTATTGTCGTTCATCAGAGCGTAATACATAGCCCTGTCACTCTAAATACAAATACTCAAGCAGTTGCTGTTCGCCTGACTCATTGCTTTGATATTGTGCAGTTTGTATATCCCTCCATCTTCCAACATTTGCCAATCAGATCTTCAAACTCTACATTATCAGCTCCCCAAACCATGTATTATTATGGGGGACCTCAACAATCCACTTTGGGGAAGTGTCCATACTAATTAAAAAAAAGGGCAAAATCCTTGAGGAATTCATTTCCTATAATAATCTATGCATTTTCAATGACGACTCAGTCACGTATTTACATACAGCTACGGTAAAATATTCTTTTCAGGATTTATCACTAGCTGATTCCAAATTATACAATGAATTTGAATGGCTGGTCCATGATAACCTATGTGGGAGTGATCACTTCCCCACCATGCTGAAAAACATCAACCGTGGTGATCATCTTCTGTATCAAGAAGGAACTTTGCCAGGGCTGATTGGTCATGATATCAGACTCTGTGTGCTGAACACTTGAAGCCTGATCCTTTTAAGAACAGTGAAGATCCCAGATAGTCCTTTTCGGATATACTAAATGACATTGCTGACAAAACAATTCCTAAGTCCGCTGCAATTCTACATATTCGTAAGCCATGGTTTACAGATGAGTATAAACAGGCCAGAAAATGTAGGAAGAAATCTGAAAAATATTTTCGCAAACATCCTACAGGTCATGATCTAGACAAAGTCAAAATTATTAACGCCAAGGCTACACGTACGCGTCAGTCTTGGCGAAATTATGTTTCCAAAATAAATTCACGTACACCTATGTCAAAGGTGTGTACTATGATTCAAGAATAAAGAGCAAAGGTTCAAAATCTACTGTTCATCATCTGAAGGACGGTGATACAACAGGAAAAGAAATGAATCAATTCTTACACAGACAATGTTGAAGATTATAATTATTTTCGTTACATGAGCTCCATACCGCCCTTGAGCAAGCTCATGATGCAGCTACAGGAGCCGATGATATTCACTCTCAGTTCCTAAAGCATTTGCCTGAATCATATTTAGAAATCCTTTTGATCAAATATGGACGTCAGGAATTTCCCAGCTGTGTGACGTAATGCCATTGTTGTCCCTATTCCAAAGCCTGGCCGGGATCATACTGATCCGTGTAATTACAGACCAGTCTCTCTAACGAGTTGTGTCTGTAAAACTATGGAACGTATGGTGAATAATTTATATATAGATTAACTTGGTATCTTGAAACCAATAACCTTATAAGAAATATTCAATGTGGTTTCAGGAAAATCGTAGTACCATTGATCACTTGGTATGTTTAGAATCCTTCGTTAAAAATGCTATTGTTATACCTTACATTGTATATCAAGAAAAATACAAACTAAAACCCTATTGACGAAGAACAGTAAAACCACTAGTATATCACAGGTATCCATTTAAGACTAGTAATTGAATATAAAACAGTTTAACTATAAAGGGCAATACAATATAAAATGGGCTATAGATTGCCAACGACCGAAGGTAGATCACCACACCGGGGACTATGGGGACTTACATTACTTTTGCTTCCTGCATGGACCCCAGCCGGATTTACATCATCCCCTCAGCCATTGCCATTTATGCAGAAAATTATCCATTAAAATGAAAAAAGTACTACGATAAAATCCTGGAAACCTTAATTTTACATCAAATGCCTTGGGACTCACGTGCCCTCTCAGGAGTACAATACTTTTACAGTACTTTAACCCCCTTTGACGGTACAGCCGCTATAAAAGATATATTCATGAATGCTTACTGAAAGGCGAGGATCCTCCGTTCTACATCCCTTGTGATGAAAGAACCACAGTCAAGCCTGTCTTGCTTGACTCTGTTGAACATTCCATCACAAGGGATAATTTTTTTAATCACCAACTACGTAAGTTCTCATTTAATTAATTTTAAGAGAATTAGATTTGTTGACTGATTTGTAAATAGATAAATATTTTATGATTGGAAGTGTAAATTGATAACTCAGATTGTTAGTGGCGACAACCTCAAGGGAGGTTGACGTACTGTGAAATTATTGTCCTTCTGACAGGGTGCATTAGTCCCCAAGCATTCGAAGTGAAATTTAATCTTCCACATTTTTAGTTATTATTGCATTTTAATATGTAGGTCCCCTAGTATGGTGATCTACCTTCGGTTGTTGGTGATCGATTTCCCATTTTCACATGCGTATTGTCTAAAATAGTTTTCTGCGTTTAAAAATATATGCTAGCTAGTTTTAACCCTTTTTGTGATATTCTAGTCATTTTATAGTCGGTAACTGGTTTTGTAACTGCTTGTATTTATTGTTTATCTACAACATTTCTCGTCACTATATGGCTGCAATATTGCCGATGTGACGCTCTCACTCACTATTGAATATTTTAGACTTGTCTGTGTTATATGGGGTTACGGTAATTTATTGGCCTTAACAAATACGTTAAGCTGATAAGGATAAACCTTATGTATTAATAACTTATGTATTCGAGAGATGCGGCGTTTCGATACAGATTCTTGTATCGTTGTAAAGCATGTTGATCCATAACGTTTGTCATCAGATTCACCAGCTTGCATTAACGATTTGAATGTCAACAAAAATCATCGGGAAAATAATTCGATGATGGTCAGCTGTGAAACGTATACAATTCTGATAGACAATCGACAGTTGGGGTAACTTGGGGTAACGATAGATCGATGATTTTGAGCGATTGTAATGCTTTGTCAAATGTGAATCAAAGCCTCTATAATGACATCACGGTAGAATTATCGTTAAACCACATTGACATCTTTCACAACGACACAGTTTCACAGCCTAACGAGGCAGAAAATGCTTATGACTACGAAATTAGTCCAACAGGGACTACAGTAGCTGTCATTTTAAAAGATAATTTCACTGGCCACGATTCTGGTTTACTACAGTGCTGAGTGCTGTCTAGACGCACGTATATATTTACACAACATCAATGGCAACCACAAAATTACTCTCTTGTAAATCATTAACGTACAATACAAGGTCACAATAGAATATATTTTGCATACAAGGTGCGTTGAATCACTTGTGGCGTTTGGTGAACACAAGAATGTGGGTCAAATGTTGATAGTCCGTGTCGGAGCAAAGATCGCCCTCAATGTCCTCAATTCGAATGATTAGCAGATTACAAAATGCCACTCCCACAAATGCCGTAACTTCTACAGTGGTATAGATCAATGGGAAAAATAAGTAGACATATTACTGCTTGATCTGTACCACGAGGCAGATGATTTTTGTCATATATTCTGGTTCTTCAACTGGTCTCGGGAGATATACATCTGGGTGGGGAGGGTATTTGAAAATCTGACATGATGCAAATGAATGAATTCGATAGTACATGAATAACTTGACATACCCGACATCCAGGTACAACCAGGAGTCCCAAGAGATACCAGCCATACGAAGTCATTGTTGATCTCCGACGCCTAGTTGTGTGTGTATGTCGTGTGTTGAGAGGGTGGCCTGACATACCAGTTATATACTTCCTGGTTGTATTGAGAACACTGTGCACTGTGTCCTACAACGTGTAGTCAAGCTATTTAAGATTTTGCTTCCCTGCACACATTCAACCCTTACACAACCCCGCTTCAGTAAATGATTAAAAGATACTTTTGTGAAGTGTGTAGCGCCTTCCTTTTATGGAAATGTTTGTAAAGCTTCAAACATTTACATTCAGTGTTTTTTAAAGAGTTTTGTTATTACAGTTTCATGATTTTAGATGGTTCCGATGTTAATCTGAATGAAGGTGATATCAATGCATCTCCATTTATTCAGTGGATTCACATGTACTAATGCCTTAAAACACGATTATTGAAACAAAATTCAGTGGGTGAATTAGCAGTATACAGTGAAAATAATACAAATGGAACGGCGACAATCTGGGATGACATCGGTTACAGCGCTCTCTCGACTCTCGAAAGTACTGGAAAAAATAGGCATTAAATGGTGGAACGTCTGACATATTGTTTGATATAATGGGAAAGTAGACAGTTGTAAAGCTGAAGCCAACCCTCGTGTCAATCGGTTTTGGAGGGGTAGGAAGGTGATGGGGGGTAGGGCGGAGAGAATCTGTCATATTTTGCACAGATTTTCATATGAAACATGAATAGTTTTCTTTAGACTCTTTCACTCAGATGCTTAAATCCGCAATGAAAATATTCCAACAGACACAGACAGACAGATATGTTAGTGTAGTCTTGCCTCATTGATTTGTACGTATTTATAATAAAACCAAAATATTTATACATGAAATACATGTATTTAAAATTATACACTTATATATTGTAACGAGACGCCTTATACAGGGTTAAGAGAAATGTTCCCTAAAAAGAACAATTCAAAACACAGATAAACATCATATATACACTGTTAAACAAGCGGAAATGTAAATATGTATATAGAGTACAGAAAAGTATGTTTTTAGACAATACATTAAAACAGGCTTTGACACTTATACATTGCAAACAGAAAGTAAGCAGCACTCCAAATTTTGTAATCGCACGTCATTCATGAATTTAAACATTGCCATTTACACTCTAAGGTACATGCTACATTTTTGTGGTCAGTGGGAACGTAAACCGATATGTTAGAACATGCGAAACAATTTGTTTTATATTTGCTTAGTTTGAGTGAAGTGAAACATTGTCAAAAACAGCGCGAAAAACTGAACTGGACGTCTGTCTTTCAGACTGAGCTCTTGTGTATGGGCATTGGAATCAAACACGGTACTGGAGTGTTTTCGAATTTTTTTATTTCACTCAAACTAAACGAATATTGAATCAGTTGCTTCACTGTATGTTCTAACATGTCCATTATGCAAACAAAAGTTTATCTACCTTAGGGTATAAATGGCCTTCCCACGTTTAAGTTATGACTTCAAATTTTAGGGTGTTCCCATACTTTTTGTTCGCAGTATATATAGCTTAGCCTAGACAGACAGGACAGAACTGATTTTCCGAGGATCATCCAAATTCAGGAAATGTTCTGTTACTTCGCAACATTATCTCAACAATTCTTCTCTTTCGGGTTCATACAGACGACATCTTAGTAATATATGTTCCTCATCTCCTACACCAGTAGTTCAAGCAGGACACATTCTCTCGACTAGGGCGTGTTTGTGTAGCGTCCAGTTTCTACTTTGACGGGCGCCATCCCATACCTGAACTTAACGAGAGCTGACCTGTATCTTCACGGCATACGAATTCGTACATTGCCCTCAAACTTTAAATGTGTTGTGTAGGTTTATTTCCACCGATTCCATTCTTTTCTTCCTGTCGCGAAACTTCTTTCCTCCAATTTTCTGTTAAATGCTGTAGTGTCTTACATTAGGTGGTGGCACCCGTGGCAAGCCACCTCCTCGTGGTGGTAACGCTAAGTGCTTACCAGCCCCACGTTGTGGACCCTGGGGAATATTTGGTCCACCAACCTGTTGGCCGTGGGTTGCGCCCCTGTGTCGGTGGAGTAAGGGATCCTGGTGGTTGAGGGCACTTGGACTAGGACCTTATGTTCCTGGTGCCTAACACACCACTTTGGCCCTTACTTCACCTAGACGGGTGGTAGAACTGTCCAGGTTCTATCAATCGGCTGGTCACGTCATGCCCTGTGCATTGCATACTTTTTGCACATATATATTTATGGGTATTGGTCCTTTTGATATTTAGCAAACAAATTTGATACATTTAATTGCCTAGGGTCCTATGCCAGAAGGCGGTGGCTCATGGGCCAAACTGGATATACAGACCTCTGAATTCCGTGCTCTTTGGAACTGTGTCACAGGCAGAACCAGCTTGACACATTTTCTTTAAGATATCGTGGCTTTTCAAGTCTGTATCTTCTGGAGTATAACAACCCTGTAGCCCGTTTACTGCAGTCTGGTTTCCACGGTATTACCGTCCTTGTTGACACTCGATGACGGGTGGGGCGCAGGGTTGCCGAATTATATTTATCTACCATGCCTACTAACACTCCATCTGGTTCCGTCAAAACATCAAAATGCAGACATATGTCTTCTTCCTCTGATGAAGAGATATCTTTATATGCCAAGGATTCCTGACCAAGGTTTTTAGTGATAGAAAGTGCTGATAGGAGTCCTTTAAACATCAACCCTTTTGCCATCTCCAAGGGTATTCAAGGTATCTGCGGAGAGGTTAAAATGTCACACGTCTCAGAAATGGTTCTCTCTTGATAGAATGTGTACGGAGGCAGCAATCAGTCAATCTGCTAGTACTAAAACGTTTTGTGAAAAAACAGGTTGTTGTCTCGGAACATAAAACCCTGAACACTTGCAGAGGAATTGTTAGAGACAGGGCCCGCTGTCTCTCAAGATGGTCAGTACAGGAAGTGTAGGAAGAAAGCAGAGAAATACTTTCGCCGGCCTCCTACCGTTCACAATTTAAATAACGTAAAAATAAGGCTAGACGTACGTTTAAGCAAAATAGGCGGCAGTCTTGGAAGAATTTTGTTTCAAAGATCAATTCACGTACGCCTATGACGAAGGTGTGGAACATGATACAGAAAATTATGGGTAAAGGTTCCAAATCTAGTGTTCATCATCTGAAAGATGGCTCCAATATAATAACCAATAAATTTGACATTGTAAATAAGCAGGGCGAAACTTTAGCTGCCCATTCTTCATCATCTAATTATAATCCTCAATTTCAAAAATATAAAAATCAACAGGAAAATTTAAACTTAATTTTAATTCTGACAATGGTGACGATTATAAGTATTTTCACTACATGAGGTTGATACTGCTTTAGCACAAGCTCATGATAGAGCAAATATCCACTATCAGCTTTTAAAACATTTACCCAACTCATGTCTTGAAACACTTTTAAATAGTTGCGTTTGTAAAACCATGGGACGCATGGTCAATAATCGACTGGTGTGGTTTTTAGAAACGAATAATCTTATCACGAACATTCAGTGTGGTTTTCGAAAAAATAGAAGTACTATTGACCATTTGGTTCGGTTGGAATCGTTCGTTAAAAATTCCATTGTAAATAACCAACATGCTGTATCAATTTTTTTTTACCTGGAAAAAGCTTACGATACAACATGGAAACATGATATTTTAAAAGATTTGCATGACTTTGGTTTGAGGGGATATTTACCTAATTTTATATCTCGGTTTTTAGCAGACAGGCAATTTCAGGTTCGAGTGGGTACAACCCTGTCTGATCTTTATCATCAGGACCAGGGTGTTCCACAAGGCAGTATTTTGTCTGTTACATTATTTAGTATAAAGATAAATAGTTTATCAAAAGTTTTAAACGATTCAACAGATGGATCGTTATTTGTGGATGATTTTAATATATCTTGTCGTGGTAAAAATATGCATACTATTGAACGGCAACTGCAACTGTGTTTAAACAAGATAAATAAATGGTGTCTTGAAAATGGTTTTAAGCTCTCTAGAACGAAAACTAATTGCATACATTTCTGCCGTAAATACAAACCACATAAAGACCCTGAACTATTCTCTTGATGGCACGCCAATCAAGGTCGTCAAGGAGGCTAAATTCTTGGGTCTAATTTTTTATTCTCACTTAACGTTTCTTCCAAATATAAAATCCCTTAAAACTAAATGCTTGAATGCCCTTGACTTTTTAAAAGTCGTTTCCAATTCTAAATGAGGAGGGGATCAAGCTACCCTCCTTCATCTATATCGATCATAAATCCGTTCCAAACTTGATTATGGCTCCATCGTCTATGAGGATGCCTGTAACAGTAACCTAAAAGTATTAGATTCTACCCACCACCAAGGGCTAAGACTCTGTCTTGGATCGTTTAGAACCTCTCCCATCGATAGTCTCTATGTTGAGGCCGATGAGCCATCCCTTACCCAACGACGTATAAAATTATCCTTACAGTATATAACAAAACTATATTCTAATGAATCAAATCCTGCATGTAACTGTGTTTTTAATCCTCTTCATGAGGATCTATACGATAAAAAGTCTTCTCTTGTGCCGCCTTTGGGTGTAAGAGTGAAATCTTTCATATCTGCTGCTGGCATAGAGCTAGAAACTATAGCTCCTTCCCGTCTTCTTTCTTCTCCTCCTTGGCAGTTGGTTAGACCAGAAGTTGATCTAACATTGGCACAATTTAAAAAATCAGAAACAAATGACTTACAATATAAACAAGAATATAATCAATTAAAAAGTAAATATAGCATTTACAAATCCTTATTTACAGATGGGCCCAAAGACGGTGGCGCAGTAGCTTGTGCCACTGTCATTGGATTCAAAACAATAACTTCTAGAATTCCAGGTAACAGCTCTATTTTTACAGCTGAAGCTAAAGCCATGTTAACAGCTCTTCAATATATTCAACGACATCCTAAATGTATACAGTATATAATCTATTCAGATTCCCTTTCTTGCCTTCAGGGTCTTAAAAGTATTTCTTGCAAACATCCACTTTTGATTGAAATCATTGAATTGTATAATGATCTTGCTACCGGCCAATACGACATCGTCTTTTGTTGGTTGCCCAGCCATGTCGGAATTTCAGGTAACACGATGGCCGATTTTGCGGCCAAGGCAGCACTCAACAAATCTGGGACACCACTTCTTATTCCATACTCAGATTATAAAACCACTATTAGGTATTTTTGTCCGTGGTCTGATGCAGAAGAAGCGGGACATCCAAGTGGGCATAAATACATGCAATACATGCAATAAAACCCTATATTGGTTATACCTACTTGGGTTGTCAGTCCAGATTTGAGGAGATCATCATATATGTCGCATTGGCCACACAAGGTATACTCATGAATACCTATTGAAAGGTGAGGATCCTCCGTTCTGCATCCCTTGTGATGAAAGAATTACAGAAGTTACAGAAGAATTAAAGAATTGTGAATATTCCATCACAAGGGATAACTATTTTAAATCACGAACTATGAAGGATCTTTTTCGTAACGTAAATTCTCATTTAATTATTGCATTTTTTAAAGAATTAGATTTTTTAACTGATTTGTAAATAGATATATATTTTATGATTGGAAGTTTGAATTAGTAACTAAGATTGTTAGTGGCTGTATCCTCGAAGGGGGTTAAAGTACTGTAAAATTATTGTCCTCCTGAGAGGATACGTAAGTCCCAAAACATTTGAAGTAAATTTGAACTTAACAGGATTTTTAGACGTAGTATTCATGTCTTTTAATTGTGGCTAGCATTTCTTACAATCGCCAACAGGTGAAGGGATGGTGTAAATCCAACTAGGGTCCATGTAGGTAGCAAAGGTACTGTCAGTCCCCATGGTCCCTAGTGTGGTGGTCTACCTTCGGTTGTTGGCGATCTATAGCCTGCTTTTATATTGCATCGTCCAAATAGTGATATTAGTTTTTACGTTCCACACTAGTTTTATTTCAAATTGTGATAATCTAGTTGTTTTACTGTCCTTCGTTGACAGTTTTTTTTTATAATATACATATAGCTCCGTTCATTGTTAACTGTTCACGTCACGATATGGCTGCAATATTGCCGAGGTGACGTTAAATATTAACTCACTCACTCATTACATTAGGTGGTGGTCACTACATACTGACTTAAAATTTGTGTAATGATATAACGTGAGTAAGGCTAGATACCTGCAACTTCTTGTGTACTGGGAATGCCCAGTTGGATTTGCGTCTTACTGCTCATAGATGACTCCATTTGGAAATCTTGTGTCTGAGGCGCTCTACAGGTCGTTTCTCCGAAGGCGCATATACAGTGATATGACATCCGACTGTCGCGCTGTAGGCAAGACCTAGCCCATATCACCAGAAACAGCGTTGTTTGGAGCAAACTATCTTAGTCTCAGGAAGTAACTTATGGCTCGGTTCTAGGTAACTTCTATGGATGACAGGATGTAGGTACCCCAAATATTCGCTCCACATTCAATCATTGACCATGCCATAGAGTCATTAAGCTTCGTAAAAGTCCCAAGCTCCATGCCACTTAAACTCTGGAACTTAGCTATTAAGAGCCCGAACAGCTCTACAAGGAAAACTTGCTGATGCCTTTGCCATTCTTTTGTAATCCGAGTGCGTTGTGAGTACCAGTCCCAAATATGTATATTTCTCCATTATTTCCATATATTTATCTCCACATTTACAAAACTAGGTTGTTCTTTCCACCTTGGCACCACGAAAGTGTATTACTTTAGATTTAGAATTGTTTACAGTCATGCCATTCTCCATTTATACATATTCTTGCAATTATTTTAACATGTGTCCATAGTGTTACGATCTATTCGATAAAAAGTGGGCACAAACCGCAAACAGGAGAAAGAAATCCTAAACTGAATTTACTATGTGCCCACTAACGAGACACCTCATGTCATCAGAAGGTTACGTATGGCAGATGACAATGCTTGCGTAGTCATTCCCCTTTTAGAGGCGAAACAAGTCTCCCTCACCTTCCTGATCCAGCGACAGATTATCAGCAGATTGACAGGCGTGTATTCGTGTTCTCCGGCCGTGACCCCACGTGTTCAAAACTAAGAGACGATAGCTTTGCGAAGATGGGTACAAGGGGTTTTATGTGTGTCGTGTTAGGCTTTATCCGGGGAGGTGGACAACGGGGAAATGAAAATACGTTTGTTCTCGAACTTTCTGCAGGCAACGTATTTTAATTCATTTGTGCATTGATTGGTTACTTGTTATCAGGTTCTTATGTTCAGTCTATTTTCGCAATCTGAACCAGGCATCCAGGGATGATATTACCTCCACTTCTTTACATCATGAGTCTTTAAGAACTAGTTGATGGGATCAAATCCCGCCTAAAATCCTAAACTATCTGAAATATTTTAAGAGTTTATTGGTTACTAAAGCAAACCGTGTATGACACTGAGATCTATCTTGCTACCACCGGGCTATAGGTGTGGTAGCTAAACCGAAATATGAACAGGAATTTATGCATGTGTCAATCATAGGACATCACGTGAAATGCATGACGTCCTCCAAGGCAGTAACTCTCTAATCACACAGCGGCAGATACCTCCAAAGTAAACGTTCTGATAAGTCCCCACTATAACCTGGATAAATCTATGGGTCGACCCGATAATTCTGTTACCTCCCCTTTGCTGGTTCCGCATTCTCGGTGGCCAAGCTTGCCAATGTCAACAAAGATAGCGGTTGCAGCTGCAAATGTTTGTTTGCCGTGCGACTCTGACGAATTGACAGGTTCGAAAAATATATACGCAAGAACTCCTTCTACCTCCCCCAGAGAACCTCTGCATGGTTCGTATTGCCAAGTTTAATCGGTTAAATAATTTAAAAAGTCAAAGGGAGTTGTGGTTGCTACACTCAACTTCGCAGCTTAGGCACCTGATTGGATAAAAAGCCAGGCAAGGGAGGTAATGAATTCGTCGGTTTGAGCTATAGATGCATCCAGGATATAGTGGAGATTCATCACAACATTTGCCCTGGAGATATCGAGAATGATAGCAGCATTGTAGATGTGAAATTAAAATGAAACCGATTCATTAAGTGGGGTCCCACAGAACATTGATTGTGGATGGCTGAGGTAGTACATATTGTTTGGGTTCATGCTGACTGCCATACATGTATCAGGTAAACCTGAGATTAAAGAAGTCTCTGATTCAATGTGGAGAAGCTGAAGAACTAGGAAAACACGAGACTGGGAGTGGCGTTTGGCTATGGTGAGATCGACCGAAACGTGTTCTGTAAATCCTCCAGTCTTCCAATAATCTACAGCTCTCTATATAGTCCCCTTGCTCCAAGTAACTGGCGTGAGAAGGGAGTACACTATGTTGGTTCCTGTATTTAAGCCGAGAGACAATACAAGTGTGGAAATGATACAAATAGTCTGAACTGAAAGTTCAAATTATGCCTTCGAATCTGTACCCTATTTTGTACTGCCTTTTGTGATGTTTCTAAGGTGATTTCTATATATTTGTACACAAAATGTTGCATTTTCAAATTCTATCACAACTCTTTGTTGATTGTTGACTTCACACTGAACTTTGTTTTCAAGAAATGTGTTGTTTCAACTCAGTCCGGTGAAGACCTATGTGTGAAACCAACAAACAATAAATGTATATGATGCAGATTTCTAATTTGCAGTTGTGTTTTACAAATTGTTCACAAATCAACCAACATCCTAACTGCACGTAACCGTGGATGACGTGACAGACACGCGTATAAAAATAAGCTGGCTATCATCATTGAAACTTCAGCAAAACACTCATGCGTTTTCAACATATGTCATATTTCGGATTTTACTTTCTTAGTAAAGTACAAATTCTAGTACTTCTTGGTTGAGTCCCATCCGGGATTCGAACCCGCAGCCTCAGAGTCAGGAACCTAATGGCCATCACACAAAGTCAGCCGCCTAGCCCGCTCAGCCACCGCGACTTTCACTTCAACCAAAAAGTGCTAGAATTTGTACTTTACAAAGAAAGTGAAATCCCAAATATGACACATGTTAACGTTGCATTTGACCACTTTCTAAATGGCATCGTGTAATCACACTCATGCGTTTTGGTGTTGGACTACGTTCACTTGCATATTATTATAATCTCTTGCAGGACCTCACACGAAACTCAGAAGACGTTGCAATCTGCGGTTTAGAATCTTTGCTGACATTGATGTAATTTGGTTTTCATCGCCAAAATCCATTTTAAGTGACCATTTGTGAATTGCACTGAGACACATCTGTAACTACCGCTCTATTGTATGCGTATATTCACCATAACATCATCCATCAAGTGATTCATCAAAGGAATCACTGTAATGTACTTTACACAGCAACAATTCCTTATATACATATCATATATTTGGGGTTGCAAACACCATGCCAGACTACGAACATTTAGAAACTACCTGAATCAATTCGTACCTTACAGTGTCTTACCGCAAACACCGGAGGTAGCTCTAACCACAGGCAAACTGTAGCGGAAATGAGATTGCGCAGCGTAGAGGAAATGACCAGTCTTCATATATGCGAGCGAAGCGAGTAAAAGTTGACAACGCACTTTCCTCGCTTCGGTTCAAAACTATTTTCCATGTCAAAGTAAACTATCGCCACCATTAAAGGTACACTCCCATTTCCTCACTGGGTTGTGCTCTCAGATTTCCACCCCTATATTTAATAATTACTCACGTGAAATGTGTTTTATTCAACATTTTGAGCGCCCCTCGTGGTATTCACATCGTTCCATTACCCCTGCCAGCTTCCGGTTCAATGGAGTGAAGAATAAGCAGAAATTAAAAAGAAATACCATATTGCCTAATGTTATCATGAACCTGTTGGAGTTTATTGGTCTTCGCTGTCGTCGTTATTGTTAGATTTCTTGTAACATATATTCTGAAATAAAGACACTTCTGTCATAGTGGGAGTATAAAGCAAGGGAGGTAACTCTTTATGTATTCCAATCGGAATAATAACCTGTTCGTTCACTGCTTTGAACCTGAAGCTGGCAGGGGTAATGGAGACGAAGAACGGTCTGATGTACCACGAGTTGCACTTAAAATGTTGGGAAAAAAACATACTTCACGTGAGTAATTATAAAATATGGGATTGGAAATCTGACAGCACAACCTAGTGATGCAATGGAAGTGTACCTGTGATGGTGGCGATATTTTATCTTGACATAAAAAATATTTTTTGAACCGAAGCGAGGGAAGTTCGTTGCCAACCTTTGGTCGCTTCGCTCGCATATAAGAAAAGTGGTCATTTTCTCTACGCTGCGCAACCCCATTTGCGCTACAGCTTGCCTGTGCTCTAACTTACTCTTCACAGGCAAAATTACATAGCGTACGTTCAAGATGAGAAATCAAATCCAAACTCAGCGCCTTAGACTCTTGTGACCCATAACAACCAAAAGTCAATCAGTGTGGCACTTTAATGAACGAAAACACATCCTCAAAACACCGAGGGTCACTTTAAACACCATGATTTGTGTTCGAGTGGTGTTCTTAAGCGGGGGTGGGGTATGTGTCACCGTTTGGGCACGACTAACTCCTACTGGACGTTCTCCACTAAGCGAGGTCGACGGAACGAACTCCTATGCTCGCCAGAACTGCATGCATGAGGTGAACTCGGTCGACGTGTGTACACACCAAGCGGCAGTGGATCTCAGGACTCAATAGAGCTCTAGTAATGGAATAGAATGCTATTCGGCATGCTTTCTGTACATACTTGATAAAAAGCATGAGAACAAGGTGCACCTATACCTTAGACGTGCGAGAAGGGTACACTAGATATTGGCTGACTTCGCGTTTGTCGTTTTCACTTTGGGGCTTTGGCTGGTGCTTTTTGAAACGTTTGCCGTTTGTTAAAACATTGAACATTATGATCTACGAATTGCTGCAGAGTTCTCGTTGAATATTAGCATCTGAGCAGTGCCAGGAACACCAAACCATTGCCAAATTAGATCAATTAACATTATTAGGACAGATTTGTCTACATAAATAACGAGGTAAATAGGTGGTTCAAAGTAGAACAGAGATAGCATATTTTCTGCCTTGTTTTTCTTTTCTTTTTAGTAACTTCATTTCGACGATAAATACATGTCAGTGCTGTTTCGCTGGCTGTGACGTACGCGTGATTAGTCGGTAGCTATTAAAATCGAAGACAAGGCAGTGAGTGAGTTAATATTTAAAGTCACATCGGTAATATTTCAGCCATATCGTGACGAGAAATTTAATACTGAAATGGAAGATATGAATTTCATAAATAAGCCTGTCGTCAAGGGACAGTAAAACAACTAGAATACCACAGTTTAAATTAATTTAAAACTAGTGTGGAAAGTTAAAACTAATATCACTATCTGGACAAAACAATGTAAAATCAGGCTATAGATCTCCAACAACTGAAGGTAGATCACCATATTAGGGACCATGGGGACTGACAATATCTTTGCTACCTACATGGACCCTAGTTGGATTTACATCATCCCCTCAGCCGCTGGAGATTGTAAGAAATGCTAGCCAAACTTAAAATAACATGAATACTACGATTAAGACCCTGGTAGACTTAAATTTACATCAGATGTTTTGGGACTTATGAAGCCTCTCAAGAGGACAATATTTTTACAACGCTTCAACCACCTTTGAGGGTACAGTCACTAACATTTCTAGTTACTAATCTAAACTACCAATCATTAAAATATATCTATTTACAGAAACATATCGGTCAAAATTCAGCCATGAAATCGATTTCCTTTAAAGAACCAATGATTAAACGACAACTAACAGTGGTAAAAAGGTCCATGATAGCTTTCACATTGAGATATTTATCCCTTGTGATGGAGAATTCAACACAGTCAACCAGGATATGCTTTGCCGTGGTTTTCTCATCACAAGGAATGCAAACCGGAGGATCTTCACCTTTTAACAGGTATGCATATGTATACCTCGTATGACCAATACGGCATCGTCGTAGTATGACCTCTTCAAATCTGGACTGACAACAGAAATGGGTATAACCAATGTAAGGCTTCTTCTCATGTAATCTATTGATACCCACCTGGGTGTCCCACTTCTTTTGCATCAGATCACGAATATAAGATCTATTGGTGGCTTTGTAATCACTCTAAGGAATAAGAAGTGGTGTCACAGATTTGTTGAGTGCTGCTTTAGCAGCAAGGCCAGCCAATGTGTTGCCAGAGATTCCTACATGGCTGGGTAACCAACAGAAGACGATGTCGTATTGGCCAGTGGCAAGATAATTATACAATTCAATAATTTCTATTAAAAGTGGATGTTTGCAAGAAATAGTTTTAATAGCCTGAAGGCAAGAAAGAGAGTCTGATTATACATTGTTTAAGTTTAGGGTGTCTTTGAATATATCTAAGAGCCGTTAGTATGGCGCGTGCTTCTGCTGTAAAAATAGAACTGTTATCTGGTAGTCTAGAAGATATTGTTCTGGATCCAATGGCAGTGGCACAAGCCACTGCACCAACGTCCTTGGAACCATCTGTAAATAAGGGTTTTGCAATTGCTATATTTAGTTTATAATTGATTATATTCTTGTTTGTATTGCAATTCATTAGTTTCTGATTTTTTAAATTTTGCCAGTGTTAGATCAACTTCTGGTCTCACCAACTGCCAAGGAGGAGAAGAAAGAAGACGGGAAGGAGTTGATGTCAGGTCAACTTGTGGCCTAGCCAACTGCCAAGGTGGAGAAGAAAGAAGACGGGATGGAGCTATGTTTTCCAGCTCAGTGCCGGCCGAAGAAAGAAATTATTTAATTCTGTGCCCTAGAGGTTGAATAAGAGAAGACTTTTTGTGATATAAAGCCTCATAAAGAGGGTTAAACACACAATTAAATGTAGGGTTAAATTTGTTAGAGTATAGTTTTGTAGGATATTGAAAAGATAATTTTATACGTCGCTGAAAGAGAGATGGCTCATCTGCCTCGATATAGAGACTGTCAACGGGAGAAGTTCGAAAAAATCCAAGACATAATCTTAGACCATGATGGTGGATAGAATCTAACATTTTCAGGCTGCTTTTACAGGCTCCGCCATATACAATGGAACCGTAGTCAAGTTTGGAGCGAATGAGTGATCTGTATAAGTGAAGAAGGGTGGTTTGATCGCCTCCCCATTTTGAGTTGAAAACAACTTTTAACAAGTCGAGTGCCTTCACATATTTAACCTTAACGGATTTAATATGCTGCAAGAACGTCAAGTGGGTGTCAAATATAAGACCCAGAAACTTGACCTCCTTTACAACTTTAATAGGTGTGCAGTTTAGATACAGTTCGGGGTCCTTATGTGGTTTGTATTTACGGCAGAAATGTATACAGTTAGTTTTAGACTTAGAAAAGTTAAAGCCGTTTTCCAAACACCATTTATTTATCTTGTTTAGACACAACTGCATTTGCCGTTCAATAGTGTGCATGTGTTTACCACGACATGAAATGTTAAAATCATCCACAAAAAGTAATCCATCAAATGAATCGTTTAAAACCTGTGATAAACTGTTTATCTTGATGCTGAAAAGTGTAACAGACAAAATACTACCTTGTGGTACACCCTGATCCTGACTGTAATCATCAGACAGGGTAGAACCCACACGAACTTGAAATTGTCTATTATATAAAAGTTGGCTATAAATCGAGGCAATCGGCCTCGCGATCCGAAGTCATGTAAATCTTTTAAAATCCCATGTTTCCGAGTGGCGTCATATGCTTTTTCCGGATCGAAAAAGATCGACACTGTATGTTGCTTATTAATTATGGCATTCTTAACAAAAGATTCTAAACGCATTAAATGATCGATGGTACTTCTGTATTTGCGGAAACCACATTGTATATCTGTTATTAGGTTATTTGTTTCCAAGTACCAAACAAGTCGATTATTGATCATGCTTTCCATGGTCTTGCAAACACAGCTAGTAAGTGAAATTGGCCTATAATTGGAAGGATCAGTCGGATCACGTCCAGGTTTAGGAAGGGGAACAACGATAGCATCACTCCACGACGAAGGAAATTGTCCAGATGTCCAAATATTATCAAAAATATATGAGCGTCTCTAAGCATGTATCTGGCAAGTGCTTCATGATCAGGAGTTGATAATGAATGTTATCAGCTCCTGAAACAGTATCATGAGCCTGATCAAGTGCAGTATAAAGCTCATGTAATGAAAAAGTTTCATTATAGTCTTCCCCATTATCTGAATTAAAGTTAATAGTTTTCTTTTCTTGCTGTTTTTGATATGTTTGGAACTTAGGTTCATAATGTGACGAGGCAGAATGTTTTGCCAAGTGTATTAGCAATATCGGTTTCATTAGTTAATAACTGGTTTCCATCTTTAAGGTGGTGAATAATGGATTTGGAGCCCTTACCTTTGATTTTTTGGATCGTATTCCAGACTTTAGACATTGGCGTACGTGAATTAATGTTCGATACATATATCGTTGCCAAGATTGGCGTTGGCTTTGTTTAAAAGTACGCCGTGCTTTAGCATTTTACAATCTTAAATTTATTCAAATTATGCACCATGGGGTGTCGACGGAAGTAGTGTTCTGCCCTTTTCCTTTCCTTCTTGTTTACAATGATCATTGAACCATGGTTTGCAATTATGTGGAACTGCAAAGGACTTGGTATACACTCATGAGCAATAACATTCATTTCATCACAAAAACGTTTAGTAGCATCAGGAACATTATTAAAAAGTTCAGGTTTAAGTCTGTCAACGCACAGAGTTTCATATAAACGCCAGTTAGCCTTTTTCATGTTCCATCTTGATGATGGAGGATCATCAGATGGATTCACAGGTTTTAGTAATATTGGGAAATGGTCACTCCCACAGAGGTCATCATGAACTGAGCATTCAAATTCATTTAGAAGGCTTGAATCAGAAACTGATAAATCAAGGGCTGAATATGTTCCTGTGCCAGGACGTAGATATGTGTTCGACCCATCATTGAAAATACATGTCATTTTCGGAACAGAACTCCTCTGGTATTTTAGCTTTAGCATTAGTAGTTGTACCACCCCAGAGTGGGTTGTTCCCATTTACGTCTCCCATAAGGAGACGGGAGTTGGTTATACAAATTTTGAAGTTCGGTCTTCTGAAGTGTGGAAGACGGTGAGATATATACATAAAGAGCATAGTGTGAGTGCAACGTGTAAAGTACGTCGCACGGCAACAGCCTGACACCAGTATTAAGAATAATAGGACCCTCTCGCCCAGGGGTGAAAAAGAATGGTAAGCATTGAAATGGCGTAGGTCAAAAGTATCCGTCTGCTTTAAATATGTCTCCTGCAGACAGACTGCTGATGGAATAAAGTCCTGGATCAATAGCTGTAAATCATTAAAATTATTCTTTAGCCCTCTGCAGTTCCACTGTATAATATTATAAGAAGAAACTATCTTTTGGGAGGATTTATTGGGGATCTACTCCGTACCTTTTTGGAGGGCGACAGGCTATGTGCCCTAGAATGGACGTTTTCAGACACGTCCATGTCCTCCAGAGATCCATATCTGTTGTGTAGCTGTATTCTATTTTCCGATCATTTCGGGGCTCTTCCACTTTGTTTTTTTTTTTTTTTTTTTTTTTTTTTTGAGGCCTCATGACTCAGTTTACTTTTGCTGGTAACAGCTGACTGAGTATCCCATGACGACTGAGATTGTGAACGCGACTGAGAGGATGGCTTAAGATCAGAAGAAGACTCTGACTGCTTTTGTGACTCACTAGGAAGTGACTCCGAAGTTTGAGACGATGCGGTAGGATATAAAGGCTGGGGAGAATCACATTTGACCCAAGTCAAATTTGTTTGACAGTTGTGGATAAAGTAGATATTTTATGGCTTGATTCAGTTGATGTTTTGATTATAGAAGCATAACTGTCTGGAATCTCAGATCTCTTAACATGTTTTGGGCATCAGAAAAACTGATGTTTCGGGTACATTTGATCTTGTTAATTTCCATGTGTTCCTTCCAAATCGGGCACTCTTTCGAAAAAGATGAATGGTTTCCTGAACAGTTGGTGCACTTTTTAAAGCTACGTGTACAATCTTCTGTTTCGAAGACAAGAGATTGCGGGCGGGCTTTATCTGAAGGGGCTGAATCAGTCTATTACGCATTTCTTAGTTGTATTATCAACTAATTCTTAAATGGCAGCGTGCAGTGTCTCAGCAAAATGTTCAAAATGCCTTATAGCAGAAATACTAAATTTGACACATCTCCGACAAAGAGACACAACGGGCGTGCTAATGCATTTAACTTATAATATTTAACATGCTCTCCCGTATTCTTCAGTGGAACAATTAACTTGCCGCTGTACGTCTTTGTAAAGCATACCTGCAAAATGAAACATTGTTAATGCCGTTGTACTTGTTTATAGAGTTTGAAGTGGACCGGTAAGCAGTTGGGACATGTGATTACAACTACAAGGATGTATGATTCAGGAAGTAAGATGTAAAGATGTCTGAGCTACACAACACACGCCTCCAAGTGGCAGTAAAAAGATTGTACGATGACATTTTATATGGAAAGACAATGTCTTTATTGCAGTAGATGTGACGTTCCAGTGTACATGTTAACACTATTATCAAGCAAGCATATGCACAACATTATTCACAAGATGAATATATGCATGAAATATTTATGAACTTATACAACTAAAGGTCGATGAACAGTGCCGTGAAATTGGTAATGGTACCGGTGATACAGCGCGGGGAAGAGTTATTCATGATTATAATATGGTAAGCTGTAGGAGTATACTAACCCTGATCGCTATCTCAGTCCTGTTGAACTGTTTGATGGTAATTACTTTTAAGAGTTTTCCTATCTTGTAGTCTGAATCGGACGAGTTTTTAGAGTGGTTGATTTGGAGACTTTTGTCTTCACAGATGCCTTATGTTCTTTGATTGTCTATGTATTTATAAGACACATTGTCAACTTTATGTGTCAACTTGCTAATTGCAGTTGTCGACTAGTTTCTGCGACTGTTGATGTCAACTGCCCTAGTGTCCAATCTTTACTGTATTTAAAAATGGTGTCGACTGCCCTCGTGCCCACCCACTTACTGTATTTAACAATGGTGATAACGACTGTTGATGTCAACTGCCCTGGTGTCCAACCTTTACTGTATTTAACACTGGTGATGTCGACTGTTGATGTCGACAGCCCTCGTGTCCGCCCAGTTACTGTATTTAACAAGGGTGATAACAACTGGTGATGGTAGTTAGTGCTTAAAGCCATCAGTTCGGATGGAACAAAAGACGTTATTTCACTGTCATAAATATCTTACCAAGACGTTTTTCGGACTAACTACACTCCATGTGAGCATGTTTTCCCTATCAGAGAGTTCAAGAAGCACAGAAAACTTTCCCTACGATAGCGAATGCTGTTTTTGAATAAAGATGCTCACAATGTAAATAAACCAACGTCCTGACATCCGTTATCTGGCCAACAACGTGGTGAGTCTTATGGCCGTGGCAGATACTCCATATAAAGATGTATGGTTACCTGACTGTCCGGAGACTAACGCTAACGAGATACGTGTATTATGTACTATAAGCAGGTATCTTGTAGTCTCCACAGTCACGCTGGCAAACAATCGACTCGATCATGTATTCCTTTACCTTACACATTAATGTTATTTTAGAATAAATGTCTGACAGGGGAATAGTTACAGAGTATCTAAGCTCTCCAGTAGTCATACAAGAGCAAATATCACAACACCAATAAAATTTTACATATTGCCACTTCCTAACGATATCATGAATGAACTCGCAAAGCGTCACTGTACGAATATTTTAATTAATGTGGTGTAATTAGTGAAACGACTTCTTTACCCACGCAACAGTTATCCATATGCATCAATGAACGGAGTCGCTTACGTCTTGCAAATGAACTAAAGTCAAATTTCATTGATAATATTTAAACTTAACTTTCGTGTCTAATTCCTAAATCATGATTGTTATTACTTAATCATATTTTTAAAAAATCTTCATAGCAGCGATCATCAATTACCATCTCGGGAAGATCTTCCAAGGAAAAGGAATGCGGTATCGAGTCTGAAAACTGTAATTATTTCTATAGATTATTGAAGCTACAGCATTCACCGCACGCACGCACGCACGCACACACACACACACACACACACACACACACACACACACACACACACACGTAGTGTACATTTTTGCATTTGGGAATATATGGTATTCATTTTACTATTGCAACATTTATCTATGGGTATTCATCATTCGCAGGTTTGCTGCTTGTATTTTACATGGTTGCATTGAAGAATATATGGTTATCGTTTCGCTATATGCTACTTGTAGTTCTATTTAAATCTGGTTTCAATAATAATCCTCCCATAAACATGAGCATCTGCATTCTGGTAAGTGGCAAGTGCGTCATAGGTATTGTCTGTTCTCCGAGTGGAATGTCCAGATGCATAGTTTACATAGCCCTCATTACTGTGACTGCTGTCAACAGTCACCACCTGACAATCGGGAATCTGGTCGTATATGTCATCTTGCTCGGGGCGGACTTCATCCCTTGCGTGGACTTCATCTCTGCTCCTCTTGGAACTTTTCTTGTGTGTTTTTCTGCAAGACATCACATTATTATCTCATTTTTGACTCAGTGAGTGATACACGTCCTTGACTTAAAACGTTTGCCTATGCTACATCTTGATGACGAGCAGGTACCAGTAGGACCTGTCCTGTAGCTAGAGGTCGAAAGTGTCATCATGGTTGATTAAGCGTAAGAGCAGGTGCAGACCAGTACTAACGAGTAACGGAATTACGGGTAGATCGCGGAAGTCCGAGAATAACTAAAATATTGCTGACATTGTTGCTTGCTGAGTGTATATTTGTTGACTAAAACCTGCCAGCAAAAACAGAAAAGGATTGAACTAGAAGCTATTGCATAATCAGGATTTATAGTGCAAGGTGCATGTAAAAATCAATCGTTTTGCTTAAAAAGAATACTTGTGAGTTTGATAGTTTGATTACAGTAAAGAGAACACAAACATTTCAACATTCCCGAGTAATTTCCTCTAAAAGCTGAGTGGGTTGTACAATTGTGACTGTATCATTAGCATACATTTGTTTCAGCAGTAATGCAGCTGTAGGATATTGTTTGTAAACAAATCTAGTCTGGACCAGACAATCTAGTGATTGTCACTATAACGAATGGTGTTAATCCTTGCCCAAGAAGCTTCATTTTCTCCATTCAGATCTATTTTGATAAATGTCGAAGGTTATCACACAAAATGTAAATATGTTATTGCGATAATAAATAGCGCATGGACGTATAATGAAGTGTACTTTCACAATTACATTTAAACATAAACATTTATTCCCTCAAACTGGAAGCAGGGTGTGATCATTACTTTACGCTCTGCTTTTCATATAGATCACACTCACCTCCGTAGCAGAATGATAAAGATGCCTGTAACGACCAGTATGACAACTACCGCTGCAACGACACCTCCGACCACTGCAGCAACAGGCACTTGTTGTTTGCCTGTTGTTATTACTATTCCGTTGCTCGTGGTGCATCCATGGTTCGTGCAAGAGAATGCATATACACTGAAATGGGGAATACATTGCTACAAAAGGCTCTGTACTAATAATACACAGAAACATTGAACATGTCCTCAGTGCATTTACACAATCTTTAAACCACAAGTTTGTGAATTCGTAAATTTTATATACTTACATAAATGTTTGCCCTGTAGGAAGTTTCCCATTGCAAAAGACATTTTTCGTGTTTCCACTGCAATCCTCATTTCCGAGAGTAAAATGTAACTTTGATTCTCCTGTAAATAAAAAAAACCCCCGAAAAACAAAACAAACAAAAACCAAATAAACCAAAAATCATACGGCGACTAACTCCATTAGTTCCAACTCTATTCACCCTAACCGTAAGAGCATATTATGACGTGGGTATCTCGTATGTAATGCTCTACCCTCATACTCATACCCACTCTCTTTTCCAGCAAGCCAGTCCTGTTTTGTTGCCCTGTAATCCACGTTGAAACTATTTTGACCGGCTGCATTCCAGTTAAGAAATTTGTTATAGTCCGCCGCAGAGGTTGTTGATCGACGTGTCCCTGCATAATTAGTACCATGTACGTATTCAAAAAGAATCGTTTCAACATAAATATCATTTCAACATCATATATATCATTTCAACCTCAAGAGAACCGTGCATTAACATTTGTGTCAGTTTATTCACATTAACAATTTCCGAAAATGTTCAAATTGCTTGCACTGCCATATATGTGGCATATTGCTGAGTGCAGCGAATAAACAACACACAAAGCAAACTGCTTGCGACATAATATACACGCCATTACGGAGTTAGGGAGATAATGAAAACGTCAACACGTGAATACTTCATTTCCTACTCATTCAAGTGGCGCTGATCCGAATAATATATCATTCAAGTGCAAATAAGAAAAGTAATCGCTATGTGAGATTTGAGTGAGTGAGTTAATATCTAACTTTCACGTCGACAATATCTCAGCCATATAGTGACGAAAAGAATTTATACAAACAATAAAAATAAAAACATTTTGAAGAATAAAACCTGTCAACGAAGGACAGTAAAATACACCGGAATCACAGATATGGATATAAAACTAGCAAAGAAGGCTAACACATTCTAATTAAAGCAGCAGATACAACATAAAATACGGGCTACAGATCGCGGAATGCAAAGGTATGCGGAAGGTAAATCAGCATACTATATGAGATTTAAACGTATTTTCCGTCTACAGTATACTCACTAGGTTCTCCACAGCTTCCTCCTTTCTTACACACTATCAACCCAGTGACGTTTACTTGACCATTGGTTCGATCATATAGGCACCGCGGACAGATGTTCAGTGACACCGTTTCCTCTGTTGCACCTCCTTTTCGCACAGATTCCGAAACTAGAGACTGTCGTGGGGCTGCGAAATGGACAGTGATGCTTCATTAGCTTTCCACCTAAGACTCATGCGGAGTTCGTTAAGTCCAAATTTTCATATTCACTTGAAATTTTGTAATTCTCTTTATTTGGCCTTGTAAAATGTCACGTGACTCAGAACTCATTCTGCCCTCAAGATTTTTCATTATATTTGCCGTTAATAAGAATTCTATGAAACTGACCCAGAATAGAATGTTAAAATGTACGAAAATGCTAATATTCTGTTGTCAGAATATTGTCAAAAGCATTCGCGCTGTCATAATTCTTTTACTCTGTATACATATAATCTCAGTTACATTTTTGAAGAGTTGATGAGTACAGTATCATAGCAACGGGTGTCAAGTTAACGGGTATTCCAACATATGTGAAAATTACGCAAAATGGATGATTTTTAGGTACATTCATGTCAGAACATTTGCTGTTGTAATTGCTACTACTTTGCATAATAAGATAAACTTAAATATTATAATTGTATAATGTTTCGAATTTATTATTTTAAACAAAATTCATATTTTTCAATGTTTTTTCTCCTGTTCTTTTTATATTTGGTACATTTACTAAAAGATTTCAATATATCATGGAATATTCCACACACAAAAAATATTTATGTATTCAAGAGGACTGTTTCTTGCATTATTGATTTTTGGACAATGGCGGAATTTGCAATTTCAACCTTCCGGAAAACTCAATGTTTTCAAGAAAAATGAAAAGGAATAGTATGGACCCATTGTGCACGCTGCATATATTCATGCGTTTTGGGCACCTAGATTGCACACACCTAGATTGCACACACCCAGATTGCATACAGATTTTCGAGTACAAAATCCTATCCTATCATTGTTATATTTCTTATACTGAAGAAAAATATAAAAATGATACTTTTCAATAAATATGCGATTATTCTTCAAAATAAACAATAAAACGTGAAAGTGAAGAAGTCTTCAGTGTTGACTTGCTATACTTTAGTCAAAGCATCACAAAGAAAACATGGACACCTTATTTGGTTGGTTAGTTGCTTGCTTGTTTGCTTGCCTGGTTAGTAAGTTGGTACGTTAGTTTAGTTACTACGTTAAATAAACAAAAACACATGACAAAAACACATGGCAACACTCTCAGTGATAACATTCGAGATTGAGGGAAAGTTTCTGTAGTGTCATAAACCAAAAAAAAAGAAAGAAACGTGTTCTGAATATCAAATGACAAAAGTAAACTATGACAAAATGACTCATTGATTCAGGAAGCGTACACGGAAATGAAACGTAGTTGAATGACATATTTTAACAGAAAAATCAACACGTTAAAACTATCCTCAGTGCAGATAATTTAGGAAAAACACTGACCATACTGGGTGTCATAAATGTTCATTGTCCATTTAATATCGTAAGATCGGTGTAAGATCAACGGGCATTGTTGGTCAAGGCAGGGTAGCAATGATTTTTTGTATCAATAACTGGGTACCGTTCTGGCTAAGTGGGGTCTATCATTGCCGTCCATGTAGAGAGGTCTTGTGAGCAGAAGGTGGTTATGAAAATGAGGGATATTAACTGGACGTAAGATGGTATTCTGATATTGTGATATTGTTGACCATTAAAGTTGAATGTCAGAAGAGGCAATTAGCAGTCGGAGGATATACAACTTCAGATTATGATTGATTTCCCTCCAATGCTAGACCTGTATGGATACTTTTAGCGGCAAATCTAGTGTTTTGTTGTCTCCAAACCCACACTCCACCTTCATGGATCCGCAAAAGCACCTGCACTAATCGGACCAATGCATCTGTCTACAGTGCACCAAATTCCAGTTGGATCTGATACGACACCACAGTTGTGTACCAGTTGTCCCGTCTGTCCTGTCTCACAGATGTTATTGTCGGCCTGCCAGATCTTGGGCGATCCCTCACACCAATCGTCTGTCGGTGTTTGTCAATTAAACGGTCTATTATCAAATGGTGAGGACCTGTTCCTCTACCAATAGCTTTCAAAGACATTCCACTATCTTGAAGTCAATAATGTGTCGTCGTTTGGCAGTAGACAGGCGACGTCTTGCCATAACAAAGGTTCATTTACTTTTGATCTAAGAACGTCGATCGAAGTCCTGTACTTTAAACAGGACTCTTCACAGGTTGCAGGGAACGAAGTTCAACAAATTCACGTTTTCTATACTTGATCATATCTATCTTGCGATAATAAGTCTAGGAAAGATCGATGTTGCCAAAACCACCTATGTTTGTGCCCAACAAATCCCTCATACTAACAAATAAGGATATATGAATTTGGTGTTGCGTAACTTTTGTCCAGGCGTATAATTGAATAAGTTAGTATACACATAAGAAACGTCCGTTCAGTTTCTCATACATCCCCGTATAATACAAACACCACTCCCACTCACACAAACAACACATACCTATGCATTAACTAAAACATCAAACGAATCACTCATTCAAACAAACAGCATATGAGCATATATTGACTACAAAACATGCTCACTAATTATTTATTCATTCATTCCATTTCAAATTTGTCATTGCCATACCGTCTTTCATACACTACCATCTCAGTCACTTATGCCTATACATTCACTGTAACACTTATACCACATCTCTCAGCCGTTCATTCACAATAACCATACATACACATCTGGTATTCATTGAAACTCTGCCATCACTGCCTGTTTAGGGATCTCAGTCAAATCTCAGTCAAACAATGTATCTGTACATTCACAGTCAAAACAGCAATTGCACTTACATCACGCATAATACAGTAACTGTAAAAATTGTGAAAACGGAAATGGTTTGTGGTGACTTCATTCTTACCTGTGACGTTCATAATAACGGTAATAATAATTGCATTTATGTAGCGCATCATTCATTAGTAAATGCTCTATGCGCCTAGGATGGAAAATTGACACTTGAACAGATATGTTTTGAGGGCAGTCTTAAAAGATGTTAGGGAGATGTCTGATTGAGTTCAAGCGGCAGCACATTCCATTTCATTGCTGTACTGAGAGCGAGTGACTTGTTTTCAAAATTGTTTTTGATGTTTGGGATTGTCACAAGCATTTGGTTTTGTGATCTCAGTGAGGACGAGGGCTGATACAGGACAATAACTCTGCGAGGTAGTCATTCCGTTGAGACATTTGTACTTGTCATTACAATAGGTTTGTAGTCAGTTCTTGCGGTGATTGGTAGCCAGTGTAAATCTTTTAGCATTGCAGTAGTGTGATCAGGGACGTTAGACTTTGTTATGATTCTTACAGCAGTGCAGTGTTTTGGAGGGCCTGAAGGCGACGTAGCTGATCTTAGAGAGTTTTGTTTTTGATCCAATAAGCAGGAATTCTGTTTTACTTTCATTACATTTCAATAGGTCTTTAGTCATCCATGTCCATGTTGGTCCATCCATGTCCATGTTATCTGCTATTCTTCCCAGTGGAGTGGAGTGTACACAGAGCACAGCACTGATCCTAGCACGGAACCTTGTGGGACGCCACTATTGAGATTTGCTGGCCTTGATGTTTGCTCTCTGTCGTATCTACCTGTGATCGATCTGTTAGGTAGCAACCATCAGAGAGCAATGCCCTTGACTTTCAGGTCATTTCTGTTCTTGACAGCAGTGCGTGATGGTCAATAGTGTCAAAGGCCGCCGAAAGATCTAGAAGAACCATTGCTGATGCATTTCCTGTATCTGCTTCTGTTAGAATGCCATTGGTGACTTTCATGAGTGCATTTCGGTGGAGTGGTTTGGTCGGTATGCAGACTGATGTTTCTCAAACAGGTTGTGTTACTTCAGTTGTTCAGAGAGGCGGGTATACACAACCTTCTCTAACACCCTAGAGACGAATGGGAGATTAGATACAGGCTTGTAGGTTGTAGTTTTTCAGAGTAGGTAGTTTGGTCCAGGTTACCTTTATTCAGGGAGGGTCTCACCAGAGCTTGTTTAAAGGTTTAAGGCAACTCACCTGATGATATCGAGAGATGAATAATGTTGGTTATTGGAAGGACTAAAACTTCCTGGCATGATTTCACAAGTTGAATTGGTATGCGGTCGTGCTCACAACCCTTATCTGACAGAAACGTAGTAATCTTTTTGATTTCATTGCTTGAGAAAAGTTGTGTTCCATCAAAATGACCGGAAATAGCTGACCTATACTCATCACTTGAACTATACTCATCAAAGGACTTGTAACAGAGTTTGGAGGCGAGTCGATGACACTGTTGGGCTCTGCATCCAGCACCTAGTGACAGTCTTCGGTTTCACCTCGTACAATTGAGAGTTTCGAGTATCAGTTTTCAGTCTTGTTGGCCTTTCCTTGTTGACAGAGAGAAACACTACGAAGTGGTCTGACATTTGCAGAGGTCTTCAACAGTCAGTTCTCGAATGAGTTCTTTGTTTTTGTCTCTGTCACGATTACCCAGTCTAGAATAGACATTGTCAGTTTCCTTCCTGTACTAACGTGGACTATACACGCTAGAATATTGAAGGATTGGTCTTTAGAGAACAAACAAATGACCAAAATGATATCATACGACTAGAAAGGTTTACTCAGTTCTTGCTAATCCAATGACATCACTCACTGCTTTAAAAGACACACACGCACGCACCTAGGCACGCACACTCACACAGTGCTGTACTAACAACTTTGGGGCAGAAAAAAACAACACGAAAATAGTCAATAACACATCCGTTTGTACAAAACTACCTGGTTTTGGAAATCACATGCCCAGTGCAGAACACATTTTCGTCAGTTCCCAGTAACAAACACTCACGTTATCGCATACAGGAGCTTAATATTTACAATGACTGATCCTGGATATCAAAGGAATGATTGGAAAACGCTACATTTCAAGTTTGATATTACTACAATTTAAACCATGTTAATTAGATGCAATCGGGACCCCTCACAAGAAATGTGTTCTCACATAAAATCATACTTATACAATTATTACGTAAGGCGTAATTCACGTAATTCATCAAATTATACATATAGGTGAAGTTTGGTGAATTCACATGTGAATTAACACATTACAGGACACATTCCAAAACTATATAAGTTATACGGCACGGAAAGATTTGCTACAGGAAATGGTTTCGTTACTGTTATTAACCAACGATAGGTTTGCTGAGTGTGATAAATAATAACGATATCATTGCATTTAAATCTCAGTGTCCAGTCAACCACCAAGTAAGTAATTCAATACTTACTACCTCCCACTATGTCCACGCTTACACTGTCAACAAGGCCTGCAAACCTTGTGTTGTAGAGACGGACCTAGTCATAGAGAAAACATATAGAATGAGTATGAGGAACGCGAGGACTATTGTCACGAATGACACAAAGGCGCCTTCGAGTCACTCATCTCTCGGATACGGTTCCGGCAGACTATGTAATAAATCATTCATTTGTTCATTACGGTCTGTTTCATCCAAACTGGATGGTTTAGGTCGACGCTGGTGTTGAGTGAGTGGTTTTGCACGCACACGTATGAATCTCCGAATACCGCTGGGACAAAGAATCCTGACCTCTCACTTGACTGTCGGCAGTAAATCATAACACATATAAATCCAGAGGATAAAGTAGTCGGTAGGATCATGCTTGAACAAATACCATAGTAACCCCCATTGAATTATAGTCAGTACCTTACAAAGACAGTCTCTGTCATTTGCCACTGATATATTCAAAATATTTTCGCGCGGCAATTACAATAAAGTGTGAGGGCAGAAACAATTTCAACACTGTTTTCAAATCTGCAAGTCTGATATAATGCATTGTTTGACAATATCGCAATACACTCCAGGCGAATTTGCGCACTGGATACTTCTCGAAAGCTAATGTGGAGATCATGACAAGCCTCATAACGAGAGACGATAGAGCAGGCTGTGTTAGGAAAAGCAAGACTTATGGATCTCAACTTCTTTGTTGTGAATAACACGATATTTATACTTGCTCCTTCATGAAGTCGTTCATCAGGAGCATGCATGCGCTCCGAAAAGCTTAGTGTTATTCACAATAGATAAGTATACATCCATTAATCTCCCTTTTCTTATGCATTCCACTTCTAAATGCTTTTCATGCGAGGCCTAAATTTTGGAAAGACCGTGTTTAATAGACAAGAACAAATATGAGGTTTCCCCGCGCATTTGTTAGAGGAGATAACGTCTGTAAAAATTTGTGCTTGAACAATAGTTAGTTGTCAAGAATTTATTACCGTCAACTGTAAGGAATATATGGTGGACTTTGTTCTGTTTAGAACGTTTAGTTGTCATCTGGAATGTTCCAAAACAATCATAATCTATTCCATTTGACTGCCTTGTACACACAAGTATATACATTTCTGAAGTTAGTGAGAGAGTGAAAGTACATCCGAAATGAACCTCTCACATTGTACCCAGGGGGGGAATCGGACCCGGCTCTTCGGCGTGACGAGCACCGCATAGGCTACCCCCGTCCTATAGTCTTCGGGATGACGTTTGCTGCCAAACGAGGGGGCAAGAACGTACTTCTGCTATCTCTTATTAATTGTAAACCAGCGGGTGTTTGCAGATCATCTTTTTGATTCTAGATATTAAGATTGGGCATGTTTTGGATGCTTGACCACTGATGTGGCTAATCAGTGTTACATTAATAGACCATGTTTCTGTCTTCACCGAGTTTCACTGCTCAGTCAACGTTTGTTTTCAGTGTGGCTGCATGGCAAAAAATGAATGTGTTTTCTTTGGTGAAAATCAACCCATGCATTTTTTTATTTATAGGTACATTGTGTCTCAGGTATTCATATTTACTGGTGGCGTTAACACCGGACAGACGGCAAAGGACAACCAGGTGATAGCATAAGCTAACTTGATTTACAGCAAGGTCAGATCATCTTTTCATTTTCGCGGCTTACAACCTCTTATCTTTATAGCCAAACTGTGATTGTGAATCCGGTTCACTCTTTGGAAGGATTCATGTCTTTTACCGTTACACTGATTGATATTTCCTTACGAACATATTAATCGCATTCATAATGGGTATAATGATATTTTCGTGCCTCGTGTCTCAACTTACCTCGAAGACATACTTGAATTCTGTAGTTACGGTCACCTTCACATTCCACGTGCAGTCGCCATTATTGGTATAGTTCTTATTCCCTCTTACAGGCTCCACGTAAATCGACTGTTGCTGGTAAACAAATATAACGACAGATGGAAACAGATTTGTATTGAGCTCATATGGAAGGATATGACACGCGAACAAGCTTACACTAGCAGATATGATAAATACGTGTTACGTACATAGTATCCCAGACAAATTAATGTGGCGTCAGTCATACTGTCAATCAGCAATGGCCAGTGACTGTCGCAGATATCATTATGCACAGTGTAATAAAACTTTAATAAAGCAGTTTATAACTTTGACTACACGACACCATTTAGAAAGTGGTCAAATGTAACAGATGCTACATTTGGGAATCTAATACTTTTGTTGGGATACGTTCCATCCGGGATTCGAACCCACACCAATCAGAGTCAGGCACTTAATCGCCAACACACAGTCATTCGCCTAATCCGTCCAACCACCGCGATTTCAAGGATGGGACTTGAACCAACAAAAGTCCTAGAATCTGTACTTAACTAAGAAAGAGTAACCCCAGATATAACATATGTTATGAGCTTGTAACTTGATTGCAGCGTAAGTATAATTATTTTTACCCTCTTAGTAATACGGATAAAAATGAACGAGTTTATTTCCCCGCCGCTTTGAATGAAAAATATTGCAGGTTAAATATTACCATGCTTAAATAACTTCAAACATGTCTTTGGTTTATATAACACATTTAAGACTAAAATGTGTTAAGGGAATATATGTGTTTACAGATTAAAACAACAACCCCCAAAACTCCATAGTCAGTTATGAACGTGTCGCATTCAGGGTGAAGTTGCTCTATTTAGTCTTACTGTGGTGCTGAATAATTCCAAGCTCTGAAATGAGTCACTGATCGTAGTTAGAAATAATGCTAAGTGCAACAATCACTGCCAAAGAGAAGTGCTCAGATAATTCAACTTACGTTTGTGAAATAATTCAGATTGGCGTTAACTATCTCTCCATTTCTACCATCCTTCTGATTGGGACACTTCCACGACACTTGTACCTCGTTGAACACACCAAGAACCTTCACGACTTTCAGTCCCAACACATGCGTCGGCCCTGGGGATATATTCAGAACATCTTTGAGACTATTGAAAAAACGAATAGAAACTAAAAGAGGAAGCAAACAATCTTTCACACATACACACACACACACACACACACACACACACACACACACACACACACACACACACACACACACACACACACACACTTTAATATTAAGACATACAATTCGCTCACCATGTATAGTAAAATAGTATAGTAAAGTATCTTTTCGCCCTGAACTATATTATGGTTAAAGCACGAGGACGCTTGAGCTTGAATCAAAAGTTCAGTGCGAAAGTTTCCGAGATGACAAGTTATCCTTTCTAACGATATTTCTATTAATCTAAGGCAGAAAACAAACGTGTCGGTGACCTAAATTCCGATCCTCGCGCGGGGTTAACTGCCACCATACGTTAAGACGAAAGTTACTAGAAAAACAAATGATAAACAGTTTGGTGACGGTATACGTTCGGGTGCTATAACTTCTCCATAATTATTTTAATTACATCCGTGATTAACGTAAACCACATGGGGCAATATTAACGTCGCAGTTCTAAGATCAACGTAAGATTAGTAGAAGTACATCCAGATGAAGCTGACCAGTCAAGCGACATTCCACGATTGCATTGCACGATTGTAGGAGTGAATTTAGTTTTATACTGCACTCATCAATACTCCAACTATATGGTTGCTGTCTGTAAATAGTTGAGCCTGGACCAGACAATCGTGTGGCCAACAGCATGTGTATCTATCTGCGCAATCCGGAACCGATGACATATGTCAACCAAGTCAGTGATCCTGACCACCCGATCCCGTTAGTAGCGTCTCATGACAAGCATAGTCTCCTTTTGTGGCAAGCATGGGTTGCTGAAGACCTATTCTACCCCGGACCTTCACGGGTCAGTTTACTGTAGAAGGCTGTAAGAGGCGATGACAAATGACGTGCATCGCAACGTCGGTTACATTATGATGTAGTGCAAAAGGATTCGAAGCAACATCGAAGCAACTTAGAAGCATCATCTAGTATCTCTCTTTGTCTTTGAGAGAGAGAGAGAGAGAGAGAGAGAGAGAGAGAGAGAGAGAGAGAGAGAGAGAGAGATTTCGTATGTATTTAATTACAGTCAGACATTGTGAACTCAGACATTTCGTGAAGTGACTAAAAACACAAAACATTTTGTGTAATGGGTAAGAGTATCGGCCATTTCGCGTCATTTTGTGTAACAGCAGTGTGTGTCTAATCTTATGTATAAATATCAAATGAAATAGATCCCGCTAATCAGTAAATATTAATGATCTTTGTCTTCGTACCTGATTCCATCGTCCTCTCAGGGCCGCTCCTGACAATGGCTGAAGCACCTTCGCTTGTTTGAGCTACTATATCAAACTTGTAAAACCAATAGCTGGACAAATTTGTAATCGTATACGTGTTGGTTTCCCACCCTGAAACATAATTTCACATTATTATCCTGTATTACAAGATCATGTATCACAATATTTCAACAAACAAGTGAAGGGACAAATGTTCTACAGGAGAATGTTGCCTCTATTACATCTTTGACATTGTGTCATACAAAAATAATGTTTTACATTTTAAACATTTAAATGAATTTTCTACTTATTATGGATTTAATCTCAACATTACTGCACTTGGCTCTCCATAATATGTCTTTAAGCTATAACAAAAAAATGTTTTAATCGTCCAAAAACTGGCCGTAATCATGAAATTTGGGGATCTAGTCATCTAGATCTGAGTGCATACACGCAATCTTTTTCATGGGAACAACAATGGCACCATGTCAGGAAGACGAGTATTCTCTTGACGTCAAAATATTATCAAAAGGGGTTTAAAAGTGTTTCTGACAAGCATTTATGAGAAATTATGCATTTTAAAACATCCTTAAAAGTAATTACAACAAGGAAAATATGAATGTAGTGTCTAGAGATGTGTCTCAGATTCCATATTTTACTGACCTGTTCGTTCACCTGAAGTCTGAAGGGACGCAGAGCGATCTGTTTATGTTACATGATAATGAGGCTCACCTGTAGCTGCACTAATCAACAACAAAAGATATGTCACTTTGGCTGAACCTGTATATGGAATAACCCTGGCTATGGTGCACAGCTTTTACATTCTTCGATGCCCTGTAAGGTGGAGCTTCGCGCAGCGTAACGAGAATAGCGCGGAAGAAAGGCAAAACCTGTAGAAATTGCAGTCCCCATAACATGCAAATTTCCGCGGAGGAACATCCGATCTATACCTAAATTTTTGATAACGTTAACCGGTGGCTAGTAAGTGCATGAAGTACTACCTGCAGTTGCAAAGTCTTTTCATTGTAGTTTGTAAGCTTGAACCGCCTGTGTGACTACGACAAATAGAACGGGTAATGCAAATAAGCACTTTGTACAGCAATTTGATCACTTGGCTGTTTACAAGACGCCAAGGCACAATCTTCTAATTGAAAGAAACTTGTAATTTGTTTGTGTGCCGTTATATTTATATGTACATACGCAATTTCGACCAGTCACATTTAATGGAGATGATTTGCTGCGATACGTAGCTGTCTTAGCAACCGGGATTCCGAGGGAAACCTCAGTATGTCGGTATCACGTAAATCAATAAATGGAACACTGCTTGAAGACAGATTGATATGTTTAAGATAAATACTTCTGTATCTGATTCTAAGACCGTAAACCACCTCTGTGGTGCGTAACTACAGAATGATCCCTTGAAGAATCTCTTCACGCTTGTAGGGGAAGTGGAATAGTCTAGTGGCTAATACGTTCGGTCGTCAAGCGAAAGATCCGGATTGATCCAACACGCTGGAACATTGTGTGAAGCCAGTTTTGAGCCACTGGGTGATCTTGCTGAACATTGCAAAGCGGCGGAAAAGTAAACTTCCTTCACACTTGTAACGTCCCTTTCTGTTACACCAGTACAACAACGGATTTTTCTTTGATAATACAACAAAATGGGAGTAAAATTATCTCTCTATCATACAATTTAATTCTGATGTAAATGGCAGTTTTGGGCGAGTTGTCATTAACTAAATTGCAGAAAGCATGTCTGGAGGCAAAACACGAGGATAAGGTCCGTTTATCCTTGAGTGTTAGGCAGATTTGTGAACGAGGAACAGAGTTTCAAAGGAAACGCTGGATCTGTATTCACCACAAGTAATGAGTTTTCAGTATGTATTCATCATTTCTGTGTGTACGGATTATTTACGTTATCTGGCATCGATAAGACTGTAATGTATATGATAATATGTGTAAATAAGACAGATGGCACCAACACACCTGTAATTGGTATTATGTTAAAGGTGTTGTAACCCCCGTTTTCCTGTTTTTCGTACACAGTTATGTCGTATTGAGTCACACCAGGTCGGGGTTGAGGAGGATCCCATGTCAGAGTTATCTCGCTGGATGACTTGCTCTCTGCCGTGAAGTTCGTAGGGTCACCAGCGCCTGAAATTCAGTCGTTATGTATGTAATATATACTGTGGGACTCATATATGATACATCTAATCAAGTTTGCAATATGTTCAAACCGCTATGAAACTGTTACCGAGGTGTGTGTGTGTGTGTGTGTGTGTGTGTGCGTGCGTGCGTGCATGCATGGGTGTGTGGGAGGGTGTTTGTGTGTGTTGATAATGTCTATATAGTCTAAGACAAATTAGGAAGTTTATAGGTAGATAATACTTTTAAAATTTCACTTAGGCTTTAGGTAAAGTAGATTGCTGTATAACTAGAAGGTATATATTCTGAGGAACAAAAGGAATGTCGCACAGATAGCGGTTTCTAAAAGCACACACTTTTTTTCACTCTAAATTGCAAACAAAACGGAGGATTGCGTTCAAACTTGACAATATCATTATGGTTAACACATTATCGGGAATCACATATAGAATCCACACTAACAAAATCCCCCAAAATGGTACTATTTTGATACCCTAAAGTCAGTATATTGAGTGTGGATTACATGGGCATGCATCGTCTGTACATGGAATGAATTAACCGGTTGATGAAGGGCATTGGCGAGATGACTGATCGAGTCCAGCCGCAGTTGTCGGCCTTGGTTGGAGGTCATTCAGTCTTCTTTGAATCTCGTCCCAAAGGTGTTTCTTTGGACTTCAATTTAAACTGAGTGCAGGGTTTAGATGTCAGGTTGTCTTGACAAAGAGACAAATATTACTCTGGCAGTGTAGGCACGAGTGTTGTTTGCTGGAAGATATGCTTTCTGTAACGTCCAAAATATTAACTTGGTCAATATAGCTCATCCTGCACCAACATTCTGGAACACCACGGTGTCAGATTACTGGTTCAGACCGATTACACCCCACACCATGATGCTTGGACCATCCCACGAGTCTCCTTCAACAATACATAGATTGAAAAACAGTTCCCCCGTGCCTTCATTTATATTTCCACTCTGCCATCGACTGTTGAATCACAAAATCAGCTTTCATGAGATAAAAACACAGTTTTCCATTGTAGATAACGTCAATTTCGATAATGAGGTGCCCATTGCAGTCCGTTTGGGCGGTGAAGAGCGTTGTGGTCTGTAACAGTAGAGGTTTCTTCCACGCAAACGTCGACGCACTGTATCGACACCGAGTCGCAATGTTGTGGCGTGAGTCCCAATGGTTTGGCGTGCTGTTTCCATTGCTGTGGGGAGGCGTTCCTGCAGATGGTTGCGCACAATCTGTCGGTCTTTACATTGTGGCATACTGAAGGTCACCCACGACGTGGGAGGTCTTGGATACTGTTAGTAACCTGAAAACCCTCTTGCAGTCGGTAGGTCATCTTCACGTGAACATTGATATAATTACCTACCCTCCGTGCATTCTGGAAAACTTACTATCGTCCACATAATTGATTCCTCGGATCTCGTAAGCTATGGCATGATGATTGTGTCAAAACAATAAAACATTTTATTGGTAGCGTTGTTACGGCATGCGCGTGCATTTTCATTTTCACGAACCTTTTACCATGTCTACCTTTTGGAATTTGCCGGATCAGTATATATGCTTAATCATCAGAAAACATGCTGATGTTGGTAATACCCGTCAGTTTGGATTGAAACATATGATAACAAAACAGTACAATCATACTATAATCACCATCTTGTTACATCAAAACCTGGCATTTGGTTTTGAAATGCAAAGTTTCTTTTGTGGTTATATATTATTACACTATTTGTCTCACCTTCCATGGAGGTGTTTATGTTAACTTGGCCGGGTCTTCCGCGTCCTTTTTCATTGACAGCTACTACGTCAATGGAATACGCTGTATCTGGGTTCAGGCCTGTTATGTTGTACTGTATGACGTGGGCGGTGTTTTCAATGTCAGCTTGGGTTATCGCCACAGTCATGTTTGTTTGACATTCGATCGCCGTCTCTGTCTGCGAAAACGACAATACCTACACAACTGACATATCAGAATTTAGCTGAGACCGTGTGTGCTGTCAACGTTGTAGAATCCGATGTATGTTTGTTTATGGTTTGAGCAATGAAGAATGAAGGAAAACAATCATTATTGGAACTGTGCATGCATTTCACACTAAATACTCACATTTGGGATATCGAAAGAAATAAAAAAGGGAAGGAAGGGGGTACATATTCTGTGGAGGTTGATGTTCACAGAGATCATTCTACAAAGAATGATGCGTGATAGAGTGGTCTAAGATCATTGGTGGAAAGACGTCACACATATCTTACAGGCCTTTCCTTTTAACTACTGACACAGGCATGATGACACCACCTTTGCATCACTGGTATGGCCATTCATTTTGTCGCTCTACTCTATGATGTCTTCACTAAGCAGAACACATTATTTGATAAGGCAATGTGTATTATTTGAAACACGCATGTGTTGTTTGAAGTGTGGAACATTTATTTATCATGTGATGGGCGGATCTAAATAAAGTAGAAATCAACAGATATTTGTACTTACAACGTTTACCATATCTCTGTTACATTCAGTGCAGTTGATAATAGTCCGTTTTACACAGACTGGGTGAGTCCTCACGTCGACAATGTATTCATAGATATAGCCGTTCGGTTTGAGTGGTCTGTTCCATTCCACGGCGACAGAACGGGACGTGTTGTCGAACAACTTCAGATTGTTAACTTTTTCGGCACCTGTGGGCAAAATTAGTACTGTTTCTGTGGAAATCTATGATTTACTTTATGTAAGTCTAGAACAGTATAAAACTGTTCGGCGATATCATGATATTGTTACAGATGTCGTATGATTTCGATATGCTTATCGTACTGTTTATAAACAAATCTTATTGCTTCTGCTCTTATCGTACTTTTTTTGAACAAATGTATTTGGCATTTCACCAAATGGTAACTACCACATCCACATATACATTTAATTGTGTAATTTTGAAGATCTGATACTCACGAGCTGCCAGAACATGTATCACAGTAGTATAGGGTGAACTCTCGATGTTCCCACTCTGTGTTACTATGTTCAGGTCGTACGATACAGTTGAGACAACACCAGTGAAGACGACAGAGATGAGGCCCTGCCCAGTGTTGGCAGGTTGATGTTGTTGGCTGTATCGATCTCCATCCCGCCCTCTGAGTGACACAAGATACCTGTCTGCATCCCCTGCAGCCTTGGGGAACACAATGGTGATGTTTGGAGCGGCCCTGTAGGTTTGCATGTCCAGGCCCAATACAGAAGCCGGGGCTGTAATGACGACAGTGTTCTTGTGATGACATTTGTGTCATCAGTCACTTGATAGGTAATAACTAAATCTTGATGTGATGATGTCAGTATTATAGATCTATGATCACTATATGATTTCACCATATATGACCATATCTTTAGAAACGTTATATTGTAACTCTTTTGAGCATTTAGTCTCCTCCTAGAGTTTACCACCGACCCGCCCACTACATGTCTATGCAGTCCATATGTTTACCGTTCTACTCCTTATGTACCGTTTCCCGCTGGTGACACGGATATCACATTTAAAACAGTTCCATTATGACGTCAGACACAGAGATCGAAGGGCAGGTAACTCTAACGTGTTAAAAACGGACGCAGGAAATACTGTATTTGTCGTTGTGTTTTGCAATCGTCTGCTGTCCACTATCAGCGTCCTACTTGTAATGAAACAAGTGACAAAGACTGTATATAATGGGTGAAGTCTCTAAAATCACGAGTAACTCTGACGGAATAGCGGGACATAAAGAAAGCTTTCTACACTTTGAGTCAGTTTTGAAACGACTGCCTGATCCAGCACTTTTTGAATATGTTATGACCTGTCCGAATTATGGTGCAAAAGATTTTTAAATAAGGTTCGGTGTTTAGAATAGATGCATGACTGCAGTTTTCGTTATGTTTTTGGCATGATGTAATCTATCAAAATACACAGTCCTCAAGACACAGTGTTAGCTGCTTAATGTAAAATCATAACATGGTTACTGGCGTTCACCTTTATCCATATGTACACAATTTGTGAGGTGAGGTCATATTGAAATACTTGTAGTTACTGTGTATAGAATACATACATGCACTAACCGACACTCTTGTAAGGTCCAGTGTAGTGTCATAACCTCATCAGCCATATAAGAAGACTATATTTATGTTGAGAAATTAAAACTGCCATCTTGATTTTATTCAAATACTCATTTACCGAATAGAATAATAAAAAATTTGGTTGGTGGATTTTACTCTCCACAAAACCAGTAAACAGACTGTCGTATCATTGGGGTGTCTGGGTAAGACTTGGTCCTGAATACCGATTTACAGTGCTGGGCAACAAACACGTCTCCCTTTGTAATTTACATGCACATCTAATTAACAGGCTTATGCCGATTTTGCTGATCCATTCGCGAACTACATACATTCACAGATTCAATAAACTGTGTAGACTGTATGAACATCAGTGAGTGGGTGAGGAGCGATTTAACATCATATCGGCAATATATCAGCCTTATCGTGACTAATTCAAGTTGTAGATCAAACCTTAATTATAAACATCTGTAAACGAAGGACAATAAAACAACTATATTATCACATATAAATATGTAAAACTAGTAATACATCTAAAACAGTTTAACTATAGAAGACAATATGAAACCAGCCTGTAGATCGCCAATATGTGACTGTCGATCATCATAGTGTGAACATGAGAACACTGTGTGGTATGTCAACAGTGTAACTGGTTTTGCTCATCCAAAACTGCTCTAACATTATCTATATTCTAACCCACACTTCAAAATCAAGATTATCGTTTCGAGTTGAAAAGAATACATCTCTTCTGAAAGTACATACAGTTTAGGATGACATGGTGATAGTAATTATTAGCAAATTATTACATTTTGTACATTCTGTTGATATTCTGGTACCTGCAATGTGCAGACCTGTGCCAGTTACAATCGGACACCTGACTTGACGGACAATATTCATAGACATACATGTAAATTCAGTGTGGCATCAAAAGGTTTCAATGTTATAATTTTTGTAAGATCCAAGTAAACTTTTGCTCATCTGTGAGGAATCATCTTACATACAATTATATGTTTCTGTTTAATTTTGCTTTGCTTATTTATAGAATGGCAACAATTTAATCAACTTATGTACAGTGCCGTGAACTATAAAATTCGGCCTATGGGATTGTGCATTGTGGAACTATACGTAAGTTGATAAACGTAATATCATTAGTTAAATAGTGGTCGGAAAAGTAAACTGCAATTGTATACACACAGCAGAGTTGATTCCACATTTGCCTGTCAAAGTTTACAAAGATCCATCATAAATTCATTTCATGAAAATTATTTATGCTACACTGAAATAAGCACATGGAAATTACATCAAGTGGCCGAAAATAACTGGCACGAGTCTGCAGATATCGCTTGATCTCACACATGCGACAGTTACGGTGGGAGACAGTTGGCACAAGGATAAATAAATGAACCCTATATCGTTATGTAACTAAAGCTTCTTTTTCCGTTCGGCAAATTACATTCGGTGTCTTTCTCACTTTGTGAATGAGAAGAAAATCCGTCTTGTGGTTTTGATCGGCCTGAGATATTTTTAAGACATTGCTTTTGTACATGCTTTGTAATGGCAAATGCCTTCCTTATAAAACCAGTTTCATACTTGTGCCAGATTCAAGTCATTCCGTGCGTAAGTGGGCTTTTTGATAAAGACTGAATAAGAACAAGAGGATTGTGTTTGTTGGATCTACTGTTGAGATCATTGCTTGACAGTTATTGTGGCAGTGAATATGATACTTTTGTTTCGTTGTGGTCAATTGTCACTTACATTTTATGCTGGTGTAAATACACTCCGTTAATTACGGCATCATTGTCAACCAAATGCAAACGAACAGAAGAACGCTAAAGTGTCCAGTACATACTTGTTCGGTTTGGAGCTGCAGATAGGGTATCAGTCATCTCATCTCGTCCTTGTAGGTAGGTAACCCTTGTCTTCACGGTCACATTGTACAGTCTCCCTGGCGTCAGACCTGTGATGGGCGTGGTCATGATGTCTCTCCCGACACTGATTGGATTAATGTCCTTAGGTGTGAACGAGACCAAGTACCCCATAACGACGTTGTTAGATGGAGCTGTCCAGGTTACTGTCATAGTAGTTTTGTACGTCGGCCGTCACAGTGGTAGGCTTGAGTTGGTTGACTGAATTGACACGAACAGAAACGAAACACATCAATACAGGAAACATCTTTCATGAATGAGAACTTGGTGGATTCCATCACTGTATATTAGGCAGGGAGAGACTGTGAGACGAGCATATTTTCAACATTGTCACACCAAGTGATGGAGGTGAGAAATGCAAATGTCTGACTGATTTCACACATGATAGACAATATCTAATACAAAGTATCCCATTCTTATCAGCATCGGTAACATTTCTAGTGCCCATATCATGCCGATATATGCTTGTGTAATGGAAACATTCAAGCAATTTGTGTAGCTGTTACAACAGTAACATATGCAGTTAGTGAGGTTTGAGAAATGGACTTATTGCGGAAATATCGCTATTACATGTTGTTTCCACAACAAAAAAGTCGTTATTACGCAATTCGATCACTGTGAGGGTGAATGAAAAATATTCACACTGCTCTAGTATTGTAGACTGACGATGTCACAATGTCTGGAGTCGTGATTATTATGCGTGTTTATCGTATCATTTACTTTTAGATGTTCCGACGGGGGTCGATTGAATATTGTTACTTCATATATAACTTAGCCATGTTCGTCCAGAAAACTGCAATATAAGTTGATGAAAGTACTGAGTGACATCGGTCGATTTTCGACTAAGAGAGAAACATCCGATCATGGACAATAAAATGACCGAAATATGCTGAAGGTAGCTCCTGGCATGGCATACCCATTTCGGGACCATGACGCTAAAGGGTTTGACGAATGTACATGAAGATAATAATTCGTCCTGAGGTTAACATGGAGGGCTAACTACCCCATAAGACCTGAATGGACGGTGGACAAGCATTTATCATACCTAGCTGCATATTGCAGGTGCAACATACACATACATGCTCTCATCAGATTCGGTCAGAATACTACTGTGCCGAATTAGAAATGAGCCAGTCAGAATCCGAAATTCACGTGTAAGGCTCCATAGACATCCATATAAACCACTTACTGCTGACACAGGCTGTACTTCGGTAGAATCACGGATCACAGCGACATCTACCGCTGTAACAGTTGGCACTGGCATCGTAACACAGACCTTGTTGTGTGCAGGCTTCGTTGTAGCCAATCCCTGAAAACATTGAGTGTAAGTCTGCAGAGATAGCCGGTAATATGGCGTAATAGTGATGAAAGAATAGAAAAGATATTTTCGTTATGAATGTGACATTGATGAAGTATATATCAACGTTTCTTGAAGACAAAGGACTCGAGACGTTTGTGAAACCAACACGTAATTAATCAGTTCGTATGGCTTATTAGCAGAATAAAAGTCACATATGTAATCATATACATTGGAACCGACATCCGATACATTGTCTACTGAGGACTTGATTTATTCCCCGCATCTATGCCATGTAAAGATTTTCTACCAACATGGCATTAACATGGCTGAAGTTGACACAATTTCCAGATTTAGTATATACAGCTACTAGTTTGATCACATACTCAAGTTGATGTCCATAGATTTCCGCATTGTGTCTTAACATAGGTGAATTAACTTACCTTGTAGGTATTCCTAATGATCATGGATATAGTTCGTGTCGCTGAAGGTTTATACAGTTTTCAGTAACACGTACTAGAAACATTCAGATAATGCAGCGTTCACGCTTACTGTGTCACGACATAAGCACGTGTTTGTCAGTGGGTGTCTGTAGGTAATGATATCTAGTGACACCCCTAACCTGACACTGACATAAACACATGCAAGAACAAGGTAAGTGTTAACTTTTCACTGTGAACTCTGGTAAAACAACGTCTGAACAGGAGTGGCGTGACAACAACAGCCGCTAAATAAACATTATGTAGTTCCGATCCCTATTCAACACCAGAAGCATTTAGCCCAGGATCAGACCGGGAGGAAAACGAGATAATACATGTTTAAAGCAAAAGCGGACATACTCCAGTGATGCTGTATGTTAGAATGAAATAATGATTGGAATATAAGATGGAAATCGGTGAACTTAGTGTTCTTTTGAACATATTCATATTCATATTCACCAAACGCATAACGGTATACCTCAGTATTGTTGGGTGTACTTGTATTTGTCTCCCTTCATTCTGTTTGTGTGATTTATAAAACTTTACATATAAATTGTAATGTAATGTAATGAATAATTGATATAGTTCAGTGTTACATACATGTTAAGGTACACCACAAAGTAAGACTTTAATACAATATCTTGCTTAAGTCAACATCGTGATGAACTAGTTGCAGGTATAAAATGAAGACTGCAATAGAAATAATTAAATATGAGCGAGGACAACAGATGCCATATGTGCATATGTACACTTGCTCAAAGGTTAAAAAGTTACAGCTACCATAATTAAGCAACTACATATGATGTGAGTTGCAATGCTAAAACATTCACCTGAACCTCTAATTATAAAACAGAACAACAAAAAGAGATCACACCAAAAACACTAAAACTCAGTGTTACAGTTTTGATTTTCTTCAGATGGCTACGTTAACGATTGGTTTTTAAGACGCGTACGTGAATGACATTTCACCAATAAATTGTCGCAAACAGAATTCCGGAAATCAAAAGGATTTCCTATTGACTTTTACGTAATACTGGCACAACTGTCAGGTTGTGAATACAAGAAGCCTTTAAGTCAGTAGTTATGTCTTTGTGGGGTAATACTAGATGATAGAACTACTGGAGTGAGTGAAACCCCTCGGCCCGATTTCCATACCAATGTGCATAGGTTTTGAGTATTTCTGATATGCAAAAAAAGCACATACAAGTCTTGAAGTAATAAACTTAATAACGAATCAAGTTGAGACAATAATGACAGGGAAAAGTGTAACTTAGGTACTTGTTGTAAATGTCTTTGGGTCCGAGGTAATCGTCTGACTCCTGCCGTACTGTGTGATTGTGTGTCGAACTGTGACGGTGTATGTTGTTCCTGGAGACAGGGACCGGATATCGTAGTTCTTCTGGTTTGCAGGAACAGATGGTGGAGATGCTGGAGTTCCTGGAGACCACGTTACTGTATAGGTGGATGTGTACCCTCCGGTGGCATCGGTATTGGTCCAGCTGATGTAAGTATTAGTTGTTCCTGTAGATGGTGGATCTGTGATGACTGGTTTTAGTGGACGAACTGAAAATAATTATGTTTACATCACTGACAAAAATGCCCACACTATCATGACGGACAATGATACACTAATGCTCCAAAGTATGTAAATATATTTCATAGTAAAAAGGCGAATATTACTGAATGTGTCATTATTTTGTATGAATTATGTTTTGAAAAGTACTTGTATATTGGCTAACGGCCATAAACATGAATAAACACACACACATGACTGGACATTCACTTTCAACAATGGTATGAATGATAAATGTATTCTCAGTCCCCTGTCACATATATTATTGCACCTACATCGTCATGAGTATTTTCCTGACTCTTATAATCTCTGATCCCTTGACAGCACGTTTTGCAGGTGCCTCAACCAAAAGACATGGCATTACGAACGTAATTCACCTACAGAGGACCGTCTTTTATTCATTTGGGAATTTTGTCATTGGCGTGTTAAATAAACAAAGATGTGAAAGCAACATAAAGAAATGTTATAAAGATGAAATACACGTTTATCCCCCAAAAAGTCCAATTTAAGGAAATATTGTAAAAGGATACCCGGTGTTGTCTATCCTTATAAACGGGTAACATTTTTTTATATCACATGGATGCATCCCTAAAACCTGAAAACCCAACAACACTCACAGGGTCATCCATATATCTGTGGCCTATTTTGAATACTCCCACAGATGTCTTTTACTATTATACTGTACTATTATTCACATACGACAACATTCATGCACAAAGAATTCACTGAACATGGCTGCTTCATCGATAACATAACATAATATAACATCCTCTTACTGCATTTAGCATCACACTATTTTAACAGGCCTACTAAGACGCATGCGCCGTCAAGCATACAGCATTACAAAGATGCACTGCATTTAAAAAAAACAAACGAAACTGCAGTAGATAATGTTAAAACAGACGCCAAAACACACACAAATATAGCGTGCATGCAAATGTAGTAAAATATTTAAAGAGCATTAACTTCTACGAGTAGTGATATAGATATAATCTAAAGAAAACATGACAAATCTTCTCATCTCATTGTTCTCATCGTTCTTGCGTCAAATCTTCAAACAAAAGGCGTCAGTGCAAAAGTATCCTTAGAGGTCCTGATTATTCTCAGACACGGATTCCATTTGATGTACAGTAAAAAATAGCTGTCAAACATTATGAGTGTACCGCTGAAAACAAGTAATGACATCAAGTACTTATTGACCCTCACATTAGCACTCGTCATTCACATAATGTTCCTGCAATGGTATGTTTTTATTAGAGGTGGGTATTGCAGAAAATGTTCATATTGCGATATATTGCAGTGTAAAAGCATATACGGAAATATGTATTGCAATATATTGCAAGAATATTTTAAGGAAAAACAACTGCTTCTGATCGATACATGCTTGATTTGTAAAGTAAAAACACAAAACAATCACCAAGCTTGATCAAGCTTTAACAAAACCTTTGATTCATGACAAAATATTATATACATGTAAATAATATTTGACACAAATGTAACAGGAAAAAGAACAATTTAATATCAACACAGTGGTTACGTATTTGAACTAGTTTCTGTACTCTCACGAAAGCCCCGAGAATTTAGATAGCAACTTGATCTATCAGATATCAATGGTCATTAATTGATAGAAGTGTCTATTTTACAACAAACGCATAACAAAAACGGAAATTTCCGAAGATTTCCGAGTGTTACGAATTTTTCCGAATGCATGTCAGAATACCGCTTTTCCCTCAGCGTACCGCAATGCGTATCGTTTTCGCGTCTGGACCGGTAAATACAGGTACACCGGTTATATTGCACTTCCTTATCATTTATAGCCATGCAGCACCATTGTCATCCTTCTACGCTGGCCTGTAAACAAACCAGACAATCAAGTGATCGATGTTGTCTAGAAATGTTGATATCCCGATACATACGTACATACATACCATACACACACACAACACACACACACACACACACACACACACACACACACACACACACACACACACACACTCACACACACTCACACACACACACACACACACACACACACACCATTTTCAACACCAGCATGTGCATTGATATTTCTTGTCAGCTCGCTATTGTCATGACATCGTGAACATAAAACATCCGGTAGCCATTGCCGAGGTCAGTGTCGAAGCGTGGAGTAGCAGACCCAGTGAACCATGTGGTTGTGAGTTGTACTGGGCCCACGTGAACATTAGGTCTCTTACATATGGGGAAATATAGAGAGCAACATGTGGTGAAATATAGGACCACTATAAAGTAACACGGAAATACAATGTTTACTCATAGAAATGTATCAACAGTCTCCGGAAACGTTGCGACAATGAGGGACATCAACATAATGTTTATGAAAAAGAACCGCATCTTTTGTTAGAGAGTCTGAAGTCTGGACTAACTCAGAAACATATATAGCTTGTCTTATCCAAGGGACACAACTCTTCCTCGCGAATTACGGCACCTTAGGCAAGTGGAAATTGAAGACGTGTGCATGGCAACAGACATATTATAAGTGACTTGCGGTGACACTGAACGCACTCGGAATCCTGTTCAACGCACCTGTATTTTGTTAAGACTGACTTGGGTTTGAGACTCACAAGGGGGCGCTCTGTGAAGCCCATTTGTACTAAAAGCACTCTAAAACCATACGCCCACACTCACTCCAAACGAGAGAGAGGATCGTAGACACCCACTCAAGTACCCGTTCATGACACACGTGCGGGTATAGAGCAAAGAGAGAAAAGGTGTCCCACACGTGCGGGTATAGAGCAAAGAGAGAAAAGGTGTCCCGGACTTGCCAGGGGAAACAGTTCGCTACTTTTGCGACATTCGATTAACTTAGCCGTTCTCACCCCTGAACCGGGTGACAAGACTACTGAAATTTCTCCTTTTGTCAGTGTCACTAACATTCCAAATTGTTCTTCACATACAAAATATAAGTGTCGGGAAAGTGAGATTAGGTTGACGCCGCTATTAGCAATATTCCATCAATATCACAACGGTGAACACATTAAAAGGTCTTCACTCATTGTGCCCATGTGGGAAATCGAACCCGGTGTTCAGCACAACGAGTGAACAACTTAACATCTAGGCTACCCAACTGTCCAACAATAAGAAACATATTTTGTAGGACATTAATAATGGTGTTCACGCATACTTGCTGTGATTTTGTGAAGTACCTGAGCAGATATCATTTGATAATAAAAACTACGAGAATCCTGCTACTGACATTTGACATGCATGTCAGATGAAAAGATGCGCAGCATATTAGGTGCTGCTCACATTTGTAATTCAGTCTTCGTTCCCTGCAAAACCTATTTAATTACATACACTTACATGGAACATTTATAGATGTCAACAACTAAAAGTAAGAACTCAACCATCTCCAACTTACTGTTCGTACACGGTACTGATGATGATGGCTTATACATCGTATCTTTACAAAGGCACTTCGTGTTTGGCCCTGTTGTCGGTATACACTCAATGCTGGGGTCTGTAGTGCTGTCACACAAGAGTTGATTATTGCAGTCACCACCAAAGACTTGTTCTGAAAGTAACATGATGGCAGTACAAAACGACCTGACACATAGGGTGCGCGGTGAACGCTCGTTAAACAGGTATTAAACAAACTAATGGAAGAAGTGAATTTGTTTGTACTTTGAACTGTGATAGATTTCTAGGACATTTATCCCCTTGGTAAAACCCCTGAACGTAATTATAGCTCAGACAAACGCAGAAACGTCGTCGTGCCTAACACGAAGTCATGGTCATAGGTTTCTGTCTGCATGGGGAATTGTGGGACCCCAGACGACTGTACCAACACGCAATAAAGGAAGGCAATAACCAGACCAAAGAAAATAATAAGCAAAATCCTCATCATTTTAAGAACGTATGTTCCTACTTGTAAAGTTACATATATTGCAGGTCATAGTACCATACATATGCCATAACACCTCTGATATCTGTTGTGTTACATTGCATACAAAGTGTCCCTGGTAGGAAAATGGAAGGCCGAAGCCAATATCCGTTCACACGCACTCTTTGACTTCAGTAACAACGAACGAGTGTTTTACTGCCATTTGTTAAGATCTTAAGTCAAAAGACTACATTCGAGTTTTAAACTGATAAACCTAATCTGTGGTCAAGTTTTGACAATTTTGGGAGTGAAGAAGTGTAACTTATCTACTTGTTGAAAATGTCCTTTGGTCTGAGGTAATCGTCTGACTCCTGCCGTACTGTGTGATTGTGTGCATAACTGTGACAGTGTATGTCGTTTCTGGAGACAGAGACTGGATGTTGAAGTTTTTCTGGTTTGCAGGAACAAATGCTGGAGATCCTGGAGTTCCCGGAGACCACGTTACTGCATAGCTGGATGTGTACCCTCCATTGGCATCGGTATTGGTCCAACTGATGTAAATATTGAATGTGCCTGTGGTCGGTGTCCCTGTGATGGTCGGTTTTAGTGGGCTAGCTGAAAGCAGAGATAGTGACATTGATAAATGAAAGCAAACACCTACCATCGAGGATAATTATCACCTACAAGAATTTTGGCCTTAAAGGTATAGTTATGTATGTCTTTGAAAAGAGATGAAAAACCCTGCTATATTTATGAACATCAGTATTCGTGAACCATCTGTTTGAATGATATTTTAGAACAGAGGCAAGATATTTTATTAGTGAGAGCTTCTTCAGTATATTACAATGGGACGTTTGGTACGAATCGTCGTAGTATTGTCAAGCAAAAGTAAAGTACAACAGCACAGTGTCAGAAACAGTATACTGTTACATCTATAAGTGCCGTATGCGTCAGTTATATCTCGGTTTATAGAACAAGATGCACCGCTGAACTGAAGATTCCGTACAAAAAAACTAAGATGTAAGTAAAGGAACTCCCATACAATACTTACTTTCCGTACAAGATGATGCTGATGACTCGTACGTCCCATTTTTACAGAGGCATTTCTTCTCTGTCACTGTAGTCTGTACACACTCGATATTCGTTACAGAGGTGTCGCATTGGTCTATACCACATACTCCACCAAAGATTTGCCCTGAAAGTAACGTGTGATATCAATACAGCAGTGAAAAGAACTGCATTTGAGAAAGTGTGGCCCCTCTTTCGCGCGTGTCTACATGATCTTTGGTAATGCAGAATAGTTGACAGTGCCGTACACCTCTAAATCAAACGTTTTAAAAAATTTATGGAACAAACAGCTTTTGAGCAAAGTGGTGTGGCATCCGTAAGTAAACATGCTTTAGTTCTGAGACATACGCCCTTAGATAACGATATTGAGACCCCATAATGCTTTATTGAAAGTTTCGTGAAGTATTACAACCAATAGCTTCACATTAGATACTGCAGGTTGCGTTGTAATGGAATACTATCATAATCGAAAGTTTTAAATCTCGAATATTTCGAAAATATGCATGGTTACAAACAACAAGAGGTGGGATATCTGTTTGACCAGCCACATGTTATATGGACGGCAAGGACAATTGCAAGAGGACGATTCCTTATATGGATACAACGTGTGAGACCTTTTCCTAGCGTAACGATGGCGGGAATATTGATAAAAGGTTGCACGTCGCAACAAAGTGTTATTTGCTATCGCGGGTTGTCAACGCGATGGTGAACAGGCAGCCTGTTGCACGGGGATACTATACAGAACTCCAATAACAGAAACCACCATCGGTGCTGTACTACATGTTCTCTTGATGACAAAGCAGCATGTTGCAGCTAACACGGTAAAGTGACCTGCACCTCAACACTTGCAGGCCACTGATGAACTACAAGAATTCATACTGTGTTGTGAAAAATGGTCACAGAGTTGTGATGTTTCAAGCCAATTATTTGGAATCCACCAAACCCAAGTGGTAGTCATATACCATACGCATTACCTCAAAACAAAAAACAAAAAACTGTTTTCATTGTCTTCTGCTGGTCATAACAGGCAATTAACCATGAATTGATCTTGCAAGAGTTAAATGATTCTTAAGGAACATATTAATCACAAAAATATATGTCAGAAATGTTTAGCGTTACACAAAGTAAAAATAGTACCTATCAGTTGTCAGGTAGTGAATACAAAACGTGGCTATTTATGTCTCGGTGGGATAAAACTGATGGCTAAACTACAAAACTGCATACTTGATGTTGTAAATTCCCGGGAATCCGAGTCAATCGTCTGACTCCTGCCGCCCCGTGTGATGGTGTGTGTAACTGTGACAGTGTATCTTGTTCCTGCAGACAAAGACTGGATGTTGTAGCTCTTCTGGCTTGCAGGAACAGATGCTGGAGATCCGGGAGTTCCTTGAGACCACGTTACTGTATAGTTGGATGTGTACTCGCCAGTGGCATCGGTATTGGTCCAGGTGATGTCAATATTACCCGTTCCTATAGCTGGTGTCCCTGCGATAGTGGGTTTTAATGGGCTAGCTGAAAGTATACACATTAACACTGATAACACTGGAAAGGCCACCAATTACTATCTTCGATAAGTGTTATAAAGGATTGTGAAAGTGTGCCTTAGAGTAGTGATTATAATTATGTCTTCGTCATATGTGTTTCGTACATATACTTTGGTTTGTCTTGTAGGTTAGTGGATTATATGAAAATATGCATGTTCAAATGCCATTGCTAGTCGTAAACAGTGCTCTCATGAAGGGAGGTGATTGTGAACAGGTCTGATTTAAGAAGATATTCAGGTAGATGCGATATTCTCAAGTGCATACTTACAGCGGTCCGACGGTGTCAATGTTCGTTAAGTTGTTAAGCTGTACCTAATTATTCAACTGTTGTAAATCCAACTGGGGTACTAAGCAGGTAGTCGAAGCACCATATGTTTCTACATTCCCTGGTATGGTGACTGAACATTGATCTGTAGCCTGGTTACACAGCAGGTTTAGAACGATTCTCTGATAATCGTGATGTTTTGCTGTGCTTTGTTGGCAGCTTATATATCCTAGTTTCAGTCTATTTATGATAACTGTATACATCTTATAGTAACGAAATAGCTTAAATGCAGCCGATGGGATTTTACATTTAACCCAATCACTCAAACGACGAGGACATGTTGTGCCCCTTCTAACAGAAACGAAATTTTCATTGAGAAAAAACACTGTCGGTGTGACACATGTGCATGTGTACGAAAATCCATGAACTGTGTTCTCGATGTGCTTAGAACCAGAGGTAGAACGCCTCAACAGGGGAACGCCTGATCGCATGTTACATGTGTTAACGTTCCCATGTTACATAATCGAAATATAACTTTGCCGATTATACCAATCACTTCGACAATAATTACTGATACTATAGCTACGTGATGACTTAATATAGGTATTTGCCTCAGTTTAGATATATCCGCGGAGTGTTATATGTTTTATCAATGCGTTTCTTTAGTTTTTGACGCAGCATATATACCTAGAATTTTACAGAATTTATTTGTTTTCATATCTCCAAAACCTGTTTATCAACATTAATATCAGAATACCATTTTTGAATGACAATGGGAAAATACCAGCTGCTGGCTTTATTCAGTACACCCACTTGGGGGAACGAACCTTAACGACTTGCCTGACAGGTGACCATTGTGGCAATCTCACTGAATTTACAAAAAGTGTAAAGGAAGAGCAAATAAGGATCAATAGAATGGTGAATGACAACGTCTGTTGATTTATCAACACACATATGTCAACATGACATGTAAATGTCACGTTGCATATAAAGTATCAAAGGTAATTCTTTTATAAAAAGGAAGACATTTTGCCACGAATGCATATACACCATGTTGCCATATTTTGGATGCAATTTCTGTATATTTACACATTCATGTTTTACCATCAGAACTGTATGTACATTTTTTAAAGAAATTTAAGTGCTCTTTCACAACTTATATCTTGACATAATAAGGGATCAAAAAGCGACAAAACCGACGTTCTAGTAATTATATAACATGTGTCGACGGGGAATATTCTTGAGAACATCCGCACACTCAAAACCAGTAGAAATAATTTCATATAAACGCCTAGGAACTTTAACGAAAATATAATATGAACCTGAGATCTGAGTGTACTTCCATAAGATTCGTTGACGGAGAAATTCAATTTACGGAAGAGAAATACATTTTCATAAACGTTCCCACAACCAATGGTATCAATGATTGGCAGCTGTAAATGTTTCTATAACCAAGATTTACGTGGCAAGAGACACATTTGTTAACTGAAGAACTGACTTCATTCATTTATATTTTATCTAATCGATTCAAGGGAGTAAGCGACCATGGTTAATACTTAATACTTACTTTGAACGCAAGATGTATTGGGCCTATACAACCCATTCTTACAGAGGCACTTCTTGTCTGTTGCAGTCTGTATACACTCAATGTTGGTGTCTGAGGTCGTGTCACACTGGGATGTATCAGTACATGCACCGCCGAATGCTTGTTCTGAAATGTCCAATTGCATTCAGCACATACAGTTATGAATAGTCCGCAAAAATCCATGACACAAATTATAGACATCACAGAAATTCAAATTATTATAAAGAAGATTTCTAGATATTTCCCATGCGCCATAACCTTACGACAATTCTAATATTTTAACATTATATATTCACTTTATCGTTTTGTCGCTAACATCTGTTTTCAAATAGTGCTACTTGCTGTGTAATCAAAACCTGTTAGGAAAATATCATTAAGATCAAATTTATATGTAGTTATCACATATCTGACACGTGACATGTTCTAATTCAGTTTTAGAGAACCAGTGTATGGTATAAACAATGAAGAAATAGTTACAGAGGTAGGTACAAGTAGACAAACACTCACACACACGCACGCACGCACTCACATACCACACACATATTCATGTAAGATGGAAGAATGGTTCAGGAAGACGGTTGGTACAAGTAGACAAACACAAACACACACGCACGCACGCACTCACATACCACACACATATTCATGGAAGAATGGTTCAGGAAGACGGTTGGTACAAGTAGACAAACACAAACACACACGCACGCACGCACGCACGCACGCACTCACATACCACACACATATTCATGTAAGATGGAAGAATGGTTCAGGAAGACGGTTGGTACAAGTAGACAAACACAAACACACACGCACGCACGCACGCACGCACTCACATACCACACACATATTCATGTAAGATGGAAGAATGGTTCAGGAAGACGGTTGGTACAAGTAGACAAACACAAACACACACACACGCACGCACGCACTCACATACCACACACATATTCATGTAAGATGGAAGAATGGTTCAGGAAGACGGTTGGTACAAGTAGACAAACACAAACACACACGCACGCACGCACGCACGCACGCACTCACATACCACACACATATTCATGTAAGATGGAAGAATGGTTCAGGAAGACGGTTGGTACAAGTAGACAAACACAAACACACACACACGCACGCACGCACTCACATACCACACACATATTCATGTAAGCTGGAAGAATGGTTCAGGAAGACGGTTGGTACAAGTAGACAAACACAAACACACACACACACACGCACTCACATACCACACACATATTCATGTAAGATGGAAGAATGGCTCAGGAAGACGGTTGGTACAAGTAGACAAACACAAACACACACACACGCGCGCACGCACTCACATACCACACACATATTCATGTAAGCTGGAAGAATGGTTCAGGAAGACGGTTGGTACAGTATGCAAACTTGAAGTTATTTGGATGGGAAAAATAGATCGGCAGGTAAAGAAGATCGAAGATAATAAGAGGGTAGGTATGCTTGTTGGCTAGTTAATTAATGTTATATCTTCCATATGCATACCTCAAATCTCGCCTTACAACACTTGTAGTTTTATATAATTGTATATGGGCTGCTATATCTTCCATGCTTCAAATATCCGCCTTAAAGCACTTGTATAAGTACTTTGTCAGAATATGTATCACTGTTTATGGCTCATGGTGTACCCAGGGCTGACGGCCCACACCATCGTACCGAAATAAAAAACAACACATGTAACGTTTCTTGGAAACACGTACATCAGTATCGAGGTGTCATCTCACTTGAATTCAAATAGCAACACTATGTCATTATATGTGTTGTGCATATCACTTGGAAATAGACTATTTCTAATAAAAGAAGAGTGTAGAAATACCACCATTTGAATTCTAAGCTTCTCATCGTTTTCAACAAATTTACTATATGATGTAATGTTCGTACTTCCTTCTGTGCGCTGAACATGTGTAATCATCCACTAGTTATGAATCCTTTGACGCAAGAAAGTCGACGTCTATTTAAACCAGCTGTGAACAGAATTTAACATGTTCATTGACATATTAGACCTGACGAATTCAAAAGGCTAATGGTATCGACATCTGTAGGGAACCCATGCCAAAGGTATAGTGAGTGACAACATCGTGATCATGTGTTTATGAATCACCATCAAATTGTGAGACTTGTCACAAACACATGCAAAGGCCTGACAACTGTCCATCCTAAACAGAAACAAGAACGCGTTGTGGAGGTCAAAGCAGTGGATTCCAACAGATATAACCTTTGTTACCTTTGGGACAAATTTAAAGAAATTCTCCGCAAGTCAATCAAAATGTTTTCAAAGCTTTTATGGAGGCATGTTAAACATGACAAAAAACCTTACGAACGCTCTGTCTAACGCTCTTTCTTGTTGAGTGAGTGTCAGTAGATGTACATAAGCCGAAACCATTACATACTGCATTGTTGTTAGTACACTGTGTAAGGTTTTCACAACTCCGAAATCCACTGATAAAGGATAAAGTGCCTGGCGGTACCGATGATAGAAGAAATAGTCTTCTCTCAAGTGTTAAGAGTGTGTATTTTCTGTATATTTTGTTATTTATTAAGTAATTATTATTATTGAGTCACAACGTTTAGTGTTTTGAATAATACTTATGATGGGTCACATTTCGTATAATAGATGGTCAGCAGTTTTAGGATTTTAGCAGCAGGCTTTCCGGAAGTGCTTTAGAGTTACCTAATCTGGAGTTTGTTTTAATTATTTGTCTTCCGGGAGACATTGTTCTAGATCTCTCGGCGTTAGTGGCTATGGTCGTAGGTGCTGGAAAGTTCTTGAAACTATGACTGAATATATATTATATAAATGCTAGTTGTCGTGTTTGACGGACATGGACACACACATTCACTGGACTATATATCTTTCTGCATCTGTCAAAGCCTGATCTGCAGACTGCTCACTGTGTTACATTCTGCATATCTCTTGCACTAAGACTTTGGTGAGTTTGCTATATATTTTGTGACTCATTGCCTTAGATTTTGTCTCATTTGTATTGTATTTGAAATCGGTATTGTGAAATTGACTCTTTGCTAAAATACAGTATTTGAATTTAATTTCATATTTCTTATGATCAGGAAAGGACAGACCTGGAGAAACTGGCCATGGCAGTAGAGTAGTTATATAAAAGACAAGTCAAGATTTGTCACTTGTCACTTATGTTACCTATCTCTAAAAAAGAAGGGTCTTGATGCAAGATGGGAGACTCGCCTATACCAGATGTTTGAAAGGGGACAACAGAGGGTTCCCTACCCATGGTAAACATGGTTACCCAGCACTCGACCACGTTGCTAGCAAGACGCCCACAGTCAGTGACCACACTCACTACATCTCGCCAATCCGAGATACAAGAAACAATAAGCGCTCATGGGAATACACTTCTAAAAGAAATACTACCTAGGTAACAGGTAGATGCTGTCAGCCGTACACCAAAATGGCCTCAAACTAAACCGCTCACAAGCCAGTCTAAGTAAACTTCGTCTCAGTGTATTTCGTTACACTCCACCACTGAGTCTAACAAAACCTAGTAGAAGGTCGCGTCAGGTAACCAAGGCTACCAATGACGGTCCAATCAAATGCGAGACGGTTAAATAGATTTAACCAATCAGTCAACGGCTACTATTTAGGGATTTCCGCAAATTAACATCCTTGAATATTGTCAAAAACACTATTTTCAGCGACTGTTTACTCACCGTTGTCATGGCAGTACGTACGCCGTGTGCATCACCCGGAAGCAATCGTACGCTAAATAGCATTCGGAATCGTTCGGGTACGAACCTTTTCGCGATTAAAAGTTCATAAGGGATGTGCGAATGTCCACATTCGCGATTTGGTAAGTTGTGTTCTGATTGGTCAATCTCAAAGGTTACCTGACGCGACCTCCCATAAGGTTTTGTTAGACTCAGTGGTGAAGTGTAACGAAAAGAACTGAGGATAAGTTTACTTAGACTGCTCACAAGCTAACTAAATTCAACCCAAAATCCCGAGTCGATCATATATTGTCTATATCAGCTTACTGCTGCCATTTTCCCCTTTAAGCACCTTGTTTCACAACGACGAAGTGGTATCCCATTTTTTGCATATGCTGTATGATGGGACAAACGGAAAGAGTGGTCCGTTATATGACTTCGGACGCGTGTTAAGTCAGAGCAAAGTGGTGTCACTGGTAGAATACACAAACTCTAAGATACAAATTGAACTTATCGAAGCTCACTGTGTCCAGTATATCACTCATCCCAATTCTGACCGCCTTATATAAACAGTTCAAAACATGTCCGTTTTGAGCGTGGAAGTAGTTAGGGGACAGGTTAATTTTCTAGGCATTATTCACAGTCCATTAATCATATTCTGTGAAACTATACATGTACACGTTACTGAAGTGGGTCTTTGATTAGTATTTTGGTGGTTGATCAGTTACTTATTTTCCTCGAATTTTTCAACATTTTTCAATCAGAAAGCATCTCTCCTTCGGACAGGTCAGTATCTGATTCATTTCCAAGTTGTATTAAGATTGGTGGGATGGTCTGTTCTCCGATACCTGTTTGGAATACATCGCGGTGCGTGGAAAAACATTCGCTATCACAAATGATGGAAAACATATCCAAAAATGCTATGGTGCCACACACATACACGAACCACTGCCTTCGCGCAACAGCCGTCACTCTGCTGTACCATGCCGAACAGAGACATCTGCAAAATCACTGGACATAAAAATGATCAAAGTTTGAAGTCATATTGCACCGAATCAAGTACTGTACAGAGGAGGTCGTACTCAGCCATTTAGCAGGGATCTGATCGCGGAAACAAAGCAAAGAAATGCCTCTGCGTCGATTCTCGTGCCGATGCCACTGCTTCAATATCTAGGACCTCTTCAGACTTGCAAAGTTCTTCAACTGTGTCCAATATGGGAATGTTTCAGAGCATACTCAATTCCACCATAAATGTCAACTTCGTTAATCAAAATTAGGCCTAACTTGACACGATCAAACCCATGCGGTGATTCATGATTGGACCAGTCCACGCAAAGTAACACGGGGTGGACAGGGTAGCCAAAAATGGAGTTCTTTCATTAGTGTTTACACATTTCACTAGCCTGACACAACAGTGTGTAGCCAATATATAGCCTATCTACCCGTGTACATCCTTATCATCACCATAAGCATTAACTCCGAAACGTTGTGTTCTCATAACAAAGAAGTTGATATTCATAAAAATCTTCATTCTTATGTATTTCACTTCTAAATACCCTTCAAAAGAATTTCTTTCATTGTTATTGCACTTCCAGGGGATATTGCAGTAACTAAGATTGACATAAATATATGTAATATGTTATCCATCAAGATCAATTAAAAATATGACTGAAAAAATAGTTTTGTGTAATTTATTTCCAGCATGACGTAACGTATCTATTAGATGATATCATAATCCGTCTTGAGTCAATATAAGATCACGAGACGCTAATCGCATTGCGACACACGATCAAGCTATATATTCAAAGAGTTCTTTGAAAAGACGCTTCTCGCAACAAACTGGTTTACAATATCGATAAATAGTTTGGTTTGTGCAATTTCCGGGATTCACTGGTATTCAACATAGACAAATTTTAACGTTTAAAACCTCTGGCTGACGTCGTCGGTTTTAACCTAAATTTGCCTATGGTAATCGCCATTTTTTACGATTCGCTCGATTATTTTTAACAAAATGAGATAAAATTTGTTTTGATGATAGATCTAAAGACAACATTTATTTAAGATCGCGATCTTAACAACGATCGAACTGTTCAACGTTGGAGTTAGAAATTTATTAAACTGGACTCCTGTCTACAGTTGTCTTCAAGTGCGCATAGCATGCACCGCAAATAAAACATGGAACTGGTTACTGCACGCAACTGACATTCCTTCCTTAATCGCACCTTCCTCTTTTCGGCAACCAATTCTAAGATTTTCTATCACAAATTTTCTAGCCATATTTTTATGGGGAAAATAGAATTCCACCACACGGACGGTTTCTCCATTCAGAGAAACAATGTCTCCGATCGACAGTCGATGCGAAAACGCCATCTTTAGTTTGAGTAAGGCTAGCGTCCGGTTACTAAGGTTACGCTCGATTACGAGGAGGCAGATTGGAATGGTGTAGCGACGCCAACACATTGTGACGTTATGCAAAAATGGGAACATTATCGTCTGATAAAGTATCGTCGGCGCCTGTGATCTTTCACCGAAGCATCTTAGAATTACAAGTAGCAAATACTTACCCGTCTATATAATTAGCGCACGGTAGAAGACCTTGTAGAACATTAAGTCTTACTTAATATATACAGAAATACAATATATTTCACGTTACTAAGTTGTGTATCACTCTAATACACCAATCTATTTCTGTGACAGGATGAAAATGCAGACAAATTATGGAAAGTCTTCTCGCTTGGAGAAATAAGGCCATCCCTCTATGACACACAGAAATCACATGGGAGTGAGCCGGATATGAGAACGCTAAAACCATTGCCAAATAAACCCTCAAAATCCAGGCAGCGTATGAATTATAGGTGTGAAAGGAAGTGCATTTACTGAACACTTACAAAAAACAGCAGGAGGATTTTGTAACAGTAGTGGAGGCCGACGTGATGACAATTGCAGTGACTGCAAGGGTTGCTATTGATAGCTGGCTGAGAGCAACATTTAATGGAGACGAAATGAAGAATGAAATGTATGCATAAAGTTATTTTTCAGTTTTTTCGTGATGATGCCAGTATTGCTGCCGTGGGTATATTTGAAAGTGGCACACATCCATGTGAATGATGAGAGGGAAACCCTATGCTGATAACACAGTTTCCGTGTTACACTGATAACACGTGTTAGAACCACCCAGGTACACATGCATGACTCAGTGGACGTATATGTAACAGGCATAGTTAAACCCTTGAATTACAAGTGCACCATAGTTATTGTAATAGTTATAGAAGCCTAACACAAATAAGATATACGAAATCCATACTCACGAAATGGTGTTGTGGTAGTGAAAGCATTGCTCATCTGAAAGAAGGGGGAAATAGGACAATGCTGATAATGTTGAAATGCCAACACATGCATAAGCAAGCTTTATGACATATTCAGTTTGGGTTGGTAAGTATTCTTGCTACTGCATCAATTATTCACCTATCCTAAACATTCAATACTGGGAGCGAATAGCTACACCTGCAGTAGGTCTGGGAAACATAGGACCCGAATGCGCCTTAACCATTAAAAACTGCTACATGTCGTTTTCCAAGCTGAAAGAGTATGTTACGAGAGTCTGTTCTCTGTAATTTGTATTGATTAAGTGATAGTTATTACTGGGTCAGAATGTTTTGAGTTTTGAGGTCAAACCTGCAATGAGGACATTTCAGATTTTGACTGTATCACTATATTGATGATCCAGCAAGGCAAGTTCCTGTCTGTCACCCTTTATAGTATCAAAATAGTCCTTTTAAGGTTTTAAGTAATTCTATCGACGGATCCCTTTTTGTAGATGATTTTCATATTTCATGTGGTGCTAATAATATGAGAATTATTGAGAGAATTCATAGATGTAACTGGAAAATGACACTGACACATTTTAAAAAATCAGAAACTAACGAATTACAATATAAAAAAGAATTTATTCAATTAAAAGTAAATATGCTACTTAGAGTCCTTATTTACAGGTGTGTCCAAGCATAGTGGCGCTGTAGCTTGTGCCACTATCATTGGATCCAAAACAATATCTTTTAGAACACATGATAACAGCTCTATCGTTACAGCAAAAACAAACGCTATGTTAACAGCTTTAAAACATATATACTACCGACAGAAAATAAGGGAACCAAGAAATTGAATGTAGATGACTTTGACTGTGACAGGGTCCGTTATCGTGGCGTATCTCCCAAACGCAACATCCAATGACAATGGAATTTCGCATAATGCATGCCCAGCACGTGCTACACGTGCATACAGAAGTTAACTCCTGTAAATGTACTGGAGAAATCGCAATCACTAATGCAATAGAGATTGACACTTACTGACATAAATGCCTCCGAGGCAGTATCTCGGTGAAGCAACAAAATGGAGAATTGTGGGGATGATAGATGGGGGGACATCATTATGTGAAGTTGCCCGGCAGATGGGTAAATCAAAAAGTGTAATTTCACGCCTGTGGGATAAGTACCGTCAAACGGGTGGGGTTGCAACGAGACCTGGGCGTGGTAGACCAAAATCAACGACACCACGACAGGATCGTCTCATTACGTTAATTGCTCTACGCGATAGGTTTAAATCGGCCCCTGCCATCAATAGAGAATTCCGCACACTCACTGGAAGACGCATTTCAACCTCAACCGTTAAAAACCGACTGTATCAAGCTCGTCTGAAAGCAAGACGGCCTTTTAAGGGTGTCACCCTTTCAGCTCACCATAAGCGCCAAAGATTGGCATGGGCTAGGCAGCATCAGGGACGGGCTATGCGCCACTGGCGTTACACCATTTTCTCTGATGAGTCAAGCTTTTTACCTACGATTCACAGATGGCAGAAAACGTTGTTGGCGTCGGAGCGGGGAGCGACAGTGTCATGGTGTGGGGTGGGATTACACATGACAAACGATCAGATTTGGTCATCATTAACGGAGCCATGACTGGTCAGCGATACGTTGACCAAATATTGCGTCCTGTTGTGGCTCCATTGGCTAGAGTTATCGGCCGAAAGTTTGTATTCCAAGATGATAATGCCAGACCACATCGGGCCCGAATTGTCTCCGCTTATCTCCGACAAGAAGGTATCCAGACATTGGACTGGCCCTCTAAGTCCCCAGACCTGTCCGTAATTGAACATCTCTGGGACGTTCTTGGTCGAAGGGTGTACGCCAGGGACCCAGGACCCGCCAACCTGGCCCAGCATGGTGCAGCTCTCCAAGAGGAATGGCGGGCAATACCACGGGCAACCATCCGGAAATTGATTAACAGCATGCCATGAAGGTGCCGTGAATGTGTTGCCCAACATGGTGGACACACCAGATATTGAACTTGACGCCTAAAATTGATTTAGTGGATATTTAAAGCGGTTTCAAAGTCGCTATTATTTCATTAGTTCCCTTATTTCTTGTCGGTAGTATATATATTTAGAAACACCTTCAATTTAAACAATATATACTTTTTTCGGATTCTCTTTCGAGCCTTTAGGTAATTAAATGTCTTTGTTACAAACATCCAGTTCTATTAGAAATTATTGAATTGTATAACGATTTTGCCAATACGACATCGTCCTCTGTTGGTTACCCAGCCACGTTGGGATTTCTGGTAGCATAATGGCTTATATCGCTACCAAGGCAGCACTCAAGAAATCCAAGACACCATTTCTTATTCCTTACTCTGATTATATGGCCAGCATTAGATCTTACATCCATGATCTGATGCAGATATGGGACACTCACGTAGGTATAAATAAACTACATGAAATCAAACCCTACATTGGTTACACATACTTGGGTTGTCAGTCCAGATTTGAAGAGGTTATCATGCGACGATGTCGTATTGGCCCATTTTCACATGGTATTGTCTAAAATAGTTTTCTGCGTTTAAAAATACCTGCTGGCTAGTTTTAACCATTTTGTGATATTCTAGTTATTTTACAGTCGATAACTGGTTCTGTAACTGCTTGTATTTATTGTATATCTACAACATTTCCCGTCACTATATGGCTGCATTATTGCCGATGTGACTTTAAATTTTAACTCGTGCTCTCTCTCACTCACTCACGAATATTTTACACTTGTCTGTGTTATATTTTGCTGGTTCAGAGGGGATTTCTCATACCTTTTCTCACGGCAATTTATTATCCGTAACAAATACGTGAACCTGACAAGGATAAACTTTGTTTCTTGTATCGTTGTAAAGCATGTTCATCCATAACGTTTGTCATCAAATTCCCCAGCTAGCATTAAAGGATAGAATGTCAACGAAAATCATCGGGAAAATCATTCGATGATGGTCACCTGTTGAACGTATACAATTCTGATACACAATCGACATTTTGGGTCACGTGGGATAATGATAGATCGATGATTTTGAGCGCTTGCGAACGTTTTTAATGTTTTATTACAAGGGAATCAAAGCCTCTATAATGACATGAAGGTAGAATTATCGTTAAACCACACTGATATGTTTCATAACGATAGTTACGCAGCCTGACGAGGCAGGAATTGCTTTTGCCTGCGAAATTAATCGAATGGAGTCTACGGTATCTGTCATTTTAAACGAAACTTTCACTGGCCACGATTGTCTTTTACTACACTGCTGTCTGGACTCACGTACACATTTACACATCATCAACGGCAACCACAAACTTACATTCTAGTAAAACATTAAAGTACAATACAAACTTACAATAGTATATACTGTGTATACAAGGTGCAGTCATGTTTCATGAAGACAAGAATGTGGGTCATACGTTGTTAATCCGTGTCGGAGCAAAGATCGCCCTCAGTGTCCCCAATTCGAATGATCAGCAGATTACAAAATGCCACTCCCACAAATGCCGTAACTTCTAGAGTGATATAGATAATGGTAAAAATGTGTAGACATATTACTGCTTGATCTGTACCGCGAGACAGATGATTACGTCACATATTCTGGTTCTCCACCTTGTCTCGGGAGATATACAACTGGATGGGGAAGGTATTTGAAAATTTGACAAAATGTAAATAAATGAATTCGATAGTAGATGCATAACATACCCAACATCCAAGTACAACCAGGAGCCCCAACAGATACCAGCCACACGAAGTCATTGTTGATCTGCGACGCCTAGTTGTGAGTGTATGTCGGGTGTGTTGACAGGATGGCCTGACATATCAGTTATATACTTCCTGGTTGTATTGAGAACATTATGCACTGTATAATACAAGCTAGGCAAGCAATTTAACATTCTGCTTCCCTGCACACATTCAATCTTTACACGACCCCCTGCTTCAGTAAATGATTATAAGATACTTTTGTGAAGGAAGGGTTCCTTTTATGGACATGAAAATGTTTTAAAGCTTCAAACATTTATATTCATTGTTTTTTTTAAAAGAGTTATGTTATTACAGTTCCATGATTTTACATGGATCCGCTGTTAATCTGAATGAGGGCGATATCAATGCATCTCCATTTATTCAGTGGATGCACATGTACTAATTCCTTTATACACGATTATTGAAACAAAATTCAGTGGATGAAAAATGCAATATACAGTGAAAATAAGAGGAATAGATCGGCGACAATCTGGGATGACATCTGGCAGACAAACACAATAACAACACATGGGCTTTGATGGGGTGGTGACAAACGAAGCCTGCAAACACTACTAGGGGTGGTGAAGCCTGTGGTATACATAAGCGGTATTGTCAATAATGAGTAGCTTTAATGAGTTGATAAAATGCAGGAGGTATGTAATAACCTTGGTACGGTTGATTGGTGGCTGGAGTCTTTTGAAGTGGATGGCTTAGACTTTCCTGAACTTGAAGTCTTTTAGGTTGGTTGCTAGATTTTGGGTTCTGTCCCACTGGATACTGTGGTCGGGATTGTCTTTGATGTGATCTGATAGGGCTGAATTTGAGTCAAGTTCAGATACTGTGGTTTGAGGTTGTTTGATTCGGGTTTTGGGGGGTCTTGATGTTTCGCCTATGTAGGTTTGCCCATAATCGCACGGAACGTGGTACACTGTTCCTTGTGATTGTTGTTTCTGACAGGTAGGTGGTTTGCCACTCGCTTTATTGGTATTCAGGATGGTATTGCTGTTTCTTGTGAAGACGACATCTACATTGGCCTGCGGTTTAGGCGTCTCTGGACTTTGTGGCTGACACTTCCGCAGTATGGGATGCTGATGACAAAGGACGCAGTCTGTTGACTGGTGGTTTCCTCTGTATAGTTTGTTGCACAACCTGTTCGGGGTAGTTGTTGTACTGTATGAAGATTTCTTTTAGGTGTTGGAGTTCAGTGGTGAGGTGTTGCTTGGTAGAACAGATATTGTGGGCTCGTCGTACTAGGGTGGAGATGATTCCTTTCATGACTTGGGCTGGATGGTTGGAAGCGAAGTGAAGGTACTAGTCTGCATGGGTTGGTTTCCGGTATACTGTAGTGATTAGTTTGTTGTTAGTGTCCTCGAGAACCAGTACATCGAGGAGGGACAGTTGGCAGTTGGACTCTTCTCCCATGGAGAAGTGGATACGTGGGTTTTGGGAGTTGATGTGATCTAGTAGAGCTTTGGGGTCACTGTCAGGCTTAAGGATGACAAAGGTATCATTCACTTTTCGGAGGGGTGTAATGTGGGTATGTTTCCCGGTCTTTTTCTTCCAGGTGGGTCAAGAAGATCTCTGTGATTAAGGGCGATGGTGGGGAACCCATGGGGAGGCCGTGGGGTTTGCTGGTATATGCTCTCTCGCCAGGTGAAGTATTTGGAGTTGATACAGGAGTGTATCAGTTGGATGATACTGTCGGTTGTTAGACGGGTTTCTAGGGATGGGTGGATTTCATCTCTGCGATGCCCACCCATCCCGAGAAACCAGTCTAACAACCGACAGTATCATACAACTGTCCTTTATCCACTACCAGTATATATCCTCATACTGTTCATCACTTGCTTGATAACGGTGTTATCACTTGCTTGATAACAACCGACAGTATCATACAACTGTCCTTTATCCACTACCAGTATATATCCTCATACTGTTCATCACTTGCTTGTTAACGGTGTTAGAACCTACACCGAAACGTCGCTCTCATAGCAATTAAAGTCATCCTTCCTCGAAACATGAAGAGTTTACATTTGACTCTTTTATTCAGATGCTTAAATCTGCGAGGGGCAATTAGAAATTAAAATATTCCAACAGGCACAGACAGACAGATATTTTAGTATAGTCTTACCTCATTGATTTGAGTTTGAGTGAAATGAAACTGTCAAAAACAGCGCGAAAAACTGAACAGGACGTCTGTCTTCAACATGGACTGAGCTGGTGTGTCTGGGCATTGGAATCAAAGTGCTGGAGTGTTTTTTGAAAACTAAACGAATATTGAATCAGTTGTTTCACTGCATGTTCTAACATGACCATTAAGCAAATGGCCTCACCACGTTTAAGTTATGACTTCAAATTTTAGAGTGTTCCCATACTTTTTGTTTGCGGTATATATAGCATAGCCTAGATAGAGAGGATAGGGCTGATTTTCCGATGATCTTCAGGAAATTTTCTCAATAATTCTTCTCTTTCGGTTTCATACAGACGACATCTTAGTAATACACTGAGTACACATGAAAACGCAGCACTTGAAAAAAGTCAATATTTAAGTTCAAATGAACTTCAGTATAATTTTTATACAAAAACTACACTACAGTGACGTAACCCGACATGCCAGGTGCAAGAAATGCGAGAATTTCATGTTAACTGTAACTCTATTTTAGGCATTTTTTCGCAAAAACGCAACATTTTCCAAGCACACCACAGGAAAAATGAATTTCACTCTGAATTTGTGCACACATTGCCCTTAAAAGCATGTGAATCCGAATAAAATTTCACTTATTCACTGACACTTGTTAAACGCCGACACAATGAAGCGACTTACAGCCCCTGAACGTGACATAGGTATGCTTCAAATTGGCGCCAGCATTACATACCGAAACATAAGTCTCATTAACCTAATCAGACAATGACCTACTTTTCAGATGATCCGAATTTTCTCGTGTGAAAATGTAAATTGACACCACAAACAACTCTGGTTAAACTGAATTCCAATTCCATGTTTCATAAGAAAATGGTATTTACAAATGAATTTCAATTTTAAACTTTAATTGCACCGTCATTCTCTACTTTATGTGGAGGTTGAGGCAGCATACGTTAACTATGGAATCACAGATTGCCCCTGTCTGATGAGGTCGTAATACGATTTACAATGCGTCTTGCTCACTGGTTAATCCTGTTATGTGTTGTTTTGCGCTTATTGAGCGTAGTCAGTAACTAACAATGAGGTTGATGTAATATCAGTTCCGTCAGAGACCGCTAAACTTTTCTAGCGGCAGAGCCTCGTTTTGATATTTCCACGATTTCCAGGTTTCTGTTTATCAGAGCTCGCTGTACGACATAGCACGCCGTACGACGTATTTACTAGGATTAGAAGGAGCTTAGTGTTGCTATATACAACTGCGTAGACTTATCAAATCACACTGATTAATATTTATGCATCCAGTTAAATGACATAGTCTAAAACTACTGGACTGGTTATCGCATTAAGCTGCGCAATAGGACAGAACCAAGTAAACAGGAAACGAGACTGTTCTGTACTCAATGTTTTGACATGGGAAAATGCTATACGACTACTCTGCGCACACACAAAATTCCATCAAAGGTTTCTGCAAACGGGGAGCACTCGGGACCGTCCTCGACCGGGTCAACAACGTGTGACAACGGCACGTCAGGACCGTCAGATCGTACGGGATCACGTCCGAGACCGAACACTACCAGCGACAAGAACGGCTGCTCAAGTCCAAGGACGACGTGCATTCATTCACCCCCACACAGTACGGACCAGTCTGCGAGCTGCAGGCCTGCGTGCACGACGTCCTTATTTCGGCCCCATGTTGACGGATCGTCCCCGAAACCAGCGTCTACAGTGGGCAAACAGGCACCAGAATTGGCGACTACGACAATGGCACGGTGTCATCTTTTCTGACGAGTCACGATTTCACTCAACCAAAACATCAAACATAATTAAAATACAACTATCAATTATTCATGACGTAATATACATTGCTGCTTGTAAAAACAAATAGACAAAATTATAAGAGTACAATTGCGATTCAAAAGTGCAATATTTTGTACTTGGGTTGACTTCCCTCGAAACAAGCCTTCGGGAGACTGAACCCAGTCATAGCGGGTGGGGGTGCACTCAACTGTAACGACGGCTTCCGATTGGCGGGGCCATTTGCTGATCCGCTGAAGGCTCATTGTGTGTACAGAAAAATGATGTGTTTGATGAGCATTTTAGAAGTATGGCGAGTCACAAGAAAGTAACATTCTTTATGGATAACAACTTCTTTAATTGTACTTACTGTGTCGTTTCAGTATGGATTCATATATCGTTGTCAGACAAAATCATATACACTAGAAGAAGTTGTTATCCATAAAGAATGTATATAGAGATGTTGGGTTTTGTCGATACATGTTCTCTGAATTTGCGTTAGATTCAATAAAAAATCATCTCTGTAGAGATGGTGAACTACTGCGCGGCTGGAAACTGTCATTCGTCCAAGTACAAAACAGGACTTGAAACTGACAAGAGTTTCCGTCAGATCCAGTCATCCGAGAAAAATGGATGTACACGTAGTTTGTTTGCAATCCATAGACATAAAACAGGTCATGTGTACAAGTATCACACCTGTCTAATTACATAATGTGGCAGAGACAGGACTCGTATGCACGTGTCATAAATCAATTTATTTTGTTTATGGCGTATAGCCTAATAGGTGTTAAGTTCAAATTGCGTGTGGTCAATGATTGAAGCTGTGTATTGCATACGGTTGTTAGCAGACAGTATTCGTTGGCTTCATATTAATTTCAGACTCGCTGTGCGCATGCGCAGAGTGAGTAAAAATATTTACTGGTCAAATTCCGGTTTGGTCGTATGCTTACCTATAGTGTAAATACACCCAAAGTTAAATGATTAAATAATGATTATTTACAAGTGACAACTGTTCATAGCTGACTAAATATATCAATTTACATATGCTTTTCAGGTATTGATGTCCTATTTTGGTTGCAGCTGAATCAGAAATGTGTGTTTTGATAGTAGTGAGAAGGGGTCGTGCGGGAAGAACGGTGGTGCTGAGATGTGTTTATACAAGAACTTACTGACATAAATCAAGCTATTTATTTCACTACTTCCGGTCTTTTGTACATACAGGTATAAAAATAAGTTGTAATAGACATACAACTATGTATTTGGTTTGATATTTCGTTTCCTTTAGAGTGTGTTTACACTATCGGTAAACGTACGCGGAAAGCGGAACTTGACCAGTAGATATTTTTACACGCTCTGCGCATGCGCACAGCGAGTCTGAAATTATTGTGAAACCAACGAATACTCCGGCCAGGCATATTGTTTCAGGCTCCGCGAACCTATTCACTGCGCATGCGTTATGGGCGCAGCGCAGCACAGCTGTTGAAACCAGTTTTTCCCCCAGCGCTGGGGGGAATTTACTGCAACGTTTGAACTCCGATTTCGCGGGCTTTTTTTATCTTTTCATCGCGTTTTTTTTCAACTTTATAGGTTGAATTGGCATTTTTGATGATTTGTTTCGGTAAGTGCATACCGAAAGGCATCAGAATCTGCAAAGTTGTATTTTACGTTTTGCATGTGACCTTTAAGGAACTCTGATGGCCGTATACGTGTTTGGCGGAGACGTGGTGAACGTTATAACGCCGATTGTGTCATTCAGACGGACCGTTGGGGTGATGGCAGCGTTATGGTGTGGGGTTGAATAAGCTACAGTCACAGAACCCCTCTCCATATCTGCACAGGAAGGTGAACGCCGTCTACTACCGGGACCAGGTGCTGCAGAATCATGTCGTGCCGTTCTTCAACCAACACCACGATGTCCACACGTTCCAACAGGACAATGCTAGTGCACACACTGCAAGGGTGTCCATGCAGTACCTTGCACAGCAGAACATCCCCGTGCTTCAGTGGCCAGCTCTGTCACTCGACCTCTCCCCTATCGAGCACTTATGGGATGAAATTGGACGACGTCTTTCACGTCGACGCCAGATGGATAACATCCGAGAACTTGAGGTTTCCCTTGTTCAGGAGTGAATGCTATCCCTGAGACCACTATCCAGAGACTGATCAACTCCATGCAACGACGATGCACCGCATGTGTCAATGCAAATAGTGGTCACACCCGTTATTGACTTTCCTGTTTGACTCCTACAGCAGTTAAGCCTCTCTCGCACATTAACATTATCGTGAATGAAATTTAATGATGTTTACATGTCTTTTTAAATCATTATGCATCATAAGTATATACTTCACATATCAATCCGTGGAGCTATTCCAGATTTCGTGAGTGGTGCGTTTTCATATGGACTGAGTATATATGTTCATCATCTCCTACATCAGCAGCACAAATAGCACATATTCTGTTGGTTTGTGTAGCGGCCAGTCTCTACTTTGACGGGCGCCATCCCACTGTTGATGAGAGCTGACCTGTACCACAGAGAGAATGCATCGATTGAGTATTGACCGCGTTTCCTTGTGATTGAGACTCCTGACCAGACACCGTTAAAGTTGAACCCCTTTGCTGTATCCAACGGTATTCAAAGTATTGCTGGGGATGTTATAGACATTAGACACTTACGTTCGGGTGCGCTTCTAGTTGAATGCAAGAAAAAAACTACTATCAACCAACCTGATGAACCATTAAATCTTTCGTGGGCATTCACGGTCTCTGCCCACAAACATTGCACACAAGTAAAGGTATTGTTAGAAATCCCAAATCACTGAAGGCAGGCTACTGTAACATTCAAGTTGACACCTACATCCCCAGTCCGCTCGGGTGTTTTAGATGCCAGAAATATGGACACGGTGTAACTACTTGCACATTGTCTGTTGTGTGGGCTCACTGTGATGAGAAAACTAGTGTACTAGTGATTATAAAACATGCTCCAACTCTTTAGGCGACCATTCATCATTTTCTAAACAGTGTCCTATTTGGAGCAAATGGAGATCAACAAAATATATTTTGCTGTTTTTACTTAAAATATCTCTTTTTCTGAGAAAAAGAAAAAACTGGTAAAGAGATCTGATCTTCCAGAAAGTTATGCTACAGTAGCAAAAACATCATCTGAGTCTAGCTCTAAAATAACAAAATCATAAACAAGCTGCCAAACTACCTTGACTTGGGTAAATTGCGACTATCCACAGCTTTTGTACCCTGCGATATCATATCAGACTGAGGACTCACTTCCTAGTACATCAAAGCCTTCTTCTCATCGTAAATAATCTTCTCAGTCACACCCAGAATCTCAATCGACAGCTGATAGTCAACAAAGTGTTAAAAGTAAACCTAAGCCTAAGCCTGATGCTTCAAAACAAGAAAGTGGCAGAGTCCCTAAAGGGTCACAAAATAGAATTCAGTTGTTCAACAAATATGGGTCTCTTGAAGACATAGACGTATCTCAAATCGTCCATTTTAGGGCACAGAGCTTGTCGCCGTCCAAAAACGTGCGGGCTAGATCCCCAATAAATCCCCTCAAAAGATAGTTTATTCCAATAATATTGTACAGTGGAACTGCAGAGGATTGAGGAGTAATTTACATGAATGACAGCTATTAATCTAAGATTTTACACCTTCAGCGATATGTATCCAAAAGACATAGTTTAAACAGACAGATACATTTGACCTTCGTCATTCTGCATCCCATGTGATGAAAGAATCACAGTCAAGCACGTACTGTGCGTTATATACAACACGGCATGTAATACAGTCTGACTACAAAACTTCCTTCCCTACTTTATTTCATGATATACTCTTCAGAAAAAGTAGGGGAACTGTACGATTGTCGAAATTGGAAGATGTATCGAATTAAATCAATGTTCATACAATACTAATGGGTGTTTTGAGAATGCATCACCACATGGATTTCATTCAAAGCAAAGCTGTTCAGTTATCCCCCTTGTTAGGTGACTGGAGTATGACATTAAAAATTCAGGTTTACAGTTTTCAGTCAGTAGTGTGTGATTTGACCCTGAAAACACAGCCCATGCACAGATGCAAGAAAAGTATCGGCAAAAAGGTGTACAGTGATTTAATCGACTTGCCTGAAAAACGTCAAGATTCATACGGACATCCCATGCGCGTGTAGGAGGCTCCCACGTTGTGTTTGCTTGTGGTGATAACGTGAAATGATGCTGCATACACAAGATGAATGTCATTGTAACGTTCTTCAGTGGGTTTTCAAAGTTTCAAAGACTGCAAAGTTCTTGGTCCCCTACTTTTTTAAGAGTATAGTATGGATATGGTTAATCGGAGCATTCGGAAGCCTGTAGCCCATCCAGTCGGCACACATTTTAGTATTTGTTGCCATAGGCCGCACTCCGATATATTCAATCACAATTTAGACAAAGTGGCATGGAAACAAGCTATAGAGTCTGACTGCCCGTTCCAGCTGATCCCCACCCATATCCCAGTATGTACACAAGGATAACTCGTATATTTGTGGGCGATAAACAATATATAAATGTAATTATTCTTGTAGGTTTCATTTTGAGCCACCAAACATGGGTACATGTACACACTGACTCGTAAAGGTGCCGGGGTAGAATAGGCCCCAGCAACCCAGGCGTACCATAAAAGGTGACTGTGCTTGTCGTAAGAGGCGACTAATGGGATCGGGTGGTCAGGCTCGCTGACTTGGTTGACACATGTCATCGGTTCCCAATTGCGCAGATCGATGCTCATGTTTTTGATCACTGGATTGTCTGGTCCAGACTCGATTATTTACAGACCGCCGCCATATAGCTGGGGTATTGCTGAGTGCGGCGTAAAACTAAACTCACTCACTCACCCACGTGTACACACTTTGCTTGGCAAGTTTCCTTGTATGGAATGTACATAATCTCTGGAAATGTACGTCATATCATATATCCCATTCACATTTTTCAAGCAGTGGACACATTCATTGTTTTAACAAGCATACTTTATACATATTCTTGTAATTACTGTAACATGTGTCAATAGTGTTATAATCTGTTCGATAATAATTTCTTATCAGAAACCGCAGACAGGAGTAATTTACGGTGTACCCACTAACGACATACCTCATGTCATCAGAAGGGCACACATGGCAGATAACAATGCTTGTGTAGTCATTCCCCTTTTAAAGGCGTCACAAGTCTCCCCCAACTTCCTGATCCAGCGATCAGCCTGATCCAGGTTATCAGCAGTTTGTATTCAAGTCTTTGTGACATGCGTGTATTCGTGCTCTCCGGTGGTGACCCCACGTGTTCAAAACTAAGAGACGATAATATACAAGTACGTAGCTTTGCGAAGATGGGTACAAGAGGTTTTAAGTGTGTCGTGTTAGGCTTTATCCGGCGAGGTGGTCAACGGGAACCTACGGGAACCTGAAAGAACATGTTTGTTCATGAACTTTCTGCAGGCAACGTATTCTAATTCATTTGTTGGTTACTTGTTATCAGATACTTATGTTCAGCCTATTTTTGCTCTTCTTTACATCATGATTCATCAAGAACCGGTTGATGGGATCAAAACCCAACTAAAATCCTAAACTATCTGCAATATTTTAAGAGTTTATTGGTTACTAAAGCAAACCGAGTATGACACTTAGATCTGCCCTAATACCGTCGGGCTATAGGGGTGGTAGGTAAACCGAAATTTGAACAGGTATATACGCATGTTTCAATCATGTGACATCATCAACATGAAATGCATGACGTCCATTCGAGCTTGCCAGTGTCAACAAAGTTAGCGGTCGCAGCTGCAAAAGTTTGTTGGCATTGCGACTCAGATAACACTGACAAATTGACAGGTCCGAACACTATATATTCAAGAACTTGTTCTACCTCTTTCAGAGAACCTCTGCATGGTTCCCGTTGCCAAGTTTAATCGGTTAAATAATTTAAAAGGTGAAAGTGAATTGTGATTGGTACGCTCAACTTCACACCGTAGGCATTTGATTGGATAAAAAGTCAGCGAAGGGAGGTAATAAGTCCGTCGATCTGAGCCGCAGTTACCATTCGTAACTGCTCGTGTCATTCCGCCAAGCCGGATGGCGTCTCGTACCCCTCTCTTGACCATGTTTACAACTGGGTCCTGTCTAAGCGCAAACGGGCATGAAGATGAAAATAGTCTTTTACTGTTATCATCGAAAGCTAACTTTGAATTTCCAAACATGGCTCTTAGAATATATACATCCCGTGGGCAAAGCAGCAATACGGTTATTCCCTTTGCAAATATGTTTCAGTGTTCAAAGTTGTTCATCTTCGAGCTCAAAGTTTATGTTTAAATTGTGCTTTGTATAGTGTAGCGAAGTTTCAAAGTTCAACGGTTCCACCATTTTCATGTTTTGAAATGCGTTTTACTGCGCGCGATTTGATTGTTTTGCCGCGATTCTTGACAATAATGGCGTACGAGAGGGGTACAAGTCTTCTTGTAGGTCACGGAAAGAGACGAGTACTTACGAGTGAGTGTGAGTGAGTGAGTTCAGTTTTACGCCGCACTCAGCAATACCCCAGCTATATGGCGGCGGTCTGTAAATAATCGAATCTGGACCAGACAATCCAGTGACCAACAACATGAGCATCGATCTACGCAATTGGGAACCGATGACATGTGTCAACCAAGTCAGCGAGCCTGACCACGCGATCCCATTAGTCGCCTCTTACGACAAGCATAGTCACCTTTTATGGCAAGCATGGGTTGCTGGGGGCCTATTCTACCCCGGGACTTTCACGGGTTCGAGTAGTTACGAATGCCTTGTAGGTCACGGAAAGAGACGAGTAGTTACGAATGCCGCAGCTACATTTTTCCATGTCAAAGTGAAAAACGAGAACATCACGTTAAATGCTCATTGTAGGCAAAAGACAATCAAACCACAGGCCCTCGTGTCATTGCGAGGATGAAATATTTTTTATTAAACATGTACAAATTTTAAGATGACCCCCCGACTTTAAACGCTGCACAATACAATATTTCTAGTCTAGATGTATTGTACTGTGAAGCGTTTCAAGTTTGGGGTCATATCAAAATTTTTTATTTTTTTAAAAAAAACTGTGTCATTGCGAGTCAAACGGGGCATAGGTTAAAGTCAAAAGTGCCACAGATAACATTCAAAAAAGGACTAATCCTTTGTCCTTTTGACATGTTTTTCTTTTGGGGATATTTTCGGTCGAAGTTATTTTTTAAACATTTATCGATAGCAAATCGATATGTAGTGTTGAATTATACCGATAGCCAGCCCTACCAACGGACATTTACTCTTTACAATTCAATATATAATTATATGAGTGGAACTTGAAATATTTTCGATAGGGATATAAATGTTTCATAATTAATATGAACTCTAAATTATTGGTTTCTACTTTCATCTAGTGGTTGATCCAAGTGAAAACGTGCAATGTCCTACCCTTTCAATAATCCAAGGACGTCTGTACTAACGTACATCACTTTATAACAATATTTTCAAACTATATACTATAACTAGGGGAGGTTCCCTCCCAAAGCTCACGAAGAGACGTTAGGGAGGAAAACGATATTACCTTTTTTGATCATGGAACGGCCCAGATAGGAAGAAGGAAGTGAGAAGAAATGAATTATTAACTAATCAGTGGGATCGTATGTCACGAGTGCTGCTCGCCACTCTTGGATCTCGCTACAAGACAATGCTGGTGTATGAAGTCAACGGACTAATATCCACAGCAGGGTATTACTTGAGAACGGGGAGGAACAAAGACGAGATTGCCTGACAAGATGATTCCGATCTCATGCCGTCTTTCCCGTCCAACGACCTTTGGTCAGTGACAGCTGAGTGTAGACCCTTCCTCCTTGTTCATTGTCATCAATTAATGATCTAATTTTCTATTAAACAGGTTTTCAAAGCAGTCAGTGGCCTGCGGCATACGGCATAGCGGTTGAGAAAATGGTTACAGATTTTGAAGCAGGTACATAGAAAGGCTTCCACCGAGTCTTCCCGGACGTGCAGATCAAGGGCTGCACTTTCCACGTGAACCAAGCCATTTATAGGAAGGTGCCTGAACTTGGGTGTGATTACGGTCTATAAATTGGACGTTGTAACCCACAGGTGAATATTTCAATGGGTTTCTTAAGTGCTTTCACTCAGTTAAATGATATTGTCAAAAAGAATCTAGAAGTTGATGGGGCTGCAGTTCTTAGACGCTGCGCACATCAAACCAGCGTTTCAGAAAGTAAGACAGCAGGCTGTGACGCCGGGTCTGGTCGCTCTCTGCGAGTACTTTGATTCAACGTGGATTGACATCAGCGTTTGGTCAGTATCAAACTGAAGAGTCTTTGGGGCTGCAATCAGGACCAACAACGACCAAGAAAGCTGGCACAAGCTGGCACAAGGATGGAGGCATTTGCCCTTTTACTTTTACTTTTGGTTCCCCTCCTCTACAACGAAGCTGACCTTCTGCCTCTTCAGCTTAGACTAGTAACGGACGGGCAGCTTGAAAGACAGCGTGCTAGCCAGCGGATGAAGACTGAGGAAGTTTTCAAGTTGTCGGATGACTTTCAAACCTCCAACCTCGCAGTCTCCCAGCTTCTGATAGAAGTTTCCAAACTAAATAGACCTATGGTTAATGAATGGAAAAATCTGTTATACTGTGCTATCTGTTGGATTGTGCTGTGCTATCTCCACATTATGGTCGAGATTCTGAAAATGAATAATTTCAACATTACATTATTAAAGTATTTTATTTTACTGTTCTTAAATATAACTCAGTAGGCTGTCGTTTATATTTTACGATGCTTTACTATCATTACGTCACTGAACACAAAGTGTCAATATTTGTGTATCACAAAACGAAAGAACAACACACAACCTACATTATCACATAAGTTTTGTCAAAACAATTTTGTTATTATAAATCCAAATACATTTATATAGAGAAGAGATACGGGAAAATATTCTTTCCTTCTTCAATCACACTGTTCATGTCCTCAGCTGTTCCAAGGTTCATATCACCGAAAGAAAGCATAGCGTCGTATCACTGAAAACAAAGCAAAACACCTTCGTCATATATAAGCCTAGTGATTTATCAAAATCAATATGCTTGCAAAATAATATTATTCATTATCTGCACATAAGATTTCATCGGGATGGTGGTTTTGAGGGCATGAAGTATTTTCTGGTTTCCTTTGATCTGAATCTCATGCATGTCCCTGTTGATGACACAGATAGGCATGGTCTAACCAGACCAGTGAGTATGTGGATCAACGTCTAATGTTGTTGGCATCAGTGAACACAGCATCAACAGCATCGTCATCAAATGGCACATCATTTGTCATGCCATCTCGCAAACAGCAGGATATCCGTAATGTAACATACACCCATCCATGCCTATAGAGCTACCCATTTAACGTTTGGTGACCAGGGCCCGCAAATTCTGCCAATCCCTTGCAAAGTTACATCTCGCTGAAGTTCTGGTGCTCGCTTAGACTACAAATAGTCCCTGAAATGAACATATTTTACTGAAAAAGTAAAATATTATAAGGAAATGGAGCCCTTGAGACTTTCTTCATTTCCTGAAGCTAAGGGAATTTAGACTTGCCATATTTTCTAGACTTGCGTGCTTTCTTGGATATATTTGCTTCAGGGTCTGTACGACAAACATGTCTGTTACAAACATGTTACAGACATATGGGGGTTAGCTAGGTACTATTAGCAGAACTAGATCTTTCCAATGACCCTGAGTATTAGTAAATTTTGCTTAACATTTGACAACTTTAATATCGCACATATAAGTCACATTTCCAAATGTCACATGGCTGAACAGCTGTTAAGTATAATACATTTTCAAAGTATGATCTTCAGATTGAATTTGATCTTCATAATTTCTTTGGCCTACCCATTTATTTTTAAGATCATACCATAAACGCCAATAAATACCAAATATGATTTTTTTCAGCAGATTGTTATTACTTGTCAAACATAAAGATATAAGCGACAACACGCTGAGGACTTCATATAGTTTCGAATGACCTTCTCTGTAATCCTGACATTTTTATTAAGACACCTTTTCCATTCTGGATTTGTTTCTGCTGATGATGTGTTACTAGTGAGTGAGTTTTACGCTGCAGTCAGCAAAATTCCAGCTATATGGCTGAGTCTGGACACGGCAATCTAGTGATCAACAGCATGATCTGAACAGTTGGGAAGCGATGACATGGGTCAGTGAAGTCCGCATGACTCACCACCCGATCATGTTAGTCGCCTCTTCCGACAAGCATCGTCGCTTTTTGTGGCAAACATTGGTTCCTGAAGACCTGTTCTATCCCGGACTGATGTGTTACAAAGTTCTGTTTACCTACAGTAAACCCTTCCATGTATAATCAACCATTTTCTCAGACTTTGAAAGCGATGATGACTGCCACTTGACATAACCTACCAATGAGAAATAGTACTACAAAGTACTTAAGATTATAAGACTATCAGCTGATGACAGTCGTGATTTAGACATATCAAATTGTGTTCATTCTCATGTTTGGATATTTCTAAGAGACTCATTGAAGTTTGGTATATATTCCAGGTGAATACACACTTTAGTTTGCAGATGAATACAAAGTGCTTTGTTTGCATGGCTTTGACATTCCAGGAACCTCTCAGCATTTGAATCTCAGGGGTATGATTGTGAACCTGGTCTATCAGCTGTTGCAGATAAGGGTGAATGAAAGGATTGTTCATCACTTACATGTCAGCCACTGTTTACTCTGAAACACTATACCACAACACGTCTTTAAACATCTTTAATCCACCCTTACTAGGCAAGAAAACACCCTCAACAATCAGCTTCGTCTAAAACTCCTTGGAATGTTTGATGCAATTTGCCACATGGTTTGTCCATCCAGTTTTCCCAAGTTCTAAGTGTGAATCTTCAGTTCCAACACACAGTTTATTGAATGAGCAATATGGCAATATAACTATCAAAAAGAATTTCATATTTAAAAAAAAACAAAACTGTGAACTGTGTGAATTTCAAAGCTGTTTATTATTTAGTACACAGAAATGATGACTGACAATTAGGTAAGTACAAGTAAAATCAGGACAAGTAATCATTTCCACAAGATCACCATGACATACAGTTTTGTATGCAACCCCATTGATGTGGTGATTTCTGCAAGAAGCATATGTGTATCTAGAGGCTTGAATGTCCCTTTCGTTTCACATCTTTTATTTTCTACGTTCACATGTACATCTTGAAAAGATACAAATCAAATCCTGTGTTATCAATATAAAGCTAAAATATATCTACAGACATGTAAGAGTTTTACCAATTGTTCAGGAAATTAAGAAAGAGGGGTGAGAATCTTTCAGGGACATCTATGATCATTACATCAACAAACGAAAGAACATGTTCAGCAAGTTTTGTTGGACTGTTGAAAATTATGTACAATGAATAATGTCAGGTGAACTGGGTCGGATCATAGGCAAGCAGGTTGAAAGCCAAATGTTGATGAACAAAAGGAATGTTAAGGTGCTAGAACTGAAGATTTGTTTCGTCTTGAAAATGTAATGAACAGAATGTGATTGGGTGATTTACAGTTTGTTGCTTTTCGATAACATATCAAACCCAAATTCTTGATTCTTAAACCAAATTTATATATAATTCAAAAGACTTCATAATCAGATCTTTTTTCCTACCATTAAATATGAATAGTTAAACACATCATTGTGTTAAGAAGGAAAAGAAGATGGAACCCAGAAAAATCTCCTCATCAAATAGTATCTTCTCCTGCCTATTATTAAAAGGTCAACAAGGTCAGTCAAGAACTGGTGATATGGCTTCTCATAGCAATTTCTTTCACAAAATAACAGTGTCATTTCACTGTCATGTCATTTTGTTCATGAAAATTATTATGGTGGACGATTAGTTTCGGGTGTTTTTGTGAATTTAAAGTCAAGGATGGGCTAATATTGAGAGGTACTTGTATATATTGAAGTAAAAGACTCAGTCAATACAGTTCAGGTGAAGGTGTTTCAGGTGTCAAGTGACACAAAACATCAATATACCAAGTTATTGACAATACATAACATACATACAACTTGAGGTATTGGTAAACAAGTGGTACAGATACCAACTTTTGAAGATAAACAGGCACCCACAGACATTTAAATGTCTGTGGGTGTCCGCTTATCTTCAGAAAAGAAGAAGGGTAGCCAAAGATTATCACGCTGAATATCCCAAATTAGTATTCCTGCATGAGAGAAAAAAACCCCATTATAACTGCAATCCTCTCATGCTCACCACTAGGCTACAATATTGCCTTGAGTGGCAATCAACTCTCTCCAAGTCAGTTCAACATCATTTACGAATTATTTGTGATCATTTGTAAGTAAGATGGGTAGCAACTGTTGCAGAACCCTTCACTGTTAGGGTTACCGAAGTTAGAACAACCAGACATTTTGCAATGCCTGGGACTTCTCTTCTGACTGACTATCCGAGCCATCATAGCATGAAATGGGTCCTGTTGCTGACTCCCACCAAATGTGTTATTCTCAAGGTCAGGTGATGCCGCTATTGACCCATGGTTAAAGTGCCTTGTCCAGCAGGCACTGCACCTGCCTTCAGTTGATGGGTCACCAAATCTACTGCAGCCAGGAGTGAGGCATCTCCGTCCTACTGGTGCTGAGTTAGGACGCTGAGTCTCTGCAAGGGGAACCTTCACCATGTGTTGCCTGACAGCATGTGGGGCACTGTTGTTACTTCTTCCTGCAAGACACAAATATGTAACTCATACATCTCTTGTCTGTCATCATGATCTTATTTTTCTTGCTTCAATAGACAAGATGGTTAGACTGGGACCAACAGCTTTCCCTGCAAGTTTGGGTCAAGATCACTTTGCAAACTCATGATCTGGTCCATATCAGTCTGGCATTCTTGCCATTTATGACTGCCATAATACCCCAAGAAAATAAACACAGAAACAATTACTGGTGTCATAGATGTCACAGAGACATTGTTTTGGAATATGGTTCTGAATATTCAAAAGTTCTCACTTTGTAATGAAATATGACTAAACGATGCACTTGCAAAGTTCTGTTATATCAGCAGCATGTAAACATGATACAACTGACCTTGAAGTTTTCCCAGACAAGAAAATGACCATTTTAAGAAACTGCGGCATTGAAAATAAAATCTATTTAGATAAATAACAAGCTTATATTCTGACCATTGGTTTGAGTCCTTTTATCATTGTGACAAAACAAATAATCAGGGTGATATTTCATATTTTCCTCACGCATGTCCAATTAGGCTACTATAAACATTTCGGGATGACCACATGAATGAACACCCCTGAACCTGAACCTGTGGCAACTGTCCACTTGATCAGTGTTCTAGATAAATTGTCCTGAGAATATTGGCCTGGACTTGTCCTCTCACCTGAACTTCTGGCTGATCCTGGCAGCTCTTCTTGCTTCAGCGACACCACAGTTGGGTTTAGTTGTTGCAGGTATGAGCGCTGCTGCTGCTGGAGTGCCTGGCTTTGTCTTAGGATGTCAATGCAGTTGTGGCACAGTTTGTTTGGCGGATAGATAAGTGTGTTACACATTGGGCTAGCACATGCTATCTTGTCCTCGGGTCCTTTCAGCACCGTTATTTTCATTGTCTCCGCATTACACTTGGATCCAGATTCCAGCAAACTACCTTCCTGTTCGCTTGATTCCGATTCCTGTCTGTCAGTCAGTCCAGTCAATTGCTGGTTTATCTTCCTCTTATGTTCTTCTCCTGGTGCAATTGTTGGTGGATGGTGAATTGTAGTTTGGTTTGACCTACACAGCTGACAGTACCCATCATGGACTCGGGGTCCATTGCAGCCTGGAGTGCTGCAGATGTGCTTAACCAACTCCTCTCTCATGTAACACTTCTCACACTGTCCACCAAGCTTTGCTTTTGCATGCTGAATACATCCTTCTGTTGTACAAGTTAATGTCTCAGGCTGCTCCAAACCCTGCTGGGAACCACCACCACCACCACCAAATAGATAATCCTCTGTGTTCATGTTTGACTTGGAGGTGGCACCAGGTTGTGCTTGCAAGGTGGCAAACTGTGACTGAGTGTTATTGCCTGGTCCTTGCTGAGAGATAGCATTGGGTTGTGGTTCAAAAAATCCACCTTGTTCTTGGAAGGAGATAGCATTAGGACCGTTCTCAGGGATGTCAGTAGGTCTGGGGTGAATTATGGAGCCTGACAACTGGTTTCTCCTTATTTCTGCACACTCATGGCAATAAGGGTATGTGTTGATGGAACACCTATACCCACAGCCTCCTTTACAAGTTTCCCCCATCATAGACATATCAATATACTCTGCAGCAACAGGCATGGAGGCAGGAGGAGCTGTTGGTTCTACTAGACGTGGGGCTGGTTCCTGCTGTAGGTACTTCTCCACACACTCAGAGCACATATTACCTGTTGCTGGGGAACCATAAAACTTGCAACCTTGGCTGATACATGGAGCCATATCAAAGTTAGTTGCAGCTACTCCTGTGCTTGGTCTGTAAGAGCTATTTAAAACACTTGGCACTGTCTGCTCGAACACTCTCAGGTGATCTGGTAGGGGTACGTATTTTATTTCTGTGCATAGCACAAGAGACATTGACTCAGTTGTGGATACACCTATCTCCTTTACTTTCAAGTATGACTTAAGAATCCGAGCTGCATTTTTCTCTTCTCCATCTGAAAGGAATCTGATGGGCAGAGATGAATTATCATGAGTCACAATGGGTACCGTGAAGAGGATCTTCTCCGCGCTGGTGGTCATCTGAGGCAGAAGCGGGCAGAAGTGATTCATGTTATAGGCCAGGACAACAGGATATTTGGAGCACTCCTGCACTGGCCAGTCAAGGGGAAGGTAGATGCCACCAATGTCACTCTCCTGCAAACTGGCTCCAGACAAGGTACGGGCTGTAGCATCAGCAAGTATTATGATTGGACGCCTCAATATTTTTGCCAGGGTGAAAATATGGATAGCTTCAAGGTGAGAATATGGGACAACTCCCATCATATTCCGGGTAGGTGCTGCTGTCATGACGACTGCCTTCCATTCCTGTTCCCAGTCCTGCCAAACAACAGTAGCCAGTCATCATCATGTAAGTAATATTTCTAATTAACTGAAATAACCAGACTTTGGTTGCAGTGGCGAACACAAACTATTTTGGGAATCAGTGTAATTGAGTTTTTGAAACATATCTAGGATGTTGTCAGGACTTAAAAACATGTTAAATTCAAAGAATACTCACTTCATTTACTGACAAGTCTGACTGAATATATCTTAAAGACTCTCGGAAAGTTTTTGTTCACCACATATCAGTCATCACTTTGAAATAGAAACAGCAAAACAAAAACCAACAGAGAACCAAATGCTTAAAATTCATATTAAGTCAATCAAGCACTATAAAAATTGAGAAAAAGTGAAACTTTATTTGCCTCAAATAGTTCTGATTCTAATGCCTACTAAAATAGTGCTGCTAACAGCCCGGATCTTCACAGCATCAGTATCAAATTAGTCTCAACACATCAAATATGTAAAAGAAAATCTCTGTTCATTTATAAAATTCTGAAGACAAAATTGATAAAGACATTATAAAAACTAAGGCTTAAAAACACAATGTCAGTAATCATTATACTGTGCATTTGTCCACTTATAAAAACAAGACACAGTGACCATGCTTGACCTTGCATGAAGTACACTCAAAATTTATCCACTTTTTGACCAGTTCAAAATAAAATAACTAGATATCACGACATGAGACTGAATATTACAAACTGATGACAGCTAATTTCAAACTGAGTTTCATAATTCAGTAGGATAAACAAAGGAATGCAGAGTCTCCTTATTGTCAGCACCGGCAGCAGCTAACATGGCTGTTGCAATTGCAATATGTTCTATACTCAGACTCGTTGACTTGGTGGACACATGTCATTGGTTCCAGATTGTACAGATCAAACCCATGCTGCTGATGAGTGGATTGTCTGGTGCAGACCCGATTATTTACAGACCTCCGCCATGTAGATGGAATATTGCTAAACATGGCATAAAGCTAAACTAACTCACTACTACTTAACCTTGAAGTAACGTGCATAATAGTCAGTCATGATGCCACACTGACGGCAGGAACATCGCATCAGTCAACATCCACAATGTTGTTTCAGCATGTGAATTCATTATTATGGTTAGGCTTTGTGTGGATTTGTATGAGCTTCAAGAAGTGTTTTACCCAGACAGGGGATATGGGTGAAACCATTTAATGAAGGAGGTATCGCTATAGTGACTTGCTCCGCAGACTATTGTGACATCACTGGTAACTATGATGTAACAATCAAAAGACATCACTAATGTCTGTCTGCCACTGAAGCTTGTTAGGTGCCTTTTACACTAAAGACATTGGTTATCATGTTATAAACTGAAACTGTTAGATGAATAACTTTGGACAATAAGGACCATATAGTGTCTTTTGATATAAAACTACATCAGCATTTGTCAATGTCCACGAAAGTTTAAAAGTTTAAAACATCATGAACTTTATTGAATAGCAAGGAAACATTGATCAATGAGTGAGTTTGATTTTGCGCCTCTTCTAGTGATATTCCTACAATATCACCGTTGGGGACATCAGAAATGGGTTTCACACATTGAACCCATGTGGAGAATCGAACCTGGATCTTCAGCATGACGAGCAAATGCTTTAACCACTAGGCCACCCCATTACCCCCTAGATCAAGCAATGTCTTGGCCCTAAATAATTCTAGTTCAGAAAATATAAGCTGAATATCAAGACAAGTTGAAAGAGTTGAAGTCTTACGGTTCCATTCAGTCTCATACTGTCTCTTGAAGCGGTGCTCATCTGCCTCTCGTACTGAGTCCGCCATCTTTGTTTGTTGTTCTCAGAGTCGACAGCAATGTTGATAAGTCTTCTCAGTGTGAGACTGTCATCAGCTATGCCCCAGATGAATGATGAGACAGCATGGCACAGACAGTTGCCATCACCTGTAATGTTGACACCATATGTCTACATTCTTCCCACTGGTCCCAACTATGAAGCTGAGAAGATATTATACTGCAAAGGAAGCTGTTTGAGAGGCATTCTAGAAGTTGCTGAGATAAAGATGACAAGAATTTTTATGGATGATCAACTTCTTTATTGCAGGGTAGCGACGTTTCGGTATAGATTCTTATACCGTTTTCAAGCGTGTGGGGAATGGCAGAGGGAGTACAATATATATACAGCAGGGATGAGCATGTGATGACAATACAACAATGACAGGATTAACAATAACTATTTGAGGTAACAATACATTAGAGAAGTGTTGAGGTAAGCTGATTAAGGACTGAAGCCGCTCATCCCTGCTGTATATATATTGTACTCCCCCTGCCATTCCCCACACGCTTGAAAACGGTATAAGAATCTATACCGAAACGTCGCTACCCTGCAATAAAGAAGTTGATCATCCATAAAAATTCTTGTCATCTGCAAAGGAAGCCTCATCACGCTAAAAACATGCATATAATACACTGGTACAATATCAAACCATGAAAAGATCACTTGGATAAAATTAAAAAGAAGAAGTATTACTTCTATTACAATTACTGAGAGATTACCTTAAATTCTCAATTACAGTATGATTTATTTTCTAATCAGCTGCAGGGCTCCAGAGGGCTCCAGATGATTTTTCAACATGAGGAGGGTGTGGGCCTTATTTTTTCAGTATAAGAGTACTAGGAAAAATTAGAGTACTGAATGGTGTGTAAGTAATCTCATGTTTCGTTTCACCTATGCACCACAACATCTCTACTCTTGTGTAAACAGGTCAATAAACAATAAAGCAATACTTTTTCAGATAAATGATTTTGTAAATGATTCCAAGACCATACACCATTGGAGTGGTGCGTATCTTCAACGTTTTCTGCTTTTTTTTTTTCCTACTGTATCATGCATATTTTTTATCAGTACAAATGTCAAGATGGACCTTATCTGGAGCCCTGAGCTGTGTCTCAAAATGCTCCAGATGTAAAGAGAACCTTTAAACAAAACAATACATGGATTCTGAACATTTTTCTTACACATGGCCAAGCAGGTTTCTCAACAGGAGCAACTTGGTCAAGACACCAGTTGAGTACCCAGGTTTACTGCAGGTGTACAGTACATGGGGTGTACTCACTCTTTGTCTGCAGTGGGAACACAGGGTCTGCGGTCCGACACCAGTTGAGTACTCTGGCCTGCTGGAGGTCATGATGCATGTCTGTGTCAAGGACCCTGGGGTTGGCTGTCTGGCGCTGTGAGGGTACTGGCAAGACCTGGGAGTAAAAGGCGAAATTCTGCTGGAACGTGATTGTGACTCTGCCATCGTAGTCGATCTTGCTGTTGATAAACTCCTCAATTTTCCTCCTATGGTTGAGCTGATTCCTGTCACTCATTCTGTTTCTGATTTCTGTAACTTGAAACAAATATAATATGTTTCATAATGGTTATATGATATGCAAGGTGATACAATCCATAAATGCAGAATTTTATAAAAAATCATTTTAGAAGAAAAAACAACATTTCATGCTTTCAGTTTCTTGGCACAGTTCCCATACTGTCTTGGCACAAAACCCTACACCTTCTTTACAATTGTGATGTCATATGCATGTATCATCTTTACCATTTCATAGTGCTGCTCACTTCACTTCAGACTGGCTTGAAAGCTACATTGCATATTTGCACAGGAATTTATAACCACCTCCTCCTCTCTTTCTCTGCATGTTTGTATGGTTCTTTGGTGGAGGCTTCCCTACCCTTGTGGCCTATTGCTACATACATTGAATTATTTGGGCAATTATATTGTCATTACCACTTAATAAACGTCCACCTTGTGTGGGCCTATGAAACAACACACTGATCATTTTCTGAAAATGGCATTACGCTTCAAAGTTGGATGAGATCTGCTAAATTTTGCGGATGTAATGGAAATATAAAATGACAATGTGACATATTTATTAATCATTTGGTGTCATATTTTAAAACATTGTTTACTACACATATAGAGGCCTTGTGCATACCATGACCTGACATGAACCTTGAAGACCAGTGAAGGTCCAGGGTAGAATAGGCCTTCAGCAACCCATGCTTGCTATAAAAGCAGTGAGTGAGTTTAGTTTTACACTGTACTCAGCAATATTTATGGCAAGCATGGGTTGCTGAAGGCCTATTGTACCCCGGGACCTTCACTGGTTTGCCATAAAAGGCGACTATACTTGTCATAAGAGGCAACTAATGAGATCAGGTGGTCAGGCTTGCTGACTTGTTTGACTCATGTCTTCAATTCCCAATTGCACAGATCGATGCTCATGCTGTTGATCACTGAATTGTCTTGTCCAGACTCAATTATTTACAGACCACTGTCATATAGCTGGAATATTGCTGAGTGCGGCGTCAAACTAACCTCACTCACTCACTCACTTGTCTTCATAGATGATTAATGGAGTTAAATGTCATCGTATCCCACATAATAGGATCACTGCTCATGATGTTGATCACTGGATTATCTGGTCTAGACTTGACTATTTAAAGACTGCAGCCATATACCATGTATACAGACCATTACCAAAAGTATTTGTTTCTTGATGTCATTTCTATAGACTTACATGTTATTTCAGTGTAGCAAAAATAATTTTCATGAAGTGAGTTTAGGATGGATCTTTGTCTGCTCTGTGCACACAATTTCAGTTCGACTCTCTGACCACTATTTAACTAATGACATCACATTTATCAACTTACATACGGTTCTATGATGCACAATCCCATACGAGGCCATGGTACTGGAGTTCATGACACTGTACATATGTTGATTAAATTGTTGCCATTTGATATACAAGCAACAGAAAATTAGACAGAAATTATGTGATAGTAGGTATGATGATTCTTCACAAATGTGCAAAATTCCACTTGAATCTTACAAAAATCAATTTCATTTCAATATCAAAATGTACTCGTCATGATATGGCTGAAATATTGCCAATGTGACGTTAAATATTAATTCACTCACTTACTACAAAAATCAAAAGCAAGAAAGTTATTTATGCACCACTAAATTAACATGTAAGTCTATGGTAATGACGTCAAGTGACGAATACTAGTACTTTCTGTTAGGTTTGTAGCTGGAATATTGCTCATTGCAGAGCAAAACTCACTCACTCATGCCATGACACATACATTGTCATATTTTGTATTATGATGAGTCTTGATGACTGAATGCTTTATCTTAATCTTCTCTACAATCATAGTTTGTAATTATCTTCCTTGTTAAATAAGGACCAGGAACGCATTTGTACCAAGGAAAGATGACACATCGTAATACCATGGAAACTGAATGAAGGCAACAATAACAAGGCATTTTACTGGGTTTAACTTCAGCAGATATGGATGCTTGATAGCTTACACTGACTGTTTTACTCTGATCTACAAAACAAGGAATCAAGTGGACCAGATTCAGTAATTTCAAAATTCCTTACATTAGGGCCTGTGATCTTGCAAAGTAATGAAATGGTATTTTGTACATTAACAGTGTATAATTTTCAATTACTGAACCTTTCTGTTCACTGACTTTCAGAATGACTTATGCAGAATTGATGTAAGTGGGAAAAATCCATCGTCTTAAGTTCTAATGTTGCCTAGTCCCTTGTGTAGTATGATGTTACTCTCATATCATGTTTTCATACCTGTGAGGATCTGGGTTAGAATCAATCTTCAGCAAACCCATGCTTGTCATAAGAGGTCATTTAGCAGGGTTGGATGGTCAGACTCTCTCACAGGGTGGACATGTGTCATCATCTCACAATTGCGTAGATTGATGCTCATTCTGTTGATCCCAGGATTGTCTGGTCCGGAGTCTGATTATTTACAGATCATGTAAAACCAAACTCACTCACTCACTCAATCACTACTCATTCCTGTTTTCATTCGTATATAAACCAATTTCAATTTGATAGCAAGACACCGAGAGTGCATTATGTGTTCCTGTCCAACAGCACTAGGACGATTGTGGTTGCTGTGATGGTGTACAAATCTTGAAACAGATACATGTTCATGCAAGCACATTTTAAATTATCAATCAGATGTACGAAGTGAAATTTCATCCTTTCATACAATATCACGTCCGCCACTTATTTAAATTAGACTACAAACAATACCTCATCCTGGAGTGGTATTTCCACCTTGTAGTTTCTATTACTGAACACAGACCTATTTTTAAATCCATGTCAAAGTTTCATTTTCAGTTTTGGAAACCATATTTGCCAATTATTGAAGAAAATGAACATTAACAGCTATATAGAACCATATAATAAATGATTTATGCCATATCATGATCTTACCTTAGCAGGACATTCATACCAGGTTCAGACATATTTCGTTTTGGTTATTGTATCTTTTTAAGATGCTTAACACTACACTCAGCAACAGTCCAGCTATATGAATCTGGACCAGACAATCTGATTGAAGTTATGAACAATGGTTTTGAAACTACTAATTATTACCTTTTCTGGTACATACCACTTTTGAAAAAGTAAATTAGAACATTTCAATTTTACTTATTGTTATTCATTTACTGTATTCTAAATTATTCTTTTAATATCACAACTGAGCTATCATTTTACATACCAAATGTTATGCAATATTTCCATTTACAAAATAATGTATGTATTGATTGTTGTATTTTAGTTTGCATATATGCCATTTCTATGAATATATTTTTATCATTTCAGAATCTTGATAGACATGTAACTTATTCAGCTTCAACATAAAAGAAACTAAAGGGCTTACAATATTTTACAGGAATGTCTTGTCAATATCTGAGTATATTTTGTGCATTTGCATTTTGTGACTGAAGGATGACTAAACTGCAACTTACTTGTTTAATATGTAGAGAATTTCACCAAGGTATCATTTGATATCAAATATATCACCACAAGCTTATAAAGTTACAAATATTAGAGGCTTGTCGAGGATATTTGTACCTTTATCAATGGATGTTGATATATTTCATATCAGAAGACACGAGGATGAAATTCTATTTATCATCAAAAATCATCCTTCATTAGTTTTGTATGAAAAAAGTGCATCTCTGAACATGGTACTGGCATTAGACTTCCAGGAGAGTGATGCCATTGTATTGTCATGTCTTTATGTTTTGACATCATATCATTGTGAGTCATGCATTGACATAAAGGAACTGAACTAAATCTGCTGTCCAAATGATATCTCCTTGGAGAAATCCCTTGATCTCCCACAATCAATATTTCCAGAGAAATATTTTACAGCAATTAAAGTGCATAAAATAAATGTGACTAAAAATTAGTAACATTTAGAAGTTTTATATCACCAGTTTTAAAAGTGGTATTTACCAGTAAAAATATGGTTATTACAAATTTCAAAATAGAAAATTAAGAATTAAACATTCTTGGCTTTCATATTTAATAGTATGTTTCAGTATAAACTTTCATAGTATGTTAGGCACTAATCAGGGATTTACATGCACAATATACAGAAACAAAGCAGAAGAAATGTACATAGATCACAACATTCACCAAACAAAATTCTCCGTAAGCACTAGCACTTCCAGTTTTATTCAGTACTACCTCATACAGCCACTGTTCAAAATTACTGCCTGCTCGCTAGCAAAATGCTAGTTTTTACATTTGCTCTGGCCTGCCAAATGTTACTGAAGCTGGCCCACCTAACTAGTGATAATTTAGGAGCTGATCATGTTTCCTGAATCCTGACTTGCCAAGTATAGTGTCAACACTTTCCTCAAAAGCATAAACTAATAGTCAAATGCATGTTGTTACAAATAACTATCTAAATCGTAAGTAGTAATGTCATTGGTCAGTTCTGAAGTGCCAGAGTATGACCCCAGTGATTCACCACTGGCTGAAAGCAAAACCCAGGTGGCTAAGGAGAGTTCTCCAGCCCTCGGAATCTCAGGAAGTCAGATGGTGAGCAGATATTACATGCATATGAGACAGATGGTGAAAAGGATGGCGAGGCCCAAACTGCTCAAAATTCTGACTGCGACAGTTCCTGTGATAGCATCTCAGATGTAAACTCTTCCAGTGATGATGACTGAAGTCTTTAACATAATTTAATATGAAGATAATTTGAAAACATATGGGTATTCTATAGTATGTCCCATCAATGTTCATTGGCTCAAAGTGAATAGTCTGAAACAACTAATTTGTGAAATGAATATTTTACTATACTCATAAGTGCTGTTTTATTGTCTGTTAATTACCATGAAGTATTCAGGGCAGTAAGGTGTCTGAAGGGCTAGTGACATTATTGGGGCATTAGCACCACTGGCCAGTGACACATTGAATCTATTTCTAACACTGCATACAGCACACAGTTTCAATACAGGACCCTCACATTTCGTGCACCATTCCACTTGACACATAGTTTGTAGGACAAGGAAAAATCCATGGACTCTTTTAATCCCTGACCAGATGGATCTCTCAAAGGGTTTGGGCTTCATATGGTTGTCATCACCATGTCAAACAAATGCTCCTCTGCCATGTACTCTTGATTCTTTTTATCAGAATATCTGCCTATATTTGTTTCTGATTGTCAAAAAATATTTCTAAAAAACGTGGAGAAAATACAAAATGTTGAATAGTTCTTCCTGCTAACATACTTTATATAATAGTAAACGCCTAACCTTTATCAAGTTGATTTCGGCCATGTTTGGGGTTTATTTTCATCGGTTTATACATATACGGTGGATATATTCATCCAACGAACGAATCGTCTAACCTGTAAAGACAAACATCTGTGTCGAAAGACTTCATCATGAAGTGGGTATCCTGTCAAACTACAAATTTGTGTTGAGATATATTTTGTTAGTGGTACAAGAGGGGTGTGTACGGGGTACAAGTTACTGTGTTCAGTTCACACGAGTCACTTTACCTACATATTTTAATACTTACATTCTTTTCAGTCGGTTCACGTATGTATTCCGTACCGTTCGGTCACCGTCATTACCGAAATTCAGAGATTACTGTGCAGAATATGTTGAAAGCTAAAACGTAAAACCTCCAAGGGGATTTCGTTTTGGGGAATCCCCAAACAAACCAGAAAGTGTTTTGATTGGCTCAGCCACGCACTGTCATAAATCTTCGGCTTGTTCCGTGAACTGCATTGATAAGAATATCGGTTCCTATAGAGCTCACTCAAACCTGGATAAAAATTCAAGTAAACCAGACTATTCCTCTGATACTTAACACATTTATTCTGTGAAAATTTGTATTATAATCTGGTTCCGTTGGTATCCTGCGCCAGTTGAAGCATGCTTAAATGTTAATAGACAGGAGCACAGTCAATTCCTCTAGACCTACGAGCGAAGCTAAGTGCGCGAACCTGCAGGGTTACTATTTTTATTATTAATCGGAATTCCGCTATACTATTTATAAACACGAATCGCGAGCCCTTTTCTGGTATATTTGGATATGTAGAGACATGAAATTTGACATCGCAGCGACATTTATTTGTGCATGCTTCCCAGTGAAACAAGTTTTCAAGAGCAGCAAATTGATCTCGTTCCAATCGCCGTTTGTCAACGCGAAGGCTCTTTGCAGTGAAACATCAGCGTACCTGTTTCATAAAAACTAAAGTTGAATGGTGTGCGGAGCTTTATCAGTATACACTTCCGTGACTGCTGATCAGGTGACTACGCTTTTCTCGTTGTCTGTGTAAGGTGTTTGTAACAATGCAGTTTATCGGACACAGGTTACTATAGCGATAACTGTTACAGGCTGTCCACAGTGTGGCTGTCGCTTCTTAGGTCTCACGTGCTTCTTCGATCCTGTTATTCAGTCGTGTTTAGGGTAGGTAGATCACACCCAAGACAGCGGGAGCCACCATAACAATGGGATACAACAATCTACAGTGTCTTGACATTACTTTCCTTACTGGTTATTTGTCACTGTATACAGCAGTGACCTACAGTGAGCAATTCTGTATATATTTGGTACTTGAGTTAAATAATCTTGCCGCTAACAGTTACAGTTAGACTGGGTTACAGCGTGTTATCAGTCGGTTCGTAAAATGATTGTTTTGGTCAGTCATTTCATGAAATGACTGAAAATTGGCCCCGGGAGTTACACTACCTGCTTGCAATAGTTATTCGTGGCTGATACTTCATATATGACAAGACAAAATATGCATATTACATTTTTTATTTCATATACGTGTAATCAGATAACAATCATTGTTAAACGCCCATACACAGAAGGGCAGGTCTTGGCACATACCTTATTACTTGTTACAACACTTTAAAGGGGCACTGATGCGGAGCGAATAATGCTTCTCGCCAACGGTCTAATTACGAAAGCAGACCGCAAATTGGTCAGTGCCCACTCCTTCGACCGTGACGGACTAAGGAACTGGGCTCCTGTCCATATTAGCAAAATTTCTTCACTTAAACAGTCAGGAGGCCGGATGCCCATCACATGCCATTTGTTTAAAAATATCCATGGTATTCCCTGTCTGATCGTAACCATATATCCCAGCAGTGTAGTTCTTTTCGGATGCTTGGATGGTATACTTACTGATCCAATTTGATCCTATTTCTGTGTTTTTAACCTCGATATTTAATCATGTTACATGAAAATATGATGTCTACAGGCACGTAGCAAGCCATTTGTTTCAGTACGGAAGATTGCAAAGCTGTATATTTAGGTAGTTTTGAGTGTTGGTTGAGCTGTGATAGCAAATAGCATACGTAAATTTTGGTAGCTATGGTAGCTACAATGGTTTATTATTTATGATAATAAAACACACAGTTGATTTATTTGAATTCGTAAACAAAAAAACGATGACCTTGGCTTTGGTAGAGAAATCTGAAAATTGTCTTACGTACAAAAAAACTTATTTCACTTATTTACCAAAGTACACAGCAAATGCCTGTGTGTATTCCTTATGTAACGAAATTCCGTTGGTATCCTCAAAACAGTTTCGGCCCATAAGTGTTTTCAGGCTGCATGCGACACAGAGATTACATCTTCCTTGCTGTAACTCGCGTTTGATGGTGTAAACCTACACGTGTTATTTGTCATCATTCTCTTGATGGTCAATTCATGAATTTATAACAGGTATAATTAGTAGCAACACCACTTCGGTTACTCAACAAAGGTTCCCATTTGGCATTTCTCCTGTCTGGAGTAAATACTCAACATTATAAATTAAGGTCTGTAATGGCAAATGTATTGTATGTTATGTAATATGTGCATGTAAGTGATGCAAGAGGGTTTATCACCTGAGTTACAAAAACAAACATCGATCAAAGGATTAACCGATAACACACTGATTGATTAATTACTTTTGTTCTTCTAGCGGATTTGTCAAAAGGCAGTGTGTGTAGATGACTACACCCTGTCGTAAAGTGTGAGTGCAAAAACAACATCCTCCCTTCAAAGAATTAACCACCCTTGCGTTGATTGATTGATTGCTCAATATTGGTCAACTAAATTACTTAGAATAGTGGACATCATACAATTAGTTGCCAGGTGTGCTATCTTGGGAGACCAATGAGAGGTTTATCTAGTTCACCAACGAAAGACGTGAAACGATGTGTTACTTTTTCGCAAATGAGACAGTTGTAAGACACGCGACACAGAGCAGGATTATTTACCAGCTGCAGATGAATGGAATACGATTTCTTTTACGTGGATATTGATGGATACATTCCTGAACAAGGTAGTAGCCTGACACTGTTGCTGTAAAATTAGTCTGTTTTACGTTCATTATTTGCATTTTGTTTTAATTTATTTGTTGTAGCATTCAGCAGAATCTATATGACAGAAAACACACACTAGATCGCGTATGTGTGTGAAATAGGATCCACATTGGCAATCTATACAATGTATAAATGTTGCTGTTATGTTAGAAATTTACTATGAGTATAAGCAAATCGTGTGTTCTTTTATTAATTTTCAGAATCATACAAATATGACAATAAACTAATTAGGGTTATGAGACAAAATATAGAGACGTACATTGGCTTCGTTATTTTTCCGTCCTAATAGTTTTTTACCATTTCTACCACTGGCAGATGATTAACCTTCTAAGTGTTTCATTTGTTTTCATAATACATTTGTAATGAAGTACAATTGACTTCACCTCAGTTGATCTGTCTATAATTAAACTATCAATTGCGCTTACGGACTGCGCAGCAGAGGTCACGAACCAGTCACGAATTCTGGGATATCATCCGGGTACTCACGGGAGAAAAACAATAACAAAAGTTTACACCAGTCCACGGAAAATGCTCCGCATCAGTGCCCCTTTAAGCTGTTATGGCAAGGACTCTTACATCTCAGTTTGGCCCAATATGTCTGTCAACTTTTAAGTCCTGAACAGTCACATTTGACAAAACCCTGCCCACCAGATATGGATGACATGGAAATATGGGAGTAGTGCCCTCTGAGAATACCACCCTTGGTAGCAATTATGTTCATGTTATTTTCGTTTCTGTCCTTTATCACACCCAATATATTGCGCAGATCACCTCTACCACATTCAAGTATAGGGATTGGCACATTCACTAGTAAGAATTCGTTGGTTTCACATTAATTTCAGACACTGTGTGCATGCGCAGAGCTGTAAAAATATCTACTTGTCAATTCCGCTTTGGACGTACGCATACCGATAGTGTAAATACACTCAAAACAAAGTGATTAAATAATAATTATTTACGAGTGACAACTGTTCATAGCTGACTAAATATATCAATTTACATATGCTTTTCAGTTATTGATGTGCTATTTTGGTTGCAGCTGCATCAGAAATGTGTGTTTTGATAGTTGTTAGAAGGAGATGTGCGGGAAGAACGGTGGTGGCGAGATGTGTTGATACAAGAACTTATTGAAGCTATTTATTTCTCTACTCCCGGTCTTTTGTACATACCTGTATAAAAATAAGTTGTAAAAGACATAAAACTATGTATTTGGTTTGATTTTTCGTTTTCTTTAGCTTGTGTTTACGCTGTCAGTAAACGTACGTCCAAAGCAGAATTGACCAGTAGATATTTTTACACGCTCTGAAATTAATGTGAAACCAACAAAGAGGTTTGACTACCATGCCCTTGGTCATCTGTCTCTTTCTCTTTTTCCGGCACTCTAGGCACAGTGATTTCAGAAACTCAACTCTGTCACGTAAGGTTTTGACATAATTAATACTCAGCTGTTTCGTCATTTGATCTTGACTGCTGTGTCCTATAGCCACATGCACTCTCCTTATGACATCAAAGGTATCTTCAATGCTCATGAAGTACACAAGTGTATCACCTGGGATCTGGCGCCTGATTATCAACTTGTAGACGTCACTGCACTGCAGGACCTCATACTTCGACGGAAGGTAGTACTCACTGTTTTTACTGGTTGATTCACCAGCCTGCCTGACCTCTTCTTCCAAAGTGAAGTATTCTTCTCTGGGAATCATGTACTTGGGGCACTTGACTTATCTCTCTTACAGTTCAGTAAGAAACCGTTGCTCACTACTGTTATCCAAACTGAAAGTTGACTGCGAATGTCTGTTGGTGGCAGTGTTTGGTACATTTTGTATGATTCAGGAGGTGTTGCAGGAGATGTTTTCATAACTGCTTATGCTTGCCACTTGAATCTTCTCTGGGAAAGAATTAATCCCTGAGAAGCGAACTGAAAGGGCAGCAGATAAGGATGTTGTGACAGTGATTACAAGATGCCATTTAGAAATTGGTCAAATGCAACATATGTTATATTTGGGATTTCACTTTCTCAGTAAAAGGAAGTCATGGTGGCTGAGCGGGCTAGACGGCTGACTTTGTGTGCTTGTGATTAGGTGCCTGACTCTGAGGGTGCGGGTTCGAATCCCGGATGGGACTTAACCAAAAAAGTACTAGAATTTGTACTTTACTGAGAAAGTGATATCCCAAATATGAGATGACATATGTTGATGTTGTGATAGGTATGCTGCTTCAGAGTCCACTCCCTGTGAACTCATTGTAAGATTAAGCTAATAAGGATGTTGTCATAGCAAAAAAAATAAAAAAATCAGAAAGAGATACAAGAAACAGTATTACCAACAAACAACCATTTCTGTCAGGTCGTGTATCTCCCAGGGCCAATTTGCAGTGTAATTTTATGAAATGACTAGAGATTTCAGTCATTTCTTGAACTGACCGAAAGTTTGAATCATTTCACGAATTGACTGATTAAACAGTCTGACTGTACACATAAATGATTTCACTATCGGAATGTACATTTTGAATATGATTTCTTATTTCCTTCTTTAAGTAGTATAATGTCATTTTTTTTATTTCTGTTATATGTAGACATGGTAAATGTATTCAGTTTCAGTTTTGATATTTGTCACAGAGCAGTTAGCTCACTTTATTGCCCCTCCTGTCTCGCTGTATTGCTTATTGTCTCACACTCCATTGATTTCTCCTACAGAGGTAAACAACCCTTTACGATTCCTAGAGTTGGGGGTTAGGGATTGGCACACTTTACAAACCCTAGGGATGGGGTTTGGGGGTAGGGCTTTGTTCCCCCTTATGATCTTTAGGGTTAAGGTTTGGGGTTAGGGTTTGGGGTTAGGGTTAGTCACCCATTACGATCCTTAGGTTTGGGGTTAGGGTTGGGCACCATTTCCACTCCTTAATGGTTCAATTTCTATCAGCGATAATTAATCTGAAAAAGTGCATTGGTAAAGTGCAGTACTCATGAACTGGTGCCAAGCGTGGCAAAGTTATGTCCCCTTTCTGGTTGTATGTGCAGCTTTCTGTCATCTTAACTAAAACATCAGCTACAAAAACAGTTAATTTCAGTTATACATGCTTTCATCCGCCTTCTTCAACTTGTGGAAGCAATCCTAAAACAAGCTTCCCTTGACTCTACTTTCCATACTTGTCATATTTTCCTACGAACCTCCCAGTTCTCGTAAAACCAACCAAAAAATCATAGTACAAATTATCATTATACAATGATGATGTTTGTTGTGTAATGTAGACAGTATTAAAAATGATGATGTTGGTTGTGTGTTGAAAACAGTGTCATACAATGATGATCATCTCCACTGCACAACCAACATCATCATTCTGTAACACTGTGATGAAGTGGGACAGTGGAGTAACCTAATGGATAAAGCTTTGGCATGTCATGCTGAAGATCCAGGTTTGGCTCCTCATGTGGGTAAAATACGTGATGTCCATTTCGTGTGTCCTTATGATACTGCTGGAATATGGCTAAAAGTGGCATAAAACCATACTCACTCAATGATGAGGACAGTGTTTTACAATGGTGATGCTTGTTGTTAGATGAAGACAGTGTTATACATTGATCCTGCTTGTTGTTTGATGTATTCAGTGTTATTCAATGATGTTGTTGGTTGTGTGATGAAGACCATGTTATATAATGATGGTCTTTGATGTTTCAGCTACAGAATGCAGCCAGGAGTGAGACTGCTTCGACAGGCAGTGAGATGCGTGTTCCTTCTTCTCCAGATGTTCCTTCAGCCTGTTCTTATGATACTGACATGGTGGTACCCGTCTACAACTGTCTCACCAGTCACTGATGAAGTGCTGCTCTTGAGTGCCGTGGAGATTGCAGATCGTATCCGAACAAAAAAGGTATGAATGTGAATGGTAGTGGCCTCAAACCTCAGTCAATGCATGAATCAACCGTGAACATCCAGGTGACGATTGATCTTCAGTAACCCATGCCTATTGTAAGAAGCGATCTAGGGGATGAGAGGGTCAGGCTCGCTGTCTTGGTTGATAAATTACGTAGACTGATGCTCATGTTGTTGATCATTGGATTACCTGGTCCAGACTTGATATTTACAGACTGCCACCGTATAGCTGGAATGTTGCTGAGTGCAGCTTAAACTAATCTCACTCCTCTTAGCATTGTAGTCATAACTGGGGAATTGGACATGACGGAAAAGTTCAGAATGAAACATATAATAGACTTGTTTATTGCATAGAGTGATGTTTTAATGTTGATTCTTACACTGTTTTCCAGCTAGAAGTTCTTAAAACTCTTTTAGCTTGATAATGGTGTAAAAATGTGCCCTGATTGCAATGCTCCATTCAAGAAGCAAATGCTTCATTTTGGATGCCCCACTGATCAGCAGTGATGATGAAGAAAACTTCCCTCCCATTAACTCATTCCCATTTTATGACCAGTCTAAGTAAACGCATCCTCAGTACTTTTCGTTACTCTCCACTACTGAGTCTAACAAAACCTTATGGGAGGTCACGTCAGGTAACATTTGAGATTGACCAATCAGGACACAGCTTACCAAATCGCGAAAGTGGACATTCGCACATACCTTTTCAACTTTTTATCTCGAAAAGGTTCACACCTGAACGATTCCTAATGCTATTTAGCGCACGCTTACTTCCGGATTATACACTGGGCATGCATACAACCATTACAACGGCGAGTAAACATTCACTGAAAATAGTGTTTTTTGGCAATATTCAAGGATGTCATCTTGTGGAAATATTAGCTAATGGTAACCATGTCAACAGAAACCCCAAACCCTATATGCCAAATAACTGTGTCATATGCAGATTTTGGTGTGTGGAGAGATCTATGTCAATGACCTGAATATTTTGAAAGTCCCTCTGATCCCTAAATAGTAGCTGTTGTCTGATTGGTTAATTCTATTTAACCGTCTCACATTTGATTGGACGGTCATTGGTCGCTCAAAGGTTACCTGACGCGACCTTCTACTAGGTTTTGTTAGACTCAGTGGTGAAGTGTAACGAAATACACTGAGACTAAGTTTACTTCGACTGGTTTTATGACTATAATGTAAAGATTTGCCTATGTATGGTGCTACATGGTGTTGTTTCCTTACTAACTACAAGATAGAGAACGAAACGTGATTGATACTGGAAAGTATATGACTTTCAGCTTTATCTCTCTCTCTCGCACGCACGCACGCACGCACGCACGCACGCACGCACACACACTGTGTGGCTTCATGATTATGTTATCTTTTTACAGTCTTCCACCTTGCTTGTGTAAACATGTTTTATCTATATATACTGAGGGAAAGAGATAAGGGATCACATGCAAGCACAAGTATTTTTTTTTCAAATGTTAAGTGACACAAAGTTTTGGAACATGTCATGTATTCATGTTGTTTATGGTGTAGCTGACTGCTGTTGAGGTGATGCAAAGATTCATAAAGCGAGTGAGGGAGGTCAACCCAGTGGTCAATGCAGTAGTTGTGGATAGGTTCTCGGAAGCCATGTTGGCAGCGGCAAATGTTGACAAGCACCTGGCAAAGGATGACAGTTCTATCAAGAACCTACCATTGTTGGGAGTGCCACTGTCTGTCAAAGAATCATTTGAAGTAAAAGGTAAGCGTTCGGATCTCACCACACATCTGCTGATGAAGACTGAACACTTCATATTCATATGTAATAGTTCAAGTGAAAGGTAAGCCTTCAGATCTCACCACACATCTGCTGATGAAGACTGAACACTTCATATTCATGCATACTACTACCATAACTGCTAATGCTGCTGCTGCTGTTGCTTCAACTACCACTACTTCTACCACTACCACTACCTTTACTATCATTACCACTAACACTACCATTAACTACCATTATCACTACTACTACCACTAACACTAACACTAACATTAACTACCATTATCACTACTACTACCACTACCACTAACACTAACACTACCATTAACTACTGATAGGACTACCACTACCACTACCACTACCACTACAGCTACAAATATTTAAGGAACATTTTAAGTCAAGTTAGGAAGGGTCAATGTACTGGGAAAGTGCATTGACCAAGTAATCTAATTTTTATGGATTCACTTTACTTGGGGGAATGGTAATTCCTCTGAAGTGACATAAACGAGGACCTTGTGATTCTACATGATTGTGAGAATGTACATTCAGATACTAGTGGTCAGTTTGTCAATAAAAGGGACACACAAGGGTTCTGAAGTAATTTGTTTAAGTATCTTCTGGCACCTACCAGTTGGAAATATCATTTGATATTTTGTCAGATATGTCAATGTTTGGTTGATGGATTGCTTAACCCCCTGGATGCCGAGTTTTTTTTCAGGCGCACATTTTCGTAAGGTTTGAAAAGTGAACGTTGTGCGAGATTTGCTCTCGCGTGGTCCTGGATATGCATACGGCTATAAAATTGCACACAAATGTAGAATATTTAATTTCCTATCCCTTTGTATAAATATAACTGCGGCTACCTCAGGGGTTTGAGAAATAGACACTGCTAAAAGTTGTCCAAAACTTTTGTGTGTGTTCAAAAACAGTAAATTTCTCAGTTTTTTATCGTGCACCAATAAAAGCACTCTGTTACGATTTTTTTTAATTTGGCATCTTTACGGAAAGTGTGAGCGAAAAAAATACAGCTTGATGTCTGAACGACATAAGTGTATATGAAATGGATGTATGTGCTAATGCATAACATCATACACACAAAATACAAAATGACCCGCAATAAATGTCAAAAATCGATTTTCTACTATGACGTCAAACATCGACAGAGAGGTCATGCACGTATAAAGATAAAGGGGCATAACTCCGATATGGTTTAGATTAGGTAAACACAACTGAGATCACATGGAGAGAATTTGCCATGGATACGGACAGTATATTTTCGTGATTTTTTGTTCACATTGAACCAAACGATTCCAATACAAAGTTCCCCAATGTGAGAGGATACCTTTTGGTAATTTCAAAATTTGTAATAAAAGATGCCAATGTACTACATCAAAAAGCAGGTAATAGCGATTTGGATGTCCCTATCAGACACAGAATTTAGTTCTTAGATTCCCATATTCTCCTCTTTGTGTGGATGTATTTTTATTAATTTTGCATCATTAGTAACGGAGTAGCAGCCACATTTTCAAATGTAATGAAATAACCGAAAATAATGCGACATTTTAGTTGACGTCACGGCATGTTTTGTGCACTTTGTGACGTCGGAAAAAGACGACTTTGGTTGCTGATTAGTGTATATATCCAATCTAATTTCCACTCAATGTGTAAAAGATCTCGGCTTCTGTGTCAGAATTCAACACTTTTTAGCGAAAAAAATATAAAATGAGTGGTTTTACCACTGAAATAGTGTCCTGAATATATCAACAATTACACGGTTTTACTACATATCTACTACATATTTACTTCATACCTGTCTAGCATTAATTTAGCGTAAATGAAAATTTCACAACATTTGAATATTCACTGAATGTTCATTTGGAAAATGTACTTTTCTTCTTATGATTATGAAATTATTTCACTTCATAAGTATGCAAAGAAAGGTACGAAGAGATCGCTTTTTCAGTACAGAAGTATTAGAATATGGACGTAAGGCTTGTCCAAATTAAGACACGACCTGGTTTATACATTTTTAACAATTTGCGTATAAATATTGTTTGAGTTAGATATTCTGCCATCAGATATATTTTAATCGAATTAGAATTGACTTTATTATTGAAAAAAAATCATAATGAATCATAAAACGTTTTTGACAAACTCTCACCTGGTCAATCAATATTCATAATTGTTTTGTCTATATAAACGACACAAACCAATACGATGAACAAGACAGTTCCTTTAAATATGTGGGCCTCTATATTTCATGAAATGTACAAATCATTTTCATTAATATTATCAGTTTTACGTATAAGTTGGAATTAAATCGCTGTTTATTAACCTGTTCATATGAAACTGCAATATTTATCCCAACGATTGAATATTGTATATCACCGGAACTAAAGTACATGTTGCAGTAATGGCTACGTGTGATCTTCCAACACTTGTGTAGAGGCTTGAAATGTGGTATAGTACACTTACTGAGTCAATACCCCATGTAAATATTATTCAAACAATCAGAACCTTTCAAAGAATAAAAACGCATACCTTATATCCACATAGGATATGTTGTTGAACATGGATATATGTAGATACTGAAATCAGTTTCATGAAAAAATATCTGAACGATACGCAAAATATACATGACAATACTGAAAGTGAAATCGGAATGGTATGGGCATTGTGTTCAACCGACCTTCACCCCAAAGAAATTGTCTAATATGTCAACAATGTTGACGTGTGACATCACTACCGATGACCGATTTCTTTCAAAATGGCGGTTTCGCTGACAAGGGTACACAGGATTTTGCCAGGACTTTTTCCTTCATTCAAGGATGTTTTGTACATAAATGTGAGATGTAAGTAATCAGAATTATTCTGACTATCTGTGTATTGTTATATGTTTTTATCGTTTACATTGTAAATGATGGAAGAAGCCAGAAATGAGTATAAGTACTGTTGTCGTTCTGCGTGATTTTGCGTCAGTCATGGCGTCACGCTGCACTAAAAGTTTGACAGTTTCTTCTGAATTATCTAAGGATTGCATTGTATCTCTATTTAATTTGCTATTTCTTGCTACGATGCTGTTCCCTTGAGTATTCTAAGCGTATTGAGCCATTGTAAGCAATCATTACACGGCTGGATGTTGGAAATTTTCCTAAAATGCTACGCAGTGTAAAATCAGATTTTTTCTTTGCTTACATTTCAAACAAGCGCTGTGTGTCGAGCACAGCATACGTTTTCATATCATGTATCTTTTTTTTCATTTTATCAAGACAGTTGGTATTGGTGACAAAGACCATTTGTAATTTGATTCTAAGATGTGTGGGGAATGCAATGATGCATTTGTCACAGCCGAATATGAAACATACGTGATGTAATTGGCGTTTCAACACTGGCCTTCTCGAAACGTGATTTTGTAAACACTATTCAATATGGTGGAAAGCGCACTTCGGCGTTCGTGTAAGTGTATTTTCGTAAACATCCCAACCGATTCTGGGTTCATTGGCGACGTTTCAGAATTATCATTACTGGTTACGTGAAAACTTGATATGAGTGATCATTACTATAGTATTTTTGAAATTCAATACTCCCAGCAATTGTCCGATTTTCACATTTCAAAACATACAGCAAATAACGCTTTGAATCGCGATTTTGTATCTTGTGAAAAATGGCGACATTTACAATGAAGCCTATTTTGAAAGGCAATATTAAGCACTTTAGCTTGGTCTGAGATAATACTGGATGGTATCACGAAAAAGGGAATTTTCCGCAGAATTCAAAACTGTGAAGTATATATATGTGCGCGGTATATTTAGAATTTTATTAGACTTCAAAGTGAGGGGTGAAGAGGAGGGACATCTATGTCCCTGTGGCATCCAGGGGGTTAAAGTTAATTAACGAAGATATTGTGTACTGGAAGAATTTGATGGTACCAAAGAAAGTCTTGGAAAGGGACTAATGACAGTAACTAATTATTAAGAATGATTAGTAATGATGTAACAACAACCACTACCACTACTATCGCTACTACTACTGCTGCTACCACTACTACCACTACCACTAATACTACTACCACTACTACTACCATTACCACTTCCACTACCACTATCACTACTACCAACACTACCACTTCCACTACCACTACCACTACTACAACCACTACCACTACCACCACCACTACCACTACCACTACCACCACCACCACTGCCAGTACCACTATCACTACCACTACCACCACCACTACCACCACCACCACCACTACCACCACCACCACTACCACCATCACTACCACCACCACCACTACCACCACTACTACCACCACCACTACCACCAGCACCACCACCACCACTACCACTGCCAGTACCACCACCACTACCACTACCACTACCACCACCACCACCACCACTACCACTACCACTACCACTACCACCACCTCTACCACTACCACCACTGCCAGTACCACTATCACTACCACCACCACTACCACCACCACCACCACCACTACCACTGCCAGTACCACCACCACTACCACTACCACTACCACCACCACCACCACCACCACTACCACTACCACTACCACTACCACTACCACTACCACTACCACCACCACTACCACTGCCAGTACCACTACCACCACTACCACCACCACTACCACCACCACCACCACCACTACCACTGCCAGTACCACCACCACTACCACTACCACTACCACCACCACCACCACCACTACCACCACTACCACCACCACCACCACCACCACCACTGCCAGTACCACCACCACCACTACTACCACTACCACCACTACCACTACCACCACCACCACTACCACTGCCAGTACCACTACTACCACCACCACCACCACCACTACCACCACCACTACCACCACCACCACTACCACTACCACTACCACCACCACTACCACCACCACTACCACTGCCAGTTCCACTACCACTACCACCACCACTACCACTACTACCACTATCACTATTGGGATGGGAGGTAAAGGGGGATATAAGGCTGTTCACTGACTGTTTCAAGAGGTTTAGGCTTTAATGTATCACATACAGATCAGATATCAGGACAAGCAGGTCACTTACAATTCAGACATTGTAGATATGTTGGGATATACAGTCAGGCAGAGTTAATCCGAACACGTCTGTTTTTCATCAAAAACGTTCGGATAGTGAAACGTATGGACTACTGAAACGAACTTTTATGAACACAACTACAGTAGGGTTACTTCCCTTTGACATGGCAATACAAACATACGAACGTATACAAGTTGGCTGAATGTGCGATGTGATGTTTGGGAACAAGAAATCAACTTTCACATTGGTCAGTTTGACATTGGCATACTTGTGACTGGCAGCATTGTTACGAAGTGAGATCACGTGTCAACCACGTGATTGCATCTGTCTGTCAAATGATCATACCAATCACAAAACATATCCGATGTCCGAAATTGTGCTCTTGTCGATAGACTGTCCGAATTCTTGACCAAAATGTTTACACATAAGATCAAAATTGGCTTTAGGGTTTTCTGTTTTTTCTTGTGCGGCAGTAATTTCACATCTTTTACGCCTAGGGGCGGGACTTGCCATTATGACTGACAAGCGTCAGGTGATCTCATTTTGACACGATGAGTGTTTTATACAGGAAGTATGCATGACAGGTATTACTCCAACTAACCAAAAGTGAGACCTACTAATTGATCAAAATCACAAACTAACGACATCTTCAACTTGCAAGTGTCACTTAACAATTACCACTGAATGGGGCTCATGGGGTGAAGGGATTATCCCAACCTTTTTGATGTACCGCCGGATTAATGAAGCAAAACTATGTGTAATTAGCTAATCTGTTACCGCTGATTAACGTTCGGATACGGAGAGTGAAGCACCAGATTACTGAATCAACAGGTAATGAGTTTACATAGTAAACAAGATTGGTTACAGTTAGCTATTGTTCGGATATCGCGGGAATCGGATTGTCGGGGTCCGGAATAACGCGGCCTGACTGTACACTCAAAGAAGGGGGAAATGTAATGATGTAACAATCTTCATTTGTTGTAAGTGTAGGAAGGTGGCCAAGCATACAACTCTTGTCTATCAGTGGACATGTACAAGCACAAGTACAGGTCAGACACTAAGAACAGTTTCATGAAGCTAACACTGGTGTCCAGTGAGTCCATGTTATCCTGCATTGTTCAGGTATGCCCAACAGCTCTGGTCTGTGGTCAAGGAGAGATAACAAGGCAACATCAACAGCTCCGGTTGTGAAGCACCTTCAGGCAGCAGGAGCTATTCCCTTCGTCCTTACCAATCTCAGCGAACTCTGCATGTGGTATGAGTCAGCCAACAATGTGTACGGCAGAACGAACAATGCCTACAGCACCAGTCACATCGTCGGAGGAAGTTCAGGTAGACAATAACTGTATGCACCTTTGAGTGAAGACTGATATAAAATCTCATTTCATTACTTTTGGAGTTTTTATAATGAAGTCTCTACATGCCAACAGAACAAATTTTCAACAGTAATGATACAGTAATGAACAGTTTTTCATTAGGTATCAGAGTAGCTCTGTATTGCCCAGCAGATCTCACAGCAACTGAAAATCAGTGCACATAACAGCCTGAGCTTTCTAAACAGGCACTCATCCAGACTGAAGAAATAATCCAGTTTAGACACTGTGCCAGATTGTTGAGTTACCTACCATTTGAACTGAGCTCATATTCACTTTTATTCGTTTAATAACAGAAACATGATATATCAACCCATTTAAAGATCACATGCAACACAACTTTGCAGATTATGGTACCTCTCAGTATGCACTTACGGAAACAAATCATCAAAAATGTCTATTCAATCCATAAAGTTGAGAAAAACATGATGAAAAAAAAGCCCTCGAAATCGGAGTTCAGATGTTTCTCTAAATTTTCCCCAGCGCTGGGGGAAAAAGTGGTTTCAGCTGCTGTGCCGCGCTGCGCCCATAACGCATGCGCAGTGAATAGGTTCGCAGAGCTTGAAACAGCATGCATGCCCTTATGAGTAAGAGGTTGCGAGCAGTATATGCACAAACAAGTAAATAAAAAAAAAACATAAAAAAAACTTGTTGATTGTGGTAAGCAGTCTCTGTCACAGAGAAAGCTCAGTGTCTGGTTTATTCACACCTACATGTCTGCCTGCCTGTCTGCTAAAGACAACATGCAGTACACAGCTGCAATCATTGACCACATGCAATTTGAACTTAACACCTATGAGACTATACGACATAAAGGAAATAAATTGATTTATGACTCGCCCCGTCTCTGCCACATTATGTAATTAGGCAGGTGTGATACTTGTACACATGACATGTTTTTATGTCTGTGGGTTGCAAACAAACTACATCCATTTTTCTCAGATGACTGGATCTGAGTATTCTGATGGAAACTGGTGCAAACGCTTGTCAGTTTCAAGTCCTGCTTTGTACTTGGACGAATGACAGTACTAGCCACACAGAAGTTTACCATCTCTACTGAGATTTTTAACTGGATTGAATGCAAATTCAGAGAACATGTATTTACAAAACGCAACATCTCGATATACACTCTTCATGGATAACAACTTCTTTTAGTGTATATGATTTTGTTTGACAACAGTATATGAATCCGTATATGAATGAAGCGATGCATCAAGTACACAAAAAGAAGTTGTTATCCATTAAGAATCTTACTATCTTGTGACTCGCCATACCTCTAAAATGCCCTCAAACAGATCATCTTTCTGTACACACAATGAGCCCTCTGAGTATCAGCAAATGAACCAGCCAATCGGAAGCCATTCTTACACTTGAGTGCAGACCCAGTGTCCCGAGGGCTTTGTTTCGGGGAAGTAAGACCAAGTACAAAATATTGCACTTTTGAAATGCGATTGCATGCTTCTAATGTATATTATATGTCATGAATAAGTGATAAATGTGTTTTCATTATATTTCAATTTTTGGATGCATATGACTTTTAAGAAAAATCAAACATTTTGGTTTGTTCACTCACAACCGAACAACTGTATATCACAATACACATATTTTGGCACCGAGATCCAGAATAGTAACAGCTGCCAGATTGCAGAGCTTTCAAATGATGATAAATCTCCTAGTCACAGATTTTATGCTGGTGTTTACAACTGGCCAGATTGGATGGCTGCTGGTTTTAATAACTTCCACTGTGTACAATCTCAGAGTGATATTTCCACCTGAATATGACTAGATTAGAGTATGTATGGGACCCACGCAGAACGTACTGCATTCGTGTGAAAGGGGTTGTGTTTTAGTGATGTGTTCTTATGTTGGAAACATGAAGGATATGTGTTCTAAAATTTGTTTCCATTCAGCATCAAGTGCTGTTAGTAACAAGCAATGTATACAACAAAATAAGCTTTTAAGATATTAAATTACTATAAATTCATAGTGCTGTTCCTCTGTCCATTTTTTTCTGTATATATTGTGTTTGTACAGAGAGGGAGCTCTGGTTTGGACAACTTATACTTAGTCTGTTTTAATGTTAAGAATATATTATTTTTAGAACAATATGCACTTTTGATCGCCTGTATCTCCAGATTAATACCCAGTCAATAAGTCAAGTATTGTGAAAAAAAGTTACAAGATAAACTTTTTGTGAAGAAAGCCATATTTTGAGAAGAAAACTGTGCAAGTGGGTTTAAAAGAACCATGCAGAATCATTTATTCTGTGATTACATGCACCTAAATGATCTTTATACATGGAGGTAGTATACCAATCACACTTACATTAGACTTCACTACTGTGAGTCTCCCTTTATTTCTGACACTAGACACTGTGTACTATTTGGATCTGTGCTTTGTGATTGAGTGGTACAAATACAACATTGGTGGAACAAACATGGACTGTACAACTGAAGACTGTACAAGTATGGATTGTACAACCATGGACAGTACAAGTATGGGTTGTACAACCATGGACTGTTCATATATGGATTGTACAACCGTGGGCTGCCCAAACATGGATTGTACAACTGTGGACTGTTCAAACATGGATTGTACAACTGTAGACTGTACAAGCATGGATTGTACAATCATGGACTGTACACACATGGATTTACAATCATGGACTGTAAAAATATTGGTTGTACAATCATGGACTGTACAAGCATGGGTTGTACAACCGTTGACTGCACAAACATGAATTGTACAACTGTGGACTGTACAATCATTGACTGTAAAAATAAGGGTTGTACAACCATGGACTGCGCAAACATGGATTGTGCAACCAAGGACTTGTTCAAACATGGACTGTACAAACATTGGTTGTACAACCATGGACTGTCAAACACAGGCTGTATAACTGTGGACTGCACAAGCATAGATTGTAAAACCATGGACGGTGCAAACATGGATTGGAGTCACTTTTTTCCCCAAGTACAAGATGTATGTTTCATGTTGCAGGAGGGGAAGGCTGCATCTTGTCCACTGGAGCCTCAGTCATAGGCGTAGGATCTGACATTGGGGGAAGTATACGAATGCCAGCTTTCTTCAATGGTGTGTTTGGACACAAACCCACCAGAGGTGAGTGAGGAAGTACTTTCTGTTAGGCAAACTTGACATTTACATTTACCTGATGGTGTATAAAATCCTCAGTGTTGAGACCAGGAACTTGGCTACTGTTTATTACCCTCCACCACATGTTCAGCGTGAAGCGGGGAACATCGTATCAGGCTCTGTCACTAGTGTCAGTCTGTATGAACTGTATACTTCATACCTGGAACCAAGCTCTATGTAGTGAAGACACAGTGCTTAGTTGATTTTGATGACCTTCACATAATTCTCAAGATACTTCATACTTGACACCAAGCTCCATGTAGTGAAGACACAGTGCTCAGTTGATTTTGATGACCTTCACATAATTCTGAAAGTCACAGCAACACTGACGATTTCAGCATGTTAATCGGCTTGCAAAGCATGTCAGTGAATTGCCTCATGAACCATTCACTGTATTTTTTTATATTTGACACCAAACTTCATCTCAGGAAGGCACAGAGCCTGGTCCATTTTTGTGACCTTCACATAATTTTGAGGTCACAGCAACGCCTTGAAGATTTCAGCATGTTAAACTGCATGCTAAGATTGTCAGCAAGATATCTCAAGAATCATTCACTAGATTTTCTTCATAGACTTTCAGGACTTCCAGTGAATGTTTTTTGAGTAGCAGTTTCTTTATTACTTTTTTCTTATGCATAGTTCATACATAATGACATTAGAGTCAAAGTCAAAGTGAGTCATGAAAATACAATACATATACAGGGATGAGAAATTTCCGCGGATCCGCGGAAATCCGCGTTTTTTTACATCCCCAGGGTCATGTTTCTGAAGCGTCTAAATATATATACAGTGTTAATATTGATTTTAGAAGCCATATTTAGTGTGTAAAATGCCAAAATCCCCCAGACCCCCGACTAGTTTTCAGCTGTAAATGAAAATTTCCATTCTCATCCCTGCATATAGGCTTTCATCAGGGCACTGGCTGGATGACTGTTAGACTGGTGTCTAAGTCACCTTGCTCAGACCACATCATTTCTGAAGAAGGCACCATTTGAGTGAAATCTATATCCACTGGACGCTGTTCTCAAAGATTTGGTTTCATTGACAATATTCAAAGATGGGCAGTTATTTACATTGATCTCAGTCACTGTCTTGAAGGCTAACTAGAAGGCTGGGAGAGACTCTCTGTTTGGTAAAGAGCCAAGAAAGAACCTGGAGCTGATATCAATCCCAGCAGAGTCTGAGTCTGACAGTAGGGAAAGTACTGAAATTGTATCCATGCACAGCTGTAGCACCCTCAGCCAATGAAATCACTGACTGTGTGGGAAACTTCTTCTACTCTCCCATCTTCCTTGTCCCCTCAATGAACTCAACCAAGGTGATGATCATCCACAATGTGAAATGTTCAACATGGATGTGTAAGCAAATGTTTCATTGTTTAAAAAGAGCACATGTTTGAAAAAACTTGGTGTCCATTCTCTGTGGATGCAATGAATACTGTCTACTCTGAGAATAAAACTTCAAATTGAAAAAAAACAAAAACAAAATATGTTCAACAATCAATATCTGGATCCCCCATCCTACTTTTGCCTAACAACTATAAGGCTGTTAAGGTCTCAAATTCAAGCACATGGTTCTCTTATGTAGTCATCAGCGGCATCCAATCCAAATGTTCCTGATAACATGTTATCATGACCTGCCACTCTATTGTTTTAATGGAACATCTAATCAAGGATCTCTTATACAGAGTTCATTCTCCCACCCCAGTGTGTGTAGATGTATCATCCCAGGATAAGGTGCTTGTCTTGAAGGCCAGACAGCCACAGGGCTCTTGTCAGACAAACAACATGACTGACATATCAATGAAACTAGAATTAGAAGCTTTTATTCAAGCAAGTATGCTTTGGTGACAAAGACTGGAAGATTATTTTGTGGAGATCAAGTTCAGACCACCGTCATGAGACCTTATGTGGGTACTCCATAAACGTGGCATGCAACTTTATGAATGACAACACATCGAAACATTGCTGATCTACATCAAAATGTCACTCCATGCAATAAATTAGAAGTTGTCATCCATAAAAAAAAATATATATACCTCATTTCTTGACTCACTAACATCCAGAATGCTGGTAAAACAGTTTGGTACTCCATGCTTTTCCGGGATCTCTGCTTCAGCATCCTTCCATTAACAGGCCATGTAGATGTATTTTCTAGGGGCTCGTCTATCAGCTTGAGTCAGTGAGCTTCATGCTTTTAGGGCTCGCTTTTGGAGTGGCTAGCAAAGTGCAGTACAGTTGGGATTATCCTGGGTGATGTTGATCCCAGGCATAGCTAAACCCCTTCATTGTTCAGAGCTGAACCTTCAGAGAGGAAAGTTTGTCTTGGTTTGTCAAAAAATTGGGATTTGTACTTGAATGAGATATGCTACCAAAAGATCTCTTTATCAGATACAGAATATGAGTGACAGATGTTACTTTAAATTTCAGTTACATTATTCATTGTATCATTTACACAGAGGAAGTTGTGGTAAGTACAAAGGGTCTTGATGTCACATTCACATAAGAATCACAATGATTGAAGATAACTGAGCCATAGTAGAATGTTTTCTCAAAACACATCCTCAAAACACTTTACATTTACAAAGAAAAATCGCTTTTTATATAGGATGCAGAATAAAAAAATGTATATGTTTCAAAACTTTCTTAAGATTTTAGTCAACATGTTCCTAATAGAGAAATCAATGCAAATCAATAAAAGGGGGCACTTTTTAAATTTGCCCCAAAATGATTAAATTTGTAAATGAACCATCAGTAGTGTTTTATTGTCACAGTACTCTGACATGTTAATGAAATGTACAGCTGTGTCCTGACTTGAGTATTATGATATGCTATTTATTATTGATGTGTAACTTTCATCAGCAAGGATTGTATTACATGTCATGTGGAAATACATACCTCACCATTTCAAATGAATGTAAAAAAATATTATAAAAGGGCTGGTAACAGCTGCGTATGAAGCATACATTTTTATCCCCCCAACATGTAATGCGAGGGAGGGGGGGGATATAGTCAATGCCTCGTCCATCTGTTCATAACCATTTTGTTTCCAGAGCATTACACAAAACCATTCAATATTTTTCAACATATATTGTAACAAACATAACCTTAGGTGGTGTCTTTTGCTAATTACAGATTTTTGTCATTTTAATTTTTCTCAGTTTCCATAGAAATGTTTGGGACTTAGTCCTGAAGAGACGGGGCTTAAATTCCAGAGCATAACGAAAATAAATGTTCAATATTTTCATGCCAAATTTGGCAGATGTTTGAGGCAGATCTGAAAGTGATGCTTTTCTCAATCATTAGATTTTTGTAAAAAAAATTTATCCTTGTTTCTGGTTTGGACTTTGTCTCAAAAGGGAGGGGTAAACTTCATTTCCAAATCAGGCAGATATTGAAGTGGAGCCTTTTGCTATTTACAGGTTCTTTTCCATTTACATGTATGTTTTTTTCATGATTTCCATGGAAATGATTTGGACTTTATATAACTGTTAGAGATGATTTGTTCTTTTAAATAATCGGGGACCAGCGGATATGTCATCTTCTTCACAGACTCTTGTACTGTGAGAATTCATGATAAACTTCTTTGCACAATGGCTTAATTTCGTCATGGACCGGTAAGTCAGTTTTGTGATATTCAGTGGAATGTATTTGAATACTGCATTGCTTTACATTGAAAGACAGCTTTGACAAGGTAATGAGGCCACACCCATCTGTTTTTAGGATATGACCATGGTCTTTAAGCACAGACTTACACCACCACCTGTGACAGCTCCAACACCATTCCTCGCCTCTCTTCTATCCAACACAACAATAGCGCCCTGTCTCCCAGAAAAATGTTGTTGGATGTTGAGTTAAAATATTGTTGTATCCTTATCTTTTTGGTTTTTAGGAATGTTGTGTCATGTACTTAGTTGTTGCTGACAACAGTGGACAGTTTTCAGTAGACAGTGAAGGACACATATCCATTTTCTGAATGTCACCAAACATTTTGTGGACATGGGTTGAAAATATTCAGTTAGATTCTGATGTTGTCATGTTGTTTTGCAGGTGTTGTTGACAACAGCGGCCAGCATCCCCCTGCCACGGGAGGTCAGGAAGATCTGTTAGTAACTGGGCCACTATGCCGCTATGCAGCTGATCTTCTACCTCTGATGCAGATTATGTCTGGCAATGCTCCACAGCTCAACCTACAGAAACAAGTGAGAATCTTTTATCAAGCAATATTCTTACTTCACCAGATATGAACCTAGACTGCTTTGAGAATGTTGATGACAGTTTGAAACATTAGTGTTGGACCAAGACCTTCATATAAATACTGGTGAAAGGTCCATGATGGGCAAAAATGTCTTCATTTCAGTGATTTTACTCAGCTATGTGTATGACATTGTGTAAGATTACTAAGCAGGCATGTACTGCCTTATGTCATACCTAATCAAAACCAACTTAAACATAATGGAAGTGATGTCATAAAACATCACTCATTCTATATTGACAGTACAACACTAGTCCTATACTGACAGTACAACACTAGTCCTATACTCACAGTACAACATTAGTCCTATACCGACAGTACAACACTAGTCCTATACCGACAGTACAACACTAGTCCTATACCGACAGTACAACACTAGTCCTATACTCACAGTACAACACTAGTCCTATACCGACAGTACAACACTAGTCCTATACTCACAGTACAACACTAGTCCTATACTGACAGTACAACACTAGTCCTATACTGACAGTACAACATTAGTCCTATACTGACAGTACAACATTAGTCCTATACTGACAGTACAACATTAGTCCCAAATCCGCAGCCTTAATTTTATATTCGCCCGAACACACAATCAAGCAGTCTTGCACATCTAAGGGAATATTTATTTAAAATACAGTAGGTGAGGGTAATATGGTAGTGCTATATAAATCCATGTAAGCCTCAACATGCACAGGTTATTATGCATTCAAATGAAACATCCTAATTTACACAAATCCACATTTATGACACATGGAATATGAAAACCAACATAACTATTGTGAAAACCATATAACAAATCATCGAAAGATAACAGAGAGATATCAAAATTGGACAGGTACTGGTAAACACATATAAGATGATCCACGACCTGACAAATGACCCCAATTTGCATACTTGGGAACGCCCCACAGAACGATCCACTTGAAACAAGAGGGAGACAGGTTGTCTGATAAATATCGAGAAGTTAATTTTCCCCATGCGTTTCACTCATGAATTGTTATAGCACACTTTTTTGGGGAACAGGTACAGTCCCAACGAATTGAATCAACACAATATACTGAGCAAATATGTTTAGGACCACCGATCCATTTCACGAAGTAAATGACATTTTCCTGGGGTTTTTTTTAACAAAATTGTTGAATATCTAAAATGCTTGTCAATGCCCCAATCATCTATTTGTCTTCGTCTTAACTAAGGGTAAATAAAATAAATAACATTGTATGCTATCTCCCTTGCCTGAGAATGAACTATTTGCCCATGTTTTCCTAAGTTGGACATTTTTTACTACAACTGAAATCTCTTTAACAGTATTGAGACAGGTGTAAAACAGTAGCGAGACAGGTGTTAATCAGTAGCAGTGTTGATTTCATGTCACGGTTAGCATGTATTGCACGTGCATAATCGTCAAGCTACCTGTAGCAGCCAAGTGTACTCGCCCAATCCGTTGTACCGCCTCTCTTGTCACAAATGCGTTTAGTGCGCAGGATCATCTAATATGTGTCTAGCAGTAATCAAAACCAACTTAAACATAATGGAAATGATGTCATAAAACATCACTCATACTATATTGACAGTACAAATAGTCCTATACTGACAGTACAACACTAGTCCTATACTGACAGTACAACACTAGTCCTATACCGACAGTACAACACTAGTCCTATACTGACAGTACAACACTAGTCCTATACTCACAGTACAACACTAGTCCTATACCGACAGTACAACACTAGTCCTATACCGACAGTACAACACTAGTCCTATACTAACAGCACAACTTGATAGCAATCAAAGTTTTTTTCATTAAGCAAGCAAATTTTACAAATACATTCCGTACACATATATGTTTTAAACTTTTTGTGTATTTTACATTTTAAGTGGGTAATTGGTATGCAAGAATTATTTTTCAGTGGGTATTTCGAAATTGTTTATATGTATTTTACCTGGATACACAGCTTTTCTGGGGCTGTGTGAAACATTATTGCTCATTAATATTTCTGTTTATTTCCTCCACATACTGAGACTATGAATCTTGCAGGTGGACTTTAAGGCGCTGAGGTTTTTCTCCATGGAGAATGATGGAGGTGGTTTGCTCCAGAGCAATGTGGATCAAGAACTTGTGGCAGCACAGAGGAAAGTGAGTTGAGCATGTTCATGTATATGACTATAGCTGGAAGAGATTTATGTTCCCTAGAATCTTCAGTTTTCTCTCAGATAAGAACTGCATGCTCAAAAAATATTAAAAAATAAAATTTATAATGTGGTACCTACATGCTGATATTGGTTAGTTACATTGTATTCATTGTATTTGTTCATTTTGGTTAGACAATGTTTTAATGATCATAATATCATGGTAAAATGGTGGGACTAAACTTTTATACCAGATTTGACAGTGTGATGAATTAGACATGTGCTGTATGTAGTAGATTTCCCAGTACTTAGTTCAGACCTCCCTAAGTCAGGAGTTGACTGTGTGTGGTATGGTTTCTTCCAGTCAAATGGAATTGCTTCAGATTAAAGAATTTAATCCCCTTGCAGGCAGTGTACTATCTGGAGCACACTCTGGGGGTCCGAGTGACCAGAGTAAATTTGAGGCGGATGAAGTACAGCCTTGAGATGTGGTCAGCCCGCATGACATCATCTGAAGGAACAACATTCAGTGAGTTCATGTCAGGACAAAACGGGTCTGTGAATGGCTTTGTTGAGTTGCTCCGCTGGTTGATTGGGCGATCCAAGCACAATCTTCCAGCCATCATGCTGGCTGTCATAGAGTGCTTCACCCCATTGCTAGAGGGCAGCAATGCACAATTCCTGAAGATGCTGACAGAGTTTGAGAAAGAAATGAGGGAGTTGCTTGATGATGGAGGAATCCTCCTTTATCCCTCCCATCCATGCTGTGCCCAGCTCCACAGTCAGCCTCTCTCAACGCCAGTCAACTTCTCCTACACAGCTATCTTCAATGCCCTGGGTCTGCCTGTCACCCAGTGTCCTCTAGGGCTCAACAAGAGAGGGTTGCCGATGGGGGTTCAGATTGTGGGTGGCATGCATGAAGATCGGAACACTATAGCTGTGGCTCAGGTACTGGAAGCAGGACCTGGTGGCTGGGTCTCCCCAGGACGTGTCTGAGGCTTCACAGGACAACACACATCCATCAACCTGCATGAGCCCATGAGATCACAGTATTATTATCCTTCTCCAAACAAAATGTCATCTTGTCATTTTTGGGCCAGTGAAAGGAGGTTGAGTCCTAACAGTCTCCTGTGACACCTGTGATGTTATAAATGCCCACTTTATTTTAAATATAGTGAAATATTTTCTGACTTGGAATAACTAGTTCAGATATTTAATCAGTTTTAATCAAAATGAAACTTTTAGGAGATGGTTGTGTTACGATTTTGTACGGGTCTTTCTCTACTTTTTGTTTTCTCATGACAGTATTCACTTTTTACATTTGTTATGGTTTTGTCATATTGCTTCTGACATTATTAACATTGTAAAGTGGGAAAAGAAGGAAATATACCATTTTTTCATTCTGAACTATTTCAGATATTTCAAACATAAGACATTTACTTTTGCAAGACTTTCAGACCCATGTCAGTCTGTGGAATGGTGTTGTGTGGATGGAGCCACAGTTTGGCCAATACTATCAGACCCATGTCAGCTCGATTTAACAGTTGACTGCCTATCATGAGTGTACTCATAGTCTCAATTCTTGTCAAATTTGCCACTTTGAGTTATCTCATAGCTACACCGGTGGTACTTTGAACAAGTTTTACAAAAACAAGCACAAGAAAGAAATGGCTCCTGGTGTTCTTTGTTACTACTAGCAGACAATTGATTTTTGTGAATGTTTGCCAACATGTGGAACTTGTTTCTAAAAACCACTATTGCCACTAAGAGATAACTTGTAGAAGCAAAATTGACCAGAATTGATAGCACAAGTATACTCGTGGTTGCAGTTAACGTGTTAAGAGATGTTAACCTGCTTGCACCAGGTGCAGCCTAAGATAAAAACCTAGTTGTACCAGCCAAATTCCAGTTGCAATTTAGTGTGTTAAGATGTCAGGGGTTTCAGTGCACATAAACGTGTTTCCATGATTTAGTACCCATGACACCACAGAACACAGAAACTATGTTTGTTTACAAGGGCTGTCATAGCCATAGCGTGCCTATAAATACATTGTAGCTAGGTTTTGGTGCCACAATTTCCAAAGTTCAGCTTATATACTTATGCCTATTATGTTAGACCTGTCAAACTTCGTTCAAGTTTGACTCATATCTAGGTTGCACTTTGTAATATTGGGTTGCACCAGTGCAAGTAACAAAGCACTAAATCAAGCCCTGAAGGTAATGGTGTGAACTTTAGCCCATATCAGACCAAGACTATCAGTTGAAATATACTGAAGTAAAATACAATAAGGGATGGATATTTCTTCCCATCGTTTTTTAAAGAAATATTTTTATATACACGTGCATGATATGATATCAGATGTATGTATGAATGTGCATATATCTTATCTACAGTAGTGATGTGGTATGGACTTCACCATTCTCACTCCGCCAACTACACTTTATCTGTCTGAAGTACCTCCTTGAATCTTGAAATTTATACCTTACTTGAATCCTGAAATCAGTGCCTTCCTTGAACACATGCAGGATCAACTGACGAACCAAAAACGTTTCTTTGATAAACACCAGGTGAGACATGATAATAAATATATTGACTAATTACAACATATAATGTCATCATCCCATTAATGACTTTTGATGTTTTTCTATTGATAATCTTCAAATTTCAGGAAGAAACTTTTTATGAAGCTTCATGCATTCTCCATTCTAGATACATATATTTGTCTGACAGACATGCATAAAAGCCAGGACTAACAACAATAACAAAAATGTATAAACCCGGTGATTATTCAAAGGTATTGGTTTTAATCCCACTTGTGCTAGTATGAGCACTGGTTATCCATTTGTCTTTTAAATGGTTTTAACCTTAAGAATCAAAGCTGTTCGGTAGAGCAAGGTGGTACTCTATTAACAGAATAATTTGTGGGTAATGTGAGGATGGTTTTAAAAGGATCCTGAGAAAACAAACATAAATGTTCATTGAATTAATAAACATTTTATTATGCTGGAAATTTGTTGTGTTTGCAATACAGATTGGATGACCTTAGGTTGAATTCTGTTGAGCTGGCTAAAGAGATCTATACTAGTCACATAAAGAAACTGTACATTGTCAAAATATTATCCAAGTTGATACTGGTAAACACATATAAGATGATCCACGACCTGACAAATGACCCCAATTCGCATACTTGGGAACGCCCCACAGAACGATCCACTTGACACAAGAGGGAGACAGGTTGTCTGATAAATATGGAGAAGTTAATTTTCCCCATGCGTTTCACTCATGAATTGTTATAGCACACATGGTTTGGGAACAGGTACAATCCCAACGAATTGAATCAACACAATATACTGAGCAAATATGTTTAGGACCACCGATCCATTTCACGAAGCAAATGTCATTTTCCTGGGGTTTTTTTAGCAAAATTGTTGAATATCTAAAATGCTTGTCAATGCCCCAATCATCTATTTGTCTTCGTCTTAACTAAAGGTTAGTGTGGAATATCAGTGTCTTATGCCTGAAATTGCAGTCTTATCATTCGAAGGAATATGCGGTGTTGATTTCATGTCACGGTTAGCATGTATTGCACGTGCATAATCGTCAAGCTACCTGTAGCAGCCAAGTGTACTCGCCCAATTCGTTGTACCGCCTCTCTTGTCACAAATGCGTTTAGTGCGCAGGATCATCTAATATGTGTCTAGCAGTAAGTATGATAGCATTGTCAAAGATACATATAAACTTTAATGGAGGTGTCATGAGACCATTGCAAGTCGGGAGTATTTCAATTGGCAAGTCATTCACAATGACGTCACGAGTCCACATGCAGGACAGGGGTCAAACGACCATGTCACAAGCTCAATAACGGGTATGTCCACCATCGGCAGTGAGAACGGCAGTGCATCGACGATGCATAGAGCCTATCAAAGGTGCAAGGAATGCTTGTGTGATGTCACGCCGGTTCTGTTGCAAGGTCAAGGACGTTATCGAGCGGATTAGGAAGACGGCGTAGACGTCGATCCATTTCAACCCAAACATGCTCTGTCGGGCGAGAAATCCGGTGAATTTGCAGGCCAAGGCAGTACGCCAACGTTGTGGTGTTGCATGAAATCTATAGCAACCATTGCCGTATAAGGGCGGACAGTAGTCCTGTTGGAATGTTAACCCAGGGCCATGACGTTGCAGAAGAGGAATTGCCACAGGTCGAATAACCTGATCCATGTATCCCACACCAGTTAAGCTGCCTTGAACAATAGCCAAAGGAATTCTTTGGCATGCTGTTATTCCACCCCAAATCATCACGGAGCGACCACCAAAGCGATTCTCTCCAAGACACAACCTGTGCATAATGTTCTCCCACGCGTCTATAAGCACGTTGACGTCCATCACTATGGGAAATGTTAAACCTGGATTCATCTGTAAAAACAACATTTCTCCACCCAAACAAAGGTCTGCGGACATGATTTCGGCGCCACATTCGGTGAGCTTGTCGATGACATTGTGTCAGCATAGGTCGTATGGTATGGCGAGACGTCGTGGTCTGATTCTGTGGTGACGTGGGCGTTGTCGGACTGTGTTGGGTGAATACGGGGAAGTCCTTAGATGGTCCGGGCAGTCATCACTGCAGTCTGAAACCTGTGGCGATCATTGGTCACCCTTATCCATTTGTCCTGTCTTGGCGTTGTTACATGTGGACGTCCAGAACGTGGCCGACCGATGACGTCATTTGTTTTCTGGTGGCGTCTCACCAGTGCCCCAAAATTGTTCCGGTGGCGGTGGAAATGTGCAGCCATTGTCTTTGAGACTTTTCCCCCACTGACCATCCCAATGGCCTCATGACGTTGTGCAGAGGTTAGCCATGGCATGCTATGCGTTCAATAGCCGTTTAATATTTCTAACGATCGCAAGGGCGGGGGTTGAGCGTTCCAATGTGACAGTATTGTGTGGCATTCATTTGCTCTGTTTCTCTTTCCCGGAATGCAAGTGCAATAACGTATTGCACGTCTCAAGGACGAAACCACTAACGTCACGGAACGTGGCACGTGCATGCATGTTGGACACATGTCACTCATCTCTGAGTTTAAATCCTTATGTGTCAACACAGGTTTGATAAATTTAGATTTTCAATTTTTGTATTCACTGTTTCTTTCTGTGCCTGGTATATAATCGGAAATATAACTGACAATAAATAATGAATGATTATTGATATGTAAACAGTGTCATTGACAGTATTACGTAAAAGCTTTGTGACAGAATAAAGCTTTCGTTTACACAATACACAAAGGTAGGTTTTACCAACATGTAACCACAAGATTTCTTGAAGACTTTCTTTGGAGTTTTTTCTCAAAGTTATTACTACGATAATAAAAGGTAATCAATAAGTATTTAGTTAACGATTATCAATGTCAATGATGTGTATCAGGTCCTTGAGGCTTACTGGGGCATACATATCTGATTTAACGTGAGAGATGGAACAACGTGCTGTTGTAAGTTTTGACACTGGAGGACATTCAGTCATCAGAAGTGCATTCACGTATGTTGTACGTATGGGGATGGTTCTCCTTCCTGCTCCATAGTTAAGAGATGGGCTGCTTTATTCAAGTCTGGCAGGACAGGTCTGGATGATGACCCACGGTGTGGACGGCCGTCTACAGCCATTAATGAAGAAACAGAAGCTGTGAAGAAATGTATTCTTACAGGCGATATTGTGAGTATTGCTGAAGTTGAACGATAAACGGTCCGAAGCCATGGGTCCATTCAAACTATTATCCATGATCATTTGGGCATGAACAAAGTAATGTTGATTTGAAGCAAAAGAGAAGTGATATTTCAGAGGAAAATTTGGAATTGATGGAGCATGATTCTGAAACTTTTAAAAGCAGATTAGTAACAGGGGATGAAACATGGATTCATCATTACGATCCGGAGTCAAACTGTCAGTCCATGAAGTGGCACCACTTCACTTCTCCTTTACACATGTGTTAGATTATCACACGCAGCCATAACTGCAACGTGTGCTTTAGTTCCTGTAATGTACAATATTCAATACGCTGCGACTACTATTGCACTTTCATATGAACAGGTTAATAAACAGCGATGTAATAAACTTTGTAAGTATGATTTATACATTTTCTGAACTGTACATGCACACACATTTGAAGGAATGTTAATTTTGAATTGTTTGAAGCTCGGATACAAATCTTTTTGTAGCCATTGCGAGATTCAGCTTACAGGAAGAGTTCTCCCTGCCCTCGATTTGCATTCGCAAAACACCGGTTATTTCCGTACCTCATACGTAAGTCAATGTTATTCGAGATAGAGAGTTACTACCAGGAAGTACCGAATGAGTTGAGTTGCACTGAAATGCACCTCGTTTGTAAGCGACATTTATGTGTGAAGTAAGATAAAACATCATAATAACATCCACACAGTAACCCGCTATTATTTGTAGATCACAACATAGAAATATTTACATGAAGTAGTAGTGTTCTGTTTTACATTTTCTGATGGTGTGAACCACCAAATTTCGGCGTTTCACATTTTATGAATTTAGCATGAATACAGGTTTGGCCTCCACTTCCATCCATCTTTCAGCCGAAATTATACATGTATGGAATCCAAATGAATGCACTGTGGCTTTAAGTATCTTTAAACTGTTGACTACACACCAAGGTGAGCTACAGTAGCGTGGTATTGTTCACAGACATGGGTCAGTTTCAATGTCAGTGACATTTATTCCATTATAAATCTGTTTTTCTGGCATATGCCATGATGACCTCCTCTTTTCCAACATTCAGGTTATGTACTCATGAACCAAGAGTACTGACTCCAAGTGAACTGGAAGAATCGCACTGCGTTGCTACATAGCAAATGCAGTTCTTTAATGGCACTGAACCATTCCTGTTTGTACTGTCTCAGAACAGGTATCATGTAGATGAACGGTGAAGATGAGTATTCTTCGACCAACACTGCACTCAGTCCCTCTGTATCTGAAATCGGAATAATGATACTATTATTCACACGGTGTTTTGAAAGGATGTACATGATTTTACTACCCTGATAAAGGTAATAAAGGATTGCACATTGGTTTAAAGACAAGACCAACACAAGATTATGTAATTTCAGTAAAGTCAAGTTTCGTTAATCCGACAATCAGCTTTATCCGACGCTTTTGTTCGTAACAAATTGAATAAACGTACATGTACTTTACTCTCAGTTATTTAGTCCGACATCCACGTTAATCCTACAATTTGCTACTCAACGGATGGTGTGGGATTAACGAGACTTGACTGTATTTCACATTGTTATCAAACGGACAGATGTCCCACACAAAGTTTCTAAAAATACATTCACCATTTCCTTGCATTTGCCATGGAATATGGTGTACATATTGATTTTGCTAGTCCTGGACATTCGTCTTAATACATTGAGGTTCCATGATATTAATAAAGGGATTCAGTGTCCACTATACCAACAGGAAATAATAAAATACTAACTAACTGGTTCTTGGGTAAAAAATTTCACCTTCATTAAGAATTGTTTCACAAAACAGGATAAAAATGGGATACAATATTTCAACTGGGTCATGTTTGTTAGTACATACTATGTGCGCACATGATACTATTGGGTTGAATAAACACGTACTGTTAACGTATGCGTTCAGCACTGACCTTGGAACAAAAAGGCCTGTGTCTAGGTTTTCGAAACTCTCTTAGCGCTAAGATAGTTGTAAGTTAATGTTAATATATGGCACTTACGACTATCTCAGCACTAAGAGAGCTTCGAAAATCTAGCCCTGGTTTATTTACACTGTTACCTATTTAAAGTAGAGAGTTGACTTCAGAGATAAGTGGTCCGAGGGAAAGTCCTTGTTCGGAAGCCCACCGTTGTTGTCAATAACCGACTTGTCTACTATCCCAAGGACGTCTGCCACACCCAGTCCCTCCCTGCCGTAGAAGATGTAGTCCAAGCAGCCGACGAAGGTGTAGTCACGGCATGTGATCTCAGGCTCTTGTCGCTGTTACAGGAGTGGTAACACACTGACCATGGCATATATATCAGGTTAAATGCCACTATGGACAGTGTTTCAGACATGTTATTGTTGGCAAGTAAATGGCGGGAATGCGAGTAGAAAGCGTTCAAAGTCATCGGTGGTTACCCCCTTGTACAATTCCATACGCACAAATGTACGTTTATCCAACAATGGATTATGACCTTGGATATAGTTAAAGATTCAAAACCACGATCAACAATTTATGACACGTTCAGCGTGCGCGACATTAAATAGTTAACGATAACACCTTCGACAAGGGGACAAGCAGGCCTCCTAAGATATGTTACTGCCAGCAGGATCTGTGTGTGATATTTAGTCAGACACGATCCCTGCAGCTTCGTGTGAACAGTACTAGGACATAATGAATTTTTACCAGACAGGTTTTGTAGGCACTTGATATGTTTGATGATGTGTGTTTGAATTCCTCCAGGAGATAGTTGATCAAAGTCCTCTGAAACAAATGGTAACCACATGGAGAGCATTGTACATTGCTGCAAATGGAATATGTACTCGCTGACACGAAACTATTAATGACAGTGGTCTTTTGTCATAATTACTTTTACTATCTTTTTTCCGCAGATATATTAAGCGTCCCACTGGACTTATGGGGGAAGTACATGAAGGCATGGATATATGACATTACTCCTTATTTGTGACTACCTAACAGCGCAGCCTGAGCACATACAATGATTTGTTAATATAAATGGACATTCCGTAACTCACGGGTCCTCTGGAACTTTTGATGTTTAGAATTGACATAAAGAATTCCTTGCTGGAGTCTGACAGGAAGCCATCACACATCAACTGATAGTTAGCACTTGTTGGAAAAGAGTTGAAATCTCCACAGATAACGTGTGGAAACGCATCTCCTCCAGCCTGCAAGATGACATGTTTCACTGCAGAGGTTATCTGAAATCAGATAATGATCACCCCAAGTGGGTCTTACTACTGTCTGATAGGGAAATCACACTGAAAAGCTGTCAAATGTGAAGTTTGAAATTAGAATGATACTATCGCCGATGAGAGATTCAAATACATGCACATTTGTTTGTTTACATAATAACTATTTGTAAACTTTGACCATAGGCTTATGTTTCACATCTCTGTGGATATTTTAATCTGACCTTTTGGGCCGTTCTTAATAGTTGTAGAGTATTCTTTTTTGAAAATTCAGGGGTATGGCACCAAGCTTACACGAATATTCAGTTCGCAAAATAATTTAATTAATTTTTAAGATACATAGTGACGCGTTCATAACCATTCGTCACCACTCGCCCTTTTCCTTAATCTCCGATAAAATACGCCCAATTTATGATAAATAAGAGTGATGACTTAATCATGTTTTGGTTTTTTTATGGGTATTTTGTATGTTTGTTTGGGTTTTTCTATTTTTTTAATATAAACAAAATGGACAAATATCGTACAAAAGACCCTGGCCGCCCACATTTTTCAATCGAACAAAAATAAGAATGAAGTTGCCCTACTATTTTCCCGACTTCTATCAATGAACGAGCAGTTTTAGATTCAAACAACGATAGCTAACCTGTAACGCCTGGACGTCTTGGCATCTCAGGTCATCCCATGTGACGTGTATATTGCCTACAGTCAGCCTGTTGCCGGTGTTCTTGCAGCGAAACGTGCAGATACTGACGACGTCGGCCCGATCCAAGTATTTCTCAACGGCGTCCCTGAGAAGCGTGTCCTGTTCCATGGCTTTCACCTTCTGTACAAGTGGCCAGACATTGAAGAGTCTTTTACCTGGGTCAGTGACTTTTGCATCGTTTTATGGTTTCATCTCTTTACAGTAATTTCACAGGACCAAAAACATGAGCAACAGAAATGCTGTCGGGTAGTAGCTTTCAATAATTATCGATATTCAATAGTTATCTAAGGTCATGAACTAATTGCAATCACTAGAAATGTTTTTTAATCTACCCAAGAGATCAAATCAAATTAGGTGAACAAAATGTTCGGTCGGGTAACAGAAAGCTTGAGAAAACGTGCGTACGGGATAATACCTGTATTCCGAATCAAAAAGAGGTCATCACATTCACCGCGATAATTTACACCGGGAATCATTTATGCATTCTAATCATCTTTTCTTTTTTTGAAAGTATAGATAATGAAACCTGTGCAGCTATGATCAGCCGGATAACGCATACAAGTGTGCACTGTCAGTGTTTTATTGAATATGCAGTGTCTCCTCATATATAAGTGTGGCTAAGGTCAGTTATGAAATGTAATTTCTATTGCAAAAAAAATATAATTAACGATATTACCTACTGATAAGGAAGGACTATCAGTACCCTAACATCGACAACGCCACCTTATGTCTAAACCGTTACCCCATCCAACACCCTCTCCCAGTCTCCCCCACCCAACACACACACACACACACACACACGCACGCACACACATACACACACACGCGCACGCACACACACACACACACACACACACACACACACACACTTACCCTTTTGTATGGCAAGAACACATTGAGAACGGAATAGTGGTGTTCAGTCGTGTGTATCACTCCGATGTGACAGTTATTGAACTACATGTTGAAGAAGGGTGATGCTCTTGTAACACTCTATTTACCCATTACCAACGACTTACGAGTGTTACAAAATATATGACAAACCTATCGCTGGTCATACGAGATATCAAAAGTATTGAAATGCATATCATCCAATCATGACCCTTACACATGTTACAAGTGTAACACGTGAAAACAATGGCCAGATTTACACACCTGTGAATCACATGTAAATGCAGGGCGGTCTGTAAATAATCGAGTCTGGACCAGATAATTGCTGCATGAGCATTGATCTGTGCAAATGGAAACCGATGGTATGTGTCAACCAAGGCAGCGAGCCTAAACACCCGATCCCGTTAGTCGCCACTTACGACTAGCATGGAAGACCAGTATTTTAACCTGGACCTTCACGGGTCATTAGATGAACGCATTAACTAACACCTGCCGAGTGTTACTGTTTTCACGAATGTATCTTGCGGAGACGTTACTGCTATTACTAATTTATCTTGCCGACAAGTTCTAAACAGCCATGTTTATAAATATGCTTGCAATAAAATGAGATTTGATAGGAAAAAATGGCTAGAAATGTTAGCTTCACGTGACACATACATAAAATGCCCCTGTTTTTAATTATTCTTCCGCATACAAATATATTTTCCGACTTAGTATTTTATCAGCATCTCTTGACCTAATCGGATGTCAACATTCCCATGTGGATATAAGGAAATCAATTGAATCTAATGCAGGATATGTTTATATGTAACAAGGGACCTGGGACGCAGAGCATCAATTAACCAAAGAACATTAATTAGTACGGATTATATCTAACAATAATAGTGCTTCAGGCAGTGCAACTTGTCACATTAGTGATCATGATTTTACTGATTTGAACCACTGCAAAGATAACATATATAACTTGCCGTTATCAAACTTGCCATCAGGGGGAGTCCTTTGTGGCATTCAAGAGAAAATCTGTCAGTCCTGAAAAATGTTGCCTCCCCTTCGTCGAAGAAGTCTTGTGTCCTCTTGATAAAGACACCTTCGTATCCGTGCCTGGAACAGATTCAAGACAATCAGACCCTTGACAACTCACAGTCCCTAGTGCCCAACTTGCCTAATACCGTCTAGAGACCAGTACCAGCCTTGAGCCCTAAACACTGTCTGCAGACCACCGTCAGCGCTGTGCCTTAAACACTGCCTACAGACCAGGACCATCCTAAAACCTTAAACACTGTCTACAGACCGCCATCAACTATGTTCCTAAGACGTTGTCTACAGAACGCTATCGGCCTTGAGCCTTAAACACTGCCTACAGGAGGCTATCAGCTTTCAGCTTTAAACACTATCTACAGACCGTTATCAGCTTTGGGCCTTAAACACTTGTACAGACCGCTATCAGCTTCGTGCCTTACACATTGTCTACAGAATGTTGTCTTAAACACGACCAACAGACTGTTATCTGCTCTGTGTCTTAAATACTGTCTACAGACTGTTATCAGCTCCGTGTCTTAAACACTACCTACAGACTGTTATCTGCTCTGTCTTAAACACTGTCTACAGACTGTAATAGGCTCTGTGTCCTAAACACTGCCTGGAGAACACTATTAGCTCTGTGTCTTAAACACTGTCTACAGAACGCTATCAACTCGGTGCCTACAAAAAAACTGCTTACAGACCACGATCAGCTTTGATCTTCCAGAAATTATGTAAATGCCTGCTGCAACAGACGCGAGGTCAGTATCAAAACTTGTGTATCCAATTGTATTAGATATTCTGTTAACTGGAATGTTACACTACTGGCCCTTAAAATCAATATCAGTGGAACTGCTTCACACATCCTACTCCCTCGGTTTCTTTGATCGTTACATGACATATATCCTTGTTTATTACAGGCCCACATTTACGTGAAGCTACGATATTCACAACACGTATGGCCTGGTATACATTTCACACATCAAACAGGATACCGATATGTGTCAAACTGCGATATTTTACTGAACAAATTGTGTACTGTGTAGAACGCATATACACCCAGTCACCTAGCTTAATTCAAATATTTGGACAATGACAAAACAAACAATCAATTTGTTTTGTGAAATGGTGTCTAACCTCATTTTAAAAAGTCATAAGTATTCTTATACTCAAATGAAGTATGAAAACGGGAGACCTAACTATATTTTTCATAGCATTACGCCTAAATATTTAGAGCGACTTAAAACACTCTCGACAAGGTTGTATCATAAGAAGGATGACTTCATCCGTCCGAACGACATCCTTCATTTCATGCCCTGCAATATCCAATATCCTCCAGTCTTTGATTGAGGCATTGCACACCAAATGAGGTACAATCACGCGTGTTTCTTCTACTATTTCAAAGAGCGTGGTACGACTGTTTGATAAACAGCATCTCTTACAAAGAGATTTCTATTGGTGATCCCAAACACCTACTTACTTTAGCAGAGCTGGATGTAGATGGGTCTTGTAGTAGCTGGGGCTGACCTCTTGCAAGCAGACGACATCAGCATTCAGATAGAGGAGCTCCTGTAGTAGTAGCTGATGGCGGAATTCCTGAGTGAGGAATCTCTTCTCTGTGTACTGATGGTAGTCACCCAGCCTCCTGTGACACTCGGCGAGGATGTTGTAGCTGACAACAGTGAAGCTATGAGATGCTAACTTACTGCAGTCACGGAGCGGATTCTCTATATAGCTTCGATGGAACATGTCGGGAGATGCGTCCATGCTGGACTGCGACATTAAGGTGCCTGCTTGATGTGACGAATGAGACGACGATCCTCCAGCAGGCATAGAATCTCTAGGGACTCTTTACACATGGACAGGTCCCAAGTGAAGCTGACTCATGAATGTGATGAATAGCGTGGAGGAAACCTGCCAACGAGTGCTTGGATGTTAATATGCTGGACACGTTCATTATGTTAATGCGTACGGTGGGATACAGACATACAATTATTCATTAACAGGCCAAAAAAAATATAAACATTGTTTTGAGCTATCGAGGAGATTTTCTTGGTGATGATTATCTTCCGCACAGCCGATATTCCGCCAGCAGGTTTGTTACAAAATATTCCCCATTTGGAATTAACAATTTTTTAACACTTGACAAAGGGACCCCAAATTTTAGCTGGCTCGTAGTAGTGCGCATTTCGACTAAAATGTGCCGCAAGTTATCTTGACCAAACCACAGTTACACACGTGGTTCATTGTACTGTCGTTCACAACCTACCACCTTGTTACTTGATATGTCCACTCTGTAACCCATTATCACTGGTTTATCCAAGGAGGTTGCAGTATCTGTTATAGAGATAAGTCTAACTGTGAGGCTTGTGAGATATCTATGGGCAATGTGGATCCTCACGTATAACTGAATGTGTGGCTGGGAAGAATAAAAGGACATTGTGTTAGCATGACTACGTCAATAGCACACGTCATATTTCACTAAGGTCCAGGTGTAAGCACAGTGACGTAGAGGTTAGCATGCTGGCCTCTCACGCCAAAGTCCCGGGTTCGAATCCCAGTGGAGACACCAAAGGTTTGTGACCTGGGTCTCATACTGTGTTGTGTCCCTGGGCACGGCACATCGTCCACGTTGTACTCAATCCACCAAGCTGTTTAAAATGGGTCCCTCCGAAGCGAATGTATGGACCTATCCGCTCGCGTTTAGCGCATAGTAGCAGCTTTGAATGCACAGTTCCGTCAGGGTAATAATGTAGCGCCAGATAACAGCTTCGAGTTGGATTCTAGGCGCAAAAAATAGCATTATTATTAAATTTATTTAGATAAAAGATAATATGCAGCAGAGGTCCGGGAGATAATGACACCGTCAGGCTGGTGGGGCTCATCATCAGCTCAGGGCCTTTGCACCCTCTACACGCAGCCTCGACAGCGAATGTGACTTCTCCCAGGAAACGCTGCCTAGTTGTATATGGGTTGTATATGGGTCGGGTCGGGTTGTATATGGGTCTATTCCATAGAAGTTTAAAAGCATCATTTTCCTTGACGCCCTGGACACGTGCAGGGTCGTTCCATGGATGGGTCTCGCAGTCAAAGAGACTGGCTTGGCGGAGACGACTGTAAAAGCAGCAAGCCATGCCATCATGTCTTTTAAGACATACTGTTTGTGCCAAGGATGGGCATCCACTGTAAATTAATTGTATAATCTACATTTCATGGAAATATATTCATTTAGAATCACATTCAGCCAACTGTACGATCCAGCAGTACATTGCCATCAACAAAATCAACCTCAAATATCGGATTGTGTCCAACAACTTTGGCACGCTAAGAGTGGCTGTGGAATTACTTGCTTACATCGTAAGTCTTGACATGCATCACCAGAGGATAATCCAATAAATGAATATGTGCAAAAGAACATAACAAACGTTTTGTCATGAAGAGTCTCCAGATTAGTCAAACCCAAACCCCCAGAATTGATTGGTATATATAAACGAATAAGAGGGGAACGAGGATGGTGTCCTCTCTTATAAGATATGGTCCTTCTGGTCAGGCAGTCAAGACACCGGATATCATTTTGTCCAGTAAACTACTCCAAATGAATAGGAAAATGCTGGCACAGCAAAGGTATTGGCGGCTTTGACCTTGTTACGAGCATTTAGCTCTGTGTTCTAGATTTCTTTAAGCAAGATTTATACTCGACCCGAAGTTTGTCTTGAATCTGGACATTCTGGAGTTTGTCTCGAACTTGCATTCCAAGATAGGTATTGCATTATTAGAATCGAACTGCATATGACACCGCTTTAAATATTGGGCTGTCTCATGATCCTTTCCGGGACTAGAATATGCCGGCAACTGATATGCATGTCAAGATCACAGTGTGGTTATTGTCCTTCATACATGTCATTCACATATTTGTGCAACAGCAAATCCAAATCACTACAAGGAAAGCACTTGTTAAACTTACCTTTAGCTGTAACAGTAAGTGTGAGGTGCCTGAAAAACATCCAAACACTAACTTTAACAACGCTGATGGAACAGTCATATTAGCAGAACAGGGAACAGGAAGTAATGTATCGCTAGTTGAACAACTGAGTCAGCTACAGGTTGTCGATAGTTTATCTAGATCGGTCATGCCTGTTTACACGAGCATATGACAGGGGACATAACTACATATCGTGACGGAGAGAAGGGGCAATAGTGTTACTTACAAAATGGAGACGGGCAACAGGAGACATAATTACATATCGTGACGGAGAGGGTGGGTAAAAGCGTTACTTACAAAGTGGAGACGGGCAAGTGGAGACATAACTACATATCGTGACGGAGAGGGTGGGTAAAAGCGATACTTACAAAGTGGAGACGGGCGACAGGAGACATAACTACATATCGTGAGGGAGAGGGTGGGTAAAAGCGTTACTTACAAAGTGGAGACAGGCAACTGGAGACATAACTACATATCGTGACGGAGAGGGTGGGTAAAAGCGTTACTTACAAAGTGGAGACAGGCAACTGGAGACATAACTACATATCGTGACGGAGAGGGTGGGTAAAAGCGTTACTTACAAAGTGGAGACAGGCAACTGGAGACATAACTACATATCGTGACGGAGAGGGTGGGTAAAAGCTTTACATACAAAGTGGAGAAGGGCAACTGGAGACATAACTACATATCGTGACGGAGAGGATGGGTAAAAGCGTTACTTGCAAAGTGGAGACAGGCAACTGGAGACATAACTACATATCGTGAGGGAGAGGGTGGGTAAAAGCGTTACTTACAAAGTGGAGAAGGGCGACAGGAGACATAACTACATATCGTGAGGGAGAGGGTGGGTAAAAGCGTTACATACAAAGTGGAGACGGGCAACTGGAGACATAACTACATATCGTGAGGGAGAGGGTGGGTAAAAGCGTTACTTACAAAGTGGAGACGGGCAACTGGAGACATAACTACATATCGTGACGGAGAGGGAGGGTAAAAGCGTTACTTACAAAGTGGAGACGGGCAACAGGAGATATAACTACATATCGTGACGGAGAGGGTGGGTAAAAGCGTTACTTACAAAGTGGAGACGGGCGACAGGAGACATAACTACATATCGTGAGGGAGAGGGTGGGTAAAAGCGTTACTTACAAAGTGGAGACGGGCGACAGGAGACATAACTACATATCGTGACGGAGAGGGTGGGTAAAAGCGTTACTTACAAAGTGGAGACAGGCAACTGGAGACATAACTACATATCGTGACGGAGAGGGTGGGTAAAAGCGTTACTTACAAAGTGGAGAAGGGCAACAGGAGACATAACTACATATCGTGACGGAGAGGGTGGGTAAAAGCGTTACTTACAAAGTGGAGACGGGCGACAGGAGACATAACTACATATCGTGAGGGAGAGGGTGGGTAAAAGCGATACTTACAAAGTGGAGACGGGCGACAGGAGACATAACTACATATCGTGACGGAGAGGGTGGGTAGAGACGTTACTTACAAAGTGGAGACGGACGACAGGAGACATAACTACATATCGTGACGGAGAGGGTGGGTAGAGACGTTGCTTACAAAGTGGAGACGGGCGACAGGAGACATAACTACATATCGTGACGGAGAGGGTGGGTAGAGACGATGCTTACAAAGTGGAGACGGGCGACAGGAGACATAACTACATATCGTGACGGAGAGGGTGGGTAAAAGCGTTACTTACAAAGTGGAGACGGGCAACTGGAGACATAACTACATATCGTGAGGGAGAGGGTGGGTAAAAGCGTTACTTACAAAGTGGAGACAGGCAACTGGAGACATAACTACATATCGTGACGGAGAGGGTGGGTAAAAGCGTTACATACAAAGTGAAGAAGGGGGACAGGAGACATAACTACATATCGTGAGGGAGAGGGTGGGTAAAAGCGTTACTTACAAAGTGGAGACAGGCAACTGGAGACATAACTACATATCGTGACGGAGAGGGTGGGTAAAAGCGTTACATACAAAGTGGAGAAGGGCGACAGGAGACATAACTACATATCGTGACGGAGAGGGTGGGTAAAAGCGTTACTTACAAAGTGGAGAAGGGCGACAGGAGACATAACTACATATCGTGAGGGAGAGGGTGGGTAAAAGCTTTACATACAAAGTGGAGAAGGGCAACTGGAGACATAACTACATATCGTGACGGAGAGGGTGGGTAAAAGCGTTACTTGGCAAAGTGGAGACAGGCAACTGGAGACATAACTACATATCGTGACGGAGAGGGTGGGTAAAAGCGTTACTTACAAAGTGGAGAAGGGCGACAGGAGACATAACTACATATCGTGAGGGAGAGGGTGGGTAAAAGCGTTACTTACAAAGTGGAGACGGGCAACTGGAGACATAACTATATATCGTGACGGAGAGGGTGGGTAAAAGCGTTACTTACAAAGTGGAGACGGGCAACTGGAGACATAACTACATATCGTGACGGAGAGGGTGGGTAAAAGCGTTACATACAAAGTGGAGAAGGGGGACAGGAGACATAACTACATATCGTGAGGGAGAGGGTGGGTAAAAGCGTTACTTACAAAGTGGAGACAGGCAACTGGAGACATAACTACATATCGTGACGGAAAGGGTGGGTAAAAGCGTTACTTACAAAGTGGAGAAGGGCGACAGGAGACATAACTACATATCGTGAGGGAGAGGGTGGGTAAAAGCGTTACTTACAAAGTGGAGACAGGCAACTGGAGACATAACTACATATCGTGACGGAGAGGGTGGGTAAAAGCGTTACTTACAAAGTGGAGACAGGCAACTGGAGACATAACTACATATCGTGACGGAGAGGGTGGGTAAAAGCGTTACTTACAAAGTGGAGAAGGGCGACAGGAGACATAACTACATATCGTGACGGAGAGGGTGGGTAAAAGCGTTACTTACAAAGTGGAGACGGGCAACTAGAGACATAACTACATATCGTGACGGAGAGGGTGGGTAAAAGCGTTACTTACAAAGTGGAGACAGGCAACTGGAGACATAACTATATATCGTGACGGAGAGGGTGGGTAGAGACGTTACTTACAAAGTGGAGACGGGCGACAGGAGACATAACTACATATCGTGAGGGAGAGGGTGGGTAAAAGCGTTACTTACAAAGTGGAGACAGGCAACTGGAGACATAACTACATATCGTGACGGAGAGGGTGGGTAAAAGCGTTACATACAAAGTGGAGAAGGGCGACAGGAGACATAACTACATATCGTGACGGAGAGGGTGGGTAAAAGCGTTACTTACAAAGTGGAGAAGGGCGACAGGAGACATAACTACATATCGTGAGGGAGAGGGTGGGTAAAAGCTTTACATACAAAGTGGAGAAGGGCAACTGGAGACATAACTACATATCGTGACGGAGAGGGTGGGTAAAAGCGTTACTTGCAAAGTGGAGACAGGCAACTGGAGACATAACTACATATCGTGACGGAGAGGGTGGGTAAAAGCGTTACTTACAAAGTGGAGAAGGGCGACAGGAGACATAACTACATATCGTGAGGGAGAGGGTGGGTAAAAGCGTTACTTACAAAGTGGAGACGGGCAACTGGAGACATAACTATATATCGTGACGGAGAGGGTGGGTAAAAGCGTTACTTACAAAGTGGAGAAGGGCAACTGGAGACATAACTACATATCGTGACGGAGAGGGTGGGTAAAAGCGTTACATACAAAGTGGAGAAGGGGGACAGGAGACATAACTACATATCGTGAGGGAGAGGGTGGGTAAAAGCGTTACTTACAAAGTGGAGACAGGCAACTGGAGACATAACTACATATCGTGACGGAAAGGGTGGGTAAAAGCGTTACTTACAAAGTGGAGAAGGGCGACAGGAGACATAACTACATATCGTGAGGGAGAGGGTGGGTAAAAGCGTTACTTACAAAGTGGAGACGGGCAACTGGAGACATAACTACATATCGTGACGGAGAGGGTGGGTAAAAGCGTTACTTACAAAGTGGAGACAGGCAACTGGAGACATAACTACATATCGTGACGGAGAGGGTGGGTAAAAGCGTTACTTACAAAGTGGAGAAGGGCGACAGGAGACATAACTACATATCGTGACGGAGAGGGTGGGTAAAAGCGTTACTTACAAAGTGGAGACGGGCAACTGGAGACATAACTACATATCGTGACGGAGAGGGTGGGTAAAAGCGTTACTTACAAAGTGGAGACAGGCAACTGGAGACATAACTATATATCGTGACGGAGAGGGTGGGTAGAGACGTTACTTACAAAGTGGAGACGGGCGACAGGAGACATAACTACATATCGTGACGGAGAGGGTGGGTAAAAGCGTTACTTACAAAGTGGAGACAGGCAACTGGAGACATAACTACATATCGTGACGGAGAGGGTGGGTAGAGACGTTACTTACAAAGTGGAGACGGGCGACAGGAGACATAACTACATATCGTGACGGAGAGGGTGGGTAGAGACGTTACTTACAAAGTGGAGACGGGCAACTGGAGACATAACTACATATCGTGACGGAGAGGGTGGGTAATAGCGTTACTTACAAAGTGGAGAAGGGCGACAGGAGACATAACTACATATCGTGACGGAGAGGGTGGGTAAAAGCGTTACTTACAAAGTGGAGACGGGCAACTGGAGACATAACTACATATCGTGACGGAGAGGGTGGGTAATAGCGTTACTTACAAAGTGGAGACAGGCAACTGGAGACATAACTACATATCGTGACGGAGAGGGTGGGTAGAGACGTTACTTACAAAGTGGAGACGGGCGACAGGAGACATAACTACATATCGTGACGGAGAGGGTGGGTAGAGACGTTACTTACAAAGTGGAGACGGGCAACTGGAGACATAACTACATATCGTGACGGAGAGGGTGGGTAATAGCGTTACTTACAAAGCGGAGACGTGGGGCAGGTTGTAATTAACGTGTTTTCCACAACATTCAGAGGTTAGAAAGTCATCAAGCATTCTTCAGTTGTCATTATCAGGTCTGAGAACTTGTCCGAAAGCATGGACAGTGTAAGCAGGTTCATTGTTCACAAAGTGCACGTGCCAGGCGCTATTTGTGATATTTCACGTGTTTTCCTACATGGCTATTTAGGGTTATTTCTTCAACGTTTCTAATATCTTTTATTTGACATTATTATATGCTATGCACATTTACTGTTTTTCCGATAGTGCACACGTCGTGACGGAGTGGATTGGTGAGTACTGTGGCTTCTTGCAAGCTAACATGTATATGTCATGTAGATTTGGGATAGGGGTAACAAGGTTTCAGTTCCTTACGCTTGAGGTGACTTGTGACTGGGATTACAGCTCCTCACAGTGGAGGAGGGTAACAGGGAATATAGCTACTTACCCCAGTGGAGTCATGTAACAGCAGTAGAGATCACAGTAGAGAAGGGTAATAGGGAATGTAGCTCTTTACCCTAGCGGAGTCATGTGGGTGTAGGATGGGTAACAGTAGATTGTAGTTCCTTACGCCAGCGGAGACACGCTGCTTGTGGTGGTCGAAATATCCGACAAGGATATAGACCTGCAGAGAAAAGGTGTTTTCAATTCAGAGTTGTAAAGGAATATTTGTATAAACTACCGGGCAAAAGAAAGTTATCACTTTTAAGTTACATGTAGTTGTATAAAAAACACAAAGATGGAAACAGATTTGATCCCACGTTGAAAATATTCGCCCAAATGCAAATTTTCCCTAGAACAACACAGCTTCCCGAACGCAGCTTTCCAAATCATGCATTTTGCAAAACGTGAAAAGCATGTCTTCGGGACATTGGTCGAAATGTGCGTGCATGGTTGTATCATAAATACCGACGTCGGACAGAGCAAGCGTACAGATAGCAAAAACCCATCAACAATATGCCAGGACTTACACAGGCGCAACGAGACAGAGCAATTGGTATGGCGAATGAGGGGGCCTCTCAACGTCACCTGGCAAGAACGTTCAACTGCAGCCAGGCCACCATCAGCAAGTTGCTAAACCGCTACCGGCAGACAGGACAGACTCAAGACCGACCAAGATCGGGAAGACCGAGAGTGACAACACCAGCCGAAGACCGCTACATCCGACAGATTCACTTCCGGAACAGATTCGTGACGGATACTTCAACGGCGGCGACGGCACTAGGGCATGCCATCAGCAGGCGAACTGTCTTTCGGCGACTTCATGTAGCCGGGATACGAGCCTACCGACCCTTCCGTGGAATGACCTTGACCTGTCAACACCGTGACCGCAGACTGCGATGGGCACGAACTGTGCGTCGCTGGCAGCGACGCGACTGAGAAAGGGTGCTCTTTACAGATAAAAGTCGGTCCTGTCTCTTCAGGAACGATGGCAGGGTTAGAGTTTTCGACGAAGGGGCTAGCGACTGGCACCGAACTGCGTCAGAGAAGTTCAACCATTTGGAGGTGGCGGTGTCATGGTATGGAGTGGCATTAGTGGCCACGTGACAACACCATTGGTTATCATTCGTGGAAATTTGACTGGTCAGCGATACATGGATGAAGTGTTGAGACCTGTTGCGGTGCCCTTTATTCAACAGCAGTCAAGAGGATTGCTTTTGCAGCATGACAACACAAGTCCTCACACCGCCTGTATGTTCCCAGTGAGCTGTGTTTGTCGTGAGTTTTTTAAATAGATCAAGTGGCCCGATTTGGTGATTGGATTGCTTACAATCAAATCCGACAACGTAAATCGTTGCTCATGATATCGAACACTGGACTTATGTCCTAAATTCGATTATTTCCATGCCGCCGATAAGGTATCTTAAACGATATCCGTTATATGATGTTTATGTGCTATAGTATCATATTATAGGTATCATTAGAAGAAAAGACACTCGGTGCATAATTAGTTACATACTCCATCTTCCAGCTGTAAAGGACGACATTGTTGAGTGACATCAGTTTACTAACTAGGCTGGCTAATCAGATGACAGTGATGTTTCGCCGTTTCTACATGATGTCGTAAAGGCTGAATGTCCGCTTGCGGCTGTTCGCTCGGTACACCAATGGTGCGGGGTTTGTTTCCCCACGTGGGTGCAATGTCAACAACACATTTTAGAGTCTCCCGTCGTGATATTGCTGAGAAATTGCTAAATCCGCGTAAGACAATAATCGCACGCTCTAATTGTATAAACGGCAAATGCTTCCGACTAATACCTCTTCCCATTCTGTAGATCTAATGTAAAACAGTGGCGAAGATATTGATAGCTAGACAAACCAGACAATCAAATGATAGACCAGAAATCTAGACGAATACACATACTGATTGTGCAACTAAAAATGAAAGGTTGATATTTGAATTACGTTTTCCGAGTACAGGGATCTTGTAATCTCAACACAATACCTTTGAGAAATATGTTTGATTGCAAATGGAACAAGCCGACTCACCTATTGTCTTTCTCAAAATAATTACTAACTGATTTGTCACGTAGCTGTGTTTGAGTGAGTCGAAACTGGGACACCACTGTTTGGACTTGCATTCCACAAGGCCAGAGGAAGAATGTTGCTAAACACTCAATAGTAAACGAAAACATCACTCTTATAGCCGTTGTGTTCCTCTTGTGTTAACCACAACATGTGCATGACTCCCTGTGGGTCTTAGACTCCGTTGATTGAGAAGTTGATGTATAGCTGTAATGTTGTTCCTGTTGGCGTCGAGTCCCATGTCGTTCCTTGGGTTGACGGCTGTTGGGTTGTGGCTGTGGTGGTGGACCCGACGTCCCCCAACGCTCCCGCCCGGGCCCCCACTTGTGCCTTTCCTGGGCAACCTGCTGTCATTGGATACTACAGACCCGAGAAAGACTTTCAGAAAACTGAGACGGAAATACGGGGACATTTACAGCATCTACATTTTCAACAAACCGGTAATTGTCCTCAACGGCTACAACATCCTGAAAGATGCTCTTGTTAGGCATGCTGATGTCTTTTCAAGTCGCCCCTCTTCCTTCCTGACGGACCACTTACTTGGGGGCAGAGGTAGCTATTGCAGAGTTTCATACAGCATTAACACCTGTACATAATTATTACATTAAAACATGTACCACATTAATACATGGATTACACAGTATGCAATCTCAGTACATGTACCTGTACTACACGACTGAATTTACAACTGTACAGAGTATTGCATAATACATACATATTGCATAACTTCTTTACCTATTGCTCTAAAATCTATATTCAATATTGATGCTCTACATTATAACTATTTGTACAACATGTTATATTCTAAGTTGTTCACTGGTCACCAGGGGCCATGGCTTGATGTGCCCTCGATGTTTTTGTTTATGTTCCCTGCGCCCGAAGTGTACATCAGTCCATGGCCCGGGGGGACCAGTGAACAACGGATTTATCTTACCGAACACCTCAATGTTAATGTTGAACTCCTTGAAGCATGGCTGTCGGATCGTACACTCCAGCCAACCTGTGAATCAAACAGTTCGTATCTTGCAACTTGCTGTTTTTCCAGCATTCAATACCTCAGTAAAGTCGCCGCGGTGTAATTCGCCTTCTTAATATTCGCAGGGACTACATTTGAACCTTTTGTTACAAAATATTTATTGGAATGCGAGGCATTTTCCCCCGTAGCCATCGCTAGATTTTGCAGACGACACAAGGAAAACTAATTTAGAGTTATCTCCTTTCCATCGATTGGCATTCGCAAAACATCGGTAATTTCCGTGCATCATGCGTGATTCAATGTTTTTCGAGATAAAGAAGTAATACCACGAAGTACCGAAGGAGTTGCCATTGGCAGCGGTGTACATTGCAATGTACCTCTCTTGTAAGTAGGGTGCATTGAAAATAGAAGAGGAGCCAATCAGAAAATTACATTTATGTGTGAGGTAAGATAAAATTCATTACCGTCTGTACTGCATACTGTATGTAATACGCTACATCAGCGCACATAATATAAGCTTTATTATCACCCGCACTGGATAAAAACCGATACTGCATGCTGCAGCATAACTAATCAATGTAACAAAGTCACTACATCATGTATTACATACTGCATCATCATCTGTATTGCATACTACAGAACCGTGAAGATCCGAGTTAGAACTGATCTTCTGTAACCTAAGCTAGTCGTAAGGGGCGACTGGCATGGCTGACACAATTCATCTATTCCCAGTTAGGAAAATCGATGCTCATGCTGTTGATCCCTGGATTGTCTGCTCCAGACTCTATTATTCACAGGCCGCAGCAATCTAGCTGGAGTATTGCTGACTGCGGCGTAAAACTGAATTCACTCACATATACTGCATTGTCACTTGTATAACAAACTGCACTATCGCCCATATTACATACTACATCACAACCTGTATGTATAGTCTGGTTCATAATTATTGAGAATTTTTCTTCTTACTTTGAGCTATCCTAACACCTCAACTGATTCACTGATACTTAAAACTAAGTAATGGTATAAGGGAGGTAACTCATCTTGGCCTAGTGAGTATAGTACAATTAGAGTTACCTCCCCTGAATTTGTAGCAGACGTCATTTTCCTCAGCACTGTCAACAATCTCTGCTGAAGATAAAAGAAGGTTGATTTTTGAGTTGTGTAATCAAGGAATTGATGATGTAAATACATTGGCAGAGAGAACAGGAACTCCTCTTTCTACTGTGTATAGGATTAGGAAGAATTTTAAAGAGGGAAAGGATTTGGGGCACCAGAAAGGAGCAGGGAGACCCAGAAAATTGGACCTCTCAGATCGCGTCCGGCTGGGAATTTTAGCGTCTAAAAAGCAAAGGGCAAGCATCTCCAACATCAGGTATGAAATGATAGAAAGGGGATCAACAGTTGTATCAAAATCTACAGTTAGAAGAAATTTGATTGATCTTGGATGGGAGAAAAAGACTGGAATTCCTTCTCCTCTCATGAAACAAGAACATAAAGACAGGCGTGTTGAGTGGTGTTTGGCACATGAAAACTTTGACTGGGAAAATGTGATTTTTACTGATGAAAGCTCAATATGGGTATATCCCAATAATGTGAAAATATGGACAAAGTCTGCGTCAGTACCGTTGTATCGACGACCTAAATACAGCCCAAAGTTTCATGTATGGGGAGGGATATCCTTATTAGGAACGACCCCGCTGTGTGTGTTTGAGGGAAATCTGACAAGTCAACGCTACACTAACATATTAGATAATTTTCTCCTTCCAAGTGCACATGTGTTTTATGGAAATGACTGGATTTTGCAGCAAGATAATGATCCTGAACACACCGCAAAACATGCCAAGCAGTGGTTTCAGGAGAAAAATGTGACTGCATTACCATTTCCTGCATATAGTCCTGACTTAAATCCCATTGAGAACATTTGGGGGATGATGAAGGAATGTGTGAATCAAAAGGGGTTGACAAAAATTGAAGACATGAAGAGAGAAGTGGTCCGATACTGGGACAGCATAACTCACGAGACACTAACCTCTCTGATAGGAAGTATGCCTACCCGTCTTAGACTGTGCCATGAAGCTCAAGGAGACTTGATAAAATATTAAATTGTTACCTACACAACATGAAAAGGTCAGTTCACTTTCACAATACATTCAATTTTATCTGATTTGTTCTCGTTTAATAATATGAAATGCTTTAACTATTCTCAATAATTTTGAACCATACTGTATTACACTCTGCATGGCTTATATGTTTCTACACCATTTCTGGGACAAATTCCATTCCACCGTACTACATAATGCATGTCGAGTCTTACAACACAATATAGCATACTAGAGCGTAGTACATGTATAGCGCAGTATAGCATACTGTATCATAGCATAGTATAGTATAGGACATGCAGCAGTGTAGGGTAGGGTAGGGTAGGGAAGGGTAGAAGGCGCCACAGCACAAAACAGTATTGTACAGTGCAATACAGTTAAGTGCTGCATATGAAAGTATGTTGATATTTAAAGAATGGAAATAAATGTCTAACTGATGTTCTGTTTTTGAAGGGTTTCATGATACAACTATCCATCCATGTGCATGTTGGTCGCATCCACACTATGTAACACTTCGCCCATTTTGTCAGGAATTGTCGGTACATCTGGCATCACTTGGCGTGAACACCGTCGCTTTGCAGTGAGAACTCTGAAGGAGTTGGCATCAAAGTCAAACATGCTCGAGACGAACGTCAACCACGAGGTATCACAGCTCCTGGCGTCTATTGAAAATGAAGGGGGTTCGGGTTTCGACTGCAAGAGGATGGTGTTTACTGCGGTGGCAAACGTCATGAGCTCGGTTGTGTTTGGAAAGAGGTATGATCACAATGATCCCCTTTTTCTGAAGGTGCTCAGTTGTATGCAAGAGAATGTCGCCAGCTTTGGCGCAGCTAGTATCCTCAACATCTTTCCTGTAGTACGATATTTGCCAGGTGATATCTTCAAGTTCAAGAGGATTTTGGCCAATCTGGCGTTCACAGAACACGAGTTCATACATCCCATGATCAATGATCACATGGACTGCTACGACGAGGAACACATACACGATTTCACCTCAGCGTTTATAAAAGAGATGCGACATCATAATGGAGAGAGTACTACCATGAGCAGTACGTCACGGTATCGTGTGCACTTCATCACAATATAATGTGCAGGTCGCCATAGTATCAGGCACAATAACAGTAAGCCAGAATATCATGTTCTGAAATCATTCGTTAGTACATATAAGACATTTGAACCACACAATATATGATATTCCGGTACTTCCAGGTAGAAACGTTTCCTCTTATACGAAAGACATAACGTAAAATCCGTTAACCAGCTAAATCTGATTCACTGAAATAGGTCGATATAGAGTAAGGACTTTGCACTGACTCAGGTTACGTATCTAGACATGTACACCTAGCTATTCCCTGTGCTTGCAGTTCCTGATCTTCAGGCGTCAGTTCTTGATCTGTTTGGAGCCGGTTCGGAGACTACGGCAACGCTCCTCCGCTGGGCTTTTGCATTGTTCCTCAACTATCCACACGTCCAAGACAAATGCTTCCGAGAGATTGAGGAATACATCGGTCCGAGCAGAAAACCATCCATGGCGGACGTGCCCAACCTTCCCTACATGGAAGCAACGATCACTGAGCTGGTGCGTTATGCCAATATCGTCCCCACTGGTGTCCCCCATGCTGTTTCCCGTGACTTTCACTTCCATGGATACACGTTCCCTGCTGACGTGATGATTCTGCCCATTCTGGACTCCGTGCTGCACGACGAAGCATTGTGGGGAGATCCGTACAACTTTCGGCCGCAACGATTTCTGGATGAAGATGGCCGCTTCGTTAAGAAGGACGAGTTCATACCTTTCTCTCTAGGTGAGTTATAGTGTTACTGTTTCTTTGGTTAAGATAAGAGATAAGATAAGATAATACTTTATTATCCCGAGGGAAATTTTGGTTACATCGTAAACAAAACACTGAATCACAACGTACTTTACAAGAACGCTAAAATCATGCACATATAGATAAATACCATATAAAAAGCACTAAGATGTTGCAGTAAGATAGGACTAACATGCTGCGATAAAAGGTGAAAACAGTTTGTAAAAAAGAAGCCTCATGGGATAAGATGGTAAAAAAGTTATAAAAAATATTAACTGTTGTTAAAATAGCGAATACCAGCTGGTACAAAAGAATGACGGAACCTGTTTGTTCTGGCTGCCGGCATGCGCAGACGGCGTCCTGATGGAAGAAATTCAAAATCATAATAGAGAATGTGAGAGCTGTCATTTACAATTTTCTGCACTTTTTTAACAATTTGCTGCTCGTAAATTTGGCCGATAGGAGTTACTGATTCTGAACCAATGATTTTGCGTGCTGTGTCAACAATTTTGTTGAGTTTAGCTTTGTTTTGAACAGACAGGTTACCAAACCAACAAAGAAGATTGAAAATTAAAATACTTTATATAAAGGTTTTGTAGAAAAGAACCATGAGTGAACAATCAATTCTAAAAGTGTTTAAACGACGAAGGAAGTACAACCGCCGCTGACCTTTCTTGTAAACATAATCAACGTTATCATTCCAGGATAATCTTGAATCAAGGACAGTGCCCAAATACTTGTATGTGTTTACAATTTCAATATCTTCGTTGTTGATTGAAATCTGGGCCAAAGGATCACAAGTTTTTCTGAAATCAATAATCATTTCTTTTGTTTTCTTAGTATTTAAGATCAAAAAGTTGTCTTTACACCAATTTGTAAAGTTAGATACTTCATTTTTGTAGTCAAGGTCAGCAGATTTAAGAAGTGAAACAATAGCTGCATTATCAGCAAATTTGATGTTAAAACAGTTTGTTGTTTTAGTAACACAATCGTTGGTGTAAATTATAAACAGAATGGGTGATAAAACACATCCTTGTGGTGCTCCAGTAGACAGGTTGGCAGTGGAAGACTTCATTCCGTTCACAGTTACGGTGTGGCCACACACACACACACACACACACACACACACACACACACACACACACACACACACACACACACACACACACACACACACACACACACACACACACACACACACACATATATATATATACACACACACACACACATTTGTATACACACACACACACACACATAAGATTCTGATCTTGGGTGTACTCTGAGAATATGTTGTCATTGGCGCGGATGTACATTATATTCACAGGTCGTCGAGCTTGTCTTGGAGAGTCCCTGGCCCGCATGGAGCTGTTTCTGTTCCTCACAGGGATGCTCCAGAAGTACCGGTTTGAAGGTGTGCCTGACCTTGTGCCGTCCCTCATCCCAGTGTGTGGAATAGTCTTCTCTCCGAAACCATTTATTGTGAAAGCCGTTCCACGAACATAACGCACCTTAGCCGTGTTCCATGAGTTCTGCTAATGCAGCGGGGAAAATAAAATGTATAACTCATATGACTTCTTTGATGGGCTTTTAAGGAGTTGACGTGATGAAGAATGATGATAATTCTATCAAAGACGTATAAGAAGTTGCCCTTACACCTCTTGTCCTTGTAAATGTATCCACTTACATCACTCAACTGATCTAAACTAGATTTTGCAAAATATACCATACTGTTTCAATGCACTGTTTACGCGAATACTGTTAAACAAATTTGTGACGTTGAAAATACTTTTCAAGAGTGCAGTTAACAATGATACTGATATAAATTTACGCATTCTTAACACTTTACTCCAAAACGCAGCTGTTCACATCTACGATATTTGCACATAACACGTCACAATTTAATTCTGGACTCACAAAAGTCCAGAAACTCTCAGCACTGTGGCCACTCTCTCACAAGGGATTTCGCAAAATTAAACAGGCAGCTGTTATGTATATGTGCTAAGGATGAAAAAATGAAAAAAAAATTTTTCGAAAACTCAAAATTTAAACTCGCTCGCCCATGGGCACGCCCATGGGCGAACAGTGGCCAATGGGTAGGCCCATGGGCAGGCCCATGGGCGAAAGTGTTTAATTTCATCCAGAATAAATGTTTTGGAGGTTGTAAATGAATGAAAAAATGTTAATAAGTATCATGACACAAATTTCAGCTTGTTGTGACTTGACTCTGCTAACTGACAGCGATTTTGAAAAATCTCGCCCATGGGTGAAAAACGTATTGGCCCATAGACGAGAATAATTAATTTCATTGAAACTACATGTTTTTTTCCAGGCTTAGCAGTTTTACAATGAATGAACGTGTATTTATTATTGTCTTGACACGAAATTAAGCTTATTTTGACTTAATCCGGCTAATGTAAAGTGATTTTTCAAAACGCCTCGCCCATGGGCGAAAACCATTTGGCCCATGGGTGAGAATATTTACTTTTACTCAAAATACACCTTTTCCCATGTTTTGGAGGTTGTGAATGGATGAAAGTATGTTCATAAGTATCATGTCACAAAATTCAACTCATTTTGAATTAATTCCGTTAATTTAGAGCTATTTAACAAAATCTCACCCATGGGCGAAAAACATTTTGGCCCATGGGCGAGAATATTTCCTTTTACCCCAAACACATCTTTTCCAATATTTGGAGGATGTAAATGAATGAAAGTACATTTATGAGTATCATGACAGAAATTTCAACTCATTTTGACTTAATTCCTCTAAATGAGAGCAATTTTGAAAACTCTCGCTCATGGGAGAAAGACATTTTGGCCCATGGGCGAGAATATTTGCCTTCACTCAAAATACATCTTTTCCTGTGGTTTGGAGGTTGTAAATGAATGAGGATATATTTATCAATATCATGGCACAAAAATCCAGCTCATTACGACTTAAGTCTGCTAATTGAGACCGATTTTCAAAATCATCTCGCCCATGGGCGATAAACATTGGGCCCATGAGCGAGAATATTTCCTTTTCACTCCAAATACATCTTTTCTAATGTTTTGGAGGATGTAAATGTATGAAAGGGCCATTGAGAGTATCATGACACAAAATTCAACTGATTTTGACTTACTTTTGCGAGTTCAGGAAGATTTTTAAAAAATATGCCAGAATAATCACTTTTACTCAAAATACATCTTTTCCTGTGTATTGGATTTTGTAAATGAATGAGGATATATTTGTAAGTATCATGGCACAAAATTCAACTCGTTTTGACTTAATTCTGCTAATTTGTAGCAAGTACAAGAATCTGGATTTCCACTTAAATTTTCATAGATTTTTTTATTGTCTTGGGGGTTGTAAATTTATGAATGAAAGTGTGTTTATAAGTATCACGACAAAAAAAATTAAATCATTCCGGTCTTAATTCGACTAATCTCTCTCGTGGACGAAAATATTTTCGTTTGCTTGTTTTCTTTATTTTGTAAACATATGGTTTAAAAATAGATGAAATTCTAATGACGATTCAGTTTCATTTCGTGAGTTTAGTTTTATGTCGCACTCAGCAATATCCCAGCAATATGGCGGTGGCTTGTAGATAATCGAGTTTGGATCAGACAATCCAGTGATCAACAGCATGAGCATCTACCTGCACAATTGGGAACTGATGACATGTGTCAACTAAAGTCAGCGAGTCTGACCACCCGATCCCGTTAGTCACCTCTTACGACACGCATAGTCGCCTTTTATGGCAAGCATGGGTTGTTGAAGCCCTCTTCTACTCCAGATCTTCACGGGTCCCGAACACTGAGCTTTACTTCCAGCAACATATACAATACACTTAGAATACTAAGCCTTGAGAATCTTTTGAATTTAGGTATTCTATAAATATACCAAAATTCAGCCTATCTCTATGAAGTTGAAGTTATTTGTGAAAGCCCTAATCAAGAGTGACCAAACTCCAGTGACTATGCTGGGACACATTAATAAACGGTGTTGTGAGATCTTTAAACTGTATTGAAATATGTCTTGCCAATTCCGCTGACATTCACCAAATGTACCTACCTAGTAGTTTTAAGTGTACCTACCCAGTTTAGCATGTTTCGTTTTAATAGTGTGGTCTCCATTTTTAGTAATTCCCGTTTGCCCGTCCCGGCTTTTCTTCGTCCGAGGTTTTATGGGGTATTCTCCTATTTGTCAGACCAGAAATTATCTACAACAGGGGTAGGTCACTCGCTTGTTTTCTTTACCATTTACCACCATGCTCCAATGCACACAGTGACGTGATTCGTCTCCATCGCAACTTTAAACTTTAAACTTTGCGTTTAACAGTACTTCAGCCAGTTTACTGTATCAGTCGAAATCTTACAGTGAATGAATGAATGAATGAATGAATGAAGAGCAAGAAGTATATGTGAATGAATTAAAGAAATAATAAAAGAAAGAAGTACATATGTGAATGAATGAAAGAAGAAATGATACACCACCGCCATCCCTTCCAAAACATGCTAAAGAACGCAAAACTATCGTTAGATCACATGTGTTAACATCAGCTTGTTATTGTCTCCCTGGTCAGGCGTAACAATTGTCAGACAGGTTAAAACAACAAACTATCTGGTTGACTGCACAGCTGCCTGTTGACGTAGTATACCCACATCACCTACTTTTCCTGCGTAACCTTCATCTACATCACCACCCTTAATATATTGAGCAGATCGGTCGGTCGGTTCCTTCGTTTTTACGACCCCTTCTAGCAGAGCTAATTTCGGGGTCGGGGTCGCTCCATGCTAGTGGTTATTTGGAGTATGGAAAGAAAAAAGGAAGAGCGATAGTGATATAGGCGAAGTTAAAGGAAACGACCCAAAAAAATGATAAAACGGAGGGTGGGGTGGGGAGGGGGGGGGGGGGGGGTAAGAAGTGGGATGGGTTTGTTTTAGGATGGGGCTATTTGGTTGTTGTTGCTGCTGCCCTGAGGCTGGTTTGCTTTTTTCCAACTTTTTAGTGACTTTAGCTTTCTTGACGTGTGCTTTTTATACTATTACACTGATTAGGAGCTTGCCTTTTGGCTTTGGTTTGGGTATTATGCTTCGGTGGCTATTTCTGGTGGGTTTGTTAGAGTAGTTTCATAAGGTTTGTTTTAGTGATGTAATTTATGATTGCGTTTTGTACTTGTAGGGGGTTGTGGGGGGATAGGAGACTGTGGATGCTTTTCGTGTATTTTGTGTCCAGTGTGTTGATGTACTGAATTCTGTATGGTGAGTAGAGTGTACATGTGTAGAATAAGTGTTGTATGGTTTGTGGGACTTGACATGAGGTGCAAAGCCCATTGGAATGGCGATGGTTTAATTTTGTGATGCCAACATATAGCCTATTTAGTGTAGACTGTATCTGCCGTGCGTGGCTAAAGAGGCTAACTGATGTGATTTGTTTTTGGATTGTTTTGTACGTCCACGTGACTGGGGAAGTATGTAGTTGCTTGAAATTTTCCCTTGTTATTAATTTTTTAACAATAGATTTGTATTCTTGTTTGCTGTAAGTTAGTGGGTAGTTGATGCGTGAGTTGTTTGTTGCTTCTTTGGCTGCTTTGTCTGCGATTTCATTGCCAGTGATCCCAATGTGTGAGGGTACCCACACTATACTGATTTGTTTATTTTGGTTTGTCATTGTGTTGGTTGAGTGCAGTATTCGATGTAGCAGATTAGGCCTGTTTGTGAAATTTCTGTTTCTAATAGATTGTATTGCACTGAGCGAGTCCGTGATGATTAGGAATTTGTTGTGATTAGTTTTTTCTGCCATTTTGAAGGCTAGATATATTGCCGTTTTTTCTGCGGTATATATGGATAGATTGTTTGGGATGCGTGCTGATGTTGTAGATGTACCTGGTTGTGTTGTGTGTATTGCGAAGGCTACTGTGTGGTTATCCTGGTTCTGTGACCCGTCTGTGTAGATGTGTGTCCAGTCTGGCCAATGTTCATGTATGTAATCCATTACCTGTAGTTTTTGCTAACGTCTGTTGATAGTTTTGTGATGCTTGTTAGGGCAGTGTCCGTATGGGGAGGTGGGAGGTGATAAGTGTAGTCATGTATGACTGGAGTGAGTTTTATGTTTCTAAGCTTGTAGGCTTTCAGAAGGTTGTTTAGTCGAATGGTGTATGGGAGTCGTCGTTTTTTCTTAATCAACTTGACCTTTTGTCGTGGTGGTAGGTTTTCAGTTGTGGTTATGAGGTTGCCAAGTAATGGGTTTGTATGTGCAGTGGCCCAGTAGTTGAGTACAGCTTGTTGGCGTTTGAGTGGTAGGGCTATTTCTCCAGATAACTTTAGGAGAGATGTAAGTGCAGTGCCTGATACAGTGCCGAATGCGATTGTTAGTGCCTTGTATTGCACAGAATCTAGTTTTTTGGAGTCTTTTTGTGTCAGTGCGTCGTATGCAGGTGCGGCATATTCCAGTTTGGGTCGTATCAGTGTTTTATAGACAGTGAGTAGCGTGAGTTGGTCTGCTCCCCAATTTGTACCTCGTATGCTTCGCATAAGGTTTAGATCCTGATTGCATTTTGTGACGATGTATTTGATATGTTCCGTATATGTTAGGTGTTGATCTAGTATTAGGCCTAGGAATTTTGTTTGCGTGCTGTAGGTTATTTGGCTGTTGTTTAATATTAGGGGTGGTGAATAGTTTTGCATGTAGGGTGTTTTGAAGAGCAAAGCTACTGTTTTGTCTGTGTTAATTTTGAACCCCCACGTATTTGCCCATTTGTTGATATCATTTAGTGCTTGTTGGATGTGTTCCTGGGCTGTGCTTAGTGTCTTGTGTGAAGTCCAGAGGGATGCGTCGTCTGCGAATTTGGCTGTTTTGATTGTTGATCGGATGTCTGTGAATATGTCGTCGATCATGAGATTAAAGAGTGTTGGAGAGAGGACACTACCTTGAGGTGTGCCGTTTTGGATGTGATGTGGGTCTGAGAGTGCATTGTTTACTTTCACAGTTATTGTACGGTTGTTGAGAAAGCTGTGTATAAAGTTTAGCATACGCCCGTTTATATTTTTGTGTTTCAGTTTTTTTATGAGCCCGCCATTCCAAATCATGTCAAAAGCTTTGGAGAAGTCGATGAATATGGCCAAAAGATAGTGCTTGCTTGCCTGGGCTACTCTGATGTCGTGCTCTATTCGAATGATGTGGTCTAGGGTTGTTCTGTTTGGCGTGAACCCGCTTTGGTCTGCCTGTATGAGATTGTTTGTGTTTATGTGATGTTGGAGTCTTTTCTTAATTATTGTTTCCATGATTTTGCATATATTTGATGTCAGTGATATGGGTCTGTATGATTCTGGGTTCTGGGGTGGTTTGTGTGGTTTCCTTATTGGAATGACAAGGGCTTGTTTCCATGTAGAAGGGATTTGTGACGTGGACCAGATTGTGTTAAGCAGTTTTAGCAATAGCGTTTTGCCGTGTGGGGTGAGCTGTTTCAGCAGTATGTAAGTTATGTCATCTCCTCCTGGAGCAGACGACGTGGGCTTACTTTGGAGAGCGTGTGTGAGCTCATGTATTGTTAGGGGTGCATTGTAGGGTATATGAGCTTGGGGCGGTTGCATGACATAAGCTGGTGTGGCGAGTATTTTCTGTTGGAGTGAAGCAGGATGATTGGTGTTACTGCTTATGTTTTGATAATGCTGGGCTAATGTTTGTGCTTTTAATTTATTATCAGTATAGTCATGTATTTTATGGATGTGTGTAGATTTTTTGGTTCCGTTTATTGCCTTTAATTTGTTCCACATGACTTTAGAGTTATTTTTTGTCGTGTTTAGGGTGCTGCAGAATTTTTCCCAGTGTTCCTTTTTTGTGTTTTTGATAAGCATATGTGTGCTATTTCGGAGTTGTCTTGCATGGGGAAGTTCGTCAGGGTGAATTTTTGCGCGTCTGAAAGCTCGTTTTCTTTGTCTTCTTGCCTGTTTGATTTCTGGAGTCCACCAGGGAACCCTGTTGCGTTGGGGGTTAGGATTTGTTTTGGGAATGCACTTGGTAGCTATGGTAATAATTTGTTCAGTGAAATTGTTAGAAAAGGTTTCAGGATCCGAGCTGGTAATTTGTGAATGGTCAATTTGGTTGATTAAGGCTTGATATTTTCTCCAATCTGCTTTAGTGTAGTTGAATTTTGGGACTTGGTGCGTTTGTTCAGCTGTAAGGTTGGGACCAATGTTGATATTTATTGAGCAGAGAGCACAGAAGGCCTTATAGCTGTAACCACTGAACCGTGGCGTCTCTCTGCCCCCAAGTTCCCAAGTGGGGGTGTCCTTTTCTACCTATTCCATTAATCTTTAAAACATCTAACAAGCTCAACGCATGCATTTGTTTACTCAAATGTGATGTTATACATATCATAAGAGTATTTGTTATGTGTTATTCAGTTGATAAATTATTATTTCACGATACATATATGTACAATATTTTGCTTCGATTCTGTAACTACCCACATTATGACATTGAGACCATTCTGATTTATCGAGTAAAATACGATTGTATAGTTTTGAGTTTGAATCTTGGCATATTTTACCGGTTTGCCACTTTTGCACTCTACCTTTTTAAAGGGGGCGTGCATATTTTGGTGGTTCTTAGTATTCCATCTATTCATTTGGATTTATTAATTTATTTGTTTTTGTTTTGTTTTGTTTTTTGACTGCTAGTGGGCCTGTTAGTCTGCTTTGATAAGTGTAAATTTATTCTGACGTTTGACGAGCGGAACATGAAGTGTTGTTATCATGTATGTTATGTAATTATATTATTGGTATGGAGCGGCATTGATATGTATGTTTATGCTTGCCAATCCAGTCCCCATTGCTTGAGGAGATTAGTTTAAACTATAGATTAACGTATCCATACTATTAATGTGTAATCATTATATCGGGCTATGAGGAATACGTAATGTAATCAAGATTGACTTTGCGTTTACTATTCTATTTTTAAAATAAATTTTCACTATTTTTGCTACACTCGAACAGATTTACTTTGGCTTTCGTGATTGTGGTCTCTAAGTATTTTAGAAATTATGTTGTTGAGACAACTGGAACTGTTGATCTGCAGTCTTTCAAAATTCATTTTCACGAGATATATTCTCCCTTTTTACCAGTTCTCAAAATGAACATATAGCTGTTTACACAAAGGTATCTTCCCGTAAAAATAAGTAGGACGAAACGTGAAGCATAGCAGCTTTACTGAAGCCATAACTGATTGCCATAACTGAAGTTGTTAAAATGATCCTGAAAACTGTCATTTTCAACATTCACCTTGCAGGCAATTTTACCAAGAAACTAAATAATTCATTACTAATGGAAGGAGTGAACTGAAAACCCATCTTATTAACTGAAGTCACTGATTGAACTCGCTAACATCGATTCACTTACATTCTGGTACACGTGTCTTATTCGTTTCCTGAGGACACACATTTTACTTTTTTTATAGAAAATCCGTGTCTAATCCCATAAAACAACACCGTTGTCACTACACCAAACGATTTTGACCTCGACCCAAAACAAAGGTTTAACTTACAGGACTACCTGTAAGATATCCCTTTCTTGATAACGACTTTAACAGCTACGCCGAAATGCTGCTTACCTTATAAGAAGTTGTATATCCATAGAACTTTCGTATTATTTTCCAAATGATCATGACCTGAACAGATATTACTTTGTCAGAGACTTCATGGGTGATTTTCAAGTTCTAATCCACACACTGATTTCCACTTTTTCATCATTTTGACTTTTATTTCAGTTTGTTGAATATCTCAGCATAACTCGCAAAGACAATGGAAACTGAGCGGAACGATGACGCTTTCTGTTTCTTCCGCGTTCACTTACGTAATTTCCGCAAAGCGCGTACGACAATTTGCGCCGAAAACGTTATGTCTCGTCCGCTGGTCTTGTTTATTGGAGTATAACAGCTGCCGCTTTCAAGTGTATTTTACTTGTCATATACAAAATTCATCCATGGATCACATTAGGTCATTAGGGGACACCAGCTTTGAAATGAACAGGTGTTCGTGAGTGTATATGGATGGAAATGACTGATTGCGCAAGACGCGCAGCCAAATATCTCACATTCAAAGGAAATCTCGAATTGATTGTTTTATAGGGCGTCGAGCTGACCGGTTGGTTTTGGTGTTGTGTATAAACCTCCTTTGCAAAAACTTTGTCAAGCATACCTGCTTTGTCCTTTTGCTCTGGAAAACCTTGTCCGGCACGATATTCCTTCCAATTTAGTTATTGTGTGCATGCTGCATTTCAGTTTTGGAAATGTGCTTAAAACATATTTTGATTCTCAAAGAATGTGGTTCGTTTAGCAAGCAAAATATTGCTTTGATTAACACTTCACCAGTACTATACAATATTACAGAATACACAAAACCGGATACACAAAAACGACAAATTATAGCATTGTGATCAGGGGTATATGGGGTTATAGGAGTCCCTTTTTATCCACCGAGACAAGGCCTACACGCCGTGGTGGGGTGTGGATTCGGGGAGGGGGTAACGGAAGAGATGACCAAGACACACGTACTCCATACGCTATCATGGTCTTCCTTACTGCTTGAAGATCGACCTTTTCTCACTGCGGTCTATGATGACTTCGGTGAACGGAAAAGAACTTATTCACTGTGAAAACCAGAAAATAGTTGAATCCGTCCACGATTTTATCATAAAACACAAAGCTTGATTTATATTTTTTTAACAGGAAACTAATTAACTTGTCAAAAACCTTCTCACAAATGTTCAGTGTTTCTACAAAGAGCTAGTCAGACACAACAAACCATAATTCTATTTTTCGTGTTTACTTATATGATAGATGTATTTGATGTAATGATATGTATGCATATGTTATTATATGATAGTTCATATGGATGACGACACATGCTTCATTTATATTTTGTATTATATGCTGTATGGGTGAGGTACTGTAAAGCTTGTTCACCAGTCCCAATCAGAGTTACAAAACACACAAAAATACAACAACATGGAGATGTGTGGAGAAAATAGAGACATATGGAGAACAGCAATGTCATAACTGAACAGAAATCATTCCCTCTATTGATGTAGACCGTGTGGGATTAGTTAAACAAAGAAATCTAGTCGACCATGCCTCCTAATCCTCTTACTCCTTAAACAAACGACTTGCCTGGGCTGTCTAAAATTGAATTGAAATTTTTGTAAATTCGATGTTTCGGGTATTACGTAAGGAGGTAATCAGGTGTCAACACTATGGCGTTCGACGCTCCGGACATGAAGGAATACCAAATACGTTATAAAGTACAGTAATGTGGTCAGTATGAGCGAGGCAGACAGTCTGATGAGCACAGCTCATTACGGAAATCTCTTGTCTTTGGAGCTGCTCGTTGAGACGGTGAAGCCTTCTGTCAAGTTCTTCTTTATTCTTTATTGTGGCCACTGTGTCACAATATGCAGTTTACATTGCTCACAGACCCTCGATTCACGATGACGCAAACTTTCTCGACTACTGTTCGTGCGACGACTATCATTCAGGAATTGGTTCCAACAGCTCATTCTTTCACCGAAGTCTTTGTGTATGTGTTTTAGCTCGTTAATTAGCGTAGAGACGAGTCTTCTGCTATTCTCGGGCATTCTCAGGCACAAGTTCTCCAAGGTAGTCGACGCTCCGGGTGTCATTAGAACAGTGTTGAGTACTGTCACACTCCACTGCTTTTCGACAGTCCTGTTGTGTATTTGATAAAACAATCGACAATCCGGGTGTGAACCAAAAGAGGATACCACCATTCTCATCGGTGGATGAAATGGGATGAAGAAAACCCGCATACTCTTCATCACATTGCTACACCGTATTTACCATAACGAATGTTTAAATATCACTTTATGTAAATAGAGCATCAAAACAAGCTGAAACCATGTATTATATTAACATGGTACTAACTATAGTCGATTCGAACCACTGCGTTACAGTTCACTGACTGGATGCAGGCTTTTCCCACTTGGCGGGGTAAAACTTAATTATCTATTCTCCCTCGCAAGGCCACGTGAACCAATCAGAAATGGACATTCTTAAATGGGGTAGGAGAAATGTGCCCTGTACGTTCTTATGAACCTTGATCTTTCAGGTACATTTCATCAGTTGTGTACAAATAATGGTCTAGAATAATGTTTCAAACACTTTAATACGTATTGATGCAGGGGCTCCATATATGTTCTTGTTTACGTCCCGCTCGTCAAACGTTAGAATAAATTTACAGGTATCAAAGCAGACTCACTCGCTGGGCCACTTGCAATAAAAAACCCAAACAAAGCAAAAACAGGTAAATCAGTTAATTTAAACAAACAGATGGAATACTAAAAAACACCTAAATATTAGTATGCACGCCCCATTTAAAAAGATAGAGCGCTAAAGTGGCAAGATTCAAACTCAAAACTATTCAATCGTATTTTACTCGATAAATCAAAATGGTCTCAATGTCATAATGTGGGTAGTTACAGAATCAAAGCAAAATATGTTACATGTTTATGTAAGATTTATTTAGCAAAGCCAGAAAAATCCCCAACAAACACGACCGCTTCTCCTCAATACGTGGGTTTGTGAGAGTGAGGGTACTCCCTACAAGGCTCACTCCAATTAGTTAACAAGGCGTCCTCCCATTTTATGTATTTTTTACTCGATAGGTACGGAAAATTAATTAGGCGATGTGGGTATGTCATGACTGGTTGATTTCTCAGGATTGGGTATGGCAGAGTCGATATTCTATGATCAGAGAGGATTTAGCAACCATGTTGGAGTGAAGGAATGACAAAACTCTGTGATAGATTGATGAGTGTCTTTTTTAAGCATTATGAAAATGGGAATGGTAAATTAACACAAAATGCCCTAGACCTGTCCAGCGTGTCATACATATATATATATATATCATAAAATAATAATTTATCAACTGAATAATACATAGAAATACTCATATGATTATGTATAACATCACATTTTAATAAAAAGATGCATGCGTTGAGCTTGTTAGATGTTTTAAGATTAATGGAAGAGGTAGAGAAGGACACCCCCACTTGGGAACTTGGGAGCAGAGAGACGCCACGGTTCAGTGGTTACAGCTGTAGGGCCTTCTGTGCTCTCTGCTCAATATGTTAAGAGTGGTGATGTGGATGAAGGTTACGCAGGAAAAGTAGGTGATGTGGGTATACTACGTCAACAGGCAGCTGTGCAGTCAACCAGATAGTTTGTTGTTTTAACTTGTCTGACAATTGTTACGTCTGACCAGGGATACAATAACAAGCTGATGTTAACACATGTGATCTAACGATAGTTTTGCGTTCTTTAGCATGTTTTGGAAGGGATGGCGGTGGTGTATCATTTCTTCTTTCATTCATTCACATATGTACTTCTTTCTTTTATTATATCTTTCTCATTCATTCACATATGCACTTCTTTCTTTTATCATTTCTTTAATTCATTCACATATACTTCTTGCTCTTCATTCATTCATTCATTCATTCATTCACTGTAAGATTTCGACTGATACAGTAAACTGGCTGAAGTACTGTTAAACGCAGCCTAAGTTGCGATGGAGACGAATCAGGTCACTGTGTGCATTGGAGCATGAGGAGGCGCATACTAATTAGTACAAATGGTAAAGAAAACAAGCGAGTGACCTACCCCTGTTGTAGATAATTTCTGGTCTGACAAATAGGAGAATACCCCATAAAACCTCGGACGAAGAAAAGCCGGGACGGGCAAACGGGAATTACTAAAAATGGAGACCACACTATTAAAACGAAACATGCTAAACTGGGTAGGTACACTTAAAACTACTAGGTAGGTACATTTGGTGAATGTCAGCGGAATTGGCAAGACATATTTCAATACAGTTTAAAGATCTCACAACACCGTTTATTAATGTGTCCCAGCATAGTCACTGGAGTTTGGTCACTCTTGATTAGGGCTTTCACAAATAACTTCAACTTCATAGATATAGGTTGAATTTTGGTATATTTATAGAATACCTAAATTCAAAAGATTCTCAAGGCTTAGTATTCTAAGTGTACTGTATATGTTGCTGGAAGGGCTTCAACAACCCATGCTTGCCATAAAAGGCGACTATGCTTGTCGTAAGAGGTGACTAACGGGATCGGGTGGTCAGACTCGCTGACTTGGTTGAGACATGTCATCAGTTCCCAATTGTGCAGGTAGATGATCATGCTGTTGATCACTGGATTGTCTGATCCAAACTCGATTATCTACAAACCGCCGCCATATTGCTGAGTGCGACATAAAACTAAACTCACGAAATTAAACTGAATTGTGATTAGAATTTCATCTATTTTTAAACCATATGTTTACAAAATAAAGAAAACAAGCAAACGAAAATATTTTCGTCCACGAGAGAGATTAGTCGAATTAAGACCGGAATGATTTCATTTTTTTTGTCGTGATACTTATAGTATTTTGAGTAAAAGTGATTATTCTGGCATATTTTCAAAAATCTTCCTGAATTCGCAAAATTAAGTCAAATCCAGTTGAATTTTGTGTCATGATACTCACAATGGCACTTTCATTCATTTACATCCTCCAAAACATTAGAAAAGATGTATTTGGTGTGAAAAGGAAATATTTTCGCTCATGGGCCCAATATTTTTCGCCCATGGGCGAGATGTTCTTGAAAATCGGTCTCAATTAGCAGACTTAAGTCATAATGAGTTGGATTTTGTGCCATGATATTGATAAATATATCCTCATTCATTTACAGCCTCCAAACCACAGGAAAAGATGTATTTTGAGTGAAGGCAAATATTCTCGCCCATGGGCCAAAATGTCTTTCTCCCATGAGCGAGAGTTTTCAAAATTGCTCTCATTTAGAGGAATTAAGTCAAAATGAGTTGAAATTTCTGTCATGATACTCATAAATGTACTTTCATTCATTTACATCCTCCAAATATTGGAAAAGATGTGTTTGGGGTAAAAGGAAATATTCTCGCCCATGGGCCAAAATGTTTTTCGCCCATGGGTGAGATTTTGTTAAATAGCTCTAAATTAACGGAATTAATTCAAAATGAGTTGAATTTTGTGACATGATACTTATGAACATACTTTCATCCATTCACAACCTCCAAAACATGGGAAAAGGTGTATTTTGAGTAAAAGTAAATATTCTCACCCATGGGCCAAATGGTTTTCGCCCATGGGCGAGGCGTTTTGAAAAATCACTTTACATTAGCCGGATTAAGTCAAAATAAGCTTAATTTCGTGTCAAGACAATAATAAATACACGTTCATTCATTGTAAAACTGCTAAGCCTGGAAAAAAACATGTAGTTTCAATGAAATTAATTATTCTCGTCTATGGGCCAATACGTTTTTCACCCATGGGCGAGATTTTTCAAAATCGCTGTCAGTTAGCAGAGTCAAGTCACAACAAGCTGAAATTTGTGTCATGATACTTATTAACATTTTTTCATTCATTTACAACCTCCAAAACATTTATTCTGGATGAAATTAAACACTGTCGCCCATGGGTCTGCCCATGGGCCTACCCATTGGCCACTGTTCGCCCATGGGCGTGCCCATGGGCGAGCGAGTTTAAATTTTGAGTTTTCGAAAAAATTTGTTTTCATTTTTTCATCCTTAGCACACATACATAACAGCTGCCTGTTTAATTTTGCGAAATCGCTTATGCGAGAGTGGCCACAGTGCTGAGAGTTTCTGGACTTTTGTGAGTCCAGAATTAAATTGTGACGTGTTACATGCTTTTCTTCAGTTTGACGCATGACCCTACTGTTAGTGCTCTAAGTGAGTCTAAACTTTTGACGGGTAGTATACGTGTATCTGAAAAAAGTTATGATAATAACTGCCTCAACTGTGACTATATGAGTCGCTGCTACAGCTTGTGTTGAGAAATCAGTCTACATACAGATCGATCTCACAGCAACCCTAAAGTTGAAAGCAGTACAACCGCATTCACTCAGTGCGGGACTACTCCTTGACTATCCAGTTATTACACTGAATGACATCTGTCAAGATCACATATTGGTTTGGTTTAACTGTATGTGTGATTATATATATATATATATATATATATATATATATATATATATATTTGTAGGTATGAAAGTGGACCAGTGGCGTGTCTGTGTTGCGGTATGATTTTTCGTGTTGCATAAAAGAGGGACTCTTTATTTCATTTCATTTATCCTAATTTTGTAGTTATTGTTGATTACAGCTTTGCCTTGTGTTATTCATCTCCTGTTGTGACAACATCCATGGTTACATATTTCACGGATGACAAATCGTTTGACTGCCTCCTAGCAAAACTCTAGTCCACGGCTATTACTGGAAAATTATACTGAACAGCAAAAACGGCAAGTCTGACTTTTTGTTATTTTTAAAAATATTTTTGATGGAATCCCTGAGGCAAGTGATTCCACTCAAACGCAAGTCCGTTCCAACTGCGCAAGTGTGAGTGGCTGTCTACCTACAGCATTCCTACGTCCGATGCCGTGTCAGAATGTGCAATGGTAGCAGTATCAGGGGAAAGGGACGGCCATGGAAGAACGCTAATGTTGTCCTGCACCATATAATCCATCGGCACCCATGCTGCGAGAGGGCTGTGAACGTCGATGGTGTTGTTTGGTCCCTGATGTGGCCGTCAGCAATGGATTCCAGGAACCCGAAGACGACGAGTAATCTGGACACTGCTCCCCTTGACCCATGAACTAAGGCTACTGTTCTGTTGCTGCTTGAGTTCGGTTCCTTACATGAGTGACCCGGATTAGGCGATCATGCGCATGTGTTGTCACCCGTTCGGGACGATCAGCAGCAAACCCGGTCTGCCTTCGGGCAACTTTCCAGTGGCCATTCCCCTCTGCTCTGCGGTTCGTCTTGGCATCTTTTATCTGGCGTGTACACATTCCAGCGTCAATACTGAACTGTGTTTTTTTTTTAACACAAGCCTTTATAAAAAATACCTCACTAAATTGCATGCTTTCCATCAAGAACCACGGATGCTGGTGCAAAAAAATACGATTTTACTGCATTATGGGTGTGTTTGTGCAAATGTTTCGTATGGACGTGAAATTGCATGACATCTTATCGTGGATCATTACGTCACTTTACTATGGCCGTTCCATAAACGTGAACGCATATTTTTATGAGATTTCATTTTTTCGAAACGCGTTTCGTATGCTGTTCAGTACATATAATTGGTTCAAACGTTACCTACAAACTAGGAAACTATTTGCTGTTATCAACGGGTCATAAATCTACCCAGCGACCAGGCTTAGCAGGTGTAACTCAAGGATCAGTTCTTCGACCGCTTCTTTCCTTATCTGTATCAGTGATATTGCTGATGGTATTCTTAGTAACATCAATCTTTTTGCTGATGATACATTGCGTAATAATTGAAGACCAAGAACATTCTTTAGTGTTACTGAATAACGATTTATCTCTCATTTCACATTGGTCAAAGCGGTTGCAGGTGAAAGCCATGCATTTAATTTCGTCATTTTTCCAGTCCCAAAGCCCCCCTATATATAAATATCAGAAGTTAACAGCCATAAACACTGGGGTATAACTTTTCATAATGACGGATATTGGTTAATATCGTTAAAATGTCAGTCCTCTTATCAATTGTGTACGGAGTCTAATCCTGTATGAATCATTAAGACTTCCTGTATTTGATTACTGCGACCACATTTGGGATAACTGTACAAACTAACAATCTAAGCTAATGGAAACTTTACATCTCCGAACTATCTTTGGCGGAGTAAGGTTCGTGAAGCACTGGATTGGACTCAGTTCATTGACTGAAAAGAGATACTTCCCCAAACTGTATATTTTATGAAAAAGGTCAATGGCTCCGCAATACTAATCCCTTCCTCCGAACATTTCAGATCTGATTACTTATGAATTACGTAATTCTAGTAACATACGGATCCACATCTTCCTGTCTACCTTCTGTTATCCAAAATTGGAACTCCCTGATAGTGATACCCCAGACATCAATCCAGTTTAAACGTATGATAAACAATTACAGTGCCCTGAGTCCAAGTTTTAAAAAGTATGCTAACTTCAGATCACGCCATTGTCATACAATACTATGCAAACTAAGTTTTGGTTGTAGCGATTTGAACTCACACCTTGTTGACAGGCATTTACCTGAAACCCCTCCTGTCCTTGTGGCAATTCCACAGAGGATCCATTACATGATTATTTGTCATCGTTTCAACCACTTGAGACAAAACAAATACTTCTACGTCATAGGATATGATGTCAAGACTACTCTGTACAATAATTGACGATTTAATGATATTGAATGTAATAACCATCATCACCAGTCACAAATATCTTCAAGAAACAAATCGATTCACTAAAATATAAAATCAAACAACGATATATACTTAACAACATTATTAAGAGTGTACCGTTATTATCAAAGCGTCCAAGAAACCTCACTTTCTTGGAAGACGTTTTCCTTAATTACGTGTGACGTCTAAATGTGTATGTTCCGCATTATGTGCGGAGGGACATTAACATAGGCAATTTTGGTTTTTTTTGCCAATCCCGCTAGCGCTTGCTATTCTGAGGGAAGGGGCCACAGGTTGTCCGAGTCGAGTGCGATGTGTGAAGCGTGTGGCCTGTCTTAGACTAGTCCTTAGTCTCTGAGTATATATTTATGATTATTAACCAATATAAATTGAAAAGGAGTCCAATGACACCTGCATTGAACCTTAGGAACTCTAAACTTATATTTAAGGCTAAAAAGCATTGCAGTAGGGACTGTGAGAGAGACTAGGCCTGTCTCAGCAAACGTCTACATGCACAATCAATTATATTTCATGCACTACCCATGCACTAGCCCAATGGATTTGCACATGGCCGTGCACCGTCTACTTCTCGTAGTTATCCTTGTTTGCCAGTAGTGGATATTTATTGGGACAAAGTCACCAGAAGGTGGTTTTGGTTGATCCGGTTGATCCAGGAGGAACCGATGTCGACTGGCTGATCCAAGTAACGCGATCAGCAGGGAGACTATATAAAGAGTATCGCTGCTGTCAGGTAGCGTATAGACAGGACGCCAGAAATTAAGGGTGGGTGTTTTAATGCAGAAAACCTTTCATAAGAAAACACAAAGTGAAGGGTCATGAATTAATGAATGTATAGTATGCTACCCTGAATAGACAGACAGTGCCCGTCAGCCCAGTTTGAACTGAGCGCGTTTGACAACTCCGGTGACTCCGTCCTTTCAAATCGCCCGTGCTCGGCAGAGCATCCGACTTGAACCTATTGTTAACCATTTGGAAAGAATTATTCAGGCTGTTCCGACTTGCATTGCTAAACCCGATGTTTATATGATATTTCATGCTAGCTTTTCCAGTTACATGTAACGTTATGACAAATAAATACGGTTTGACTTCAACCGTATCAACTGAAATATGTATACGCTTCAGAGCGTGATATTCTTGAAAATAGTTGGTTTGAAACATAACTACATCATTTTGAAAACTGATTAGTGAAACACCATGGAGGTAGGTTTGTTGGGAAAGAGTTGGAAGCAATCTATAAAACACCTTAGTGGCAAACAACGTGTTTCATGCTTACGATCTTCATCCTTAATCGCACAGTGAGTGAGTTGAATTTTACGCCGCAGTCAGCAATAGTCCAGCTATATGGCGGCGGTCTGTAAATAATCAAGTCTGGACCAGACAATCCATTGATCAACAGCATAAGCATCGATCTGCGCAATTGGGAACCGATGACGTGTCAATCACATCAGCGAGCTTGACCACTCGATCCCCTTAGTCGCCTCTTACGACAAGCATAGTTGCCTTATATAGCAACCATGAGCTGCTGAAGGCCTGTTCTACCCCGGACCTTCACGGGTCCTTAATAGCAGCGTGCACGCACATAGTTTACAAATTTCCACTTTGGGAAGATACCCTTCCAAATCATCATTTCATAATGTGGTCAACCCATACAATGTAATGATAGAAAAGTCCAGTGAAGATCTGAAAATAACTAATCGCAGCTACAATTGTACATAGCATCGCATTTTAGAGAGCGTGATCGCACTGAAAACGCATAGTTTCGCAAAGTGAACTTAGTGCTCAGTGACGACACGCATGACTCAGCGCGTTTGCCGATGCTAGACTGAATAATTCTTTCCAAATGGTTAACAACAGGTTCAAGTCACATGCTCTGCCGAGCACGGGCGATTTGAAACGATGGCGTCACGGGAGTTGTCAAACGCGCTCAATTCAAACTGGGCTGACGGGTACTGTCTCTGTCTGTCTGTCTGCAGCATATGTCATATTTGGGATTTCACTTTCTCAGTAAAGTCTGTCTGTCTGTCCGTCTGTTCAGGGTAGCACACTATACATTAATTAATTCATGACCCTTCTCTTTATGTTTTCTTATAAGAAGGTTTTCTGCATTAAAACGTACACTCTTCATTTCTCGCGCCTGTGACATCTATGAGGTGAAGTATATAGATGTATATTCATATTGATACACAGAATATCGTGACAGTTTCTGTAGAGGATATATACGATTAAAGAAAGAAGGTTACTTAAAGCGAATACACTTGGAAAAGATTGGAAATATCAATTGATATTATATTATAAGAGCGCTTTATTGCTCACATAAAACAGCAGATAAATGTTTCCACTTCCTTATAAAGGGATCTAAAGTTTGGTTTTTCCTGGCTATATTCTCCTCGGTTGAACATGTGTCGTTTAGAGGGCTATGACATCTCTTGAAAGGGGGCGCATGTTTTTTTAATATTTGAGACATAAATGAATCTTTTGGCTAGATGTATAATATAATGTAGTATTTTATTGTCTGAATATATTTCAAACATGATGGTGAATTTTGTAAAAGAAACATTACACTGGAGGTGGGTATTTAGAAATTGTTCTATATTTTGCCAAAAGTTTTTAACTAAATCACAGTAAAAGAATACATGCGATATGTCTTCTGGGAGCCAAGGAGATCATTTTCATTACAAATATCTGTGACCTAATGGATACCGTAATCAGACTAATCTTTTATCATGTATGAGGATTCAGAGAAATGATTTAACCAGAAAAATGAACCAAGATTTGGTTTAAGTCATCACTGTTAAAGGTGTACTTTTTATAAAATATTCTCCATGCAGATAAAACATCTCGCCAGTAACGGTCGTCGTTGCCAGATAGGCAATCGACAGCATTAGCGCCAAGTGAGCGTCAAAGATTTATAGCAAAGCTCTCTAAGTAGCATTTCAATGATGACAATTTCAAAGCACTGATGAAACACTCAATGTCAACCATTGTGAGGCCTCCATCCTCGTAGGTTCTAGTGATATTGGACCTTTTAATCTTATCATTTTTTTATTCCATGTAAATTTGTAGATTCTTTTCTTGTGTTCTTCGATGAATGTTTTGGTGGGTTTTGGAGTGCGGGGAAACTAAGTACCAGAGAATGAATTGCAAGGGATTTGATAACGGTAATTCTTCCGATTAAAGTAAACTTTCTTTTTCTCCAACTGGCGAGTAATCCGTCGATATGTTTTGACATTTTCTTGTATTAATTAACCATAGGTCTTTAAGAGAAGCATTCCGTGTTATTTCTAAGATTTCAAAATCATCACTGTGCCACTCAAGATAAAGTCATTGACTAAAGTTATATTACTACCCGTCATTGAGGCTATCCAGATGACTTATTTATGTTTATTTTAAGTTCTGACATATGATAAAATGCATTCAGTGTTTCAGTTGCAACCTTGAGGCTTGTTTCGGAAACATCTAGATACAGATGTGTGTCGTCAGCATATTGTCCAAGTTTCTGTTCTATGCCATCAAGTGTTATACCCTCATAAAGAGATTCGACTTATCATAATGCCTCGGATTTCAACTGCAAAGATAAACAAATAAAGTGAGACCAGATCACCCCGCCTACATCCCGTTGCTGATGGAAGAGAGGTGCCCATTTTGTATCATCACTGATGTATTATTACTAGTCAGGACATTAGTCCATTTGATAATATTGGGTCCAAATCCCAACACTTTCATTACCTGTATTATAAACGGTTTTGAGATAGTGTCAAAGGCTTTTTAAAAGTCTATAAGTAATAATAAGCCAGCCTTTTTTAACCTTGAATTCTTCTTACATCTTCCTCGTTCATATGTTCCAAACGTTTTTCCTTAGTAGCTAGTTTTGCTAAATACTTTTCACTTAGATTAATAACGTGGCTTCTTATATTTTCTTCCAGAATTTGTATTGTTTCTTCAAGATCTTTTCCCTTGTGTTTTTTTTTCAATCATCTTGATATATGTAAAAAAAGGAACTTGTTTTTCCTCTCAAATTCAATAAGAAAGTTTCGAGAAATAGTGAGTCAGATATTGTCATTTCCTGCATACCATTTTTAATAAGGTTGATCAATTCATCTTAATTATCTACATTTGTTGCATATTCGAGCACAGTATCATGTAATGTATTTTTGACAATTTAATGTATCCTTCGTTGTGCAAGAGTGAGGTATTAAATTTTCAATAGCCACGGCCTCTTTCATTACTTAGTTTATTTAAAAGTGACAATATAATTGGCGAAGGGTCTGGTTTGTAGCCAGGGACAATATCAGTTTCATGAGATATATTAAACAGGTCTTGAGAAACTATGAAAAAATCAAGTGTTGCGTACTGGTTATGGTTTCTTTTCCACCATGTATACTTTTCACATCCACTATTATGTTCTCTCCAAATACTTAAGAGATCGAATTCATCAGTCTTTTCCAGAACAATGTTTCTTGCATTGGGGTTGTATATGTTCTTGTAGTTTTCAAGATCTATTGCGGGGTTAGGTACCAGATTCCAGTCCCCACAGATAATAATTGACTCATTTCCTAATTCCACAATGTTACTGAATAATTTAGTATAAGAGTTAGGTTCATCCATATTTGGGTCATAAGGTTAGTTATGGTAATATGTAGTCCATCCATTGTTACATCAATTATTATGAAATTGCCATTTTCATCAATTATGTATTTGGATTTTCAGTGTTGTTATTAACAAATATTGCTACATCCCTTGAATTAGTTTTAAATGGGGCAATAATGCAGTTTAACAACCACTCATGTTTCATAATATTTGTGTCTTTTTCCTGAAATGTGTCTATCTAGGAGGCAGATAATTGAATATTTTTTCTATTCCATATTCTCATAACCCCTTGTCTTTTGTTTCGTTCTGCTGACCTTCTGCAGTTGGCTGATACCATTCTTATCCTATCCCGGTTCATTGTAGTTGTGATTATTGCAGTTATTGCCTTTAATAGGATTCATTACAGCAGAAATAGTGTTTATGTTCTTAAAACGTACTATAATGAACATGGATGTAAAACGAAGGTTTCCACTTCCATATATAATCAAGTAATCAATTACTTTGTCGACTCAAAATCGAATACCATTACTGGTTACCAAACATGGTCATGTACGACTGGGGAGTTATAGTTCTATATAGTTCACAAGTCAAACCAGTTTTATTCACTTAACAGATACTATGTTAAGAAATATATAATCGGATACCATATTAAAGTGATTTCGTAGTGAAAAACTGAACCGTTGTAAACGTGTCTTAAGAATTGAGACTTTTAACTTTACACAACACAAAAGTCAAGGAAATAATATTCTCCTAATTATGTTTGGAAATCGCCTTATCTACTTACACGTGACGTGCTATCGTTTTTAAGACCTCCATATGGAAAAAGAAAAGAAAATTCTGTAGTGCTAAAACAACATCCTAGTAACACACGTCGCGTGATGATCACGGGGTCATTTAGTCAAGCAGACAATAAGTTTGATAATTCACAGTCGTAGTGTGCTGAACGTACATGTATAATGTTCGTGGTCAAATAAAGCACAGTTATAGAAGTAGTGTGCTGAACGTACATGTATAATGTTCGTGCTCAAATAAAACACAGTTATAGAAGTAGTGTGCTGAACGTACATGTATAATGTTCGTGGTCAAATAAAGCACAGTCATAGAAGTAGTGTGCTGAACGTACATGTATAATGTTCGTGCTCAAATAAAGCACAGTCATAGAAGTAGTGTGCTGAACGTACATGTATAATGTTCGTGCTCAAATAAAGCACAGTCATAGAAGTAGTGTGCTGAACGTACATGTATAATGTTCGTGCTCAAATAAAGCACAGTTATAGAAGTAGTGTGCTGAACGTACATGTATAATGTTCGTGCTCAAATAAAACACAGTTATAGAAGTAGTGTGCTGAACGTACATGTATAATGTTCGTGCTCAAATAAAACACAGTTATAGAAGTAGTGTGCTGAACGTACATGTATAATGTTCGTGCTCAAATAAAACACAGTCATAGAAGTAGTGTGCTGAACGTACATGTATAATGTTCGTGCTCAAATAAAGCACAGTCATAGAAGTAGTGTGCTGAACGTACATGTATAATGTTCGTGCTCAAATAAAGCACAGTTATAGAAGTAGTGTGCTGAACGTACATGTATAATGTTCGTGCTCAAATAAAGCACAGTTATAGAAGTAGTGTGCTGAACGTACATGTATAATGTTCGTGGTCAAATAAAGCACAGTTATAGAAGTAGTGTGCTGAACGTACATGTATAATGTTCGTGCTCAAATAAAACACAGTTATAGAAGTAGTGTGCTGAACGTACATGTATAATGTTCGTGCTCAAATAAAACACAGTCATAGAAGTAGTGTGCTGAACGTACATGTATAATGTTCGTGCTCAAATAAAGCACAGTCATAGAAGTAGTGTGCTGAACGTACATGTATAATGTTCGTGCTCAAATAAAGCACAGTTATAGAAGTAGTGTGCTGAACGTACATGTATAATGTTCGTGGTCAAATAAAGCACAGTTATAGAAGTAGTGTGCTGAACGTACATGTATAATGTTCGTGCTCAAATAAAACACAGTTATAGAAGTAGTGTGCTGAACGTACATGTATAATGTTCGTGCTCAAATAAAACACAGTTATAGAAGTAGTGTGCTGAACGTACATGTATAATGTTCGTGGTCAAATAAAGCACAGTCATAGAAGTAGTGTGCTGAACGTACATGTATAATGTTCGTGCTCAAATAAAGCACAGTCATAGAAGTAGTGTGCTGAACGTACATGTATAATGTTCGTGCTCAAATAAAGCACAGTCATAGAAGTAGTGTGCTGAACGTACATGTATAATGTTCGTGCTCAAATAAAGCACAGTTATAGAAGTAGTGTGCTGAACGTACATGTATAATGTTCGTGCTCAAATAAAACACAGTTATAGAAGTAGTGTGCTGAACGTACATGTATAATGTTCGTGCTCAAATAAAACACAGTTATAGAAGTAGTGTGCTGAACGTACATGTATAATGTTCGTGCTCAAATAAAACACAGTCATAGAAGTAGTGTGCTGAACGTACATGTATAATGTTCGTGCTCAAATAAAGCACAGTCATAGAAGTAGTGTGCTGAACGTACATGTATAATGTTCGTGCTCAAATAAAGCACAGTTATAGAAGTAGTGTGCTGAACGTACATGTATAATGTTCGTGGTCAAATAAAGCACAGTTATAGAAGTAGTGTGCTGAACGTACATGTATAATGTTCGTGCTCAAATAAAACACAGTTATAGAAGTAGTGTGCTGAACGTACATGTATAATGTTCGTGCTCAAATAAAACACAGTTATAGAAGTAGTGTGCTGAACGTACATGTATAATGTTCGTGGTCAAATAAAGCACAGTCATAGAAGTAGTGTGCTGAACGTACATGTATAATGTTCGTGCTCAAATAAAGCACAGTTATAGAAGTAGTGTGCTGAACGTACATGTATAATGTTCGTGGTCAAATAAAGCACAGTTATAGAAGTAGTGTGCTGAACGTACATGTATAATGTTCGTGCTCAAATAAAACACAGTTATAGAAGTAGTGTGCTGAACGTACATGTATAATGTTCGTGCTCAAATAAAACACAGTTATAGAAGTAGTGTGCTGAACGTACATGTATAATGTTCGTGGTCAAATAAAGCACAGTTATAGAAGTAGTGTTCTGAACGTACATGTATAATGTTCGTGGTCAAATAAAGCACAGTTATAGAAGTAGTGTGCTGAACGTACATGTATAATGTTCGTGGTCAAATAAAACACAGTTATAGAAGTAGTGTGCTGAACGTACATGTATAATGTTCGTGCTCAAATAAAACACAGTTATAGAAGCAGTGTGCTGAACGTACATGTATAATGTTCGTGCTCAAATAAAGCACAGTTATAGAAGTAGTGTGCTGAACGTACATGTATAATGTTCGTGGTCAAATAAAGCACAGTTATAGAAGTAGTGTGCTGAACGTACATGTATAATGTTCGTGGTCAAATAAAACACAGTCATAGAAGTACCATAAGGATCGAAGACATTTACCGCTATATGCGACAGAAATGAAAATAATAGGATGCTCGTAATAGAAACTAGACTATGTGAATGGAAATAGCTTGGTCTGTCTCTGTAATGTTTGTAACCAATACAAATGAACAACTCGAGTTAACAACACGGTGACTCATAATAGTCCCTGAGTCGTATCATCAAGGAAACAACAGCCTTGTTGACATGTAAGTCAATATAAATACAACACAATGTCTCTTGCACAAGTCATGTGGTAGTCACAGATCATATAATCAAGAATACAACTTTGTTGCCATATAATTCCATACAACCAAATCATGTCGAACCTGCCTATGTGGTCGCAGTGGTCTAACTTTGAACAGCTCGAGTTACAACAATATGGTGACTCATAATAGTCACCGGCTCGTATCAAGGAAACGGTATATTTGGTGACATATAAGTCAGTACAATCACAAGATGCCGAACGTACACATGTTGTCACAGGTTGTGACCAATACAAATGAGTAGCTCGTGTTCCAGCAATGTAGTGACTCATAATAGTCATGGAGTCACAGAAATCAAGGAAACGATAACTTTGTTGACATATAAGCCAGTACAATCATAACGTGACGAATGTACACAACTTGTCTTAGTAGTCGAAATTTGAAAAGATCTCGAGGTACATCGAATACCGTGATAGTCACGGAGTCTATCCTGTACAAACATATGGAAAGAAGTGAAAGTCTGTAAAGCTGAAGTACAAACATATGGAAAGAAGAGAAAGTCTGTAAAGCTGAAGTACAAACACATCATGACTCGTGTACAAGTCATGTGATAGTCACGAGGCTACAATAATTTTGATGAAGTATACAAATATTTTGTTGGTATTTAATTAAGTAGACCAATGGCGACTTAGACATTACTACTCTGGAGATTATTGAGGATGACATTCGTAAAAACATTATTCATCAGAAGTAAAGAAAGTGGCCTCCTCCATGAACAAATAAATATTACCTTGAGTACTTCTTGTATATAGGTCCGCCACTGTACTGTCTTGACACCAGTTTAGCCACCATGCACTGTCCACAGGCCTGTATATGCTACTTGTATATAGGTCCGCCACTGTATTGTCTTGACACCAGTGTAGCCGCCATGCACTGTCCACAAGCCTGTATGTGCTACTTGTATATAGGTCCGCCACTGTATTGTCTTGACACCATTGTAGCCGTCATGCACTGTCCACAGGCCTGACACATCTAAATGTCCAATATGCCTCGCTGAACTGTCCTTCCACAGCTAAATGTCCATTACATGGCACTGAGTTCTGCTCTGACACCGCCGAATGCCCGTATTTGACACGCTTCATGTCCGGTGGGTCACGACGAACGCCCAGTGGGTCACGCTGAACTTACAGATTGCCACAGCTGCACTTCCGCAATCATCAATGTGTTCATGCACCGTTGAAGCAGGGTTATTTATGAAATGATATTCACTGGGCATACGAGTGTCGACTGGGAATCGTGTCTACGGAGATTTTTGCCTGATACGCCGATTGTCTCAATATACGAGCAACAACCGTCTCGCCAGTTCCAGCTTGAACCGCTGTACATGCACGAATCATTCACTATAAATGGGGAACAAGGTCATTTCTTTCGTGTAAGCCCGACGGGTTGCAAAGCTTTACATATAGATAGTATTGTGGGCTTGCCCAAAATTAATGGGAAAATTATCATTAAACTGTTAGGCAATGAAGGGCCGTTGTTTCAAGACATATGGCAAGTCTCACTTCAGTGACTGCTCCTAGTTATTGTACCAGCGTTTGATATAACTAGGGCGAATATATATAGATTTTCCCAGATATAACCGCCGGGCGGGAGTCCCAGCGCCGATAATTATTGTATTGGGCTGGCAGTTTCAGATATTTACAGGCACTTGTGGCGTTCAGGAAATCATCTATTTTTTAAAACTTGAAGCTTTTCCCATAACTGTTTTCTTTATTTTTCTTTATTAACGTTCGGATATCATCCATGAGCAAAAAGTATTAAAGTATTGCAAACACTATATTGTACTGTCCATTGATGACTGGTATTCGTATAGTTTAATAGTTTAAGAATGTTTTACTAGCATACAGGATATACAGTCCCGATACAGCTAAACAGCTAAACTTCTTGAAACAAAGTTAAGAGCATAAGACCCTCTGTCATATGTGAGTGAGTGAGTTTTAGTTTTACGCCCCTTTTATAAATATTCCAGCATTGTCATTTAGAAGGACCAAGGCATCGATGGCCAGTATGCCACGAGGGTATACGTGGCACGCACGTGATTTGACCAGCGTGAACTACAAAGAGTCGTAGAAACAGATACATGCCTTGCACCTTGGTTCTGTTAGCATAAGATACTGGTCACGGATTAAGTCTGATACTCTTTATCACTTTGACTCTTGACCGGTTTAACATTGAGGAACGTGGTCAGTTGGTCTGTAAATTTCCAATTTTCAATAACACACACCGTCATAAAATACTGGTAAAACTTTGTCCAACTTTCCAGTGTTAATAATATCTCCCTGTTCTTTTAAAATTTCGTCCCGAAATTTATAACAACAAAACAACATCACAACATTTGTATTGTCCATCATGGGGTTTTGAGTAACCGATTCACTTGACCACATCGTACGTTTACCCCGTGACATGCATTAACGCAATACAGCCTTTCAGCTGGGTAGTACTGGTCACAAACTTTGGGTATCAGTCAGTGTGTCTACCGAGTCACGTTCGTAGTCTGAGAGAGTATTCGATAGTGCTTTTGCCGAGTCACGTTCGTTGTGTGAGAGAGTATACAATAGTGCTTTTGCATCTGAATGTAGCATTCTCACGACAAAAGGATCTTAGAAGTTCAGGGTTTCATATTGTGACGCAAGACACAGCAAGGCTTGCAGATCTTGTGATCCGCTCTAAACGAAGTAAGAACATGAAGAGAAGGAAACGAACCAGCTTCAAAAGCCTATAATGACATATAATGAAAAGCTCATTCAAGTGAAATTGGCTCAGCGATAATTCTGCAAATCACATATTGTGAACCAGGGACCCGAATATACTTATTTTCGCTAGTATCATACTTGAGAGTAGACTCACAATGGCGGAACGAAGTAGTACAACGTCGGCTGGATATGCAGCCTCCACTACATACCTCGTGGACTACAATGAGTCTTCACAAAATATATATACCTTTACAATAGCTAATGATAAAGAACGAATATATCATGTTCACAATGAGTACATATAAATTTGATGCTCACATATTCAAAAAGTACGATATGAAAATGTAAGCATGAAATTAAAAGGTATTGAATAACTTCTTGGAAGCTATTATCTATCGGGATGGGTATAGACGTATAACGTACGAAAAAAAATCCTTGAAACCGGGAGTCTAGTTTTTATGGGAAGACTCGGATCCCGCAGATAACGTTGATCTGCACTAAATGTGTACATGCGTAGGGCGTGGAACGTAACCATATCGTACCGTAGAGTATCGTACCGTAGAGTAAGAACCTAGCCGATTTCAACTACTTAATCTGACAAAAATGTATGTCTGATAACATCACATAGATTGCAATACTTTCTCGGTATATGAAACTATGACAAATGTGAACACGACAAATCAGTGACCGGAGAAGATACAACGTAACTACTAACATACCTCTCATACAGAAGAACGTCCTTGTAAAGTTCACGTGCACAGTTCACGGTGAGAGTCAGAACCAAAGTTCACAGATATTGTCACAAACATCGGAAGAAACTTGCTGATCGATCGTGAGGTATGCCGAGGTTGACTTGATCTTGAAAGTTGGTTCACTCACATTGTTGGGTCCAGATGGAGTTGATGTCCCGATTGTTGGTGACATCTTGATGGTGTTCGGGTTGTCACGGCTTCTGTCGCTAACTTCCTGCTTCTGTGAATCATGATGAGGCCCGCGGTGACGCTGTCGCCCCACACGCCAGCTACCGGTGCTTTACTGCGAAGCGGACCGTGCAGAAAGTAATACCCCACATATAGTGACTGGAGGAGTACCTGTAGTGTTCGTACCCGGGCATTGGTTTATGGGATTCTCTTGTTACTCGTCTGTTCCAACCAGTTCTGTGGTGGAGTCAAAAGGTCGTCTGTGGATGAGTCGTCTGGGTCCTGCGTCCGGTGTTGCCATGTGTGTGGGTTGGTGAGCCGCCATGCCATGGTCCTCCGCCGCCCTTCAAGAACGAGCTGAAGTTTCAGCTCGCTCAGCAGAGGTACCAGTGGCACAACCGACCCACGCAACACACGAGACTGAATGCTTTTACTAGACAGCCACCCCCTGATTTGTGACTGTCATCCGTTTTATATACCTATTCCAGCTATTGCAGATAATCGCGTTTACAGATAAAACTTACGATAATGCTGTTATTGTGAACCTTTGATTATGTCATTTAGAAGGAACAAGGCATCGATGGCCAGTCGTGAGTATGCCACGAGGGTATACGTGGCACGCACGTGATTTGACCAGCGTGAGCTAAAAACAGTCGTGGAGATAGATACATGCATTGCACCTTGGTTCTGTTCACTTAAGAGATATTGGTCACGAAATAAGTATGATACCCGTTATCACTGTGACCCTTGACAGGTTTAACATTGAGGAACGTGGTCAGTTGGTCTGTAAATTTACAATTTTCAACACATACCGTTATCAAATATTGGTAAAACTTTGTCCAATTTTCACGTGTTAATAAAGTCAAGGACTGAAAAAAACAACAATTACAGTAACTGCAATAGTTGATCGCAATCGTTTCCCCACTCAATAGTCACCCCCACACACACCCAATGTCAGCTTGATTCATTTTGCCCCATTCTTTTTTCGAGGTTGCGAACTGTTGTTTAATGTTGAACGACCTGATCAGGGGAAATCATGTAATGAACGCATATACCGTGCTTGGCTACACTGAATGTAATGCTGTCGATACTGAAAGGCAGTGGTGCACATGTCAAATCGATAAAAGGACATTAATATGTTTTTTACCATATCGACGCGCTGATCAAATACTCGACTGAACGTTTTGAACACGCTCAAATCCAGAACCGTAGCCCTAAATGCCAGAATCACATGTAAAACCCCAAATAAAAAAAACAGTTGGTCGACTGGTAATCAAAAGAAATGCTTTTTACACGTATGTTATACTTCACTTCATCGTCAGTAGCGAACATGATCTTCTAAAATACCGAGAACCATTGTGGTATTTTTTTCTATTACTCAACGACGTTATATAAACGACACAGTAGAACATTTACTGGAGTTCATACGTTTATTGATGCTTACAGAGGCTAACATAGAAAGATTTGTTATGGTGAAATCTTTCCATATGGAGAAGTCACGACGTCATAGAGGTGTGACTGAATGGTGATCGGAAAGAAAGTCACAGGAAAAACGTCACGGATAAAAAGGCATAGTTTTGGCTAGGAAAAGAAATTTCAGGAAAAATGTTACAATAACTCATCTCGGCCAAGTACTGATACTACAGAACGCAATATGCTGTCTTCAAAGTCTGTGACAACAGTTTCAACATATACATCTAGTCCAAGTTCTTCACATTTATCTACTACCGCGTGACGAGCTCTTCATATGCAGCACCGATATTGTTTGGTAGTAAAGCCTACACTGAGTGAAGTGTCCTTCAATGCTACTTTCAAGCAAAATACATACGAAAAGATCCTTGGTCCTGTTTTGAAGGTGCCATCCATTTAAATGGTGTCGACTTCAGCAAAACGCTCGAGGCAATCCGTAGTTGGAAAAGCCCCAATTGCTTCATCAAATATGTTATCTGCTATAACACTAAATCTGTTATAATAACTGAGACATTTTACAACCCACCAGTGTATAATATGTTACTTTACTAGCATATTCTTTGTACTCTGACCTTTTTACCAGTGACTTGTTTTCCGTGACTTTATCCGTGACGTTTTTCTTGTCACTTTCTTTCCTACATTCAATCAAATGCAAAAAATACCTGAACTTGTCCAGTATCTAAAAACATAGACACACACAACTTTATGACAACTTCTTATTGCGCTTCGATGGTACTTACATTGTTATATTGTCATTGTTACATTGTTACATTGTTATTATTGTCATTATTATTGTCATTGTGAAGGTGATAGCCTGATAACGACGTATGAATCTACATCGTCGCTTAGCGCAATAAACAAGAAGTTCATAAAGTTGTATGTTTCATTTTTAACCCGCCAACTTCTAGAATACAGAACCAGACACCTGTTCTGATTAACTGACTTGTCAGGGCGGAATAGCTTGTTCACATGTGTCATGTAAGGCGGCTAATGATATATCCATCATTACACCCAGTGCACGGTCCGATGACTCATGAAATTAGATTTCATTTCAGCTTGATATCTATGCTTTTGATCCTATGTATTTTTAAACCAAGAAGTTGTGTGTTACGCTCTATCACCTAGTCAGTGTTCTGCAAGTTTTTGCATCCATGTTTCTAAGTTAAGCGTCAGTCTTGCAGTTATATCACAGCCTATCAGTTCTGTTTAGGAAGAAAGACGACCCAGGTCTCACATGACACACCTATTTTATACGTTACGTGTCTATGGACCAAATACATTGAGTCCCCAGACCTTCCCACATATAGAAAGCACAAAGCTGAGTCACTCAACAATTGTGGAGTTATGATCGAATTTCGGGGAAACCGTTTTGCAGATGTGAATAAATGCTATAGCAACAACAGTGTTCCCCTTGTTTGGTAAAAAAAAAAATGAAAAAGAAATTATAACATTTCTTCGTTGTGCCATTCAAAAGACACTGACCATATATCAGCCGTGCTTATCTAAGATCACATTAAATTTGTATATAGCCTCTATCACCAGAGGGTATTGACAGGGAGTTAGAACAAAGCAGCCAGTTTGCTTACACAAATATCAGAAGTATTTCTGTAGCATGACCTTATGATTCTTATCAACCTTACCAGCACTCAATAGGAAGACAATCAATGCCTCTGGTTTGCTTCAATAGACGACCCTTTGTTTGTAATTGGGTTACGTTGTTGAAGAATGCTTATAAAAATTATGCTGCTTGGTCTAAACAACATCAATTGATTTCCAATGGGAATTGAATCCACCTTTGGCTGCCCAAATATATTACTGAAGTGTTCAATGCTTAAGAACATGGCAATCTTGTTATATTAATAACTAATGCTTCCGTGGCAGTATCGATCGTCCAGAGAAACAAAGAAATCATGTTAGAGAGAATACGAAAATGACCAACGAGTTATATAGTCATGACGTGTGTGGTCTCTGAGATATATGTTAAAGGTTACATGCAACGTAAAATACAACTTTGCAGATTCTGATACCTTTCGGTATGCACTTACCGAAACAAGTCACCAAAAATACCAATTTAAGCTATAAAGTTGAAAAAAACGCGATGAAAACGAAGCCCGCGAAATCGGAGTTCAAACGATTCACTAAATTTCCCCCAGCGCTGGGGGTGGGGGTGGGGTGAGGGTGCTAAGTGGTTTCAACAGCTGTGCTGCGCTGCGCCCATGACGCATGCGCAGTGAATAGGTTCGCGGAGCTTGAAACAGTATGTATGCCCGGGTTATGAGGTCGTGAGCAGTAGTCTAATCTTGGTTGTGTACACAAACAAGTAACTTGTTACATAAAAAAACTTGTTGATTGTGTCTTTGAAGGGCATTTAGGGGTGAAATACATAAGAATGAAGATTTTATGGATATCAACTTCTTTATATGAGAACACAACGTTTCGGAGTTAATGCTTACTCCTTCATCAAGTGAATGAGAATGGGGTACAGAGCTATATTTATATGTACAGGTAAAACAATAAAGTAACAAGTGGAATGAATTAACGAAAGCTGGAAGTCAGTATAAACAAGCACTGATAGGAAGCCGACAGTTACGATAACAATGATGGAATGATGTTTACATAACACATATGTACATGATTGGGGATAAGGATGGAAGCCAATGGCGATACATTACGCATGATTGGATGATGTTTACATAACACAGATGTACATGATTGGGGATAAGGATGGAAGCCAATGGTGATACGTTACGCATGATTGGATAATGTTTACATAACACAGATGTACATGATTGGGGATAAGGGTGGAAGCCAATGGTGATACATTACGCATGATTGGATGATGTTTACATAACACAGATGTACATGATTGGGGATAACGATGGAAGCCAATGGTGATACGTTACGCATGATTGGATAATGTTTACATAACACAGATGTACATGATTGGGGATAAGGATGGAAGCCAATGGCGATACATTACGCATGATTGGATGATGTTTACATAACACATGATTGGGGATTAAGGATGGTGTACATGATTTACATTAGGGTTGATGTACATGATTACATGAGGGTTGATGATGTACAAACACAAGTTGATAAGGATGTACACGGGTAGATTGGCTATACGTTGGCACACTGTAGTGTAAACACTAATGAATTACATAGATAGAATGTACACAGATAGATGAGATTAATTTATCAATAAGTCCCAGGCACTTGGTAGGTACACTCCTTGGTCACGGTTGATTGCTGGTTTCTGTCTCCGGATCTCGGTGGCCTCTTGTAATTTCCTTTGGCGCCAGTTGTTGTTGTCGGTAGATAGCATCCCAGGTCCTCCCATCGAATTGAACGTCCAAGGTTCTTTTGTTGATTGTGGTAAGCAGCCTCTGTCACAGAGAAATCTCAATGTCTGGTTTATTGATACCTGTATGTCTGCCTGCCTGTCTCCTAACGACAGTACGCAATACACAGCTTCAATCATTGACCACATGCAATTTGAACTTGACACGCCATAAACAAAATAAATTGATTTAAGACTCGTGCACCTGAGTCCTGTCTCTGCCACATTTTGTAATTAGACAGGTGTGATACTTGTACACATGACATGTTTTTATGTCTGTGAGTTGCAAACAAGCTACATTCATTTTTCTCGGACGACTGGATCTGACGGAAACTGGTGCAAACTCTTGTCAGTTTCAAGTCCTGCTTTGTACTTGGACGAATGACAGTTTCCAGTAGTTCACCATCTCTGCTGAGATGATTTTTGACTGGATCGAACACAAATTCAGAGAACATGTATCTACAAAACCCAACATCTCTATATACATGTACATTCTTTATGGATAACAACTTCTTTTAGTGCATATGATTTTGTTTGACAACGATATATGAATCCATAGTGAAACGACGCATCAAGTACAATAAAAGAAGTTGTTATCCATAAAGAATCTTACTTTCTTGTGACTTGACATACTTCTAATATGCCCATCAAACAGATTATCTGTCTGCACGCACAATGAGCCCTCAGCGTATCAGCAAATGAACCAGCCAATCGGAAGCCGTTGTTACACTTGAGTGCAGATCCACCCGCTATGACTGGGTTCGGTCTCCCGAAGGCTTCGTTTCGAGGGAAGTGAGCCCAAGTACAAATATTTCACTTTTGAATCGCCATTGTACGCATATAATTTTGTTTATTTATTTCTCTACAAGCAACAATGTATATTATATGTCATGAATAATTGATAATTGTATTTTAATCATGTTTGATTGTTTGGTTGCATGTGACCTTTAACATGGTATTGTAGGCATTTTGAAACAGGGTTTATCAAGGACATTTATATATTCCCTGAGTTATGTAAACTGACTAGCTCTCTAAATAATGACTTTGCTGTCAACAGAAGGAAATGCTGTCAATAGACCACTGTCATTTTCCCCACTATCATAGTCATTAACTGCCTAATCAAAGTTAAGCGAGTTTATTCTCATTCCTCCTACAGACATAATAAAAGTGTACGCTGAATGAGAAAAATCAGGCCACCCCTCATTTAGACATGGACTTGGCCATGACATTAATATAACACAATCTTGATTGTATTAATATTTTATTTATAGTAGATGACATGATGATATATATGAAATACAGACATTTGTATACCTGAAGTCGATCATATTCCGTGTCCTTATCGTCACTATTATTCCCCGCAACTTCGATGCTGCGGGGACCCTTGAATGTTCGGGGTAGAATAGGCCTTCAGCAACTCATGCTTGCCATAAAAGGCGACTATGATAAGAGGTGACTAACGGATTTGGGTGGTTAGGCTCGCTGACTTGGTTGACACGTGTCTACTGTTCTCAGCTGTGCAAATCGATGTTCATACTGTTGATCACTGGGTTGTCTGGTCTAGACTTGATTATTTACAGACCGCCGCCATATAACTGGGATAGTGCTAAGTGCGGCGTAAACCTAAACTAGACCACTCTCTTTTGCGGGAGATATAGTAAAGAGTTACGTCCGTCCGCCCACAGGCAAACTGTAGCTTAAATGGGTTGCGCAGCATAGAGATAATGACCAGTCCTCTTACATGCAGGCGAAGCGAGCAAAGGCTGGTAACTAGGGTGGCTGATTTGAGCCATCGCTTTCTCGCCTTAAATTTTGGAGGCGAGAAAGCGAGAAAACGAAATCACAAGACGAGAAAGCGATAGCACAAGACGAGAAAGCGATAACGCGAGACGAGAAAGCGATAACGCGAGACGAGAAAGCGATAACGCGAGACGAGAAAGCGATAACACGAGACGGTAAAGAGATAGCACTAGGCGAGAATGCGATAAAGCGATAAAGCGATAAAGCGATAGAGCGATAAAGCGATAAAGCGATAAAGCGATACTGCCAGTCGAGAAAGCGATACTGCCAGTCGAGAAAGCGATACTGCCAGTCGAGAAAGCGATACTGCCAGTCGAGAAAGCGATAGAACGAGGAAGCGATAGAGCGATAGAGCGATAAAGCGATATTAACCTGAATTCTGCCCTGTCCCTTGCCTGCGTATGACTTAATCCAACAGGCAGCTGAATCAACAATTGTTTTAGTCGCATAGAATAAAATGCATATGCTTTCAAATTCTATGGCGACTTTGCCATTAATCTTTTAACTTGTCTAGCCAATAATCCAACGGCGTGTTCTCTTTTTGCCGGCAGGTATTGTTATGGGATTAAAAGCGGTGGACCGGTCTAATCCTTAAAACAAACAGATTAGGCAAGGTTCATCTCACACTTCACACCATACACAGTCACATTAAAATTTACACTCACAAAGAAAATTTACTTAAAAACTTCACAGTCACATTTTAAAATGCAATATATCACGGACAATTTCATGAACTTTACATCACTCACACATATATTTACATATATATCACGTATTATTTAGTCGCATTTCAATTTACAATCCCACCAGATGGGACACTGCGTCACCATAAACAAGTGGTGAGATGGTGCCAGTTAAAAGTATATATTTCTGGATGTCGATCCTCCCGTGGGGTTGTCGATGTTTTCTGCTTTTTTGTCGGAGAGATTGGTTCAGATTTGATAATGTTAATCAACTTGAACGTATTTTGGTGACAGTTGAAAATATCAATATCTACTATGATGATTACAAGACTTACTGTTTCTCTTCTTGGTAGATGGTTGGCACTGGTCTATGATCTACTGTCACGAGTTCCTTGAAGCCATTGATAAATGAATCCACCTTTAGTTTGACAATGAAAGTCAAAATTCTCTCTTATAACTGGTCTCGCCGCGTTATATTCGATTACTGGTGATTACTGGCGATAACTGAGTTCACTAATTATTATGAACTATGTTCAGAGTACATGGCATGTGAGCGAACTCGGGCGTGTGAGACGATCCCCGAACAGCCTCTGCTGACTTATAATCCTAATATGCTTATAGCCAATGAAGGTGCCGGCAAAAAGAGAATAAACCGATCCAACAATAAATCCAGAAACCATGAGTGTTTTTGTTAAAATAAATGAGTGTTTTGAAAGCCTGTGAAAAGTTTAACAAGGCCTGGATTAATTCCTGGTTTACATTTCTCTACTGTCATTTCCCTTGTTAAATGCCCCCATTGTTATCATTGCCTGGATGAACAATCCCTGGATTCCATTTGCCCATCCACCCTACCAGTTTAGCACTAATTAACTATCGGCTTCCCTTGGTATCTTATCACGGTTGTTTCAAATGTTCGTATATAGCTTTCCGTTTCATAGTTTCTTCATACACCTGATGGAAGCAATAAAAATATACTCCGTAACATCGTGTACCACAAACACAGAAGTATTTCTCTATAGATTTTATACTAGGATTGTTTAAGCCCTATCCTTAAGCTACACTTTTCCGTTACGCCATAAAGAAGAGTATCACGAAATGTGATAATACCCCGCAAATCCTTAACAAGCAGTACCTTCTATACTCCCCATTTTAACGGGGAACAAGATCGGGGTTACATTAGTCTTCAGCAACTTCTGCTTGTTGTAAGAGGTGACAAACAGGATCAGGTAGTCAGGCTCGCTGACACATGTCATCGTAACCCAGTCACGTAGATCGATGCTCATGATGTTGATCACTGGATTGTCTTATCCAGACTCGATTATTTACAGACCGCCGCCAACCCTGTGAATGTCATCTGTTGCTGTCATTAGATTCGAATAGTTTTGACATAAATTGACCAAATTATAAATACTAGGATAATACACGTAGATCATTACATATATTGAACGAGATTGCCAACGAAAATGTTACAGACTGAAAAACGTTAATTGGATACACGCGTCACCATTCAGCTTATCAAATGCTACGCGACCATGATAGCTGCACCCTTTGAGATATATTCATGTAATACATGTATACCGAGATAGGTAAAACAGTGTATTTATAAGTTACGACGCTGTCAGATATGGCAAACGGAATGTTTTACACATCAACTTTCGACATATAAACACCATTTAAACTGTCTCAATAATATATTCATAACGTACTCTAAGTGATGATATCAGATAAACGTGATACAGAGCAAAGAGTTGTTATTTGCATGGGCACTTGGCTTCATCATGCATCATTGTTAATGGTTCCAGCTGGTTGGAAATTTGCTTAGAGCGACATAAATCGATCGAATCTCACTCACTTAAGCGTTTCCTACAGTATTGTACATCACGTGCTTGATAACAGTGTCTACACCAAAACGTTGCTTATATTATAATAAAGAAGCTGCATATCCATAGAACTGTCCCCACTGTTCAGCACACCAACTGCTAAATACCTCTCGAAGTTCACTATGGTTAGTTAGCCCAGCGTTTAACTGCGTAGTGTATACTGTATATTTTCAGGTTTGACTGGACGAACGTTGGACTGCATCCTTTTGCCTAGGTTAGACCACTGACTGTGGAATGGTTCTGTTTTTACATTTAGGTACCAATTTAAGGTGCTTTACTGTCAAGCGCGCCTCTTCGTTTCTTGGGTAGGAGCGATTTAGGTAGAGTTCATAAAGGTGAAGATCGTCAGTTAATAAAGTTTATCATCGTGAAGAAATCAAAGAAAGTACAGCTGTAATTTTTGATAACCATGAAAAACACAAATGGTTCCAGCTATTTTTATTATTGCTAAGAGCGACGTAAATCGAATCTCACTCACTTAATGGGGTTGTTGCAGTGATTTTATTTTAGGATGAATGTTTGGATGTGGTTGAATACACCGTTTTAAGTTGCGCTAGTGCTATCACAATGCCTTATTTGTCATTACCCCCCTCCCCACTAATAATAATTGGTTGATGGCATTAAGTTGTTTAAGACAATTCTAGTTCGGTGATGGCATAAAATATGTAATTCCTTCAGTCACTTCACAAAATGAATATTTCCGGTATTTAACATTCAAATAGTATACCAAAGGAAAGTCTACATCTATCTTAACTTTCTCTAAATGTCAAGTCAAACAATGCCAAAAACATTACTGAAAACCATTTTATACTATTGAGAAACTACGAATGGCGATTAAACTCCAGTTTGTAGTCATTCATGCTAGACAGGACTGAATTGTGGGTAATATCGCTTTCTCGCTTTTTCGCTTTCTCGCTCTATCGCTTTCTCGCACAATGATATCGCTTTCTCGTCTCGTGCTATCGCTTTCTCGTCTTGTGCTATCGCTTTCTCGTCTCGTGTTATCGCTTTGTCGTCTCGCGATATGAAAAATTTAAGGCGAGAAAGCGATGGCCCAAATCAGCCACCATAGGTAACGTACTTTCCTCGCTTCGGTTCGAAAACTATTTTTCAGGTCAAAATAATATCGCCACCATCAAGAGTATACACCCATTTCTACAACAGGTTGTGTTCTCACATTTCCAACCCCATGTTGAACAATTACTCCCGTGGAATATTCTTTACTCAACATTTTAAGCGTAACTCGTGGCATATCAGACCGTTCTTCGCCTCCATTCCCCCTTCCAGCTTCCGGTTCATCGGAGGGAAGGAATAGAAGGGTATTATTCTATATGGAATACTTACAGTTACCTCCCCTGCTTCATTCGTCCATTGCGCCAGAAGTGTGTTTATGTAGAATAGATGTTACGAAAAGTCTACCAACAGCGACGACAGACAAGACAGATAAACTCCAACAGGTCCATGATAAAATTAGGCAATGTGGTATTCTTGTTCCGTCACTCCTTTCAACCGGAAGCTAGCTGGGGTAACGGAAGCGAATAACGATCTGAATATCACGAGTGGCGCCTAAAATGTTGAATAAAACATATTTCACGTGAGTAGTTACTAAACAGGGGGTAAGAAATGTGAGAGCACAGCCAAGTGAGGAAATGGAAGTGTATCTTTCATGGTGGCGATATTTTATTTTGACATGAAAAATATTTTCCTCGATCGAAGCGACGAAAGTACGTTGCCAATGCTTGCTCGTTTCGCTCGCATATACGAAGACTTGTTATATTCTCAATGCTGCGCAACCCCATTTGCGCTACAGCGTGCTTGTGGTCCGCCATACTTAGTCTGATGCATATCTCCTAAACTATTCGTGATAACTTAACCAAACTTGGTACACATGTCAAGCAACGTCCCTGGATGTACTGTTTTGGGATAAGACCCAGAAATGAAATTTAGTTTTTTGCGGTTTACATGGAAAATAACTTATCCCATAACAGATATCCCACACTTTAGATTTCTCAAACTTGGTACACATATTCGGTTAGCTACCATGCTCCAGCTGAATTTTCTTCTTTCTGTCTGCTGATTCAATGTCCTTCATACAGGTAAACTCGAACAGGTTTGGGTGGTACTCGCAAAAGGTTCCCTTCACACAGGGCTTGCTGACCTCCAGCCAGGGAAGTGACTAACTCACTTCTCTCTAAACCAGCCAAAACAGCAATGGTACAGATAACTAAACTCAAAGTTTAAATATCAGGTCCACGTTGTAGGCAGTTTAAATGCATCAAATGATTTAGAGAGAAAGCAGTCTGGTCATTATTTTCATGAAATAATTAACAGAGAGAACTAATTAATCAGGAGAATAAAATGATTAAAGGTGGATTAGAGAGAAATAAGTCTGTTCATAGTTTTAATTGATAGGTAAAAATAATAAGATACCAGTAAGTAACCAAAACAGAGGAATGTCCATATATCAAGGACAAACCAAGCTGTCCGCTTCTCAAAACTCAAACAAGAACCCCAAAACACAAGATATAACAAGACCGAAAAAAGGAAGCTCTTCCATTTTTATCTATCGCTCTCTGCCTACATCTGTGACCAACATACCATGACTTGTGTTGTTTTATCTGTAGGCAGAATGCACGGTCCGATGATTCATGAAATTATATCTCATTTCAGCTTGATATCTATGCTTTTGATCCTATGTGTTTTTTTAAACCAAGCAGTATAAGTATATATAAGCAATTATAACATCGTCATGCCATTCAAAAGCCACTGGCATTATATCAGCCGTGCTCGTGTGACCAACATACCATGACTTGTGTTGTTTTATCTGTAGGCAGAATGAGATGTAGACAGAATGACAAAGGCCGGTTGGTCACTGAGGCATGACACTGTGCGTAGATGCGACATCTGATCAGGGTTCCACGCTTAGGGATAGATTGTCTTGTGTTAGTCGGGACTTAACCCTGAGAGAGCGACGTGGTAGGCTGGCTGACAATTGCCTCCCCATTGCCGTCTGGTCATTGTTATAACACCGTGTAGATACATACTGTATCATGAATAGGGTGTTGTTGATCCACTGATGCATTTCTGCACTGAAGACACTTATCATCTCTAACAGGGGATAATTGCTAATGGCAATACGGCAATGAACGGAAAACCCCCAGCAGCCCAAAGCAAATAGATTCTACAACTGGTATATAAGAGCAAACGTTCATAAATCAAGTTGAAGATTTTGTCAGCCAAATCTCAGATGTAGGCCTCAAAATGACAGCGTTTTAAAACATATCTCAGTATGGTTTAACGACACATGTATGGAGAGTATGGAGGTGTGCAGTTTGAGCAAGTGTACGTACATGGGAAACTGTTGCAAGGAAAGATGATGGGTATTTGATGAAGTTAAAAACAAAGTCGTTGAGCACAAAGGTTGGCATCTCACCTGCCAACAATTATCAAACAGCACGGGAGAAATGCTGCTGAGTCATGTGCGAGCAGACGTTTTTAATTGTATATGCTTCCTCATCGTATCTCATGACATTAATCACTAGGTTATCTGGTCTAGTCTCGATTGTTTAGATACTACTGTCATACATCTGTACGATTGCAGTATCAGTCAACCTTCATCCTATGCAAGGTACTGAAGTGTCCCAAGGAAAGTATATTTGACCCAGACTGATGATTTACTAAGTAATCTCACGTCACCTTGATATCCATGGTTATATCCTCCATTGCCAGTTTAACTAAATCATTGACGGACAAGATAAAATCATGTTCCCAAAGAAAGAAAGCTCGTGAAGAAACTACAAATGTAAACTATTTTACATAAGTGACTTTGAAGCGTGTAAAGCGTGAATAATTGCAGTACAGAATTCTGTATCATTACTCAATTTACAGTTACATAAATGTTTCTACGGTAAATATATACTGTTCCGAATAGCGTTAATTCCCTGTTGACTGGTTGATACACTCGTGAATGTCAGATTCTTAAATAGCGAGAAGTATCGTAAAATCCGCAGCGACCTCCACGCATGTTGTAACCTCCAGCTGATACGTTCATGAACACAGGTATCTGAAACATAACAATATAGCCCAGTGAAATGACTTCTGTACGTGCCTCCAGCCTTGAGGTGGGGCTTCGACGAATGATTCAATTAAACATAGAAGAAAACTGTCGCAGATAATTAATGAACATTTCAGAGAAACCAATGAAACTTCATATCCAAACAATTTCATCTACCTCCTTCAGTACTGACGGGTTGAAATGTCAGTAAGTGGAAACAGACAGAGCATGAAACGGTCGAAGGTTATCATAAGTTACTCTATTCACGTTAATTTTAATGTAAACGAAATGCACCTGCTCATCAAACAAGAGTCCATTGTACGAACTCGACCATATCATGAGTATAATTTGATGATACCATATGCTCTGGAATAACTAATGCCAGGAGTTGTCACAGGTAGATGTCTGATGTATGGTGACGGAATGACATCACGGGGAAAGCCAATATGCTCTCTGTACCCTCGCAAACGCTGCATCTCTTACAAAAGAACTATAGAAATGGATTTACTGTACTCAAGTGTAGAGATATAAAACGCATGCACTTCCTGCCCTTGGCAAACAAATTACAACGTATAGATTCACGTCATGTTATATAAGTAAGCTCACTGAAACCATTGTATTATTCTAAACTATTCAACTTCTTGTTATAGTCGGAATTAGTACTACTGCCCTGTGTGCTTCAGCGGTTCCACTGAAAGAAAGGAGAAAACTCCGTAAGGCCCCACCCCAGATTTTCCCACATTGTCCACGGTGTACTCCTTAGATGAAAGGTTAATTTAAGATTGCATTTGCTGCCAGCGAGTAGTTGTCAATGAACACAGCGTTGTAAAGATCATCGGGTATAGCGCTCTACACAATCAATGCCATACATGTATGTAAGCTGCTAAAGCCCTCACATTAAATCACGGATATGTATGGATACTTTTTTGTGCACATGGAGCCATGACAGTGTCCACAACAAACTATTTCACTATCGTGTAATTTCGTCCATGTGAATGTTGGAACAACCCACCTGTTTCACGGTTGTTCCGATAGTTGAGTGATTGATTAAAACACAATAACACAGAAATCGATAAAGGCATCGTGGGACATCTCTTGTGCGCCGTAACGACTCCACGTTCCGTGGTGACGACGACAGCGATTCTTGTTCAGTAAGTGTATCCGTGATACCTGTACATTTCAACTGTGTACGGATCTCTTCGGATTTAGAGGCAGAGATAAGACAAAAGGTAAGATGCGCTCTCCTCAGCAGCAACGTACAATCTGTTCACAGGACACTCGAAACACAAACATTATATGTACGGTGTCGGGTCTGTGTGTTCAGAAGCATAGATTAGCTTAGCCGGTATGTTGAAATAAACACAGAGTTGAATAAGATAGTATATACGAACCATGGATACATCTCATATATAGAGAGAGAAAATTGTGCTTCGGATGACCGAGACACGACCATGTTTTCAAAACATTTGAGTCCTATCACCGTCTGTGTTCATTTTAGTTTATGTTCATGACTATTGCACAATACTTTCTTTCATTTGATCTAAAGTTGACTGTTATGAACAGGCGCTAATTACAACGTTGAAAATAATTCATATCGTCTTTAATTTTAAACATATTTGTTAATTTCTTAGTGACGGGATTTTTAAAATATGACAGGGAAGCAACTTTGCTGGGCTACCACCATATCGTTTTGGCTGAGTAGTAACCAAATAACCTGTATGTTTTAAATATTATGAGAAATAATAAGTCTTGGGACAGCTTGACATCGCTTTTTTCCAGTATACAACAGTTCGCATGCATGGCTAGCTTCGGAAAAGGCCCTGTGTTACTGACTTAATGACACTGTCACCAATGATTCCAATACTATCTTAGATAAGTGTTTCATATTGCATTAGCTCAATTTATTTCTTCTTGTGATGATAAGAAAACGTGCCCTGGCATCATCGATTATTCCGAGAAACACGGATGCATCCTCTTCATATGAATAAGAAAATGACGCATTTTATGAAAATGTACCCCAAACATATGGATAGATATAGTCATTACTGGGGATAATGTTGAGTTGCTGGCTATGCGCTGATTGCTGTCCCTGATAGGCACGCAACACTATCTCTTTGGAACTCGGCACAATAAAATTGCAGCATGAATATGCTATATGTTACGGTTAATAATTTGCCGTGACAAAAGGTATAAGAAATCCCCTATGAACCAGCAAAATATTACACTGACAAGTTTAAAATAGTCAATATTATGTATTGACCAAAGAGCAAGATACAGTGATTCACAATAGAGGTTTCTAGTACAATGCACCTGAGTCAAATCAAAAGTAATGAGTCACAAATATAATATCAACTCACCAGTCTTGGTTTTTAGGCAAACAGTTATACTAAATCTTTCACAGCGAGCGATCTTGTATAGGTCAGGCGTGATGAAGAGGCAGACAGATGTAGATAGGCCGAATGGTGACGCAACTCCTGTATTACTCCGAGTGTGAGTCCGTGTGTGTCGTCAGCACATCAACCATGTTTTTATATACAAAGTCACTGATTCCTGAGCATTCCAGCGAATCATCGAAGCTTCAGGATCGGGCTCGTGTTTACCAACATTCAAAAACACATATATGCAGAGCAGCTCCTAAGAGGAAGCAACTCTAATGCGCTACTTCAAAAGGCGTGCCGCTAAAATACTATTACCGTGATACGAAATTTAACCCATAATAACTATCACTCAAAACTCTAAACATTGTGACCCAGTAATAACTATCACTTAATCAGTAATAATACAAATTACAGAAACCACAATCTTGTAACACAGAGTGTTAACTAAGTAATACTGTAAGCATCGCCGTGACTTCAGGTAAAATAGTCTACCAAACCACGATGGATATACGGATGGATGGATGAATATGTGTACTCCTGTCGGCTGGTGTACACGTGGTAACATTGAGTACAAAAGGACACTGTTCATATGTTTAAGCAAAATTCAACTTAAATGCCGAATGCAGATCGTAAAGTCGCAAAGGGTTTTGTCCTCGGCATGGATTGTTGACAAGTCTTGTTTCCATCTCGTGTTTCTATCTACTTTACTCATAGATTGTCATGTCAACTTTCAAGTCTGCTGAATTTGGGGGCCTCAAGCATCGAACAATGCTTGGGCACTGTGACCACTTATATTCCAATTGGTCGCCCTCAGAAGGGGATCACAGAATTGTAAAATCACCCATGATGAACACTTCGGCTACTGAACAAAGTTGAGAAGATTAATTACCGGAAATGCTGTTGGCCAAAACGCGTGTCCAAACGGTGAATTTTAAGCCGCACAATATTCCAGTCATATGGCGGTGGAAAGTAAATCATCGTGTCTGGACCAGACTAAACAGTGATTAACAGCATGATGTGAGTTATCCAAGTCAGTGAGCCTGACTATCCGATCCCGTTGTTCGCCTCTTACGCCAAGCAGATTTTCCTTTTGGGCGAGCATTGATTGCTGAAGACCTATTCTACTTCGGATCTTCACGGGTCTCGTGTCCAAACAGAACAACTGGAGTATCACTTTATTTAGCTACATTTGGTAGGTAAGAAGACTGCGTACTGTTTCTTCTGGAGGGGGGACAACACATGGATTATTTGTGGTGACTGACTTCCAAGAAACATGCTCATACCAAACATGAACGTTAAGCAAGAAGGTGTTAGAGACAATCGTGAAACTTTGAGGGAGGTTATGGGATACAGTCATATATGGTCATAAATCCTGTAAGAAGCATTTTCAGTTTTTGCTGAGAACAATCTTTGATTATTTTCTGTGACTGTTGATAACCGTTTTGGTAAGTAAAGGTGTAACCGCCTAAGGAGAGGAGGAATGTGAAATGGAGACATGGTATTGATCATACGAAATGGCACGTAAAGCCATCGAGACAGATCACCGAGAACTGTTCGTCCGCGCTTTATATTGTACGTCGGTCCCGTCTTTTCGTCTGTCCTGTGCGGTCATGCAGAATACATTTAACTCCGCCAGCCAACTGCCTTGATTGTTATCCCTGACAATACCCATGTCAGGTTTCTATACGCCATTGTTTTTGCTTATGTGTTTATTTTACATCTGCATTGTATCGTCTCCCAGAAGAAGCAAAATAAATAATCGATTGGCCAAGACGTTCCACATTAGCTTCAGACATGTGGTTGATCATTCAGCAATGGTCAAATACCTTCTTCCATTGGACTGTTACACTCACTTGAACAAGACATACGCGGATTTAGTGTATCGCTTAAATATCGATGCAAACTATTTAAGAATCAAAGTGGCCAAATACTCTTGCTTTCAACTACCATGAATGGCTGTATTCCAACCTTGACACATCAGTCGCTAAAATGGAACAAGCACCTTTGTACAATTGTCCCAGATGTTACCGTATCTTTGAAGGTGAATACTTGGCCAGCGTATCTTCGTCACTCGGATATATCTTCACCTGCCTGGGAACACCTGGTACCTTTACGTGTGAACATGCTTATGATACAACATAAAATTGATTTTAAACTATTGAAAAGGGTTTTATCGTCTAGTTATTTGCCAGGTTTATTAGGCCAGGTTCATTCTGTGAATTATACGATAATTTTTTGATAAGATCACAGGATAAAAATAAACGTGTATAGGACAGAAGAAGATCTCTGTTTCCAAGGTGTGCCCCATGCAGTAATCCAAATGAATTATCACCTTGATTTGGTTCATGAAATACATTTATTTATATCCTATACATTTTATATCGACATTTTATGCATTCACCACATAACAGGGATTTGGACTTATGATACTTGTAGGTGCAGCTTCGCGGAAACGGACCAAATAATTAATCGAATATTCGTTCCCGTTCAATCGATGATGTACAGTCAATTGTGTGATTTGTATTGATGGGAAGATCTAAGGTTGTTTACACTGCAAGGTCTTCAGATCATACGGTTTCCAATTCTTAATAAGTATAGAGCCACTAGTCCCAAGGGATCGTGAAGAGCCTTTGTTCAGTTGAGTCCAGAAATATCGACAGGTCCGGAAACTAAAGCACGCGCATCAACGACTCCCGATAACGACACATACAAGACTGGGTCACATAGTGGTCGGTAAAGTAGTTCAACTTCGTGGAACATCGATCCTCATCGAAATGATCACCATCTTGATACCAGTGTTTAAATATAGCACTGATCTGTTTCGAATAGTTAACCGGCGGTAACACATTAGTGGTGCTAATACGATTTTATCAAAAGAAATTAGAGGATGGTCAATACGTTTTTCTATATTTGTATGAACCTATCATGAAAATCCTGGTCCTGTGAATTAGATATAATTCAAGTTGAAAAAGAGGAAATTGAATGCATATTTTAACAATATTTGCTGTGTGGTCACTTGGAGGCGTTATCAGACTGTCACGTACAGGACTTGTAGAGGAGCTGTAAAAGTCCGTTTCTGGGAACCTTTTATGAAGTCCAGTTGGCTGATTTCACCGAAGCGCTACCAGACTTCATATCCACGGAAACAATTTGATACAATCGAAAGGCGCACATTGCTACCGTTTGGTTTGTCTCCTCCAACTAATCTCGTACTTGGCTAACATTTGTGGAGTGTACATCATGCATGTGAATTCGTGATGGATTGATATATTTTCAAATGTATATTTTATAGTTACAGATTTATTACTAGATATACAAGAGACATAAAAGTATACAATCCCCAAAAAGAAAAGCATGGGCGATTTGTAGTTTTAAAAGCATTTAATTACCTATTGTGTTCAAACAATCATAAAAATATCTAACAAAAGTGTTGATAAGATGCTTGTACACAACTACACAAGTAAAAATCGATTTTGCTTGAAAATATTGATTTTGATGAGATTTCTCACTAGGATTAGAAAGGCATCACCATAACGCAACAGAGATCACCTTCCAGCTGAAATTGTGCAGCAAAGAGCATTCACTGTCTGGCAATAAAAATCCAGATTTTTGTCAGAAATTGACATTCGTTTTAAAGGAGTTACAAGATCAAATCACTACGTCACGTCTTGACTCTGCGACATTGATCATTGTCATTCAAAGAATGCATGTCGAAGATTACGTCTGTCGTCTGTTGCCAGGAGCCTGAATGTTAGTCGGAGCAAGCATGGCTTGCAGGTCATTCCAACCAAACAGGTATAACATATGACCGTCCCCCTACAGGCAGACCTCGAGTTAACACTGCAGCCCAAGATCGATACACGCGGGTACCACAGTTACGTGATTGTACTGCCACGGGTGAGGGTACAGCAGCCAGGGTGCTTTCAGAGTATATACGGCCTAAGTGTACAGAACAGGTTTTAGAGATTGTTCTTGAGAGCCAGTAAACCCGGTCGTGCTCAGCGTCTCCGTTATCTAAACGTATCCACTTAGTTCTATATTACCTTCTTCTAACCTGGTGTAAAACTTCATGCACTAAAGACTATTTGTGGACGAAGTATGCATGTTTGAATATACAAGATTTTCGCAACAAATTCTCGTCTATGCAATAGAAAACACACGTCTTCACATTTACCCAGGGACACTGCAAACAAAGCAGAATTGTTCACATGAATAATATATATTACGATAACGTCAATATACCCACCCAATAGTGTATTGTGTTCGTTCAAACATAATGGTATACACAAATGTTCTCTTTACAGAGAGATGTAGATTTTGTTCCGCTTATTAAATACAGCACAACATTCATATTATACTTAACTAACATGTCTTCATTGTGTTTTCTACAAATGTCAAGTTAATAATGCCATGAGGAATTGTTGGTTTTAGATATGTGCCGTTGTTTCGTCACACACATCAGAATTCCGACACTTCCATTGGTCCAACATCAGATGCACAAACACAATGTATCGAAGTTAATGTTGAAGACATTGCCTGTGTTTCACCAGGTATTTCTACACGTATTCAGGTTCTATTTGGGAATCCAAGTTCCTAATTATTTAAAAACAGGAAGCATATACATATTGTATATATGAACATAATGCCTTATAGAAATACCACATTTTGCAGGAATAAGATATGAACTACCAGTGATAACATGTTCGCATTCGCATGTGCTTCACCTGAAGCAGACAAGTAAAGTCATGGATGTCAATTATCGACCTTAAGAGGGGACAAGGATTAACCCAGGAACGTCGAGGAAAACAAATGAAGGAGCTGTTATCCATAAGATTTGTCTGGTATTATTGCTATAAGTTACGCTATGAAGATGTACGTAATTGGTTTACATGCCTTCGGCATTAATTTCAAACCCTCGAAATTTCGTTAGAAATGGTACAATATCGTCCTTTTGTATATGTCTTTACTTTATACCTCAGATTTGGTCTTTTTGTTGGCTGCGGTATTTTTGCTATATTAATTGTTTATACATGTATTAATATATTATTATAGGATAATAGCACACATATACTCGCAACTGGTACATGCTCAAGGAATTTTTCCCACGATCACTGGATGTCAATTTCAACACATTATCAACGGCACATTATCAGTCTCACCACTCTGGGGATTATACAACTCTTGCAGCCTCTAGGTGCTCCGAGTTACTGCAGCGTTCCCACTCTTACGAGATACCCATCCACAGCTGGGTGGATTGGGACACATAGTCACAGTACTTTGTCCACGTTCACTGCACGTTGGTCTACCCGTTTGTGTCGGCATAGCATAAGGTATGTCATCATCAGTGAGAAAAATGATGTCTGCTTTAAGGAATATTTTGAATTATTGAACAAATGACTAGACTGGCATATGTTTATAGAGGGCACCATAACGCAGCAAGCCTCACCACGACAATGATATAAATGCTGCTGTTTTCATGTTTTATTTTTCTACATGATATCTGTCAACTTCAAGCAAATTGGTTTGCTGTGTATCAGTCTCTCCATCTGCATTTTGTTTGACCTTTTATCTTGGTACCCCTCAAAAACGCAAAATCTGCAATGCATCACAAACTTCAGGAAACAAACTATGCTAGAAACATTTCGTGTGTTTGAGGTAGGTAGAAGTGCGCTAAAGTATTAAAGTGTATAAATAGCAATTTGAAACTACAATTGTTTGTTAAGGTGACTGACCCTTTCATGTTTACTGAAAGAGCTTGTATTGGAGACACTACCCATTCCCTTCCAGCTGACGTCATCATAAGGACATGACTGATTCTGATGTTCTCATACCTAGGGTTTAAGCTAAATAGTGAATGGTCATACAAGTGTCAGCGCCCAGTATATTATAATTTCTGGACACAGTGTTTGTGAAAGATCGAAGTGGGGGTGTCCGTTAAAACATCCCCTGTCTAAATCGAAATCAAGAAATCCAAATCTTTGGCTGTTATTTATGATGGGAACACATTCAATACCATTCTGAACATATTACATGTGATATTATCTGAGGACATAACGTCATCCAAGAGGTACCATATGGCATATCGTTTTCATTTTCAGCAATTTTTAAACAAATATTATGCTCCAATGTGATGTGATGACTCATATCTCGTGAACCACATTACCCACACATGTGAAACTTTGGATATGGCTTTGTTAATAGTTCTTGCGCAAGAACATGAAAACTGAATCGATTTGTTTACAAAAATAGAAAATTAAAAAAAACAAAAACAAAATAAAAACACCACACAGCTGTAATACTGTCGAAACAAATGTCTACTCATGACAAAGTCCCAGTTGTACAGTTTGTAAATTATTTAGATGTTACTGTAAAACCGAGGTGATGTTTACATTTAAAGCTCCCAAAACAGCCGACTCGAGATTCGTTTTGAAGAATTCTAATAATCGTGTTATGCATAAAATAGTTTGGCGTTTAATATTTCCTCTAGCATTCACTTCGTTTGGCATAACACATTTTGAATGACATTTTGAACATTTCAACGAAAAGTGAAAATATTTATATTGACTGTTGTGCGTGTGTCGCCATCTGTTGCTGCCACACAAATCTATCCTGCGTGTACATATACAGGTGTCTACTTTGAAAGTATGTTTAATTCTGTCTTGTAATCATTGTTCACTCGCACTCTTTGACCAGTATTCATGGTAACCTCAAGTCTAAATCAAAACTTAAATATACTGGAAGAATTTTGTCACATATGTATGACAAACTGAGAAAAGTTTACGTTTCTGAAATCTGGGACAACTAAACGTAATTATTTTCGGAATAATGACCATAGCACATATATCAGTTCAATAACACGTGTGTCAACCAGGATAAACTCGACGCTGCTAGGATAGTTGCTGATCTTCGAAAATGTTCAGTTCGATCAAAATCATGAAATATCCATGCAAACAGTAAAATCAGATGTGAAACAAAAAGACGTGACGCATTTTAAAGTAAAATAATCAACAACCTATGTCCAGGTTTTTTGCATGAAAAAGTACTCACCAAGGGTAATCATCGCTTGTCATCATAATCTTGGAAATACATACAGTGTTAGTTACTTACAAGCAATGCTTTTGAGCCAGACACGCTCAAATTGTGGAAGATCTTACTGTTAACGTTGAACGTTTTTACGATTTTGGTTTTGTAACATTAGTATTAAAGCTATAAATAAATGCATCCCCGTGTTACTTCTTATTTGGAGATGGCGAAAAAAATACACTTCATCTATAGTGAGAATACTATCCAGTTACATTGCTCGTCACGACGAAGACCTGGGTTCGATTCCCTTCATGACTACAACATGTGAAAACAACTTCTGGTTTACCCCAACCGTGATAGTGCTAAAGCTGACTCACTCACTCCAGTGACCTTTCAATACAGTAAAGTCAGTACAAGTGTTAGAATGTAAAATATTTATTTACAAACGAAGCTATATTTCCATGTAACATGAAACGGGAATATTTTGGACTGTTTGTACAATGCGATATAGCTGCTTTCAGAGGTGAAACCACACGTGTGTGCTTGTGTACTTTCGTATGTTAATATGAAATGTCAATGAAATTACAACATTTTCTCAATGTTTGTGTCAGCTCATTGAAAGGACGGGAATCGGATCCTACTTTTCGATAAATATATCCACAAGAATACTTGCCTAGCGGGACTACGTTTAGTGTCGGACTACCATGGGACAGTATATGCCCTCGTCTCAGTGTTTCAGTTGAATAAACTATTGAAATGAAAACAATTCAATACACCTAGAATGTACAGCTCAATGATTCCTTCGTAAACATTCAAACATCCGCTCATTTCATCGCTAGGTACCATGTACCAACGGTGTTTTCTCTTTCAAAAGCCCCCATACACGGCATTGCATATCACACTTTGAAACTTATCTGGCAAGTCTCTTTAGTACTTTGTACACTGCTGCTTCGTTGCCTGTGTTTAATAGATTATGAAAGGTGCATCCCATCGGACTATTCTGTACAACGTTTGAAGTCATGAAACAATATATACACTTGTTCAGTACTGTTTTAGCTGTTATCCCGCTATGCACCATGTCTCAAATATAACAATTACGTTTAATTGGTGAGAATGCTCTATTATAATACCGTAGTCTCCAGAAGAGGAATCTAAACGATTGGAAGCCATTGCATTTTCTACGTGCGTTTGGAATTAATATTCAGAAAACGTCACGGAATACGGTGTTCTTTTGACTACCAATTATAATGTTTTCAGAGGAAAGTCGTCCCTACCTGCCTGAACGCTCTGTTCACCTTGGTGAGACATTAGGCAAGTCAACACCTCGCAGCTGTCTTAAAGAGATCAACGGAAATGCGATTTATTTGTGTATCAATGTAACTGTTATATCATTGTTATCGCATTTCTTATGTTGGCAACAAATATTGGAATGGCAGGTTTTCTACTGAGCTTCTCTACTTGAAATGTTGGTTAATTTATGTAATGAATTTACATGATCTTAAGGGATCATAACTGTGGATGTTCAACTTGTCTGTTCAAAGTATGTCTGCTTTTGACAAATTTCAGATTGCGCGTAATGGCATCTGAGATACTTCTGTTGCTTTTACTGGCTGTTACGACCACCACGTCATCTGACAGGAGATGCACTAACTTGGGTAACCTACCAGTCCAGAACAACAAGCGCTTCCTCCAACACACCTTCTTGTCCATACAGATGACAGGTCTTATGTCATGTGTACAGGCTTGCGCCAACAGGGTACGCTGCAAGTCCTTCAACTTCTTTCTCGGGTTCGGGACGTGTGAACTAAATCAGGCCACCTATGCTGAAACGGGCACAATCAGCAATGAAGATTCATGGGTGTATTATGACATGGAAGGATTCCCTCAGGTAATGCATATGATACGACATATAATTCATATAGTAGGGCGATATGCACACCGGTTTACATACTAGCATGCATCATAATATAGCACATCAGGTAATACAACACGTCTGGTAAAGGAGAACACATGGTATTATCTTACCTTCATGTAAAATTCTTTAAATTTGTGTTTACATGTCATATTATAGTACCGATCAAATAAAATAAAATTATATTTTGTACATTTAACATGGCGGTAAGTAAATAGGTTGTATGCTTCTGCCTTGGGTAATACGGTTCTTGTAGGTAGCAGTGTTATCCCGCGCCTACTGGCTTGGGTGACACTGATAGAAAGCGGCGTACATTTAACCGTATTACACACATATGGAATTACAACACGGAGGTCGCTGAATTATTGAATTTTGCGAAGAGTCTTCGGAGGAAATTCAACATGTATACCAAGTGTTAACTATAATTTAGTTATTCCTGGGTAATTGTTTCAGAGAGAAAACCAAACGTTATTTGTCTATATGTAACCTTAAGCTGGAGTTTGTTAGTTTTTGGCAGGGGCACAGGAATATCTTAGGGGTTAAGGCGTTTTTTCATCACGCCGGGGACCTGTGTTCGATCCCCGACATGGGTTTATCGTGTGAAACCCATTTCTGGTGTCCCACGCCGTGATATTGCTGATATCAAACGCGGAGTAAAACTAAACTCAGTCACTAGTTGTTGGCAGTTATGGACATCCTGGCAGCCCTTTAATAGGGGCCATGCCTGGAATGTGAGGCAACATTGCTCACTAACACCCAAAGACTTGGGCATCGTTCATAAAATTGTCATGGTAGAAATGACATGACCTATTGTGTTTTCAAACTGCAGCTATTATAACGGATTTACATAAACTTTAAATTTGATTAAATCTCTAGCTATCATAAATCCATTATACTACCTCTAATTTCAAAACACAGCAGGTTTATGTATTAATTATATCACAAAGGGTACACCACAGTACGTTACACTGCATCCATGTCAGTACATCTCGGTAGCAGTCCTTGTATACTATTGCAAGGTAATTTATTTTAGATGCTCTGAGAATATGGATGCGGGGACTAGCTAATTGGATACAGCTTTCTCTCGTTTTGTCAAAGGAATGAAATACCAACTTGAAAGCTAAACAGTTGAACAATAAATGTAGCCAGTTCTGACACACGTGAACCGTAATATCTGTAAAGGCTCCTTCTGATACAGTAATGAAAATGGCTGACAATAATGTCATCAAAATGACTAGTTACCCAGTGCAAGATAATATAATACAGTATCACCACTGGTTGTGTTAATGGTATGGCGTCAGGTGTCTCGTCTGCAAAAACAAATATAATTTAGGAGCTATATTGTTCATTTCAGTCCGTGCGACAGCAGTGCAAGGATGTCACGTGTGGTTATAATGAGACTTGTGAGATTTCCTCGTCACTCCAACCATATTGTCAAACATGCAGCATCGAAACAGGTTGTGGAGTATGCTACCCTATCTCAGGTAGGTTCAGTCTAAACGCGTGGTTAACTGACACAGGTAAAACACCTCGTCCAGACGCTTGTTACTCTATCTTAGGCATGTAAACTCCAGGCGGATGGTACCATATCTTTGGCAGGTATACTCCAGACGCATTGGTACCCTATGTCAAGAAGGTATACTGCAGGCGCATGATACTCTTTCTTAGGCAGTATACTCCAGACGCATGACAAACCTATCTCAGGCAGTTAGGCAGTTATTTTCAAGACACATGACACTGTATCTCACGCAGGCATACTCCAGACGCATGGCACCCTTTCTTAGACAGATATACTCAGAAGCCTGTTACCCTACCTCAGGCAGATATACCCCAGACGCATTGTATGCTATCTTAGGCAGGTATTTTCCAGACACATGACACTGTATCTCAAGCATGCATACTCCAGACGCATGGTACCCTATCTTAGGTAGGTATATATACTCCAGACGCATGGTACCCTATCTTAGGTAGGTATATACACTCCATACGAATGGTACCCAACCTTAGGCAGGTATTTTCCAGACGCATGGTACTGTATCTCAAGCATGCATACTCCAGACGCATGGTACCCGACCTTAGGCAGGTATACTCCAGACGCATGGTACCCTATCTTAGGTAGGTATATATACTCCAGACGCATGGTACCCTATCTTAGGTAGATATATATACTCCAGACGCATGGTACCCGACCTTAGGCAGGTATACTCCAGACGCATGGCACCCTTTCTTAGACAGATATACTCAGAAGCCTGTTACCCTACCTCAGGCAGATATACCCCAGACGCATTGTATGCTATCTTAGGCAGGTATTTTCCAGACACATGACACTGTATCTCAAGCATGCATACTCCAGACGCATGGTACCCTATCTTAGGTAATTATATATACTCCAGACGAATGGTACCCAACCTTAGGCAGGTATTTTCCAGACGCATGGTACTGTATCTCAAGCATGCATACTCCAGACGCATGGTACCCGACCTTAGGCAGGTATACTCCAGACGCATGGTACCTTATCTTAGGTAGGTATATATACTCCAGACGCATGATACCATATCTTAGGTAGGTATATATACTCCAGACGCATGGCACCCTATCTCAAGCAGGCATAGTCCAGACGCATGGCACCCTTTCTTAGGCAGGTATACTCCAGACGCATGGCACCCTTTCTTAGGCAGGTATACTCCAGACGCATGGCACCCTTTCTTAGATAGATATACTCAGAAGCCTGTTACCCTACCTCAGGCAGATATACCCCAGACGCATTGTATGCTATCTTAGGCAGGTATTTTCCAGACACATGACACTGTATCTCAAGCATGCATACTCCAGACGCATGGTACCCTATCTTAGGTAATTATATATACTCCAGACGAATGGTACCCAACCTTAGGCAGGTATTTTCCAGACGCATGGTACTGTATCTCAAGCATGCATACTCCAGACGCATGGTACCCGACCTTAGGCAGGTATACTCCAGACGCATGGTACCTTATCTTAGGTAGGTATATATACTCCAGACGCATGATACCATATCTTAGGTAGGTATATATACTCCAGACGCATGGCACCCTATCTCAAGCAGGCATAGTCCAGACGCATGGCACCCTTTCTTAGGCAGGTATACTCCAGACGCATGGCACCCTTTCTTAGGCAGGTATACTCCAGACGCATGGCACCCTTTCTTAGATAGATATACTCAGAAGCCTGTTACCCTACCTCAGGCAGATATACCCCAGACGCATTGTATGCTATCTTAGGCAGGTATTTTCCAGACACATGACACTGTATCTCAAGCATGCATACTCCAGACGCATGGTACCCTATCTTAGGTAGGTATATATACTCCAGACGAATGGTACCCAACACGAGGCAGGTATTTTCCAGACGCATGGTACTGTATCTCAAGCATGCATACTCCAGACGCATGGTACCCGACCTTAGGCAGGTATACTCCAGACGCATGGTACCCTATCTTAGGTAGGTATATACACCCCAGACGCATGGTACCCTATCTTAGGTAGGTATATATACTCCAGACGCATGGTACCCTATCTTAGGTAGATATATATACTCCAGACTATGGTACCCCACCTTAGGCAGGTGTACTCCAGACGCATGGTACCCTACTGTAGGTTAACTCTACACGCGTGGTACCCTATCTGAGGCAGGTTAACTTCACATGCATGATACCCCCCAAAAGACACTGTGACATCTGAGGTAGCTAAACTGTAGGCCATGGTACTCATTAATTACATTGTAAGGCATGCTATCCCATCTCACGTGCTGTGGCGCCGAAACCCTATCTCAGACTGGCAGCTCACAGAACTTGAAAGTCTTCCTCAAGCGGTTACAATTGGAAGCCTGCTACCCTTTCATTTCACATAAGTGGCAGGTCCCACGCATGAATGCGCAGATGGGAAAGTCATGACGTTCTAGATAACTTACTGGGGCAAGTATTATGAGTATTAACCTTTGAATTTAAAATACTGTTATACTGTTATGTCCATTCAAGTAGGGCGTTTTATAAATGTCGGCAGAACTGGTGTTGATGGAAGTGTCGCTTCACTTCGATTTGAACCAGAAAGAACGTCTACCCCCCAACCGCCACACACACACACCTACCCCTCTCCCTCCCCCTTCCCTCCCCCCAAAAACATAAAATAAATAAATAAATAGCAGAAACATACAGAAACATACAGAAACATAAAATAGCATAAAATAGCATAAACTCATAAAAACTAGAAAACAGTACTTTTTGTGTCTTAAAGCCCAGCCACAAGTATGGACACTGTGGACGATGTGCTACTAAACCATAAGTAGATACACTGTGGACGATGTGCTACCCCAAAAACAAGTAGGTACATTGTGGACGATGTGTTACCTACCTACAAGAAGGTACATTGCATTGCACTGAATTGTATACGATCCTAATCGACCCCAAGTAGGTTCATTGTACACGTTATCTGCTCTATTAAAGACAGGACTATGCTTACTGTCAGATACACTGATGTATAGCAAGCACCTGTAGGCAGGAACATACTTGAAAGAGTACTACCCGACCACGATACGGGAAGGTGTTAGATTGCTGGTAAGAACGTTTGTTTAGTCGTTGTGGAACTATTGACAGTTTACACCTTTTGATCAAAAGGAATTATAAAATAACGTGCACAGCAAGATGAACAATTTTAATTTTCTGTGCTTAGAGGTTGCAGGTAGGTGGTACCGATCGTACGGCTGCTTTAAGTCAACACCCGTAAAGGTTCTGCCAGTTCTCCATGTCAACCTTCGAAATTCCATTGACTGGCCTAATCTCAAGAAGACAATAGATGCCTGTGCCAGTGCATCTGCCTCGACGAACAGGGAGTTTTTCGGGATACAATTCTACGGCGAATGTTATATTGGGAATGCAACCGAAGCCAACTTCCTGACGCCGGTGACTATCGGCGAATGCGCCTCCGTCTGCCCAAATGCCGTTGCTGACGGTACATCAGCGCAGGTGTATCAGTGGATACAAGGTGTTCCTTCAACTTAAGGGGCGATGGGGTAGCCTAATGGTTAAAGCGTCACAATGAAGACTCGGGTTCGATTCCCCACATGGGTACTATGTATCAGGCCCATTTCTCACGTCCCACGCCTGGGTGTTGCTGGAACATTGCTAAAAGCGGCGTTAAACAATACTCACTCACACCTTGAACGTATCAACAGTGTGCCTTTGCTTTTTTGGGTTTTGTCAGTGGATATAGCATCAAGACGTTGTGTATCGCTGGATGTATAATTGTCTGGAATATTCACGTATCAGGGGATATAATCATTATGCCAGTAGGCACGCTGCATGTTGTATCTGTAGATATAACATTGTCATGTCGCATCGTGTATCCGTGGACATAATGATGTCATGTTGCATAACTTTTCTACATTGTGTATCTTTGTAACTGTGGTAAAAACTTTCTCGTGTTGATAAAGCATTTTCATGTAGCATCTCGTATTGGTGTATATAACATTACCACGTTGCATTGTGTATCTGTGGTTATATCATTATCACCTGGCATCATGTATACATAGTTACGTTATATCTTTGGCGGTGGATATAATTTTAAATCCATGGATATAACATGTAACCTGCAGTAATGTATTACCTACGATGGCGAACATATCGGGGTTCCTTTTTTTCATATGATGCCCTAGGGCAAAAATAGCACTTTGTCATGGTCATGAACAATGCCATGACGTCACAGTTCTTCTGCGACGTTGCGTTCAAGATGCGGCGATGGCGGGTAGTCAGCAAATGTTTGAAAGTAGATTTGGGTTTATTTTCCTTTCCAAGTAGAGAGTAAAACATTCAGATTTACGTATTCACCAAATAGTTTGAATCGTAGAAAACAGGATTTTTTTTTTAAAGAAAATAAAATGACTCCCAAGTATTTGAGACTTAACAATTTCATTCATTTTTGTGTGATCTATATATTACATGTATTGTTTGCCTGAGGAATATGTCATGAACAAAACTGCTTATTGTGAACAAACGTCTTTTCATGTCTCCGAAGGCTGCCGGCAATGCAGGTTGTAACGATGGAAACCAGCTTGCGAATCTCAGTCCATGTAATTACCACGTTCCAGGCGGACCTTCACATCCAATAATTTGTCAGAGAGGGCATAACGTAATTATCCCTGCCCTGGCTTCAGATGGTTATATCATTAGGTCCATATTACAATAATCAGGCAACTGTTTGCCTCTGTCTGACCTCTGCACGATACACAAACACGACGAATGAACCAACTGAGGTGGTATTAGCAGCGAGCCTGTACCACTGGTTTAAATTCAGTGGTTTAAATTTCAGGAACTGAAACCCTACAGTTTTAGGCGTAATCATGAACACGTGGTCCCTTATCGCGTATACCGAGAGCGTGAAACAATTCCTAGTATTGTCAATATATTGCATACAGAAATATTTCTTCTGCAGTCAGTAAATTGTGTTAAAGGAGTGAAACGATTGGGAAGGTTCAGTTCACAAATTGTATACTTAGAACAAAACCGGTCCATATAGTTTCTACAATACTGTAAACAAAAAACAAAACAAAACAGCAATCGTCAGATCCAGTCTCGTGAATACACTACATGCTTAGACCATATGTTACACAAAACAGACCCATTATAACACACTACATAACCTTTAATCATATATTGTTTCCAGAAACGGTTGAAATGAGTGAGACCACGTTTTAATCCCCGAGCGTGAACACACAGCAAATTTAGACTACATTTTGCGTAACCGGAACATGAACATGACGCGTGTTTGTTGGTTACGTGTGTGTATGTGAGTGTGTGAGTGTGTGTGTGTGTGTGTGTGTGTGCGTGCGTGTGTGTGAGTGGATGGATTGATGGATGTGTGTGTGTATGTGTGAGTGGATGGATTGATGGATGTGTGTGTGTATGTGTGAGTGAATGGAATGGCGGATGTGTGTTTGTGTGTGTACTGTAATATTGCCAACGTAAAAGATTAACTCATTCTTCTGACACATATCACCTACAATGTGGAGATGATATACTTGCACCACATATTACGTTGAACGTAAATATATAATTTCCTCAAAATACATCATTTCAATCAACCCGTGAAAATCCGGATTAGATCTGCAGTAACCCATACTTGCGACCATCACGACCATCTTGTCTATAAACCTTGGTATGTGTCGGTGATGTATATCAGAAATGTACAGTCCGAGGAGTGTTCGTGTATACTGACCCAGGTATACGTACTACCTGACCATGCGGGGTAATGAAACCAAGACTTAATGTAAGCATCGGCAACCTCCTGTTAAATCTGCGAACATTGAACATATACACATGTCACTTGCAGCGATTGTATATCACCTGGGTATTGCTATCCTGGTACAGTGTTGTAGGTACTGTTTGATGCTGTGCTTCGGACGCCCATTGGTAGACACTGTGTTGTGGAAACTATCTGTGTGATACTGTATATGACAGTAAAATGAACCTGCATGACTATCAGTTGGGTCTGACTGTTGTCACAAACTGTTCCCAAAACATTATGCTCCTACGTCCAAAAAGGTCATCCTCACACTACACCAGTGTTCTTTACGTTCCTGCTTCCTACGCCATGCCGCTCCCCTGTTATCGTCAAAGTGCATTGTGAACACAATCCTGTTCTCCTGTTCTCCTGTTGAATAACGGCTTGTTTGTCCACCTATTGTAAACATGTGTTGTGCTAGACACTGGCTGTAATATTTGTTTGTGGTATATACGGACTGTGAGATGCTGACCTATAGATACTGAATGGGAGACTGTCTGTTAAATACTGACTGACATATGTTGTGTGATAGACACTGTCTCGGTGGTACAGTGTAATATATCGTGTGTGAGAGATAGTATCTGTTAAATACTGACTGAGATATGTTGTGTGATAGACACTGTCTGGGAGGTACAGTGTGATAAATTGTGTGTGTGAAATATTGTCTGTTAAGTACTGACTGGGATATATTGTGTGATAGACACTATCTGGGAGGTACAGTGTTAAAATGTGTGTGTGTGTGTGTGTGTGTGTGTGTGTGTGTGTGTGTGTGTGTGTGTGTGTGTGTGTGTGTGTGTGTGTGTGTGTGTGTGTGTGTGTGTGTGTGTGTGTGAAATACTGTCTGTTGGATACTGATTGGGATATATTGCGTGATAGCCAATGTCTCGGAGGTACAGTGTGAGAATTCGTGTGTGTGTGATACTATCTGTTCGAGATACTTTCTGCTAGGTACTGACTGGGATAGGATGTGTGACAGGCACTGCCTTGGAGGTACAGTATCATAAATCATGTTAATGTGAGATACAGTCTTGTAGATACTGTCTTGGATACGCTATGTAACAGATACTGTCCGGGACATACAGTATGATAGATACTGCCGATGACATCTACTGCGATAGACACTAGCTGCCTTGCGTTGTATGCATTATACTGGCAGTCAGATACAGCATGCTAGTTCCTGAGCGTGAGATACATTTAGCTGCTGTCTTGGATATATATTATGTGATAAACACATACATACTGTGTGATACAGTATGATCAATCCTGTGTGTGAGGTACTGTCTTTTAGATACTGTCTGGGATACACTATGTGACAGATACAGTGTGATAGCACCTGGGTGTGGGATACTGTCTTTAAGTCACTGGGATATATTGTGTGATAGACACTAGTTGATAACACTGAACCACAGGAGATACTCTGCTGTGGATGCTATCACCAAGACTTCTGTAATCTTCACCAACACAACTGTCAGTCTCAGAACTAATTGCGTACTTACTGTAACAGATACGCTAATCAAAATCTCTTCGGTGCTGCCAACGACGTCAGTAACTGGCAGCGACATCAGTCGCTTGTTACGACTGACGATCAGTTCCTGATGCGAGTAAGGTAACACTGCCGGAATCTGCACGCTAGGGAGGAGACTAGCTCCACGCGACATGGCAACACCCCCAATCAGCATCTCTCTCATTCAGGCGTCGGCACAGTCAGAATAATCACGTTACACTCAACACGTTCATCCCAAGACAAGCCATGTAATGTAGTTCGGCATGTAGGTCCTGGATTGACCAATATGCGTGATATGTGATGCATTGAATGACGGCACTCACACAGCGAGTTTAGAGCGAAGGGATGGGAGACCAATGACGACGAATAACAATTCTTCTTTAGTTCATGAATCAAAGAAGCACATCCTGGATAGCTGATCAGCGACACCACGCCTCCGCCTCCGGGGGAGCTCCTGTGCCATGATCCTGATCTACGGAGCAAGTAGATACCGTGTACAGCTTTGCGAAACAACCTCAGATTGTTTTTGTTTCTGTACTATCAGCAATCACGCAGTCAGCGTAAGGAAATCAGTTTATTGACTTAGACTGATATTCTAGAAGAAGACGAAGAAGAAGTTGTGTTACAGAAATTACTGCTCTTCAAAGATTTGGCTCTCTGCCACGAGTATAACCACCACCACGACATGTTGTCCACGTTCATGCATCTTCTCAGTGACCACTGGGCAAGCACAACCGCCCTCATCCTCCTTGCAGCAGTATTGTTGAAATCGTCTCGAAAGACCAACCCCTTACCCCCAGGCCCAGTTCCAGTTCCCTTTATTGGCACCATCAGTCTTCTCAGAGGGGGAGACAAACGCAAGGTTTTTCAGGAGATGCGTGAACGTTACGGGGACGTATTCAGCTTCTATCTCGGCTCCCGTCTCATCGTCGTCATCAATGGTTTCGAAGCTTTGAAGGAGGCCTTCGTGAAACAAGGGGACGTGTTCTCTGACCGCCCGCACATGTTCACCGTGGACAAAGTTGGACAAGGCCGAGGTAAGTGACTTACTGCACGACGTAGCATGCTCGTGTCATAAATCCATATCGATCCATCACTTGTAAAGGCCGCATCACGCTGGATTGCATGCACAGATTTCGTCACCTACATGTCGCCCATCCCTGTAAAGGAATATAGAATGACTGATATTTCATGTTCATCGTATGGGTAAAAAACAGCATGGATCATTGCTCGTATTATGAAACAGAGGTTCTCCTGTATAAAACGTTTTGAGGACGTCTCGATTTATATGAAACATGGTTGCGTCTTAAAACAACATTGTCTCGCTCTATACACAGCAGGCTGCGTCAAACCCGTAGCCGGTGCAAATCCTGCCTTTCAGTCAACATACCGATTGACAGTAACTGTTGTGACAACTTGGATGGCGTTGTTGAGCGATATATGAATTGGATGGGATGAGGATTAATATACAGAATCACAGTTGTACATATGTAAATATCTCAGTTGTATGTTTTGAGTTCAGTGTATGTGTGTGTGACCATGTGTGTAATCGTGGTTGTATGTATTGACTTCAGTATAGGTGTGTGATATATTACCATAGTTCCGTTTGTTGGGTTTGGTATGAATGCGAAGCATCATTTAACAAGGAGTTAAAGCCAGAATCACCCATGATTACCTATTTCGTAATTTAGAAGTGTCTGGCAGTTGAGGATATGTCTGTCTGTTTCTTTAAACAGGAGATTGTGGCATAGTTTACGGATATCAGTTATCTGTGTCACAGACATTATTGTTTGACATTATTTATGCCACAACAATTGCATCACCATTGAGTCACCTAATTGCAATAACATCTGATCTCAGGATCATCCATTATACTATCACAGCCCCCCATCTATGTATCCACTAGGTCCTGTAAACGTATCTCCCGGTAACCTTAATGGCAGTACGTCACACTCTCAGACAGTTCCTGCAATCAACATCTAACTGTAACTGCCTGCCTGTTTTTTAATACTGTTTACTTGTTAGTCACCTTAAATTGTGCTTGAACATTTTTTCTTCACATGTTGTCATCACTAAACACATGAGTTAAACGACCTCAAACACTTCTTTGTGGATATAATCATGATCATTGTACAGTATTATTCCTGACAATAATGTCACACTACTTCAAGCATAGTTCCACAATGCATCATAACAGTGATGTGGTCATTTATACTCTACGGGGTGCTTAATGGGTTCTCTAAATGGGTTCTTTCTTTAAATGGGTTCTTTAAATTTCCCACACTTTGTGTGTGTGCGTGTGTGCGTGCGTGCGTGCATCTGCTGCATCAGGTTTCTCAAATAACTAACAGATATGCCCATCACATCAGTATACTGTATCGAGACCTCATTATGCGAATCGAAATTGTCAAATTCTATTGATAACAACTTCTTTATTACGAGAGTGCGACGTTTCAAGCATTTCTGCTTGACAACGGTACAAGAATCTGTATCGAAACGTCGCACTCTCGTAACAAAGAAGTTGTTATCCATAAAGTTTGTAAATTTTGTATTCCCAAACTTCTACAATGCCACTCAAAGAAGTTATACGGATCCTTACAACAGTGTCCAACTCGCCTGGTGCATAGATGCCTGTATCTGGTTTTCTGGAGTATCTTCGTCACAGATAGCACTGATACGTCTTTGGCAAATTGGGTACATCTTTCTTTGCAAGTCACTTTGTGACAGTTCGTACAGTTTCTTGATGTATACTGCCAAATGAATGGCGAATAGTGTGAAATGATGGTATTGGAAATGAGTGAAAACATGGCGTTTTCACTTTCACAAGAGACAACGATAACTCGAAAGAAAGCACCTAGTGTGTCTGTTCTCGTGATTTGAAAATCCTGTCAGTCAGTATGGAAACCACATAACGCATGCCTTTAGGTATTGTGTTTAAAAGCAAAACAAATGTTAACGTGATTAAAGAGCGTGACCTCCATTGGCATCAGCAACAGCTGCGCGTGTGCATTTTCTCCCTATGCTGTTGAAGAGACGATGAATGAACCTCCTAGGAATGTTTCTGTAAGCAGTTGTTGCAGGTTAACTGGACGTACTAGTCGTAGGTGAATTTGTCTTTCCGTCACATCTCAGAGGTATTCGAAGGAATTTAAATACGAGCTTAGAGCTGGCCAATCCCTGTTCTGGATGTTGTTGTTCTCGAGGAATGTCTGTGCCAGTCTTGCTGTGTGCGCTTTCGCGTTATCTTGCTAAAAACAAAATGACGTCGTTGAGCAATATATGGAGCCCCCCTCTCCGAAGTATTCCTACAACGCAGTATTCCCACCCTGCCGTGTGCGGTATCGATACAATTCGGGGATGACCATGCTCTGCCACTGTCCCTTGTGCCATTTGCAATAGACTACCACCGAGTTTAGTCTAGCACGTCTGTGTCGTGGCGTCAAACGTAACCAACGTAAGGTCGACGACGACGTGAACCAGCTTGAGTCAGACGGCGACGTACAGCATTATCGCTGATAGGTCTTCTTATCGTGTTACGGGCTGTTGTGGTATCTGGTATGAGGTGATTTCGTAAATGAGAGGTCACCATCTAACGATGTTGCCAATATGACGTTACATGTGGACGTCCGCTAAGACAGTGGTCAGCGACGATGATTGCCTGCTGATAACGGCTGATAAGCAGTCTGTGGATGGTAGACTGATATGTTCCATAGCGCCTAGCGACGCGTTGGATGCTCCAACCTGCCTCAAAATTCCCTACTGCTCTCTGATGTTCGTTAGCACTTTAAACATGGCATACTCACTGTTGCACGAAAATGCGAATGCAGACGTTAATCAGTATCCGCTCCTTAAGGAACATCGTGCAAAGAATGGAATTCTAAGTTCACGACCTGTCTCTGCAATATCAAAACAACTGAGTTAATATTTTAGTGATGTATAACGTCATGTATGCTGCGTCTGTGGTAAACACGTTTTTTTTTCGCCGTGGAAAACAGTATTAACGGAACAAATTACATATCAGAAATAGATTGATGGATTTCGGTTTCTTGTCGCCTGAGTATATGATGTCGATCTCCAGAACTTCCTGTTAGTAAGTGGCAAGGTGTTGTTAGCATCGATTGTTGGGAAGGGTTCCATGTGCTCCCGGACCTCCTCTTTTGTACCTGGGATCTGTGAAAATCTTGGTTGAAACTGATCTTTAGGAATCCATGCTTGTCGTAACTGGCGACCTACGGGATCGGGTCGTTAGGCTCTCTGACATTGTGGACATATGTCATGGTATCACAATTGCCAAGGTCGATGCTCATGATGCTGATCACTGGAATGTCTGGTCCACACTCGATTGTTTACAGACCGCTGCGATATAGCTCGAAAGTTGGTGAATGCGGCGTTAAACAACAAACCAACCAACGGTTGTACTAGCAGCAGTCTTGTGGCTTCTGGTACCCGCCATTTTCAGTCATAACAAATATACCCTGGTTCGTATTTTGCTGAACACGCCTGACATAGGATTCACCTACAACCAAAGTATATTTGATTCTGAAAGAAATGTTTTCTAGACCTTGTGTCGCTGTCCGTCAAGTTAAAAGGTGCACGTTTTGTGAACTTGGCGTTTTTGTCATCTTCATCAGCGTATGTGCAGTCATCTGCGAGTCACCTTTGCGGTTGTGTTTCAGTCAGTGAGGTCATGTGTATGAGTATATGTTCCAGAATGTTTTAAACATACTTTGACGGGGTTTTAGAGACCATATGTACCTACAATGACAACAGTCGACTGTTTGCAGAGATCTAGCCCTCGTGGTTTTCCCTTTGTGTTTAACACATATGACCTTCACGGGCGTCATCAAAAGCTCGCTTTTCTTCTTGATCCAGGTTTCTAGGGTTGCCGAACATTTCCTGAAAAATGAGGCGACTCAGGGGAAGTGTTGAAAGTTGCTGACTTTCTTTCTGGTTTGGGGGATATTACACGTGTGGATATTGGTTGTAGAAGTGCATTGTGGTGTAACACAAGCACCATGCTCAGTATTCAGTTTTTATTGAACTCGTCAGAAGGGCCAGAATTAGCAAATGAAATTCCTTGACAGTAATCTCATGGCAGATTTGTTTTGATGTACATGGCATCGTTGGAGTTGTATAGGCGTCGGAGTCCTGTAATCTATTTAAATGCAAAGACGATTCGTTTCTTATCCTACATTCTTTGAGTCGTTAACGTAATGTCTGTGAGAGGAGGGAAAGTTTTGTTGCAAAATATGCAACACATAGGCCTGAGCTTGTCTGGGACAGGTGGGAGGAATTTGCAACTCTGTTTGAGAAGTAGTCGAACGGAGGCAGCTTTTTAAGTTCAAACAAATAATACTACCACTTCTTGAGATTACTGTCCTCCTTGCAAAGTCAGTTTCATCTTCATGGACTGAAGAAATAATCCGATTTTGGCAATGTGCCGGATTGTAGAGATGATGATAAATGTACCAGCCAAAGACGGGAATGAGATTTTACGCCAGTGTTGACAACACGCCGAATTGGACAGATGCCGGTTTTGACAGCTTCCACTGTATAGCGGAGGTTTTTAAATGATCAAGTCTGGACCAGGCAATCTAGTGATCAACAGCATGAGCATTGATCTACGCCACTGGGATACAATGATGTGTCCACCAAGTCAGTGAGCCTCACCATCCCATCCCGTTAGTCGCCTTTTACGACGAACATGGATTACTGAAGATAAATTCTAACCCGGCGGGGCTTTAAGAGGTATCTCACAAATACGTATGTATCTTGTACAGTTATATCTAACCTGTCTCAGTGGGATGTCCGTTCAGTAAATTCTCACTCACGCACGCATGCACGCTCGCGCGCACACACACACACGCACACTCACACACACACACTTTGGAAAATTGTACATCAAAATACACTAAACCCTGTACAGAACTAGGTGAGGTACACATATATATGTAAACAACAGGAGGTCAGTAATTAAGACAATCTGACCCGTGGAGAGGTCCTTATATTATCGGCTTTAAATCTAAGAAACCAGAATCTTCCATTAGCATATAAGTTGCTTTGACCAGTAACGGAAACACGTACTAAAACAATATCCAATGTGTTAGAGGCGGCTTGTACCAGCTAGGGGTTTATGACAGGAGTATATCAAGCGCGGCAAGAGCAGCTGAGCATAGGTAAATGGAGTAAGCAGTATAACAGAACCTGGTGTGTGGTGGGTTTAGTGTAGGTTTCAGGTGTTTAGTGATAGTTGTGTGTGTTGGGTTTGGTATATGTGTGAGTCATATGTATGATCATAGTATCGATGTTGGGTTTGGTGCAGGTGTTGGGAAACATGCATTTAATCATGGTTATGTGTATTAGGTTTAGTATAGTGGTGATCTATCAGATGCTATCACAGATTTGTGCGACAGGATTTACCATAAGTGTGAACTATGTCATACAACCATAGATATGTGTACCGGGTTAGGTATAGATATGAACTGTATGATACAATCATAGATGTTTGTACCGGGTTAAGCGTGTGTGTGACGTATGTGATACAATGGTAGATATTTGTATTGGATTAAGTGTAGACGTGAGGTGTTTGGTGCACTCATCACAGCATTGGTATGGGGTTTCGATAAGTCATAGTTAAATGCTTAGGGTGATATGTAAGGTATGACGGAGGTGATGTGGGATAATTTGGGGACTATGAGGCGTTGTAAACGTGAAGAGGGGAGGGAGATGCACAGCAGTGACAGAATCAGTCAACACCTATGTAGGAACTGCTGATAGTGTAATCCAGTGCATACCTTTCGTAATTCCGCTGAAATATTTAGGAGAGGGTTGCATCAATCACACGACCTCGAAGTAAGTTGTGTTTTATAACACGGTGAATAGGCCTCATAAATCAGTTCCCTATCTGGGCCGCGGAGCCATGTTCTCCATCACTTACACCGAGCGTCCAACCATTGGGAGGGGGTAGACTTTGGGATGGTGCTTGTAGGGATGGATGTGCGGATGGGGAGTGGTAGGGTACGAGATAGAGGTTTATCAGAGGAAATGTTGGAGGGTTAGACATTTTAATCGTCTTATCACGTTTTAAGGGCTAACATGCGGTGTGGTTTTATTTGGGTGGAGTTGATGAGATTGTAAGGATGTTGGAACAGTAGTTTGAAGGAAATGACATGGTGGCATTTTGTAAAATCGGGATGGTGAAAGTGATGGATGTGGGTGTGGGTGTGGGTGTGGGTGTGGGTGTGGGTGTGGGTGTAGAGAGAGGGGTGGTACTATTTTGGGGTTAAGATGACGAAGAGAAGGGAAGACACAGGAGCGGTGAAGAGCATGCGTTGTTTTAGATTTAGCCATGACGATTTGGGCCAAGTACATCAAAGGAGGATGTTAACATACAAGATTCGCATCACCACTCAGTCACATTCATGAATGGCCTTGATCGTCCGAGCTAATGACCTAACCACACATCAAAGTCTCCTTGTCGAGTCCTTATCCAATGCCATCTTTCTACACGAAAATGTTAAGAGTTACAGAGTTGAAGAAAATTAATGAGGATAGGCTAGCCTACTGGTAACAGGGAGAGTCACTTGCAATCACGTGGAAAGTTCGACCCTGTACCAAGACACACAGTCTAGAGACAAACTCCAGAATGTCTATATAAAGAACAAACCACCTGCAACAGCATTCGGCTGATCTGCACTGTGTTGAGATAAAGTGAGTGAGTTTAGTTTTACTCCGCTTTAGCAAAAATCCTGCAATACCATGGCAGGCGATACCAGAAATGAAATTCACACATTGTGCCCTAGTGGGAATCCAACCAGGTCTTCGGTTTGACGAGCAAGTGTACTCTAACGTCCCTTGCGATGAAGAGGGGTGAATCCTTCTTTTGTGGATCGAGTCAACCTCGCACACTTTTTAGTGCGGACGGTCTATTTTAGGGGTTTCGAACCTGCTCCACCCTTGTCACATGACCCTATACAATTCCTCCGATTCGTTAGAAGTTACATCATTCCCTGGTCTCATGTCGTACCTCATGATTGTAAATTTCCATTAACTCTATTCAGTGAATCAGCATTAATTGCTACTTGACGAATATATTCTGTTCTATTGCTTGACGGTTTTGTATCCCTTTATATATTGCCCACTAGTAATAACACTGATGCTATGAATCGCAAAACCAAATAATGGATTTGTAATACGCTTCTTGTATATGGATGCAATTTTCACCTGATAACAGTAATGAATTGAGCGGTATTTTACAGCACCATGTCAGTGACTGCCAAGCTTTGGCACAAACATATTGACTTCGGGTACACGATGACGTGTCTAGTTTTATTACCGTTTTCGTTATGTTGTGGTTTTAACTGATATGTCCACATATGGTACGGCCCATCGCACATGCATGTTTATGCCCAACAACACAAAACGTGGTTATATTTAGTGGCATGGTATTTTTGAAAATATTTCTAAAACACCAGGCTCTCATTTCACAAAACACTAAGGTGACCGTAAGTCAATAAAGTAACCTTAGTGCATTGTAAAAGAATGGGAGTTGAGGTTAACCACAGTAAAGGTTGCTTCGCGAATGTGTAGTTTCTTTTGTACGTCAGTCCACGTCACGAATCGCAATTCTATATTATCAGATGCTCAACAGCAAAACGTCAGGAACAAATATATGTTAAACGTTTGGGGTGAAACAATGAGTGAGTTACATACAGTTCAACAGTGCCTTAATTATCGAATTAACCGCACACTGATAGTATAATCACATCATGTGGTCTGGTTGTCGCATAACGACACCGGGGCATCTATGATTTGCAGTTGAGCGAGAGTGGCGGCGGCATTAAGCAACATTGAGTCATTTGCTCCAAATCCCACGGCCAAATTCTGGATGTTTATTCGTATACGATATCTCCGAAAACAAACAGAGAGAAAGTAACGCCTTCCATTGTGCAGCTACGATAGCGTGTATCAGAGTTGGAATCTGCTCGAGATGTGAAATTCAGGAAAACATGAACTCTTGTTAACCTGCAGTATTTCTTATCAAGCCACAGAACCAGCAGCTGAGTCCCACTGCTGTATTGACTTGTGGCGAACGTTACGGTAACCCACTGAGTATTAGGTCTATCACAAGTCGCTGCAACGACACACTGCTGCCTGTACTTATCTCGCTGGTAGTTCACCGCATAGTTCCACACCAGCAGTGGTTAGGTCTCATGATGGAGCTAAAACAGTTAGCAATATCGAACTACACAAGCCGGTCGGCCTGACACGCTTAGGCGTGCAAAGTACGAGTGGTAATTGACAGAAATGTTATACTTGTGTTGAAAAACATATCTCTGTCAGCCAGATTGTGTCTGTCTACTGCCGGGTGAGTTCATGTTTTAACAAAACAGGGTAACTCAGCTGCCGGTTGACAGCCAGTGCCTGTGTTACCGGTGAAAGTGGAACGAGCCGCACCTTCTTGCCAACATCATAAGAAGTCGCCTGCAGCTGAGTGAATGTTCAGTCACGCCGCAATGCTAAAAAACCAGGCACAGTCGATTTAACGCAGAAATTACTAACTGAAAGAGGCCACGTCATAATTTATGTCAGTGGTTGGTAAGGGAAATTGGATTTAACGAGGCCGACCGGCTTGTGTAGTTCGATATTGCTAACTGTATTTCCCTCATACGTCATACGATAATAGGCACGTTATCAAGAGTGAGTGAGTGAGTTTAGTTTTACACCGTACTCAGCAATATTTCAGCTATATGTAAGTAATCCAGTCTGGACTACACAATCCAGTGATCAACAGGATGGACATCGATCTGCACAAATGGGAACCGATGACGTGTGTCAACCAAGTCAGCGAGCCTGACCATCCGATCCCGTTAATCGCCTCTTACGACAAGCATAGTCGCCTTTCGTGGCAAGCGTGGGTTGCTGAAGGCCTATTCTACCATGGACCTTCACGGGTCCACGTTATCAATACTTCATATGCACAAAATATAAGATTATGTTACGTCAAAAACAGTCAATATTTTATAGAGATATGATATTACTTATCAAAACTTGATATACCACCACATATGTTATGAAGACGCATCAACGTCATAAAGACTTCAAATCATATTTCGCGCAAATTTCGGCAGGCACTCAACATACGCATTCCATTGCGTCATGCCATAAGCTATCGTCATGAGCTCAACACAGAAAAACCGGCATCTGTCCATTCCCGTAAGCTGTCAACACCGGCATAAAAACTCAATCCCATTTATAGCTTTTACATTTATCATCAGTTCTCCAATCCGGCACTTTGTTAATAATGGATTATTTCTTCAGTCCCGATGAGTGTCGGTTTAGACAGCTTCCACTGCAGATAACCTGGCCTGGCACGCCACGTTGGTCGTGAGTCGTTAAACACATGACTTGCTTCGTAATTATTCATGCAAGAAAACAAACAATACCTGGCATCTAAAGAATTCAAAGGGAATAAGGAACGATATGTTTATACCGCGTGTAGTTTGGAGTCTCATCAAATGCTGCTGTGAAGTCTCCATTACACGCAGGTATGCACATAACCTTTGCTCTTAAAACAGAAGCCTAGTACTGATACAGCTGATACAGCTGATACAATGATATGATTGTTAATGGCAATGATATGCCTCAGACTCGTGCAATCTTTCGCAATGATTTTGTTAAGTTTGTTTGTTGTTGAACGCCAACTCGGCAGTATAATTAATTGAGTCTGGGCCAGGCAAACGAGGATGAACCAGTCTTGTGAATTGACCCTGACCTCTCGCTCCTGTTAGCTGCATCATTCGACAAACGTGTTGTTGAAGACCAATCATCACCAAAATATCTATGAGGGCGAGGAAACCAGTGGGTTTTAATGCTTGGGAGTGGAGGCGTAAAACTGCGGGGTGCCGTGTGGTATACTTTATGTTTAACGCCTCACCCAACAATGGTTCAGCTATATGGCAGCGATCTGTGAATAATCCAGTCTGGACCAGACAATACTGTGACCAAAACCCGCGCGTCAACTACGTCAGCAGGCCTTCCTACTAGCTTATAAGAGCCAACACCTGTTAATGAAATGATTACGTTTGTGATAAAATTGTCCTCTTGCACGTCGAGGACTGAACACATCAGCCTCACCTCACCACACACCAAGCCCCATCCGTCTTTTTCAAAGCCATGTTTAATTTATGATGTGATATCTGAGACGGTTCAAATGTGTCAAAAATGAAGCATACTTCATGGATGACAGCTTTCGATTTATTGCGAAGAGCGACGTTTCGACGAAAATTCTTACAATGTTATCAAGCTAAACGTCGCTCTATGCACAAAACAAAAAGGGTGTTCATTTCTGATTCACCTACTTCTACAATGCCGATCAAACTATTCAAACATGACGATTTCTACCAGATCCCTATACCGGTTTTCTCTACTTCTCGTTGTATTTTCTGTAGGTATTGTGAACACGTCAGGCAAAGTATGGAAGGAACAACGCCGCTTCACACTCGCTGCTCTGAGACAATTCGGCTTCGGGAAAGCATCGTTTGAGGACAAGGTCCAGGAGGAGGTACAAGCATTTATTGCCGTGCTGGATCATCACACTGGGGAAGACGTGGACCCCCAGGACATCATCCAGACTGCCATTGCAAATGTCATATCATCCATAGTCTTTGGGGAAAGGTTCAGTTACGATGACTCACTGTTTAAGAAATTCCTCGAAATATTTGACGAGAACATGAAACTTGTTGGTGGAACTTCCATACTGAACTTTTTCCCGATATTCCAGTATTTGCCCGGTGACATTTTCAAGTTTAACAAAGTCCTTAGCAACGTGGAATTTGTGCAGACCTTCATCCGTGACACTGTACAACTCCATATCGAGAACCTGGACACGTTCAACATACGGGACTTTATTGACGCCTATCTGAAAGAAATGCAGGAAGAGGCAGATGATCCTGAGACCACACTAAGATGTGAGTAGACGTGAACGCAATTGTGAGTGGGCGTAGATTCAATGATGAGTAGACGTTGACTCAACTGAACGTAGACGTAGATTCAACTTTTGGCTCAAATCAGGGTAGAGTAGTCAGCTGTGAGAAGGCGTAGACTCAAATGAGAGTTTGCGTATATTCGATTGAGAGTAGACGTAGATTCTACTGAAAGTACACGTAATCTCAAATCAGAGTAGATTTGTCAGTTGTGAGTAGACGTCTACTCAACTGATGGGAGTCCTAGACTCAACTAGTGGAAACAACTGTCAGAAGTAGACTCAGTTATACCCGTAGATTATCAGCTGATAGTGGATGAGGATACCCATATCGGTAGCTGGACAAATACGGAGTTACTGTGTAACACCACTCGACCTTAAATTCATTCCTAACGAGACCCAATGCTTCGGTCGTAATGGTACTTCATATGTTTTAGTCATTTAACTCTCATGTACTCTTTCTGAAATTTAAGCACTTCTGTATCTTTAATGTAATTATACTTACGATACTACAACTGTCAAAGCATCTCAGTATGAATCAACTGTAGTTGTATCACATTTTGGATATCGTGAATTCTTTAATTACACAGTCAATAAGATGTCAAGTGTAAATGTATATAGTTTGTAACAGTTATGGTAGTAGCAAGTTGCTATACATTATCCGTAACCGTCAACCTAAACGATTATTCTTTCTTTTCAGACGAGCAGCTGGTCAAAGTGATCGGAGATTTGTTTGTAGGTGGCACAGAAACAACTTCCACGACCATCAGATGGGCAATCATCTTTCTTGTGCGCAATCCGGAAGTACAGCAGCGCATGCGTGATGAGATAGACCGTCACGTGGAACGTGCAAGACAGCCGAGTGTTTCCGACAAGTCCAACTTGCCATACACTGAAGCCACGATCCTCGAGATTCAGCGGTGCGCTGATATTGCTCCGTTCTCAGTGGCCCATGGCACCTTACAGGACGTCACGTTCAGGAACTATTTAGTCCCTCGGAACAGCATTGTCATCCCAAATATTCACTCAGTATTGTCTGACCCTGAACTCTGGGTCAACCCGGCAGACTTCCGACCTGAACGATTTCTCGACGACACAGGCAGTGTCACCAAACCAGAGCAGTTTATTCCATTCTTTATGGGTAGGTACCAACTGTTACATTATCCCAAACATAAAGTTATGTCTAAGGTTATGACGCTGACAAAATGGGACCCTTAGAAGCTTGATTATTCAGGAGCCCTCTGCATTTCAGATAGGAAAAGATGTCAAGTATGGACTTCGTGGGAAGAATATGGAACGAGGGTGAATGGTTTATCTGAGACCATATAATAGATATTGTATGACCAGAAATTATTGATAATTTAAAGATTGTAATTTAAAAAAGAAAAAGAATCACACATTACTCAAATATTAAATATGAATATTAGCAGAACATAACTCCAGATTCAAAGACGGGTGAAGTTAGCATTTTCTCTAGTCACCATGGCCTGCGAATGCTTTGAACGATGTTTTGGGTCGTTGTCCTGCTGGAAAATCCCAAAGTTTCCAGAGAACACGTGCGCAGATTTACGTAAATGTCCCTGGAGAATATCCGTATTCCCTTCAAATATAGAGTTGGGCGTTGACCCTGACAGATTTCGGACTGTACTTTGGAGAACATAGGGCTGTAAACAGTTACTGGCAAGTAGGAATGGCAAGTGGGGAGGATGAAGAGGGGCAGGTAACTGTAGACGAGACACGTACTTGACTGAAGGGAGGATGGAGAGGGGTTTATGCAGTTACAAGCGTAACATCAAGGATGGGCCAGTTGCTGATGTTGGGCGTATGTAGTTGCAGTACTTAGGGGACATGTGACTTTGGATTTACAGATACAAGGGAATGTGTAGAAAGTCGACTTGGTCTTCTACTGAGACAGATGTAACATCGAAAGGTCAAAAAGATCCTTTATTCGTAGGATCGTTCTTGGAGTGTTCATGAGCAGGTAATTAATTAATCAAACCCTCGCGGTATCAACCTGGTCCATCCTGACCCGTTCTACTTGGATTACTGGGATCTGCTGGGTTCAGCTGGATCGCTTTAAGACAATGCAACGGTTAAACAGATGAAGTCTGACATTGTTAAATATAGAGATTGAGGATATTGCTGGTTATGAATGTCTTCACACTAATTATGTAATGTGTGAAGTTTAGAATTGTCACTGTTTAATGAGACATGCAGAAACTAATCTTAACTTAAACCATTCATAACATAAAACCAAGCATTTTGACGAAGAATTAAGCATTTAAGCATTTGTGGCTTAAACTACTACTCCTCTTCCGGGAACTACCAAGAATTAGTGAGCAGAGATGCCCTGGCGAAATCTGATTATAACGACACACGCGAAGATCCGGGTTAGAATGTATTTTCAGTAACCAGTGCTTGTTGTAAGAGGCGACTAACGAGATCGGGTGGTGAGGCTCGCTGACTTGGCTGACACGTCATCGGTTTCCTATAGCGCAGATCGATGCTCATGATGTTGATTACTGGATTATTTACCTACCACCACCATATAGCTGGAATATTACTGCCTGCGGCATAAACCTAAACTCACTCACTTACTAATTATAACGGAGCGTTATCTGACAGTCAGTCGTTTCTTCATTTTAGTGTCTAGAGTAGCTAACTTGCGTTCTGTGTTGCTTCACCAGACAATACACCGATGCAAAAGTTTATGCAAAATGACCTTACTCACATTCGTTCACATCAATAAGGAGTTGGTGGTTTGTTGAAATAGTTTTGACAGCAAGTAAGAAAAGCGAGGTCGATCTATCGATTTGAAGACGATCGATCAGATGTCAATACGTAAAGACTAAGAAACTCATCTTTTTTTCCAAATTTGCAACATGGAACATCAGCGGTGGGTGTAGGGTTAGGTGGCTGACTTTGTGTGCTTTCGATTAGGGGCCTGACTGAGGGTGTGGGTTCGAATCCCGAAAGGGTTTCAACCAAAAGAGTACTAGAATGCGTACTTTACTAAGAAGGTGTAATCCTAAATATTGCAAATGCTATGTTAAACATCCTTTCCGATTCGGTAGACGAAAGCTTTTTTTAGACTAGTTGTTATTCTGTGACATTCTTTACTTATTTCCAACTTAATTTTACTCTGACAAAAATCATGAAACACTGCGAGGATAGCTTAAACTTTTGTGAAACAGAGACGAGTAAGGGACTAGAACTCTTTGGATACACCCCAGTGCGCTTTCCATCTCAAGCGGTTATCGCCCCTATTAGTGGGGTGACAGACTGTACGTATACGTAACTGTCACTATCTTACCTCACGCTTGAATGCCGCTTTCCGATTGGCTAAGCGCTATTGTATTATTTTCAATGTACCCCACTTACAGGCGACGTATGATTTTCAATGTACACCGCTGGGAATTCCGAACTCTTCTGTGCTTCATCATAGTACTTTCGTATCTCGAATAACATTGAATCACGCATCAAGCACGGAGAATAACCGATGTTTTGCAATTGAAAATAAATGGAAGGGAGATAACACTAAATCTGTTTACCTTGTGTCGTCTGCAAAATGGCGATTCGCCTCGCATTCAACAGAAGCGCTTCAAACAGTTCAAAATTAAAATTCAGGTCTTCGGTAAGATAAATACGTTGTTCACTGGTCCCTCGGGGGCCATGGTCCCATGTACCCACGAGGCTTGTTTATGTGCCCCTCACCCTGCCTTGAGTGTATATATGTGAGCCCATGGCCCCCTCGCGACCAGTGAACAACTTATAATATGTATACTGGCTAGCGACCAGTTATCGCCATTTCTGAATTTGTTATGTTATTCATCTAATTTGACATAAATTTGGTGAAAAACTATTGTGTTTCAAACCTTGACATATTGAAGAAATGTCATAATTGGAATTTGCCTTGAAAAAAAATTAAAAGACCAAAACTCGCTCTCGTGGATGTTGACGGATGCTGATATAAGCTGACGGGAGAACAGTGATATCACCGCGGGGTTGAACTTATCAAACTTGACGTTACGAGTAGTACTTTGCAATTTTCGCAAAGTTTGTTTTCTCGGGGAAAAAACGAAAAGATAAAGGTTATATTTTGTCAGTATCGTCTGCATGGTATCTGTCGAGTACATAGAACGGAGGTTGAAATTTGGGTCAATTCAAAGTTAATTGATTGAATGTTGCATTATGTGTATGTTCAGACAAATTAAAATCTGCACTTTTTATGGACTGAATTGTCAAGTCATAGATTCATAACACAGCCTAGATGATTTTCATTCAATTCTCATCGTTTATGAAATTTCATGTCAACACACTAATGGTCACGTGACATACCCCGACGTGTATGGGTCTCGTCTTCCGAGGGATTCATATTTGTGATGTGTACAGCGTAAAATACTCACAGTAATTTTAAGTCTTGTAATCTGTCGTTTTCTGGATGTGTCTGTGTGTCAAATACAACGGAAGTACAAGTAAAGTTGTCTGCGCAAGCGCTATAGCCACATGTTGGCGATAACTGGTACGCGGCGATAACTGGTCGCTAGCCAGTATAGTTAAGTGAGTTTAGCTTTTAGCATTATTCCAGCAATATCACGGCGGTTGACACCAGAAATGGGCTTCACACATTGTACGTGTTGGAAATAGAACTCGGGTCTTCGGCAAACTCTGTAACCGCTAGGTTACCCCATCGCCCGGGAATAGTACTGACAGACCTAGAAATATAATCAGGGCAAATCAAGATTCAAACCGCAATCACAGGTTTCGGATTTGCCTGAGGGTCACAATTTCTGGCGAACGAATTGCAGTATAGCAGTCACGCTCCCAGCATAACACTCAGAAAGTTGGAAATAAAAGACGACGCCTATCCTAATCAAATTTGCCAGGACTGCCTTCACCCCTTTAAGTAAACGGGAAGTTCTTTGACTGCCATAATTGATTCACCAAAGACAAATTGTGAAGCATATATAGTAGATGTGTAAAAATCGGAAACAGTGCTTTTAACGTTATGTTCGGAAAACATTTCCTCTTGTTTATAGCCAGTCACATCACTTTCATGGCTATCTCGTTAGAAAAATGACTAAAGGTCGTGATGCATAATGTATGGACGACAGACAGGCAGACAGTTTATTTAATAAAGGGGTCAAACTCACATGTCAGTAACTTGGGAGCATGGATTACGAAGGTCAGGGATTCCATTCAGCTCTTAGCTTCCACACTTTCTATAAACAAAGCTATTTTCAGAAATAGTAATTTCGGTCAAACACGTAAGTTTTAGGCTTGATACACTGTTGGAGATAGATACTTTTGAGCTGAATACTGCTCATGTAAGCAAAACATCAAATCATCATGTGTGATAAAATGATATCCGTGGGCTCTCAATAGAAATACATCATGATTGTCGAGGGTTGTTCAATAATCTTTGTTTGTGAAGGTGAAAACATATCTTCACATCGTCAACTCTTTTTGTTTAATTTCTATATTTTTGTTGGATTTATACATAGTTGCACATGTATATAGTTCTGTACATGGTTAACTCTTGTGTTAATCATGCACATGCACATCCACATCCTATTATACGAAAACATTTCAATGCGACTAACCCATGTGGATAGACCAGAACCGTCTACTGATCTTCAAATAGCAAAGAGGTAAAAGACAGGTAGTATATAGGGACTATTTAAATATTCATGCACTCTGCTTTTATCAAAGTATATCTATCCTTGTCTGCCTTTGGCAGTCATATTCACGTTTTATTTGTCGTAGATAAGGGTGTAATTGTTATGGTGATCAGAACTCTTCAGACATATTAACGAGGAACTGACCAGGCCTTGTATTAGCCTAACAAAGAGCATGCACAAACACTAACGTAAGACAACTGTATTCCTCTGTAACAGAACTGAGACGCTTTGATACATCCGAATGACTGTTAACAGCGTTAGACCCAAGCGACTCACTCACCAGTATCGTGAATAGTACTCGATTCGCGGATATTGTTCAATTTGTGTTAGAAGAATGTGCGTTCAGAGCGGTGGCGAATATTCTGTTGTGCGTTGTGCCTGTGGGATGAAGGTTCACACGAGGCAGCGCTTTGACCCACTTGTAAATGCCAGTTGCACATGATAGTCCTTTGATCGGGACTTACGCACGTGATATACCTGAAAGCCATGCCACAGACAGTTCTTCGTGTTACCCGGTACTCGCAAAACGATATGAATGACATTTAAATACGACAGGACAAACATGATAATAAACGTAATAATGACTAAATAACATGTGAAAGCATTGCTCTGAAGACATAAGTTGTTGTATGACACGATGATGAAACAATGACATGTGGTTGGTGTGTAATTACCAAATGAGTGCGTTCATCAGATTCCTCTGGTGTCAGTCTGGGCCTAGATTTTCGAAGCTCTCTTAGCGCTGAGATAGTCGTCAGTTAATATCAACGTGTGGCACTTACGACTATATTAGCACTAAGACAGCTTGGAAAATCTAAGCCCAGGATCTTTGGACATTGGTGCAAATCACCATGCATGACGCTTAACCGTTATTATCACATCACGCTGTTGTTGTACACTTCATTCTGATTCAGAGCTGACCTACCGTTCTGTATTGATATAACCAGAGCACCTTTACTTCAATAGGAAAGATTATATAGGATATAGGTCTGAGTGAGTGAGTCAATATTCCAGCTATTTGGCGGCGGAATGTAAACAATCGTGTCTGGACCAAACAATCCAGCATGGACATCAATCTACGCAGTTGAGATACGATGACTTGTGTTATCCAAGTAAACGAGTCTGACCACCCGATCCCGTTAGTCTCCTCTTACAACAACTGGTTCCTGAAGACCAATTCCAACCCGGAAGTGCAAAGGGTTGAGGATATATGGAAATCACATGTATGTAGATATGTTTTAGAGAGACAACACCATACTTACAGATGATTGGGAGACAGAAATTCATTGACTATTCTGAACGTGCATTAAACAGGTACACGTGACGCAATGTTATGTGTCATGCTGCTCGCTGCCAGTCGCCGTATGTGTGTGTATGGTCGCTACCACCGTTCTCCGTACCTGTAGGTTGCCATGTGCGAATATATTGTCATTGCCACTATTCTTCATTCTTGTTTCAGGTCGCCGCGTATGTTTGGGGGAGTCACTGGCACGGATGGAGTTGTTCCTCTTTATTTCCGCCCTGGTTCAGAGATATGACATTCGGGTTGCTTCTACCGGCCAACTACCAAGCCTGGAGGGCCAAGTCGGCTTAACATACACTCCGCCAAACTACAGCGTTAAACTCGTCAGGAGATTCTAGACCCACACAGACACAACAATGGGAAACCAAAAAACTGTCGCCGCTCATGACTTCTTTGTTGTGTAATCCTGCATTCAGCAATATTCAAGCTAAATGAGGCAGTATGTCAATATTCGACTCTGGGTGCCGGTCCTCAAAGCGATCGCAGCGCTACGACTGTGGTAAGACTGTGTTAAAGTATAGGAGTAGCGATCATCGTAGCGCTACAATGGCTTTGGGGAACGGGGTCATGGATCAGGCATCCCATTGAGTGATATGATGAGCATTTAGGATAGGATGGGACAAGGGGACATACACTAACCAAGTCAAAGATACGGACCCACTGGGTTCGGCCAGTCAACAAGTGTATGTTTATGAGGAGAGCCCAAGTAATCAATTTACCTGCAAACACAACATCGCCAGCAAGGAACTTCGAGATACAGCGAAAACGTTTCGAACACTTCCTACGTTGTGCTACAGGGTATGAGTGTACTTCAGATATGGGATCTCATCTTTCACGTCCAGTCGGATTATCACAGCCACACTGCTTCCCTTTACTTGCAGAGGAAGGCCCTGCTCTATATATGGACAGCTCAGTTTATATACGTGCCTTGACTTGGGCAAGCACTTCATGGTTATGGGTCCAAGCTCTATGTACATAGAGTCATATATGTCATACATTGCATGTTGGCTCTACCTATATAGGTATATTGTATGTCATCATCAAGAGGGACAAGGACAATGTATAGAACATTTTCAGTTATGCTGATCGCCATGCGAGCCTAGCTATTACTTTGAATCTTCCGGGTAGTCGACAAAGAAAAGGTGGCTATAAGAGATGTTTTCACTATGATTGACCAATATGAGTATTCTCAAAACTATGCCCATATTGGCCATTCATGGTGAACCCATATAGCGCTCTCACACGTATTACAGACAAATGAGCCACCAACTCATACTCATCGAGTGACCAAATTGTGCAGAATCGCAAGCCTGACACTGAGAAGTATGAACATCGGTTTGAAGCTTAATACAATAAGGGGTTGATGATTGTCTCCCCTCCCAGTAAAAGCCTCATAAACTGGTGTAATACATGAGAACCGTGAGAGACCATATAATAGATTTTATGGCTTCTGGAACCACACAGCTGCGCACATTTACCAAGTTCTTAGTGAAACCATTCAGTCGTTCTTGTTTCAGTGAATATCACTATCTCCCATTGTGTATTCTCTTTCACATGCACATCACATGTTATCTAATCTTTATACTGCAGTTGATACATTTGCGATATTTCACCTTTACAAATGTTCCCTGAAGTCAAATGCTGTATCTGGAAACGATGAAATGTCAGTATTTTACGAGTTTTATCAAGACTGTTAATGTGTATACGATATATCGAAAAAGACATGGGTGAGAGTGGAAACCTATTCTGGCTCATTAATGTGAAAAAGAAAATTCAGATGGGATGCTAAACCTCGCGCAAAGACTGTGTGAAAATCTACCTCCGCATTGGAGCGTCATAATTAGTAGTAATATATAAACACAGATTTCAATGTGAAATTCGTGTTCCACGCAAACGTAAGACAAATGGAGTCAAAGGCTATGTTCTGGTTCCTTTGCTAAACATGCATTCTGATGGCAAGTATAAACGTACATGCCATAGACGGCTGTGGTATTCTAACGCAACAAGTTTAAAATTACTAGTAAGTTGAAACAAACCATTTTCGTGTGATGCCATGCGTCATATCTGTTCCTATGTTTGTCATACGAAGCGTTTCCATGGTTTACATATTGTCACCGAGGTCGACGTTCTTTGAAACGTCGTTACGTCTCATTTTTATTGCAAGTGACCGCGGTCGATTGGAAACTGGAGGTGAACAAATTTATGATAATGCAGGACCGCTATGAATAATATATATATCTGAGGGTGTTCATCAGTTAATGGACAGTAAATAATAAAATATATACATGTAATGTGTTTTGTCTTTGGTCATGAAAAACGTGCACAAGGACATGAATAAGATCCAGTTTAAGATGATTACCAGGGCACGGTCATTCATTTCCGTCGAATAGTGCATCAAAATACACCTGTTTGATTGAAAATAAAATAACACACAGCATATAGAATATCCATAATGCTACAATTCATGAAATACGTGGTGCAGAAAAAGTATTGATTACATTAATCATTGTGTGTTCATGAAGAAACAAGTCATCCAAGTTAGACGACCATACACAGGAACTATCCTGACCCTTTGTGCTCAACGTCTCACTTTGCCGATGGCAAGGTATAAGTGTGGCGCTGCTGAGGAGGGAAATAACAGTCTCAGTGTCAGGTTGACCGTTTGGAGGGCGAAGCCTCATGGTTTGGTGAGAATTTTGTCTCGACGGTCTGTCTCCACTGATAGCCGGCCAACCACTGACAGTCGGTTAATGTACCTGCCCTATAGTATGGGGACACACTTTTGACCCTGGTCCTTCTCACATCCATGTGGCTATATGAGTGACATTTGAACTTGATAACCGTGCGCCCCAGTTGTGATGCGATTCTTCTGATGCAACGCGGGTGTTGAAGGCAATGGAAGGCCTTTCCATTCTCCAGACCTGCACCCCACCGTCTCATTTGGGACGACCTGAGCTTGGCGAGTGTGACAGTAGTTAATACAAGCCCTGACCTTCCAAGACCTTGGTCAAGCACCTATCTGCCAATGGTGACAAGACCCCTGAAGATCAGTGTTAGAACTGATCTTCAGTAAGCCATGCTTGTCGTAAGGGGTGACTAACGGGATCGGGTGGTCAAGCTGGGTGACACGTCATCGTATCCTATCTGAGCAGATTGATGTTCATGCTGTTGATCCCTGGATTGTCTGGTCCAGACTCGATTATTTTCAGACCGACGCCATATAGCTGGAATATTGCAGAGTGTAGGGGTAAAACTAAACTCAATACTGACGACTTTCGTTGGGATTGTTTAAACAGGTCCTCTTTGAGATGTGTGGTTACCGTCACGTCCACCCTGAGGCCACACTCGTTCTCTTCATGTTACAAATGTGTTTCGAGGATAAAGTTTGTGTTGGAACTGGGGTTGGGGGAAGGTATGATACACTGTGGACTATCCAATACAATGATGCGGCCATCCTCTGTACTACTACTACCAGGGTCACTGCTCTATGGCACGCATCAACCTTCATAGTCAAGCTCAAACTACAGTGTACGAGTTTAGTTTTACGCCGCACTCAGCATTATTCCAGCTATATGGCGGCGGTCTGTAAATAATGGAGTCTGGACCAGACAATCCAGTGATCAATGACACGAGCATCGATCTGCGCAATTGAGAACCGATGACGTGTGTCAACCAAGTCAGCAAGCCTGACCATCCGATCCCGTTAGTCGCCTCTTATGACAAGCATAGTCACCCTTTATGGCAAGCATGGGTCGCTGAAGGCGTATTCTACCCCGTGACATTCACGGGTCTGCTCAAACTACATCCTCTATGGGATTCATTTTAACAAAATGTTTGGTGAAATATACACTGTATATTATGTAATCTGACATTTGTCCTAAGTGTGTGTTTGAAATAAGAGCATCTCCAATTAAAGCTTCTGAATAATGAATATAGTGCAGACAACCCACTGACTGATAATGTGTGTAACGGCCCATGATGTACAGTGATGAATGAGGCTACTGAGCCTCATGAACAAATCCATTTAGTCACATTTTGTGACCATCATACTTAAATGGGAATCAGCTGAAACCTAGAAACAGTGTTATGTGACAGAGTCAACACAAAAACCAATCTATGGTAGCGAATGTGTCCAAGGAATAACAGCATGGGTATATACTATAATGGAAAGAACTATGATGATGCCATCTCACTGACAAGTCTTCGAACCTGATCATCACCACCGGGTTCCTATTTTGGGTAGTTTTATGGTAAGCATGAACTATAAGGTCTGTTTCACCAGGAATTTGTAATGGGGGTTTCATAAGATTTATGTCATGAATTATCACGCATTGATACTAGAGTATAGATAGACCCTAACCAAAGCAGTTATCAGACATTTTTCACAACCATTAAGTCAGGGAGCAGGCATATATACTGTTGACAACACAGAAACAGACTCAGCACATCTACATGTACATTTGTACACTGCATAACAGAAAAATGAATATTCTTCAAAACTGTTTAATTTTGTTTTTTGTATCACGTTTTCTTTACAAAAACAGAATCACAAATATTCTGTGAAATCATGAAAAATAACCTTATTATAAACTAAACAGGGCATTTTCTGCTTACAAGCAAAATAACATAAACTGAAAATCTTGAAAATGAATGTCATGAACTTGTCACACATTCATTAATGGAACACCAAAGGGGCTCTTGCAATAACATCATCCTAAAAACTGATGATACATGCAGCCAAGAAAATGTAACATAACCCTTATCTCTTTCATTTTAACACAACAAAACTAACTTCAATATGCTGGCTTTACAAAGATATGACCTGCATGTACAGATTTCAATCTGCTGGTGTAACAAAGAGATGATCTGCATGTACAGAACATCACACAATATATATGTGTGTGTGTGCACGCGTGTGCATGTGTTTGTTTTTGTTTTGTTATGTAGATGGAAGAACAGTTGAACAGTTTCATCAAAAGAGCTTACTCTACAATGATGAGCAGACAAGTTATGTTTAGGTGCAAAACATCGAAGTTATTTTTTAAAAAATTTTGGGTAAAGAGTTCTGGTTGCCATGTGTGCAGTGTTAGATAAGGTTCATGCAGTCTAATCCTGAATCCTCTGGAGCTTGCCAAGAGGAATGAATACTATTACTTTTGAGATTATTCCCACATAACTATTCTCAGACCTATAAATATGTCCTTTCTTGCCTATATGCCAACACGACAACTCAACCACTGATTTGTTTGCAGACATGAAAAGTCAATATACGCCTAATAGGAAACAAATTTTTCCATGGCAACGTATCTCTACTAGAGATAGTCAACACTTACACAGTGGGCACCATGGATACAAGACATGTTTTCAAGGCTCCATGTGATAGAAGAGTAAACGTGTTACATAATTACTGTTTAACACATACAACATCCTCATATGACATGTTTGGTCCTTGAATGAGCATGTAACAATGTGTAGGTTGTGCACACTGACAAGAGTAATACTGATGACACATGGTGGGATAACAATGACATGTAAACGGATCACAATGACGCATGGTGGGATCACAATGACCCAAAGTGAGATCACAATGACCCAAAGTGAGATCACAATGACCCAAAGTGAGATAACAATTATCCAAGGTGAGATAACAATGACCAAAGGTGGGAAAACAATAACAGTTGTAATAGTAGATGGTGGGGGAGCAATGATGAACTGTAACAGCAGCAATGACAAAGGGCAGAATAACATTGGAGCATGCTAGAATAATGTCACAATGAGTCATTATGGTACTTGGTGTGATAACAATGATGCATGGGGTAACAGGAGCAGCCACAATGTCCCGATAACTATGACAAACACTGTGGTTATAACAATGACACACTGAGGAGCAACATAGATATTACACACCTGGATGAAAACAATGACACTGACACTGACGTGAGGTCAGCTGAATGTTACTGCAGAGCCAAAAGTAGTTTCTATGCAACTACCACTTTGACACGAACCATACAACCGGTGTGGATGGAACAATCTTTACCTCATTTATATGGCCACTATTGACGGATTGTGTGATCAAGGCTAAATGAGACAAACTTTGCATAGCTGATTGCTGCAGCTGGAAATAAAATGAACCATGTTTGATAATGTCCAAAAATTGCATACCGATGATGACAAATGTACAATGAAGAAAACAGTAAATAGAAAAACCTATAACAATGATAATAACCATACATATGTGAACCCATGGGAACATCTATGTAGACAGAAGGGTTCAACTAAGGGGAGGGAATTAGTGTTAGGGACAATAGGTAACATCTGAAGGGGTGGCGTACCAGGCTTTCATCTGAAGGAAGCTATGGTGGCTGTGTCTTTTGAGGAGAGTAGGGAAGAGAGGGAGACAGCAGGTTTGTGGTGACATGATGTTGTTGATGTTGAGGTCAGAAGGTACCATTTGGAAGGTATGAGAATCAACAGGACAGTAAGTCAGGGGTAACTGAATGTTTAGATCAGAGGGTATCATTTGGAAGGAAGGGATGAGAGGCAGGAAAGTGGAAACACTAGGTGAAGCACAGTTGTCATCTTCATCAACGGTGATGGTTGCAGCTTCACTCAGCCGTTGTGGTTGTTGTGGTTGTGAAGTACTGCCTTAGAGGGCTGAGAAGGTTTCTCATGATGGGTATACTCCAGGATTTACCCAGCAGCTTCTGTCTGCGGGTGGCCGGCATATTTCCTACGTCTGTATAATGAGGTGGGAACCCAAACAGCCTGCAACAAGTTGGTTAATAATGCCTTGAAAAATATATCAGCAATGTGTCAAAAGAGACACAGGTTTGAGACATTCACCAATGTGAGATATTCTCACCCATGTATAAGGTAACTCCCCTTCAAACACTTCATTTTCTTAAAAACTTAAAGGTCACATGCAACCAAAAAATCAAACATAATTAAAACACATTTATCACTTATTCATGACATGTAATATACATTGTTGCTTTTAAAAAAACAAATAAACAAAATTATAAGCGTACAATAGCGATTCAAAAGTGCAATATTTTGTACTTCGGCTCACTTCTCCCGAAACGAAGCCCTCGGTAGACCGAACCCAGTCATAGCGGGTGGATATGCACTCAAGTGTAACGACGGCTTCCGATTGCCTGTTTCATTTGCTGACATGCTGAGGGTTCATTATGTGTACAGAAAGATGATCTGTTTGATGGGCATTTTAGAAGTATAGCCAGTCACAAGAAAGTAAGATTCTTTATGGATAACAACTTCTTTTATTGTACTTGATGCTTCGTTTCAGTATGGATTCATATACTGTTGTCAAGCAAAATCATATACACTAAAAGAAGTCGTTATCCATGAAGAATGTATATAGAGATGTTGGGTTTGGAAAATACATGTTCTCTGAATTTGCGCTCGATCCATTCAAATATCATGTCGGTAGGGATGGTAAACTAGTGCACGGCTGGAATCTGTCTAAGTACAAAGCAGGACTTGAAACTGACAAGAGTTTGTACCAGTTTCCGTCAGATCCAGTCATCCGAAAGAAATGAATGTAGTTTGTTTGCAACCCACAGACATAAAACATGTCATGTGTATCACACGTGCCTAATTACATAATGTGGCAGACACGGGACTCGGGTGCACGAGTCATAAATCAACTTATTTTCTTTTCGTCGTATAGTCTGATAGGTGCTAAGTTCAAATTGCAAGTGGTCAATGATTGAAGCTGTGTATTGCATGTTGTCATTAAGTAGACAGGCAGACAGACATATAGGTGTGAATAAACCAGACACTGAGCTTTCTCTGTGACAGAGTCTGCTTACCACAATCAACAAGTTTTTTTACATAACGAGTAGATTATTTACTTGTTTGTGTGCACAACCAAGATTAGACTACTGCTCACCACTTAAGACGCCGGGCATGCATACTGTTTCAAGCTCCACGAACCTGTTCACTGCGCATGCGTTATGGACGCAGCAGAGCACAGCTGTTGAAACCAGTTTTTCCCCCAGCGCTGGGGGGAATTTAGTGAAACGTTTGAACTCCGATTTCGCGGGCTTTTCTTTCATCACGTTTTTTTTCAACTTTATAGGTTGAATTGGCATTTTTTATGATTAGTTTCGGTAAGTGCATACCGAAAGGTACCAGAATCTGCAAAGTTGTGTTTTACGTTGCATGTGACCTTTAACTTATTTGCAGCATGGATTCAGCACGTCAGATTAATCTCCCCTAAACTTAAACGCACACAAACACACCCAATATGTCATTTCAATATACAGTCAAACCTCGTTTATCCAGACGTATTGGTTTCACTTGAAAATCGTCCGGATAGCGAGACGTCTGGTTAAGTGGATCAAACAAGCAAACCGTGATAATTAAGTGAAAGCATAAAAATTTCATGTATGTATATCAATAAATCAATAGTCAATAGTAATAACCGTGAATCATCATAAGATATAAATGTACCGATAATGCATGGAAGGCGGAATGCAGGCTACCATTTGTCAGGTTGTCTCGGACATAATCATGCAGCGTGTGGAACTTCAGGTTGCAAGTTTGGAACTTCAGGTGGCAAGTTAGATGAAAAACGTAAATTGATGACAAAAAGTCTCTGTTTTGCCAATTGCACATTCAATTTTTTTAATTTTAAATGCACTAAAAACATATGACATTGCTTTGAACTTATGCTGTCTGTAGAAAGTAAACTTCCAAATGGGATCACATGACTTTGATCACGTGGGAGGCTATTTTTAACGTGCATCACGACAGATAGTAGGGGTCAATTTATAAGTGTTATATACAGTACAATTACAGTGCAGTTTACCTTAATCCTACTTAACGTGCGTTTTCATTACTGATGATATGTTCTCACAGATGCCAAATCCTAAGGAACAACCTGAGTTACACGCATCCCTAGTGTTTTGATGGCTAATTAATCAATTCAAATCAAATGCCTTCCGATAGATTAAGAATGAAATCACATAGTCAAGCGGTAAACGGTATTGATGTGACACATACACATGCACGTTGCACAGATCTCTCCGTCCCGATAACTGGATCATTTTTCAATGGAAATCTATGGGAATGGTTTAAAAATTCACTGTCCGGGTGCGGAAGTGTGGGGTCTGGTTAAGCAAGTACAATTAATGAACGTAGGTTTCGGTTCACATAAAAATCATCCGGAAGGCGGGGTTTCCGGATATGTGGGGTCCGAGTAAACGGGGCTCGACTGTACATGTTTTTGAAAATCTGTCTCACAAAGTGTAAATATACTATGGTCATTTACCTTTCGACCTCTGATATCCAAATACCAGTTGTCTCCCCTTCCATCTCGATGGGAAACAGCTCATCATGTTTGCCATGCTTGAGGCTATTGGTGCGTGTGGTGACACAACCCATCTTGGAGATGGTAGCTCGGCGGTTGCAGTTTTGCTCCAGGACGCTGTTCAGATCCACATTCTCATGCATGAAGGTGGAGATTGCTGGTGTGCTGGAAAAGACAGCAAGCTACAGCTTCTTTAATGCAAGCCCTAAATCGTTCCTACCTACCTACCAGCCTGTAAACACAAACTGATAGCCTACCTGTATATACTTAGTGTACTGCCTCTGAGCACTTGTCCTATCACATTCAGAGACCTGCCTGTAAACACAACTGATAGCCTACCTGTACATGCCAGGGATGTTTCCCCAGAAGAACCTTCCCCTCCGCTGGGCTGACATGTACTTGGAGTCCCAAAGGGCTGGCTGGCACTAACAACAGACAGAATACCCTGAGTATGAAAATGGTAGAATGATAATATTTGTGTTTGTGTTTGAAACCGGAAAAGAATTTACTAGAGTGAGATTTGTATTGTAGCATTTGTATGGCAAGTTTTTACTACATGGATAAGAGCTACTGGAACCTGCACAGTAACTGTAATTATGTCAAGAATTAACAAGCATTGTCACTAAGGGGACATAATCCCCGCCGCATATTATCAAGTCAAACTTAAAAAGAAATGAAAGTGAAGGTTTAAGATGAAGTAAAATGTCAACGAAAACATTACTCTCAAACTCTCTTGATATCTTTCACTGTAGTTGTTCAAACACAAAAATATTTTGAAGAGTCACTTGACCATTGTGTATGAAAATCCTAAAAAACACAGATAACCTAAAAATGTTGCTGTTCAAATGTTAAGTGTTGCAGTGACCTTGAAAATTGTGTAAAGGTCACCAAAATCAACTCGGCCCTGCTCCTTCCCTTGAATATGATGAATATCCAGTGAATGGTTCTGGAGATATCTCGCTGACTCGTTAAAATATAGAAAATTGGAAATTTTAGCTGTAAATTATACAAGCATAATACTCATCCTATCTCACACTGTGGATCTCCCCTTGACCACACAGTGGAAATAACCCTTAACAAAAAGTTTCTCTTGCAAGATTTTGTCTGTGCATACTCCAGGTCACACACAGGAAAACAATGAAACAGTTGAAAACCCTAAAAACTATGATCCTTTACACCTTGATCCCCTCTGGGCCACTGATGCTGTAAGAACCCATGACATTAATGTTTGTAATCAACATACAATGAGATTTCGGAATTCACAAACTTATTCTTAGATGGTTGCTTTTTAGTGTGGAGGTTGGTGAGTATTATGCATGAAAATCAGTAACATTATATATGGCTTGCCTCAATGCTGTAACATAGTTTTGTCTCGACGCCATTGTTATGAATGTTGTACTGAGGGAGATTTATCATGGACATTTATCAGACGAAAAATGGAGAATAAACACAAAATCATTCCAAATTTAACACAGTTTATGCTTTCAATACAAAATTCAATTTATCTTCCTGGGCAAGTACTTTTCATGAAGGATGAAGCTCTGGAAACTTCCAATGTAGATGCTGTGGACAGTACAGTGGAATACAGCGTCACTTGGTATAAGACAGTCTTGTGAAGGCATGCGGCAAACTTGGAGAGATCGGACAGGGCAGTCTAAGTAAACTTAGTCTCAGTACTTTTCGTTTCACTCCACTACTGAGTCTAACAAAACCTAGTAGGAGGTCGTGTCAGGTAACCTTTGAGTGACCTATGACTGACCAATCAACACGAGAAGGCCGAACGGCTTTAACCAATCAGACAACAGCTACTGTTTAGGGTTTTGACTTAAAAAAAATCGCTAGTCACTGACAAAGCTTCCTTGAACCGAAAATTTGCACAAAAAACACACGTATTGGACCTACAGTAAGAATGCTTTGGGCTTTCTGATGACATGGTTACCATTAGCCAATATTTCCGCAAGCTGACATCCTTGAATATTGACAAAAACACTATTTTCAGCGACTGTTTACTGACTGTTGACACTATTGCAGCATGCTTCATGTGCATTAGCGATTGTATGGAAAATAGCATTCGGAATTGTTTGGGTACAAACCTTTCCAAGGTAAAGTTCAAAAGGTATGTGCGGATGTCCACTTTCGCGATTTGGTAAGCTGTGTCTGATTGATCAATCTCAAATGTTACCTGACGCGACCTCCTACTTGGTTTTGTTAGACTCAGTAATGGATTGTAACGAAAAGTACTGAGACTAAGTTTTACTTAGACTGCTGACACTTTAGAGTGAAAGGTCTGTATCATCTGGGCCAAGGATTGATGAAAGTGCATTGTATTTGAGAGATCTCTGAAGATGATCTAACTGCAAAGATGCAACATCTGTGGAGAAGATGATGCTGATCAAAGAAAGTAGGGATCAGAGGATTATGGTCCATGAGACATTTGCAAAACAGAAGAGAGTGACAAAATCATGTAATCTGCTTGGTTGCTTGAAGCCTGTGTAGAACCTGTGGCAGCAGGCATCTCAGAGGAAACTTATTACCATCTGGGCCTTCCCAGCAGATTGTCTGGACATAGTACTCAAATGTTGATAAGTCTGGAGTGAGTGAGTTTAGTTTTACGCTGCACTCAGCAATATTACAGCTATATGGCGGCGGTCTGTAAATAATCGAGTCTGGACCAGACAATCCAGTGATCAACAACATGAGCATCGATCTGCGCAATTGGGAATCAATGACATGTGTCAACCAAGTCAGCGAGCCTGACCACCCGATCCCGTTAGTCGCCTCTTACGACAAGCTGAGTCGCCTTTAATGGCAAGCATGGGTTGCTGAAGGCCTATTCTACCCCTGGACCTTCACGGGTCTAATAAGTCTGGAACTGCACACACTTACTTCAGTAGACTGGTTCTGGCGATTGTCAATAATCACGCCGATTGAAGGTAAGATCTCTAGATAGAGTCTCCTCTCAGCAGGATAAGGACAGACTGGGCGAGACAGAGCATCAGTGATGATGTCCTGGCTGACACAGACCCTGAAGTGTAGTTATTCTATCAACTGAACGGATCAATTGTAGCTCCAATAGTCATGAGAATCTGTTTAGCCTATGTACTTAACTGTTGTTTCATTATCTGACTCAATTCGATTCTGTCAGTCACCACTGAATGTGATGAGAGAGAGGAGGATAACAGAATAACTTTGGAATCCAACATCAACTGTCCGTAAATTTGGACAAGCCATCATTTGGAGCAGATACAACAGCACCTAGGAGCTCCTGCCATGGTTGAAAGGACCTTGGTTATTTAAGTGCCACTGGAACTTTATGCCGCATCTTCAGCCATCTGGGTTGAACATTCCGCCCAGCTAAGTGTCAAAATCACCCTGTGATGATTTGAAACCATGAAGTCAGAACAAGTTCCAAATCCTTTATGTTGATGATCCAGACCAATTGCTCCAGCACTCAAGCGTTGAGATAAGTTGCCTCTGCATAACTTCCAGGACAACGTTCCTGGAGGAACTGCATGAAAAACTTATCAAGTGGGCCAATAATAATGGGGTTGCCATCCACTGAGAAAGTACTCCCTTTAAGACAAAGCAAAGAAACTTCAAATGACTCAGAATGAATCAGAAAATAAGAGTCTCACCAAAAATCCATCTTGAGGCAAAAATCCTTTCCACAATGGCTGGTTGTGCGAAGGGTCATTGTTTGGAAGAGCCTATGGGATCTCCTCAGAGATCAGGGACGAAATACAGCCGTCCCTCGCAATAACGTGGGTCTCAGGGTCCATAGACAACCCCCGCGTTATTAGACACCCACTTTATTGCTCACATGAATATAGTTTGAGTGAAAGACCCAGCAACAAGAGTGTACATAAACACTGCATTTGGTACACATGTGCATGTGTATATACAAAACGTACAGTATGTGCATCTGTGAATGGTTATGAAACTAGCATGCGACGGAGAAAATAAAACTTACAAAAGTGTTTCTGTGTTTTATTTCCGTAAGACTGATCTTTAATACGCAAATCTGCTAATGTGGTATGATATGGTCAGTAGTTTTACCTGGCGCTGTCAAACTGGCACTGTCATTTTTTTCCAAATAAAGGGAAATTTCAGATTGCACGGTAGACTTTCTTCCATAATGTAACAGTATACATGATTGTTACTAATCGTTCAGATATTAAAATGTATGGGAGTTAGAAGTGAGCCAGTGACGTCCTTCTTTTCAGTTGCCGATGTCAACTCACCTTCTCGAACACATAGAGAGGCAGTGGCATGTGAGCAGTTTAGCCAATCAAATATATTGTATCATTTTGTTCACATAAAGAAAGGCAGTGATTGGATAATCGCTTTAAAATCTGCAGAATGTCCACGGTGTGACAAAATTGAAGAGAAAACACGAAATGAACTTTAACGAACACTACCTTTATTTGATGGCATGATAAAAATACGAATATTGATCCCCGTAAGCTTAAGGGTAGATGTTTATTTAACAATAAAGGATTGATTCACGACCTCAATTAGATATGGAGAACACGCGGAGATATATTACCAGGTCATTGCTTTGCTTTCATTACGCAATGTGTATGAGACATGAACTTTTGGGAGCCACGGATTACCACGCGGTTTAACCGAATCTGCGGTATCGCGAAGCGTGTTATTGGGAGAGACGACTGTATACTGAGCCAGACCTCTAAAGTGCCCTGAAAGTTTTATCTTCAGTCTCAAGCAGGTCATCTTTACTCAGCAGCATGAAAGATATTGACTTCCCTAGGGAGTCATGTGGTCAACCAGTGCAAACTAATGCTTTGCATTTTCAAGGACCTGCAACATTAGAAGGGACTAGTCTCCGCTCAGATGAACTGGTAACGGAGGCTAAGAAATGTTGTCATTGAAATATCCAAGCATTGCAGTATTTCACATTCAATCAAAAAATTTAGAGAATTCTTATTTACATGGAGTGACAACAAATAAATGTCATTTGTAATATCAATATTTGAAAATAAGACAAAATATAAAGTTATCACTTCAATCATCCTGCAGCATGAGCATGTTATGAAGCATAACATCCTACCTCTAGGAAGCGTGACATCGTATTCTTGAACTCGGTTTTCATTGATGCTACATTCTCATACAGCCAGAACAGATGTGTGTTGCTGTTGAGCTGCTGCAGCTTGTCAAGCACTCTCACATACTCGAAGAACAGCAGGGCAGTGCTACCTGTAAGGGCACAATGTTGGTTTTTATTTTCTTCAAAATCATATTTTGCAACTTGCAACTATAATAATTGAACCTAGCCTGTACAACTGTGTACAGTTCAAAAATGAACATCACATCAGCAAGCGAAATGTCCCTTAACATGACCACCAGATTAAAGCAAACCTCTAAAAAAAAGCATAGGAAGCTAGGAACAATATTTTTAACCAGAATAGTCATGAAGCTAAAATTTATGATATGTTCCAGCCATATCAGATTAATGCAAATAGCCATGTCTCAGGCTGTCAAACTGGTGGCTGACAGCATGAATGAATGAATACTGTTTGATTTTGCATCAGCAATTATCCAGCTACTCCCAGCAATTTGTAAGAGTTCAGTAAGGGCTGAGGAAGCAAGTGACACTAACTTTGATCTGGGCTTGGAAAAGGTGAGAAGCAGAAAATGCTACCTTCTACTGTATCAGCATGTGTGTATGTCATGAAGCAGAATATGTCCTCTCATAAGGTCAACATTGGACACTTCACCCAGATGCAGGCAGTCGAATATGTTTGTTTCACTGCTAGGACTGATGGTGTTTTAGACAACACAAAAACCCTTGGGAGTGGGCGCTCCCGACTTAATGCAGTTTTCAGCCACAACTTTTGCTAGAGTAAAAGGACGCAGTTTTTCCAAGTAGGCCTCGCCGCCCCACAATTTATCAGGTGACCCCTGTGATCTGGCTGCCCTGCTTCGGTACAACCCCCTAAAGGGCCGGAGGGCTGTGAAAGAAGGAATAGCCCGGTTGCTCAACTAGTTTAACATTCAGTACCAATCTCCCCAACTTACCAAAGGTGAGAAAGGACCTAGGAGCGGAACGCTTTGAAAACCGTTAGGTAATCGGAAATTCAACGCTTCACTGACATAACTGCTCAGAGAGTAGATGTCAGTAAGCGGAGTGTCACATCATCTCTGCCTGCGCACAAGACTGGCCGTTCAGTCTATCTAACCATGAGTATGACAGTGCAATAGGCTCTAGTTTTCCAGGTGAGAATGATCTTGCCCATATGAAAAAATACATAAGAAATGGATAACATCGATATCTTATCGTGCACATAGCAAAACCGAACACGAGGAATTGCTTCATCGAGGACACCTGCTGCGCCAAGACCAAAGGAACAAACTGATGGAGACTCTCCACATCCATGACCGATATATCTCGAAGGTTGCAAACACAGCATCAGACTTCCAGAAACATCCTTCGTGGACCTCTACCAAAAGTGAGTGAGTTTAGTTTTACACCGCTTTTAGCAATATTCCAGCAATATCACGGCAGGATCCTCAATCAAAAGGCTAGAGTTGTACAAGACACTTCTGCAGTGGAAGTCGTTGAAAGTGGAATAAACAGTCTCTTACGCAGCCTGCACCTGTCCTTAGAGGCAGACAAATAGATCCTCAATGCCTGCACTGGGCAGAAGGATAGATCTTCAATGTCTTCTGGACCCATTATGGATGACAGAGGAGGAATATGGAAGGTACGATCCGGCTGTCCTGGCAGTTGGTTCTTGGCAAGAAGGTCCCACCACAAACCAAGGAACACTCTAGCATGTTGAGACCTCTCAAAGCGTACCCGAGATACATCTAGACTCAAGACATACACACAGCTGTAGCCAAGGCTAAAAGGATAAAGGTCTTCAATGTGACATGCTCAAAATCCTTCTCATTCAGGTCCTCATACTCACTCGATGTGAGATGAGCAAGTACAACCGAAAGATCCCAAGCTGGAGACCAATATAGATGATCTGAGTGCGGATGAACCAGTAGGTCGAATCGGTCGGGAAGTGGAACTGGATCTGGTTTGGCTAGCTCTAGATGATCTACGAACTAACTCCTCACCGGCCAGTAGGGCGTGACCAAAAGCAGTATCATCTGCCGAGTCGTACGCAGCTTGAGAAGCACACATGGAAGAAGGGCCGTTGGTGGAAACTCGTATGCGTTGAGACCATCCCATGGAATTGGGAGAGCGTCTTGTTTCCAAGCCAATGAGTCCAGGATTGGAGACATGAAGAGGTGCAGCGGATGGTTGAATCTGGTGGTGAATAGGTCTACTGTCGGCTTCATCAATTGAAGACAAACAGTCCTGAACACCTCTGGATGCAACTTCCACTACCTTGGGGATGGACGCTTTGGACATGACAGAGAGTCTGCGATGATATTCTTGACCCCTGGAGTATGATTGGCTCGAACAAATATTTTGAGAGAGTCCACCAGGTCGAAGAATTGTTGCATCCACCATAGAAGCTGAGGCGGCCCTGTTGATCCCATCCGATTGATGTGCCACATGACTGATGTGTTGTCCAATCGAACCATGAGGGACGGTGAGACAGAAAAGGTGGTGAGACGGAACAAACGACTCTAAACAAACTCCACCGCAAACATTCAACTCTTGCATCCACCACAGTGGACAAGAGTGAAACTCAATGGGTAGCATGATCAGTGCAGACGGAACGCCCCTCCTGGTATGTGGAGCTGGAAACACTTGCATTGGCCGGAGTTGAAGCTGACCTCTGAGGGTTAAAGCCTGAGCTGGCGACAGCAGACCCAAGAGTTCCTGCCACTGATGGAGCGTCCTGGGTTGAGCTAATGCAAGATGAATTAAGCACTGCATCTTGCCAAATCGTTTGGACTTCTGCCTAACCAGCCTAACTGGTGAAGTAGCTGCATCATGAACTCCATGTGACGCAGGAGAAGAGCAGAATCAGCCTGGGCTTGCATGCAGTCATCGATGTATGCTTCAAAGACTTTCCCCTTGCAATGCAGAAAGCTGGTGACTGGGTTTGTGACTCGTGTGAATAGCCACGGGACCAAAGAAATTCCAAATGGGAGCACCCGCCACTGACAGTGGGTGCCCTCGAAAACAAACCAAAGAAACTTGTGATGAGCTGGGAAGATCGGGATGTGCAGATATGCAACCTGCAGATCGAGACTGACCATGTAATCCCCCAGCTTGATGATTGTTCTTAAAAGAGCTACTGACACCATCCGGAAGTGAGGTGGAGCGTGTAGATACCTCTTGTTGAATTCCTTCATGTTGAAAATTAGCCTCAACCTGTAGGAAATCCTTCTTCAGGACTAGAAAAATCAGCAAATCAGTAAGACATGCAGTTGCTGAACTGGGTATGTTCTGTGTTCTGGTAACAGGGTTAAGGGAGAATTTCCTACAACCTGGAGTTGAAAACCTTTGGACAGAGTGGTCCACACATTAAGGTCTTCCAGAATGGTCCAATTTGGTGCATAAATTCCAAATCTTCTGCCTACTGGTGAAGACAGGATAGGCACGACTGGGGGTGGAAGTCACACTCTGATGTCATGCAGTCACTGCTTATCCGACTTCCTGTTGGAGGACTGCTCAGAAATGCCTGATATCCTCGGAGTGCCAGAGGAGTGACGCAGATGATTGGTACAACCTCTGCTTCCTCTCCCCCGAAAAAAGGATCCAGTCCCTGTGCTTAAGTCTGGGTTGGTGGGTTGGCTGGCTGCCGTTGTCGCATAACTTCCTCCCCCTGTAATCTCTGATACTTCAGGAGCTCAACCAAAACTTGTAGATGCGCATCTTGACTGACCTTGTCAGCCACTTCTCTAATAGCCCCATTGAAAAGTGAACTACCAGACCAAGGTTGGCAAAATAAATCTGTTTGGAACCTATCCTCCCAGGAAGATAGCTGTAGAAGTCTCCTCTGACACACAACAGTGATGTAGGAAACAAAATAAGCAATCAAATCCAGGATGTTGTTAAACTGTTCCTGCACCAAGATCATAGCTGCGCAGGTATACGCCTGCTGATGCCTCAACACGATTCACAGCCATAAGCCACCCCCTCTGTCGTTGTTAGCACCATGTTGAGTGGAGACATGACCCTGTGAATGGTCCCGTCTAAATGAACCAACTCACGATGTAGGGCCTTTCAGATCTCTGGAATGTCATAGGTGACATAAATATTCTGCTATCGTATGGCGTATGTCTCAAACCGCTTCCATTTGTCATCATAAAAGATGTGAGTGGATTTGGGTAAGGCTAAGGTAACTGCTTTCACTTCTCAGTCGAGTATCCTCTGTGTTTTAAATAGATTTTGATACATTCCACACGTGAAGTCAGAATGCAGATGGGTTGCTGTGTGCCTGTTTTGTGTGGGCATGGACAAGGAGATTTTCCAGATCTGGTAGTTGTAAGGTTGGTTGTATTAACTCCTCTATGAGTGTTGGAAACCAATGTCTCGATAGCCACTTAGGCGCGACCAAAGGCAGTTGTAGCCTCTTGGTCTGTTTTATTTTCTCAATGACTTTTGGTAGTAGCAGTGGAAAGGGAAACATAAATGCGTTTTAGTCCTTTCCCTGGGATGCTGAGAGCGTCTGTTGCCAAGGCTAACGGATCTGGTACCTGTGATACAACGGTTGTAGTCTGTTTGTGGTACCTTCTTGTCAATAAGTCTATTTGCGGCAATCCAAACGTCTGGCTGATTAGTTAAATGCCTCTCGAAGCAGCATCCACTCTGTTGGTGATGGACGAAGAGTACGAGAGGGCATATGCATATGCCATGATGTTACACACTCCTGGTATGTGAGATGCTTTTATTTGGAGAGTCAGACTGTCGACCATGTTGAAAAGTTGAAACCACAGGTGTAGTGGAGATGGTGATTGCATTGACTCTTCTTTAAGCAGAAAGCCACTGTTGAACTGTCTGTGTGGATCATCTCAGTGTTGTCGACCAGTGATAGATAGTATGAATCACCACTTTCATGGGAAGAGTTTGATCTTCCGTCTTCCAGATTCCTGCTGCAACGTCGTTGTTTAGATGGGCACCCCGTCCTTGGAGAGACATGTCTACATGGAGATGGTTGTTGAATACTGACTGTAACACTTAGTTCCTGCACAGACATTTGACTGGCGAGTTCCCCATAGCGGGTGTGGTTTCAAGTTGTATAGCATTGTAAACTGGTCAAGACGTGAAACCGTGACTCAGGAACCTCTGTCATAAACGTAGTAGTTGACGTCTTCGTCTGGTCATATCCTGAGGTGACGTGAGCAGATTGAGTAGACATTATCATAGCCATGAAGGAAAGAGTAGACCTTGTTCTAATCACCAGCTTGAACTTGGACCCACCGATCCTGGGACAGCGATGTACCTCAACATGGTGATGAATCAAATCCCGAGGAGTTAGATTCTCAAGTCATTCAAGCTGAGTTAGTGATCTGATAGTGAAATCCAACTGTAGACTGAGTTGGCTTCTCCATGATGAGCTTGTATGCTATGAAAATGTGTCATTCTTCATCTTCAGATCATCAACGCTGAACGTGTTGACATTTCAAGGAAGTCTGTTTATAGCTGGCTGTCTGTCCGATCAGAAACTAACATTCATTGCTGAAAGCCTCCTGATAGGCAACATTGAGTCTGCTGTAGAAGATCTCTATGACGTCTGAACAATCAAATGACGCTGTAGAATGCTAATCTAGTGTGTAAATGACACTCAGCATGGGTATATCCTTCTCTCTGCGGCAATCTGATGATCAGGACCTGGATCTCCTGGAGTGAGTGCGTTCATGCATGTGAGTGCATGTCTAGATGAATGCTCTTGCTGATTCACAGTCAACATCGTTGACGAGTGCAGTCGTCTTTCCTCTTCCAATCTTTGTTCCATGAGGTTCATCTGCGTTGTGAATTGCTGCATGAAGACGCCTGTGTTGAATGCACTGACGACTGTGTTGAAGAGTTGTCTACGATGCCTGTGAATGCAGTCGACATCTGCGATGTCTCTTGTAGATGCGATGTGTTCTGAGGCTTCGAAGATGCCGTCGGTGTCGATCTAGTTGCCAATTTTCGATGAGTGGTATCTTCAATCCATATCATTAATGGAGACTCGTAAAAAAATTGATGTTCTTCTATGGGGACTATCTCCTCCCCTTCTTCTTCATCAAAGAGGGATGATTCTGTGATGATCGTACAGATGACAACTTTGACTTTTTAATTTTCTTTGTCTGAGACCATCCTGTCTCTACAAATAGTCTCTTCTGAGTCTTGGGAGGGGACTCCCCCGATCCTGGACACAGTCTTGGAGATATGGCTGTCATCTCGCCGGAATGAATCTCAGCATTACTTATTAAACAGTTATCCGACTTTATTTCACTAGATTTAGACATGGCTAATGTGAGCTGTCTTAAGTTTCAGATGATGAAATATGTGTTAGAAATAGACACAAAAATCACAAAATTGTATAATAAGAACAAATACATACAAGCCAAAAACCGCATACAGCACAAATTTAGTTAGAAATACCAAAAGAATGAAAGACTTATCGCCGTATACGGGCCCCAAAGTGCCTCGAGTCGCCTTCATAGGGCGATGGGAGAGAGTGAAGTAGCATGGTGGCCAGCTGATCATGTGGAGGGAAAGGGAGGTAACACATGGGTGAGTGTGATATTACGTCCGCTTCTTTTAGAAGGGAACTTCAAGGGATTTCAGGTGTTCCACTACCTTCGCCAGGAAGAGGAGAGTAAGCAACTAAGCATGAATCAGGATAAGGGAAAATTTATAAGGTTGCATGCATTGAAGAAAATGTTCATTCTGTTGAATGGTCATATAAGGACTTCCAAATAACATGAATGAAAATGAGATTGCAGAATCATATTTTACAATACTTTTTAAATTTAACATTGACATCTTGATTAACTTACTTCAAAGTACATCTAAGTACTTTCTTACTTTGCAGTGTTGTTGTACACTGAAGTGTTGTACGTCAAAATGTAGGGCAGTCTACTTGCCTTTATCACACAACATAACCTTTCTCACAATTGTGAAGTGAAGGTGAAACAAATGGTTGGCATTAAAGAAACCTTGCAAAGAAAGAAAAGATGAGCTCAGAGAAGTAGCTTGCTTGTTATGAATAAGATATTGTCTGCTCACAAGCCTGGAAACCTCTTCTTGCAGGATTAGCAAGAGAAACGTCATTGCAAGGGGATCCGCCAATAAGAAGATCAATAGGTGACAACTCGGCCAGCTGGAAAGTAATTGAAAACCAGATCAAGTGATCATCACCATGTACATAAATAATATGGAAGGATGCACGTACAAGGGAAATGAAACGGTCAGTTCTGTAGCTCACCATACCTGTTTATAAGAGAGCTAAACATTTCTGAATGGAGACATGAAATCCACAGAAAATGAGTGAATGTTTTATGTGGATGTCAGCAATACTCCAGACTAAAAATAGTCATGCTAATGCCATACAGAGAGGGTGAACTTAACCTCACTCAGTATTACAGTTTCACTTTGTTTGTTGTTTAACACTGCACTCAGCAATAGTCCAACTCTATGTCAGAGGCTTGTAAACAATCCTGTGATAAACAGCGTGATCACTGATCTATACAACTGACAAATGAGGACATGTGTCAACTATGTTGTCGAATCTGACCACCCGATCCTTTTAGTTGCTTTATACAACAAGCATGTTGTTGAAGACCAATTCATATCCAGATTTTCACAGGTTCATAACCACAACAAATGGGCATAACGTAATAGTCTGCCCTAATATATTAAATATTCGAAGACAGGAGGATCTGGACTTTTTCTAAATTTTTACCAAACATTTACTGACCTTCTTGTGATCCAGCTGAGTGACATCTCCAACATGGACAACAGAGTTGCCATGGTTACATCTGGTAACAATGATGGCATCAGCATCAATTTCACTGGCATAGTAAGCATCAACACTGAAGCCAAGCAGGTCAAGTGTTAATTTCCCTGGGAAGTAAGAAAAACATGAAGTAGAGTGAGGAAAAACTGATTGATGCCAGTCAGCTGATGTTTCTGATGACATCAATGTATTTCAATCTGGCTAAATCATATCTTTCAACACTGGGTGCACTTTGTGATCTGGTATTTCCCATTCATGTGCATATCCCCAAAAGATTACTTGTAGTGTTGTATTTAGTCCTATTACACCAGATTACTTATTGAATTCTGCTTGCAAAAATTATCAAAATGGTTCAAAATGGGTGGTACCCATTCCGGTACCCTATTCCTTGTGGGGTTGTTAACTGGACCTGCCATCTGTAACTCACCACTGCCTATGCCATCAAACAGACTGAGAACCCGAAGTGGTCTCTTGGTGCTGAAGTAGGCAAGACTGGGCATCTGCAGAAAAGACACAGAAAAGCAGCTAAACTCCTGGAGGTAAGAAGGGGAACTATATACTCTGCTACTAGATCTCAGCCCCACTCTCTCCAGCAACTTGTGTCAAGTGAATTACCTGTGTGATACATTAGCACCTTACAAGTGTCCAAATATTTGGTGTATCATTAGTTGATCAGCCTATACTTACATGTATTGTTTTATACTATAGTCTGTTTGGCTCAAAAGCAGACCAATGAAGTGCAATCTAACTAAAAAACTAACAAACATGAAATATAATGAACCGCTGATCCTAATCAAAACATTGTACCAATTCTGTGAGGTTTTTCAGACTTTTGGTCCCCAAAATAAACAAGTTGTTTAGCAATCTGTCATTAGAATATTGACACAATTCACTATTTGTTATGAGGGAGGAGTGCACAGAAAGAGACAGCCATATCTGCAAGAAAGAATGGAGACAGCACAACACAGGTTAATGACAAACGTTACTTTGTCGGCACTTGTGCACCTGCTTCTCGAACACCTGGCTCTCCCTTTCTCTGCACCCCTCCCTCATAATAAACAGTGAATTGCGTCAATATTTTAATGATAGTTTGTTGAACAACTTTATTTTTAGAACAAAAATTTGGTAAAAACCTCACAGAGTTGGTATGATGTTTTAAAAACAAAAACAAAACAAAAACCAACCCCCCCCTACAAAAAAAAAAACAAACCCCAACAACATTGGTGATTAACAGCATGCTGTATCAGGAACTCATCCTTATGAGCATTTAAAAGAATGAATAAACTTAATTTTTTGGTACTCTTTTTACCACTGCATATGAAAGACTTTTGGTTAGTCATAAACGGAACGCCATTTGTTTTAAAAAAACCCTTGTGGTTAATTAATACCAAGTGCTTAAAAATTGCTAAAAAGCCATCTGCTTCTCTCTCGCCCGCAAACAAAACCATAGATAGGCTACGTAATGCCACAGCCTGACAGTGACGTCATAGAAGGAACGATTTTCAGTTAGTTGTATAGAAAATATGTAGGGAGCTTTCAGGTGTATAGTCTCATTGGTCACCCACGACAGCACACCTGGCAACTAACTGCATAATGTCCGTCATTCTTTAGTAATTTAGTTATACAATAATGAGCAATCAATGTATTGGCTGTTAATCCTTTGAAAGAAGGGTGTTGTTTTTACACAGACACAGACACGACAGAGTGTATTCAGTATAGATTTGTAACTGTGCATACATAGACACTACCTTTTGACAAATCCGCATTTGAATCCACATGAAAGTAATAAATCAATCAGCGTGTTATTGGTTAATCCTCTGATCGATCCAGACACAAGAAATGCGAAATGGGAACCTTTGTCAGGTAATCTAAGTGGCGTTACCACTTATTATACCTCTTATAAATTCATTAACTGAGCATAAAATGAATGATGACAAATAATGTGTAGGTTTGTACCACCTAACATGAATTACAACCTAGCAACACCGAGTGATTTTGACAGAATTGTCTATGAAAACAAGGGTTGTAACTCAGAAACTAGGTAAAGCAGGAGACCTAACTAAATGATAGCAGATTGTAAGAACATATAGTTTTCATTTTTCTCAACAGCTGTCACGATTTCAGGTTTGTATAAACCTGTAAATGAAATAGTTTACCCCTGAAATGAAGATGAATTCTGTATAGGCCCTCACATCTTTACATACTATTACGTTATGGAGATGCGCCGCTCTGACTGGTTGAAATTTTGTTTGTGGCTGAGAATTGTGCACTGTTGTAAAAAATGTCGATTTAAGGAAATTAAAGATCGAAATGAGTAATTTTAATGACGGGGTTTCATTTATGACAATCCAAAGGAGTGATTTATGTATTTTCACACCCTAGAGTACATGTGATCTTTAAATCAAGAACTCCCCCTCACCTGCACCCTGTATCCTGTGTCAAAAAACCTTATGATCATCTCGTGTGAGTTTGGTCGAGGATGGAGGAGACAGTCTGGCTGGTTTGTACATGAGGAACACAGGAAGCAGTGCCACTTGTTGGCTGCTATCACCTGCAAGAGCAGAAGGTTGTAGCCATTACACAGCATGAAGTGGAAATTGACCCTATGGTCTCATTTACTTTGCTGACTCAACACAATGTGCAAATGGATAAGCTGAGTGGAGATCAGCAATGACATAAACAGAGAGTGAGCGAGTAGTCAGTTATGTTTTACGCCACTTTTAGTAATATTCCAACAATTTCAGAGCTGGGGACACCAGAAATGGGGTTCACACATTGTACCATGTCAAGAAAAGGAGAGAAACAAAGAATGATAGAAAGAAAGAGTTAGTGAGCGTGTCTGGTTTTACCCTACTTTTTAGCATTATTCCAGCAGTATCACGGCTGGGTAGACCAGAAAATGGGCTTCACACATTGTACCCATTTGGGGAATCAAACCTGGGTCATTGACGTGAAGAGCGAAGACTTTAACCATTAAGCTACCCCACCACCCTAAAGAAAGTGAGTGAGTGAGAGCGAGAGAGTGAATGAGGTTTACTCATAATTTTTAACCATAGTATCTTAGGTCATATATGTAAAATATATGTATACTTGAAACTGGAAATGAGATGAAAACATTCAAACAGACTACAATTACACTGAACATTCAGACGGAGTTCATGGTATTCTTGTAGAAAACAAGGCAAAATCTGATTGTTGAAAATTGTTGCAGATACCTTTTGGAGCATGTCTTCACCTCCTAGTTCCTCAACACATGGCCTGCAGTACACCCTGAAACATGAACCAGCACGCTTGAAATGTGTTAATGTAGACTGAAACACTTAAATAAGTTCTCAGTCACATCAGCATATACATGCCAAAACATGAAACAGTACACACCAAAACACTGAAACACTGTACACTATGAAAAACTGAACAGTACACATTGGAACAGTACACCCTTAAACATGGGACAATATATCCTGAAACATGGAACTGTACGCACTGAAACATGGCACAGCACAGTACAACCTGAAGCATAAAAGTACATAATGAAAAACAAAACAGTACACTCTGAAACATGGAACAGTAAACATCGAAATACGGAACAGTACATCCTGAAACACAACAGTGCATAATGGAAAACAAAACAGTACACCCGGGAACACAGAACAGTACTCATCGAATCAAAGAACAGTACACACTGAAACAAGGGACAGTACACATTGAAACATGGAACAAGACGCACTGAAACAGTACACACTGAAACACAGAACAGTACACACTGAAACAAGGAACAGTGCACATTTTAACATGGCACAATACACACTGAAATACAAAACAGTAAATATCAAAACATGGAACAGTACATGCTGAAACGTGTAACAGTACACACTGAAACATCAAAATTCAGAACGGTAATTATCAACACACGGAACAGTACATACTGAAGCATGGAACAACACATGCTGAAACCTACACCAGTAAACACTGAAACATGGAACAATACACATATGAGCATGGAACAGAACACACCAAAGCATGAAACAGTACACATGAAACACAGAACAGTACACACTGAAACATGGAACAATACACACTAAAACTTGGAACACTCAAAGAACCAGTCCATACACCTGCAACAAAAACCCTCTGTTCTGCAAAAACCCACAGAACTTCTAGAACATCAAATTCGCTTAGTCAAATGCACCAACCTCCGACACTCTGGAGAATCACAAACAAACAGGTCTCCCCCTGCACCACACACAGCACAGAAGCTCTGAAACAAACACAGTACAACAGCTCGTGATATCCTGTTGTGATTTACATGAAAACACTTCGAACAACAGGAAACATGCTTTTATTTCTGATATATTCATTTCAGGAACTCACATGAAGTCCGTCATCCCCAACGGCATACATCGTCTCTGATACTTCCACCTGCAGAATAAGCACATGGAAAAATCTTGTGCATTATCAGGAGGCCTCTGAGATCATCTTACAGTAATATCTCGGTGACTATTTAAAGCTCTGACTAATGTACTAAACAACAACTATCATGAATTGATGATTAATTATTACTGAAATGGGACTCTGATATATGAATGAATTTGCAGTCCATCATGGCCTATGGATATTTCTGAACACTTAAACAATTCATAAAACTTTAAGGTTTGAAGAAATGAAAGTTCATGACCTCTCTCCCTCTTGGACTAACATACACACAGAGGACATTGAATACTGTTCTGTGTTCAGGTTGTACTGGTCTGTGTTTCAGTGTACCGTTTCACGTTTCACTGTGTACTCTTCCATGTTTCAATGTGTACTGTACAGGATTTTAAGTAACTATTATATGAAAAGGGTCTGGGAGCTCAGTGGTCATAAACAAAATATGTCCCACGCTGACCCTTTTAAGTGTAGGAAAGGTCATGGCGAAGGGCATCAATGGCTAACTGGCATGACACAATGATCAATTTACAATGAATAATGTACGTAAACTCATGATGACAGAACGGTGCAAGTGTGTCCCAAAGAATGGTAATCAGTGTGCTGACAGGTACCATCAGTTCAACACGTTTTCATGCATGTTGCTTGAGTATACTGTGGAATAAACAAGAAAATTTGTAAGTCACTGCTACAGTTTGTGAGCAGGGATTTGGCTCAGAATCAAGAAATCACCATTTTTCGAGCTTTTGAAGACCCCAGCTCTCGATTTTTGTGTTGTATGTCTCATTTTGTAGGCAAATCTATTGGCTTGAAATGTGTGCATACATTTAATAGGGTAGCTTTAGTAATCACAGCTGAATTTGGCCAGATACTTTTGTACAGCGGTAAGACCCGTTAGTAACCATACATACCTTGACAAGGTTTCAGCGTTACAAGCCCTTGTGTATCAAATAGTGCCCTTCCTACCTTACATTTGTAAGAAGAAGAACTGTTAAAATCTGGGTCAAAATTGGTTTTCAGCATCCCATGCTCCTCATAAGAGGTGACTACCAAGAATGGCAGGTAAGGCTCACTTACTTGGTTGACACATTATTGCTTCTCAGTTTTGTAGAGCGATGCTAGTGCTTTTGATCACTGGGCTGTCTGGCGCAGACTCAATTATTACAGATTGCCACTATATAGCTGAAATACTGCTGAGAGCAGCATTAACAACAAGCGCCTGCCACAATTATGGCAATGTCAGCACAGCTAGAGAACACTCAAATATTGATTACACTGACCTTGAAAATAAGGTCAAGGTCACCAAAACTGACTGGTGTGTGCATAATCCCCAATGCAGGCTGCCACCAAATTTGAAGATATTAGGTACAATAGTTCATAAGATATTGCATTAACAAGAATCTGAAAAGTGGTCAAAGTCTTGTGGTGACCTTAAAAATAAGGTCAAGGCCTCTTTCAAATGTTGCCACTCCTACCTTACATCCAGAACAAAGGCCTCCTTCGAACAATGGGTGTCCACACACAACCTCTTGCTGCAAATCTGAACAGCCAATGCAGATATCTACAACATACCACACCAGTACTCCCTTAAACATGTACCCATGAAAACCTTTAAACCTATGGAGATGAAAAACATCTATCAATAAATCAAATCATGTATCACAACAGGCTGTATGCAATAAAGAGAGCTAAATATCAATAGTTTTTCCTGGAGTTACTAAAACAGTTTCTCATTACTACTCAAATGTGTTCATAAACGTTCCTATGCATGCATCAATAAGATGAACCAGTAACACTTCCTTTACATCTTCAAGGGAATTATGTCCACTTTGTAGATGCATGGTTTGAAGCCCTGTTAATAATTCAAGGGTTTAGATTAGCTGCTCAAGCGCCATCATTTGGCAATGTGTGCAGAAAATGTCAGTGAATATTCTCTATTGACCAAAATCAAGCTTCTTCAGTTCAAGTTACATAGTAATAAATAATGTCTTTGCTTTGTAGAAGAGACTTTCTTTATCAGGATTGGCAGTGAGCGAGTGACCGAGCGAGGTCTTTCTCTGTTTAGTGGTATTCCAGCATTATCAAATTCTGGGACATAAGAAATAGACTTCACACACATTGGGAATTGAACCCCGGGTCTTTGGCAAGACATGCAAACACTTTAACCAATAGGCAACCACCAAATATCACAAGCTCAAGAAGATAGTCTGCATTGAAAACATCACAATATGGAGTCATTCTCCAAGAAAGTTCCTGTTCAATGGTTGACCTGTGATTTGTCACAAGATTCCACTTACCCTCCAGTTGTTTCTGCCCATTTCTAACTGCTTCCACAGCATTATCTGCATAATACAAGATTTCACCTCATTCCACGTGAATTCTTATCTGACCATGTCTTATCTGACCAGAGAACAATGCATACTGAAACTTATTGTATGCCATGAACAAGTAACATGTGTAAATGTACCACAGTGTAAATGGAAGCTGCCATCGTATATGGAAATTCTTTAGCACAAACACGAACACAAGCTGGAGTTGTCTGAGGGGGCCCAATTTATTGTGCAGAGTTGAATCCCCTGGGCATGTCAAACATAAGATTGAAATAAATAAAAATTGTGCATAAAGCATTTTTGTCACAGGTCATAACCTAACACGATAGGTTTTACCCAAAACTTCCGTCTGAATCTATGTTTACAAGAACATTATCCATTGCTGTGTGGCGAATAGGCGTCATTAGAAACTAGTTTTTATCCACAAAGATTGCTTCTTACAAATTGGAAAATACTCTTGGCAAGGTTGATTTTCAGAGCTTTCGAATGATACCCGCCATCAAACGAATCGTCTCACATGTTATTTGTACAGAGCTTCGAAAACTGAGGTATTTGCCCCTGTTGTATCCCGTTACCGAGCGGGAAGCCATTGATATTGGGGAAAAAATGTCCATAGGTATTATTTGAGAAATCATTTAAGAATAATTTTCAAATTACACGAAAATGTTCATATAAAAGGGTGAAGGGAAATTCAGTGGGATCGCATCACGGCTTTTGGCTGGGGGATATAATGACATGTTACAAATGAATGCCCCTACTCCAACTATCGCCCACTTCTTGAAGGTGCTTGTGCAAACAACAACACAATAGCAATCTGGCCAACTATTAACAGAACTTGTATATCATTTACGTGGAATTTACGTATGTGAAGTGACAGGAAACAGCTGATCGAATTGGCACGCCATTTATATGATGTATAAATAGGTAGGTACAGAACTTAATAATGACTAAGGGCAAAATAATTTGAAATAATGAAATCTGCATACTTTGATAAGTATTTTATTGATTATTAAGCAGGTGTACCGCTAACCTGCAAGATCATCCTGACAGGGCACTGCAACCAGAAAAATACGACCCCACTCTGCAGACAGGTTTTTTGGGTCCTCAAAATTCAGCTTACACACGGTAATATATGGTATTACATAGATAACCTGACCTCATAGATAAGACCATCCCCTCACTTGACCCTGAAAATCAGGGATGACCCCATGGTCCGCGATGAGGTGCAACCAACTCACACCACATCTGATAGTTGGATGTTTGAAACATACGTATACTTGGTAAGAATACTTACTAATAAAGGTGATATTGACCATTATTCCAGAAAACCATGTTTTTTTGTACCCGTGGTAAATAAAAACTGTGTTTTAATGATCATTTTTAGCAAAGTATCTGTACTCTTTGTAAACTTCCAGTGCTGTTCGAGGCAGGATAAGCCATCAATCTTCTACAGACTGCCCTTTTTTCCCCTCAAAATTCGGCTTATCACATAAAATCACATCTTACAACTATACAAATACTCCTGGAAATGTTGCAGAGTATCACTGCTTATCAGAACTTTCAAACACATCACAAAGTATTCCTATGAATTTTGCATGATCCTTGAAATTATATTTTGCCCCCACGAAAAACATTAGAAGCATGTATGCATGAATGTGTGTTGTCAAGTTGAAAATTATCACTGAGCACTGTACTTAATTATGTGTAACGCTTACTTGTTTACCACATCCACGAGAACGATATTTCCTAATGGGTTCAATATTGCAAACAAATATATGACATTGTTTATTCCCTTATTTTTTATTCCCAAGCAGTGTTTGTATAATAATAACCAAACATTTGTCCAGTAAGCAGGGAAAATAACTGGCTATTTCAAATTATTATTATTTTTTTCACTTTCATAAAAGCTATTGAAAAAGGGTGGCCAAATACAAGCACACGTAGCTTGACTGTAGCTCAGGTGTACAATAAATAAAACTATCAAAATCAAAGAACGAGCACACACTGCAACACACCACCCACCGAATTATGCCTTACCACCTCCTTCCCAAACAACTACACATCAAACCACAACACAGAATGCCGCACCACCACATCAGGACAACAAACGTCACCATCCAGCCTATCACCAACCTCTGTTTTCATCTGGCTGCTTGTTGCCAGCATCCATATTGGCCACCTTCCTTCTGATGTCTTTCCCAATCTCTGTGAGGTAGCCCATAACAGAACCAGGCAAAGGACAGTCTGGAACATGAACATCATATTTTACACCAGTGCAAAGGCTTCAGATGCACAGAAATAGTCAGAAGAAACTTTTCAACACATAATAAGTCAGGGTAATCAAAGGGGACATCTTGGTTTCTCTGCGCGCATCAGAGGATACTTGGAGAGGAAGATTCTTAGGTCACCTTAATGTTCGGTTAGTAAAAGGGGGCTGTGTGTTGCTGGGGGTGCTTGGTGTGAGGGTCAATGTTGATGTCGATGTTGTTGATGGTCTTGTCGACGAAGGATATTTGTTGTAGCTAGTGATGACAGTTGGACCACCTCAGACATGTCTTCACCAGCTGCAACAAATATCCTGTATCGTTCGTCGCAAAGGACATCCTAGACCCTGACACCAAGGCACCCCTACCACACCCATTTGTCCCCCGGCAACAAACAGTCCCTTTCACCATCAGTCTCATATAGATTGGCCAAACTAGCCATCAAATCTGGCAAGTCCTCTAGCCAACATTGATGTCATCTTCCAAAGAAGCAACACCTTACAGAACCTCCTGGAGGCCACAGACAGACCCACCCCAGCAAAGGTGTTGTCTGCTAGATTGAATGCAACTGTGGTGGATCCTACATTGGTGAAACATCTAGGCCAGTCACAATTAGGATCAAAGAACACCAGGCCTCAACGAGAAACAAACACTCTATATCCGCCATGGCTGACCATCTTAAAGTCAATCCAAACCACATCATCAGATGGAACACCACCAAGCTCATCGAGAGGAACAAGACTGACTTCAAAACCCAAACACTACTTGAAGCTGTCCATTTAAGATTAGCCCATCCATCAACAGAGATGAAGGATATTTCATCCCCAAGGCCTATCACCACTTGCTTAATTAATTTTCATGTAACCTGCCCAGCTATTGTACATTTACACTTGTGTCTATCACAACTCCACTGGCTTCCCAAACAGTACCGTATCACCTATGCAATCACCTATATACATCATTCTCTGCTGGATGCCAATCAACATCCCTTGTTTATACAACCACCTTCATCGTCTACTGGCTTCCATCTACCTACATAAACCTCATCTATAGTAAAAACAACTCATTTTTGCCCAATCCCTCATCTGTTGTCCAAACATCTCATCACACCCTAATCACTTTCCATATATCACTTGCTTGACAATGACAATAGAATCTATGTTAAATCCTATACCAGAATCCAATACAAAATAATGAACTTATATATGCACAAAATAGTATTCATTCTTTGAAATCCAGGGGTACCTTGGTGGGGATCTTCTGTACCTTGAAAAGCTTTAAAGGGTGAATTTCAAAGCATTAACATTCTCTTCCAACAGAGGTTACTTGTCATATATTTCTATTAACTTCGGTTCTGATATGGCCATATCTCCCGGTTCTCATAAAATCCCCTGGAGGCAAACAAGAATTATCACTCTTCTTTCTATCCAATGAGAGTATTTGTTACGTTGACTTAGATCCAACTTGACTAATACAACATTTCAAGCAAATGTAGGGACAAAAATAGCTAGCTTCTTGGTTGTCGACGAGGGCTATGGAGACGCCATTCACCTGGCCATTATATTACTGAGTTCTAGATGAAACATGTGTTCATCATGCTGGGGAAGGGGTTCTAGTTTTCCCAAAGCCTTATAAATAATGACTTTTGAAACAATGAATAATAATAATAATAATAATAATAATAATAATAATAATAATAATAATAATAATAATAATGGGCCTGATGATGTACGCCTCTTCGTGGTGGGCCTAGATAGGGGAATTTTATTCCCTGAACTGAACGTACATCACCCAGTTAGGGCTGACCCCCCGAAACTGGTTTTACACTGGGTTACAAATAGACAAGAGGACTTGAATCTTTCATTTCCGCAGCCCAGTCAGCCTTCCTCCGGTAGTCAAACCAACCTTACTGGAGATGGGACTTGCCCCAGGGGAAGGCACAGAACCCGACCAAGAATATCTTGGTCACAACATCTAAAATCCACACTACTTGAGTGTGCGATGGCGACTGGATGGCCTGATAATCCACGCATAAATGGCAAGTCGCTTAAGCTGCATTGGGACAATGCCATGCCCATGTATGCTTACCTGACGGAGCAAAATCTCCGAGATCAACTCCGGCGGCTAAAACATCTTATGCCCCGTGAGCCAGTTCAACCCACAACTGGTGCCCGTCAGGAATCTTTGCAAGAGCAAAATGCTCAAGTGGCAGCAGACCCAAAACTTCTTATGGACGTCCGCGTCAACCTCTTTCCTCTTCCTGGTGGAAACTCTTCCGAGAAAGAGCCAATTGGCCCCGAAATTTTGGACCCTCACTCTTCCTCTTCTTCAGTTGCAGACCTTACCGAAAATCCTGTTTATATTTTGTTTACATCTATTTATGAGGAAATTTGTGATTTACCTTTAGAGAAACGGGGGCCAATTAAAGAACTAAACGTGTCTTTTCCCAAAAATGAAATTGATTTACTAAATGAAATTATCTCTGTAAAACTTTCTGCGGACTGTTCATTACATGAAATAAATTCCTGCGTCTATGCTGCCGCGCGAACTTTGGAGGAACTTCACACAGTTTCCAAAGAAAAATCTTCTACTACTAAGAACAACAAACCAAGGAAAAACCGGTTTCAAGTGAAATTAACAGAAACTAGAAAATATATTTCCTGGATAGAGCTGTGCCTGAAATTACGATCATCAGGGAATCCCATGTCTAAACGACAAAAGGCAATTTGGAGAAAATTAAAATTACAATACAAGACAACAAAAGAAAAGGTACTTCTCCAAATTGTCGATTCCCTTCAGGCAAAAATAAAAGTTTGGACAGAAAGAAAGAAAAAATGGGAAAAGAGAAACAAATTTATCAAGCAAAATAAAATGTTTAAGAATAATGAAAAACAATTCTATAGGCAACTTAAAACAAGTGGTGATGGTGGGCATGATAAACGGCCTCCCATGGCTGCCAATGAAAGGTTCTGGAAACAGTTGTGGTCTGTACCCGGCAGCTGTAACCTGGAGGCACCATGGGTAAGTGATTATGACCATGCAATGCATGAGAAAGTAACTAAGTCGTTTTTGTGTTACATCTCACCAGATTGCCTTAAAAGTGTCATTAAAAAGTCCAAATCTAATACAGCTCCAGGGCCTGATGGCATTCGAAACCGGTACTGGAAACTGTTTCCCTGTGTCCAAGCACCACTCCTTCACTGTTTCAATTCTCTTGTGGATACAGGTGATGTTCCTCCATGGTTCTGCAAAGGTCGCACAATACTCCTTCCCAAAAAAGGAGACTTGACTGATCCCAAAATTTCCGCCCTATCACATGTCTAAATACTCAATATAAATTATTCACAGGGTGTTTGACAAACCTCGTGTCATGTTACTGCTCTTCCAATGAGATAATTTACAGGGAGCAGAAGGGGGCGAGAAAGGGATGTTGGGGGTGCAAGGATCAACTTCTTGTACAGAAAATGATTTTGGAAGAGGCTAAAACCTATCACCGCAACCTCTCCATGTGCTGGATAGACTACAAAAAGGCATACGACTCTGTCCCTCACGAATGGATTCTGAAGTCTCTTCAGTGTATTGACCTCCCTGAGCGACTACTTGATTTACTCAAGTCTTTAATGAGTTGCTGGTCGACTCAACTTGAGATGTACTCACAAGGGCAGGTGCAGACTTCGGAATCTATTCCAATTAGAAGGGGAATTTTCCAGGGGGACTCCTTTAGTCCTTTGCTTTTTTGTCTGTCTCTGAATCCTTTGAGTTTTCTGCTCAATAGGGAGGAGGGCTATCATCCCGGACCTCCTCAGCACAGATCCCCAACACCTCTTACTCATCTCCTCTACATGGATGACATCGAGCTCCTTGCCAAGGGAGAGACCAATTTGAAAGAACAGGTTCTCCTTGTCGAGTCCGTCTCTAATGATATAGGCATGACGTTTGGACTCGACAAATGTAATACTCTTCATTTAAAACGTGGCAAGGTAACTAATGATGGATCGGTCAAGTTACAAGGGGGAGGAGTTATTGAACATCTTGTGGAAGATCAGGCCTACACCTATCTTGGAATGCAAGTTCGAGACAAGCTCCAGAATGCCCTGATTCAAGATAACTTCGGGCCGAGTATAAATCTCGTTTAAAGAAAATCTGGAGTTCAGAGCTAAATGCTCGAAACAGAGTCAAAGCCACCAATACTTTTGCTGTGCCAGTCCTCTCCTATTCCTTTGGAGTAGTTGATTGGACAAAACAAGACATCCAGAGTCTTGACCGCCTGACCAGAAGGATCATGTCTGATAACAGAGCACACCACCCTCGTTCCTCTCTTAATCGTTTATATATGCCAATCAATTCAGGAGGACGGGGTTTGATTAATGTGTAAGCTCTTCATGACAGAATTTTATTGTGTACTTTTGCACATATTTATTTGTCAGATGATCCTCTGGTGATGCACGTCAAGATTCATGATGAAAGCAAGGAATTCCACAGCTACTTTAAGCGTGCCAAGGTTGTTGGACACAATTTGAAATTTGACGTTGATTTTGTTGATGGCGATGTACTGCTGGACGGTACAGTGATGGGAGTAAACCAGGTGAAGTCTTTCACCAAGTCTGCCCAGAGTCGGTCCTTTGTGGAGAAGCTGTCTGAGAAGCCATTGCATCGTGTTTACATGCAGTGTGTGGAACAGAACAGCAATCCAACCGACTCCTTCGCCTGGATGAAGTCGGCTGGTCTCAAATGTGAAACTGAGGGCTTCCTTTTTGCTGCTCAGGACCAGTCACTTCCCACTCGCAATCGCCAGAATGTGATTCTTAAAGAAAATATCAATATGAAATGTCGTCTTTGCAATGAATTTACAGAGACTGTCCAACACCTTGTCAGTGGATGCCCTTCCTTGGCACAAACTGCATATCTCAAAAGACATGATGGCATGGCTCGCTGTTTTTATTATCGTCTCCGCCATGCCTGTGGCTTTGACTCCGAGGTCCATCCATGGTATGACCCTGAACATGTCCAGGGCGTCCTGGAAAATGATGCTTTTAAACTTCTCTGGAATAGGCCAATATACAGCCTGAGACGAATTCCAGCCAACAAACCTGATCTTGTCCTTTTTGATAAAGCCAATGAAATTATTTATATCATTGAATTTTCTGTCCCTTTTGACAGCAATGTGATTGGCAAGATTCAGGAAAAGCATGATAAATATGCGGACCTCGCCTTTAGAAATGTCTCGCTTGCATCCCAATTACACTGTCGTCAGGCTCCCCATTGTTCTCGGTGCCCTTGGTTTGGTACCTCCTGATCTCTTGGCGCAGATGAGGAGAGTGCCCGGGTTCTCCACCGGGAGCACAGCCCTTCTGACAATCTGGGTAATGCAGAAGGCTGCAGTGTTGGGGAGCCTCCATATTCTCCGGAAAGTTCTTGGTGGGTTCGACTAGGCAGTGTTTCCTGGGAGAAGTCCCATTCGCTGTCTGGGCTGCGTGTAGAGGGGGCGAGGGCCCTGAGCTGATGATGAGCTTGACCAGCCTGACTGTGCCAGGATCACCCGAACCCTCTCTGCTGCATTTTCATTCTAATCTGTAAAAAATAATAATAATCTACTTCTATAGCGCCGAGTTCCAGCTAGGCTGCTCACAGGCCCTTGTGCACTTCAGTCTATTTCAAACAGATGTGTCTTTAGATGTTTTCTAAAGGTTTGTGGACTTGGAGCTGATTTTAGCGACATAGGAAGGTTATTCCATAGCATGGGAGCAGCACATCATTCAAAGCAGCGGTCCCCGTATTTGGTCCTAGATGGTCTGGTGATAAGTAGATCTTTATCTTGTGATCTAAGAGTTCTTGTTGGTCTGTGGCTGTTAAGAAGAGATGACAGGTAAGCTGGAGCGGTGTTAGTCTTCAGGCACTTGTAGATGATTGTAAGCACCTTGAATTTTATTCGTCTAGCAACAGGTAGCCAATGCAGTTCTCTTAACCTGTGGGTGATGTGGTATCTTCGAGGACAACAAGTTATTATCCTAGCCGCTGTGTAAAACCTGCAGGCGATGAATCAGGGAAGCTCTTATCCCATACAAAAGTGAATTGGCATAGTCAAGGCGAGATATGACTATTGCTTGAGTGAGAGTTTTGGCGGTTTCATCTGAAAGATCTTAGTTTAGCAATCTGATGAAGATGGTAATGAGAAGACTGGCACATGTGGGTGACCTGCTTGTTTGAGTCAAAAACATCAAAACATTTAACATAGTGCTTGTGGGAGTCAAAAACAACTCCTAGATTCTTCACTTAGGAAGAGGCAGGCACATTCACAGGTCCAATGTTGACTGAGAATTCTGTCATTTGTTTCTGCAAGTGCTTTAGGCCGGCAATGAATACTTCCGTTTTGTTGTCATTTAGTTTGAGAAAGTTCATTCTCATCCAGGTTCTAATGTCACTGATGCAGGTTTCCAGCTTTGTTATCTTGTCCTGAAGTGATACAATCCTGCTCTGGGTGTCATCAGCAAAGCACTGGAAGTCAATGCAGTGGTTCCGGAAAACATCACCTAATGGCAACATATAGATGGTAAACAAGAGTGGTCAAAGGACTGAACCCTGTGGAACGCCATATGATGAACACCTTCCTTCTGACATGGCCTCACCAACTTTCACCGAGTTCTGTTTCTTAGATATGACTCAAGCCACTTCAATGCTGGTCCAGTGATACCAACAGTCTTCTCAAGTCGAGACAGAAGGATAGTATGGTCTGTTGTATCGATGGCTGCTGACAGATCTAGAAGAACAAGGAGTACTACTCTCTGATTGTCAAGGATGTAATTTAGCACACGAAGAAGTGCTGTTTCTGTACTGTGGTGTTCTCTGTAGGCAGACTGGAACTCTTCCATCAAGTTGTTCTTATCTAGATGTTCCTTGATTTGGATTGCTACAATCTTCTCAAGTACCTTTGATAGAAAGAGTAGGTTGGACACTGGTCTATGATTATTAATGTCATTTGGATCAAGTGAAGTTTTCTTGATGAGTGGACGGATAAGAGCCATTTTGAATGTACTTGGTATTTCAGATGCAGCCAGCGATGTATTGAACATGCCCACGAAGGTGAGATCCAATACAGATTTTAAGATCCAAGATGGGATCGGATCTAATTCACATGACTTTGATGGACTCTTCCTTATTATTATCGTGCTTTCTGATGTTGGTCTCATGGTACTAAGGCACTGCCCATTGAACGTTTTATCTGGAGTGATTGTGATTGGCTGGTTCTGTTGTAGGTTGACATTGATGTTCTCAATCTTGGTAGTAAAGAAATCGGCAAAGTGATTCGCAAGAGCCACTTCACTGTCATGATTAGGCAGAATGTCCGTCCTTTTATGTAATAGATTGTTCAACTCTTCCGCAAAATGTGAGTTAATATGTTGTGTACGAGTTTGAACTAAGAGGGCATTGTGTCTATCTCTAGCTGCCTTGTACATCTGGCGATGTATCTCCAAGTTTGTTCTTCTCCAGCATTTCTCAGCGTGTCTTTTTTCTCGCTTGGTGGATTGAACTTCATCTGTATACCAACTTATATCAGGTCGTATGTTAACAACCCTTCTCTGTACAGGTGCATGTGCGTCAAGTGTTTCTGAAAGAATTTGGTTGAGCTGATTTGTTTGATCGTTTACCGTCCCCGTTTGAGGGACTTCATTTTCAGTCCAACGTTTTTGTAGGTCACAATTGAGACAATTTAAGTCAATATTTTTTGTTTTTCTGTATTAAATCATTTTTTTCACAGGAGAGGCTCTTGGGAGGTTAAGTTCACAAAACACTGAATAATGGTCAGAGATCATATGGTTTTCCACAGTGACTGTTTTGATTTGACTGTATGCTCATCCTGTCTTGAGATGCTTAAGTCGAGTGTGTGGCCACTTCTATGGGTCGGTTCACTGATGTGCTGTTGAAGATTTAAGCTGTCCAGAACTTCTTTGAAATTGCAAGCAACGGTGCAATTTAGATCTTCCATGTGAATGTTGAAGTCTCCAACAATCATAAAATCATGGCATAGAGACAATTTTGACTCAGCAACAGACATAAATTCTTGCTGAAAATCCTTGTAAGTGGTCTGATTTTTACTCGACTTTGGGGGGCGGTAAATAACGGTGAGAGTTAGTGATTTCAATCCTCCAGAGAATGTGGCTTCAACTACTTCCATCGTTGAGTATTTCTCCATATGATTTACCTTCACAGTATATGATTTTTCATGGATTATTGCAACGCCTCCTCCAAAGCGCCGAGGCCGGTTAACGTTTATAATGTCATAATTAGGTGGAAGTATGTCTGTAATCACAGAGGTATCCTTACACTTCAGCCATGTTTCGGAAATAGCGAGTATGTCAAGACTGTGGTCTAACAAGTAATCATAGATAATAGAAGATTTGTTTCTCACAGATTGGGCACTGATCAAGCAGAATGCAAAATGTGGTCTCAGGCAGTCTGAAGTATTTTTCTTTATTTTCCTCTTCTGTCAACCACATGATCCCCTCTTGGTCACACATTTTGAGTTTATCTTTAGTGATGTAAGTTTTTTCCACACACTTTCACTTTGTTTTACCTTGCCTTGAGAATGCCACTCATTGCCCAACTAAATTTGACTGCGACCAATCATGAATCCTGAACAGTTGCACCATGAAAGAGATCATACGAAGATATGACAAGTAACATCTGTGGAAGAGAATGAGGCAGGAAGGGAGTATGGCTTTCAACCAGGATTGCAATATTCAATGGTCCAACACTGAAAGATCCAGTGGTGCTTTGAGATGAAACTAGAGCTACCTTCAGGGGGGTCCAGAGACACCTGTCTGCCTGTTGTACTGTCAGGAAAGCCTGCTTCTGCCCACTGCAGCATCTGGGTGTCATTGTTGTTGTTAACATGTGGACCTCCTCGGCGACAACATTCCTACAAAGCAGGCGATGTACATTCTATTTAACATCTTAATTGTCACTCCGAAACCTTTGAATAGTCAACTCATATACTTGCTATGAATAGGCTCTTTCCCTTCAGCAAAAACACAGCTTCAGAATAAGATGAATAACTGGATTCAAACAGACCAGAATGACCTGCTAATGCTTCATGAATGAATTTTAACGTGAACAAAATATTTTGTAATATGACTCCATTGTGAGATCAAATAATGCACTTTGCAAACAATAAACAACCCTTATGCAAGGCTCCTCATTCTGAACTCTTCACTCATCATTTTGTGAAGAGTTCTTAAACAGTGGACTTAGTCTGCAGAAACTTACTGCTAGTGCCTCTAGAACAGCCTTGCGATACATCTTGCTCTTGAAGTTGCCCACTTTGGCCTTGTAGTTCTCAGAGAAAGATATGATCTTGTCATGAGACACCTGCAAGAAACCATACTTTTTTAACATACTTTTTACTTGTGAAGGAAGGATTGGTGTCTTGTGTACAATGTGTGGACTAAAAATATGTTGCTATGAGTATGTAATTTTTGTATAAAATTGATATTTTACACTTCTCATCATTCGAGTTACAGTTTTGGTCAAACAGAGCACCTGGGTATCATTTCACTCAAATATTCAGCAAATTCTATAATATCTCCACTTGTATTGTAATCACAATTTCCGACCTTTTGAACTGAATATCTTTTACCTTCTTCTGTAACTACAAGTACAAATCAACTCTATAGCCCTTTGCAATATAATGGGGCATATATTTACACATGAAATAATTTAAGAATTTTGCCACACAAGACCTTGCTATGTTGATAATATAAACAGTTATCATAAGTATCGATACAGACACACTAGGTCACTGGGAAGGCTGACAAGCATCAGAGGCTGAGCGGTTCAGATCACACAGACTTGTTTATTTGCAATGTGGGGCTTTATCTTAAAAGTGCATGTTAAAATCATTGACCTCACACTAGAAGTTTCAAAGGCAAGATGCTAACATGGTTACTTACCTGAGACACTTTGTGATCACCAAACCAGTACACCCATGATGAGGAAGACTTCTGAGACTGGAGGTAAATGAGTGTTCCCTTGACAATGGTTCCTGGCCACCATCGCTCACCACACAATCGAGCCCATACAAGCTTGCCATAATTAGGCTCCTAGGTCAGAAACAGTCAAATCTCATCTCAACACAAGAAGACACAGTCATCAATATCCCCCGCATTATCTCCAATTTCAGTCGAAGTCAAACTTGTTGCCATGGAAATGCCAAAAATATTTTATTCAGACCAACCATTATTAGCATCGATCTACATAACTGGGATATAATGACATGTAGCAATCCTGACAGCGTGCCAGACCACCCAATCCCATTAGTTGCCTCTTACAACAAGCATGGGTTGTTGAAGACATATTTTAAACCGGACTAAATGGCAACAATACAAAAAAAATAAATAAATAAATAAATAAAAAATAAAAGTAATAAATAAATATGGATACATGACAAAAGAAAGGTACTTCTCGAGACTAAACAAAGACTAACGGATTACTTATAGCATAAATTGGACATAAAATGTCCTTACTTTACGCAAAGATTAAGGTTTCTGTGGTTGCACTACCATCCTGTGAAGTCCAGTTGTGTGCACATTTATTGTTACACACCACAGGCCACAAAATTCTAGCAAAATGTACTCAATACATAAATATTCTTGCTTGGACGAGACAATCCAAGGGTGGACTTCTTGAAAATCAAAGCAGCTTGGCATGATGACACTTAACTACTTTGTCAGTCAGCCTGATCACCTGATCATGTTCTTTGCCTTAAATTATTGGGTGCTGAGACCAATTCCTACCCTGTCTTCTCAAGGGGAATGCACAACAAACACTTACAACTTCAACAGCTTGTGCCAGCTCCTCATCAGTCTCCAGCACCACTGCCTCTGGACCCTTGTTCTTCGGACTGTCATTGCACTTCCTATTGGACAAGTCCTGGTTGCTGCCTTTACTGTTGCTATGACGTTTCTTCGGGGGAGTTCGGTCTTTGGATACTTTCTTTGTATCATCTTTTTGTTTCATCCTATGAAGAGTTATGTAATTTATCAACACACTGCCTGCAAGGAGTTATGCTGAAATTCAAAATGGTAAGTAAAATATACATTTACATCTACAAATTACATTCATTTCTAATGTCAATTTTGTAACTTCTGCATTTTTCGCTATATGGTGTTATGAGAGTGTATTTTCTGTAAATTGTATTATTGATTAAGTGATAATTATTGTTGGAACATGATGTTTTGAGCGATTGTCATTATGGGTCACATTTCGTATCCTAAATATTCAGTCCTCTTCGTACTTTGGCAGCAGGATTTAAGGTAGCGCTTTAGCGGTACCTCCATTTGAGTATGTGTTTTTATTAGTTGTGCATGCTTCCAGGAGATTACATGAAGGTTCAAAGTTAATGGCTATAGTCGTATCGTGCCTATCTGCCTGCCTCTCCGTCAACGCTTGACCTACATAACCACTGCCTGACCGCTCAGTGTAACATTCATTATAAATGTTTCTCATTCTCAAACCAAGACTTCGGTGAGTTGATATTATATCTGTGATCCATTACTTCAGATTTGAGCCAGTTGCATTGTACATGAAACCTCTACTGTGTATCTTTGTATCTTGCTCTTGTTTGCTGAATATATATTACCGGAAATTTTAAGCTTGTCAGAGTTATATTTTGCTGGTTCTGAGGGGATTTCTCATACCTTTGTCACAGCAAATTATTCACAGTAACAATGGACTTAACATTAAAAGCAATTGCTGATGTCAATACAATGTTTCATAATCATTAGAAACATGGACTCATCTCAATAAATGACCAATCGTTTGCTTTGGCAACCAGTCAGAAATTTTGTAAAATCCTGACAACCAAAAAGCACCAGTTCAGGTTTGGGCCTCAACAAATGACCATCTAAGTATTTATGCGAGTGAGTGAGTTTAGTTTTATGCCTCACTTGCCAATATTCCAACTACAAGGCGGCGGTCTGTAAATAAGCAAGTCTGGACCACACAATCCAGTAATGAGAATAAGAATCCATCAATGCAACTAGGATACAAAGACATATGTCAACCAAGTCAGCGATTCAGATAACCAGATTCCATTAGTTGCCACCTACGACATGCATGGGTTACTGAAGACACAAAACATGACAAATGGACAGATCGAGTCTTGATTTTTTTATCCCCAGGCAAAATATGACTTGTATGTGAACAAATATAAAGTCAAAGAAGTTTGTTTAGGACCAGATACAGCACCTTACAAATGACAAAGTTCTTCACAAGTATTTCTTGTTTTCAATTAATTACAACTTAGAGGTACACATGTTGACATTTGAAAAAGAGTCTTTTCCAGTGATGTTGCCTCTGGTTGCGATGGAAATGTCCAAGATGGCCATCGCAAGCCTGAAAAAGATGAAAACTAAGGAAAGTTATTCTCTAAAATTAAGATAGATATCTATGACATGTCAACTTTACAACATAGCTGGTGGGGTGTAGGGTGCAATGACAGATTTATTTTAAAAAAATGACTGTCATTAATTTTTTAATTTTTTTTTTTAAATTTCAAACTTTTTTTGCTGATTTTCAATAACATTTTATTGTATTTTTTTAGAAGCATCAGGCAACAAAAACGAAAAAGTCTCTCTGTTTTTGCATAAAGTTGCCCATATGTAAACAAAATTTCATTCAATTCGGGTCAATAATAGCTGAGAACAATGTTCAAGAAGATCGAAAATGATGTTCATGGAGAAAATAGGAAAATAAGTTTGGTTATGTTTTTTCTACTTCAGTGCCAGATAAACACATGCTTAAGCATTTCTTTAGCATTCTGTGTCTTGCCCATTGTTATCCTCTTAAGGAGGTTTTCATCAGACATTCTTTGATACACAGGTAGCATCTGCTCAGCAATACGCACATCAAGGTAATATTTGATGTGGTCTTCATGAGAAGGAGCCTCTTGATCATGGGCAAGTGCTCTATTGTAAAACTACCAGCTGGAAGGGCCATTGGGTCACCTACTGTGCTAAGGAGCATCACCAGTAGACATACAGTAAAACAAACTAGCCCCGATGACATTCCTCGTACCATCGATGTTACCAACATTGTTAGTGATGGCAAAGCAGTAATAATATAGCAGTTTCAAAGCTTGTTATTTTGTCAGCTTCCCTTTGCCTCTACCACCCAATCTAAACTCTTTTGACAAATGCCCATCCTTTAATGAGCATGATTAATAGTCTCCCTTGTCAATGCTTATGTCTGGTCCATAAGTCTGAAGGTCTAAGTGTCCTGTCCCAGACTGGTGATGAAGGTACATCCATGACAGTATTTTGACAGGACTTCATAATCAATCACAAGACCTGTCAAAACATCAATGACAGCTCCAACACCGTAATTGGAAGTGTGGTCTCACTTCTGCCCTGAGTGGTCATAACTGACAGTTAAGTCCAATGGTACATCATCTAATACAGTCTGTTGTTCACCATGAGCTTGTTTGATAATTTCAACACTCTCAGTCAAAACATCCTCAGTATTTTCAATAACAACTTTGGAAAGAATTTCTTGCTTGTGTTGAAATATCTTACCATGGAGACCTTCCATTCCAAAAACCAAAATAAATGTTTCATTGCAGCATGACCAAGTCCTATCTCTGACAAAGAGAGCCTGAACATGTCTTTCACTTGAGTGGGGTTGATACCTGCTTGCTTACCAGACCCTGGCGAGGGGTAGTGGAAACACACATCTGACATGTTTGACAAGTCAACATAATATTTATGGCAAATCCAAACCTATCAAAATGTCACTCTTTTCAAACTTCAAAGAGGGACACTCATTTTCTTGAAAGCATAAATTCAGTCATGAGATCGGGTGTTTTCAGAAGTTTTCAACTTTGCAAGTTTAATGTCACCGCGTGAATTCAATGAAAACAGTTTCTCACCTTCATTATCTCCAAGAACATGTCTTCAACAGCATGGTCCCCAAATCATCCAAAATGTCCAGGCTGTCAGAATCTTTCTCCAGGTAGATCGGGCTGTAACACTTGTCTGATCACTGACAGCTCATTTCAAATGTGCCTGCCACAACTGACTTGCCATGACCTGTTTTTTGTTTTTTAACAATTCCACAATTTTCATTCAAGAATATGTCAAAAATACTGTTTACCTGTCAGTCTCTTCACTAGGCAGGCGCCATCTTGCATACCTACTGGGATAGGCCAAAGTTTTGTTGCTAAGCCAAATGGTGCATTTGTGGGATATGTTTTACCATATAAGGATTGAGTGGAGATTGCAGAATGTTGCACTGTGAGATATTTCACTTTGCATAATGTTGCACTGTTCGATACTTCACCATACAAGGAAGTTTTCATACAGAATCACTACCATGGGAAACTGATATCCCTACATAGAATATCTATATATAGATTGTTTTTGAACAGCAACAGAGTGGAGACAACGAGCTTTCTCCTGATGTATAACATGAATGGGTTTGTCAGTGTTTGGTGGGTGTGAAAATTGGGATTTTCTGGGTTTGCTTACAAACATATTTCAATATCACACACAGGCTGATGTTTGTACTGGTTTATATTAATCAAAATGACTTTACATAAAAAAGTGTTGCACTATGAAGTACGTGTTGAATATGCAAAAAAATGTCAAAATCTCGATTTAAATATTTTGAAGCAAAATTGTCAATATAAGGTGCTATGTGTGGCATTAACCATTAAGCACTGTAATGGTGGCACAAGAGGCTAACAGTTCATGTGTGTTTTGTTCAGGCTGTGTGTTGAAACACAAAATGTTCATCTGAAACGATGTCTAACAGTTGTGCTGTTCCCAAACCATTAACCTATTGATTTGCTCAAACCTCAGACCTACTTCACACAAAAGAAATCTACTACCTACTCTGAAGGTGTTTTATTATTGATGGACGAGTCATAAGGTCTCTTGTCTTCATTTGTTTCGGGGACTTCCGCTGCTTCCTTTGTCTGCAGATCTGAGTCACTGGAGTTACTTCCCTTCTTCTCTGTCGACCTGGGCCGCGACACCATCCCCACTGTCTTCATTGCGTTCTGGCCCACCTGGAATCGCTCAGTCTTTGCAGGGTGCTGTCGCAGGCTTTCCTCCCACCCACTGCGCCCACGCTGACAAAGCTGGAACAATCCCTTGCAGCAGAAAATATAAGTAGGTTTGATACACACCACATAAGGTTATCGTGCCCTGAAGAATGAGTGAGTCAGTATGAGTTTAGCAATATCATAGTTGGGGACATCAGAAATGGTCATCACTCATTGTACCCATGAGTAGAAATGAACCTGGGACTTCAATCTGACAAGCAGATAATTCACCCATTAAGCTACCCCATTACCCCTATCAAGCTGTAGAAGCAATCACGTTCCAACACTGGTAATAAGTACAGTCTTGAAGTAATTTTTGATCAGAGAACAGAAAATGACCAAATAACCAAAGCATAGACAAGATGTAACATGTGAGTTGGGTAATACAGTAATCCCTAGCCATGACGTGGGTCTTTGGGTCCACGGATGACCCCCTTGCTTTAACGGATATGCATGTTATAGTACCTATTACATAACGTGGAACAAAGGCCAAGTAAAAATGTACTTTCCAAATACACAACAAAACTGCTATTTCTTGTATTGTGCCTAGTCAAAACTGTATCTTATTGTTGAAAGTGAAAAGAAACAAACTTTGAACATGAAACCATGAAATCCCACTTGAAGATGATTTTTAAGGACAAATTAGAACATTTTCCAAGTCTGAACTTAAAGACTTCTCTTGACATCAAGAATAGTCATCTGACAGAAACATGAACATTATCTGGAGGACTGATAACAATCTTCTCAACATATCATTGATCAGAAATATTGATTCTTTAACACTGACAAAACTATCTTGAACCTAAAAGCAATTATCCTTTCACACAAAGCTTTACTAACTGCTACAATATTTAGAAATTCAGGGTGATTGATATGGGCCTCGGATTCCTATTTTCCACATTGACATTAACTAAATCTTATCACAAGAATGCCTAAATCTCCTAACACAAACAAAATGCACTACTCCTTTGAGGCAGATTATAGAGTCTGTTAGCATCATGTACCTTCTTTATATTTTTTACTTTACGATGAAGGCCACCTTCTTCTTCTGAGCTACTGCTACTGTACTGCACTACTCCCATGCCGGTTGCAGTATTCAAATTTATTGTTGGTATCTTTGGAGGCACTGTGGTGATAGGACTGGAGCAAAGAGGTCTGTCCATCTTGTTGGCAACTTCTTCCTGCAGAGCACATCTGTCATCATCCCCAGGTACTGAATCCATGGTCAGTCTATCAGACGTATCGTCAAGAACGTTCAAAGACAGACGGTCAATGTCCGAAAAAGTTTCGTCAATAGTGTGATCTTTAACATTCTGGCCTTTCTCTTGGCTTCTTTGATCTCTCCATTCACCATCAAAGCTGTCCTGACAAGTCCCCATGGTACAACACTCATCCACATTTTTGGCCATGGATAAATTAAGTACAGGCTGCGATTCAGGTTTCCTTTCATGACTTTCCAAGTTTCTGAGGTGAGTTTCTGCTAGAAGCAATTCATCCTCTGAACAACATCTATCAGTGCTGTTTTGGTTAGTTTCACTTTCTGTTGCATTCCCCTCAATGATAGGTGTGTTTTTGACAAGACTGACAGTATTACAAGATGATACTGACACATCAGGTGAGTTTTCATTCCAGCTAAAGCATTCATCCAACTGATCTGAGAGTTTACATGGATTGAAAACAGATTTTCTTTTCTTCCATGCTTCTTGCTTTTTAACCATTTGCTTTCGCTTTTTCGTCATAGATTGATGAGCATGGCAACTATGAGCAGACACTGAGAATCCTTGTCCTTTACATCTTGAGTTACTGCCCTCTGTCCTTAGGGGACTCTGTAAACCAGTGTGTTCTGTCTGGCTATTTGCCAAATCGTCTGACTGAGTTGAAGTTGAGGGCGAGACTAATTGTGGCAATAGAGACTCTGCAGATGCGCTGAATGTCTCTGCTTCCTCAACCTCTCCTGCAGATACAGAGCATGTTTCGCTTGTGCACTTCGTAGTGAATAGCTCTTTAGTGTTAAAACGTGGTATGTCCATTTTCGCCTCACGTGATTTTGATGCTAACTCCTGGTTGCTGTGACAGGAAGTTGATGATTCTGCTTCACTCGTATTGTCATCCATTTGTACTACTGAAGAACTACAGTATTTGGACTTCAGGCTATGAGATGAAATGTCGCTGTTATCACAACATACTTCAAAGACTGTTTGTTTATGCTGAATCTCCTGATTGAGTCTTGCAGGACTTGTACCTGACTTCAGAGACTGTCTTCTTCTTTTTGACACAGATGAAGCTTGAAATTTTGAACATTCCATGTCCCTATCAGTAGCAGGTTTCCTTGTTAGCAATTGTTGGTTCAGAGAGGTATGATCAATATTTGTAACTCTTCTTCTTTTGGTCCTTGCTTTCTGTCTTGCTCGTACATACGTAGGTCTCTCCTCTATGGGAGAAAGGTCAAGAACAGGCTGGGTCAGTTTTGAGGCAGGTTGGTCCACTGTTATAGTATCAGGCCCAAAATGTGAAGTGGAAGACAAGTATGAATCAAGGTCACATGGCAATATTTGTCTCACAGTGGACACATGTTCTTTTGTCCCTATATGCGTCTTGTTTTCTCCTGATCCTGCAGGTCTGTCATCAGTGGACATATTTTCTCCTGATCCTGTAGGTCTGTCATCAGTGGACATATTTTCTCCTGATCCTGTGGATTTTTTGTCAGTATCCTTGTTGTTCCTCAATCCTATGGATCCTCTGTCAGTGTTTGCTCCTGAACCTGTAGGTCTGTCAGTGTTTTCTGAATGGTGCCAGACATCAGAAACCAAGTTGTTTGATTTGGATGAATGACTCACATTGGATACATATTTTGATCCTGAAGACTGTTTGTCTTTTTCAAGTTCTGAAACAACTAAATTTGACAAATGACTACTCTCACACCCACCTAAATCTTTATCTGAACATACTTCTCTGAGCCCATTTTCCAAAATAAATCTTCTATTTGACTCCACATCAACACAAACCTGAAAGTCTGCTGACATGTTGTCAAAATGAACTTGTACACCTGCATCAGCAACAGGAACCCTTCCCCTGTTCCGCAGAATTCGAGCTGGTTCACGAGCTGAAATGTCAGTCTCAGGAAAGCTATCCTCACCATAACCTCGATGTGATATATGTGCAATAAGCATTCCGCTTGATGAAGATTGTGATGAAACATCTACATGAAGATGCCTCTTAACTGACTGATCAGTAGACACACAAGGAGATTCCTTATGTTTTCCACTGCTTTTACTATATGTTTCAGACACTGTTGAGATCTTTGGTAATTGTTGGTAAGATTCTGAACACCTGACATTCTTATTCAGAGCCTTTGTAATAGTTTTTGATCTTCTTGAACTCCTCTTGTGTTGTACTTTTGCACTCGACATTGCTTTTTCCTTAAACTGTTTCTTTTGCTTTGACAAAGAAACAGTCTTAAACTTTCCATGCTGTCTGGTAGTGACTGATACTGAATCTGTTTCCATGTCTAGCCCTGCACCTGATGGCAAGGATTCTTTCTCCACACCTACATCTCTGTCATCTGAACTCCTCTTTCCAGACACAGCACCTGAAGTCTTAGAATGAACATGGACACTAGTGTTGCAATTTGACCCAGAGCTGGAACTTAAGGATGACCTTGCCTCTGACTTCCCATGTCTGACATGTCTGAGTCTTTGCACATACTCCTTGTAGGTGTCATTGAAGGTCATGATGCTTTGGGCAGATGTCAGGCTGGTGGAGCCAGTGCTCAACTTTCCTTTATTACCAGTGATACATCTCTGCTGGCCATGGAGCTGTTGATGTTCTGTTACTATGTCCCCTCTCACTTTCTCACATTTATGAGGCTGGCTAGATGCTCCACTGTGACCCATAGAACTATCTTCCCTCTCTCTCAGACTGTGTATTGTTATGTTAAACACATCATCTAAAAAATAAAACATCAGGGCATGTCTAACAATGTGGTTTGATAGCATTTACATCTAGGACAAAATAAATGTATAATTCCTAACATCAGTAATATTTTCATGAAGGAAAACAAGCTCTTGTAACTACTATGTCCACTACATCCATATCAAGTTTTGTAACAGAATTTACAATCTCTCTATGAAATGATGATTCTAAACAATGTAATCATATACATATCTTGCTTTCTATATGCAATATCATTGGCCGGTCATTTCGGAGACCAGAGAACAAGTTAAGGGGAATGGTGGATGAGATATTTTCACTCTTGTTGGGTAACACAACACACAATGTTTTCTCAGGTTAAGGGAGAGCAAAGGAAATTGTATGGAGTCAGGATAGGGAAAAGTCAATTCTTTTCATGTACTGTACATGTCAGAATAATCTCGAAAAGTCTCTTAGTGACAAATCAGAACTTGGCATTAAAAAACAGTTCATGTGAACTGTACAAAACTTTCTGATTAGATAAGCGAGACCAATGACAAAGCAGAAAGCATGGTAAATCCCTACTCAGCAGATGGAATAGGCATGACCAATCAGAATATGCATGGCTCGATTTAATAGATGTTAACCTACCTAGTAAAAACTAGGTTGCGCTTTGTAATATCGGGTTGAACCAGTGCAAGTCACACAACACTAAAAGGAGCCCTGATGTGGAACAGTTGTCTCTGTTCCGATTGCCAATTATGACATGAAACATGGTGGAAGAGGTATCCATTATTAGTGGAACAAAAATGGCAAACGTACTTTTGAATTGGTCTTGTATTAAAATTAGAAAGAAAATAATTTGTTGATCATTTCTTAGAGAAACAAAGATTGCACACTCTCACGTTACTAGTTATCATAGTGAAGAAAACCCCATCAGTATTGTAAACAATAAAGTCACCTGGTCTTCTTACCTGTCTTCAAGCTGAAAAATATTTCATTAACATCTGAACATTTGACAACTAAAGTTGGTTCTCTCCAAATGTGATGTCAAATATTTTGTATAGTCTTACGCACCCAACAGCAAATACAATATATCAAATTCAATTACCTCTTTAAAAACAATGGTTGGGTAATGACCACAGAAAGGTTCATATTGCCTCATTTAACCAAAGTATAATCTGTGAAACCTTCATGTATGACAAACCACTGAATAAGCTCATGCAGTGAAAGCTGTCAAAACAGACAGTCGTCTAATCTGACATGCTCTTAATACTGGTACTAGAATTTGTTCCCGGCAGTACCTAGTTAATATATGACAATTTACATGCCCTCTAATCAGGTGTCAGTCTATTCTGTATTTTGGCACAACAATGTTCCAGTTGACTGTACAGTAATTAACGCTGTCTAAACCAGCTTATTTAAATTGCCTGATAAAAGGAGTATGGATACAGATTAGGCCTCAGAAGGTAAGGTAAATTGGTGAGCGACACATTTCACTTGTTGCTCACTGTGTCAAGATGGCTAGACCAGTCAAGTTGGCTACCTTGGAATTAACTCTTGATACAGAAAATCCAGTTGATAAAAGATTTTGATGCAATTCCTCGGCCTACTCCTGATCTTGCATGTAAGTACCAAACTAGCAGGCAAACAGTTTTGGACATTCTGAAAATGCATCAAGTGATCATTCTCAGGTTGAAAAGGAAAAAGTTCTCTAAACTGGCATGCCCTCTATATCTGCATCTCTTGCTGGTCCCAATAAATCCTGGTTTAGAGGGCTTCCACTGTATTGTGTCTCAAACATAATGGCCTGAAACAAGTATCGTATATGACAGTAGATACGTCAAGTTTTGAGGTCACCAAAATGTACGTAGTTTGCAGAATGGGATCAGATTTCAAGTTTCATTACAAGATACTGTAACACAGTATCAACTTGTAGAATTCAACATAGATTTGTTGCTACTCTATTTCTGATAACTAATCACAAAAAAATAATAAATGAATGGTGGTTGGGTGGGTGTGTTTTTCAGCTTATGCATGAAACATTTCATTTTGATTTCAGTGATCCAGTTTGGACCTCAGCTTATCCACAAGGTCTGGCTGTTTACTGTCATATATGGTACTATTTTGCGCAGCATAGCAAATGGCAAAAGCAGAGATACCTCACAAAGATTTTATCAGTATACGTAGGTACTGTTTGCCAATTTGTTGAAACAATGCTCACGGAACTCTTGTACCTTGTCTATAGGTGATTTTTCGAGGTGAAAATCTCTGCTTCCGCTGGCTTTTCTGAATTTTTATCTTTGGCTTGCCCATGTTCCAGTGGTATCTACAGCACACAAATATGGTCAATTAGAACTCAGATAATTAACAATAAGTAACAGGGAATAAGACATACTTCGTCTAACATGCAGATTTTAATACTGTCTACAGTTTGGTGTCTGAGCGTCTTCACATACAAACTAGTGCCATGTACTGGAGTATAGTCTGGCAGAAAATGTTTCAGGACGGTGTTTGGTAACTTGAAATATAAGTGCTATCTGTTTCCAATTTGGTATGAAGCTTTATGATTCTTCTACCATAAAAATTTTAACTGTCATAATTTATCACTCGATAATAAGAAAGTTGTCTTTAAGAGCTGTCATTATTTCAAGTAACCACAACAACATTTCTCATGTCAAGGGTGTTGAGCTACTTACCGAAACAGCGACAGGTCACATGTCAGATTCTTACATTTTGCTCGGCAGATCATGTCACATGACTTAAAGCATGTGCATTTCATGAACTGCATTCACATCTACACATAGAGAAATGTCCACATCCAATTTGTCGGCTGACACAAAAAACATTATTAGAGAAATCTATAATTATTTCAAACGAGAAAGTGAAAGGGGCCGTCCATCTGCAGATCCTGAAAGGTATTTCAAACGGACCCAACATGCCTTGGATCTCACAAAAGGGCGTGCTGAGTGGAATTATCCATAATGAAATTTGGTTACAAATATAAAAGTGTTCAGGGGATAAAACTTGCCATGTGTGAAAATCAAGAATAAATTACTTGAGAACAGTTAGAAAAAGATGGTTACAAACCAATGTATCTAGACGAGGCATGGGTAAATGCCTCCCATACAGCATCTTACCAATGGCAGCATCCTAACAGACAGGAGCCGAAGCGGAAGCTGCTCACATGAAGGATTTCTGCCTGGGTGTGACTTGGTATTTAAATCTAAGTCCACCGACGGGAGAGACTGTCACATGGAAATGAACGGGGCTGTTTTTACACAGTATGTAGAAGAACAACTGACCACAGCCCTTCCAGAAAAGTCCTTGATAGTCATAGACAATGCTCCATACCACAGTGTCCAACATCCAATTGTCGTAGAGCAAAGATCATTGAATGGCTTGACAGAAACAACATTGTAAGACCTGACAAAGCAACAAAACCAGTGTTGTAGTAGCTTGTGTTACAGCACAAACCACCATCTTCCTATGCCATCGACAATATGTTGAAGAACGCTGGTCACGAGGGTCTACGACTAATGCCATACCATTGCAATTTGAATCCAAATGAAATGATATGGGGGGATATCAAGGGCAAGGTATCACACTACAACATGACATTTAAGTTATCTGACTTTGAAAAAATTGTTCACACGACAATATCAGTTGGTGGGAAGCCTGTGGTGTCAAACATGTATTGGCAGTTGAAAATGAGTACTGGAAACTAGATGGTATTAGAGAAAAGACCATCCCTCCAATCTTAATACATCTTGGAGATGAATCAGATACTGACCTGTCTGAAGAAGAGATGCTTTGTGATTGAAAAATCTTGAAAAATTTGAGGAAAACAGGTAAGTGATCAACCCCCAAAATACAAATCAATGACCCACTTCAGTAATGTGTAGATGCATAGTTTCACAGAAATAAGATTAATGGACTGTGAATAATGCCTAAAAAATAAACCTGTCCCCTAACTACTTCCAAGTTCAAAATATTTTCATGGAATCTAAACAATCAAAATTCTCCGTTATTTACATGTGCATGAAGAAACATCACAATAGCAATTTGAAAACAACATATAAATTATGTGATATATTTCATTTTGAGATGACCCCTTCTGCCCTACACCAGTACTGACACCGTTAACTAACGCAAAATGCACATGCTTGAAGTCACGTGACATGACCTGCCGAGCAGAATGTAAGAATGTGACATGTGACCTGCCTATTTGCATGACCAGGTCGCTGTTCCAGTAAGTAGCTCAACACCCTTGACATGTGAGGTGGTGTTGTGACTTGAAATAATGACAGCTCTTATAGACAACTTTCTTATTATTGAGTGATGACCTATGACAATTAAAATCCTCAATGGTAGAAGAATTATAAAGCCTCATACCAAATTGGAAACGGACAGCACTCATAGTTTTAAAGTAAAATTACCAAACACCATCCTGAAACATTTTCTGCCAGACTATACAAGCAACACATTTAAATACAATGGAAAATGAACATGTGTATATTGCCGACAGAGGGACTGATGATGTGTTCATTCCAGGCGAGTTATTATAAGGGTAACGCTATTTTTCAGGGCACTATCATTTGCAAGAGCCCTCGGTAGTTTTAACTGCCCTCCTTCGTTATTATAGCTAAAATGAATAGAATTTTTGATAAAATAAGAATAAAAACAGCGCCATCTTTTTAGAAGCATTTACTGCCAACAACAAACAACAGAGGTCACTGACACACACTTTACAAATATACCAGCCGCCATTGTTTTCAGTAATCAACAACATTAGACTTCAAGTCGATATTTTCATTGCTGTATGTTGTCATTTATGGTACAATTGTTATGCTTGGCACAGGCACATGTGATGAATGTGAGCCAGATATATGGTCAAGAATGAACCCAAGTTCAAACGAGCCGTAGGTGATTGAACTTCAACAGCTGAGCTACTTATGATGTCACCTAACAACGGGCTTGATAATGGCCCGTCGTCAAGCATTTTGCAGGCATTATCAAGTTACTGTGTCATTTCTGATAACGTGCAATAGTCTTAATGATAATTCTATCCATTTTGGCCATAAACATGGATTGAATGTAGCAGGGCATGGAGTTATCCCACAGATGACATCCAGCTTGCTAAGGAACTTAACCTCTTTGGTCATGTGGACGAAGCATAGGGGCAATAAAATTTCCCATCCCCATCAGGCCCCCCATCTCAAATGTAAACAAACGCAGCCCACTCGCGAAACAATTGCAGCGATATCGGTAGTTTAGTGGTAATAACAGAAACACATCGGCCCTATCGGAAGCAATGTCGGTAATACTGGAAACACGATCGGCCATCTTCGGAGATTTTTCGGTCGCGAGCGGAAACTCACGCAGCAAAACATGGCGTCGTTGGAAGAAGCACCCGTCTCGGTGAGATTTGTTTTTAGTTCCTACTATTACATTTTCATACTTATCCATCTTTGACCACCCGTGTTGAATGCGTTTAGGTATGAGGTGTTGTCGGGACAATAGCTTATGTTTTTAGGAAAAGATTGTCACTGCAGAAGAGTGTCACAAGTCATGCCCCTGGAGATTGTTTACATCTGAACATCGAAGTCGTGCCGATGATTACGAACATCATGAACGTGCACCATGAAGAAGTTTATGAGCCATAATTTTTCTTGTTACGAAGTGCAATTGACAAATTTAAACACATTTTACAAAAAAATGATGTTATATCTGGCGCACGTTCGTAATCATCGGCACGACTTCGATGTTCAGATGTAAACAAACTACAGGGGCATGACTTGTGACGCTCTCCTAGAGTGACTATCTTTTCCTAAAAACATAAGCTATTGCCCCGACAACACCTCATACCTAAACGCATTCAACACGGGTGGTCAAAGATGGATAAGTATAAAAATGTAATAGTAGAAACTAAAAACAAATCTCACCGAGACGGGTGCTTCTTCCAACGACGCCATGTTTTGCTGCGTGAGTTTCCGCTCGCGACCGAAAAATCTCCGGAGATGGCCGATCGTGTTTCCAGTATTACCGACATTGCTTCCGATAGGGCCGATGTATTTCTGTTATTACCGCTAAATTACCGATATCGCTGCAATTGTTTCGCGAGTGGGCTGCGTTTGTTTACATTTGAGATGCAATTCCTTCAAATTTGCTGTAATTCCTTCAGTTACTTAGGGGGGCCTGCCCATGCTAGGATTCAAGCCACGGACCTTTTGATCCTAAGCTGACCAAAGAGGTTAACCCCGTTACCACACTGACAAGGTATGGATGTCATCTGTGGGATGACTCCATACACTCCTACATATACAAAAGAGGCAATGATTTCTGAAGGTCAACATGAGGGGGTTGGATTCCATGTGGGATTGCCTTTATGTGGTATATGTATACAGGATAATTTCAGAAACCCACCTTGATAAGATGAACAAGACAATAGACTTTCGTTTTTACTAGTCTATGCCTGATATACAGAAACGTTTGGGCAAGAAACAGTTTAAAAGCAAGTGTAACATATGACAAATGACACTTGAATTTTATTGCTTGTTTATTTGCTTGTTTGAACCCGTGGGGTAGGATAGGCCTTCAGCAACCCATGCTTGCCATAAAAGGCGACTATGCTTGTCGTAAGAGGCGATTAAAGTGATTAGGTGGGCAGGCTTCCTGACTTGGTTGTCACATGTCATCATATCCCAACTGTTTAGCTTGATGCTCATGTTGTTGATCACTGGATTGTCTGGTCCAGACTCGATTATTTACAGACAATCACCATATAGCTGGAATATTGCTGAGTGCAGTGTAAAACTAAACTCACTCAATCACTCATTTGCTTGTTTGACAGGGGAGGGGGGGCATAAAATCACTCCAAGGGGTGATAACTCTGACAGTAAATTTACTGTTAGCTACCTACGGGGTTTACACATGCCACTGCAGGAGCATTGCCATTTTGGTCAGAATATAGGACTGAACAAGACTTTACGTGTCATTTGTCTTTTCAGGTAATTATACAACGTAATGTAATTTGTATTCATGTGGGAAGTCTAAGATAGTGTGTAAATAGTAAGTGACAGAGTGGCTGATTTTGCGGACACCATCACCTTTAATGACCTTGTCAGTAATTTATTAGAAAAAAACAGGAAAGTAGGTTTGATATGATTAAGGAACATGAAGGATTGTAAGTTTCATTGATCTATTGGTTGTTTTAACAGTGTTTATGAATGGAGTTTCCAAGTAACAGGACATGGGATACTGAAAGCTTCAGATGTCTGTTTGACCTACTGAAAATTCACAGGACCCACAGAATAAAATGAAACGCACATTTAAGATTTAACATTTCTCAAAATTTGCATTGAAATTATTAACATTATATAATGACAAACATTATAAAAAATAAACATATAAACAGTGCACGTGTCACATGCCACAAATACCAACTTCAGACAAAGTCATTGTAATATATTCAGTCAGACACTGGGGCCAGCAGGTTAGGAACTTCTGACCATTGGCAAATCTGCCAGATTTGACAGAGGGTCAGACACTATTCGTGAACACTGTTCTAACGAGTAAAATACTTGCAAATCCGAAGCAGATAGTCTGGATTGAGTTATCTCCCCTTCCACAAGGTACAGTAAAATCCAAGATGGCAATTGATTACTCTTGCTGAATCACTTGCTGATATCGTTATAAATGAAACCCCGTTATTAAAACTGCTCATTTCGATCTTTAATTTCCTTAAATCAACCTTTTTGACAACAGTGCACAATTCTCAGCCCCAAACAAAATTTCAACCAATCAGAGCGGCGCATTTCCTTGACGTAATAGTGGGTATAGAAATGAGGGTCTGTGCAGAATTCATCTACATTTCAGGGGTTAAACTATTTCATTTACAGGTTTGTACAAACCTGAAATCGTGAAAGCTTTTGAGAAAAATGAAACCTGTATGTTCTCACAATCTACTATCATTTAGTTTTGTCTCCTGCTTTCCGCAGTTTTCGAGTTACAACCCCTGTTTTCATAGATGATTCTGTCAAAATCACTTGGTGTCGCTAGGCTGTAATCAGTGTTAGGTAGTATAAACCTACACGTTATTTGTCATCATTCACTTGATGCTCAGTTAATGAATTTATACCTGGTATAATTAGTGGTAACGCCACTTAGATTACCCGCAAAAGGCCCCCATTTGGCATTTCTTTTGTCTGGATCGATCAAAGGATTAACTGATAACACGCTGATTGATTAATTAGTTTTATGGGGATTTAAATGGGGAATTTGTCAGTAGGTAGTGTTTATGTATGTACATTTACTAATCTATACTGAATACACTCTGTCATGTCTGTGTCTACGTAAAACAACACCCTTCTTTCAAAGGATTAACCGCCAATACATTGATTGATTGCTCATTATTGGCTAACTAAATAACCTTTTAAAAAGAATAACGCACATTATGCAATTAGTTGCCAGGTGTGCTATCTTGCGTAACCAATGAAACTATACAGCAATGTGAAAAACCTGAAACGATACATCACGTTTTCGTATATTAGACTGTTAAAAGACACATCACTTGGGAAATCTGCAGATGAATTATACATCACCTGCTTTTGTGGATATTGATGGATACATTCCTCGAAGAAGGTAATAGCCTGACATTGCTCCTATAACTTTAATTTTATTATTTGCATTTTTGTTTTTAATAAGTTGTCGTAGCTTTCAACAGAATCATTGTTTTTGTCGTTAAGTGTAATGATGCAGACGACATACACTAAGGCGTGCATGCGAATTATGATTCATACAGGAAAACTATGAAATGTCTACATATTACATTCCTGTTATACATTTGCAGATCGCTTCTTTTTAAATAGTTTCAAAATGCATACAAGTATGATTATAAAATAATTAGGATTATGAGACCAAGTATAAAGAGGTATATTGACAAGTACCTACATACTGGTGAGTGAACGTTTACAAACCAAGTAAATTTAGCAAATGAAGAAATTTATCGCGCAGTATTTTCACTTCAACCCCATCCTCGCTTAGGTTATGTTACAGGTTGTGTCATGTAAACTTTTGGTAATGATTCAAATACATATATATGTAGTTTTGATTTTCTAACTTGCTGAGAACAAACCATACATATCTCATTAATTCAAATGGATTTGACTTCACAATTTTCAAAAATGGCGGCGCCCTGTCTTGGAATGAATGCTATTTAAGTTTGTTTTCACGGACTTACAAAAGGACAATTACTTTCTACTGGTAGTAAAATATGTATTTTATTGATGGACAATAGGATTTTGCATGACACTGCTTATAACATTACAATTTCACTCTTGGAAGTGAGGTGGAGGTTAATATAACATTGCTTGCAATATAAATGTCACTTCAAACCCTACCTTGCTTCCTTGGAGGAAGTCCTTATGTTAAAAGTTGTGTCATGCAAAATCCTTTTGGCCATGATTCAAATGCATATTTAACTACCAGTAAAAAGTAGTTTTGATTTTCTAACTTGATGAGAACAAATCATAATCTCAATAATTCTAACAGACATTAGCCCCTGACTTCACGATTTTCAAAAATGGCGGCGCCCTGTCTGAGGATGAATGCTATTTAAGTTTGTTTTCATCGACTTACAAAATCAAAATTACTTTCTACTGGCAGTAAAATATGTATTTTATTGATGGACATTAGGATTTTATATGACATTGCTTATAACATAACAATTTCATTCTTGGAATCAGTCAATATAAGGGGTCAATATAATATTACTTACGATAATATTGTCACTTCAACCACAACCTCGTTTCCGGGGAAGAAAGCATTGTATCCATGCAAAATCCTTTTGGTCAGCAATGTGTAGTGAGCAGTCTTGATTTTATAAACTCGATGAAACTTGAACTCCATCTTCTACCCTGGAAGTGTGGTAGGGGGCGAACCATCCAATTTAGTATATACCACAGGCTTCCACAAAGCTCATTTCGCACACACTAACAACCAATTTAAGCACAAACTACAGAGTCTGGTGGAAATCTGTGCATAGTGACACCATCACCCGACCCCAAGGAACAATTGACGGCAACACAACAATTCGGCATGTCTTTGGTGATGTCGAGAAATCAGCAAAATGACGAGTTTCCTCACACATTTTCTATACATTTAACTGGAAATCGTTCCTTCTATGACGTCACTGTAGGGCTCAGGCGACAGAGTTACGTAACCTGTCTGCGGTTTCGTTTGCGGGCGAGAGAGAAGCAGATGGCTTTTTAGCAACTTTTAAGCGCTTGGTATTAATTAACCACAAGGGGTTTTTTTTACAAAAAAAATGGTGTTTTGTTTATGACTAATCAAAAGTCTTTCATATGCAGTGATAAAAAGAGTACCAAAAAATTGAGTTTAGTGGTCCTTTAATATTTGTTAGATTGAATGAATTATAACACTTTTCAGTCAGTGTGCCTACAGAGTTGAATAATGATGTTCCTTTTATGAATTGGAATGTGTAGATTCATAACATGTAATGCTATTACCTTGAAACATCAATGTTACTCTTCATGAATTCATTATAAACCATACCATTAGTAAACAATGCTGCCAACGCTTGATCATCAAAATTCGTTAACGCCTGTATGTACATTATCTGCTGTCAGACCGATTGCAGCGCAAACTTACATTCTGCATAGTTGATTCTCTCTCACACTAAGACTTTGGTGAGTTTACTATATTATATTTTGTGACCCATTGCCTTAGATTTTGCCTCACTTGTATTGAATTTGCAATCGATATTGTGACTATTGAATTGTGACTTTGTATACCTTGCTCTCGTTGCATAATGATACAGAATTTGAACGTTTATGACTTGTCTTTGTTCTGTTTTGCCGGTTCACAGGGGATTTCTTACATCGTTAGTCATGGTAAATTCATCACCGTAACACATGCTGTTGAAATAGATTGTACTTAAGTATCAGTATTAATGTATACCATGTACCGTGTAATGTACTAATTGTGTCACAAACATGCCAGTTCAGAAGTCTTGCCATTTTGGTCAGAATACAGGACTGAACAAGACTTTACATGTCAATTGTCTTTTCAGAAAATCATCTGATATCTCTGAACCCAAGGGGTGAAACATAAGGCTTCGCGTAACTTAGCTTGGCTCAGGGGTCAAGTAAATATTGGAAAAGTAAAATGCAAATGTGACAACTACACAAGGAATATGCATATTAAGTCTGATAAACACAGCCACAATTATGTTTTCACACTCATTATAATAAAGCTCTTTGTCTCCCTGATTCCCACTGAGGATCAAAGGTTCTTTTCCTAGTGCCAGAAGAATAAGCAAAGTTTCTTACATTGGTGGGATAATCTGCATTTATAAATAATAAACAGATACCATACAATCTTGCATATTACTATTTGAACAGTTTCGTCTGTGGTAATACGAGTGAGTTAAGTTTTATGCCACACTCATCAGTATTCTAGCTATATCACGGTGTGGTCACACAATTTTAAAACCCAAGATACCTTGCAATATACTTTTTTTTTATATAGAGATGCATGGCTTTCACTGACACCAGATACTCTCTGGTTTCCTGACATCATTGGCATTTCCAAGCAAGCTTCTATGAGATGTTTCTGGATCACACTGCTTTCTTTTTAACCATCTATGCTCCTCCTTTGATACATTTAGTCTGGTGTATACCACATGCATTAGGACACATTATCCATGACAGGAACTACATGTCAGATGTTTGAAGTTCTGAAACATTGCTCTGGGTAGTTATTTGCCCTAATCTTAACTTTAAAAGTTATCAAAAAAAAAAATGATTGAGGTACCTGGAGTGTTTAATGCTTACAATTTTAAAGAAGGGCTCTTTAGATGATGTTAACTTACTTACAATAAAAACCTAGTTGGATCAGCCAAACTTAGGCTGCACTGCTGTTTTGGCAGTATGTAGAGTGAAGTACTTACAGGTTTAATGCAGAAGCATACCGACTTCAAACGACTGGCACTTGATGGAAGTTTCACTAATAACTAGCTTGCACCTTGTAATATTGGGTTGTAGTAGTGAAAAGTACCTGAACACTAAATTGAGGCCTGTAAAGGAATCTTGCACGAACCCTTGGGCCTTATATGTTTGTGACCATCTGTGACTTCATCCTTTCTAGGACCCATTAACTTACAAAAACTTATTTTCTGTGGATTCCAGTGTTTGTATCTGGATCTGAATTATCCGATCTTAAGAGAGGGTGACATTTAGAATTACTTCTAATCTACAAAGGACACTCTCACAGCAGACATGCAGCGGGAAAATTTCCAAATCCGAAGCATTGGCCATAGTCAATATGGTTCCCTCATAGGTGCCTGACTCTGATATATATTTGGAAGTATGACCTAAATATATAAGACATAGAAAGGTGTGACACTAACAATGGCGCCCCGGGTTGGTTCAGCTCGTTTTCTATTTGGTGCAGGTCTGTAGCTTGAGATTTGTTTTATTGCGGGCATATGTCCTGACTTAGTCCGAGAGTGGACGGTAAAATTTTTGAAATCTTTAAATGGAAATAAAATCAGCAGGTAAGTGATATGCAAGGTACTTTACAGAGGTCAACGGAGTATAAATTGTGCAGTTTTTTCAACGATCAAAGCTACAGAAGCATTTGTCAGACTGAAAACGAGCCGAGGCAAGCAGGGCCGCCATTGGCAGTGTCACACCTTTCTATATCTCGCATACTTAGGTCATACTTCCAAATATGTACCAGTGTCGAGCGCCTATGGGTTCCCTAATATTCCTAATGATCAGTTGACTTGATCTGCAGGTGTTAGTGATTGATAGGATTAACTGGTTGTTGTTTAACGCCAAACTCAGAAATATTCCAGCTATATGGCAGTGGTCTGTAAATATTCAAGTGTGAACCTGACAATCCAGTGATCAATATCATGAACATCGATCTACGAAACTGAGATATGATGACATGTACATCAGCTTTACTACTTCATCCCGTGAGTAGTGAGTTGTTTCTTCCCACAATATCGTATGCTGGAGATAAATTCTAACCTGGATCTCCATGGGTCCTGCCAAAGGTGGGAGAAGACTTAGGTAATGACTAAAGAGTGACTGGGAATGGCAGGTTATCTTTTCTGAGTTACATTAATGATGAAATTCGACAGCCTTCGCTCGAGAAATACATCACTAATTTAACGAGGGAAAGATCATCTGTAATTCAAAGTCAACAGGTGTTTACTCGTTTTATTACCTATATCAATTTTTTTATGTAAAAACTCTCAATGAAAACTGTAATTTCTCTCTAAGGAAATCCACAATGTGGGGAATCTCTATATCCCTATGTGTCTTACGGCTTCATTTCTAAGAATTTCTGTTACTGTTAAGCATTACCGTTATCTTAACAGGGTGTACTACGTATGACTAAATAGTCGCTTAGAAATGTGGGGTTGTTTTAACTAACTTTACTGTATAGTTTCTTAAATAGTAATATATATATATATGTGTTTTCTGTACTTAAATGCATGAACTGTGTATCATTGACTGCAAACAAAACTAAATTCAATCTAGCACTTTGTCTGGAGGTGAAATTCTTTATTTAAAAAAATTGATGAAAAAGTTTAAAATCTACAACAAAACAATGTTATCACAGTAATAAGGAATTAATCAGTATTTATAGTAGCACCAGCAATATTACATGCAATTAATACTATAGAAGTGGTTTATCACTTTGGGCTTGTTCGTGACCTTCTTTACATGAACATTTAACACGATTCAGGTTCCACTCTAATGTTTCACCAAAACAGAGCAGAAGGTATCCCCTGACCTTTGTAAACAACCACTGGTGTATGATAACTTGGATGTGAAAATAACAGTGTGATATTTGTCATTATAGCTAAAATGGATAGAATTATCATTAAAACGACCGCACCTTATCAGAAATAAGCGGGCCACTGTAACTTGATTATGCCCGCAAAATGCTTGACGACGGGCCATTATCAAGCCCGTTGTTAGGTGACGTCATAGGTAGCTCAGCTATTGAAGTTCAATCACCTACGGCTCATTTGAACTTGGCTTCATTCTTGACTATATATCTGGGTCACATTCATCACATGTGCTTGTGCCATTATGCACTTTCCTGCCTGTGCCAAGCATAACAATTGTACCATAAATGACAACATACAGCAATGAAAATATCGACTTGAAGTCTAACGTTGTTGATCACTGAAAACAATGGCGGCTTGTAGTATCAGCAAAGGTCAAGGTCGAATGTCGTCACTCTCAATAGTGACGTCGTCTGTGTTGTTCTATGATGTGTCTATATGTGCAAAATGTGTGTCAGTGACCTCCATCGTTTTGTTGTTGGCAGTAAATGCTTTTAAACTGATGCCGCTGTTTTTATTCTTATTTTATTAAAAATTCTATTCATGTAGCTATAATAACGGTAAAGCTATTTTTCAGGGCATTATCATTTGCAGAAGCCCTTGGTATTTTCAAACAGTTAATGAAAGACTTCGGGCTTCTGCAAATGATAATGCCCTGAAAAATAGCGTTACCCTTATAATACTAATTACAGTGAACTTTATATAAGGCTATAAGGTGATATACATGCAAGAGCTTGTCTGTGACGCTTGGTGAGTGATTGCTCGCCGGAAAAATTTGTATAAGACAACTGGTGTGTGACTGATTGTCTGACTAATTTTGTGTGGTGACTGATGTACATAGCAATCTGACACCACTGATTTGTGATAATTACTGTGACAGTTAGTTCATGACAAAGATTCTTCATAATGTGTTTTCATGTGTTAGCCAGTAATAATGAATGCAAACCCTCAAGTCTGCAAACCTATGACAATTACTATGGTTATCAAGGGCGTGGCATCTGACAAATATGATCAGATGCGTCAAATAAAGACGTTGGGCGAATATAACATGCACGTTTTTCTGCCTCACTAATCATGACATGTTTTTATACGTGTTTACCTTTTCCCCAAGGATGTACCCGCTGAATAAAAAGACACTCTTCCCTTGTTTTCTGTTATCACATCTCAGGCAGTGATTACGGCACAACTCTTTCTTCTTCGGTGATTGGCTGCCTGGATTTCATCGTCATGTGACGGGAAAAAAGTTCTTTTGCACACTGCGATGGGCTCCTCACAGGGATCAGTCCATGACGTAATATATTGACGGTGATGCTGAAAGTTGTTACGTATAGTTCGTCTGCTTGTCTGTGTGATATTTTGAGATACGCCAATCAGATATAAACTGTTATTTCATGAAAGGAATTACTGTCCTTGGTTTCAGGTAAATGTTTTAGAGATGTATTTCAATAACATTTTCGTGTCTGCTGGGAATGTAGCATTATCCATAATGAATATGTAATATCCCAGATACTGCCGTAGATGTGAAAATCTCCATGTCTCCGGTGTATGTTGGACCACCACATCCCATCATATCTGTAGTTGTATTCAGTGCCATTCAGGCTAGGAAGAGACTTATTTCATTGTAATGAAGTTTATATTCAAGGGACCCACTGTTTTCCTTCCAAAATGGTAAGTGGTTGGTGTCTGCTGTTAGAGTAAGGAACTTCAGTCAGTCTTAGTAAATGTTGGTAACACAATTCAATATACAGTAAACTATGTTTAAAGTGAAAAGAAAGACATGATAAAAACTGTAGGTTTTTTTGTTTTTCTGGGCATTGTGTGTTTTATTCAAAATGTGTACAGAAAGCTTTGTTATATAAACGACTAACATGAACAATTCCTTAAGGTTCAATATAACCATAGTTTACTGTTTATCACCAAGAATCAGTGCTTTGACTATTTAGATTTGCATTTGTCCATTTTCAAGACACAAGAACGGTATTTTTAAATCAGAAATAACGAGTATGTAAGTCAGGCTCGGTAGGTAAGAGCAGTGCTTCGATTTACCAACATAAGTGCCATGATTCACTGTTGCATTCTTCGTCATTCATTTAAATTCCAGGCTCCACTGATTGTGCGTTGAATCCCAGAAAAGCAAGGCCCTAATAGCTAACCATGATGGTAAAGTTGTAGGCACAAGCCATTCATTTCATGGGCTCACCTGGCTACCTCTACACAAAGCCCTCATTACCGTTGGATTTCCACTGTCATCAGACTGACATGCTGTGATATACCTAAAATATTACTCAAGATGGCACCATTCTCACTTATCCAGTGATGCCTCTTGTGATAAGAAAGCATTCAATACAGGCCTAACTCAGAAGCATTCATAAAATACCTGATTCTGCCCCATGAAACAAGTGAATATCTGAGTGGGACTGCCACATATATATCAGTCTGTCTTTAAGATGCCCTACCATTCAATAAAATACCATAACATGTTGTTTTCCTTGGCAAACATTGTTGACTGTTGTTGAATAAAGGCTCTGTTTTGGCCATGATTTTGAATGGCCTTTCAATGGATGTCAGAGGCAGTATCACCCTGATCCTGATGCACCAGTCTGTTTGTTCCATATTGGAACTTGGTACTTACTGAAGATCTCCTGTAAATAAGTACCCAAGGGAAACTGGGAAACTGTTCTGTCATCTATGTTCCTGTACATCACTGTTTACTATAGGCATACCAAGAAGCAGCCTAAATTTGTCTGATGTGTAATCGCTGACAGAAAACATCCTGTCTGGCACATTTCATTCATAATTTTTACATTAGCATAATTCTACTGCCCCATTGATTGTTCCGCCGGTGGTGCCAGTTTCTCCTCCACATGACTTTATCAAGCACAATTCAAGAAAACATCATTACTGCTTGACAATTAGCAGTGCCAGCATCCCAGTGTTCCCTTTGTTCCCCTTACTATGTTTGTTGTTTCGAACATCAGCAGGCATATCATTGTTATCTACCTGAGGGAATTTGACCTATATCATAAACTGTATGTACATAATACAATCAAATTGCCTGCTTTTGAATTTGATGCAGCAGCATTTTATGTTTTTAGATATTAATGGAATGAATGTATATGTTTTCAAAATTAAACATATTTGTACTCTGTCCTTAAAGTGTGTATGAATTCAAACTTGATCTCGTCAGTGTTATTAGGCTGGAATGATGCTAATGTGACATAAAACCTAACTCAACTCAACCCCCTGCTACATTGTTACTTACTCTCTAACATGAATAACATAGATCAAAGCAAAACGTTGCCACATTGCCATAAAGGAAATACTGCCATGAACTCTGACAAATCCCATAGCAGTTTATCAGTTCAGAGACCTCAAGCATGACATATTAAGTTCCTACAATGAACTAATAAATGTATGTCAATAATTAATGGTTTGCCAAGCTTGTTTAGGATGGCTTAAGTATAGGTGCAATGCATACACATAAGCTAGCTTATAGATACGAGATAAATTAATGTGTTTTCATCAAGTCTTTATAGTAATATATAGTGTAATCATGGCTGGTTGTAATTCGGACATGTATAGATGTTAAGAATACAATGGAGTAGAAATGTATTTAGTACCAAAAGAAAACTGGATAATCAAGACGATAACAGGTGAGAATTTTATTGATCAAAGCTTCTTTCTAATAATATTTTGGAGTAAATTCTGATTCCATCAGCAGGTGAATAAAAGACAAGGAAGCAGGTAGCTATACAAGCTACAAGCAATATTTCCAAAATATCTTCCTAATTTTAAAAAAAACTTGGAAACTTTGTATAATTTTAAATGACCAGATATTTCATGATTGTATTTTCAATAACATTTACAACCAAATCATCAAACAATATCTGTACAGGGATTTGCAAGTGAAGAGGGTCCTTTTTAAAAGTTATACGTCATGACACTGTTAATAATGAGTGTGATGACCATGGTTTCGGGATGCATTTATCACAGTGAGATCAGAGTGAGATCTCATGGATCTGACAAGTGTCTGTAAGAATGCCTGTGGTATTGTCTGCCATTCTTGTTGAAGAAATGCAACCAGCTTTGAGTGACTGGCAGGATGTGGGTGGTTTTCATGAACATGTCGGTCCAAATGTCACAGATATGTTCATGTTAAAAAAGCACTGGAATACGCTGACCATTGCATTCTCTGAAAAGATCTTTAGCTGAGAAAGTCTGTAACAACATGTGCATGATGAGCCCTGTCATTATCGTCTTGAAGCACACTGTCCAGTTGTCACTTTTGACTGACATTTGCTGTAGACTTTGGATCAAATATTGACTTTGGGTAATTCATGGACATGTTCCAAGTGACTCAGGTGATATTAATTCCATTTTCGTCTCTGTATGTGTATGCAAGCAGAGAACAAGTAATAAGATCCTGATCCAAAATTCTTTTTCACCAATCGCCCCTAAAATTATATCTGATCCTTATCAATAAGTTCATGTTGAATATGAAGTGAAATGCTTTTCACAGATGAAAGAGGTGTATTTCAGTTTTTTGTCATGACAAAACCTTTTCCTAGAGAAATTTTCTACCCAGTTGTCTGAGGTTCCATAGAGTTATGTCCTTTAGGTTTTTAAAAATCTTACGGTCAAATGTTCCGATCCAGCTTTTGCGTGATAAGTATTGTTTGTAGGTCAGCTTTAGGGCTGTTTCTCTCACCATGATGAATGTCAGCAGTTTTCGAAACTTTGAGGAGTATTTCCTGTACCAATTATCATATATTAGAAGATATTAGTGGTTAATCTCCATGACAACATCTGGATGAACATATTTGTCAACTATATGTTTCTGTCCATAGGTAAATAAATAACACTTGTATATTTGTGACTTCACTGATTATCTGCATCAGCCTGAATTTTCTAAGAAGTGCACATGGAATATATACAGCAACTAATAAAAAAGCACTGTTGTAGGTTTTGTGATATTTAAGGAAGTTAACCTCAATTTGGAATATGTTTTATCCCTCAGGGTTTTACATGTGTGTCTCATATTCACATATTTATGAAATTGACGCAATAAAATATGCTTTGCACCCTGAAAAATACTCGGTGACATGTACTCAAAAAATTCTTAAAAGTTTTCAAATTTCACAGTACAGGATGCTAGACCATTTCATTACTTGACTTTGATATTTCCAGGAAGGGCCCTTGAGCTATATCAATTGCCCATTGGACCCCTAACCATTTGGGCAAAGTGAAACACTGATGCTTTATCTCAAACCAATTGATATATCTCGGAGATTGTGACAGAAAATGGAGAGAAAAAATTTCATGTGAATTTATGCTGAGAGGTATGATATACTGATCATTACTGAAACAACTGTTTGATACACACTGCTTAGAAACAGTGAAGGAAAGTTTTTTATGGTTGAAAGCTTAATAATAAAGTGTAAGTATCTTGCCTTTGCTGTTTCTTGAAAAAAACTAAAGACAACCATATTCTTTCACATTGATGCATTGTTCGTATCATAACCTGAAATCAGTAGGTTTTAACTCAACAGCAAATAAGTGTATTGGACCAGTTCAATCAAAGTTTTCACTCGGGTTATTGTGAGATGATAAGTCCTGCGGTCAGTTCTGAAATGCATTAATTAACCAACTGCTCCTTTAGGCATTTCCATCACAGAGTCATCTTGGTGATTGTCATATTCAGGAGGTTGGTATTGCATGGCAGCATTGTCATAGTTGCAGGCTCCTGGTTCCATCTTTGCCTGCAGCTCAGCATAGTCATGGTTGGTTTCTTGTGACTCCATCTTGTCATGTAAGTAGACCTGGTTGTCATAAGCTGCCATGGCTCTCTCGTGTGGAACGTAGTTCCTCAGTGTTTCATAGTCAGGTGTGTATGTTGGTGTGGTGTAATCATCGTCTGGGTCTGGAGGGGTATTCCTGAAGGACAAAGATATCATCAGCCATATCCCACCATGCTTCTTGGTGAACATATAACATACTGGCCTGACAACGCAGGTAATGGGAATTTCTTTGAACTGAAATTAGTCCTGCATAGTCTTCATATTGACTCACTCACCTTGTATTGGTCTGCCTCATTTCCATTTGGCTGCTTTCATAAATGATTGTCTCTCTGTTAGTCATATTTCCATGAATGAAGGCAAAAAGCAAGCTTTTTCTTTATTGAAATACATTAATTCTGAATATGAAAGATTAAAATGAATTGCTTTCATGCATTCATTATGTTTACCAGTATGAAGAGTGTTTCATGTGAGCATGCCATTTTCCCCACAGATGTAATGTTAATCCTTACCTGCGGAAGATGAGGACAAGGATGAGGATGATTACAAGAAGGATGAAGACACCAGCCAGGATGATACCGATGATGGCACCAGTGGATAACTGTTCCTGTTGAGCCCCTGTAAGGAAAGGTAGACATGGTAGAATCAGTTACAGTAAACATGATGGGTAGAATGTGCCCGTATGTAAGGTAGACATGGTACAATCAGTTACTGTCAAGATGATAGGTAGAAGGTGCCAATATGTAAGTTTACAACAAAGTTTATCAGGGTTGTTCAAATCAAAGATTCTGGAGAGATGCCTGTAAAAATGAAAATTGATACTTTCTTAGAATTGTTGTTCATTTGAAGAAAACTGTTCTTGTTGAAAATGCAGGAAAAGAGGATATACTAACAGGTAATTTTTTATAGTATAGAATATTACATGATGTATATGATATTCAATATTGGTACATGTAATTAATTTGTATTCAGTGTTGGTGGGAAAACACTCCAAGTAATTTATAACGGAGTGAAAATCAGATTTGTGTATGTAACTGCTTAACAAAGATCTGATGACATCTTTTTACAAAACAAATCAGTGGCCTTGGACAAACTTTTCTGACCAATGAAATGACACGCATGAACTTGGCAATAGTGGATCAAAAAGCATTATTATTTTGAGGATGGTGGCAGTAGTTTCAAAACTGAAAAAAACAAAAGAACAAAAGGCATGAAAGGATACCAGATGACTGATATTGTATGGAAAGTCTCATCCATTTTATAATTGTTATTTCGGTGAAACAAGGTAATGGATGAGGCTTTTGATGGCCTTTTGATGGGAGTACCTCTTTTGTTAAAATTTTGGAAGTTGCATGTTTAGAACACATACTCTTATTATCACTTTCCATATCTGAAATATTCTGATTGGTCAGTGAGATCTCCTCAGATATCTCTTTAGCATTGTTAGAGATCAAATTTCAACAAGAATGCAAGTAAATTCACAGCTATTAGTGTCAATGTCCATAAGATGATATTGTGTGCTGTTTTTGTTTCTATGGGAGTGAACCAGTTGTTGAGTGAATAAGTAATGGAATGTGTTAACATTCACAGGGTGAAATGTCTGGTTGCCATCACCCATGTAGATAGTGTGTCAACCGAGAAAATGTACCAGGTGCGTATAAGCATTCACACAAACACGACACACCACGCCATGCTGCATAAAAGCACACCATGCTATGCCATGCCATTCCATGCCACCATAAGCCAAACTGCATGAAACCACACCATGCTGCACAAAACCATGCCATGACACAGTGCGCCACACCATGCTGCACAAAACCATGCCATGCCACACCACAACTCTGGCATTCACCAACATGACCATCACTGAACAATGAATGAGATTCAGACAATTACAGGCATGTATGCGCATTATGTGCCCATACATACAATAAATTCAGATGGTCCAGTCTGTGCAGAATAATAATATGTAGTCAGTGATGCTTTCTGCCACGTTACCAACAGCTGCATGTCCCTGCCATACCCTTGGATTGTGACATACAGCACAAGGAGATCCTTTGTTCCATGACTTCAGTATCATATAATGAAGTAGCTGATTATTGTGTGAGTAACATTTATACAATATGTTTAGCACAAAAAAATGCATTATACATTAGATTTTCTGTAAATAGGAATAAGGTTATGAACCATTGTGTGTTTGATTAATTTACTTTTAATAGTATGGTTCAGATGGGTCCATAATGATTCCCTCTGCTGATACGATACATGTTTGTGTATCATGTTTTATGTTATATTGTATTGTAATGTTAAAATGAAGATACAGTCCGGTGGCAATAAAAATGGTAAGAAAGACCCCCCAAGATTTTGTCATCCCGTATACCTGGTGCAGCTGGCTCCCCACAGTTCTCTTGAGAACCACACTTCTTGATAGCTGAAATATACAGAGAACCATTCTCTTAGAAGAACACACATATGCAAGGAATGTCAAGCTTCTACTTACATTTTGTGAATATATGACAAAACTTTAGAATTCTAATGCAAGCCCTTAATCCTGATCTGCTCATACAAGGAACTGAAGCAGACTTGTCATTGCTTTGTCTCTGTTTCTTCTGGCTCAGAAATTAAATAGACTGTCTTGGCCACTATCTGTTCAAACTTCCTCCAAGTCTGTTTCCAACAAAAGCTTGAAACTATGTTTTCATTTTAAGGATCAGTTCATTACAGCTTCCCCTGAACCATCAAACTGAACTGATGAAATGTGACTTACTTGTCGTTGGAGTTGTTGCTGATGTTGCAGGTGTTGTCACAGGTTGTGTTGTCATAGGTGGTGTTGTTATAGGTGGTGTTGTCATGTCCCCTGGACAGAAATGGTCGGGGTCGGTGCTGAGTGCTCCACACTTGAGATTCACAGTGGTGTTTGGTGATGTTCCTGCCAGCAAAGTCATTTCATATGGGTTGGAAGACAATATGGTTATCGTGAGAAGAAAGTTCCACTTCAGGAACTTGGATTGTCATTATCAGCATCTGTCTGTTAGGGTTATGATTTTTGTTTAAATGGACTGGTCACATGTTTTTTATAAGGCAAGACATGATATTTATCAGATTTTTCATGCATGGAAAGGAAAGCTGACATGATGGGGCAAAAACATCACATATTCTGATATTTTGACTGATCTTGATTGCTAGGTAATGAAAAGTAGTTTGCTTAAATGCTTTTTATAGACATAAGTGTACATAGTCTTTTTGAGAAATAATTGATAACAGGACCAGCATATAATGAGGAAGAGGAAGTAATAGGATTATATACTTATTTTAAAAAGGTACAAATTTTCTTCTCAGAGCACTTAGATAAGAACTCATGGTAAAACAATTTCAACAGTAAGGATGGTTTTCAGGACCAGGTAACTGAATGCAGGAATGCTAACATTACCTTTCAGTTTGATCCAGACTCGTCCTGTGTGATTGCCATTGATAGTCATGTTCAAGGTGAGGCTATTTGATTTGCTTGTGAAGATGTTAATGAACCCATTGAGGCCTGTGTTGTAACATGTAATGGTGTTGTTATGGGTGGTGTTCTTGTTGTCCAGGATGACGAGATTCTCTGTGCAGGAGCTAGGAGTTCGGTGCAACCGAATGTCAACGGCTTCTACATCTATAGTTTCCCCACAGTTCGTTGTCACTGAACAGGAACAGGATTTGTCCTGATGCTCATCATTTATATGGTAGATGTTGCTGGAAATGTACAGGATCTTGTTGCTCTCGATGATGCCTGCATGGCACATGTCTGTCAAGAGCCCCTCTAGAACAAAATTGAATATAGGTTTCCTTGGATGTGAGTGGATAGACTGATGATGTTATTTTCTAGATCAAGGTCATAAGAGAGAGTGGATACAATGGCAGCACTTTGAAGAATATTAAAGTCACTCATGTCTGCTTGATTTGGGAGGATACACCTAAAGTGAGGGAGGTGTTAGATGTGTACCACTGTAATAAAAATTGGTTTCCCATTTTAAGCAAAATGTGCGCAAAATGAGTTCTTTTGATGTACCCGTGATACATTTGTATCCATATGTGAAACCACCTCTGATACATGTATTTTCAAAGTGTATAGCCACTTACCACTGACACATTTGTAATCTATGCATGGAGCCACTTACCATTGATACATTCATACTCCATGTGGCCGTATGTAGTGAAAGAGGGAAATTTGCTGGCATATGGACAGGAACCAGTGAACTTCTTCTTGGCTTGTATCAGGCACTCTGCCTGACCGGAGCATCCTGTCATGGTCCCTTCAGGGAGCTGTCCAGCAGCAGATACTAGAACACAATCTGTTTTCTTGTGTTCACAGCACACAGAGGCATCATCTGTGCTTTGGCATTGATTGCTCTTTGGTTTTACTCCATAAAACAGTCTTCGAACAGCAATGATCCCTACCTCAGTGGTAGTGTTGTGGTCGCAGGTGGCATGTATTTGTTCTTTCCTTCCAGTGCCTTTGAAGCACGATGAAGATGTGTTGTACAGCATTGCTTGAGCTGAAAAATTATGAAGATGTAAAGCATTGTCTGAGTCTAAACATTGTGCATATGTATTGTACAGTGTTGTCTGAGCTGAAACATTGTGCAAATATATTGTACAGTGTTGTCTGAGCTGAAACATTATGAAGATGTAAAAGCATTGCCTGAGTCTAAACGTTGTGCATCTGTATTGTACAGTGTTGTCTGAGCTGAAACATTGTGCAAATATATTGTACAGTGTTGTCTGAGCTGAAACATTATGAAGATGTAAAGCATTGCCTGAGTCTAAACGTTGTGCATCTGTATTGTACAGTGTTGTCTGAACTGAATAATTATTTATATATGTATTGTACAGTGTTGTCAGAGCTTAAACGTTATGAAGATGTAAAGCATTGACTGAGTCATAGCATTGTGCATATGTATTGTACAGTGTTGTCTGAGCTGAAACATTGTGTACATATATATTGTACAGTGTTGTCTGAGCTGAAACATAGTGCATATATATTGTACAGTGTTGTCTGAGCGGAAACATTATAAGCTTTTTGTACATCAATTATCAAGATGTGTGTCTTGACCTGCAACATTATGTACATGTTTTGTATAGGTTTGCCTGACCTGCAACATTATGTACGTGTGTTGTACAGTGTTGCCAAAGGAACATTACTGAGAAGTGCTGTACAGATACAGTCGCCTTATCGGCAAAATGACCTAAATGTTCTATGTCATGTTATGTAAATGTGTTTTTGTTTTTTTTATTTGCACATTTTTTGAGTACAGGTCACATGTTACATGTTGTAATCAACAAACTAGATAACAATTGCATTTTCAAGAGAATATGCAGGGCTCAATGCAAGATATGCTATCCTACTTGTACCAGGTTCAACCTGTGACAAGGATCTAGTTGCACCAGCCAAATTCCACTTGTAAAACATGTTCCGTAAATTTGTTGCACTAAGCATTTTTGGATGACTTGCCATCAATGGAAGATAATACTTGTCATGTATTGTACTTTCGTCAGTCATCCTTTGCTGAATTGTGTGTAGTGATGCTGTACAGACAAGGATTGAATGATAAGTTATGAGTCTTGCAAAGGAGGAAATGTGTAATAGTGAATTATTTGCTGTGGACAGTACATGGTGTTGTAGAGGGATATCCACAAAACCTTGAGTCATTAAACTGCTTCCATGTGACAAGTCAATGACAAAACCCCAGGGTCTTTGGAGTTTTGGAAATGGACAGACTTAAAGGAACATGTGATGTGTTGAACATGTTGAAAATTTGGTGAAATTTGTAATAAATTCATTAAGAATATATCCATTTTACAGTCATTTTAGACATAATCAGAACATACACCTGGTCGATGTTGGTATGAAGACTTAAGCGAACTAAACAAAAGCTGGTCCCGTTAATTTAGTTAGTTAGTTAGTTTAGTTCAGTTGAAACAGAGGCTGTCTGCTGCCATTTTCAAATCAATTAAATATTCCTTACTGTAATAGGAATATAAGCGTTAAGCACCCACAGTTTGAGGATGTCATCCCAAATGACAAAATACATACACAACAAGGATTTATGAAATAGTATGGTAAATGTACTTTGAAGGAACTATGAAATAGTTGCGTTTTTCAATAAAATGATACACTGGTGCATGTTATTTGTACCTAAATCAAGTCTTAATTATACACAACAATTTAGAAAGAGGTCAGATGTAACATGTATAGTGCTTTGAGGGGTTGATACTCTTGCAGTGTGACATGCATCTTACGGTACTTTATGTTTGGACAGAAAATCTATATCTGAACCCATTTGCACCACAAGAGAGTCTCAGCACTATGACTACCATAGATATTTATGAGAGCATGGGTGTTAAGATTGTTGTAGACCTGAGAATGCTGTGTGGAAGTTTGCCTAGATCTTGACAAATGCTCCACCATAAGCAGTAGTCAATGAATATGTCAGATATTTCCATAATTAGGTCACTCTGTCTTAAATGAGGGTAGAAGGCAGTAGCTATAGTTTTCTAGTTTTAGAATGTATTTTACATACTGAATATGCACATTACCACGAATCTCGACCATAACTTACCACACTGTATGAGAAGGAGAAGAGACAGTGATGCCAGCATGGTGTTTGTCATCTTCTTCTTGGCTGTGACAAAGGGTTGTTGTTGAATGTGTCCAGTCATATATATCACAGATAACCAGGAAAATATTCTACTTCAGTTCACATAATATCCTTGATGTTATATGCACATGACATGAAAGGATATCTTCATAATCAAGTCACAGGTTACATTAAAATCTGTTGCAAACAGAAATGTCTACATCCCAACTTTTCTCTGCTCCAGTGGAGAATATAATGAACATATTCTTGGGATACTGGTTTAATTGACTCTGCCTCTGTGTAGATGCTGTAGAAGGAGGAAGTACTGTCCTTGTGCTTTCACCTTATGACAGACTCATTTCTAGGCAGAAGATGCGCATTCAGTTGTGCTTGTGGTTTATGCTTATTACAAACTGTTGTCAAAAGCTGTATCCACAATAGTGCCCTTTGTTCCAATCACAGGTCCACAGGTGACACTTGAACCAGGGAATATCACTGCAGTATTGCGCTTGGTTGTGGTGTAAACTGTCACAACACCATCAAACTGTCATGTCATACTTGTGTTCTTTATGGAACACAACAAAGTCTACCTGTCCTGTTTTGTTATGGAGTCGCACACCCTTGCATGCTACCCGAACAAGTTTGTAGGTTATTTATAGTTTCCTGCCTACATATGGTGAACTATGTACATCTGCTCAATTCCTTTGGAATAGTGTTATGATGCATACTGTTTGGAGCTGGCTGGCGGTCCCTTTCAATAGAAGTGTTTGTACAATCTCTCTGTGGCTACGTGTGTCACGATTCAGTGGGCACATTACATATTACAATGGGGAAGTGGGTCATCTGTCTAACTGACAGGATTCTCAGGCAGTCAGCTTGTCTAAGGTTACCTGGTGTTGCATGATGCGTTCTTCGGCTAATGCAAATAATCAGTTAATCATACATTCATATTTTGCAGATGTCTTTTGATGTTTACATGGAATGTACTTGTTTACAACATGGAATACATTTGTTAACAACAAGAAATTGATGTACAACATGGGATTGATTTGAACCAAGAGTATGAAATGTAGGGATGTTTCAAGAAGGTAAATCAAGTCAAGAAATATAATCATGATAATCATGATGCTTGATTTCTAGGCTTTCTGGTCAAAAACACATCTTGTGTTACACAATAAATTCTGCTCCTCAGTTGCAGAAGTCATATGGAATAGAGCTGGATGGACTTACTCATTTCCACAATCTGTACTGCTTGTTAGAGTATTGTATGCAGATATTCTGCAGTCATAGTGCAGGAATCATGTTCTTATGTTTAAAGCGAAAACATGCTCTGAAATTGGTGAAAGTCAACCTACCTGTTACCTTTGCATTTCAGCGAAGATTGAGAGCACTTTATTGTGGAGTTTTCCTTAACTATAAAGTAAATGGCAGTCATTGCAACAGATTATAACTAAAGACTGGCGAAAATTACCCTGATTTAGACTTTTTGCCATGACTCACATGAGGAGAATAGAGAAAGTATTCAAACTGATGACTTGATGAAAGCATCTGTTGAATAGAAAGGATTTGGTTTATTTTTGTTTTATTTTGTAGAAATATATAGGTTAAGCATTCCTTGTAGAGATAGGTTCATCTGTTTAACAGACAACAATGGCGCTGATCTGAATGTGTGTAAACATGGCTATCTGCCACAATAAACCCTGTATATGCAGTGTAATTTGTTTACTGAGATCAAGTGACAGTAACAAACTTAGTAAAAATATTATTGAAACAACATCTAATTTCAAAATATTGCATGACAATGGCACGATTTTTGATTGTGCTGCTGATGTTTTTGTTGAAAATGAGTGGTTATCACATGATATGCTATGATGTCACGTTTTGACTTCAGTAAGAGGCAGAAGAATAGTAAAGGGTGACTGAGTGAGTGAGTTTAGTTTTACACCTCACTCAGCAATATTCCAGCTATATGGTGGCGGTCTGTAAATAATCGGGTCTGGACCACACAGTCCAGTGATCAACGACATGAGCATCAATCTGTGCGATTATGAACTGATGACGTGTCAACCAAGTCAGCGATCCTGACCACCCAATCCTGTTAGTCACCTCCTGTGACAGGCAAATAGTAACGGAGTGTTAAACACAGCAGATAATGAATGTTCAATAGTGAATTAGATTATTTGTTGTTTTATCTTTGTTTTACATACCATCATAATACAACAGAGACTGATTTCACAGTGTGAACTTGGTGAAGAGTTAGTCACTTGTGTAGACAGAAGGTCATCTTTCTGTGAAGTCGCTGTAATGAATGAATTGTATGGCTGTATTTCAGAAGCCGCTGAAAGTTGTTTTAGCAATGTTACTAAAGCATGCACAACACTGCCATTGATACCATATGTAGAGGTATCTTGTTACTTATTTGTTACTTATTGATGAGGTTAGTTTCCAACTTAGACCAATACTTATAAATGTCTGTGTACAGTGGAAATGACTCTTTGAACTGTTTTTGCAAAGATAGAATAAGGTGAAGATTATTGTTAGTTCGCAACTGATTCTTATTCATCTACCCGTTGAATGGATATCAAGAGTTGACTGACTGTACTCTATGACTTCTGGTACCCAAGTACTGCATTGGTTTTAGTAGTAGAACAAGGGTTGTGCATGGGGGTGTTGTTTGCACCTCACTTTAGGTTTTATGCCATGAGAACAAGAGTGAGGAAATGGTACTTAAAAAGTTTTTCTTTTTTATGGGCACTTCACCAGTTTACCTGGCTAAGGCGCCAGACTAGTGATCCAGTGGGCTTGTGGTGATGGGATCAAGCCCACTGATCGGGCATGAAAACCTTGGAGGCAACTTTGTGTGCAGACTCTGTGTTGTCACACCCCGTAGTGTGCAGTACACGACCTGTGCACTTCAAAAGAACCCACAAATCTATTGGTACATGACCAGATGGTGGCCACATGAACACCTGCAGGCAGCTAGTTGCAGGTACAGCAATGTGCTGTCTACTTGGACAAAGTGCTGTAACTATGTGCCCCAGTCCTTCCAGCCTAGTGGTTGCAAGAGATGCTTGAACCCCAAGGAGTTGAGATTGATAATTGTGCCTGTTGTAATGGACAAGGTACCAAAGGGATTGATGGTACAATCTTTCAGTAACACTTCCTTGTCCACTTTGACATGGAAAGGGTTCCAGGCCGATTAATATTCTGAACAAGTTTTTTTTTTTCTAAACAGACCCAGACCACCTTGTATTCCCTCCCTTCAATCATGGATGTACCGTTCCTTTGTTACATGTGATATTTTGCTTACTTTCAAGTATATTTTAATATATTTTCTTATAGGATGTGAGTAAATATTCAAGAAATTTTGATGCTGATGCTGATGCTGACTCTACTTAAAATCAAATAATTTTTTAATTTTTTTCTGTTGCAGGTACCATGCCAATGGTGTAAGCAATAGAGTAATATGATCTCATACTGCGAATCAGTGGCCTGTCACCTGGGATTGACACATATATTCATATACTCCAAATGCTTCTGATTAGCATAAATTGCATCCTAGGGTTTGTTAGCTCAATGCGTTTGATTAAGTTTGACCAAAATGGTTGGTGTTGAGACACTTGGCAGTCCATTCACATTTACCAGACACACACTGATTCAAATGTAATACTAGGTGCCATACACCAAGATCAATCAATCTCATGTTCATTACCCTATGCACAAAGCATAAGAAACGTGATGTTAAAAGATAAGAACCGAAATATGTTAGCATTAACATGTTTATTCCATAATGAGCTTGTGATGAGGCTGATGCATGCCAATATAGTTCAGTATCACCACATACATGTCATAGCCCATGCAAAATTTTGTCAGCTAGTAATTCACATTTCAAAAACAGAGGAAGGTATAGCAGGAAGTCATTGCAAATTCCAGTGCAATAGCTGTGCAAGAATGATGCACTGGGTGTGGGTTTTAATTCCATGTTCTGTTGAATATGATCCGTTGACTCACATCAACATATTCCTGATTGTGGTTTGCATTCAGTGGTCTTAAATATACTTCCCATCAAAAGTATAGACTCACTAGTGTGAATATAGCCACTTACTTCAGTCAATAGTTCTAAACTGAATTTTGCATAACTTTTGATGGGTTACTGCCAGTGTTGACAGTCTCTGATGATATATGATAGATGTTGAATGTTAACAAGTTCTGAAATAAAAGATTTTGCCATTTCATGTGAAGGAGAACATTTCTTCACTTCATCGAGTCTGACATGACACTGGATTTTATGATTACATATTAGGCCGTGAATGAAGTTTTCTATGTTGCTGTGTAGCAGGCTTTCCTGTAACCATGACCTTTTCATAAGTTGTATGCACAAAGCAATCTGTTGGACAGATGTATTTACAGTCAATACCAACATGAGACTTGGTCTCCCAATGTTAACAATATGTACAGGTAAAAATACTACTGAAAATATATACAAATAGGGTGATACCGATGCCCATTTAGACAGTTCCTGTTGATCAGTATGGAAAGTGACAGCCATCAGTGATTCAGTTTTCAGTTTTCAGTTGAGAGTTCCCTCTTTTGCATTGTATTCCTTGAATATGTAGTTCATGAAAATATTTGTACACCATGTAAAGGAGGAAGAAAATGGAAATCATATAAATGTTTGTTTGTAGTTATTGTTTAAATGTGTGTTGATATCATTTGTATGTGCATAAATGTCTATTTTGAGTCATGCCATTGAAATAAAATGTGGAGGCAGATGTGTTCAGCGTACTCAGCAATGTAGAAGATATAATGCACTAGCTGTACAACTCTGTCTCCTCTGTCCTTGAAGGCAGGGGCTCCTCACAGTTGCATTTGGTGCAACAAGTGAGGTAAAGTCAAAAGGACAAATTCACATATACCACTGTCAGGTTTGTCAACAATTATTCCTTATCACATAATTTGTTGTTTGTTTAAAGTGTGAAAAAAGATCATGTTAAGTACAAGACAATCCTTTATCTAGCACTGATAGTGTTTGTGGAGAGGACTCCACATTATTGATAGATCGTCTGCCCACATGAACTATCAGTCGCTGGATGTCTATGCCTCAGAGCGGTTGTGTGTGCTGCTAATTGTGCCAAGGGTGTTGATGTTCACAATGCTGCAGTTGTCATCTGATGTCACGGATTGTGTGTCTGGGCTTGGTTCTACACGGATGTTGGGCAACCATGTTGTTTTGCCAGTTGTTGCATCTGTCTCTGAGCTAACAGACTCTCGGTTGTTGCTGAAGTTGTCGTAGCCACGCCGGAATGTGCGGGCAGCAACCGTGTGAGCCAGGAGGAAGTCCCATACAGTGCTGCTGTTGTTGGCTTTGGTGGTAGACAACTTCCTTCTCCTCCTGCAAGGAGATGTGAATGGATAAATGTAACCCATGCAGCTGTATCAGTTTGTTCTTCTTCAGGTTGAATGTCTACATGACACTGCTTGTACTGTAGCTTAATTTGAAAATCCATTGTAAATGGAAAGCTGTTCAAGGCAACTGTTGAAACTTTAGTAAATATCAAGGCCAAACAGTCTGGGGAAGTGTGATCCTCTGAGTTAATATAAAATCAAAACCTGCTTTTATGTTGAATAAACAAATTCAACACTTTCTCTGGGTAGACACTTTTGAACAGGATTTACATCTCAGAGAAGTGTTTCTCTTGGGGTCTCCCAAAAATGCTTTCCTAAGGAGGAGTGACATTAGAATTGAGTCTCAGAATATGAGTCCCAGGCCTCCAGATATATCCTAGCCCTCTATCCAAATCTCCCTTGTTACTCCTGTCCTCAAAGAGTTATTTTTTGGCTGTGAAGAGAATATAGTGGTGATACATACCTGCCCCAGTAAAAGATGAAACCAAAGATGGTCAGCATTAGTCCAACAATGGCTGCAGTCATCCCTCCCATCATTCCTGTGGTGACTGGAACAGGATGACACACATTAACACAAAGAGAACTACAATATACATCTTATGGTATAGGACTTCACTTCCGAGGCTTCATGTTGAAGATTCAGCAGGTACATGGTGACATGTACATGGTGGTATATGTATACAAAGCAGAAATGAGAAAGGCCATTCCATGTTCATAAGAAATGCTATATGAAATTATTGTATCTGCTTCTTAGCCAGTGAAATTTGTGTCACAAACACAAAACAAAACATGCAAGTCAGTGGTTCAGCTGAAGAATAGCATGGAAAGAACATTTCTTGATTAAGCTTTAATGCAGAAGGACACCAAAGGTTAGAGCCACAAGAATATTGCTCAACATATTTCAAAGATTTTCGTGAGAGGCGACTAACAGGATCGGGTGGTCAGACTTGCTGACTTTGTTTACACATGTCATCGGTTTCCAATTGCGCTGATCGATGCTCATGTTGTTTGTCACTGGATTGTCTTGTCCAGACTCGATTATTTGCAGACCGCCACCATATAGATGGAATATTGCTGAGTGTGGCGTAAAACTAAACTCACTCACTCACCCACTATTTCAAAGATTTTATTTGGAAACTTGAAGTCATCCTCCTTGACATTCAGTTTGGTAAAGGGCATTTTGTCAGAGTGATAATGCATTTTACATAGGGTTTAAATATGAAAAAAACAACAGACCAATGGAGGCACAGGTTAGAAATGGTCTTCAACAACCCATGCTTGTCGTAAAAGGTGACTCATGGGATTGGGTCATCAGGCTTACTGACTTGGTTGGCACATATAATCATATCCCAGTTGTGTTGATAGATGCTCAAGCTTTTGATCACTGGATTGTTTGGTCTCACTTATTTGCATACTGTCGTCATATCTAGAAAATTGCTTTTTCTGGTGTTAAAACACCAAACCAACCAATGAAAAAAAGGCAGGCACAATGGTCTCCATTATGCCAAGAGAAATAGCATTGGTTTTACTTACTGACATCAGACCATCAAATTACCCAAAATGTAAGTTAAACATATTGACATATTACCTTGTTTTGACCATATTAATCAGAGAAAAATATTCTAGTTTCTATGCATAAAGTAACAAATCAGCATACTGGAATATGTGATTTGTGGATTGTTGTTTCCTATATGCCAAAATATGCTTTGTCCCAAAATGTTGCAAGAATGGCATGGTATATCATTGATGAGTGCTCCAGCATTCCTTGTATTATTTTCTTTTGAAACTGCACCTGTCATTAGCTTTCAGTTTCATTTAACCGTTGAAGTATGGTCATCATCTCAAGTAACAAAGACCACATAGAAATTGAGAAATGAGTTTTTTCCGTGAGCATATAATTTGAGTTAGTAGATTACAAATGAAAAATGGAACGTTTAGACAATTCTAAACTTAGTTCTTTTCTGCAATTGCAACAATGCTGGTAAACCTTTTAGGCTTTTGAGAATATACATGATATTCATTACACCTTTCCCAAATATTCCCTGTGAATGTAGAGAAAGTTCTTCCTTGACTGGGATTATGTTGAACATTTTTATTCCTTTTATTCATTTTTTTACTTACTTTTATTATTTTTAGACCAAAATTGAAAGATACAGTAATCTGAACCTATGGTTGTGCCTTTTGCTATTTACAATTTTTTGGCTTTTTCTTTTTGTTTATTTTGTTTTTCCTTGGAACGTTTTGGTCTTAGGCCAATTGGTGGGGTGTGTTCGTTTCCGGAGCAGAACACGAAAACTTGTTCAATATTTCTAGACCAAGTTTGGTAGATACATTAGTCAAAACCTAAATTGGTGCCTTTTGCTATTTACAGGATTTTGTGATTTACTATTTTCTCAGTTTTCATGGAAACGTTTGGACTAAGACTCAAAAGTGAGATGTGTGTTTCGTTTCCGGAGCACAACTCAAAAACTTCTTAATATCGTTCTGCAAAACTTGGTAGATATGTGTGACAGACCCCAAAGTGGTGCCTTTTGCTATTTACTGCTTTTTGTGATTAATTATTTTCTTGGTTTCCATGGAAACGATTCAAACTTAGTCTCAAAATGGAGGCATGGGCTTTGTTTTTGGAGCAGAACTCAAAAACCGTTCAATGTTTTTCTGCAAAACTTGGTAGATATATCAGTCAGAACCTAAGGTGTCTGTGCTACTTACAGGTTTTTGTGATTTATGATTTTCTCGGTTTTCATGGAAACAATTCGAACTTAGTCTCAAAATGGAAGAATGGGACTTGTTTCTGAAACACAACTCAAAACCTATTTGAGATCATTCAGCAAAACTTGGCAGATGTTTGAGGCAGACCACAAAGTGGTGCTTTTGCTATTTACAATGTTTGGAAGTTTTACTTATCCCAGTTTGCATGGAAACAATTCAGACTTAGTCTCAAAATGGATGGATGGATTTTTTTTCTGGAGCACAACTCAAAAGCCATTTCATATCTTTCAAGAGATCTTGGCAGATATATGAGATCTTGAAGTGGTGCCTCTTGCTGTAATATATATATGACATTTATATTTTTCATGATTTCCAGGGAAATGATTCAAACTTAGTCTAAAAAATCATTAAGTAACTGTCCATTCAAATATGTGTGGGCCAGGGGGGATCTGTCATCTTCTAATCACTCTTGTCTTGACTCAGCAGTGTCTCCCTAATTGCAGTGTCTCTCACCTTTATTAACTTTGGGAATATAGTAGTGCAGCATGTTTATATATGCACTCGCCTGACACAAAGCTGTATTTTCACAAATTTAGTTGATAAATAAATAATGTAGTAATGCTTACTCATAATGGTTATGTTGTTTGGGGTCTAGTCAACTGGAACAACTGCCAACCTTTCACGTCTCCCAGGGGATGTAGCACACATTTTGAAGCATATCAAGATTATATACTAATGTTAACAAATAAGGGAACACATGAAAGTACAAGTGTTCCTTCATTTTTTGTCAGTTGTTTTCACAATGTATGTATGCACTGTGGGTGAAACTTTGACAAAAAAGCAAGGAACACTTGTACTTTCATGTGTTCCTATATTTGTTCCCATGAGTATACATTATTGCGGCTACATGGGTAAGAAAGAAGTGTTATTTGTTCATATGACCCATGAAGGTCTGGGGTAGAATAGGTCTTCAGCAACCCATGCATGCCACTTGCCATAAGAGGCAACTATGCTTGTTGTAAGACCAACGGTATCTGGTGGTCAGGCTTGCTGACTTGGTTGGCACATGTCATCAGTTCCCAATTGCGCAGATCGATGCTCATGCTGCTGATCACTGGATTGTCTTGTCCAGACTTGATTATTTACTGACTGCTGCCATGGAAATTGCTGAGTGTGGCGTAAAACTAAACTCACTCACTATTTGTTCATTGTCACATTTCTTTAGTATCACTTCATGCCAGTCCAATTGAGTCCATGTTAAGAAACTGTGGGATGTATGTGATGTATGTGTGTGTCTTGATGCAACATGTGTTGATGTTGTGTGTTGGCGATGTTTATGTGTGTATGTGTGTTAATGATGTATGTGTTGTGTGGATGATGCGTATTGTTGTTGATCGTGCATGATGTGTATGTGTGTGATGTGTGTCAGTGATGTGTGAAGATGGTGTGTTCGTGATATGTATTGCTACAATGTGGATGTGTAACTTCACCTATGAAAGCAACATGTGACACTCCCTTTTTCTATTATGTGTTCTCTTTCCTTCAAGTTATTTATTTCCAAGAAGTATTCATAATTATATTGAGATCTAATCATATCAGGAAGTAATGTGGTGATATGTCGAGTCATTGTGACATCAGGTGTGACCAGCTGAATTTTTCTCAGGTCACTCAGTTCAGTGTGCTTTGTAATCAGGAAATCAACTGAATGTTTCCTGATGTGACAATGTTCTTGTGACATTGTTTTTTGTTGTAAAGTAATATAGCTAGAACTCTGATGACAGTGGCGAAAATTAATAAACAGAAAAACTATGTAAGTAACTAGCTTCTGGATGTGATCTTATTATGCTTAAAGGGGCACTGATGCGGAGCAATATCCGTGGACTGGTGTAAACTTTTGTTATTGTTTTTCTCCCGTGAGTACCCGGATGATATCCCAGGATTCGTGACTGGTTCGTGACTTCTGCTGCGCAGTCCGTAAGCGCAATTGATAGTTTAATTATAGACAGATCAACTTAGGTGAAGTCATTTTACTTCATTACAAATGTATTATGAAAACAAATGAAACACTTTGAAGGTTAATCATCTGGCAATGGTAGAAATGGTAAAAAAAACCTATTAGGACGGAAAAATAACGAAGCCAATGTTCGTCTCTGTATTTTGTCTCATAACCCTAATTAGTTTATTGTCATATCTGTATGATTTTGAAAATTAACGGTCTGCTTATAATCATAGTAAATTTCTAAGATGACAGCAACATTTATACATTGTATAGATTGCCAATGTGGATCCTATTTCACACACATAAGCGATCTAGTGTGTGTTTTCTGTCATATAGATTCTGCTGAATGCTACAACAAATAAATTCAAACAAAATGCAACAAATGAATGTAAAACAGACTAATTTCATAGCAACAATGTCAGGCTACTACCTTGTTCAGGAATGTATCCATCAATATCCACATAAAAGAACGATATTCCATTCATCTGCAGCTGGTAAATAACCCTGCTCTGTGTCGTGTCTTACAACAGTCTAATTTTCGAAAAAGTAACACATCGTTTCACGTCTTTCACATTGGTGAAAACCTAATAAACCTCTTATTGGTCACCCAAGATAGCATACCTGGCAACTAATTGTATGATGTCCGCCATTCTAAGTAATTTAGTTAACCAATAATGAGCAATCAATCAATCAACGCAAGGGTGGTTAATTCTTTGAAGGGAGGATGTTGTTTTTACACTCGCACTTTACGACAGGATGTAGTCAGTACAGATTAGTACATCTACACGCACTGTCTTTTGACAAATCCGCTGTAGAAGATAAAAGTAATTAATCAATCAGTGTGTTATCAGTTAATCCTTTGATCGATGTTTGTTTTTGTAACTCAGCTGATAAACCCTCTTGCATCACTTACATGCAGATATTACATAACATACAATACATTTGCCACTACAGACCTTAATTTATAATGTTGAGTATTTACTCCAGACAGGAGAAATGCCAAATGGGAACCTTTGTTGAGTAACCTGGGTGGTGTTACTACTAATTATACCTGTTAAAAATTCATTAACTGACCATCCAGAGAATGATGACAAATAACACGTGTAGGTTTACGCCATCAAACGCGAGTTACAGCAAGGATCAAGATATGATTTCTGTGTGGCATGCAGCCTGAAAACACTTAGGGCCAAAACTCTTTTTAGGATACCAACGGAACTTCGTTATATAAGAAATACATATAGGCATTTGCTGTGTACTTTGGTAAAATAGGTGTACTAAGTTGGAGGTTTTTACGTAAGAAGATTTTCAGATTTCTCTACCAAAGGCAAAGTCATTGTTTTTAGTTTACGAATTCAAATAAATCAACCGTCTGTTTTTATTATCATAAATAATAAACCAGGGTAACTGCCAAAGCTACCCAAATTTACGTGTGATATTTGCCATCACAGCTGAACAAACACTCAAATCTGTCTAAATATAAAGCTTTGCAATCTTTCGGATTGAAATGGCTTGCTACGTGCCTGTAGGCATCACATGTTCACATAACATAATTAAATAGGATCTAATTGGATCAGTCACTGTATATGCCATCCAAGCATCCGAAAAAAATACACTGCTGGGATATTTTGGTACGATCAGACAAGGAATACCGTGGATATTTTTAAATAATGGCATATGATGGGCATCCGGCCTCCTGATTGTTAAGGCGAAGAAATTCTGCTAATATGGACAGGAGCCCAGTTCCTTTGTCCGTCACGGTCGAGGGAGCGGGCACTGACCAATTTGCAGTTTGATTTCGTAATTAGACCGTTGACGAGAAACATTTTTCGCTCCGCATCAGTGCCCCTTTAAAGATACTCCATCCTTAAATCTACACTTTTGATAGTCATAACAATTCAGGTTTTTAGTTTGGAGAAATGGTAGGCCCAATGGCCATCCTTGATATCCAGAATTGCCTCCCTTAGCTGATTGGCAGACAAGTGATCACTGATTTCGTTTGAATGATTTCCTATTGAAAGTTGCATAAATTCCTTCTCACTGTAATGGTTTTCAGGACAAGTCAAAATTACCTGTATTGTATCACACTGAGGATAAAGTCATATCATATACTCACATGCAAAACTGGATGTTGATGCTGATGATGATGACTTGACAGATGCAGATGTGGTGGTGAAGGTCACATCCATCTCCACGTGTTTCCCAGGGGATGGGGATGGGGTCATGTGGGGAGATGATCGAGACCCAGCATTTGACAAGTTAGACCTAGACCATGGTCTGTTAGGTCGGTCTGATGTCAGATGTTCTGGTCCTGACTTTGGAGTTCCATCTTTAGTTGGTTTAGAAGATGTCCCTGTATACAATTCATAGTCGGGTGTCTTAGTGGCAGTGGTACTTCCTTCCTTTTGTGTGCTTGATGGTCTGGATGTTGTTGTTGCTGTGGTGGTAGTTGTTGCTGTGGTTGTTGTTGTTGTTGTAGCTGCTGTTTTCACTGGTTTACTCGATGCTGCTACATTGTTTGGTTGACTGGTGTTTCCTGGCAACACAAACAGTAACAGCTGTTACAAATATACCTTGTTCACAGGACTTGTTTTCCTTGAAAAGATAAAATGTGACTCTGCCCTGACAACATGAAAGGTATTGCTGTTGTGCGTGAAGAGTTGGCTGCCTTTGTTTTGAACCAAAGACTGGTCATGGTGATTTTGATCCATGGCATGAGGTGAAGGAGCCCAGTTGTGACATTGTCAGGTTTTATCGGTGTTTATCTGAATGCGTTGGAGTCCCAACTTTGTCAGTATCTGGTTGTGTTGAATATGTCAGTACGAATAGCTATGGCTGTGACCCCTTTACCTATGATTGTCATTTTTATCCATTTTTGTCAGTACCTGTGTCTAATTTTGTTGTTGTCCAGTATTGTCAACGTGCTTTCAGCATCTGGCTGGGTCATCATCAAGTTGTGTCAGTGCATGATTGTGTCTTGTTTTGTTAGTGATAACTTTTGTCATGATGTTAAAATCAAGGCCTTTTGTACTTACCCTTCAGACAGATGTAAGTGAGTTGCATGAAGTTTGTATGTGACATGTAGTCCTCACTGCAGTGTCCTGTTGTGTCCAACCACTGGGTCTGCATGGAGCAAGTTGTCAGACCAGCACACACTGCCTTGTAGGGGTCAGTCCTTTCATCAACACCCCCTGGGAGAGAGAAGGCACAGGTTGTTTCTGTGAGGTAGCAACAGGCTGGGTCATGGTTTGTGTTGACTGTTGGGACTGGGCAGTTGTCATCCTTAAGCTTAGCTCCATACAGGACCTCCGTCACTTTGATTGCCGTCCCATCTTCACAGTTCAGTTCCAGGAAGTTGTTGGCAGTTCCATAACATGCATATGACTGCAGAGCTGAAACATTAGATATACGCATCCCTGAAACAACTCACACATGCAGAACTAAAACATCAGATTCATGCACAGATAAAGCATCAGACATATATACAAAGATGAAACCAGCCACACATGGAGAGCCTGAACATCAGGGCCCTTATTCTCGAAATGTTCGTAGCCCTAAGAATTCTTAACTTTGATTGTAGCCAATGTGTTAAGAATGGGCTTAAGAAGTTTGTAGGGCTATGAACGTTTCTAGAATAGCTAGCCAGATACATACACATAGGAAACATGATATGTGCAGAGATAAAGCATCAGATTCATAGAGATATGAAGAACCCCCCACACAATGCTGTAACACTACTCATTGAGCTGAAATACTAAATAAACTGAAAGACGGGATGGTGTATTATTGAGTGTTATGAAATCAAAATCGACACATATACACAGACAATCATTATGTATAGGAGAAAAGACGCCTCCAAGGTTTTGGTAGATAATGTAATACCGAAGGGGAAAGTTAGGAAAAGTAAAACCTGGGAACCGGTCTTACTAACGTAAAGTAAAACCTGGGAGGAGGTCTTTCTAGCAAAAAGTAAAACCTGTCCCTCCAAAACAAAAACCTCAAATGCGGTTATTCTGGGAAAACAAGAGATGACCTAACATATAGTGAGAAGCACACTTTAGGTTTATATCAAATGCTCTGATTCTCCCTTCTGTTACCCTGGATCCTTTACACACCTGAATATTCTCACTGTTACTGCTAAAAGCTGAACAATTTGTTCTGTTGTTGATCAGCACACATTTTCCAAACAGCCAAATATGTATGGAATATGTAACCTTTATTGTTAATGATCTGTTTTTCACTTTACCTTTCTTTTTGTTATACCTCTGACCTCCTGCTCAATGCACACACATGTATATTCAAAACAGTGATACTTTGTGTTTATTCATTTGTCATGACCACTGTGGTCAAGAGGCACACTGGTGGTCTATGAATGGTTATAAGTCCGATTAAAGGCTTGAGCAGATATACTCTGTCAGTGCATCCATCTAAGCTACAAAACATGATTAAGGAGGTGGCACACGGATTTCTATGTGTCCATGAATTGCTTGGTACATATCCTGTTGACAGTGCTTCTGACAACAGAAATGTTGCACATTTGAAGTGGTTAATCCATGACATCATCTTGGGGATGTTACATTGGCCAGCTTCAGTTGCTCATTCTCAACTAATTCGGGTCACATTTGCATGTGAGATTCTTATGCATCAAACGTTTCAGTTAAGTTTACTCTGCTTCAACAGCTGTTTCCATTTTAGCACAAGGTTACTTGATTCTTTAGCAGTTTAACAAATCAACATTTCATGGATGCTAGAATGCAAGGCTTTGATGGGATGTCCTTGAAAAAGCACACATGAGAAGTTGCGAAGGCAACACCTACACCTCTCCTGTTGTGAATCAAAGGATCAATTGTTTGATGGACTGCCTGTCAGTGATCCAGAGTTTTTTCCCATTGAATCTTCTTTTTTAATCTAATTCTTCTATTTGATGAGCACTAGGAAATGAGAATTGAAAATATTACAAAATTACATCAATGAAGATAATCTGATTAATGTAATATAATGATATAAATATAATGAATTTTGTACATAGGATAATTTGGAAATTTCCTGTGTAAGTCATTTAAGCCTTGCTCTTTGAAGGTGATTATTGGACATGTAACCTATGACAGTTTTAGTTTAGCAGGATTCAGTAGCTTGAGTTCCAGCTGCCATGTTCTTTACAACTACAAAAGAAGGATATAAGCCTCCTGATAAAACTCAATATGAATATTTAGCTTCTCTGCATATATCATATGCTCCTATCCCTACATCTGGAGTCAGGTAAAAAGGTTAATTACCCTGTAAATTTTTCTGAGACGAGACTTCACTGTTGGGCAAAGTTGTGTTCAAACACCATTTTCAAACATAACCTTTCATAATGGAAGTTTTTGTCGTCCATGTTTGAATGTGACTGTTGAAAGCATGCCTGCGGAATGCGATAACACTCCCAAATAAACTTTACATTGGTATAGATCGGTAGGTGGTTGTGGCTGAAGTTTACTGTTGTGTTTTGTTGATCGTGCATGCTGGTGTTGGTGCACTATTGGCAGAACATGACAGCTGCACATGTTGTCAAGCAGCAAGTTGTCACAAGCAGTCCTGACTTAACGCTGAAAATGTCCACCTTTGCATAACTTTACATAATGTATGTTTCTAATGACTTTTTTGCAAAATTTCATGCTTCTTTCCACCTAACTATTGGGGATTGAGAAACAGTCCATTGTACGCATCATCAACTGAAATGGGGATCTGGATGCTGTTGTTCAAAACAACATTAGTCCTAAGAGTGTTGTAAGCCTGTGTTTAGGCATGGACGTTAACAATCACCTTGTGTTAAACCTATTTTATTGTCTACAATAACAAGGGATTTGGCCGAAGTGCACCACTTATTGTCATGTTCTCCTGCTGCCACTTCAGTGGTAACTTTGCCCTGCAACATATGTTATTGTTGGGATTTCACTTTTTTAGTAAAGTACAACTTCTAGTACTTTTTTGGTTGAGTCCCATCCGGGATTTTAACCCGCACCGTCAGAGTCAGGCACCTAATTGCCTGCACACAAAGTCAACTGCCTAGCCTGTCAGCCACTGCAACTTTCACTTTGCTCTGTACAACAAGACCTTGAAGGTTTGATATGGCACCTTACATCATACCCCAAGAAGCTAAGTTGTTAAAGCCTTCGTTCATGACACTGAAGTTCAGGGTTTGACTCCATGCTTGGGTACAGTGTGTGAAGCCTGATGTTTCATGCTGTGTCAACTTTGGAAAATTTCTATGACATAGGAATAACACCCTTATTCATCACCTAGAATAAGAATTGCTATGTTGAAATGTGCAGTAACCAGACTTTGATACTGTTCTGATATGCACCTGTGTATATTGGGAACATTACTTTGTGGTGATAATCAGGTTGTTTCCTTGTGTTTTGGCATCCACATGTCAGCCTGCATTTTTAATGCCACAAATTTCCTTATGTTGAATAGTTTGTACTTTCATTATGAAGCACTTATTTGAATTTTGTATAGCTTTATTATGCCATAGATCCTGAAATATTAAACTGTTAATATATACAATTCTCTGATTACTCTGAGTTTCTGTTTTGACTTTATGAACTGTGATAAACAATGTGTGGCAGCGATACTGTATTCCTGCATTGCTGCACTAAGTTTTGGGCTTGATGAAGTAGATGAGTAAATATAATAAAGTCACTATAGTCACTGATATTTCACTGTCATTTTGACAAACCTGGAAAACTGTTTATGATCAAGGCAGATGGGTTATGTTGCACAATGCATGTGGGGAAGTTTGTATTACACCGGTTGTCTTTCTTTCAATGATTCAAGCCTGAAGCTAGCAGGTTTGCCATGATGATCAGTAAGTGTAATTGACTCCTATTTTACATTTTTTAACAGACAGATGTGGCAGATTTCTTTTTCATTTATTTCATAAGGACACACAATCTTCAAAAAGACTTGTCATTTACAAATATTTTCTTGAACTACATTCAGCAGGAGTAATGGGACCAGCCTCATGTTTGCTGCTCTTACTCTGTGTAGTGTTGCCTTACATTCTGAAAACATTGTGAAGATTTTGGACAGAATTTATAGGTGATTCACTATTGGGTATGTTTCAAGGTAAATATTGTTTGGGGAGTGTGGTCTTGGCTTGCAAACTTGTTAAGGAGAGATTTTGGGGGTTAAGTGTTTACAGAATTTAAGAGTGAAAAAATTGGTTGCTAGGTTTGGAAAAAGGTTGAAATATTGCATCATACAATCATACATGATTGTTTAATCATTTTAAAGTTTCAGTTTGATTTAAGAAATTTATATCACTTTAAAATAGCAATGTAATTATTGCAAATCGTTGTGGAAGACATGTTTGGCATTTTCCATATTGAGATCACACTGCTGACTTAACAGTTATTGGCTCATAAACATGATTACGTATCACTTTTGTTTATTGAAACCTGATGTCCTGTTTTCACATTTATTCATTCATTGTATTATCAGAGGCCCCCAAAAAGCAGTGCATTTATGTGCTGGGTGGACAAATAGCAATTGATGTTGCAGGTATGCAGCCTAAAATGAACACTATATTTCATCACCTGTGAGTTATTCCCATGGTATATATAGTATATACAGCATGCCTGACCAGACAGATTAGTTTTTAGCAATGTCAAACAGAATGATGTTGTCTTAGAAAAGTAGTTCATTTGATTTGATATAAGATCAATATAGCAAGGTAATTAAGGCTGTTCTCATGTTTGTGCCTGTCCAATATGGACAATTCAGTAGTCAAATATCCATATGGAAATGGTCACCTCCAATATACACAGGGGCACGAACGTGTTTATGCCTGGCCAACTATTTTCTAATGCTACAGGTGATCTAATACTGATATCAACAATGTTTAATTATAAATGTGCATATCTAATGTATTCTCTGTTTTGACTCTATTTGAGAAGTGTCATCGCATATCCGTTGCATATGGGGTACAAATAGAGAAATCATAGTGAGGCAGTTGCTAAAGGTTTACTTATCTGTGTGTGTACAAAATTTCATGTGGACAGATATTTAGGGGTTATCTTCTTTAATACTATGGCAGAGAAGTTAATTTTTTATGAAATATATTTGATATCCATCATTTTTTTATTACTTTAGGAGAGTTAAACAATTCTGTGAACTTCACAATATTTGGTCAAAATCTATATTGCCATCAGATATTCTTGTAATGACACTAAATGTAGATTAAAGCACTAATGACTTTCCTAATGAACAAATTGTTTCATAATTTCATAATACTGTCACTTACTTAATTGTTATTACCAATCTTTTGTAATTTTTACTATTTTACTAAGTTGTGTAGTGCTTGGTTGAAAAATACTTATTTTGAACCTTTAGTTTAATGTAAGCAAATTATTCTGTGTTCTGTTTCATTTTAACATTTCTGACATTTATCTTAAACACACTCCTGGCATTATTTGTTATTTTGGTTGTTATCCCTATGTGTGTTTGGCACTTTGACCTATCTTAAAAGAAGATATTCAGTATCTCTGGCCTTGGAAATATTAGGAAACAGAGTTAAGTTTGAATCCCATACACAATGGGCATCGGAGGAATGCTTGAAATACTTGAGACACTCACACAACATTGATATGAAACAATGTTTTATCAGTCCGCATTGTTAATGTGTATTCCATTGTTTGTTTTCTTGAGTATATGCTGATATGTGAAGAGGAATGTAACTAAATATTTATCTTGGGTCATGCTAGTATCTTGGGAAACTTGGACACTTTCAAAGAGAGGACATTGCCAGCGTACAGTACCTTCAGTGGCTGACAACACTCTGGATTACCCACAAGGACAAACTGTTGTTGTATTATGGCTTAAGGATATTTGACTTGAACTGGTCCTGATGTGATCCTTTGAAGCAGACTCCTTGGCAGTCGGGCATGTGTGTGCATGGCTGATTATCTGACATGACAGACTACAGACAAATGTCGCCTTAATGAATCAAGTACGCTTTTATGCCATTGAAGGGATCTTGCCAGGCAGTTTGTGTCCATGAACAAGAACATGTCAGCAACTGTTTAATGTGTACCTGTCTTCATTAATCTGTGTAAGTGGCTGGGAGGACTCTGTAATTTTGATTTGTTCCTTGTCAAGAATCAGATGCTGGTTGAAGCACATAATCAAAGAATTTACCTCATGTGTTATGGACTTATGCACATTGAGGAGCATGTGTAAACAAGCTCTGAAAATGTTTGATTATCATTTCTTCCTTAGAAAGAGGAGTTTTTAGAGCAGCCTACCCACTTTTCATTCTTATGTCAACATGGTCCTGTGGATAGAAGAGACGTATTGCTGTAGTTGCTTGACAGCATTGCGCTCGGTATAACGGAACATTTAAACACCATTTACAGCCTATGTATGTGGTACTAAAAATGCTGAATTTAAATATTTGCTGTGGCCATGCACTACTGTCATGCAATGCATTTTGCAGCATGTTATTATCCCATTATAAACAACATACATTGGGAATACAAAAATATAATTCTTTGCTAATTTTGAAATGTATGGGACTGTGGATGCAATTTGTACAATTTTATAATTGTTCATTGCTGATAACCAGGCAAACCATTGTGTAATACTGTGCTATGCTTAAAATTTCATTTGCCTGTCAATGAAACTAAAGAAGATGTTAGATGTATTTACTGTCAAATCTAAACAGTCACTAGTTTGTAATTTATGAAATTTCCTTGCAGCTTTCTTGATTTTGTTTGTTTCGAGATAGCTGTAAGATGGCACTGTGAAAATAAGAATGACGGATGCTGAAGATTTAACATGTTTACACTCTGTCTTTGTATAGTTAAGGATGTAATGTACATTATAAAACAAAGTAAGCAAAATATATCCATTACATTTCATTGATATATTTTCAGGGAACACATTAAAAAAGCAAACACATTGGCGAACTACATTTTGGAAAAATTGTGTAAATTATCATATAAGTATTGACTTCTAAAATTGTTCTTGTCTCTGAACATTATATTTTAGTGATCTTCACATAAATCTGATGATGTAATTTTAAATTTCTGTGAGCATAGTTTTGGGCCAGGATGATATGTGACGTTCATGACTGGTACATTTCTCAAACATATAGAACAAAGTAAAATTAATGTAATTAGATAACGTAAATCAAATAATGCAGTGATATTAAGAGGATTAGATAACGAAAATCAAGTAGTACAGTTATGTTTACGAAGATATCATAAATCCAGGAATTCAGTAGTGTTAAGAGGATACGATAATATACTAGGCACATAAAGAAACTGTGCATACAAAAATTTAAAATAAAAATTTATCAAACTTGTGTCGACACATAAGGATTTAAACTCAGAAATTAATGACATGTATCCATTATGCATGCACATGCACAATGCATGTGCATTCCAGGAAAGAGAGACAGAGCAAATGAAATTAGATGACTATTGAAACGCATAGCATGCCCAGGCTAACGTCTGCACAATGTCATGAGGCCATTGGGATGAGGACTGTGGAATGTCTCAAAGACAACGCCAAGACAGGACAGATGGATGAGGGTGATCCATGATCTTCACCACAGGTTTCAGACTGCAGTGATGACTGCCCGGACCATCCCAGGACTTCACCGTATTCACCCCAACACAGTTCAACAACGTTTATGTCATCATAGGATCAGTCCACAACATCCCGCCATACGACCTATCCTGACACAACGTTATCGACAAGCTTGCCAAATGGAGTGCCGAAATCATGTCCTCAGATCCTTGTTTTGGTGGAGAAATGTTGTTGTTGCAGATGAGTCCAAGTTTAACATTTCCCGTAGTGATGGACATCAACGTGCATATAGACATGTGGGAGAACATTATGCGCAGGATGTGTCTTGGAGAGGAATTGCTTTGGTGTTTGTTGTGTGATGATTTGGGGTGGAATAACAGCACAGCAAAGAAGTCCTTTGGTGATTGTTCAGGGCAACTTAGCTGGTGTGGCCTACAGGGATGAGATTCTTCGACCTGTGGCAATTCCTTTTCTGCAATGTCATGGTCCTGGGTTAACATTCGAACAGGACAATGCCTGCCCTCATAAGGCAAGGGTTGCTATGGGTTTCTTGCAACACCACAACGCTGACTTACTGCCTTGGCCTGCAGATTCGCCGGATCTCTCCTCAATAGGGCATGTTTAGGACAAGATGGATTGACATCTACGCCGTCTTCCTCATCCGCCAGGTAGCATCCTTGACCGTGCAACAGAACTTGAGAGAATCTGGCGTGACATCCCAGTACCACTCATGGACTCGTTACATTATTGTGATTGACTTTTCAATTGAAATTTGTTTTGGTCTCATGATCCCTCCATTAAAATCTATATACACCTTTGACATTGTTATCATACTTATCAACTGGGATAATATTTTGACAATGCGTGGTTTCTTTATGTGCCTAGTATATAATCTAGGGATAGGTTAACGTTAATAGGATATGATAGTGTAAATTCAAGCATATAGTGATTTTTACAGGATTAGATAATGTTATGGAATAAAGAATGAGTGATTGAGTTTGGTTTTACATCGCTTTTAGCAATATTCTAGCGATATCACGGCGGGGGACACCAGAAAATAGGCCTCACACATTGTACCCATGTGGGGAATCGAACCCGACGAGAGAACGCTTTAACCACTAGGCTACCCCACCGCCCATGTTATGGAATAAGGTATTATTGATCTAAGTATGTTATTTTGAATTTCTTTCAGTGATGATGGACACAATTATCAATATGATGAAGATCATAGACATTCACCAATTCCTGATTTACCATATCAGTTGGATTGTCTCTGTGTTGTATCCTGCTGTGTGTCTGCTATACCCAGCCATCATATATAGTCGCTGATTATATCAACCACTGGTTTATGTGTCTCAGAGTGCCCACATGTCCTAGATGGTTGTTTATGCTGTCAACCACTGATTCGTGTCTGCTGTACTCAGGCATCTTATGCTGTTGCCTGTTCTATCAGCCACTGGTCTGTGTGTCTCACAGTAAAGTGGCACAGTTGTAATGGTGACTGAGGTGTAAAACAACTTGGACGGAATATTATCTCTGTTTTCATTGCAAGTATCCCATCACCCATCTTACACAATTTGTCAAACATGCAGCTTCTGAAGGCTGTTATCACCTGAAAAATTCCCTCCTTTAAACATCCTCTCTTGTAATGTAAAGGCTCTCCCAATACCAGCTCGACTTTAATGTGGAGACTCATCTGAATGCTGGCTATTGTAAACAAAAACTGATTGAAGGCTGTTAGAGCACTGCAGTATCCATTGTGTTAGAGGGTGTTGTATGTGTGTGTGCGTCACCACCAATACAGATTGTAAATAAACTCACATGTGATAGCTCCTTGGTGTGAAAATCTCATCAAATTTTTATGTTTAAAAACGCTTGAAGTTAAACCTTTGTGAAAATTTCTTTCACTTGATGGTCTTGAGTTGAATCATATTACTGAAGTAAATGATTCATACATTTGATCAACTGTGATTCTTTGTGTTCTTACTGAGAATGTTGGAATAATCTTATTGAATATAAGAATGATGTTTTCCGACTTACAACACATTGAAGCAGTAACGCCAGTGTTCGAACGGTTACGTTGACATTTCCCTGTAACATTTAATGACTGTCATATCTGAGGCCTCATGCTTAAACAGATTTTAAGAAATATGATCAAATATGGGGCTCATGATCTGTCTCTTGAAACCATGTTGTTGGTTTGATCTCAGTAAAGGCCATTTTGTGTCACTCATCACAATCTGGTAGTCACTTTCAAGTTTTTGTTTAAGTTTTGTCATCCCTGCCTCAGTATGTGTGTAATCACCAGGAATTGTGTGTTGTGTTTCTATGATGTTTAAGTCTTGTATCTCTGATCTGTGTTCTTACCTGGGGTAGCCCAGTAGTTGACATGTTTTTTCATTACCAAATACACATGTTCGATTCCTTACATGGGTACAATGCGTGAAGCCCATTTCTGGTGTCATCTCTTGTGATATTGCTGGAATATTGTTATAAGCAGTGAAAGCTAAACTAACTCACTCATTCACTTTATCTGTGTTTAAGTTCTGGGATGAAAGTGTTGATGCCATTATGTATGCATGAAGTCTGTGTGAATGTATTGTCTTTCCTGAATGTGTGCAGTTTATGGATTGCCCATCAGATATACTAGGTATTTTTTTCAAAATACATGTATGTGTAATCTCCATCATGTTTCACATATAGTTTCTATGGTTTGTGTTTAGTGTTTGTCTTATTTCTGTATTTTCGGGAAGGTGTATGTAGTTACCAGAATTTGTTTAGTTCCCGTAATGGAGATATTTTCCATCATATTTCTGTCGTCACAATCATGTGTGATTTCAGAATGTTCTTCCGTAATGTGTGTTGTTTCCATCATGTTTCTGTAGTTTTCATCATGTTTCTGTATATTCTCGAATGTGTATGTGTAGTTTCTGTCATGTTTCTCTATATTCATAAATGTGTGTGTTTAGTTTCCATCATGTTTCTGTATGTTCCCAAATGTGTGTGTGTAGTTTCCATCATGTTTCTCTATATTCTTGAATGTGTGTGTGTAGTTTGTCATGTTTCTCTACATTCCCGAATGTGGGTGTGTAGTTTACATCATGTTTCTCTATATTCTCGAATGTGTGTATATAGTTTCTGTCATGTTTCTCTATATTCCTGAATGTGTGTGTGCAGTTTCTGTCATGTTTCTCTATTTTCTCGAATGTGTGTGTGTAGCTTCCGTCATGTTTCTGTATATTACTAAATGTGTGTGTGTATTTTTCATCATGTTTCTGTATGTTCATGAATGTGTGAGTGTAGTTTCCAACATGTTTCTGTGTATTCTTGAATGTGTATGTAGTTTCCATTGTGTTTCTGGATATTCCTGAACATGTGTGTTCAAAATTTCCAAATTGAGAAAATTCCATGTTAAGTAAAAACATTTATTTGTGTAGTCCTAATGACATATTTTTCAAGTTCCTGTCATAAGTTATTTTTTCATGAGTATGTTATTCTTCTGATGTTTATGTTTTTGTTGTATTATCTGACATTCGCAGTGAGTATAGATCAGCAGAAAATGTTTCAGTATCAAGAACAAATCAATGGTCATCAAATGACACCTACCTGTGACCTCTGGAAGGCTTGCAGAGTATACAGCCAGAAGTGCCAGGAGACCATCCCACAGATCCATGTTGTCCAAAAAGATGTAGACCAGGGTGGAAACACAGAACTTTCACATTGATTTTTGTCACTGTTTTCTTCACCTAATCACACTGAACACCATCTGTAATATTCACATTATGGTTTCTGTCTTGAGTTGAACGTACCGATAGTCCTTTATGTAATAACGTACTTATGTTACGTGAATGTGAGACGTTTTCGTGGGTTAACTTGGCCTGCTGGGATACCTGTTGAGAGTGAGCAGTGCTGTGTCTACATCAGATGTTGACAAGGATGGTTCAGAGTTTACATTACCCGAGCAGCCATTCAGGGCACTAGAGGGATTGCCACAGTTACACATTGGGGCACAGAATAGGTGGAGTTCACAACATTTCTGGGATATTATTATGTTGCTTTTGCAACTTGTTTCCCTTTCAGCTTATTCTTGTTTGAAATAAGAAAAGTCTAACATGCCTAGGAATGCCTGTGTTCATTTCTAAGAAGAGGCAGTATTTCTGATATCTGAGTGAATGTACACATTGCCAGGGTTGTTGGAACACCATACTGGGCCTCTTGGTGTCATGAAAGGACCCCTGTCCCTGACAGTTTCAAATCTTTCCAAGGATTTGTTGATCTGTTTCAGACTAACCCACGTGGCCTGACTGCACTCAGACTGCAGCTATCACTGAGTCCTTGGCTTCATCCCCATGACTGCTGCCAGGTTCTGGTCAAACCAACTCATGATGTCACATACATGTGTGTGTTTGTGTATGTGGTGGGCCATGACCTCAGGTCATCACCCTTGAGTGTTGTTTCATTCTGTAGATAAGGGTACTTGAACCACTTCACACCTTAAGTAGTGTAGCGATGACCCTTGTTTCTCCTCATTTCACAAAGTTGATATCTTGTTGAATTAAATCATTACTTACCTTGTGGTCTATTTAATGAGTTAGACATTGCTGGAAAGAATCTCCATTGCAGAATTGTCACATGTCAGTAGTTATATTATCCAACTGTGGAGCACAGTTTGGTAGTGTGTAAAACTGATTCATCCACTGTTGTCAAATCATTAGCTGTCGTCACTATCAGCATCGATACATTGGATACTATCTCTCATCAATACACTGACCACTATTGATCATCAATAAGTTCGGTACTGCAGACCATCAATATACTGGCCACTATTGATCATCAGTATATTGACCACTTTTGTTCATCAATACATTGGTCATTATTGTTCAGTTATACATTGGCCGCTATAGCCCTTCAGTACACTGGTCACTGTTGACAACTGATACATTGCTGTAATACATTGGCTTCAGTAGGCCATCAGTACATTGGCCACTGAATTAGGTCTTGTGGGTAAAGGAAACTTCATCTAAAGACTGAAGACAGGAGTTTTGGAGGAGTTACGAAAGTGAGTTTGTGGGATGATTTGATGACATCAAAATTGTCTAGCTAGCTCATTAGGCTAATTTCTTTGCATGGGAATTAGAAGAATAGCTCACTCAAGGCGGATGTTGTTGGATTAATTAAATCTCTGCTGTCACTCTGTTGTTAATCGCTTTCACTTAAACTCTGACAGTGCCTTAATGAAAGATTTTCACAGGTATTTGTAAATCTGCTGATGTTTAACGGGACAGAAATGTGTACTGTGAACAGTTCACATGACCCGGGGTATGTCATGGATGTGAGGAGGGATGCATTGTCTGTGGTATTTGTCAGTCCCGCCATCGATCAACAGAGCTTTTTGGTGAGCCAGGCCTCCACACACAACTACAACTTAGGCTTGGGGACTGAGCGCTGTGTGTATGATGGCTGGTGTTAACGCTATGGTGGACTGGTACAATCCCAACCTCACTATCTGAGCCTAAAACTATTGTACATCATTGTTTGTGCAGTGTGTCACCATTTTTTATGATATAAATCAAATGTGTTTGCATAAATTCAAAGCCTGCAGATTGAAAAAATTGTAGGTCCTTCACCCTGAAGGATGGTAATGAGGCTGGTAACCTCATGGCTTATCACAAACTGTTGTATACTCCTTTAAGAGCTGAGAATGAAACAGACTAGAGACCTGTTTATGATGATTTGGGGTATTGAGTCTACATGAGTACAGACAGTATTATTTCATGTCATGAGGACAAAACAGATTTGAAAGCAGAAGTAGCTAATGTTGATTCAGTTAAAACTAATAATGTCAGTAGACTCATTAATCTTTGACAACTTCTTTCATTGTGCATTTTTTTATTTCAAATGCTCAAACTTTTACCATGATGCCAAACCTATTTCAATAAGTGACAGTGTTTTGTAGACAGGGATACCCAATTGTGCAATCTGCAGGAGAGATGTGATCTCATATTGTGTGATAGAGTTATTGTTCAGGTGTAGTTTGGGGGTATTTGTTGAAAGGATCCCCAGATGCAGGTTTTGAATTAATTGATGTGTCAAGAGTCAGGTTTCCAATCATTTTAAAATATGGCTGTACTTATTGGTAAGATTATAGATCTGGATATCTGGTGAGGGGTTCAAATACAAATGTTTTCTCAATGGTTGTATCATTTTTCTGCCTCATAAGTAGGAATCAATCTTGTAAAATCACCCTGCAGCAAAACATCTTTTCACATTGTCATAACTGCCACATTGTTTTTTTTTCTCTCCGGACAGATAACCTTCCATTGTTGATGTTAAGATACTGTCTGCAAACAGCTTACGGTCCATTTATGATTCCAGTGCATGCATTGCTTGTAATGCCATGTCATCCATTGCTGGTAATGTCATTTAATCCATTGCGTATAATGTCAGTAGTCCCAAACTATCTGTGTAGAAATTCTCACTCCTGCCACCCTTTAAAATTGGCATGCCTCTGGCTGTTGTAAACCAAGTTGTAAACTTAAGTGAACGAAGTTATGGCCCTCACAGAGTATCACTCTTAAATTATCCCTATTATGTGGTCTTTATATGTACTGTCCAGATTGATGGGTTTGTATTATTGTCCTTTAAATGATTCTGATATGGGCAATGTACTGCATAAACAGTACAGTATTCTTCAACAGTGCACTTATCATTGACTTAAGTTGTACTGATATCAACTCAATTTGAATGCAGGTGCTGGATTTCATTCTTTCATTCTGTTGTGACTTGATACTTCTCACCCTTCTGCTGTAATCTGTTCTACATCTTATGGGAGCAGACACTTCATATATATGTATACTATATCAGTTACTGCTGATACACACCTGTATGACTACCTTGTGGGACAGTGGGGTAGCCTTGCTGATAAAGTGGCAGCTCATCACACTGATGACCAGGGTTCAATTCCCCAGAATTGTGTGAAGCTCACTTCACCTGTGCCTGAACAGATTCCAGGTCAGAATTGTTCTCTATCAACCAATGCTGGTCAAGTGAAGTAGCCAGTTGGATCACAAGGTCAGTTGGGTCAGGAGATCAGTTGGATCAGGAGTTTAGTAGGATCAGGAGGCCAGTTGAATCAGGAGGTCAACATCACATCTTCGTAAACTTGCAGCACAGATAATTGTATCAAACAATGCATCAGACTCTGTCTGGTCTAGACTGAGTTATTTACTACACAGACTCTGTCTGGTCTAGACTGAGTTATTTACTACACACCTGAATATAATTGGAATGGCCTTTTGACTACAAACATTGCAGGTGCCCCCTGCCATCATGGTGTTGCTGGCAATATGGTTGAACATTGTTCACTGCTGAAGTGTTTTACCCTTCTTCCCTCAGTATGATATCAAACAACACTGACATATTGTGTAATGTAAATTGAGTTTGTTTATTGTGTTTATATGAATACACTGAACATCAGGTAATATAGTATCAAACATGGCAGAAGGCTTTGAGCTATGTGTATCCAATACAAGCAACAAGTTGAGGCACAGGTTGAGACTTAAAGATAGTCCTTAGCTAAACAGCAGCATTAGAGAAGCAGCTCAACCTACACTGATCCCAGGAGGGATGAACACACAGAAACATCATTACAAGAATAGGTAATATGTATCTTTGACAAGCACTGTTTAAAAGCATGGAGGTTATATAGTTCTAATAGTTTGCTTAACAAGAAGATGACTGACAGTGATTTGATAATAACAAAGCATTTGCTCTTCAGGATCATATAATAGGACACATGGTATTGGTCGTGTGATTGGTCATTACATGTGTCATGAATAATGACAAGATGAAAGAATCGCTACTTGCCTAACATCCATTTTGACATGTGCTCATGAGCATGTGGACATTGCATAGAAATATTACAGCTCTACTACATCTACCATTTGTCATAGACTGGGTGGGTATGCCTTAGCTCTACTGCATCTACTATTGGTGTGAAACTGGGCAGGTGCTTATGAATATTTCTGCATCTACAACAGTTCTTAGACTGGGCAAGGTGCTTGTCTATTCCACTGATCCCTCCATTGGTCCTGGACAGATCTGGTACTTCTGAGCTCAACTCTACCTTTGATCTTAGACAGGTGCTTTTCAGCTCTACCACAACCATTAGTCTCATGATTGCCTGCCTTACAGGTTCTGCCCTAACTGGAAAGGTGTTTACATCTCTTCATTTTGACTGCAACTTAACATGGAGACACTACTGCAGTATGATATTCAAGAATAAGGCAAAACAAGTCATGTGGACAGCCTTCATGAGACCTGAACAAATGCCAGGGGAAGATTCTTCAGTACTTGACAAGCTATGCAAGTCAGCAAAACATATGTTTGTATTTGGCAATGGTGTATTTGAGCACTACACAAAATTCAGTACATGCTAAGTGTTATGATACAAGATGAAAAGTTGATTATTTAATCTCAGCTATTTTCTGCTGTTCTACATGTGGCCCCAATTAGGCAGCCTCTTTTACCCAGTGTATTTTATCTCCTTTCAATTGTGGAAGATTCATTCAAATAACTGCCCTACCTTTATTTTGGGAGTAGCTTCACCATTCCCTCATTTATACAATTTTCATAGAAATTTATCTATATTTCCTGGTGAAACTAAGCTTTGGCATGGAATGGGTCCAGTGTAGGTAAGTCATCAAATGAGAACAAAAAGGAGGTATTTGTGAGTCACTATATTCACAAATGCATGTTTTTGTTTTAATCCTTTCTTTGACAAGGCCAATTTGTACAGTGTATGAAGCCCATGTCTGTGTCCTCCATTGTGATATTGTTGGAATATTTCTATAAGTGGTTTAAAGCCCAACTCACTCATGTCAAGATGAGGACAGCCAGCTACTCCTGTGTCAAAACAGAGAAATGACTGAAATTGCCAGATGAAAATGGAGGAGTTTATGTTAATTAGGGGTTCAACAAAAATAAAAATTGTTTGTTTATAAACAGAACCATTGCGTGATATCACAAGGATCATGCTGAAGTAAGCTACACTGGGTAATGGAAGTCGCTGTATTACATTGTCCACATTGCTGGAAGATTTGGTGTCATGGAAGACATTGCTAACTGATCAGCAACAGGCAATTTGTGGCTCCATCATCTCAAGAAAAAGATTAACATATATACAAGAAATTTTCAGATCTATGATAAAAACAGTGGTATGGAGAATTGAAAGTGTAGGGAGTAAAAAAAAGTGGTCAAGTTTGCAGCCTATTACCCTGGCCTCATTAAGCTACGTGAGCACTATGTACTGGCTGTACACTAACGGTTCACATTGACAAAGGACGTACAAAGCCACAACAAGAATATGTATATCCCAGAGACACATCACAAATGCACAAGAAAAGTGCAGAGAGTTGATGCTCATCACTCACAAATACACATTGACAGGGTAGGGGATGATTGATTTAACAAGGTATGGGATGGTGGACATTGACAGGGTAGGTAATGGTGGACTTTGACTGGGTAAAGGGTGGTCGATGTTGACAGGGTAGGGGATGCATGGAGTTGAGCAGAGAGAATGTGAGGGACACTTGTACATGTGAAGAGGAGGATTGGGTATATGGATGATAGGAGCTAGAGAGAAAAGAAACCAAAATATGCAATGATGGGAAAGGGAGGGATTGTTGGTGGTCCTGATTTGTCTCCATTAACTATTTAGAGATTATTTAGAGGCGTGTACACCATACATATTCCACTACACAAATGCTCGCATGCAGTTTGTAATATGTAAATGTACAAAAACACATGCTTTTTATTATACTTATACCTGGTACTAGACATTACTTGCACTACACAGGAGTGCTGTCTAGAGGGTTACTCACTATATGTAGTATATATTTATCTCAAGTCTCCGATATTGCCCATTCAGTCACATATATACACATCACATTGGTGTATTTTCATACCATATTTAAAGAAATGGAGGTCCGGTCCTCCTTGTGCACCATGATCTTTGCACCATGACATTTGTAAGCTTGATACTAAGCATGCCTTTTGCAAGACTTATAGCAATGAATTACAAATACCTGGAAATTAGTTTGTTTTATGGAGGACCCACAACCCTGTGTATTTAACTGTTTCTTTGTGTCTCCTCTAATTTTTGCATATGTAATCTTGAAGTCCCTATGTTCACTCATATATACAGCCACTCTATCACATAGACATTGATTCACCCATGTACTACCCCACCCAGTCCTCCATCCATCTACTCACCCATTCACTCACACTCAATTCACCAACTCACCCACCCACTCAACCATTCACTCCTGTACTTTGGCTTACCAATAATAAATACATGGCACATTATTAAATGTTTGGAATAGGACAGTATGACATCAGAGCTATCAATGTGCAACAAGACATACACTGATGCAGACACAACGTAGGTAGCATCGCATGGGTGCTATGGGCACTACCATGCAGATGAGGAACCGTAGAAAAATAGAACAGCATTTCTAGGCTGTCAGCCAACTTCGGAGTTGAATTGAAGAATTCGTCTGCTACAAGGTATACCATGCACAGAGTGGTGTATATGTAATCAGGTCAAAATTGAAAATGAAATTGATTATGCAGATATCAAGGGGTGGTGGTATAGCAAAGAAGCCAAAACATTCACTGGTCATGCCAAAGCCCATTTTGGTGTTCCCCATTGTAATATTGCTAGAATATTGCTAACAGTTTTGTAATGGCATACTCATTCACTCACATACAGTAGAATGTATTGATACAATTAACATGTATAAGGTTATATGTCAACACCATGTACAAAGTTAGAAATCTGATTAACACCAAGTACAAGGTCATTGGTCAGATTAACACCAAGTACAAGGATACTGGTCACATTAACACCAAGTACAAGGATACTGGTCACATTAACAGCAAGTACAAGGTCACTGATCAGATTAACAGCACGTACAAGGTCACTGGTCAGATTAACACCAAGTACAAGGTCACTGTTCAGATTAACACCAAGTACAAGGTCACTGGTCAGATTAACACCAAGTACAAGGTCACTGATCAGATTGACTCCAAGTACAAGGTCACTGGTCAGATTAACACCAAGTACAAGGTCACTAATCAGATTAACACCAAGTACAAGGTCACTGGTCAGATTAACACCAAGTACAAGGTCACTGGTCAGACTGACACCAAGTACAAGGATACTGGTCAGATTAACATATACAAGAGTAATGATCAGATTAACATGGTGTACAAGGATTCAAATTAGATTAATATCATGTTCAAGGATACAGAATAGATTAACACCAAGTACAAGGATACTGATATCTGTAGAAAGAACATGAAGCTGAACATGTTTATCACTTTGTATCTACAGGAAATGAAATCAGAGGCACTCATAAAATCATGTGTTATTCAATAATTACTCTCAAAAATAATTTAGATACAGCTTGATCAACAACAAGTGTTTCATACAACTATGCCATTAGGAGTAGGTACAAAGGCTGAAGCCATGGTCAAGAGTGATCATCTATTTCCTAGTAACCATTGACCTTTCACAGGAGTAGAGTGGCATCTTCTCGTGGATTATATACTTTCTTGATGTGTGAAACAAAGTCACCTCTCAAGATCTTAAGGCCTTCGCTTGTGCCTGGGAGTATGATGGCCTGCTGTTGAGGAGGTTTACTTTCTTACAGGTAAGATGGCCTTCTCTTAAGGATGCCAACTAACTTTCCATGATGTGAGTAAGATGGGCCCCCTCTGAAAAAGATCTTTTGGCTTTTATGGCTGTAGGAAGATGGATCCACTTGACAAAATCTACTGGCCTTTCATAACAGTAAAATGGCCTCCACTAAGGCAGGTCTATAGAAACAGGAAAGTGTCTACAAAGAGGTATATTGCAGATATAGGAAGAAGTATGTTCCATGAAATATAACAAATCTGTGGATGAATATCATGGAGAGTTGTGACTAATGAATTTCAACTGATTACTCATCAGTAGTGTAACATGTATACTCAGTGATTACTCAATGATTTACTAATACTCATACTATATGACCAGATAATATTGCCTGGCACAGATGTTGCTAGGAATAAAACAAGCATTTTGCTCTAATACTATGGCACAAAAAGTGTCATCATCTATGGCTTCTGTATCTGCACTATATTTTGTACATGTTATAACTGTGGATATATTTAGTAAGTGAACAGATTAGACACACAATGTATATTGCCCAACTGCTCTAGACATATCAGCTTCAGCAATGCTACAGTGTATCTGCATTCTGGATTTCATCACAAAATACATACATTGTACTCTTGTATATTGCACATTGTTCCTCAGAAGACAGGATCCATTCCCTTATATTGCACATAATCCAGCAGCAATCAGCAGACGGAATATCAGTAGTTATCCTTTTTGTCAGTATAATCTATGTATAACTCATCAAACTGTGATGACTGAAATGATTTGAACTAATGATCAGTGCCATGAACCATCTTGAATGATCCAGACAGAGCTAACACTGTAACCAAGATGCTCATGGCACAAGCAAGGTTCAGAAGGTGCTGATGACCTCTTCATGAGCTTGTGAAAATAGTACAAAGTTGAAAATTCTTGTATTTGTTGAGCAGAATTTCATTCCAAATATTTTGCAGGCAGGACCAGGACTGTGATGCTCTGACACAGAGCAGTAACAAATGAACATATTAGAACTGCTCCCAAATATGTACATGTAGAGCATGTCCTTCATATCTGGTCTCATCTGTATAATAAATATGACAGGTTCAAACACAATTTATACACATTCCTGTACTAAATGTACACACATCTGACCCTACAACATTGTAATAGTCTCAGTTTCATTAGACTGGTTTTACACATCCAACATTGTTGCCAAGTACAATATTGACAGTACTATTTTCCTTGAACAGGTAAGACGGTATGAGGCCAGCCTCAATAGTGTCTCTCAATAGTGACATAATATAAAATAGCCATTTGTAGGTAGCAAGCCTTGGTATAGGTGTTTCAGTCAGACAAGGTTTTACATTCTGACATTTATCAGTAGACATATATACTGATTTCCACAAATTGTCATTCACCACAGGTACATTTAGTATATACTTGTCAAAAGTGCCAAGTTCGACTTGATGGGAAGTCAAGAACCTGCAAAGTTTGATGTTCTTCCTTGTGTCTAATGAAAGTGTTCATTCTACCACTGCCTGGTGTTGAGACATGGGTAACAGAAGTGCTGACACAGTTTGTGATTATCCCGGTACCCCATACTCCCTGCCTGTGTCTCATAGATGGCACATATAATAGATCTGATCAACATTCTCAGACTCCTGTTTCATAGATGTTTCTCACTTTCCCATTTGGCACTTCACTGGGTGCATAGTTGCGAGGTGGTAACCAGACAGACTTTTCCTGGGTGCTATAGTAGGGGATGTTGTCATACTGTGCCTGACATGTGTTGTCCATGTCATAGTCTTCAGGAGGAGGAGGAGGTAAATCAAACTGGCTGTTCATCTTCATCTCTTCATCAGGACTACGGAATGTGGACAGCGGTCTTGCTGGCGTGTCCAGAGGTTGGCCTCCATCGTACCTGGGTATTTGGATGGTCTCTGGTTTGGTGGGGGAGTCAAGTATTGGTGGTGGAAACTCCTCATTTTTCTCATTTCCTTCTCGGTCCATAACAGACTCATCCGAACCTGATGGAAGTGGTGTTACCATCGCGACAGGCTGAGAGAATGTAACACTCTTGCTGCGTGTTTTTGGTGGTGGGCTTTTATTGCCTTTCTTGTTGATGACAGCATAGTAGTTTGGAGGTTGTGTCAAAGTGCGGTTTCCTGCAGCACTGTCAATTTCTTCTCGCAGAGTGAGGTAATCACGAGGAGGAACACTCATGAGGGGTTCTGTTTGGTGTCCGTCCAGGCTGCCATTGTAAGGGGGAGGAGGGGCAGGCAGATCCCCGTCTTCCTCCTCTTCTGGCTTGTTAAATTCGTCTGATCCCAGTACCACATTCTTATTTGGGTTGTAGTCATACTGGGAAGATACTTTCAGTGGACTCCGACTGATTGAACAGTAGTGGTCGTCATCATAGTCATAGCGACAGTAGGATGCAACATCCATGGATGGAGTAGGACTCATGGCAGGGTACATCTCAACCCGCTTCACTGGTTCCTTCGCTCGACGCATCCTACAGCAGAAATACCATAATGACATCTGTACAACAACATGATTGGTGTGCTGTGTTAAAAATAACTACTGTGAATAAAAATAAATAATGCTTGATTGGTGAAAAGTTGCAGCCAAATAGGGCTGTAATGAATCATGGAATATGCTGAGACATGTCGAATGGAGAATTCTTGAATTGCTGGTCAGATAAGTATGAATTCTGACATGGGAGATGAGTTCAGCCAAATAAATATCTACTGCCATTCTGTTGGTTTGTCCATGTACTGTGTGTCCATAAGGAAGTTAAATGTGTACCTGTGTACTTGAATAAACAACTGCATAATCCATATTGATCAGTATTGAACAAATGTGTCTCAGTCTGTTAAACTGTAACAGGATCTGATGTCCCCAGAACCTATGCTTGTTGTAATGTGGAACGTAATCTGGGCCTACTTGCACAACTATCGCTACAACTATCTTAAGCCTGTGTTGGAGAATGGAAGTTACAATCATTGTAGCGCTAAGATCCCTTTGTGCAAGTTGGCCCAGACTCGGTTGTATGTCAGTTAGGTTGATTGTTGCTGATAATATCAATCACAGATTGTCTGGACATTAATGAACAAACAATATAGAAAGAAATGCTACCCCGACGCAAACAATTACCTCCTGCAGTGTACAGCTATGGATATGATGAGGATGGCGAAGATAACAAACGATGCAGCCACGATTCCTCCTACTATTGCAGCTGGAACACAATGACAGGCTTGTGATAATGATACACAGATTTCAACATCTCAATAAAAAGGTGATAGTCTGATACATGTCATATCTAGGCCTTCCATTGCAGGTATTGGTTATAGTGAAACTGGGAACAGAGTTCAGTGTGCATGTTTTAAAAACCTCCAAGCTTTGATTATCTGTATTACATTGGATCTTCTTGGGATTTTAACTTCAGGGGAGAATACTAGATTATGTTATGATAAACTGACTCAAATGGGTGAGATGAAAAGTAAAGTAATGAAAAATGAAACAGATATCTACTGTTGTGATTATGATAGTTTGACTCACCCATATCAGATGTAAGGGGGAATATGGCTGCTGAAGGTGATTCATTTTCAGGCCAGCGAGGTGTGACGGTGCTCAACTTTTCACTGGAACCTTCAGCTTTAGTTCGATCTCTTGATTCAGCATCTTGATATGGCTTGGCAAGGAGGCGTCTGAGTGCCTCTCCACAATACACGTTCACAAAGTCCTTTGATTCTTCAGCTGGAAGAAGAAAGTGTTGCTACTCTGATCAACAGTACTTTTTGATGACAAGAAATGAAGTTTTTCTGATCACCAATTGTATCATATCACAGGAAGGTGAACCACTACCTACTCTTTCTGATCAACTACCATGTTAGATGACGTGCAGAAGAAGATCAAAACTCGATATGATTTTAACTTAAGTCATCTAAAGTTCTGCAAGATTGTCACAACTAAACTTAACATAGTTGATTTAAAACTCACAAATTGGAGTCATCGAAGACTCTGTGTTCTTCCATCTTCCATTCTAGTTTATCCAGTCTGTTTTGTATTATCATATAGATGCTCTGAGGCCATTAGCCAGTGGAGCTTTGTATTTAATGAGATACTTGTAGAATAATGATTACCTCCCTTGTCAATGGTTTGAATGTAAATAAAAAGGCAAATACAGGATGAAACAAGAAATTTGCCATGGTTGATATAGGTTGATTTCTTGCAAAAATATTTAGGGAATGAAAGTTTTGAAAATATGATGTTGAAAATCAGATCCAATTAAAACAAACATTTTACTTCTTTACATCTAATATATCTAAAGGTAAAATTAATTGACTGTGTACAGTTATTTTTCTGCTATTCACCTTTAATCTGGAACCACACATAAGCAGTTCCACGATCTTCACCATGGCTCTCCAGGCTGATGGTGACATTCCGCGTAGATCGTTCATACAGAGCTCGGAAACCATACAGTCCTCGGTGACCACAAGTGATCTTCTTCTTATAATTGAAGCTGTCTTCAATCTTGATGAGCTCGGTACAGGTTCGGCCTCCATACTCTGACATGGCAATGAGGATGTCGATGGAGTGGAGGCTGATACCGCGGGACTGCTCTGTGGTGGCCAGGCAGGAACATCGATGTTTGTTGCCACGGATGGATGCTGGGTATTCTTCATTGGCTATGTACAACTCCTTCCCTCGCTTATGTGTATCAGAGCAGAAGCTCGCAACATCAACATCTGCAATGTCCATTGATTGATAACTTTGAGTGGTAACTTCTTCAAATAACATCTTGAAGTTGAATGCTGAACAAGGGAGATAACTCTGTGGCTATACGTCTTGCTTGCTTAATAACAGTGTGTAAACCAATGTTTTTTTGTAATGAAGAAGTATAGCCTTAGAATTGTCCCTCTTGTTTATTTAGAATGGAACTGCTGAATTTACAGGTATTAAATGTGCAATGGCCAGAACTCATTAAACAGGCAAGTTGTATGACGGTATGCAAAGAAATATTCCAGTAAGTAAGTCTTTGTTTCATTTTCTGCTTCAGTGGTCAGTTCATGATTAACTGATGATGACTTTTTATGAAGAAGCAAGTACAATGCGAAAACACACACACACACACAGCATTTATTTACAAAATATGTGACACCTCACCCTACCCATGCATGTCATGTCCGAAAATAGTAATGTGTACAAAATGAGAATGAAGAACTTGGTGATGTGGGTAGTTCAACATGGAGATGATGCAGTTATATCCATCAACAGGTACAACCGTTCTATTAGCAAAATTGTGAAAACCAGTAATCATCTAACTTTCCTGTTACGATGCTGAGACAACAACCTCGTTCCCAGAGGATTTCAACTCTCATCTCCTGTCCCTCGCTCACCTGCCATCAACAAGATACTCCACAATGCCAGCACCAGAATAGTCAAGCACCAGATACAGCACCTACGCCGCCACAGACCCGTGAAGGTCCCGGGTTAGAATAGGCCTTCAGCAACCCATGTTTGCCATAAAAGGCGACTCAGCTTGTCGTAAGAGGCGACTAACGGGATCGGGTGGTCAGGCTCGCTGACTTGGTTGACACATGTCATCGGTTCCCAATTGCGCAGATCGATGCTCATGTTGTTGATCACTGGATTGTCTGGTCCAGACTCGATTATTTACAGACCGCCGCCATATAGCTGTAATATTGCTGAGTGCGGCGTAAAACTAAACTCACTCACTCACTCACTCACTACGCCGCCACAAGTCCCACCTCCAAAAAGACATTGAAACTAGCAGAAGCCACCTACAAGACACCCTCGAGTCTGACCTCTACCACAAGACCCAGTCCTTAGCAGAGAAGACCAAGCAGCACCTCCATGAGAAAGTGAAAACTACCCACATCACCAAGTTCACCCAGTTACAATGCCCTCCCACCTCCAACATTCCTGAAGCTAACAACACCACCAACCCCAAGACAGTCATCAACCTCAGCAGTAAAGCTCTCACACCATCTCAGACGTCCCTCCTTGCCAAAGGCCTGAGGTATGTCCCAGTCACCGCCAAGATCAACACAGATGCCTTCATCACCAGCATTGAAAGTGGACTTCAACAACTGGCTCCCAATGGCAACGTAGACTATCTCCGACACCAGATTATAGACACCATCAAGCAAGCTCCCAAGCCCCGCTCCAACCTCACGCGCCATTAGAGACAGGCCATCACCGAACTCAAGAAGGATGACACCATCACCATCACCGAAGCTGACAAGGGCAAAGCAGCAGTCATCATGAACACCCCGGAATTCCTCCAGCTCGTCAACAACAGCCTCTCAGACACCACCACCTACCTCAACATCAAGAAAGATCCCACGGCCAGACTGGAAAGACAACACAAGAAAACCCTGAAGGACCTTCATGAGAAGAGAGAAATCAACGACATCATCTTCAACCAGCTGAACCCTATCAACTCCCAAGCCCCATATGGAAGAGCTACCATCAAGATCCACAAGAACCCGCCCAAAGCCCGGATCCTAGTCTGCTCCAGAGGTTCAGTTTTCTACAACACCACCCAGTTCCTCTCACATCTCCTCGCTTCATTTGGCAAAGATGGCAAGTCCTACATCAGCGACTCTTCATCCTTTGTCAACCAGCTGAAAGAATCCAACCCCACAGGCACCATGGTCAGCTACGACGTCGTGGACCTCTTTACCAACATCCCACTAGAAGAAGCCCTGGACATCCTTCGCAGCAAGTTAGCCAACAGGATAGATGACTTGGACACCCACCTCACCATAGACAGCATCATCAACCTCGCCCGCAGCTGCTTTGACACCTCCTACTTCACATTTAATGGTAAGATATACAAGCAGATCCACGGTCTCCCCATGGGCTCACCTCTTTCTCCTCTCATTACAGAAATCTTCATGACCTCCTTTGAGGAAGCAGCCCTCTCCACAGCTCCGTTCCAGCCCCTCTGTTGGTAGCGCAAAGTCGACGACACCTTCACCACCATCGCCAATGACAACGACCCCAGCGAGCTCCTCAACCACCTCAACGACCAACATCCAAGAATCAAGTTCACCATGGAGACTGAGACCAACCAACACCTGCCCTTCCTTGATGTATCCCTCCACGCCACAGACGATGGACTCAGAACCTCAGTATACCGCAAGCCGACGCACACCGACCAGTACATCCACTACAACTCCTGCCACCATCCTCAAATCAAGCAAGCTATCATCGCCACCCTTACCAGACGTGCCAAAGCCCTCTGCCATCCTGATGCCCTAAACAATGAACTGGACCACCTCAGAAAGACATTCACCACACTAAACGGTTACCCTCCCCAGCTCGTCACAGCCACCATCAACAAGACCCTCAAGGACCGAGAACCCCGCCTCAAGCCTTCTCCATCACCCATCAGAGTAACCATACCCTACCTTGGCCCCATCAGTCATCAAATATCACGCCTCATCAAGACCAAAGCCAGCATCGATGTCACCTTCTCCAGTGGCAAGATCATCAAGACCTACCTAAAAGCCAACGGTAAAGGACCCAGCTGTGAACACCCTAACCCGAGAGGATGCATCTACCAGATCCCTTGCAACTGTGGCGACCGATACATTGGAGAAACGCTGAGACCAATCAACACCAGAATGAAGGAACACCAGACCTCCGTCAGCAAACTTGACCAGAAATCGGCCATCTCTGAACACATTCTCAAGAACCCTGGACATTCATCCGATGGGAGGACACTAGGATACTATCTACCAACAACAACAACTGGCGCCAAAGGAAACTGCAAGAAGCCATCGAGATCCGGAGACAGAAACCAGCAATCAACCGTGACCAAGGATTGTACCTACCAAGTGCCTGGGACTTATTGATAAATTAATCTCATCTATCTGTGTACATTCTATCTATGTAATCTATGTAATCCATGTATAGCCAATCTACCCGTGTACATCCTTATCTACTTGTGTTTGTACATCATCTACCCCCATGTAAACATGCCCATCAACCCTCATGCAGTCATGTACATCATCCTTATCCCCAATCATGTGTTATGTAAACATCATCCACCATTGGCTTCCACCCTTTTCCCCTATCATGTACATCGTCCTTACCCCCTACCTGTGTTATGTAAACATATCCCATCATCTGTAATGTATTACCATTGGCTTCTATCATTGTTATCATAACTGTCGGTTTCCAATCAGCGCTTGTTTATACTGGCTTCCAGCTTTCGTTAAGTCATTCCACTTGTTACTTTGTTATTGCTTTACCTGTACATATAAATATAGCTCTGTACCCCATTCTCAATCACCTGATGAAGGAGTAAGCATTAACTCCGAAACGTTGTGTTCTCATATAAAGAAGTTGATATCCATAAAATCTTCATTCTTATGCATTTCACTTCTAAATGCCCTTCAAAGACGTGTACAAAATGGATGTCAGCCCCTGGCAGTTACAGTCTTGAATGTAAAACGTAAGTATGGGGAACTAACAATTACAGGTAAGTTGCTGTCAAACCTAAAAAACAGTCAGATGGAAATGTAATTCAAACAGATCACTGGCGTGCCCAAAAGAGGCAACTCCTTGACTCAGTAGATCCTGCCATGCCTTCAACAACGTTCATGAATTGACAGCAGCAGAACAGTTGCTATAAGATTTATAATTTTAGTTTTTGTTTTTAGAAAAAGCATGTTATTGATTTAATGAATTCTACCAGAGTTCCAGAAGAGTTATTGTTTTTATATTGATGCCTTAATACTTTCTTACCATGTGTGTTCAATCAGCTGTTTAAAAGTCTAACATCATTCTGTCATCTAAGCTCAGGTAATGTCAGTCTAGTTTTCCTTTAAACTAAATAAGCTGAACATTATGCCTTAAAATAAGTTTGGGCTTGTTGATAGTTTTTGAGATAGGCTTGATGTTAATAAGTTCTGTTTGACATCAACTGAAGAAAAGTGCTGTGCCCAAGGGAAGTAACTCTTACTACCTTGCATGTATCTTATCTAGAGATGATGTTACGTTGCAGCAATCTTATTCAGTGCTTTCAAAATAATTGTGTAAATAACAGGAAGTTTACATGAATAATTTGTAAACGAAATTCAATGTTTTGAATGCCATCATTTATTTTAATGTGGTTTGATTGAGATAATAACTGTTAACACGGTGAATGAAAGACTGACAACCCTGTCATGGATAATTTGATTTCTTTTTCATTTCCATTTCCCTTGAAATTAGTTGATTTGGTCTGGAAACGGTAGGAGGAAGTTATTTATTGATTCCTGCTGCTGTGACGTAGGTACAATAACATGACAGCTTGGTGTAAATACACTCCTAATGTTGAAAAAAAGTTACGATTTCACCCACCTACTTTTTTTGTAATAAGCTTGTGTTGAGTATTCTAAACAAGGTAGGGTTCTTAGGCGCTGTGTGAATCCTGACAGAAATACATGTCGGTTTGATTACATGTAATTGTAGAATGTAGTAGGAAGGGATTTCCTCTACAGCCTTTCAACCATGATAAGAACTACGATAACCATTACATATAGATGTAGGGTATGTAACTTTTTCATGAGCAGTGAGCATACTGGATACTTCACATCTTAGGGGAATAAGAGCAAATCCACAGATGTTTTGAAGTTGCCGTGTGTGGATTGTGAATAAAAAAAAGTCTTTGCAGCCAACAGGCTTTGAAGTGTCGTGTTGTTTCTGATGACCATACATGCTTCATATCAGCATGATGTTTGTTTTTTATTTAAGTGACAAAGTGTCTGATACACACTGGCATCAGAATCTGTGTTGTACAGAGGAATGGGTATAATGCCATTTTGTTAACTCAGAGAAGTCAACATTGTCTGACACTGGCTGATCAAACCATTTCTAAATTCTTGAAACTGTGGTAATTTAAAATTTACTGCTGCCACATTGTCATCTTTGTGGGTGGGGAACAAAACTGTTTTATTCTGATAAATAGAATGAAACACAATGATGTATAGGTCACAATCAAAAACGAGTTTCCATAAGTATAAAATGTCACATTTTCATGGACCACCACCAAATAGCTGGAATATTGCTGAGTCAGGTGTTAAACAACATGCCAACCAGTCATACCTGACCTGTTCTACTTTAACAGCTGTAATTGTTCTATGACTGCTATCTTTTTGAACTTCATGGCATTCGTGGCATGCTCCTTTGAACACTGTGATTGTTCTAACAGTGAGTGAATGAGTGAGTGAGTGAGTTTTTACACCGTTGTTGACAATATTCCAACAATATCACATTGGAGGTCACCAGAAATGGGCTTTGGCATGATGAAGAAACGATTTAACCACCAGGCTACCCCAACGCCCCTACTATACTAATAACTGCTTCTTTAATCCATTCTGTGGCTGATCTAATCACTACCTTGTTCATGTCAGGTTTATCATATCACCTCCACTTTGTCCTACTCTGGGGTGTATCTCATCATTGCCTGTGTTTATGATACTGTGATCTTTCAACAATGTTACAACTTGTTTGCATTGAGGAAATTCTGAGCAACAACTTTTGGTGTTATCTGACACTTGGCAACTAGTCACATTGCTATCATAAGCACTCCTTCCACGCAAGACAATTGTTGGATGTGTATGGATGCCTCCTGTAGATGGTGTAGACAGCTGATGATGACTTAACCTTGTGTCTGTGTACATAACATACATTGTACAGGTGTAAAGTAGCACCATTTGTTTATAGGAGGTCATCTTCAGCCATATGTTCGGGGAACATCAAAGATAGCACTGATGTCAGCACAAGCTGAGCAATTTCTTCATTGCTTCATACAGACAGATATAGCTTCATTTTGAGAAAGTCTGTTTCTGAAACTCAGGGAACTTTTTTCTCTTCAGTGTATTGAGGTCATGAGGAACGGTAAGGGATTAATTATGAGTAAATGAACTGAAGTAAAATTAAACTTGACTGCTTAAGTAGTCCATAGAATGTTGAGTGGAGATGTTGTTTGCATGTTAAGAGGTAGTTTACCCCTTTCCCTCAGTTCACCTGGTGGTGATAATGAATAATTACAATCATCTCATATACATTCAAAATGTAAAATCCTCACCTGTCACATGTGGATATGATTATTAACATGTTTACATACTCTAGTGAAGAATTATGAGGTGCCACTCAGCAAGTAGTTAAGTGCGAGGTGGTTTTGATTTAACTTCTCTAATACAATAGTTGTTTGTTTCAGCTCAGCTGGTATTCTTAATCATAGTTGATTTAAAACTCACCTGTTGTGCATGATAGTGGTGGGTTTATCTCCGCAGTGTATACAATGTAACACATCTTTTGTTACTTATTTAAATAAACTTACTACATGCTGGCATTGTTCTGATTGTGTTAGGTTCAGTGGCATAACTAATAGTTAAAGTGTCCACTTACCATACTAAAGGTCTGGGTTTAATTCTCCACATGGGTACAGTGTGTGGAGCCCATTTCTGGTGTCCCTTGCTCGCTCACACTCACTCACTCAGTCACTTATTCACTCACTCTGGTGTGTGGGTGTACTATTCTTTAATGTATAGTAACATATGTCATATTTAGGTATTTCTGTTTTTAGGGGGCTGGTCTGACAACTGTTACTTTTGCTCTCATGCTTCATGTACTTGTATGACAAGTGTTAACTGACACTACAATGTAGTTACTTTTTACACTCACATGGAATGATTTGGTATAGTGCCTTGACTTAGCACACCTGATGTTAAAAGTAGATTTATTTGTTGTTGGTTTGTTGTTTAATGCCACACTCAGCAGTATTCTAACTATATGGGGGTAGATTTAAGGTACCCACGATGATGACGAGGAGGAGGAGGAAATTATGTTCTGGTAGAGTTCCAATTGGAATGGTAAAATGCTGAAAAAGTGTTGGCTCACCTGCTATGCAGTCATAGATGATGGTCATAAAATCAGTTGTCTTCTTCAGACACTGACCACCAGTGGTGACCTTCCTGACTGTAAACTTGCAGGCAGGATAGCCAGAGCACTGGGTGTTGATATCAAGGTAGGACTGTTCCCTGTTCACAATGCAGTCTGTATGTGACGTAGAGCAGCAGTCACGCCGGGTACGGCGATGTCCCACACAGGCTGGATCCAGCTTCACTCCGAAGAACAAGCGCTTGATGGCTATGCGGTGTCCCGCACCACAGTCCAGCTTTACTTCCTGCTCATTACAACCACTGGCATAGATGTTCTGTCTTCCCTCGCCACGTACTGCAAAGTAGGTTTAGGAAATAGTTAATAGTTAAACAACGATAGTGATAAACAGATTCATGCACTGAGTATCACCAAAATGGTCAGAGCTCAATAATGTTCAGAAAAACTGAACATTATTGAACTATCCAAGCACATAAAGCACATATTAAGTTGTGCTACAATTCACTCACTCACTCTCTCACTCACTTTTTGCTTATGACTACTGACTAAGGCCACATACTCAACTAGCCTTGGACAAGTTGCAGGTTACACTGCATGGTCCATTTCATAAAAAGTCTTTGAAGCAAAGTACAATCATTAGTTTCATGGCATGAATGAATAAGTATGTTTAATCAGGGTAATACTGTCTGATCTTTTCAACTGGATAACAATATTGGATTAAACTGTACCTACAGTATAAACTGGTGTGTGAAATATCAGTATTGGATAAACATTTTATACTGTCTAGACAACTCCATTGATTCTGGACGACAGTGCTGAATAAACTTTGAATACTCCTGTGTATATTAGTCGAGTGAGACACCAGAGTAACAGTTACCAAATACACTTCTTAAATTCTATGAAAGGATATCATTGAGTTATCGCTTACATTCAGTAGTGATTTCTATTGCTATTCTCTTCCAGTGAATGAATATGGGTGAAATTATAGCTACACTGATCACAGTAACTTGGCATATAAGTATGGAGAATGTTTGTGCCATCTAGACATTTGTAGGAATGTATGAATATTCTTCATGCTGATGATGGTGTGATGGCCTCCCATTCCCAACACCAGCCTTCTGAAGCGTGGTGCACAACAGAGAGATGATAATGTGATTAGCCAGCGTCTTGAGGAAGTCAGGGTAATGTGCATTCCAGACAAATCAGGGCAATTGCGGGACTCTGTCACTATTATCAGCTGCTTTATTCAGATAGATGCCCATCGGACAATGGAAGCAGGATGACATTTTACGGACTGCAGACTGACATGCAGCAGACACTACACAATCATCTGGAAATGCAGATGAATCCTCATATTGATAATTTCCTTCTATATGGTGATGTGTTGAGTGTCTACATCTAGTTATTAGTGGACTTTATTGTTGATTTGACTGAAAATAGGATAATCTTCTACCATCAATCACATGTTTAACTTCTTTATCTATCCTACTCTAGGAAGCTTGTCATGCTGAAAATTTGGTTCCATTCTCCACATGTGAAATGTGATACACGTGCACCTAGACTTCCTCAAGTCTCCAAAGTAATAGTTAATGGGTTAAATAATAATTTATGAAAAAATATAAATATCCCTGTAGTTCTTCTGACAGACTGGTGTGCTTGTACTGTCCTCTAATCTAGACTTGCCTCTTTAAAAGGTAGAATACAGTACTATACATCTATGGACGTATATATCAGTGTAACATTGGAGCAAGGCTAGTGTACACCTTGTAGACATGATATTGTTGAGTTAATCTATACATTGATCAGTGTCCAAATTGTTAAGTTAATCCATGCCTGCTGTAGGAATTAACCAGTATGTTTTTCATCTAGCAAGAGTTGGAAAAAGCATGTGCTGGAGACGTACATGCGCAATAAAATCTCTTCATCTGACTCATAATGAACAGAATTTTGCAATGGTCACCAATGTGGTGTTGCATCATGTCACCACATAAAATGTACTGGAGTTCAACACAACCAAATATCATACAATATACAAATTATTGTTTAGTTACAGTTAAAAAGATTTTAAGTGAATTGTGTCCAAAATACACTTAAAATAGTATTTTAGTATTTTGTTATGTGGGAGAAAAGCCTTAACTGGAGATAGATAATTATTACACAGGTACATTGCTTACAAAAGAAAGGGTTATTATCAGATACTGCCAGCTGACGACATACTGCACTCTTGTGTTATAACACTACCAGCACCTACAGCACCCAGCGACCTGTGTTTGGGAAGGTTGAACTGAGTGGCATGGTGCAACCAAGTGACCACTTTCTTATTGCCAGGATTTATTGCTGATCAATGGTAATTATCATCAAAATACAGACATTTATTGTTCTGTAATTTGAGCATAAAATGAGACATTGTTTTCGGCATTGATCTTGTGATAATTTGAGGTAAAAGTAACTATAAACACTGGTTATGGTGCTCCAATAATGTCTTGGGCTGTTGATAGGATATGCTAAGTTGGAAATGCCCTCAATATTGAAGCAGGTTACAGACATCATGCCAGACAGAGAAAGCCTGACTCGATGAAGATTGAGGTCAAGGCATTTGAGAGCAACAAGTGGGTCTCTGGTGGGAGTCAGCCTGGAAGTAAATATATATTGATCTTTTGCACTGCTTCTCTTCTCCGTCCCATGGCGGCATCCCACACTTTCCCTTCCCACACATTCAACTGTTTAGTCCACTAAGTCTCCACTTCGAGATCCACAGAGGCAGCAGCCTTAGCTGGAACACTTAATTTTAACCATGGTCTCCATGGTAAGAAGTAACTGTATCAATCTGCCCAATCTTTTTGACAAGACAGAATTAATTTGATCCATCTAATTCACTTTATTATCATATATCTGGCAAACCTTCTGACATCAACAAAACTCCCAAATCTATCTATCTATCTATCTATCTATCTATCTATCTATCTATCTATCTATCTATCTATCTCTATCTCTATCTATCTATCCATCCATCCATCCATCCATCCATCTATCTATCTATCTATCTATGTTATTGTCTATGTAATTTTATTCATCACTTTCATGTAAAAGAGTATTGTTTCTCTCCGGTATTATTGTTCTGTGCCTGTTTACTATCCAATTTGTCCTTGCTTATCCTTAAGTAGGTCAAGATGATTCATTCATCTGGTCAACATCCAACTTAAATGCACCAAATGAAAGATGAGTTGATAATAAACTTGGTATCTACAAGGACTCCATTATCTTTAAACCTATCTGCTATGTCAAAGCTGACGGCTTCCACTCAGCACTGAACAGTAACATGTGGTACTGACATGTTCATGCACCTTCATGGCAGTTGTAGCTGGGCCGCCATCAACATGAATATAATGGTTGACATAACTGTTGATAGGAAGTGATATTTCCCACCAAACACATCCTCGCTTACAGGTGTCAGGTTAAATAAGGTTTTACATAACAGTTCTTCACTGCATGTATATATTTTCAAGTTGTATCTATAGTTTTAGATACCCTCCATCTTTTTCAAATCTGGGTATTCATTTCAGATAAGTAGAAAAGGTACAGTATTGTTTTGTTCAATAATTAAGAAGTAATTTGTGCCTGTTATATAACAGCGATGTCTTCACTCAACAGTTCTACTGGTAGGTTATTGTTCAAGTTCTAATATAGGTAAGCTATATGCACACATTTAAAGGAAGGTGTAATAGATAACTTTCAAAGTAGGGAGATGACTTAAACACTTAATAGTGGCCTTCAGTAGATTTTGATTTTAGCATAATAAAACTTTGTAGTTTATTTTGAGCGTGTTGAAGCTTTTCATCACACTTGCTCACCATTATGGATTTGTTTACTGAAAGAAAACAGCTATTTGATCGGTCGCTAATTAGTGAAAGATTGATAAACCATAATAAGTATTCTACACTGTTGCACATTTTAATTGTGTTGAGAATTATTCAAGATTTTTTTCAATGATGAATATTTAGAGACTGAAAAACTTTAAGTTTGATGAGCTTCAATTGATAAGATACGCAACATGATTTTGATGTATTTGGTAAATGTGCATTGTTATTTTGACATAGCATAAATGTAAATATTTAGCTTTTCTTCATGTGCCGCAATTTATTTTTCTTGCATATTTCAGCTTTTCCATAGTGTATTTTACACAAATATGCAGTTTATCTGGGCTCTGCCAAGTGTTCCAACTCCATGTCGGCAGAAATTGCTGCCAATCAACGAAAAACCCATGTAAGTGTTTACACAACTAATTATGTACTGTTTTAAAAGCAGACCATGTGTTATTCAGAAAGGTCAACATAGTGATCTCACAAACCATAAAGAGAGATTTTCATAAGCCATGGAGAAATCAGTATGATATTATTTTGTAATTTAGCAATATCCCACAAATCACTCTGTGTACAGACATAAAACTTTATTAGCTTGCATGGAGGTTGCAGTGGCTGACTTTATCGGCATTAGTCACCGAAGTAATCAAGTTGGCCACTCTGGGTGTAAATATCTTCATAGAGTAACATTTCCACATGGCAAAAACTTAATTATGGTTGTCAGATTCAGAAGAAGATTGACAGACTGGCTTGGTGTGTCATTTAAAATCTGATAATTGCTGTGAGGATAATTTGAAAGTCTTTCTTCATGTTAGATGTAAGTGCAGATTATAATGTTACTGAACCTTGCATGTCAGTTTTGACAGTTGGGTTAGGTACATCCTTAATTTGTGTGAAAGCTATCTGGCCTGCATATGGACTCAGCCTGTCCTTACTGCAATGGGAAATATGCAGGAATATAATTTGTTTCAACATCACTACAACATAGTTGACAATGATTCAAATCACGAAAAATTCTTTCCACATATTTCCCATGAAGGTCCAGGGTAGAATAGGCCTTCATCAAGCCATGCTTGCCATAAAAGGTGACTGTGTCGTAAGACTATGCTTGTCGTAAGAAGCGACTAATGGGATCTGGTGATCAGCCTCGGTGACTTGGTTGACACATGTCATCGGTCCCCAGTTGCACAGATCAATGCTCATACTGTTGATCACTGGATTGTCTGGTCCAAGCTTGATTACTTAGACCACTGCCATCAATCTGGCAATAGGTGAACAAATATTCCTAGAAGTCCACCTACAAAGTATCAAGCATAGCACTCAAGAGAGATTTACAGAAATTCTCACTGCCTCAGTGACCATCTGTAAACATGCAATCACCTTCGATTTGTTTGTTCATTCTTAAATGCCATACTCTGCACTTTTCCAGCTATGGCAGTGTTTTAAAAGTCAAGTCTGAATCAGATAATCTAGTGATAACAACATTCAGCATCAATCCCAGGAAATAATTATCAATCAGTCCTGTTAGTCGCCTCATACAACAAACATATATTGCTGACGACCAGTTCTAAGCTGAATCTTCATGGGTTAGTGACCTACAAATCCCACGGATGTGCAGCATGTACAGAGTAAACCAGGGGACCTCCAGAACAGAAAAGTGACTTACAGGACTAAAACATGTCTTCTATGGGTAGTTTTGTGCCAATCACTCTTCAGAACACCATGTGAGGAACCCCATTCTTGATGGTCCTGCCCAGTTCAATATAGCATTAAACCCCACTCACAGTCATACCACACAGGGGGTACAGATCGATGCCTTTTCCCCTCCAGTCAAAGAGACATCACACACACACCCCTTAGCCTCCAATCACAGACACCTGAGACATCACAACACTCAACAAACATCACGCACAAACTGGTATTTGCATTTCTTAGTCATAACATGATTTGTGTTTGGAAAGAAGATGTTTACTGCCACTTGGCTGATTAAACTTTTTAAAACTTACAGAAGACACTAGAGACGTGAGAAATCATTCCTCTGCGATGATGTGTTTTTATGAACTGATTCCTTACTGAACTGATATTGAGGAAGAAATGACACATGAATACTACAGACTATTGCCAGCTGCTTGATGAAAAGCTAGTTCCGCTGTGTGAAGTCCCCACCATTTGAAACTGTGTTGTGTTACATGTTTTATGTCCCTGTTCCAGATTTTCATCAGATCGACATCCAATCAATACTGCAGTAGGCAGCCGGAGGAAGGCCCAGGCAGGTATCCAACTCTATGGATCAGCTGTTTGCATGACATTACACATTTCCCACCAGCTATTAGTCAGTTTTAGTCATATTTTGCACACTGTTTGATTTCTGATGGCTATGTGATATCCATGCGTAACTGGAGACATATTGTCGGGGATTGTTTGCTTGTATAATTGTTGTGGACCGGAGATGGTTTAAGATTACTGTTAGATCCAGGAATATCTGCAAGATCAATGATTCGATGACTGTTCAATTACCATTTTATGGCAATAATCACTTCTGTAATTCTTTAATTAGTGCATATAGAATAGCTTCATCAGATGATAACATGTTCACTGTAACTGATCCAAAGTAATATTGATCAAGAAAACTAGGATGTTATTAGGTATCATTTTTAGTTGATAAATTAGTTGTACAACGTTTATGAAATGGTATTCCGTTTGGCAACACAACTGGCCCCAGGCTGGAGATGAATGATGTTGTCCTTTGAGCTGGCAGCTCATGCTGCTTATAGGGGACACTTACAGCTGAGTCAATGAATGATTGAACTTAACAAGGAGGCATGGTCCTTTTGAAGATGTCTCAAATATTTGATCACATATTCAAAATTCTCTTTCCACAACCTTATTGAGTCCTCTGCATCAAACCCAGCATGATTAATGAGGGAAGCCTCTCAGGGCTATAAGAATCTGGACAGGGAAGGAGGGTTATTGAAATGGCTGATGCAGTTGCCATCGTAAGTCAAGATGTCCTGTTCTTGCATCAGGGTATTTTGTCAGAAATAGTTTATGGCTTAGCCTACATCATCACCAGAGGATACAACTGCATCTGTCATTATGTTTTACTGTGCCTTGAAAGTTTCACTTATTAACAAACTCAACCAGTAGTTTTCTGGTTCCATGCCTTGAAGTTTCACCCATTAACAAGCAAGACTTTTCAAGAACTTCAAGCAAGACTAATACTTTTCTAGTATTTGAAATAGTTAAATCCATCAAGTGTCCTCATTCAACAGGCTTTTATGTGATAAAATGGGCACTGATGACCCACTCATAGAAACCATGACAATATGCATTTCAAAGCTTTATCCTTGCCAGAAACCTGCCATTGTAGGTTTTAAAACAGGCTCACTTTTCCAGGTTTTTCAGTATCATATACATGGAGGTTTCATAATAGTGGAAAAGGTAAAAACATTTAATCAGTTTCAGATTTCCTTCCATATAAACCTGACATGCCATGATATAACTGAAATGCTCTTTAAAAACATCCATAACCTAAGTCTCTGGACATATTTTTCTGTGATGGATATATAAAGGGATTGAACACTTGTCAATGGAGATCAATGTATTTTAGCCTCTTGCATCTTGACATTTTGGACTGGAAGTGTGAAATTGAAACATTTTTAGTGATATCTGTCCAAACAGGCATCAGGGCACTGTTTCTTCCAGGGAGTATTGAGTTTGTGGAATGCTCGTAAACCTTGTCCAGATGTTCCATGGACAAACACAGAGATTTGTCAAAATCAGCGTGATGTAACAAAGTGTTTACCAGGGGCAGCACCAGCGTAACCCTCAGTGGATGTTAACTGTGAGCTGTAGCAGCAAGGGGTGGTAACAGGAGCGGGTTGATTAAGTCTACAACTAGTCCATGGTGATTGAATGTGGCGGTGCTGCAGTGATCAATAGAAGACACATGCAGCTGAATCCTGTGGCACTTTTACTGCAGAACTTTGTATGAGTGATGTGATAAGCTAAGATATCATCTGAGATGGAAATCATTGTATTTACATGGCACTGTTTGATTGATGTGATGGGCTGGCTATGATACATGCAGAATTGACCTGAGGTATATATATTATATATTCCTAGTGTGCAAATTTATGTGTCCGAAAAACTGTTTGGGGTATGTGATAAGTTTTGATATCACCAGTGATAGACATGGTCATACACTTAGCAGTCTGGGATGTGTGATCAGCCGGGATCACCAGTGTTAGGCAAAATGGTTCATACACTCATCAGTCTTGGGTATCAGATAAGCAATGATATCACCAGTGATAGACAAAATGGTCCGTACACTCATCAGTCTTGGGTATCAGATGACCAAGGATATCACCAGTGATGGACATCATGGTTCATACACTCATCAGTCTTGGATATGAGATGAGCAAGGATATCACATGTGATGGACACCATGATTCATACACTCAGCAGTCTGGGGTATGAGATGAGCAATGATATCACCTGTGATAGACAAAATGGTCCATAAACTCATCAGTCTGGGGTATGAGATGAGCAATGATATCACCAGTGATAGACAAAATGGTTCATACACTCAGCAGTCTGGGGTATGAGATGAGCAATGATATCACCAGTGATAGACAAAATGGTTCATACAGTCATCAGTCTTGGGTATGAGATGAGCAAGGATATCACCTGTGATGGGCACCATGGTTCATACACTCAGCAGTCTGGGGTATGAGATACACTCATTTACTATGAACATTTTTTCTGTGAAATTTAAGTATGTTCATTTCAGGGACTAGTTGTTAGTCTACCTTTAAATCTTTCTCATATTGAACAAGTGTTCATATGGGTTCAGGATTAAAAGTGTTCCATTTGGTAAGCTTCTCTTGTAGTTAAACAGATACAAGTATTCACATGTACAGTTCTTTAAAGTTGTGAGATGAATGTGAGATGAGATGGTATAGTTTGCAGTTGTTAGTATTCAGATAGATCATGTTATTGGACAATCTGATCTTGGCTCATTGGTTTCAGTGCTCTAAAGGATGATCCATCAGTACACAATTTGCTCGAAAACACAAGAATTAGAAACAACAGTTCAACTTACTAGACACTAAGCCTCTCGTTTTGGTCTACTTACAATAATTGTTTATTTGGGGGCCTTCTATAAACAAATTTCTGCCCAGAGAAAGCTAAAACTGGTTTGTGTGGCTTGTTTGGGATTATTCTTTGGAAGCAGAGCTCACTTCTCTCTCAGGGGAATGCTGTGTTTATATCTGCCACCAGGGGGTCACAAACTTTGTTTGATGTCTGGCAGAAACCTCCAGAAATAGAAAGAGCCTCTCAATCTCAACACATTCCTCACTTATTTTGGACTTCCAAACTTTCATCTTGATCAAACATATTAATCATACATTTATTCCCTTGTAGAGCTGGGCATCACATATATAACCTGTGTTACCGGGCATTACATATACATGTCATCTGTATAACAGGGCTCCACATATATAACCCATTGGATGATGCACACTGCCACCTGTCCACCGAAAAAAAAAAATAGACCATTGCCATTCTGCCACTGCACATTGGTACAGGCTAGAGAAACAATCAATTTGCTGATTTGATCAGTATTTTGAGTCATATCCTTGGAGTAAATAAAAGCAAATGAAAAGCAGAAAAATATCATAATTCTTGATGATTCTGATTCTTGTTCTGCATTATTTCTTATTACTTTAGGTGTTGTGCCCAGCTGTTTTATTATTTAATATATATTAAATCCCATTTCATTATTGATGCTATGTAAACTGAAATGAAGATATAGAGAGATGAAGATGGATGAGATTGAACTTGGAAAACTTGCTGTTTCAATTCACTTTCGGTTCACTCACTCAATGACAATATGATCCAAATCTTTATGAATACATTTGGGGGTAGTGATTGATAAAGTTGTCAGGACAGTGATGTAACTTATGTACTGAAGCCAGTAATCTGTCTGCCTGTGGGAAGTGAGGTCAAGCTGCTGGCTGTCAACAGATCAGACTTGCCGGTTATCTGAACTTGATGACCATAACAAAACTGTCTGGTTGAGTTTATTGGCTTGTCAGTCACGTTGTATACAGTAAATTGAACAGTCCTGGGTATTAACATGCATGGAATTGAGTTCATTGGCTCACTGGGTCAGCCACTCATTGACCTGTCCACGAGGCCACCAGTTTCACCATCCAGCTAAGTGGTAAGCCCTCCGACACCACCTCTGCTCCACTCACACATTGCTGGTCAACCCCAACCTGTTGTATCCACCTTCCTGCTTCACTCATGTTCAACCCACCATTCTGCCACAGCCCACCACTACCCTGCTCCTCATCAACATACCTGTCTATGCCATCTTTGTTTCCACCTCCCTCGTCCTGCTTCACTCCACCTTCCAGCACAACCTTATCATCTTCTTCCTCTCCACATTCCTCCTTCATCCCACCATCCACCTCAACCTTCATTTTCTCTCCACATTCCTGCTTCACCTCACCTTCCACCTCAAACTTCATCTTCTTCCTCCCCTCCACAATACTGCTTCACAAAACTATCCACCCTCAACCGCCACCTCCTACACTCCACATTCCTGTTTCACCAAGCCTTCCACTTCAAACTTCTCCTCTCCACATTCCTGCTTCAACCCACCTTCCCGCTCAACCTCTCACTGATGTTTCTCCATCATGCCCTTCCAACCCAACAGATCCCCTCCAATGCGGCCCACTTCCTCCTTCCAAAATGATGCTCATCCCATCCTGTACTGCCCCTCCACCTTTGAACTGATCCTTACCTGATGGTCACCTGCTGCAGCACCCACCACCCTGCCCCTTCTATCAGATGCTCCCCCTCCTAACAGTGACCCACCTGAGTGTAGTGTCCAGCACCAGTCCACACATGCTGTAGATATTAATCTTTTATGACATTTATTGTTTAACATGCATCCTCCTTCATCAAATTATCTAAAGGCTTTGTTTGAGCTGAGACAGTGACAAATGACAGTAGAATCTATTCCCACACAATCAATACCCTGCAGGACACTGACATCTAGTCCCTGATGAAAGTGCAGTTAAATGCCAATAAACTTCATAACTGATGCCATAAACTAGCCCAGTGATTATCCTGGAGGGCTTGGCATGGCCATCAGTGCTACCAGCCCGGAGAAATGCGGGGCTCCGCCCTCCCTCCCTCTCATCTAGAGGCCATGTGGAGATCTCATTCCGTTCAACAATCCCCTGACTCAAGTTTCAAAGTAATGATATGATTTCTCTCTCATTAACTCTCAATGTTCATGGAATTAACTGTGGTGTTGATTTCCATGTCATTACAGCAATATTGATATAACATACATCAATGTGTTGATTTTAGAATTATTTAACGTCTTTTGGGTATTGAATTGAAAACTTGCTTAATCATTATTTTTTTACAAGACCGCTTTAATAGGAACACCTCATTAACATACCATTCCCTCAATGGTACTAACTAGATTAATCACTATGTTGCAACACATCAAGCCCCACCTCAACCCTTACTCCCATCATCAACCATAGTCCCACATCCTGAAACACCTGATTACCCCTACCCTTACCATCACCCATAGGCCTTCCCCACACTTACTATCATCCCTATATCTCCACCCTTACATGACCCATATGTCCCCACTCTCACATCACTCACAGCCTTCATTCCCCCTTACCATCACTCACAACCCCTACTCCACCCTTACCATCACCCACAGCCCCACCCTACCCTACCCTTACCACCACCCACATCCATACCCCACCCTTACCATCACCCACAGCCCCACCCTACCCTACCCTTACCACCACCCACAGCCTTACCCCACCCTTACCATCACCCACAGCCCCACCCTACACTTACAATCATTCACAGCCCCACCCCACCCTTACCATCACCCACAGCCTTACCCCACCCTTACCATCACCCACAGCCATACCCCACTCTTACCCACTGTCCTACTCCACTCTTACAGTCATCTGTATATCTCCACCCACACATCACCCATGTAACTACCCCTCGCTTTCCATCACCCATATCACCCCAACGGTACCCTCCTTGTAAACCATGCCTTCTACCTGATCCCATACAACCTCACCCCTAGTCCAATCTCTAATTCCTAGACCCCTATCTACCCTCCCCCAGCATACCCACCCAATATATTCCTACCAACAGCCCTATCTATCCCTACCCTTATGTTTTCCCTCTCCATCACCACTGTCCCAAACCAATACCACTAAACAGGGCTGCAATGTTTCTAATCTGGGATATTACACACACTGCATTTTAATATCGGATTCATGTTGCCATCAAAGTGTCTAACTTGTGCCAAGTTTTATGGTTGATACTGTGTGCTGCCTGAAGAGTAATCAGGTTAATCCTCTGTAATAGAATTTACGCATGTTTACCTCCAGTATCACTGCAGAGTGTTTGAACTTCCTATCAGTGTGATTGTAGCAATTAACCAGATAATGAGATGTATGAATGAACACTTGATCATAGCAATCCTCCCTTTGAGCAGCTGGGATTATTCAGGGTGCACTGACTGCTGGATTCGGCTACCTCCAACAATCCTTTGTTCACCTTCTTTGACTCATGGTAGTGACACCAATACGATTTGTGAAGAGAAACACCATTATGAAAACAATCAGCTGAAATATTGTCGTCACATAAAACTTTCATCTAGCTTGCCTTTGCCAAGTGTTATTCTTACTTCATATTTCTGCTGGAGAGTTGATGAGATGTCCATCTGTCCTGCTAGGCCACCTGCCAGCCTTTCCTCTGCCCTACGCTTTGGGACAGGCGGTTAATAATGCAACATTGTCCCTTGTGCTTGGACTTAATGATTTTCCATGCCCTAGTCCGCGATATAACAGCTAGGTACTGGTTTTTATGTTGTTTCTTCCCTGAGGGGTTATTGCATTTGACAAAATGTTCTGCCTTTGCACCAGTGTATAATGTGGTATTATATGTCATTGCAGTCATTTCATTACAACTGTTGTAGCATTTAATACAGTAGATTAAATATCTGTAGCAATAAGATGTCTAGAATACTACTTATCGTTGTTGATCTGATCTTCATCAGTTTAATATACAGCCAGATGCTGTACCCAGATAAGTCTGCTTTGTTATCTGGTAATCCTCATCTGGATGAGCAGACTTTGGTTAGATAAGAATCCCATTCTTATGATGATTCACAGCCAAATAAAACAGCCATGTTTTGTTGTCATGATTGATGGCTTAATTCTTGTCATAGAACATGGCTACATAAAACATAGTCAAGGTGATTAAAAGGTTTAAAAATCTTGATGCCAAAACAGAAGTCTTATCAGTTTTAAAATCCTAAAAGATTATATATATATAATATATACCCTGGTCACACACAAGAAGGCAGAAGGAAGCTACATACACACCAGAGCAAAGATTATGAAGAGAGATACCAAACGTTGTGCAAGTCTTCATGGCAAGTAAACTTGCACATATTTCAATAATCATAAAACAGTGCTTGATTTAGTGCTTTGTAGAACTGGTGCAGCTTAATATGACCAAGTGCAACCTAATTATTGGTCTTAACTTGCATCGGGTGTAACTCAGTTTATGAGTGGGTAAACTTGTGAATAAAGATGTAAATAATTTATCATGTGTCTTTCATTACATAATACAATAAATGCAGTGCGACTCGAATATGGCTGATGCCACCAGGTTGCACCTTGTCCAAGTGGGTTTTCATCTTATAAATCAAGCCCTATTAACTCATAATTTCTAAATGACATGAATAATAGGAGCATATAGTCAGTATAAAAGCCAGGCATCCCAAGGTTGACCATGTATCTGGACTTGCGTATTGTGATGAACAATAAGTGTAATAATTCATAGACTTATCATTCATTACCGACTTAGGCTAGATTGCTTTGTGTTGTAAAACTCTTTGTCTGGAATAATTCCTTTGGGGTTTCTTTTTTTCAATCCTGACTGAAATCTCAATATTAGACAGAATTTTATAGCTCAGAAATATATTGCAGTCTACACAATATCCATAGGAGTGTTTTATTGCACTGTTCAAACTTTCAATGTGTCTCTGTGATGCTTCAATGTTCAGTTGGACAGGCACCTTATACAGCCTCTTTATTCAGACTATTTATTGATTAAGTGATTTAAACCTAACAGCACTGTTGTCTACAGTCTCCACTGTACCATAGATCTGAATGTGCGTCACCAAGGTGCTGTATCCCGGTGGGGATTCTGGTATCAACTCCCTTCCCGATTTTGTTCCTCATCACAGAGACCTATATTAATGAAGATTGGTGGTAGCATTTACTGTAATGTGGTCACCTCCTGCTTGTCCTGTCAGACACCTTTTTTACCTAAGCATAATGATTTTTTTATCTTTGGGCTGCTGTCATATTGCAGGAATATTTCTGACAGGGATTCTGACATCATTCACTCACTAACCCCATGCTCTGTATATTGATCTATTTATTTGATGCATGTGTGTGAATCTTTCCTCATTCTATCAACCACTGTTCAATTCACTGACTTTAATATACTGTGGTGGTGAAGATGGTATATTACATTCATATACTAATTTCCTGTTAAGTGATAGTGTGTTAGCCTATTGGTTACAGTGGTTGCTTGTCATGTCAAAGTTCCAGGTTCAAATCCCCACGTGGAGAAACAGTGTGTGAAACCAATGTTTGGTGTACCCAGCAAGGATATTGCCACTCGCCATCTGTTGGCTCTGTTCATGCCTCGGCTATCCCAGAACTGGACAGAAGGAAAAAAAAATGTGCACTGAGGCACTAAGTGTGCATGAAGACGATGGTGGCATTGCTTCATCAGGCAACAGAACCATGCGCATTTCCACCATAAAGTGATTACTGAGTGAATGAATCCTTAATAAAAGTCTGTTGATACATGAGTTCCTCTCTTCATGACATATCAATATTTAACAGCAACTTTATCTTTCACATGTGATAATTGGTCTGTAATTGCAGCAGTACAGCCAATCACATTTAGGTTGGATGCAGTTTGGACTCTTTATTATACCAAAAACTACATTTGTACTGAAAAAAATAGATGTGATGTTTCATTTGTGCAGTGTGGTTCCCTTTTGAAATAAGACCTGGTACAGAGTAGGAACATAAAGGAGGTTTGAGGAGCTGGGAGGTTGGGGATCAGGGAATGGAAAGCATTATAAAGTCAGTTAGCGTCTATTGATTATTCTATGAAACTTTTTTTTGTCCATGTGGGTAAAGAATATCACTTCAGCCCAATTTCAAACAACATTTTTTTAATCCCAGTGTGTGGGAAGTCAATTTTAGGATTACAGGTTTCTAATTGAATTTGTGACATGTTCTGCATAAAGAATGATGATACTGTTGGACTCTTATTAGAAATCTGATTGTTGCAGGACATGTTCTTTGTGAAGCTGACTGCCACTGACAGCTGTTGTGTGAAGCTGCAAACATGCCACAGTACAGGTACATTGCACTACAACTACATCAACACCACATGGGCAACTACACCAACTACACTGACAATTTGTTGGTACAAACTGTCAAATATTGTACAAGAAAACATGAAGAACTGTCTCCAGGTGGAGCTGAATAACACGATCATTAGTGAACATGTTCAAGTGGCCTGTTGGCAAACAGATGGGAGAGATTAATGTGCAGACTTGGATTGACAACCGTTGTGGCTCTGTCAGATCTAAAGAAACTGATGATTACAATGGTCTCGGGTAGGATATCTGGGCTGTATGTGGGGCTGGCACGGAGACTTAGGCACGTGTGTATCAGGGATTGATGAGGAGGGTCGGGGGAGTTGTAGTATGGGGTGGGGGAGATAAGACTGGGGAAGGAACTGAGGAGCAGGGTTTCAGGATTAATAGAGTGAAGATGGGGAGATTAGGGGTGGGGGAAGCTTAGGTAAAATAAAGTTAAAATGTTGGGTTGAAATGAAGATGAATGGTGTAATGCTGGGAGATGAAGGCGTGGGGGTGAAGAATGTAGTGGAGGGAGATCACATAGAGAGGGGCGGGGTAGAGGTGGATATGTTGTGTGGGGAGACGAGACTGATGTGAAGGTGACTGATGAGGGGCAGGCGAAATGAGGTGAGGGTGGTGCTCCCCCTACTGTGAAGCCTTGTAGCAAGGTTATTTGAGGCCAGATGGATACTTCAATCTGTGCAGTCAACTGAGACTGTGTAATTACAGTTCCACGCTTGGGTCATAAAATACACTCCTGTCGTGCCTGGCCATATAATACCATTGTATTACATGGTGCAACAATAGAGGTTGTCACACAGCAGCCTCATACTCCCTACCCTCATGTTCTTTTAGTGGAGTGAAGACTCCATGATTGTGTACAATGTGTTCAGTGGTTTCTGTTAGCAATCATGTTATGTACACTCCCTGAGCACTTTGAAGTCAGCAGCAGACTCAGTGTGTTTATGTTCTGTAGATTAATTACAGACTGTGAAATCTGATGGGGATACTACTAGCTACTGCACAAAATCAGTTAATTATGTACATGGTGATACATGTAATACTGATTATAAATTGAATTTGATGGATATATTTTTGAAAATTTAAAAAAAGAATTGGAGTAGATGGCAATTGAAAAGATTAAAGAAATGAAAAAGTCAGTGTCAGAACTAAGCTTTTGTTCGTTGGATGTTATTTCATGACTCATTTGAAAGATTTTCTTTAGTATGTATGTAAGCAAATAGATTCAATACCTCTTTTTTCTTATTAACAAATAGTTCAGTAGGATAGTATAGGTCCACCCCAGATTGTTAGTGTCTGTTGTGTATATATTATACTACACCAGCAGCCACAATGATGTGTCTAAGTGTTAGAATAATCTAGAAATTGCAATTTTTGTTAAAGTATACAAGCAACTGCGGTGATATGTGTTTTCATAAACTACAAGGATGAAAGAAAGGTGTGACATGTTATTGATTGCAGTTTCGTTATTATATTGTGATGCAACGTTTCTGAAGAGATTCTTATATGCCTGTTTAGAAAGAGTGAAGTACTACAGCACAGAACCATGCTCACAATACAAAAAAGGCTGTTCATTAAGTATCATACCTTTCATATTGCTCATCAACTTCTAGAAACCAATCAAACAGTCTACATGGACATGACTGCAATGCTATGTGTTATAATAAATGACCAGGATACGTGTGGGGTATCTGCAGTGTTTAACTACCAGGATATGTATGTGAGAACAGCAGTGCTATGTGCTATTATAAACTACCAGGATATATGTGTGATAACTGCTGTGCTATGTGCTATTATAAACTACCAGGATATATATATGTGATAACTGCAATGCTATGTGCTATTATAAACTACCAGGATATATGTCTGATAACTGCAATGCTATGTGCTGTTATAAACTACCAGGATATATGTATGATAACTGCAATGCTATGTGCTGTTATAAACTACCAGGATATATGTATGATAACTGCAATGCTATGTGCTGTTATAAACTACCAGGATATATGTGTGATGACTGCAATGCTATGTGCTGTTATAAACTACCAGGATATATGTGTGATGACTGCAATGCTATGTGCTGTTATAAACTACCAGGATATATGTGTGATAACTGCAATGCTATGTGCTGTTATAAACTACCAGGATATATGTATGATAACTGCAATGCTATGTGCTGTTATAAACTACCAGGATATATGTATGATAACTGCAATGCTATGTGCTGTTATAAACTACCAGGATATATGTGTGATGACTGCAATGCTATGTGCTGTTATAAACTACCAGGATATATGTGTGATGACTGCAATGCTATGTGCTGTTATAAACTACCAGGATATATGTGTGATAACTGCAATGCTATGTGCTGTTATAAACTACCAGGATATATGTGTGATGACTGCAATGCAATGTGTTATTATCCATGTGGATGTACCTGCACTGACCAGTCAGTGAACCAGGAACCATCCTGTTATATGTGTATTGACAGATGACTCCAGCAGCAAGCAGTATAATTCCCCTTGTACTGTTTATGAGCTCTGGCACATTTAGCTAATTGACGGCCTGTCCATGCTACAAAGGATACTCATGATTTAGGTGGAGACGAGTCACAACAGTTAATCCTGATTTGACTCACTGAACCTGAATAAATGGTTGACTGCATGGCAGGAAGTGGACCATGACAACAATCAGCTGACCATGGCAACATTGATCAGCTGGCCGTGGCTGCAATGCGATGCGATGCGATGACAACAACGGGTTCTACACAGGTGGTGACAATCTGATCAGATGATGTCACTGCGCTGTGTGGACGGGGATGACGCTATCATAACTTCACGTTGAAATGAACAAAGACCCAGTGACTCATGCAAAACAGTTGTTGCAACAAATAGCGGCATTGAGTTTTGTTTGATTAAACAATTGAAATATGATTATAGATTTTCTTTATGAGCCATTACAAAAGGCTACTTTTCACCTAAGGCTGCTGTATGCCAGTGCCCCAGGCTGCTGTATGCTACATTATGGGTACAGGATGGGTGCATTTAGAAGAATCAATTGGGTAATAACACTTAAAGACAGACCAGGTTACACACTGACTTAACCCAACAGTGGTAAAATTAGTAGATCTCCTTTAATTAGTCAATTTCCTTGTCCCCTCAATCAGAGAATTATTGACGTCGTGATTCTTTAAAGTGCTGCTGTCTTTGTAACAGTTGGGGTGACAGAGGGCTACTTTGTCTTCTAGTTACAGACACGCATACACAAAGGCACTGATTGAGAGTATCTGAGTGTTGTAGAACAATGTACCAATACTCCACCCAGCATGATCATTATGCCTTTATAATGTGGTATGTTTTATCTATTCTTTGAAACACCGAGTTAGACTTTGAAAAATGTAAAGTATGAAATATTTGGATTCTCTGAAAGGTTTGATTGGAAGGATAAAAAAGTTGAGAGAAGCATAGTGTTTGGCAGTGTGTTTTGAAGGCATTCATTCCTGTGTTGAATACTAGCATTATTAAGTTTTGTCAGTGGAATAGGGCACTTTAGTATCATAAATCTGTTCCATGATATTCCATTCTTTTTCAATTCTGGGTGGTTAAATAGCAACTTATCATGGACACAAATCAAAACAATAAACACTAATCCAAATGATGTGCTTTAAGAGATAGGGCAGCTTTCCTCCATCTCATATCCAAACATACTATCGTCTTTTGTTTGTGTCTGGAAGGTGAGACGCGAAAGTGCAAGCCTGATATGGGTAGTACCTAACAACATGTATGTGAGGAGCCCTGGTTCTTGTGGCCCCACTGTTGTGTATTCCTGGATTGTTGCTGTACCCAACTCTGTAGAGTCAAATGATTGCATACAAAGATAGATGGTGCTGAAAGGTGTCTCTAATGTAGCCTAATGACAGTAGCTTCACAATTCAGGGATGCCACAGCTTCATCTTATGTAAAGCTGAATCTTGTGTAGAGACTCCTTGCAATGTTTCAAGTGGGTGAGTGAATTTGGTATTAAGCTACTTTAAGCAATATTCTTGCAATATCTCCATGACAGTGGTAGATGCCAGAAATAGGCTTTGCACATAGTATCCATGTGTGGGTTCAAACCCAGGTTTTGGCGTGACGAGGGAATGCTTTAACCACTAGGCTGTCCCAGCAGCCCTCCAGTGTTTCAATATTTTTCTCAAAACAGTTTCAACTACAACAAGAGCATAAATGCTAAGCTGGAAATGCTAATCTCTTTCAGTGTAATCAGCTTGAATTAATTGTTCACTACAAAACCTTTGATATTTTCATAATTGCTTGATTGCATAATTACATCAATAGGCCTACAAAGATGTAGTCATAAATCAGACCCTCTTGACAACTTTATGGGTGATGTAGCAATGTGACATCTTATGTACCTATCTGTTACAACATTGTTATAACCCTTTTGTCTGTTGCAGTGTTATAGTTTTATAACTTACAATACAAGCCTCCTAGCTCACATCCCTTCTTTCAGTAACAATGTGACAGTATTTTACATTTCTTTTACAATTTCAGAATCGGGGCACAACCCTTCTGTCTTACAACTTTGTGACTCACCTATCTGTTGTAACAATGTCACACACCTACCGGTAAGAACAATGTGAAACCTGTTCTATATGTTAAAACAATGTTACACACCAATCTATTGGAACAATGCACCACCCAGTCTATCTGTTACAACAATCTCTCTGTACAGACACAGAAGCTGATGTCCTACACACAACTGATTGTAAGGCAGGTGGTTACAATTACAGAAGCTGTATGGCATCCACTTTACACATTACTCCCCTAATTGGAGTCTGTGTACTGAGATACTGATCAGATGGTCACTTGCAGCTGGGGGGATCAGCCAGAGAATACACCAATCATATCCTGTGTTGAAGTGTGAGTTATATGTTTGTGTCTCTTGATCATCTGGGATGAGAGGGTAGCCTAGTTGTAAAAACGTTGGCTCGCCATACCAAAGACCAGGGTTCAATTCCCCACATGGGTACTATATGTAAAGCCAATATGTGGTGTCCCACACCATGATATTGCTGAAATATTGCTATATGTAGCATAAAACCATACTCACCTACTCACTGTGATCATTTTTTCTGTAAGTGCCACTTATGGAATGTCAGTGTATTGTTTCGATTGCACCCATGTGCAGTGCCATCAGGTGTTTGCATGTCAGTGTGAGATAAATCTATGATGTCAGGGGTGTGCAAAGTGGGTAGATGAAGGGGTCCTTTCATTTTGAGTAGATGAAAGTTAGGGTGGGTAGATGAAGAGGTTGTTTCAGATGGAGAAGATGAAGGGGTTGTGTCAAGGTGGGTAGATAGAACAGGTTATGTAATGAAAGGTAGACAAAGAGGTGTCAGAGTGGGTAGATAAAAGGGTTATCATGGTGGGTATATAATGGGATTCTAGCAGGGTGGGTAGTTAAAGGGGTTGAAGTGTTTGTGCACTTATGTGACTTATGTGTAGAAAGTAGATGAAAAATATACCTTGTTGAATATGCAGTGGAGTGCTCATTATTCTAGAGATTTATGCTCATACATACTGAACAGGCTGAACAATGAGTTCCCCAGAATAGAGCCTTTTTCACCAGCTGCATCAAGTTTGGTTTGTTGAAAATAGACACCTATTGACAGCAGTTGATGCATATGTGGCATGTTACACACACAACTGCAAATGCCTTCTTAAAGACCAGAGTTCGACCAGAGAGTAAGGCAACGAGAGCAGCATACCACTTGTCTGTCCTTCAGATCAATGAGATATATGGCACACTTTGCGTGTATTCCCAGCGCAACATGGAACATCACAGATCATTTACTTTGTAGTCATATAACTTCAAGTTCTGAACACTTCTAAACTAAACCTAAACATAAAACAAAGGCAGATATGAAAGAAGATGAGTTACAAGATGCTACTATGGTAAAAGATCTACATCCTTGAGATTGATAGGAATAGCAGATGGGGGATGTTATTTAAAGTATTTGTCAGTTTAATCGAAGCTGTTGAAAGTTAACCAAGTTATTGTGACTTACCTGCCACAATGATGGCTAGCACCAGGGAGATGGGGAAAATGGTATCCATTCCAGTGTGGAGAAATCCAGAAAATAGGAACGCTCACATACTGCTAGTCCTGAAACAGTAGGAAGAGAGTCTTATAGCGTACTATCATCATCCAACAATCACAGACGGCTCACCATCACATAGTGCTTAGTTCTTTGGATCCCTCCCTCACTCGCTGGGAGAGTTGATTAACCTGGTAGGGGTGTGGGCAGTGGCACTGTTCTGGTTGAGTGAGTTTGGCTCTATCACTGATTGAGTGAGTATTGAACACAGTCAGTGGCTTTCTTTACACCTGCCTGGGAGAGTGCATTCAGCTTAGGGGGTAATGGTAATGAGATGGGTTCACAGGGAAACACACTGTGTGGCTAAATAGACCGGTCTTGAAAAAGTCCTGAAAACAGCACCTGAAATGTGAATGTGTATTAATAAACGTTAGCTAAATATAGCTCGGTAAAGAAGTGAAGGCCTAAGTTAGACACATGTTAGATGGGTTTGTAGTAAATCTCTCATCTGCTGAGCCTTGTTGATAGTTGTGGAAGACATGTGAGGGATTGGGATGGGAGGGCATCTGTAAAATGGGCTGGGGTTATGTGGTGGGATATGCTCTGTATTTGACACTGTTGTACACAGGAATAGAACGCTCCTGGCATATACAAAAATATTAGAGTGGTGCTTTGGGGAATTTTGAGGAATATTACTAATCAATATTCTGTGGCCATGAGTATATTTGGTTTGGATTTGCCATCAATTTAGTCTGTGTGTTTACAAGAAGACACCAGAACAGGCTGCGTGTAGGAATACTGAGCTGAACTGAGATTTTATGTGTTGTGGGGAGGTGTGGAGAACAGTGATATGGGTACTGTTAATGTTGGGCAGTAGTCCTGCTGCTCTAAGGGTCATCTCACAAGGCCCCAGGATGCAGACACTTGACAAAACAACATCTCTGCATCCTCTGACAACAAAACTCCACAAGTGGGAAAACAAAACACAGCTCAATTTCCTATCATAAATAAATCTCTCTTTTAGAACAAGTGAAACTTCCAGTCATAGGGCTCTTCTCCTGTGGATCTGTGTGGATGTGAGACAGGCAGTCTGATGTGGCTAAGGCTGGGGGTTACATGTAGACTCTCTGTAGCTCGGGAACTTACCAGTCATAGCTTCTGATGAATAATGTTATTAACTTGGCATATCAGTATTGATTTGTTGTAATAATGAAGTATAATTCCTGATATTTACCCCATGACGTCAATTGCCGAGGGAATATCTGAAATATGTAGATCTTGACATTTATAACAAGGATGATTGGAATACTGGATCTGGCTGTGTTATTTGAATTTTTTCATCAGCATCTATGAATGGTTATGCTGAAGGCAGTTATACTGTCCTGTTGTATGCTGACTTAAAAATACATTTATATAGCATACTGTACCTGGTGGATGGTATCGCCTGTCAGTGTGGGATAAGCAGTGTGGCAGATCTATTGAACCTTGGAGATAATCACATGAGTAGAGTTATATGTATACTGAACTTGATGAAACCCACAGGGCAACACTAAGCTTTGAGGCTTACGATACATACAGGACTATGAAGAACCTTAGGGCTGAGAGCATGTACATGGCCAAACTGAATCTAGTGGCTGATGATGTACATGGCTAAATTAAACCTTGTGGCTGATGACATGTACAGTGTCATACTGAATCTTTGTGGCTGATGACAGGTTATACTGAATTTAGTGTCTGATGACATGTACATGGTTATACTAAATCTTTGTGACTGATGACATGCACAGGGCTCTAATGAATCCAGTGGCTGATGACATATGCAAGGTCATACTGAATCTAGTGGCTGATGACATGTACATGGCTACGCTGAATCCAGTGGCTGATGACATGTACATGGCTCTACTAAATCTTGTGGCTGATGACATGTAGATGGCTCTGCTGAATCTAGTGGCTGATGACATGTAGATGGCTCTGCTGAATCTAGTGGCTGATGACATGTACATGGCTCAACTAAATCCAGTGGCTGATGACATGTACATGGCTCTGCTGAATCTAGTGGCTGATGACATGTAGATGGCTCTGCTGAATCTAGTGGCTGATGACATGTACAGAGCTATGCTGAATCTAGTGACATGATGACGGACTCACAGGGTGTCAGCTGTAACAGTCTCTCTGACACACCAGGCATCCTCTCTGCACTCAGACATCAGGATTTTTCCTTATCTCCTGGTTACATGACTGTGTAATCTTTCATCAGAAACTGGGAATATTAGCTGGACACATTAGCAGTAAACAGATTAGCATGTCAAGCAACATGCTGAGTGATAGGTTGGATGTGTCCATTGCCCTTGGTTCAGCAGGGTGAAGGGGCGGGAGATGTTGGATGTTCCGCTGAGTCACAGTTAGGGGGAGGTAAGGGGAGGTGGCTGGGCCACCTGTTTTAGCTGTGGGGACCATGTTATCACACAGACAATCATCCACACACTCATCCAGAGTAAAATTGACAGCAAATATCATTTTTTGTTAGCTAGATCTTATTAGCCATTGATATTTGGGCTGTGAAAGCAAGCTAGGTATGAAGGTTGAATAAAACTAATTACTAGTACTTAGAGAAATTAAAATTTTACAGAGAAACCCACCTCCCTGAGTTGAAAAGGGAATCAGTATAGGCTGTGGGAGTTGAAAAAGAGGTGAATATTAGGCAACTCCAGTTGAGAGGAGACAAGTAAATCAAGTTAAGCTTAGAATAGGATGAACAAAGACTGCTTGAGTTGAAATGTGACTGAGTATAGGCTCCTTGAGTTGAAAAGGAGATGAGAATGAGGCAGCTAGAACTGAGAAAGTGGAAGTATGTCTGGTGCGGGAGTTTATAAATTTGAATGCAGCTGATTGTTTTCTTAAATAGGTTGTCTAGTGTCTTAGTGGTTGTACCACCTCAGAAGGTATGGCTAGTACCATCCTTTACTTCAGTGTGGGGAGCAACTCAAGTAGAGTTGGCAGAGGTACACGTAGATTAGAGCAAATAAAGACAAGAGGCTGATTCATGTAGGAGACCTGTGAACTCTTCTCATAGCTTTTATGTCACTGCCCAGAGAAGCAAGACTCTTGATGTAAAGATGGACTCTTGAGTATTACAGGCTGAAAAGTGGAATAATGTAACTAGAAAGAGGACTATCTGTCATGGAGAAGTAGGGCAATCAGTTAACATACATCACAGAGGCACAAATGGCGGGAGTTGAGATCTCAGCGGAAATTGACCAGATTTTGTCAGTTTTCAAGTTAGAAGATGGCCAGGGCCAGGCAGATAAACAAGCACCTGTTAGATGAGATCTAGCATTACCAGTGGCAATGAGAGGAAGCCAACGGATGTACTAACTACTGGATGTATAGTCAACTAATGTAGCAGGGGTCGGGCAAGGGAATCAGGATTACAACTTTGGGGACAGCTTTATTTGGGTGGAAGATGGGTTTTCAGTGCTGTCCCAATCTCAAAATCCTTGAACATTATAATGTAATGCTGAACCCATTCTCTCATATCTAAACCTACATGAACCAGATTTAACTCAGGTTAAGACTGACTCATCTCTCTGTGGCTTCTTTTCAATTTAAATTTTTTTTTTTTTTTTACATCATAGTGACTTATTTCCAGAGTCTATGATTGACCTAATGCTGTGTAGATGGATGGAGATTGTAGATGTGTATTAGGGGAAGGGATTGTTTTTAGTGGAAGGAGTGTGTTGGAGTCTTGAGTTTTGAGGGGCCTCCTTGTACTAAAAAATCCCAAGGTCCGGGTGGGTGGAGATGTTGATGTAAGGGTGGTGCTGAAGGGTGGATGTACACAGCTTCCCATTTACATGTGTTTCATACAAGGCAGGCAAACCAACTCCTGCATAATGGAAAATAAACAAATTACAAAACCATGCATCTCTCACTGAACTGTGGAAAATCCACAAACTGGTACTTGAAGAATTTTACATCTTGACATTTGTAGTACAAAACATTGAAAGTCGTAAATTTTGTAATCTGAATAAAAAGTTTATAGGAAGAATGCAGAGTTCAGACATTGAATAAGAACAAAATTTCTACTTTGCATAAGAGTTGTCCTTACACGACCTTATTAGGACATGCATGCTACAGCTGTTGATCATCAAGGCAGTAGAGGGTAGGTTGGTGTTCAGCACGTTCAAACAACTCATCAAGACGAGGGATGCAGCAGTTATAGAAAACTCATATAGGAAATTGTATTGATACATATTTCCCTCCATTTCTATGTACTTATGATTCATAAACACATGTTCTTGGTCTCCATGGAATCCTAACTTGGACTTTGCTTTTAGGACAGATTCCTTATGATTATGGAATTGGTTTTGACATTTTTATTTATTTGAAAACTTTATTGCTGTTTGATTTAGAGTGAAATTGCTTTTCCCATATTTGACAAAGACGAAGCTGTTTTGCAAGTTTCATGTTAATGGCAAATGTGATGCGTTCTTTCTCTGTGTATTTAATTTTTAATTTTGTAACTGAAGTTGAATTTATGCTGCTCAAAGCTTTGACATTGTACATTAAAGAGAGCATGGTTGAAATTCTAGAGTTTTTCTTCTGTAAATTCTCCTCTCACCAGCATGTGCACATGTTCACATTTTAAGTGGTCTAAATCTGTTAACTGCTCAGACAATCCAACCACCTTGATGAGATAATTCATTTTGGATGGTCTGAATCATTCAAAGCCATTTTAGATATTTTTAAAACTTTTTTTCAATGCATTTTAAAATTTCCTTCAAAGTGACATGTGTTTGAGAATTTAAAGCAAAAATGTAAAAGGAATGCTAGCAATTCATATCTTAATTTCAATTTAGAATGAGTTGTTGTTTTTACAGTATCCACTGAGTCTGTGAATGAATGATGGAAGAAGCTCCTTCATACAACTTGAGCCAGTTTTATCACATTTCAGCCAGGAGTGTTTATTTCTCACTGAAAAATTATCATAACATCAATGTAGCCTCCTAAACTATCTCCCTTTTGTTGGTTTGGGGACAAGGGAAACATTTGTCCTAAATTAAAATGATTATAATAAGGGATTAGTGGGTGAGTTTAGTTTTACGTCACATTCAGTGATATTCCAGCTATGGCAGCGGTCTTTACATAATTGAGTCTGGACCAAACAATCCAGTGATCAACAGCAGGAACATTAATCTGCACAATTAGGTGCTGATGACATTTGTCATTGAAGCCATCGAGCCACACCATCTGATCTCTTTAGTCAAATCTTATGACATGCATAGTTGCGTTTTGTGGCAAGCATGAGTTGATGAAGACCTTTTCTATCCTGAATCTTCACAGGTAAATTATAATAAGCATTACATTTTCTCAGTAATGTACAGATTCAAGTACTGTTTTGGTTCTTGACTGAAAAAGTGTAATCCCAAATACAACATGTGTTACATTTGACCACTTTTTAGAAAATGTCATCCGCTCTCATTACTATGAAACTCTACAAGATATAAAGCATTGCACATCTTTTAGATTTTTATTGAACTTGTTTTGAGGAAAAACATGCTCAGCTAACTAAATAATTCTGTAGCTGCACACTGAGGTTCATGGACTGCATACAGTTTGATTTTATCATGGTAAACGTAAGGCCTTTATTCATGAGGCCACAAAAACTACCGGTATTAGATTTTCAGCCTGTAATAGCCTCATGTCTTGTTCTGACAGACATTGTGGTCAATATTGGATGTATACAGGGAGCAAATACAATCATGTGGGTTATGTTAAGGTGTCATCTTCTAAAAAAAACTTGAACAGATATGTATGTATTTTGTCATTAGAGCACTGCATCTTATTGTTCAGATTTTCCACAATGCCGCAAACTTATCTAAAGAAATAAATAATAACGATGAACTGGCCATCATATCTATCCGTATCTGCTGACCTTGATACAAATATGTTCAATACAACCTATGCAAGTCCGTGACATTGTACAAGTTTAGCTGTCAGTAGCTCGTGAAAAAAATAAGACCAGAGTCAGAGGACAGCTCTTTTATGTTTATCTGTAATATACTATTCAAAATCTCAGGGACTAGACGTTAGTCTAACCCAGAAACAAAAATATACTGAAAAAAAACCAATCCAGTAAATTCAGATTTCTTTCTATGGAAAATAATGGATTCTTTCTACTCATTTCTATTAAATATTTAAGAGCAATTTAACAGAAGAAAATCTTCAGATGTTTTCTTGAGAAAAATTTAGTGTTAGTTATGACCAAGTGAGGCAGTACTGAGGGGGATGGTCACATATGGCTGTCAGGGGTAATAACATCAATCGACTGAGGGTGTTCGATAATCGACTGGGATGAGAATCTCATAATTAGTTTACAATCCGTATCCTGCAATTGTAGGTGAACAGATAGACACATTTTGCAACACATTACGTCTGCTGACTCGAAGTTTTCTGAGGTAATTTCATCACCAGTAGGAGGATAACAAGGAAATTGTTTGTGTCATTGTGCTTGAGCCAGAACATTCTGGGAACCGTGGTATTTCTAATGACTCCGACATTTACCGAATACTGATCACAACATATGGCTGAGTTCATGCATAATTACTACATCGCTTATTAGCCAGTGGAACACTTGTTGTGTCATTCAAGAATCTATATGTGAATGAACAGTATTAGAAATGGCTAATTTTTACAGATGACATTATCCAAGACAGATTAACAATAACAATGCTAAATTAATCTAAAAAAATATTCTAAATTCTTCCATATGATGGTTGTTTGTGTGACATTACCTTGACATACTAACTATAATCACGTTGAAAATAAGGATCTTCTCCTGATGATCATATATCTTTCCAAGGATTCACAGTCAGAAGAAGAAATAGCAATATTAGTACAGATATTGGTTTAGAGAATTATGAAGAATATTGGATATCTGACCTCATAAATTACTTTTTTGTAATGTTCAAATTAAATTCCTTCCATAATCCACACTCAGAGAGTGAATAGGTGCTCTTTCTGTTAACAACAGGCGTCTTTCAGGGAAACTGTAGATAATTTGTATTTCATTTTCAAAGTTGGAGGCATGAATTCAGTGAGAAACTGAAAAAAATGATTTTGTATTAAATTGTTTGTGACACCATGAGCAATAAATGATGTCATCTTTTGACACTGTGTCAAACAAAACCACAGTTCACTGAAAGAAACTGTCCTGTAGGCATGAAGGAAAAATAGTAAATATGGTGAAAAATTAAAAATTAGTAGAGATAATACACAAAGTAGTTTTGCCTTGAGAAATGGGACACGCAGCTAGTCTGTGTGTTCTAAAACACAGTGTCACAGTTGTATCACAGTGCAAGTGTTTGTCTTGGAAGCAGATGATGGCATCAGCTGTTGTTGTAGGACACCCATGCAGATCCAAGCTGATCCATGCACATTTAGACTGTGTCGCACATAACAGGGCTTGCCATTAATTCTGCAGGTCAGGATGACATCAGCACTAATATATCACAAAGAATAACCAGCATTTAGGTATTGATATAAGCAGCTGACTAATTCAGTTTGATATGTGGTATATTGACTGTATACATGCCTATTGTTAATGGCCTGGGTTTCCGTGGCTTGAAAGTTTTGAAAAAATTTATCACTCCCTGTAGTAAATATTAATGTTAACAAGATAATTTAAAAACTGTTTACGTATGTATTATTGATGACAAATGGAATTTCTGTGTGTTGACAAAATTAATTTGCCAAAATTAATTCCCAAAGAAAAAATGTTGTTGGCGGAAAGTTGCATTCTGAATCCAGAACTCACAAAGTGGCAGTTTGCGATGCATATTAATGGATTAAGCCCACACACAATTTAGGAAAGTGTGAATTTGGAAGTCATTTGTGCATCAGACTGAGGCCATGGTACTGCTGAAGATCCTGTTGTATTTAACATTTTCTTATCAGGTTTGTAACAGTTCATTACAAGCAGTAGTTAATGAGAACAACTAAACTATCAGAGGCTGATCAGCCAAGCTAAAAGGTTTTATGGACCAGACAAGAAATATTTCTTTGAGATAAGGACGTTTTAGTTAATTAGGCATGAGAGCAGGAGATGGTATGTACTGCTATATGTTAGAGATGGCACTGGGGTGCACTAATGAACACAAGGGACTTGAAGATAGATCTGTTATCTCAAATGTCCCAGGGGGTTCTTGTCATTGTCATTAGTTGTGTGGAAGATAGTGTTTCTGTTGTTAAGAGTGGTTGCATGGACTGAGCAGTGTTACCTCACACATGTGTCACCTCCACATGTGGGGCTTTAGATGATATACTCAGTGTCATTGTCACAGGCAGTTACAATTCATTTTGTCTGATGTACTTACTCAACCTCTGAAATATTTCTGATTATTTCTTTGTTCCATTTGTCAACAGTTTGAACACTTTCGAGGTGATAAATACCTTGAACATACACTTGCTGATAACAGAGGTTGAATAACAAAACTCATTACATCAACTTTATGTTCAAAGTGATAAATGATTTGTACACACATACTGATAGTGGGCTATGGTTGAATAACAAGAAACATTACAACAGCTTTGTATTCACTTCATAGTTGAATTCTTATGAGGTGACAAATGATTTGTGTAGCACAAATGCTGACTGTAAGTCTTAAATAACAAAACATGTTTCATCAGCTTTGTGCCCGCCTCATCATGGGTACAACAAGCTGGTGTTTGATGAACCTTTCTTTGATAAGCGTTGCATTTAGAAATATTTTTTAAACAGCAAAGTGTTGTCATAGCAGCAGTTGTGGATGAGGTTATCAGGTGACCTAGCCAGGTAGATGTTGATACAGGTGGAACATGCATCAGTAGTTGTGAGGGAAGCAGTGCAAGAGAAATGCTGATTACCTCAACACATCACAACACTCAGTCTCACACATGTACGCTATTTTGAAATCTGGAACATGTTAGTTTGTTTTCCCTGGGGAGTCTTTCAACTTGAAGAGAACTTGTCCACTCCTAGACTCTTCATTGCTAGAAGGTTCTCACACATTCGATAAAACAACAACTTTATTTGTTGATTGGTAAATAGCCTTAATGGAGGTAAGAGATAATGGTAAAAATAACATAGGTAATTTTATTTTTTGAAGGGGTTGGTGTCAAGTACATTCCTGATCAGAAAGCACTATTTGTTCTGTAAGCAATGAATGATCAACAGCATTGTGATGCATAACCTGGTGTCATTATTTACAAACACACCTTCAGCTTCAAAATTTGAAAAGATGTATTTCATGTGCTTAGATGAGATTTTTGTGTTAATTACCTATTGCCTGAATGTCTAGGACAACTTTGCCAAATAGTATTGCAAAATGTGAATCATGTTTTAACATACTTTAGAACATGTGGTTGGTGTTGTCTTTGAAAACAATGACTTATTGTTTTTCTTTTTGTACCCCAACAGAATGTAGCATCCAAGACAGGTTATTTACTAACTGCAAGGATATAACTGGAATAGTTCAGGTTTGAGTTGTAAATTTAGCACATTTATAAATGTAGCATTGAAAAAGAAATGCCAGTCAGTCTGTCTCATGTCCCTGAACCGCATTAATTTCTCTCCTGCTTAGCCTGCAGGGTTTTTTTTGTTAATGTTAAAATTATACATTGAAAGACAAAGCATTAGTTTAGGTTCCTAGGCTACTTTTGTAAACATACATCATCTGGGACTATTATGCCATTAAGCCAAAGTGTGTTAATATCCATGGAGAGTGATGGCTGTGATATTTCCAGATTCATCGTTGGCAATTAAAACCAGTGTGGTAAATACCACATAGCTGATAATGTCATCCACCATGACCCCCCACAAACTGCAACAAGTAAATTACGTCTACATCACACTTTTATGACCCAGATTGTTCAAATTTTAAAGTCACTGTGGACATTGACAAATGTAATCTGAAGATCTGGGCCGTGATGTCTCATAAAATGAAAAAACAGACGTCTGTTTCAGCGGCTATATAAACTGTTTTGTGATGATGATACATAATGATACATGTTGGTGTATAGACAATATCAACATATATCAGCCTTCACCATTGGTACAAATCAAAAAGTTGTCCGCTTTAAGTTTCTAGGGATGGTTCTACATGCATGCACGCATGCACGCACGCAGGCACGCACTGGCAACTAAGTGCTATCTGAATACACTTCCCAATACAAAAAAGCATTAATACATAATTTGGGCTCATAAATAGCCAAGTACAATAATGAACAATTGACAGGTTTGAATGGAAAAAGATCAAAGAGGATCTTTCTTTTATGCTCCTTAAAATAGACATGGTTTTAAATACAGTCAGGGAATTCATGACAAGACTTCCTTCACAAAAAGAAATATATTTTTGTCAAATGTTTCATCTTACCAGTGACTCAAAGAAACAAATATATAATTTCAGCAAACAGTTTGGTAAATGTTTATCATGTAACACTGTGAAATGGCTAGTTTACAGCATGTATGATGGACGTATCCACCTCCAGCCAGGCTGATTACTTGGAACTACAGATAAACATCGTCTGACAGGTGGGTGTTTGTTGGGCAAGTCATCAGGACAGCCATTGTTTCATGAACTTCACAACAAGACATGTTGTGTTTGTTCACAATAACAAAAGAGCAATTATCTTCCCCTCTGCTGATGACAGCTTTATCAGATGTTATAGCTGCTGACATAACTGCAGATGTAACCGCTGATGATCAGAGCCGCTGCTGATGTGGTCAGTTGAGAGGTCATTACTGGGCAAAGTGACAGCCAGCCTGCCTGCCAGTATGTGCTTGGTTACAACATGGCTGGTGAGACTTACATATAGTTTACATATTGGTTGCACAGTACAGCTCTCTGAATTGTTGTCGTTTTCTGTTGTGCTGACTTGCTGTTTTATAATCTAAATTTCGTTAACATTTCATGACATAGAAATACTGCACAATGATGTGCACGCATAGGATCTCATCTGCTAGATGCTTCTGCCAGGTCAGCTTCTGAAGTAGACCTGTACAAGTCGATTAAGGTAATAATTAACAGTTCAAATGATAGTTTCTAAAACAGATAACAGACTGGGGTTCTTGTACGGTCCGCTTTTCTAGACTTGCCTCTTCGAGGAATAGAATTACTATACATTCATGGGCTTAATCTGAAGTACAGCCTTGGAGCAATACTACCTTTGAAGCTCCTGAAACTGTTCCGGTCGATGGGTAGAAGGGAACTGCCCTTTGGAACTGTGTCTTGTGTTAAGGGAGCCACTTGATTGCCTCTGCTTTATGATTTCTTTCCAAAATCTCTGTGATTGTTGTAAAGGAAATTATACTCAGGAGTTTTAACTGTAACTCTGTGTTTCAATCAGTAAACATTAAGTATTTATTGTATCCTTACTTGTTAAACACCCATCCTTTGATGGTAGTGAACAAATAAAGAAATAACACTATTTAAGTTGAAAGTGGGCTAGAAAAATCTTTCAAAAATCTAGACTTGATTCAGTTTTGTGTTTTTGCATTAGAAAGGATAGGGCTGAAGGGAAATAAGGGTTCAGGATTTGTGGGTTGTCTACATTACCTGCATGTGTATGAATACTAAACAGAGACAATTGTCTGTTTATATTAACTTCTTAACATTGTTACTGTACCACTGTACTGTTAAACTGTTTTAGGCCTGTTGATACTGGGTGTTGTATGTTAACACTACGTCTATGATGTGCATCCTGTTACAAGAATGTATTTTCCTAACCATAACCATTCGGAACCTGTGCTAAAAGCATAGTCTATTGCCAGATTCTGACCATATCACCTTCACAATCAAAAAGTGGTAAAACAGGTGTTCATAAATTTCAAAGATGAGCATATTCTGCCACCCACAAACCCGGGCAGTTGCTCTACAGAAAATATTCATCACACATCTTGAAACTTGGTAATGCCATCAAAAATTGTCTGCCATAAAACTCATCAAATGCTTGCTGAAGCCTTTACTCTTGTATGCTAGATAAAGTTAAAAATTCAGCATTGAATGTTCATAGAAAGTGAGTGCATGCTCGTTTGTATCTGAAAAGTTGTGGACCCCCAAGTGATGGGACTGCTGAAGTATTCGACGTCAGTGTCTTCCGCAAAAAAAAAAAAATTACTGCTGCTATCAAAAAGCAAATGATATAAGGTTCATCTTTCAAGATTACTTTCCAAATGTCACATCTTTTGGTTCTGTTCAGAGCCCATACACAATTATATGGTCTCTGTTCCATGAACTACAAGAAGAAATAGTGTAACTGAGTCATTAGAGCGTTTGATCTTGACACGGAAAATTCGGTTTGATTCCTCACAGGGGTACAATGTGTGAAGACATTCATGATGTCCCTCAACATGAGTTTGCCGGAATATCACTAAAAATGACATAAAGTCCTACTTACTCACTGAAATGCTTGCAGATTGCTTTGAATGTGTACTGGTTGTCAACAAAATATTTCTTCAAAAAGGAACTAGCTGTTCATTTTTGCAGCTGTCCCAGCAGGTAATATTTAAGTTGTCCGTTACTGATGTAATAAGCCACCTTCAGTTCTCCAATACGTGTGAATCTGGAGTTGCAGACGGCCCTTCCGTGGCCTCTGTCTGGACAACCATATCAATAATCTTGAGCATGTATGATATAGCAGTAACTCACTACACTAATGGCTCATCCAAAACTGTATGTATTTCGTGGTACTGTTATGGGCCTAACCCACATAAACTGTGAATCTATGTTGTCTGGAGACCTGCAGGGTGATGCAGTAATGCAACCTCCTTGATAATCAAATGTATTATATCAACATCATCACTCTATGTGGATAAATACCCGGCATCAATTGGCTACAACTGTGTCACGTTACCCAGATTGATGGCATGCCGCTGTCCAGTCAAATTACTGTCATAAAACCTGTGAAGATCCGGGTTAGAATTGTCCTTCAGCAACCCATGCTTGTGGTAAGAGGCGACTAATGGGATCAGGTGTCCAGACTCACTGACTTGGTTGACACTGTCATCGTTTCCAAATAGCAAACATCGCTGCTTATGCTATTGATCACTGGATTGTCTGGTCCAGACAAGATTATTTACAGACACCACTACATAGTTAGAATATTGCTGAGTGCGACATTGAACAAAAAACCAACCAATCAATCAAATATTGTCATGAGCAAGAACAACTGTGCAGAATCAGAGAAGATATTTTGCAGTATCAGTAACAAAATGAAGCTATGGTTGACAGTAACCTTATGGTACATGATGGCATCAGGATAAAAAAGTGTTTAACATGATAGTATGGTGATCAAATGGCCTGGATTATCTATGATGCTAATAAAGGGAATGTTGCTTACAGTAAATGCTTTTACGTATAGTTCTAACAGCTGCTGTTCCATGTTTGGGTGTGGAATCTTCTAATAGATTCCATCTCTACCTAAATGTTATTGGTTATGTGAACAAGCCACTTGCTGTCAGACTGGGACTGTGTTTCGAACATGGAACTCCAGTATTTCATGTTAGTTACAACCTACTAACAAGGATCTGAACAACAGTCCCTGACACATGGCCGTGCGTGTTGATTCATGATCATGACAAGACTGTTTTGTGTTACATAATTAGGTATGAGTGATGATTAATTTGAATGCCATCTGAGATGATTAGTTATATCAAATTCAGATTACATTTTCTAATCATATTTTTCAGTGTTGACTGTCAGCTAGCAGGTGACAGAGACAGGACAATAGATGGATGGTTTTCGATCGATAATAACTTCACATCAGTTTCAGTGTTTCAGTGTTAGGTGAATGAGGATGAAAATGTCATAAATAATTTGTAATATTGTCTTTCAGTAACTTTGCAGAGAGATAGAGTGATGTGGAAGATGGATGGTGTCCCATCTAGCTGTCGCCGGCTTGTGTAGAGATGGTCAGCTATCCTGAGCATGAACCTCTCTGTATAGTGCATAGTGTTCCATCTTACTTGCATGTGCATGTGTAGAGATGGTCAAGTTTCTTTCTAGCACCTGCCTGTATTGAGATGGTCAACCTTCTTTCTAGCACCTGCCTGTATTCAGATGGTCAATCTTCTTTCTAGCACCTGCCTGTATTCAGATTGTCAACCTTCTTTCTAGCACCTGCCTGTATTCAGATGTCAACCATCTTTCTAGTACCTGTCTGTATAGAGTTGGTCGCCCATTTTAGTTGTACCTGCCTGTTAAAATGATGATATGCAAGGGTTGATCAAAAAGTTCTAAGGCTGTATAACTTCTAGACTGGTGACACCTCTGTGGCGACACCTGTATACCCCAGTATGCTTCAAGAACCTGTTGCTTTTGAGCTAGTTTATCTATTTGAGTAAAATAACTGGAAATGCTGATGAAGAACACTGTCCACAACACTCCTAAGATTAGTTGGTGTCACCAGAAGTTATGTATTCTTAGAACTTTTTGCCCAGCCCTTGTAGCTAGGCTCTGTTAGTAACAAAAGTTATCAAACCATGACATATCCCCTGGCTCCCACATATTTGAAAGGACAAACCATCTAACAGTTACTTGACAATTGCTTAGACTAAGTATGAATCGTTTCCATGGATGTCATGAAAAATAATAATGCAATATATCTGTAAACAGCAAAAGGCACCACTTCAAGATCTGGCGTATATATCTGCCAAGATCTGTTGAAAGATATCAAATGGTTTTCGAGTTGTGCTTTGGAACGAAGCCTATCCCTCCTTTTTAAGACTAAGTCCGAAACATTTCCGTTGAAACCGGGGAGAAATAACAATGCTAGAAATCTGTAAATAGCAAAAGGACCACTTTGAGGTCTACCTCACATATCTGCCAAATTTTGCATATATAATGGCTGAAAGATATAAAGGATGTTTTCCAGTTGTGCTCTGAAAATGAGGGTCACCCCTCCCTTTGAAGACTCAGTTCAAATCATTTCCATAGAAACCAAGAAGAATAAAAATCTGGAAATAGTAAAGGGCACCATAATAATTAGGTGCTGTTTGATACATGCACGAAGTTTTGTTGGAAAATATTCAACCGTTTTGGAGTTACGCCCGGGAAGGAAAAGGATTACAGTTGGACAGACATACTGAGGGGATAAAAAGATGGTCACCCATCTTGTATCACCATGTATACATGATATAACCAACCCATGGTATATGTTGCTTCTAGATACATAGCAGTGTCACCCATCTAGCACCTATCATCTCCTTTAAGGATATGCATGGTTACCCCTTTAGCCTCCCTCTTGAGGTGTTGATTGCCTCTTCCTCATTAACAGCTCATGAGGCATGTTTCTTATCTTGTAAAATGATTCTGTCATGTTCTTGTACAGATTATATTGCTGAGTTTATCTTTGCTTTATCAAAGAGGTAAGACTTTTTGTTGTAAGCAATCCACAGGAAACTGTGCTATTGGATAACCTGACTAGATAGGTTTTTATTGTTTTTGTTGAAAGTTTAACTAACCTCTCAAAATGCACTTTGCCAAGACCCAATTCTGATATCTACCAAGTTAACTTTCCTTGGACATTCAAACCAAAGTCATGTGGTTGATACTCTATCCACAGGGACATTACTGCCAGCACCCACCTACTGTTAATTTGCCATGACCCACAACTTAACCTCTCGCAACTTGTAGTTTGTCACAACACAACACACAAACCTTCTAGTAAATAACACCAACCAATACCCACCAATTGCTATGTTAGCGTCACCAAGGTATTGGTAGAATAGAACCACTCACCATCCACCCAGGTATCAGTAGACTAAAACCACCAACCATCCACCCAGGTATCAGTAGACTAGAACCACCCACCATCCACCCAGGTATTGGTAGACTAAAACCACCAACCATCCACCCAGGTATCAGTAGACTTGAAACACCCACCATCCACCCAGGTATTGGTAGACTAAAACCACCCACCATCCACCCAGGTATTGGTAGACTAAAACCACCAACCATCCACCCAGGTATCAGTAGACTAGAACCACCCACCATCCACCCAGGTATTGGTAGACTAAAACCACCAACCATCCACCCAGGTATCAGTAGACTAGAACCACCCACCATCCACCCAGGTATTGGTAGACTAAAACCACCCATCATCCACCCAGGTATTGGTAGACTAAAACCACCCACCATCTACCCACAACTTAACCTCTTGCAACTCGTAGTTTGTCACAACACAACATACAAACCTTCTAGTAAATAACCCCCAACCAATACCCACCTGTGACCTATTGCTATATTAGCACAACCCACCAACCACCCAGGTATTGGTAGACTAAAACCACCCACCATCCACCTGCCACTCAGGCAATACATCAAGGTAATATCCCCACCTGCTTCCTCTGTATATCTAGTATTTCCTTCTTCCATCAAAGCATTAAATATACTCTGACACTATGATGTCTGCTGTCATGAGTGTAGATACAAACACAGGTGTTTCAGAAAATGGGAGTTTTGATCAGACATTGAGCCACAGTACAGTTGCAGGCTTCAATCGCCCAGGCGACGAGATGTCCAGAGAATCCCATTGCTGCCATCCAATCCAGTTGAACCATTACCTACAGTTGCATCTTTCTATCCAAGCGAGTACCAGTTGCCTAGGCTTCATCTCAGCTAAACTATTATTCTGAGACATTCAGGTGCTGCTCTATCTAATGTATGATGCCTGCTTTGCCTGATGGACATTGATGTAGAATTCCTCTCGCTGACCCTAGTCAAACAGACTGTACACCTGTCATCATGAACTTCAGGTAAGTACAGGGAATCTGCTAACAGGCCAGTACAGGTGGATGGCCCTCTGATCAGTCTGAGATTGACTGCCACACCTGAGGTCTATCTATAAGATTAGCTTTATCATATCAGGTATCTTTGCTTTCGCCAAGTATGGGCAAATGAAGATTACTAACTCACTACTAATTCAAACACTGACTATGGTAAATTATTGCTCAAAATGAAGGAGTTGAGGCTCATTGGGGGATCTTGTAAAATGTGTCAGCTGAAAATGAATCAGGGATCAATTCCAGTCCAGTAGTCAACACCATCAATTTAGGGACGACTCTGGTCAGTACAATCATCCAGGAGGCCTAACAGCCCGGTAAATTAGTGTCATCAAGCAATGGCTACGTCAGACTTATCAGATAGGGCAGTACCATGGAATGAATGTTATGTATAGGTCTCACAAACCCATACCAGTACAACCAACAAGAAATTCAAATCAGTTCCATTAAATGGGCTACATCTAAGCTAGTCACATGGCTCAGTACCATGCAATGAAGACTACATCTAGCCATCACAAACCCATGTCCATACAATTTAGTAGGATCCAGCTCAGTGTCATCAAGCAAGGGCTGCATCAAAGCTGGTCACATGGCTTAGTACCACATAATGAAGGCTGCGTCTAGCCCTCACAAACCCATGTCAGTACAATATATTAGGATCCAGCTCAGTGTCGTCAAGAAAGGGCTGCATAAGACAAAGTCACATGGGTCAGTACGATCAAATGAAGGTTTTGTCTAACCCTCACGAACCCATGTCAGTACATTCAACAAGGATCCACCTCCATGACATCTAACAAAGGCTACATCAGACCAAGTCACATGAGTTAGTACCATAAAGTGACACTTCTTACCCTCACAAACCCATTCAACAAGGATCAACTTTGGGTCCCAACAGATCATGATTGTCAAACAGGGCTACAGCTCAAAAAACTGAGAGGTACCACCTCTGAACCTAAAATTCCAGAAGTCATTTCAACATGAAAGGTCCATACCAGAGAATCTAGAGGCTTCATCCAGGAAAAGGAGTGTATGGGTATCTTTCTCATGTCCTGAATCTTGAATATTGCATGAAGTGCTATAAAAGTGCACTGAACTAGTGGCATGTATTATTCTCAATTCTCTGGTGATCAGTACCATAAATATAGTGCCAATTAACCCCCCCTAAACAGTTGTGTGTCCATCATTACTAGAATTGGTTCCAGCACAAGGCGTGTGGTAAATACACCATTGAAAAGGTTTCAGTTCTACTCTAACACCCTTGGGATCAATACACCATCAAACAAGGGACACTTGTAAATCCATAGATAGTCTATGAAAAATAAAGAGCCACCTCTTCCCAGTATGCACTGAAATCTAGAAAATGCATCAATCAGGGGCCACTTCTACACCCAAGAATCCTGTCATTATTACACTGACAGTATAGGGACACTCAAGCCCCATGGACAGTCAGCCTGAAACTAGGGGCCACCTTTTGCCAGCATTGATGTATAGCAAATGCCATAGTTAGGCCCAACAATCACATCATCACTGAGAATTTAGTGATGCTTGAAACTCTAAGGTCAGTCCCCTTAAACAAGTGTAAACCTATAACCACACATGTAGAAAGTGACCAATCACAGGCTACTTCACCCCTCAACAGTCCGGTTATCATTACACTATATATTCAATAAGTGTAATGGTGATGGGAAATAGAAGTTGTTATCCAAAACATTTGTCATTATTTTACTTCCCAACTCCTAAAATGCCACTGAAAGAAGTCATCATTACATTGACAACTTGGGAAGTCTCAAACTCCTTGGTCAGTCAGCCTTAGATTAGGGGCCACCTCGAGCCAGCATTGATACATAGAAAATACATCAATCACTGAGTTGTTACAGGACAGGGGTAAACACAGACAGCGGTCATCATGATGGTGATTAGTTTAACATCAAATTGATTAGTTAGTATTCCAGATACACAGAGCCAAGAGATAGTGAAGAAATGGATTCATGATGTAGTGTATGCTGATGTATCTTAGAGTGTTTGGCTTGTACTTTTCTGTTGTTTCCATTGCAGGGGGGTTTGTTTGTTGTTTATTGCTACACTCAGCACTATTGGAGCTATGTGATGCCTGTCTATAATCAAATCTTGAGCAAGCAATCTACTGATTGACGTTATGAGCATTGATCTACACAGCTGAGATAAGTTGACATACATCAATCAAGTTGGCAAATCTGACCACCTAATCCCGTTAGTTGCCTTTTATGACAAGCACTGGTTACTGAAGACCAATTCTAACCTCAGTATTCACTGTGGGGAAGGGAAATGTTGCTGAGACTCTAGGCTATGGTTGACTCAGTACTGGCGACAGGGCGATTTATGTGCTGTATGGAGGATGAGAAGTGTTCACAGAGTGAAGTCACAAAGCTTTCTGAAGACTGAAAAAGATGAATCACTACAAGACATGACCTCATGATAACATTTAATGTGGGGCCAGAGCACTCTGAGAACTTGGTAATATTCCCTCAGTTCATTGCAGGGTAATTGGTATTGACATCACTAGTTACTCCTGCCCAGAATGCTAGTGAACTATCCTGGCACTGTGAGACAGTGTAATACCAATGTCAGAGATTCTTGGACTGGGGTACCCTGATGGTTAATGAGTTTGTCGTCACACCAAAGTGTTTTAGAGCAGCTCTCGTACCAAAATATATCGAAACATAATCTGGCATCTTAACTAAATCAAGCCCTGTGCCAGAACTCTTCTGTATGTAATGCTGCTGTGTGGGTTCTGGATTCTACCTGGGTGTCTAGTGGTATAAGTTCTCTTGGCATGCCAGAGGCCTGGGATTTGATTCTCATCATGGGTGTGTGAGCCCTGTATTTGTTTCTTGAAGAAAGGGATGTAAAATCTCACTCAATCACTAACTCACTTGCTCATGCTCACTCAAGCACTCACTCACTAACTCAAATACTTGGGATAAATTACGTTTTTTTTTGGTTTTTTTATATGTGCATGTCAGTTTATAACTGAAAACTATATAATGTCAATGTCAATACTAGCATTGTAATTGACATAGTAATATGGAAATAAGATTTTAAGAACTCAATGCTGTGGTTGGCTGCATGATTTCCTGTGGTACTGTTACATGCAGATCTCGTCCACCCCTTCTTTGCCCACATACCCAAGTGTATTTGTTCTAGTATGAACATATGTACTATGCCTTCAATGATGACATTTATCAGTTTCCTGCTGAAGGGTGTGCAACATCTTGCCCAGTCTATTAGAACATTAGTTATTATTGATATCTGCCAATATCAAAGTGGAAGTGTTTCCATCACAACCTGGTCGTCACAAGTAACAGTGGGAGGAAGGACCCCAGGCCTGGCAGGATGTTGGCATCCCCTGGGATGTTTAGCTGAACAGGAATTACTATTTGTTTGTTCCATTTTGGAGTAACTTAATTAGGCATTTTCAGTGTAGACACATGTAGGGTCCAGAAACAGCTTTGTGGTAGCCATGGGGGTTCTGTGTGTGTGGCTGGCACAGGGATGGAATGTGTTTGGGGTGGGTTGCTGTTCAATGGACCAGTGCTTTTCAGTGTGCGTGCGTGCGTCCGTGCGTCCGTGTGGGTGAAGGTTTTGTGTGGAGGGTGAGGACTGGGGTATGGGAAAGGTGTGAGAGTGAGGTATGAAGAAGAAGGGATGTCAAGGTGTAAGAAGGACAGATATGAAAGTGTGGAGGGGAGCAGTATGTAGCATGATAGGAGCCCGGGTTTGGTCACGGGTGACTAAGGGAAGTGAGAAGATAGGTGTGTGAGCAAGAAATCTGTGTAGGGTTGCAGGAAGGAGATGTGTTTGGAGCTGCAAGGAGGGGAGAAATGGGATGGTTTCACCTGTCAACAATTACCTTTGTACCTTGGTTACTGATGATAACTGGGGATCTGGAGTAGCCTTGGGGTGTTCACCCCAGTGTTCACATGCCATGCTGAAGACCCAGGTTCATTTCCCCACAATGGAAGGTGAAGACTATTTCTGGTGATGTAGATGGAATATTTCTAGAAGGACATAAAACCTTGCTCACTCTCTCACTCATGATTACTAGCCAAATTTTGACAAGACAATCAAGTGGTTGATGTTATGAGCAACAAATCCCACTGTCACACTTTGATGACAATAAGGACCAGTTCAAACCTGACACCCCAACATGATATTTCGTGATTTATGGCTCAGGGGGTGATGGTGACCCTGCACAAATTTATGTACAGAGTAAGTGTGCTCTATCTTGCATGTCATGTACTAAATCAATAACCACTTCTCTAGTACATATATTCAAAATTTATGACCCTCTACCTCTCTGCAACAAAATAGGTGAACCCCCACTTAAAATCATCAACAACCCCACCCCACGCCCACCCAGCCTCAGCCCCTAGCCATGAAGAAATTAATGTCCCTTACAGCACACACAAAATTTGTCATCCATAAAATGTAATATAAGCTAGCCTTTAAAGCATTAACTCATCATACAGAAGACCCATGTCCATATACAAAATAACATATGAAGTCCATTTCTAATGTTCCCTTTATGACATGGCTGGCCCAGTAGCAGAACCATAGTCGCTCAGTAAGTAAAATACAAAAATGGTAAGGCTAAGCACAGGAACTGCTGGTAGGAACAGTATGTTGAATATCAGCTACTTATTATTGCCAACATTTTTTTTTGTTCTGGGGAATGATTACTGACCCCACTGAACATGGCAGCATCAGTAGTTTCAGAGACTGGGTCATGTCGCTGACCCTGATTATCACTGAAGGTTACTGGATGATGAAAACATGGTTTTTATCTGGGTAATTACTGAACGTGTGTTGGGGATCACATGCTAGGGGATACATCACCAGTAGGCAGCCCAGTCATCAACCACTGGAAGTCCTGATCCACCCACCACCACCAATCACTGTAATCCTCAGCTCCAGCAGGATGGTGTTCAATCAACAAAGTAAATATTATCTTTGATACATACGTCAGAATTACACTATGAAATGCTGTTGTATTTTCAAACATAAAAGCTGTTGTGCAAATAGTTAACTTTGAAGAATAATTATAAGGTCTTTTGATATCTGTTGTGTAGTTTGATGATGGATGAAATTGAATTTGATACAACATCTTTGTCCTTAATATTCCTTTGTTTCGTTTTGCATGGTATTATCAAGCTATGAAATAGCTGCCCTATAAAGCAAATGTATATTTAGAAAAATACTTAACTTACAAAAAAGCTTATGTGGATGAAATTGAATTTAATGAAACATCTTTGCCCTTAATATTCCCTTGTTTTGTTTTGCATGGTAGGATCAAGCTATGTAATACCAGTAACTGTCCTACTCTGAAATAATAGAAAATTATATTGAGCAGCTTCATAGTTGGAGAAATATTTAATTTTAAAAAAAAAGCTTATGTGTGTTTAATCAATGTCTGAAGCTGATTTGAATATTGAAAACTGCTTGTTTGTTTTATGCCATGTGTTGGGTAGTGCTCTGATAATGCCATTACTTGGTCCCTTTCCAATAATATTTTTCCATGATTATATTCATGTGACACCTGTTTAAACATATTCTGAAGCTTTCAAAACTAGATATAGTTTTTATGGAATTTAAAGTGACATTTAGATTGTATGTTTGAGTAGTTTATTCACAATCCTATCAGTGAGAAACACCTGTTTAAACAGCCAGCACAATTAAAACCATTAGTTCTATAGAATCCAAAGAAACACATTAAAGTTCTTAAACCTAAAGGTACGAAATTTGGAACATAATTGATTTCCCTTTTTTCCTCTTTTTAAAAAAGAGTACATCAAGAGCAAATCAAAACTTACATATGATAAATGAATTTTGAAATATTTTTTCCTATATGACTCATTCAGCCCCAGCTTATTCTACCATCAGATTGTAATTGATATGTCCAGACTTTTCATTATGGACGAATTACTCATAAAATCAATATTGACATCTACACGCATATGAGTTGATAGTAGAAACAAGCCATGCATGACCTCAGCTCCCCCTCCCCTTCAGTAGGTCCAATTAGATTTGCAACCTGATAGCATTATGATCAAACAGTGAGATCATTATTGGAATTTTTCCGCTAAACAAAGACAATGCTGCAGGTTTAATGATAGCTGGAAAATTAGGCTTCCATGTAGGGTTGTAGCTGCGTGGGACAAAGCAGTGACCAATCTACTCCACTAGCCTGTAACAACCCACGTGCACACCCGGAATACTACAGAGCTATGAGTCATGCAGAGAGATGTCCTTTGTCCCATTCTGTTCACAGTTATGGTGAAGTTAGACAAAGAACTTCACGTTGAATTATTTATTCATGTAAAACAATGAAGTTCCTGACAATGGAGTATTTAGAGTCACCCCTCATTGCCTTGCCCCAGGGGTGGACCAGCCCCTCCCTAAATGAGGGTGGGGCAGGCTGGTTGAAGTAGGGTACGGCCAACATATGGGGGTCATTAATTTCTTAGAGCAGTATTATCTGTTTAACAAAACTATCATATCTTAGAATAGAATTTATGGATTCGGATGTATGGTTTGGGGTCTGATGACTTGAATGGAATTTGATTTTACAAGTTAGTCATTTCTTTATGATGTTTAATTCATTTCAAGTGCTCCCACTGGGGTTTTTAAACAAAGCACATAAAGATTCTGTTCAACTTTTCTGTGCTAGGTATATTCATATGTGGCAAGGAGAGAGAATCTCGGATTGATTATAATGGGAAATAGTTGGTTTGCTTGGAAATGTGTGTATACACTAAGAATATATCGTATAACAATGCAATCAACATATCGTAGGCGTTTCCCAGGTATGATATTCAGTGAAATTTCAGTGAACACATTTTGCAATATTGGCCTTGTGTTCTCTGAATGTTTTTTCATTAGTATATATGCCAAACAAAACAAGGTATGGTTAATGACCATTGGAAGGAATATTTTGTCTGAAATTGTTTGATCAGTTTCCAGTTTGAAAAACAAAGCCACAAATTTTTTCTCAAACTCTGTCCATTCTTGTTCAGTTTATGAGAATGTAATAAACACACTAGAATTTACCAAATGCTCTCTGTACATTATTGCATAGTTTCTCTATTAAAGAGAGGGAATACATGTAAACTATTTAGTTGATTCCTGAAGTGTGGTATCTCCTACTTAGTTAAGATAGCTCTCCTTCAAATTTAAATGTACAGTCCTTTTTATCCAATAGACATGGCCTCTCTCGACACTGATGTAGCACTGACTGAACTGTGTAAAATATTTGAATAATAATTCAGCAGTGAGGTTGTACTGTAGGATCAGGTAAGTGGGTGGCTGAGTGAATATGATTTGATATGATTTATGTTGCCCAATGTGAAATAACCACTGACAGCTGTTGTTAAAGAAATGTGACCATTCACCAATGGCAGATTGTGAATATACTTGAAATATGAGATGAACATTCAGACTCCATGGTGATTTTAAAACGCAACATAAATACCGGCATGGTATTTAAACATACAGACAATATTGAACCCAGAAGGTGGATTCAAAGTGCACCGACTGGCTTCGTGTAGTGCAAGGTGAAGGTAAAGGAGACTCATTGTCATTCTGACTAATGTAAACAGATACAGGCATATTGATCAGTATTGTGACACGTGTGATATGGGACAATGTGGCCCTTTAAATTCAGTCTCTGCAACTGTTGAAAACCTGTTACAATTTTGGATTTCATATGTATTAAAAAGCTATTACCCCAAACGTAATGCAGGACTTTGAGAAGAAATCTGCTTGTGTGATGAGACTTTGATGACTTGATATTATTGACATTACTAACAAAACAGTGCAACATATGCAGATATTGGCATGAAGACAATCATATATTGACTCATGATGGCTGGATTTTTTGAAATGTTGAGAAACACCAGCAGATGGTATTGAATGCTTTTAAATCGTGCTCTTGGGAGTTTGAAATGATTTATGTTGACACTTAATCATTTTGGCATAATCAGTTGTGCTGTGTGTTTTTCTACACAAGTCAAAAGTCCAAAACTATTCATAGCTTAAAAATGCCAGTTTCACAAATCAGAAATTCTGTATATCAGATTCAGCCTAACATTAGTGACTGAAATCAATCTGTCTGTTTCACATCTGTCACCCTACTCGGAATCATTCACTTAGGATGGGTAGATGTTTGCAATATGGATAGTAAGTCCAACTGCTGTTGGAGTGAAGTTCTTTTATTCTGTCAGTTGTCATACATTAGATTATCTGCTAATGTTGTTTTACAGTCAGCTGCTGTCATCATACAATCATATTTTGTCAATAATCACCTAGGGTTATCATACAATCATTTGTTGTCATACAGTCAGCTAGAGTTATCATACAATCATCTGTGATCATAGTCATCTAGGGTTACCATACATTTAGCTGGGGTTGTCATGCAGTTGATTGTTATACAATCACCTGTTGTCATGCAGTCAGCTGGGGTTATCATTACAATCACCTGTGGTCATACAGTCAGCTAGGGTTATCATACAATCACCTGTGGTCATACAGCCAGCTAAGGTTATACTGTCAGCTGCAGTTATCAATACAATCAACTGTTGTCATAGAGTCAGCTGAGGTTATCATACAATAACCTGTCGTCATACGATCACCTGGCGTTGTCAGTCTGTCAGCTGATGCTGGAGTTTCTCTGGCCCAGCTGAACTTAGCATACACTTTAAGCAGGGCCCAACTGGGCATGTCATACCATTAATGTGACTCAACTAGGCTCCTCATACACTTTAAGCAGGGCCCAACTGGGCATGTCATACCATTAATGTGACTCAACTAGGCTCCTCATACACTTTAAGCAGGGCCCAACTGGGCATGTCATACCATTAATGTGACTCAACTAGGCTCCTCATACACTTTAAGCAGGGCCCAACTGGGCATGTCATACCATTAATGTGACTCAACTAGGCTCCTCATACACTTTAAGCAGGGCCCAACTGGGCATGTCATACCATTAATGTGACTCAACTAGGCTCCTCATACACTTTAAGCAGGGCCCAACTGGGCATGTCATACCATTAATGTGACTCAACTAGGCTCCTCATACACTTTAAGCAGGGCCCAACTGGGCATGTCATACCATTAATGTGACTCAACTAGGCTCCTCATACACTTTAAGCAGGGCCCAACTGGGCATGTCATACCATTAATGTGACTCAACTAGGCTCCTCATACATTTTAAGCAGGGCCCAACTGGGCATGTCATACCATTAATGTGACTCAACTAGGCTCCTCATACACTTTAAGCAGGGCCCAACTGGGCATGTCATACCATTAATGTGACTCAACTAGGCTCCTCATACAGTATGCAGAGTCTAGGTATCCTCATCATACATTTAGCAAGAGGCAGCTAGTTAACAGAGACCAAGTAGGCCGATGGTAGATTGATTGCATCATTCCACCTGTAGAAACCAGGGCACCACACTTCAAGCCAATTAAAGGATATATCTAATTGCCTGAAATAATTGCTACCATCCTGACTTAATCTTTTCAGATCCTGCAAACAGTATAAATCATTCCACAGTGAGTTAATGGTTCAAATAAAGAAACCAAACTAATGGGTTGGGTTTTCCAGAATTGATGAAGGAATGTTAAACTTCGGAATTTCTGGTCCCATATTTTTCTAAAAGAAAAATCTAGAAGTAAAAGTTGTAATGGGAAATGCCTAGACACCTGAAACAGGATCTGCCATGGATGGAGTTGCCAGGTATGCAGAATGTATGCACTATCTTGTGTATTACATTTGCCCATCCATGATGGTGGAAGTGTTCTGTGTCTACTTATCTATATTTTGTTTTAAACGAATGACCATAAAAAGTGTTATCTACAAATATTTTACATAATTACATTATTGAGAAGTGGAGTAAAGTATTAGCAGAATGAGCCCTTCTGTTGGATGTTTTTTCAGGATGTTGTTGTTGATATATCCCTAATGCTTTTCCATATGGTAATGCTCACCAGTTTCTGTAAGAAATAAATGCAACATTGGCTGCAAACACCTCCAGCTGTGTGTGTTTGGCCTTTGACCTCAAAGCTGGGATAAATCCAAAACCTTGTGGTCGATCCATAAGCTTCACCTGACTTCACCTGAACATCTGGGGTGCAATAGACTATGTATAACACCACTGTACCAGAGAGTGGAGCATATATAGCGCCTCAAGACCAGGGTATATGATTAATATGGTACAGAGGAGACTAGGGAGATATGGCAACATATGACCAGTGTTAATCATATACACTGAAGGAGTGTATATACATGTACTTTGGTCAGATGGTGCCTGGGATATATAGCACCATCTGATAGTACCTGGGAATGTAACACCATCTGATATATGATTGACATGTCACAGAGGAGACTCTGGGTATATGGCACATGATACAAATGTTTGTAACAAAAATAAAATGAGGTGTACTAGGAAAACATATTTGTGGTAATATCAACATTCACAATTACGTGTAAACAGTATCATGCGACCATTTTACTTAATTTTCCTTCTAAATGGCAGCAATAATAACTAGCATGTCTATGGCTGCTTAGTAATCAGATGTTGCAATATTCAGCTGTAAGTGAGTGATAATTGTCACATAATTGGGATAATTTGTTAGGATTGGCAACTTGCACCAGGAGAATGGCGGCGTTGCTGGGGAGAATTAGTTCCTGATCTAAGATGCCCAATAACAAGACGTCCAGTTGTGAACTTAGTTCCTGATGCAAGATGCTCATTGACAAGACATCCAGTTGTCAACGCCATCGGTACCATGGAACCAACTGTAGATGAAATAATTGTATATACAGGGTGCATAGTGAGTGAGAAGGGCTTTACCCCTTAAGGTCATTGATATTCTGACTGCTATATAGCCTGTTACTGCTCCTGTAGTGTTTATGCTGTTCTTTGGTCCTAAGTGATGTGTAAGTGATGGGAATCCCAATACGCAACGGCTCCAGTCAGAATTCATATCTTTACTTGAATACTTATCAGATTCTTCAAAATGGCTTCAACATGACAGTTCATGGTGATTAGCATTAACCTGCTATGGTTCTACCAGCTCTGTAAAGATGCTGTGCTCTCTAGAGTGCTATCATAGAGCATAAATTTGCATATTTACTCCATCAAATGCAATGGGATATTAATCTGTAATATTCTTGAAATTATATCTCAGTTTCAAAACAACTGTTCAGAATGAGTGGTGCAGTTATGTCAAGGCAGTTATTTGTTGCAACAAAATTATTGTGTGTTAAATGGTTGGAGATATTCCCCTCAGATCTAGAACTGATTAATTCTTGTTATGTTTGTAATAGATGTAGTTAAAAAGAAAATACGTAGAATAGCACTGTATTGATTAATAATAGAGTTGCAAGTCATGTTTGATTTAAATTTATCACTTTTGGGACAACATATATAATTTATATTCTTAGCTCAATCGACCTTGTAGTATCTGATGTATTATAAACAATATGTAGATAGTAACACAAACAGAATATAACTATATAAACTCAGGACCTTCTCAGGACAGACATGAAGGAGATTTCAGAAAACTAATACTGAAAGATGTGGCTTAAACCTTCTGCTTCATTTCTGGTAGTCTGCACTTGCCCAGAGTTAATTATGTCTAATAATAATGTATGTTGTATCCATGCAATTGCCCAGAGTTAATTATGTCTAATAATAATGTATGTTGTATCCATGCACTTGCCCAGAGTTAATTATGTCTAATAATAATGTATGTTGTATCCATGCACTTGCCCAGAGTTAATTATGTCGAATAATAATGTATGTTGTATCCATGCACTTGCCCAGAGTTAATTATGTCTAATAATAATGTATGTTGTATCCATGCACTTGCCCAGAGTTAATTATGTCAAATAATAATGTATATTGTATCCATGCACTTGCCCAGAGTTAATTATGTCGAATAATAATGTATGTTGTATCCATGCACTTGCCCAGAGTTAATTATGTCGAATAATAATGTATATTGTATCCATGCACTTGCCCAGAGTTAATTATGTCGAATAATAATGTATGTTGTATCCATGCACTTGCCCAGAGTTAATTATGTCTAATAATAATGGACATTTTATCCATGCACTTGGGCATATCAAAGTGCTAAGACATTACAACCCCATTTAACCCAAGCTGCCTAGATGGTTAACAGTCATGTGATTTAACCCACTAGGTACCTATTCACTGCTGGGTAAACAGAGGCAGTGTTGGACAAACTCATTTACCTAAGGTGAGACTACATGAGCCAAGTGTGCTCGGTCCTATAAACTCTCATGAGTCAAGCTGCCAAACACGGTCTACCAAACGCACTCTTCATGACCAACGTTGTTTAACTTCAACTGATTTATGGCCTGGGCTCTATGCCCAAGGCTCTATGCCCAAGACCACACACCACCACAGATGTGATCATTAGGCCAGGGTTTGAATCCTAGATTGTCCATCATCTTCTTAAGCCCAATGCAAGTGTTCCTTGGTTTGAAAAAATGGTGAACATTGTAAGACCAGCATGACATTCCTGCAACACATCCTGACATACTGCTCAAGCAGTATTAACACACACACACGCACTCACTCACTCACTCACTCACTCACTCACTCACTCACTCACTCACTCACTCTGCATCTCAGTAGCATACACCAATTGCATGGATTTGATAAGAAACTATAATGGATCACTAACATTTGGGGATGAAGAAAAATTAGATTTAAGATGGCCTAGGAAGACCATGTATTTTTATTCCCTTCACAAGAAAATCCCCAAATACTTGAAAAACAGTTCATCAGTTTTTCAGATGCATTATTTTCTTGTATACGACAGATTTAACGTTTACAAAGATCCAGTGAATGCAACAAACTAGCTTTGCAGTTGAGAAAGAACTGTTTATTAGGTGAGCGGAAGTTAAGAAATTGAATTATAAAAAGTAAATTGGACCAGGTAAATCAATTTGCAAAGTAACAGAGAAAGATTCACTTTGTGATAATTTAGATAGGATTTGAGATTTTGTTTAGATTATAGATTTTTGAGATTGCTGTGGTTAAGAAATAGCAAAAATGCTTGCCATGTTTGCTTAGTATATCACTGAACACACTGATCAAAAACCAGTATTGGTCAAAGAAACCGATTGTTGTAAAAGGGATAAGGGTCTCCTCTCTCCGTTTTGTAAAAAACAATTAGATTGTGTAATCTTGATTAGAGATAGAATATTTCTTAATGTTGCTGCTTTGAAGTATCCAATTATCTTTCTACCAAAATAAGGGTCCAAATAATTTTATAATTATTCATCATATCAAGAGAAGTGTTATTTCATAATCCAAGTATTGTCTGAAACAGATTTTGTCGATAAAACCTCTGAATATTTTGCCAGTAGGTTTTGCTGACATTTATGGAGAGGAGAAAGATGCTGTTTTTATAGCCCTGGGAGATTTCATTAAAGTTTGAATTGAATAGTGACTCATGTATCAGTCCATAAATATTATAGATAAAAAGATTTTTTTTAAAATATGACTCTTTTACAGGAAGTATTGCATGCTTGTCTTTTTCATGAGTCACCTGATGGCATTGGTGATTTCCGATAATATCTGTTTTACTGCTGTCCCTTTGAGGTTAATGGAAATTGTTAGAAACATGATTAGTACAGTTATTGCCTGGGTTTTCACATGTTGTATGAGAGTGAGTGAATATTTCAATATTGTGTGAAGGTACAATTCAAATTAAAACTGACTGTTGATGGAGGTACTGATGCTTTTTACTGCGGCATATCACTGATGTGGAAACTGTGCCTCCAAGTGGCTGATTGTTATGTCACTGGTGAAACATAATGCTGAATACCATATTTATGAATTGTGAGTGACCTTGATCAGTTTACAACTTATATTATCAACTTCTTCGGGCATGAAAGTCCCAGTCTCCATGATGCCACAATCAATTTTCATGGGACCCCATTCCAATTTCAAGGTCCCTGAACCATATTATATGTATTATCCCTTCTGTCCAGATCACAATCTAGATTGTTTTCATGATTAATCTGCATTAGGTAAACTTTCTTTTTTTAATTTATTCAAGCAGGAGCCCTTTACCATAAGTATTACCTGTGTAGATCCAGGTGAGATTTGGTCCTCAGCAACCAATGCTTGCCTTAAGAGGTGCGTAACAGGAAAAGGTGGTCAGATTTGCTGGATTAGATCAGTGCTCATGATATTGATCACTGGATTGTCTGGTCCAACAATTCTTATATTTAGATTGTTGCCATCTAGCATGAGTGTGTTGTTAAGCAACAAAAAAGAAACAAACAAATAACATAGGTATTAATAAAAACTGTGCTGAACCCTCATTTGCCATGACTTTGACCAAGCAGAATCAAGAAGTCTTCAATCAGTGATTTCAACAAATCGTCTTTGGTAGGTACAGCTGATTTTACAGCATACACTATCTTTTAATAAAATTCAGACTGTGAAACTTCATTGTTTTAAAATTAAATCCCATTATGTGAAATGGTAACACTGGTAACATTATAAATCTACTCTTTGAAATATGAAACTTCTTGGTTTCAGATTCAACATTAAATTGAGAGCTGTCAAATGCACAGGTAACACTTTGTACTTTTATCTCATGCCAGCCTCTGCCTGTGGTCAAGGTTGTTCTGAAGGTGAGATGATGTAACATGGTGCAAGCCTATGAAATATATAATTCATTGTGAGTGGCGTTACTTTAACTGTGGGGATGAATAATGAATCTCCTTATCAACACCTGACACAGGTTTACTCCTGGAGGATGTCAAGGTTACAGACAAGGCCCTACCAAATTTACACCCCCTTTTTCGTTTGAAACTGACTTTGTTCCTTGTCATTAAATATAGATATTATGAAATGAACATAGGGATTCTTGAACCAGTTTCAATGCCGAATCCATTTTCCATCAGTCATGGCCATAGTGTTTGTATTGACAAATTGACAGAAAAAATAAAATCTATCTTGTCACTGTATCAAGAGGCATTTGTACATGAAGTGTTACATGGATGTTGAACTATGTAATATACAGTGAAGTTGTTTTATGTCTGTACAGACCATATGCCATGTCATATAGATTTGTTATCAAGACATGTAAAAACCCTGAGGGCTCAAGTAATGAGAGTAAGGTTAAACATACAGACTGAGACAGGACTGTCTTCTGACTGCAACATACAGTAGCGCCAGTTTATAAGAGTTATGGACCCAATCTTCTTTTTGGTCAAATTACAGACAAATTATTCACTTTGAAAAAAATGTTTTGTTTTAGTAATTTTGTAAAAATATATGACATTATTCCAACTTGCTGTATTGTGAAACTGTGGTAGTGTTGCAAAATATAAAATAGTCTTGTGCATACCATATACAGATTTTTATCAAGATATACAATTAATGAGAGTAGACTAATTAGAATGTAACAGGCCACAATAAAAGAAATTTTGTACACTATGTTTGTTGTCCAGTTCACCCAGATTTGAAAAAGAAATACCAAACCTAATTTGATGTAATAAGGAATATTAGGGTAATTGACTCTTCAAATCTTACTTTTAAAACAACCAATAATTGTAATAATTATAAGTGTGACTGACATTTTGATGATAATGATTAATCTTTCGCATGAGGTGTCATTACCCAACTTGACAGAATCTGTAAACCTTACAAAATCACAAGCTAGAAATGTCATTGATAATTAATCTGTAATTGCTTGTGCATATGACAATGCATGTAGTCAATATCAGATTCAGATAATGTTGGCATTTTTTTGAAAAATTTTTTGCAGGCAAAACTTGACGGTACTTCACTCATTTTTGTACTGGCAGAATTCAGTATAAATTATTGTATTGATCCTGACCAAATCAGAATGGTTGGCATTTCAGGATAAAGGATGGTTGCCTGTGACAATTTGGCATTGAAGAAGAAGAAGAAGAAGAAGAAGAAGAAGGAGAAGATGAAGGAGAAGAAGAAGAAGGTAATCTCACAGTCCTTGAACCATATTATTTTCCCTCCTGCCCAACTCTAATGCTGATGCTCATTAATGGAGCAAATCTGGATTTTTTCCCCACAGGTCTGGTCTCCCATCTCACTGGAGCTCTGTATAGATTTAAATAGAGTTGTTGCTATCAATTTTCTGTATTTTCAGAACATTCAGCATTAGCCTGGTTTGCAGGGTACAGAACTAGTCTGTCTCACAGTCCCTGTACCATATTATTTCCCTACTGCCTAGCCTTCCCTGCAGTGCTAAAGCCCTAAATGAAGCAAGTCAAGATTTCCACAGGTTCAGAAATCTCTAATCTCAGTGAGGCTCCTATTCAGTTTCCATGGATTTGGAGATGACATAACTTTATGGATGATCAACTTCATTATTTAAACAATTGTCATGTTTCAGTATAGGTTCTTGTACTGTTTTCAAGCATATAAGGACCTATACCGAAATGTCGCAATTGTTAAATAAAGTTTATCATCCGTAAAAATGTGTCATCTCTACACCAGCAACTTCTAGAATGCCACGCAAACAATTCAAATGGGTTTATTGTTACTATCAAAATTACATATTCAGGGAGTAAGTGTTAGTCTAGATACGGAACCAGAACACAAGTAGTAGTTAAGAATGGGTAATGATTCATAAACACATGCTCGTGATACAGTGGGAAGGGGGAATCGTGTAGTCGACTTTTATCAGAGATTTCTGATGGATATGTAAAGTGTTATGTTACTTTTATTTACACATTCGTGTAACAATGTAACATGTCCATGTTGCTTAAAGTGCAATAGATTCAAATAGTCAAGGCTAAGCTGTGGCCAGCTGGATCAACCAGGATCCCAGTGGTACACAGTTAAATTACAAACTCACTCTAGAGTGAGTTAATATTACTTTACGCGAACAGATGTCTGGCAATGGCCAGCCAGGACCATATTTCATTGTCGTCAATACATCCATCAACAAAATCAATGCAGTACGAAACTGAGACTGAACATGACAAGAAATGGCTCAAAGGTCTCCAGTCCCACAGTTCCTCACTGCAGATATAGGAGACTGGAGGGTTAAAAGATGGTTGTATTTTAATAATATAATGTGTCAACTTTCTAAGGGACTTTTAAAGAGTTTCTTGTCAGGATTGTTTATCTGCTGGTGCTGATATTATTGCAAGTAAAGAGAGCTTCTCATGACAAGCTTGGTCAATAGGCTGTTAGTCACACACTCTGCCTATTGGTCAATTGGTTGTTAACAGTTCAAGCTTCAGTGTGGCCTAACCAACATGTGGCATGCTGCATGGCCCAGTAGCAGACAGGAATCACAGAGGAATTCCTGATTAGATAATTCAACTGTTGCTGAACCATTTAAGATGATTAGCTGATCTGCCCAGTTATGTTGGGATCGCTGGGCTTCCAGAGAAAATTCTAGAGTGACAGGTTAGAGAGGGAATGTGAGGGTCTGAACAAATAGATGGGTCTGAGGAGAGTTACTGGCCTAGAGAGATAGGAGCTCAACAGATGGGCTGTATAGAGAAACATAACCTAACATTAATGTGAAAACTAAAGTTGTCTCATTTAAGATATATTTCTACTAAAGTAAGTAACATTCAAGCGCAGATCAATATTTAATTTCAGGACTTGCCAAATCAATCAAGACTTGAGTTGGACTCCTTTTTTAGTATATTCTCAAGGATCTGGGAAACAGACTAAGATAGAAAGGCTGCAATTGGTTTTTGATTGGTTGTTGTTAAACAGTGCAGTCAGAAATATTCCAGCTATATGATGGTGGTCTGTAAATGATCACACCTGGACCAGACCAGTGAGCAACAGCATAAACATCAATCTAAGCAAATGGGATATGATGACATGGTCAAACAAGTCAGTGAGCCTGACCATCTGATCCTATCAGTCACCTCTTACAACAACATGAACAAGCATGGGTTACTGAAGACTAGCTCTAAGCTAGATCTGCAAACAGGCTGGACAGATAGAGCTTATTGACCTAATAGGTAGTGCTGACTAGACACTGTTGAACATCTAGTCTCTGAGATTTGCATCCTTTACAGAGAGTTCTTCAAGTATACTCTTCCAAAAAGGTAGGGGAACTGTACTTTCAATGTATGATTGTCAAAATTGGAAGATATATGGGACTGAATCAGTGTTGATACTAAAAAATGGATGTTTTGAGAATGGATTTCATTCAAAGCAAAGCTGTTAGTTCATTTATCCCCCTTATTAGGTGACTGTAGTATGACATGAAAATTTCAGGATTACAATTTTCAGTCAATAGTAGGAGATTTGACCCTGAAAACCCTGACCATGCACAAATGCAAGAAAATTATGGGAAAAAATGGTCTACAGTGATTTATCGACCTGCCTGAAAAGTGTCAAGATTCATATTGACAACCCATGCAAGTGTAGGAGGCTCCCATGTTGTGCACTTGCTTCCCATGCATTGTGTTTGCGTGTGGGGATAACGTGAAATGATGCTGCATACACACGATGAATGTCATTGTAACGTTCCTCAATGGGTTTTCTTTCTACCAGACTTCAAAGTTCAGGTTCCCATACTTTTTTGAAGAGTATATTTTGAAAAGATACCCCTGAAAGGGGCAAGCAGACTGTATTCATTTACAGAAATAGAGGAAATTATATGAGTGCCCATGTCATACTATGTTTACGACACGAGTGGCTAAATGGTATTTCCCAAGCAAGATATATACCAATATTTAGGCACGAGTATGGGCACAAATATAATATCTGTTTATTACTGCAGTCATCAAATTGAGAAGAAAGAACTCAAATCTACTTTCAAACAGGCTACGTGCATTCGCCGCATGTAGAATGCAACATCACAGAAGAAAAGTGACGTCCTAGCATTTTTCATGACGTCACCAGGACAAAGTGATATTTTGCCCAAGGGCATCATATGAAAAATATGAACCTGTATATGTGTGCCCTTGTAGGTAATAAACTGCAATAATTCACACTTAAAATAGACTGCATGGGCTGTATTGAATATATTTGTGTCTGGGTCTGTATGACCAAATAGAATAGATGGCTTTGGTAGATGGGGTGAACCCAGACAGAAGCTGGACATGCAGATGGTTAGGTGATGCATAATACGTGGCACTGAACAGTTATGTCAACAATCTTGATATTTCAAAATGACATCCAATTGCATATGCAATGACATACAAAATTATCAATTGCATGGTCTGTATTTGAAAAGCACGTGTTTATGTAAGTGTCTAAAGTACCCATCTACTCAGCAGATCTGGTTGGCACACTGTGAGAGACTGGCACCAGTATTTGGAAAGCACTTTTTTTGGAGATTCTTATGATAACCTTGAATATATATTTGTGTGTAAATTGTTCAATTATTCAATACAATAGTTTGATTTATGATGAGAAATAATTGATTTAGTCGCAGCCTCAATATTGCTTCCAAAGCTTGGAAGGCACCAGCTTGCTGTTTTATTGCATTTATTATGTCGTCATATGTGCGGAAATATGCATGGACTGTTTCATGTGCTTATTTCCTCATGCTGAGAGACAGGGACATATTTCTTACACCTTAATCGGACATATCTTGATATTGTTGAAGTCTTGTCTCATATATCATATAACTGCGATTATTGTCACCTTTGTAGTCTGGATATATGCTGCATCAGTCCCTATTCTTGCATGTACACTGGCAACTGAAGTTCTTTGATTGAAAGAATGTTAACTTACTGAGGTGATACAGTTCTCCATCACTGTGAGATCAATACCAGTCTGCAGAAACATCTTCCTATGGTGGTGTTGGTAAGAAGTGCTCACAGTGGATCGTGCTCAATCACTCATCATGCTGAGCAAAACTCAACTTGGAAAAATCCATATCAGAGCTAGTTGATTTACAGTAATGGTGTGTATCCAGCATGTAGCCATTTCACAGGACTGTGATGAAGAGGGGGTCAGAAGTTGATACGGATGGTTCATGTTTGCTATATATATTGTGGATGGTAATATCCCCATATATTCATCATTAAGAACATTATATATGGGACATTGTTTTGGGATGGGATGATGAAGAAGTTAAACATTGAACTTACCAAAGTTTTGAAAAAGTTTCAGGTGCCAGTTAACTCATACATGGATATGTTACAGAACTGAGAATGAAGTACTTACCTCATTTGTGTGAGTTGCCAAGGTTACAGTCTCATGCCCACATACAGTTCCTGCAGTTCTGAGTAAAGTTGAGGCTCAAGTTGAGAGGACAGGTCCAGCCTTACTATGAGAAATGTGCGGAAGTTGTCCGATATAAAGCCAAGATAAATCTCCTTTAGATCCAAGAGGCATAGATATCTGTTATGTTCTTTACACTCCACACAGCAGTCACGATTACTCCAGACCTGCCTGGTGCCACTTACATCTCAGATTGGTCCCAAATTAGATGTGTGGATCACATGACTGGCCCATTATGAATGGTAAACACAGCAGCACTGCTGGCACTAGAGACCGCAAGGCTGCTACACTGCATGTCTGGTGCCAGTATATATACAGGATAGGATATAGCACTCTCTTGTATGTGTGGTGCCAGTATATGTACATCATGGGATATAGCCCTCTCTAGTATTGTGGTGCATGAGATTCAGCCATCTTGTGTATGTCTGGTGCCAGTATATACACAACATGAGATATAGCCCCCTTTTGTATGTGTGGTGCCAGTTTGTATGCAGAATAGGATATAGCACTTTCTTGTATGTGTGGTGCCAGTATATATGCAGAATAGGATATAGCACTCTCCTGTATGTGTGGTGCCAGTATATAAACAGGATAGGATATAGCCCCCTCTTGTATGTGTGGTGCCAGTATATTAACAGGATAGGATATAGCCCCCTCTTGTATATGTGGTGCCAGTATATATGCAGAATAGGAAATAGCCCTCTCTTGTATGTGTGGTGCCAGTACATATGCAGAATAGGAAATGGCCCTCTCTTGTATGTGTGGTGCCAGTATATATGCAGAATAGGAAATAGCCCTTTCTTGTATGTGTGGTGCCACTATATATGCAGAATAGGAAATAGCCCTCTCTTGTATGTGTGGTGCCAGTATATATGCAGAATAGGAAATAGCCCTCTCTTGTATGCGTGGTGCCAGTATATATGCAGAATAGGAAATGGCCCTCTCTTGTATGTGTGGTGCCAGTATATATGCAGAATAGGAAATAGCCCTTTCTTGTATGTGTGGTGCCAGTTTATATGCAGAATAGGAAATAGCCATCTCTTGTATGTGTGGTGCCAGCATATATGCAGAATAGGATATAGCCATCTCTTATATGTGTGGTGCCACTATATATACAGAATAGGAATAAGCCCCCTCTTGTAATTGTGGTGCCAGTATATATACAGAATAGGATTATGCCCCCTCTTGTATGTGAAGTGCCAGTATATATGCAGAATAGGAAATAGCCCTTTCTTGTATGTGTGGTGCCAGTATATATGCAGAATAGGAAATAGCCATCTCTTGTATGTGTGGTGCCAGTATATATACAGAATAGGATATAGCCATCTCTTATATGTGTGGTGCCACTATATATACAGAATAGGAATAAGCCCCCTCTTGTAATTGTGGTGCCAGTATATATACAGAATAGGATTAAGCCCCCTCTTGTATGTGTGGTGCCAGCATATATGCAGAATAGGATATAGCCATCTCTTATATGTGTGGTGCCACTATATATACAGAATAGGAATAAGCCCCCTCTTGTAATTGTGGTGCCAGTACATATACAGAATAGGATTAAGCCCCCTCTTGTATGTGAAGTGCCAGTATATATGCAGATTAGGAAATAGCCATCTCTTGTATGTGTGGTGCTAGTATATGTACAGAATAGGATTAAGCCCCCTCTTGTATGTGTGGTGCCAGTATATATGCAGGATAGGATATAGCCCTTTCTTCCCTGTCTGGTTCCAGTATCAGCACTGGATATAGCCCTCTCTTTTATGAGTGGTGCCAGTATATACAGCAAAGGACTTAGCCATGTTTACTACAAGTAAACTACATTTCCAGATATGTATACAGGATTAAACCAGTATAGATGAGGATGAGAATTTTGTGAGTGGTGATATATAGTGTGTTTTGAAAGAATGTTTGTATAGGTAAAGTGTGACTATAAATCTTGAATCGCTTGTAGCAGAGGTAGCTAGCTGCCTCTAAGTCTAGCTGAACATTTATGTCTGTCTGCAGGATGTAGAGTTGCAGTTTTCAGTAGTTCTTCAATTATTCATATTCCTTACCCACAGTTCCATACATGTCCTTTTATACACCAGGAGTGGCTGTTGCATACTCAAGCCTCCTTCCCCAATGTTGAATCTCATATTGATTTTGTTAGAAGTATAAGCCTCATTATTAAAAACGCTTCCTAAATTGTTGTGTTAGTTTGGCTGATTTGCTGCAGTAAGTCAAGTGATCTCTAAAGTAACGTCCTGCATTGATGTGCTAGTTATTGATTGGCTGATCAGTGGGACAAGCACCGGTTCTAGTCAGTGTATCTGTGCTGGTTCATCTCTAGGCTCAAGGGTTCAGTAACAGGCCAACAATAAAGAAAACTATGAGTGAGATGAGAAGTGCTGTGGAAGAACAGGTCTTTGATAGGGAGAGGAGCCATTGATTTCTTCCCTTGAGTGTGTAAATCGAAAGGCTGAAGTTACTTATGTTTGTATTTTATTGCCATTTATTGTTGGGTGAGCTGAGTAGCTCAGGATGGATGCTTCCCACATGGTCATAATCCTAAAAATTTACACACACATGCGTGAACACACAAATTTATGCACGCACTCACACATACTAACTCGAAACACACACTCATCAGACATCATCCCACAACACACTTTCACATGAAACACACACCAGCACATTATGACAAACATCCTTAAACTAACACTTATCCCCTGAATATATATAATTTTGATAGTAACAACTAAATCCGTTTGAATTGAACGGCTTTAACATTGCAAAGAGGGCTAGGCAGTAGGGAAGTAATGTGGTTCACAGACTGTGAGACAGACTAGGAGGGCTAGGCAGTAGGGGAAATAATGTGGTTCACGGACTGTGAGACAGACTAGGAGGGCTAAGCAATAGTGGAAATAGTGTGGTTCAGGCACTGTGAGACAGACTAGGAGGGCTAGGCAGTAGGGGAAATAATGTGGTTCAGGGACTGTGTGACAGACTAGGAGGGCTAGGCAGTAGGGGAAATAATGTGGTTCACGGACTGTGGGACAGACTAAGAGGGCTAGGCAGTAGTGAAAGTAATGTGGTTCAGGCACTGTGAGACAGGCTAGGAGGGCTAGGCAGTAGAGGAAATAATGTGGTTCAGTGACTGTGAGACAGACTAGGAGGGCTAGGCAATAGTGGAAATAATGTGGTTCAGGCACTGTGAGACAGACTAGGAGGGCTAGGCAATAGTGGAAATAATGTGGTTCAGGGACTCTGAGACAGGCTAGGAGGGCCAGGCAGTAGGGAAAATAATGTGGTTCAGGCACTGTGAGACAGACTAGGAGGGCTAGGCAATAGTGAAAGTAATGTGGTTCAGTGACTGTGAGACAGACTAGGAGGGCTAGGCAGCCAAACACATCCAACCAAAACATGTCTCACACATAACATGCACTAACGCATAACACGGATGTACATGTGCCAAGGTATCAATATGCATCGATATACACAACATACCTCACTCAGTCAAGATACCTGCTTTTTAACAGCTCATACAACACTACTGTATATGCACTGATATACACAACATACATCACTCAGTCAAGCCACCAGTTTTTAAAAACAAATTATGCAGCACTACTATATCTTGACACTTTTGACTAAGTCACATAACACTTTTATACTAGTAAAGAATGAAATACCCAGGTGCCCAGTAAAATTGATTTCAGTTTCAGAAACATTAATATAATAATTTTGCAATTTTGCAAAGATCTGACAGCAAAATAAATTACATTATAATTTAACTTAAAAACAGATTAATTCCAAATTTTCATCATGGACAATAGCTGTGAGTTTCCAAGCAGTCATGACCACATACTGTTCACATTAGAGTGTTTGATCCGTCTCTGCATTGCACAGAACACATGTGTGACCTTGTGTGTGTGTGTGTGTGTGTGTAGATCTGCATGGTGTGGCCGGGCTGGTATGTGCAGACCCACACCTAGCAGATAACCTGTGCAGGGCTGACATTCACCGAGAAAGGGTGGGGTGGGAAACAATCACAACATGTGTTTCATTTCGATGCATCTGGACAAAAAACATGTGGTAGTTGAAGTTTTTTACCCCAAAGCCCTTAAATGATAAGCTTGTTCCAGCTCCATGAGATTAATGCTGTATCTGGCCTTCAAATGCTCTTGTTTTAGTTGATGCCTTAAATTCCTACTCACATAAACAAACACTGAAATGGGACCATCTTTTTTTCACAACAGGTGACCCAGTTGATAAAGGTGACAAATATTGCGGTGCAGAGTTATGTCCCTATATGCAAGGATCCTTTGATTATGGCCTAAAATTAAGATTCAAGATAATTATGATCTTCAGTTTCACAAAATAAAACCCAAAACCTATAGGCATCCCTCCAGGCTTTTTTCCTTTATCCAGATATTTTATATTGATAACTGATGTAAAACTTTTGCAAAGATGAGCTCAAAGTTGCAGATACCCATAAAGATCCAGTTAAGAATTTAGTAGTTCATGCTTGTCATAGAAGGTGATTTACATGATCAGGTGGCCAGGATCTCTTGGTTGATCCATGTCATGGTAACCAAATTGCATGAAATGGTACTCATGATGTTGATCACTGGATTGTCTGGTCCAGGCTCAATTATTTACAAACCGCCACCATATAGCTTGATTAGTGCTGTGTGTCTGACCCTGACTTTACATGGCAGTTCATCACAAAAGAACCAGACTATATGTGGCTGTTCGTCACTGAGGACCAATGACTTTACATGACAGCTCATCACTGAGGAACCTGACTATATGTGGCAGCTCATCACTGAGGACCCTCACTATATGTAGCAGCTCATCACTGAGGATCCTCACTATATGTGGCAGTTAATCACTGAGGACCTTGACTTTACATGACAGTTCATCACTGAGGACCTTGACTTTACATGACAGTTCATCACTGAGGACCTTGACTTTACATGACAGTTCATCACTGAGGACGCTGACTTTACATGACAGTTCATCACAGAGGACAAAGACTGCATGTGGCAGCTCATCACTGAGGACAAAGACTATACGTGGCATCTCATCACTGAGGACCCTGACTATATGTGGCAGCTCATCACTGAGGACCCTCACTATATGTGGCAGCTCATCACTGAGGACCCTGACTATATGTGGCAGCTCATCACTGAGGACCCAGACTATATGTGGCAGCTCATCACTGAGGACCCTGACTATATGTGGCAGTTCATCACTGAGGACGCTGACTTTACATGACAGTTCATCACTGAGGACAAAGACTGTATGTGGCAGCTCATCACTGAGGACCCAGACTATATGTGGCAGCTCATCACTGAGGACCCTGACCATATGTGGCATCTCATCACTGAGGACCCTGACTTTACATGACAGTTCATCACAGAGGACAAAGGCTCTACATGACAGTCCATCACTGTGAAAGGAGAACCCTTTCACCCTGGCATAGATAAAGTGTGACCAAGGTGTAGACAGTGATTACTGAGAAAGCAATGCAATCTGGAACTACAGTGAGACCCAAAAATCTGAAATCAAGAGTTGATGTTTTGTTGCGAAGATTTCCCGAAGTCTGCAGGTGGTGGGAGACATGTTCCTGATTAGAGCCATGAGGGTCACTCTGACTTGTACTGTATACTGTTTAATTGTCTGGTCCTTGCCGCAGGCACCCAGTCAAGGAAGGGGCAATTGATTTCATGTAATATTTTGATTCCATCTGATTCCACTAGATCTTATGAAAGGCCTGAAAACTAACACCACTGGGTGACAGTTCTGGTCCGCAATGGTGTGTGGTGTCTGTGGCCTGATTGGCCTCCAGTAATGACAACATTCATCCAAACTCGTCACAACTGAAGGCGAAGTGCTTCTTTCAGGATGAGCAGAGCAGTTTCCACCCAATACAGACTTGCCAAATAATTTAACTGTAGCTCACCAGACCAGACCTACTCCTTGTATTGTGCACAAGCAGTAAGGTTTTGTTCACATTATTTGTTAGTTGTTTGTATTATCTCATTACATGTAATAAACATAAATATTTGTGGAATATGAAAGTATAGAATATATGCTGAGAATAATGTTGCTCATTATGAGGAGCAAAAACTAAAACACTCTCTCACTCACTCATTCACTCTACAAAATATGTGTTGAGTTAACTCTGGATGTTGGAATACTTTTAATATACTGGAATACTTTTAATGTACTGGAACAAATAGTTAGGGCAATTTTGTAATTATGAATAATGATGTATTATTCATTGATGTACTGATAAAAAATCAGTCAGAAAAATATCAATATCAATCAACTTATTTTGTTGATTGTATTTTGGGTTTGGTTTTTTTTTTGTTTTCTTTATGTAAATGTACATAGGAATGTAGACTAGGAACTGTACTCCATACTGTGTGTATCTCCTTCGGGATTCTCAGCAGCACTGCCAAAAGCAGACAAAAAAATTCACTCAGCCCTCCCAAGTCAAGAACCCTCCCCAGTTCGTAGTTCTTTACAGATGTACATCAAAGGTGAATTGTTGTAGATCACAGTCAGTCGAGGTCACGAACACATTGTTACTCATATTCTTATTCTGTTCAAGGAGTTCCACCTTCAGTGAATTAGAAATGAAAACACCACAAAGATATACTAGTATTTATTAGAATTTGGAAACAGTCACAAAGATTCCCATATCAGTGATACACCTGTGTAGTCAATGGTAACCACTATGAACCATCAGAAACAAACATTTTACATGCAGATTCCTCTGCATCTCAGAAATCACATCCAGTGCTCATGCCTTTTTGGAACACCCATGCATTGGCATAAATAATAGAAAATCACATCTGCATGTAAGCACTGCACACTCAAACATGACACACAGATGTATGGCACACATCTAATATACACATTTTCAAAATGATTTAGAAACATATATATCATGTATATGTCATTCATGTCATGTATATGCCACAACAAGGTCAGGTCACCCAGTCGTAGCTTAGTTTTGAGGAATATGTTTCCTCTAAATATTTATTCTGAGAGGTGTAAGACGTTACTAGATGTAGAACACATGTTGATAATAGTTGCATTTCATCTTTATAGCTGTTGCTCTGCATATAGAAACACTGTGAGTGGTTGGCTTTCTTTATGTACTTCAGTTTGCTATTTAATACTCTGTGGTAGTTGTGAAGTGTTGGGGTAGCCTTATTGTTAAAGTGTTCACCCATCACGCTGAAGACTCGGTTTCGATTCCCAACATTGGTGCAACTCACTCACTGAGTTAGTTGTTTTTTCAATACTACTTAGATACAGTTCATGGATTGTGATGTTCGTTTGCGATATTTACTCACAAACAGTTTCTGGCTCTGAAAAGAAAAGCTGGAGGACATTTTCTCAACACTTTGAGGAATATATTAATTTTGTTAAAATTCCAGTTTCTTGCTTTGAAAAGAGAAGCTGGAGCACATTTTCTCAACACTTTCAGGAATATTTTATTTTATTAAAAATTCCCCCAGAGTGTACAATGGTCTGTGTCTTATTTTCCTTCCTGAATTAGGAGACTGTTGATACAGTTTAATCATCATGTTGGTGGAGCATAGTGACTGACTGACTGCCTGGTCCAGACAGCAATTGAATCCCGTAACAAGCACTGTATTGAGAGGCATATGAAGATCCCAGCCATCTGTCAGTGTAACCAGTGGTGTGGAAAGTATTATCATGACCAGACACCGGATGCCCAAACTAATCAGAATACAATCAGACTGTAAGAGAGAACTATTAGTCAGGTCTTAAGAAGTCTGACACTTTAGACTTCTGAAAGTGCCATGTAGTTTGGGGAGCTGCTTCAAGATGAGACGAAGGTGTGTCTGTGAAATGACGGTGATTGCCAGGTATCTCTTTGCATTGCTCTATTTCTATGTTAGAGTGCCTGTGATATGTGACATATTGGTGTAATATGTGATCTTGGTAATCATATGTCTTCAGGGTGAGAAACTAATGCAACTTGCAGGCAGAGTGTTTTGGTTTTATTTACAGAAAACGTTGCTAGTAGTGTTTGTTATGCACAATATTTTGTGTGATCTTACTGTTAATCCTTATGAGAAATCTGTTGAATACTGTTTGGTGATTTGACAGTTTGTTTGTTTGTTGTTTAACGCTGCACTGAGCATTATTCCAGCTATGTGACAGCAGTGTCCAGACCAGCCATTCCAGTGATCAACAGTATGAGCATCATTCTACACAACCGGGATACTATGACATGTGCCAACCATGTCAGCAAACCTGACCACCTGCTCCTGTTAGTCACCTCTTATAAGACATCCACGGTTGCTGAAAGCCAGTTCTAGCCCGGATTGTCACCTGTTGTGATTTGACATTATTTGATTCATAACCCTAACTTCGTTGAGTGGCATCAAGTGTAAAACTTGTCCCATAACAGGCCATTCTCCTGTAATGTGTCAGTGCTCATGTTCATATTATTGGTTCCATAATTTATGCCTTATAAGCCAAATGTATACATGGAATTAAGCAAGTAAAGCTTTGTTTATGGCTTCCTGATCAGGAGATGAAGAATTGACTATGTGAGTGGTCCATCGTCATTTCTCAGGTTTACAGGCATAATAAATATTCAATTACATTTTAGTGATAAACTGTGAGGATGTTAAGGTAAGTAATATGGCCATTAATGTAGGATGCAGCAGAACTATTTACACAGCACATTTATAATGTGTTTTGAGGAAGATATCATGCTGACCACAGGAGTCATGGATTGGGTGACACTCACATCATTCAACAGCTCTGGGTGTTTACCAAACAAACTGTACTGTTTAAGCAAATATAAACACATGACCTAACTAATGTGATTCCTGGAGTGTGATAAGTCAACTCAGTGGGGTCTTACAAATAGTCCCTATCACTGACCTCTCACCCCAGCCCACTGGCACCATCTTTACAGCCATGAAAGTTCCACTCTTGGGTTTCACTGCCTTAAAAGCTTTAAATACCAGCAATCAAGGAGCCCTACCTAAACTCTGGCTTATTTTTGTGAGATGGACTAAGATACCTTGAGAATTGAATTTTCATTCATCACATGACAAATAAATACCTTTTTGTGCAGACATGGGTTGTTTAGGTTTGTGGTGCAATTGTGTTTTTGTCAAGAGATGAAAGCATGATATTGTTTGGCAACTTTCCATTCTAGTTGGATTCCTTCAGCTTTGATAAAAATAACACAATGGATGGTATTGATGTGATGTTTTTGCTGCGTACCAAAAGGCACATTTCGCAAATGGAACTTTTTCCCTTGACTGTACAAAATGCAGGAATCATCAGAGAGTCTTAAAGTGGTAAACCAGAGTAGCTGGAAGGTCATGATATTCTGATGACTTAAAAAGTGCTCACAATATCAGTCACTAGGTTGTCTGATCTAGCCATTATTTCCTATCCTGATGACTAGGAACAGTGCTTACATATCAGTCACTGCATTGTCTGATCTAGGCATTATTTCCTACCCTGAGTACTTGGAACAGTGCTCATGTTATCGGTCAATGCATTGTCTGATCTAGGCATTATTTCCTACCCCGATGACTAGGAACAGTTCTCACAATATCAGTCTCTGCATTGTCTGATCTAGGCATTATTTCTCACATCCCACTGTAGATGGAGGGTTGCTGAATGTGAGATGAAAAAGGAACTGCATGCTTGGTGCCATGCACACATGTAAGCTTAAATTCCAGCACATGACAGCTGTCTACTGTTCAGAACCAACCATTAGTGTTGCACTTTCATGATTGTTGCTAATGTGACAAGGAACTTAAATATGTGGCAGAATTTATCAGATATTGCAGTACACCAGCCAAATGTAGATGGAATGTGTAGTATTTCAAATTCAATCCAAACTGTTTTAACACTTGAATGTCAGCTACACCCAGCTTACTCTTCCACAAAGCTGATATTGATTTTAACAAGGTAAGAATGTAATAACAGTGTTCAAGCTGAACGTGAATACAATTATAACAGCCTCTTCTTGTACTTTTGCCAAAAAGTCATCTTCTAGGAGAAAGTAAGCTTTGAAGTACATCTTTCTAAATGTGCATTGAACAGCAGTATAATAGTATTGTACAAAGTGAATGATGCCCTTGAGATGTTGTTCAATGTCATTGTGTTACAATCAACACACACTCACTCACTCACACACTCACTCACTCACTCACACACTCACTCACTCACTCACTCACTCACTCACTCACTGACTCACTCACACTGGTCTCTTCTGAAGTGTTGGTCCACCTACAACAGCGTTGGCAGCTGCAAGGAATGTTGCCCCACCTATAACAGTGTTGAGGGTCGCCAGGAATGTTGTCCCACCTATAACAGTGTTGAGAGTCGCCAGGAATGTTGTCCCACCTATAACAGTGTTGAGAACTGCAAGGGATGTTGTCCCACCTATAACATTGTTGAGAGCTACAAGGAATGTTATCCCACTTATAACAGTGTTGAGAGCTGCAAGGAATGTTGTCCTACCTATAAGTGTTGAGAGCTGCAAGGAATGTTGTCCCACCTATAACAGTGTTAAGACCTGCAGAGATGTTGTCCCACCTATAACAGTGTTGACAGCTGCAAGGAATGTTGTCCTACCTATAACATTGTTGAGGGCTACCATGGATGCTGCCCAACCTATAGCAGTGTTAAGAGCTGCCAGGGATGTTGCCCTACCAATAGCAGTGTTGAGAGCTGCCAAGGAGTTTGTCTCACCCAGCGACCATATATTGGTATATGGTCTCTGTCTCTTCTATAACAGTGTTGATTGCTGACAGGGAGGTTGCCCCACCTATAACAGTGCTGAGCGCTGCCAAGGAGTTGTCTCACCCAGAGACCATATATTCAGGATATGGTCTCTGTCTCTACTATAACAGTGTTGAGAGCATCCAGGGAGGTAACATCCCACCAGTGACAGTGTTGAGTGAAACACACTACTCATGGTTGCTGATGTGTAAGGCTGTCTGCCAGGGAATACCAGAAGGAATGTTACAATGTGTTTGTGTTGGCAAACTTAACACCTCCCAGGCCAGATTCACACAACAAACATCTGAATGAATAAACTTGTGAATGAATTGCATAAATACACCATTCACTTAGCTTTGGCATCACAAGCATACAACACTTCATGCATGTTTTAGCCAAAACTAACATTCTTGATTAAACTAAACACTCTAAGCTGTTTTACAACAGGATGATGTTTCAACACAAGAACAAGTGTTTGTGATCGCATTGTAGCAGTTGTTGAAATGTGTAATGAAAAGTAATGCTTGACACAATACAAAGACTAATATCATTAGTTCCAATGTCCATTTCCATTAAAGTAAAATCCACTGATGAACAACATTTTCCAGACTACAAATGACAAAACCACTATGCATGGTGTTGAATTGACAAGACAAGTAGTGTTGCATCGGCGAACACCTGTCATAGTTTAGCACTGATGATCACATGTTCCTTATGTTGACTCATTATCAGCTGCCTTAATGTTGCGCCAACAACAGCATGTATCAGCAGTTGCATCACAGAGAATCTGTCCACGGTTTTGCATCAATGATAACCTACCCCAAATGTTGCACCATAAAGAGAATACCTGTAGACTTACACCCATGAGAATCTGCCCCAACTTGTGCACCATTGAGAACATGCCAGTGGCCTTGCGCTCATTAAGACCCATTCCAAATGTTGCACCATTGAGAACATGCTAGTATAGACTTGCACCCATTATGGAGGCTGCCCCAAATGCTGCACCATTTAGAGCATATCGGTAGACTTGCACCAATGACAGCCTGTCCCAAATATTGCACCACAGAGCATGCCAGTAATCTTGCTCCCATGGGAACCCACCCAAATGTTGCACCATTTAGAACATGTCAGTAGACTTGCAGCCATGAGAACCTACTCAAATGTTTACCATTGGGAACATGCCAGTAGACTTGCACCTATAAGCACCTGCCCCAGTTGTTGCACCCGTGAGAATTTCACCAAATGCTGTTTTTTGAATGAAGAACAGACAATCTTTCATGGAGTACTTCATGTAAAAGCTTTGCTCTCTTGCCATTCTCAGTCTCCAGATATATCTGTCACTGTGTTGGCAGCAGCAGCCTTTGGCGCCAGTACTGTTGGGGTAATCAATGGACAGCACCTGCTGTGATTGTCTGGCAGTCGCCTCAGACTGTCATGACATATTCATGGTGGTTTTCTGGGGTTTGTTGTGTAAACCTGCACGCATTATACTGTTAATCGGTTATGGATTTGGTAATGCTTTTGGTATAGTTATGGATTTGGAAATGCTTTCAGTAGAGAAATTGTATTAAACCGCCAGACAGGCATCATGTTCAAGATCAGAAAATGTACTTTCTTTATTGGGGACTTGCATGTCAGTGTCGATGTGTAACAGCTTTGTATATTATACTGCAGTGGGGATATTCAGTCTAGATTTCATATGGCAGACAGAGACAGTTGTTCCACAGAAGTGATGATTTTTATTAGTGTGTAATGGTAGGATAAAGTTTAGGGAAATAATGGGTTCAATAGCATGTACAGGTAATACGTGTGTTTTAATGTGGCATTCTGTACCTAAGCTAGGTGCTCAAGGGCACCAACTGAACCACTGGTGTCTCATATTGATGTTTGATGAAGTTCAACAAGCCTTCAGGCATATGTGATGTACTTTCAGTGTATGAGGGTATGTACCCATAGTTTGTAAGCTCACACACACTTTACTTTTCAGACTGACAGTAGTATCATCATGCATGTGTTATTTTTTTTCTTTGATGGGCATTTTAGAAGATTAGAATCAATGTTGAAATGTCACCTTCACGGAATTAAGGAAGTTATATATCCATGAAAATTATCATCACTCTGCATATGTTATTGAGCAACAGTGTTTAACCTCTCTTAATAGGGTTGAATACTTCATGACATTTAGCATACAGTATATATTTTATAGTACATTTCAACACTGCACTTCTTTAGGTACTGGTGTACTACTGAAAGGTGTTTTACTGGTTCCTGAACCAATCTGATTCTGGCTATCATTCTCAACTCCTTGGGGAGTAAACAACCCAAACACCTTGCAAGTGCTATATTGGTTTCACATCCACTTCACATATCTGGTACCCATTCCCTGCTGTATGCACTGCAGGACCTTGGACCAAGCCACTTGCGCTGGTCTTTATGTATAACACTTGTGATTCAGGTGTATGAATGTTTTGTGTTTCTACCATGTGGTCTTCTACCATGGGAGTGTATAACTGAGTGCACTAAAGGTAGCGACAACCAACTAAAGAATTGTACAGATTGTTGGTCCATAGATAGTCTGTCTCACAGTCCCTTAGCTTCATTAATTTTTTTTCCACTTGACCCATTCCGCGACTCAACCCATTCTTAATATGATACATGGTTACGATATTTGAAACAAACCTCAAAATATTAACCTCAGAGCTGAAGAATATATTGCTATTTCTTGCAAATTTGATGTCAGGAATTAAAATAATGGGTATTCTGGTAGCTTGGGGTAATAGAATATGGGGTACCCAGTTAGGAAATTTGGACCCATCACAGCCCTAGTGGTCAGTGATGCCCTTTTTATCCCTTGGCATTTAATGTGGGAGGATATTGTCGATGCCTTGTCCCTCGTCCATGTTCAATTTGTTTCTGGAGCATAACTCAAAAACCATTCAATATCTTTAGTCCAAACTTGATAGATATAATAATCTTAACCTATGATTGTGCCTTTTGCTATTTACAGATTTTTGACATTTTGATTTTTTTTTGTTTTGCCATGGAACATTTTGGTGTTAGTCTAATGGTGGGGTGGGCTTCGTTTCCAGAGCAGAACTCATGTTCATGCGTGTAATGCAGGTTGATTTAGTCGACGCCTCGTCTGTCTGTCCGTCTGTTTGTCATCATTTTGTTTCCGGAGCATAACTCAAAAACCGTTCAATATTTTTTCTGCAAAACTTGGTAGATATATCAATCAGAACCTAAAGTGGTGTCTTGCTATATACAGGTTTTTTGTGATTTATTTTTTCTCAGTTTCCATAAAAACATTTTGGACTTAATCTCAAAATGGAGGGATGGGCTTCGTTTCCGGAGCAGAACTCAAAAAACGTTCAACATTTTTCTGCAAAACTCGGTATATATGTGTGGCAGACCCCAAAGTAGTGCCCTTTGCTATGTACAGGTTTTTGTGATTTATCATTTTCTCGGTTTCCATGGCAACGTTTTGGACTTCGTCTCAAAATGGAGGGATGGGCTTCGTTTCCAGAGCACAACTCAAAAACCATTTGATATCTTTCAACAGATCTTGGCAGATGTATCAGACAGATCTTGAAGAGGTGCCTCTTGCAGTTTATAGATATAAGGCATTTACATTTTTCATGATTTCCATGGAAAACGATTCAGACTTAGTCTGAAAAACATCAAGTAACCTTCAGATGATTTGTCCTTTCAAATATGTTGGGGCTGGGGGGGATGTGTCATCTTCTGATGACTCTTGTTTGTTTCTATCAAAACTATGTAAATTCAGAGACTGAATAACAACCTTCCTGTTGATCCACTTCATCCAATAACAGTGAATAATGACAGTGGTCCCATATGGACCATTGATGTGGATATTTCACCCTTCTGGCAGATGGAGTCACTCTTCAAATTAAACAGAAAAAATAAATTGTTTTTGTAGCCATAGCAACTTGTGTTGAAGTGGGTGGAGATGTCGACAACACTGTTGACAACGGACATGGAGTCAGAGAATATTGAAATATTGTCATGTTGAGATCAAAAGACCCAATCCTGAAGAATGGGGAACAAATTTATTTCTCTGTGTACTTGTGGGATATCAAGTAACATGGTGAATGTTCTCTGTCACGACAAGGTAGTTAAACATACAACTGAGCCATGGAATAGGATATATTTCATGCTCAGGAATAGAGTAAGAGAGCAATTACAGATTTTCTGTCCTGAGTGCATTGATTTTGTAAGTTTTGTGCCATGCATTCACACAGTTAAGACACAGCTACTCCACTCCACAGAGTTTTGTATTCTTATACATAGTCTGTTTCACAGTCACAGAACCAGACTATTTTCCCTACACTGCAGCCCTAAAGGCCTAAATGACACAAATCTAGCTTTCCTCATGTTTACAGGTCTCCCCGAAGCTCCCTTTCAATATAAATGATTTTATTTGTTTCAATCAAAATATGTATACATATATTCAGAAGTCTATTTACTGTTAGTAGTCTCATTTGGTTTGCCCACGGTCCTTTTTTATGAGATAATACAAAGAAATGGGTTTCCCCATCCAAAGACATCATCACAGTTGTCAGAAAGATGTCTCATGAAGCAGATATTGACCACATGTTCAGTTATCAGCAACAATGTGTTTTATGATGTCACATCATTATGACCGTCTTCACTGATAACAGCTGGAGTTATCTTGACAATTTGCAAGAAAAAGACAAAGTTTTCAGAAAATTCACTATGAATATTGCACTTCATTTCACCAAGGTATCAATGAGATAATGGCAGCTTTAGAAAGCTGATCCAGGTTGTTTTAATGAGTTTATTGATGTATATTCTCATAGTTTGTGCTGTTGTACAACACATATTTTTACAAAAATGTTAAATAGGCTTCCAGATTCCCTTAACACCAAGGACTTCTCTACATGTCATTAAGATCATGGAATAGTCAGACAGTAACAATGACGAAGTGAAATTGAGATGTTCTTATTTTCAGTAGTATGTATTGTTTGTGAATCATGAATACTAGGAATATGTTTTATTCAGTTATTAATAATACTGATTATGATGGAAATCCCAATATTAAATATAGGCCCTTCTCAACTGTATGTGATACGTATAGATGGTGAGAGAGCCATGTTGACTGTTCACTGGTCAGTTACTTTATTACTGTAGATCAGCCTACTGCTTCATTTTGTCATATAATCAATGGAGTTGTAGTGGACTTTCTTTTATCTTGTCCTCCATAAACAATAAATCACAATTGATGGTGGTCACAAAGCAATGTTTTAATTGTTGTTGCTCATCCGCAGTCCGTCATCTGTGTCTCAGTGACTGATACAGTGGTCAATCTCCAGCAATTGTGAGAAGGTGTCTGTGTCTTGACGCTTTTATTGGTCTTGTGTGAGTAGATTCTGTACAAATGGAATAAATGTTATAAAAACCTATGATATATAGGTTTAGATATTTCACCCATTCACAATCCATTTTATTTTGGCCTGTTCATCATGACTGTGATAAAAGAGTTGATATTGAGTGAATGGTGTATCATTTCCCAGAGGCCAGTATTCCAGCTATACACCAAAATGTAATACATATAATTAGTCGGGGCCTTGCTTTGATATAGATTCATGAAAATATAATTTCAGTTGCTTTTGTTATTTCAAATAAAAAGCTTTTGAGTTACATGTACTATTATATTTGATTGAAAACAATATTTTTTTTTCTTTTAGTGATTCACAAGGTAAGTCCACACATGGGAAATGTTGGTTTTCCTGCTCCACAATCACTTAGAATTTAACTTAAACCTATGACACCTTGAGAGCCATATTTGGCCCACTAGCAGAATATATTTCTACAGAATTCTGATAATTCTGTGAAGGAATTCAGAGGTTGACATGGACTCTATTATTTTGTATTGGACAGATAAAGATCTGTTGTTACAATGGGTCACCAAACCATTTTTGTCTGCGCTACTACATCTACAGCAGGAATAAATAAAATAAAATAAGATTCAGTCCAACTCACAGAGAGACTTCCCTACAGATGGCCTGTCCTACAAATAAATGGCCTGTCTTATACAACTTAATTCCATTGAGAGGTATGATCATCCATATTTAGCTTACCAATTTTGTTATTGTTAAAGATTGTTTATTTTCTGTTTAAATGAGCTGGAGCGCCAACAATGTCAGTGTTGCCATCAAAACTGTTGGAATAAATACCAGTAACTGATGCTTGAGAGCAGTCCCAAATATGAGCTCAAAAATGTGTTGCTGAGACTTAAGAGGCCTTCATCTGTGGATTTTGATCGGTTTCCATATATATATATATATATATACGCCATATATATAAAAAATATGTGAAATTATGAAACTATTGCCATGTTCATCCTCATTAGTTCATCTTCAGGCACAAACCTCCCGGGCACAACGCTTCACTGAGTTACATCCCTTGGGCACACCAGCACCCAGTGGTTTTGGGTTCAAGGTCAGACAGCAGAAGACCTGTGCTGATGGTTTTCACACGAGTGGTAAACATCTGAGACCAAAATCACTTAGGGCTTTCAGGCTTTCTTTTTTTCTAGTATAAGATGGATATTAACTGTTAAATATGACGGAGCAATACATTTGTATTCATATCCAGTGAATCATTGTAAATATTAAATCTTCAGTTTTCTTCATTGCCATCAGTGTCATGCCGAAGTCCATGACTGTACGAAACTCACTTATTACCATGAGCCACCCAGCACCCAGTGAAAACCATTATCCCTAGCCTTGCTTCAAATCTGTTGTTAATGATGGATGTATTGTAATTCTGTCCATAGAATAGGATAAATAAGCTGACAGGATACCTGTCTTTTATAGGAATGACCTGTGCTTATCTTTCATTCAATCTTGGAATCAGGAATAACATAATAATCTTTTCCATAGAGTTCTGTGCAAATCTACCATATGTACAAGTGTTATAGATATATGTGAAAATGAGTGAAAATGACATTTCCTGCTTTTCTTAACACAAGCAATAAGGAAGTTCAAAGGAATTTGAACTTTGCTGTACTTTGCTGAACGGTTCTTAATTTACAATTTGGTGTAATTCTAATCACACACTGGAAATTATCATTCCATGTAGTGACAGTCACACCAGTCTCACTTGAAGTCATGTTTCAAGAAACAATTATTTCACAGTGTTCAGTCTTTAAATAAACATGTGGGACTAAATAATACATGGCAGTCAATATCAATAATGGATGTTGACTCCTTCTTTGCCTGATGTGCTTTGCTTAAACACTTCACATGAATGCATTGTATCATTTGAGTTGACTAGGGAAGAACAAAGACACAAAAACTGTTCCGTGTAATGCAACTGAACACCTATATCGCGGAGACATGGTTGATCTTCAGTTAGAAAGAAATTAAATGCTGCTTACTATATATTTCAATTGGCTGAAATGCTTTGAAACATTTCAGAAACCATATTACATCTCTGCTTAAAACAATGTATGATTCTGACTTTATCATAAGTTTATGAATCACTTTCAACAACTAATAACACCATGTATCCATCAATAGCTGGATGTTTCCATTTATTCTAATGACACTAGGTGTTCATCAATACCTGAACACTTCCTACCATTCTGATGACACCAGGTGTTCATCAATAGCAGGCAGTTTTCGTTTATGTCCATATATATACACCATGTACATAAACATTATGTGAAAATATGAAATTATTAGCTTGTTTATTCTCATCAGTTCATTGTCGGGGTCATCAGTGCTGTCCAAGGCACAACGCTTCACTGAGTTACATCCCTTGGGCACACCAGCACGTTGTGATCATGGGTTCAAGGTCAGACAGCAGAAGACCCATGCTGATGGTTTTCACATGAGTGGTAAACATCTGAGACCAAAATCACTTAGGGCTTTCAGGCTTTCTTTTTTCAAGTATGAGACGGATTTTAACTGTAAAATATGACTGGAAGCATGGAAGCATGATTTGTGGCTTGATTGTTGCTATGTCAAGCTGAAATTTCAATTAAAATTGCATATCACGCCTATGAATCACTGTAATTATTAAATCACTTTCTTATTTTGAGAGCTATTGTGTCAGTTTCCTGTAACTTTAGTGGAACTCATGGTTCTGAAAATAGCCCACAATTTCACTCACTCACTCATTGCCATCAGCTGTTGACAGAAATCATGTGAAACCCATGTCAGCCAAACTTCATTATAATTCTCATACAAACAGTGAAACCCATTATGCCTACATTCCTCCAAGTGTGTAGAGAATGATGGATGTATTGTTACTATCCCATCAAGTTAAAAACGTGATGGGATTGTAGTCTTACAGGGACTGTTCTTATTTTCAGAACAAAATTAAGAATCTTCACTAGAGAGTTCTGTGCAAATGTAGTATATGCACAAGTGTTACAGATACATGGGAAAATCTGTGAAAATGTCATTTCCTGATTTTCTAAACTCTAACAATGTGCTCAAGTTCAAACTTCAAATGAATATTTCACATTTTTTGTCATCACTGTCTGTACTTTTCTTGACTGCTCTTAATTTACAATTTGGTGTAATTCTAATCACACACTGGAAATTATCATTCCATGTAGTGACAGTCACACCAGTCTCTCTTGAAGTAATGTTTCAAGAAACAATTATTTCACAGTGTTCAGTCTTTAAATAAACATGTGGTACTAAATAATACATGGCAGTCAATATCAATAATGAATGTTGACTCCTTCTTTGCCTGATGTGCTTCACTTAAGCACTTTACATGAATGCGTTGTATCATTTGAGTTGACTGACAGTTTAATGTAATGCAAATGGTCACCTGTATTGTGGAGACATGCTCGATCTTCACCTGCAAAGAAATGAAACACTTCTTACTATATATTTCAATATGACTGAAATGCTTTAAAACATTTCAGTTCAATACATCTATACTTAGAACAATGATTGATTCTGACTATATCATAAGTATGTGTTAAAGAATCACTGTCAACTTCTGAGGACACCTGATGTCCATCAATAGTTGAGCATTGTCAGGTATTCTGATGACACAACATGCTTATCAGCAGTTGAACGTTTCCTGGCATTCTGATGAAACCAGGTGTCTATCTCTAGTTGAACGTTATATCGCGTTCTGGTGACTACAGGTGTCCTTCAATAGCAGAACATTGTTGGGCATTCTGATGAAACCAGGGGTGCATCAATAGCTGAACATCGTTGGCATGTGTTGAAACATGGTGTCCATCAATAGCTGACATTGTCAGGCAATCTGATGAAACCAGGAGTCTGTCAGTGACTGAACATTGTCGGCATTCTGATGAAACCTAGTGTGTCCAATAGGTAAATGTTGTTGGGCATTCTGATGACACCAGTTGTCTGTCGATAGCCAAACATTTCCTGGCATTCTGATGACAAAAGTCACAAGCACTTGCTAAGGCAAGGCAGCTGGTTGCCTAGAACACACAACACATGGTAAATGTCTAATTAGGGAACTGCATTGTAAACTTTGTCACTGATGTGTCAAATTTGAAAATATAAGCCACATGTATAACTAAAAAATATTTGGAGTTTTAAGTGAGGCTATGAGTGGTATCAGAGAGAGAGAGAAAGAAGTGTGTGTGTGTGTGTGTGTGTGTGTGTGTGTGTGTGTGTGTGTGTTTGAGATCAATGAGAATGAACCTACTGCCACTTCTCATTTTGTCTGTTCCACTTATGACATGCATCAGACAAGGCAACATCAACTAAACAGTTTTAGTTTTACAAATTCAGGAATCAAATCACTAACCAACAATTTTCCTTGAGGAAAAAACACAAAATATATTTGATGTTAAACAATGCAGATACCGTCATTATTTAAATCAGACACCTCAATCCCTGTGCTGGAGGCGTCTGATGTCTCTTGTTTCATGCAAGGCCCAGATAGATCAGTGTTAATTACTTTACAAACTGTAAATTTCAAAATAAAATATCAATTCTAAGAAAATTGATTTGGTCTGTTTTCATTATTACAAGTGGTATAAGTATTAATCGTTTGATGTACCAGGTTTTGAGTAGATTTTGAGGCATGTTGTATGTCACAACACATTAACTACTTGTTTGTCTGTGTGATTCACTCAATATGGCGACATCTTGTCATGTTTGTGCTATAGAAACATGTTAATCAAGTCTCTTTGATTCTTGCTTATTTGATTGTGTGTGTGGTAGCCAAGGGGGGATGCAAATGTTTGGCTCACTAGCAAGGAGGAAATATCATTGTCATGACACTGAGTGATGGAGAGGACCAGCAACTAGACAAAACTAATTAACAACAAGTTGAATCTAATCTGTGGCAGACCCAGCGGGATTATCAGCACGGGACATGGGTCACATCATATGTGGATTTAAGATGACACTCAAGATTATTGCACTTATAAAGTAATGTACAAACTAGTATTGTGTGTTGGGCAGTGGCAGGGTGTGGGGATTGGGCATGTGATCATGAGGACTCTGAAATGGTTACTAGCCCCAGTCCCAGTCCCAGTCCCAGCCCCAGCCCCAGCCCCAGCCCCAGCCTTTATGCTTGCAATTACCCCTTACCTCATGCTAGCCCTTATCTTTACCCTTATCATTGCCTATACCCATACCCATTATCCTCTTTTTAATCATAACCCTTACCCATCTCCTTATCATTACCTTACCTCCTTATGCTTCTACTTACCCTTATCTTTATCCTCATCTATATTCTTATCCTTACCCTTAACCAAAAGCTTACCCTTACCATCTATCTAAACATTGTGTCTGACACTGTCTGAAATCATCTTGTTTCCAGAGCATAACTAGAAAGCAGTTCAAGATATTTTCAGCAGCAAAATGGTGCCTAAATTTGCTCTTCATAGACTTTTGTTTTTGTTTATAGATATTTTTAATTTTCTTGGTTAATGGAAAAGATTCAGACTTCAAACTGGAGGGATGGGTTTTGTTTCCAGAGGACAACTTGAAAAGCTTCCAGTATCTTTCTGAAAGACTTGACAGGTGTATGAAACAGATCTTGAAGTGGTGCCTTTTGCTATTCAGAGTTTAGAGATTTTTGGCATGAATATATTTTTTATGATTTCAATGGAAATGATTTGGACTTAGTCTATAAGAAAATCAAGCTGGACTTTAACCACCAGATGACTTCAAATATGTGGGGACTGGCAGGGATTTCCCATCTTCTGATGGCTTGTGATTGTGATTTTGTTCCTTCATAGTTTTTGAATTGCGACTAACAACAAATTCCAATATTATAAAATGCCCTTGTACTTGTCTTGACATGACTTTTATAGCCCCTGCCCCAGGGTGCATACCACAATCAACCATCACCAAACCAAACAAGCCATGGTGTCTCCACACAGGCTAACAACACTCAACATCTTTTAATGTTTTTTTGCTATGATGCTGGTTTTATTGCTCTAGCCAAGTCTTCTTGCGGGTTAACCAACTTGGATGTGTCATTCAAGCACAGTGCACCGACTCCATAGCAACCACTCCTTTTTCATGCACTTCATGCAAAGGTCCTCATTGGTAAACCCAAGACTACAATTAGTCTTCATTAACCTATGTTTGTAATAAGAGTTGACTAATGGGCTCACTGACTTGAATGACATTGACTCCCTATGACACAGGTCGATGGTCATGATGTTGATCACGGGACTGTCTGTCTAGACTCAATTATTTAAAGACCATTGGCTTATAGCTGGAATATTCTGATGGCTTGTGATTGTGATTTTGTTCCTTCATAGTTTTTGAATTGCGACTAACAACAAATTCCAATATTATAAAATGCCCTTGTACTTGTCTTGACATGACTTTTATAGCCCCTGCCCCAGGGTGCATACCACAATCAACCATCACCAAACCAAACAAGCCATGGTGTCTCCACACAGGCTAACAACACTCAACATCTTTTAATGTTTTTTTGCTATGATGCTGGTTTTATTGCTCTAGCCAAGTCTTCTTGCGGGTTAACCAACTTGGATGTGTCATTCAAGCACAGTGCACCGACTCCATAGCAACCACTCCTTTTTCATGCACTTCATGCAAAGGTCCTCATTGGTAAACCCAAGACTACAATTAGTCTTCATTAACCTATGTTTGTAATAAGAGTTGACTAATGGGCTCACTGACTTGAATGACATTGACTCCCTATGACACAGGTCGATGGTCATGATGTTGATCACTGGACTGTCTGTCTAGACTCAATTATTTAAAGACCATTGGCTTATAGCTGGAATATTGCTGAGTGTGGCATTACACAACCAACCAACATTACTGATAAAGTACTGTGTTTGAACATCTCCTGGTATGACACAACCAGAGATGAAACCCTGACCTTCCCTCTCCAGGCAGATGCTCCTGTACCAGTGAGGCAGTCTGTCAGCACTAAGGGCCAGTATCAGCTAGACTGAGCAGAGAAATAAAATTCTGAATCAATATGAAATCACAGTGCCAATTAGGAACATCTTCAGGAAATTAATTATGATTGTATTCGTCCATGAGAGTACAGTGTCAAAGGTCAACATATTATAAGGACCTGTGGGATTTAAGTAGTGAGGGAAACGTTTTCAAGTCATGGTGAAAGTTGTAAGATGTGTTCCTTTGAAGGAGAATGGGACTTCATTCATTTCACCATTAACCGTATGTGGCTAAATGAATTAGTAAAGATATAAAAAAGGCTGATTCATAAAGCATTTTTGATACATTTTCTAACATTTCAGCAGGATTAATTCCTTCAAGTAAAACGTTTTAGAAAAGGGCCGATCATGCATTGTGGGTCACTGACTTGCTCAATGTTAATTTGGTCTCAAAACCAACCTTTTTGTTCCTCTATTAGCAGTAAGTTTGCAAATTTAAGAAAGAAACCAGCCCAGTTCTCAGCTCTGAAACACTATGCAAATAAGTGTCAATGTAAATACTTAACATACGAACAACTGTCTTTGGAAATTGTAAACACTATAAATACTTTCATCACACACTGTGAACTTATACAGTGGAGGATTCAAATTGTTCCTTTTTGTTTCAGAAAATCCATACATACACCAGTAAAAAGCATCCCTCATTATTTTAATATTTTCTCAACTCCCCAGTGTCACTGAGAAATGCTTCATTTGATAAATGTTTCAGAGGCCAAGTGAATTTGATGGAATGTTGATACAAATCTTCCACGTTATATGATATAATGACAGAGAGCAAGCATTATTGTTTGTTGTTTAACACTGCACTCAGCAATATTCCAGCTATATGGCAGTAGCTGGTAAATGACTGAGTCTGGACCATACAATCAAGTGATCAACAACATGAGCATCAATCTATTCAGTTGGGATATGATGACGTGACAACCAAGTCAGGAAGCCTGCCCACCCAATCACTGCAGTCACTGGTTGCTGAAGACCAATTCTAGCCCAGATCTTCACAGCATTATTGAAAGGTAAGATAACCTTTTGTAAAGGACTAGCTACCAAAGACTGCTGTTTCATAGACTGTGTACTTGGTCACAAATGTAACACTGATGAGGTAAACATAACAGCCTTGGAAAATATACTCATGGAAACAAATATGGGAACATACTGAAGTACAAGTGTTCCTTTCTTTATTTCCAGAATTTCATCCACAATACAATCCTTGTGAAGAAACCTGGAAGATAATAAAGGAACACTTGTACTTTCATGTGTTCCCTTATTTGTTTCCATGAGTATATATAATTTGTAAAAGTTTACAATTTTAATTATACCAACTAATTCCTTCTGACTCTCCATCTGTGTGAGTGATCTTCTGCTGCGTTTAGTTTTATGCCGCTTTCAGTAATAATCCAGCAATACCACGGCAGGGTACACCTAAAATTGGCTTCATTCAATGTACCCATGCGGGGAACTGAACCAAGGTCTTGCACTATAATCACCAGTCTACCACACACACCCTCCCCAACCCTGTCCATTTGTCCAACCATTACTTTGAAAACCTTTCATTGGATTGTTTTCAAATTTAGGGACTGCTGTCTTTGTCTGATGATGAGGTGGAGTGTAAACTTATTGATTATGTGATATTTGAATTTTTGTTTTAAGAATTAAAGCAGTTTGCAAATATGAATAAGTTTGACATGAAAATTATGGGTCAAAGTGTTATGATATTTGGAATATCGAAAAGCTTGGTGCAGTGTCAAGTTTGTTTTGAACACATTTAAATGGATTCTTTTCAAATTTGGGAATCATCCTCCATTTCTGCGTTTGTTTTGATCTTTATTATTTATCATGACATCACAAGTGTCATCGCATGAACTTGTTGGAAAGTCCCAAATCAGTTGTTCTCAACCAATAACTAAACAATCATTTAATAGAATATTTTCTAGGTTCTGGTAATGGTTTAGAGTGCAAAGTTTTATACAAATATTTTCTTACTGTCAAGAATAATCAACATTAACTGTTGTTCAGCTGATGTTGAGACTAACAGGTGTTTGGATAATACTGATCCTTGATCACTGTTTTGACTTGCTTTTATGAAAGTGACATGGAAATGTATTCTATATTATATGTGCCACAATACATTTGATTGTCTTGGGGAGCAATTGTTGAATTTATTGGGGAGTGGTGTTCTATAAGATCAGCATTCTACTAAAATATGTGACCTCATATATATCTTCTGCAAACATAACTAGTTAACGTTTACACATTTTGCTAAACAACAAAGGTGTATTTCAACATGCCAGCGGCTAAAAAGGGCATATATATTTCACCTTTTGTATGGGCATTTTGTATTTTGTTTTTTATGGTTAATTCATTGAAGAAGTCTTTGTAAAACTAATTGTGTATTTGAAGAGAATGCTCATTAAAATGGTCATGTCAACATAAATGATATTTTATGAGTGCTTCACTCAATATTGACATTGCTTCAGCTGTTTCAGGCGTGCATGACATGGATTGATACACTGTATGATTATAGACTGGGTGAGGAAAGCCAGTCATATGACGACAGAGGGCATGACACGTATTCCTCTTGAACTTCTTCGTCCTATATAGTTATAGAGATGGTTACCATTTTCAGTCATGTGCTTACTGTTAACATCTGTGCTGTAGTATTTTACTCCTGTTTCACAACGGTACAAGAGTCCATACCGAAACGTCAAGTCATACATAAAAAAGAACTTGTAACCCATAGTATCTTACCGTTTTATCTGTAGTGGAGGCATGAGCACCAAATGGACTCTCCTCTTTGAACAGTACTCTCGGTATATCATGAAATGGGAGTAGAAACTGAAGTGTGGTTTTCACATAGCATACAAGTGGCTGTGGGGTGTTCTAGTGGTAGGCGTCCCTCGGGAAAGACCAGCGTTTACATGGGTAAACTGTCTGAAGTCCATTTCTAGTGAAATATTCATAAAATACATCCATTCATTCACTTACAATAAAATCTAAGGCCGTAGACACAAGCGCAGAGTGAAATATTTTGTGATTTGTCGCATTTAACAAAAGGATTAGAAGAAGGAAAATCGATTTCAACATGAAAATATATTTTTTTGGCATCCTGAGTAATGAACTGCAGCATTCGGAATACAACTCAACAAGTTAACAAAAAGGGTGTCGGCAAAATTCTGCTTTGACAGGTGAGCAAGCATTCTCTTCCCACAGAGGTTACTCCTGTCATATCTCCCTACGTAACGTTACCTAGAACGATATGACAGGAGTAACCTCTGTGGGAAGAGAATGGCGAGCGAGAGAATCCCAGCAACATTCTGACATGACACGTGTGCAAGGGAATCCTGGCAGCATTCTCACATGACCTGTGGCAAGAGAATCCTAGTAACATTCTGATATGACATGCAAGCGAGAGATTGTTGTTCAATATTTTTCCGCCAGCTGTCACTGAGGGAAATAATGAACATACCTGCATATGATACCTGCATTTCATGTTCCGAGGAAAGGAAGTCTCTGTACCTCAGAGTGAAGAGAGGCATTTCTGAACAAATCTACTAACAAAAATACACATTACTGTGTCATAAACGAATGAGTGAGTGAGTTTGGTTTTACGCCGCTTTTAACAATATTCCAGCAATATCACAGCTGGGGACTCCAGAAATGGGCTTCACACATTGTATCCATTTGGGCAATCAAAATCGGGTCTTCAGCGTGATGAGAGAACGCTTTAACCACTTGACTACCCCCACCGTCCCATATAAAAAGAAACCGTTCACGTACTTTACATTATTATGGCTAGAAATTTGAAAGGCATTAGAAATAGATGTTCAAATGGATAAGCTGTTTATAATATATTTAAATCTACATGTAGATCGTACCTCGCATCACACAGAGAGTGATATCCACTTGGCGTTATACCTGTTCATGGAACTTCTAAGTATTGTTTTAGTAAAGTGTCCAATTTCAAGCTCCCTCTCAATTAAATGTGTAAATTAAAAGGGAAAGCTGGAACATTGCCTTTATATAAATACTTGACTAGGATGTGGAAAATAGTTCTAAGACACTACACTATATGTAGATACGTTAATGCTTGCTGGAACAACCCCCCTGCGTAATTGCAGAACGGGTGACCTTGGGTGGGGGTGTCATCAATTATGTACATTAATAATATAGGATATGTATATAGCTCACATATCCATGCAACTATTGCTTGCTCAAGACGCTGATATTTGTTTCCCTCGATCATTGCATGTCCGTTTCAGCGTCACATCGTATTATCAGTCTCAACTCCTTGGGAAGTATACAACTCTTGTTGCCACTAGGGGCGCCGAGTTCATTGTCGCTCTCGTATCCTAACGAGGTACCTTCACAGCGGGGTGGACTGGGACTCACAGTCACAGTACTTTGTTCAAGTTTACTGCACGTTGATGTACTCGAAACTAGCTGTTTTCAGGTATTCATGTGGCCACCATCTGGTCATACATAAACGGATAAGTGCACAGGGTCGTGTCGTCATCATCACCCACTCGCCATAAATCATGAACGGACCGTAAGATCGCTTTGTGCAAGTGGACCCAGAGTTTTTACGTACGCCTGCAGTACCTGTATCCAGTAAGGTAACTTCAGAGTTCAACCACAGACTAGACCTTACACACTGATTAATCGATGCGGATGCTTGCTTCCTGGGATACAGAATGTCATGTCAAGTACTTGATTAGTAATGCTGTATCGAATGTTAGTTCGTGACAAATTGTATTCTCGTTGGAGGAAGAAATGTTCTCGTCAGACAGTTAAGGGGAAGTATGCCCAATGATGATACTCTGTCAGTGATTGGGAAGGGATATTCTCAGTGTTACATTGTTCCGAGCGTAAAGGGATATTGTGTGTGTGTGTGTTGTCGGGGTGGGGGGGATACATGGTGGTATTGTGGATGATACACTATCCAGGGTACATAGCAGTATTGTGGATGATACACTATCCAGGGTACAGAGCAGTATTGTGGATGATACACTATCCAGGGTACAGAGCAGCATTGTGGATGATACACTATCCAGAGTACAGAGTGGTATTGTGGAGGATACATTATCCAGGGTACAGAGCAGTATTGTGGAGGATACACTATCCAGGGTACATGGCAGTATTGTGGATGATACACTATCCTGGGTACAGAGCAGTATTGTGGATGATGCACTATCCAGGGTTCAGAGTGGTATTGTGGATAATCCACTATCCAGGGTACAGAGCAGTATTGTGGAGGATACACTATCCAGGGTACAGAGCAGTATTGTGGATGATACACTATCCAGGGTACATAGCAGTATTGTGGAGGATACACTATCCAGGGTACATAGCAGTATTGTGGATGATACACTATCCTGGGTACAGAGCAGTATTGTGGATGATACACTATCCAGGGTACAGAGCAGTATTGTGGATGATACACTATCCAGGGTACAGAGTGGTATTGTGGATGATACACTATCCAGGGTACATAGCAGTCTTGTTGATGATACACTATCCAGGGTACAGAGCAGTATTGTGGAGGATACACTATCCAGGGTACATAGCAGTATTGTGGATGATACACTATCCTGGGTACATGGCAGTATTGTGGATGATACACTATCCAGGGTACATAGCAGTATTGTGGATGATACACTATCCAGGCTACAGAGCAGTATTGATGATACACTATCCTGGGTACATAGCGGTATTGTGGATGATAGACTATGTAGGGTACAGAGCAGCATTGGTGATACACTATCCTAGGTACTTGGCAATATTGTGGATAATACACTATCCAGGGTACACTATTCAGGATAGAGAGTGGTATTGTTGATGATACACTATCCAGGGTACAGAGCAGTATTGTGGATGCACTATCCTGGGTACATGGCAGTATTGATGATACACTATCCTGGGTACATGGCAGTATTGTGGATGATACACTATCCAGGGTACAGAGAAGTGTTGTGGATGACACACTATCCAGGGTACGGTGGGGTTTCTCACGAAACCAACAAGGCAGAAACCAACCAACCTGACGTGTGTCAGTTAAAACATGTTCCATGTATTTTAATCGGTACATATCAGTTGAGACCTCGACGTAGAAATATATAAATATACAAAACAAACAATCATATTCATGCAAAGAGTATGTTAGGTTGGAATCAGATTGTTCTCGAAGTGTACTATACATTTACAGTTTATGTGGATCACAGTCAAATCTGGTGGAAGTAGCTGGTTTGTTGTTTAACGTCGCACTTGGCACTATTCTAATTACAGGCCTGTAAAAATCAATCAAAGACCAGACAATCAAGTGATTGATATGGTGACCAGACACCCCCTCATCTGTCACAAATGCATTTGGTCTCCTTTAGTCGACCAGCTCAGGTTGTTGGGAATTGTGAAAGTGCTCTTGGATAGCAGAGGTAGAAGTGCTTAGTATGGATTGATCAGGACAAATACGGTATCACTCGACATAAGCTCCTGTTTCATTAACTACACGGTATGTTCATATATCCAGTCAGCACACAAGCATGTACACCGTGAATGTATGAAAAAGACCATGATCGCGCGATCTTAGTCACGTGACTAGATACGACTCGTATTTAGAATTCATTCTAAAACAGCCACACCAACGGAGCGTTTTTCAGTTAGAGGTCCTTATTCAGTCTTCCTTCAAGTGATTTAGTCTGTGGATCCCTACATCCATCTACTATGGAGTGACGCATGCAACTCTCACTCCTACCTCCAACCAAACCGATCAGTGTTATGTTTGGTGTTGTGACAACCATAGGGAAATATATCATCATATTATCCTATCGAGATTTGGGCAATGGTGGCCATCTATAAATATAAGTGTGGAGACTACTATGAATAAGGTGTGGATTACTGATCACGGTTCCCATGAGATTCCGGCTGTCACATGGCTGTTCAAGCACACCCATGCGTCCAAATTCCGTTTCCGGTCCACAGTATCAAGCTGACTGACCACGTGATATCCACTGTCAGTGGGGCTTCAGATATCACATGAAGTAGAAAATATCCACCTCGAACAAACCCTACTCCACATACACAAAGAGTGGCTAGTTTTATCCCACAGACGCACGAAGATACGCTTGTATGCGGCATGTATATTGCTGATGGAATGTAGTAAGTGTAGAAGTCACCTGTCTTCCTGTCACAGCACTGACCTTTCATTTGTCACAGCAGTGACCTCCCGTTTGTCATGGGACCACCCTCCTATTTGTCACAGCACTGACCTCCCACTGGTCACAACAAGGCTTACCGACTGTGCTAACGGGTCACAGCAAACGACCTTGAAGGAGTATATGGCCCCGAATCAAAATGACCTCCAAATTGAAAGACACTGATTGTATTTCATTATGTGTACGTTCACCTAATTCTTTCTTAATTTCAAAGCATGCTTAAGTTCCTCCATGTCCGGTCGGCCACTTACTTCCGCCTTTTTTGAATATTGCTTCACATTGACATAGTCAGGTGATGATTCTCCGCTCTCGTCCTGAGACAGCTGTTTGTGTTTTACTTTAGGTGTGACCTTTGGTGTCACCTTTTTGGGCGTATGCTGTGCCCTTGTGTTTGAAAGTTGTGTTGTCTTGGCATTGCTCGTCTGTTCTGTCTCTACCTTTGTTGACTGTTCTTTCTTTACAGTTTTCGACTGTCCCGTTTTCACTTTTGTCTTTGGCACTTTAGGGAGAGATCGTGGTGAGGCACGCATCATTTCCTCGGCAGACAGATTTGCATATTTTGGGAGCGTATTTGCGTTGTACTGCGCAACACCGTTACCAGTAGATGCTTTAAGGACATTCTCGTAGTCTTCTTGTGCGTCTTCCTCCTCATCCTCTTCCTTCACTTTGGGATGCTTGGCCAGTGATGTAGGTGGTGCGCCGGACTTGGGGATGTTCACATACCCTTTTGACCCACGACACGCTGCAGGTTTTGGGGGATGTGCACTGGGGTCAGCATACTCGACCGTCAACTCACTTGGGGGGACAGGTGGTTCCAGATTCAAATGACCATCCATAGGTATGTACAAATCATCAGACGCAGGATTCCAACTATTAGGTTGTAAATAGTCTTCACCTTCCTCTTCTTCGCCAGCTGTGTTCTCGTACAACTCTTCGAACTTTCCCTTGGGATGGGGCTCCAACTCGACTTGAGGCGGAGGTGGGGCTATAGGCAAGGAGTCTGCAGATAGGCTCTCGTTTTGGACAAGAAAATCTGTTGAAGTCGACATCACGGTTTCCGGTATAACTGGGGGATATGGTTTCGGCACTTCCAGTGGAGATTTTGACTTCCTCCTCCTCCTTCGACAACGGCACCTGGAAGCACATCAACATATTGCCATTATGGGTGAGTGAGCGAGTTTGGATTCAGTTACCTGACAGCGTGATATCCTAATGTGTGAGGAAAACAAACGTTACTGAGACACACTCCCTAGAGAACGACTTGTGTTCCCTTTTAGAACATGGCGTAGTGTGTACTCTCGACATAGACACTTACATTACTTTCTGTATGTGCGTGTGTCATGGTAATCGCAGTTACTCTGAGAAAGGGTGAGACGGCAAAGCACAGGGTAATAAATAAAAGCCTTTCTGGGTACCTGTGCACGTACCTCTCGAACACCTGGCTCTCTCTGCAATTCCCACCCGTAACAAAGAGTAGATTGTGTCAATATTTAACGATAGTATGTTAAACAACTTTTTGACTTTTTAGGGCCAAAATCTTGTAAAAATGTGTAATGCTATGATGGTAGGATGTTTTCATTTTGATCAGCGTTTCATTGAGTCTGTTATGTTTATTAATTTTCGAGTAAGTAATTCATCGGTCCGTTTTGAACTAAACGGACTATAACGAAAACGAATAAACGTCGTTTGTGCCAAAGAGACCTTATATTTCACTTACCATAACGCCACTGCAACGATCGCGAAGATAACACCAATGCCCACTCCAATTCCCACACCGATGTACATCCCTGTGTTGTCTGTATCTGAAAACAAAAGGTAGCCAACATGTAACTATTCTGCAGCATCGCAGTCTGTACCACCGCTCAAGTTAAGCGTCATGAATTCGTCTTTAAGTATACACTCATTGCTCTTGTTTCAAATTGTAGATAGTATGATGTGTAAGTATGTACGAACAGTGTAATGAAATGTCTTTTTGTGTTTCATATGCGTCGTGTGTCGTTCTGCCAGCACTGTACCTGTTGTTTGTCGTTCTGCCAGCACTGTACCTGTTGTGCGTCGTTCTGCCAGCACTGTACCTGTTGTGTGTCGTTCTGCCAGCACTGTACCTGTTGTTTGTCGTTCTGCCAGCACTGTACCTGTTGTTTGTCGTTCTGCCAGCACTGTACCTGTTGTGTGTCGTTCTGCCAGCACTGTACCTGTTGTTTGTCGTTTTGAAGTGTGCTGGGTGGTTCATGATGTGAGGTGTTCTTAAAGTGTTCTGTAGTTCCACTAGTGTTACACGTGTTATGTAGTTCCACCATTGTTACACGTGTTATGTAGTTTCGCCAGTTTTGCACGTAATGTGAGTGGTCCCACATGTATTACACGTGTTATGTACACTACAAAAATGACTTGGTTTCCAGGTTTCTGGAAACCATCCGTAATGTGGGTAATTGCGGAATCCAGTTGGTTTCCATTCCCTGAAACTCACTAACTGAGTTTCCAACTAGATTCCATTTTGGAAATGTGACTTTGGTATTTCTGTAAATGGAAACCAGAATGAAACTAAGTTCGGGGGTTTCTTGTTGGTTTCCATACCTGGAATTTGCAACTCTCAGATCTCACTAAATGGAAACCAACATAAAAGTAGAAAATGTAGTTTCATGTTGGTTTCCATTGCGCTGTTTTGAACTAAGTAACATAGAATGTGTAATTGTTTACCATCCTGACATCCAGTTGGTATCCATTCAGTAAAACTGGGTGACCTAGTTTCCAAATAGAATCCATAATGGATACTCTAAGCTCCGGTGATGGAAACTGATACGAAGCTATGGTCATGTGTTGGTTTCCATTCCTGACTGAAACTTAGCTTTAGGTGTTATAATTCAATCTGAATGTGCCTTGGGAAGGAATAGTAGATTCGTATCATTGCTTAGATGAACAAGACAGCAAAAGTAAATTGTTGACGCATCATTCTGTGGATATCACAATATTAAATGTGGCTTCAAACTGATGATACAAGAACAAACTATACACTTTTTTCCTTCACATTCTTGTTTATTCGTAATGTAATGAAGCATCATATTCCAACTACCATGCACACAAACTTCACAATAACCGTACTAAACATGCAAATGGTGAAAGGACGAATGGCTATAAATGGCCTTTGCCCAGCTATGTGCGCGAGGCACACTTAGTTCCGTTTCTCTAGATTGGGATGAATGGGGCAAGTCCAGGTTTCGGTTGTCTGCTTTGTCAAATTGAGGATCAGACGCTTTCTTTATCTGAAAAGAAATAATAAAACAGTGATATCTATATACAAGAATAAAAGGTGAGTTGACTCTGCATAGAAACATTGCTCAAACTTTTATTATATATTAATTATAACTTATTGGATCATTGAGTTGTGTACGGGCTTGTATTCCTTTCAGAAAATATATTGTATAAAAATAAATAAAATTAAAGCCACTTTAGCAATAGCAATAGTTCAGATATATATTAATAATTAAAAGGTAAATGATGCAATATATATAAAAAACAGGCTATAGACTGCCAACTCCTGGGAATGTTAAAGAGTATAAGCATTTAGGAAGATTAGTATACGTCATTAAAACAATTGTCAGTTAGGTACTTACATGATGATATTTATGCAGAATATACGTGAATTATACAATAAACTGAGGCAGTGCGTAAAGTTTAGCGTTAAATGCATTTATAGTTGGCATACTTTGACACTGAGTTCAAATACTTGACAACTAATCAGTGTCAGGTCATTAGTGTGTCGGCTTCACTGGGGCAGTCCCCACTTAACAGGCCCCTATTATCAAAATTAGCTAGCTGTAAAAACAATAGAACTTACCTGAGTCAGGTGTTGACAGACAAAACCGGAAGTTATGAACCGGTAATCCATGGGCACGCGAACTCGTGACATTTTATAAAAGCAACAGTTTTATGTACTGAAGTGGTCGTTTTCAGTCTTTGTCTTAAAATCACATCCAAATTGGGTCAGAGAAGGATTTCGTGCCTGCCAATCGAAAAAGGATCAGGTATTTCTTATTACCCACAATGCCCCTACGCACAGTTGCCGCCATTTTGTCACTTGATCCCAAGTTGTTTTGAGACGACTATTTTGAAAGCAGTTCTCACCCGGCATGTCCAGTAACGACGACAAGAAAGTCAACGCAGTGCAGTATTCCTACGTTTGCCCGTGTTATCTGATTCAAGAGACTGGCAATGAGATTTACAATAGAAGCTTTGGACATTCGGATACGTGAAAAATTGAGAACAGCAGCAGTCGTCGATCGCAGCGGGAGAAAAGGATCATTCCACGATCTGGTCAGGTACAGTGTTATTTTCTTGAAATAAGCAATAGCACATGTTATTCGTAATGTTTAACGTAAATAAGTAACTACTACAATACATATGAAATTTTAGACTTGATGGACCTCGGTAATCAAATGCGTGTCGAATTCTTAGCAAGAGAGATGTATGGCTTCCTTCACTCAGCACTCGGTTAATTCAAGAACTCAATATTACTGTGATTTGGATCAGCTCACACACGATTAAAATGGTTGAATGTGTTAATGAATGAAAAATTATCTTTCAAGAAAAAAATAAATCACAAATATCTGTAGTATATTATTGCTAATGTGCTTGTTACGACTCAAAATAACTTCAAACGTATTTATAAATACGAATATTTATTTAAGAAATCCTTTTCATATTGCTTTTGATATTTGCACGTTTGAAAACAATGTAGTCGGGGATGGTGTGTCATTTTGCATTTATGGGTTAGGCATTCTCTGACCAGATTTGGTGCATTGTTTGAGTGAAATTTCAAAATTGAAATTTCACAATGTTTTCAAACTAATATTGAACAGTTTTATATTATTGATTTATGAGATAATTTAGATTTGCCATCTGATGTAAGTAGTGTTATGCTTATCATATCAAGATTTAACGAACTCTGAATGAAGAAATGTGGATTGTGTTAGCCCCACAGAAAAGGTTATGAAGAGTATATAAAGTATATATGGGTATACAATGATGGATTGCCCACCCAAAATAGTATATGAATTTGCTGACCTGGATTCTTTTCATCTAGCATATTCTACACTTTGCAAATTGATATTTATTCCTTTTATTCGACACTTTATTGTTTTCAAGAGTGCAATATGACAAGTTCCTGACTTTTTTTAATCGATGCATTTCTACGTTTCCAGCATAAAGGAGGGCAGTGTTGGAAAAAGGCAGTCTGGACCAACTCATTTTGACATACAAAAGGTATGTATAACCCGAACCGTCCAGTACATAATGTACATACAACATAACCAAATAATGTAAATCCTAGGAATCAGTAAAAATGCATGGTGCATGTCACTATTCTTGTAACCTCCAACTGGAAATATGTTTCACTTATAGTTATGCATCATGCACATGTCTCCTTTCAGAAGCTTTTTGATGGGTTTAGATGAACAAGATGGATCACTTAAGAAGGTGTGGGGAAAGCAGAGGCCCACGGCTTGTATGCAAAGAACGGCAAAAAGTTCAGTGTAAGTAAACGTATTCTAGTCATTTTACATCTTGCAGAGATTAACAATTTTAAGGAAACCTTTAAAATATCGAGTTAATTTGGATTCCTTCTATGTACATTCAAGGAATTTCAAAATGAACACTGTTTAAAATGTGCAATTTATCCTTTGAAAAATACAGCTTAAAAAGTTTTAAATATTACGCAGCACATTATGCTGCAGCGTATGCTTGTGACCCCATATTCATAGCTTGTCTGTCTGAATGACTCCACATTATTGGTTAAGAAAACATGTCTTTTCACAATAACGGATAAATCGTAGTTCTATACTCATAATGTGCATTGTAAGTAACATTCAGAAAACAAATTATGGCTTTCAATGCGAATTTCTTCATGTCTTTGCACTCTATCATATATCAATAAGCTGTTCTGCTGTTGAAACTTTTGATGTCAAATGCTCAGTTTATACTTTTTGATCTCTTCGCTTATCGGACATGGGGGTTCAGTGTATTTCACACTTTCAATGTTTGACAGTTTTCTTTTCTCTAGCCATGGATATCGTAGACGAATGCTTGTTTGTACTGATAGTTTGTTTTCTAAATTTCAGAAGCTGGAAAGCAGGAAGGCTGTGAAACGATTGACTGGCCGGAGGAGAAGAAGCACACAGTTCTTCCTCTCTTGGGGAAAGAGCTAACATTTTTCAAATTAGGAAGCCAAGTGATATGGGCTAGTCTACAGTGTGTTTAAGAAAAATATTCTGTACTCACTGCAAATTATTCCCTTGCTTTTGTTTCATTTACTAACTTGAATATTCCGAATACTATTTGTTTACAAACATATTGTTGAATATAAATAAACTTTTAATGAATTTGTGTTTTATTCTGTTGTTTGTCATACCATACAAAGCCTTTTACCATTATGCAATTGTATAAAATACCTGATTTGCTACATGTGAGATATGAAACAACATCTTTTCCGGGGGACCGGGTAAAGGGACGACACGAGCTAGTTTCAGTTCATGGAAACTAGGTATTAAACTAGGTTGGAAACTACAACACGGAAACCAGGTTGAAACCTGCAATAAACTCATACATGGAAACCAGGTTGAAACCTGCAATAAACTCATACATGGAAACCAGGTTGAAACCTACAGTAAACTCATACATGGAAACCAGGTTGAAACCTGCAATAAACTCATACATGGAAACCAGGTTGAAACCTGCAATAAACTCATACATGGAAACCAGGTTGAAACCTGCAATAAACTCATACATGGAAACCAGGTTGAAACCTGCAATAAACTCATACATGGAAACCAGGTTGAAACCTACAATAAACTCGTACATGGAAACCAACTGGATCCCGCTTGGAGGAGTGGGTAATGAAACGAACTGGAAACCATCCTGAAATGGTGCAGTTTCAGTTGCATGGAAACCACAATGAAACTATAGGAAACTCCCTGGAAACCAACTGGAAATGTTGGTTTCCATGACGTTTCTTCTCGGTTTCAGTGTTCCGGAAACCAGCTTATTTTTGCTGTGGTACTTTCAGTGTAGTGTAGTAGATGTTTGCAGTGTCTCTAGACGTGTAATACGTATTTGTTGGGTCCAGCTGTGTAATACGTATTTCATGTTTTTCCACCAGTGCTATACGTATTTGCTGAGTCTGTGTGGTTCCACCAGCTAAATACACACTGACATACATTTCTAGAGACCTACCTCCAGGAGGTGGGGTTATACTGGTGATGTATGTTGTTGTTGAAGGAGTTGTTGTTGCTGACGGAGTTGTTGTTGTTGCTGCAGCTGTTGTTGTTATTGCTCTTGTTGATTCCGTTGATGTGTATGTTGTTGAAGACGTTTGTGAAGTCGCCATTCTATATCAACGAAGAAATTATGTATGTAGTACAGTGCACAAAGATATGGGGAGGATTAGAGACATACAGGCGACACAGAGAGGCAGCCTTGTTGGCTTGGTTCACACACGTCATCGTATCCCAACTGCTTAGGTCGATGCTCGTACTGTTGATCACACCTCGTTCAATGCACCCAGTAATAACGTGCCAGTCGTGATAGGTTGACAAGTGCCCATATATATACTGAACAGCAAAATTAACGCATATTTAGAAACGAATGGAATGCCATAAACGTACGTTTTCATGTTTATGCCTTCTATTTATAAACTTGACAAAAAGACACTAATTTACATTTATAGGAGATAACACAAATAATGCGTAGGTAAACAAGCATAAATAGTCTGAACTATCTACAAACTTCCATTTGGGTTAGGTTTCAAATTATCAGTGAATAATAGATGTGAATGTATCAATGACAATTAGTCATCTAATCGCCCAACGGGTAGGAATATCCTGTTCTAGTCTCACAGTCCTTGAGTCACACCATGTTTCCTTCCGTCGAGCACTTTCTGCACATGAAGAGCTCTACATGAAGCAAATCTAGGTCCAGTTTCGGGGTTTGTTAAAAGCGTAACTCACGTTCAAGACGAGGTTACAGAGTAAATATACTGGACAAAATAAATTAGGGATATTGGTGTTTTTATGACTAATATTTTTTCAGCATGCCAATGAATAAATCATTTATAATTTCATAATTTACAAATATCCTTAGCTATTTTTTTCGAGTACATATCAAACCGCCATTGCTGGCTTGACCAACATGTTGAGATATTGTTTTGGTCAAAGGTATTTATAGAGTCAAAACGTTAGTCTCATCATACTCTGCCGGTAGCATTCTTCATTCACTCTTAGATACAATATTCTTGCCGGACGTCGCACAGCAGGATTGCTGGCATCTGACATATGTCTGTAAACAAACGGGACAGTCATGGGATTGATGGACCAGAAAATCCAGTTGTTGATTTAGATTTGCTATTCTCATGTAATTAGTCAGAGTAATTCATTCAATCCAGCTATGGTAGAAGGATAATTTACCACTACACAAATCTCAGGAGATATTTGATACCACAGACACTGCTGCTACCATTTCCAGGCACTGAAGGAGCTGTGGGATCACCGCTTTGACAGACATCACTGCTGATTCCTCTATAGTGGTTGTACACACACACACACACACACACACACACACACACACACACACACACACATACATAGAGAGAGAGAGATGGGGTGGTGGATAATGGAGGATAAGTCCATCTCAGAGTCACAAACCTTCATCCGTTCATGTCAAGTGTCATACTGAAAACAATGGCTTCCACATCTCTGTTTGTTATACAGGAAGGTCCGAATTCACCAAAAACGTGACCATGTATAGAGCCAGGTTTCTGTTGTTTTCCTCAGAATACAAAGCACGTCTGACATGGTGTCAAGCTCGAAGTCACTGGAATTTGACGTCACGGGTAAGGGTGTATTTGTGGGACGTGAGGTGGTGTCTTATTTTCATGACTGATAGCCACTGAAACACTGCATATGCACAAGGGAATATCTGAAAGCAAGCACCGTTTGTCAGGGGTTCATTGATGATATGGGGTGCCCCTTAAAGTCTGCAAACCTTCCTTTCAGCAATCAGACAAAATCTGAATGGACAAAGGTACATCACTAACATGAGCATCGATCTGCGCAACTGGGAACCGATGACAACCAAGTCAGCGATCCTTACCACACGATCGCGTTAGTCGCCTCTTACGACAAGCATAGTCACCTTTTATGGCAAGTATGGGTTGCTGAAGGCCTATTCTACCCGGGGACCTTCACGGGTTTTCCCTGAAGAGACTTCATCGATGACAATGTTTAGCCACATCGCGGACTTGCACGTCAAGAAACGGTACGAACTCCACCATATCCTGTCAGGTCTCAGTGCCATAAAGTATGTTTTACGCATACAGGTTCGCAGCATACAGCAGGGAGATCCTCCGAGGCAAAATCTTGATGTATTGGAATAGGCCTCTATCAAGACTGAAACGAATTTCTTCGTTTAATCAAACGTCTGATTCAAGCAGGGAAGAGAAGGGTCATTAGGAGAAAGTTTAACCAAATTATGCCATTCTGCAAGGTTATTGATACTTCTGTCACTTCTTGACGATTGTATGCCAGAATCTTCAAAATGGCCTAACGTGTTAATGTCAAACCTCATTGTTGTCAGAACTACAAAATGAATTATTTTTGTCACATTTGCTTCTCTAATACACAACTGTTTTAATCTCCTTAGATTTTATCATTTATTTATTCCTCCAAGGTCAATGAACCCAGATAATAATGAACGACAGAGGTTTGGATAAACTCGTGTGTTATGGTTAATGGTATTTATACTGTGGAACAAGAAACGGCGTTGCGCTTTTTATTTCCATGTGTATATTATGCAGGCGGTGAAGTTTTCCTCTTTGCTTTGCCTGTTCACATCACCATACGTTGTTTTATCCTGATTTAAGGTGATCACCATATTTGAATCATAGCATGACAAGGTGTCCTACTACATCACTAAATCAATAGATAAAATACAGCCCCAACTACACCCACTTACAATTTCATAATAACAAAGTGGGTCATGTTGACACTAAATACACGAACACGTTTTCCGTGTTGGGACTGTCAGGTGAACAGTTGGGTCCGTGGGGTTGAATATTCCCTGGTTGAGTAGTGTTATCCTTTCACTCTGTCCATTTACTCAACTGAGTGGCCATTTTATTCTTTTACACGAGTGTGTGGTGTCCGTTTACTTAAGTGTGTAATGCTGTCCTTTTTATTTAAGAGTGTTATGTTGTCCTTTCACTTAAGTGTATAGTATCGTCCTTAAGTGTGTAATGTTGTCTTTTTACGTAAGGGTGTAATGTTGTTATGTTGTCCTTTACGTAAGGGTGCAATGTTGTTATGTTGTCCTTTACGTAAGGGTGTAATGTTGTTATGTTGTCCTTTACGTAAGGGTGTAATGTTGTTATGTTGTCCTTTACGTAAGGGTGTAATGTTGTTATGTTGTCCTTTACGTAAGGGTGTAATGTTGTTATGTTGTCCTTTACGTAAGGGTGTAATGTTGTTATGTTGTCCTTTACGTAAGGGTGCAATGTTGTCATTTTATTCCATTGCGAAGGTGTTCGTTTGCTTCATTGAGTAATGAAGAAATTTTACTCAATAGTATAGTGTTTTCCTTTGAACACACTGAGCATTGCTGTCCTTTTACTTGCGAATGTAGTGTTATCCTCATACTCCATGGTATGGTGTTGCTTAAGATTAACTTTTGTGAACAAATACAAAGTCTTCCCTCACTTGTGAATGTGAATGTACATCTCACTTGTTTGAATTTTCTTGAATAGCAGCACAGTCACTCCCCGAAGGAACCCACACGTTTTACCAGTTTTACCAGTCATGTTGTGTTTCATGCTCTCCCTCAACTCTCTCGGGCTATCTCTCCGATGATCAATTTTTTTAACTGATGTGTCCCCTTCTATCACGCACCTACCCATCTTTATCAAACCCAACGGACCTCTCTCTCTCTCTCTCTCTCTCTCTCTCTCTCTCTCTCTCTCTCTCTCTCTCTCTCTCTCACACACACACACACACACACACACACATACGCACGCACACAAATTTACTCACACTTCCGTTCGTTTGAAATAACATGAATAACAGCATAGTTAGGTCGGTAATTACAAGTCCCACATAACAGCTTCACTAAGATCGTGACGGGTAGATACATGTCAAGTGTGTAACCCTGTGTTGTGACGAAGCGAGAACCCGGATGACTCAAGTCTCCACTTCCTGATTGAATGCATTGAATAACGCAGGATGCACGACTCCGTCTTTCTCCGAGATCATGTATCATTTGTCACACTTACATTCAAGTTTATTTCTTGTGGTATGATAATTTGACCTATTGGTGTATAAAGTAATATATACATCATTATTCATCATACAAGGATGACCAGGCCTATCACTTGACACACTAACATACACGACTATCCCTAGTGGTATGGTAATTTGACTAATTAGAGTGTAAGGTAATATATACATTATTATTCCTCATACAATGATGACCAGGCCTATCACTTGACACACTAACATACACGACTATCCCTAGTGGTATGGTAATTTGACTAATGAGAGTGTAAGGTAATATATACATTATTATTCCTCATACAATGATGACCAAGCCTATCACTTGACACACTAACATACACGACTATCCCTAGTGGTATGGTAATTTGACTAATGAGAGTGTAAGGTAATATATACATTATTATTCCTCATACAATGATGACCAAGCCTATCATGGGATACATCTATATATACATGACTATCCTCAGTGGTATGGTAATTTGACTAATTAGAGTGTAAGGTAATATATACATTATTATTCCTCATACAATGATGACCAAGCCTATCACTTGACACACTAACATACACGACTATCCCTAGTGGTATGGTAATTTGACTAATGAGAGTGTAAGGTAATATATACATTATTATTCCTCATACAATGATGACCAAGCCTATCATGGGATACATCTATATATACATGACTATCCTCAGTGGTATGGTAATTTGACTAATTAGAGTGTAAGGTAATATATACATTATTATTCCTCATACAATGATGACCAAGCCTATCACTTGACACACAAACATACACGACTATCCCTAGTGGTATGGTAATTTGACTAATGAGAGTGTAAGGTAATATATACATTATTATTCTTCATACAATGATGCCCAGGCCTATCATTTGACACAGTAATGTACACGGCTACTCGTGGTAGTATCAGTTCATGTGGCGTGCGCACATGAGTTAGATATATCCATCTCATCAAGTCAGGTAGGAATCAAGCTGTCAGTCCCAACTGGTTGTGTGTCTGTGGTATTTAGTAAGGGGACGGCTTACTACTTCTCAAAACAAATGGAAGAGTTTAGAAAACTTAAGGCTGCATATGCCTGATAGGGGAACTGTGGCCGTCTGTAAGGAGACAATCAGAACTGAGCTGCATGCAGTGGGTTGGCAGAAAAGTCGAGGAATTCCATTACCGATCATGAAAGCTGAACAAAAGGAGGAAAAGTTGAATTGGTGCTTACAGCATAGAAATTTTAACCGGGACAATTTTCCAGTAGGACAACGACTCAAGACATCATTACACGATGCGATTTAGAAAGTGGTCAAATGCAACATATGTCATATTTGGGATTTCACTTTCTTGGTAAAGTACAAATTCTAGTACTTTTTTAGAATTTGTACTTCACTAAGAGAGTGAAATCTCAAATATGACATATGTTGACTCAAGACATCGTTCAAAGCATTCATAGGCCTGGTTTCCTACCCAAAAATATGACATTATTAGATTGGCCAAGCAATAGTCCTGGCTTAAATCCAATAGCAAATGTTTGGGGACTTATGAAGGAAAATGTCAATAAAAAAATCTGACAAATATTGCTGAAATGGAAGAGGAGGTGGTCCGATATTGGGACAGTATGGACCATGGCTTTGTAACTTCTTTGATCAGCAGTATGCCCCCACGCCTTGAAACATACATTGCTGCCCATGGTGACTTGACAAAATACTAACCGTTCAGCTGTCTTTGAATCTGGAGTTATGTTCTGCTAATATTCACATTTCATACGTGAGTAATGAATGAAAAAAATACAAAATTTACAGTCTTTAAATCATCAATAATTTTTGGTCATACTGTATATGGAAATCGAGCGAACCTGTTTATCGAGTGCGTATCGTAAAAATATTTTACGGTTTGTACACAACTTTTGTTCTTGGGGAATCCTGTTGCTTATGTGTATATGGGTCTCACTATACAGTGCATGAGATATTTATAGTCCTAATTTCCTGAGTGCAGCTCTACGTTTAAGGTTTACCAAATGCAGCCAAGATCCTCCCACATATTCCTTGCATAGCAATTGAAGAATTGCTCAATCCATGAAACCACGATGTAATATGCTGACCTAGCATACGTGGGTTTCATTGTGTCATCCGGGCAAAATCCACCCTAACTAAGGATATGCAAGTATTTTTCGGTATCATCTATACGATTAAGCACATGTGGTTTCATTCGATACACTATTAGACGACATAATTCAACATTTCAATACACAGTTAAGTAACACAGATCCAGATACAGTTATAACTGTGAACAAATATTTAATCACTCTTATATAACTCTCGGTATTTAGTGGAGATCTCTTTAACGTCCCATATACCAAATACCGGGTTTGAACCCGTATCTCACAAGCGTAAAACAATAACGGAACAACACATTAGTAATATATCTAAAACTGATCTATATTTTAACACGATGTCCATGGTTTGCTGGACATGGTTGTGCGTGTCAGAACAGTTTTCCTTACACCTATGTTTAGCACTGTGCAGTATTTTGTGTACAGCATAGATTTCTTTCGTCAATGGTTTTTGAACACGATTATTTTACAAAGAAATAAGGCACAAGTGCACCACTTTCTGTCGCCTTGACTCCATATAACAATTAAACATAATAATACAGTATATTGTGTATAGAGTAGTATTCTTCATCAATGGTTTTTGAACACAATTATTGTACAAAGAAACAAAGAGATTAGGCATAAGTGTACCACTTTCTTCCGCCTTGACTGTATATAACAGTTAAACATAATTAAGTTAATGAACAATGAACAACGGAAACTTGTCATTGAGGAATCAGTGTGTGTGACTGTGGAGTATTGTGTGTATCAATATGTGCGGCAGTGTACTGTTTAGTGCATGTACGCGTGTAAGTGCAGCAGTTGATGCTTTGATGTGTGTTACTGTGTACTGTTGCGGCTTATATAGGTATAACTCTAGACTGTCTATGATTCGATGTTTGTTACTGTGCAGTATCCTGTGAACAATGACTGTAACAGTGTAGTATTTATTGCTTCTGTGTGTGTAACTGCAGTCTCTCTTGCTTCGATATTTGTTACTGTGCAATATTCTTTGCAAAAAGGTGCGTTAGTGTGCAATATTTTGCGTCTGTGTATGAAGTATTCCTTTCATTTATGTGTGCTACCGTGCAGTATTCCTTGATCCAGTGTATGTAAAAGTACAGTATTTCTTGCATCGATGTGTATTCCCTACAGTATCCTGCAGTATTTCATCTCTTGGTATTGAATGTATCAAGGTGTGTTACTGTGCGGTATTTTGTGTATCAAAGTGTGTTGCTGTGCAGTTTTTTGTATATCAAAGTGTGTTACTATACAGTATTTTGTGTACCAAAGTGTGTCGCTGTGCAGTATTTTGTGTATCACAGTGTGTTGCTGCGCAGTATTTTGTGTATCACAGTTAGTTACTGTGCAGTATTTTGTGTATCACAGCGTGTTGCTGCGCAGTATTTTGTGTATCAAGGTGGTCTTACTGTACAGTAGTTTGTATATCAAAGTGTGTTACTGTGCAGAATTTCATGGTCACCGTGGGTTATACAAGTATCTGTATAAAAGTGTTACTGTGCAGTATTTTCTCCATGAAAAGCGTGTTACAGTGCAGTACTTCCTGTATATAGGTAGGTTACAGTGCTGTAACATATTATCTGTATTAAAGTGTATTACATTGCAGTATTTTCTGTATAAAAGTACGTTACAGTGTAGTATTTTCTTTATAAAAGTTTGTTGCAGTGCCGTGTTATCTTTATAAAAGTGTGTTGCAGTGCTGTGTTATCTTTATAAAAGTGTGTTGCAGTGCTGTGTTATCTTTATGAAAGTGTGTTACAGTGCTGTGTTATCTTTATGAAAGTGTGTTACAGTGCTGTGTTATCTTTATAAAAGTGTGTTGCAGTGCTGTGTTATCTTTATAAAAGTGTGTTGCAGTGCTGTGTTATCTTTATGAAAGTGTGTTACAGTGCTGTGTCATCTGTATATAAGCGTGTTACAGTGCAGTGTTTTCTTTATGTAAGTGTGTTACGATGCTGTATTGTCTTCATCAAAGTGTGTTGCAGGGCTGTATTATCTTTAAAATTGTGTGTTATAGTGCTGTATTATCTTCATCAAAGTGTGTGATAGTGTAGTGTTATCTGTATCATAGCGTGTCACAGTGCGGTATTTTCTTTATAGAAGTGTTACAGAGATGTATTATTTGTATCAAAGTGTATAACTTACAATGCATTTCTTCCCGTATCGATGTGTTCTGGTGAACCCGGTGCTATTCAGGGGTTCAATTTCCAGACTGGTGAAGCCGGCCTTGATGTCACTACATACCATGTTATCGAGAAATACACGTACTTTCTCCTATTTGTTTTAGTATCGTTTTAAAGTGTGTGCATCTGTTGTGTGTTTGTTTGTTTGCTTTTTACAAACGATAGTGTGTCTTTTGAAGGTGCACTGTTATATATGACGGTGTCCCGCATTCCCTTTGCGGTGTAGCTACCATGATCCTACTGTACAACAAGCAAGAGGTGTAGAACGTGCGTGGGTTCTATATATAGCTACACTATAGATTTATCTACTATACCATGGTATTTAAACTAGACAACATCTCAACAAAGTGAACTGAAGCAAAACTGGAACACGATGGAAAACAATCTGAGCGTCGTTCTTCCAAAATGTATTGTGGACTAGCTTAAAACAATGTCTGTCGTGATCACAGTGAAACGTGCTCGGTGGGGTCACTTGGTTGGGGGAATGGAGGAACCGGGTGTGTTGCTAACTGAACAACTAGGTCACGGAATATAAAGCACAAATACCAGTAACATATTATTGTAAACCAGTTCATACCTGTTCGTGTAAGGAAGGCAGTCCTTACCTGTAAGATTTTAGTATCCACTGTCACAGAGTGAAAGTTTCCAGGCATCAGATGGTGCTACTCTCTTAATGCAATCCGCCCCTCCCTCACATGGGACATGAGCTGTCTCCTATACCTGTTTAAGGGTTTTCTCTTACACAGTTCTATTACTGACGTCTGTAGCTGTCTACATGTTTGATCCGCGTCTCCAAATTGTTTTAATTGGTGACCTTGTTTTCGCGCACTTGTCCTCCATACTCATGTCAGGTCGTGTCTCTTGAACCCGGTCTCCATGTTGATGACAGTGAGTGTTCTGCCGACCGGGAAGTAGTATACACAGGAGTGTGTGCGGGTTGGTTGCCTACTCGCTGATACCTTGTCAGTGGGTACTGCACATAGTATGAGCGACAACACTTACTTCCTGACTGATAAGGGTAGGAGTCCTCACACATCCGCCGTCGGTGTAGTCGCGGTTTGTACAACACTGTATGTAGATATTAATTCAAACAGGAGGTATTGCGTTAGTCTCTCGTACAGACCCTGAAGCAAATATAACGAAGAAAGCTAAGACATGTCTAGAAAATGTGGCTAGTGTAGAAAATGAAGAAAGTCTCTGGGCTCCTTTTCATTTCATTTTAGTTTCTTTCACTATGAACGTTTATCAGTACTATTAGTTAATTTCAGAAACTAGTTGTTATTCTAGTATTGTGTCACAATGTATATATGTCATGTATGGCGTGATTAGTTAGTATCTGAAAGACTACGTTGTCAATTGTTTGTTATGAGTCACGTACGGCGTGATATAAATGCACTTACGTGATAGAAATATAGTGAATGCATGAAAGACAATGTGACTTGTCATTCGTTTCTTATATATCACGTACGACGTGATATAAACATAGATAAGAAGTGAAAGACTAAATAAAAATTATAGTCAATACCTGAAAAGCTACGCCACTTGTGACTTGTTTGCTAACATGATTTCTTTGAAAGGTTCAGCTAATGTGTCTGTCCTGTCACTGATAGATAACAGGCCCAACTGCTGACTCATGCACCCGTTTCATATGTGCAGAAATCATATAGTATCTGCGGGTTAAAATAACCTAAAATGGTCGTAACCGGTGACAAGATCCATCAGTGACTTGGTCGATTTATTGTACCTCGATGGCATAGAACATTGCCCATTTTATCCGTCACTGGGTTATCGTGTCCAGATGTGATATGTATAGCCTCCCGGATCTCAACAGCGAAACGAAGGCACTTTCCCTTGCCGTCGTGAAGTTGATTTAACATCAGTCAACAAAGAAATAGACTTACTTGAGAAAATGTACGTCAATACTTAGCTTAGTTCCCTGATTAGGTTGATAAGGGATCAGTTGAATCTACATGTACTTGCACAAACAAGAGATGACACATTTGTAAGTGTGTTAAGAACAGTAATACATTTCATACAATATTTTGATACAATACAGGGTCTGCAAAATGAGAGCGATGGGGGTAGACTAGTGGTTAAAGCGTTCGGCAGTCAGGTCAAAGCCCGGGTTCGATTCCTCACATGGGTACAGTGGATGAAGGCCATTTGCGGTGTCCCTCACCGTGATAATGCTGGAATATTGCTAAACGCGACGTAAAACTAAAATCACTCACTCTACATCATGAAGATATCCTCCAGCGTCAACACTCTGCTCGGTCATCCCAAAAGCATGCCAGTGACAGCATTCTGCAACACCACCCTATGTCGGCCACTTCATCTACACATGCATATGTTCCGACACAATCAGGAAAACTGTAAGTGTAAGCAATCTTGTAGCCTTACATTTCATCACAATGAGGTAGGTGATGGCATTAGGGTTTAATGACTTACTGTAAGTCACTGGACCGGTTGGTAGGCCTGGCCCGATTTGAAGATTTCTTTGTGATATCTGGTATCAGGATGTGTGACTTCATGAGACACGCGAACAATACTTTGATGATTGCGACGCCGTTTGTTAGCTTCGCCTGTCTGGATTAGTTGGTCAAAATTCTTGGAATCACATACTGAATATTAATAGTAATAATCCATTTGTAACTCGCAGTTCTCCATGCATAATGCATGCTCGAAGTGTTCAAAATCACACAGGATTAAAATACGATCATTTGATACACTTCACAATACCTGTTTTCTTATTTCTATTGTATCAAAGCAGAGGGGCAAAGTGCGTCTGTGGGCATTTTTTTACTGCAGTTTTTGCGACGCTTCTGTGTACATGCTAACATCGTGATCAAGCGAGTCGTCTTGATCTTATCAAGCAAGCATGTGTTCGTGACTAACTGGAGCTGCATCTTGATAGTGGTGTGAGCATCTACACCGACCTGTAGCGTCCTCTGCAGTAAAGAAGCTGGGAATCTCAGAACAGTTGTTTCTCTTCATAAAAGCTTCTGGGTGACACTTAAAACACAAACAACTCTTCCTTCGTACGTTTGTAGAAATAGAATTCTACATTTCCTCAGGTCCGTGTTGGAATTACACTCTTCGGAGAAAAAAAAAGAAACGCAAAATCCAAATATCAATGAAAATTTGATGTTGTTCAATGACGTGTTCAAGGACAAAAATACATGAATAACATTTTGTGGAGCAATGTATTGCTATCTGCTATCTTGTCCATATTTCATGAGAATAACAATCGTCACAGTCGTTACTGCTGTCTACCACATGGTGTTGAAGTCAGTACCTCGTATGACTACCTCCAGCTGCTACCACTGCCCGACACCTCCTGGGTACAGATCGAATCAGTCGTTGGATGTTTTGTTGTGGAATCCATTCGTCCTGCAGCATGTGGAACAGCTGTTGAAGATTCTGTGGTGGATTACGTCGTCGACGTACCCGTCTATCGATCTGATCCCAAAGGTGTCCGATTGGGTTTAGATCCGGGGATCTGGAGAGCCAGGGGAGGGTATTGATGTTGTTATTGGCCAGGTGGCACGTGCTGTGTGTGGCCTGGTGTTGTCCTGTTGGAAGAGCTGCCATTGACGGTCAACGAGGTGAAGGACGTGCGGACGGAGAATCTGGTCGATGTATCGATTGGCCGTCAGATTGCCTTGGACAAGCACAAGTTCCGATCTCCGATTGTATGAGATCCATCCCCACACCATAACACACTCTTCACCGAATCTGCCCACCTGTCTGATGCAGTTAGGAGCAAAACGTTCATGGCGTCGTCTGTAGACACAGTCTCTACCATCACGTCTCCTGAGAAGATATGGGGAATCATTCATAAACCATATGCGCCTCCAGTTTGCCAGGTTCAATAGCAGCACCGCGTTACACCATCTCACTCGTCGACGTCGATGTAGTCGTATCAAGGAGGGGGCAACTTTTGGACGTTTGACACGCATTTCTACTTCGCGGAGACGGTTCCTGATTGTCTGATTGGACACTCCTCGGGCTCCAAACTGTTCTTGTGCTGTGTCCCTGGCGGCACGGTGGCGGTCACGGAGGTGGGTTACCCGGATGTACCGATCTTGGGCAGGTGTGGTGATTCTAGGTTTGCAACCGTCCAATTGCCTGATTTCGATCGGCAGCGTTTGGACGTCCCATTTTCGTGTACAATACTTGCAAAGATCGTGGATGAAATTGTGAGATTCATTTGGGTCTTTCATAGTCACATGCTGTACTCATGCTTTGCACGTGAGAAACAATCATTGTGCCTGATAGTCGTGCTCCATGACGTCCACGCACACCATGACCATCCTGATTGATAAAACCGTTCAAAATCATTTTTGGTTGTGTTTGGTCAAGCGTAGTCTTCTAAAACATTCTAGAAACAATGTGCAACCCTAAAATATGTTTGAGTTTACATCTGTGTACAAAATTGTAGCATTTTTGAATTTCATTTTGCGTTTCTTTTTTTGAAGAGTGTACCTTCAGCAACCCGCGTTTATTGTACGTTGCGACTAGCAGTATAGTGGTCGGTTTCGGTGACTCGGTTGTCACATGTCATCGTATAACGCTTTGGGACGATCGACGCTCACGATGTTTTTCAGTGGATCGGCTTGTCAGATGGAATATTGCCGAGTTTGACGGTAACCAATAGGCAAATTGGTATTGCTCTTTTTTTACTTGTTTACACAGGTACCTCCCGGGAGTCTCCTCGTTCTGTTGGATAAGTAGGTTTGGGTTTGCTCCCCGTCTGCACCCTACAAGGTATCAATCAGTTTGGGGCTTGGCTTCAATGGATGAAATCAAGCACCGGTCGGCTCAGAGTGAGATTACTAAGTCTGAGGACCCGTGAAGGTCCGGGGTAGAACAGACCTTCAGCAACCCATGCTTGCCATAAAAGGCGACCAAGCTTGTCTTAAGAGGCGACTAACGGGATCGAGTGGTCAGGCTCGCTGCCTTGGTTGGCACATATCATCGGTTCCCAAGTACACAGATCGATGCTCATGCTGTTGATCATTGCATTGTCTGGTCCAGACTCGATTATTTACCGACCGCCGCCATATAGCTGGAATATTGCTGAGTGTGGCGTAAAACTAAATTCACTCACTCACTGACAAAATCTGAGTGAGGTGTTCTTGTTCAGTGGCTGCATGGTATTTCACTTACACCGATGTCTCAAACACAAACCAACCACCCTGGAACACCGCTATATACTCCTCGGCCTGAATAACGCAGGTGCGCAGGCTGGGATGCCAGATCAGTTTTACTTCTGGTACGTTTTGTTTCTGTGTGTATGTTTCTCATAATCATCAACTCTTTCTATGGAGACGTTTTGGGGACGAGCGGCCCAGTCGTCTTAGACGGCGCTATTCGCTGCCCAGAGTTGCGTCCCTTGGGAACGCCAGAGACCTCTGACACTTGGTTCTAATCCTGGCCCACACAAGACATGTTTGTAGGTTATATTACAGGGAAAGTGTGAAATCAGGGATTTCACGTAATCCATAAAAGAGTCACCGCAGTAAATTCATGTATTTAATAAAATTTCGAAGGATTTCGTGAAATTATAGTTTTTCATGGTTTTCCATTAAACACATTCAGTGAATATTTGAAATTAATGCTTGCAGAAAATATATTAAATCCCTGGGGTCACAAAGATTTCACTCGTTGCAGGGATTACTTGAAATCACTGGTTTCACACATTCACAGCATGTTGCTTTAATACCGCGTTTTGTCATCGTGACATTTCAGAAACGGAAACCGGTTCATCAACCGTTGTGGCTAAGCCAGCATAACCTGCACATTCAGCACGGACTCGCTCGACGAAGGAAGTCCTTGTTTACCAGTAGCGCCAACACAACAACATCACACAGTCATAGCTACATCACATAATGTCTATCAACACCACACAGTCGTAGCTACATCATACCGTCTCTATCAACATCACATCGCCACTATCAACATCACATTGTCTCTAGCAACATCACACAGTCGTAACTACATCACATCGTCTCTATCAACACCACATTGTCTCTATCAACATAACACAGTTTTAACTGCATCACATCACATCGTTTCTATTAACATCACATCGTCTCTATCAACATCACATCGTCTCTATCAACATCACATTGTCTCTATCACCATCGCACAGTCGTAAATACATCACATAATGTCTATCAACATCACAAATTCGTAGCTACATCACATAGTCTCTATCAACATTAAATAGTCGTAACTACATCAGCATCACACATTCGTAACGACACCAACATTACAGAGTCGTAACTATCTCATAGAATAGCTATATATCACACTCAACATCATGACATCGTCTTAACAGCGGCTCGACATTACTATCTGTGTCACAGAGTCAAAGTCACAGGTTCATCACTGCCTCTCAACTGAAACATATCGTCTGATGCACTGATCAGAATAGATTGCACACAGCGTTATATTAATTGCAGTGTCTATTAGAGACACTGAAATAATGATAACAGTAACTTTATAAGCGTAGCCCTTTGTACATCACATCTCTGTACTGAACTGCACGATATCGTCTCGTTATATACTCAGCGTATCAAACGCCATAAAACTTAGCAATAGCATGCACAGTCATGCTATATAGATATAATAGAATGTACATCCGGGGACCGAGGGTCACACTGTAAACGAGACTTTGACTCATGACGTTTTTCCGGTCCGAAGACAAGGCACAACGCTAAGACGCAGATAACTGAATATCCGTCTGTGGTGATTGTGGTTCGTGATGCCTCAGCGTTTCCTTGACTGTTTTTGAGCCTTGTGACACCAAATACGACAATACGCCATGGTAGTGTTCACTTGAAACCATGATAGATATGCATACGCTGACATACCCTCCTCAGGGAAAATGAGTGCATCAACCCCTGCACAACGCTACATGTTTAGAAATACATTTATCACGTATTACAAATGTTCTTTTGCTACTATTCACCAACATTTCGTTGCGCTCGCAGTATGCATATATTACAAATGCTCACATCAGCTCTTTGTTACCCGTGTAGGTGTAGGTCATCGAAAATAGGAAGTAATATTTTCTAGTTTGTAACATCACATTTCACTTTTTGTTCGTTTTCTTTGTGAGAAATGCGACTGACTGATCAATAGAATTTATCTATGATACTGTAGAGACGGATTAAAACGTTAGTCCGTTGACGTGTCATGCCCGACGTGGTGTAAGAAATTATACCCATTAATGTAAATAGCAGAGTCTAATCTCCATTTGTTTACTTTTGTATCGATTAGATCAGGACGGATGGGTTGATACAATCAAGTTATATGCAGATGCGAAATGTGGCCTTGAACCTCAAAATGCACTGTTTGAAACTAAACGAAGCGGTCGTAAAATGTGCCTAATCTTATAATCTCTTGTCAAATTGGTTCAATCCATCACTGTTACTTACAATCCATCACCGATTTGATATTTAAACGTCAAATCGTCAATGTTACAGTCATGTACAAATGAGTTACTAATCCTTCGAATATATATGCCCCTGAACGTGATTTTATGTGAGGTCACCTCCCCTGACTCTATTCAAGTCCCTTGCAATTGATTGGAACAGTATTGTGTCGTGCAGCGACTACTAGCAATGTCATAGAGCAAGAATTTACATGAAGAAATACTCTAACTCCATGACTTTAATGTTAATCTCACTACACCCAAAATACACTTAGTGATATATTATGTTAACAAGAGATTCTGTCTCTTAACTTAATTCAACTTTTAATTCTAACTGCAATTAGCTCTGGTCTAGTTTTATCGTTTTCGGGGCCGCATAAAGTCACTGCGATTTGTTTTAGTAAACCATGCACACAGATCTTGATGGCATTTCAACGCTTTGTTTTTATTCGTTAACAGCTGTAACTGAATTTTGCACTCATCTGCTTCTTTATTTTCTCAAGGAAGCTATAGCAAAGATCAGGTCTCCCTGTATATACTACTGCTATATCCGACTTTAATTTCTGTCTCCACCGGTGTGTAACCGTTCCCAGTCATGAGCCAAAGGTTATCACTCCTGTGTAACACTGTAGATCTAAGTACACAATCTGATGTGATTCTCTAATGGTTCAGAGCTGCTGTTCAATGGAGCAATGCTTTTAGTGGGGTGAGGGATAAGGAGCGTGTGTGTGCGTGCGTGCGTGCGTGCGTGCGTGCGTGCGTGCGCGTGTGGGTGTGTCTGTGTGTCTGTGTGTGTCTAGGTCTGGGTCTGCGTGTGTCAGCGTGTGTCTGCGTGCGCGCGTGTGTGTGTGTGTGTTGGGGTGTGTAACCCTTTAGTCCTCTTTTCTCAAAATGTATGCGACTCTGTACTAGTACCAATAGTCCAGATTTGAAACCTGTCTTTTTCTTCATATTTAGCTCAGTGTATCCCATTCTGCATATCTGTCAAGAGCTAATGTTTGTTTGTGTATGGACGAAACAACACTTATAAACGTGAATTATCATAGTTATCATACACGGACACTAGAGTCGGGCGTTGTCATAGTTCGGGGCGTATTTGCACAAAGCATGTACGACTGTACAACATTACAGTCTTAGAGTATGGAAGTTGCAAGCATCGTAAAGTTAAGATTACTTTGTGCAGATGGGCCCAAATAGAACGTTGAGTTAGCACTACTCCGCGGACGGAGTAAACGATATTTCTTTCTTCTTCATTAATGTTCCCACCTGCTGATCGGATGATGTATATGTTATTGGCTGATGACACTGTGAATAACACTTATGATGTTATATGGTATCGTACTAAGCAATGGACAGTGACTGCTGTCATTTCGACTGACCAATGAAGACATGTCGCCGTAAGGCTCTCGAGAAAATGTATAGCAAACTAACTCACCTGAAGAAGAGACTAGAATCTAGAATCTGTCTCGAAACGTTGTGACCTTGTATAATAAAGAAGTTGAACCATAAAGCACTTTTAGTTTGATTCCTCCAACTTCTAAATGCCTTTGAAACTACTTGAAACAATTTAAAATGTATAGCAGTTAAGGTGCTTACAACAGTACAACAGTACAACAGTACAACAGTACAGCACTATTGTCGGTTCCATGTCGCTTAATGGTAGCATTAACGTTTCATCAGCTAATGATTTGATGCCTGTCCTCACCAGCCTCTAAAACAAATCAACCCATACGGTCGTAATCCAGTCAGTCTTATCACAACTGACCTCGTCAAATTTTATGTCCTTGTCAGGCTAATGTACTGAAAAACGCTGTGCCAATTTTCATTCATTTAAAACATTACAATCAAAAATGTATTCCTGCAACTGACGAACATTAGTACATTTATAAACACTTTTCGGAATCAAAGGAAGTACTTATTGCTATTTCGATGTCATTTTTCTCAAGCCATTCATTTAAATTTGGGGTCGATAGATACAGTCTTCCTGGGAATAATTCCATTGTAATGTACCCGTTAAGATTCGGGTTAGAATTGATCTTCAGCAAACCATGCTTGTCCTAAGAGATCGGGAGTTCAGGGTGGCTGACTTCACATGTCATTGTATCCTAGAACGATGCTCATGTTGTTGATCACTGGAATGTCTGGCCCAGACTAGATCATTTACAGACCGAGGTAATATAGCTGGAATATGGCGGAGTGTGGCGTTAAACAAGAACCACACCACAGCAAACCAATCATTTTGACATATTGAGGACACGTGTAGGGCTGAATGCTTTCAGGTGTCCTCGATGTCTCCCTTTAATTTACAACCTGTTGTGCATGAATTGTCCCATCACAGCCTCTGGGGTTGCTTTGGTTGCTTAACCCCGCCCTCCAGGCTAAACTAGATGTGCACTGTGAAGGGATGAACATGTGAATAACTGGCGCTTACTGAACAAGAATAGCCGAAGGTTACAGGTGATTCCCTTTCACGCGCTGACAGTTTACTCCAGTCGGTTCTTTTCGGCCCTTAACTAAACAAAATGTACTTTATGGGCAAGACTCGAACTTTGAATCTAAAGCCCATGCAATCGAGGTTTACTACTTAACCTGCACGTCAATGCATGTGTTCTTAGCTGCTGAGGTACGTGCGTCGATTTCAGGTGACGTCTGTGTTCAATTAATGTTAGCGACAGAAAGTCATTTTCGTAGGTAAATGCCAGCGAATAAGCAGAGAACAATGTACGATTCTGAGTACTCAAAAACTGATGATACCATCTGTTCATCAAAATGTGAGGATTTTCTTCCCCACTAGTATATCCGTCTACAAAACATGCAAGGGAACGTCAAGTATTCTCTTGAAACAAAAACACACGTTGGAATATACACGTCAGAACAAGGAATGGTATTAAAAATTTTCTCGCTTTTGCATCAAATGTGGAATTTCTACATTTCTTTCATATAACAATTTTAAAATTTTATCAAGGCCTTGATTGTACACTGGTACAAAGCTCTTCACAATTTCGTGGGGCTCTAAATGGGTTTATTATACTCCACAAAAAATGTTGTGGAACTTCATTTTTAATTTACGATTGAAATAAATAGGATAATAATGAATTCTTTTAGATTGCACTTCCTTATGACCATGGTTGTTTGCACAGTAATCGCTTTTGAAAGATAACTGGTGTATTGCGTAAACTGTGTAGCCTGCGTAGGATTTTCATTTGCAAACAAGAAAAAAGACGGCTATAAACAAACACTAACAACTGTGTGATACAAGATGATTGTCAAAATTAATGGCCTACAGTGATTTATCGACCTTCTTGAAAACCGTCAAACAAAGCTAACAAATTTACTTCGTTCTGCACGTACACCCCTTGCCTTGTGTTTAGGGGTGGTGATAAAAAAAACTGATGCGTTCTTATCGTGTCTGTCTCTGAAAAGCTTGTTAACGCTCATACTTCCTATCCAGATTGAAAGTTTAGGCTCCCTTACTTTTTCAAAGAATACATTAGAGTGTACGTATTCAAGGATGAAATAATTCTGTTTGGAAAGAGCTAATTTTATGCCATTTAATCACGTGTCACGTCAGTCTAAGATGGCTCTTACTTCTTGACATCATACGACGCGGGCGACATATGTTTACAAAAAATAGTACCGTGAACATAAATGGAATATTCGGGATTATGTATATACATGGATAACTGTCACCTAAATGCCGTATCGTGATGGGCCGTTTACACTACAGAGTAACGTCACATGTGTCTATAAATAGAACATTTAAATCACAACACCTGCAAAAGAACTTCCTTCTTTGTCAACATCGGATAGTCTCTCATCTCTAACTGTCATGGTATCAAGATCAATCAAACATATTCATGAAAGTTAGGGTAGTTGTTTACGTGAATGAGGGAGCTACGTTCCCATAAGCTACAAGAAAAATGGACTATAATTATGTACATTATTTTTGCAAATGCAGTCACCCAATCAATCAAACAATGCTTTAATCGGCATGGAAGCAAAACCTCGTACAACAACTATACAATGTATGGTAGTAGAAATATACATAATTTTAAACATTTGACAAATACTTTCATTTTGCATGTGTTTGATAAATATACAGGCGCCGTGATTTATTCGGGGTCGTTGATGCTTATATACGTACACATACATTAGTCATACGTGTCTCTGCTAGCCATTTTGACCGAGCACCTTAAACACAGACAATACACGCACACGCACACGCACACGCACACGCACACGCACACGCATTGTGTGTTTGTCAACCACAACAATTCCCTAAAACAGTTTTCATGTTCTGTGAAACCTTTAAATTCTCTGTATTTTTACAAGATAACAAAATTTTGCATCCTCAACTATCTCAAACTATATAAATCGGCAACAAATATTTAAAGTTCAAGTTTTATACCACGCTTCTGTTTCATTAGAATATGATGGTATTCACTCCAACTTCTACTCATTCATCAAATTATTAAATAAACCGTATGGGTGTTTCATTCTGAATTTACCAAAAAAAGTGATAATGTGTAGCTAGCTGAGAAAATTTGATGCAGCCATATCTAGATTTTCCTATAAACTTGTCCTATTTTACATTAAGTTGTAAGGATTTCTAAGTCGAAGTTGACGTCCTTTCAGTGAAAACAGTTGAAAATGGAATAAATCAGAATCGCTTTTCTCTTCTGAGTCATGACCAACACTATTTTCTTACAAAATATTTGAATATCAAACATGTTTTGTTTTTGTTCGTAAAATGAAAGCTGCCAGACAACTAGATTTAGCACTGCAAACGTCATGTCAAAGGTGACATAATGTGAGTTATGAAGAAGCAATAATTCAACCGTGACGTAGTGGTGTGAGAGCCTCGAGCCCCTCCCTGCATCTCACTAGCAGACAGCTTGGCGGATGTTTAGTAGCAGATCCGATCCCTATGACGTCATCATGTGGAAATGTACGAATGTCTGCACCAATGCTTACTAGTACAGTATGTCTAGACGTATCGCCTCGGTGATAAAGGCAGATCCTACGCGTGTGTTTCATTTTGAAGATTGAAGAGAAAAACTGGGTTTGACAAACTCGTCGTAAGTCGTGAAAAGACACACCATGTCGTTTTCTCCTCTGTTATTTAAGGCTAGAGGAACGGTAAAACGTCTTTATTTAACTGCAACACTGAAAGTAACATATTTACCAAACCTTGCTAAAACCAATAATAATATTAATAATGCACATTTATAACGTGCCTTTCCACGCCCTTAGGTATGCTCAAAGCGCTACAGAAAAGAATAAAAATATGTACAAAGATGAAGATGAGTGACATTATGTGAAGTATGCTGAAAAAAGGGGTTTTCAGTTATGCTTTAAAACTATCAAAACTTTCAGAGCCTTTGATGTCACATGGAAGAGCATTCCAGAGGACTGGTGCTGTGTAGGAGAAGTGTAGGTGTCCGAAAGATTTCAGTTTGTAGGAGGGTATCACATGAAGATTCTGAGAGTTGGAATGGAGACTGCGGGCTGGTACATATGGGTGAAGCAGGTCAGAGAGGTAGGAAGGGGTAACGCCATAAAGACATTTGTACGTCAAACAGAGTATCTTGAAATCGATTCTTGCCTAGACTGGAAGCCAATGGAGTTCTATAAGGACAGGAGTGATGTGGGCACGTTTGGAAATTCTGCTGATAAAGCGAGCAGAGGTGTTTTGAATCCTCTGCAGTTTTTCTATCAGATTGGAGTTGATGCTAGAAAGAACACTGTTACAATAGTCGAGCCTGGGTGCTACTAGAGCTCGAACAAGGGCTTGAGTTGCTGCAGAAGTCAGGTACTGGCGAATGTTGCTGATCAACCCGGGATGGAAGAAGCATGCTTTGTTCACTTGGTTAACATGGGCATTGAACGTCAAAGAAGAGTCAGTGTGAACGCCAAGATTCCTCACAACATCTGATGGACAGATATCCGCATCTGCATCTTTGAGGGTGACAACATCCACCTTGCTTAGGTGTTGTCTTGTACCCACAAGGAGAGCTTCGGTTTTCGTGTCGTTCACCTTGAACATAATTGTAGTCATCCGCGACTTTATGTCTAGTGGACAGTCACCAAAGCGTTGAAGGGACTCATTCAACTCTGATGGGTGAAACGTTTCCAGAATCTGAGTGTCGTCAGCATAATCATGGTGAGACATACCGTGATCACTGACAGTGTTTCCAACATGCCCTGTGTACAGCACAAACAGAACCGGACCAAGAACCGATCCTTGGGACACTCCACATGAGACTGCAACAGCTAGAGAGTACTCTCTGCCCACAAGGACCGATTGATGTCGATCTGTCAGATAAAACTCTAATACACCTGTCAGTTGTAATTCGATGTAACTGGTCACCTTGAAACTTAATGTCAAATAATGGTCATCAAGTCATTTATAATACGTCACCCCTAAGCTGACATGTTTGATCCTTAAAACATTGTTTTATGTGATGCTTGAAGCGGATTGACACACACTTGTTTTTTTCAGCCCGAATTGTTCTGTCTTTCATAAAAGATTGACACTGTTTTACATGATGCTAGAAGCGGATTTCATCACACACACTGTTTCTGAACCCTAGATGCCTTTTTGGTTTTTTTGGGTTTTTTTTATTATTATTTTGTTTCGGTAAAGAATGGCGTTACGTGAGAAAGGAAGAGTACTGCCACCTGTAATGGGTTTTGTTTCGAAGCAGCAGGTTAGTGATTTATATGTAACCGATAACCAATCAATTTCAGGAGTCATGACTGGTTGGTGTCTTACATAATAATGGTTGTTTACAAACTGGAACTGCAACAGTAGTTCACGAAATCTTTGATTCAGGAAGACTCCCGATGGCTCCACAACATCCACCAACACAACAAGAGAGCATGAGTTGGTTAAAATGCCTGAACTCACTGTTTTGGTCATAAAGGTGTGGATTGTTGCCATCAATCAACCACTGAGTGCTTGTCTTCTTCGACTCTGCCAAGATATACTCAACCATACCAGCTAACACTCACTGTCAGACAAAAATACGTGAGAATTCTCCTTGAGAAAGTATAACATTATTTACACATTATAGCTTTTAGAATTGTCCATCAGTATTCGCATATTGTTGTTAGACCAGTGCTCAGACTTTGATTTCAGACTGGTTTCAGAGCAAGCTTTCAGGCACTGTGTCTAACTAAAGCAAGACAGCTGGCATCAGTCAGTTTTAAAGACCATATGGAGATTTCTTTCCGTCATGACTCAACATTGGAGGTATATAATTTATGGTATTTAGTTTCTCAGAAAGTGAGTGAGTAAACTAGGATTAATGAAACCGGGATAGTACACTGAATTGATAGTACACTGATAGTACACTGAGTCCCGCCTTCGTTGTGACAATCTCCCCTCTGAACATCCATGCTGTGATCTCTCATTTATATTGAGAAGAAATTACTGTGAAATCAGGACGGGTTTTGTGGTAACGTCACCTTCATGATTACCAGGTTTGCATTGATGAAAAAGATTATATAGTCAAACATATTTCACTTCAAAGCTCTTGGTGGTTAAAAAAAACACCCCAAATTGATGAGTTGTGAGTTGAGTGAATGTGGTTTCGTCTTTCTAGCACATTTATTGCATCATCAAGGCTCAGGACACCAAGTAGCGTCCATGTTGAAAATGGACCCGGATATTTGGAGCAACTCGCAAGTGCTTTAATTACTAGACCATGACTGTCCTAAGACAGCATAGTTACGGTATGATATATGAGCTACGGACTGATTGTGCTTTGGCGTGTCTGTTGTTTAAGGTCGCACTGCATCAGAAATATTGCCACATGGCGTCTGCCTATAATATCCGAGTCTGGACAAGTTAGTGATTGATAATCTGAGCACCGTCTCACACCACAGGGATAACATTGATTGAGACTGATCTTTAATCCCTCTGTCTCCTCTGAAGACACCCATACCTTGATAAAGATCAGTTCAAACTAAGACACCCTACGTTTTTTTTATTCCTACATTCATAAAGTATAGAAAGAAACAGCGAGTTGAACCAATGCATATATAGCAAGGATTTCACCTGTCTGAAACCTGTTTGAAAAAAGGCAAAGTGTGAAGCAAAACGGATTTATCTGTCACCCTACTCATAAGTGCCACCTGAGCGGGCATTAATATTTCTTCTACCGGCTGACTACATATTTCTTAGCTGTTGAACATTTTTTTAAACTTTGATTTTCATCCCACTGGATGAAATGCATTTCACAATGGAAATGGTTTTTTTTATTTTTTGTCTGATAACTCACGCGGCCGATAAATCTTTAGGCCGTTTGAATTAACACACATACTTAAAACACGTTAACTTTTAATCTTATTAGGATTACCATCCTAAAAAAGTAATGAAAAGAGTGTTTCATTGAGAAGGGATTAAACCAAAACCAATGTGTTGTTTTTTTTCAAACCCGTAGTCTCTAATATACATAGAGCTGAAGATGTTTTTCAACATTGGTATTTTTAAAAAATATATACAGCAGCTAATCCTCATAACAACTCAAAAGATAAAATGGTCTACCACCCCTATCTGTATCGGATTAAAAGAATAATGAAGAAGTCGAAATTCATAAGTCACTGTGTTATGTTACAGTGATATTCATTACATAACTATTCCAGGTGTATTACGGACAGTCGTATGCTACATTTACACCTAAGCTACATTTAGACATTTAGTTCTCCAACAACTATATAGCTTTTCCTGCATATTCTGATCCAAGGCTTTGGAGAATCTTCTGGGTTTTTTCTTACATTTTTAGGGCAGCTCACTCTTGCATCGCATTATATCTAAAGTGGACCAGCAATTGTGTGAAGATTATTCTTACCTTAGAAACCTTTAACTATTGTTACAGTGAGATTTTAACCTCATTGCCTTTTTTGCTATAATAATAGACTGCTTTTGGTATGACACTGATGTCTAATTTGTATATGTTGCACAGACATAGTTTTTTTCCATTGCTGTCCGACTATGCTGGTCGTAAGAGGCGACTAACGGAATCGGGTGGTCAGACTCGCTGACTTGGCTGACACTTGTCATCGGTTTCCAACTGCGCAGATCGATGCTTATGCTGTTGATCACTAGATTCTCTGGTCAAGACTCGATTATTTACAGAGCGCTACCATATAGCTGGAATATTGCTGTGTGGCATAAAACTAAACTCACAACTATTCAGGGAATGGTCATCGAAATCCATCACACCAGTTCTGTCTAGGATGTTAGCGATGTACCTTTGTCCATTCAGATTTTGTCTGAATGTGGCGTAAAACTAAACTCACTCATTCACTCCTTTGCAGTGATTGGTACTGATCTCTAACCTTTGTTGGGTTTAGAACACAAATATTTATTGCATACAATGTAGAGTAGAGTTTAGAATAAAATTATTTATCTTTTTACAATGCTTTGTTGGTTTCACACCAGATTCTTTTGCCGAGTGGTTCCTGATTAACACGGAGTAATGTGTTCTTACTGACACAATGACACTAACTTCCACAATGCAGGATATATGTAACATGCAGCTTGTGAGTCGAAGGCGCCCAAATTATGAACCTTTCGGTTTTTCAGTGCGATATTTGCGCCCATATATGTCACGAAAGCGTTAAAATCACGGCACTAAATAGTTGTGCTGACAACTTAAAAGAAAATTAAGTGCTTATAAATCTTGTATTACAGATATAAAATAAAGCTGAAATGGAGCACTATCTAACCCAACCCACATATCCACCAAGCACTTAACACGATTAATCAAATTTGGCAGGCATTAGATAGTGACAATGAAACTTGATGACCTTGCGCATACATCAAGTTTTGTCAGTACAACAAAGCCACATTCAATGTTTTTGCACATATAAGTACCTATATGCGTTCTAAACCAACGCTTTATAGACAAATTCGACGTATGCTTGAAGACTAATCCGATCTATAAATAGAAATACTATCCAAAATATGTTTGCATGTCAAAAAGTAAATTGCCCGTGTTAGAAAATAACGATATATCTACTGAAAGAAGTTGTATTCTATAAACACGAGCCAGGTGTTTCACCAATGGCATCCATCACAAACACGCGCATAGACAAGCTAGCTGATTATCTAAAAGAAACCGGACACAAAATGGACATGCCATCTACATGGCTGCCACATGTTATACCAAGACCTTGAATGGTTTTAACCTGAACAACCCTTGACTGTGATTCGTATAACGCTGTTGAAATCGTGGTAGAAAGAGAATGCTCGACTGAACCTCAGAAATATTGAAAATATTTTTAATGTGTACACCAAAATCTAGAACTTCAGGAATATTGTTCGACGTAAAGGGTCTTGAGGGTCATGAATTTTGACTGTTATCGTTCTTATGATACACTCTTGTGATTTCCTTCACTATACAATTTTCAGGTCAATATTTCTGCTAGGTATTATTGCACATTAGCACATCAGTTGCCTGAAGGTGGTGTTTTAAAGGGTGATGCACACTTGAAAGTTTCTACCTGGATTTATCCAACAGGAATTGCATACTTGACATTGTAGTTCTCTGTGTGTGTAAAGGGTCATGTTTGTTTCATATTGTCTATCTATGTATGTCTGAGGAGTCGTGTTCACTTGATATTGTCTATCTATGCATGTCTGAGGAGTCGTGTTCACTTGATATTGTCTATCTATGTATGTCTAACGGGTCATGTTCACTTGATGTTGTCTATCTATGTATGTCTAACGGGTCATGTTCACTTGATATTGTCTATGTATGTCTAACGGGTCATGTTCACTTGATGTTGTCTATGTATGTCTAACGGGTCATGTTCACTTGATATTGTCTATCTATGTATGTCGGACATACCTGATATTCTCTATCTACGTCTGTCTAACGGGTCGGACATACTTGGTATTGTCTATCTGTCTTTGTCTAAAGGGTGGTGTACATTTCATATTATTTTTTTTTAATTTTTTTTTTGTTATCCATTCAACTCAGTAGACAGATACACAAATAAATGATGCAACAGCACAAGTACATAATAAGACAAAAGTTCATATGGATAAAAGTTATACATACTGGATATATGGCAGCAGTGGTGACCATTTTCTGTCAAATGGTAACATTTTATTATCCTTAGTAGCAATAAACTTTTCAGTTTTGAAAATATCACCCAGTATTTTTAGAAATGCATCCAGTGATAACTTGGTGTTTTTAATACTTGATACATGAATGTATTTTTTACCAGCAAGAAGTATATGGTTCATTAAGTCAGTATTATTTCCACCAGTTAAGACTGTATATTTTGCCAGGGTAAATGTTTCTGTTGTCTTATTGTCAATATATTCTTTCAGTTTCAACCAGAATGTTTTCACACATTCACATTCCCAATAAATATGTATCAAATTTTCAGACACTAAGTTACAAAAAGAGCAAAGTTCATCATCAACTAATTTCATTTTCAGTAATTCTTTTTTTGTGTATATAATATTATGAATAAATTTAAATTGAAAGTCAATCAATTTAGTATCTTTTGTGCATCTTCTATAATCTTTAAAAATATATTCCCATGGGATTACAGTGTGAAAGAGTTGTTGCCATTTTTCACATGTAGAAGGGAAAGTTTCAGTACTTATAAGCTTATCATAGAAATATCTTGACCTCTTTGGTGCTGAAAGTAAACATATCAGTGGTGTGCTGAGATAGTGATTATGAACAATCAATAGATTATTTCTAATAGTATCTTTCCATTTTCTTGGTATATTTGAAAGAACCTGGTAGTAATCAAGAACTGTGCCTTTGATTTTGTAAGTTTTCTTAAGTTCATTAAATGACAAAATACCTTGATCATTACACAAGTCTCTTATAGAGTGAATACCCTTAAAATACCAATGTCTTATAATAAAATTACTATTTTGGAATTGATGGTTGAACCAAAGGGGTTCAGATAAGATTTGATTAATATCTGTAAAATCAGTTTTATGTGTTCTATAAAATATTCCCCATGCTGCCAACACATCTTTCCAATAGGGATTAATTATTTTCACATAATTTTCAATGTTGGCTCCAAGCAGAAATATATCCTTGAATGGAAAGGTACTAGGGCTAGTGTTTTTATTTTGGAGATATTTATTTAATACTGACAGTTTTAATGAGTTAATGAATACCTCTACATTAACCATTCTTAGTCCCCCTTCTTCATATTTTCTAATAAGTGTTGTTCGCTTTATCTTATCGCGCTTATCATTCCAGATGAATTTATAGAATATATTGTTTAATTTATCAATGGATTCCTTTGGAGGATTTGGGAGTGAAGTGAATATATGCACTAATGATGAGAGTGCTAAAGTTTTAATAACCGTTATTTTCCCTATTAATGTCAAATTTCTTTTTCTCCAATTCCCAAGAGTTCTATTAATAATTTCTAGTCTTTTTCTTGTATTAATTACCCAAAGGTTATTCAACTCTGGATTAAGCTTTATTCCTAGTACATCAAAATCCCCACTGTGCCAATCAAGCTTAAGATCCTGACATAACATCATGTTACTACCTGCCATTGAGCCTATCCATATTGCTTTAGTCTTTATGGATGCTTTAGTTTATTCTTAAACCAGACATTTTGTAGAAATTATTGAGGGTGTCAATTGCTATGCTTAAGCTTTCTTCACATCCATCAAGAAATAATTCAGTATCATCTGCATATTGCCCAATTTTATGTTCAGTATTATTCAACGTCATTACATTTCATATTAGCTATCTATGTGTGTCTAGAGTGTCGTGCTAACATGATATTGTTTATCTATATGTGTGTAAAGGGTGGTTTACATTTCATATGAGCTATCTATGTGTGTCTAAAGCGTCGTGCTCACTTCATACTGTCTGTCTGTGTATGTCTAATAAGTCGTGCCTATTTGATATTGTCTATCTATGTGTGTCTAAAAGAGTCGTACTAACTTGATATTGTCTATCTATGTATGTCTAAAGGGTCGTGCTAACTTGATATTGTCTATCGTGTGTGTCTAACGGGTCATGCTCAGTTGATATTGTCTATCTATGTGTGTTTAAAGAGTCCTGCTAACTTGATATTGTCTATCTATGTATGTCTAAAGGCACCTGCTCACTTGATCTTGTCTGTCATGCGTGTCTAACGGTTCGTGCTAACTTGATGTTTTCTATCTATGTGTGTTTAAAGAGTCGTACTTACTTGATATTGTCTATCTATGCGTATCTAAAGGGTCGTGCTAACTTGATATAGTCTATCTTTGTGTCTAAAGAATGGTGTTATTTGATAATGTCTATGTGTGTCTAAAGGGTCGTGCCTATTTGATATTGTCTATCTATGTATGGCTAAAGGATCGTGTTCACTTGACACTGTCTATCTATGTATGTCTAAAGCGTCGTGCTAACTTGATCTTGTCTATCATGTGTGTCTAACGGGTCATGCTCAGTTGATATTGTCTATCTATGTGTGTTTAAAGAGTCCTGCTAACTTGATATTGTCTATCTATGTACATGTATGTCTAAAGGTACCTGCTCACTTGATCTTGTCTATCATGCGTGTCTAACGGTTCGTGCTAACTTGATGTTTTCTATCTATGTGTGTTTAAAGAGTCGTGCTTACTTGATATCGTCTATCTATGCGTATCTAAAGGGTCGTGCTAACTTGATATAGTCTATCTTTGTGTGCCTAAAGAATGGTGTTATTTGATAATGTCTATCTATGTGTGTCTAAAGGGTCGTGCCTATTTGATATTGTCTATCTATGTATGGCTAAAGGATCGTGTTCACTTGATATTGTCTATCTATGTATGGCTAAAGGATCGTGTTCACTTGATATTGTCTATCTATGTATGTCTAAAGCGTCGTGCTAACTTGATCTTGTCTATCATGCGTGTCTAAAGGATCGTGGTAACTTGATATTGTCTATCTATGTGTGTCTAACGGGTCGTGCTAACTTGATATTGTCTATTAATGTGTGTCTCTAAAGGGTCGTGCTTATTTATATTGTTTATCTACTATACCTCCTAACTGTTTTCTATTTGTTTGTAACTGGCGATGTCTATCCATGTCCGTGTAAGTTTTTGTCTCTGTTATGATCTGTTTAACCGTTGGTGTCTATTAGCAGTTGTGTGCCTGCCCTGTTCCGTTTTAGTGTTGGTACGTGTTACCGTTGGTATTGTCAGTACTGTTTAACTGTGACGCGTCGGTTGTTTCAAAACGCATTAGTGGTCAGCACATCTCACCTTTTGCGTCATCTGGGGACACCACGCACCTGTAATCAAGGCACACTACCCATTGCATGAACATTTATAAAATATAGAGCTGTGTTAATCGTGACAACGTGGACAGTGAGTGATGAGCTAATGATGGAATAGATCATCATTGTCTTCGCAGAACTCCTAGCTAATCGCCTGACAGGTAGATATCGTCACGTGCCAGGAAGGCAGGCAAAGTAGGAGTGTTTTGTCCTTATCGAGACGCCAAGCCTCGTCAGTGTTGCAGGAGCAGTGCACATCTCCAGATACGACATGCGATCCACTGCCTTTTGGTTGTGTGTAGCGGCCATCGTGTCTGTCAGAGACGCTACAGGTGAGTTCATCTTAACTTTCCAACATTTATATTTGTGAGTATCGAGTTTAAAATTAATATTATATACTTGGAGCGACTCCATATTAGATCCGGGATTACCACAATGAACACTTTCTCTGCAGTGCGGGGGAATTTCAATACGCCTGGGGAAAGGTGGCGGGGTTAGATATTTTGACACTAACAGTTAAACTTCGCAAGATGAATTTGCATGTCATCGCTGGAATTTAAGACGAACAATGTTCACACGATCTGTTTAAAATAGAAGAGGTGTCGTTGACTGTTAAACCATGTCTTCGATTTGAGTCTAATCTTTGGTTTGTCTAAATGCTTACTGTGGATTGGAGAACTTTGTCTATAGTCAAACTGTATATATACTTTTGGTCAAGAGACCCTTTGTTGATCGGTGTGTGTATTTTATGTCATTTTCAAGATCAATAAGGGTAAGATACTATCTGAATGGCAGCTCTCTTAGTTTACTTTCCAATCTTGGTACTTACCAATTTCTGAAAGTCACACTCAGATAAAGAAATTAGAACATGACTGAATTGAATTTAACACATGCCATATTTGGGATTGCATTTCCTCAGTAAAGTACAGATCCTCGTACTTTTGTTGGATTGTGTCCCATTCGGGATTCGACTCAACACCCTCAGAGTCAGCACATAAAGTCACATCCGTACCCTACACATCTACCACGGCTTCCACAAAATGCCAACTGTCTAGTTTTATATGTACCATGGCTCAGGTTTCATCTGATTCTCAACATCATAAGCTACAATTGAATGTTTTGAGTCCAAATCCGAGGGACACACCGATGACCGTTAGTAAATTTACACTACATTGTGTACAAGTGCAAGACGTCGGTTAAGTTGGTAGGGCAGCTGTAGATGATGCCGTCAAGATAGTCAGCTGTAGATGATTCTGTCAAGGTAACTGGACCTGAGAATACTGTCGAGATCATCTGTTCCGGGGATGCTGTTACTGTGATCGGGTTCAGAGTATAATGTTCAAATCACAGGGCCTGGAGGATACTGCTAAGATAGTCGTGTTGAGAGGATACTGTCAAGGTTCTCGCTGTAGAGGAACGCATCTACTGATGATGTCAAGGTGGTCAGACCGAGATGATAATGTCAAAGTTAGCGGATCGGCATCATATTGTCAAGATGATCAGCCATAGGAGATGCAGCCAATCGTGGTCACGTGAGGAGAGTAATGTCAACATGTTCAAACCAAAACAACAATGCCAAAGTGGTCTGACGACGATAATAATGTCAAGGTGGCTAGATCACGAGGATAATCTCAAGGTCAAGATGATACTGTCAGCTGCAAGAGGATATCGTTATGGTTTTACGATGTGGGTCATTCTACCAACAGGAACTTCATGTATCTCGAAACACCTATGCTCCACCATAAGTATCGCACAAATAGTGTTTGTTTCCATAAGGCTGATAAAAATAAATAAATGTTCCTCGGGCACATTTTTTTTAAAGAAAGACGGTAACGAGGGAGGAACACCTTTTTATGTTTTTTTTCTCTCAGAAATACAGCTAGGAAACATTAGCACGTGTTAATGAGATGTAGATTCAGTTAAATTCGATCTTACAGACGTTCATTCTTATAGTGGACCAATGGATAATTAAGACGCGGCAAAGTCAAAATTATGATTTATTTAAATGGAAATATATAAACTTGTTACGCGCCCAAAAAAGTGACGCGTCGTTGCCCGAGAAACATTTCACTTTTTCTATTTAGCCTAAGTAGTATACGCAGTGCATTTCCTCATGAAGGTATTGTACAAACGAAAATGTGCAATCTGATGTCCCCACTAGAGATATTGTTTAAACTGTAATTCTCCATCTACATAATGTAAAGTGTGATTTTTTCTTTAGAGCTATTGTACAAAAAATGTAACAGAATGTACGTAGAATGCAAACTGCATTCCTGAAGACAGATAAATCTTCACGTAAGTAATGCACATACTGTGCTCCATAGATAGTGTACTGTGCTATTCAATGTAGATTGTATTCTACCACTTCAGTATTGTACAGAGCCTCGTTTCACAAAGCTCTCGCAGGCCTTCGTTCGTACCTTCTGTGTTACGGTATAGAGGTGACGATGCTACAAGTGTTACGAGATGTTAGCCTTACGAGAGATTTGTGAAACTGGACCTAGACTTCCACGTGACAGGTGCGCCAAATGCGTTTCTTTAAACGTGTAAAGTGTAAACATATTTCTTCCATAGAATTATTTCTTGAAATGTGATTAGAAAACAGGTATTGTGTAAGATGTGTTTATTAACAGAAGTAAAAAGAATAAAAAGAAATCTCGTTAATGTTATTTGTTCTAATGGTAACGCATAAACTTTGCTCCTCTATAAAATGAATGGAATTAAAATTGACAAAACATGATAAGTGAAGGTTCCTTCATTTAGCCCAAGTACAGAATGCTGTCATGAATAAGTGCAGTGCACAATATGCGTCCCTTCATATTGACCAGTCATTCATTAAAGTTTCTCCTTAAACTTCTCTTTTTCATCCCCCGTCTTACATATTATCGACAGATAACAAATATAACAAATGTTTGCAGCCAGTCCTCAAGAGCCTCAGTTTATGAAAACATAACCCACTGACTTGTCAGTATTACAGACATACGAATGGTGTATAGGTTTTTCTATATATAACAATGATTTTAAAAGTCAGGTTGATGGATGGGACATTTTCTAACAAGGTAAAACAGAAAGAAAGAGAATGTCTCTATCAATCAAATGATGCTTTTGTGTGGCGACTATGTGACGTGATCATGGAGTATTCTTAGACTCTACTGGCCGATGTTATGAAACGTCAGTTCAGGGATGAGTGTTGCGAGCTCGAAAGGGGTCTAGGGGTCACTGGGTGACATGTACATATGTGACCTGGGGTCCAGCCCTGGGGCACGCGCGGCACATGTCAGTCATACACTGAGGTGTTACCACCAACTATTCCATTGTCACATTGGCCTGTGATCAGTACGTGAAACTCGGACACGGCAATTATTCTTTGTTCATGAGACAGATATGGACGTATCTGTATTCGCAGTAATTATGGACAATTTGTCAGCTATATGTCACACCTTCGCCGGTCCTTACGTCTCCTGAAAGTGGTATTTGATGATGATATGTGGCAGTCCAATCAACTCTGGCGTTTGTTGCCTTAAGACTATCTACAGGTAGTTCATTGTGTGCTTCTCATTTAGCTTCGGGTACGTTGAACTAAGTAGTAGATCTACTGAAAATATAGTGTATAAAACTAGTATTCGTAATTGGGTAATGAAATGTTCTGTACCAGTGTATCAATGATGTGTAAATTATAAAGTATGAAGTTTGCTTAACATGCACGACGGTTTACGCAGTTAGGATCCCATGACGCGCTTAACCAAGTCAGCGAGTCAGCGATCCCGATAGTCGCCGCATGGGTTGCGGGAGACCAGTTCTAACCCGGATCTTCATGAGTAAGTTCAAAATACCATCGTGTGGTTAAACGATCGGTCACCAAACCAGTCACGCTCATTTGTGTTTGAAAGGACAGACTGGTAGAAATTGTATTAATAAACCATAAACCTATTTACACAAACACATAATCTTTTAAACTGAGATAACAGTACACAAGCCGTTCCTTGTGGAACTAGGTTTGAGTGGGGACTGCGTCTGTACAATGAAGCAGACATTATTTAGGCTTGCTTTGATAATATGTCAATGCAAGGCTTTAGACTACCTCATAACTAGAGGTTTAGGCAGTTTCAACTTTTATGTCATTGTTAGACAAAACGGGGAATTGGGACATCAGACTAAACATAATATTCGTCAGAAAAATTGCAGAAAATCACTTACCCCTCAAAGAGCCTAAATCTAAGGAGACGATTATTGATTTCAGAACACGTACGCATTTGCATTCACCAGTCACAGTACATGGTACAGATGCTGAAATTTTCAAGAACTACAAATATCGTGGGACAATCATTGATAACAAGTTGAACTGGAATAATAATACAGATGCTTTATACTACAAGGTTCAACAATGTTTATATTTCTTGAAGAAACATCGCTCTTTCAATGTTGACAAACGCTATTCTTTCACTGTTTTATCGTAGTTTCATTCAGAATGTCTTAACCTTCTCAGTCCAGTGCTGATAAAATAAAACAGTAAAATCGCAAAAGTAGATATAAAATTGTCGTTATATTAATCAATATGTTTTTAATCTGTGTTCAATAATTTTACAGTACATTTACCTGCGAGAAACACTCTTTAATTTGTCTTTTTTATCATTACTCATGGAAAAATTTAAGGGAACGCATGAAATAGCTGTGACGTTTAGTCTTTGAATCAGTAAGAGAAAAGTTCATACAGATGAAAAGACTTATGTCAAGTGATGAAAATCAATATCGTGTGAGTCCCCCATGTCTCTGGAGAACTGCTTGGCATCGTCGTGGCATGCTGCGAATGAGTGTACGGATGGTACCAATCGGAATTCTACGCCATTCTTCCCGGAGAGCCACGAAAAGTTCATCCAAATTGTTGGTTTGAACAGGTCTGTCCCGAACATTGCGCCCAAGAACATCCCAAAGATGTTAAGGTCAGGACTTTAAGCCGGCCATTGCAACACCCGGACACCTGCAATCCTCAGTCTGGGCCGACAAACATGAGCGATGTGAGGGCGTGCATTGTCATGCTGGAACTCGAACATTCGACCTGCTGCACGCGCAAAGAGGATTACAATCGGGTTCAAGATCTCATCACGATATCGTACACCTGTTATTCCGCCATCAACACGCACAAGATCTGTTTTGTGGTTAAAGGTAAACCCGCCCCACACCATAACAGAGCCCCCTCCATAACGATCATGCTGTTTGATGGTGGAGGCAATGTGACGTTCCCAAACGCGTCTCCAAACTCGAATTCGCCCGTCATTATGGTCTAGTGTGTACCTGCTCTAAACATGGTGTTTCTCCATTGACGTACGGTTCTTCCTCCATGGTTGATTCCAACCGATGGACGGCGGCTTCTTGGACCAGCCGATTTAAGACGATTACGCACTGTACTTGAACAAATTCTGACGTTTGTTCTTCGCCTGAATTCCGTATTGATTTTGGAGTAGGATTTGAACCTGCCTCGCAGAGCAATAAGGCATAGGGTCCGGTCATTCCGTGGGGTGGATTTCTGTTTCCCTCCCCGACCACGCCTCATGTTTGACGTCACCAGTCGCTCTATAGAGATTCCAAAGTCTGGATATCACGCCAACAGACTTGTGAAAAGTTGTTGCAACCTGTCATAATGAGCTTCCACCATTAACCCTGCCAATTGCCTCCCATTTCTGTGCCAAACGTACTGTCTCGCCATGTTAACAATGTTTTTAACCGTTGTGTTTGACAGTGCACATAGATGTAACGTGTAAATCTAAGTGCATGTAACTTCAGGAGCATGTAGTGCACGTGCATGGAAAGCAGCATGGTGAGTTTGAGTGAACTGCTCATCAGGAAAACGATAATACACGGCGCTGAAGTTAGTTAACAGAAAATTTGAATTGCCATAAGAAACATGCGTTCCCTTAATTTTTTCCATGAGAATATATTAATATGTGTGCACGGTGGTGATGTAAAGCAAATTCCCTTTAGATAATAAAGGTTTCTTCTTCCTCTTCTTAAAATGTCTAACAATCAAAGCTTTAAATTCAGGCCTGAACACCTAAGATAGCTCAATTTAAGCTAAATCTCATCTTTAACACTTTAATTTAATATGTTACGCGCGTAAACATATATACATCAGGGATGAATGTATCCATTCTTCCAACCAGGCGGGTAGTGATGGAACTAACTACTGTCAGGAAAACAGAATATAAACTTGTGGAAATCTATCTACAGTTTTAGTTTATTTACAGAGGGAAAACAATCCGCTGAATTTAAAGTAACAAGATGTATCCTCAATACTCAGCGCAACTGTTGAATTATTTGATACCCTTAATGCCCAATGGTTGTTGGTATGACACATATAATCAAGAAAATTTGGTCAGATATATCAATGAACTGTTAATTAAACCGAAAGTAAAAAATGATCAAATCCATGCTGAAACTGTTTACTTTTACTTAATACGACCAATCGTTCGTCATCTCTGCAATGATAATAATGGAAACAAATACAAGCAAACGAGAACGACAACAGAATAAAGGAATCTATATCCTACAGAAACATTAACTCCATTATGTTACAACTGGTATGTGATTATGTGTAACGGATAAATGCGGACTATACTGGAACAACTGAGGTGACTGGCATGTAGGTGGGATATCACCGACAAACGCCGTCATTTAGTGAACTGAGCCGTGTCCTCTCACAATAAATTACTGTCCGAAATCACTGAACCGAAGCTTTAGAATTGTATGTTTTTAGTTGTTTCTGTCAATAACAAATGAACAACTTTTGCATGATTCAGCACTACGAATAACATCACTACCACGTATTCAATTAACAAACAATGGTTTACGAAAGGTTTGCTATGTGGACATAATTGATCGATAGCTGTAACTCAGAGAAACATGACGGCTTTGATGTTATTTGTGAATGCATTCATGTACAGGAATCTTTCGTGGCGGCTTTGTTGGTCATCTGTTGAATGTTGACTGATGGGAAGAAACACAGTGATATTGATAAGTAAACTTCTTCAATGTACTGTAACAGCGCGGCCGTTGTTTACATTCTTACACCGTTGTCAAGCAAGACTGAAGATTGAACTTGGGTACAAAGTTATATGAAGTTTGTGAAAAAAATTTTATGCATGAGATAAAGCAGCACGTGTCGGTTGAAAAAGCAATAACTGAGGGGAAATATTTTAACAATATGATTGGCAGACCAGACACGATCAAGTCACTTAAAATGGATGCAAATTAAACCGGAATACGTATTTCTAGACAGGACCTCTAGACAGGATGGCATTTAGATTTATTCAGATATAGAGGAGAAGGTTTATGTCAATTTCTTTAGTTTCGGGGAATGCGTTTCGGGGTATATACTTATCGCCTCCTTGACTGAACTGGTACTACTAGGCAAAAAGTGTATTACTTTACACCTAAGAGCAACAAAGGTATCAAGGTAGCAAAGGTGGAACCTAAACAATGAACACGATTGACAGTTTGGAATGTACTTAAACTATTAACATCTTATACACATAGTGTTTACCGTGAATTTATATAGTGTATCCAAAATGAGAAAAGCACCGCGACGGCACCACCTCCTGTACCTGTGATTAAATCGTCGTCTACATGGTCTACACTCTTATCATGCCATCACATAACTGTCTTGAATAATCCTGTTTGCGTACGTTTGTTATTGAAATATGCTTCTAAAACATTTCGTTTATCGGTTACCGTGACCGTGGGCACAATTAGATCACACAATAAGCATTGCCTGGTAACAAGCAAGGCATTGGTCAGTGAGATGTCTAACAATGGTTAAAATAATTCCACTGATTACACAGCTTGAGCACACAGAGCTCATCAAACATCTCAACGCCAGTCACCAAAGACTCTTGATCGCCATGAAGTCAACCCTTGAACGTGTCCTTCCAACATACCGAAGACGGACTGAAAACACCAGTATGCCGCAAGCTTCGCACATCACTAGGGCGTTAGGGTAGCCTGGTGGATAAAACGTTCGCTCGTCACGCCGACCAGAATACATATGGGTACATTGTGTCAAGTCCATTTCTGTTGTCCCCTGCCGTGATTGTGCTGGGATATTATCAACATAGGCGGACAAGTAAACTTACTCACTTTGCACACCACTACCGTCCTGCCAAGTCTCCCATGTCCCAAATTGACCATGACGACCATAGCAGTGAACCAATCAATCTGAAGGATTTCTTCACTGTCCTTAACGGTTACCCTGCCCACCTACTCTACACATCGCCATCACAACCTACATACACTCCAACGTCCAAGCTGTCTTAGCTCATCAGTTAAAACAATTCGGCAGAAATATCACTTTTTCGAGCGTTAAAACCATCACGACTAATCTAGCCACAGTCTGTCCAACCACGGTAGATACATACACCAGAACATCTGCAACTGTGACCATAACATTGGAGATTCATTACCGTCACTAGACTCCAAGAACGAACTCTGTGATCGAACTGTACCAAAAATCCGCAACGTGCGAACACTTCAAACAAGGAATATATAAACATCCAGTGGGAATCTGACAAGGTCCTCCCCAATACCAACGACAAAGATACCTTTGATACCATGAGATACCAGCAAGTATTGGCGAGAAGCATACCTACCTAGTATTTATTAGTATTAAATGACTTTGCGCACCAGCTATCCGTCACAATAGCGTTCATCCAACTAAACGTTGTGTTCCCTACAATACGGAAGTAGATATTCAATATTTGTCTCCCCTTTTTGTTAAATGTTGGGAAAGTCTACGAGATAAAAAGAAGTATTTGTTGATTGATGACGATATCTCTGTGTTTTTTGTGCTTATAAATGCAGTTGATTCCTTCAGATGTTGCTTTTGATTGTATATACATCAATTCGCAGGATGACAGCCACGACGTCACACATGCACATGTCTTTGAGAAGACTGACTTTAAATCTATTAAGATCAAAATGGGTATACCATCTCCAAGACTATCGTGTCTTTAAACATCTAGACGACATGGAATGATATCTATTTTTCTAATAAATAATTACCGATCATGAACTGATGCATTATCTCACACTGGTACGTGAACATTAGTAGAATTATTTTATTATTATGAGAAAGTACTTTCTTTACCTCAATCTGAAAACATAAATACGTATCCTAGATATGATTTGTTATTACTGACATAAATATGAATATGAAATTAGCATGGTTTATTATGACATTGTGATAAATGAAATTAGATGCATAAAAGACCGCCATGTCTTATAACATAATTGTGATGACTGAACTCTTACATAGCAGCATTTGTTTCACGATGTGTTTCATCTGTACATAGCATTCGATGTCGAGTCAAAGAAAAAAAAAACATGACAAGTTTTTATTTACAACACTGAATCAAGTTTGACAACCTGCTCACTTAGTGTCCTTGAAATGACGTAAGCAATGAATGCATGAACTTACTTAAAGACCATAAATAACTCAGGTGGGGCTTGTGCCTGTACAGTTTTACTTATCTTACCTCACACATGAAATGTCGCTTTCTGATTGGCTAAGCGCTATTCTATTATTTTCAATGTACCCCGCTTACAGGCGATGTATTATTTTCAGTGTACATCTCTGGGAATTCCGAACTCTTCTGGTGCTTCATGGCAGTACTTCTTTGGCTCGAATAACATTGAATCACGCATGAAGCACGGACATTACCGATGTTTTCCGACTGAAAATCGATGGAAAGGGAGATAACACAAAATCTGTTTACCTTGTGTCCGCAAAATGGCGATTCGCCTCGCATTAAACAGAAGTGATTCAAACAGTTCAAAATTAAAATTCAGGTGTTCGGTAAGATAAAAAAGTTATCTGCAGGCTTTGAATTCCAGAAAACCATGGCCAACACGCTGTCAGTTTTGTATTCATCAGAGGAAGAAACTTAAGACGTGCCCAGTAACGTGTTTAGTTTATAGGTTATAGTTGTGTATCAGATGGGCTATACAAACACTCCTCCACTGTTACAAATCATGCAACAAAATCACTTCGGTCTGTTTGAAAGCGAAAACAATCTGAATGACCCTGGCACGTTGCATCAGAAAACCACAGTTTATTTCTGAGTGGGTGGTTTGGGGTGGATTGTCCATAAGAGCATGGCGAGTCGACGATCACCACACGTTATGATCCTTACTGACTATAGATGATGTCTTCCTGTTCTTGGATGATCATGGCGGTTCTCTTATCTCCTCTCCATCTCCGCTACCCAACTCTTAACAATGCCAAAGGAAGGTGCGTCGTTTCCTAAATACACCGTGTGGACATGTATTGCAGTCAGAATAGATAAGTTGGTGGCCAGGTTTTGATTTTTACCAATAATACTGTCAGACAAAGATTTTTGTCCTTGAAAACAAGACAGGATGTTCCACTGACTCTTGCAGTTGAAGCATCGGTTTACTTTGGATCTACGTGTACTATCGTAATTGTGTCACTGTTTTGAAAAGTGGAGCCCGAGGCCTGGGGCCTGTATATAACCAGGTGTTGTATCGCTAGCCGGGAATAGTCTGAAGGTGGCCATGTAGGAAGAGCTGATATCTTCCGGTGTCGACCGTCAACTCATGGAGACAGTTAGCCTGACTAGGAAACCATAAAAGGCTCAAAATGTTCTAGTGTAACAGCGCAGAAATGATAAGTTGCGCCAGTATTCTTACTCAGATATGTCATCAGCTCAGTCGGATGCTGCCTATAGAAGTCATCTGCAGATAAAGAATGCTTCATGAGTGAAACAGTCCCAAAACATCCCATGCTCATCTCCTCTCACACCCTTAAGTATTCCATCATGTTCCTCGGCAAAAAATTGCACAGTATATCTCAGTTCCTATCCCTGTGAACACAAAGTACAATAACCGCAATAATTTGTGACCAGATGACAACTCAGGTGACAACCTGGGTGACAGTTGCACTTTTGAGAATGTACGACCAAGGTCATTACCTCGGGACTAGAGTTAGGTAGATACCTCCAGCGATAGGCTGGATGACAACTCACGCATAGTTTCTAAGTTTATCATCAGTGTACCTGTAAAAGTGCAGTTTGGCTCAGGTAAATCTGCCATGTTTCGATGAACTTGTTAAGTCATGATATTAAAGTCACTTCTTATATCACGTCTGAAAAGCGTATCTCTTGTATATACGAGTTTTAGTCATAGGTATAGTGTTTCTGGTGTAGCCTGTAAGCATGGGACTTAATGCGCTTAATGCATTGAGAATAGGTAGTTTGAACTGAGTGTGTGGGGAAGTTTTCAGTTAACCCCTGCCTATTGATTGGAATGAGGTACGGTGTATATCAACCTGTCTCTCTCTAATAGATATTTCCATATAGTTTGTTATCCAGTAAAGTCATTACCCGTTCTTCCGTCATTGATAAACTTCAGCGTCAGATCATGCATATTTAAAATAGAGATGTTATCATGTGAATGAATGTGTCACTGAGTAGTGTTTTACGCCGCTCCAGGATTGTCAGGGGACACCAGCAATAGGCTTAACACTATGCACTCATTTGGGGATTCGAGCCCCTGTCTTTGGTTGGCGAGGTAATCGACCGCTTTAACCACCAGGTTCCCCGCCGTTCCGTTTAAAATTTTACATATACTGACAAACAAATATAATGAAATATATTATTCAGCATAGAATGCCAGATATAAACAGGATGAAAGAAATCAAAAGAGAAACCTCGACAAGTCCTTTAGATTCTGGTTCTGAAACTGAAAGGTTCAAGATACTGTTTTCAGCCTTATAACATTCGAGTAAGATTGCATTTTTTATCGATTCTAATTTAAAACTAGATTTATTTGGATAAAGAGGAGAGGTTTTTTTATTATTGATATGGGGGACGTTTAGGTGTAGTTACTTACACCGTTATCACTTGCTTGAAAACAATGTTAGCAGCTACACCTAAACGTCGTTCATATTATTGATAAAGAAGTTGTATACCCATAGAACCCTCCCCGTTGTTCAAAACACCAATTTCTAAATGCCACTCAAAGACGGTATAGATTTCTTTAACAACTGACAGGTTAAAATGAGACACTGACCTTTATATTTGTCTTTTATGCACGCCTATATACAGAATATCTGGTATGAGTTAAACATACTTGGAGTAGATGTAGATTATGGTGAACGTATGTTGAAGTCTCTACTTAACCCTCCAAATTAATTGAGTGCTCTTTACAGCAGGTATATCGAGGAAGGTGTCTTGCTTTAAGCCTGTTCCTCCACCTCGTACCACTGCAACATCTGCTACCTCTACGACGACAACAAACCAGCCATCATTAAACATCGACTTACTCTCAACACTTCCATGGCGAAACGATACCGTGGAGAATGGTACCGACGACATGGACGATTGGGGGCGACCAGACCTAGAGACTCCGCAAGCCTTTGGACCGTACGTTTACCGGGGTCCTCAAGGCGTGATGGTGTCTAGGCGGGGTTACATAGAACCAGACGAGGAGCTGTGGGACGAGGAACCAGAAGAGAGAGCACCAAGGAATCGTGGAAACAACTTTGGGATTATGGGTAACAATTTTAGGACTGAAGGTAACAACAACGGTTGGACGAGTAACAGACCAGGGGGAATGGGTAACCGGGGTTGGTATAGGGAACCGGATGAGGAGGAAGAGGAGATGGAGGAAGAAGAAGAGGAATATCATTCTGGACGCTTTAGGAATCCTTGGTCAGGAAATAGAAACTGGGGTGGACCAGTAAATGCGGTAAATGCAAGGTCAGCGTTAGGTCTGAGCAGGACACCATCGAATGGCTGGACCGGAAATAGCATGTGGGGAGGCCATGAGTCGGACCGAAAACGAAGGCAAGTGGCCGTTGTATCGGGTAAAGTGTCATGTGACCCCTTACATAAGATAAGAATCGTCAAGGTGACTGTAGGCTACTCTCATGACGGCGTGTGTGACAGCAGGCGCCCAAGATGTCGGAGGGATGGTACTTTAGATCAACAGGTGGCGCTTTGTGAAGGCGCTCAGTCATGTGACCTCAGCTATGAACAGACACCATTCGCCGAATGTCCTCGACCAATCAATTTCGTCACAGTTGAATATGACTGTTTGCCAGGTGTGTAAATTACAAAACAATCACTCCAGTACTCACATGAGATTTCTACTTGATTGATATCAGTATTTGTCGTCAAATAGCTCCATCTGTGTTTTTCATTTGTTTATTATTTTTATATTAACGACACCACAATACACCTATCAATAATGAAACATTCTTCAGTATACTGCAGCTTCTACAAAATTATCGTGTAGATTTGTATGTAAAATCAACAACACCCAATCATGTTTTATTTTTGATTTAACTATATTCGCAAATGTCTCTTTCCAGATGACTCCACATTTGGTATATGTGACTTGACTATTACAAGTAAAAATGGCCCTGTCATAGTTACCTCCCCTGGCTATCCAGGAGGTACTTCCGGGAGGGTGGGAGAATTCATGACATGTGAGTGCGTACTGAGGACAGAGCCCAACTCCTCCATCACCATCTCGGCCCTGAGTACTAACATGGCAGGGAACGAGACTCTGTGTACCGAGGATATGCTTCTCGTGGAGATGAAAACCCACCCCGAGGCCAAAAAGTTCAAAGTCGTCGGGGAACTGTGTGGGAAGACTCGTCGGGATGCCCAGCCTCTTGCAAGCAACGTCCTGCGCATGACCTACCTGACCGAGATTCCAGCAGTGGCCGATAGGACTGGCTTCCGTGGCATATTCGAAGGTGAGTTTTGTGCACTGGACAGTCTCAGTCACCATATTTATAAGGTGAACGTGCTTCCCTGATAAACGTATTCAGCCTATGTGGGTTTAAAAAGGCTCAGTTCCTACCTGTTGAAGAGGGGAGTAGTGTTCAATAAAGATTTGCTCCAGCTGTGATGGGGTGGGTATTGCATCCTGAATACATGGATATCCTGCAGTCTGTGAGGATGTGTGCACTGCATCATGAATACTAGAATCAGCTTAAGTCTGTCGGCTTGGGGTATCGTATCCGGATCACATCCGGCCTGTTAGTGCGTGATTATTGTGCCCTGGATGCAAGGACCTGTATTGCACGCCGAGTGCAAAAAACCCAAAAAAAACAAGCAGCTTCAGACTGCAAGGAAGCTCGTTTCATACCCTGAACGCAAGAATCAGCTCTTCCTGTTAGGATATGAGTATTGTATGCGGACTGTGAGTGTATTATTAGCCTGGTCTCGACTTGCCAATGAAAGACTTCTACTCTTGCCACTACCCACATCAAGAACACCACGGTGTCCTTGACAGGGGTGACGTATAGATACATCATCGTGAGTAGTCCATGGATTATACCAAACGAAAAGTATTGTGACTTCATTCCAGCTCATGGACCCAACGCGACCCCAGCTGCCCTGCTGATGACCTGCCGCGACATTAGTTCAGTTCCGGCCATCACAGAACAGGGGACGCAACCCAGCAACTCACAAAGGTAGTAAAACTGGTATCTATTCAGATGGCATTTTGATGGCTCTTCCCAAAGGTAAAAGGCGTTTACAGGGATGAAAATCGCCCAAGGGCGTGTATGTTGATGACATACTATCTGCTGGCTTATATAGTTAGGTTCGAATCCCCTACTCCCCACGATAATGTCACAGAACTTGTTTGCGCCATGCACGTCCGCATGGTTTTCATCAAAGTGAAGGAGTTGCAGAGTTGCATCGTTTCTGAATTACCACACACATCAGTCTCACAAGCAATGATATAACTGTACAAAACAGCGAGAAACGCTCACTCGCTCACTAAAGATTTTTTGTCCTGAGAACGGATGGTCTTGGGTTCGGTTCCCGCTAGCATCACACCATTGTAACAAGTGTTACTTTGTCTACGTGGGGCTTTCATTAGCAGCTGCAGCAGTCTGTGGGAGCCACTATACCACCAGCAACACTGACAAATGAAAAGCAGACTCCCTCCCCCCTACCCTTCTCTCTCTCTCTCTCTCTCTCTCTCTCTCTCTCTCTCTCTCTCTCTCTCTCTCTCTCTCTCTCTCTCTCTCTCTCTCTCTCTCTGTCCCACTCTCATACTGTTTATTTCCAACAGTTACTTCCAGTTCTCTTGCTCCCGTATCTATTACTTGACACCAAGCAAGCAGAACAGTTGAAAACAATAATTGTCTCCCTCCAGTGCAAGAAGACCCGTAACAACATCATCCCCCACAGTGAAGAAGACGACAGCGTTCATAGCTTCTGCTGGTGGAGTGGGTGCCGTCATGGGAGGAGCAGGGAGCGACCCGGTGAACGAGGAGTCGGCTGGAGCAATACCAGGTACGTGACGTACCGGCCTTGAGAATAGAAGAATCGGCAATATACAATGGCCAAATCAGGTTGATGTCAGATAAAGTAATCGTGATGAGTTTAGATGGATAGACCTGGGAAGTGTAAATGTAGATATAGGGATGAATGCAACTTGACATACAGAATAACAAAGGAAGGTGAAAATATAATAAATATGGTGGCTGTCGAAATGAGGGTTGATGCAGATCCGAAGATCAGTTTGGGCGTTAATGGACGGATGGAATGCTCAAGTAGATGGCCCAGGGATCTTGGTGGATGTTAATTGGATAGTCGGGATGGGTGGTAATAGAATGGTCGGAGTGGGTGTAGATGGAATAAGCTTGGAAGATGAAGATGGATTATCGATTTGGCTAAATATGGTCGAAACTTTGTGATATAGAAGGATAGCTCAGTGTAATATATATGTCTTTTGGTTTTGCAGGAGGGATGCTCTCGGGTGTCGTGGCATCTCTCGTCTCTATTATCGCCATCATGGGTAGCGTCTTCGTCTACCTGCTCTACAGAAGGTAAGCCATTCACAGATGCATGTTTCACTGTGACACTACCATACCGTGATCTGGTGAACGTTAGGAGGAAAATACAGAAGTTAACCCACCCAAGACTCTATCTCTCTATCAGTGAGTGAGTGAGTGAGTAGGGTTTCCACGCCGCTCTTAGTAATGTTCCTCAATATGATGGCGGGGGACACTAAAAGTGGACTGTGCACATTGTACCCATGTGGGGAATCTTCAGCGTGACGGACGAACGCTTTAGCCGCTAGGCTATAATTCCTCACTCATACACTCAATCATCCTCTGGTTTTTTTTCTCATTCACTTTGTACAGGTCCCAGAGGAAGAAGATGAAGAAGTTCAGTCAACAGCGTGGGGGCAGAGACGAGTCCTGGTACAATGACCCTACCTACAGTGAGGCTGGTTACAGCCAGCCAGACATACCTGCCGCAATTAGCCAGTCCGAGAAACCTGTACAGAAGACAACGGTTGACAGTGCCACATATACAGCGCCACAAGAAATAACATTGGCGCCTTCAACAACTACCGAAAAGGCGGCGTCATCAGCTCCACCACCACTACCTTCTGCACCACCGAGGCGGAACAGAAAACGTCAACAACCAGACGACATCGTCTACGACAATGCTAACACTGAAGATGACTACGCTAGCTTATCGGACGTATATAACAACGCCAGTCTGCAGTAAACTGATGTCGTACCCGTCGGCGCTCCGTACACTTGTACATCTCTTCCCGTTATGGCAGACATTGTTGCGTCGTCCATTGGTAGAAATGTTGAAGCATTTGTGAGGCATCTTTATTCGTTCCCTGATGTCGCATCACAAGTTGTGTTTATATCATCACTTTTCAAGGGACATTGAAATGTAAACTTAAAAGTATTAACATCAACACATATTATTTACCAGTTTGTCCATCCCACAGTCACGTTGGGTATTTTGTATTTATTTTGACAAACTACTGTGGCTCAGTGGGAAAGAATGTATGTGCCTACACATTGTGGTAACTTCTAGTCTTATCGTTGAATGTGCTCCGCTCAACCTTCCATACCTCGACCATTCTGAATAAATTTCTGAACACACGTTGATCACTGCATAACTTCCCATCCGAAATTCTGGACGTACCAAACGTTGGTTACCCAAGGCTGTAGTTCGGCACAACTCAGCGCTGCTTACCCAAGGTCATAATTCCACATAAACGAGCGCTGCTTACCCACGGTCATAATTCCACATAAACGAGCGCTGCTCACTACGAACACATACCTATTGGTGCTTACTCCAGATCATAATTCGACACATACTGAATGCTGTTTTCTCCCAGACCATAATGCGATACAACAGATTGCTGCTTACCCCAGACCATAATTAGGCATATACCGAGTGCTGCTTTCCCCTGACCATGATTCGGCACGAACCAAATGCTGCTTTCCCCGACACATACCATGCTTTGTTTACACGAACAACATTCGACATATGCTTACTCAACTCAATTATTAGGCACATACCGATCTCTGCTTACCCCAGATTATAATTAAATAGATAGATATGTTGTCATATGACGACAACGCTGCTTTTCCTCGCGTGTTTCCTCAATGACTTCACAGTCATATGACGCCAACACTGCCGTTCCCCTAGCGAGTTGACTCAGTGAAATCACAGTCATAAAGTGTCAACACTGTTTTTCATCGCGTGTTTCCTCAAAGACTTCACAGAAATATGACGTCAACACTGCCGTTCCTAGTGTTTTGATTCAGTGAGGTCATACTCATAAATTGCCAGCACTGCTGTTCCTTGCATGTTGACTCAATGACATCACGAGGTCACATATGTCAATCAGCAGTTCTTCAATGGTATCACCAAATTCTGTCTGTCACACCACAAGCGTTCATCGTCTGGTGTCTCTAAGAGGTCATGGAGTCAAATGCATATCGACAACTCACATCTGATCGAAATGCAGGACTCGATGTGTCGATTACACGAAGACAGCTTATATCTGTGCATCAAGTAGGTCACCGAGTACTTTCTGTATTATATGAAAACAGAGACCAGATAATAGACTATACGGTCTCTGATGAAAAGGAAGAGATATTCTCCAGAGTTGTCATCTGTGTAACACATCAGTTGGTTTGACGTCATAATCGCTGTCGATTTGTTTCAAAGCATGTTAAATTATTCATGCTGGTGTAAGCTTTCCATCGACTACATCTATGTAGAGAAAAACTACTGACGTACAGAGGGTGAACAAGCACAGGCCCCTCGGTTGAACCTCTCTTGTCCTGGGTGGAGCAGAAACACGACTGTCTTTGGCGGAACGTTAAATATCAGGGGCTTCGTGTCTGTACATGGTGTTTCATTACATGTTCTGGCGCATCGTGTCTATGCATGTTGTTTCATTACATGTTCTGGGGCATCATGTCTATGTATGTTGTTTCATTACATGTTCTGGGGCATCATGTCTATGTATGTTGTTTCGTTACATGTTCTGGGGCATCATGTCTATGTATGTTGTTTCATTACGTGTTCTGGGGCTTCATGTCTATGTATGTTGTTTCATTACGTGTTCTGGGGCATCATGTCTATGTATGTTGTTTCGTTACATGTTCTGGGGCATCATGTCTATGCATGCTGTTTCAATACATGTTCTGGGGCATCATGTCTATGTATGTTGTTTCGTTACATGTTCTGGGGCATCATGTCTATGTATGCTGTTTCAATACATGTTCTGGGGCATCATGTCTATGTATGACATTTCATGACGTGTTCTGGGGCATCATGTCTATGTATGTTGTTTCATTACGTGTTCTGGGGCATCATGTCTATGTATGTTGTTTCATTACATGTTCTGGGGCATCATGTCTATGTATCTTGTTTCATTACGTGTTCTGGGGCATCATGTCTATGTATGTTGTTTCGTTACATGTTCTGGGGCATCATGTCTATGTATGTTGTTTCATTACGTGTTCTGGGGCATCATGTCTATGTATGTTGTTTCGTTACATGTTCTGGGGCATCATGTCTATGTATGCTGTTTCAATACATGTTCTAGGGCATCATGTCTATGTATGTTGTTTCATTACATGTTCTGGGGCTTCATGTCTATGTATGTTGTTTCATTACGTGTTCTGGGGCATCATGTCTATGTATGTTGTTTCATTACATGTTCTGGGGCATCATGTCTATGTATCTTGTTTCATTACGTGTTCTGGGGCATCATGTCTATGTATGTTGTTTCGTTACATGTTCTGGGGCATCATGTCTATGTATGTTGTTTCATTACGTGTTCTGGGGCATCATGTCTATGTATGTTGTTTCATTACGTGTTCTGGGGCATCATGTCTATGTATGTTGTTTCATTACATGTTCTGGGGCATCATGTCTATGTATGTTGTTTCATTACATGTTCTGGGGCATCATGTCTATGTATGACATTTCATGACGTGTTCTGGGGCATCATGTCTATGTATGTTGTTTCATTACGTGTTCTGGGGCATCATGTCTATGTATGTTGTTTCATTACATGTTCTGGAGCTTCATGTCTATGTATGTTGTTTCATTACATGTTCTGGGGCATCATGTCTATGTATGACATTTCATGACGTGTTCTGGGGCATCATGTCTATGTATGTTGTTTCATTACGTGTTCTAGGGCATCATGTCTATGTATGTTGTTTCATTACATGTTCTGGAGCTTCATGTCTATGTATGTTGTTTCATTACATGTTCTGGGGCATCATGTCTATGTATGACATTTCATGACGTGTTCTGGGGCATCATGTCTATGTATGTTGTTTCATTACATGTTCTGGGGCATCATGTCTATGTATGACATTTCATGACGTGTTCTGGGGCATCATGTCTATGTATGTTGTTTCATTACATGTTCTGGGGCATCATGTCTATGTATGCTGTTTCATTACGTGTTCTGGGGCATCATGTCTATGTATGTTGTTTCATTACATGTTCTGGGGCATCATGTATATGTATGACATTTCATGACGTGTTCTGGGGCATCATGTCTATGTATGTTGTTCCATTACATGTTCTAGGGCATCATGTCTATGTATGTTGTTTCATTACATGTTCTGGGGCATCATGTCTATGTATGTTGTTTCATTACGTGTTCTGGGGCATTATGTCTATGTATGTTGTTTCATTACATGTTCTGGGGCATCATGTCTATGTATGTTGTTTCATTACATGTTCTAGGGCATCATGTCTATGTATGACATTTCATGACGTGTTCTGGGGCATCATGTCTATGTATGTTGTTTCATTACATGTTCTAGGGCATCATGTCTATGTATGACATTTCATGACGTGTTCTGGGGCTTCATGTCTATGTATGTTGTTTCATTATATGTTCTGGGGCATCATGTCTATGTAAGCTGTTTCGTTACATGTTCTGGGGCATCATGTCTATGTATGTTGTTTCATTACATGTTCTGGAGCATCATGTCTATGTATGTTGTTTCATTACATGTTCTTGGGCATCATGTCTATGTATGTTGTTTCATTACATGTTCTGGGGCATCACGTCTATGCATGTTGTTTCGTTATATGTTCTGGGGCATCATGTCTATATATTTTGTTTCATTATGTGTTTTAGGGCATCATGTCTATGTATGTTGTTTCATTACATGTTCTGGAGCATCATGTCTATGTATGTTGTTTCATTGCGTGTTCTTGGGCATCATGTCTATGCATGTGGTTTCATTATATGTTCTGGGGCATCATGTCTATGTATGTTGTTTCATTATATGTTCTGGGGCATCATGTCTATGTATGTTGTTTCATTACGTGTTCTAGGGCATCATGTCTATGTATGTTGTTTCATTACATGTTCTGGAGCATCATGTCTATGTATGTTGTTTCATTATATGTTCTGGGGCATCATGCCAATGTATGTTGTTTCATTACATGTTCTGGGGCATCATGTCTATGCATGTTGTTTCATTATATGTTATTGGGCATCATGTCTATATATTTTGTTTCATTATGTGTTTTAGGGCATCATGTCTATGTATGTTGTTTCATTACATGTTCTGGGGCATCATGTCTATGTATGTTGTTTCATTACGTGTTCTAGGGCATCATGTCTATGCATGTGGTTTCATTATATGTTCTGGGGCATCATGTCTATGTATGTTGCTTCATTATATTGTTCTGGGGCATCATGTCTATGTATGTTGTTTCATTATATGTTCTGGGGCATCATGTCTATGTATGTTGTTTCATTACGTGTTCTAGGGCATCATGTCTATGTATGTTGTTTCATTATATGTTCTGGGGCATCATGTCTAGGTATGTTGTTTCATTATGTGTTCTGGGGCATCATGCCTATGTATATTGTTTCATTACGTGTTCTTGGGCATCACGTCTATGTATGCTGTTTCATTGCATGTTCTGGGGCATCATGTCTATGTATGTTGTAAGGGGCATCGTGTGTACGAGGGGTGTGCGGAAAGTGGTCGGCCTTACCTGGACAATTATAAGCATGCAACTGTTTTTATGTTTTATTTTCAACATATTTTCTGTTAAGATCAAGCAAATTGCTTTTGTCATGTTCCAGACTCACGATCTCCGTTTTGTTTGACTTTTTATAAAAAACCAGGAAACAAAATATAAAAGATACATTTTGTGTGTTTGAGATAAGCAGAATTCCTCTAGAATCATTAGATAAAAATGCGGTTTGAAATTACAATCGCATGTTAAAATGACTCCTCCCATGATGTTTACTGACAGAGCTTGTTTGGAGACAATACCCACCCTCACTTTCAGATGATGTAATCAAAGGGACATAACCTATTCTAATGTTTCCACTTTTTCATGCATGATGCCAAGGCCTCAAACGAAATACTAAATGGTCACACACGTGACAGCTTTCAATATATTGTAAACAGTGCCAACTTGAATGTCTGGACAAAAAGTTCTTCAAAGATTAAAATGAAGGTGCCCTTTAAACACAGTCCAAAACACAGTCTAAACATAATTCAAGCAATTCAAAACATTGAATGGTGATAATGACGTGAAGTCTTCCATACGATACCGAACATATTTTATATCATTTTATCTGAGCGCATGCCATCATTCAAGAGGTACCAAATGACAGACCGTTTTTCACTTTCTGCAATGATTACAGAAATAAATTTATTACACAACAAAGTGTTGTGATGACAATTATCTCATTAACCACATAACCCACATATGTGAAATATAGAATATAGTGACCACTTTTGGGACAGCCCTCTAATATGTTGTTTACATATATGTTCATGTGTCTCAGTGTTACGGTACACATTCACAAGGAGTATAATGTATCTAGACCTTATATACAGAACCATTGTAACGTTCTGGCTGATATGGTAGAGGAGAACAAGAACAAGTTTAATAATTAATTTATTCTTTTCACAGGACAACATTCATTGATTTTTTGTAAGTTGTACTATGACAGTGTAAAATAAATGTTTGTCAACATAGATTATTGATATGACTATTTATCTTGAAACCGTCGGTATACGATATCGTGGTCGACCTAATAAATATTTGGAAGAGACCAGTGGGAAGGATGTCCAGTAACTGATGGCTAAACCCGCACAATGTGGGTGATTTACCCACATGACATGATTAGTACAATGAAGACACAGATCCACACTCTTATATAGTGTCACCGGATATTTAACTTTCAGCTTTAACATGCCATGAAATAAAGTATTATTCTCGAAGCAAACGCGAACAGTATTTTGTTCTTTCCTACCGTATCGTTACACCACAGAGAGAAATATCATTAGATACAAGATTCGGTTTCATCTGTTTCAATGTCCTTTTAAAAACACAATACAACAAAATAGTCAAACATGTCTTCACTAATATGCTATATACAGTGGAGGCATCAAAACCGGCATCTATCCAATCCGGCAAGTTGTCAACACCGATATGAAATATCAGTCCCAACTGTGGCTTGTACGTTTATTATCAGCTCTACAATCCGGCATGCTGTCTAAACTGGATTACTTTGTCAGTAACGATGACGGACGGCTTGGACATCTTCCACTCTACTTATGTAATGGCAAAACTGTTAAGTCAAAGAGAAGGGATAATTAAGTCATGACAATTCATCATTCACGAGGACTGGTGTCAGAGAATACACACATAGTAAGACACATAAACCATTATCACAAACATTCATACGAGGGACACGTGAACTGGTGTCAAAGAGTAACACACATGAATCTCTGACTGATGACAGAAAATAAACACATGGCAGGATATCGTAACCGATGACAGAGAACAAACACACATGGCAGGATACGGTAACTGATGTCGGGGAATAAACACACATGGCAGGATATCGTAACCGATGACAGAGAACAAACACACATGGCAGGATACTGTAACTGATGTCGGGGAATAAACACAAATGGCACGTCACCTGAACTGGTGTCGGAGAATAAACACACATGACAGAATACTGTAACTGATGACATAGAATAAACACAAACGTCAGTACACGCGAACTGATGACAGAGAATAAACACACATGGCAGGATACGGTAACTGGTGTTGGAGAATTAACACACATGGCAGAATAAGGTAACTGATGACAGTGAATAAACACAAATGACACGCCACGGGAACTGGTGACAGGGAATAAACACAAACGTCAGGACACGCGAACTGATGACAGAGAATAAACACACATGGCAGGATACGGGAAGTGATGTCGAAGAATAAACACAAACGTCAGGACAAGGGACCTGACGACGGAGAATACACGCCCATGGCAGGATACGGAAACAGATGCCGGTGAATAAACACAAACGTCAGGATACGGGAACTGATGTCGAAGAATAAACACACATGGCGAGACTCGTGAATACAAACTGCTCTTAAGTACTTTTTGATGCCACAACGAGAAAATGAATCAGAATTTGATGAAAGTACTGAGGAATAGTTGATTATATGTCATAATACAAAACATTTCTGTATATATCTGTTATATATCTGATGCCACGCTATCCTCCAGCAGTGTCTTTCACTGCTATCTTAAAAAAAACATATGAGAGGCACTACTTCCAAGTGAAGCCTGCTCAGACGTTTAAAATTTGAATTGTAAGGTCTATGTTTTCGCCTTATATTATTGTTATACACGAGGACTTAATGCTATATGCGCATATATTAAACACCTATGCATCGAGGTTTGAGTCGGTGAGGATTGTGTTTCAGATACAAATTACATGGCGTGAATCGAACCTTCAACCTCACAATCATGCTTGCCTTCTGACTTCATTGTCTGCCACTGAGCAACCGAGGAAGGCGATGAGACGGTGCTCGGTCGTGCATGTCATGAATTCAGCGTCTAAATGCTGCACATGGCATTTCTCTCTCCCGCTCTCGTCGAATTTGCCACATTCCGCGAACACGGTATCCTTCCAAAAATGCTCACACCTAGGTTTTTTTCATTTTTTCTTGCATTTAGATTGTTCACAGGTTAGTTAAAACAGTGTTCGGTTGAGGTTGAGTTTTACATTTTCAGGAATTTTAGAGGAATACAAAGACCACCGATATATGTTTGTCAGTGCGTAAAGAAAAACGGTGATCATCAGAGATACTTGTCACTTAATTTGAATACATTTATGCATACATTAAGTGGCGTCTCAGATGTTTGTGTTACAATTACATCATGCTTACATGTGATAGTAATTATTTTCAGACAGTGTATGTATAAGAATGCGTGAGGGCTTTATCTACAGCCAGTGTGACACAAGAAAGTCTATTAGGACGCACATCGTAACACTTTTGTTGTGTTCCAAGCATCGGACACCTGGGTCACGATCCACAAAGCGTTTGCCAAGTTACGACATGTCGTAACTCTATAGTTTACCATCGCCTTACGAATGTCGTAGCGCTATGAACGCTTTGTGGGTCGAGTCAATGCCCTTGTTGAAAGTGACGTGTTTTCAGCTGCCGGTCAGTTAAAGAGGCTCGTAACAACCATATGCTCAGTGAAGGTGTTTGCCTCGCATGTTGGAGGTGTTGCCTAACACCTGCACACCGCCAGCTCCCTGTCGTGCCATCTTTAATCACTCTGATTGCTGGCGTTCTGCCGTCCCCATTGTATTAGAAGCCAACACTATAAAAGTTTAATGCCAACAATGAGAAAATCCATTTATCGACTGATTGCTGTGGTTTTTGTCTTTGAGTGACGAACACGCACAATCTGCATGGTAATGGCTTGTACTGACTTTTGGGACCCAAGGTCAAGAGGGAGGGCCGCCCAATGATGCAAGTGTCACTGATCTCCATGCTGCTTTCGCCCGACATTAATTTAAAATGTACGCTTAACTGACATACAGATAAATTCTGGAATCCCTCCATTCCAAATACGAAAATTCATTTAATAACAAGATTTTCACTAATGCTCATTCAACTATTCGTGACTTGCCTTTTTAAGCATCTTCTCCTGCTAAATGGACTAGTGCAAAACAATGTTGAATATTGAATGCAGGTAGTTATGGCTGGGCTAAGCGTGTTTTCCATGTGAAAAGGCAGGGGGGGGGGGGGGGTGTTGTAAATTTTGAGGTTGTGATAGTGATAGGAGATGAGGGTGACCGGGAAAGGGTAGGGTGGAGGTGGGTTGAGGTGGGGAGGGGGCGGGGGGTGGATGTGGAGGTTATTAATAGCGGCACAACTCATCCTTGTCCTTGTTCATTCTATCAAAGGAATTAGTCGTCTTTATAATCGGGTCGATTAATTATTCATTTTTTTCATTATCGTTTCTGGGTTAGCTCTGGTGTTTCTTTCTTTGCATTGTGTGATCCCAGTTTAAGGAAAGATCTGAGAGCCCAAAGCTCAAGCTGATAACAGTTTACATTTTGGTGTTTGAAAGACCTGATTCAAGTTACTGATGCCAACCAAAAGTTAGATAGATGAATTAGAGGGGTAAGGGGTAGGCTGCCAATGCAGGCCGTAGTTCTTGTGTCAGAGAAAACAACGGATTTGTGTGAGACAGTGGTTGGGTACCATTGGTGTATGAGATGGAGGGAAGGTGTCCTGCAGTGTAGGAGGGAGGTGTGGGGTAGTGCTGTATGAAAGGAAAGGGTGGGTTACTGCTGTATGAGAGGGAGGGGTGGGATACTACTGTATGAGAGGAAAGGGTGTGGTACTGCAGTGTAAGAGAAAGGGGTGGGATAGTGCTGTGTGAGAGGGGGGTGTGGGGTAGTGCTGTATGAAAGGAAAGGATGGGGTACTGCAGTGTGAGAGGGAGGGATGGGATGCTGCTGTGTGAGAGGAAAGGGTGGGGTACTGCAGTGTAAGAGAGAGGGGTGGGATAGTGCTGTATGAGAGGGAGGGATGGGGTACTGCAGTGTAAGAGGGAGGGATAGGATGCTGCTGTATGAGAGGAAAGGGTGGGGTACTGCAGTGTAAGAGAGAGAGATGGGATGCTGCTGTATGAGAGGAAAGGGTGGGGTACTGCAGTGTAAGAGAGAGGGGTGGGATAGTGCTGTATGAGAGGGAGGGATGGGGTACTGCAGTGTAAGAGGGAGGGATAGGATGCTGCTGTATGAGAGGAAAGGGTGGGGTTCTGCAGTGTAAGAGAGAGGGATGGGATGCTGCTGTATGAGAGGAAAGGGTGGGGTACTGCAGTGTAAGAGAGAGGGGTGGGATAGTGCTGTATGAGAGGGAGGGATGGGGTACTGCAGTGTAAGAGGGAGGGATAGGATGCTGCTGTATGAGAGGAAAGGGGGGGGGGGTACTGCAGTGTAAGAGAGAGGGGTGGGATGCTGCTGTATGAGAGGAAAGGGTGGGGTACTGCCGTGTGAGAGGGAGGGGTGGGATACTACTGTGTGATAAGAAGGGGTGTGGCAAGCACGCATGCACGCATGCACACATGCACACACAGCGCCTCCTTGTCCTAATATTGTTTTAAATTCATTTTGAAAGAATACGTATTTAGTCCTACCAAACTGTGACAGGCTAAAGTCAGAACAGTGACTATGGATGGTCTTCCGTTTATCCGTCACTCAAACACACACACACAGAGATACTTGAACAAAATGATCTTTTATTTTTCTTTACAAAATATTAAGTACCCGTGTATCCAACTCCGAGAATTATAATTCACTGATAGCAGACAAGCATCATTCTAGGCAGATGTAACAGTGTTGACATGAAACTGCTGTCAGAAATCATCTTTGAAAAAGACACACAAACACGAGAAACCATGATACACGTACGTCTTATCGATTATTTTAAAAGCCAATTAGCACATGACCAAGCATATTTTACGTGAAATAATGCTTTACTATAATATGTTTTTGCTTCAATACGCTCAGATGGATTCGTACATTAACTGGTAATGCAACATGTCAAATACAAACTGACCATTTGCAATTTGTTTTTTTTAAAAAATCGGAAGCGATGTAGACAGGGTGACCCATTATCTCCTTATCTTTCCATCTTGAAATACTTTGGATTGTAGGAAGTACCAAAGACATTAGAGTGATAAAACTGAAGAATGTAAATTAGGACAGGATTTCAATGACGCACAGCCTTTTTCGAATGTCACAGAAGACAATCTTTTAAAGAGCCACAGCTGACGCTCTAGCCACTTTTCATAAATAACTAAAGATGAACTTTGATCAAACTAAAGATAGTTGGACTGGTTTCACGTTATGATCAATACAAAATTGTGGCAAGATTTCCACACCAACAGGCTTTCAAAAGATAACGAGAAAAAACATAGCTGAAAGTCTTTTGGGTAATGGGTCTGGCTAAGACTACAAAATTACAGCACCCTTCTTGTTTCATTGTTTGATCTGCATTCTAGAAGTTGATGAGCCAATGATTAAACATACAGCTTTATGGATTACAACTTCTTGTTTACCGTAACATGTATAAATCCTTCCCACCATTTAGCTGTATGTCACTTCATAACGATGTAAGCAAATACATCGAAACATCGCTAACGTTGTAAACCATAAGGTTGTATGTTTCCTTCTTGTTTGCTTAGCTAGTTTAGATCCAAACTCATCTTTTCCAGATCTTTTCTTTTCCAAAAAGTATCAATGTGGCCGGTTTGGGTTTTTGGCATGCTTCAAAATACCGTTCGTAACAGTATCTTAAATGTTATAAAATGTTTATTTTTCTAATTGCCATCCATGATATTTATGATACTTCCCTAGACAACTCTTTTATTGGAATGGATGCTTGATAACGGTGTTAGGATCTTCGCCGAAACGTCACGCGAAGTCGTCTAACCATAGAAGGGGTTCATCTTCCGTAGAGACTTATTTTGTGGCAATCATCACTGATTCCAGCTGACCCGACCCCCTATATAACAGGACGATCCCTATTTTAAGTACATCCTATACACCTTACTGTATATTCTATTTAATGCCCAAAGATATGCACGTTATTCATATTTATTCTGGTTATAGGAATGTTGTGTTTAAGTGATGTTTAGGCTGTTTGAAGATAGCTGCTTGTTTAAACCTGAAACCTATCTGCCATAGAGACATTGAAAGCCCACGCAAGTCTAGAACTTTGACTTCCACAGCTGAAAATGAAGAAAGTCTCCGGGCTCCGTTTTATTATATTTTATATTTCTATTTTCTGTGAAATATGTTCATTTCAGAGATTAGTAGTTAGTCTAACCTGAAACGGGTTATGATATGTGGTGTTTGGGATGTCCACACGCGCATATCTGTTCGTACTTACATTGTAAACCAGCTGTTCTACGGGTATGGGGAGGGGGTGGGAAAGGAACAGAGGTAAAGGCTTGGAACCTACAGGTGGCTGACACGTTGGGAGAGGGTGCGGTTACGTTGGTGGGAGGGAGTGAGATCCCACTTGCAATCGAGAGAAGGGGTCGACTCTCAGGCGCCTGTCCTTCATTACGAGCTTAATGAGGAGATATGCGTCGTAGCGAATGAGATAATCTCTTGAGTTAGGTGTGATCACAGATTGGCCGACTGCTTTTTCTTAGAAGTATTGCCTGCCGATTGCCTCGGGGCAAGAAGGGGCAAAGCGTTAATTTAACAAACAGTTCTTAATTTAGCAGTCTAAATTAACTTCAAGAGGAACGGAACTGATGAACCAACCTGATATAGAAATAATTTGACTGTTATTGTTTCCATAGAAGATATGTCTACAATGTAATGAGGTGATGTAGGATCAAGTGACTCGGGGCGGCGGATCTGAGGCACAACTCCAGCCGCCCCTTTTGTTTGTCTTAATATGAACCAGAGGGAAAATTGGTCCAAGTATTTTCAACATTAATGATATTCACCACATCCTCAGGACAAGGTAGTAAGCGGGCAGTATTTTCTTTTCTCCTATTCTGAGACAGACAATTGGGTTTATTCCTGTGGCAAAGCTCAGTTTATGCTCAAGCAACTTCGTTTGAGCCCTATGATTGAGGTAAAGTTAGCTTTATTCAATCAATTTTTATCCCGATACTCAAAAGGGCTCAGGTTACACTGTATACATTTGCCTTATACACGTTCAAGGGACAACAGGTTCTCAGTGTACAAATGCCTATAAAATATACATAGACAAGTTTTCAATTTCTTTAGTATTTGAACTCTGCAGCAATAGTGAAGGCTTATGCCTGTTTGGATAGACATAATATTTTTTTTCTCATATATTTGCTTCCAAGATTACGGTAATGGCATACAAGAAGAAAATTATACTCGTCTTCAACGGCATTTTATTTGCATAAAAGGTTGACAGGTTTTATGTTCTCTATTCATATTTACGTATCTGTCTTTCTCCGATGAACATCGGAATCGTGTTAGACTTATTCCATATTTTCTTTACATTTAATCAAGGTAGACTTGATTTCGGTATGGATATTGTTATAAACACAACATAAATGCCGCATTTGCTTGAAATATATAGTCTTCCTTGCCGCTTTTGAAAATACTTATTTTTAGTGTTTGAGTAAGTGATTTGATGGATTTGGGCTATATTTCCAGATTCTGGTTATGTCAAACATCTCTAAATCAATTAGAAAATAAATGTTTTATATCAGCCACCTAGTTTTTGTGTCCATTTCTATCACACAAAAACGTCATATTATAACATCTCTTTGGTAAGCGATAGGTTGGCATTCTTGATGCCAGTCAGGTTATATCGTGTCATTGTGGAAACGTTCGCTTTATACTCAACCATTAAGGTAAAGCTGTGGCATTGTGGCAAAGTTCGGTCCATCACTGGGCAAAAACGTTTCATGCGCAGATATTGTGGCAAACTCGGTTTATGCCATGACGTTGTGGTAAAACTCGGTTTATGCTCTGACATTGTGGCAAAACTCGGTTTTATATCCTGACCTTGTAGCAAAGCCTTTCCGTTGTGGTGACAACAACACAAAATGTACAACAGATGGAATTATACTGTATTCGGAAACCCAATAACGTAAGTCATAGGATTAAAACTCAACTTGAAAAACGTATCTCCACTTCACCGGGCCAAATGCGTGAATCAGCTTGGTCAGAGTCTGAGTGCTTTCACTGCAGTGGCAAGTCTTCCTTGATGTGAAACTGTTATATCGTTATTAAAACGACATGGATTCAGTCAAGAAATATAACAAATTACGATTAATAATAATGATTAGAATATTCTTCTTTCCCTCCACGAAGCTTCTATAGTGGGTGAGCTGGGTATATCGCCGACTTTGACAGTTTTCCTGTTATCACGGGGCGATGGGGAGGCCTGGATTCGACTCTCCACAATAGTTCAACGTGTGAAGCCCTTTTTGTGAGATATTGTTGAAATATTGCTGGAATATTGCTAAAAGCTGGGTAAAAACATGCTCACCTGCTATGTCACGACGTGTCATGTTATTGACGAAGGGACGCATGCCTCAGACGTGTACACTACTGTTGAATCCACGAGTGAGGGCTAGGTGTTGACACATCCAGAACCATGATCAGGTAGAGCCGGGATTCGAACCCAGTCCACAACCACAATTTGATAAACTTTTATCGTGAAAGTTTATTCTCAAAGTATTTTCGAAATCTGGAACAAATGAAGTCAAAGCAGAATCAGAATTTAATTTGACCCCGGTTTATAATATCTACGTGTAATTTATGTACGTATTGTACAAAGTATATTTTAAGTTTAATATACATGCAGTGTAGTGTTTCACATAATATGGCAGTGTGCATTAAGTACATTGTTCAGCGTTAAAAATGTAGCTTTTACAGTCACTTTAATCAAGACTCCACCATGTCACTGAGATTTATGACATATCAGGGAACAATCACAAGCTGGATCGGAAAGCGCGCTCTCAACACCTGCTCTAAATTCCCGCCATTTTCGGAGTACCTTTCATTTTCTATTCATTTCTAAAGCCATCTCCTACAGCACCCGCTCCCTCCCCCATCCCCTATTTGCTCCAGAGTCCATCTTTCCTTGTCCCTCCTTCCACACTGCTGAAGCTGTGCTATCTCCCATTTCGCGATACGCTCTAGTGATTCTCATTCAAAGCTAAGCCAATCCAAGAAGCGCCCATGTTAAAGTTCACAGATACAATTTCCTTTCTTGTCAATAAATTTTGGTGCTAACATTTTCAGATGAATGAAGTTGTGTATAGGGGATGACCCGTGGATGACGAGCCGGTAGTGTTGTGAAAAGCTCGCACGCTCCACCCTACAATTGTTTTCTGCCCGGGGCAACTGAGCCTTTGTGCTCCGTGCGCTGTGCAGCTGCGACTCTGCTTGGCGCTGATTGGTTGAACACTCTGACAACTAGCCAACCGTGACCCGTATTCCCTTCAGCGGGAGAGATTAGGTTACAACGGCAGATGTCTTTGCAGAATTCATACCAAAACACCTTCTTGAAAAACTCACAGGTATACGACGACAGAAGGGTTTGGGAGGCTTTCTTGAACTTTCTACGACAGTAAATGTATTTTATGCACCTAGTGCGCTTTCGTGTTGTCTTGGAGAAGTGAGCGCTGTCAGTTTAGCAGACGATATCCGGTGGTGAAGCAGACGACACGATTCAACTTTACAGTGAGGCAAAAATCGGATACTGATGCAGAGAGAGATCTACTAGTCAACAATGTTTACAACAGATAGGATGTCCCTGTGTGTTCGAATGCTGCTGTTGCTTGCGTCACTCTCTACAGTGATGTCTCAAGGTAAATATCAGTACATTCACAGTTCTCAACAATGTCCATTATTAATTCACGTACTCGTGTAAATGTTAAATGTCACTTCATGGACTTTAGACATGTAACCTGACGGCGATGCTGCTACTGCTGAAAGCAAGATCCACTCTTACACACCATGTAGCGAAAATAAGCAACACATGTACATGCGGATTATAAAGCGCACGTGTTGATATACTTATTCTCCTTCACACGTGCACACTGACAAAGTGTGTTGTAGCCTGTGAATTCTGAAATTACATTATTTAACGTGGACCATACCGCCTGTCTGATATCACCAGAGACCATATACACTGACATAAAGTACATATTATCTCATACAGCCTGAAAGTTATTTCACGTAGTATTATTTTCGAAATGTTTTATCCCATTTTGGAAATTTATACTGACATTTCCGGCAGACTTGGGATCTAAAATCGTGTAAATACTAGTACATCTTTATTCCGTGGTGGTTGGTATATCTGGTTTCTTATAGATGTCTCCTCCAGCAGGGGATGCCAGCTGTCCAATATGACCTCACCGACGGCAGCGTGTTGGTCTTTGTGTCAGAGGTGGACACCAAGCGTGACCACAAGACAACAGTTTATTTGAACTGTTGTTTATGTTTAACATGGCCTATGTTAAGAACAGAATTAGTTGTCATGACACTCTAACTTGCCTCCGGCATGCAAAGCAGTAGCCATGCGTAGCCATTTGGCCTGAACAATACTGTTCCAACATACGTGCATGAGAGTGCACTTACAAACAATTTTCGTTCAGATACCGATAGTAGCTACGTTTAAAAAACAAAATTAATTACGTTTGCGTACCCCTAGAATATTTAGTGGCGTAAACATTCCTAATATGCACATTCCACCCTAGTAGTATACAAGTACATGTCATGCACATATTTCAGTGACATGCGTGCGCCTGTCGGATATTGACGAGAATATCGGATACGGAGCACGTAACCTGTAACAGAATACGTACTGTCAAGTTTCGTGCTGCATAACACTGATCCGCGTACGTACATTACAACAAGTGCATCTTTTTCACCGAAGAGCTCATGCATCTGTATTGCAGAGTTGTTCAATGGCGAACATACGTTTGACTCGATATGGGGGTACAATGTGATATCTACGATAACGCACACCATATTATTGTCGTTCATATACGTTGACATACCCCACGCCTGGGATATACATGCCGACATGGTCTACCTTCTTGCGTTATGAACCGATGCTCCACACATGGTGACATATCACACACAGGCATGACGTAAAGGGCGGCGAGTTCCCATGTTAGAGGACTGTGAGAACAAGACAGCGGCAGGCAAGGGCAGGATATGGCTACCCTCAGGCTGGGCCACACACGGGCACGGCTGTACATACTCAACAAACCTGCCATAATACAACTGAAAGATCAATCCACAAATCAACATCATTCATTGATGTGGCCCAGTGATTAATGTTCGAACTATGTAAGTACGTTCCACTGTTCCATTCCACTGTTGCATCTAAATGAAACTCATGAGGAAAGGAAGCGGCACATGGGTCTGTTAGGTCGTATGGTATTTGATTTTTTATGGTATTTGAACGTTTTACGCAAGACAATGCCTGGAAGCCTTGGATTTCAAAGCTGACCTTCGAACACAACAAATACTCTGCGTGCCGAAACGCGGAACAAATGTGGGGAGGAGTCTTGAGTATCGAACGTAGAGATGCGTATCTATGACATTTATAATTAATAAGCGACGTAATGACTCGACCTTTTGTCTGGCACACATCCTCGGGGCTGGTTATCCTGTATCTGACACACCATCATCCCGGGGGTCAGACTCCCATCCCCGGGGACAGCAAAGCGATCTGATGTAACACGGTGTCGCCTGTTAGGGATCAAGAGATTAGCATATTGGCATACTTTTGTCACCAGTCTTTCTAACCAGGTTAAGTCGACAGATACAATCTGCTTGCGGGCGTAGGGATATGAAAACATTGAAATCCCTCCTACGCCACACTTACACTACTGGTTCTACTCCCAGATTGGTTATAATGTCATACCAACGCATGGCAAAGTCGGCGACATCTTGCTATATTGACATAACACTCGTCTCAATGACTGATATCCATGACGCACTCAGTGTCTCATTCACAGCGACAAGGGTACATCTTGAGTTCTGTCAAATCTGCTATACCACGGACAGGCACATTGTACCATTCGCAGTGACTTGGAAACCCAATGTCTGGTGTTATCAGCTGAAATATTTGTCAAAACATATCATCCGATTCTGCAAGCTTAAAATACAGTGGTATAACTCCGCTGATGTACGGATTTGCTTATGGAGATGAAATACGCCCAAACACGGGGTTTTCCCTTTGGATATCCAGACTGCACCTCTCTTGGTAGTCCGCCTCATAGTTCCTCTACCACATAATATTTTCCATTGTCTAGCCCTTCCTGCAACTTTACAGCCCTACATGAAGGAATTCTAGATTTTCCCTGATACTCCCAACTAATGCTTAGTCTCTGAATATATATAATTTTGATAGTAGCAAACAAACCCATTTTAATTGAAAAGGAGCCCTAGGGAGACGAGAGATTCCCGAACGTGGGGAAATCTAGACTTGCTTAATTTAGGGCTTTAGCACTGCAGAGAAGGCTTGGCACTGGGTGAAATGATGTGGTTCAGGGACTGTGAGACAAAATACGCCAAACTCACTGGGGCCCTTTTTCAAGTTAATTGGGTTTACTTGTTCTTATCAATATTACATATTCAGGGACTGAGCGTTAGTCTGCCTCTCCTAGTTGTGTGTTCTAAAGAGCCTGATCAGCATTACCTGGTTCAGGGCACACCACATAACGGCCCTTCGTCTACTCTAGTCGGGTAATAATGCGCATCCTGCATGGTTTCATCAAGCCTAAATATAGTCCGTCTCCCCATGATGTACGCCCCTTCCGACAAGCCCGCCGTCTCCAGAAATCAGGCATTAGAGGAGAACCTCCCCCTCTCCATACCCATCCCGCGGGATCATCTTGGAGCTGCCACACTTCCTTTAATTACAGGAAGCCGAAACTTCGCCCTGCCTAGTCTGTCTCGCAGTCCCTAAACCACATTATTCCCCTTTCCGCTAAGCCGTTTCTGCAGTGCTAGAGCCTTACTGAAGATAGGACTTTCCTGTGCATCTCCCGACTCAGTGGATTTCCTTTCAGTTTAACACGATGTTGTTTGGAATATGTTTATGCTTGTCATTAAAAAAGTAAGGGATAGTGGATTTTCAAGATGGATGAAATGCAAATGATGAATCCAAGGAGGAAACAGATGGAGAAGAGAAATTAAGGGAAAATGTCAAAAGTTATTCATCCCCTTTGGAAATGTTTCATCTCTATAGATATATAATATTATCAGCCTTTTTTTCATATGCATTGGCATTGGCTAGTGATAAGGTCGCAAAATGATGGAATATTCCCTACTTTTTAAATTTATATTTTCTGAGACAGAGACTGAGTGTAACCTCTGTCAGGTTTCTGTCGACTGGCCAGAGTGTCCCGCAGGAAGGCAGCACAGGTGTTGTTTCCATCCCAAATGTACAAACAACAGTCCAGCTTCGAGGAAACGCGATGAGGCCAGGTGGTTCTCTTGTTGCATTCTATAACACTAGGCTGTGGGGTACGCCATCTGGCTGGACGATTGACCCTCTGGTTCCGGTGGAAAGACCGAGGAAGTTGAATGTGGATTAGGGACCTTATCTCCAGTCATAGCCTGATGCGGTCTCATGCCTCCCCCTTAAACCACGGCGGTGTTTCTGACATGTTTTCAATTACTCTCTGTTTACGCTCCCACCTCCAAGTCCCGACCCTCTCATTAATTTCCTCACCCCCCAGGGTCACGTGAAAGAGCTGACCACCCTGTCACACGTTTTCGCACAGAAACGTGCTTTGTCCAAAACTATAAAGAGATCACTTCAATGGGTGATCAGTGTTTAGTTGAAGAATAACACTGAATGTCCTTGTGTGCATAGAAATATAACATGCTATGACCCTTTTCACAAAGCGATCTTAGCATCCCAAGGCGACCGTAGGCCCATGTTAAAGTATGCGAGTTCCGAACACAATAAAACATTTAGTACTGAGAAGTCTTTGTTGAACGTGGATGAGCAGTTCACATGGTAGACTAACGTTTAATGCCCGAAAAGATGATTTTGATAGCAACAAACAAACCCATTTAGTTTGAAAACGAGGCACAGTGAGTTGGCAGATTCCTGAACCTAGACTTGCTTCATTTACGGCTTTAGCAGTAGGGAAAATAATGTGGGTCAATAACTCCGAGACTGACCATGTGCGTGTGTAAGGTGGTGAAGTACCGATGACGGTGCATCCCAGAATATGGGAATTTCATGTGCAGGTTTGACATCCTATATTCAATAGTAAATGCAAGGAAGTGACTAAACTGAAGGTCGGATGGTGTGATTTGACTTAGTGTGTGTCATCATGTCCCGAATGCATGGTTCTTCGCTCACGCTATCAACCACAGGCATTTCTTGTTCGAACCTGGCTCACCGCGATGGAGTCCACATGACTAACTGCCGGAAAAGCCATCACGTTCAAAGGTCGCCAAATACAACTCTTTTTAAAATGCACATGTCACACGTACTAAAGTAACTGCAATTCACCCTTCAGGAATATTCTTGTCATGAAAAGTTAATACCATCGACAAAGCAAGTTTTAAACAATAGACAAGAACAATTCTTTTTTCCGACCTGCACGAGGTGACAGCTTTGCTTATTGATGCATCGATTACCGTTATCTCAAGGCAACGACGCGTTCTTCTAAACATAACTGGTTACGACAATACCGCAGACACAATGCATTGTTTTAGCATATTTCCAATCACCATATGTTTTCTGTACCGGCGCGTGCAGCACGCGCTGCAGGCGACAGGTGTTAAGTTTCAAGGGTCGGTCAAAAGGCCTTCTGGTAATATGACCTCTCCGGGCACGAGCTGTTGTCATGGAAACACTATTATAGGAATTTTCACAATATGTTTAGCTGAAATACCGTTTCCGTTTCATTGTAGTCAATGTTTTATTGGACGATAAAAGACATTTGGCTCTAAACTATTGTTTTCAGTAAGTGGTCCGTGGAATTAATTCGACCAAAAACCTATTCCAGGTTCGAGTAAGAATAAAAATCGGTTTGCAAGAGGAGTGAATTTGCTGTGTTGCGGGTCGTGCATATAATACTGAAAACTTGAAACTTACATAATTAGCATCCATTCAGACGTGTGTTGTTTGTGATAATAACATGCACAATCAAATTACTTTTGTGTTTATAGATTCTCCAGTAACAATGTGTCTGACGGACGACGACAGGAACAGGACGCTGAACGTGACGCTGACGTGCCCCCCAAACTCCATCATAGCCGTGGGGGAATCATTCTTCGGTCAGAATCAGTGGGGACTATGTACCCTCACTAGAGACGACTGCACTGAAAACATCCTCAGCATGAACGTCTGTGACGGCAAGAGAAACTGTAGCATCTCCTTCCCCGGCACGTACACCACCAAGTGTGGCTTCGCCACCTTCCTCAGAGTCGTGTACGACTGTGTAGCTGGTAGGTCCATCACACGATAGATCAGACAATTCATTTCTGTACATGTTAACTCGCCATTATAATGGTATATTTATTGCATTATGTGTTTAACACGATATTCGAGCTATACGACGGTGGTCTGTAAATAGTCGAATCGGGACCAGACAATCCACTGATTGTCATCTTGATCTTCAATCTGATCTGAGTCAGCGAACTTGACCACCCGATCTCTTTAGTCCTCTTAAGTACAGGCATTGCTTGCTGAAGATCAATTCTAACCGTGACATGTACGGGTATATAGTCAGTATAGACCAATGGAAATAACGGGTAAATTTATGTTGATATATAAGAGGACGAAAATGATTCGGTAGTCAGACTCGGTTGTTGCATGTCATCTTAACCCAAGTATGTCGATCCATGTTCATGATGTTCATGTTAACTTGATTGTTTGGTTCAGAGTAAACAGGCCGCTGTATTACTAGTGGAACATCGCTGAGCTCGGCGTAAAACAACCAACATTTTGTATATTTCATCACGTGTTCATGATTGTGTAACTTGTGTAAATGACCGCTTTCTCGAGAACATCACCGATTACAGTCCCATTTTATTGTAACAGAGACACTTTGTGCAGAGTAAGAGGGTTGCTGTAATCCTGGCAACCCAAATCGTATCAATGAAATTAGAGACAGATGTTAACATTAAGAGTACATTAAGTGCCGGTGTTTGAAAAAGTAACAGGTTACCAACACACCTCATTGTTCTCGCTCTCCAGGACCCGTCAATATACCTGCCCACGTGGAACAGAGGACGCCTGACCCCCCGCAGCAGAAACGACCTTTGACTCCGCCCCCTACTCACCCCAGGCGCGTGGCCAACTCGGACCCCGTGGTGACCCCACAAAACAATGATGGTAAGCCTGAGATGGGGGATTCATGTCTGTAGTTTTACCCCCAGGGCATATCACAATCACAAAGGCGGTTGTGTTCGATCGTGTGTAGAGCTGTCTTGGCTCACATCTGCAGGCAATTAACAAGTTGAGAAAACCAACCGAACAGTTTAATGAGATTTTTGTCGTTTCATCTTTCAAGAAGTTTGCTTTAATTTTACGTTTTGATTTATCCTTTGAAGATCGTGTGCTCCCGTATCTGTATTTAGAGACTGTTCGGTTTGTATGAGAATCTATTGTCTTAATAATACGACGAGTACTGTTTGGTTGTCTGAACATTCATGGGGGGAATGAATACAGACGAAGGGTGTCATTGTCCATTTGGCAGCTGTTGATTGATGAACAATAAGTGTGATGGTCAGTAATTCACCAAAGGTAATTGTTGTTCGGACACCGATTTGCCAACCTGTACGTAACTGCATCGTCGTTTCAGACACTGCCTTGATTGCCGTGTGTGCTGTTGCTGTCGTCATCACGTTGCTGGTTCTCACCTTCGCCATCTACCTCGTCATCAGGCGGCTTCTCGGGTGAGTTAGTGAGTGAATCGGGGAGGAGGTGGGGAGTAACCCATTCACTTAGTGATGGGGGTAAACGGAGTTGAAACGAGTGATTGGAATTGGTCGAGTTAGTAAGTAGAATCGGGTGAGTTCGTGATTGCACTGAAAAGAGTGCGAGGTTAGCCGGGTTACCAAGTTGGATGAAAGGGTGTGAGCAAAGGAACTGAAGTGAGAGAGTAAACTCGGCCAGGAACGCGGAATGAGTGGACATGTGCCATATCTAAAAGAATCAATGTTGGGTTCTGAATGCCGGATTGAACGTACCATCCGTATCAGTAGTAGAACAGTTTGCGTTTCGATACATGCTGCCTACACGCAAATCGCTCATTTGCTATTTCCTTGAAATATATTATCCACCAGAATACATCTAACTCACATATTTCGTGTAAAAGAGCATATCCCATAAACTATGGTGGATTAGTTTTCTGTTCTTATTTACACGCAAACTTATTCCGTTGTATTCAATGTTTCAGTGTCCACCAAGACGTTCACAGTCCAGGTCTCATCAAGAACAACGGAATCTCGGGTCTATTCTATGGTCAGTTTGGATGTATCTTATCCCGCTGTCATGAGCAAGACCCTGAAGATGGTGGGGAAGGACTCGGAGCTCCACCCGCAGAGCAGGACGATGACGATGAAAGCAGGGTGGCGCCCGTAGGAGCTGACGCGGTGGAGGAAGTGTACGAATTGGGCAGACCGGACATGACGTCAGATAGTCCAAACCAGACAAATGTTACGGGGCAGAATCCTACTGAACGTAACTCAGCGCGTGGGTCACATGGAACGGAAGAGCACAATGAGATGAATCCTCGGGGTAGTAGAGTTGTTGGCGTCGGTGCATCTGCTACATCCGGTGATGGGGTCAGCGCTGCCCAAGGGGTGGACACAAGGCATGTTCGACTGGATGCAGTGGCAGTGCCGAACACAGAGCTCTCTACACTGTGCTAGGCTATACCTGACACCACAGGGAAGGGCATCCATAGGTCGCCATCGGCCACTGTGACAGTTAGATCTGTGTTAAAAACACCAAAGGCAGCTCAAGAGGCATGTTCGCTTGTACCTCGTTTTTCTGACCACTTGCTCACAATCACCGAACGTTCGCGAGTGATTAGTGTCTCATGGACCAAAAGGATGCCTGAGATATACTATGACAATATTTATGATACAGAAATTTGTGAACTCTGTGTTGTTTGAAACCTTTCCAAGAAAGACAACGCTTGGGTGATTCTGAGATGGGTTCAAGCCTTCATCCGGCCGACCAGCTCCCGGATTCGTGTGCTGATTTCTGGAAGCAACAAATGATTTCGGAAACTCAAGCCCAAGTTAATTATTTTTATTTATATTGTTGACGTTTGAGTGTTTGAACTGTATGGAAGTGTTGTATGGAGAACATGGGATTGACACAGAAATGTGACGTTGTTGGATTTTTTCAATGTTGGCATAATATTTTTTTCAAAAACAGACAAAAAAAAAAACATCAAAAGGGGATGTGTGTTTTTGTGACACCATACAGTCAGTGTGTAGCCTCATTTTAATGCAATTTGATGCACTACAGACGACTGTGACTGCTGTGACGCTGTAAATATTAAACAATACATATTTACCGAAACCGTCTTGTCATTTGTCTCTGCGAGTTTCTTTTAGGTGGCTTACTAGATTAAGGTCTCGGAATGCGCTTTGCTCGGTCAGTGGATGCAGGTTCCGCTGGTCGAATGTTCCGTATTCATCCATAGTTTGATATGATTAATTATCGACCTGATTCCCTTTTAAGTTGTCATTCAAGTGTCTTCATGAAATGCTCTTCAAAGCAGCGTTACCAGCTCTGGTGTTGCTCATGCGTATTGTTTATGGAACTACTGAGACGGCCGAGGTGATTGAATCGAAAGACAATTTTGTGATGATCACAACCACGTGGGGTATTTATTATAATTCAGTCGGCGTGTGTTGACATTTTTATTCACTGAAATACATATGTCGTGTGAAGAGTTATGGATTTACACTTTTGTAATCAAAGGCAAGGGACGTTTAGGGTGCGAATACCTCACATACCCAGCCATGTCTCTCCCTTCTTAGAGACCATATTAAACATTAGTCCAACTTTAGATGACAGGAAAAGTTGAGATCACCTTACATTAAGCTCAGATATTAATTATACACTATTTACATATTTAGTGTGTTTGTTTGGATGGTGTTTTCGTTGTATTTTTATAGACACGTATTTGTTTAGTAACCTATCTATGTTTCTGGGCTAGATGCGAGTCTGAAGATCTCCATCAGCCTCTGAAGAAGGCCCTCAGCTGAATGCTGGTATATGGTTTAACTAGGCCGGATATCATCCGTACATCTTGCTTCTACACAACTAAAGTATTTCCACACATTTTCTAAGGGCACCTCCCACTGCATCGCACGTTCTGCAGCACACGTGGTAAGACAATGTACTTTATCCGTTTGGAATGCTAAGAAACATGCTCTGAAGAACTGGTCAGCAGTAACCTCTTGATTCACGTTTCCTTCTTTCTCTTCCCACAGAGGTTACTCTTGTCATATCTTCTTATGTAGGACATGACAGGAGTAACCTCTGTGGGAAGAGAATGCGTTTCCTTCCTTGTGAAGATTCAGCATTAAGAGTAACATTTAAAAAAGGAGTTGGTCCACATCTTGCCATATCTGAGGTTACTCATACTAACTCTTGGTTCGTTTGTCCATTGCCTGATTCTAGTAAAGAGCTACCGTTTCGAACAAGTCTTCCATGCCATCAAAAGTGATCCCCAGTCATGTGTTAGGTGAAGAGCAGATGTAACTCGTTTTATATGTTGTATTACAAACTATTGTAGACGGTTTCCCTCTAATGAGTTCCAAATTTGAGATATCCATGATCAAAAGTCAAAGAATCATTGCACAGGAGACCAACAGTACATATCTGTATTAATGCGTCATAACTAACTTGAATATTGAGACATCCCTCTTGAAAAGCCCAGAGCATCTACTGAAATAACGCCAGTCCGGATAATTAAATATGTTATCAAACATCAATTCGGACCTACCTACACATCAGCTCAAAGCAAAAAGAAACCAAAGAAAGAGATGTTTAAAATGTATTGCAATGTTAAATGAGATTCTTCTTGAATAGGTTCCAAACAAAAAAACATCCAAATGGGTATATATTCTGAATTATGATAGTGATGTAACTAGTATTTTATCATTTTGCAAGTACTGCATGCCCATCTTCCAGACAAATAATTCCATGATTAAAAATTTCCATGTATATAAAGTGGTCAGTTTACTAGCGAATATGGCAAATGCATCTCTCATTTAAACAAATGTTTCAAAATGATTTTGCATTCTTCATCGGTGCATGGTTCCTGTTTCCTTTCATGTGTAATGAAATATTTATGTACCTCATATTTATATAGATTGACACATTGACATTCTACATAAGAAAGGCAGTGCCTCTACGTTAAATCATTTAGTGTTTTACACATACATCACTGTCAAACGTTATTGACATACATGCAATCGATTTGACCTACTGGCAAAGGGTAAGATTTGCTGAAATCACAGCATGTTTTTCACCATCAAGTAACTATTTAAAAAAATAATCATTATATATATTATCTACTATCTATCTTCAAAGCTGTCTTTGCATGAAATTAACCACAGTTTATGATGCAAAATTATGAAAAATCAATCAAATTGACTTGTTGAATGGATGATGTACAAGATGTATTATGAACCATCCAGGAGTTATCTCCCTTGAACAAAAAACACTTCAAGCTGATACTCCCAATACTTTTAATGCTACAATAAATATACACTGTATATTCACATCGTGGTAAAAAATACTGAACATTTACTATTGTTGCAGCAGCATGCAGAATTACAAAGGACGGATGAATACAAAGGACGGATGTAATTTGTTTTTGTCAGAAGATGATATATCCCCCCAGCCCCAACTTATTTGAAAGGACAAATCAGTTACTTATTGTGTTGTTAGACCAAGTCTGAATTGTTTCCATGGAATTCATGAAAAATATAAATGCCATATATCTGTAATCAGATAAAGTCACCATTTCAAGATCTGTCTCGTATATCTTCCAAGATCTTTCGAAAGATATGAAATGGTGTTCGAGTTGTGCTCCAGAAACAAAGTCAGCAATGTGTTCATGGAACCGAGAAAATATTACATCATAAAAGCCTGTAAACAGCAAAAGGCACCACTTTATGGTCTGCCACACACATCTACCAAGTAACACTGACAGATATTAAGAAGTTCTGCTCCGGAAACCAGACAAACCTCTCACTTTTGAGAATAAGTCCGAAACGTTTCCATGGAAACTGATAAAATAATAAATCACAGAAACCTGCAAGTAGCAAAAGGCACCACTTTAGGTTCCGACTGATATATCTACCAAATTTTGCAGAAAAAGATTGAACGGTTTCTGAGTTCTGCTCCGGAAACAAAGCCCATTCCTCCATTTTGAGACTAAGTCTGAAACGTTTCCATAGAAATGGAGAAAATAATAAATAATAAATAAATACATGTAAATAGCAAAAGGCACCACTTTGGGGTCTGCCACACATATCTGCCAAGTAACAATGACAGATATTAAGAATTTTTTTAGTTCTGCTCCGGAAATGAAATACACCTCTCACTTTTGAGACAAAGTCTGAATCGTTTCCATGGAAACCAAGAAACTAATAAATCACAAAAACCTGTAACTAACAAAAGGCACCACTGCAGCTTCTGATTGGTATATCTACCACGTTTTGCAGAAAAATATTGAACGGTGTTTGAGTTATGCTCTGGAAATGAAGCACATCCCTCCATTTTGAGACTAAGTCCGAAACATTTCCATGGAAACCCTGAAAATAATAAATCACAAAAACCTGTAAATAGCAAAGGGCACCACTTTGGGGCCTGCCACACATATCTACCAAGTTTTGCAGAAAAATATTGAATGGGTTTTGACTTCTCCTCCAGAAACGAAGCCCATTCCTCCATTTTGAGACCAAGTCTGAAACATTTCCATGGAAACCCAGAAAATAATAAATCACAAAAATTTGTAAATAGCAAAGGGCACCACTTTGGGGTCTGCCACACACATCTACCAAGTTTTGCAGAAACATATTGAACGGTTTTTGAGTTCCTCTCCGGAAATGAAGCCCGCTCCACCATTAGACTAACACCAAAATGTTCCATGGAAAAACAAAACAAATAAAACTGCCAAAACTCTGTAAATAGCAAAAGGAACAACTATAGGTTGTGATCATTACACCTATCAAGTTTGGTCTAAAAATATCGAATGGTTTCTGAGTTATCATCTGGAAACAAAATGATTACAGACGGACGGACGAGGCGTCAACTATATCCCCCAAATTACATGCCAGGGGAATAAAAAGGTATACAAACACAATCGACCGGCATTTTGATTGCCTCATTCTTTCAATCCAGATTCATAGCATTTATTTAGGGTGCTTGTTGATCCGTTACCATGTGTTCACGAGTTTGATATGGAGATTTATCATGGGTCTAAGTTAAATATCAAACTCAAACTTCATTCCCATTTCATATTTAACTTGGACACATAATAAATCTCCATATAAAACCTGCGAATACATGGTTACTTATCATACCAAAACATTGCATTGTTAAATCAAAGAAGTTGATCAACGATTTAGTTGTGTCATCTCAACAGATGAATACATATTAGTGAAAGTAAACTTGATTTAACAGACATTGTTACAGTTCTGTGGCAAGGCTATAACCATTAAACTACATAATACATATTCTCTACAACACAAACAATTCCACTTCAACAGCTCTTATGACCCTTGTGCAGCTGAAGTTCTTATTTCATCTCACAACCAATATAATCTTATACCTGGTCACCTCTTAGAGTCCTTGAGTCCTCATCTGCTTTCCATCCATCTATCAACTGTCTAGGAAATACAAACCAAACCTCCAGGTTGTTCATGAGGCAATCACTGTGCCAGGTCATATAACTCCCTTAAGTATCACAGTCACTTTTCACTTAAAAAGCTGGTAGACCAATCAAAGAATCTATCTCAGAACTTTCTTTACTTTTGGTTTGAGTTCAAACGATGCTGAAACACGGCTGCGTACAGTTATTGTTGCATTTGAGATACGTTCCTGGATTGTTGTCATGGTTACGGAGTCAGAGTTTGTGTCTGTGTGTCCTTCTATCTCCTGGCTGTCTTCCTCCATGATGTACACAGGCCGACCCACAGACAAATGAACAAAGCGGGCCATTTCCTGTGCCTTTTGCTTCGCATTGTGGATGGCTACAAGACTGGCCTGTTTCCTGAAAGATGTAAACATGCTATCAGCACATACTGAAACAATTTTCCCAATTCTCTTGACTTGGCAAAATCACATACTAACAAACAACATTCCTTGTAAATCAACACTTACAATGAGAATGTTGTTGAAAGATCTTTTGTCCCATAAACAACAATATCATGACCATTATGACAGAATAACATTAAAAATGCACAATTAATGTTTTGGAAATTAAAGTAATTCTTTATTGCAATATGTAAGTTTATCCACTAGTGAGTGAGCTTAGTTTTGCGCTGATCTCAACAATATTCCAGCTACATAGCAGCAGTCAGTGAATAATCGAATCTGGTCCAGACAATCCAGTGATCAACAGCATGAGCATCCATCTGCGCAATGGGGAACTGATGACACGTGTTGTCAACCAAGTCAGTAAGCCTGACTACCCGATCCCAGTAGTTGCCTCTTACGATAAGCATTGTCGCCTTTCAAGGCAAGAATAGTTTCTGAAGACATATTCTACCCTGGACCTTCATGGGTTTATCCACTAGTACATATTACAGGTTCATGTAACGTTTGTTTGGTACATTTAGGATTACATGTTCTCAATACACTGAAGATTCTTTGAGGTGCTGAAACCACGATCCCACAGTGAAGCACCAGCCCACAAACTCAGTGTGGCAAAGACTGCCATGCTTGATCATAGTTAATCTCAGCTTTGTCTTAATATAGCCAACAAATATCCCTGTATGTACGGCTTGTAGTCTGACCTGAGACTCTCTAGACTCTGGTTTGTGTGGAAGAACTCAGGCAAGGAGACAGTGACAGTATCATCAAGCTTCTCCACCAGCAGGTTGCTGACACTCTCACTCTTCTTGATATCTCCAAACTTGACCCCAACCTCTGTCTCCATCACAAACAGCGAGTCACTCCTGGACAGGTGTTTATGGATGTGTAGGTCCTCCTCCTGAAGAAGTAGAAATGTAAAATAGTCACAGACTGTTGTGTCAAAGTTGAAGGGACCTAGATTCACTACGACAGTGATAAAGGAACACCAACAGATGTGATTTCACTTCAAGACAACTGTAAGTTTGATATATAAAAGTATGTAGTATACACATATGTACATCTACTCACATAAAACATCGAAGTATACATAAACATTATTGTGATTATTCATTTCCGAAAATGATCAAATTAAAAAATTCTGGAAGTAGTGCCCCCTAATCAGTACACTTTCAGCTACTGCTGAGTGGATGGTTGAGGCTTCTTGCAGCTTCTTTATTTAAGAAGATAATTGCAGAACATTTTCCTGCGAGGGGATTTGTGAAAACTCCTTAACCAATACAACTTACAAGCAACAATGACACACATTTTAATAACAATGAAGACCGCAGGCTAGCGAGTTCACGGGTTTAGGCAGACATACAGAATCCCATTCGAACTGTGTGAAGTTGCCTTAGTTGGTATTCTTTTTTGGTAGTACTGATTTGAGATACTGTCAGTCATTGTAAAATACTATAACCTTGATTCCGTGGTTCTGTAGGGTCTGCACGATGTAGTCTAGGCGCCGGGCCACGCTGTTCTTGGCATCCTGGGGGTTGTCCTTCTTGCTGGTGACTCGCACTGTGAAGCGACACAGATCAGGGGGCTGAGAAACTTCACCCACAGCAGTTACTCGAATTTGCCGGTCCCCTGGTGACACTGGCTCACATGCTGCCCTGTTGTCATCAAACTGTATTATCTTGTGAGGTGATTTCTCCACCGGGCGATTCTGCATCTCAGCAAACACTCTTACTGGGCGATATGAGGCCATTCGTTAGAGCCGAAATCCACACTTTCTTCTTTTGCTGTTGAAACAGGACACAAGCTTCAACTTGTTTACGTGAAGAGGTGTAAAACATGACAGGACATTCTCATCCGAATGTGGATTAATGTACGCATGGCAACGTACGTGAATAGTTAGGGTTCCAGAGGAGTCTGCAGAAGTCTAATTGAAGACTCCTACGTAATCACACAAAAACGGTACTTAATTTCACTCAGGAAATCTGAACGGTTAGATCAATATGTCTATCAGCGACCACAACATAACTTTGCCTTCTGTTTCAGATAACGAATATGAACAACTTCTGTACCAGTATGTTCAAAGAAATTTAAAATTGTAGGCTTTCACGTAGACAGTACTAAAAACACAGAAATGAAGCTTCATTTCAGTTGGGAAATATGTCATTGTTTGGAAATAGTGGCATGCATACCTCTAACCTTCACTCCATGTAAGTTGAATGTTGAAACCTCGTGAACGTGCACTGGTAGAGAAATAGAGAAATGTGTGTTAAGAATACCATAAGCGAATATGTGTGTGTGTGTGTGTGTGTGTGTGTGTGTGTGTGTGTGTGTGTGTGTGTGTGTGTGTGTGTGTGTGTGGTTGGAAGGGAGGACGGGGTGGTGGACGGGGCGGGGAATGCAGGGGTGCCCCCTCCCCGTTTTAGACCTAAAAGTTTATTAAACGACCACTGAAACCGTCACCCCTTTGCATACACCCCTTTCTCTAAAAAACTGTGTCCGCCCATGAATGAAAAAATGTACACTTGAATGTGCTTTTCTTGGTTTTCTTTGACAACAGTCCCAAGGAATCTGATTAAATTACAAGGTAATCAAGAGGAGTTGATTCGCCCTCCGTTCGGTTATAAATTGTTTCTTTTCGTTTTTGAATTTATACTTTAACGCTTACCATTTCCGGTAATTCGGCAACATCGCTTATTGTCCTAACAAATCGTTGAAATTGGTTTTAGTTTATTTTTGTTATAGAATAAACATTAGGACTAATGACGTATGTACTGCACAATTAAAACGTCAGACTTCATTGACGTTCTGGGGAATGATAATTTTGTATTGATATTAGCGATGCGGCTTCGGAACGGAAGTCAAGTTTGCCATATCGGGAGCGACCAAACCCTCCTGGCCAAGGCCAGTTGTTTCACCGTGTCCTTTCGTTGAAACTTTCAATCACCGCAGTTTACGTTGTATTTACAACTCCAAATGGCCTCCAAATTCGGGAAAAGGCCAGAAGGGTCAGATGGAAGTGATTTCTGGCACAGGGAAAGTATCGCGGGGCAGTATAAAGTAAGGTGAGGGTCAAATATCTGTTTAGTTTAATCAGTTGTCACGTTGACCCATAATGGATGCATGTTTTGCCAGTAATTAGTGGATTTGATCAGACATTTACATGCGTTTCAACGGAAAGAATGCAGGTTAATGGACACAACTTGTGATCATGTTGCAAAAATACTCGCAATTCGCTGTTCTTTCAGTCGACACTGGAATGTTAACATTATGGCGCCAGCTGCTGTTACTGATCTCACGTCTGAAATTGTATTTGAGTAGTCGTGGGGTACCCCAACTCTTACTTAAAACCTTGAAATAGCCATCTTTCCAAAACTGAATCCTTTGTGTTCATTACTGTTAATTACCCTTCACCTCTGCCCTGTTTTTGAGTACCCCTTTCCAAAGTTTTGGTTAAGTTGTCATTTTGGGTTAGCATCTCGCCTCTTTGACAAATGTTTTGTAAATACGTCCAGGCTACAATATCATGTGGTCAGTTTTCAATGAAAAGGAAAATAATTGCCTAATATGTGAGCATGCTTGTATGCAGTTCTGCTCTAATTTTGTCATCTATCAATAGCTACACAAAACTACAGTAGTGAGAGTTAATTATTTATGTCATATGTTTTCTAGTTATCTCATTACAATTAGCATTGCCAAGGAAGCAGTAGTCAGACAATGGGGTTTATCAGCTCGACCCCGCGTGGTACTACAGAAGCCATGTGGTGCTATTGGGAAACCCAAAGGTGCAATACAGTGAAACCTAAGGTTAAACTAAACTCAACAGATTATAAAGATAGTTTGTTATATGCGTTTGATCACATATACTACATGTAACCAGTACCTCTAAAGTTAGTTGGTTGTGCCCCACAAACTGTCAGTTTGTTATATCTGTCAGTTAGTTATTTACACGTGTGCTGTAACCATTGTTTATTGTTATTTTGTATGTTTTTGCTTTCCTTCAGATGTGCCAACTTATATTTTCAATGGCATTTTCTATATTCAGTCAGTGTGTGAGTTTGGTTTTAATGGCACTTTTTAGCAATATTACAGCAATATCACAGCTGTAATAAGTCACCAGATATTTGTATTCTGTGAACTGAAATCACTTGATTATGCCCCATGTTGTGTGTGAGTCCCATCAGCAATAAAAACACATACTTTCAGAGTGTCACACCTAATCACTTCAAAATTAGTGATTTAACCCACTCAGATCTGTCACAAAATGGAATTTTGAAAATAGTAAGTCTAAATGGGCAAGGCTCACATGTACAAAAGCAATGAATACACAATGCTCTTTACATCTGAACACTTTCATAAAGGCATTATATATTCATAGCTTTTGGTCATGGGATCATGCTGATTTACTCAGCTACTCAAATTTACTTAAAACTTCCAGTTCCTGAAGATTTGGTAGTGGCTAATCAGGGTTTTGTGTAATGTAAAATTCACTCAAATGTTCATAATGGATGCAGAAACAATACATTTTACATCGTGAGGGAAGACGATATTATCCGTTCTACTGAATTCTTGGTAAGAAATATTATAGTAATGATATGAGAATAATAACTAAATCTTACAAACTATTCAGTACACTTAACCATTTCATTACTTCGCAGTATCAGATGCATGATAAACCTTAAAGAATCAAATTTAGATATTCTTTCTACATATGGATGCTCATGAGATCAATCAATGGATTATCTGGCCCTCACTCCTGTATTTTGAGATCAGTATTATATAGCTATAATATTGCTTAGCTTGACTTCACACAAGATACATTATGTCTATCTTTACACTTGGTACATATCTTTCTTCTCTTTCAGCACTGAAAACAAGTCGAGACTGAGGCTAGATTTGTTCCTTCACTTTGTCACAGGCTTCATGATGTTCATTCGTCTACTGCCAGCTCTAACTGCCTTTTTCGGGATGTCGGTGAAGATGTTGCGTCGTTGGGATCTACCAGCTCCACGGTCTTGGGAGTACGCTTGGTTCATCAGTGTTGTAGCTGCTGTGCTGGGGTGGAAATCAACACCTCACAACCAAATATTTCTCATCAAACAGTACATGCTAGGAACTGTTGTATTTGGGATTTTCCCAGTCATATTTGGTTTCATAGATGTGGCTGATGATTTAGGCAAATACTACCATGAAAAGAAGTACACGTATGTGATGTTTGGCTATCCTGCAGTTATTGTGTGGTTTTTGTTCCTGCTTGTAGCAGTGCAGCTCCACATCTTTGGACTTTATTTTGGCACCGTGCTTGTGAAAGCATGGCGACCCCGTGTTGTAAAACCCAAAGAAGGATAAACATCTTACCCAAGTGTGTTTTGCATGTTTTCAGTGTTCTTGAATACTGACCTTAACGGCCAGCTATCAAATGGTTTGAATGGGTAGTTGGAACCCTGGATTTGAAAAATATGGAAGATTAGTATGTTTGAACAGACAACTAAGTGGCAGGGTGCTGGAGATAATAGCTATGTCAAACAATCCTGTATTCTGACCCATCATCATCAACAATGAGGTCAGCGCCATCTTGCCTTATTTTGTCTCCTTTCTAGTGAAAGGAGAAAATGGGACCATCAGTTAATTTTCATTTTCTGCCACAACAGCAAGCCACTGCTTCCATTAGAACTTTAGATGTCATGTATTAGAATTCAAAACTTTTGATAGTTGGTCATTTAATTTTTCTCTCTAATTGCTTCCTCCATGTAGTCATGGTGTACATGTAGACATATTCCCCCAAATAGAAGTTGTAGGTATTGAGTTTTCACCATGATAATGTCAGTATGTGCTCGAAGTTCACCTGGTATGCTGTTTTATTCAATACATGTAGGGGAAGTAGATGTTTACTAATAGTCTACACTAACGTGTCTTCATTCATGAGAGCATCTGTCAGGTCAGAGAGTACTGTTTTGGGAACTGAGTTCAAGTTTAGTGATGGATTCTTTGAAAGTTATTTTAACTTGTATTATGTTTTGATACGGCACCTACTGCAGTCATATAGCTGGAATATTGCCGATAGCGGAATTAAACAACCAAATGATAAGCAACCTATTAGTCTACCATCAATTTTCTAAGCACCTGAGGCACTTGTCACGACAAAAACAGTCTGAAATATTACTGATGAGACGTAGTGTTTACTGAATGATTTGAATGTATCGCAAGATACTCTGTGGAGTGTTAATGAGTAATGCAGTGATGAGGTCCCCCAACCACCACCCCCAACACTAAATATGACATGATGCATGAGCCTGTCTTTCACAAATGGTTTTTCAGCATAGACCTGTCAATCAATTTATCTGCATCACATGGGTATCAAGTAACATTACTCAGCATGTGGATGGATACAGCTTGTAGCATGCTTATCAGGAGCACTTGGCATCTCCTGCAGGTGCTATCTCTGTGTGTGTGTGTGCTTCACCAGTAATGGGAAGCGTTGGTCATGCATAACTGGTCACCACTCCTTCTTGGGGTGTCAGGAGTTATTTAACTGTTGCAGGCACATGCAAAAAGATATCATCACTCACAGATGATGTTCTGTGATACACATTGAGTGGAGTGTTGGCTGTGTGATGCTGGAGATTATGTAGCAAGTAAATACCATTCTGTAATCTATACAGTCAAAGTTTGTAGGATGAAAACATAAAACACTGTCACAGTGTGGTTCAAATAGGGCTTTATACAAAGGTCAATAACCCATGAATAGATCAATGGAAAAAGAATATTATTGAGTATAGATTATAGATATGAAAACACTGCCATCAGTATATAAAAGTTTATAAAGGTGTGTGGTGAAGTAAAGATTGATGGCTAAAAGTCACTTCTCTGATATTTATCAGTAGTCAGAAGGTATATAGTTAATGATTATCAGTCTCATATCAACAGCCATCCCTAGTTTGGAATATGTTCATGTAACATGATACACACTAAATTAAGGGGGCAGTTGGGCACAGTGGTTGAAGTTTATCACAAGTTTGATTCCCTAAAGGATGGTTCAGTGTGAGGTCTATTTCTGGTGTTCCCATGTATAATATTGCTTGAATATTTCTGAAAGCCACATAAAAGCATCATCATTTTGTGATGGGCTAGTACAGTCCTAAGTGGATGAAACTAGAGCCTAGAAAAAACATCTACAACTGACAACAGTCTTCCTGCTAACATAAGAAGACACAGGGTGATGTTCTGTCCAAACTGATGTCAATACTTCTCAGTCCTGCTACTTTTGGTTGTGTGCTTGCTGTACATTTTTGTCACAGTACTCTGTACATATGTATCTACCATGGTTACCATTATGCTCCGATAATTTTACCAAATCAGCAATAATTTGACTTGGCTTCAGATTAAACTTTAACCTTTCAAAAAATAGGTTTAAAGCGTGTGTTTGACAACTTAGAGCTAGGAATAGCCTGCTTGAAATGTATGTATGACTGAAAAGTGAAAGTATAAGATGTTGTCTCATTATCTATGTGGGCATTTTTTCATTTTCTGAAAGTTTCATGATTGGGATGTGTTACATGAAGGTTATTTCTTCATATCAAATTTCATTTGGCTTGTATCATTGAGCTGCAAAATGTGAAATGATTTAGAAATATCTTTCAGGGTTCATATGAATCTCTTTTACCAAATAAAGCTGGATAAAAATAATTATTTTGGTGTGTTTATTAATACATTTTGTAAACTTTGCAATCCCAGCATGTATGGTGAGTGAGTGATGTGAGGCCTGTTTCTAGGACTCCTCCCATTATATTGTTGATACTGCATGAGAAACAGTGTGAGAACTGAAAAAACATATAAGATTTGACACAGTACTTCAATGTGGGTTGAAGTTCTTGATATTCTATGATCTTCATCTTTCTACTAACTGATGACTTTCAGTCATATTTTGTGAAATACATTCTCTCCTCAGGAATGATGTCCCTCGCGGACTCCTCCCAGTAGGTGTCTTGTTAGAATGGGTAAAGAAAGGTTTCTCATCAATGCCAGAATTTAAGAATGGCATGGAAATCATGCTTTGGGCTTTTTAAACCACATCCTTGTGTGCAGAGTTATGTTTTTAAACAACAAATGTAAGACTATAACCAATAATAAGACTGAGCACTTCATTACAACAATGAAAGTGTTGAATGTACTTCCCAAGACTGGGAGAAAACCAACTATAGACAATATGCCATAGTGTACCATATTGTATTAGGTAGTGCAGGATAGAAAGTTCTTGAAGACATATCAGTAGTGCAAAATGTTTGGCTCAATCCAGATTCCACTGAAAAAAGTACTCGCTAGGTTTTAAAATATAGGTGGTTTGATGAGAAACATATCTTTTTCTCTTCTTTTTCATGTTATCATATTGTGTTGATCTTAAGCATGTTGAGTTAAGCCTGAGTTACTGTGTGCCTTATTTATTTGTTCAAATTCTGAGACTAACAGCATTCATATTTGTTATTGGGGCTGTAACGATACACTTGGACGAGGAATGTAAATCCTAATTGGTACACAGCTACAATTACCATGATCTACAGGCATTCTAAACTGTTTCTGAATCTTGCAAGGACTTGAAGTTTGAAGGTATTGCAAGAGTGTCATTAGAAAGTGATACATGATATTAATACAACACTTGACATCATAAAAAAACTACATTCCAGCACCAAGAATAACCAGAGACTCAGAAATTGAAATTGTTGATGAATTGTTTTAATGTGTCAGATGTTGACATGAGGATATATATTACTCATCCTTTGACAGATACTGAGCATCTAGGAAGGGCCTTAAGGTGACTGTATAAGTATATTGTCACATTCCTTATCAAGTAGATTAAACACGTTTCAGGAAGCAGATGTTCTTTATTGTATCACAGCTTGCTGTACCTGTAAATATTGAGCAGTACATACAGATACAACTACAGCATGCATGCTAGTATGCTATGATGGTGTCAGGCGTCTTACTGAATCAGCATCATGAATCGTTACAGCCCTAACCATATTTTTGTTCTGGCATGCTAGCAGGTGCACTAGATGTGATTGTATCAATCCCTGGAGTTAGTGTGACAATTTTAGTTGAACACAATGCTGCCACATGTTAATTGCTCAATAGCCATGATACTCAAGTGAGATGAACTCACACAAATTAAATCAGGTAAACACTGAATGGGGACCCTCAGGTCAGATTGAGAAAAGGTACAGACCTAGAACAAGGCAATAAAGACCTCTTTTTGGGGTGTTCTATTGGCATGTAAAAACATTTTCATAAGATTAAGTGCTTGAAAATAGTTATATATTTCTTTAGAACATGTTACCTTTCCGACAGTCAGCTGTGTGTTTAAAGGGAGATAACTGTCCTTGATATCTTGGCAAGAATCCAAACAAAGTGATGCTACTATACTTTACATAGTTACAAGGTTACATGTCTACACGTACTGTTCTTTATCCTGCATCACACGTTATACCTGCTGATGAGTTTCCTGGCTCAGTTTTCTCCCTGGGAGGAAGGGGAAGCAGGTCCATGTGTTCTGGAAGAGGAGGAGACATAGTTGAAACATTGAATCAAACAGTGCAGCAAGGTCATTCTGAAAGGATGAAGGCAGACTCTTTATGGCAAACACAAGTTAATTGGAATAAATGGCTATTTCATAGATGATGAAACTAGCCTATTGGAATGTCAGACATTATGTCTGTGGCTGATGCCGATGTTATAAAAGATCTCAAATGTCACTGGCAGGTGTGATCATACATTATTGACAGTGTTGCTGATTCAAAGAAAAGCAGAGATGTTTCTATAACTGAGCAACTTGTTCTGATGTGACTTTAACTACACAGTGTCTGCAGCATGTTGAAACACTTCTTTAGCAAACAGCTGGATGTAATCACTTGTCAAGGTCAGTGATTCCCATTTTGTACAGCAATTGCAAGACAAATGCCTTTGCTCTTCTTTCTAATAGTAATAATATGTGCATCAGAGTGGTCAGCGAGACATCACTCAGACATCCATCCAACTATGGTCAATCCAGAAGCATGTTGATGATGCTGAGTGGGATAAGACCTGCAGCCGAAGTTGAAAGTCTGAATGACAGAATTACTTTCAGTAGATTGTGATAAATAGAGAATACTAAACAATGTGCAAGGTAATACCATTTTTATTAAATGAGTTAATGATTTGGTATCAAATAAATAAAAGCGAGTTTGATACTAAATCTTTCACGAGTTTTATTAAAATGGTATTTCATGGAAGTAAGTTTAGTATTTCGTTTATTACTCTCCAACATAGTTTGATAGAAACTGTGGCAAAATTGCTTACAGTGTGATGATCCTCAGCTTTCCATGAGTCAAGCAAGGTGTAGTACCATTACGAAAGTAGCAATAGCATAGTGACGTCATATACTGTGAACTATTACATCATACGTCAAGAGGTATTACACTTGTGACAAATTGCCATACAAATATTACACTGGAGTATCTTCCAAGAGTGAGTAATAAATGCCTTAATGGCCACCAAAACAATGCAGTGAATGTCTGTGAAAGATCTCTGACAGAATAGGATGACATTCCTGAATGATCAGCTGTAGTATGTGAAATAAATGTTCCATAATTTCCAGGGAACCAGTTTGAATGATCATGTGATTATTTATAGGAATGCTAAAAAAATTATAAATCATAAATGCTTGTCAGAAGGAAAGAAAGTAACTGGTATCAGTCATTATATCATCAAAGTCTTGTGTGCCTCTATCTTTACATCTTGTGAATGCTGATTTCATGGGTATTTTTTCAGGGCTGACAAAGCTGCAATCGGTGGTATTGAAGTTGAAGGTTTCCTGTTACAACCCATGTCAGCAACATGTCTCATCATGCATCATGAAGCCTCAAATGTGTTGTTAGACTCCTTTGTCAGAATACAAATCTAATACCATCAATACCGTGACCTCGGTCCTACAATGAGTGAGGAATGCACATGGTCATTGGTCAGGATCAAATGTACACAGGTGCCTGATGATTAACCAGCAGTGTTCATTGTGATGTACTAGAAAGACCCTCAATGCCTGACACACATAGACAGAAGACCCTCAATGCCTGACACACATAGACAGACAATGTCTGTTCCTCACACATTTATAGAACTTAAAAGTATTATTTCTGTGGAACCTTTCATTGAAGCTTCGAAACATATAATATATTTACATTGATAGTTCAGTAAAATATAGTGTACATGGTGTTTTGACTTAAGGAATATCTTATTGAGGTTTTCCAGGTACAAATGTATACGGAAGAACTTGATTCACAAACACCTGTTAATAACAGTATGTTGTGTTATTGTGATGGGAAGAGACTGCACCTTAAATTTTTTGGATGTGAAGAAATCTATAAAAACTTACTGCGTAATTGTTTTTGCACAAAGTATTTTGTTTGTCATGGATATGTACGTACTGGAGTGAAAACTTTGATTTTGGACATGTTTTGTACATACGTCAGTGATAAGCAAAATGATACCTCTCTCAAAAACTAGTGAAGTGCAACTGTACAAAATACAGTCTGTTACACAAAACACACTGTCCTCTGTGGTACTATGCGGTGGTGTTTAGTGGGCAGTGTCTGTGGTACTGCCCTCTAATGCCTTGTGGACGTTGTCTGTGGTACTGTGCTCTAGTCTTGTGCCTGGAGGACATGTGTCTGGTTCAGTACAAGATGACTGAAATATGAGACTCTTTTATCAGGTGGTCAGTTCCTGCTTTGAAGTTGTTATGGCCATAGTTTTGCAAAGACTTGTGCCAAGCAGTCCAGCAGGCTCTAGAGTTATGGCATTCAACAGAACCTGTTACACAATTTAGTTTGATAAATGTTTCTCTTCCCTGTTGGATTCCCTGAATAAACAAATTTAAAGAAGTTACATTTGTTTTAGTACTTAAAATCCATCAGATTCTCATCATCCATCTTCTTGATAACAGTGAAAGTCCCGGTTAACCATGCTTGCCATGAAAGGTGACTGTGCTTGTCGTAAGAGGCAACTAATGGGATCGGGTAGTCTGGCTCACTGACTTTGTTGACCAGTCATTGGTCCCCAGAATGATCACTGAATTGTCTGGTCCAGACTCGATTATTTACAGACTGCTGCCATATAGCTTGAATATTGCAGAGTGCCATGTAACAGTAGACTCACTCCATCTTGGACTTCCATGATAGGATTCAAGAAACAGATGTCACTTTTTCAAATTTGGCCAGGGTACAGTCTACTGTTTTTTTAAATGCATAGCCAGAGAACAACTTGTCTCAAGTAATTTAACTATACGGATTCTATTTGAATGTAAAAAGCAAAATGACAATGAAAACTACACATAAGTAATGACAAACTTTTTGTAACTATACAATAATTTGTTAGTAAAATGGGTTCAAACTTGACCTCCTAACATCCTGTGGGTTTTTAAAAATCTCGTATCAGAGGTTCCACCAAAGTGATCTATTCACCTAAACAACGTCACTGGAGGCTTCATTCCTAACCTGAGTGAAGCAACACAAGCAATGTTCCACAGTGACAACACCCACCGGAACTAGTTCATCTCAGGCAAAGGTGGTCCAGTTTTCATCAGTTCGGTTTGAGTTCGTGGTTTTGAATCCCTGTTTCTGGGTTTGCCTAGCACCATACTCATAAATGCTTGCAGATTTTACCCGAGTGGCAAAACTCGGTCTCTCCTCCCTCACCAAACTGACCTGTCATGACGGAAATACCTTTGGAAGCGGCATTAAGCCCACTTCAATACCTTTACAACTTTCCCAATGTGTTACAATAAGCTACGAGGAATTGCCGGTTGTCTGAGGTCATGACTGACTGGAGGTCTATATTTACAATCCCAAATCCAAATATATTCTTAGTACGTGAGAAACCATGGCCATTTCTGGAAAGAAACTAAGTGTATTGTGTAAAATTCAAGCACTTAATAAGCAGTTTATTGTTCCTTGATGTGACAAATCTGGTGATGCTCTGAGGAAATCTGTCTGTGAAGCAACATAACACAAACATTGTGTTTGGAAGAGTGAGTGAGTGAGTTTAGTTTTATACTGCACTCCGCAATATTCCAGATATAAGGTGGTGGCCATGTTTGAAAGAATGCACACAAATCAGAACATCGCCGGAAGAATGCGAAATAAGTTCTCAAACTGATCATAATATTTTTACCTTTTCGTGTTTTCTGACACAGTTTTCTGAACAAAAGCTGCAGAATTTGTTTTTCATGTCTTACTTGGAAACTTCAGCGCTGGGGTACGTATGAGTTAAGCCAAAGAAGTACTTTAGGTTGTACTGACAACGCTTGTCATGGTTGGTACAAAATCAGCTTTGGACACGGCATGTAAGTTGTTCAAGAGAAGCATAGAAATTTAACTATGACTTGTCTAACCTCTGCGACTTCTGTGTCCATTGAGCAGAAAATGTGAAGACAACCTTTACCTTAATCCCATTGTCCCTGGACAGGCATATCATCAAGCTGATTGAATTATTACCATCTGAATGATTCAGAAGAAAAGCTCTAACATCGATAAAATAGAAAAAAAAACAGGCATCAAGCAGATCAGACCTTTATGGTTACATGTACATGCAACAAAATCAAAACTGAGATAATTTAAATCCTTAAAAAATAGACTATCCTTTGTGCAAAGTCATGCTCTTGCAACAAATCGATCTTCTCATTTTAAAACCCCAGTTCTCACAACGCATTTAGCAATCGTCAAATGTATGTACATATAGATGCATGTGAAATATAATGTTACTACCTTTTCCACTGTATTAGGAACGTTAACCGATCTGTCACAAGCAAGATTCTTAAACCCGTTTCCTGAATAGCTGGGGGAAACACATCGGGCCAGTCTCATGGGAATGTACAGTTTCATAATTAATATGGAAAAGCTTAAGAATTACAGTGCTAGGAATCCTACTTTTATTTTGAGTCTGGTGTGTGTGTAGGAACTACAAGCAATAACAACATAAAAAGCACATAACAAGAAACAGAAGCGTCCGAAATCAGAATACAAGGATTATTATGAAAGCCATTTCCGTAAGTGGTCAAATGTAACGTCATGTATTGGGATAACACTTTCTTAGAGAAGTATAAATTCTAGTACTTGCCTGACTCTGAGGGTGCGGTTTCGAATCTAAGATGGGACTCAACCAAAAGAGTACTACAATTTGTACTTTACTCAGACATTGTAATCATGACATATGTTACAATGCCATGGCATGAATACGCAAGAGGATATATCCTGCATACCAAATGGCACATTCAGCGCTTACTGTTGAGTATAAAACTTTTTTGCATTAAAGTCAAGGCAACTGTCCCCAAAGCTGTAGTAAAATAGTTACTGGCGATGACACTAATAAAGGGAGGCAACACTCTTTCTCAAACTGGTTCACTTCGCGTAAAACGCTAATGAGTTTAACCCACGTAGACAGGATCCAAGTCTAAGCTCTTTTGCAAAAGAAATAGTCTTCTCAAATTTCCGGTGCGGGAAAATTTAGAAATTCTGCGCGAACAGGAGGAAGATATGGATACTGCAGAATCTGTCTCAAAGGTAATTGACGAAATATTTATACCCTCAGTGTGGTATGCTAAGTATGCTCAGTTAGACTTTCAGTAAACTGAACCAAAATTGGGACAGCGTGCTGCTGCACCGGAACGTTGAAAATGCAGTTTACAGGTCGCGGTTTGTCTAATCGCTGTTTTGCGGACTCAGTTCTCGACATATATACTCCCTGACCCAGACATTATCAGTTGTCCAGTTTATAGGTACTTGTTTGTGACAGAATGGTCCCATTTGATTTTGTATGATATGAGATATGTCATATTTTATGCTTGAAATCGGAAGTATTGTCATACATGTCAAAGTTGGTAGATAAGTGTACCTCTTCCCCCCTCAATCAAAAACCAAAATTACAAACTGACATGCATGCCTCCCCATGAATATGCATTCAGTAAACTAGAAAAACAATCAATCGATTCAATGAACTTATTACAGTGTTTTTAATATTCCCCTGGAGCAAATTTACTATGTAAGAAGAAGCGGTATGGGCAGAACTCTTTCATCAAAGGCATTCATTTTCCAACAATATACATGTACTAAGAATCATTTTCTCAACCACTTCTAGTGTATTATATATTTACTCGTTTCAGGGTTGTTTTGCTTACAAAGGAAAGAAGAGAGTGGCAAATCCAGGTAGTTCTTTATATCACTTCATCACTGTGTTCATTTGACTTCAAACTACAGATCCATGCCAGTTATATTCGGACACGTGACGTCATTTCCATAGTTTGCATGAGTAATTTTCATGAAGTGAGTTTAGGATGGATCTTTGTAAAATTTGACAGGCAAATGTGAAGTCATCTCTGCTCGGCAAACATAATTTCACTTCAGTCTTATCGCTTCAGAAATGACATCACATTTTTAAACTCAAAGGTCATATGCAACGTAAAACACAACTTTGCAGACTGTGATACCTTTAGGTATGCACTTACCGAAACAGGAAAAATGCCAATTCAGCCTATAAAGTTGAAAAAAATATGATGAAAAACAAGCCTGCGAAATCGGAGTTCAAACGATTCACTAAATTTCCACCAGCACTGTGGGAAAAATTCGTTTCAACAGTTGTGCCGTGCTGCCCCCATAACACATGCATGGTGAAAAGGTTCTCGGAGCTTGAAACATTATGCATGCTCGGAGTATGAGGTCGTGAGCAGTAGTCTAATCTTGGTTGTGTATACAAACAAGTAAATAATCTACTCTTGACATAAAAAAACTTGTTGCAACTTGAACTTAAAGGTCACATGCAACGTAAAACACAACTTTGCAGATTCTGGTACCTTTCGGTATGCACTTACCAAAACAAATCATAAAAAATGCCAATTCAACCTATAAAGTTGAAAAAAACGTAATGAAAAAAAGCCCGCGAAATCGGAGTTCAAACGTTACAGTAAATTCCCCTGAGCGCTGGGGGAAAAACTGGTTTCAACAGCTGTGCTGCGCTGCGCTGCGTCCATAACGCATGCGCAGCGAATAGATTCGCGGAGCTTGAAACAGTGTGCATGCCCAGCGTCTGAGGTCATGAGCAGTAGTCTAATCTTGGTTGTGTACACAAACAAGTAAATAATCTACTCGTTACGTAAAACAACTTGTTGATTGTGGTAAGCGGTCTCTGTCACAGAGAAAGCTCAGTGTCTGGTTTATTCACACCTAAATGTCTGCCTGCCTGTCTGCTAAAGACAACATGCAATGACCACGTGCAATTTGAACTTAACACCTATCAGACTATACCACATAAAGAAAATAAGTTGATTTATGACTCGTGCACCCGAGTCCCGTGTCTGCCACATTATGTAATTAGGCACGTGTGATACACATGACATGTTTTTTTGTCTGTGGGTTGCAAACAAACTACATTCATTTTTTTCGGATGACTGGATCTGACGGAAACTGGTGCAAACTCTTGTCAGTTTCAAGTCCTGCTTTGTACTTGGACAAATGACAGATTCCAGCCACGCAGTAGTTTACCATATCTACTGACATGATTTTTGATTGGATCGAGTGCAAATTCACAGAACATGTATTTGCCAAACCCAACATCTCTATATACATTCTTCATGGATAACGACTTCTTTTCGTGTATATGATTTTGTTTGACAACAGTATATGAATCCATACTGAAATGACGCATCAAGTACACAAAAAGAAGTTGTTATCCATAAAGAATCTTACTTTCTTGTGACTGGCTATACTTCTAAAATGCCCATCAAACCGATCATGTTTCTGTACACACAACGAACTCTCAGCTTATCAGCAAATGAAACAGCCAATCGGAAGCCGTCATTACATTTGAGTGCATATCCACCCCGTTATGACTGGGTTCAGTCTCCCGAGGGCTTCGTTTCGGGGGAAGTAAGCCCAAGTACAAAATATTGCACTTTTGAATCGCGATTGTACGCTTATAATTGTGTTTATTTGTATTTTTCAAAGCAGCAATGTATATTATATGTCATGAATAAGTGGTAAATGTGTTTTAATTATGTTTGATTTTTTGGTTGCATGTGACCTTTAACACCTATCAGGCAATATGCCATACACAAAATATATTGATTTATGACTCTTGCATCTGAGTCCTGTCGCTGCCACATTATGTAATTAGGTAGGTGTCATACTTGTACACATAACAAGTTTTTATGTCTGTTTGTTGCAAAACTGCATCCATTTTTTTGGATGACTGAATTTGAAGGAAACTGGTGCAAACTCTTGTCAGTTTCAAGTCCTGCTTTGTACTTGGACAAATGACCGTTTCCAACCACGCGGTAGTTCACCATCTCTACTGAGATGATTTTTTGATTTGATTGAACTCAAATTCAGAGAAGATGTATTTACAAAATACCAACATCTCGACATACATTCTCAATGGATAACAACTTCTCCTAGTGTATATGATTTTGTTTGACAACGGTATATGGATCCATACTGAAACGGTGCATCAAGTACAATAAAAGAATTTGTTATCCATAAAGAATCTTACTTTCTTGTGACTAGCCATACTTCTAAAATGCCCATCAAACAGATCATCTTTCTGTACACACAATGAGCCCTCAGCGTATCAGCAAATGAATCAGCCAATCGGAAGCCATCATTACACTTCAGTGCACAGCCACCAGCTATGACTGGGTTCAGTCTCCCGAAGGCTTCGTTTCGAGTGAAGTAAGCCCAAGAACAAAATATTGCACTTTTGAATCGTGATTGTACGCTTATAATTTTGTTTGTTTGTTTTTTAACAAGCAGCAATATATATTGGATGTCATGAATAAGTGATAATTGTGTTTTAATTATGTGTGACTTTTTAGTTACATGTGACCTTTAAGTATGGTTCCTCAATGCACAATCCCATAGACCGCCATGTTAAAGGAGTTTATTGCATTTTGTGTTTGTCAATCAAATTGTTGCCATTCTATAAATAAGCAATGGAAAATGAAACAGCAATTATGTGTTTGTAGGTAAGATAATTCCTCACAAATGTGCAAAATTTGAATCTTATGAAAATCACATTCTTGAAAATTATTTATGCTGCTCTAAATTAACATGTAGGATTATGGAAATCATGTCAAGTGTCCAAATATAACTGGCACGAGTCTGTATGTTAAAAACATAACGAGGATGGAAAAAAATCACAAACTTACTCTTTTCTCTGCAAAATGCATTACTACTGACAAGTTTGTAAAGTTTTATGAAGTGTATCAGGGTTAGTGATACTTTCCTCTCTTCAGTTCATTATTCGGTTCAGTTCATATGAAGGTTTAGATTGGTTTGTGATTTGGCATGTTGGAAAGGTTCGCAGTATTTGGATTTCATGTCAAGTGGCTATTTGGGGTTCCAGTCCCCAACAACATATACTTCTTGTAGGAGATATAGGAGGATATATGGGTAGAATAGAATGCAACAAATTGCATAGTAGACAGGCAGACAGTACAAAATGTTTCGTATTGGACATATCTGGATTAAACAGTACAGCTGATGCATAGATGATACAGCGAATGCAAGAGGCTCGTTTCTAGTTACACGATTGCAGAAATGACATTCCATTTTCTATAAAAGTGTTTCATGTTGACGTTTTTCTTATTGATAAATTTCTCTGTCTCATAAATGTCCTTTAATAATGCTCTGTAGATTGTGAAGCTGGGTTTGTGTCCTCTTATGTTCATAATGAAACTGTGGTGCTTTGCTAATAGAATCATGTGGTTGAGTAAATGGTTTCCACTGCTACAAAATAGAATATCGTGGTTAGAGGTTTTGTACGTTTTGCCAAGAAACTGGGTTATAGCTGAAGGAATTGGGTGAACAGGCTTCCTGAGTTAGACTTTGTGGGATGGCACTTACAATATCGGTCACTTTTTTCTCTCACATAGACATGATCATTAGCTGGACACTGTCATCAGGCATTACGGTTGGATACTGACCAGATTTTCATATTGCCATATAGTATGGCATGTGTTGCCTTATTGCAGTATGTATTGCAGTATATAGTTGAAGTGAAACGCATGGTTTAACTTAAGGAAATTAGTGTTTCCTTTCTTTAAAACAATGCTGCTTGACACTGTCAACATTCAGATGTGCCTGTACAAGAGATGATTTGAAAATGTTTCCAATTGAAGACTTCCCTCTGAAGAATGGAACTCAAGAATAAGCATCTGCAACAGCATTCACAAATTTGGTTTGTTTATTGATGCAAAATGTTATTAGAATTTTTTACTACATCATGAAAATTACCAATCATGGGCATAGCAATTGTGAGTTCATGGTATTTCAGTTGACATGCTGTGTAAAATGCATTTGTCTCAATTTTTTGTGTAAGTACAATATTCTTGAAAACAACCTCATTTCACCGAATGTGATCAGATGCTGATTGTACATTCTATTGTTCCAGCTGCATATTTCACCAAGAAGGATATAGGATGTGGGGCCCGACTGGAAGCCTACCAGTCCCTGTGGGAGATAGTGGACACAGATATAAAGGTGCGCGTCAGCTTTTGTATTCAGGGTAGTGTGTGGATGGATGGCCACCAGGAACACAAAAATATGAACTGTGATTCCTGTGTGCCTTGAATTCTAAACTGACTCTCCCGTCATCAACTACTGGTTGTAATAAAAAATAAATCAAAACAGTTGCAGCATTATAGCTTTTCAATGTGATGTTGAAGAACCACTCTTGTTTATGATTCTGGTAATTGCTCAACACAGCTGGGGCTGTAAATTGTAAAGCTGTAAAGTTTACAGAGTTTTATTGGATTACAGTCTAAGTACCTTCAGCTGCTAAATTATGTAAATTATGTATTGTGAAAAACATCTTTACAAATTGGATTCTTGAAACTGGTAATGTACTAATTCAGAGTTGCATCAGCAGTGCTTTCAATATGTTTTAGGCCACTCCTTGTTTGCTCTGTTAATGTGAAAGATAATTCAAGTGACCTCTGCGAAGCTACAGCATTAGTTATGATAGTATCTGCTTTTACTGGGAGTATTTAGCCATTTGCTGAAGTCTTCTTGATCTGAAGTGAGCTGAATATATCCCTGCTCAATGTTAAAGTAATGGTGGGAAAGTTGTCAAATGTCTTTCATTCACAAGATACCAATCTTCAGGGGCAGTGGGGTAGCCTAGTGGTTGGTGCATTTGCTCATCAAGCTGAAAACACAGGTTTGATTACTCACATGGGTACTGTGTGAAGTTCATATCTGGTGTCCCTCTCCGTGATATTGCTGAAATAGTGCCAAAAGTGGCGTAAAACTAAACTCACTCAGTCATCTTGCATGTAAACATGTGTGAGCGCTGCTTTTAATAGCTTGTGTTCTTTCTTTAAGATCATGCAGTCGGACCTAAATAGTCAGATCTTTGAGGAGCTTTTGGCCTTTGCAGCGTCAAGCCATTGTCCTCGCAGTGGTGATGAAGAGGAAGGAAGACAACTTCGCAAGGCTATTCAGGAGATTCCAACAGCAGCTCTTATCACAGGTGAGAAACATTCATGTACTCACGCTCATACTGTTTGTTTATTCTTATTTTTAATGTTTATAGTTTCCGAAAAACAGTAAGGGCCAGTATTCGAAAGAATTGACAGCCTGGAGACCCAGCCTGGTTGTTATTGTATCAGGCTGGCAGTTTTAAATGTTTGCAGGCCCTTGTGGCCTTCAGTTAGCCAGCTAGTCTTTTCAACCGGAATCTTATTAATGTTTGTGAATCTTACAGAGTTAAGATGACTTAGAGTTTCACCTCCTGGTATTACACATTCTCTTCCCACAGAGGTTACTTGTCATATCCTCCTACATAACCTCTGTTCTAATACGACCCTTTTATGGTGCGAGTGTTCAAGACACATGATTGAAGGCAATCAGATTTAGTAGTGCAATCAGCGACCTTGTTTCAAAAGTGATCGTTTGCAAGATCTTGGTAATTTCCAGATGCATCGTGAAAACTAGAACCTCTTCTCGAGCGCTATACTCAAATGTTTCTTCTAGACAGAACTCAGTCATGTCATTTTTGTTTCTCCACATTGCTTGCATTTGTCAAGATGAATCTAGGTCGATGTAACACATGTTCTGATTGGACACTAAAAAGGGAAATAAATCTGCTGCCATTTTTTGCCGCTAGGGCATTTTATGAGAACCGCGAATTATGGGCGTATTAGAACAGAGGTTCGTAGGAAGATATGACAAGTAACCTCTGTGGGAAGAGAATAGGTATTACAGTGCCTTTTGTTTTTGTGCATAGGAACATCAACATCAAATTATTTAGACTGGAATATTTCACTTGAAATAGTCATTGTCTTGTTTCCATGATGATACTGTGGTTCAGTGTGGATGTTGATGATGAGTGTAGACAGTGATTTTGTGTATGGATGGTGATCTGGATATGGATGGTGGACTGCAATATATGTGTGGCAGGGATTTACGGGATGTGGATTCACAAGGATGCAGAAAAAAGTCCAAACACTTTTTCTAAAAAATTTTGATCAGGTAACAATAAGTAAAGACTGGGACTTCTACTGGCCGGGTTATGGTACGCATCATTTGCAATTTAGTGATGATCATAATACACTGTATAAAACCAGTAAATGAATTGTACAATATTACATTCTTTTTCCCCTCCTTGGGGTACTTATAAGCATTTAAATGTTCTTTAAATTCTCGCGACAGTTGTAACTATATTTTTTCAATAAAATATATACAAAACAAAAAACATCGTTTTTGTCTTGTGAGACCACCCCTACAGGGCCCCTGGCCCCCTGACAGCCAAGAGCAGGTAACTCTTCAGACTATAGCCTCCAGCAAAACACTTTCTTTTCTGTCGCCAGCCTATGCAGACGTGCTTCAGCGTTCACAGAGATTCTTGCTTACCAAAGACAAAGACAAGTACTAAGATGAGTACCACACAGGCTCAAACTGTATGTATGGTTTCTTTATTAGACGCATGGGTCATTAGGAATCATTTTTAACAGTTTACTTGTCAAAATGTTGTAACTTTTGCCGTCCCTGTTGGTAGCCACGTGGTTAGCATAATGGTGGAAGGCAACCCTTTTTTCCCGCCAAAACTTTTCAGTTTTATGGCGGTCTTTTTTAAAGTAAGCTTGTGTTAGCTATACTTTTATGTACTTTATTCATATTATCTCCATATTTACTACTATTTTTATAAAAAATATGTCGTAAACTATGGTGTAGTGGCACTTAGCTTTTACCTTAACTACGTAGGTAGTTTTAGTTTTAGCTTTGCGCCCAAGCGTGTCTTGTTTTTATTTGTTGTTTACTACGCAACACTAGGAGGTTATTTGTTGCCTTGCAGTTTAAATCCTGCTCAACATGCAAATCCTCCATTCCGGGTAAAGACCTGCATGATGTATGTATAAGGTGCCTAGTGGAATGTCATCACGACGATCAGTCTTGTGATGTGTGCGCGGGTTTTACCCCTCAGACCAGAAAGTCTAGACACGCGGACTTCTTGTTCTATTCCAACCTACTTAAGGCGGGGGGGGATATCTGGGCTCAGGACCCTCCATCTAAGCGCTCCCACAAAAAGAAAGGCGCAGCTTCCTCTTCGGAGGGGTCGGTTAAGAAGGCCAGGGTGTCTAGGGACCCTTCCCCTTCTCCTGCCGCTTTATCCTCAGCACCTACCCCTACTTCGCAAGCACCATTAATCTCTGTTGATTCAATTAATGCCTTGTTTCAGCAACAGATGTCTTCGGTACAATCAATGATAGATTCGGCGCTGTCTGGTTTCCGAAAGGAACTGGACGCCCGATCTTCGTTGAACGGCCATGGTGGTTCAGTTGAGGGAGGCCACGGCCCGGGCTTAGGCTCGGAGAACGCTCCTCCCTCTGGGCATCCGTCCTGAGCGTTCAGGCGGATGTGCCTTGGGCAGTCGGCCCCAGCTTGTCCCGTGGGGCAAGTGGGGAAACGACGCCCGGTGCCGGCAGCTTGACCTCAGTCAGCGCGCCTAGTGCCACGGTGGGCAGGCAGCCTAGTGCTGCCCAGCCACTGGGGGCATCGACATCCTATCCATTTCCTGGGCTCTCGGGTCACCCTCCGGTGGGGGGCTTGCCCCAGTTGCCCAGGCGACCTAGTTCGGGCTCTGGCAGGGGCGAACCTAGCGGCTCGGCCCTTCTCAGTCTCTCTGCTCCTTCGAGTTCCGTCTCGGTAGTGCCCTCGACAGGCTCGCTTTACGGTGAAGGTTCCCTGTCTGAGGAGCGTGAGGAGATGGATATCGAGGAGGAGGGGATTGGGGAGGAGTGCGAGTAGGAGGTCACATACTCGTTCGGTTCGTCCCTCAAACAGGTTAGAGAGAAAATTGCCGAGGTCTTACCTCCAGTTTCTATTCCTGTGTCGGAGCCCGACCCCTTGGAGTTTCGGCTCCCAGGGGAGGCGTTCGCGCCTACTAAGGTCGCCGAGGCGAGGTTGCGCCTGCTCCCATCGCTGGTCGGGGAGGTAGTGAATCCGCTCCTTTCGGGTACCCGGTCGCGCTTTGATCTCCCGGAGATTAGCCGCCGATATCAACTGGATGAGGATTCGCTATTCGAACCGCCGGTGGTGGACGAGTGTGTGTACGCCTCGGTCACCCTGGGGGGGTCGTCCTCCTCTTCCTTGGCCTTGGCCAGGCAGGGCCGGCGGCTGCCGCCCTTCTCCACGGCCGCTCCAGCGCTAAGGTCCGCCTATCGTTCCTTTGAGGAGCAATATAGGTGTGCGGCCCAGCAGCTGAGAGTAGTGGTCCATTCGGCTTACCTTTCTGCTTTGCAGGGGCAGCTGTTGGATCATGGGAGCACTGCTGACGACTCTCCGTCGGCAGTGTTGGGCCGGCAGCTTACGGACGTGCACTCTCATCTGGCGAGGGACAGCATTAGGTGCTGTGCTAGCCAGATGATGGGGGCCGTCATGGGGTTGCGTCGGCTATGGCTATCCATAGCCAGGTACTCCCCCGCTACCCAGCAGGCACTCCTGGCTCTGCCCTACAGGTTGGGATCTTCCCTCTTCCCTCGGGCACTACAGGTTGTGCGGGAGGCCGCGGAGGCTGTTAGCACTTTCAAGGACTCTAAGCCCTTGTTAGAGCAACCCTCCTCGTCTCGCCAACGGCCTCCCACTCTTGCTTCAGCTTACCCTTCAGCGCCGGCGAAGGAAGGTGCTAAGTGGACTGCTCCGCTGCAGCACAAACGTAGCAAGAGGGCAAAAGGCAAAGGCAAGGGGCCTGCGTTGCAGCAGTCGCAGCAACAGCAGCCTTTTCGGGGCAAAGGGAAGCCTGCCCCGGCTTCCCGTTAAACATTTGCCCAGAGCCTTTGGTGTCCCCCACACAAGCAGGCGGAGAACTGCCAAATGTGGGGGTACATTGCCTTGCGTCAGAAGTCCCTGTAGGCGGCAGGCTGTCACTATTCCTTTCGGAATGGCAGGCAGCCACTTCAAATCCCTGGGTCCTGTCCACAGTCAGGGATGGCCATATGCCACAGTGGAAGCGAGACCCTCCACGCTTCTCAGGGATTCGGCACACGCTGGTGCCGTTCTCCCGGGAAAAAGCAGAGGTCATCCGTGCCAAGGTCCAGTAGTTACTGGGCAAGGCTGCCATCGAGATGGTTCCGGAAGGTCAACAAGAAGACGGGTTTTATTCCACGTACTTCCTTGTGACCAAGAAGGACGGAGGGTTCAGACCTATCTTGAATCTCAAGGGGCTGAACAAGTTCATAGTGGTTCCGTCCTTCAGGATGGAGACACTGCGGTCAGTGATCTCTTCCGTAGAGACAGGGGATTGGCTCACGTCAGTCGATCTCAAGGACGCTTACCTCCATGATCCGATACACTCCGAGTTCAAGAAATACCTTCGGTTTTCGTTCGACGGGAAGTGTTATCAGTTTCGGGTTCTACCCTTCGGCATCTCCACAGCGCCGAGGGTGTTCACCAAACTTATGTTGGTTCCGGCTCAGCTGTCATCCGTACCTGGACGATTGGCTTTTGAGGGCCCTCGGGCTCCTGTTATCACACGATGCCACACACCAAGTGATGGACATCCTGTTGAAGCTCGGCTGGATCATCAATCTCAAGAAATCAGACCTGACCCCCACGCAGGGTCTGGTGTTCTTGGGGGCACGGTTCAATATGGCTCAGGGGATTGTTTCCCTAGCCCCAGACCGCATCGTCAAAGTTCAGAGAACTGTATTTCAGTTTCTCGAGTTCCCCAGAGCCACAGCAAGAACTTGGCTTCATTTGCTTTTGCACTATGGTGGCTACAGTGGACGTGGTCTGGCGTGCGAGGTTGAGGAAGCGACCCATTCAACAGGTGTTAGCCCAGTTGTGGTCCCATTCGGAGAGCTACGAGACTATTCTCGAGACTCCCGCTTGGTTGATTCCTCACCTGCGGTGGTGGACGGAAGTCGGAAATCTGTCCAGGGGGATCCCCTTAGAGACACCGACACCTTCCCTCTCGATTCAGACGGACGCCTCCCTCACAGGCTGGGGGGGCATCCTGGGCGAACTATCGGTCTCGGGTCGTTGGGCCGAGGACGAAGTTACCCTACACATCAATGTGTTGGAATTGAAAGCAGTCCGCCGGGTGTTCGAGAGCTTCGTGGAGTCAGTGCGGGGTCAAGTGGTTCACCTAGAGATGGACAACCAGACCGCTATGACGTATATCCTGAAGCAAGGCGGCACAGAGTCTCCGTCCCTCCTTCAGGAGGCGTGGCAGTTTCTGATTTGGTGCAACCAGTTCGACATTCGGGTACTCCCCGTTTATCTCCGAGCATAGACAACGTCCGCGCAGATGCACTATCGAGACGTATACTAGCCCCACACGAGTGGATGCTGCATCGGGGGATATTCGGGATTATTTCCCAGTTGTTCGGGTCGTTCCAGGTAGATCTGTTTGGCTATGGGGCGACGAACCAGATTCCTGTGTTTTGCTCAAGGATACTGGATCCGAGAGCGATAGCCAACGACGCCTTTCTGCTCGATTGGACAGACAGAGTACTTTGGGCGTTCCCACCAGTGCCTCTGATCTCACGAGTCCTCTCGCAGCTGACCGCACAACCGGCTCGGCTACTTGTGCTTCTAGCACCGCTTTGGTCGGCTGGTTTCTGGTAATTCTCAGGTTTCTGGCTCAGCCTCCTGTACTATTACCCTTTCGACCGGACTTACTATCCCAGAACGGAGCGCCACACCCCAATCCCAGGATTCAGTGGGTGGCTTGGCCGCTGTCCCGAGTCGCCTCCATGCGAGAGGAATTCCTGCACCAGTTGCAGACACAATTCTGGCTTCGCGGAGGGATTCGACGAACGTTCAATATGAGGATAGATGGGCCTGTTATGCGCGCTGGTGTGTCGACAGGGGGATTCTCGATCCCTTTTCTGCAGATCTAGTATCTGTGTTGGAGTTTCTGCAATCTAAACTGGAAGCCGGTCTGGCCGCTTCTACAGTTAGAGGTTACTCCACGGCAATCTCTGCCTTCCACATTCCTGTCGATGGTGCATTGTTGGGGCAGCACCCTCTAGTTCAGCGCTTCCTTGCAGGCGTGGACAGAATCCGTCCGTCTGTCCGGCGGATTAGTCCCCCGTGGGACTTGCCAGTCGTTCTTGATTGGCTGTCCGGTCCTCTTTTTCACAACCTGTCGGCTCTGTCCCTCCAGCTGTTGACATGGAAGACTGCTTTTCTTGTGGCGGTAACCTCTGGCAGGCGGGTAGGCGACATACACGCTATGTCCGCCAACCCTGAATTAACGGTGTTTCACAAAGACAGAGTGAGCATTCAACTGCCAGATACTTACCGTCCTAAGAGAGATAGCACCTTTCACGTTACGGCGCCTATTGAGCTTCCTGCTTTCACGCAGCCTTCGCCGCCCGGTACCTCTCTTCGACGTGCTCACGTCTTAGATGTCCGTAAGACCCTTAAGGCTTATATCAAACGAACAAAAGACATTAGGAAGAATGATCAATTGTTCTGCTGTTATGGTGGCGGCAAGGCTGGCCTTCCGGCGAACAAGCAGACCATATCTAGGTGGCTTGTCTCTGCCATTTGTATGGAATACACCTCGAAAGGTCGTACGCCCCCTGAGGGTTTGAAAGCTCATTCGGTTAGGGCTGTGGCGACGTCTAAGGCATATGCGTCTGCCTTGCCCATTGAGGAGATCTGCTCCGCTGCTATTTGGAGCCGACCGAGCATGTTCATCCGTCATTATCAGTTAGACAGACTGTCAAGCGAGCGTGCTCGGTTTGGCCAGTCAGTTCTCACCAGTGGGCAGGGCACGAGTGCCCTAGCCGATTGAGCTACCCTTGCATTTGACGAACGATCATTTGACAAACGATCATTTGACATTGTAGCTGCAACAAGAAGACTGGTGGTGGTGTCTTACTGTATACTTTCCATCTTTTATCCCGGTGGTGGGCTCTATTATGGTGGTGGTATTTTTTGCTTTACCGGTCTAGACTGTTTCAGTCCTTCCCTAGCACCTTGGCCAGTGCACGAGAATGGACCCTGATATATCGGTCGCCTGTCTGGACTCCCGTTTTTGAGAAAAAGGGTGGGTGGGGGGGGGCATTTTTTATAAGCACCCTACGACTTTCTCATAGAAAGGTAGGGTTAGACCGTGTAATAGCCTGGCCCTGGTCCGCATCCCTGCCGCAAGGCATAGAAGGTCACGTGACCAGGTAAGTTTGATTCCTTGTTACTTCCAGTTAAACGTAATAAAGGTTATCATCTTATGTCAGGTTTATGAGCAGACAGAATGCCTCTCCCTAAGATCAGTCTTTTGGAGTCTGTCTTATGCTTATAAGTACCCCAAGGAGGATCTCTATGAAAAAGAATCGAACAAACCTGTAGAGGTTGCAGATTCTTTGAATAGAGTCCTCCTTGGGGTAAGGCCACCCACCTCCCAACATTCTGTCTGTATTGCTTACAGAATGGAAGTGTTTTGCTGGAGGCTATAGTCTGAAGAGTTACCTGCTCTTGGCTGTCAAGGGGCCAGGGGCCCTGTAGGGGTGGTCTCACAAGACAAAAACGATGTTTTTTGTTTTGTATATATTTTATTGAAAAAATATAGTTACAACTGTCGCGAGAATTTAAAGAACATTTAAATGCTTATAAGTACCCCAAGGAGGACTCTATTCAAAGAATCTGCAACCTCTACAGGTTTGTTCGAATTTTACTGTTAACTGAATTTACAAAATAGTATTAGAGTCCAGAACCCCCATATTTTAGTCCAGGACCCCTGAAAATAAGGAATATGAGTCCCAAGGACCCTCAAATATAAGACTGTGGTAACTTCCTGGTGTAGGTATGATAATGATGTGAATATGGCAGGGGTTCACAAATATTTTTGAAAGTCACTTGCCACAGTGACTTAAAGGAAGTAATTTGTCCTGACTAATTTTCCACTTGCCCTGATGTATATGACATAATCATGGTGAAGAAGTAATGAAAGAATAGATCAGCAAGGTATTTGATGTTAATGTTTTTATCATTGCAAAATATCATGGATACATTTTGAGCAGGTATGAAATGAAATCAAAGATTATTTGCAGTTTGAAACCATAAACGAAAATTATCTAGTAGTCCAGGCAAAAGTAAGGCATCATTATAATTTATTTGATTGCCCAACATGTAAACTGACTTGTCGGGTGTTGGGCTTTTTAATCCCCTGTGTGGACTGACTGTGATAAGTCTGTGGCCGGTGATGGTGTTGATTGTGGATATGGACGTAATGATTATTGCTGTAATGATGCATCAAACTATAGTCATCACTAGTAATGAACGTGTTTGTTCTCGGCAGGTGTCAACACTCCAGATCATGCAGTTATGTTCTCCAACCTTGTGCAGCTGCTGAAGGAAAGAGTTAGCTCCCTTGTAGCAACTCTTCGCTCTAAGGACTGTCCGAACTTGAAGACAACCCTCTCCAAGATGATCTCCCAGCTGACATCAAACCCAGACTTGGTGCGGTTACTGCCTCCCTTGCACTGCATGATCATATTGATCTGTCTCTCCAATAACTTTTGTCATTTGTTACTCTCAATCACAAGTTATGTCTGATATATACCACAGATATAGCTCCGAGATAACTCAAAGTGGCAAATTAGACCAGATTTGATACTATGAGTATGCTCACGGTGGCAGTCAGTGTGTTAAACACATTAATAAAATATTTAAAAATGGAATGTTTGTGCTAAAGGACTCAAATGTTTTACACCGATGTTGACTTGTTATTGACATTGTTCTGCCATATTGGTGAGTGATATTCTGATCACGTTTCTTGTTTTTTTAGATGTTAGATGATGACGATGATGATATCGCTCCAAAACGAAAGCAGGCGGCGTGTACAGTGTCCACACTGTGCCAGTGGTACAACAGCAAGTTCAGAGTGAGTTGACAGTAGTCAAATTATTTACCAAACAGCTTAGATAATGCCCCCATCAATTTGTTTCCATATCAATGCATGGACTGTTTATACATCACTGTTTGAAGTACATAGCATAAACTCATATTTCATGAAAATGTTGCTACCAACCTATCACATAATAAAACAACAATCTCCACATTCATAGATCAGTGCAAACTAGCGCTTCTGATCTTGCCATAATTTATCAGGAGTTAACACATATATCTTAAACCTCTTTTTGATCTGCTTCATGTTAAAAGTTTCCTTTGATCTCCTTCTGGGTGGTTATGTAACTGTGTTGTTAATGCAACTGTTTATCATTTTGGTTCCCAACATGAGCAATATTTTGAAATCCATTTCTGATGTCCTTTACTGTAATATTTCTGGAAGCAGCAGTGAAATCCTGAGGGGATAGTATCATGACTGTGTTATCAAACTATGAGGGAAACCAGACGTTTTTGTTGATAACATGTTGGTCCACTGATGTTATTCAGAGGAGAAAAGACTATGCTACAAGATAGACTTGAAGTCAGCTAATGGCTCATTCCTTGAAAACAAGCCATATGTTATGATATTTTGAGAGAACTGATGATATTAAAGTTGTGGTGTGCCTTTGCAACAGATGTTAACATGCTAGAGGTGTCAGATGTAATGGTGGTGGTTGCACAAACATCGCACATTGTTTGAAGTATTCAAGCTGTATCTTCCAGTCTTCAAGTTCTTCTCCAAAGAAGCGTCGTTCTGGTGGTGGAGCTGTCGAAACAACCATGTCACAGCCCCCTCTGGTGGTTGTTCTGGAAGATATGGAGAGTTTCTTGCCCCATGTACTTCAAGATGTCATCAGTATCTGCAGGTAAACAGGCTCATCATTCCCACACCTCACCAGCAGTCTCCAACGCATCACTAGATCATGACTCCTATTATTTTCAAAAATGTTCTCACATGATAAATACCCTGAACTTCTTCCAAATGAGAGCTGCTTTTTGTCATCAACAACTTTCTGAGTGCTATTTTAGCTCAACAGTGCTCTCTGAGTGCTCTTTGACTTGATTTAGCATTTGTATTGTTTAAAATATACAAGTGGCTGAGACCATAAATTTGTAAACTTATCTTATCTCATGTATATACTCTCTCTCCTTTATTTGAGGAAATTAGAAAACTTGTGAACCTCCAGTGCAGGCACCCATCCTCCATGCTGTCCTCCTCCCCTAGAGGCAGTGCGCAGTTTTTTACTGTTTCGGGCTGACAGGTTCAAATATTTGCAGGCCCCAGTGTCCTTCAGTAGATTATCTCTCTTTTGTTGAACTGGAATCATTTCCTTTTCCTTTTTTGTTATTTTTATTAACGTTCTGGAATCACCCATGATCCTTCATGTTATGATAACTTACAGTTTCCCTCCCAGGTATTTCAGTGCTTTGTGCTTAGGAATGTCAACACCAGTCTTCCAGTTTATTGCAAGCTCCCATCTCCCAGTATTGTGCTTAGTACACTAAGGGGTTCAATGGATTAATCGATCACAAGAATAGGAGTTACACAGTAAAAAGCCTCTTTTGTACTTACAACTTATCTCAGTAGTTGAGACTTTGCTGTCTGTACTGTCACACACTAGGATAAGTACAATACATGAGATAGAATAAATTTACAAATTTGGAAATATGCTACACTAAGGATGTTTTCCCTATGACAGACAAACCAGTATAAAGCATTACAATAAATCATCCTTGTTTCAGCAACTACATTCATGAGCTTCCACTTGTGTTGGTGTTTGGAATTGCCACATCTGTAACAGCTGTTCATCGCCTGCTCCCCAATTCAATCTCCTCTCTTCTGTGCATGGAGAAGTTCCAGGCACCCCCCTCCTCGGAATACCTCACCCAGGTCATCAACAAGGTCAGTGTATCCAGGCATCTCACACACTACTTCTGTAATACTTCATGGGCGGTTCGTCAAACCCCTATGCAGAAAAAAATCTTCAGTGTGTTCATAAGTCATGTTCAAAATGGTTGGGAGTTTTCGAACACCCTGAATATTGCTGAGTGTGGCGTAAAACTTAACTCACTCACTCACTTACTTGATCCCTATATTGCTACAAAATGCCCATTTCTGTGTCTTTGTTTTCATTTTGTTGGAATATTACTTAAACAGAGTGAATCAGTTCTCAATCACTTCTAGTGTGTTAACTTCGCATGGGCACAATGTGTGAAGCCCATTTCTTGTGTTCACCAGTATGTCGCTGGAATACTGCTAAAAGCACTGCAAAACCAACTTTACACAATCACTCACCTAATGTGGTAAGTCAACTTGAAGTTACGTGTGATGATATTCCCTTACAGGTGTTGATGACAGCAACATTTCCCTTTAAACTTGGGCCCAAAGTGTTCCAACTACTCCTCGATATCTTCCTGTACCATGACTTCTCCGTCCTCAACTTCATCAAGGGTCTCCAAGTATGTACGTTTTTACAACTTACTGTATTTCTCTTGTAGGACTTAAACTCTGAAACTTGATGAGAAATGGTACTGACATTACCTATCATGGCGACTTATTGACATGACACAATGTTTGTTTCAGTTCTGTATGTTGGAGCATTTCTACAACCAGCCTCTGAGTCACTTGTGCTGCCACCTGGTGGACGTAGACAACACTGTCTCAAGTCTCGGCCACAAGGAACTTGACCGACTCCGACAGGTACCCTCCTTCACCAGGTATGTGCAGATGATTCAAGGTCTAGACCTCTTTGCCGTCTGTATTCACATAGGTGGACTCTTGTGTTTAGGGATGACAGACAAACTATCTCATGTCAGTATGTTATCCATTGTGAAGATCTAGGGTGCGTTGCAAACAGACAATCGCTTGCAAACGATGTACAGCTCACATTGAGTGCAAACTTTATATTGGCGTCTAAAGAAAATTTCAATTTGAAGACTGAACAAAATTGTTTGGGTGCCAAATTGGCAAAAAATAGCTTACATCCCAGCATCCTCTGTTTATTCCACAGGTTCAATGCAGTGCTTTTAAATTATCTGAAGCAGGATTTTTATTATATTTACGCTCTGTTCACAGACGTGCTAGAGACAAGCAACGTTGGCTCGCATTAGCCATGTCTAAGTCTGAGATAAGGTATGGTAACCGGTCAATTGTTGATGCTGAGATTCATTCCAGCAAGAAGCCAGCTGTACGAGGGGATGTCAATAAGTTTTGAGCCTTGAGCATTTTTCATACCCAGGTGTCGCAGCCTATGGTACGACATTGAACCTTGGGGTGTAGCTGATGTGATATATAAGTTTTGGTATCCTACTCTCAGAAGTTATTGAACAGCTCACATGGACAGAAAGAGACCCCCCTCACGGTAGTGAAAATGAAGAAAATTGAGTATAGAGCAGTAGTTAAGTTTTGAGTTCTTGAATGAAACTCGGCAAAGAACATTGAAGAAAATCTTTCAGCAGTTTATGGGAAGTCTTCCCCTTCATCTGCTACCATCAAATGATGGGTCAATGAATTTAAGCATGGTAGAGAGAATCTTGAAGTTGACCCTCGTCCAACAACAAGCACTGGTCAGGAAAACATTGACAGAGGGCATAGACTTGTGCTGGAAAATCGTCGAATCACACTCCACGAGTTAGAGGAGACCACAGGCATTTCACATGGATCCATCGAGACAATTCTTCATGAACATCTCGTCATGTGTAAGGTATGCGTAAGATGGGTGCCAAGAATGCTTACAGATGAAATGAAGCAAACAAGGTCACCATAAGCAACTCCATGCTAACCAGATACAAGAATAATCCAGAAGATTTTCACTTTAGGCTAGTAACCTGTGATGAAACCTGGATCTGCCACTATGATCCAGAGAGCAAACAAGAATCCATGGAATGGAAACATGTCACTTCTCCCAGGACCAAAAAGTTCAAAGCCTCCAGATCAGTGCAGAGGGTAATGGCGACAGTCTTCTGGGATAGCAAAGGCATCATCCACATAGATTACTTACCAAAAGGAAGAACAATGAATGGGGAATATTACGTTAACTTGTTGATGCAAGTGCGACAGTCAATCAAGGAGAAGCGCCGGGGCAAGATCAGACGTGGTATTCTTCTACATCAAGACAATGCTCCAGTACACCTTGCGTTGCAGCCGCTGCTATACAGGAATACGGGTACAAAATCTTGCCCCATCCCCCCTACTCTCCAGACCTGGCACCAAGTGATTACCATCAGTTCCCAAATCTCAAGAAACACTTGCGTGGTCGTAGATTTCAGGATGATAATGAGCTTATTGCTGCTACTTGGTTTGGGGACCAAAATGGCGCCTTCTACAGAGATGGCATCAGCGACTGGCAGAAAAGATGGAACAAGTGACTCACAAAGGGACTATGTTGAAAAATAAATGTGGTTCATACCAATATTTTGTCTTTTTCTATGCAAGACTCAAAACTTATTGACATCCCCTCGTATCTCCAGGGTCGTGTCCAGGGTTGGGCGAGTCCCCTTCCAAGACTCAGAAGAGATCATCTGTTGAGACAGAACCATCTCAGACCAAGAAAAATAAGAAGTCAAAGTCGTCATCTGCTAGATCTTTGCAGAATCATCCCTCGCAGATAAACAAGTCATTTGGGGAGAAGATAGTCCCCCTTAGAAGAACATCAATACTTAAACGAGTCTCCGTTAATGACACGGAGTGAAGAGACCATGCATTGGACTTCGGCAACTAGATCGATACCAATGGCATCTTTAACACCTCAGAACACATCTCATCTTCAACAGACATCTTCAACAGATTTCAAATGCACTGACGGGCATCGTAGACAACTCTTCAACACAGTCGTCAATGCACTCACCGAATGCATCTGACACAGGCGTCTTCATGCAACAATTGATGATGAACCTCATGGAACAAAGATTGGAAGAGGAAAGACAACTGCACTCGTCAACTACTTTGACTGTGAATCAACAAGATCATTCATCTAGACCGGCACTCACGTGGATGAGGATGAAGAGAAGGTGCATGCACGCACGCACTCCAGAAGATCCAGGTCCAGATCATCAGATCGCAGCACAGAGAAGGATATACCCACACCGAGTGAGTGTACTCGCACGAGTAGCGTCATACGCTCACGTGAGTGCACTCATGGATGGACGCGCCAGTGGATAAGTTCTTCTTCTTTCTCTCCTGTTTATAGAAGACGTTGTATGCAGTCATCCTCCCCTTTGGACTTAGACTCACGCAGTCGGGATCGTCGGCAATCTATGGATTCATCTTTCTCTAGGAAGAATGAAGTTAGACATCAGTGTGAATTGTCATCAGAGGAAGTCTTATTCTCGGACTCGGAAATTACATCATGGATCACAGATGGTTTAAACCTGGCTTCCCCATCTAAGGATACCAACGAGTTCAACACATACATGATGAAGAATGACGACATTGATACGTTAACATTTCCGCTGATTCCTCCTGTATCTACGATACCTGAGACTTTGTCTACAGCATTCAAGACAGCAACCAAGTTTTAACAGCAACATGTGCCGCCTTTTAACGCACGTCATTTCCCTCTTCATAATATGGAGCCATTCATCAGAGCGGCGGAGGTTGACGAAGGCTATGAAATCATCAATCCAGCTCGTAATAGATTTTACAAGGTGGAAGACAAAAGATTGGCGCAACTGGACACTACTATGAGGCGGACCATTTTTGGATTAGCTCGATCTAGAGCCATCAACGGGACTCTCATCACTAAGTTTAGCAACCCAGTAAACGAGGAAGAGAGGATGATCCTGTCGGCACTCGTTACGCAGAGGAAGGATCAGCGATTTATGTCTAAGCATTCAGCTTCTACCACTGCTGGAATTAATCTACTTCGTAGGCAGGGGCTCCTGTCCGCCACCTCATGGAGTGAGAACTTCACAAAGCCATTGTATCAAGCCCCATTGTCTGCACCTACAGTATTCGACGGAAGGATTGAAGGGGTAGCAAGATCGGTTACTCAAGATTCAAGGGAAGTTATGATGATAAAATCCATCGACACTTCTGTCCTTAAACAGAGAAATCAATGTTACATTAGCAAGTCCAAGTTTTCCAGGGTTCAAAGAGCGCTGGAGGATACACCACCACTCTCAAAACAACCAACTCACATCATCTATGCAAACAACCAACTAGACAAGTTGACCGATGCTATATCAACACTTTTGCAGAATGGAGCAGTAGAAGTAATACAGCCACAGAATTTAACACCCGGATTTTAATCTCCAATTTCCCAGTTCGGAAGACGAATTCCAGAGAGTAATTCCATCTCATTTACAACATTAAGGAATTCAACAAGAAGTTTCTACGGAAGCCAGAACATTTCAAGATGGTACATCTTCCTCAATTAAGACTCCTCATCAGACCAGCAGACTATCTAGTCAGCATGGATAGGCAAGATGCATGCCTACATATCCTGATATGTCGCGAATCCAGAAAATATCTACACTTCCTTTTCAATGGTCAGCATTATCAATGTTTGGAATATCTTTGGCCCCATGGCTATTTACATGAATAACCAAACCCATCGTCACTTATCTACACCTCAGGGGGCTACGCAGTGCGTTTTATGTGGACGACAGGATACAAGTGCATCAACGGGAAAGTCAACTCAGACACCAATTAGACTTCATGATCAGGCTACTAACACAACTGGGTTGGTTAGTAGATCACCTAAAGTCAGAATTGGAACCTCAACACGATATCAAATTCCTAGACATTTGTTTCATCACTACGTTGAATCAGATCGTAGTTCTGGAGGACTGGTGGGTCAAGATTCAAGAAATGATCATGCAAACTCCGCTAACACTTGACAATGGCAGTGTCTACTGGGCCTCCTCACATCAGCACAAGATATGACTGAAAGAGGAAGACTGCAGTTGCATCCCTTACAAGGATTCTTGAATCTTCATCTCAGCAACAGAGTACAGATTCCGCTTCCAGACAGCCTGAAGCCTTTTCTGATGTGGTGGACTTGCCGATCGAATGTCTGCGCAGGAACCTAGGTGTTAGAGGCAGCATTCAACAACCGCCTTTAAGTAGACGCATCTCTACAAGGATGGGGAGCTCATCTGGGAAATGAGGTAGCAGCAGGAATCTGGAACAAAGAGGAACAAGATTTCACATCAACAGTTGGAAATGAAAGCACTCATTAATACCATCCACCACTGGTCGACAGCATTAAGAAACAAGTTATTAATGATCCACACGGACAACTCAACAGTAGCATTTTACATAAACAAACAAGGGTCAACAAGATTACTATCTCTACTACGCCTAACATTTCAACTGTTCAACCTAGTCGACAGCCTGAATCTTCAAGTAAAAGCATGTCACATACCAGGAGCCTGCAACGGGAACCGCAAATAGATCTATTTGCAAACAGACAACAACCTTTGTGGCGCCAGTACCATATCCCCTAGCCAAGGCAACGGACGCTCTCAGCATTCCATGGGAAGGACTAAACATGTACGCGTTTCCCCGTCCAGTACTGTTACCAACAGTCATTGAGAAAATCAGACAAACAAACAGGTTACAACTGATTTTGGTCATACCTTACTGGCCAACAAGAGATTGGTTTTCAACACTTATAGAAGAGCTAGGACAACCAACACTACAGTTACCAGAGTGAAAGAATCTTTTCATTCATGGACCGTATCAAAACTTGTTTGAAACGCAAAGGATATTCAGAGAGAGTGGCGAAAGCAGTCACCTTAGCTTTAAGGAAATCCACTGACATGCTTTATAACAAGTGGAAACGGTTTGAGACATATGCCAGGAAAAAGGGATTTTCGGCAAACAAGGCAACTCATCCTCAAACAGCAGATTATTTATCTGACTTAAGTTACCCGATCTATCACATGACTTGTGGAAGCCAGATGCTCTGCGGAGTATTTTGGTGGAAAGTCTATGGGCACGTCTTGAACAGACTAGCATAAGTGATTATGACCTTGCATTCATTATGAAGGTAATTATACATGGAAAAACGTCGCAACTAGTTTCGATTGTTATATTGTGATATTTAGTTGCATCAGAAACTCACAAGACACTAGATTTGTTAGTGTCATCTCGTACCAGTCAACAAAACCTTCTCTTCGACTGGATGTGATTCCCCTCCAAATCTCCAACCAATATGAGAAGAATAAGACTGAATTATCGCTGTTACAAGTTCCCGTTAGGGGGAAATTATTGGATGTGGTTTACAACTGACACCAGAATCCAGCATGGCCTGACCCACTGCCGCTTCCGTCGGATTCTGTAAGCAATTAAGCATGAGTCAGGATAAGGAAAAATATGTAATTTTCTGAATAAAATTGATATTTTATACTTATCCTGACTCATGGCTAAAGCCCTCCCAGCCGCCCCTCACAGACACACTGAATTCTTGCATCCTCCTGTCGGGCGATTACAGGAGAGAGTGAAGTAGCATGGCGGTCAGCTGACCATGTGAGTGGGAAAAGGGAGCTAATACTTGGGTGAGTGTGATTTTACGTCTGCTTCTTTTAGAAGGGAACTTTAAGGGATTTCAGGTGTTCCACTATCTTCACCAGGAAGAGGAGAGTAAGCAATTAAGCCAGTCAGGTTGAGTATAAAATATCAATTTTATTAAAAAAATTATGTTATTAGCACCAGACAAGCAAACGGTAATTTCCCTGCCATTTTTGGAAGATCGATAAACCCCTTGAACCGTTTCAAGCCCAGAATAATTCATTTGCTTACTCTAAGCGATTTTCAGCTTGCAACGCACCCCTATGCTTTATTCTTTACAATCTGTAGTGACATGAGGTTGATACATGGCATGCAGTCCCAGTGTTGGTCAGTGTTTGTGATGTCGAACATCCTTAGAGAGCTGTTTTTTCACATTGACAGTCGCATAGCCAGGATATTGCTGTTGAGCAAAGCAGCCTAAATACCTCTTATATTAAGTGTATATTGAACAAGACAAACAAACAGTACCTGTTTTGTGGTAGGTCTTGTTCTGCTGTATATACAGGGACAGTGTAACCTAAAGACTGCTTGTCCAGGACTTACTTCCCCTTCATGTTGTGTACCTGCCAAGATATTGTTGGAATGTTGCTTAATCTAAAACCATACTTACTTGCTTTTTACAACATAATCTTAATTAACTGTGTGTACTGCAGGTACCTTGTGGAGAGCTGTTCTCCTGAAGATCAGTCCAGACTCGAGGAGGATGATAAATTTCTAAAGGTAACAACGAGTGATCCTCAATATGCCATCTTTATTGAATAACGTTAATGACCCATGGATAGGTTTAAGATATTGGTGTATGAAGTATTGCTTTATTTAGTTACACATTTTGCAACATTATTATACAATTATTGACTTCTAGTGAGGTTGATCCAATAATTTAATGACCTTGGACAAGTGATATTCACTTAGGCAGAGCCGAGGTGTCCAAGGTTTATAAATCATTGGAATGAAGTCAAAATGAAGTCAATAATTGTTTTATTATATGACAAAAGTACTGACACAGTCATGAATCTTCGTGGTGTTGTGTCGTCTGCCATTTTGATACAGATGGGATGTAACTCTAAACCAACACAGTCACAGCCATGAAGCAATGCCTATCACATCCTTACCTGGCATAACACATGCAATGTGGAGTTCACAGATGGAATATCCCAAATGTATTTTTAGCCAAGGGGAGGTGCTTGGATTGTTATATCAACTTCTCGAAACATGGCAAGGTTGACATCACTTAGAGTCAAAGCTGTCATGTGACCAAGTGAGCCAGTCAAGGGCGAAAATCAACCTGCCATATAATAAGGACATTTGGTGTTATGTCTGTACTGATCAACATCAGAGACACTGAACTGACTCAAGAGCTTTTCAGTGTTTGCTGATACAGTATGCCAGGATTTTTTGTTCTCAGTAATGCAATTGTTGACAGTTATGTTCTGTTATTAGCTATCTCCTTTTTGAGATGTATTATGTTTTTAGGGATCTACTTGTTAAAGATCACATGTACTCTACCTGGGGTGGGTGGAGGGGTGGGTAAAACTACGTAAATCATATATTGACATTCTTATAAATGATACCCCATCATTAAAACTACACATTTCGACATTTAATTACCTTAAATTGACCTTTTTGACAACAGTGCACAATTCTCTCCCACGAACAAAATTTCAACCAATCAAAGGGATGTAATATGAGGTTTGGCTATGTGGGTTGCTGTAGTATTCATCTACATTTCAGGGGTGGATTATCTAAACCTGCAAATTTTGACTATTGTTTTGAAAAATGAAAGCGTTATGTTTGCAGAATCTACTGCCATATAATTTTGTCACCTGTTTTGCTTATTTTCAGAGATTCTGCTTGTTTTTATAGAAGATTCTATCAAAATCACTTGTTATAATGGATATAAATCATTCTGTTACAAGCTGTGTCATGTAAAAATTTTTGGTCCTGATTCCAAAACTTATTTTACTATGAGCAGGAGGTGGTTTTGATCTTTTAATTTGATGAAAACAAACCATAATCTAATTGATCCTCAAGCTGACTTTAGGCTATGACCCCCACGATTTTAAAAAATGGTGGCGCAAACATCTGCCAGTCTGAGAATAAGTGCCATTTAGGTTGTTTATAGTGATTTACGAATTCTAACCTACTTTCTTATAACCACTGCTCATAACATAACAATTTCACTCTTGGAAGCGAGGTGGGTGTCAATATAATACTACGTGTGTACTTCTGAGGAAGAAATCTCAATGTTGCAAGTTGTGTCATGCAAAATCTTTTTGGTTATCAATCATTTACTAGTAAGTAGTATGATATTTTTTTTTAACTTGATGGAAACAAATCTGAATAGTATCTTCTATCTTTGAAGCAAGCTTGGTGCCCAGCCACCTGATTTAATCCGTACAGGCTTGTACAACGCTCGCTTTACTCTAACCAACAACATATTTAGCATGAACTGAGGGGTCCTGTGATAATGGCGACACCATCTCCTGTCACCAGTGAGCATTTGACAGCAACCTAATGATTTGCCATGTCCTCATTGATGTAAAAAAATCAGCAAATTGACGAGCTTTTTACACATTTTATATACAACTAACTGAAAATTCATCCTCACATGACGTCACTGCAGGACTCTGGTGGCAGAGTTATGTAACCTGTCTGTGGTTTCGTTGGGGTGAGAGGGAAGGAGGCAACTTCTTGGCAACTTTTAATTGCTCAGTGGTAATTAACCACGCGTTTTTTAAGAAAAAACCTGCTGTTCTGCTTAAGACTAACTACAAGTAATGGTTAAAGGAGTACAAAAATGTGAGTCTATTTGTGATTACATCCACATGTAATCAGTTATCTACTTGTTGACGTGTAGTGCTGTGTTGTCAAGGATATAGTTGTTGACATGTAGTGTTGAGTTGTCAAGGATCTAGTAGACATGTAGTGCTATTTTGTCAATAATCGTGTTTCTGCGTAGTGCTGTGTTGTCAAGGATCTACTTGTTTATGTTTAGTGTTGTTTTGTCAGGGATTTACTTGTGAAATTGTAGTGATGTGTTGTCATCAATCTTCTTGTGAATGTGTTAGCTTGTGATGTCAAGGATCTACATGTTGATGGATATTTTTACATTGTCAGGATCCCCTTGGTCACATGTAGTGTTGTCAGGTATCTTCCTTTTGACATGAAGTGTTATGTTGTCAGGAGCGAGTGAAGGATCTACTTACTGGTCTCCATGACTACCACAGTACTTTCTTCCCCATCCTACAGTGTCTGAATGTATGGGGGTCAGTTCTTCCAAGGTACCCACTTGGCAAACAGGTATGTGTTTTCTCAGCTTTTTTATCTTATGTCCTGTACTCCAGATAATTTCAGTTATTGCAATGACTTCAGACAAACCACTCACAAATGTGCCTGCATTATGTTTTAAGACATTCATAACTTTTTCTTCTATGTTGCAGCTGCGGGAGCTGTATGCCACCAGTCTTGAGTCAGATGTGTGTGACAGTGAGGCTTACAAGGAGGCCATGACTCTTTTTAGGTATCCGTACTGCTCCTTCCCTTCCTTCCAAATCTCTCACTCACTCACTCACTCTCACTCACTCACCCACCCACCCATATTTTGCCGAAGGTTTCCAAATAACGTAATTTTGCCTCTTTCACCCTAGCCTAACCCAACAGCACGTCATCCTATCCTGCTTTCCTTAATGATCAGGTCATTGTTTAGTAGATGTTATTTGTCAAGATAAAGAACTGGTTGGGAAAGTAAGACCAGAAACCAGAGGACGGAGAGAAGTAAGACCGAGAGCTCGTGACGTCTTACTTCCCTCCAAATGATGGGTGAGGACTTACTTTTCCTACTATAACCGAGGAGTGCTTTTTATACGTATAAACCGTCAATTATGTATGTTTAGATGATCATGTAATGAACTTCATAACTGTAACTGTAGCACTAGTAAAATCAATTTAATGACAGGCCTAACTATAAATAGATTATTCAACCCTGGTACCTTTGTCTGTGCGGTGACCGTCAGAGTATACATTTAATAACCTGATAGGTGCAATTTAAACTGGAAAATAGGTCTTACTTACAATAAGAAATACCTTGTAGCAAACAAAAACAACAAGTGCTGTCATTCCTTGGAAAGAGGCCATGTCTAATATATAATGTGAAGCACCCTTCAGGTTTATATGTCATGTTATCCTCTTGTTACGCTTGCCAGGATGTTATCAAAGGATGAGTTGTCGAGCCTGGTCACTTTGTGTGTGGAGCGAACTATGTCGCTGGACCTCCCTCCAGGGTTGGTGCAGCTGCCAGACCATCTCCAGGAACTCCTGGCTCTGCTGGAGAAGGAAGATGGTGGGTGTGTTTGACATGGTAAAGTCTGAGTGATAAAATGTTAAGTCAGTCATTTTTAAACTACAAATGTTGCGTTCAAGTTTTCCCAGATGCTCCTAACTGTCTTGTCTGTAGGTTGATGTCCAAGAGTGTGTTTGTTTTGGCCACTTATTTACAGTACTTCTATTGAACATTAGAGGAAGCACCAGAGACAGAGCCGGCTGAGAAAGATGAAGTGCGCTTCACGAAAACAGATCTACACACTTTACGTAAGGTAGGACATGAGCAGATCATGGTGATCCTATGTTTTTCATAAATGCACTTGACCTGCATTCTGGTTATATCTCGGTAGCTGAGGGAAACTTGACTTGATTTCAGACCATGATGTTTACTACTCCAATCAGTTGAAGAGTGGTGTCTGGTGACAGTTTTGGTTCCGGAAAGGAACTCCCAATACAATATAGAATCATTTTTCCTTATCCTGATTCATGCTTATTATTTTTATCTCTTTATGTACAAATTGACAGTGGAACACTTGAATCCCTTGTAGTTAGTTGAAGAGGATGTAAAAGTTTACTCCCCCTTTGAGTTGTGGATGCTCCTCCCTTGAAACCTTTCCCTCCAAAACAGTCATCAGAGAGCAAAAGGAAGAAGTCCTCATCGTCTGTGACACAGAATTCAGAGACGTATACGCTGACCCTCTGATACTGCTGCTAGAACATCTATGCAATCTACCTCCATGGTGGAACAATCATCCTCTGCAGGCACGACAGGTGTTCACATGCTTGAAGACCAGTCTCGACCAATGCAGACGTCTGTCAACAGAGACAACACCAGTGAAGCCTCATTGCAGCTGCAGGAAGACATAGATGGTGCCTCAGTGTTTTCAAATGCTTCATCTACACCGCATGGAGCATCAGTTCGTCAAAGAGAGAGCTGTATGTCAGAATCCTAACATGATAGAAAGCGTTCGGCGAAACATGAGCATTCAAGAACTTGTTCCTGAGAGATCTTCACCATTTTCCCACAAGCCGATGGCTCACGTTTGAGAAGATCTTCATGTTCAGAAGACTCAGCCATCATAAGGGAAGAGAAAGATGGTTCCAGTAATGTCCTTGAGACTACAAGAGATTATGAAGTCACGTCAGTGTCCGAGAACGTCAAGAGAAAAAGAAAAAGGGAGATCTAGTCGATCCATGTCAGAATCCCACAGACATAGATCAGCATTGTCATGGAATGGAAACAAGGGGGAATTTTCATGAAAAGAAAGTTCACGAAGGTACAGTTTGGTGGACCCGGAACTATCTGAGGGAATATATACAGAGGAAGAGGGCAACTCTGTCCTCTCAAAAGCAGAGGTCACATCTCGGATTGCAATCAGCTTGAACTTGGCATCCCCCTCCAAGGAATCGAATGCAGCGTTCACATATAAGATGCTGACAGATGACTTTGACACACTGAAAATTCCACTCATTGAATTGATCTCCAAGGTGTGTGTAAACCTCCATACAGCGTTCGAAAAAGCAACCTGGTTCCAGAATCAACATGTACCTACGTTCAATGCTAAGAAGTTCCCTCTTCATGCTGTGGACCCCTTCATGAGAGCACTGGACCTGGATGACAACTTGAAGTTGATCAGTGACTCCCATAACAAGTATTATAAGATGAAAGACAAGAAAATTGGTCAGCTTGACACCATGACTAGAAGAACCTTATTTGGCCTTGCTACATCTAGAGCGATCATTGAGTCACTGATATCCGACAGAAGACGATAGAATGATCCTGTCAGCCCTAATAACTCAGAAGGACCAGCATTTCATGTCTGATCACCTGGCCTGAACTTCAGTATGTCTCACCCTACTACAAAAACAAGGTCTACTATTAGCATGTTCCTGGAGTGACAGGTTCACCAAACCTCTACTGAGAACTCAAGGGTGGTGCCTACAATCTTTGGCTGGGAGATTGACAAAGCTGCCAAGGGAGTCACACATGATTCCAGAGAAGTCATGATGATCAAGTCCATTAACAAGTTGGCCAACATGATCCGTCAAACGCCACACAAGTACTTCAACAAGTCAAAGTTCACCGGAGTACAGAAAGTGAAGGAGAAGAAATAGTCCAGCTTCTGAGACGAGAAGAATTCCTTTAGCTAGTAAACTTGATGATCTCAGTGTTGGAACCAAAGCGGGATCGTCAGTTCCTGTAAATAAGGCTCTTCACAACACAGAATCACAGTTGTGGTCGCAGACCTAGTTGGATCAAGATCAAAGACTAGATTCAAATAGCCTTGATTACCACCACCAACATGGCAGTGTCTCCTCCATGGCATAGGACCTGACTTTCAAGTGATGGACTCACAAGTTGAATGTCTGCGGAGGGACCTATTTAGAAGAGCCAGTCTTTGACATGCATTTCTACATAAATGCATCAGTACAAGAATAGGGAGCACATCCTGACAATGAAGTGGCATCAGGGAAGTGGTCGAAACAAGAAAAACATTTTCACATCAAGATGAATTAAACATCTGGCTAAAGGTGTGTCGCATCCCAGAAGAAGTCTGACAGCAATTAACTTAACCCATTGAGTGGATGCTCCACCTAGAGGCCTTCTGGGTAATCGTAATGTAAATAGTATGTGCCCTCATAGATCTGTTCACCACAAGATTCAACAGCTACAACATTCATCTCACAGGACCAGATCCTCAAGTCTTGGCAACAGACACACTGAACATGCCATGGGAAGGACTAAATGCATACTACTACCTCCAGTACTATTGAAGATCAAGCAGACCTGAAAGCTACAACTGACTTACACAGATCTAATACAAGAACTCGGAAGTCCAACCCTAAAACTACCAGAGTACTTGTACTACTTGTACATCCGCAAACCAAGCAAGCTCAGGGAAAGCTGCAATGTTCCAGCTACACGTATCAAGACTTGCTTCAAGACAGAAAAAGATACTCAGCCAGAGCAGCAAAAGCAGTAACCCTAGCTCTACGCAGATCAACTCACAACTTCAACTTTCACTCTGGAGAATTTTAGTTTAGAGTCCATGCACACTGTCTAGACTAACATGAGATACAGGACGATAAGGAAAAATATGTAATTTTTTAAGTAAAGTAAAGTATTCAGAAAATTACATTTTTATACTTATCCCGATTCATGGTGTCAATCCCTCCCAACCTTCCCAGAGAAGGCACTTTTGGTGTCCCAGCAAACCCAGGTGCAAGGGCTTATTCAGGAGAAAGTGATAAGCATGGCAAGTCACAAGACTGTTTTGGAGGGAAAGGGTTCAAGGGAGGCAACTCGCAGGTGAATGAACTTTTACATCCTCTTCAGGGAACTACAAGGAATTCAAGTGTTCCACTATCATTTGCAGGATGGTGATATGCTTAATACGCATAAGTCAGGATAAGTATAAAATATCATATTAACTTAATTACATTTTCCATGTAACAAATTTTACATTAGGTCAATATTGCATAACAATATTAAATTTAAAACTCTTTTTTCATCCTCTCCGTGTAAATGAGATCCAATCATCCCATATATATTTATTGACTTTGTGCAAGACTGCTTTTAAGTATAAGTGATACAAGTCCCATGTAATACACCAGGGTTCAGTGTAGGTGATTCGTTGTTTACTTTCAGACTTTAAAGGAAATGGGGAAGAAAAGAAGATTTTCACCATTTGAACAACAGAGAGAAAGAGTTGTTGACTTCTTTGATTCACTATTTAGGTGAGATTGATGATATGTTCTTAGCCTTTTACTTTAGACAATCATCCTCTGCAGGCATGACAGGTGTTCACCTGCTTGAAGACCAGTCTCGACCAATGCAGACGTCTGTCAACAGAGACAGTTCAACATGTAACTGGCATCTTACAGCAGCAAACAGAACTCTGAACATGAGATGTCAAAGTGGATATTTTCATTCTTTAGCATCGAGTACTGAAGGCTTAAATGATGCATGTAGGTGTGGTGAGGGCAAAGATACATATGTACAATTGTCATCAATGTGAACAGGATATTTACCCAGTGATGATTCCAAGTTGTAAGTGGTCTCCAGGAACCTATGTTGTTCATGATAACAGGATATTTACCCAGTGATGATTCCAAGTTGTAAGTGGTCTCCAGGAACCTATGTTGTTCATGATAACAGGATATTTACCCTGTGATGATTCCAAGTTGTAAGTGGTCTCCAGGAACCTATGTTGTTCATGATAACAGGATATTTACCCTGTGGTGATTCCAAGTTGTAAGTGGTCTCCAGGAACCTATGTTGTTCATGACAGGTGATGCTACAGACCCTAAGTGGCTGCTTCCAGTGTCTGCTACATTGCCAGGACTTGCTCAGTAGTGTTAAACTATGAAGTGATGCTAATGTTCCTCTTGTAGGAAGTACTTGAAGTGTCCAAGCAGTCAGCCGCTTCACGAGTTGGTCTACCACAGTTCGGTGTCTGGTGTCCGACGCCACATCAATGCCTCCCCACGCCTCGCTATACAGAAGGCACTCAGTAACCCAGCCAAGTACCTCCAGGTGAGTTTGACATTTAGGATCCATAGCCCTGCTACCCAGCCAAGTACCTCCAGTTGAGTTTTACCTGTAAGGTCCATAGCTCTGCTACCCAGCCAAGTACTTTCAGGTGAGTTTTACCTGTAAGGTCCATAGCCCTGCTACCCAGCCAAGTACCTCCAGGTGAGTTTTACCTGTAAGGTCCATAGCCCTGCTACCCAGCCAAGTACCTCCAGTTGAGTTTTACCTGTAAGGTCCATAGCCCTGCTACCCAGCCAAGTACCTCCAGTTGAGTTTTACCTGTAAGGTCCATAGCTCTGCTACCCAGCCAAGTACTTTCAGGTGAGTTTTACCTGTAAGGTCCATAGCCCTGCTACCCAGCCAAGTACCTCCAGTTGAGTTTTACCTGTAAGGTCCATAGCCCTGCTACCCAGCCAAGTACCTCCAGTTGAGTTTTACCTGTAAGGTCCATAGCTCTGCTACCCAGCCAAGTACTTTCAGGTGAGTTTTACCTGTAAGGTCCATAGCTCTGTAACCCAGCCAAGTACCTCCAGGTGAGTTTGACCTGTTAGATCCATAGCTTTGTTACCCAGTCATGGTACCTCAAGGTGAGTACAAACTGTGACTTCCATAGCTCTGTAACCCTGGATGTACACCAGTTGCCATTTAACTCACATCACACCTGGCTATAGATGATGTTGTTTTCTGATTAGCTTCTTCTGGTTGCAGTGTGAGTGCTGTGAAGGAGAGCATGGGGCGATCACATCCTCAATGCCAGATCTCTGCATTGTGTATAAGCTGCATTTGGAGTGTCCTCAACTTATCAATCTGTATGACTGGCTTCAGGTTAGTATCAACAGGATGCTTACTATAGTCACAGTGTTGCTGTAAGAGATTCATTTGATACTCTGTTACAGGTAATACACAGAACAGCCAAAGAAATACAACTCTGTTTTTTGTCAAGTTTTTAAATAGAAGACATGAAAAATGGTCACTTTTGTGATATATATATATGTTTTTTTTAACTTGCCTTTCTTTTGCTGTTAAGTATACTTTCAAACTTTGTCCACTTGCAACAGTGAAAGGTTTTCCTTTCAGCAATTCAGGTTGTATACATGTCATCACTGATTTAGAAAATTATTCTCTTGTAAACAAATAACCCTACCTTCAACTTAATATACAGTTGTTAGTCTTTGGGGACATTTCTCAGCCTGCTTTGTTTATAGGTGTAACATTGTTTCTGTGAGTAGAAAATGATATCAACCATTTGTAAAAGTCTCATTTTGGCTCATTATGAGCAGCAATGAACAGCAGTAGTCAGTTAACTTGAATTTTAAGTTTTTGAGTTGACATTCCCAGTCTATGTACATTTTGGTATATGTATGTTGTCACCCAGGCTTTCATCACCGTGGTAACAGAAGATGAACAGAAGAGGACAAAGGATGAGGACAGTTTATTGCAGTATCCTTCACTGAGTTGCAGAGACATCTAAGCAGGCATGTTAAATGTTTTTGCATTTGAGAAGAAGTTGTTATAGAATGACAGCAAGGATTTGAAGCTTATATTCTAGAACTAATGGGATCAGTATTTGCTTTATCTCCTTGGTTCCAGCATCATTGTTAGAATTGTCAAAGTCAGACATATTGTTTCTTTTCTTCAAGTTTAGGAGTAGTAGGGTAGCCCAGTGGTTAAAGCATTAGCTTGTCACAATGAAGATAAGGGTTAGATTTTCCACAGGGGCACAATGTATGAAGCCCATTTTTGGTGTAGCCCGCAGTCATAGTACTGGAATATTGCTAAAAGTGGTGTGATTATCTTAGTTAACTAGTTTGATATTTTGTAGGATTATGTGGTATGACAGCAATGCATGCTTTGTTACATGTTATTTGATTCTTTAACCTATGCCAGAGCACGATTTATTCGTTCAGTCTCAGAGCTGCAATTCCTGGGTTTCATCAAACCAACAAAGAGAAAGACGGATCACGTGGCCAGACTCACATGGGGAGGTTGCTGATACAGTGTCTAACATGTGATACAGTGTCTAACATGTGATACAGCATGTGTAACATGTGATACATTGTGTGTAGCATGTGATACAATGTGTGTAGCATGTGATACAATGTGTGTGAAACAGTGAACAGTAAAGTGATTGAAGTGTTGGCTGGCCAACAAAAGGGAGATAACTCTGACGGGTCTGGCAAAACAGACACCTGTTGACTTTCTTCCCGTCGTAGACCTATCATTCAACTGATGTACCTGCAATAAATATTAATTATGCACAACTTCGTTTTTGTTGTGTGTCTGTTGAGTTACTGCTAACTTTTTCATTGTCATACCGTGATTCTATTCAGGTTTGTAAGGTGGATGCATTCCTAATATGTGGGAAATGGGAAATATTGTATGTAGAGTATATAACTCACAATCTTTACATATGGCAGATGCCTAGTCTCAGAATTTTATTCCGAAACTTCATAAGGTTGAAATCTGACAAAGACCATTTCATGATGATAAAGGTACAAAGATTTCAAAATTCTCTACTGTTGATATTAGATCCATCTCCAAATTCTCAAAACCTAATTTACTGGCCATTTTGGTCTTGGCCTCTGATAAAAGGACTTTACATCTGACAGATGGACTATTCCACACTTTCCACAGAGGAGCCAAGATGGACTATTTCAAAATGTTAACGCTTGACAGGATCTGACAAAAAATATCTGCATCAGATAGATGGACCACATCCAAATCACCACATCTGACCGATGAAAATTTCACTATCTCTTCATCTGTTGGAGGGACAAGCTCACAATCTCGGATTAAGGCAGATGGACCATCACAAAATCTAGACACCTGCCAGAGGGACCATCTCCAAATCTCCACATCTGGGTAGCAAGATCATCTTCCATCCCTAGTATCTGCCACACGAATCACCTTCCAATATATTTGTTTCGGCATACATACCTCCATACCATCTCCAGTGACATTTGCCTTGGGGGATTATATTTGATTTAGATATTGATTCCAAATTAAGCACATGATATATTAGCTTTGTGTTGTCATGTGTCTTGGTTAAACGATAAAGTTGTGTCCGATGATTCAAACTCTATGTAGAGTCCAAGATAGCGGACAGATTACAGTGATGTGATTGTCAGAGTGTATGCATTAGTTTCTTTAAAGTCTACTTAAACGTGTAAAACATTTCTGAATGCGAAAGGGTTGTGAAACTGAAATACAATATGGAATACAATGGAAGCGCATTAGGGTCACACAGAAACTTATCTCTTAATTAGAACTTAATGTTTCCAGGACTCATTATTTTACAAATACGTTTGAAAAAAGTCAGTCAGTAGTCATTCTGTTTGCGTTACAATCTTGGATGAAGTCATGGATGAAAGCATACGGATTCGTCTCATTTTGGGCTTGCAGTATTGAGAAATTTTGTCTTGTTTGGTCTGTTTCAACTGTCTCGGGAAGAAACGTGGCGTTAACCTTTAATACCTTGATCCTGATGATGGCGTCGTCAAGTAAGGGTGTGACACTGACAGTGTGAACAGTTTGGGAGCGACATATCAGCAATCCCTTCAGCAAATAGTCCACATTAAAGTGAGTTTGTTGATTGTTTTGTTTTTAAATATGCGCTTAGTATTTACATGCCAACCGTCTCGTTTCCTTTTGTCAAGAACAATTAGGTGATCTTGATGATGACGTCAAGTTGGGGTGAGACACCTATAGTCTAGCAGTTTGGGCACGACATACTGATGCACGCCACCCTGCGTGTGGGAATCATGTAGAGTTATGACATAGGTCTTGAGATAAGGCCGTGATACTGATACTATTAATTGCTTCGCACGACGTTCTTTCTGCGTCAAGTTAGGATGTGACACTGATAGTTTTCAGCAGTTTGGACCCAACATACTTCACTTAAACGTGTAACAAATTCTGAATCCCAAAGGGTTATAGAACTGAAGCACACTATGGAATAGAAGCGTATTAGGGTCACATAGCAAAATATTATAATCAGGAGATATTAAGTCCTAATTAGGGCTGGGCATCTCCTAGGACTTAATGTTTCCAGAACTAAAGGATCTTTGGATACATTTGGAAAAGGTCAATCAGTAGTCATTGTAGTTTTGTTTTGTTTTGCCCATCCATTTAAATGCCACCACCATCAGTATGAAGACTTTGGAAAGGAAATTAAAACGACTGCTAATTAGGAGGTAGTGTTTTTTTCTATATGACAAAATACGCTTCCTTAACTTGGGACAGCCGTGTTTAATACACCATTTTTCCTCACGGCATCCTTATATCCGCATGTTGTCTTCATAATTGGGTTTATGCAGAATCTGCAGCAAGATATGCATCTAACAAATCATATTTGGTTGTTTTGTCCTTTGAAATAGTGTTTTATTCAATTTTAGACAGATGGAAAAGACATAACGCCTTTGACACAAAACTGTTTGCATGGCAGATGTGAAATATGTTCCCAGAAATCATTTCTGTTATATATGATTAATATCGTTTCCACCCATATCTGTACGCATTTCTTGTTAAATTTGATTGTCCATTAAGTGCATGGTGTTTGTAATACGATCAAGTTTGGCTTCGTCTCAATCTCGGGTTACTGTAACTTTGACAGCGCTTGTGGAAACAACAGACCTGTTTTGCCGAGGCAGAAAAATTTCCAGTGTTTATGTATCTGCAACATACTCCCCGTACCCAGACGTTTCCACCGTCTGGGAATCTCACTGTGAAATGTTGCTTGTGGTAGGTGTTTGGTTTGCTACGACTGATGCAGCATGATACTGAGTATATCTGTTTTCTTTGTGTGTAATATCCATTTGTACCTCCATGCTAGATATGTGTGGCAGTCTAGCGGTTACAGCGTTCGCTCCTCACGCCAAAATACCAGGCTTGATAATCCTTGTGGTCAGCGTTCGGAATCAACGTAGTTCCTTAGGTTCGAAACCGACTGAAAACCAGGGGGGCGCGTTTGTTTTCTGCAGGTCCTTATGGCCGACAGCTTTTTCATCCCCACTAACTGAGAGTATTGTTTTTCAGAAAATATGATTCTGTAATTTCTGAAATTTATCTCGATCAGCAGTTGTCTGGGTTCTTTGTGCACAGGGTTGTGTACTGCACACTAGGCGTTGTGACAGCACGGAAAGAGTCTGCACATAAAGTTGACTCCACGGTTTTTACACCCGGTTACAGGTGGGCTAGATCCCGACACTTCAATGTCAGTAGTTTCTTGGTCTGATGGATATACAAGTGTTTATTAGCTGTATTAAGTTGTTTGGACTCCGTGGTTTACTGCATTCAACCCTCTGTGTTATGGTTCAATATTGCATAGAGGATCAGATAAAGCGCAAATATTACTCATACATGATCACTGAAATCTGATCTGATATGTGCCAGCTTAGTAAATCTACAAGTGTTGTGAAATTAGATATGTAGAAGGTATGCGATGCCATATAACACACGTCAAATTTGGTTGTGTTCTTTTTCGTTCACAACATGTATTCTTTGATTCATTACCATTTAGGCTGCCATTTTGAACGCTTGGCCCTCCGATAGTCAGTGTAGTCATCTGCGTAGACTCTTCCTGTTTGTTCTTGGGTGATTGGGTAGCATAGCTTTCCACGACGAAGACCGGGTTTTGGTTACCAACATGGCTACAATGATTGCATGAAACCCATTTCTGGTGTCGGTCGCCATAGTATTTCTGGAATATTGCTAAAAAGATCGTAAAACTAAACTCCTTTACTCACTCGTGCCATTTCACGACTACCCTTGTATCAAAAACGTTTCTGACTGTCTCATAAACATTGATGTAATGTAACGTAACGCGAGAGGCCAAATGTGCTGTGCACAGTTGCGTTCCCTTGGTTTGCCAGCAACCGATGAGTTAGTCCTACGCTGCACTCCAATATTCCAGCTTTATATCGGCGGTCTGTAAATAATCGAGTCTGGACCAGACAATCCAGTGATCAACAACATGAGCATCGATCTTCGCAACTGGGAACCAGTGACATGTGTCAACCAAGTCAGCTAGCCTGACCACCCGATAGCGTTAGTCGCCTCTTGCGACAAGCACAGTCGCTTTTTATGGCAAGCATGGGTTGCTGAAGGCCTATTCTACCCCGAGACCTTCAGTATTATTACTTGTGATATTCACCCTGATCTTGGTTTGTCAGCAGGGGGCTTCAGTAAAGTGGTAAATCGATCGGACATCTAATCCACATTAAACCGAGCTGCTGATATTTCTTAAATGCTTCTATTATACCTAACAACCGTCACATTTGTTTTTGTCGCGAATAATTACGTGATCCAGCAGTGCTTTGTATCGTCATGTTTTAATGACTTTCCTTCAGTCATGATTTTGACATTTAGATATATGTTTGCCTTACTTCTCTCAATACCGAGGTCGTCCCACTTGGATTTCAGCCAGAAATGATATTTGAAGATGTCCTAAAGAAGCTGTCTCTGCTCATGAGCGGTATGCGTCAAATGCCTCCATCGTTTGAAACTTTTTTTAGCATTTAAATGTGCATATATATCTCCTGGATATGTATCAGCTGTCCAAGTCGTGGTCTTTGTTAGAGCACTTAAATGTCATCTTTGAAAGAAAGTGAAAAGTTTCATCTGTTTCAATACGAAACGTGGTGTTAACCTTTAACCTTTAACCTTTAGTCTTTTTATCCTGATGATGGTGTCTTAAAGTTAGGGTGTGACACTGACAGGGTGAACAGATTGGGCGCGACATGTCGACAGATCATTCAGACACATAATCCATATGGAACTTAGTTGTTTTTTATATGCGCTTTATTTTCACAAGCCAACCGTTTCGTTTCTTTTTGTCAAAAACAGTTGAGTGATCTTGATGTTGACATCAAGTTAGTGTGTGACACCGATAGTTTCAGCAGTTTGGGCACCACATACTGATGGCGTGATCCTGGAGGGTCATGGCATATTGGGGGGGGGGGGGGGGGGTTCTTAGGGTGGATCGTGACACCGTTTGTCACGACGTTCTTACAGCGTCTTCAAGTTCGGGTGTGACAATGATAGGCTGAACAGTTTGGGGACGATGTACTGTTGGCGTCTTCAAGTTCGGGTGTGACAACGATAGGCTGAACAGTTTGGGGACGATGTACTGTTGGCGTCTTCAAGTTAGGATGTGACACTGACAGGTTGAACACATGGGTGGGACATACTGGTGGAATCTTCAAGTTTGGGTGTGACACTTATAGACTGAACAATTTGGATACGACTTACTGGGGGCATCTTCAAGTTCGGGTGTGACATTGACAGGCTGAACGTTTGGGGACGATATACTGTTGGTGTCCTCAGGTTAAAGTGTAACACTGAATAGGTTAAACAGTTTGGGCACGATATACCGGCATCGTCTTCAAGTTCGGGTGTGACACTTATAGATCAAACAGTTTGGGGGCGACGGACTGCGGGCATCTTTAAGTTCGGGCGTGATATTGATTGTTTGAACAGTTTGGGGACGATGCACTGGTGGCGTCTTCAAGTTACAGTGTGACACTGAATAGGCTGAACAGTTTGGGCTGGGCTCGACGGGGACTTCAAGTTCAGGTGTGACACTAATAGGGGAACAGTTTGGGCTGGGCTCGACGGGGACTTCAAGTTCAGGTGTGACACTAATAGGGGAACAGTTTGGGCTGGGCTCGACGGGGACTTCAAGTTCAGGTGTGACACTAATAGGGGAACAGTTTGGGTACGACGTCATGGGGACGTCTTCAAGTTCGGGTGTGACACTGATACCCTGAACAGTTTGGGCACGATGTACTGGTGGTGTCTTCAAGTTGTGGTAAGGCGTACTGATAGCTGTGACCGGGGTGCTGAGAATCCTTGACTTTTAATCACTGAATTGCCCCTTGCTGAATCTTACATATATATGTTAAGTAATAATTCGCGATGTTTCCTTGTCTACCTCTTGTGACTAATTGGATAAAACAGGGTTTTACTGCAAGGGTCATATTGCTGGACGAGGTAACTGTAATAGATCACGTATCTTTCTGTGTCAAGAAACCAGGGCATGGCAGTTCAGTTGTTTAGCACTGTGTTACTAGCGTCAGTCTAGACTAATACAAACAGGCAGAGGCCGGTTGGTTAGCCCAGTGGTTAAAGCGTTTTCTGGTTGCCAGGTTCTATTACTAACATAAGCATGATATGTGGTGTCAATTTCTGGTGTCCCCTATCGTATATTGCTGGACTATTCCTAAAAGCGACGTAGAACATTGTTCGGTCACTCCCAAGCAGACTTCTCGCTAAAGACGTTCATCGTTCTTGACCTCGACTCTGAACCTCATTTGAACTTGAGTGGAGACAACAATGCCTTTGTTGTATACAAGATGTCTCACTTGAAGAAGTGGCAACAAGCAGTCTGAAAGGATGTGGCTAGTGCTCACCACTGGCTGTTGACCCCTCTACACCAAGTAGGATCAGCTGTTATATGGGTTGGTGGGAAGCGGTACAAGAGAGGCCAATTGACCATCTCACCTCGTTTCCTGTGTACAGTTGACACGGCCTCCGTCACCTACAAGAATGTCCATAGTAGTCCCAACACGCATTCAGTATGTTATACACCGCCTGCCGGCGATACTAACAACCGTGATCACATCATCCACTTCGTAAAGTAGTAAGTAGGTGTGTTATGCAAATGTCTGCGAATCTGAGTTACACACGTTTCGATATGATATACATCTCATCTTTATTTGAATGAGTTTAGGTTTATGCCACTTTTAGTACATCCTCGATGTCTCCAGGATATACGTTCCGATAAGTCTCCACTATACCCTGGAGATATCGAGGATGCTTTTAGTATTATTCCAGCAATATCACGGATGGGGATACCAGTGATAAGCTTCAAACACTGTACTCAAGTTTAAAATCGAACCCAGGTCTTCTGTGTGGCGAGCGAACGCTTTAACCATTAGTCTACCCCCCGCGTCCTATTGTATAGTAATATTTAGTAATCTGTGTATCAAACTGACAACAGGCCAACATGATATAGTGGCAGTGGCGGCAGCAGACACGTACGTTTTCTAAGAACATCATCAGTGTTTTGGCTTCATGAATTCTAATTTTCACCATAAGCGTTACCTTTTGCGTCCTAAAACTGTTATTCGAGACTGATCATGCTCTAGCCTTCAAGTGTCATATGTGTGTGGCAATATTGTTTGTTTTACCTATTTCGCCCACGGTTATAGTTTTTAAAACAACGCAGCGTCGAAATGACAATATTTTACGTGCTGCGAAGATTCAATGATTATTTGTCTCGAGTGAATTCAGTTTGTGTGTCGCCTTGGCGAAGAGTGGAAAAGTTGGTGTAAAAGGTCAATCATTGCCGAGCGAAAATTAAAGCTTAGCTCGACTGAAAATAATTTGACCGATGGGGTGTCCCTTGTGGCTAACATTAGGAACAGTTTGCTTGCTACTGCTTCAGTGCTTGTATTTTCAAGTGAACTCATTTGTGAATGTCACAAGTAGAAAACCAGCGTCCGTCCTCTTAGTTGTGCCATCGACAAAGGTAGCGATCATCATTCATCATTGTTAGCGAGCCTTCCCCCACAACAGACAGACAGACAGACAGACAGACACACACACACACACACACACACACACACACACACACACACACACACACACACACACACACACACACACACACACACACACACACACACACACACACACACACACACACACACACGTGGCATGTACCAGTATAATGTCATCTGTTTTGGTTGAAAGTGAGTGAGTGAGCTTAGTCTTACTCCGTTTTGTTTGGCTAGCATCCAGCAATATGACGAAGGTGGACTCCAGAAAAGGGCTTCACACATTGTAGCCACCCACAAGGCCTCAACTCGCAAGGGTTGAGGGAGGGAACATGTTTCTTAGAAAGCATACATAATATCACCAACAACGCTAAAGAGTGTTTCTCGATCTGTCAGCAGTTTATCCTTAAATGGATTTTACAATAGTAATAAACGTCTGAGACCTGGATCAATGTGGGTTGGTTTGTTTGTGGATTAACGCCGCACTCAGCAATATCCCAGCGACATGGCAGTGAAGGTGACAGCAAGGAGAAACACATCGTTCTGCTCCGTGCATCTCGTCTCTTCTCTTAGTACCGGGGACATACTCTGGCACCATCATACATGTACGTATGATCGTATTACAGATCATGTTCCAGCTCGATCTTTACGATCCAGCAGCCAACAGCAAAACCCCTCCTCAGCTGCAATGGCAACAAAACCATCTCAAAGACTGTTCCACTATTTTGGAATTCCATCCAGACAGGAACTATCTGACTTCAAGTCAAACTTGAAAACGCTGTTCTTCAGATTGGCATTCAACTGAATATCTTTTTCCAGAGCTGTTGTTCTTCAAAGGCGCCTTTGAGCAGACATTCACAAACTGGCAATAGAAATATCTAATTATTTATTAATTCTGTCTCTGAATTCAGGGCAAACTGGCACACACATGCTGTGGTGGTTCTGTCTGTTTCCAGGTACACAGTTAGACAAAGGTAAGGAACCATGATTCCTGGCTCAGATGTCATCTTGTAAGATGTGGCCATAGACACAAGGTGTCATCAATTCCACGGGATTCAGAAATTAGAGATGTCTACATAACAGAAATGACCAACCTCATCAACATGCGCGTAGACACAATTATATAAAACTTTACAAGACATATCGACTGTCTCCATCGGAGTACAAACCCGGAACATATGAGAAGACAAGCAATTATTTTCATGTAACTACATGAGAGCTGTGAGCTAATACCGTGGTTTATCGTACAACCACCATCATTCAGGCCACGCTGCAATCAAACTCGGTCACTACCGAACATGTAAGTTTTCCATTTATTTCCGTAGTCAGTTAATTGCCAATTACTTGCGTTTTAACAGTTCAAAATGACCACCCGATATTTTCAAGCCCACATGTACCAGGCCTTTCCCTATTGAAATTAATTACACTGAGCATCCGCGAAACGTTTGCTTGTGTCAGTATTTAATACTCTAATCATGTTCAACGTGGCAATGATTTTTACTTTCCATCGATATAGTGATGGTTTCAACAGCAAGTTCTGCTTTAGCCCAGACCTTTCAGACAATACAGCCTTTCTTCTTTAACAACTCAACTTGAAGATCAAAGCTTTAGGGACCGTTCATAATTTATGGCTGGGGATGGGAGTTTGAGGGGCAGGGGTGGGTGTGTTGATAATTTTTATTGATTTGCATGTACAATGTGAATGATCTCCCAAAAATTATCACCGCCCACCCCAACCCCACTCACACTAACCATAAGTCGAACAAAGCCTTGAACATGATATGATTGTAAGTACAAATGTAAAGAAAGTCATGTGACTTTGAATTAACATACTATTCATACAGGCACTAAAATATCGTGTTTGGCATGTAAACCTGCATGAGTCATAACTAGTGTAGGTTTGGACATCTTTCGGAATTTAGTTCTTTAGCTGGATCTAATTTTTACAAAGTGCATGAGAGTATGTTTGTCATGTAAAATATACATCTCCACAGAAAATGGCAGCATGTGAGTTCAATTTTTCCATAAAAGTCCCAAATACCATGATTCAATATATGCATATCGAAATCCCAGTTTTGACCGTCATAGTGTGGTGACGTACGATATTTCAATTTGTTTAAAGTACAGTGTTACAATGACGTCATTTTTTATAAACAGGTGTGTGTGAAAACACAAAGATAGCTATCTCCTCACAGATAAAACGCCATAGTAACACAATATCCGCATAATCTTAACATGTCGATAACTGAAGCATGTTTACAACCAAATGCTTATAATTGTGTATAAATAGTTTACCTAGTGGTTTAAATTTGTTTGTATGTTGTGTATATCATTGGTCACCAAACCAAATATAGCTAGAGGCGGTGGGTTGGTCTAATGATTAAAGAGTCCGCTCGTCAGGCCGAAAACCCGGGTTTGAATCCATTTCTGGTGTCCCTCCACCCCGATATTGCTGGAATATTGCTAACACTATACAATGGGTGATATATTGAAACTGGTTTATCTCAGATTTAAAAGCATATTTATAACACATGTACTTTTACTAACGTGGTAAGTTACAGAATTATACGTAAACGAACAAGCTGAATAGTGACTAGAAAGAAATGACAATGGTTGGTTTGTGTTCAGGATGGTTTTAATTACATGTATACTTTTTTACGAAGAAAAACGCCATTCGCATTTTAATGATGAAACGAGGGAAAGGTTCTATTACTGAATGTTTCCTAGCATTCAATTTGAACATGTCCGACACATCACGTCTTTGAGTTGCCATTATTGATGCCTACTGTCATTTTGAGTGATCCCATTGTGGTGACAATCACATCGAATCCCTTAGGGTTTTGTTGATACTGCTACGTTTGCACTCGCCGGTACAAAATATTATATTGATAACTGGTGTCTCCCACAGGAATTCAGACAAGACTCTTGCCAGTACCTCATCCCCTCCCAGTAATCCTGCCCAGATTTCCCCATTTCCCCAGCAACCCCACTAATCCACAGGCCCTCGTGTCATTGCGATGACCATAGATTATCTTGGGTCTTGAGAGAATGTGGATAACTTGAAGACTTTTAAATGACATTTTGCCATTAGTTCATAAAGATCCTAATGATCATTTGCCATTTCGCGAACAGACGGGATTAGTGTGTAGGTAGTATAGCGATCTCAACTTCTCTCGACGGAGTCGTCACCTTGGTATAGAAGAGGAAATGGGTGTCACCCTTATCAAGTTGCTGTAGCTAGCTATCATCTCTCTCACTAATTAACTTGCTTTGCTGCCCATGACATTTCAAGTGAAACCATGTCCAACGCGCGATGGAATATCGAAACCTCTTCTCTCGCACAAAGCTGATATATTGTCGTTAACTTTAGTTGTTGTTCAAAATAGCCCACAATTGTTCAATAATCTTGTTTAAAGGTGTTGTTGATAAGATCACAATTACATTGTCACGATCACAGTAGTGACAATGAACCCAGCATTAGAGCATGGGTCAGATCTATAATAATGGATTTCTATGGCATTTGGCATCCAACTTGAAGCTGTTCAACGGTTCAACCAATGCTGCCTGTTAGACGCTAGAAAGTTATTGTCACATGACTTATCCCACCGGGTACCCCTTTTCTGATGGGTGAAGAGAGGCAATTTTGAACATACTCACCTGCCTAAGGTGAAACCACATTTATCACACGTGCTTCGTTGTGGGACAGGACTGAAGTTCTCTTTGGAGTCAAGCTACCAAACACATCCAAGAACATCCAAGGCGATTAGGTGCCTGACTCTGAGAGTGTGGGTTCGAGTCATGTATGAGACTCAACTCAGATAAGTACTAGAATTTGTGCTTTACTAAGAAAGTGCAATCCCAAATATTTTATATGTTACCTCTGTCCACTTTCTAAATGGCATTTTGTAATCACAGCTTTCGGCCTTGGGAGCCGTGCCAATTAACACTTATCAGAGGGGTAGACCGAGTCCACAGTCTAGACTACCAGTTGTCTGACTTTCATTTTTTGTGGAAATCACGGTGGCTGAACGGGTTAGGCGTCTGACTTTGTGTGTTGGCGATTAAGTGTCCGACTCTGACAGTGTGGGTTCGAATCCAGGATTGGACTTTACTAAAAAGTACTAGAATTTGCACTTTCATATAATCCCAAATATTACATATTTTACATTTGACCATTTTCTAAACGGCATTGTGTAATCATTCAATTTATTTATGACATGAGCTCTATGACACAGGACCGAACATAACCACAAATTGATCAGATGTGTTGAACAAGTGAGCGAACAACTCTACAACGTATTAAGAAGACTTGATCCACACTGAGTCTTGAGTCTGGCTATCGACGTACATGACAGAGATAGATATCGCAATAGCAACTTTGGACGAATATAGAAAAATCTGAAAGATACCGCAATACTTCATTCAATATCTTGAACGTGAACTAGACGAATTCCAGAAACAAAACAACAACAACAACAACAACTACAAAAACCAACCAAAAACAAAACCAAAAAACCCCAAACCCCCAAAACAACAAAACCCGAAAACAGAAACAAACAAACAAACAAAATACAAGAAGCTTGGTATAGTGTGTGGGTACATTACCTCTATATTTCATTGCTATGTGACATATAGTTCAATGACACGATTTTCATGTCGAAAATCACTGATGATTCTTCCCAGCGACGATATTTCCGATTATCGATCTTTTAACCAGACCCACTTGTCCTACCATCTTGTAGACAATCTCAAAGATGAATCCCTTTTCAAAACTCATTGATTGCATTGCACATAAGGATGTTACCCCGCTGCTTTACATCCTTAGCTGTGAAGGGTTTTGAAGGCAATGTCTTAAGTTATCTGCTGTCTGGTGCAAGCATCCTTAGGTTAAATTGAACAATTCGTTAAGAATTGAAGTTTCTCCCTATAGGCCTGCGCAGTTTGTACAAACGATCTATATTCTCCACTGTTGTGCAGAGGAACACACGTGCTCCACAAGGTTTCGTCACCTCGCCTTTCCTTTTCATGGTGCACACAAGGATTGTGTGCCACCTGCCGTATTGACATAATGTCGAGGTACCTGATGGCACTGATGATGCGCCATGGGATGTCCTCTTGGCGACAATGAACAACACCACCGAGAGGAAATCAGTTCATTTGCCAGTGTGATGACAATTATCCTGTTGTGAATATTAAAATAAATACTAAGGAATAAATAATCGATTGGAAACATAGAAAGAAGACCATCCCATCTGTCACCATCAATCATGAACCTGTGACACTTCTTACGAATATAATTAGTTATATTTGTTGATAATAATTTAAAGTTTGACGTCGACATTGATGGGGTTTCTTTTAAAGAAATGACAACAAAAATAACATTTCATGCGTATATTAACATCTTTAGTGCTTAAAAGAAAGTATTGTTTCATTCTGACTGAAAGAGACGACCAGATGGAATGAATGATCATTCATTTCATATGGTGACGTTGATCACTGTCCGTGGTTTTTGTGTGGCCCAGGCGTGTCCATTTACATAAAGTAAACAGGAAACTTCACCTTCTTTCTCTAAGGCAGTATAAAAGAACAAGAGATGGTTAAATTGTTATTATTTCATTGCTTAGATCTGTGTGATGTACTCGATACACTGACGGTGCCACAATCAGTTCCATTAGGCTACACCGCCGTTCCAAAATATGGGTATACAGAATGTCAAGTCACAAGAATTAAAATTCGAAATTTCTCAGTTCAATATTGTGTATGGCCAGCCCGTGCATTCACCACTGCCAAACACCGTCTCTTCATCGACTGCCTGATGCTTGTGAACACGTGGCTGGAGATTCTGCGCCATCGTTATTGCAAGGCAACACCAAGTTCCTGCAAATTCTGAGCTTGGTTCCTAAGCCGCGAAGCCTTCTCTCAAGTGCATCCCAAAGTTTTGAAGGCAATTCCGTGTCAACATTGCGGTATGCGGTCGAGCATTATTATGCTGGAACTGTAGACCTGGGCCATGAGCAGCCGTAAAAGGAACGAGTACCGGGGTGAGCACCTGGTCGCGGTAAGCAGCAACTGTGAGGTTTTCACGGATGACCAGAAGTCGAAAACGGTTGTTCTCACAGACTGTACACCACACCATGCAACTTCCGCTCCCAAATCTGTCGACTTCCTTTGCACAACATTGGGCATACCGTTCACGACGTCGTCTCCAGACTCTATGCCTGTCGTCCACTGAATCTGAGGGTAAACCTCGATTCATCGCTAAAGACGACACGATTCCTATCTCTCTCCATCGGAGCTGACGTCGGGTCCACAGCAGACCTTGACGTTGATGAAACGGCGTCAATATTGGCCCACGATATGGACGTCGAGAAGGGAGACTGGCAGTCCGCAACCGATTTCGAATGGTCTGTGAGGACAGTCGACCTCTAAACGTCTCAGCCCTGGTTAGTATTGACGGCAGACATCTGTTACGTAGGTCACGTAGGACGATTTGACGGGCTTCTGCTCGTGACGTGGACGACCCGAGCTTGGGTGGGTGGTCTGAAGTGGTGCCAGTTTGTTGTAGGCGACCTCGCAAGTCATACACAGTACGACGGCTGCATCCCATTGCTCTCGCGACGTCAATAACTGATCTCCCCGCATGCAACATGGCAACGGCACGTTCACGTTGCACATTTGGCAATCGTGGCATTTAAAGTACCGTCAGAACTGTGGTTTAAAAGTGTGGGTTTTTTCATTTCTTGATGCCAATGCAAATACGTGCAAATGAAGAAAACTTCGATACGAAGATCACGTGATCGACTGCACGTGCAAACCTGATTTGGAACTAACGTTGCACGACGAATGGACGGGTTTGAGTCGGTTTTGCTAACGTTTTTTTTGAGTCGAAAGAAAGCGATTCCATTTCGGATACATAGATGTATCTACTGGAAAAATATTCATTTTTTTTAAAATTACATTTTGTGAAGTTTCTTTTTGGATCAGTATATAAAGTTATGGTTTGTGCGAAAACTAACAGAATGTGGTCTCCTCTGTCCAAAGAGCGTAAGTAAAACGTACCAGTACAAGTTTGCGGTCTCCTCTCACCTATAGAGAGTAAAGTATCAACTGTTCCACGTTTGTGGTCTTCTCTAACCGATGGCGTGTAAAGTACCGACCGTTGCCGGTGCTGGCTACCTCTAACAGATGGCGAGTAAAGTACTAACAGTACCAGGTTGTGATAACATCTAACCTATGGAGAGTAAAGTACCAACTGTTCCAGGTTTGTGGTCTCCTCTAACCGATGGCGTGTAAAGTACCAACTGTTCCAGGTAGCAGTCTCCCTTAACCCATGGAGAGTAAAGTACCAACTGTTCCAGGTAGCAGTCTCCTCTAACCCATGGAGAGTAAAGTACCAACTGTTCCAGGTTTGTGGTCTCCTCTAACCGATGGCGTGTAAAGTACCAACTGTTCCAGGTAGCAGTCTCCCTTAACCCATGGAGAGTAAAGTACCAACTGTTCCAGGTAGCAGTCTCTCCTAACCCATGGAGAGTAAAGTACCAACTGTTCCAGGTAGCAGTCTCCCTTAACCCATGGAGAGTAAAGTACCAACTGTTCCAGGTAGCTTGTCTCCCCTAACCCATGGAGAGTAAAATATCAACTGTTCCAGGTAGCAGTCTCCCCTAACCCATGGAGAGTAAAGCATCAACTGTTCCAGGTAGCAGTCTCCCCTAACCCATGGAGAGTAAAGTACCAACTGTTCCAGGTAGCAGTCTCCCTAACCCATGGAGAGTAAAGTACCAACTGTTCCAGGTAGCAGTCTCCTCTAACCCATGGAGAGTAAAGTATCAACTGTTCCAAGTAGCAGTCTTCCTCAACCCATGGAGAGTAAAGTATCAACTGTTCCAGGTAGCAGTCTCCTCTAACCCATGGAGAGTAAAGTACCAACTGTTCCAGGTTTGTGGTCTCCTCTAACCGATGGCGTGTAAAGTACCAACTGTTCCAGGTAGCAGTCTCCCTTAACCCATGGAGAGTAAAGTACCAACTGTTCCAGGTAGCAGTCTTCCCTAACCCATGGAGAGTAAAGTATCAACTGTTCCAGGTAGCAGTCTCCTCTAACCCATGGAGAGTAAAGTACCAACTGTTCCAGGTTTGTAGTCTCCTCTAACCGATGGCGTGTAAAGTACCAACTGTTCCAGGTAGCAGTCTTCCCTAACCCATGGAGAGTAAAGTATCAACTGTTCCAGGTAGCAGTCTCCCCTAACCCATGGAGAGTAAAGTATCAACTGTTCCAGGTAGCAGTCTCCCCTAACCCATGGAGAGTAAAGTACCAACTGTTCCAAGTAGCAGTCTTCCCTAACCCATGGAGAGTAAAGTACCAACTGTTCCAGGTAGCAGTCTCCCTAACCCATGGAGAGTAAAGTACCAACTGTTCCAGGTAACAGTCTCCCCTAACCCATGGAGAGTAAAGTATCAACTGTTCCAGGTAGCAGTCTCCCCTAACCCATGGAGAGTAAAGTACCAACTGTTCCAGGTAGCAGTCTCCCTAACCCATGGAGAGTAAAGTACCAACTGTTCCAGGTAGCAGTCTCCCCTAACCCATGGAGAGTAAAGTATCATCTGTTCCAAGTAGCAGTCTTCCCTAACCCATGGAGAGTAAAGTACCAACTGTTCCAGGTAGCAGTCTCCCTTAACCCATGGAGAGTAAAGTACCAACTGTTCCAGGTAGCTTGTCTCCCCTAACCCATGGAGAGTAAAATATCAACTGTTCCAGGTAGCAGTCTCCCCTAACCCATGGAGAGTAAAGCATCAACTGTTCCAGGTAGCAGTCTCCCCTAACCCATGGAGAGTAAAGTACCAACTGTTCCAGGTAGCAGTCTCCCTAACCCATGGAGAGTAAAGTACCAACTGTTCCAGGTAGCAGTCTCCTCTAACCCATGGAGAGTAAAGTATCAACTGTTCCAAGTAGCAGTCTTCCTCAACCCATGGAGAGTAAAGTATCAACTGTTCCAGGTAGCAGTCTCCTCTAACCCATGGAGAGTAAAGTACCAACTGTTCCAGGTTTGTGGTCTCCTCTAACCGATGGCGTGTAAAGTACCAACTGTTCCAGGTAGCAGTCTCCCTTAACCCATGGAGAGTAAAGTACCAACTGTTCCAGGTAGCAGTCTTCCCTAACCCATGGAGAGTAAAGTATCAACTGTTCCAGGTAGCAGTCTCCTCTAACCCATGGAGAGTAAAGTACCAACTGTTCCAGGTTTGTAGTCTCCTCTAACCGATGGCGTGTAAAGTACCAACTGTTCCAGGTAGCAGTCTTCCCTAACCCATGGAGAGTAAAGTATCAACTGTTCCAGGTAGCAGTCTCCCCTAACCCATGGAGAGTAAAGTATCAACTGTTCCAGGTAGCAGTCTCCCCTAACCCATGGAGAGTAAAGTACCAACTGTTCCAAGTAGCAGTCTTCCCTAACCCATGGAGAGTAAAGTACCAACTGTTCCAGGTAACAGTCTCCCTAACCCATGGAGAGTAAAGTACCAACTGTTCCAGGTAACAGTCTCCCCTAACCCATGGAGAGTAAAGTATCAACTGTTCCAGGTAGCAGTCTCCCCTAACCCATGGAGAGTAAAGTACCAACTGTTCCAGGTAGCAGTCTCCCTAACCCATGGAGAGTAAAGTACCAACTGTTCCAGGTAGCAGTCTCCCCTAACCCATGGAGAGTAAAGTATCATCTGTTCCAAGTAGCAGTCTTCCCTAACCCATGGAGAGTAAAGTACCAACTGTTCCAGGTAGCAGTCTCCCCTAACCCATGGAGAGTAAAGTACCAACTGTTCCAGGTAGCAGTCTCCCCTAACCCATGGAGAGTAAAGTATCAACTGTTCCAGGTAGCTGTCTCCCTTAACCCATGGAGAGTAAAGTACCAACTGTTCCAGGTAGCAGTCTCCCTAACCCATGGAGAGTAAAGTATCAACTGTTCCAGGTAGCAGTCTTCCCTAACCCATGGAGAGTAAAGTATCAACTGTTCCAGGTAGCAGTCTTCCCTAACCCATGGAGAGTAAAGTATCAACTGTTCCAGGTAGCAGTCTCCTCTAACCCATGGAGAGTAAAGTACCAACTGTTCCAGGTAGCAGTCTCCCTAACCCATGGAGAGTAAAGTACCAACTGTTCCAGGTAGCAGTCTCCCCTAACCCATGGAGAGTAAAGTATCATCTGTTCCAAGTAGCAGTCTTCCCTAACCCATGGAGAGTAAAGTACCAACTGTTCCAGGTAGTAGTCTCCCCTAACCCATGGAGAGTAAAGTACCAACTGTTCCAGGTAGCAGTCTCCCCTAACCCATGGAGAGTAAAGTACCAACTGTTCCAGGTAGCAGTCTCCCCTAACCCATGGAAATGATTGAGTCTGGCCTAGACAATCCAGTGAACCAACAGCATGAGCATCTATCAAGACAACTGATGTACGATGACACGTATCGACGTAATCAGCGAGCCCGACCACCCAATCTTGTCAGTTGCCTCATTCAACAAGCTTGGGTTACTGAAGACCACTCTAACCCGAATCCTCACGTGTCCAACAGGAAATGATATAGTGCCCGGTGTAATCACACACGTACATTCTTCCAGCTGTTAACACGTGGAAAACATGTTGTTTGTTGTGCGTGAATTAGAATAATAACTCGTTTATGTCTTTTTCTGGAGAAACGCGTTGACTCAGCTACAATCGATACATTTTTATGACATTTTAAAGCCTTCTAATGGTATTTATAGTTACTGAAAAGGTATCTCTTTCTTATTGTCTCTGTGTAAGGTTTTCATTAAACCCGTTCTTCAAACAAAATTTTACGAACGCTTGAGGTTAAAAAGCAGAGCAAAGGTTATATATCTCGATTTTTGTCAGGCATATAATGTTCAAATGACACATTTGTTTACATGCACGACTGGAATTATTTGGCGATCTGCACAAAACAAAACGGAAGGTTGTTTACATGAAACACCAGTCGCTAAAAAGCACTTTCAATTACATTGGTTTATGACATTTTAGAATCACAAGCACGAGTTAAATACACCACAGGGGGTTATCGAAGTCGGAGTGTTAACGTTACTGGCAGTGGTAAATATCGTAGTAGTTGTTAACATGAAAGCGTCGTAGGTCGGCCAGTCGTGGTGGCTAGTCGTGGTGATAGTCAACGCTGGCGATAAACACAGTCGTAACGGAAGTGGAGGCCCTGACAGTAACTGGTAGTGGTTATCGTAATGATAATCATACCAGTCGTAGGCAGGCGTTGTGGTAATCAAGTGTTTGCGTGTGTAGGGGAAGGATGAGAGGGGGCAGTTGTAGCTGTTGTCGTTGACTGGTGAACTCTTGAGTAGCAGTAGTAGTGGGACTTGTGATGAGTCGTTGATTTGTGGTGGCAGCTGTAGTAGTTGGACAGGTGAGCCGTTGATTTGTGGTGGCAGTAGTAGTAGTTGGGGAGGTGAGTCGTTGATTTGTGGTGGCAGTAGTAGTAGTTGGAGAGGTGAGCCGTTGAGTTGTGGTTGCAGTAGTAGTAGTTGGGGAGGTGAGTCGTTGAGTTGTGGTGGCAGTAGTAGTAGTTGGAGAGGTGAGCCGTTGAGTTGTGGTGGCAGTTGTGATCTAATTAGTGAGTCTCTGAGTCGTGGTGGTGGTGGTTGTAGTGGCGACAACAAACCAACAAATTTCACATATTATGAAAACAGAATTCAAACATTTGAAATATGTTATATTATAGAATGATACTAGGTATAGTCAGTTATCCCTTTTGGAGTTAAGACTTCAAATCGTGCACATTCCATCATGAATTCGAGTTTAACAGATAAATCAAGTTGAACATGGTATCTAATTTAAATAATCTATCAAAAACGCTAAAGTATTTTCACCTCACGTGTGAATACATCTAGAAACCCTATGTGTCCGTATGTATACCAATTGGTGACTCTTACGAACTGAATATTTTCTATATCAAACTATTCTCAGCCTGATCACATAGCCTGTCTCACAAAAAGCAATCATTCCTTTATGTCGTATACAAAGCATCTTATTTATATAACTGACTCCTCGCAATAGAACTCTTGTTCGAAAATCTCGCAGTGTAATTTTCAGTTAGATTACCTCAAGTTTCAAACTTACAGAGACACTTTTACAACTTATCATTTTTAATTTGCTTCCTTCTGCCCCTTCCCTCAGAAGATGAGCTGACGTGAAGAACACGCAAAATAGTATAGATGTGATGTGATACGTGCCCCTGGGCAGAAGATACTGCAGCTGTCAATAACATGACAGGGGATCCCATCCGTACCATTAGTGAACCATCATGGCGACCATACTAGTGTGTTCTTATACTCACAAATCAATTTTTCAATTTGGATTATTTTCGAGCTCATTTAAGATATTAGTACAACGTCCTAGAATTCTCATTCTCGTGTCCAGATGCTACGGACTCAAAGGCCATGTCACCGTTATATTCGCTTCCTGTCACGCTCCTCCACAAGAGCGTGCAACAACCATGATAAATAGCCGATACAGAAACTATCTAAATGTCAACGTTTTCTCGTTGGTAAAATAGTGATTGTTTCAAATAGCAATGTTCTATCGTCAAGGAAAACACACTCGATGTGATATCAAACGGATAACTAACTCATCATATAGTTGCCTGTGTTTCGTATCTATGACAACGTCAGGCGATATTTTAATGTGCTTTAGACAACGACTGGCTTCAGATATGTTTCGCCCAACCCGAAGTATTCATATTAATATAACCAGTGAAGATCCTTGGTAGAATTTGTATTCAGCAACCTATGCTTGTCGTTAGAGGCTAATAAGAGGAGGGGGTGGTCCAGTTCGCTGAACTGATTGATATATGTTGTATTTCAATTGAATGGGTAGATACTCATGATGTTGATAGCTGCGTTGTCTGGTCCAGACACGATTATTTGCAGCTGGCGTATGGAAGCCTTCTCAAGCGGCATTAGACAATAACGGACACCCTCTTCCCCGAATTCATTGTAAAGGCAAAACTCCGTATTTCTGCTTCTAGAAAGACATATTTCTGCTTCTAAAACCATGTTGGGTTCGATTCCTGACATACAATGTATGAAACTGATTACTGGTGTCCCCCGCCTTGATATTGCTGGAATTGTTTAAAGGAGCCTAAAGGAGCTCACTCAGATACATGTCACCTTTTATATGTTGATTTTAACAAGTACGAAGGTATGATAAATACGGTAACAGTAATAACTTGCCGAACGTGTAACATGTCTCACGATTATTGCAAAAAGTGAACAATACGGGCACAGAAAATATTATTCCTCGGGCGACAGAATGGAGAGGAATATTAGCCCATAAAAAGAAGGGTGAATTTGTAATTATGCAGCGATAATAATAACGTGTAAGCCTTTTGCTGTTTAATTCCACGAGGAAATAACTCTAATGCCGCAGAACTAGAGCTGGCTTTGACACAATCAAATATAATTTTCTTCATTGTTAATTTTGACGTAAGAAACACAAACGCCCTAGAAAAGTGGGAAGGCGTGTTACAGAAAATTAAAGTGTTGGAAAGTGTGTTAGAGACAGAAGGTGAGAAGACAGGGAAAGAATTTGAAAAGACTGTGATAAAAGTAATGAAAACGGGTAGGTTAGAGCGCAGCAGAAGGTGAGAACATGCGACCATGCTTAAGAAAATTTGTGGAAGCAAGCGGAGAAGAACAAAAGATGAGAAAATACCGATGGAAGATGATACGATGCTGACAGTATGGATGAAGATAACGACAGGAGTAGAGGCGGTGGGGACAGAATTGAAGAATCTGACGACAGAAGGTGAGAACATAATGAAAGACGGTCAGAACATAATGAGAGACGATGAGAACATGACGGCAGACGCTGAGAACAGAATGAAAGACGGTGATAACAGAATGAACAACGGCGAGGACATAACGACAGAAGGTGAAAACTTAACGACAGACGATGAGAACATAACGAATGACGATGAGAATATGACGACAGAATCGATACCGACAGAACGCAGGAGATAGCGACGGAGGGGAGGAAACACTATGAGATGGCGGAAAAGGGAATATTCAGATTATATCAATGAAAGGTGCAAGCTAAGGAAGGATGATGAACCAAAGTAACACAACAGTGAGAAGGAATTATCTAAAACTGAGGAAGAAAAGATGTGAAAACAAAACGAAATATATCTACAAACGTTGATGAAAGCCTTACTGTATGTAATAGGGTTCTATTAAGTGTAGAAAGGGCAGCACATAACGGTTGCAAAACATGTTGTTCTTGGATTAATCCTGTCCTCGTCTATACTAAACAGATGAGTTTATCGAACGCTTACATAGCGTTTTGCTTCAGGGGGACAGAGTGCTTCATGAGTGTAAGGCAGGTGACAGTGAGATTCTCATCGTTGTTGCGAAAAGTCGAGTTTCTATGGAGACGAGAGATAAAGAAAGACTTTCGCTGTGTTGTTTTTCACAGATGACTCCAGCACTGAATTCACAAATCGTACTCTGACTGATCTGCTAGGGATCACTGAGACAATTTCATAGTCCAAATGTCCTCTCTGAAACAACCTCAACTAAACTTCGACTGAATAACATGCCAGTGACGTCAACATCTGAAATATAAGTCACATGCACCCATAGCTGACCCAGGTACGTACCTGACACTACCACAACCGTGCCACGTAGCAGACACTACCACAGCTGTACCACTTACCAGACACTACCACAACTGTGCCACGTAGCAGACACTGCCACAACTGTACCACATACCAGACACTATCACAACTGTATCACGTACCAGACACCGTCTGTGTGTCAAATCCACCAATCGCCACCTGTGTGTAAGTTCCACTCATCACCACCTGTGTGTCAAATCCACCCATGACCACCTGTGAGTCAAATCCACCCAACACCACCTGTGTGTCAGATCCACCCTACACCATCTGTGTGTCAGATCCACCCATCACGACCTGAGTGTCAGATCTGCCCATCACCATCTGTTTATCAGATCCACCCAACACCACCCGTGTGTCAGATCCACCCAACACCACTTGTGTTCCAGGTCCACCCAATACCACCTGTGTGTCAGATCCACCCATCACCACCTGAGTGTCAGATCTGCTCATCACCATCTGTTTATCAGATCCACCCAAAACCACCCTTGTGTCGGATCCACCCCATCACCATATGCGTATCAGATCCATCCATCAGTGTTCGTTTGTCCCATCCACCCATCACTCCCCATTCTGTCTGTAATCGCTTCTCAGCAGTCCCATGTTTTCTCGCCAGTGACCTGCAATCGCACCAGTTTTCGGTTGTTTGTCTTCCATGTGTTGTGACACGTGTGTGTAATTATTTGCCGGGGCTGTTGCTTCCAATATGTGTAGCAGCACTACATCATGAAGAACCCCGACACTCGCTGTTTGGCAGCGCGGCGGATGCAGTCAATGTAAGACATGAGTTGTCTTGTCATTATCAATCCATCACCGTGATCGATAGACTGGTAAGTAGGCTACAATTACAGATCCTCACATTAGCCGTGTGCGAAGTACACAACTGCTACTGTTATACTGAACGCCCCCCCCCCCCCAAGATTTTAATACTCATGTAGTCATAACGGGTGACACAAGCTCACCGTGAGGTGTCGAGGAGGCCCATATCAACGTTCTGATGACGCCCGAATGGCTTTGTCTAGACAAGAGAAGACGATCAAAACAGAAAGAGAAAACATTCTCAACAATAGGAGATTAAACTTAGTCATGTCCACTGAGTTTTGAGACAAACGGTCAACACTTGAACCCACGTGCCTGGTGCAGATCCCTTCGCACAAATATCTGTTAACGATTAGGAACAAGATAAAGATGTCGTATTGATTTCAACTTGTTGTTCTCTAATACGACGTTTCGGAACAGATGTAAGAACCTTTGTGAAACATTACATTAGATCACAATGATAGAATAGCCAAGTTGCAGCCTATGATACGTCAACACTGCCTTAATCGAAACTTCAGATCATGTCGAAAATCAATCATTGTTGAGTGAGAATTGGCGATCGATGTGGGTGATTGGAGAAAGTAGCAGATGATAAGTAGTAGGGTAGAACAGATGGGTGCTGGTTTCCACAGTAAGGATGACGGGTGGGGAGGGGGTCATTATGATTCTTGTCGGGTACAGTGAGATATGTTTGTGTACAGGTATGTAAAGCGGAATGCAGTGATATGTGGGTTATTGCTTGGTACAGTAATCTGCAAGGGGTGTTTGGGTACAGTGAGATATGTTTGTGTACAGGTATGTAAAGCGGAATGCAGTGATATGTGGGTTATTGCTTGGTACGGTAATCTGCAAGGAGTGTTTGGGTACAGTGAGATATGTTTGTGTACAGGTATGTAAAGCGGAATGCAGTGATATGTGGGTTATTGCTTGGTACAGTAATCTGCAAGGGGTGTTTGGGTACAGTGAGTGGTGTTTAGCTACAGTGTAGGGTGGGTGGTGTTTAGCTACAGAATAGCATAGTGACATACGGGTGGTGTTTAGGTACAGTGACATACGGGTTGTGTTTAGGTACCGTGACAGGTGGATGGTGTTTAGGCACAGTGGCAGGTGGATAGTGTTTAGGTACAGTGAGTGGTGGTGGTGTTTAGGTACAGTGACATGTGGGTGGCGTTTAGGTACGGTGACAAGTGAGTGGTGTTTAGGTACAATGAGAAGTGGTTGGTGTTTAGGTGCAGTGGCAGATGGGTGGTGGTTAAGAACAGTGACAGATGGGTGGCGGTTAGGTACAGTGACAGATGGGTGGTGGTTAGGTGCAGTGACAGATGAGTGGTGGTTAGGTACAGTGTCAGACGGGTGGTGGTTAGGTACAGTGACAGATGGGTGGTGGTTAGGTACAGTGTCAGACGGGTGGTGTTTAGGTACAGTGACAGATGGGTGGTGGTTAGGTACAGTGACAGATGGGTAGTGTTTAGGTGCAGTGACATATGGGTGGTGGTTAGGTGCAGTGACAGATGGGTGGTGTTTAGGTGTAGTGACATATGGGTGGTGGTTAGGTACAATGACAGATGGGTGGTGGTTAGGTACAGTGTCAGACGGGTGGTGTTTAGGTACAGTGACAGATGGGTGGTGGTTAGGTAAAGTGACAGATGGGTAGTGTTTAGGTGCAGTGACATATGGGTGGTGTTTAGGTGTAGTGACAGATGGGTGGTGGTTAGGTGTAGTGACAGATGGGTGGTGGTTAGGTACAGTGACAGATGGGTGGTGGTTAGGTACAGTGTCGGACGGGTGGTGGTTAGGTGCAGTGACAGATGAGTAGTGTTTAGGTGCAGTGACAGATGGGTGGTGTTTAGGTACAGTGACAGATGGGTGGTGGTTAGGTGTAGTGACAGATGGGTAGTGGTTAGGAACAGTGACAGATGGGTGGTGTTTAGGTGCAGTGACAGATGGGTGGTTGTTAGGTACAGTGACAGATGGGTGATGTTTAGGTACAGTGACAGATAGGTGGTGTTTAGGTACAGTGACAGGTGGGTGGTGGTTAGGTGCAGTGACAGATGGGTAGTGGTTAGGTGCAGTGACAGATGGGTAGTGGTTAGGTGCAGTGACAGATGGGTAGTGGTTAGGTGCAGTGACAGATGGGTGGTGGTTAGGTACAGTGACAGATGGGTAGTGTTCAGGTACAGTGACATTCGAGTGGTAGTTAGGTACAGTGACAGATGGGTGGTGTTTAGGTGTAGTGACAGATGGGTGGTGTGTAGGTGCAGTGACATTCGAGTGGTAGTTAGGTACAGTGACAGATGGGTGGTGTTTAGGTGCAGTGACAGATGGGTAGTGGTTAGGTACAGCGACACTCTTATAGTGTTTGGGTACAGTGACAGATGGGTGGTGGTTAGGTACAGTGACAGGTGATTGGTGGTTAGGTACAGTGACAGATTGGTGGTAGTTAGGTACAGTGACAGATAGGTGGTGGTTAAGTACAGTGACAGATGGGTGTTGTTTAGGTACAGTAACAGATGGGTGGTGTTTAGGTGCAGTGACAGATGGGTGGTGGTTAGGTGTAGTGACAGATGGGTGGTGTTTAGGTACAGTGACACTCGTATAGTGTTTAGGTATAGTGACGGGTAAGTGGTGTTTAGGTGCAGTGACGGAAGGGTGGTGGTTAGGTACAGTGACACTCAAATAGTGTTTAGGTACAGTGACGGGTAGGTGGTGTTTAGGTACAGTGACAGATGGGTTGCATCTTAGACCAATGAACAAGTAACATCCCTGTTCAGTTGTATTTACCTACAAGGAAAAATACCGGTACTCGTGCTCCATCTATCTAATGCACCACAATTCTCGAGTTTTGCCCGGGTGGTACACGTCATGGGCTCATACCACCTCGGGCTCTCCTTCCATTTAAATAAGACACACAGCGTTATGACGTCACTATTGTTAAAGTTATTGTTAAACTTATACTTCTCCTTGGATTATATAGATAAACAGTGCTCTTTACAGCTGGATTCATTTGCCAGTCTGTATTTGTCGTCAGAATACATTTGTACACAGCTATAGGTCAACATGTCCACATAATGATATATGTAGAGACAAATTATGTCCATTTGCTTTAGTAGGTGGACGGGTGCGGTGCGTCAGCATCCATGCTGAAAGCGTGCAGTCTGGACGAACGTATGGCTTCAGTTCCAAGTATCTCCTAGTCTTCTCGAGAGTATATTTTCAAAGCACAACGTATAACTCCACACGAATGTTGAGTTGCATCAGATGTTGTTGTTATTCGCTCGATTATATCGTATCATCGTATTATAAGATGTTTTGTTTTAGTAGCATTGCAGTAGTATAAAGATGGCAAAACTGTATGGATGATCAACGACTTTATTTTCGCAATAGCTGGAAAACGATATAAGAAACTATACCGAAACGTAGCTGTTGTGAAAATAAAGATGTTGACCATCCATAAAGTTTGGCCACTGTTAAATATGCATACAGTTAACAAAGGGATTTCTGTAACAAATTACACGCATTGCATTGACCATGTCCATTTTCAATACTGGTGTTTTGCCATTTTCATGTAGAAGTGATCAGAAATCATATTGTTTATGTTCGACTTGGTTGTTTTACGCCGCACTCGGCAATATTCCAGCTACATAGCCGCATTCTTTAAAAATTAATTGAGTCTGGACCAGACAATCTCATGATCAGCAGCATAGATCCACACATCTGGGATACGATGACGTGTATCAGCTAAGTCAGTGAGTCAAACCACCCGATCCCGTTAGTTGTCAGTTGCCCCTTACAACAGTCATGGGTATCTCAAGATCCATTTTAACGCGGATCTCTGTCGTCAGGGCAGGAGCAGCCAAAACCACTTTGTATAACTGTCGATTATTTTTAGTGTAAATACAATGGTTGAAATACTGAGCAATGATCTACTCTTGCCAAGTAATGGCGGCAAATAAACAAACCAGACAATCACGTGATCGATGAGCCACCTAATTCTTTGAGACAATTGTTCATTTCATAAAACTAAAATCGAGATATAAATTTGAATATTACGTCTGATGTAATGGAGATTCTGCTACTTAAGGTTAAGTCAGAAACCTTTAAGAACACATTTTTGTGGTTGCAACCAGACAGACAGTATACAGAGGGATGGAAGAGGTGTATCATTTATTCTTTCATTCATTCATATATGTACTTCTTTCTTATATTCTTTTTCTTTCTTTCACTCATTCACATATAAGTCTTGCTCTTTGTTCTTACTATAATTCATTCATTCATCCTTTCATTGTAAAATTCCGGCTGATACAATAAACTGGCTGAAGATGTTGTGGTCCACCTGAAATTGAGCTGGGAACGAGCCAAGTCACGAGCCAAGAGCATGACGAGGCACACGTTAATTAGTACAAATGGTAAAGAAAGTAAGCGAGTGATCTATCCCTGTTGTAGATTATCCCTGTTGCAACATATCTGAAACGTAATGATCACTAAAGAACTTGATGGATGAAAGCAAAACATGTATACCCAATACATCGACTACAATTAACTCGTGACAAATTATACACCTTTCCACAATTTTACGTAAGATATAGAAATTCAAATACCCGATTAATCTTGGAAATAGGTGTATTAGGCGTTCTCCTGTAATGAGCATGGCGTGTGATTGAAGTCCGCTCGACAAGACAAATGTGTCTGATGGAGAACTTTGTCACAAGGGATACATATTGTGATAGAAGTCAAAGATATTTACGGCAATACATTCTTGGGTCTGTATAAACGTATTTACACAGATGTACATATTCCGATGAATTCTGATTTTGAACAGACAGTTTCTGTCTGAAGAGGCTTGTTTGGCTAGACCTTGTTTTTTTGTGCTGAATGTAATCATGGTATCAACCAAAACATTGTACAAATAAAAAGCGATATACAGAAACAATGGGCCGCCACTTTGATTTTATCCTTTTTTTCAGTACAGATTTCAAGCATTCAGTAAGGGTGCTCGTCTAGATAGATTCGTTACGGTGTGTCCGGTGTGTGGGTGAGTGTGTGTGTGGTTGGGTGTGTGTGTGTGTGTGTGTGTGTGTGTGTGTGTGTGTGTGTGTGTGTGTGGGTGGGTGGGTGTGGGTGTGGGTGTGGGTGTGGGTGTGGGTGTGGGTGTGGGTGTGGGTGTGGGTGTGGGTGTGGGTGTGGGTGGGTGTGAGTGGATGGGTGGGCTGATGGATGGATGGATGGATTAACTGACTCATTCATTCATACATTCACTTATTTATCTATGCCAATATTTGTATAGCGCCGATATCCAGTTCAGCTGCTCCAAGGCTCTTTTGGGTTTCCCTCGAACATTGCATATCCATCTCAATCACATCGTGTTTTCAGCTCCTTTGGGACCATACAGCTGATGAATATTAGTGATGATGCGCGGACATACAAACTCGTGCCTGAAAGTAAGACAAGGATTCTACAGACGCGTTTGAGCTATTGTGTGTAACTCGGGAAGACACAGTTTTAGATCCAGCAATAAAGCTTTTATGAAAATCAGAGGTTGGTTTTATTGGTGTTTTATCCCCTCCACGCTCGAGATGTTCGCAAATTTGAACACATCCCTCTGTCGTTAGATGTGTGATAGTATGATCGATGCCCTTCCCCAATAAGAAAATGTAACTGAGTCCTCATAAGTTCCTATATTTTCGGCTACTCATAGTTATGGTTATTCACATTTACGGGAACTTATATTTGAAGGGTACTTCTGTGTATATTTACGGGCACGTATTTATGTGGGTTCCTATACTTCAGGGAACTTACACGTACTGGTTCTAACATTTAAGGAACTTATATTTGAAGGGTACTTCTGTGTATATTTACGGGCACGTATTTATGTGGGTTCCTATACTTCAGGGAACTTACACGTACTGGTTCTAACATTTAAGGAACTTATATTTGAAGGGTACTTCTGTGTATATTTACGGGCACGTATTTATGTGGGTTCCTATACTTCAGGGAACTTACACGTACTGGTTCTAACATTTAAGGAACTTATATTTGAAGGTACTTCTGTGTATATTTACGGGCACGTATTTATGTGGGTTCCTATACTTCAGGGAACTTACACGTACTGGTTCTAACATTTAAGGAACTTACATTTAAAGGGTACTTCTGTGTATATTTACGGGCACGTATTTATGTGGGTTCCTATACTTCAGGGAACTTACACGTACTGGTTCTAACATTTAAGGAACTTATATTTGAAGGTACTTCTGTGTATATTTACGGGCACGTATTTATGTGGGTTCCTATACTTCAGGGAACTTACACGTACTGGTTCTAACATTTAAGGAACTTATATTTGAAGGGTACTTCTGTGTATATTTACGGGCACGTATTTATGTGGGTTCCTATACTTCAGGGAACTTACACGTACTGGTTCTAACATTTAAGGAACTTATATTTGAAGGGTACTTCTGTGTATATTTACGGGCACGTATTTATGTGGGTTCCTATACTTCAGGGAACTTACACGTACTGGTTCTAACATTTAAGGAACTTACATTTGAAAGGTACTTCTGTGTATATTTACGGGCACGTATTTATGTGGGTTCCTATACTTCAGGGAACTTACACGTACTGGTTCTAACATTTAAGGAACTTATATTTGAAGGGTACTTCTGTGTATATTTACGGGCACGTATTTATGTGGGTTCCTATACTTCAGGGAACTTACACGTACTGGTTCTAACATTTAAGGAACTTATATTTGAAGGGTACTTCTGTGTATATTTACGGGCACGTATTTATGTGGGTTCCTATACTTCAGGGAACTTACACGTACTGGTTCTAACATTTAAGGAACTTATATTTGAAGGGTACTTCTGTGTATATTTACGGGCACGTATTTATGTGGGTTCCTATACTTCAGGGAACTTACACGTACTGGTTCTAACATTTAAGGAACTTATATTTGAAGGGTACTTCTGTGTATATTTACGGGCACGTATTTATGTGGGTTCCTATACTTCAGGGAACTTACACGTACTGGTTCTAACATTTAAGGAACTTATATTTGAAGGGTACTTCTGTGTATATTTACGGGCACGTATTTATGTGGGTTCCTATACTTCAGGGAACTTACACGTACTGGTTCTAACATTTAAGGAACTTATATTTGAAGGGTACTTCTGTGTATATTTACGGGCACGTATTTATGTGGGTTCCTATACTTCAGGGAACTTACACGTACTGGTTCTAACATTTAAGGAACTTATATTTGAAGGGTACTTCTGTGTATATTTACGGGCACGTATTTATGTGGGTTCCTATACTTCAGGGAACTTACACGTACTGGTTCTAACATTTAAGGAACTTATATTTGAAGGGTACTTCTGTGTATATTTACGGGCACGTATTTATGTGGGTTCCTATACTTCAGGGAACTTACACGTACTGGTTCTAACATTTAAGGAACTTATATTTGAAGGGTACTTCTGTGTATATTTACGGGCACGTATTTATGTGGGTTCCTATACTTCAGGGAACTTACACGTACTGGTTCTAACATTTAAGGAACTTATATTTGAAGGGTACTTCTGTGTATATTTACGGGCACGTATTTATGTGGGTTCCTATACTTCAGGGAACTTACACGTACTGGTTCTAACAATTAACGAACTTATATTTGAAGGGTACTTCTGTGTATATTTACGGGCACGTATTTATGTGGGTTCCTATACTTCAGGGAACTTACACGTACTGGTTCTAACATTTAAGGAACTTATATTTGAAGGGTACTTCTGTGTATATTTACGGGCACGTATTTATGTGGGTTCCTATACTTCAGGGAACTTACACGTACTGGTTCTAACATTTAAGGAACTTATATTTGAAGGGTACTTCTGTGTATATTTGCGGGCACGTATTTATGTGGGTTCCTATACTTCAGGGAACTTACACGTACTGGTTCTAACATTTAAGGAACTTACATTTGAAGGGTACTTCTGTGTATATTTACGGGCACGTATTTATGTGGGTTCCTATACTTCAGGGAACTTACACGTACTGGTTCTAACATTTAAGGAACTTATATTTGAAGGGTACTTCTGTGTATATTTACGGGCACGTATTTATGTGGGTTCCTATACTTCAGGGAACTTACACGTACTGGTTCTAACATTTAAGGAACTTATATTTGAAGGGTACTTCTGTGTATATTTACGGGCACGTATTTATGTGGGTTCCTATACTTCAGGGAACTTACACGTACTGGTTCTAACATTTAAGGAACTTATATTTGAAGGGTACTTCTGTGTATATGTACGGGCACGTATTTATGTGGGTTCCTATACTTCAGGGAACTTACACGTACTGGTTCTAACATTTAAGGAACTTATATTTGAAGGGTACTTCTGTGTATATTTACGGGCACGTATTTATGTGGGTTCCTATACTTCAGGGAACTTACACGTACTGGTTCTAACAATTAAGGAACTTATATTTGAAGGGTACTTCTGTGTATATTTACGGGCACGTATTTATGTGGGTTCCTATACTTCAGGGAACTTACACGTACTGGTTCTAACATTTAAGGAACTTATATTTGAAGGGTACTTCTGTGTATATTTACGGGCACGTATTTATGTGGGTTCCTATACTTCAGGGAACTTACACGTACTGGTTCTAACATTTAAGGAACTTATATTTGAAGGGTACTTCTGTGTATATTTACGGGCACGTATTTATGTGGGTTCCTATACTTCAGGGAACTTACACGTACTGGTTCTAACATTTAAGGAACTTATATTTGAAGGGTACTTCTGTGTATATTTACGGGCAAGTACTTATGTGGGTTCCTATACTTCAGGGAACTTACACGTACTGGTTCTAACATTTAAGGAACTTATATTTGAAGGGTACTTCTGTGTATATTTACGGGCACGTATTTATGTGGGTTCCTATACTTCAGGGAACTTACACGTACTGGTTCTAACATTTAAGGAACTTATATTTGAAGGGTACTTCTGTGTATATTTACGGGCACGTATTTATGTGGGTTCCTATACTTCAGGGAACTTACACGTACTGGTTCTAACATTTAAGGAACTTATATTTGAAGGGTACTTCTGTGTATATTTACGGGCACGTATTTATGTGGGTTCCTATACTTCAGGGAACTTACACGTACTGGTTCTAACATTTAAGGAACTTATATTTGAAGGGTACTTCTGTGTATATTTACGGGCACGTATTTATGTGGGTTCCTATACTTCAGGGAACTTACACGTACTGGTTCTAACATTTAAGGAACTTATATTTGAAGGGTACTTCTGTGTATATTTACGGGCACGTATTTATGTGGGTTCCTATACTTCAGGGAACTTACACGTACTGGTTCTAACAATTAACGAACTTATATTTGAAGGGTACTTCTGTGTATATTTACGGGCACGTATTTATGTGGGTTCCTATACTTCAGGGAACTTACACGTACTGGTTCTAACATTTAAGGAACTTATATTTGAAGGGTACTTCTGTGTATATTTACGGGCACGTATTTATGTGGGTTCCTATACTTCAGGGAACTTACACGTACTGGTTCTAACATTTAAGGAACTTATATTTGAAGGGTACTTCTGTGTATATTTACGGGCACGTATTTATGTGGGTTCCTATACTTCAGGGAACTTACACGTACTGGTTCTAACATTTAAGGAACTTATATTTGAAGGGTACTTCTGTGTATATTTACGGGCACGTATTTATGTGGGTTCCTATACTTCAGGGAACTTACACGTACTGGTTCTAACATTTAAGGAACTTATATTTGAAGGGTACTTCTGTGTATATTTACGGGCACGTATTTATGTGGGTTCCTATACTTCAGGGAACTTACACGTACTGGTTCTAACATTTAAGGAACTTATATTTGAAGGGTACTTCTGTGTATATTTACGGGCACGTATTTATGTGGGTTCCTATGCTTCAGGGAACTTACACGTACTGGTTCTAACATTTAAGGAACTTATATTTGAAGGGTACTTCTGTGTATATTTACGGGCACGTATTTATGTGGGTTCCTATACTTCAGGGAACTTACACGTACTGGTTCTAACATTTAAGGAACTTATATTTGAAGGGTACTTCTGTGTATATTTACGGGCACGTATTTATGTGGGTTCCTATACTTCAGGGAACTTACACGTACTGGTTCTAACAATTAACGAACTTATATTTGAAGGGTACTTCTGTGTATATTTACGGGTACGTATTTATGTGGGTTCCTATACTTCAGGGAACTTACACGTACTGGTTCTAACATTTAAGGAACTTATATTTGAAGGGTACTTCTGTGTATATTTACGGGCACGTATTTATGTGGGTTCCTATACTTCAGGGAACTTACACGTACTGGTTCTAACATTTAAGGAACTTATATTTGAAGGGTACTTCTGTGTATATTTACGGGCACGTATTTATGTGGGTTCCTATACTTCAGGGAACTTACACGTACTGGTTCTAACATTTAAGGAACTTACATTTGAAGGGTACTTCTGTGTATATTTACGGGCACGTATTTATGTGGGTTCCTATACTTCAGGGAACTTACACGTACTGGTTCTAACATTTAAGGAACTTATATTTGAAGGTACTTCTGTGTATATTTACGGGCACGTATTTATGTGGGTTCCTATACTTCAGGGAACTTACACGTACTGGTTCTAACATTTAAGGAACTTATATTTGAAGGGTACTTCTGTGTATATTTACGGGCACGTATTTATGTGGGTTCCTATACTTCAGGGAACTTACACGTACTGGTTCTAACAATTAACGAACTTATATTTGAAGGGTACTTCTGTGTATATTTACGGGCACGTATTTATGTGGGTTCCTATACTTCAGGGAACTTACACGTACTGGTTCTAACATTTAAGGAACTTACATTTGAAGGGTACTTCTGTGTATATTTACGGGCACGTATTTATGTGGGTTCCTATACTTCAGGGAACTTACACGTACTGGTTCTAACATTTAAGGAACTTATATTTGAAGGGTACTTCTGTGTATATTTACGGGCACGTATTTATGTGGGTTCCTATACTTCAGGGAACTTACACGTACTGGTTCTAACATTTAAGGAACTTATATTTGAAGGGTACTTCTGTGTATATTTACGGGCACGTATTTATGTGGGTTCCTATACTTCAGGGAACTTACACGTACTGGTTCTAACATTTAAGGAACTTATATTTGAAGGGTACTTCTGTGTATATTTACGGGCACGTATTTATGTGGGTTCCTATACTTCAGGGAACTTACACGTACTGGTTCTAACATTTAAGGAACTTATATTTGAAGGGTACTTCTGTGTATATTTACGGGCACGTATTTATGTGGGTTCCTATGCTTCAGGGAACTTACACGTACTGGTTCTAACATTTAAGGAACTTATATTTGAAGGGTACTTCTGTGTATATTTACGGGCACGTATTTATGTGGGTTCCTATACTTCAGGGAACTTACACGTACTGGTTCTAACATTTAAGGAACTTATATTTGAAGGGTACTTCTGTGTATATTTACGGGCACGTATTTATGTGGGTTCCTATACTTCAGGGAACTTACACGTACTGGTTCTAACAATTAACGAACTTATATTTGAAGGGTACTTCTGTGTATATTTACGGGTACGTATTTATGTGGGTTCCTATACTTCAGGGAACTTACACGTACTGGTTCTAACATTTAAGGAACTTATATTTGAAGGGTACTTCTGTGTATATTTACGGGCACGTATTTATGTGGGTTCCTATACTTCAGGGAACTTACACGTACTGGTTCTAACATTTAAGGAACTTATATTTGAAGGGTACTTCTGTGTATATTTGCGGGCACGTATTTATGTGGGTTCCTATACTTCAGGGAACTTACACGTACTGGTTCTAACATTTAAGGAACTTACATTTGAAGGGTACTTCTGTGTATATTTACGGGCACGTATTTATGTGGGTTTCTATACTTCAGGGAACTTACACGTACTGGTTCTAACATTTAAGGAACTTATATTTGAAGGTACTTCTGTGTATATTTACGGGCACGTATTTATGTGGGTTCCTATACTTCAGGGAACTTACACGTACTGGTTCTAACATTTAAGGAACTTATATTTGAAGGTACTTCTGTGTATATTTACGGGCACGTATTTATGTGGGTTCCTATACTTCAGGGAACTTACACGTACTGGTTCTAACATTTAAGGAACTTATATTTGAAGGGTACTTCTGTGTATATTTACGGGCACGTATTTATGTGGGTTCCTATACTTCAGGGAACTTACACGTACTGGTTCTAACATTTAAGGAACTTATATTTGAAGGGTACTTCTGTGTATATGTACGGGCACGTATTTATGTGGGTTCCTATACTTCAGGGAACTTACACGTACTGGTTCTAACATTTAAGGAACTTATATTTGAAGGGTACTTCTGTGTATATTTACGGGCACGTATTTATGTGGGTTCCTATACTTCAGGGAACTTACACGTACTGGTTCTAACATTTAAGGAACTTATATTTGAAGGGTACTTCTGTGTATATTTACGGGCACGTATTTATGTGGGTTCCTATACTTCAGGGAACTTACACGTACTGGTTCTAACATTTAAGGAACTTATATTTGAAGGGTACTTCTGTGTATATTTACGGGCACGTATTTATGTGGGTTCCTATACTTCAGGGAACTTACACGTACTGGTTCTAACATTTAAGGAACTTATATTTGAAGGGTACTTCTGTGTATATTTACGGGCACGTATTTATGTGGGTTCCTATACTTCAGGGAACTTACACGTACTGGTTCTAACATTTAAGGAACTTATATTTGAAGGGTACTTCTGTGTATATTTACGGGCACGTATTTATGTGGGTTCCTATACTTCAGGGAACTTACACGTACTGGTTCTAACATTTAAGGAACTTATATTTGAAGGGTACTTCTGTGTATATTTACGGGCACGTATTTATGTGGGTTCCTATACTTCAGGGAACTTACACGTACTGGTTCTAACATTTAAGGAACTTATATTTGAAGGGTACTTCTGTGTATATTTACGGGCACGTATTTATGTGGGTTCCTATACTTCAGGGAACTTACACGTACTGGTTCTAACATTTAAGGAACTTATATTTGAAGGGTACTTCTGTGTATATTTACGGGCACGTATTTATGTGGGTTCCTATACTTCAGGGAACTTACACGTACTGGTTCTAACATTTAAGGAACTTATATTTGAAGGGTACTTCTGTGTATATTTACGGGCACGTATTTATGTGGGTTCCTATACTTCAGGGAACTTACACGTACTGGTTCTAACATTTAAGGAACTTATATTTGAAGGGTACTTCTGTGTATATTTACGGGCACGTATTTATGTGGGTTCCTATACTTCAGGGAACTTACACGTACTGGTTCTAACATTTAAGGAACTTATATTTGAAGGGTACTTCTGTGTATATTTACGGGCACGTATTTATGTGGGTTCCTATACTTCAGGGAACTTACACGTACTGGTTCTAACATTTAAGGAACTTATATTTGAAGGGTACTTCTGTGTATATTTACGGGCACGTATTTATGTGGGTTTCTATACTTCAGGGAACTTACACGTACTGGTTCTAACATTTAAGGAACTTATATTTGAAGGGTACTTCTGTGTATATTTACGGGCACGTATTTATGTGGGTTCCTATACTTCAGGGAACTTACACGTACTGGTTCTAACATTTAAGGAACTTATATTTGAAGGGTACTTCTGTGTATATGTACGGGCACGTATTTATGTGGGTTCCTATACTTCAGGGAACTTACACGTACTGGTTCTAACATTTAAGGAACTTATATTTGAAGGGTACTTCTGTGTATATTTACGGGCACGTATTTATGTGGGTTCCTATACTTCAGGGAACTTACACGTACTGGTTCTAACATTTAAGGAACTTATATTTGAAGGGTACTTCTGTGTATATTTACGGGCACGTATTTATGTGGGTTCCTATACTTCAGGGAACTTACACGTACTGGTTCTAACATTTAAGGAACTTATATTTGAAGGGTACTTCTGTGTATATTTACGGGCACGTATTTATGTGGGTTCCTATACTTCAGGGAACTTACACGTACTGGTTCTAACATTTAAGGAACTTATGTTTGAAGGGTACTTTGGCGCACAGTTACTTATATTTACGGGCACGTATTTATGTGGGTTCCTATACTTCAGGGAACTTATACGTACTGGTTCTAACATTTTCGGGAACTTATATTTCAGAGGGACTTCTCTGCTTAGCTACTTATACTCACTGGGACTTACTCTCCTTTATATTTATATTCATGGGTGCTTCCATGCATAGGTACCCATATTTATTTTTTGCTGGTATTTCTTATGAACGGGTATATTTTCGACGTAAGTAAGAACAATATATTATGCTTTACAACTCGAAACCTGATCGAAGTTGCATATGAATAATATCTTTTTGATTTACGAAAAGTGATTGCACTTCATTGTGGTTTTCGAAAATCTAAATCAACTTTTGAAACAACCTTATTGTGAAAACACATCCTCAACTGCCTTGTGGTAAATTGCACCGCGACACATGAAAGGGCAGTACGCTATCAAATAAACTGATTACTCAACGATAACCTAATATCACTTTTGTATAACCCACTGCTTACCAGATTCGAGATAAATTGACACATCAAAGGTTCTTTTATCCATGTGAGCAGACACATTATGTCTGACACATGAATATGATAAAGAGTAAATAGAAGTCAAAGGCGGATTGAAACACATCTATTTATCCAATTACGAAGTGCGTCCTTCTCTTTGTTCATTTGCAATCGATCTACATGACAAATATTTTATCCAGACACAGTGATGTATATAGCGTTTCACATCCATGACGCGCCAGGTGTGTTTATTAAGTGTATGGATAATGAATGGGTTGGCTAGTCTTGGATTTCACCATTAACACAGGAAAAATCACTAACAGAAAGTTCAGAAGCGGTGATTATGTCGTTGATGTGGCAAATACGTCTGTATTCGTTAAAACACCCAGACCATAATTATTGACAAACCGACCCATGGGATTAATCAAAGCAAAACGGACTATTTCTATAATTATGTGAAAGCTCTGTAAAAGTAGACATAATTGCACAATTCTGGCTTGTCAGGGGCATGTGTTTATGAATCACTGTCACCTAGTGATGACATAAGATGTTTGTGAGAAGGTAAGCGTCATAAACAAATCTAAAACTGAAACAACACCATGGTATGTGTGACTCCGGGGATTGCCTGCTTAGAAACAGTTGTAAAAGACATATAGATGTAAAGACCCTGCGCACTAGTGCTATTCTTTTATATAGTACTATCGTTGGATCTATACACCTACATGGCCCTCTAACGCTGTCTCCAAGCGACACATGCCGATTCAAGGGGTTGTTACCTTCATCATTGTTGTCACGAAGGCGTCAAGTTTATAAATGTGCTTTGCATGTCTGTTTCATGTCTTGAAATCTCGGTGAGGTTGTGAATGATGTTACCATAAACGAAGGATCGTTTGAGACTCTTTGAAGCGTTCATGGAAAGGGCATGATACGTAGAACTTCAAACTTAACTGCGGACACCAAAGACTGGTGGAATATTGCTAAAATCGGAGATATGTGATTAAATAAATGGACTCATACCACTTGTCAGGTGGGCATTTGGAGAGTAATTTGTGATTGACTTTAAATAAAAAATTAGATTGTTTCACTTCTGCGTTATGTTTCCAAGAAGAAAGTAATATATTTCGCGTAATATACAGTGGCAGTATCAATGAACTTCAAATGGCATTGCTTTCAAGTTGACAACCCATAATACGTTATAAGTTGATGTTAATCGTGTTTAGTGACTCATGGGCATGATGGCTCTGGTGTCCATGACGTTTACCTTAATGTCCTTACTGAGCAAGATAGTGGCTAACATTTCCTGTGAAAATATTAAAATTGACGAGGGTGAAGCTGGTTCTTATAAATAATATTAGGCGTTACTTCTGAGAAATCACGCGAGAGATATTCCATTCACCTCAGTTGCACTTGTTAATATACAGGAAGCAAAACCTTGACTGTATTGAAAAACTGCAGTTCATTTTTGAGACGGCGATATAATGGTACATTTGTTTGACCCACCAATATGCCTCTCTTTGTACGGATGTTTTGAGAATCCAGTCAAAGGGATGGACGGAGCTGTTTTCAGGTTGATAGTACTTATACTGTTAACGGCAGATTCTAAATCATACTGACTTAATGCAGTTTTATTTTATATGTGTATACCTCTTTGATCAAACGATGCAAGTATTGTTACTTTCACGTTTTGCTTTTTGTTTGAGGCTTTTAGCCAGTGGAAACAAATAAAGCCGTTTTCTTCTTTAGAACCAGACAACCAGTCTTTGGATAAGAGATGACTGGGACAGCTTTGGGCTCATTTGTTTGGCCTAAACATATTTTGATTCTTTTCATATCATCAAGACTCTGGTTTGGTAAACCAGCTGAACTTATATCAATATAATGCTTATATCAACACCTCACCAGTACGTATATCAATTAAACAAAATACACAAGAACTGGATACACAAACCGATAATTGAAATCGAATATGAGCCTCGTATGTATTTATAAGCCTTGCAGGCGTTTATAAATTTTTAAGTGCTTAAAAATTTTGTAGGTGCTTATAAACCTTGTAGGTACTTATAAACCTTGTAGGTACTTATAAACCTTGTAGGTGCTTATAAACCTTGTAGGTACTTATAAACCTTGTGGGTGCTTATAAACCTTGTAGGTACTTATAAACCTTGTAGGTACTTATAAACCTTGTAGATGCGTATAAAAAACTCGTAGGTACTTATAAACCTTGTAGGTACATATAAACCTTGTAGGTACATATAAACCTTGTAGATGCGTATAAAAAACTCGTAGGTGCTTATAAACCTTGAACTTACGGTTGCATTTCATTAACTGATTACATACAGTTGTCTGGAAATCTTTATCAAATCTTTTAGACCTAAAGATGTATTGATGCATGACCATTTGCATTTGTCTTTTTCAGTTGTTACATTCTACCAAAGACAGCTATGACATCACACACTGACAACCATTCACCATGCTGCCCTTCCATATTGATTCATTTCAGCACATGTTTTGACAGTATGGTTATTTTGTTCCCTATCAGATCAACTGTTAGTCTGACACTGTTTTACCAAGACTCCTGCAATATCACGATGGGGACACCAGAAATGTTCTTCGCACATTGCACCCGTCTGGGGAATCGAACCCGGGTCTTTGGCCGAACGAGCGTACGCTTTGACCACGAGGATAACCTTCCATGTCGTGTAACTGTGTAGATGGATCTATGATCGTATGAACAGGTCGGTAGCAATACGGCAACTCTCCTGGCAGCCACACGCAGTGGGTCCTGCAGCAAGAGTTGCCATGTTCATGCTCCTCAACACGATCTGATGTTGGTGAAGTCAATGTGGAACTTATCTTTGTCGGAGAATGCAACTTGGATTTACGACATCAATTCCTTAGTAAGCCAACTTCATCGCCAAGAAGACGCATCCTTGTCCAATTTATTGGTGTTTGTTTCCGGTTTGGAAAAACAAAGGCAATGTAAGAACAATGCTGTCAAATCGACACAGTAGGATTCTTTCTGATTGTAAGACGCATCTATCAGGAAGGTTTGTCGGGACACTTTACACACCTCCGTCGTATGGAAGGTGTATTATGTGAGGCGTCCCACTTTAAATTCGTATTAGACAAATTGTGTGAAAGACAGGTGCTACTGAGTAGATCATGAATAATGATCATGAATAATCATGATTTTCAAACCACTTACATATCACCAGCGTAAAGTTCCGTTCCTTCATACACCACACAACCCATGCATCCAACAACGAGTTAGTTAGCCCAGTAGTGAGAAGGTTCACTCATCACAACGGAGTTCCGAACTCGAGTTTTCTGTTTAGATTTCTGGGTCCATAATTTTTCCGTTAATTTCATTTGTTCCGTACATGATACGTAAATGATAATGCTAAAACGGCGTTAAATTATCCTCACTCACTCGCTATTCACTCGGATAGCGGGGGCCGTCTATTGGACTGTCTCAAAAGTAGAATTCCCCCTTCGGCCGTCCCCTCCCTCTCATGATTCCGTCTGTCTCTCTGAGTATGCCCCCATTTGTACACGCACCCATAACACCGTTAGCGGTCACATCAGGGATGCTTTGCTGAGAAGAAAGCCTTCTATTCCGCCATATTTATTTCATTTTCCAGTTAAGCTGCTTCATCGGAGGTGATCAAAAGGCCATTTTGTTTTATGTAGTGCTTTACGGCTTGGTGTGGTGAAGTGTGTTGATACAAACACACGGCCGGATTTACTAGTCCAATCACACCCAAGAAATCTACATAGGGAAACGAAATTGACTTAGAGTGCCCATTTCACATTTTCAACGCGCACGCTGGTAATAGCGGTAATCCGGTAGGCACGTGATCTGCTTGTCGTGGCTGCACATGTGGCGACACCATCAGAGGTTGCGTTTGATGAACATGTGCTGGGAATGCTGATGGGAGTAATTAAGGTAATATGAGCTAGTCCACAATGAGACACATGTGTCCGTGGGCCCAAGGCGTAGGCTTGGCACAGGGTCAGGGAGACGGCTGTATCATATCCTAACATGGAAGCTAGAATAACCAATCAGGGTAGGACCAGGAATATGACTGGTGATTCTGGTGAACTGAATTGCTTCTCTCGAATACCAAGGTGCAGGGACAGGCGGTTGACGTGTTTGGTGCAGTGTAAATCATGGCGTCATGGCGTCTGCGATTTTGATATCTCTAATCCCGTCATATTCGTGTCTCCAGCTTCACGTTTTGATCCGAAGTTCAAGGACGATGTCTGTGTTTCTGCTCTAAACTTCTGGTGACTGTCTTTGTCGGTATTGGCATCCGGATATTGAAGATCTGAGGCAGAAATGATGTTCAAATACCCAATATTGTTGTACAAATCTTATAATGAGATCCGGGTGGTCAGACGTCATTGACACTTGTCAGTGTCCCAGTTGCGTAGATCGATGATCGTGGTCTTAATAACTGGATTGCCGGGTGCTGATACGACTATTCATAGACCGCAGTCACATTGGTGCACTGTTGCTGAGTGCAACATCACTCAATAAACAAACAAAACAAAACAAATAGTAAACCGAATGTACTAAAGCACTGGTCTGTTAAATGCCCTAACTTAACACCTAACACTCCTAACACACGCTCCCTTCACATGGCATGCACTTAATAATAAGATGAAAATCTCTCATAAAAAGATGATAGATCCATAATAAAAAGATTACATTTTCATAATAAGAAGATGATAAACTCAAAATTAGAACATGACATACTTATTGCAAGCAAATGGCATACCTATAATAAGAAGCCGACATACCCATAATAAGATGGCATATTCATACTAATAAGACGACATACACATACTCAGGAGCTGACATACCCATAATAAGAAGGTGACCCATTCATAATAATAAGCTGACATACCCGTAATGAGAAGATAACCAGCCCATAATAAGAAGATGACATACTCATAAGATGATACTATGAAACAGCACGTGCCAATGACGTAACACTTTGCATACTTTCAGCAATCAGTAGCAACCGTAAAAAATTAAAGACATCTGATGTCAGATATAATTTAGACACCGGGACGGCCAAGGGGATAAATCTGTCAGTATGCTTTAATATCTGTATGGAAGTACAACAGCATAAAGTATCTGGGAAGATAATACTTCTAATAATACTGTTTTCAATAGAACGTTCAATGAAAATGTATGCCAAACAAAGCGGAATAAAGCACACGACTGTATTAATTCTCTGGAATTAGTGAGCGAGTGTTAGTTTATTTTTAAGCAACATACCACCAATATCAACAGACATAGGCTTCACAAGGAATCAAACCTGGGTCTTTGGCGTTGCGAACAAACGCTTTAACCACTTGCCTACCCCACTGCCCCACTCATTAATTAGGTTTAATTAAGTAGAATGTGAATATGAGTGGATGAGAATCACTGAAAGCATGGAAACACTTCCAAACAACTGTAACATGTTTTAAACAGACATTTCTGTAACTTGGATTTGGAAGCAGAGTGGGAACATTGGGAGCAAAGGCAAGGATGTTCTGACAGACTGTTCCACAGAGACTATGTAACACGTGTACTTATACACCATGGACAAGTTTAACATAGACTCTGTGAAGAGATGTTTTCTTAGTTCTCCGACCATATCGGCGAGGGTTCTCTGATGTGGGCAGGCGCAAGGTTGTAATAACACTTGTAGGCTTTGATGACGATCTTATAGATGGCAGACGGGGATGAGAAGCGCCATGGAGATATCTATTTCGGTAGCAGCTTTAAAGTTCAACGTTTATGCAACAAATATTGCTATTTTTGGTTTGTTCTTTAATTCATGGAAGAGAATATGTCATCGGCCATGGTGGCAACCTGAATCAGGTCGACGTGATGACAGGGTGTGGTCATGTAACCAGAATCTAGCGAAGGTGATGACAGGGTTTGGTTATGTTACTTGTGTCAGGCGGACGTGATGACAAGGCGTGGTCATTTAACATGAATCAGGCTGAAGTGATGACATAGCGTGGTCAGGGCAGCCGATCAGGTGGAAAAGCGGTGATGTGACATAGATGAGGTGGAAATGACGACGAGAGTAGCCATGCCAGCAATAACATGTGGAAATAATGGTAGTTAAACATTTGAAGACGTGATGAGGGAAGAGTTTCATGGAACGGTGTATGGAGAGTATATGGCATTGCCTGACTATATATATGGGCTGAAGGAAAGCTTTGCATACCGTGCTGGCAGCAAGGAGTGAATAGCAAATGTTGTGTTAAAGGGGACATAGTATATTTCACGTGTAGTTTTTACGGGAAGGTAATATATATGTACTGGAGTAAAGACAGTGTATCACATGTGATGGAAGCTATAGTGGCCCGCGAATATACGGATTAGAATTAATCGTCAGTAACCATACTTGTTGTAGGAGGCGACTAGAGGTATCGAGTGGTCAGACTCGCTGGCTTGTTTGACATATGTCATCGTATCCCAGTTGCGTAGATCGATGCTCAAGCTGTTGATCACAGGATTGTGTGGTCCAGCCTCAATTATTGACAGACCTCCGCCATATAACTGGAATATTGCTGAATGTGGCGTTAAACAACACACCAACATATCCCGCCAGTACTACAGTTAGGAGATAAATATCATGTGTTGGCCAATTTCCGGGTGTTATTGAGTATTTGAAGCACGGGAATGTTTCATTTGAAACCTCCGGCGTCAGCCGGCTGCAGCCGGCGTCAGCCCGAGGTTTCAAATGAAATATTCCCGTGCTTCACATACTCAATAACACCCGGAAATTGGCCAACACATGATGTTTATCGACATTGTAAACACAAAAGTAAACCAAAGGGGTTTTAGTGTCTGCACTCGTTTACATCGAATACGGACACAGCAGTGAAGTGTCATCAGCTGGCCGTTTCAGCTGGTTCTCATGGTAGCATCTGGAGTTGCTCATTTGTGACGTCATTCTAACTTTACGTCACAATATGGTTTGAATGACGTCACCACTGTTGATGACACAACAAAACAATTGTTTACGTGTCAATACGCGGTGAATAGTCTTTCAGTTTCCGGGAATCTAATACCATTTAATCATGTTTTTCAACCAATCAGATTACAGAACACAGTAACTTTTGGTTTACAATATGATTTGAATGACGTCACCACTGTTGATGACACAACAAAACAATTGTTTACGTGTCAATACGCAGTGAATAGTCTTCCAATTTCCGGGAATCTAATACCATTTGATCATGTTTTTCAACCAATCAGATTACAGAACACAGTGACTTTTGGTTTACAATGTACATTGGTAGCTACACAGACGCTTTCAGGTCAACAAGATCTCCACGAGGAGAAATACAGTCACTTTTCTATTTGGGGGCATGAACATGATTCTGTGTTGGGAATACATCTAACTGGCCTTACATAATCAACCCAGGATACTGTTTACTTGCAAAAACTCAATTTTCAGTGGCTTCCCATGAAAAAGTTGTAATTACGCAACCACGTTTTTCAGACATGTAACTACTACTTTTTGTAAATAATCAGTAAGAAGAAACATGGATCAGTAAGATATAAACATACACATACGTATGACGCACCAGTCAACGTGCCATGTTTAGTTTAACTATTAGGTGGCAAATCACGTATGAACTTGTAACTACAAGCTACAACACAAATGCGCCAATATGAAAAAATGGATTTCACCAAGTTGATCTAAGCCTCCCAGAGGGAAAAAAGATCACCGCAAGCTTTTTTCAAGTCCAATAAAACTGTATGAGGAATATCATACGGCAAAGTTTGTTAACAGGCCCAGGAGACAATGTGTCACTGCCTCTCTTCATCAAACGCTAAAAACGGTTCCAATTATTCATTGCCATTTTCCCCACAGTTTGTTCTCCCTTTCGAGTTCAAGGTCAGATGAGAGCCATGATAGTGACCAACGGCATCTGTATAACATAAGAACTGAGCTTAACTTACTGAAATAGTTTGAAATGTTTAAGAACGCTATCAGACATGTTTAACGAATGAAAACAGTGGGGACATGAACAGCAACGCAAAAAACAAAATGTTTTGAAAATTTGAAAAGGCTGATTTTCTAAATTTGCCATTTTTAACTAAAATGACGACGTCCTTGACCCATGCTGATAGGGAGATATTCATACATTTAATGCAGATGTTAAAAGAAACTTCACATGCTTGTTCATAGATAGGTTTTCTCTTGAAGTTTTTTTTTAAAAAAAAAAGCTAGACTTTTTCACGTGCTCATGTTCTCAATTCGCCCGTAATTGATCATATCAGGATTCTACAATTCGTAGCTGTAGGTAAGTTGTCGAGATGTCAGCCGCTTGAGGTTGTCTTCTTATTTCAAGGTGTTCCCGTTACTTTAAATGTTAAACCTTTCCCTCGGGTAAACAAATTACTCTCACAAAACCTTATGCTTGTCCGTGCAGCTAGTAAGAAACAGTTTGCGTTTCTGTAGACGGAAAACGATGACGCCAGCTCACGGTGGCGTAGTTATGTCGATGGAGATACACTGTGGCGTGGTCAGCCAACCCACATTTAGCGATGCGCACCCCATCCGGGCACGAGCTTGACTTGGCCCCTTACAACTATTGCTTGAAATGAGATTACAAGCGAGTGGTCATCTCACTAACCTTGTACGTGCCCATGGTTGTGCACTAATTGCGTAATTAAGTCATTCTGATATATTTGGATAAGTCACTATATTCATAAACATCCTTCGATTTTTAGGTCAATTCCAAGTTTTAACAATAACCTTATTGACTCCCAATATCCGCTTGATGTCACACTCACACATTTGTCTCAGTTGGGGAGCGCATCTGTGCTGTGGTTGAGAGAGGCTCGACCTTGAGATCGGAAGCGGCAAGATCCCTCATCGCGTAATTAATATACGTTATGACGCTATTAGTAGTTATTTTGCCTGACACTCGAAATTCCGATGATAAAACACGGATGGTTCGGTTTCAGTACATTGTGTCTGGGTGGCATCTGCACGTTAAACTAGGGCATGTAAACATGTGCTTTTGTATTGCGATATTGAAACTCCTTTACAGGTCTAGTTCCTTGTGAATAAATCACACTAACTTTGTTTACGCCAGCTGTTTAAATGCGTATTGTCCATTGGCTTGCAGATATACAAAACGCTTGATTCGCGGAGTGTTCAGCAATGTGAGTGATCAGTCTGGTTAAGAGATCTTGCTCTGCGGCAGTCTGTGGTTAAACGACAGTGTCAGTGATAGTTACATCTGAACGTGAGTGGTGTTGAAGAGAGAGATCAGCTATAATTGAGGTCGGGACAATTCCCTGCATCTGCCATCCGGTTTGATGAGAGAGATGAGCAATTAGCCATTCAGAACACGCATAAAGACCCTTGTCCGATTTCCCCATCTTCTGATGTCCAGCTGGGACCGCCATTGTCGTGACGTCACAATTTAGCTCACTACGGTATTGAAATCCTCATTGACAGAAACGTGTGTGGGAAATTGTGGATAATTGTGGATCTTCGGAACAAAAGCCAAGTGATGAGCAACTGCCACAGTAATGGTGTGGTTTGGAGTCCGGAAGAAATGGACGATACAACCCACTTAGGCATCAGAGCTAATCATTTAGGGAACCCACACCAATTCCACAGCTGAAACAGTTCTTTGCAGAGTGCACCAGATGTGCACCAACACACCCTCAATTTGTTGTACGTATTTATGAAATATACACATGCAAAAGTTAAGCGCCACCCACTATTTGTGTGATCTGCTACTTTGGATACTCTATGGTAACTATCATGACGAGATCTATGCCTGTCATTGACATCATTGGTTTGATTATGTTTGGAAACTAAACGGGTGATGACGCTGTGATGACCACCCATTTGCCTTGCAATGGCCTTGCTTTACATGCCAGCATTTCTTATGCCATCTCTCAGCGTTAGTTAAACTTCTCCTCACCATGACTGATTTTCTAACTCTAAAGAGAAAGGAGAATCTCACAACAGACCGGTGAAATCAAGTGTGTGAAACTTGATTTTCAAGATACAGATGATAGGGGGAAATGGAGTTGCACGTGCAGGGCATTTTTCTTGTCATATCTGGACAGTCTTCAAGAATCTATGGACGGCTAATTCAGTCATAAACATTTATAGTTTGTATTTCTGATCTTCAGTGGTGAAATTAAGACATTATGAAAATAGTGGCGCTTAACTTTCGTGCATGTGTATATTTTGTGGGATATATCAACATGACAACGCACCGTGTTTCTTAATATTTGGTATGTCTTCCATTTGCACCAGCCTTTCCTGAGAAGCACATGTTCCTGGTCCCTTGCTTCCTGTATACGACCTACGTTATACGATCACTCGCCCTCGACACTCTGATTTCTCGTTATGGTCTTTTGACATCACCCTAGGGTCCTTTGCCATCTACGGTCTTTTGCCATCAGTGTGCGCTATCACTCTACGCCCTCTTGCCATCACTCTACGGTCTCTTGCCATCACTCTACAGTCCCTTGCCATCAGCGTATGGTCTCTTGCCATCGATCTACGGTCTCTTGTCATCACTTGTACGATTTCGTTCCATTAGTTTCGTGTACTTTCCATCGGTACACGGATCTCTGACCATGAAACGGTCTCTTTGTATTAGTGTAAGGTCTGTTCATATCAGTTTGAGATCTCTTCCCATCAATGTTGGTCTCTTTCCATCAGTTTAAGGTCTCTTCTCGTGTATCTGTGATATCTTCCAGTCAGTGTAAACTCTCTGCTTATCACTGTTTGGTCTTCTTTCGTCAGTGTAGGGTCTCTTCCCATCGGTGTACGGTCTCTTTCCATTGGAACACAGTGTCTTCGAATCAGTGTATAATCGCTTCCCATCAGTATATGGCCTCTTCGCATCAGTGTACCGTCTCTTGCCATCACTGAACGGTCTCATGTGATCACTCTACGCTCTAATGTCATCAGTATACGATTTCTCCCCATCAATGTGCGGTCCCGCGCCATTTGTACATTATTCTCATGCCATCAGTATATGGTCTCTTCCCATCAGTGTACCGTCACTAGCTATTAGTATACTGCCTCTCGCCATCGGTGGAGTGTCTGTCATAATCAGCATACCATAGCTATCTCTTGCCTGTGATGGTTGAGCCCTTGTTTCATGATGGTGGTGTCACATTTGCTTTAATGGTGGCGTTGGCTTTGCTGGCAGTTCCCTGGCTCGAGGAACAGCGAATTTGTAAAAATCAGTCGATCATACATGTGCAAAAGCTGTCCACCCCCAGATACGGGAACCTGACTCTCACATTTGTTTGTGTGAGTGTATGTTAACAAGCAGCATAAAGTTGTCTAACATTTCGACACAGACACATTCATCACGGTCGTTGACTTCTCTGGCAGGAACGTATCACTCAGCAGACGTACACTCACATTAAATATACTTCTATTCTTGGAGCCCATGTATTTATCAACGATAAATGAGTTGAAAGGAACAGAACAAGATTCATGTATTAACTTTCAGCCAGAAATGGAACAAGAAAGCACACAAAGGAACAAAGATATATTTGAAATGCCCGTTCAGAGGGAACAAAACAAAACAAACAAAAAAATAGACCCACAAAACACAAACACACATTAGAACAATAACGACATTATTATTAACACAAGTAAAGCATAACAGAAATACTTTGTCAGATCACTTCGTTTCAGATATATTCATATGATGGACAAACTACAGTATATTATTAATTCACATAAGAAAACTTGAATAAATCTTGCGCAAATAAAGGCACAAGTGTAATTTGGACGATCCCAGAGCAGTATGGGAAAGTCCAGCACCACAAAGTATTATTAAATGCAAAAATGACATATACGTAACACCACGTGCACACTTGAAACTGATGGTCTATTAGCTTAAAGCTGCGTCTAATGGCGTCTCGAGTTTTTATAATCTGGGATCTACTATCCGTTTGTGAGGATTCACAATTCAGAAATGTTGTATCGGTGCTTGACCGCCAGGCGGATGAGCATGATCGAGGCACCACAATGTAACAGCTAATGGAAGCACGGGTACAGGAAGGTCGACCCTGTAACACGACCCTGTTATCTGGAGGTTGTAACACAAGATGAAGACACCTGACACAGGACATGTCAGGTGCAATATATACCTTACACAAAACAAACGTACCTGGTAAACCTGGCACTGAATAAATCTGACACTGAATAAGCCTCACACTGAATACAAGGAACTGAATATAAATGTCACTGAACATGCTTAATATACCTGACACTGAATATACCTGACACAGAACATACCTGACACTGAATATACCTGACACTGAACATACCTGACACTGAATATACCTGACACTGAATATACCTGACACAGAACATACCTGACACTGAATATACCCAAAACTGTATACACCTGGCGTTGAATATACCTGACAGTGAACACACCTGTCACTGAATATATCTGATACTGAATATATCTGACAGTGAATACACCTGGCGTTGAATATACCTGACACTGAATTCACCTAACGTTAACGAGTTTATTTTTAGCCGCATTCAGCAGCATTCCAGCTATATGGGGGCAGTCTGTAAATAATCGAGTCTGGACCAGACAATCCAGTGATCAACAAAATGAGCATCGATCTGCGCAATTGGGAACCAATGACATGCGAGCCTGACCACCCGATCCCGTTAGTCGCCTCTTATAACAAGCATAGTCGTCTTTTATGGCAGGCGTGGGTTTGCTGAAGGCTATTCTATCCCGTACCTTCAAGGTTTCCTTGCATTAAATATACCAGACACTGAACACACTTGACACTGACTATACATGGCATTTAACACACCTGGCGTTGAATACACCTGACATTGAACACATCTGACCCCCAATGTACCTGACACTGAACATACCTTATCCTGAAACACTATATACTTTCTTAAGGCCTCCTACCGACCGAGGTTTCTGCCCCACTGTAGGGCATTACCCTCATTATATCACGGCACAACCACTCGTACAGCGGATATACGTCCCAAAGGTGTGGGCACCCGTGCCTGTAGATTTTACCTAAAGTAGAAACACGTCAAAAACCGCTTACCTTAACACAGCGGGTTCAAAGCGACGCTAAACCTGTCCCTCCCCCCCACCCCACAACGTTATTATGGGAATCCCTAACTCGACCTCAAATACCAAATGATATGACACTATTAACGATCTAAAGAAACAGTCACAACACTTTTTCCTACTTGGCGCGTGCTTGAAGTGTATTTAGTGCTGAAACGTTTTAAGGGTTCTTTCCAGTCCCAGGAACCAATGGTTTTAACTCGGTCAATATGGAACGAGTTGGTGAAGAGCTCCCCTGATAACACGCTGTTTATCTTCCAGTTCTGTTTCAACGAGACAGCAGTGTTGGTCGTGCTATTTACTCGTGTTAACAAACCTAAAATCAGTCTAAAGCTGGTAAAGGTGGCCGTGAATGCAACGATCTAATTAAATCTTTCCTCATCAATTATACGCGACGGAATCTTCCCAAGTAGTTTCAAGTCTAACAGGAAACTTGTTATGCCTCCTTGGCTCAATGGTATGATTAGTGGTCGATCGGTAGGTGCGAGTTTATCGTCTCTTGTCAGGTCTAATTCGACCGCCGTTGTGATGCTTTCCTACAGCAAAGGGCTGTTCAGACAGATTATAGTATTTCCACTTCCTTGTGCGCCATACTGTGCGCGGAAAGTGAACAGTCACTTCCGGATTTGGCAACCAGTACACAAGACCACACTGATGCCTCAAGTCAGCGACAACAGCCTAAATGATTTCATTACTACATCAATGATATTTAATTACATTAAAACAGTTTTATATGTATAAGCGTCAAAGGCATGTTTGTAACAATGAGAACTGTACTTCTTTCCATTTGTTTACCTACACACTATTTGCTGTGTTGCAATATGTTTGTCCCGTGAAGAACCAGGTTAAGACTGGTCTTCAGTAACCCTTGCATATTTAAGGCGATTGAAGGTGGTCAGGCTTGCTGACTTGGTTGACACATGTCATCATCACCCAGGTGTGTAGAACGATGCTCATAATGTTGATCAGTATTGCGGGAATATTCCGGAATTGGACGTTAAACAACCAACCAACCATCCCATACAGTGTAAGAGGTGACTTTTTCGGACCTAGAATTAGAGAGGATTTTAGGGAATCGCCTTATGCACGGGGTAAAAATATCACAGTGACATTATGATATTCTGTATCACTAGTTTTGCAGCGATATAACTGTGTGATGTCTATTAGGGGTTAGATAGCCATCACATCACTGACGTTGATTGACAATGCAACTTCGCATTTCACATGATATAACTCTTACAAGAGCTATTTTTGCATGTAAACACACACTGTAACCGAATTCCTTGTTCATGCTTTTCATTTTCTGTGAAGAAAGTACAAATTAGCCATGTCACGATCTCGATTGCCCAGCCAACAAACACGATGAAAAAATGTCAGTCGTCATCAGCAGGAAGTAAGCATGTGCAGGATCATCTCAAAATATCTCATACAATTTCAAATTATTTGACATCAAGGTTATTAAATCCATATAAAGCATTTCTGCATCCCATTGTTTCCGAAAATATTTAATATTATAATTATTATTATCACTAAGGTTTTAATACACTTTCTCAATAAAGTAGTACTTTATTAGGTTGAGTTCCGTCGGGATTCGAAACCTTCCTCTCAAAGTCAGCAATCTAAGCTACCCTGCTATTGGAACTTCCACAAAAACTGAAGTCGGAAAACTATAGCGTAGATCACATACTTTGTGTACCCTTCTGATAAGTATTAGTTAGCTTGACTCCCACAGATACACAATGCCACTTAGGAAGTGCTAAAATGTAACATATGCTATATTTGTGATTACACCCTCTCAGTAAAGGACAGATTCTAGTAATTTTGGCAGGCCGAGTCCCAAATATAGCATGCATTGCATAAGGCCAGCATTTCAGCTCTGTCCAGTTCATACAGCATTACCTTCCTTTACTTAGCACTCTTGGAATTTCTTAGCCTGTATTTCATTAGTGTAAAAGGCTATCTAACACGTTAAAAATGTTGGGGTTTCGTTGCAAATATACCTGAACCACTGACAGCATAATGGTGATGTGTAAAACCGACGTGCCACAGATAATTGTTGACAAAATGGAAATGCTCGAAAGTGCTCTACAATACCCCATGTATCACCGGCTTCATATGGAGCTATTACATATGTGTCACCGGCGCACAGCCGCCGTGGAATATGTGAGTACGCGTAGGTTTCCTGAAACTAGTAGAACCTCTACACAGTCACTGATACAAGAAACTCAGTCTGAGTGAGACCCTAGGCGAGGCTTGCTGTTCCATACTGTATTCTAAATTTAATATTTACCCAGGAGTGTATAAGATCTCGTATGATATCATTCCTTTCTCAAAAGCAGATACTGTTTTCCAAGAAACGTTGAGTGTTTGTGTGAATGTAAGTCACCAACTCTTGTCTCCATATGAACAGTCTGCCAGTCCGATGCGGTAATCTACTATTGAGGATTGCTGCAGAAATTCTGCAGATCGAAAGTGTTTCAACTTGAAATGAGCTCGAGAATTACAAAATAGGCGGATTACACATAGCGTCTCCTGTTGTCAGCAGCCTGTAATGTGAACGAATGTATTGTTACGAGAGTGTGTTTTCTGTAATTTGTATCATTATTGATTAAGTGATAGCTGCAGGCCTTTTAAGGTAGCGCTTTCGAATTGCCTCTCTGTAAGCACTCTTGTGTATATGAGTATGTGTTTTGAGTCTGGTAATCAGTATCTACTCACTATCATGTGTGCTTCTACCAGATTTCCTGCAGTAATTTCACTTCGAAGGCTTGTTGCTCCTATGATTGTGAAGGCTTTGATCAAGTTTTTCACCTTAGTTGGTTTGCCAGCTGTTGTTTAGTCTGATCAGTGCTCAAATTTTATGTCTAAGGTGTTTCAACAAACTGTACCAGTTGGGTATAAAGCAAGTTAAATCTAGTGCTTATCATCCAGAGTCGCACGGAGCTTTAGACAGGTTTCATCAAACATGGTTAAGAAATATCATGACGGGTTAGAAACCAAACAGATCAACGGTATTGCCACACTCTCCCCAGTTACTGGTTGTACTAAAGACAATAGTGAACATGTTGAACATCGATGATGATGTTAGCAGTGTGAAGTTTGATGACCAAAGTTAAGAAATTCTGATGTGTTAGCTCACCTTGGTGAGAAACTATTGCAAGTATCCCCTGGACAGAAAGTTCAAGTTTGATTTGATTCATGAGTTCTCTCACTTATTTCGTGATATGCTTGGTCGAACTGACGTCGTTAGCCATGATGTAGATTATGATGTAGGTGATGCTGTGCTTGTGCCACGTGAAATTCTGTGGAAAGAAGTGAAATACATAGTGGACAATGACATTATCGAACCCAGTGACAGTCCATGGAGGTCACCATGTGTTCTTGTGGTTAGCGCTGCTGTGTTGACATGGAAGCTGTCAAGGCACTCTCACGAACTGATTCGTATCCTATTCCGATTGCATTGATCGCACTGGTCAGACTAGTTATATATGTAAGTTTGACTTACTGATGGGCTTCTGGTAGATTCCACTCACAAATCGTGAAAACGAAAACGGCATTCGTACACCAGATGGACTGTATCAATACAAAGTGATGCCATTTTGTCTGAAGACTGCCCCAGCGACGTTTCAGAGACTCGTCCAAGTGTCACGTCCGGTCTTGATAGTGTTGAAGCTTACATGGATGATGTCATCAATTACAGCATGAAGTGGGAAGACCATCTAAAGGGAACTGGTGCTTTGTTTGAAAGACTGTCTGACGCCAACTTAACTTTGAATCTTGCCAAGTGTGAATTTGGGAAGACACAACTTGACTTTTTAGGATATGCTGCCAGTTCATGCCAAGGGCCCAGTACCTCAGTCTGTCTGAGAGAACTGATGGGTATGGCAGGCGATTATATCAAGTTTCTTAGTTATCAAGACTTGAAGATAGCATTTCAGAATTGCCTCCCTTTAGGCGCTCTTCTGTATATGAATATGTATTCTTACTGTTGGTAAACACGAGGCTGAAAGAGAAAGTTTTAAGTCAATGGCGATGCAGTGGCACAGTGCTCGAACGTTCAAGAATCTGTGACTGCATATATAAGGCTGGTTGTTTTGTTGACGGTACACACACTCAGACTTACACTCCGAGTCATTCCTACCTACATCTGTCTGCCTTATTCAGCAACGTTGGGCCTACATTCAAGACCGCTTGTTGCGTAACAATAACTATAACTTTTTCGCTGAGAACCGAGACTATGGTGATTTGATATTATACTTGTGACCCTTTACTTTAGATTTGTCTGAACTGTATTGTACGAGAAACCTCTGTTGTGAATCGTCGTATCTTGCTATTTGTCTGCTCAATACATATTATTGAATATTTGAGATTTGTCAGTGTTATATTTTAGTGGTTCATAGGGGATTTCTCATACCTTTTGTCACGGCACATTATTAACCGTAAGAGTATCTATAGTGTACTTACGTGCCTGCAATATGACTACATGTGTCTGTAGTAGAGTCACGTATATGTAGTAAAGTATACTCACATGCAAATATTTTGGCCAAAATATGTATAAATTAGTATGATCACCTTTGTCTCGTCCTCTGTCATATCATTACCATAATTCTACAGTCAAAACTATAAAATAACTCTCTGAAACATCGACACACACTCGCTAGTTGCGTCTGTTGAGATAATAAAAGCTTTTGACTCATTGTTGGAAACAAATTGATTACTGTAGAATTTCCCAGATAAATTGTTGCTATGACAACAACGTCATATGTCAACGTCTGCTTCTGTCTTACCTACTACTATCATCTGATTAGCTTCTGCAATGTCATATTTGCCTTTACTGTCGTCGTTAGGGGAGACGTGATGCGCCTCGACGTCTACAGTACTATAACCAGGATTTTAAATATATCTTTGTCCCCTCCAAGCATGCACTTATATGTCTAAAATGTAATGCTCCGAAAATGTTCAACTAAGACTATCAAGTGCCTCTCCAATACATACTGTTTCATCTACTCTTGAACAATCGAATAAGTCACTTAAATATCATTTAACATTCGAAGTGTGTTCTGTTAAATCTATCCCTGACATTCTGAAATGTATTATTGAACATGTCATTTGGCCCCCAAAGAATTTCCTATTAGATCTATCATTTATCACGCCAGGAATGTCTTAACGCTACAAGGCGTTCTTGTTGAATCTATCGCCAGACTTGTTCATTTAAATCGTTATTTTTCAACACAACGAATAAGCTTCACCAAGAACGTGATACAAATGTAGCTGTTTTTCTTTTATGCACACTACCTGCCAACCTCAAGCAAACTGGTTTTGTTATGTTCCAGCCTCACAATTTCATTTTGTTTGACTTTTTTTATCTTGGTACCTCAAAACAAAAAAAACCCACAAAAGCTGCAATAAATGCCTCACAAACTTCAGAAAACATAACATGTTTGAAACACTGTATGTGTTTCAGACAGATAAAAGTCGTCTGGAACCACACCTAGATATCAAAGTGCATGAAAATGCAATTTGAAACTACAATCGCTTGTTACAGTGTCCCTCCTTTCATGTTTGCTGAAAGAGTTTGTTTCCGAAACACTACCCAGCCACCTATACCGGTAGATGTTGTCTTGGGTTTCCAAAAGTACAATGCTAAATCTTTTGACATTCCAAAACGTTACTGTTGGATCCGGCTTACAGAGCCTGTTTAATCATTTCACAAAAGTGCACTGACACGCCAGAAAGTTTCTGCTCAATGTATGGTTTGATACTATATCAATGTAACCCATAACGTATCTATCAGCTGACGTTCCAAGAACGCACCGTTGCATCGATTATCTCTCTCTCCAAGATAGGTTACTCAGTGTCATATATGATAATCTGGAGGATACCTCTTCGTTGAGCTAGAGGAACCAGACGAATAAAACCGCTTAACTGAAGACTTTTAATGATAAAATGGCCACACTGATATCAATGTTCACATAAGGATTTACGATAAAATTCAACCTCATACAGATGAGAAGTGCTGGAGTGAGTGAGTTTAGTTTCACGTTCAGCAATATTCCAGCTATGTTATGAAGTAAATAGAGCCTGGAACAAACAATCCAGCATGAGCATTGATCTTAGCAACTGGGCAGTATGGTATGTGTCAAACTAAGTCAGCAAGCCTAACCGACCGACCCTGTTAGTATGGGTTGGTAAAGACCAATTCTAACCCGAATCTTCACAAGTCAGATGTTGGTTAATGAGGTCATCCTTGGGTTATCTGGGCGGGCATGGATTTGGGGGTAACAGTATGAATTGTGTATTGTTGATCTGATTATATATATCCTTACTTCCACATAATGAATGGACTCTCAGCAGCTGTAAGCACTGTGCGAGTAACCCTTTAGTCGTCTTTATCCTCACAGACGCTTTGGTACCTCATCATGTACTTTATATATTCGTACTCCTTTCTAAAATAAACAAGTCTGTGTCATGGAGCGTATTTATGCAAATGTGTTTCTGACTCGTTGAGATCAGACACAGTATGCATTCACGGCGGAGCAATCGATGGAGAACTCGCAGTACCAACATCAGAATCCTTCCACTTACGAGTTTGTCTTTCCTGGAACTCCCTGGAACTCCCTGATGCCCAACCACGGACACACCACACACACACACACACACACACACACACACACACACACACACACACACACACACACACACACACACACACACACACACACACACACACACACACACACACACACACACACACACACACATACACACACATATGTGCGCGCGCATACAGATATACACAAGCGGGCGCCCGCACGCTCGTTCTCTCACGCACACATACACGGACACGAACACGGACACGCACACACACTTACATACCTGCACATACATCACACTAGAATGTGACATTAGGGTGTACAGGAATGGCCTTCTTTGTCATCACACGCCCGGGGGTAATATCTCCATTGACTCCCTAACAACTCCATCTGCCTTTGTCAAGACTCAACAAACATGGACATGTGACTCAACTGCTACACTCGACCTCCTACTCCTTCCTTCAACGACATCGCCCTGGCCCCGACGACGATTTATTGTTTGCTTGTGCCAGGCCCCTAAGTCAGGTGAAGTGGTTCGAGGACCCGGTGATAAAGCTAATTCGTCACCATTCAACAATGATGGCTGACAGACAATGCTGACAGCGCGTGCCATCACCAAGTCCCAAGCTATCGCAAAACACTATGAACTGTCACCTGCACGTGCCTTATTCTCATATCGGTCCAGGGGAAAGAAATCAGAAACAAGTTTTATTGGTGAATCTTGTGATGTGAAATTGGACACTGTGACAAAGAAATAAATTTACCATTTTGCAATAAAGTGAAAAAATAATATGGCTGTTGGATATCAAAGACCTCCTCGTTTATTGGGTAAACTGGACTTCATCAGAATATGAAGGGTAAAAATGTTATTTGGAAAGGGTTGTCTTGAGCGGCAATCAGAACCGCTTTCCCACGCCTCCTCAGTAAACCAATAACAACGTGTATGTGCATTGCACATAATTAACTTACAGTGGCCTATGAGCTATATTTTAAATAACTAACCAATGTCGACATGGCAGTTATATTCATCATAATTAACCAGTTTCGACTTGCGTGGTATATTCTGCATAATTAACCCGTAACAACATATTTAGCCACTGACAACATACATGATATTTAGAATAATTAACTAATGTCGACATGCTTGGTAAATTCAACAATATTAACCAATATTCAACATAATTAACCTATATCGACTTGCGTTGTATATTCTACATAATTACACAATAGCGACCTGCGTAGCATACTCCACATAATTTAACAGTGCAGACATGCGTGATATATTCAACAAAATTAACCAGTATCGACATGCATGATATATACAAGCTTCTCCACTGACAACCTACGTATATATTTAGCATAATTAACTAATGTCGACATTCTTGGTAAATTCAACAATATCAACAGATATTTAACATGATTAACCAATATCGACCTGCGTGGTATATTCTTCATAATTAACCAGTGTCGACATGCGTTATATATTGTACATAACTGACCTATGGCGACCTGCGTAGTATGCTCCACATAATTAACCAATATCGACATGCCTGGTACATTTTACATAATTAACAAATGTCGACCTGCGTGATCGAACAATCTACATATTTAAACAATTTCAAACTGCGTAGTACAGTCTTCACACGTAATCCATTTCGAGGTGCTAGTAGATTAGATATATGGTTGGATAATCAAGGTGAATGTGATATTTTCTACAGTAATACCGTTCACATGTTGATTGTATCTATAAGCTAAATCTTAGTTAACTCAGTTCTTGGTATACACGCGACAATATATATGGTGATAGAGTTCAGGCTATTTGTGTCGTACTAGAGAGGTAGGTTACTTGGCAACATTCCATGTATTCTAGATCCGCTGTCGTGTCAACCAAGGTAGGGGTTTTATCTGTCGTCGTAAAATATCCAAGACCTTTTTGTGCAGAAGCATATAGTCTCCGGGTAATATATCCGATAAGTAGTCGCGTTGAGCATGATTTTCCTCTTACTGGCATGAGACATATTGAAATCCAACCGATCAGTGGCTGAAGAGGGTATTAGTGGCCCGGAGTTGCCAATAAACTGGTACAGAAGATGATATCATTATTTCCAGATTCGGTTGATGACAACACAAGGATTCCCAGACTTATGACCACTGCAAGCAGTATATCCTCACAAAGCCAGCTTAACAATGTTGTAGCGGAAGGGTTTTAGATATTACATCCCACACAGGGAAAGCTTCCAAAACTAGGATTTTTATTGGTCACACGTTGGAATTGTGCCACAGTGCAGTCTAAATGATGTGCACTGGTTCCTGGTTCAGTCTCAATGATGTATACTGGCTCCTGGTGCAGTCTAAATGATGTGTACTGGCTACTGGTTCAGTCTCAATGATTTGTACTGGATCCTGGCTCAGTCTCAATGACGTTTACTGGTTCCCTGTTCAGTCTCAGTGATTAGTACTGGATTCTGCTTCAGTCTCAATGATGTGTACAGACTCATGGTGCAGTCTTAGTGATTAGTACTGGATCCCGCTTCTGTCTCCATGCTGTGTACTGTCTCCTGTTTCAGCCTCAATGCTGTGTACAACGTTTGATGGGGAAGTTTACACGAAAAGTAACCTTTTTGTCTCCCTAGAAATGTTTAGTTCTATAGCCAAAACAACACATATATTAGAAGTACCTAATTTGTTTCCGCTTTACATCGATTCAAAGTTCCCACATTAACCGAGAGTTCTATGCCCAAATAATAAACGAATGACGTCGATGGACCATATTGGACCCATTTCACGTGGCTCGGACATGGGTGTGGTTCTTGTGTCTCGATGCGCAGGCTACTGTTTTCACCCATCTGTTGCCTGCCCGTCAGCTGGCTGTGTGGTCGGTTCCACACTGCTACATTGTACAGAAAGTGTAACCACGTAACCACGTAACCAAATTGTATAACAGTCAACCTGAGTCGGTCGCCTTTCCAACCAACAGTAATATTTTAACTTCTTTCGCCAAAACTCAAATGTATGCACTACATCTTCCTTGAATGTGAAGGCATTCTATGATTGGCACATTCCTACATAGATCGTACAATGTCCCTCTTCTTCAGTCTTCACTGTAATGTGGAAGCCGTATCCAAATACACCCAAAAGATACAACACTTGCAGTTTTCAATTCTGTTTGAAATTCATTTTTTTTCAATGATATCATCGGCACATTGCAGAGCAAATTTAGTGAGAATTACATGTGTCTGAGTAAGTAATCAGTACACACAACACAGTGTCTGAGTAAGCTATCAGTCCACACAACACATTACAATTAAATCTAGCCGGAGACTTAATCACCATTATTGCGAACAAAGCGAACAAAATAAAACATTGTGATCAACGGTATATTTTTGTTCGCTCGAATCACCAATCCTTGATGATAATGTTCTGGGAACGTTGACTTGGACTTTCAGCCAGTGTGTTTATAACATCACGCATGTCTGATATGTTTTGCCCTTTATATCACAACTATAATTCAAAACCATCTTCCTAACGTGAAACCTTGAATTCCTCATACGGTTCAAAATAAAATGACAAATGGTCTTTGTCACCAGAACCAAGCGTCTCAGTGAAATCTAGCAAAATACCAGGTGTGGTGCTGTGGGAGACCCACTCGTTTGAAATGTAAACGAAGCCCACCTGATTTTTTTTCACTGCCTGTCCTTTACTCATACTGTGAGATATCTGTTCACCTACCCGTTGCACACACTTACCCATACGACATGGCATCGTAGCAAGTGGTAGTTCAATAAAAGTAGGTGTTTTCTAATTATTTCCACGATTCAACACAATGTATCCTAGTTCCTGTAAGTGTGACGCCATGACTGACGCAAACTCACACACAGCGATGATGGCATCTGTAGTGATTTCTGGATATTGCCCTTGGCCCTCATGGAAACAAAATGAAAATGACAATCAGTAGATTGCCAGAATGTGTCGGGCTACTTACATAGCACACTTATGCATATATATTGCTTGAAACAATGAAATTTTCCCTGAAAACATCATGTGTACTAGTGTCGGTGAACACGCCATTTTGAAAAACGTCACTTCCATATGGTGATGTCATATCTTCGTCAACATTGTCATGCGTATTTGGTATCTTCACTGAGTTGAGCTTATGAATGGAAATACACACGACCAGCCTGTGCTGCTGCTTCGATTTTCAGTTCTTGTCTTTCTTTCGTATCTTCACAAACTTTGTTTTCACGTGATTAATATCAGTATTATTATCTTTTGATTTAAGACTAGACAGGAGACCAGTCTAAAATCAGCTCGCTCCAATTACGCCATAATCGAAAGGAGATAACTCTGGCCTGTTTAGCTCGGCAAACAGAGGCCTCATATTGGCATAACATTTCAACACTCATACTGCAGGTTTTACATTCAATGTAAGAAAAAATAGTGTATATTTTCAAAAACTGATGTTAAGTAATTAAAACAATCCATTTGGGTTCTCATAAGAAATACAAGTGATTTTTGTGTACACGCCCTTTAACTTGTTCAGGCGCAATGGCCTCTACTGACTGCTGGTTCAATCACAATGTATTGGTTATTTGGTCAGGTACGGTGGTATATGTGCTGCCAGTGTGTTCCCACACTGTAAACTGTACTGGCTCTGAGGGCAGGCACAAATGTGTGTAGTGGCTACTAATTCAGATGTCGTGATGTGTTCTGATACTTTTTACTCTCCCGTGGAAGATACTACAGTGTAATATGTTTACAGCAATATTACACTGGATGGATGTCATAGTGATTTACAGTTATGACGTCACAAAGCTAATTCCTCTGCCGGAGTGGTACTAGTCCTTGCTTCACTCGTTGAGAGAGTAATAATCAGACTACTAAACTCGCTGCCGTAAAAATACCATTTTATTAAACTCGTGAAAGATTAAGCATCAAACTCGCTTTCGCTCGTTTGATGCCAACTCATTAACTTGTTTAATAAAAAATGATATTACACGGAAGGTCGTTTAGTATCCTCTATTTATGCAGAAACCGTGGCATGTACTTCTTACTTTTTTAGGCACTGTGTGATAAGCTACTCAGAAACCGTGTGTGTCCTGATAACTTACCCACACTGTGTTGTGTGTAGTGATAATTAATTCAGACACAGTGTTGTACGTTTTGATAACTTACTCAGACACTGCGTTGTGTGCCCTAATAACTTACTCAGACACTGTGTTGTGTGCCCTAATAACTTACTCAGACATTGTGTTGTGTGTACTGATAACTTACTCAGACACTGTGTTGTGTGCCCTAATAACTTACTCAGACACTGTGTTGTGTGCCCTAATAACTTACTCAGACACTGTGTTGTGTGCCCTAATAACTTACTCAGACAGCGTCGTGTGTACTGATGATTTATTCAGACACTGTGTTGTGTGGACTGATAACTTACTCAGACACTGTGTTGTGTGTAGTGATAACTTACTCAGACACTGTGTTGTGTGCCCTAATAACTTACCCAGACAGTGTTGTGTGTACTGATGATTTATTCAGACACTGTGTTGTGTGCCCCGATAACTTACTCAGACACTGTGTTGTGTGTAGTGATAACTTATTCAGACACTGTGTTGTGTGTCCTGATAACGTACCCAGACAGTGTTGTGTGTACTGATAATTTATTCAGACACTGTGTTGTGTGTACTGATAACTTACTCAGACACTGTGCTGTGTGTCCTGATAACCTACCCAGGGACTGTGTTGTGTGTACTGATAATTTATTCAGACACTGTTGTAAGTTCTGATAACTTACTCAGACACTGTGTTGTGTGCCCCGATAACCTACCCAGACACTGTGTTGTGTGTAGTGATAATTTATTCAGGCACTGTATTCTAAATTCCGATAACTTACTCAGACACAGTGTTGTGTGCTCTGATAACTTACTCAGACACTGTGTTGTGTGTACTGATAAGTTACTCACACATTGTACTGTGTGCCCTGATACCTTACTCATACACTGTATTGTGTGTACTGATACTTATGTGGTATACTGTGGTATATACTGGTAACTTGTTCAGACGCTACGTCGTGTGCGTCTCAGCCCCAGCCACCCCGAGCTTCAAAGTCATGTTTACCACTGATATCGGTGACAAACACGATTCATATCACTTCAGTGTAAGACAACACAAATGCTATTTCTGAGGTTACATTTGTGACTGTAATCCTGTAGCACGGAAACACACTGCTGGTGACATTAGCAAGGTAACTGCTTTGCAAAACTCTTGTAAATAATGTGTGCAAATAGCAATCAGCCGCGAGGTGTGGGACTCTTCCGTGGTGTATGTATCTCACTGAAGCACTCTAGCAATTACCTAACTGTTATTCAAGAATATGGTAACATAAATATTCGGTGATTCGTGGACAGTGAGGTGGCCAGGTGGGTAAAGCGTTGGCTCATCATACTGAAGACCTGAGTTCGAATCCCCACATGGGTAAAATGTGTGATGTCTTTTTCTGATGTCCTGATGTCGCTGGAATATTGCTAAAAGCATATTCAGTCAGTCGGACAGACATTTGTGTAAAGGGAGTGTTGAGACGTAGGGTCGTTGACAGGGTACCCATCGATACTGTGTCCCATGCACCATGTATGACGGCTTGTCCAGACATACAGCACAACATAGGTAGCACACTCCCGTAACATCCGAGGCGGAAACGTCACGCCCACGACGCACACAGGTGACACTGAAAACTTCGCAGCATGCTGCCGTCATGAAATTAATACATATCCTGAAAGATGCACAAAAAACAAGCGACGGTTGTGGGTGAAATAATAATCGTCAAGCGAGTGGTTCGTTTCTAATTTTTGTTCCCTACTGTTGCCTATAAAGCTGTGATTTACTATTCACTAGTTTGAAGATTAACGTAGTGCCTTGTGTCTCACAGGCCATTTGGCCAGATGTTAAATTACATTTTACGGAGTGTTTTAAATTATCTATATGTGTAATATTTGTGACACACAAATAAAATATCTTTCTCTTCTGTGATGGAGGTAGTCCCGTAACTTAGCCTTTTATGTCGAGCTAAGATCCTTTGACTTTTGATGTTGCAACAACACGTAGTTTTAAGGGATTAAGTCACTGACATTCTATAAAACGTGAAATGTATTCATTCAGGAAACGAAATATGGCATGTGTACCATAGTGCGAGTGAATTTCACTCAATGACTTTGATGCTGATTGCTTGTGAGTTTTCAGTTTCTCACATAAACTTGCATACTATAAGAATGTTTGAAATAGCAGTTTTCAGTTTCTCACATAAACTTGCATACTATAAGAATGTTTGAAATAGCAGTTTTCAGTTTCTCACATAAACTTGCATACTATAAGAATGTTTGAAATAGCAGTTTTCAGTTTCTCACATAAACTTGCATACTATAAGAATGTTTGAAATAGCAGTTTTCAGTTTCTCACATAAACTTGCATACTATAAGAATGTTTGAAATAGCAGTTTTCATCATCATGTCCACAACTGCTGTTATGGCAAATAAAAAGTTAGACTACTTCTTGTGGTGGGAGATACCTATACGCACATGGCATACATTCATCGTGAACATGAGGAAAAGGGAAGAATGAATCTCCCAGAAAGAATGCAGATCAAGAGTCTCAACAGTGAACGATATAATTTCAAAAATACCTAGAGACCACAACTACAGACCAGTACACAACGAATGAAGGTAAATCTGTTCGACTTTATAACATGTAATATAATCCATAACTAAAGATTGCTTTAATACATATGAATACAACTGATAATTTAATGGATAATTTGTGTGTGTATCAAAATAAAACCATTGGTTATATTTTTCAGGCGAAAGACACTCTTCAGCTAAATTGCCTTGGGTGCCAGAAAGACATGTAAGATTAAGGTCACGATTTATCTCTCATTTCAGATTTGTCATAGTGATGGCAGGTGAAATCTACCCCAGAGAAAAACTGAAGCCATGCTATTTACTAAATGTCATATTTCCAGTCCCAAATTTCCCCTATATATGAATGCTTTTAGAAGATCAGAATTCAACAGCCGTGAACACGTAGGTAAAACTTTTCAAAATGACGGCAATTGGCATGATCGTTATCACTGACTAATATCGTTAAAAATGTCAGCCCTCTTATAAATTGCTTAAATATCGCCTCAAGCGCGTCACACTCTTCATCATGTATAAATCATTCATACTTCCTGTATTTGATTACTGCGATCACATTTGGGATAACTACAAACTAACGATCTAAACTACTGGAAACTTTACATCTGGACGCTCTCCGAACTATCCGTGGCGCGGTAAGACGCACGAGCCACGAACATGTATACCGAGAAACTGGACTCAGTTCATTGACCGAAAGAAGATACTTTCCTGTGTATATGTTGTGGAATGATCAATGGACTGGCTCCACAATACGTATCCCTCTGTGTTCCCCCGAACATTTCAGAACTGACTACTTATGAATTATGTAATTCTAGTAACATACGGACACATAATGGGTAGATCCACATCTTACAGTACTTCTATTCTACCTTCTGTTATCCAAATCTTGAACTCCCTCGCTAGTGCTACCCGAGACACCCCCACAGTTGCGCAGTTCAAACTTATCATTTAACAAGGATAGGCCTCTGAGTCCAAATTTGAAAATGTATTCTAACTTCGGATTACGCCATTTTCAAATAATACTATGCAAAACTCCGTCTTGGGTGTACTTGAACTCACATGTTGTTGACAGGCAGTTACCTGAAACCCCTCCTGTCCTTGTGGCCATTCCACAGAGGATCCATTGCATTATTTCCTGGTGTGTCCTCGGTATAATCACTTAAGACAAAGCAAATACTTTGACGCCAGATGATTTGGTATCAAACCTGTTCTGTAAAGTGATAGCCTATTTAATGACATTGGTAATGTCAAGGTAATAATCTAGCAACATCAGTCTATAATTATATTCAAGACACAAATCGATTCACTAAATATAACGTCTAATACCGATATTTAACAACCTTAATAAAGACTTACTATTATTCATCAGTCTAAGACACTTCACTTGGTAGCCCTCATCAATCTGGATGTGTTCCGTTTTGTTTAATCAGCGTGTGAAGTCTGAGTGTGTATGTTCAATGTATGTGTGGAGAGGCATCACTTTAATCAATTTTGCCCGTTTGCCTATCCGCCAAAACCTTATCCTTTGTAAAATATACAAATTTGTCATCAGAGGAAAATACATAATGTTTAAACCAAGATTAATGTCACAAGACCCATTTGGTTATATATTGGTAAAGTACTTACGCTGTAAGACATTTGCAATTCAAAAGAACCTTCAATAATATTGCTGTTAATATTTAGGTAGAAGAGGCCTGGCTGGATGTCTTGGCCTCAACATTAGAGAGTGATTTAGGTGGGTGACTGGTGGGGGACCTGGTCCTAGGCAGTCGGTACCATTTCAACTCTTAGAAACCCATCCTCATACGGTGTAACCCATGCGCGCTCATTAAACGAATTATTAATCTTTGTGATAGAATTTAGAATAAACTGGACTTGAATTATGGTTCTAGATTTCTAAATTTGTTCACCGTCGCTCCAGATTCGACTGCAGTAACAGGCGACATGTATCAGAAACCCGGGCTGCACATGTGGGCACCACATTTGTTGTTACAACTCATTTTTCTTCTATATCCCCAAAAAGTACAAATATTTGGAGCAACGACTGGGCCCCCTTGAAGTTCAAACTTGCAAGAAACAACCTGATGTTGTGTTACGGTTAAGAATTTATGATGTAAGAAATCCCCTTGTGAACCAGCAAAACAGAACAAAGGTAAGTCATAAACGTTCAAATTATGTATTATTATGCAACGAGAGCAAGGTATACAAAGTCAATTTCACGATGCTGATTACAAATGCAATTCAAGAGAGACAAAATCTAAGTCAGTGGGTCACAAAATACAATATAGCAAAGTCACCAAAGTCTTAGTGCTAGAGAGAATCAACTATGCAGAATGTAAACACAGCGATCGGTCTGACAGCAGATAATGTAGATTCAGGCGTTGGCGGGTTTTGATGATCAAGCGTTGGCAGTGATGTATCCTCCAGTTAATATGAATTAGTGTCGCCCTCAACACGCCAACCAGGCTTTACATATATGACTGTCTATCTATCTATCTATCTATCTATCTATCTATCTATCTATCTATCTATCTATCTATCTATCTATCTATCTGTCTGTCTGTCTGTCTATCTATCTCTCTCTCTCTCTCTCTCTCTGTGTGTGTGTGTGTGTGTGTATTTCCCGAACGTTCGGGCACAAACGACAATAGTCAACACTGTAGAATATCCTCGAATAAGGCTCCCAGAAGTGAACACATAGCAAACTAGGAGCAGATGAATTCCAGAAAACCAGAATCCTTAAAGTGTTGACCAACTGTTAAAACGAAATGCGACCCATCATAATTATTATTCAAAACACTATATGTTGTGACCCAATAATAATTATTACTTAATTAATAACAAAGGTATACAGAAAATACATACTCGTAACAGTTGATACAGTGCCTAAACAATGCGTCCTTCTCTGTGAAGTTCTTAAGATCGTGAAGTTTGGTTCGATTATATTCTAGTGGCTATAACATTGTACGTAAAACATGTAAAATTCTATTATTTATTGTATGTTATTTTACTTAAAGACATATATCAACTTTATTTACATGTGTTATTTATCGGGCAGAGAATAGAAATTACTGCCCCAATGAAAGCACAAAAAGATATTTTCCGGTTAACATTTTAACATTAACTGTTCCTTTTGTAAAAACATGGACCGTCCATTGTTTGAAATTAGTCAACCCAAACGACATGTCCCTCCAAACCAACCAGTGTGTTTTTACACCATTTCAAAGTTCGCAGTTACGGGACATAACTGAAAAAGACAGACAGTAAATTCAGGATTTCGAGACAGTCAATCATGTAACACTGAGGTAAACAAACAGGTTGAATGTTAACAAACAGGTTATATCTGAGGCAATTAGTGATGCGGCATTGATGTAAACAAAGAGATTGAAGTTTAACAAACAACAAATTACATTTGAGGCAGTTAATGATGTGAGAAAAAGCATCAAGGGTATAGTGTTGCTGTTGTCGCTCCAGTTAATGGAACCAGTGATAATGCAGTCGAGACAACCAGTTCTACTAAAAACAGATGTTGTTGATGTTTCAGAGGTTAACCTTGGATACTGAAATAGTCAAGCAGTCAACGATGTTGATGTAGTAGAGGTAGTCTGTGATGATGGCGACAAAACAAGCAATGATGCTGATCAATGAGTGAGTGAGTTTAATATTGCGCCACACTCAGCAATATTCCAGCAATACGGTGAAGCTTTGTAAATAATCAGATCTACATCAGACATCTCAACATCGACCTACATCAACCCAGACAACGAACCTTACCAGCCAATCCCGTTAGTCGCCTCTTACGACAAACATGGGTTGCTAAAGATCATTTCTAACCCAAACCTTCACGGGTCGGTGTAGTGGAAAAAACCCGTGAGAATGAAAGTCAAAACCGTCAACAATGTTGATATAGGCATCCAGTTGATCAGTCGACTGTTCAGTCTCTTCTGTTTCAAAGGTTTGAGCAACTAAAGCCATTCATAATACATCTGAACGTCTTTCGGAATACCTCGTGTTATCTAACCTTTTCGAGGTTGCATGATAACAAAAAATCATTCTGACCGTCTCGTTACCAATCTGGCGAGCACACTCTGATTGGTAGGATGAAAGCTTGGTCTGACGTTACCCGTAGTGTGACGCTGTCAGATCTTTGTCTTGTGGAAGCGAGAAACTATGGTCTGATTCTAATAACATCATCGTGATAGCCAGTGATGTTATAATCGAGGCAGCCACTTCGCGGTAGACCAGTAAGAAAACAAGGGTTTAATAAAACGCCATTAAAGTGTCCTGCTCGGAGCAAAAACACCCTGCCTATCTGGTGAAGAAACAGCGAATTTCCGGAAGTTATTTAATGCACTCTTATCCGGCTGCTGCTGTGGGCATCTGTCTCGTCCAAAACACAACGTCCACCAAACTACTTTGTCCATTGGCAACAGCGGCGGGAAATAAACTTACGTATTTTTTCAAGGTTTTGAAGAGAGCTAAGTGACATCAAAATGTCCATCCGGCAAAAAACACCCACGCTATGCAGTTTGACTGTATGTGTTCTGTAGTTCGATAGGTGGGTGAAAGGTCCATGTCTCCCTACCGTATCCCAACGAAAAATACAGGTACTTGTTGCTACCCTGCCTCACGAACCTTGGGTCATTAATGAAAGGTTTGTCGCCTGAGTCCGGCATTAGACCCGGAACAAGCAAACATCCACAAACAAACAGCCACATGAACACTGTACCACTGCCTACGCAACCTAGCTTTTCCCTCACACATACACATTCAGTTTACGTATTTTTATGTGTATATATATATACATATATATATGTGTGTGTGTGTGTGTGTGTGTGTGTGTGTATATATATATATAAACATATATGTATATATATATATATAAATATATATACTGTTTACGGCTCAGCGAAGATAATGGTTACTTGATTTCTTCCTTCTCATTTCATTTGATCTTTCAGAAATCAGCTCTAGTCTAAAATAGACGATGTAACTATTTGTTTGCAGCATTGTTCGGCTATGATGTCAGATTATGACGCACGGTGCGCTCCAATATAAATTGTATTTGACATTTTGTGACTGTCAGGATCACCCGAACCCTTCTTGCTGCAAAGTTATATGCTTAAACCTTAGTGATAATAGACTGATAATAATATGTAAATATTAATGAAAATTCCGCGACATATGGAGCTCAGAGATGCAGTGCAACCTCTTATTTCCGTAGGACGCAAAGACATTATGTTCACAGTTTTCTTTCCCGTTTCAGATTCATCTATCACAAATATGCCCTAATCTGTTGTGTGACTGGTGATTATGTCATCATGGTCGACGGTACTTCCTACATACTTACCACACCCCGATAACCCATCAATATCCTGACGCTTAACGTCGTTTGTTTTAGAGGCCAACACAAGTCCCTGAGTTATATCCGGGGTCTGTCATGATGGATGAAGGGAGATAACCCGATTAACTCGGGAAAGGACAGCTGATGGCTGCGCGTCAATCGTCGCCCACAGCTGGATGTTAACCAGACATTGACAACATGAAATATACATTAGAGGACCGCACTATGACAGTGATAAATGGTGTCATCTGTTTCCACCTTTGATATCAAGTGAATTGATTCATCACACCGGGAGCAAGGACAGCGTCTTGAAAGTCAGTCCCATTTGTCGTACTGCCAGGGTTTCTTGAAGATCGTTCCAAAGCTATTGCCACTGTGATAGTGTGTCTTCTAACACCGACGCCGTTAATCGTTGCTCATGACTTCACTCACTGGATTATCTGTTTCAGACTCAAGAATTTACAGAGCTACATTTTTACAGATAAGGCTGGAACACTCTAGAGGGACGTACGTCAGTGCCTGATCTGTGCGATATTCCTGGGGCGTAGAGGGTAGCAGGTGACAGCGTGCAACGTGACTCATATGACACGCCTAGGGCGTGAAGGGTAGCATGTAACTGCCTGTACCTGCCTGTAACGAGATGTATGTGACACGCCTAGGGCGTGGAGAGTAGGATGTGACTGCATTCAATGTGATGTATGTGACACGCCTAGGGCGTGGAGAGTAGGATGTGACTGCATTCAATGTGATGTATGTGACACGCCTAGGGCGTGGAGAGTAGGATGTGACTGCCTCTAACGTGATGTATGTGACACGCCTAGGGCGTGGAGAGTAGGATGTGACTGCATTCAATGTGATGTATGTGACACGCCTAGGGCGTGGAGAGTAGGATGTGACTGCATTCAATGTGATGTATGTGACACGCCTAAGGCGTGGAGAGTAGGATGTGACTGCCTCTAACGTGATGTATGTGACACGCCTAGGGCGTGGAGAGTAGGATGTGACTGCCTCTAACGTGATGTATGTGACACGCCTAGGGCGTGGAGAGTAGGATGTGACTGCATTCAATGTGATGTATGTGACACGCCTAAGGCGTGGAGAGTAGGATGTGACTGCCTCTAACGTGATGTATGTGACACGCCTAGGGCGTGGAGAGTAGGATGTGACTGCCTCTAACGTGATGTATGTGACACGCCTAGGGCGTGGAGAGTAGGATGTGACTGCATTCAGTGTGATGTGTGTGACATGTCCGGGATTTTTTTCACAAAGCTCTTGCAGCGGTACTATTGTCGTAAGTCAATGTTAAGCACAAGGTGTAGAGCGTATAAGGCGTAGACTGCCTGCAACATGATGTGACACTCGTGTAATACCTGACATCAGTGCTGTCGTCACGGCATTGTTGCAGCGTTGTCATGGGTAGTTCATATTCGAATTTGAACCAGTCGGACTTGTGGCACATACGAGCAACGATCGGCCCTACTGGTGCATGACAGCTAAGCAGAACATAGGCGCCGTCTTCGAAGAGAGTGATCGTTATACATAACTCTTTTTGCGTCCATCAATACTATAAACTTCAAAGAGTGTTTTTGCCTCTGGTATTCTTTCTGGTGTATGTTTTGGGACCGTATTTATCAAACAACTTAGTCTTGCACGATAAAATATTTTAGCATCAAACGCGTGCTATCGTCTTTGAAATTACAGTGAATCGTGGGTGAAGGGATGTGTATTGTCCTTTCTGTAGTTATCATAGATAGGGGACAGGACAAGGGTCACAAGTGCATTTTATAATTATGCCACATGTCGGTTTTAATCTATAGCTACTTAAGTTTCAAAGTTTAAAAATTTCTCTGCCACGAAGAAGATCTTGTATATGAACCATAGGGGCAAATTATTGGCATTCGTAACTCTGACATGTCCTATAAAGCAACTTGTCGTGACACTACACGGTTGTCAGTCCTTTGTTCAGAACATACAGGCTTCCCCCAAGCCGAAACATACAGCTACCGGGTCTGCCGAACCCTTTTCCAGATGTACATTAGTATTCACCTGAGAATGTACTTCATAAACTACAACCAAGCCACAATGTGTGATTACCTTTAAGTCACATTACAGTCATTTGTTATGGGGGACCTAGTTTTCGCCTTCGAGTTTTGTACGGTTGCACACATGTGGAGTTGATAATTTGTAAAACGATACTCAGTAGGAACAGAGACTCACGGAACATATTTTGTGAACTTGTTACCGGCATTTGAGACAGATTAACCCTAAGATTATCATAAGGGACCTCTTTAATGAAAGATCACTTTAGGACACATTGAATGCTCGAGATTCAGCTGAAAACGGTTAAGCGGGAATATAGAGTGATCTGTACTCCAGTTTTCAGCCTTCGATATAAGAGGACGTCTTCATACTCGGGCCTGGACCAACTACACCACAGGAACAAGGGTTTGATTCGATGCGAACCCACAATTTTTAAGTAAGAGATATCTTTAATTTTGTCCTACACGAAACTGCAGTTCATACTGATAATAAATATTCGCAAAAACATACGCCAAATATCCTTCATTTCATTTCATGACACGAGGTTCGCGTGCATCAGCGAATCATATGCATACATCCGAGTTAAAGGCAAATGCAACAAATGTAATACAAGGAACCTCTCGTCATTACTCTTTCTTCCATTCTCGCAATGTTCGGACACAGTTGTCTGCTGTACCGGAAATCCCTGCCCTGAGTTGCGTCCCTTGGAATCTCACACAACATTTCGTTGTTTTTCTGTTCCATGCCAGTGGTATATGTAAAAGTATCTGATTTCCATTGTTTCTGGTTTTCTTCACACACTGACCTCACATACTGTGATATATCTGAGATGCTGCAACAAACTCAATTTATTTAATAAAACTCTCTCGGCATCCCAGTCACATTCCCATTCTCCCGCGAGGATGAGGTCAGTACCTGGCATAGCAAATCAACGAAACAACGAATTGCGGCACATTAGATCAATGTGCTACAATCAGGGCTCCAGGGAACATATCTACGTATATTTGACTGAGAGCGACTCCGAGAGATGAAGCGAAGCTGTGCGGGCTAACATAGGTCCCCTGAGAGATGCTTGTTCAGATTAACCATAATTAACTCCCACCGTCTACATAATAGTAAGGTTCGACAAGTTAATTTACACCTAATTTTGATGCAGCGCTGACTTGATAACGTGACTAAATGAACCCTCAATAACATTCGACCTGTGTTATAATACCTTCCCCCTGGCTTTCTGCTCTCAGATTCCGTCTTGCGGGCAATAAGTGGACCTGAAGTATTCTGCGAGGTCAGAAATGAATATACCTTGTTTTATTCATTTAAGCAATCTGGGCCCCATTCGCAAAATTAGCCATACACGAACAGAAAGCCAGCAATTTACTTGGTAAGAGGTGTAGATATTATTCTGTTCAGCTCCACACAAGTCAACTGGTCATCTCGCACGGGGCAGAAGCGCCTCCGTAGGGAACAGCAATCAACATAACTGTCAGTTGTCTCCCATGAGACACAGAGAGATTTGACTTCTTTGGTTGCTTCTGCAGTCTCGTTTATTTCTTTTGTGTGCTTCGTAAAGTGAATGTAAGACCCACGAAGGATGGCTGGAGTGCTTACCAGCCCAAGAGGATAATATATGAGTCTTATGTTCACGCAGTACTGACAGCGTCAGGAGTGTTGCCCAGATCTAGGTGAGAGTATTTGGTCAGGGGCAGACATTCATGCTGCTTGAACGCCTGCGTTTTTTTCTGTCATCTGATTTTGTGGATGATTGTGTATGATGCTGCATCCTTGGATTCAATTTTCATATTGCATAACAACTGCAAAGCCACACCTTGTAAATTACTTCTAACTCTAGGTGGGCATTAAAAACCGAGATCACTGAGGTGAAAATATCACAACCACCTCATTGTTAATTGAGCTCACAATCACCTCATTGTTAAATGACTTCACAACATGAAAGGAAAAACATGGCCCTTCCTGTTGTGTTCTGTATCCGTTTGCCATTTCAGCAGATTTACATTTTGACAATTCTTCTTGATTGTTAAGAGCGTGTCCGATGATTTGTTCGTCGATGTTACAAGACAGGAGACCCTTTTACGCCTTTATCCTTTCACACCGAATGAGGCTAGGTCTTTCGGTATCTTAACCCCGATGATAAGTTTCACTTAACAAGGTGACCTCTTCCGAAATCATGCTTACGATGGTGATACAACCAAACTGCTGTTTAAGGCAATAGTTTGCATTCCGGAATGGACTGACACGTTCTCAGAAACGATTTAAATCCATTTGTCTTCATCTGTCTTCAACTCTCACTGAAGTGCCATCAGTGGAATGCACGTGTGAAATATTTTTGCTTGTTTTCTTTCCTCATTGGTCACTAATCCCGTGACACCTCGGTAAGATTCTTATAACCAGTTGGTGAACAGGTAGCTAAATGTTACGGTAACCTTATTTTATTGCTTTTGATTACGTTGAGTCAAACTTGCGTAATATGAGGGAAACTTTATTCCAGCAACTTTTCGAAAACAACCCACCAAACGTCTTAAGTCGAAAACACATTTCTACTTTAATACATATTGAACAACATAAGCTAGGATTATGAATATTTTGGGGGATACTAAATGTGAAATCGTGAGCTAAGTCTTCATAACAGAATCTGCCCCAGAATACAAATTGAATCCAATATTTCGATTTCTAAGTCAGGTAACAGAAGTCAAGCTGCTAAATTAGACCTTGGCTGGATATCCAGGGGCGAAATACAATGGTCATAATCAGTGTCCCAAATAGTTTCCAAGGTTTGCAAGCCAGTCGGGCTAGCTATGTCTGAGAGTTCCTAACCCACAAAATAATTCACTACCTCGAAATTTGAACATAGACATAAGTATCATCATTAAACTGCTAAGATAATCAACATTTTTATCAGGCCATAATCGTGTATGATTTAAAAGTGTATTATAACTAAAAAGGTCAGTGAAATATTTGCTAAGGAATAGGAAAAAACAATCGCGTTACCACTTAAAATTATTTCTTAAATCAAATTTTGCATCTATTTACATCAAAATCCATATTTATTTGATCAAAGTGAACATTTTTTTAAAGATACCAAATTATTCATCCAAGTCCAAATAATTTTGCATCAAAATCAACATTTTTATCAAAGTTAAGGTTTTGAAAGAAACCAAATTATTCATCAACGTTTACATAATTTATACCAAAATGACTGTGGAGATTTACTGACCCGACTGAATTTTTACTAGACACGAGCTAGGGAACCAGTGGCTATTTCGCACGTTGGTCATAATGTAATGTATTCTATGTGTGCACTTGTTCCCTTATATAGTCTTGCTCCCTTCTATTATGTTCCACACCATGCAGGATTGGTTCATGCAATTTTAGAAGATTCCAGCTTCACTCAACAAGTATCGAAATTTTGTAACCTACCCACCACGGTTAACATTACATGGAAATACACCCTCGGCCTGCAGAGGACACTGTCATGAAAAATTGTGAAACAATGCAATACAACCCACAGGCGTAGGAAGTGCGGTACCAGCATAATACCCCTGACACACACAGGCAGACACACACAGACAGACACGCAGACACAGGCACACAGGCACACACAGGCACACACAGACACACAGACACACACACACACACACACACACACACACACACACACACACACAAAATGCTTCCCATTCGTTAAAGTGGGGTGACATTGGTCTGTCGTAACATCGCTGAACGGTTAACAAGCTTCTTTCATTTTGAAATATATATGAGAAAATTCAAAGCTTGTGTATTATGACCAACGCCACGACAGTGATTAAATACACCCGGAGTTCGTTTGTTTCCAGTGCTGCGATTTTGGACAATGAATGGAAGCGAAAGTACAGAGTCCTTTGGAAGACCGCATGCCTTCGAAGCAGTAATGTCACTATAAATGATCACGATACGATCATATCCTCAGTGTGTTAATATACTTTCTATAATCACAGAACTTTTGCCATTTTACACCAGCTGGAAGTAAGTTATCGTGAAATTTACTCATGAATTGTTCGGGAGTTAGAGTGGACGGGACGATAGTTAAAAACAATTCACAAAAGGATTATTGAAAGGTAAGAAAAACTGGATGGGATTGACTTCTGACTGAAGTCTCGTTTTCAGATTTCAACAAATACTAGTATCAATTTACAACATATTTACCAGATACATATACTGCAGAGGTTAAAACGTGATGTCCCACTTCATCTGTCCCCAGTGAAGTGATATGGAGGTGGTTACTGTTTATGGCGTGCTTTCTCGCAAGAAATGATGTATGGGCTTGAACGCAATGCCACCGATTTCAGACTGAGGGTTGTTGCGACTCTTGTCTTCAGTGAACAGAAGTATCTATATAATGGGCATCGAGGGCGCTTATGGAGCATGTATGAGCAGTACTCTAACCCTCGGTGAATCCCCACTAATTACATCCTGCGTTGTCTCAACAGCGAAAGATGAAAGGATGCAGCATGGGAAGATAATCTTAAAAACTACAAAATGACAGTACTCTTTTGTGCATATGTATGTCTTGCCTACTTTGCTTAATGAGCCCGTTCCGTACATCTAACCACAGGTTCTGAATGTTGCCATCAATAGATCTACTCTTTGTCTGATGACATGCCCAACGATAATGCCGGACCAGAGTATAATTTGAAGCCTGTCAGTGTTCAGAGTGTATGAGTAGATCATTAATGTCATTAGCGCTAATTTCACACGTGATTCAGTGACCACTGCCCACTACGCCCATTGAAATGCTTGTTTCCCCCCCTCCATCCCCCTCCATCCCCCCCCCCCCACCCACACACCCACACACACACTCACGCACGTTTTGTTTTTCAGAAAAAGGCTGTTCCTACGCCTATCCAGTTGTAACGCTGTTCAACAGTATATTGCACTGCTATCGCATATTGAAACCAACGCCACGAATAGCAAGGCGGTTGTTATTGCGGCCTTAAACAAAAACTACAGTTAACCCTGCGTAACAGTTATGTTAATGTTTATAACATTCCACAAAATACAACTTAAAACATGTAGTAATTACTTGTTACGAGTTTGCACTGAATATTGTATACTTCTCACAAAGGAAAAATCCCAAGTCATATGCTAATGACGTATGTGGTGTTCCAGTTTAACTCAACATGATTTCCAGTATATACATAAAATCGTAACTTGTCGTTAATTCAAAGTGAAACAGTATAAGAATGTCACTGTGAGAGGATGACGCAAACTGTGTGTATATTTAGAACGATTAAAACGGAGTGCTTGATTTATGTGCGAGGAGACAGCTGTTGGTTCAGAAGTAATGTGCAATATAGGAATTAATGATAAATATATTTTCTGTTGCACATGTGTTTCATCAATCAATGTACAGTAAACATAAAATAAAGTCCTTTCGATGGTCATAAACCTAACAATTATTATTCCTTTGAATCATAACCACGTAAATAAATACATTACTTTCAAATGCTGATGATAATTGTTCGCCTAACCTATCCTAAAGTTATAACCCGCTACTAGCACATGGACAGGTCACATGCTCATCGGCAAAATTCGGGAATGCATAGTGGAAATCCAAATAGAGAATTCATGGTTTTCATCGGAAGTGAAACGAAACAGATGCGTCATCATCAACTACATAATTATACGGTGAGCGAGTGAGTGAGTGAGTGGCGGTTTTATGTTGTTTCTACTTCAGTTGTGGCGGAGAGGCCATACATTGGCATTGCATGCATGTTGGAATCGGCCTTCGGCGGCACGAGGAGACTATATGACTAACCAGACGGCAACCATACAGCCGCCATCAGATTCAAACACATCAGTTTTGTCATGTATTACATGACATCTAATCTCCTGACGATGAAGAAAAAACTGCATTATATCAGTCTCTCTCTCTCTCTCACTCTCTCTCTCTCACACACACACATGCACACATACTCTCTCTCCGTCACACACACGCTCACACACACGCTAACACTAACACACACACACACTCTCTCTATCTCTCTATCTCTCTCTCTCTCTCTCTCTCTCACTCTCTCTCTCTCTCACACACACACACACCGCCCGAAAAAAAGAATCCCTGGATCCGCCCATTCATGTTATGCACAAATCACAAACCAATGGCGGAAGGATATCTCCGTTTTAATTCAGTATCAATTCAGTTATGCCGCTGAACACTGGCTAGTGTGTAATGTAATCAAAACAACGATCTGGGGAGACTGATGCCGTATATCCTTTCCTGAACACATGCTGCAATGACCACAGCGGGTGATCTAATCTCTATCGGAATACCGCAGGACCTGAAGGCCTCGCTTTTGTTCGGCAGATATGTTTCGTCAAGGCCTGTAATCTTGTTGTCTCTTGCCTACTCCCGACTTCATTAATCACAACTCAGTGGTCTTGAATTCAAGTCACTCCTACAATGTAACATATGTCATATTTGGGATTTCACTTTCTTAGTAAAGTACAAATTCTAGTACTTTTTTTTCGGTTGAGTCCCATCCGGGATTCGAACCCGCACCCTCAGAGTCAGGCACCTAATCGCCAGCACACAAAGTCAGCCGCCTAGTCCGCTCAGCCACCGCGACTTCCACAAAAAATGAAAGTCGGACAACTGGTAGTCTAGACTGCGTACTTTGTGTACCCCTCTGATGAGTGTAAATTGGCACGGCTCCCACGGCCGAAAGCTATGATTACACGATGGGACTCAACCGAAAAAAAAGTACTAGAATTTGTACTTTCCTGATAAAGTGAAATCCCAAATATGACATATGTTACATTTGACCACTTTCTAAATGGCATCGTGTAATCGTAATCACACTCCTACAATGACTATTACGACCACCAGTTACTAAGCAGCTTTGCTGAGGATCAGGATTTTAAGACAGCAACTATCATTCAATAAGCAATGGCTGACGTATAAGTATTCCGTTACACACAGACTGGATAACTCCTACTGTGGCCGTAACTCCAAAATGAGAGTAACACCCGTATAACCATTCATATCTATATCACAATAATAATTATAGTATTCACGAGCTTCACGTGCAGTGCGTGAATCCGCCACCTTGAAAGCTGATATCAAGTTTCAGTAGAGTGTTGTTATAACTCGATAACTACTAGGAAAAATAATTGATTTCGATATAACCAAATACGAGGCACATTCGAGACAACTGCTCGTAGACTTATTGATGCACGGATGAACTCTACCTTGGTCGCCAAGATGTAATCCCACAGAAAGGTGTTTGGCACATTATGGGTCGCAGAATGCTGCAGTGACATTATCAGTACCAGGTAACTCTCGATATACTGGTATATTCCCACCATTAAGATGAAACGCAGTACTTTAACGTTAAAATTGCTAGAAAGGTTAGGGATTTCATTGCAGTTGGGTGAGGTTACACAAGATATTGGCCTTGTGCTATGTTATTGATATCTAGGTGATTTCTTGAAAATTGTTTGCCAAAATCTTTAAGATGACCACACTTGTAATTATCAGTACCACATGAACTTAAGTGTTTCGCCCTTTTAGCGTTTATAAGGGTCATTCGCTTATTCCTTTACGGCCAATTTATCCCCATTTATCAAACTGAGATTTGGATCAGTTCCTTTGCTATGATTATGGTCACAATGATACAATGAAAATTTCGGATGTTGTGATATATAATTAGTTTCCATGTGTATTCTTTCATAACCTTCACTCTACACGGGACTCGTCAAGACCCAGCTAGTAATTGTTCTTCAGCGTTCCTAATGCTGACAGTGTTGAAGCTTGTCTCGTATTCCATTGTCATGTCGGTGCCCATGTTCTCAATTAGGTGACCGTCTGCTCCAGACTCAACCACTTAGAGACCGCCTTCATACAACGAATCTGTCTATCTAGCTATCTGTATATCTGTCTATCTTTCTATGTATCTATCTATACATCTGTCCATCCATCCATCTACACATCCATCCATTAAATATCATTGTTACCATCGAAGGATAGACAGGCAGATAGATGATAAACACATACATACGTACGTACGTACGTACGTACGTACGTACATACATACATACATACATACATACATACATACATACATACATACATACATACATACATACATACATACATACATACATACATACATACATACATACATACATACATACATACATACATACATACATACATAGAAGAAACGTTGTTGTTTGTTTCATTGCTGAACGTAAATCACAAATCGTCTTTGTTGCTTGTATGGGCGTTTGAATAAGAACAATGATATCTTTTCTTAGTTACCCAATCCCTTTCGTCTCAATGTGAGGCCATTGCAGCATTGCACACATGTAGCAAATGTTATATCTAACGCATGCAGGTCCTTGGGGAAATCTAATCACAGTGCACTGAAGTCAAGCATAATATCACGAGTGAATTTTCAATCGTTTTGTAAAACCATTTGAGTCTTTATGTGATCACTCACACGTTAATATTTGATCAAATACAAACACATATCGACATTAAATGTACTTGATTATTTGACATTGCATCAGCGTTCTGTTCCATTATAAAAGTGTAATTCAAAGCAATTCCAGTTCTACACAAGTTTGAAATACAAACATGTTCAGGCATCTAAACGATTACTGGTTTTAGACAAAAATTGAAAACGTTTCAAAGCGTATTTATCTATCGCACGTCTACCCACACCCACAGATCCTGTACATAACATATTGTCGTATTACCTGATATACTAAGACGGCCCAAGTAATAACATAATTCGAACTCACAGCCTGGGTATTTAAACATATATTTTTGGATTACAAGTTCTTGAAATGCATGGTGTAGTGGATTCATTTCATTCAAGTGATCATCGTTATTGCAAAATTCAAAAAATGTCCCCACCATTCTTCTCTCCCAGTCTAAATTTAAACGCTAGAACACTACAGCCTTCTAGTGGACCTAAACAGAAACAATGGAATATGACTGCAACAGTGTTCTACAATTACTGGTTGAATGGTATGTTGTTATTCCAGTTATATTTGTTTGAAAAGTAACGAGCTTGGACGAGACAATTCGGTGATTAATACAATGAGCATCAATCCGATCCCGTTTATTGCCTCTTATGGCAAGCATGGGTCGCCACAGTTATTAACACTGATTAAGAAGAATAGCGTCCATATTCATCATGTTTCTCTGAATATCCCTTAACCTTTGGAAAAGTGTATTTTTTGTTGACGACGACCCGTTGCATTCCAGCAGATTATAAGTGACTATTAATTTCATATGCTAGTACTATTAAAGAACCTGGTTCTTCATCTCAAATTGAAAATCCCCAGTTCTACATTTACTTAAGAATTGGCTAGTTTTACCTCTAGGGGCTGGAGATATTTCAATATCTATGGTGACATACTAACACGAATGATTTAATTAAAACAAACATATTTGTTAATAAGTAAGGAAGACATTATAAGCTGTGTGACATATTTGTCTTACCGAACACCTCAATGTTAATTTTCAACTTTTTCAAGCACCGGTACAAAATTTGTGTAGCTATCGCTAGATTTTGGTGACAAGAAAACCAGATTTTGTGTTATCTCCCTTCATTAATTTGCATTCGCAAAACATAGGTCATTTCGGTCATCATCCGTAATTAAACGTTATTCGAGATAAAGAATTACTACGACGAAGTACCAAATGAGGTCGGCATTCCCAGCGGGGTACATAGAAGTTACTCGCTTATAAACTGAGTACATAGAAAATAATAGGCGAGCGCTCAGCCTATCAGAAAGCGACATTTATGTGTGAGGTAAGATACCAGATGATATACAACGGTTGAAACCATAGCCCTCATACCCACAAACGTGTGGATCTGAACCTCATGATTCCATTATACATTACCAGCCTACACATAACACCCACTATAGACAATTATTATTGTAAAGCCTGTCAGGAATGATTCAATGAAGTGATTTGATGAAGTCGTAACAAAAACCCACCCTTCACAGGAAATGTTTCAGTAAAGAGGATCGCCTCGCCATATTATTACTAATTACCTCATTACGCCTTTGACGTAACTCCACCGAGCCAATGTTGGCAATATATTGCTGCTACACTACCGCACCATTGAAAAATATGCGAATTTCTGCCGAAATGGTAATCGTTCATTTAACTTTAAATTTTGGCAGAACGAAGAAGAACGATGAAACGAAGGATAAATCCAAACTTTGCCATACGTGATCTTATGACTAGTGAAACCTCTCATCTAAGAACATTTCAGACAATAAGCTAAATATGGACTGGTATATTCCACACCCAAGAAAATGTATGACGACAACGATAATATTCCCATGCCTGTCTCACACTATCATCATAGTTACTTGAATCCTCCTTTGTGTCATCTGTGTAACAATTCCTTATTTGGGGTTCAAATGATACGTACATTTCAAGGGTTCCATCTTAGATTACACGTTTATCTCGTAGCGTACGTAGGCCGGCGAAATACTTTCCGTTTGTGTGGTGTTTGGTACATTTGTTGCTAAACGTGTAGACCGTAGTTATAATGACATCTTTATCATTAGACGTTCAGGAGAATGTATCTGAAATAAAAGCAGACGCCAACTGGTATTCGTATAGCGTAGATGAAATGCGAAATGTTGGACTTCCTAATTGTAAACATCAATGTAAAAATGGGGATAATATAGTTTGACAAGAAGTTGCCATCCTCACTCCCCAACTATTCTCCCTTTTTTCCGCGTCTGCCTCGTTGTTTGATTGGCATTTCAGAAGTTGATAATACAATATAGACCACACTTTGTGAATAGCAACTTTATTTCTTGAGTTTGACATTTCGACACAGATTGTTGTACCGTTGTCCATTCTTGCTTGACAACGGTACAAGTATCAGTGTCGAAACGTTGCACACACGAAATAAAACTTCCATAAAGTGTGTTCTATATTGTTTCGTTATACACATTAATCCGAATTTCTCCACGGATTGTCGAGATCATTGTGAAGCAATGTGAGCAAGACGTTTTACTTTGGTCCCAGGTGCCTGAAATCCATTATTGATTTGAACCAATTACCTTCGAAATTCACTGACTTGCCCACCTAAACTAGAAATAAAGTGAGACCAACTCATCTGTATTTATTTCACATGTTGATCTGTGGCTAAAGATTGAAACTGACAATAACAATAACACTGAAGTGCAAGCTTGCTGACGGCAACTCTTCAACGGTCTCTTTCCCCCTGCCTTTTAGTGGAAACCATTTCCTATGGTTTAAGGTCACAACTGAGCATCCTCTTTCTTCAAGATTTCAAGACCGTTATAAGAAAAACTGCTGAAAAGTTCATCGGGGTTATTCAGTTTGGTTTTGATTGTTGTAAAGGTTTTCAGGCAATGAGACTCATTTGCACCTCTTCCACCTCGTTTTTTTATTAAAATCATAGAATTGCTATACTTTAGAGAAGTCTCACACACGCTGATATGAGCAAGAATTACACTCTGAACTTGATAGTGAAATTCCTTTAACATTAAGGTCGGGATTGAGAGCTTTAGGAGACTACTCAATTATATAACGTTATGATTCTTAGTTTTGGTAATGCGATGAATAATGAAAACATTGTCAAGCAGATTCTAATATGTACAATTTCCTTAAATGCCCTTGAAATTTTCACATCTGCTCCAAATCTACAATACCTAATACAAAATTTTGCCGTGGACCTCTTCTCTCCGACTGTATATTGATACTCTTGTCTGTCCTGCAAAGAACTCGCCCTTAAAAGGATGGTGTCCCTTTGTGTTTGTTTTGTTATATACATATATGAATATACATTACTCATGGTGCCCAGTGCTGCAGGATACGAAGATAATGTTTCACCCTTTTCTGACTCGTCAGTGTCTGGTGAGGCTTTGGCTGATGTGTTGGCTTTCTCGTTTCCAAACGGTTTAACCTGAGCAGATACCTATGGAAATTCAACATTTAAGATATCTTCACTGAGTTCATTCAAAAGGACGTGTATGATCGTGATTAAATCCTGTCTCACAGTGGCTTAATTGATTGTAAAGCACTGACAAAGTCACAAACAATCCTTAAAGGCCCTAAAAATGAATCCATCACAATGCTTCAACGATTACTCGTAGTTCAGTAGAACATATTGACAGGTGATCATCTAAACGTAAAGAAATGTCACTTTTGTCATTAAGGGTGAAGACACCAGAACCAACGCGACCGGACACTGGACACTTAGATAGATCCATTTACTTATTCAGTGAAACCTACGTATATGTTCCGCGGCTCCAACACGGCGATGGACTTAGATTTATTGAAATACATCAAGACACACTGATGCAAGTCCAAGCAAGCGTGGTGATATGGGAAGAACAGTATTGTCACATATGGATCTTGAAAACACTCAACATAGTCGTATTATACGGTTGAAGAAGGGAGGGTGTTTTACACAAAACGACGTGAACTTTAGCTGTCATCTAACTTCGAACAGTCCATGTCTAAGATCAAAAAGTCATTTCGGTCGATGCAGTTTGTAAAGCCTAAGGTGGCTCTGGACGCTCAAAACGTAATATGGGGCGTTTGACTGGACACCTTTCAGTCGTCCTTTGACAATCAAAGTTCCAGCAAAGCTTTCAGAATGTTTTGTGACGGACACATAAAGGACGTGTTAAGTCCCTCAAGTACTGGACAAACCACTGGACAAACTTCTACACAAGATCCTACCGTTTAAGGTCGTTTTAAAGGTCATTTCATGACAGAAAATGTTGATTTAATATGTTGAATTCCATTTAAAGATGCACAAATTTCAGATAGCAAGAAGAAAGTATGCACATGTTTAAATGTTTTAATATGATCTTGGTGACCGACGTGAAAACTTTGTCATGAAGCGTGACAATAAACGTGTAACACAAAACGCATGTACAATGAATCACTGTTGGTCTTAGAGATCCCACGTACACTTATATGCGGACTTTGCTAACAAGGAAAAGTGTAGAACATTGCGTGTTTGATAATAAAGTTATTCCGTCGTTGGTGAGCTTATAGGTGGACAGTACGTTGTAAACGGTTGCAGGTTCACGGAGCTACATACACTGTACAGCGTGGAACAAACGAGCGGGTTATTAGCGAGGATCAGGAAGAACACCAATCATCGGGTTGTGTTGACCGATTTGACGATGGAAGCGGAATAATTAGAAGGATTATTTTGTGCCAACGGTCCATCTCAGCTGCTTGTCATACAGGGGAACGGTACTGCCATACAACATTGTGACCACGTTGTGACCCCTCTCTTTCAGCAGCTCCATGCTCCTGGACTGACGTTCCAACATGAGAACGCTACGTCCCATGCTGCAGTTCTGACGGTGTCGTCATGGTATTCCCGTTCTCTAACCCTGAACCTGATCGACAGTTAGAGTGAGCGGGGACGAATGCGACAGCAAATAAATCAACCCCAGACCTTGAAAGAACATATACAAACACTTAAGCAAGATCTTGACCAACTGCGACGACTTCCGGTTCTCTCGGGTTCTCATGTCCATGAGGTGACGCTGTGTTGCCGTAACATGCGTCATAGGGGAGGTGTTGGGGAGGGAGGTGGTCACACTCGTTGCTGACATCTGATTTATCAGAGCGCAGTTCTCGTTGGGGTAACGGAAATACATGCAAAGTACTGTTTGGCTTGTTACGCGAATGACAGTTGGATGATACATATTTGTGTTCATAAAAAATGACACATAGCTACCTGTGTGTGATTCAGTTCAACAAGTGTCAAGTTTGGTGGAGTATATAATAAATGCAGACAAAGGGGCATTGAGTTCCATTTTCTATGACAGGGTCTAGTAAATTGTAACTGGATAGTTTTGAGTGAACGGTATCAAAGAAGACTGAGATGCGAAGTGGATTTGGAGCCTCCTGATGCCTTCTATTCCCCATAACACACACACACACACACACACACACACACACACACACACACACTAAAGTTATTGCATTTCAACATAGAAGATCGCTAAGATACCGTCGTCAATTGCGTATTATTGGATTTGTGTTTAATAATTTAAATTAACTTGTATCAAGCGTTTAAATAAAAATATGTAAATAATATAAGTGCAACCATTTAGGAGTATTTTCTCAGCGAACGCCGCGCAAATCATTTTAGTATAATACCACAAGCTTATCCCAACCGAAAATATAGAATAATAAATCAACAGCTTTGGTGTTCGATTAATTTAAAAATTGCTTGTAACAGAAGAACATGTAATATTCATCCAACGTAATAATAGGATTGGTACAATCACACTTGCTCACAAGCCAAGCTGCAATAAACATCCCTAATTGCTAGGACTATATGTGACTATGAACGATTTCCAGATTCCTTAAGAGAGATAGATGATCATTTGTTTGACCAATACAGATCCTTGGCGCCTACCAAACGTTTAGTCAGATTTCTGACAGATATCTGAATCATATTCCTAGCAGATGGTAATTCATGCGGGATTGTTATGGGTAACCCATGTTTTTCCGTATTAGAATTGTCCGTATTAGAACGTTTGTGCCATTAGTACAGTGACTAATTCATGCACTCAAACGCAAATAAAATGCATTCCCATTATCCGGGATCTAATGTATTTACTATCAAAGGTAGCAATGTTATTAGATTTTGCAAAACATCCTTTCTGAATTGGTGTCTGGAAAACGAATAAAATACTGGTGATGGTTATAAATATATCGTGTCGTTGAGACACAAGATTTTGTGTACTGACGCTAAAACAGCTGAAAATATTTATTAAAACAGTCATTCTGTTGTCCATTCAAGCAACATAAGATATAATTTGAGGGAACTGTTCACTGGAATGTTTTGGTCTGCGTTTCTGCTCAAAACCAGATATTTAGAAATATTCGTTTGGAAGTAAAGATTAATAGCTGGGAATACTGAAGTTGGACTTTCAGTGAAAGGTTTGAATATTTTATTAATATGTCAAGGAAGTTTTTATTTTTCAAAAGACTTCAACAAGCGAGTGCTGCAGCAATGTTTATTACAGTTGCTCTAACACAGACATATATTCCTCATTGACAAAGAAGGCCAAAGTTTAGAGATAACCACTTTCTGCAATGGCGACAATTTGGTGTAAATAAGTCACACTGGAAATATTTCCGCAATTATAAGAAGAGAGCTTCAATATAAATATCAAATATAGTTGAAATGAAAGGAACGTATCATCGATTGGAGGATAGAGATACAAACTAGTTCATGACATTCAAAAGAATAAAAGATTAGGTCGCGTTAGTGATGTGGAAATCGGCAGTCGATCGCCTCACACTACTGGCTTTTGGTACCCGCATGGAGACTAACTGGATATCCACACCACCCCTACCCCTAAACACATGCACACGCACACACTAACTCACACGACCTCCTCCTCCTCCTCACCCACTTTCGATAACTGAAAGTATAGCCCAAAAGTAATGTTACCATACAACACTAGGCGCTAGGGCAACCTAGTGGTTAAAGCTTTCGCCCGTCACGCCGAAGCCCCAGGATCAATTCCCCTACCTAGGCACAATGTGTGAAGTCCATTTCTGGTGTCCCCGCCATCATATTGTTAGAATAGTGCTAGAAGAGGCGTAAAACCAAACTCACTCACTCAACATACTATAGTAAGTTAAGACGCCTGGCTTGCGTAAAAGTACTGTGGTGATATGGCACATACATACTCAGGAATGTACATAGTAAGGTGAACTAATACCAACAGACGGATACCAATGTCGGCTAAGGACTCAAGATGATGATGCCAATTAAAGTCTGGATTGAATCACTAAGTTGGGATGATTGAATTGCTTGATGAGTTCATAGAAGGCGGATCGGATGAACTAGCCGCAATCTCTGTTGACAGAAAGCTTGAGGCAGTTATTCTGGAATGCTTCTGTGAGTTTTATTTCATGATAAGAAGTTGCTGGGGTGGATCAGGACATTTTTCCAATTCAGGTTGTGATTGGGGCAGTTACTGATACAGTCCGAGATGGCTGATTTACTGTATGATTTCGAGGTTCAAGACTGCGCTCTTTGATTAAAGTTATGACGGAACGGGGTGTATCCAAAGTGTGCAAAGTCCCTAAAGTACGTGTCTGGCGTGTGTGCGTGTGCGTGTGCGCGTGCGTGTGCGTGTGTCCATATATGTACTGTATTCTGCATCCATATGTCATGGACAACTATTTCCGAGCATACATGTCAACGAGACATGATACAAGACTTGCTGGTCTCCTTCTGTTTCTCTCACAGCAAGGCACCTGTAATCCCATGAGTTCAGCCATCATTCAATACTTCTTCGTCTTGCAAAATACATTTTTTGCGTATTGCCGAGAGCTCTCGGTGTTTTTGTCTTACCCAGACACGAAACAGATTGCTGTAAATGGTCTATAATGGACATCGTGTTGTGTTTGCATGTTGGAATTACTCGGTATAATCACCCCATGTCTCCAAGAGGGAGGGACCGCTTATTTAGCTAATCTGTATACATGAACTCCTCTGGGCTTGATGGATGTATGCTGTACTTGTTTGGGAAGACCTCGTTTGTTTAAACGAGGAAGTCATAACATTAATGAACGAATACGTTTTCGGTATATCAAGGATAAAATGGCGCGTTGCTGTTGGACTTCCGTTGAGGTAAAACAGACGCGATGGCGGTGATTAGGCCAGACTGGCTTTCGTTGCTAAGAAGTTGAATTCAACCGCAATGGCTTTGATTAAAGGATGTAAAGCTCCGACAGTCTCACCAGGAAATTAGCGGATTAGCTGATAATATGTCTCTCATTTCTGATGACATGGGGTATGTAAGCCTGTGTAGAGCGGACATGGGACGTGACAATGTCCCACCTAGGATTCCATACATTGAAGAGGTGCGAGGTTCCCATTACATTGAAACTGTGTGGAGAAGGGCAGGAATGGACAGCGTAGAGAAAAAATAGGTACACGTTATTAATACACAGTGTCATTTAGAAAATGACCAAATGTAAATTGTCATATTTGGTGATAGGCGTCCTCACTAAAGTAAAGAGTTTTGTATGTTTGGGCTTGACTACCATCTTGGATTCGAATCCGAACTGTTCGATCGAGCTGCCTGATGTGTGCCTGTGTTTGTGATGGCTTGTATGTTGTCGTCATCTGTGTTACAGAGTTGTTTTGAGGTTCGTGGCTCTTCCAACGGTCAGGTGGCCCATTGAGACTTGTCGAGACGGTGAGATATAATAGCAGATCAATTCAGTCCTTGTCTTGCAATGTTGTGACAAGTAATATTATTGTGGAGCAGTAACTAGTATACATACCATTTGTTAGGATATGTATTGAATATAGCCTGCCAGCCTGGGTTCAAGACGCACCACTACGCGACATTATTAAGTGCGACATATGTCGTCTCTTGCAACAGTGTTGGCTTAACCCCTGGATGCCGAGTTTTTTTCAGGCGCACACGTTCCTAAGGTTTGAAATGTGAACGTTGTGCGAGAATTGAGCTCACGTGGTCCTGAATCTGCGAACGGCTATTAAATTACACAGAAATGTAGAATATTAAATATCCTATACGTTGGTGTAAATATTAATGGGACTACCTCAGCGGTTTGAGAAATAGACGCTGCTAAGTTTTGTCAAACATTTTGTTTTGCGTTAAAAAACAGACAATTTCTCCGCTTTTCATCGTGCGCCGATAAAAGTACTATGCAACGCTTTTAATAATTTGTTATCTTTAGGGAAAGTGTGAGCAAAGAAAAAAGAAAATACAGCCTGATGTCCAAACGACATAAGTGTATATGAAATGGATTTATGAGCTAATGCATAACGTTATACCCTCAACATTAACAATGACCCGCAATAAATGGCAAAAATTGATTTTATCCTATGACGTCACACGTCAACAGAGAGGTCATTCACGTATAGTGATAAGGGGGCATAACACCGCTATGCTTAATATGAGGTCAGTGTAACTCAGATCACATGAAGAGAATATTTGTTTCGGATACGGGCGCTATATTTTCGTTATATTTTGTTTACAGTGAACCAAACTATTCCAATACAAACTTCCCCAGTGTGAGCGGATACCTTTTGGTAGTTTCTCAATTTATAAGAAAAGATGCAATGTACTACATGAGAAAGCAGGCACTCGCGATTTGGATGGCCCTGTCCGATACATGTTAGCTCTTAAGTTCCCACATTCTTCTGTATGTGTAGATGTATTTTGACTAATTTTGCATCATTATTAACGGAGTAACAGTCACACCTTCATATGTAATGAAATGTCTGAAAGTGATACATTTTACTTGATGTCTTAGTGTGTTTTGTGCATTTTGTGACGTCGGATTTGGCGAGATTGGGTTGCTTATTAGAATATGTCTCAACTTATTTCCATTAATTGTATAAAATGTCACGGCTGCTATGTCCGAATTTAACACTCTTTAGACAAAACATAGAATGACTGATTTTACAATTTTTAATAGTGGCCGGAATATATCAACAATTAAACTATTTGGCTGCATATCTTATTGTGAGAAACACGTGCACCTGTTTGGCATCAATTTATCGTATGGAAGTGAAATATAATTGCACAACACCCGCATATAATTGTTTAGGAAAAGATGTTAGGACGGGAAATTTTGCCGCAGAATTCAAAACTGTGAATTATATTTTCGTGCGTGATATATTAGAACTTTATTCGACTTCAAAGTGAGGATTAAAGAGGAAGGACATGTATGTCCCGGTGTCACTCATGGAGGGGCTAAGGCGAGGAAAGGCAATTGAGGTGTCAGACCATAGGCGATAAAATGGACTTGGAGTAAGTAGCCGACATAAATACTGAAGCTATGTGTATGAGTCGGCTGCTGTCATATTTGAATTATCAAGCAGCTGGAAACCTTCAACAATTTATACCAGCAATATATCCAGTTCTTAAACGTTAAGAGTCGTGTGTCTGCTCAATGGGCCCAGGGGCTAATGCGTTAAATATTTCCCTGTCAGTGACCAGCGAACTATGAAACAAGTAGTATCAGCTCAAAAACGACGACTACTTTCAGGGCGTCCCAGATCATCATTAAGAGGAAACATACTGGGAAACATACATCTCTTGCAATTTTAGAAATGTTAAGCTATTTTAGAGTATAAATGTGGGTCCTGTCGTGTCTGGTTTCTTTCACAGCGGGAGTATAGTTGTGGGTCTTGTCGTGTCTGGTTTCTATCACAGCGGGAGTATAGTTGTGGGTCCTGTCGTGTCTGGTTTATATCAGAGCGGGAGTATAAATGTGGGTCTTGTCGTGTCTGGTTTCTTTCACAGCGATAGTATAATTGTGTGTCCTGTCGTGCCTGGTTTTTGTCATAGTTGGAGTATAGTTGTGGGTCCTGTCGTGTCTGGTTTATATCACAGCTGGAGTATAATTGTGTGTCGTGTCGTGTCTGGTTTCTATCACAGCTGGAGTATAGTTGTGGGTCTTGTCGTGTCTGGTTTATATCAGAGCGGGAGTATAAATGTGGGTCTTGTCGTGTCTGGTTTCTTTCACAGCGATAGTATAATTGTGTGTCCTGTCGTGCCTGGTTTTTGTCACAGTTGGAGTATAGTTGTGGGTCCTGTCGTGTCTGGTTTATATCACAGCTGGAGTATAATTGTGTGTCGTGTCGTGTCTGGTTTCTATCACAGCTGGAGTATAATTGTGTGTCGTGCCGTGCCTGGTTTTTGTCACAGTTGGAGTATGGTTGTGGGTCCTGTCGTGTCTGGTTTCTATCACAGCTGGAGTATAATTGCGTGTCGTGTCGTGTCTGGTTTCTATCACAGCTGGAGTATAATTGTGTGTCGTGTCGTGCCTGGTTTCTATCACAGCTGGAGTATAGTTGTGGGTCTTGTCGTGTCTGGTTTCTATCACAGCGATAGTATAATTGTGTGTCGTGTCGTGCCTGGTTTTTGTCACAGTTGGAGTATAACTGTGTGTCGTGTCGTGCCTTGTTTATATCACAGCTGGAGTATAACTGTGTGTCGTGTCGTGTCTGGTTTCTATCACAGCGATAGTATAATTGTGTGTCCTGTCGTGCCTGGTTTTTGTCACAGTTGGAGTATAGTTGTGGGTCTTGTCGTGTCTGGTTTCTATCAGAGCGGGAGTATAACTGTGGGTCTTGTCGTGCCTGGTTTCTATCACAGCGATAGTATAATTGTGTGTCGTGTCGTGCCTGGTTTTTGTCACAGTTGGAGTATGGTTGTGGGTCCTGTCATGCCTGGTTTCTATCACAGCTGGAGTATAATTGTGTGTCGTGTCGTGCCTGGTTTTTGTCACAGTTGGAGTATGGTTGTGGGTCCTGTCATGCCTGGTTTCTATCACAGCTGGAGTATAATTGTGTGTCGTGCCGTGCCTGGTTTTTGTCACAGTTGGAGTATGGTTGTGGGTCCCGTCATGCCTGGTTTCTATCACAGCTGGAGTATAATTGTGTGTCGTGTCGTGCCTGGTTTCTATCACAGCTGGAGTATAATTGTGTGTCGTGTCGTGCCTGGTTTCTATCACAGCTGGAGTATAATTGTGTGTCGTGTCGTGTCTAGTTTCTATCACAGCTGGAGTATAATTGTGTGTCGTGTCGTGCCTGGTTTCTATCACAGCTGGAGTATAATTGTGTGTCGTGTCGTGCCTGGTTTCTATCACAGCTGGAGTATAATTGTGTGTCGTGTCGTGCCTGGTTTCTATCACAGCTGGAGTATAATTGTGTGTCGTGCCGTGCCTGGTTTTTGTCACAGTTGGAGTATGGTTGTGGGTCCCGTCATGCCTGGTTTCTATCACAGCTGGAGTATAATTGTGTGTCGTGTCGTGCCTGGTTTCTATCACAGCTGGAGTATAATTGTGTGTCGTGTCGTGCCTGGTTTCTATCACAGCTGGAGTATAATTGTGTGTCGTGTCGTGCCTGGTTTCTATCACAGCTGGAGTATAATTGTGTGTCGTGTCGTGCCTGGTTTCTATCACAGCTGGAGTATAATTGTGTGTCGTGTCGTGCCTGGTTTTTGTCACAGTTGGAGTATGGTTGTGTGTCGTGTCGTGCCTGGTTTCTATCACAGCTGAAGTATAATTGCGTGTCGTGTCGTGCCTGGTTTCTATCACAGCTGGAGTATAATTGTGTGTCGTGTCGTGCCTGGTTTCTATCACAGCTGGAGTATAATTGTGTGTCGTGTCGTGCCTGGTTTCTATCACAGCTGGAGTATAATTGTGTGTCGTGTCGTGCCTGGTTTCTATCACAGCTGGAGTATAATTGTGTGTCGTGTCGTGCCTGGTTTCTATCACAGCTGGAGTATAATTGTGTGTCGTGTCGTGCCTGGTTTCTATCACAGCTGGAGTATAATTGTGTGTCGTGTCGTGCCTGGTTTCTATCACAGCTGGAGTATAATTGTGTGTCGTGTCGTGCCTGGTTTCTATCACAGCTGGAGTATAATTGTGTGTCGTGTCGTGCCTGGTTTCTATCACAGCTGGAGTATAATTGTGTGTCGTGTCGTGTCTGGTTTCTTTCACAGCTGGAGTATAATTGTGTGTCGTGTCGTGCCTGGTTTTTGTCACAGTTGGAGTATGGTTGTGGGTCGTGTCGTGCCTGGTTTCTATCACAGCTGAAGTATAATTGCGTGTCGTGTCGTGCCTGGTTTCTATCACAGCTGGAGCATAATTGTGTGTCGTGTCGTGCCTGGTTTCTATCACAGCTGGAGTATAATTGTGTGTCGTGTCGTGCCTGGTTTCTATCACAGCTGGAGCATAATTGTGTGTCGTGTCGTGCCTGGTTTCTATCACAGCTGGAGTATAATTGTGTGTCGTGTCGTGCCTGGTTTCTATCACAGCTGGAGTATAATTGTGTGTCGTGTCGTGCCTGGTTTCTATCACAGCGATAGTATAATTGTGTGTCGTGCCTGGTTTCTATCACAGCTGGAGTATAATTGTGTGTCGTGTCGTGCCTGGTTTCTATCACAGCTGGAGTATAATTGTGTGTCGTGTCGTGCCTGGTTTCTATCACAGCTGGAGTATGGTTGTGTGTCGTGTCGTGCCTGGTTTCTATCACAGCTGGAGTATAATTGTGTGTCGTGTCGTGCCTGGTTTCTATCACAGCTGGAGTATAATTGTGTGTCGTGTCGTGCCTTGTTTTTGTCACAGTTGGAGTATGGTTGTGGGTCGTGTCGTGCCTGGTTTCTATCACAGCTGAAGTATAGTTGCGTGTCGTGTCGTGCCTGGTTTCTATCACAGCTGGAGTATAATTGTGTGTCGTGTCGTGCCTGGTGTCTCGTGAAGCCTGGTAGTTGTGCTTCTGATGGCCCTGGTTTTGAATGATGGAGCCGCCGGTTTCAAGATTTGTCTTTTTTGCTTGTGGCGACATCTGAGGATAACTGGTTCTGTTTGGCTATTTGCATTATGCCCACTACCGAAAGAAATGTAGGAACGTAAGAGGCTTTGTTTGAGGACTACATTCAGAACACCTTTGCGTTGCATGTGACGGCAACAAAGAGGATTTGCTAAAAAATGTATTGTCACAGCGCATGTTGCACGTGCACACAGATGCCAACTTGTATGCGCCTGTTTGAGAACACACACATTTATTACTGCAATTTAGTCAAGTGCACTCAAGAAATACCCTGAGATGACTGACGAAATTTCGATAGAGGTCTCCAGACGAAAATATCCGAAACTGCTCGAATGTTTGGCTAATTAAAAAGAGTAAATTGAAAGTGTCAAAAAGATGGGGTTGCGTTGTGACCGAGCAGGTCTAAAAAGCGACAACCAGACAAGATCACCTCATTACATTAATTGCATTGCGCTACAGATTCGGATCTGCTCCTGCAATCAATAGAGATTCTCATGTAAAAACAGAGGGCGAATTCCAAACTTACCTTTAACGCTGGCTCTATGCCGTCTGCTTGGAAGTATGGCGTCTTGTGAGGGAGATGACCGTAACAACTTACTATAAACCCGTGAAGGACCGGGTTACAATCTTCAACAACCCATGCTTGTCCTAAGGGACCACTCATGGGACTGGATGGTCAAGTTCGCTGAATTGGTTGACCCATGTCATCGTTTCTCAAATTTGAGATCGATGCTCATACTGTTGATCACGGGATTGCCTGGTCCAGTGTCGATTATTTACAGACTGAAGCAAAGTTTGCGACGTTAAACAAGCAAACAAAAACAAGCTCAAAGCTTACTAGAGGTGTGGTTGGGCTTGGCAATGCCATGGAATCGATGTGCATAATGTGTTGAGGTAGCACACGTTAAAAATGAAATGAAAGATTAATTGACTGGCAATTAATGTTGACTAAAAGTTGACGTTTGCTAGATTTATTGATGCCATTGTGATCGGGTCTTATCATGAAGTTGGATATTGGACTGATCGCCAACTGGCACGATGCCATGTCCCCGTCTGTGGAGAAACTGTCAACCGCCAACGTGACCCAGCTTGGCAAGCTATTCAGATGAAATTGTGCAGTATCTTTATATGTCAGTTTTGTTGGTCAGTGATGTAATTGCATTACATTGTAATTGTGATATAGAGGACGGTGGATTGTGTTTAGATATGTTTCGAATAATGCAATCTTGGGCATTATAACGTGAGCGAGTTTTGTGTTCTAACGTGAGCGAGTTTTGTGTTAGCCAGCATTGTCACTGCACCCATATGGCGAATCGGACCTCGGTTTTCGCCGTACGAGCGAACGCTATGACAAGTAGGCTGCCCTTAAAACTTCTAGATCGGCATGGGTTTATCGAACATATACTGAACAGCAAATGAAATGCAAATCTGTTTTTTTAAATGTTTAGTAATACATAGAAGATAAAAACATGAATGCTTACTTTTATTAGATTTCATTTTTTTCGAAACTTTCTTTCTTTTGCTGTTCAGTGTGGTGTCTCACATCCTGGCAGCGTTCCAAGACTCATATTACAGGACCAGCAAGTATGGGAAGATCGCCGTTTCATCCTGGATATCCTTGACCTACTGTGGAAGCTGGAGCAGTTTTACTGCTTTAGGTTTATTTTTGACATTGTTTGAACTGGGTGAATATTATCATCACTCACGTCATTGCTATTGTCATTATTAGTATATTTCATACTGCCATACCGTCAAGTACTGCTACCCTAGTGCGTCCAGGCATTGTATTTACTTTGCATTAACTTGTATTAAGTCGTAAGTCAAATAAATGTTTAATACAACTGTTAGCTTATAACGTTTACTGTTGTTTTATTGTTTCCTATTAATTCCCTTAATGGGCGGATTTCTGCTTACATTATCGTTGCAACATGGAAATGGACAAGTAATGATACCAAGGGGAATGATCATACATGTAGGAAATATAGATGTATACACCCAAAATAAGTTTACAGATATGTATGTACTTCATTATCACTACATCAATTGAATTGTTGCTGCACGTATGTATAACTATTGTGGCATCTGCATGGTGTATATATAGAGAGCTGAAATCTAATAACTGTTGTTTGTACTTATGTGAATGGGTATCCAAAAAATATTAATAACTAACGCAGCGAAACAAATGATTGCCGATCCCAACCGTATGACAAATTACATATTTAACAGTATACGTGAACTTTATGTTATTGATGACATTTCAACAGTAGAAAGCAATCTACAACGTGATCTTATTTTCAATTGTAATCCTAGTCTTTCAAAGAGTTCTTATCTTGAAATTCCATAGTTGTATATCGTAAAACCAAAGACGAATGTATTATTAACAATGCGTTTGGGTAGTGTCTTATGTGTATAATATCATTTGTTCTATTTCTCATTTTTGTTCTTTAATTGCTCGCAAGTTGATGGGTTTATTCAACTTTTTTTCGAAAACTTCTTAAAGCATCAGTGTCTGATTGAAGTGATAACGTTGAGGAAAATGACTGACGGGAGCAACTAAGTATCTAATCAGAGAACATTCGGTGCAAGATTGTTACTAAAGGGAACTAAACTTTAATTATCATAGACTGGAGTAACTAACTATCCAGTCAGATAATATACGGTGTAACATTGTTCTGAAAAGGAAACTCTACTGTAACAAGTATAGACGGACACAATTAACTATCTGATCAGAGGATACTCTGTGCAATCTTGTTTCCTGAATCAAACTACAGTGTACAAATGATAGACTGGAACAACTAATTATCAAAGACTATTTTGTCAACCTTGTATCCTGATTCTTTGATCGGGTCTCTTGAACGTCATCAGATAACAAACAGTAACGCTGATGGTCACTTGAGCGGGTGACGTCACACGAAAGATACAGAGATCAGCATGAAACCCAAGCTGCGCGAATGACCAACGAAAGACCATTCAGCGATAAAGCAGTTCGACCTAGTCGACCTGCTGTAAATCTTTTACCATTTCAATTTCTCAAAGAAACACTTTTTTTCTTTGTGCGTCAAATGAATATATATATATATATATATATATATATAACACTATATAACTACACTGTACAAATGATAGACGAGGAATAATAGCCAATCACAGCATATAGCATACATAACATTAGTTTGGATTGTCAGTCAGACTGTGTAAAGCTCTTCGAAAGCTCCGGTCCCTCGCCCCCTCTACACGCAGCCCAGACAGCGAATGGGACTTCTCCCAGGAAACACTGCTTAGTCGAACCCACCAAGAACTTTCCGGAGAATATGGAGGCTCCCCAACACTGCAGCTTTCTGCATTACCCAGATTGTCAGAAGGGCTCACAGTGGAAAACATCGGGACTCTCCTGATCTGCGCCAAGAGATCAGGGGCTACCAAACGAAGGGCACCGAGAACAACGGGGAGCCTGTCGACTGTCTACTTGGGATGCAAGCGAGACATTTCAAAGGCGAGGTCCGCATATTTATCATGCTTTTCCTGAATCTTGCCAATCGCATTGCAAAAGGGACAGAAAATTCAATGATATAAATAATTTCACTGGCTTTATAAAAAATGACAAGATCAGGTTTGTTGGCTGAAATTCGTCTTAGGTTGTATATTGGCCTATTCCAGAGACGTTTGAAAGCATCATTTCCCAGGACGCCCTGGAGAGGGTCGTACCATGGATGGACCTCGAGGTCAAAGTCACAGGCATGGCAGAGACGATAGTAAAAGCAGCGAGCCATGCCATGATGTTTTTTAAGATATGCTGTTTGTGCTATGGAAGGGCATCCACTGACAAGGTGTTGGACAATCTCTGCAAATTCATTGCACAGTCGACATTTCATGTTCACATTTTGATTAAGAATCACATTTTGGCGATTGCGAGTGGGAAGTGACTGGTCCTGAACAGCAAAAAGGAAGCCCTCAGTTTCACATTTGAGGCCAGCCGACTTCATCCATGCGAAGGAGTCGGTTGGATTGCTGTTCTTTTGCATACACTGCATGTACACACGATGCATTGGCTTCTCAGACAGCTTCTCCACAAAGGACCGACTCTGAGCACACTTGGTAAAGGACTTCGGATGGTTTACTCCCATTTCTGTGCCGCTGAGCAGTACATCACCATCAACAAAATCAATTTCAGATTCCAAATTGTGTCCAACAACCTTGGCACGCTTAAAATAGCTGTGGAATTCCTAGCTTTCATCGTGAGTCCAGAGGATCATCCGATTTATAAATATGTGCAAAAGTACACAATAAAATTCTGTCATGAAGAGCCTCCATATTAATCAAACCCCGACCTCCAAAATTGATAGGCATATATAAACGATTAAGACAGGAACGAGGGTAGTGTGCTCTGTTATCAGACATGATCCTTCTGGTCAGGCGGTCAAGACTCTGGATGTCTTGTTTTGTCCAATCAACTTTCTCCAAAGGAATATGAGAGGACTGGCACTGCAAAAGTATTGTTGGCTTTGACCTTGCTTTGAGCATTTAGCTCTGAACTCCAGATTTTCTTTAAACGAGATTTATACTCGGCCCGAAGTTTATCTTGATTATGGGCATTCTCGAGTTTGTCTCGAACTTGCATTCCAAGATAGGTGTAGGCCTGATCTTCCACAAGATGCTCAATAACTCCCCCCCCCCCCCCCCCCCCCTTGTAGCCTGACCGATTTTCAAACCACGATTCAAATGAAGAGTATTACATTTGTCGAGTCCAAATGTCATGCCAATATCACTAGACAAGGACTCGACAAGCAGAACCTGTTCTTTCAAATTGGTCTCTTCTTTGGCAAGGAGCTCGATGTCATCCATGTAGAGGAGATGTGAAAGAGCTGTTGGGGATCTGTGCTGAGGAGGTCCGGCGTGGTAGCCCTCCTCCCTATTGAGCAGAAAACTCAAAGGATTTAGAGACAAACAAAAAAGCTAAGGACTAAAGGAACCACCCTAGAAAATTCCCCTTCTGATTGGAATAGATTCGGAAGTCTTCACCTGCCCTTGCAAGTACATCTCAAGTTGAGTCAACCAGCAACTCATTAAAAACTTGAGTAAATCAAGCAGTCACTCAGGGAGGTCAATACACTGAAGAGACGACAGAATCCATTCGTGAGGAGTCGTATGTATATTTGTAGTCAATCCAGCACATGGAGAGGTTGCGGTGATACATTTAACCTCCTCCAAAATCATTTTCTATACAAGAAGTTGAGATCCTTGTACATCCTTCTCTAGCAGCGCCTTTGAGCAGTTGTGCTCAGCTGGTAAAAGCTCTATATAAATCTATAGCTATTATGATCATTATGCACATAGGAACGTCTTACACTGCATAAATATTGCACAGTGAGTCTGTTCGTGTGGGCAAAGGACGAAACAGCAGGCAGCTGTGATTTTGCAGTAATGGTGACCACTTATTTGATGATAAAGCTGCCTACCTTGTGTCATCTGAAACAGTTTTTGATATGATTGGAGCCTTTTGCATGTCCAGATTGGTATTGCACGCCTTATACCCCTGATACGCTCACATATCCAAATACTGCAGAGGGTTGCACTCAGATCCAGAAGAAACGCGAAGGTGTTCGATGGGCGAAATAAAGAAACTGATTGGAAGATAATTAGAAATATGAAACAAATGAGACATGTTTCATAAGAACAATGTTCGGTTCCATTTAACCTAATAAAACTTCCAATAACTACACGAACATCCCTCAAGAATCCCGAAAATCAGGAAACAGTAACTACCCTGGTTTTTGAAAGATTCTGAATTGATCCATTAAACTTTTGAGACCTAGTGCCAAATAATGACCATTGGCGTTTTAGTTTGACTTCAATATTGACACAAGTGCACCGATCCGGATGAGAGAAATCGGTGTCATTAACTCTGAATGGAACATTCCACAAAGTTCTTGTCTTTCTGTCAGTCCCCCATTTATAAGAGTCTTGGGCCCCCATCCACAAAACGTTCATAATTTTACGAACTATCGTAACTGTGTAGTATGCAATTACGAATGGCGTATGGCTTACGAATGACGTAGATCTACGAACACTTCGTGGATCGGGTCTCTTGAACGTCATCAGATAGCAAACAGTAACGCTGATGGTCACTTAATGGTCACGTCACACGAAAGATACAGAGATCAACATGAAACCCAAACTGCTCTAATGACTCACAAAAGACCATTCAGCGATAAAGCAGCTCGACCTAGTCGACCTGCTGTAATTTTTTTTTTTACCATTTCAATTTCTCAAAGAAACACTTTTTTCTTTTGTACGTCAGATGAATGTATATATAGAACGCATTTCATCCTTATTGCGCAGACTGATTCTTGCGTGGGTTTCCCAGTCCGATAAACCGATATCGATATCTCCCTGGGGAGGTTCGATCACGGTTTTCCAGCATCATAGGGAGCTGTTGCTTGCCGCGCCAAGTAATTGACTCCAAAAACGGTTTCACTGTGATCGTGTATTTCTGTCGTGTTCCAGCGTCAACTGATTTCTTCTGAACACGCCGCACCAATACTTTAAACAAAGACTACCAAGCTTTTAATAACGTTTCATCCGTCCAATGGGGTCTTTATAACTGGAGCAGGAAGGTGAAATATTGTATCATTTCAGTGTACGCTCGTCAAGGACCGCACACAGTCATGTAACGTCGTAATTAGGCTGCGAGTAATTACATAAGATAAAATTATCGATCACAGCCATATTGAATGTTGGAGGCAGTACACCTTGAGAAGTACCAGTGTTCACAGAAAGAGGACCTTGACCCGGGAATGGGGATCTGGGCCGGTGAAGGAACGGCACATCCTGGGAGAGGAGCATCTGCCCTTGTGGGTCATTGTGCCGTGTTAACCTAACTCTGTCGACTAAATGGCCTGGGTAATGCTCGAGGATTATGAAGCGTGCATCATGTTTGCTAATACCATTATGAATATATATTTAACGCAGCTGCACAGTTACATCACAAAGTGTATTCGTTCTCCGCAATTACAACAATCAGGTTTGTTGGTTCAGTTACCACAAAGACTATGAATAAGGCGTACCACTACTCTGATTTGGATTTGGTTTATCTGTCCATGGCTCGTATTGCCATTCAGCAGTAGGCCGTATAACATTATGGCGTTCGGGAAGAATAACAAAAGTTTTAGGTCGAGACCCTTCTTCATATACACTGTTTAATTCTGAAAGAAGACAATGTCACAGGTTTCCCTACAACATGTCCATCATGTCAACTGAATAGTTTTTAAGATAAAGCCTGAAGGAATATTATTTTGTTCAAGTATCTTCGAAAAAAAACAGAAGGAAAAATCTTCCCTTTCATGTTTTAAACACGGCGCTGATGCTGCCGACTTAAGTTGGCAGTGTGAGGAGTTTAGGCAAGACTTAAACACACTAACATCTTTGGTCATGAGAATCTAATGTCATCACCATGCAGTTTACCGAAATAAAACTAAGATCGATTTCGCCCCGCTTTGATTGAAGGTAATGAGAATCGTTACAGTTTCTGCAGCATTAGAAGAGGGTTAGAGTATCCCAGGTTATTGAATCTTACCAATTACTGCTCAATACACTAAACAACATTTGCTTTGATTTGCCCACGCACAGTCATGACGTATCAATCATGTGTATCCTTCCCATCTGTAAAAGACGGCTAAATATCGGCAGCGTATGCAGAGGCCAGGTCCCAAGGCCGTTACTTTTGACCCACGTCACACTCGTTTCAGAAAAACATGGAAAAAGAACTTCATATTCATTGTCGTTTGGGCCATTCTGACAAGTTATTTATACCCATGGAGATTTGATTCGAGGTAGAGACAGACTGGCAGTGTTTGACCTCTGGGTTCCATTGATTTTCGATCTCTGATTGCAACATTGATGACGGGTTTCTCCGATGCTACTCTTTGAGTAGCGCAAAGCGAGTGCCAATTTATCCCTTCATCATTTAAATGGAATGAACATAATTGAGAGAGATGACAGTGTTAACAAAGGAGACTAAACAGTTCCACTCAGTACGTGGGTTGTTGCCGGCACTCTCATTCTCAAAGTACCACTTCAGTGTAGTGTGATGGACAGATGGTTGGAGGGCGACTCCTTCCAGAAGCCCATATGGGCGGTGGGTGGATAACTGCCGGGTCTCCTTACAATCTCAGGAGGGTAGGACAAGCAAATGGTTTAGGACGCCCCTATTTACAGTCCTTCTCAAGAGGGATGTTATCGGAAGGATGGTGGGTGGGATAACTGTTCGTTTCTCGGTCTGTTCATCTTCTCATTCTGGTATAGTGACAAGCATTGTTCGGCCACCCCGTTAACAAAGTCTCACCCTGTTGGTTGAGATAAACAGCATGAGGTGTGTTGAGTATTACTTGGCCCCATCGCCTCACCTGGTTACAGTCTGGTGACAGATAGTTGTACGAGGTTGTGATCACGTGATCATATGGTCTCACCAAGGCATAGCGCTGAACTGGTGAATGTTGTCGAGCCTCATCATGAGATGGTTTGAAGACTGAGTAGGGACACTTGAGAAACCATCTGTTATATCACTTGACATGATTTCAGGATCACTTTATTTTCAGTAGGTGGTGTTATCTGGGTACAGTTTTAGACCGAGAGGCGTGTACATTAACTACCGATGGTATGAGGGTACAGTGTGATGGGACAAGACGCCATTGTGATGGTTTGAGGTAGTGTAGTGTCACGAGTGATCGTTTGAGCTAATGTAATGTCACGACTGATGGTTTGAGGGAATGTAATGTCACGAGTGATGGTTTGAGGGAATGTAATGTCACGACTGATGGTGTGAGCTAATGTAATTTCACGACTGATGGTTTGAGGGAATGTAATGTCACGACTGATGGTTTGAGGGAATGTAATGTCACGACTGATGGTTTGAGGGAACGTAATGTCACGAGTGATGGTTTGAGGTAGTGTAATGTCACGAGTGATGGTTTGAGGGAATGTAATTTTCCGAGTTATGTTTTCAGCACATGTAGTGTCATAAGTGATGGTTTGAGGGCATGTAGTGTCATGAGTGATGATTTGAGGTAAAGTAATTTCACGAATGATGGTTTGAGGTAATGTAGTGTCATGAGTATTAGTTTGAAGAGAATGTAGTGTCGCAATGGATGGTTTGAGAGGATGTAATACCAGGAGTGATATTTTGAGAGAATGTAGTGTCATATTAAAGGTATAAGGGAATGCATTAACAATATATTTGCCTAGGGTACAGATATCGAGTTATTTCCTTGGACGAGGCTTCGATGGAACACTGTGATGAATGCAGTGCTTAAAGGCCGTAATAACAACCGTTCCTAAAACAACCCCGTTCTGATAATCGTTCTCCCCATTACAAGTCCCTGATCTGGGAATACCTACGTGTAGTGTGTCTCAGAGCAGAACCGTTGCGGTAAACACGCTGACGCATGCCTTCCAATGACAGTTATCATCGATATTCTGTCACCTCAGTGGGCAGTTGCCATTGACTTGGTTATAATTCACATATAACGTTTTCTGGCTGGCGTAGTTCCCAGGCTGCTTTCCCTGTCAATAGTTCTCTAGCGTTGTACCGGCAGCGCCGGTCTCGGGTGCGATGTTGATGTGATTCATGAGGTCATGCTTCTTGATATATGTGAAAATCATTTCATTTCGAAACATATTCCTTCACAAAACCAACCCTACTGAAACGTGATCGGTTTAGTTCCGCACTAAGCCTAACTCTGTTATGTTATGCTACCGATTCTGACGCATGTAAAACCATCAAATTCACCCCTTCATCATCACCGTTCACAATCCCTGACCCACCACCAACCCCAAGTTGTACCAGCAAACCCAACCTCTATATCATCACCGACCTCGGTACCACCACCAACTTGCATCACCATAAACCAACCTTGTACCACCACCAGTCTCAATCGCAAACCACCATAAACCCCATCCCTTGTACCAGCACTTCCCAAACCACTGTATCACCCCAACCCCAACGTGTATCACCATCAGCACAAACCACTGTACCACCACCAAACATATCCCCTGTAACACAAGCAGCCCAAACACCTACCCCAAACACCCTCGTGTATCACCACCAACTCCTACCCCGTTCTCTGTAACATTACCCGCTCCGTCACTGTAACATCACAACCCCAGTCCCTGCAACATCATCAACACCATCACGGTCCCAGTAACACCCTAACTCCGTATCCACTAACGTCCCAACCACTCCCATTGCAGCAACAGTTACACAAATACCGTTCCCCGTGTCACGATGAAAGCCTGCATCCCGCAACCCCAACATCATCTGTAACACCAGTACCCCACCCTGAAACACCACCATTCCATTCCACCACCCACCTAGATCCCTTCAACACCACCACATTCACGTTGTAGGGACGTACCTCCCGCAACTTCTCGACGCCTCTGCTATTTTACCTTGTTGCCATGCCAACTAATGCTACTCGCGCAAGGGGACACCTGAAAGTAATTGGAGCACATGGCCGGCAGTTTGAAATTGCGACCGTGTAGTTTGTTCCGACACTAATGACGGGATGAGTGATTTTTAAGGAACATTCAGTCTCGTTTCATTGTTATTTGTGTTGGTTCAGCTTACTCAGAGGAAAATGCTGGAATTAGAATTTACGAGCGTGCTATGGAAGTGATTTTTCATGGCGTTCGCTATGCCTCTATCAACGTACAAGGTTTGAAAACATCAGCATGTTTGAACTAGGTAATCTGCCGTATCACGTTTGTCATGTAACTAAGTCGTATCAGCAGAATACATTAGAAGAAGATATGTGGCACATAAGCGTATCAAATGCACTTTGTTTATGTTGGATTACGGTCAACTTGCAGTTGTGTAGATTGGTACCAGGTGCATCTACAGAAAATGTCTATATGGAACGTTTTACTCAACCTAGGTCTGAAGACTCGAACCCAGAACCCAACACCGTCTGCTACTAGACTTGATAAGGGAGTGAGTGGGTGAGTTGGAGAGTGAGTGATTGCGTGAGTGGTGAGTTATGGGTGTGTGAGTGAGTGACGGGAGTGTACGTGGGCAGGTGAGTCAGTGATGAGTCAAACAAGGGGTCATTGAGTCAGTATTAGCAGCGTGGGACACAGAAATGGACTTCATATACTGTACCCACATTGGGCCTCGAAACCATATTTACGGCGTAGCGAGAAAAGACATTAACCACTCGGCTACCCCATCGCCCTTAACTGATTTAGGACTGAAGCCCCAGTGATACCGTTCTCACCACTATGCTAAAACCCACGAGCCCGGATACGAAGCTGGCAAATCATGAAACGTAATCGGACCAACCGGATTCGAACTCACAATCATAAGATGTGCGGATCACCAAGGGACGTAATTTGCGGCACATTGCGGTGGAATGCGTGGTCCTAGTCGATTGAGTCATCTGTGCCCCACTTTTGCATAATCCCTCTATAGTCTCACCTTCCAATACAGAAGTCAGTAGGAAAGGTAAAAATTTGCTTTTTGTGGCAACCATTCCGAAATATTATAAAAGAAATCATTTAATGTCGGTAATTAATTTTGGGTGTTGTTCAGACGATTAACCTTCATCTTGTTGGACTGATGGCTGAGATGTAGAGATCTCTGAAGACACCCTATGGCTTATGACGCCTCTTCAGAATTACGACATTAAATGCAACGGTATTATTACTTCTAACTTAAACGGTAAAATAAGTGTGTTTTTCAGTTTCATGAACGTGTCTGATGACGTGAAGTGAGCAATGTTGTCGCTGTCGCTCGATGGCGCTATTACACACACCCGCTGCGCCTTTAATTAAGCAGAATTCCCTTTCATTGCACCCAATTAGATTAACTCTTTCACAAGTTGAAGTGGACATAACTGGTTGTTAGGGACATCATGTGCTGAAATTTCGCTACTCCTATCACGGTGTAGGCGGCTATCTACTTCAAGCGTTACAAAACATCATCACAGATGGGATCTCCTCGCCGGGCACTTGCATACAAGATCTAACCTTTGAGTATAATGTCTTCGAAACTAGGGCCCATAAACCGAGACCTTCTAAAAAGGGTGTAGCAGAGTATTTTCACATGAAAACGGCTTCAGTAACTATTGATTCGTTCGACATGGACAATGCTTGAATATCCCAATTCGTCAAACTGAGACAAAATGCATCGGTGTTATTTTGACAAAAGGTGACAACACTCGAACCTGACATTCTGTTACAACACGAGTTTGTTAATATTCTCCATGGAAACAACACGTTAATTTCTTCTTTGTTCGCGAGATGAATAAACAGATGCAGCACGTGAAGTTTTAATTGCTCATCAAATGACATACCCCGAGGTTCCTAATATTCGTAAAAGAGAAAAAAACAGGTTAATTAATTAAACATACATGCTACACGTGAACTCTGAATTTCCAACAAAATGTCAATAGAATAGCTGTATATATCCAACAGAGACAATATTTATACAATACAATATTTTGTTGAATTCCACACAGAGACAAATGAGAACGGATCATAGCTATAGCATCGTGTTTTATATGAAGAAAACACGTTGAGCATTTGTGATGTGAAGATAACACGTTAAAGGTTTGTGATATCAAAATAACACGTAGCTCGTTTTCACGTGAAGATAACGCATTATATGTTTGTGACATGAGGATAACATGTTACTTATCACCCACATGGCGATGTCTACAAGTACTCGATCAACCACAGGGCGATGTCTACAAGTCACCTATCACCCACATGGCGATGTCTACAAGACACCTATCACCCACAGGGCGATGTCTACAAGTCACCTATCACCCACAGGGCGATGTCTACAGGTCACCTATCACCCACAGGGCGATGTCTACAAGTCACCTATCACCCACAGGGCGATGTCTACAAGTCACCTATCACCCACAGGGCGATGTCTACAAGTCACCTATCACCCACAGGGCGATGTCTACAAGTCACTTATCACCAGCTGGATCATGTCCACAAATCATGCTGCCTCCCGACTTGTATACAGATAACACACAGGAATATGTTACAAGTTACAAGCATTGGACTTGACGCAGGTTTACAGCCCCGATAACCAATTTCACTCCGCACACAAAATCCCCCGATGAACGCTTTTACACCACCTACAAGCTTCCTTTATAAGAGAGCTGATATAACAGCAAGCTGACCTGCAGAACTGTTGTAATAACAGGCTGCACTACAGAACGGGTCTAACACCAGGTTGCACTACAGAGCGGGTCTAACACCAGGTTGCACTACACAACAGGTACGGCAACTTATGATGCCAATCAAAGTGACGTTGTACAAAACAACCTAAGTGCTACGATGGTGTAACTCTATGCTAAGCTATGGGATAACGACCACGTTATCCCTAATATCACTTTGTATAACTGCCATCCAGGGCGGCTTTAACAGCAGGGTGAACCACAGATCAGATGTAATAGCAGGTTGCCATTTAAAACGGCTACAGAAGGTCGTGACGCCGAAAACAACGTTTGTACTAGCTTGTGATGCCCAATAGAATGGCTACAGCACCGTGTGGCCCAACAGATCAGATATAATAGCAGGTTGCCATTTAAAACGGCTACATAAGTTCGTGATGTCGAAAACAACGTTTGTACTAGCTTGTGATGCCCAACAGAATGGTTGTAGCACCGTGCAGCCTAACAGATCAGATGTAATAGCAGGTTGCCATTTAAAACGGCTACAGAAGGTCGTGACGCCGAAAACAACGTTTGTACTAGCTTGTGATGCCCAACAGAATGGCTACAGCACCGTGTGGCCCTAACAGATCAGATGTAATAGCAGGTTGCCATTTAAAACGGCTACAGAAGTTCGTGATGTCGAAAACAACGTTTGTACTAGCTTGTGATGCCCAACAGAATGGTTGTAGCACCGTGTAGCCTAACAGATCAGATGTAATAGCAGGTTGCCATTTAAAACGGCTACATCAGTTCGAAAACAACGTTTGTACTAGCTTGTGATGCCCAACAGAATGGCTACAACACCGTGTGGCCTAACAGATCAGTTGTAATAGCAGGTTGGCCCTCACGACGGCTACAGAGGCTGATGATGCCAAACAGAACGGCCGTGCTGGGTTACGCTAAGACAACGTTGTAAAACCAGCTTGCGAGGCTGCACAAAACGTTCGCGCAAACTTGTGAGTGGCTCTAACAGTAGGTTGCCCTACAAAACGGTTGTAACAGCGAGTGTAGACATAGAACCGTTGTAACGCTCAGTGTTGTTCTCAAGACTGGTTGTAACCGGCTGATGTCGTTATACCGGCATATAATTTACTTGCTCTCTCCCATCCCGGAGGTGGCGTGGGAGTCTTCAGCAGTCCAGTCAGTCCAGTTAAAGAGCTCTTCCATATATCACCCGGAACACTTACCTCTTAAAGACGTGCAATTAGTAGGGTCCGGTATTCAGCTGTCAGTTTGGAGGGGCCGTGAATACTGACTGACTACCAGGGGCGGTCAACTGATGGTTGGGAAGTTATACACAAGCACTACAAGACACCACTATCTTATCATCATGGTCCTGAATGAAATTCTACATAGAAATATTTGCGTCTTGATTGTGTGTTATTTATGGGAATGCGATTTGTGTTTGCGTGTGGCCCTGTGAACAGAGCTCAGGTCACAGTTCAGTTGAAGTTCAGCAAGAGTAGGCGCGGAGAGTCATTGGATGGGTGAACGTGTTTGGCAGCTGAGACTCCTGAGAGTTTCTAGGACAGTAGTCCTGCCCCACAACAAAACACTTGTGATGCATGTGGTCTCACTTTAGGCAAGTGAGTTTGTTCAGAATTGCATCTTTTCATACAGGAAATGGGTACCCGGTGGACTAAGTTATGAGTATAACCTTCGAGCGCTTAATAGGCAGCTTGGGTTATCGGGGCTAATAATGTGTTGCATTATTGATTGTTAGAGATATGACCATACCTAGTGTGGATTGTATCGCTTCATCAATGGACACATTATTGAGTGGGTTAAGGGAAATACTGTAGCAACACTACATGCATCGACAGTTTTCCTTTTTCACCTGCTGGAAGAGTTGGAACTATACTTTGGCCAGTGGCGACTATTCATGCTCGTGTGTGTGGCTGCTTGTGCTAGTCCGGACTAATGTCGGGACTTCAGTCCTAGCTTAGACTTTAGTCCTAGCTTAGACCCTTAGACCCGCACCTTACATGGATCTGTCACTCAGACAATATATATATATATATTATGACCCTCAGTCGACCAGTCCAGAAAGCCGAAGGCACGATTTCTTTGTTTCTTTGTTGTTTAATGCTGCCCTCGGCAGATTTTAAGCTAAATGACAGCCGTCTGTAAATAATCGATTCTGTAACACACAACCCGATGATCAACAGCATGACCATCGATCAAAGCAAAAGGGATACGCATGTGTCAACCATTTCAGCGAATCTGGCCGCTAGATCCAGTCACTCCCCTCCCCTCCCTTGAAACAAGAAATACAGTGATTTGTTAACACCTTTCGTAATGACGTCATCAGGGATCTCTGAGAGATCTACAACTGAAATGTTTAACAGAACGTCAGAATTATAAACAACAATACATTTACGTCATGACTAATTGAGGAACAAAATATCACGCACGAAGAGATCCCTTGATAACTAATACCAGAACAAAGTCATCATACTAGAAAGGGGAATAAGCGTGATACTCAGCGTTAATCTTTACGTCAAAGAGCACGACTGTCATGGTAATACCACACTACAGCGCAGATCCTGCCTCGACAAAAGTATGTCTACACACGCACGCACGCACGCACACACACAAACACAAACACAAACAAACACACATAAACACACAAACGCACACACATATGTTCCTTTCCTCGATAATCAAAAGAATGTCCATTCAAACATACAGTATATATTTATGCACTATTATAGTTTTATCTATAATGTGTGATGTGCGAACGCAAGGGTGTGTGTGTACTTGGAATAGCGAAAAAATGAAAGGGATTCAATTATCTGAGTATAGTTGTCCTTGAGAGACGTGAACATGAGTCTGTAGTGATGCCCCGGTTGAAATTCGGCTATATTTAGCAATAAAATGCCTTCGAGAAAAGATATCGATGAAAGACTCGCAAATTGAAGGTACGGAATCACTATCCTAAGTTGCCCGAATGTTGGCGGATCATTGCTCGTAATTCCTTAAATGTGAGGCATGTGCCGTCAAACGGGCCGTGAGACCTGGGTGTGGGAGGCATGGAAAAAACGACACCTGGACAAGGTTGTGTCATTATATTACATTAGATCCTGCTTTCAAAAGACATATTCGTTCAATAACAGGAACTCCAAGTTCCACACAAACCATTTCTGTGTAGCCTGCCTGAGACAAGGCATCCAATGAAAGGGGATGACCCTTAAGGCGTTATCTAGATAGGTTTCGGATAGCATAACCAACAGCAAGAACGACCTCGTGCTATCCCATGATTGCACCTGCTTTGCCTCCTTTCACTGACGGCAGAAAACATTTTAGGCAATGTAGCTCATTGATGCATGTCCGGAGAAATTGTCTTGACCATAATCAGTATCGGGACGGTGTTGGCATTGTATGGTGGTATGCGAACTGATTTGGTTAGTGCAAACATACGTTTGACCAGACAACGATACGCTGTCAAGATCTTGAGTCCCGTCGTTGTTCCATTCACTGGGTGCATTCCTCACATTTTGAACTGATAAATGACAAACTATATGCCAAAAAGTCTCCTATGAAAAGACCTACGGCAAAGCTCCCCGGGGTGTATCTAACAGGGCATATGTGGAGTGTTTTGAAAGAGAGACTGTACACAAGAGGCCATGCACCACACAACGTGGCTCATCAGGTGAAATGGCGATACCAATGAGAAACATCTTCTAGTTAATTGACAGAATGTCACCAGGTGTCGTTCATGTATCACTCCATGGTGGACCAACCCTCCGGTGGTTCACCATCCCAGATATTAGTCTGTATCATGTCTTTGTTTCCCTCGTGTTTACAGTTCCCTTAACCTGTGAAGAATGTGTATAACTCGCCCACAGACGGGCCATGGCCATACGTCAGCCTCACCCACATCACTTTTATCCATTCACATTTCGGTCAACCATTTTCCCCACCTACCAACTACTCGGTTACTCGGTTTGCCAACACAACACCTTCATCTCCTTCGCTCATCAGTCCCATCCAAGATGTATGCCGCAAATCCCGTGGTCTCACCCCAAACCCACCACCAAAGCCACTCTCAACACAGACCACTGTATTCATCGAACATTCCAACTGACCTCGCCCCTTACCCCTTACCCATTGACAGACCAAACCTGAGCACTGACCATTGTATTCACAGAACATTCCAACTGACCTCGCCCCTAAGCCCTTACCCACTGACAAACCAAACCTGAACACTGACTATTGTATTCACAGAACATTCCAACTGACCTCGCCCTTAACCCATTGACAAACCAAAACTGAACACTGACCATTGTATTCACAGAACATTCCAACTGACCTCCCCCCTAACCCACTGACAAACCAAAACTGAACACTGACCATTGCATTCACAGAACATTCCAACTGACATCATCCTCAAAGCCTTGCCATCATCAAACCCACTCTCAACACAGAACATTATATTCATATAACATTTCCACTGGCCTCACCCCTAAATCTTACCATCACCAAAGTCTCTCTCAACACTGACCATTGTATTCACAGAACATTCCCAATGTCCTCAGCCTCAAACCCGCACCATTACCTAAGCCACTCTCAACACTGAAATACATGGACCCTTGTGTTAATGGGTGTTAAATGGAGGGATCTGTATAATCTGTTATACAAGATCATTCACATACCGCAACCGATGTGTGTTCTACAAAACGGTTTCTTGGACCTTTTCACACTCATTTCCCATTCTGAAAAACAGACCAATATTAACAGCTTAAACCAAATTAGCAAACCGATGATTTTATATAATTCAGGAATTTGTAAACACGTTTATCGAAGCTCTGTTTCAAGGAACTCGCCATACGCACCCCCGATCAATACTACCCGGCCCGTCAGACTCATAGTTTTAGGTAGTCATGGTGCTCCCACGAAGTGCCGTCTCGGATAAACATAAAACTTTATGGTATTGAATCATGCCATTTACCCTCCATACATTTCATGGAGCATACAACATCAAGCTGGTGAGAAGAGCTCAGATTAAGATAAGGCTCTCGGCCAGGTTGGGGCACTCGCCCACTCAAGGCTTCGTATAGAGCATTGCAACAATCGATGATTTAAAGTAGTGTGAGATCGGCGACAAGGCTTTCCAACATAGCACGGCATATTAATCCCCAGCAAGTTCAATATTTCGTTGTTTCTGAGTGTTCCCTCAAAGCCTTGCCACTGTAAATCACATCTCTTATATGCATTACCGCCACATTGCAGTCTTCTGCTGCTAATCATTTTCGAGTCCCAGCCAAGAAGCCTGTTGATTGGTCAGTTAACAAGTGGCCCGGATGCCGGTCTTACTTTGGCATTGGAGTTAGGCCGAGGTCAGGTGGTATCTGCTGTCACGTCCCGCCATCCCCCAAGTCTCACTCCTTCTCTGTGCGACCTCAACAGCTTCAACAGCGTCATCGTCGTCGTCCTCCACAGCCGTATCTCCCTCCCTGGATTAACCACCATCATCAACATCATCCACACCAACTGTAAGTACAACGTTTTTCTCATCATCTGTTGCACTGTCCATGTCATTAATCTTTCCCTCCCATCATTATTAGAAATACATCATCTGTACAAATAATGTGCGCATTGTGTTGCCTTGTAAGCTAGGGTCGCGTCACGAATACATTCACCAATAAACGAAACATCAACTTCTGTGACTCTACAACCGCACTTTCGCAAGGTGCATGAAACAAAACTCATTTCAGTTGCATGGGAGAAACCTGTCACTTGTTGTAAGGTGTAAGCTTGTAAAGTTCTTGAAAAACTGAAAAACGACGTCATTTATTGTGTCGATTTGTTGGGGTGTATGACGGACTTTGTGGTTGAGCTTGACAAGAGTTATGGGAGAGTCGAGCGTAAACCGATCCCGTTTTCTGGTACTATGCTTACAAAGACGCTCGGGGAGAAGGCTGCTGACGTTTATCTGCAATAGCGGGGCCAAACTAATAGCGGAATATCTACTGCATCAATACCGACAACAGTTTCATGTTTCCGAAGCCTTCTACAATATGCGGATTCTCTTGGGCACTGAATTTTGAAAGCAACACGATTCGTGCACATAGCGTGCAGCCACATTTGGATAGTGCTGTCGTTATTGACAACAATATCAACCGTTATCACAGCTTACAATATATCAACGATCATCTGTTTTTGGTGCTCCCGGGAAATTATGACAGGATTATAATAATAGTTAAATATTATTAAACGTTATAGGTGAACATTATAGATAAAATGATACCTAAAAATGTGTTGTTTCGAAGTAAACAGGCAAATGTTATCACAAAATACGATATATTAGTGTAATATATGGTATGTCTAGGATTACACGAAGATCTCAGTAATATACTTTTACTTCTTGTACTTTTGTTAGGTTATGTGTCAGGGCCAGGCAGGCAATCCCCATCATGCTGCGACACAGCCCTACAAAAGTTCAAGAATCCCAAATATAACATGTGTTACATTCATTTGGCCACTTTCTAAATGACACCATGTCTTCAATATATGAACGTTGATGATGTTTCACACATTCGAAGGGACTATGAGATTAGTTAAAATGTAATAATAGTCATAAACAGCATGAGATATGCGAACATTTGAAATCTTTCTCTTGCCCTTGGTTTGGTACCTTCTGATCTCTTGGCACAGATCAGGAGAGCTCCTGGGTACTTCCCCGGAGCACAGCCCTTCCGACACAGAAAGCAGTGCTGTTAAAGTGTCTCCATATTCTCCAGAAAGTTCGTTATGGGTTTTGACAAGGCAGAACTTCCATGAGAAGAGGTCCGATCAGCTGTCTGGGCTGAGAGTAGAGTGGGTACCCGAACTAATGATGAGCCTCACCAGCCTGACAGTGCCAGGATCACCTGACCTCTCTCTGATGCAGTTTATCTGTAAATTAATGGCACGTGTAAATTTATCCAATAGTCCTCAAGTTATTCCTGAAACACGCGCATATCGAGGCTGAAAATATGTTAATGATCGGAGAATATCTGCTCGAATAACAGATACTGTGTAGATTCCAAACAGTCCTAGTGTGCCTTAAGTATCAATATTTTTGTACATCATAGTTTCACGTTTCTCTAATTCGTCATCCTCACTCACTCACGCAGGTAAGCCTAAGGTACCGTTAAAGGTTAATTGTTTCCATAAATACTTAAGCATAGTGATATCTTAAATCAGTTCACGTGCTGTGTCATGTTCGTGACATTTAATAAACGGTTGCTGATTATCATCAGTGATGTGCGCCCATCTTGTTTGAGAATTGTACTTGGATTAGCCAAAATGAACACTGGAGCGTTTTCTGCATGGAGAATTGTACCTAAATGAGTGGTCCCAACGCTGGCACGTATTCTTTGATTTGGTGTATGCATGACATCTTTGATATCTTAAGCTGTTCACATGCAAATTAATATATAACAATAACCGCCACTGTACTGTTATCGCCTTGGAATGTCAGAGAACGGAGCGTTAACGTGCTCAGAAGGTTGGGACCTTTCAATAATTAATTCACAGTTCTTTCATCCTGATAAAATTGTTCAAGAGGAAAACGATACGGCTACACTGTTTCAGCATATGCTTTGAAATAATAATTGTGTGTCTGCATTATTAATTGATTGGGGTGTTACTAAGTGATGGTGCTTATGAAAACGTTCTGGGTTGTTAATTTTGGTTTGTGAAACTGCGTTCTGTACACACCAGACCGACGAAAAGACAATTCTTACTGGTGTGAAAATGACAAATTGCTGTATTTACCTTGCTGAAAGTAAAATGCTTACATGTGACGTCTTTGAAAGTTACACAACGATAGTTTTACGTTACTGAAGGTCAAATTAGTACCCGTCTGTGAGCGGGTGTCCTTACCTACCTTTGTTAGGTGAAGCCTTTACCGGTCTTTCCTGGCTGTAGGTGAAAACTTCACATGTCACACGTCTTTATCTGCCTACATGTGTCGTATGTACCTGTCTATGGATGTCGTCTTCTGACTCAAGTTACCGTTTTTACCTCTCTGAAGGTGTGATGTGTATCTCTCTGAAGATGTCGGATCTATCAGTCTGAAGCTACAGTCTTTATTTGTCTGAAGGTACTGTCTTTACATCTCTGAAAGTGTCGTATCTATCTGTCTCAAGCTGCCCCATTCACTTGTCTAAAGGTGCGTCTTCATCAGTCTGAAGGTGTCAAAAGTACCTGTCTGAGGAGGCTGTTTTCATCTCTTTGAAGTTGCCGTATTTACCAATCTGAAGGTGATGTTTGACCTGTCTGAATTTGTCGTATGAACCTGTCTGAAGGCGCCATCTCTACCTGTCTGAGAGTGCCATGTTTTCCTGTGTGAAGGTGACGATACCTCGATTGTAGATTGTAAATGTAGTTAGTTTTGTCACTGGTAGCATCAACAAATCCTGTAGAGGTCATATAGACATAATCGGCCCTGTAGGTCTGTTACTTGTGGATACTTGTGATACATAAGTCTAAACACGTCAAAGGTCCATGAGACGATAGACATTTATGTATTCACGGAATCATTTATTGGTTAACACATGCCCACAGTGCAAGTACCTCACAATATATTCCATGTCAGATATCCGCAACGTGACAGGCCGCCGCAACGTGATACTCACCGATCCACCTGTCTACTCACTCACTCACTCACTCACTCAATCACTCACTCACTCACTCATTCACCCACCCACCCACCCACTCACTCACCCACCCACCCTCCCAGTCACTCACTCACCCACCCACCCACTCACTCACTCACTCACTCACTCACTCACCCACCCACTCACTCACTCACTCACCCACCCGCCCAGTCACTCAATCACTCAAACACCCACCCACCCACCCACTCACTCACTCACTCACTCACCCACCCACCCACCCACCCACTCACTCACTCACCCACCCACCCACCCACTCACTCACTCACTCACTCACCCACCCACCCACCCACGTGCTCACGTAGTCACGCACTCATTCACTCGCTGGTGGTTGTGCTGCATCCAGTTATTCCCAAATATCTACCAGTGGAATATTGATTCAATGACTTCTTATCACTTCTGCTAATGTTATATACAGTCCCCTTACATGTGCAAGGTTATTACATGCAAGGTCATTCATAAATAAATTATAATTTATGCAAACGTTTTCAAGGGTCGGCTATTGGCAACACGGTGTCACTGGACCATCCCTGTTGGGATTCTGTTACCCCGCTACAAATGTTGCATTTCTGCAGGCATTCAATTCTGTAATGGTGAATACGTGTCTCAGATGATACATCGGCAGAGGACATGGCTACGGCTTATGTTGGATCTCTGGGGAGTTGGATGTGAATTGAAATCAGTTTGGACATGTTTCAGTTACAGGCCACACAGGTCGTGTACCAGTTTGGTGAAACCCAGAGGTATTGTCCTGATAAAACTAGGTGATGCTGATAAAACACCGCTATGGTACTGATAACGATACGACTGAAATGCTGACACGCCCAAGGGAGTGATTCTGATGCATGAGCTTGGGATTCAGATAAAAACGACAGTGATGATGATAAAACACGACCTTGTGGTGATGATAAAAACACTATTAACACGGTTTATAAAAACACGGTCGTTATGATGTTGACAATAACACTACCGTGATGATGATGATGATGATGATGATGATGATGATGATAAAACATGACAATGGACTGTTGATAAAAAACGGTCGTGAAGATGACAAGACACGATCGTGAAGATATTGATAAAAGACGGTCGTGAAGATGACAAAACACGATCGTGAAGAAATTGATAAAAGACGGTCGTGAAGATGACAAAACACGGTTGTGATCATGCCAATGAAACACGGTTGTGATTTTGATAAAAGACGTGAAGCAGAAAAATGAGAACTAAAATCATGAAGGCGGACGGGTACGACCATTTCCTTATGATTTCAGTTTCATGCTATCTTAAATCGAACTTCATGTTACAGGGCAAGCTCTCAAAAATCAACACACAGGGGAAAATAACTGTAGATAGAAGCGACAAACCATTTCCACATTCATGAGAAAGAATGCCAATAAGCAGAGTCGATAGCACAGCTGTGAATATATCATGAGCAGATGTTTGTTTCAGCGGTATTACAGCTGCGGGGTGTTGTTTGTAAGCAAATCGGCTCTGAACCATACAATCCCCTAACTGACAGCTGATCAACTAATTCATTGGGACAGTAACACACATTTGTTTACCTCGTGTCCATTCAGCTCTAGTTCTAGCACGTCATGTATTTTGCACATAGTGTTGAAAAAAAAACTAACAAAAAGGAAACCGCTCAAGGGACTTAGGGTAAGACGCCTACCTTCCTCACTTCCCTACAACCCTATAACCTCAAAACATTTCTACCTCACAACCCCAAGCCTCCCAGTCCCAAGAATCACGACTTGACAAAACTGGAACCCAAACACTACTACTTCACAACCCCTCTGATATCCCAGCCCCAAAGATCACTGCCTCACAAACCCCGGATATACCAACCCCCAAAACTAGGTACATCACAACTCCAAGCCTCACAACGTCAAGCATCACTATCTCCCAAAGCCTAAACCTCTGCCTCACAACCCCAGAACTTCCAGCCTCATACGTCACAACCTCACTACCTCGGGGACAGATACGACATCCACCTGTCGGTCTCTGACACATCAAGGAGAATCTACAAAGCCCACCTAGGTCTCCAGACTACAGTGATATTTAATAGAAAGGTGGCATGACGGCTGAACACACAATAATCCGATACAAATTGCTTCAATTGAATTATATTGACTCAATATTAGACTTGCGCGGCAGTTACGATACATTAATGTCCGTCTGCTTCCTCCAGCTAAATCTAGAACTATCATATCAAATGTAATTTCTCCAGCACTCCGCACTCTGACAGATTACTTGCAGCTTTCCTCGCCGGTTGTGTAATACCTGACTGCTCGAGTCACGTTCCTTCTGAAATGACACCCGTTGGTTCTTGTCTCTACTTTCGTCACTTTCATTGGTGGTCATATATACTCATCACAAAAAGAAAGTTCATATTGGTAAAATTCACTCCAAATCTGAAAGTACACTAATAAATTTGGATGGGTGGGTGGGGGTGTGATGTTCAAGCAATGTCACATGACGACGTACCATACTCACAGAGAATAGCTTTAGATGGACATTAAGGCTCAAGGGATGATTTACTTAGTTTATTTTTTGTAAAGCGAATGTAATCTGGTAGATTTGGGTGTAGATTTGTGTACCCGGCGTAGGTGTTATTCCACTTTATGCCCTACATGCAATATAGCGAAGAGTTCTGCTGATGCAGAAAGCTGAGCTTGTAATTGAACCTATGGTCATCTCAGACATCTCAGGACAGGCATTATTCTGCTTGAATGTCAATACGTCATGACGTTGAAGTGTCAATTCCACACCTGTAAAAATGCTAAGGGGTTCCATAACCCTTTTCCCCCACCCCCACAAAAATCCAATGATCGCAACATAACAGCCACATGACATCGACATACCATTTCTGTTGATTTTTCTCATAATTTTGGACACCAGAATAAAAAAGTTGTTCAACATATTATCATTATTTTGTTGGTACTCGGATTACGGGATGCTCTGTGTGTGTGTGTGTGTGTGCGTGCGTGCGTGCGTGTAGGTGTGTAGGTGTGTAGGTGTGTAGGTGTGTGTGTGTGTGTGCGTAGGTGTGTGTGTGGTGAGGGTGTCGAGGAGGGAGATGGGGGTGGTGGGAGGCGTAATTGCTATGAATATTTACGTGGACGTCTCATGAACACATTTGCTGTTAGAGTGAAATACAACGCAGGCTACACGCAAACCCGATACACACAACAGGCTACACACAGCAGGCTACACATAATTTCTCTACTCAAACCTGTGCATCGGACTATATGCGATTAGAGACGTGTAGACTGACAAACGACCGTATCTGTCGGTCTGTGGAAAATCCATTAAATGGTGATAGAACCCCAGATACACTGAACTCAATCAACAACATTATGTGTTTTCAACTAATGCCCCTGCTTAGCAAAGTTCAGTGATGTCAACGCGCAGTGCTACAATGGAACAGCGGAGATTCCATACACTCACTGAACACCAGACCATTTGCTGGATAATACAGATGATCCCTTTACAAATACATTCAGCCGTTATTCGTTACCTTCAGGCAAGAATAAAACAATGATCAGTTCAAGAGAGAGAAAGAATCATTAAAATCAAACTAGGAACTGTTTTGCCTATTACAAGGTCCCCTTTGTACTAACTGAATTTTGATACTGGTGTTAATGTTTGTTGCCTCGAGAGGAATGAGGACTAGTAGATAAGTTGTGGCAAGGAAGGTTGATGGCTGATTGGGCGTGATACTGGTGGCACATGGACGACTGGTCACGGCAGCTTGGTCGTGTACGTCATTACGGTCAGTTCTGATCATGGGTTTGGGGGATACCCGATACTCCTATCTGACATGGAACGCGTGCCTCGCGTGTTTGGATCCTATCGTTTCACGTGCTCACAAAATTGGTGCATGGAGTAAACAGATTGTTGTGTCAAGCGGCCGCTCATGATCGATGTTAATGAAAATTATTTTTTAGCTTGGCGCTTGGCATTGAGGTGTGTTGGGTTATAATTAGTCCTTTTATCTCTGAACCTCCTTATGTGTGTAATAGAAGCATGGTCTTGCTTGAAATATTGATGCTAAAAAGTAAAGGTAGTCCTTTCTTGTGTGTGTTTGTTTGTGTTTGTGTGTTTGTTTGTGTGTGTTTGTGTGTGTTTGTGTGTGTTTGTGTGTGTGTGTGTGTTTGTGTGTGTGTGTGTGTGTGTGTGTGTGTGTGTGTGTGTGTGTGTGTGTGTGTGTGTGTGTGTGTGTGTGTGTGTGTGTGTGTGTGTGTGTGTGTGTGTCCACGAGATGCATGTGAAGTGTATGAGAGGATCGAAACTTGCAGGTTATTGTTATCATCGGGAAATAAAGTTTTAGGTGGGAGATAGATTAGTTTTAGAGCAGTTTCAACGGAGAGATAGAACTATTTTAATGATGGCATCGGACGGTTTCAATGGAGGAGCAGAGGTGTCTTAATGACAAGATAGGACAGTTTCAACGGAAGGATAGACCTGTTTAACGACAGGACAGAGCTGTTTCAAAGGATAGATAGAAATGTTTTAATGTTGGGATGAAACATTATGGATGGAGAGTTTTAGTGGCAGAACAGAAGAGTGGCAACGGGGGATAGAACTGATTAATGACAGGTCAAACCAGTTTCAATGGAGAGATAGAGATGTTTTAACGGTGGGATGGAACGGTTCCAACGGAGGGCCAGAACTCTTTTAATGGCGAAATATACCAGTCTGACGCTTGTGATCAATGCGCTGAGACTACTGCCTCAGGTCTGTAGAAAAGCATCACATCTTTCATGACAATAAAATTATCCAAACAAGATTTCACACCATTTAAGAGACCTGATATCGCATGCAAAAACTAGGCTTGAGGAAGGAATATATGAGAAAACAACACGATATCACATGATCTCGGTACATCCAGGAGGGGGGGGGGGGGGGGGGGCACTCCGCTAGCAATGTTGCCGTTGCACGAGGACCTTGGTACGGCCCTGCGAAACCGATACTGCTTACCCTGAACCATAACTTAAAGATGCGATGGTCAAAATGCTTGGACCACATTCTTGAAAGGGTCACTACCGCTGCAGCTCCAGATTTAAAAATCATCTCAACGCTAAGAACGCTTTCTTGAACCAATCCCTTAAGATACGTCCAAAGCTGGAAGTGGAGTGTTCTAACATAAAATGGTTCTCGCCACCTGCGTGTTCTCGAGAACATGAACCGAGTCAGATTGTTTATAGCAGTCGGTTATTGCAATTCACTGGCTGTGAACAACACGTGCTGATACCACCTACTAATCCCTGAGCGTTGGTGTAGAGATCAGAGAGGAAGGGAAGCTGTATTGCATGCAGGAAACGTTGATGTAGCCACCGACAACAACAGTTAAACACCTCGCATCTAGGACTGAGTGGAGTGTTTCTAAAGCGCCTGACGCGCAACAGATTAAACAAGGCCGTGTCTCTGTGGACAGTATGATGGAGTACTGAGGAGACCTCAAACACAGTCGCCAGGTCCGGATATTGTGTGTGATTGGTGATAGTGACAGGGTAGGTTTCCTGTTTGTTGTAGCGAAGATCAAAGCGTTATGTGAGTGGGAAAGAGTGCGTGAGTGAATGGGTGAGTGGGTCTGTGGGTGGTTGGGCATGATCGAGTGAGTGAGTAAGCAGATCTGTGAATATGTGGGTTTGAGTCAGTGGGTGGATGACAGGGTGCTAGAAATTCGAACCCATATAACTGGACCCAGATATTCGAAGTTCTCTTAACGCTAACATAGTCGTATGTAAATGTTCATGTGTCTTACGACTAAGAGAGCTTCGGAAATTTAGGCCCAGGTCTCTAGGCCTGCGAGATGCAACTCTGCACAACGAACTGCTACGTCGTTTGACATGCTGGTGAAGGGGTGAAACGCAAGACGTAACGAACGACCTCGGTTCATGACCGTCCTTGGACCGTCCAACTCCCATAGTGATATTACATCGCCGAGTGTCAGGTCGTTTTGTCTCCGAGGACATATATAATGGCGTTAAGAACACAAGAAGCTGTTACGGGATGTGGGATCCATAGCAAGTAGGCAGCGAAATGTATGAGTTAGTTTTGATTCTTTAATGCTGGGATAAAGCAGACATGTAACACGTAAGACATATACAGGTGGAATCTGATTGGTCATGATGATGTCGTTTTAACGACTTAGCCATGCACTAATGGACGTCCATTGAGTAGTGTAAATCCCTTACATTTCTGTATTATATGTGCAAATTGACTAGCGGGGCCCTAACATCTCAACTGTCAGTAGACCAAACAACATAATAAATCCAATATTTTCATAATCAGCAGCATAAATTTGGTCCCCGGAGCAATGTGTCTGCCAACGTTGACTGTTCAGAAAACTAGAGCACAGACAATGCGAGCTGCACTGCAACGACCACAAGCTCGGATACAGAATCACAAATGCTTATATATAAATTCCTAATGATTTGTTTCCGCTGATAGCCTTATGTTACGGCACGACCATTTGCAGCTTTGTTGTGACCCAGAGGGTGGATTCAAGGTTAAAAACGCAGGTGCGTGCGTCTGTTCCGGGCACGGTTGTCTGAGATGGGTGGTGAACGCCGCTTTATGAAGTGAATACGTGGAATATCTGAAAGTCAAATTTCACCATTAACATGTCCGTAGCTCCCTCGTGGGTGCCGAAATTATTGCCATGGACGAGTCCGTGGGCCAGCGAAAGATCACTCGCTTGATTTAGTGTGATAAGTATCTGAACATCAGAACATGGGCTACGGAACCCGCTAGGGGCGGGGACAACGCTCCCTTGGAATGGGTTTCAACATTCTTATGAATACTTTTCCACAGGAATCATGCAAGCGAGAGACGTCCCTGTCGATTGTTCAAGTAATTCATGCCCAGAGTGGTCTAGAACAAATGGTATAAGTTATAAGTACTACAACTTTTCACGTTTTCATCCATTTGAGCTAGGATCTCATTACTTTTCGTAAACGTGAGATCGCCAGTTTGGCTGGGAAACCTCCCACACTCATGTATGTGGTCCATGTTGATATCCCAGCGTCTCGTACTTTAGACACATTGCCTCTCGTCAACAACTGAATGTATGCCCCACTGAAGTACAGTTGCGCTAGTTGAATTATATTCTCGCTTTGAATAAATTTGCCTTCCTTTATGTATACGTCCATTTCAACTACACGTATACATGGTTGCGAAAAGGAACACTGTGCTCCTCAATTTAATTTACTCTTACGACCAGCTGAACTGTTCGTACATGAAACAAAACTATACTACCTGTACCGCGTTCGCCATCACGTTGATCAACATGTTCTCCCGTTTTGTACTTCGAGTTGATCAACATGCCCCCCCAAACTAATCTTCGTGTGCCTTGAGGTGAACCTGATGTACGTCTAGTTAATCCTGATGTACGTCTAGTTAATCCTGATGTACCTCTAGTTAATCCAGATGTACGTCTAGTTAATCCTGATGTACGTCGAGAAGATCCACGTGTGCGTCGAGGTGATCAGAGCGTACGTCGCAGAAATCTTTGAGTACGTCGAGGTGATCCACGTGTGCGTCGAGGTGATCCGAGCGTACGTCGCAGAAATCTTTGAGTACGTCGAGGTGATCCACGTGTACGTCGAAGTGATCTTTGAGTATGCGGAGGTGATCCGCGTGTATGTCGAGGCGATCCACGTGTACGCCAAGCAATATGACCATGACACGTGGCAAGTATGGTCTCTTCCCGGCACTTAAAATGTTCTTCAAGACAAGCAGTTTTTCCTCTGCCTTCTTTGAAAGAAACAAACTGGTTAGAAGTTTTACAGTTAGCTTCATCTGTGTTAAATACCCACTTGGTCACTCTTGCTCAGCCAGTCTCACACCTAATCACATCTTCGTCATTCAGTTCAGGAGCACCACCATTCAAAGACTTCTGGCTGCAAAGTGGTTTGTCTGGCAGCGGACAAAGGACGGGAACCTCCTAAAGACGAGAGAGCGTGTGTGGTCCGAGTTAATTACCTCTGCTGAGGATGTAGGAAACTCCCGCCCCCATTAAAAGCTCGTCACATGCCACGGTGACACCTGAACTGAACATGTGAACACTGAGGTTTCGAGTGGTGATGGCATCATTGCATGTTGACGAAAGATCGCAATAACTGTAGTAGCGTTATCCACCTCAATGCCTCCACCGCGCCAATGTATCACTACAGCGTTATCTGCAAGCCTCACTCTCCCAAACCACCACCACCGCGGAGATGTATAGCTGTTTCAGATCATGGAAAGTGTATGCTGCAAGACAGGAACTCTACAGCTGAAGGAGAAAAACGCGTAGTGACAGATCTCCCTTATAACGGAGCTCAAGTGAAACTATAGAGTATGCGAGCTGAACAATGCTAAGAAAAATGGAGTCATTCAACGTTCATCATGATGTATGAGCTGTTACCATTGACGTTATTCGTACCTGCACTCTTGAGAGATAGCGTAAGCTATCAGTCAACACATGTTGATGGTGTATTGCTTACCGACACACTCGGCACTATTCCGCAATATGAAATTACCAGTAAATTAAGGAGTCTTACCAAACAAATCCATGATTGCTATGATTAATAAAATCACAACCCAACAGTACTAGACGATGTTTGGTCAATCAATACTCCAACTCTGACCATCCAATCCACAAAATTGTTTCTTCCGGGGCACCAAATCTTACACAAAAAGGAAATGAATTACTGAAGCTGGTGTGTCGTATCTACGACTTAGATGACACCAGAAAAAACACTATGTGAACCACTGACAGATAGTTTAGATCATAAGAACTATCATGTCGACACAGACTACCTCGGCCAAACAACATAAAATGCAAAGTCAGGTCTTATATATAAATAAGAATAGTCAGATTTCCAGTTTGAATATCTTATCAGGTAAATGAGAAGCGTTCTAAAGTTGAAACGGTTCTGATGGTGGCAGAGTGTTAAACGGGAGACACATGAAGACGTTTATAATCTGACGCCGTCTTATCGGCTGCCATGTAGAGAGTGGAGGCAGACAGGCCGTGATTGGCTGGGTGTCTCTAGGGTACGCGTTCATCAGCATCAGACAACGTCTACTGCTTGGCCTTGTTGTTTCTCATACCAGGTTGAGGTTTGCCCAAACAAAATTCTGACTAAAGAGACATGGCTCACAATTTAAAGGTCCCTTTCTGTTATTTGTAGAAGGGCGTCATCCATAGTAATAAGATACGCTTAAAAAAGATGTGTTGAATGTATGATCAAAATTCATTTAAAATATGTATAGCCCTGGTAGCGCATAAATAAACACATACGACAGCTGGGTGGCGGGGATTTGATGGTAGTGGAGTTTCTATTATTACTTTATCTGTAACAAAATAATAATAGTTTATAATTTACAGTCAACGTGCGTTGTACTGTTTCCCATCTGTTGGTATTTTACGAATGAGTTGGGCGCGTGTTGCAGCCGAACTGAAACGAAAACAGGTGGCTGTATGCCCTGTTAGACAAAGCGGGATTCTTTAATCCTCGCGGGACGGAGTGGTGGGGTTGGAAGCAAGGAGAGATACAGAGAGAGGAATTAAAAACCAAGGGAGACGGAAACAGATGTTTTAAACCAATTGTGTTAAGCCAAGGTGGATGTTATAGCATGCGGATAAACAGAGAGATGTTTATAGGATATGGACGAGGTTAGAAATAGCAGAAGAGAACGGAAGAAGTTTGTGGAGAAAACAGAGGGGGAGATTGGAGGTTTCAAAAGCTGAGGTTGTGGCAGAAAACATAAAGGAGAAATGTTGTGGCAGAAAAGAGAAAGGAGAGAGGAGGTGGCAGGGAACTTATACGAGAAAGGTTGTGGCAGAAAACTGAAAGGAAGACAGGTTGTGGCAGAAAACTGAAAAGCGACATGTTGTGGCAGAAAAATCGAAAGGGAGACAGGCTGTAACAGAAAACTGAAAAGAGAAATGTTGTGGCAGAAAACCGAAAGGAAGATTGGTTGTGGAAGAAAACTGATAGGACAATGGGTTGTGGCATAAAAGTGCCAGAGGTTGTGGCAGACGTCAGATAGGGACAGAGGTTTAAGAAGCTGAAAATTAGAAGCTGAAAAGAAAGAGAGGAAAGATGGAGGCAGAAAACAAAGATGAGGAGAACTGGTAGTTTGAAGAGAAAGCGAGGTTGGTGACACGAAAATATGGTTAGGCTCTCTGAGTGTATGAAAGACGTAAGCTATCTTTGAGCATGCGTAGGAAGCCTTCGGCTATAGACTGCGTTTGTATTAGGCTACGATTAATAGGAAGGATACTGAAATGCTAGGATAGTTGGTATTCCAGAGCTCCGATTATCTACCTGCACGCATAACTGCCATCAGAGATCCATGGGGATATATGCTACTGTGATTAGATGATATGGCGAATTAACAGTCGTGGCAATGGTGCATGAGTGGCGGAGATTGCTGGGCACATCAAATGGGCCCCTGTGGCATTGGATATTAATTGTATTTACATAGCATTGTGGCTTCTCAGATCCATCAAGCTGCCAGGTCAGGTCTCCACAATGGGACAAGATAAAGCCAACCATCCGTTTGTAATGATATAAGCGCAGTTTGATGCTCTTCGTACTAACATCAGTGGTATGAGATTAATCAATGCCTTGTAATGCATCCGATACTATAGTGACGATCAATGGCTTTGTGAAGAGCAGTGTACAAGGCCTAGCAAGGTCATCTGACACAGGAAAGTTTTATCCATGTTTGATCCCTTTAATGCTTTTGTGCTAACCTCCATCAGAGGCAACCAAGCTGATCAAGTTTGCAACCTTCAACCAATAAAAATGTGTTGTGGATGAAAGTTGGGGACATCTTCCGTGAAGCACAACAAAACAAATCACTCACGGAGTTAAACAGTTTCACTTATTTTCCCATCATACAAGTTGCCACATATTTACCAATGGTAAAGGTTTAGCCACGCTTGACATGAAGTATCGATTATCTACCTTTAACGCATGCTACTGATTATCAGGGAGACATGTGATCTTGCAGGAGTTAGTGTCAACGCATCAAGTGTCACTAGGCAGAGACATGCTCAAAGCAGAGATTGTTTCACTTCTTGACCCTATCTCACGTGTCTCTCTGTTTCCTACAACAAAGCCCCAAATCCCATTCAGCAGAAATCCATGTTTATTGTTGCCACAAATTGATACAGTCGCCCCCGAGGTGGCAGTCACGTGATGTTGACCAGTGTCCCTCGCATCAGCTGGGACAGAGGTGCAGGGTCATACCAGTCGACTGAAACGACAGAGTCCCTGAAGGATGTCCTTCTGTAGTTACTGTGAAACCAAACCAAATTATCCGACTGTCAAGCTTGAATGCCCTTGGTGGATACAGATACGAAAAATGATTAGGTCTTCTGCATTTGGCAGAAATCGGACATCTTCAACCATCTGCATGTTACACCGGAAGTGGTGGCCTGAGAAGCATGTAATAACGGGATTTGTTTCTTTTGACCTAAAACGGCCCCAAGGAACCTACCAAATAGATTTACAGTATTACAGACATATTTCCCGAAACTCCATCCGAATAGTGCAGTTGCACTGGGTCGCCTTGCGTACATACGGATCTCAGAGCACCAGCTGGTCTGGTCAAGAGAATAACAGCAAAGTACCCAGAAGGTCTTCAGCAGATATTCTGCCAGAGACAATGCAAATTGGACGTGTTTTCTGCTCTGTAGCTTCTCTTCAACGGCAATTGTATCTGCGAGTTACGTGTAGCTCAGTTTCAATACTACGTGCATCAATATTGGGCGCCAGACACTGTTATCAGTACAGCTCCTGGTAAATCACCCGTACACGTACTGAATGTAGGTCATCATGCTGAATCTATTGAAATTGTTGAAATCGATGAGTCGAGACCGAGGGATCAAACGTAAGATTACACTACACGTAGTCCGTTACACAGACCCTTGCAATACTCCCGTTTCTCAATGGTCCTGATGTAAAAATAAAAAAAGTGTTTTCTACCCCAGAACAAAAAAGAATAAAAAACAAAAAAGCCCATCTGTCTGAACTACATAAACTGGTGGTGTTTTAAGATGGCAAAAACAAGAAATGGCCATGTGATGGTGGTCATCAATGGTGTTTCGGGTGTGTTTTAAGCGACTGCTTTCAGCAGACCATGTGTCCAATGTAGAAAGAGTTGCAGTTTTCGCCATGTATATGTGCGTATGTTTCATCTCATGTATGTAATATAAAGAGTAACGAATCCACAAACAAGGAGGTGGGGTTACTTACAGGAAATCTGGCACCCAGGGGAGTCGACATCTATGTATTTGTCTACGCTTTATTTCATGCGTGTTTGTTTATGTTGATGGCATGAAGGGTAACGTTGTCAACAGGTAGGATTTGACTTCAGGTGACCTTTACTTACTGAGAAGCCAGGGTAATCCTCATTGAATTTGCCTTGACCACGACTGCCGATACTTGAGGCACTTGTGCTCCATTATAACCCTGCTTGTTGGGGCCCCGGCTTCGATAAGGGCATCACTTGTCCTGGTAATGGATCAGAAGCCAATGTAGCTGGCATCTCTCTTGGGAGGATCTCGAGCAGCGAGGTGATCTGACGCCATTGTGACACGACGCGTTTAATAAGACATCCAGAGCCCGTATTGTCTGACCATGGTGGGCGATCAGGCACAATCACCATCAATGTTAGGGACGCGGACAGTCTCTGGCTTCATTGCCAAACCCGTGCGTCATAATAGGAGGTTTCTGACAAACACATTAATATGATTACATTTGACACACGCCACTATTAAACTGTCACACAGGAGTGTGTGCCAGACAAGGCCCTAGTTTCCTCTTACATGTGACAGCCTTCAGAGCCTTCCTGTAGTAGTTTTGATATGTCCTGTCTATTATACTGAACAACAGCCAAAAACGGCGCCATTAGCAGTCGTTTACCGTTTCGGTGAATCACTAGCAATCGCCACCAACAGACCAACGAAAGAAATCGGATTGAATCAAACAGTCCACCCCGCGATCATATAATTCTGGTTCATTTTTGTAATGCGAATCGTGGTGACTAAGATCACTTGGCAGATTGTGTCTCCCCTACCACCTGCACAGCAAGCATCTACTTCCATATAATTCGGCAGCTTTAACTTCGAAAATCTTACACCTACGAATCATCCTATAGACAGGAGACTGGCAAGTACATCAGTGTTTAAAGACACCAGACCACTACTAAAGATTAGAGGAAGGGACGAAGAAGGAATTAGTGAACTAATACAAGTACATGGGACAAACCACGATGAACTGTTGCCAGCTAATTCTACGTATTACCACTATGTCCCTGGCGCTGGTCCGCCCCGGAGCCACAGTCTGTTTAACTATACGTAGGCATCTAAATGTAACTCAACTGGCAAATTGAATCAACCGGACCCAGAAGCCATGTGACACGAGCTGTCGAGCTTCTGATTCCAACAAACTAGGTTACCAAAGATCCTCGGAATACAGGGAAGTCATATAACAATCGCCACAAGGAAATTAATGGCAGTGAACGGTTAAATTTGACTTTATTACCCCTTCATTCCCCGGACTGTATGAATATGACAGTTGGGATCGACAGCAATACGGTGGCTGGTTCATATGGAGTGCAGCTCAGCTCGCCATAGTTAGTGACTGAGTGGCAGGTGCAATGCACGAAGGCTTTAATAGAAACCATGTGTTTGGTTGGAATATTCAAACTCGTACCATCATACTCTCTCATCACAGCATTCTACTATATCCACCGCCTCCACCCGTCTTCCACCCTTCTGATATAACACTGTACCCACTGACTCAACCCGCCTTTGCACTCCCTCATCTTTCCTACCTCTCTTTCCCTAACTCTCCTTTTCTTAAAAGTGTATGGCCTGTTTGTTTCCAAACAAATAACTGTACAACAATACCTTTGCTTCAATAATGATAATAATAAAACCCACTCTACCCGGCTTCCACCTATCTGATATAACACTGTACCCACGGCTTCCACCCAGCTGATATAACACTGTACCCACGGCGTCACCTGTCTCATTATAACACTGTACCCATGGCTTCCACCCATCTGATATAACACTGTACTCACAACCCCCATCCGTCTTCCACCCATCTCATATAACACTGTACCCACAACCCCCACCCTTCTTCCACCCACCTGATATATCATTGTACTCACGGTTTCTACTCATCTTATATATCACTGTACCCACAGCCTCCACCAGGCTTCCACTCATCTGATATATCACTGTACCCACGGCTTCCACCCGTCTGATATAACATTGTGCCCAAAGCTTCCACCCGGCTTCGACCCATCTGATATGAACCTTTTTTCGATTTTTCCTGTCGCCTCACGGCGTAGTGTCACACCATTCTTTACGCGTTATCACTGCATCCTCTCGACAGTTGCTGCCGTCAACCATTTGGTAAAGGTTTCATCCATATTTCATTGACAGTTGAGTTCGATTTTTGCGATCCGATGGCATTACCTATGAGTGAAAGCCATTCTTAACTCGCATATTCCGTCACGACAGATTTCATTGACGTTATCAACAGCTCATACCACGTGCTCTGGGCGACAAGACATTTGGAGGCAAATCTGTTAAATATTCATTTCCCTGCCATCACATTCCGTCCAACAAATAGAAATGTGACAATAAAAATTCGGGACAAATTATTTGTCTTGTATTGTTGTATTTAACTACTGTCATCTAGAAGGCAGAAATGCACACTTCTGCTAAAACTTCTCCGTGATGATATCAACGACGATTTCGAAGATAATACGTAAAATGGCATATGACACATACGATTATTTACTTCGTAACGAAACAATTTTATCCAAGCCTGATATATGTATATTTCAGACAAAATGAACTCCGTGCCGACCCTCAATAAAACACTTTGAAAACATACTTTTGAATTGTGTGGTTGACGTTTTAAGAGACAAGTAACAGTACTGTTATTAACGGCTTTGTTGTTTTCATTCAAAAGATTTTAATGTATGCATAAGATGTAATCTATTTTGACGATTAAACACACAATGACAACTAGCATTTCATTTATTAATTTCAGTCTACTAGTGTGTCTGAATATTTACAGAAAAAAGTGGCGCCATTACGTTTTATGTCTGTAATCAATGGTTATGGTCTCAGTTCGAGGGTATGATAGACACAGCTTAGAGTAAAAACTGTTGTTTTTTCCCGCGAAGGGCAACGGACAAATGATGGATGTGTCAATCAACCCTCTGTGTGATATATCAGACATGCTGTTGAAAAAAATGCAAAACCGTATTACATTTCAAAAGAGATTCAATACATTCGGTTGTGTCTAGCCTTGAATAACGCGAAGTATACAGTATAATAGCTGCAGGTTTCATGAATTAGAATTATTGAATACGTTATTAGCTCCATAATTATGGTGTCATGACAACCATACTGACATCTAGTCTGACAACTTCATCAAGTGTCAACATCTGCACACCTGCCAGTTTAATCATCACTGTCTTTTGCAAGAGGAAACAAATTTGTAAAGATGATAGATCTTTAAGTGTCTCTTGCTACATTGAAGTTCATCAAACCGCGATGATGACGTAACAAAAAGTCTGGTAAACCTGTACAATAATCTTCGATCATCAACGGTGATCTTCTGCGATCTTTAGTGATCCCGCTTCGCATAATAGCCCGTAGTCACGGTGAATATCACTGAATAATAAACTCCCGATCACCGGATCACTCCAGAAAGACTCTCCGATGCTGCTTCTCATACCCGCCTTGCCATTCCTCAGTGACATCTGTGAACCGTCAGTCGAGCTATCTGCAGAGCCTAGGACCCGCTGTCGACATTGTACATTCCTGCATGCTGGTCCCGTCTTATCGTGGATTTAGCAATGATTGTATATGCATGAGGCAGATAGCTCCAGTGCCACGGTTGTACACTGGTTGCGAGAAATATCCTCATTGTGAACATGATAATGCAGGCACTGTCATAACTGTCTCGAGAGACCGAAAAGTGCGAGAGATGTTTTAACATTGGGTTAGTTCATCGTGACGTTGCGCGTGAAGTCCCTTCCCTCTAGAGGGCTGCGGAAACTGTTGAACGTTTGGGTAAATTACATTTTGGTCTCGGAGTAAACTGCGTTTGCTGATGGCAACACGGCCAAGTATATACGTTTCTGTGTTGAATTAATTTCCATTTAAATATCCGTTGTTTCCATAAACAGTCGACAACTTCAGAGTAGCACATTACATTAGTATTTCTGCGGAATGAGATCAGTTCTACGAGGATGGCATCAACCAAAGGGCAGAGATGAAGCTCAATGAAGATACGACAAATTAAATCCTATATTCAGTATTCGTGTTTACAGAGCCAAGACCATATTACCTTTCTATTGGAAAACGGCATTCTGATAATGATATTGACGTATCCCTACCATTTTGGTAATTTCAGGAGAATTAGAATGTGTCATTACTGGGCAGTATAGCATGCCGGTGATACTGATGGAGTGTAATCAGATAGCCATGTGGTGGTGCCACATGTAACTAATGGACCAATCGTCTGCCAGATTTCTGGCACCAGAGGGCTAGCGCGTGCAAGCGTGCACCTTTCTCCTTCATCACGTTTGGTGAAAGTCATGTCGATGTCTTGTAGTCTGGGCGTCTTTAGCGGATGATGGCCCTACTTCGTGGTACTCTTAAGGGGGTTTACGGGCTATCTAAAAGTGTTATTAGCAGAGTTATGCGTCTGAGGCGTGCAAGGTAATTCTTTGTCGCGGTTCAGAATCCAAGAATCGCCCCTTTAATGATATTTGGTACGTTAGCAACATATGTCGTTTTACTGTCGTTCTGTATCGAATATTATCATTTCGAATAGTTAACACAGCAAGCAAATTATCTGGACTTAAAATGCAAGATATCGGCACTATTTACAAGCAGCAAATCTGAAAGAAAGCACGTAAAAGTATAAATGACAGCACTCATGTCCTATCTCCGGAATTTCAACTTCTTCCTTCTTGCCGTCGACAGCGTACGCCGATATTCAGAACAAACAGGGATCGAAATGGTTTCATCCCAGCAAGCATCAGTGTTTTAAATGAATTATTTTAATCTTTGTCAATCACTTTACAATATTTTATCACAAGTTTCAAACTGTTATATAAATACTTTTAGTGCTAATGCTCCTCAGCAAAACTTTCTTTTTCTTTTTAATGTCGCCTGTATATAGCTCTGATTCTTAAATTTGCTATTATACATTCCCATTTATCTTTACCTCATATACTGGCCCTTGTTACTAACTGTTTTAGTACTACTTGACATATGAATAGATGTTTTGTGTCATTATGTATGTGTATCTCTTGTATTGTATGTGTTTCTCTTGTACTGTATATGGTTCTCTTGTCTTGTATGTGTTTCCAATTTTAACCGTGCACAACAAATTTCCTTCGGGATAATAAAGCTTATCTTATCTTATCTTATCTTGTGGGTAATAAAAAATAAGAATGTCAAAGAGGGTGTAGACAACAAATAAAATGATAGGTGTATGTATTAACATTAAAAACTGGTCTGCTGAGAGTAATTAATCACTATTCTGACATTCTTTAAATGGATGTTGGTAATCATGAGTAGCATTAATGCAATGAGGGTAAGAAATCGGGCGTGTCATTGTTGAAAACGGATCACATAAATCACGTCTGTGACTGCTGAAAACGAGTCAGACAGTCTGTGGCTAGGGATTTACCAGTCTTTAAGTAATTTCAAGTGATTTTTACAGTCTAAATGCAGCACGAAGAGATTTACCGGTTTGCATGTAATACAAAAGAATTTACCGGTCTTCATGTAGTAGAGTAAAAGGATCCACAAGCCGTCATGTAGTACCAAGGGACTTACCAGTCTATATGTAGTAGAATGAAACGATTTACCAGAGTACATGTAGTACTGGGGGATTTACCAATCTGTATGTAGTACCCAGATATTTACCAGTCTTCTTCTTGTACCAAGGGATTAACCAGTCTTCAAACAGTACCGAGGGTTGATAGACCTACTGTGTTATTCAGGCCATTCGGTGAGGCCAATTAACCTATAAATAATTGATTGGGATTTAGCTTAAGGACAATTTCAGCACAAGTCATAGAACAAGTGTAAACTCACCGTGTTGTTTTATCGTGATATTGAATATTGCCTCCTCGTGTGTCCATTGATTTCCAGATTTAAGCCAAACAGCAGTATCAGTGTGACAGTGGCCGTTAATACATGCTCTGTACGTGACATATAACAATTGTGCATTTAGGTCGTATACTATTGAGGAAAGATGACTTATACTATGATGTGTTATATTAGTGACCAAAGATGACTTACATTTACATTAGTGAGTAAGTACTAGTGACGTAAGACTATCTTAAATTAGTGAAGTATTATGACTTTCAGTAAGATATGTTTATTTGTGACGTATTGTAACTTACACGAAGGTGTCTTATGTTATTGACATATGATGCCTTACATGACGATATCTTTATTAATGACGCATTATGGCCTATATGAAGATATGTTATATTAGTGAGTCAATACAAGTGACGTAAGAGTACCTTACATTGCCAATGTGTACGATTACATAGACAGCGTTACAAGTTATGTAATATTAGGAAAGCACTGAAGTGATGATGATGTTCGTTACGCCCACAATATGTAAGACTTACACAAACACATTTCCCAGGGGAACATGTTGTAAGCGTGCTCTCGAGTTGTTACTGTTGTGTCATTCTAAAACCTCAGTATGTAATGAATCTTCGATCTCAGGGCAAGGTTATTAAGCCGAATATAAGAGCAGCTGGTAATCTACTGGCGAAGGACGAACATCACTCTTTGAGGAGGCTTGAGGCTCGCCCTTCGTTATGAGTTGACTTTTTACGAAGCTTCGCTCCTTATTCCAATAAGAGAGTGTCTGTAATACTCGAATATACAAACAAAATATTTTTCGGAAGTCCGATTGGTCACACTATCTTGGAGGATTCCAGTGATTACTGGAAGTAGGAAGCTGCTCCACAGCTGGAAAGGAGTGTTGCACCTAATTAGACAATTTCTTTGGTAAGTCGTGCTCTTGTCTATCCTTCGCCTCATCGGATCAGAAGCTGCAGTCGCTGTGAATGTATGTCAGTCAGTCAGACAGTTAGTGTCGGCCTTTGAGTGAATGAGTTTGGTTTTACACCGCTTTCAGCAATATCCCGCCAATTTCAGGGACACCAGACATGGTATTAACACACTGTGCAAATGTGGGAAGTCGGACCCTGGTCCACTTCGTGACGAGCGACCCCGTATGGTGGAAATAACACCAATGTTCTTCGGCTCGAGTTTTTAACAATATGTCAGCAACCTCCCGTCTATGGACCCCAGAAATGAGGGGCGATGTGGTGGCCTAGTGGTTAAAGTGCTGGCTAGTCAGGCAGAACAGACTGATTCGATCCTCCCACGTGGTTACCATGTGTCAAGTAATAATAAAGAAATAGTGATTAAAAACGGCGTAAAACTAAACTCACTTTCAAATCCAAACCATGTACCCATGAGTGGGGCGAGTGTAAGCTTTGACCTCCGGACTAAATATCCGCCCTACCAGCTGTAATCCACTTCCACTAAAAGAAAGCAAAATGGTAACTTATCTGATGTACAGTAACATGATTTAAAATGGTATGTGTCCTCTGCAGCATGAATAGTCTGGTGTCTATCATCCTTTCCAGGATATCCCCCGGAATTTCTGCCATTTTAGAACTGAGTTGTTTCCTTGCTCGACATCGTGCGGATAACGTCTTTTAAAATATCAAACCTTTGGTGAAGCATCTTGGTCAGTGGCGTTTGAAATTTACATATCACAAAGGTTGCTACAAGGATCCAGAGATTGTCCGGGCAGTTTACGATAAAAGGAAACGTAGATTTACCGACTGGTGAGTTTCAAAAGCCCCTCAATAACGGTTTAACTGGAACATGCAGAGTTCCGATATAGTGCTGAGGTTCCGTTCCATAGGGCATTCTTTATCTCATCATTTTGTTATATTTTCACTGTATGTATGCAGAAACATGTGACTCAATTTACATCAAAGCAGAAAATATTTAGTGGCTAAGCATTAACAGAGCAACAGTCAAAGCATGCCATTGGAGTTCGTATGTATAATATTTTAGCAAATGGTAAAGGATTGCTAGCTATTCCCATTGGAATGTTCTGTATGCGGTCATAGTTCCCTTATCTCTTGCAACTGTTTCTACTTCCGGTATGTTCTGATACTCAATCTGATACTCTTCTCACTGCTGGTAAAACGGTTCCAATACATTGTATGCAGATAACACACGTGGACCTGGACGTTCTGATTGATGGGTTTATTTAAGCCACGCAATCTGAATTGATATCAGAGCAAGGTGTCGATCTCTCAGACCCGCTGGAATTGATTTCTTTTGATGAAAATCAAATTAAAGACAAAAAGGTGTAATTCTTGACCATGTAGGTCAGAGAGCGGTCACATTAATATGTCCGTTTATTAGGTTATCTGTATTTTGTTGCATAGGCTTTAAACATCGAAATAAGAAACTGTTTCCTTTAGCTCTTACTATTGATCCGATTGCGCAAGATTGGCATCGGAATCAAATTGAATCTTGTGAAACAGGAGCATGGTTATGTGTGAGGAGAGACGCCAGCAATGGTTTGTGTGTTCATGTGCGTGTGTGTGTCTGTGCCTGTGTGTCTGTGTTTATGTGTGTGTCTGTGTTTATATGTGCGCCTGTGTCTGTATGCGTGTGTCTTCGTGTGTGTCTCTGTGTGTTTGTGTCTCTGTGTGAGTGTGTCTGTGTCTGCCCCTGTGTGTGGGCGTGTGTTTGTGTGTGGGGTGGAGTGGGGCTGTCTGTGCCTGTGTGTCTGTGTTTGGAGGGGGTGGAATACTACAACGAGCAGTAGTTAGCTGTGGTGTGTGAGTAAAACATTGGGTAATATACATATGGGAGATAAAGGCATGGTCCCTGCAGGATCCCTGCAGCTTATACCAACAACATTACAGGTTGACTGCACACACTTTGGTACACTGATTACCTATGTCGCTAATGGTTAAGCTCATTAATCACTAATGAATGCAAACAATCCCTTAGTAATAGATTGTACATTTTGTTAATGTGTGGTTATTACACAAAAATACATTTTAAAATGTCTCTCTAGAACACTTCTTGTATGTCGCAGTCAGACCCAGCTGTTGTGTTTTCCTCCCCCCTTGAAGCTTGACTATATTGAAAACGTCCATTTCATCATCATACAACTCACTCCTCACTCATCACACAAAGTATATAACCGTGTAATCTCTTCTCGGGGCATCTTCCTTATGTTGCTTATGAATCTGACGTTGTTGGAATCTCCTTGAGGATGGGAATGTTCGGTAGAATTCCTCAAAAATCACTCACAGTGGTACACCTCCCTTACAATTTGTACTTGTACATTTCCAATGAATGCCCAGCAAGAGTCCACGTAGGTAGTAAAAGTGATGTTAGCCCCCTAGTATGGTGATCTACCTCAGGTGTTGGCGCTAAATAGCCCATTTTTACATTGTTTCTCCAAAAATAGTTTTCTACTTTTTAAGATGTTTGCTAGCTAGTTTTAAATCCTTTTGTTATAATCTCGTACTTTTAGTGTCCTTTGTTGACAAGATCTTAAGTATTGTATGCATTCATTATGCAGTTAGAACTAGTTTTAGTCACGATACGGCTGAAATATTGCCAAAGTGATCTTAACTCACTCACTCACTCACTCACTCACTCACTCACTCCAATGTGTACACGACTGTCTCATACAAATAGCCACTCACACAGATCTCTTGCTTTCAATTCTGACTCAATACGAACTCCACTTTCACTCCACCTACAATGGCGATAAAATGAAGCACTTTCAACATCGTACATATGTTTCAGGTTTATTATCTATTTGCCCTCTTCTCTATGAAATCTCTGCTAAGTCTTTACATCTCTTGTCTTCCTTGTTTAACTGTTAAGGGCATTAAAAGAAAGTGAGGTGGTGTGGGGTGGGGTATGTGGGTATCTGTGCCATGGTAAGTGGAGATAAAGAGATTTTGGTGGCTTATGAGTAACCACCAACATCAAAGTGAACACCAAAGATGTCTAACGAGATACATAAAGCCATACACGACAATAATCATGTACATTTCATTTGAAAGGGCGTTATTTATCCCCACCAATAAATGTAATCCGCTGCTGACCACAGTTATTGTCTGGGCTGTTAACATGTGCCATCTGGTATAACCTTTCATATCACGTGTAATGTAATTCAAAGTAGCTTCTTGTCAATGTATTCTAAGCCTATAATGAAACTGAGAGCCGCATAATGAATCTAGACAAGGAGTTTAGTTTCCCCGCAAAGGTAATATACGAATATAACCAATTTATCGTTCGTCTGTTTCTGAATTGATTCGCGTTCCGACATCAATCAACAATGACAGGCGACACGCAGCTCGGAATGCCAGCACGTGCACGAGCCTACAAATTAAACTGGTCTGTGAGAAATCACCATCTCAACCAGCGCCGTGATCTCCTCGGCAGCTTTATTATTCCACAGTGAGAATCTGGAGTCATCTACGATCGAATAGTTGCCCAAAATACTCTTCAATAATAGCGATTGTTTATTAACATACACGATTAGATTCTTAGACTTATTCATTTGGAGTGGAAGTAACGACAGTCCTCAACTCAGGTCATTCTGGAGATAGACGGCGGGGGAGAGGAGCGAGAGCTGGTATGAAGAGAAGCGAAGGAGAGGGAGAGAATAGGGAGAAGGGAAGGAAGTGGGAGGAGAGTGCTGGGGACTGGGGGTTATGATGAAGGTGGGCCTATTGACCTGTTTCCCCGAGAAATGTTTATATAAAGGTTCGTAATACTGTACTGACAATAGTACTTAACATTGTTTTGAATTTGTGTACATGAATATGTGAAAAGTGTTATTCTCCGTTATCTGTGATGACATGTGACAGGTTGTATACCCGTTATCCATGATGTGAATGATTGTATACCCCGTTATACGTAGACATGGCTTTTTGTATACCCTGTTATCTCCGATGCGAATGGTTGTATAACCCAGTATCCGTGTTAAAGCGTTCGCTCATCACGCCAGGGTTCGATTCCCCACATGGGGACAATGTGTGAAGTCCATCTTCTGGTGTCCCCCTCCGTGATATTGCATAAATATTCCTAAAAGCGGCGGCGTAAAATTAAAACTCACTCACTCACTGAGATAATGTGACGGTGTTTCACGCTGACGTCGGACCTGTGATCCAGCCTTTAAAGACAGCCCTGCACAGAGACCAATATGAACCCTTCAGTTGATTGAACTTTAGTCAGAAGTAGTTAGAATACCGATTCAGATATGCGTACGTTGCTGGTCTGTGCTTCAGATACTGAACTGTTATCTCCCATCTGGGTTATCGAGTTTATTGAAAATCGGAATACCGCCTGAATGAAGCTATTCTAGACACTTCAGAGACAGAACTATACAGGGTAACCCTAACATTACATCTCTTTGGATATAAAAGCTGTGGCCATTTCCGCATTCCCATGCGTCACTCCTCTGCTGACAATTGGCTGGCCGAAAACATCTTTGTGGCTCATTTTGGCTTTCTTCAGCTCATTGGTAATTCATTTTATTGCTTCCTTTTGGTTTAAAAAGATCTTTTTCAGTTATCTTCAAACCGACAGAACGCTCTGATCATCGCTTTACACTCTGGGCCTCAGGTTCTCTCGCGGTATGCTGGTGGTAAGATGATCAACTACTGAACGAGGCTGTCACATCTGTGAATAGGACCCTTCACGGAAACCACAACGCTCCAAGCATACATCAAGATAGTTTCATCTGCCACCTGGGAAGGCAGGTCGAGGTTGCATTGGGACGAAGACCGAGTCTCATTAGTTGTCTCATACAGTCCACTCGGAAATGTCATCAACTACAATCTGCTCTGTTTTATCAACATTTTCAAATTGCGGATGTTTCTCACTCAATCCTTTCAGTATTCTACCATCTTCATGGCAAGCTGGGTTTTCACCCAGTCTTATCTCCTTCACGTAATGGCATCTGTTACAGTCAGTCCTATCTATAATAAGAAGGGGTGTCCTTTACCGTCAGCGCTATCTGTAACAAGAAGTGACGTCTATTACAGTCAGTCCTATTTTTAACAAGAAGTCACGCCTGTTACACTCAGTGGCATCTGTAACAAGAAGGGGCGTCGGTTACAGTCACTGCTATCTGTAACAAGAAGTGACGTCTATTACGGTCAGTCCTATTTTTAACAAGAAGTCACGCCTGCTACACTCAGTCCTGTCTGTAACACGAAGGGACGTCTTTTACAGTCAGTGTTATCTGTAACAAGAAGTGATGCCTGTTACACTCAGTCCCATCTTTAACAAGAAGTGACGTCTATTACAGTCAGTCCTATCTATAGCAAGAAACTCACACCTGTTACACTCGGTCATATCTGCAACAAGACGCGTTGCTATCTGCTACATGCAATGTCGTCTGTTGCAGTCTCTCTCATATTCAACAGTCAATGTCGTCTGATTCATATGATCGTAAATGCCACAGAATAGTCTCATTAAAATCCATATTACCTGATACAGACAGTGTTGTAATCAGTCTCATCTGCAAAATATGATGTCGTCTGCTGCTTTCAGTTTGATCCACTACCCAGTACGACATTTATTATATGTGATGCATGTACTCTCTTATATTGTCAACCGACATTTTTGTCGAAAGAATAACAGACTCCCAGAATGGGGCAACATCAATCAACAACCAAACTCATGTCATCCTACTCCCGCTAACACTCTCCGTGGTTAACGTATCGTACATACCTTAAAACTGTCCAAATCAATGTTTACCAGCCGTGATACATTTGTCTTTGTCCTGGTATTGACTATGATTATGTTATCGCAGCGTCCGTGATGTCGACAGGTAGCAAGCCACAGCTAGCCGATTAATGACCTGTGTAATGGTTTTGTGTCACACGAGCCTGTCAATAGCCGCCCACAGATAATCAAGAACCAAATCAACCGTTATTGTTTATTCTTAATCATATCCATTTGAGGTATTGATTTTCTTTGTGCGATTGTTGATATGCGAAGTGATGATTAACCGATATTTGGTTCGGTTTATTGATGTACAAACGATGGCATTTCATAAATCTGCCATTGTCCGTGGACATAAGCTAACAGAAATGGATATGCCGGTCTAACACTAGGGAATTGGTTTCCTTGCAGTATAACGTGATATACGAGGTCGGGTATTTGCTACTCTGTAGGGAGACTGGACCTCTCGAGTTCAACAAAATTCTGATCCCGAAAATTCAGGAAAAACACATTTGTCTTTGGGCGGTAACCAAGATATTAACTGCTCGCTGGTCATGTTTGATTGCACCACAAAATAATCGTATTTTCCTATGTTTATGTATTCGTCCAGTTTTAGCTTTGTTTTTTTCGTTTTCTTTTCTTTTTGCTTTGTTCATGACTGACTGATTGGATAATGTGTCGCAGCGTTTTTCCAGCCATTTCACGGGGGCGCCGGCAGTGGGCTTCAAGCATATTATATTTGAGGGGAACACTGGTGAAATGCCGCTAAAGCGGCTTAAAGGCTTGCGGATGATTAACTGACTACATGTGTTCTGCGATAATCCCTGTAACAGTATTAATACCACTGTTGTAAAATGACAACTTGGCCTCTTGAAATATATATTTCCCAGAGTGAACTATCATCTCCAACAGTGCAATATATGGAAATCAAAGATGGTACGTATTTGAAAATTATGACTAGATGTGATTTAACTATTTTCCAGTGGTTCATATGAATCAAGTGTTAAACGAAAGGAAGGGATGCTGCTACAAAGAAAAATGTTTTAAAATGCGACTCTAAATCTGGATGCTATTTCATTTATGAAGGCATATTACACCAAATGAGAAAGACCTTATCTTAATACAAGTCTTTTAAAAGTTTAATTCAGCATGAAGATATCAAAGGCCGATATATTATACATCAAAGTGAGTAAGTCGATTCACTGGGTGCATAGATATATTATCGCAATGTTCCATATTAAAAATCTGTATTCCTACACTATATATCATATTATGTAAGCAAGACATTTTTTTCGAAACAGTAATTAGACAACTTTAACCACTGAACAACCCTACCACCACAAACAAGACGTGAAAATTGTATCAATCTAAACAATTTTCTTTATAATGGGTTCCCAATGACATTTCTGGTCAACAAAGCTCATAAATAAAATCTGAAATTACTAATTAATATTTTCTAAATGTAGTGCTAATTTCTTGGAAATCTATATTGTATGAACATGCAGTAACTGAAGCATTGCAAGCGGTACATTTCTTATCTCTGATGCCCTTCACGTTATGTTGAATTATTCATCGTACCTTTATCAGTGCCTAATGGCGGTCTCGATATCAGGTTTGAAAACTGTCTGTACTATCGACGGCTCAAACTTACATTTTACGATAAATTCCAACTGTAAGGCAACTACTTTCGCTCTCTTGAACTTTCACGTTTGTAAAGCCTTCATATTACATCCAAGATCTCTAATTTAAGCATGCTGAATATTTGACTGATCTTGACTGTACCTTTGAAGAGTAAGTTATGTTCAAGTGAGCCACAAAACACTTAGAAGCTGCCGTGTGTAATCGTGGGGCCACAGACATAGCAAAATGTTGCTGACACAGGAATTGATTGTTGTAGTAAACATTATCGATGTTGCAAAACTTAAGAAATGTTCCTGTCGGCGATTCCGTTGTGTAAATCGCTGGCACTGACTGTCGACATGTACTCAAATTGTCGTTGAGCAATTGTTTCGTGTCCAAAACAGCTCTCGGTAATCAATTTTCAATTTTTTCAGTTCATCACTATTCACATAAAATGCGGATGATATGTCGATGTGCTTAGATTGCGTAAGAGCGACCTTTAGATGGGTATGAAAATACACCGGTCGGTTTGGAGGGGCATGTCGTTTAGGTCGACTAGTTTTAGACAATGGACAGTCAAGGCTGTTTTGACAACGGCACGGTTAATGCTAAAATGCTAAAACTAACTGAACAACGATCACGCTGTAAAATGTCAATTTCATTTGTGCATCCAATGGGATGATAACTTATATTATCTACATGACAAATGCCTTTGAATGAAATAGCATATAATACATAACCAACATACATTTTACATACATACTTTACATACGTAATGTATAGCACTAAAGTGTAACAGAATCACGAGGTCAGCAACATCACAAAATAGGACGCACTGTCCAGCTACAGCATCAATGTCCTATCATTATTTGACTGTCTGAACTTAGGTATGTCTAATCGTCTCTCCGAATCGCTGTACTTCCTTTTGCCTCGTTTAGTCCTTCTTCTGCCAAGAACTTGGTCATCTCTAATAGGTTTGCATGCTCCCCGGGATCCATTCACGTGACCCATTTTCGTCTTTTGTTACAATTACCTTGCATTAGCTCATGGGTATCAACCATCACAAAAAGTAGGAAGATACTTAATGCCATGTTTGTAGGAGTCTGATTGTGGATTTACCATAACTGACGTCATGAGGTTTTTGCATCAAATTAAACTGTGAGATTCTGGTCCGGATACCATATTTCGTTTCCTGAGGACACCGGAAGGTACCGGGGTTGAATGGGCCTTCAGCAACCCATGCTTGCCATACAAAATCGACTATGCTTGTCGCAAGAGGCGACTAAAGGGATCGGGTGGTCAGGCTCGCTGACTTGGTTGACACATGTCATCGGTTCCCAACTGCGCAGATCGATGCTCATGTTGTTGATCACTGGATTGTCTGGTCCAGACTCGATTATTAACAGACCGCCGTATAGCTGGAATATTGCAGAGTGCGGCGTAAAACTACACTCACTCACTCACTCACTCACTCACTCACTCATTTCCTGAGTAAACATGTCATAACATCAGACAACAAAAGATGTTTACCTCGACTACCCCGTCGAGGTGTGACTGATAAGGTGTCATACCGTGTATTGATAATCAGAATAACAACCAGAGTAACGGTAACAAATTAATAACTCGCAACAGGACAGATGTAACAATCAGTACTGATCAATTTTTTATTACCCACCTGTAGCACAAAAACTAACATGCAATGGTAACAGATACTGCTGAAAGCAAATTTTTTTTTACAAGCAGCAATGCTTAAAGTAGTAAGAGATAATAACAACTGACAATATTTAAATCCTGTAGTAACACACATTAATTACACGCAAAGATGGGCAACAACGAGGAATATTACGTGTATCAGCAACACGCAATACCGGAATGAACACTTGCAAGCAACAGCAGTAATTAATAACAAGTAACAAGTAATATCACGGCGACCTCTTCATGCACCACAGAAGAAGCAGTTGACATGGCGCTTCCAGTCGTCAGGCATGTCATCGCTGTTCTAGCTTAGCCTGTGCAACAACGCCTGTGGACATCTACGAACACGGAAGAGGCACTCTAAAACAACATGTGGAATTGCCGTGATGGACACGTATACGGATGAGTAAGTGTTCCTACAAACATGGCATTAAGTAGAACGTACGATGGCTACGCAGCCTAACTAAGGAAGTCAGGTTGTTTCCGCAACATTAGAATCGCTTCTAGTGATTGCAGTGGCCATTATCTGATTACAAGTGCTGACTGAAGTGATTTGTCCAAACTGTACGGCTCCCCTGAGTCTCCGGAAATATACATGCACGTGATGCCCTGGCACCGGTCCAGCGTTGTAACCAGGAAACACCGCCATTATATTGCCAGACCTCGTGTCGTTCTCCAGGATACGGGAGAATGCGAGATTAACTGGCACCATCACGATATGAATACGTTGGTGACATTTTCAAATATCCATGTATTTTGTTCAGCGTCCTAGGAGCTGTTGCCAAAGGGACTAGTGTTTCAACCCCCACGTGTGATTAAATTGTAAAATAACAACCAAACCGTCAACTATTAATAACCAAGACCCACAATGGCCATTTTCCAGCTACTGCTGCTGCTGCTCCTCCTCCTCCTCCTACTCATACTACTACTACTACAACTACTACTGCTGCTGCTACTACTACTACTGCTGCTGCTGCTGCTACTACTATAGTTACTACTATTGCTACTAGTACTGATACTACTTTTACTACTACTACTGCTACTAGTGTTGATACTACTACTATTATTACTATCACTGCTGCTACTACTAGTATTGATACTATTACTGCTACTACTACTACTACTATAGCTGCTAGTATGGATACTACCTTTACTACTACTACTGTTACTAGTATTGATAGTACTATTAGTACAGCTACTAGTATTGATACTACTTTTACTACTTCTACTACTATTACTACTACTAACTACCGCTACTGACACTGATACTACTACCGAGTGTGAAGCCAATTTGCGATGTCCTGGGCCATGACATTTGGTGGAATCTTGCTAAAACTGGTCACTCAGTCTTGTCGGGTGCTGCTGCTGCTGCTGCAACCAAGACTACTACTGCCGGTGCATCTACTACGACTAACTAACACTGCTTCTGTTTCTGTGTTACTAATGTTTTCTGCTAGCGGTGGACAATACGTCTTCAGATATCATTATTGTTACATTTACATTCGTTTTCAGCAACCTAACCTGTCCAAAGATGCGACTCTTGGGATCGGGTGCTCAGGCTCGCATTCTTGGTTGATAGATGCCATCGTATCCCAATATCTCATACATAAACACCCATAACGCCAAACGCTCCTCCAGACTCGATTATGTGAAGATCGACGCCATGCAGATAGAATGTGGCAAAGTTGGGTGTTAAATAATAAACAAAATTCTCATTCAGCCCAATCTCTGCTTGTTTTGATAAACGGAAGATCTTGTGAGTATACTGCAGTTCGTGGCCATGCGAAACTAAGTTCTTCCACACAACTCCCAAGGGCCACAGCGGCTTCCTGTGAGTGAGCGATGTGGTACAGTGGTCTGCACTTAGACTACGATGCCTGTGGTTGCGGACCATCACAATCTAGTTTGAGTGCTCCGTATTTATTTCAGATTGATTGAAAATGAATTCAATTTGTCGGAGAAGAGGCTGTAGCATATTATTTCTGGCAACCATTACCAGGCGTTTGCTGCAAGGCTGTTAAAGGCAGTGGCGTTTTCCTACCTCACTTAATAAATTACACAATGCCATTGCGGGCATACTCTTGATAAGTAAGGGCTCAAGGATATTCCTTAATTTCACGAACACAGGCTCTGAGACACACTCACGTGTGAATATGTTTTTAGAAAAAACAGGTTACCATACCTTCTGACGAGCACATTACGTCGAAATATTACCCCAGTAATGCACGTGTGAATATATTCCCAACGGGTTGCCATACCTTCTGACAAACACGTTCAGCCGAAACATTACGCTGTTAATGCATTTTACAAATTATCTTTAAAAATCCGACGTTTGACCTGTAATATATTTGTGCACGTTTGTGTTTTCCTAATTGAGTGGTTAATCCACTTTGGCGACACAGTACCGTCTCTGGGCCTACTGAAAGGCTTTCCAGATATCGGTTACTCAATACAAGTACTTTGAAATAGCTCTGGTTGAAAGCTGCTAGCGAGCCCAGCTGGTCAATGTTTTAGTAAAGTCTCACATTAACTGAGATGCTCGATTAAGTTGAAGCCGTTCTCTCTGTTCGGTCGATCTTCACACACATCTCTGTCGCACAGAGGTTTCCGCAGTCAGAGCGGGACATAACCCAATCGCTTCTCAAACACCGACCCCACTAACATCGATAACCACCAGGACTGGCATGTAGGGCGAGTCTGGGCACTGTCGGGATGTTCGGCAGTGTTGGAATTTTACTGGCATTATTGGGAGGATTTTGTCAGGGGTGGGGGGGGTGATGGGGTGGGGGGTGGTGGGATAATAGAGTGCCGGAGATGGTATTACGTAAAGACGCAGTACCTGTAATGGCATTGTGTGAATGAATGACTGTGATGATATTGTGTTAAGAGGCAGTACCTGTGATGACACTGTGTGAAGGAATGGCTGTGATAATATTGTGTTAAGAGGCAGTACCTGTGATGACACTGTGTGAAGGAATGGCTGTGATAATATTGTGTTAAGAGGCCGCACCTGCGATAACATTGTGTTAAGTGTCAGACATGTTTTACGCAACTTTCAGCAATACTCCAACAAACGTATGGACAAGTACACCTGAAACCATACGGAGAATCGAACCGGGGCATATGTGGTGCCATTGTGCTTTGACAAATTATCCAAGATGACTGTGATCATTTCATGTAGAGTCGAGTTGACTGACGCTTCTGCGATGGGCGCCGACGTTTGTGACAGAACCCCTGGCGTTACTGTCACCGTCGACTCCTGTCAGTGTCTTCAACGTATAGATGACAGCTCCTTTTGCGAATCACTTGAATGTCGCAGATGCCCTCTTGAGCACAGTCTTTTACGTCGACAACCAGTTTGACATTCATTGGACGTTGGCAGTTTTTCCTGTCGAGACGGACATTTAGACCGGAATGCTGGTGAAATATACGGTACCAACATCTAACTGAAAGGATGCACAGAGCTGACAACAGTTTTGATATTCGAAATAGCGCCAAAAAGTTGATAAATCCAGAGGAATACTCAACTGATGGTCTGACACCTAAGTTCATCTAATATAATGTATTGTCATAAGCTGGAAAGGGCAGACACTTCTGGCCATCATAACCCCCGCAGAACTTCTGCAATGATCCTATCACTATAAGAGCATCATGCTTCAAATGCCAGTACATATGATCAGGTCGTCCAGTCTGAAGTGTTAAAACAAAGATCAATCCATATCTATTTTAGTTTCTGTGGCATTTCAACTGGTTTAATGACAGCGATGCGACATTTCAATCCCCTACCAAGTAGAGCCTGCATTTTCTTTTCCATCAAACGTTGCCATTACTTATTCTTGTAGTTAAAGTGACATCAGTGTGACTATTTGCATGACCTTCTTTCAGATCCGTGAAGATCTGGGTTAGAATTGATCTTCTGTAACCAATTCTTGTCGTAAGAGACGACTAACGAGATAGGATTGTTAGACTCGCTTGTATCCCTAGTGCGTAGATCGATGCTCATGTTACTGATCACTGGATAGTCTGGTCAGGACTCGATTATTAACAGACCGCCGCCATATAGCTGGAATATTGATGAGTGCGATATACACTCCCTCTCCCCTTTCATAAACATTATCGTCATATTTTGTTTTAATTTTTGCTTTTTTTGGACACTAATGGTGCAGTTTATTGCATGTGGAATAAATGATTTTCTAACCACGTTGACTAATTCAACTCAAGCGTTGGACGTACATGAACTTCACTTGTTAGTTCAGGCTTGAGTTTGGGATCGCCTGTTCCACTTGCACTTTTCATTTTTTTAATAGTCATTCTCGACTTGTCCAGTTTCACAATGAAACTTGTGTGGAAATTGCTGAAATAGCATGTTCTTCAACGTTTAGCATATAGCCAAAATTATCATTCCTTCTGTCGTTAATGATATACATTCATATCAGACAGTCTACATTTCAAGCTGACCTGTCAGTAATGAGGGTACTTCATAAGAAGACAATACTGTCCATAAGCGAAAACATACTGTCTGAAAATTCTATTACACACAATTACTTATATCAAATGGTCAAAGCATCTATTTTCTGAAACGAAGAGCTGGTAACAATTAGACGAGAAATCGTTCGGATCAGTAAGCCTATCGGCGCCTGTAGAATCCAGACATATTATAAAACTATCTTCCAATCTAGCACCATGGCAACAGGCAATATTGGTCAAAGCTTTACATCGGCTTCCATAAAGAAATTAGGATGCCTCTGATATGGACCTGAATGCATTTAAATGTCCTGCAATATATGTTAACTTTGTTTGGAGATGTGTGTGTAATGTAGTTCTCAATGGCACAGTTCTTGTATTCCCGTTATTATTAAGATCATGTATATAACACGCTGTTATATAACGCAAGGTTATTCATGATTAGTCTTTACAGGGAGTCTTTATGTAGTCCTCACAGCAAAAGTACACGGTATTAGTAGCTCAACCAATGACAGCGTCACACGTCACAACTCTGAGAGATACACCGAATTCAAAAGGCGGCTAAAACTGTTTGAAGTTTTGCCAAATTTTTGTACGGAAATTACCGAGGTACCAGCTTATTTCCTTCTATCTGCGAGTAAGACGAATGAGAGGAACCAATTTAATTTAAGGTCATTGTTTTGCTTAAAACATCTTGGCTATAGGCCATTTAATGAATTGTATTGCACAGAGATCCATCCTTCAGCTGAAGAAATGAACCTAATCACTCTTAAGCAACCGGCGCACGTCCATTGTGACCTTGACCCACATGCCTTCTGAATATGAGTCTGCTGTGCGCAGAGACAAGAACTTCAGTTGTCCGGTTGATGCCCTATACACATATATTGTTTGCATTTAGGATTGTGATGTGGACTGAACTGCTACAGTGAGTAAGTAGGCTTTTGCACCTCTTTCAGCAGTATTACAGCAAAATCACGACTGCGAACTCCAGAAATGGGCTTCACGCATTGTACCCATATGGAAAATCGCGACGAACGAACGCTTTAATCTCAAAGTTACCCCCATCGCCGTCCACAAAGTCAACAGAAAAATAGTTCCCTCAACAAGTGCAAGTGAGTTTATTTTTACACCGTTTTTAGAAATATTCCAGCAATATAACGACCTGGGAACACCAGAAAATTGGCTTCACATATTGTACCCATGTGAGGAATCGAACCCTGATCTTCGGCGTGACAAGCGAACGCTTTACCACCAGGTTATCCCACCACCTCCTTCAATGAGAACATGGGTTATCCTGGTGAAGGAGTCTTTAGGACCGAGTCGTTTTCGAGCTGGGTTATGTTTTACGGGAGTTATTACGTATCAAGTATTACTTTCGGTCTGTTGATTGGAAGTATGGAACCAGGTCCACATGTTCATCCCAAGTAGATGTTTTTGTCCGTACATATGGACTAGAAACAGTAAACAGTTTTAATAGTATGCTAATTCTCTTTGACTGTTTGTAAGCAACATGACACTGTGTGTTTCGTCTATTCTCCCCTTACCTCCCTTATACCCCCTCATATAAACCTCGCCTTCAGATTACCATTGGGTCATAAAAGCCCCACCTCCTAAAGACCGTTTTAGGCATAGGGGTGAAGCCATCGCACTGCTGAAAAATGTGAAAAACAAAGTCGCTACACAGAGGTATCATTTTGAAGGATATCAGTGGTCAGGTTGTAGTGTCATTTTGCAGCGATGTGTTCGTGCAGGAACACAGTTCAGAGAAAACATATTTCATAATGTATATCGGGGCATTCTGTGGAGCTGAGAGAACTTGACGCTACAGGGCAGTGATGAGGGAGATGTGTACTCCTGCGCACGCCATTTGCATGGTTCCTTGCCGCGCTACTTCTCGTGTGCGTAGGCGGTGGGAGTGTAGGAGGAGGCACACACAAGGCTAGAAAAGACGCAAGTCTTCTAGAGGCGGATCACACCTATATATCCATGAGCCAAACCACTAAAATAGATCGATGAATATGTCGTCGATCATAACGTGGGCGATACTGAAAGTTAAAATGACGTGAGTTACAATTTGAAATAAAAACATGTGAAAAACGGCTGGGCACTTGCAAAATATTCTGAAATTGATGTCTCGACTGTAATATATATGCCAATTTTGTACCTTTTTGCAATGAGTCTCAGCGTTAAAGTGTCGGATGATTAAGCGGGACATATCCTAAGGGTTTATGTTTTTCTCAGCTGAAATTTATCTCCCTGTTTGCCATTACGATACAACAGCATCCGACCACAAGCAGAATCATTCTATGTCTCAAACAAACCATTTTGACTAGATATTATTCTGCATACCTCCTTCAGTCGCTTTGACATATAGTTCTGCGAGGCTGAGGCTAATCACAGATTGTGAACTCAAATGACAGAAGCACACTGCAGTTGGTTACAGGACCTCACATGCCGTTGGAACTATAAGTAATAGACTAATGTCTGCGCTTAATTTGCAACCTTAACCTTCCGATTTAGAATAATATTCCCCTCGATATGAATTTTAATGTACCATTTGAGATCGAAACCTTAATAATTAATCAGTTTTCACAGCACACACGAATCATCAAGGACATGAATGTTAAATAATAATTTGGATTTATCTCAAGGTGTATATTATATAGTTTAATAGGCCATTACACAGGGTTGCATATTAATCATTTATAGAAAATATAGTCATTTACTGTTGCGTATAAGATTCTAATACTAATAAAATGGTTATGTAGCCAAAGACCCTTTGACTTTAGCTTAATTTGTTATGAAAGCAGACCACATTTGCCCCCAGGAGTATAAGATCTGCACTTCTAAAAATCTTATTTTGGTGTTCAGAGTAACAAACAGAGTGTTTGGTTTAGGTGGCTAAGATCGCCTACCGCGGCGGCAAGACGCCCGCTCTAGTGGCGACGAGACAGGGAGATGACGGTAAATTGGCCTCTGATTTGTGAAGAATACAAATCGATACGAGAACACTCTGTAACAGACAGGGAAACTTGATAATTGCATAGAAGCAGCGACCCCCGAAAGACCTAAACCGGTCTTCAAATACCTTGCGTTACCCGCTGAATGGGTCCTTTTCTTGGAATAACCTCACGTAATTCATCTGCTGTTTATGTCAAGTATAGGCGATCTAAATATATCAATGTAAAAACAACATTTGTCGTTTCCAATATTTGTTTGGCAGATCAGAAATAACGTCGCTTAAAACTGTTTAGTACTGGATTTTAAAAATACCCACTTTATCCAATATTCTCTTACGAACGATGAATATTAAGTTGAAAATGTGTGACGCGTGGTTGTCACGTGACTCTCTGTGACGTAGGGCCAGCAAACGCCTCTTGGTATTGACATATATAGAGAGTATTCGGCTTCCGGTTCACTTGCAGGAATCATAAATCGATGCGCGCGTGTACTCCGACAACTTGTATGGTAATCACGCCCCGACATTACTGTGAGCTAGAGGAGCGTGTGTATATATGAAGTGTCTCTGAGCGTACTGCAACTCTCATCCACTGTGGAATCAAACCAGCTGGCACTTCTCAGCCACATCGTTGTCATCTTGGTAAGAATTCTCAAATATGTCTTCTTTCATCTGAGGTATTCTCACAGACACAAGAAACGGTGCTTTTTTTCTTTCAGGAATTGATTTGTCAAGGTAAGACGGCTGACTTTTTTTAGCATTGTGTACATATTCTTTCAACGTTTCCGTCGTTGGGGCTGTCGTGAGAAGTGCTGGCTCAGTGACCGGCCCTGGCTTTCAATTGATGCACCTGTTGCTCCTATTCCAGACGGCGGTGGTAGCTGCCATCGGCGCTCTGAGCCTTGCTCATCCTCACTGTTGAGCGCGTTCATGGAATACCGTTTTGTGGAGATATTTAGCTACATGTATACCAAACTCTAGTTTGAGTAATTCTCTGACTAAAGGTTCAGTCACGAAACGTATGTAAATGAATGCACATTTGTTGATTCTGGAAACAGGGGTTATGACATTCGGAGATTAGCTGATCATAAGTTATTAGGATATAGCGTCTACTCTGGTGTGGGAATGGGTGCGACAGAGTTGATGAGGGTAAGTCTTAGGCGAGAGGATGAAACAGCCCGACCACAAAAAGGTTCTTGCGGGATTGTTACGTTTTAATATGACATTTCGATGAAGGATTGGAACTATGTAGAGTTTTGGAATCGGGTATCCGCGGTATGTCTGTAACCCTTCATCAATTATGTGTACTTTGACATACATCCTTATGTTCAAGCCAGTTCTAGGTCTCTGGTAGTATATGAGCTTGAAGACGAAATGCCGTTAGTAAAGCGGTGCTCAAAAAAGCACTCAGTGTATGTCAACGTATACTGTACTGGATGTCACGGGGACGCCTGAATGACCGTGGACGTCGCTGAGATGCATCTCCCTCATGTAAGGGTAGACAGGGGATGTATCTAATACGTACGGTCAGCTTGAGCAGCAGGTGATTCTGATAATGAAGCAAGCCTTCACGAAGAGGTCTGCTTCTTCTGGTGTTGAATTACCCCTAGGTTGATACATGATCTGTTCGTGGAAGTGATGGGTCTTCTAGTCTGTTTGTAAATGGATGGGGCACTGGCTGTCAAGAGGAACATACATTGTTTTTGAAGAGAGTTGGTCTGGTACATACTGGTTACATATAATCAGATAGTTAGTGTTTGGGACAGTGGTAAAGATGTATAAGCAAATGGTAAGCTGATAACAAGTGGGCGGGATTACAGGGATAAGACTGAAACTGCTTGTGACTACTATTCTTTGTAAGCAGATGGTTGAGTGGGCGGGATTACAGTTGTTTGTAAGCAAATTGGCGAGCAGACGTGATTACAGTGGTTTGAAGGTAAGCAGATGTTCGGGTGGGTGGGATTACAATGGTTTGTTTGTAAGCAGATGGTTAAGTGGGCGGGTTACACTTGTTTATAAGCAAATGGTCGAGTGGGCGGGGTTACACTTGTTTGTAAGCAAATGGTTAAGTGGGTGGGGTTACAGTGGTTTGCAGGTAAGCAGGTGGTTGAATGGGCGGGGTTACAGTGGTTTGCAGGTAAGTAGATGGTTGAGTGGGCGGGATTGCAGTGGATGTTACTATAGTAAGCAGATTGGTTAGCCCGAGGGATTACATTGGCTTGTAAACAGTTTTTGAGTAGGAGGGATTAGATGTCTTTGTTTAAAACAGTGAGTGTGACGAGAGGGGGATTACGGTAGATAATCTATAAGTAGATGGTCCACTCGTGCCAGCATAATAGTTATTATATGAGCAAATGAAATGTGAACAGGATGCAAGTGCTACATGAACGTGATATATGTTTTAGTTAGCATTAGAGCAAAATGCGCGACTAATATATATATGTATATGTATATGTATAATATTTGTGTATGTGATGTATTTACGTGTTTACGTGTTATAAATATTAGTTCATGAAGCGTGTTCTGTATTCGTATATGATGACGTTTCATTCGTGTAAACTCGCAATACTCCGTACAGGGTTCCAACAAATGGCTATATTTGTGTCAAAAAAGGTTTGCAGACAGTCAACCTGTGGCTATGTACTTTTGTAAGAAGACTTTAATAGAAACATTTTCTACGACAAAATGTATCCTATCCCTATCTGATCTTGCAACCTATTGTACTATAACATACAGTTTAAATAGTTTCAACCCGTGCTCTAGTGTTTGACCTTTTGTAATTGGTCACCATGATGCAATGTTCCGTTACAATGAGCCCTGCACATGCAAACATTCCTTGACAAATTTGGTTAGACGCAAACGCCGGCATTGTAGGCCAGTGCGAGAGAGCCCCCATCTCCCCAGACACATCCTGCCCGACGTGTGTCCGACATGAGTAATGAGGCCAGACTCTCTTAGCCACGATTGCCTTTACGTAACACGGCTTTACTCGCAAACCGCTTCATGGGGCAAATCTAATCATTGTATTTGTCCGTGTATAATAACATTTCTATCCAGAAATATGTCCTTATAAGACTTGAGTTTGCCGAGTAGTTACTGCTGGAATGACTTTATGACGTGTTGAGTTCTATACCGTCTTGTGCTGTTGTGCTTTACATTACCAGTCTTGTGGCTGACTTCGTGTTTAACTGCGATATTTGACTAAGCTACCACAGTCACAAAGATGTATTTGGTTATTTGGGTATGATATGTATTTTATATTCATATATTTGGTTATGCTACACATTTTACATTGAGATATTTAGATATTCTGTTATATGTTTTACACTTACATACTTGACAATGCTATGTATTTAACATTAATATATTTGCTATTTTGCAATGGTGAATATTTTGAATGCTGAATGAGGTATTTGGGTAAGCTATATAATCTACTCACAGATATTTCACACTTACATAATCTGGTTATTTAGACATGCTATATGTTTGATATTGATATATGTTTAGTTGCTCTATATTTTTACACGTTTGGGATCATCTTTTTTGACTTAAGTATCTGGCTAGGATATTTTGTCTGTGATTCCATTGAATCAACAAGTGATTAACAAGTGGTGCAGAAACGTGCAAGCCGTTCACGGGCTACTTGAAAGCTGGATATTTACAAAAGTTTGCAAGCAGTGGCCAGAACTTCCAATGATTTTCAGTCTGCGATCACCGGACTAGGGGAAAAGGGCCAACAACTCCACATTGTTGACGATCAAACCGTGCAAGACGTCCCAGGCTAACGATAAAAGGGTAGTATCGAAGGACCCGAAATCAGGCTCTAGGAATTCGAACTCAGAGTGAATGAATTGTTGCAATCGTTGTCAAACGTCAAACATTCTTCAGGGGTTTGGCGAAATCGTGGACATGCATCTTGTATCCATCGGCCAGGCGTTGTCCCGCCCGCGTCTTATGCTGCCAGCAGAGGCTAGTGGTCTACATAAAGTCAAGCTGGGTAATCGTTAGTCATCTATCAGTCAGGTGACGTCGAAATCAACGTCAAGTGAAAGTCAAACTCTTGACAGACCTGGTGTTTATCTGTGTTGGTGCTGGCTGGAATCACCATGACTCAGACACCAATCATATTGTACAATGGAAGGTTACTGGATGGTACTATCAGGACAACATGCTCACACCTTTAGCTGTAGCATTTGCAAGGCGAGTCGACACCCACCCTGGCCCCGTCATGAGCAAATCGTTCATCTCCTGAAGCACCAACACAATGGCCAGCAATGACACTATGGCCACTAAGACATTATAACTAAGATTTTTGGCTATGATGTATCTTTGACGCCATCATGTTGGGATATGAAAAAATTATATTGTGTTGCATGATACTACGTTTGTCATGTGATATTTTGCACGTCCATGTTAAACGAGACCGTTGGGCTATCGTAATGAACATTCTTTATTTGAACATTATGTCAGTGTCTGTTCACACATGTTCTTAACTCAGTTATAATATTGCTCTTTTGTATGTTGCAGGACACGCGACATGAAAGCTGCCACAGTCATCGTCCTGTTCACAATAGTGGGGGCTAGCATGGCGTACTTCATCGACGGTAAGTACCCTCACGCAAATACACACATACACACGCACGGCTTACACAGCTTGTTTACGTTACAGCTGAAATGCACAAATGGAATAAATCTTTCCTTTTCAGACAAAACGTTAATCTTAACGGTAGGTTTCTAAGTTCCCGTAGAGTGACACAAAATAATTTAGACAAAATTATGGAGGTCTGGCGATGTTTTAGCCATGGTCAGTATTTTACCCATTCACCGGGTGTGTGGAAGGCAATGGAACAATTTTTAAGGAACTAACCTCTCGAAAAAATCACCATCGGAGGATATATCTGTTTATTCAAACTCCCCAAAAACACATTTGTGAGATTTACACGTATGTAATCGAAAGACACGCATGTGCCCTTTAACGGGGAATTTATTGCGAGTGGATAGCGAGATATAGCCCTTTAACGGGGAATTTATTGCGAGTGGATAGCGAGATATTCTTAGCAACTACTTAAATGCAAATCAAAAGTAAAACAAGTATATCATACGATATAATCAACCTGGACACCAGCAAAGTGAGGACATGGTTCTATATTAGATAGCCGAATATTTAAAGCGTTCGCTCGTGAAGCGTATGGACCAGTAAAATGTGTAAAGTCCATTTCTGGAATATTGCTAAAAGCGGCATAAAACCATAGTCACTCACTGAAGACTCGTTAAACATACCACGTCGCTGGTAGGTCGCAATTATTACTAAACAACTCAAGCCTGTGCAACCATGCAAACGGTGTTGAGTAAATCATGAATCAAATCTACAATACTTACGCAGCCCATTGACCTTTGGCTTTGTTGTCAAAGGTATCATGGCATCTGAGTATTATAATAACAGGGGTTGTGTTTCGTAAACAATGTGCTGATTTGGCTTTAACAATTTGGGGTTAATATATTCCACAAGTACTCACCATGCCCTATATTCTGTCACCCTTGTCGGCCACGCTTGTGCCACGCTGCGTCCCTTTACTCTCTCCCAGAATCCAATAGAATATTCATTCATAATAATCCTTCAAGCTCCTGGGTATCTTATGGGTGTTTCTGCACCGACTACGTAAGTACGTTAAAGTCATGAATGTAAATCCACTGATGGCAGTAGGCTAAGTTGATAACCGTGTTAAGCTGCTTGATTGGACTGAAGATGTTGCAGACGAGATCAAAGTGTGGTCAGTCAAGTCGCCGCGGATGTGGGCGGGAGATTGGATTGACCGCCACTGAAGACGCAGCAGAGACTGACCCTAAAGAATGATGACCTCTTGGGACCAGATCTTGATCTTGGACGTCAATGTGATGGTTGAAACACGGAATACGTAGATTACTTTACTTAGGTTAAAGCGTAATCTGCCCAAACACACAGAACGTTAACATTCCGAAACGTTAACTTATTCTCCTATTTAATTGAAATCGTGACTCACAGATCTAAGCATCCAAGGATGTTCTTTCACTGTCTGAGAAATTCATTTTCTTCGGTTTTAAAATACATCTCAAACCCCGGCTTTGTGTCTCTGGACCTGCACTACGGCTACCTGGGACGTAACTACAACCACTCATCCACCACCCCCCATCCAATATCGACCATCTTCCAATATGATACGACCATCTTCCAATATGATACGACCATCCAGTGCAACCGCTTTATTTCTGATATTCATTCCACCATTTATCCACCAACTACCCACTTATCGCCAATCACATTCCTTTGCTTTAGGTCGCCCCTGTATGAACCACAGCATCCCATAGCCTGTACACAGTCATCTCCGTGTCACCCCTTATCTCACTATTTCAACTCTTATCTTCATCACCCTACTATCTCATCTAACCACTAAAACAAACAAATGCACGTATGCTCGCATCCCAGCAGATCATATTTCATATCGTCATGCCCAGGGGGAAAAGGGATCCATTCGTAGTAGAGAACGATGAGTCAGTGTACCCAGTTGCGTAGGTTCGGTGCGCAGCAAACGGATCCGTGGGTTCGAACCCTGTTCCGTCCTAATTATGCATGTATTCGTTGATTCCAACAACGTAACATGCATATGAACCCTTCAACAAACTAAGTCTCATAGTACATCGCTCTGACAAGCCATGATACAATTTATAAAGGCTTTAAAATGGAACGAAACCTCATACGTACACTCACACCCAAAACTCACCATTACCCACTCATTAGAACATGCCATCCACACCCCATCGCCATATTATAAGTTCCTTCATGTACTCCAGTGATCTCCCCCACGCTAATCAGCGCCGAAAAGACATCCGTGTGTGTGTGCAATCTGCAATGCTCCACCTTTTCCTGTACACGCCATGTTTAATGGACATGGACACTGAGAAGCCAGCATTCCGTGACAAGCCCTCCCCCGGGAACTCGACCAAGCAGGCTCCCTGAGTTTCTAGCACTTACACGAGTACAACATGATGGTCTGTTACTGAACATGCTCCAGTCATTTAATTACTGGAAGCGGTGGGTCATGCTAATTAAAACCGACTCCAATTAGACCATGTGCGTGTTTTTACCAGGATAAACAGAACCTTGCATTTCTGTCAAGAAAGTCGGACGTAAATCTATTCAGTTGATCTAATTTGTACAATTGAAATGATTAGACGTATTAAAATAATGAAATAGATTCATGCTTTTTAATTGAACGCTTTATGGTTTAGTTAAATAGTATTTTGTTCCTAAACTTCTAAATCCAGACGCATTTTAGAAATAATACAGTTGGTTTTGTTTCTGCACTGCTGCCAACACAAGTTCCGGTATCGCTGAGTAATACAGCTGCATCTCCATGCACAGTTACCAACCCTGTATTGTTGGGTCAAACAGTTGCATCTCCATGCACTGTTTCCAACTCTGTTCACGGTATATTATGGTTGTAAGTCCATCTTTGAGATATCGCTTAACTGTCGTGTCACACATTTGTTCTGTGTTTCACTGGCATTGACCTCAGAGAGAGTTCATTAATACAACATGAGCCCTTTCATACCTCGGTATAGGATGACACTGGTAAAGATCAAACAGCAGGTCAGATTTCGCTTCAGCTTGGTATGTCTGGTTTATGGTACCGGGTCATGCTCTGTTTTGCAAATAATGCAGTTTCGCCAGCTGAATTCAAGTTTCGTTTCAGAAACGGTTTTGTGTTTGCGGTAGCAGTTCTGTGTAGTTTGTATATACATGCCAGTTACCCATAAACAAGCGCGGTGAAGTTGAGATGGTGTCATGAATGAAATAATCTCTTCTATTTGGCGCACACCATATGCTGATCATTAATCCTACCATTACATACAACAAACAAGGAGGATGAACGCGGTGATGGGTCGTGTTGATCATCTTTGTAACAGTAGGGTACACATAGTTCCGTGGTTTAGCGTATCTTCGGGGAGAGCGGAAGGTAGCCGATTCGATTCCAGGTCGTAGGATAGCAAATTTCATGAAAAGACTTAATATGTTACCCTGCCTAGATCTCTACTAACTGGTAGGACAAAGGGAAAGGTCGTCTCGAAGTCGTATGCTATGTCTGACTGAGATATCCATGCCAACAACGGCATGGTATCAAACCGGTTTTAGTCCGAAATGGCATGGACTGGTATAAGCAGCCACCAGAAGCACAATCAAGCTCGTGGTTATGTGTGTGCAAGAATTGTGGATGTCGCTTTAACCCCGTTTCACCTCACGTCATGTACAATACTTCAAAAATGGCTGTTCCAATACAACCAGCATCTCCTTAGAAATTTGCCGAGAAGGACTGTGTCACACAATAACTGGAACATTTGCACAGCAGGTTGATGGGAGGCTCTTCGTCTGCCGGGTTGGAAAGGTATTTGGATTAGGTCTAGTCCAGGCCTACTCCTTATCAAGCCTCCCTGACTGTCACTTTCCGCGTCTACCTCTGTTTAACACTAAGTCTGTTTCCATTAAGTGAATTTTAATCCCCAAACAGCCGTAAAACCCCTAATCCTGCTTGCGTTGTCTTCAACTAGCAGTAATCTAACGCGTCCCTAATGCGCATCAATACAGACACAACAACGACCTTTAGTACAGCGCCCGCTCAGGTCCTAATGGTTCTGGGATTTGGTATCTACTCTTTGTTCTAGGTCACATTGGTATCGGCAACCTGTCTCCCCCACCCATAATCACTCAGATACCCCATGATCTGTTCTGAGCTCCACCTCTACGAATGTGTCATCTGCTGGTCCAAATGGAGGAAATGTTTGTCTTAATGGTACCGAAAACACAATACTATCATTGCTCTCTAGCATATCATTGAATCGGAAATGATATGACGATGGTGCCATCTGTACAGTGTCCGAAGATTGTAAGGTTATTATGTCAGCCAGTCGTTCTTCCCGCAGCTAGCTGCTATCCTATAGCTGATACACAGGTAACATGGTAACCAGAGTGACAATGACGCATTGTGAGTCCGATGTAAAGCCGGCATTTGTGTAAGTCTACCCGGTGGTGTCGGAGGTGGGTGATGGTAGTCTCGCAGCATCTGTGTTGAAGAGTTCGAGAAGTCCCCACGGCGTCCCCGAAGTACATTACTGCCACTAACAGCAAGACATCACAGCCCCACTTTACTTCATCTCATGACCTTTCGTAACGAAATTGACAGTGATCATCGCTTGTTGTTTATAACTTAATGAGAAATGTTTCTCTCCCCGCGTGATGACCAAAACCTCACACGTCTGGCTCTTGATCCTGTCCCTCATGAAGACTGCTGTTGGTATCTACAAGACTATGTGACCATGTGTGCACCACAGTGTCTACATACCGCGTTGGGCGTCGTGGTTCGTCTTCAAATAACCAATTTAACCTTTTTGTTGAAGCCAATTTAGTGTCAGAATACAGAATGGTGTGTTTGCTAATGTTCTGCCATCTCAGAGAGCACGTTCTTGTGGATTCTCTCAACTCTTTCCCCGACTTAATCTTCTACTGATTGAAGTTGTTCCAACGTTTGCATAACCGGTATGATAATTCCATCAATGTCAAGCAAAAAGATCATAAACAATTACAGCTGATTGTCCATGATATTGATTTACAGATTTTCTAAGTTTGTTGTAAAATTCATCCAAGATTCCTTCAAAACTCACAATCCCCTCATCTATGTCCTCTACAACCTCCGCCCATCCTCTATTCTCCCATTCTCTATACGTATTTTCCAACCTCTCTGTTCTTTAACCTGAAACTTCCTTTCTATCCTTTCTGTTCTTTAACCTTCACTCAGCCTCTCTGTCCTCTAAAACTCCTATTCCATCCTCTGTCCTCAAACCTTCACCCATCGTCTCTGTCCTCAAACTTTCACCCGTCCTCTCTATCCCTAAATGTCACCCATCCTAGGGTTCCTTAAACTTCCATTCCAGCTTATCTGTTCTTCAACCTTCATCCAGCCCCTCTGTCCTTCCTTTCCAGCTTCGACGTTCTTAAATTTTCACCCAGCCTCTCCCTTATCTAAAACCTCCTTCCCATCCTTCCTGTCAACTAAAACCTGTCAGCCTCCCTGTTCTAAAAGCCTTCACCCAATCCTCTCTGTTGTCTCTGCCTTTACAACTTTCCACCCTCTTCCACAATGAAGTATTTATAAGGTACAACAAACTCTTCCAATGTATATTCCCCCTGCTTCCAAGGGTACAGCTGTTGTTACCACATTCTTACAGAAACCATTTAAAGGGTTAAGGTTCCTAGTGTTTTCTAATTGTTACTGACAGATTAGACCTCGTACTGTTGACTTAAGCCCACGGGTGTCATTCCTATGAAAGCACAAACGCTATCAAAATTAATTCATCTGAACAGGATTCCGTTTGTCGCCTGAGGCTTTGTCTGCTCTGTGGCTAGTATTTCCAGATGATGTTGTTACAGACACAGGAGGGGGATGGTTGGGGGGAAAGGATTGGGGTCCTATCTCCATAAGCATCGATATATCCAGAGCATCATACTGAACTGATGATTGTCAGGTTTCCCTGATTCCCCGTAGTCGCAGGTCGTGGTGGTGTGTTAACCATCCCAAACCAAGCACAATCATAGAATCACCGCTTCTAGACACAATCGCTGTCAGACAGAACCTACCACAGACACTACAATCTAAACCACCACGCAGTCAGCTAATACCAGCATCAACGAAGCCTTCACCCCCATCACCACCAACACAAATACGGGAAAATATCGACCACACTAACACAAACACCACATTAACAGAGATCACAACCGAAATAACGTTAGCAAACACAACAACGTTAGCAAACATCACCATTAGCATCGAAATCATCATCACTACTAACATCACTATCGCCATCACATCACAATCATCACCACAACCACCACAACCACAACCACAACCACAACCACAACCTTCACCTACCATGCCATCGACATCCAAGCAACCAACACCACTTTAGCAACCAACACCACTTCAGCACCCTCATCATTTACACCACAACAACAGCCAATCCAACACACCAACGAACGCTTACACAACAAAACATCACAATCGCCGTCACTATCACCTCATCATCGTAATCATCAACGCCATCGTCACTACATCCACAACCAGAAACTCCATTCAGCACTCTAGCATATTCAAGCACCCAACACTACTTCAGCAACCAGCACTACTTCAGCAACCAGCACAAAATCACCAGTCAACACCACCACAGCCATGCATCACCCACGCACTGATCTCTGCAACGAGCACTTTCACAACATAACATCACTATCGCCATGTCTATCGCATCATCATCATTATCGTCAGAGCCATCGTCTCCACAACATCCACCCAACGCTCTATCAAGATCTAAGCAACTGACAGCGCACCATCAGTCATTATATCCACCACAAAAGCAAGAACTTCAACACCCACGCACTGATCTACACATCAACGAACGCTTACACAACAAAACTCTCCATCCACGGCCACTTACACCACACTGTGTTCTCCTAGTCAACACAGTTCCCCGGTAGATCCCCGTTGATGAAGTCAGAAGTTCTTCCATGGCGTGAGAAGTCCTGGATCAATGCTGCAGCGAGACACAAACGTGGGCGGACTGTTTCTAAATGATGTTTTTTTCGATATCTACACGTGCAATAACAGCTTTGTAACACGACGCAAGTAGTTGGTGAATAATCGTTATGTTGGTACATGTTCTCTGATCAGATTATATCAACAAGCGAGACATTCACTGTAGGGCTGGAAGCTTGTATAAGTACCATGTTACATGGAATGGAAATTCGATCAGTTTTAATGCTCATAAATTATTTTATTGAAGACCGCATGGCGGAAACATAACGTTGTTTAAGTGGAGTACTCAGAGCGTTTGCTTATCTCATTACGGTCTGCATTACCGTATTTGTGGGAAATAATGTCTTCTCTTCATAAAGCGAAATTCCCGATGGCAGCGGTCTAACACAACTTAAGCTGATGAAATACACACGGAAGCATCCGTAGGGTAGTATGACAGAACGAGTTTGTTTTAACACTCTCTGAACGCTACTTAGGTTTTTTTCAAAGCCTGTCAGTTTAATGGGGGAAGAAAACTGAACTTATGCAGGTCAACGATATGATGACATCGTCGCGTTCTGGTATGGAACAGACAAACCAATCAAGCTAAACGAGAAGTAGAATTCGAACTCATGATTAAAGGCTACAGTTACGTTCACGGGAAGCAATTCACCTCGTCAAATCGTGGCTTATTACAGCCATCTGCTCCACGATCTTTACAGAGAATGTGTTTGGTTGTAAACTTATTCGTAACTTGATTGTTCCATGTTGTTTCCAACATACAGTTCAGTTTGTCTTTTCGTGTGTACTCAGTGATGAACGCGTATAAAGGACGGCACATTAGAGACGCCGCAATCAGGTTTACGTAGTTACCTCCCTTGGACACACCACAACTTTGTTTTCCAACAGTGGCAACCCTCGTGGTCCTTCGTAGACAGGTTTAATCCCAAGTTGTACACAGGACACATTTGCACACGTAAATGTAACAGAAATTTATAAAATCCGCTAAGCATACATCAATGTGTGTAGCACATGAGTCTGTGATATATTCGAAAACGTAGATGAAAAATTGATGACATTTACGAAATTCCATGTATAAGCATCCGCAGCCTATCTGACGAGAAGCAAAGGGCATGCAACGGTAACCAATGCACATTTGTTACAGCGAGAAAATATCATCTTTAATGAACAAAACCAATTCAAATGGATGGGCCTAATTAAAAAACTGAAGAATTATAATCTCATTCCATTCAAACGTTGAAATCTGTCAACAACCCGCCACGTTATTTAGACTCACAGCCGAGGTATTCATTCACAATAAAGATTCTCTTTATCAAGATGCTTGTGATACTAACGTCGACCATCTGTTCCTTCTTACCAAACAAGCGTGGTTAGTGTTCATACTGTAACCCATCGGTACGGCCAAAGCAGTCTGACGAAACGTGTATGGGTACGACAGCAAATAAAACGGAATCTTTACCGTAGTACATGTTGTCGTTGATGTAAAATATGAATATGTCACAAAAAATCCTGTAACAAAGGACAGCTAGATTTACCGATAAGTTTGTCCCTTAATCATTCGGAGGAACTATCTTTCGTTCGTAGAGATGTTAGAGCAGGTAAGCGATGCGGCTATATGTTTACATTTTACGTACGTTGTATATATACGCACTTCGCTCTAATTCCATGTCAACATTCTTCCTCATAGAACATCATGTTGGTACATTGGTACAACTGTAGCTGAGAGGATGTTTTTCATTCTTTATTTTAAGTTCTTCAAAACATAGTAAATCCTTACACTAATACAATTCACTCCAAAGTCTGAAAGTGCAGGAGCAATTATAGAATATAAATGCAAGATGTTGACAAGAAGTATTTTGAAACATGCAATCAGTTGAAACTGAATGTAAGACAGTACTATAATGGACAACCTTACATGGTGGTTTGTCCTCAGGACAAAGATCCTGTTTCGTAGTTATCATTGGGTGTCTGGAACATCCAGCTACCTTTGATTTGTACTGTAATGTGCAAAACAAAACCTAACCAGAAATGTATTCAGATCAAATTAAAAATGTAGATTACGGAGCATAAACAACATAAAGATACCGTTATATCACACGAGTATTCGCTTCCTACTTATTTAATCGCTACCTATGCACTTGGAGGAAAACAACATACTGATAAATTTATTTGTTGCAATTTGATCATTAGAACAAGCGTTAAACAGCCTGGCGGGAATACAAGCCTTATTGAACGTTGAATTGTCAAACGTAACACGAACGTACAACGACAGCCATTACTAACTTGTTAGCTCTTTGTAGGAGAATTACACACCACAATGCCCTTTACTTTTTTATCAACCATCGATGCATCTCTATCACAGCCCCATGGCATGGCTGTTTGGTGGCACCAGGGTTTTGTTTGCAGGTGTAGTCGTGATCACGTTCCCATGTTGATTCGGTTAGATTACAGATTGACGGAACTGTTACAGACTGGTGTGGTGGCTTTTAAAGGACAGACAGGCTGGAGATACAGGTTCAGGGAACAAAGGACGGGATGAATGTTTCAGAGGACAGACGGGACGGATTTAACGAACCTGTTGAAGGGCATGGGGAAGGGATAGAGGGTTTTGAGAGGGGGCTGGAAACACGGCTTCTGAGGAAATAGAGGCTTGGATGAAGGTAGAGGACAAGGAAGCCGGGATGAAGTTGGAGATCAGAGAGGCTGGGATGAAGGTGGAGGACAGAGAGGTTGGGATGAAGGTTGGCAGTGACTGGGATGAAGGTGTAGATCAGGGAGGCTGGGATGAAAGATGGCGGAAAGATGCTGACATAAACGTGGAGGACAGAGAGGCTGGGATGAAGGTGGAGGACAGAGAGGCTGGGATGAAGGTGGGCAGTGGCTGGGATCAAGGTGTCAGATGACAGACAAAATAAAGGGAAAGTTTTGATGGTCAGAGAAGATGAAACTAAAGACAGAGTCATTGCTTAACTCTATAAATCATGGAGGTAGACACTTTCCCCTAAACAACAGCGGCACCAGCAGTTTCGAGAGGTCATGTGACATGCTACACTGGTTTATGGTCCTGAGAATCGTCGTAGAGTAGTCGCACAAAGACGGGTCTTATTCAAGGGTCAATTACTTCCAGCTAGTCGAGCTGAGGGTTGTTCATTACTATAGTAACCCCTGTTAGCGCGGCATGCCGGGAGATTCCAGGGGTAATTGAGTGTAATAACAGATTCTGGTGCCCTCTTCAGGAAATTGGGTATTGGATCTCAATAGCTCTTTTCTTAATACTCGTCAAAATAAGGAGTAATGTGAATCAGCGTAGTTTGGAGAGGTGTTTAAGATGGTGAAAAAAACGATTACAGTCTCATTGATACATATTCTCATAGTCCTAACGTTCTAGCGCGAACAAAGAACACGCCAAGAGCAACAGGGCGTAGGAGGTGGGTTGCCCAACACACAAACATATTGGTACCTCTGTTGATTCAGATGGAAGTCTGGTTAATAAACACGACGTGGCTGAGTCAATAACCAAGCGGAAAGGGGAGTGGGGGCATTGACCCATACACTCCCACGCTACTGTCCTTAAGATATGACATCACAAGGCATTTCTCATTAAGAACGTACTGTCATTAATTATGAAACGCATTCTGGACATGATTACAATGAAGTGCTGGAATGTTATTTGAACATCGATGTAAATCAAGTAACAAACGTGGCAAGGCACGATTCCTCACAACAGACGTATATTGATTATGTATAGATCATTTTTGCCTCCGGAACAACTATCCATCTCTCTTAATAAGATTGTTGTTTTCAAAGCAAAATCAGTGAAAAACACAAAATAGAGCATTTATATTTTTGTCAAATAATGTGTTTTCTTGTATGTATATTGCGCTGTATGTTGTTGCGTTGCGTTGTTAACATTTTTTGAGGCCCATCGTATCATAATGTATGGTTATTATGTAATAGACAGGGAATACACCATACACATGTACCTATGTGTTAAGATTAACACTGTGTCACCTCGCACATAAAAAAGACACTCCATCGAGCTCAGATGACACACGTTGTGTTTTGTCGGAACCTGACATAGACTGATCCCGGTAATGTATTTCTTTCTTAACTCAGTCTATTTCCATCAAGCATTTCCGACGTTCCTCAAAGCCTTATTTCTGTTTCACTGACCCAAGCATCGCGTTTTCAGCTTCCGCTCCACTCTTTGCAACAGCAAACTTCGGCCTATCATACTAGATATCAAAGAAATGGACGTATAGCATGCGGAGATATGGATGAATACTGGGCTTTTTGCGAATGAAAAGAAAGATTTCAAGCATTCTAACTGACAAGAACAGCCAGGTCGGTGTCTACTGTCAGGATAACTCAAGTCTTGTTTGAGTTGCCATGGAGACCCATTTCATATAACCTGAATCAGATAGTTTTGTTTCAAATTATAATCGATTTCAGGTGACATTGATTAAATAAACTGAAGCAGATTTTATGAAGCGACCGCCGATGAAACTCGCTCCCAACTGCTGTGAAGCGATTAAACCGACAAAAACGTTTTTGCGGGATCGTCACGGTTAAAATAAGGAAATCGCCATCTTCCCGAGGGGTTTTGATTATTGAAATCCAAGCTATTTGTCTGTTTATCTGCACACAGATAAGTACCACCCTCATTGAGCGCCATGTCCAATAAAACGATACGGCAGAACAAATGACTGTTGCACTGTAGACGTTTCTGCAAAGTAGATTGTATTTGCAGAATAGGTCATTGGGAAAACGTAGATCGTTGGTGTAGATCGTTGGTGTAGATCGTTGGTGTAGATCGTTGGTGTAGAGTTGTTCTTTGTTGCAGAGAAGATGGCTGATGCACAGCAGATTAACGTTGCAGTGTAGATTATTGGATTTGGATTGGATTGGTAAATTAACTGTTGGTTCTTTCAGTATTGATGTTTGTTCCGGAGTAGAAGGGTGTTGCATTGTAGATAGGTGTTGCAGAGCAGATGGTTGTTGCAGAGTGGAAGGGTGTTGCAGAGTAGAATGTGTTGCAGGGTACAAGGGTGTTGCAGAGTAGAAGGGTGTTGCAGGGTAGAGGGATGTTTCCGGATAGAGGGATGTTTCAGGGTAGCTGGGTATTGCAGAGTAGAAGGTGTTGCAGGGTACAAGGGTGTTGCGGGATAGAAAGGTTGTGCAGAGTAGAGGGATGTTGCAGGGTAGAAGGGTGTTACAGAGTAGAAGGGCGTTGCAGGTTAGAAGGGTGTTGCAGCCTAGGTGGTTGTTGCAGAGTAGAAGAGTGTTACAGAGTAGAAGAGTGTTGCAGAGTACAAGGGGTGTTGTACATGGGTGTTGTAGGGTAGACGGATGTTGCAGAGTAGAAGGCTGTTGCAGCGTAGATGGGTGTAGCAAAGTAAATTATTGCTGTGGAGGAGATGGATGTAGCAGTGTATATGATTGTTGTGGAGGAGATGGGTGTTGCAGAGTAGATGGGTGTAGCAAAGTAAATTATTGCAGTGGAGGAGATGGGTGTAGCAGTGTATATGATTGTTGTGGAGGAGACGGGTGTTGCAGAGTAGATGATTGCTGTGGAGGTGATGGGTGTAGCAAAGTAAGTTATTGCTGTGGAGGTGACGGATGTTGCAGAGTAGATTATTGTTGTGGAGGTGATGGGTGTTGCAGAGCAGATGGGTGTAGCAAAGTAAATTATTGCTGTGGAGGAGATGGGTGTAGCAGTGTATATGATTGTTGTGGAGGAGATGGGTGTTGCAGAGTAGATGATTGTTGTGGAGGTGATGGGTGTAGCAAAGTAAATGATTGCTGTGGAGGTGATGGGTGTTGCAGAGTAGATTATTGTTGTGGAGGAGATGGATGTTGCAGAGTAAATGATTGCTGTGGAGGTGATGGGTGTAGCAAAGTAAATTATTGCTGTGGAGGTGATGGGTGTTGCAGAGTAGATTATTGTTGTGGAGGTGATTGTTGTTGCAGAGTAGATTATTGCTGTGGAGGTGATGGGTGTTGCAGAGTAGAGTATTGCTGTGGAGGTGATGGGTGTTGCAGAGTAGATGATTGCTGTGGAGGTGACGGATGTTGCAGAGTAGATTCTTGCTGTGGAGGTGATGGGTGTTGCAGAGTAGATTATTGTTGTGGAGGAGATGGATGTTGCAGAGTTGATTATTGCTGTGGAGGTAATGGGTGTAGCAAAGTAAATTATTGCTGTGGAGGTGATGGGTGTTGCAGAGTAGATTATTGTTGTGGAGGTGATTGTTGTTGCAGAGTAGATTATTGCTGTGGAGGTGATGGGTGTTGCAGAGTAGAGTATTGCTGTGGAGGTGATGGGTGTTGCAGAGTAGATTATTGCTGTGGAGGTGATGGGTGTTGCAGAGTAGATTATTGTTGTGGAGGTGATTGTTGTTGCAGAGTAAATTATTGCTGTGGAGGTGATGGGTGTTGCAGAGTAGATGATTGCTGTAGAGGTGATGGGTGTTGCAGAGTAGATGATTGTTGTGGAGGAGATGGGTGTTGCAGAGTAGATGATTGCTGTGGAGGAGATGGGTGTTGCAGAGTAGATTATTGTTGTGGAGGTGATTGTTGTTGCAGTGTATATGATTGTTGTGGAGGAGATTGTTGTTGCAGAGTAGATGATTGCTGTAGAGGTGATGGGTGTTGCAGAGTAGATGATTGTTGTGGAGGAGATGGGTGTTGCAGAGTAGATGATTGCTGTGGAGGAGATGGGTGTTGCAGAGTAGATGATTGCTGTGGAGGTGATGGGTGTTGCAGAGTAAATGATTGCTGTGGAGGTGATGGGTGTAGCAAAGTAAATTATTGCTGTGGAGGTGATGGGTGTTGCAGAGTAGATTATTGTTGTGGAGGAGATGGGTGTTGCAGAGTAGATGATTGCTGTGGAGGTGATGGGTGTAGCAGAGTAGATGATTGCTGTGGAGGTGATGGGTGTTGCAGAGTAGATGATTGCTGTGGAGGAGATGGGTGTTGCAGAGTAGATGATTGCTGTGGAGGTGATGGGTGTTGCAGAGTAAATGATTGCTGTGGAGGTGATGGGTGTAGCAAAGTAAGTTATTGCTGTGGAGGTGATGGGTGTTGCAGAGTAGATTATTGTTATGGAGGAGATGGGTGTTGCAGAGTAGATGATTGCTGTGGAGGAGATGGGTGTTGCAGAGTAGATGATTGCTGTGGAGGTGATGGGTGTTGCAGAGTAGATTATTGCTGTGGAGGTGATGGGTGTAGCAAAGTAAATTATTGCTGTGGAGGTGATGGGTGTTGCAGAGTAGATTATTGTTGTGGAGGAGATGGGTGTTGCAGAGTAGATGATTGCTGTGGAGGTGATGGGTGTAGCAAAGTAAATTATTGCTGTGGAGGAGATGGGTGTTGCAGAGTAGATGATTGCTGTGGAGGTGATTATTGTTGCAGAGTAGATTATTGCTGTGGAGGTGATTGTTGTTGCAGAGTAGATTATTGCTGTGGAGGTGATGGGTGTAGCAGAGTAGATTATTGCTGTGGAGGTGATGGGTGTTGCAGAGTAGATTATTGCTGTGGAGGTGATGGGTGTTGCAGAGTAGATTATTGCTGTGGAGGTGATTGTTGTTGCAGAGTAGATTATTGCTGTGGAGGTGATGGGTGTAGCAAAGTAAATTATTGCTGTGGAGGTGACGGGTGTTGCAGAGTAGATTATTGTTGTGGAGGTGATGGGTGTTGCAGAGTAGATTATTGCTGTGGAGGTGATGGGTGTTGCAGAGTAGATGATTGCTGTGGAGGTGATGGGTGTTGCAGAGTAGATTATTGCTGTGGAGGTGATGGGTGTTGCAGAGTAGATTATTGCTGTGGAGGTGATGGGTGTTGCAGAGTAGATGATTGCTGTGGAGGTGATGGGTGTAGCAAAGTAAATTATTGCTGTGGAGGTGACGGGTGTTGCAGAGTAGATTATTGTTGTGGAGGTGATGGGTGTTGCAGAGTGGATTATTGTTGTGGAGGAGAGAGATGTTGCAGATCAGGTAACTGATGCTGACTGGGAGCCCTGGCCACACTAATGCGGGCTTGTTATGGTAATAAGCAGAATTTACACGGTTCCAATACTTAAGTCACATAAGAAGTACAGGGTATGGATAATTCTAATTAAGTTTGCCTTGACTTTGATGCAACACATGCCAGAAAAAAGCAGCAATTTGCAGTCTAAACTTTAGAAACTAAATTATACGGTTAGCTGCGAGTAAAGAGCATCTGAGATGCTGCTGTTGTGTAATTACATGTATACTAGAAAATGTTCGGGTTTCCCAGAAATCAACATACATATGTGTTTTGATGTAAATAGAATGATGCGAAACAATGATCACTAGTCGATATAATACCTCCGGTAATGGGTGAGTGTGTCTTGGTAATGGCAGATGCATACAACCACCTTGGTGCTGACGCGGGCTCGTAACGTGACAAGTACCCGACGTAGCAACTGAATTAGGGGGATATACATTGACGTATCGGTTTACCATTGACACTTGGACATTAAAACGTCACGACGGAAAGCGATATTGATTTTTCATTTTTACATTACATTTTCTACATACATACACTCACCTAGACAGATTCAGTATATAGAATCCAAAGACAATCACTGAATAATTTTGTGTTAAGGTTAACTGAATTAAGATCGACTCCAAATACGACACATTCGTGAACGTTTTGACTACATCTGTTATGTACGTAACGCTGTTAGCACGAGACCGGATGTGAGAATTGCTTTAGCGGTTTAATTCGGGGCGTGAGCATTGCTTACTGCAACAGATCCGCTGCTTTTTGAGCATTCGCTGATGATGCCTTTGTGAATACTATTCTTTCTAAATATGGACATATCATTGGGTTGTATATTTGTTTCAGACCAGTACGACGGGTGGTCAAATGGCGAAGAAGGAGCCAACACAATTGATGCTGTAAAGAGGTGAGTCATGCAAACTCACTCTCATACCCTACCATTTAACCAACCCTTGTACCTCACTCTCATATTTCACCCTTGTACCCAGACCCTTTCGCACCACCTAAACATCTGGTTCTGTGAAGGAGTTAACCAATCAAACGTATCCTTGCACCTGATCACGTGCCTCACCCTCGTACGTCACCCTCGTGTCCCACCCCGTTCTTCTCTCGTCCCCTGCAGAACTAACGCGAAGAGGTGAGTCACCCAACCTCACTACGCACCTCACCCTCCTACAACACCCTCACACCCAACCCAATTCTCTATTCGTATCCCGTCAATGACGCTGTGAAAATGTGTCACCTAACCTCAACCTCACCGCGCATCTCACCCTCCTACAACACCCTCACACCCAACCCAATTTTTTATTCGTATCCCGTCAATGACGCTGTGAAAATGTGTCACCTAACCTCAACCACACCACGCATCTCACCCTCTTACCCATCCCCGTTCTCTTATCGTACCTCGTAAATGACGCAGTGAAAAGGTCAGGGACTCAACCTCACTCTCGTCCCCAACCCCGTCGTACCCCTCCGCTGACACCGTCAAGAGGTAAATCACGCAATCTCACCCCTGTATTCAACCCCTCCCTGTCCAACATACAGTCATTGTTCCCAGCGCGTTCTGAACTCCGCGCACCAGACATATCTCCACATCGCCAGGTCATCAGGTCATGAATTGTCCAAGGCACATGACAGACATCATGGGTCCAATGTCCAAGTGTCCGTGCTGTTAACGGATAACAGGAACAGTGACTACTGAAGGCTTGTACTCCACTGTGGAGCACGCCACAGATCAAGAGGCCTTGTCAGATCTAATCCGTACTACGCTCTGTCTCAGATAGAACACACAAAAACTCCATTTGTGGCTGTTATCTTTCATAAAACCTCACTTCCTGTTCGGATCTGTGTTTCCACTTAAATGGCGTTAGGCAGGTTATTGAGATGACAGCGTTAACATCTCCGAACGTTAGCGGCTGTCACCGTCGTTGTGTTTTGTCACTTTAATGCTGATCTGCCGTCACTGACATCGCGCCGGTATCACCGTTGCATCAACGGTTTGCACACTGACGCTGCGCGGAGAAGAAGGCAGGAGATTTCATCACACAGGAAAACAGACATAATTACTGATGTTAGAAATTGGTTGGTCATGGACTGGTCTGTGAAGGTGGTCATGGAGTTGGGATAGTTGGGGGTTGGGGTTAATATGAGTGTGTGAAGGGTAACGATTTAACAGGGTAGAGTGAAGATTTAGCAAGATGGAGTTAGATGTAACGGTTTAGGAGGGCGAAGATGTGTAAGGGTTCAGCAAGATAGAGCGAAGTGTGAACATTTAGCAGGATAGGATGAACTGTAATGGTTTAGCAGTGTAAACTGAAGTGTATGAAGTGTAACGGTTTAGCAGGGCAAAGATTTGTGAGGGTTTAGCACGGTAGAATGAATTTTAACATTTTAGCGGGGTAAAAATATGTAAGGGTTTTAGCAGGGTAAAGAAGTGCAAGGGTTTAACAGGGTTGAGCAAGTGTAACGGTTAAGCAGAGGAAAGTAATGAGTAACGGTTTAGCGGGGTGGAGTGAAGTGTAACGGTTTAGGCGGAAGAGTGATACGTTTGGGGTTTAGCAGAGTAAACACTTTGAGGATTCAGAAACAGGACGGGAGCTGAAGTGAGATGATGAGGTTGTTCATGTGGAAGAGAATGAGGACCACACACCTTAGACACCAACTGTTGTCAAGAGGTCAATGGTGAATCAACAGAAACTAAGTGGAGAAGCCTGAGATGATGAACTGCGAGGGGAATCAAAGAGAAGACCGTTGTTACGTTTCGTCTAGTTTCTTGTATTATTGTCCTGGTACATGTGTTTGTAAGCGCAGCTTCCTGAGACTCATATGATTGTGACACGTGTATGTTTTCGTCGTTCTCTTCTTCATTTGGTGTTTTACTCTGACAAAATGCGGACTTATTTCCGCCGCCGTTGTGTCTGTTGTATTTGCATGGCAGACGAGGGTCTCCTCGACAACGACCAGCTCGGAGGCTGGGGGCGGTATGTCCTCCAAGGAGGTCTCGGGCAAGCGGTGATACTTTTGTCTCGCATTACAGAAGAACGTAGGGCAAAATTATCACCGATTACCTGTGATCACCCACACCAACTACTGGAAGCGCAGATAATAAGATGACAGACAATGAAACTGCAAACAACGAGATCACGGAATGTGAAACTGTAAGGCACGAAATTGCGGAATCGGAATGTGCAGACAAGATAGCTGGCTGTGAAACTGCTCACAAGATGGCTGGCCCTGAAACTCCAGATAAGATGGCGGGCTATTAAACTGCTGAAAAGATGACGGACAATAAAACTACATATGGCAAGATGGCGGCAATAAACCTGCATGTGACAAGATGGCGGGTTGCGAACCTGCTCACAAGATGGCAGGCTACTAAACACTTAACATGATGGTAAGCGGTGGAACATCTGAATATGCTGCGGGCAATCACCCGTTCAATCACCCGTGACAAGAACGTCAACTACGAACCTGCTTTCAAGATGTAACGAGTTATAAAACCAGGGACAGTGAAACAGCACATGACAAGACTGGAGTCACTACACACACAGAGAGACGAATGGCTGTGGAGATATGACTGGGTACAAGCCAGTGTCCAAGCTCCATCAACATCCCTACTGTTGTGGCTTTCCACTTATCATTGTTGTGGTGATGTTTACATTAGTCGTCTTTGTGGCATCAATGTCATGGTTTTGTTTCTCTATACAGTGTCACATACATAGCATGTTCATTTTTCTATACGGCTCAATGTGTTCTTCCTTAAGACACGCACACGCATGCGCAAACACATGCACATGCGCAACGCGTAAACACGTGAATTGCCAACCTTAGAATTGAAGATACAGCAACACTGTACAGGGATGCCAAAATGAATACATTCTCCTCGATAGCTCGGATACCTAATATATTCCCATTCCTCCATATAAATGAATCCTTAAGATACATTTTCAAAAAAAGAGAAATTTAATTCAAAGCCAATTATGGTTATCGAAATAGATATAAATACACATCTGTCCACATATCGCCGAGGTCGACTTACCCATCTATTTCTCGTGGGACTCTGCAAACGTTCTTCAAAATCGTTGATTTGACATATGATACTCTGCCTTTACGGCTATTCGGGTTTACAATGACTTTTATTTGTCATATCAGACTGCATGTCTACTTTTGACATTTGAAACATTTGAAACATAGTAGTTCTTCTAATTTGACAACAAAATCGATGCAGCGAGAAGAAAAATGGCTTGGGGAATTTGATTACTTCGTGATCCCGATCTCGCTATGTCGCTTGAAACACAGTCTGTCTTCTCATAGATAACATGGTCTGTGAGGGTATGGCGAACAGCATAGGCGGGTCCAGAAGGGGTGGAGGTGGGGGTAAGGGTGCACACCGTTTGTCCTGAAAGTTTACAAACTCATTATTGCAACTCCCGTGAAATTGAAGAGCGCACCACCCACCTACCTTTCTCAAAAAGCTGTATCCGCCCTTGAACGGGAAATTGCAAATTCAACTCATCCGATTTCGAACATTGCAAACATTGCAAACATTGCAATAGATGGTACGAACATTCGATTAACACGACGTATTTTTCGAAAGGTTCAAGCAGCACAAATGTTTTAGGGGACACATTGGACACAGAAAACATGTTGGCGAACGATTTGCAAACCGAACCTTTCTATATTATAGAAAAGGAAACTATAGAACTTTAAACTCTGGCGAACATTTTGCAAACAGAACACGCACTGAATAAAATCAACGAAAGAAAGTTGACACATCGCAGAAAAGAGTTAAGAGTTACTGTCAAACCTTTGCCTGTTGATAAATCAACTCAACCTCGAACGTTTTCCTGAACCAAACCATGGCTTATGGCTTTCTCTTCTTCCCTATTAATCTAACTGTGACATGGCACCTCGGCACTGTTGACGAATGTACTGTATGTAACATAACGGATTTGTCTGCCTTCGTCCCTGTGTTTTACTTGCTAGTAATGACACGTGTTTGCCTAAGTCCCTTCGACAATCAAATTACCCCCCTGTGACTTATACGATATTTCCGAGTAATTCAATTCCCCCAGTGACCGTTGCAAGGCTTACTGACTTACATTGCCAGAGGGAGATATGTTTTGGTCTTGGGAGAGGGATTGATACATGTTAGGCTAAAGGAGGGATTGACGGCGTAACATAGATGCGAGAGGGTAGGAAGGCTACACGGTGTAGCGTATATTCGAAGGCCAGAGAGGTCATGCAACGTAGTAATACATGCGCAAAAGGGGGCTTTGTAGTTCACGGCGTATATATATCAGAGGAAAAGGACGATAGCCTGCAATGTTTACCGCTTAATCACTTAATCAAGGCAAACCGTGATTCAGCCTAACGGAGGTATTTTGCTAGATCAAGGGACGCAACTCTCCGCAGTGAGTTGCCGCTCTAGATAGCACTGGGCCACACTCATAAAACAGACACAGGATTCTATAATTAAAAAAGGGAAAGCATTACGCGGATATATCACATGAGGCACTTTTTTCTGTAGTATTACTCAGAACCAACCGTGATTCACCATGTGCGTTTTTATTGTTGCAGGCGAGGTGGGCGCAACCTGTGTTTACCATGGAGGGCTCCCTGTCCAGCAGATAAAGCGTTTTTGCACAAGTACCCATTCTTGAGGTGTTGCGGAGGCATGTCATGTGTGTGCACTATCTGGGGCAACAACTGCAAGTGTGAAAACAAGCTCGGAAAATGAGTGCAGCGTCGTCTTGCGGCGTATGCTGGCTCCCAAGGGGAGCGAACTCTAACCACTGTTGTCAGAGCAGAGCGTGTCGGGACTTAGGCCTGTTGTGTTGACGTTGATAGAGGGACTTGGCAGAGCGGGGGTAGGTTCACTGCGGCTACTGTAGGGCTATTAAAAGTTTGTTCGTATTTTATGAGTTTGTTTCTCTATTACGTGATTTGTACACATTGGTGGTATGTTCGTAATACCCATTGCATCACTCATACACAGCCATATGCATATTGAGAACATAGAGGTTTAATTTTGTTGAAGATATCCAAAACATGCAAATTTGGTGAGTTAGACTGCATAGTATACTCTCCGGTGTGTGGAATGAGTACGAACACATTATAGTTCCGCAATATGAAGCAACATCAATATCTCAGCCCCGAATCAAACCGCGGCCTAGTGGTATTAGCGAAAGCTTGGTCCCAAAGTTCACATCTTACAAATGTACTCAGACAAAAAGAGCTAAATATACTCAGACAAATCGCACAAATGTCCTCAGACCAGGTAAGATCTGTTCTAGTTATACACATGTACTTAGACAAAAAAGAGCTAAATGTACTCAGACTAATCGCACAAATGTACTCAGATAAAAGAGCCAAATGCCACGGACTTAGAACAAAAGAGATCAACTCGTATCACTCAAATCTACTCAGACCAAATAAGAACTGACTTTACTTCCTACACGTCATGGTTGGCGAGTGACTGAAATTAAGAATAGTGACCCAGGGGGTACTTTGAATTGATGTTTTCAGTTAATTCTCCAACGCCACAAAAGGCTTAGTGCCTATTTCAAGCCGGACACATATGGACGTAAGCCTGTAATCAGGAACAGGTGTCACACCTAGTGTCATGGTTTCTTAACATGTGTTTCTTGTTTAGCTCTCCACTCAAAATAAACACAAACACAAATCAATTTATAATTAACGACGGTCTGTAAACAGTCTGAACAAGACAATCCAGTGTACGACGACATGTGTTGACGACGTGAGCGAGCCTGATCACGTGACTCAGTTCGTCCACACTTATTACCATCACGGAATACCAGTTCCACCCTGGATCCCCTAAGGGTATTCATATAACGTGGTATCAAATTACATGTTTGCAATTAGACGACAGCTCTTAGCATGATTGTAACTAGTGTTACCAACAGATTTCGTGCTCATTAACGCGCACATTCTGCTTGATAAACGACCTACAGACTATGACCTGATAACCTTTAGTACATAGGTAACTTATTAAACGGATCTGTTCTGAAGGTTTCCAAACGGCTACATCGCATTTGCTCTTGAGCTGCGATGATAGACGGGAAGCCAACAGCAAGTATGAAAGTCGTCAGATGTTACATTCGTTATATTTGCTATTACAATTTCATAGTAAAGTACATATTCTGGTACATTTTTTCTCTTGAGCCCTATAACATGTTGTATTTGACCGTTTCCTAAATGGCATTACGCATTCACAGCTTTCGGCCGTTGGAGCCGTGCCAATTCACACTTACTTGGGGGATAAGGCAATGCCCGCAGTCTAGACTGCCAGTTGTCCATCAGAAACCGCGGTGGTTGCCTGTAGGTAGGTGCCTGACTCTGAGGGCGTGGGTTCGAATGCCTGATGGAACTCGACCAAACAAAATTACTTAGCATATGTACTTCACTAAGAAATTGTAATCCCAAAATAAAGATATGTTAAACAACAAGAACATCCCCATGTAATACGCAGATGCTTGAAATTTGATTCCTCGTTGAGCTGTTTTGTGATCAAACATCTCAGAGATACTCTGAATAACAGATGAGGCAGTTTCAGGTGATGTGCAATGACAAAGTTGTGAGATTCGATTACCCATGATTGCACCAGCGAGTCCTACGCTCACCAGAGTTCATCAAAGTAGGAACTCCTAAAAAGTCACGATTCCTTCAAAGAAAGCCATCTCTTTTATCGTGCAGATTGACTTCCGGGAGGATTGTGAATACTTTAGAGTTAAACGAAGCTAACACAATTCAATCAGATGACAACACTAGATTTCTTCAGCCTGGACGACCAGGAGTTACTACAGTCTGAAATGAACACTGTCATCTTGAACAGTTTAAAGCATTCCTTATATACTCACACTCTAAAACCGACACATTGTCTGCAATACAATACTTTTATTGTCGATATCTTTGGTTGCCTTGACAACACAAGGCGTAAAATATTCACCGACGATATTATTCAAATAAAAGGTGGACTTTATCAAATCTGACAGATTGAGACACAAGCTAAGACGATGGTAATTATCTATTTTCTGATTTGTATTTGAGATATTTCCTTGGCTGTTATGCTTCAGAGGAATTTAAGTATCGGAATATTATTAAAACTTGAGCACGAAATACTTCCGTAAGACCACGCAGGCGACTGGGGACAACTGTGTAAAAGTTTAGTTTCACATCTGTGAGAACATCATTTTATTTCTATCACGGCGGCTACAGCTTCATGAGGTTTGTTGGGTTTAAAGAGTTTGGTGTGACGAGTTGGGTTTAACGAGTTTGGTGTTGTGAATTAGTTTTGCTTTACGCTGCTTTTAGCAATATTCCGGTGGTGGGGTGAGCAAAAACAAACACAGAGAGAACATCACCCTATGTCCCCTCCTCACCAGTGAACAACTTATATTGTACCCATGTGAGGAATCGAACCCTGATCTTCGACATGACGAGCGAACGCTTTAACCACTTGGCTCCCCACCGCCGCGAGTTTGGTGTAACGAGTCTGATGTAACGGAGTGTATAAGTTGTATCTCTGCATGTTAGCTTGTCAGAGAGATGGAGGAATTCGACCTTTAACACAGAAAAGTAAAACAAACAACCCCGGATTGCTGCAGGCAAACCTAGACTCATACTAAGGCTAGGAGATCTGAACACACCCTCCAGGGTTTTTGACGGTTCTCTGAAGGGTTACTGCAGTGTGGGTAAAACACACGTAAGTAACAAATTGATAGGTATATCACATCAACAATATATATGACGTACTTGCACTAAAGGAGCTTCGCGCCACGACTCTCGTAGTGAGTGGGTAAGTGAGTGAGTGGTTATATGCTATTTCAGTATTATTCTAGCACTATCATGAGGAATGGGTTTCACACATTGTACTCATGTTGGGAATCGAACCACGGTCTTCGACGTGACTAGCGGACGCTTTAACCACTCGGCTACCCATCGGCCCCCGGTCTCAGCCTACATGAAAGTCTGTCAGTCGTGGTCATCGCAGAGCTAAGGTCGCTTTGTGCCAGCCTGTCCAGTACAATAGATGCATTTTAACATAACAGTCTCTCCATATGGTTGACATCTCATGTTTCTTCTCAATGACTGGAGGTGATGTTTCGACTAATCTACTGAAGAACACCTGTTCTGTATAACTGAGAGCTGTCGTGCCTTTTACCCGACCTAAACATAACGAGGAAAGCCACATTTTCATACACAATTTGACATTTAAGTCCGAGAGATTTGCAAATAAAGAAACCACCATGTGACAATTTCTACAATAGTACAAGAAAAGGTTTTAAAATGAAATTTAAAGTTGAAATGAAACTTTATGAACATTAATGATACCGGGAATTCGCAAAAAGGTGAGTGTAAAACATGGAATCATCCAGGTAATAGGTACACGTACATACACCTGGCAGTAGCAACCACAGTGCGGTACTAAACGAAATACGTACTAAAATCTGAACTCTACTGAATCTAATCCCACAATGTACATTCATTCATATACAAGATCTTTCCAAAAAGAGATAAATAAATACACAAGGTATTCTGGTCTTGGACATGGGAGGTATACTATCAGTACTTACGTGTATTACGTTTCCAGCGGTGGGGTAGTCCAGCGGTTAAAGCGTTCGCTCGTCACGCCCAAGACTTGAGTTCGAGTCCTCACATTCATGTAATGCGTGAAACCCATTTCTGGTGTCTCCCGCCGTGATGTTGCTGGAACATTGTAATATCACTCACGTGGTCAGTCAATCCATCCATTCATTCATCCATCACTCATTCATTCCAATTTTTATGAGATATACATTATACATTGGACTGCTCAAAATATTTGTGCGCTGGGGCCTGTCACTCACAACTGTAGTCTACACGCCGTAGGTGACGATCACAGGTGTGACAATAGCTTTACTGTGAAAATCTGGGGGCGGATCGATGGATATTTGAAATGTTTAATTATACATGCCGATTCTCTCGATATGGGGTTACCACCTCCAGATGGCATTTTATAAATGTCAAACCGTATACCTGAAGATATACACGGTGTGGTTCAACTCATCACTGCATCGGATACTTATAACACCAAGCGTTGAAGATAAAGACAATCATATTCCAACGCGACACGTGGGCAGTGGGGTAGCCCAGTGGTTAAGCGTCCTCTCGACGCACTAAAAACCCGGGTTCTATTTTCCAGATAGGTGATGCCCGTTTCTGGTGTCCACTGCAGGGATAATGCTTGAATAATGCTTAAAGTTGCGTAAAACAATATTCAGTTCTCCCCCTCCAATTCTCGAACTCTGATAACCAGAATGCACTATGAACTTTTGGTACATGGGTGTTCACATAAAAATGGAGCTTCTGTTTTGATGTACTGTGTGTGTGTGCGTGCGCATGTGTGCATGCTGGTGCTAGTCAGGAGCAATGCTGATTATAGAGTATAGCTCGTGGCACCCTTTAACATTCTGAGACAAAGTATTATGAATCCGAGCCGATTGTTTCTTGTATATTGCCGGTATAGTTTAAAGTCATTAGCTATGACAAGTGAATCGAACCACCATCGTTCGCTCCTCCGGCAGACAGCCGCGGCTATCTAATTACTGTACAACTGGACTGGACGATACATAAGAGGCAACCGTCAGAACAAAGGGATTAGAAGTGTAGCAAACATTTCATTCAAACTGTTCACTGACAGTAAAGACGCAAACATGATTGAGTGAGTTCAGTTTTAGGCAGCATTCAACAATATCCTAGCTCTGTGGCGTCGGTCTGTAAATAATCGAGTCTTGAAGATACAGTCCCGTGATGAACAGCATGAACATCGATCTACGCACTTGAGATGCGGTGATATGTATCAATCAAGTCAGCAACGCTTAGTTTGCTTAATCTCTCTAAGATCAATATGGACCTTTAGGGGTAGATACCGGTACATACTATATACTAAAGTACGTAAAGAATAACACTGCACAATCCTAACACACTATTTATCCATTGACAGTGGGGTCACTTCGACAGTGTACTTACACCTGTGTTGCGCGCACAAGCTCAACTGTGCATTGAAACATTTGCACGTAATCTCCGCTTACGTGCCCTTGAAACCTTTATATAACCAGTTGTTCAGATATATGGACCATTACACAGCAGAGTTCATCTTCCCTCGTGGACAGCTGCTCGAAACATGAATAATAAGTGAGTTTTGCACGTCTTGAGCCAGTGTGCGTGGTCAAGGTCCATCAAAACAGGTGTTTTTTACCTTTCGTAGTTACATGTATTTACCCACTCATTCTTGCATGTGCTTCAGTCTGTCGTAAAAGCGGACTTGTAAGGGTCTTTGCGTATGGATCAAAACAAATTATGAAAGTCTAACGTAAGCCATAATATCTAATTTAGATTCGAAACAAAATGTTTATAAATGTCAACTCAGATGGGTTCCAGACAAATTCACACTTTCCTCGGCCGATATGCCTACAGTGGAGGCCTCCAACACGCCTCCTTAAGTGAGGATACATGATCGATCTACGCAGCTTGGATACGATGACATGTGTCAACCAAGTCAACGAGCCTGACCACCCTGATCCCGCTAGTCGCCTCTAACGACAAGCATGTCCTCTGGGGCAGTACCCGATCACCTTTGCCAAGCATCCGGTGTCATCACTGATCGATCTCAATTCACAACAACTGCTTATGACGTAGCCAGAATTTGACCACAGCCGATATTCATTTTCCTTTGTACTTCGATTCTAGGAATGTTTTCAGCCAGCGTGTATCTAATTCAGACAGCACTTACGGTTTAGTAACAGAATCAGTTAACATTTACAGGTATCATTGTCAATCAGGTTCCATCCACTGATTTAGTTCTGTAATGTATACCATTCGAGACAAAAGTGTTTATTTATCTTGTTAATAGCATTGTCACGACACTAACTTCATGTAGTCAAGTGATAATACGAAGTGAAAGGATGACTCCTTGCTGCTTCACATTCATCCACACAAAGACAATTTTAGAAGCTAAATTTAAATATTGTTAAGTGAAGTGTGAATTTAATTGTATTGAACTTTAAAATACCTAACTGACCTTCAGTAACACTCTTCTTAGACACTTTTCTTAGATGTACCTGATATAGCTGCTGCCTGACCTTCCTCTTGGATGGTGTATTTGTGTTGTTTAGTGGGTATTTATGTAACCTGTAGCTAGTAACCTTAATTTAGCTTTTGTTAAATCTGATATTAAGTGTGTACTTTCTTTGCCCAGCAAAGAATTTTCAATAGAAGCACATTCACAAAGAAACGATGAGGCAAAATCTCCTACATCAAATGTGTTTAATTATTCAATATTGGAGAAAAAATAATAATCCTATTATGAGCTAATTATACGAAATCGCAGATAGTAAAACGATTGGGAGAAAATAATAGCACGTTGTTATTAACATAAAAGCAAAAGATAATCATTATGCAATATGCGACAAAAACAAACCATAAGGATAAGGACTATCACTGCTCAATATTTTGAAAACTTTATAGACATGATGGAACTACCGCCAATGCCAAAATGTCAAGAATAGTTATGGTATCACAATACGAGTGAATCAAACGTGCAATAATTGTACATGAAAAAGAACTCAGGTAAATTGAACTTGCTTTCAAATGCAAAGGTCTAACAGTATTTATAAAAAGAATAGAAAAAGAGATGTCAGGCTGATATCATAAATAAAATTATTTAGTTCTCCAGCTGTAACTGAACAAGTGTCTAGATTCACAAACGACCGCCAATATCCTAAGTGCGGAAACTGGAAATCTACCTTTAAACTGCTGTTGTGGAAGAGGCTGTTAATATATGTAATAAACAGAGCTGAAGAAGAGAGATTAGGAGGTAATCCATGTAAAGGTCTTTGCTTAAGACTTATGAAGATCAACCAGAAGCCATATGTGTATAATCCTAGTATTTGTCCAACGAACGATTAATTGATTATAGGTATAAACAAGAGCTGATATTAATACGTGCATACTTTGTGATAACCCTTACAGGAAATATCGTTAAACACCATTTACTTGGCATTTACAGAAGGATGGGATTTACCTCACTGAATGTCAATACTATTGGTCGATAACAGTATTAATACTGATATTGATATGCCGCACTGAAATGATAAACAATACATATCTTTAATTATCTCAGACGTAAATGTACATCAAATACGCAAGAACGCAAGAATCAAATGCAAAGACGCCATAGAGACATAGAAATGAATATATAAATACATGCAAACCCGCACTTGTGTGTTTGCACGTTTGCATGTATGTTTGTATCTGTTTGTACGTTGGTGGTTGTTTGATTGGTTGAACGGCTTGTTGATGATGTTGTGTGATTGTTGGTATGGTTGGTTAGTATTGGTGTTTGGATTCGTTCGGTTTGTTTGGTTGTGTGGATGGTTGGTGATCCTTGGCTGTATGGTTGCATGCAATGGTTACATGGCTTGTTGCAGGTTTCATTGGTTGTTTGAATGGTTGCACGATTGGTTAGTTGGTGGGTTTGGTTTCGTTTGATTGGCTAGTTAGTTGGTTACCTGGTTGCCTAGCTGTTTTGTGGGTTGTTTGGTTGGTTGGTGGCTATGTTAGTAAGTTAACGCTGCACTCAGCTATATGCAAACTCACACACCCACACCCTTGTCCTCAAAGTGTATTAAATGACCATTGAAACTAGAGTGAAAAAGAAGTGTGCACCCCGTGTCTACTAAAAAGCGTACACCCGCGATCCCTACCCCTATCCCACCACGCCCTGCCCCACTTTCTCAAAACACTGTATCTACCGCTATTGGTATTTGACAGAAGTCTGAGTGCTTGACGTCAACTGCTGCCCTGATTGGATATCATGACATGCTCAAACCATGCCTAATCTCGTTAGTCGCAATCATAGGTTGATGTTTGCCAAGTCTTACCAGTATTTTCCTCGGCTATGGTAAAAGTATTTGGTGAGGCATGAATACCACATTAATGGTATGTGTTGCTTTAAGGGTATATGATATAAACATCTTGGTGTATCAAGAATAGGGTATATTATTTATCAACAAAAGAACGCATCAATATTTTATGTGGAGGAAAACAAATCCCCTATGGATTTATGGATTTGATTAAACTCATTATACACACATGAGCTGAAGAAAATCTTTAGTAGTGACGAGGACATGTGAATATATTGAAGACTTAAATTAATAGCATTTTAAAAAATATAATTAAACATGGACACTGTAAATATCTGTCTATCCGATCATATTTAATGAGGGGAAAAGATACATGTGTCGCTTCAATACAGTAAAGATAAGACAATTCTCCCTTCCAGAGGCAGTGTAAAGTGTCAGAGACATCATTTAAGTATATAAGACTCATAAAAATCATCTGATTATATTTGAAACACGACTCCCCAGAACAAGAACTAAATTTACAACAAAACTAAAATTGCGATTTGTCATAAACATTAAATTCAGTTCAGTTAAAAAAATATAACTTTCAAATCAAATCCCTGGTTTTCTTTCGAGAATTTCCAAACGGTTCATTTAATTATTATTATGAGCAAGATCACAGTGTGGACAGTGTTTCCCATTGATATGACACGTCAACCTATAGCGAGAGGCTACCAGTGAAGATTCGGCTTAGGTATGGCCTTCAGCAACCCATGGTTGTCGTAAATGGCGTCCAACAGGATCGAGGGAAATGATTGACATCCTATTCCAATTGCTCGATGCTCATGCTGTTGATCACTGTATCACAGACCGCAGCCATATTCCAGGGAAATTGCAAAGGGAGTTAAACTAAACTCAATCACTTACTACAGCGGAAGGAACACCCGAAATAGTACAGCTTGAAAGCACGAAAGCGTTCCTTAGCTGAGTTACGAACAGGTAGTGACAGCACATTTAGGATCAACACCATGAAGAGTTACAGATTTAATCTACAACTAGCAGATCCTGGTGGTGATACGGGAAACTACTCATAATTGATGAGTGCTGTGTTTTAGATCACTAATGCGGACCTGAATAAAAACAGGATGTACGTGCGGTATGAAAGTTGTGTTCTGGCCACTGGAAGCATCTTCTGTAGGGTAGATAAGAGCTAAGCGCAGTGTCTATCTGAAGCCAACGATCTGGTTCTCACATTGTAGCAATTCGTGAACCGGTATTCTGCATTTTTTGTCTAACAGACAAGACCAAGTCAGACCACCGCCAGAATTTCTTCTCGTCACACCTTCGATTGAGTTTGTACTGGGAAATGTCGAAATGACACTGACACCTGTCCTTTGTATGCAACAACTAACCTTATATTGTCAGATTGCTGCAGACGTTCAGCACGAAGAAAGTGCTCACAGATAAATGCAGATTTCTTCCCCAAGAGACAGCTGCAGCTTGACAGCTGAAGGGGGTATTTTTGTTCTGTATCACTTCTGGGGATCTCGAAATACAGCGAAAGAAGTCTGTTGATGTATTCATGAAGTTGTTTGTTATCCCTTGTTTATGGGGCGGTTCCCACTATCTGACAGCTGTATCGAATCTGTGATTATTAGCAGTAAGCCACATCATCAATAGAGAGAGAAAAAAAGAGAGGGGTGAGGGAGGGGAGAAGGAGAGAGAGAAGAAGTGAGAGGAAAGGTAGCGACATAAAATATGTCTGCAGGCAATGAGCAGAAATGTACTGCTGGTACACATAGAAACAAACTCGGTATTCGAGCAGACGACTATGTCAGCCGTGGGTCTGGTTTTGTTCAGCAGTATATGAAACAGCTGGGATGGGTTTGACAGGTATATGGTATATATCATGACTCAGTTCTAGACGGGTAAGTGATAGGGTCATGGTGACATATGCCTTCTGTAAAGTGTTATCAATGGATACAGTTTTGTCGATTACTGGATTCCCCCACGGTTTTGTGACAATATCAGGGTATATACCACAGCTTAAACGGACTAAAGACAAGGCACTCTACCTTAGCCATAACACTACCAATAGTCTAGACGGGATCAAAGGAAATACACATCAGACTACAAGAGTCAGGGAACCGACGGTCTCTGAAGGGCAGTGCAGTCTTGTGAGAGGACAGAGGCGGTTTTACCACTGGACACAGATTTGGCAGGAGGCTCTTTTGGAAAGTGTATGACATCGTCTAAAAGGTAATTGTAGCAACGCATATCAGGTAGTGTTGAAGTGTTTACACAGCAGTCTGAGGGTTAGGGGATAGGGCGTTATATGTTGGGTATATACCACTGGCTAGACACGTGATACTGAGGAGCGAATGCTGGAGTATAGACTGGTCACAGCATAGGCAACAGCTTCGCTGGTTAATTAAGGGAATGTCTGACGGGCATGTTGAAGAAAGTGAAAATCAGTCTTGCCAATATTACTGACCATATGCAACAGTCCAGACTGTTTCGCTGAGAACCGTTCTGTAGTCTGTACAGGTATTTGGGATGCTCTGTAAGTCACAGGCTTGACAGGGTACCCTGGGCATTGTATCCCGCAGGTTTGACGAAGCATACTGAGGACTGCATGCCACTTCCTGAACGGGGTACATTTAGGAGCGTAAGCCACAAGCTTGATATGGTACGACGAGGACTGTATGCCACTATCTTGATACACTGAAGATTGTATAGTACAGACTTGATATGGTACGTTGAGGAATTTATGTCACTATCTTAGTACATTGAGGATTGTAGAGACTTGATATGGTACGTTGAGGAATGTGTGTCACTATCTTAGTACATTGAGGATTGTAGAGACTTGATATGGTACGTTGAGGAATGTGTGTCACTATCTTAGTACATTGAGGATTGTACAGACTTGATATGGTACGTTGAGGAATGTGTGTCACTATCTTAGTACATTGAGGATTGTAGAGACTTGATATGGTACGTTGAGGACAGTATGCCACAAACTAAGGCGATACGTTGAGGACTATACGCCACGGGGTTGACAGGATATGTTAAGGTGTGTATGCCACAGACTAGAGGGATACATTGAATTCCGTATGCCAAAGACGTGATAGGGTACTTTGAGAACTGTATGCCACAGGATTGAGAGCGTACGTCGAGGACTGTACGCCACAGAGTTGGTTGGGTGTATGCCTGCCACAGGTTAGAGGGATACAATGACGAGTGTAGACCACAGGTTAGAGGGGTACGATGAGGAGAGTAGACCACAGGTTAGAGGGATACGATGAGGAGTGTAGGCCACAGGTTAGAGGGGTACGATGAGGAGTTTAGACCACAGGCTAGAGTTGTACGATGAGGAGTGTAGACCAGAGGCTAAAGGGGTACTTTGAGAACTGTATGCCACAGGCTAGAGGGGTACGATGAGGAGTGTAGACCACAGGTTAGAGCGGACACGATGAGGAGTGTAGGCCACAGGCTAGAGTTGTACGATGAGGAGTGTAGACCACAGGCTAGAGGGGTACGATGAGGAGTGTAGGCCACAGGTTAGAGGGATACGATAAGGAGTGTAGGCCACAGGCTAAAGGGGTACGATGAGGAGTGTAGACCACAGGTTAGAGGGATACGATGAGGAGTGTAAGCCACAGCTAGAGGGGTACGATGAGGAGTGTAGGCCACAGGTTAGAGGGGTACGATGATGAGTGTAGGCCACAGGCTAGAGGGGTACGATGAGGAGGTTAGACCACAGGTTAGAGGGGTACGATGAGGAGTTTAAACCACAGGCTAGAGTTGTACGATGAGGAGTGTAGACCAGAGGCTAAAGGGGTACTTTGAGAACTGTATGCCACAGGCTAGAGGGGTACGATGAGGAGTGTAGACCACAGGTTAGAGCGGATACGATGAGGAGTGTAGGCCACAGGCTAGAGTTGTACGATGAGGAGTGTAGACCACAGGCTAGAGGGGTACGATGAGGAGTGTAGGCCACAGGTTAGAGGGATACGATAAGGAGTGTAGGCCACAGGCTAAAGGGGTACGATGAGGAGTGTAGACCACAGGTTAGAGGGATACGATGAGGAGTGTAAGCCACAGGCTAGAGGGGTACGATGAGGAGTGTAGGCCACAGGTTAGAGGGGTACGATGATGAGTGTAGGCCACAGGCTAGAGGGGTACGATGAGGAGTTTAGACCACAGGTTAGAGGGATACGATGAGGAGTGTAGGCCACAGGCTAGAGGGGTACGATGAGGAGTTTAGACCACAGGCTAAAGGGGTACGATGAGGAGTGTAGGCCACAGGCTAGAGGGGTACGATGAGGAGTGTAGGCCACAGGCTAGAGGGGTACGATGAGGAGTGTAGGCCACAGGCTAGAGGGGTACGGTGAGGAGTGTAGGCCACAGGTTAGAGGGGTTATGGGCAAACACTGCGGTCTATATGGCACAGATTTGACGGGTATGTTGAGAACAGTATGCCACAGGCTAAGCGGTGTGTGTTAGAGAATGTATGGCGACTTTTTATATAGCTATTGCGATTTCTGCATTTTAAAAACACAAAACAAAACCCATATGTTTATTTAATTGACACATCTGAGGATATTCAATACAAAGGTACAGTTCTTGTTTGGTCCCAATACTATCAAAGATTTCATATGCGGTCCGGCTTATGGCAAGGTGCTAGGTTTGGGCTGATGGATCTGTTTTGTTCTCTTCACACACTATAGATCGGAGACACAGGCTCTTTGATCGCCAGAAACTCATACATCCCCACTGTTTTGCAGCGATGCTCTTATTAAACATGAAAGCAAAATATTATCGAAGACAGTAATTTTTTCATTATCACCAAAAGGACTTGGGAGATGAAAATAAACCAGTCATTTGGGTCAGAAAACGTTATTTCCTACTGTATCGGTGAGAGGTCCAGGGCCTCTACAAACACTAAGGTGATCGTGAGTCACTAGGGTAACCTTAGTGCAATGTTAAAAGAAGGGAGTTCAGGTTAACCTTAGTAAAGGCTGCTTCGTGAAAGAAGCACCTGAACTGTTATTGTTGCTTGAAATGTAGATTTACGGTTAGGTACTTGCTGTATGTTCACAAATCCACCCGGCTCGAAACATTACCAAACATACCCCATATAACATGTGCACGGATGTGTACTTTTGAGCGTGACCCTCAAAGTATGGGCCTTCTTTCGATCCTCAAAACCACCTGTCTGACAGAGACGTTTTAAGACAACCCGTTTTGAGGTGTTGTGTCTCTGGCACTCATGAAATCCAAGGATATCCCGCACTTCCTTCAGCGGTGATGAGACCAATATTATTCCTGAAATGAAATAATTGCGTCGATTTATTGAGGATAGGAACTATTCGTATGCTAGTGCAGTCAAGACACCAGTGTTTGCCACTGGATTTATCCTTACAACATACACTGGCCATCAAAAGTTTAGCTATATAAACGCACGAGTGTCAATGTAGCCACTTGCAAGTGTTTCAGTGAACTGTTATAAACTAGATTTTGCCAAATATTCCATACTATTTTAGGGCACTGTTTATACATGAACTTGTGTATTGTAAAACAAAATCGTAACGTTGAAAAGATTATTGTCATGCGTTCAATAAATGATAAAACTCGGTGAAAAATGTCGAATACTTATCAAATTTTTACACCATAACACACCTTCTCGCATGCACACTATTTTCGTATGCTTTTGGGCATTTTCACGCATAAACCTCGAGCAGTTGATCTTTATAAGGTTTGTAGTTCTTTCCCCGTGTTGGAGGAGAAATTCATCTTTGTAGGAACCATATATACATACATAACATACAGTATGTGTAAGTAACTCTGAACTTTTGATGGGTACAGTATCTTGTAGTATAACACTGAAGTTTCATAAACATTGCATGGGAACGATTGACACAAAACGTTAGTAGCCTGTGATATATACTAGTCGTAAAGGTACGTGGGTGGGGTCTCAAGCTAGCAAATCAGGGAGACTTACGTGTTTGCTTTATTCCCACTGTTTAAGTCACGTCTGGGATACTGCCCCAAAAGAGCTTTTTTAAGGTTCTACTAGATACAGATTCTTGTCTTATGTTAGGGAAGGTATGACGGTTGTGTTGGTGAAGGCGTATACCGGTGTGTAGTTATCGTTAAGGCTATGTCACAATCTAGACTGGTTATGTGGAGGAAATGTAGATCAGTGTAGATGGCCCAAGGTGAGTCAGGGTACAGACAGTCACACGAGTACAAGAGCAGCTATATCAATCACGGAAACCCATGGGCGGAGGGGCCTCGGGGTCGTTACGTCCTCAACAACAACACTCACTGCCTGGCATCACAAAGGAGATTCTCGTCGAAAACCTCTTTTTGAGATATGTCCAGATAACCCGCTTTTGATCACAGTCTAGGTGTCGATATTGTGCAGGGGTAAAAATGGAAGTGCCTGGAGGTCTGGACAGATTCGACAAGCATGAACAGCCTGAAATAGACGAGTTCGGTAAGTTTACACTGCCAACACTACAAGAACATTGCATCGATAAATAGACTTAGGTTCTGTCTTCAACTAGAAACTTCTTTCTACTGTTACCTCCTGGCACATGAACCTTTCTAGAGTTTGTTCCGAAACATGGCATGGCAGTCCAATTATAGCAGTTCTTTATTATCAATGCTGATTTGTGGAAACTCTTCAACCGCTATCATACGGCACAGTGGCGGAGCCAGTCCAGAGGGGGGCAGGCAACCCCCACAACCCCCCCCCCCCCTCCTTTTTCAAAATGCTGTATCCGCCCATCACACACAGACACAACACACACACACGCACGCACGCACACACACACACACACACACACACTGAAGATAAGAATGACAAAAGTCCAACCCCTCCTTTTCATAAGGCTGGATCCGCCCGTGCGGCATGCTCACAAACGGGTTACTGTCAAGCGAGTCATTGCACTAAAGCGTTGTTTTTCCACGTAAAACTTCCCACTGTTTACACTATTGCAGTGGTGACTTAATAGTGGTATTACAATGTTAATGACGTCATCATCCATTGTTGTACTCAATGGTTCAGGTACATGTAGACCGACACAGATTATAGTACGTAGAAAAGGTGATCGGCTTTTAGATAGTTAATATATTATTACTATTCGAAATCTTTTCGTGTCATTTATTATTATGTTCTTAGTCCGATTGAAATTGCTATCATATAGAACAAAACTCATGATTTAAAATTCGTTTAGAAATGAACATCGGACAAAAGTAATACAAAAGTCATTATACAAGGAGACTTTAAACCATGAATCTATATACAACTCCTTCACAGCAGTGTGACGGACGGCTTAACTCGAGGCATCTCGGAGATCTTTTTGATTTTTGATTTTTGCCTTATATATTGTTCAACTCTGATGACATTGCTGAAAATATTTCTGAATTCTTGTCTACTCACAATATCAACGACTGTGAATTTAGTAATAACATTGATACTGAGATCGCCAGCTGTATAAGTGACCAGGAAATTATCCATGCCATTGAAAGGTTAAAACGTGGTAAGGCGACGGGGGAGGGTGGTATACCAGCCGAATCTAGTAAGGAGGTCTCTAGACTCTTGTTGCCTTTGTTAAAACCATCATTTAACCATATCCTTGAGACGGGATGTTTTCCGTCTTCGTGGAACTTAGGATTAATAGTGCCTTTATTCAAGTCTGAAGTAAGGAATGATCCAGGGAATAACCGAGGAATTTCAATATTAGACACATGAAGTAAAGTTTTTCTTTCTATTATAAACGACCGTATACAATCGTGGGTGGAAACACAAGGTCTTATCTCTGAGTCTCAAGCCGGCTAGAGGGAGGGATACTCCACCAGTGACCACACGTACCACACAATCACTTATTCACAAATACATTAGAAAAAAGAGGGGTAAATTTTATTGTATATTTGTAGACTTCCAAAAAGCCCTTGATTCATCGAACAGGAGTAAACTGTTCTTTTAGCTGTTGCAAAGAGGTATACGTGGTAAGGTACATAATCTTTTAACAAATATTTACAAGAATGTTAAGGCTTCAGTTCGGTGCAGTAAAACAACCATGACTATTATGTTTAACACATCATGTGGAGTAAGACAAGGGTGTATATTGTCACCAGTATTATTTATAATGTATATTGATGAAATCTGATGACGTCGGCATATTCATTGATGAATCTCTAAAAGCATTGTCAATATTGCTCTTTGTTGATGATGTAGCCATATTTGCAGACTCTGTTATCAACCTCCAAAGGAAGATATTTTAGTAAGATATTGTGAGAAATGGGGATTAACCATAAATAAAAATAAAACCAAAGTTGTCGTTTTTTAAGAAGGGAGGCTTTTCATCGAAATATGAAAAATGGTTTATTAATGGACAACGCATTGAAACCACATCTTATTACAAGTATCTCGGTATTATATTCTCCTGTAGAAACATGTTTGCAAAAGCATGTGAGACACTTCCCAACAAGCAGAAAAGGCCCTTTACCCAATCAAACGCTTTATCAACACGAGGTCCTCTCCGAATCTTTAACATTCTATGCAAGAATAAAGACTGATTATTCTCTTGAAAATTATCTAAAAGCTATTGGCTCAAAAGATTTACTGAGATGTGTGACAAAAGATTCGTTGTAATGTAAATGATTTCAATGTTAATTCCTATAGACACTCTGAAACATATTAAACTGCATTTTGTACTTCTTGTGTGACTGAAGTAGAAGATGAATTCCTAATCACATTAGTGTGTCCTCTTTACAATGAATATCTTGCTAGATATTTACCTGAATGTTGTCGTACACAACCCCGATTCCAAATGTTCTTGAATTGATGAAAACAAGCGATAACAATAGACTTTTAAGACTATGTATCTTTTTTTAAAAAGTGCTTGTACTCCGATCGAAACAAAAAATAGGTGTGAATATATGATCATGTCAATTGTAATAAGATCCACGTTTATGGTGTGGCGCATATGTATGTTTTTACTTCACTGTTTATACATGTTGTACTGTTGTCCTCATGGCCATCTATACCTAACAAGAATCTGTACATCTCCGATGATCTATCCTTGTTGTCAGTTGGCAGCATTCTAACTTATATGGAACGTCAACGCATACAGAGTACCCTGTCTTGACTATCCTCAGAACCAAGTTCCGTATGGATTTAAATGGGAAATAGTTGAGAAACAAATATTGGCGATGACATCAGATGTTTGCGAAAAGGACAAGTATGTGACGTCCCACAATTTCAAAATTCAGCCAAAATTTTGCCAAAAATTAGAAATATGTTCCACTTGACGGCTGCCTGTAAAGTAAAGACTCGGATGTTTTTAAGTAAATAAAAAATCTGAAAAATAGGGTTTTCGAGCGACATTTAGAAGTGATACTCATAAGGGAAGAATTTATGGATTCTCAGTTTCTATACTTTGGTGGCCACGGTGCTAATGAGAGACTTGGAAAGAGACAGTTTTTAATGTACATATGAAACAACACCAGTGGTAAGATAACAGTTGAAGCCAGTAGTTAATTAGCACTATATTTGTATGTTGGATGGACAAGTGGAAGCCAGGGATTGTTACTCCAGGCATGACTGATGAGGTAACAATGGTGGCTTTAAAACAGGAAAAAGTAAATAAATGGACGCCAGAATTTAATTCAAGCCTAATTCGTGATAAGTACAAGGATAATGACGCCAGCAGTGATGATTAAAATAAATTAACAAACCTAAGGGCTAGGCAGATGTGTTCCCTGTTCAAAGCTGATTGCTAGCTGGCTTCTCCTGATGTCTATGGCCTCTTGTAGTTTCCTTTGGCGCCAGTTGGTGGAAGATGGGACTTTAGTGACTTCCCGCATGATAGCATGGTCGTGGTTCTTGCTCAGAAATAATGGATTTGTAGTCGGGTTTGTTGACGTACGTTTGGTGTTTGGTGGTCCTTGTCTTTTGAAAACAGATTGGTTTACAACTGTGAGTGGTCAGTTTTCATGTCTGGGACCAAACAATAGCTGCTGCGCTCTTTGTGTAGGACAACACGATGTTACAGACACAAACTACTCTAATCAACGGCAATCACTTTAGTCAACTAGAATGCGTGCCTGTCGTCAAATAACAAGTTATTAGTTTGAAGTTATTGTCATACGTCACAACTATGGAACTTGATATGAATATGTTCATTTGTAAGCTGATATGGCAGAGACTCCTGTTGCTGGGGTGTTATTGAGATTGACTGATGGGAAGAAATGAAGAGTGACAGAAGGATGAATATTAAAACTAAGAAGAATGGAATTAATCGAGGGAATACAAGAGTGAAATAACGTGCATGATGATTTCAAAAGACGTGAGAAAATTAGACGGAACGAAACATGAAATAAGAAAATGAGAAGAAAACAACAGACGATGGCGTAGAGTTGGTAGGAAAGAACAGTGAAAGAACATGGATGTGAAGTAGAAAAGATTGCAGTGAGTAAAGTAAGGAAGCGAGAAATGAAATCCATAAGTTGTGCACGAGGGGAGAAGAAAATAATTTGGTGAAGTGAAGAAGTAGAAAGGGCAACTTGAGATAAGAACTCGGGAAGAAAGACAAAATATGGGTGGAATTGTGTGGAAGGAAGAAGAGGAATTAGGAAGTGACAGAGAAAAAATAGCCAGTGGACTGGAAGATGGGGGAAATGAAATAATAGAAAGTGCAGATGAATGAAGGAAAGGAACAGACCTGTGCTCGAAGGAACAGTACAGGACAAACACAGAGTTTTATGAGGTACGGAAGCGAAAAGTAAGAAGTGAGAAACCAGACTGCCGATGGCAACAACGTGATGTCTCGATTAGGAGAAATGAGCTGCTTGGGAAAATATGCATTTTTGTCACACGATAAAAACTGCATTTCCACAGAAAATGAAATCAGTATCAATCAGATTTATGGGAAATATAATATTGCCAATTCATCGAAAAGAACATCTTTATCAACATTTTAATATGGACACTGCCTGGCGTCGTAGTTTAAAATTAATGACTTGTGCGAGATTGCACTATCTTCTAATTTGTTATTGATCATGACATGAGCTCGAAAGCTTAGACTTCAGACTCTCTATGACTGAATGATTTGTGACATTTGGAAGTTCACCTACTGCTATTGTTACCATATGTTGCATCCACAAAACAATTTTGTTACGAGAGAAAGTAATCGACATGTGTGATATGTGTGCAATAGAACTAATAATTTGTCCACATCTATACCACAGATCAAGTTTCACCGACATCATTTATACCATGTGCACCGCGAGTGCAACATATCTGCCCTCCCTGTCACCACCTGTTCTATTTGCCAAGTGTTGCAACCTGAGTGTTGCACATATCTGCATCTTGGTATTTGCCAGTGGTATAAAGTTCCTTGCTATGTTTACCAAGTAAGCGATAACATCATTTCTGTATATAGCATATCACTGGAATTGCTTTGTTCGGTTTTTATAATGGATTATAATGCCCCGATATTATGGATGCCTCACCCATGCGCCGATGTCTGGAATTCAATAGTGGTGAAACCGATGTCAGTCAACGTAGATATCAGTTTTCTATTTTCAGAACAATGAGAACGTGTATGAATAACTGCTTTTGTGACAACACCGGCACTTTGGGTTGGGTCCATGTAAGTTTATTCCACAGCCTTCTTTGGGAGCTGGATTTACACCGTCATGTTTATATCATTTCCAACATCATCACCCTGTCTCCTCGGGCAGTGCACTTAATACCCTTCCACGTGTGGATTCCAGAGTAAAGTAGACTTCAGAGAGAAGCAGAATGGATCCAGTGTTGAGTACAGTGATATCTCGATGCCTCCTTCCCCTGAGTACTTGCTGAAATACTTCTGCTTTTCCGGGACACCTACTATTATGGCAGCCTTGTTCGTGTTCTATTTCTCATCACATCTCATTTTACTTACTGCCGACACAACTGGTCACTACCTGAGTTCCCAACTGTTGACATAGTTGGTTAAGTTGTCATCACTTCCTATATCAACTGTTGTTGACACAGCTGGTCATTTGTCATCGATATTTCTGTCACATCCTGTTGATACAACGTTGTTGGCGCTTAGGTTGTCACCTTTCATGTCACCCACTACTGACAAAGCTGGTTAAGTTGTCAATCACTTTCTATGTCAACTACTACTGACACAGCTGGTTAAGTTGTCATCATTTCCTATGTCAACTACTGTCGATACAACTGGTCAAGTTGTCATCACTTCCTGAGTTACCAACTGTTGACATAGTTGGTTAAGTTGCCATCACTTCCTATATCAACTATTGTTGACACAACTGGTCATTTGTCATCGATATTTCTGTCACATCCTGTTGACACAACGTTGTTGGCGCTTAGGTTGTCACCTTTCAAGTCACCCACTACTGACACAGCTGGTAAAGTTCTCAGTATTTCCTATGTCAACTACTGTTGACACAGCTGGTTAAGCTGCCATCACCTCCTATTTTACCTACTATTGCCACAGCTGGTTAAGATTTCACTTTCGTATCACCTAAGGTCGAAGCAGCTGGTAAAGTTGTCAACACTTCCTGTTGTTGACAAAACTTGTAAGGTTGTTATCACTGTGTATATCACCAACTAATGACACAGCTGCTAAGGTTGCCATCACTTCCTAGTCACCTAGAGATGCCACGGTCCTATTGGTGCTGTCATCACTTCCCGTGTCAACTACTGCTGACAGTTGGTTAAGTTGTCATCACTTCCTATGTGTTGACACAGTTGGTTAAGATGGTGCCACTTCCATTGTCACCACCAACCGTTGGCACAGTGCCGTTAGATTAGCAACTATAGAAATATGAAAGAATCAAGTAGCCATTAACGACTTAAAGAATAGTATAACATTCCGTGCAAACGTATCATAGCATGTCCAAATTAATTGCTTCGTTTACGATAATCAATCAAAACGTGTTTTAGAATTGTTGCTATGCATGAGGTACTGACATATGTGCAGAAGGTATGTAGATGTTATGTCTAATACACCGCAAGCACTGATATCAGAGAGAGAGAGAGAGAATTGATATATTGTTAAAATAGCTTCAGCAAATGACAGTAATTTAAACAGATCACTTCTCACGTCCTAGGAAAGTGTCATTTTTGCCTCAGCAGTCTATTGAAAGAAACTATGTAGGTGTATAGTAATAGTAATAGTTTCTAAATAGTTTTACGTACAAATTCAATGCAGCAATACAGGGTTATCGCCACGGACAGACGAGGAGAAACGAGACTGGAGAAGACGAGGCCGACGTAAGACAAGGTTTACTAGACTAAGAGAAACGAGACTAGAGGAGATGAGCCCGGTATCAGACTGGGCTGACTAGACTAAGAGAAACGAGAACAGAGGAGATGAGCCGGTATCAGACTGGGCTGGCTAGACTAGGAGAAACGAGACTAGAGGAGATGAGCCCGGTATCAGACTGGGTTTACTAGACTAAGAGAAACGAGAATAGAGGAGATGAGCCCGGTATCAGACTGGGCTGACTAGAATAAGAGAAACAAGACTAGAGGAGATGAGCCCGGTATCAGACTGGGCTGACTAGACTAGGAGAAACGAGAACAGAGGAGAGATGAGGCCGGCGTCAAACTAGGCTGACTAAACTAGGAGAAACGAGAACAGAGGTTGGATGAGACCGGCGTCAGACTAGGATGACTAGACTAGGAGAAACGAGAACAGAGGAGAGATGAGGCCGGCGTCAGACTTGGATGACTAGACTAGGAGAAACGAGAACAGAGGCGAGATGAGGCCGGCGTCAAACTAGGCTGACTAAACTAGGAGAAACGAGAACAGAGGTTGGATGAGACCGGCGTCAGACTAGGATGACTAGACTAGGAGAAACGAGAACAGAGGAGAGATGAGACCGGCGTCAGACTAGGATGACTAGACCAGGAGAAACGAGACTAGAGGAGAGATGAGACCGGCGTCAGACTAGGATGACTAGACTAGGAGAAACGAGAACAGAGGAGAGATGAGACCGGCGTCAGGCTACGTAAACTGGACTGGAGAAGACGAGGCTAGAATTGTACCTAATCAGTTATGCAATTGAAGAGGTTTGCATTCTTTTTTATTTCTAGCGCCTATGACAATGTCAGTAAAAGTAAGATGTGGACTTGAGACAGCCTCGTTTACACTAACTGTATGGAGACCGATGGGCTTATCGCTGTCGCTTCCTGGTTGGCATAGAATCGGTCCGATTCACTCGTTCTTCGCCCTTTCTGCTCTCAACACCCAGGTAAATGCTAATGTTTTTGAACTATGAGAAGGCAAAAAAACCCGTGGTTTTACTGTCCTTAGATTTCAAGCTGCTAATCGGTACTTCCTTGTTGACTTCTATTGGCAGGTTCTTTAGGTGGTCAATAAGGAAGCGAGCAATCCGTTAAAGTGTTGAGTTCAAGTTACAATACCTGCAAGGACCTTTACACAGCATGGGTTGATCTATAGGATCTCAGTTTGACAAATCAGGTTTTACAAAAATGGTAAAAATTTAATGTTCGGAATGTACGTCTTGAACTATGACAGAGACGTCATCGCGATACTACACTCGTGCCCACGCAGGTAACCTTTCATACTCCCACTCTCACCTGCACCAAACACACTCAAGTGACAGACAAACAGACAGGGTTTTTTTTGTTGTCTCATTTCTTCGTACAACCAGTCGCTCAGTGATTTATATGAGACACTACAACAGTGTGAAAAAGCTAAAATGTATTTATCATCAAAAACTGTGTTCCATAGGATATATTGCTTGTGTGGGATCAAAGGATATCTCCTATGGGGATATCGTATTGGCAGTAGATTTTGTACAATGCCCTGACAAAGGTGGTGACACACACACACACACAATAAAGCAGGTTGACACACACACACACACACACACACACACACACACACACACACACACACACACACATATTAAAGGAGGCAAACCGACAGTGATAACCGACACACAATAAAACAGGATAACACACAGCGTGACAGTGACGCTAACACACTGTTTGGCGGGCGGTCACACACACACAGACACAGAATACTCTGACACAAAGCGTGACTGTGAGAAACACACACAGAATAAATCAGGCTAACACAGAGAGTGATGGTGACACACAGTGTGGCGAATGGTGACACTCAAACATACACATACACACACACACAGAATAAAGCAGCGTATCGGTGAGACACGCACAGAATAAAGCAGCGAGTCGGTAAGACACGCACAGAATAAAGTAGCGTGTCGGTGAGACACACACAGAATAGAGCAGCATGTCGGTGAGACACACGGAGAATAAAGCAGACTGATTTGACACTAACACACAATAAGACAGGTCAGCACAGCGTGGTGATGACACACACAAATACAATGTGAAACACACGCAGACAAGAACACACTACTGCCGACTATGCCATAAAGCCGGACTTTACCAACAAACGTCAAACAGCTCAGGTTGTCATCGGCTTAGTCCATGAGTATGCGTTGATGTGCATTTAAACCAGCACCTAAGCAAAGACTATGGAACTCAATGTTTCCTATCTGTCTCGCCAGATGAACCACCACGCTATCTCGCTCATAGATGACCAACTTTACAAACAAAGATGCAGCATATCCTCAAACAGACACAAACTAACAATAGGCAGTACGTTGTAGAACTATCTTAAATTGTCGTTGTTGGGTTTGGAGTATCCAGATGCGGTTTCTTGGTTATGGTGTACTAAGGTTATTGTGATATGGTAAGTAGGTGTGTACCGAGGGATTGTACCAGTGTGTGTGGTATGAGGGACATACCGACACATGTGTTCCTGAAGACCAAGTCATGTGGTTATTGGGATGGACTAGAGTGCAGTCTACCAAATGTGGTGACACTCTGTGTTTAGGTGATTGTTATGATGGACTAAAACAGTGTCTCTGTCGGGTGTGCAAAAGCAGTGTGTGTCAAGTGTTCAAAAGCAGTGTGTGTGTGTGTGTGTGTGTGTGTGCATGCATGCATGCATGCATGCATGAATGTTTGCGTGTGTGAGTGCGTGTGTGCGTGCGTGAGTGCGCGCGTGTGTGTGTATGTGTGCGTGTGTGTGTATGTGTGTGTGAGTATGTGTGTGTGTGAGTGTGAGTGTGTGTGTGTGTGTGTGTGTGTCTGTGTGTCTGTGTGTCTGTGTGTCTGTGTCTGTGGGGGATGGGATGGGAATGGTTTAAAAGCAAAGTGTCTGTCACGGGCACCACAGCAGTGTGGGTATTGGGATGTACTAGAGGGGTTCGGATGTACCGAACCAACATGAATCTTGGAATGTTCTACTTCAATAGCACTATTTTCATGCATCTGAATTTAGGTGCGGAAGCACTAAAACATGGGCGTTAGGGTGTGTTTTAACGGAGTTTGGATGTACTAACACAGCATGTACTGCATCAGAGAGCTATCTGAATGTACTCATGTTGAGTTTAGGTGCGGATTCTCTAAGCATCGCGGTAGTTGTGAAGGAGTAAAGCAGTGCAGTTGTTCCGATGTACAAAGGCAGGGCCGTTTAAGGTACTCCTTGGTTTGAACACGTAGGAAGTCCAAGAAAACGGTTTATCAAAGAGGTTGCCTTGAGGATAGTTTATCATGATCTTAAATTCGATCGACCACCCTTTTAAATGTTCAGTGATTTAATCCCAAGTAGATTATTCTATATTTCCCTAAGAAACATCAGCTTCTTAAGTATTAGTTTAACCGTTCCGGGTTCCACGCACTGAATTATTGACGTATGGGTAGCTTGTAATATCAGCAATTCTCTGTGGCGCTGTAGGCTTTCAAAGCGGGCAACCTGAATCGCCCACCGCACACAGTCAGATTAATACAACCTGATACTTGCCTCATTCAAAAGTAGGAATTCCAACACGCAGGTGAGCACCTGCCATTTCGTATGTCTCTTAAGATTCCTTTTAATTCTAATATCTCATTGAGGTTGATTAAAGATATTCCACAAATAATTCGAGTTCTATACATAAAAGCCCATGTCCTTTGGGCTGACGTTCAGCGGTGCAAAATACAGTCTGATAAATGCTTATGGACTGAGGCAAATATATAAATACATAACCATCGGATTCACACCACCGGGGTAATATTTATCACCAAAACCATATATCATATACAAACTGTTCTAACCCATAAAGCAAATAATTAGTGACGTAACATATAATGTAAAATGACGTTCAGATAGGCGCTAAGATGTACAAAATTCATTAAGTGTAGAACAAGTTGGTTCGATTTGAGAGAGTGAGTAAGTGAGTATGATTTTATGCCGCGTCTTTAAATATTGCAACAATATTAAACCCGGGAAACCTGGGCATGGACATGGCAATTTTTTTCATGTAAGGAATCAAAATGCACGGCGAGCACCTTAACTACAGGGCTAACCAACCGATGTGACCGGTCTGTGGAGTTAGACTGGCATGTTCACGTGCTGGTGACTGGACGAGATGGCATTCATTCGCAGATACGAATCACGTCTGTTGGTTGGTTTATTGTTTAACGCCATGCAGCTGTATGGAGGCGGTCTGTAAATAATCGAGTCTGTGTCAGTGATCCAGTGATCCAGTGATAAACAGCATTAGTGTAGATTTACGTAATATGATACGATGACATGGGTCAATTAAGTCAGCGAGTATGACCACCCGATACAGCTAGTCGCTTTTTGTGACAAGCATGGGTTGCTGAAGATTAGTGCTAACCTCATACATTAGCTACTTATGTATTTACATCATATCTAGCGAATTAAAAAGTGTTCCTACAGATAAGTACCTTGTGATCTTGATTCAAACGTAATGCATCAGCGCATGCATGTAACTGACGCAGAACGTACACCCCATGTGCATGGTATGACTGTGTTGTTTTAGCTATATTCGGTTTACAACACTCTTTGGAGGTCATGTGGAGCATGTCATCGGCTTCAGTAGAATCGGTGATAATTGTAACCGTAGTCAGTCATCACCATCTGTCGAGTCTGGCATCCTCAACAATATAGTCAGTCATCTATGCCAACACTGAGTCAGCACTAACTGGATCAGTCATCAACAATTGTTGGGTCCGTTGGAATCGTCATCAGTAAAAGCTGGATCAGTTACCAGCAATCGCTGGATCAGTCATCAATAATAGTATAGTTAGTAATATACACTGCATGCCAAAAGTATTAACCCTTTGCGCTAATTTAGTCAGTTATAAACAATAGCAGTGTCGAGTAATCACAATCATCAGGACCAGTGACCAGCAAGCACAGAGCCAGTTATATGTATCAACAGAGCCAGTAATATGTGTCATCAGATCGGAGCCAGTCATATGTATCCAGAGAGCCAGTCATGTGAATCCAGTTGTTTAGCAGCGGCAATAGTCACTCAGCGGCCACATATGTGTTATGCATTACAATCAAAAAAACATCAGATGTGCCATTCAACAACAGTAACGCCAGTAACTGCAGCAGCAGAGTGTGTAATCAGTATCACTGGTCAGCAAGCAGCATCAGTAACAACAGTTAGTCAGCATCAACGAGTCGTCCACGTCATCCAAGACGGCCATCTATAACAGTGACAGGAGACAGGACGTGGAGTCTGGATCGACTCCACCCCGACAAGCAACAATTCATATCAGGAATTACGGTGGACGTTTTGTCTCTGATGAAGAAGATCCCTTTGGATCGCGAATTGACATCTCTACGAGAGAAACTGCGAGTCTGTCAACAGACACACCGGAATATATCAGTCACTGACTCGGGAGGAAATGAGTTACCGGATTCCATTGCTTTGTCTTTGTTACCGGAAGTCGGACAGTTTCGGACTTCCGGCAACACAGACGGATCATTATTATGTTTCATGATTCGGAGATCTCCAAAACTAGTTTCACCTGAATATCTCTTTCTGTTCTCCTTTGATACGTTACAGTATAATAATTATCAAGTTCGTATGTGACGTCTGTTGTGTGTCAGGCGTTCAGACATATTTAACCAACGCTTTTGACCTTAAACTCGACATAGCCTGTGTTTCGGTAAATAGGATTAATATACTTGGTGCTGATATGATACTGCCTTGAAACAGGTGCGATGGACTTGAAACAAGGTTTGCTTTCTCTAAGGCATATGCCTCATACATAAATTCATTTTCCTGTGATATTATACAAAATGAGAGTGGAATTATTATTAGATAGGAAATGAACAGGGAATCTCAGACAGTGACTGTGGACTGACAGATAAAGTAATACTAGTTACACTATCACCCTGTACTCTTGTTTCAATGTTAAGGTTCCCGGGGTTATTTGTCTGGTACTTGCAAGTGTTAAATAGTAAACATCTCGAAAGTTCAGGCGAAATGAATTACTGGCAGACATGAAATTAAACCTAAGAGACAAATAGTTATATTTCAAGGATATTGAATATTGTAGCTGTTGCATCGGTGTGGCAAGTTAATGTTATCAGTGCGATATCCTGGAACATCTGCGAAAAGAATACACACGTCATTATCATTGTCCGGCAGTCTGCTTATAAGCTCGTCCATTAAACCTTTGTCTTCGTCAACATATTCACCTATGTCACTCTCTTATGTGCATATCCCTCTTTTGCATCTCCATCCCTCAACCACACCAGTATCCACCAGTATCCCTCTTCCCTCCTCTATGTCAGTGTCTTTCTCATGTGTCTGCTTCCCTTCTCCATATCAGTGTCCCTCTTGCGTGTCTCCTTCCCTCCTCTATGTCACTGTCCTTCTCGTGTGTCTCCTTCCCTCCTCTATGTCAGTGTCCTTCTCGTGTGTCTCCTTCCCTCCTCTATGTCAGTGTCGTTCTCGTTTGTCTCCTTCCCTCCTCTATGTCACTGGCCTTCTTGTTTGTCTCCTTCCCTCCTCTATGTCAGTGTCCTTCTCGTTTGTCTCCTTCCCTCCTCTATGTCAGTGTCCTTCTCGTGTGTCTCCTTCCCTTCTCCTTATCAGTGTCCCTCTCGTGTGTCTCCTTCATTCCCCTATGTCAGTGTCTCTCTCGTGTGTCTCTTTCCCTTCTCCACACCAAGGGGGCGATGGAGTAGACGCATGGTTAAAGCTTTCGCGCGCCACACAGAAGGTCCTGGTTCGATTCCCCACGTGGACACAATGTGTACAATCCACTACCGGTGTTCCCAACAATAATGTTGAATATTAATATTGCTAAAAGCGGCGTAAAGTCATATTCATTCCTCAACACCAGTGCTCTCTCGTGTGTCTACAATAGGTTCTCGTTCATGAAAGTATAAAACGTCTCATGGCCCTTTTCTTTTGTGAAGATAAAGACTAGTGTGTCTTCTAGGCAGGCATTCACTTCATTGGCAGGTTTATTAACATACATTTAGCAGAACAGCAAAGGATCTGTGAAGTGTAAACAGTGAACTTACCTGGGATTAAAATATCTATAATGGGTAAACTGACATGTATGAGACTCAGTCAAGGAAATGCGTGTTTATATCATGATATCACCAGATCAATTTTTCCTCATCTGCGGACGTTTCTTGGCGAGTTCAGACGTCTCCTTTGTCATGAACTCTTTTGAAGTACAGAGGAAGCTATTTATGAGATTCAAACACAAGAGTGTGTGATGTGAACACTTATTGATGAGAATGATGGGTTTAGTGTGACTGCCTATCTCAGCCTAAACGCTAATGTATTGACATGTCAAACTGAGTCAAACGCTGCTTAATGCGACGGGGATGCTGAAGTGAGGATCGTGAAGAAGGTGACATGACTACAGTTCTTCAAAGCAGTGAATCCATAGTCGTGAGTACTGTCTGGTCATTACTGATGCACTGTGGGAGGTAGTGTCGGGGAATGAGTGGTGCATTGTGGGAGGTATTTTCTGGGGGAGACTGAGGTATTGTGAGCGAAATCATTCGGCATAACTGGTGCATTGTGCGATACAATTATGTTCCATATATCGGAAATTACCGATGTTTTGCGAATGGAAATCGATGGAAGGGAGACAACTCTAAATCTGGTTTTCTTGTGTCTTCCGCAAAGTCTAGAGATGGCTATGAAAACATCTGATTCTGTACCAAATAATAAATTTCGACAGGGAATTACATCGCGTCGACTTCACTTAGACAGTACCTATGGGAAAAAACAGCAAGATGCAAGATTCGAATTCACGCACGTTAGCTGAAGTGTACGATCCGGTGATGAAGCAGTAAATTATAACTCCGAAACGTTGTGTTCTCAAAATAAAGAAGTTGATATCCATAAAATCTTCATTCTTAACAATGAGGCGTTAGGTAAGATGAACACGTGGTCCCTCGAGAGCCATGGGTTGAGGTACCCTGGATGTTTGTTTATGTTACATGAGCCCGAAGGGTAGAAGGCCGAGGGTATCATAAACAAACATTGAGGGTACCTCAACCCAGTGAACAACTTACAATGTACCCCTGGTGACCGCTGAACAGCTTGTGCTATCAGATTGTGGGAAATGAATACAATGCATTACGGGATGGGATCCGTGCTGCATTACAGGATGTAAATATGATGCATTGCGCATTGTAGGATGTGAATTGCAGCGCTATGTACATTTCGGGAAATAAGTGTCTTGCAGTTTCAGAATGGGAATGCTGCATTGTAACATACTGACCACTGCACTCAAATTCACTGACCATTGCACAGACATTTAATCAAATCATCCTGGAGGTCACTTTAGGACGCGTACTTTGACCGACCAAGGAAATGAATAATCGTCTGTTGAAGTCGGTGTTCACCTTTCCAATGTTGCGTTACGACAATATACATTCGGACCTTCACTTTCACGATTTCGTGAGAGACACTTAGTGGTTGGAAGAAATGTCGCTCTGGCGTGGACTTGACAGAATGTACCTCAGATCTTCATACAGCGGACGAGAGCATCTGCTTTTATTTTAGCACTGCACTCCAAGATGTAGTATCGTTTGAAGCAATGTATGCTCACATGACGGTAAGAATGTCGCGTTAGCTGTTTTATGTAAGTGAAACTAGCAGGATCTGTTTAATAATGTTATTAAACTAGAAAGTGGTGTGAATTTAAAACGAAATGGTATCCTTTGCACTAAAGCCAGAGAGAAGTGTACTTTTATGATTCCAGAGCACGAGTACTGTTCACATTCATGATAGCATAACCTGAGATATATTAATTAAAGAAACAAACGTGTAATGACACCATCTGGACGTATATCTTCCTATTTCGTATGGGTTCACACTGTATGGCTTGTGTGGGGTATGTAAACTTTTTTCAGAGGCCTGTACAATCGAGCTAGAAAAGACGCATGATGGCGTGTAAGTTGATATGATTCCTTGTGGTGCTATTTGAATCCGATGCAGAAACATTGTAGAAGCTGACGTTATCGACATTGTTTTCCTTTAATGATTCATGTATATGAGAACCAGATCACGTTGTGGAGTTTGATTTGTCTTTTGATTGAACACTCTGACAGAAATCGAATAGGCCTCACCAGTACTCTTTCTATAGGTATTTAATGTTGTTGTCAAATAACCTGATGTGAGGTACATTAACTTCAGACATTTGAAAAGTATTCTGTTTCTGATACTGTAACTATGGCAACAGTATTTGCATATCATCACCATATTTTGTTGACTGTCTTATCGCTGCAGATATTTTTTCATGGATTTTCTTCGACTTGTAATAAAAGTGTGTTTGTGTGATTTTGTTGTTGGGAGCGGCAACATACTTTAGGAGATTAATGTGCTGATGCCCCAATGTTATAATATTAGTCAGAAGGTGGTGTATCGGGTGTCAGAGAGGGATAGTACCTCGGTAGAAGGGCCTGTCATGGCCTTTTCAAGGCAGCTGGTCCTGCAGTTGACTCCCGATACCCGATACCCGATACCCGATACTCAGCTCTCACCTTTTTTCTCCCCTAAGGTGTAGCATGCGCAGCAGCCACACTCCTGGCAACGGCATTGTCAGGCCAGCTGAACCAGGTGAGGGTAGCCGGTCGGATCTCAGCCCTCCATTGAGCAACCGGGCATCTGTCTCCCAATCATGTGAAGACTGAAGAAGAAAATCTCGACTGGTTCAACGGGCACAGAAATACCACTGCATCCTGGCCCGCATTCGGTCGTCTCGACCTCGTCGTGCCACCGGACCCAGATTAGACAGAGGCGAGAAAGTGAGGCTGACAACCCTGCACATCTCTTCCTCACTTTCATCCGGTTCAAGCGCAAGTCATGACTTCGCACCAATCACTTCGCACCAAAAATCAAGGCTGAACAAAGGTGTCTTCCTGGGTACTGTACATTAAAGAGAATCACACACTCGTCACACTTAACGAAATACGGATTTTCGTCATAGTTATTGTATGTATTGAGACAAAAACATGGATTCTTACAGACAAAGTATTTACCTGCATAGTTAGAATTAGGAAAAGATCCAATTTATTTTTTTTTTTCAAAACATTTAATGTGGCACGACAAATTGAAAGGAATTAAACTTACAGCTTTGATGAATGGGTCATTTATCACTAAACGGGGTTACTATAGTTGATAGTTGCCAGGTATTTGCTTGACGGCAGGGCAAAAACTCACCAAGACAAAATCCCAATCGTACAAAATCCCAATAGTATGACATTATTTTGAATAGATTAGGACCGATTAGAGGCTTGGAACTGGAAATCCAAACTTCAGAAAGATTGTAGGTGTGCTGCTGATCGTTCAAGGTCACATCATGGACATTCCAGACACCAAACTTGAAGACTGGGTGTACACGTGGTACTCGGATGGAGTGTTGATACGTCACTTGATTCTTATGAGATGTTACAAGAACCAGATTCTCCATATTCTATGAGATTCTCCCTGAACTGAAAACAAACCCACCAGAGTCTATTTTAACCTCTCCTTTCCTTATTGCTCTCCGGTACTTCCATTTTTGAACACTGATAAAAACTGTCATCATCACAGACACATTCATACAATTTATCATTGCTACCACAGGCCTCTGTTACGAATAACAACAATACTAACAACATGTAAAAATGGTATTTTGACCTATGTTGGTCATTGTGGTGTGGGATTTCGGCCAAAGAAAGTTTGTCCTATGGGATTTTGTCTGTATTATAGGGGGATGTTAAATGCAAATGAATCATTGTAGTCATTGCGGCAACATGTAATATGTACACATGCACCTTGAACTAGCCTAATGGTGGCCATTTGTGGCCAAATGTTCAGACATTTCGCGAAGTAATCTAACAAAGGTTTTTTTTTCTGTGTAAACCCAAACCATCACTTTACCAGCTCAGAAAACACATGCAAGTTGAGGTATGGTGTTTCCATAGACGTGACTGATCGTGCCGAGCCGAACCTTCATCCATGGCTACATTCGCTTATTATATTCAGCTGTGTCTGATTCAAAACGTCGTTAATTTTTACCATGAACGATGAGGAATCGAGAGCCACGGAACCACGCGAGGAAACCTTGTCCTGCCTAGTTCACTCCTACGAATGTGACCTGAGATAAATCGGTCGTCCTTAATCATGTCATACAGTACGGTAAATAAACTGTGGCAGGTCTCGCTCTTTTTTGAATTTTGGAATATGCATGTGTCTCAGATCCGCCCCTTGAAGGTTGTCCTGATCATAATGATCTTGCCCTCTTCTGTCGCTGACCACACAGACCACATGTCTGAGTACCACCCCCTTACACTGAGACATTTAGACGTGCTGACCAGATAGACCACGTGTCCGGACGGAGCTCCACAGCCTTACAGTGACACATGTCCACGTGCTGACCAGACAGACCACGTGCCAGGATGGAGCACCACCCCCTTACAGTGGCACATGTCCTCGTGCTGACCAGACAACCACGTGTCAGGACGGAGCACCACCCCCTCACACTGACACATGTCCACGTGCTGACCAGATAGACCACGTGTCAGGACGAAGCACCACCCCTCACACTGACACATGTCCTCGTGCTGACCAGACAACCACGTGTCAGAACGAAGTACCACTCCCTTACACTGACGTGTCCACGTGCTGACCAGATAGACCACGTGTCAGGATGGAGCACCACCCCCTCACACTGACACATGTCCTCGTGCTGACCAGACAGACCACGTGTCAGGACGGAGCACCACCCCCTCACACTGACACATGTCCTCGTGCTGACCAGATAGACCATGTGTCAGGACGGAGCACCACCCCCTCACACTGACACATGTCCTCGTGCTGACCAGACAGACCACGTGCCAGGACGGAGCACCACCCCCTCACACTGACGTGTCCACGTGCTGACCAGACAGACCACGTGCCAGGACGGAGCACCATCCCCTCACACTGACACATGTCCTCGTGCTGACCAGACAGACCATGTGTCAGGACGGAGCACCACCGAAGCGAATGTTTTGCATGTGAATTGTTATGGGATTATTATAACCCTCCACAGGTTCAGATCTATTCCATCCTAGTGGTCAACGGTTCAGGAAGAGTTGTTAACTACGACAGAACGTTATCTGACGGTTACTGAGAATGTTCTTTGTGAAATGTAGTACTTCCTGGAACACCTGGGAACAATTGATGGTAGGACTTAAACATCTACATGGGAATCAAATTTCCGCTTCTCTTTATTGATCTGTTTTTAAATCAGGTAAATCCAATTTTCTGCTTGGACAAATCAAACCAACGTAATATGACCACGATGTATAAGTTTAGCTTTAGCGATAATCTGAGGTCGTTCAATAAGTGTCACAAAAAGCATCTTTCTCAAATTATCAAACAGAACTAGATACAACAGTGATGAATGGAACCGGATTTAATATAAACAATATTCCACCGAACTCTAATGATACAAAGAATACTTTTCATTATTGTCGAGCACAATGCTAGAGGCTTCAGCGTAGGCCGTTTGTCAGCAAACATACTATATGAGGTGCGTCAGGCGAACACACTATTTCTGAGGCGAGTTAGGCGAAGATACTCTTTCTGAGATGGGTCAAACGAGCATACCGCAGATTTTGACAAGTGAACTTTAACAACTGATAGAAACCTTGACTTATTTTCGGAAACATGGGCCTTTATCGGATTTTGATATTTAGTCAATTCACAAACATATGGAATAAGGAATCATATGGCAATAAGTGAAGAAATCTTTTAATATTACTTTCACGAATATTGCAGTGACCTTGCAGTGAAACGAAACGCAAACAAACTGTAACTCCTGTAAACTCCTGACAACTATGGGATTCACATGGGTCGGTCCATCGCACAAACGATCATCGCCGCCGACACCGCTTGTGCCATCATCTATGGCGTTTCAGACAAGTCAGTCAAACAGCTCAATTTTACCGAAAGAATCTTTGTCATCAACGTCCCCTGTGGCATCATGGTCTATATCCATGTCACCCCTCTCCACATCCACATTGTATCCGCAGCTCTCTCGTAGTCGACTGTTCAGATTCTTTCCTAAGTCTTGCCTTTGGAAAACCCTGGTACCCTTTCTGAGGCGTATCAAGCGAACATGTTTCGAGTCAGGCGAACACACTCTTTCAGAGAGGAGTTAGGCGAACAGCTTTAATTAGTTCATAAAAAAGCTATGCTCAATGCAGTACCCTATTTTGACATGTATCATAAATTCGCATGCTTATAGAGGTGTCGTACATTTCCATGTTTTATTACTCATGGTTTGGCATGCATTTGCATGTTTTGTGGAATGTATCACTCCCGGTGCAACATTTGCGAATGCCTTGCACTATCCCTGTTTGATCGTAATGATTACTTATGTACTTACTAACAGTCACGAAGATTTAGTGGACAAAAGTTTTAGCAGACATTTTGCATACAGCTTTGAATATGATGATAGATTCTTGTGATTAGAATTCGAGAGGGTTTGAATAGCATATCTGCACATGGCATTACATTTTTGCATCTTGTAAAGTTCATTACAACATTCCTGCCAAGGTACTCCACCGAGTTTTGAGAAAAGTACAAAACCTTGACACTAATATTGGGTTTCCAAGGTAACCAGGGTGCCAGTTCTAGGTACATGTAGGTGGATCTGAATAAACACAAATGAGAAAACCAAATGCTACAGTCAGTTGTTTAGAGTCTGCCTGTGAAACGTTTGATATGTTAGATCTAAAACAGTTTTGCAATATGCAGTTAAATCATATATGCTATCAAATATGTGCTATCAGGTGATGGGCTCGTTAGTTCTACTCTTGACCACTTCATTTCGTCATGTGGAAATGACATATAGTTTTCAAAATTATACAGCAAATTGTTACAAAACCTTGTGTACGGTACAGTATTCATTTATATTGCACACAGTATAATGGATTTATATCATATTGGAAGGGAAAACAGTCATGGAAAAAACATCATAAACTTAAAAAAGACAGCATCGATAGTGTATTTATTCAAGTCATAACAATATTATCATCAGTAGAACTACATACATTTTATTGAACCACATCTGAACCTAACTTATAAAACTGATGTATTTATTCAAGCATAATCCATGGCATCATTAAATCAACAGACTGCGACACAATTATCTGCAACTGCACCACATCAAAGCTCAAAGCATGTTACACAAACAATCATATGACTCGTGACTTTTTATCCCATAATCCTTTTAGAACTAATAATGTGTTCATTTCTCCTGTTTTGATAAGATTAAATTGCTTGCTGCATCACACTGAAAGGAATAATTAAGCTAAAATTGAATAATCTTTCTAAATAACTGGAGAACAGAACGTTTTTATAACGTTTTTATAACTACAGATGAAAGTGAGATCGTGTTCATAGAATACAGTATAAATACAGTAAATAATTGTAGAACAGGATGTTTTATGCTAGTTTTCCGATGACTCTTTGTCTTATGACGTTTTCCCCGTTCACGTAATATCATACGGGCATTATGTCACAGATATTTCAGATGAGCGTCTATTGTCAATTTTCATCGGCATGAGGAGCGAACACTTTAATCATGTTTTGACACCGCACCCGGGATTTTCAAAAATGTGAGACATACAAGAACGCTACAGTACTGATTGGGGAACATTTGTCAGCGTGTCTCCTTAGTAACATACATGAGTATCCTACACAAGGTACCAACAGTTACATCAAATAGAAAATAATGACGCTCATTTAGAAGAAGAAAGTGCAAGTGAAATGAGCAAGACCTGTGAGTGAGTCTGATGTCGTTGTTGCGTTTTCGTTTTGTTTTTTGTTTTTTTCTGCGTTCACACGGATCACTTCAATTAATTTCAATCATCCATTTTGCTTTATATGTTCTATGAAGTCAGCTTCAGTTTAGTTTCGAGATTGGCTTTGCTTTGACAATCCCATGAGTACTTTATAGTGAATAACGCATAATTGCACATCTTCGAAACTGCATTATTACAGATTTACATACGTTAGCATTATAAGTCAGGATGTTGGTATTGAAATCAGAGTGACTTCTGCATGCAATCCCATGACCGACCGATCTTGGTGCGACAAACTGCGAATTGTCACATGAATACGAATAACAAATGTGATATATTTTTTCAGCACAACAGAATCTACATGAATTGAATTCAGTGAGTTTTTGAGAATGCAGTTCAGTATTGTCATGTCGTGACAGCCTCATGTGGGAGAAAAGCGATGGAGCTCTGGTTAGACTCATGAACCCAACATGATAGGTTTCTAGGATGCCCAATAGTACAAAGGGAAAAAGCGACGTTAAATTGGACAAGAGGCAAGCTACTTCAGCCACCGAAAAGCAGAACAAATATGTCTCACCTATACATAGACCAATCCTCTTTCGTATTGTAACAGAGGCCTGAATTGCAATAACGTGAAGACCTGCAGAGTGAACACACAATGTATGTCCACTCAACATTTCTGCTCCAGACTGTTGCCCTGTCCTTCGCCCCTAGCAGCTGTAAGGCTGTGGGGAGCGACAGCCCTCTAGGGCAGGCAGACTAGTCTATCGTACGTTCTCTCTCAGGACATGCCCGCTCCATTATATGACATCTGATTCCCAACATCAGAATCCATGTATAAAGTTAATTATGACAATGGGATAAGGCGGCGACTCGAGGTTACCATACCGGTTTACACGGTTCCATAGGAAACACTCCCAGTGAGCGCACAGCTCTTTGCACTTAGTGAGATAGAAATGGAATGCACGTAAACTGTACCAACCCTGTGTTACATATGGGATAAGGACACTAGCGACTGTTTAACAGCCCTCCCACCTGGGCCCTAAAGAGAGAATACTTAAATCATGTCGTCAACACAACCCTTCACTGAAAGCGTATGAACCAGTGACAACACATTAGTAACGATCCATTTAACCTGATCATGTTCTGCAGGTTTCAACAACACTTCGTACAAACAGGAGCTACACTTCATGCCCATCTTAAGGATAATGGCGTCTTGCAGCTGAAACCACAAGACATAACATTTCAATCGATATACACCCTTTCCAATAACAATCGATTAGGAGATAATAAACTGTTGATTTTGTTCACTCACAAGATTTCCCCAACAAATGTAATATGTTTGACAAAAAGATGTCATATTTCAGGAAACTGCCATAGAGCAGCCGTTTTAATCTTTGGCAAAAGCGTGCACGGAAATTTCCTGGAAACCTCGTGGGAGTTGTGACAAGCATGTCCAGTGACAATGACTGTAAAGGGTCAAACATCTGTCCAAGTAGTCATACTATTTTGTCGACCTTTTTGAGGGGGAAAGTCGAGAAGAAATGCCGCCGAACGAAACATATCCATAGGGCGTATAGAATCTGAAAATCACAGACCAAGGTTCGACTCAGGTCAACCCAAGATTTCATCTACATCATCGGCAAGTTTCAGTCATCGAGACTGCTGGAGATGTGCCTGTTTTAAGGAAATCAGACAAAGCGTCAGATATTGTCTGCGGGAGGTGTTTTTCGTGCATGTATTGAACTGTACAGTGTATGCAGTAGAGCAACATCTTACAAGTAGGACGCTGAAAAACCAGTAGCATCTGGTTAGGTGATGAATCACGATTTCTTCTCGAACGCCGCGATGGAAGACCGCGTGTCTCCCGAAGTTCGGAGTGAACGATTTGCACCGATTTGCGTTCAAGATGTCGGCAGAATCGGAGGTGGAGGGATAGCATTGGGTGCCAACACTACAGAAGGAGATCTAACTTGATGATGAGGGCAGTCGGACAGCAAACGGGTAGAACGACAACATTCTCACCCTCTTCACATCGTCAACGCACATGTTAATCATTGGATTGTCTGGTTCAGATACGATTATGAATGATGTGTTAAACTACAAATCAACAAGTCAGATTATCAATCGACCTTTGGAGTTCTTGCAACATAGCAACGCCACTAATACTAGACATCGGTGTCACTGTTGGCACCCTTCATAATTCGGGGCGGTGCGGTTGAAGAGTGGTTAAACCGTTCGCTCGTTAGGCCGAAGATCCAGGTTCGATTCCCTACATAGGTACAATGTGTAAAGACCATTTCTGGTGTCCTCCGCCGTGATATTGCTTGAATATTGCTATACGTGGCGTATCAATAACCTCACGCACACACTCACTCATAATAATTCAAACGTCAACGTCTTGCCGCGATAGACGTCCACTCGATAGACCCGTACGTCACCGTCAAAATACGCCACAGGTACTAACACCACTGGATGATCGGTATTGTCATCATATCTGAATGATATGCATCATTCAAGATGTTATGTTTTAGTCATGTAGCAGTCAAACTGAAAGAAATGTTTCATTTAATTGAAACAAAGTAAAACCAATTAGAAGTTGGACTAGCAGCGCTTGTCCTTTTCTGACGAATGCATGGCCGCGACTTTGGGTTACTTCCACAAACTAACCCAGCTTATGCAAGGTTTGGTCGTTCTCAAGGGTACTCCTCCACACGTCTACGGCAACACAGCGTGGTTTTCGTATTTCAGAATCACAGAACCGGGTGCAGATTTGCATATCTAAATTAACAACACCATAATGATCGTTCAGAACATTTACCTTAAGCCCGATGGGGAAGTACATTGTTCATACCAGGACCTGACATGCACCTGTGAAAGTGTAATATGGAAACTGTAGACATCTGAGTACAACGTTTTTATTATGCAGAGCTGTTTGTGAAACGCGTTTCAGTGGCGGTGATCTTGTTAATGAAACACTTCGAATATAATATGGACTATCTTTAAAGCACAGTAGAATTCAGAATGAAAATTAGCCCCAAAGGTTTCAACACTCTATCACATTTACAATGAGCTTTCCATTTACCTGACAGACAGAAAGTATATGGTTTCACTGGTGGACACAGGTTTCGATTAATGGGCGTTTCATTTGAGTACGTACAATCACATGCTGAACTTATTTTGTGGCATTTTCTTGATGAGACTAATATTGCCGCCTTTACTTCCATAAACAAAACCAATCATGCTTCCGCTAATAAAGGTCAGTTCTCCAAAAGATGATAACCCTCTTAGAGGACATTTGGAACGTCTTTAGGTAATTAACCAGACATCTGACCAGAATCTGTTCAATAAAGAACACTGCGGGAGAATGTGATTTTATATCTTTCATTTTGATTAGATTGGAAATCATTATTAGAAACCTGGGTCAGTTTGATCTTGTGTATTAAATTTGCGTAAATCTTATGAGTAGAAATTTAAAACAAACAGTAGTTACATATCAAACCATCGAAATAGCGACGTCCAGATAACAAAATATTGAGTGATACTCTTTGTGTAAATCTATGCTCTGTCTTGTCCTTTAGAGGATAGCGCTTCAGGGTATTCTGATGCACTTTCAGTGTTCAAAGAAATGTGATTCTGTCAGTTCACCTGAATGAATTTCACGATCATACATCTGAAAGGCCAAAGATCAAACTAAACACCTTTGTATTCATTTTCTTCAGATGCCACACATAAACATTAGTAAAGTATTAAGTTAAATCATTGCCTACGTATTCGAACATACCGAAAGTATAAACCCATTTCTCAGCATTTGTGCAGTTCATTCTTTCTGTATCCTTTTTGACCATTCTCACATATGTCAGTTATTGTCATGGGCACAATAACATATGGAACCTTATGAACTCGTTTCACACGAGTACTGATTATTAACACATGTACAGATTTTTTACCAAAATGGGTATGTTTACCTGTTTGCAAAGGTGGCAATTAGACAATAATGAAAATGACTGGAATGTCTGGTCCATCACTTGATTGTCTGGTTTAAATACAGACAACCGTCACCTGGCAGGTCTGCTGTTGTCGGAGGTGGGGATGGGGTTTGGGTTTGGGGAGGAGGTCGATAAGTTCTTGAATGACGAGTTTTCACAACTCTTTTGCCCTCTACATAAAATGTCACAATGTCTTCCTTGATTAGTCAGAACTGCGTATTCTCTTGCACTAAAGTTGTTACCACGCCACGCCATTAAACTTCACTTCATGTATATACGGTCCACATGGCGACGTCAAGAATTTGAGGACTAAATGCATTAATAATAATCAAATAACGTATCATGTTAAAACATTATTTTCTTTGTTCATTACGAATGGCAGTATCAACAAGCTATGTCGTGAATGAACCTTGATCAATTGGCGAGGCGACCTGAAAGGTTTGAAACCGTATGGTTGTATCAGAGGTGAACTAGGGACCAGTTGTATTTAACAATCACTTGGAGCATCCTACCCACCACGTCTCATTACGGGGGAGACACGGGACAATGCGCAATGTGAGTCTATTTCCGAATGTCTCACGACCTGGGTTTCAGACCATTGTAAAGCTTTCGGACAACGGATCAGAAACGGCAATTGTGTTCACATATTTCAGATGTCCAGTGGATAGTTCAATCTTGTTTTTGATGTCCGGGGACCAAGGAACAAGGTTTAGTTTTGACATTTTTGATCTACCCACTGAGGACTACGGCCTGTACGTTTGTGATGTGAAAGACGTCTCTCCAGGCAGTCTACGAGGAGGCCACATCGAGATCCACGTCATCATCACACGCTGGACATGTCTAACCTGAAAGTGCATAGTCCGGAATGTTGAATGATCCTAGTGATATTATCATTATCCTTTGCTTAATATCTTGGAAATAGGCCAAGGTGAAAATCCAATGATTAGATATTGTTTTGTTGATTAGTTGATTGGTATCAATGGTATTAACAAGTGTGATGTGTTACGAGTGTGTATTTTCTGTATATTTTGTTATTAATTTAGTAATAATTCTTACTGGGTCACAACGTTTAGTGTTTTGAATAATAATTATGATGGGTCACATTTCGTATAATATGTGGTCAGCATTTTTAGGATTTTGGCAGCAGGCTTTCCGGACATTATCTGCTCTTGGTTTTCTATTTGCTGACTCCCGGGACTATTCGAGAGCTTTCCACGTCGGTGATGATGTTCGTGTGTGCTCGGACTTTCGGGAAATATCTACATATATAGACTAGTTTCCGCGTTGGTGATGATGTGTGCTCGGACTTTCGGGAAATATCTACATATATAGACTAGTTTCCGCGTCGGTGATGATGTGTGCTCGGACTTTCGGGAAATATCTACATATATAGACTAGTTTCCGCGTCGGTGATGATGTGTGCTCGGACTTTCGGGAAATATCTACATATATAGACTAGTTTCCACGTCGGTGATGATGTGTGCTCGGACTTTCGGGAAATATCTACATATATAGACTAGTTTCCACGTCGGTGATGATGTGTGCTCGGACTTTCGGGAAATATCTACATATATAGACTAGTTTCCGCGTTGGGGAGGGACACACATTCAATTCACTGGAGTATATACATCATCGCCCACAAATCCGTCAACGCCTGAATCTGCATTAGCGGCTGTCAGACCGCTCACTGTGTTACATTCTGCATGACTTTGGTGAGTTTGCTAAATATATTTTGTGACCCACTGCCTAGATTTTGTCTCACTTGCATTGTATTTCAAATCGGTATTGCGAAATATACTTTTGACCTTGTATAACTTGCTCTCTTGCTTAGATCTAATAATACAGTGTTTGAATGTTTCAGACTTGTCTTTGCTCTGTTCACAGGGGATTTCTTACTTTTGTCTCGGCAAATTCTTAAATGTTACAAATGAATAAGCAAATGTTGACTAAACATTGACCAGGTCCTCTTGAACATTTGGAGAGTTGTGTTGTTGCTCAATCTGGTGGGGACAAAAAAACATAAGCTCTTGAATATTATCATAGTTTGTTTAAGAATGGTTTGTTATCCAAAGCGACTGCAGAATCCATCAAAGATATTACCCCGCTGGCGTGTAACAATAGCGATTTCAATTTCATTTTCAATTTCATTTTGGAATATAAATGAACCCGTAGTTTTGCCTTCAAGTCATTTGGCAATGTATCCCCTTCTTTTTTTTACTTGGGGCAATGGGGTAGCCTAGTGGTTAAAGCGTTCACTCATCAGAGGGTTCGATTCTGCACATGGATACAATTCGTGGAACCCATTTCTGGTGTCCAAAAACGGCCTAAAACCATATTCACTCGCTCTTTTTTACTTCACTGCAAAGTATGTTTTTTGGATGGTGTATGGCATATTAGTTATTTTACGCTTTGAACTGAAATGTTATACTGATAGTATACTAGCATGCTGTAACCTTTAAAGGCGACTAATGGCCTGAAGGCTGATTTTAATCAGTTGACCAAGATGAATCTCTCTCTCTCTCTCTCTCTCTCTCTCACACACACACACACACACACACACACACACACACACACTACATACCGTCAAGGATAGTCGTTCCGCTGATATAGCTGTGTGCATGTGGGCCCTGGTATATTTACCAGTCCATCGGACTGGCTGAAATATAGGCAATCCGTCAAATATCTAGCCTGTCTTTGGCGATCGGATAAGCCGTATTTCATACAGTGATCCTTGTAGTCATTCTCTCCTGGAAACAGATATCACACCAAAACAGTAATGATATATTAAGTTAAATCATTACCAATATACCAAAAGTATACACCCGTTTCTAAGCATTTATAAAGTTGATTCTTCCTATATGATTGCTGACCATTCTTACATAATGCTATTTATGGTCATTTACTCAATAACAAAAGGAACCTCATGAAGTCTCATGGCTTCACACACGGTGGCATGTTGATAAAGGTGCGGCGATGATGAGATATTGTTTTGTTGATCAGTTGATTTGGTATTAACAATTGTGATAGACAAGCTAAACATTGCCCAGGTCATCCTGAACATTTGGAGAGCTGTGTTGTTGCTAAATGGATTGGGAAAAAACCTTTAGCTTTTGAATGTTATCATAGTTTGTTTAACAACGTTTAATTACCCAAAGCAGTTGCAGAATCCACAACAGATTATCTTGGTGGCGTGTACCAATGGCGATTTCACTTTTATATAGCTCACTTACTCTTGAGGGTTCCTAACACTTCAGTCCTACCCACAACAAAACAATTGTGGTCTCACCTCAGGTAAATAAGTTGGTTCGATATTGCCTCAAACAGAAACTGGGTAAAGCCATTTTATTTCCCATACGGGATTGTTTCTGTGATAATAGGACATGTGCTTTTCAGCGTTTCTCAGCATTGTTCGGTCAGCTAAGCAGAGATGAAATATGGTTGGTTGATGGAACTTCCTCTTTTCATTAATCAAGTTCACAGACAACCTTTCCCGTTTCACTGATAATTAGAACGTGCTGTATTCACACATTCCGAGACTTAAAAAAGAAAAATATAAAGGTTAAACGATATGAATTTTCTTTTTAGCACACATTATCTTGCAATAAAATTGCGTTATAAATAGTGGTCTTTTTAAAATAAATAATCTTACAAAAATGGATAATAAATAGAATAACCTACGAGGTACGAGTGATTATGGTAAATATGCCCTCGTTAATATAATGCTCAGTGCCTCGCCCAGGCCCGGCACTGTGAACATTATTTGAACTCTGGCATACTTCCCGTAATCACTCGTACCTCGCTGGTTATTCTCTGAATGACTACATTATATTCATCTTCTAGTGCCTCACAGGCATCTTGGGTTATCCGGGGTAATAACGTCCATTGTGTTGTGTGCACCTACTTGTCCATGAGCTTGTCCATAGAGTTCAGGGTTCTGTGATCTGAAGGACGTCTCACCAGGCAGTCTACGAGGATGCCTCACTAAAATCCACGTTAAGGTCACTGGCTGAACATGCCTAACCTAGAGTGCATACTCCGGAGTTAATTGATCCGACAGAAATAAATGATATTATCATTATCCTTTGCTTAATATCTCGGAAGTAGGCCACGGCGAAGATCCAATGATGAGATATTGTTTTGTTGATTAGTTGATTGGTATTAACAAGTGTGATGGATAAGAAAATGTTGACTAAATATTGACCAGTTCATCTTGAAGTGCATGCACCGCAGTTAATTGATCCGACAGAAACAACTGATATTAACATTGCATTTTGATTAATTTTTGGAAATAGACGTTGCCAAAAGTCCCATGAGAGGAATTTATTGATTACATGTACCATTACAACTGGTATTAACAAGTGAGAAAGACAAGCTAATGTTGACTAAACACTGGCGATGTCATCCTGAACAAGAGCTGTGCTGTTGCGCAATGGGATGAAAAAAATATTAGCTCGTGAATATTATGATAGTTTGTTTGTTTAACAACTCTTGGTTATCCAAAACTTCTGTAGAATCCATAACAGATTACCCTGGTGGCATGTAACAATTTCAATTTCATTTTACCTCGAAACTGTTTGACAATGTAGCTCCCTTCTTTTTCAGTTTACTCATGCTTTTGTCATAAGACGCAAGTAAAGGGGTTCAAAAGATCAGTTAGGGTGACTGGGTTGATGGATGTTATAATATCCCAATAGCGCAGTCCGATACTCAGGATGCCAATCATGGATTCTCTGGTCCAGACTCAATTATTTACAGATCGGCGTTACAGCTAGAAGATTGTTGAGCCAAACAACAGACAACAAAGATGGAAACACTTACACTTTGACTTTATTAGAACTCAGACAGGTAGCTTTACATTTATATTCAATTACAAGACAAGAAAATGTTACATTCGCGGATACCGGTTGTTCAGAAGGTATGTGATATGCGATACCAATACAACTACAATACCTTCCGTCTGTACATGTGACGGTTTATGGGTCTGTCACGGAGAGCCCTTAGATGGCTGACCTTATTTGACAGCTCGACTCTTGGGGGTTTCTAGCGATTCTGTCCTGCCCCACAACAAAACACCACTGGTCTAACCTTAAGCAAGCGGGTTTCTTTACAATTGCCTCTGTTCACATGCAGAAAATGGGTAAAGACAACATGACTATTAATCTTCTAGTTGCTCACAGGCATCTTAGGTTATCAGAAGTAATAATGTACATTGTCTTGTATGCACTTAGAGTGTGTCCATGCGGGTCAAAAGTCAGGGCTATGTAAGTGGGCTTATTATTATTGTTATCTGTCAAGGAACAAATTAAATGTTGTCAATCACAGACCTTGCTACGCTTATCTCTCAAAGATTTCCCAAACCAAAAGAAGATCATACAAATATTTGATCAGTTAAAATTGTTATTCGAAACAAACTGAGGGATATAGCCAATGTATTGATCCGTGTTCTATATGAGTACAATACAACTGCTTGTCGAGACAGACAATTCATATAGTTTTAGTCAAGCTGAAGAATATAGCTGTTGTACTCTGACTGATGATGAACATGGCCAGATTGGTGCAAGCCATTTGTCTTATTGCAAACTGTCACAAGCGATCACACAATCGATACGTGTACCTAGATACTGGTGTCGTTTTACAACTATGCCCTGATTTGTAACAAGAGCACAATTGACTATTGTGGAAAAACTAGTTTAGGGAAAAAACAGCTGACTTGAACATGCACATAACTGGTCTAAATCCGAGGACTATTTGAAATAAAACTCGAAATGTCCTTATGGAAATGTGGATGATTTTGAGTGGGGGTGTAGTTCAAAAGGACGTGTCTGCTTCAGGTTAGGGATTTAGCTGTTTGATAGTAATATATGTGGTATATGCTCTAGTTAATGAATGTGTATCGGTTTGGAGAGGTGAGTGAGGAGTGGGGCATGTGAGACCTTCGTTTTCTGGTTGTTGTTATAATGATGTGGTATTTTGCTGAACATGTTCCGTAGTTCCATGTTTGTTGAGATAATCCCTGTGCTTGAGTCCGCTGTATGTGGTGCAAAAAGGTAAAACGTTTTCCCGATATTAATAAAACGTATAGATTCGTCGATGGTGCCATGGGATATTTTAAATGGTGTTTAATATATTATTATATTAATTAATAATTTTATTTATTAATATATTTGATATGGAATTTACCACCCGAGCGACATAATCTAGCTTTGATTAAACAGCTGTATTATATGCATTTAGAAGAGTTTGTTTGTCAGCTCCTATTCAGAGCCGATTACCACTCTCATGAGATTTAGGTCTTTTGATCAGAATTGACCAAATTAGTTATATGGGGTGACAATGTAAAAATGCTGGTCGAATGTGACACTGAGGAATAATTCCTGCTTTAAAAGCAATTTGTTGATGGTAAAGGAATACTTTGTTTGTTTTGGTCAATGGTGGGTGGTGGCGGTGATTAATAGCAGACCAATAGGTTTGGGCATCCATCAGGAATGCAAAATAAGCCGAGTGATTTTCAAAACTGGTTATGGTTGATTTCGGATTTGTTTTTGGTACTTTTGAAGATGTCCATTGGGAGATGTTATCAGTAATGTAACTACTGTAACAGGTTGTGCAGAATTTAGAAAAGGCAATCACAAAATATTAAAGGCTGGCGACTGAATGTTTCCATGTGGGGTGCCATGTTCTAAAGTGTGTGTAACAGAGAGTGTGGTTTACGGGTTAGATTTCTGTCGTTTACAAAGGAGAGAACGTAGATCAGAATTGCCATTTATGGCTCCATGATATTTTTGTATTGGGACGTTGTGTTAAACCATCTCCGAAGGTTTACAGGCATAATCAGAGATAGCTAAAGAGTATGTATTTTGTGTTTACGCTATACTAACCTTTAAATGTCAAATGTGATCTATTTTTATCTTAATAAAGCCGTTCTGATCGAGATTGTTATTTAGACATTTCAAATATGAGCCTGATGTTTATATTGATTCCGTGAATTTTCAAATGATGAAAGTTAAAGGCATTGTGAGATAACAACAGGCTCGTAGATGTGTTTGCCCGGATTGAGCATTGGTACCAAAACCAATGGTGTTTTTCTCTGACCTCACTGATTGTTACAGTTTCATAAAGACGTCAAGAGCTACTGTGAAAATCGGGCTGACGATGATACAGTCTAATCCTCAGGTTTTCCTTCTGGTTTTGTCTTTTGTGCGTAGTTGATGTATGCTTAATGTTTAGACAAAAATCATGTCTGATGCAATTCCCTATTGTGACTTATAGCATATGTTCCCAAATTATTTCAAGTGAACACTAGACGAAGCGGCAGACGGTTATGACGGGCGACACCGGTGGGGCAAGATACGCTCATCTTTTCGAGAAAACCTGCTACCATCACTATTTCCTAGTGATTCATACACACATGTTCTGTTATCGTATCTCGTTGTCACGGTCACTGGATTGTCTGGTACAGATTCGGTTTATGTAAAACAACATGTACAGCTGTAATATTGCTTAAACAATACGATATAGTCACAACAGTATAGTCGACTGTATTTTTAGCAGAGATTTCATATGAATTTCGGAACGGTTTTGTCGCTTCTAATTATATTGTTATAGGTGTATATGCTGGTTTGGTGATGTTTTTCTAATCATTTGTTTGACGGTTTTGAAAAGCTGCAGTGTGATGTGTGCAGCTGCATGTTTTACGGCAGGGTCAATGTTTTTTGCTTGTGGTAAAGTTCAAAATGCTGAATGAGCTACCTGCATGTCTTGTGTCAACTGTGTACAAGTACCCAGTTAACCAAAAGTGTGTGAGTTAGTGAGTTTAGTTTTACGTCGTACTTAGCAATATTCCAGCTATATGGCGGCGGTCTGTAAATAATCGAGTCTGGACCAGACAATCCAGTGACCAACTACATGAGCATCGGTCTGCGCAATTGGGAACCGATGACATGTGCCAACCATGTCAGCGAGCCTGACCACCCGATCCTGTTAGTCGCCTCTTACGACAAGCACAGTCGCCTTTTATGAGTTTTATGCTTGTTTTGATTACTTTGAGGTTTCATATTTTTAAATGTAGTTGTAAATTTGAATGATCTCTCTCTGACAGTATTGAAAGCATTTGCTTTTCTGTTTCTGGCGCATTAATAGTTTCTTTTCCTCAGAACTGATTCCTATGCAAGGTGTGTTATAGGTTTGGTTTGTTGTTTAACGTCGCAGGGGACAACATCCCAGCTATATGACGGAGGTCTGTAGATAATCGAATCTGGACTAGGCAATCTGGTGGCCAACAGCATGAGCATCAGTCTACGCAATCGTGCTACTGTAGCGTGCGTCAAACAAGTCCTGTTAGTCGCCTCTTATGTGGGCCGTGTACTTTTGATTATGGATTATGGTGTATATTTACGCTTCTATGCATTATATAGGTGAAAGTACTGTTAAATGGATTTGTATCAATATCTTGTAATGTATAGTTATGTACATAATGGCACATACACCCAGTCTGGATCCCTGGATATACTGTGATACATTGTCCCAAGTAACAACTGAATATAGCAAACAAACATGGGGGACACGACTTCGATAACTTTCGAAAAAGGACAGCAGCGTGTGCTTAGAGTTTCTTCTCAACACTTTCATCACCATTGCGACATTGACGTCCGAAGTTACTCTTGACACCTTAGTCTCAGCTGGACACAAAGACTGTCGTCATTAAGGTAAACTATGCCACATAAACAATTACATCAATGTTCTTGGCGGTAACATTTCTCGTCAGCTAGCTGTTGTTGTGGAAGTACACACGATATATTCAAATGAACGACGCCATTAAGGAAATATCGTTCTTCATGTTAGCAAGTCTGATGATAGACCATTTTCTGCCACTCTTATACCAAGGAAATACATTCATACATTTAAGGAGATACTTCTTTGATCCATGATAATGACATTCAATGACTGGAATACTCACTGATTCCGACATTTCGACTGTGGATTCTAATAATAAAAAATCATTTGTTTTCTTGTTATATTAAGAGGTTTCTCATAAACAGGGTTCGTATTTCTATGCATTCAACTATATATTTTTCACAAATGCATGTGCTGGGGAAAATGTCATCGGTAAAAGGATATAAAATCTTAGATTGATATTTTAAAGGCACGTTGCCACAAATGTTCGACTCTAATTACTGGTTCGACACTACTGGGCCTGTGTTATATATAGTGGGGAATATGTACTCACTTAGATGCAGTAAAAATCTTATTATCCCTTACGACTTGTCTGAAAACTTCGAGAAGTGGCGAACAGCTTTCAAACAGAGAACACTTTCCATATATGGAATGTAAATAATTGCTCTGTACATTGAAAAATGTCGAACGCAGTGTTGTCGGTGATTGCCGAATTGGTTTCAGTCAAGTTGTGCTAGGACATTCGTAAAGAGAACTACAATCGGCATAACTCTATGGTATTCGCTTGAAATAATGTTCGACCGATAGAGGGCACGAGTGTCGATATTATTCCATGTTGTATTAATCCATTCGAACTTTTAATTAGATATTGTTATCTAATTCCGTAATTTAGTTTGGAATAAATCAAAAGATAGCTTCCGTGGTGACTGATAGTCAGTATTATTGAGAGAAACGCATTATTTACTTTCAGAGAAGTGTGGTGTGGTTTTGAGCCTTTAGATGCAGTTTTGGTGAATAACTTAATTCCTTAAAATGTAAAGCAAGAACATACGTTGAATTTTGTCAAGGGCAACGTCTATGGTAAGATCATACCCGTGTGGAACATTGTTATTCATCTCTAAAATCATCGTGATCAGTGAAAGAGCAAAACAAAATATCGTGATAAGCTGCCTTATGAAGCTTAAAATTATTTTGTTTTACTGTAAATAGTTGAAGGCAAATTTGAGTTTGTTGAAAGATTATTTGATACTTAATGATTAATAAGGTGATTTAGCTTTAAAATATTGAGTGCATTGTTTCACTACGATTACTGCCGATACAAATTCTATGGTTTTGTTCATGTTACTGTTACTTTCAATGGTACCATTATTAATGAAAGTGTTGTTTTATGAATGAACGTAATAGCTTCCATCCCCAAAGATTGTGCAAACCGTGTGTTTTAAAGGTTTCAGTATGTTGTTTTATGGCATGTCTTATAATACCTCTATGTCGGAGAACTGGAGATGAATATTACTATATTTCCATATATGTCATCTGCTTTGTGCTTCCATCGACATGTTTGACTTATGGGACCTGGACTAGTCCTTGCATATGTTTCTGAAGGGGGCCATCAGTGGGACTCACCTTTTCGCGAGCGCCTGGTAGAGAGGGTGTCAGAGGGTGGCGAGAATGGCTGATAGATAAAGTGAGTCGAGGTCTTTGTCAATATAAAGTAGGTTTTATACACGCACACCACCTCGTTTTAAATACTACTGCCAAACCTGACACCCTGTTCCATGAGTTATTTTTAAAATATTGCTGGTTCTTTTATTACCCCATCATGTGAGGAGTTATCATTCCTCTACATAAAAACAGTAATGCCTATTTGACATCGAATTATCGCGGCATCACAGTTAATAGTGGCTTTACAAAGGTGTTTTCATCGGTATTAAATAACAGACTTATGTTATAGACTGATATGACGTCATTCCAAACTCCCAGTTTGGATTCAAACATGGATATTCGACCGTGGATGCATTATTTGTAGTCCAAGGACTTGTCAGCAGCTATCTACAAGACTCTGCATGCCTTTATTGTTGTTTTGTTGACCTATCAAAGCGTTTAATACTGTCTATAGAAGTGGTCTGCTATTTAAATTGCATAACTTGGAAAATGCTATATATAACTTGGATAAAGACTATATATGCTGAGGTTAAAGCTTGGGTTAGGTATAAAGTTAATATCTCTGTTTACTTCCATGTTACTGTTGGTATTAAACAGGGAGAGGTCATGTCTCCCATATTATTTTCCTTGTTCATGGAGAATCTCGCAATGAAGCTGCAAGAAAACGTCGATAGTAGACTTTGGATGCATTATGTTAATCTGTTCCTTATATTGTTTGCTGACAACATGATCGTGCTTGCTGAATCGACAAGTGGACTTTAATATTCAAAATATAGTTTGTATGAATACTGTCGTGACTGGGGACTACAAGTTAATAGTATAAAGACAAAAGTGATGGTTTTCCGCAAGAGACGAAAATTAGGTAAGGATGAACATTGGTATTTTAAAACTATGCCATTTGAGGCTGTAGATGAATTTAACTACTTAGGTAATATGTTTACATACACAGATAATATCGGATTTACACAAAACTTGTTAGCTGGTAAAGGTTTAAAAGCTCTGAATGTTCTGCTCTATAACATTAGAAAGGTCACTTCTCTGCTAAAACATGTTGTGGTCTGTTTGAGTCATTTGTTACATCTACTATGCACTTTGGTTGTGAAGTCGGGGGTTTGCAGAATGCAACGGAATTTGTATCTGTACACTGAAAACCTTTGTAAGAATATCCTGAAAGTCCATCACAATGTTGCTAATATGGCTGTATATGATGAACTAGGTCGTTTTCCTCTGTATACTAATAGATATGTAAGGGTTGTAAAATACTGGCTCAAAGTACATCAAAATGTCTCCTTAAATCTCCTATGATTTGTTGTTATCACAGTGTGATAAAAGCGTAAAACATGGATGTTCTATGTTAAACATGTTTTATTTATATATGGTTTTGGATATGCATGGAGTGACCCAGGATGTGTTGACGCTAGTACCATTTGTTGTCTTTCTAAGCAACGTTTGATTAATTGTTTTATTAAAAAATGGCATCATGACATTACTTCAAGTAATAAATTATGACTATGCAGTAATATTAAATGTGAATTTGGATATGAATTATACTTAGATGTTTTACATCCAAACACTGTTAGGTATTTAACTATGTTACGAAGTTCGTGTCATAAATTAAAAATTGAAACTGAGCGTTATGAAAATATTAATAGGGAGAAAAGATACTGTATCTAGTGTCAAGGAAATAATGTAAATGTGATTGATGATGAATACCATTTTGTATTAACTTGTCCAAAACATACAGTATATCGAAAACAGGTGATGAAACCTTATTGTTGGAAGAAACCAAGTATGTTGATTTTTTAATTATCAGCAAACCCATCTAGAGATAGTATTGCAAAATGATGTAAATACATAAGGTTATGCATGTCAATACCGAAATGTTTTGCCCAGCTTCTTTTCGTAAATGCAACATTATGTATGTTTCAATGTACAGCCGTATTCTACAATGTATACAGAGTAAAATGATGACGAGGGGCATATAGTCCAAGTCTTTAATGAATAAAGAATCAAATGGAAATGGAATCCCGCTGTTGTTGTTGCTGCCGCTCCTGCTGCTATAGTTAGGGGCTCCAAGACATACGCGAGGTTATACGACAATGAAGTGACATGCCCGGCTTGGCAAGCTTGCTGATTAATGGCTGAAGGACTGACTGAAACTCATCATCATTAGTTGATGATGGTTGGGGGATACGGAGGAGAGGACTTACGATTGATTGCTGTACTGGGACTGCCCAAGGGTGAACAAGTTGTTGTGAGGACCTTGTATAAATCAGACTCAAGGACACCGAGCCATGTGTATTGCCATAAATCAACTCCATTACTTTATGTGAACTCTTGGACATACTCGCTTAGAAAATTATTTGTTTTAATTCTATTAATTTTTCAGAGAGTAAATGTTATATATGCCTCAAAGGGTGTTCAGTTATTCACCTGACAGGGTTTACTTGTATTCCAACCCTCGCAGATCCGGGTTAGACATGGTTTTCAGAAACACGATTGTCGTAGGGGGCGATTAACGCGATCAGTTGGTAAGGCAAATGTGGTAAAGACTATCATTCAGATTGTGATTTGTTACATTCATAATTCATAAAACAATATATGCAATTAACTGGACACCTTTCCTCACACACCTGTATACAACCCTTACAATCAGTGAATGAATTTCCCCAAATATCCTCTTTATTTCCTAAAAGATAAATCCAAATAAACATCATAATCATGTTTTAAATAACAAAGAAACAACGTAAACTAGTCATACAATGTGGGAACACCTGTCACCATGTACATACAGACAATCAGCAGTGAGACTTACAGGTAAACCTGCAATCACTGGTTGTTCAGGATATACTTTAGATATTGAGAATGGTATAATAGTAACATTCAATTATTCTTCACCAAAAACGAGAGGTAACTTGTCAATCCTTATATCATCTGTAATTTAATTCATTTTCATATTAATATTATCAGTTGGAATCGACAATAGATATCTCTGTGTGAAACTATACATTCACAGTTTAGGATGACATGATGCAAATAATGCAAAGTGTTATTATTACATTTTGAAATTTATATTTCAGCCCAGGCCTTATTACAAAGTGTATTTCTTCTCTCAGTTTATGGACCCGTAAAAATCCGGGGTGGAATAGGCCTTCAGCAACCCATGCTTGCCACAAAAGGCGACGATGTTTGACATAAGAGGCGGCGACCGGGATCGGGTGGTCAGGCTCGCTGACTTGGTTGACTCCTGTCATCGGTTCCCAGTTGCGCAAATCGATGCTCATGCTGTTGATCACTGGATTGTCTGTTCCAGTCGCGATTACCTGCAGACCGCCGCCATATAGCTGGAATATTGCTGAGTGCGGCGTAAAAGTAAACTCACTCACTCACTCTCAATTCCCGATATTACCAAGCGGCACTACCATATCACCACATGCGGTGAAACAATATGAGTTGACCTAAAATCTTTAATTTTCTGACATTTATTAATTGCTTCCTGGTTTGGGTAATAAATATATTAAAACGCATAACGATTTCCGAACCATGAACACTCGTAAATGCGTGACGCTTGTGTAACTGTTTGTTATCGGGGGTTGACATGTCACGCGATACACACTCAATCTAAATCAGGTCGACCTGTAAAGAAATCCAGAATTGACGAGGCAAAATTTCATAACTGGAGATAATATCCGCAATTACACGCCCTCGGGGAACGAAGACACGCAATGAAATGTTATAACATGACAAGGTTTCAGTATCCATTCCAATATTGTAATGGTTCAATACAGAAGGCACATGGGGTTTGTGGGGAATTGTATTGGAGACTCAAGCATTTGATTATCATATCCCGTATTCCGTTGTCAGTGACAATTCTGTTCTCGTGTGCGCTTGACACATTACTGCCGTGATTTTAGCAATCTAGTGATATTTTAATGAAGGCTGTAAATGCCCCAAGCATGCTGGCAAATATGTCAGAATAATGACTGGGAAACCCTCACCTGTCTACCGCGCTTACTCTATTGTGGTCTAACGTGGTAAACTCACTAGGGGAGGTAACTGCATGTGGTCTTAATAAGGTACTACGCATGTTTAGTGTGGTTTATCAAATCTAATCTGCCAATTAAGATGTAACTGAATAGAACTCAAAAACAAGGTGTAGGTGTTAATATAAGAGACAAAACACTCGCCTATCCCTAATACAACTCTGCGTATAGCAGAATCGATTGTAAATTTGCGAATATATTCTGACTAGCAAAAGAAACGCAAAGCTGAGTTGTCAAGTTGTAAGTAGAGGGCATAAACATGAACGCTTACATTCATGAGAATTTTCATTCTTTCGAAAACTGCTTTTCTTGTGCTGTTTGGTATTTATGTCATAGTCATGACACCGGGTGTTCACGAATAGGAGGGTCTGCCCATCCATAAACACTTCCAAAGGCAATTCGACCGTTTACCTAAAACACATTGGAACATATGGGGCAAGTTAAGATATGGAATTGCATCGGACGTACTGTTTTTTGTCACTGGTACGTCAAATGTAGGTTATATTCACAATTACTTCCACAACAACATGCATTATGTTAAAATATGTTTGGACTAACTTAGAAATGTACAGATCCTAATCATACAAAATTGTACTTATTCTGTATATCAATAGAACTGCATATGAAAAGGTCGTTGTCTCAGTTTTATTCTTGTATCAAAGAAACGGCTCAGCCATACTGCATATTTGATTCTACTTTTGCAAATTTATTTGTCAGGTATGTAAGTGAGATTAATTAAGTACAATTAGTCACTGTGGATCAAACTGTTTTTACTTTACCATTACTTTACTGTTTGTGTAGTAACATTTCGTTATTGCTTGTATTAATCCCCGTAAGTGTTCAATAACAGTTTGGATAATTGTGAACAACGTACTGGGTAATACTGTTCCATTGCAAATCCTTTTTATAGCGGCCTAGGTTTTAGCACAGTGGAGTCTGCCTTTATGTGTTTTGACATCATAGAGGAAACATGTTTCAAGTAAGTTTTCTTCAATCGAATAATCAGTTGTGAACATACGTAAATGTTTCCATTAGATATATGAGAGATTCGGCATCAGGGGTTCTTATTGCGCCATTTTCGCTAAACAAGTTGACATTCGATATGGCATCTCACCATGTCCATGTGTTTCGTTAAGAATGGCATTTAACGAGATTTTGTCTGGCATTTTATTCATTTCTAAAGCAATCGTATTAATACAGTTCTCCTGTTCTTGTGTGATATGACAGCAGCAACGGTTAACGGTTTTTAAAACTCTTGAACTTATGACATTTCAAGCGCACATCTATAAGGCGCAGAACAACTAGGAAAAACACTCCAATCACTCGCAGGCATGCGTTCACACCGCAGTTATCTCCCCTGTATAATCACCATTATTGAGTTATCTTGAGAAATGAGCAGAACTTACTCCCTGTTTTCTGTGTCTTACAGACATCTCGGTGATCGACAAAGAGACTTTGATTAATTTTACCAGTTAACAATCCTGGAGAATTAAAAACAACAAGCAAATGTCAATGAGGGCTCCCTACAAAGGACAGGCTCACCGTGAGACTGACAACATATTACTCGTGATGGATAAACGGCATTGATAATACATATACATGAGGTCACTACAGTCTTAATTTCGGATTCCTATGTTTTCTGCAGTAATCTGAGGACAGGTAAGTTTGAAGTTTGAAGTGTGTTCTCTGGAGTACGGCGATGTAGCGTTTGGCGGTTTGCTGTGACCTCTTGTGGTAACGTTTCAAGACGTCGCGTTACGTTGTGCGACCTTTCGAGACGACGTCCCGCAATACTTTGTGGCTTTTATCTGCTTTATCATGGTAAGGTTGCAAGACCTGGCACTGAAAATATGGCATAGCCCGTATCCTCTCACGGAAGACACTACCATTATGATCAGCATCGACTCTTCCAGGCTCTCTCATCCTTCAGGTTCGTGTGTGTTATATAAACCACGTTAAAGGCTGAGCGGGGCTGACAGCTGCAGGAGGCGGAAGAGATATGGACATGAGACCTGCAGACAAGTATACATCACCTAGGGGCAGGTGCAACCATCAACACTGACTGCAAGGAACATACATTCACACATGTCTGATGGCGATAGATATGGCGATGGTTATGAGACTATAGATGGATCACTTCCGATACTCAGGCCACAGATCTGGCAGAAGAATGGTTAGATCAAAATTGGTTTCTTAGTGTCATTCGTAAGACGGGGAGTGACGGGTTCCGTGGGTGACAGAGAGTGGAAGCGATAGAGACATGCATACAGACGAACGGACGGACAGATGCCGTAGGGAAGACCAAGCATCGAAACAGGGATGACAAGTGATGTGCAGGGTGCATTGTAACAACTACACACACGCGCTCTTACCTACAAACACACCTACACATACGCGAAGCACTGGCACGATATCCCTGGAGTGAGGGTATCTCATGAAACCCAAAACGATTAAGATTGCCGAAGCAAATCAACATTCAACAAAAGAGAGAAACAATATACTTTGAGTTATTCTTACAAGCATTACAGACACGCAGACACCCAAAACATTGACAATCTGGGGACAAGAGACCCAACAGACACAAGTGTGAACGAGACACAGAGCGTAAAGTGCCAAGACTCCTGGGGCTCGCTCTAACACAGCTACCACTGCGCTAAGGTGATCGTAACAATCGTTACGACTACATGCGATTGCTTTGTGAAATGGGCCGCAGCTGATACTGCCGAGATGCATCTGCAGATGATGCTAGAGACGTCGTCAAGACTGCTGTTACGCTGATTGAGTGGGTTTAGTTTTACGCTGCACACAGCTATATGGCGGCGGTGTGTACATAATCAAGTCTGGACCTGACAAACATGTGACCAATATCATGAGCATCGATGTACGCAATTGGGAACCGATGACCTATGGGCAACCAAGTCAATGAACCTGACCACCCAACCCCGTTAGTCGCATCTTATGACAAGCATGGGATCATTTCTATCCCGAATCTTCACGGGTCCTTCTTATACAGCAATCTGCTACAGACATTTTGTTGACTTTGTGTAAATGGTTCTAGAAGGAGCACAGGGGGTCTTATTGACAAATGTTATAATAAGGTATAAAATGGATTTGTCGCGACCTTTGTCGCGACCTTTGTCGCATGTGCTTTCAAGGATATTGTGAGACACATGTCATAAATATTGCCACAGACGTTGATACAAACGACTTCCAAATTTAGTGCAGGAGTACATGCTGAATTATGCTGGTATGTTTCATATCAGGTCCGTGTCTTGTAAGCTCGCATGGAGACTCAAAATCAGATGTATGTGTATCTTGCGTGTTCGTCAAGCAGCCGCCATTTTGATACAATACCAAGACAATCTCGCGAGGTATCGTGAGGTTTAGCGTGAGCTATGATCATTCTCTGCGGGACTTTATAATGGAGATGCTATTTACTGTAGGCGTGTATGTTGCTGATATAAACGAGATCTGACGCGAGGGCGTATTAACTGATCTCCCTGACGTGTCGGTCAGGGTCTCGCTGGACGCAGCCTGGTGACCAGGTCCGACTACAGCGTCCCTACATCTGTCCGGGGACTCATTCAGATGAAGATGTTGTTTTCAGCATCACTGAATTGTAGGCATAATACCTGCCCGGCACGAGTGAAATAAACTCAGCCATATTACGTTCTGGGAATCAGCATCACACTGACGGGGATGCCAGCAACATCAACCAATGGCTATTACCGTTATTAAACAACACAGACACACTCCTGTGATCATATCTACATGAGATGAATGGTCATTGCTCTCTGAGGTGTTGGAGGAACCGCGGGAAATTGATATCAGACATGTCAACTTGGTCATGGCGGGAGTTAACTCTTCAAATGAAGTATACGACCTGTGTTGTAACGTTCGTGTTTTCTTGATAAATGTTTGTATATATCTTGGTGAAGGGGCGTTTTTATCATCAAATTCACATTTTCTTACTTTCTGGTGGTTGTATTTTGTCTTATTTTGGTGCAATGGTCATTTGGTGCTTTTGCGAGACACGCGTTGTTGTGCGCCTGTATCTTTCAGCTCGGAGCACGAGTTACAGAACGATCAGGGCCAGTAGAATATAATCAATTGGTTTCAAGCGTTCTTATCTCAAGCCAAAGGTCCAAGGGCCACTTACACAACACGATCTTAGAGTTATAAAGATCTTAACTCTATACTTTAACACAGACGTGTAGATGGTTGTAGCGCAAAGATTGCCTCCTCGACCCGTTTCACAAATCTGTCCTGGCACTGTCCTGGTCTGTCTACCTCCTATACTGTAGCAAAGACTTACGACAGTCGTATTGCTACTATATCTTTGTGGAACGGAGCCCACGGTCGATCGCCCAGGTGTCTGCAGCCCGTAGCTGGTGTCTCCCACCTTGTTTTCAATACTGACTCGGGCGACGCAAGCATTCAGTTAACTAGGCTCAGCTAAGGGCATTGGAAATGTCAGGTATGATTTGTATGGTAAAATTTGTAAGTTTACATATTATTTGTAAATGTACATATCATTAAGGTACCACTTTTTATTTCGGTGTGTGTAGCCATTAAAGCGGTATTCTGTCTTTGTGATAGCTATCTCATGACAGTACACTCACTATTCTAACAACAGTTATCTCATGAGTGTACTCCCTCTATCGTGGCGATAGCTATCTCATGAGTTTACTCTCTTTATCGTGGCGATAGCTATCTCATGAGTGTACTCCCTCTATCGTGGCGATAGCTATCTCATGAGTGTACTCCCTCTATGGTGGCGATAGCTATCTCATGAGTGCACTCCCTCTATGGTGGCGATAGCTATCTTATGAGTGCACTCCCTCTATCGTGGCGATAGCTATCTTATGAGTGTACTCCCTCTATGGTGGCGATAGCTATCTTATGAGTGTACTCCCTCAATCGTGGCAAAAGCTATCTTAGGAGTGTACTTCCTCAATCGTGGCGATAACTATCTTATGAGCGTACTTTCTCTCTATCCTAGTGTCAGATTACTGGATGAAGCTACGTTCTTGGAATTGCTTGATATCGTGACACTACTGCCCTGGCATAACATGATGCCGTGAGAATTCTCGCTTAGTCCTTTTTATGATTTTATCGTTTTGTTGCATCCATTGTCATTATACAATCAAGAACTCAATCACACTCGGAAGTCATTAATCACACATTTGAACGTATCTGGATGCCACAATAATGATAAAATTATCCATTAGCTCTCGGTAGGACAGAACTTAACATGGTGGCCAGAATCAACAGTGGATGGCTGTACATTACTGCCTCGACAGGATCAACAGATCAAATTTAATAGATGTATTACGATTATTGAAACATTCTTTCAACATGGACGCAGAGAACGTAACATCGTATAGTAATGGGTAGTTTGATTAAGGTGTTCGTACAAGAACAAACCCATTATAAAATATACATGAGCATGACGTCATACATATACTTTGGTATATACATCATGCCAAATAACAAAAATATTTAAACGTTTGAATAGAAGTGACATCACTACTAATGACTTACGATCGATTCCTTCTATACTGAGAGGTAAAAGGAAGTACACCGAGTTCCCATTTTATGTAACTGAAGTTTGAATATATGTCGTTATATTTGTTTTGTCTATTTAACCATTTCTCATTCCTGTAACTTAAAATATTTTAAAGTGAATATAAATTGAATAAGTGAAGACTGGATAAGAAACAAATTTGTAGCCACATTCCCCGTTCATGTTTAAAGTGCTATAAACGTCTCCCGGAGAATGCACTGATACTGATTGTCAAGATGATATTGATTGTCAAGATGATATTGATTGTCAAGATGATATTGATTGTCAAGATGTCTTAGATTCCCATCAGCATCATTTTGATACTGAAGGCTTTAAAGACATGTGGCTTTTGTATAGAGAACGTGGAAGCATTCTTTCCATGCACTACAGTGAAAACGGTTCATTTTAAGGAATACGGCATCCGTCACATTTTAACTGGCTTTAAAAAAATAATACTTTTCAATAAACAGGGAGTGAGTGAGTGAGTGAGTTGACGTTTACGCCACAGTCAGCAATATTCCAGTTATATGGCGGCGGTCTGTAAATAATCGAGCCTGTACCAGACAATCGAATAATCAACAACATGAGCATCGATCCACTCAATTGGGAACCAATGACATGCCATCAATACACAGAGCCTTTCATTAGATACAATGTTACGTATTATGTTTTCAGTTATCAATTCATGCCGTTTCCGTGGCTGTTTTGTCATTTGACGGATTATAGAATCTTGCCTCTTCACGTAATTGTCTCACGTGATTTATGATAATACTTTTGTACAAATGTGCAACTACCTTTGGCTTGTAGCTCCCGTGAAGCTGCAACAATGTTTTTGCAGACACAAATTCTTATTATCAATACAATCTTGTGTCTCGAGTAATGACAATTATTTTCACGTATTTTTGGCTTGATCTATATTTGGAAGATCTAGTTTCTAATAAACCAGGTCACTCTGTCTCATGTTTCAGTTATGACTTCAACATTGACCTTTTGGGACTTAAATAATGTATCAAATCTTAGGCACTTAACATCGTCATTTTTTTAGGATTCAGGCGTATTGGTTGTTTGGATTGGTATATATGATCGATTTTTCAAAATGTGTTTCTGTTATGTGGAGTACGGCTCCTGAACAGATACACGTTCGTTCTTCTAATGTTCTTTGCATTTTAATTACAACGAACATTTCCTCGATGTTCAGAGTAAATGTTGAGACGGTCAGTTAACTTTTTCATATTGCGCCGTATTGTTGACTTCAACTGCAGAGTTAAATAATTGAGAAAACACGTTTAACCAGAACTGCCATCTGTTGTCTTGGTAACGTTCATCTTACCGTAAGAGGCAGACTCGTAAAAAGAACAGCACGTCAGTTAGCCCTAATCGAGGATTGTTCATTCAGGTCACCGACTCCGTCATTTTTCTGGGTTTTCTTTCTGAATGAATATAAAATTTGGCATCTTAGAAAAGAAATACAGTTCAAACTAACGCTTTAACTGAAATAGTTCTGGGCAAAACAGTTCTTTATTACACTATGAATGGGGTAGAGGGAACTGTATTTCTTAACTCCATGCATTTTACAAAATACAGAAGGTATCATTACAGAATATACCAAGAAAAATGCTTTAACGACCTCCTTTAGACATATCACACATAGCAGCACCATAACTATTTGTTAACGCCTTGGAATTCCCCGTTAGAACATTTTCACCATCGCCAGTACATACAAATAGATAATGTTTCATCTACGAATATTCAGTTAACTGTGTGGAAGGCGTTTTAAGGTCATTGTGTAACAGTATCTCGGGGACTCGGATCCTTGGATCATTTATTGGTCCACTAAATCTCTCGAATGGACCTAGCAGACAAGATTCTCGTTTGTTCTTCGGTGATTAGTATACGAACAATTTCTCCATCCTTCCAGGAGCAGTGAGAGATGCATCTTCAGAAGCGGGATAATGTTAAAATACCGTTTCGCCATTTTTTCTGTTGATGTACACGCGATATGGTCTTGTTTCAAAGACGTTTTCCCTTTTCAGTATGCTATGTCTCACGACCTAATCGATTACTGGTCATCTATTACCGGTGTTCGAATAGTCAGAGATTCCTGATGCACTAATAACAGAAAGTAATGACCCTTCCTTGATGCTTGCCATAGCTTGGATGATCCATATTATAAGATAAGGATCTTGAAGACATAATGTAGTACTTTATATCTTAGTAATTAATGTCTATTTAGTTCATTACCCCCAAATACTGATTTGTTGTTAGCCTTGCCATGTCGTTTAAGTTCTTTTGGGTTTATTTGTTGTTTGTTTGTTTTTGTTTCGTTTTGTTTTGTGTTGTGTTGTGTTGTGTTGTGTTGTGTTGTGTTGTGTTGTGTTGTGTTGTTTTTGTTTTTGTTTTTGTTTTTGTTTTTGTTTTTGTTTTTGTTTGGTTTGGTTTGGTTTGGTTTGGTTTGATTTGATTTGTTATGTTTTGTTTTGTTTTGTTTTGTTATGTTTCGTTTTGTTTTGTTTTGCTTTGTTTGTTTTGCTTTATTTTATCTTTTGTTTGCGTGCGTGCGTGCGTGCATGTGTGTTGTGGGGAGGGGAGTGGGTGTCACCGTGTTTTCATTGTTGGACGTTATATTAATAAAAGGGAGAGGTATACTCCATTTCCAGCAGTAGGCAAGCAACAGCTTCAACAGTCTTAGCCCAGTGTATTAGCCATCATATCAGCCACGGGGCCTCCCTGGCTCTAACCCGTGACGTTCTCGGGTCATAATATCCCAGAGTGCGTATATCGATGCTCATTATGTTGATCACTGAATTGTCTGGTCCAGACACGATTTTCTACCTCCGCCATGTAGCTGGGATATTGCTGAGTAGTACGGAGCTAACCTCACTCTCTTATGCTAATGATATGAGCGGTATTTAGGAATTGAGTTGTCTTTAGGCATCCCTTTCAAGAACAATATCGCTAGCGCCCGGTGTTGTATATAGTATTAAAAGTGTAGTTAGTATTTAGCTTGCAGATCCTGAATTTCATTTTGGGTTCAATTCAAACAGAAAAAGGTTTACAATGTGGCATAAACCTCTCGGGGAGAGCTAGCTATAAACGATCAGGGAATCACTATGAAAACTATGTCAATGGTATTTTAACTATTGTGATGAAATAACATCTTAATTTAATCGGATCTTGGACTGCTTCTAAATTACGTTCACGAAGGTGTTTTTGTGAGGAATCCAAACCGAAATATGTCACCACTCACCGATGATGTGAAATATGTTAATTTCTTTGCGATTATTTTTCATTTTTGCTAAAGGTTACTTCTACGATATGTATCGATAATCGAACCATATTCAGTTAAATGTTTACGAACTTTGCTATTTATATACATGTCGATACCCAGCCGTACTCTCTGACATAAATAATGTTATATTTGGAATAAAACCTCAGCTGTAAAATACAAAGTGTAGTATGTAGGAACCCACACTTTCAGAGGGGGCACCAAATTACCAGTGCATCTAGACCTACCCAGCTACCGAGGTCTCCAGACAACGGACCAACATGTGGAACTCAAGATCACGTACAAAATGGGTTAATTAAACAGTGCGCCCGTTTCCACGTTTACAGAACTTGTGCCCGAGAAGCTAGAGAGGACTTAGTAATTCAAATAGTTCATTCCCTTTCATAACTTGGTGGATTGTGACAAGGTATATTAGGGAATACAGCTTCTTTTTCTCCAATATTACAATAATGTGCAGGAAAATTGTCTTTCGTTTTTGACATCAACCGACAAGAGGCCTGACGTGGTGATGTGTTGAGATGGGTTTTGTTTTTCAGGCTTAAAGGATTAGTGTTTGACTTGAATGGCAATCACGGGTAATAAGTGTTCGTCATCCCAGGTTTCTTCCTGGAAACATTTTACGTTTCGGCATTTTGGCCACCATGGTAAATGTACGTGTTGCTGTGTGATCCATGCTTACTCCACATGGCACACGCCCACACACCTTCCCATATGCCGGACAACAGACTAGGCCTGATACTGGACCACAGACTTCACCACTGACATGACTACATGACCACTGACATCACCACTGACATGGTCACAGACCCGATCACAGACTCGATAATGAATCACGGACCTGAGAATATAAGTCTAAAGAAAAGAAAGACACCAAGGAATCCACATCACTGGAGATGCATATACAAGGGTGCTTTTCTGAAGACATTCCAGGCAGGAGACACGCTACTTACAACAGACCCGACCAAAACCCTCAAAACAGACCCGACCACAGACCTCATCAAAAGCCTAGCAACAGACCCCACCACAGTACCGATCACAGACTCGACCAAAGACCTGACAACAGGCCCCACCACAGAAGTGATCACAGATCTGACAACAGAACTGATCACAGACCCGACCACATGCCTAACAACAAACTTGATCATTTTACTGACCATTGACCTCATCATAGACCAGACCATAGACCCGATCACAGACCTGACTACAAACCAGGACCTAGATTTCCGACCCTCTCTTGGCGCTAAGATAGTCGTAAGTTAATGTTAATGTACGGCATTTAAGACTATTTTAGCGCTAAGAGAGCTTCGAAAATCTAGGCCGTGGTCGTTTTACTGACCACATCTGCTACAACCAACCACAGCCTTGATCTGATTTGTCCATAAATGCTTGATGTCCTAGTATTACAGTATACGCTACAGCGTATTGCTCCGATAAGTCAAGGTGAAACCTACACTGAGAATAGCATCACCTTCCGATCCTGAGTCCATGTCGTGTCCACCATACCGAGAAGGTTTAATCCAGCAGAAATGTCATGTGATGCCTCCACGCCCTGATGTACCTAACGTAGATGAAAGTTATCCTTGTACATGGTGGCATTGTTTCTCCACTGGAGCGTGTGCTCGCGTCGAAGAAGTAACGACGGTATCTAAATGTCAAGTATGTAACATTGTACCCCTGTGTAGCTCCCAGAACCACTTCATCTAAAGCGGCTCAATATCGCAGATGTAATTAGTGTGTATACAATGACGAAAGGTGATACCAGCAGTCAGCATCACATTGCTAATCCGAACACTGGAAACGATGTGATCCGGTTTCCTATTTGTAGAGGACCATCCGAACCGGAGTCCGTGTAAGAACATACCTGCACTGCCTGTTCGAGGACACTAAGTGAATTGGTCTGCCAACGATGGTGGCGTGGTTGAGATTGCATAAAATGTCTCGTGTGCCCATGAATACATCTACCTGAGTGATCCTTATATTTATTGTCTGTCGTTAACCCCGACAGGTCCCACATCGCCTAACTTCGGTGCTTCAGTAGCTATTCGTCAGGCCCCGCATTATATTCCTGCTTCAGTGTCAGTTTTCTCGGTAGTTCCTAACCGAACTACCAACACTGCCATAACACGCCGATATACTCCACAAAAGTTGTCCCTAACACTAAAACTGCGCAAACGTAAATACACTACGCGTTGACACTACGCCAAGTAGTCCCTAACACTAAAACTGCGCAAAAGTAAATACACTACTTGTTGGCATTACGCCAAGAAATAGTCCCTGACATTGAAACTGAGCAAAACTAAATCCACTACACGTTAACATTACAGCAAGAAATAGTCCCTAACACTAAAACTGCGCAAAAGTAAATACAATACACGTTGACATTACGCCAAAGAAGAAGCAGTCCCTAACACTAACACTGAGCAAAAGTAAACATAACACACGTTGACATTACGCCAAGTAGTCCCTGACACTAAAACTGAGCAAAAGTAAATACAATACAGGTTGACATTACGCCAAAGAAGTAGTCCCTGACACTAAAACTGCGCATAAGTAAATACAATACACGTTGACATTACAACAAGAAGTAGTCCCTGACACTAAAACTGCGCATAAGTAAATACAATACACGTTGACATTACGCCAAAGAAGTAGTCCCTGACACTAAAACTGCGCAAAAGTAAATACAATACACGTTGACATTACAACAAGAAGCAGTCCCTAACACTAAAACTGCGCAAAAGTAAATACAATACACGTTGACATTACGCCAAAGAAGAAGCCTCTAACACTAACACTGAGCAAAAGTAAACATAACACACGTTGACATTACGCCAAGTAGTCCCTGACACTAAAACTGAGCAAAAGTAAATACAATACAGGTTGACATTACGCCAAAGAAGTAGTCCCTGACACTAAAACTGCGCATAAGTAAATACAATACACGTTGACATTACAACAAGAAGTAGTCCCTGACACTAAAACTGCGCATAAGTAAATACAATACACGTTGACATTACAACAAGAAGTAGTCCCTGACACTAAAACTGCGCATAAGTAAATACAATACACGTTGACGTTACGCCAAAGAAGTAGTCCCTGACACTAAAACTGCGCATAAGTAAATACAATACACGTTGACATTACAACAAGAAGTAGTCCCTGACACTAAAACTGCGCATAAGTAAATACAATACACGTTGACATTACAACAAGAAGTAGTCCCTGACACTAAAACTGCGCATAAGTAAATACAATACACGTTGACATTACGCCAAAGAAGTAGTCCCTGACACTAAAACTGCGCATAAGTAAATACAATACACGTTGACATTACAACAAGAAGTAGTCCCTGACACTAAAACTGCGCATAAGTAAATACAATACACGTTGACATTACAACAAGAAGTAGTCCCTGACACTAAAACTGCGCATAAGTAAATACAATACACGTTGACATTACGCCAAAGAAGTAGTCCCTGACACTAAAACTGCGCATAAGTAAATACAATACACGTTGACATTACAACAAGAAGTAGTCCCTGACACTAAAACTGCGCATAAGTAAATACAATACACGTTGACATTACGCCAAAGAAGTAGTCCCTGACACTAAAACTGCGCAAAAATAAATACAATACACGTTGACATTACGCCAAAGAAGAAGCCTCTAACACTAACACTGAGCAAAAGTAAATACAATACAGGTTGACATTACGCCAAAGAAGTAGTCCCTGACACTAAAACTGCGCATAAGTAAATACAATACACGTTGACATTACAACAAGAAGTAGTCCCTGACACTAAAACTGCGCATAAGTAAATACAATACACGTTGACATTACGCCAAAGAAGTAGTCCCTGACACTAAAACTGCGCATAAGTAAATACAATACACGTTGACATTACAACAAGAAGTAGTCCCTGACACTAAAACTGCGCATAAGTAAATACAATACACGTTGACATTACGCCAAAGAAGTAGTCCCTGACACTAAAACTGCGCAAAAGTAAATACAATACACGTTGACATTACGCCAAAGAAGTAGTCCCTGACACTAAAACTGCGCATAAGTAAATACAATACACGTTGACATTACGCCAAAGAAGAAGCCTCTAACACTAACACTGAGCAAAAGTAAATACAATACAGGTTGACATTACGCCAAAGAAGTAGTCCCTGACACTAAAACTGCGCATAAGTAAATACAATACACGTTGACATTACAACAAGAAGTAGTCCCTGACACTAAAACTGCGCATAAGTAAATACAATACACGTTGACATTACGCCAAAGAAGTAGTCCCTGACACTAAAACTGCGCATAAGTAAATACAATACACGTTGACATTACAACAAGAAGTAGTCCCTGACACTAAAACTGCGCAAAAGTAAATACAATACACGTTGACATTACAACAAGAAGCAGTCCCTAACACTAAAACTGCGCATAAGTAAATACAATACACGTTGACATTACAACAAGAAGTAGTCCCTGACACTAAAACTGCGCAAAAGTAAATACAATACACGTTGACATTACAACAAGAAGTAGTCCCTGACACTAAAACTGCGCATAAGTAAATACAATACACGTTGACATTACAACAAGAAGTAGTCCCTGACACTAAAACTGCGCAAAAGTAAATACAATACACGTTGACATTACAACAAGAAGCAGTCCCTGACACTAAAACTGCGCATAAGTAAATACAATACACGTTGACATTACAACAAGAAGTAGTCCCTGACACTAAAACTGCGCAAAAGTAAATACAATACACGTTGACATTACAACAAGAAGTAGTCCCTGACACTAAAACTGCGCATAAGTAAATACAATACACGTTGACATTACAACAAGAAGCAGTCCCTAACACTAAAACTGCGCATAAGTAAATACAATACACGTTGACATTACAACAAGAAGTAGTCCCTGACACTAAAACTGCGCATAAGTAAATACAATACACGTTGACATTACAACAAGAAGTAGTCCCTGACACTAAAACTGCGCATAAGTAAATACAATACACGTTGACATTACCCCAAAGAAGTAGTCCCTGACACTAAAACTGCGCATAAGTAAATACAATACACGTTGACATTACAACAAGAAGTAGTCCCTGACACTAAAACTGCGCAAAAGTAAATACAATACACGTTGACATTACAACAAGAAGCAGTCCCTAACACTAAAACTGCGCATAAGTAAATACAATACACGTTGACATTACAACAAGAAGTAGTCCCTGACACTAAAACTGCGCATAAGTAAATACAATACACGTTGACATTACAACAAGAAGCAGTCCCTAACACTAAAACTGCGCATAAGTAAATACAATACACGTTGACATTACAACAAGAAGTAGTCCCTGACACTAAAACTGCGCAAAAGTAAATACAATACACGTTGACATTACAACAAGAAGTAGTCCCTGACACTAAAACTGCGCATAAGTAAATACAATACACGTTGACATTACAACAAGAAGTAGTCCCTGACACTAAAACTGCGCAAAAGTAAATACAATACACGTTGACATTACGCCAAAGAAGAAGCAGTCCCTAACACTAACACTGAGCAAAAGTAAACATAACACACGTTGACATTACGCCAAGTAGTCCCTGACACTAAAACTGCGCAAAAGTAAATACAATACACGTTGACATTACAACAAGAAGTAGTCCCTGACACTAAAACTGCGCATAAGTAAATACAATACACGTTGACATTACAACAAGAAGCAGTCCCTAACACTAAAACTGCGCATAAGTAAATACAATACACGTTGACATTACAACAAGAAGTAGTCCCTGACACTAAAACTGCGCATAAGTAAATACAATACACGTTGACATTACAACAAGAAGTAGTCCCTGACACTAAAACTGCGCATAAGTAAATACAATACACGTTGACATTACGCCAAAGAAGTAGTCCCTGACACTAAAACTGCGCATAAGTAAATACAATACACGTTGACATTACAACAAGAAGTAGTCCCTGACACTAAAACTGCGCAAAAGTAAATACAATACACGTTGACATTACAACAAGAAGCAGTCCCTGACACTAAAACTGCGCATAAGTAAATACAATACACGTTGACATTACAACAAGAAGTAGTCCCTGACACTAAAACTGCGCAAAAGTAAATACAATACACGTTGACATTACAACAAGAAGTAGTCCCTGACACTAAAACTGCGCATAAGTAAATACAATACACGTTGACATTACAACAAGAAGCAGTCCCTAACACTAAAACTGCGCATAAGTAAATACAATACACGTTGACATTACAACAAGAAGTAGTCCCTGACACTAAAACTGCGCATAAGTAAATACAATACACGTTGACATTACAACAAGAAGCAGTCCCTAACACTAAAACTGCGCATAAGTAAATACAATACACGTTGACATTACAACAAGAAGTAGTCCCTGACACTAAAACTGCGCATAAGTAAATACAATACACGTTGACATTACAACAAGAAGCAGTCCCTAACACTAAAACTGCGCATAAGTACATGCGGTCTGTCAAGATCAGGAATGTATGTGTTTGGTGCAGGAACAAGGAAATGGAGATAATCCCCTCGGAAATAACACTTTATAAATAGCAGCATACAGTCCACATCAAAGCAAGGAACAGATGGTGTATATCATAACGCTGTCTCCACAGTAGGAGTGTATTCACGGAATCTGAACTCAAAACTGCCCATATCATGCCGTTGTACCTAGTGACATTTGTCCTAAGATGTCAGCAACTTCCATAGCAGAATAAAGACGGGTATTCACGGAATCTGAACTCAAAACTGCCCATATCATGCTGTTGTACCTAGTGACATTTGTACTAAGATGTCAGCAACTACCATAACATTATAAAGACGTATTACTATCATACAGATTGGCTATTGTGCACAGTGGCATCCAAATGCTACGAAATACAGGATTGAATTATGATCAACGGGAGATAACTCACCACATTTTATGGGCTTACACCATCGTAAAATCACTAAGGGTTCTGAACAAGTGCAGAGCAGTTTTTCTTTGTGCTGATCATTTAAACACTTTGCAATGTCAGTGTTACAGGGACGTACATCCTAAAAAACATAAGGTTTCATGTGCCAAATAACAGAGAATGTTAAGATTATCTTGATACAAAAGCAATGTAAGATTACTAAAAGCGGAGCCTGGTCGGAGACACCATGCACTACTGTGGTATCTTTATGTTGTGGCATGTATCCCAGGCTGTGATATGTCTCTCAAAACACAGAAGTCCATCAGTGGGTCCACAACGCTTTATTCGTGGTCTAAATATGCATTTATATACTAGTGCAGCAAAGGTCAGTAAGCATCACAGAGGAGATCGTCAACTCACTTGCCTACCCGCTGTCCGTGGGTCCAGGCTCCTTCCAGCAAGGACTGCTGCATATACTGACAGGCAGCCCTGTATCGTATAACGGTACATAGCCAGCCTGCAGTGTCCACCGCATCATCCATAATACTCAACTGCTTGGCCGACCGGCCACAATATAAAGTTAATTACACACTCCTGGGTGTGGTTGTACAAAGCGATCTTACGTATAAGGTGAACGTAACTCTCATACTTGACATTGACTAGCGCTACATGTTATGTCAACGGCACCCGGACCTGTACATGGCTGTGCCCATCGTTACGATACTCATCTGCTGTTGTTTCAATTCTATTTACAGCACTGTGAAGTGTTAGATATACACCGTCAACTGTACTCAGATAATATACAAACAGGATCCCTGTTAAAACCTCCCATATGTCGCCAAAGCGGCTACCACGCATGGTATCTCAGTGGACTTCAGCACAATAACTCGGTACAACCTCATATAAGCACGGTGCATAGGCGGATCCAGAGGTGGGAGGGCGGTGTGCGTGCGTGCGTGTGCGTGCGTGCGTGCGTGCGTGCGTGTGAGGGGACACTTTTGGTCCTGACATTTTTGTGTTAATCCCCACTTCACTCACACACGAGTGCACGCGCATACACACACACACGCACGCACGCACGCACGCACGCACACACACACACACACGCTCCTTCAGTGTACGGAACTTTGCTAAAGAACAGGAACTTTGTCCACAGGGAACATTTCCCACGGGATTTCTACCCACCTCCTTTTACAGAGGAGGAGCTTTGACCACAATAGCAATATTTTGCCCACAATAACAATTAATTATATAACATTTTATAATATTTTTAAGAGTGAAATACTATGAACACTGACAAAAATATAAATGATATTTTCACTGAGTAGAATATCCCTTTTGCAGACTTACTCGATGTCTCGATCATTTACAAACAATGATGGAAATATAATAAACAGAATATTTTGTTAATGTTGTCAAATAACATGTATATTTCATCGAGTGGTCTGACAAAGATGATATGTTCACAGGTGTGCGCCACTCGTGAACATATCAGCTTTGTCAGACCACTCGATGAAGTATACGCTATTTGATAACATTAACAAAATATCCTCTATATATAAAATAAGGGTGTGTTACTAGTATTTTATTGAAGGACACAAAACAGCATATAATATTGCTCATTGATAGAGTAAAAAATGAATTGCACTTAAACAGTTTTACCTCATTCTAGTATATCTAACCATTTTAGTTCAGTGTAATAGTAGCACCAACAGACCTCAGAAATGCTGGTTGAAAAATAAGGGCAACAATCTGGACGCTGTTAACAGCCATTTCATCTCACCACACCTCGAACTGGCAGCACTGACTCCCCTGATACAAGCCATATCCCGAGACTGTGACTAAACAAATACACTGACTGCGAAATAGTCGAATGTCTGTTGTTGAGAGACCAGTCAGAGCGTCTGTTTCTTCCTCCAGAGTCCATGCTGTTTACGTGTGTGTAATGATCACTCGTATCAAAACGGCGGTATGGTATCTCAATCGGCAAGCATTACAAAACTTTGTTGGCCAGTAGTCAGCGCTCGCGAACACACACCTACGCGCGCACCCGTCCCTCTAATAATTGCCATATGCTGAAATGCGACAGTAAGCATTATCTCAGAAAGCACATTAAGTCTTCAAATCACCTGGTACCACCATCGTCATCACCGCGACTCTACATCACCTGGGGCGGTGGAGTAGCCTAGTGGTTAAAGCTTTCGCTCGTCACGCCGAAGACCCGGGTTCGATTCCCCACATAGGTATAATGTGTGATCCCCATTTTCTGGTGTCCCCCGCCGTGATATTGATGGAATATTGCTAAGAGCGGCGTAAAACCAAACTCACTCACTCACTCTACATCATCTCTAATCAGACAGTGTGTGAACTGACAGCACCGGGATATTATGGCCGCTTCAACCACTTCACTGCCGCTCCCTTGTTACCGTCACACTCAGCAATATTCTAGCACAATGGCGGCGGTCATTACAAAATGATACGATGACGTGTCGACCAGGTTAGTGAGTCTGACCAGCAGATCCCGTTAGTCGCCTTTCAGGCATGGGTCTACATGCGGGATGTCACGGTATACAAACCGGTGTCACACATGACCCCAAAGAACATTGAGAAATCGGAACACTGTTGTTTATACAAATAGGATCCCGTCACACGACTATGTTTCTTCTAGACCTGAGTCATCTCTTCCTCTGCTGTTTCAGAGACACAATTATATCCTCGAATTTGTTTCCTTTATCTACGCACGTTCAGGATATCAGTCGATATGAACATTGCTCGTCTAAGTTTACACATCGCCACATAAATTGATTATTTTTAATGATAACTCGCTTAGAATCACATGGAGCCTGTCCACACATAATAAAGAAGTTGACATCAACAAAAACGCTTTTCGTTAGAATCATATAGTTTTGCTGCCAACATCAGCATTTTTATCAGTTTCGTCATCTGCATCCCGTCGTGAGTTACAAATGACAGGTTCGTGGTAAGCCTGTTATATTCCGGAAGACCTTTCTTTCGTGATGAGCTCGTGATATATTCCGAAAGTACTCGCATTTGTGATCAGCTCGTGATATTCCGGAAGACTTTGTGTGTAATATTAGCTCGTGACATTCCGTAAGAGAAGTAGTCCTCCTACATCAGCGTGGAACAGCCCTCGTGTCGGCCACGAGTCACGAAGGGTTTTACATAGTCTTTAAAAATGACAGTCATGGTGATGGTCAAGTCAATGAAATATACTCATGGAACAAAATAAGGGAACGCATGAAATAGATGTGACTTTTAAGCTTTCAAACAGTAAGAGAAAAGTTCATACAGATGAAAAGGCTTATGTCAAGTGATGAAAATCAATATCGGGTGTGTCCCCATGTCTCTGGAGAACTGCTTGGCATCGTCGTGGCATGCTGCGAATGAGTTTACGGATGGTACCAATCGGAATTCTACGCCATTCTTCCAGGAGAGCCACGAAAAGCTCATCCAAATTGTTGGGTTGAACAGATCTGTCACCAAACATTGCGGCCAAGAACATCCCGAAGATGTTCGATGGGGTTAAGGTCAGGAGTTTAAGCCGGCCATTGCAACACCCGGACACCTGCAGTCCTCAGTCTGCCCCGACAAACATGAGCGATGTGAGGGCGTGCATTGTCATGCTGGAACTCGAACATTCGACCTGCTGCACGAGCAAAGAGGATCACAATCGGGTTCAAGAACTCGTCACGATATCGTACACCTGTTATCCTGCCATCAACACGCACAAGATCTGTGTTGTGGTTAAAGGTAAACCCGCCCCACACCATAACAGAGCCTCCTCCATAATGATCACGCTGTTTGATGGTGCAGGCACTGAGACGTTCCCCAACGCGTCTCCAAACTCGAATTTGACCGTCATTATGGTCTAGTGTGTACCTGCTCTCATCACTAAACACGGTGTTTCTCCATTGACGTACGGTTCTTCCTCCATGGTTCCGTGCCCAGTCTCAAGTGCTTGTGTTGCTCAGTCATGTTGATTCCAACCAATGGACGGCGGCTTTTTAGACCAGCCGATTTAAGACGATTACGCACTGTACGTGAACAAATTCTGACGTTTGTTCTTCGCCTGAATTCCGTATTGATTTTGGAGGAGGATTGGAACCTGTCTTGCAGAGCAATAAGGCGTAGGGTTAGGTCATCCCGTGGAGTGGTTTTCTTTTTCCGTCCCCGACCACGCCTCATTTTGACGTCACCAATCGCTCTACAGAGATTCCAAAGTCTGGATATCACGCTAACGGACTTGTGAAAAGTTGTTGCAACCTGTCGTAGTGAGCTTCCACCATTAACCATGCCAATTGCCTCCCATTTCTGTGCCAAAGTTAAGTTCTGTCACGACATGTTAACAATGTTTTTAATCGTTGTTTGACAGTGCACATAGATGTCACGTGTAAATCTAAGTGCATGTAACTTCAGGAGCATGTAGTGCACGTGCATTGAAGGCAGCATGGTGAGTTTGAGTGAACTGCTCTTCACGAACACGATAATACACGGCGCTGAAGTTAGTAAACAGAAAATTTGAATTGCCCTAAGAAACATGCGTTCCCTTAAATTTTTCCAAGTGTATAATTTATTACTCACTCTAAATAAAGCAAGGACTGTAAAAGCGTGGTTTACAGACTGTTAGGGAACTTAAATTGGTTATTACAGTCAGTGGAGTTACCTAGATTCTGGAAGAGTGGTGGGGGTGGTGGCACACTCTTTACTAGGGGTCTTATCTCTTATCCGTGAAGGTCTCGGTTTAGAATAGGCCCTCACCAACCCATGCTTGCCATAAAAGGCGACTATGCCTGTCGTAAGAGGCAACTAACGGGATCGGGTGGTCAGGCTCGCTGACTTGGTTGACACGTCATCGGTTCCCAAATGCGCAGATCGATGCACATGCTGTTGATCACTGGATTGTCTGGTCCAGACTCGATTATTTACAAACCGCCGCAATATAGCTAGAATACTGCTGAGTAAAAATAAACTCACTCACTCACTCAATATTATCTCTACAATCTTGGCGAGTGTCACAGTCTGTGTGGGTGGTCGTAATTAAAACTCAGTATTAATCGTTGTGCACAAAAGCAAACCTGTATAATTAGATATATGTAATGTGAAATATTACATAACTTACATGATAATAATTTGTATTTCAGATTTAGCATTAAATTCTTAAAACGTAATGCCGGAATATTTTTTAATTTGTTAAATTATCATGTGAAGGGCTTTCATTTTCAATTAAACTCGGCACTGTTAGTTTTTGAGTCGCCTTTTTTCCCAAACGGTAGAGATCGGTGTCGGACATTACCGAACAAGCAGCTATTACCGGACAAAATTCCATGTCCGTATTGTTTACACCATTTGCCGATCGCTACTGTGCAGCAATTGTCATGCGCATGCACTGAAATGGGAACTTCCTCTACCGGAAAAAAAACAAGTGTCTACTCCTTCAATATATTTCAAAAGACGCGGAGGCTAAAACTCACAAAAGACAAGCAACTGGCATCACATCTTTAAACGTTGTGTGTATACTGTCGATGAGATGGCTAGGCCAGCAAGTCTTGATGAAAACGGGATACCCCATTCTAAATATAGCACCTCCATGTCTATTTATGTCCATTACGCAGTACCAAACCATAATGCAAAGCTTCGTTCGTCATATATGGACTGTACAGCCCAATCAACACTAACCCTTCATCATTGACCTCAGCAATTTTCACTGCTCAACGTTTTGCCAACGCCGTTTGTGTCGCTTATTTGTTGATAATAACGTTTTTAATCACTCCATCTGGTCTATAAAGTGTTGAGACAAACACAAAACAAGATAATTGTACCTGTCTCTATTCTCAAGCCGTAGGTGTTATAATCGAACTTGTTCTGTGTAGATCTAAGTGTTTTACTAAAAGTTCTGGTTTTAGATGTGAATTACGTTCCGAAATCTCTCAAATGATACAATATTTTTGAATTCCTCTTTTTATCAAAGTAAGCGGTGCTTGAATCCTCACTTCCTGGTAAACAATGGTGTAGGGTCGAAAAGGAAGTGAATTCAATACTGAAAAGCCATGATCAAAATCAAGTTATTGATCAACTGAAACATAGTCATACAAGTCATTGCAACTTTTTGTATATAATTTCAACTCTAGATTCAAAGTTCCGTTTCTGAAATATCCCCAAATCCCAACAACATATGCAAGGGACATTTATAAAACTCTCCATCACTAGCAGTTACTGACCAGTTCCTTAATGTTTTTACAATTTCCCATTTCTCAGAGTCAGGTATACTAACTAGAGGTGTGTGAGTGAGTGTGTTGCTAACACATACATAAATATACCATAAATTACATGCCTTGACTTGTGCAAAGTAATATTTGTTGAATATTGACAACATGCCAAAAGGATTTTATATACATAAAAACCAACTGATCATAGCAACTAACAGCTCCAGTTATTACAATATGAAGTACCTAACCTGGTATTAAAAGAACAAAGTAATGAAATAGTTTATATTATACATGGTAAAATAATTGTTTCAGTTTCAACGCTTCCTATCACTGCATCTAAGTCTCTTACATCATCATGTAAAAAAAAATACGAGGTAACGGCCCCATTTCACAAACCTCTCGTAAGCCTAAGATCTCATAACTTTTCCCGTAGCATTTCCACCTACCATGTTACAGTATGCCTGGTACAAATGCTACACGAAAAGTTACGAGATCTTAGGCTTATGAGAGTTTTGTGAAACAGGCCCCTGGAAGTCAATATTGAGACATACCTGGAGTGTAATTAAAGCAAGCTAACATGCATTAAAATTATTTCTCACATTAATTTCAGCATTTTCAATATCTGTCCTATGTCAGAAACAATACCATTGTGGACGTTCATTTCTTGCCTATCTGAGGATCATCTCGTGAAGATCCTGCGTAGAATTCATCTTCAGTAGCCCATGCTTGTCATAAGAGGACACATCATCATATCCCAAATGCGCATATCGATGCTCATGCTGTTGATCACTTAATTGTCTGGTCCAGGCCCTCTAATTACAGACCGCCACCATATATTGGAATGTTGCTGAGTGCGGAATAAAACTAAACTCTGATCCCTGATTTTCCTATTAGTAGACAGATATGACAGAATACAAGAAAGGCATAGTTGGAACTGATACACAAAACCACATTTATTATATTTCTAGGTCACAACATCTGCTTCTCATTGTTTCCATGAAAACATTCATTGAGAAGGAAACAACTATGAATAAAGACAAAATTATCTAAGTTTACAAAAGAACATAAATGGCAATTTTATCAAACTGTCTTCAGAGAAAACTGAAATAAATAGTGGAGGAATGTATGTGTGACTTACTGAATGAACTGACCAGAATTAATATTGTACAACTACGTTTTTATTAGCAAGTTTGTTAATTACACTGATGATATACACCTCATACAATAAGGAATTTCTAACATATTGATTATTAAGATGTTTATTAAACTGTTGTAAAGGTTTATTTACTCTTCATTGAAAATAATTTAGTTGTAAATTCCAATGATGCTACACCCAGTCACTTCTCCCACTTCCAGGGTTCAATTTTTTATTTTTATAAAAAGCAACTTGCCATAGGGTAAGTAACTTGTCCGAACTAAATTTCCAATTGCCTTGATTTTTAGGACATAATCAAGATGATTTAATTATGAAAGAAAAACTCCACATGGAACTTATGTTAATGTTTTCTGGACTATATAAACAGCAAAGAAAGATAACTCTACTTTATTATCATTGCAAAATTTATCATCTACATTTTGAGCAGGTATGATATGAAATTCACCTTTATTTCCAGTCTGAAATTGGAAGCGGAAATTATCCAGTAACCCTGGTGACCCAAAGACAAGTAAGTTACCATTATCTGATTGCCCAAAATGAAAAGTGACTTGTGTCAGGCATTGGGCAATGGGATTTTTAAACCACTACTGCACCAGTTTTCAAGACTTCTACATGTCAAACCATACAGAATAAAAACCTTTTTTACCCAGAAGAGTGTGACTGTCCTCCATTTACATAAACATCATTCTGTACATGCACAATAATCCTAAATTTCACAATAATCCTAAATGCTAAGGCCAACACCAAAACTGAGGGAACAAGGAAGGTGTTGCATATGGTACTGTACATTTCTGCCAAGTTAGGGAAACCCATTATTTGATTCCAACGCTCATATACATCTGAGCAAATGCATTTTGAACCTTCTTGCTTCACAATGCACCAAATGGAGCAAACTTTTGTTTCATGTTTTACACTGTGGTACAAATTTGCTGAAAGTACACAGATTAAGCTACTACTTGTTCACTAAAATGCACATACAGAAATACATCATAAGCCTGCTTAATGGACATATTACAAATATACAAATCGGCAATGCGATTACCACAACTAAAAAGAGTGGAAACAAATGGAACAGCAGAAACAAAACAAAATCAAGTTATTTACCCACAAAGTTCCGACATAAACCATGTCCTAACAGTGCCACAAATGTGCAAAGGAATTCCCAAACATTTATGACATAAATGTCCTAACAGTGCCTTGAATGTGCAAATTAATTCCCCGTTACGACATAAATGTCCTAACAGTGCCTTGAATGTGCAAATTAATTCCCCGTTACGACATAAATGTCCTGACAGTGCCTTGAATGTGCAAAGTAATTCCCCGTTACGACATAAACGTCCTGACAGTGCCACGAATGTTGGCTCTGCAAATTGGGCACTTCCGCAGGGCCGGTGCACAGGTCGCACAACAAACAAGATGGCCACATGGTAGAAAAACAACGTTCACTTCGTCCTCCATGCAAATTTTGCACTGTCGCTGTTCTTTCAGTTGTCTGTTTTCTTCTATCAAGGACTGGGAATCTGCAATCAAACATTACACTTAAATACATCATGAATGTACATGTGCAAATGAATATGATATTGTGATGTGCACCGGGGAAAGCCACATTTGACAAAATACCTATTGCCACTAAAGTCCTCCTTCAAATACAAACCTCATAACAGCGAAAGCCACATTTCAAATACAAACCTCATTGCAGTGAAAGCCACATTTCAAATACCAAACTCATTGCAAAGAACGGTAGCTCTAAAGTATTGATTACACAAAGTATTATTGTTGCAAAATGTAACAGCTATATTATGAGAAAATATGAAATGAAATCAAAGTTTATTTGCAGTTTGAAACCATAAGTGGAAATTATCTAGTGGTCCATGGACAAGTCAGATACCATTATTTGACTGCCCAAATTGAAAACTGACTCGTCTCAGGCATCGGGCAATGGGATTTTTTAACCCCTGTACAACTATGTGTTATTCCAGTACACAAAGAGGTCAGGTAAAATGGGGTTTAACCTCCAGACCTGGGAAGCAGTCTTACTACGGAAAAGTAAAACCTGGGAAGATGTCTTACTAATGAAAAGTAATACGTGTCCCTAGAAAAAGAGATCTAACATATAGTGAGAAGCACACTTCAGTTGTGCACCACATATCCAGTGGATAATGTCCAGCAGATTGGCCTGTGAAGGTCCGGGGTAGAATAGGCCTTCAGCAACCCATGCTTGCCATAAAAGGCAACTATGCTTGTCGTAAGAGGCGACTAACGGGATCGGGTGGTCAGGCTTGCTGACTTGGTTGACACATCACTGGTTCCCAATTGCGCAGATTGATGCTCATGTTGTTGATCACTGGATTGTCTGGTCCATACTCAATCAGTTACAGACCGCTGCCATATAGCGAGAATATTGCTGATTGCGGCGTAAAACTCAACTCACTCGCTCAATCCAGCAGCCTGTTTGATGGATGACATCATCAAAGGTCTGTCCCGTTCAAAGAAGGGCGGTAACCAAGCTCATCCCTACCATGTGAAAGCAGATGTGACTCTACAGATGTAACTCTACAGATGTAACTCTACAGATGTAACTCTACAGAAGTACCGATACAGATGTAACTCTACAGATGAAACTCTACAGATCTTGATAAGTTTCTTTACTAAGGGGCAAAGCAAAGCCAACTTGAGTCAGTACCACAGTGAGTGTAGAATAAAACGGGCTCCAAAGCCACATGCGGAAGGGCAGAAGTTATGTGACAGTGGCAGTAAGGATGTAAAATCTGTATCTTCACAAATGGTCTGATGGAATTTGACTTTCTGTTCTCAAATCAGGAAGATACAGATACTCCATGTGGAAGATTGCCTCATCCCTAACATCTGTGTTCTGTTGGTACACAATGGACCATATCCATGAAGATCTGTGTTAGAATTAGCCTTCTGTGTTGACCACTCTTCTCCAGAATCTATTATTCACAAACCACAGTCATATAGCTTGAATACTGCTGAATGCAACATTAAACGACAAATCAACCAACTAGCAATCAAAGTCGTCTTCCTGACAGGTTGTCACTGATGGGAAACACATTAATTTATCAGTTATTTTGGTGTAATAACATATTTTTTTTACTGACTGACCTCTATTTGAACTGTTAAATTTATCTTTCACTGCTTTGAATGATTAAACCCAGTTAATTATGTAATGAAATGTACTTAAAACTGAGACAGACATCTAAATAAAAAACAAAAGGACCTGTAAGTACCTAGAGAATAATGGTGAAAAACCCTTATTGTTTCGAACGCTTTATTTCACAGAATGTCCCCATGGGTTTTCTGAACGAGTGAGTTCAGTTTTACGCTGCACTCCACATATTCCAGCGACATGTAGGCAGTTTGTAAAAACTTGAGTCTAGATCAAACACGTCAGTGATCAATGCCTGAGCATTGATATAGGCAACTGGAATATGATCACACGAATCAGACCACGCATCAGCGAATCTGACCACCTGATCCCGTTAGTCTCCTCTTACAACAAGCATTGGTTACTGAAGACGATTCACGGCACCAATTGTTACCACAAGAGAAAAAGTGGTTATACTGGTTTGGGTAACCCCACGCCACCCCCAATCCTCAACAGGTGGTCTTGCTGTTGCCATACTAGGACCGTTAGGGAGGTATAGACAATATAGCATCTGCATGGTTTGAAAACAGGCTCCATGCTTCCTTAATATTGGATCCACATCTAGCATTACTCAATTCAGGGGTAACTGCTGGTCTAATGCAATCACATTTACGGTGAACATTTTTAACGAATAAGCTAAAACACTCTAGTTTGCTATTTGTTATTGGCACTGATGGTAAGAATAAATTTGTTGAGAAAAATTATCTTACCCTCATCGCTGGAGTCATCATCATTCATTGCTTTTCCACATGAGTCATCACCTTTCTCACCTGCAACAGAACACGTAGGTGTAAACATTTCCAAAATCTCAACACCCTAGTGAGACTCACACTGAATTGTTTCATACTCTAACACTTAATACTCAACTACGTAAGTGTTTCCAGGTATCATCTTCTTCATCATTTCCAGTGAATGAGTGAGCTGGGTTTTACAATGCTTTTAATAATATTACATTGTGCTTGCCCGGACACAGAACACGTGTGTATTTGACCTACAAATTATCTCAAATACGCAGTTAACTCTTTTGGAACTCATTGTTGACGAATGCTACCAGGCCCATAGTTCCGATAATCTAAACTTGTAATATGCTGTTGTTAAAAAATATTAAAAATACTCAGTTTAATGTTTAAATGCTTATGCTTATGTTTTTTGTCACTATTAAACAATTAACTTTGATGTCTTGATTAAAGTTCCAAACTGAAGTTGACTCCAAAAAACATGTCCATGACTCCCTCAAATGACATCAGGGAGTCATGGTGACTTCTAAATTTTTATGCCTAGGGTAAACACTGTTCCACCAATATCATGGCAACAGACCCCACAAATGAACATCACACACTGTACTCATGTGGAGAATCAAACACAGGATAAGCAAACACTTTAACCACTAGGCTACCTCACTGCCTCTTCATCATTTCCAGACCACCCTTGACAAGGAACTATAGCACCATGTATATCCAGGACCATTCCTTGATGTAATACAAGCCAACTATCACTACATGCCAGGTTAACGTCATTAGCAACATGGACACATTTATATTCTCATAACTTCTGTGTTAAGGGCATCATAATGTTAGTGAAAAACATCACAGCAGGATATATTTAAAAGATCAAGTACCTTTGCACGTAAATTGAGTTATAACCATTTTGAGGTGAATATTACATTCAATTAAGTAACACGTCATATGGATTTTTAAACCATTACCAAATAAACATCCAAAATCAAGTGACAAAACAGATGCTTCCGAATATAACATAATTAACCCTTATAAAAAATTTGGCCTCCAATATAAGTATTTCAAGAATATTCCAATGGGCAAAATATAATTCAAACATGATTCGACCTGGGCTGAATTCACACAGATACTGAAGTAGGTAAAAGCAACCTACCACTGATGTCAAATGATCATTACTGATATAATACCTAAATCTTAAATGCACATAACCGCTACAGGCATAGCAACACAATACAGGGCTTGATTTAAGTGATGTTCACCTATTTGCATCAGGTGCAACCTAAGATAAAGACCTAGCTGCACCAGCCAAATCCCAATTGCAATACAGTGTACGTAAACATCAGAGGTTTAGGAGCGCAAAAACATATTTCTGCAATGAAGTACCCATGAAACCATAGCAACACAGGGACACAGCTGTAAAAAAAAAGTGTAAACTTACAAGAGGTGTCATTGCTGAGACGTGTCTATGAAGAGCAATGTTTCGGTGTCAGATTTTCTCCTCCAAGTACAAGAGGTGTAATTTGTGATAATTCTTGACAAGTTATAAATATCAAAATATACCTGCACATCTCCTCCCCTTTAGATATGAAGGTCATCCCGAAATTTGAAAACAATCCATTCAAGTGAATCTGCTGATTGGTTGAACAATGATTAAAAAATGTGTAAATTGATGCAACTTTCTCAAAAATCTGATAATCACAACCAAACTTTGCATGTCTCCAGAAAGTCTCATGTAGATCCGGGTTAGAATTGGTCTTCAGTAACCCAGTAAGTATTGAGAGGCGACTAATGGGGTCGGGTGGTCAGACTCGCTGACTTGGTTGATTGCATAGATTGAGGTTCATGATGCTGATCAGTGGACTGGTCCAGTCTGGTCCAGACTCAGTTATTTACAGACTGATGATAAATAGCTGGAATGTTGCTGAGCAAAACTAAACTCACTCACTCACTCACTCCTTCAGACAAAGACGACTTAGATGGCTGAACTAAAATGTCTTCGAGCACACTGTCGGAAAGACAGAATTACTTGGTATTTAGGCCAGGGGTATAAAACATAAGGTAACTGTAGACAAGAGTCATCAGAAGATGACATATTCTCCCAGCCCCCACATATTTGAAATGACAAATCATCTGACAGTTCCTTATTTTTTTTTTAGGCCAAGTCTGAATTGTTTCCATGGAAAAATGTAAATGCCATTTATCTGTAATAAAAAAACGTCACCATTTCAAGATCAGTCTCATATATCTGCCAAGATCTTTTGAAAGATATGAAATGGTTTTCGAGTTGTGCTCTGGAAATGAAGTCAGCAACATGTTCATGGAATTGAGAAAATAACACATCATAAAAAACTGTAAATAGCAAAAGGCACCACTTTGGGGTCTGCCACACATATCTACCAAGCAACACTGACAGATATTAAGAAGTTTTTGAGTTCTGCTCCGGAAAAAGAACACACCTGTCACTTTTGAGACGATGTCCGAAACGTTTCCATGGAAACCGAGAAAATAATAAATCACAAAAACCTGTATATAGCAAAAGGCACCAGTTTAGGTTCTGATTGATATATCTACCATGTTTTGCTGCAAAATATTGAACGGTTTTTGAGTTCTGCTCCGGAAACAAAGCTCACCCCACCATAAGACTAACACCAAAATGTTCCATGGAAAAACAACAAAAATATAAATGCCAAAAATCTGTAAATAGCAAAAGGCAGTACCATAGGCTGAGATTGCTATATGTATCAAGTTTGGTCTAAAAATATCGAACGGTTTCTGAGTTATGCGCTGGAAACTAAATGATTACGGACGGACAGACAAGACGTCGACTATATCCCCGCATTACATGCCGCGGGGATAAGAAGGTATTTAGTGAATAGAACAAGTGTAAGAATGAATGACATGAAAAGAAGTCAAGAGGAAGACTTCTGATGTTGGTTTTACAATATTTCACTGACCCTCAAGAAATCGTAATACAGTAAACAATCTTGTTTTACAGCTTTGACCTTGAAGGTAATCTCAACCTTTGCAAAAGGTTCTTCAGGGCAAGCACCAGCTATATATATACATATATAAATACATGGTTTAATATTCCTGATATATGCATCTGGGTTGATACTGATATGACCATTCTCTTCATAAAAACATTGGGCAGTGAGATAGGCAAGTGGTTAAAGAATTTGCTAGTCACACCATGGGCCTGGGTTTGTTTCCCCTACTGGGTCCAATGTGTGAAGTCTATTTCTGGTTTCTCCTGCTCCCTGCTGCTGTCATTCACTCACACATGAAAACACATCATGAATCAAAGCTTAATGTCAAATGAATAACCGTGCACCACTGACCTATGGCATCTTCACCGGCATCATGAACACTCTGGCTAGAAGATTCCACAGTTGCTTTGGTTGTTTGCGAAGCAGACTGATCCTCATTGGGCAGCTGGAAGATGGATTCCATCAGAGCTTCGACTGAGGCAAAGTCATCACCTGTAGGTGGAGAGTCTGGACTGTAAGCTACATTCGCTTCTCAGACTTTAAGGATGCATCCAACTATTGATGGACTGCAACTGTTGTGTATCTGACAGGAATTAATCAATGGCAGAACGAAAAACTAACAATGCAACTGTCACTGTCAGCAGTTTTAGTAATTGACTCACATCGAAAAATGTGCAGTGCTAATACAGGCTGTACCAGATTTGTTCACTTGATTTAGAGTTATCCATTACTTGTTACCTGTTAACTTGATCTGGGATTCAAGTTTCCTGTCAGAGACTAAAAATACTTCAATTTGTTTCTATTCCATACATGCATTTGGAAAATGACTTCAGATGAGACAATTGAAGGAGAGATAAACACTATCGCAGCATGGGAACACAGTCGGAACATATCTGTAGGAGTCAGGTAAGCATGTTGATGACACTGATAAACAATAATGGAAAAACAGACAAGGACATTCTCAATGATGGCAAATACTAAACACTGAACTAAAGTGTTGAATGAAACTATCTTTTGACGGATTGCCGACTGACGTACAATATGCTATGTGGGTGTATAATCGTATTTATGATAAAAAATACAAAATACCCCAAAATACAGCAGGTAGACAGATCTGCATTCATGATCACCTTCAATCATCTGTAACTAACTACAAGCATGGACATTAATGTTGACTAACACAGTGGGGACAGAACTGAGTATATTCCACTTTGTGGTCACAGACATTGTAATGTTAAGGGCATCGGTGTTCCAGACGCGTCACTTCAGGAGTAACCTTCCCTTTCATATGCTAATGTGGATGACATCACAGGCTGGGTACCCACCATACGTCATGTCACCTGAGATTTTCTTGGACTGCTGATTAAAAACCGGTCAAAGCAACTAACTCTCAGTTGTCACTAACAAAACACACATTACCTGTCTCCTGCAGTCTGTTCTGTATGGCTTTGGCCACTCTGTCTCGGGGAATGTCCATCCTCAGAACGGTCTGTACCATAGGGCTGTCCATCCGGGCTGACAACTCTCGCGGGTCTAACGTGCGCACAGCGTTTTTGTTTGTAGCAGTGATGCTTGCTGCTTGAAAAATTATTTTTCCATGAAGCATAATAGTAAATTACATTGGCATGCATAACTTTACAACACAGAGTCCAAAGGAACTAAGGCTGACACAACTGAGAAGATACAGTCAAAACCAATTCAACAATATATCTAAAGGGTGTGTTAAGAACTGGCTAAAGATTCACCATTAGGGGCAAAAGCTTTCATTGCATATATTGATGTCTTGAATATACCTGGCTTCCTCTTACATTCACACAATGTTAAAAGTCATGTAGTTTGGGTATGGCAAAAGTGCACAGTTTGTTCAACTCAAAATGTCAAAGGACCCTTCTTTGACATGATGTAAATGTATGTACGTCTGCTTTGCCTCAATGACCAAAGCAATGGCTGCTATTGCTCTTACCAGTGAGAATCATTTTATGCCACTTTTCAATATTCTAGCGATAACCTTTACACATGCCTATGTGGGGAATGGAACCTGTGTTTTCTGTGTGACGAATGAATGCTCTAACTACTAGGGTACAAAAATGCCTCTTGTTCTTTTAAAATGATCTGAAAACCAACTCTAAACCTTAGTGACCAAAATATATATCAAAATCTGCCTATGATTTTCTCCAGACATATGCCTTCGAATGATACAACTACAAATGCAGTGTTCATCATCAGAACTTGTATATAAATGTACCTACCATCAGGTGCCTGTTCTGATGTGAACGGCATGCTGTTGTCAGATGTACATGTTGCCAGCTACAAGAAATATTGATAGGAATTAAAGCAGGTATAAGAATCTTATATCAATGCAGAGACAAAATTAGGTCTAAAGCACATAACAATTGAATCTATCTATTGTTTTTTATACTACTTTCTTTCCTCAAGTACACAACCAAAAGGAATGGTGGGGAGTAACAATCCTGCTACAAAAGATAAAGATAAACCCAAAAACATCACGCATATCTCCCTAAGATCCTAAGATTACTAAGACACAATATATTCAGTGGCGCTCAAAGAATATAAACCTCAGTGCAACAAAAGATCAAACCTAGCTTAAGGTAGTTTTCAATAAACAAGACATACTTCAACATAATTCCAACTTTGTTGATAAAAATCAAATATGACAACATTATGAATATATTATTTGTGACTGTCAATCAGAAAATGTGTTATTGTAGTACTCTCTCAACTAGGTACCTGACATCCATCAAGTGCTGTCTGGATGAAGCTCTCGCCCTTGACCTGACGCACATATGGACAGCGAGGAAACCATCGAGCATGTTCAGCCCATGGGTCATCGCCTCGTTCCCAGGTGCGCAAACCACCATCACAGAAGAAGCATTTTACACTGTCTCCAAAACCTGCAATGGAACAAATAAAACTATCATTAGAAGATGAACATGATGACAAATTATGACACCTACAAACTTAAACTAACTAGCTGTATATTAATATTATTTTTCAATACAAAGGAACTTCATCTGGATCGAAAATAAGATACGCCCATGATTCTGTGATGTCGGTGACAATCACTTATAAAAATAAACATAATGAAGTGGTGATTAAAACAATCATCTAACAAATTAACAACCTATAAATAAGTTACATTATGCTACTCCATCACACAAGCATGTCCATTATTGAAAATCAAATAGAAAGAAAACCTTGTTTGAATTCTCAACATGCTCCAGAACTGATTCCAAGATTTTCTTCAGTTCCTTCACTACTGTATGTTTACAAACCATCTGAAAAGCATGAGGTGAGGTCGGTTGATGTCAAACTGTATTTAACTTCTTGTTCCAAAATTATCACTTCTGAAGCAATGTGTATGCACCACTAAATGTGGCTTGTTGTAACAGTGTTGATACTATTTTTGTATCAGAAGCCCAGACCATTCAGATACTTCTACTCTTATCACAGACACCTCAGATTCTGAGAAGATTGGACCTTGCTATATTCCCTTACTGCCAAGTGCAAAAAGGTACCCAGATGTTGGTACCATCTTCAATGTTGTCTGGTCCACTTAGGTCAGAGGGAGGTGGCACTGACCATCAACTGTCCGGACGGAGGTTCTAATCCAAATACCACAGAGGTTGTCTCACAAGAAAGTCTGACATTTTCGTAAGTTCTATGAGTATGTAAACTTGTTGTACAGTCCCAAATACGATTTGAAATGTTGACAAATATATCTCTTTCAGTAGATGACTTTGTTTCGATGGTGGATGCAGCTTACAAAATTTCACAAAGTCTATTGATTCAAATGATACTTTTTTATTGATAGGCTTGCCAAGAACAATGACATCTCCTAAGTTTCCGATTGCCTCAAATATTCCACAGATGAAAATCAGTTGGAATTACCAACAGTAATAATAATAGCAATATATACTCACCGGCATAAAAGAAGCCAGCCTTTGCCAGCATCTGGGGAGTCTGTTCCTTTCCACTGGGCCAGTTTTGGAAGGAGCTGACTCGGGAAGCTTCCACGGCATACTGTGGATGTCTGGGACGATCAGTGACAATCCCCAAGCTGGCATCACTGACAACAGCAGCTGGCTGGGTCACATTCATGAACTCAGATGATCTATTGGCAGATATAATAGCTATAGGGTCAGGGACATTTCCAACATTCAAACCCATGACAAAGGGGCACATAGGAAAGTGTCTCCGATGTTCTTCCATTGGGACATCGTCCTCATCCCAGTTGCGAAGTATTCCTCTGCAGAACACGCACTGTACACGATCAACGGTCCCTGTAAAGTAAAATCCAGCTCGGGCCAGATCGCGAGGGTCTGGTGTGTTTTGTCTTGGCCAGTTGGTATCAAAGCTGGAGAAACGGTTGGCTTCCTGTTTCATGGGTGCGAATTCCTCTCTGGTCGGAGTAGCTTCAGAATCATGTCCGAGTCCAAGTCCTCCAGCCGTCCCAATAGCCTGGCGACTAGTTTCTGCTGAACCAGAGTCTGTAGCCACAACTGGGAAGTTTGTCTGAGTTGATGTTGTCTGATTTTGCCTGAAGGTGGCGCTGGAAAAATCTGGATTGTCTTGGTGCCGGTTTGAGACGCTGATGCTACTAGCTGGCAAGTCAGAGGCACAGTATTGTCTGTGCAAGGAATCCTGTATTTCCTGGTACTCAGGTGGTTGTGGAACGAAGAAAGGGATATTCACATCAGTTGGATTTTGAAAAAAGGAACATGACGGGTTCAGTTCTCTGTGAACCAACATTGGGTTCATGTTCCTGTTCCAACCGCCTTTCACAATGTCACAAGAATAGCATTTAACAACATCTTCATGTCCAGTGTAAAAAAATCCTGCCTTTGCTAACCAAATAGGACTAGCATGATCAAGCAACATCCACTGTGCAAATGTTTTGAGACGAAGTGCTTCAAACTTCATCTCTTCCACACTGCTCATTGGTTCACCAGACACAAATTGCCTGAAAAACAAATTCTCGAGTGAATACATATTTTGTCTGTTGCCTACAAATATTAACAAGGGGCAGATGTAGTAGAACCAGACAACTGTTTGATATACAGTATGCTTGAGATCTGTTTCCTTTATATTCCTTTCCAAAATATCCCTTTCCTTGGAAATCCCTTTCCGTGAATTTTGTTCCAGTAGTTTGTTCCTTTCCTGCTGAATCTCTTCCTGGGGAATCCTTTCCTGTTGAATCTCTACCTGAAGAATCCTTTCCCGCTGAATCTCTACCTGAAGAATCCTTTCCTGCCGAATCTCTACCTGAAGAATCCTTTCCTGCTGAAAATTTCGCTGAGGAATCCTTTCCTGATGAATCTGTAGCTGACCAATTCTTTCATGTTCAAGCTGTTCTTTGGTGCTAAGATATATATTCTTCTGATCAGTACAGATTTGGGGAGTCTCTGGTACCGTAGAAGACTTCTTAGACAAATATTTTTCTAAATGGAGTGACTCTTCTCTTAATTCTTTTCCCGATGTAATGTGTGTGCTGGTATTAGTCGATTCTCTTACAAGTTTCTCTTGTGTTCCTGCCTCAGATGGTGTATTTTCATCAAGATATTTCACTGCCATGCCAACATTTTACTCTCAACCTTCACATTATTCTCTGTCTTCTCTACTGCCATGTGACAGATCTGAAACCAACACAAGCTAGAAATAGTGAGCATGTTTCATTATTATGTTAGCAATATTCCAGCTATATGGTGAAGGTCTTTAAATAATCATGTCTGGACCAGACAATCCATTGATCAACAACATGAGCATTGATCTGAGCATTTAGGAACTGATGACATGTGTCAACCATGTCGGCAAGTCTGACCACCTGTTAGTCGCCTCTTATGACAAGCGCAGTCCCCTTTTGTGGCAAGCAGGAGGTGCTGAAGACCTATTCTATCCTGGATCTTCACTGGCACGTTAGAAATAGAGGCACAATATGTGTTTCTGAGCAATGTATGACCAGTTCAGAAGTCTCAATATTATGTGGGTGTCACAAGAGTTTTACCACCCATACCTGATAGGGTATGGTTACTACAGATATATACCAGAGGTATGTGACTACACAGAAATGCACCCTAGCCAAAATCACAATACAGAAACGTACTCGAGTCAAAATAAGAATACAGAAACGTCTCCTAGCTCAAACACACAAAAAAACAGTAAGTTGAGATAGATAGATAGATAGATAGATAGATAGATAGATAGATAGATAGATAGATAGATAGATAGATATTACACTAGCGTGTCATCTCGCTTTAACATTTTGCGAGTGAGATTTTGTACATCGTTTTACAGGAGTTTCGTATATCATGACACACTTGCTTGAGTGTAATAATTTCTTCTGCGTTATCCACTTTATTGATTTACATTTATGCAGTAAAACATCGTAAGCAATATTGTGAAGGTCCACCTCATCAGTTCACCAAATGTGCAATGTGCACTTGACTTGTATCTACTGGCAAGGACCCAGTTTAACAGTTACTGCCAACACCTGACTGTAGCGCTTGTAAAGACAGTTTGACTTGTATTTCCGTAGTATGTCACACATTGACACGTCACAAAAAGTGATAGCCTACGAGAGATAAAATCAAACTGTCTATGCAAACTAACTGGTACGCAGCGATAACTGGTTGCTTGCCAGTGGTTAGGTTTCACCATTTTAATGAATGAATTAATGAACGCATGAATAATTGAATGAATGAATGAATTTAAGAAGAGATACTGGCGTAAGTCTTTCCGTCGGTTTACGCTTGAAGACCTGAAAAAGAATCAACATTCGGAAATATCAGTATTCCCGTACAGAACAGATATCGACGAAGCAATGTACCAGTAGGTATGCGTGTAGAAGTGTGCTGTCACGTTGTGGAACAGCCATACTAGCCGTAAAATGGCCCATTGATGAGTGCTAGGTATCGATCTAGCTTTCCTACCTGTGGCAACAAATATGTGTTAGCCATACTTAAAAACACAACTGCATCATTCCGCTGACACCCACGTTTTCACTGTCATGCGGCCATCTTTGTTTCGATCGACCACGTGATCACATCTGTTTGTTTTCTGAGAAGTGAGTGAGTTATAATTTAAAGTCATATCGGCAGTATTTCAGGCACATTACTCCTTTTCAAGATCTAAACACACGATGAATACATTTTGATAACATAACCCTGCCAACGAAGTACAGTTACAAAACCCACAAGGTTCATCACAGAAAAAGAATTAAAAACTAGCATTTATTTCCAAAACTAGCATTTATTTTTGTCAGAACAATACATGATCGTAGAGACATATAATACACCCAAAACTGCTTAACAGACCTGTTTCTTAATGTATCAAAGCACATCAACAGAGAACTTTGTTACACTTCCCCTGATTTCAATACACAGTAGGTAAAACTTATCTTCCGAGCATACTTTGTTCTGGCTTGTCATGTTCTTGCCAAAATGGAACCACATGCGTGTGCCTTATACTAAGTATGGACATGATGCAACTCTAGACACTACCAAGTTAGGGGAGATAACTTATGCTCACATGCTCATATAGTACTGGACCTTGGAGGCCACTATAAATACGATTATCTGGAAAAAACATGATGTGTGGGTTGTCACTGTTTTACCCCTACTCTTTCATTTCTCACAAATAATTTATTTATTAACAGTTAGTGTTAACAGTGGTTTACGTTTTGCTCTAGTGGTTTACCTTTTATACAATGAGATCAGAGAGAGAGAGAGAGAGAGAGAGAGAGAGAGTATGTGCACGTGTGTGCGTACGTGTGTTACAAAAAGGCTGTACTTACCATTTAGCACGACTTACTTTATTACCAAGTAGCGCCCGAAAAGGTGACTATCTACTTAAATGTAGTTTCAAAGTGCGCACAATGGTGATGCAGATCTATTTATATCGAACGAGTCTCGCTTACGGCAAAACGAAATCATGAATAATTATAATATTGGTGACTACGTATGAAACATCGGGAGACCCCAAGGCATTCGCGAAGAACTCGTCTTAGCCCTGGAATATTTACGCTGAAAGGGGTGCATGAACGGTGGCACATTTATTTGGGCGGGCCATTTGATCTATTTATAGCAGGAGGGAATTTCCCAACACGTCGTAAAAGCGATTCCTCTGTGTCAGTCTGATACGCGTCTGTTTTGTTTTTATTTTTGTTTTCGAAACGTATTAACGAGTGAAAGCTCGCGTAAGTTGTAAGATAAATGGTATCTAACATACACGAGTGCAGTAATCAGTTTCTTACATTCCACAAAATGGCACTTTCATATTTTTGTCACACATGACTAAGCATAACATAATTTGTATGGATGAGTGATGTCCATGGGCTGATCCTGTAGTGTGTGTGCGTGTGTGCGTGCTCGCGCACCAGCTTTTTGTACTAAAATTTTGTTATATGACCATTGAAACTCGGGTGAAAATGAAGTGTGCGCACGCACGGACGCACACAGTATGGCCTTGGAGCTGCATTGGAAACACAAATTTTGACCCTCCTCCCGTGTACAGACAGCTGAAGACACCAACCCGGTAATATACCAAATGTCAGCAACCTCTCCACAAAGTAAGCATAAGTTATCGTGTTATGACCAGATATTTAATATGTGGTCAGTTTTAATAACTGGATGGATGCACTTTAAAAAAAAAATATCTGAAATCACGTAATATTATGTCGCATGCCTCCATCAGATCTGAAGTTTATTTGCATACCCGCTCAGAGAGCGACAGAGTTATTTAGTGTAATATGTAATATGTAATATGTAACTTTACACGCCAAACTGAAATCCTTCCAGACGGACACGAGTCACTATTCGGCATGTTCCCGCAGTAAGACAAGCTGGGTTACGAATGTAGCGGTTTGTTCCCAATGCGCCAACATCCCAATGTGCCTAAATCCCAGTTTGCATACAAAAGTTGTGTAGACACTTTGGGAACTGAAAATACGTACCAGGATATCTGGATAGAAGTGGTGGAGTCTGGACCAGATGGTGAGGAGGTGCAAACATTCAACGATTACATGACAAGTACGTGGTTAGATTACGACACCCGCTTCCCTGTCAGAACGTGGAACCAGGTCGGCAACACTGGAGCAAGGACCAACAACAACTTGGACGATTTCTACAACGGTTTGAAGAAAAGAGTCAGGAAAGCCTATCCTAACATATACGAACTTATCAGAGAGGATGGAGTCTGAACAGCGCATCTTCAGGAGACAAATGGAACACGGCGTCCCGAATCTACAAAGACTTGGACTACAAAATACAACCACTGAAAGACCAATTGTCAACTGTCAGATAATACACAACTGCAGTTTATTGACGCTGTGGGACATCTGGAAAAACTTCAGTAACTTTGAACACTTATTGATCTTTGTGATTATGGGACTTTGGGACCACATGGAATAGGCTTCAGTTTTATAAATATTATTATTCATGTAATGAATTATTATTTTTTAAAAAAGACATTTTGCATCAACGTATTTGTGCACATCAACATACATTTGCCAGATCACATTTACTTGCCATTATTATAAATAGAAACAATAATACATATGCATACATATGATAACAACGCTGGAAGAACAGCGTCCAGTACCATACACCAAAACTGAGGACTTTAAAACTGTTTAAGACTGAATGGGACACTGGGGGTTCCACACGACGTTCAAGACACCAGCAAATATATTTGCTTCCTTGAGATGTGGTACCCTAAATCTTGAGATAGACACGGACCTGCAAACACTACACATACTAGGTTGAGGACGAAACACACTTCCTTTCACACTGCCCCTTTTATGACGATATCCGTAGTTTCTATTTTAATGATATTTTCTATAACACTCCTGTAGATACTACCATGTTAAATAACAATTGTAGTTTACCACTTTTAGGAAGCATGTGATTCTAAATGGTTATGCGTAGGAAATTAATTTATGTATAATTTCACAATAGACACAACATTTTAGCTTTAATTGTATATTTCATCATTTATATTCCTTATATTTATATTTTTGTGCCGTTGTTTATAATGATATGAAACATTTGGTTTGGTTTAAACGTATTTATTCATGTGATCATAATGGGATGTATGTAACATGTAATCTCTCTTCATATAGTGAGAAAGTACACTAAATTGTAAGATATAGGCTGCGTTTTAACTCTTGATCTACAAATGGTGAGACATTACTCAAGAATATTGTATTGTATTGTATTGTATTGTATTGTATTGTATTGTATTGGATTGCACTGCATTGCATTGCATTGCATTGCATTGCATTGCATTGCACTGCACTACATTAGTGTACTCATTGAGTCTTTCTTATGGGAGGTCTGTCTTTTGGGAGAGAATCCTAGTAGGTAATACATTTGTTCTGTGATCTGTGACCTTATGTGTATTGGGGTGTGTAACAACTGTCATGTGTATCAAATGGAAGCATACCATGGGTTCCTTTGTTTTGGTAGCATTTACTAGCAGGTACTTGTCGTCACATCAGTGTACAAACTCCATTACGTCGTTTCCACAAAGAGATTGTGCCATTTTATCAGACATGATATATTGACATACTTTGTTCTTTACTTACAACTTTTGCTTCAGTATGAATTGATATTCATGAATAAAATCTTATTGGAACATTTGATTACGAAATGCAAATGCAGTAATTACACAACCGCCTCTTTCGCCTTACACAGCAATATTACCAAGCGTGAGATCAGTTCAAACATACATCGACATGTTTCTGATGAAAAAGTAAACTTTCTCTTTTTTAAGAATTAGTTAGGAGTATTATTACTTGGAGTCAGGGGATCAGACACGCTGCTTTGGTTGACACATGCCATCGTATATTAATTACGAATATTGATATTCATGCTGTTAACATTAGAGGACGTAATGTGTACGCCAGACGGTCTCCCGTTACGTGGACAAGTGACTACCTGAGAGGGGGTCACTCGTATGCGTGACTGCCTGATCACAGAGAAATTCTGCATGTCACACAAAAACGCGTCTAAAAGTGTTTTTTATGAAAACAATTAAACAAAATTTGCTACAGTTGTTGACTGATGGTCAAGTTATTGGATTGGAAATTAAATTGTCAAAAAATGACAAAAATATGCAAAATTTGAGCAAAAATTGACGATATTTAACAGAGAATTTCACCTATGTACTTATTTTTCAGAAACTTGAATTTAGTATTTGTATTTTCTGAAAGCTCATTCATCGTAGATACATAATATATATGCAGCTTTCGATGCACACCAACGAACACCTGTTTGTGATTGTGTTGAAACATGTTTACTTTCTTCGAAACTGCGCGAACCGTCTCGCGTAGAAGTGTCTGGGTTAGTGTGTCATTAATGGGAGCTAACTGATGCCTGACTAAATTGCTCAGTCAGTCTTGTGTCTTGGACTCTCTGAAGCGTACGTAATTTACGTGGCGATATTTTTCTTGCATCACAACAATGAGGATATAATAAATTATAGCAAAACCACGAATAACATTTTTTCATACGGACTACTCTTTTTGTTGGAAGTATAATCATTGGAAAACACGACCACTTCTACCGATGTAAAAACAGTTTTACGTTTTATGTTGCTGCTATAACAGTAGATTTGAGACTTTTGACGACAATTTTCACCTATGTGCACATTTCACAAAAACATGATTTTTATATTTTCTGTAAGCTTATTCCATGAAGATTTACCCCGCATAAGTACTTGTTCGTGTACACGAATGCACATAGGTGTACATATACATAGGTAACATAGGTTAATTACTGGATTTTATTACCCACGTAGTACTCCGTAATGGTGTTTCATAACAAAGTGTTATGATGCACATGTGTCATAACACCTTCGCGTGATTTGATTGGCTACCACGTGATGTTTGACATTACTGGTACTACTTTCATCACTCATTTCATTAATTGTTTTCATTCAAAAGTTTTCACACCTGAGAGCATGTTAAACGAAGGCATTTCTATGGAATTAAATATAATTTATTTCATTTAGTGTGGATACAAGCATTATTTTCAATCCTATAACTCAAGTTTCTGTGACAAAAACGAAAATAAAACAATCTATGAAAATACGTAAACAAATACGTCTAATTTGTCTCTCATGAGTGGAAACAAATATGACTTCGCCCGTAGTAGTTATTGATTTGGTCAAAATTGACGGACAGTTGGTTGGAAGAGTTGTGAAGAAGTTGTTATAATCACGAAATTGAACACCTTCTACGTGTGTGTTGTCAGGACTGCACAGTAACACACAACATCAAAAGACGAGCGACGCTCTTGTATCTCTATCGTCAGCAGCATCCATTCACGTCTTCCCGCACAAACATATAGTTGTGATCGAGGTCCAGCCTCGATTATTTACTTACCGCTATTAGAGCGTCCGTATTTAATTTAATTCTCATCGAGGCGAGGGGGGTGGGGGGTGGGGGGTGGGGTGGGGGTGGGGAGAATACATGTACTATTCAATATCCAAATATGAAAGTATACTCAAATGCATTGAGAATCACGGTAAAGACGATAAAGTTTGTCTCTTGCTAAAATAGAAATTTTGTGTTTGTTTGTTTGAGCGGGTGGAATTTTTACGGGCTACGGGAGATGTGAAACACAGAATTAAATACGGACGCCCTTACGTTTAGCTGGAATATTTCTGAGTGTGGTGTTAAACAACAAACACACAAATAAAGCCTGTACTCGTTTAATAGTTTTATTGTCGTTATTGCATAGTCTTTTGATTACGCTCTTCGCCTGATATCACCCCAAGCACACAGATGATTACTAGGGTCTTACCTCGCTTGCTACACATTGTTCATGACTTTAGTGAGTATTCTTTTTCGTCGCTTTTAGCAATATTCCAGCAATATCACGACGGGGGACACACAAAAATTGTACCCGTGTGGGGAATCGAACGCAAGTATTCCGTATGTCGAGAGGACGCTTTCATCACCGGGCTACCCCACCGCCCCTTGGATTCTGTGAAAGAAAATCAAACATAAAAACAGATTCTGTGGTATCAAGAGAACCATATGCATACTTACAGAAAGAAAATCATGGAAACAGTGTAAACAAGTATAAATGTTTTAGAGTCCAAAATGAGTAACGTATCTTTAATATTGTGATGTCTAATTTGGACATATATATCGTCCTTTTAAACTAAAAGTGAATTATTATTCCGACACATCTAAGGAATATAATACCTAATCCAAAGCTTGCCTACTATACATTATGTATATGCAACAAGTTAGCTGACATGAAATTAATTGCAATACACTGGTGGGTTAGGCTGTAGTTTTCAAGAAAGATGTAAACGAGTTTGACTTATATTTAGCTTGACATGCTGTGGCAGCGGGACGGCTGCTGACTGTTTCAGACAGTGATGCATGCGGCATTATAACATTGTGTAACAGAAATGTACCCTTCAATTAAAGTAGGGGAGCCTGAACTTTCAATATCTATAGGAAGTACAGCATTAACAAACTTTTTTTCAAACACAGACATCTGATGAATGCACCATCAATATCAGGTAAAGAGCGTTTTTTAGAGGAGAACAGTTTGATGACTTTCCACAGGTATACTGAATTCCGGTAGGAAGGGAAATATTTTTGTCTGTACTGTAATAAAGCATTGCACTTGAACAGATAATGAAATTCATCTCCAACTGCATCAGAATTACATAAAGTGCACAGACGATATTCTCTAGGAACATTTGCCCAACGGCCAACTTCCATATGGAGGTGATGATTACTCGTTCTGAATCTTAAAATCGGGAAATAAATAGGTCTTGGCAGAAAGAGATACCTCTCAAATTCTGTATTGTTTTTCAGAATTCGACAAAAAGACGATTTTGAACTCTTTATCATGGAGGTATGCCATTTCTGTAAAAATTGGTCTTTAAGGATCTGTTCAATCTTAAAGGAGAGAAACATTAGTTGTACAGAGAAATGGATTATCAAATAATTCAGATAAACCACAGTCATTAAGTGTCTTTCTTACAAACTCAATCCAGGGAAATAAACTGATTTCAGAACGAGCTTGTTGCATAATAGAATATATGTTATACGATAGTTTAGCATGGAGCATACGTTTTATTGTGACGTAAAACAGTCCCTGTCTTAGATTTGTATTGTTTAATATGTTTATCCAGGCATTTTTTGTACGATTTGCATACACGTTTACATTTGGTTTATGCGTTTTGTTTTACAGACACGATTTCGCATGATTTTACATTCCCTGTTAAACTATAGTTTATGTTTTTTTGTTATGTTTAACTTTACTTGAGACATGGGCATTATTACGTTTGACACCAAAAGTAGACCGAGGAGTACATTAGAGATATCAGTAACGATGTTACTCACAAACTGTTTGTCGACATATCATGTAATGTGGAAGTTGCGGTGGCTGAGCGGACCAGGCGGCTGCCTTTGTGTGCTGGCGATTAGGTGCCTGACTCTGAGGGTGCGGGTTCGAATCCCGGATGGGACTCAACCACATAAGTTCTAGAATTTGTACTTTACTAAGACACTGAAATCCCAAATATGACATATGTTGGATATGTAACTGGTACATCTGGATTGTCTTAAGTACGGCTCCTGAAGTGACTGAGTATCGTCTAACACCGCTTTTAGCAATATTCCAGCAATATCATGACAGAGGACACCAGAAATGGGCTTAACATACTTTACCCATGTAGGGAATCGAACCCGGATCTTCTGTTTGAAGAACGGACGATTAAACTATTAGGCTACCCTACCACACCGTAAGCCTTTTTCTCTCCTGGGTTGGAAGCTCTGCTATTTGTTTGTGTTAACTCGATATTGCCACGACGTTCATGTTAACTCGAAGAGCTGCATTTCAGATAACGTCTGTATGTATTTCTTCACAATGATTATGTCCCATTTTCTTTCATTGTTATATGCTGTCGTGCATTGTGCCTCTTCGAAGAAGGTTTTCCCCGAGATGATCAAGGTTCAGTATCTAGCTGTGTTGTGGAGAGCTGGCTTTGGTTTGTCCGACAGCTTGGAACGTTGGATGTTTCTCCTCAATGATAAGGATGTAGATATTTTATGTACGCTTTGATTGTTTGGGCGCTTCGAGCAATCATTGTGCATGGACAAATGCGCGTGACAATTGGACTATAATTATTATCATTTCCGACATGATGCATATTTCGCACCCCTGTAGGTGAGTCCATTACACCGCACTCTCCAATATCCCAGCTAAGTGACAGCGGTGTGTTAGTGGACGAGACAATCAAAGCATGGTTTATAAACATCGCAACATTCAGAATTATATCAGGATTCTTGCAGTTTAGTAAGGAGTAAAGTTTATCTATAGATGGATGGACATAATAAAATTCTTTAAGGTACATTTTACGTACGTATCATACAATGGACATATGAGCAAAAAATGATATTCGTTTTCTATTATATTAATATTGCACGATTTACATAATCTGTCTTCTCTTTTTATCTTCATAAACCTACCTTTTTCGATCCATAAATCATGTGATGAACAGCTAAAAAGTACTAAACGTGCTCTAAATGTTTTTATCGTGACACATGACAAATAATACTCGGAATAAATGTATGGCTTAAAGGATGCATAGTAGGATGTAGAATGTATGGCTTAAAGGATGCATAGTAGGATGTAGAATGTATGGCTTAAAGGATGCATAGCAGCATGTAGAATGTATGGCTTAAAGGATGCATAGCAGGATGTAGAATGTACGGCTTAAAGGATGCATAGCAGCATGTAGAATGTATGGCTTAAAGGATGCATAGCAGCATGTAGAATGTATGGCTTAAAGGATGCATAGCAGCATGTAGAATGTACGGCTTAAAGGATGCATAGCAGGATGTAGAATGTATGGCTTAAAGGATGCATAGCAGGATGTAGAAAATGTATGGCTTAAAGGATGCATAGCAGGATGTAGAATGTATGGCTTAAAGGATGCAGAGCAGCATGTAGAATGTATGGCTTAAAGGATGCAGAGCAGCATGTAGAATGTATGGCTTAAAGGATGCATAGAAGGATGTAGATTGTATGGCTAAAAAGGATGCAGAGCAGAATGTAGAATGTATGGCTTAAAGGATGCATAGCAGCATGTAGAATGTACGGCTTAAAGGATGCATAGCAGCATGTAGAATGTATGGCTTAAAGGATGCATAGCAGCATGTAGAATGTACGGCTTAAAGGATGCATAGCAGGATGTAGAATGTATGGCTTAAAGGATGCAGAGCAGCATGTAGAATGTATGGCTTAAAGGATGCATAGCAGGATGTAGAAAATGTATGGCTTAAATGATGCATAGTAGGATGTAGAATGTATGGCTTAAAGGATGCATTGCAGTATGTAGAATGTACGGCTTAAAGGATGCAGAGCAGTATGTAGAATGTATGGCTTAAAGGATGCAGAGTAGGATGTAGAATGTATGGCTTAAAGGATGCATAGCAGCATGTAGAATGTATGGCTTAAAGGATGCATAGCAGCATGTAGAATGTACGGCTTAAAGGATGCATAGCAGCATGTAGAATGTATGGCTTAAAGGATGCATAGCAGCATGTAGAATGTATGGCTTAAAGGATGCATAGCAGGATGTAGAATGTATGGCTTAAAGGATGCATAGCAGGATGTAGAATGTATGGCTTAAAGGATGCATGGTAGGATGTAGAATGCATGGCTTAAAGGATGCATAGCAGCATGTAGAATGTACGGCTTAAAGGATGCATAGCAGGATGTAGATTGTATGGCTTAAAGGATGCATAGCAGCATGTAGAATGTATGGCTTAAAGGATGCATAGCAGCATGTAGAATTTATGGCTTAAAGGATGCATAGCAGGATGTAGATTGTATGGCTTAAAGGATGCATAGCAGCATGTAGATTGTATGGCTTAAAGGATGCATAGCAGAATGTAGAATGTATGGCTTAAAGGATGCATAGCAGGATGTAGAATGTATGGCTTAAAGGATGCATAGCAGGATGTAGAATGTATGGCTTAAAGGATGCATAGTAGGATGTAGAATGTATGGCTTAAAGGATGCATAGCAGGATGTAGAATGTATGGCTTAAAGGATGCATAGCAGGATGTAGAATGTATGGCTTAAAGGATGCATAGCAGCATGTAGAATGTACGGCTTAAAGGATGCATAGCAGGATGTAGAATGTATGGCTTAAAGGATGCATAGTAGGATGTAGAATGTATGGCTTTAAGGATGCATAGTAGGATGTAGAATGTATGGCTTAAAGGATGCATAATAGGATGTAGAATGTATGGCTTAAAGGATGCATAGTAATGACATTTCGTAGAAGTGGAAAGTTTTTCAAGTCAGTTCTGTTGGTATATATCTTTCAATCTCTGTGTAAATAGCCATAATAACCGTTGAGGGAGTCTCAACATACTGCTCATACCACATATGACTAAAGCCTGTTGTAAATAAAAGATGTTTTACCTTCGTTACCCAATTTGTGTGTCAATTTCTGTCATATAAAATCATCATTTCATAACATTTTTTGGGTAAACGAGAAGACGACATACGTAAAAGTCTTAGCCAAGATTGGATTACTTTAATTTGCGAAATTATAATAAGAGGAAACCTCTAGGATGTATGGCTAGTAGGCAAACCCTAGGTGTGCTCCTCTTTACCCCGAGAAACTTCTTGAGGCAAATAAATGAACTCTTTCTAGTTGGTCAAAGTATTGCGATCCCCAAATTACTGTCCCGTATAATAGAATCGGACTGACTTTAACATCAAATATTCTGAAGAATATGCTAAGTTTAAATCTCCAAGTATTTTTAAGTTTTGCAATATACCTAATAACACCTTCTGTGCTTGAATAGATGCGTGGTTTGCATGGGTTGACCAAGAAACATGATTAGTGAAATATACAGTATGGTTCAAAATTATTGAGAATAGCTAAAGCATTTCTTATTATTAAACGAGAACAAATCAGATAAAATTGAATGTATTGTGAAAGTGAACTGACCTTTTCATGTTGTGTAGGTAACAATTTAATATTTTATCAAGTCTCCTTGAGCTTCACGGCACAGTCAAAGACGGGTAGGCATACTTCCTATCAGAGAGGTTAGTGTCTCGTGAGTTATGCTGTCCCAGTATCGGACCACTTCTCTCTTCATGTCTTCAATTTTTGTCAACCCCTTTTGATTCACACATTCCTTCATCATCCCCCAAATGTTCTCAATGGGATTTAAGTCAGGACTATATGCAGGAAATGGTAATGCAGTCACATTTTTCTCCCGAAACCACTGCTTGGCATGTTTTGCGGTGTGTTTAGGATCGTTATCTTGCTGCAAAATCCAGTCATTTCCATAAAACACATGTGCACTTGGAAGGAGAAAATTATCTAATATGTTAGTGTAGCGTTGACTTGTCAGATTTCCCTCAAACACACACAGCGGGGTCGTTCCTAATAAGGATATCCCTCCCCATACATGAAACTTTGGGCTGTATTTAGGTCGTCGATACAACGGTGCTGACGCAGACTTTGTCCATATTTTCACATTATTGGGATATACCCATATTGAGCTTTCATCAGTAAAAATCACATTTTCCCAGTCAAAGTTTTCATGTGCCAAACACCACTCAACACGCCTGTCTGTATGTTCTTGTTTCATGAGAGGAGAAGGAATTCCAGTCTTTTTCTCCCATCCAAGATCAATCAAATTTCTTCTAACTGTAGATTTTGATACAACTGTTGATCCCCTTTCTATCATTTCATACCTGATGTTGGAGATGCTTGCCCTTTGCTTTTTAGACGCTAAAATTCCCAGCCGGACGCGATATGAGAAGTCCAATTTTCTGGGTCTCCCTGCTCCTTTCTGGTGCCCAAAATCCTTTCCCTCTTTAAAAATCTTCCTAATCCTATACACAGTAGAAAGAGGAGTTCCTGTTCTCTCTGCCAATGTATTTACATCATCAATTCCTTGATTACACAACTGAAAAATCAACCTTCTTTTATCTTCAGCAGACATTGTTGACAGTGCTGAGGAAAATGACGTCTGCTACAAATTCAGGGGAGGTAACTCTAATTGTACTATACTCAGTAGGCCAAGATGAGTTACCTCCCTTATACCATTACTTAGTTTTAAGTATCAGTGAATCAGTTGAGGTGTTAGGATAGCTCAAAGTAAGAAGAAAAATTCTCAATAATTATGAACCAGACTATATACCTAGATATTTGTATGAGGTTGTTGATTCAATCTGGTTGCCTTTATAGAACCATTTTTCGCGTCGAGACAATTTACCTCCTTTCTTGAAAGCAATTACTTTTGTTTTACTCATATTTACATTCAGTTTAGACTGTTCGCAATAACTTTCTAATTCATTGATTTGCTTCTAGAGACCAACAGTTGTACTTGAAATAAGAGCAATGTCATCTACAAGCAATAAAAGAAAAAGTTGAAACACATCTGGGTGTAGTTGGATACCATTTCTGCAATTATTTTCAATTTGAATTGCTAATTCATTGATAAAGAAGGAGAATAAAAATGGACTGAGTACACAGCCTTGTCTAACGCCGATTTGTACATCAAAAGAATCTGATAGTTCATTTGTATTCCTAAGACAAGCTTTCACATTCTCATAAATACTGCGTAATAAGTTTGTCATTTTACTACTTAGGCCACCTGTGTTAAATAAATCCCACAGTTTATGTCTTTGTACAGAATCAAAAGCTTTAGAGAAATCAACAAATAGTGCATAGGCCTTACCTCCTTGGATATTAAGATATCTTTGTAGAACACTCTGCAGTATGAACATATCAATAGTAGTATATTCCTGTCTAAAGCCTGCTTGTGATTCATTTATTTTATCCATTGTTTAAAGTGTTCAAACCAGTTGCTGGTTGAGATATTATTTCCCCCCGTATTTCTATTATTCAGACATTTTAGTTCATACCAAAACTTTTTAGAGTTGTCGATGTTTCTGTCAATAGTGTTTTGCTTTCTTTTGTAATAATCAGTGCGGGTTTTTTTTACAAACAGCGTTATATCTATTTCTTAAAATATTATACTGATCTAATGCTTGTTTCTTCTTTCGTTTTCGGAAATTGTTCAATGCTCTACAACAATCACCCTTAAGCTGTTTGCATTCATAATCATGCCATTTGTTAACATCATGTTTCACGCCACTGTAGCCTGTTTTCATATTTGATGCAGCGAGACAAAGTGCCTCTACAATAAAGTCGACACTAGTATTGATACACGTAAAGGCGCTGTCCACAGATTTATCTAATATTTCCTTTACTGGATCTGATAAAATATTCTGCCGGAAAGTATCTAATTTATCATTGTCCCAAACAAAGTTGAAGCTGTTGATGTATCAGTGTTACCTATTGAAGGTTCAGGAACATGAAACGCTCGTAATTTAAGAGTGACTGGGAGATGTGATGATTCTGAACGCGATGATATCAAAAAGTCTGTTACATAGTCAAAATAGAGGTGAGGATGCAATAACGTAATCTACAACACTCGCACCGTTATGACCAATAAAAGTAATATCACCAATTTGAGAATCAGACCCACATCGCCCATTCATGATATGAATATTGAAAATTGAACATACATCAAGTAAACATTTGCCAAAGGTGTTTGTCACTGTGTCGGCTGAAAAACGTTTGAGATTAAAATAGTCTAACAAGAAATCCCAACAGAAGTCATCATGATTGTTTGTAACTTCAAATAAATCATCTTCAACAAAGTCGGGATTTGTTCCAGTTCTTGCATTAAAATCTCCACCACAGAGTACATAAACGTTTGGTAAACTAGACACAATTTCTAGAAGTGACTCTTGAAATAATATAATTCCATTTCTGCATTCTGTAGATAACTTGTCGTACCACGTGGACCCTTCCGGTTGAATATATACACATGCATATAGGATATCATTTTCTAGACCGAACGAATTATGGTCAAACAATATAAATACAGCATTTGGCATTATCTTAGACCATTTCATGTATCAAAAATTCTGATCGCGAATCAACACTGTTATACCACCAGACGGTCTCCCACAAGAAGATATTTTATCTGCATCTTTAGAGATATATTTATAACCACGGAATTTTTTTCTAAATCTAAATCGCAACACCATGTTTCTATTATGCCAATGATATCGAAACACTTAAAGGTCACATGCAACCCAAAAATCAAACATAATTAAAACACATTTATCACTTATTCATGACATATAATATACATTGCTGCTTTTAAAAAAACAAATAAACACAATTATAAGCGTACAATCGCGATTCAAAAGTGCAATATTTTGTACTTTAGCTCACTTCCCCCGAAACGAAGCCCTCGGGAGACCGAATCCAGTCATAGCGGGTGGATATGCACTCAAGTGTAACGACGGCTTCCTATTGGCTGTTTCATTTGCTGATATGCTGAGGGTTCATTGTGTGTACAGAAAGATGATCTGTTTGATGGGCATTTTAGAAGTACGGCGAATCACAAGAAAGTAAGATTCTTTATGGATAACAACTTCTTTTTGTGTACTTGATGCGTCGTTTCAGTATGGATTCATATACTGTTGTCAAACAAAATCATATACACGAAAAGAAGTCGTTATCCATGAAGAATGTATATAGAGATGTTGGGTTTGGAAAATACATGTTCTCTGAATTTGCGCTCGATCCAATCAAAAATCATGTCAGTAGAGATGGTAAACTACTGTGTGGCTGGAATCTGTCATTCGTCCAAGTAGAAAGCAGGACTTCAAACTGACAAGAGTTTGCACCAGTTTCCGTCAGATCCAGTCATCCGAAAAAAATGAATGTAGTTTGTTTGCAACCCACAGACATAAAAACATGTCGTGTGTATAACACGTGCCTAATTACATAATGTGGCACACACGGGACCCGGGTGCACGAGTCATAAATCAACTTATTTTCTTTATGTCGTATAGTCTGATAGGTGTTAAGTTCAAATTGCACGTGGTCAATGATTGAAGCTGTGTATTGCATTTTGTCTTTAGCAGACAGGCAGACAGACATATAGGTGTGAAAAAACCAGACACTGAGCTTTCTCTGTAACAGAGACTGCTTACCACAATCAACAAGTTGTTTTACGTAACGAGTAGATTATTTACTTGTTTGTGTACACAACCAAGATTAGACTACTGCTCACGACCTCAGACGCTGGGCATGCATACTGTTTCAAGCTCCGCGAATCTATTCACTGCGCATGCGTTATGGACGTGATGGGGGGAATTTAATGAAACGTTTGAACTCCGATTTCGCGGGCTTTTTTTTCGTCGCGTTTTTTTCAACTTTATAGGTTGAATTGGCATTTTTTATGATTTGTTTCGGTAAGTGCATACCGAAAGGTACCAGAATCTGCAAAGTTGTGTTTTACGTTGCATGTGACCTTTAAGGTAATTTACGAAGTCACAGTCCATGAGTTTGTTTGCAATCCCCGAAATGTTCCAGAACAAAATATTCACACACTCGATAGTGCACGGTGGGGTGGATGGAACGTGCTGATTTGAGCTTAAATTAGTGCATTGGTCCTGACTACACCGCTGGCCGCACCACACCACGGCGAGAGCCCCGGGCACCGCTCTCCCTGGAAGTATCCCGAGTTCGTCCTGGGGTTGGATCCCTTTGCCTTGTTTCGTCCCTAGCTTTCCGTAGGGATGAGTCTCTACGATGTAAATCGTCCCTAGTTCGGCCTTGGGGAGAGTCTTGACGTCGTACCTCATCCCGAGAAGGTGAGGCTTGTTGCCCCGAGTCGTCACGTGGGTGAGAACGTTGTCGTCTTGGCTCGTCCTGGGTGGGTGGATCTAGTCCTGACTCGTCCCGGGTGGTCGGGTCTCTATGTGATGAGTCGTTCATTGTTCTCCCAGTATCCTCCTTCGGCGCATGCATCAGTTTACTGCCTTTGTAGTAAAAGCGCAAGTTAGGATTGTCAATACGATGTCGTTATAGTTCATTACGTTGGTAATTAGTATTACTATGATCATTTGCGATTCCCACTCCTTGCTCCTTCAACACGCTCCTCATCTTGACCGAATGCCACTTATCTTCCCACTGGGCCATGCGCACAATTGTTGGCCTTGACTCCCTCTTCCTTCTCGACTTGGAGGATAACCTGTGTGCCGTTTCTATATCTCGGGGGACCAGGAGTGGCATCCCCTTTACTTCTCTAGCTTTATTCAGAATTTTCAAGACCTTAGTTTTTGTTTCTGTATATGTCTCTTTGTCACCAGTATCAGGTACACCGTACAGTACCAGGTTAATGCGCCTACTGTAATGCTCCTGCTCCTGCTCCTGCTCCTCCAGTCTGGCGTCTATGTCGTCTAAGTACTTTCCTACATCAAACTGCCTTTTGTCTAATGCATCAATATCCAATTTAATTACCTCCTGCTCCTGTTTATTTGAGAGCCTCTGTTCTGTATCTCTTAACTGTTTGATAATTGCATTCTTTACCTCTTCCAGCTCTGATACTGGGCTGGGGTTTGACTCTGTGTCCGTTGCGACGAGTATCCTAGATGGGACATGCATTCATCCAACTGTGGAATATCGATCCATCTGTGACGTCACTGTTCACACACATATGTAAACAAACCGTTTCTTTCTCGACAACAGGCATTGTAGTATCTGCAAAGTTGTCAATATATCTCACAAGCGAGAAAGACAAGATAAGGTGGACAGAGAGCAACACTGAACATAGACATATCCTGTCTGGTCTGCTACTTGATGGTGTATACATGTCAATATGGCCGATCTGTCTACAACCCCTTGGTTGGGAAAAAGTCCCAATCCTCGCTCTATAAAGGACTAGATCAATCATTTTCGCTTTAAATGTGTTCACTAGCCACTTATGTAGACATAAACTCTGTTTTTGTCCCAATATATGATGTATAAATGTAGTTACCAACTATTTTCTCTCGTTGTTCTTTTTCAAAACAATCACAAGGGGCGGGTAACTCTGTTCCTGTTCACTCTCAGAGTAGCACAAAAAGGGGATCCCAAAGAGCTAAATAATATAATGGCTAGGTCTGCACGGCATTACCGGTATGCCGGTATATCGCAATACGCTTTTTAAACGATACGTATTGCTGTATTTTTTCTGAGAACCGATATATTGGGCAAAGAACATATATGAAGTTTTTGTGATAATCTGTATGGTTTCAATTAAAATCTACCTATTTTTTCCCTATCCAGTAGGTTCAACTCGACACCTGCCATCAATACGGAGTTCCCTTATAGTCGGTAGTGTGTTTAGGGAAATTTCAGCAATTCAGTTTCCGAAAGAAGAAACAACTGACAAGAACAAAATACCAAAGAGAAATTGATTCCAAGTCTTAATAAAACTTGGAGAAACATTTTCTGGATTGAACTCTGCCTTCAAGTAAGAATGTAGTGAACTCAATGTCTAAGAGGCAAAAGGCAGTTTGAGAGAATACCATTTACAATACACACCAACTGAAGAAAAGGGGCTTCTCCAAACTGCTGATCCCCTGAAGGCAAATCCAGATGTTTGGACTGAAAAATGAATAAATGGTAAAGAGGGGGGAAAAAATTCTTAAACAAAATAACCTCTTCTGAAATAATGAAAATCGTTTATATGCAACTAAAATTAATCTGTGTTGTCATCACTATAAACATTCTCCCATGGATGCCATTGGAAGGTTCTCGGAACACTCTGTACCCGGAAATTGTAACCTGAAAGTACCATGGGTCTGCGAATACGATCACCCAATGCATGAGAAAATAACCTCGCCATGTGTTTGTGACTTTACACAAAATTGCCTGAAAAAAGACCAAATCTGATACAACAGCAGGGCCTGGTGGCAGTCGAAACCAGTATTGAAAATTGTTCCCGTGTCCAAACACAATTACTTCACTGTTTGAATTCTATCATGAACACAGGTGAAATTCCTCCATACGTCTTCAAAGTTTGTACAATGCACATTCCCAAAACAAGGAGACTTGACGGAACCCCAAACTACCGCCCGACCATGTTTGAATACACAATGAAATATCTTCACAGGGTGTTTCACAAACATTGTGTCACCCTACTACCCTTCCAGTGATGTAATTCATTGAGAACAGACAAGAGCAAGGACGGGATATCGAGGAACTGCCAATTTCTAGTACAGAAAAGGACTTATGATGATGTCCATTATGAATGGATTCAGAAGTCTCTTCGACATCCCAGTGTCGAATATCTGAGTTCCTCAACTTGAGATGCAGACTTCGGAATCCGTTCCAATCAGAAGGATTGGAATATTCCAAGGGAACCCCTTTAGTTCTTTGTCATTAAATTCTTTGAGCTTTCTTCTCAATAATGAGGAGCGTTACCATCCCAGACCTCCTCACCATAGTTCACTCGCTCTCATTTACATGGGTGACATCGAGCTAATTGCCAAAGAAGATATCATTTTAAAAAAAGTTCCCCTTGTCGAGTCATTTTCTAAAGCTATTGACATAACATTTGGACTCATTTGAAATGCGGCAAGGTATTTAATGATGGGACAGTCAGGTTACAAGGAAGGGAAAGGGGAACTTTTAACATCTTGTGGAAGATCAGGCATGGAAGTCGGAGACAAGGTACAGAATGCAGAAATTTCAAGACGAACTTCGGGTTTCTTTGCGCAGGTCGGAATCGTGTCCGAGAGCACAGCCCGTCTGATACTTTCGGTAATACAGAAAGCTGCAGTCCTGGGGAGTCCTGGGTTGGTTCGACTACTTCACCTCTTCCTGGGAGACGCCCTGCTCTTTCTCTTGCATTTGTATCTTAACCTGTAAAACAATGACAATGCAGTGTGTTGAACTAACAGAAATCCAATCAAGAGTCCTTCGCACAAATGAAGTTGGCCCGTCTTAAAATTGAAACTAGGGGCTTTCATCTTGCTACTGAGGATCAGCCAATTACCAGTCGTAATAGCCAACATGTGATTCCACACGAAATATATGAAATGACGATTGTGCAGTGAATGTACAGAGACTGTCCAACAACGTTTCAGTAGATGCCCTTCATTGGCACAAAGAGCGTCTATCCTCTTTTTCTGTTCATCCTACTGTATTGTCATTACAAATGCTCTTAGATGCGTTTGAGATGTCACGTGATTTGAAAACGGCGAATTCGAACCTGAACATCAGTGCTGTGCATTTCTTAACCATGTTTTCACCACACTGCAGTTATCACCAACATCTCTAAAACGAACTAAGTGTAAAAAGTGTAATTAGTGCAAAGCAAAACTGACATTACAGTGAAATACATTTTGAAGGCCAATACAATCGTCGAGAAAATATTTATTGGGAAACACTGGAGCTGTTATGTAAACAAACGGAAGTGTGTGGACTGGATCTCCCCCAAGGCCGTGTCACTGTTACAGCATATGAAATACGCAAAAAACATACATCAGGGTTGTAACTTCAAAATGCTACTAGCCTAAAATGATTTAACCAGTTCAGACACCAAGAATTCACTCAGGTGTACAGGAAATCTAAAATTTGCACCAGACCGTGGGGCTGGCTAGCTGTAAATTTAAACCGTCGGTCAGAAATCTAGCTATTCTCGCGCGGTCGGACATGTCCTATTTCACACTCTGATATTTATTATTATATTCATGGAACGTTTCTGCACTTAGACTATAAATATAGAGTGTATGTATTTTTCATGATTTCTTCAACGATCACATACTGCCATAACAGAGTACATGGAAATACTGTTACCAAAGTGCACCAATCTGTACATGTATTCTGATTGGCACAACATTCATCGTTGAGGGCGTGTCTTTTGAATACGGGGGATATACTAAAGTGGTGATAATCGAGAAAGGAATGAGCGTCCGTGTTTATAAGAGATATGGCGAATGGAATAAGAGCCGTCGAGTAGATTGATTGTCTTGATTGTTCAAAGCTGGTGTCAGAAAAAGACAGCCGTAAGAGGGCGGTGTGCCAAAATTACCCACTCTAGACCAAACAATCAAGTGGTTGACATCTGGAACATCTACCTAGAAAATGGCACTGGATCATGCAAATCAATAACATTGACCACTGCATCTCTTCAGTCGCCTTTTACGACCAGCATGGGTTCCTGGAGATCACAATCTCAATGTACTGACATCGAGAATTTGAATTACCAGTCTTTCAATATATATCCTTGCATTTGTTTTCGGGGATCATTATTCTGATCAACCAGCTCATTTCTAGTGTCCCCCGCCGTGATATCATATTGTTGGGATATTTCAAAAGCTGCGTAAAAAAATAACTAACTCATATTCACCCTAATCAAACGAGTGATGATCAATGTCTCTTGTTTCATCTGAATTCGACCGGTTGAACAATTTAAAAAATACAAACCCACGTGGACCACAGGTGACGATTTGGTGGGGAAAATAACTTACCCGGCTGATAGAACTTGGTAAGAAACACATCTAAGCACGACATCTGAAAACAGATACGCATCTCAGAAACCGCAACCTTAGGTGATAACCATGTTGCATCAGACAACACAGGTTGCACCTCTTTCTCATAAAATTAAATTTGGGGTGTTGGTATTGACAATGTAGCTGATAACACTGTTGCACTGGCGAAAACGGGTTGCACCTACTCATACAATAATCTACAACTTCTGATTTTGGTGTTAATTACGTATATTTTCATTGCAACAAAACCTTCTGGGTCTTACACGATCATTCAACGGTATTTCATGACATAAGCTTTATCGGTCAATCATTCAATCACTGTCCCTGTCATCTGTGTCATTGCTCCTATCCACTTCCTCATCATGTTTGAGGGGCGGGAAAGCCTAGTGATTAAAGCGTTCACTCGTCACGCCGAAGGTCGAGCCCGATTTCCCTCAAAAAGTTTGAGGGACTTCAATTGTCACATGTCAAACGATACAAAACACAAGGTAAAGTTAAAAGTTTTTATATGCATAAGACATATTCTGACGTAATTATTACCAGATGTTCACCTTATACATCCATTTATATACCTGAAAAGGGTTTTACACTCACAAACAGGGATTTGTTTTCTTAAATGTGTAAAAAAAAATACCAAAAAAACACATCTATAACAAACCCCAAAGCATAAACTCAAAAATTACATAAATTTGTATGAACGGAAGGAGAGACACTACTACCAATTCAGTCAATGTCGAATTGTTGTCTTGGAAAGGCAATCCAAACCTACCATAAGACAGCAGTATACCACCAGACCTATCTATGTGTCAAGTTGGGTGAATTAATGCTCCATGTCAACCGTTGGGTAGGTGATATCACCTGGTATGTATGTGTCATATTGATAAAAACAGACTTGTGTTGAAGGGTTGTGATCTGCGTACTCTTCATCTGCGCAACCGGTTGATCACGGCAACTGAAACGGCGGCAACGGCTTCGGGACATGTCCTCAGTCGACGTAACGTGCTACGTCTACTAGGAGCAGGTATCCAAGCTAGATGTCCTCTGCGTGAAAACCAGGAACATCGTGGTGACCCAGGATTACCGTCGTCGTTGGTCACAGTGGCCAAGACTGTATGCCTGGTACGAAATTGGCAGCGTGTGTTTTTGTTATGTTTTGTTTACAGACGAAAGTCGAGTCACCGTGTTCCATAATGACAGCAGGTTTTGCTTAGATCATATCAACCATAAATAAGGGTGTTCATTTTCTTTTGCCCACTGGTTCATATCAAAGGGGTTCAATATATTTACAGCATCAGGATGTGGAGTTGTTTCATCCAGTCGGTTCCCGTTCGTCCAGTCGGTGAGGTAGCATGCAGACTGATTTTTCTTATTGAAGCGAAGGTTTCTAGTGAGGACCTTCAGTGTTTTCTTCTCAGCAAAGAACAAAAGTACTGATCAAATGACACAAAATGATTTCGTTACGAAGACTGCCTACCACTCGACGCGATGTGCCTGTAGCCAGCAATTGTTGTGTGCAAATAAATGTTTAATTCGAGGTAGATTTACATAAGCTATGGAAAGATGATATAATTTTGAAACTAATGAGTTATGCACACCACGGATAATTCACATGATACGGTAATCCGACATAACGAACTAGTTGAACTTATGCTTAAGTTAACTTATGTAATTGTGGGTTTATGCCCAGAGTGGGCCGTGACTGACTGGGCCACGGATGTTCACACCTTTTTACAAGCTCGTGCTTGTGTGGGCCATCGTCTGTTTAATGAGTGACTAAGTGGGTCATCCAGCAATATTGAATCAGTGGATAACATGAAGGAATAAGAAAATACAATTTTGATTTATATATTGTATTATACTTCGGTATCAGTATTCATTCTTTAGAAGAGGCAAGCTAACACTGACCCACAACCAGTGATGTACGAAATCATATCTCATACCATGTACTGAAGTCCCAGTTTGTACAGCTGAGAATTTTCATCTTCCACACGGCGACGTTTTGGTGGTCGTTGTTCGCTCTGTAGTTGCGGTATGTATGCCACCTTGTTGGACTTCTCGTCTTTATAAAGTAGCACTAATTCAAAGAGGTTCAGGTGTGACTCAACTGCTCTCTTGGCCAGTCTTGATTTGTACACCTCACAGTTGCTGTTGGTTCTGGGTACATCACTTCTGAAGTGGTTCCATATGTGAGCAGGGAAAAGGCCATAGATCCAGGTGTCTCTGAAGTAGGAATGTGTTACCATCCTTTTGAATGAGGTCGACCGCAGCAGAGGATTTACATCGACAGAAAGTCATAATAATATTTAATTATTTCATTCACAATATGATCATATGAAAATTGTGACGCAAACTGCAGCATTACAATTGGTGAGTGACTAGATATGTCTGAATTTGATAAATCTCTGTATAAGAAAAATTATAATAAACTTACGCAAATTTCATAGGATTATACTCAACATCACACAATTCACAATGCACTAACAGGTGTCGGACATGTTGAGGTTGGTGGTAAAATACTGATGAAAGGAATAAATGAAAGGATAAAAGAGGTAAAAAGAATCTCGATATTCACGGTTTGTCTCACTACAAAAGTTTACGTGGGTTGTAAAGCCGAATATAAATCTGAATCAAACTTCAACAAGCATATGTTTCCTGGCATTAAATGAACTTTGTGAAACGGATATGAAAGCCCGTCCACTCAACAAGTCGGTGATCAATCAGTGCATCTGTTCAATGGTGATAACTGAGCTATCCAAATGCAGATTTCGCACCAGCTCAGGTAACACTTCCGTTAGTCTCCTGTCTCATCAGCCAGCTGAGTTTCAGCGACACAACCTTTGGTTTCCGGTAATACGTTCAGTGCTGTGTCTCGGAATCTTTTAGCGGGAACCACAGTCTAAGTAAACTTAGTCTCAGTGTTATTCGTTACACCAGGAAGCCTATATAGAGGGGGAGAAGAAACTCTTCGAAAAGCCGCTGAACGTATGTCTCGGGTCGTTACGTAACCAGTGTAGCCAATATGGTGGCAGCGTAGTATTTAAGATGAGCCCGGTTTATTTTCAACAGCTGATTACGTTCGTTGAGTGTTATAACAACTGAAATCCTACATGTGGAAGATAGGTTAACTATTTTGTCACTTCAGTTTAAGTCAAAGTATTGGTATTAGTGTCCGTATTAGGACAGTAGATTTGTAGGAAAGTTTCAAGTCGTATGTTATAGCTCACTGGCTTCTATTCTCGATTCACCGCGAACAGACTAAATTGTGCCGATAAAAAGTCTTTCACACATTCGTTTAAGTTTTAGAAGGAGAACATAACTTTAGTTGAAATGCATTCGTAAGTAATAGTGACAGTTTTATGACTTAAAAAACTGTTAGGGTGTAATTGAGGTGAGTGACAAATACAACATATTTCCGATCTGTTCTGATCCGCCATTGGAATGTTACTTCTTCAAATACATCTTTCACATACACTTGTAATTCATATGAGGGGAACATACTATCAGGTGAAATATGTTTGCAAGTAATCCTGATAGTTCCATAATCTAAAACAAAATGTTAGGGTGTATTTGAGGTGTGTGAAAAATACATTTCGCCGATCTGCCATTGAAATGCTACACGCCATTGAGTGTTTCTAATTATTTCTTCAAATACATCTTTCACATACACCTTTAATTCATATGAGGGGAATATACCATCAGGTGAAATGTGTTTGCAAGTAATAGTGATAGTTTCATAATCTCAAGGAGAATGTTGGGGTGTATTTGAGGTGTGTGAAAAATGTCACATATAGCCGATCTGTTCTGATTCGCCACTGAAATATTATACGCCGTTGTTTGAGTGTTTCTAGTTATTACTTCAAATACATCTTTCATATACACCTTTAATTCTTATGAGTAGAAAATCAGGTGAAATGTGTTTGCAAGTAATAGTGTTAGTTCCATAATCTAAAACAAAATGTTAGGGTGTATTTGAGGTGTGTGAAAATATGACATATTGCCGATCTGATCTGATTCGCCATTGATGCTTGAGGGTTATAGTTCCATAACTTCTTTCTTTCTTCTTGTTCTTATTATCGGACAAAACTGGAAACGCTTTGTGAGAGGTTTACACTTTATTTTTTAGGGGTGTGACAGTGTCAGTTAACATTTTGTTGATGTCCATTCCATTCCACACATGCAATAAGATATCTGAATAAATTAATGTAAACAAAAATGTCTCAAAGTAATTTTTTTTAAAAGGACAGCTGATGTTAACACATCTTCTCGGGATACTTTTGCGTTCTTTAATATGTTTTGGGAGGGTAGGCCGCGGTGTATCATTTATTCTTTCATTCATTCACATATGGACTTCTTTTATTCTTTTTCTTTGTTTCATTCATTCACATAATTCTTGCTCTTAATTCTTACTATCATTCATCCATTCATTGATTGTAAAATTCCGACTGATACAATAAACTGGCTGAAGTTCTGTTAAAACCAGGAATAATCTACGATGTATATACCCTATATAGTCTCCATGGTTAAACACAAATGAAGTTGCACTGGGAACGAGCCAAGTCACTGTGTGCGTTGGAGCATGACGAGGCACACGTTAATTAGTACAAATGGTAAAGAAAGCAAGCGAGTGACCTATCCCTGTTACACTGGTTACACTCCACCACTGAGTCGCACACGCAGGCACGCATCAAACGAGCACATTCCCAAACCATGACTGAAACATCACCTTCTTACCACTTGCAAATACTTCTTGAGCGGAAAACGGTATTTTACTTTTAAGATCGGCAACATTACTACATAAGTCATCAGAACAAAACCAGTGAAGTGAAAGGGACAAAATAAAATGTGTAACAATCGTAGTATTAAATCAAATAACATATGGGAGTCAACTACTTTCATAATATAACCTCAATGAAACTACTGAACGTTGAAAATGTGCGAAAAGGGAGGTAACTCAGCAAGAAAAGTGATATATATTTCACAGTTTCAATGAGTCAAGGGTGTCTGAAAAGCAGGGTAACTCGTTAGTCCTCTATACAGACAAGTCTAAACAATACTCCTCACATAGCTCCATACCTAGAAGTGACTAAATGTTACACCTATCTCCAAACAGTCAGTTCATTATGAACAGCAGACACTACGTTCTGTGAACCAAATAACACAGAAAGATTTGTAACTGGGAATGCTAGGCCATGATGTGTCTACAAAGTTTCCAGCAAACCTGGTCAAACCTAGTCAGAAAACAACCCAAGGTTATGGTGTGAAGTGTGCATGTGTGTTGCATGCTATCACATCTGTGAGCCCACTCCTCTACAATGTACTCCTATCACCCACCTGGAAAGATAAAACAAGTACTTATTGAAATTCAGTTGAAAATGAAAATCATGTGGGATTTGATGCTTCTCACAAAGTATGTGCAGGACAATTATAACAAAAACACAATGATGTGAAATGGTACTGATAAACACTTTGTTAAAAACTGTTAAACTGACATACAAAAGCTTTCATATTAAATACATATCCACATACCAACTCATTTCGTCTAAAGTATAAATTTACGATAATACTCCTTGCTATCATAATATCCAACATAAATGTACCTTGGACTCATAATTTTGAAATAATGTGCATAAATAAATAAAAGGCTGCAGAGACTAGATCACTCAAAGTAGAATGTTCCATATTATTTATTTAAAATTCACTGAACTTTTGAAAAGGGTGCTCAGAGCTTTTCTTCAGAAATGTCTTTAAAATGTTCAATATACTCTACATCCTCCATAGGCTTTTTCCAGATTATGAACAACAGATTTTTCCACAACTGAAAAGAACAAACACAAAAAATGTCTTACCTCATTATAAGGTATCCAGTTGTCACTTGGTGAAATTACTTGTTATTGCCTCTTTGATCTTTAAGGTTTGTGTAGCTCCCCAGCAACTGATGCTGGTTGTCAGACAGTAACAAACAGCATATCCGGGTATGCTCCAGGCAAGATTATCATGGATTGTCTGGTTGATAATTAAAGACTGCAGTTATTCAGCTAGAATACTGCAAAATGTTTATATTGGTGAAATTCTTACATGTTTGTCAGATTCAAGCAGTGCATGAAGAGTTCATGGTAAGCAGACAGAAGACAGGTCTGATATAGGTATGGTCAGCAAGGACAGCAGTGAGAGGGCACCAGAGTAAACATGGTTCAAGCTACCAACACAGGACCAGTATAATAGGTGTTGTGTTGCATACATCATTAAGCCTAGTAACATGCAATAAACAACTGAATTTAAAATGTGCTTACACAGGTCTTCTCTGATTCGAAACATGCCAGAAAAGTAGAAAAATACATTATTTTTTCATTTATTTTGAAAAAAATAATGAAGGGGTACAGAATCTACCTGCATTATTACCTCATGAACTGTGAAAATTGCATATAAAATAGGAAACAGATTCATCATAACCTTTCACCTTGGATGAAGTCTTTGAATGTAACAGGGCTATATACCGAGGCTTTCTTCAAAAGAACTGACGTCAGACTACAAGCAGGAAGCAGTACCATAACTGAGTCTTTGAATGTTAGGGAGCTATTCACAACAAAGCTATTAAGAGAACAAGAATAGAATCTGACAAACAGAGAATGTCACCAATTATTACCATATTCTGTGTCATAGTCAGGTACGTCAACTTCCTTTACAGACATGATACACATGCTAACAACAGGTTACTGACAAATGGAAAATTTGCTTGTGTTTGTGTATTCACATGAATAGCAAATATATCAAAAGGCTTGTGTATCATGTAATATACTAGGGGTGATTTTGACAAAACTAGCAAGTGCAAGATATATCATCACAACCATTGTCAATTGTGTCCTTTTTAATGACAACAGACACTGATTCTGACCACAGACATCCAGCAGCAACAGGATATGTTGCAAGCCCTTGTTAAGTAATGTACATACAGAGTTGACGGAGCTTCACTGTCACACAGAATATGGTCAGAGCATGCCTTCATCACGACATGAAGGTACGGACAGTGCCCCGGATGTTTGCCCTGCAAATGGGGCACTTCCTCAAGGCAGGGGCACATGTAGCACAGCAGACTAGGTGCCCGCATGGGAGGAACACTACGTTTACTTCTTCATCCATGCATATTTTGCACTGACGTTGTTCCTTCAATTGACGATTTTCTTCCATAAGTGATTGTGAGTCTGCAACAATGAGACATTGCATTTTCACATTTTAAGACAATGACTACACACATAAACAACTGTCTAAGATGACTAATTCTCTGTGGAAGTCAGAATGAAAAGAAAAATCATCTGATATTTCATCAAGTCTAATAAAAGTGATCTGTTCAGAATTTTGACAGCACTCGTATCTAATCTGTCTTTCCATATACAAAAATTGTCAAGTTTTCAAAACAACACTATGAAAAACTGGTTATTCTGTGTATGCTGAAGAAATCCAGTTCTAGATTTATGCCCCGGTGTTCTGTATGTGCAAAGTTTCATGAAAGAATACCCACTGATATAGATGTTACACGGACAAATTTTTACATACGAACTGGCAGACATAAATGGACAGATAGACAGCAAAATGAAATGATGAGTAATGAAATCAACCACACTTCAATGTCTCAATAATACTATTTGACCAAGTTGTGCACTTAAATAGGAATTACACTGAACAGTGATTTCCTAACAAGTTTTATTCAAAATTGAACCTTTCATCACCTGACTGCCATATTCAAGACTGAATTCAGTCTACTTAGATCATATTCACACCTGATATTACCCTACAGTAAAGAACCATCTACCAGGTACTTTCCACACATGATGCAGAGTTTTATCTCATATTTTTAGGCTCATATTTCTAGTCTTTATGAGGGGCGGTGGGGTAGCCTAATGGTTAAAGCATTCGCTCATCACACTGAATAACCAAGAATTCCCCACATGGGTATTGCTGAAATACTGCTTAAAACAGTGTAAAACTAAACTCACTCAATCACTCTAGGCTTTAAAAACTGTGAACACTTCCTGATGTTACCCATGTGAATTGTAATCGGGAGTTAGGTCAACAGCATATTGTGAACAATGTATCTTCCATGAAGGAGCTTGGACACTGAGGAAGTGTAACATACTATCATGTTCTGACGTGTTCAGTTACCAGGCATGATTAGATCAAGTCAATACAAGTGTCAGTTTACAATGGGCCTGCCCAATGAACCACTTCCTTGTCACACCACGCATAGGAAAGTGAATCCTCTAGTGTATAGTGGGAATTCTATAAGTTCTTCCTGGTTGTATTTGCACAATATGGACGGTGGGGTAGCCCAGTGATAGACATGCCTTTGCTTGTCAGTCTTAAGTCCAGGGTTCAATTCAGCAAATGGGTACAATGTGTGAAGCATTTTTTCTGTGTCCCCTACAAATGGCACAAAAATAAATCACTCGCTTTGCACATTAATGGGAGGAAGACTGCAAACAACATGAGCAAACCACCACATACACTGGTATGTAGTTATATGAAAACAAGAAGACACAGTCCTCAATATCGCCCGCATTACCTCCAATTTCAGTCTAAGTCACACTTGCTTCCATTGAAATGCGAAAGATATTTTATTAAGAATACCCACACTACCAAAAGGCACTAATACACCACCAGATCTATCTATGAGCCACGTTTGGTGAAGAAATATTGAATGGTTTTAAAGTTCTGCTCTGGAAAAGATAAATGTGCATGGATGCACGGGCGGACGGGGTGCATTTTAATACCCCGCAAAACGTGTTGCGAGGGATAAAAAGAGCATTATCCACTTGTTAAAAATTTCCACTGGTGCATTTTCTAGAGTCAAGATATAATGGTTTGGAGCTCAGCTTCCTTATTTGAAGAAAGGTGACATCACCCGCCATGCTAACATCACATCACATTCAAACAGACCCTTACACACATATCACAAATGCAGAGAGAAACATGGATACTCGGTAACAAAGTTTTGCCCAAGTTGGTTGATACCTATTCAATTCCACTGTACAAGGTTTCCACTGACCTCAGTAACATCCAGTCAAACACAAATTAAATGAAGATGTAGAGACAATGACACGCATACATATTTAAACATGAATCGTACTTCCTAGAAGTAAGTTAATACACTTGTCCTCACAAGTTTGTTTTCATATCAAAATGCTCTGAAACAACATTTACTTTGAGCAGTCCAGAAATTCTGGAATCTTTGAAAATAAAACATCCAAATTTAGTTGTCATATTTAATTTTGTTCGGTGATATCATGAATGAATGTAAACCATTTATAATCAACTTAATCAGTCATTCACATCTGAATCTGTTGCAAAACATATGCCATCATGGCTGACAAACATCTCCGGTGACCAGGCTCAATTGAAATTCTTTCAACTGTTAACTCATTGATCATTAGGTCATTTGCAATAGCCTTGGAACAACAGTGAAACTACACAGATTTCCTTCCAGCATATTTGTTTCATATTATAGCTTCTACCGAATATATGTCAAAATTATACTACAAAAGTCTAGAGTGATAGCTACCTTCATCACTGGAGTCATCCATAGCTTTCTCCTCAGAGTCTCCTCCCTTCTCTCCTGCAACATACACATGCAGTCTGGTACTGACAACAAGGAGGACATCACAGGAACCCAGTGCTTACTGACAGACTTATTACAGTAGTACAAAAGAATCAAGTGTTCTTTGCTGCTTTTGAGTAGTACAAATATGTATATTATGAAACAGTCTTTCACAGTTATCCATAAAGACCTGTATTACTCGTTAAGATAAGCACTTTCTTTGCTCTAGTCCCTCCACCTACAGGTACTGTCTCACAAATAAGACCCACATCTGCACAGGACATACAAAGGTGGGACTTACTGATACCAGGAATATGACCTCGATAGTCTGTGCATTCACAAAAGTAGCAATACACTCCAGGCAGTCAGTGCATTCACAACTGTAGCAATACACCCAAGGCAGCTGGTGCAGTCAACATTGTAGCAATACACCCCAGGCAGCTGGTGCAGTCAACATTGTAGCAATACACCCCTGGTAGTGGTACATTCACAACTGGACCCATGCAACCCAGGTAGTGGTGCATTCACAACGGTAGCAATACACCCCAGACAGAGGTGCATTAAAAATTGTAGCAATACACCCCTGGTAGTGGTACATTCACAACTGGACCCATGCAACCCAGGTAGTGGTGCATTCACAACGGTAGCAATACACCCCAGACAGAGGTGCATTAAAAATTGTAGCAATACACCCCTGGTAGTGGTACATTCACAACTGGAGCCATGCAACCCAGGTAGTGGTGCATTCACAACTGTAGCAATACACCCCAGACAGAGGTGCATTACAAATTGTAGCAATACACCCCTGGTAGTGGTACATTCACAACTGGAGCCATGCAACCCAGGTAGTGGTGCATTCACAACGGTAGCAATACACCCCAGACAGAGGTGCATTAAAAATTGTAGCAATACACCCCTGGTAGTGATACATTCACAACTGGAGCCATGCAACCCAGGTAGTGGTGCATTCACAACTGTAGCAATACACCCCAGACAGAGGTGCATTAAAAATTGTAGCAATACACCCCTGGTAGTGGTACATTCACAACTGGAGCCATGCAACCCAGGTAGTGGTGCATTCACAACTGTAGCAATACACCCCAGACAGAGGTGCATTACAAATTGTAGCAATACACCCCTGGTAGTGGTACATTCACAACTGGAGCCATGCAACCCAGGTAGTGGTGCATTAAAAATTGTAGCAATACACCCCTGGTAGTGGTACATTCACAACTGGAGCCATGCAACCCAGGTAGTGGTGCATTCACAACGGTAGCAATACACCCCAGACAGAGGTGCATTAAAAATTGTAGCAATACACCCCTGGTAGTGGTACATTCACAACTGGAGCCATGCAACCCAGGTAGTGGTGCATTCACAACTGTAGCAATACATCCCTGGTAGTGGTACATTCACAACTGGAGCCATGCAACCCAGGTAGTGGTGCATTAAAAATTGTAGCAATACACCCCAGACAGGTGCATTACAAATTGTAGCAATACACCCCTGGTAGTGGTACATTCACAACTGGAGCCATGCAACCCAGGTAGTGGTGCATTAAAAATTGTAGCAATACACCCCTGGTAGTGGTACATTCACAACTGGAGCCATGCAACCCAGGTAGTGGTGCATTCACAACTGTAGCAATACATCCCTGGTAGTGGTACATTCACAACTGGAGCCATGCAACCCAGGTAGTGGTGCATTCAAAATTGTAGCAATACACCCCAGACAGAGGTGCATTACAAATTGTAGCAATACACCCCTAGTAGTGGTACATTCACAACAGCAGCAATACACTCCATGTAGTAGTGCTTTGACAACTGCAGCAATATACCCCAGGTAGAGGTACAATCAAAATTGTAGCAATACACCCCTGGTAGTGGTACATTCACAACAGCAGCAATACACTCCATGTAGAGGTACATTCACAAATGGAGCCATACAACCCAGGTAGTGGAGCATTCACAACAGCAGCAATACACCCCAGGTAGTGGTGCATTCAAAATTGTAGCAATACACCCCTGGTAGTGGTACATTAACAACAGCAGCAATACACCCCAGGTAGTAGTGCTTTGACAACTGCAGCAATATACCCCAGGTAGAGGTACAATCACAGCAGTAGCAATACACCACAGGAAGAGGTACAGTCACAACTGGAGCCATACAACCCAGGTAGTGGTGCATTCACAACTGTAGCATTTGTTTGTGTACTTGAGACCAGCAAACCTCCCTGTGGACACGGACCTTACTTCATTCACAACTGTTGCAATACAACATGGCACTTATATCATGTTTACCAATATCAAGATCTTTGTCTGCCATCTGTTTGTCTCCTTGAGAGCGGGCAACACTCCCTGAAGACTTGGACGCAGTTTGTGCTGCCACATCAGTCGGAGCTGGGTCTATGTCTGGCAGAGCAAATATGGCCTCCATCAGGTTCTCCACGCTGGTGAAGTCATCACCTGTCACCAGAGAGAGAATTCAGAGACAGTTGCTTCTCACTTACATGAAAACCCTGATAACATCATTAGATAGCAAACAGGTATTATTATTGGGGCAACATTCCCCCAAAGTAATTATACAAAGCGTTCCAGCCACTGACATTACCTGTTTCTTGCAGTCTGTTCTGTATGGCTTTGGCCACTCTGTCTCGGGGAATGTCCATCCTCAGAACGGTCTGTACCATAGGGCTGTCCATCCGGGCAGACAACTCTCGTGGGTCTAACGTCCGCACAGCTGTGCTGCTGTTCATTTTGTTGTCTCTGCCTGGAATAGCAAATGTGTGCAGAGATTTTAAATTCTGTCTCTAGAAATGATATGTTCTAGCCAGGGACAAAAGAGAAGTAAGAAGGGAGAAGTAAACAATGATGTCTCCCACAGAACCAAACATAACTGTTTGATCAGCATTCTAAAGTCCACAGCCTCTTTTACCATGAAAATTGCAACTCTCTACAGCGAAACATGCAACCAAGAGGTTATTATCCATAAAGTCGTATTTGGTAGCACCAAACCAATTCAGGAGGTTGCAACTTTCATTTACTCATTCACTTACTAATGGTGTTCTCATTAATGTGGTATCATAATGTTCCGACCTGTATTTGATGACGGGGCAGTATTGTCCCCTGTCGAACCAGCTGATGACTGAAACAGCAAATTCAGAAACATAAAAGCATCTTACCTATACATCCTATGTAGGCACATACACCACGATATCATCAACAAAAAACACACAAACTTTACAACATGTTAAAACTATAAAAGGATGGGAACTAAATATGAAGCACATACTTCACGTCCTCCAAGAGCTGTCTGGATGAAGTTCTCGCCCTTGACCTGACGCACATATGGACAGCGAGGAAACCATCGAGCATGTTCGACCCATGGGTCATCGCCTCGTTCCCAGGTGCGCAAACCACCATCACAGAAGAAACATTTCACACTGTCACCAAAACCTGTGAAGATACACATCAAATGCACTTCCAATATCCATTTCTATGAAACTAATAATGAAACAGAAATGTTTTGGAATCATTGGCATTGCTCATGAATTGAGGTATCCTGACCTATGTCAACTCAAATATAGCCATCCTTAAGAAGGTATGATATCACTGCGCGTTCCGCTTATAACTACATTTAACATTTTGGTTAATTGAAAACCCCAAATTGTTTTTAGAACAACTTATGACCTTGATTTTTTACCTTTTCATCAGTTATCAGAGTGTCCAAAAACAAAAAAAAACCGTAAAAGGCTGATAAAATTTACTGAAAAATATATCAGAAGCTAAAGTGCAAACAAGAGTCATCAGAAGATGACATATCCTCCCGGCCCCCACATAATTGAAAGGACAAATCATCCGACAGATACTTAGTGTGTTTTTAGACCAAGACTGGATTGTTTCCATGGAATTCATGAAAATTATAAATGCCATATATCTGTAATCAGAAAAAGTCACCATTTCAAGATCTGTCTGATATATCTGCCAAGATCTTTCAAAAGATATGAAATGGTTTTCGAGTTGTGCTCCGGAAACAAAGTCAGCAACATGTTCATGGAACCGAGAAAATAATACATCATAAAACCCTGTAAATAGCAAAAGGCACCCCTTGGGGTCTGCCACACATATCTACCAAGTTTTACGGACAGATATTAAGAAGTTTTTGAGTTCTGCTCTGGAAACGAAACACACCTCTCACTTTTGAGAGTAAGTCAAAAACGTTTCCATGGAACTGAGAAAATGATAAATCACTATAACCTGGAAAAGAGCAAAAGGCACCACTTTAGGTTCAGATTGATATATCTACCAAGTTTTGCAGAAAAATATTGAATGTTTATTGAGTTCTGCTCCGATGAAGCCCATACCTCCATTTTGAGACTTAAGTCCAAAACGTTTCCATGGAAACCAAGAAAATAACACATCACAAAAACCTTTAAAAACCAAAAGGCACCACTTTGGGGTCTGCCACACACATCTACCAAGTTTTACAAACGGATATTAAGAAGTTTTTGAGTTCTGCTCTGGAATTGAAACACGCCTTTCACTTTTCAGACTAGGTCTAAAACGTTTAAATGGAAACCGAGAAAATAATAAATCACAAGATGGTGTACATAGCAAAACGCACCACTATAGATTCTAATTGATATATCTACCAAGTTTTTGCAGAAAAATACTAGTATTCCATGGTTTTTGAGTTCTGCTCCGGAAACGGAAAACCATCCCTCCATTTTGAGACTAAGTCTGAAACGTTTCCATGGAAAAAGAGAAAATAATAAATCACAAAAACCTGTACATAGCAAAAGGCACCACTTTAGGTTCTGACTGATACATCTACCAAGTTTTGCAGAAAAATATTGAACGGCTTCTGAGTTCTGCTCCGGAAACGAAGTCCACCACACCATAAGACTAACACCAAAATGGTACATGGAAAAACAAAAAAATATAAATGCCCCAAATCTGTAAATAGCAAAAGGCACAACCATAGGCTGAGATTACTATATCTATCAAGTTTGGTCTAAAAATATTGAATGGCTTCTGAGTTATGCTCCGGAAACAAAATGATTACGGACGGATGGACGGACGGACGGACGAGGCGTCGACTATAAAAATGCCCACCTGCATAAAAGAAGCCAGCCTTTGACAGCATCTGGGGAGTCTGTTCCTTTCCATTGGGCCAGTTTCGGAAGGAGCTGACTCGGGAAGCTTCCACAGCATATTGTGGATGTCTGGGACGATCAGTGACAATCCCCAAGCTGGCATCACTGACAACAGCAGCTGGCTGGGTCACGTTCATGAACTCCGATGATCTATTGGCAGATATGATAGCTGTCGGGTCAGGGACATTTCCAACATTCAAACCCATGACAAAGGGGCACATAGGAAAGTGTCTCCGATGTTCTTCCATTGGGACATCGTCCTCATCCCAGTTGCGAAGTATTCCTCTACAGAACACGCATTGTACACGATCAACGGTCCCTGTAAAGTAAAATCCAGCTCGGGCCAGATCGCGAGGGTCTGGTGTGTTCTGTCTTGGCCAGTTGGTATCAAAGCTGGAGAAACGGTTGGCTTCCTGCTTCATGGGTGCGAATTCCTCTCTGGTCGGAGTAGCTTCAGAATCATGTCCGAGTCCAAGTCCTCCAGCTGTCCCAATAGCCTGGCGACTAGTTTCCGCTGAACCAGAGTCTGTAGCCACAACTGGAAAGTGTGTCTGAGTTGATGTTGGCTGATTTTGCCTGAAGGTAGCACTGGAAAAATCTGGATTGTCTTGGAGCTGATGAGAGATGTTGCTGCTTGTGATCGCTGTCGCGTTGCTGCCACAGTATTGTCTATGAAGAGTGCTCAGGATTTCCTGGTAGACAGCTGGTTCTGGGACATAGACTGGAACATTAACTCCACTCAGGCCTTGACAAAAGTTGCATGCTGGGCTCAGCTCTCTGTGTATTATCAGTGGGTCCATGTTTTTATTCCAATCCCCTTTAACCAGATCACAAGAAAAGCATTTCACGACATCTTCATTCCCAGTGTAAATGAATCCAGCTCTTGCCAACCTGATCGGACTTGCCCGGTCAATAGCCATCCAGTGTTCATATGTTTTAAGACGCAGTGCCTCAAACCTCATGTCTTCACCTGGTGTGAAAGCAGGACCCCCGACAAGACGAGGGAAATAGTCTTGCTCTAGTGTCATTGCCATTGCGACTATGACTATGATTTCAAATCAGTGGTGTAGGTTATACCAAAATAGCTTAATAGTTACCAGTCACCAGTTACAGTCAATAGTTCAACGCAGAACAGTTTTAACAATTTCTGCTTGTGTTGTCTGACCAAAATATGATCCCTTCAGTCGAACCTTTCTATGTTTGCCAGAAGTGCGGAGCAAATCTGTATTGGTTGCTGTTAAGTTAGGTTTATAACTCACAGGTTTCAATCGAACCTTACTATGTATGCCCCAAATACGATGGAAATCCGTACTGGTAGCTGTTGAATTAGGCTTATAAGTCAAAGGTTTAAGCTGAACCTTACTATGATTAACAGAAGTACAATGTGGACCCGTAATGGCAGTTGTTGAATTAGGTTGATAACTCCAAGACCACTGTGGAGCAATGACCTAACGGTCTATGCAAGTAATCCACTTGTGTCCATGGTTGCCATCTCAACCAAATACATAAATTTAACAAGTTCAGTAACTTATCTCTCGTGAAGTTCCAGGAAACTTGGTGAATTGTACCTTAAGTACTGTGAAGTACCAAGGTGGTGCCTCTTCAGCAGTCAGTAAAGGGAACTATCTTCTAAGTCAATGACTGAAAGGCTCTCCAATGCAGATCTGATGGTGATCATCTGTAAAAATATTGAAAACATATTACCGGTAAGCAAATTCATTTTGACCAAGATGACACAATCTTAGTAAACTTCGTCTCAGTGTATTTCATTACACTCCACCACTGAGTCTAGCAAAACCTAGTAGAAGGTCGCATCAGGTAACCTTTGAGCAACCAATGACGGTCCAATCAAATATGAGACGGTTAAATAGATTTAACCAATCAGACAACGGCTACTATTTAGGGATCGGAGGTACTTTCAAAATATTCAGGTCACCGACACAGATCTCTCCACAAACAAAAATCCGCATATGACAGTTATTTGACCTGCAGTATATATGCCTTGGGGTTTCTGTTGACATGGTTACCATTTGCTAATATTTCTGCAAAATAACATCCTTGAATATTGTCAAAAACACTATTTTCAGCGACTGTTTACTCACCGTTGTCATACTAGTATGTACGCCGTGTGCATCACCCGGAAGCAATCGTATGCTACATAGCATTCGGAATCGGTCGGGTACGAACCTTTTTGAGATAAAAAGTTCATAAGGTATATGTGAATGTGCACTTTCGCGATTTGGTAAGCTGTGCTCTGATTGGTCAATCTCAAAGGTTACCTGATGCGACCTCCCATAAGGTTTTGTTAGGCTCAGTGGTGGAGTGTAACTAAAAGTACTGAGGATAAGTTTACTTAGACTGCAAGATGACATGGCCCGATTTCTCGAAGCAAACTTAAGTTTGAGTTTTTATTCAAATTTGAGAAAGCGCAAGAAAATGCATTTCCCAAAATGATATGCAATTAATATTAAACTCAAATTTAGTTGGGTGGATAGATTATTTAGGTGGTTTGGGCTTCTTCTTTTTTTTAAAACGGCAGCTGAGTTAAAAATCCAGCTGTTTAAAAATTGTCAAACTCACATTTTCTAATTTGAGTAAAAAATTACATTTGTTTTCTTTTTAATCGGGGCACGGTCGTCTATTCAGTCATGATTTACAAGTGTACATTTGGTCATATACGAGACGGCTGAAATGACTGGCATCTGCACAATCACCCAATGAAGGCTGTCGATATACTGTAAACAGTCAAATTTTCGCGACCGTTTAATTTTCGCGAACTTCGCGTCAGACTTCATGAAACGAGAATAAAAACACGCGATAATATAGATATATCATTCACTTTATTCAGATAAGTCAACAACATAAAAACAATACAAGTGTACACTGTTCATTCATGTGTCACCGCTGGGCTAATCTGAATTAACACGTGTCACTTACTGATCCTCTTACTAACAGTCTTCACAAGAGAATAGCATTTGTCAATATATTGGTCAACTAGCGTCTCGCGAAAATAAGAAGGCGCAAAAAGGTTTAGTGACCGTCACACGCGAAAATTTAAAGGCAAGGAAGTAAGACAGTTTACAGTAATTGAAGACATTGAGTGTAATGTTTTATGTGATATGAACAAAAGAAAGAAAAGTGGTCAAACTGTTGTGGTGACCTTGAAAACAAGGTCAAGGTCCCCCAAATCAACTAATGTCTGCATAATCCTCTAATGGAGAAATCAGCAAATTTGAAGACATTGGGTACAACAGTTCATGAGATATCACATTAACAATTAAGATTTTGAAAAATGGTCAAAGTGTTACAGTGACCTTGAAAATAAGGTCAAGGTCACCAAACTCGACTGGTGTTGGGTCATCCCCCAATGTAGGCAGTCACCAAATTGGAAGACTCTGGGTACAAAAGTTCATAAAATATCACTTTTAACAAGACTCAGATGCAATATAAACCTGGATATACCACCACCGCCAAGCTTTTTGAGAGCAAATGTTCCAATTACCACATTGATGCAACGCAAGAGTTAGGGTTTTGGGGGAAGACAGAAGAGTCCTGTTGCTATGAAAACAGTTTTGTTTAAGCAGCTTTTTTTAATTTGTATATTCAGCCCTGTTGGCTGTATAGACAGCTATCAAACGCATAATCTACTCCCAAGTGATTAAGTTACTTATCAATGATCATGTATATACATGTCAACCCTGGATATACTGCCAAATGGATATCCCATCAAAAGTTTAGACTCACTGGCATAAATATAGTGAGTGAGTGAGTGAGTTTAGTTTTACGTCGCACTTAGCAATATTCCAGCTATATGGCGACGGTCTGTAAATAATCGAGTCTGGACCAGACAATCCAGTGATCAATAACATGAGCATCGATCTGCGCAATGGGGAACCGATGACATGTGTCAACCAAGTCAGCTAGTCTGACCACCCGATCCCGTTAGTCGCCTCTTACGACAAGCATAGTCACCTTTTATGGCAAGCATGGGTTGCTGAAGGCCTATTCTACCCCGGGACCTTCACGGGTGGCATAAATATAGTCACTTACAACTGTTCCAAACTAAATTTGGCAAAATACTTGGATTCTATACTGTTGGAAGATGAACTTTCACACATGAAATGCTGTATTGTAAAACATATTACAAACACTGAAAAGATTATAGTCACGAATTCAATAAATGACAAAAATCTGTGAAAATTGGCAAATTGTTAAGAAAACTTTACACCAAAACACAGCTGTGAACACTAAGATTGAGCAAGAATGGTACGATCTACCACATATTAAGTGCATCGAACCTTAGCCCCACATGAATTCAGTTTGTTATTCTGGGTCACCAGAAAAGAATATTAATGAATATGATACAATGCAGTGGGTGTGGGTATTCAGGATCACGGTTATTCCAGATCACTGTCACTTACATTAACCCCTAGAAACTGTAAATCTCAATGGATTTCTTCACTCAATCTCTCATTCTAAAGCAGAGACAGTGCTCTTTAAGGTGATATATTTGTCTTACTTGATCTGAACAAGAAGTTTACTTGAGTGCCCTGTAACGAGGATACCTATCATTGCGTAATTTGTCGTTAGCACATCAGGAAAAGGTAACTCATTCAGAACAGCCCATCTCAAATAAGAATATAATCAAGTTACTTAATGTTAACAATCAATTGCATGCATATACTTTTCACCTGTAAATAGCAAAACAAATCTTCTCTACATCTGCCATATGTTTGGAGAATTAAGCAATTTATGGAACCACATGGTTAAGTCAGTTACGAATCACCAGAAAATAGTGATCATCTCAAAACTGTCAACCACCGAAAAATGTTAATTACTCTTGAAATAAAGCAATTAGTTTTACGATGTTACTTTGGTTCCCTTTATTTAAAATGTATACTCACTCTAGGGTTAGTCTTAGGTTTCTTTGCACAAAATAGATACATAAAACGTTTAGGTTTTCATTTCACCAAAACGTAATTTGAAGTACATAACAGTCTGCCAGGTAAAAGGTTATAAATATTGAAAATAAATTATAGTTAACCAACTTGACAATGTTTGGGGGTTGAAATTGATTTCCATGTCATATTATTCAACTAAGGAACGACTCACTACAAGTGCCAAGCAGTCCTGCAGTGTCATTCAGGCAAATTCTGGATGTTGGTAGCACTGTGTTTGCTGACCCAGCTGGAGAACCTGTTCCAAGTTTTCCCCCTTTGCCTGCTGCACCGGCAGAGAAAGGAGGAGGCATGGTCATACCATGTCATTACATTATTAATCACAGCAACAGAACGTGGGCTTTAGGTAGTTTGTTTCATTTTTAGACAAACGAAGATACACTCCCATAAAAGGTTCCAATACGTTGGTATTAATTGATTATGTTTGTTAGTTTTACTGTCAGTAACTGATGATGTGATGTTAAAATTCTTCATATTGACTGAATAAAATGTTACAGCTGCTGAAAAAATTGATTATTTTGACTTGATAGTTGTACTTTACCAGTTAAAGTCGCATGTTAAAGTCACAACAAAACAGCATATATATCAATACTGAAGAGGTCAAGTATGTATAATTAACCCCAGGAGAATATGTTTTAGCTCATACTGGTACCTGGAATCATGATTTTGGAATGTGTTATGAGCAGCAAGTGTTGGACCTATCGACCAAACGAATATTGTTATCAACTGCAACGTTGTACCGCGTGTTACTGTTTGACACAGACCCCTGTTGCACCAAAAGAGCATCAATAACTAAACACTGCCTCGTTTTGTCACGTGATTGGGAATACCCTGAAATGATTCGGAACAGCCGTTATGTCTGTGCGTTTCTTTTGCAATGTTCCTCATGTCAATCAGAACAGAATAAATTTCAGATATGCTTTTCGGGAGGCGCATGCAGTCGGTTTTCCGTTAGTGATCCGAAACTGGGTTATGCATTGAAATTTGTAAATTTGAGTGTGTTACCCTTAGTTTTAAAGAATTGTTTATTTGTGGGACAAATGCACATTTAGGACGCATTTCGGCTTCTATTTTATGCCATTTTCCAAACTGTAAAGCCCGTTCTCTGCGAGACAATCAGAAAACGGACAAAACACTCGTGACCAACTCCGTGTTATACCGGGAGGTTACGGAAAAGGGCGAGTGATGACGACCAAATGAGACGGGGAATCCTGTGACGTCACCAGAAAAACCCAGTTAGCGGTCTTTGCTCAAAAGACGTACTAAGATACACACCAACACAGCCCTCGGTTTCACCTTTAGGTGATAACAGGCGAGTCTATGTTTAATATAGTCAGAAACTTACCACAAGGAATAGTTTTGTTGTTATTAAACACAGGGAGCTACGAGGAATGTTGTATCTGACGAAACCGTGGTAAGAGTTCCGCCCGTAAACCGTGACCACGCAACTGCGCAGAATCCAATGCAGACTGGTTTCGCATGCGCTGCGCTAACGCTTCGATTCGAGCGAATGGCCAACGGAGAATTATCATGAGTATAATACTATAAATTCTTTATGTTCATCTATTATTCTGGTATCCTACACAAGAACGATGTATACAGTATGGTTCAAAATTATTGAGAATAGCTAAAGCATTTCATATTATTAAACGAGAACAAATCAGATAAAATTGAATGTATTGTGAAAGTGAACTGACCTTTTCATATTGTGTAGGTAACAATTTAATATTTTATCAAGTCTCCTTGAGCTTCACGGCACAGTCTAAGACGGGTAGGCATACTTCCTATCAGAGAGGTTAGTGTCTCGTGAGTTATGCTGTCCCAGTATCGGACCACTTCTCTCTTCATGTCTTCAATTTTTGTCAACCCCTTTTGATTCACACATTCCTTCATCATCCCCCAAATGTTCTCAATAGGATTTAAGTCAGGACTATATGCAGGAAATGGTAATGCAGTCACATTTTTCTCCTGAAACCACTGCTTGGCATGTTTTGCGGTGTGTTTAGGATCATTATCTTGCTGCAAAATCCAGTCATTTCCATAAAACACATGTGCACTTGGAAGGAGAAAATTATCTAATATGTTAGTGTAGCGTTGACTTGTCAGATTTCCCTCAAACACACACAGCGGGGTCGTTCCTAATAAGGATATCCCTCCCCATACACGAAACTTTGAGAAAATATCTCGTCCCGGGCGGTCTGACAAGCTGGTATTTCGAACGCTGTTTATTAATTATGAAAAAATACTTTAACGAAAATACATAAATTCTTCTGTGATTATTCTCAGCTGTTCGTAGTATAAACGATGTTCCGTGTAACACCATATTCACGAATTTGAGGTTGACGCTGGGGGCGTTTAGTGTTTTAGTTATTATACTCACTCAACATGAGCAACCAGTTCCGATCTAGCACGCGATGTTATTATGCAACGTGTAATAACATTGTAGATTCAACGGATGAGTAATAAAATTACATCTGGAACGGTCTCAAAATAGAAATGCCATAATAACTGTTGATGATCATTTCTTTCAAACACAGTGTATGAGTCAGGCATTGCTAGCACACAAACTCAGCGGACTTGAGGCTTCTATAAAGGAACAGCTGGGTCATACAGAAGGTCTGTGTACAAAAAATACATGACTCTGCACTTTCAAGAGTAAGTGTCATCCCAAATATAAGTACATGTGTATGTTGTGTTTGTCTACTGTCTACACTTGCTTGTAACCTAGTCCCTGTACCTCAAGTTGAATGCTGATTATATACCTTATACTGCATCACTTCTGGTGTGTTGGCATCACTTTGCTATAAATAGTAGAAAAAGTTTTGATTGTTATTAGTTACACAATTGCGTACGTGTTATTGAACAGAACCATAATGACCTTTACACTATGCACGGTATGTTATATATTTTTTTCGAATGTATGTCATGCGTGATCGGCGTGGAGATTCCTGTTGGTCAAATGTCAGGACTGTCAGCAGTGGAGCGAGACCAAGCCATTGGAATATCGACGATTGCTTCGAACTGCTGTATATTGCCAATATCTGGCCCTGCTGACGAAAAGAAAATAGACACATAACGTAAACTGTTCTTAACTTCCTTATCGATTCTTAGAATATGATCTCAAAACCATCAATGTTTCGTGGTCAGGTGGACCAGCTATACCCTGTGTAGTATAAGAACTGAAACTTCGTTGATGCCATCTTGCAGGCATTGACATAATAAGATATAGATTCATTAATCGTGGATTCACATGGTGTCCTATCAATTTCAAAGGGCACATATACTAAAAACTATTTTGAGGTGAATTCTATGATTATCATTATTATTGTATAATAGGTCACTACAGATCCGACTGACTTAATTAAATCTTGTGACATAGAATGGTATGGTATTTACATTTTAATACATCCCGCGTAAAAGTAAATCTGAATAAGGAAGCCGCGTGTGTCACTGCATGAAGGCAATCTCTTGTACAGCTTTGATAAAAAAGACTGTGGTTTTACGCCGATTTTGCAACATTCCAACAATATGACCACGGGCGACACCAGAAATGGGCTTTACACACTGTATCCACGAGTAGAATCGATTCCGACTTGAACGCTTCAACCATTGGTCCCGTGAGACGACTGCAACGTTCGGATTGGCCGATATTCTCTGAAATATTTGTTGTAAAGAAAATATTTATATTCTTAGTGAGGATGATAACAATATATTTATATCCTTGTATATCAGCGTGCTCCTCGTCATGTTCTTCTGCTTCCTGACTTTTGATAACTTCTTTAAATTCGACATGACAGCGAATTAGGCCTTTGGATTTGCGCCACTGACTTCAATTATCGAAATTTTATTTTTGATATTATTTTTCTTGGGATATTTCCTGGGAAATACAAACAGGCCCACATGGTCCATACTCATGTAGTTTTCGATATTATTGTTCTTAGATATAGGATATTTATATAGCGCACATATCCACGCACTAGTGCACGCTAAAGGCGCTGGTAGTTTTCCCTCGATCACTGGATGTCAATCTCAACATCACATCGTATTTCAATCTCAACTCCCTGAAGAGTATACAACTCTTGCTGTCACCTGGCGCACCGAGTCTACCGAGGCTCTCTCATCCTAACGAGGTACCCATTAACAGCTGGGTCGACTGGGACACATAGTCACAGTACTTTGTCCAAGTTCACTGCACGTTGCTGTACCCGCAACTAGGTATTTGCACGTATTCACGTGGCAACCATCTGGTCAAATACCAACGGATTCGTGGGTTCTTTTAAGTGCATGGGGTTGTGTACTGTACACTAGGGGCTGTGACAACACCGAGAGAGAGTCTGCACACAATGTTGACTCCACGGTTTTTACACCCGGTCACAGGTGGGCTCGATCCCGACACCTCAACCTCGCTGGATCACTAGCCTGGCGCCTTAGCCAGCTCGCCCACCGCGCCCATCAGGGATTGTCGTCTGTACAAAAAGGTCCACATGGTCTGTACTCATTCATGTTTTCAAACATCTTTTTGATGGACCAAACTTGGGTCAAGACACCCGATGCCATCTAAAACAAAATAAATAATAGTAATAACACGGTGGTCACTTAAAATATGCTGTAAATTATTTAAAGCATCATGTTATTTGAGCTGCCATATGACTTTAATCAGATTCATTTACAAAGGAAATTTGAGCACTTTGATAACATACAGTACAAATGTGAATTTGGTCACTTTCATGGAGCACACTTACCATGGGAATTAGGCAACTTTGATAGGACACATTTCTCTCGAAAATCCGGCCACTGAACCCGGTAAACATTTCACTTGCTTACACTGCCCCATAGGAATCACAGCAGTTCGAATATCAAAACAGTCTAAGTAAACTTAGTCTCAGTATTATTCGCTACACTCCTCTACTGAGTCTAACAAACCCAAGTAGGTTGTAAGGTACCGTTTCAGATTGACCAATCAGATACACAGCTTACCAAATAGCGAAAGTGGACATTTCGCACATACGTTCTGAACATTTATCGGTTTGTACTCGAACGATTCCGAACGCTATTTTCCGTACAATCGCATTCGGGTGACGCACATGGAAAACGCTACAATTCCGTCAACAGTGGGGAAACAGGCGCTGAAAGTAGCGTTTTTGTCAATATTCAATGATGTCAGATAGCGGAAAGGCCAAAGCTAACATGTCATCAGAAAGCCCTAAGCGTATATACTGCAAGTCTAAGTAAACTTAGTCTCAGTGTATTTCATTACACTCCACCACTGAGTCTAACAAAACCTAGTAGAAGGTCGCGTCAGGTAACCTTTGAGCGACCAATGACCGTCCAATCAAACGCGAGACGGTTAAATAGATTTAACCAATCAGACAACGGCTACTATTTAGGGATCGGAGGGACTTTCAAAATGTTCAGGTCACTGACACAGATCTCTCCACAAACAGAAATCCGCATATAACACAATTATTTGACCTGCAGTATATACGTTTTGGGGTTTCCGTTGACACGGTTACCATTAGCTAATATTTCCGCAAGATGACATCCTTGAATATTGCCCAAAACACCATTTTCAGCGACAGTTTACTCACCGTTGTCATGGTTGTACGTACGCCTCCGGTATCCTCAAAACAGTTTCGGCCCATAAGTGTTTTCAGGATGCATGCGACACAGAGATTACATCTTCTGCTGTAACTCGCGTTTGATGGTATAAACATACACGTGTTATTTGTCATCATTCACTTGATGACCAGGTAATGAATTTATAACGGGTATAATTAGTGGTAACACCACTAAAAATACTCGACATTGGTTCCCATTTGGCATTTCTGTCTGGAGTAAATACTCAACGTTATTAATTGAGGTCTGTAGTGGCAAATGTATTGCATATTACGTAATATGTGCATGTAGGTGATACAAGAGGGTTTATCAGCTGAGTTACAAAAAAGGATTAACCGTTAACACACTGATTGATTAATTACTTAAAAATTCCACGTCGGATTTGTCAAAAAGGCAGTGTTTATGTGTGTATATTTACTAATCTATACTGACAACACCCTGTCGTAAAATACGAGTGTAAAAACAACTGATTTCGGGTTTTTTTCAGTCCTAACGTGTTATTTTTATACCACTGGATGCTTGTCGTAAGAGGCGACTAACGGGATCGGGTGGTCAGACTAGCTGACTTGGTTGACACATGTCATCGGTTCCCAATTGCGCAGATCGATGCTCATGTTGTTGATCACTGGATTGTCTGGTCCAGACTCGATTATTTACAGACCGTCGCCATATAGCTGGAATATTGCTAAGTGCGACGTAAAACTAAACTCACTCACTCACTCATTATACCACTGGCAGATGAGTGAACTTCAAGGTATTTGATTTGTTTTCATAATAACCAAGTAAAATGACTTCATCTTTGTTGATCAGTCTACACATAAACTTAGTCTATCAATTGCGCATATGGGAGGCGCAGCAGAGATCACGAACCAGTCACGAATTCTGGGATATCATCAGTGTACTCACGGGAGAAAGATAATAACAAAAGAAACCACCAGTCCACGGAAATTGCTCCGCATCAGCGCCCCTTTAAATCCGTTCGGCCGTCTCGCGTTTGATTGGACGGTCACAGGTTACTCAAAGGTTACATGGCGCGACCTATTACGAGGGTTTGTTTGACTATACAATACTGAGACTAAGTGAGTGAGTGAGTGAGTGAGTGAGTTTAGTTTTACGCCCCACTCCGCAGTATTCCAGCTATATGTCGGCGGTCTGTAAATAATCGTGTCTGGACCACACAGTCCAGTGATCAACAGCATGAGCATCGATCTGCGCAACTGGGAACCAATGACATGTGTCAACCAAGTCAACGAGCCGAACCACCCGATCCCATCAGTCGCCTCTTACGACAAGTGTCGTCTCCTTTTATGTCAAGCATGGGTTGCTAAAGGCCTGTTCTGCCTAGGACCTTCACGGGTCCACTGAGATTAATTTTATTTAGACTGGATAAGAACATCTGTAGGCTTGAATTAGGTATCATTGTGAAACAAACATACTTCTTACTGAACATTTCAGGAATACCCCATTAAGCTCTGGATAAGAGTGATTTTGTGCCATAGATAATAAATGTGCATGAATACTTACCTAATCTTTTCGTAAAGTATGAGTCTTCTGTGGTATTTACGATATCCACAACATCTCCATGAAGTCTTCATAATTCTATTCTCCCGGCAACCAAACCAATATCTTGTGCTTAGGTTTAATTGAGCGTCAAGTTTCATTCTTCACATGATCCAACACCCTTTGCTCTCAGTTTGCATATCTATATACTGCGCTGGGAATGAGTTACCTGTCACTATATATATGTTACATCAGTGGAATGCAAAACCTCTGCGCCAATCAAATGGTTTCTCACGAAAAGAGCGTTGCCTAAAGTGTGACTTGGTGAAAGGAGAAATTGAGGGCGTTCCTGAATATGAGTTGTGGGTATCGGGGATAGGGCAGTTAAATCAGTGTGAATCAGCTATTGGCTGTCATCATGGAATCCAAACAGGCGAAGAATGACAGGTAATTTAAAATTGAATGTAATCGAAGAAGAGGAGTTCCATTTCATTTTTCGCTTTTTAACAGTTCTAACAAATGTTTTATTAAACGTAGGTGTTGGGATCCCCAGAGATGAAACAGGAGTACAAACTTATAGTCATTTTGTCTCGTAATGTGTCTCCAGCACAAAATCTCTGGATACCAGCCTCAGACGATGGTCCTGTCGCTGCACGCGGCGTCTAACGACACAGTGACCTACAGTTGCAATTTCTCAAACGTGAATATATACATTACAGTGAATGTGATGACGAGAGTGGAGAAGTGTTGCGAGATATATAACCATGTAGCTATGGAGGAGGATGGAACGAAAGAACAGAAACTTACAGTTTGAGAGTTCCAAGGGTTTACCGGCTGCTTACCAGGAGATAGTTTTATGCACACGTCGCTACATGTATATTCATGCCAACGTTCACACAAGCTATAATCGGATCAGATAAGTTTTTCTACCCGCGTGATCGTGCACTTACGCGGTTAACTCCAACAATGTCCCACCGATATGACGGCGGTCTGTAGATAATCGAATCTCGACTAGTGAACCGAGTGATTGACATCATGAGCACCAATACACGCAATTAAGACACAATGGCATGCATCAACTACGTGGTCGAGCCGGTCAGTCGGGTGACGTTAGTCGCCTTTCACGTCAAGCATTATTTGCTGAAGACGAATGCTTGCCCTGATCTTAATGGGTTCGAGTTATATAGGCATTACAGACTGTGCAATCTAGACATTTAAAGAATTTGGACTAAAGATTTGTATGTCTGATTTCATTGGTCTAAATATATACAATATGTTAACAGTATCATCGTTGTGAAGGAGTAAGAAATTACACCCCAACATTGCTCATTATTTTATTACGAAGTTAGCGTTCATCATTTGTCCACATCTAATCATCAGTCAATGACATCATGTCTATTTATATCAGTTATTTTCCTTGGAATGTGTCAATACTTTTAGCAAGATTTTCTAAGAATCGAAAGATGTGATTAAATTAAACCTGACGTGGCAACTGATTACACACAACACATCAGTGAAAAGATAAACTGAGATATATAGTCTCTCTCTCTACATATATATAAGCATGACGTGGGTTTATACCAGTGATATCTGGTTTGATAGGCTCGCTGGCTCACGCCACGTAATTGCATGCCCAATCAGGTGACACAATACGGTTAACCAGAAACACATTTACGTCAGGAACACGAGTGAATAGCTGCTCTATTTATAAACCCAGCGTGGCAGATATGTTCAGACATGTCGAACTCAGAAGATTTGTGTGGGTAAAGTCAACTTAGCAGATTTGCTCTGGAAAGAGCGTACGTAGTCAGAAACCCTTAATCAATATTAAAATAAGACAGGGGCCGGAAATTAAAACGAATAATGAAATAACATTGTTTCTCAAATGCAAAGGGCGACAGGGAAGCGCACTCGGAAATACGGTCGCTCGTCACCCGAAAAACCGAGTTCGATTCCCCATATGGGTAAAATATTTGAAGCTATTTTCTGGTGTGAACCGCCGTGATATTGCCAAAAGAGGCGAAATGTTTAACTCATTCACTCACCCATGCACTTACTCACTAACTCTCAAATGAAAAGTCCGCCACTGAATATATTCCTCTTGTTTGTGTAAAAATGGATCAGTTCTCAACGTTTGGCGGTATACCCATTCAGCTGTGTTTAATATTTCTGTGAAAGGTCTGGTAGCACGTGTAGGTTTATCGGTAAACCATTCATCATGGAAGCCACAGTGGCTGAGCGGGCTGCTAGACAGCTGAGTTTGTGAGCTGGCGATTAGGTGTCTGAATCTAAGGGTGTGGGTTCGAATCCCAAGTGGGACTCAACTCCCAAAAAGTACTAGAATCTGTACTTTACTAAGAAAGTGTAACCCAAAACATAACATATGTAACAGTTCATTTTCGTTGTCTTCTTTGTGATTCCTGTATTCATACTGCATGAAATGGTCACGTGTTAATGATTTCTTTTGAAAATGGTAAGCCACATCCATCAGAGCGAACTTCTTTAATCACAGGGACCTGATACTGGGACGCCGATGGTATGGACAGTGGATACTTTGATCAAACTACATCAGGGTCCGCTTGCACAGAGCAATTTTAGTTACAATCAATCTTAGGCCCCTACAATCAACGTTACAATCACCATACCATTGCCCTAATCTACTTGCACAAAGACGATCTTAAGACAGAATGGATGTAGGATCGCGATCTTAACTAAGATCGAACTCTTCAACGCTGGAGGTAGAAATTTCTTAAACTCGACTCCTGTGTATAGTTGTCTGCAAGTGCGCATAGCATGCAGCGCAAATAAAACGTGGAACTGGTTAATGCACATAGCTGACAATGCTTCCTTAATCGCACCTTGCAGAATTTTCATTAAAACAAAAAAAAACCAAAAAACAACAACCCACAAATCTTTGAAGGAAATGATAACGTGGAAGAAGGAAAATGAATGACAACATGGAAGGTAACATGTATAATCACTCGTACCTCGTGGGTTATTCTCCATTTTTTCTACATTCTAATTTGATTTATGAACTAAGAATGTGATACTGCAACCACAGAAATATCATGTTTTATGAAAATATTGATATACAAACAAATACATGAACAAATTTGGGTCTTGAGGTATTGACCTAATAATCATGAAAATTAAAAGATAACATATAAATTAAATGTCCTTATGACATAACACCTAAATGTACAATAATTTGTCAATGGCTGTCAATGAAACATAGTTTGGCATCTGGTCGGTGTTATTTGGAGTAAAATCCCAAAAATCCCAAGCATTAGATTTGTAAAGATATGAAATGGTGATATGACTGTGGGAGTGTTGTGGAAAATGCATGACAGGGAAATATGAAAAATATATTATTCCGTGTGTGTTGTATATGTTGTTAAATACTTACCCACAATATGTTAATTGCTTTACGCTATTTGTTGATAATTATTTTTTCTTCTTCTTATTGCAAAAATCTTTTTACGCAAATTTCAGATGCCTCAGCAAGTGTATTTTCCTGTTTGAAGAATACTTGTACTATATTTAAAATGTTAAATCTCTTATCTCTCGTCAGATTTAATTTTAGATTTTAGAATTAGAAAGAAACATAATTTTGTACGTTATCCAATTGTGGATTATTGTAATGGTAAACTATGACCAAATCATTGACACGACTATGACCGAAAAGAAATATATGTAGATATCTGCGCTGTCACAACATAACATACATCGTATTTAAGGAAGGCAGATTTTACGGCAACGGCATAATATGCAAAGGGAAACCACTCCCATCTTGCGTAAAAACTAAGATTAGCTGCCGAAGCCTAAGATCGCGATCTTAAGGATTTACAATAATTGTACCTCTAAGATAGTATTGTGCAAGTAGGCCCTGGGCTTTTAGACGTACACGTCTGACTTTTCAAATGTATATCTCATGTATTTCTTTTCAAATTTGGTATCACATAAAACACGCCCCTGGGTTTAACTGGCAGTAGTAATTCCATGACCATCCAATCTAAGTAAATTGTATTTAACGAGGAAGGCTTCCTGGCAGCAACATACCAAGTGAAGGAAAGGGACAGGGACCTTTGGAATGGTTGCAAACCTTCGGAACAAGCTGTATAGGCACGGCAACAGTTTTAACCAGAAGGCTGAGTAACTTACATCATAAGTGTCGATCTATGAATTTTGGATATGATGACATCTGTCTACAAAGTCAGCCAGCCTGAACATCGATATCCGGTTCCGTTAGCTGCTGGTTGGGATGCTGAGGTATCACACACATCTATATTAACGCTGCTTTCATGACATTTTACTTTCAGAAGATTCGTCTTTGTGTTCCAGAGAATCATGATTAAGTAATCGGTTTGAATATTTACGTATGATAACCAGAAATCTCTTTGAAATGGTATATTTCTGAAATAAATCTGAAATGAAATCTATTTCAAAGCAAAACTTAACACAGTGTCAGTATTAATTCAGATGATCATTTCAACCTTTCGAAGTTGTAAATTTAACATGTATATTATAATTACATGTGTGAACTTGTTTGATTCTTTTTCAGATAACACAGCTGGCAGCAGAGCACTTCGGGCCTGATATCAACCAGACACAGAGTGAGTGAAGTAAAGGAACTGGGTTCTGTGGATTTGGGCACTTGATCACCACAAGCCATTCTCAAGGCCCTGGTCAGCCAGAGTGAGGAGTCAACTTTGAAACTTGTATCCAAACATTGTTAATAGTCCAGTGGCCATTCTTCAGAAGGCCTACAAAAATAGGAGCAATCTCACCGAAGGTGTAACAAGACACAACCTATTTTTCTTGTAGATACATGTCTATTCTTCAAGAAAAATGTGGTTGTGGTCATATGCAACAGGTATGCAATATATAATGCTCTTTTACTGTCCTTTCATGCAACTGAAATTTTGTTTATACCTGAAGTTGAGAGAGTCTTCTCCACAGCGAAGTTGATTGTGACAGATCACAGGAACAGACTCAACATTCAGAATTGTAACAAGATTCATTTGTAACAATTTCATGGAATACTGTTTTCAAGGTATAATCTTCTCTCAATGATCCTCACCAAGCATGTCCTTTTGGATTATGAAGTTCCCATTTAAATCTACGAAGTCATCTTGCGAATCCTTTTGAAGTCAGTTAATAACCATACATACATGGGGCACCTTCTCATCCATCCGTGATGTAGTGTTTCACCATTATAATGACACATCCAAGGTCGAGAGTTCATATTTTGCCGGAAACCCGTTGGCGCTATAGTTCACACTGTAATAAACCAGCACGTAAACACATCCTTACAAAAGGCATTCATTTCTGTGTTTTAAGAACTAAAACTGACAATAAACATCGGGAATTTCAATATTGACCAAAAATAACATTTTGCAAACAATACTTTGAAAAAGAAAAAAACAACTGTTTTCTATCCTATTATACATTAGTCCAGTATATTTTTACGAACACACTGGAATATTACATTGTGAATTCATTTAAGGATTGACTGTGTGTTTCAGCATTGAGGTATTAAAACCCAATGTGCAAACTGTATCAATCCGCGTAGCGGATTCTTACAAAAGCTTGCACACTGGTTGTTTCTTTCATTGCATTGAGGTATGAAACTAAACACCAGTGTGCAAACTTTTGTAAGAATCCGCTACCCGGATTCTTACAAAAGTTTGCACATCGGTTTTTAGTTTCATACCTCAATGCAACGAAAGAAATACACAGTCAATCCTTATAATTAAATTCAACAACAAATACTATATATGCTGTCAACAATATTTTCTTTAAACATAATCAAATTCATCGAAACAGATATCTTTGTTACCACCGATTAACATTTTCGGTGTAAGAATTCGGTAATGGCGTGACATGACTCAGGTGACTCATTTACATAAAATGACACGCCTACCAAACCATTAGCCAATCAGCATAGAGCACCCCCAAACAGCTGTCAATCAACCAAGCCAACATCGGTCGTCGAATCAGAGTGGAACAACTCAACGTGACGCGTCCCGGTATCCGCAAAGTTTCAAGTTCAAACATTTGAATTATTACCAGTGAACTGAAAGACACAGTTTGAAAAATTTGTGTGATACCGATTGAGCGAGCACCTTTTTCCATAGTTAAAGAGTGATTTCGGTTGAATCAGCCAAAAATCCACACAGTGGACATAATGCCGTGACAAACGATGTAAGAAACCCCCTGTGAACCACCAAAACAGAACAAAGACAAGTCTAAAACATTCAAATATTATTATTATCAAAGAGAGCAAGTTATACAAAGTCACAAGTCAATTTCACAATACCGATTTCAAATACAATGCAAATGAGACAAATTCTAAAGCAATGGGTCACAAAATATAATATAGCAAACTCACCAAAGTCTTAGTGCGAGAGCGAAACAGTTATGCAGAATGTAACACAGCGAGAGGTCAGGCAGCAGTAGATCGGGCGTTGACAGATGCAGAAAGATATTACTCCAGTTAAAGTCTGTGTCCCCCAGTCTCAAAACCTCAACTAGCTTTTTTATATGTATTCAGTCCTTTCCCGAAAGTTCGGGCACATACGATTATCGCCAACACTGTAAAAATCTCTAGCAGTCTCCCGGAAGTAACAAATAGAAAACCAAGGGCAGATAATTTCCGGACAGCCTGCTACCAAAATCTTAAAAAAGCTGACCATCTATTATACTTAATGTGACGGATCATAATTATTATTCCAAGCACTAAACGTTGTGAACAAAATATACAGAAAATACACACTCGTAATAGTACTAAGTATGTTAGGTCTTCAGATGGCCTTCTGGAAGATCTGCTGCTTTTTCTCGAATGTTTTCCTTATTATCATTTGCACGATGTTTTTCACCAGCTCTTCTGAACCAACCCCGGGGTCGATATATTTCGATAAAACTTTCAGGCATGAGAGCCTGCAGGCTGAAATGGATTCAGTATTGAAAATCCCGACTTCTAGCAATCGGTAAGGGCAAAAAACCAAAATGTCAAAATCTTTTAATCCTAAAATCGCCCAAACTAGAGGAGATAAACTGACCACATTTTCAATTGATGTATACATCATCATCCGACAGAGGACATTTCCGCAGTTTTGGATAAACTGAACTTTTGGCCGATATTCATGTTTTGGTGGTGCCCGTGTTTAAAAATCTTCCTCTCCAGAACGGAAGACAGTAAAATCGTGATCGATACGCCGTTAGAAGCCAAAACCCTGGACTACGTAGTTTGCTCAAGTCATGTAGATATCACGAAAAGTTTTAGAGTTATCGGCCTTGGAATTTGGTCAATTTTTCCAAGACGCGTTTTCATAGGGTTCATAAAAATGTCATAGCGAAGACAAAACGGATCTTATGTTTGAAGGTGTCAAACTGATGATGATTGAGTTACTTATGCTTAACAATGTCATGATGTTTAGTTCAATACCTACGTCACAAGTACGACACAAGCACGAACGTTTGGGATTTTTAAGCGATGAAATAGCAAAATGCCCAACGAGCAAAGCGGGTTTGGTTGAGTTGAGTAGAATTGGGCTTAACGTTCCATCAGCATTATCCTAGCCATGCAACATCGAGATCAAGTCTGCATTGATAAACACTCCGAACACAAAGTTCACCCGAATCTGACCAATACGATGCCCCTTATTACGACACAAACAGGGTGGGACATTAGGACTTTCACAGTTTGTTAGTGGTGCGATAGCTGAAGGAAGCGCGTCTGAAAAATCTAGTAATAATTCCTTCTTTCTGGTTTTCCAGTGCCCCAAGATATACTTCCCTCTATAACAAACTATAGCTGCTTTGTTCTTTGGTGAAAACAAGCAGTGTTCTGGAATTGCTGGGATGTAATCTCTCCAGCAGTTTGATTTTTTTACCGTGTGCGTTCCTGTTTGTTTTTCTGCAGTTTGTGAATTCTGCGTTTGTGTCATCAGCATTGAATCAGAGCCAAATTAATCTCTATAACACTGTAATGAACGCACCATTTGGCATCCAACCATTTGGTGTCCCAAGAAAATGTAATAGTAAAGGTAGCGACGAGGAGTGTTTGGGGAGGTCTGAAGACCGTCAGTATTGCCCAGGAGGCAATCTTAGATTCCTAATTTTTTAATTTTGTATTTGGTTTTATGGGGGGTTTGTTTTCTTTTTTTTTTTACTTTTGTTAATAAAGGTGCAACGTTTGTTATGAAAGGTGTACAGAAACAGGAGAATATGGGCTCTAGCAGCTGCTTTACATGCTATATTGTCTAGATTCGGCCATCCATTTCGCTATTACGTCCTTTCACATACATGTGTATTTACAGTTTCACCATTTCTTCTAATTTGAGGAAAATTCCAGACAGTGAAACAGTATTGAGTGGTAATGTCGAGAACTGCACACGTTTGACTCTACGTTCATCTCACTTGAAAAGCTCGATGCAAGTAGCATTAAACAAAACTTCGTTATTTGTCCCGTCTTGGGTCCTAATCAGCGACTGCATTTTCTCCTTTCCGAAATGTAAAGATATATGGGCAGATAACTCAAACATGCATTTCTGCAAAACCCATAACATGACGCATGATGACTGTCAGTTGTATGTATGTGTGCAGGTTGTGTGTGTGCGTGCGTGCGTGCGTGCGTGTGTGAGGTGGTTGGAGGAGAGATGTTGATGTTTGTAATATTGTTGAGTGCAGTTAGATTTCAGTTTACCGAACCTTTTTAAACCCAGAGAAAAATGCTTAAACACTTCTGGAAAAGGAAGATCGGTAATAAATGGAAATAAATTTGTTAGAAGGAACGAGGTTGCCGGACCGGTACTAACTCACATTTTCTGAGGCTGTAATTAGCGGGCTCTGACATACCATGCATGTTCTTGTTGGAGAGAACACAGGTTCAAACACAGAAAATATATACATGACTCTCCGTACTTCCATATCTGCGTAGATGGTATTTTACGCCACACAAAAAATAGCCTAAGGTGTGGGCCGATCTAGATTGGTATCTAATCGTTTTGACATGAGAGACGAATAGATGCACCGCGAATCCGTCTGCACACATTATCAGACAACATATTGTGGTCGGTGTGACCTTCAGAAGTGATCGACATTTAGAGTAGCTAGCCGAGAGAGGCAATGGATCCTGTCTTGACTGTAGGACTCCATCGCAGCTCTCGGCCACATTTGGTGTAGCTGGCGTATTTTTATGATAAAGAAAATCCCCAAGAAGTATCTAAATATGGGGCAACTCACCTGTGCATGTGCCGTGAAGTTAGCAGGTTCCGCAGAATACACGTTACCTGATCACTGCCTGGATGCGTGCTCGGTTGTTCAGACAGGGAGTGATGTCAGCGCTGTGTACTTGCGCAGATGCAGAGAACACTAATATATACAGCATCTTAAGCATGCATATTGGACATGTTCCATCACACACAAGCCAATGGAAACCTTGTGGGCACATTTAGGAAATACTGGTATTCTGTGGTATTCTTGTGGTATTCTGTTCTGCTACGTTGATACAGAACTGCATCACAACCATTTGTATCATATAATTTCATTCTCTGCTAAATTTGTATTTACGTAATTTTGAGTGTTTGTGTCATTAAGAAAATACATGCTGACTTTTTATGGCACATTGTCTCAATAACATGCATGATAACCCTATATATTAGAAGCACATCAAATCAACCTGTATATTAGTAGATGATAAATGACGGCCGAAAGTAAAATTTTGTCCGTTTTTCTCGTGTTGACGTTTACCTTCAATTTTCAAATCAAAGCTGAAGTCTTATCGTTCTCCTCTTTACATAACTGACTCTCTCCCTCTTCCCTACTTACCCGTGAAGGTCCCGGGGTAGAATTGGCCTTCAGCAACCCATGCTTGCCATAAAAGGTGACTGTGCTTGTAAGAGGCGACTAACGGGATCGGGTGGTCGGGCTCGCTGACTTGGTTGACACGTGTCATCGATTCCCAATTGCGCAGATCGATGCTCATGTTTTAGATCACTGGATTGTCTGGTCCAGACTCGATTATTTGCAGATTGTCACCATATAGCTGGAATATTGCTGAGTGCGGCGTAAAACTAAACTCACTCACTCACTCGCTTCCCTACTGAGCTTTGGGCGTGTACTAGTAGGTGGATTATAGCGCATAACAAACAGGCATTATTATTATTAATATTGTAAACGCCCTTAAGTTAGGATTTCTTTCCACTTTAATATCCCTGTCTTAAATACCCGACAATTTACGTTACAGGTATTTGGCTTGCAGTAAAGAAACACTTCTGTGCATATATGTACTCAAGAACCGAATATAGAGTAGCTGTTACTGACTGGATGTAATGAATAACTACATATAATTTGGCTTCATTGCAGACACAGACAAATGTGACAGATGGACATACATGATTGCCAAATTTTTGCCTTAGTCAAACCAGAAACGTTACAACCAGTTAGTACGATGCTTAATCAAAATCGTAATTTGGATTTTGCGCGGTATGCAGTCTCGGCAGCTGTATAACTTGATGAGATATCTTCTGCTAGCACACTTCCTTCTGTGAGTCGATATATCAAGACATAATCTGACAGCACTTGGCATGTGTCTATGTTGACCTTACCTACCTTAATGTCATACCTTATAAATAAATACTTGTTTGTATCATCACTATTTTGAAGTTGTGTGCATCTAATATATGTCAGTTGTGGGGCAGTTATAACGCATGGGATAACGAATGGTAACGTATCTGGTTTCACTGGTAACGTATATAGTTTCACTGGTAACGTATCTGGTGTCACTGGTAACGTATATAGTTTCACTGGTAACGTATCTGGTTTCACTGGTAACGTATATAGTTTCACTGGTAACGTATCTGGTGTCACTGGTAACGTGTCTGGTTTCACTGGTAACGTATCTGGTTTCACTGGTAGCATATATAGTTTCACTGGTAACGTATCTGGTTTCACTGGTAACGTAACGTATCTGGTTTCACTGGTAACGTATATAGTTTCACTGGTAACGTAACTGGTTTCACTGGTAACGTATATAGTTTCACTGGTAACGTATATAGTTTCACTGGTAACATATCTGGTTTCACTGGTAACGTATATAGTTTCACTGGTAGCGTATCTGGTGTCACTGGTAACGTATATAGTTTCACTGGTAACGTAACGTGTCTGGTTTCACTGGTAACGTATCTGGTTTCACTGGTAGCATATATAGTTTCACTGGTAACGTATCTGGTTTCACTGGTAACGTAACGTATCTGGTTTCACTGGTAACGTATATAGTTTCACTGGTAACGTAACTGGTTTCACTGGTAACGTATATAGTTTCACTGGTAACGTATCTAGTTTCACTGGTAACGTAACGTATCTGGTTTCACTGGTAACGTATCTGGTTCCATTGCTGGACACGTGGTTAAAGGAAACGATGTATAGTTCAACCTAGTTCTTGTTCAAACATTTCAATTTCTGGCTCTGAGTTTCTTGACAAAGAATCAAGTTTAACTCCAGATGGTTTTCTTTTGGATTTCGTCCAGGCTGTGTATCAGTTTGGCCAAGGTTTTGTATGGCGCATATCACCCTGAATCTTAGGGCAAAAATCAGATTCAATCAGACTCTTAAGAATATGACAAGGACTTACTGCTGTGAACCTGAGAAGGACTATGAGTAGATGACGTTTCAGAGCTAATCCTTGCTCCTTCGCCAAGAGAATCTGACCTGATGAAGTAGCAAGAATTAGCTGTGAAAGGTCATCTATTTTTTATCAATAAAACGTGTCATCTATTCATGTTTATGCAGTTTCTAAATGTCTTTCAACATCTTGAGAAGGTCAATGTTGAACACATTCGTTTGTTGTTTGTTGTAGGGGAGTCAGTTCAAGAATCCTTGGGTTTAAATCCTTTTGGCCTGGTGTATATATTGTTTCAGCACTTTTATGGGTTTATTTTTAAGCGGCACTCCGCAATATTCTAGCTCTATGGTGGCTGTTGACAATTAAAGCACTTGAAGAAACTATGGCTTAATAATAGGTCTGGTATACGTTTGTTGGATTATGTTACAGGCCAGGCTTTCCAAAGATTGTAAATCTGCTTAGAATAATTTGAAAGATTCACAGGACAGGATAAAGATGTCTCAGGACAGACATTTCAGTCCTGGAGTATTTTATAGTATTTGTGCCATACCCAGATCAACCAGTACGTGTAAGATGGTCCATAAGACACAGTGATACGAACTATATATGTAAAAAAGAACCGTGCCATGTCAATATGATTAGAAAGTATCATGAAATAAATACCACTCAGGTGTTGGATGATAACATTGCTGACTATGTTAGCCGTGAGCTAAGCACTGAGATAATGTAGACGTTAGATCTGTTAGGTGAGGCCACTCCTGACGTTGTGTGTCTGTGTGTGTGTCTATATATACACATGTTGTGAATCATGATTTATCAGAACTGGAAACGTATGTTACTGCGATATACACGTAGTACGTGTATAGGGTCAAGTGGACGAGAGGCGCAATGATATGCATGTCTACACATTTGTATCCGTATTCTCCCTTTTCTATGATGGATTTCGCGTCACACTTGGTTAGGCAACCTTGTACTGAAATGTTACGACTTATCAAGGTCATAGAACCCGTTAACTGATTTTTTTCAAAAAGATTAACTCGCGTCTAATGTACATACAACAACTGGTTTAAACTGGTATCTCACACTATTTGTATTAAAGCTTGTTGTGTACATTACAACCTATGTTAAACGTACCGCTAGTCAGTGAGAAAAGTAAACTGAATCAATGCAGGCAGAAATCATGCGCCGTATTTCTATCAGATATTACACGAATGAACGATCGGAATAATTAAGATATGGTATTATATCCAATCCGATACGAGTCTTCGTTGAGGACCTACATTGTTTGAAACTCTAAAGCAGAGAGATCATTACCCGATGAACATACATGTATTTCTATTTTACATAGACTGCATGATCACGGGGAAAGTTTCTTCTACGTGAAATAGAATCATTATAGTCTACACCACGTTTCAAATTTTAAATGAAACAACAGTCCTTTTTAGATGGCTGACAGTTTTTGGCTGCCTGACTCCTGAGAGTTTCTAGGACTTTGATCTTGCCCCGTGTGACATATGTGGTCGCACCACAAGCTAGTGAGTTTGTTGCCCAGCAGAAACTGGGTACCCTTTGAAATAGGTCGTGAGAGTAATCAGCATGGGTTATCCATGCAGGGTAATAATGACTGTGTTAGCACTTTGAAAATTCACGAGTATGCGGGAAAGGTCCGGTATAAACAGTCATTTTCATTTATTCCTCACACGATTAATTCAGTGAAAATAAAAGAGAAATCCGTGACCTACGCACAGTTCCGCTGGACATGTGTATCAAATGCTAGAGAACGACAGATATTCACCAAACAGCATGTCGGATAATGACTCGGTGTGTACAGGTGTGAGGCGAACTGATGCTCAGTAACTTCATCTATTTATTACTTTATTAACTATAATCTTCATTTCAGTGGAAGTGAAATTCCCACTACCAAACGAAGAAAATAATTGAGTATTGGGATGACACCTTGTTAACACAGTCTCATATGGTCCTTGTGAGGATACAGGCAGTATAAGCGGACTATTCACAGCGTGCTGTTCAAGATGCACAAGTGAAACAAAACACGCGGGAAAAGGTATCGCAACGCCTAATACTGTTTTCTCAATATCTTAAAAATTGTCAAAAATAGCATTATGAAAATGAATGAAAACAATAACCTATAAGGTGTCGCTGACGTTGCTTGTCAACGTCTACTACTTCTCTCTACCACCGTTGTAGAATATCAAACATGAGTCCTCTCTTTTCGGTAAACTATCCTCTGACAAAGACCAAGAAAGATTGCCGTTGGCATGTAACATTGCCCTCAGCAAGGGACGCAGCTGAGCCGCAATAGGTGTTCAAGAGTAGATAGTCAAATGTTAAACGACAATGATCGAGTAAAGGCATCTGAAAGTGACCAGTTATATTAATGAGTGGGGAGTTACAAGTACTGTGCAGCATATGGTCTTGAAACAAACTCGAAGCGTTAATACGTTTTCGAATTTGTTACAAGATGATGGAGAAAACTAAATATAACCATACTGCAACACTATACCTGTCGTTACCTTTGTAGCTGCACTCAACAAAACTATACGCTGACTAACACGCTAAATCACAGGGGAAAAACACCAGAATGTGGAAGCGGACGCTTCCTAGTTATGTTATCAGTTGAAGTTGTAAAATACCTGGTTGAAATTATTACTATTGTGACATATCACGAAGGGGATTTTTTACTAGATGAGTTGGTCATATTAGTGTTCATTTAAGACCAGCACAATTTCATTCAATAATATGCACGCATTTTCTATATTACAAAATCGAAACGATGTTCATGAATTCTTTAAACCCATATTACAAATGTATTTAGTATTTGTTGTCTATATATGGTCTACTTTAATCGCTAAACAATGAATCAGTATATAATATTAAAATGGCATTCAGGATAACATTTTGTAACCCGTTGCTATTTAATTTCATAATGGTATTCAAAACCGTAAATATGTCCCCAGTAATTACTCAATGAGTACATTTTGCGATATAAAATCCGTGCAAATGTAAATAGCTCTGTTGTAACACTTAATGCATTTTCACGATTAAGTGAGTTTGGCTTTGCGTCGCATTTCAGAATATTCCAGAAATACCGCGACGGACACAACAAATGGGCTGTATACATGATACCTATGTAAGTAATCGAACCCTTGTCTTCAGCGTGACGAGCAAACGCTTTAATCATTGCGCATCGCCCCATAGATTAAAAGTATTTGGTCCAAATGTGCAACGACAAGCGCACATTCGTAACAGACTAGTTCCACTTGATCAGTTAGACAGGACCCCAGTCAACATTTTGCGCGAAATTGTGTATGAAACCACACGATAAGTGACGTTATTGTGACGTCATTATATGAATGACGTAATAGTCTATTAGGCCTGTCTTGAGAATAATCGCTGTTTGTATTCACGGAAGCAAGAACAATCAACATGTCTTCGATCCCGACGGAAAAGGGAAAACGTGAGTACTGCAAGTAACACGTTGCTTGCAAACGATAAAATATAACTTGCACTGACCAGATCGATGGTAAGGCCTGTCAGCATGGATGCGATTTCGAGGCTATCATGAATGACCGAAAGACCATCTCCTTGGGCAAGACCGACCTAGGATATATAATCACAGGGCTGTCTCTAAACGTCTAGTAACCTGAAAATGCCACCCCGAAAACGTTAAATTGTTAATGGGTTATGTGGTACGAACTCAGATTTAGGGTATATAGAAAATGATGTTATCGTTGCTGTTTGAAGTAGGCCAGAACTAGCTAGGCTACTAAAATAATCATTTTATCTATTCTATTCCGGACAAGTGCTTGTTCTGTACACACTAATACACACTCAAGTCGCATTAAGCCTCTTGACAGTTTAAATTCTTTCAGTGGATTAAATCAGAATGAATGTCATGTATACATTGATGAAAAGTTTTTCCCCACTGTCACAGGAACGAACCATTTTACATGTATATTTAGGGACCACGCAGCTGCAGCTGCCCTCTTTGCAAGCCTGTCTAGCTTTTATATTGCCTGTGTTACCTCAAACATTGTTCCGAGTAAATTTTATCAGCAGTGCAGTAAAGATGCACTGATGTTGTTTGACGACAGTAATGAAGTTTGACAGAACTGCAAATCATTTGAAATTGACACATGAAACAGTAGATTGAAACATATCACAGAAAATATGAAGTTATCTTAAAGCATATTGGAAATTGATTGCAGCCACATCATCATCTCTTCCTTTGATCTACCTGTTTAGTGGGAAACATTTTGACACTAATTTGGATCTGATACATTTCTCCTGAAAAGTAGAGTTCAAGCAAAGGACAAGAAAGTATTTGATCAAATCAACCGTGGACATGATGTGAATTCATATGCATAAGTTCAATAACACTTCAGAGAGCGACACAAGACTACTGACATGAGTGGAATGTGATCAGTTTGCCAATCTCATGAAAAGATACGATTATATGAAAATGTTAGACCTGTCGCCCTTTTTAAATTCATGTTCTGTGTTATACATCTCTCACAGCTGCCAAGATCCCAAGACCAATGAACGCTTTTATGATTTTTGCAAGAGAGTATCGGCCGAAGGTGAAGAAGGAACACCCTACAGAGGAGAATCATGTCATCAGCATCAGGTGAGTCAGGGTCATCAGTATCAGGTGAGGCAGCGTCCTCAGCATCAGGTGAGGTGAATTCTCATTAACAGTGTCAGGCAAGTTGGTAGACATCCTATCAAAGGTTTAGAATCACTGGTGTAAATATAGCCACTTACTTCAGTCAACTTACTATACTAACATTTGCAAAATGTTCCACACACTTTAAAGGTACATGTTAGGAAGTACTGCAGTTCTGTTTACACGATTGAACTGCCCTATAACAGAACAAAGATTATTGTCGTGAGTTCACTAATTGATACAAATCAGTGAAAATTTGCGAAAAATAACTGGCACCAAAACGCAGCTGTTCACATGCATAATATTTGCACATGCGTTTCAGCAACCTGATGCATGATCCTGGTGCAATTCAGGTGGGCAGTTGGTTCCCTCAAAACATTAGTGGAGAAATTCATCTTCGATGTAACCATTTACATGACATATAGTGAGTGCTTTAAGTGTGTCTAAACTTTTAGTGGGAATTATATTTTGGAAATCGGGATAACCAGTGTTCTACAAGCCCCTATCAGTTCTACAGAGGAATCAGTTGTCAGTTTGGGATACATCATGTGAGTCAGTTTTTTACCGACAGCGTGTTATTTGTATCTAATTAGTCATTTCCTTGTTTCAAGTCAGTCTGTGTTCAACTATCAGATGAATACATGTCACAAGAGGCAGGTGAGCCAGTGTCATCTATGTTATGAGAGTCACCTTAGGACACCCAGGGAGTCAGTGTCACCTGTGCTAGTAGGGGGTCAGTGACTTCAGGATCAGGTGAATAAATGACACTTAATTGTGACCACAGGCCCACAAATCACTGTATGGTCGAATTAAGTCTGACACCTTAACCTGTCCAAAGACTCAACCAAAACTCAAAATGATAACCACAAATTGTACAGTTTGCAATGAGTCAGGACTAATAAGAGTGAATGGTTTTAGCTTCTGAAGCTCTGCATTGACCATGGAGGAAGACATCCAAATAATTATTTTTATACCACCTGCATGATGTGTGCTTCAGATTGGGCAAGCTGTGGGCAGCTCTGGGGGAGGCGGAGAAGGATCACTATCAGGAACTATCCAGAGAGGCTGTCAACGAGCATAGGAGGAAATACCCAGGTCAGGCACAAAAACAGACTTGTATACCATTTCCCATGAAACAGAGTGTATGATTAGAATCAATGATGGAATATTCATTTTCTTTCAAGTGAACGGTGCTATATAGCAGGGACTAAATGTTCAGAATTGAGACGTTTCGCAGTAAATACATATACACTGTTTACACACTTCCTTTGACCATTTACGCTGTCTGATAAACATTTGACTCAACTATCAGGAAAATGCAAAGAGTGTGATTGTTATGTTTCAGACTACAGATATGAGCCAAAGCCAAAGATCAAGAAGAAGCGTCGCTATGATCAGTATCTGTTGATGGACAGACTACGGACGGCTGCAGCAGATGCTGCTCGGGAACAGAAGGAGGAAGAGGAGGCAGCAAGAAACATCAAAATCTCAGCATCTTCTGCCACACCTTCACCTTCAGCAGCAACCTACACCTCTTCCCGTCCCACATGGGGCACACGCCACCCTTCCCTCCCCTCCCATCACCCAGCTACAGAACTCCCCCAGACCTACTACTATCCACAAGCCCCCAACATCATTCCTGCCCACTCGCAGCCAACCAAACCAGCCTACCTCACTGGTCCCTACAACCAGGGTGCACCTCTGCCATGTCAATACACTGGTCCCTACACCCCTGTGGTGTCCACAGGGGATCTGGGGCAGCCTTTGGACATGACAGTCTGCAGCAACATCAGACCTACATCTGAAGGCACTGGCAAGGTGTACTGTGAGCTGACCACACCATCCCAGAGAAGGACTGGGGATGTGCCTGCTCACTGCATCCACGACTGGTCGTCACGAGCCACTACAGGCTACTGCAGTCACTGGTCAGATGGTTACAAATTGGAGTCAGCCACAAGACATCCCACAGAAGATCCTGGTCAAGCCATGAGCTACATGGGACCTGCTATGTACAGTGAAAGACCAGCTTCCACCAGCCACACCTCAGCTGCTGTCCCGGGAACCTCTTCCAAGACTGGTGAGTGGACAGGTGTGAGTTACACTGTGTCTTTTGAATTGTTTGTCAGGCATAGTATAGTTCATCATAGCATTGGGACTGTCTCCTTAAATGCAAATCTGATTATGAAACAGAAAAGTGCGCAGGAGATTAGGTGCCAGACTCTGGGTTCCGGATGGGATTCAACCACAAAAGTCATAGGACTGGTAATGTACTGGGAAAGTGATATCATGTGTATTGAGTCAAAAAGAAAGTTCACCAAATGGAATTTTTAAAAATAATAAATAATTTTTCTCTGATGATGCATCTATGTATCCGAAATGGGATCCCCACCTTTCGACTCTAGAAAAACATTAGTAAAACCCACTGAAACCCATCCATTCGTCGTGCAAATGACGTTTTTTGCCATATCAGCTTTTGCATGTGAAGTCGTTCATGAGTTTTCTTCATTTGCACGTGTTTGCATTGGCCTCAAGAATTAAAAAAAACACTTTTAAACCACAGTTCCAACGGTACTTTAAATGCCTTGATTGTCAAATGTGCAACGTGAACGTGCCGTTGGCATGTTGCAAGCGGGAAGATCAGTTATTGACGTCGCAAGAGCAATGGGATGGCACCACTTATGATTGCCCAAGGTCGTGTCGTCGAGCAGAAGACCATCAATCATCCTACGTGACAGATTTCTGCTGGCTACACGAACCAGGGCTAAGATGTTTAGAGGTTGACTGTCCTCACGGACCACAGAAATCAGTTGCGGGCTGCCAATCTCCATTCAAATTTTTATTCTTGTGACTTGACATTTTGTGTACCCACGTTTTGGAACGGCCATGTAGCCTAATCATCACACAGATCTCTGCAATGCAATAACAACAATTTAATCATCTTTCCATCTCTTATTCTTTTATAGTGCCCTGAAGAAACAATGTGAAGTTTCTTTTTTGACTCAGTATGTGGCATGTACATTTAACCACTTTCTAAAATTGTCAGGAGTGTTCATACATATGTAATGGGTTAAAAAACAAATGCAGTCTGAAATGACATTTACAAGTTTTTAATGATGAATCCTCCCAAAGTCTGCTACTAAATGCTTTCCTGTCAGATATATCAATCAAATGTATATCGGAGAGCCTGTCATATGTTTCATAATTTCACTTATTGTACCATTCACCATGCAGTACTCCCTTCCAATATCAGTCCACTGATCATTGTTTCAGATATCAATAAACCAGACCTGGTGTGGATTCCTTGTGAGCCAGAATTTGCCCGGAAAATGGGATGGCCTGTTGATCCCAGCATGCAACATGGCACTCCAAATTCCAGCAGTCAGTCCCAGAGAATGCACATACCCATGTGATGCCACTGATGGATTTCATCTGCCCCCATACACTCACGTTTTGTTTCTGATGAAGACATTGCTATAACTGTAGATTTGACAAGGGTGTTAAAAGATAACTGTAAATTGTGTATCTTCTTGAAAGATGTTCTCAGGTCTTTGTTATCCGTTTCATCCATAATTACGTGCAACTAATAATTTCAATTAAAACTTTTTCTACATTTCAAAAGTGTATGTATGTACTCATGTTGAAGGTGAAAGCACATGAAGACATAGTTTATGGTTGTGATATCTGACCTGAAAAAAGGCTTGCAATGTTGCCCTGCTGGGCAGGAAATACTGCCTCATGAGTCGCACTCAGAATCAAATTATATCACTTCTCGAAGGTACTTCAAGTGAAGCTGTGTTATTCCATCTTTTTGTTGAGTCTAGTGACAGTCCTACACACATACCATAAAAACACTGTATGACTGTTTAGACTCCAAGATTTGCTGTTGAGAGCTTGATTAAGAGATGATCACATACTTGCACCAGGTGAAACCCAAGATAAAGACCTAGCTGCACCAAATTCCTCTTGCTACATATTTTGTTAAAACATATTTCCATGAAATATCCATGAAACCATAGCAACACAGACACAGCTGATCCCTATTTACAAGAGCAATGTTTTGGTGTCATAGCTATTCCAAGTTGAGAAGAAAAATGATCTGACACTTTTATTTATGCTTATAATGTTAGGCAATCACATCCTGACTGACGGCTGTATTCAGCCCATACAATAACAGGACAAACAGTAACATTCTGATTTGTTTATTATACAATGAACATGGAAACATTAACAGTAATTACTCAAGGGGATACTGTACTGCCCCAATGATGTTATCAAAATGAAAATATCGTAATTACAAAGTAACTGTCACTGTTTCCTTCAAATCTGGTATTTGTAACAACTGGGGATGAGAATTTTCTTATTTTTGTTGTTAAACATTTGTTTTGACATACGTACCTTCTGTTTTCTATTTTTTTTTTCAAGAAAAAGATATCTCATACTTTTATACCCCCACAACTGAACAAGGATCAACTGAAACTGCTGTTTTCATTGCCAAGGATTGCAATTTACAGTGCAGAGAAATACCTTTTCACATTTCATGACGCAGCTCGAGATCTACTGGCAACTGAACAGCAGGCCAGGACACAACCTGTACATGAACCAGACTCTGGTCACAAATAACCATTTACACAGCATCTCATTCAGAGATCTGAAGACTGCCCTCCATAATGTCAAGCGTATCTTCAGTGATTGCAGACACTGCTGGGACTTGCTGGTCTACTTGTATATACACAACAATAAAATCAAAGAGTCAAAGTCCTTGCATGCTCCATAAAACTGAAACTGACCAGGGTGACACCCACTGGTCACTGATGGACATGGTCAAGTTCTGGTCAGTAAGCCACGATGTCAACATATCAAAGTCAATCACACCTCTCAATGATCCCTCAGTGTTAGTCTCCTCCCTGTCAGAAAACAAAACAGAACTTTCATTTTCACGGAACTTGAACTATCCTCTAGGATAAATCATCTACATTACCTTTCCTGAATACCTTATTCTTAAAAATGTAAGTCTGAATAAGCTCTATTCACAAAGAACAGTGACAATTTCTAAACAATTATGGAGATATCTAACATCCAGTGTTTTCACATTGCATCTTGTGAAAATGGGTAAATGAAATTGATCAGTCTGTTGGCATTCGAACACATTTCATGACATAACTCCTACCTCCTTCCCTTTCCGCAGCTTCACCTCCAGCCTGGAACATTAAGATAGAATATTTCAGTTATTCAACAATTACAGTCTCAGTGCTCTTTAACTACATGATGTTATTGAAGTGCCTTAATTGTGCAATGGGAATTCATGAGCTGACTAGGACTTGACCTGGGTCACAACATTCTTAACATAGTTGCAGGTGACTACATTGCATGACTGTAGTGTAATACTGCTATCTTCTTTAAAGATAAGTTTTATTTGGAAGTGCAGTGCTTGCAGGGATGTCTCAGGACTTATGGGCCATCTGAAACATTTTGACTCCTATTACTGTACTGTGACTGAATACAGCACTTGTGTGTGCTATCCCCATCACATCACACTGCACTGATGCATGTTACACCATTGTTAGCTGATACACTTCTAATGCATGCTACACCTGTGTTTCATCATAGAGTACTGGTATATATTAAATTGGTGTTACCTGATACAGTTCGAATACATGCTACACCTGTGTTCAGAAACGCAAGCACTCGCATGGGTCCTGAACAGATGCGAGTGATTGGTTACATTAAACCATTTGTGACCAACTAGTGTTAATCCTGGACAATAGCTTTTGGTCTTCTTATTGGAGGTTACGGAAAGGGGCGAGTGGTGACAAATGACATTAAACGTGTACAATACAAAATGTTATGGATGTCAACTTCCATGTTGTTTACACAAAGTTTCTTGGCTATTCCTTGCCCCTTCGTCAGGTGGATGCAAACTAATGATGATTTTTTCTCTTTAAACATGGTCGCCATCTTTGTTCACTTGGCAAGGCAGCTGTAAGGATGGTTTGCGGGCACACAGACATTGAGGATCAAGCGCTCACAGACGTTCGCGATTCTGAACAAGCCACTGTATTACCTCATACAGGACTAATGCATGACATACCTGTATTATATCATACAGTACTGAAATAATAATAATAATGTGGATACTTATAGTGCACAATACTCCATCAATGCGCTACATATTATTACATTTACGGAATTGTACTTTCAAAGCTGCTACTAAGCTGGACTGTATTGGTCCATACATCTGCTTGGGTGTACTGAGTGCAATGTGGACAAAGTGCCTTGCCCAGGGACACAACACAGCAGGAAACCCAGGTCACAAATTTTGGTCTCCACCGAGATTCAAACTCAGGCCTTTTGTGTGAGAGGCCAGCATGCTAACCACTACACTACTGTGCTCCTAATATGCCATATCTGTGTTGCATGACTGATACATCTGTTCTAACTCACCTGTGTCTGGCCTTGTTTTTGCTCTTCTTGTGTCTGACAGCATTGGCCTTCAGCACCTTGCCAGAGTGATTGGTCTGAGGAGGGATATGGTTGCCGTTGCTGCTGGCATTACTGGACTGGCTGTTGCCATTGGCAGATGCAGAGGCCAAGGTGGAGTTAGGTGTGTTGGCGCTATTCTGATTGTTCTGGGAGTCAGGGCTGGGTGGTTCTCCTGAAATGCCACATCAATTTCATTGCATGGCACTAGTCCCGTTGGAAAAATATTCAACACACGACTTACTTCACCTGGCCCCCAATTTCTTGAAAAAAAACTTGAGGTTTTAGTCAAATTTCCAAATGTTTGACAGTTTCAACAGCTGAATTTTTAACTCAGCTGCATCAACAACTTAATCAATCATCAAACTCAAATTGCCAATTATGAGTTTAAAATTGATTTCACGTCATTCTGGTAATTGAATTTTCTCAAATTTTATTTAAAGTTAAAGTGAAAACTCAGACTTTCTTTGTTTCAAGAAATCAGGGCATGATGAGTTATTTTTACAGGATAACACAAATGTAGTTTGACAGGTACTAGCTTATATTTAAACTTAGAACAAAGTTAACAAAGACTAAAAAGAAAACTCCAAAGCCTTCATCACAATGCTAACACGTTGATGACTCATGAAACCACTCAAAGAACATGTTTGATATAAATTACACTACCTATTACCAATTTATTTTTATCATTGTGTTCAATATTAACGGAGGGATTTTATGACAATGGTAGACTGTTTGCTTACGTTTCTCCTGCTGGTCAGCCACACCACTCACAGCCTGTAAAATGAAAGCTTGTCACAGTACAATTTATTTACCTTACACCAAAATGCATCTGAAATACAAGAATTTTCCAATCAGCAGCTACTAGTGTTATCTGTATCTCTGTATATGACAGTACAACATTCCCCGGCACACATGCACAGAAACATGATTAACTCTGTAGCTTCTTGACTGTTACCTAGTCACCTAAGTTCCTGCAGTTTGACATTTAGAGTTGTGCTTCTTGCACACAACAGTAACTATGACATTGGGTTTGAATTCCTCTTTGCCCTGATTTTCCTAGAATAGTCAGCACCATAGTGAGTAAGTATGGTTTTACACCACTTTTAGTAATATTCCAGCAATATCATGGCAGGGGACACCAAAAATGGGCTTCAGACTTGGTATCTATGTGGGGAATCGAATGTCTTCAGTATGATGAGCCAATGCTCTAACCACTGGACTACCCCACAGTCCCGTCTGCACCATAAACATACTCACAGGTTTCACTATAGTGCTGAATGTCAAAACCTTAACACTTTGAGCTTTCTTCCAACATTAAGCTGACATGGCATGATTCAAGTGGAATTGTTAAAAGCAGCTTTACACCCAACTGCTGGCTGTCACACACATCCTGACTAAGGCCAAGCCATCATGGAGTTCATCAGTCACATGATAGCAATGGCTAAGTCGACCGCAAATAATTTCAACATAATCTTCAACAATCTGACTCAAGAACTCACTGCAGCAGATGTAACGGATGATTTAGAAAACAACCGATCTGCCTCCTTAAACTTGCGATTCCTCTTGTCTGCTTTGCTGTTAGTGTTACGGCTGAAAGACGAAATATACACAATATCAGTTACTCACAGTTACTTCATTGCAACTCCAATTCAGGAGACCCAGATCACATGTTTACCAAGACACAACAAGGTAGCTGGTATCTTACTTGTGAAGAGACCAATACATTAACAGTTAACAGACTTTACAAAGAGCATAAAACCAAAATGAAATAACAATAACAGCAACAACTATAACAGCACCATATAAGCAAAGCATTAAAAAGGTTGGCGTGAGTGAGCATACTGCTTTTGGCAATATTCCAGCATTATCATGGCAGGGTAGACCAAAAATGGGCTTCACAATGCACCCATGTGGGGAATGAAACTTAGTAGTATAGGGAATGACAGTTCTAAAACACTTTCAAGAAATGTCTCTACAAAGCCTTATTTAATAAATAAGGCTTTGGTTGGGACCTTAGATCTTGCTACTATTACCCCTACTACAAAAAGGTTGGGTGCCTATGAAACAGTTTACCGTGTATTGGTTGGAGGTAAAACTGTGCCGTACGGTACGATCAATAATTCTTCTCTTACAAACCCCCTACCCGGCCCATCCCTCAAGTAGTACAAGTTAGGTTCGTCGGCTTTCATATCCACTTTATCTATGTTGTAAGTTTTGACTGACCATATAGGATCGGTGGCCCGCTTACGGCTATCGCCCTCGTGTTCCCCCGGCTGGTATAGATACCTCACTAGGGCCCTATCTGGTATCTGTTTCTCCTTCCCACGCAATGGAGCGGCCGACTCTGCAACTATTGATTTTAGTTTGATAGCGTCTGCCGGTTTCTTACCGGTGAGACGGGTGACTTCATGGTTGATTGCCGACACCACCTTAGGTAACCTCGTGACCCATTCAGTCGATCGTTTTCCAGGGGTGGCCATCTCCCTAGCATACTGATAGCCGAACAAGCGCTCAGCCAAAGTCCTATTAAATCTCTCAACTATGGCTTGACTGCGATGGGCTCCGGCCGTGCCACGCCTGACCTTTGTATCGTGTTTGGTTAGTAGTTGTGACACGGCACCCATGAACTCCCGTCCGGGGTCAACTTGCAGCTCTGTTGGCTTCGTCAGCGGGCTGCGTTTGTATATGCGTTCGAACCCTCTGGCTACCTGGGCCGAATCTTTCGTGGCCAAGGGTTCGGCTTCCTTGTAACGACTGGCTACGTCCACTATGGTTAAGGCATACTTGTACCTCTTGTCGTGGGGTAGGAACAGTAGGTCTGCCTGGTGAACGCTATTAGGTATGTTAATACCGAACCTCCTTCTAGGCACGTAGCGTGGTGCCGGCAAATAGATCTGCCACAGGGCTTGTTTTTCAAGCCACGCTTTGGCTTCCTCCGGGGGTACTCGCGCTATTTTAGCTAGCTTATCTACTGCGCTAGCTCCTTTCCAGTACCCACGCGGGCTGTAGTAAATAGCCTCAAATTTTTTCATGTCCATACGCGTATGTGTTTATCCCATCAATAGCTATCCAACGTTTCGTGTCCATAGGCGACAGGGACGTCTTGTTTATAGTCAGTCCGTATATCTTATGTCCATCACTTCTAAGTGTGTTCATTTTATGCCTAAAGGTACGGGTCTTGAACAGGGCTTCCTTGAATCTGGCGTGTTTGATGTGTTGTTTCACCACATACTTCTTAACCCCCTTAGCCTTCCGGATCTCACTATTGTCGGCTTTCAGTATGGAGTACATCTTAGGTCTCAAACCTATGTACTCGGCTATGGGCGTGCCAGCACACTCGTCCTTCATCTTACCTAGGACCTTTTTATTTACCGTACTGTGTAGGGCATGGGTCTTAGGGTAGTCGCTGGTGTCGTATAAATCGAGGTGTTTTTTCATGTCCTCGTACACGTCCTCGGTTCGAATCTCCATCAGCAGGGAATCCGTGTCAGTGTACAGCACTTCACACCTGTCACCGTACTGTTTCTTGAGCTCGTTGTAGTAAAAGTCGTACATCAGGTGTTTGGATAAATCGAGGATGCTCATCCCCACGTAAACAGGCCGGTTGAATTTTATGTGGCTTTTCTTCATGTGTAGGGCAACCAGGTTGTCTGTGAATATCTTACTACGGTTGAATGCCGGACTGGCTATCAATCTCCTGAGCTTGTCTTCCTCACTAGACCGAACCAGCTTCACGGTCACGCGTTTCCTCAGGTTCTCCATAGTCTTACCAAACACCGAGTTGTTCATGAGCTTGTAGAGATTTTTCTCAAAATCACTGGTGGCTTTTTTTCGTAGGTCTGTGTTCATTCTGATGTAGGGCTCCATCCATGGGCTCTGGTCGAACATGAGCACCCTGTGTATTTTGGTCAGCCTCATACCCAACGACAGGTACAGCTGTAGGTTTCGATAGTGAACGATGTACTTGGTCTTATTCATTAAGTTAGGCACGAGTTTTTCAACGTCTGTCACACGACCACCTGACAAGTTATGTTGGTACTCAGACATCCAGTCTGGGTTAACCCTCATACGTTCGGGGGCCAGGGGGTAGCTGTTGTGTGATGTGTGTAATTCCTTGGTATACTCTAAGTCAACCTCGAGGATATACCCTTTGTTCGAATTTGGTGCAACCCCCATAACATCAACGTGGGGTACCCATTCGAACCCCCCTGTAGGTAGATACTGGCTCATGGCCCAGCCGTACAGGTTGTTTGCGTCGAGGTAGAGAATGTGATTGGTTGGTTTGTTAGGATCGTAACCTTTCACGTATTGATTATTTGCTTTCGCGTATCGTTTGGATGCCATGGAAATCCCACCTCGCAAGCCTTTCTCAATGAATAGGTGCATGTCGTAATCTGTGAGCAATTCTAAATTAACTCCGGTCTTTTTAAGCAAGGCGTCCCACGACAGACCTGGGCTGGTGTAATACCATGCGGGGTCGAGTTTATACTGCTTGAAACATGTCCGCCTAAACGTCTCAAACACGTCGGCTAACAGCAGTATATCTGTCCTCAAGTACAGGTCGTGATAATCACCCAGGTTCTTACAACCCAGTTTATTCCATACGTTAGTCGCGTGCGAGTAATCATCTCGTGAGACGGACGCCTCATTCAGCTTGCTATAAAAGCAGTCAATAGAGGGTAGTCTGGTCTCGGTGAACTTGGCCCAACTATCCATGTACTCATAGGGGTACACACCCTTCCTCATAAGCAGGGGTCTAGTCTCGGCGTCTGTGTATCGATCGGTGATAGGGAAGGTATTGTTGGCCTTGACCAGACTGTCGAGTGACGACAGGAGGAACTGAAACGAGTCAATGAACCTAAGTCCGTTTAAGCTGAAGGAGATGTATCTCTCCATGTTGTTGGGGATGCACGTTATATTACCATCGATTTTCGCGATGGCCTGCATGATCAAGTGTGAGTCGTACCCTCTCAAGTTGTGAAAGACAACGGGGATGTTTATTGTCTTAGGGTTGATTTTAAGCTTGAGGTTGCACGCGCTGTGAGCGGCGCCTCTATACTTACCAGTTATGTGGCAGTGATCTCTCACCGAATCACCGTTAAGTGGTGAGTCACACACGTGACAGTTAGTGCTACTAGCGTGAGCTAGCCTGTCGACTCGGGTCATACGCATGGGAGCTATTCTATACAATGCATTCCTAATAATTTTTTCTTCCTCCTGCAAACACTTTAGAAACCTTTCAGCCGCGTCAGGCCCCCTATACACTACCGGAGCTTTCGTTTCCCCGTCACAACGGACGACAATGTATCCAAACGAACAGGCTTTATGCTCTTGTGTCTTGTGGGTGAAGCTACCACTGGGAGCCTCGCCGGCGGCACCACTGGGGGATTCCCCCACCACCAAGGCTTCGAAGTCGGCGTATATGATATAAGGCACAGACATTTGGTTCTTGTGGTTACTGAATTTTAAGATATTATCACCTTCCTTAGGCATGTCGACTCGTATGGCCGTCTGCCCCACACCTTGACAATCATCCCGGTGGGATTCTAATAAATCAGCTCGACTGAAACCGTGTAGGCATCGTACACAAAAGTGTTTTTCCCCATCGTGTTTCGACTGGTCGTGCAACAACCGGCTGAGATGTTTTATCCACGTGTAGTGATACTTTTCACCTCGTTGGATCATGAATATATTGATAACTTGGCGATCCTTCACCGGGCTGACCCTGTGTACTATTGTTGTGTTACCTTCGTGCCCAAAGACATTTATAGCCAGATTATTCTGTTTTTCTACTTTAGTGATCTGGGATATGGGGGTGGGTTCATCTATACCATCCCAGTTGAGCCCATCGTCTTGGGGATAATTAGAAGGCCTGTTCGGATTAGTGTCAGCTGGAAATAAGGCTGACCTGATAGCTAACCTCAGGCAATCGTTTCCTCTATTCTTAACGTTTACTATAGCATGTTTGTTCCTATAGTAGGGAGGCAAGGCTAGGTATTACCCCGCCTCTGAACGGCACGTAGTTAGCTATGTCTAGATAGACATTATCGATTTTATCTACAGCCCACCCGGACCCCAAGTGTGTGTAGCGTTCTAGGTATTCTCGTATCTGCTGAAAACTGGTATCGATTGATGTGTCAATGGTCTCTGTATGTGTGGCGACCTCTTGTTGGCCTCGGAAGTAAGGCTGAACATATTCAGTGGTACTCCCAACCTGCTTATCGAGCGACATTTTCACTGTGATCTGAAACTTGATACTTCCTAAGTTATTTAGTTCCTGGTTGACCTTATCAGCTATCAGAGGCTTGATATCTGTAATGTCTATGTTTCTATCAATGTGCATGCGCCAACCTCTCAAATAGTTGCCTACAGCGCGCTCAGTGCGCACGAACTGTAGGTCAATAGCTCTATTCTGTCGTAATAATTCTACAAGCTGTGGTTTTCTCATACGGGAATACCCGCCTAAACCCAAATCGTGTGCCTCGGCTTTCAGTTGTTTTACAGTGAGAGGTTTTGCTACGGGGGCATGTGATAACAATGCGGTTAACCCGGCTCTCCCCAGGTTTGAATAACCCGTGTATCCAAGCTGTTTTGCTTGAGCTTTTAATTGTTTTACTGTAGGAGGGGCTTCTAAACCTAGTAATCTCAACAATGCTGACTTCCGCATTCTAGAATACCCGATCACACCTCTCTGTTTTGCGACCCGCTTGAGCTCGCTTACAGTAGACATCGTGTTTACACCTAAGAGAACCAATGTCTAATTGGTTCACAGTAAGGGGAGGTAACCCTTAAGTGGCTATCTTGAGCAGTCGCCTACGTTCTTTTATGTAGCCTTTTTTATTCTCGTAGATGAGTTGATGTCTGACTACGTTCGCTCCGTGAGCTTTACATAGACAGTAGTGTCCTTTAACCCCGATACCACACACAGAACACGTGTAGTTAGGACTTCCCATATGGAAACAACAGAACCCCTGATTCCTGCATTTCCTACCACAGGCCTCGGTCTTCCCCATAAGTATGTATTCGCATCGGTATGGAGCGGGTCTCATGTTTACTTATATAGGTATTTTAATTTAATTGCTTTGCAACCAACGCAGTAGCTGCTATACCCAACACTATGAAGCCCAGTTCACGATTCATTTGCCCCTTGGATGGTGTGTAGTACTGAGCGAGTGTGGGTTTATTGAGCGGTTCCAATTGTTTACCAGTTAGTAGGTAGTATTCTTTCATTGCTTCATCGACATCGTTGAATGTTTGAACGGTATGGTTTTCACGCTGGAGTTGTTCGTTAATAAAATCGATCCTCTGGAGACGTTTTTTAGCGTACTCAGCCTGTGCTCTTTGTAATTTCTCAGTAGCGAGATCGTGCCGCTTCCTTTCTTCCTGTATTTCAGCCCCATCTCGTAGTTTCGAGAAGAGGAAATTACTCCCGGAAAATGCCAGGGCATTCACTAACGCCCCACCGACCATCATAGCTATCGTGGCCATCCCTATATTTATTTCATTATATTATCAGGTATTATTCCTTGTTTTACTAGGATGTCTTTTGTGGCCATCGCCATACCAAGGTTCATTATGAGCATACCCATATCCTGCAGGTTGAAATCTAGCTTGATAGTTGGTTGTTTAAGCACCATTTTAGTCAACCGAGCGTACCCTACGGCTAGACTGGCGACCACTGTGGCGTGGTATGCGTCGTTGACGAACGTTTTCCCCTCAGACATTATGTATATGATATAAAATATTAAAATTATAACATGATATGCGGGTCGACGGTGGGGGTACCCCCCACACCCCCAACAGTGGGGGTTACCACCTCAGGTACCACCTCACGTCCCTCACGTGTATATAACCACGAGATAGCCAAGGCAGCAGTTACGCCTACAGCCAACAACAGTCGGGGGTTGGTCACTTTATGTTGGTTACACCACCGTTTTTTACCGGCAGCTACTCTCTTAGGATTCTTCTGTCTGGTTACTGTTTGTGAAGGGGCCACTTCCCCCACTGGTTCCCTGGTCTCCTGTGAAGGAGTCACTTCCATCACTGTTGGGGGTACCTCCACTGGGGTTTCCTGTGCAGCATCCATCTATACTATTATTATTATTCTTTCTCTCAAATTGACAATGTTTTGCCGTGATAATCGCCGCCGTCACTGGAGCCAACAACATACCATATTTGTGGTACAGCCCGCAGCTGATAGAGCTCACGGCGTGTTCGATAAAAGGGTCTTTCTCGAGGTCCTCCCACAGGTAAAGTCGGCGCTCTGGTGGAATGGGAAGGAAGTGTGATACAATACCGGTGTATATCTGGGTCATAGCCGATCCTATTGTCTTTGTCATTTCTGCTCCGAGCCGGGACTCGTATCTAGCGTACAGCTTATCGATTTCTTCGGCTGACATTTTGTGAATTTTATCCGGAGTGTAGTCTCCAAAGTAATGTTTGGCTTTGCCGCCAACAGCCAACGCCACCAGTTTCTCTCGCTTGGGGGAATCCCCCACACCCCCAGTGGGGCTGCCGGCGGCGTGGGGGAGACCCCCAACTGTTCGAGCAATTCCTCACACTCCATCTTATAATATAACAAGTAAGATTTAGTTTTAACTATATAATACCCGATGCAGACAAAACACAGTGAAATGAAGGTTAAGTTGCACACGACAAATACTTCAAATATCATAGCTATATGCTTAGCTTTGCTTAGCTTTGCTTAGCTTTGCTTAGCTTTGCTTAGCTTTGCTTAGCATACTATATATGCTACTGGTTGGTCGGTCTTTAGCACGAGCTTAGCGTGTTTAGTTTCAGCGAGCTGTTTCTTCACCCGTTCCCGTTCTAATTTGCTCATCACATCGTTCTCTCTCAAACACTCCTCGAACGAATCCCTGTCCTTGCAGTGAAATAAGGCCACCCATCGCGTCTGCTCCCTGAGGTCTTTCAACACCGAGTTGAACTTCTGCGTTAGCACCCAGACGCTGTGATTTGCATGCCGGCCGGAGAAGGCCAGGTACGATAGCATGTCTCTCTTTTTTGTTATCTCGCGATTAGCGCTGCAGTCGTCCAGTATGAACAGCGTCGGTTCCCCTTTAAATTTCTCGTGAAGAGCTTTCAACCAGTCCTGCAGGCGTGTTCCAGGGTCGATTTTGTGTACGTCCGGGTCCGTCATCACCCAAGGTCGCGCGTACGTTTTATTCATGCTCAGAGTAGGGCACATGATAACGATGTTATCGAACACATCCTTGTAGTAACCCTCCAACATATCCAACACGAAAACGGTCTTCCCACAGCCAGTCTGCCCGCACACTATGGCGCAGTGTGGGTCAGTGGGTAGTTGTGGGTACCCCCAGGGGGTGTGGGGGTCTTGTTTATTGTTGGGGGGTGTGGGGGGGTACCCCCCATCAGTAGATGGCTTGCACGAATCTCCCATTGTCTATATTAAGTTGCGCGTCCATAATAACGTACAGATATAATTTCAACTTACCAGCGGGTTGAGCCTTCTTAGTAATCTGGATGGTTATCCCTTCGCTGCCGTTATCTATACGGCGCCCGCTACCGTGCAGTTTATCATCATCCGTGGATCGCATGTCCAACCATAGGGCGTACTTGGTGGTCAGGTATTCACCGATCTGCACGGAGCCGAGGTCCAGGTCCTTTGTTATATAATGTTGGGCCCCCACTGGTAGCTTTTTTATCTCATCCCACTGCTGGTGTGGTCTCATACCATGACTGAACAGCTGGTTGGGCACGCCCTCGATGGTCACTTCCACCTTTTCAATCTCGGGATTGAAAAACTTCTCGCTGTCCCTCCGGAATGGCTCGTAATCCTCCACGGGGACGACCAGGATACCTTTCATCGATCGCGCCGGCACGTTCAGGTTGATATTCCACACAGTGTCGCTCTTATCTCGCACGACTGATCTATGTCTCAGTACGCGATCGTACAGGATAGCCATCTTCCCAGAGTACTGGCTTCGAACCTGCCTGGCCAGCTCCGGGCTAGTGACCATGTCGAACTCCAGAGAGATGTTGTCTATGGCATAACTGGCCTCATCACCGTTCGGCGTACGCACTACTTTGCTATAGTCGTTAAACGTGAGCTCGTATTCGAGCCTATCACCCAGCGCGGCCTGGTAAAACGGCGCGTGTCCCGTGAGCAACTCGAAGTCGAGCGGCACGCAGAATCGATTCCCGTATGCTCGAGCGATGGCTTTTTCACCGTCCGATAGCTTGTCTAGCTGGTCTTGCGTGAAGGCATACCCTATACGCGACCGGGTTGATTTGCTGATACCCTGGTACACATCATTGACTCGTTCTCCCTCGCTTTTCCAGAGATCCCCGTAGCAGTGAAACACGTCGCTGTCGTCGATGCTCAGCACCTCGTTACCGCTGATCTTGACGGTCGTTTTCTTGATGATAGCTCGACCCACGTTCCGCACTAGCTCGCGTTTGTCGTTGTCGGAGGTCAACGTGATATTGAACGCCAGTCGAACAGTGCCTGGTACAATGAGGTCATTCTCACCAAGGTTTGGAAATCTAACCAGCAGAGTTTGACTCTGGTCTATCTTGCTGGGATTGTTGGTGATGGTCACCGACTGTCGCACGGCTCTGGCTCCTAATGGCTCTCTCAATCTTCTGAAAGGATCTAATTTTCTACCGTACATTGTTATATAAAAGAAATATATTTTTAATACTAATGGATGAAGACATAGATATGACGGAGATGCCGGGCGCTAGTGCCCAGGCATTCGATGATGACCAGGAGACCTCATTCAGTACGGGCCTACAGCCGGCTGTCGACGCAGTTGAGACCTCATTATCGAAGCAAAGGGCCGAACTCATTAAGGGCGCAGTTGACGATTATTACAACAAAGTTGAAAAGAAAGACAACATCAAGGCGCCGGGAAGGTACTATTCCGATTTTACCATCATCGATGGCGCGCTACGTTTGAAGTCTCACCCGGATACTGATCTCATGACAAAAAGCCAGAGAGAACCGCTTGCCTTATCAACACTGAAAAATCGATATGGGATTGACTTTATCCGCGATAAACTAGGCTTCAGAGATTACGGTGGCGCGCGACCTAAGATTCCTCCGGAGTTAGTTCAAAGTCTGGAAGGCATCAGGGACGCCCCATCGGATCAAAACATGACTTATGATATTAAAAAGGTGTTGGCCGACTACGAGAACGAGCCCTTCCCGGGGCTCAAAAGTACCTTTCGGGAACTGCGGGGGTTGGACCTGTTAATGCAAACCATTCGTGGTCATCTCTGGAAAAGCACGGCCAAAATGAGTGAGATAGACGACCACATCGCTTATGAAAGGAAAAAACTCGGTGAAACTGAGGACGAGGCTCGGAAAGCCCCCATCGAGAAACGAATACGTGATTTGGAAGAGGAAAAGAAGGTCTGGCTGGAGACAGCATCCTCCTTCAAAGAAAAGCTTCGATCCCAGGTCAGCCGTATACGCGAAACCATCAATCAAGTCCTCCACCGAGACACCACGTTAGCAGACAGGATTCGGATATTGTTCCGGGAGCAAGGGATCACCATCGCCAGCATTCTGACTGCATTGGGTTTCATCATATCAACCCTGGTGGTGTCACTGGTGGGAGGAACCCCCACACCCCCCACACCTGGCGGCGGCGGAACTCCCACAGGCGGTGGTGTTAAAGACTGGATAAAAAAACTCGGGGAAGGCCTAGCTAAACTGGCTGGTAAAGCCGCCGAAGCCCTTCCCGGCATCCTGGGTAGCATCGTCTCGTGGTTGTTGGGCGCTCTGGCTAAAACTGCCATGTGGCTCAGTCAAAACATGTGGGCAGCCATCGTCGCCGTGGCGGGTCTGGTGTACGTAGCGGCTAAGAAATTTTTAACCAAATAAGTCCCAAAGCTACCCCACCAACCGCCAGGGCCGTTTTATTATCAATATGCTGCTGATAGGGGGGTACCCCCACATGTATATGGGGGTGTGTGGGGGGCACATGAACTTTAGACTCCGGGGGTGGCGCCACTATACCCTTTTCACGTGGTGGGATGTGTGGGATATAGGCGGTGTTAATATCGGGGTTGATACCCAACTTTTGGTCCGCCGTGGCTATGACTATTTTGTTGTTATAACCCACCACTTTTTTTACTCTCAGTTGCATATCACTCGGAGCCATGTACAACCCCACGCCGAACACGTAGTCGACTTTCGACCTGGCGTATTCTAACACGTTTTGGTAGCGTTCGATAGCCCGCGGGAGATCAACTGGAGAATTGATAGCATCCTCAACGTTGACAACGAACTGTTTCTGAGCGTCGTAAGCAGTTCCCTTACCGATGATGTTGGAACGCGTTTGCGACTGCGCGCCCAACAGCGCCCACACGTACGTTCGAATCGAGTCGTTCAACCTGACTACCCCGGCATGAGTAAACCCTTTCGACGTGTCCAGCATGAACATTTTCCACCCGTCTGCGGTTGACTGCTCCACTTTCTGGATTTTGAAAGCAACACCACCTTTAAAGTCCATACGATCATCCCTCCATTCATTACTTGACAAAGCATAGCCCTGCTTAAGTATACCTCGTCTCACTAAATCATCACTAGCATCTTTCACTGGTTGTGGCCCATATTTGGCAGGTTTATGAACAAGATCCTGTATTATATGGAAAAAACTATCCGAACTAAACATTTTTCGTTTCATAAAGTGTGATAGTATATATTGGTTAAATGCTTTTGCCGCGAACCCATCACTGTAAGGAATACCCAACCCGTGGTTCGGCCCCGGCAAACGCCAATCCGTCTTCGGGTTTATTTCGAATTCGTTGCAAATACGTTCGTAGGCCCGTCTATCGTACGGGTTGTTTGTTGCGTCCCACGCTTTGTCCTGTGGGAGGGGGGCGCTGATCTCTTTAAGGATACGTCTGACCTGGTAGTACACGTGGAACTTGAACACAGACTGACTCAGCGGTCCATGCCGAGTGTCGGTCAATGTCACACCACACCCCGTTGTAGCGCACCACACGGCAAAGTTGAATTGATTCTGCCAGAACTGCATAGGGTTGTTGAACCAAGCGTGGACTGCCTTGACGTTAGTCACCGAAAGCTTATACTTATCAGGCATATCTATAAACTTGGCATTGAAATACAACCCAGGAGCAACCACGATCTTCATGGTGGAGAAATCTACGTCCAGTTTAGGGTAAAACACACCAGGGGAATACATTTTAAAACTATTATATAATAAGTATATATGTAATATGTACATAACACTTCCAGGAATAACGAGCGGTGAAGCCGTTCAGCTGACGCACGCGATCGATAACACGTCAGGTCAACTCGAAGTCGCACTCTGCGATATCACCTACCTACCGCAATGGACTAACATCAACATCAGCAACAATAAGCTGTTCGTCAGTGGAACTCGCAGCCAGATAACTGACGGCTACTACAGCGTGTGCTCTCTAAACGACGAGGTCTTCAAACCCCTTGGAGCCGAACTCAAGATGAACGACTCAAACGGTACAGTGGTGTTAATCAACAACGGAAGAAACCCCTTGAGACTCGGCCGACCATTAGCGAGGATACTCGGTATGTCTCCTGACGAGATAAAACCAACAACAACCGTCACAGGCACGAAGTTACCCGATCTAGTACCGTACCGAGAGCTGTACATTCATCTCGGTCAGGTGAGCACAACGTACAACATTCAAGGAGGTCACCCTTCCACTATACTGAGAGCAGTGCCGGTGAAAACTGAGAAATACAACGACGGTAGAACTGAGTCGTTTTCACCACGGCAGTATAAGAGATTAACCCAGGGCAACATACCTGAGCTGACAATATCGGTGTTAGATATAAATCATAATCCTGTAAATATAGGATACCTCAGCTTAACGCTTCATGTAAAATGACCAGCGCACAAGGGCCCGGAGTGAAAAAATGCGTCAATATCGGGCTCTCCGACCTTGGAGACACGCGCGGTTTCGACGCTCCCGGAGTAGATGGTAAATCGTACGCCTTGCAACTGAAAAACAACATTTACAAACGCGTTGAAGTCACCTCCGGTGGAACCCTAAGTGATATAGTAGATACCACAAGAGCAACAGTCAACACTAAGTACGCCCTTGTCAACACCGGTAATAATAATTGGATAATATACCCATCGTTCGGGGGTAAACTGTTCGACTTAGACGATGTTGAGAGCACTACCGTCGCCCGAAACAAGCCATATATGCTCGTCTTCACCGAAGATGACAAGTGGGTGTTGTTACCCGATAACGACTGGTTTCTCAATATTAGACTCGTCTCCCCTTACGTGTTTACGGATAACAAAGACAACCACCTAAACAAAGTCGTGAACAATGGAACCCTGCTCGTGGCTTACGTCCCAACTCAGAGACGTAGCGTAGTCGTCAGCCCAGTCAACACTATAGCAGCCCACATGCTATCGAGTAAACCGGCCATACAAAACGTGAAATTGCAGTTGGTGTCTGAATTCGAAGGTGTGGTCACTATACTAGAGGATCTACCGGCAAACTCAACACTGATCATCAAAGTCTACCTAGGGGAACCATCGGGGAATGATGTCGAGATCGTGAAGGGGATCAAACTCGGGTGGGTGAAACGACACCAGTATCAAGTTTGCAACGTTTACGTGCGGGTGGGTGTCGGCTCCAACACCAGTCTGCAGGGGGTCAACGTGATCGTGGAAAACAAGATATCACTAATCAATATCTTCCTGCCTGACAACATACACTTCATGGGTATGAAGTTCACCCCTGAATTATTATCAGAAAACCAGTTGGAAATTATATCGTAATAGTATAATAATGACCAGTCATCGTCCCAACACTACGCTTAACGACCTAGGAGATACGGAGGGATTCGATCAGCCTGGTGAGGAAGATGAATTATACATCCTGCAATTCAAAGACAACGTGTACAAACGGGTGTCGTTATCAGATTTTAAAGAGCCCAAATGGCTGATCAACTTAACACTCGCCTCACCTTATATCACATTAACCGAATTGGGGCGTATCTCTAAGATTAGGAACAACGGTATCTGGCCCGGGGATTTCATTCCGGAGAGGGGATTAATAAAAACTTACAAAAATGGGTTAGCGTCTTCATTCGAAAATAAATTAACATTTAGTAATCCTGAAATAATATTCCCCCCTTTCACACTCATCATAGAAGTCTTCTTTGAGTATTCAGACAATGGAGACCCCCCAATAGTACACCAAATTTTACCTGGGGTGTATATACACTGGTTTAGCATACACAAAGGCGAATATTGTCGTATTGTTATACAACAGGATACCACGGGTCCTATAAACCACTTAATAAGCCTCCTTGGGGTTTCTATTACAACAGGAAATTCTATTAGCCTCTCACCTATTACCCTGACTAATAGTCTAGAACTTGTAGACTTCAAATTCATTGATAGAGTTTTAACTGAAACCCAATTAAAATATCTTTCAAAATATACATTATAGGATGGGTCTGTACCCAGTCGTAGAGGAAGTAGCGAAGACGCTGGAAACCGTAGATGGGTTCCGCTTGAGGCAGTTATGTGATGTGAAACGTCAACTAGAACAAGACCGTGACACGCGGAAAGCACTATGTAAAAAGTATAATAGAGCTTTCAATATCGTGGACGGGGCTGACACTACCCTTATGGCAACCAGCATGGGACTAGGGGCGGCAGGCGTTGGGTTGTTAGCTACCATCGTGGCTGCACCTATAGTGCTAGGTATTGAAATAACAGCTGGGGTGGCAGGGTTGGCAGGGTTGGCGCTTAAGTTAGTATCACGCAGGCTTAATCGTAAGGCATTGAAACACGACGAGATCAGGGTTCTGGCCGAAGCAAAGCTGAACACAGTGAGTGAGCGAATTTCCACGGCACTCTCTGACAGTAAGATCTCAGAAGAGGAGTTTCGTTCAATCCTCTCTGAACTCAAAAAATATAACGGAATGAAACAAGATATTCGATCCAAGTCTCGTAAGTCTGCTATCAGCGAGGACGAGAAAAAAAAGTACATAGAACAGGGGATACAAAAAGCCCAGCAAGCCTTTATTATGAACACCAAAGAGATCGTAGGCGGTTCACGTTAAACTGTTTCATCGATGTAAACATGACATAGGCACAAACGTTAAGTAGTAGGGGAACACGAGGGCGATAGCCGTAAGCGGGCCACCGATCCTATATGGTCAGTCAAAACTTACAACATAGATAAAGTGGATATGAAAGCCGACGAACCTAACTTGTACTACTTGAGGGGTGGGCCGGGTAGGGGGTTTGTAAGAGAAGAATTATTGATCGTACCGTACGGCACAGTGTTACCTCCAACCAATACACGGTAAACTGTTTCATAGGCACCCAACCTTTTTGTAGTAGGGGTAATAGTAGCAAGATCTAAGGTCCCAACCAAAGCCTTATTTATTAAATAAGGCTTTGTAGAGACATTTCTTGAAAGTGTTTTAGAACTGTCATTCCCTATACTACTAACTTGGGCCTTCAGTGTGATGAGTAAACATTTTAACCACTAAGCTAAGACAGTATTCCTACTTGGTGTTGGAGAGGTATCGGTCCCAGCCGCGGATGATGTTGCCATACAACTGTGTGTCCTCCAGGTAACTTCCTTCAAATGCGTATATCTGACGCTCAAGGTTTGCCAGTGTATCCTGTAACATTCAATATTTAGCTTCATTACAAGATACAACAATCAGAAACAGAAAAAAAAAACATTTATCCAATTTCATAACAAAACATTCCAATCTCAACTATCAACCATTGCCTCACTCACTGAAAAGTATCAGTGCCCTATATAACCTATCCATCGCATGTATTTCTTTGCTCAGATTTAATGATTTATGACACTTGGCAGCTTTGCGTTGGGCTGTGTATAAGCGAAAAGTCTTGTACAAAGTGTTCAATGAATCAGTAAACATGTAAGGTTTTGATGCAGATATACCTAGGACTATCATACAATATGTTTTTCATGAGTACTAAAGACAGTGATGAACAACATGTTGATCTTATTTTCAAATATATAAGTAAAGTGTGGTCTTCAACAATATTCAAGTTCAGTTTCTCTTAAGCTGAAAATTTGGAAAACCTTTCCAACTGCAGTAAATATAACACAAATTTTTATTTAATCCCATAAAGTTCAAAGATAACTGTGATGTGTATTAAAACATGCACCTTCTTCATCATCATGATCACTGCTTAACCTTGCAACATTATGTGTGCTGATCCTGGTTTCAAATCTAATTTATATAACCTCCACCTACTTCTGATCGAAACATGAATCTGAAACCACAGGAAGAGATATAGACGGTTATTTTTCATACAAGTAAAATGACAGGATGGATTGATGAAGAAGGAGAATATTATCATTGTTGAAAAATAATTAGAAAGAGACTGATTCTTGCTTAACATCACATCATTAATCTTGCATCTGTTTTCAAGATAAAGCTATGAAAACATAATGAAATTATGAATTACTTTGACCGAAGTATTGTATACTAGTTCAAAGAATGGTACATGTACAAAATTATTTTTTCCCATATTTCCACATTTTCCACACTGACATCCTGTCATCCTTTGTAATACACTGCCTATCGACACCTTTTCTCAAATCAATTACTCTTCAAATATTCTGTATAAAAGCAAGCAAATCTAATTAATCATTTGTATGTATCATATTTCAGCATATCAAAAGCATGATGTTTTAAATCCACATCTAAACAGCATATTTACCTAGAAAGTTTAAGACTGTGTGAAAAAGGCCCTCCAAAGTTTAAAAAATGCACATATTTTGCTCTTAGACAAGAAACAAATTAGCCATACAAAGTATTTTCCAATAATCAGGTAATTCAGAGTAAATATACAAACTGGAATGAAACACCACAATGAAATGTCTGATTTATGTTATTGAAGTATTCAGCATTAATTTGAATGATGATAAAAATTGAACACATCATTTTCTACACATTAGACTTGGATTAACAACAAGAGTCTTTTTACTAAGAAAAATATTTCATTTCCCATTTGTACTACAAACAATTTTCCCAATAAGTGAGCAATTATGACAACTTGGAAATGAGAAACTGATGCATACTTTTAACATGATGATGCGACTATGCTATAGAGTACTCCTACCATTCTACATTTAATGTTTACATGAACATCTGTCTAAAATTGTAACTTATACTACATTATTCTCAATAATCATAGCTACCTTTTCAAATCTTAGATTTTAATATTATCTGTCAATCAGCATCATAAACAGGAAGACAATCTGCAATGTTATTGTTGTGCCATGTGAAACTTAAACACTTGACAATGTCAGTTAACATATACAAATAACTGAAATAGCTGAAGTGTTTGAGAGGCACTCTAAAAGTTGTCAGTAAAAGGAATGACAAATCTCTATGGATGATCACCTTCTGTACTGTGCAACAGCGAAGTTTTAGTATAGATACCTATACTGTTATGATGCCTGAGAATGGTTATCCTAATATATATAGCACAAACTGACAATAAATAAGTTGACCATCCATAGGGACTTGTCAAATTATTCATCCAATACTGTGTCCAGCAAAAATAACTGGCTAATCATGTTAAGTTAATGTTTCCTTTAAATGGGATACCTGACACTCTATTCATTTGCATGTGAAGGGTGCATAATCAATCTTTGTAATCGACTTGAGTTAAAATATAGCAAATATATCATCTACTCACACACTAAAGTAACACAAGTCAAGTATTAAGAATATGTGTATGTCATTTTAAAATTAAATACAGGAAATACAAATTGGGTCAGATAAACAAAAAAATGAGTGAAGACATTTCATTGGTTACCAAGACCGATGACAATTAAGTTTTCAAAAGATAAAGGAATTGACAAAAATGGATCTTGACGGTGTTGACTGGAAATGTACTGATCTTGTCTAGGGGTGGTGACCGTTCGACGACCACTCCATGGAAGGTCATCTATAGTTCCATGTAGCGTTGTATTGATGCTGGAGACAGTAAATCATGGTCATGTTTACAACAAAATGACAGAAACTCCAGCTTCAAAACGTCTGATCGCCTGGTTTTTTTAAGTCAATTGTGGCATTGTTGAACAAGGAAGGATAGACCTAACTTTTGTGCAGTCGTATACCCACCAATGATGGTGACAATTCATGTATGTTCTATTTCACAAGAAGTGTGTGCATGATTCCATATGTTCATTGGTATGGCGTGTTTTGGTGATTCTGTTGGTGTGGACTTACTCAGGCCTTCCAGAACAATACAAAAATGATTGATAACACCATGAGGCTTCACTACATGCCAAACATTGAAATCAATTTAGAGTTTCAAGTTTGTTTCCTCTTTGGATACAAAACTTGTATTTCTTATGCATGGGCGTCATTAAGTTGGGATTACACTTTCAAAATTACACACTGATTCTATTACTTTTGGGGGGCTGAATCCCATCCTGGAATTGATTCTACAGTCTGACATGTCAAGAGTGATCCCCTCATTGCCAGGTTGAACGCTATCCACAAAATGTCCTAAAATCTGTCACTTAGTGAAATGTGTAATCCCCAATATAACAACTTACATTTGATCATTATCTCAATTTGACCATGTTTGCATGCCTAGTTTCTTATTGAAACTGACAGGATTCTGAAGTTGATAATCATATTGATAATATGACTCAGTGGAACCTCGGGAGGCAAATGGAGGCCATACGTGCGTCAAGAAGTGGGTTCTGATGAAAATATTTAGTAATTTTGATAAGGACTACCAAGAATGTATGATACTTCTCACGTCCCATGATTATTACAGGTTGTTTCAAGTCGCTAATTAGTTGAAAGACATATGGAGACCTAAGTCCATTGGAGGCAGTCCATTGAAAGGCCGCTTTGCGACCAAATTATAGCTTTTAGTCAGGTTGTGAAGATTTGTTTTCTGTCAAAATCTGACAGAAGGATTGTGTTGACGACACATTTCCATCATAAAATACAGATCAATGATGCCTGTATCGTACACGTGAATAGAAACATTGCCCTAGTCCACAACACTTAAGTTCCTCACAGCAATTTCTGCTCGCCGCCGCACTAACTCGACTAATTCCGCACGGGTATCTATTGGGTGAGTATTCTTCATGGCGGCCATTTTTAGACTAGTTTGACAAGAGAGAGCTCCCAACAGGGATAATATGGCTTCCGTGTTGATACCCAATACGATCGACACGCGCTGAACGGAGCTTGATTCCAGAGCGCGCACTCGTCCACATTCGTTTCATTCCGAGGCAGGCTATTCGTCAGCACTCGCCCCATTTCGTAATCTCGGTATTCGGGTTGTCCCGGAATAACACGAAATAGACACAAATGCGTCGGGAATAACCGAACAATGTTGAGTGTTGAGGACGAAGCAACCGATTTACACGCATTTTATATTTAAAGACATCTGGTTTTTCAAGCGAGTTGAACTGAAACTGCGAGTCGAGGATCGTTATTTCGTTTAGATTACAACTGGAAAAAGTGTTGGGACTTTCAGTTGATAAGAAGCCTCGATCGTTTAATCTCGACGGATATTACCGATTATTGTGTGTGAAAGACATTGCTGGATTTTAAGATACCACTATCCCACTTCTCTCCTAAAACAGCAACAAATATAAATAGATAGAAAACGACCCCCAACTCAAAGCTAAATGTACAACAGAAGATAAACTGAAAGTCACAGAGTGACATTTTATTAGTTCGCGACACATCCATAAACCGTAAAAAAAGAAAAAACTATGCCACGCCACAACTTGGAGTCTACACCCAGACACCATATAATAGATTAGATATACCTCGATCGTGTCTCGTCCGTGCTACACATAGTCTTCACTACATATTTAACGCCAAATACACATTCATTTTAGAATCACACTCCAGTTCTTAACTAAATGCACAACTTTGTAATATTAATTTAAGTATGAAGTACTTGTTGTATATCTTAAGTCTGATACAAATTCAACTTAAAGTAAAATAGTCATCCACAGAATTACCACAGTTTATGTAACCCGCCATACTGCCCACGATTTTATGTGGAATGTCCATCTGACTTTAAGCTGGATGATATAGGACATTATACTTTTATAGTTTTGTTTCTTCGAGCGAATAATATTACACCCCGGGAATATATGTGACATTTAATGTTGTTTTAGTTTCTTCATCAATGTAGAATCAATGCCATGTCTCCACGTAAGTTTCGACTTCCAGCAAAATGTGACTGTCAAAATAAATTACCATTTGAGACAGATACGTCTGCATCTTCTGTTTCGTAGAAGGGTGCATAACCACCTTGAGTTCTTTGAGCTGATGTGTCCGGATTAATTCACTCCCCCAAACTTACATACAAGCGTGCTTCTGTCTTAGACTAGAATGACTCCAGAGAGTGACCTTAACCTTGAAGTGATCACTCAAGAGTTAATTACTATTGGATGGAATCACTTCTATCTCAGAATAAAATCAGCCCCTTGTTAGGGTAAAATGACCTCCCCGGACGAAAACTGCAACAATACTCTTAAAAAAGCAGGGAAACCTGAACTTCCAATTTTTTGAAGAACGGTTTTTGAAGGACGTCGATAAATCACTTAGAATATCACTTTTGACACTCATCTTGCTCACACATTTTTTAGTGTTTGTTTGAAGTCGTTTATTTTAAAATGAAAATCGTTCACATGCAAATTACATGTCACTCACCAACCATCTTTCAAAAGCGACGACATTCAAAATAGTTGTGGTGTAAGGAAGTGCAAATGGTGATGCACCATCAAAACATTCAATATTACCACATCCAGTTTGATTGACTCCGATAAGTCTCCTAAATATTTGTAATCGCAAATAAATATATAAAGTTTCCCTACTTTGTATATGCGATTGATCTATTTGGAAACACTTCCTGAAATCGTTACACAAAACGGTAATTGATACTTCATTGTGCGTGTACACACTGAGTGGTATTCATATACTGATTAAGCATATTTTCTTCATATGAATATAGTTTTTGCACGTTTCAGTTTTGAGAGTAAGTACGAATTTTGTTGTCATTTCCAGGAAGAAAGAAGACTAGGTGTCACATTGGTATTAGTTCAAGATTCAGTTTTGAGAGTAAGTACGAATTTTGTTGCCATTCCCAGGTGTCACATTGGTATCAGTTCAAGTTTCAGATTTATACATTGAGTATTTGCAGCAAATACAAAATGCAAAACAATTGTATTTGATTCAAGCAGGTTAAAGTAACTTTTCAAGAAATATATTACAAGTGTGAAGCATTTAGATCATACATATGACCAGTTAAGTAGTTATGAGTGGTAGTTCATTTAGGTCGGACAGGACCTTTCGCCACGTTCATGCAGTAAGTGTTAGGAGTGCTCCTGTCGTGGGCAGCGTTTTCATCTCATTAAGGGGATCGGGTTATGATCATCAAATCATCCTACAAATTGTTACTAAAGATTTGAGCATTACTTTATTCAGATCACTATGAAGTAAATTTCTCTGTCAAAACACGAAAGTACGTCCATCCTTAAAACCATCGTATGAACCGAATCGCGGTTAAACACCCGATGCAGACACACTCTTTTTAAAAAAATCTTATCCTGTCTTTTGACATCAGAGGCTTTAAACTCTTTTTCCGGTGTGATAAGTGTATCGAAGACGCTCCTACTTCACAGTTACTTCGCCTTATGTGGTTGCTGATCCTCCTCAAAGAAATCAGCAGAGCCCTCGGGTTTGTCCCGATCATGGCTATGTATACATGTCAGGTCATTCATATTTAACAGCAAGCGTGCGGGTTCAAATCCGCATGGGACTCAAGCAAAAAAGTAATAGAATTTGTACTTTACTAAGAAAGTGTGATCCCAAATTTGACATATGTTACATTTGACCACCTACGAACTGGCACTGTATAATCATAATAAGCGTATGTGCGGCCAACAAGCGTATTAGTTCACAGGGATTGGATGGTGGGACGTGGGTGGTTGGGGGTCAGACTGGGGCAAATATCTGAGTATTCTAATCATCCACATGGAGCCCCCTGTGTGTGGGATTTATAATGGGTGTACATCCGGTTTAATCTGTTTGCAGCGGCTCTTGTAAAGGGATAGGTGCAACTATAAATATCACTGACGCAATGTGCTATAAATACATCCACCTCATACGTTCTTAAGTCAGCTCACCAGTATGTATGTGTGTGTGTGTGTGTAGGTAGGTAGGTAGGTGTGTAGGTAGGTAGGTACGTACGTACGTACACCTTCATCATCATTTCCAGGCCAGTTCTGGAAACAAACATACCACCATATATATCCACCGCCATTACCCTATATCTTGTGCAATACACCCCTACTGGACGGTGGGTGGCCTCCTGGTCAAAGCGTTCGATCGTCACGCCGAAGAATCTCACCCACTATTTCTCCTAAATAAAGTATCAGTATGCATACCTGGATATTTGCTTGTGCTGTCGTAGTATCATTAATTAGTAATAGTCTACATGACTACATGACCCTCACTACGTTTTTGCAGATAGGGATCGTTTTACGGAAGTTGTGCAGGAAACTCACGCTGTGACTAGCACGCAATCCTGTTGTGTAATCAACCCAGAAGCAGGATGTGGTGATGAGAGGGTGGGTGTTGCAACAGCTGGGGGAAACCCTGTCGGGAAGGTGCGGTGAGATTATGTAAGTTGGTATTCGAACCACCACCAAAGCATCCTGACGCGAAACCGGACACTCAACTCCCCTGCAATACGTAGGAGTTTCTCCAGTTAACATATACTGACGTTGGTATAAATTATGACACATATCAAAACGTTCTGACAAGTCAGAGTTCATGAAAAACACGACATCAAACATGTGAAATTATTTTACTTGCAGGATAAATACGACAAACAGGATGTAACATTCTACATCATATACGCCATAAACATGGTGAGTTATGCAATCGCACAATGTCAACATGATCAGATAACTAAAGAATAAAATGCACCTTGACAATGCATGGGTGAAAGTACAAACCTACATATATACTCGCCCCGACTGCATTATGAAATGTATAACGAAACTATAACGTTATCAGTAAGAATAACGGCCTGTGAATCGGTCTCGCAGACGTCGGAATCGGCGTCGGATGTTGTCCCAAGCCCTGCGCATGCGCTCCACAATACGTTCCCGCCTGGTGCGCTGGCACGTGTCCTTTGCAGTGATGGTCGGCGGAAGCTCATCCACTACGGACACGCAAACTGAGTCGCCGATTTCACTGACGTTGACTGCAAGTCCGTCTTCCTGCGGAGGAACAACATATAAACTTAGAGGTGAACAGGGGTCACATAGACATGATGACATTCATGGTCACCTTTGAACTCAAACTGTCAAAGCTTGCCAAGTCATCTTTGAAAGTAGAAAGTTCGTCGTACACAACATATGTTTAATTTTTCGTTTCGTTTTTCTTTAATTATTTTTTATACTCGGATGTCCTCAAAGAGTCAGTTTACATATCTGTATAGTTAAACATTTGGTGGGAAGGAGAGAGAGAGATGGTTGGTCGTAACTTTAACTTCAGGTCTATCATTTGCTTCATGGTGGAGGATCTGGGACAAGACCAACTTGCAGACCTGCAGGGTATGTATCAAGTTACCTCATAGGCTATCGGTCTCTGAATATATATAATTTTGATAGTAAAACAATCAAACCCATTTAGATTTAATAGGAGCCCCAGTCAAATGAGGAATTGATGGAATCTAGACTTGCTTCATATAAGGCTTTAGCATTGCAGGGAGGGCTAGGCAGTAAAGAAAATAACATGGTTCTGGGACTATGAAAGAGACTAGTTACCATACAGTACTCAATACTAGTATTACTGAGTGCGACACCAACAACAAGCAACAAACACCACAGTTTCCGTCTTTGTTTGCTAATGTATCAATTTGCCATAAACGCTTACCCTAAATACACAGTGTTTAAATGCATGGAGGGATCAAGGGAGGTCATAATGTCCACCGCATCCCCCTACCAACATTCAAATAGATAGGACATGTGACCTCACCTGGCCGCTGAGTTTGTTAAGTATCACCATGATGCGACGTCGGGTGTAGTGGTCTTTGGCCACTCTGCGCATGATCTCCGCTCCCAAAATACTTCCAGTGATGTCCCCGCACTCACTGGTGAGGAACACCTTGAGCTTCTGTCTCAGGCGGCGCACCTTGGGTACCTGGGGCTGAAGGGGTGTCCCCCTCTCTAGATGGTGGAACGTGTGGTTCCACTTGTAGGGTGGTTGATCCGCACAAAGCGCATTCTCCAAAGACATATCAGAATCGGATAAAATAATTCGGCCGAGATCATATGACAAATGGTCATTATTTTCCCGGGGCTCGAAGATTCCTTCTGGGTATACTCTTGGAGGGACCCCTTCTTCCCCACCTGCTGCTTCTGCTCGAACCGGGTCTTCTGCAGCCTCAACGTCGGCCTGGTCGTCTTGCAATTGTACGCCATCATCGAACTCGCCAGCAATATTAGCCACCACGTCTTCAACGACAGCTCTTACATCCTCATGTGCCCGCTGGTCACGTGGTGGTGATGGTGACACAGGGCGAGGCTGGATATCTTCCGGGAATTCTTCAAGGTCAACCACCTGGATGTCTGAAAGACGACCAGCCTGGCTCTCCCTTTCACTACCTGAACTCGAATCATCATCACTGCTCTCGCTCTCGTCACTGTGTGAAAGCAGATCATGCTCATCAGCGTCAACATTGGGAGGAAAATCAGGCAGGTCTTGGGGAGGATCGACGAGGAAAAGATGCTGGGCCACAACCTCTATGTCTGGGAGATAGTCAGGTGCATATGCAATAGGCCCAAGATCGTTTGGATAGTTGGCGTTGTCATTAAGGTTTCCTTCATTATTGTTTGTCCCTGACACATGTACCAAGGGAATGGCGTCATCTGCATGGACTGCTGCTTCAGGAGCGCTGAGACCCAAAGTCGGCATGTTGACGTGCGCCATCTGTTGAGATTCCTCAATGCCGTGCATGATGTGGTACAACTGGACGTTACGGTGGCGGCGGTGGTTGTTTCGAGGCGGGGGTACATTGTTGAGCTGCATCTATAAACACAGAGAGTTCCATGTGGTGTTTATGATGTGGTCAAAAACTGAAAACTAACATGGAGAAACCCATTTTGTATGGGCTCGTATTGAGGATAAACTGCCCTTGTTTGAAAAGTTAGATGAATTTCAGCTCAAATGCAAACTAAAATACATAAAGCCAAAATGTCCTTATCTGAGTTAGTGACAAACCGGGAAATGCGTATTTTGATATCACCTAGATTGAGAGAAGTCTAATGGTGTTTTTCTGTAGTTAAAAAATGTTGATGTTCGCGATAAGATCACTTCCAGGGACACTGGTTCCCGGAACGCGTTTCACAATGGAGTTAAATACATATTTCGTGTACCCGTATGCGATCTTGTACTAGCGTAATGTCAGACTCACTCACTTTTCACGTTCAATCACATACAGGGAAAGGTCAAAGGCGCCGCAATTCACCTTGCGGAGTTGCGTAACTCAGTTAATGACCTCGGTTGCCTTACGCCGCTCTCAGCAGTATTCCAGCTTTACGGCAGCGGCCTGTAAATATTCGACTCCAAACCAGACAATCCAGTGATTAACAGCATGGCCACCAATCTACGCAAATGAGTTGACATGTGTCAACCAAGTCATTGATCCTGACCATCCGATCCTGTTAGTCGCCATTTATGACAATCACTGGTTGCTGAAGATAAATTGAAACCGAGATCTTCACAGTGCCCGAAATGAAATAAATGAAATACAATTGAAGTGGCTACAATAAGATTAACTCACAATCTCTTAACTTCACGATTATAATACAAAAGGGTCCAGGTACCTGTCCCAAGCTTCCAGATTCGTTCCGGAGACTTCCAACTCGACCATCCAGCCGCATCACCATGCGCCGAGGAAAAGCAAATACTGCCAGGGGCCCGAACTGGAAGTCGCCATGTTGACTGTAACCACTGTCCAGTGGGCGATTTGTGATGTCCTTCTTGTTGGTGAGGTTGCTCTTCCTGTGTTTGAGGATGCTGAGAGATTTGAGGATAGCCAGGGTCGGCTCCACACATTGCAGCCACACCGATGCAGGGAGCCCGTCAATAACTGGTTCATCTGTGAACTCACACGCCATCTTAATGAGTCCTTGGTTGCCAAACATTTTGTTTCGATGTGACTCTGAGTAAGAACTATACACAATTCTCTGTTTGAAGTGTCCCAGTTCAGAATTCTCGAACCCAAGACAGACATTGAGCACAGGGATTGATGCGCCATTCGGAGCCACAGCTGCAGCACCCGCAAGCCATAGTGCCTGTTCCCACTCGTCAAAGGGCGTGGGGCACCTCTTGTTAAGACATCGTAGTTCGTGGAGCTCAATGAGAAGCTGGACCTCTGGGTCAAGGAAGAGTCTCTCTTCGCTCTGCGAGTGCCGGACACAGAACGCATTCATCAGACGTCCCACCCACTTCCGGTGCCGACGATGAAGTCGAGGCATTGTGGGAAGCTCCTCCGGTTTTCCGGATTGTGAGAGGCACCTCCTCTCAGCTGCACTTCATTTGTCAGTCTGTAAGCATAACATATTAGCGAATTACGCAAGGCTTTTAAAGGAAAAGAATAAAAACACATGTTTTAAATGCTTGATTGGGTCTAAGATCAGATCCATGCACGTTGTAAACCGACAGTTCTATACAGAAGCGTCAGCCCGAGATACCATGCCGTCGTTTAGCATGAATACTAAATATTAGACACACTGGAATATTCAATTGGAATGCTGAACGCTGCAGTGCAAGCTATCAGCTGTGATCAGAAGGCCATAATTACATGTATTCAGATGTACCTTTGGTACAGCATTATGATGAACCACTCCACAAAAAGAATGTCCAGTGGCTAGTGGTGAGCCGGGTCCAAATATTCTACCCAGGTAACTCACCCCTTATTACCCTACCCTACCCGGATACCTGTTTCTGACATCAAATTTGTAAGAAATGGCAATATGCTCCTCAGGTCGAAGGCAAAAAATTCGAGGTATCTCAACCATTTATATAATTACAAAATAGAGGCTGTACCCGTGTCTAAATTTTCAAAGACAATACAAGGTTTCAATCATGAAAGAGTAACCTATTACGTGGTTTAATCTATTTGTCACCTGATTATAACGGGTCCGGGTGCAGAGACGGGTACCCGGGCACAGCATAATACCCACCCGTCCCGGGTATCTGGGTCACCCGTCCCTGCCCTACCAATGGCATACCACTTGGTTCAGGAGGCTATGAGAAGGTCCAATAGGACGTATGCAGAATTAGTTGAGCAATGGTCAGATTCTAGCATTTATAGTTAGACCTGTAGCTGACAAATGGTATACACATTAACTGACATGGCACAGTCGGAAGTGTTACTAGAGGTACGAGGCTTTGTAGTTCACATTCCTTGCACATTCAAAATATGACAACACTTAACCTTATTCTGACTCAAAGTGTATGACTTGTTATCAATTCGGTTCAAAGATTCGGGGGAATTATTTTAGCAACTTCATTAAGGACAACCAAATTGTGTGCCACGAAGAACCATATATCGTCTAACAATCTATACGAATACACCGTTGAGTATTTTTACACGTATCCGGGAATGGTAGTCGCGAGTTTGAAAATAGTATCGTATAGCTCGAGAAAGTTGCTTGAATAATGTCAACTTGTTAGTCATATCTTTGCTATGAGCTAGCGAGAAAAATAGATCTAATTTCTGAGAATGAAACAGTAAGCCTTGACTTAATGATGTATATTTTAGTTATAACGTTACTCGAGTAAACCAATGGACCAGATGTTGAAAATACGGCGAAATTGGAACTGCTACCGCAAATGTTTTTAAGACATTAATGACGTACTATATGTAACCACCATGTACAAAATTCAATACAACCTCTAATAGCAAAGAATTTAACCTATAGAAAAACACTATACATCTAACAAAAGGGCTCTGTAAAGTTATAGTTTACTGAGATAATATAAACATCATCTCTGTTTTATGGCTCTTAAGGCATGTATTGCAAAATGTTTTTCTCTTATCCAAAAGGAATGTAGGAATAGTATGGTAGATAGGATTCCTTACATGGGTACCGTTTGTAAAGCCCATATCTGTGGCCCTTTTGCTGGTAGTGGTAGGTTAATTCTAAAAGCAGCGCTAACTCATAATCGCCCGCCTGTTATTGTAGCATGTACCACCGCTTCCACGCGTGATGCCTACGTTAGACATGGTCTGATGTACTGCGGTTTCTTCAACACTTTCACATACAATCGTATAAAATGTACAGTAAACTCTGTGTCAAATATAGAAATTCCCCGTGTCTCCTCCTGATGTTCACACGATTTTGTAACTGCCACCATAGCGTTCTGTTGAAAATACATTCGATACAGCAATAAGAAAATTATTTCGAGGAGTCATTTCAAGTGGTTTTTTTCCATCTCTTCTTAGTGGCGTATAAAAAGTGAATTCGAGTATGTAATACTTGCTTTCCCTACCCGCGCAGCATAAAATATCCGCACCTCGGTCTTCGATGTCTTACCTGAAGCTAAATTAATATCTACATCCCCCGGCTGTCAACGATGGCGGCCACGCGGTAACCCTTACAAGAAGGTTGAAGTGACATCATCAATCAAGTGACGTCATAGAGACGCGCCGCTTCGACCAATGATGTTTGAGTAAGTGAAAACCTCTATTTTGGCTAATGACTTTGAAAATGGTGAAGTGCTAAACCTAATCAGTTCACATGTGACATCACCCGTGGAAATAGATACATGAACACACATTTGAAAAAAAGATCGAATCTGAAAAACACGTCTCCATTCAACTTTTGTTTCTGGTCTCCTGTGACGTCATCTCATTGTTCTGATAGCGAGTTAGTCTTATGACGGACAAAGTCAGATCTCTGTAACCATTTCCGTTGAACAAAGGGAATGTGAAAATGACGATTTCATATCGATAGGGAGAAACACCTGAAATCTTGCCATTATTGTATAAAATATTAAGCTAGTGAGTTTAGTTTTATGTCTCCTAGCAATATTCATACAATATCACCGTTATCACGACAGAGGACACCATTGTACCCATTTAAGGAATCCCGCGAACTGGGTTTTGGTGTGGGTGTGGGTGTGGGTGTGGGTGTGGGTGTGGGTGTGGGTGTGGGTGTGACTAACGCTTCAACCTCTGGGGTACCCCTCCATCTCTGATTAAGATATGTAGTGAATTAGTTTATCCGATAAGCCTTTGTCTCCATCACAAATTCATATTTCTTTTGTTAGTTATGCCACTTTTAAAGAACAGAGGCCCGATACAATGGCATACTGTGTAGAAGTGAGGGTGAGGCTTTTAATGGATGGCTGGAGTCCCCTCCCAGTTATTATTGTTTTGCTTGTTTTCACATCAGCTAAGGGTGGTGTCGAGAGGTCAGGACAATATTTCCTACTAAATGTGGCAGTTTCACAAGGCGAAAAAGATTTTCTATACTGAAGTTGATAAGTAGGGAACAACTCCCCACCAAACCTTCTGTGCAAATGTATTATTAAAATATTGCAGACCCAAGAAACGTGCTAACGGCTACTTACGCCTTCCTAACAGTTGTGTGCATCTATTGTTGTCAAAATATTGTATTCGTAAGGGACATCCAAACGGTTACTTACACCTCCCTAATAATTGTGTGTGCATGTATTGACAAAATATTACACTCCCAAAACCACAATTTTCATTGTAAAGTCATTTTTCATTAGACATTCACTTAAAATTTCATTGTCTATTTGGAACTGCATCAGTTCTCACAATATTTAGTAAAGAATTTCAGCTGTATGTACTTTTCCAAACTAAGGGTTTTATGGTAAAAGCAGACAGAATTTCCATAGTTACAAAACCACAGGCATGTCAGTCACACACAGCATTGCCAATTACAAAAGAACAAAAATAACAAAAAAAAAAAAAAAAAAAAAAAAAAAACCAGCTGTGAATGAACTGCCGACCTTCGCAACCTTCAGACAACCCAAACCAGAGCACTTGTACTCATCATTACTACTTCCCCTAAGAATACAACACAACCCATGAACGCTGATGATGATGTTTAATGATGTGTATATACAATGTACAAAGTACAGATATTCAATATCACTATGTTTTCTGTTTCTGCGCCAAGAGGTCTTTGATGTATGGGTTGTCCTTGGCTTCCAATTCCGCCTTCAGTTTTCCCACCTCCTCCAGGATCTCATCATCACTCAGGGTTGATACAGGAATCTTCTTGACCTTGCTGATGAAGTCCTGTATCAACTGTTCTCCATCCTGCAACCAGAATCACTGAAGTCAGTGATAGCTTACAATGACAGAATCCTATTTCCACTGCAACATGTTATATTTGGGATTACACTTTCTTAGCTAAGTACAACTTCTAGTACCTGCCCGGGACTTGAACTGACACCCTCAGAGTCAGGCACCTAATTGCCAGCACACAAACCCACTAAACCCGCTCATCCACTGCTACCTCCACAAACATGAAAGGCGGACGACTAGTAGTCTAAGCTACAGGATCTGTGTACCCCTCTGATAAATGTAAGTTGACATAGCTCCTACGGCTGAATATTGTATAAGCATATCTCATTTCCACTGTTATACATATGCTTGATTTTATGAGAGAGTCTCGTGTTTATGTACACAGAAATAGCTCCTATACCCTTACAAACATTCACAGCACACATTTCGCCATTCTGTAACGTCCTTTCCTCGTTTTGTTGTTATGTTCTGTATCAAACTAACCTGCTTGGCACATTTGCGTTTCTTGACAGCTGGTTCTGAGTCTCCATCCAGGTCAGTGCCGGTCAGGCTGATAGACTGGTAGTCTTCAAGCTCACTGGCCTTTGCCTTGGCAAACTGTCAAACAAATAAACTGTCACTGAGTGTTATTGCGAGATCAAGGTTATGTGTCAAGGTCATGTGTCTGAGAGTATCTAAAGGATATTGTTTCTCAACAGATTTGTTCTAAATATAACGTGGGGGCCATGATTCTTATGTAATCAATTCATGTAAGATTATTTAGTGAAATAAAATGCAAAAGTTAAACAGGGGTTGCTATACATGTGACTATGATACACTTCACCATTGTTTTCTGGTAGTACTTTGTATGACTGCAAAACCTTGAGCCTAGGTTTTCAAAGCTCTCTTAGCGCTAAGATAGTCGTAAGTTAATGCTATTGTATGGCTCTTACAGCAATATTGGCGCTAAGAGAGCTTCGAAAATCTTGGCCTTGGAGAGTAGACTACGACATGGGAGAGGAGTGGGATGACACTGCTCAGATTGAATCAGCAGTGTTCAATGTTTGCCAGTGTCAGCAGTATCACTGCTTGGAGTACGCTACCTCTATCACATGCTTTGGGAAGTGGGCCAGCTCTGCCACGTGGATTCCGAAACTCTGGTCACATACACCTGCAGGACAGACATGTTAAGATGTAGCTTATGTGAACAGTTTCAACCTCATTTCACAATTTACTCATTATTTTTCAATATCATTTAAAATATAGATCCTAAGGAAATTCCAAAACCATGATAAAGAAAGTTTGCTTTAGGAAACGGATATCACATCAATTATACATTTGCTACAGGTGGTATGACTAGGAAACAGAAACCCTGCTTCCATGACAGTGTCTTGTATTAACACTGCATCCTTGACAGTTTCTTGGGTTAACACTGCATCCACAACAGTGTCTACGATTAACACTGCATTCATGACAGTGTCTAGAATGAACACTACATTCATGACAGTGTCTTGGATTTTCACTGCATCCACAACAGTGTCCTTGGATTAACACTGTATTCATGACAGTGTCTTGGACTAACACTGCATCCACAACAGTGTCATGAATTAATACTGTGTGCATGACGGTGTCTTGGATTAACATTGTATTCAAGACAGTTTCTTCGATCAACACTGCTTCCATGACAGTGTCTTGGATTTTCACTACATCCACAACAGTCTCTTGGATTAACACTGTATCCATAACAGTGTCCTTGGAGTAACACTGTATTCATGACAGTGTCTTTACCTAGTACTGCATCCATGACAGTGTCTTGGATTAACACTGTTTTTCAACTCACCAGGCTTGACTCTGTACAGCAGTGTTAGGGTGTCATTAGTGGTGAGCGCAGTCACATGACGGTTGGTCACAGTTGGGACGACATCGGCTAGCGCAGTCAACTCATGGAAGTGTGTTGCAAACAAGCAGAATGCCTTAATCTTTGTTGCAATGTTCCTGTAACCACGGAGACAAAATCATGTGTTAAGTAACATATACCATGTAACACATTCACTACTTTGTCAAGTGGTGTGACAAGGCTTTCTCGAAAGAAACAGTCAGCATTCCAATAATTGACTGAACAATTATGAGCACAAGATTAAGGGTCACTTTGAATTTTCAGACAAAATACTCTTTATCTCAACTACTTCTTTACTATATACACGTTTCTGGGCTATTCCTTGTCCCTTTGTCAGGTCACACCAAAAGCCCATGTATATGTAACAAAGAAGTTGACATTCATAATATTTTTGCCTCATGCTTGAACACCTACTACTATATGCTTATCCAGAAGCTCTCTTTGGGCTACTTTAATCTATTTTTTAAGGAAGAGCCAATGGCATTTTCTTCCTTTGTGTCCCTACCAGAATGTCTTGAGCTAACCATGATTGCCATTATTTAGGTAATGTTAAGGCAGATTAGATTGTAAAATATTTCATGAATGTGTGAACCCAAGTGAGGTGAAACCATTTGTTTTTGATATTACTCCTTGTGATTAATTTTGATAATCAAAACATTCTGGATGATTAATTTTTGTCAGCATATTTTTGGGTCAACCTCAGTTTCTAACTTACTGGCTCTAACTCACAGTGACAAACAAAGAGGTCCTTCACTTACTCTGAGATTGCCCATGCCAGACCAAAGCCATCATATGTTGATGTACCACGTCCCAGTTCATCGATGATTATTAGTGAGTTCTCTGATGCTGACTGCAACAGAATAAGTATCACGCTTCAGCAACCAGCTACAGAATCAGCATCAAAATAGTCCAACCAGCAACAGAATCAGTATCAGGCTACTCCAACCAGCAACCGAATGAGTATCACAAGCTACTCCAACTAGCAACAGAATCAGTATCAGGCTATTCCAATCAGCAACAGAATGAGTATCAAGCTACTCCAACCAGAAACAGAATCAGCATCAAGCTACTCCAACCAGCAACAGAATCAGTATCAAGCTACCCCAACCAGCAACAGAATCAGTATCAAGCTACTCCAACCAGCAACAGAATCAGTATCAAGCTACTCCAACCAGCAACAGAGTCAGTATCAGGCTACTCCAACTAGCAACAGAATCAGTATCAAGCTACTCCAACCAGCAACAGAATCAGTATCAAGCTACTCCAACCAGCAACAGAATCAGTATCAAGCTACTCCAACCAGCAACAGAATCAGTATCAGGCTACTCCAACCAGCAACAGAATCAGTATCAGGCTACTCCAACTAGCAACAGAATCAGTATCAAGCTACTCCAACCAGCAACAGAATCAGTATCAGGCTACTCCAACTAGCAACAGAATCAGTATCAGGCTACTCCAACCAGCAACAGAATCAGTATCAAGCTACTCCAACCAGCAACAGAATCAGCATCAGGCTACTCCAACCAGCAACAGAATGAGTGTCAAGCTACTCCAACCAGGAACAGAATCAGCATCAGGCTACTCCAACCAGCAACAGAATGAGTATCAAGCTACTTCAACCAGCAACAGAATCAGCATCAGGCTACTCCAACCAGCAACAGAATGAGGATCAAGCTACTCCAACCAGCAACAGAATCAGTATCAAGCTACTCCAACCAGCAACAGAATCAGTATCAAGCTACTCCAACCAGCAACAGAATCAGTATCAAGCTACTCCAACCAGCAACAGAATCAGTATCAAGTTACTCCAAACAGCAACAAAATCAGTATCAAGCTACTCCAACCAGCAACAGAATCAGTATCAGGCTACTCCAACCAGCAACAGAATCAGTATCAAGCTACTCCAACCAGCAACAGAATCAGTATCAAGTTACTCCAAACAGCAACAAAATCAGTATCAAGCTACTCCAACCAGCAACAGAATCAGTATCAAGCTACTCCAACCAGCAACAGAATCAGTATCAAGCTACTCCAACCAGCAACAGAATCAGTATCAAGTTACTCCAAACAGCAACAAAATCAGTATCAAGTTACTCCAAACAGCAACAAAATCAGTATCAAGTTACTCCAAACAGCAACAAAATCAGTATCAAGCTACTCCAACCGGCAACAGAATCAGCAACAGGCTACTCAAACCTGCAACCGACTCAGGTTGTCGTAAGAGGCGACTAACGGGATCGGGTGGTCAGGCTCGCTGACTTGGTTGACACATGTCATCGGTTCCCAATTGCGCAGATCGATGCTCATGTTGTTGATCACTGGATTGTCTGGTCCAGACTCGATTATTTACAGACCGCCGCCATATAGCTGTAATATTGCTGAGTGCGGCATAAAACTAAACTCACTCACTCACTCAAACCTGCAACAGAATCAGCATCAGGCTACTCCAACCAGCAACAGAATCAGTATCAAGCTACTCCAACCAGCAACAGAATCAGTATCAAGCTACTCCAACCAGCAACAGAATCAGTATCAAGATACTCCAACCAGCAACAGAATCAGTATGAAGCTACTCCAACCAGCAACAGAATCAGTATCAAGCTACCCCAACCAGCAACAGAATCAGTATCAAGATACTCCAACCAGCAACAGAATCAGTATCAAGTTACTCCAAACAGCAACAAAATCAGTATCAAGCTACCCCAACCAGCAACAGAATAAGTATCAAGCTACTCCAACCAGCAACAGAATCAGCATCAGGCTACTCCAATCAGCAACAGAATCAGTATCAAGCTACTCCAACCAGCAACAGAATCAGTATCAAGCTACTCCAACCAGCAACAGGATTAGTATCAAGCTACTCCAACAAGCAACAGAATCAGTATCAGGCTACTCCAATCAGCAACAGAATCAGTATCAGGCTACTCCAATCAGCAACAGAATCAGTATCAGGCTACTCCAATCAGCAACAGAATCAGTATCAGTGTCTAGTCCAACCAGCATCAGAATCAGTACAGGCTAGTCCAAAAAAAACCAAACCACAATCAGGCTAGTCCAACCAATGCTCCAAATGTAGTCTTCATGCATTCAATTCACATCAGTGTGCAAGATCTTCCATCATCTAGTAATATGGATAAAACAATAGTTCTAATTATTATCTAGACAAGCATTGGTAACTGGGGATCTATCATTCCTGATACCTCCTCTCATGCCACTGGCCACCAAGCCCATCTAGACAATCCAGGCATATTATCTTACCCTCAGTATAGACGCAGTCTCCAGCATCTCCGCCATGAAGGTGGACACACCCTTCAGCTGACTGTCACCCGCACCCACACGTGCCAGGATACTGTCCACTACAGAAATCTCGGCCTCCTCACATGGGACAAAGCATCCCAACTGGGCCATCAACACAATGACACCTATCTGGAGAAAAAGTGAAATCATTCACATCAGGTTAGTCTTTCCAAGTGATGCCTTCAATATAAAACCTACAAGAATGTATCTATTTCTCGCACATACAGAAAAGTGGCAGGCATTAGATAAATCGTCAAATGACACTCAATTTCTTCACATGACAACATATGTCATATTTGGGATATCACTTTCTGAGCAAAGTACAAGTTCTAGTACCATGACTTCCACTGAGCAGGCTGGACAGCTGACTTTGTGTGCTGGGGATTAGGTGCCTGACTCTGAGGGTGCAAGTCCGAATCCCGGAGTACCAAAAAAGTACTAGAATTTGTACTTTACTAAGAAAGTGAAATCCCAAATATGACATGTTGCATTTGACCACTTTCTAAATGGCATTGTGTAATCTTCACATGACTATCGTCATAATCTCACCTCATCATAAAACTCAAAGTCCTCTTATGTCTTTTGAATGGAATATATTTTATTGCTATTACACATCTGTTACAAAAAACATTACACACTTTGCCTATTGGCATTATTGAAAAAGAGCACACATGATCAAAGATATTTTCAATTAATTTCTAATTTCTCCCACAAAACATATTGGTCACTTAATATCAGTAAGTGAACAGTATGATGTCTGCACTCACCGATCTGATGTACGTGGACTTTCCTCCCATGTTCGGACCTGTTATGATGTGAAACATTTCTTTGTCTGCAAAAACAAAACAACAGGTCTGTTATTCCAATCTCATGGTTGGTTTGTTGTTTAACGCCACACTCAGCAATATTCCAGCTATATGCCTGTGGTCTGTAAATAATTTCAATTTAAGCAGTTTCTCAGTTTCTGAGAAGCCTGAACTAACGTAGGTAGTAGATATTTTCCACTGTGAAACACACAAGCATGGGTGTGGTACAGACAGGCCATACAGTGAGGTGAACATGAGATTTGAACCCACAGTCCTGGTATTAATTAGTGATGTTTTAAGTGCCGGCAGTTAGTGCATATTGGTTACCTCTAATGAAGGCGACATCATTGGGGATATACGACACATCATCCTGCATCTCCAGACATGGGTGTCGTGCCTCCGTCAGACGCAGTGCAGCCCCACCTGGTGGACAGAACACATGTAAACCATTCTTGTACTGAAACTCTACTGAAGGGCGAGGTCAGGTGACATCTTAGATATATTTCATTCAAAATTCAAATTTATCTGTACACACAAGTAAACTACAGACAAGCAAATGTTATACTTCTGCTAATGGAACTAATGCAACGAATGGAAACAAGAGTCATCAGGAACAGATGTATCACCTCTGTCTTGTTCAAGTCAGACAGAGATACCTCTGTTAATAGCTCATGAAGAATATAATGCACATCAGTATTTTTAAAAATCCCAAGTCCCAAAAGGTGAGTGAGTGAGTGAGTGACCTTCATGGGTCAAGTCCCGAAAGGTGAGTGAGTGACCTTCATGGGTCAAGTCCCAAAAAGTGAGTGAGTGAGTGAGTGAGTGAGTGACCTTCATGGGTCAAGTCCCAAAAGGTACTGAAAATGTACAAATAGACTGATGTGATGAACACTATACCGCTCCTTTCAAATCTGGAAACAAACACTTATTACAGGGCTATACCTGGCCACCTGTCTGTTCCCGTGATCAAATGAACCTGGAGCAACAACTTTTCCCTTCTGAAATCTGCTGACATTAAATAAAACCACTATCCACACACAGCTGAAGCAACTGGCTCACTTTTGTCATGTGTCTGTGTTAGTGTTTACCTTTCGCATGTATAGTCGGCCTCACGTAAGGGATAGGGGCACTGCAGGCGACGTGTGCGAAGCTGACGAGGACGTCCAGCTGGGCAATGTTATCGTTGATTAGCAGCATGGGATCTACATAGCCAGCTGAAATGTAAATGATAAGACTGATAACGTGTGACAAGTGATCTTCAAGGAGAAGAGAAAGATTTAGATCACAAAGCTTTGCCACACATGACAATCTGCAAAGCTAATACAAGAAGAAGACACAGTCATCAATATCACCCACATTACGTCCAATTTCAGTCTAAGTCACACTTGATGCCCTGGAACGCTAAAAACATTTTATTCAAAATTCCAGTACACCACTAGACCAATCAATGTGTCAAGTTTGGTGAAGAAATACTGAACGGTTTTAGAGTTCTGCTCCGGAAAAGACAAATGGGGTGCATTTTAACACCTCCCGCAAAATGCGATGCAGCGGATAATGAATGGAAACAAGAGTCATCAGGAAATGGCGTATCTTGTTCAAGTCAGACAGAGATAAGCCTCTTGTAGCTCAGTTAATAACTCACTGCCACAGTGCATTTTCAATTCTATGAATTATATAATGCACATCAGTATTATAAAAAATCCCAAGTCCCTCACTGAACTTCCGATGCCATTAAACTTCTGTACAACTGGGTAATCCACTTCAGCACATATACTAACAACACCCTTCTTCAACCTAAGAGCTGTACCTGCGATGTTGATGATCTCCGCGACTACGCTCTTCTGTTGTTCTGCGTATTCTTCCTTGGCTTGGAGGTATTCTTCATTCAACTGACGCACTGCAGTATTGTGAAACCGAACACCATTCTTGTTGGTGTCAATAGTGCGGTAGTTCTTGTTGTTGCGCAGAGACTTCTCGTCTTTCCTTGTCACTCTGAAGAAGTAGCCAAGCTGAGAGTTGCTCTCCAGCTTGAGAGTCTTGTTTGCTTCCAGACCCAGATCTCTGGCAACCTGCAACATGGCCACCAGCTCTATAATGAGTGAGAGGAATGACTGGTTTAACAACAGCTGAAACAGTGTGGTGTAACAAGATGTCTACTTGATATGGGAGAAAGACAAGTGAAGCAGACCCCTGGCATGGTGATGGTGAAAACAAGTAGGGGTATGGAGCAGACAAACCAAGAATCATTATCAAAGAACATGATGCACTTGAAGACAAAACCATAAGTTGCTGTCACATCCAAGGGATGTAACAATGCCCACTACGTCCAGGATAAAATCACCATCAATGTCTTCATAGAACTTCAACTTCACCTCCCTTGATCCAAGCTCACTAAGTGGAAGATGGCACTATGGTTTTACATTGTATTAAATGGCATGTTCCCAGCAATATCATGCAATATGATGTGAAGAACAGGCTTCGAATATACTGATGTGGGCCTATATACTGAGGAAAAGAAACAAGGTATCGAATGAAAGCGTGAGTGTTCCCATATTTTTTCAGGTTTCTTGACAAGCTATGCGGTGCAAAGCTTGTGATGAAACTGTGGACAAAAAATAAAGGAACACTTGTTATTACCATGTTTCCTAAAACTGAGGCACTGACACACATTTGATGAGGATAATGGATAAGAAATGAAAGAGAGAGATATTTTTCAAAAAGCGTTTAATATTACAGATATGTACAAGTGTTCTTCCAAGTCAAGAGGTCAATGTGTGAGAAAATCAAGTCTAAAATCAATGACATCATGTGTACATAATAATTTCTTTACATGCTTTAATCTGATTAAAGCCTGAAAAATCTTTGGACTTTTAAAGACATTGACTTTTTTCAATGAAAAATTTTAAACTGAGGCATTAAGCTTGGTAATATCAACACCACATGAATAATTATAATTTTTTCTCAGTAAATTGGCTTAGCAGGTAGGTTAAGCTGTCAGAGAAGCATATGACATCTACATCACTGTGTGAGCTTAATCCATGGTTTTCTATACAAGGGATATAACTCTTACCCTATTCATTTGTCCCTTGATCTGGCCCTCCAAGTCATCAATCTTCTCACGGAGAGCTGCAAGAGGGGACGAAGACATCAGGTGTGGTAGACACATGACTGACAGATGCGGAATTTGTTTCACAAGAGAGTGAAAGAGGGGCAGTGGGGTAGTCTAGTGGTTAAAGCATTCACTCATCATCCTGATCTGGGTTCAATTCCCCGCATGGACACATGTACAGCCCATTTCTGTTGTACCCCGCCAAAACGTTGTGGGAATATTGATAGAAGTGGCTTGAAACTAAACTCTCACTCACTCACACTGATGTAAGAGAGTGACTGACCTGTGAGGTTCTCGTCAAAGTCTGGTTTGATGAGGTACTCGTGGTCCTCCACTTGCTTCAAGTCCAATGTTGTCTCTACCATCTCCTGGAACTTGGAGAAGTCCATCAGCAGTTCCTGATACAAGGAACAAGGAGATAATCATAAGGATAAACAGCTGATAAGCACATGAAAAACAGAGCATGTAAACACAAGGATAAACATTAAAAATAGACTGATGTGGAAAAACCAGCTAAGAAGTAAAAGCGATTGTCAAACAGCAGATAAACACGGAGGATAAAATCAGTGCAGATAAACACTGTCAATAGTCATAAGTAAAACCAAAAGAAGCAGAACATGTACTAGACAAAAGTAATGGGAAAAAAAGCTCCAAAATAAACACACTAAATAAACAGCAGAACAGTAGAGTGTATAAACAGGTGACAAACACAAGGTATAAACATGATTCTGACCTTGAGTGGGTTAGTGAAGAGTTCCATGAGGAGTGGCTGATGAGTGCCAGAGTGGCGTTCTAAGGTCTCCAGCAACTGTGGCATCTTGTCAATCGCCTGGTACACTCGATAGCAGTCCTACAATGATATGGAATGTTTGACGTGTGTTTTACAATCACTGACTACAGTCATCACATCAGTGTGCAGACAGAAGGTTCTTCTCTTATCAACATCAGAGTCCTTGTACTGAAATATTCAACTTGAACTTGAGTTTCGACTAGAATTCCACTTCCCAACATTAACAACATTAGTCCAGTACTAAAAAATAAACAACATATTTGCAGTGTTTACAACATGGGAGCTGATGTGGCACCTTCCACCTGATCAGAAAGCATTTCTCCACAGTAAATATGCACGCAATTTGGGTACCAGCGACATGTGACATGTAATGGGTAAGTCATGGTGCGTCCTGTTTTATACCTGTAGTGTGGCCTTCTGGCGCTGGAACTTCTTGGCCAGACGCTGGAAGTCTGGCATGCGACGGAGCTGATCTTCTTGCAGTGTCTGCCGCAGTTCCGCATCCTCAACAACAGCCTCCACAACATTGAGACGCTCCTCTGTAAGTTTACAACATCAGGGTACACATTAATTACATATACCCAGTCACAATGGTTTAAATGCACTGCACTTGAGTAATTCTCGAATGTCATTGGAGATGAAACATGATGCCATGCAGATACCATGTACATTATCAATGTCATGACAACATACTCAGTTATTTTCCTTTCACAGACACTTGATATTGCTGACATTTCGTTAATTTTCTGACTTAAAACAATATTTGATAATTTTCTGACTTAAAACAATATTTGATAACCAATCCTTCACTTCAGTAAATAATAGCCCACGTCCAGTTTACCCAGACAATAGTGTTGCCTCTGAAGTCGCACAGTCAGTAATAATGTTCAGATGTCAACCTTTGTGAGCTGGAATGCAGATTTTCCAGATCTGCACGAACAGGGAGTAACTCTATTACCTATCCTGTTGACGTCCATGAGGGGCTGCTTGACCCACTGACCCAAGAGACGCTGACCCTGGGCTGTCCGGCACTTGTTGAGCAGACCCAGAACACTCTGGTTCTTGTTGCCACCTGCAAGGTCAAGGTCATCACATGAAAAACAAGTGTTTGCCACTGACATGGCAATGTCCCCCGTCGCTAAAAACAACTGTAATATTTATAACATATTCACTACTTTTTAGTTTTTGGTCATGCACAAGATGCAAGAAATGACATTTACCTGCATAATCACCCAGTGTAGGTTGTTGGCAATGTTGGAGACATTGATTATAATGTCTTATGAGATATCGTGTTAACATAAGTTTGAAAAAGGAATGTGTTGTGGTCACACTGAAAATAAGGTCAAGATCACCAAAATCAACTGATGTCTTTGTAATCCCCAAATGTAGGAGAGAGAGAGAGAATGTGAGAGAAGAAATGGGGGTAAAAAAAACCCCCAAACAGTAGGTATGTTGGTCAGTATTAATGACAGCAGTATTAACCTAAGACCATTCCTGTTTAACCTGATATGCGCCTCACCTTCATTGGGACTGGGCATCAAGTTGAGGGCCCTCACAGCTGCTGAGTCCAGTCTCATATACTGACCCAACTCAAAACTACCCACAGTGTATTGACCAAAGTTGCCCTCGTCAGACAGCAGCTGAAATAAAATGCCATGTGATATATGTCAACATAATTTTCTGATGCCTTCAAGTAGCAATCTCTAACCTTCCCTTCGCTAAAACTTCAAATCTTTACATGGCTCTAGCTGACAAATGTAACTCAACTATTTCATACCGTAAACCAGGAAATTTTTGCGTCGATAAAATTTTGCAATTGAACAGTCAATACCATAAATGTAACAATAAAATTTTGAGAGTTGTAAAACTTTGATCAGTATACTCACTTTGCTATTTTATGTTCTGGAAGTAACAACACAGAGGTGTCACTTCACATATTGCTTCCTGTTGTTACTTCATGATTGCTCCCTGTTGTTTTGTAATGCCATGCTAGCGACACACAAGTACTGTTAATAGTGGGCCTGATTGCTATTGTTTTGTTGTTCGCACAAGCACTTTCAAGAAGTGGGCGATTATTGGAGTAGGGGCATTCATTTGTAACATGTCATTATATACCCCAGCTGAGAGCCATGTGATCCCGCTAAATTCCAATTCTAACTTTTATATTTTCATTTTCGGGTATTCAGCAAATTATTTCTCAAATAATATCTACCGTCGTCTTTTCCCCAATATAAATGGCTTTCTGCTCGGTAACAGGATACAACAGGGGCAAATACCTCCGTTTTCAAAGCTCTGTACAAATAACATGTGAGGCGATTCGTTTGATGGCGGGTATCACTCGAAAGCTCTGAACATCAACTTTGTCGAGAGTATATTCACATTTGTAAGAATCAATCTTTTTGGATAAAAACTAGTTTGAATCAGCAAAACTATTGATCGTCGACATGAGAAAGCAGCTTTAAAAAAAATATGATGATTTATTAATGCGACACGACACAATAAACATCGCATTTTTCACATTAATTTATCGCTCGCAAAAATTTTCTGGTTTACAGTATTGATACAAAACAAAACTGACAGATGAACTGTGTATTGCACTGAATTAAAACAAACCCTGTGTGGAGCAAGGTGATTTAACTGACCTCGAGGTACCGTATGACGGCAGAGAGAGCTGCAGTACCATGCGTCTTGTCAAGCTCACCTACACAGCAAATACAAACATTTTCAGAATGGTAGTATTCATATTTGCTTTCAAGCATTCCACACAGAACAGTTCCAAAATTTATTTATCTTAATCAGGATCATGGAATTTGTATTGTAGCATTTCCTTACTAATGATCAGATCATGGATAATAAAAGGGACTGTAGCACCTATTCTCCCAAGTAAAAGTTTGTTGTATTTGACATGTTTATATTCAAACCTACTTGACCGGAAAATCAGGAATGCTTACTCTAAGCACAATAATCGTATCTGCCTAACTGTCACTTACTGAGAGTTGAGCTGTTTGGCTGTTCTCCCTTCTTCACCTTCAAGAGTCGGTTCAGGTCTTGAACAATGTCCTTGCTGGAGAAGTCAGCTGCAATGAAGTTCAAGGTCAACAGTCATATATCCACTTCTCACAACTCATCATATATGTTTGGTTAATCACCTTCCAATAGGCTACTGGATCTGTCATCATGATGTCAGAGAATATGGCACTGATGACCTGAAGTGTGGGTTCTTCAGCTGATTCGCTGTCCACTTTCCAAAATGATCTAGCTTTATTTCGTAAACATTTTGATTTGAAAAATTCACATAAACAAATAAAACCCCACACAGAACACAAGCATTCCTTTATTGATACTCTCAATGCCAATGTACTCAGACAGGCTCTATGGATTATCCACACCAATATAATTGTTACATTAGGAGTTGTTCACCTGTCATGAGTGAGTGAGTGAGTGAGTGAGTGAGTGAGTGAGTGAGTGAGTGAGTGAGTGAGTGAGTGAGTGAGTTGAGTTGAGTTTTACGCCACACTCAGCAATATTCCAGCTATATGGTGGTGTTCTTTAAATAATCGAGTCTGGACCAGACATTCCAGTGACCAACAACATGAGCATCGATCTGCACAATTGGGAACCGATGACATGTGTCAACCAAGTCAGCGAGCCAGACCACCCGATCCCGTTAGTCGCCTCTTACGACAAGCACAATCGCCTTTTGTGGCAATCATGGGCTGCTGAAGACCTATTCTACCCCGGGACCTTCACGGGTCTGGTCATGAGGAGAACATTGGTTGATTTACCTTAAATATTTGTTTATGAACATAAACAAATATAGAGGGTACATCAACCCATAGGCCCCAACGGACCAGTGAACAACATACTTATCTTACCAAACACCTCAATTTTAATTTTGAATTGTTTGAAGCACGGTTACAAATAGCTGTTGATAGATTTTGCAGACAAGAAGAACAGATTTAGAATTATCTTCCTTAAATCGTTAATTTATGTACATCCTATATGATTCAATGTTATTTGAGACAAAAAATTACTACCAGGAAATACAAGATGAGTTCACTGAAATGTAGAAATGTTACTCGCTTGTATGCAGGGTACATAGGAAATAATAAAAGTGTGCTCAGCCAATCTGAAAACGTCATTTAAGTGTGAGGGAAGATAAAGAGGAAGTCGTGCCCTGTTTATCCGAACCTCAGATATCCGGAAAACTCGCCCTAAAAACGAAAATTCCTTAAAACAAATTCACAACGTTGTAAAATTACTCACCTATCCGGAAATCCAGTTTCCATAACCGTACAGTCATTTTCACATACAAAACACTAAATTATGTGCATTTTTTTGTCTCGTATATCCGGATGGCTGAGCACCTGTATGTTTACACACGCGATTACCGAGGGCCTCGCGTGATGTAACAAAGAAGTCGTCAGTCTTTGAAGCATGAGAAGATTAACTATGTCTGAGTAGCCAGGTGACTCTGAGTTAATTTTGACACGTGTCAATTTGTGGGTCACTATAACTAACTAATCCGCTGTAAGTGAAAAGACAATTGCTAACTGCTTTCGTCATGTGGATATTATCCAATCAAATGAGGACCCACAAGAAGACATGGCCTTGTCGGAACTTCCTGATGTACTACGATCCTGTGCACAAGTTGCACCTGTGACTTACTGGCGATGATCTTGTGAATGTCGACAGTGACGAACTGACCGGCGAAAGTTCTCTCGCTTTTCTATACAGCCAGTGCACAAGGCTATGACTGATTTCTTCAGGCGAGCATAGCTGCATGAACAGGTATGAGACATTGTATGCACTGATATTTGTTTATATGTACCATAATCAATAAAGATTATGTCTGATGCCTACAATGTTCGTTTCTTTGGCCCGTGATTCAGATATCCAAATATTTGCTTATGCGGACAATTTCAATAAAAACACAAGTGTTCGGATAAACGGGGTACGACTGTAGTATCATCCTTATTTGGTTATCAAGAACAACAACACACTTTAACAAGTGGTGTATTCACATGATTGCTTTCATTGGTTTTGAACTAGTCTGAATCCATCTGTCCAGCAATGGTGTCCCTCCATGATTTTCTTTCTCAAATTGTTGTTATGATTAGTTTTCAAGCATTCTCTTCCACAGTGGCTACTTGTCATATCTTCCTACAGACCTCTGTGCGAGTGTTCAGGATTTTTGAATGGATGAAATCAGATTTAGTTGTGCAATCAGCGACATTGTTCAAATCGTGATCATTCGCCTCTACTAGTCTGCAATGTGCAAATGTTTCTTCTAGACAGAACTCATATAATGGTGGATTGATGGGAGTCTTCATTGCCCTAGTTAACAAAGGACACACTAGGAATTTAATGTCTTGTGTGTCACATCAACACAAGTGCCCTGGTAGAGGGATATCTGTGGTCCCATGTTTGCTTGTATTAGTCCAGCTGGACCTAGGTCATTGTAACAAGTGTTCTGATAGGCTAGAAAGAAGGGAGGTAATTTGTGATCCAATTTTTACCCACTATGGGACTTTACGGGAACCTATAAATATGGCCGTATTAGGACAGAGGTTCGTAAGAACACATGACCAGTATCCTCTGATGTCATTTCATGGACACTGGGTCCCACGGTGGGCTCACATAAAGACATACAGCCTGGTCTAGCTCAAACTTACTAAGATATCCAATCATTACCATCTACTTCTGCACCATACCCACCTCTTTTTCTCTCTGTGAGTAGTAACCCACTTCTCTCAAGCACCTGCCTCAGTCGACCTCCCTCTCCAGTTGTCTCCCCTGCCATTACCACACACTCCTTCGGGCCCAGTTGAACAATCAGAGCCTACAACACAACAGAAGTCATTCAATTGACACAGGTCCACAGAGCCAGAGATATCTGTGACTGTTGAAGAGTCATATTTTAAGGGTTTATGTGAGTTTTTCACTTTTGTATTAATCATTAAGAAAGTTAGATCCAAATGTTAAATATGCAAACATGAACAGAAAACATATCAAGTATTCACAAATATTTGTACTTGATGACAAGGCAATGGTATGAAGTTTAGGATTTCACTTTCATGTTGTTTTTACAAAGGATTGTGTTTATTTTAATGACCCTCAGTTGGACTGTATTACACAAACATAACCACAGTGAACTCCGTGTAATCCGACACAAACTGAGACTGGAAAAGAATGTTGGAGTGTCGGATAATGCAATGTCTCTTCTCTTTGCTCAAGTATATTTCACAGAGTACTATGCACTGTAACTCACTTATATCATGAAATTAATGCGTAATAACTATTTCTTGGTAAATAAAGGAGAAAAAACCCACAAATTCTGCATTTACATGTACATGAATATCACTGGATCTATTATCTTCAGCAGGATATACATACGTACATGTCATGAGGACAACTACAATACTGCCAAAGTAGTGTCTCCTGAATTATAAGGAGCTCATTCTAAACACATCCACATATTTCACTTCTTTATTTTCTGATGCTTTCTTCTACACTGAAAGAAGCTTCAGATGTGTAGAGTGACAACAAACTCCTGGGCTCTGTTCCACAAAGTGATCTTTGTGCTAAGACATAACTCACATAATCTAACGACTTATGACAATAACAGCATTTACACGATTTGTGAAACATGCCTCTTGTACATACCAAATGAATTACTCACCTCAAGATTTGAAAACTGGTCATTGTCAGTAAACTCACTCACAGTGAACTTCCTCTGAGTGACATCTGTAAAGCCGACCCCCACAACCTGTGAAGTGGTAAGTTAGTCCGTTTCAATTATCATTTCGCAAAGAAATGGAATGAATTCACACTCAAACATTGTCCAAGTCCAAACTAAGGTGGGCTTGTTACGCCTCAACCTACACAACTGGGATACGATGACATGTCAAACCAATCCCAGTCACCCAATCTCATTAGTCCCTCTTACAACAAGCAAGGGTTGCTGAATACCAGTTCTAACGCAGATCTTCACAGCCCTATCTCATAACTCAGAAAGGTCTTCTCACCCGCTGCCCATTGTCTGTACCCAGCTTCACACCCACGACACCAGAGGAAGCTGACATTTCAGTGTTGCCAAACAAGATGTCCTCAAACTGAGTCAGATTACCTGGAGATGCCTGCAACAGAAACACTCAGTCAGTTTCCCTGTATACTTATGAACAACCGTCATCATACTCAGCTGAAACATATCTCCAGTGAAATTAGAACGGTCTTTCCGTATTTTTTATGCCTGTCAAAAGTCATGGGATATTCCTGGCATGCAAAGTCTAGATTATTACATTCTACTTCATAGTTTTTGTATTTCTGTAACACTTTCATCACAAACAACCACCTATTCACAACGTCTTTTTCATGGGGAAATTAACATGTATGAGTAAAAGCCTCTGACCATGCACAGTCTTTCAGTTGTACTGAATACAATTTTGAACATGTCTGACTGTCTCGCACACACTTATTCAGTCCCTTGGACACTACCCCCATTTTTAACATTTAACCCTTATAATAAACATCAGCGCCATCTGTATCTCCACAAGACAGCGGGTCTCACCTTAAAGGCCAGGGACCAGTCATTGTTCTTAGCAGCTCCTTTATTGCAGTATACTTCCACTCTGTACTGCCGGACCAGCAGCAGGTTGCGCACCAATGACTCAAAGTTCATTTTGCTAAGGACCACAGACTCCACCTTGTTTGATCCTGTAACATGTTAATGGTAATTAGCTAGCCCAATCTGTACACTGACAGAGAATTCAGTTTAAACATAAATTGACATTTGCTATCTTGTGAGTTGGTTCCAACTTGGATAGTGTTGAAGTATATATATTAAATAAGAATGTCCCAAATTTGGGATGTTTTTGTTCTTTTCCATGTGTTACTTTTTCATCAGCTGCAAGTTTATCACACTTGGTCCCTGTAGTGTGTCACGGAACATCACTAACCTGCTCCCAGATGCTTAACAACCCCGGTGGTCTTGAACACATCCTTGGCAACAAAAAGTGCATCCTGTCCATGGACGGTGTAATATTCCTGAAAAATACAGCAGAAGTCAGAAATTCAGGCTTGTCTGACAGCATGTGGCATGACAAATGATATGGTATCTGTATCTGAGTGCTGCCACCTACAGATTCTGATATTGACTTGCTGCTGCAAAGCCGTGGCAATCAACACAAATCATATTGGGCATAAATCATGCATCCTTTTCAACCATGAGTTAACATGTTAGAAGTGACTAGTAACTAGATATAATGCTGTGCCACGTTATGATAATAAATAGACAAAAATGTATGTTTTAAAGTAAAATTGATATTTTATACCTATTCTGAGTGATGCTTATTATGTTTATCTCATTCTCCTATATGAATGATAGTGGAACACTTGAATCCCTTGTAATTACCTAAAACAGGTCACTCACCTTTGGTCAGGTAACCCTTGAGCGACCAATGACCGTCTAATCAAACGCCAGATGGTCAAATAGATTTAACTGATCAGACAACAGCTATTATTTAGGGACTTTCAACATGTTCAAAATATTCAGGTCACCAACACAGATCTCTCCACAAACAAAAATCTGCATATAACACAATTATTTGACCTGGAGTATATACGCTTTGGGGTTCTGTTGACATGGTTACCACTAGCTAATATTTGCACAAGATAACATCCCTAAATATTGCAAAAAACATTATTTACAGCAACTGTTTACTCGCCCTTGTCATGGTTGTACATATGCCATGTGCATTACCCAGAAGCGAGCGTACGCTAAATAGCATTCAGAATCGTTCGGGTACGAACCTTTTCGAGATAAAAAGTTCAAAAGGTATGTGCGAATGTGCACTTTTGCGATTTGGTAAGCTGTGTTCTGATTGGTCAATCTCAAAGGTTACCTGATGCGACCTCCTATAAGGTTTAGACTCAGTAGTGGAGTGCAACGAAAAGTACTGCGGATAAGTTACTTAGAGTCAGACTTGTCTTCATTGTGACTGTAATGATAGCTGCCAGGTATGTAGAGTAGACAGTGTCATAATTTTCTACTGCCTAGTATATCTAACATGACATAGATATTTTGCCACTAAGGATGAGGCACACTGCATACTTCCACACTGCATGCTATTCAAATCTCAGCCACATGTCATTCAAGTTGCGAGTTGATCTGCGTAGATCTAGGTTACTGCTTTCATGGCTCTGGCAGAATATCCTCTTATCTTCAAGCAAGTCTTGATATGTTCCATATGTGTAGCTGGAATTTTAGTGGGTTTTCATGAGCATGCTTGGTGTGCGGATGTACGAGCAGTTTTGGCTACTCTGAATCAGACTTCAGAGTTCTTGTATTAGACCTTTGAACCAGACTCTCACTTGTCAATTGGGCATGACCAAAATCAGTTGTAGCACTCGGGTCTGCTTGATCTTATAGTACTTGAGGTAGCAAACCAGAGGTGTGTCGTTGACCAGCTCTTCTAAATAGGTCCCTCCACAGACTTTTAAGTCCACCATAACAGTTACATATTGAGACCTGTCTGGTAGAGAGATCAGGTCTGTGGTGTCTGGCCAGGTAATGCTGCAGTGGACATAATTGCAGTCTTCCTCTGCGAGTCCTGCTCTGAGATGAGTAACAGAGGAGACACTGCCATGTTCATAGTGGTAACGAAGAGATGGCTGCTTCTGGAATCATGGCTTGGCTCTTGACCCAACGATCTTCTGGGACCACAAGCTGCATTGTGATGAGCCGTATTCCCAGGAACTGATGATCTCGCTTGGGTTCCATCTCAAATTTACTAGCCATCCCAGTTGTGCAAGTAGTTTGATGGTTACGTCAAGCAGCTGTCAGAGTTGATTGGCTTCTTACTAAACTGACATGATGCCATACTGGTAGAAGGTACTACACTGACCTCCACAATGTAGACAGGTGACAATAGGCTTGGTCACTCATGTGAATAACCATGGGGATGCCACTATTCCACAGGGCAGGACCCTCCACTGGAAGTGTCGACCTTTTGAACAGGAAACTCAGGTACTTTCTTGTGCAGATATGCATCTTGTAGGTCTATGCTGGCAAAGTAATCTGCTGGACGGACAAGTTGTCGGAGTAGAGGCAGGTGAATCATCTGGCATGAGGAGATGGTCTTGGTTGAATCTCTTCATCTTGTATATCAACCTAAATTTCTCTTCCTGCCTCTAGAGCGGGAATGTTTTCTTCTCATTCACTCTCTGTACACAAAAGAACTTTGACTTGTTGCTGTACCTGAGTGGCGTTTAACGGCCAATGTGTTGATGGACTTGATCATCATGACTTATCTGGAATCATGTATGACTTGGCGATCCTCTGGAACCTGGATATCAATGCCTCACTGCTCTAGATCTCACCAGGCTGAAGAATGTTCTTCTAGTCATGGTGGGAAGTTGAGCAATCTTCTTGTATTCCACCATATGTGATCAACATTGATCAACTTCAAATCATCATTCAGGTCTTGCTCTCTCATGAAGGGGTCCACATGATGCACAGGAAAAAAACTCTTAGCCTTGAGAGGTGGTACATGTTGATTATGATTCCAGGCTGATTTCTCAAATGTTGTATGGAGGTTTGCAGACACCTTGGGGATCTGTTCAATCAGTGGAATCATGAGGGTGTTAAAGTCATCCTCCAGCATCTTACATGTGAACGCTGCATTTGATTCCTTGGAGGTGAATGCCAAGTTCAAGCTGTTTGTATCTAAGATGTGACCTCTGCTTCTGAGAAGACGTAGTTGCCTTCTTCCTCTGAATATATTCCCTAAATACGAGGGGATGTCAATAAGTTTCGAGTCTTGAGCATTTTTCATACCAAGGTGTCACAGCCTATGGTACGACATTGAACCTTGGGGTGTAGCTGATGTGATATATAAGTTTTGGTATCCTACACTCAGAAGTTATTGAAAAGCTCACATTGACAGAATGAGAACCCCCCTCCCCACGGCAGTGAAAATGAATAAAACTGAGTATAAGGAAACTCAGCGAAGAACATTGAAGAAAGACTTTCAGCAGTTTATGGGAAGTCTTCCCCTTCATCTGCTACCATCAAACGATCGGTCAATGAATTTAAGCATGGTGGAGAGAGTCTTGAAGATGACCCCCGTCCAGGTCGCCCAACAACAAGCACTAGTCAGGAAAACACTGACAGAGTGCATAGACTTGTGCATGAAAATCGTCAAATCACACTCCACAAGTAAGAGGAGACCACAGGCATTTCACACAGATCCATCGAGACAATTCTTCATGAACACCTCGTCTTGTCTAAGGTATGCGCAAGATGGGTGCCAAGAATGCTTACAGATGAAATGAAGCAAACAAGGGTCACCATAAGCAACTCCATGCTAACCAGATACAACGAGAATCCAGAAGATTTTCACTTTAGGCTAGTAACCTGTGATGAAACCTGGATCCACCACTATGATCCTGAGAGCAAACAAGAATCCATGGAATGGAAACATGTCACTTCTCCCAGGACCAAAAAGTTCAAAACGGCCAGATCAGTGCAGAAGGTAATGGCGACAGTCTTCTGATAGCAAAGGCGTCATCCACATAGATTACTTACCAAAAGGAAGAACAATGAATGGGGAATATTACGTTAACTTGTTGATGCAAGTGCAACAGTCAATCAAGGAGAAGCGCCGGGGCAAGATCAGAAGTGGTATTTTTCTACATCAAGACAATGCTCCAGTACACACCTCTCACGTTGCAGCCGCTGCTGTCCAGGAATGCGGGTACGAAATCTTGCCGCATCCCCCCTACTCTCCAGACCTGGCACCAAGTGATTACCATCTGTTCCCAAATCTAAAGAAACACTTGCGTGGTCGTAGATTTCAGGATGATAATGAGCTTATTGCTGCTACTGAGGCTTGGTTTGAGGACCAAAATGGCGCCTTCTACAGAGATGGCATCAGCGACTGGCAGAAAAGATGGAATAAGTGTCTTGACTCACAAATGGACTATGTTGAAAAATAAATGTGGTTCATACCAATATTTTGTGTTTTTCTATGCAAGGCTCAAAACTTATTGACATACCCTCGTAGTTCCGGGTCCGTCGCACTGTGCCTTTGAGAACCTTCCTCTTTCTCTGAAGTCTGTTGTTTCTATTCTGTGACCATGCTGATCTCTGTGGGAGCTGCAGGATACTGATGTGGAGAGACTGGATCTCAAAAAGGATTCCCTTCTACTTTCTCAACTTGATATCCTCGAACATTGAGGGTTCGCTGAGATAACATCATAATCTCTTGTAGTCACAGGGACGCTCATGACACCACATGTAGTCGCGTTGTAGACTGGAACTGATGCTGTATAGATGAAGCATTCAAGAACACTGAGACACCATCTGTGTCTTCTCGCAGCAGCGATGAGGCTACGATGGTGTTGTCTCTGTTGACAGACGATTGCATTGCTGGTCTGGTTGCATGGACAATCATCTTGTCAGTAAGGCTGCGTCAACATTCCAAAAGATGTTACTGGAGGTTCAGGCAGCAGCATCACAGGGTCCGCATATATGCTCCTGCTTCGTCAGGAGGCACAACATCTTCGTTGAACAACCTCTGATGGCTTGATGGGATGGAATGGAATGAGTTGACTTCATGAGGTCCTTGATGAAGATCATTTCTTCTGCGCCACTGGCGATGTAAACCGCTGCCTTTTATTTTCTGATGGCGTCAACTTCGTAGTATTATACCTGTTCTTAGTCACAGATAAGCCCTGGATGACAACCAACAACTGCCCCTGTTAGGTACTCGGCAAATCACCGGTGTTATTAATTTCTGCAGTAGTTCACAACATAAGGTTACCAGCATTATCTCCAGAATTATCACCAGTGACTTGAAATGACTTCCTCAACTGGTCCATGGCATGTCTATAGATGTAACACAAGTAACGATTAAATTGCAAATCTAATAAATTAATTCAGTATCTGCAACGCAAGCTGGAAGAACATAGAATACTGCATGTCAGACATTGCAGATTAGGATCTGATACCTGCAGTAACTGCAAGAATTCATAAGGCATAAACATACTACATTAGGATGAATGAAAGTCACAAAATCAGGATAATTTTTTTCCAAATTTCCACATACCATGAAAGCTAAATATAGAAATAAAAAACACACAGCTTAATTTGGATAAATGGATCTAAATATAACATGATATGGTACTGTATACTGAACTCCAGAGCTTGCCCAACTGCAGTCACATGACAGTTTGGGCAGGAAAGGGTTCAGGGGAGGCAACATGTGGGTGAGTGAACTTTTAGGTCCTCTTCAAGGGAACTACAAGGGATAAAGTGTTCCACTATCATCCACATAGGAGGAGATAAGCATAATCCTGAGTCAGGGTAAGTAAAGAAACTAAGCCTCCAGTTATTGGTACCCTCCTGTATTAAAATAAATATGACTTAAATTGACATTAATAAAAGAGCAAGACATTACAGTATGGTCGTGTACACTACAGGGGTTTATCATGGAAGTTCAAACAGTGAATTTGGCAGTCACTTTGGGGAAATTAACATAATTTTGTTCACAAGTTAATGGTGCTTGAAACTTTGTTCTTGTTACAGTGTTTTCATACTTCATTCAATGCAAATATAAACCTGAACATTTAAGCCTAGGTTTTATTCACTGGTCCCGTCTATACAATTTCTCAAAACAAACATTGTACTTACTGTCCTGTCAAACACACGCAACGTAGTACTGGATTTCTGGAAATAGAAAAAGGTTTCTTTTGAAACGACATGAACGCCAAGAATACTCTATACCACATGTTTGAATTATGTAAATCCTGATAATCCAAATAATGTATAAATACCAAAGATAAAGGTTTTAACAAATACAGAAGAACGAAGACTACAATGTCTTCTTTCCACAACATCCACTCTCTTGTCTTAAAGAGAGAGATTGAGTCAGGTTTCATGCCGCATTTGTCAATAGTCCACCAATATCACAGTTGGGGACACCAGAAATAGGCTTCACATATTGTACCCATGTGGGGAATCAAACCCAAGTCTGATCAGAAGATTTCATATCTTTTTTCTCTTTTCACCAATTATGTATGTATAATATAGATGCTGGAAGTCAAATGAGCATCAAACTTACACACCATCTTGTTCACATCCCCCTTTATTAACATATTTTCTACACATATAAAATTTGAAAGACTCATATCTATATCCTCTTCTACAGGGTGTTCATGTTAACACACCTGACATTTATTCCCGTGGCAAGTGGGTAATATGACATAAGACTTACCTCTGGCAATCCTCTGAAGAAAGACAGGAATCCCTGTTCCTGGGCTGTGTCTGAATCAGGAGAAAGAATAGTTTAGAGAATCACAAATTATTTCATAATATTTCTCATTTTAAGACACACATTCATGTGACTTCAGCACAAAAGTTTCAAACCCAATATTGTGAATAAATATGTGTGTATGTCATCATGGTGATACAACAGAAACAATTGCTGAGCATTAAGATGTTCAGGTGTGCCATTCAGATCTTATCCATCATCCAGTGCTGTCAGTGGTATTTAACCAAGGCTATAGATAATACGCATTTGTAATTTGCAGGGATTACCAGAGTCCTGTACTTGAGGGTCCTTGGGACTCAAATGATATCACCCACCTAGTAGCAGAGACTCGGTGATAACTTATCATTACTTGATCAACATTTAAAATAAATGTATGTGGACTTTTTCTGCATCCCTGTGAATGCACTAATCTATTTCATTGTGTCAGTTGTCAATTTTGTATTTTTTGTATATGACACAGGAATTTGGTCCTATAAATCCCTGTAATTTTGGAATTGCCACCCAACCTTTCACTGAGATTAATAATTTGTTCATCAAATTTATGATGGGTACTTCAACCATGGGTATTGGTAAAAATAAGAATGCATGCTTTTGTTCCAACAATCTCATGCTTCGCCTTGCCAGATTTCTGAATTACAATTATTTCTCATACAATAGATGGGATGTATGATAAAATGGAAACATCTATTGAACTCATGTCTGTTAACAACAGAGAACGTACACATACAACTGTCTGATTCTGATAGCTCGTGTATTTATGTGTCGTTCAACAATAAACAACCATAACTAATCTTTTCAAGTCGTGACTATTTTCGTAGGAATCTGCTGTTTATTTCACTGCAGTCAATCATATTCGATCAACAAAACGTTGAAACCAGTAAAAATACATTCAGTGGCAGTACATGAACTTGTGTCAAGTAAGAACTAGGTCTAGATGCGTATAGTATACTTCAGTCTTTCCTTAACCTTAACGATCCCATGGGTATCAGTCACAGTGGAAAACCAGGATGTACACATTTCGTCATGCTTAGCAACAAAAATATTCGACTGACATTGTCACATAACCTAACACTTCACCAACCTAACTGTAAGTCCTGTTTCGGTAGCAAGGCCATGTTGACATGCGCGGGAAATCTCAGACGAAGAGGTGTCAATTAAAATCCGGGAAAATATAAATCATTTCCTCACGAAGGCATTACGTTTTACGTAACTCTAGCTTGTGATAACCTGAAGACCGAAGGTAACAGTATGCAAAGCAAGAGATCTTTTTGACACAAGTTTTAATACAGGTTACATTTTAGCACACACATGAAGAAAGTTATTGGTTTGGCCCGGTAATGTGTTACTAAATTACCTCCCTTTCGTCATTTGGACATTCTGAATGTATTTTCTTTATCTCGAAACGGATTGTCACGTGACATTTCGGACAGCATTCAGACAACATGGCGGACGAAAAAGAAATGGAACTGCTGAACAAATTAGAAAAACTGAAAGAATTAAGGTTTGTTATGGGAAGTGTATGACCGGCAACTTATGCACTGTGCTTGGTCACAGCACGCTATCTTAGATGTCTTTAGAAGAGAATATATTTATTTTTGTTGTTGAATCAGTAATGTTTGCAAAAGAGACACAAACAACACGGATTCGTGAATCGTGTCCAACAACAAATCAATTCTAATATCCTAGAGCAGAACAAAGAATATTGCACAACAAGAAAAGATCGCTGCCGGGTGCAGTTACAAACGGCTAAGCGGATAACTTGGATCGGACAGTGCGCGTTTTGCGATCAAGTGCAGTTTACCGAGCGCACCACCAACCAGCGCCGAGGAGCCATTATCTCCACCCTTATCGGTTCTTAGAGTTACGGTTTGGGGTAGGGCTAGATACCCTTTACGATCATTAGGTTAAGGGTTTGAGGTTAGGGTCTAGTATCCTTTCCGATCTTTAGTGAGCGCTAATTAATCTGAGAAAGTGCGCCCGGTAAAGTGCAGTACCAAATATACTGGCGTCTCCTATTCTCGCGGTACTTATGAATATCAGCTGAAAAAATAATATAAACAGTTCTTTTCGTATGTATGCTTGTTGTTTTTAAATGAAGAGATTCCCCCTCTAACATCTGTATCTCTCAACTGCTTGATCCATCAAGTGAATTATCTCACTTGAGCTTGATGAAAAACATGGTCGTCCGCCGCTGACTTTTCAATTCGTCTCCTATTCTCGCGGTACAACGAGAAAGTAACGTTATTAGGTGTAAAGAAGGGGAATCTTATTGGGAAGGGTGGGGGAAAGTTACGATTTTTCCAATTTGGTTAAAACTCAAGAATATTTGTTACATTGCAAAATTTTGATAATTCACAGACTTGGGTCACTTCCTAGTTACTAGTCAATGATGTAAACAACCGCTAAGTATCACACATTGGCAATCTTGGAAGAAAATGAGTTTACCGCGAGAATAGGAGACGGCCCTATACTCCTCGAGCCGTCTAGCTATCTGATCGCAACTGCAGTAGGATTAGTTGCGAGTCAGAACCAGCCCAAGCGTAACTGCTTCACGTGCCACTCACTTATAGTATCAGAGATACTAACTTGAAAGTGTGAAAAAAAGTTCATCCTAGCTACAGTTCCAGTGATAGGAAGATAGGGTACGTAATAAAGGGACTTTACCGAGGAGTCATTACTGCTGAAATGAGCAATGCAGACTTTTTCAAAGTCCAAGGCGACTTATTTGGAACAGACCATGCAAATTAGTGTGCAATGATATTGTATTAACAAAGGACACTTTTTAAATGCACATTTTGAAATTAGACTTATCCGTAATAAACGATAACTGACTTTAAAAATAATAACTTTCATGCTGAAACTATTGAGGATGTAGCTAGTATGAAGTCTCACCATCACTGTAAAACCAAACAGGTAGGAGAATTTGTCTCAAAAGCAGAGCCAGGATGGGTGTAGCAGAAAGCAGTCAGGGATTAGATAACAGCTAATGTATGATAATATTTTTGGGTTTGGGGAATTAAATTGTGGAAGTACACAACATGTCAGAACAATTTGCAAATAATATCCAGTCCTGTTAATTTTCAGTTGGTAATGCTACTTCTATATTTAATATGATGCTTTTCTGTGGGTATCAGGTTTCATACTCTTTTTGCAAATCTTAAAATGAACTTAAAGAAAGACATGTAAGATGTTAATCAATAGCTGAGACATATTCAACACACATGAAAAAGCAAAGATGTCTCTGAGATGGCCCCTTTGTGCAGTAGGCAGCACATGCATTTAGTGCCAGGTGTGTCGATGGTCTATTGTCATTCCTGGCTGAGGGACCTAATTTCCATCTATAGTCTAGACTATTGTTTCCAGCAGCTAATCATATCTTTTCTAATTTTTGCCTGATTTTGCAACTAAACTTGCATTTCTGGATAACCTCTTACGCATCCCACTGAATGCTAAGTTAGGATAAAGTGAGTTATTTCGGCATATCCTGTCTGTAGTAGTGTAAATTTCAGGGATGCAGAGTAACAGCCTAAAAGTTTTATTCTGTTTCCAACAGTACTGTAGTGTTATTCTGTGGACTCTCATCAGTGGAACAGTCTAGACCGAACAGAACGTTACTAGACTTTGAGTCCAGACTAGTTGTGAAAGTCAGTGCAGTGGTTTAAAATGTTTATGTATTTATTTTATCAGAAGTCGCACTCTACAATTTGAGAAAGTCAAAAACCGTTTGCGACAGGAAGTGGAGATAACAGAGAATGAGGAGAATTTCCTATGTGAATATCGTCAGGAGATGGAGTTGCTGCTGCAGGAGAAGATGGCACATGTGGAGGAGCTTCGTCTCATACATGCCGACATCAACCTGGTGAGTCATTGTGGTATAAAGACAGTGCCTGCTGGTAGCATAGACGCTCAATTCTGATTGTTGTTGTACTCAACCACAACTATGTTCTGAATTCTTATTATTCATGGTATTTACTTCATGCCTAGGAATAAGCATGCACCTTATGCATCGTTGTCAATGGGTAATGGAACATGGATGAAGAAAAGTAGTTTGTGACTTCAGACAAGTGGCTCAAGCCCTAGTCTAGTACAATTCTTATTTATTTAGTCAGCGTAGGTGGTAATGGTCTGTAGAATAGCACAGTATGACTGTTTGTTAATAGATGGAGACAACAATCAAGCAGGCAGAGGAGGAGAGGAACCGGGCACTTGAATCTGCCAAGAAGATGTATGAGGAATACCGACCACTCAAAGAGGATGTTGACTCCCTCAGAACCAACATTGGTTTGTCAAAACTTCCTGATATTCATGAAGATGATGACAAGTTGAAGCCTGAGTGAGTATTGGTGTACTGGTGATTGTTATTGTGTCTGGAATTGTACTGGTCATTATAATTGCATCTGGGATTGTACTGGTGATTGTGTCTGGAATTGTATTGGTGATTATGATTTTGTGTAAGGATTGTACTGGTGATTGTGTCAGGGATTGTACTGGTGATTATGATTGTGTCTGAAATTGTACTGGTGATTATGATTGCATCTGGGATTGTACTGATGACTGTGTCAGGGAGTGTATTGGTGATTATGATTGTGTCTTGGATTGTACTGATGATTGTGTCTGGGATTGTACTGGTGATTATGATTGTGTCTGGGATTGTACTGATGATTGTGTCAGAGATTGTAATGGTGATTGTTATTGTGTCTGGAATTGTACTGGTCATTATAATTGCATCTGGGATTGTACTGATGATTGTGTCATGGAGTGTATTGGTGATTATGATTGTGTCTGGGATTGTACTGATGATTGTGTCTGGGATTGTACTGGTGATTATGATTGTGTCTGGGATTGTACTGATGATTGTGTCTGGGATTGTATTGATGATTGTGTCAGGGATTGTACTGGTGATTATGATTGTGTCTGGAATTGTACTGCTGATTATGATTGTACTGGTGAGTGTGATTGTGTCTGGGATTGCACTGGTGATTGTGTCTGGGATTGTTCTGGTGATTCACTGATCAAATTTAGTCTGAGATTAAGCTGGTGTTTCATCAAACCATACTGGGCACTGTCAGACATTGTTTTGGTGGTTCAATGAACATGGTTCTTCTGTGACTAGATGATTCACTGACCATGGTTTGTTATGTACAATGACTGTTGCAGATTTTTTGAGAAGTCCAACCTGGAATGGCAGAGTGAACCCCCAGAGCCACCTCTACCACAGTCACTGGCTGTTGCTGCTGCTGCTGCACAACAGATACAGGTCCCACGAGCCAAGACAACAGACAGACAGGCTTTCAGACAACAGCCACCACCTATGAAGGTATGTGTGATCGTCCAGCAGTTTGGATTTCCCATAGTTGTAGCTTTAGCTTTCAGAGTAGAATCAGCAGACACAGGTATTCATCAAAAGATATTAACCGTTCTGTTTATCATTCCACACAATGCTTTTAGTGGGAGTAAAAGTTGTAAGTTCTGTCTAAGGTGCCAGGCTAGTGATCCAGTGATCTGAAGTGTCAGAATCAAGCCCACCTGTGATCATGTGTAATAACCTTGGAGTTATTTATGTGCACCACTTTGTGTGCAGATTTTTTCAATGTTGTCACAACCCCTACTGCATAGTACACAACTTAAACATACCCACAAATCTGTTGAATTATGACCAGATGATGGCCACATGTATACGTGCAAACACCAAGTTGCAGTTACAGCAATGTTCAGTAAACTTGGACAAAGTACTGTGACTATGTTTCCTAGTCCACCCATCAGTGAATGGGTAGCTCGAAATGAATGGAAGGCTGCAAAAGCATGGTGAGCTAAGTGATTGCAGGAGTTGTATGGTCTCCATGAAGCTGAGATTGATAATGCAGTGTGAGATTGGCATGCAAAGATCGAGGGAAATTTTATCAGCGCACTGAGCATGTACTAGTTACGTTGATATGTGTGCTGTATAAATAGCCCATATTAACAATGTAAATAAGTTAAAGCACAGGAGCTAAGATCACTCTGTGCCACCAGGATCTCAGAGTTCAACACAGCATGGAATATATGTGAAGATTTCATTCATAAGTAGTGTCAAACATATATATGGTATTTTGTTACAGTCCAAATTGATGAGCATAATTGTTTATCTGTTATGTTTATGTAGACATCTTCATACATGTCACTGAACTACTAATGTCTGCATTCTGGTTGTTCCCTTTCGTTTCAGGCTTGTCTGTCCTGCCACCAACAGATTCACCGCAATGCTCCAATATGTCCACTCTGCAAAGCCAAAAGTCGATCCAGAAACCCAAAGAAGCCAAAACGCAAACTTGATGAATGATACATCTGTGTGTTTCTGTGTGTTGTCTGTCTGTTGTCTGCGTGTGTAGTGTGTGTCTGGAGGATGTGAGAGATGGGACAGGTTCCTTGTAATATGTAGACACTAACCACTCCACTATTCCCCACATGCATGACTACCCTGTAGTTCTATCCAAAGATTGTCCTGAACTCTACCATTTACATTAGTGTTGATTAATGAATGGCATTGAGACACTAAGTTATGTGTTGCAGGGAAATGTCCCTTACTCTCACAAACTGAAGGACAAAAATGTTTTGTCAGGATTTATACTTAGACTAACTTAGTTATCTGAAGAGACTGAGACTGTTTTCTGAAGTATCATAATTTAGCTGTCTGTAGCAATGTTTAGTCAGTGATTGTGTTCACCAATGGTGTGAGCGTATGTCCTACTAGGGATGCAACAAAGCACTCACCCATGAGCTGGAGTTAATTTGTCTAATGTTAAAGATTTTGTGGACTGGTCAAATTTCATCTGGGCAGTCCGCATATGTTATGACTGTTTGGGATAGTAGATGGTTCAGGCCAAGTTGTACCCTGCTATGACTTGGGTTATGGGTACATTAACTAGACTTGGAATATGAGTTTCACTGCATCAGTGATTCTCTAGTTCAGTGCATTCTGAGGACTGGCACAACAACACTGTTCTTACTTAATTATGGACTGATTATTTTAAGAAACATTTCCAGAGTGGTAAATTTTGAGAGGCCAACTTGAGTAGTGCCCCTGCATGAAATGTGCATTCAAGACCAGCCAAACATTTCACTCATGGCTGCCTATCTCTATTTAGATGTTTATGGAAACAAAAAACTTCCATGTGAAGTAATTGTTAATTGTTTCCTGCCAGAATTTTCCAATAACAAATATGTAGAGCAGTATATTGGGGTAAAAAAGTAATTGATCTCTCTTAATGGTTGTGTCTTATGTCACCCTGAGCTGCAAGTAAGTCTGTTCTGTCTTGTGCTGAGTGTGTTGGCTGCGACCAAATTGTTAGTTTCCATGGCTATAGGACAGTTCTCTATCGTGCCTCTGTTGTTGAAGCTTTATTTTACATGAGTTTTATGTATATTTTGCAATCTCATTTATCATGTATATTTTGATAAGTCATCATTATTTTAATAAAACCTTGATATGTCACACATCGATGGTGTGTCGTTGTTTGACACAGTGTTCGTCTAACTGATATGAAGGATACCAAGTGTCAACTGGGGGCATATTGACGTGAAGGGTTGTCTCCCCTCTCCCTTAGGACGTGAGAGGCCTCACATCATAAGATTCGCTCACACAATGATCCCTGACCACATCACTGTTATTGATATGAACCAAAGGAATGGAAAGTCTAATACATGTATACATACATATGTCACTTTACAGTATTGCCCAGTGCCACTTAATTCCATTTATTTGGACTTGTGTTTCCCTTTGCAAGTGGCACGAGTAGTTTCTTATGAGAAGCCAGGCTCGTAAGGCCAAAAATCCCATCAGCGTATAGACTGTTACTAACAGGGTCTTAGCATCCGCTTACATAGTGCTAAGACACCGTTAGTGACAGGTCATACCTTGATGACAGCTTTTAGGGGTACAAGACCCTGTGGCCAGACTGATTTCAGATTTATTGTTTGATACTGAAACAAACGTATCATAAGTGAAACGAATCACAGTATTAAACAAAAGCGTTAGCGTCAGAAAGACAGCCGTTGTGCATGCTCGTTATGTGGGAAGCGTAGATTAAATCTCCAAATTGTCATCATCAGAGCCTCACTGGAGGCGATGTCACTGGCGAGTGACAGTGTCACAATAACATTGGCGACGTCTGTCAGTATATTCACCACACTATTGTGTAAGCATCAAGGTCTCCTCGTCGAAAGATTCAGTAACAATCATGGGATAAAACATATCGTCCTCGCGATGAGGCTCTGCTCTCTGTTGTGTATCCATGTATCAACATAAGAAGGTAAGTCGTAGAATGCATGACCCCACCCAGAAAATCGTTTAGAATCAAATTACTCAAAACCACGGGTTGTCATAAATGTCTCAGAAAATCAAACCCGACTTCACCCAAGTACTCCATCCGTGTGTATGTCATGGGTGGGCGACAGGCCTACCGTTTCCACCGTTTCCACCATTTCCCCTGAAATTTGGACTCCTGATCACAACGATGGACCCAGGACTACACACTCGGTGCATGTTGCAATATGAAGAAATATGTTTGTCTTAAAAACGCAGCGTTAAACCCGTTTCACTGCACTTCACTCTTAGAAGTTAAATTAGTCCTTGAGACAAGCTTCTGTGTTCTTGGTGATACCTTGTGATACCTCTAAAAATACATGGCCACATATAAAACTATGATGAATATCAATGATATACTTCCTGCCTGACTTGATAGCTAGGAAGTAGTCTGATTTTACAAAAAAAATCCCAGATATTGATTGTGGGGAGTAATGTAAACCCGATCGAAATCCGACAATATATGCGAACTTATTTATTTTACCAGAAGATTACCACACGTCCAGTCAAGCGTTCCAAGCGTTCTGTATGAGTTTTCGGATCTCATTTCATTAATACCGCGACGAAGGTTGACTAAGCTGATGTAAATTGAAATTTGCCAATGATATCAATGACGTTTACTCAACAAAACACAGAAAAAAGGCAGAAACCACAACCTTCAGCATCCTACACACCGCAGTGGTTGAATGGTTGAGTAAATGTAGTAATGCTGTTATATCAGACTGTAGACTTGGAATGTAGACTTCATGTAGGGTTTTCACACTGCAGGGAAAGATATGCGGTAGGGAAAAATAATGTACTTCCAGGTCTGTGAGACAGACTAGATTGCATATCAAGTCTCAGTCGTTCAAAAAATACATCGATTGCATGAGCATCGATCTTGTTTCGGTCAGCAGTAACATAGCAGACAAGTTCAGGAGGTGCAACCACATAATCATACAAAACCCTTTCATTTACAGAGGAATCTCTGCACACAATGTCAACCACACAACGTCAATCACATAACGACAGTCTCACAACGTCAATCACACAAGGTCTGTCTCACAAAGCCAGTCACGCAACCTCAACCACACATCGTCAATCACACAATGTCAGTCTCACAACCTCAACCACACAATGTCAGTCACACAACGACAGTCTCACTATGTCAATCACACAACGTCAATCACACAATGTCAGTCTCACAAACTCAACCACACAACGTCAATCACAAAACGTCAACCTGACGACTGTCACACAACGTTAGTCACACAGAGTCAATCTCACACGACGTCCCACCTCATTCTCAATGAAGTTGAGATCCTGCGAAACAGGAGGCCATTCAATCAAGTTGATGCCGGCTTGTTGGAGAAAATCTCTCGTCCACATATCGTCGATTATTAAATCCACCATGACAAGGTCACTGCGAAAGTCCACGTTATTGGCACCCCACGCCACGACACTCTGCCACCAAAACGATTCCTCTCTAGCACACAAGCGTCGTTCATTACCTTTCATTACGTCGCCGGTTCACTCGACGCCTCCCTTCCGCGAAGGAAACACAAAAACGTGACTTATCTATGAAGACCCATCGATTCCAGCAGTGTGGCCCTCACTGACGATGTTGCTGAGCGAAAAGAAGTCTTCGGGCTCGGTGACGTTGAGTCATGACGTTTCCATGGTAAGGGCGTCGGCACCTCAAACCCGCGGATCACGCGACGGATCACGGTCATTGCGCTGATAGGGCGTCCTAGACGTGTTACGAGCCGTCTGTGCGGTTGTTTGGAAGCTGTCACGTCGGTGGTTATGGACGATCTGGCGGTCGTTAGCGGACGTTGACCTGGTCTGGGGCCATCCCGAACGCTTCCGGTCTGTTGATAGCGTTGATGCAACCTCTGGGAGCATCCCATCAACAGCATTCCTAAAGCCCTCTTTCTCTGGTTTTCAGCAAGACTCCTCATTGTGATACTGCGCTGAACCAGGACGAAACACCGCGTCTTTTATGCGCAGGTTTTGCACGTGCAAAAGCTGCATCAGGTGCATGCATGTGATGGGCGCTGCAAGCCAATGTTGTGTTTGGTGCATATGTTCCACGGGTGGAAACAATTTGCGGATTTGAATCCTGACTAGCAGAAAATCCAAACCAAAATTTTCATACCACACTGTACGTTAAATTTTTTTAATGTTTTCGATTTGAATGTATTTGTGGACATCAAAGTTGGTGTTGCGTTTCCACTGGGTTTCAGTTTATGTAATGTTTAAATCTGTCGTCTTCTTCAGCGTAAATATCAGCACGTATGCGGCGCTGTTCAAATGTTTTCCATGGCGGTTATAGATTGTAAAGGATCAATGCTGTGATTTCCTTTGCTCAACGTGATCGTTAATTATTGAATTGTTAATCTATGTACAGGTAGGAGTTCATCTATTGCCACGTTGTCCTACTTGTAGATCGGAACAGTAATGTGTGTAAACATAACACAAAGGTAATTGTAGCAGAATGGTAGAATGATACAGATACATTAAATGCCATACTAATCATTTTAAGAACACTCATCAGTTATGTATGACACATGAAAAGTAAGCCTTAAAACAAATCGAAACTGCACACCACAAAAGCACGAAGCGCACGCACACATTATACACACGAGCACAAACTCACTCACCACACCACACCACACCACACCACACCAGATACAGAGGGAACGGTAGTTCGGTGTCAAGTGTTTTCACTGTTTTCTATCCACATTTGATATACGGAACTACTTTACTGAACAAATTGCTAAACCTTTTACCGGAGTCTGTCTCCCAAATTATATATTTGCCGTGACAAGTGGGTTTCGATTTCCAATCAGTCGGATGTGATGACGACAAGAGGAAGAGATCCGTAATTAACTCCATTTGTTCGTTAAACATAGTGCGCGTTTTCCCTGGGTTCCTCTATTCCTGGTCCAGGATAAAGCGGTAGTCCTGCGATATAACAGTTGAGGTTTCATACATGATGATTGTAGGGGTCTCGGATATGATAATATGGGTCTCATGTATGATAAAACGGGCCCCATATATGGTAACATGTGTCTGAGCTATCATAGTTGGGGTCTCAGGTATGATAAGATGGGTCTCATCTATGTTAGTAGCTATTGCAGTTACGACAATATGAGCCTCAACTATGTTTATATAGGCCTCAATAATGATAATATTGATCTCAGCAATGGTGGCTGCAACTGCAGTTATGATAATATGAGCCTCATATATAACATGCGTGCTAAGAACAAATCGGATATGAAGTATTCCTTACACTAATTTTAGACCGAAACAAAATGAATCGATTGACTAGAAATAGTCGGGCAGGAAACTTAATCCTTCATTATGAATTATGATGCAGTATATTACGTCCAACAAAACACGTTACGCGTATATCACTCTACCCAATATCTGGCGTGTGATAGGATGGTGTTGAAAGGGTGGGGATTCGGGTGAACTACTCAGATCTTAATCCTGGGATCACGACAGGCGTTATCAACATTACCCAACTTGTGCAAACGTCAAGCTCAAAACAGTGCACAGCAGTGTGTTTCATTAATGCAAGCTGCACCTTATTTCATCAATACACGTGAATGGTGTCCGCCGACCAGGAGGAAAGTAATTACGTCTAATTGTTTATAAACCTGGGAAAGCTTTTATGTCAAAGGAGGCTGTTACCGGGGAGAGGTCGCCGTGAAGTAGTACATGCTGTCGGGGGCGTTACGTACATGCCACAGGACAGGTGGGGAACCACCACGACAGGGCACTGCAACAGTGCGTCACGGCATCAGCTACTGTCTCTCATAAGAGAAAGAAGGCAGCAATATGGTTGTGTGAAAGTTCAGAGACATTTTCGGATCAACTGACAGGGTAAGTCAAACAGTAAGGCCTCAGAACCTGATCCTCAGATCTTCCATATATCACCCTAAACTTCACTCGGTGACATGTTGTCATGTTGAGAATCATTCGCGGTCATGTGGTGAATAAATCGCTGTTATGTAGCGAATCACCCAATTTCATGTGACAAATTCTGCTGACACTGTTAACTAAATGATAGGAAGTATGCAATACTAGAAATATGTCAATCCGACGACGTCCCGTAGCCTGTGGTCTGTGCATGGACGTACTACGTCCAGTAGCTGTACTAAAGGGGCGATGGGAGGCTGCGGTAGGTACAGTTCAAGAATCGATCAATACTTCACTATCCTAAATGAAAAGCATTTTATGTGGTGAATCTCCCCATCAGTAATGTTGACAAAGGCCAGGAAAGAAACAAGAGTTCATAGTAATATTCCGGTAATATCACGCCTGGGCACACTAGAAATGGGCTTCATACATTGTACCCCTGCAGAGAATCGAACCTGGGTTTTCGACATGATGAGGCTAACCCGCCGCCCTATGAAAGAAACGAAGGAATTTATAATTTCTACGCAAGAAACACGAAGGACCCAGCAAGATATATAGTTAATTTAGAGTTTGAAAAGCAGCACTCGACAATTCGGGATTGATGTTGGTTGGTGTTCAATGTCTTAATTCAGGTAAGGGGCAGTGGGGTATAACATCATGTCCTAGAGTACTGCGTGTGTACGAGCACTAGCACGGACAGATAGAGATCAAAAGGAGCTAGATAACTGATATCCGTGTTTCAGCTGACAAGGAACCGCATTCACACCTATACTGATTGTCAGCCGACCAGGCGCCTGGTATCATCTTAACGCATGTTAGTATGCCGGTATAAGATTCTTACGTCAGAGGCAGGCGGTTCAGGGTCTGAACACTGAATTGTTTCTGTACAGGAAATGTTGTTTTAACTTCTTCTATTCAAGGTCAACATGGGTTGTGGAACGTCTCTGAAGAAAACAGCTACAGCCCCCGATGAACGTTACATCACTGGGCAACAACGCATGTTGGTGCGAAGGACATGGCGTTACTTGGCGGGAGACATGACCGGGATCGGCAGTAAGGTTTTTATCCGCATCTTCAATTTGTACCCCAACGTGAAGCAACTGTTTCCATGTCGCCACAAGGAGGGCACGGAGCTGCTGCGGGATCCAAACTTCAAAGGACACGCGTCACGTTTCATGCAGGCCGTTGGTGCTGTCGTTGATAACATGGATGACCTTGACACGTCACTGTCACCATTGCTGATTGGCCTGGGGCGCCAGCACATCAATTTTAATGGTTTTATTCCGGAAAACTTCGACGCATTTACCCAGTCAATGACCTTGACCTGGGAGGAAGAGCTGAATGGACATTTCACGGAAGAGGTGAAGGACGCTTGGGTGGCTGTGTTCAGATTTATAATGATGAAATTAAAGGAGGGGTTTGCCCTGGCTAGTGATGAGCGAGATAGACTTGTTCCATAACATGAAACATTGAATCATGTCGTGAAAAGCAAAAGTGACTGTACTCATGAATGTACACATGTACACAGAATCCGTTTGAAACTTGGATTGTCACAAATGAAATAATATAATTATCCATAAAGACAAACGTTTCAACTTGTGTTAACGATGAACAATCCATAAGAAAAGTGCACATGACATATACAAAAGAACCTTAACAATGGAGGGGCTTCAAAAGCGTGTGTACACGATTAGTAGTGAGTGTGTGCACCTTGGGCATTTATGCGGACCTGCCACCTTTGCCGTTGTAAAGGTCACTACATTAGATCCCAAATGTGACCGTCGGGCTTGACGTTTTGTGGTGGTCACAAGAGCTGACTGTAGCCATGGAATGTGGTGAATACAAATGACCAATGCACCAAAGTAATATGAAGAACATACCTGACGAATGTACCAAGGTGATATGGCGAACTCGAAAGTGAACGTGCATAGGTAAATGGCGAACACAAATGACGAATGCGCCAATGAAATATTGAAAACACAAATGACGAATGTACCAAGGCAATATGGTGAACTCAGAAAACGAATGCGCCAATGAATTATTAAAAACACTAAAGACGAATGCACAGTGGGTAAACACAATGTTGTGAATGTAATATGTAACACAGAATAGACATGGGCTAAAGCAAACAGGAAAAGTGACGAGTACATAGTCAAGTCAGTAATGTTCACACTGTAAACAATTCTTGAAACTTGAAACAAAACGCAGCATCTGGAGAAACAGTCGGACACGATGAAGTACTGTGAATGTAGTTCAGGACTGTAAAAACAACCGATTGTGTGAAGTCGTGGCTAACCTGGACGGTCCGGCACCAATGAAAATCTGAAAATGAGCAATGTCATTATCCCCTTGCTAATGTGTAGATATGTACCCCTTGGTAGATTGTTCACCTGAACATCGTCAGTTGTTACCTTTCACACAGCTCCTCCAAATCGCAGGGGCAGACCAATGCTCAAACTGTTCGTAGATGAAAAGAGTATTTCTAGAACATTTAGTCTTTCTAAAATCTCAGATGTTTGTGGTTTGCACAACTACGATCACTATCTGATATCGTCACATACCCAGTGATTTTTGTTTAACAGAATTTTCTGTACCTCAAAGGCCTACGAAACGCAAATGTTGTGATCATAGCTTTGTATCAAATAAAGTGTTCACATAATTCCAATATAAATATGGCCGCCGCGGCAGCCATATTGCCAGCGTATTTTTCCATTACACTTTCATACCTGTTCATATTATTAACAAATGACTTTTACCGTTTGCATGAGCTCTACTCAATAATACATTTCATATGTTGCTGTCTATTATGATATTTGATATTGGCACCACACCGCTGCGTAATCAACCAAACCTCATACTTGTATGTATATGCGTTTCGCATCCATTATCAAGTACATCGTCACTTGACAACAGTTTTGGAACCTACACCGAAAAGGCACACCTAGTTGTTCTAAACACGTTATTTGCCCATATTCTCCTCACTTCGTACTCTAACTAAATGCCAGACAGTGAAGTTTGGATACAGCTCTGTCTATGTTCTAGTTTGCCTGTGTCGTTTCCTTATAATAAAATATATTAATGTCACCTAACTGCGGAGATTAGTGGGACTATAGTTTATCAATGTCAGACTATCGTCGAAGGGTGAATTGGCTAATGCATATTGATTTCCCTGACAAACCCAGTCTTGTATGAATGATTCAGACCTGTAGAGACAGTAATTTGTTCCCAGAATATCGTCTCTGTTTTCTCCACCTCTTCACTTGCTGCTTCTGTGGCGATAACAAAAACGAAATAAAAAAACCCATACGGTCATCATGATCTATTTCTGTAAATGTTCTCGTAACCATAGCAACAAAAGATAAGTGTACATTGTAATGGACACTGTCTTCATTTACGACAGGCTCGTTATTGATTGATCCAATATAAAAATATTTATTCTAATGGTGTCTGGTCACTGAACTTTGGTGGCTTGCGGGTTAGGTCAAGTTTTTAAATAGAAGGCATAAACATGAACACTTACCTTGATGAGATTTCATTTTTTCGAAAATCTGGTATTCTGGTGATCTATTGTCACCCCTGACTACCAGGATTTTACATTCAATGCGGAGGATCCGATTTAAAATCAATTCTCAACTCGATTATTTACAAACCCACGCTCTATAGATGGAATAATGCTGAGTGTGACTGTAAACGAGATGCAGACAAGTGGTTAAAGGTGTTGCATCCATTTTGAATTTAAAATTTATTTCATTTCCTTTAATGTCAGGAAATCTGTATTTTCGTTCATGTAACCATGTACGAAGGGAGATTTCGCTATACCTTTGGTAGTTAACTGATTAAGGCGTTACAGCTTTGGACCACGCTATATGCAGGTCGACGTTTGAGGCCTATTTCACCGCCAGTTTCACAGCGAATCACACACGGTGAATGGCATAGCGTGATGCACTGAAGCTGTTCCTCAACCCCCTTTCTTAGCTGTCACCAACCAGTTGCCACAACTGGAAGTAAGCAATCGACTGGATAAAGGAAACAACCGATGAAAGCATGACAAACCGTCCACAACAATGGTAACCTTCTTAACAGCGAAAAGTACTATGGTCAAACGAAGTATGTCTGTCGTCTCTTAAACATAAAACAGGATTCATTCACTACTAGGGGATAGGGGTGTGGGTGTGTTGAGGACCTCAAAATCCACGGGTCTGCCACGGGGAAAAACTTCCGAACAGATTTAAATGACCCTAATGGTCATGTGAGTTTAGTTTCAATCCGCACTCAGCATATTTCTAGCTATATGACGGCGGTCTGGTCCAGACAATCCGATGATCAACAGCATGAGCATCGATCTGCGTAATTGGGAAAATGATGACATGTGTTAACCAAGTCAGCGAGCCTGACCACTCGATCCCGTTAGTCACCTCTTACGAAAGGCATGAGTTACTGAAGATCAATATTGTAACCCGGAGTGAGTGAGTGACGGTGGTTGTTGCTATTACGAGCGAATGTTTTAACAACTGAGCTGGCCTCCTGCAGCCGCCATCTCCATGACGAAAGTGTCCTATACATCTACATAAACTCTCCAGGAATTTCAACACCTCATGGTACAGGTACATTAAAACAAGCCAACAAACCAGTTTACATTTTTATTATATATTTGTATATATTTAGACTGTACTCTATAAAGAACGATAGCACTAATCAATATAGGCATAAATATTGGCTGTATAATACTGAGGTTTTTTAGTTGAAAAATGTCACTTTTATCAGTGAAAAACATATGGAATACAATTCTTTAATTGTTCAGTGACGTCATTGCCATGAACATGACACCATTGGATAATTGGTTTCACTGCCAAGATACAGTTGATTTGGGAAATCTGAACCAGAGCTGAACCCTTTAAAGTTGAAGGTTCTAATGAAGGATAAAATATACTGCTATCCCATGTTGAGGCTTGACAAAGGTTTAATGTTTACAAGAACAAGTGGCTGTCTGTGCTCCATCTATGTCAGAAACACACATTTGGGATTAGATGTACCAGACAATACAACATCTGGGAGTAGATGAACAAAACAATACAACATTTGGGATTAAATACTTGTGATTGTATGAACCACATAATATAACGCTTATGATAAGATGAACAAGATAATATTACACTTTAAATAATGGGAAATAGAGAATGATGCTTGGCTGGGTAAACAGGCACTATAACATTTCTGATTAGACATAACAGATTGTACAACATCTGTGATAAGAAAAATGAGAAAATACGACACATCTGACAAGATGAAAAATATTTGGCTGGATAAACAGATAATATAACATTTTTGACAAGATGAAACTGACAACACATCACCTGTGATAAAATGAATGAGGTAATATAACACGTTTGATAAGATGAAATAGACAATAATACGTGGCTGTATAAACAGACAATATGACACTTGTGATAAGATGAAACAGACAATACATACCTTATTGGATGAAAAATCCTGAACACAACATAGAATATACTTAATCCTTTATTATAAGTTCAGATGAATTCACAAGATTAATGGGTAAGTATATTCTCCAAACTGTTTTCCTCATAATAAATAAGTTGACATCCATAAAATTCTTTTCCTTATATATATCTCTTCTCAGTGCCATTTGAAAGCCCTTCCAAAATATACACAAAGAACTTAGTTAAGCATCCCTGACACATCTCACAATTGAACGAGCCCCGATCTTAATCCTTTGAAGCATATCTAGGACATGATTGGTCAGTGTGTGCAACAAAGGGATCCTCCTGTACAGAACCTGGACTAATCGGAAGCTGCTTTGCACAAGGAAAGGTGTAGACTGACCCTTCAGAAAATCAGGAGGCTGACACGGGGTATGAGGAGGAGAGTGCTGGCTGTCATAGACACTCATGGAGGTTACACTCTATATTGACCTTGAATCATGTAAGACATGCAAAATAGCATTTTATAACTTCACATTCACCAATAAATTCAACATTAAACACTCCAGGGCCATACCTGAAAAGACATGGTTTTGAATGAAATTCCATGTTTTTACTAAAATGAGCATTTATCATCCTTTTTTCTAAAATGAGCAATTATAATCTTTCTTTACAAAGGAGCAGTTATCATCTTTTTCTCTTAAATGAGCAATTCTCGTAAGAAAATCAACATAAGTCCAATCATCAACTCTTGTTATAAGTAAAAAAACCTCATATTTTTCCACTGTGGCCACCACGAACGGTTTCATGTACATGTTGAAATCCTACCATTCAAAATACAGGGATTCTTAATTAAGTTCTTTGTGCATATATTTTAAAGTATAGTCATGAACAGATGTCAACGATTTGAATGTTTTGCCATATATCTAGAAAATACAGTTTTCTGATTGGTTGATAATGACTTCTTACTTTTCATTTCTTTAGAGAGCTTAATTTGATGAAACATTGTTCTCAGATGACCTTGAATACGATGTCCTCCTCAGATCATTTTTTCACATGAGAAAGAACTAGGATCTGATTTAAATGAGATTGCAATCCCCAGGGGATGTGTTAGCTGGTGCTGTGCCTCCTGCATGTTGTATAGAGACCACATCGCTACAATGCCCCGACAGTCAGTCTTACTGAATGCATCAACTGAACATCTTCAGGAGTTCACTGAACGGTCATCCATAACACCCCCTATGTACAACACAAAGCTATTTAACAGCAGAATCATATGACATTGATACAAACCACCTCTGTACAACTATTAACACAGTAACTGCTGAATTGGACAAACAAACATAATTATGTACTAAATCATCGGTTCTAACTAAGCCTAAACATCGGTTTCAATAAGGTTCCCACACTTGTCAGTGGTGCTCTGCCTACTAACAACAACATTTAAATCTGGTGCATGGAACCATGGAACTTGGTATGGCACATACCATACCAGACAACAACATTTACATCTGGTGCATGGAACCATGGACCTTGTTATGGCACATACCATACCAGACAACAACATTTACATCTGGTGCATGGAACCATGGAACCATGGAACTTGGTATGGCACATACCATACCAGACAACAACATTTACATCTGGTGCATGGAACCATGGACCTTGTTATGGCACATACCATACCAGACAACAACATTTACATCTGGTGCATGGAACCATGGAACCATGGAACTTGGTATGGCACATACCATACCAGACAACAGCATTTACATCTGGTGCATGGAACCATGGACCTTGTTATGGCACATACCATACCAGACAACAACATTTACATCTGGTGCATGGAACCATGGACCTTGTTATGGCACACACCATATCAAAAGCATGATGACTGAGTTTAGTTTCACATCACACTCAGCAGCACTACTATATGCCTAAGGTCCATAAATAATCAAGTTTGGACCAAACAATCCAGTGATCAACGACATAAGCATTGATCTACGCAATTGGGCTATGATGATATCTGTCCACCAAGTCAGCAAGTTTGACCATATGATCCCATTAGTTGCCTCATATGAGAAGAATGAGTTACAGAAGATCAACTCTAAACCAGATCTACCCAAAATAATAAGGACAAATAGATTAGAATTTTCAATAATTATTTGAAAACAAATGAGCATTTATTTCATTCTTTCTTACAAAAATGTTGTACCCACATAATAATGAGTAACAAAGGCTGAAGGTTGTTTGATCGGTTGTCTAGAGGTTGGTCAGTCAATAATCATGATAATAAAGCATGCGACATGGATAACAACTTCTTGTTTATTGCATAACTCTCAACACTCTCAAAAGATTACATTGATTTCACAATCAGAATCTTCTTGGTCCATATTTGACACTGTCAGAAATTTAGTGTCACATAATCATCTATGACGACATCTGTTATCACTCAATAAAAACTAATATATTGCTTGAGAATATTGCCCATGTATTCAGTCTCCTGATGCAGGGAGTCGCGTTTAGTTACCTAAAGATAAAACTTATCCTCAGGTTCCTTACATACTGTACAGCTCATGTCCTCAGACCTTGATGAGACCATGTCCTGAATATAATCTCACAACTTGTTCAGCTCATGACCTCAATATACTCAAGACTTGTACAGCTCATGTCCTCAGACCTTGATGAGACCATGTCCTGAATATAATCTCACAACTTGTTCAGCTCATGACCTCAATATACTCAAGACTTGTACAGCTCATGGCCTCAATATACTCCAGACTTGTACAACACATGGCCTCAATATACTCAAGACTTGTACAGCTCATGTCCTTGAGATTCATACATCTAGTATGGCTTGTGTTCCCAATATTTTTGTGTAGTGCTGACCAACAATCACGCATCCCAAGATTCTACATCATCTGTCACACCAACACTTACACACACACATCCCACAGATGTCTAACCCACCTGTCACAATAAACAGCCACACCTTGAGAGTTGTGTATAACCCCCTGATCACACCAACATTCACAGCCACACCCTGACAACTGTGTATAACCCACTTATCATACCAACATTCACAGCCACACCCCAAGAGTTGTGTATAACCCCCTAATCACACCACCATTCACAGCCACACCCCGAGAGCTGTGTATAATCCACATATCACAAGAACACTGACAACCACTGCCCGTTCAAGCTGCGTAAAACACACTTGTCACACCAGCAGTTAAAGCCGACCCCCTAGAGGTGTCAAACCTATACTGACATATTACTCATCAATGTATCATTCATTACGCCAACACCTCCTTACTCCCAAGAAGTGGAGCATCATCTGATCGTTGTGCAGCTGCTATGGCAACATCCACATTCAAATGTTCACTTGAATGTCCAGCTAAGCTTTGTCCAGCCTGGATTTGACGTCTTGACTGTTCTTGATGGGACTGACTTCGCTTCAACAGTGACTGGAAACAGAACACAACATATTATTGGTACATTCTTACCATCATGAAGAATGTAAGAAAAGCTCTGAAAGCATCTTTCCAGTGTCTTTAATCATCGACTTAGAAAAGGCCTTTAGCTTTCATTTTTTATGTGCGTCAGCCTGCACCAAGAAAATAAGGGTTTCCTGCATCCAATCTCTGCATGTGTGTTTAAAACCATTCTTCCCTCTGCCAAAGCATAAATTGTGGTCAATGTCTTTTATGGAATCATTTTGTCAAAATCTTTGCTAGATATCCACGATTTTCCTGGAGATAAGTTTTCATCTACCATCTACCAAAGATTTCCACATTGGTGTTTCAACAATATTTGATCAAGTTGTGGGATTATACATGCCACCACACATTAATACATGAAGATGCCACCACACATTACCACATGAAGATGCCACCACACATTAACACATGTAGATGCCACCACACATTAACACATGTAGATGCCACCACACATTAACACATGAAGATGCCACCACACATTAACACATGTAGATGCCACCACACATTAACACATGAAGATGCCACCACACATTAACACATGAAGATGCCACCACACATTAACACATGAAGATGCCACCACACATTAACACATGAAGATGCCACCACACATTAACACATGTAGATGCCACCACACATTAACACATGTAGATGCCACCACACATTAACACATGAAGATGCCACCACACATTAACACATGAAGATGCCACCACACATTAACACATGTAGATGCCACCACACATAAACACATGTAGATGCCACCACACATTAACACATGTAGATGCCACCACACATTAACACATGAAGATGCCACCACACATTAACACATGTAGATGCCACCACACATTAACACATGAAGATGCCACCACACATTAATACATGAAGATGCCACCACACATTAACACATATAGATGCCACCACACATTAACACATGTAGATGCCACCACACATTAACACATGTAGATGCCACCACACATTAACACATGAAGAGGCGAAGAGAAATGAGGTTTAATATCGTACTTCAGAATATTCCGCTCACATGACAATGTGCATGTGTGCATGTGAGTAGCTGCTTGTACTAGCCAAGACTTAAGCTTGTCTTTTAGCTCTAGCTCACTGAGATACCATGCTGCACTTAAGCATGAACACCCCACTCAGACACATTACACTAATTCAAAGCCAACGAGTCCTTCTTGTACCCGTTAATGACGAGCACCAGGCAGGAACCAACAAGTACCATTTTGATATGATGTTGCCAGGGACTGAACACACAACCTTCCGCTCTATAGGGAGGCTTTTCAACACATGAATATAATACATCAGAGTTACGCATGCACACAGTCTTAGGAGCCCTGTTATTCATTTACAAAACCTTATCAAAGAACATTCAATCTAAGCTAAGCTTGAGGGACCGCTGTCAAAAGACTGTCACATTCTGATTGCAAAGACAGTGTTTTGTGTAGGTATATACACTTAGCAGCTTCAATGTCAGCAGTTTATCATACACCCAGTTTGTCTGCAATGGTATAATACCTTTTTATGGGCCATTGCTTTAGCCAGCTGTATCCGTTGACGAATCTGTGTTTCATCTGTCTCATCCATGATTTCTTCCTGCAAGAGCTCCTCGAGTACATCCTCTAACGTGATGATCCCCACAACCTGCAGCATGGGGAGGACACAACCATTAGTAACACGATAAGCCTACACCAGTTCCCAGATCCATTTCCACATTTCCTGTGATCATGAATCAACTGCCTATGATTTTTATTAATAGCTCATGCACAAACACTAACAAAAGGGAAAAGTAAGGAAAGGGAGGTAACTGTTATGATACTGAAATCAAATGGACAACTTGTAATTCGTTCCATAAAAAGTGATTATTGAAAGTTCACTGTTTCTGTGTCAAAATTTCAATCATAATTTTCAATCTATATTAGGACTGGTTTGTCTAGATGCCATGTTCTTGTTTTCAACCACAGATTATTGAGGCTGGTATGTAATTCGCATTCTGATTAGTACGTGAAGTCAAGAGATATAGCCAATCAAAATGGCAAATGGAAAAAAAAGGATCAGTAATCTGCAACTGTGTAAATCATGGGAATGGATTGAGGGTGTAGTATATGTTAGTTGAAATGAAAGTGCAGCAATCCATATATCTCATTATAATGTCGCAAAGCAAAGCATTTGTGCATGGGATGGACCATAGCGTTCAATACATACCCATATAATATTATGATATTACAAAATATTATTCAACCTCAATACATTTGATATTATTATCACATATTGCATAAATAGACATTTCAACAATGTAAACAGTATTCATAATTATTATCGACCAACCACCATTTCGTGTATGTTATGTTAACATGTTTCTTAATCAAGTGGGACGACACAGTGATGAGGTGGACATGGAGATGAGGAGGACATGAGGAAAATGAGGACATAAGATAAGGAAGATATGGGGATAAATACCAGGAGGACATCTGGACAATAAGGACATGAGATAAGGAAGATGTGGGTAAGAGGGACATGGGGATCAGGAGGACATGGGGATAAGGAGGACAATGGATAACAAGGACATGTGATAAGGACAGAGGGATAAGGAGGACATATGGTTGATGAGGACATGGGAATAAGGTGGACATGAGATAAAGAAGGCACATGATGTTAGAGGACATACACAATGTGGGAGGCCATCAGGTATTTCGGAGGACATAGGTGATGTAGGATGACTACATTAAATGGACATTCAAGACACAAGCAGGACACAAGCACGGCAGACACAAGTGGGGAACACAGTGAAGAAGCTGATGAAACAGGACAGAATTTTGGATACACTCACATCTCCAACTTGTTGTGGACTGTCATGTTGCAGGTCATCTTGAGACTCTCCCAACAACGGGGTTACGTCATCTGTGTTGTTCTGCAGACCATGAAGTTGTCTCCCCTGATGTGATTTCCGCACTACAGCCAAATGACCTGAACAAAGCCATGCAAAATTGCTGTTATATCGTAATGTCAGCAATAATAGGTCATTATCATATGTTCCCAAAATCATTTGGAATATATAATTATTACCTTTCTTTACAATATAAATGTCCAGTGGTAGATATGAGTATGTTCTCACCGCAACATATAAAATTCAGCATATGTTTTAAACAGTCTAAGTAAACATAGTCTCAGAATATTTCGCTACACTCTACCACTGAGTCTAGCAAAACCTAGTAGAAGGTCGTGTGAGGTAATCTTTGAGCGACCAATGACCGTCCAATCAAATTCAAGACAGTTAAATAGATTTAACCAACCAGACAACGGCTACTATTTAGGGATCGGAGGGACTTTCAAAATATTCAGGTCACCCACACAGATCTCTCCACAAACAAAAATCTGCATATAACACAATTATTTGGCCTGCAGTATATACGTTTGGTTTTTTTTTGTTGACATGGTTACCATTAGTTAACATTTCCGCAAGATAACATCCTTGAATATTGCCAAAAACATTATTTTCAGCAACTGTTTACTCACAGTTGTCATGGTTGTGCGTACGCCATGTGCATAACCCGAAACGAGCATGTGCTAAATAGCATTTTAAATCGTTTGGGTACGAGCCTTTATGAGATAAAAAGTTCAAAAGGTATGTGCAAATGTGCACTTTTGGTAAGCTGTGTTCTGACTGGTCAATCTCAAAGGTTACCTGACACGACCTCCCATAAGGTTTTGTTAGACTCGGTGGTGGAGTGTAACGAAAAGTACTGAGGATAAGTTTACTTAGACTGATGTTTCAAAAAGAAAAATGTTTCATGTAAAAGTCATGTAGTTTGCGAATCGATCAGTTTTAAGGCCTACAACATGTCACCTTTGCCAGTCTGGAAGAGATTGATGAGATCATGCAGAGGCTTGACGTCATCAATGAAAATAACTGGGCGGAAGTACTGTGGGTCAAGCAAGAGGCTGCTGACTGGAACAGCATCGTCTGGATCTAGCTTGATCAAAGTCTTCATCAGCAGCACGGCCTTGATCTGAGATCTAGATCCCTCATACACTGGGATGCGGGAGTGTCCATGAAACAAGATCTACAGGAAGTAAACAAATGAGTGCTTATGGCTGTGCTCATTTGTGAGTTGAATGTGTTTGTGGGTGAGTATGCAGGTGTGATGGTGTGTTTGACAGTGCGTGTAGGCATGTGTCAGTGAGCATGTTTGTCATTAAACGAGTGAGTGAATGAGTGAGCATGTTTGTGAATGAGTGAGAGTGTTTTGTAAGTGAGTGGACGGGTGAGTTGATGTGTTTGTGAGTGAGTAAAGGAGCATGCATGTGAGAGTGGGTGAGCAAGCAGAGTGAGTGAGTGAGTGAGTGAGTGAGTGAGGACAGGCTAGTATGCTGGCCAGTATTTTTTTACTATGATTTAAGCACTATTCAAGCAATATCATAGTGGGGTACACCAGATATGGCTTAACAAACTGTACCCACATATGGCTGTGAAAACATGAGGACAGTAACTGGTCAATGGATATGAAAACACCAGGTGTTCTACAAAATCAACCCACCTGTGTCATGGTGTTGTGGTCCATGCAGGCATCAGAGCTAATCATGAAGACATTTTCAATGTTCACCATAGCATCCTTTGCAGTTTTACCCTTCAGGTCTAGAGCTCCCTGTATTACAAAGAGAAGATATATTGACGATGACAGTATGTCAGACATGTGACACATTATCATAATTACTTTTACACATGAATGATTATATGCTAGGATGCTATACTCTGGCATACTTTAAACTTGACCTCCAACCCACCTTGATCATTAGGACTTCATCCGTTGTGAGATGCTCTTCATCCCCAGATCCATCCCCTTGTCCATGCAGGTCCACCAGGACCTTCAACTGTGCACGCCTGAAGAATGTGCCATGGTTACTACCCAGGAGACAGTCCAGGAGCTTGGACAACGGCCAGCTCACGATGAAGGTCAGCCCCATCAGGATATAGACTAACCTAGATTAAACATACACTGTAAGTACTCAAGTTGATACAGTCACTGTATGTACTCAAGTTGATACAGTAGATTGCATGCAATAAATATTATCTATTGCCAATGTCATTATTGTTCTGTGCTCAAGGACTTACAGTAGGTGTATTCCATGAAGTATATATTGGGTAACCCTAGGTCCGTAGACTGAGTAATTGAGCTTAGTTTTACACTGCACTTACAAATACTCCAGCTATATGGCAGCTCATATAATAAGCTATATGCTTCTGTTGAGGGGAATACAGTCTGATGTAGCAGTGTTACCCAAACGTGTAGGCGTACATAAGACCATATTACCTGAGATTTATAATACCGCCATCATACAAAATATATTATCTTATTTTCAAGATTAATAAGCTCACTACCGACTATACGACATGTAAACATAATGGTGTCTGCCTCTTGACTGGATTTTTAAAATCTGAGAAACATTATCTGACAAGCTTAAAACTGCTATAAAAATGGTTGATTATGTTTAAGTTGAGAGTGCAAATGATGCAACATATAAAACAGTTTAAATAAAGCAGTGAATATGCATAAAATATCTGCGTACCTAGTGCACTAAAAAGACAGTTAACTGAATGGTTTCCAAACGTTGTGCACATGATATTATTGTTAGAGATAAAGTTTCTTGACTGAGAGTTTGTCACTTATCGTGGCAGTGGGTAATATATTTTATAATTGTCACCCTCCTCGGAGGGGAGACATGGACACTTGTTAAAGTGTCGATCACCAATGAAATGAAAGCATTCAACATGAAGGTAAGACAATGTCCTTTGTTGAAGGAGATAACAGATGTAATAAACAAAGTATGTACTTGTTAACACCAGGTTCATATTGTCGTGTGTTCAAGGAGATACATGCAGCATATAATAGATAACAACAGGTGGATATTTCCTTTGTTGAGGCAGTTACAAATGATATACTCACGGAGCAAGAGTTGCACCGATCGCCAACCCGAACCTTGTACATAGAGCCTGTGGCACAACTCTGAAACACATGTACAGACTTGGGGTAGAACCTACATATACTTTACACAAAAAGGTACACATACAACTGGATAAAGATATAATCATATACATCTGCATGAGTTTGAAATTACTGTGTATGATGATGTTTTGATCAGTGATAATCCATGCTTGCCATAAAAGGCGACTGTGCTTGTAGCAAGAGGTGACCAACAGGATCTGGGGGTCAGGCTCACTGACTTGGTCGACACATGTCATCAGTTCCCAATTGCGCAGGTTGATGCTTGTGTTGTTGATCACTGGATTGTCTGGTCCAGGCTTGATTATTTACAGACCACCGCCATAAACTTGAAACCCACATCAAGTAAACAGTTAAAACATAAGATCATTGAAGCTGCAAATATTCACTCAAAATCAAAGTGCACAAATCTGGTACTTCAAGTATTTTGTACTGTGCATTTATGAACGGAAATCAGTTACTAAACAATCGATGGTTACACATACTATAGATGCATTAATTGCTACTGGAATCAATAGTTCGATGCATCATTACATCCAGTGTTCGTGTTAATGCAGAAACCTCCTTTTTCACGCAAAAAAACCATGCAAACAATATTTTGCAGGCATATAGACGCATAGATTCTGATCTACTTAGTTTTAAAAAGTATCTTTAAACAGAGACATATAAAAAACCAACAATAAATTTTGAAATCATTCAGGATTGTAATAAGCTTTTAACACGCAAAATATTTAAACTATATATTTATAATTTTTATTTCTGCATGCAAGTGTACCTACAATGAACACTGGTTATAGCTATACACAATCACAACTCACTCTCCAAAGATGAGGACTGCTGTGACTGACACACAAATGGCAATGATTGGGTCAGAGATACGGTCTAGAAAGATGGGCATAGCTTCAACGGCAGCAGCATTAGCGAGCAGCAGAGTCACCAACAACAGATGATGTCGTTTCACAATGGGCAGTATTCTCCGAGCATACTTCTGTTCTCGAGGCATACCCCCGTCCTTAAGGATCTTGAGGGTCATCAAGTCAAGTGACAGCAGGCCCATGGTCAGTCCTGACATCAGACCTGAATACAGAGGCCATTATACAGACTGTAAGTGTTAAAAATTACAACTCCATTCATTTCTATCTTCCTTGGGGAGCTGGGGGAGCCTAGTGGTTTAAGCGTTTGCTTGTGATACCGAAGAGACCTGGGTTCAATTCACCACGTGAGTAAAATTTGTGAAGCCCATTTCTGGCCACTAGTACCCACTAGTCTATATCAAAAGCTTGTTTCTATTAGAAAACTAGACTTTAATATAGGCTAGAGGACCTTGAGAGAATTAGAATTCTGATATTCTGATTGTTGACGTAATGCCACTGGGCCCTAAGTTCAGATAATCTAATCCTGTAGGTTGCTGTTGTTTCAACTGCGTTGTTTATCGTTTCCTTGTTAACTGCTCAGTGCTGATTAAATACCTGACCTGCTTTACATAGTTTTTTATCATTAATAAAAAAAATCACTTAATGTCTTGATGAAACTTCAGTACTGGGGTTGACTCCCAAAAACATGTCCCTCTCCCTCTCATGACACCTGGGAATCAGGATGACTCCTAAATTTTCATGTCTTGTGCAAATACTGCGGCTTATGTAAATTTTCATAGAAACACCAGCCATCAGAAGTATCTAATATAGGCAAGATGTAAAGCTAAACACTATAAATTTTGAATGTATAGCAGACTTGTACACTATTAAGTGTTTTTAACATGTTTTATTTAACATTGCAGTCAGCACTACTCAAGTGACTGTGGTTTGGAAACTGTTCTAGACCAGACAAACCAGTGTTTGACATTACTGATGAGCACCTACCCACCATATCACTAAATTTGACCATCCAATCCAATTGTCTCTTTCAGCAAATATTTCTTGATGGCGACCTGTAATACCTGGCGCTGGTATGAGCCATGTTTATCATCTATTACCCTGACAGACTCCAGGGCAATTCTTCACACAAGCCTTTTCAGTTACACTCATAGATGCAATGTACATAATTCTCATTCAAATCAGATAGTATATTGTTTTGTGTGTAATTGATATATATATTTTTAGAACAATGTATAATGAGGGGGGAATTGGCCCACATTTAGTTCACTGAACCTTTATTCCAACTGTTTAAAGGGGCACTGATGCACACCGATTTCCAGGGGCTGGTTGTTCGTTTTGTTATTGTTTTTCTCCCATGAGTACCCGGATGATATCCCAGAATTCGTTACTGGTTTGTGACCTCTGCTGCACAGCCCGCATGAGCAATTGAGAGTTTAATTATAGACAAATCAACTAAGGTGAAGTCATTTATACTTCATTACAAATGTATTATGAAAACAAATGAAACACTTTGAAGGTTAATCATCTGCCAGTGGTAGACATGGTAAAAACTATTAGGTCGGAAAAAAACGAAGTCAATGTACATCTTTATATTTTGTCTCATAACCCCAATTAGTTTATAGTCATATTTGTATGATTTTGAAAATTAATAAGAGAACACACAGTCTGCTTATACTTATAATAAATTTCTAACATGACTGCCACATTTAAACATTATATGGACTGCCAATGTGGATCCTATTTCACACACACCCTATGTGCGATCTAGTGTGTGTTTTCTGTCATATAGATTCTGCTGAATGCTACAACAAATAAATTCAAACCAAAAGTGACACATCGTTTCAGGTTTCAGGTTGGTGAAAACCTGATAAACCTCTCATTGGTCACCCAAGATAGCACACCTGGCAACTAATTGTATGATGTCCACCATTCTAAGTAATTTAGTTAACCAATAATGAGCAATCAATCAATCAATGCAATGGTGGTCAATTCTTTGAAGGGAGGATGTTGTTTTTACACTCGCACTTTACGACAGGGTGTAGTCACTATAGATTAGCACATCTACACACACTGCCTTTTGACAAATCTTATGTAGAAGAAAAAAGTAATTCATCAATCAGTGTGTTATCAGTTAATCCTTTGATCGATATTTGTTTTTGTAACTCAGTTGATAAACCCTCTTGCATCACTTACATGCACATATTACATAACATACAATATACTTGCCACTACAGACCTTAATTTATAATGTTGAGTATTTACTCCAAAAATGCCAGATGGGAACCTTCGTTGAGTAATCTGAGTGGTGTTACCACTAATTACACCTGTTATATATTCATTAACTGACCATGAAGTGAATGATGACAAATGACAGGTGTAGGTATGTACCATCAAAAGCGAGTTACAGCAAGGAAGGTGAAATCTCTGTGTCGCATGCAGCCTGAAAATACTGATGCGCTGAAACTGTTTTGAGGATACCAACGGAACTTCGTTGTTACGTAAGAAATACATGCAGGCAGTTTACTGTGTACTTGGGTAAATAGGTGTGATCATATTTTTTTTACGTAACAAAATTTTCAGATTTCTCTACCAACAGCAAAGCCATTGTTTTTAGTTCAAATAAATCAACTGTGTGTTTTTATTATGATAGATAATAAACCAGGAACTATATGAAAAGCTTTGCAATCTTTCGGACTAATATGAAACAAATGGCTTGCTATGTGCCTAATTGGATCAGTCAATATACCATCCAGGCATCAGAAAAAAAATACACTCCTGGGATATTTTGCTACAATCAGACAAGCAATACCATTTACATTGGACATTTATAGTTACAGGTGTCATACAGCTATCACATTACCACTATATCATCTACTGCTGTCTGATATAAATGTATGGGGCTTTCAACCAAATTGAGAAAACACAATCACTGTTGTTCAAGTCGCGGCCTGTCTGCTGACGGGATGATCGCAACTGCCATAACTCTACCTGCAGTGAGCACCAGAGCCACATAGATGGCCAGGTACACCCAGAACATCTTGTCATGGATGGTGAGGCGAGCCTCCGGGATGGTGTATAACGTCCCATTACACAAAACGCCCTCCTCCAACTCGGTGCAGTTTATAAACATCGCCATGCTGAAGTGACACAGTTAGAGTTATCTCCCCTTGTTCCGGTCTTCTTTGTAAGATTTGTAGTAGCGCTTCCAAGGCCTTACGCCCACCACCCCAAGCCAACATCGGCTTTCGTATCCTCTTTGTTTCCTGACTGGATGGACGTAAAGTGCCCTGAGGCTGTCATTACTTTTGTTTACACATTCCCATAGTCATGGTCTTGTTTTGCAAACTAAAATTTCCATAGTATGTCAAGACAAAAGTTACAGTCAGAAGTTCTAAAAAATAAATAAATAAATAAATAAATAAATAAATAAATAAATAAATAAATAAATAAATAAATAAATAAATAAATAAATAAATAAATAAATAAATAAATACAAACTTTGTTTAACATCTGTCTAACATCCTCTGATTCCTGAAATGAAGCTGCACTCCCATTTTTGAAATGTACATTTGTGTAAGATGTCTGAGATACCTATCAATTGTAAACAATCATCTATTATGTTAAAATCAATTTCTGAAATTTCTATGCTATCTGGTACAAAGTAATCATTAAAGGGTGTACAGAAAATGTATCTTCACAACATTACATCGTATCTACAAATGAAACCAGTCTATTACTTTCTTAAAATTCATGAAACACTCAAGTAAACACTGGCCTTGGACGGTGGAAACTGATGAAATGAATGTGGAACGATCAATGTCTGGTGTGTCCTCCATGTTGGGCGTTATATACTGGAAACCATGACGTTCTTGTCACTCTGTGAAAACTGCCGATCATTCCAGTGATTTGATCAACAGAAGGAACATTTCGTCAGCTGATAACTGACCAGTCAAATGCAGTCATCTAGTAAAATCAAATCAAACCGCTCATCATTGTGTGTTACCTCCCCAAAGCACACCTTAACGACTACGGACAAGACTGAAAATTAGATGTTCTGACACACCCTTAATTGCTGCTACTACGCCAACAACGTTTTCTGCCACCTGTGAATCAAATACCTTGTATTCGTATATTATCATAGAACACCAGGCAAACTTTAACGTAAGTGGGTTGCGCAGAATAGAGAAAATGACCAGTATTTTCCAATGCGAGCAATGCGACCAAACGTTGGCGACGAACTATCCTCACTTCGGTTCGGAAAATATTTTTCATGTGAAAATAAAATATTGCCACTGTCAAAAGTATATACCAATTTCTTCAGTGGGTTGTGCACTCACATATCCAACCCCATGTTGAACTATTACACGTGAAATATTTTTTATTCAACATGTTAAGCTCAACCCGTGGCAGATCAGACCGCTCTTCGCCTCCTTTCCATCTTCCAGCGTCCGGTTGTGTATTTATTTGAAGGTGTTAGTCACATGTACAGCTCATGATATGACGTAAATTTCGTCATAAGTGCAGTTCATTTGCATATGTAATAGTTGAGAAGAAAATTGTTCCTGTTGGTTCACGTAAGTACGTGTGAAACTGTACATAATAGTATTTCTCAAACAACTCATCTCTGTCTGATGTACCAAACTAACCTTTCCTTTCTGCAATCAGTGTTTACACACGGCAACTGTCAGTATATCCTCATGCTTGGTGAAAAATGGCGACCACAGGCCCACGAGACAAAGAACAAAGAACAGACGTAACTCGTAACGGGGTTCAGATTGTTGTTACTGGTGTTGTTGTGGACACATCGAGTTTTTCAGTAATCAAAGTCGAAGTACTGCCATGGAGGATTCATGTAAAGAATGGTTCATGTGACGCCGTTAAGATGTACTCAGGTGACTTATGGGGTGGATTGTTTCATGTCTCGTGTATATTCTTCTGGGTACAAACCTTTCAATCTACGTTACGTACAGCGTTGTGGCATTTGATGATCAAGGAGTGTTGAGTTGAGATCTATGAGTTTGTTTTGTTTTGTGTGTATGTGTGTGTGCGTATGAGTTTGTTTTGTTTTGTGTGTATGTGTGTGTGCGTGTGCGTGTGCGCGCGCGCGCGTGTGTGTGTAAATCGGTATGCATGTGTTTGCATATATGTATACGTCAGTGTGTGTGTTTGCCTTTGTGTGTGATGTGTGTTTGTTTCTGTGTTAATCTGTCGGTGTGCTATATTACATTACATTATTTTTGTATATTGCCAATATCCACCCGAGCACAACTGATCAAAGGCACGTTCTAATTTTCTCGATCATAGGATGTCAATCTCAAAAGCACATCTTATTTTCCAATCTCAAATCTCAGCAGATCATGCACCGTTAATGTTAATATTAATATAAATGACACATAGTCACAGTACTTTCTCCATGTTTACTACACGTTGCTGTAACCACAATTAGGTGTTTTGATGTACGTATCAACTATCTGGCCATTAACCAACGTACTCGTGGGTTCTTTTAAGTGCATAAGGCGAAATGTGAAACTACAAGAAATATATCTTACTATGGAATGTTTCCCAGTGTCACAGTGAGATGATGGTTACGATAATGATAATACAACAACTGCATGATGATTTCAGGTTTCATCCAAGACACTTTGAAGAAAACATGGCTGTGAGTAATAAACTGACCTCAATAAATTTCTAGGAAGTGAAAATGGATTTGTTAAAGGTGCCAGTGACTTCGTAGCATCGGAAATAGAATAATATATTTACAGGCAATTTATTATCAGAATGATAAGTAGGAGAGAAATATGTTATTTTAAAGTTATTCATTGTCTTGTTAAATGTATTTTACTGACCTATGGTTAGACATATTTTCCAGGGTCCACAGAGTATATCAGAGGAAGAACTCCTGTACTTCAAGGGACTAAGGATTCTCCACAAGGCCATAGCCCCGGAACTACGTCAGCTGTTTAAAAAGTTATGGGAACAGCTGGAAGGTAGCCCATGGCAGGACGACCGAACCTCGGGGGAATCATTTTTTGATAAATACAAACCCAGGTCAATAGACAAACGATATGATGATATGATTAAAACTGGCAAAGTGGAGGCCTGGGACATGACTGTTTTGTGTAGAGCGTTCATCGAGTACTCCCTTATGAACGCCATTGACAGTACGTACAGTGAGAGTGTCAGCATCTTGAGAAAGTTACGGAACCAATATGCACACAATGTAGACTTAGTTCGTCACCGGGGTGACTATGACAATGATATGCGCCAAGTCAAGAAGGTATTCACAGACATGGGTCTGAACGAAAACAACTTGACTCACATCGAACCAGATGACATGGAGCGCCAGGAGCTTCTGAATGAAATGAACACCCTGAGGCAGGAACTAGAAAAGCGTATCAACGAACTCTCCAATACACTTTCTGAAGACGATCGAAAGATTCTGATAGAATTGCAAACCATGACGGAGGACCTTACAGAGGCAAAGGAGGAACTCAACAAACTCACTTCAGTTGGACGAGAACTTATAAATGAACTACGTACCCTGATGAAGGAAGGCCCCATCCGTCTCACTGGATCTTATCATGAGGCAACTGGAGGCGAAGACAGGCCAGATATGAAAGACTTACCTGGTATGTTTTTATCTTTCTCAAGTAAACAAGCTTAGTATCTGGTAAACTTTGGATGATGTATACCAGCATGCGTAAATATCTCACAATCCTGTCTGTGGAAAGCAGTATACATGTATATTTCAGGTTACTTTGATATGTAAAAAAAACCCCACAGTTTAGAAGTGTCTCGAATAACAGTTAAATTATTTCACAAGAACAAACATAGCAAAATATTTTACCCTTGTTTCAGCATGCAACATTTTTAGAATTAACTGAATTTCATCCTAGCAAGTGTTATATGTAAACAACAGTAGTACAAAATGAGAAAACCATCAGGCCATTTTAACACATGATATATTAAAGTCAAATATGCAAGAGTACCAAACAGATAGTTTCAGATGCCTTCTTTTTGCATTTGGGGTTGAAGACTGGTTCCGGAGAGTTCCTCATGGCCACCAACAACTGGTCGTTACTGACAAACTAATAGGGAGGATTGCACAGCACATCGGCGCTGAATGGGAGGTGATAGCTACAGAAATGGGTATCGACAAACCCAAGCGAGAAGCTATAATTGTAAAACACCCAACTATACAGCTTCGAGTTAGTGAGGCAATGTCCGTGTGGAAACAGAAAACCTCACGTCAAGCAACCATTACATCATTAATGAAAATCTTGTGGGCGTGCAACAATAGGTGCACCATTAACTGGGAAGGTATTGAAGCTGAGGTGATGAAGTAGGATTGGTGAGTCTCTTGGATCAACAGCATGTGCTACAGTGCACTGTAACAGCGCTGTAATTATTGTACAGCCTTAGCGCTGCCTATGTCGGTGTATGGAGTTTCTATTTAAAGGGAAAATGGCGCGTCTCGTGTCTGAAAATTGTCCATATGATCAATTTTGTGTGGGTTTGATAAGAATTAATCGCTGAAAAAACTATTTTATGTCGTATCTAAGAAGAAACTAAAAGCAGATACGGTCACCGGGCCAGGTTTCACCGAATATTACAATGACTTAACACACTGCATTATTACATGCTCAGTATCCAAATCAAAAGTGGATTTGTTTGATGCCATTTTCATGACCGATACCGTGAAGGGTGTTAAGATTAATTTTGGAAGATTTTTTCATTTTTAACATTGCTGAAAACAAAACGTCTACGTCCGACATCTGTTGTGAAAGTGAGAATCTAGGGAATGATTCTACTGTCTTGAAGCTGAAAACGTGCGTTCCAATGCCTTAAAGAATCGGGCTCCAAAATATGTACACCAGCAAAACTTATGTTTAAAGAGAAGAACACGAATAAAACAATGTGCAATGACTTTGTCTTTGACTTTGACTTTTTCTCAATCAGTATAGACTACAGAGGAGCACTGTCCCAGCAGTGTGGCTACTAATGGAAAGGCAGCTCACAAGATTCAGTTCAGCCTTTCTGCTCAGACCGCCAACACAGTCAAGAGAGTCATCACATGTTCAGACTGTGACAAGCCACTGGTGCTTTATGATGGGACCAAACGGACCCAGTAGACCAGACTCGTCTTGACAGATTCATCCAGTTAGTTGACTACACTTGTGGAACTGAGCTTCAAGAAAAGCGATACCGAGAAGGGTCCACTCGAAAAAATGAGAGCATTGACAGTAAAGTTGATGCAAGGGTCAATCTGTTCTGCCAAACCCCTGTTGAAGCCCCCTATTTTAGCTGCAAATCTTTCCCAGATATTTGATTTTAATGTGGGATCAGTGATGGTTTGGTGTGTCAGGATGCGATGAGGGATAGCTATCCTATTTGTGGTCAATGTTCTACGAATCATAAACATGAAAGTAAAAGGAGACAAAGTGTGTGATGAGATGCTGTGGTAGTGTACCTGATTTATGTTTGATAGGATGTGTGAGGGTATTCAAAGACTGCTATTTACAAATTTAATAATCAGAATAAAGGCAGTTCAGATGATGTTTTTTTTTGCTTACTTTCTGAAGCTTAATTTCAGTATTCAGTGCTATTTCAAAGGATATTCAGGTTTGTAATACACTCACGTTACGAATTAAAGTATACACAAAAAAGACGATACAACTGGGGAACAAATAAAATGCCTGCTCCTCATCTGTTTTTTTAAACGAAAAATAGAAAAATACCTCCCTCAGTCCTTATTTTTGAAAAAAAATGTGCTCGAGAAACATTAATTATTTTCTGCAACCTTAACGATGTGTTTTACGTTATGGCCTTTCTAAATGGTGAAAGCAAACATGCGTCAAATCATCTGAGTTTGTAGGGATCTAATTATGCCAGCAAATGGAGGAATCTGCAAGTGATGCCAAATGTGTCAGTTGGTAACCAGCGAACACAATCCTTGTATTTTACGTCATGGATATTAACATTACATATTTATTGCCTCTATACATGATCGGCTAAATACATGTACATTAAACCCAGGGACATAAATTGTCACATAGGTACAGGTTGCAACATGCATAGGTGGGTTAACGCATTTGACAATACCATAATACGATACGATACTCGTGATATGAACGATGGTTTAACGTAATATGAACCTGTAAATGTGAGAAACTCCTTAATGCCATGTACACATTACACTTGCAGTTTGCCGTTACAGGCAATGAGCGTTATCGGATGGAAGTTACTTAGGTGTTCTTTATGCTAATAGATCGTGTGTTATGCTAACTGTTTCTTCCACGAACATAAATGTTTTTCATAACGTGAAACACAAGATTGATAACGTATTAAACAATCAAACCTACTTCCATCTTTATTAGATATTATACCATGGACGATGTTTAGGACAGTGATTCTTATTTCATAGAGTCTATGAATATACATTCTTGATTATAAATGAACATAATTTGTAAAGGTTACAGATTTAATTGAATAAACCACAATTATCAAATATATTTTTAAATTCATTAATTACATTTTTGGAACAGTATAACAAGAAATTAGGTTTGAAATGGAGGCTAGAATGCAGTTTACCGGGCGAAGCACCCTCTCTCTCTCTCTCTCTCTCTCTCACACACACACACACACACACACACACACACACACACACACATACCAAACACCAACCAAACAACAACTAAAAACAAAAAACAAACGCGCAAAAGAAAAGACACACCCTATGTCTATCAATAGATACCAGAGGCGGGTGTAAGCAAAAATATAGAGTGAGTAAACCCTCATATCGGCACTTAGGTAAGTTAAAGTAAGCTTTATAACTACCATGCATTTGATATGATTTTAAGATTTCAAATGAAATATCACTGGTGCCATTTCACGACACATATCGCAGGTCACCAGGAATGTGTCCATTTTATGGGGCTATTGCGTGGTGCACTTATACATCAATGTGTTGCGTTTAGGAGTGCTGATAAAGAGAAATGGTGGTGCATTCATCAGGTGTCTCTCTTTGAAAAGTTCGTTTGTGCTTATTCTTCCCATCCCACTTGAAAGTTCAGACTCCCCTACTTTTTATACCGTATACATACACTGTTTATGACCACTTATAAATATGTTTAAGTCCAATAGCTTCGTTTGTCGGTTAGTAAGCCTCACATAGATTACACAGAAGGTTGAAATGGTTTTAGGGCATTGATGACGTTCTAGTCCGTTTCCAGGATGAAGATCCGACGTGCTGAATACAACAGAACTTGCACTAGCGAATCAAGAACTGGAAAGTATGATTCGTTCACAAAATTTGTGAAACAAAAACTGTAATTATATCAGACTGTAAGATGAATTGTAATGGGAAGCACACTAAATGTAAAGATGCAAAGGATAGTATTTGAAGTAAGTACAATTTACGCTACAGTTTGCCTGTTGATGAAATGAAGGTGCAGTGATCAATATCTGGTGTGTCCTCCATGTTTGGCGGTACATACTGGAAACCATGACGTTTTTGTCACTCAGTGATAATTGCAGATCATTCTAGTGATTTGATCAACAGAAGGAACATTTCGTCAGCTGATAACTGACCAGTCAAATGCAGTCATCTAGTAAAATCAAATCAAATCGCCCGTCATTGTGTATTACCTCTGTGAAACACTCCTTAACGACAACGACCACTGAAAATACGATGTCTTGACACACCCTGAATTGCTTCTACGACGCCAACAACGTATCGAGGTTTTGTACTTGTTCTGTTTTTTGTTTTTCACATCAGAGATTTTCTGGCAAAAGAGCCTGACGCATTCTGTGATTTCTATGCTCACAAATTAACCTCCGACAGTCTCTTGCGTCTGCTATTGCAAGAGCTTGCTGTGAAAAGGTTTTAATTTTTTTACGTGATTCAAATATTCAATACTCTGAAATTCATGTACCCGCCCTATGTAATTTTTCATCTTATAAAAGACACTTGAGACCTGCAGGTTTCAGCGGATAGTTTGCTTGATGTGATTCAGCAAAACAAGTTTGGTTTATATTCACATATAAAGAAGTCTAGATGTACCGTTTTCGTGTGAATTGTCATTGTTGCTGTGCTAGTGACCTCATGCCCAAATTATGAATAAAATGTCCGAGACAATTAATTTTCAAGATTATTATTGTTTACAACATTATATGTTGGAATCTCATAATCTGTAACCTCATCTGGTAACTAATGATAAAAAACCTTCATAAGCATATTTACAATAATATAATGAGACTTTATTGTGGGTATATTTTTTTGAAAATGCAACTACTACAAATCCAGATCTTTTTGATGTAAACTTGAATCTACATATTAGAATAAGCTATCACCCCGTAAGGTACTGTTTGTGCCTTCTGCAGCTATCCGATGCATATTTTTGTTTCCAACCCTTTTCTGTGATAATCTAATTGTTTCGATAAAATGATAGGCCCACAATATCGACCTTAAAACCGTCACTGGCACATACTGACGCTAACAGAATATTTATGTTTATGGTGTTTTACTGCACGTGGTCGAGTGGCTCTAATTGAAACAGAATTTAAACCTACGCGACGCTTGTGATTTCGCTATACCCAGCTCACACAAAACGTATATAGAACGTTTACTATTAGTTTCTTAGGGAAATGTTTCATAAAAACGTTTTTATAATGTTTTTAAAACGTATTCTAAACGTTATTTTGAAAATTTATGAAAATATTATCAAAAAACAAAATCCAGACTTCTACACACCAACGTTTCAGAAACGTTATTGAAACACCGGTTAAGGTTTCTATAAAGTTTGAATGGAACCATATCTCAAGGTTATAAAGTCGTTATTGAAACATTCCGGGATTAACCTTTCCAGATAAGCATGTCTCTCTTCACTGCAGGGATGAAACTTGAAAAAAAATGTTTATGCATTTACACATTTATATAAATATTTGTGAGATATTAATCAACTGCAGTGAACATTTTGTCAAGTATGTCATGTGTTTCATTAAAACACTGATTTTGTATTATACTATTTACTACAGATCCAACATTTTATTGTAAACATGATCGCCCATTTACTGACGTGCTCCTAGATTCAGCCTTCTCGGCGTGGACAACTTGATATCTCTTGTACCGGTGTCAGCTCTGGAGAGCAGGAACTCCGTGCATTAAAATTTGGACTCTGTACATACCAGGTGGAACATATTATGCACATCTGACGAGCTTTCTAAATGGAGACACTTACATTCACATTGTTGTTCAGAAAACATCAATTTGCAAAGTCAACGTGATAAAACACCACTTACGTGTTTCAGTCAAATTCTATATCCTGCCTTTGTTTGTAACAGTACGTATTCCTGCCATGTTTCCTTGACACATATGTGATATAGATTCCCTGTGACATAACATTTTTGTGACGATAACATATATAAATTTATTTGTACTGTTAGAATGAGTGTTTTTGTTTACTAATTGAGTAATATATATCCAAACTATGTCATAATGTACTTGTGTTTGCAAATAACGCAATATGGAGTGAGGAGTATACCAATTAAATTGCAAACAAACGTGGACTACTAACTTGTAGACCAAAATGTAGACGTGTTTGCAAATATAGGAATTTTCCCTCTATTTCCTTTGCCCTGTATCAAACCTGCTGACACAGATTTGATCATGATCTTGCTAATCGCCTATGAACAGGAAATCTGGGAATTGCATTTGAGTCGGTGATCCCAGTTCGTTATTTTATAGCAAAAACAATACGTCACTTCCCTAACGACCAGACTATGATTCCTCACAACAAATGTCACCCCGTCATACGTAAATGTAACATGGCACTTTTGAACAAGAAATGAAGACGTGTTATGAAGAAGAACTTTAAATTAAAGTTTATCCTGATATTAAAAGGGAACTAATCAGTTATACTTGTGTCATCTGTAAGAAATGTACAATATATATTCCTGTAAAACTATTGCGAGTAGCAACTTTCTTGTGTTCTTTAAATGATGTCCGTAGTTTGGACAAGTATCATGCAATATCACCAGATGAAGGGGAATTGCTTTAATTGGTTGTTAATAAATTCCTATTGAATGTGATTAATGTTCTAGGTTGATTGTTCTGTTCATATTCTGAAGCTTTAGGTAAATACTGGTGGGAATTTGTAGTTTGACGACATAGAAACATTTCTTAGCAGTAAGTGTATCATCATCAAGAAAGAAGTGACAGCGAATATTTATAGATATTTGTTATGTGCTCGATGAGAAAGATGACTGACTATTTTCCATATGTATTGATGGAATAAAGTATTCTTTAAAACATATCATTGTTTTGTTTTTACTTTTATTAATTGATAACGGATAACATGAATAACAAATTTACTTACGTGTATGCACTTACTGGACGGGATTCAATACACTTACAGTTGGTAACTGACCTTGCAACAATATCAGAAGATGCCCATCGGTTCTGACACCTGATGGAATGTTTCTCGTACACGTTTTTTCAAACGTTTTTGAAGCGTAAAGTAAACCTCCACACAATTATGTTTTCACAACGTTTTAACAACGCCTCTCTGTTAGCTGTAGTCACTTTGAACATATGTATTTTGGCCTGTCTTCGTACACAAAGCGACCAATGCATCCTTATTTTCAAGGTTGTCAGCCACAGGGATAAATAGGTAAGGTGATAGGAGATGGCAGAGCCTACACCCTCGTTCGCGTGACATTTGTGGATTACAGAAAGATCTGCTAAATATCAACATCCCTTTTCGTAGAATGTAGAGACGGTATCCACATGTGTATGGAGTAGGGAGAAAAACGTGAAGGGGTGGGGTGCATTGAGCCATGTTCACTAGTCAGGTTGAAAGATCCCAAACTGTAACATTTTAATCTCGCTATATATTGCTCAGATTGTTGGTAGAGTTCTACATTTAGAATTAATCCACAGGTCCCATGAATTTCGACACGAAGTCCGTTGAGGGGTCATCCGATTTCTTTATCTGTGACATACGCACATTTCTCAGAAATGATATGCACGTAACAAGTACCATTTCGTAAAAGATCGGTCACTCAAGCCGTTTATTCCCGCTCAGCCCCTGTATGAAACATGCTACCCGGAAATATTTCTACTCACGACACGCTCTTAACCTGCAGTGGCGTTGTTTATATAGGAGAACACAATATGGCTTCTAAAATATCTTCGATTGTAAGTTGACACAGCAGCAGGTGTTCAGATGCAACTCGTGTGTGCAATGAAGTGAAGGAGCTAGCATAACCATTAACACCCATTCAAACCAGCCCAGGCAGTGAACTCATAACTAGACTTATTACGTGTCTACTGTAAGCGATTGTTTTGGCAACCTGCCCATTGTTGTCCTGTCCAGACTAGTGTAACCTCATGTGCGAAATCTGTATACTGACTGCTGTGATCAGATAGACTGTGTGGTTATATTGTCTGCTGTAGCGCCAAATACTGTAAAACTACTTTGACTGTTGTGGTTCAGTTGATTGTGTAACTATAGTGATTGCTGAGTCTACATGGACTACGTAGTTATAATGACTGCTACAGCCCTATAGTCTGTGAAGCTATATTGACTGCTATGGTCAAAAGGACTCTATTTAGTATTGACTCTTGTGGTCCTAAAGTCTGTGTAGTTATACTGACTGCTCATGCCCCAGAAACAACAGTTAAATGTCCCAGTGACTGCTATGGTCCCATGCATGTGACGCTATATTGACTCTTGTGCTTCCAGACACTGTGTTATATATTATCTGCTGATGTCCCCGAAGCTGTGTTATATGTTGACTGTTATGGTCCTAGGGACTGCGTTATGTATTGACTATAGTGGTCCCAGAGACTGTGTAGTGGTATTGATATTGGCTATTGTGATCCCAGACGCTTCCAATTCCAACACCGCTGACTCGAACCATCACGTACCGTACAGCCTCACCATATAAATGTCTATCTTTAAAACAGAGAAATTGTAATAAGAATTACAATGAATGACGATCAAGAACATTATTCAGATGATTTTGTCCTTATTTATTTCTGGGATTTTTTTACATCCAACCTACACATGTTCAGAATTTGGTGGCTACGTGAAATACATAAAACATGATGCGAGATATGTGGGTTGTGCTACACATTTTCATACAAGTTAATTTAAATTTCAGATACATAGTTCAATGACTATCAAATAGTCACTGACAGACCAATCTGAATTTGAAACGTCGGATACAATTGCAACGGTCTCATGTGTTTCATATTTAGATCCATGCATACATAAAGATTCAGAGTGACAAGAAAACCATCCACAAAGCTATATGACAAATGTGATTATTACTTCCTCATTTCAAGGTATTAGGAACTTAGATATTTACAGTGTACACGTAACTCTTGCCCATACTTGAATCTAAAAGTATAACGCAGTTTTGTTCAGAGCATAATTAACGGAAATGAGTTGGTTACTTCCTCTGTGCATGTACAGCCAAAGCTCTGACGTAAGTCGTGTCATGAATGCAGTTCATTTGTCGCTACCCTCAGGTATGTTGATAACTGCACTGACTAGTGTTTCTCAAACTTGACATCTCTCTGTCTGATGCTTCAGGCTAACCTGATCAATTTCTTGTAACAGTTTTTATTCACTTTATAAAACTATATCTGTAACTGTCGGTATATCTTAAGGTCTGTCACATGGTTGAAAATGGCGACAACAGACCCAAAATACAATGTAATGCAAGGACAGACGTAACTCGTGGCGAGATCGATATGATTCAGATTGGTGTCACTGGTGAAGTTGTGCATACATGGGGTTGTTTAGTCATCAAACTGCCATTAGGGATTGGTACTGAGAATTGTTTATGTTGACCCAAGGTGACTTATGGGGTGGATTGTTTCTTATCATGTATGCATTGTTCCGAGTGCAAACCTTTCCGTATTCGTTACATTCAGCGTTGTGGTATTTGGTGATCGAGGAATGCTGAGTTGAGATCCGTGTGCTGAAGTGCGCATGTATAATCAAATGCATAATCAGAACACAAAACTGCGTATAAAAATCAAAATGACAAAAATATTATTTACTAAGGGTTGAATGTTTGCTGATGCTGCTGCTGCTGCTGCTGCTGATTATGATGATGACGATGATGATGCTGCTGATGATGATGATGATGACGACGACGACGACGACGACGACGACGACGACGATGATGATGATGATGATGATGATGATGATGATGAGTATATATCGTGATGCTATGATACTATCATGTCACTGCCACTGTATTCTCATTTCAGGTTTTTGTAAAGACATATGCAGGAAAACATGACTGTAAGTTATATATTTCTAGGAACTGAAAATGTATTTATTAGAGATGTCGTTAAATATTCTGAATATGACAATCCTTTTGAATCGACTTAGTAGTACCGGAAAAAGAATAATATGTTTATTGATGAAGCAACGTCCCACCAGTCTCACTGGATCCAATCAAGAGGCAACTGGAGGCGAAGGGAATCCACACCAGGAAGATTTTCCTGGTATGTTTTTATCTTTCTTTTCTTAGTATCTGGTAAACGTTGGATGATGTAAGTCTGCATACATGCATTTCTCACAATCCTGTCGGTGGAAAACAGTAAACATGTATATTTCAGCCTACTTTGATATGTGAAAAAACACAGTTTAGAAATGCCTCGAAGAACACTTAAATTATTTCACAAGAACAAACACAGCAGAATATGTTACCCTGGTTTAACAACACAGCATTTTTAGTCTGAATTAACTGAATTTCATTCTAGCAAGTGATATGATAGACACTGGTACAAAATGAGAAAACCATCAGGCCATTTTAACATATAGTATATTAAAGTCAAATATGGAAGAGTACCAAACAGATAGTTTCTGATGTTGTCTTCTTTTTGCATTTGGGATTTGAAGAATGGTTCCAGGGAGTTCCTCATGACCGCCAACAACTGGTCGTTATTGACAAACTAATAGGGAGGATTGCACAGCACATCGGCGCTGAATGGCAGCTGATAGCTACAGAAATGAATATCCCCCCTAACATTTCACCTCGTTTCCACATGCAATACATTTTCGGTAAATACTTGATTAAAGTGTTACATTATAGGATTGATTTGATTTAAAACGAAGTGGCAACATAATATCTGATTTTAGTATCCCACTTTGTAGTCCATATTTGTGAGAAATACCTCAGCTAAGAGAACTTGGAATGTCGTCAATAGGAAAGGAGCCAGTGAGTTTAGTTTTACGCCGCACTCAGCAATATTCCAGTTATATGCCGGCGGTCTGTAAGCAGTGGAGTCTGCACCAGACAATCCAGTTATCAACAGCATGCGCGCTGATCTGCACAAGTGGGAGTCAATGTGCCTGATCACCCGATCCCGTTAGTCGCCTCTTAAGAGAAGCATAGCCGCCTATTGTGGCAAGCATGGGTTGCTGAAGACCTATTCTACCCCCGACCTTCATGGGTCGCCAAGAGAGAGTGGCATATTGACTCCGTTTGTGACAGGACATGCTGAGTTGTGGGAGAGGAAACTGGTGTCTAATGACAGCATGCGATCTATTTAGGCAAACGTTTCATATAATATGGTGTCTTAACTTACCATACTTGAGTTTGGATATTACAGTATGGTTAATGGTGTATGATACGTTATGGCCTTTCTATATGGAGAAAACAAACATGTGTCGAATCATATGAGTTGGTAAGGAGCTAATTATGTCATGCCAAATGTGTCAGTTGGTAACCAGCAAACATCGTCATTGTATATTACGTCGTGCATATTGACGTTACATATTAATTGCCTCTATACATGGTCGGCATGTATGCATGATATACATGACTGTACATTAAACCTAGGGAGATAAATTGTCAAGTATGTATAGTTTGCAACATGCATGGGTGCGTTAGCGCACTTGACAATACGATACTCGTGATATGAACGATGGTTTAACGTAATATGAACCTGTACATGTGAGAAACCCCTTAATGCCATGTACACATTACACGTGCTGTTTGCCGTTACAGGCAATGAACGTTATCGCATGGAAGTTACTTATGTGTTCTTTATGCTAAAAGATCGTGTGTAATGCCAAATGTTTCTTCCACGAACATAAATGTTTTTCATAACGTGAAACACAAGATTGATAACGTAAAAAAATCAAACCTACTTACATCTTTATTAGATATTATTCCATGGACGATGTTTAGGACAAGTGATTCTTATTTCATAGAGTATATGAATATACATTCTTGATTATAAATGAACATAATTTGTAAAGGTTACAGATTTAATTGAATAAACCACAATTATCAAATATATTTAAACTTCATAAATTATATAACAAGAAATTAGGTTTGAATTTGGGGCTAGAATGCAGTTTACCGGGCGAAGCACCCTTTACGATCCTTAGGGTTAGGGTTTGGGGTTAGGGGTTAGGTTTAGGCATCCTTTATGATCATTAGGGTTTGGGGTTAGGTTCGGAAGGCTACAGAATCTGAAAAAGTGCGCTCGGTAAAGTGCAGTACTCCCCAACTGGACATTAAAAAATCATGAACGTAGTTTAGAAATACGTGACCATTTCACCATGCAACCTCTTCCTCAAACTTTCGATTGAGAATGCACTTACATTGAGAATGAGTCAACACACACGCCCGCGCGCACACACACACGCATGCACATACAAACAAACAAACAAAACAAAACACGCAATACACACACACACACACACACACACACACACACACACACACACACACACACACACACACACACACACACACACACACACACATATCCCTTCATCCCCTTGTACAGCCACGACCGATGAGGCAAAGGTAATCATTTAGTTGGTATTAATCGGCAAGGGAACAGAACACCAGGTTGTCTCCCTTCAATAGTATTCTGGTGTTGTACGGGGTAACAACATTCGGGCACGTCGTATTGTGACTGATCGTCGTACAGCACGGCATGCATATACTTCCCTCCACTCTTTCTCCCTCTTGCAGTGTATAGGTACACTAACAAACACCCGTTTCATGTCACGTGACTACCGTTTTCTCACTCACAAGATGCTCACTACTTCAAGTGGACTTATCAACAAGAAAAAAAAAAGATAAAAGAAAATAAAAAATCCTTACCGCAGTGACGAGTGACATTCTTGATGTAGTAAAGTGCGTGCATTGTGGTGACCCCTGTCATAATTATAATATTCACATACCTGAATGGACTTAAAGGACACGAATGACTTAGTGTCATAAAGCGTCGGTATACATGTATTTTACAGACATGTATTTGTCTGGGTTTGAATCCCAGATTTGTGTCTCTAAATTATGATTCTTCCACCCTCAACTCCATATCCCTGTACCCTGTTCACAGTATGACTTCACATACAGGCGTACATACACCACAGACGGGAACTTGCACATGTGATGGCATACTATCTATATTGTTTTGGGGTAGTCTAGTGGTTAAAGCTTTCACTCGTCACCCCGAAGTAACGGGTTCGCTTCCCCACACGGGTAATCAGGTACAATGCGTCCCCCACCCACCCCAACATACCCTCGTGATTATGCTGAAGACTGCCAAAAAACCATACTCAGTCACTCGCTGTTCCTGTCCACCTACCACGACGTTATTTCCTTTTATGGCACCCACATTGGAAAAAAACTTCTTTATTTAGTAACACAATGGAAATACCCCAAGTCTGCAATCATACAATCGTATGATATGATTTTGAGACTTTGAATGAAACATAACGGGTGCCATTACGACACTTTTATCGAAAGTCACCAGGAATGTGACCATTTTGTGCACGTACATACAATGTGCTGTATTTAGGGGTGGTGATAAAGAGAAATGGTGGTGCGTTCATCAGGCGTCTGTCTTTGAAAAGTTCGTTTGTGCTTATTCTTCCCATCCCACTTGAATGTTCAGGCTCCCCTACTTTTTTTATAGCGTATACATACACTGTTTATTACCACTTGTAAATATGTTTAAGTCCAATAGCTTCGTTTGTCGGTGTGTAAGCCTCACATAGAATACACAGAAGGTTGAAATGGTTTTAAGACACTGACGACGTTCTAGTCCGTTTCCAGGATGAAAATCCGACGTGTTGAATGCAACAGAACTTGCACTAGCGAATCAAGAACTGGAAAATATGATTCGTTCACATATTTTGTGAAACAAAAACTGTAATTATATCAGACTGTAACATGAATTGTAATCGGAAACACACTATATGTAAAGATGTAATGGGTGGTATTTGAAGTAAGTACATTTTTTGCTACAGTTTGCCTGTGTACATACAAATGAAATCAGTGGAGTACTTTTTTGAAATTCATGAAACATTCATGTAACCACTGGCTTCGGACAGAAAAAATGGGAACTGATGAAATGAAGGTGCAATGATCAATATCTGGTGTGTCCACCATGTTGGGCGGTACATACTGGAAACCATGACGTTTTTGGCACTCAGTGATAATTGCCCATCATTCTAGCGATTTCATCAACAGAAGGAAAATTTCGTCAGCTGTTAACTGACCAGTCAAATGCAGTCATCTAGTAAACCAAACCGCCCGTCATTGCGTATTACCTCCGTAAAACACCCCATTACGACCACGGGCAAGACTGGGAATTAAACGTCCTGACACACCCTTAAATGCTGTTACGTCGTTAATAACGTTTTCTGCCATCTGTGAATCATAAACCTCTGTTTGTATATAATCATAGAATAATGCAATCGGCGCTTTCTGAGTAGGGTATCAGTGGGTGTTACACTGGGGCATGGAAACTGAATTGGCTGGCACTACAACAGCCTCCACGACTGGCCTCACGTACAAACGCACTCACACACGTGAATGCAAGCCACAGTTGAAGCGCAAGGAATTACAGACGCCACGTCTGCGAGATCGTCGTTTAACTCGAATTTTGTGACACGTTTGCAAGATGGACACCTGTGTACAACACGAACTACCAATTATATGTCTTTATCATTGCTCGACATCAAATATTTCTCAGTATAGTCTTTGTTTTGTGCATTTTCTTGGTTTCCAAGTTGAAATGATTGGTGTTTGATCTAGTTCTGTGCGTAGGAAGTTAAATGATAAGGGAGTGCCTGTTGCTTGATGGAAGTTGGAAGGTATCGTGCAGTTATTGTAGGCTGAAGTTGAAATCCGAATTTCAGCCCGTGACATGCATGTTTAGACTGTGAATTTCCTGTCGTTATCGATGTACACACACGTTGTACATGTATCGTGTTAATCATTTCAGTGGGTGTTCTGATGATATTGAATAATATCATACAAACTGTAAATTCGTCATGGGGATAACACAACATTCAGTGCGAAGGTGCAGTGAATGTCGGATTATACAGCTTCCACTGTTCTTGAGGGGTGGTGGGGTATAGCCTAGTGGCAATAGTGTTCGCTCGTCTCGCCGAAGATCCGGGTTCGCTTCTCTATATGGATGCAGTGCGCGAAGGCCATTTCTGGTGACCTCCCGCCGTGACATTCCTGAAATACTGCTAAAAGCGACGTAAAACCGCTTACTCACTCACTCCACTGCACTTATCATTCGATCACTCAGTGACTATGTGTTGTATATGATATGTATAACGATGCGTTCGTTCTGACGTCTGTATACACGATCATCGGCTTGGTTCATCTGGAAACGGCTCTCGTCACTAAACAGGACTGCTGCCTAAGCCAGAGAACGACGTCGATATTGCAGCGTTAACGTCATGCCCCGGAATGGTCTGTAGGCCCTGATACCGAATCGTCAGAGTCGTCTGGATACAGTCCTTCTACTGACTGCATGGTCAAGGCTGGTTGCTGCTGATGACGTCAGAGTCAGGAATCTGTTGCGCAAGTGAAGCACCCGTAAGTGGTGGTCTTCCCGAGGGGTGGTGACGGGTGGTCTTCCTATCCTCGGCCTGTCTGCAGTCCGACCGGTTGTTCGGGAGCGTGTCATCAGTCTAGTGATCGTTTTCTTGCAGCAACCCATGACTCTGGCTACATGACTATGCGATGCACCCAGCTGCCGCATCCCAATAGCTCGTTCTCTGTGTTCTACTGTTAGTCGAGGCATGTTCTTCGTGTCCAACGTAGGGAAGTGATGAATTCGAACAGCCGAGCATCATTTTTATACTGTCATTTCATACTGGTATGTTACTGCAGAAACATGTAAAAAACATGAATAAAGCGATTTTCACGCTTACAACATGGTCCACGTGAGTTTCCTTTCGGTGTGACGTGCGCATGCGTTCGGGGAATGTGTTCCTATTGATTTTCCGTTATAACGGCAAAATAAGCAAAAATATTTCAATTTTTACTTCGGGGACGTTTCTTTTGCCCGTCAGTTTATATGAACTGCATATGAATATCAACATCCACAAGTGATATTGTCTCAGAAATCCATGTTACCTTGTTCTTTTGACATTTTGCAAAAGAAAAAATACTAATTAGCAAAATATCTAACTGTAAATATGCAAGTAATTTGATAATTATCACATTTTGTCTAAACCCTTTAGTTTTGAAGTTTTTTCTGGACATGACTCAACTCGGATACACAGTAGATGCTCTCAGTGGCCGACTTGAGATGACTCGTAAGATTTTCTGCCGAAAGTACCTAACACATTCTGTGATGTCTATGCTCACAAATTAACCTCCGATAGTCTCGCGTGTCTACTACTGTTGGCTGTCAAAAGCTTTTAATATTTTATGTGATTGTGGCCAATGCTCTGAAATTCATGTTCCCGGCCAACGTAATGTTTATACATTTTTATTTCTCGATGTCTCCAGGCTATACGTGAAGAAAATAGGTTTCCCTAGACGAGTGTGATGTATCTTGATCGGAATATCTTAAGACAGGTTATTGTCCGAGAAAATATTGGTTCTCGAACTGCCATAAAAATTACAATCATTTTGGGTTACCACAAACACAACATAGCACGGGACGGATGCACAATGAACTGTTATACTTGCATCTCATCTCACCATTTACCCATTATTGGTCCACAACTCAATTATCGACCCAAACATTCATTACCTTCCCCAAACATTCAATACCGGCCCAAACACCAATCACCGCCCCAAACACTTATTACTAGCCCACACACGCAACACCGGCCAAAATACCTATTACTGGACTAAACACACATTACCGGCCCAAACACTCATTACCGGCCCAAACACCAATACCACCCGAAACATTTATTACCGGCTCAAACAAATATTACCAACCCAAACCCTCAATACCGGCCCAAAGACCAATTACTGGCCCAAACATTCATTACAGGCCCAAAGACCAATCACCTCTCCAAACGCTTATTACCAGCTCACACAACAATTACCAACACAAACCCTCAGTGCCGGCCCAAACACCAAATTTCAGGTATATGGTTCAAACAAGTAATTCCTTTTCACTGATTTATCCGCCTCACTTTGCAATGCTGGAAACAACTGCGACGGTCTCATGTTTTTTATATTTTGATCCATGCTAAAGTGACAAGAAATAAAACTCTTCTCCATAAGCCAGTGGGACTATAATTATAATTATTTTCTTATCATTATAAGAAGTTATTGGGAAAATAGAAATTAACACATTCTATATGCGTAAATGTTGCAAAACTTTGAATTTAAAAGTATGTATTTGAAGGAGTTAGTTACTTCCATTGCGCATGTACAGGTCATGCTATGACGTAAATAGCGTCATAAGTGCAGTTCATTTGCATATGTAAGAGTAGAAACGAAAATTGTTCCTTCTGGTTCAAGTAAGTATGTATGAAACATATACATATATGTACATATTAGTATTTCTCAAACTTAACAACTCGTCTCTGTCTGATGTATCAAACTAACCTTACCTTTCTGCAGTCAGTGTTTACACACGGCAACTTTCAGTTTGTCCTCATGCTTGGTGAAAAATGGCGACCACAGACCCACAAGACAGATGTAATGTAAAGACGTAACTCGTAACGAGGTTTGATTCAGATTGTTGTTACTGGTGATGTTGTGGACACATCGGGTTATTCAGTAATCAAAGTCGAAGTAGTGCCATGGAGGATTCATGTAAAGAATGGCTGATGTGACGAGGTTAAGATGGACTCAGGTGACTTATGGGGTGGATTGTTTCATGTCTCGTGTATAGACGAGACATGGGTACGAACCTTTCAGTCTTCGTTACGTTGAACTCTGGCATTTGTGTGTGTGTGTGTGTGTGCGCGCGCGCGCGCGTGCGCGTGTGTGTTTGTGTGTTTGTGTGTGTGTAAATGGGTATGTGTGTGTTTGCATATATGTATATGTCAGTGTGTGTTTGCCTTTGTGTGTGATGTGTGTTTGTCTCTGTGTTAACCTGTATCTGTGTGCTGTATTACTTTACTTTATATTTGTATAGTGCCAATACATGTATCCACCCGAGCTCAACTGATCACAGTTGCGTTCTATTTCTCTCGATCATAGGATGTCAATCTCCAAGGCACATCTTATTTTTCAATATCAATCCCAATGGATCATGCACCGTTAATGTTAATGTTAATGTAAATGACACAAAGTCACAGTACTTTCTCCATGTTTACTACACGTTGCTGTAACCACAATAAGGTGTTTTCATGTATACATGTGGCATCTATCTGGCCATTTACCAACGTACTCGTGGGTGCATACGGCGAAATGTGACCTTACAAGAAATGCATCTTGGCTGGAATGTTTCCAAGTGTCACAGTGAAATGATGGTTTGGATAATGATAATACAACAACTGTATGATGATTTCAGATTTCTAATCAGGAGGCAACTGGAGGCGAAGACAGGCCAGATATGGAAGACTTACCTGGTATGTTTTTATCTTTCTCAAGTAAACAAGCTTAGTATCTGGTAAACTATCAGCATGCGTAAATATCTCACAATCTTGTGTGTGGAAAGCACTAAACATGTTTATTTCAGCCTACTTTGATATATGAAAAAAAAAACAATTTAGAAATGTCTCGAAGAGCACTTAAAATATTTCACAAGAACAAACATAGCCGAATATTTTACCCTTGTTTCAACATGTAACATTTTTAGCCTGAATTAACTGAATTTCATCCTAGCAAATATTAGGATAGACAGTAGTACCAAACCATCAGGCCATTTTAACATATAGTATATTAAAATCAAGTATGGGAGAGTACCAAACAGATAGTTTCTGATGTCTTCTTTTTGCATTTGGGATTGAAGAATGGTTCCAGGGAGTTCCTCATGACCGCCAACAACTGGTCGTTACTGACAGACTTATAGGGAGGATTGCACGGCACGTCGGCGCTGAATGGCAGCTGATAGCTACAGAAATGAATATCCCCCAACCCAGGCGAGAAGCTATAATTACAAAACACCCAGGGTCTACCCCGCTTCAAGTTGTTGAAGCATTGACTTTGTGGATGCAGAGAGCCTCACATCAAGCAACCATTGCATCATTAATGAAAATCTTGTGGAAGTGCAACAATAGGTGCACCATTAACTGGGAAGGTATTGAAGCTGAGGTGATGACGTGGGATTGGTGAGTCTCTTGGACTATGAAACCTGACAGAGGATTACAGGTTCTTTCTTCTGAAGATAAGGCGTCAAAGACACGTTGTAAATTGACCTTCTTTTTCATATTTTATTTACTTAAAACCAAAAGCGAATAAAACCTTTGAAACCATAAAATATTTCAACTGTGTGAGCTTTTGTACACTATATGTTCAACCTATGTGCGTGTGTACATACATTTCCACACACTCACGCTCGGACGCACCCTCGTGTCACCTAGAAGGAGTGGTATATCGACTACATTTGTGACAGGACATGCTGACTTGTGGGAGAGAAAACTCGTGTCTAATGACAGCATGCGATGTACTTAAACAACTTGTAAGAAGTCATACTGCTAAGCATTTTCTTGATTTTCACTAAAACGAAATGCGGCTGTTTTCAGTTGCAGTGAACATCTGTATTATCGCGTAGTAAGTTTATTTAATTTTTCAATAAAAGAAACCAAAGTGTTTCATATAATATGGTGTCTTAACTTACCATACTTGAGTTTGGATATAACAGTATGGTTACTGATGTATGATACGTTATGGCCTTTCTACATGGAGAAAACAAACATGCGTCACAACATATGAGTTGGTCGGGATCTAATTGTGACAACAAATTGAGGAATCTGCAAAGTCATGCTAGATGTGTCAGTTGGTTACCGACCAACATCGTCATTGTTTTTTACATCATGTATATTAACGTTACATATTTACTGCTTCCTTACATGTTCGGCATGTATACATGTACATTAAACCCAGGGAGATAAATTGTCAGATACGTACAGGTTGCAACATGCATTCCTCAATCCTTATTTTTGAAAAACATGTTCCCGAGAAACATTTATTTTTTATGCAGCCTTAACGATGTGTTTTACGTTATGGCCTTTCTAAATGGTGAAAGCAAACATGCGTCAAATCATCTGAGTTGGTAGGGATCTAATTGTGACAGCAAATGGAGGAATCTGCAAGTCATGCCATATGTGTCAGTTGGTTACCAACAAACATCGTCATTGCATTTTACGTCATGTATATTACGTTGCATGTTTATTGCCTCCTTACATACTTGGTTGTATATACATGTACATGAAACCCAGGGACATAAATTGCCAAATAGGTACAGGTTGCAACATGCATAGGTGGGTTAGCGCATTTGACAATACCATAATACGATACGATACTCGTGATATGAACGATGGTTTAACGTAATATGAACCTGTAAATGTGAGAAACCCCTTAATGCCATGTACACATTACACTTGCAGTTTACCGTTACAGACAATGAGCGTTATCGGATAGAAGTTACTTAGGTGTTCTTTATGCTAATAGATCGTGTGTTATGCCAACTGTTTCTTCCACGAACATAAATGTTTTTCATAACTTAAAACACAAGATTGATAGCGTAATAAACAATCAAACCTACTTACATCTTTATTAGATATTATTCCATGGACGATGTTCAGGACAGTGATTCTTATTTCACAGAGTATATGAATATACATTCTTGATTATAAATGAACACAATTTGTAAAGGTTACAGATTTAATTGAATAAACCACAATTATCAAATATATTTAAAATTCTTTAATTACATTTTTGGATCAGGATAGTAAGAAATTAGGTTTGAATTGGGGGCTAGAATGCAGCTTACCAGGAGTAGAACCCTTAACGATCCTTAGGGTTAGGGTTCGGTGTTAGGGGTTTGGTTTAGGCACATTTGCGATCATTAGGGTTTTGGGGGTTAGGGTCAGAGAGCTAATTGATCTGAAAAAGTGCGCCCGGTAAAGTGCATCACTCCCGAATTGGATGTTATAAGGTCATGAACGCAGTTTACAAATACGTGACGATTTCACCATGCAACCTCTTCCTCAAACTTTCGATTGAGAACGCACTTACACTGAGAATGAGTCTCTCTGTCTCTGCCTCTCTCTCTCTCTCTCTCTCACACACACACACACGCACGCACGCACGCACGCACGCACTCACACACACACACAAACAACAACAAAAATCCCCAAAACAAACACGAAAAAGACACACACACACATCCATTCATCAATTTGTACAGCCACAACCGATGAGGGAAAAGTAATCACTTTGTTGGTTTTAATCGGCAAGGGAACAGAAGACTGGGTTGTCTCCCTTCAATAGTGTTTGGGCACGTCGTATTGTGACTGATCGTCAGGCAGCAAAGCATGCATATGCTTCCCTCTCTCTCTCCCTCTCGCAGTGTGCAGGTACACTCACATACGCTCGTGTCATGTCACGTGACTACCGTGTTGTCGCTCCACTACTTCAAGCGGACTTATCACAAATATGACATATGTTGCATTTGACCACTTCCTAAATGGCATCGTGTAATCTTATCACAAATAGACTTTACCGGACTTACGAGAGGTCGATTGCTGTTTATTTAATGATGATGATCGCATACTATCGATTTTGCTTTGAGGCAACTGTGGTGGTTAAGGCTTTCACTCGTCACCCCGAAGTACCGGGTTCGCCCCACCACACGGGTAATCAGGTACAATGCGTTCCCCACCCACCCTCACATACCCTCGTGATTATGCTGAACACCACCAGAAAAACATACTCAATCAATCACTGCTTCTGTCCACCTACCACGACGTTATTTCCTTTTATGGCACCCACATTGGAAAAACCCTTCTTTATTTAGTAACACAATGGAAATACCCTACGTCTATCTATAGATACCAAAGGCGTGTGTATGCATAACTATCTCAACATTGCGAGAGTGAGTAAACCCTCACATCGGCACTTAGGTAAGTCAAACTATCATACAACCATATGATATGATTTTAAAACTTCGAATGAAATAACAGTGGTGCCATTTCACGACACATATCAAAAGTCACCAGGAATGTGACCATTTTGTGCACGTACATACAATTCGCTGTGGTTAGGGGTGGTGATAAAGAAAAATGGTAGTGCGTTCATCAGGCGTCTGTCTTTGAAAAGTTCGTTTGCGCTTATTCTTCCCATCCCACTTGAAAGTTCAGACTGCCCGGGCCCTACTTTTTTATAGCGTATACATACACTGTTTATGACCACTTATAGATATGTTTAAGTCCAATAGCTTCATTTGTCGGTTAGTAAGCCTCACATAGATTACACAGAAGGTTGAAATGGTTTTAGGGCATTGATGACGTTCTAGTCCGTTTCCAGGATGAAGATCCGACATGCTGAATACAACAGAACTTGCACTAGCGAATCAAGAACTGGAGAGTATGATTCGTTCACAAAGTTCATGAATCAAAAATTGTAACTATAAGACTATAAGATGAATTGTTATCAGAAACACACTAAATGTAAAGATGCAATGGATGGTATTTGAACTAAGTAAATACTACTTTTGTCGGCAGCATGTACAGTCAGTTGATGCATGTATGTATAAAATAGCAACCATCCAAGGCAAGCTGAATACATTTATTTTATTTTGAACCAAATTCACAAAAATGCTTTGATGAACCTGAAGTTTAATACACGAACAGTAGTTGGTTAAATAGCGTTGTTCTAAATACACATGTGAAAGGATTCACAAAAAGAGGTTTTCAATAACGCTTTTGTGAGTCAGTTTACTAAGACTTGTTCAAGATTCACTACAAAATCTCATTCATTGTAAACTCTCACAGTTCCACGTATGAATGCTCGACACACGTGACATTTGCGCAAAGCTGGTGCACAGTCGATGCACGTGACTAGGTGGGCACAAGGTAGAAACAGGACACAACTGGTCTTCTCCAGACAGACTTTGCAGAGGTGTTCATATTGAAGCCTTGTGGTCTCCTGAACATGGTGATGCTGGGAGTTTGACAGTGGACTCACCGACTCCTGGGCTGGGGAAAATACAACATACTCACGTGTCATGTATAACATTATGACTAAGTCAGTATTTCTACATAGCTGTTGAAAATTTAATAAACGAGGTTTGTAACAAGATGCTAGAGGCTAAACAATGTTCGTTTATGTTATGTTCTGAATTGTTTTCTTAACTGTATACTCATTAAACCAACCTGTAATTACCTTGACTGCATGTATAACTATTATGTAGTCATATATACACCGTATACACACCACTTGGTGAGAAAAACGGATGTGTATACAGCATGTGTCTTTATGATGCAGTTATTCCTCATCATAGGTAACAAGAATATGAAACTGCAAAGGGGTCTGCTCTTTATATCAGCTTAATTACCTTGCATTATGCAAAAATTCATCAGTATTGGCACTTTATCAGTGGAGATAAATCAAATGTCACAAAACCAAATCTCGATAAATAATGTAAACTAAGCTGTTCTGTTTTAGTAAAACAGTGATCAGCTCCCAGCATCACTGGATGAAGAGATAACTATTCTTGTTGTGTATGTGTATACAGATTTTATTATTGTTATCATTGATGTATCTATCATGTACAGAGCGTTTGGGTAGCCCAGTGGTTAAGGCGTTCGCTCTTCAAGCCGGATGTCATGGGTTCGTTTCCCCACAGGGGCAATGTGTGAAGATTATTTTTGTTGTCCCTCGCCGTGATATTGTTTGAATATTGCTAAACGCGGCATAAAAGTAAATTCACTCAATTACTATCATGTACTATTGGTTCAACTTGTGTAAACATCATGCACATCGCGACCGTCAACAACGGCATATAAAGCACTTACCGAACACGCTCTGTTCTGACATAGTCACCCTCCTTGCAATGGTCGTATCTGATATTAAAGTCGGGACTGTCTCACAACACACAGGAGACCAATGAATACACCGACTTATGTCCCGTCTTTATTCTCAAAACACGGCATGGGAAACCCCACTATAAATAGAAATGACGTTATAATTAGAACAGCGAATGCAAAGCAGTATTCCGATTTGCCCAACTACCCATGGTGTAACAAACAGCCCTGGCAGGATATATCGACATTGCATCGTTTGGGATGGGATGGTATGGTGTCAGTTTGCGTGTAGGTCCCGTGGATGTGTCCGATGTGGGTCTGGTGACTATATTTGGTGTTTTTCTAGCTAAGATGCATCTCGTCTTTGGTGACAGTACATAACTGATTGCTTCGGGGTAATGATGAGGGGGTGTCACCAATGGTAATCTGAGGAGACAGGTCTGCAGTTTTGCGCCTATGCACTTTTGGGGGCAGCACTTTTGGTAACATATATGGTGCTTTTTCCATTTTCGGATCGGATGGGTGGGTATGGTGCACATAAATCATGAAATGTTCAATATAAGGTATATTTTGTATATCAGTACATATTGTCAACGGTCATGTGTGTAACAAAACTCTTCTGTTGAGAGTATATATCCCACTATGAAAATTGTCAGTCATATTGAAATTCACTACTACTAGTCAAGGTTGTGCATCAAGCTGCATAAACATTTGCTTTATTAATCCACACTGGCTCGGGAAAGTTAGCCACATAAAGAATTTGGGAGGGATTACGTCATTCCAGGAAGTACAATGTTATATTGCAATAACGTTTTCAAGAAACATCAGAAAACACAGACATCTCGGTGTCATTTCTGTAAGTTTGAACACAGGAATGTACAAAATAGCATTAAATTTTAAGAAGCATTTACGAACGTCGTATCATCGGGACAAACCTCTAAAAGATTCTATACATCCTTCATCAAAATGCAATTTATTGACTAATACATAGGAATGTGCAAAGGAACATTTAGGAGTGTCGTATCATCAGGACAAACCTCTAAAATATTCTACACGTCTATCACAATACCATTTGATTACTAATGCATAGGAAAGTGCAAAGAAGCATTTATGAATGTCGTATTATCAGGACAAACCTCTAAAATATTCTATACATCCTTCACAATGCATATTATTGACCAATACATAGGAATCTACAAAGTAGTATTAAATTTTAAGAAGCATTTAGGAATGCCATATTATCAGGACAAACCTTTACAATATTCTGTACATCCTCCCCAGTGCAATTTGTTGACTAATACATAAATGCAGTGAAATAATGTGGTAACGTGTTACAGTACGCCAAATTTACACACAAAGATTGAAATACAGCGGATGAATATACCCCGTTACCAAGAACCTTTGGAACACTGGAGGTAATATGGAGACCGTGGTTATTAACAGTTACTGTTGCAAAACATGGTGGGAAATGATGAACGCTGTTATTTCAGGAATCAAATTATTCTGCCAGTCAAGAGCAAGTACCCCAATAAATGCCACCTCGGTAAATATGTAATCGTTAAAAAATAATATTATATTTCGTGGAGATGTACATTAATCGTTGCCTCCGCCCTGACGTTGAGTTTGGCTCTTTGCTGTTTACGGTACATATTGTATCGGTTATATTTAGGGGAATCCCCTAACCATAAATATTTGAACCTGTGAATTACCCATTGTCTATTTTGAGAGCATTACGAATGGTATATAATGGCGAGGGACACAACCAAGAGTTGTACACCATTCACGTACATCGATAGAAATCAAGGTACTTTCGACGTAAGTGAAGGTAAATATCTTTTCGCATTCTTGGACATTACACGTATCTACATATTTGTGTACACGAGAACATTCGCCGTATAAAGAAGCCGCCAGTTACGGGCAACAGGCGCTAGTAAAACGCCGATTGGGAAATAATCTTATCTGGCCGAGGCAATGATATGTACAATCAGCCTATAATGTAATACAGTATCTAGGGACTAAGAAATCCGTTTGTAAATTAATGCATCCTGATTTGTGACTGTTTGTCGTCTGCAATCATAATCTAGCTGTCAAAGATAATCGCATCGACTGATTAAACCAAAGAAAGATTAGTTGCGAGTATGCCTTGAACGTATATGTTTAATCGTAGAATATAATCAAAGCCTGGTCATAATCTGAGCTGGGTCATCGGACCACATTGAACTAAATGTCTTGCATTGGCGGAGCCAGTGTGTGTGTGTGTGTGTGTGTGTGTGTGTGTGTGTGTGTGTGTGTGTCTGTCTGTCTGTCTGTCTGTGTGTGTATGTGTGTCTGTCTGTCTGTGTGTCTGTGTGTCTCTCTGTGTGTGTAGGAGGGATGTCATGAAATCAAACCCCACACCCAACTGAAAGACGGTGGCGTGAAAAACTTAGGGTTAGGGTGATCGTCCGATGTCATTATCATTCGTGCCCCCTAGCGGGTTTCAGATAACACAACATCGGCTGATCTGTAACAGTATCAATTCCCAATCACATATTAAGTGAAAAATAATTCTAAAACCATTTCTCAGTGCTAATTCATATCAACCAAAATATTGTCACAAGCAGACCCTGGACATGTACTATGCAATTCTACATCCCTTTTATTGCGTTTTTATATAATCTAAATATCCAATGCCTCTGGTGTGGATATATCTGTGGTTTGTAAGCTTCGACTTTATTGAAAGTTTGGCGTGAGCGTGCTGACTGAAATAAACATGACGCTTTACCGCAGTCACTATGGTTCGATAAACAACGTTTGTGCAACAGATCAATAAATAATTGTTGGAGTGGTTTTCCTTTCATTTTTTGCACTTATCACTGTTTCCGCGATAGAATAATCGCCCGCCAACCGAGAGCGTAACAGGCGATTGAATATGAAAGGGCGTGGGCGTGACTTGGTAGATAGCGTGTTACCGATCCGCTGAAAGGTTGAAATCAACATCGGTCACGTGATTTTCTGGATTTGAGTAGATACAGACCGCCGTCAGTGAGCTGAGATAGCTGAGCGCAGCGTAACAGAGCAACAAAATTAAACAGTGGGACAGATCGAAATCTTGTAGAAAACTTATATTGATATTGTGGACATAGTTAATAACAAGACAATCATAGTGACCTCTCGCATTGTCAACATACTCAGTAACAAAAGAGTAAACCTAATTTGAAACCCAAAGATGTCCTTAAACTACTCGGAGAGGAGTTCGGGCATTTGCCTGTTGGTATAATCATCCAGTGAAAAGATGTACCCCACACAGTACTTGAACAACTTGAACAGTATTTCTAAATACATGTTTTTTCTTGCTCAGACACATAACGTCCTTGTATAATAAACGTCCAACATCCAGTTGGCTATCTGAGTTTCGTCTCTTCAGCGTGGAATACTGAACAGCTTATACTAACTCGGGTGGCTTACTGCTCCTTGGTGACGAGACCAGGTATTTTGATACACAAAGAACTTAATTAATTACCCCTGTATCTTGCAACGAATTTTCAACAGGTACATAAAATACCTCTCGGTGACCACGATGGAAAAGTCTGAATTTGTCTGATCCGTATGTTCCTTTGACTCATAAAGAGTCAAACTGATTGGAATCCATGTGAATTTTATGATGAAAATTGCTTATTTTAAACAAAAAGAAAAGAAACAAAAATAACAAACCCCATGAATTTTATGATGAAAATTGCTCATTTTAAACAAAAAGAAAAGAAAAATAAAAAAAAAACCCTCACAAACAAACAAACAAACAAACAAAAACAACAAAAGAAACCGAAAAAATGTAAAAAATAAATAACACGATTTTCATTCACCCTCCATGTGACTGTATGACAGCCAGCACTCCCCTCCTCCTACCCCTGCCAGCCTCCGGATTCTCTGAGAGGACAGTCTACATCATTCTTGGTGTAAAGCAGCTAGGTCAGGTTCTCAACAGGGGGATCCCGTGGCTGCACACGACGAGCTGTCATATCCCAGATGTCCTTCAAAGGGTTAAGATCACGGATCATTCAATCTTGACATGTGTCATGGAGTTCATTACTAAACTCTTTGTGTGTATCTCAGAAAGATGTCACCAAGATTTCACACAGGGAATCAAGACACGACCAGTTTCAAAGTAGATGTATGTGTTTTGCCATTACTTTTAATATTTTATGAAATACGAACCATAGAATACGAGCAGCACATTGAATAACAAAATCGGAACAAACACCCAACAAATATAGATCAACAGTACTTGTTACAAATGTAAATATTAAACAACGTTGTCAGTAAATAACTGGTTTTGAATATCAGACGAAACTAAAACCACCTTGGTGTAAATGACAAGACAACTAGGAAAATTATATGTATAGATAAATCAAATACACTAAATCGTTAGGCGTTATATGTTCTCACAGTTCCACGTATATGTGCTCTACATATAGGACACCTGCTCAGGGCAGGTGCGCACTCAGCACACGAGACAAGATGGCCGCATGGCAGGAAGACAATGCAGCTGGTTCTGTCCAGGCAGACCTTACAGGTGTTCTCATCTCGTAACGCGCGGTTCTCCTCCTCGAGTTGACGCTGCAGGGAGGGAGGCAGGGAGCGGGAGGTCTCAGTACCTGGAGGAGGAAGATGGACAAAAATTGTCAGTCCCACAATGCACACATTTTTATTATTTTCAGGTTTACACTACTGCATCCTGTAAGCATGTTAACTGTGTACTCAAAGCGTTGTTTGCATTGGAACATCAGTACGTACGAATATCATACATGCGTCAGTGTTGAGGCCTATGGCTATACATGCAAGCGCGAATACTTCTCACATGTCTAATCCACGAAAATATGTCGATAAGAGAATGTGTGATTTCCATACCTGGTGGGTATTCACGTGGATGTCGTTTATATGACACATCTGGTGTCGTCACAGACGTTAGGTGACTTGTAGATGAATCAGTCGGCGGCGACAGTCTTGCTGGGAGAGACTGGTGAACTTCAGATCCCTCTTGTCCCTGATTAGGGACCTCAAACATCCGGTGTTTCTCATTCAGGACATCCGACATCCGGGGAGTCACCTCCTCGGGTATGTCTGATATCTGTGTCTTCACCTCGGATATGTCTGATATCTGAGCCTTCACCTCAGGTAGGCCTGACGTCTGCGGCTTCACCTCGGGCATGGCTGATATCTGCGGCTTTACCTCGGATATGTCTGAATTCCGGTGCTCTTCATCTGTCAGCTCAGCTGTGATGACCAGTCTTTCAATCAAGGCTTCTAATCGGAGAGGATGCTGATCTTCGCAAAGAAAGACAAATTGAAACAACGTTCTTATGGACTTGGCAATATGTGATGGACTGTTTATGCCTTTGTCCATGGTGTCATTACTTTATGGAGGGCACAACTTTGATCACAAACATATAACAAACATATAACAAACATATAACAAACATATACTTTTCATAACTACTAAATGGATCAAGTAAGATGTCAATAAAAAGATCATCATCTATTCCAGTAAATGTAATCACCACGGATGTGATTACAGTTTCTTGAAAAATATCGTCTGCTGTTCCAACATGTGAAACATCTTGAAACACCCCAACAACATGAAGCTAAGTTACATAACTATAAGTCATGTTGGTACTTTGTCATTCATGTGGATCGACTGGTCTTCCGTTCTATAAGATCTGTCTATCCGGGCTCGGGCTTCGAAGTTCTAAGAGATTCCTCCTGCAAGACTTCTTTTCCCCCTGGTGCTTCTTTCTTACCCTCCTCCCCTGCAGCCCAATCAGATTCCTCTTATAAAGCGCCTTTCCACAGGTACACTGTTACCTCTAGTGGTGCTTTTTTACCCGTCTGCCGTGCAGCACAGTCAGATTTCTCTTGCAAATCGCTGTTCACAGATACCCTGTTACCCCTGGTACTGCTTTCTTACCCGTTTCCCCTGCAGCACGGGGATTGTTGTACGACCGGGACATCTCCATCACCGCCTTCTCCACCATCGTCCGGGAGAAACCCATCTCCACCGCTCTCGCCATGATATCCACGTCTGAACAGGGAAGAACGCGGTATGACTAAATATTATGTTTGTCTTGTTTGGGGAGTGACATATAGGCCTATTTGCTGATCATGTTATCATACCAAAGCTGTATGAAGAGAACCACGAAATGTCAAATTTACACAAAACGTAAATCGTAGTTTTGTAACAATACCGCCTATATACACATGTCCACAATATATAAAACCACACGCAAACAATTTATATGAAGGATATAAAACACTAATGGTAAACTAATGTGTATATATATATATAAACCCAGTAAATTGCATACAACATATATCTATGGAATGCGGTATTGTAGCCTTTACCATTAGTTTTTTATACCCTTCATATAAATTGTTTGCGTGTGGATCCCTTTCCAGAATAGAGTAATTATACTAAATCTCATATGATTATTATTATTATTATTATTTCCTTTTCACCATTCTGATTTATCATGACATTTCTGTTATTGTCCAAATTTGCCCAAACAGAGTGATTGCAACAGAGTGATGGCAGGATGTATTCTGTATTGCATCAACATACGACAGCATAAATTATTTTCAAGTATATGAGCAGATACAAATTCTGCTGTTTACAACACACAACAATTATTATATTTTACGTGATGCTGTTTGAAATACATGTCAGCGTTAAATACATACTTCTTGATGCAGCAGGTTGGTTACTGCTATGCGTTTTGTTCACTGCAGATCCTTGTAAGGAAGCGTCTCTGTAATTGTTGTATGTATTGTTCACTGCAGATTGGGATGATCCCTTAAACGGAAACCTTAACATACAATGAACTGACATGACACATTACGAAGATCATACAGTTATTTCTAAAGAGAACAAATGAACACAAGGAACCGCTGTAGTTGTCAGACACAATGTGAGCGAATAGGGTGTGTCTCTCCTTATCCCATTATTTCAGTTCAGTAATGTAGGTTAGCAGATCGTGGACAATACCACTTTCATGAATATAAGGACCAACGACATAAGACATAATCCTGGCTTCAACACTCGGCCAATAGTTCCTTACTCAGAGAATTTTGACAAATCATATCATCCTTCACATAAACTATACTTACGATTTTAGCAAGAGTCTGTATGACAAAGTTCTCTCCGTTCAATTTGTTGATGTAGCTGCAGGACGACCTCCAGCGCACGTGCTCCACAAAAGGGTCATCCCCTTCCTCCCACGTCTTCAGACCAACACCACAGTAGAAACACCGGACGCAGTCGGAATAACCTGCAGTTAGGGTTTGTTTATGACTACAGTACACCTCTGCAACACCTTCACAGGCAGGTTGCCATCCTGTTCCGTGTTTGATATTTTAGACACAACCGGGTTGACCTAACCGCTGTTTAGCCAATAGTAGAAGAAATCTTGAACACATGTACCAGAATGATAAATAGTCTAAGTAGAACAAATGTCACACGTGACAATAGATTACAGATGAAAATGATTCTCAAACTCTGTGCTTAATCCAATTTAACTATCGTTTACTTTTATTACTAAACATACTGTAATCATAGCATGGACGCAGTTTATCCCTGTTGCTATTTGGTTGATCCTGTTTATCTGATCTGCCATGCACCATATATCCATGGGTCCTACCTGCATAGAAGAAGCCTGCTGTCGCCAGTACGTGGGGGGCCTGAACGTGAGACGTGTCCCAGGTTCTGAAGCTGTGCAACCTGGTCTGCATGTCCCTGTAATGGGGATGCACAGCACTGTTCATGTCAAGGGAGGATTCAGACACGACAGGTGCTGCTTCTGCTGCAGCTGTTTCTGTTGTTGCTCCCGGAGTTGCTATCTCTGTTTCTGTAGCTGGTAGTGTATCTGTTGTTGTTGTTGTAGTTGTTGTTGTTGTTGTTGTTGTTGTTGCGACATTGCCGTTTCCTGAGTACTCCCCAAGGATACCGTATACTGTTGTTGCATTCGAATTTGAAGACAGCGGTATGTTTCTTGGTTCGTTTCTCTTCAAATGTGGACAATCGGGGGATATAACTTTGTGTAGAACATCCGGTCTGTCCATTACCTGCCAGCCTACATGTGACTTCCCACAGCTGAAACAGCGAGCCTCGTCCTCACGACCTGTAGCATAGAATCCTGACTGGGCAAGCCTCATGGGTGACGCCTGGATGGGGACGCCAGAGAAAGACTGTAGTCTCCTTACCTCGAAACACATCTCCTCCTCCACGGGCACCTGTCCCGCCTCTTGTACGTTCCCCAGATAGGCCGTCAGTGATGTTGTGAAGGACTGAGCCACCACCCCAGGAACTGACAGATACTCGGACTGGATTTGAAATAGATCAACAATGCCTCTTTGTAGTTTCTTTGACCATGTGTCTGATCGCTTCATGTACTTCCTACCAAGATGTCTCTTTTAGAATGATGACGGCTCAAAGTATGCCTTCATCACAGATAATGATTTTATAAACTATCATAATGTATAGTCATTGCTTTGGTAATAAGGTATTCGTATCACATGTTTAATAACTTACATCACTCAAGAAAACACAGTGTGACGAGACACATTGGATACTCGCAGGAATCTGCTACATCCCAAACAGTGGCTGTCGATGATAAATACCTCTTAGAACATTCACCCTTTGTTATGTAGGACACATCTTGAACTTACATATACATCGCCAATGTTCAGTGGAAGAACACTACGAAATATTACATCCATCACCGATATCATTTTAAAGTGCATATTCTTGTCGTAATTTTAAGGAATATACCTAGAAAGTGAAATCCCAAATATGACATATGTTGCATTTGACCACTTTTTAAATGGCATCGTGTAATCATACCTAGAGTAGTCAACACACCATAACTAACTGACGGACTTTATGTCCCATTCCTTTCTGACTTGAGTACACTTTTATATCCCCTGTCACCAAAAACCTCTTGCCATGGTTATGTTTTCATAAAAATATTCATCAAAAAGAACTGCATGCATGTGGTATTTGACGATTGGCCTACATTCATGTAAGTACATGCCACGAATGCTACACCTACCGCAGCCATTGTAGTTGTTGACGTTGGTTGTAAATCGTTCCTGGCTGGATTCATGATGAATCTGCATATACGTCCTAGTGTTCAGCGATAGAAGACAATTGCTTCAATCTAAAACTGATCACAACATGTAGGGTATTATCGTACGGAAGCCTATTAGGGCCACGCTTCGCTATTATTTGGCATCTTATATCTTGAAAATTCAACTTAGTCTCTTGAAAATTCAACTTAGTGTCTTGAAATTTAACTTGGCTCGCTACTTTTACTATCGTCTCCGCCATGCCTGTGGCTTTGACCCCGAGGTTCATCCATGGTACGACCCTGAACATGTCCAGGGCGTCCTGGAAAATGATGCTTTCAAACTTCTCTGGAATACGTACGTAGGCCAATATATAGCCTGAGACGAATTCCAGCCAACAAACCTGATCTTGTCCTTTTTGATAAAACCAATGAAATTATTTATACCATTGAGCACAGCCCTTCTAACAATCTGGGTAATGCAGAAGGCTGCAGTTGATAAAACCAATGAAATTATTTATACCATTGAGCACAGCCCTTCTAACAATCTGGGTAATGCAGAAGGCTGCAGTGTTGGGGAGCCTCCATATTCTCCGAAAAGTTCTTGGTGGGTTCGACTAGGCAGTGTTTCCTGGGAGAAGTCCCATTCGCTGTCTGGGCTGCGTGTAGAGGGGTGAGGGCCCTGAGCTGATGATGAGCTTTACTAGCCTGACTGTGCCAGGATCACCCAAACCCTCTCTGCTGCATTTCATTTCTAATCTGTAAAATATAATAATAATCTGGAGCTCACAGCTAAATGCTCAAACCAAGGTCAAAGCCACTAATACTGTTGCTGTACCAGTCCTTTCCAATCTTACAATCTTGTATTTGCATCGAAATGCAGATGCAGCCAATGAGAGTTACATGATCATGCTTTCGTCTCTTCATCACAAGACCAGCTGCATTGTGCTGTATTTGCTTGAGCTTTGAGTCGTGCAATCTCGTCAAGAGGGAGAACAAAGAAAATTGAATTGCTGTAGTCCAACCTTGAAGTGATAAAGCAACTTACACCACTGGCCGCTGCGTCTTCAGTGAGATATGGTCTAATAAAAGCAAGTCGGCGCATCTCAAGGAAGCAAGCACGTGATACACTGGTGATGTGGTTATGGAGAGTTAGTGATTGATCCAGGTGCACCCCCAGGTACTTCAAACAAGGTTGGAGGGGAATATCACTCTCTCCTACCACAGCTGACTCATCTTTAATGAGTGCTAGACGGTCAGGTGCACCAACTGGCATACGTTTTGTTTTTTCAGTGCTCAATTTCAGTTTATTACTGAGCATTCATTCCCAAAACGTCGTCAATGCATGATTGGATGCCATGTTTGACCACATCGGATATGTCCATTGTCATCGGAACTGTGCCGAACTTGCCGATGACAATGGATATATCCGTCCATGTGCTAGACTGCATTTGGGCCAGTTGAAATATAACGGCGGCGTTTCTTGCGATTCCTTCCTTACTCATTTTGGGTCAGTTAGGTTCATAAGTATCAAAATGGTTTACTTTGAAACTATGAGTCCGTTCTCCTGCCTGTAACCATTACAATTTCCGGATGTGTCACACTGTTGCAAAATGAACAAAGACACTTCCATGATATCAGAATGGCCTTTTCTACTGCGAAGTTTGCATTCGGACAAAATCATTTTCAATGTCCTTATACTTATAATCATGCCATGATACTGTGCAAGAAAGCATAGAATCTCATCGTTAGATAATCCCAAGGAAAAATACATGGTGATGATACTATCTCTGCTTTGTTCCATTATCATCGGCAAGTTCGGCACAGTTCATGTAAAGGAAATATTGAAATGCATAGTATTACAATGAACATAGAACATTTCACTTAAATACCAATTATCTTGAACATTCAAGATACTATGTTGAATTTTCAAGGTTCTAAGTTGAATTTTCAACATACTAAGTTGAATTTTCCAGATATAAGATACCAAATAATAGCGAAGCGTGGCCCTAATAGGCTTCCGTATAATCGTCCATTAGGTGGCCTTAAATACATGATATAGCTGCACCTCACAGACTCTTGAACATGCCTCTCAAAAAATCCTGGATTCTGAAGTATTCAACCCACACCTTTTTTAGGTCGCCGTGGGCGCCTGCCTTGTATGGTGGAGATGAGGTGGCTGACTGTGTTATATAAATCCAGTACAGTACAGTACACTCGAATGAATTTGAGAAAACATTCTTTTGTTTGAAGGGCGCTACATTTGCTCCAGTTATGGGGAAGTATCTATCGGCTCTACACGAAAGCACCATTATTCATGTATCTGTAACATGTATATATTAATACTGGCATGTATGACACAATAATACAATGATTACAGTCACTGAAGATTATGAAGACTCTTCCATATTGTCTGAACAAGGTGTGAGATACATACCTGCCACGTGGTTGCGGTAGTCGATTCACACAATGTCCTGTTCGTTAGCCGGTTCGACACTTGGGAAAAGGATTTAAAAATAGAAATAGGATTTCCCAATATGCACAGCAAGCACATGCAAGCAGACTCACCTATCACAGTGGGGTTATCTGGTATCGATTACTTTATGCAACTATGAGAAGAACGTCCTCACAGTAGCGAGTATATATTTCTACTAGACATAGAGGCAGTAAGATATTAGTTGTACAGGAGTGTCTTTATCGTGCCATCCTGTTATTGTTAGTTGTTGATTACTGCGTTGTTAGATTACGAACAACGGGGTCTGAAGACCGAGTGGCGCAGGTCAGTTTACACAACAGGTAAGTACATGTATGCAACATGCACCTTAGAATACACATGTTGTTTCATGTCACTGTCCCATTCTCTGGAACAGGACAATTCATGATTCAGTTTTCACTATCCAAGGCAGTGGGCAGCGAATTATATATAGTAACTCTATCCCAACTATTCCTGGTGTGCGGGTACATACCCGAACAAAACTATATTCCGGAAGACATTCGTAAAAACAGAAACAAGGCTTTTACACCGTGGACATCTACTCGCGTAGTCATTGATGTGACCATGTGTTACTGTCACGTGTTGGGTAAATACACCCCCTGCTTTGGATGTCAGTTCAAGCCTTGAATTGTGGGAAGTTAAAGCGAAACCTGAAGTGAAGTGAAATTCATTTACGGAGAGTCGAAACTTCAGATCGTAGTCATGTCGCGATACTGTAGGATATTTCACAAAATCAGACAAGGAAACTCAATCCGGTCTCGACAAGACACATCTGATACTCACAGGAAAATACCTGGCGTCATGCTACGTCCCAGCCAGTAGTTGCATATGAAGGTGGATGATATTGTCCTTCCTGAACACCAATCCCCATTCGTCTTTTTATTTGGTAAACAGAGAAGAAACTGCCGACTCTTTTCATGGGTCATTTCTATTGCAGGATGGGCACACGGAGATTTGGTGTATAGAAAGTCTATGCATTGGACAAGTAGCGTCTCAGAAGTGCTAAACGCGCGTAATATAGTAGATATTTAATTGAGTAGTGGGTTTGCCTGAGAATGGCTTTGCAGATAATTTTCTGGTAGGTATATTACATTAGCAGGTCTCATGACTTTGCAGCTAAACATATTATCTGCAAAAATATGAGGAAACCGATTATCATCACACCGCATTTCCTGTCTGTGGTTTTCTAATGTGTTATTTAAAAAGACGACTGAGTCATTCGGATCTTAAGTGTGTACAACTGAGCAACGATTGCTTCATGAGTGAGTAAGTGAGTGAGTGGTGGGTCAACTCAAAACAGGAGGAAAATTGCGGCAAATCCCTAACATTTACACTTCGATAAAAGCCATAAGACAGGTATGGAGCAGGCAAACCTAAATACGTAATCGTGGTGAAGGGAGATTCGAGCTCTCAAACATAGGATTCTGGTGTGCTAGTTGTCCATCAAACGTACAGATCCAAGTGTAATTGTGTGAGAAATGATCTTGTGTGTGTCACATGTTATGCAGGTATTAAGCAGGGTCCGTTCAGTATATAATCCAGCATCTTAAAATGGACTCCGTCCATCAATATTTCCTCACCAAACTTGACAAAGAGGTATATCTGGTGGTGTACTAGTGCCTATTGATAGGTTTGAATTCTGAATAAAAAATCCATGAGAACAACTTTGACTTAGACTGAATCAGGTGGCAGGGCACCTTCCTGGAGGAGAATGTAAAATACTATGTGATACTCTCCTTCCACTTTGTTATATACATGCCAAAACATTTGACATAATCATATCTAGTAGACATATTCATGAAGAGCGTTTTTTCCATTGTGGGGATGTTTATGACTTTGTCTTCTTGTATACATTTATAGATCTATGTCCCAACATAAGTGGGGCGGTGGGGTAGCCTAGTGGTTAAAGCGTTCGCTCGTCACGCCGAAGACCCGGGTTCGATTCCCCACATGGGTACAATGTGTGAGACCCATTTTCTGGTGTCCCCCGCCGTGATGTCGCTGGAATGTTGCTAAAAGCGGTGTAAAACCAAACTCACGCACTCACTCACCCAACACAAGTGTCTCTTAAAGTCGTACAAGAATGTTAATGTCACGTCTGCGTATGTGTGCACATACCATAAACATATTCACACCATTTGTTTGTCTAATTAACGTGAATTGTTCTTTTAACAAACATATCACTGCAGACCATAGAAATGTTTAATGCACACGTGACGAAAACACACGAACCATTTTAAATGAGAATGTTTCACGGATGGAGTGAAGAGGTTTCCTCATGACGTCATATATACTGCTTTGTAGTGGTTATTATTTACAGTCAGTATTGTTAGATTAAACATACAAACTGGTTATTCCACACTAACCAATTAAATGAATATTGCCTAACGTTGTAACAGCAAGTCTCTAGGTATTCACGGAAAAACAAAAACAAGAACTCACCCATTTGCTATCACAAGTAACACTTATCGCTACCACCGAAGGTTAGAAAAATAGTTACATACTGTCAAATCAATACAAAGGCATTCGTCCTTTGACAATTAAAATGAGGAATGGTTCGGTTCTAAATAAATACGTGATGAAATGTTGTTCTAAAGATAGTTAAATACTGAAAGTTGTTTAGCACGTTAAACGTGAGTCTAATGTGACTAATTTCTTTTCATTCTACTGACTTCAGGAGACGGATCTTAGGAGACGATACTTCATGTCCTGGCATGACTGACGATAAGGAATATGAAGACTGGTCATTATACCAATGAGGACATTCAAAACATCCCAGATATTCTGAAGGATTTGAATGTCCAAGACCTGCAAAATGATCCGGATCGTCTGTCTCTACAGGACAGGTGTCTGTTGTGCTTTTGCCAAGGGCGAGGGGAAGCAAAGCACTCGGAGTACAAGGACGTTCTCCGGAGACGGGAGTCTTATGGTGGGACTCCAATCAGAGGACATTCCCCGCAGTCCCTGGCAGAGAGTGGCTTGTTCCGGTCGGGTCAGTGTAACATTTATGTCACTTTGTACTAAGCTACATTATTGCAACTAAATTGAAAGCTTTTAAAGCATGTTTAACCTTACATATGTATAGGTAACCGTTTATATTTTGCTATTTTTGACAGTGGTTGCATTGCTATACAACTGACATATCAACAAACGCACTAAAGACTTAGGAAGATAGATAACATGCGTATTTGCATGTTTCTGAATCCTCTAACCTTCAGTGACCTTGGTCGTGATCATATTTTACACAGCGTCAGGAACCGTCACGTGCTATCAGTGTGGGCAGTCACTGAGACTTGTGGCAGGTGAAGACCCAGTTTACAAACATGCTGATTTGTACCGGAACTGCGACCATGTCCGGAGAATGCTGGGAAGACAGTCGAGGCGTGAGGTTAGTTGCAGCCATCGTGTCCTCAGTAACATTCCTGACTGTGTAATCCAAGTAGCACAATGCTCGATGTTCTCGGCCACCTGACCTAGGCCAGTAGCCCGCACATAAATGCTCCCCAGAGAAATCATTTTCGGGGGAGAGGAGGGGGTGGGCACACCCTTCCCGCACCCCACCCCTTATCAATAATGCTTCTGACTATACTCAGTAACTATCTTCATGTGATGTGTATGTTTCAGTCGGAAGGGTCTGTCTCCCCATCGGCTGCTGCTGTTTCAGTTCGACGCCGACTCTTCTCGACATAGGCAGCAACATTATTTGCTTTAGCACTGTAAAGTCGACGTCACACATACGTTACTGCAGTTTTTGTAATGGGATTACTGACAAATGAATTAAGATTTACAATTTAAATGTAAAGTAAAGTACCCTCAGTGTCTTGAGATTTTGGGTATTGGACATATATGTTCGGTATGGCTGTCGTTCTTTATAAAAACGATTCAGTCAAAACCTTTTCTCCAAGAAAATAGTGCTCATCAGTGGAAAAAAGCAGAAAAAGATGTCTTTGTATGTACATTATTGGACGTGACAATGAAAACATTCCACATATATATGTATATTTTTTTACTGTTCATCCTTCAAAAGTGTCGGGCGTTTAGCGATCAACCTGATCTTAAACAATGTACTGTTTTACAGATGGTAAGATCCGATCACAGCCGTAAAAACACAAACAAACTCACATATCGGAAAGAAAAGAAACATCTTGCTGAGATTGTTTCGTGTTTTTAGAGGAAAACGTTCAGTATTAAATAGATATATATTTTGACATCTTGGTTTCATCAGACTTTGGAAGCAAATCAAAATTACAAATATCTCTGTGTCGAGCAAAATACAAACTGTATTCGTCAGTTCAAACATCACAGCTCTTTAGCATATGATGCAAGTGTTATATGTGATGAAATATGTAGTGAAGAAGTTTTCAATGTATAATGTTGGCACTAGATCTAGATTTTGTAAAAGGCGCATCTGCATTACAATCTTATGGAATTCATGTAAAATGGCAAATATCATGTTTTTACAATTAGTGTTGCTACGATTTCTGATCCTAGTTTATGCAGGTGACAATACAACTTCATCAGTTCTGTTTTAACGTATTTTGTTCACAGGGAAATGCATAAGGACAAGAACACTTAGAAAACCCTCCTCTTGGTAGGTACATCGGTAAATTGGTCATTACTGGTAATTTAGATTCCCCGGAACTGAAGATGACAGATAGAGGAAAGTAGCATAAGAAAAAGGAGATACAGCTTATAAAGAGTGATGTTAATATGCTACGCAAATTATTTTGTCCCATCAGTGAACGATTGCAATAACTTGAATACATTTGTATTTTCACATGATGATAGGTTTGCACCTCCTTCTAACTAAAGTTTAACTAAATCAGTCTTTTACCTTCTTCTGTATAGACATGTATGGTTTCAGTTGTCACTTAGTGAATAAATGGAAATTCATGCTGATTCTCTTCTTTTGTCATACTTCCATAAGTGAGAAAAGAGGTTTACTAAGTCGCAGATATTTACAGATATAGAGTCTGACGATTGGCCTACAAAACAAACTGCAAATGTATGGCTTCCAGGGTGAATAAGCGTGTTATTGTCGAACGGTTCTAAACACAGCTTGTTCACTAAGAACCCATGTCCGTTCTTCCTATATAATACTGTAAGTCATTGGTGTTCCTTTCGCACGTCATACCGAAGACCCGAGGTCTACTCCCCACATGGGTACAGTATGTGAAACTCATTTCTGGTGTCCCCTGTGTTGATTTAGCTGAAATATTGATGAAAGAGGAGTCAAACTAAACTCACTCACTCACCCACCAACTCACTCATTAATGGTCATGCCTGAACAATAATTGACTGGTGGCTGTTACGGTATTCCAAATCGTACATACTTGCTTGAGAGGAAACAAGATTGTTCAGATGCACCAGTTTGGTTCCTAGTTGTGTTGAAAGAGTGTTTATCGTAGAGCTGAACATGAGATCAGCTCCATTCATTCGTGAAATCAGTTCAATTCAGTCAACCAACAACATAACCATTGTATAAGTAGAAATATCTGTGTAATATGAAAGACAGATATTGTATATTGTTTTAATATGAACAAATTGCGTTCTTTATGGATGTTATTTTTGCCAGCTGTCGCGTGTTGGCAATCACATATAGACCGTATTCAGATGTGTCCATCCTGAATATACGGCCAATGTCATCTAATCTATACATCGGGATCAGATATCACCTAATACTAGTTCCCTGTATAATATCGATTCCAATGTTGAAATAAAAGAATGTCCCGAAATCTCAGTGAAAATGTCTGTGTAAAATCAACAAACAACAAAGAAATGTTGACAAATGACAATTGTATTCTAAAATGAACTGTATGTACAAATCACTAGAATTTGCGAAAGAATTACGAAAGAAATTAGAACGGCAGCACAAAATAGAGTGGCATTGCCAATATATATTATAATATAACTAGTGATTATAGCAATGTCGGTATCCATTTTGAAAATTGAACTCCATTATAAAATTTGAAATGCAATGTGAGGTGCCTTATATACTGAAGAAAAACGCCAAGAACAGACTATGCATCTATTCTACATTGGTGTATTCTGGAACAGGCCAAAATATGTTTACCAGTATGTCATCCAGTGTAAATATAGTCTAGATCTGAAATATGCGTGTTGTCGACATCATCTGTGGCTGAAATGTGTGTGTTGTCGACATCATCTATGTCTGAAATGTGTGTGTTGTCGACATCATCTATGTCTGAAATATATGTGTAGTCGACATCATCTATGTCTGAAATGTGTGTGTTGTCGACACCATCTATGTCAGAAATGTGTGTATTGTTGACATCATCTGTGTCTGAAATGTGTGTGTTGTTGACATCATCTATGTCTGAAATATATGTGTTGTCGACATCATCTATGTCTGAAATGTGTGTGTTGTCGACATCATCTATGTCTGAAATATATGTGTAGTCGACATCATCTATGTCTGAAATGTGTGTGTTGTCGACACCATCTATGTCAGAAATGTGTGTATTGTTGACATCATCTGTGTCTGAAATGTGTGTGTTGTTGACATCATCTATGTCTGAAATATATGTGTTGTCGACATCATCTATGTCTGAAATGTGTGTGTTGTCAACACCATCTATGTCTGAAATGTGTGTGTTGTCGACATCATCTATGTCTGAAATGTGTGTGTTGTTGACATCATGTATGTCTGAAATATATGTGTTGTTGACATCATCTATGTCTGAAATGTGTGTGTTGTCAACACCATCTATGTCTGAAATGTGTGTGTTGTCGACATCATCTATGTCTGAAATGTGTGTGTTGTCGACACCATCTATGTCAGAAATGTGTGTATTGTTGACATCATATATGTCTGAAATGTGTGTGTTGTTGACATCATCTATGTCTGAAATGTGTGTGTTGTTGACATCATCTATGTCTGAAAAATATGTGTTGTTGACACATCTATGTCTGAAATGTGATTATGGACGATATCATATATTTCTGAAATATGTGAATGAGTGCATATCGGATTACTATCCAAACTGATGTATATCAAAAGTGTTTGTAGTTGAAGACACCTGAACCCAAGGCGGATGTAGAGACGATGTTCTTTATATCCAAACTAAAATTTATCTTAAAAAGATGTGAGAGCCAAGATATTCAGTTTCCCAGATTGTAGCCGATTTAAGCTATATAGCGTTGATGTATAGCGACGATAGCCTTCCAAGAACATCTGTATATCGTTACAAATCACAAGTATAATAACCTCTCTTACATACACAACGTGGCATGTAGCAATGAGACAACTATACACATGACAAAGCAGACTTTTAACTTGCTTCTTCACGTAATTCAAATTATATCAGGCGTTTTCGACATAACTTTGCGTCACTACATGCGACAGAATATAGAGCTGGTGTTTTTTAAATGACTTCAACAACGCACTCTTTTAGAATAAATATTTCTGAATAATAAAGCAGACGGCACCCACCCCATATTTCGTTTTAAAGGTTAAGGAAAGATACTTTGAAATGAACCCAATCAATGCCTCTCAAAGAATAATTATCGTGAGTTCGATCATGGCATCGTTTGATTAAACATACATGCAGTGTATGTATATCTTTACCAATCATATCCTGAGTTGTATATTGATATTCCTGTAAAATAATTAACTAAATGCAACGACAACACATTATTACATAACACTGGTTAAAGCTGTTATCGCCAACAATCACATTACGCGTTATATGTTCTCACAGTTCCACGTATATGTGCTCTACATATAGGACACCTGCTCAGTGCAGGTGCGCACTCAGCACACGACACAAGATGGCCGCATGGCAGGAAGACAATGCAGCTGGTTCTGTCCAGGCAGACCTTACAGGTGTTCTCATCTCGTAACGAGCGGTTCTCCTCCTCGAGTTGACGCTGCAGAGAGGGAGGCAGGGAGCGGGAGGTATCAGTACCTGGAGGAGGAAGATGGATAAAAAGTCCCACAATGCACATCTTGAAGCATCTAACAGACGGGCCTGTACCCTTAGATAATGTCATGTGGAGTATATGTGATACAGGTACGAAGCTGAGTGTGTATCAACCTTAAATTTTAACAATGGATATTTGCGACTTAATCTTACGCCCATCTTTACAGATCTTGATTGAATTACACAGGTATTGTTACATGGAGCTTCATGTTTGAATTACCTGATATAGACCTATCGGATGCATATCCATGCGGATGTCGTGTAGATGACGAAGTGGTATTCGTCAGAGATGACGGTTGATTTGCTGTGGTGTTCGGAGTAGTCAGTCTTGCTGGAAGAGACTGGGGTACTTCAGACACCTGGTGTCTGCTCTGTGGATTGGGGTGTCTCTCGTCGTGTTCATCAGGCGCCAAAACCAGTCTTTCAAGCAACGCTTCCAATGAGACAGGGACATGATCTTTATGAAGAACAAAGGGTGGAGAACAAAGGATCATTAATGGCCTGACAATGCGTGTGTAACCGACTTCACGTAAAGAATACTTATACACTGATGACGAAGATGTCATAAACGTCACCATTTAAAACAAACGCCAACATTTACTGGATAGGTGAATCTTGTTAATAACACTGATCATCGTCCATTCCAATAACTATACGGTAATTTTGAGTCGAAATCGATCGAAATCCCGTGTTCCTATGACCTGACAAGTACCAAGAACTCCACACTATACGTATCCAAAATTCACAACAGCACTGCTGCTGCATCTATCACAACCGTCTCCGTACTTCTTCAGTCAATGGATGGACTCGATTTCCATTCCAACATACACATTTGACCTTAGTTTCTCAGAGACCCATGAAGATTCGGATTAGAAATGGTCAACTCACTAACTCACACTTGTCGTAGGAGACAACGAACGGGATCGAGTGGTCAGACTCGATAACGTGGTTGACGCATGTCATCCTATCCGACTTGCGTAGACATATTTATGTTGTTGATCACCTGACTGTCTGGTCCAGACTCAATTATTTACTGAGTGTTGCCATATAGCTGGGGTACTGCGGCGTTAAACAGCGACCAAGCAGCCTAGAATACCTAGATACCTCGTGGAAAGCGCCTATCCACAGATACACTATTACCACTGGTGCTGCTTCCCTACCTGTCTCCTCTGCAGAACGGGGATTGTTGTACGACCGGGACATCTCCATCACCGCCCTCACCACCATCTGCCGGGAGAAGCCCATTTCCACCGTCCTAGCCACGACATCCACGTCTGAACAGGGAACAATATAATATGACTGAAAAGTCTCCCTGTCCTCCGTTGCTTTCAGGAAGTGGATCTGTCATTTATGTTAACGTATGTTGTGTTTTTTGGGTCATGCTGAGATCATAAATGTTTTCATGATACGACATATCTAACAATCATGTGCTTGATATGCCAATACCCTGATCACTAACATTCACACTCTTTCACACTTCTATTGACTTCAATTGCAATCACGATTTTTCGTCAGTATCGGTTGTGTGCCTAATTTGGTAAATGTGTAAATATACATTTGTTTCGGGATCGGTTTCACGAAACCTTTGATGACAACATTATTAATAACATCCAATAATTCACCTACGAATAATTACTAATATATATATACTATTTATAATTCTCATTAATGTAACAGGAATGTTATTCATCGACGAAACTTGAACTGTATATGCACGAGTGTAATTTTTGTGAATAGCTGTGCACGTATGATATATATTTGATTCTTCCTAACGTGCATGTAGAATTAGACAAACAGTGAAGAAGCTGCATGTTTGCATTGTACACACTCGTCAACAATCGCGATATTTTTTTAAGTGAGAATACACTGCACATACTGTTGGTTACAGTGGAGCTTGGAGAAGTCTGAAACAGAAACAGCTATAATGCAAATGTATGTCACCGCCGTTGCTAATCTGCCAAAGCAGATTATACCTGGAGTAAATGCATGTAAAATGTGTAACAGGTATGAAAGCAGTATAGAGAATGTAAATCAGTGAGACAATCTGAATCTACTGACAATGGTTGAGGTGTTCGAAGTGACGCAGTGACTTACTCAGTTGTACAATGCTTCGAACATTATTTCAGTTTTCGTCTCAACTCAAAGTGCCGCAGCCCGCAGAGGAAGTTCACAGGTTAAAAGTTTAAACTTATACTCATGGTTTAGGCCTGGACAAATCCAGCTCATCTTCAGACGGAAATAGGCAAACCTTGTGTGCCAACGCCTGTATGACAAAGTTCTCTCCCTTCAATCTACGAATGTAGCTGCAGGAGGACCTCCAGCGCACGTGCTCCACAAAAGGGTCATCCCCTTCCTCCCACGTCTTCAGACCAACACCACAGTAGAAACATCGGACACAGTCGGAGTAGCCTGTAATAGTAATTGAATAGCTTGTGTCTGTGTTACACTCGCTCTATAGCTGGTTTACCTTCAAGTAAAATCATACAAACACACACCGGGACCAAGTAGATTTCCTTTCTGAATAAACGAACGGGGAAATGAACACTAGATCCGGTGAGATATTTACAGCTAAATTGTAATTGTAGTTTAAGATGTCACAAGATTACTCTGAGGTTCATATGGTATTAAATATCATCTCCCGACATAAACTCAAGAAACATTAACCTGCTCTCATTTATTTATTTATTTATTTATTTATTTATTTATTTATTTATTTATTTATTTATTTATTTATTTATTTATTTATTTATTTATTTATTTATTTATTTATTTATTTGGACGTATGTCGTGAACAAATGTGTTGATGAATACAAATACAACACATATGAATAATATGTACAGTTTCCAATAAAATATGCAAACTCCACTTCATACCTTAACACATCACAAGAAGAAACAATAGTTGCCTGAGGGAAGTTCTATCTCAGGTTGACAAGAACTGTTATAGGACTTTAGTTATGCTAAGTTTCAAGACATTGTAAAATTAATGAGTGCATTGTATTTGCAATGTCATTCAACGTGGATTCTAATTCTGCGTCGGGTAGCATTCGCGCATCTGTATGTCTGACATGGCTGACATAATTGCGATGTTACTTTAAACCTTACCTGCATAGAAGAAGCCTGCTGTCGCCAGTACCCGGGGGTCCTGAACGTGAGACGTGTCCCAGGTTCTGAAGCTCTCTAGCCTGGTCTGCATGTTCCTGTAATGGGGATGCACAGCACTGTTCATGTCAAGGGAGGATTCCGACACAACAGGTGCTGTTGCTGCTGTTGCTGCTGCTCCTTCTAGAGTTGGGGTCTCTGTAGTTGTTGCTGGTAATGCACTTGTTGTTGTTGCTCCCAGAGTTGGTATTTCTGTCCCTGTAGCTGATAGTGTATCTGTTGTTGTTGCGACATTGCCGTTTCCTGAGTACTCCCCAAGGATACCGTAAACCGTTGTTGCATTCGAATTTGAAGATATCGGTACGTTTCGCGGGTCGCATCTGTTCAGATGTGGACAGTCAGGGGAGATAACTCTGTGTAGCGCATCCGGTCTGTCCATAATCTGCCAGCCTACACGTGACTTCCTACAGCTGAAACAGCGAGCCTCGTCCTCACGACCTGTAGCATAGAATCCTGACTGGGCAAGCCGCATGGGCGACGCCTGGATGGGGATCCCAGAGAAAGACTGCAGTCTCCTTACCTCGTAACACATCTCCTCCTCCACGGGCACCTGTCCCTCCACTTGTACCTTCCCCAGATAGGTCGTCAGGGATGTTATGAAAGGCTGGGCCACCACCTCGGGAACTGACAGATACACGGACTGGGTTTGAAATAGACCAAAAAGGACTTTGTCTATTTTCCCCGAAAGACTGTCAAAATACTCCTCAACTGTTCTCTTAATGAACTGTCTCCTGGATTGTTCGTTTTTTTCACAAATCATTTCCATCTTGTTCTTATGGGAACATCTTCTGTTTTTCACGAATTTAAACGGCGAGGTAATATCATCATTACAGTGTCCATCGTCCATATTATCGTCATGACATTTCGACATTTTATCCTCAGATCTGATAGAGAAATATAATCGAAGTATGCCAAACACGACGATCAACAGAATCATGTAAGACACACAACTGTTCTTAGCCCTTTCAGTCGTATTGACCTTTACGTTAGCACACCCTTGACCCGGTTCACCCAACACCATGATGCCACGATGAGAATGCACAGATTCCCGTGAGGACGAACTGCATCTCTGCAAACCCTCTTCTGTCCCATGTCTCGGGTTATTGATTGACAGAGTGCCGACAGTGAGGAACACACATGATAAAATAACTGCTTCTAGCCCAGCCATTGTAGTAGATTGATGTTGATGTCTTTGGTCGTTTCTGATGGTATTCAATCCGTGGACGTCGTCACTGAAAACGTGGCGGTATTATCACAGGAGTAAATCAGTGACAAGGTACTGTAAAACTAAATCCATATCTACACGTCTATGTATTGTTACAGCTGTACGTCTTTACATACCTTGAAGCGAGAAAACACATGCATATTGTCTGTCGATATTTTCTACTCAAGGCCACACTTTTATGATTACCTGGTTTACGGATTTCTACAGCAACATTTCTGCTATTTCAGATCCCTCACCCAACCCCTACCCAAAGTTAAAAGTGGGTATACCGTCAGCCATTCAAGTGTTGTCATATCCTACAAAAACTAAAACCCTACCACTCGGTAACGCTAATTCGGAAATTCTGTTTGTTTCAATATTTAAAATTGTGTTTTGTACCAATGCTAACTTCGTAACATATTTTCCATTTGAAGAATGTGGATGTTTACATTATTTATCGGCGGTATATTAAAAAATGAAAACTTGAAAAAATGCTTCCACTTTAAGAAAAATTACGGTCATAACCAAGTAACAAAAAAAGTGTCGACCTCAGAGAATTATACGACGAAGACTACGCACTATATAACCCAGTTCGTGACGCTGTTCACGAAGAAAAATCTTAAGTGCCAAACTATAATCTGGTGGTACACATACGTATAGCTGGGTCGGAAAATCACTCATTCTTTGAAATGTCATCAGTGTCTTAACCGTTCGAAAACCATAACGATTTTAACTATAGGACTATGAAATGTACATACCATCCACGCTGCCGAAGGTGATTGCGAATGATTTTGTAATGTATTTCTCGAAATTTCGTTTGGTGAAATAATCTAAATATAGCAATGAGTGGGTTACTGCGTTTATCGTTTTATCATCACTAGACAAGCAAGAATACGATTTAAACAGTATGTAAGCTATAAACAGCATGTATATATATATAAACATACATATATAGCACGGGTTATACGCTGTTATTGATGAGGATTACTGTTAGATATTAGTGATATGACAACTGACATTGAACACGATACTGACGCAGTGTTTTCTAAAAATAGAAATGGGAAACCCCGATCACGACACGTGGAGAGCAGAGCTACAGCATTTGGCGTCCAGACTAGCTATTCTCGAACGTTCGTAGCACTACGAAATTCTTATTCGTATTCGTAACGCACTGGGTACGATCAATGTTACGAATTCTTAGGGCTACGAACGTTTCGAGAATAAGGGCCCTGGTCAGACTCTATATCGACATGTACTGAGAGTCATTTTCGTAGACATTTGACATGGCAGCATTATTTTCTGTTGTGTGTGTTTCTCATAGCCCAACCTACCCTTCTACTTTTATTGCCGACTCACCCGAAATACTTTTTTTACCCCATCACCGCCGACTCGACGTACGTACATATGTAAAATTAATCTATTTAAAATGTTTTAATCAGTCGCTGTCACAAGATCGAAAACCAAAGAAATTGTAATATGAATTACAATAAATGAGAATCAAGAACACCTTTCGGATAATTTTGACTTCATTATTATTTTTTTTATCCCAGACCGACCCGTGTTCAGTTTTGGTGACTACGTGTAACACATGAAAAAATGCCTATACTGAAATATGATTCACGCATTTCATACACCCACGCACATTAATCCACAACAAAGTTTAGTTCATATTTTACCAAGATTACATCAGATCGTCACCAGGACATAGTACAAACATACGCATGCTGTACAGAACGCACTGACTGTATGTCCGAAGGTCCGGTCAGTTCTGACAAACTTGTATAATATACACCGGAACCCGTTATCACTATTGTGAGGGATATGTTAACCTGTCATGTGCGTTTCTTACTGGAATACACGGGTTATTATGGTTAAAAAATGGAGAAAACTCGAGTAATGTTGTGAAATTTGGCGCCATGTAACACTCGTTCCGAATACAGAGGAACGTTTAACTCCAAAGGTTTGAGGCTTATGTGTTCACAAATAATACAGCAGCACAGCCGTCACTATGTAGGTTAATTAACATAGATCACAGATCTACACACATGTTATATATATAGCGATGACGGGTTCTCGTGACAACATGCTCTGACGTATCACAACCATGTTGTTTTTCTTGTTGACAAACTGATAAAGACACAAACGTAGTAAATATGAAATAGTTACTAAAATACACACTGGCGTAAAATGCATTACCTGCAATCTTTTTCGTGAAACAAATCTGGAGATCACTTATATTCAGTTTCTAATAAACGTCCCAAACTCATAAACAATGTCGACGATCAATACAATACTCACTTACGGGATGCTTTCAAACAGAGATGTGTCGACCATTAGATCCTCTTCCACTGTGTCATTACATTGATTACACTGGTCAGTCTCAGGATAAAGTATATAACTTACCATGATTAATTATCGTTATACATGAGATCGGGTCGTTAGTGTGAGAACTTAGTATATTTACGATTGCTTGCACTGGCCTCTGTCAAACAATCAATCCTATGTAAAATGTAATGGTTAACGTACATCAACATTCTGTTTGTACATCCTTCGTGGTAGGTAGATTAAAACACGTGTCAAATATGCAGGTAGCAAGGGCTTGTGGACTGATCGAGTGAGAGTCATCTCTCACGCCACGGAGCGGTAGGGCGTTGCTCAGAGTATCGATCATTGGTTTCCCTTGTCCAAACTCGATTATAGTTAGTTCTCCGTCATATTGAAAACAGAAAATATGTAAACAAACAATTGTAAGCTGTGTAAAATAAAACAATGTCAATATCAAATCAATTGCCCTTGTGTGTCGTAATCCTAAAGTATTTGCTCTCACCAACATGTTCAAAGGTACACGTAAAACTTCATGTTTTTTTGTCTTAAGCACTGCCAGTGAATATAAGGACCCTTGTTTTTCATTTATCAGTGTTCAGTGCCCAGTATGGTGGCTGAGTATGGTGGCTGATTCGGGCCATCGCTTTATCGCCCTGTAAAATCAAGGCGACATTGCGACAAAGCGATAGCACGACACGACATTGCGATACGCCGACACGATATAGCGATATTGCGATACGGCCGGAAAACGAAATAGCGATAACACGACACGATATAGCGATAACACGACACGAAATGGCGATAACACGACACGAAATGGCGATACGGCGACACGAAATGGCGATAAAACTGGGCGACATTGCGATATGGCGATAACGCGAAAAGGCGACATTGCGATATAGAGACACGATATGGCGATACAGCGATATTGCGACATAGCGATACAGCGACATTGCGATATTGCGATATTGCTTCCTTTCTATGGTGGCTGATTCGGGCCATCGCTTTATTATGGTGGCTGATTCGGGCCATCGCTTTATCGCCCTGGAAAATCAAGGCGACATTGCGACAAAGCGATAGCACGACACGACATTGCGATACGCCGACACGATATAGCGATATTGCGATACGGCCAGAAAACGAAATAGCGAAAACCCGACACGATATAGCGATAACACGACACGAAATAGCGATATCACGACACGAAATGGCGATAACAAGACGCGAAATGGCGATAACTAGACACGAAATGGCGATATCACGACACGAAATGGCGATATCCCGACACGAAATGGCGATAAAACTGGGCGACATTGCGATATGGCGATAACGCGAAAAGGCGACATTGCGATATAGAGACACGATATGGCGATACAGCGATATTGCGACATAGCGATACAGCGACATTGCGATATTGCGATATTGCTTCCTTTCCATTTATGAAATATGGAAAAGCGGGTAAGCTGATTCTGTTTTAGAATCTGATAGGTGGAGTATGTGAGATAAACGCATTTGTAAAACCATCCAGTTTACAGAAATAGCTATAGCTCATCCAAAAGCACGATGAGTGATGACATATTTCAAACTGTGATAGTTGTGCAGGCCATGGTCATGCTAACTTTGTAGGCTATAGGATTTCACCAGAACGGATTTGCCATCATACTGTGCCTTTTTTTTCTTCTTTACGAAATGATAATATGATCATAAAGAAAAGTTGTAGAAGACTTTTTATTCTTGTATCTATATATAAGAAAATATTACATTGTACACTGAATTAATTTCAGTAAGTATAGTAAGTCACTCTCAGAATTTAAAGAATTTAAAGCAAAATATATTTGACGCCGAATACAGTATTGTGGACCCACTGATGACCTTCAGCGTTTGAGGAGACAGCCCAATTAAACAGTCCGAGATACAATATTACACATGATTAGATTAAACAATTTGATACAAAATTGGGTGGAATTGACTTTATTTTAGGTTTGTTGAGGCTAGAGCAATAGAATTTTACAGGAAAGGTACATGTGCGGGGATGTAAATGTTTTTGGGGTGAAACATCTAGTTAATAAAATACAATGTATATGATTAATGCACATGGGTTTCAATCTATCTCTACAGATATTTATAGATTAAGAAAGTGTAGGTCTTGTAGTTGTTATAGCATGATCCCTCTGGTAAACGATTTGAAAACAGATAAAAACATGTATGTTTGTTTGTTTGTTTGTTTGCTTTCTGACCATGTCAATGTTGTATTTGAATGGTGGGGTGGTTAATACTATTACAACGTCGACACATTGTTCCGTACAAAAGGACAAAAAATATTACAGTAAATGTAGAAATGTTTGAGATATTTACCGATTTTTTTCTAAATAGTCATTAGCAGGGTTGGGTGTTACCAAAATGTTCGTATTGCGATGTTTTGTGATATACGTTGGCGTACTGCAATATGTATTGCAGTACATTGTGAAAGTGGAACACATGGTTTAAGGCCATGAAATTACTGTTTAATTTCTTTTGAAACAATGCCACTAGCCAGTTAGGAATCAGGTGTGATTGTAGGAGAGATCAAATGAACATGTTTCTGAATGATTTGCTCTAATGTTAGGAACTCGAGAAAAAGCGTCTGCAGCGGGGTCAACCATTTCGGTTTGTTTATCCCCACAACAAGTGCCCTACCAATCTATTTTCTTTAATTCACATGGTTTAAAATTCATGCTAGTACAATCACATGACCAATAAACATTTTCGAAACTAAAAATATGCGGTTTAAACAGTATTTGTTCAAAAAAAAAAGAAAAGACATCAGAAAGACAACAGAGAACCCACAAAAAGGAATGGCAAACAGATCGAACAAGGCCTGTATTGATGCCTCTCCCAAGAGAAAACAGCTTAAACGAATTAAACACGATTAAGAGATTGTAAAAGGATGTATAATTCAATGAGGCAATTTTCAAAACCAAGAAAAGGAGTTTATGTGTTATTTAGCCATACGTTTGGAGTTGAATTATGAAATGATAAATGGATGTAAGAAGTAATTCTGCATGAATATTGGATACGTTATCTTTGCCACAGATTATTTCTTCAACAGAGAATCTATTGCGGTAGAAGTACTGGTTATATTATGTCTGATATGACGAAATACAGGGCAAAAAGTGAAGTACGGGGTATCTTCTGTTAAAAAGCCACATTGGTATGAACTGTTTTCTTTTTATGTCTTTCGAAATGGTATAAGTTTAAAACACTACACCCAGTCTCAGTTTGGACATGATAATTTGGAAAAAGCGCGTGGCAATAATTAAAGTATTTATAGCTCTGAAAATGAGAGTGTAATAAGTAAGATATAATATAAATTTAGACAATAACTCTGCCGATTTACATATTCGTCCAGATTATTGTAGCCTTGTATGACTAATGGAAGAAGAGAGTGTAATACTGTTAAACTCGTCTAGTTGTTTTTGTTCTGGCTGTCTTGAGTATCTTTGGCATTATGAAGGCAATAGTGAGTATTTTTGCCCACTTCTTGTGGAGCTTATCTTGTTAAGTACTCTGGCGTTAAACATGTACCATCTTATAAAAAATAAACCATTTATGATTCTTTCTCCTTTGAAAGAGAGATGGCATACATGTTTCTTTCGTCATTTGTTTAATGACTGATGACCCATGATGGCCTCGCTTAAGGTACGATGAGCATCAAGGTGTAATCTTTCTAGTACTGATCCTTGTTCTTGGGATCAGTTGTCCCAAATGAAGTCACAGTATTCAAATACAGGAAGGAGGAATGATATATACAGTCTTTCTGTTTAGTTTATTAGTTCACATTTAAAATTCCAAAAGCAATATATTATAGGACTAGTTTCTTTACTTGATATTCGATTTGCATATTCTATATACCATTGCTTTGAAATCGTAGCCCTAAATGTTTATGATAGTCATCCATCATTAAATCTGTTTTCACTCGAGGTATTGCCTTTCAGTGAATAACGTTGTCACTGGTTTGGGGGGACTAAACGACACCTGCAATTCATTTCTTCATTCAGACAGATTAGCAAGATCACTGTTCAACATTCTTGGTGCATCGGTGGGGTTACGTATGATTATGTAAAGGGAGGTATCATCAGCAAATAAAAGTATGTTGCTTGATACCAATAAGTGATTCATTTATCTAAACAAGGAACATAAGAGGACCCAATACGGAGTGTATTAATATATAATGATATAAAGGAAATACGAATATTATTAGTAGTTTGGCTACATCGCAAAAATGGCAGATCGTATCGGGTGAACCGGTTTGCGAAATATAGTACTGTGAAGCTCGTATGGCAATATAACGGTTAAGCGGTATTATCGGCCACGTCCACAAATTTATCATTGTCGTACTTTAAAACGAACTTCTAAGCTACAACCAAATCGAGAAAGTGTTAACTTTAACAAGTAAAAGATAAGGTTATAAATAAATAAATAAATAAATAAATAAATAAATAAATAAATAAATAAATAAATAAATAAATAAACAAACATGAGATGCTACTAGAATGCGCGTTCTTCATCCAGTATATACCAGCCGGGCGATAAAGCGATGGCCCGAATCAGCCACCATACTTTATCGCCCGGCAAAATCAAGGCGACATCGCGACAAAGCGATAGCACGACACGACATTGCGATACGGCGACACGATATAGCGATATTGCGATAAGGCCAGAAAACGAAATAGCGAAAACCCGACACGAAATAGCGATAACACGACACGAAATGGCGATACGGCGACACGAAATGGCGATAACTAGACACGAAATGGCGATATCACGACACGAAATGGCGATATCACGACACGAAATGGCGATAAAACTGGGCGACATTGCGATATTGCGATAAAGCGAAAAGGCGACATTGCGATATAGAGACACGATATGGCGATACAGCGACATTGCGATAACGCGAAAAGGCGACATTGCGATATAGAGACACGATATGGCGATACAGCGATATTGCGACATAGCGATACAGCGACATTGCGATATTGCGATATTGCTTCCTTTCCATTTATGAAATGTGGAAAAGCGGGTAAGCTGATTCAGTTTTAGAATCTGATAGGTGGAGTATGTGAGATAAACGCATTTGTAAAACCATCCAGTTTACAGAAATAGCTATAGCTGTGCAGGCCATGGTCATGCTAACTTTGTAGGCTATAGGATTTCACCAGAACGGATTTGGCATCATCTTGGTGCATCGGTGGGGTTACGTATGATTATGTAAAGGGAGGTATCATCAGCAAATAAAAGTATGTTGCTTGATACCAATAAGTGATTCATTTATCTAAACAAGGAACATAAGAGGACCCAATACGGAGTGTATTAATATATAATGATATAGAGGAAATACGAATATTATTAGTAGTTTGGCTACATCACAAAAATGGCAGATCGTATGGGGTGAACCGGTTTGCGAAATATAGTACTGTGAAGCTCGTATGGCAATATAACGGTTAAGCGGTATTATCGGCCACGTCCACAAATTTATCACTGTCGTACTTTAAAACGAACTTCTAAGCTACAACCAAATCGAGAAAGTGTTAACTAAAAGATAAGGTTCTAATTTTAAATAAATAAATAAATAAATAAATAAATAAATAAATAAATAAATAAATAAATAAATAAATAAATAAATAAATAAATAAATAAATAAATAAATAAATAAATAAATAAACATGAGATGTTACTAGAATGCGCACGTAAGGCACGTTCTTCATCCAGTATATACCAGTCGGCGGCAGGATGATGTGCTCTGAACGAGCCTAGCACATTGAGGTATACTAGTATATTTCAAAATTGCACTTTGTGCATTATGAACTGATAAAAATCATGACATTAGTACTAAACATTAACTTGACACGGCAAGACGTAGACTTTCGGAAAACGGGAAATCAGCTTCATTAATCCTTTTGTGCACATTACCATGGCCACACATGAGTTTAACTGTTTGTTTCCAAATCGTCTTCCAGAGGCATCACGCAATAACAACTACAAGACCCAGACTTTCTTAATCTAAAAATATCTGTAGAGATAGACTGAAACCCATGAACATTAATCATGTAAATTATTTTTTATTAGCCAGATGTTTAATCCCATACTTCACATATTAGATTCTAAAAGTGAATAAACTTATCCACTTTTCCACATTTCACAAATGGAAAGGGAGCAATATCGTCATATCGCAATGTCGCTGTATCGCTATATCGCTGTGTCGCTATATCGCAATGTCGCTGTATCGCTTTATCGCCTTTTCGCGTTATCGCAATGTCGCTGTATCGCCATATCGTGTCTCTATATCGCAATGTCGCCTTTTCGCGTTATCGCCATATCGCAATGTCGCCCAGTTTTATCGCCATTTCGTGTCGGGATATCGCCATTTCGTGTCGTGTTATCGCCATTTCGTGTCTAGTTATCGCCATTTCGTGTCGTGATATCGCTATGTCGTGTCGTGTTGTCGCTATATCGTGTCGTGTTATCGCTATTTCGTTTTCTGGCTGTATCGCAATATCGCTATATCGTGTCGCCGTATCGCAATGTCGTGTCGTGCTATCGCTTTGTCGCGATGTCGCCTTGATTTTACAGGGCGATAAAGCGATGGCCCGAATCAGCCACCATAGCCCAGCATTTGCAATATTCCACTCATGTCTGAGACGGGTCTATTACTTCTGTATCAAGGGAGTGAGTATTCCTCTCAGCAATCGTGGGGCTATAATGGCCACTTGTGTAGACAGTGAAAATTGTCCTTTAAACAAGCTACAGGTTCCGAAAATAGAGCCCGTATGTAGTTTGAGGTGGTACTCCTTCTACGAAGTTAACTATTCACTGCTGTGCGAACGAACGACATATCATCAAGCAAAAAGTATGCTTGCATCTGACGCACTTATTTATATTGTACAATGAGGAATGATTTTAAACGATACAGTGTGACAACGACTCCGTTCAACAGCGAAGAAAAGGAAAATATATCACGCTTGACATAAAGAGTTACTTCCCTTCTGATCTTCAACAAGGCACTGCAAACGTTATACAATTTTATCTAGGGTGTCCTCTCTCTCTGCCCATAAGGGAGGCTTGAGGTGAGTCATATTTGGATCACGAAGAATTACCCAAGAATACACACGCATCCGAAACATTCATGCATTAAGGATTATAAATAAAAACAGGGGACAGGATAAAGTAAAAGTAGACTACAATCTCTAAAGATATAATCAGGTATGTTCAATGCCACTGAAAATATCAGTGCTGTTTATCATTTCATACCTGAACACATTTCATATCATCACTTTACGATAGGAATTCATTCAAAACTGAAATTGTTTTTATTTTTCTTTCATCTGTGTGTACATGGCACATTCGTGTACATTCGTTTTTGTATGTGTTGGGAAGGAGATTGAGTGCGTGAGTATGGTTTTACCCCGCTTTTAACAGCATTCCACCAAAATCACGACGGGAGACACCAGAAATGGGCTTGACATTGTACCTATGTTGGTAATCGAACCCAGGTTTTTAGCTTAACGAGCGAACGCTTTAACCCCCAGGCTACCCTACTGCGCGTGTGCTAGGAAGGGTCACGTGGGTATCATCTCTAGCGTTTACAGATATCCCCACTGAAGATAGCGTCTAGAATAAATTCTCATGTGTGCCGGAAAGCTATTCAAATCTGGATGATTCTAGACAAATACCTGGGCTTTGTAGGTATACACCTTTTCAGTGATGTTTGGGTTTTGTATGAGTTGTTAATGTTTATTAAGTTGTGAACACCTTCGTGATGTGCTATTGATATGTAACGGCAAGAGGTCTCTCATGGAAAGTTCTCGAGGTGATACGTATTGTGACGGTGTGTCCTGATGGACCCAGAGTTTTCCTCACAAGGTTATCATGAAAACCAGCTTTACAAATTACCAACTCCAAATTCCATACGCTCCATCCCTATTGACCAAAAACAATGTTACAGTGTCACGATCTGTTTATCCATAATGTAATTACATTACACAGTAGCGATATGACTATCGATATGACTATCGACATGACTATTGATATGACTATCGATATGACTATCGATATGACTATCGATATGACTATTGGAATATGTAATAACGTATATTGCATTAATAATATGTTTTGTGCCGCTGTAAGCATGTTGATTGGGTCAATAGCCTTTCGTACAATAAACAGTCGAACAAACTATAGGACATGGGTAGTTACTTAACACCCCTACCCATGTAAAAAAAGTAATCGGCTACCTACCTACCTTAACCCACCGTCCTACCGACCTACCTACCTACCTACCCACTCACCCACCTACCCACCGACCTACCCTACCCATCCTCGCTAACTGGCTCCCCATCCTCCAACGAAACAACCTACATACTACCCACCTTCCCCTATCAACCCACCCACCCACCTACCCCTACCTACTCATCCTCGCACCCATCCGCCAACCTACTTACCCACCCACCTACCTATCCCTACCCACTCATCCACTCCTATCCACTCTATACCCACTTACCCATCCTCTCACCACCACTACCTACCTGCTTACATACCCATCTACCCACCTTACCTATCTACATACCTACCTACCTACATACATACATACATACTCACAGACTCGCCTACCCACCTACCTGCAAACATACACCATAACAATGATATACCAATGTTTGAATTGATCCTCATGACGTAACAGCTAAAAATAAATCAACTCAATGACGTGTAGACTAATTTCGCAGTGAACAGAAGATGATTTACAGGGTGATGTGTTACTGTAAGCAAGCGACTGACTAGTTGTTGGTCTCCTTTGCCCTGCGATATATTTCTTAAAGTACGAGACGACAGGAGAAAAGACTCACAGCGTGAGTTGCATGCATTTATTATCATTTACATGCTGTAATGTCTATTACTGATAAACAATGTTGATTTCACTTTTATTTCCTTGTCACTTGTCACTGGAAGTCTCACTCATTGTAGAGGGAAGTTGTGGAGCCATAGAAATATCCTCCTTGCATATTGTCGTTTATATTCAGCCTTGTGGGAAAATCCACAAGACTTGGGTTAAAATGATGTTTATAGCTGACTGTTGTTAGTTGTAGTAGTACATATTCACAAAGATGTTGAAATGAACGTAAAAGGTATCAACTATCCACCTACTCGTTCCTTTACCCACCGTCCTACCTGCCTGCGTACCTATCCCAGTGTTCGGTTTGATGGAGCTTACAGTTTAGTGATCATGTGAGATAGATGTATTTTGTAGTCATATGTGGAGACTGCTTTTGTAGTGATCAGAAGATGGTGTAGCTGCACTGCTACTGTAGCAAGCAACTAGTTGCTGGTCTCCTTTGCGCTGCGACATATTCCTTAAAGTTACGTTCATTAATAAGCAAATAATTAACAATCAGAGTGAAGCGTTCTAGAAATTTAGATGTATTTTGATTGCCACGTATGTATTATACATAGGAGAGACTATCTAAATAGGTCGATAAGGAATATATAGGGTGAATATGGTAGTAGGACGACAGTGGTGAGGGAAGTGCTAAACATAACCATTTGTGCTTCATATATGTGTCATGTGTGGGTCATATGTGGGTCTATGTGCTGTTATAGCGACCATGTAATGCTGGAGTTACAAGATGCATGATAACAATGCTGGAGTTACAAGATGCGTGATAATAATGCTGGAGTTACAAGATGCATGATAACAATGCTGGAGTTACAAGATGCATGATGATAATGCTGGAGTTACAAGATGCATGATAATAATGCTCTTGGTACAAGATGATGCATATCCTGTACTTTCATCACTGGCTGGATTCTCACTGGTGCAAAACGGCACCTTATATGCATGTACACAGTATTAACTAAGCAGTTTATTGTTTTAGAAGCTATTGAAACACGAAAGATACTGCCCAACAGGATGCATAAGAAAAGACATTTGAAATAGTTGCCCTAGTTCTACAGCATGTACATGGGTAACGTAAAATCGGGATTTGTAAAACGTGCCCATTAAATACACATTTAAATAAAAGTGCATCACTCGTCTGTTTTCTCTATTTCCTTCTATGTGGTTGTGGCGTGTTTATAGCTGATGTTTTTAAAGCATTTTTTTGTTATTTGGCAGAGTTTGTAAGAGGCGAATAACGGGATCGGTTCACTGGCTTGGTTGACACATATCATCGGTTCCCAGTTGTGTGAATCGATGCTCATGCTGTTGATCACTGGATTGTCCGGTCCAGACTCGATTAATTACTGACCGCGGCCATATAGTTGGAATATTGCTGAGTGTGGCGTAAAACTCACCTCACTCACTCACTTATTTGGCAGAAACAATCATACGTAATGATCTCATTGTTACCTATGACATGTACACATAAATGACGTTTAGTTACCACTCGTGCAGGAGGGATTTATAAAGGGTGCGCGGATGGAACTAATACAATGAACAAAAAGAGCACCGAAAAAGCAACGCTGTGGGTACATCATGACTGTATCTTGATTTTCGTATAGCTATAGGTACAATCTGTAATACAGAGTTGTGGACCTGCAGGTAGACGCATAGAATGTTTCGTCTTTACAGAAAGTACAGAAAGTACTCGTAACTTTAATTACCACACAATCCGGGAATCTAAAAGATGTTTGTATCGACTATTCAAGTAACCAAGGTTACAGACTTTTATCTCTTTGTGAACCGGTTCCAACAAACCTAGACCAATCGACAGTTTTCCAATGCCCATGACGCGCAGCTTCGACTCGGCATCTTCGCAAGTGCCCGACTGAAATTGCGGTTATCAGAGGCTTTGAATGACAGAATAGCTACATATCCGTGAGAGGGACAAGCGTGGCTTGAGACGGTTTATCATTGCAGTCAGAAACGGACACCTGCATCCTCCATTACACCGTGCCCCACTCCCCCAACCTCCGCCCCATCTTGACCCGCCTGTGCTAGCCTTGTTTTCAGCCTATAAGTATGTAATGTGCACATATACTACCATTATAATGACAATGTTGTACAACAGTGCACATGGTTCTCTAACTGTAAAAGAATGGTTCTCCCTTCCTCTCTGTTTCTCTGTGTGTATCTTTTGTCCGTCGTGTCTCTGTGGGTCGGTTCTCATCTCTGTTTTTTTTGGTGTTGGATCCTTCCCCCTTCCCGTCTGTCTGACTTTCTCCTTTGTGTCTTTTGTGTCCCTGTGTATGTCTGTCTCTGTCACCCTCTCCATCTGTGGGCGATGGCGTATCCTCGTGGATAATGCGTTCGTCACGCCGAATTGGCTTCGATTTCCCCCACGGGTACAATGAGTGAAGGTCACCTGTAGTGCTCCCAGGTCGCGAGGCTGCTGGAATTTTGCCAAAAGAGGCGTAAACCCAACGTAAAATCCAAAGAGGTTTTTAGTTTTTACTACGCATATGTCAGTGTGTTTCTTGTAGCACTTCACAAATCATTGTCACATCTTACCAGCAACATGCTTCTCCCCTGGACATATAGATGCCAAGATAACAATGTATTGTTAATCCTTCGCTGTCTCACCCCAACCACCTCATCTCCACCCCACTTCCACAGCGATTCCGCACTCCCCCATCCAACAGAATCGTATGGAAGCAATCAGTATTTCGATCTGTTTTACCATTGTTTCATATGACTTTTGTCATCATATTATCAGAAATGTGATGATTTTGGCGTAGTATAATTTGGGTTGTTTCTGAATATTTGTCTATTTACAAACGGATTATTGGATAACTATATTAATAACACACTATAGTAGTCACGCTAATAATCAACAGAAATTACATAATCTGAACTGGTCGGTTTTCAAAGAAAGAAGAACGGTTAACTCACATCACAGAAATACTTTGAATACGACGATGACGGCAATGATAAGATGAGAAAACAGATTTGACGGGAGTTGAGGGTTTTTTTCTGACCCTATTCACTCATTCAATCATAATATCAATCAATCACCTACTCAGTTATTCAGTCTTAGCCCCATTCACTAGATATTTTCCATCGAATAAGTTGGTTGTACTGGGGGTGATGTGTGGGGGCTACAAAAGGTATGCCTAACGTTTTTCTCGCCGATGTATTCTTGTACGACACACATGTAATCTAAAGTCACTTACGCTGTCTTTGTGTCAGGAATGACACAAGTGTCACATTTGAAATCTATCTCAGATACGCCATACAGTGTTACAATTGTGCTCTGGTGTTACTTATGCAATCTGGTGTCACATATGCATGTGGCTTAATGCACCGGATGTTCAGATTCAATGACTTAGTTGTTACAGGTGTCATCATGAATCAGGTGGTCATACTAAATGACTTGATTGTTACAGGCGACTTCATGAAACGGGTGATTATACAAAATGACTTAGTTGTTAGAGGTGATTTCATGAAACGTGTGGACAGACTCAATGACTGAGTTGTTTGACTTCATGAATCCAGTGGTCACACTAAATGACTTAGTTGTTAGAACTGACTTCATGAAACGGGTGGTCAGACTCAATGACTTGCTTGTTAGAGGTGATTTCATGAACCGCACGCTCCGACAACCAAACCAGAGAAAACCTAGTGAACCGAGTAGTTAGACTCAATGAGTTGGTTGTTAGATGTCACGTAATGGACTAGAGGTCACGCTCAAAGACTTGGATGATAATGTGCCAGGATACTAGTTGCCATGGTTCTTCTTCAACGCTTGCATAATTTATATTCCTAGCATTTTCGTTGCAGACTTATGCAGTGACTGTCACCAAAGTCATCCACGTTCGTTCACACGTGTTCAAGACTCACATGCACACAGTTCACTATGGTACTACGGGACTATTTATTTAGCCAATACACCAACAAAGGCGAAAGTCTGAGAAGGACCTCCAAATCTGTTTTAGAGAAGAACCGAGAGGGTTTGGAATTTCATGGACGTTTGCAAGGGAACATAACTTCAAAGGTTCTTCATCTAATGAAGAGTATAGCTGTAACGGTATATGCCCGGTTGTTTCCTACTACTGGTGATTCACAGATTCCTGAGCAATGTGAAGAAGACAACACTGAACTTGAAGGATTATCAAACTCGAATAAAACTTATACAGAAATCGATAAAGGCAGCATACTGACAGGAATTCTGAGCATTGCCACGGCATTTCAATTTAAACAAAAATACTTTGTGGACAGTGGGCTGGTCAGTTTTGAAAAAGATGACTGTACGCTTGAAGTCCGTGGGGAACATTCAAAGGAACATTCAAAAGACACTGTGGACTGGCTACAGGAATTGATAAAACAAATGAATGATAGGACATTGTTCAGTCATGATACAAAGTTCTTTGAGTTAACAACGCAAATATATTGCATATTTAGTGAAAATAGGATTCAGTATACATATCTACCACAGATATTAGATCAAAACACAGACCCCTGTTTTGTGGATTTGAAACGTTTTCAAGAAAAATTAACAGAGTTTTGTGGGTCACCATTGTCTCATACCACGTTGCCAGATATTGATCTAAGTGATATCGCTCATCATGAACAATTTCATCAAATTCTGAAAACAATGAATGAACTAGAGAAAGCGTTAATATACAGGCCACCGACAGACGGCAGCACCGGTCGTCCGGATGAGAGCAATATGCAAAATATCTGGAAAGTTTTTGAAAGGTTTTTGTTACAAAGATTTGCCATTGAAAGTCAGGGGGTTTCAACATCTCCCTTCATCACACTTCGCAATTATTTTGAAAAACTGGCGAGGGGGCAAGCAGTAAGTACTGAGGAAGAAATGATGTACGAAGGTCTGAGGTTTGCTTCCTTTCAAAGAATCAAAGTGGAAACCTCATCCCTCCGTCTGGCGGCAGCAGGGTTCTACGCTACAGGTAGTGGCGATGAGACTCGATGCTTCAGTTGTGGTGTGAGATACAGGAACTGGGAAACAAGGGACAACCCATTTGTTATTCATAGTCGCATTTCCCCAAACTGCCCCCATGCAACTGGTACTGATGAAAGGAATGTACCCATTCAGCTCCCATCAGAAAGTGCAACAGTCACTCCACCAACAGAAGGCGATGATAGTACTCCTGTGACGAGTGAGTCAGAAAGGGTTACCCCAATGCAAGGAGCGATCGGTGGTGCAATAAATAACACAGAAGAAAGATATAATCAGATTGTCGATGGAACGCCCCCAAGACAGTCTGCTCGCTACAGTGATAGAACGCTGCCATCATCATCCACATCAAAGTTGAGGTTTGAGGATGCAGTACACCCTCATTACAGTAACTCTGGACACCGTCTGGAGTCCTTCCGCTTTTGGCCGGAAGGACACACACACAGTCCTGAAGACCTTGTCGGTGCAGGATTTTTCTATGCAGGTATGAGAGATGTTGCACAACATTTTTCAGCATTATTCTTGAAACATCAGAGCAAAGTGTATGTGAAATAAAAGGAACTTCACACAAGGTACTTACATGTGGATCGGTCCCCGTCTTTTGACCTCACGATCTATCGGTTGTAGAATCTTAGTACCTATCTACTGGTATGTTTTCTTATGATCTCCGGCCTTTGGCGTCATGATGTATCGGGCCCAGAATCCGAATACCTATCTACTGATATGCATTATAAAAACTGACGACTAAAATGTTTATTTTGAAGACAACGTTACGTGTCAAACCTGTTTCTCTTTCACAAGCATGGGTTACTGAAGTGTTAACTCTGTTAATTCTAACTCCTTCTTCCGATAATGTTGCGGAGTTAGTATAGACATGAATACAAAGTTATAAGTACAATTAGGAACTGAGAAAATGTACAACTATAATTCATGAGTGCAAATTGATTCGATGGAAGGAAACGAAATATGACTCTTGAGTTGTAGTTGTGGAAATTAATGCCATTTAAATCAAATGTAATCGCCATTGATTGAAGGATATATGTACCTATTGGCATATATTTACTATAATAATCACAATGAATTGCGTGCAGAAACGAAATATGTTTGATCAATATATTGTAAATCACTTCATATATATGCATAAACATCACGACAGGTTACTCCGACTGTGTGCGCTGTTTTGTGTGCGGTCTTGGTCTGAGGACATGGGAGGAGGGAGATGATCCCTGGGTGGAGCACGTGCGCTGGAGGTCATCTTGTGCCTACGTGGAAGCAACAAGAGGCAAGAGCTTCATCGTCCAGACCCTCGCAGCCATAGGGAGGACCACTCATACACCACAACTAAATGTAAGGAATGATTGAGTGAGTTTAGTTTTACGCCGCACTCAGCAATATTGTTATCAACAGCATGAGTATTGATTGTACGGATTCTACTGTAACATATCTAGGAATATTGAAATGTGCACTATCTTACCTTGTATACAGCTTTAGTATGAGTTCATCCATCTAAGTATTACTTCTTTGCACATATTCTTCTCAAGCCTGGTGGAATTCAGCAACGCTCCTCCAATAACAGACACAACCATGATACTTCAGGAGAAGGTATGTAAACACACCTACACCCCACGCTGTATCCGCCTGTTAGTGTGGCGTATTTTTCAGATTGACACTGCCTTAATCGACCCGACACAGGTTTATCTGCCCTACCGCTTAGCCACATCGTGATTGTTTTGGTGTTTTATGAGTGTTAAACGGACACACTACCATTTTGTAGTACGAGGATGTAAGCATTGTGCACCATCTTCACATATTGCAATCATTTAATACTTTACGATACTTTGAACATAGTTGAAGTAACATTACCTGTGGCAGGGGTCACTGGTTTGCTGTGATTTCATGATACTTTGATTTGAGCTGAAACATATCACGCCGTCTCTCACATAACATCTACATTCGCAAACTAAAGTAAATATATGTTTCATTCTTACAAATATATCATCATGCAACCTACATCTATTCACTGGCCTGGGCGCCGGGGTAGTCTTGTGGTTCGAGTGTTCAATCGTAAAGGTCCGGTTCGATATTTCATATGGGTACAATGTCTGAAGTCCTTTCACTGGTATACACAGGCGTGATATTGCTTGATTATTGTTAAAGCGGCCTAAACCTCGCTCTCTGTTCACTGGTGAGCATCCGATCTCTAGAACAATGTAAATAATATTTAAATTATTGAACACCAATATGCCAATTGGTTCTCTCCTCGTCAACTAGCTCAACATTCTTCCCCCGACATCTTACGAACAAATGCGTGTGAGAGAGCCCTAGAGATGGGTTTCAGCAGAGGTCAAGTGATGTTGGCAGCTCAGTCTACCATTGCCAGTGCAGGTATGCTGACCAGACGACAAACGCCGCGTGAACCTCCACATTGGATGCCATTATCTTATATAATATTTATCACCTGAATTTGTCGGAAAATTTACTCTTAGTTTGAATGTTTGTCCTAGATATTACAACCAGAGATAGATTATGCTATATTTTCCAGGGAGACAAGCATTAACATTACCCGCTCTTCTTGAGAGGATATTAGCTGTTGGAAGCCAAGATGAAGCAGGAGGTGCTGAAGCTGGATATTCTGATGGGAACTCCCAGGGACAACATGGACAGGCGGGGAAGGTGATGCTAAGTGAAATGGGAAACATGGATAGCAGATCGTCAAGTGAAAAGAATAATACACTAACGAGGCAGGCGCATCTCCTCAGATCTCCAGCAATTAGTACAGAGAGTGGATACAAATCTTTACCTGTAGAGAACCATGTCAGACAACCTCCAGCACGGCAAACATCGGGCGATCTGCGTACTGGACATCCAAACACAAACATCATGTACAATGTGGATATTGCAGCTCAGGAATCAGAGGGAACAGAAGACTCTTCTACTGAAGAGAGAGGAAAGCCGAAGGAATCAAACGCACCTGTGACTAGATGCTCAAGTTTTAATACCAGCCGGCATAAAATCAAGATTGATAAAATACAGAAAACTGGCAATAAGAAAGGTAATGAAACATCTTATTGTGATAAATGCGGTGCCAATGATTATATGGTATGAAATGCATTGAGCATAATATTGGCAATATTTGGTCAATACCTACATTAGGCTTTAATGCCTGTATTGTATTGGTTACAGGCATGGGTAGGGAAGACTTGAAGGCTACAGCAGAAGAGACACGGCAACTGAAAGAGTCAAGTGCGTGTAAGATCTGTCTGGAGGACCCGGCCAACATCGTCTTCCTCCCATGTGGACACCTGGTGGCCTGTGCTATATGCGCCCCTGCTCTAGAACGTTGCCCAATCTGCAGGAAACACATCCGGGGAACTGTCCGTGTTCATATGATTTCTAGAGAGAAACATATCGACCATTTGTAAATACTTCTATAAAGGTGAACTACGTTACGAAGAGCAATGTTTGCTGAACTTTATTCAAAACATCGGTTTCATCCTTTAACATTGTCCAGAAAATCCGTGAACAGTGTTTAAATAGATATCTTCAGTTCTGTGGTTCTTGTCAGAGGACATGTGCATACTACATTGTAGCAAGACAACAGCGTTATCACAAACCCTTGCTACTGCCCGAAGTAGAGTTGTGTTTCTTCATATAGCAAATAATACCATGTAAGTATGTAATACTAGATAAGAGAAGACAGGCATAACGGAAGCTGGACATCGTCATCACGCGATCAATTATAACGTAAGTACACATAAGAGGCTCTCTGTATCATAATGGAAAACGACTATTTATGACACCACATTTCGAACTCAGAAATTTCCTGAAACTTTCGACGTCTCTGAGAAAACTATCCCATGACCTCATTCAGACGCTTTCGCGATATCAGTGTATGCTCACGACGGTAAGAACAGGCATGTAGGGTAGGAGATAATTCTGAAATACAATAATTTAGATAACTGAACGCGCCACTTTTCGAAGCCAGGCTTGAAAATCGTCTCTTAGACTAGGCATGCAGCCTTCCATATATGTAACTTCAATAGCTCTTGAGAAAATAGGTCTAGAGCAAGCCAAGATGTGAAGAACACGTAAAAGGTGTGTGGGGCCACAATATACATCTCAGGGTGGAATGGCATTTAACCTGCTTAAAAAGTTACGGAGATGCCAAATCGCCATGGCTTCAGTTTAGAATACGACAGATAATTAGGAAATGTATAGATTCAAATACATGACAATGTATATGTGTTTGTATGTTACAGTCCGATTGTGAAATCAGTCATTTCACGAAATGACTAACTTAATCTTTGAAGCATTTGCAGCTGTTTGTTTGACACTTACTGTGACCAGAGCAGCCACACGTCACAAAGCTCTGTCCACCACATATAGATGAAATGAAGTTTCATGCAAGTACTGAAGTATATTGATTATTGTTTACAGGCTGCAGTAGCATAGGAGGCGTACTGGTATATATATTCTAGGATACACTATGTACTTCAGTCGGTTGTTGGCTGACAAAGTCGTCGCCTAACTACTTAGATCTTGTGTTGTTGCATGGGCTGGTACCTCTGCCAAGCGAGTGTTTACATTTTCTCTCTCTCTCTCTCTCTCTCTCTCTCTCTATCTATCTATCTATCTTTCTTTCTTTCTTTCTTTGTATCTGTCTATCTGTGTGTGTGTATGTGTGTGTAATTCCTGCTCCTTCCATCGGACAAACAACAGTTAAAAATAAACACACGTCAGTCCTATTTTCGATTTTCAACAAGCGACGCCATTTTGAACTTGAACGAGGTATATCGTTTGCGGTAAGATATAACGTTATATGTTGCTTTAAAATACATTAACGATAAGATTCATGAACTACCAATTCCTAGGTAATCGTGGCTGGGCACACACTGTGAATCAGTCCGGAAGTCAAGTTTAATAATTCTTCAGTATTGTACCATACTTTCAACATCCGGATACAGGCCTGTGATTGGCATATTGAAGGTCCGGTCATACTCTCCGTTTATAACAATAAAGACCTGATTCAGGTTTTTATCCTCTCTTTTTGAATCATCACTACGGCATCCGCATGTGTCCGATTGCTGTGCGTTTATGCATATGTGATGTTACATTTACATGAACGAGCAATACTTAAACGAGTTGTCTCCCTTCACCTGAATCTGTGTACACACATTGCCAAACGAATTGGATTATAAGTCCTTTGAAGCCACCTCTGCAACACAGTGCTTAGTACCCATTTTGTTTATACCTACCCAGGGAATTGGGTTGTGGCAATACTTAGTAATGATCATACCATGCAATATCAAACTGCATTACCCACTCCTGGAACTCCTGCCACGTCAACGCGTGTACATAAAGCCAGCTATCGCTCCGCTTTTGTATGCTACATTTGCTCACTGTTTTATCGTTCATTCATTCATCACCTTGCTCTGTAGTATGATGTTAAATAGAATATGGCGGTTTGCTTATATTATTTGATGACCTTAGTGTCAAAGTGCTAAGATTATTCATTTAGAAAGTGCACTTTGACTGCGTTTGTTGAAGGCTTATGTTAAAGAAAGGGGAACATGTACATGAGATGAAATATATAGCTGAAGAGTGTATAGGGCATTTAATGTTTGTTATGAGCATAATAAACATAACTGCTACCGTTCGTTCAATGTAAGCAACCTGGTTTCATCTTCTTTCTGAAAACCAGAGACGTTGAAGCCTGTTATCGATCATACGAGTGTTCGTGTATCTATTCGTTGTTCACATAGCTAAGGTGAACGTTATGCCTCTCTCCAGCGTTATTGAAACTGGCATTTTAAACCCCTCATTTATAATTGTTGATCTCACCGCTGTCTCTAAGGAAGATGAGAAAGAACCAGCTGTTGATATGATACTACAAATGATGGTATACTTTTATCCAGACTCATATCATCATATTCAAACTCTTTTCCAAACGATTTTATCATTCTTTAACTTACAACATTTAACTCTATGACAAATAATCCTTTAGCTACTAATTAGGTTTCTTCCACTTTGTGATATATCACATATACTCATGGAAGCGAATAACGGAACGAATAAGGGAACAAGTGTTCCTTTACTTTTCCCCAGGCTTCTTAGCATGTTTTGTATCGGTGATTCTGTGAGAAAATAAGTAAGGAAACACTTGTACTTACATGTTTCCCTTATGAGTATATATACTGACCAAAACGGAAACACATAACCAAAATATTGGTTTACCTTGCGTGTTTTATATAGTCGGATTACACAATAAATAAAGAATTACAACACCCGAATTTTAGACAAGGTTAGGCACATGTTTTCTCCACTGCATACAGTCATTTACTGCTCTTAGGGACATCTGTGTCTGTGACGGCATTGCGACAAAGTCAGTACCTGGTGTATCCACCACGGTTGATCACTGCTCTGCACCGCCTGGGCACGTACTGAATGATGTAGTGTAAGGGATGTATTCACAGTTAGCAATGACTTTCAAGTATTTGTTTTTGAAACATTCTACATTGAAAAACAGATTTTAGCTGTGCGTTTCTTTTTTTTACCAGTATATTTTAAATGCTCAAACCTTTACAACCTTTATGGTGAATGTCTTCAGAGATGCAAATAACTGGAGACGTGCTGCTGCGGCGTCATGCAACAACTAAACGGACAATCCAGTGATTAACATCATGAGCATCAGTTATGATAATCAGCTATGTCTGACAGGTCCCACCCAGAGTGAGTGAGTGAGTTTGGTTTTGCGCCGTTTTCAGCAGCAATATCGCTGGTCTGAAGGAAATTGAGTTGAATGTTGTTTTATGTACAACATAACATGGTCTTCCTTTTTGGCAAGATTACAGAATACCGGATACCTTCTGCCATCTCTGAAAGCAAGCAAGTTTACGTTTGGTTAGGGTTAGGGTTTGCGTTAGGGTTAGGGTTAGGGGTAGGGTGACGTGACACAAGGTATCCGTTATTCTGTAACTGTACCTCATTTTTACAGCAGGTGGAGACAGCAATACCACCAGATGAAGGTAACCCATCTCGCACCATGGGCAAAGATAGCATCGTCCCGGAAATATGGAATAAAGGTGTTGGTAACACTAGTGAAAGAAAATCAAGGGTGAACTCATTACTTGAGCAAAGTGACGATAAAATACAAACGCCTTGTCGGTATGATATACCACAGGTTGGTGATCGCCCTAGTTTTTATTCACAATATCAGAGAAGTGTACCCTTTAGTTTGAAGACAAAAAAGATCAACGAAAGCATGCCATGGACTGGGGAGGACACGAGCGAAGACACTGAACACGATGCAGCAATAACAAGTGGGGGGCATGGGAGCAGTAAGGGATCACAGCAACATGACAAGAAAGAGATACATACCGCCTCGGCTGAAAAATTGAATGAATATAGTGATTCCACGTGTGGACGTTTTGAAGAGTACTTACGAAGTGCTTTGGAAATAAGATATCAACTAGCTTTCATACTAATGTGCTTGTCATCTAATTTGATAGAGGCATATCATTACACATGTCAGGGTTTAAATGAAATAAATTCAGTACATTTTGAGGAGAAGCAAACTGGTCATAAGCCACCAGGAAAACACACTGCGAAAAAATACCTCCTCCGTCTATGCAGAAACATTGCTGGAAGGAGACACGAACTTTGTCATGTTGTGCAGAAGTTTTTTGATTTGGATGTTTGTCATTTCCAATCTAGTCAATCAATCCTGTCTGAAATGGATTTAGCTTATGATAGTAAACTCGACAAATTGTGGACAGCCCTTGAGGCAGTCCTGTCGGCAGCCCAACCCTTCATTACACACAGAGACCATTTTAAAGAAAAGGCTTCAGAAGTTAGAATGAAAGAAGAAGAAGAGATGAGGTATGAAGGATTGCGATTGAGGTCTTTTCACGGAGTGGACATGAATGTTTCATACCTACGTCTGGCAGCGGCAGGATTTTATGCCACGAAAAATGGTGATGAAACAAAATGTTTCAGCTGTGGTATAAGACACAAAAACTGGCAACGAGGTGATAACCCTTTTGTAGTTCATACCCGTCGTTCACCAACCTGTAAACATTTGCATGGCAAAGATGTCAAGAATGTTGCTATTCAACTTCTAAAATCATCAGTTAATCAACCTTCAATTGACAGACCACATCAGAGTACCCAGCAATCAGAACCGACAGGGACTGCGGAACAAGATGACGTTCAAGGTGCAACAGGCACTACAAGAAATTGTATTGATGCATATGGACTACCACCATCATTTCCTGCTCAACTATCTGCACTTTCAGCAAGAGACAATGATGAAGTGGCACCTGTGTTAAGCTTTGACGCGTCTGTCCACCCTCATTACAGCACGACTGCTAGACGTCTTGAATCCTTCAAGCTGTGGCCTGAAGGGCACAGTCAAAGGCCTGAGGAACTTGTTAGAGCAGGATTTTTCTATGCCGGTAGTATACCTATTTAATCAATGCAATATGAACGAGTACTCACACTGGTGCTGAAATGAACATCTTTAATTTTTCCCATTTCTTTGATTTCCGTGTAAGTTTCTACGAAATGGTTAAATTATATAAAGTCTCATTGGCAAGTCCAAAGGGATCAGTAAGGATGAAGAGAACACGTATAGTCATTGTTATTGGGCACATTTTGCATTTAATGAGTGTAAAAACTATATCATCCATCAACACTCTCTGGTGTCTGTATGTTTTACAGTTATTTCATTCCACTGTGCAGTATCCAGTTGACTGACAGCAGCCTGTATACATATCAATAGAACAAATGGTTGATAGCATGATCTTTATCATATCTGTCTGGACAAGGCACAGATAAAGACTTGATACCAGTTGTGTTGATATACTGAATACGTTTCAGCCTATCCCATAATTAAGAAGTCAAAACACGTTAAATTTAATTTGTAAATGTCAGTTGTTGTGTATTGCAGGCTACTCTGACTGTGTGCGTTGTTTTGTCTGTGGTGTTGGTCTCAGGACATGGGAGGAAGGAGATGACCCATGGACTGAGCATGTCCGCTGGAGATCGTCTTGTGCCTATGTAGAAGCTGTGAGGGGAAAACGCTTCATAATTCAGACATTAGCAGCCCTTGGACGTAACCGACAAGAGTCATCAAAGGTAAGTAACTTCTAGTTATTACCTATATGCAAACTTTATACCCATTTGTAAGGTTATTGTAAAATACATGAAGTAATCCAACCAACCCTTTCATTGTAATATCCTGAACATGATTTACGACACTAATTGTTGGGCAAATCTCATACGCCTTTGTTATACATGCATTGGTTTGCTGGTATGTTTCTAGACTGACCAAAACCAACAGGCATCTTCAAGTAACAACACGACCCGGAACAACGAAGGAGAGGGTATGGCCGTAGTCTAATGATCATGTTCGTTCAACTGATGCAATAATGCACATAGTTCCTTGGCGTTCAGTGAAGGTCACTACTAATAACTTCAACAATTACCACATCGACCTACTAAAGTTTGTTGTTCTGTATGAATGACCTCCAAAGTGACTTTGATATGGTGGCTTTTCAAGGGCATTTTAACTCATGGTTTCATGCCACTGCAAGACATACATACATTAAAATATCCATGTACATAAGTTTATATGTATTAATTCAAGAAGGATCTTATCCGTGATTTTTGATGTCAGAAGAAAACCAAAGATAAAGAGGGGCATGTACTTAATATGTCCGAACTCTTCGTAACAAAACTATAAACAGCTTGTGGTAGTTGTTCTAATGAAGCATCTGTCTTCACTGGTCTGTCTGTGACCTTAATGATTTACTCTGACACAATAGAGAATAAATATGGCAAACTTGACTTGATGGTGCCCTGATCTGATGCAAAACTTGGTTCTCGACTAAGACTGAGTTACGACATGTACATGTTGAAGTCTTTTATGAACAGACATCTTAAGGAATACAGCGTGTGCACAGGCTGTGGAGATGGGCTTCAGTAGTGAGCAGGTTAAAGCTGCGGCAAGGGCAACTATGAACCCAACCGGTGAGTGTCCTTGTTATTTAATATTAATAGCTTTTATAGGATATGTTGTATTCCAGTAATAAAATACAACACGATGTTTTCCAGAAAAAACATCTCTGACTCTAGATGTACTCCTTGAGACGATCCTTGTGACAGATGGAGAAGTATCAGAACAAACAAAAGCTGATCTACCCATGGAGAGCGAAGTTCCAGAAAGAGCTTATGCTAACAATGGCAGTTGTTCATTTGACAAAACACAAGAGGTATCAAGAATCACAGAGGCACCAGTAATGTCGGACAATGCAGAAGAAAGACGGAGATCATCAGATCCCCAAAGTAGAGAGGCACTACAGAGACTTTCAGAGGACAAAGACTCTTCATCAGTTACTCCAAGTGTAGGAACAGGTTTAACGGGATCTTCACTAGAGACGAGGAAAGAAGAAGATGAAGATTTCTTGACATCGAATCCACCGAGAAGAGAATTTATTGTAACCGGACGAAGAACAAGTCCAAGGACAAACGTATTCTACAACAACAACGACTTCACATCACAACAGCCAGGCTCTTCTATAGATACAACGTCCTCTTTGGGCAACAACAACCATGAGAGAAACAGGGAAGACAGACTCATGGGTGCATCTGTTCAAAGTATGCCTTCTGAAAGACAAAGACATGAAAAGATAAAGAACAAGTCTCAACGCAAAGGTAATAGTATGATGTTATTGGAGTTAGTCTGATAGAATCTGTACAGACTGAATTGATATGTATCAGTGAATGAAATTGATTATGTACCGATATAAATATACAGATACAAAAAAAACAACCTTGACACGAAATGACATGGTGAAAGTAAGGGAACATAGAAACTTAAAATGTATAACATGTGGAAAGTCCTCCTCATTAGCCGGAATCTGTACATTTGACCATACATTTTATGTAATCACCACAGCACGATGAACTGAATGCGGATTAACGAGGGAAGACCACACGGTGTTCTAATATGCCATCTGTTGAAATCAATATACATGTACATTGTATACAGGCAAGAGCAATGCTTGTCTGAAACAAAATGCACTGAGCATAAGATTTGCAATATTTGATCAATGCCTATTTTCTATTAGGTTTAGATGCCTGCATTGTATCCCTTGCAGACAAGAGCAAGGAAGACTTGAGGGCTACAGCAGAAGAGACACGGCAACTGAAAGAGTCAAGTGCGTGTAAAATCTGTCTGGAGGACCTGGCCAACATCCTCTTCCTCCCCTGTGGACACCTGGTGGCCTGTGCAGTGTGTGCCCCAGCTCTAGAACGTTGCCCAGTCTGCAGAAAGCACGTCCGGGGATCTGTTCGTGTCCATTTGGCGGATATGATTTCTCGAGAAAAGTATATTAGCTACTTCTAAATAACTAGTGGGTACGTGAGTTAAATTATATAGTCACAGCGGTAGTATTTCAGTCATACCATGACTTACATAGCTGTAATGAAACTAGCATCTGTCTCTAAAATAGGATTTCAGATGAGGACAATACAATATAAGAAAGGCTGAGCATCGCCAACAGCTGAAGGTAAATCACTACTCTAGGGACCATGGGGACCTACAGTACTTTGACTACCTGCATGTACCCCAGCTAGATTTATACCACCCTTTCAGACACAGGCGAATGCACTGATATTTGCCTATAATAATACAACAAGTATTCTACGATTAAAACAGTTTGTAGAGCTAAACTGACTTTGAAGGTTGTGGAACTTACGTGCCCTCTCAGGGATATTGCCGATGTGACGTTAAATATAAACTCACTCACTCACTCACTCACCACGTGTCCTCTCAGGACATCAATCATCTGACACTACTTCGAGGATACGGCCACTCAATATATATATATGTATTATATTATGTATATGTATATGTATATGTGTGTGTGTGTATATATATATATATATATATATATATGTATGTGTGTGTATATATATCTATATCTATATATATCTATCTATCTATCTATATATATATGTATGTATGTATGTATATGTATATGTATGTATGTATGTATGTATGTGTATGTGTGTATATATACTTTCAATATATATATACACACACACATGTACGTACGTACGTACGTACGTATGTATGTATGTATGTATGTATGTATGTATGTATGTATGTATGTATGTATGTATGTATGCATGTATAGATATTGAAATATTTATCCCTTGTCATGCAAAACTTAAATAGCTGAGTTGGTACCAGACTGTTACTTTTAGTTAACTGATATATGGAGTTAAGCAAGTTGGAGTTTAACTGTAACTATGCTTCCTCTGTGAAATGTACTCTGCAAGAGAAGGATTTGTAATCATGGATGGCAGATCACAAAATTTTGCAGTTAGTGAATGTTCAGTTTGTCGAGCGATATCTGATTTGGTGTATCTCCATTTAAACAATTATAGTTGTTTACATTTATGTTCCAGCTTTATGACGGCAGTCTGTAAATAATCGACTCTGGACCAGACAATAACATGTGGATTGTTTCTAACACATCTCATAAAAGGAGTCACCAACAGTTATTTAGCTATATAGTGTATGTCTAGTGTTTTTAACCATTTCTAGTGGCTTAATATGGGTTTGTTTGACGAAATCAACCCATATATCAAGCCGATCCTGTTATTCTTACAGGATTACTACTACTTACCTGTGCAAAACCGGGACCTTATTTCCGAATATAGATTGTCAAAGAGCTTGGACGTATGTAAGGATGATGTTCTGTCAGAAACAGTACCAGAAGCAAACTTTGTGACTCCCAATCCTATATTCATTGTTAAAGATTAGAATATATAAATAACAGCAATGAATATTTAACCATTGTTCGCTTTCCATTAGGTAACATACCATCCTTGTTTGTGAAAGAACTAATGCATAATAATTATTTTTTATGCTTACTATCTTTACCAGCATGCTTATTCATGTACATCAGGTAAACAAGATTATTACTTTCGATTATGATTTAATGTTGTTTTGCAGTTTCAAGGGGATCACGTAATTTATGCTTTCATTATGTATTGCATGCAACGTGTTGTTCACTGTTCACGAGGGAGGCATGGTAATCAGATTTTGGGTTTCGTGTGCGATGACAAAGGACCAAATTTTCTGGATAAAGATAATACGCATTACAGTCGAAAGGATATTTCGTAGTCGTCTAGTGATGTATCTTGACGTAAAGGGTTGTATTGATACCTGTAAGTAGTTTCAGTGTGAATATGCTTGTAGTTATTATCACTGACTTCTTAAGATAATGCCAATGAAAGCTATCAGGTCGAAATTCGAATAGCAGCCGACAGCAGCCATTTCAGTTTAGAAAATTTGACACAAATGGTTTTAAGAAATAGTCAATTTCTTTAACTACATTTAGGGACTCGTATCTGTAACTAAGTAACAGGGGCGCTGATAACATGTAGAATAGTTCTTGTTTTGACCGGAAATGGAAGCTTGACAGCTGTTGTAATTATCCATCCTTGTTTACCCAACACTGTCTCCCACTATGATCATAGCGGGCAGGACCTGGCCACCTCATAGTTAGACACTATTTGAACAGTTTATGGGACCTTGCTTTCCCCGAATTAAACACTTCCCGCACAGTTGATAGGACCTTGCATTCCCATACTTTAACACTTCCCGAACACTTGAAAGAATCTTGATTTCTCATACTTTAACACTTCCCAAACAGTTGATGGGACCTTGCTTTCCCACGCTTAAACACTTCCTGAACACTTGATAGGACCTTGCATTTCCATACTTAAACACTTCCTGAACAGTTGATCAGACACTCTTTGGCCACACTTGTGCAGACATGGTTTTGTGTGAAAATCAGTGAGATTTAGAGCAATTATCATCCTTGAATCAACATGGATTCCGTTCGTTGTGTTGTCTTTTTTGTCAAATGATGTTACAGGACAGAAAAACTTATGCTTTTCCCTCGTGGTCACCACGAAAAGTTTTATGTACATGTAGAAAACCTTGCAAAAATACAGGGGTGCTTAATTATGCCCTTTGTATATATTCCAGGACCATGATTTTTTATTGACCTTCCGTACTCATTGACTGGTTTTACAATTTTGTTCTTTGTAAAATGATTTCTCACGTAAACTGTCTGTTGGCTATTTCTCTCCTAATTTTTGACAATCTTCACATCAAGGGTTGATGTCTGTACTTACACAAGTGGTGTACACATTGCAATACATTATTCTACCATTTCAGTTTCAAAATTGTTAATTACACATCATTACATTTAATAAAAGCAAAACGATCCTATTTGTTATGGTTAGCGAATTACTTGCAAACTGGAGTTTTGTCTATACTTCATGTCTATTTCTGAAGAATATTAGCGACAGCTTATTGCGCCCGTAACAGATGAAGTGCAATTGTTGCTTTGATTTGAATGCAACAACCAACAGGCCCATATTGACGCTGGCATATACGACACTGTTCGTGCGTTTATACTAGGCCCGATGCACTGGCACCGATCTACGATTTGACCTGTCTAAAAGTGCCAACCTTCTACCTCCATCCGAAACTGCAACATAAACTGGACATTCGAGTCTTCACTGACTTCTCTAACAATACCTATTATGGATAGCTTGTTTCGTGATCTTGTGTAGTTATTTATTGATATTTTTTTCGTTCATGTTTATTTTTTGATTGAACCATGGTGTTTCCCCCTGGACACAACACTTTTGAGAAATGGAACTAACACCGATAAACTTAGATAGTGGCATGGATGATTCAACGGCTGATTCACATCTTGCTCTGCTGACATGTATCTAACTCCATATACACCGGGTTAGAATTAGTCTTCAGCAAATCGTACAAACGGGATCAAGCGGTCGATGCTTGGTTCGATGCTTGTGCTTGAATATTATTTGAACCGATCATAAAAATAGTACGGTTGCCTTCAGTACTAAACACTGGTTTCTGTAACTAGTAACAAGAAATTGTCACATGAACAAAATACTACCAGGATGTATTGAATAAAAAAACATCATATTTATTTGTACATGTTTAATCAATGAGATACTCCGAATTACCTATCTGGTGTAGAAATACGAGCAACCCATGAGCAATGGTTGTATCGATATTCACAATCTTATATGATTTCTTTGTCTATATTAAGTGCTATCAAATTATATCAGAAATTGTTAGGGAAGATGGTATCACAAGACAATGATTTCATATGTGGCGATATTAAGGCACGGGTAATCATCAATTCTGAATGCCTGTTTGATGCAAATTTATGAATATTAAATACGTAACTAGCAACTTATACGTAACTGTCACTTTCTCAGTAAAGTACAAATTCTAGTACTTTTTTTGGTTGAGTCCCATCCGGGATTCGAACCCGCACCCTCAGAGTCAGGCACCTAATCGCCAGCACACAAAGTCAGCCGCCTAACCCGCTCAGCCACTTCGACTTCCACAAAAATGAAAGTCGGACAAGTGGTAGCTAGACTACGTACTTTGTGTACCCCTCTGATAAGTGTGAATCGGCGCGGCTCCTACTGAGAAAGTGAAATCCCAAATCTGACACATGTTGCATTTGACCACTTTCAAAATGGCATCGTGTCATACTTACCTTAAGACTGACAGTGGAAAAGTTTTTGCTGATCTAAATGGTTAATTGCAAAAGTAATTTCTGTCGATACACATTATGAAGATCGGGTGTCCTTGGTAATTGTGATAAATTTGCAGTCAGTTACATCGGATTTCAAATAGATATTATTCTTTCCGTGTGTATTCATGATAAAACTGTGCTGGACATATGAGAATTTAAAGAACGGTGTTGCTGGCATATTTCTGAAAGCTATGTAAACACAAGTGCCATCAGTGGAGCAGGATAGGGACACCTTTTCGAGAACACCATTAAAACGTAGGAGATAACAGATATATAAGATTGATAAAATGCAAACGATAAAGCTAAGGAGGATTCATATTTTGAAGAGGAATTAAGGGAAGATGTGACAATTTATTCCCTTCCTTCTGAAATGTTCAGTATCTATGGATGGATATTATTTTTTTCCATATGCATTAGCATTGTCTAGTAGTTTGCTCGCAACCTAGCTTATGTCCTATTTTTATTTAATGATTTGATAATTAAATTGTGTGTTGCCTGAATGGCGCACTCAAAAGAGGACATTCAAACCATATGCATTTATCCCCCTTTCTTGAAAGGGAACAAGGGCTTGGATAACTGTGAGCCATTTTAGCCCGACACACAGAGTTACGTCCCATTGCAATAGTCGTCAATCCATACATTGGTATATACAAGGAAAATTTAATAAAATTTAATAAAACACACAGAGTTACGTCCCATTGCAATAGTCGTTAATCCATACATTGGTATATACAAGGAAAATTTAAGTTCATATAATCGAACCTTACACCTGAAATTACTGAAATAAAATATTTTATCCTGTAGGGATAAAAGTAATTATTTGAATAATACAAAACTGTTTATTCGCTGTATAAATGAACAGGAGTCTATCCAATACAAAAACGGAGAAAAGATCTAGGCTGCACATCACGTGATGACTCGCGGGGATTTCCACTTTCATCTATTTAAGGCTAGGTGTTTTCCCCGTGCTCAGCGCCTGAGCTGAACGCAGTGTCGGACAGCAGACAGCCTTCTTCTCGCTTCCTGTCACATATACTGCCTTACAATACCTGATGGTTTCAGAACCCCTCATACGTGAGTTACATGTCGATAAATACATCTATTTCATAACGTTTTTGAGCATTACATCCACCATATTTCAGTCTGAAAATGAGTCCGCCATATTGTAGAAAGACACTGAGCCCCGCTCTATGGCGTCACGCACGGTGGAATTTAGTACTGGTGTACTGTAGAAATAGAGCACGCTTTTGGACGAAAACCAAAAAGCAGATAGCAATGAACAAGTGTAAACTGTGCTTTGTAAAATTATAGTTTTGAAAGCTATAGTTATGGTTTGTTATGGCCCACACACAATTATGGCATGCATTCCTAATTAGGAGTGTCCAGACATAGTCATATTTTCTTAAGCAGGAAGTAAATGTTGTTGGATAAGCTGAAGCATGACAGGTCACAGGCAGCACGTTATCGTACATGTGACATAGTGAATCACGATATTCCACACTCATTACATTGATTTCCATACATGTGTTTGTTATGGGTTTTTTTGTTAAACGCGGCATAACGCCTAAAGCCGCATCAGCAATGTTGTAGCTATTTATGGCTATGTTGGTTGTCCATTGTCACTACTCGTTAATTACGTTCAAATGACTAAAATAAGATTTGACACATTCTAAACTGTATTACTCGAATAATATGCTCAGCAACATGATATGACAACACGTATGTTTGCAGTTGTTTAAGTCATTTTTCCAGCATTTAACAAAAGGTATCATGTATTTCACATTATTGCATTCGCTATTGAATAGTGCTATATGAACCAAGAAGATATATCAAGTCTTTCTAAACAAACACCTGGACCAAATACAGTCACTTCATATCATGAATTTCTGAATCCAGTGAAACGTGACAGTGTTAAAAATACCCTTTGGCCACTTTTTTATCTCATGTCGCTAATTGTTACCGTATTATTCTAACTCTCCTAGTTTTAACAAACTAGGTAGTAACCTAGTAATTGTACTGTCCTTATTTGTGCTTTAGAAATCATATGTATTTTTTCAGAATGTTTTCACGATATGGTTGAAATATGCTGATTTTACTATAAATTTTATAAATAAAGTAACTCACTCACTTAGTCTGTTGGTACCGTGTGAGCTGCACACTGTTACTATTTTCCAAGGTGTTGCATGCATTCAGTGAGCATTAATCTGTCCTCCATTTTGGGACGGCGAGGTAGCCCAAGGCGTTCACTCGTCATCTTGAGGACCCGAGTTCTATTGCCCACATGGGTCCAATGTCTAAAGCCGTGGTGCCTCCCGCCATGATATTTGCTGGAATATTGCTAAAAACGACGCTAAACCACTCACTCACTCACTCACTCACTGATCTCTTTTGTACTGCGATGTAAATAATATTGTTTGTTTCACAAGTTTCATAGTTACGTCAAATGTGTCCCAAATGTTTGAAGGATAGCTAACGGTTCTGTGTAAATATTTAGTTGTATGGGCTGTTCTCTTCTGAACTATTATTTATCTTGTCTTAACAGATGGTGATACTAGAGAGACTGACGCACAATATGCTGAAAGGGCGGATGCAGTCAAAGATGAAACCGAAGGCAAAGTGGAAAAGTTACTTATTTCTGAACAGTCATCCTTAAAAAACCTATCAGCCAAAATAACGGTTCATACGTTTAACCTGAAATCATTTGAGAAGCTATTTGGAATATATTTCTGTGTACATTTCTGTAGTTATAATTGCAAATGTATTTTCAATATTAAGAATAATGATCAAATATTTGACAGTGACGACGATACGGTGAAACTGAGTATTACTATTATACTGAAAATGAAAAATAAAGTGACACGCCAACAATTACGCTCTCTGCTGGAAGAGGCGAGAACACACTCTGCGGATGAAGCAGTTGTGATGGAAATGTTGATGGAATCCCTTGTTGCTGAGGAAATGTACTCTTCAGGTGATACAGATACAGCTAAAGATGATCTCTCGAAAGGTGTGACGTATGATACAGACGTTCTCAAACATTTTGATTTGGGAAGATTTCGAGTGGCAAATATAAATGAACTTTTAACTCCGTACTTAAACAATGTTTATAGATTCCGGGAAGTTGTAACTAGAAATCACAATATAGAGGAACAGATGATGTTTGAAGCTTTGCGACTGATATCCTTCCGGGGCATACAAATTGAGTCTTCTGTAATGCTGTTAGCTGCAACGGGGTTTTATGCTACAGGAGATAGGGATGAGACAAGGTGTTTCAGTTGTGGAGTAACTCACAGAAACTGGACACGCATGGATAATCCCGTTACAGTTCATAGCCAGATTTCTCCAACATGTATACATGTAACAGGAACGGATGAAAGGAATGTCTCAATTCAGAATATCAGCACGACAGATGATTACAGAGGAAATGACATATCAATCAGAGAGCGTGACCGTGCCTTGGTAGAGAGGGACACTGAGGAAGTTGTACTCCTCCGGGAAATACAGCAGGAAAAATTCACAGGAGGTGGTATGATACTTTGTTCGCTTGAAAAAAAAATATGTTCTTATTCATGAAATATATTCAACAAGAACAGTCGAATGCGTGCAGATTATGTAAGATTTCTAACTAATACCAAATAGATCCATGTGTAAGTTAGGGCCATATTTTATATGGTTGCTAACTTTTCAACACGAAGGAAAATTATGTATTCATGCTATGTATATAGTTTGTTTTGTCTAACAAAACGCACTCAGTAATATTCCAGCTATATGGCGGCGGGATGTAAATAGTCCAGTCTGGACCAGACACTCATGTCAACAACCGCGTGAGCATTAGTCGTTGAGACAGTTTGAAAACCGATTCAGATCACCCGATTCCTGATAGTGGTATTTAATTCAGCAGTTAAAAAATGCTTTCTACGTGTTTGAGAAATAGCGGATGTATATAAAATATGCTACAAAACATGTTGTTTGTAATCTCTATGGTTCATGTTGCAGATGCAGACAAATATATACTTAATAAGAATTTACCTGGATCAAAAGTCGAGTACAACAAGGTTGATTCCAAAAACGTTGTTCAATCATTCCTGAGTCGACAAAAAAACCTAACACAGGAGAAACTTAATTTGCTTAATAGTCAGTGTTGTGACACAATACGGAAAAACATTGACGTTCAAAACAACAGTGAACAAGGTGAGTTAAGTATGAGGTTATGCTAAATGTGTGAAACACCAGTCTATCAACACATCCTATCAGTATGATTGTCGTTCATTCAGTCAGATGTCTTTTTCGCTAATTCATTATTGTGTGTATGTCTTATGTCGCCGTAAATGCAAACATAAGTTGGTATTTTAGTTCATATTCATGTGTGTATGTTTCTATGAAAGGAGATGGGGCGGAGCAGTCTGGTGGCTGAAGCCTTGTGGCCTTGTGATCCATTTCGCACACTGGTGTAATGTGTCAAGCTCATTTCAGGTGTCCCCCACCGTGGTATTGCTGAATAGTGCTAAAACCGGCCTAAAATCCAACTCACTCACTCACTCACTCACTCACTCACTCACTCGAAGTAAACAATTCATGCAGGATTATGATGCCTATATTTTGTAACCATTACAGAGCAAGGAAGTGAAGAGCTGGCAGCATCCACACAAGGCAACGTGTCAGGGAATGATAAGTATACACAACGTCCTGACACCATCAGTCAATCAGGGGATAGGCGTCATTCTATGGAATGTATCATCTTGAAGACTGGGAATGAGGAATTCTTCCCCAGCGTTATTGTTACGGCAGAAATGAAGTACTATAGTTGTTTCAGGTCATACTGATGATGACATGGTTGAAGAGACTTTGTCACGTTGCGGAGTATGTGTGTCGCATTCTTCGACAACCTTTATACAGAAATGAAAAATACTCCAGCCGTTTCAGTTCATCTTGAATATGAGACGATCGAAGAGATTTTTTGTCTATGTGTCGCATTCTTCTTCAACTGTGGCAAATGAAATACGAAAGCTGTTTCAGTTCATCTTGAAAATGAGACGATTGCAGAAAATTTGTCATCTTGAGCGTGTGTGTGTGTGTGTGTGTGTGTGTGTGTGAACTTTGCTCCACACTGCAGAGACTCGTTCAATTTCATACTTGTCAATATTACACATGATAACTGAACAGAAATGGCAGATTACACTAAGTAGTACATTACGACAAAGAGTTCGCTTTCTACCTCTGTGTCCCACTGTATTTCTACCCCTGTGTCCTATTGCAAATCTCACCATGAACTATTTAGGCTTGTTATGGGTAGGCACCCAATAACATTTAGCATTTGGTCTGTGGTGGAATGTGACTTTAAAAGGTGTTTTGAATAAACACTGATCGAACTTTTGTTGTGAAAGATAAGTTGATAAATATATGGGAGAGTAATGATTAATTGATAAGTATATGGGAGAGTAATGATTCAATTATGTATCTTAAAATTAAATAGCTCTGTACATAGGATTTGCTGACATCCTCTTGCAGCAATAAGGTGCCATGTCTTGCATATCTTCCTTTTATGTTCGAATTGTAGAACCATGTTGAATTGAATTATTCCCCACCTCCAAAACATACGTACTACAAAACAGCACTTTTCTAAGAAAGGGTAATGCACGATGCCAAATGTTACATACCACCGTTTTCTAAAATACGCTGTGTAATCACATCATGTGTTAAAGAGTCACTGGATAGAACAGACATCCGCAGAAGGGAAGGTCAGTTATTCAATCCTGTACCAGTGGATTGCAGAAACCAGCTGTTACATACTTAGTATCTGTTTTTGTTAAGAAACGCTAATGTTTTAGTATAAGGCTGTGCAATGTTATCGGTAAACCGGTATATACCGGTACTGTATCTCACTATACGATTATCACGATATGGTTCAAAATATGAAGGAGCAAGCATATACTCCGAAACGTGCTGTTCACAATAAATAAGTTGACATCCACAAACATAGCTTTTCTTATGCATTCTACTTGTAAATGCCCTTCAAAGATTTTATTTGGATTTGTTAGTTGAGTCTCTGACTCTGAGTGACCATTTTGTTTGTTTTAAAATGGGACATTTGTTACATTTTTATTTTAAAGGCCAAAGTCTTATAACTTTTATAGGACTGTGTAATGGCATTCTGGAACGAGGATCTCAGTAATTCAATTTCAAGTAGTTCACATAAATCATGTTTTTGAAATAGTTCATTTTAACACGTTTATATTGGAGTTGAATCTGAATGAATCACTGACAACAATAATTACGTAAGTCTAGTGCATTCCCGTGCATTGTGTGGAATAAAACAACGCTCATCATAATATCATGTTATATTATTATTACTTTATTATTAAAATAATTTTATTAGTATTTGTTTTTATTATTGGATATTTATATAGCGCACAAATCCATGCAACCAGTGCGTGCTCAAGGCGCTAGTATTTATTTCCCTCGATCATTGGATGTCAGTCTCAACCACCTCTCATGTCCCTGGGGAGTGGACAACTCTTGCTGCCACTAGACGCACCGAGTTTATCATGGTCCACTCACCCTAACGAGGTACCCAATTCACAGCTGGATGGACTGTGACACATAGCCACAGTACTTCGACCAAGTTTACTGCTTTACCCGCAACTAGATGTTTGCACGTATTCATGTGACCACCATCTGGTCATATGCCAGCAACAGAATCAGCAACTAAGAATGTTATGTCACTTACAGAGCTATTATGCATTCATGCTGTTCGCACTTGGACAAAAGCCTTCCAGTCAATATACTACAATATTATGAAATTATTGCAACATATCGCATTATGCAAATCGTGTCAGTATCCAGCCCTGTTATATTACATTCTTCCTGAGTCAACACAGGCACAAAGGGAGAGAATAAAGATACAGAGTGAGTGAATAAAGGTACAGAGGAAGTTAATACAGGTACAGAGAGAGTTAATGCAGGTACATAGGGGGTGCATACAGGTACAGGGTGAATACGGGTACAGAGTGAGTGAATATAGATACAGTAAGAGTCAACAGATAAAAAGTGAATACAGATACAGAGAGTGAATACAGGTACAGAGAGTGAATACAGGTACAGGGAAAATGAATACAGTTACAGAGGGAGTGAATGCAGGTACACAAGGCATTAATGCATGTACAGAGAAAGTGAATACAGGTACAGAGGGAGTGAATACAGGTAGAGATGGTGTGAATACAGGTATACATGGAGTGAATACAGGTACAGAGTAAGTGAATACAGGTGTAGAAGAGTGAATACAGGTATAAATGGAGTGAATATAGGTACCGATGACGTGAAAACAGGTATAGATGGAGTGAAAACAGGTGTAGATGGTGTGAATACAGGTATAGATGGGGTGAAAACAGGTACGGATGGCGTGAATACAGGTATAGATGGAGTGAATACAGGTATAGATGAAATGAATACAGCTATAGAAGGAGTGAATACAAGAGGGAGTGAATACAGGTACAGATGGAGTGAATATATGTATAGATGGCATGAATACAGATGCAGATGGGGTGAATACAGTTACAGGCAGAGTGAACATAGGTTTATAAGGAGTGAAATACGTAAAGATAGAACTCATTTACCGAGGGTGAACACATTTAAAGTGTCAGTGAATACAGGAACAGATAGTGCAAAGACGTACAGATTGAACACAGGCACGGACAGAGTGAACGCAGGTACATAGAGTGAACACATTTACAAAGAGATTGAATACATAGAATGGACAGGAGTATAGAGTGAACACAGTTACAGGGTGAACACAGAAATGATTGATTACACGGTGCCATTTAGAAAGTGGTCAAATGCAACATATGTCATATTTGGGATTTCACTTTCTCAGTAAAGTACAAACTCTTGTACTTTTTGTTTGAGTCCCATCCGGGATTCGAACCCGCAGTCAGGCAGCCAATCGCCATCACACAAAGTACGCCGCCTAGCCCGCTCAGCCACCACGACCATTTTATTATATGTTGCACAGGCACAGGGAGATTGAAAACAGACACGGAGAGTGAACAGTGGTACAGAGTGAGTCAGTACACAGTAAAGCAGAACACAGGTACAGGGTGAGTGGGTTTTTTATTCGGATAATACATACTTCGATTAAAGATTGAATGTTGACTGTTTCCTCAAACGTGCAAATATCGGTTATGCATTTACGGAAACCGGGATGTGAAAATCACAAAGGAAATATGTCATGTTTGCTATACTAAACTCATGTGCCTAACATCATGGACCTTTCCTGTTTATGTTTGATTTCGGGTGGGGCAAATCAAATATACCAAGAGATAAACATTTCTAAGTGTTTACAATGGTAAACATTACACATGTATATACAAGCTGAAACGTATGTTTACACTTAAATAGCACGCATGTCTCCAAGAACAAGTATAAACGTTATTGACAGGGTGACGGCAGCCATGCAGTCACTTCCTGGTGACACACAAGGAAGCATTTCTTGCAACACTGGAAAAAACCCAGTATGTCTAAATCTAGCGCTGACGTGCAATAGAATATAACTATTGTAGCTTCAGGTAAGTACCGATTAACGAGGCAATCAATGTATAGATATTGCAGTTTGGCCCCCTATGAACACATAATGCTTTTTTCAGAGAGCATTGTCCATGTGGTAACGTTGCTAAACTATCAATAGCAGTCTGACCTCTGATCGCTGTATCTGAGATATGCACTTTGACCTATTTAAGTTGTCACGTGTAATGAGAAGTCCGCATGTGGGTATTCTCTCTGGGCCCAAATATTGCTGTGTATGTGTGTGTGATGCAATATCATGACCTCAATAGATATGTAGAGATGCTTGTCAGAGTCAAACTCGGCATCAAGCAGGAGCATCAGATTTACTGGGCGCAGTTGCCGTGCCAGTTATGAAGCCCTCCTGAAGAAAAATCTCCGTCATCTGCAATTTGGCACAAGGAGATCCAATAATAGTACAATATTTAACACAATGGCAACCCGTGAGCCTGACAAGAGATACTAAGGGTGCGTGTCACGGTCGAGTTGACCTGGGGCCAGTCGTCAGTTAAATATTGTTGATTACGTGGAAACAGCCACTAACACTGTCCTCAGTCAGGTATGTGTGTCATTGATCACTAAGCATTTATTTCATTAATTTTACTTTACCGATGCGCTTCAGCACTTCATGACCTCATAAACTCTGAATTGTGAGTAACGTTATGAAAACATTTTGGGCTACAACCAAGAGCTTCTTTGCTTCAACACGTTGAATTGCGCCGTCGTTTCTCTTAGGAGATATGGACATTCGATATGAGATGTATGGATATATCTGAAGGTGCAAAAATGTATGTTTGTACTTGCCAGATAGCTGAGGTCAGAAACCATGGATATTTGTATTGAAGGGGTCATATAGTGATAGAGAGAAAACAAAGTGTCTTTGAGGCAGCTAGGATGGATATCGGCGCTATACAAATGTGGTGGTGCAGGTGCAGGTGATGGTGGTGCAGGTGCAGGCATTGGTGTGCAGTGATACAGTGGTGCAGGTGCAGTTGTGGTGGTGCAGGTGCAGGTGATGGTGGTGCAGGTGCAGGCATTGGTGTGCAGTGGTGCAGTGGTGCAGGTGCAGTTGTGGTGGTGCAGGTGCAGGTGGTGGTGCAGGTGCAGATGGCGGGACAGGTGCAGGTGGTGGTGGTGGTGGTGGTGGTGCAGGTGCAGGCGTTGGTGTGCAGTGATACAGTGACGCAGGTGCAGTTGTGGTGGTGCAGGTGCAGGTGGTGGTGGTGCAGGTGCAGGCGTCGATGTGCAGTGATACAGTGATGCAGGTGGGGTTGTGGTGGTGCAGGTGCAGGTGGTGGTGCAGGTGCAGGTGGTGGTGCAGGTGCAGGTGATGGTGCAGGTGCAGGTGGTGGTGGTGCGGGTGCAGATGCTGGGGCAGGTGCAGGAGGTGGTGGTGCGGGTGCAGATACTGGGGCAGGTGCAGGTGGTGGTGGTGGTGGTGGTACATAGAGTTAAGAGTTTGGTAGAGACAATGGTGGTGCAGGTGCAGGTGGTAAAGGTACAGGTGTTAGTGCAGGTGCAGGTGGTGGTGGTGCAGGTGGTGCAGGTACAGGTAAACCTGGTCGTGGTGGTGGTCGTACGTACAGTTGAGAGTTTTTGAGAGACAGTGGTGGTGCAGGTGGTGGTGGTGCAGGTGGTGGTGGTGCAGGTTCAGGTACAGGTGGTGCAGGTTGTGATACAAGCGCAAGTGGTTGTAGTGCATGCACGTGTGGTGGTGGTGCAGTGATGCAGGTGAAGGCGGTGGTGGTGACGGTGCAAATGGTGGTGCAATGATGCAAGTGAAGGTGGTGGTGTGCAGGTGCAGATGGGCAGGTGCATGTGGTGGAGGTTGGGGTTCTAGATCAGGTGGTGGTGATACAGGTGCAAGTGGTTGTGGTGCAGGTGGTGCTGGTGAAGATGGTGGTATAGTGGTGCAGGTGCAGGTGGTGCGGTGATGCAGTTGAAGGTGGCGGTGGTGCAGATGGTGGTGTAGTCATGAAGGTGCAGGTGATGGTGGTGCAGGTGCAGGTGGTGATGGTACATACAGTCAAGAGTTATGGAGAGACAGTGGTAGTGCAGGTTGTGATGCAGGTGCAGGTGCAGGTGCAGGTGGTGCAGATACAGGTAAAAGGTGGTTATGGTGGTGGTACATACAGTTGAGAGTTTGTCAGAGGCAGTGGTAGCGCGGTGGTGGTGATAGTGCAGACGGTGGTGGTGGTGGTGCAGGTGGGGGTGAAGTTGTGTGGTTGTACAGGTGCAGGTGGTGGTGGTACATACAGTTGAGAGTTTCGGAGAGACGGTGTACATGGTGTCCTATAATTGTGGTGGGTAATGCAATGTGCAAGTCATCAGACCAGTGCCGAAGGCACGTCATAGAGCAGCCTTTGAGGGAAGCATTGTCACAAAGTGTTGTGAGAGTCAAATTTCAAAACATCCGATCAGTGAGCACTGTTTGTTTCATGTTCAACTCATACCTGAGAAAGTCTCTGGCAAGGTGCCAGGTATGTGTTAATCAATCATATAACCATCGAAGCACACATGAAGTTAAAAGCTTTAATGGGATGATCGGTGGATTTCAAAAAGACCCTACGTGAGTGAGTACACAGTTGTCTTTATTAGCATGTCTGACGTATTGCGCTGCATAGAAAACTTTATAGATCTAATACTACAGCTCCAAAATTGTATCAGATAACGACTTGACTCCAACTCGGCTACTGAATATAGCACAGACGGTTTCAAACCTGTAGACCTGTTCTACAAGTTGTTTATTAAGGGGAGTGGACCGTTCAATGTAAATGACTGTATCGGAATGATTAGGAAAAACAGTATTTATTGATTTGTATGTCGAATCAAAGATTTGTGAAGGATTTCCATCGTTCACATTAAGACGTTGGATCGCAAGGCCGACAAGAAATGAGATGGTTATTGCAACTAGTTATTGCAATTATCCATTTTATTGAGAACACATACACTGTGCAATATAAATGCCGATTATGAATAAATGCTGTCCTCGAATTGAAGTAATCACTGTTAATCAGTACATTTGCCTTTGTATCACTTGATTGTCTGTGGCTTTAGTATTTCTGAATATACTCCCCATCCACAGTTTAGACTCGCTTGTGTAAATGTAGCCACTTACTTCAGTCAACTGTTCCAAACCACATTTTGCACAAATACAACATACTTATACATCAAGTGATGTGTTGTAAAGCAAATTCGTTATTGTCACAAGTTCATAATAATGTTAGGTGACATAGGGCGAATTTTAATAAAACTTTATACAAAATGCAGCTGATCACAGGCACTTGATTTACACATGCTTTTCAGCAAGCTGATGCATGATTCTCGAGCTATTCATCTGCATATGATGCAAACTGATTCCCCCAAGTTACTGTAGATATTCATCTTCGATGTATCCATGCACAGAGATATAGCATATAGTGAGGGCTTTAAGTGAGTCTAATCTTTTGATGGGTTGTATATTTTCTGGCGTTACCTAAGGAAATATACAGTTAACTTTGCATGCTAAGTGTTCCACAAACTTTCTATCCCTGAGAAAAATCAAAGCTGGCTTAAAGAAAAATATAAATGTTTAATCAGTTCTTTCGCTTCCTGCTCTTTCCAATAAGCGTATATACAATATATATCCTAGTCGCCCTAGCCCATGATAGCTGTGTTCATAGCTGTGTCCATAATTCCATAACTGTGTCGACCTTTGACTAGACAATGTGTTTTAAATGAATATATTTGAGCAGCCGCACATACTTTTATCAAGAACACAATGGAATCCCAGTGATGCAAATATATTTCAAATATCAAACGTTTAATGTCTTTAAACATAAACAGATGCCCACTATTGATGAATCAGTACGCTCTTAATATAGTATGGTACGTATTGCGATTCAAGACGTTCGGTTCTGTGCGTGTCGGTTAGGTATATGCGTGTCATCATAATACAGAAAATTGACAGAGTCAAAGCTTACGTTGTTTAATTACATGGAAAAAATAACAAATAAATAAATTTTTACTGGCTTAAATGATCATGTATAAATATTTCACTTCGCTTTCTCATTTTAGGAGCTCATCAAATCCAGATTATGCAATCATCTCCTTGATGTGACTGGAATATTGTTGACTCCCTGGAACATACTCTATGTAATCGCATAAAGAAGAGAAAACACTGTGACGAACAGCAAAGACTTTCAATTATGAAGAAAACGAAGTGCACTAAGGACTTAGTCATACTATGGTATGGTACCATACTGGTGATTGAGTTTGACAGACGTACGGCAGTGAGGGCATTTTTCCTTCTGGCCATAAGAAAGCTCAAGATTCGCGCCCAAGCTGAAAGCAAACCTGCGAATGTATTTAAATATTGGAAATCTATGTTGTTTTATATCAACATATCTCTGTTTCCATCTGTACCTCTGCGTGGAGATTTTGATGCCCTTGTGCGAAGACATGGCACTCTTCTTCAAGACATCATGCGATTTGAAGCAATGCGTCTGAAGTCCTTTCATGGCATTACAATTGCAGTGTCAGCCCTGGTGTTGGCGAGACAGGGGTTCTACGCTACAGGAGATGGGGACGAGACGAGATGCTTCAGCTGCGGTATCAGACACAGACACTGGAGGCAAGGGGACAGACCTGCTGATGTTGGTCATAAGGAATGGTGTAGAGCTGCCTTTCATTGGAATATCCGATTTCAAGAAAACCCTTTGCCCACAGATTCTGAGATGCAGACTCGGAACCAGCTTGCCTTCCCTACTGATTATGATATACATCCCAGAAGACCGAACGCATCTGACACTTCACATCCATATCCAGCTTGTCAGAACAATCCTGTCGCAAGTGCTGTCGCAAATCCTATCAACTGTAACCAGGATCTCATTTCGACAAACCGACTCTTATATCATGGCAGTAATGTCACTCAACCTACAGAACGTGCAGGAGCAGGCGGTTTCTCTTCAGGTCAGTTTCAAACATAATATCATTATACTCAATATGACTTTTTTCTTGAGCTGATGTACATATACAGCCATCCCAGTTTGGAAACTTCCAGCCAGCAAACACGAACATGTACATTATCTAAACAAATATTGGTATTAACTTACTAAGGCGACCTTGAAACACAATGGGGTAAAAATAAATGCTATTTAAATATTAAAGAGAAAAACTTGAGAGCCTTCAGTTCTGTTTGTTACGGCGAATAATGAGGTCAGTGTGTATTCCTGTGTAATCCTGTTCCCAGAACGAAGAGCACATATATGTAACCTCAGGTTTTCGGTTTATAGGTAGCATCTCTCTTTCTCATTGACATTAACTCTTGATAAGCATTGAATTATATATTTGTATTAGCGGCACGAGTCGTAGGGTCGACAATAAATTTACTGATGCTTGCATCGAAGGTAACCGGGACATTGTCCAGAGTCCACCGTGTGGGACTGAATTGCGAAACCAGGATCTTGGAAATGACCAGTGGATGGAGACTCGCATCCCTAGTTGGGGTAATACAGAGTCTGTTAGAAGACGACAACTACACATACAGATCATGGTGACAATCGCCAGCCAGGTGTGTGTGCGTGCGTGCGTGCGTGGGTGGGTGCGTGGGTGGGTGCGTGGGTGGGTGCGTCCGTGTGTCCTAATCACAAAAGACATAAACTTTTGGCATTATGGAAATTCCTCTCATGTTTCATTTGCAGCATCTGTTATTTTTGTCGACATAATAGTCGACTAGAATATATGTGAAGTATGAATATTGTAGCAAAACATACCTTCCAATGTGAAGAACGACTGTTATATCTGGCAGTGGTTTCTGGCCTGACAGGGTATATAAGTGTGAACTTACGAAACTTTACTTAATTACCTTGGCGTAGGTACATAGACTACAGATGCATGTATGGATGGGTGGATGGATGTATCCATGTGTGGGGGTGTCTCTGTGTGCGTTTATGTTAGTCCAAATCAACATTTATTTGCATATGTATTAACAAAAGTTATTTCCGTTACTTTAGATAATCGTTGAAGGACAGAAAACTTTTCGCCCAAACAGCCGAGAGCACGGTGAGTCGTCATGAAACGAGCATGATTACAATCGCCTAAACATCCCCACTTGCCAACACCCTTCTACTAGTCATTCAGGGGCAAACCTCTCTATACTCTCATGTGGAAGGTTTGGGCTTAAAATAACGACTGGTTTACATTTTGCAGAAGTGGTAGAGATGTTCCACAGATGTCTAATATGTGGCTTCAAACAACGGGAAGTCGAACGTGCGGCGTTCCGAGTTTTGAATAAAACAGGTAGATTTTTTCATCTGCACATACATAGCTCTACCATTTGAAAGGGAAGCATATGGGTGGGAAAGCAAAACCCGAGGTGCACAGTCATGCAGATATTCTACACATTTCATTCATTTGAAAAGTTTTATAGTATCTTCAAATTCTTAACAGTAACCGGTTTGTAAGTGACTTCTAAATATGTATGTCAATTTATTCCTGCAGGAACACCATCGCTAACTTTAATACTTCTTCTTGACGGCTTGTTGAGGGAAAGAGGCTCTTCAGTTCAGTTTGGAGACAACGCGACATGTCAAGTGTGTCGGGAGGACGTAGTCAACACCATCTTTTTGCCTTGTGGACACAAACTAGCCTGCATCAAATGTGCCTCTGAATTGCGGAAGTGCCTGCAAACTGGCTGCGAAGAAAGGATTAGAGGTTTCGTATATTTCGACTAGGAGTAGGCATCCGCGGGCACCAGGTGTATTCCCGTCCCCACGGATCTGTTTCTTTAAGCATAAGCAAATTCAGCTTGGGATGCCAAAATCAAAATATGGTCATTTGGTTAAGACGTTATACATAAGTGAGTGAGACAGTGAGTTAATATTTAACGTGACATCGGCAATATTGCAGCCATATCGTGACGAGAACATTTTAAAATGACATTGCATACCAAAAATATCAGAAACTAAAACCCTGTTGACGAAGAACAGTAAAACCACGAGTATATGACAATTAGAATTAAAACTAGCCAGGAAAGTTAAAACTAATATTACCATTTGAACAATACAATATAAAAACAGGCTATAGATGCCCAATAACGGAATGTAGATCACCAGACTAAGGACCATAGGGAATGACAGTACCTTTGCTACCTACATGGACCCTAGTTGGATTTATACAATCCCCTCAGCCACTGGCGATTGTAGGAGATGTTAGTCACAATTAAAATACAAGAATATAACGTCTAAAAGTCCTTGTAAGTTTAAATTTACTTCAAAAGTTTTGGGACTAGCGGACCCTCTCAACCCCCGTCATGCCTAAGTTTGACGTATATCGATAATATTACATAGTTCAGTAAATATTAAGTAGTCAATTCCCTTCCACCCTTGTGCCCACCTGAACTGGAAAGGAGGCAAGTGAGACCACCTCAACTGCTTCATATTTAGATCGACCCGTGAAGGCCCGGGTTAGAACTGATTTCCAGTAATCCATATGCGTCGTAAGAGGCGACTAAAGGGATCGGCGCGCTAACTTGGGTAGGTCGAAACTCATGCTGTTGATCACTGGATTGTAGGTCCACACTCGATTATTTACATACCGTCGCCATAAAGCTGGAATATTCGCGGCGTAAAATTAAACTGACGCATTCATATTTAGACATATGCATTCACATTCAGAGTGACAAAAAAACAACAAATAAATAAAATAAAAAAAAAAAACGCTTCCACAGGACTGTGTGAAAAAAAATGCATGTTTCAGTTTCCCACTAATATTCCAACAGCACCAACCTGTCATGGTAGACATGTGGAGGATATTTCGAAATTTGATGTATCAGTGACAAAATATAGGATATATCCGATGTAATTCCCAAGTTTGACCCATACGCCCCGAACAGTTGACTAGACCGTGCATATGTCTATGACGGGTGTCATCTGTGGGGCAAGACTCGCTCACCTTTTCTCGAACACCTGGTGTCATGACTGTTCATAAACACATGCTGTGTCATCTTATGGTGTCAATCACTGGATTGCCTGGTCCAGACTGTGTTTATTTAATACAACATCGACAGTTGTAATATTTCTGAAACAAATATATGCTCTTGATATATATTTACTGAGTTCCCTGATTTCAATTCCGTGATTGTGAGTCGGAATGGGTGTATGTATCTAAAACCCTTGTGTCGTGCTGTTGGTAGTGGTGGGATGGGACGGGATAGGATGTGGAGCAGGTTAGGATCAATTTTCCTTGAGGGATCTCATGATACAGGTGTGTTTTTCGGGAGAGGGCTCTTTTCGCACTCTGCGAGTCCTCACGTAAAATGTATTATAATGCACTGTCATGCAAACCGTGTAATGCCTAGAATAAATAAACTAGTTGTAAAAAAGGTTCAAGTCAAATTGGGAAATTTCATCGGACCTACTTGTATTTTGTGTGTTCATTAGATTTACACTCTCCAAGGAATGCAGATCATTTCCATGTACAAATTGTTCCTTTCTGTACCAACATTATAGTTTACTGGATATTTCCACTCTTATTATAATCATTTATTTTCATCCATCATTGAATACATAAGGAAGCACACTATTTCCATAATCCGTGCATATAACGTCAGTGTTATGAATATGTACAAAACTCTTTCGTTGAGCTTGAATGACTGCAAGACAAATCTAAAAGATAATTATAACAACTGTTATTTGTTTACTACGACGTTTCGGGGCTAGGTATTGATCCATCCGAAGAAAGGACAAGAGCTAGATCTGGACCGTGGTGGTAAACAAATCGAAGTTGTTATCAGTGACATTTGTCTTGTATTAATACACGGATTTGCTTTTGAAGAATTTCATAAGCTGTAATTACGTTGTCACGACCTATTTAATAAACGGTTGTGTTTGGAAAATTTAAGAAACATTATTACTGGTATGGGTATTATACAATTAACTGTTAAATAATTGATTTTCTGTACCAAAGATTATATCTATGTGCCGTTGTGATGCACATGCAATGATCGAGGGAAAGAAGCGCCTTGAGCAGATGAACTAACTGAATATCGGCGCTATACAAATATCTAGGCTATATTTCAAAGCTAAGGTACTGTACAACACGTCTTGTGCCTCATCGTGATGTCACGGTAATGTCACGGTAATGTTTTCTTCCCTCATACGCAGTTAAAAAACGCGTATTGTTGTAGGGTCATAAAGAAACAGTTACTCATACATTTCCGTCTTTTCACTTGAAGACCGGGGGTGCGGTGGGCGAGCTGTCCAAGGTGCCAGTCTATTAATCTAGCGAGCTTGCAGGTGTCGGGATCGAGCCCACCTGTGACCGGGTGTAAAAACCCTTGGAGTAAACTTTGTGTGCAGACTCTTTCAGTGTTGTCACAACCCCTAGTGTGCAGTACACATCCCTGTGCACTTAAAAGAACCCACGAATTCGTTGGTAGTTGACCAGATGGTGCCACACGAATACGTGCAAACACCTAGTTGCGGGTACAGCAACGTGCAGTAAACATGGACAAATTGCTGTGACTATGTGTCCCAGTCCACCCAGCTGTGAATGGGTACCTCGTAAGGATGGGAAAGTCACATTATGTCGGTGCGCCTGGTAAGGGTGCAAGAGTTGTATGGTCCCTAGGGAGTTGAGAATGAAAATACTATGTGCCGTTGTGATGGACATGCAATGATCGAGGTAAACAAGCGCCCATAAACAGTTGAACAAATTGGATATGGACGCTAGACAAATATGTAGTTGCATTGTATTATTTTATTGAAGATGTCCAACACAGAAATTGATGTATTTCATACTAAATGATATTATCTACTGATGATACCGATACGGCAGAACATGTTTACTCTACTTGCGGACATGTACACGAGGGACAAGTAGACTGAATTTCAATGATCATCTCAAATACTGTCCAAAACTATTTCGCCTATTTTACCCAATGGACTATTTCGGGAGATAATCAATAATTGCAAAAGCTGAAGCAGTATGTATAAGCTGTATCAGACAGACATTTTATTCAGTAATAGGCCACTGCCCAAATGTTTATGTTGTATGAAATTACATGCGTTTTACAGAAGAAAACTCAGAATTTGAATTTTTTCCAACATTATGCTTGTTGAGGACTTACTGTTGACAAAACTGTGTTGTGACAGGGGATGTTTTCAATATTTATCCAGAAATTTATTCCTTATATCTAGTTAGGCTTTATAATAAAGTATAACATGCCTTTCATCTTCATTTAATTTTTTTTTGATACACGGTGTATCATATCATGTAACATAAATACCGCTCAGCTAGCACTATAGATGCTATTAAATCAGTTCTGTCAATTGGACGATCTTGCACTGAAGTAACATGGTTCATTATCCTGATTTAAACATCACTGGATTGAAAATGTTCAGTTTTCCCAATGTGACCACTTGCAGTCAACAAACTGATTTCTCTGCTACGTCAAGCAGAAGATGATTGTGTTGCAGATGTATATATGCGTATGTATATATGTGTAACTATATCTACTGTAATGTATCTGTATCCTAACATGTTCATCCGTGTGCCTATGTACCTACATACTGGTATGCAAATACGTGTGTGACTGTACAGCGGCGGTATGTTCACATTTTCACTTTCCTTTAGTACACAGAATATTTTGTAATCTAATCTTGTACAGTATTTTCCAGATACATTCATTCAGGGTTAGCCAATACACAGATTGCTTGACAGCCCATGCATATGAGGTTCACCAAATATTTTGCCCTTTGCACAAATGGAATCTGTTTCTGAAGATTTCAAAACTTCCTTTGAACTTTTTATTGGGTTAGTAATTGCAAAATACCTGAATAAAAATATTGATTATATAAAATAGCAACGCTATCTATTTTGCGTAGTTGGAACCAAATGTGAACGTCAAATTCCCATTCCATTATATCTAGTATCTTGGAAACGCTGGATATTTCATTTTATTTTTGTCAGCTCCATAGTTCTTTTAAGTAATAAAAATATGCACGATATGTCTGGTTCCCGCTTTAGTTGTTATTGCTTAGGCTGTAGTGTATCATTAGTACCACGATGCACATATGTATGTTATATGTTATAGAAATGTATTGGCAGAAATTTTATTATGTCTTTATAAAATTCGTTATATGCGTGGTTATTAGTTTTCGAACAAATTCATCTTACACCACCGTAACACAGGTACACACAGATGAAACACCGTCATGACCCAGCAACACACAGATGGACACCACCATGGCACCTACACACAGATGAACACCACAATGTCAGGTACACATGGACAATCACCACCACCATGTCACAGGTACACGCAGATGAACACTGTCATGACACAGCAACACACTGATGAACATCACCATGACACATGTACACACAAATGAACACCACAGTGTCAGGTACACATGGATGAACACCACCACCATGACACAGGTATACACAGATGAACGCCACCATGACAGGTACAAACAGATGAACACCACCATGTCACGGTTGTACAAAATTGAACGCCATTATGACACAGGCTCACACAAATGAACACCACCCAGTCATTGGTACACACAGGTGTACACCGCAATGTTTCCAGGTTGTACAGAGTTTTGCAGTAGTAGACTATGGATTCACGTCCTCCAACATAGTCCAGCATACCCGAACATTGTATTATATATAATCAATGTTGTGTAAAATTAGAATGATTTATTTCATGTAATCTTCTCACCAAGAAAACGTGTTAAGTTTATTACGGTTACTAAATAATCTGTATGTGAGATATTTGTATTAAAGCGGCCCTCGCAAGTATCAGACGAATAGCTGACACTAAGGAAAAGGATTGAAATCATAGCAGATCACAGCGAGGCGCAGCACAGCCAGCAGGTCACCGTGACTTTCTCCACAGCGTTCTAGCGGTCACACACAGGCAATACCAGTATCGTGACAGTTGACAACAGCTTGCGTCGTCTGTAAGAGAGGGAAGTTGGAAAACCCAGTCTAAATATAACGCTGACGTGGCCACTGAATATTATTCAATTCCACTCTGTAAAGGTAAATGCTCAGGAATTTCTTGCGCGTACGAACTAAGGCGTCAACATTGCAAGAACCGCAACTGCATACATCCTCCAGTGTCGATTATGAACAACAACTCAAGTACATAGATAGCAAATATATAGTTTACTCCAACGAACTATTAGTTTTTCGAAGATGAGAAACACTGAACAGGATGTTTTTCATTTAGTCTATTTTGATGGCAACAACACAACGACGATAAAACAATTACGATTACAAAACGATTTGTGGAAGGAAACTAAGAAGGAAGGTATTGATGTATGGACCGGTTTGCAGAGGTAAGCATAAATTGAGCCGATGAATGAACCACGCAAATAAACCATCATGTATCGCTGACACTCCTTGTCCATGTGGAAGTCTCGTCACAGGAGTATCTACAGGCACGAGCGAGCGAGTACGGTGTCACAGCGTTTCCAGCAATATTCCAGCAATACTGCACCGGACAACTCTGGAGATGAGCTTCACCCATAGTACCCATATGAGGATCGAACCCGTGTGTTTGTCGTGACGAGTAAAGGGTCTGACCACTGAACTATCCCACCGTCTCCCTTTGGAAGAGGACCTTGGCGACGTGTATTCGACGCCCCATACTAACTCTAGATTTCAGGACAGAAATCAGGTCCTCAATGATGCATCTGTTTTGACAGGCAAACATTTGAACTAACAGCATGTGTCTAATCAAACAGATATATAAAGATTTTAAAACAGAAACGGTACAGTGACGTTTAAGAGTGGACCACTAAAATTGTGAAGCGGCAACATTAAGAAATATCTATGCTTATAAAAGTGTTTGATGTTCACGCTCTACACTGTGAACAAAAGTCAAACTTCGAGGACGAAGGGTATGGCCACGTTTCAAACCCTGCGAAAAACAAAATGTAATCAATCGGAAAATAGAACCACAACTAAGGAAATGATGTCACCAACTAAAAATGAGAGAATGGATGTGATGTAGGATCGACTGAACAAGAATTGGGCAGAGATACTATTATATCAACAAGTTTAGAGGGCCAGTTCAGCGATCTGTTTACGCCCACTTAGAGGACATTTGACACCATCCGAGTGAAACTGACGACACAATACGTGGCCATATGGAACTGTAGAGACCCGTTAGTGGCTGATATAGTCAACACCCAACCCCCTCCTCACATACACAATAGCAAATATATCCAAACAAATGACGACACTAAAGCTTAAATGTGTCACGTACATTGACTATTTATAATGCCAGCGAAGTTGCTGTAGATTATCAACCTCCGTGGAAGCTTGTATTGCCACAATATATACTACAATGATAATGATACAATGATGACAGTTGTCGATACCTCGGGCTGGCGATCAGGACACTGAGCTACACACAGAAAGCCGCTGAGTTGGACTACCATGCTTGCCTTGACATAATTGGTAGATTTATTTAGCACTGATGTGTCATGGATAGTATATATATTTGGCGAGCTGTTAAGGAATGAATTAAGCGATGGAAGAGAGTACGCGAGCTCATATCAATTCAGGCGAATCAAAAGGGGAAGATGTAAGCTGGAAACAAATCGTTTTGTTGGAAGACCATGTCATATTTGCATTGACGTTTACTGATAAGCCTGTTCGCCTATTATAGCCTAACAATAACTGGTAGATATATTTGGCAGTGACATGTCGGTGGCGTGTATTTATATCTCCAGCTATTGATTGACAGAAAGGTGTACAAGAGAAGCGCTTATCGACAGGACACTTACTGACGCGGTTTGTGTGAACACGTGATTCCTTTTAAATCTGATCAAGTAGGTATTATCACGACAATTCTGGAACAAAGGTTTTATGTCCTATTTTTCCTGTGTGTGTTGGAGGTGCTTGTCGTTGATCTCCTTCAGATGTATGTCTAAAGTTCACGTGTGTCTAAGTATAAAGCATTTTGTTGCAAAGAATCGTTAACTTCAATATTGATTTTAAGATGGACAGTAGTAATAAGTATAGACACTTCCTAGACGACGAGTTGGTCTGCATACCTCGTGCGTTGGTCAAATGGCGAGTAAATATACATGCTCATCTAGCACGGGCTCCACGTGATCCACAACCTCTTACTCTAGAGGCGCTTACCAGAATCAGAACCACCAGACCTAGCAAGCACATGTGTCACATTCAGATGTGGAACTTCGAGAAACGTCTGAAGACCCTAAAGGATATAGCTTCATCACTGCTGCAGGGGGTCTCAGAGACCCATCTTAAGGATATAGCAAATGCCGGATTCTTTTACTCAGGTAAATGCTTTTGTGGAAAGCATTACTAGCACTTTTGAAGGCTAAAACGCTCATTGACTCTCATAAAAAAATCCGCTTGCGTTTCTTTAAAATGTTCGTATGTTTTATGGATATATTTGTATCTGCCATCTCTTTGTCAGTGTTTTTTGTTGGTTCGTTGTTTAACGCTCCACACTAAGCAATATTACAGATTTATGGAGTCAATCTGTAAATAACAGTGTATGAACCAGACAATCTAGTGATCAAGACCGTTCTACGTAATTGGGATATGATAACACGTGCCAGTGAGCCTCACAACCCGATCCTATTAGTCGTCTCTTACGGTCAGTATGGGTTGCTGAAGATCAGTTCTGACCTACACGGGTCTGGGCATAATATGAATGCCATCTCGTCTCTTTGTGTACAGGCCAGGGTAACACACTTATATGCGCCCATTGTGGTAACATTCTTCATGCCTGGGTTGTGGGTGACTGTCCCTGGAAGCGGCACGCTGAACTAAACTCCAAGTGTCCGTTACTGACAAGAGGTTGCACTTTGGACAAAGCAGGGGTCAGTCAATGCTCATATTCGTATGTTTTGTATCTGAATTAGATCTTCTTTATCTGAATTAGTGCATCGGTAACCAGAACTATCTAGTTTCGTAACGCTTCTATCGCTTAATTTAGTTGTCAACAGTATATTGACAGTTATTTATCAGTAGCCAGTTTCATTATATGCCTCTGATTTTTCAACACTATATGTTTATCTCCCAATTTGCTAGGCATTACTTGTAACGATTACATAAGATGAACACTTCACTCTAATTTCTGGGAAATGAATTTTATAAGCACAACTGCGTATTACAAGTCATACATGGAGATCATTCACAGTGCAATGAAGTCATTGTGTCCATCTTTCAGGAAGTGGCGTCTCTGCGAAAACGACACAGTTCTTGCAGTGCCTGCTGACCTAGTGACGTCAACCATTACAGCTGCCTTCATTATCTACCCATTTATGCTTCAGCTGCCTTTGGTTGTGGTATGTTAATATGTGCTAGCTAGTGTGCTTCCTAATATGTGTACAAAGCATAACGTTGAGGGAATGTAAAGATTACGTAAGTGACAAAATGAAATTCTTAGGAAAAGGTTTAGAAACGAGAAAACCATTTTCACAAAAGATCTCTGCTCAAAAGAGAGTAGCTTTCCCTTTCATCCTCTAAAATATCAACTTTTATTGTTTTGAAACTATGAAGACCGTAATTTTAAGGGAAGCTAAGAAAAACGTATGTCCTGTTGATATTTGTCAAATATAGAATATACTCTTTAGACAGATATGCCAGACATAGAAGATATGCTCTGATGATACAGATACAGAGAATGTGCCCTTGTTCTATGTCAGACATAGTGAGTATGCTCTGGTATACATGTCAGACACAGATGGTATGCTCAGACAGGGAAAGTATGCTCTGTTGAACTGAAGCTGAAAGGCCGGGCGGGACAACTTAGGAATGGCCAGCGAGTCCTAACTTGACACACAGAAGGGAGCAAGCTACAAAGACATATTTTATATCATTGGAAAGATCTCGAGGAGATGAACACGAAAACTTTATGTGCCAGTGTGTCCACGTGTTAATAAGCTCACAAATTGGCTCTGAAAATGCATTTCTGCAGAAATTTCTGGCAGAAATTTATATTTCTACAGAAAATTCTGTAGAAAATATTTTTCCTGCAGAAATTTCTGTAGAATTTTTTTTTTCCTGCAGAAATGTCTGGCAGAATTTTTTTTATTTCACTACCAGAATTATCTTAATTTTACAAAATTAGAGAGTATAAGTAATGATACTGCTGCGTGAGTGGTAGTTTCATGTTTATTCCAAGTAATAAGTGATCAACTAATCTGATATTTTGGTTTCGCTACCAGAATTATTTTAGTTGAATAAGATTAAACACCATCGTTATATAATTTAATATAGACTTTCTTTAAATGATGTCGTTTTCCCTGTTTAACGCCTATTAGTACCAGACAATTTTACAGTGTGAATTTGACCATATTTCATTCTAGCTTTTACAATTTAAAAGGCTTATACATTATTCCCATCCGCTTCATTATAACACAGTTGTAACTTCTTAGTGGATTCACGTCCTGAAAGATTAATTTAAAAGTACTGGGGTGTATTTTTCAATCCTAATAAGCCTACATTGATTTTGTATGCGATATGGGTTGAAGGCGAATAGAGGCGAAACCGGACATATACTACATACATACAATAATAACAATGTAAGACAAGTAAGCCATAATTTGAATTTATCAACATGCCCGAAAAGACCAGCGTACTAGATGAGATGATAAACAATACCTATGCGACAATGCATGAGCGTTCAAAGTGACAATACCCGCGAAAATGTAATTGCCTCGTTGAAACAATGATTTATGCCGAAGTGGCCACCGAGTATTCACACCTGTTAATTGGTGGTTTATCAGGTTGTATCTATAAGCAGTCATATAGACAATAGACGTTTTATAGAGTATATCCAGTACGTCTTGTCGGTTCAAGGTCACATGCAACACAAAACAGTTCTTTGCAGATTCTGATTCGGTTCGGTAACAAATTATCAAAAATGCAAATCAAAGTTATGAAGTTGAAAAATAACGCGATTAAAAAACGCTTCCCCGGCGCAGGGGGGAAAGTGGTTTCACCACCCATAGCACATGTGCAGTGATTGGCTTGAACCGGGAAGCCAACTCGTATAAACACAAGTGATGTGTGCAAGATTATCGTTGCGGTCGAAGCGGGAGAACAAGAGATGTTTGTTGTGGTTACAAGCATCCTGGTTCGGCAGTAATAACAATACACTGGTACAGTACCTGCATATTTGCGACCCATGTTTTAAAAAAAATGTGTAGTATTAGAAATGCTAATTTCACTGTTCAACCTGAAAACTGAAATGTTTTAAATCATGTATATGGAAACATAGAAAATATATTGATTGTGACAAGCAGTCTATATCAAAGACAAAGCGCAATGTCTGTTTATTGTCACCCGTCACTCTGCTTGTCTGCTAATGACAATATGCAATACTCAGCTTCAATCATCGACCAACTTAACACCTGTCAGGCTATACACCATAAACAAGCTACAATGATTTATGGCTCGTGCACCTGGGGTCTGTCTCTGCCACATTATGTAATTACACAGACAGGCGGGTGCGATTCCTGTACACATGACATGCTATTACGTCTGTGGGTTGCAAACAAACTACCTCCATTTTTCCCGGATGACTGGGTCGGACGGAACTGGGTGCAAACTCAGATTGTCAGTTTCAAGGTCTGTATGTACAAAACCCAACATGTCAGTATATAATAGTTATGGATAACAACTACTTCTATTGCGTATGCTTAGAAGTGGATGAATGAATCATAATGATTGGAATATTTTCAAACCGTTTAAAGCTGTATTTTGTACGAATCCACGAGTGACCAACATAATTCTTTCTATTCCTGTTTGAAAAACATGTAACTGAGAATATGCCGACGGTACATTAGAACAGTGATATAAACTGTCATCATCACAAACACATTTATGCAATTTAACATTTCAACCACTGGCCTTTGTTACGAAAACACGCCAATCAACTTTTCTCACTAGCTTCTGTCATGATGGGACGATAATTCACTCACTAGGGTCTTGGTGAAAAAAAGGTAGGAATAACAAATATAAAGGGGATATTGTACCACATTAGTCATTCTTGAATGGGATTAACAGGTGTGAAAACTCGGTGGCCACTTCGGCATAAATCATTGTTTCAACGAGGCAATTACAATTTTCGAGGGTATTGTCACTTTGAACACTCATGCATTGTCGCATAGGTATTGTTTATCATCTCATCTAGTACGCTGGTCTTGTTGATAAATTCAAATTATGGCTTACTTGTCTTACATTGTTATTATTGTATGTATGTAGTATATGTCCGGTTTCGCCTCTATTCGCCTTCAACCCATATCGCATACAAAATCAATGTAGGCTTATTAGGATTGAAAAATACACCCCAGTACTTTTAAATTAATCTTTCAGGACGTGAATCCACTAAGAAGTTACAACTGTGTTATAATGAAGCGGATGGGAATAATGTATAAGCCTTTTAAATTGTAAAAGCTAGAATGAAATATGGTCAAATTCACACTGTAAAATTGTCTGGTACTAATAGGCGTTAAACAGGGAAAACGACATCATTTAAAGAAAGTCTATATTAAATTATATAACGATGGTGTTTAATCTTATTCAACTAAAATAATTCTGGTAGCGAAACCAAAATATCAGATCAGTTGATCACGCTAAGTGCTTATTACTTGGATTAAGCATGAAACAACCACTCACGCAGCAGTATCATTACTTATACTCTCTAATTTTGTTAAATTAAGATAATTCTGGTAGTGAAATAAAAAATATAAAAAAATTCTCTGCCAGAAATTTCTGCAGGAAAAAAATTTCTACAGAAATTTCTGTAGTAAACATTTCTGCAGAAATGCATTTTCAGAGCCAATTTGTGAGCTTATTAACACGTGGACACACTGGCACATAAACTTTTCGTGTTCATATCCTCGAGATCTTTCCAATGATATAAAATATGTCTTTGTAGCTTGCTCCCGTCTGTGTGTCAAGTTAGGACTCGCTGGCCATTCCTAAGTTGTCCCGCCCGGCCTTAGCTGCATAAAGAGAATGAATGCACTGGTGATTCGCCAGACACTGAAGCTATGATTCGTCAGACACAGATAGTGTGCTCTGTTGGTTCGTCAGACACAGAAGCTGTGTTCTGTTCATTAGTCAGACACGGAACCTCTGCTCTGCTGGTATGTCAGACACGGGGAGTGTGCACTGTTGATATGTTAGACAAAAAGTGTGCTATGCTCATATCCCAGGCACAGGAAATATTGCTGTGTTCATATGTCAGGCAGCGAGAATACTGCTCTGTTCATATGTCAGACAGAAAGTATGATATGCTGATATGTCAGACACAAATAAGATGCTTTGTTGATATGTCAAACACAGGTAAATATGCTCTGCTGATATGTCAGACAGAAAGTATGCTTTGCTGACATGTCAGACACAGTGAATATTGCTCTTTTTATATGTCAGCCACAGGGAAGTATGTTCTGCTGATATGTCAGACACAGAGAATATGCTACGCTGATATGTCAGACACAGGGACTATTGCTCTGTTGATATGTCAGACAAAAAGTGTGCTATGCTGATATGTCAGGCAAAGGAAATATACCCTGTTGATATGTCAGACAAATATAATATGCTCCGTCGGTGTTTCAAACACAGGAAATGTGTTCTGCTGATATGTGAGCCACAGAGAGTAAGCTCTGTTGATATGCCAGATAAGTCAGTATGCTTTGATTATTAATGCGTTTACATACAGATATTTTAGAGAAGGAAAGTATGCTTTGTTGTTATATATGAATCTAATGCTATGCTTTGTTAATGGGATTTCTCTAGTATTATATGCCACACACAGAGTATGCTCTGTTGATATGTCAGTTTAGAAAATATGATCTCTAAGAGTTGACAGCCTATCCTTCGTAGTACTATCTTGGACATGTATCATAAAGCTCCTGCAAATAAACTCTGCGCGTTCTTCTTTTCTTGTGCTTATTTCTTTAAGAGAGGAAACCCCTAACCACCAGAAATTCATGTGACGATATGAGTTAGACTTGTTAGCCCACCGTACGTCTCAGGACGCCTCTAACGGCTCTGTGGGGCCATTCAGGCCCAGTGACTTGCCTGATGCATGTCGTGGCATACCAGCCGGGTATATCTACTTTGAAGCTCAAACGACTTCGCTACACTCTGTTTTGAGAATACCACCCCGTACAGTCAGGCAACCACAGGGTTACTAACATCCCCTCCACCCCTCACCCACCACCCAAAACAAAAAAAAATATATAACATAAAACACACCAAACAAAACATATACATAAATATACAAAAACATAAGCAAAAACAAAATTACTACTAATTTTTAAAAAATCCCACAACATGAAACAAAAACAACAAAACAAACAGAACATAACAATGACTGATCTGTTGGACACTTTATACAAGCAATGACGCAATGTGCTTCGTCAAGCGTAATGGAGTATTACAATGTGTGTGAGTTAAACGCAACCTACAAAGCAGGAAGTCAGGGCGAAATAAGAACACTGTGAGAATATAATGGATCGAGAGGTCAAGCCAGATCACTTTGTTCGTACGCTGACGGCGTAGAATGATCTCACTGCCAGTCCCTAGTATGGCTAATCCAGTCTCCATTATCAGCAGGCTGGACAACAAAATGTTTAACATATCTTTAATGAACCAACCATCTCCCTTGCATTCACTAACGAATTAGGTATAACCTGTGCCTGTAAATACAAAATCGACAGCTTGGAATAATCAAAATTATGAATCAATGAATCAATGAATCAGTGAATGTTGGTAAGTATTGCTTCTGTGCGAGCGACGAGTACCTGTAACGGGGATCGGTGACACTGTCTTAATCAGAGCAACACGACAGCCAAACTGACCCATTTTAGGTCACCATGACACAGAACAGTTTGATCTGTGAAAAGGAAAACGAAACATGTGAAAATAATCCTACAGATTATTTGAATTCTTACCTGACCCAAAGTATTCCTCTTGGATTCCATATATTCTTTGTGCCTCGGAAAGAAACGATCAAATGTTATATAAATTTAAAGTACAAACAAACAAGGAGTAAATATGTTTCATCCCGCCTGGAAATGATGTGGTTGGATGAACAGTGGCAGTTGGTAATTGTGACCGTGAAGATACAAAGACGCTTCATTTTGAAAGTCAAATTTATGTATTGTTATGTTTCAGGTGGTTGTACAAGTATAACGATTAGGTGTGTGGTATGAGATGGACAGGGTACTAATGATATGGAACAAATATGCGATGGTACAGTTTTCCACTGGCGCGTATTAATACATATAGGCCAGGTGTTTTAGCCCCGAGAAGATGTATCTTGACAGTGGTGGTATTTGTGTGGGTGTATGAGGCATGGTTTTTGTATTCTTCAATATTTTGAGTGAGTGATTGCGTCAAATATGCAGGTCTTTCAGACATAAAATGCAATGTTTTGGAATTCAATACCACTGTATACATTGACAATCTGCCCAAGAATCCATATATTTCCTGCAATACCAGCATTCTACTTTGTGCAGGACAATCATCTCAAACCAGTCAACCTTTTACTATGCAGTTTTCGTAAAGGGCATTTAATGAGGATTCATAAACGTGCCTATATCAAAGGAGGCTTATTTTCAAAGAAACTGATATATTTTGACTTCAGATCAGCTTCCATAAGGCAGCTGTGTTTGTATTAGTAACACATAGCATGCAGAATTAGCGAAAACATATTCTTTACACTGAATTGTTAACTTTTGATTTTATATATTTAAATGAAGTAGAAATGTCTTTTGATAATGCAAACAATAGACTTCGGCTTTAGATTTTTTAAATTCCGGTTTTATGGAGCGACAAGAGTTGACTATCTTAAAAAGATATTGTTTAACTCCCAAATGACCTGCTTTCAGGTGCAAACGAGATCAAGTTTCAGCCTGTCACAGTTTACAGGACACAATGATAACACACACCACCATATCTCGTCGGGTGAATAGGGAGATCTGCGACCTTTGATTATGTGCACACGGTGTAAGATGCAGCATAGTTTTGCGCAAGACGGAAGCCAGTAGAGGTTTAGAGAAGTCTGGTTTGCATATGATCGATCAACAGCTGTGGGAAAACGCAACTGAATGCAGGCTCGTTCTATCTTTACTGACAGCACAGTTATTAGAGCTGTTGAAGCATCGATTGGTGTACACAGCCATGGTTTCGGGAAGTTGAATTATAGGTTGTACCACCCACTGGTGGATCCGGTGACGCGTTCACAGTTATAGCCTCGTCCATACCTTGTCGTAGATAGCTTGGTGTTTTTGGCTGTGACTTGCCTCTGAAAGCTGTTTGATACCGAATTAGTCGCAGTGCACTCGTACTGACTGGCAGAACGATGTAACCTTCAGGCGACTCATTCCAAGGAAAAGCTTTCGTTGACAATGATCGGGGAAACCTGTACTGATTTCCAAGAAGTAGCCGTCGTGTTGGCCACAACAACCTTTGAACTACTTGTTACACATTAACAGTTAATGTCCTGAAAATAACTTAATTATTTTCGTTTTTAAAAGACACACGGACTCTATCAATACGGTCACTTACATGGATATTTTTATCCCGTGTTGGTTTTGTCATGTGATAAATAACAAGACTTAATTGGCCAGGGTGTCTAACCACAAGATCAGGTAGGATACCGCAGTCACGCCACATACGAGGATCTTGGCGGCCCTTCACGTTGGACTCGATAAGGTGAGTCATTATTGTGCATGCACTGTGATGTAGTGTATGACGTAATGGTATTTTTACCTAATGACATGGAGTTATTTATACCACAGTGAATTCAAAGGGAGCTTCAGGTAAACGTTCTTTGTGCGTCACATGGTTGCCTTATATGGAAGCAATACTGAGAGCAGGGGGATGCATGCATGCCAGTGACAGAGATACATATCCATGCATACACACCTAAAGAGCTTCAAATTCAACTTGTTTATTATATTTATACTCACGCGCGCCTGTATGTACTGTCTGTGGGTCTGTGTCTATATTCTTGCAAAAATATTTCATCATATGCTATTATATTTCTGCTTACTGTCATTACTTTGTAATGATCTAAATGGTTAAAACTGTGTGTATTATACAGGCGGACACCGGAGATTTGTCTAAACCTTTTGGCAATAATATCAGGTCTGAATTTAAAGCCATAGATCTCTGAAACGTTTAATAGCTTGTAAGGACTGTAACATATGCAATGTCTTAGAGCACTGAGCCAGTCTAAATAATCTTCCACATTCTCATTTTGTCTGAGGCCAGGCAAGGTAAGCCTTCTTGGATACTTGCTGTAGCAGACAAAAAACGACATAAATGGTAAATGTAAAAGGAATAATAAGTTTAATACCGTCACCAATACAGTCAAACAATATTAGAGAAAAACAATAATCATTGCTCATTATTAAGTATTATATAATTATAAGCAGACACAAATACCGAGCATATAACGCACCTGATTTTGAATACCAGATATATCAAGGGAAATTCGTGAGTAAATAGTCCTTTTACGTTTTTCTCAGGACAAAAAAAATGTTTAAAGGTGTTTGTTTCCTGGAACTAATACTACGCTTTTTTTAGATTAATTCAAATATATGCACATTGTCCAAAAGGAAATTTAACATTTATGACTTTCAATCAAAGGTTATCTGGGTCATCATTACCAAACAGAATAACGACAAGCTACGAATTACACGTATTTTACACAATAGAGCTAAAAAGGTACACGCAAAAAAACCCTGAAACGTCTTAACGATGTTCTAAATCTAAACATACATTATTTGAAAGTACTTATCAGAATGCTGAATTTAACATGAACAGATACACACATTTAATTACAGACACTAACATGAGTGCAAAATTTGGGATCTTGAGCAGTATCAAGGCAGAGGATTGCTTGAGTGTCATTACTAGTTTAACCCACTATTCTACGAAAATGAAAATAAAACAGATTGTACAAATTTCCGCCATATGACGGGGGTCTGTAAATATTTCAGTCTGGGTGAGATGAACTTGTGATTGAAATCATGCTGATGGAATCTTCACAACTTGAACACAATGGCAGTTTGATGTTAAATATTCAATCAAGGGTGAGACTGTACTAGACGGCTACATACGTAGAGTGAAAGGGGGAATGGAGTCATAATCTTGCATATATAATAACCTCCTTGTTAAATCATATAAATCGAATACGAAAGTTTCGAAAGACACAAGGAAATTGATGTATCTGATGTCATGTTGCAGGCACTGCTCATTACCCAGCTGGTTGTACCGGATATATACACACACACACACACACACACACACACACACACACACACACATATATATATATATATATATATATATCCGTATAAGTGATAACGGATGGTGAGCTTATTACTTAAGGAATATTGTCAACTTTTATTAATGAAATCGTTAAGTGTATGCCTTCTCAATAGATCTTTAAAAAGCAGTGGGGCTTTCATATAGGTATGGTTCAGCAGTCATGGCGCGATCTAGTAACCTCAGCACGTCAAAGAATAGGGTATTCTGCTTTAGATGAGCAGTATGATACACGTACATAAGTTGTAAAACATGTTAGTCTGTAGAAAGAATCGCTATGGAGAATATTAGGCACTAATTACGGAGCAAGTATACAACGGACTTGCGGAGTTCAGACTATTGTTCCCTGGAATCTTGATGTTACATTATTATCTCATCGTATCGATGCAACTATTTATTTTTGAAAAGGAAACTTTAATTGTCAATTAAATTTTATGGGAAATATATTTGTGAATAACAATATTCGATAAAACTGCTAAATGTATAAAAATGATGATTTTCTGAAATGTATTGAAATTTGATTTTTGAAAAATAAATTTGTATGGCCAATTAACCGAGAAAATGCATTTCATCCAAAGTATGCACGTGAATAGTAATATTCGCTAAAACCATTGTTTGGATCACAGTGATGGTTTTCTGAAGGGTATTGAAACTAGATTTTTCAAAGGTAAATTCTTATGGCCAATTAACCGAGAAAATACGTTTCATTGAACGTACGCATACATGCATATATGTGAATAGTAATATTCGATATAACTATTCACTGTATCACAATGATAATGTTATGAAGGATATTGAAATTTGATTTTTGAAAGGTACTTTTTTATGGCCATTTAACCGAGAAAATATATTTTCTTGTCAAGTATACTTGTGAATAACATTGTTCGAAAAAACAACTATTGTATCAACATGAGGATTTTCTGAGGTATGTTGTAATTGGATTTTTGGAAGATAAATTTGTATGGCCAGTTATTTAAGAAAATACATTTCACGGAAAGGTAAACTGTTAGGCTAAATAACCGAAAAATACACTTCATCGAACATACTTATATAGATGAATAACGATAATCGATAAAAAAATTCGACGTATTGTAATGATGATTTTCTGAACTTTAAACATGTTACAATAAGATTTTTGTAAAGTTTTTTTTTATCGCCAATAAATAAATAAATAAATAAATGAATGAATGAATGAATGAATGAATGAATGAATGAATAAATATCATCGATTGTATACATGTGAATAGTAATATTTGATAAAACTATTCACTGTATCATAATGATGACTTGCGTAACTTCAAGGATAATGAAATTGGACCTTAGAACCTTAACAGAGAGTTAACAGAGAAAATACATTTAATCGAACGTGCGTTTACATGTGAATAATAATGTTCGATAAACTATTAGCTATATCATAATGATGGTTTGCTGAAGGATATTGAAATGAGATTTGAAAAGTAAACTTCTTTCATTATCAATTAACTGATAAATATGACAATTTATTGAACATATACATATAAATGAAAATAGTTTTATTTAATCATCATTATGAGAAGTGTTGCCTGCAGAGTGGGCAACGTTCTGAAGGTGGACATAATGTACGTGCCACTACATGACCGCAGAGATGGAAGTGGATGCTGTCAGGATTATACCGACAGATCCTACACAAGCTGGATGCCATAAACCGATGGCGTTCCAGGCCATGTCCACTATAGATATTGCGGCCAGCCCCCATGATGCTTCTCTGCTGCTCCACCTGCAAAATAAATTTCGAAAAATATCATATAGTTAGCTCCATACCCAATTCTCTCGTGAGGATAAGTTGCAGTCAATGCGATTTCCTTCAGTTAAGTCCATGTTAATTTACCTGTAAAGGGGCGGAAGCGCCAGATCTGTCACCGACGGGAAAGTCATCTCCCTTAATATCCCTTAACAATCTGTCCTGATCTTCACCCAACTCTCGGGACCCAACTGAGCCGGGTGGCCCTGCAACAGATTCACGCATTATCATTAAACGTATCGCAATCAAAGCAGTTGCGTTTTGCCACAAAATTATTACCACTTGTCTTTCTGATGTTTTGTTCATCTTCGACTAGAAACGATGTTTATCGAAATCATTTACGAAAATATGTCTTACAGCGGATTATATCGATCACGTACAAATTGTACCTTCTCGTCTGGGAACCTCTCCAGGGGGTCTTTGCGGAGCCTGGTGTACATGACTCTCTCTCAACCTTACTCCGAGCGCTGTCGGATTAGCTTCTGTAGGGTGATCGGGCATGCGCACTGCATGGTTAGCTTGGTTGATCCGTGGTTGATGAAGATCGTTATCTGTGGTCGGGTATCTGGGTAGGTTTCGTATGATATTAAACTCTGATGCCAGGGGACAATCAGCAAAGGTTTGATTTCCACAAGGTAAACCATTTATGTGTCGACAATCAGTTTGGTGACGACGTGTGGCCTGTGGTCCTATCCTTTGTCGAACGCCACAGCTGAAGCACCTGATCTCTCCCGACTGTTCGGTTGCATAAAACCCTGCAGCCGCCAGACGTATAGTGGATACATTTGCCGTATCTACTCCATGGAAGGATTTCAATCTAAGAGCTTCATAAACCATGACTTCCTGCAGGGTGGCGCCACGTCTTGCAACTAGAGCTTCAAAATTCCCTTTTAGTGATATCGATGGGTTTGTATATACTATGATACTAATATGCACACGCGGCTTTTGCTCCGGCCTAGTAAAAATCGGAAGTGATTTTGTGAAATAACGTGAGCGATTATCCAAACAAGTGACATTAACAACTATGTCACTCAAGTGTCCACCGCTCACTTTCTTGGCGATAATATGCCCATACTTTAACTCAAAAACAAATTTTCTTTTTTGTAGCGTTACACATATGCATCGGATAAAAATATTCTGAAGTTTGATCCTCATCGTTTTTCCCTGTAAGAGAAAACTAATTCAGTAAATGTATGTATGTGAGGGTTTATGCAGACATTATAGTCTGTCCCTAAGAAGCTATAAAATAGAAATACTGTAAATACATAAGAGATGGAACATTGAAGAGCAACCGGTGTCGTACATTGTCAAACCATTATATCGTACTCAGACGCTAAGCTAGAGGTAAATAATTTCTCGTCGTAAATAAATAGTGCGAATAGAGCTATTAGTTCTGGCAGAAATGTTTCAACACCTGTTGCAGACCATACTATAAGCAGTTTGTTTTGCGTGTGTGTCAAGGCAGAACCCAGTAACTTTAGACTGACATTACGAATCAAACACACAGCCTTACCTTTGGCCGTCAGACACCGAATGAGTCACGTCTCCCGAAGCTCGTGGCCATACGAGCCAAGATCACCTGATTGGTTCAATATAATAGGTGTGCGGGAGTTCCCCACAATGTGATATTTTAAGAAGGGAAATCCCAGATACATCGAAATATAATCCCGAGTATTTAAATCATTTAGACCATTCTATCATCGTTTAAATACACACACGATGAGAGGTTCACATCTATGCACATGCGTTTGTTTAGAAAACGGCTCTCATGGTTCAAACTGAGTGTATTTCTGACCATCTTGCTGACTTCTTTTGGAGATAGTACGTGCGCCCTCGAACATTGTTTAGGAAATATAGTAATAAATCGCTTCGAGTTTCAAAACAATAATATCATATTTATATATAACCAACGAACATGAATCCTTGATATTGGACTTAACTTACATATCTTTTGGGGGATCATTAGTGCGTTTTCAGCAAAGTTATTTTGATATTCCAACAAGGGGTTGGCAACAAGGTCACATGAATGTCACCTTCTTTGATAATTCAGTGGCTACGTTTGGATATAACATTCCCATACGAATGTCAACGTTGTCACTCGCGCGGTATACCAATTCCAAATGTAATTGTCCCCTAACCATTACCAGGATTTAAGTAGGCATAAAAGGTTACATTAAAAGAAAGGGGGGAAATTATTGTCAAGTCCGTATGTGGTGACTGAGGGTTTAAGACGACCATTTCAAATATATAATTATTAATGCCTGTACCCTGGGTTTTGCTCGATTTCCCACTTCTCTCAGCTAATTTCGGATGGTACAGTCGTTTTTCACAGACCATTGCCTGTCCGCCAGTGTCCGTTGCTGTTGGAAATCGGTGACGTAGGTGAAACACTCGAATGAATCGGTCACTCCCAATCAATCTTCCATGTCAAAGGCAGTACTGAAAATGAGTGTACGTTTCTTGTCTTGAAGAGTATACAATGCGTCGATAATGCTAGTAACTGGAACAGTTAATTTAACTAAATGTATTTTGTCATTAGTAACTACTTGTAAATTGTTTTTTTGTATGAACACTTTTCCTTTCTTTCTTGGGATGGTTATAGATATGTCGAATGACGACGGTTTATCATTTAAGGAAATTAAAGCAACTCACCCCCCAACCCCAACCCCACCCCCACCCCACCCTAACTCCATTGTGGTCCCGCTACCTAAGAGACACTTACTCTGTGATTAACTCAGTCGCTTTCGGTGTAGAAAATGTTTTTATTACTCGCCCGTTGAAGATACTGCAGTGTAATATTTTTACGGCAATATTGCACTTGTGTAATACCGCTTGACGTATGACGTCAAAATGGTTCAAAGTTGTGACGTTACAATGCTAATGCCGATGTCGCAATTTTACTAGACCTTGCTTGACTCGCAGAAAGCTGAGAGGCCTCACACTGTAGGGAATTGCAGTTTCTGTCAATTTATGTTGGCGAGTAATAAAAAGAATACTAAATTCGCTTCCGTGAAATATTATTTTCATTAAACTCGTTAAAGATTTCGGATCCAACTCGCTTTCGCTCGTTCGATACCAAATCATTAACTCGTTTAATAAAAATGGTATTACATGGAAGGTCGTTTAGTATCCTCTATGCTCTAAGCCTAGGATCCACTTTCAGCCCATACTGAGATAAAAGATGTCACGACTTAGGCGACTTTGTGTGTGAGGAAACTTATAGCAACACGTTAAGCAACACTTGTTTTGTCTTCAAGTTTCTATTTTCAATGCCATCACATTATCATATCAATGTATCTCTACGAGGACGGTTGACATGGGAACCGTGAACCTAGTCGACAGTTTTGTGGGACGATCATGTTTCCAGGGCATTGATTCACGCCTTTGTCCTATGATAAACAACCACTACATTTAACCAGCATTGGGATATATGCTACTCATAACAGCCTAACCCCGCCTGGTCATATATTATTGACCAGATTAGAATTATAAACTATTCTGTTATTGAAAAAAACGATTCTCGGACACATGCCTTGGGAACGGGCCTGTCCACATCAGTGTTCTTAATAAGCAAATGAACTATGTTTCGAGGAAATAATTAATCAAATCAAATTAACTGAAGAATAAAATCAACAACAGCACTCATAAAAATTGTCAAATGAACATTATAACTTAATATTTTCGGTTAGTTGTATATAAAATATGTAACAAGCTCTATTTCTCAGCGTCAACAAAGACATGCCTAATCGTCATATGCTGCCAGGTGTCGGGAGATGGTGTCAGGATGCACAGATTTCCATGGGACCTCCCAGTTCGTGCTTAATATGCGAGCGAGCGTTGTGAGGGCCTGTACGTATCAAATCAGGTGGTTGGACACCTCACTTCCAAGATAGAAGATGATATTTAGATCTAGATCTCTTTCCATCGAGTTAAAAAAAAACCTCAAAACGTCTTACTAGTAATGATTAATAACCAAAAGGATTTTGCGTGACACAGCTTATAACATAAGGATTTCTTCCTCCAAAGCGATCGAGGTTCAGGTCGAAGTGACAGTAATATTGTAAGTAGTAATATATTGACACCCACCTCGCTCCCAAGAGTGAAATCGTTATGTTATAAGCAATGTCATGCAAAATCCTATTGTCTATCACTCAAATACATATTTTATTACCAGTAGAAAGTAGTTTATATTTTGTAACTCTGTGTAAACAATCCTGAAAAGTATTTATTCTCAGACTGGCGGATGTTCACGACAGGGCGCCGCTATTCCTTAAACTCGTGGCGTCACGGTCTAAAGTCAGTTTGAGAATCAATTACATGATGGTTCGTTTTCATCAAGTTAAAAGGCAAACTTCCAACTAGTAGTTAAATGTGTTTTTGAACCATAACCAGAAAGATTTTGCATGACACCGGTTGTAACAGAACGCTTTATATCCATTATAGCAACAAGCGATTTTGATAGAATCGGCTATGAAAATCTCGGAATATATGCGAGTAGGTGACAAAATTAAATGGCAGTAGATTGTGCAAACATAAAGCTTTCATTTTTCAAAACAATAGAGTCACAATTGCAGGCTTAGACAAACCTATAACAAAGATACCAACAGCAACCAACATAGGTATACCTCACATTACGTCACAGAGACGCAACCCTCTCGTTGAAATTTTGTTCGTGGGAGAGGATTGTGCACTGGAGACAATAAAAGGTCAATTTATGCTATTCAAATGTCGAAATTAGTAGTTTTAATGACGGGGTTTGATTTATAACGATGTCAATAAATGATTTATGCATTTGTACCCCTCCTTGAGTATATGTGATCTTTAATATTTCTGTGGTTCGTTCATAGTGCAATGATGCCATTGTCAGTAAGGAACTGCGTCATTTTTCAGAAAGTGTCCCCGAGAACACCAGTTCTTGCAGTCCTAGGTGTTGGCCAAGCCAACCATTCCGAATGACATCCGCTGTCATTTCCTTTCGTGGAAACTTGTTAGTTGCTATGTGACGTGTGAATAATTATTAATATTTGTCTCCGGCACAACACAACGAAATTCCTTTCTGTGTACGTGGTGTGTCTCACGACTTTCATTCAGAGTTCAGATTTTCATTTCATTTTTGTTTATTCGAAAGTGAATAAGGCCACCGGCTCATCTTACATGTGAGGGTATGAAAACAATCATGTTCCCTTTAGAGCGCCAGTTGAATTGAGCATGTATAGTTATAATGAATACATACATAAGTACAGTTTACTAACTCCACTTCAGTAAATAAGTGAAGTAATGTATGAGGAAAAACGTATTTCACAGGACAGTCAGTATTAGCTAATGAAATTAGAAAGTGGAACGGTTTCATGTACGGACATTAAGGCATGGTAATTCATGGATGAATGCACCATAAACCGATGCAACAATAACATTAACATGGAACACCACATGTAAAGGATATGCAAAGTAATGATAATAACATATGAGTAAATACATTATGTTAACTTTAACTTTAAAGACTTGCCCATCATTTAATGGAAAAGGAATACCATACAGGACAGTCTATGGTGTCCTTTTCAATTTTGCTCAACAAAAATATTTTATACTGAAGGTAATAGTACACAGATAGTGAGCACCTAGAGTCTAAGTATAAATAGCATTGAAACCAAAGGTATGTATATACTTCAGTCACTGTCAACTTATTATCAGATTTGTACAGCAGATAAATTATATAAGGGCAAAGCATTACCTTGCAGAGCACCAGTATAGTAAATACATGTAAGTATTTGATGCTTGGCATTGATATATAATATAATAATATAATATATGATACAATAAAAAATATAAGCTTTGTACCACATACCTTACCAGGCCAACAGTTATGTTCTTTTAATACCATATTTCTACAGCAGGTATATGTTCACAAAGGCAACAGAACACTATAGTATTGGAGTGGAGGGCTTCCAAAGTCTAAGGAAAAGTGACATTCCTACAAACAATAAACCACGGGTGTACCACAAGACCGTCTTACGTATATGAGCAACATAATAAATGTTTTTACTTCATGAAGCACCAATGTTGTAAATACATGTAGATATAGTAAATACATAAGAAAATAGGAAAATACATACTACTATGTTTTTCTATACTTTTCCAGACAGTAAAATACTTGTTATCAAATTAACAAAGCGAATGCATTATTACACAAGATAACAAGAGCACGGTAGTATGAGAAGGAAGTGGAATTTCTGACAAGGCAACATAAGCTGTAATATCAGCCGAATTTATATAGAGAGGCTATACGATAGCGTTAATTTATGAAGCGCCAAGTTTAGAGTACCAAGAGCTATAATGAATGTATATAGAGTACGCATTATCATTATATTAATTTCAAAAACGTTGCACGTTTTTTGTGATATGCCAGATTCAGAAGGTATGCCCTGTTGATATGCGAGATACAGCATGAACTGCTGGTACCCCAAACACAAAATGTATTATATGCCCTGACATATTTTGCAAGAGAGTTAACCAAGTATTTATTATCAGATTTACAAAGTTGATACATTTTTTGTGAGTTTCTTGAACAATGACAGTACAAAGGGAACATAATCTTTCTTCTGGTGGAATGTTGCATCTTCTGCCAACCTTAATCGTTAGACTGTGATTTGAACAGCGGAAGTTACAAAGTGCTATACGGTAGACACGTATGTGTACAAAAGATAGGTAGTCTTCTAACATGTGATTCACTTTGATTTGCCTGTAAAAGCTTAACTTGGAGTAATGGGCTAGATTACTAAATCATGATTGTTTATCAATGTCCACACATCTTAGTTTAAACACACTAAGAAAATTATTAGCATTTTCGACACCCTGTTCAATCCAAGAAAAACCAAGCCCTAAACAAAATATTTTTTTACCTTAAGTGCCAAACAATCACTTCCATTTTCTACCAGTTTATATTGGTAGAAGTAGATATGCTTTAATATTGCAATGTCTGGTTGGAATACTAGTTCTAGCCAATAACTAATTATCCTGACATATTGATTCACCTTCACACAATAGCGTCCTCCATTCCACAATATTTGGTACCGCCCTACCTAGGCGTAGAAGTCCTTTAAAACTTATCATGCATTCAAATTATACTGGGTGAGGGGTGAAAACCCCTGACTTCACTACCATACCATAAGATAGGCATAATATTAACATCAAAATATGTAACAAAACATTTGATGAAAGATTCATTAAATTTGGGATTCAAGACTTCAGTAACAACAGAAACTTAGTTGCCTGCTCTGACAATGTCTTTTGTGTGATATACCATGATCCAGAAGAAGAGAAGTGGACTCTGAGATACTTATAGGATGGGACTATATTCAGAGTGAATGAGTAAGTATGGTTTTACACAGGTTTTGAAACGTGTGACTGTTGACAGCATGACACTGTGAACGAAAACATGAAGTAATCCATGTCTATGACCCAAATAATATTTTGCAATATAGATGTACTGTTGTATCGAGAAACAATAAATACACTCTTAACTGCAGGTTTGCAAAACATCTGAGCAGAAAAAGATTAATTCTTTCATTAATGAACACCCCTTTACCATCTCTTTGATCACTGATTAGTATTGCAAAATGACCGTTATCATATGAAGTCATTTGCCTCTTATCATGGTCACACTGACTGAGAGCATCAGAACCTGACATGCTACCCGCAATAACAATGCTATGAAGATACCAGTTGGGATGATAGGTGTTGTGTCACATTGATGAGATACAGACAGTAGAGCTCTGTTTTTATGCCCCGACACAGAAAGTGTGCTCCTCTGATATGCCAGACGTATAAAGTATGCTCTGCTAATATGCCAGACACTGTAAAAATGCCCTGGTGGTAGCGTTTGAAATAAGCACTGGCCCGGTAACCCGATGCCAGATAAAACTTCCCCGGGATAGCGACAATAGAATGACAGTAGTCCGGTTTGCTAGTGTAAATTTCCAGTCTGTAAAAAGGCTCTTTATGGCCTTTTGCCATGGTTAAAAATTTGAATGCCCTGTTCATATGTCAGACCCTGAAAGAATGCCCCGTTTAGATGCCAGACACAGAAAGTATGCGCTGTTGATGTTCCAAATACTGAAAGTATGTCCTGTTGATATGCCAGATGCTGAAAGAATGCCCTGTTCATATGCCAGATACTGAAACTATGTCTTGCTGATATGCCAGATTTAGAAGGTACGCCCTGTTGATACGCCAGATACAGCTTGAACTGCTGGTACGCCAAACACAAAATGTACATATGCTCAGTTGATGTCAGACAAAAACAGTATGCCCTGTTGATATGCCATACATGGCATGCACAGTCGTTATTCCGCTGAAATTGATATGTGATCCTTTGGTGACAGTCATTTAGTCATTTTGTAGCTTTGGCAAATAAAACTTTCAGAAAATGCATCTGGAGTCCTTTCTTTTTCTGACGTCAATATTCTTAGACGGAAGGATGGATAAACCTGTTCTAACATAACATGATAGCACGTGACGAGACCAGTAAGAAATTCTCTTCAGTGAGAGACAGTATCGTCTGTTACATGTGTGTCTGTCTAGTTTTATGACGCTTTTAGGAACATTCCAGCAATGTCATGGCGAGAAACACTCGCCCTGTGGGAAATACAACCCGGTTTTTAGGCGTGACAAGCGAGCGCTTTAACTGTCATGCTACCCCGCCCCTAAAATAAATCTGGGTGATTCTGTTCATGAAACCAATATGATTTACTTCTGCGCCAACACTATTGGACATTTTAATTCATACATATGTATACATGCATTTTCTAGGTAGACTAGTATGGCAGTTGTAACAACAATGTAAATGAAAAAGCGTTGTCTAGAATCTCTTAACTTATTGTCCTCTATCACTTCAACATCGAATCCTAAAGTGTAACTTGTGACGTTACCGCCATTTCTAATACATGTACATATGTTACATTAACTATCGTGACATATTCTCCATCAGTGTATCTCCAATCTGGACCACATCTAACTTGATAACGATGTAAGAATCCACATCGAAACGTCGCTCAACGTAATCCATAAAGCTGTGTGTTTCATTTTTGACTCACCAACTCCTAGTATGCTCATTAAACAAGTACAGCATCATTTATTATCAGTACGTTTCTGTCGAGACCTCACATCGGTTTTATAGACACGGACAGTTCCCAAAATGTGTTTCAGGCAGACTGGACAACGTTCAAGGGCTGAGGCACACTCATCACAGACCACCACGTGTCCACAGGGGAGGATGATAATGCTTGCGGGGTCCTCCAGGCAGATCTTACACAATCTGGACTCTCTTTTGTCCTGAGATTCTGTGTTGCGTTTCGCAGTTGCTCTTTGAGGATACATCTCGTTAGAACTCGTTCCAGTAACCTAAAGATACATTTTTAGGTGTACATTTTGAGCTTTCAACAAACATTTACTGTTCAATAACGTATACAACTTCATTAAAAATAATTCTTTGGGTTGCATGAACATGAATGAATTATGGTATAACCTGTGGCGTAGTATCTGCCAAAAAACTGCAGTTTGGTCTAAAGCGAGCATGTTCCTGCCTCGGGTCGTCTTCTTCATCCACTTTCCTCAGAATAACTCCACAGGAGAAACATCTGACTATGTCCATGACACCTGCGGGTAGGTGCCAAGATATCGGTAACAAATATAAATCAACATTACTGCATTGTTGTGATGGTTAATTCATCATGAATGGGGGACAATGATGTTGCCGTTTAAGACAATACAAGTTGCTTCACAGAGTTTTATGGTAATTTGGTAATTACATGTAATGTCACATCTTGTTTCTGGATTATCCTATCTCTTCTACAATCCACAACTCTTCACCACAGGTGAACTCTTCACTACATCCTAACCCAAAAGATCAGGTAATATTGTAATGTAGAAAATCATTGGTGCCATTCTGTCAGTGACAGGAATAAACACTATGATGGCGTTTTGACGATAGATGTTATCACATTTTGATATTCAAAAGTTTCTGAAAATATCACACGAAAATGCCTAAGATCTGGAAAACGTTCAGCTCCCATAGTGATATGTTATCCCAATTCTTTCAAGGTGACGTTAATTCTGCTCCAGCAACTTTTTATACAGATGCTATAAAATCATAGTACTTGTAATATTGTTACACTTTATTACCGTAGCTCTTATAAATGAGCATTCTACAAAACACGTTTCCTATTGAAAAGTTAGACTTTTTGGCTTGGCATTTTGAACAGTGAAACACGTGTTTAACAGTACCTGTATAGTAAAACCCAGCTGTAGCAAGTTGCTGCGGTGTCGGTCTCCTCTTGCTCGGCCAGCCTTGAAACGACGTTAGTCTGTCACTTTCTCGGCAGTAATCAGGTGCGTGGTAATTTGTTCCAGTCTGGGGGTTAGAAGCTGACGACATTAGACATGTAGGACAGTGATTTGGAGGCATTATGGGTATCGTAGGGATCTCTGGGAATTGATCACGATGAGTGAAATCCGAGGACGGAAGTCTCGAACTTTGATGACTCATTTGATGGACGCGAACGCATCCCCGGATACTGATGCTGCAAACTGGGCAACGTTGTATAACGTGTTTGCACATGACGCAAACTACCAGGTGTCCACATGGGAGGAACACTATGCTGGCAGGGAGAACCACACATAGTTTGCACCGATTTGACTGTCCTCTGTCCTGGAATTCATTTTTGAGCTTCATGGCTGCTCTTCGGGGCTGATTCGCATTGGAACTTGATCCAGTAACCTAAAGATAGATTTGGATATTTTTGCCAAATAATTTATTTAAAACATTTGAAATTTATATAACATCTCTAGCTTTGTGAAAAGATGTTTGGGTTTCAGTATTTCCTTAACACGCGTCTCGGTATTACCTGTGGCGAAGTATCTGCAGGATATCTTTCTGCCAAAAATCGGCAGTTTGGTCTAAAGCGAACATGTTCCTGCCACGGCTCATCTTCTTTATCCCATTTCCACAGCCCAACTCCACAGCAGAAGCATCGAACCTTGTCCTGGAAACCTGCATGGAGTGATGATAATGTGGCAAGATCCTCGTAATAATAAATATGAATGAGCATTACTACGTTGTAGTGGGTTGTGATGGTTAATTCCTATCTTTGCTGTCATGACTTGGAAGAGGAAAGGAATAATCGAGCTATCCTAACCTTGTTACTTGTGAAATTACACTGTCGTGACTGCAAGTTTATTTAAATTTATTACGTTTTACAGATTAAGATAGATATGCAGCAGAGAGGGTTCAGGTGATCCTGGCACAGTCAGGCGGGTAAAGCTCATCAAGCGCGCAGGGCCCTCGCCCCCTCTACACGCAGCCCAGACAGCGATTAGGACTTCTCCCAGGAAACACTGCCCAGTCGAACCCACCAAGAACTTTCCGAAGAATATGGAGGCTCCCCAACACTGTAGCCTTCTTCATTACCCAGATTGTCAGAAGAGCTGTGATCCCTGTGGTGAACCCGGGTACTCTCCTGATCTGCGCCAAGAGATCAGGAGGTACCAAACCAAGGGCACCGAGAACAATGGGGAGCCTGACGACAGTGTACTTGGGATGCAAGCGAGGCGTTTCAAAGGCGAGGTCCGCATATTTATCATGCTTTTCCTGAATCTTGCCAATCACATTGCTGTCAAAAGGGACAGAAAATGCTATGATATAAATAATTTCATTGGCTTTATCCAAAGGAACAAGATCAGGTTTGTTGGCTGGAATTCGTCTCAGGCTGTATATTGGCCTATTCCAGGGGAGTTTATAGCTGTCATTTTCCAGGACGCCCTGGACATGTTCAGGGTCGTACCATGGATGGACCTCGGGGTCAAAGGCATAGGCTTGGCAAAGACGACAACAGAAGCAGCGAGCCATGCCATCATGTCTTGTAAGATATGCTGTTTGTGCCAAGGAAGGGCATTCACTGATAAGGTGTTGGGCAGTCTCTGTAAATTCATTGCAAAGATGACATTTCATATTGATATTTTCTTTAAGAATAACATTCTGGCGATTGCGAGTTATTATTATTATTAGGTGTTATTGATAAAACATTACATACTTTTCAGGTTGATGTTTAAAAAACGAAGATTAAATGCAATGTGATATGTGAAATTACAGATTCAGAAGATATAATTTTGTATCAGGTTTAACACAGGACAATCCAAATATATAGAATAGAGCAGATTATACAAAAAGCAGTTAGAGATATTCAAACGGTACACATAGTTTAATTGCTATGAGAAGGACTAAACAAAAGAAGTAAGCAATATACTAGTACGGAAAGGGACAAGAAATCAATGGTTTCAAAATAATCTTCTATTAAAAAAAGAAGTTATTTGAGAAGTTACATTCAGTAAGTGCATTGATGGGGAAAACTTGGAACTATTAATGGAACCACTTTACGAAAATAGAGGTAACTTCCAGCTAAATGAGTGTGTGAACATAGGCTTAAGCCGCTTTAACAGTATTTCAGGAAGATCACGGGAACGGGGTGAGCTGTATGGGACCAGAAATGGTCTTCACACGTTGTTCCTTTGTGGGGAATCAAACCCGGGTCTTCAGTGTGACGAGCGAACGCTTTTAACCACTAGGCTACCTCCCACCTCAGGTGGTCAGGCTCGCTGACTTGGTTGACACAATCATGTCATCCGTTCCCAATTGCGCAGATCAATGCTTATGTTGATCAATGGTTTATCTGTCCAGACTCCATTATTTACAGACCGCCGCCATACAGCTGGAATATTGCTGAGTGCGGCATAAAACTAAACTCGCTCACTCCATACATTAAACATTAATAACAAGACGACAAAGTTTAAGAAATGACCGAAATATGAACGATGCATATGAAGACACAGAGTTAAAAAAATGACACTATGAATCGTAAGTAAATTTGCTCACCTAGGAATGTACAATTCGGTACAAACAAATAGAGATACTGAAATGACTTAGACTGACTTTATAAGATTCAACACACAAAATATTACAGCAATGTTCACACTAGGTTAATTGATTTACTTTCTGTCGACAGAGAGAAGATATAACTCAGAAACAGAACAGTTCTTGCTACGATTTCATAACCCTTTCGTAATACGTACTGCGACAAACTATAAACCCTAAATTACATTGCACAGACAGGACTATGTTCAGTAAAGTTGTATTCATGTGGAAAGAAATACGACGTTTTGGAATGTTCCAAATTACAACTGATTCACAATTCGCAGACGTTTATAACACAACTGTTATTATTTATCACTGTAAATATCACACTATCAGCAAGCATTTTTCTATAGCTTGTCATTATAAATATTCTGAGACATGAGACACTTTTTGAAAAAATACCTGTATAGTAAAATCCAGCTGCAGCAAGTTGACGCGGAGTTGGACCACTCTCATTTGGCCATCCTCTGAACGATGCAAGTCTATCAGTCTCCTGGGTGTAATCAGGTGTATGGTAATCACTCCCGGACCATGATCCGAGAGCTGAGGAAGTTAGAGGTCTTGGACGACCATTTGAAGGAGCTGTGTATGGTGGATGGATTTCCGGTTGTGCATCGTGGATCTCTGGTTGTGGATCATGGAGATCGTAGTCCGATGTTGGATACCACAGGCGTGATGAAGTAATGTCAGTAGTTAAGGGTAGTGGATTTTCGGCAAAGGGCACGTTACCTCTATGTGAACTGTGACTATGTTGACAGTTATGCTTATGAGTCACATGGTCAGGTCTGTCCCCCTCTCTCCAGTTCTTGTACCTCACACCACAGCTGAAGCACCTCGTCTCGTCACCATCTCCTGTTGCATAGAACCCAGCCTTTGCAAGCTTGATCCGGGATACAGCTATGTCCAGTCCAAAGAATGATGTCAGTCTCAGAGCTTCAAATACCATCAAGTACTCCAGCGGTACTCCATTCCTTGTCATGAGGGCTTCAAAATTCCCCCTCAAAGAAATGGATGGGTACAAGCAAATATGGGTACAAGGAAACATGTGTAGCTTTCGCATAAAATCCTTTTGTTGGGCTAAATTTCCCAGCAATGCATCATAATCATATGATAGTAGATGACAGTAGATGCACAGCTTGTCGCTGTACACCAATACGAAAACAATTTGATGTTTTCTCATGGTCGTGAGGTCTAGTATAATGTGTGAATACGTTTGGAGGGTTTATTCCACGCCTTCTGGAACACAAACCACAAACAATTAATAACAAAATACATGGCAAGCACTTAATCACAAGCAGACAGCCACCACTGCTACTTACACACAAATGGAAGTCGAACAACCAGTGGTACAAATAACATACGTCGTAAACCCTCCGACGAGTGTTGAGGCAGGATCATAACTTAAGCAGGTCTGTGAGTCTCACACATCTGCTCAGCAATGGACATGCTGACACGGTGGACCTATAAATAGACAAGCACTTACCTTCCCCATCATGTCTAGAAATCAATGTTCAAGTTATTACCTCAATCAATATTTGTTCCACAAACATATCTTATCCCCCTCTAATGAATATCCACCAGTACATAAGTTATTATAAGATTATTAGAGTGTATGTACCTCACAGCATCGCCTCAACATTGCCTTCAGCAATGACACTTGGTTTCCTGACCTGTTTCTGTTTGTACGATGAGTTCAAACACACGTTTCGTGTACTATTTTTAGCTGGCTATTTCAAGATTAAATAAACACAACAGGTAATCATGGACCGCTAACGTCTCATTCGGTTGAATATCGCCATTGATATCTTGCTAATACAAACACACTGTGACATACATCAAGTGACAAAGATGGCTGCTTTTAACGCACATTGTACTGTATACAGTTGCTGCAAACTCACCCCCATTTGGCATGAACGCATCATAAAGAATTACCTGGATCGAAACCAAGCTGTCGTCTCTGTTTCAACCGATATGTGTAGGTATTGCAGAACTTCCTTTCTGACTTTTACGTCACTGGTATAGAACGTCAAGGCCACTCATAGGGCAATGGTGTTACACATAATAACTGTTTCTGGAGAATCCCAACGAAAATAGCCATGAGTTGGGAGTGATTATCATTCATGTACTCTTTACTCCCATCTAGAAACTATACTTTCTCTCGAGGAGAAACAACGGTTCTGGATATCTGCGTCATTCATACCTATCGGGTAAGTTGTGTTTTAGGCTATGGTCGTGGTGTATGTCATAGATTTGTCATTACGTTCACTGTTGGCAGCCTGGTTGGTAGTCGTATCGTCTAACACCTAGTCTCTGAGTTTATCATGATTTTAATAGCAAGAAATAAACTGAAAAAAAACACAGACACAGGGCAACGTATTGGTTAAATTACATTCTGTAGTGACTTGGCACAACATGCTTGAATGTACTAGGATTCCCTTTATGAAAACAACCCTTGCTACCCTCTGTCAAGGTTAAAGCCCATTCAACAATTTCGGGCGGTTTGCTGAAATCTGATATACCTATTCATATATTTAGGTTATAGCAGTATTTGGGTATCGATATTATACACAGTATAAATAATTATGTCGGCAATTCGTGGAAATGTCTCAGTAGAAGTGTGACAGGAGTCAAGTTTACAACTACCCACAGTCATGGTTCATGTTGCAAATATTATCTGATAATTATGTCAAATGTAATATAGCGCTAATGATAATAATTTCCAAAATAGCCTCGGCATGGCAAACTATTGCATCATAAACTTCTACGAATATTACTTTCTAGTACATTCTATTTCGTGGTTTGTCCTTTTCCGACCTGAAAAAGTCTTTGACCGAAGTAACTACAAGTATATTTCATTGTCAACAAACTACAATTAATAGAATTAATAGAACGTATAAGCTAAGTCGAACGTATATCAACAGCTTTCATATGGGGACCAAGGTACATTGTGAAGTTTTTATTGTTTTGCTGTCTCTTGCGTTGGACCCATGCTTGCCATAAAAGGCAATATGCTTGTCGTAACACGCGACAAACGGGATTGGGTGGTGAAGCTCGCTGACTTGGTTGACACATGTCATCGGTTCCCATTTGCGCAGATCGATGCTCATGTTGTTGATCACTTATATTATCTAATCCAGACTCGATTATATACAGGCCGCCGCCATATAGCCGGAATATTGCTGAGTGCGGCGTAAAACTTAACTCACTCACTCATGAGTTGGACCGTTGTATTCATAATGGGAGTATCCTGTGTTAAAGTCCACTTCGAACATTACTCAAGTTAAATCACACTGTGATGCTGACAAACCTAGAAATATAATGGGACATGTTGATCCTGTCTATCCTTTAAGAGAATGCGGCATTTACGCCCGCGAGTTTAGGTTAAGTGGTACTTATGTCATCCATGTTTACGGAAATTTCATGACTTGTCAGAGGAACGGTCACAGCCGTTATCGAGCGTAGCTAACTATTGTCCACAATAAAAGAACGACCGCTTCAAGTGATTAGATACTGAAATGTCAGTCGGGTACACAAAAGAGAGGCACTATATATACGAATTATAATGTATATGTGTTTTTTTTTCTAAATTACAGTATGAACCTTCAACAACAGCACTGAGGTGGATGTTTTCGAGCTGAATCGATCAAGTGACTAGCTAAAATGACCATCAGTTTTGATCAACGGCCTCATGGTCCGTGCACTGTCATGTCTGGGATAAAGTCGAATGGAACGTGTTCAGATTCTCAATTGCAACTGTTACAGCAGTTTCATAAAACAACAATAACTGACTTTGGAATTGTCCATAGCAGATCTTCTTTTATAAATACGATGAAGGGCACTGAATATGATATAAGTGATTCAAAACATCTAAAAATACCACCCAATCGGGAACGAGAGCAAAGTGGAACAGCAATCCACCAAGAAAGAACTGCTTGTCTTCAATATCAACCAAAGAAATTTACGTTGTTAAACAACCAGCGGTCAACCAAGAAATACATTAACAGCACTATCATATATTACAACACTCCGGATTCCAAATCAGGAAGTAAAATCAATGACGTAGAGACTACCAAATGCACGGTACTACTGTACTGTGGTGTTGGCGAATCATATACCACTGGCGATGAAAGTCCTGCTAAATGGGAATCTCCAGTATGTACTGGGAGCAGGACGGTGAAAGTACAGGAATGTTTACAACAAGGAAGATATCTGAAACAAGAAGACAGTGAATTTCACAACGGAATGTATTTTTCAAAACCAGAAATACTTAGTTTTAGTGATAATATGATATATTTTCACATATCTCTCTTTCTTACATTTCAAAACGGGACAGAATTTGAACATAATAATGACAGAGACGATGAGGATTATCAGTATGTGAATACTGGGAAAGACAAGACTAATATGACCATGGGGGCTGAAAGTGTATGTACATGTTGGAAGCGACACCCAAGAGGTACCATGTGCGAAAAGAAAATCAACTCAAACAAACCAACGTTGTCCAGTGACCTGGGGCATGGACAGACCCAGGGAATGACTGATTCGCACACCACTAACCCAAGGCTATCAATTCAAAAGGAACCAAGTTGTGAGTTAGACTTTGGGATCGTGTCTAGTGGACAGCTCCCTGTTACCCGACGGGCATCTGTTACAGAGGAACATAGGCCAGCCGCCCTTGTATGTGATATAAAAGTGACTTTACAAAGAGTCAATGAATTGTGTGCACTCTACGAAATGACTGGAATTCACCAAAAACATGAAGAATATGGGGGTGCAAAGACTATCTATTCTGATGGAAATACATACCTTTACCATCAAAGCAGCTCCTCTCCAACGAAAGGAACCGAAACAGTGGAGTCTAAATTGACTTCCAAAGACATGTTTCGTCATTTTGATATAGAAAGTTATATTCAGTCCTTACCAATACCAACTGTTGCACCTTTTGTTTCTTTACAAGGCTACTTTCTGAAGATTGCTAATCACGATCATGTTTCAAATGAGGAAAAAATGGTACATGAGGCTTTGAGACTTAGTTCCTTTTCGGATATTAATGTAAGCGCGTCTTGCATCCGTCTCGCATCAGCAGGGTTCTATGCTACAGGATGTGGTGATGAGACTAGATGCTTTAGCTGCGGTGTCAGACACACAGGCTGGCGAGAAGGGGACAACATCTCCTTCATCCACAAACACAAATCCCCAACCTGTCTTCATGCCCTAGGAACTGACCAAAGGAATATACCGATTCACCCTCCTACTGCGACACGACCATTTGTGTTAGATACTTCAGACGATGCTGCTGGTATGGCACCGGTCATGCACAAAGATCAAAACGTAATAACCAATTCCGATGACACACAAACGGCGTTGCAGGTAAATTCAGCAAATGGCGCCTGTTTCGAATCAAGAACCCGAAGTGTTTTGGGAGAGACACCATTTCAAACAGATCCTGAATCTGTCAATGAAGATGGCAATGATACAACGGATCTGGCTATGGCGAGTGGAGGAGCAGTAATCAGTTCATTCGTATCAGTGGAGCCTACTGTTCAATCTGATTCAGCAACAAGGTCACAAAATAACCTAGAAATGAATTCGCTACGATTTGAAAACGCAGCCTATCCAATCTACCTGGACACATCAAGGAGACTTGCATCCTTCCTACTGTGGCCCAGCGATCACTGTAAGAAACCTGCAGAACTTGTCGAAGCTGGTTTCTTCTATGCAGGTGAAACAAATTTAAAATATATCATTTTGTTAAATGGTCAGCTGAATTCAAATTAGTGCCAGTAAAAATTGAAAATAAAGTTAGAGAGTGAGTGACCAGATCAAGAGAATGAGCATCGATCTGCACAATTGGGAACCCATGACATGTGTCAACCAAGTCAGCGAGCCTGACCACCCAATCCCGTTAGTCGCCTCTTAAGTCAAGCGTGTGTTACTGAAGGTTATTTTATGACCGGAACCTTCACGGGTTCTAAAAATTATAGAGAAAAGAGATATAACTGATACTTCAAGGAATGACATGATATCATCAGATTATTAACCCTGCTGTTAGTTAGTTAGTTAGTTAGTTAGTTAGTTAGTTAGTTAGTTAGTTAGTTAGTTAGTTAGTTAGTTAGTTAGTTAGTTATAATACTTAAAACAAGGACTCCTCCCCTCAGGCTTCTCTGACTGTGTGCGATGTTTCGCGTGCGGTATTGGTCTGAAGACTTGGGAGAAGGACGACGATCCTTGGGTGGAACACGTACGTCGGAGGGCATCATGTGCCTATGTCAGAGTCACCAAAGGAGAGGCATTTATCACACACACTCTTGGAATGGAAGGACAGAGAGGGATGGTATGTCAGATTACACATCCTTCTTAACAGCAACTAATGTTTTGATATGCTCGACTCTTGGTGCTTCTTGAATTATTTCCTACATTTGCATCACTTTAGCTATTTCTCCAGCATTAAACTAGTGTTATCTATCTCATTCATTAACTCTTATTCTATATCTTCTTTCAGGAACATGAAATACCGGGAATTGTAGATCACGCTGGAAACATGGCTGGTAACGTAAAATGGTTCCATAATTACTATCTTAAAGTTTGAACGCAGCCCTGTGCTGTGAACTAGTGTAAAAGGATTTAACACACTGTATGAAATATAGACAACACAGAGAACACGTACATATAGTTGTATCGCAGTGACGTCACATGATATGATTTTACTGAACGTTATAATAATTGTGCTTAGCATCTCGTGGATTTCAAAATGGAAAAAAAGTATATTTCACAATATGGTAAATATAAACATAATACACATTGGTCATTCAATGGGTAGGTTTATTTACAATCACCAAGAATCAAAACAGTCAACAGTTTAGAAGACCTGATAGGTCGGTCATCTGTAACTGCCGTCATATAGCTGGGTTATTGATGAGTGGGGCGTCAACATTTATCTCGACATCTCCTTTTAACAGACTCGCTTTGGTTCATCGCCTCATCACATAATGCAATATGCTTTATGTACTAAATATTAATGCACATGTAATATAGGTAGTATTTTTATGCCAATTGTATCACTTCTTCAGGAGACGTTGGAGGTCTTCTGGAACGCGAGGCGTGTCAGCGGGCCCTTGAAATGGGATTTAACAGAAACTGTGTCAGCAAACATGCTCTGGACATACTCATGAACGAGAGTAAATATACTGATTTTTAGCTCTCTCTCTCTCTCTCTCTCTCTCTCTCTCTCTCTATATATATATATATATATATATATATATATATATATATATATATATATATATATATATATATATATATATATATATATATGGACAAGTATAAGTGTCAGTGTGTACAGATCGTGTCACTGGACATGTCTGGAAAATCCAACAATACCATTTATTCCTTCCAGATCATACCTTTACACTGGAGGTCCTGCTCGTGCACATATTGGCAGAAGGAAATCTGGAAATGCCTGGGTCTACTGAATTTAACTACAATGAGCCAACAGCAGATTCTGGATCGAGTGACACGATTACCTCAGTCTCAAGACCCACACTGCAGGGACATAATCAGTCAATGATCGGTGAAACTGTTGTGGGTAGACTTCTGACACAGTCTGATAGTGGGCATACACATACACATACAGATACACCTGCCACAGCTGCAGCCGTCGGATCGAAGATTCCGGTAATACCTGCCCTGGGAACAGAGCAGAAACATAAACAGAACAAAGAAGAAACTCAGACAGATCCTGAAACTGGAACAGCGATTGCAGAACAACCAAGAGGACATGCTGATGAACCTCTCACATACCCAAGGCAGAAACACAACAGACAAGCATATGAAAACACAGTGTCTGATGAGGATGAGGGGTACGGTGATTCGTCTGAAATGTCGGAAGAAATGATGTTCCAAAGTCTGCCTGTAATCTCATCTAGAAATAAATCCCCTCACAAGCCCAAAAAGCTGAAGAAGAGAAGTAAGTACGAAGGTGACATGGGTTACGATGTGCTTAAATGTCGAAGTAAAGGAAAGAGATGAATTTTCGGCTGCATGTGTTATCACTGTAAAAGATATCATGGGGCAAATCATGCATGACCTCATATATATGTGAGGAGAAGGAAAATGACGTGACGAGAAATAGGTTTAACCAATAGATTCCCCCCTGCTCCTCTTAAATATTCCTTCTTAAATAGAAAACAGTACTTATATAGCAGCATCTTGAATTTACAGAATGAATGTTTGCTCTGTGAGTACTTGTTTTAACCAGCTAGTATTAGACTGTCAGTTATTGTATATGAATGCGTTTCATAGCTGTATCTATAATAATGAATATTTCTTTATTGAATGTTTGTGTTTGTGTAAAATACCGAATTCATGTGTTGCCACGGGTCTCAAACTGATGGGTTACGTGTCTTTTGGCAGAAAGCACAAAGGAACAGCGAAAGGCTGCAGAGGAAGAGACACAGCAATTGAAAGAGTCCAGCGTATGCAAGATATGTCTGGAGGACCCGGCCAACATCGTCTTCCTCCCCTGTGGACATCTGGTAGCCTGTGCCATGTGTGCCCCAGCTCTTGAGCGTTGCCCGGTCTGCAGGAAACACAACAGGGGATCTGTCCGCGTCTATCTTGCGAATCACCTCAAGAACAATATTCCACAGTCTTAGACCCAGCAGTCTCAACACTACGGGGCTAGTATCGTAATCTACACACATGTTCTTGACGTATATTTTACTACAGTCATGTACAGAGATTACTGCATTAATGATATGTATAATCTTTTATAGACAACGCTTTATCATGGATATTCTTTAATTGTCCGACACAAAGAACTTCTGTTGATATGGTTTGTTTACAACACGGAGAACTTGTTATGAAATGAGATGTAATGAAAAGCTTAAGTGTGGCTTATTCAGGTTAGGACTGAACCATGAAATGTCTTATTTGTAAAACATATCATGATTAATAACCATGCACTAGTAACGAGATGAATGTACCTTTTAACACTCAAGGGTCTCTTAAAGGAAAACAGACTGCCTGTCTTAGTGTTAGGAATATGAAGAAAACTTTGTCATTGAATATTCGCATATGGCGTTATGATACTGACGTCTGGGTGAACTACGAATTCCAAATACAGCATAGTTCTAAAATGTGACTAGTATCCATGATATGCTATTGAATTAACGACGAGTGAGAGATTAACAGACTAAGGATATGCATAAATCATGCATTAATCAAGGGACAAGTGTTTGGATATAGAAAATGAATAAGGACAGTTTCGAGGTTGTACATAATGTCAATGCACCACTTTCCCACTAAGAAGAAACTAGATTGCCTAACAATTTCGAGTCATAGAAAGCAAAATTTGGGAATACCTCAGGTACACAAGTTCGTGGTATTAAAGATAAATGTAAAATTGCAATTGATGGTTATTCTCAAACTGACCACAGTATGTATAGTTATATGTACATATTTGTTTTTACAAAGGATGTGTTCGTAGTTCCTAGAGCTTATTCTGAAAACAAATGCACAAATTTTTGTTACATACAAACGATGTGTAAATAGTTTACGCTTGTTAGAATATTCTGAACAAATAGCATGCAGACATGTAGAATTTGATGTCATACGATAGATGTGTACGTAGTTGGTCATTGTAAATGAGATTGACAGCTATGGCTTTTATATATATGAACATCATTTTGGACAAGGGACTGAACTTATGTGCTCGATTTTGTGAGCAAACGTGAATGTAGATTATGTTTTTCATGACAAGAATATCACAATGACAATGCCTGGTGACGGAGTGAATTAGAAGCCTCATTTCCTGTTTTTCTCTCTGAACATATTCCTCAACTTTCTCTTGCTGCTTGGAATTATTACGGTGAGAGCCAATTATTATCTCAAATATGTTGAAGATGCACAAATCGATCTTAGTGTTGTCATTGTTGTGTGTGTGTGTGTGTGTGTGTGTGTGTGTGTGTGTGTGTGTGTGTGTGTGTGATTATTGGTAACTATTATATTAAGTATGTTATGTACATATAGAATAGTGTAGTCAGTATTTCAAAATGTACAGGTTTATTTTTATAACCAGATATGGATTTATTAGTATTTCAAATACAGAAAGTTCAGCTCTGATTTGTTTTAACGGGTCTCACTACTCGTGTATGGTCAGATATGGTGATATTGACGATGTTTTTTCAGCCACCTGTTGATGTTAAATTTACAGCTCATCTTTGCAATACATTAGGATTGGTTTTCTGGAGACATAGATCATCGGTCCACTGATATCCGCTGTGTTAACGCTTTGAAATCCACTAAAAACAGATCCACAAAATGATTAATGTTTCAAATATGATTGTCATTTATTGTTAGGGTGTGTTTTAATCAGGTATAATGTTACCGAAGTATTCTCTTGTCAGTTCTTGTCATCATATTTTATATATTTCTGGTGGGAACACTCTATATGATACTTGTTGAAGTGGTTGTGTTGTGTACACGTGGAGGTGTGTCAGTGTCTTGTTCCTGTCCAGATACTTCCTCAGCACTATGGTTGTGGTTGATACGGTTTCTTCTCTACCCGACTAATCTCTATTCATATACATTAGTAAAACAACACATCATGGTCTGTTGACAGATGAAACAATGATACACGAGCGTCACCCTATGATCTGAAAGTGGACTCTTCTTTTTGAAGGTACACAGAGGTGTAATATGACTCTTTTTCTTGATATTAAAGATATCTAAAGCCTTTAAAGTCTTATTTCTACCACATTGTACACTGAAAATCAACATGCATTAAACACAAGTCAATAATATCAGATATATAATTCAACTTGATGAGGTTGCCAGCCGTGTCGTTGAACTGAAGGGGTGATTTTCCTCCAGTGGCAACTTGCTCACGCAGTCTCTGTAGACGGTTATCGGTAACAATTTTATTACAAAGGAACCACCAAATGGTGGCACATGCGTTACACATAGTTATGTAGGAAGACCTGATCATCAAGTGACCAACAACATGAGCATCGATCTGCGCAAATGGGAACAGATTACATGTGTCAACCAAGTCAACGAGCTTGGCCACCCGATCCCGTTAGTCGCCTCTTACGACAAGCAGTTTGGAAAGTGCTCAACAGCATGAGCATCGATCTATACAACTGGGATAAGGAGATACGTGTCTGCCAGCTCAGCAAACCTTACCAATCCGTTAGTTTTTTCTTTCGACAAGGAAAGGTTGCTGAAGATTAATTCTAGCCCTGATTTTCACTGGTCTATGTGGTATTACAAACATGTCAGAGGAGCAGAATGACCAACAGAGGGTAACCGTCCGGTGGTTGGTCTCCAACGGGCACGAATATTCCGATGAACAACCTTGGGACACAAACAGGGGAATATTACTTACAATCTTGTGTGTCGGAAACACCGTAATGACGGTTAATGATCTCTTCAAAGTTTGCAAGAATATTATACATCCTTCACGGAGGAAAGCATGTCATTATACTGTGTATATTCTTAATATTTTTGCTATGTCTCATTAAGTGTGACAGACAATTTACATACAATAATGTCAATGTAGAAAATGTTGTCCTTGTTAGTAAAAGTTATGATAGTGAATAGAAAGTCTCAGGTTCTAACAATATTCACTTCAGGAAGATGCACATGTCATTGTTAATGCACATAATTTAAAGATGAAATATGTTTGTTACTCACGGCATGAAATACTTTTAAAACACAGGTATTGCCTGAGGTGACGAACGAACACTCGATATACCAGCCACGCTATCCATATACATGTACGCTTGCTCTCAATCTGTGGCTCGGTTTATGCGTGATGCAGGTCAATGTGTCCTGGTCGACGGCCTACAGTCGACTCGGTGTATATTTAGAAAATCGGGAATTCCAGTGATATCTATGAGTAGAACTGACGTGTAAAGCTTGTTCAGTCTGCAAGGTACTGTAAATGATGTGCTGGTTTGACTATCACACGAACTGAGGAGTGACTTCCTCTTATGGACCTTCTCCGCATCTTCCTGTGTTTGAAACAGCCTATATGTAAGTTTTTATGCTTTAATATCAATATCCATAACCATCGTGTTGGTACATACATACATTCCTGATCTGTGTAAACACTGTACAGAAAGTATTTTAGTGTTTGTTGTTCTGTAGGCAACTTAATATCTCTGTGTTGTGACTCAGGGTTAATGCAACAGCCTGGCATATTTCATATGACTGTTATCGTGAGTCACTCTATAGCACAGAGGTCAAAACTTCAAATTTGTTTAGTTAGGGTGGTAGCTCTTCACGCAGAAGACCCAGGTTCGAATCCCCACATGATTACAGTGTGTGAAGCCAATTTCTGGTGTGCCACGCCCTGATATTGTTGTATTATTGATAAAAGCGGCGTAAAATTAAATTTTCTCATCACTCAAATACACTGTTATCTCTCGTAAATTGTCATATACAACCATATCATCAGTAGATCTCTGTAAGTTCTGCTGTATATAGTACACGTGTAAGTATTTCTCAGTTTACGCCTTATTCACATTTTATTAGTTTAACATCCACTGGATGTATATTCATCTGTTAAAGTCATGAATGAGTTAAATTATCCGTCGTACTCAGCTATATGACGGTGGTCTGTTATTAATTGAGCCTGGACCAGACAAACCATGGATCAACAGCATGAACAGCGATCTACGCAAGCCTGACCGCCCGTTCCTGTTAGTCGCTTCTGAGGGAAAATATTATGGGTTACTGAAAATCAGTTCTAACCCGGATCTCCACAGGTCTGTTTCTATGTAAGATGAAAGATATTTAAGAAATGATTCACCTCTGCTTGAATGCATGCTAATCATACGGCCTACACATGTACAACTTCCTGTTTCCACAGACGATTATTGTGCGAAAAGACCAATGGGATTTTAACCGACTACAGGCTGATCAGGTCTAATCTACCAGTTTCAATGGCGGCGCAACCAAACAAAGAAGATATCTGTATTGTGGACGCAGGGAATGAAGATAGTTACACCACGTTCCTTTTGAAAACGGTATCTCATCTCATGATACGGTCTGATAACTACTCAAGGGAATTGTCAAGCCTAAACATATTTGTGTTAAGTGAAACAGATTGGCCGGACAGAGTGAATGAATTATGGGTTTCAAATGCATGTGAATATTTATCACAAATACCACTTGGTGGTGTGTGCCAACGCAAATTCAGTCATGTGGTCGTTGCACAACAATTACTTAACCTCCACATATCCCGTACTGGTATTCTAAGTAAGCTGCTGACTGACATGAACACGTCCTCACCATCTGTAAATGTGCCTGAAACAGTAAAATGTATTCACATTACAAGTGACCGTGAGGGTCTTGAACAGTTTGACCAGGCTGGTAAATCAAACTGTGTTATCAGTTTGAACAGTCCAGTGTCACAATGTAACGCTGAATTAAATGAAGTGAAGTGTGTCAACGTGACTCATATTTCCGTATATATGCATAAACTATGTATGTTGCGTGACTTGTGGAAGGACGTATTGCAAATGATCAGTTTGTCTGACATCACTCTTGTCCTTTGCTTGACACACACATACGGCAACATTAATAGAACTGACGGTACCATTACCAATTATGACCATCAAAAAGATAGAGCAATTCAGAAACCATGTGTTGACAGCAATACTATCCAGCTGCTATGGTCAGATACTCCCATTGCGTTTAGGTGTGTTGGCAATATGGACTGGACGTTCATGGTACGCCATGTATTCAGGTATTCGTGGCCCTTGACAGAACTGACTCTAAAACTATCTGCCACTGTAAACCTTGTAGAAGGCCATTGTGTTACCGGTGTTCTCAAGAGGATACTGGAGTATACTCAGAGCTCACAAATACTGATCAAACATGAATATGGACTGAAGGTACATGTTCCTGGAATTTCAAATGATTCTTCTGAAGGTCTACCTCGTGGGTCGTTGATACAGATACTTTTGCCCTTTACTGAAATATCATATATGACTGAACGTCTTGTAGGTAATATTTTGCGAAAAATGATGACAACTGACAGCATAGCATTCAATGGTGACAAAGGCGAAGGCGAAGGTGAAGGTGAAATTGTGCAACATGATCATTTGTCTACAGCAGATGTAAGTGAACAAAAAACAGCTGTACACACTATGGATCAACTACATGCCTTGTATATATATGATGATATCAGCCAATACCTGCCTGAAACTCATCAAGATGATATTCACTCGACGTTTGACAAAAGGGAGGCGTATAATCTTTTGACAAAAAGCCTTGAATATACCTTTCCCACATTTCAAAAGAACGCAGTTGAAGAGTTGAAATGCGTCGATAAAGATTCACTGTACGATGATGAATTCACAAGATATGTGAATTCCTGGAAAGAAGTAACAGTTGCACCATTCTATTCTTTGCGACACTACTTCAGGAAGGTAGAAACCGGAGAACACGATGAAAAGATGAGGTATGAAGCATTGCGACTGGGGTCATTCTGTGGTATAAACATAAATGTATTTTGCATCCGTCTGGCTGAAGCCGGTTTCTATGCTACAGGAGACAGGGATGAGACCAGATGCTTCAGCTGCGGTGTCAAGCACAGGGGCTGGCAAAGGAAGGATAATCCGTTCTTAATCCACAGACAGCTATCTCCTTCGTGTCCCCTTATCACCGGAGATGACATGAGGAATGTACCCATCAACCCAAACGCTGAGCCATCTCCGTTTTCAGTCTTATCGGCGGAAGTTAATCCTAGTGCTGCAGGTGATGCAGGATTTGCATCTGGCACCAACGATGTCCTTAGTAACCAGCCGCAGATATCAGTAACATACCCATCCATATCACCAATCAGCTATGTAAGCTGTGACGGTGGGGATAAGGGTGCATCGGCATCACCGGAACTCCAACATCCTTCTGACAGAGCAGCTGCAGATGCAGGACAGGATCCCACGAACTGCATCCAGACATTCGAAGATGCCGTGTATCCAAACTACAGCGACATCAAGGTCCGGATGGCATCGTTCAAGATGTGGCCACAACATCACTGTAAAAGACCAGAAGAACTTGTACCAGTTGGTTTCTTTTACGCAGGCAAGTAAACCTTAATTCGGAATCATAAATGGTGAAATGTGCAGCGCAAGAACAATGTGGTTATATTGCTCAGTATGGCAAGAAAGCAAAATATTAATTCAAATATTTGTCGTATTCTGTCAAATTATGCAGGATGCTAGCGAAGTAGATGAGAATAGTACTAGTTGGCTTGCAGACTAATGATACTGGTTAGGTTACAACAGTGTTGACTGTGTAGCATTAAACATTAATAACGGATGACACCTTTGAACATGTTATTCCAGCATTAAAGACTATTAACGTATACTTTTGAGAAGCTTACTGCAGTAAGCAAAAGTAACTTATGATAACTTTGAATAGGTTATTTCAACATTATAATGAACAACGAATGATACTTTGAATAGTTTTTTCCAGCATTAAACATTAATAAAATATGATAACTGTGAATAGGTTATTTCAGCATTAAACATTAAGAACATATGATAACTTTGAATAGGTTATTTCAGCTTTAAACACTAATAACAACGTTAAGAAAGTATGATGCCTTTGAACAGGTTATTCCGACTGTGTGCGCTGTTTTGTCTGCGGCGTTGGTCTGAAGACCTGGGAAGAGGGGGATGACCCCTGGGTGGAGCACGTGCGCTGGAGGTCATCTTGTAACTTCGTGAAGGCCATCAAAGGAGATTTGTTTATTACGCAGACACTAGCAGTTGTTGGAAAGAAGCTTCGGGTATGTTTCAATATTTATTAGGGGAAGTGGGGTAGTGGCTAAATCCGTCGCTCGTCACACCGAAGACCCGGATTCGATTCCCCATATGGGTACAATGTGTGAAGCCCATTTCTGATGTCGTGGCGTTGCTGGAATATTGCTAAAAGCAGTGTAAAACCATACTCACTCACTATCAGTAGTTATTTTGGACAAACATGAAAACGTGAAATGAATGGAAGTAACACTTGTTTGGCATATATTCCCTTGGTTTTACTTTTCACAAGATTTTGGCGCCCAAAGACCTGATGGATGACGATTTCACATAATTATTTCAGACTGAGCAGACGAACACCAATACTGAAAGCAGACGTCCCGAGACTGTTTCATCCTGGAAAAGTGAGCAATATCTACATTATCGTAATGCCACAGACACAGTGAGAGATTTAACACGATATGATTCAATAATTGTTTGCCTGAAGCAGAACTGCAGTTAACTTCCAGGCGAGTTATTTTAAGAGTGTCAGAGCACCAGCCCATTTCAACTATTTCTCTAAACTTGTAAATCACGAGTATTTTCTCGTCACCCTGTCCCTTCACTTTCTAAAGCTGTTAGACAGCTCAGATATTACATATATTATATATTTCATTGGAATTTCGAGAAAATAAATAATTGAACATACAAAAATCTAAAATGACACACTCCCTTGAAAGGTACTGGTAAGTAATACAAAGTGTAAGCTCTACAAATTTCCAAAATAATGTCAATATAATGATGTGTTCTAATCAATTTGTTTAGACCCAGATGATATCCTGGAACGTGAGACGTGTCAGCATGCCCTGGAGATGGGATACAGCAGAGACTGTGTCCGCAAACATGCTTTATATATACTCAGGAACTACGGTATTGTCTGCAAATCGATTATTTCAAGTGATAATATCTCATAGGAGTGTTGTCAACTTTATGACTAGCATATAAAAGTTAGACTTTAAGCTGATGAATTATAGGGGAATATCGGTATAATTTGTGAATAGTTTATTTTCAACATTCAAATTCATACATGTTCTCATTCGTTCTGCCCAGAGGGAGCAAATGTGATCGAAGTTCGAAGTTTGCCCTCTTCTGAGTTGGCTTTGTTGCTTTTACTGGTATTAACAAGTTGTGTTCCAGGCAGCGATTCCTTGAAGTTACATCTCCTGGTAGAGCGGATTCTGCAGGATGATGTCACGGAGATGCCAGAACCAGCAGCTGCCACCATACAAACCTCAGCAGCGAGTCTGCCACCGACAAAGGCACACGTCCTGCCAGCACCTGGAGGAGAGACTGACACACCACCTCCACAGTCACAGTCCCCACCTGAACAGCAGGAGGGTCAGGATGAGTCGGGTGGAGAGGGCCACGGACAGAGGAATATAGATGAACAACCGACCTTCTCGTTTGGAAACAAGTACCAGAGTATGCCGATACTGAGTTCAGACAGAAGCAGAAATCTCAAGGCAAAGGCTAAAGCCCAAAGTGAGTACATCTTATGTTATCTGCACTATAGTCTACATGCTGCTTACACGCTAAAAGTATGCATGAGATGTGGCTCAGTACTTTGTACCAGTTGTGTTATGGCATGCCGCGTCACCATCTGTCTCATGTTCATTCTCTGCTGTAGTCGTGTAGCCGTGATGTCTGACCCGTGAAGGTCCGGGTTAGAATAGGCCATCAGCAACCCATGCTTTCTATAAAAGGCGACTAGCCTTGGAATGGGATCGGCCGGTCAGCCTTGGTTGACACATTTCATCGGTTTCCAGTTGCTCACATCGATGCTCATGCTGTTGTTCACTGGATTGTCTGGTCCAGACTTGATTATTTACAGACCGCCGCCATATAGCTGGAATATTGCGAAATGCGGCGTAAATCTAAACTCACTCACTCTTGATGTCTTCGAAATTAAAGATATTTATATTTAATATATGGTTGCTTCGTATCTTTACAGGTAGAACCACGGAAGACCTGGAGGCCACAGTGGAAGAGACACAACAACTGAGACAGTCAAGTGCATGTAAGATCTGTCTGGAAGATCCTGCCAACATCGTCTTCCTCCCCTGTGGACACCTGGTGGCCTGTGCCGTGTGTGCCCCAGCTCTAGAACGTTGCCCAGTCTGCAGAAAACACATCCTGGGATCAGTTCGTATCCACCTTGCAGACATGACGTCTGTCACCTCGTAACATACCTCACAATGCAGTTTAATCGCTGTGCTTTGTTTGGTGTTAAACTGGTTCAATCTAGTCAGAGTAAGTATATTTGTATATAACTATCAGTGATGGAAGAATTTAGCTTTTGCGATATGGCATCTCAGGAACGGAAATCGTATTTAGATGTTTTCCAGTTGTCTTGAAGTAGAACTCAACTCAAAATAATATAGATTCCAATCACTCAAACCAACCTTATGCCCTCACTACATGAATGCATGAATGAATGCTGTATTATGATCTATCTTCAGTTACCTATGTAAATACTTATTTAGCATATAGATGGTTTCGGTGGGTTGTATGATGCATTTGCTCTATTTCTTAATATTGCGTATCTTATTGATATGGCCCTACAACAATCTAAGCGTTGTATAAACTGTACTTGTTTTGGATATATGTTTCCCAGAGTATAATGGTATCTGTACCATGCACATCGGCTTGACCAGATCGATGACAGGCAGTGACAACATATATAGTGATACTAGCTGTGGCGACAAATACCTCGACCAGTAGAGCTTACATATGGATGGCAGACTGATTTGCTTTAACGTAACGTCCTTTTAGTAATAAGATGGGGCTGTACAGTCAGCCTGTTTAAGCCAGCATTCTTCGTGTCCGGTGGGACAAATAGATAAAGGGTGATTTGTCAAGGGAGGCAACTTGAACGTCAACGGAAATCAGCGGTAGCATATGCCAGTCTGCTGCCAGTGTACATATACAATGTGTAATTTGACAAGGTGAAGGATGCATCTTTTAGTGACTATTTGTGTCCTACCTGCTATTATAAACAATGGACTCAGGACAAGGGAAATCAAACCTAGAGTTTCTAAGCTCTCTTAGCGTTAAGATAGTCACAAGTGCCACACACGAACATTAACTTTGGACTATCTAGAGAGCTTAAAACATATAGTCCCTGGACCTTAAATTCCTACTATTGTCACTCAACAGTTAGCAATACTGACATGTGAACTAATATGGTAACTTAATGTGGTGTATGGGTAGTGAAATAGGTTCCAATTCCTTACCGAACATTACCAATAAAACATCATTGGGATATATCGAACAGGTAAAACAAGAGCTATAATGAAGTTGATATATCTAAAAATACATTATGCTCACATGGTGACATACCTACATATGCATTATGATCTCACGGTAATATATCTAATTATACAATATACTCAAATGGGGGATAGCAGTTTTGTACACGTTCCAACTAACTATCACCAATAGTGAACATAATATTCTGGACAAATATTTTGATTTTTTTAAATGCCTCAGGAAAAACATCCCTATAAAATATTAATACCTACATACAATATATTAATATATAGTTTGTAGAAATACTTTTTTAGCAGGATAATATAATGACGTATGTTTTTCAAAGTTTCTGGGAACATATGTCGTGTTAAAGTCATAAATTACACCTGAAAGATAATTTGGTATATACCTAGGACTACAACGTAGAGCAATAACAAATTTCAGGTACAATGTACATGATGTTAATATTATAACATGCAGACAATCAAAAAGCTTATAATTAGAAATAGAGACTTGTAATTATTGCCATGGTGATTTTGAGGCTGAATACTATGCACTACTGATTTGCCCATGCTATGAAAAGGTATAAATATGTACCTGCCTACTGCCTGTATAGTACAAACCCTATTAATCAGACATTTATCAACCTTATATCAATGGCAATGATGATATTCTTTAATTCAGTCTGCGAAAATCGCTCTGACCTGCTGCCATTATCTGCGTACATATATCATGAGGTTGTGCTCAAACAACATGCATACATCTTGTACGATTATCCTTTTGGCCACCTATACGAATAAACGAATTATGTATGATATATATGTTATTGTCGACTCGTCTATAGTGTTATATCATGCATCACGAATGATCTTTCGCCACTGTCCATTTTGGGAAACTGATTTGATAATGCATTGTGTGATCAAAGTTCAAATTTCCGTTGATGCAGCATAAGTATATTTCAGACATAAAGGATTACACTCAGACATGCCATCTGTGTTGGTATTGTCTTGCCAACTGAGCGTGGTGCTAATTCCCACCGCTTACCATGTTTTTAAGTGTAGATGAATGAATTGGATAATAAAGAAATAGTTTTTCTCGAGCAAGAGTGCCATACGATATATACCGAACTCGTGCAAAATTATGTATTGCTCTCGCTCTCGCTTGAACGATACACAGTTTAGCAATCAGTGCTTATAGGCCGCGTGGCTCACTTGTTCGTGTAATAATTTCTGTAGACCAAACACTGTTATCTCGAACTTATGGTTGTCTCGAAATTAACACTTGGTCGTTCGCATGCTATAATTCATTAATTTTCGTTTGTGTCGAATGTTGGATGACACGAAGTATTTATTGATCCCTTCAACTTGGACACAACAGTGTTTGAGTACAGATGATAAACACAATATCTGAGATAGCTTTTGTGGCCAACGTTTGAAGAAACAGATAGTATCTCAGCAGAAATGTATATGGTGATTAGATACATTAGATTAGATCGAGTCTTGGATATACAGATATGGGCATTAGACTTTATCCTTAGACTTATCACTTTGAAGTAAGTGAGTTTAGTTTTACGACGCATACAGCAGTATTCAAGCTTCATAGAGGCGGTTTGCAAATAGTCGAGTCTGGATCAGACTATCCCGTGATCAGCAGCATGAGCGTCGATGTGCGCAACGGGGACACGAAGACATGTGTCAGCCAAATCAGAGAGTCTGACCACCAGATCTCGAATTTTAATAATGACTCATATATATGATACACAGAATACATTCATTAATTCTATCACTGAGTTTTGTCATTATTTTACTCCGACATGGTAAACCCCCTCTGATCACAATATATGGACTCTCCCATACCCACTTAACCTAGTCCATGGTAATCAACCAGGCATATCGGTGACGGGTAAAAAGTTGGTGAAGTGGGCGGACACCCCTCTTACAAGACGTTTTTAAGTATTAACCGTGTAGCTCATTAGTGTGGATCGGCTGGTCAGACATCGGCTGACTTTGTCGTTCGACCTTGACGTGGATCATAATCACTGGTTTGCTTGGTCTATACTCCAGCTACAACGCCACCATCTAGATGGGATCTTACTGACGGGATCTCAGTCTCTCACTTGAGCGAATGTTACTGACATGACCGTAAAATTCGGCGTTAGTCTTCCGTCGGAAATGCCAGCGACGTCATATACTTCCTGCATGATGTGGTTAATGTGACTTTGTGGTTATAATAAGAAACTCACCTTTGTATTCTCACAATGGACGTCTTGCTGGTATACACTCAACAAACATATATGCTTTGCTGCATTGTAATGTCAAATGTATTTCATGAATAAAACTATAGTTTAATTCCCAAATTATTGGACCAGTTTGTTTATTTTGAAAATATAGTATTATATCCCTTATGTGTATTTTATGCAATATTTTCTCAAGCAAAACTTTCACCAAAATTGGTATAGTTTATGTGTTCAGGGATTTCATAAGTGTGATAAACGCAAATGCATTTGCTCAAGATTCAAGAGTATTTCAATGGAAATGGACATCATTTACGTGCGTTGTATGTTTTAAATAGTATCGCCCCTTTAGCAAACCGTTCAGAAAGGGAACCGTTTACTTGGAACGGTGCGTTTATTCTCTTTCATTAAAAAAGACGGGAACAACCACAGCGATATTTTTTCCGATTGTAGGTACCTTTCGACGATAAAAGACATGAGACCGTAAACAGTGAAGCGGGATATCTACTGCTTCAGTTATCATGGTTTGACATGTCGTCATGTCCATGTAGATGACAGACGAAAGAGGAATAGCAAAGACACTACACATTGATTGTCAAACCAGAAGAATCTGTACACGGCATAGTGAATAGCATTGAATCTGGGCGTACGTGGTCGCTTGCTTTCTCTATGAAAACAGCGAAACAGTTTTATGAGGAAAATGATTTTACATGTGTCTATATGAAACTATAGAGGTCCATGGCGACTGTACCATGACCCAATAATATGATTTTACATGAAAAAGATAGATGATGATATTTGTTGTTTAATGCCACATTCAGCAGTTTTTCATTTATACAAACCAAAACCTCATTAACCTATTCAGACATTTATCTACTTTTCAGACGATCCGAATTTTCTCGCGTGAAAGTGAAAAGAGACACAACAAACAGCCATGTGTATACTAACTTCCAATTCCTTGTTTAGTGAGAAAAAGGTAATTACTTCATTATTTTTTTAAAAAAAAAAAAAGAAGAAAAAATGAAAAAAAGTCGTATTTCTATATTTTGTATCGAGGCATTTCGTTAACTAAGACGTCACAGACTGCCTCTGTTTGAAGACTATGTAAAATGATTCATAATTCACCCGGCTCACCGTTACACCTGTTATGTGTTCATTGCGCTTACGAGCAGAGAATCGTTTGAAATTTCCACAATTTCCAGGTCTCCGTTTGTCAGAACTCGTTGTACGACAGAGCACGCTGTACGACGTGTTTGCAAGGATTAGAAGGACCATAGTGTTGCAATATACACGTGATTAGATGTATCAAATAACACTGATTAATATTTATATATCCAGTTGAATGAGTCGGTCCCAAAATGCTGGACTGACGGAACCCAGTCAGCAGGAAACGAGACTGTAGTGTAATCAATGGTTTGACTTGCACAGTGGTCTGTAAATAATCGAGCCTGGACCAGACAATCAAGCGACTGACATTATACTATCTCGCAAGAAGTAATATTAGGGAAACCTAACGAAAAATAGTTGTGAGTGATTGTGATATACTTCCATTTAGCGTTCATATTCAAACTAAACTTTATGTTACCGATGTACGAGGAGACACAGCGATTCTGGATATCTGTTTAGCGGTAAGTTGTTTTGTAAACTAAACGCGGTGTCTGATACGGGTCTAGTGTAGATAGTCAGAACGTTCACTCATGTGATGTCAGCCTTGTTGGCAACTGTACAGCCTGTTTCTTCCCTATCTTCACAAACTGATTCGATTGAAACAGGGAAATGATTGTAACTGCTGGTATTAACCGCATGAGACAATCGCAGGAATATTTGCCGACTTTACGGTATGTATGAGGCTGATATCACATTGTTGCGACGTTATTTACAGTGCTGAAAATGAAAACGTTACACAATATAAATTTATAGACACGAAACATTACACTGGTTACATTAAAATTATATAGTAACTTGACACAATATGTTCGAATCTAGTAACGTACATTGTTTGAACACAACTACTGCTATCCCGTTTAGGTAACGTTAAAGTATGTTGTTCGGCGTCAAACGCCATTCGACTATTTCGGGGAGTTAAATAAAATAGTTTCATTGGTTATTTGTTGCTTACACTCATCACTACTCCAACAACTTGGTGGCGGTTTGTAAATGATCGAGTCTTGACCAGACAATCCAGTGATCAACAGCATAAGAATCGATCTATGAAAATGGGATACGATGACATGTGTCAACCAAATCAGTGAGTCTGACCACCCGATTCCATCAGTCACCTCTAACATGTATGGGTAACTGAAGATCAATTCTAACCCTGACTTTCCTGTGTAAAATGACAGACAGACAGACAGACATGTTTTATTCTGTATAAAGGCCACAGGCCCAAAATACAAACATAATTCAATTACAGTCGCTGAGCATATTTTAAATGGATCCTCTTTTCAGCATGAAAGAGGAAATGTCCAACATTATGGAGAGTATTTGTGTTGGGATCTTTAAAAATGTTAACAACAGACATGAGGTTGTGTGGTTTCTTTAGCGTATTACTAAGGTATTTCGTTCTAATATCTGCATATAGTGGGCATTCCAATAAAATATGGAATTCATCCTCAATGACATTTACATTATTATTTTTGCAGTGGCTACACAGTCTTAGATGTCTATCAGTATTAGTGTATCTTCCAGTTTCTATGGCAATTTTGAAGTTTGAACATCTAAATCTAGAAATAGCAGTTCTTACATAAAGAGGTAAATCACATCGTAGGTACTTTTCAACATCCAACAAAGATTTGTACGATTTGTAGAGGTAACATTTGGGTGAAGACTCTAGAGAGGAGTACCATGTCTGCTGTAAATTATCACATAACCGCTGTTTGAACATAGATATGAAAACCTTTTAATCTCCAACATTGTGACTTAACCAGGCATAACCAAAACCAAACTGGAATAGTAAATGTTTAACCTTACTAGCCCATGTAATTCTCCCACCCTCATCAAGTGCCTTAAGCATCATGTAGGACTGGTATGGTATTCTATCTTTGGGTAGCTGCAATAAGTGACACCAATACTTAATAACCTTTGTTGTGTACACACGCTGTAGTGGATACCTACCACATTCTCCTAAAACCATATTTGATGAAGTGGATTTGTTGACTTTAAGAAAATATTTGCAGAAAGCAAGATGAACAGACTCGACAGTTTTACAATAGGATAATCCCCAGACTTCTGAACCATAACATAAAATAGGGGTAATCATTGAATCGAATATCTTAAAGAGGTCTGGACAGGAAATATTACCAACTTTCCTCTGGAAACCATTAATTGCTAATATTGCCTTGTTTGCCTGGGATGCTAGTATTGTTTGCGCCTTACTCCATACAAGTTTCGGAGTAAATGTTAAACCTAAGTAACGGTAGGATGAAACTACTTCAATAGGATCTCCCTTGTAGTACCATTTCTCATAAGACCTAAGTGGACCCCCCCCAGTCTAAACACAACTACCTTAGTTTTCTTCAAATTTACACACATACCTGTATTATTACAAAATAGTTCTAGTGCATTTATCTTTAACTGCAACTGGTTACAACTATCTGCCAGAGCAGAAACATCATCTGCAAAGATTAGGGCATACAAGTCATCTACATTGTGTGAAATAAACACCCCTCTGCCACCTACATCCTCCAATAATGTATACAAATGGTTAATGAATATGATAAATATCTGAGGACTTAAGATACAACCCTGTCGAGTACCGATATTACATGCAAATGATTGAGACAAACCAGTGCTTGTTCTCACACAGGCAGACAGACTGTTGTACATGGATGATACAATGTTGAAAAATTTGCCTGACACACCAACATCTTTCAATGCATTTAAGAGAATATTGTGGTTTAAAGTGTCAAATGCTTTACTAAAGTCAATATACAAACAGTAAAATCTTCCATTTCTTTTGCATGAATATTTTGTTGCAATAGCATTAAGGGTAAATATATGGTCTACTGTAGAATAGCCAGGTCTAAAACCTGCTTGAAAGTCACCTAACACATTATTTTCATCACACCATGTCTGCAGCCTACTGTTCAGTAATGAAGTAAATACTTTACACAGTGAGTCAATGAGGGAAATGCCCCTGTAGTTGTTGGTATCTGATTTGTTACCTGACTTAAATAATGGACATATGATGCTGTGTCCACATGCACTTGGAAAGTGACCGGTATTGAGTATACGATTATATAATCTTGTAAGAATAGGTGTAATATAGTCTTTAGAGACTTTAAGAAATTCATTTCCAATACCGTCTGGTCCGGGTGACTTATTGTTTGCTAACAGTTTAATGTGAGACATAACTTCTTCCTGGGTTATAGGCTGGTTGAGTGTACCTGTAGAGGATTGAGTATCAGTAGACTGTTCAGTGTGTTGGAGCTGATTCGTGTTGTCTGCAGAGAGTAGTGTTTGGAAGTGAACGTACCATTGTTTACAGGTTATTTGTTGGGAAGTACAACTGGACATTCTGTTCATTTTAATAAGTTTCCAAAATTGTCTAGGATCAGATCTAGCTGAAATTAATTTATCTTTCTGTGTTTGTAAATATTTCCTTTTCTTCTTCTTAAATAGCTGCTTGAAAGTGTTACGGTATTGTTTGTAAATGTTAATGTCATGGTTATGGTCCCTGTGTGCACGTAGTGCTGCATATTTATCATGCTTAATTCTTTCTAATTCCTCATCCCACCATGGTGGCTGTGTAAGATATTTCTGTGTGGTAATACCTTTATAGACTTGCTTTGTATGATTTGCTGCATCTTGTATAACATTCACTAAAAAGGATAGCTGTGTTAGTGGTTATAAGATCACTTAGTGTATTGAGAGATGCATTGAGATTACTTAATAATTTATGTAGGAAATTATTGTCTGAATCTCTGTGCCATAAGTATTTGTACCATGTTACACTTTCATCATTTTGGGTGTCATTCTGTGGTGAAGATTGCTGCTTGACTGGTTCAGACAAAAAACCAATATCAAGATCCAGTGTACAGTAAAGAGGAAAATGGCATGATTTATCCTCAGTTCCAACTCCAAAATCAGTAATATGGGGAAAAAGGGTTGTTGATGCCAGCATGTAGTCAACAAGACTGGTACCATTATGGGTTACACAAGTAAATTCACCACTGGTGTCATTAAACAGGCGACCATTTAAAGCATGAATACTATATGTGCGGCATAATTCTGCTAGCTTAATACCATAATTATTATGAACATGAATATCTTTAGTTGATCTTGGGGTATCAAAAGTATCACATGGATAATCATCAGAGTCATATACAAGAGATAGATTGTCATCAGGAATGTAGTCAATAAAGTCCTTCATGCGAGCATTCAAGTCGCCAGCTAGGAATATCTCCTTGTCAGGATGATCACAAACAATAGTAAAAAGATAATCACTCAGTTCTGTCATACCATCATAGTCACCATGATTACTGTAGATGGGGGAGTTTTCTGGAGACAAATAAAATGAAAGACATTAAAGAAGTGAACACACGGAACACACAGGCGATCTTTGTATAGTGTCAGATTGATTCTAGTCACATTGCTCGCGACACGGAGCTACAGGAAAATTTTTATACGTTACAAGTTTCTGGTTAGTGTCGAGTCATCGGAAGGTTCTATACATATCGCCAGATCAGTATAGTGTTGGTGTTATATTTAACAAGCTATATTTTCCATGACATTCGTCAGATACAAAAATAGCGTAATGGCGAAGCTCCTTTGCGTGCAGTGCCTTGTAACGACAGTTAACCACATACTGGGATAGCCCTTACCTACAGGTGAGGATTCTTTCTTACATATATATTTGTGCATTAAATACGTGTTATTGTGCATTAGATACACGTTATTGTGCTCTAATAGTGCCATTGTGTATTAAATACGTGTTATTATGCATTAAATACGTGTTAAGTTAACATTAAGTAATGACGTCACGCTCATCATCTCATTTCAAGATCTCATTTGTTGATCACCCTTAACAAACTGACATTTAAGCTCATGAATTAATCAAGCACGTGATTCCCGCGTTTCAACATAAGTTCAATCATTTATCTATGCTGAGTCAGGCACAACAGAGATGTTTGATCCGAAACATTCAAATCGATACTCACTGTGTTGTTAAACTACTCTAAATCTGTTACCAAAACACATTTCTTCCCTCGATAACAGCGGAGTCCCTGAACTTCTACTCAACAGTCGTGACTGTAATTTCTGGTTAATCGATAACATGATTGTCTGGGCTGTAAATGGGTTCTTTACACTATAGGACGGTGGGGTAGTTTACTGGTTAAAGCGTTCGCTCGTCACACCAAAGACCTTTGGTTCGATTCCGCACATGAGTACATTGTGTGAAGCCTATTTCTTGTGACCCCCGACGTGATATTGCCGGAATATTGCTAAATGCGGCGCAAAATAACACCCATTCATTCATTCTTTACATTATGCCCGAGTAACTGCATTTTTCTTTTCAAAATAACGACCGCCGGGTCTTACAATATTTGAAACAAATGACGTTGAATACCAATTACGATGTGCACCAATGGAACAAAACCAATTCGAGAAGCTGTATTCTGATGTGAAGTGTCTCACAGCATGGAGGCCTTAGAGTCGGAGAACGCCGCAACGTGTTATCCCTATGCTGTAAAGAGAACTCGGCTTCGTGGTTTATCATCTTTCAGGTTCCGGTGATTCTCCATCTGAACATGAAGTTTTTCACTACCAGGCGTCAATGTTATGAATGTGAAGACGCCGGGGGGATTCTCGGGGACTTCGTGAACCAAACACTACGGAAGTCTCCCAGCCTTAGGAACGTGGCCTGTGTCGAACTGACGTTGAAACAGAAGATGAGACTGCTGCAGCAACTACCTCCCTCCACACCACAACATGGCCGAATGTGGAATTCCGATGACAGACTTCAAACTCTGCGGGCCGCTACAGACAAGATGGCGAACATACCTGATGCTGTTCGTGTTACCATCGCTCGGGCAGGGTTTTATCATTCAGGTAGTCTGTGAGATCTATCATAAAGTAGAGAGTACGTATCAATACGTAATACGTTTGCTATGAGGCATTAATACGTAATACGTTTGTTATGAGACATGGAGTCATTATGAGAGAGAGAGAGAATCTTTGAGCGGCGTGTCAAAGAATAGCCTTATTCTTCCATTAGATGAATGAATGAATGACAACATACTCCTCAAGCCCTCGTTTCTCATACTAAACACGTTATCCATACATTTTCACCTTATTATATGTGTATTGCAGGGGCGGAGCCATGATTTCGGAGAAGGGGGTGCACATAAAAACTAGATCTCTGTATGGACTCTTGGAAGACAAACCTATGCTGGTTTTCTATTTTATAGGCAGTGACAACACCTTGACGTGTTTTTTCTGTGGCTGCAACGCCCACAGTTGGAGCGCTGACGACGATCCTTGGAGGCGACATGCGGAATTGCAGATGACGTGCCCGGTGCTGCGCAGGAACGTCTACACGCGGATCAAGAACGGGGTAAATGACTAATAAAAAAGCATGGTATTAGCCAACTCTATACCGTGTAAATAAATAGAACACCCAGGGGTATTTTGTTTACATATTTCAAACATAATTATCATAATTATATAGTCATCAGTAAATTTACATGTAGACGAGGTACCTTCGGTCCAATCTAATATCATTTTTTACGGTCTGATCTTCACGAGGTTTTTCTTCTTTCATGGGTTCAATTTAAATTTCAGTTGGTATCTCGTATCGTCACAGCTTGACAGGTAGAAAAACCCAAAACAAAATGTGTTATTGAAGTGATAACAGAACTGATTTGGTCTTTCCACTTTTCCTACTGGCCAGCTAGTGTTCTAGATATCCACACAATCAGCCATGACGTTAGTGAAATGGATCGTAACAAGTGTCCAGAACCCTAATTGGTTGTTTCTGTCCTCAGCACTGAATCATTACAAATATTTCTGGTACGTCCTCATCATGTTAACCTGTCTTGTAGAACATCGCCTTCAGGCCAAGGAGACGCTATTTCTCGGAGTGTGATACCAGTCCTCAACCCACCAGCTATGCCTCAACAATTCATTAATCTACGGCTGGAACATAACCAACAACGGTCTGTGTAAAAGTCCTTCTACCATATTATTTTCCCTGCAGCCTATCCCTCCATGAAGTGATAAAGCCCTGAATAAAATAAGTCTCGATATACCCCAGGAATCTCAGGTCTCTCTTGGGCCCGTTTCAATGTAAATGACTTTATTGTTAGTACATTAGAATAAACCAACAATTGCGAATTACAGTCTATGTTATTAAACGTGTCCCAAAACCCGATCCAAAGAAAAAAAATGCAGACACAACAATTATATTTAGAACAAGACATTTTGGATTTCCACCCATAGTGATGAATAGTTTGGAGTTATCGGATTCTGTCAGAATACTGACAGGTATTTCTCAGTCCTCTAGGATTGTCTTATTCACTGTAGAATATGTTTCGGGAGTATCAGTGATGCACATGGTGACAGAGAAGGTCTGCAAAGCATCTGAATACTAAATGAAATACAAGAAGCAATAGGTTTAAATGATTAGTTTTGAGATGTTGCTGTCACTTCCCTGGTTCCAAGTGTATCTGTGTGATGACTGACGTAATGAACACGATACTCCCTCACATGTTCTCCGTGTAATGTCAGGGAATGACGACCAACACGAGCAGTCGAGAAGCCGGACCATTTCAAGATATATAGAGGATACTAAGAGAAATTCCGTGTAATACCATTTAACGAGTGAATGACTTGGTATCAAACGCCCTTTCACGAGTTTAATGAAAATGGTATTTCACGGAAGTGGGTTTAGTATTCTGTTTATTACTTCCAACACAAATTGATAAAAACTGCGGCTACATTGTGAGGACTCCCAGTTTTCCTAGAGTCAAACAAGGTCCAGTACCACTGCGACGGCGACCTTAGCACTGTGACGTCATGACTCTGACCCCTTAAGACGTCATAAATCTAGCGGTAAAAACTAGTGTAATATTGCCGTAAAAATATTAGATTGCACTAATTAACATATTTTTCAGCCTTAATGAGATCTGAAGTTAAATTCGTGTCGCGTCAAGCGATAATCATTCATTCAGACAACTGTCAAAATACATTTTCGATGTATTACCAAAAAATATGTTTCACACAAGTTTTGGATTTTGTACTCTTTATGGAGCTAGAGTAATTATAATGCAACCTTTTATATGATATACACAAGATGGTAGGCAGGCGGTTGTTCATTTTGAACCAGGATTAGATTCGACATTGCCCGGTTGGTTCTGATCCATGTAATGACAGGGGCAGTTCATCAGGACATGTGAATATGCAATTTCTTAACATTCCCGTCATTACTTGCAAAACTGTCATTTTACTGCACTGTCAATACTGAACTAGTGTATGATTCAGTCTTACATTTATTGCAGATCATGTTTATATCTTCATAAATAGATTGCTTTTTTCGTCTGAATAACAATATCAAAATATGTTGGCAAATTCAAAAGTGTTTCTTACGTAATAAATGAATATTCATTTAATTGGTGTTCTTGTTTCCTTCTGACACATGCACAATAGTCACATAAAAGTCAGAGACGTCAGATTCTATAGTTATCACATACGTGGCAAGTAGAAAGTAGATTCCGTGTTGGTAAAAATGTGACGTGTCTCTATACATGCCTACACCATACTAGGAGTGCTGGGGAATATCACATCGGCCAACCACTCACGCCGTCAAGATGTTGTCCATGCTGCTGTTAGCTACCCTCGGGGTGTACACAGGTGAGGTTCGTCAATAGTGAGTGAGTTTAGTTTTATGCCGCTTTCATTGGTATTTCAGGAATACCACGACGGGGGGCGTCCTAACAGTCACATGCATATATTGTACAATTCTAGTCGGTTTTGTAAAGTCACTGAAACCTGAAGTGAAGCCTTCCTTCAAGCTTTAGTGTGGATACACGGGCAAGAAACGCATGTGAGCGATGTCACTGCTGCGTGATATCTTTGGGAACTAGCTACTTTCATTGAAGATATTTTGCAGATACTTGTCTTATATATCACTCAGATAATACTGAGATATACTCCTCGAACGTTTTGCTCTACGACCATAAGCACACGCACACGCACACGCACACGCACACGCATGTCCCAATCCAGCAAAGCATGTACAAACTTATTCGAAAAAGTAATCTTACCTCATAAGGTCTAATTTATTGAGCAAAATGCACTATGGCAGTTTTACAAAGCAAGTGATGTTTGTTGTGACATTTGAGTTCCAAATTAACTTCATATTTGGTAGATGACCAAACAATTGCTGGATTTTACAGCCGCTGTGTATGTGCTTATGCCAATAGAGAGTAACCAGAAAAAAATATTATACATAAATTAAAAAGAGAACACGTTTTCATAAAACATTCGTAATGTAACTGGAAAGTATGTGGCATAGGTTGTGCTTGTTAAAATGTAGATTACGAAGAAACGAATGCAAGGATGAGTTTTTCTGCAAGGAGATATTGGATAGCCTTGAGGGTAGGAAATAGCTTTGGCCCTGACCCAGGTTCGATTCCCCTTTTGGACCATACAATTCATGAACTGAATATCTGATCATGAGTGACTATGTTGTTGGGATTTTAAAAACACAAAGTCATCCATCGCACTTATTGCTTATAAGAATACTCTTTTTAATGAGCAATACACATATTTTGATTTGTGGATCTCACAATATGTGAAAGACTAAAATAATATATTATAACACTGGACCAAGGATCACGTGCAAAAATACAGAATATCAACTAAACTAAACCATGTATCACTCTCACGCATAGGGGACCAGTGATTTGGAAACTGACGTAACATTCGTCTCAGGCGCCACCATTAGATGTGCAAAACCATATATACTCGTGGGATAAAATCCCGGTTCACCTGGAAAATTATTCAAACTTTAAATTTGACATTTATTTATGACCAGCATTACATAAAACCTTTCTTTCCCCCTTTACGCTGTAGCAAAGACTTTTTGCCCATATAATCGGAAAGAAACTAAATCATGTTTTGAGTAAAGAGTTGGTTAGAGCATTTGTGTTTCGCTGTAATTTTGCATTACTGTCACAGGTTTGGTGGCAGGTCAGCAACCCTACACGGGACGACAGAGGTCACGCTCAAGGCGGAAGTGTACACGTTGCAAAGTCCGCACTGTCAACACTGTGTTCCTGCCGTGCGGTCACGTGGTGTGTTGTGCCGAGTGCGGCGTCGTCTCCCGGACGTGCGACTTATGCCACGCCCCCATCAGAGGCAGCCTCAGAACTGACGCATCTAAATGGGATTTACATAACATTTAAGACGAACATGTTGCTGCAGTATTCACTGTGACTGCTTCTCCAATATGTTATATATATTATATATTCATACAACCATGCCTAGAACGCACTTGTACGACGTACGTGAACAGTTTAAAGTTCAGTGTCTTCTATATATTTGGTGATATCATTTGAGTGGAAATATATGTTGTTACATATTGACAATAAAATTATGTGCAAGTTAATAAATAATTGTTTTTGTTGAAAGTAAACATACCACACCATGGATACAGCGCAGGTAACATACATGTAGGTCGATATTTTCATGAAGCTTTGTTGCTAATTACCTGAGAGAATAAAACATAACAAAATCGAATAGGAATGTCGAATTTGTAAGATAAACAGTTTTCGTTGATAATGGTGTTATTACCAAACAGACCTTTAACGGCATATAGATATACTCATTCATGTCACATGTAGAACAAAATGGTAAACACTGAGGGTTTATAATCGATTTTAGGTCTTCAACAGAAATTACTACAGAAATTACTACAGGATTACGTTAACTTCTTCATGTTATTTCAACTAGTCTCAACAACTATCTCACTTTTGGTGAATATATAGTTCTTTTGTATATAGAATGACAGTATCACATCATTCCTGGTGGTCTACTTCACCCCCAGTCCTGCTTCAAGTCTCCATTGCCCTTGTAGATGTGGATATGAAGTGATTACACAATGCCATTTCAGCCGCGGTGGCTGAGGGGGCTAGACGGCTGACTTTGTGTGCTGTCGATTAGGTGCCTGACTCTGAGGGTGCGAATCCCGGATAGGGCTCAAAAGTACTAGAATTTGTACTTTAATAAGAAAGTGAAATCTCAAATATGACATGTCGGATAAGAAGTATTGCGAATCCTCACCCAGGACTATCGTGGTATTTGCCTGGTTATTTTACACAGAATGTCGTCCACACAGCTTTAATGCGGATACTAGTAAGCGTATCTGTGTGTCGGGTATATCAGCTACTTGAATGTAATCCCAACACTATACTCATCTGGCGATAGATATGGAACATTCTTGTAGTTCGCCGTTAGGCAACAAAGTGTCAACAAACCTTGATCAACACCAGTGAATTCCGGGTTAGAATTGATCTTCAATGTATGAGTGAGTTTTTCTTACGCCGCACTCAGCAATATTCCACCTCTATGGCGGTGGTCTGTAAATAATCCAGTGAACAACATCATGAGCATAGATCTTTGCAAATGGGAGGCGATGTCATGTGTCAACCAAGTCAGTAAGCCTGACCATCCGATCCGGTCAGTCGCCTATTACGACAAGCATGTGTTATTGAAGATCAGGCCCTTGAAGATCCGGGGTAGCATAGGTCTTCAGCAACCCATGCTTGCCACAAATGTTGGTCATGCTCGCTGACTTGGTTGACACATGTTATTGCTGTTGATCAGTGGATTGTCTGGACCATCCTTGATTTGCAGACCACCGTCATTGAGATGGAATATTGCTCAGTGCGGCGTTAAACAACAAACATCTAACCCACTGCTAAGAGTGCACATTCGCATGGGTTTGCATAAAGTGATCATACTCCAGAATGTTTTGTATAAAAGTTGGATTCAAGGGTGGAAGGTAATATTCCTTACAGTTACTGGGTGGATTATGAAAGGGTATCATTTAGATGAATCGGATTCATGAATTACTTCTCTTTATTGCAAAACATTCTAATTATACTGATGACGTTGGGTTAAAAATAGCGCTTCGTTTCTGGTAATACTGCAGTGCGAGGTTCGTTAGTCACACATTTCAAGCAGATTGCACAGTTAACGACGAGTGATCTCCCTTAGGTAAGCATTCGTTTCGGTTCCAGGAAAACTCTTTAGTACAAACATTTCTTTTTAAGCTGAAAATGAGGCCCAGTGAAATGGGAGCTGAGGAAATCTAGACTCCTTCAGTAAGGGTTAAGACATTGTAGAAAGGTCAGGGTGGAAGAGGAAACAATGTGGCTGAGGGGCTGCGAAACAGACTACCTCAGTCGTCCATGTATGTAATTCTCAGCAGTGGATCTATGCGAAATGAGTACATCGAACACCTACTTAGAGTGAGTGAGTGAGTTTAGTTTTAAGCCGCATTCAGCAATATTCCAGCCATCGAGTCGGGACCAGACGCTTCCTTCATAGAATATGTCAAAATCCCACGTAGCGTTCTGTTGACTATATTATATGATGTATGAAATATGATATTATTGTGCAGAGAGGGCATGTTAATGCATGTATGTTTGCTGACGCTAGGTACACCTCGAGGAATGTCAGCTGATCCAGTCAAACATGGACACTGTAAAAGAACCCATCATGCATCTCCCCGGAAGTATGGGAAGTGTCGGTCATGTGGGCAGAGGGACATTTGTATGGTGTTTCTTCCCTGTGGTCACGTGGTGTGCTGTGATGACTGTGGGGCATCCGTGATCGCCTGTGTGGTGTGTGACCGGCCCATTAGAGGGAGTATCAGGGCCTACTGACATCACTGACCCCCAAACCCCGAACATGGACGCAACTACTACCATCTAAACTTGTGTGTTGTGTAGCTAGATCTCACTGACCACTCGTTATCACGTTCATTCTGATGTGCATCATACACAATTTGATGCTGTTGTTTTAGTTCTTTTCTGAAATGAACTTTGACTAACGTGTAATTTGCGGAAACAATTGCGTTTCAATGAGGACACTGTAGATAATACTATAGAAATATGTACTAAATGTCATTTACAGGTCATAGAAGACGAATTCCACTTTCTATTAGTATGTCCATACTACCATCCAAGTAGGGTGCAGTTAACACCTGGGTATTATCATACAAATCCATCTGTTCTTTAGTTTAAGCATCTGTTATGCGCAAATGACATGAATGTTATTGAAAGCCTAGCAATCTATTTGAAGAGAAGCCTACATGTTTGACTGCTGTATGTTGGTGTACTTTAGATATTCATATGTATTGAATATATGTATATGTAAGCAACTGTGTATTTTTTTTACTGTGGGCCATAAGGTTTTGCCCTCAAAACGGTTTCGAACAGCCTTGTCATGTTCTGCAATCTTTCTTTCTGGTAGAAAACCATCTTCCTACCTCGGCATTAAATATAATTTTGTTCGTACGTTACGTCTTATTTTACTATTTATTAATATTACTCATGTTGTCCGATATGAGAGGTATATATTCTTGTTTGATGATACATGTACAAAGCAAGAACAAAGCTGTACCCTCCAGTAATGACTCTGAATAAACCACCATGTGTCACTGCAACATTGTTCGCTTTATAAGTGTTTGAGTAAGGTGATTGGCAAGATTCAGGAAACCCATACTAAATATGCTGTCCTCGCCCTCGAAGTGTCTCGCTTGTATCGCAAGTACACAGTCACCAGGCTCCCCATTGTTCTGTCTGCCCTTGGTCTGGTACCTCCTGATCTCTTGGCGCACAGTCCTTCTGATACTTTAGGTAATGCAAAAGACTGCATTTTTCGGGAAGTCTTGGTGGGTACAATGAGGCAACTGTCATATTTTGTCTAAATCTGACCACCTTTACTACTGTTGTGACTGTATCAACTGTACTGAATCACTGCTCATATCCCGTTTGAATGAACCTGTTCAGATGTCATATGTGAAGAGATTCCGTCAAAAGTAGACACTATCTGGATTCTTATGAACCATCACTGAACTGTTACTAATATTTATCTGCAGTCAAGAAACTAGATACATTACACCATCCATATATTTAAACATATCCATTTGGAGATCCACGTCAAGTGTGCACTTTTGACTTGTGCTGATGTTAGAACTGTATATAGCACATAGAGTTCAATGGGGATTCAGTACACTACACACACGCAGAACAGTGCACATAACCCTCTGCTGGAGACTACCTGGGGAGATGTTGACTGCATTTATCACTGGTTACGAGGGGACATTGGGTGATGAACCCTCAGTGCGTGTTCATGTTCCCTGAGGGCGACAGGAACATAAACATCGAGGGCACATAAGCCATCAGCCCATGGACCCCGAGGGACCAATGAACAACATATTTGTCTTACCGAACACTTCAATGTTAATTTTGAACTGCTTGAAGCATGGGTATCGGATCGTACACTTCAGCCAACCTGTGTGAATCAAATGAATCGAGTCTTGCATCTTGCTGTCTTTTCCCGAATGCATTGTCTTAGTAAAATAGCCGCGCTGTCATTCCCCTTCTTGATATTCACAGGGACTACATTTGAAAATTTTTGAAAAAATGTTCATTGGAATGCGATGCAAATCTTTTGGAAGCCATTGCAAAAGGAAACAAATTTAGAGTTATCTCCCTTCCACTGATTTGCATTCGCAAAACATAGGTACTTCCGTGCATCTTACATGATTCATTGTTATTCGAGATGAAAAATTACTACCACGACGTACCGAATGAGCTGTCATTGGCAGCAGGGTACATTGCGATGAACCTCGCCTGATAGTGCGGTACACTGAAAATGATAGAAGAGCGCTGAGCCAGTCAGAATATGACATTTATCATATGCATTTTAAACTCTATAGAACCATTCTACACGTGGAATGGGTGCAAATACTGGTTGATAATTACTATGTTTTGGTGACTGATATTGCTACGTGTAGGCAGAAAAATTTTAGATGTTCCTAAACACTTTTTCACAAGATCAAAGACAGGTTTTACTTGTTTTCACTTATGTTAATCATTAGAGAAAAAAGTTATAAATGGCTCAAATTATTGGAATGATTCTTACCTGAAAACAGGTTTCGACGAGAAGATACAAATTAAAATCAGAAAAATCACGTTCGCATTCAAAATATTAAAATTATAGATGATCCTGAATAATGATGCAGAACCGAAAAGTGAAATATGTGAATAGCTCTCCTGTCTCCCTCCTATTGCCACCTGTCCCATTACGACTGGAATTGGGTCTATAAGTGATTGTGACAAGGAATAGTGTTGTTATTAAATTACAAACGTTAGCGATGCCAAAACTGCAATATTACGTTATAAGTGTAAACGATCGGAATCGCCACTGCAAGAATAATCCGAACACAAATGCAAACTGTATCTCCGCTGGGATATCATCACTGCATCTGGGTCCCTCTGGGTAATGTACTGTGATATAGACTGTGATGCTTGAATGCAGTGTACCCCGCTGCCAATGGCAACTCCACGGACTACGTGTAATGTAGTTCTGTTCTGCCCTGACATGTTTTCCGTCTAACTTTTCTTTGTGCCTTGTTTTGCAGATGTATGTAAATCAGCAGCGACGAGGCGTGTCCCTGGAAAAAACATCTCCGAAGCCGTCAACATCAATTTCCTCCAAGCAAATCACAAAGATGCCCATATAATTTCACATTCGTTCTATTTGCGATTACAGTGCAAGGACGAATTGCAGTACCTGATTTAGAGTAGTCCAAGGACGTCAGCGATCTAACCGAATCAGTCTCGAGGGCGTCTGCAGTTTAAATATTTAAAACAGCTTAATAGGTACTTTTTACGTCAGAGACGTTATATGTGATGGTGACGTCATACAGAGTGGATACATATAGGTAATAACATGTATAAATTCATTCATTCATGCATTCAGGCATTCAGGCATTCATTCAGTTTCGTTGGTTTAGTGCCGGAAGCGTAGCGGCAAAGAGCACAGGGTGTCATTGTCATGGACTAATCATTAAGTACATCCTCCCGAATATGGAAATGGTTTTACGTAATTTACTTTTCTTCCTTTCACACCATGCGTGACTCAGAGTAAGAACATTAAAGTCGTCGCACCGTCCATGTCAATTGTCCCGGTTAGAGCTCCAAATTGGCCCAGAAAGTAGAATCATGAAAAGGAATAAAGCGTGTGACCGTATGAGAGGGAAACAATTAAGGTAGATGCTGTAGATCCCCATGCAAAACTGAACAGGTATGTGTACTTCATATTAAATGCAGCGTGGCTTGGCTTGGGCGGGTCTAGACACGATGAAAATAAACATAACAAATATACTTTACCTCCCATCGCTACGTTAATAATATAGTGTGAATCAACCAGGCGTATCAGGCCTATCATTTACTTGTGGCTGAAAATACACCAGGAGTCACAATTATAGAGTAACAGGTGCTGAAACGCCTTCAGGGATGTAAGTAGTTATATGTGATCCTTTTATCAACAGCGGGGAGTATGGTCATTGTGCTTTTGGCAGTTTCAATATTTTCCAAAACTTCTGTCATCCTTATTAATAAACAATAAATAAAATTCCTAAAACCCTTTCCATGGTCATAATAAACCTCGAAAGTAGTGTCTGCTGTGCGATTCTCATAACAGTACAAGCAGGTGTTTATGAATTATGAATCACTATCAAAGACTAATTCCCTTTAGATCAGGGAGGAGTTATTTTCTAATTACTCATTTACCGCAAATCACAATGCACCAGCAGCTGGCACGTAGAATGTAGAGGAGAATGTCCCTTATAACGAGTGTAGCAATGACCGAACCAACAACAAAACACCTGTACACAGTACAGTATAGAATGAGGAACATTATTAGTTGTACTTGGATAATATTTCATTCAGACAAATCGGATACAAACCCTTCCCCGAATATCGTTCTTGATAGAGTCAATACCCAATAGAAGCCCAGACTAAATCATTTACTGTTTATATGCGACGAATGTCCAACTGATCAATACAAATGAACAGGAGACCATGTTGCACGCTTTGTCAGGGTCATCTTTACTGGGAATCGCTCGTAAAAGAAATCAGTTCTGCAAATTATTTACGTTTGAAGGATTAAAGTTCGGCAAAGTATTTGAGATCCTTCCACTATCACTCAAATTTATTCGAAATCGGATCACTCTCGATTGAAAAAAATAATCGGAAAAGAAGTGTCATCTGATTCACTACTCTGGCTAAACGAGTTTGCCCCCAATCACTAAACGCTAAATAAAACAAAAATATTCAAAATTACCTTGAAGACCGATGCGCACGTAAAAGCAAATGGATTACTCGACAAACATTTTCAACTGTCCAGAAGCACATAACAAACACGGCCACACAACATGAAAAAACTACAGCCATTCAAACCTGGACAACCGTATTTTCCTTCTTCTTCGTAATTTCATTTTTCTTAGTAATGTCTTCTGAAATCACAGAAAATTAGTGATAACCCTCATTACTGAATTGTAAATTTGTAGGATTTGTAAATCCTAGATATGTTTAAGCTCTAAAGGAAATCTATGAACAATATATTTATATGGCGTCTAGGATCGGTCATTGGATTGTAATTACATGAGTCCAGTTGATTCTTCTGACTGTCATTGCTGACTTTAACTGCTAGTGTATGCCCTGTTTCAACTTCTGCTTGCGAGTATTTCTTCGGTAATGTCACCAGGATGGGTAAACGTATTGTTGGTAGATATGTGTAAGTAAAGAACCCCAGGGCGGCGCCATAAAGGCATGGTGCGTCATCCGTCAGAAAGGTGAACAACTGTTTTGCTTTTCCTACACAATAAGGGTGTTAGTCACTGAATTCTTGATGAAGCGTGATCAAGAGATAGTTTTGAGTTCTGAAATAACGGAGCGCTTACTGAGATACGAAAGGGAAATGTCATCAAACAAGGTTTGATGGATCCCTTTATCCACTGGTGGCCTCGGTTGAATAGGGGAGAGAAGGTGGTTCGTTAAGCAAATACATGGGAGGACACCCCTTTACTTTCCCATACACAACTTTATCGGTGTCTGAGAGTCTTTAGAAGGTACATACTAGTTCAGCCTTTAAGAAGCAGCGTATAGCTGTCTTTGCGATTACAAATATCGTGGAAAACCTGCACTGAAAACATATCTTTGAAAAATGCAGTTACAGTTTTGAGTATTAAGTTAAAGTAAGATTGTAGTATTGTTAAAAGAAGCAGTATGTATCCGTTTTTAATTCAAAATGGCTCATTATTATGTGTTGTCCAGCGCACTTCATCTTATATTCTACTCCTAACAATTCAAGACGGGTGAAGTTTAGAAAGAAATATAATACACAAAATGTATTTTTACAGTATCAGAATGTAACCATTATGCAAACATGCCCTACTGGGTTGCGCTCTTGACTGCTGTAAGATATCACTCGCGACATGTGCACGTTGTGGCATTCCATTGAAGACTGGTGTTCAGAAGATGGTGGGTGGCATGGTTCACCTAGATGCCAGTGATATAGTGTTGTCCATCCACATATGGTCTCATCGGTAGTTTTACAGACATGTGGGAAGTGTCCCACACTATCAATAACAACAGCAAGATTGTACTTGCTTCAAGCTATTTTGTCGAGCGTATTCAGTGTTGAAATTCGGTCATCAGAACTATACAAAAAAAATCGAATTTCATCCGACAGAGAGGCCTTTCCCTGTGACGATCAAAATGATATGAAACATTCTCATAAAATCATTCAAAACGTCTGTTTTTTTCCCTTACAAATTTAGCCTACACTCACAGTATGTGATGAGGTGCAATCAATCTGTAATAGACATAAGCCGTTGTTGGAAACACTAAAATGCTTTCCTCGCCTAGCCGTTCTATTTATCACCCCTCTAGCTGAGAAACGTCCTTTGTGGGAAGGAACCTGTGACGAGATTTCATTCTACCCAATTCAATGAGTCGGTATAACCTGGGTGTGAGCAGGTCTCCTGTCAACACAGCTGCAGATAACGACGTGGTATAGATATTGTAACTTTACTATCGGTATGCTATAAGTACATAAATACTGTATTGCTTATAAATAAATATTATATACTTGTTGCATTTATGGTATATGTAAATTGGGGTGATACAAGACCAGAAGTAAGTATATTTATCTTACTTCACACATGAATGTCGTTTTCTGATTGGCTAAGCACATTTCTATTATTTTCAATGTACCCCACTTACAATCGAGGTACATTTCATGCCAATGGCAACTCATTCGGTACGCCGTGGTAGTAATGCTTTATCTCGATTAACATTGAATCACGTATGATGCACGGAAAGTACCGATGTTTTGCAAATGCAAATCGATGAAAGGGACATAAATCTAAATCTGTTTTTCTCGTCTGCAAAATCTATCGATGGCTACAAAAAGTTTTGTACCCGTGCTTCAGACAATTCAAAATTAACATTGAGGTGGTCGGTAAGATATATACGTTATTCGCCGGTCACGAGGGGAATTTGTGTTGGTTCACTAGTTGTCTACTGACTGGATTCGAACAGGTACACACAATTAGATTTTAGTGCAGTCGACGTGATTCTTTACCTTTTAGGAACATGCTGCAAATATTCAACACGTTAACACTTATTTGCCCATATTATTACGTTATTGCACGTGTATGAAGGATATGGAGGGTGCAAATGTCATGATGAGTTTTACCATCGGTTTGTCTAAAAAACTAAGCTTTTCGTATACCTCTCTTTCAGTGTATGTGACTTTGTGATGTGCGCACTGAGTAATGTCTGGTGGGTATGTGCGTGCGTGCATGCGTGCGTGTTTTTGGTGATCGGACACACAGGGACGTATGTGTGTTTCCATGACAGCTGATAACACTCTACATATATAAGGATATATACATGAACGTTACAGATGTACCAACACGTGGTGTTCTATTAACTGCGTACATTCATATCGGTTTCCTCTCTGTCTGACCACTTGTTGACCAATGGAACATGTTCCGACGTATGATCGAGACTTGTTATTCACTGGTGATTCAGTGAGCATTCAGTATTTGTTTTTCCGTAACACAACCTACACTACTTTGGTTAAAAAGTATCCAGTTTTAAAATTTCAAATCCAACGTTTTATCATTCTTTTCAAAAGCATTAATGACACTGAATAAAAGTGACACATGTAATGTACGTTTTACGCCGACTTCAGCAATATTCCAGCAATATCACGACAGGGTCATCAAAAACGGGCTTCACATTCTGAACCAATGAGCGAGATCCAAACTTTGGTCCTCAGTGTGACGTGAGAACACTTAACCCACTGGGCTACCCCACTGTCTCTGCGCTCAGAGACATGTGAACACGAATTTCAAAATGTCGTCAGATTACTTAATATCTTTGCTAGTATATATGATCAGTACTCATTGCTTCGACATGTCTCCAGTCGAATGTAGGAGTGTTTCTATGTAATATGCTATGTATTTCCATTCACACAATACGCTGATAGTATGTCGCAAAGTCACAGTTGATGTCATAGGGAAAGAATGCATCACTCAATAAAGCCTTACGTACCTGTTACTTCACATTACATGACTACGCCTAATGGGCCTGTGCGACTATAGGGTTATACAACGTCCAGAGAATGGAGGCCATATTACCTCCTTTACTTGTATGTATGTGGACAATACCAGTCCTGTGACTAGTGTATGTGTGACGGGATACATTACAGTAGATAGCTCCATGTCTGAATTGTTTTGTGACAAAATATTAAGCACCCTAGTTTCGATGTCTTCTATTGAATATTGGATATGTGGGAAGAGGGGTGCGGGTGGGTGTTTAGTCGAGCGGGGCGATTGTTGGCCTCTCGAGAACTACTACATGCATTTTTAAATCAACACTGATGATATTCCCAACACCAGAATATCAATAATTTGTTTAACGTCTTTAACGACACGATTCTGCACAGGCACAAGGTCTCTGCAGCTGGTTGTATCACAAACGTTTTCCCAAGAAGCGGGAGGCTTCTGGTTACGTAAAGTCGGTTATCTTCAGCACGAGTAATGACTGGAGCATATAGAGTCAGTCATTGGTAACATCTATTTAACCGTGTTTCGAAACAGGCCACTATTTCACATTTCCTCAGTACATGTATTGACTAAATCCGGCTGCGACACATCATCTGTAATATAGGCCAGAAAAATACTTCTGTAATCTTACTAGTTTTATGCTCAAAGCAGAATCCACTACACGATTCCGACTTTACCATTCCGAGAATACGTTATGAATCACTGTCAAATAGTGGTGATTTCAGGTGTTCGCTAACTTGTGAACGTAGTCTGTATACTTGAAAACTTGAATCACATTTCACAAAGTTACTCTTGCATAAGCACCTTGTGACAATTACGATATTAAGTCACGCCCCTGTATGTGGCTACAACGTTGATACCTTTGAATGATTACTTGTATACACAACAAAACACACTGTACTATATAACATTGTATATTGTAGAAAAATAGAATGACACAATTATCAAACAGTGGTTATAATCTAGGCACAAATTTCCAAGAAAGTCTAACGTAAAAATGCCATGATTCAAGACCATCAGCATATTGCATACGAGTCTGTCAGCCCAGTTCTTCATCAATGCACACACATATACTAGCATACATCATGCAAGGTACAAGCAATGTTCCCTTAATAAAGACAGTTTTACATAATTACACAGTTATGGTATGTACAAAAAAGATTGCAGTTGCCACTGTTGAGATCAAACACGCTCCATTGCACGCGAGAGCTTCTGCAAACTGGACAGGGGTAAAGTCTTTTGAAAATGTTTCTGTGGTCACATTGTGGCAAGTATTGTAAAGAGACAAACCAAAAGAGAAGCATGGTACATAAACGAACGAATTTTGGTATTTTGTTTTGCTGACAAAACACAGTCGGAACGAATATTGGATTCGAACCCCAGACTATCGGCTGAAAGGTTTAAGAGTTCACCGTAATCACAGTTATGAGCGTATGTCCTGAGGCAGAATAATTTGGATTCGTTATGAGAAAACCTGTGGTGTTTTACCATTTGTTCAGATGTATTCTGCTGTTACGTAAATTCCTTGTCTTCGTAGTTTGCTGTTACCGCAAATGAACTGATAATCGTCACATTGTCTGATTATGTTTTGACTTGACATAGGATCATTGTACATAAAATTTGCAACTCTATTTCAAACATAATCATGCATGCAAAATTGGTATAACTTTTAAAAACATGAATACTTGTACTTGAATACCATATATAAACTGTATCACAACTATGTCTACGTCACAATCAAGTAACAACCGACCCGCAGTTATAAAGTCCGTTCTGACGGGGCTAATCACAGCAAGGGACAGTTAAACAGCACTATGAAATGTACACATATGTACATCCCTCTGGGATAGGGGCAGTCCCTAAACAGCGCACTGAATATCAAAGAACAATATATCACATGAGATATTTTTGATCTGAATTGAACATGAACACGTCTGTTTTCACAAGCATTTACAATGAAGGTGCATGTGTCCTGTAACTGAAGAACAGACGATGTAATTGTATAAGGCAATGGTACAATATAACGCAAGACATATATAATGCAATTCTGAATCCTGAAAGACAAATGAATATCACCTGTGCACATTAACGTTATTAACCTAGTTTTATCAATCATATGTCAAGCGTGTAAGTCTTACACTGGCATCTACCCCCCCTGTATTTTATATTGATCAAATATGTTCAGCAAGCTATCCATGCTCTGCTACACGATTACACATATAGAATTAATATCATGCAACGATGGTTCGGGCAAATTATTTTCCAATCAGGATCATTTCTACCGTACCCAGATGCACAAGTTAGCGTCATTGATTGTCTCATCGATTTGACCGTCTCCATGGCAGTCTGGTTCACATTAAGACCTCCGTGCTTTTGTTGCAAAACAAATGTGTAATACTTTGATCGTGGTGAACTTTAAGCTGTTGGCCATGACAAAACTATATATAACCTTAGGAAGTAATGAATAAGGAACAATTTTCACCGAGCGCGTATATTAATACTTCTGAGTAGATTTTTCATCATTTTCAATGGAATATGAACTAAAATATCTCGATTGATTGGGTCATATTCATTTTCCTTTTTCACATTAATATCTGGAAGATATGACTTAGGGAGAGAGAGATACACACATTTTGCCAAAAAAAAAAACAGCTAAAAATGTTTGCTGTTTGACTGTAAATATGAACGTAGGTAAACATTTTGCATTTGATGATACAAACGTCCATGCACGCGTGTTTCTTAAGTTCGTGAGCAAGGAGCTGTTCCCACGACATGGCGTTCTCTCGTATTGAAATGTTAGCATAGTGCAGGGGCAAAATATATGCATGAATTGTACTCCAAACATAATCACGGCCATACAAAATACTTGTCAGACTGGTTTACCTACCCTGTGTCCACAAACATTGGACACACATATGCGTGCCGATAATAACAGAACTGTGTGTTCATAGAAGGTTTGAATAAATGTAAAGACCATATAAAATATTTCAATACAGTGGGCCCACGCACACAGACAACATGCCAAGACCCACTCGGGGATCGTGACGCAGTCAGGTTTTACATTGGTCAATACAAAGTACACCGGGTATATACACAGTCATTCATCCGCGGGACCCGTTTCACAAAGCAGTCGCTGAGCCTATGTTACATTAAAGGAGGCACGACAGCTTTGCGAAAAGGGGCAGGAGCCCATAAACCCTCCAGCACACTTGTCCCCGAAAGGGACACAATTACTGGGTTTATTTTGTATAATAAAAACACTTTCATAAATTTCATTGTTGTCAAATTGTGTGAGTTAGAATAGACAATGTGCATGGGTGAACCAGGCATGCGTGATACAAAGACCGGAGCGGTAGTGTATCACTGATGTTTCCTGTTTGAAGAGAGGATATTTTCCCAGACAGTAACACAAAATCACACTCTCCTTCTTATATGAATATGTGATGAAAATGATAGTCTCGACTATATGCCGAAACAGACTCTATTCCACTGCAAGTTCGTGATGCGTCTACAACTATAATAGCATTGTCCATCTCCTGTTCACTAACTTCCTATTCTCCTGTATTATGTAAGCGTCATCACCGGCAGCTGACGATGTAGTTAATGTATTACACATCTTGATTACATCATCTTGAAGTTTAATACCTGTAGTTAACGCAGGTACAACGTGGTATCTATAGGTATCAAAGTCGATTGTTTTGGCGTTGTTTGTTTGCACCAAACATATTCAACACATACACCTTACTGAGATAAAATCCAAGGAAAGTGCAATCCATCCGTTACATTCTAAATGCTGAGGTACCATTTGCCTTTTTAGGTGACTTGACAGGCTCTAAATATGTATCATCTGAATTTACATAGTCACCAGGATATCCATTGGCTAATATCCCTGGCAGGGTCTTTGTGTCCTGAATGACCTCAGAATCGGGAACAACGTTCACTTGTTCGTCAGACACTAGATATTTCTTTTGTGTCTCAGTGAGACCATTATTGTTTTCAGCTGAAGCTTCGTCTTGCACTTTCGGCTCCTCGTTATTAGAAAGGTATTCGTTATCCTCACCAACACCAGAGAACAAGGAATTAACATATTCCCCTTCCACTGTTTCGTCACTCACATCAAGATGATTATCTTCATCAGATTGTTTGTTTGGCACGGCAGAATCGCAATGGACATCCACGTGTGTGGATGATTCTTCAGGAACGTTCATCAGCTCTTCGTTGAAACTACGCTGATCCATGAAAATCCCACCTCCTCTCCGGGGACTCACGACATCAAAGACTTCGTCATTATCTTCTTCATTTAAAACTTCAGGAACATTGCTGTCTGGACCTGGACTTGCGCTTAAACTGTTGGTGCTTGTCGAACTAGGGGATCCCTTCCTACTAGCAAACAGTTTTCGAAACCTTCTTCCTGCCTGAGAACCAGTTGGTTGACGCCTCCGGTGTCGCGACCTTCCTTGTCTTGGCTCTCCGTAGTAAAGTCGTTTTATCCTAATGGTTAGAGTTTTAAACCATGAGTATTTTAGCATCTCGGGGTCCCTGTTTTCTCTCACTACGGCTTGCACGGATTGTTCAGCATTGGCCTTCTTTGCGTTGTGCTTCTCTCTCCTTCTTTCTCTGCAAAACGTTTATGGGGAATACGTTAGCCATGATTACACAGTGCCATTTGGAAAGTGGTCAAATGCAACGTATGTCATATTTGGGATTTCACTTTCTTAGTAAAGTAGAAATTCTAGAACTTTTTTGGTTGAGTCCCATCCGGGATTCGAACCCGCACCCTGAGAGTCAGGCACCTAATCGCCAGCACACAAAGTCAGCCACCTAGCCCGCTGGAAGTCGCGGTGGCTGAGCGCGCTACTCATCCAAAAATGTACTAGAATTTGTACTTTACTAAGAAAGTGAAATCCCAAATATGGCATATGTTGCAGGTTAACCATTGTTCTGATCTGAAGACTGGGGAATGACAGAAACACATTCTAAACAGTTTGGCACACAAAGACCATCCAACCACAATTACTACTGTCGATTTTATGTGGAATGAATGATTTCATTGATCAACAATAAATTGCATTTTCTGTCCGAACTATTTAAACTGTACGAAGGTTTCCTTGTTTAACAACATTAAGAAGACGAATGTAGAGTTGAAACAACCCAAATATCTGCATACCTGTATCTCACACAGAGAAACACTGGTGTGAGCAGGATGACGAATCCACCAAACACACCGAACGAAGTAGCAAGAACTGAAAATACAATCATAAGTCTGTATTGACATTATCCATGTGAGAGAATAATGAGACAGGTTAGTGGTACATCATGAGTATGGCATCCAGCCAAGACGAGCCCCCTTTAAATGTGGCTCACTCATGATGTGCCCTCGTTGCGAGTTAAACTGAGAGCAGCTGTGCCTTGAAGTACCACTAGGCCACCTACACATAAAGGTAAGAGCAGAGATATGTTCCAGAAAATGTTTTAACGTCGCATGCAAACGTCTAGTTTTATATCACACTGACCTGTATATGTGTCTATAGTCTCGCTCTAGATGTAAAAATCCGTAGAGCATAACAAATGTTATCGATTGTCCATTGATTTATCTGCTCATCACAATTCTGGAATCCTCAGCTTATACCAGAAATGTTTACGCTGAAAAAAAACACTCATCACCATTTATTTTTACTTTAACCTAGTGGTGTTTAATCATGAAGATTAGTGTGGTTTTGTACTAAAACATCATTCTACCTGAGTTATGTTTGAGGCATTTTAGTCAAAAGCGTACTATTTAATGTAGGTTTTCATCAACATATATGTACTCTCTCACATAAACTACATCCTCATAACTGTCAAAGCTGTTCATAGAACTATTGTACTTAAACACCAGACCCGTGAAGGTCCCGAGGTAGAACAGGCCTTCAGCAACCCATGCTTGCCATAACAGGTGACTATGCTTGTCGTAAGAAGCAACTAACGGGATCGGGTGGTCAGGCTCGCTGACTTGGTTGTCTTGGTTGACACATATCAGCGGTTCCCAATTACGCAGATCGATGCTCATGCTGTTGGTGACTGGATTGTCTGGTCCAGACACGATTATTTACAGACCTACAAACTAAACTCACTCACTAACTCACTCACTTAAACACCAATTTGACCATACTGGTATATTTAGTTTATCACAGCTAACAGCGCATTCAAGTAGCACCATATCTGTTTATATGACAAGACGTCAACCAGTGATATGGATTCAGTACTTAACATTTCAGTATTTCTAGGGTACCGACGCCTTCGCAAATTTCATAACACTTTCAAACACCTTTATGAAGCATGTGTTTCAGCGTGTGTCCCCTGCAACAGATGACACTGGCAGTGTGTATTCGTATCGCAGATGGGACTCAGCCTTACAAGTGTAGTAGATTCTGAACTTTACTTAGAAAATATAATCCCAAATATAACTTTGTAACTGACATTGTGTGTCTATAGATTTCAGCCGTGGGAGCTGTGACAACTACACTTGCAGGACGAGTTCCTTTGTAGTGAAAGTGTAAAGCTTTGGTTTGAGTGAGTCAAGCAGCTTTTTGTGCTAGCAACCAGGTTCCTTACTCTCAGAATTTGAATTTGATTTGAATCCCAAATTCGACTTCGAAAGTTCTAAAATCTGTGCTTTACTGAGAAAGCAAAATGCCATATACAGCGTAGGTTAAATTTGACCACTTCTTATGGCAATGTGTATTCAACCAATAATTAGTAGTATCATCAATTATAGTGTATAGGATTCCTGGTGCCTTGTCATCTTTCTATTTTTCAAAAAAAGATCGGAGAACTAATGACACATTATTAACCGTGAGCTGAATCCTCAGAATAGTTTGATGCTTCTAAACTAATGACTTTTACTCCTTTTAAAGTAAAAATTTCCAAAATGATCATCATTGTTTTTCGAGATGTTATTGTGGATAAACTAATAATAGGTATTCATGTTCGAAAAAAGATTAAATGTTATGAAAAGCAAAATAGTAAAATATATGATAGTTGTGTTCTTCTTTACTACAGCATAAGTTATTCATGTTCGAAAAGAGACGGAATGTAATCAAAAGCAAAAGACTTTTATAACAAAACAATACAATATTTGACCAGTTATGTTCTTTGCTACAACGTCCCCACGACACTATGTTTACTGATAAGCGGGACAGCATGCACTGAATGAGGGCGGGGCAGCTGAAAATGTCAGAGTGTTTACCCACATGTTGTATGTTCTCGGGTGATAGCATTTTCAGTAAAAATAGCCTCCCAGTAAACGCTAAACAATATTGTAATGTATTTATGATTTTGTAAGTGTGGAGATCACCGGTGCAGGTGTGACATGACTTCCGTACTTTGGGGTACCTAAGACCACATCGCATGGCTGACAAACCAAAGAAGATTGCCAGTGAGCTACCAGTTAGAACATGTATGTCAGATAATAGACTTAGCACAAACTGTGAACTTAGTTTGTACGAAGGTATAGTCATGTTAAATTTTATTATTAATTTTCAATTTTACAAACTAACGGGTTTAAAATGATAACGGCAAAGGTTAACGCATTAGGTTGATAACGTCTTTGGGTGCATTTCCAGAATTTTTACAGTTTCATATTTATTTGAGCTTACGTGTTCCTTCAATTGGACCTTCCGTTGTTGTTGTCGTAATGGGTGTCGTCGTTATTGTCGGCGTCGTTGTTTCCGGTATGATCACAATGGCCGGAAAACATACAAGACTTATGGTATCTGCAAATGGAAATCGTGAAATCTTATATAGTGTATTCTGAAATACAATGTACTTTCATGCAATGACATTATCCTTTTTGTTAAGAAAATCAAAGTTAAACCCCTAAGAAATATTTCGAAATTTTGCATAACGTGGTTTGATAGCACTTGACTAAGACGCGAGGTACCACGTATTAAGGAACGCTCAAGCAGGTTCTTTATACTAAGATGTCAAAGTGATACGACTCTTGAGGAGATAAATCTGATGATGAGAAACTTACACAATTTTATCGTGGATACGTAGAAGCCACTCTAAATGTGACAACTAGCTAATATATTGATAGCAAAAGAAACGCATTAAAAATAGAAATCTCATAAAACTAAGTGTTCATGTGTATGTCTTCTATTTTAAATCATGACAAAAATCCAGAAATGCGTTTCTTTTGCTGTTCAGGAGACGATGAGCAATGCAATAGCTTGATTTAACGTTTCGAGTCTTTTTATGTGACCTTTGCCTTTCGTAAGTGTTTGGGACGAGTTGCGATTTTTCACGAAGACATGTTTACGTGTCTGTTTGTTTACTATTTCATCGCAATGAAAAAATACATGCTCATGATGCTTGAATGGAACAATGGACTTCAAGTAAAGATTTCAAAAGAGTATGGAACATGTCTACACATCAGTATTATCATGACGTACACCATAAAATATTATCATCTGTAGACCCGTGAATACCCGGGGTAGCATAGGTCTTCAGCAGCCTAACGGGATCGGGTGGTCAGGCTCACTGACTTGTTGACACATCGGTTCCCAACCGTGTAGATCGATGCTCATGCTGTTGATGACTGGATTGTCTGATCCAGACTCGATTGTTTACAAACCGCAGCCATATAGCTAGAATATTGCTGAGTGAGGCGTAAAACTAAAGTCACTCATTCACTTATCATCTGTAATTTACATTAGGCAAAACAGGCTTCGAAAATAATGATGTAACTTACTTTGAGATGTAAAGTCGATGACTCCCCCAACAGACTGGTTTTTGTTGTCGGTCACGTTGAGAAAGACATTCTCTAAACCAGTCAATGATATAGTCCATGTTGGCTCATTCCTGTTCACTTGGTCACACACATTCCTGTCTGATATAGACAGTTCACCAACTCCACACATATCGGTTACATTTTCCACCTTAATTGTCACATTAGTAACGACATTGATCTTTTGTAAAGAACAGGAACAGTTTCCGTTGTGTCCATTAAGCGTGTCTATGAAGATTTCCAGATTTAGACTCGAACCCGTTTCTGTGCCCGTATTCAGACACGTCTTCGCACCTGTTAAAATGACATAAAAAGAATGGAATTCAATGTTGCATGTCCATGTACGTTTGAATTGGTAAAATCTTGCAGATTGAAATACATCATAAGTTGTTCACTATTCACTTGGGTGGGATGGGGTGTGGGGGAAGAAGACCAGGGTCGAGCTCATGGGACATAAACAAACATCGAGGGTACATCAACCCACGGGCCCCAAGGGACCAGTGAACAATGTACCTAACTTACCGAACTCATCATTGTCAATTTTGAATTGTTTGAAGCCTGGGTACTTTTTGCAGCCCTCGCTTGGTTTTACAGACAAGTAAAACATAATCTAGAATTATCGCCCTTCCATCAACTTGCATTCGCAAACGATCGGTATTTTCTGTACATCATACGTGAATGTTATTCGAGATAAAGAATTACTACCACGAAGTACCAAATGTGTTCAGCATTCCCAGCGGAGTATGCAGAAATTGTTGTCCGCGTGTAAGCGAAGCTTGTTTGCAAATAACAGAAGAGAGTTCATACAATCAGAAAGCGACATTTATGTGTGAGGTTAGAAAAAGTCGTATAGCCAGTGTATAATATCTGCATAATAAATACAAAGTAGATAGATAAGTACAATGTACTAAATAGATAAGTACTAAGTGGGGGGTGAGGTAGACTAGTGGTTAAAGCGTTGGCTCGTAACGCCGAAGACCCAGGTTTGATTACCTTCACGGGTACTGTGTATGAAACCCATTTCTGGTGTTTGCCAACGTGATATGGCTGGACTATAACGAAAGATGACGTACAACCACACTCACCCGTAGTAAGTACCATCGTCCTTCTTGCCAACGTGGCTTCATTTTGTGTTCGGTTGAAATGTGTCGAGGCTGTTAAAGTCTCATATATTTATCATATATTTTATTCTTTCATGTTCGAAAACGGGGTGATATTGCCATTGCTCTTCGTTTCTGAAAGGTGGCGGCTATATACATCTTGGTGCCTGGTGACGTTGGAAGCCATCACCAGTACCAGGCATACGATGTATATAAGCTGAGGTAGGTTAAAAAGATCGGTAATCGGAAATATCATCGACAAGAACAACCGTTAATGATTGTCGGTATGAAAAAATTGCCATCGACAATATCGTACATAAATCTTTTGTCATTGAATAGAGATTTTTATCTATTCACACACAATTCACAACAACAGGTATTTATTAATGGACTGCTTCTAAATTATGTTCAGGATGTGGTTTTGATTTTAACCCGTCCATATATATGTCATGTACATATTTATCCTTTTTATCATTTTCGCTCAGATCTATTTCTCCGATATTTATTGTCAATCGTTATTATTGATCTCTATGATGTATTAATTTGTGAGTAACTGTGTAACTCACGCCCTCTCTGTTTTGAATCTGGAATGCCAATGTATAAAATGAGAATCGAACCCAGCACCATGGTGTGACAAGCTGACGCAATAGAATACCACTAACGAGTTTCTGTACTGGATGATTTGTACACAAATTAATGCAGGGGTATGACATGTGATAAGGTCATCAACGACCATGACTTCAAAGCATGTGAAGCTTGGAAACGATAATGGTTGTCAAAGGTGTTTCTTCTGTTTAATATATTATTAACAAGGGCATCCTACTGACAACCGATTGAGTGCAATAACTCAGCATCTTGTGTTAGGTGCCTTGGGTAAGAAAAGATGACGTTTATGTTTATGAGATTAAGAGTTCATAATAACAAACATAGGTGAATAATATGGAGCTATTGTTAGGACCAAGTAGAATTGCGTTCACGGTGAGAGTGCATCTAGAGAAAGCGCGTCGCCTTTTATGAGTCACTTCGCTGGTATGTAAAGCACAATGAGAAGGAATTAAATGGTATGTATCAAAACAGGACCCATTAACTTGTACGTCAAAACACGAAAGCAAAAATTCATCACGCAAGACACCAACCTTCCACCATGTCGATCACTGTTACAACCACAACAATAACCCAAGGGAAAACCAACATGGCGACACATTTTCTCCTCTTCATTGTATTTAAACCTCCGTCAGCTGGAATCAACGTGTTGTCTAGATCAAATCACATATTCCCATCCTTAGGTAAATGGAACCAGTAACACACAAATGGAGCAAACTGGAGCGGCATTGGGATACCGCTCAGTCGTGTACCCAGCCGAGATATTTTCATTCTTTTCTGTCGAGGGACGAAACAGGTTTGTGACTGGTAGATCGGGTATATCGTCACGTCAGTATGTATGTGGTGTGGCTGTGGTGTAACTCTGTTCCTCAAAGTTCCTTTATGAAAGAATGTTCAGCTATTTATATTCATCCCCGGTGCGTCCCGTATATCGCAAGCTATTTGTTGGTATAACAGGCAAGGGACTGATATGTCATCTGACGGGTTTCTTCAAGATATCAGTCAAGCGGAACCATCCATAAAAGCTCGGTCTGTTTAACCTGTAAGCTGATGTATTAATTATACTAAGTCTTGGAAAGGAGAATACGGTCAATTTAGGGATCTGTAAACATAGGTAAACTGGGACATTTAACTCAATTTTGCCGGACTAGCACAATTCATTCCTGCAATGTTTGAACTGGTTAAACGAGATCCTCTTTGTATTGGCTGGACCAAAAATACCCGTGTTAGACTCGAGGTGGGATAGTGTTAAAATCCACTGTCAACTTGACTGTTATAAATGCTTTGTCAATACAATGCCAATTTGCATATCACATTCAATATTGCCAATATTGGGCCGGTAAAATGATGTTATTTGGGACATTGGTAGAGTGTAGCATGTGTTCTGGCTTGTCGTGTCCATGAGTAATTTTCCTGTTTCGACAACAACTACCTGCCTTCTGTCTCCGTCACGACCCAGTGCACCGACATGTTGTCGGTCTACTTCATTCGCCGTAAGACGAATGGCCTGTACTGAAACATTGCACATCTAGCCTTCATCTGATAAGGGACTAAGAAAATATTGACATAACTGATGTACAGCGTTACATAAAGTCATTAATATTCCAATTTCAATGTAAACAGTGCTTTCTGTGCGATAGTAATGAAAATTATTATCTCATATTCCCACACAACTACCACCCACCCACCTTCACCCCCACACGCACAGACACAAACACGCACACACACACACACACATAAGCATCCACATCCATATCCACGCCCACGCCCACGCCCACGCCCACGCCCACGCCCACGCCCACGCCCACGCCCACGCTCACATATAGAACGACACTAATGCAAAAGGCATTATGCAGATGATAAAGAAAATATATGAAAGTGTAAGGACCAAAATTTAGTATTGTAGGTATTTTAGTAAGTGCATATTTTCTATTTTCTATTATTATTTAGTTATGGTCGACTTTACCTACCCTTTATATGTCGGCCAATACAACAACGGTTTAACATGTAGTTGAAACAAATCATTGTCAACCTGTGTTGTGCCTTACATGTTTGGAATCGATCTGGTATCGATCGGAAAATATTCAGGCGACATAAAAGCCGTGCGTTGAATTTGTCAGCAGTGCATGTGTAGAATATGTTGAATAGAACGTTGAATTGTCCAACAGTGCATAAAAAATCTGTCGAATCTGTACATTTAATTAGTCAACTGTGCAAGGGCAAAACAACTTAATGGGGAATTTGTCACTCGTATTTTCATATCACGATCAGTCAGGTAGTGGTTTTTGAGGTTGTTGAGTCAGTTAGTAGGGCTTTACTTTACAGCAACATCATGGTGATCGCCACGGACACCAGAAGCGGGCTCCTCACATTTGCACCCATGTGGGAAATCGAATCCGAGCCTAAAGAGTGAGAAGCGATCACTGTAACAACCAGGCTTTTCACCCTCCCCTCGCTAATAATGTGTTGAAAAGGCACTTTTTAAGATTCGTATTTTTCCTTTCTTTACATTTCAGGGGTTGTCTGTGTTTTATTGATTTATCTCCATTGAAACATTTCTTTTGTTAACAGCAAGTTCAACAACAGTTACAATTAATCACCTATGTTCATGTTTTACACACATTGGGTAGCAACTGTGACATTGTGACTTGAAGCCTACACTAGGATGTATCAAGGTGAAAGTTGACACAGTGACTGGAAGCTTATACTAAGATGCATAAAGATAAGGCTGACACTGACTGAAAGCTATGCTAAGATGTATCGAGGTGCAGGTTGACACTGACTGAAAGCTTACACTAAGATGTATCGAGGTGTAGTAGGTTGACACTGACTGAAAGCCTACACTAAGATGTATCGAGGTGTAGGTTGACACTGACTGAAAGCTTACACTAAGATGTATCGAGGTGTAGTAGGTTGACACTGACTGAAAGCTTACACTAAGATGTATCGAGGTGTAGGTTGACACTGACTGAAAGCTTACACTAAGATGTATCGATGTGTAGGTTGACACTGACTGAAAGTTTACACTAAGATGTATCGAGGTGTAGGTTGACACTGACTGAAAGCTTACACTAAGATGTATCGAGGTGTAGTAGGTTGACACTGACTGAAAGCTTACACTAAGATGTATCGAGGTGTAGGTTGACACTGACTGAAAGCTTACACTAAGATGTATCGAGGTGTAGTAGGTTGACACTGACTGAAAGCTTACACTAAGATGTATCGAGGTGTAGGTTGACACTGACTGAAAGCTTACACTAAGATGTATCGATGTGTAGGTTGACACTGACTGAAAGTTTACACTAAGATGTATCGATGTGTAGGTTGACACTGACTGAAAGCTTACACTAAGATGTATCGATGTGTAGGTTGACACTGACTGAAAGCTTACACTAAGATGTATCGAGGTGTAGGTTGACACTGACTGAAAGCTTACACTAAGATGAATCGATGTGTAGGTTGACACTGACTGAAAGTTTACACTAAGATGTATCGATGTGTAGGTTGACACTGACTGAAAGTTTACACTAAGATGTATCGAGGTGTAGGTTGACACTGACTGAAAGTTTACACTAAGATGTATCGAGGTGTAGGTTGACACTGACTGAAAGCTTACACTAAGATGTATCGAGGCGTAGGTTGACACTGACTGAAAGGTTGCACTAAGGTGTATCGATGTGTAGGTTGACATTGAGAAAGGAAGCTCATACTAAGATGTATCAAGGTGTTTGCTGACACCGAAATATATACTAAGATGTATCAAGGCAAAGAGTAACACTGTGACTTGAAGCTTGTACTAAGATGTATCAAAGTTAGGGCTGACATTGTATGATGACGCGTATGCTTAGATGTATCAAGCTGAGGTTGCTACTATGACGTGATGCTTACACTAAGGTGTAACAATGTCTAAGCTAACGTTATGACTTGAAACTTATGCTAAGATGTGTCAAGATGGAGGCTGTACTAAGCTTGTACTAAGATGTATCACAGTTAGGGCTGACATTGTATGATGACGCGTATGCTTAGATGTATCAAGCTGAGGATGCTACTATGACGTGATGCTTACACTAAGGTGTAACAATGTCTAAGCTAACGTTATGACTTGAAACTTAAGCTAAGATGTGTCAAGATGGAGGCTGATACTGTACGGTGAAGAATATATTTACATGATACAGATTATAGGTTATAGGTTTCTAAACCGGTATGAAGTAAACATGCCTTTAAGCTGCATTTGTATTTGTAACGAAGTGACTATTGTGAGACTGGTATACCAAGGTTGACAAATGAACTGTTTGTTCTGCCAACCACGTGTAATTGACATCCGTTTGCTATCACTGAATTTTGGTCATTGCTGCAATCAAACAATCAAAGACCATAGTAGATTAATACGCATTTACTAATGCATTTACGCATTTCACTAATGTTCATAAAAGACGTTGACGAAAAGTGATTGTAACCTGTATCAAGTTAAACTGTCGTCTATAACATGAAGTCTCATTCACTGACAATGCATAATTTGGTTTCAGCTTTTTATTCTGTGTGCGTCCATGAACAGGCAGTTGCCACTGCTTTGTTATATTTAACGTCCTGCAGAATCTGTAAAAACAGATTACTCCCTTGTGTTACCTTTTATTTCAGTTGTACTTTTTCTTAAATAGAGATGATAGTGATAATGAAAAACAGCTTCTTTGACATTCTTCACATACCTAGAATGTCGGTAGCGTTCTGCATAGAAACAGCTGAATATCAGTCGCTAGAGGTATTTCAACATGTTCAGTCAAGAGTGACTCATTATACTACCGAATGTATTGGTCTGTACATTCGATAATAGCCATGACAAAAAATAGCTTTATTTCATTTTTTCGAAAAAATAAAAATATACAGACTCGAGATGCCAACGTCTGAACTCAATTTTGTTTATGGAATCAACTCAACGGACTTATCTAAGCGCAGACATTGTGCGGAGAATATACACGTTGTTTGAACACTGTCGGTGTAAAAACACTTAACCAGTTGTACCGGTTCTACAGGTAAATGATAAACTTGTTTGTTTAAATGCTAACATCAGAAACTCGATGCTGCTGAAAAGCAAAACAGCTATGGCAGTCTGAAATACCCTGTCTACTGTGCCTTGTCATCGACACTATTTTTATCGACCATTTTAGGGTAATCTTCTTTTTGTTGACTAAGATCAACAGGGTACGATGTGAATGGTATCGTGACTTAATGTTGAGTTTAAAGAGGACCAGTCTGATAACAAATGCCAGTCAAGCGATATGAGTCAAGTGTTTCAGATCCTACTTAGCGATATCGAGAATTCAAATTATCTCAGTTTCATCTACAACGCCAACACATCGTCAGAAAATAGAGGGTGGGGTACATGAGCCCTTTTGAGGGGTTTACTTACGAAATAACACAAACAGTGTAATTGATAACTGTATGGGTGTCTATGAAATATAACACGTCACAACAACGAGAAAAGGCAAACAATGGTAAATATCGTGTGAAGAAATCACTGAAAATCAGTGTTGACACCCGGTGTTTTAAAATAGTTAAGCAAAACTTTTACTAGAAATGAATCTTATGGACAGCGGTAAAACATATCCGTCTCCTAACTAAATGCGAATTCTAAACATTTTTTCTTATGGTTGCATTACCGCTTATTGTGTACTCTGCATATTCTAAACCATTCCTATGCATGCATCAAAGAACACCTGTTATGCAGACATGTAGACACGTTCATATCTCAAGTTTGGTTAGCCTAGTGGTTAAAGTGTTCGCTCGTTGCTGAACCCCCAGGTTCAATTCCCCACATGGGTATTACGTGTGAAGCCAATATCTGATACCCCTGGTAGTGATATAGCTGGAATATTGCTAAATGGGACGTAAAACTATATTCCCCATATCCCAAGACATGTTAACGCTCGGAGAACGCATACCTGATTTCTCTGTGACAAAACAGAACCATAAAAACTCATCTTCAAATAATGGTATATTTCCAACATGGCGGATGGTGAGTCCATATTCACAAGTCAAAACAATGAGTACACTACAGTCTCGTTTTCTCTTTACTGAGTTCGGTGCTAAGGTGCAAATTAGTGCGGTAACCAGTTCAGAATTTTTAGAATAATTCATTTGAATGGATATATAAATATTAATGACTATGATTTGATACGTCTAAACACACGTATATTGCAACACTACGCTCCTTCTAATCCTTGCGAACACGTCGTACAGCGTGCTCGTCGTAAAGCGAGCTCTAACGAACGGAAACCTGGAAATCGTGGAAAACCCAAAACAAGGCTTTGCCACTACAAAAGTCTGGCGGTCTGGTAAGGAATTGACATTATATCAGTCTCATTGTGCGTTGCAGAACTGCACTGAACAAGTGCAAAAAAAATAGGGTAACCAGTGAGCCACATGCGTTGTGAATCATTTTACGACTGCATCAAACAGGGGCAGTGTGTGATTTCTTAGTTAGTGTATGCTGCCTAAACCTCGACATAAAATATACAAATACAGTGTTATTTAAGAAATACAGTTCGTTCTACCACCATGTATAGTGTAATAAAGCACACTTTCGCTATGACCTATTATATCGCTAAAGCACTCGGATGCTTGCGCCCTGACCTGTTACATCGTTCAAGCACTCGGATGCTTGCGTAGGTCAGGGCGAAAGTGTGCTTTATTACACTATACATGGTGATAGAACGAACTGTATTTCCTTTCTAAGATGCCGTATTTAATAATTTCTAAGCCTAATTTCGATTATTCTATGGCAGAAAACAAACGACGGTGTCTGTGACCTAAATTAGAATCCTCGCACAGGGCAAACTGACGCGCTGTTCTTTTGACGTGTCCGCCCCTTACGTTAAGACAAACGTTAATAGAAAAACAAATGATGAACAGTTTGGCAAAGGTATATGTTCGGGTTAAATATCTTCTCTAGATCATTTTAACTACATCTGTGATTCTCTTAAACCATACAAGGCAAAATGACCGTCTCATTTCTACTACAACGAAAGTTTAGATCAGGGGCCCCTTTCACAAAACTCACGTAAGCCTATGGTCTCGTAACTTTTCTCGTAGCATTCGTACCTCCTATACTGTAACATAGGAAGTAGGAATGTTACGAGAAAAGTTACGAGACCTTAGGCTTACGAGAGTTTTGTGAAACGGGGCCCAAAACATTCAGCTGAAGCTGACTAGTCATGCGACATTCCACGATTGCATTGTGGGAATGTAAACATTGCAAACATTACAGTGTCTCTGTAAAGTTTTGAGTCAAACTATGAGGCATTTTATCCGTCGGAAAACATAAACGTAATGTTTCCACAGTGATGTTGGCTGTGGTGCAACTGCAAACCAAGAAACGGGATGCGACGAAGTAGTTTACTGTGGGAGGCTGTACGAGGCGATGGCAACTGACATCCATCGTGACGTCGGTTACATTGTGACGTAATGCAAAAAATTTCGATTACGAGGGGGCAGACTGGAGTGGCGCAGCGACGTCAACACATCGTGACGTAATGCAAAAAGTGCAAATAATCCTGAAAATTGATAATCGAAAACTATTTGACCTCACTTCACATCATATTACGCGCGATTTGACTGGTTTGCCACCATTCTTGGCAATAATGGCTGACGTGCTATCCAGGTACGAGTCGTCTTTCAGGTCGCGAAAAGAGGCGAGTATTTATGAATGCAAAATAACCATCTACTTATGTCGATTCGAATGAGTGTTTCTGACTGTGTCATGTTTAAGGATCTCTGTTAAAAAGCTATAACACGAAGTATTAACGATTCTCGACTGGTGTTACCTGTCACAAACAAATGCAAAGGAGAGTCCAACGATCAGAGTGGGATTGTTGTAAACATTTTGTTGGCATGAATATTATTCATAACAGTATATATCAATGTAGCCTAGGGGATATCGACTTACAGGAGAACGGCTGGTCCGTGGGTCCATCCCCGTTTGATTAGAACCCAAATACGTTAAAATCTGCTACTCGTTGTTTCCTCTCTCTTGCGTTCAACAATGAAAGAAAGAAACATGGACTGTGAGTCTGCATTGTGTGTATGTTAAATGCGGCATGGTATCTCAGTACCGAGAACACGCACACACGTGCACGCAAGCGCAAACATAACATATCTTCATATATTAACACATGGAAGTGTAGACATCTCCATACTAAACACAATATAGAAACACTTATATCTCTGAATGGTGAGCTATGGATTAAAACATTGTCTGCTGTACCAACACACGGAGGTAGCAGATAAGACTAAATAAAAATGGTTTCACGCCGCTTTTAGTAAATATGATATTGATATATTGATATGGCGATATCATGACGACAGACACTAGAAATGGAATTTTGAAACTATGAAAGTACTTCCAGTGAAGTGTTTCCGAGTTAGAGTGAATACATGGTTCCCCTTGAGTGATTCCAAAACGTGCACTTGTTTGTAACATATTATTATGTGATAGGATGTATGTTGTGTGTTGTATTTTGTGCTTTACTTTTCAACCGAAGAAAATCGTATCTGCGCATGTAGTCTCCCAGGAGTGGTCCCCCTTCGATGAATTTAGGTCTCACCCTCTCGTGGATGTCTGGCACATTTTGTCCTCATCATTACATTATCCCAAAGCAGTCTTCCCCATATCTATATAATTTATGATGATAGGACTTACTTAAACATCGATTTAGTAATATGTTACCGGCATATGACTGATATGTTACCAGCATGACAGCAATATTTCACCAGCATATGACTGATATGTTACCAGCATGACAGCAATATTTCACCAGCATATGATTGATGTGTTACAATGTATGACTGATATGGTACCGGCTTTTGATTAATGTGGATCATATATACTCATGGAAACAAATAAGGGAACACATGAAAGTACAACGTGTTCCTTTTCTCTTTTCCATGTTTCGTCAGGAAGAATGTGTTTGCACTCTGGGCGAAACTTTGGGAATAAATGAAGGTGGTAAAACAGTGACGGCTGGTCAGAATTATGACTGTGTGGTGTCATCGTTGAGTTAGTTCCACCAGTTCTGCCTTTTGCTTCGAATGGCGATGACGATTATATAGTGCGACAGCACGGAAGATATTGGGGCCACACTTCGCTACTTGGAAAGAGGGACACTTAGTATTTAAGAAGGTTAAAAGCAGAGGCATTTGTGCAATTCGGACTGGGTGTATGACATTACGACCAACTATGGCCGGGGTTTTGAAAAACGGTCACGTATCCTGAACGGATGGTGGTACCTTGTCACAAACACCCAACCACAAGCCAACTGGAAAAACATTTTCTGTTACATATGGTTGATCTTATGAGCCAGCTCACGTCAGTTTGCCTTCAGGTTCTCTTTTGTAGAGTATTCGGTAGAAAGGTTGTCGAGGAATGAATTATAATCACTGTATATAATTTCGCTCACCACTGGATACACTTAGTTAAACTGAAGAGGGACGTGATCTTCTGGGACATTATGCGACAAATTCCAAAGACTAGGGACGCCCAAACAGACATGCTTAGACAACAAACGTTTTTTCAATGAATTTCCAATTCCCTGTTCTCAGATTGCGCAGATGAAGAATGTTTGGATGATGGTCATTTTGCTGAATGGGGGAGGGGAGCACTCTAAGTCTCACATGTAAGGGACTGTCAAATGATGCGTCTTATTCGTCTGATCATGGACTACCTTGTACAGACGACCATGATCAGACTAATGAGACGCATCATTATTCACCTGGGGATAGTGAATAGGAAATTCACACACACGCGCACACACAATGCTCTTGGTTTCTGAACGATTTCACAAATGCTGAACACAAACACTCCGTGTCTAAACATTTTTTCGAATGCTGAGCACTTCTACACACACCTCGTGTGAAAACAATTTCACAAATGCTGAACACTACCGGTTAGATCTTTTCTGCACAAAGTTTTCTGCACAGTGAATGAATAACCTCAGCCTGACTTGGCCTCAGCTGATACCTCTTGTGCCAACCGAACAGCCGGTGTTATCTGTTAACACGTCGATTCGAAAGTAATAGGAAGACAATTTGATCTGAAATTAATTTTTAGTCTGTTTCTAGTCAACACACCTTTGGCCATCAATTTATACAGTACAGAAGACGAACTCATTTTTAAACAAACAAATATATTTATAAAATCGAACATGTTCATGATTATTTCAGGTTACTCTGTCAGTTTATTTGTTTACTTTAGGAAATGGGGATGTTAGATGCACTTTTATGTGACATGTGCACCATTTTTATGACCCTGTTACCTCCCACCAAAAGACCCAAGCCAGATTCAGCATTCATCAAGATTCCCATATCACATTCCATACATTCGTAAACCGTCACATCAAATCAATCGACTCCTCAAGCAGGAACAGACACCAACATTTCTCCGCGTCCTTAAGCCTCAACAACCTTCTCCATGCTAACGAACGAAAACCAGCCACCGTCACCAACAGTAAACCGGAATGTGTCAACTACAAAATAAACTGTGATTGTGGACAGAGTTGCAAAGCGGAAACTTGTCGATCTCTCACAACCCGAGGAAAAGAACACCAGACTTCCGTCACCAATTCCGCCAGTAGACTGCATTGATTCAGTTATCTGCCTTCAGCTGTACGACTAATCGGCTGTGCTCATGAAACTGTACATACTTGGTACAATGTGCATGCATGTGGAGAACATACACACACATTTTAGAATATGTTTAGTCTTACCTCTGAAGCCTTGAATAGGAAAACAACAATCTTTGTAATCTGAGTGCTCACTTACATTCTCCCATTTCCTAGAGTATGTTGATAGGGTATTAAGCATCTGTTGGAGACCATAAAACAGGATCGTCAGTGTACACCAACAAGAAGAAACTGAGAGTTATGCTTTTACACGGAACACAATTATCTTGCAGAAAAGCCCCTTCAAAGTAAAAGAGAATAAAATACTTCCCCTTGCATTAAACCTAAAGTATTTTCAAAATATCGACTACAGAAACCACTGACACTGACAGTGACACACTGAGTGAATAACTGATAGGAGCTTACCTCTGATTCCAAGTTGAGATTATTCAAATCACAACTTATATCTATCTACAGAGTCAAATGCCCTTCTAAAGTCAATGGAGGCGCAATATAAACGTTTCTTATCACCCAAAGATATACTGTTGAATGAAAGAGTGTTGCAAACACATATGGTGTCCACTGCAGCCAAATTTGATCGGTATCCAAACTGAACATCTGTAAAAGCACTGTTTTACACAGGCTTTTCACACGTTTGGTTATCACAAGATGTGGGTGATTCTGTCATGTTTACAAATATATTCAAACAACGGTTGAAAGATGTTGATTGCCAAAATCGGCATAGTTTTATATCATCTTCACACTATTTAAGTAATTATAGTAGCATTAAGTCCTTCTTGCAGCCTGAAAAATATTTAATGTGTCTTTCTGATAGGTCTTTGCTAAGAGCCTTATGTAAATTTAGAATATCTCTTTATGATTTTATATTAACAACATACGTAGAAACAAAAATGAGCAGGTATATAAATCACTCTGTGTGGTCTCAACGTTATGGAGGACAAGTTTCACGTCCTGTTTATTTGTGAAAAGTATCATGATCTGAGATTAAAATATCTCCCAAGTCTATCCGATGTAAAGCACATTGAAACTCTTGTGTAATACATTAAATACAAATAATGAGGATGCCTTACGAGCTCTCGCCATTTTGCTTAACAATGTATTTCTATTGAGGTATCAGTGGAAATAGAAATATTGCTGTACTGTTCACCACGTGACATGTGGTCTGTCAAATATAATTGTATTCTGGGCTATGACGCCGAATTACTGAATAAATGTATGTCAGATATCATATTCAAGAAAGTATTCATCTAACATATTATCAGGTCCATGAGATTTCTGTTGCTGTAGAGAAAAAAATATAACATCAGCTGAACCTGCGAGATTTCTTAAATGTTCATCAAAGTCATTAACTGAGACATCATGTTTGACATCACCGTTTGTTAAACTTCGAGCGAATCTATTTAGGATTCATTTTTTTTCAGCCGGGACAGTCTGTTCCTTTCAGATTAGTGTGGAGATTCCCATGATCCTCTGAAGTCTTATTTCTTCTAAAAGCCCGTGAGACATTAATATAGTCAATATACTGTAACATTAACTTATCACTGAACCAACTTATCGTCTGCTCTTGCTCGTGGAAGGCGAGTGCGACGGTTTGCATTTTGCTCAGCAGTAATACCAGGTTCCTTACACCCAGCTTTCAAGAATGGCATCATAATATCATTTTAGCGGGCTATAAAATTATCAATACAGTAGGCCATGGAGTCTTGTTAATCAAGGCCTGCTTACCTTCAAACACATAGTCAGCGTTCCACAGAACAGAATCATGGACCTTACCTTACACGTGGCACGTGGCACGTGCACTTGCAGCTATTGTCAATTTCACGTGACATTTGTACAGTCAAACCCTCATAGTAGATGGATCGAACATCACGCTGACACGTGCCGTTGTCGATTTCAGGGGTGGGGCGGCTTCTGGTCGACATATCAACAAGGAGAGGAACATGATCAGAAAACTCATTAAATCACCTACAATAAATGTTGGGAATTGTTCAAACATATCCATTACACTCATTACACCTTTGAATCTCTGAAAGAATAATCATTAGACATGCAATCTTTGTATCTTCCATTTAATATATTTATATAAACTCTACGTCCTGTAGATCTACACAGCTGCAATAGCTTATTGTCAAATCATTGTCCATATCATTGTTCACGCGGACAGGAAGCTGAGCGTCTTCTTCATATGGTACTTCTCTTTTAGGTGTTCAACGAAGTGGCTGGGCAGCTTATTTTCAATATAATCATTCATGTGTCTTGTACTCCTATTACAATCTCCAAATAAACACACTTTTCCCAGAGACTACACATTCTAACCTGCTTTTCAAGCTCTTTGAACAGCTCACAGTCATATAGGTTATAAAATGGAGAATTGTGTGGTGGCATGTAGACCAAAGCACAGTACATATCCTGATCACAGACGGTAACAAGACTGCCAAATTTCATCTAAATAATGGAGACAAAATATACATCAGTTATTGAGACAAGAGAGGTATGGATGTCCCTTATCATTACAATAGCACCCCCACTATGACTGGACTCAGATTTTCTTCTAGGTATGTTTGGAATCCTGGATCTTCCAGTTCTTATGCGTTCAATCCGATACTCAAACAAACATATGTCATAGGACGTACGAAACTGTCTGAATGACTGATCTGACCATTTTCAAATGAATCTTCCTTTTATGTTCCATGATATGATATTGATACTATTAAGCAGTACATCCTCCGAACTGTACTTGTGAGGGTGACAGAGTCTGGTCCAATGTAAAGTTTCCCTTCAATGTATAGTTTATCCCTCACAATTGACACTTTTATGTTCTCATTTCTAGTCTTCTTGTTTACTGAGAGTAAGTGCTAACTTTTTTCTTGAATCTCTTAGGATATTTTTCGGATATGGAGAATTTTGTGGATTTGAGGTTTTTGCTGCTTTTTCTCACAAATATGGAAATATGTATCTAAATTCTGACTAAACTCTCATAATTTAGCTAGAGAAACTGATAGATACGGTAATGTTGAAGTAACAGAAAGAGGATTCGCTTTTTGGTGAAGACGACGTTGAAGACGAGTTCCATTTTATATTAATACGTCCCTATCATATTAATTACAGAACATTGTACATAAAACCATATTACTACAGATGTCCATCAATGCATAAACTAATGCAACATTTAAGTGTTAGAAATGTAAAACAGTTGTGTAACTTAGGTAAATATCTGAATAAAGCCTGTTGTCTCAGAAATGATGAAATGATGCTTAATAATAGGTAATTCCTGTACATTCTCAATAATAATCAATGTTTAGTCATCCAACTGTGCCAGCTGTTTGTAAGCACCACTGATTGTCTGTAAACAAAGACTCGGAATCTGAAGTGAAGTGGTCTGTCATCAGCATTCTTGCTAACAGCAAACGGACTTCACAAAACGCAAGCTCACCGAAGCCATCCACATCAAACGCCAAAAGCCCCGCATCAAACGAGACCAAGGATACATGATTCCATCCGCTAATGATGCGTTCCTCCAAAAGGCCAAGCTTCTGTATAAACATCTCATTATTTGTACATATCTGGTTTCCACGCCTTTCCTTTATCAACTTACAACTTGGCTTCAACAGACTACCGTCCACCCAATTATATATGTTGTTTTCTTACAGTTTGTTACATTCAGTGCATATGCATCCCTTCTAGAGTTGCATTCAATCTCTCATGTAAACAATTCAGTTCGACCTCATCCGCCAAAAGGTCAAGGCCAGACACCTCTCCATCTATGCATCACTGTCTTCATTACTTTATTACATTTATTTCAAAATTCAGGTAAGTTAACGATCATTTATAAATATTTGTTGGGGTATGGTAGTTTATCCCTATTATTAACTTACTGACTGTTGTATTAGCTCCCATCTACCACGTCGGCGACATCGGACATTGACTACAGCCAGAGATCGACATTAAACAGCTAATAATAATAATTAATGATGGATCGATCCAAGAATACAAGGGGGAGGAGTTATTGAGCATCTTGTGGAAGATCAGGCCTACACCTATCTTTGGAATGCAAGTTCGAGACAAGCTCCTAAATGCCCAAATTCAGGATAAACTTCGGGCCGAGTATAAATCTCGTTTAAAGAAAATCTGGAGTTCAGCGCTAAATGCTTGAAACAAAGTCAAAGCCACCAATACTTTTGCTGTGCCAGTCCTCTCCTATTCCTTTGGAGTAGTTGATTGGACAAAACAAGACATCCAGAGTCTTGACCGCCTGACCAGAAGGATCATGTCTGATAACAGAGCAGACCACCCTCGTTCCTCTCTTAATCGTTTATACATGCCAATCAATTCAGGAGGTCGGGGTTTGATTAATGTGGAAGCTCTTCATGACAGAATTTTATTGTGTACTTTTGCACATATTTATTTGTCAGATGATCATGATGAAAGCAAGGAATTCCACAGCTATTTTAAGCGTGCCAAGGTTGATGGACACAATCTGAAATTTGAAGTTGATTTTGTTGATGGTGATGTACTGCTGGACGGTACAGTGATGGGAATAAACCAGGTGAAGTCCTTCACCAAGTCTGCTCAGAGTCGGTCCTTTGTGGAGAAGCTGTCTGAGAAGCCAGTGCACCGAGTGTACATGCAGTGTGTGGAACAGAACAGCAATCCAACCGACTCCTTCGCCTGGATGAAGTCGGCTGGTCTCAAATGTGAAACTGAGGGCTTCCTTATTGCTGCTCAGAACCAGTCACTTCCCACTCGCAATCGCCAGAATGTTATTCTTAAAGAAAATATCAATATGAAATGTCGTCTTTGCAATGAATTCACAGAGACTGTCCAACACCTTGTCAGTGGATACCCTTCCTTGGCACAAACAACATATCTTATAAGACATGATGGCATGGCTCGCTGTCTTTCCTATCGTCTCTGCCATGCCTGTGGGTTTGACCCCGAGGTCCATCCATGGTACGACCCTGACCCTGAACATGTCCAGGGCGTCCTGGAAAATGTTGCTTTTAAACTTCTCTGGAATAGGTCAATATACAGCCTGAGACGAATTCCAGCCGACAAACCTGATCTTGTTCCTTTTGATAAAACTATTGAAATTATTCATATCATAGAATTTTCTGTCCCTTTTGACAGCAATGTGATTGGCAAGATTCAGGAAAAGCATGATAAATATGCGGACCTCACCTTTGAAATGTCTCGCCTGCATCCCAAGTACACTGTCATCAGGCTCCCCATTGTTCTCGGTGACCTCCAGAAGGCTGCAGTGTTGGGGAGCCTTCATATTGTCCGGAAAGTTCTTGGTGGGTTCGACTAGGCAGTGTTTTCTGGGAGAAGTCCCATTCGCTGTCTCGGTTGCGTGTAGAGGGGGTGAGGACCCTGAGCTGATGATGAGCTTTACCAGCCTGACTGTGCCAGGATCACCCAAACCCTCTCTGCTGCATTTCATTTCTAATCTGTAAAACATATCCATCATCATCATCATCATCATCATCATATTACATTCTGTCGACGACACTGAACCAGAAGCCGATATGAAACACTAAATCATCAGCATGTTAAGGTACTGCTTGACTGACAACGGTACAAGAATCTGTATAGAAACCTCGCACTCACGAAATAAATGGAGTTGTTATCCCAAATGTTTGTAAATATGCAATTATATTATGACTGTTTGTTTAATATCTTTATAGCAGTTGGTGTTAATATTTGGTTGTATGTGTTAGCATTTCTGACGGCAGTGGAGAGAGTGAGTTTAGTTTTACGCCGTCGGTTTTGGACCACACAATTCAGTGATCAACAGCGTGAACACTTAGAAATCATTTTTGAAATCATTTTGGCAAATGATTTTCTATCAGTTAACGTTTTTATTATACAGAGTTTCATTAACTGATTATATATATATAATGATATGATGAAATCAAGCTTCTTTCCACGTCAACCCGTGAGGATCCGGGGTTGAATAGGTCTTCAGCAATTCATGCTTGCCACAAAAGACGATTATGTTTGTAGTAAGACTAACAGGATCGGGGGATCAGGCTTTCCGACTTAGTTAACGCATGCTCATGTTGTTGATCACTGGATTGTATGGTCCAGGCTCGATTATTTACAGACCGCCGCCTTATCTCTGGAATGTTGCTGACTTGGCGTAAACCCAAACTCACTCACTCACTCACTCACTCACTCACTCACTCACTCACTCATTCTTCCCATGTCTGTCGGGGGTTCGTCTTAATAATCGTGAAGATTATCTCATTTGTAATCAGTATCATGGTCTCAAACCAGAATACGACAATGATCAGTACCCGGTTGTATCAACGCGTGATCATGTAATCATTAATTAAACACTAATCAGTGATTAAATTCTTAATCTTTGATTAGTTATATGAAGTGTTTAAATACGGTTGTATAAACTCTCATTTAAACACCCATTAACTAAGTATGCCTCTAATAAACATCTCGTCGTTAAACCATGATTAACTTAGGGGAATCCCCTCATTATTATCCATGATGCATTGCGGGTAAACTCTAATCTATGGTGTGCATGATGGCTGTCGTCAGAAATCGAAGTAAACATTTTGAAAATTGTGAAGTACAACTTCTAACTTCTAACTTCTAACCTAGTTGAAGATCACATCGAGGTATTAAACAGCAAACTTACTAACTCAAACACTAATGACAAAAAGAAGCAAATATGGGACAAAATAACCGCCGACATCAATAGCCTCGTGGTGAGCAACAGAACGCCCAAAGAAATCCAGACAAAATTGAAGAATATGTTTCAAAATGCCAAAAAAGAGTTTCCACATAGAAAACTTCAAACGAAGAAAACAGGTGGCGGTTCATGTCCCAAGCCTTTTTCCTCCTCTATCGAGAAAATCTGGGATACTGGGTGTGGAATCGCCTGTTCCCTTACAAGGTAAATAATTCTACGAATATGATTTTTTAACTCATGAAAAAGATCATCCATGTTAACTTTAGTTATTGTGGTGTTGTTCATATTGTGGTTGGTAACTTTAACCTTAGTGGATTATCTCCCTTGTACTTGGGCGCTATGTCATCAGTTCTGGGCTGGGCGCCATCTTGCTTTTGTTCTTAGTTGCATGTGCTCACTATTAAAGTTGTTAGCAAACAACTCCCAATCTCGGTCGTTTCCACAGACAAAACAGTTATGTCGATAAATAGCAAGTAGACAAAGACATTGAAGAAGGCACGCTTTGGTCTTCTAAACATAATGTCGAAACTGTGGACAGGTTTCATTCTAGATTCTTACCTTATGTAGAGCTTTATTCAATCACGTCACTTGTACGTAACGTGCGTCCTCTTTCAACGAATATCCAAATCAATGTGAAGGTCGTTCACTCTTTTCTCACAAGAGTGAAGTCCCCCTGTTACTATTTTGGTACATGGAACCCACCCCCGTTACATTTTACAGACGCTTGCTTTAATTTCTCTCATAACGTAAATATAGATCGATATGAGAAAACATGTTAAAAGTTTTTTTCATAGAAAAGTTCTAATGAAAATATGAAGTCAAAATCGCTTGAACATGTACAGAGCCATATCAAAAGTACTCGTGCTGTGATGTAATTTCCATAAATTTAGATGTCAATGTCGTGTATCATAAATGTTTGTTCATGAATATAATATTCGTTGTATCCTAAAAGACCGTTCATACTTCATTGCTGGGTGGGCTGGTGATGAATTTAAAGGGGGGGGGGGGAGGGGGTCACCCATTTAGCATGTTATGAATAATTCACAAGAAATAATAATAAAAACCCCATCTATTTCAGAAGGTCAAACCGTCGAGATCCAAGGCTCTCCAAAAGCATTGGACTTGTTGAGTCGTGTGTTGCAGGAGCAACAGGAAAGTGATGTCGTCCCCTCCCTTGATGCAGATTTACACGGCTGATATTGCAGCTGGAGACAGTTTCGAGTCTTCCGTGGAGAGCAAGAGTGTAAGCGAGGACACGTATGTTGATATATAAGTATAATAGTACCCATATTAAAGTTGAAAAAAATGCCAGTTATACCATGTATAGCATATATTAACAGCTACTGTGAGCAAGAGCAGCTGAACCTTTATTTAAAAACACAAGAGTAAGAATTACTCTCTGTTTTATTGTTTAGCATGACATATTTTTATCAGTAGGTTAAATGATACGGTGCACATGTCGTCAGTTGGTATAAATCAGTAAATACAAAGCACCTACTGACAACGTGAGTCACGGCGTTAACTAAGGGAAAGGGGCCGAGGATTTCCAAGCGGAAAGTGAAGCCTGATGACGTCACACAGCTCCAGTTTGAGGTCCTCCTGGGGCAGAAGAGGAAACTCATCGCTGAAACCACCTATTATGAGCTGATGAATAAGACGTTGCGGATGGAGTTAGGCGAATGTTAACGATCACTATGTGACTGCACTATTTCAACGTCATTATTATAAATGCGAGCCACCATACATGTCAGTGCTAGGAGATATGGGAAATTGAACAGTTTAGATTAATTAAAGTTTCGCCGCACTGAAGAAGTTTCTTGTTAGATATTCCCTTATGTTCCGTCCGTCTTCTCGGCCAGCACAGTCACCGCCGAGGTCGCCTTCTCCTTCCTCCCCATCTTCCCTTTCGCTCATGGGTTCCCGGAAATCGGTGGCGGTGTTGTGCCAAAGAGCACAATCACCTAAATATGCGAAATTAGGAAAATGGGATTTAGTTTTGATATTTTTTAACACTATTTAGTACACATATTTATTCTTTACAAGGAATGACATATATAAGTCTCGAACACACTAAGTTAGGACCCAGACAACATTCAATTAAGGAAAATTGTTCAACATCCTTTGTTAATGGAATAAGCCGTCGATTTGGGAAATGAAGATACGAGGAAGTACTCGCATCTTACTGTTGACTTAGGTCATACTGCTACTCTCCACATTGTAGAGAATATGAACAGGTGAAAATATACAATCTATTCATTCACACAATGATTACTTCCCTTTGCAATTTCACGTTATATATCGAATCTGATTACTCGGCTGCCACAGATTAGAGTCAAGGAAATGAATTAGGATTTGTGAAAACAAGCCGTCAAGGTTGTATTAACATCACTGCCATGCATCCTAGGTCATATATTTTATATATTTATTGAAAGTGCTAAATTGTATATGTCAGAGTGTGTACCTTGATGGTTGCAAACAGCTTGAACGTTTATAGAATGAAATACTTTTCTGTTTACGTAAGCTGGTTCGTCTGTTGAGGGGCCCTGTATTCTTACGTGGTAGGAGTCGTGCTAACGCTACACCAACTTTTCGAACAGCCCTTGACACACTCCAAACGTATCACCAATCACTTGCAAGAAGCTGCCAGTCGCAGAGAAGCGTAGTGCTATTAGCACCTGGAATAAATTGAAACGCAGCGCTTTTATGCGTTTAATATATGCATGTAGGTTGAAATTTAAAAAATATTATTTTCAAGTCTTCAGTATAATGAAACAAAATCCGCAGAGTAGGTACTACGTATTTTACGCTTACAATAGCTATTGATTTATTTCATTACTGAAAATCACTTTTCAGGTGAAGGATTTGACTGTGAAATATATGTTTTCCCTTTTAGCCATTTCGTATTTATGAAGATCAATAATTTCTGGATATATTACTTATATTATTATTGAGATAGAAATGCAGCAGAGAGGGTTCGGGTGATCCTGGCACAGTCAGGCTGGTCAAGCTCATCATCAGCTCAGGGCCCTCGCCCCCTCTACACGCAGCCCAGACAGCGAATGGGACTTCTCCCAAGAAACACTGCCCAGTCGAACCCACCAAGAACTTTTTCGGAGAATATGGAGGCTTCCCAACACTGCCACCTTCTGCATTACCCAGATTGTCAGAAGGGCTGTGCTCCCGGTGGAGAACCCGGGCACTCTCCTCATCTGCGCCCAGAGATCAGGAGGTACCAAACCAAGGGCACCGAGAACAATGGGGAGCCTGACGACAGTGTACTTGGGATGCAAGCGAGACATTTCAAAGGCGAGGTCCGCATATTTATCATGCTTTTCCTGAATCTTGCCAATCACATTGCTGTCAAAAGGGACAGAAAATTCAATAATATAAATAATTTCATTGGTTTTATCAAAAAGGACAAGATCAGGTTTGTTGGCTGGAATTCGTCTCAGGCTGTATATTGGCCTATTCCAGAGAAGCTTAAAAGCATCATTTTCCAGGACGCCCTGGACATGTTCAGGGTCGTACCATGGATGGACCTCGGAGTCAAAGCCACAGGCATGGCGGACACGATAATAAAAGCAGCGAGCCATGCCATCATGTCTTTTAAGATATGCAGTTTGTGCCAAGGAAGGGCATCCACTGACAAGGTGTTGGACAGTCTCTGTGAATTTATTGCAAAGACGACATTTCATATTGATATTTTCTTTAAGAATCACATTCTGGTGATTGCGAGTGGGAAGTGACTGGTCCTGAGCAGCAAAAAGGAAGCCCTCAGTTTCACATTTGAGACCAGCCGACTTCATCCAGGCGAAGGAGTCGGTTGGATTGCTGTTCTGTTCCACACACTGCATATACACACGATGCAGTGGCTTCTCAGAAGCTTCTCCACAAAGGACCGACTCTGGGCAGACTTGGTGAAAGACTTCACCTGGTTTACTCCCATCACTGTACCGTCCAGCAGTACATCGCCATCAACAAAATCAACTTCAAATTTCAAATTGTGTCCAACAACCTTGGCACGCTTAAAGTAGCTGTGGAATTCCTTGCTTTCATCATGAATCTTGACGTGCATCACCAGAGGATCATCTGACAAATAAATATGTGCAAAAGTACACAATAAAATTCTGTCATGAAGAGCTTCCACATTAATCAAACCCCGTCCTCCTGAATTGATTGGCATATATAAACGATTAAGAGAGGAACGAGGGTGGTGTGCTCTGTTATCAGACATGATCCTTCTGGTCAGGCGGTCAAGACCCTGGATGTCTTGTTTTGTCCAATCAACTACTCCAAAGGAATAGGAGAGGACTGGCACAGCAAAAGTATTGGTGGCTTTGACCTTGTTTCGAGCATTTAGCTGTGAACTCCACATTTTCTTTAAACGAGATTTATACTCGGTCCGAAGTTTATCTTGAATCTGGGCATTCTGGAGCTTGTCTCGAACTTGCACTCCAAGATAGGTGTAGGCCTGATCTTCCACAAGATTCTCAATAACTCCTCCCCCTTGTAACCTGACCGATCCATCATTAGTTACCTTGCCACGTTTCAAATGAAGAGTATTACATTTGTCGAGTCCAAATGTCATGCCTATATCATTAGAGAAGAACTCGACAAGGAGAACCTGTTCTTTCAAATTGGTCTCTCCCTTGGCAAGGAGCTCGATGTCATCCATGTACAGGAGATGAGTAAGAGGTGTTGGGGATCTGTGCTGAGGAGGCCCGGGATGGTAACCTTCCTCCCTATTGAGCAGGAAACTCAAAGGATTTAGAGACAGACAAAAAGGCAAGATTGCCTAGATGGCGCCCTCGCGTTCTTGCCAAGCTACGATGTGGTACACATAGAAATAGAACGTGCTTGATTTTCATGTCCCTAAGACGACACTGGTAGACCGGCTTTGTCGTCACTGTAGTTGTCAGGCTGTCGAAGACGAAGTCCATTTCTTAGTTAAATGTCCTTATTATTCTGATCTTCGGTACTATTTGATTAAAAAAGCTAGTATTTTAGGCCCAAACTGAGCTAAGTTGGAACGAGCTGTATTCCTTTTACAAACAGAACAAATCCACTGGCCGCTTTTGTTATGTGTTATGTTTCAGCATAACATATCATCACAAAAACATCTTGATCAAACAATTTCCCTTAGATCTTTCGTATGTGTGATACGCCGTTATACATTTTATGCACATATTGTCCAGTAAGTCATCATTGGTCATCTGACCTGGTGTTTGTATATTCTATGTTTTACCGCAACTTTTAGTGCTGACCGTACCTTTTAAGGTGTTCGAGCCTGCTCCAACCTTGTCACATGACCCTATACATTCCCTCCGATTCGTTAGACGTTACGTCATTCCCTGGTCTCTTGTCGTACCTCATGATTGTGAATATCCATTAACTCTGATCAGTGAATCAGCATTAATTGCTACTTGACGAATATATTCTGTTCTGTTGGTTGACGGTTATTTCCTTTTTCCCTCCCTTAATATATTACGCAGCAGTAACAGCACTGGTGCTATGCCTGACTAACCGAAAGTCTCAATAACGGATGTGTAATATGTTTCTTGTATTCGGATACAGTTTCAGCCTTATAACATGTCTTTGTCGGTGTTGATAAGGGTCTTCATCCCTTACATCGTCTTTAGATAGATTTTGCTGGTAGTGTTATGCCGTGAACAAACCGTTAAGCGCCACCCAGTATATTTTGCAAAAATATAGGTTGGCACATAAGCAATCTTTCAGAAAATACGAGGTATCATTATATGGTTTAGTAATTTTAGTTCAAAAACAAAACCATAATGAAAGTTATCTTTTGCTTTAAACAGGATGCATGCGCTTCTGGAAAACATGCATTTGGTTTCCTCAAAAACGTTACCTTTCGTGAAAAGTGAAAAACAGAAATGACTGTTATATGGTCACATGATTGTCAAATTTAACATGTGAAACCTAAATTTAATAGTGTTGTATAAGCACAAACGGAATAGTCATTTTAAAAAGCAGTGTCAACATATCTGTAACAATATTTCCGTAATTGTAAATACACATAATTATGACATCCCTAAGTCAGTTACCAGATGAACAGTCTCTAAATGTGGATTGGTCTTCCCAATTAAATCAGCCTAACTTTTCCACAGCTTCACATCTCAGTTTTGAAATAGGCTGGCGCTTAACTTTTCATTCTCGGTATATAACACAGCCAACTTTCACTATGTTTGCTGGTATTACATACTTTTTATTCAATAACACATTCATCTCTGGGGTACAGATCCGTGAGTTCTGTTCATGTGAATATAGTTCGCGGACGTTCCGTGGTGTGCAGAAGCCGAATCGCTAGGACACTCATACAGGGTGCATGGATTCAAATAAATCACGTCTATAATCCTCAACAAGTGACTCAGCCAACTTCTACACATTCACGGCACATCAGGGCATGATGAGTAAGGGTCTATTGTAGTGAGTGAGTGAGTGAGCGAGTGAGTGAGTTTAGTTTTACGTCTCTTTTAGCAATATTCCAGCAATATCATGGCCATTGGACACAAGAAATGGACTTCCGACATTTTTCCCAGATATATTGTAAACAGCGAATACATGCCCAAAACATATTTCACGGATAACGGTCAAGGTCAAGAGGTCAGGTGTCCACCAATAGCGGCATAAACAAAGTGCCGTTGAGTGTTTGTTAGTTTCACACGCAGCAATAGTCCAGTTATGTACAAATAGTCGAGTCTGGACCAGACAGTCGAGTGATCAACAACATCATCATCGAATTATGCAACTGAGGTACAATGGCATGGGTCTACCATGTCAGCGAGCCTGACCCACCGATCTTATTTGTCCCCTCTTCCGACAAGCTTGGGTTGCTGAGGACCAATTCCGACCCGGATATATTTTACCACTAGCACGTAGTACAGTGACTGCATTAGTCAGTCTCACAGTCCCTGAATCTCGTTATTTTCCTTACTTCCAAGCTCTTTTGTTCTCTGCAGTGCTAAAGCCTTAAATGAAGCAAGTCTAGATTGCATCACGTTCTGAATGTCACGTCTCGTTGGGGCGTCTTTTAAATTTATATGGGTTAGTTTGTTAGAATTTGTCAAAACTATATGCATGACTGTATATTCAGAGAATATGCATTAGTCTGTGATTGCATATATGTTTAGCAGTTCATAATTTGATCAAGGTAGGATGGTATATGTACACCAATAGTTTTTAATAGTAGAATATTTAGATGTTGATTCGGTTTATATATGTTTATACTCTACAAGAAAACATGCCTGTCTTGTAAGATGTGTCTAAGATGACGGGTGGTTGATGCATGTCATCATATCAAAACTGCGTGGATCGACGCTCGTTACGTCTGACACTGGATTATCTGGTCCAGACACGATTATTTAAACATATATAGAAAGAAAGTTACAGAGTTAAAATGTTGACAGAACGACAGAAACGTTAATTACTGATGGCTCCGCGTGTTAACATGTATTATTAATGATAGTGATAGAGCCATGCGATGATTCCTAATTACCTGTACATGTATCCGACTGAATCGTTGAATTAATGGCTTCATTAACCTGGAATCACGTGGAAGCGGATGTGACAAATGAGCGTCTTCTTGACAGCGTTTCGCCAGGTCGACGTTCGTCAAGAAGTAAATAATGGTATTTCCTCTCCAGTTCACATTTCCTGACATTAGAAAGGCCAATGACTGATTAGAGACACGCCGTCGCTAATCATTTTGACTCAGGGGACTCGTGGAAAGGTCTCTTCAGACAAAATATTATTTAGTAACTTGTTAGAGCGAGAGTAGTAAGTCAACACGTCAGAAATTTATCGATTTAAGAAGTACCCTGCCTACCTTCCGCACCCAAAGATACATTATCTAGCTGCTGTGAGAATATACATATTACAACACTATCATTCGAGGCATGGTGAAGGAACTTTGATACAGTTGAATACTCCACAGTTGTATAACGTGTATGCATACCATGGCTAGAAACGACTCCTCCAGGACCCTCTCCTTACCTATGACGTCGTTAACGCTATCCTTCAACATATGGAGCATACTGTGCAACGTAGTCATCATTGTAACCACCATGAAAACTAAAGCTCTGCGGGGATATTCAGGAAAGCTGCTCATAAACCAGGCGGTGGCGGATATCTGTTTAGAGCTAAGTACTGTTTTAATCTATATTCATATACCCTTGCAAGCTATGATCATATCACCAGAGATTATCCGTATTATGGTTTCTCTTGGGATAGCTTTCAATGGCATCGTTGCTTACAGTATAATGACTTTCGGCTGGAATCTCTACCTTGCAACATGTGAACATTTGACTTATCGATTTGATATGTCATGGAGAAAATTGGGCACAATCATCCTGTTTTCATGGCTGTTGAACCTTGTATTATCCTTCCTTCATTACACAACAAATGACTTTTACGTTTGGGACGAAGGACTCCGCAGATGGTTTCCAACTTACACAAGCAGAAATTGGTGGTTTGGTGCGATTTGTATTACAAATGTTACATTAGTGCCAGTATGTGTCACTGTCGGACTCTTTTACAGCGTCAAGAAGTACGCGAGAAGCCTCCCTCCTATCTTCACAAACGGGGAATTTAGTCCCATTTCCAGAAAGATTAAGCTTGCTTTGATGAATATTGTCATTATGATTTTTCATATTACATCCTTTCTGCCATTGCACCTTGTCCAAGCGTGCAGGGTCACCACTCCTGGTGTGTCCAGCTTTGTTTCTATCTGTTACTTTTCATATCACGTGTTCAAGATATTTCTTTTCATGAAATTTTTTAAACCTTTTCGGAAAACTATCCGATCCTATTGTAGCAGGAACGCTTCCCATGTTACCCCAAGACCGACAAACTTAGAGAAAGTAACACAAGTGAGCTCAATAATTTCTGAAGTGGGACAAATGTCTCAGAGGAGACCGCCAACAAGTCATCTAAGGACGCACAGCCTGGGGCAGAACACCATCAGCATTACTGTGGTGTAGAATGACATTGTGAGTTTATTAGAAATCTGATACAAAAACAGAGGGAGTGCTATACTGGTATCATAGAGCACTATACACTGACTACTTCCTTTACATCACAGCCAGAGACAACACCTACAAAATCATTTCTTACACATGAGGTCTGAAGTTGTTCTGTCACCTTTTAATCCTGTGCCACGTGATCATTTCTGTGACTGTCCCTGTAACGAAAACTCTGTAGCAATTCCAGACTGTTCAGATATGTTCGATCGTTACTTTGGACCTTCATTAATATATGACTATCAACAATTCTAAACCACAGGCGGCTCTCACTACAGTGTGCACTTGAATTGTTAGCTAATAAGATTACACAAATCTGTGCAGTAGCGTGCAGTTCTTTATAACCGTTAAGTCGCCTTTTCATTTGTTAATGGTGGACACCGCCATTGGAGAAGGGTACGCTCACCTTTTCGTACCATTTGTTATTGATAAGTAAATACATATGTTGCTTTGAGTAGATATTTCATATCGACTTGGACGGGGTTTTGTTGTTATGCCCAACAGTGACAACACAAACTGACCCAAGTAGCCAAGTTTACAGTCAGCCCTCGACGGGCCCTTGAGACTGAAATTATGACCTGTCTTCGTCTAGACTTAACTACTTCACAACACAGTTCTCTTTCTACACACAATATCAGTGATATATATGCCATATTCATCCAGAAATTGATCCTTGTGATGATCCTTCGATGGTGCCTGAAACTCTTAAACACTTTTATGTTGTTACGGATATCAGTTGTGAAATATGTTATCTGACCCGTTATGCTGACGACCTGTGTGAGGTAAAGAGGATGGGGAGAAGCTGAAGGAGGAGGTGGAGGAGGAGAATTATTCGATGAAAGTTTTCTGATGATCCTTGTGATGATGCCTGAAACTCTTAAACACTTTTATGTTGTTACGGATATCAGTTGTGAAATATGTTATCTGACCCGTTATACTGATGAGCAGTGTGAGGTAAAGAGGATGGGGAGGAAGAGGCGAAGAATTATTCGATCAAGGTTTTCTGTGTTGCGGAAAACAACCTGTGAAGGGGATCGGAAAACGAACATATCAATTATTGGACACCATATACATTGGACGGGTGAGGTTTTCTCATATAACTAAAACGTATAATGTTTGACTCTCAGAGAATAATTGAGAAAGCAAATGTTTCATTTCGTGTGCAAAACAGTAAAATGTTGAAGATATGTAATTATCTCAACAAGCAATTCCACTTTGAGACAAACGGAGCTGCTTTGTCGATGACTCTTACATTATAGTGTCCTTACAGTCATTTTTGAAAAAAGTAAACACATCAAATCTTTAGAGGGCTGTCCTATCCACTTCTTATATACTTGAGTAATTTGTGTTATCAATATTGAGTACTGATTCACAAGCACATCCCAGCGAAACAGTCGAATTCGAACAATAGAGCTGCGTTATGTATGTTCTGGAAATGTATTTTTTTTCTTTATTTTGAAATTAACAAAGCTGTGTAACAGAAAGAAACGTAATTTTAATTTCAAGATCAAAACAGCAAGGAGAGCGGCGACAAGAGGATCGAAAGAGGAAACTGAAGCCAGTGCCGCCCTCTGATTCGTCCTCAGGAAAAGTGACCAACAGACGCGAACAGTTACGGTTAGTTCCGCCCCCGGATTCGATCTTTACCGAAAGGTCCCAATGGTCGCTTTTGGTTATTTATTGTTTTTTGGGTTTTTTAGGTTTTTTGTTTTCTTTTTTGTTTTGTTTTTGTTTTAGGGGTTTATTTTCTGTTTGTTTGGGGTTTTTTTGTTGTTTTTTGTTTGTAAATTATTGACACTACTGTGAAGCGGATAGGGAACCATTTTGGGACAATTATAATTATATGCGTCGTCATAAACCACACCCTTATGTCTGTTTAAACTGCTGCGTGTGTTGACAGTGTGCTCACGGTGGTTGTGAACTAAACAAGTGGGCAAAAGAAAGTGAACACCCATTACCGTTCGATGAAATCAAAGCAAACATACAATGTTTTTAAGGTATAGTACATTTAATGAAGCCAGCATTTGGGACAATGTCCCAACAGTGTCTATAAGAACACATCACTGATGAAGAGCACGTGTCATGTCATGGAGTCATGGAATGTCCCAGTCATTTCAAGTGTCAGGTCACGTATACACATCCTTAGTAACTAGTGTCACCACCTCTGGCAGCAATACACGCCCAGGCTCGACGTCTCATGGATGTCGTCAGCCGACGAATAGCGTCATTCGGAATCCTATCATGCAGTGTGGGACCTGGCGTTGCCGTGCTGCAAGAAGTGCTCCCTGCTGTTGCTGGCACAGAAATGGTATTTCCACGGGTGGAAGTATGTCATCTCTGTATCTCTGAGCGTTCAGGTTTCCACGTATTACGACCAGTCGTGTACGTTGATTCCCAAAAATTCCTCCCCACACCACAACGATTCCTCCACAAAGATGCACTCCTTGGTCGCAGTTCGGCGCTAGTCTTTCTTCCCTGCGACGGTATAGTGGCACACGGCCTTCATCATGGAACAGGGTGAATCGTCTTTCGTCTGTAAAAACCACTCGCTGCCAGCGACGCAAGTCCTTGCCCACTGTTACCTACGAAGAAGGGTTCCTTGGTCAATGCCATTCAGCGTCGAGCTCGCTGTGATAAATGCTGTACATGGACGTCGTAGCATGGTACGTCGACTGATGACATGCCCTAAAGCTGTTGCCGCTGGTTCCGTTAACGTTATGACCTGTTTGCGAATATGAAGAGTTCGCAGATCGTGGCCTGTCTTGGGTGCTGTGATTCTGCCTGTAACGCTGGAACAGCCTGACGATGGTACCACGTGTTTAGTTCAGGTCCCTTGCAATATTAATATGGCTGTTTTTGGCGCCCATCTGCCTCATAGTACTTGCATACCTCTGGCCGTCTCTGTCTCTATTGCGCAGTTAGCCCTGACATAATTTCGGTGGTTTTCTGTCATCTGAGATATATGTTCACCGATTCGCTACCTTTTTATACCAGTTCTCGACATGCATTTTGCAAAATCTCCGTGATACACATTTTGCTTTTTTCGAATATTCACAACCTTCTCCATAGCATGTTGCATCTGGGCGCATGATCGAACGTGTGTGGACAAATAATTTTTCTAACTTGAACAACTTTGTTAAAACTTGAAAATAAAAAGGTGTTCACTTTCTTTTGCCCATAAGTTTATTTTACCATTTACTAATGTTGCACATCTACTGTAGTTTTATACAAATCTCAGCGACATATAGTTCCTTGTGGCAACACAGTGGTGGTATATTCACTACCCACAAAAATGTCCTGCTGAGTCCATCATGTTTAGTGAAAGGTGTACATGTACTTACACTTGATGGCATACTGTGGATGAATTTATTTATGAGTGCTTATCAACGTATATACTGGACGCCATTCCGCTTGAACTGAACCACGTTGGTAATGTCAATGCTATGTGTCAGACGTTCACTCTCCGTCAGAGGAGATCCAACGGGTGCTCTGTTGGGAACATGTTTGTCTCTCGATTCGTAAGTCATGCCCGATGTTGTCATACACTATGACACTACCGCCCCCATGCCAATTATGGTTAGTGACTTTAGTTTTACGCCGCACTCAGCAATATCACAGCTATATGGCGTTGGTCTTTAAATAATAGTCAAGACCAGACAATATAGTGATCAACAACATGAACATCGATCTGCGCAACTGGGAACCGATGACATGTGTCAACCGAATCAGCGAGCCTGACCACCCGATCCCGTTAGTCGCCTCTTACTACCAGCATAATCGCCTTTTATGGCAAGCATGGGTTGCCGATCATGGCTGGGAATTCCTAACCTGGCGTTCCACTCCCTGCGGCCTTATCAAGGACGTCATCTGATATCAGTGTGTTTAGTTTTACGCCGCACTCAGCAGTACCTCGGCTATATGGCGGCGGTCTGAACATAAAGGAGTCTGGACCATACAATCCAGTGACTAACAGCGTTGTCATCTATCCAAGCTGCTGGGATACGAGGACATATGTCAATCAAGTCAGGGTGTCTGACCACCATATCCCGTTAGTTTTAGGCAAACCACAGTATAACTATAGGATAGTATAAGCAAGATACAAAAAATATTACACAAAAAATGATAAATGGTTCCGTGACATATCTTATGTTTGTGGAATGAGACGAGACAGCGCTTCCAATGTAACTATATATGTATATGAGACATCACTTCTTATACACCGTTTATACATTTTAGTCACCCTCTGCCATGTGCCGCTGTTGTCTGTTCTTATGTATTCTGCTCAAACATGCAATTTCGAAATCTTTTATTCAAATGTAATATTTTTCCATAAATCTACCATGTACTGGGTGACTGGAGAAATATGTACTAGGACATTGTGGGCATTTGGATCTCTCATTCAGTCACAGCAACGCAACAATATAAGTAGTAAATAATTTCATAACAAGATATTAAAATGACGAACGATAAAATTGATCACATACATAAATCAACTTCTAACAGTAAATACGATACACAATCACGCTGCCAAAATGGTACTCTCCAACTAATAAATTGATGGTGCAATTACAGTAACTGTTAAAAGGAAGATTTTACGTGCGCTTGTTCAGTAGTGTCGCTGGGTGTAATATATTAACTTACCCAATTGTTATCTTCAGATCGACAGAGATGGCAATAACTGGAGTGTCTTCTGCAAACGTTATCCGAGGAATCCCTGATCTCCGTTGTTTTGCTATGGTGATGTAAATAAACCCTAGATACAATTCGTCACCACTCGCCCCTTTCTGTATCCAAGAAGACTCGTCCCCTACGCGAAACTACGACAAACAAATCAGTGGTGCTTTGATAAAAATAATCCCGACTACTTAAATCCTTTATGGTATTATGTTATTGTTTAAAAGTCATGAAAAAATATATATCGCCATATCGAAAGTGCTAGGAAAGCAGCTAACAGAACTGCACCGTCTAATGTGAGTTTTTTTTATAAAAATCATGCGACTGACTGCGAGAGATTCAAATACACGCACGTGTGTTTTTGTCATTTCGGCTATTACTGGTCCAACTGAATGTTTTTCTGACGATCGTGAAGACTTGTTGTGATGATTCTAAGTGCGTTTCCAACAGTCTGAGCACATGCAATTAAAACAGCGCTACGGGTTACAAAACAATAATATTATATCCGTATATAACAAATCAACTTTAATCTTTAACATATGGCATATATTTCACATCTGTGGGAATATTTTATCCTGACTCTTTTGGGTGATTTATTTATTACAGTAACAGCGACCACTCTCAGTCCAACTCTGCGTTACTTTGTCGACAGAGGTGCTGCGCGTCCACGGATCTTGTCTTCCCATAGTGGAAGAAAACAGTGAAGAATATTATTAAATGAAGAAACTTTCGTAGAATACGAGTTATGGATGTGTGTGAAACACAATAATTTATTGTAACCTGTAACTGAGCATGATTGTTGCGCGATCGATGTTCGTTGTTTTTAAGATTTGACGCATATTAGAACGATTCCCGAGTTTTTTTCAGCATTTAATGAAAAACCCAACTCTTCCAGAGCTTGGACTTTGTGTAGTGCCTACCAAAGTAGCTTATTTACAGACGGTGAAGATCCGATTAAGAGGCGATCTTCAGGAACCCATACTGTCGTAAGAGGCGACTGACGGGATCTCGTGGTCAGGATCGCTGACTAGGTTGACACATGTCATCGGTTCCCAAAAGCGCAGATATTGCTGTTGATCACTAGGTTGTCTGGTCCAGACTCGATTATTTACATACCGCCACAATATAACTGGAATATTGCTGGGTGCAATAACTCACTCACTCATTTAGTAGTTTTTGGATATTTTTCGTGCTGTCTGAAAGTGCGCCCCATTGGCAAATTCTGAAGTTTTTTACGATAGTTGCGATTCTACCGCAGAACTTAACTACCATTAATTCTGACAAGTATCGTATTAGTACACCGACCACTACTCTCCAGGCAAACTGCCTTTCCACTAAAACCTGATGGCAATCCTTCAATGTAGGAACAGTCAAGGACAGATATGCTATTGCTGAAGCATCTTTCAACAATATTAGAGATGATGCAATGGACTAGTGGTATTTTCTGGTCATCGTTTTTAGCCTTATCTTCCTGGTATGTTTATGTTTAATTGATATTATGAGACAAAAGTACATGGTTCGCGTTAGAATATTTATCGTCAGTAACCCATGTTTGTCGTATAAGGCGACTAACTGGATCGGGTGGTCAAGCTCGCTGACCTGGATGACACACGTCATCGGTTCCCAAATGCGCAGATCATGCTGTTGTTCACTGGATTGTATGATCCAGACTCGATTATCTGCAGACCGCCGCCATATATCCGGAATATTACTGAGAGCGGCGTAACACTAAACGCACTCACTCACATGTTCCCCGTATCTCTACTGTCTGTTATTGCGTTCCATGTGTACAAACATGAACAGAATCTATGATTTGAACATACCGCCCTTCAGATGCAAACTAAACCTGACATGTAATTATTCGTATCACCCCGTTACCTGTCACATTTCATTATACACGCGTATATAAGTGCACTGCAGTTTGAAAAAAAAATATGGATTTATGGATGTCAGCTCTTTGGATACTTCTGGATAGCAACTTTTCAGAGCGCAAGCTTGCTCCTTCATCAGGTGCCCTTCAAAGATTTGCACTGTATTTTGTTGAAATATTTCCTGTTATAATCTATTGTTAATGGTCAGTGTTGTTTGAACTCACAGTTATGAATTAGAAAACGACACACAAGCTGGCACCCGAGACTCAATGGTTACCATTAGCAACCATTTGTGTTTGGACAGTGAGACAATCATGCAGTTATGTTCCTGCAATGCATTACACAGTAGTTTCCTTCGGGGACTCCATATATCATGTTTCATTACCCAGTTTCACATTTCACCGTCAAACGAATTATCGTTATTTCAAATTAAAACACACATGTAATGCAGGCTAAGAGAAACACGTTTTCTCTGATGAGTGAGTAATATTTAGCAATATTCTAGCTGTATGGTTCGAGTCTGTAAGTAATGCAGGCAACAGCATGAGCATCGATCTCCGCATTTGGGATAAGCTGACATGTGTCAAACAAGCCAGTGAGCCTGACCATCCGATCCCGTCAGTAGCTCTTACGACAAGCATGGGATCCTCTAAGCTACTTTGGTGAGCACTACACAAAGTCCAAGCTTTGGAAGAGTTGGGTGTTTCATGAAACTCATAGAAAACCTTGAAATCGTTCTAAAACGTAAACGCTTTACTCCTCTGAATATACAGAAAGCCCCTTCGACCCAAACTAAATTTCTAGGCTTTTGTTTGATAAACATCTTACCCGATATATAATAAAAACTACTTTTAAAAATTAATAAATATGTGTTCAAAGTATTTAAACTAATTTCGATGCTTGGTTGGGTCTCACCGAGGAACTTCGAAGGAGACCCTAATATTATTATTAATCACACACGCGCGCACGTACACACACCCACACGCACACGCACACGCACACGCACACCACTGAACTCCAGTCATCTCATTACAAGCACTAAGTGACGAAATCCTAACAGACAACAGGTAAACTTGTCATCAACCCAAAACAAAACCCATAATCAAATAACCCATAAATGCTAACATAAGCCCCTTGATAAAGCTATACCACAGGCTACAGGGTTTAAGATATTATTCATGCATTTCACTGTTCCCTCCGCAGTCGAAGCAATATCTATTTTTTCGAAGATCGTGTTTTCATGCTACATGATATTTATTGATCCCTTCTTTGTAAAGCACAAGGTATTCGTTCAAAAATTAATACAAGCCATGATTTTAACAAAGCGCCCTTGCGCAGTTGAACTGGTGAACTGGATATCGGCACTACTTAATTGTCCAATATAATAATTAATTAATGCTCCTTCATCAGCTGCACGCCTACTATAGTCCGTTTGGATCAAAAACGGACCGATAAATTGCAGTCTAGCTCGAAAACTAATAAACATAACATACTCAATCAAACGCCAATCATAATCAGAACATCATACCAACTCTGTGAGTCTTTTGCAGAATATTTTTCTTTTTCCTTAATTCTGCAAAAAACAATCACTGAGTTGGTATGGTGTTTTGATGATGATCAGCGTTTCATTGAGTATTTTATGCTCATTATTTTTCGAGTTACACTGCAACATTCATCGGTTCGTATTTGAGCCAAGCGGGGCAGTGGGGTAGCCTAGTGGTTAAAGCGTTCGCTCGTCACGCCGAAGACCCGGCTTCGATTCCCCACATGGGTACAATGTGTGAGGCCCATTTTGTGATGTCGCTGGAATATTGCTAAAAGCGGCGTAAAGCCAAACTCACTCGCTCACTCACTCACTTTGAGCCAAGCGGACTGTAGCTATGGTGTTGTGGCAATCGATCTATGTGGAGTGATTGATGTATTTTTCTCTAAAGCGATGGACAGGGAATTTCAGTGATGTGTGACCGACTTATCCTTCCTGTGGTTGATGGTCAATATGTATTGACATTGTACATCATTTATACGCACAGTACATATTGATCCCTCGCCCCAACGAACACAGCAACACTTCTCCATCAGGGCAGATACGCATTTGGGAAGAGTCGTGATCAAGAAATTAAATTTTCAAAACATTCCAATGTCACATTGGTACACAATAATGTTTCCCCCGTTTCTTAGTTACATGAGAGTCCCACGCGTGACTGTCCAAAGGATGAAAGTTCAAAAAGTTCATAGGGAACATTTATTCTGAATAAGAAACTAGTAAATTACAAGAAAAATATCCTTGCGGCACACAAGTTCGTACGTTCAAGGCTACCGAGGTATCCCGGACAAACGGATGGTGGCATAACATTACATTACAAGCTGGTTCATGGTAAAACGTGATCAAAGCAGCCGTTACTATATTACACGTTCTCGATCACCCCTGCAGGCAGAAGAGAGAGCTCACAATACTACTGTACTGGGGTATCAGGCACACAATCGCCAGCAAACCCAGCCACTTCCACAAAAGTGTAATCACAAATACAACCTGTGTTACATTTGACCACTTTCAAAATGGCATCGTGTATCCGCAGTTTGTGTTTTGTTTAACGCCACACTTTGTAATATTCCCGCGTTACGACAAGAATTTGTTGCTAAAGATCCCTTCTGATCGAATCTTCACGGATCGGCGGTATAAGAAACTGAGATGGTATCATATTTGTAAAATAGATATAACATCTTGAATATGTTGTAGCTGTTATATAGTAACGTGGCAGTGACTTTGGCGTCTTTGTGGAAACGATTAGGCTCTGGTTGGAGAGGGTGGTCAAGGTTGACCCAGGTGGCATTGTAGTTTGCAGATGGACACTATCCTGCAGCAGCAGACACGTCCTTGTATACATTGACTTGTCTGTGGCCAGTATGTTTAGTGTTTTGTGACAGAGTCTTCAAGGTTTCCCAGGCAACCACATTTCATGTCAAACTCTGAAAAACGATTGGGCCATTAATGATCCAGTCGTATATCGCGTATCGCCACAAGCTACATGGAACGTCTGTCTTGCACATGCACTGGAATGTTGTTTTGGAGTTTGAATCAAACGTGGTGCTGATGTGCTTCAACACCCTTGCTTTTCACTGTTTTTGACAATGTTTCACTTCACTCATACCCAACGGATATTCAGTCAGTTGCTTCACAGTATGTCTTAACATGATGTTTGAAGTTCCCATTAAGCACACAAAAAGCTGCATATACCTTAGAGTACATTACCACGATTAAGTTTACATGCATATATGTGCCTATCAAATTTTAGGGCGTTCCGTTATGTTTTGTTTGTAGTAAAACTTCTAATTATGTCTCTTTCTGAACATTTTTTAAATAAATGAAAAAATACACACTACCAGCAAGAATGTAATTGTAACATTGGTTTTTTTTTCTTGCAGCATCTTATTATTTCAGTTTGTGGACTGCCTTGTCAACCATTGTCATTTTGTCTTTTGCAATTGACCCAAACATTTATCGATTGATACCATCACCATAACGATAACAAAACATTGTCATAATGCACGTCAGCATTGGGGTGGAGAGGGAGGGGAGGGGAGAGATGAGGGCGGGGTGAGAGGAGAGTGAAGGTGCTGATGGTTCATGTAATATATACTGACATCATACATTATTTACACGCACAGTACATATTGATCGGTGACCTACAGCACCACGACAACACTTCTCCGTTAGGACAGACACGCGTTTAGGAAAGTCGTGATCAAGACATTAAATTTTCAAACATGCCACTTTTGCATTGTTACACTTCTTTACCAGTTACACGGGAGTCATGTTCGTGGCTGTTCAAACTAGTAACATAGTACACAAAAAATATCCTTGCAGCACAACACGTCAGTCATCGTGAGCTCAACCCTGCTGAGCTATCCCGGGTTAGTTACAAACGGTTGGTGGCAAGACATTACATTTCAAACTAGCTTATGTCAAAGGGTTGCCCCATTATACCAGGGTCTAAGAGAAAAGGTTGGGGATCACTTTCTTGTAATAGAAAGCCTGTACAAGCAACGCGAACGATGTCAGCGTTATTGTGCCACTTTGAAATCTGATCTAGAAATAACCTCAAGAATAACAAATATTTCTTGTTTCAGAAACACTCACTCACTCAGTCACCCAGTCACTCACTCACTCATATTAATGTTATTTACTGACCGCCAGGCCTGAGGTTATATCACCCGCAATACTTGTTGTTGTAATTTAACTCATGTTACCGACCACCGTGATATACCTGATGCCACTGACCACCATAATATATCTGATGTTACTGATAAATCTGACGTAATGACCACTGTGATATACCCAGTGTTACTGATCACCGCGATATACCTGATGTTACTGACTAGCGCACAATAATTAATGTTACTGACAACCGTGGTATATCCGATGTTATTGGCCACCGTGATGTACCTGATATTACTGACCATCGTGATCTCTTGATGATGCTGACCACCGCGATATAATTGATGCTACTGACCACCGTGATATAACTCATGTTACTGACCACCGTGATATAACTCATGTTACTGACCACCGTGATATACCTGATGCTACTGACCACCATAATATATCTGATGCTACTGACCACCATGATATACCTGATGCTTCTGGCCACCATAATATATCTGATGTTACTGGCCACCGTGATATACCTGATGCTACTGACCACCATGATATACCTGGTGCTACTGACCACCATGATATACCTGATGCTACTGGCCACCATAATATATCTGATGTTACTGGCCACCGTGGTATATCTGACCTACTGGCCATTGTGATATACCTGTTGTGATACATCTGATGTATATGATGTTTCTCACCACCGTGATATATCTGATGCTACTGACCACCATGATATACCCGATGTTACTGACCACTGTGATGTACCTGATGTTAGTGACCACCGTGATATACTTGACTTTGCTGACCACCGAGATATAATTGATGTTACTGGCCACCATGATATACATGATGTTACTGACCACTTGATGAAAGACTCGCGCGATGTTAACCGTAGTTGATAACTCTGAATGAGTAATTACGAAGGATTGGAACATATTATTCGGGTGTCACGCAAAAACATTTACCTTCTGTTTCTTACAGCTTATGTGATATACATACATATCTGCCCACAAAGAAACGAAACCAGCACTGCCAGTAATCGATCGAGTCGACTTCTCACGCAGTCGACCGTGTTTAACAACAAGCAGTAGCGTGCTAACTAAGAGCCTACCGCACCCCTATAACCCTCTGTCCTCTCCATGATCTGTCATTTGAAGCCTTTTTAGGACAAATTAACACAGTGCAAAGTCCTATTGCCATCAGTATCTAACCGCGTGGACTGTTCTGGGTATCGTTTAAAACATTAGTAATTATAAATTACAGCTCAGCTTCAACTTTAGAACCTTTCAACGCATAAAACAAGTAATGTTGCAATTACCACGATAATTCCGCTGTGTCAGCTGGCGTGTTTAAGAATAAAGAAATGGTTAGTGATCAACCGTCGAAACACTCCTCAGGTGAAAATCCACGCGACCTCGGTTATCACTGTAAAGAAATTTCGAAAACTTACTCCTATATGTTGAATTTACCCTTCAATCTTCGAAGGTGGTTAACGAAAATATTAACTAAAAATTATAGACTCCTAACAGAATCTGGTCGTTGTCAAACTATTCCTGTTGACACACGACTCTGTCCTTTATGTAATGTAAATGTTGTCTGTGATGAGTATTATTTTATGTTTGTCTGCTCTTTTCTGAATAACGATCATTAAGTGTCTGTTCCAAACTATTTCTGAAGTATCCAAGCATTGAGACGTTCCCGAAACCAGTAATGATGTTCCTTCATTATGTAAGATTTGAAAATTTGTAAAACAAATGGTCTACACCTCTTTCTACCGTTTCAAGAAATGTACATGTAAACAGAGATATAATAGCAACACGGCCACTCTGTCACTTTGTGTGTCTTTTGTAAATACACATTTGGTCTTGTTCCGTTCTTTTCTTTCCACAGAAAGCCGAAAACGTGTTTTATCCACCAGGGAATTGTGTTGCAGTGTGAGTATATCAAACGCTTTGTTCACGGACTAAACAATGCCATATGATGTGGCACCACGTACTAAATCACTTACAACTGATATAGATTTGGCCAGACAATCTACTGTTGTACAGCGCATTAAGGCAAAAACAAACACATATGATCGATGATAAAGTCCGTCACACAGCAACGACCTCATTTCGCATACAGGTCAACAGAATGTTGAACACGCGTTAGAAATATAATTTAACACTGTTAAATCGGACGCCTAGCATAATGTCTTTCTTAAATGTCATTAGATTAGATGTATACATACATCATGTAGATGTCAGGTGTGTATTTTTGGTTGTTTGATGAAACATTAGTTTTATGAGATAATGAAACGGAAAGAACTCCTCGTTTTCTTCTTTCACAGACAGAAATATATTGCTGACAGAGCTCTTTGATTCTGAAAACCCTATACAACCTATGAACCGGACATCCTTTATGTTACGTGGTTCCTACACGTGGTTCTGAAACATGCATATATCGGAATTTAGTTCAATGACATATATATTGACATGATTCCATGTTTCATTTTTCACAATGTGTTGCTGATACACTACACACTTATCTTACACAAAAATAGCATGAATCTTCTATGTCATATATTTAGCTGACACCTGAGTGCTTTCCAGTTTCCAAAATTCGATAAGTCGGTCAGATTTATAAATGAACAACGAACCACATACCCACGTGCTCCACGTGGAGCAATAAGAAGAAAGTGTGACGAGAACATGGTACCTGATGACCCTCAAGTCATGCGTGTGAATGATACCAACTGGAACACCCTAATAACTAGAATCTGAATAATCGCGATAATAGCATGGCAGGCTTTGAATGTTTCATAAGGCATACTGCGAACTAAGTCCTACTTCACACATAAGGGTGCTGTCTAAATGCCTTAAATGCCTAAATTGATAAAATATCGTTTTTTTCTATATATTTCATTTGTAAACATTGTACAAAATACCGTATGGGCATCGATGTGGAGCTTCAAATATGAGTTCAGGTAGAATGTTGCAATCTAGTTTTCTACTTGAATGAAGACGTGATAAGACGTGTGTCGGATTTTTCCACTGCACGGGTAAATGTCAAACCACTGGGTAAATACACCAGAACGACAAAGGGGATAATAAAAATTCTCAGTCATATCCACACGGTACTATTACGAAAGTGCCGACATATGCGAAGAAAAACGAAGAAACAACTCATTTCCTTTGATACATGCCTACGTGTCAAGGGGGTGGAATGACTTAAACAGAGTGAGGAAGTGAGGGAGTTAATATTTAACGTCTCATCGGAAATATTTCAGTCATATCGTGACGAAAATATGTTTGATATTGAAATAAAATATGTATACATTATAAAAACAGGACAGTAAAACAACTAGAATATCACAATTAAACCTAGTGTGAAAAGTTAAAACTAATATCACTATTTGGACAATACAATATAAAATACGGACTGTAGATCGCCAACAACTGAAGATAGATCAACATACTAGGTACCATGGGGACTTACAGTACCTTTGCAACCTGCATGGGCCCTACCTGGATTTACACCATCCTTTCACGCATTGGCGATTACACTGAAATTTAGCCATTATTAAAAACAACAAGTTTACTACGATTACACGTTTGGCCCTTCTAAGTTTACATGTAGTGTTTTGGGACTTACGTACCCTCTCTGGAGGGCAATAATTTTACAATACTTCAACCGCCGTTGAGGGTACAGCCACTTCCAATCTTAGTTATTAATCTAGACTACCAATAGTAGAAAATATATATATTTATAACTCATTTAACAAATCTTATTCTTTTAAGAATGCAATAATTAAATGAGAACATACATGACTTAAAAAGAGAGTAATATACTGTTTCTTTTCTGATAATGATCCTTGTTCAAACTCACTTGACCAATAGGATGTCTTCCACTATTTCTTCATGTGTCCTAAATATAACATGATATGAATCATATTTCTATGTGAAACATTATCCTTGCGGGTTGTGTTAAATGGTAATAGGTCAGTACAGTCATTACGCCCAATGGATGTTTATCCATGTTTCAGCACCCTTGTTTTTTACGGTTTTCACCGTGTTTCATTTCACTCAAACACACTGAATATTGCATAATTTACTTCACTGTATGTTCCAACATGCCACTAAGCAAACAGAAAAATCCTTTTACCTTAATTAGAGTATAAATATGATCGCCACATTTACGTTTATGTGTGATTATTGGATTTTAGGGTGTTCCCATACTTTTTGTTTGTGGTATACATAGCAAAGCGGACATTACTTCACGGAGTTCTTCATGGAGTTCTTCACGTGTTTCACGTGTCCTATGGACACATGATGGATTTTTACATTTGTTTGGTTTTGATAAAACAGACAACTTGAATATATGTATCAAGTTCAAATTCTAGTGTTACCTCCATGAACAGTTGCAAGGGTTCAGCATGTATTGCTTTATAGCTTTTAAAATTAGAGTGATATTGAATTTTCTGAATCATATTGATACTAATGGTATTGTTTCATGTTTATGCTTATATTTGCGGACTCCATGTCAAATTATAATCTCAGTAACAGGGAGACGCCTATGTAAATTTGGTATTACTGATCATGTTGTTTCTTTTCAAGTAACTAAGTTGTGGTATTCCTAAAGTTCAAACAAGTGAAATATTGATACAGTTGTTGTTTGGACTGATTATGGTGTATGTTTTATATAAACACATTTGGAATGAAACATTTATATTCCGTGTAAATTATTCATCAGACATGAATGTTTTCACTCTACAGTATCTGATTATAAAAGCTCGAGGTAAGCGAAGTTTATTGTGCTTCAACAGAATACATATTCCTCTTTAATACGACAAATATTTAACTGGCTTATCATGATAAGAAGAGATTAAATATATAGAATAATTCTCACCCCCGTAACAGAAGATTACGAAGGCATATTTGGACGTGGCATATCTCGAAAACCATAAATATCTTGTGAGTGATATCTTTGTTTTAAATAGGTTGGATGTATGTTTTCAAAAAAGAAATCATTAGGTCATTTTAGTAATTATTATAGTAGATATTTGGTTTTGGTGTATGTGTAACCACAACTGAGTCACTTATGCTGGAATCATATCAGACGAATGTGGATATTTCACATATTCATTATCGCATCAAAACAATTGATTCATAGATTTCTAGTTTCTATCATGTTTTAGTGAGCCCAGACATTGTTGGGTTTTTTCCATGAACTGCTAAATATTTTTGTTTGTCGCTTGCCTTAGCAACCATTGTCCTATATACCCGAGAGGTCAGATAGATAAAACGTTACACTGTATGGCGAAAGAAGGGATTGCGAAATATTTGAAGCTATTGCAAAACGTCCTGGGCCGTACAACATCAACGAATCGTGATACTTTACGTGTATATCGATTTCTGGCGCTGTGTTGTGGTGTTTCAGAATTTCTGAATCAGACAGGGAGTGAAACGTAATGTACATAAATTAGTTACCATCAGTAAATATGCCCTATATATGTCAGTCATATTTTCAGTCGAGCAAAACCTAGAGAGCGCCAAATTAATACACATTTCATCACGTAGGTCGAAACGATTTGAACAATTGCTATTGACTTAAAGGTCATTTGATGCTTTTATCATGTATAGCTATAAATAAATGCTTATGATCAATACATTTCTATACCAAACTGACTTTGATGGAACATATCCTATTTTGCTCTGTTTGGAACCGAACATGTTTTGCATAGTACTTTAGGAACTGAGGCAAATTCTATGTTTAGTGTATTCTTGAAAAAAATCATTTTTCCACACATTCCTCCCGCCTTTACACGGATCTTCCAATGATCAACGTGCCTAATCATTTATTAATAATATCTTCAATGCAGATGTCCATTTCATTTATTTATTTATTTATTTATTTATTTATTTATTTATTTATTTATTTATTTATTTATTTATTCACCTCAGTCTTTACAAGCTGGTCGGTCTTGGATTTGATTTGTTGTGCTATATTTTCTATACCATTCTGTTTAGAGTTTAACATGTTATATCAGGGATTACACTTTCTGATAAGTGTAAATTCACACGTGTTTATATCCCTCTGACAAGTGTAAATTGCACTTTACACTTATCAGAGGGGTACACAAAGTACGCAGTCTAGACTACCAGTTGTCCGACTTCCATTTTTGTGGAAGTCGTAATGGCTGAGCGGGTTGGGCAGCTGATTTTATGTGCTGTGCCTCACTCTGAGGGTGCGGATTTGAATCCCGGCTGACACTCGACCGATGATGTACTTTTGCTAAGAAAGTGTGATCCCAAATATAACATATGTTACATTTGACCACTTTCTAAATGGAATTGTGTAATCATACCTGTTTAGAATTGATGTTTAGCAACTCTTGCTTGTAATAGGCGGCAAGGATTGTCTGGTGAAGACTTTATTATATACAGCACGCCGTCATACAGCTGGAATAGAGCTCTGCGAGTCGTTAAACAACTAGCAAACAAAACTCTTCTGATAACAAACAAAGCAACAGGTTCACATCTTTTCTATAACTCTAACAGCAGTGGTTCATTTATAATTATTTATTTTATAACATCTTATATGTATTATTAAACTGTCTGTCTGACAAGTTCGTATTTATTCTAACTGTATACTGGAACCATGCTTGTCCCTTAAGAGGTATACACGTCAAACATACATGTTAATTATATCCCCGATATGAACTATTTGTTGAAATAAATGAACTTTTCACAAACATACACGGAACCATCCACAATATTACTGAAACATGATTCTTTTCCTTTGAGCATCTTATTATTTATGTTTGTGGATTGCCTTGCCAACCATTGTCTTTTTTGTCTTTTGTAATTGTCTCAAACATTTATCGATTTATACTATCACCATAGCGATAACCCAACATTGTCATAATGCAGGTCAGCATTGGGAATGGAGAGGGGAGGGGGATACAGGAAGGCGGAGAGTGAAGGGGAGTGAGGGGTGGTGGGTGGGGTGGGGCGATGGGTTGGTGGGAGGGGGGAGGTATGATGATTCTCTTCAGTGGATGTTCTGACAGGGATGAAACGAGTTTTGTTTTATGGATTGTCAGCATCGCCATGACAACACGTACACATGTTTAAGACCGATTGCGAGAGTCCTTGCAAAACACAGCATCCATCATTTTAGCTAACTTTCAGTCAGTCACTAGAACGCTCTCAGCAAACAAGCAGTCTGCCACCATGAAAATTACGATAGCAATCCTCTTGATGGGTAAGTACGACAATTATACAGCTATAGAAATTGTTCATGCTACTAATTTTACATTAACCATGATCTGAGTTTATAATACCGATTTTTCTTATTAGAGGAATTTCATATGGTGCTCAACGTGAAACGATTATCGATGTTTTCCTTTCTTACTCAGTGTGCGTGTTGCACCTGATAGAGGAGGGACGTTGTTATAAATATGCAATCCGTTTGTTCTTGGTTTGAGGAGAAGTATATGTTGTTCATACGATGCTTAAATAGTTTAATACACATGAACAAAATGTTTCCTTCTTTAGAAAAAAGTACAGAACATAACACCAGCTCTGAGATCTTGCTGTCACTGTTATACATGCTCTGCTTTAGTCAAACGTCAGCAGTCAAAGCCAGACGCTTCTCATTTGAAGATTATATCTTAGTGGTACAGCATTTTTTCATTCTTCCATCCTTGTTCAAGTTATGTTCCTCTTATGTTATGTTTTTTTTTAAATATTATACGTGATTTTAATCGTCCATCTTCAGTCAAACAAACATATGGAATAGTGTTAAAGGGGCACGTCATCAGCGTGAACTGGGCTTTTGTCTCTTAAGCGATGATCCACCTTAATGAACAGTGAAACCCGCATTTCCGATCTATTCCTCTAATTAAACCCGCCAGGAATAACATGTTACCAAATGTGAGGATGAGGAGTGATGATTCACAGTTGAGACCGAAATTCATTACAGTAAATGTCAAATGGAGACTTGCTTTTGCTTCAGGTACCCTGATTGGGTCTGTGGCCGCATGTAACATTGCTTCATGCACCCTGACGGGTACGCTGACGGGGACAGCCGGATGCACGTAAGTAATGTACCTAGATTTTATAAGTGGCCCTAGCCTAGGTGTTTTGATGCTAGAGACAGATCGACAGCACTTACATTGGGAACCCTTGATTCGCCATAATCTGGAATGTAGTTGCAATCTGACTGAAACAACAATCATTTTTCGACATGATTTCAACAGCTAATGACATTCTTTCAAACAACCTTGTTGATAAATAACCGACGTAATTCAATCTGAAATCATAAGGCGATGCTTTATCAATTATAACGAATTTTACCCTGTATGTAGCAATAGTCTAATACTATTGTAGTAGGGTGTATCGATTAAACGCCCGTAACATGCTCCACTACCGCCCAACGTGGTCGAGTTGGATCATGGATGAGTATGTGGTTATGAAATGTGCATTTGGTTAACCCATCATAAAAGTGACTCAGATCCCGTTCCTTGAATTGCGATCAACGGTGTACATGGATTGGCCAATTTGGAAGTTATGTCGCAATTATCATTCGCAAAATTACCCAACTCTGACCTTACACCTTATTCTACGCTGCTATATCTGCATGAAGTACTGAAATATTATTTTCCGGAGATTTACGTTTTAGGGTCAGATTCTCTAAAGAAGTAGGGATATCCAAATCGTTTACAACGCCTTTTTGACACTCAGTTCGTTTGTGCAAATTGAAATCTTAACAAAACTATAACGACACCTCAGCAGCAATACCGCTAGAGGCCAAGTGTGTTACGTTTTGTATCATCTGCATACAGGAACTACCAGACCTATATCAACTGTCTGAACACCCAGAAGAACAGCTGTACCAGCAGTGCTACGGATATGGTTGCTAAGCCAATCATTGAAGCTGCCATCACCTCCAACACAGCTTTAAGAGCAGCTTTGAGTTGCAGTAAGTGCCGATGAAATGGAAACATTACAACTGGATTATTTTTAAAGGGAGAGCAAATTATGTTTCCTATCTGAAGCTAGGTGTCCGTTAGCTGTTATATTTCCATATGCCACATTCTTGAACTTTAGCTTTATCTGGACACTTCCCCTGTAACAATACGTAAAGTATCTATCCACTAAAGGTCAGTGAAATAATCTCTTTTTGTGATTACATTCGAATTCAGCTCGTAATATTGATGCCTGATTAAGAATGCAGAAGCACTGTCTCAAAGGCCAAATAGCCTCACATCAATTCTAATGAAATGTTCCGTTATTGTACGTATTTACAGAAATAGATATATGATATGTCAAGACTAAGTATCAAAGATGCAGAGTATGAAGTTTCCATGAAAACAGTTATTTGACTGCAACAAAGTGCCTTTCGTATTCGTCAGATATCCATACCACACCAATGACCCTGCCTTTCGAGATGCCATTATCACCTGAGATGCGATAATCCTTCCAAATGCCCTTGTCACCTGAGAGAGCCTTGGCCACCAAAGGGCCCTTACATGAATTGCCACTTGTAATGTGAAATGTCCGTGTCCAGTTATACCTTATTATCCTGATCTAATCTTATTGCTGTTGTGCCGCTCGAATTGACTTTGTTACGCGAGTGTACAACGATTCTAGCAAAATGTTTTTCTTTCTTTTCCAGGTGGCGCTAGCCTCGCAAGCATCTCCGGCATGGCTCTCATCCTGTCCGTGGTGGTAGCACTGTTGAAAACTCACTTTTAATCCGAAAGGCTGTTCTAAGAACAACTCAGGGCCTATTTTCCTCAGTGTTTTATTGCCTTGATTCGTAAAACTTTTTCTTACGTTTTGGTACACTAATATGATCGAAGAATTTAGATTTGTAGATGTATGAATGTGCACAGGAAAATATTGGGCAAAATTTGTTTCTTAGGTGATCGTTTTTCTTGTCAACAGTGGTTTTCGTTGTATGTTAGGCTGCATAAAATATTCGATGCATACCATTTTCTTCGTCCATGTGTTCGCCAAGTTGGTATACGAGATTTGATTGCTGGCATGTAGGTCATTAATAACACCCAGATGGGGTGCTGACTGCTTAAACATTTGTGGGCGTAAAGCCAAACTCGAGAAACTTGTTCTGTCGTTGTCTTTTTTCTGATAAAAATGACTATTTTACCAATTCACTCTGTTTTGTTGTGTTTGGTAGTTTGTTTAAAGGGTCAACCGTCAATCTAATTTAGGTTGTTTGAGTCTGTACCGTTGCATGAAAGGCATTGCCACGCCCTTAAACTTGATTTTCATGCAATCAACAACTTTCAGTTTGGCGCTCACTTACGTAAGGGTTCGTAAGAGCTGATACAGACAGAACTGATGACCTTTTGAAAGACTACTGGAATCGACATCAGTACCCAATTACCGGCGAGGTCTACCGTTCAAGTTAGTTTCTTGCGCTTCGGTGTTGTTCCTGACGGAAACAAGTAGCTCTGCAAATGTTGTCTTTCTAGACAAATGCCTGTCTGTGGAATGTACATATTTTCATCTTGCACAGAATAGGTACCGGGTAGTCTGACATGGTGATATTACTATTAACTATCACATCATAAGAATGAAAACCGAGTTCATCTGTTCACAGGGGAAATAATGTCAGAGCTTTGAGCATGCACCTTTATTGTGAAACGAAGCGAAGCACATGCATTATTAATGGCACTTCATCACATTAGGTCTCTATAACAAAATCATCTCTTTCTTTGGTATTTCTATGGGTATGGCAATGCAAAGACGACACGTGTCTCGAACTGAAACGCGTAATCCATTCCAACACCCTTGTCAATACCAGGATTGATGAGTAAACTCGATATACACATGATGAAACTTGTTGGTCTGTGTATGGGAGTCTGTGAAGTCAAACACGAGAATGCCCTTCCCTTTGAGTCAAGGTTCAAGAGAGTGAGTCAAAGTGCGCGTCCTCCCTCACAAACATATTGTCACCATTGCCATTCCTCCCGTGGTTTCGTATGTAGGAGTCAAAGGCACTTCCCAGAATCTGAACACAATAGGCTTGAAATCGTCTTCGTACGGGGATGTAGGCTGTGTTTTCAGGCCCAATTTTCGGTGGAGTCTTCAATATAAACATCGAATCTCGATAAGTGGGAATTCCAAGCCGAGATGAGAAGGCGTCACTGGCATCCGGCGCAAAGCGTCGCCGAATTATTTACACTGTCAGTAACTCGTCCTCCGATGAAGAACATTAAGCTCAACTATTTGAGACATACAATTCCCTGTTGTTCACATTCATCTTTGCTGTTGAGTTTGCCAATCCTGATTAAATGCTCCCTATAATCTTCTTCTTTGTGAACACTTCTCAACATGAAGTCTAGCCCGACAGTGATGGCCGACTGACGTTCAGGCAAGATTTACGTCACGTAGTCAAGTTCAAAATATTTACACTTCACAAGTGTTTGGATGAATTACATTATTGCTTTTGAAAACAAATCCTCAACTGAAAAGAATTAAATTTTGATTGCGACTTGATTCTGTCTTAATTTGTTTATTTTCTTGTGATTAGGCGCCGTACAGGAAATACATTGCCTCTTCGCAGCGTACGTTTTCCTGGAGTGAAGCGGTTGACATTCCAATCACCAATATGGTGTATTAATCTGCGTTACATGGTTCTATATAGGAAAGCAAAATATTGCTTTATGTTATCGATATTTTCAATTTTTAGAACGTGGGTAACAAATAGGATACAAAACTCGTTCCCCTTTCATATCAAGTTTATGTCCCGAGCTTTAGCGAGTGACAAACCAAAATTATTTCACTCGGGACATAAACTTGATATGAAAGGGGAAGCTCGTTTAATGTCCTATAATTACATAGTTCACCTGGGCTCCTACGTATGACTTCTGCATGGGACGTGCTATCTTATGTTACGTGGTTAATATTTCCTACGAAGGTTATACTATCTCCTGTGTAGGCCTTACTATCTCCTACGTAGTACTTAGTATTTCCTACGTAAGTTACAGTATCTCCTATGTAGGGCACAGTGTCTCCTAGTTAGTACTTATATTTCCAAAGTAGGTCATAGTATCTCCTACGTATTAGACTTAATTATTTTCTATGTACTGCTTAGTATCTAATACGTAGGATTTAATATCTCCTTCGTAGTACTTAATATCTCCCACGTAGGACTTAATACCTCCTTAGTGGTACTCAAGGATTCCTACGTAGATAATAGGTAATAATATCTCCGTAGTACTTAATATCTGCCACGTAGTGCTTAATACCTCCTTAGTGGTACTCAAGGATTCCTACGTAGATAATAGGTAATAATATCTCCGTAGTACTTAATATCTGCCACGTAGTACTTAATAGCTCCTTAGTGGTACTCAAGGATTCCTACGTAGATAATAGGGAATAATATCTCCGTAGTACTTAATATCTGCTACGTATGACTTAGTGTCCCCTACGTTGGACATATTGTCTCCTACGCAATACTTACTATCACCTAAGTAGGACTTAGTATCACCCACGTAGTACTTAATGTTTCCCACGTAAGTCATAGTATCCCAATGTCGGACTTAATATCTAATACGTAGCTCTTAGTATTTCCCACATAGGTCATCTTCTACGTAGGAAATAATATCGCCTACGTAGGACTTAGTATCTCCTGTAGGAGATGATCGATGTATGTTAATACACATTAATCTGAAATGGTCGACTTAAATCCCCAAATAATCTCCTGATTCACTCTATCTGTCACTGTTAGAGTCTAGGGTCATGTGTTTCGTTCACTGTTAGAGTCTACACTATACTATTATGCCTTGCACATGAGCCATTATCTGCGTCCACAGACGATACTCATACAAACAAACAATCACCTGTAGTGATAGTCTTTTGCCTTTTTGAATTTCGTATTGTTTTACGCCACATTCAACACTTTTACATTTCTGCACTTCAAGCCACCTTGTAAACAATCACAAAATAAAACAAACCGAAAGCGGGCTTTCGAACCCGCATAGAACCATCTGAAGACAAGCAAAAACTTGAGGAGAACGTGTTATAACCAGAACGTCATATCAGAGCTCTAGCCTCCCCACCCCGTCTGTGTGTGTGTGAGAGAGAGAGAGAGAGAAAGAGAGAGAGAGAGAGAAAGTATGTGAGTGTGGGAGAGAGAGAGAAAGTATGTGAGTGTGGGAGAGAGAGAGAGAAAGAGAGAGAGAAAGTATGTGAGTGTGGGAGAGAGAGAGAGAGAGAAAGTATGTGAGTGTGTGAGAGAGAGAGAGAGAAAGTATGTGAGTGTGGGAGAGAGAGAGAGAGAGAGAAATGTATGTGAATACCCAAAACTCCTTAACTGCAGTTAGATCAAGGACCACGTCACGATAACGCCCAATAACACTGTATAGTAACATTGCGTTAGTGTCATGGATATTCACTGACTCGCATGTCTACTATCTAACGTCCTGCATAACCTAACATTTCTCAACTTACTAGTCATACTTCATATTCTGCACCTTAGAAAGGATATGTTAAATACTACGTAGGAGATAGTAAACCCTACGTTGGAGATAGTGACACCCAAAAATATTTTCACAGTGGCCTGCTGCTCTTCCGAACGAATCGGTGTGACCGTTGAACATTCACGTGCCTTTGTATTTGATAGTGGCAGGTGCGACAGTTAATCAGGAAATGCAAACAACTGATGTCATCACTTGTATACAATGATCCCTTAAAATGTGTTCATGCCATGGATAGAATTGCACAATAAACTCTATCTCGCAGGACGAATTGTGTAATCAAGCAACACACTTTTCATACTGTTTTATTGCGTAACTGTAGACTCATTGTGCAACTATAATGCCCCGGTTTGGTTTCAAACGTACTGACGAGTAACCAAATATGATTGAATATACAGCCATACATGTGAGAGAAATCCAGGCAGTTGTTCACACATAGAGCACGTGAACACATAGGAAGTGAATTACGATTTAGGCTTAAGACTTTGAACAATAAGAAACTTTGTGCGTTCTCCTAAACAGAATTGTAAATCCTGTGTATGAATAGTCAGTTAACCGACCCTTTGCCCCGAAAAAAGACCAATATATATAAACATATCTAAATATAATCTGAATAATACAGGCACCTGAATGATTGTTTTTAAAGCCACACGAATGGGATCAGTACTACCGAGATACGTCGGCGTGGGTAAGGGTAGGTTGGACATTAAGATATTTTCACTCCTGAGTAAATTATATTCAGCTTCTAATATCAAATGCATGTAGGCCATCAAAGACATTTCCTCAGTCATAAGTAACCGCTATCAACAGCATTGTCCATTTATTGCTTGTGATTCGGACTGTATTTTCTGCAAGTAAATTTTGAATCACTCCTGATTCCTGGTGTTCTAAGAGTTAAGAGTGTCCACACTGCCCAACACCAAATAAAACAGCTCATTGGCGGTTTCATTGTCCAGTTCCGAAAAAATGATTTTGCTGATGAAATTGTGTAACCTCGCAACGTTTCAACCTGTGGTAATTAAGGTCTCTCCTCTTCACGAAATTCTCGTCAGTGTGAGTGAAATTGACATTTGATATGTAAGTGAGCTTGATAACACAGATACAAAACACAAATATGAGTCTTAATTTACTAAATTAAACACATGCTGAGTCTCTTTTAATTTTCTGTTGGCTTCAATCCAGAGCGCAGGATCTCCTTCCTCGGTTTACACAAATATTTACGGATTTGAGTACTGTGCGATAAACAAACAATATCAAAATGCAGGTCAGCATTGCGACGGAAGGGGAGGGGGTGCGCGGAGGGAGTATGAGATAGGGGGTGTGTGTACGACGGCTGGCTTAGTCCTGAAAGGGATCAAATGAACTTTGTTTGATGGGTGAATTTCACAATTGCGACATCGCCATGACGACAAATACACGGGTATAAGACTCAAAACGAGAGTGCTTGCGAAACACTTCACCTATCTTCACCGCTAACCGTCGGCCAGTCACTAGGAGGACCGTAGCAAACAGTCAGCCTGCGACCATGAAATTTATGATCGCAATCCTTTTGCTAGGTAAGTTATCTCAACGTATACAGGTGTAAAATGTGTTCATGCTGTTTTTACGTGGTAACAATGAATTATAATATAATATAATATAATATAATATAATATAATATAATATAATATAATAATATAATATAATATAATATAATGCTTAATCTATGTATAATATTTATTTGCCCTTCTGACTCTGTGTGTACAATTTCCGGACTCCCAACTAAAACCGCTATGATTAACATATTGCCAAATGTGCGGGCAAGAAGTAATGGTTCTCAACGGGGACGAAATAGTAAATCACTAAAAAAATTTTTTAAAAAAAGTAAGGGAACTTCATTTTTAAGTTACCATTTGAAAAACTGGGAGATATAGCGGAGTCGTTGTTGACATGATAATAATGACTGTTTTGAGTGTGCATCACCACTTGCCCTTCCTCATGGCCATAGTCATATAGTGTAAAGAAATCACTCTGGAAAGATGCTTGGTGTGTGAGGTAAAATTTCCACGTGTACGATTTTCATCTTCGAACCCAAAACATTTTTCGAATCCATTTTTGAACAAACACAAACAACAGTGTGATGCAAGGTGATGGTCAAAATTATTGGTCCACAGTGATTTATCGACCTTCTTGAAAACCGTCATAATGAAGAATAACACCCCATGCAGGTGTATGTGGCTGCTGTCCGGTGCATGTGCACCCCTGGCGGTGCGCCCATAACATGTCTGTCTTTGAAAACTTTTTCAACGCTTATATTTCCTGCATAAACTGGAAGTGCGTGTTCCCTACTTTTTTAAGAAGAGTACATTACAGTGACTACCAAATAAAAAAATCCTGTTGTTTCAGGTGCCCTGCTTGGATCAGAGGCCACCTGTAATCTTGGTTCATGCTCCCTGACGGGTACGCTGACGGGAGTAGACGGATGCACGTACGTAACCACATACTCAGATTTGATATCGAGGCATGCCATAGAGGCTTTCATCATAGAGATAGATTTCATCATAGAGATAGATCGACAGAAGCTGTGTTGTGTATAGACTTTGGTTTATTCGATTCGCCACAACTGCAGCTTCGATCAGATTGCTAAAACAAACATCCCGATTTGGTGGAGGTGCAAACAACCTGTTCACCAGGCTGAAATTGTCTCTCGGAAGAAATGACTCCATATAATGTACACGTGGATTATTCAAAATTAGCTTCTTTGCATTTTGGCAATTCCAAATGACCAGTCAACATAACCGTGCCAAATTAGAAGCCAGGTGACCATGTAGGAAATCCAAAATAATTGTCCCGCTTTACTTCATGATTAATGCAGAAATTGATATAAATCGATCTAAATTTTATATAAATCTCTAATTTAAACATAGTCTGTGTTTCATTGATCGTCATTATCCCATTCGTTTGTGCAAATTGAAATTATAACAAGACTTAAACGAGCCATTATCAGCAATACCCCTGGACCCCCAGTGTGTGACGTCTTGTCTTATCTGCATGCAGGAACTACCAGGACTATATCAACTGTCTGACTACCCAGTCCGGTACCTGTACCAGCAGTCTAATAGACGAAGCTTCTAAGCGAGTCATCGACAGTGCCATTTCCACCAATACAGTTTTAAGAGCAGCTTTAGGTTGCAGTAAGTACCGAGGAAAATGGATTTTTTGTTTAAGAGGAGAAAAATATATGTCTTACCAAAATCTTGGCATTTGGTTAAATTTCCAGATCACCACCATAAGCATCACTTTTGGTGATTATATTCGAAATATACTAACGATCATGATATCCGACTATTGATCCATAATTAATTAATTATTCCATGACACCGCAGCCTCAGAGTAGATCGAAATCAGTTCACTAATGATTGGCTCTGTTAATGTTAGTATTCATCTACACATATACAGTATGTGACAAGATCTAATGGCGAAGTGGCAATGTTATGTAGTTTTCGCCAAAGGTCAGGTATGATCGATGACTTCGGTGACCCGCTCACATTGTTGAAGATGTTTGCAATCACTTGCTATCTGACATATGTAAACATAGCTGGAATAGAGCCTAGAGCAGTCACTGTGTTATTCGATTTGTTTATTCACAACGAAATAATGTAAATACAAAACAAGAATACATTATATATATTGAATAATGCGTTGCTGGCAGAGCTACGGCGTTATCACCAAAGCGTCCTTCCCATATGTGATGTCCTTATCATTACAAATGTCCTTCATCACCGAAGATGACATTTTCCTCCGATTCGCCCTTATTATCCATGATGTCCTTGCCCAGTGATAACCCTAAGTCACCTAGGATGTTCTTACCCCGTGATGACCCCTAGTCACCTAAGATGCCCCTGCCTTGTGATAACCCCTATTCACCTAAGGACCTAAGATGTTCCTGCCCTGTGAAAACACCTATTCACCTAAGATGTTTTTGCACTGTGATAACCCCTATTTACCTAAGGAACTAAAACGTCCCAGTCCTGTGATAACCCTATTCATCTAAGATGTCTTGCCCTGTGATGACCCCAAATCACCTTAGACGTCCTCGTGATGTGATAACCTGTAATCACGTAAGATGCCTTTGCCCTGTGACAACCCCTATTCACCTAAGGACCTAAGATGTCCTTGTCCTGTGACAACCACTAATCACGTAAGATGTCCTTGTCCTGTGATAACCACTAATCACCTAAGATGTCGTAGTGCGGTGATAACCTGTAATAACTTAAGATGTCCCTGTCCTGTGATTACCTGTAATCATCTAAGATGTCCTTGCCCTTTGATAACCCCTAATCACCTAAGATGTCCTTGCTCTCTGATAACCCCTAATCATCGAAAGTGTCCTAGTCCTGTAATCACCTAAGATTTCCTTGTCCTGTGATAACATGTAATCACCTAAGATATCCTTTGTCCGGTCATAACCCCGATTCACCTTTGATACCGTTGTCCTTTTCCGAGATGCCCTTCTGACCTGAGACGTCCTTGTTCTCTGAGATACACTTGAATCACAGATGCCCCCGTCCCGACAGACGTGATAGATTCTTGTTTAGTGATGCATTCGTCCCTAGTAAGAGCTTATTGTCCTACTGTCTGCTGCAGTCTTACTGTCATTGTGCGGCACGAATTCCTTGATCATGAGACGTACATGCCTTTTCACATGAGATGTCCTTTTGTCTAACAATAATAAGACAAATTAAAAAGTGAATTGTTTCTCGGGCATCGGCGCGTCACATTATTTGTGCGCGTAAAAAATTTTGATTGCTATTTAAAAAGATTATTTTGACTTGAACGCGTCCCGATCATCCATTTCTCCACAATAAGAATAAGAACAAGTGTGGCTGAATCTACAACTCAGTAATGCATGCAAAACTCCCCCAACTGTATTTATTAGAGTACAAAAATAAAATTGTGTTCCTCCCACGGCAATTTCTTATATCAAAAGTTTTAAAAAGTCCTACCCTCCTGTTACTTTTGAAAAAAATATGTGCCCGAGAAACATTTTTATGCAGCTTTATTGCTCTTAAAATAACCTTTATTTATGGGTTTGGAGAGATTTCGGACTTTTTGAGATAGCGATTCGCAATGAAGCTTTCAGTGATGTTTTGTGTACATCGATTCTGTCAAATATCATTTTCATTCTTTCCCAGGTGGCGCCAGCCTCACAACCATCTCCAGCATAGCACTCATCCTGTCTATTGTGGTAACGCTGATGAAAACTCACCTTTAATCCTGAAGGCATTTCTTCCTCAGTGTTTCGTCGGACTGCTTCGAAAAACTTTGGCTTTGAGTTATCATATCACAGATAGCAATACGTGGATGTATGAGCGTTCGGTGAGGAACATTGTTCAAAACTTGTTCCATAAATTGTAAAATGATCACACTTTATTTGTATTTATGATTTAGATAGCATAAAATAGTTGTGCATACAACCATCTTTGACTTGCCGTTGCTCAATTCGATACACCATGCTTAAACACAAGGTTTATATAAAATAATTTGGCTATGCCTTTGTTGTAAAATTGCTGGGAATTTTCCGAGTAGCCCCAAACCATATTTGTACGTTGACGAGTTCCTTGACTTTGTTATGATGAATAAATTATTATTTTGCGAATTTATTGTGTTTTTATTTTCCTTTTGTTTGATTTAGTGGGTTTTGTAATACTCAGTGACTTGGGAGTTTAGTCTAATGTGGTTGCTTGACTCTGTAGGAACGCATCTCGACACCCTTAAAAGTATTTTCTATGCAGTCAGTAGCTAGTAGGAGCTGTTGCATACAGAGTTGATGACCTCTTGAAAGGCTATCGGAATCAGTACCCAGTTGCAGCATCTTGTCACTAAGCTCTTGTCGAATGTTTCTTGGGCTTCGGTGTTGTCCTTCGCGGAATCAAGGAGCTCCGTTTCTTAAACAAATAACTTTGTTTGGAATGTACCGCTGTTCACCTTGCAATGAATATTTTGCCGGTAGATTGACATGGTAATATTCCTGTTAGCCTCTACATGATTAGAATGAAAACTGTTTTCATCTGTTGACAGGGGAAATAATGTCAGAGCTTTGAGCAGAAACAAGCGCCATACGATTACATGCATTATTATAGTATTGTGTTTCTTTCACAAAATCAACGCTTGCTTTGTTATTTCTATTGGTGTGGCAATGCGACGAGGGTCAGTGCAGAAACAACTATCTTCTTACCCGAGGGTCACTTTAGTCTAAAGGACGACTGCCCATGCAGGTCGCGATCGTGTCTCCAACTGTATCGTGTATTTCAATCCAACACACCTTTCAAAACCAGCGTTGATGGACTCACACCGTGACACGTGTTGGATTATTTATGAGTACATGCGAGACTTTGAAATCAAACATCCGAGCCTTCTTCACTGTAGGTCAAGGTTGACGATAGTGAGCCAAAGCGCCTGCAGTTGCTACACCATGTCTGTAAAAATGGTCAGATTGGTTAAACATTCACTTTGAAATCTTTTTATTTTTATTTTTGTGGAAAAACGTCCTTCATTGATGAGGTAGAGACAATGGTTATTGACAGTATTACCTCAGTTAATTATCTGAAATAACTTGTGACTTCATCATACCTTTGCAAATATGGCGAAATACAATCCAGTATAACATATGATCAAGTATAAAAGGAGGCTAGAGGAGACTAGAAATATATAATTATCCAAATGCTTGCAAAATGTGAAGCGAAGAGGTGTTTTATGCGTATAAGCGGAAACAACAGGTGAGCACGATTCACTCACTCAACTAATATCATCATATTTGCCTTGTGGTTCTTTGAAACATGGCCATGTCAAAGGGAGAATTGCAACATCAACCCTTCTTCAGGGTACGAATTGATGAATCGACCACATTTGACACGCAATACGCTTTTGAAAGTGTTTTACTGCGCAGCTGTTTTATTGCGTAATTGATGCACAACTATAATGTCCCCGTTCAACAACTTGCAATTTCCCTTTGAAATCAAGCAAAGTTTCTCTAGCTCGAGCCTACATTTCAAAACATTTGAGGAACAATCGGGCATAAACTTTCGCTCATGTGTGCCCAAAGGTGGTAGCATTCAGGTACTCAATTTTCAGCAAGGTTCATGACAGACATGTGAGCGACATTTATGGATTTGACGCTGTCAACGATATTAACAATCAGTGCGGTAACTGTCAAAATGTATCTTGCCGTTACGTTGGCTTGTGGCGCACACCACAGATGGGCAAGATACACTCCTCTGTTCACGAACAACTAATATATATAGAGAGAGGGCCTTAACATGTTTATGTCAACGTGAGCTTTGAAATATCAAAGTATTTTATTGCGCAAATGTCATTTTTAACGCAAGAATGAAAAACCCCGGTTCAATTTCAAACACCATGAGGACATCATGACTTACTGCCGATATCAGAGACAGTCACGAGGTGGTTTATACATAATGCATGTGCACACATAATGTTTACGGTATAGGGCTTTGAACGATGTGAGACAGGGAGGGGTGAGGGTTGGGGTTAGGGAAGTATACTTCTGTAACTCACAAACTGCATAATTTATCCCACAGTTTGATTACGGTTCATTTAGCTATAAGATTTCTCAGGTTTAACAGTTAAGTGTGATTTGTGTTACAATGTTTTATATTTGGTTAAAGTACGTTGTGCTTCATATACTGATATCAAATATATGTTAGGCACAAAAGGCCTTTCTTCAATCACGAGTAACCGCTTTAAACAGTGTTCATTTCCATCCATACATACAATTTGTGTGTGTGTGTGAGTTTGAGTCACAACTCATGACACCTGGTATTCCAGAAGCGGAAAGGTGTGATGACAAGGCGATGGTTTCCCTTGTCCAAAAAACCCTAATCAACAATGTTTCGATGGTTGAATTCGGAAAGAGATCGTTCTTGATATATTGCAGTTATATCGTGATAATTGTAACCTGTGGTGCTATGGTGTTATTTCAATACTTCTTTATTGTACAATGGCGACATTTCCATGTAGATACTTAAAGTGTTAGTTAGTTTAAACATATTTTATTCACAATGTGAAAAGGATTGGGGACAAGTTCTTTCAACTTATATTACCCCTCTCCTGAGATATTTACAATAAAACCATTGAAACATGTGGTGATGAGACCCATGAAGGTCCCGGGGTAGAATAGGCCTTCAGCAACCCATGTTTGCCATAAAAGGCGACTGTGCTTGTCGTAAGAGGCGACTAACGGGATCGGGTGGTCAGGCTCGCTGGCTTGGTTTACACATGTCATCGGTTCCCAATTGCGCAGATCGATGCTCATGCTGTTGATCACTGGATAGTCTGGTCCAGACTCGATTATTTACAGACCGCCGCCATATAGCTGGAATATTGCTGAGTGCTGCGTAAAACTAAACTCACTCACTCACTGTTTTTGGTGAATCACTAGTACACAGTGAATGAGGAGTCATTCCTTGAACGTCATTCTTATGTCACTGCTATTGCCTAAAATTTCTAGAATGCCCCTTAAACTATTCACTTGGTGTTATTCATGAAATACAATAAATGACACTCGTTCTGAAATTGTATGTCAACACTTCACGATTATCAATGTCCCGTCCATACTAAATTATTCACACGGGCTTCTTGTTCACAGGTTTTGATTGCGTGCTACATGACTTCCATTATACCCCGATTTAGTCAAACGAAAACCATATGCTACTCGTTTTCATGACATTTCTACTTAATTGAACGCCATCTTCGTGAGGTGCATTCTTGACGAACCCATGTTACCGACGCATTCTCTCTGGAAGGATTCCATATCAGAACGAAAACGATAACACCCTTTCTGTTTAATTCTATCAGTATTGGACTGAAACAGTCTTAACTCGTTGCTTTTATTTGACTTTTTTACCTGCCTACTTTAGACAATCACGTATTGATGACGACAATCATATTCTAATCTGTATATTACCAGCTGCATAGACAATGGAAATGCAGGTCTATTATAGCTCTAAGTTTGAAAACAAAATACACATAATTTATTTATTTATTTATTTATTTATTTATTTACTTATTTATTTATATAGTGCCATTATCCACATCACCTATGTGTTTTGTTTTCCTGTCGACCACTGGATGTCAGTCTCAAAAGGCACAATTATCAATCTCAGCTCTCTTGGAATCATGCAACTCTTGCAGCCACTAGGCGAACGAGTTATTGTGACTTTTCATCCTTACGAGGTTCTCATTCACAGTTGAATGGCCTGGGACTCATAGTCACAGCACTTTGTCCCTGTTTACTGAACGTTGCTGTACTTGGAACTACGCGTTTGCACATATTCATGTACCCACTATCTGGTTATATTCCAGCGGTATATGGGTCGTACAGTGTTGTGTACTGTACACTAGGGGTTGTGACAATTCTAAAGGAGACTGGAAGGTTTCTACACCCGGTCACAGGTGGGCTCGATCCCGTACCTCAAGCTCGCTAGATCGCTAGCATGGCACTTTAGCCAGCTCGCCCACCATGGCTAATATCCCAAACAGACGAACTTGCAGAGAGTATCAGTCTACCAGTTCTCGGAACCTGCATGTGGCATTACTGCCATACCACTAGTGGGATTATAAAAAATACGCTTAGAAAATACGAAGGATCTCATAAATGTCAGACCGATACATCGTCAGTGAGGTGGAATGCCACCACAGTGTTTAAATTTAAAGTTGATTACTAATGAATGATATTTTCTTTGGAAACTGATAGCTGTAAATGCCGGTAAGCGTTGGAAAGCGCACATAAAATCTTCAAAGTAAGTCCGCAAGATCGTCCGAGGACACACTCAGTTGGACCGGAAACAGTTATACAAAAGGAAAATCTCTCACTGTTCACTGCCTTATCTTTATCAAAAACTTCAAATTAGACAACATGTATATTTAAACTATGTTCTTTGTAACGTCACAATGACGATATACGTGTTTCAAAAATTTTTTAACCATTGTCATAATTTCATAAGCCGTACTCGGGATATTATTTACCAAATTATCTTAATCCTTATGCGCATTCTGATTGGTTTATCATATTTATGCGCATAACATTCATTGAACAAGGGGAGGTGCCTTCTTGAACGTTACAGAAGTATCGAATGGTGACGAATACGTGAGATCTAATTTTTCAGCTTCATGACTTCCATTTTTCCCTACTAAGTAAACTATAGCATATTCCTTTTATTTTGTTTCAATAGTCAGTATTTCCACACTCGTTACATATAACCCATCGTACTCTTCATATCGATCTGTTATCAACTGAACAAAGGGCGCTGCGCCTTCTTTGTATTATTTGGTCCATTACTAGCACATGCTCAGTCGATATGTTTTATCAACAGTCATTGTTTTACTCACTATGCCAGCATCGTTCAGTCTGTATGGATGTACCTTTTTTTAAGTGCAATGTTTTCCAAACCAACTGATCGATGGTCCAGATCTTAATTCTTACATATTTCTTTAAATAAAAATACACATGCAATAACGAAAACGGCGAAATAACAAACTATCACTCAATTGCTAATTTTCGAATTATGTTTGCTTTATAGCAAGTCAACTATTTTTTTCATTTACATAATTACTCAAGTTCAGTAAAAGCGGACTCCCTCACTAAAACCGCCCAGATTAACACATTGCCGAATATATCACAGTTTATGTACAATAAAGACTTACTTTTGCTTCTGCTGCCCTGGTCGGGTCAGTGGCCATCTGCAGCATTACGTCATGCTTCCGGGCGGATACGCGTTGTACAGGATGGATCTATGTGATATATTTATGTTTTATATTGAGCCTTGTTTTGATTGTAGAAATACGAGTGTAGCTACGAAAAGCCTTGTTCGCACATCGTTTTAGCAGAAAACCCTGTTGCAATATGCATGTAATTGTCTAAATATATATATGTATCTGACCCGTGAAGGTCCCGGGGGTAGAATAGGCCTTCAGCAACCCATGCTTGCCATAAAAGGCATAAGTGGCGATCAACGGGATCGGGTGGTCACGCAAGACGCCTTGGAATATTTATTACGTGCAGGTTGTCATATTACTACTAATAGCCACGTTTCAGTCACAAGAGACTTGGAGAGTAGCCAAGTATTCTGGAATTTGAACAACTCGGCGCATTGCTGATATGAGAGAAAGTCACGGGACGGTTCACACATTATGTGTGTACGTTGAAGGTGGATTATGCTTCAGGTTTAAGATTTTGAAACAAAGGAGGCCGATATGTGCGTTCTCCAACCCGAATTTGTAAATCCTGCGCATGAAATGTTTGCTTTCGAAATCACAGTGTACAAATATATATCTGAATATAATCTCATTAATACAAGCACCTACCTGCTTGATTGATAAATCAAACAAATATCTCTCATGCAATCAAAATGAATCGGTGTAGGGGTTTATCGTATACGTCAAAACTATCAAAAACTAATTTTATCTCTCTGTTAGAGTATAGTTTGTAATGACTTAAGGATTGGTATTGCGATTTGTAATGAGATATTTGGACTCTTGATCCAAGTATATTACATGTAAGACATAAAACACAGTCATGAGTAACCCCTTTTAACATCATTGTCCATTCGTTGCCTTTTGTGCGACTAGGACAATCAGTGATTTTGAATCACTTCTGATGATTCCTAAGAAAGAGTGATAAACACAGCATTTGGGAGAAACATCATATGTTATTTACCGATTTATGAAATGTTGTCTTTCTTTCAATTTTCTCTTGCTTTGAATTTAAAGCATAGCCTCCCTCCTACCCAAAACTTTACCGGTTTTTCTTATTTGTTTCATATTTTTGTGTACTGTGGAAAGTCAAAAGGCAGATCAGCATTTGTATGGATGTGAAGGGGCATGCAGGAAATGAAGTAGGAGATAGGGTATACGTCTGTTGAACGTCAGCTGACGATGTCAGAGGTCAAATGAGTTATGTTTCTTGGTGAACTTCAGTTCACAATGGCCGGCATCACCATGGCGACACGTACACAGGTATAAGACCCATATCTGGAGGATTTGCGAAACATTACACCTATTTTCACAGATACCTCCTGTCTAGTTACTAGTGCGATCTTAACAAAACAGTCAGCCTGCGACCATGAAGGTTACGATAGCAATCCTCTTGCTTGGTAAGTATCGGAACTTATACAGGTGTAAACTCTTTTCATGCTAATAATATAAATTCAACAGTGAACAATGAAATGAATTATGACAGTGCTATTCCTGCTTCCAGCAATACTATATGCCATTTAGTGTAAATTGATTATATAATTAATTTGTATTTTTCCTTTCTTACTCTGTGTGAGAGTCGTTACTGAAAGGGGAGTAAAGTTTTATTTGAAATCCATTTATCTTGGTTTGGGGGTTCGCAAAACTCCTCTCTTTGATGTTGTAATGCACACGACTTCCACCGTTTCTTTCTTATTCAAAGGTACAACGCGTGATTATTTTTCTTAGAAGTCGCTACAACTATTACAAATGTTCCCGTCATAATCGCTCCTCGGTCGAAGATGTAATATTAATGTTACTCCCTAAACAGTCAAAATGCTACCCGTTTTGTTGTATACTTTCTATATTTCATATCGTTACGGTACATTTCTACTTGATTTTAGTTTTCCTGGGTCGAAAAGCTAATTAATACTACAATGATTTTAATTATTCCCTACGTAATAAAACATAATACATATGCCATCCGTTTTGCTCTGTACCTTCCATATTTTTGGTTGATTTTGATTTTCCTTCTTCTGTCATCAAGAACATACGGCCATCATGCTATAAATGTAACTTCACTTTCTTGAGTTGATTGATTCTTATGTATCTACGTGTATATTATCAACTGAACGAAGGACGTTTACACTCTGTTGATATTGATCCTGAACACAAACACAGCAACACAGTCTTGTCAAGCCACACATCCCATCTCGTCGTCTTCGTTTTGGTAGCAACTTATAGCTCGACATCACAAGAATCAATCTAAAAGTCTTTGGAGGACGCTCTTTCTCTCACAGTTCTGCAGTGCTCTGGAACTCTCTACCTGTCGATGTGAAAACAGCTTGATCTTTCGATCTCTTCACGTCATGTCTTAAAACACATCTTTTCAAACGCTGTCTTTAATATATTCATTTCATCTTCACTGCGTACCATTAGTACTTTTACCCCATTGCTTTTACATATTTGTAAATTTTCTGTTGTTTACTTAATATATTTCACGTTTCTGTCATGCATGTTAATCATGTGCCTAGCACGTGGAATTGTGCGCTTTACAAGCACTCTTATTAGTATTAACACAGTCCGTATGCATGAAACAATGGTGTGGGAAAGTTCACGATAATCCTTGTGTTTTCAGTGTAAGGCTTGCTCATTGGCTTTGGCTACATGTCAAAGAACTATTTTCATTTACATATCCCTTTACTCAACATATCCGGACTGTCTAACTAAAACCACTATTAATAAATGAGTGGAAATGGAGTAATAGTTCTCAACGGGGGCGGAATTATATGACAGTCAGAAAGTGAGTCTAGTTTTACGCCGCAACAATATTCCAGCTATATGGTGGTAGTCTGTAAATGATCGAGTCTGGACCAGACAATCCAGTGATCAGCAGCATGACCAATTATCTGCGCAATTGGGAACCGATGACATGTGTAAACCAAGTGGCATGTGACCACAGGATCCCGTTAGTCACCCCTTGCGACAAGCATAGCCGCCTTTTGTTGGAAACATGGGTTTCTGAAGACCTATTCTAACTCGGATCTTCACCGGTCTATTACAATGAAGATTTGCTTCTGTTTCAGGTACCATGCTCGGATCAGTGTCCACCTGTAGCCTTAGTTCATGCACCCTGACGGGTACGCTGACGGGGATAGACGGATGCACGTACGTAATACACTTAGATTTTATATTGAGCCCAGGCTTAGGTGCTTTGATGGTAGAGACAGGTCGACGGTACTACCATTGGGAATACGTGTGGGTTACTCCATTCGCCACATGTGGAAGGTAGCTGGAACAAAAAACATCTATCTATTTCCTGTACGATTTCCGCGTATCGTTTTCTTTTTTATAATTACTTAGTTTCATGGAACCCTGTTGAAATATACATGTAACTGTCTAAATGTATATTGAGTATCCTTTTGTTTTGGCCATTATGGTTCAAATCTGAGATAGATGCTAATGCAATGCGTCATCACTGTTACGGTTAAAAAATTGCAGTGACAAAATGTGTAAGAAATCCTCTCAGAACCGGCAAAATATATAATACTGAGAAGTTTGATATTTTCAATAATTCTTTATATTGATCAAAACAAAGGCAAAAATATACAGATTCACAAGTGAGGTTTCATGTACAATACAGCTGAATCAAATATAAAGTAGTGGGTCACAAATATAATGTCAACTCACCGAAGTCTTAATGTTAGAGTGAGAAACAGTTATGTAGAGTGTAACAAAGACAGCGGTTAGGCGGCGGTTATGAAGATCAAGCATTGCCGGAGGCAGGAAGATATATAAACTCCAGTAATCTGTGTGTATAGTCAACATTTTCTGAAAGTTCGAGCACATACAACCATTGCTAATTGCCATCACCGTAACATATTCTAGCAGTCTCCCGGAAGTAACACAAATAATCAAAACATGTAGGTCAATGAGAGGTAACTCTAAAGCGCTTCCTTAAAGCCTGCTGCGAAAAGTAATGAACATTTATGATACGAAATGTGACCTATAATAAGTATCACTTAAAACACTAAACTTTGTGACCCAATAACAATTATTACTTAATTCATGATACAATTTACCGAAAACACACTCTCGTAACGTCACACATTTCAGGGTTTAACCAGTATTTAGCGATAGTCCGGCAATACTGTTGCAGATTTTACCGTAAATAGAGGACGAATGCCTAAACTAGACGGCTAATCCACCGTCCAGTGTCAACAGGACAAGTCTGTGGTTATTAATTTGATTCGGTTATTCCATCCTAAAAGTGACTCAAATCTGGGATCGATGAAGTCATTTTAGCACAGAGGTAGCATTTGCCAGCTCAGATAAAATATATTCTACACGTTATTTCCATAGGTAGTATTAAAATCATCAGCTTGAGATACTCAATTTATTCTTTTGTATTCTTTGTTGAGATTTGATATTTTCCTGTGTGCAAAACTGGAAAGATTTCAGGATTTCCAAACTCGTGAAGCACGTCTTTTTCACAATCATTGACATTCTCAATCCCATTCATTTTTGCAAACAGAAATCATAGCTAGTGCATAGAAGCCATTGCGCTGGAGATGCAGTGATTTACTTTAGTCTTATCTGCACACAGGAGTTACAAGAACTATATCGATTGTCTCACCACCCAGTCCGGCACCTGTACCAGCAGTGCGTCAGATTTAATTGACAAGGGATTGATCGACGCTGCCATCACCACCAACACAATTTTAAGAGCGGCTTTGCCCTGCGGTAAGTACCGATGAAATTAACATATACGGGGGGTTTTTTTATTTATTTACATCGTCTTCGGGGACTGAAATCATCCTTACTTTAGTGATTATATTCCAAGTAAGATAGTGATACCCAGCAATCTATCCGTAATCACGAACACAAGTAGTCTGAGAGGGTGAAAAATACCATTGCCCGACTCCCGAGTCAAGTGGAATTCTCCTTTCGGTCAAGTAAATATCAACATTAAACTTTACCGTGGTACAGTAGTGCCAAACTACTGAAGCGTTTTGATATATGTATTTTGATGATGAAGTAAAACTGCAATTCATACTAACTAATAAATATTATTGGCAAAAGAAACCCAACTGTTGATTGTGGTCAAGTGAAATTAAAATTTGCTCAAGTGGATACTGAACGTGTAATATACTAAGATACTATTTAGATACTATTTTCATTGTACACCGAGGACCTAAAACCTGCTCTTAAGGAAAATATAAACAACTGTCTCCTTTTTTAATATATAAACGTCTTTTTGATCTTATTCACTGGTGACATGATCTTGCTGTCGGAAACACCTAAAGGATTACAACTGTCACTGAATAACGTAGGGCGATATTGTACGCAGTAAGGACATCAAGTCAATCAAATTGACAAAGATTGTTGTTTTTCGAAATGGTGGAAGATAAAATCAAATGAAGAATCAAGAACTCGAAGTAGTAGATCATTTTAACCATTCCGGGATTATTTTCAAATATAATGGTTCTATCAGTATGACCAAAAACACCTTAATACAAAGACGGGGTTGAAATTTTTAAATGTGCTGTTGAAGCGAGTTTTATTTCACTCCACAAACCTAGTGCAAAGTATTTGATTCATTAGTTGCATCCACCATGGATTATGGAAGTGTGATATAGGGATTCACCAACTGTAGAGATATGGATAGTATTCATCTGAAGTTCTGCCAACGGATACTGCAAATAAAGCTCTGTGTGCGCATGTGGGGATTTGGACAAATTGTTACCACCATTAGAACATCGTCATGTTATGTTGTGGTGTGTTGTGTTATGTGTCCAAAGAAGTTTTGGAAAATATTCAACTCCTGAAGCACAGCCTCATAACCGTCAAAAAAGACTTGAATCAGGTCTGTTAATGAAACGGCCACTACTTCAATAAACAGATGCTGAATGTGGCAGAACAGTGTTATAGAGACAGAGTAAAAACAATAAATATATACGAAGAGGCAAGAGTTGTAGATTTTCACTGTGTGATTCACTATAAACCAGGCTTGTGTGACTTGGATGATTATTCAGAGTGCTGAACATGTTTGCATGTTTGTGTTCATCAACTGACGAAAGTATTACTTCTTTCTGTTCCAGGTGCCTCCCTCGCCAGTATCTCGAGCATTGTGCTCATCCTGTCCGTAGTGGTAACGCTGATCAAAATTCACCTTTAATCCGAAATGCTCTAAGAACAACTAAATGCCTATCTTCCTGCGTGTTTTATTGGACTACATCGAACATTTGTTTGCTGTTTTTTGTAACCAACAATGTCACTGATCGAATGATTGTGTAGATGTATGAATGTGCAGTGGTTAATATTGTTCAAACATTGTTCCGGAAATGATGGCACCATATTGTTGTATGTTAGCATAAAAGAATCGGTCATAGTACCTTCCTGACTTGGCGTTGAAGTAGATACCTGATCACAAGGTTCCTGACGTGGACATTTTATATAATACTAATGGAATGCTGTTGTTGTGAAATTGCTGAAATATATTCTTCGAGTAACATAAAAACGTAGTGTTGACGTAGTGTTCGTTCTTTTTCCTCTTATAGAAACCGATTATGTTACCAATTTAATTTGTTTTATTGTGTTATCCGTCTTGAATCTTTAAGGCTTGTGGGGTAGCCTAGTGATTACAGCGTTCACTCCTCACGCCGAAGACCTAGGTTCGAATTCTCACCTGGGCACACTGTGGGGAAGCCTATTTCTGGTGTCCCCCGTGTTGAAGGAATACTGCTGAAACTGGGTAAAACCCAACGAACTCGTTCACTCTGTGGTACTTCTACAAATGCATTGCCACGCCTAACAGTTGTTGTTCATGTAGTCAAGTTAGAGTTTATGACTTTGAAAAAGTATCGGCATCAGCACCTATTTCTCTAACATCGAGAGGTGTGTCCAACACAGAAACATGCAGATTCCGGCTTGATTGGAATGTACCTCTGTTCACCTAGCTGTGTTTGGGTACCCGGTAGAATGACATGGTAATATTGCTGTAAACCATCACAGACCATCGACTGAATCTATTGACAAGGGTAAGAGAGTAAACAGGCTACAGATTTTAAACAATCAACAGTCGGAAATCAACCGACTGGAGTTTCTCATCAACAAATAACTACCTCTGAAAACCTACAAGACGAACGACTAGAACAACAAATACATATAGGTAAATATAATCACAATAATTCTGCAAACCTTGAAACTCCTCATAAATGTACTGAGTCAAAAAAGAAACATTCTTTCTTCAGGACACTATAAAAGAACAAGAGTTGGTAAGATGGTTAAATTGTTACAATTTCATTGCTGAGATCTGTGTGATGTACTCGATACACTGACAGTGCCACAGTCAGTTCCATTAGGCTACACCGCCGTTCAAAACATGTGTATACAGAATGTCAAGTCACAAGAATATAAATTCGAAATTTCTCAGCTCAATCTTGTGTATGGCCGCCTCGCGTATTCACCACTGCCACATAACGTCTCCTCATCGACTGCCTGGTGCTTGTGAACACGTGGTTGGGGATGTTGCGCCATTGCTTTTGCAAGGCAGCGCCAAGATGGCCCACGATATGGACGTTGAGAATGGAGATTGGCAGCCCGCAACCGATTTCGGTTTGATTGTGTCGATCGAGGGAAGCGTCTCTCCAAGTTACTGAGAAAAGTAAATCGTGGCAAGTTATAAAAATTGTTACAAAGTACTTATTGCAATTTGAAAGCATGTGTGAGGTGTACACCATGTCAGTTTACAGAAATGTTTTCTTCTGCTTGTGGTGTTAGACAAGGGTGTAAGTTGTCGACAATTTTGTTTTTAATGTTTATTGAAACGTTAGCTACAACTATTGTCCAAGCGGAAATAAATATTGATAATGGAGAAATTTGTCGGATTTTATTTGCTGATGATTTCATTGTTTGGCGATACAATAATCAGCCTCCAGAGAAAATAAGATATTTTAGAAGAAAATTGTGAAAAGTGGGGTTTTACAGTAAATTTAGACAAAACAAAAATCATGATTTTTGAAAAAGGTGGAAAATTATCAAAACCTATAGAGACTGTTTCTCATTACAAATACTTGTGTATTATACGTTCATGTAGAAACCTGTTAACAGTAGCTTGTAAAATTTGACCAAACAGGCAAAAAAAGCTTTTTGTAAATTAGTTCCTGTGAATGATTCATAGATATGAAAATGTGTGTGTCAATACATGTTTTGGCATCCTTGACTGGAAACTTCAGCCAGTTTTAATGTACGGTTCGGAAATCTGGGGAACAAAAGAGAGAAGAGTTTTAGAATTTATCCACACAAAAGTCTGTAAATGTATTTTAAGAGTTGGTTACCGCACAGGGAACACAGCAACTTTGGGCGAATGTGGACGCCGTACTTTGTCTAATTCATTAACAGTTATCGGCTTCTCGCGAAGGATACTCGGTATTAATTGTAATAGGTATGTTAAACATTTTATATACTCATGAAGCGTCATGATGATATGAGCTATATAAACTGGACATCAGCAGATAGACTTACTTCTTTTTCTCATGACTTCGGGTTTGTATGGATTTGTCAAGAACATGGAAATAGTAAATCATTTATATTAGAATTTAAGCAAGTGCCTTAGACATCTATAAGCAACAGTGGCATCAAGATGTTAGCAGTTCTACTTACTGTCAGCATATTGTGCATTTATGTCACAGCTTAATGCTCAAAGATATTTAACTTGCATAAGTTCAGATGCCGTGCAGCTAACTTTATGGTTACGAAATACGAGCATCTTCACAATTGTATCACTGCTGATTTGTTATTCCCGTACTGCGTAGAACGTTAAGAAGATGAATAACATGTTCAAATCTTTTTATATGTCCGAATTAGCGCATATTCATGAACATTTTCTACCTATTTGTTACTGTAGTCATCCATGTACTGCACATTTTATTACTTTGTTATCAACAGCAGATAGCAATCTTGTGCACCGCCACTTACTTGTATAAGTATTTAAAGCAGGATTATAGAGTAACGTATGTTGTGTTTGAGATTGCGCCCACTTGGTGGGACGCAGATTCTCCTGCAAATGTTAGGTTGGGTCCCCCGGAGTCGGGCCCGCACCCCTAGGTCGCTCAGCCACTGAGTGGGCGGCTGATTGTGCACTGGCGGTTGAGTGCCGAGCTGTGAGGGTATGGGCTCGGGTCCTGGAAGGAACTCGGTCCGGTAGGGGTGCGAGAGTCTGTACCTTACTGGGAGGGTGTAGTCCCAAACAAAACGTGTTGCATTTGCCCACATTCTCAGTGGCATTGTATATTATGTACCGTAACATCATAGCACTCTATAATTATATATATCATCTTACTTCTTATACTGTAGTCAGGTCTCCTGGCCCTGGAATACAATTAACTTCTGTTCTGTTCTGGTCATCGAGTAAGATATTCGAGCATGTTCTTTTTATGTGGAAGAAAGCTGAACAACAGTACACGCATTATATAAGTAATATAAGTAGTATCATTGCGCACCATATGCCAGTGGGATAGATACGTCAGTGCACAACGATAACCTCTCAAACACATTAAGATAAGCGTGAAGTAGCACACTAACGACCACTTCTTGTCCACAGCAAAACCCTTGTCGGCCTTTGAACTACGTTGATTATTTGTACAATAATATAAGTTTGGAGTTTCGACATACTGAATGGCCCAGAGCAAGAATATGATATTAACACGTCACAATTTAATTCTGGACTCACAAAAGTCCAGAAACTCTCAGCACTGTGGCCACTCTCTCACAAGGGATTTCGCAAAATTAAACATACAGCTGTTATGTATATGTACTAAGGATAAAAAAATGAAAAAAATTTTTTTCGAAAACTCAAAATTTAAACTCGCTCGCCCATGGGCACGCCCATGGGCGAACAGTGGCCAATGGGTAGGCCCATGGGCAGGCCCATGGGCGAAAGTGTTTAATTTCATCCAGAATAAATGTTTTGGAGGTTGTAAATGAATGAAAAAATGTTGATAAGTATCATGACACAAATTTCAGCTTGTTGTGACTTGACTCTGCTAACTGACAGCGATTTTTAAAAATCTCACCCATGGGTGAAAAACATATTGGCCCATGAACGAGAATAATTAATTTCATTGAAACTACATGTTTTTTCCCAGGCTTTGCAGCTTTTCAATGAATGAACGTGTATTTATTATTGTCTTGACACGAAATTAAGCTTATTTTGACTTAATTCGGCTAATTTAGAGTGATTTTTCAAAACGCCTCGCCCATGGGCGAAAACCATTTGGCCCATGGGTGAGAATATTTACTTTTACTCAAAATTTACCTTTTCCCGTGTTTTGGAGGTTGTGAATGGATGAAAGTATGTTCATAAGTATCATGTCACAAAATTCTACCCATTTTGAATTAATTCCGCTAATTTAGAGCTATTTAACAAAATCTCACTCATGGGTGAAAAACATTTTGGCCCATGGGTGAGAATATTTCCTTTTACCCCCAAACCCATCTTTTCCAATATTTGGAGGGTGTAAATGAATGAAAGTACATTTATGAGTATCATGAGAGAAATTTCAACTCATTTTCACTTAATTCCTCTAAATGAGAGCAATTTTGAAAACTCTCGCCCATGGGAGAAAGACATTTTGGCCCATGGGCGAGAGTATTTGCCTTCACTCAAAATACATCTTTTCCTGTGGTTTGGAGGTTGTAAATGAATGAGGATATATTTATGAGTATCATGGCACAAAATCCAACTCATTATGACTTAATTCTGCTAATTGAGACCGATTTTCAAAAACATCTCGCCCATGGGCGAAAAACATTGGGCTCATGAGCGAAAATATTTCCTTTTCACTCCAAATACATCTTTTCTAATGTTTTGGAGGATGTAAATGAATGAAAGTGCCATTGTGAGTATCATGACACAAAATTCAACTGATTTTGACTTAATTTTGCGAATTCAGGAAGATTTTTTAAAATATGCCAGAATAATTACTTTTACTCAAAATACATCTTTTCCTGCGTTTTGGAGGTTGTAAATGAATGACGATATATTTGTAAGTATCATGGCACAAAATTCAACTCATTTTGACTTAATTCTGCTAATTTTGTAACAAGTACAAGAATCTGGACTTCCACTTAAATTTTCATAGCTTTTTTTTATTGTCTTGGGGGTTGTAAATTTATGAATGAAAGTGTGTTTATAAGTATCACGACAAAAAAAATGAAATCCTTCCGGTCTTAATTCGACTAATCTCGCTCGTGGACGAAAATATTTTCGTTTGCTTCTTTTCTTTATTTTGCAAACATATGGTTTAAAAATAGATGCAATTCGAATGAAAATTCAGTTTAATTTCGTGAGTTTAGTTTTATGTCGCACTCAGTAATATCCCAACAATATGGCGGCGGTTTGTAGATAATCGAGTTTAGATCAGACAATCCAGTGATCGACAGCATGAGCATCGACCTGCACAACTGGGAACTGATGACATGTGTCAGCAAACGTCAGCGAGTCTGACCACCCGATCCCGTTAGTCACCTCTTACGACAAGCATAGTCGCCTTTTATGGCAAGCGTGGGTTGTTGAAGCCCTCTTCTACTCCAGATCTTCACGGGTCCCGAGCACAGAGCTTTACTTCCAGCAACATATAACAGTACACTTAGAATGCTAAGCCTTGAGATTCTTTTGAATTTAGGTATTCTATAAATATAACAAAATTCAACCTATATCTATGAAGTTGAAGTTATTTGTGAAAGCCCTAATCAAGAGTGACCAAACTCCAGTGACTATGCTGGGACACATTAATAAACGGTGTTGTGAGATCTTTAAACTGTATTGAAATATGTCTTGTCAATTCCACTGACATTCACCAAATGTACCCACCTAGTAGTTTTAAGTGTACCTACCCAGTTTAGCATGTTTCGTTTTAATAGTGTGGTCCCCATTTTCAGTAATTCCCGTTTGCCCGTCCCGGCGTTTCTTCGTCCGAGGTTTTATGGGGTATTGTCCTATTTGTCAGACCAGAAATAATCTACAACAGGGGTAGGTCACTCCCTTGTTTTCTTTACCATTTGTACTAATTAGTATGCGCCTCCTCATGCTCCAATGCACACAGTGACCTGATTCGTCTCCATCGCAACTTAGGCTGCGTTTAACAGTACTTCAGCCAGTTTACTGTATCAGTCGAAATCTTACAATGAATGAATGAATGAATGAATGAAGAGCAAGAAGTATATGTGAATGAATGAAAGAAATGATAAAAGAAAGAAGTGCATATGTGAATGAATGAGAAAGATATAATAAAAGAAAGAAGTACATATGTGAATGAATGAAAGAATAAATGATACACCACGGCCATTCCTTCCAAAACATGCTAAAGAACGCAAAACTATCGTTAGATCACATGTGTTAACATCAGCTTGTTACTGTCTAACTGGTCAGACGTAACAATTGTCAGACAGGTTAAAACAACAAACTATCTGGTTGACTGCACAGCTGCCTGTTGACGTAGTCTACCCACATCACCTACTTTTCCTGCGTAACCTTCATCTACATCACCATCCTTAATATATTGAGCAGAGAGCACAGAAGGCCCTATAGCTGTAACCACTGAACCGTGGCGTCTCTCTGCTCCCAAGTTCCCAACATCTAACAAGCTCAACGCATGCATAAGAGTATTTTTTATGTATTATTCAGTTGATAAATTATTATTTCATGATACATATATGTACAATATTTTGCTTCGATTCTGTAACTACCCACATTATGACATTGAGACCATTCTGATTTATCGAGTAAAATACGATTGTATAGTTTTGAGTTTGAATCTTGGCATGTTTTACCGGTTTGCCACTTTTGCACTCTACCTGTTTAAAGGGGGCGTGCATATTTTGGTGTTTTTTAGTATTCCATCTATTCATTTGGATTTATTAATTTATTTGTTTTTCTTTTGTTTTGTTTTGTTTTTTACTGCTAGCGGACCTGTTAGTCTGCTTTGATAACTGTAAATTTATTCTGACGTTTGACGAGCGGAACATGAAGTGTTGTTATCATGTGTGTTATGTAATTATATTATTGGTATGGAGCGGCATTGATATGTATGTTTATGCTTGCCAATCCAGTCCCGATTACTTGAGGAGATTGGTTTAAACTATAGATTAACGTATCCATACTATTAATGTGTAATCATTATATCGGGCTATGAGGAATACGTAATGTAATCAAGATTGACTTTGCATTTACTTTTCTATTTTTTAAATAAATTTTCACTATTTTTGCTTCACTCGAAAAGATTTACTTTGGATTTCGTGCTTGTGGTCTCTAAGTATTTTAGAAATTATGTTGTTGAGACAACTGGAACTGTTGATCTGCAGTCTTTCAAAATTCCTTTTCACGAGATATATTCTCCCTTTTTACCAGTTCTCAAAATGAACATATAGCTGTTTACATAAAGGTATCTTCCCGTAAAATAAGTAGGACGAAATGTGAAGCATAGCAGCGCATTTGCCATAACTGAAGTTGCTAAAATGATCCTGAAAACTGTCATTTTCAACATTCACCTTGCTTTGCAGGCAGTTTTATCAAGAAACTAAATAACTCATTACTAATGGAAGGAGTGAACTGAAAGCCCATTTTATTAACTGAAGTCACTGATTGAACTCGCCAACATCGATTCACTTACAATCCTGTACACGTGTCTTATTTCGTTTTCTGAGGACACACATTTTACTTTTTTTTATAGAAAATCCGTATAATCCGTAATCTAATCCCATAAAACAACACCGTTGTCACTACACCAAACGATTTTGACCACGACCCAAAACAAAGGTTTAACTTACAGGACTACCTGTAAGATATCCCTTTCTTGATAACGAGTTTAACAGCTACGCCGAAATGCTGCTTACCTTATAAGAAGTTGTACATCCATAGAACTTCCGTGTTTTTTTCCAAATGATCATGACCTGAACAGATATTACTTTGTCAGAGACTTCATGAGTGATTTTCAAGTTCTAATCCACACACTGATTTCCACTTTTTCATCATTTTTACTTTTATCTCAGTTTGCTGAGTATCTCAGCATAACTCGCAAAGACAATGGAAACTGAGCGGAACGATGACACTTCTGTTTCTTCCGCGTTCACTTAAGTAATTTCCGCAAAGCGCCTACGACAATTTGCGCCGAAAAAGTCATGTCTCGTCCGCTGGTCTTGTTTATTGGAGTAAAACAGCTGCCGCTTTCAAGTGTATTTTACTTGTCATATACAAAATTCATCCATGGATCACATTAGGTCATTAGGGGACACCAGCTTTGAAATGAACAGGTGTTCGTGAGTGTATATGGATGAAAAAGACTGATTGCGCAAGACGCGCAGCCAAATATCTCACATTCAAAGGAAATCTCGAATTGATTGTTTTATAAGGCGTCGAGCTGACCAGTTGGTTTTGGTGTTGTGTATAAACCCCCTTTGCAAGAACTTTGTCAAGCATACCTGCTTTGTCCTTTTGCAAGACCTGCACATAGTAGTCTTTGAAAGACATTGACATTTATGTGCAGGTGCTCTGGAAAACCTTGTCCGGCACGATATTCCTTCCAATTTAGTTATTGTGTGCATGCTGCATTTCAATTTTGGAAATGTGCTTAAAACATATTTTGATTCTCAAAGAATGTGGTTCGTTTAGCAAGCAAAATATTGCTTTGATTAACACTTCACCAGTACCATACAATATTACAGAATACACAATACCGGATACACAAAAACGACAAATTATAGCATTGTGATTAAGGGTATATGGAGTTATAGGAGTCCCTTTTTATCCACCGAGACAAGTCCTACACGCCCTGGTGGGGTGTGGATTCGGGGAGGGGGTAACGGAGGAGATGACCAAGACACACGTACTCCATACGCTATCATGGTCTTCCTTACTGCTTGAAGATCGACCTTTTCTCACTGTGGTCTATGATGACTTCGGTGAACGGAAAAGAACTTATTCACTGTGAAAACCAGAAAATAGTTGAATCCGTCCACGATTTTATCATAAAACACAAAACTTGATTTTTAATTTTTTAACAGGAAACTAATTAACTTGTTAAAAACTTTCTCACAAATGTTCAGTGTTTCTACAAAGAGCTAGTCAGACACAACAAACCATAACTCTATTTTTCATGTTTACCTATATGATTGTTGTATTTGATGTAATGATATGTATGCATATGTTATTATATGATAGTTCATATGGATGACGACACATGCTTCATTTATATTTTGTATTATATGCTGTATGGGTGAGGTACAGTAAAGCTTGTTCACCAGTCCCAATCAGAGTTACAAAACACACAAATATACAACAACATGGAGATGTGTGGAGAAAATAGAGACATATGGAGAACAGCAATGTCATAACTGAACAGAAATCATTCCCTCTATTGGTGAAGGCCGTGTGGGATTAGTTAAACAAAGAAATCTAGTCGACCATGCCTCCTAATCCTCTTACTCCTTAAACAAACGACTTGCCTGAGCTGTCTAAAATTGAATTGAATTTTTTTGTAAATTCGATGTTTCGGGTATTACGTACGGAGGTAATCAGGTGTCAACACTATGGCGTTCGACGCTCCGGACATGAAGGAAAACCAAATACGTTATAAAGTACAGTAATGTGGTCACTATGAGCGAGGCAGACAGTCTGATGAGCACAGTTCATTACGGAAATCTCTTGTCTTTGGAGCTGCTCGTTGAGACGCTGAAGCCTTCTGTCAAGTTCTTCTTTATTCTTTATTGTGGCCACTGTGTCACAATATGCAGTTTACATGCTCACAGACCCTCGATTCACGATGACGCCAACTTTCTCGACTACTGTTCGTGCGACGACTATCAGGAACTGGTTCCACAGCTCATTCTTTCACCGATGTCTTTGTGTATGTGTTTTAGCTCGTTAATTAGCGTAGAGACAGGTCCTGCTATTCTCGGGCACAAGTTCTCCAAGGTCGTCGACGCTCCGAGTGTCATTAGAACAGTGTTGAGCACTGTCACACTCCACTGCTTTTCGACAGTCCTGTTGTGTATTTGATAAAGCAATCGACAATCCGGGTGTGAACCAAAAGAGGATACCACCATTCTCATCGGTGGATGAAATGGGATGAAGAAAACCCGCATACTCTTCATCACATTGCTACACCGTATTTACCATAACGGATGTTTAAATAGCACTTTATGTAAATAGAGCATCAAAAGAAGCTGAAACCATGTATTATATTAACATGGTACTAACTATAGTCGATTCGAACCACTGCTTTACAGTTCACTGACTGCCGTGGATGCAGGCTTTTCCCACGTGGCGGGATAAAACCTAATGATCGCAAGGCCACGTGAACCAATCAGAAATGGACATTCTTAAATGGGGTAGGAGAAATGTGCCCTGTAGTGCTTATGAACCTTGATCTTTCAGGTACACTTCATCAGTTGTGTACAAATACTGGTCTAGAATAATGTTTCAAACACTTTAATACGTATTGATGCAGGGGCTCCATATATGTTCTTGTTTACGTCCCGCTCGTCAAACGTCAGAATAAATTTACAGGTATCAAAGCAGACTCACTCGCTGGGCCATTAGCAATAAAAAAACCCAAACAAAGCTAAAACAGATAAATCAATTAATTTAAACAAATAGATGGAATACTAAAAACCACCTAAATATTAGTATGCACGCCCCATTTAAAAAGATAGAGCGCTAAAGTGGCAAGATTCAAACTCAAAACTATTCAATCGTATTTTACTCAATAAATCAAAATGGTCTCAATGTCACAATGTGGGTAGTTACAGAATCAAAGCAAAATATTTTACATGTTTATGTACGATTTATTTAGCAAAGCCAGAAAAATCCCCGACAAACACGGCCGCTTCTCCTCAATATGTGGGTTTGTGAGAGTGAGGGTACTCCCTACAAGGCTCACTCCCATTAGTTAACAAGGCGTCCTCCCAATTTATGTATTTTTTACTCGATAGGTACGGAAAATTAATTATGCGATGTGGGTATGTCATGACTGGTTGATTTCTCAGGATAAGGTGAATTGGGTATGGCAGAGTCGATATACTATGATCATAGGGGATTTAGCAACCATGTTGGAGTGAAGGAATGACAACTCTGTGATAGATTAATGAGTGTCTTTTTTAAGCATTATGAAAATGGGAATGGTAAATTAACACAAAATGCCCTAGACCTGTCCAGCGTGTCATACATATATATATATATACATATCATAAAATAATAATTTATCAGCTGAATAATACATACAAATACTCTTATGATTATGTATAACATCACATTTTAATAAAAAGATGCATGCGTTGAGCTTGTTAGATGTTTTAAGATTAATGGAAGAGGTTGTGAAGGACACACCCACTTGGGAACTTGGGAGCAGAGAGACGCCACGGTTCAGTGGTTACAGCCATAGGGCCTTCTGCGCTCTCTGCTCAATATATTAAGGGTGGTGATGAATGAATGAATGAATGAATGAATGAATTTCTTTATTTCCTCCAGAATTTACATCCGAAGATTTACAGCATCTCTGATGTTACTCAGAGCAAACACATAATGTTAATATATAGAATATGAATGCTAGAATAGAAATATGAATGCTAACGTCATAAGCTGTGTAAATAACTATTCAATAACATACGTACACAGACTGCCGGTTATTGCTGCACAGAAAAGAGAGGACTGTCCAACACATTCTTGAGATGAAATACATATTTACAAAATAATAGTGACACATTGTCCCAAGTGGTCAAGCTAACAATTCCAGGTAATGTTTGAGCCGCTCCCCAGAATAATGCAAGCATTTCATTTTCATCCAAAAGTTCAATTTTAACATAACTGTCAACATCCAGTTGGTCAATGAGGGTGGAGAAGAATTCATTTCGTTCAGTTACATAGTACTCACAGTACAAAAGTACATGTCTGTCATAATGGAAGAGGTAGAGAAGGACACCCCCACTTGGGAACTTGGGAGCAGAGAGACGCCACGGTTCAGTGGTTACAGCTATAGGGCCTTCTGTGCTCTCTGCTCAAAATATTAAGGGTGGTGATGTAGATGAAGGTTACGCAGGAAAAGTAGGTGATGTGGGTAGACTACGTCAACAGGCAGCTGTGCAGTCAACCAGATAGTTTGTTGTTTTAATCTGTCTGACAATTGTTACGTCTGACCAGTTAGACAATAACAAGCTGATGTTAACACATGTGATCTAACGTTAGTTTTGCGTTTTTTAGCATGTTTTGGAAGGAATGGCCGTGGTGTATCATTTATTCTTTCATTCATTCACATATGCACTTCTTTCTTTTATCATTTCTTTCATTCATTCACATATACTTCTTGCTCTTCATTCATTCATTCATTGTAAGATTTCGACTGATACAGTAAACTGGCTGAAGTACTGTTAAACGCAGCCTAAGTTGCGATGGAGACGAATCAGGTCACTGTGTGCATTGGAGCATGAGGAGGCGCATACTAATTAGTACAAATGGTAAAGAAAACAAGGGAGTGACCTACCCCTGTTGTAGATTATTTCTGGTCTGACAAATAGGAGAATACCCCATAAAACCTCGGACGAAGAAAAGCCGGGACGGGCAAACGGGAATTACTAAAAATGGAGACCACACTATTAAAACGAAACATGCTAAACTGGGTAGGTACACTTAAAACTACTAGGTGGGTACATTTGGTGAATGTCAGTGGAATTGACAAGACATATTTCAATACAGTTTAAAGATCTCACAACACCGTTTATTAATGTGTCCCAGCATAGTCACTGGAGTTTGGTCACTCTTGATTAGGGCTTTCACAAATAACTTCAACTTCATAGATATAGGTTGAATTTTGTTATATTTATAGAATACCTAAATTCAAAAGAATCTCAAGGCTTAGCATTCTAAGTGTACTGTTATATGTTGCTGGAAGTAAAGGGCTTCAACAACCCATGCTTGCCATAAAAGGTGACTATGCGTGTCGTAAGAGGCGACTAACAGGATCAGGTGGTCAGACTCGATTACTTGGTTGACAAATGTCATCAGTTCCCAATTGTGCAGGTCGATGCTCATGCTGTTGATCACTGGATTGTCTGATCTAAACTCGATTATCTACAAACCGCCGCCATATTGTTGGGATATTACTGAGTGCGACATAAAACTAAACTCACGAAATTAAACTGAATTTTCATTCGAATTGCATCTATTTTTAAACCATATGTTTGCAAAATAAAGAAAAGAAGCAAACGAAAATATTTTCGTCCACGAGCGAGATTAGTCGAATTAAGACCGGAATGATTTCATTTTTTTGTCGTGATACTTATAAACACACTTTCATTCATAAATTTACAACCCCCAAGACAATAAAAAAAAGCTATGAAAATTTAAGTGGAAGTCCAGATTCTTGTACTTGTTACAAATTAGCAGAATTAAGTCAAAATGAGTTGAATTTTGTGCCATGATACATATAAATATATGTTCATTCATTTACAACATCCAAAACACAGGAAAAGATGTATTTTGAGTAAAGTGATTATTCTGGCATATTTTTAAAAATCTTCCTGAATTCGCAAAATTAAGTCAAAATCAGTTGAATTTTGTGTCATGATACTCACAATGGCACTTTCATTCATTTACATCCTCCAAAACATTAGAAAAGATGTATTTGGAGTAAAAAGGAAATATTTTCGCTCATGGGCCCAATGTTTTTCGCCCATGGGCGAGATGTTTTTGAAAATCGGTCTCAATTAGCAGAATTAAGTCATAATGAGTTGGATTTTGTGCCATGATACTCATAAATATATCCTCATTCATTTACAACCTCCAAACCACAGGAAAAGATGTATTTTGAGTGAAGGCAAATACTCTCGCCCATGGGCCAAAATGTCTTTCTCCCATGGGCGAGAGTTTTCAAAATTGCTCTCATTTAGAGGAATTAAGTCAAAATGAGTTGAAATTTCTCTCATGATACTCATAAATGTACTTTCATTCATTTACACCCTCCAAATATTGGAAAAGATGGGTTTGGGGGTAAAAGGAAATATTCTCACCCATGGGCCAAAATGTTTTTCGCCCATGAGTGAGATTTTGTTAAATAGCTCTACATTAACGGAATTAATTCAAAATGTGTCGAATTTTGTGACATGATACTTATGAACATACTTTCATCCATTCACAACCTCCAAAACACGGGAAAAGGTAAATTTTGAGTAAAAGTAAATATTCTCACCCATGGACCAAATGGTTTTCGCCCATGGGCGAGACATTTTGAAAAATCACTCTAAATTAGCCGAATTAAGTCAAAATAAGCTTAATTTCGTGTCAAGACAATAATAAATACAAGTTCATTCATTGAAAAGCTGCAAAGCTTGAAAAAAAGCATGTAGTTTCAATGAAATTAATTATTCTCGTCCATGGGCCAATATGTTTTTCACCCATGGGCGAGATTTTTTAAAATCGCTGTCAGTTAGCAGAGTCAAGTCACAACAAGCTGAAATTTGTGTCATGATACTTATGAACTTTTTTTCATTCATTTACAACCTCCAAAACATTTATTCTGGATGAAATTAAACACTTTCACCCATGGGCCTGCCCATGGGCCTACCCATTGGCCACTGTTCGCCCATGGGCGTGCCCATGGGCGAGCGAGTTTAAATTTTGAGTTTTCGAAAAAATTTTTTTTCATTTTTTCATCCTTAGCACATATACATAACAGCTGTATGTTTAATTTTGCGAAATCCCTTGTGAGAGAGTGGCCACAGTGCTGAGAGTTTCTGGACTTTTGTGAGTCCAGAATTAAATTGTGACGTGTTTATTCCTATTGTACAAGCTTTATCGTGACAAGGTACAGCCACATGTCTCCTTCAGGAAACCACCCTGCGTGATACAATCACATGATCATCCTGTCGCTGTGACAACGCGAAACACATACAGAATGTAACAAAGCTTTGGTGACACTGATATATATAATCCACAAGTTTAGAATGACGAGAAATGGTTGGATTCGCGTGTACCATCGTGTAAAATCTCTCGAAACCTTGTTTTTAAACTAATCGTTTCATCTTCACTTAACCCTATATCGGAAACACGAAGAGCATAAATGGGTGTGTTAGCAGTCTCAGTCTAAGACACGAATATGTCCAAATGACTCACTTCTTGAACGTCATACATCGTCACTAACTATCTCTTCTTGAAAAACATTTATACATTTATATTCTCTCTCTCTCTCTCTCTCTCTCTCTCTCTCTCTCTCTCTCTCCACCACCACATTTTCACTGTTCCTTTCTTTCTTTCTTTCTCCATCAATAGCATACATTTTCATTCTTTCTTTCTCTCGCCATCAACAACATACGTTTTCACTCTTCCCCTCTCTTTCTCTCCTTCAACTTTCCCTTTCTCCTTTAAAAACATACAAATTCGCTTTCTCTCTCCCTCTTTTTGAAAAGGATATATTCTCTCCTTCAACAACATACAAACAACATACACTTTCACTCTTCTGTTCTCTCTCTCTCCTCGAATACGTAACATACATATTTCACTTTCTTTCACTCACTCCCTCTCTTTGAAAAAGAAATATTCTCCCTTCACTCTCTGTCTCGCTCGCTCTCCCCTTCAATAACATACATTTTCACTCTTCCGCTCTCTCCCCTCCTCCCTTCTCTCGATCATTGAATAGCATACATTTTTCACTTGAAAACGTCCTTCATTCATTCAAATTGTCAACTAGTAAATGGTGGGAAAAACATCCCATTACTCCTTCTGACACGAAAACTTGGTTTCATGCAGGAAGTAGTGGTACAACTCGCTTGATTCGTGTGCTGGGAAGTGTGATGGATACGGACTGCCTGTTAGTGGTCACGCAAACCCGGGACCCCCTCTCGCGGCACGTCCGTGTGACCAAGCAGGCTTCGTTGTCTCACCAACTCAGCTAAAGCAAACATGTGATCATAGAATGCACTCAGTTTATCCTTCAGCTAAGCCCGGGACACCTGTCGTAACAGGTAACTAGATAGGCCAAGCCAGGGAATATTCGTTTTGTGGTCATGATAATAATAATTCGTACCAAATAATAAAAGTAAAATTAAGTAATCCGTATAAAAAGATTCTTTTACGGATTAAACATATTTGATTTTCATACTGAGTACAACTAACGGGATCGTGTGGCCAGGCTCACTGAGAAAATTGACGCGTTTCATCGTATCCTGGTTGCGTAGGTCGATGCTCATGATATTAATCATGTGTCTGGCACAAACTCGCATATATACAGGCCGCCGCCACATAGATGGATTAGTGCTGATTGTGGTGTTAACTAAGAAAAGACCAGAAAGAACCAGTTCCTCAATCACAGCTGCTTATAGCAACATCACAACAGAAACAAAAAATTAATCTATCTAGTCTGCATTTAAAGAAAAATCTTGTATTGAGATCATGTCATCCATGTCCTTTTACGCATCGGGTCTTCATCCAGTGAGATGTCAGGTTAGTTTCCCTTCCCACTCGAGATATCATTACCCCCGAGATGCCTGTCTCCGCAAGGCGTCCTTGTCCGGTGACATGTTCTCAATTGGTTCATCCTGGTCCTATAAGACAAAACACAAATGTGAAGATGTGTGCGGCCTTCCCTTACTTCCTCCTGGGTCGACCTGTGACTTCCCGACTGAACAGAGCAGGTACAGTCAGCTTCATCAACAGATGCACTGTGAGCATGGATCATTTCAAATATGGGATTTTTCTTGCACTTTGGACACTCTGCCCTGAAGGTAAATCATTACAAAAAAAATGTGTTGTATTATATTCCATATTTTATTCAATATTTGTTTAGAATCTATTTGCAACTTCTTTCTTTTATTAAAGTATTCATGAATACGAAAGCGTAGTAGTATGATCCTTTTAGTAACGTATCCGTGTACAGTAAAGCATATCAATATCCCTCTAGCAAGGTATTCGTGCACAGCAAAACATTAATATCCTTTCAGTAGCGTATGACTATATCGTAAAGTGTATGAATTTCCTTTTAGTAAGGTATTCGTGTACAGTAATGCACATGGATATCTGTTAGTAAAGTATTCGTGTACAGTAAAGCATATTAATATCCTGCCAGTAAAGTATCCATACGTAGTGAAGCATATTGATATTCTCTTAGTAAAGTAAAGTATTTATAATTGGTATTGCTTATTAAAATTCTGTTTTAGCTTTGGTGTATTTACCCTCGGAAAAATCATTTTGGCTTAAAGAGGATAACAGCTGAAAAAGCTAACTGAGAAATTGTATTCCCAAATATAAATATGTGTTGCAAACTTTCGCTTTCTGATCAATTACTCATTACAACATTGCTGGATTATTGCTTCACGTGGATTATGAATATAACCATTTCGTAATTCACTCCCTCACTCAGTCACCTGTTCCATACAGACATACACCTCCATAGTTATTTGCTTTAACAGAACGGTTTGCTAACTTCACTTAACATAAAATTCACACAAAAACCGAAGGACTTAGGACGCAGGGCTTAAAGATACACCTCACTGGAGCTAAACCTTTTTTAACCGTAGCTGGGTATTGCAGCGTCTTCCCAAGCCTGGAGGATCTCCACAGGGTGTTACGGCAATGACGGCCTCAACTGTTCCTTCCACCACTTCCTGTGTGCAGACACTGACCACGTGGCTGTGAATGGGGCGGAATACCTATACAAGGACAGTCCCAGGTGTGGCACTGGGGTGGGAAATTGCCACTCCCACCAACAAACGTGTTGCACTCCCCATCAGGACGACTGTTCCCTTCCCTATACCCATGCGGACCTGGAGCGACTCAAACTCTGTCTCAGACACCAGCCATGCATCTTCAAGACTCCTTGGAGTACCCACAAATGTGTTGCTAACAATCACCTCGTACAGTTTTCCAGCTACTCGGTGATCTTCTATGAGTGCATCAAAGGTATGGTCCAGTCGAAATATGTTTTGTGAGATTGCCCCGTTGCACCTACCCTGAAACATAGAACTTACCTTTTGAGTACAGAACACTCTGAACCAGGCATATATAAGTATTTTAGATAAAGACCTCGCTCCTTATTGTGAATACTGTAAGTTACACTGCCCAGAAAAAGCTCACCACTATATCATTGTATGACCAGCTCATGGAAAATCTGTCAGACTCTCAAAGGGACATAGCCTAACAACTCAAAGCCGTTTTAAATCAACACAGTGCTTTTGCAATAATTTAATGCATAGTTGCATACAAAGACCTGCGTTAGATTCCCCGCTTTAACAATGATTTAACACATCGTACACCATAACAGTTTGCTAAGAGTATAATTGGGAGCCATAATTCGCACAAATCTGGACTTCGCGTCATCGTTCTGGAGGACATCTTGATGTAGCTGTTTTAACAATGTTGATGCATGTGGTAGAAATGGGTGTGTTTCAGAGGCACACATCGTAAACTTCTGCAGTGGCTCTATCACCGGAACCTCTGTTTCTATCATGTACGACCAAATGCGAGATTCCGTTGCCACGGACACTACCTGTTCGTGTAGGACTTCCGGTACAGGTCAAGGTCAAACGCCTCTCTTCATAGAAGCTCTGGACGTCCATCTTGGAAATAACTCCTCCGTAGGCTGTTCGTCATTATTGCTGAACGCTCACGACGGGAACAGCGTTTATGACTGCAACTCTTACGGCATCCACCCCTCGCAGATTTTGATATCGGTCAACGGAACCCTCCCCATGACATCAGAACTCAGAATTGCGAAGATAAATCCTCCACAAAGGGTGTGGATGCGTATTCAAGGTAACTGTACTTGGCAAAAAATAACTTGAGAACATTTATTTGAAAGCCGAAAAACGTTTCATTTGCTTGACCGAAGAAGTGAAATAAATGTCTTTCGTTTACATTCGAAAAAGAAACTGTACTTCGTTAATCGAATTTTCTCGGATTTTTATTGTTAGAAGCATAGAGCTATTCTGTTATGCACATAATATTGTGTAATATGATTTATCTGCCAATTCGTAAAGTGATAAACGTGACATTTTCACCCTTTCAATATTCCCCTAGACACATGAGATAGTTGATTTTTGAAGAGCTGATTAAATACTAACCCTTGAGTCCACTGCTTTGTGATCACTTTAAGCTTTGTTTATTATTTGTTGGGGTTTTTTGTTTTGTTTTGTTTTTTGTTTTTTTTGTGTGTGTGTCTGTGTTTTGGGTTTTTTTTGGTTTTTGGGGGGTTTTGGGGGGTTTTTTTTGTTTGTTTTTATGTTGTTTTGGGTTATTATTTTACAGATTAGAATTGAAATGCGGCAGAGAGGGTTTGGGTGTTCCTGGCACAAGTTCGTAATTATAAAAGCTCATCATCAGCTCAGGTCCCTCTACACGCAGCCCAGACACCAAATGGGACTTCTCCCAGGAAACACTGCCTAGTCGAACCCACCAAGAACTTTCCGGAGAATATGGAGGCTCCCCAACACTGCAGCCTTCTCCATTACCCAGATTGTCAGAAGGGCTGTGCTCTCGGTGGAGAACCCGGGCACTCTCCTGATCTGCGCCAAGAGATCAGGAGGTACCAAACCAAGGGCACCGAGAACAATGGGGATCCTGACGACCGTGTACTTGGGATACAGGCGAGACATTTCAAAGGCGAGGTCCGCATATTTATCATGCTTTTCCTGAATCTTGCCTATCACATCGCTGTCAAAAGGGACAGAAAAAATTCAATGATATAAATAATTTCATTGGTTTTATCAAAAAGAACAAGATCAGGTTTGTTGGCTGGAATTCGTCTCAGGATGTATATTGGCCTATTCCATAGAAGCTTAAAAGCATCATTTTCCAGTACTCCCTGGACATGTTCAGGGTCGTAGAGCATGGCCGAGACGATAGTAAAAGTAGCGAACCATGTCATCATGTCTTTTAAGATATGCTGTCTGTGCCAAGGAAGGGCATCCACTGACAAGGTGTTGGACAGTCTCTGTGAATTCATTGCTAAGACGACATCTCATGTTCACATTTTGATTAAGAATCATATTCTGGCGATTGCGGGTGGGAAGTGACTGGTCCTGAGCAGCAAAAAGGAAGCCCTCAGTTTCACATTTGAGACCAGACAACTTCATCAAGGCGAAGGAGTCAGTTGGATTGCTGTCCTGTTCCACGCACTGCATGTACACACGATGAATGGTCTCTCAGACAGCTTCTCCACAAAGGACCGACTCTGTGTAGATTTGGTAAAGGACTTTACCTGGTTTACTCCTTCTGGTCAGGCGGTCAATACCCTGGATGTCTTGTTTTATCCAATCAACTACTCCAAAGGAGTAGGAGAGGACTGGCACAGCAAAAGTATTGGTGGCTTTGACTTCGTTTCGAGCATTTAGCTCGGAACTCCAAATTTTCTTTAAACGAGATTTATACTCGGCCCGAAGTTTATCTTGAATTTGGGCATTCAGGAGCTTGTCTCGAACTTGCATTCCAAGATAGGTGTAGGCCTGATCTTCCACAAGATGCTCAATAACTCCTCCGCCTTGTAAGTTGACCGATCCGTCATTAGTTACCTTGCCATATTTCAGATGAAGAGTGCTGCATTTGTCGAGCCCAAAAGTCATGTCAATATCATTAGAGAAGGACTCAACAAGGAGAACCTGTTCTTTCAAATTGGTCTCTCCTTTGACAAGGAGCTCGATGTCATCCATGTAGAGGAGATGAGTAAGAGGTGTTGGGGATCTGTGCTGAGGAGGCCCGGGATGGTAGCCCTCCTCCCCATTGAGCAAAAAACGCAACGGATTTAGAGACAGACAACAAAGCAAAGGAGTGAAAGAGTCCCCCTGATATATTCCCCTTCTGATTGGAATAGATTCCGAAGTCTTCACCTGCCCTTGCGAGAACATCTCAAGTTGAGTCGACCAGCAACTCATTAAAGACTTGAGTAAATCATGTAGTCGCTCAGGGAGGTCAATACCCTGAAGAGACTTCAGAATCCATTCGTGAGGGACAGAGTCATATGCCTTTTGTAGTCTATCCAGCACATGAAGAGGTTGCGGTAGTACGTTATAGCCTCTTCCAAAATCATTTTCTGCACAAGAAGTTGATCCTTGCACCCCCAACATCCCTTTCTCGCCCCCATCTGCTCTTTGTAAATTATCTCATTAGAAGAGCAGTAAGATGACACGAGGTTTGTGAAACACCCTGTGAATAATTTGCTTTGAGTATTTAGACATGTGATAGGGTGGAAGTTTTTGGGATCAGTCAAGTCTCCTTTTTGGGGGAAGGATTATTGTGCGACCTTTGCAGAACCATGGAAGAACATCACCTGTGTCCACAAGAGAATTGAAACAGTGAAGAAGTGGTGCTTGGACACAGGGAAACAGTTTCCAATACCGGTTTCGAATGCCATCAGGCCCTGGAGCTGTATTAGATTTGGACTTTTTAATGACACTTTTCAGGCATTCTGGTGAAATATAACAGACAAACGACCTAGTTCATAATTATTATTATTTATTTATTTATTTTTATGTAGTAATGTCGGTTATTCTTAGATTTCGAGAAATGTTAGGAAATTATTATGCATATATAATAATGATATAACTTGCCATTTAGGAGGGTCTGCATAGCATTACGATTTCTGTTTATATTTTATGTATCATCAATATCATCTGGAAAACATCTTCTACAGCTAAGACACCTATCATGGTCACGTGTCAGATATTGACCAATCAACAGCCAGAAGTTCACATCAACCAGACTGGTGCATCCATTGCCAAAAGTAAGCTAATTTTATATTACTTCTATATGTTTCTGAAAGTTGTGCCACATATAATATTCTACGTACTCTGCTTTATTTCAAGGAATGTTATAAAGAGATGGGGAATGGTATATACCAAAGCGTATTTAAAATAATCTGCAATCTGGAAACACGTGACCAAGGGATGATAGTATGAGGAACATTCCAACCAATTTAAGTACCACGTGATCAATTCAATCAAGTCAACAGTCAACATTGTAGGAGGGCAGGAGGAGGATTATTATGGTGAAAATTTATAATGTGAATGACAACCCGCCCCTCCCCACCCTAACATATACGTAAAAAGTAAGCCACACTCACACGCACTAACACACACCAACACTAACACACACACACACACACACACACACACACTAACACACCAACAAAAAGTCCCAATGTCAAAGCAGCAACAGTAGCAGCAGTAGCGATAATGTTTATTACCTGTTGAAAGACCAGTGAAGGTCCCGGGGTAGAATAGGCCTTCAGCAACCCATGCTTGCCATAAAATACGACCATGATTCTCGTAAGATGTGACTTACAGGGTCGGGTGGTCAAGCTCGCTGACTTGGTTTACACATGTCATCGGTTTCCAATTGCGCAGTTCGATCACTTTATTGTCTGGTCCAGACACGATTATTTACAGACCGCTGTCATATAGCTGGAATATTGCTAAGTGCGGCGTGAAACAAAACTCACTCCTAATCTGAACATATTTTAACCTGAAATTCATAAGGGCATCTGTTATGTAGATTGTCTCGAGTAGGATTGTCTTTTATAGTTCAATATCTTGTGCACTATACAAAACTGATAGAAATATCGGTCTCCAAACACTTATTCATGGTTTCCGTGTCCGTAACATGCATCTAATATGTTCCTGTTTCCTGAATTTGCACATAACGGTGTATTGCCGTTCTTTCAGCTTCTCTAGAGAAAAACATTTGGATGATCATTGGTGGCAGTGCTGGGGGCATCGTGCTCGTCGCTGTAGTCTGCATTTTCTCAATTTGCTGTATAAGGTGGGTGGATGGAACACCTTCTTACAGTGGTTTGCAACTAATTGCAAGAGGGGTGACAGGGTAGCCTAATGGTTGTGAAACATTTTCTTGTCATGATGTTGCTGGGATATCGCTAAAACTAAACTCATACACTAATGGACTATCAGTTATATTGTTTTGTTTTGGAAACCGTTCTTGCTATTTTAATATTAGAGCAACATCTGCCATACGTTTTATGGTTTATCAATAATGTGTTTGAACATGTAAGTAACATTCCTAAACTGATGAAAAAATATGTTGTATATCCACGTTGATGGGGGCTAAAATTAAAACAAACTAGAAACAGTTGTTCTATGCATTTATAAGCTTGGATCCAAGTTAGCAGAGTTCCAATTACCGTTTTCAGCCCTGGAATGTTTTGAGAAGAGTGAAACTATAATTGTCAGTATACTATTTGCTCAGCATGATAGGTGGCATTTACACTGGCCTACTGTTTCTATCTAAACTCAGGTTTTGAAAGATAAATATGTCACACGTTTTGATTGAAACACAAAGAAATACGAATGAAACAGTTATGTACATACATTTAGTTATTTGGGTTCGTGACTTCATAAACTAATTGGGCGGTGGGGTAGCCTTGTGGTTAAAGCGTTCGCTCGTCACGCCGATGACCCGGGTTCGATTCCCCACATGGGTACAATGTGTGAAGCCCATTTTCTGGTGTCCCCCGCCGTGATATTGCTGGAATATTGCTAAAAGCGGCGTAAACTAAACTCACTCACTCATAAACTAATTTACTCTTTATAGGAAACATCGTCAGAAGAAGACAGTTGATAATACGAAAGAGCCGCACGAATATTTTGAAATTGAACCCCCTGGTGTGTTTTCTGTGGAAACAGCTGCAGAGTCCAATGATTATTATGAAATCAGGGACAACGAGCCTACTATGCCAGTCACGGACCATTACTACTCCACCGCCGAAAGTCTAGAACGGCTCAAACATTCGGCGCATGCGCCAAATACATACCTTGCTTCCGGTTACGATCATCTTCGTCTGAAGAGCGAGAAGGGCTCCTCAGTGGCTCCGAACTATGGGCGTCTTGGCGCGACGGCGTCAGATCCCAGATACAACCGCCTGAATGAAAACAGACAGGTTGTGTTTAAAAGTGAATATGACAGAACTTCTGTGGCTGTTTAAACACATACTTGGATGAAGGAATTTTCGGATCTGGAACACAAATATTTTGTTAATAACATATGTACTCAATCATGATTTTGTTTGCTGAATGTGAGCGGTGTATACCACTCCGGAGTACGTCTATGGTAAAGAAATGGGATCTATAATAGCTATATGCAAATATGTCATTAGATTTGGACATACATATTTCACAGTATCTCGTCCTAGAGAATATGTCTTCACAGAGGCAGCCACGCATGACTTATTAACACACACATACCTACGTTTACATATACTCCTCAAAAACGGTAGGGGATAATGAACTTTCAGTTTGGAGAGGAAGTGTAAACGTTAACATACGTTTTGAGGACAGACATTTTATGAACGCACCACCATTTCCTTGTATTACCACCCCTAAACACAACGCATGAAGTGCAGTTGCACAACACGTGCATTGGGTCCCATTCTTGATTTTGACCGGGTTTTTTTCAAGAAGGTCGAGAAATCACTTAGAACATTAATTTTGACATTCATCTTGCTTCACACATTTGTTAGTATATGTTTCTAGCCGTTTGTTTGAAAATGAAAATCGTATACATGCAAATTACCTGCCATACACCAGTCATCTTTCAAAAGCGACTACATTCCAAATAACTATGGTTGTAAGGAAGTGCAAATGGCGATGCACTTTCAAAACATTCAATAATATCATAATCAACATTGATTGACTCCGATAAATCTCCTAAATATTTTTAATCGGAAATAAGAAAATGAAGATCCCCTACTGTTTTAAGAGTATATAAATGACGCCACAATCCCCTTTTGTGTCACCAAGTAGAATAGTAGCATTTGACTGGGCGGTTTCTATACTGTCATATGCTTCAAACGGGGGACAAGCTAGATTTATAATAAATATATTATTTAAGAAGCAGGTCAAATTTACATATAATACATGGGAGAATAGATATTACCCTGTACATATACATTATAGGAGGCATTTTACGTCCTGGTGTGTGATACAGGCAACATGGGGCCCGGGGATGACATAAGGAGTGAATCCAACACGATCAGCCCCCTGCCGGGATATCTGCTTTCTCAATGAATACTGAATGGCATTATCAGCCTGAGATGTTGGTAATTGGAGACCGTAAGTTGTTTACTGTGTTGTTTACTCGGTTAGTTTTCCTGAGTCAACAAGGTGAAAAAATACTTGCAAATAGATACTCTTGGATGTTGCGGTATGTTATGATGGTCCTCGGCTGATATCGGTTATGGTATGAATGTCGGTAACTAACCTTTAATGATCTTATCTTACCTCAAACTCAGGTTATTGACACTTGACTGATTCATGTGACATTGAAGGCATACCACAACTGGAAACTTTACAGGCCGGGAGAGTACGTCCCGTACATGTTACAGGCTGCAATTGGATTTCTATGTGGGATGATAAATCCCTTTACCAGTAGGAGCTGCAGGTTGCGTGTTTCAGTTACCACAATATCATGCTGGGGGAGGTATTTAGGTCTTATGGTATTCACTGCTGGCGGTATTAAACCTGTAAGGGCCGCATGAAACTGCATGTAACCCCTGTGATAATAGCTACGGCTTACATACCCGTGAAGTTGTTGTTACCAGCTAGTCATGCCTGTGGCAGTTGGTTTAGCTTGCTGACTTTTTTATGTTTTCATTGTACACTAAATGTGTAGATCAGTGCTCATATTTAATTAACATACGTTAGAATGTAGATTCATTCCAGTAATCGCTCATGTATCCCACTGCGTGATTTCTCTAACGATCTTGCTGGCTTGTTGATGATTATACGTGATCTTGCCGACATTTTAACAATTTATTTGTAGCGGGCTTCGTGTTTACAAAACAATACATCTCTATATAACTAATCAACTTTAATCTTAAACACTTTACATTATGTTTACCTCGGGCGAATTAGTCTGGTGCTTCTATGATTCCTTAGTACAGTACAGTTTTCAGTGTATTCTTTTGACACTGTACAAGGTTAATGGCAGGAATGTTATGGAGGGCATCCTACATGTAGTACCAAATGCGTGACTGACTCTGTTTATCTCAAGTCAACCCGGCGAACAAAACGTCCAATTATATTTGGCCAAACTATAATAACCAAACGCAGGTAAAGTCGCCAAATATACATTACGTGCGGTAACTATTTGCCAAAGAAACCAGATTACATTTTGCTGTGGTAGATGTAGCGCTGAAACATCCATTAAACCATAATGTCACCACATCAGCACAAACAACGTGCGACTGGGAACAGCTCTGTGTTGTGGTAGATGTGGCGCTGAAACATCCATTAAACCATAATGTCACCACATCAGCACAAACAACGTGCGACTGGGAACAGCTCTGTGTTGTGGTAGAAGTGGCGCTGAAACATCCATTAAACCATAATGTCACCACATCAGCACAAACAACGTGCGACTGGGAACAGCTCTGTGTTGTGGTAGATGTGGCGCTGAAACATCCATTAAACCATAATGTCACCACATCAGCACAAACAACGTGCGACTGGGAACAGCTCTGTGTTGTGGTAGATGTGGCGCTGAAACATCCATTAAACCATAATGTCACCACATCAGCACAAACAACGTGCGACTGGGAACAGCTCTGTATGAAGTCATAATTGAAATGCCACTGCTTGATAGAACTAGAGACACATGCGTAAATATGCGCATATGTTTATAAATTTGCACAAACCTGTGAAGACTAGTCCGTTTATTATTGTCATGGGGAACGTATAACCATGTGTCATCTCAATATTCGTAACTGTACTGGCAGCGGAACAGTTATCGCCGCGAAACTTATCGCCAATGCACGCATTGTGTCACGCATGCGCAGTTCAGGTCAGATACAATTCCAGTATTTTTCCCCACAGTATTTGAAAACAAAAAAGGACAGCAGAAGAAAATTCTTCAAGGTAGGTAAGAAAAATTAAAATAAAGTTATGAACCCTACAGATCTATTTTACCTTAGCCAGGGGTATATCACACGATCTGTATAATAGCAAGTTCAAGTTCAGAGAAGCTATGGATTGTTTTCTTTCCCTTCTGTTGTAAACACACAACTAGTCTCACAATCAATTAGTCGAGGCTACTTTATGATATAAATATGTATTATTCTGAAATGGTGATAACTGTTGCACTTATATATTAGTTGTGAGAAGACATCTATTTGTATTGCCCTCAAAAACACGATCGGCGGCAGTACACAGGTGAATAGCTAATTAGGTATCATAATTAATTTTCTCTCATGAATTTAACGAACCACGGAGTAATTTTGTAAATACCCCTAAAATATGGTGACAACTGTTCGGCAGCCAATTGGGATTTGCTAAAGTAAACGGTAACCAAGCAGAATGTGAGATTTACAGGTGTGCCGTGTGCCGTGGGCAGTACAGTGGACAAGAACTCTGTACATGGAAACATGGATCATATTCCAAAGATGTAAGAAAATCATATTTCACAAATAAATAATAACGCCGAGCAGAGATCGACGGACGTCCATTAACATGCAAATGGAATAACGCTTTCAAAGGGAAAGAGGCCTCCATACTGAAGGGAGGCAACTCGTGTCACCCTAAAGGACCGAACCTGTTGTCAGACGCGAGGAAAACAGCTTAGTTGGTACACATTGGGACGAGGGTGCGCCAGACTTATTATGAATGGGTTTCTGTATGCTTACGTAAACAGATGTTTATGAGATTTGCCAAGACAGACTAGTGACCGATATCAAGAACAACTACCTACGCTTCCTGGATCCGATAACGCCGTCAAACGATTCGCTGAGTCTTGACAACTCAGTATCCACTGTCTCAGCGGATTTGGCTGACACGCAAACCTGAGATTTGAAGTTGGAAACCCGGTTCAGGTCGAGTATAGTTCTGGGATTGTTAGAACTATTCCCGTGCTTATGTGTTTCACATAACTGGTAAATAGTTGATACTTGCGCTACTTCGGGCTTCCTTCCTCATTTAGCAGGACGTTTAATCCAACTCACTCGCATATTCTAACAAAGGGAACGTTGAGCTAATGTATATACTTCACTGGATTGAAACATCGCACCATCATTACAATTAAGACTTAAAGTTATAATAAGAAAGAAAGAGAACTTTAAACTGATTAACGTGTAAATCCATAAATCACCATGTTCAGATTATACAAGCGTGATTTTATCCGGAGTTCGGTGTTGGGATAGTAAGTATTATCACATAATGTATCAATATACTAATTAGCTGTTAATAAACACCAACTTTAAACAACTTAGAAGAGCACAACTTTCAAAATTCTTTAGCAAATTTATTCGGGTTCAAGTGTGAGGCATTTAGGACATCTCTCTGGGAGAATATCAACTTACTTACATTTATGCCACAGCACGGAGCTGAGTTGATATTCAACGCCAATGAACAAATTATACCAGACAAGGTGCAACTTCAAGGACGCTTGTACGTGCTCAAAGTTCCTTCCCATGTTCCTGGGGAAGCCACCTGCACAATCGGTTCCCAAGCACTTCGATCCTTAACCTTAAATCCAAGGAAACACTATCAAATTAGAGAAATGATGTTTTTTTACTGTCAATCAACACGCCAACTGCAGTCACAATGCAATTCCCAGACTACGATAAAGTAAGCAGAGACCGTAATGACCTATATGATTAAACTGTTTCGACTACAGCATCACACGACGCTCGTTTATTCAGTGGAGATGTCTTAAAGGTAGTGTCGATTATGTTTATGGTTGATGTACAATGTACTAGCATGGACATTGGGCACCTGATATTGTGAGTCATAACGACTTGTAACACTGTCCCTATCAGGATAAAAAATAAGTAACTTGGTATCACCGAGAGCCATATGATGTCAAGTCAATAAACTGTTCCAGATCATAACAGTATGATTACGTGGTATATTGTAATTCGATAGCATCACAAGATGTACTTTCTTCCACATTTCAAAGTTAAAATAAATTTATTTACTTTACTGAAGCTGGGGTATTGCTGAATATCCGTATTGCGTTAAATCTATGAATGAATGATGGGTAAAAGTACCGCAACGAGCGATGCCCCACCTACCACCCACCATCCCACCCAGCCCATCCCGCCCACCATCCCACCCCACAACTGAAAGACACATGACATGACAGTATCAAGGTTATTCCTTATAAAGGCACTCCCTGTTCGTATAAGCAAGCATATCTACAACTAAACCGAACAGAAAAAACTCGCACTTTTCGAAACATTGAAATCCTATAAACGTTAGGGTTCGTGTTCATGTCTTCCGGTAACAAAATTCATAAAAGCCAGAGTTACGTTTCTTCTGCTGTTCAGTACATTTCGACTTACTGTTTCAAACTGGCAATATTCCTGATTTGAAAATTACATCTAGATTTCTTGTACCGGAATAAGATATCTTGTCTTAACTTGACATCTTGATTGGCTGTAAACTGAAAACTAAGCATAATTCCAGATCTCAAACTGACATCTTGACGTATTAAACCGAGGTGAGATCGAACGTCCTAACCTGAACGGAGATATATAGTTATGGGACGTTTTGCAGAACTTATACGTTCAATGATACAAACCAAGTTTTTTGATCGCACGTCAACACCGAGTGTGTTCGTAACAATCCATGAGACAGTTAAAAGACCCTGTTACTGATCTCAAATGCGTTTGTAGTATTACATCATTCGTTAGTTTAAGATAAACGTAACGATACGAACATGGTCTCGATCGGGGCCCAGGGCCCAGGTAACGCTACAACTGGCGTTGATCGCTTGCATCAACCTTGTGAATTTACAGACCGTCAGTGGTCCATTTCTATAATTTCCACAGGTATTCTGACCTTTAGCAAATTAAATATGTTTCTGAGGATAGCCAAACTGGCGATAATTTTGCACTGCAGCGCCACACGATCTCGGCACTGCACACAGTCGTAGCATTCACGCAAGCGCAGCATTAAACCTAAGATCGCATTGGAAACATTACCCAAGGTCACATTATGTCTGATTCAGGCATCAGTAGGTTGGATCTGATTTTGGAGATGATCGGGACTGGGTGTTCTCTGACACTGAAGTGGTTAAAATGCAACAATTTGTTTGTTGGGATTGGAAAACAATGCCGATACCCTGAGTAGACATAAGCCGATGTTTATAGGTGTTTCTAAATGATAATTAAGTGTATTTCTACCGCGGACTGAAACTTTGTGCCGAGGTAGACAGAGTGCCGATGTTTACAGAGGCCGATATTGACAGAGTCTGCTGTATTTCGAAGTATTTTTTGCCATGCTGTTTTTGCAAATGTCAAATGCACGTTACACCATTTCTACAAGTACATATTTATGGAAACCAATGGTTTGCAATGTATTGGAGACTGTTTTCACATCCGTCGTCATGGCTGGTTCACAAACTTGAATACACCATCAAGGTTAGTTTTCATCCGGTGCTGAGGTTTCGTTCCATATATTCCGTCATTGAGAGGTCCCATCAGCTTTCCCTTTCAAGGTTAGCTCAAACCCGCTGTCAAGGTTAGTTCACACCTCGCCGTCAAAATTAGCTGCCATACACAAGGTTAGCTACAATACGCTGTCAAGGTTAGTTCACATATCCACCGTCTAGGTGGATTCATCCGCCATCAAGGCTATTTCCCTTCAGCTTTCCCTTCCAAGTCCCTTTCAGCCGTCATAGTTCTCATCCGCCGTCAAGGCTAGTTCCCACGATGTAGAGTCGGGAGCGAAAACAAAGCACCACGGTTGCAAGTAAGTATATGTTCAAGGTCTGGTGGTCTTCCACAATACGCTGCCAGTGTACTGCACTAGTTTGATGTAAAACAACGGAATGGTAGAAAAAAGAAATAAGTAAATGTGTATGTTTCCATAGTTAATCAATTGGGTTTTACTTTTGAAAGAACACAACTTACTAAATGCTCCATCTCAGAACACAATTCTCTAAAACCGGCTTCCATTACCTTAGAGCAACACAAAGTAGATACAACAACACCTCAGACCTTAATGCTACACAAGTAACATACATCAAACCCTTAAAGCTACACTAAAAAGATGCACCAAACCCTTAAAGTAACACCAATAACATACATCACCCTTAAAGCTACGCTATCAAGGTAATACACCACACAAACCCTTAAAGCTACACTCATTACAAAACACACCAACCCTTAAAGCTAGACAACAAACACCAACCCTTTAAGCTACACAAGTATACATAGCATTCATGAACCCTTAAAATACACAAACGTTATCTAATAAAAACGTTATACTAATAGACCAATCCAGTCCGGGCCGATAAGCCCCGCCCACTTCGTTTTTAGACGTTTAGGGGGACAACCTCTGACAATGGCTTCACCGCCGGCGAAACGTATGTACATTGAGAATGGTGTTGATGAATTCTGCTTTTGGTACTTTGGTATCCGTAGGTTATGAATGATATTTAAATAGGAAAGATTTGCGTATATTATTTAATGTATCTTATTTGTCAGACTGTAATTAGCGAGTGAAAATGAGTTACATGCCCTATGAAAAATCGCCTCGGCCAGCGGCTGCATGTAGGAAGCGCATTTTCTTTCGAAATGAACTGGCATTCCACGTCCGTCTACGATACTAGCAGGTAAACTGAAATATTTTGTTTGGTTTTTTTTATTCCTAGATTCCCATCGTAATTTTACAATAACCGTGAACACAACCACATGTTCAAGCTGCTGATCGTTTCGGTATCTATAAATATACATATGGAAATTAATTAAGCAACACCAAATTCAAAGACACATAAAAACTTAACAAAGTTTAACGAAGTAATTTTGATGATTGATTATTCAATTTTGATGTATTGACATACAGCATGAGCTTTTCATGGGTTGATATGACGCGCGTGAAGCTTGCACAGCGCATGTGCATTGCTTTAACCTCAACTTTCGAAAAATGCACTTTTTCCCTGGGGTGTTTACAAGCGCAGGTTGTCGATTGCATTCGGTTTTTCATTCATTTCAATGTCATGGCACGTAGGAAATTATCAGAGGCCACTCGTTGGCAAATAATCGGCATGAGGAATGCTGGTATGTCTCTAAGACAAATCGGGACTCAAATCGGACGACATCATTCCATAATTTCAAAACTTTTGAAAAAATACCGGGCCACTAATGAAGTTAAAGACCTGCCTAGACCAGGAAGACCCAGGAAGACCACAGTCCGGGAGGACAGAGCTTTACTGAGACTTGTACGGCGCAGGTCCTTCGACTCGAGCTCTCGGTTGAGACAGGAGTGGCTTCCAGGGAGACCCATCTCGAACAGGACTGTTCGGAATCGTCTGAAAGCTGCAGGATACCGGGCAAGGAGGCCAATCAAGCGACCCAGACTGTCTCCAGCCCATAAGGCAGCCCGACTGGCCTGGTGTAATGACCGTTTGCACTGGAACATTGCCTCTTGGAGGAAGGTCCATTTCTCAGATGAGAGCCGGTTCTTGCTGCACATGGTGGACGGTCGTACTCGGGTCTGGAGGCAGAGGAACACAGCAATGGCTCCACGGAACATCCAGGAGACTGTGGCCTTTGGGGGAGGTTCCGTTATGGTATGGGGGTGCATTTCCATGAACTGCAAGTTGGATATCATTACCATCCGTGGCAACCTTAACGGTGTTCGTTACCAACAGGAGGTTCTTGACAGGGCTGTGGTACCTCATTTTGAGAACCATCCTCTGGCAACGAGACCCATATTTATGGACGACAATGCTAGACCTCACAGGGCGCATGCTGTAAATGATTTTTTGCGGCAAAATGCAATTGACAGAATTCCATGGCCTGCCATGAGCCCTGACCTCAACCCCATTGAACATTTGTGGGACTTTATTGGCCGTCGTGTGAGGCAGAGAGACCCACCAGTCCATAATCTCAACGAATTGACGGCTGCCCTGCATGAGGAGTGGAACAGGATCCCCCAGAATCAGATCCGGAGACTCATCCAAGGAATGAGGAGGCGTCTGGAATCGGTGGTGCGTGCGCAGGGAGGACACACTAGATATTGATGAAAGTCGGTGTGCAGACTCTCAGATGACTGTTCTTTCTTTCCATGTGACATTTGTGTTAATACACCTGACAACAACGTCTGTGGATGAATAGTAAATTGTGTCCATTTTTTCATGAATTTAAGACAGTTTTAAGAATTTGGATTTCGTTGCAATAAAGCAAAGTCTTGATACTTTTTCCCTTTAAGTTGTTTGTCAGAGATCGTCTGTTGAATAAAAAAGTGTCAAACTATATCAACCCGGCATATTTTGATTGTCAGAACACTTCAAAGTTGCTCCAATAGAAAAAATTGGGGTGTTGCTTGATTAATTTCCAGGTGTATAGATTGTCAACACTGAGCGAGGAGCCTTCAGTTCGACCTTTTATCCGATGTTCAAATTCAGTTCAATCATTTATGTGAAATAATGAGTTCATACCTTTGACTAACAAAGCAGAAAAAATATTTCCATGTATCTGAACATACCCAGAAGCAAATATTCAGCAGCTAATCTTCAGAAAATCTCAGTAAAATTTCCCTCTTCAAATCTATACACCATCCTAAAATGACACTGAGTATATGGAAATATATTTTTTTTATCATCATCTTCAATTTATTTTTCTGTGTGTACTTTGTTGTGGAATCCTAATGTATAAACTTCCACAATACTGGACTTCATGAACTGCCAGATTTTATGCTCAGGCATATAACACCACTATAACACAAAGAAGATCCAAGATACATTCTGCACCCATCTTGCACAAACAATCTCTGGAAATCTCTGAACAGAGGATCCCCAGTTACCAAAACAATTAACTAGGTTTCTTCAAAGATAATTACTAATAGACATAAGGTGCAGAGAATATCTCAAAAGTTCAAAGCTTTTGTCAATAACATTACATCTGGACATCATTGCTTCTTAAACAATGATGACCTTTGTTTTATTATATCAGAGAACATATCCTTGGAGGACATGACACGAAATCTGATCTATTTCCTTTTCTTGAGTACTTACTAATGTCATCAAAAACATAGTAAAGTTGTTTCAAAATGTGGGAAAAGTCTTAACACACTTTAGGAAAATGCCCTAAAACCTTCACATCCTGTAAACCAGTGTGCAATTTAATATGAAGCTAATTTTCCAAATAACCGAGTATCAGAAAACTTGAACATTTTGTCCATCTTAATAAACAACACTTTGGCTCAGTCATGAAACATTGGTAAGTCCCAAAAAGGTGATTTCTAAGAAACATTACATCAAATCTGAGTTAAATGTATGTTTCAATATTCATTCCAGTTATATGAATAGTCAACTGTGAGCTTGTAAGTTATTCTGTTCCAAGACTGAATAATGCCAGACCAGGGTGTGGCCAAACCGTAGCATTTGTTGTTGTCTTTTTTTCAAACTCTCTGGATGTTGAAATAACTTTTATATGAGTTACGATACAAGTAATCACTTTCAGACGAATCTCACTAGCGAATATATTATTTTCTAAAAAAAACCATCGCAAAGCAGGAGCCAAGAAACTAAGTTAGTGCCATGTTATTTCTCTGCCATGACATGTCGATAGTGTTGCCTAAGCATGCCTGTTTCTGCTTGAAAAAAAATTATTTTGTAACAAAAATTAAAAACAAATAATATTCTCTTAGTTAAGAAATACAATTTTATTTAATTCCCTCCAATATTCCAGAAAGTCACTATTCTTCTCGCATAGTTTTCTTCTCGACCCACATCTGTTTATAGAAATTCCAAAATATTTAAGGCATGGTTTTATAGACACTCATTTGAAATGCTTTTCATATTTTGGATATTGCGTGATAGGCATCTGCTTACACTGTCTCTTTGATTAAAAAATATTACTCCTCAAATATTTTGCGCTATAAACAGATAGTGTACTGCACAGTAGCCATTCAGATTGTGCTTTTGACACTTGACAACATCAAAAGATTTGTGACAAATCTAAGAATATGTAAGATCGAAGGCAACTATATCCATCACTTTGTACTTTATTATAACATGTTTTGCAATTCTGGTCGTCCCTAACCGAAATCTATCGCTGTCAGATTTGTTTACATTGTGTCACGGCCTTCTCGCCTGTCTCGTTTCAGCTTTATGGTCTACCGAATCAATGCCCAGTATTGACTAAACCGTTATGTAAAAACAGTGTTGTAGTTACAGAAGACATCCGTGTTTATAATACTTGCGTAGCCTTAAACTGTTAGTTGTTGTCCTCTAATTGGTAATGGGTTTGCACATGTGCTAAAGTGTGGAAATTCATGCAAATTCTCAGCTTCAAGCAGACGTAGGTTTCGAGAACGATGGTGCCGACAATTAACTGATCTTGAGGCCTATCGCATTGTTTGATCCACCTCGGTTTCTTTTTTCTTTTTTTTTCTTTTTTTTTTTTGTCTTCACCAAATGGTGAAGGTACTGATCAAATCGCATCAATGTATAATAGATACTGTGAGTGTGAGTGGCATGATTCGAAGCACATCGCTTCGGAGTCTTCGTTTGACCCCGGAAATAAGTCTGACAAATACACAATGCGCGCCCAGCCTTCTGATTGGCCGAAATCGACGCATGCGCCAGCTGTGATTGACAGAGTGGATCGGTCTATTACATGACATTTTAAATGACTACAGGTCACCAAGCGCTCTCCAGGATGAAGACCAATACCATCTGTAGATTTAGCGGAGATAATAACAACTTTCAAGTAGTCCGGTTATGCACAGTCGTGTTCAGGTTTGAATAATCCTTCACTAATCCTTGTGCTTGGTTTGATGGAAGAGAATTTCATTGTCAAACCAAACATCAGAGATCAGCCACATTTATTTGAGCAGTCGCGTGCTAGCATTACAGTTCATCTGGCCTGAATTACCCAAAACTAACATGTGCTGACATGCTTTTTTGGCAACATGATTCTACATAAGGGATTTACCCCGTGTTTGTACAAATCTATACCACGTGATGTATGTCCAGTTCCTTCCTCACAGTTGTCCCCCGTGTAGCATATCTTCCGAGCTGGATTGGTTGGGATCCGTGCATGTAGACTACTGAGACTTGAGGCCTATCACCAATGATATCTCTGTTGATTAGGTCGAAATAAGTTCTAATTGTTACTTTGTTTCGTTGTGTCTCTGAGTGTGCAGTTAACTCTGCACCAACCAGCAGTAGGACAGGGAGAGTAGGACATGCATCTAAACGGATCGACGTACAATGTAGTAGTTTCCCCTTGGGCACTATAGCGAGACCGGTGGATTGTGGAAACGATAACTGTTTGCAAAAGTTACTTTACCTGTAGTTAGACTCAAACATAGAATATTGATTTTGTTTATTCATGAGGCATTTAATACAAATTCAGTATTTTTTATTAAACGTTAGTCACATGTTTGTTAAATTGTGAGTGCATAGACGCTACCGTTTTAAAGCGACTTTTAATTTATATAAAACTGCACGAAAAAGGAGTTGTAAATAAGGAAATATCATGGTGTGGCAATGACTACAATGGAAGTGGTAAAATTGGACAAAATATTGAAGTGGTGAAACAGGAACGTAACAATCTGCGGATGAATGTCATACATCAGCGGAGCATATTGTGTGTACGTGATCAGTACATCTGCTTCATTGCAACTCAGCAGTATTGGTAGACAAAGAACCCAAAGAACCCTGTCCCTGCTTCAGATCGCATCAAAACCTTTTCCTTCTTCCCTTTTGGTGTCTGTATGAGAGCGTAGCCTTGTACGGCACCGTGCTGTATGGAATCTCAGAAAATGTCGCGGAGTCCGATTCAGGACGCTATATCTTCTCCAGCGCTGCGATGGAATGCACCGTATTCGCCGACATCGACATGGGCGGTATTCACGGATCTGCCCATTGTCGGAACTGCCTTCCACAAGTCAGGGAGGAAATGTAATGATGGGAGTACACTCGGACATCTGATTCTGTGGTTGCATCTGACAGTGCATCGGTACATCTACCAAATTATTCAGCGTCACTTTCTTCCGATTATCAGCCGACAGAGGGAGCTGATTTCTTTACAACGCCAGACCAGACATATCGTTACACCAGTGACGTATGGATTTTGCGACAAGACAGTCGGTTGTGCCATTGTGTCGGCAGCACCTGTCACTGTCACCATGCGACGTTCCAGCAATGTATCAGTCAAAGCAAAAGACACATGCAAATTCTGTTTAACACAGAAAATACCACATTCAAAGTTAGATTATGCGTTTCTTTTTGAAGATTGTATTATTAAGCAGTTTATATAACAGGTTCGGTTTCGAAACACTGACAGGTTCCCACGGGAACACACTAAAGATTACATTACAGTCAGGCAAACTTGCAATGTTTGGTGATGTTTGTGACAAATAAGATGTTTTGACGACACAATTCTGAAGTGTTACATATGATGACTACTTTATGTAACGCCTGTGTGTTTTGTGAAGGTAAACAGCTTGCATTAGGAATATACGTTATGGAATACACCGCAGCATCTTCTACAGAAATGTAATAACCGCTGTATACCCACATGTGCCTTCATAAGTGAATGTTGACCTGCATACACACGGGCACGGACATACGCACACACACGCACGCACACACACACACACACAAACAAACAAACAAACAAACATGCGCCCAGCGTGTTCATGTACCGACGTACCTTCCTATTCTTCACATTGATCTGCACGAAGTATACCAAACATAACTATATGACTCGTGACTCCCGCATCCCAACACGATCTTGTACACAGGTGCCTATGTACCATGAACCTGACCGTAGCTGGGCTTATTATCGCTACTGACATAAAGCGCCTGTATCACATCCGAGTAACCCATTATGTATTCCTCAAGTACAATTATACGTCTACTAACATGAGTCAACTCCTGGTCTGGTCTATACATCGATCAGACGTTCAGTGTTGTCCTGATAACATCAATGGATTGTCTGCTCTGGCTTTGATTATTTAAAGACCGCCGTTATTAATATTGTTGAGTGTTGCGCCGAAAAACAAACAAAGGAGCAGTTAAGTCTATGAGTCGTCATACTAATGTCCTCTTGAGAGGGTGTACAGCTTGTTCAGCGTGACCAGAGCTGCACACACTACATATGCATGAACCGGGAGCTCAAATGACAGAAACAGTATTTGAAAGAGAATGTTAAACGGCGACTTTGTCTCGGCTGTTCGGACATGCTGACAATCAACTGACAAAGGTGCACCCCTTCACAATAATAGACCACATCAGTTGTGACACGGCCACGAAATGCATTTAGCATTTTCAAGCTGAACAAGCTGTATTTTATAATTTGTCAACTGATGTCACCCATAATTCGTTGATTTCATAATTTACCTTGACATGCAATAAACTATACAACAATTGGAAATAGCTTTTTGGTCAAACCCAAACCTCGTAAAAGCCAGAATCATCTTCTGGGATTCAAACCCATAATCTTCGGATCCTGACTGAAGAGGTCCCTGAACAACTGATTGCTTCACCTAACACGATGCGCATTTCCAGCTGCCTAATTACTTCTGCGAGCCAAGGATCAAACACTCCTGAAAGGAGAGAGTCCTCTTGTGATCAATATTCCTAACTGCTGAACGTTAGGGAACGGCATGTTTATCCCGTCTCGCTAATGTCATACGTCGTCAGTTTTATTACGAGAATGTGTGTACGTGCTTGTGTTCATGGTTAGACGTTCTCTCTTTTGTTGCTACGACCATTGATTACAACCCACCAATTACAACAGCCACATTTCCAGTGGCACCAGACAGTGGCAGTATTGCATGGACTCGGAACAAGCATGTTCTCGGATTCTATCGAGGTACACTGTAACAATTGCCCCTTTTAATCATGACATTGATCAATTTATGGAAACAATCGGTTATTCGATTGTAAATAAGACTGTATGTACATATTCTATAGTTTAGCGCCCTTTGGTAGTTTCTTTGGAATAACTGTATGTGTGTTCGACGTCTAGACACCCTCATTCGGTTAACATTGTAAGTAAAACTATGGCGAGAATGTGCTTAAACAATTCAATGGATATGTCAAGCTTAAGGTGTTAAACCCTTACTAAGCTTTACAAATGGCCGAAACTGTTTCGGTTGTGGGGAACACATTTCCAACCATCGTGACCATAAAGTCGCGGTTATAATAATGTAATAGCGGGCGAAAAACAACAGATACAGGAGATGACGTCACATGGCTCGATCCGTCCCAGATGAACTGTTTATTTCATCCTCCAACGATATCCATACAAGATCCACCACAAGGACATCTATAAACGGCCATTCAAGTGACAGTTAAATCTATATCATATCATTTGAGCCTTTAAACAAAGAACGGTATGGATATATACTGATATATAAAATAACCACTGCCTCTGGACATCGTCACTTGAACAGCCGTTGATAAAAAATATAGAACAGTCACACCATTTGGAACAAAGCCGAAAGAAAGACGTTACCGAATATCAAACTTCAGAATTAAAAGTTTTGCAAAGTAAATGGATAAAAGAGCATATAAAATAGCAATGCATAAAGTTTAATTTCGTTCAGTATACAGGCTTCCTTATACACCAGTGTACTTGTGTTAGCAAATTATTTGTGTATTTTTTCTGTTTTGAATGCGTCAAAATAGCTGGTATGTTTTGTGAATACATATAGGTGATGATTGCAGTTGTGTGTGCAGTTGTGTCTGAACTTAAGGCATTATTATGTTAATATTTCGATTACTTTCTCTTCAGCAATTATGAATCTCAATGGTTAAACTAGGAAAGAGAAACTATATTATAATAACTTTCTCCTCCCTTGTGATTCCGGAATAAAAAGTTGATTAGAGTTATACTGGGAACAGGTTCTCGAATTATATGGATCCTTCTGCAGACGTTGTTCAGAATTGCTCATCTTTCTGTATGCCAGTTCCGTTTTGTTGAAAATGTTCACCTCTGAATGTAATAACGTCAAGAAACGAACTGAAAATAGTTCATAAATCTGAAGGTAAATGACATGATAAATGTTGCAACATCAAATAGGTGGCCCCCGCTTCGTGTTGTAATTGTGTCCTCATATCCGCCATGAGCCATCTTTATCCTGTCTTGTCAGTGGTGCTTCCTCGGAGAATCCTTTGATCGCTCATTTGAATACCAGCTAGAACACGTGTAGCCATGTTAGAGACTCTGATATTGTAATAATTGATGATCAAATCAAACGCACATTCTAATTTCCCTTGATGAACCTTTCTGAAAGTTCTCATGCTGGTCGAGTTAGAAAGTCAGTCACGGGTATTGTTCAAATCTGACTTTTAAAGTTTGCAAGATTCGGCTTCTCAGGTCGTTAGTGGTGAGGAGTTAAAATGAAAAGAAGTATTGATTTTCAAATTCGTTCCGACTTCAGCTGTTCATAGGCATCATCGTTTTCTTTCAAAAAGTGCACTTGCTTTTGAAACGGACCGAGATTTCGTGACGCTGTGCTCTTGGTTGGCGAGATTCGGGCCCTAGGCAAGACCCTCAGCGGCCAGGCGCAGCTTTCTTTGAAGCATCTATAAAAACATACAAAAACGCCATTTATATAAAGGTGTAGAAAAAGCTATTATTTCCTATGCAGTCTTAAATGAGATTGATAAAATTAAACATAAAACAACTCTTGTAGGATCCTGTATGTGTGAACTGGGAAGGATATTCGCATTTGGTCTCACGGCTACTAAGAGTAAGTGAGTGACTCCGCTTTGAGCAGCTGAGGAATCTGGTCTCTGTTACGTAATCGTCTTAAAATATATACTATTCAAAGCTTAAACAAAACTCAGGATATGGACATAAAATTTCTTAGATAGAACTGATTAGTTCATTTTGAAAATATTTAATAGTTGAATACATATTGGAATATATTAGACACCTCTACTACAACACAAAAATCCACATGTTAAAACGTTTGTCGAATTACACAAGTATAACTGCTTGTACTACATATATGGACCACGAATCTCTATATGTGTACAAAAGAAAGTTCTCATTATATGGGCTACACTATTTCATACATTTGGCGTTCTTGTTCCTGGATGAAGTTCAGGGAATGCACCAATATCCCTCACATTCGAACTGAATCCGTCGGGCTGAGGGGAAAAGGTTTGACCGCTGACGAGAACGGTTCCACGGATATGATCATACACAGGACATTTCCTTCGGGGCCATACGTCTCGATGGCAGCTGACCTTAAGTACGTTGTCTTTGATGTAGATTAATATCCCACGTATACACAAAGAAAACATGAAAGGGCGTTTATGAACCGCTCCTTGTTTATGCACATTCACAAACTCAGCTGCTAATGAATTGGAAAGTAAACCCAGGGATATTTTTGTAAATGAATACCAGAAAACAGAAAAAGAAATGACAATTATTCTGGAAGTGTTTAGCAAGGGAATCAATAGTCAAAAATACTCGATAAAGTAAATACGGAAGAAAGGTAGCCCTATTGGACACTGTTTTCTTAGAGCTTTGTACAATGTATTTCTCATGTTGGTCGTTGGTCTATTTAAGTATCAAACCTATGTTTAACTGATTTGGGGTTCGAATCCATCCCATAACAGTCCTGGTTGTGACTGATATGTTACCATTACTTCTTTGTTTCACTAAACCTGATAATCCCACGACCTATGTCACTTCGGGGGTTCCTCCTAAGCCGTGATATCACTAGAAGCTCATCAGAACCATCCCAAATTATTCTCATATACCTTCGTTGCCGTTTTCAGCTACGAGCAGTAGTCCACAGATCATAGTTCTGTGATCACATCGAATCTTTCCATATAAAAATATGTATAATCAAATGGTACTACAAACGAAATCGTCTTTTATTCCATACCAACACAGTTAACACGCCAATCGAAAGGGCTCGCATCCTCCACTAAGCACTCCCCATGACGGCAATATGATCTAAAAACAGCCTCAGCCAACAAAGGCATCTGTGGTATTATCCCAAGTAAATCATCTTAGAACATCAAATAAATACCCTTTTTAGAATCCGCCATGCACTATGGATTCATTTGGCGAGCGCGGTAGTGGGGCCAGCGATGCCCTTCCAATGGGGAATCAAACAAGACACTTCGTCACTAACAACATTAGTGATAGGCGGAATCACAGATAGGGATCCTTGGGCAAAATCGACATGTAATTATGAAATACTATGTTACTAATCAGCTCGAGCCATGGTCCGAAACGCCAAATAAGATTAAGCCCTAAGCTGTGTATCTTTGAGACTTAATAAACAGCTTAAACCATCAGTGAGTATACACATGATTGATGACTGCGTAGAACGTGCTCTATGTTGTGTTTAACAAACGCGCATTATCCCAAGGAAAAACTAACATTAGTAAGGTTAGTATTCCGTATTATTTGATGGGAGATCAATTATTGGCCACGGGGAGACATGGGCATAAAATTGATTTTGGTCTGAGTGGTAGTCTGCTCTAACGTCTAACGTCAACACTATATAATGTTTAAATGCACGCAAAACAAGTGGAATTGATATATGCCAAAGGTGAGTCATTTTTTAAATTCATGTAGACATGCTTTTAACTTTAATGGTCTTAGTGTCAATGACGAAGGCTCAAATACACGGGAGAAGGTCCAGTTGTACACCCATACCCAAGCTTTTTCTGTCATAACGTCAACCGTAATCTAATTGCTCCTGGTGGGAGATTTGGAACTTAATACCAAAAAGTATAACCAGTTTAAAACGATTTACGTTCGCCTGCATATACATACATCCCTCGGTAGTGCAAATCCCATCCTTCTTACATGTTCCAGTCACTAAAGAGTTAAGAAGTCCTAAATTGCCCATTATCACTGCTATGTTTCACAATAACGAGGTGAGCTGTCCACATTGAAAGTCCTGGGGATATCTATTACTTGATGCAAGTTTCAGGGATTATAAAAGGGCATATGTTTAGCCAGCGTAAATGCCACTCTTTTGCAGAGTATCTTATGTATGTCTAAAGTACCGTTGTTTAAGTACACTGAAGTCTCAACGTTCACAGTGCGTGTGCAGGTCAAACTCAGAATAATTACAGTAATGTTTAGGACATTAGGCGTGTCTTATGTTGTTCAAATAATATCCTCTTACTCTCGAGCTCTGTCTAAAGAAGAGAGAATCGAACGTGTTTGAAATCAAATATATCAACAAGAGTCAATAAAGGTTTCAAACTCCGAGGGTTGTTGATGAGCTTTTAACTTTTATGGGCGGTTGTTGACATATTTGAAGTCAACAGATACGATGGTGAGATAATATTTATCATCAAAATCACTCCTTCCACTTTTCAGCGTGTACACAGTTAGGTTCTTTAAGTTCAAAGGTTCAGCTAACCAGAGACTGTTCAATTAATTGTGATGCCACGGTAACCGCTTGGGTCAAAGGCCTGGTAATAATAGTATCTTAAAAAAATGTCCCTTAATTTCACCCCAGCAAAATCTTTCCTAGAAGCATTTTTTAGATACACATTCCTTGTTTACTGTCTACTTATCAACAAATCATCCCAACTCTCTGCCTATTGCCCATCTGAAAAGTTACAATAGATAATAGTGATCATAACTCTGTCTATTGTCCGTCTGATAAGTCACAATATATAATAGTGATCATGAATCTGTCTATTGTCCGCCTGATAAGTCACAATATATAATAGTGATCATAACTCTGTCTATTGCCCATCTGATGAGTCACATTATATAAAAGTGATCAGAACTGTTGTCCATCTGATGTCACAATATATAATGGTAATCAGAACTCTCTATCTATTGTCCATCTGATATATATGGTGATCATAGCTCTTTGCCTATCACCTATCTCATAAGTCACGTTATGAGACCCTAATTCTTTATTTGATGAGTGACAGTGTATACCAGTGAGTATTCTACTCTCCATCTGATCAGTCCTTATGTATATCAGAGATCCCATTTATGAAAACGACATGGATTCATTGTGGTATTTCTATGGTGTTTTCACAATAAGCCTCACCTACAAGTATCTTTCATTTAGTCGAAATCGTTGAAAACATTCAACACTATAAACATTACTCAGTTTACATTGTGCCAAAGATAGCATTGCATCGTGGGTGCTTCAGGAGTACAAATCTGTTCAATAGAAGACATTTCAGCGGTGTAAACAAATCCATCTTATAACAACATGTACTATCTTTGAACTATTGTTCTGTGTGTTAAGTGCATACCTCAGTCTGGATCTCACTGAACTTTAGCCTTTCAAAGATACCCAATAATTACTTTCAAAATAGCAAATTAGAATCAATTGAAAAGTTTACATTTAGGTCTCTTTGAGCGTTGTTTTTTATGTGGCAGAGAGTTGACAATCCAACTATAGCCTGGCCTGTTTGTTTAGGTTTCATTGCGTCTGATTATGTGTCACATTAGCTAGATAAACAGGAACCTTTTAGACCAGTAATGTAGTCAGTGTATGAAACGTATACGCTTAAAACCGAATATTGACTTTCCACACTGCTTAACAAACACACGACGGAGAATAAGGCAACTATCTGATAAAAACGATGATGGCGCCATAGGGTAGATGAGACAGGAAATCACAAGCAAATCAGGTTCAGAGTTCGTTTCCCGTAATGGGTTTATGTGTTATGCATAGTAGTTGTGCCATACAGATTCGAATTCGACTAAGACAGGAATGTCAAAGGGTGATAATTGCTAATATGACGATTTGGCTTCTCACACTGCCCGTCATAGCACACCAGGTGTTCCTACATAAGTGAATTGGTAACTGGTTAATGAATAAGTTTGGTTAAACTACTTTGGACAATATTTCCGTCATATCACAGCGTGGCCAAGGAACATGAATGAGTGGGCGAGTATGGTTTCATGCTCCTGTTAGCCATTCCCAGCAATATTGGGACACCAGGAATGAGCTACATATATTCTACCCATGCAGGGAATTGAACCCGGGTCTTCGATGAGAAGAGCGAACGCTGTCACCACTAGGCCACCCAATCCTGTAATCTAGTGAGTGAGCTGGGTTCAACGAAACAACTTACTGAATGGTTATGATGTGAGCGGAAAGCCCAAGGTCATGCAGGTGCATCACGTTATTAAAACCCTCGATCATGGATGAGGTACAACGAAGCCGAGAATCATGACTGATATTTGAACCATAATAAATTGAGTCTTAATGTTATTTTACATAGATAACTGCGGTGCCTATCAGATAAAAAAATGATGTTGGCGCACTGGGCTGGATTACTATAGGTTACTATTGAAAGTAACACCTCTCACTGGAAAGTAATTCTGAGCAGACTTCAAGAATAACATATCGTAAACGCTCATTACGAATTGCCCATATGTCGAATGGCTGCTTATTTCGATAAAAATTCAAACGCATCAGACGAATGTGACGGGAGCTGCAGGTGGTATTGTGTCCAGTTGATCGTCTTAAATTACCAGAATCGAAATCACACAATGGATTCCACTTTGAGTAGAGATTCTATGTTATCACATTTAGTGCAATACGATCGTGGCTGGATGCTTATTAACAACATGGTCCTTGTATTCAGTATGATGTCTGTATGTGCCAATAATGAATAAACGTACATATTGGCGGTTGATGTGTTTGAAAGTAACAAGTACGTGTCTTTTGAATTCCGTGATGGTTCTGTTGTGAGGCATGAGGTCAACTATCCGTTCCGACTGAGACACATATATATTTTTCTTTCAAGAAGCTAAATTATCTCTACACAGGGTAGAACTTCAGTTGTGAGAGCCACACGTTTTTCTGTAATAATTACCAAATGCCCCATGGAGTGATGACCACAGATTATTACACATGTGCACGCACATTTCAATTACAGCAAACTATTATTCAAGTGAGTTATAGCCATAATGTCGCGTCCAATGTAACCTAAACCATCTTCATTCAAGGACTGGAATGTATCATTAGGAAATATCATCTACTGAATAGTGTTTCTGCGGTCATATTGGTGCTTCGGGGAAACAGGCTCAACGTTGTGTTCCAGCACCTTTGCCCTTACATAACAATATGCCCGAGGTCACATGGTACACGGTAACACACACTTCCTACTTTTGAAGAATAACATACCTTACCGTGTCTTCCAGTTCACTGTTCGCACGTTTTTATGTCAGGTACCACGTATAGGGCTAGTCGTCAACGACTCTCTCACGTTTTGTCTGATGCCGCGGAACACATACTCGTGACACAGTCTGGATGATACAGACGTCATTGCTTTTATCCGAGTGTGGTTATTTGGCGGAGATGACAGGCATTTTCATTGTGAAAAGACCATGTTTCTGATACGTAAAGGTTTTGTTTAAAACACCTTAAGGCTTTGCGCCAAAAAGAAAAAGCAGAATGAAGAAAGAACCAGAATGAGAACTCGGTCTGTTGGCGCATTCGTGTACTTTCGTGGTGGGCAAAGATGGGCATGATATATAACCCTGACCAAAACCCTGGCCTCCAGTGCTGTTTGTGTGTTTGTTGTTTCACCACCATCAGCAGTATTCCAACTATATAACTGAGTTTTGACCGGCCAGTACAGTGACCAACAGCATGATCAACTCATCTGGGTTACCATGACATCTGTCAGCAAGCCTGACAATAGTCGTCTCTACGCCGCTGCGTCGCTGAAGAACACTTCTAATCCGGATCTTCACGGGTAATGAAAGTGGCGTATTTAACACCGAATACCATTTGAAAAACCACCAACATGCACTATACAAACCAATCCCGCGACGGACCTTCTACAGCCAGCGACATACAACCCATCCATGGGTATTTTGGACACACCGATTTACATTTTCAGGTTAAACTGGCCAGAAATCTCACAAGTGAAAATTGGAGCTGCATTCCGATCGTGCCATGCCAGTGTTTGCGTACCGAGAATACATTCGTCACCAGCCATGGCGTCCATAGCTGTGTATGCACAGGGGAGCCAAATACATTTAACACCCAGGGGTTCCTTTCACGAAGTATCTTTTACTAAGGCCAACCTTAACTCCCATTCTTTAACATTGCACTAAGGTTAACTTAGTGACTTACGATCACCTCAGTGCTTTATGAAAGGAGGCCTTTATGTCGATATAGAAAACTTTGACAGTTCCAACCATACCCTCAATGAAACCATTGATGATCCACTGTATATTTCTTTATGTCATTTCATGATTTACCTGTTGAGAGACGGTAGGACATTAACTATCACATTTATGGAGCACCCCAAACACAGGACAAACTCCTGTAGTTTTCAAAAACAAAGAACAAAGTAGTATACAAAATATCAGGAGCAAACTTGTACCAAAGATACTAAACCAAGTCAAGATACCGCTTAGATAGAATTTTACTTAAACTTACGTTCGTCGAAGTCCTCAATGTCAAAACATCAAAAATTCGATTTCGAAAAAGATACAAGAGATCAAAAGAAAGAATTTTAAATCAGATTATGATTCGTTGGAAGGCAAAGTTAAAGATTTGGAAAGAAAAGTGGGTCAGTTAATGTGATTTCGTAAAACAAAATAAAATGTTCAAATGTGGTTGGAAACTATTTTACCAACAACTAAATGCATCCAATGACATTGATGAGAAAGGATGAACCATGAATTCCATTGAAAGGTTTTGGAAACAGTCATTACCCTGCAAATACAACCTTGAGGAACCGTAGTAGATGAGCGTAATGATAATGTGCGTGAACACATAAGGTCGCCTGTGGTGTGTTTCATAACACCTGATTGCCTAAAAGTAATTGAAAGTTCAAATCAAATACGGTGTCCGAAACCGGTATTGGAAACTGTCCATCGTTTCAATTCCTGGACATTTTGTTATACTTCTCCCAAAGCGAGGTGATCTGACTATCAGGAAAAAAACGCCCTACTGCATGTCTTACAAACCTTGTGTCGTCATTCTACATCTCCAGTTTTGGTGTGTAAAGAAGGAACCAAAAAGGGATTTTGGAGCTGCATAGATCCTCCGTTAGTTTAAAAGAATTGTCTTTAAGAGGCAGTAACAAACATAGACTGAATCATTTCTAGCTGAACAGAGCTGAACCCCGATAATAAATTCAAAGACACAAACATTGACACTGTGCCTGACTTCTATTCTTTTGATGTTGTTAATTGAATGAGATATTTGGACCACTGACCACCTCACGCGAAGACTCGTGTCAAAAAATATATGCCACAACCCTAGATCTTCCATCAGTTTATATCTATCAATTATATTGTAAGCGATCTGTTTGTCTGATTATCCTTTCGTTAGGCGGAATGATGAAAGCAAGGTATTACACAGACTTCGGAAACAAGCATGTTGGCTACAGTCTAATTAACAATGTTGATTTTCTTGAGGATTGCGATTTATCAATGATTATCAGTCACGTGAAATATCAAATCAGCCCAAACGTAAACGCTTTTAATTGATCACATTATGGGCAGTGTGCTGCGGAGAAGAGCAATACCAGTGAGGCCTCGGCTCCAATGAAGTCGAAGAGCCTGAAAAGTGAAACAGAAGGCTACTCTGCTGTTCAGGACCAGTCACTTCACCTGATGACTGAGCAAGAATCAGTCGTATGAAAAGAATTTGTCATCAATGGAACATGTCGTCAATTCAGTCACTTCCCAGCAGAATCATCAATGTCTTATTTTGCATCACATTGTAAATATGAAATGTAAGTTATGAATGAAATTAACGAAGATGTCCACACATTGTCAGTGGATGAACACAGTATCATAAGCGATATGATAGCGATTCTCGGTCCGTCTTCTCCATGTTTGTGGTTTTGACACAGAGGTGAATCCATGGCACGACCCAAAATAAGTAGGGGACATCGAGGAATATGAAAATCATAAAACAGCTTGGAATAAGCCCGAACACGGCCTCAGACGTAACTAAAATCAGCCAAACTGACAGTGTCCACTTTGAAAAAAGCATATGAACCTTGTTATATTATGAAATTCCATGTGCCATTTAACACAATGTGAGAGAATATCGTAAATGTACATGCGGACCTCGCTTACGAACCGTTATGCTTTCATAACAAGAACCAAGCAGAACTCAACTGTTCTTTGTGTCCTAGGTTTGGTACATCCCAATCTTTTGACTAACACTGGGAGTACCCAGCCCTTCAGACAATAAGGGGTAATGTAGAATGATGCAGTGTTGGGGTGTCTACACAATTTCCGACCCAATCGTGTTGGGTTCGACCAGGCAGCGCCTCCTGGAACTACCATTCGCCGCCTGGGACAGTAGCCCTGAACCCGTTCTGCTTGCATTCGTTTGTTTTAATCTGTAAATATACGATAACAAGTAACACCTATATGTTACATAAATGAAGTTTCCATGTTAAAGGGGTTCTTCTGCACCCAAATATGTATTCTGCCTTGAAATATCCAAAACAATACCTTCCCGGGCACAATTACTCATAATGAACTTTAATGTGTTCTTGTGTTTGCCATGGAAGCGCGCAAGTGCATCGTGTAAATACTGTAGTCGACGGATGCAAACACAATCGATTGGAATGCTATTACAAGTGACGTTATTGACCATTCTCAGCCACAATCAATTCAAATTAACACTCATTCAACAATAGCCTCTTTGCGAAAGATTTCATCTGTTTTCGAGGACAGGTCAGAATTAAGTAGCCTCACATCCGTTACCACTAGAATGTTGGTCTTGAAATATCGCCTGTTGTTCCTAGAAAAGCATACAAGTCAGAGAATCATAAATGACTCTGGTGGTAAATATACGTCACTGACAAGTCTGTGAACATTGGAGATTGTCCACTCGGAGACATTAACTGCCCTCCCATCCTCAACGACACCCTGAAGAGTCAACGCCACATAAAAGTATCACACATCGGATATTTTACCTGAAGGAGCAGGTCAACGGGTTAATGGGGCAACCCACGCCATAAAGTCATCTCTATCACCTTCACAAATTTGCACGTCATTACTGCACACTCCCGGGAGTAATATTTCACTTAAATCATGGCGCGTCAGCACAGATGGAGAGAAATCGTAAATGTCAGCGAGCAATCGGTTTCTATTACCTGTCGAAAGAGATGCCATTTGGTGTAAAAGACAAAATATTGACTGCGAAACATACTTATTGATGCCACGTGTTTGGTCGTAAGCGTTTACTGTCTGAATAATGGTTCGGTTACCCAAGGATTATAATCGGAACACCTCGCCACTATGATAAACGATGCCTTCTTGGTGTTCTTTAGTTTTGACATTTCTAACATTGTTTAGTATCTCGCTAATACGCTATGATAGGTTCCATAAAAGGTGTTTTCCTACGAGCCCTTACACGGGACACGAACTTGGCCAATGCGATGAGGACTGGAAATATGCGATCATAAGGTACTAGGCTGACAGCTGGGTGTCTGTGATTTCTTTAGTGTAAACCTTGTAAATGATGAAAATATTGCATTTAATTTAATAAAGCGCTCCCCATATGTTAAAACTAACCGCCCTTGAGCAGGATATGCGGCTCGCACAAAACGTTACGAGGTTGAGCTGGAACGCAGTTCAACACATGTGTTTGATTTTCAAACTCATTGCCTTATCTGTATATCATCTTATCATGTACTGTATAACAACTAAAGACGGTTGAACTCATCGTATTTCTTCGTCTTAATTGTGAGCTAGTTCTCATGTCGACATGGTTGACAATGGTGCGGGATCAATACAGTATGATAATTGTAGGAATAAGGGCAAGACAGCTTATCAACCTACAGCTAAGAATTGTATTTCTATGATATTTACTGATTGCATGAGAACATATCGATGTCTATATACGAATGTTGTGCCAATAACTTTCATGTACTAAAACAGCAATAGGTCATTGTAAGCATAACATTTCCCAGAAATGTAGGATAACTATGGATGCCTTAAATACTAACTATAGAACAACTGAGTGAATAATAATGTTTGAACCGACTGCAGACGTAGTTCGAGTTATCAAGCACTGCTAGATCAAATCTAGGTCACCATGATAAAGTTTGAATATTGCCAACTGCAACTTGAGGCAACGTCCATTCACTAAACCAGAAAACTTGAAACTGACACCATCGAAAATCTTTACGAAACGAAAACTAAAATATGTAACCTAAAACTAAGAAATTCAGTATCAAACGTTTAGTCGCCTATTCACGAACCCGATGTTTTGTATACATATATAACACACCCACAAACCTCATCGATTCACCCATATAAGCATTCCATCCAACCGTTGGTGTACTAAACACAACGTTTGACACCAATGCATGTATACATGGGTGAACCCTGTTTCAGAGTATCAAACACCTACCAAAGTCCTCAACATGATGTTAAGTCTATCAATATCGTTCTGTCTCTCCGCGAGGGATCTTTGTGGAATGCCCCCCTGAAAACTGTCTAAGTCATCTCCATTCTGTTCTTCGTTCATATCTAATCCAACGGAGGAAGGAAACCGTTCACGTAAAAGAAGCTGCCTTAACAAGTTGCTCTGTTTCCGGGTGTCTATTGTCTGGGCGATGTTTGGGTCCGACCTCTTGCCATTGCCTGAAACAACACAAGAAAGGGTAAATTCACCTGAAGGTTGTAGGTTGCCTCAATAATGGGAAATTTCCTTTGAAAGGATAAGAGCTGCACATTTGGTTGAAGTAGAAAGAACGTGTTCCTTCAATGATGCTTTTAAAATAATTACAGACGGTTAAGCCGTACACGGTTTTATAAGAATATGGATAACGCTGATGTAAATTTGAAACGCGATGCATATTGATGGGGTGGGTTTTTTTAATCTAAACACGTTACTAGTAAAGGTTTCAAGCCCCGCATAAACGAAATCAACAAAAGTAGAAATATCAAACGTAAGGATCCGAGAACACTCAGTTTCAAATATCGTTCCTTGAAAGATTCCACTGGAGAGGAAGAGAAATAGAAAAAAAACAATCTCACATCTGGAGAAATAAAAGGGCACTAGGTGGTAGTTGAATGGCAACTCTGACAAAGCACTTCTTACAAGGTAACTAGATATGCTTCGTCACAGCGAATTTAAAATTTTCTGTCATGGTTCGGCTTATCCATGGCGTCTAAATCGAATTATAACTAGTTAACACGTATTACCAATTATTGCGTAACAATGATACAATATATTGCTTAGTGTCGTCTGCATAACCACCCTTATCGACGCTGTAAATGTGTGGCGTATTTCTAAAAGGTCCCATACAGATATATATGCCATCATGTATAAATAGGTCCATTTACCTGAATAAAGAACACGTTCCTTGAGGAGTCCCTTATAGAGCGGTCAAGCTTGATGCAATTCATGATAGGATGTCGCTAAATAAAGATAACCATCCGTGGAAGAGCAATGACCTTTGTTGTCATATTACTGTACCGAAATGACATTATTTAATGCTCAAAAGGATATGTTTAAATGGGGAAAACGCTTCCACGAATTTTAACCTCGTATTCCCAATGTTTGCTAAACGTGTCCTGGACCATTTGAGCAAGAAACTAATAATGTTGAAGTAATTATGCCCTAAAAGCTTCACTTATGCTCGCCGAAGGCTTTCAAATCGGAATCGCTCTATAGAATGTTGTAAAAGACATAAAGTGCGGGAACTTGGAACACAAGGATGACAATATTGTCTCTCAACTAATGGGAAATCGCAGGATGTTTTTCTTATTCTCCTTAACATCTTAATTTCCATTTTTAAGCATTTTATTCCCTGTTTCGATCTTTTCGCTAATATTAAGTGCCCTTCTAGTTTCGCTAGGGCATGGTAAATACCAGTCGAGAGTTTCATGTCAATGTCATTTCCCCACTGAAGTCAATGGAGGTCTGAACGCGTTATAGGAAAGCTTTCTTCAATGAGATTCTGGCAAGCTCCCACACACTCGTCCAATAGAACCCTCGCAGGACTGCCTGGTAGAATCTGATGCACAAGTACGATTCTCTTATCATCTCCAAGTATAATTAAATAGAATGTTAAGTGGATCACCTCAAAGGTCAATTGACACATTATAAGACTGTCATTTTACAGGGTATATGTTTGTAATTGGAAACTTGCAAATAATGTTTGCAAAAGCCCTCTAATACGTAAACAATCTGTCGTTTTAATCCAATTGACAGCGAGGATTGTGTTCCGAGCGTGGCATTAAAACAGTTTAAATTGGACAAGTAAAAGGTAGGGGAAAAGCAATTTCAATTTTGAAAGAAAGTGTCTGGAATGGAGCTGGTGACAACACTAATATCATTCTTGGTCAAGTGGGGAGTGTGTTTTTTTTACAAAAGAAACTGAGATAAAAATAAAAAAGGACATTATTTTAATGTAAGCGACATCGGCTTGGAAAGTTAAACGAACGAATAGCCCGTTTTTCCTTGGAGAAAAGCATTTATCATATTTCTTTTCTCTCGAGTATTCTTTATGTTTTTAAAACAAAAAATGTACTCCCAGACAGTTAGTTCGAGCATCTGACGTGAGAGCTAAGTAGCATGATTTCATAATGAAGGCATGCAAATAATACCATGTTTTTATGTTCGAAAACGACGTACCTTTAACATTCGAACAACAATACCACCGAGGCAACCAGCAGTGTTATTTTGCAATTCTTTTTAACACGTCACGTACATTTGCAAAAAATGAAATTGATATTCGACAATGACTCTCTTTTTTCACGACTGGAACATTTACTACGCCCATGACCAGTGCTTGGCTGTAAACGTTGAGAGGAACGTTTTCACTTTGGGTTGGAAAACATAAAATGTCATTCAATCGCTAAACCAAATACCTTAAAACGAAAGAATCTAATATGAGTGTGTATTTTATCAAGTAATTCAGAAGAAATTGGTACTTTTATCTAAAATGAGCAGCAATAACGAGTAACCTTGAAATTAGGGGAACACACAGTGTTAAAAAGTGCAGTTAAAAAGCAAGCGTTAAATGTTACGGTTGGCAGGTCGCCAATCGGGTCAGCATACACCCGTTACATTATACGCACAGACGCTTCTGGAGTCGGGACGTCGATTTGTCTTACTTCGTGAGATTACACAATCAAATGCTCAAGGGAAAGTTTGGTAATAAACATCTTCTCAATCCTGAACCGATTTCCCTCCTCACAAACTCACTGCAATCATTTCGGGAGATATTTACGAATCACAGCCGGTATAATAAGCCCTAGTTTATGAAGTTAATGTGCCAAGCGCCGCCAAGACATCGTCAAAGGGTTAATGTGTGTAATCTTCATCACTAGATGTGTGGGACGAAAGAGGGGTTCATGCCCCAGCCTAACTACCAAGTTCAGAAGAAGAAAATATTTGGAAGACTTGCTATTCAGAGGCGCAAATGTATTCTTCACTTACTATTATCAACACAATGTCCAGTGAGTACTGTTAGTCACTTAAAGAACACTCTGTGCCTGACTATGATGAAGTGGATTCCTTAACGATGGGTAAAAATAGTTCACACAAAGACGGGTTTGAACTGAGCTAACACGGCAGAATGCAGGACTGTCTGCTTTGCTCATACTACGGTGTGTCTTAATCTGCCAAGGCGTAACGAGAAGTGAGAGTGGGGGCGGTAGTTTGGTTTAATGGTCTGCTGAAAAGTTATGTTTCGCAACGTGAACTTCTTGCTGGAGCGAACCCTAGAGCATTAAGGACACAGCCATTACTTAAATTTTGGATTTCAGTGACATCAGTATCAGTATTTGATGTAATTAAAAAGAAATGTTCTTTTTAGAAATAACTTTGATAATGTTGACAACATGTGTGTTCTATAATTCACAAATTATGCACGTCTCCTAACGACATGAGTTCACGGTTGGACAACTCGTGTATGCAGATTTGCGCGTCTTTTGTAGCAGATTTGCAGCTGGACACTTTGACCGTGGTTTCAAATCCCGGTCCCACCCATAATGTTTCTTGACACCATGCCTGTGCTCGTGAGTTGCACAGAATGAGTAGACGTCTAGGAACTGAAAAACGCCGTGTTATACTTGTGAGTGAAGAGAAAAAAGGGCTTTAACTCGTGTATGCAGATTTGCGCGTCTTTTGTAGCAGATTTGCAGCTGGACACTTTGACCGTGGTTTCAAATCCCGGTCCCACCCATAATGTTTCTTGACACCATGCCTGTGCTCGTGAGTTGCACAGAATGAGTAGACGTCTAGGAACTGAAAAACGCCGTGTTATACTTGTGAGTGAAGAGAAAAAAGGGCTTTAAATATTGAAGGTTAGTACAAAAGAATAGCCAGTCTTAACTAAACACAGAAATATGTTCCGTTTGGTGTGAAGGGAAAAAATAGCTGTGTAGTATGATCACTGAAATGAGGTGATGATACCAGGTTTTCGCGAAGAGGGTAAGCCCCAATTCTTTGACATACTCATTCTTAACGACACATGATGTCTGAGTTTGTTTCTAAAGAAGTGCTGTTATTCCTCCCAAACATCTTCTAAACCCTTCCCGATTAGATGTCTGTATACCATGTCGATTCACTCACTTATGAACCACTGTCAAAGGATGATGGAACGACGAAAAGGTGGACGATTCCTGCTCAGCCGATGGCAGCCGTCACAAACACAAAGGCGACAGAGTCGAATACTTTCAATTAATTTCCTGAGCAGTTTTGTATCTTAATAACCATATCGTGCGCTGTCACAAACAGTCCCTTTCGTCAGTGTTGTGCTGCCGCTCAGACTAACACTCGATAAACCTGAGCCATTGGCTTAATATATTGACACATTGTCTTTAAATTCATCAACACTCAGATGAATCCATGATCCCCAGTGCTTTACTTAAAGGAGCTGAAGATCAGATGCTTACGACAATGAAGAAGGCGCTGTAAGAGGCGACATGAGCTGAATGTACAGATCGACTCTAAGCAGCGGTCACTTAACGAACAGGGAGCTGTGTTTCCTTCGGTGATTCCTGTACAGTTACACTTACAGCGCACATAATTCAAATCAAGTCTTTATTACGTCATGTATTAAGCATAGCATACCAAGCAAAGGGAGGTAATGCCCATCACCCTTTGAAATGGAAAAGACATAATCATCGCTGTTAATTAATGTTTATACCAACACATTTGGTAGAGCAATGGTAATTAAGTTACTGTAACATAGGTGTTGATATTACTCACCTTCGGTCGCATCAATTTCAAAGGAATATTTTCATGGCTGACACTAGTTCTCTGATTTAAGAACCGGATTTCAATGTGGCGAATTATGTTCCCTAGCCATGGAAGGATCTGCTGATACTGAATCAGAGTACCAGGTTCACATTGGCTTGTTAACATTACACCTGTATGTATATCTAACCTTGGGCTTTCCTTAAACATTAAGCTGGGTCGCTATATTAATCCAGCCAAGCAAAATATCGACTGACATCGCGTGATTACTGGACTCAACAAGAAAGTCTATAAACTCGAGACAGTCAAGCAATCAGTTATCTGTCCATCTGCACGACGCTACCCAGAGTGTCTTGGATTGTACGGGACATATACAGATATTCCTATCAACGTGCCATCAGTCTGGGCAAGATGTAAGATGTATCGTCTAAAGTGGCGCTCATTCACACGACGATAATCAGCCAATTCCTTGTCTCAGATTTAAGAGGTGCATTAAGGCCCCCAGAAGACCGACCAATACAACATGAATGAGACAGAATATGATGCTGGAACGACACGAGCGCCCTCCCGCTTGTATGACAATGTTCTACTTTCAAGCTCCCATGATGGCCTGCCCTACGTTAGACGCTTGATGAATTCTCCCCACCATGACTCCATCTCAATAAAACAGATAATTTCCCCTTAATATAGGAGTAAACGATCGTTACCATTGACATACGGGGCCACTGGTTGTATGCAGGTCGACTCCCCTCATATCCCCATTTCTTACAACTGCAATTATTTCATGCTGTGTGAGAGTTGTGACGCCTTTACATGCTCTTCCACAATGATTGATTCACCATATATGCCAATACGTAATCAGTGGAGTTCTTACAAGGTTGATTTCTGTTGTGCAATGGGTAGCATCTCTTAGAATGTACAAAAGCTGTTAGTCTTGACAAATAAGCAGGTATCGATTTGGGACAAAATAGTTTTCCGGTGTATACAGTAGCTCTATCTCTGTTATTCGTCTGTGGTCCTTCGCAAACGTTGTGAGTAAAGCATGACTTAGTGAATAGGCTGATCATAGCGAAAAATAGGTTTCGGTCGGGAAGAGCGTACGCGTGGGTAATTACCGCTGTAACGTCCTAACGCGTACGACTCCTTGTAGAATTCTATGAAGAATCGATATCTCCTTAGTGCTTACCGTGGGTGGTGTAATTGCCTCACACCGCCGAAAAGTTTGAAAACTTAAAAGGTTTGTGTATATACTTGATTTGAGAAAATATATATCGGTATTTTCTACCTTGAATATTTGAATAGTAAAGTCATATAAGCATATAACGTTTTGAAAACTAAAAAGGTTCGTTTAAACATGATTTGATAGGGATGTATCGCTGCTTTCCTCTCTGGTCATGTAAATAGTACAGTCATATAAGCATACATGTACAAGCTTTATCAGAACGTTTATAAACGTGAGATCATTAGGAAGCATGGTACTGAATATACTGCGTTATTTTCGTACGTGGAATTGTGTAGGATGAAGAAAAGAACTTAACAAGTATGAGTGGGTCGTAAGTACATTACATACATCACATGAACAATGTAGAAGTATTTTAGGTAACTTCTTTATTCATTTTGTTGTTCTTTTATCTGAGTTCTGAATCTGAGGAATTTATGTAACAGTTTAGAAATATTAAGCATCAGAATCTCAACAATATTCAGTATTAACATGTTTTCGGATACAGTTGCGATTTTTGTTGTCACTACAGGATATGTGCTACAGGTTGTTACTGCAAGTTGCACCGTGACAACGCACCTTTACAAAGATCTGAAAGGCCTTGATGTACCGATTGCCTTGTCAAAGCTGGTCTTAACTGATTCTAACTTTGATGCCTTACATTATTACGTTAATCGCTTCAAATATACAGCGTGAAATCCTAAAGAGTACATTGTATCAGAGCTTTTTGCGGAGATTCTGTGCAGTACCAGCTTTATCTTAATTACATCTACCTTATTACTAGTCTAGTGAATTCGCGTTTTGTTAATAAGTCGGTATGTTCCTAAGGGTGCAGCACTAATAAAAACATAGTTATTACCTAAATCCGATAGTTCCCACAGTTGAAAATACCTCAAATACTGTCTGGTTGAAATAAACTACATGCACTAATGTTGCCAAAATAGAAACTAATTATTTAAATATAACAACGCGTACCTTGTTCAGATTCATGTCTGAGTTTAGGAGACAAGACGAAAGTGCGAGTGTACATCTTGTGTTTGGTAGTTAACTTGAATAGGGAAGACAACATGTTTATTTAGGGACTTATATCAGTAACTGTTCGTATATTGACTATATGTGAACATAAGTTGATGGTAGAGTTTTAAAAAAAAATAAGAGAATCTTCGTGTAGTGTAAATGGTTCATTTTTTCTGTCTTAATCTCTTAAGAGGTTTTTTTTTCAAAACCATTGCGATGTCTTCTACATCAAAGAATGATATGGCCACTGAAATCATGTTTGTTTGTTTTTTTGTTTTAAAAAATACAACACACACAAAAAAGACACCAAAGTTCATAAGCCATTTAAAGTTCATAAGCCATGTAGCGAGATTTAAAAGGGTCTATTTTTCAAGAGCAGATAAAACTAATAGGTGATTACGAGAAATCCTAACGACTGTATCATATCAAACAAAATGTGTTTATCGTTTACCATGTTCGTCTTGACATACGGTTACAATCGATGTGACATGTCTACTGTAACACCAGTTCGGTTGACCTGCTCTCAACACAGGCTTTTAATTTACCACTGCGGCAATAGGTTTTCAGGGAATAGTCAGAAACGTATACCGAGATATTAACCATTAATGCCAATACCAGAGAACAATCGATCTAATATATCTGCCGATTCCAGTGGTCTTAAAAGGCAAAACTGGTGTATATCATATGAATTTATAGCCTACACACTCCACCAAGATATATATCACTAAGCATCACTTCAGTGAACATGTCATATCAAAAGCAACATTACAAAAGACAAGTTATCCTTCACGTAGTTTACAGAATTCACCACATCAATACATTTCAGAATTTAAGTCAATAGTCATCTTTCAGCTTCGATGGGTTGTTACTACCCAGGGTTAATACCCATTGTATCTTCTGCAGGTGCTAACTATGAATGTAACTTTCTGAAGTTAAACTTCCTTCTGTATGTAAGTCGAAGTGATGGGTTACTCTGTTCTTCCAGGATCAAAAGCCAGAATAAAATTATAATAATTGGAAAATATTTCAGGTCTTCACTGACACATACATGGGTCATCTGACCACTAGCACACCATATGTGTATCTGGAGGACATCCTAGACAGACCTGTTAGTTTCAATAAGCTACTCACAGCCTTCGGTTGATGTGTGTTCACAAGCTGGCCACTCTGCTCTAGGGTTTTTCGGACTTTGCAAATAAAGAAAACTACAGGAGACTAAGCATGACAATTGGCCAAAGGCCGCCAATTAAACGGTCGCCATCTAAAGCTGACCCGATGCCGGAGGTGCATCCTCGAATCTGACCCCTTGTATCTAAAGGTCATTTGATTAGCTGGCCGCTGAGAAGCAACGAATAGGAATCTGTACTAACACTGCGTGTGACAGCCTCGTGTCCACTAAACACTGTCCTCGTCAACTGTAAATGTTACCGCCATTTAAGAACAACGTTTTTCATCTGTTGGAGAGGCATTTATAATGAAACACATGAATCTCATGCATTGTGATATCATCCGTCTTGAATCTCATGCATTGTGATATCATCCGTCTTTCCTCGAAACTGTCATAAATATTACTTCGTCTGTTTTCTAAGGGTCATCGTCAGCTTCTGGACATTTCTTTGACTGGCATTCTAGAAGTTGAGAAGATGATGAATAGGGACACTTTGTATGGATATACGACTTCTTTAGTCTACATAGACGACGTTTCCAGATAGATTCTCATGTCGTTGCTTGATGTCTTGTTGAAGAGACATACAACTAACACATTTTGTCAGCCTTTGTTTTGTTGACGATGCACGCAACTAAACATTTTGTCAGTTTACACCTTACTGAAGAGGCATACGGCTAACACGCTCTTCCCATTCTATTGCCCTGTGGAAGATACATCTAACTCATGTTGGCCGTCTATGCCTTGATGAAGAAGCATTGTCGATCTTTACCGTGATGAAGAGGCATACAAATAACACGTTTGTCAGTTTACACCTTGTTGAAGAAACACACAACTAACACATTCTTCTCATTCTGTGCCATGTTAAAGAGGCATGCAGCTGGTTCAGTTTGTCAGTCTACGCCTTGATGAAGAGGTACATTCATCTCGTCAGTCGCTCACCTTGTTGAAGGAGCTTACTTTGAATTAATTTAGTTTAAGTTGTATATAACAAACTGATTCCTATTATTCTATACTTCGGTGAGGAGGTATATCCCAAACCCAGTTTTGTCAATCTGAGTGATTGAGTCAGTATGGTTTTACGCCGCTTTCACCAATATTCCAGTAATATCAAGACGAGAACACCAGAAATGGACATCACACATTGTACCCACTAGAAGGATCGGGTCTTGCTTGACGAGCAAACGTTTTAACCACTAGGCTACCCGCACCGCCCCCTATGCGTAGACGAAGAGGTACACACCAAACGTATTATTGTGCGATAGGGAAGACGACTAAAACATAAACTGAATGTCACAAAGAATGTGTGTATGTTGCTCACCTGTCCGAGGACCAGGAAATGAAATACTTTTCTCATTCTATCTTGCTTTCTAACTTTCTTAGGGCCTACATGGTTGTGTTTTCACAATGTGCTTTAAGCGACAACTACAAGAGTTGGCAACAAATCATGTGATGTGACATGACCTCCAAACAGTATCTGGTTGAAATATTAAATGGTATAATGAACCGGGTAGCTACTCTCGAAACGTTCGTAGCCCTACGAACTTCCTAAGCCCATAATTGACACGTTGCTTGCGATCAAAGTTAAGAATACTTAGTGCTTCGAGAATAAGAGCCCAGAAGCATTTTAACAACGTATGGTTGGTATTAGGTAAAACAGAAAATCGATAATTGTTCAATTTTGTGATTATGTTTATTTCCATACTGTTTAAGGTTGTTGTCTGTAGTCAAGTAAGCTAAGTGCCTGTATCGGATCAAGTTTCTACATTTCCTTTTGAGGTTACTTCACCTTAATTTGTTTTTGATGACTAGTATTTGATGTTTTTTTCTTCTTCTAACTCAATGTTTGCCTTAAGTGTGGGTGAAATTCTGTCTTGTGATGTATACTGTATCCTTCAGTGACTAAACTGTCTCATCTCAATTGAAAAGATCCTTCGAGTCTCAGAACGTGACAACATTTTCATGAGAACGTCTTTGTCGTCTTTACAAAAAAACATTGCCATGTAATTGACACAGGCAAATCCTCATATCCAGCAAAATTTAATCATCTTGAATTCTGTTAAAAGTCATTTGCAAGATACTTTATCGATACCCCCCGCTACACAATGCCATTTTAAATGCTGGAACGTTTTTCTAAGGGATCGGTGAGGATAAAAAAAGATACCATTATAGAGAAATTGCGATGTAATTAGACAGTTTCTGGTGAGTGTGGTGTCCATTTTATTGGCTTTTGCGAATTAAATTGTGCAAAAAATGAAGCTTGTGCCTTGAGCTGATTCGTAGCTGATGCATCCCCTATGGCTCCGAGTCGAAAAACCAGCACTTGCAGGCAGAGCCTTCCCGAGAAGCGGTTGCGTGGTGTGTCTAAAACACCAGTTGATACGAGGAATCAAGATCAGGACTCTTGATCAAAACACACTCATAAGACCTAAACAGTTTCTTTCTTCTCTTTCAGTCAGCTTTGTTAAAATCGTGGAATAATACATTTACTGTGTTTGGCGTTTCGGAATACAAAGATTACTTTCGTCATCTTTAATTGCGTAAGTGAAGGCATCAAAAGTATTGTAGATGCGATAAAGGATTAAATGAGCATAAACACTTACAGACGTTTAATCTACGTAAATGTCTACTCATCCCAGTTTGTTACATTTTTTCATCGATGTAGATACTGTTTACATGTCAGCTTTAATTATACCAGTTCGAACCAATACAGGTCTTATAAAACAGCACTCGTGGTACTGTTGATGAAAAATTGATACTGGAGTTAAAGATACTGTGTTTTCAATGGAGAGCTTGCTTAGTGAAAGCACTAAATTGAGTATTAAACCTTTGATTTTAAATACCTACAACTACAAAATACAAGTAGTCTTACTTGTGGTGATGTGTGGTCCTGTGTATAGTGTAAGTTGACCAAAGCTGGTTACGGAAATTCATGGATGGGCGGGTGATCATGTTCGACAGCTTGACTCCTCGGAGTTTCTAAGACTTTAGTTCTGCCCCTAAACGAAACACATGTGAAACATGTGGTCCCACCTAAGGCAAGTGATTTTGTTCACAATTGCAGCTGTTTACCCAGCAGTGAATGGACACCCGGTGGAACAAGTCATATGATTGTTAACCCTCTAGAGCCTCAAACGCAGCTTGGGTTAATGGGGGTAATAAGGCGCTTTGTGCATGCAAAGTGTTTTTCAAATGTCCATTATTAGGTAATGAGAGTGTTGTTGATCCAAATGTTGCCTGATGCATTGGATCGTATCCAATTATCATGGGTCCATGCTCACCAACACCTTGTTTATACGGATCGCCGCCATACAGCTGATATGTTGCTGAGTGCGGTGTTTGACTTCAAACAAATAGTACGTACCTTAACAAACACTGTCATTTCGGAAGGTAGATTATCATATGTATGACCAGGCTTTTAAAAGTCAACATTTTCCTCGTACCCCAATTGCGCAGATCGATGCTCATGTTGTTGATCACTGGATTGTCTGGTCCAGACTCGATTATTTACAGACCGCCGCCATATAGCTGGAATATTGCTGAGTGCGGCGTAAAACTAAACTCACTCACTCACTCTTACTACATATTATAAACAGCGGACAACCATATTTCGATAGTTCCATTTGCTGTGATCAAGAAAATAGATCAATCATTGTCTGCGATTACCGATTCCTTCCAGACAGACGCCAAAGAGGTAAAGCCAGCACCAAAGATGCTAACAGTTAACTTCTGATATTCAATTTCTGGCTCAGATAAACTGAAACAATTAGAGTTTAATGACGCCTACTATTTCCGGTATAAAGGGCTCTAATATTTAAAATATCAGAATAAGATTACAATTATCAATGTAAAGGGCGCAGACACGACGCAGTTAGTAGTCAGCAATCAGGATATCTCTGTCGGGTGTAATTAATTCGCCCGGCCTGCCGGTCTCAGTTACGATGCCAGTGGCTCTGAAATTTTATCCGTGTTATTAATTAGTTCTTTAATTCATTAGACGGAAAGGACTCTACAGCTAATCAATAAACAGTCCTTGATCTGTGCGGAGACCCGGCTGTGTCATACCAAAAGGGGATGGTAGGACAGCCTAGTGGTTACATCGTTCGCACATCACGCCGAAGACCCGGGTTCGATTCCCATAATAGGTACAATGTGTGTGTGTGGGGGGGGTCGCATTTATATCTACATATACTGAAACTATAAAGGATGTAACTACCAGAGAGTCTTACCATCACTATAAAAAGAAATAGGTAGGTGGGATCGTCTCAAAAGCAACACTAGGACGGGTGTCTCAGACTGGGCACAGGGGCTTGTAACGCTGAAACAGCCGTCAAGATATGGACTGACATTAACGGGGTCTTTGTACTAAGTAAAAGGAAAGAGATGCAACAAAGTCAATCTAAGCAGTACTTTGGGAGCTATGGTCTTCGGGAGTCTAAAAAATCGCGATTTCTCCATTCGGAGCCAAAATCCCTGCTCAGAATTTGTAGCGGTAACTCATCTATTTTCTTTTTTATTTCACAGTATGGAAACACGACATGCACCGGAACATACAGAATTTGTGGCACCTGTCAGCGTGCTAATCGCCATTCTTTCGGAGACGCTTATGCTCTAATGAGTTTACGTGCATTTATTCATCGCAAACAGGATTGCGCCGTGCCCTTTCGCCACTGACGACCTTGGCCTTTGCCTGCCCCGCACTAAAAAGAGGACCTCACTATCTATAAATGAAAATATCTCCCCTCAAAACGATGACTCTTTGCACTTTCTTAGTGACATACCTTGATGGGACTGTTTAGCGTTACAAGCTCCTGTGGGCGATAATGCCATCAGCTGAGGTAAGATACTACTTTAGGGGAATTAAAGTGGAGAAGCATCTCATAACGATTTACAACATAATACACAGTCCTGTCGATCTTCGGATGGTCATTCCACATGTATTTTTAAACATTTCATACGATGGCTGATTTGAGATTTTCCGTCTCTTTTACATATCTCAGCATAAACTTTATGAAAGAAAGACACATTCAAGAAAGATATATTCCACACACATGGAAAAAGCATGATATATCTTTGAGATGGTCCCTTGTGCCGGTAGGCAGCACATGCATTTCATGTCAGGTCCGCCTTCATACATGTCTGAGCGATGTAATTGCCGTCTATAGTCTGATCTGTTTTCAGCAGCAATTCGTATTTTTTCGAGATTTAACCAGAAAACATGCTTTTCAGGCTATACTATTACCCATCCCACTGAACGCCCAGTTAGGCAGTTGATGTATTTCGACATATACGTTTTAGAATTGTGTAAATGTTAGGGATACAGAGTAACAGTCTAGAACAGTTCTTTTCCTATGTCGGACAATTCTGTAAGTGCGCCGTGAAACCCCATTTCACCTCACCTTTCTGACGTCCGACAAGAAAAAGCCCCGAGATTCATCCTTACATAACTGCTTACAGCATCTGCATTGACTCACTCATAGGCTCATTATGCGTCATGCGTGACATTTGTTTACATCGTTGATTACACTTGATGCTTTATTTACATCGTTGATGATACGTGACACTTTATTTACATCGTTGATCATACTTGATACTTATTTACATCGTTCATTATACTTTATACTTTGTTTACATCGTTCATTATACATAATATTATATTTTCATCGTTCATTATACGTGACACTTTATGTACATCGTTGATCATACGTGACACTTTATTTACAGTGTTGATATGCTCTATACTATATTTACATCGTTATGTTGGAAACTGCAGCTGATAACTCATCTTTGTGGAACAAAATGTGCACTGTGATCATTTAGTTTTATTTCGTTTTCCAAAATCCATTTAACAGGAAAGATCATGTCAGTAGCTGATATTGCAAAACGGTGTGAATTTGTGATCTGGGGAGAATATTGAAAACTAGAAAGATAGAAAGACACAGTTTTGCCTCATTGAAGAAGTTAAAAGGTCCATATGATTATGTATGCTACAAGATGGACTAATTCACATATCGTTAAGGACTGTCGGAGCTATTCCGATGGTAATTCAGGAAATAGCTTCAACAGGGCATTCACTGAAGTTCTATTGTCTGAATGTTCTTGCTGACAATGTACAAGCCTCTCCAGGGAACCCGTGAGTTCAACATACTTCATTTACTAGGGCAATCGTGTGTTCAGACTAAGTTGGTGACTGAAAGGTCGTGGGAACATATTACTGGTGTCAGAATGACTGTGTATTATTGCCATGGGACGTTACATTAACGTCGAGACTTTTGGTGGATGTTCTTGCAAATAATCCCAAGGAAGTACCACAGTACCAGTATGTTCATGCTTTGATATTTACGTAAGGATCTGTGAAACACGAATACACATCAACGTTTTCACTCCGACAAAATTGATACTCTATCGTGACAATTTAGAATCTTTTATTGTGATGAGCCCGACAGCAACTTTGAAGCTACCTTTGATCAGGAAGTTGCTGATGGAATCAAATATTTATTTACAGGCAATAGGTTTTTCATATAAGCATCTTACTTCGCAAACGTTGTGACATGTTATGGTTCCTACGTTTTTTTCAGAAGGGAAACTCAACAAAAAACATAGAGAATGTTTTTTGTCATGATAAGTATTACCAGTGTTTCAGTGTTTCAGACAGATTTCATAGAGACACGGGTGCATCGCGGGTGTAACGAGCGGGAAGGATTACGCTATCTTTGTATATAATTAACAAATGAACGATTTCTGGGAAGAATCTAAACATGTGAGCTAAAAATCTAAAAATAGAGCTATTTTGTGATTCATGCTTAGTTAAATAAAAGTTTACACTGACGTCTCTAATTAACATTTATTTAAATATATAAACGTACTTAGCTTTTAGAAATGCAGTGACCTACAGTGTATGTTATATATATCATTAAAAATGTTAAATTATTTTGAAGACAAAGTTCAAAATGGTATATATGATATTTATTGGGTTAGTCGAGACGATTTCAGGTTTAGTGGTTCTTTTGTGTAAGCTCAGATTTAATATTCAGTTCGCTATCTTGTACCATACCAATGTTTCTATGTTTGTAAAGAAACATATTTGATTTGACGACGTGTGTACCGACACGGCAGAATACGTTAACCTGTTCGCGACGTCTCGGTGTCATCACAATCTGATTTTAATTCGTAAACGCATGCACACGATCCCGTCGGCATCGAGCAAGGAACTCTCCTCAGCTTCATTTTTTTGGCTTTCGTATAAAAGGTGTGTCGATATCTTTCCCCCGGCATCTCTCCAAAACATAATATCAATGCTATTCATCATTAATGTAACTTTTTGTAAAGTAAATCCTCTAAATGGAGCATAATCCGACATCAGACAAGAGTAATACTAGTTAAGGGAAATGAAAGATGCGTCAGGACATCTTTAATCCTGTACAGCTATGCCTTCCTTATCAAATCTAAAACTGAAATCTTATAGTTCCTAAATCGTTAGTCGTACCTTCTATCTTGTATCGAACTCTGATGACATGAGATTAGTAGTAGGACAACACTATTTCAATCATGCTAACTAACGCCTTTAAGGGCCAGGGCTTGCATGTAATTGGCGTCAAGCAATTGGCCTAGAAACCGTCAATCAGAGGCGACACTGACAATCATCATCACGCCACTCTATCACCGCACTCTGGACGTGACAGGACTCTGTTATTTGATCGGGATACATTGATTTATCAAACTCTTTGTCAGTTCAGACGTCAGACTCCATCACATACTTGTTGTATTCAAACATGAAATGATCTGTTTATAAGTTTATTTGTCCTTGGGCATGCATTGTCTAAATACGTTCGTACGTGGGCTTATTGGTACGTTCTGAGACATATATAGGCAGACAGGAACGAGAGACAATAAATTTATATCTTTTTCAAATAATCCCCTTCCACACTTACTTCATAGACTTTGTCAACGGTGTTATTTCGCGGAAGTCCTTATCGTGTGGATGTTCACAACGTTCTCCACAACTGATATAACATTCGCTTCGAAACGGGTTTCGTCTGGCGATATCTCTTCCTGTTTCGGGAACTGACTGAAGCTGGGTCAGGTGCTGATTGTAGCCAGGAGTGTAACTGATCTGCGCAGTGTTCTAATGGAAAATCTTGGTCCTGTAGTTGTCTCAAATGTGCGGCACACATTTTAGTGTATTGTCTGTTCTTGAAAGACAGTACACAGGGAGTACACCCACGGCCTCCAAGAAAACGAGATGCCATAACATTTCCAGGTGCTGATGTGATAGTCTTTTTTGCTATTGTTTAATGCTTTTATTGTATTGTTTGACTGGTTGCTGTTTGACGGTGTTTGACAATCAGCCATAGTCACAAATCGTTGCAAAAACCTTTCTGGACCAGTTTCAAACAAAGCTAATTATTACGAGACATTTCATGATCAGATGGGTGAATCTTTGGGACTCAACAAGCTGATACCAACTTTTCTCAAAAAACGTACTATCTGGTAAATGCCTCTTGAACTATCACGAATATGACGCGAGGCATATCGGGCATCGCCACATCGGTGCGTTTTTGGATCGTGTCTAGTATGGCTGACGTGACAGGCATTTCTTGACATGGTGAACCTCATGACATACAATCTGTATTCATCTCTTGGAGTTAAAAAGGATTCTATATCCAACTTTGGGATCACAACCTAATGGATTGCGTATGGGCATTAAGCTGTTTTTCTACATGTCCTAATCTGATTTCTTGATCATCGCACGGAAGGTCTTTCTAGACACACCTTTACGACATCATCAACATAGGAAAGGTTACTGTTAGAGGCTAAGACAGTATCAATCAACCCTATTAGAAGCAAGAGCTGAGCAGCTCAAGATGGCAACATTAAGGTATCTGGATGACAACGTTTTCGCACAAAATCTGTCCAAAACGTTTTCGTACACCCAACTAGATACTTAGTTTCTGTAAGGTTTACGGATAATATGTTATGTGTTGCATTTTAAAAATAAAATACGATTTTTATGGGATCAAACACTCGTCCTGAATCCTGCGGACTGTGGCGATAAAAGACAAGTGTGATTATATAGCCTTGTCTTACTGCCCCACCATAATAATCAGTCTCCTTTACAAGTAGATATGTGTTAATATGCTTAATACGTTTGATCTTAAACATGTAATACGTGAGTACTCACCGCCAAAACATGAATGTATCGCCCATTTTCCAACGCATTTCCCTGGAAACATAAAAGAAATATATATTAATGTGCATTTCAAAAATTTGCACTTGATGAAGGTGACAGAGAGGAACTGTGAAACGTTCCATCTGGGTAATATAATCATAGATCGAAACACTGCAAAACGTGATACCAATCACTACTGTGATAAATGTGTCAAATACATACACACTGGACAAAACCATCTGGTATATAACATCTGTAATATTTTGGATTACACATCTGTAAAATACAGATCCTAGTACTGTTTTGAATCCCATCTAGTATTCGCACCCACCGTCTCAGGGTTACATATGACCTGTTTCTAAATGACAAGGTGTTTTAATTTCTTGTATTTTTCGCAAAATAGCTATGCATATTGCTTGGAGCTTGTGATTGTGCATCTCAACGCTAACAGAGTCGATATTTGTCTAGTGATCATTTATGATGATTCTTAATTGGAACTAACGACTTCTTGATGTAGATGTGACAGCCCCACCGAGGACATCAAGTAGACGAGATATAATTGTACACGACACAGGCATGCGTGATGAAAATAACAGTCATTAAAAACTAATGGTTCGTGTAATACCTAATTTATCATTGCGCAAGCCACACAGAAACAAACGGGTGGATAGTGGGCGTCAGTCATGGTTAAATTGATGTTTTGTAAAGGTACTGCATTAATACTGGTCATAACTGGGTCAAAATCCTATTCGTCATCCGAATAAATCTCCGCTTAAATCATGTCACAAACACATGTAAAAGCTGGTCAATCATTCATGTGAAGAAACGCACAAGTCAGATTAAGTATTGTATCGGACTTATGTCAGTGGATCATCTAATATGTAATTTGTTTCCATAATACTCCATCAGAGGTGCAGCTACCATGATAAAAAGCGGGCATATACATAATTGTTGCTCTATATGTTGGGCAAACTCTAAATACTATCCAAATATAAAGCTTTCCAACCTATCGGGTTACACGAAAAAATGGCTTGCTACGCGCCTATCCATTTGACCTTCTGAAAGCATTACTGATGACATGCTGGTAAGTTTCCTTAACGTTGCACTCAGCAGTGTTCCAGATATATGGCGGTGGACTATACATTATCCAGTCTGGACCAAACAATCAGTGATCAACACGAATAACATCCATCTACGCATATGGGAAACGACTTCGTCTGCACCTCAAATATTGTGAAATGAGGACACCAAAGGCTTTAGCTGCTGAACAATCACTAAAGCATATAGCAAACTGGACATTGGACGGTTGTACTAATGATCAAAAACGCCCATCCATAGCTACAGGAAACCGAAGTCATAAACCATACGAAATGAGTCTTTATACACAGTGGGAGCGATGGGGTAGCCTGTTGGTTAAGGCGTTCGCTTGTCACGCTTAAGATCCAGGTTCCATTCTCCACATGGGTACAATGTGCGAAGCCCATATCTGGTGTAGCCTGCCGCGATATCGCTGGAATTTTGCCAAAACCCAAACTCATTTACTCACTTCATATACACAATGCATTTTAACGACGGGACTATTATCTGTACGACTTTCTGTTTCAGCCGTCGAGCGATATTGTCCGCGGTTCGCGATAGCAACAACTTCCTACGTTGAAAAAGAAGAGGAAAGCATTGCAAAAGTCTTTTTATACTATCCGAAATCCTGCAGCGATATGACCGTAATTCTGCGAGGATTCAACACAATAATTATGGTCAGTATGTCTGGATGCCATGTACGTTATACACCACAGTGTAGGAGCCAAATGTTCCTTCAACAAATTCTTTATACCTCCTGTATGGTATTGCCAACGGGCCAAGGGCATCAAATGCAATTAATTATGTTCAGTAGTATGTAAATAGAGTGCCGCGTACATATCCCAGATATAATTACCGATATCTTTACACGAAAGCTGCGCGACATATTTTACAAATGGGGCGATATGTACAATGTTCACGGTTTTCTAGAGCAATCTTTGCATTCGTAAAGACGTGCAATACAAGCTGTATATATCACAACTGTGATAGATTCCATAGATTCAGTTACATGTTAAGTCACCAGAAGTTTATACAAAGGATTTGCAAAGTTAACTATTTACAGTCTCGTCATATAACTGCACATAACAATAGAATTTTAACAGGTGAAAATACAATCAAAATGTTTTATCTAAAGCAATTCTCAGATGTGATATCCGACACTAAGCCATCAACTTAATGACGTCCATGAATGTGCTTACAATGCAAATACTTGATGATTCACCAACGAAAACATTCAAACATAACATCGTGTAAAGAATAGCCATCAAGTAGAAACAATATATAATGAGGCCTGAATTCTCAATATCTATGGTACTCGGTTTTAAATATGAGAGCATAAAACGTGGGCAGATAGATTTAATTTGATTTTTACAATTGTGATATAAGGTTTCTTGGAATATTGCCAGTAGGGACTGTAATCAGAAAGGGGATATATGACAAAAACACCCATTGTTGGTTGTTATAGGATTAGAATTATAGGTGAATGTGACTTTTAAATTATCGCACTTTCTTTTCAAATATTTAGATACACTAGTGCGTGTCTTTTATAAGGGCATGTGGAATTTATAGTTTGCAATATAGAACCTTTAGGCGCTATATCATTCGTGTGACGAGAGATATAATGATTACTCCCTACATGATATAAGGTGTAGTACTAGAGAACAGTGAATGAAACACGGATCTTGTCTCTCGGGAAGGACACATTTTTGCCAAACCAACACAAATGTCCCAAGGACGTTGCTGACGTCAATATTATCATCCATTCCTGGTAAAGGATGCTGGATGATGCGATAGCCGACGATTCTTAACATTTGGCTTCTATTATCTCTTTAGAACAGAATAGAATAAAATATACTTTACTGCCTTTTCAGAAACTTGTGTTACATCACCAGAGCTACTGACACATCAGAGAAATACAATTTATACCTAATGTATTTACATAATTTCATTGATTTACACATCCTCATATTTGTTTTAAAGAAAAATGGTACTTGGAATGGACTATGTAATTTTCACACTTGGAACTTTGTAGCGGCGGCCTTAAGAAAAGAAATTGTATTCCCTGAAGGGAGGAGATTGTGTTCCCTGAGGGGAGGAGATTGTGTTCCCTGAGGGGATGAGATTGTATTCCCTGAAGGGAGGAGATTGTGTTCCCTGAGGGGAGGAGATTGTGTTCCCTGAGGGGAGGAGATTGTATTCCAAATTTAAGCAACGGGTTGGGAAAGATATAATTTTGACAACTTGATTCACGATTCGCCGTTCACATATTGATGATAACAAACATCCAAATTTGACTCCAGAGATTTTACTTACAGTGTTAATTTTTCCTATATTAGCTTTGAGATGAACGGGGATGAACGGCCGTAGTTACACCCTCTACATCATATTTCACTCTGTTATACCCCATCCAGAATACAGGATGTCGTTACATTCATGATATTATATCTTACCTGGTTATAACCTCACCATTATAGGACGTCGTTATATCTACTACACTATATCTCACTTTTTTATACCTCACCCATTATATAGAACGTCATTACATCCATGAAATTATATCTCACCTCGTTATTCCACATCCATTATATAGGACTTCATTATAGCCACTAAATCACATCCACTTCGTTATGCAGGGCTTATGATGTCTGTATAATTTATCTTTGATATAACCCGCCTAATTGTATGTATCTTACAGTTCTAATGACATCGATAAACGACATTATTAAAGTACACCATATGCATTGTTTATATCTGACTCCGTTATGTCAGACCTAATGATGTCTTTTATATCTGACTACATGATGTTTTCTTCTATTAAGCTAGAATTCACGTTCACGTGAGTTAGCTGCCGTTCCTGATACTGCCAGAATAAGATGAATATTCCACAATATTCCACATTCCTCTCTTTAGGCATTAATCAGTTCGAATTTCATACAAGGTCTACATATCATTTATAATTGACCGGCTTAGTGTCCTTAGTTGCGAGAGAAATGCAGTTAATCGCTGGAATGGATTTTGAGTTTTCAACACAAATGAATCTACCAACGAAATCATTTACAACACCTGTATCACTTAGGGATTTTCATATTTCGCGGCGTTGATGTCAGTAAGATGAAAGTGTCAGATGGATAGAAGCACTCGCTATCTTGGGAATTCTAGGCTATGCCTAGTTGTGGCAGAAAAAGACAGCCGCTTGCCATGATCTGTAATTATCGGAACAAACAAATTGACCCTCGTAATCAGTTTTGGCGTCATTTATCACATAGAAACACTCCCCTTTAGTATTAGTGTCATATATTGCGGTGTTGATATCAGGAAGATAAATCAGCCTAATGGAGAAAAGCACTCACTACCTTGGGAGGCACAATCATTGTTCGCAGTTCCGCCTCACGTTCGCCCTTTCGTGACAGCAACATTCTTTCGTCTCTGTGGAGTATTTCACCAATAAATTGCTGCAGAATTATCGTCGAAGAAGAAATAATCTTTCATGTCAGGGTTTTCATTGAAATTAATTGTTTTAAGACATGTTACAAAGTAGAGCCTCGTTGCCTGGCTCAGACCTCTACACATACGGTGTCAGTTAAACTAGCAGAAGTTCTGCCAACTCAAGAAGATTGATCGAGGATTAATGCTTCTTTCCTACGACTCCAGGCGTAAAAGTATATGAGCCAAATCAAGTGATGTGAAACACGATAACAGATTGTCTTGTCTTATGTTGCAAGCTCTGTGCCTTCTACCACGATCCCATTGTGCCCCTGAAAGTGTTCACTCATTTATAGAGTCTCGTAAGATGTTCAGATGAATGCAAGCGACAAAAACCTTGATTACTCAATGTCATTCAGTAAGTGGTGAAATGTAGCGTATGTTATAGTTGAAATTACACATTTTGAACATAGCCCAAAGAAGGCATTGATTCTGTGTTTTACACAAAAGGTGTAATCCCAGATTTAACATATGGTCGGTTAGACCAAACCTCTAAAATTCAAGTAAGGTCTGAAACAAAGAGTGTTTGCAATTTGGTATGTCATCTGATATTTCGATAGAGGTACTCTCATATTCCATATCATTTACATAACCATCAGAAATAAATGATGCGAAACACTTGAAAATTCCTTTCTTCCTGGTACCCTTTGTCAGAGGCAGTTGTCAAGTATGCGGGGGTGTATACGTGATAATACATGCAATAGGCCAATGCTCTGTCGCTTCCATTACTATAAGCTATATTCGCAGATGCATTGATAATGTCTGCATTAGTGACTCCTACTACGTAATAGAGTAATCGTTTCAGCAATATAAAAATGATGGTTGTGAAAAAGAATTTTCACTTTCAGGTGAAAAGCTGAACGTGATTACAGAACTCAAATTATTTTATCAAAGAACGGAACTTGTGCCATGCTTAATAGCTACCGATCTTCAGTATCTCATTATTAGAGTCACGTGTGTGTACTTGAGTAATTCATCATGTTTGCACACAAAGAACATGCTGCCACAGGCCAGATCGAGTGATAGCTCCAGGGATCAAGAGACGTGTATTGAGCGGCCATATTGTTGCTGCAGAAACAGCTTCTTTTGAGGCGAGAATTCGAAAAAGAACTACATTGATTCGTGAACGATGTCATGTATTCCAGCTCGGGTATCCACAGATTTTTATCTTGATCTATCTGCATCGGCCGTGAGATGAACATGGTACATGAACAAAAGAATGCAATGTACCAATGTACGACAGAAAGTTAACATTCTACAGGTGTAACATCTCACACAAAATAACACGGTATTACGTTGAACAGTTAACGTGGAAAAAAGGCTACAATATGTAACGTGATTCTATGGGAACACAGCTTGATACTGTGCAGTAGTACGATCTGTATCGTGTCTGTTATAAACATGTATGTAAATGTGTACGTGCAACATGCCTTTAACGTTTTGCACGGTCTACGTTAAGTGTGGCCACACTGATGCGAATATCTTACACACTGCACGACCTAACAAATCACGACATTGAACGCCTTTCCATGTAACATCAAACTGCCTTAACTTTGCATACAACACACTGTGTTTCCTTTGCCAGGCGCTAGCTGGATTACTATAGTGTGATACCTGTGTAAGACCTTGGGCAATTACCCTGTGAGATGTCATGAAACAATGCGTTACTTTTGTTGCGTTTCCACGACGTTATATTATATTACTGTTGTACGACGTTAAACTGTGTTGCCTTTGTATGCCGTTATACATGTATTTCTGTTGTACAACCTGAATCTGTGTTGGTTGCCTTTGTATGACGTTACATTTCTATTGTTCGACGTGTTACCCTCGCATGGCGTTATATTGTTACTGCAAGACGTTAAACTGTGGTGCTCTTGTATGACGTTTATACAGTGTTATGTTGGTATGACGTTAACACGTGTTGCTGTTGTATGACGTTATACTGTAGTACCTTTGTACGGTGTGAAACTGTGTTGCTCGTGATTGACGTTATATTGTTATTTTTGTATGACGTTAAATTGTGTTGCTCTTTTATGATGTTAACCTATGTTGGTCTTGTATGAAGTTAACCTGTGATCTTTTGTATCACGTTAACCCGTTACCTTTTTATAACGTTAAACTGTCTTGTCTTTGTATGACGTTAAACTGAATTTAAATTACTTATTTGTTTAACGTTACCTTGTCTTATTTTCCAATATCCATGGCATCCAATAGCGTTGCAATTTGCTCTGCTCTGTGTTCTATTTCCTACGAATCTAACACCATGTTACAGAACAGTCACTCATTACCAAATACTAAAACTCACCACTTCTTTTTCAAAACAGTGTATTGCTGAAAATGTATGGAAATCCATGGAGAAAATAGGTTCGAGTACAAGGTGAAATTTATAACTCTATCAAGAACATACGGCAACAGTAACATGTAATACATTTTGAAAACTGTAACGATGTTTTATCTATTTCCGAACTGTTCTAATCATGTTTATGTATCGATATACATGTAGTTTGCATGATATATAGGAAATGTTCGCAAAGCAAATTTACTGTCATGAGGGATAGCCTCAACATGACTTTTCATCACGAGAGAAGATTCTCGGACAGTTTTATTGGAACATTGATCACTTGATAAAGCAAACCACAAAGATGAAAGGAATGGTTTTGCCCTTAATAAGAATGTCTACATTGACTAACATCAATATGAATCTCCCGGAGAGCCTTTTCTTAAACCAGGAAGTTGCGTCCTCGCTATGGCCATGCGTAAAGGAGAGAATTTCAGTCATACGAAAGTATGCTTCGTAATCCATCATTCAACCTTTTATGCCACCCTTTATTATCCATTTCATCTTCTGCATTAGCCAAATTGAATTATTTCGAATTTTAAGATGAAAATGTGTTCACATCATGTATGAAAGGGCATGTTTTGAACAGTACAGTTCAAATTAACTAGTTTCATTGCAGCAAAGGACAAGCAGAACATTGTCTATCCACCTCTGTCGCGGCAAATACATGATGAAGACTTTCATTGTGGGCACATATCACAGACTAAACAGAAGCCCTAGTAACGGTAGAACCTTCATATTTGTCAGATGCAGCTTATCGATCACTGCAAGTCGACACACGACACCGGACAGAAAGCAGGTCACTTTGAAAGTTTATACCGATCCAGCTGAGATCTGTCCATTGGAAGAATCAGTTGTCAAGATACTAGTTTGTATTTCACTGTGTGTGAGTTGTTTGGTTTCAGAGCCACAATGGACAATGTAACTGTAAGCTCTATAAACTGGTTGGCAATAACCGTTTTCTCCTCAGGGGTGTCATTTACAGGTGTATGAGTTATATAACTTCAGAAACACGATCATGAAACATTTACGTTTGGTATCGCTTTATACTACTAGTAGCAGAGGGGCGGTGAGATGGTCTCAGTGGCTAAGACTTTCGGTCGTCACCTCAAAGACACAGGTTCGAATACTTTCATAAGTACATTGAGTGAAGACAATTTTTGGTGCCTCGCGCCATGACATTACTAGTATATTGCTAAGCTCGACGTAAACCCCACTTCACTCACTCACTAGTAGCAGAAACTTGATACCCTCCAAAATGTCAGGGAGGAAACACATCTTCATACAGGTGTACAACAATAACAAACGTCAAAAATAGTAGTACGGTTTGAAAGAAAACGTAAATCATACCAGTGTTTAGTTTTTACTTTGAAAGATGATATTCTTAATGTGTTCTCAATCTCGTTAGGACTCACAAGTAGCCTCCTTTGTCATTACCAGCCTAAAAACCTATTCTATATTACCCACGCAAAATCCACTGATACTAAAACCTTGACAAAGATGAAGGTACATTAAAACCGTGCTTACTTTTCATCTCAATATCAATCAAAAATATCAATCGGTAGCATCATATTACTGTTGATATCCATCCTGGTGATTCTTCTCCCCCATAACTACTAGTCAAGATATTAGAACACGTCACCTTAACATAGATACTGTGCAAAATCTTTATGTCTTAATGGAAGTTTATTTATTTAATGACTGACATTTCTCGTGAAAAAATACTAAAGTTTTCAACCGTTTTATGTCAAATGTTATATGTCTTGTAGCACTCAAATCACCTTCATGTGCAGGACTTGGAGCATACACTTTTGCATGAACTCCAGCTCGTTAGAAATACGCATAGTATTAGTATCATGATGAATTACAGATCAAAGATAGTATGCTAGAGAGCACAGTCTGCCTAGTCGAACCCACCAAGAACTTTCCGGAGAATATGTAGGCTCCACAACACTGCAGCCTTCTGCATTACACAGAGTGTCGGATGGGATACGCTCCCGGTGGAGAAGCTAGACCCTCTCCTGATCTGCGCCATAAGATCAGGAGGTACCAAACCAAGAGAACCGAGAACAATTAGGAGCCTGACGACAGTGTACTAGGGATGAAAACGAGACATTTCAAACGCGAGGCCTGCATATTGACCAAGCTGTTCTTGAATCGTGTCAAATATTATTAGCGTTAATACTTGAAATATCTATTTGTCATGCGTATGACACATGAAATTGATTTTACCTGTATCAATGAAAACGTGATCATAATAAGCCATGCATCCTTATATAGTAATACAGAGATAAGAAAGTACAGAGTTGCAGTAAAACGACGATAAGCAGGCCTACCCTGATAGATAACATCACGGATACCACTGATTGTGAATTCTTTCATCGTATTGCAAAGTTTCAAGCAGTATCATGTCACAGTGTGTTACAATCTTCAATGAAGACTTCATTTTTCATCTATTTCGATGGATCTTACATGCTAACAGCCCGTTTAAGATTACTCTTCGGTTTAATGTCCAGTGCACCGTACAAGACACGGGAAAAAAATAATCCATTTGGGAAATTGTTCCTCATATCAACTGGAACTCATTAGAAAACAAATTGAATTGAAACTTTGATTTTGCAGCATTACGCTTTTATTGCCTTTTCCCAAATGGTCACTTTAATACTTTCTGCACCAGTGTGATTAAATCAGTGTTCAAAGAAATATAAGACGTTCACAGTGCCTGTTTCTTGTATATTTATGTGCATATTAATGTGAAAATATCATGTTCATATGTCATGTAATAATATCAGTGAGTCTTTTCTTTTCTTGGCCACACTCGTCATTACACTTGCATATTACTGTGCAACGATAACCACCTAAACATAATTATTGCCTTCAACAGAAATGAAAACACAATTATTGTCAACGGAACCATTGAATTGCTGAACTTTAAACTCGCCGTTCCCTATATTCAGATCACAAAGCATACACCAGGATGAATAAAGAACGTCTAAAGTTCCGTATTCGTCATTCCCTTGAGGGAATATGCAAACGTTAACCTAGAATATACATTCTACAGACCCCTTAAGGGATAAGGCCACCGTCGCATATTTCAATATTTGTATTTTTACTTAATAACTAATCATTAAGCAACAATAAAAAGAGCAAAAACAGGTGTACGTTCGTCAGTTGGTTTGTGAAAATTAAGCATCACTGTTGTGTGGTGTCAATCGGTTGAGTGAAGTGATGGATTGCCATGGTGATGAATCCGTCAGGCGAGAAAATATAAGTCACTTTCAACATTTTACTTTTCAATCTCCCGAGCTTAGTAGGTGCAGTGTTTCTTCGAACCGCTCCCAGGACACCAATCACCATCTATATATCTATTGTTTCCTTTAGGAAGTTACAGCCTCACTGAGCACAGATATCTAAGTTATACATTACACTCGCCGAGTAGATTGGTATTAACGACCAGCATTATCCGGAGACTTGGATTGAAGCTGAGGCTGCAGAGGCGTGCTGATGCCATGATGATGAAGTCTGAAGTCTGGACAATGTAATGGAGTCATGTACACAGATTGATCCTTCCATCCGTGCTTAACTTGCATAGTGTACGTGTAGTTATATTCAGCAGCTGTGTAAGCTTAATGTCACGTTTCTTGCACAACCCTTAAGAACATCATTGTACATCTAAGAGGTATATTTACTGGTAGTCATGGTGAACGGGGGAGCTGATCTACTGCAAGTTATCAAGCAGCCATATGGGTATTCATCTTTTATCCTACCCTGATCGTCTCATCAGCAAAAAAATGAATAAATCAGAACATTTTTCCTTGTATACCTTTCATCCCATGTGGACGACATATGTGTTATCAATCAAACAGCATTTAGTCTTTCAGTGAACTCAATATATCATCAGCAGGTGCCTATTGAAGTGTAACGAAAGCACCAGCAGAATGCTTGTCATCAGAGCTAGACGTCTTAAAACTTCCCTGTCAATTATAGCTGTAACCTGTACATATGTAGAAGCTTATTGCGAGGTAAGCTATAGTTCGCATGTCCTGGTACTCAATCAACGACACACTGAAACATGTCAATCCATATTTACATATAAGATCCACTTCACACTGACATGCAGTACGGCCACACCACTAGAAACTCTATTTACTGGATATATCTTTTAGGGCAGCCTACCTGTACGTTGATAAGAATATGGCTTCGTTTTGAAACGCCTCTCGGATCAAACTATAGATAATTCAAAATGTCATCTTAGACACACCTAGATAAAGCTCATGCTCAGCAACATGTTAAACATGTGAAACAATTCAGTAAAAACAAATACACTCATACTAGCTACAGTATATTGCTTCATACATTGCTTCGCGCCATACAGGTAACCTTCCCCACCTTCTTATGTCCTATAAGCCATACCATTGCATGAGAAATGGGATTCTGCATTGGTAATGTGATGACGTTTTATACTCGGGGCCATTGTATGAAATGTGTCTGTTTCAGTGGAGACCATTGTCATCTAACAGGTCAAAGGTAGCCTTATATCGTAATCCAATATGTCAACCAATTTTCGTGACACAGGAAAGCAACAGAAGCCTTAACTTCTCAGTCTGAGTTGTAAAGATAACATTTTAGATAACACTTTAAATAAAATACATAATGGCAGAAGTGTGATAGAGTTGTTTACTTGTTAGGATTGAGGATATTATCAAATATGATTTATTAAATCGAATACAGGATGTATCAATTCAGGAAGTTGGATATTGAAATAAAATATATCCTTTTCTGTGCATTATTGCAAAACAGCAGAAGACAGATATGTGTGTATTATGTAAATATCTCTAAAACATGTAGAACTGACTTACTGTGGAACAACATCCACCATATATAATGTCGAGATACCAGGACATTCGGTATAGTGAGACATATCATGTATTCATGCATTATAGATCCACAGCCACAGGACAATATACTCGAGATTTTAAATGTATGACACAACTCTGCAAAAAGTGGAACGGATGTCTTTAGGGATCATATTTATGAGGCAACTGCCGCTTGAATATTGAAACCGGTCCGTTCCAGAAGTCTCTTTGTCCCAGATAGGAAATCTAGAGAGCATTGTCGAGGCACTAATGGTAGTTAGTCCTATCTATGGACAGAATGATACGATCACACCATGAACATGATATTGTTGTTCATGTTTCAGATGAGTCGCAAACTGACATTGCCACACGTGTTTTGGACACATGAGTAATTAGTTTGAAACATCAGTGTCAGAGAAATACATTTGTGAAACACATCAGTCCTGGCTTGGGAGAGTTGATATAATCAGGAAACACGTTTGTAGCTCGTGCACATGGCACGAGATATGTGGGCACTAAGAGTTTCTAATGCCTGACATAAAATACACAGCACTAGTTCCTTGAAATAAGTGAAACGAGATATCCCATCATAACACTGTCCATATATAACACGAATTAATAATATGTCGAGGTTAACCTATTAACCTCATAAATAGTTATTCACTAACACGCAACACACACACATACATACGTACATACATACATGCACACTCTTCCACACACTCTGTCTCTCTCTCTCTCTCTCTCTCTATCACACACACACACACACACACACACACACACACACACACGCACACACACATTCCTTACATGAGTACAACGTATAAAATCTATTTCTGGTTATATTCTGCCTATTTTCCTATTCTTAAAGCCGCGTATGCCGGACAGACGTATGTCCTTGTAATGTTATTACCAACAGACTTGCGAGCTCGAGAAGTTTAAAGCCGAAAACGCAGTTGAAAGTTAACACATGTTCAACATGAGAAACATACCCATGAGACTCGTACTCTCATTAAAGAGAAAATCACAAGTTAAATTATCTAAAGTCAATTTACTCTGGTATGGCGCTTTCCCATTCTGGTCAACGGTATGAGCACTGTAAACGGCAAATCATTTCTCAGTAAATAAGTACCTGTGTGCCGAGAGACGCCCTGGGGAGTCATCTCAGCATTATCTGGAACACTTAATGTATTTCTGTACTTAAGTATTATGAACGTTCAAATCAGACAAAGGTGACAAGGCATGTCATTCCTTTCGTTAGCAATATTTATCTAACTGGCAGTCGTCTTCATCTGATTACATGGGGTATTTTTCTTGCGTGACTGTAAAACCTGATTAATTTTAGAAATTAGGTGGCATAGTCGTCGCGTAGTATTTACGCGCTCTCTTTCCTTCGACACAGCCGTGGTACACGTCTTTTGCTTTGGTTGCGGAGGGACGCGTCATACAAAAAGAGGTTAAATGATGGTCCTTTTTGCTACTTGTTATTGCCTTACTCTTGGTTGGTAAGTATACTGAATACAGTTCGGTGCTCACAGTCCGTATTAGTACAAGCAGTCAACAAACATGCTCACACATGTGAACAAGCAACACACACACAAACAAGCACACACATACGCAAACAAACAACAATCACACACGCAAAAAACAAACAAACGACATACTTACACGTGTACATAAGTGGAATATACCTCATCCCGGCACTCATCAGAAGCACTAAGTCTTGATTTCACCTTTATTCTTGTTTTTGTTCCCACGCAAATACACAAACACACACACACACACACACACACACACACACACACACACAAATATATTAGTGCAATAGTCTTGAACATGACATTAAATGCCACAGCACTTCATCTCCTCTTTGCGTTTGCTTTCATTCATCTCACCAATAAACGGACACAGCAAATGATGAAGACAATGCATTAGGACACCTAAAAGCACCAGATTTTAGACACTACATTCCGTTTATCCTGATAACTTTCATTAATGTCGACCTTCGGAAAATTATCCCAACACCGTATGGAGAATCAGGAATGAAAAACATGTTATGCTTGTTCAAAACCCATGTTCAATAAAGGATTAAGTTATTGACCACATCACTGGGCCTTAATAGTCAATGAAAGACGAAAAGAGTGTCAAATCTAAGCCGGGCTATATATTGATGGAGATATAGCAGCACCCCCATTAGGGAACGCTATCAATATTTTCATACGCGAGCAATCCATTACAGAAATCGCCAAGTCTCCCTTTTGTAGTCACAGTTCCCTTTTAAATACACATTTGCACTATTTAACTTAATTTCCTTTTGTCTACATGCTTAGTAGGAACAGCGGGATATTATATGTTTGTTCCACCAACACTGGTACGATCCAAATCCAGATTAGCAGTAATCAATTGACCATTGATTGTTTTGTATCCCGCTTTATAAAGCATGTGTGTACAAGCAGATCGATGCAATTTCTATAACGAGCCAGATTACAAATCACTGTTGCTGGAGTTGTTCACGGTTTAAAAGCAATCAAATCTTCCAGTCAAAGTACCGACCAAATAGCATAGGTCATTCGTAATTCATCGAGATGAAATATATATATAACTTGGCGGCAGATGTCTATATTTTTAGTTGCGTAGTTCCATTAATTCCCGACAAACATGACTGAATGTTCTCATTTACAAGACAGAATATCGAAATTTGTCTTGTATTAGATATATTGCAATATTGATCAATGTGTTGATAAATCTGCACAAATACCATTTGCCAATAAAGTCAACTTATATGAATCATCATCGTTTTCTCAAAATCTGATTTCTGCGTGACCTTCTCGTCTGCCCAGAATCTGAAAATAATCCCAAAGTAATCATATGGTAGCAGTGGATACGTTAGAATGCTGTTTTATCTATTGCTCTTTTCTACTAGAAACAAACCATGGTGACGGGATAAACAACATAAGTCAGTAGTATTCGTCGCTTCTATAGCAAAGTGATCATTTTCTTGTTTACTAGAAGAAATGCATTTGCGGGGATCACATTAACAACATTCAGTCAAAGGCTACGCACTAATGTTAAATGGGATGCCATGGTACACCATGTTTCTCATATCACCTGTTTCAGTTTCATAACTGTCGAAACAACAATCACTCTCTTACTCACTCACTTACTCAACTTTCCAAAATGTCATCGTCGGGTTTATGTCGAGCACTATTCCACCATCTTTTTGATATTGAGTGCTATTTTATCTGTCATTTCCAATGAAACCGATGACGGTAGATAATCAACACCAGGATATGCTCACCTTTCCATGACCACCAGGTGTCATCACTATTCCATACATGCATGCTCAGGGTGTATTCAGTGGATGTATGCTCAGGGTTTTATTCAATACATGCATGCTCAGGGTGTATTCAGTGGATGTATGCTCAGGGTTTTATTCAATGCATGCATGCTCATGGTTTATTCGGTATTACATCATGAACACTGTGTTAAGTCAAGATTTCTTACGACCTCTCGCCTGCCAAAAAGTACAAAACATCAAAGTACAAAACTAAGTCTCGTTCATCTAATCCCCTGTCGCGTCACTGTTGTTCCAAGTGAGAATATGTGTTGATGCACGAAGTTTAAAAACCTGTTAAGTCCCGGCCGGGAATACATGTCAATCAGAACTTCAGTATACACATATTATTCCTTAACTATGAAAGCGAAAATGTAGAACATAGATATAATTGTCACATGAAGAGTCAACGCCAGAGAATAGCCAGTCTCGTATATGCTACAAAAGAAATTTAATTAGGCGCAAAAACAAGATATCAGTGAAAGTACGTCCTTTTATGTCTTGTTACTGTCTTGTTACCATGAATGTGAAAACGTCTGGATATCTGGCCCAGTTTGTTTATGTTCCTGGTGAGCGGTTTTACATGTAGATGTACCATATTTTACCGACCCCCATATTTTTCGCTTCCTCATGGAACATGTCAACGACGCCCTTCTACTAAATTACCAGTTCCAAAAGACTTAGTGATCAAATATAAAGTTGGAAAACAATCAAGGAGGTCTGCCAATTGTCCTCCTCCACCCCTACTTCATAGCTGAGACTATAACTTTTTCTACATCACCCTTTCTGAGGCATTTTGCATGACTCCTGTGATAGCACTGGAACCTTACCCCGCCTCCAGCCCTCCACCTCCATATCTAAATGACCAGTATGACTGCGATTCCAACTTATTATACAGACTGGAGATGTGTATTTACATGGACAGGGTTTACAGATTTATGTCCAAAGTCTCGTAATTACTTTGTAAACTGGAGCTTCGCCCTGAGTTCGTAGTGATGATGAGCCAGACATAAATGCAGTTTATGGTATAAATGTAATGAATAATGTCCCTGTTCTAGTTTCTAGCTAATTGAGACGGTATGTGGAGTTATTTTCTGATGAAAATAGAGGTGCTTAATAGGAGATGACCAGAAGCTCTTACGACTACTGATAACAGAATGACTTCCTGAAGAAATTTTTATCATGTGGGGAAGTTACTTCATAGTGTCATCATGAAAAGCATTGTTATGAAGCCATGGACGCACAAACACACACTTGTATGTGCGCGCACACACACACACACACACACTCACTCTCTCTCTCTCTCTCTCACAACACACACACACACACACACACACACACACACACACTCGTATACACACGGTCTTTGTTCAGTCCCAATCACTAATCTGCTCAGAGTAAGTGACTGAGTTTCGTTTTGCGTCGCTTTTAGCAATATTCCAGCAATATCATGGACACCAGGCATATACACTTCTTAATCGACTAATGGGATTGGATGAACGGGGGCTACGGTCTGGTTCAAACATTTCCCTTAGGTCGGTGCTCATGACGTCAATCACAGGAATGTCGTATCTTGGGTTGATTATTTACAGACTGGATTCATGAAGTCGGAGTATTACGAAGTCTGGCAGAATATGACACACCAGCAACTGTCAGCAAACGCTGGCAGGACATTCCACCCTACTTTCCTTGGTTTGACTATAACTGCTGGAGACAAATGTGTTGGATGTTAGCAATAATCCACCAATATCACGGCTGGTGACAACACCAGCTTCACACAATACACCCCTATGAAACATATGTAGGTAATGACTAGCGCACGCTTTAACCACAGGGCTACCAGAGACAATAAACAGCTGACATTGGACTAACTAATAAGAGCATTATCATCATGTCTAAAGACGGGAAAATGTGTGATCATGGTTTCTGTCTGGGCAATATGAGAACAGCGTATAGGCAAAAACCCCTATTTCCAGTCCACGAGATACTTATTGTATCTTGTTACTTACATACCTATTGAGGGTAGATTGGAAATCTGCAGCCAAATGTATTGTGTCCAGTTTCCATTAGTGTCGCGAGCCTTTGGTTTTTCAAAAGGTGAGGGAGTGAGTTTAGTTTTACGCCGCACTCAGCAATATTCCAGCTATATGGCGGCGGTCTGTAAATAATCGAGTCTGGACCAGACAATCCAGTGATCAACACCACGAGCATCGATCTGCGCAGTTGGGAACCGATGACATGTGTCAACCAAGTCATCGAGCCTGATCCCATTACTCGCCTCTTACGACAAGCACAGTCGCCTTTTATGGCAAGCATGGGTTGCTGAAGGCCTATTCTACCCCGGGACCTTCCCTGGTCTTTCAACAGGTAATACACATTATCGCTACTGCTGCAGCTCGGACTTGACTTTTTGCCAAGCTTAGGATTTACATAGGATCTTATTTATTCGCCCAGAAGCTACAGTGTTTCTGGGATGTTCTCGTTTTGCTCATAACAATTTACATGATTATCAAAATGTTTCGTGAAGAACATTCTCCTTAACCATCCCATTTCACTGCACCAGGTGTCGTTTTTGTTTTAGGTGAACAATTGACATGTCTTTGTGATCGTGTTTGTGACTGGTGAGTGAGTGAGTGAGTATGATTTTACGTCGCTTTTAGCAATATCACGGAGACAGCAGAAAAGCTTTCACACCCATCGAACCCGGACGAGCGAACGCTTTACCAACGCAGCTATCCGACCGCCCTCAGATGCCACAAGTGTGTCAGGATATGCTCCTTTTTTCACGAACTCGTGCCATAATCATTAGGGCTGTGCAATACAACCGTGTACAGTGTCTCGCGATACGAATATAGCGGGATGGAACAAACTCTGCAATATATTGGGTCATCCTGAGTTAGCTCCCTTCGAATTATCTGCCGACCGATTTCCATAGCAACAACATGTCATCTGAAAGACCCCACGATACTTTTACTTCTGTTCGTTTCATGTAACATGTTACAAGTGGAAGTATCTTTACAAATGGCTCCCAAAGTGCCAAATTTACTACTGAATGCTTTCAATTTTGTGGGTCTGAATGCCTTCTTTGAGTGACATATGCAGAAGATGGTAAATCGGATAAGGAGAAACATTATGGATGTTTCTTTATTCGGGTTATCCGTCGCTTATTTGCCTAACGATACAAGAACCTGTATCAAACCGTTGCTTCACCGGAATACATAATTTGGTTATAAATATATAGATCCTACTTGCCTGCGTTCGAATGGTTCATATGTAACATTTGGAGGAACTAAGTGACCTGAAATGGAACAAGTTTCTGTTTGGACATATTTGTAGAACCTCAGGTTCTGAGTGACCATTTAACAATTCATATTATTTCGTAATTTTATTTGTTTCATAATGGGATATATGTTATCAATTTCACATAAAGGCTTAAGTCATTCTAAAGTACTCAGTGAAAATAGAATAAAATGGTTTTAATTCGCAGTTCTGAAGACAGATAAAGTTTGATTGTTCAACATTCTATGACTATCGCTCTTCCCAAATTTTATTTTTAACACATTTTGTTAATCATCCGAAATTGGTAAATTTACGGGGGTACAAATAGTGTCATTTTACCCCTTGAAATTTCTTCAATGAAAACGTAGTTTATACTGCAAGATATAGTATGCAATGCAAATTATATGTAAATGAGGTTTTCGTGCATAATATGTTTAATGAAAACGCATATACCATTCATCCTATATTTCTTTTACCATTATTGGCATACAAAATAGTTGATATGAGGATTTTCTCAGTACATTTTTCATGCATGTACTCTTCGTAAAAGCAAACTATTCCCTGCTTTGATTGTCATTTGCACAATCGTGCAAATGCATCTTCCCGTCTAAAGAGAGCAGCAGGTAAGTGTAACCACCATTGTTGATTGAGATGTAGTATATAACATAATTCTAAATTTGCTGAAAACATGCAACTTTGTGTTGTCTTTACCTGTAAAATAGTATTTTGGGTGGCGATTAGAAGATCACATTAAAAGGCCGAGTTCGGAAAAACATAGTTATTATAAAGTTTTTAAAAATACTACCTATTTTCATGAAGTAATCCAATAAACGCCCCTAACCGTTTTATTTCAATTTCTGTGAGTACTTTAGTCAGTCACCTTAGTTACTGGAGGTTACATGAGATTACACGTTTGCAATAGTTCATTTTAACAAATGTTTATATTGAAGCTGAATCCGAATGAATCATGGACATGCAATAGCAACAATTACATACTGTAATGAAGTGCATTCTGTTGAAGCAAACAACACTATGTATCATTATGTTTGCAAAACTTCAGTTAGGTATTCCAAATTAAGGCTCAATATCATGTTATTCATATGTAAACCACTGGAATAAAGTCAAACACAATGGGGACGGGGAGTCTGAAAGTATGATGGAATAGTCACTAAGAATATGATGTGGCATACAAAGAGCTGTTGTAAATTTATTGTGTACTTGGGCAGAAACCTTCCAGTCAGTATATCACAATATGTATTGCAATATCTCTTACATTATTTCAATATATAGCAAAATGAGAATCAGGGCAATATCCAGACTTCATTATCACAATATCATAGTGACTACCTGCTCATGATACAGCTGTAATCTGTCCTTTCAAAGGGTAATCTAAACACGTGTAGAAACAACGTTGACTGTGGTGTAATAAACCGGTTTGTGGACACAAAGTCGACCTTTTGACATTTTGCTATGGACACGAAGTCGAACTTTGATCTCAAAGGTGGTTTTAGAGTCACGCTGAAGATTGTCGATAACTTGGTCATCACATTAAGGCGTGCACATAGTTCACACGTTGTCCAATGTCATCAAAGTCATCAATATCATCAAGGTTATCGTATGAGAGTGATTTTCATTTCAATTTTCATTTTCATGAACACATTTCATTCAATTTTGAACTTGAGGTAGATTAAGTTCAGTTTCGAAATAACCAATGCACAGTTGAATCAGCGATTTCTTCCTATGTGCGTGTTGGTGGTGTCAGGTACCGTGTGAATAAGAGAAAGCGAGAATGGATATCGTGGAAGTGCACAATTACAAAGAAGCACTGTAACTCGACTGCGTCAATAACACAATCACGAAGGTAAAAGGTGACCATAGTCATCTCATTGTCGAAGTAAACATACAGGTTAACATTTCGCCAATGCCTAATATCAAAAAGAAAAAGAAAATACATTTGATCTAAGCCATGTTTTGCATATCTAGCATTTGATATTTGTTCACAGGTGAAGGAAAGCCTTGCAAAATTGCAAGTGAAAGCAGCATGCACTCTCGCCGCGATGCCTTCCCGTTCTGAAGAAGAAATAGGCATTTTAAGGAAAGGTTCCTGGACTGATGACACCAAAGCCCTAATTTCACCAATGCCAACATTTGATAGTAGCAGAAACCTCCTCTACCGTGTCAGGAGAGTCCCGTCCTGCCTCGACTTCCCATCAGACGAGACGACATTGTCATCCAAGAAGATTTCCAGACGACCGAACCTGGTGAGGATTTCCTCCTGGGCAACGACGGAACTGCAAGAAGATTTCCAGACGACCGATCCTGGTGAGGATTTCCTCCTGGGCAACGACGGAACTGCCAAACGAATCAACAAAGGAGCAAACCCACACTGAAGTCCGACCATTGCAGTTCGGTGGTGGCCAAAATGGCCCTTACAGAAAAAGAAGTACAGGGATTTAGAACGTCGCCTGCGCGTCCAAAGACATGATCTTAGGAACGGACACATCAACACAATAGATTCTGCAGACTCACCTGCTTTATGTGGGATGAAATGGACGAAATATAGTATTTTTCTGTTGTCTGTGCTTTCAACCACATAATCCGGGTTATCACTTTGTGTAAACACTGGATTATTGCTCTGTCCAGTTTTAATTCCATGTTAATTGGTATCATGTCAAATAGACAGGACGTCGACCTTTTTTACTTACCTGAACCGTGATATTTCACACAAATGTCGACGTCCTGTGCAGACACCAGTAAAACAACCCAGTGAAACAAACGTCTCCTTGAAGAGCTTAATGAACAATTCTTCGTCATACACAAGCGTCCGGTTCTGCGAAAAGGGTGGAACCACAAACTGGAAAGGACTGTTCATTGTGACAAATGTTCTCTTCTTTCATCAACCCCCTCTCCACTGGATGACTGGTTTTAATTTCGGATAAATTAGATTGATAAAAACGAGAAAGATAAAATGAAAGCCAAGAAACGCCTCACTGACAAAAAATGAAAACCTTTACTTCTGATGATCACGCGTCATAAAGGGTTACAACCTCTCAAATTTGAGCATTTCATCTGATATCGCGCTGCTGCCAGCTTAGTTTTATGCAAGGGAAGAAATAAAGGGAGACAAATCTCTCCCTCAAGATTTCGCCAAATATGTTATCATGTGATACGTTTGCAGTTTGTGCGCTGAAGCTTAAATTTAATTTGAAACCGTGGAATTGTGTAATGAGTCAGTGTGAGACAGAGGAAGAATCTCGTTATAATGCCATGCGTTGTAGCAGCTTTTCGAAAGATAAGGTTAAGCGACTTTGATTTGCTGCTCGAATGTCCATTGTTCCATTCTAATAGTTAATCTCGCTGTAAAAAAGGACAATACTGAGCACTGTTTTATATATTCAGATCACGGGCAACTTTTGAAAATTTAATTGTAAATGCTGTATCAAGTACCTGTCACCATGACATTGCAATTATTGATAGAAGAACGTATTGATTGATAACTTGGCAGGAATGTGGGTGTTAACAAGTCATCTTTCAAAAAACATCATATATTAATGAAATGACCGTCTCACGTAGTAAATACAATGCCACCCAAAGGAACAAGAAGTATACAGTGAGTTTATTACTTCCTGTGAGAAAGGAATTCTGAAGGTTATAGCTTGGCACGAAAGTAAGGACAAAAATACAAGAATGCGTGTTTTTTGTTTGGTATTGTAATTCAACATTACTGGACCATCACTTCTTTGGTTTGTTTACGGGTCACCTTTTGCATGACAGGAGTACTATGTGGGGCGGGACTGTAAATACTTACATTCATGGCAAATTGTGTGAGTAGTGACAGCCACCAATAGGGCAGCGTATGCTTGACCTTTTCACGAACATCCGGGTGAGTGAGTATGGTTTTGCGCCGTTTCGCAATGTTCCAGCAATATCACGAAGGGGGCGCCATAAATAGGCTTCACACATTGTACCCAACTGGAGAATCGAACCGGGGTCTTTGGTGTGACAAGCTCTTTAACAACTTCGCTATCACAACAACGCACGGTCTGTTCATGCTATTGGCACAGCTCATTTGCTGTGTGCACCAACAGTCATCTGTTCTGATGTCGTCAATGTGGAATATTCTTTATCACTGAAAGGTGGTGGGGCAGATTAATGGTCAATGAGTTCGCTAATCACGCTGAAACACCGGGTTCGATTCCCCACATGGGTGCAATATGTGAAGCCCATGACCGTGAAGACCGTGAAGACCGTGATGTTGCTGGAATATCGCTGAAAGCGTAGTCGCTCACTTTAGCACTGACGCTGAATAGTTGCGCGACAAGTTTAAAGCAATGTGCTGATGATGAATGCTTAAAGAGGATGCCATTGTTACGTATTTAGACCACGTACTACTTCGGGACTTCCAGTCTTGTGGTATGGGTCGATGTCTACCTTTGTGATGGGCTCATACCAGGATTTGCGCAAAATGAAATGGAATAAGGAATGCGGTAATGCGTTTCACATGTCCTCAAAATTGTATTTAATCTTCTGAGAGAATATCGCCTCCCTCGCGATGCTGACATTTCATCAGACAGGCATGCAACTGGGATTTGACTGTGTCAGTAATCTCGCGTAAAGACCGCTAATCTCTTAGGCAACCTCGTACGGTCTGGAGACCTTGTCATCTTGTCACAAGGCAGATCTGTTGACGTATCTAATCTTACATCAATGCGCATGTGATTGATTATAGCAAAACACAGTTGATTACCTCCAATCGAACTGTTAATATTGATTATCTAAAATGCACTGAAGAGACTGTATTTGTGGTGGGTTTACGAAGTTATCGTCACGGTATAGAGGCACTTTTCACTGTTAGCGCTTTATTAGGACTGATGTGATGATGATCTATTGTCAGGCTGGTAATGCCGTCGTATACTGGATGGTAAACAATGACCACGTATGAGTAGGCAGCGGATGACGACAGTGACGTCGTACGGATATCTGCTAGAGCACAGTGACAAAACACGTATATACCGTAGAGGAAGATAGTGGCGACATATTCAGTTGAAAATGACCCGAAGACGTACGAATAGTCAGTACATAATGACGTGTCCACGTGGGACGATATATGATGACGTGGCGATGCACTCGTAGTCAATAGATGATGACGTGGCAATGTATGGGTAGTAGAAAGTAGATGATGACGTTATGACGTATGTGTAGTCAGTAGATGATGGCGTGAAGACGTGCGGATAATCAGTAGATCATGACGTTTCGATGTGGGGATAATCAGTAAATGATGACGTGACGATGTACGGATAGTCAGTGGATGATGATGTGGCAATGTACGGATAGTCAGTGGATGGTGACGTGACGGCGCATTTTGGCAGTAGATGATGACATGACGATGTACGGGTAGTCAGTGAATAAGGACGTGACGATGCATAGATAGTCAGTAGATAATAACGTGATGATATACGGGTAGTAAGTAGATGATGACGTGACGATGTACGGGTAGTCAGTAGATGATGACGTGACGATGTACGGGTAGTAATTAGATGATGATGTGACGATGTACGGGTAGTCAGTAGATGATGACGTGACGATACACGTGTAGTAAGTACATGATTTCGTGACGACGTATGGGTAGTCAGTAGATAGTGACACTGGTAGCGTACAGGTAGTGAGTAGATGAAGACTTGACGACGTTTTGATAATTATTTGATGCAACGACAGGATGTTTGAAAGGAATAAGTTAAAGGCCTAAAGGATTTAAATATGTAATAAATAAATCATTGTCTGAAGATTTGATATACTGAAAATGTCTTTGACATTCCACTACTACTCAATAGACCTATCGCCCACGACAGCAGACTCATTTGACTGTTGCAACCAACTGGACCTATGCTCTATCTGATGACCTTTAGTACTGGCGCCCCGTGCACCTAGTACCCCCGCTGGGTCGGGTCTGGAACGGTTACATGTATTTGACAAACGGGATGGGCTAAAGCTAATGGGGAGGGGTTGTATTCAAACTGGAAATTGACTATTGATTGCCATTATTCTGTTTTAAACATAGAAACACATTGATAGGCGTGGAAAAGAAAGCACTTCATGGTTGAATGGAGTTATACCATGAAACAACAATAATGGAGTGATGAAAGACAATCAAAAATTCAATCAGTGTGTCAGTTATTCTCATACCAGAGTCTCCATCCGTGTGTTCAACAAGCTGTGAAAGTTAGCCAGCATAATAGAGTAGCATGGTTTGTTCCAGTGTTTGTTAAATAGACATGGTCTCTCTGCGTGTGAATCTCCCCTGTGGAACATAGATACGCTGGAAGGAGGAGTGCTCGCAATGAGACTGGAAGCTTGCCATACCGTTTTACACTTTGACAGTTCCATTTTGCTAAAGCAGATCGAGATCTTAAAGGGATAGTGCCTAATGGTGGGTCAACTGAAGGAGACAACCTTCTCCTTTAAACAGAACCTTAAGGATATGATCGTGACTATTATGACATGATCTGCTCAGATGGCAAAAAACACATCTGATGATGTCAAACACAAACGTCACAAAGTGCAACCTAAGTCTGTGTGTTTGTCCATGGTTGATGAATGAGTGGCCCGCTATATTATTATCGGACAGGCTTAACGTCGCAATTCGATGACGGGTAACACATGCGTGAAATGAGATATATTCAAAACAGAGTGTCCGAGATGTTCCCCAAGTGGGCAATCATTGTTGTCTGGGGCATGTCCTGGTGTGACTCCGGAATGGCCAAATGGCCATTAGTAGGATATAAGGCCGCTGACAAAGACGATATCATGTTGATTACGTCTCAGCCATGACACATGTGGTCAGAAAGTGTGTTGTTTCATACCTCGGAGGATTTGAACGTACCGTGTCAGTCTCTGTTATGCTGCATGCGGAAGACGGTCTGACGGCCAGTAGACATGTCATTACCCTAACCCATCATGAAGTTGTCCACATGTCGTTACTCTGTGTCGTCAGTTTCCATGTTATCATGAAGAGACATTCGTGTCATCATTTTGACGTGATATGACGTATTTGTCATTATTCTATCCCTTCAGGAACCTTCTCTAAGTCATTAACCTTCTCGTCAAATACTCGATCCTTGACACTAATCCGTCCTGCCCTGATGACGTATAACTAGACAGAGTTGTAAATTTCATTAAATCATTTTATATGTGGTTGTGTGCGTGTGTCTGTGTGTGACTGTGTGTTTGTGTGTCTGTTTACCCATGTGACATCACTGATTTTCAATCATCTGTTCATGAACTTTTGAGTCGTGTCCTGCATTTTACATCCAAAGGCATTTTTTCAAGCGGAAAAGCAAGGCTGGTCACTCTGTGACGTTGATCATATTCTGTGACATTGATCATATGGTCATATGATAAATTAACTATTTCGAGCATGCTTATAATTTTGGATGTCATTTTACATCAAACGTCGTGCTGAAGGACTTGACTGTATATGGGAAAGCGAAAGAAGAGAACTTCGTAATATTAGTGAACGTGTTGGCGTTACACACCAAACTGGAAGTGTCCTTTAATTGTAAAATCCACAAGTCAATCCCCTCCTTAGACAACCTGACAAGTGGATAAACCAATCTGTCAATTTAAACTACATCGTGAAAACCCAAGAGCATTTTTTGCTCGTGTTTATGATTTCAGTTGATTTCATAATGATGTTTTCAAATAACACCAGCATTAGGCAATAATCTGCCTATCCAATTAAATGGTGCTTTCTAATGTTTCATTAAACAAAACCTCACAGTAGTTTACTGACGGTTTAATTGAAGCTATATTGCTATAGTACCACTGGAATTTTGCCGACACCGAAATACACACGTATCTTTGAAACCATGATACGAATGCTGAGCAAGGATTCCGGTCGTAGTGAAATACGTTCGTGAAACGTTCAAATCTCAATGGCCCAATATCAGCGACATTAGCAGATCAAGGTAATCCGAAAATAATTTTCATTAACAGATTGTAAAATCAAATATATTTTGTTTAAAAAAATGCCTCATTACTATATTTGACCTCAGTATGGACCACGTGTCCATAGAAACGGATTCAGGAGCTCTCAATGTAAATACGATTTGATGCACACGTTGCATATTACCTACTTACGTAAAATCAGTTACCTGTTACCATCATTTAAACACGAAAACGGTTTGGCTGTGACGTTTTCCGGCTTTATGTGTTAAAAACGTTCTCGTTTAATGAATTCTTGTTACAAACGTTTTTCTGAAGTATACGCGTAGTATTTTAAGTGACATCTTCTATAGTTTGCTTTGTTTATACCTAGATTAGCATACCTGCAAGTGCTATGTACGTAGATTTGTGGGTATTATCTTATACTAATACCATCCCGTGTGTATCAAAATGGTGTTGTTGGTGACTGCAATGTCAGATAGAGATTATACATCTTTGAAGCATCTATTAAAAATCCTTCCAGGGTCAGTTTGTGGAAATACATGAGAAATGGCATGAGTTTCACGAACCTGTCAGTCATCACGTCGCTGAAGACGTGCTTGGCATTATGACTCTGCCTATTACTCATTGTTATTTTTTTAGGATTTTGCATTAGTTTTGCTACTGAGATCATATTGCAACCATGTATAACTTTATGAATATATCGGAATATATCTTCAAAATAGTTTATACACCGTTTTACTTACTCCGTTTCGGGGTACTTAGAAGAAATCAATAAATAGAAATATACATTTCACCAAGGTAATTTGCATTGGTTGAATGTTTTCAGTCGGGACTTTACAAGGAACTAATCTGGTAACGCGAACAGCACAATATCCCCTCAAGGTGATGAGACAATCGCGACTTGGTGGTATTTAGTACATTCCTTGACAGTAAAACAGAGAATGTATCCATGGGCTGATCAATGGGCCTATGAGATAATGTGCTCAACAAAAATATTCAGCCCCTTTTTTAACATATAGGTGTATTTGTTTTGGGGTTTTTTTTATTTTTTAAATGAAACATACTTTATTTAAAGCTCAAAGTTAGTTCCTGATGTAGTACATACCAAGTCTAACAAAATATGTCAAGAACCTCTATCGGAAAGGTTCATTCCTTTATGTTTTGCAGTAACATCTATGCAAAGTTTTAACACTGTCAGGTATCAGCCTACTTTATGGTTACAAGAATACAAGTCTTACCTGTTGCAGGTTGAAGGAGGAGCGCCAGGTAGATCAATGCTGTGAAGGAGATGCACCACGAATGTTGAGAATCCATACCTGTAATCAAGTTTCTTTGATCTTTACTGTCTTTTCACTTAAACTCCTTGTTCGCTATCACAGAACTGCCTAATACGTCTTTAAGTTTTTTCCGACTTTATTATATATATGTGCCAGCCCAGCTCTTACAAGGTTCGTTCAAGCCTTATCGTTCCGTCACTGAGCAAGGCACCCAAGCTGGGTTGTTTAACACGGCCGCCCCCGGTCTGTGCGATAGTATTGATGCAGTGTTAAGAGCGGGCGAGCAAGTCCATAACACAGCATAGGCTTAGCACAACTCTCGGAAGCTGGAGTGCCTTCCTTTAAGACTAGGCCAGCCCACACTTCCCACTCACAGCCAGCTTATTGGCCGCCCGGCAATGTCCAGCCGGCGCGTTGCGTCATCAAGAACGCCCGTCTCAAACACCCGCTGATGAATCTATCGATACTTCCAAATGATGGCGTTTTATCAAACTGTTCAATAAAGCGACTAGTTTTCAAAAAGGTACTGTTCGTATTCCGCCCTCTACTGTACAATATTGAAGTGTTTACTCGGTGGAGATTACCTGATTGGACTTTGTTACTGCCTGACGTTAGCACCGGTCACCAAATTGTCATTTCTCATTCTTTATCGTCCAGCGACGTATTGTAACGCTTCAAAGTCACTCTGGCGCTTACTTCAAGGCTGATAACACGAACATAAGATCGATAGTACAGAAGAGACAGGTCGGGGACACCCGGGGTGCCGGAAGGTAAAACTGTCGGCTTTTAAGCATCTCATAACATATTACCCCGAAGCGCATGGACTTCAACCAATGTGTCATACTGAGAAGCGAGCCATTACCGGGAACTCAAACTCTCTGATTACGATGGTACTACCATTTCATTCGAAATAAATAACCCCTGTTTTTGTACATATTAAATTCCACCCCAACGAAGTTTCATAATGGGCAAGTATGTTCACGTTAATTGGTAGTCCCAGTAAGTTAGACTGACATCTTTCAAATACTTCCTTGTATATGATAACATACGTCATGCTAGACTTTCCCGTTATTCAACATATGTCATATTTGGCCACTTTCTGAAAGGCCTCGTGTTTTCTCCACCATGTATGTCTGCTATTTAAATGTTATAGTTTATATTTTACACACATGGTGCAAATTGAAACAAGTACACGTAGTCGAGGCATGGTGGCCAAAGTGATGTTCCCAGAAAACTCATTGAGCTGGAGATTGGACGAGGCCGTATGGAACTATATTTATTACAACGGTATATGTTGAAGTGTATATTGTCTGACCAACAGAGATGTCCGCTTTTGATGTTTTGTAATGCAACATTATGGCCAAGAAATATTGATTATTGGTGAAACTGTTTTTTTAATCTGGGCTATGATGAGCTTTCGTGGATAAGATACACTTGGGTGTAATTATTCTGTCGTTTTGTATGAGTTGTGTAGCAGCAACGTTAGTACAGGGAATATTTGGCATAAACGAGATTCGATTCCAATCGTCCTAAACTCAAATCATACATGCCCAACCGTTATTGATAGAAATATTATATAATTTGCATTCTCATGAACAACGTCCTCAGGAGAATGCACTTTGTCTTTCACACGTTTTGTCTTCACAGGTTGTTTTCATACCCCTGGGAACTAATGTACTGCCGTACACTTAATTCTAACCGTACGCAGTGGCCATTATATTCATTACATACATATATCGATCCTCAATACAAATTCGTGAGAAACAAAGTTTGATGAAATGCGAAGAAAGGCTGGGTAACATTATACTGTTGGAATGTGACACACAGTGACTACAAATTAACACTTGGAAGTCACGCACTCAACTGTCTAACAACGTTAAAAGTAAATCAGACTACTTTTGTAACCATATTCGTTTCAGCCTACACGAAAAAATACCATCTTCGTGACAATTGTTTGTTATGAGTTAAATGTAGCATATGCAATTGATTCTGGCGTCTCAGACATTTCTTGCATCTCGTTTACAAACTCGTCTAGATCACTAAGAGGCCATTCAATCAGATTTGTACGCTGTACGATGTTTCAATCGTATTTCAAAATTTATCATACTAATTTATTTCAAAGAACCGGTGTTCACTATCATGACCAGTACTTAAAGGTTGGTCCGTTTTACCCTTCTCGGGATAAAAACGTAAAGGCATAAATGTTTATTTTTTGCAAAATTGACAATATAAATAAAATTATATTGTGTTTTGTTTTGTTCACACTGAGGAAAGCGTCGGTGGAGACATTACGGCGTGTGCGCATTTCATTCTCTTTTTTTCAAAGTTAACGAATAAATATTGAATAACAGAACTTAAATTAGCCAGCTCCAGTGTCTGCACTTGTACTTTGTACGTTCGTGTCAGGGAAAACTGTTCATTCCAAGTTGTCACTTTTTCCTGAATTATCCATGCTTACTCCTTGTTTTATCCAAGCCTCAACCTTGCTTAGTCCCTGCTTCGTCTTGCTTATTCCTCGTCTCTCGTGCTTAGTCCCTGTTTTTGTCTTGCTTAGTCTCCACTTTTGCTCTGCTTAATCTCCGTTATCGTCTTGCCCGGTCCCGACTTTTGCTCTGCTGAATCCCTGTCTTGTTTAGTACCCACGTTTGCTCTGCTTCATAGCGGCCCTGTCTTAGTCAGTACTGCTTGCTCCCTGCCTTTATCTTGCTTATTCCTCGTCTCAGTCTTGCTTAGTCTCTTTTTGTTTTGCCTAGTCCCTACTTTTGCTCTGCCTGTTTTACCCCCATATCTGACTTACTCAGTCCCTACTTTTGTTCTGCTTAATCCCTGTCTCTGTCTTGCTTAGTCCATACCTTTGCTCTGCTTTATCCTGCCTCTGTGTTACTCAGACCCTACTTTTGCTCTGCTTAATCCCTGTCTCTGTCTTACTCAGACCCTACCTTTGCTCTGCTTAATCCCTGTCTCTGTCTTGCTTAGTCCACACTTTTGCTCTGCTTTATCCTGCCTCTGTTTTACTCAGACCCTACTTTTGTTCTGCTTAATCCCTGTCTCTGTCTTGCTTAGTCCATACCTTTGCTCTGCTTTATCCTGCCTCTGTCTTACTCAGACCCTACTTTTGTTCTGCTTAATCCCTGTCTCTGTCTTGCTTAGTCCATACCTTTGCTCTGCTTTATCCTGCCTCTGTCTTACTCAGACCCTACTTTTGTTCTGCTTAATCCCTGTCTCTGTCTTGCTTAGACTACACCTCGCTCTGCTTTATCCTGCGTCTGTCTTACTCAGACCCTACCTTTGCTCTGCTTAATCCCTGTCTCTGTCTTGCTTAGTCCACACTTTTGCTCTGCTTTATCCTGCCTCTGTTTTACTCAGACCCTACTTTTGTTCTGCTTAATCCCTGTCTCTGTCTTGCTTAGTCCATACCTTTGCTCTGCTTTATCCTGCCTCTGTCTTACTCAGACCCTACTTTTGTTCTGCTTAATCCCTGTCTCTGTCTTGCTTAGACTACACCTCGCTCTGCTTTATCCTGCGTCTGTCTTACTCAGACCCTACCTTTGCTCTGCTTAATCCCTTTCTCTGTCTTGCTTAGTCCACACTTTTGCTCTGCTTTATCCTGCCTCTGTTTTACTCAGACCCTACTTTTGTTCTGCTTAATCCCTGTCTCTGTCTTGCGTAGTATCAAGCATTTAAAGGAAGCATTTCCTTTGGAAAAAGGAGTGGTCTCTGTGTTTGAAGGGGAATATGCATGATCGTGAGTCAGTGGTTACAGAAGAGATACGACTCACTGTATTCCTGCTGAGGGGACTTTAACGGTCTGATTCGGGAAGAGAGCAACCATGTAGGTTGACGATGTTGTGTATTGCAATAATTTATAAGAATGCCAGGCGAAAGTCGACATAACGTGTGTCGTATTACGTGTGCCCCATTTTATGTAACCTGAACATATCGTGATACGTCTAACGGCACTTATGGGGTCTAGACGTGACGATATATCTAATGCTGGCTTGACATTAAAATGTGACGGGGAAAATGCCCGCCACGAATTCTCTACTTTTCAAATGTTTAAATATACCAGAATGTTTTGCTAAATTGTATCGATAGTGTCAGTACTCTCCTTGAAACTTTATGTTAAGTCTTTTCTGTTAACTTGCCCATGCAGCAACTAAGAAATCCAAGATATCAATTCGACACCTCGAGGCGGTGATCACAACAGACTGATCAAACTCGATGTGCGTTTGACATTTATCAAACCGTCTTCAAACTGCGACACATTTTCAGGGTATAGAATTTAACAGAAAGTAAGAGATTCAAACACCCAATTTGCTGTAAACAGTTAAATAACAGTTCTTTTCTGCAGCACTAAATGTGTATTACACTTCAAGGTTACCATTGATTTGCATTGCTTTACACCCTAACAGCGTAAAACTAACCTCACTCAGAGAGATAATTTTTTTGCCATGACGATTTACCTATTGTTGAGATATAATTTATAGTCGTGGCTAACAGAAGTGTGTGGACGAAACAACACAAAGCATGTTTTCATAAGAATATTTGTTATCTGACCTCTTAAGTGTAATGTAGATCGAGCGATGAAAATATAATATAGACAGTTTATGTATGTCAATCACACGTAAGGATCAATATCACTTCCCAAAACAAATAATCACACACGCGCGCACACACGCGCGCACACACGCACGCACATACTCTACCACCCGCGTGTGAGCCACTCCATCAAGCGAGTAATTATTCTGTCGCTTGGAAGAAATGATTTGTCGAATACAAAAATGAATTAAAATGGGTCGGCAGAATTGTTACCTTTCCATGCAGCAATCACCCTGTCTGCTTGACCCATATATGTAGATTGTATTTGTTCACTTGTAACACCTCAAGAAACATAGTAACCATTATGGGTACGCGTCAGCACATTATGACTACATCTCTTTCTACAAAGGAGGAGGCGATTTGCCAGTAAAAGAAAGCAAATGACATTTGAAGTTTACAAAGAAAACAGTACATGAAATGCATGGCCTACGGACATTAAAGCATGAAGTGGGTACCCAATGGATACCCAATGTACTGGTCTGTCCTGTCATGCTGGATTGCTAAAATGAACTGAAAGTGAATTTGGACAAGAATTTTGGCCTCGACGGACGAAAACCATTCGACGGATTTATTCAGGTGAATAAAAGAGACGGGTGCATCATTTCTAGCACAACTATCCACACGATTGGCTGGTTGGTTGGTTGGTTGGTTGGTTGGTTGGTTGGTTGATTGGTTGGTTGGCTCGTTGGTTGGCTCGTTGGATGGTTGGGTATCTAATGCGCTTTCAGTTATATTCCAGCTGTATGTCGGTGGTCTCTACATTCTCGTGTCTGGACCAAACAACGTGAGCATCGATCTACGCGAATGGGATACAATGACATAAGTCAACCAAGTCAGCCAGTCGCCTCTTACGACAAAACATGGATTACTGAAGACCAGTTCTATTTCGGATCCGCAAGATTGTATGACACTAGTGCTGACTTCAATGACCTCCTCGAGTTGCGCGAAATAGGTTTTGGTGTGAACCGTTCACACCGTGTTATGGTGAACATGTTGCGAACCCATCGGTGACAATACGATGTCAACTATCGCAGGTGACACAATATACAGAATGCGCACATCTCTTCGCGAAAACCTGATTTCAGAACTCGCTCTGTGGTAGTGATTCATGATTACAAGAGAATGATCATAAAATGAGGGGGTGGGGGGATAGCCCAGTGGTTAAAGCGTTCGCTCTTCACGCCGAAGACCCTGGTTCGATTCCCAAAGGGGTTAAATGTGAAGCCAATTTCTGCTGTCCCCCGCCGTGATATTGCTGGAATATTGCTAACAGCGGTGTAAGCCTGCACTCACTCACTGTTCATGGAAATGATTTAACCCCTCAGTTTTACTATTAAAACGTGTCATTTTTTTCTAGCGAATGGTTTGATGTAAGTTAACTCATAACATACAATGTCGACAACTTAAATAACTTGTATTAACGGCAAGTCCACCTGAGTATACCTAACACCACCACTAACATACAATGTCGACAACTTAAACAACTTGTATTAACAGCAAGTTCACCTGAGTATACCTAACACCAACACTAACATACAATGTCGACAACTTAAACAACTTGTATTAACGGCAAGTCCAACTGAGTATACCGAACACCAGCACTAACATACAATGTCGACAACTTAAACAACCTGTATTAACGGCAAGTTCACCTGAGTATACCTAACACCAACACTAACATACAATGTCGACAACTTAAACAACCTGTATTAACAGCAAGTTCACCTGAGTATACCTAACACCAACACTAACATACAATGTCGACAACTTAAACAACCTGTATTAACGGCAAGTTCACCTGAGTATACCTAACACCAACACTAACATACAATGTCGACAACTTAAACAACCTGTATTAACGGCAAGTTCACCTGAGTATACCTAACACCAACACTAACATACAATGTCGACAACTTAAACAACCTGTATTAACAGCAAGTTCACCTGAGTATACCTAACACCAACACTAACATACAATGTCGACAATTTAAACAACCTGTATTAACGGCAAGTTCACCTGAGTATACCTAACACCAACACTAACATACAATGTCGACAACTTAAACAACCTGTATTAACGGCAAGTCCACCTGAGTATACCTAACACCAACACTAACATACAATGTCGACAACTTAAACAACTTGTATTAACAGCAAGTTCACCTGAGTATACCTAACACCAACACTAACATACAATGTCGACAACTTAAACAACTTGTATTAACGGCAAGTCCACCTGAGTATACCTAACACCAGCACTAACATACAATGTCGACAACTTAAACAACCTGTATTAACGGCAAGTTCACCTGAGTATACCTAACACCAACACTAACATACAATGTCGACAACTTAAACAACTTGTATTAACAGCAAGTTCACCTGAGTATACCTAACACCAACACTAACATACAATGTCGACAACTTAAACAACTTGTATTAACGGCAAGTCCACCTGAGTATACCTAACACCAGCACTAACATACAATGTCGACAACTTAAACAACCTGTATTAACGGCAAGTTCACCTGAGTATACCTAACACCAACACTAACATACAATGTCGACAACTTAAACAACTTGTATTAACAGCAAGTTCACCTGAGTATACCTAACACCAACACTAACATACAATGTCGACAACTTAAACAACTTGTATTAACGGCAAGTCCACCTGAGTATACCTAACACCAGCACTAACATACAATGTCGACAACTTAAACAACCTGTATTAACGGCAAGTTCACCTGAGTATACCTAACACCAACACTAACATACAATGTCGACAACTTAAACAACTTGTATTAACAGCAAGTTCACCTGAGTATACCTAACACCAACACTAACATACAATGTCGACAACTTAAACAACTTGTATTAACGGCAAGTCCACCTGAGTATACCTAACACCAGCACTAACATACAATGTCGACAACTTAAACAACCTGTATTAACGGCAAGTTCACCTGAGTATACCTAACACCAACACTAACATACAATGTCGACAACTTAAACAACTTGTATTAACAGCAAGTTCACCTGAGTATACCTAACACCAACACTAACATACAATGTCGACAACTTAAACAACTTGTATTAACGGCAAGTCCACCTGAGTATACCTAACACCAGCACTAACATACAATGTCGACAACTTAAACAACCTGTATTAACGGCAAGTTCACCTGAGTATACCTAACACCAACACTAACATACAATGTCGACAACTTAAACAACCTGTATTAACGGCAAGTTCACCTGAGTATACCTAACACCAGCACTAACATACAATGTCGACAACTTAAACAACCTGTATTAACGGCAAGTTCACCTGTGTATACCTAACACCAACACTAACATACAATGTCGACAACTTAAACAACTTGTATTAACGTCACATTCACCTGTGTATACCTAACACCAACACTAACATACAATGTCGACAACTTAAACAACTTGTATTAACGTCAAATTCACCTGAGTTTACCTTACACCAGCACTAACATACAATGTCGACAACTTAAACAACCTGTATTAACGGCAAGTCCACCTGAGTATACCTAACACCAACACTAACATACAATGTCGACAACTTAAACAACCTGTATTAACGGCAAGTTCACCTGTGTATACCTAACACCAACAGTAACATACAATGTCGACAACTTAAACAACTTGTATTAACAGCAAGTCCACCTGAGTATACCTAACACCAGCACTAACATACAATGTCGACAATTTAAACAACTTGTATTAACGGCAAGTCCACCTGAGTATACCTAACACCAACACTAACATACAATACTAACGGAAGGTGGAATGTATTCATAAGATACCCCAGGGTCACAGTAATCGTACACAGATATAATATACACGCACTTATCTGAAGCGAAACGACCGTTTCATTTTATCTGAGAAGGTCATTGTCTGTCTACGGGAGATTAGCGATGTCAATCGCATGGTGCATATGATATTCATCGCCCACTTTTTGATTTACTGGAGTTAAATGTCTAATGATTTGTTTAGACAGAAATATACTACACGTCGGCTGGTATCTGTTGCACTAGACATATCTCTCTTCTGTTAGTAGTTTTCGTGATGATCAATTATTATTCCAGACGTGAAACGAATCAGGGGATCTCTATAACGCCCGGTTCTCATATTATGGCTAGCCAGTTCTTAAAGTAGGTGTTTGGATGGTCGATGTTTCAGTTGGGGAGTCAATACTTTCACACAAAAGGTATGATACGTTAAGGATAGTTATTGTCAACTGACGATGTAATTTAATGACTACATTAAGAACAAGAAACAATGAAAACTGTGAAAGTATTTTACAAAATCGTCACTCATTGTGTTTCATATTTATAGATATTGTATCCACCAAGCCATGCAGTCTGGAATGTTATGGATGGTTATTTGCTAAAAGTGAAATTTTCTCATTTAGATGGTTATATTGATCCCATTCAAACATTGATTTTTTTATTGTGTACGTTGAAAATTCAGTAATACACAGAAATATATTAATGAAGAAGAAAAACCTAAATCCACAAGCCAAAATGAGCCAATTGTTATAACATTATATGAGAAAAATGCCCCGTTAATTCTGATCAGGGAACAATGTCTACTGATAATAAACACCTTTCTAAAACAGTTTCAAATAAATATTTTTGATTATTTAACCCAGATAGAACATATCGATTCTTCAGGGAATAGTGGCATGATGTGTTTACTTTTGTACGGTTTTTTGTCATATAAATGTAAAGTATTAAATTGTTTTCTACCACAGAAGAGAAATCCTACTATGGCGAAGATCCGATACACCTCATCGTAGTGTCAACGCGTTCATCTATGGTTTGTTCGTCGACTGGGGATTGGCTCATGGATAGGATGACTGGAGAATTAGCTCATGATTTTGATGAACATTACGTTGACGAAGACAAATGAATACGTTTATGAAGACGAAGGCATAGTTTAGCTGTTCAAACTTCTTTAGTTGGTTTCACAAGACATGGCAAACAAGTATACATAAATGAGATGAGCGGACTTCCAGTTTAACCCCAGGGCCTTTCCTGCGAGCGGCATAATCCTGCTCGCGGTCGCCCCTATAAAGACAATCTCCACACTCACATCTCACGTACAGTATAGATGTGAGCATACATATATATAGTTTTTAACAACAATAGACAGGCAAAGATTCAACAATGGACAGATAGAGAAACATAGCACTTCCTTCTACAGTTGATGTGATGACAGACACAGCCAAGGAGGATGACCAATAAAGGCCATAAATGTCATTTACAGTAATTGATGGAAGTGACAAAGAGGAACAAGGTAGTTGACAAAACAATGTACTTTGCGGTAGTGACAAAGACCAAGATTGCAGATTGAATAATAATAACTAAATATCATATAGTCTGGCTACATAGTTTTTGGTCTGTAGAAATATTTGGACATGGCTGTCCTGAAGTAGACACTATAACAGTAGTAACAGAACCCTTTATGCTTGGTATGGATGGCATATGGTGAATACATGAAGTGGTTTCTTACAATGCCCTTTTAATAATGATTTTGTGCCTTGACTGAATACTCTTTCATGTTGGTTTGTGCGGACTGGTGATTTTCAGAACTCGCAACAAAAGTGGAATTGATATACACTATTGAAATATGGTAGCTTTGCATTATTTGATGTTAGGCCATCTTTAATGCAAAAGGATAATAATATCATTTCTGTTGTTTTATCTTAATCGCTGTTTAACTGGTGACAGGATAATTTCGAAATCGCTATGATTTGACACGATTCATTGTGACACTCCCTTGAAGAGATGTGGTGTCAAAAGTAAGTTCACATAATCTGTATCATGTGTGTGCACCATTGCCGTTGATGCAGGCTTGACAACGACGACGCATGGACGACCCTAAGCTACTGAAGAAGGCTTCGGTGATGTTGTTTCATGTCTGAAAGAAGCTTGTCCACCTAACGTCAATGGCCGATTCTGGGCTTGACGTAAACGTCGCTTCCATTACATCCCAAGCGAGTTCGATAGGGTTCGGAGAAACAGTTCCCAGGGGCGTAGAGGTACGTTCTTCTGCCGAAGACAGTTTGTCACACCACATGCAACCAATGGGCGAGCATTATCTTGCGGAAGTGTGCAGTCACGTGTCCTTGAAGAAAACGACTGCACATGACCCCCCAACCCCAACCCTAACCCCAACCCCAACCCTCAGTCGGTTACGTACAGTCATGAAACACATTGGACGTAAGCGAGTGATGGTCCGAGCAGTCAAACTGGCAGAGTGGAATCGATTCCTTAGATGGGTCAGCCAAATGTGGTTGTTTTGCTGACGTGATGTCACGCGTGGACAGCCGGTACGAGGCAAAATGTCTTCATTCTAGGCCCCAGCGTACCAGCGGCTTAATCAACGTGTACCTGATGTTTTGTAAGCTGTAGTATGGCGTACACGCAGTTGAAATTAACGTGTTTTCCACAGCATTCATAGCCAAGAGAATAATCGACCGTTCTTCAATTTTCGACATCAGGTGTGTGAACCTCGGGTGTCAGAAAGCATGTAAAACAAAACGTTAGTTCATTGTACACAAAGTGCAAGTGGAAAGCGCAATACATGACATCAAATGCAATGCATAGTGCTTTGCAACATGCGTGCTTAGGGTTATTTTAACTTTTCAAATAACTATCATTTTCTGCAACTGTATGTTAAGCATATTAACTAGTACTTTAACCACTCTAATACTGCACTTGTATGTGGCTTTCAAGGACATCACACCAAAACAAACTATTTAGTGATGGCCACAAATAATGCGTGTTATGTGAGATATGTGAGACGACCACAAACGTTTCACGTAAACCACCCAAACTTTGAATGTCTGGCCATGTGGAATCCCCAGTCGTCGAATATATTGACGATTTGATTTTACTGACAGTGGTCTTATTAGGATCCTCTAGGAATTTTCATTGTCTAATCGTGAATGGGTGTATGAGATGAACAAAATTTTCCCATTACAAAAGAGTTTTCCTTTTCCATATTTAACAGAGACCATGAGATTACACAGTCATAGAAGATACGCTTTTGAGTACGGAAGTTCTGTGACTATGTCTAATCCTAGGCTTAGTTACACGCAGTGAAACAGGAGTTGACAATTCCATTTTCGATTATCACTATGGGCATCCCATACTCGGGCGAATCTCGTAATAATAGTCGTCAGTCCTTAAAGTCTCGTATAACTTTACAGATAAAATGTAAACGGGAAACAAACACCGAGTTTCAAGAAACGTCTTGCTCCGCTGGCTTAAAAACACAATGAAGTACTGATTGACTCTGAAAACTGTACTTAATCGTGATGGAAACGATTACATGGAAACTAAATATATATGAAATGTCTAGGACATTATTTGCTTGGGGTTAAGCATACATAACGATACCGCCGCAAATGGGGAGGAAAATGCTAGTCATCACCCACTCTAAGTGTCTACCAAACACAGAAATAAGACGAAAAGTTTGGATCAATTTAGCGAAACGACATAAAGATTGGTGACCCCCTGCTCGACGCGACTCAGGTCATATAAGTAAACAGTGCCGCCATCAGTCCATCTTTGGCGTTTTAGTCGCTGCTATATTTAGAAGAGATGTGCGATGAAATTGATAATCAATATTCTGGATGGTTTGCAAACTTGTGGCCCTTTTTATAATTACAGAAGAGATACTATCAGACCCTGCTGTTCGACTTGGGTCAATTTGGGTCCCTCTTTCAAAGACATTGATTCGATTATATCTGATTTGTTTACGAGACTTGATTCTATTCCGAGCTAGATAATCATCGTGCGGTACCGCTGTCACAACATATAGATACGCACTTGGGAAAACTTGGTGTATTTCTTATATGTCAAATGGTGATCTTGAGCTAACGGATTACACATGAAGGATGGAAAAGTAAAGATTCTGGCTGTAATATGGATTCTGTCAGTTATGAAACTTACTGAACAAACAAAAGATTGCACGAGAGTGAAGGAAACAAATATTGGATGTACGTGTTATGTAACAACCCTACGTATACCCGACGTTGTTGTATGAGCGTTTCAGTATTCTTAGGCTGATGATGATGATGATGATGATGATGGTGGTGATGATAATGATGGTGGTGATGATGATGATGATGATGATGATGATGATGATGATGATGATGATGATGACGATGACGATGGTGATGATGATGGTGGTGATGATGATGATGATGGTGGTGATGATGATGACGACGACTATGCTGATTATGATGATGATGAAAAAAATACAATTAAAATAAACAAATACGTAAATAAACGAATATAAGGTGATGTCCGAGAGCTGCATTGCTAAAGAAATTATCAGAAATCTTTGATTATGGGTTTGAATTTGTATGTGCTTGAAGGCTCCAGAGGTAAGCAGTCTCAGATCTGCATCATTCGTTCTGTCATCTCACATTAATAAGATACATTGTGTAACTGATCTATCCTTCAAAGGCACGTTAATTTGAACTCCCAGAGTGTTGAAATGGAAGACTGATATTTGTGTCGCGGTTTCAAACAAGTAAACAACCCAACCCAATTTGATTGTTGAAGGTTGTGGAGGCAAATATGTACAGAACGTCACCGCCAGAAAGAAACTACCTCAGATTATCTGTCGAAACAGATACCACTTGTATGTAAAAGAGCCGTGAACATGGCATAAACCACTGTCAGTTGACGACAGGTGTTCCCGAGATGCATAATCATATCTTGGTCTCCAGTGTTACGAGTGTGTATTTTCTGTATATTTTGTTATTAATTCAGTATTATTATTACTTGGTCACAATGTTTTGTGTTTTGAATAATAATTATGATGAGTCGCATTTCGTTTTAATAGCTGGTCAACACTTTTGGGATTCTGGTTTTCCGGAATTTATCTGCTCCTAGTTTTCTACGTGTTTACTTCCGGAAGACGTATTCGACGGCATTCTAGAGTGTTCACGATGTTCGTAAGTGCCCGAACTTTCGGGAAATGGCTTAGTTATATAAAAAAAAGCCGGTTGCCGTGTTGAGGGCGACACTCATTCATATTAACTGGAGGATTTTATTACTGCCAACGCTGGATCATCAAAACCCGTCAACGCCTGACCTATATTGTCTGCTGTCACACCGATCGCTGTGTTTACATTCTGCATAGCTATTCTCCCTCACACAAAGACCTTGGTGAGTTTGCTACTATATATATCCTGTGACCCATTGCCTTAGATTTTGTGTCTCTTGAATTGTATTTGTAATCAGCATTGTTATATTGACTTGTGACTTTGTATACCTTGCTCTCGTTGCATAATAATACAGAATTTGAACGTTAACGACTTGTCTTTGTTTCTGTGTTGCTGGTTCACAAGGGGATTCCTTACATCGTTTGTAACGGTAAATTCTTAACCTTAACACCAGGTAGCAACTCACACTCTACAATCTGCATGCAAAAGATTTGTGCCTTGAGCCACACAGCAGGACTTCTGTCATGCAACATTTGAACCTAACAGACTTTTTCGCGCATGCATGTACTCTTGTATGAATTACGCCCACCGCTTACGAATATAGAGATTTTCCGATCGGCAAGTAAAGAAAAACGCTCAAGAAATGTGTCTGGAAACACATGTATATCTCCCTTTCTCCTTTTCAGTACGTTACAACAAATCAGTGTGTGCCTGTATGGCAAAAGGCAATAGTATATAAGTGTTACAACGTCTTGCAAAGTTGGGTCAGACGAACAAGTGATTTCGGACAAGACTGACAACTCAAGCCATCAGGACAATGGCCAACCGATCCACATGGGCGATGTTTATAAGAAGCAATAAATCCCGGGGGCTAGTGGTACCCAGGATCACCCAAGAGGTACTGGTACACTGGTCTGCTACAGATGTAGTGAGGTATGTCTTGTGTATGAGGCAGATGACTCTAATGATTGTCATCAAACAATGTACACATGCATCATTATCTGAAGACGTTCGAATGAAAGCAGGGGCGGTGGGGTCACGCTGATGACTCGGGTTTGATTCCCCACATGGGTAAACCCATTTCCGGTGTCCCCGCCTTGATTATATAAATAGTGTCATAATAACACAGAGTTCATCTACTGTATATCCGTAGAACACTTGAAAGGGAACATTCAAGAAAAGAGCATGATTGTGACAAAGTTGTATTGGTGTGATACTGTATCACTGCACATCTTAGATACCGTCGTTCATAACCCAAACACTGAAACATCCTACTAGCCTTATTGAGCATGTCAAGTTCATTACATACAGGGGTCTTGTGCTTAAAGCATTCATCACGCCGAACGCTGAGATTCAAATCCAAACATGGACACAATGTAAGATACCCGTTTCTAATGGCACCCTAATGATAATGCTGGACTATTTTGGAAACGGCGTAATCTCATACTCAATGACTCACTCACTCTCGTTTACTTTAACAGTTTGAACTACAGTTTCCTGTGGCCTGTAAGCATCGTCTTGGGGCTGACAGTCGACCTCACGACGAGTACTACATATTTGAATGGCCTTCTTTTCCTGTATGACCTTTTAATATCCGCACCCTGTCATTCATCTGACATCTTCATTTCACGTTTCAGGTCCTTCATGAGGCACTTAAACTGAAATCATGTGAAATCTTAGATTGTCGTTTTTTCTCCACCGCAGCCCATGCGTATCTATTGGAACTCGAGTTCGAGAAACTGATTCCTTCGTTACTTTCGCTACTTCATTTAATGCCTGACCAATTCTGCGTATAAAATCCCTTCATGAACAAGCTCCTAAACATATTCTTGTTTAACAGCTTTTGCATTAAATTACTCGATTAAAATCTTATTCTCTCCTAACAATCCTTGTGTCAATATCTTTCAACGCTCTAACAAAGCAAAAGTTAATGAAGGGGATTCATATTGCCTATATATATTATTTATATATTCATTATTTGACTGACTTATAACAAAACCAACCATCGTTGTTATTCATGATTACGGTCCAACGAAGTCAATTTGATAGTCAAAATTGAAGGTTAAATAATGTTTTTCGCAACGCATTTCCTTAAGCGAGCAGAAACATTTTGAAGACAAAGATAGCTCCCAGTATATTTCCTCCTTAAAACACATACCTGTCTTTACACTTTGACAAAGCTTTCTCTTGTGGGAAATCTCTAAAATATGAGGACTTAGTCTTTGTGGTCTGTGTTTATACCGTGCTCTTTGCCCTTCTGTGATGCGTGAGAAATGTTTTGCCTGGATTAATATTTACAATACATTGTGCAAGAATCTCCACACTTCCGAATGGCCTAGATTTTCGAAGCTCTCTTAGTGCTAAGATAGTCGTAAGCGCTGTACATTAACATTAATTTAGGACTATCATAGAGCTAAAAGAGCTTCGAAAGCTGAACTTTGGAAGCTCTCTGTGCTTAGATGGTCATAAGTGCCATACACTAGTTAACATTAACTTACGACTTTCTTAGCTTTGAAGCTCTTGGCCCTGCGCTGGTAGTAATGCCGTGGTTTGAAGTTTGTAAATACATGCCACCTGGGGATTTAACAAATCTAAACACCAGAACAAAGATGAGCATGCCTGCGTGCGTGTATACGTGTGTGTGATTTTCTCTTGTTACGTCTTTCAAATACAGTAGACACGAATGACCTTCGTAGAACAATAAATATGTTTACATCAGAACAAGGAAGTGCATTCGTGCGTTTATGTGATAATTGTATCTTCAATGATTTTCCAAATGCATCAAGAATGCAAAATGTTGGTAAACTACACAACATCGTTTGCATATTATTTCATGAGCGTTCATGGATTATGTATTTATTTGGAAATGTTGATAGTTACGGACCAGACCTCTGTATGTTGGTGTATTTCAAGAGGAGAAATAGGTTCTCAAAAAGACGATGTGAGTACGAACCCGGCTATTGACTCATATTTCCTTGCAAAATCATAAATAGACACTCGTCAAAATATTACCTAGTCAGTTCCAAGTACAAATTGAATACAGCGTTGGTTTAAAATAATATGTAAAAGTAAAACAACTGACCATTGATGGATATTATAATGACGCCAATACAATATAACAGAATGACGTCAAAGATCCTTTTCATGTGTGAATTAGCCGTGCATGAGTATACATTGTTCATAATTAACGCGTAGCTCAGTGTTACTCAACAGTGTCCAGATTACGATTCTCCGCAAAATTACTCTCTTGATAAATAGTATTCATTTGTCCACGAAAAGCAACTTTTATGGATGTCAAGTTCTGTTGTGAATAGCACGACGGGCGAATGGTAGGGGGTATCGGGGAATATATGTACATACTCTATACATATATTTGTACATACTTTGAGGCACTACAAAGTAACACAAAAAGGCTAGTGATACACTGAAACAACAAGGTAGAAGATGTGATAGGATACAGAAAACAACGTCTTGTCACTCACAGTATGAAGTTGACATCCATAAATCTTGCTTTTCTGTGTATTGCACTTCTAAATGCCCATCAAAGATTTGATTCAGTTATTATCAGATAACGTGACATGTACATATTCCCCATTTAGAATTCTTTCACAAGTTAGACGCACGACACCCACACCGTTTCAAAGGCTTGTTCCACACAAAGCCAAAATAGCCCAAGGTCGTGACAATTTCACAACCGTCTGAATTATGTTGAAGCTGATCCGTACATATATATGCACTACCAAAACAACACAGAGTGATTTTGTATCTCCACAAACACCAACCCAGCATAAAACTAAATAATCATATCCGTTTTAGCTTGAAAATAGCATTCGCTAACTGATGAACGTGATGTTGTTTTCATCGGTGAATGTTCTAGGCAGCAGATATCCAAAGGGGGAAATGTCATTCGGACATTATCTTTACACAGACAGATTTAACTTCGCAAAGGCTGAAGACCGAAAGTTCATACAATCTTCAATACGTAATTCTTATGAGTCATAATCATTAAATTCCTCCCGCATTTGCACACAGAAAATAGGACCGAATATCGTTGTATGTTTATGTCTCTGAGTCACTGAGGTGACTGTCTCTGAGAAATGAATACATGTTCTGCACGGAAAGAAAGAACATTTCTACCATACTGCTTTACAGGAGACGTCTGGATTCAGCTGTGTCTGTATTCAGCTGTGTCTGGATTCAGCTGTGTCTGGATTCAGCTGTGAACAAGATGTTCCCTAACCATAGCCAATAAGGTGGACATTGTGACTACGCCAACAGACGACCCCATGGGCGTCTTTACGACTTTGGGTTTGGCTGTCTGAACCCAGTAGCTGCTCTCCAAGCTGACCTGTGGGTGTAGTGGGATGGGTCTCCGATGATATAGGATGGATAGTGGAATGGTTTGATCATTGATCGTCCTGTCAGTCACCCGTATCTGGGACTGTTGATCTTGGACGTTCGAAATTAAACTGTCGATGTCAAAGGGTAAGAGCAGAGACGCGGTTTGGAGTAAAGTTAAAGTGCCTTGTAGGAATTTAAATAACTGCCATTGGAAAGTGGTACACCTTTATTTGTGTTGGCTTTGAGTGTCTTTGCTCTGGTCTCACATTACTCAGATGAGTCCCAAACATTCAAAGTCACAAAAATGTTTGCACAGTTTCTTTTTAATGTCTAGATATATCAACACATGCACTCACTATCCTTTCCACTATCGTTATTGACCGCCGCCATATAGCTGGAATATTGATGAGTCAGGCGTAAAACAACACTAACTCACTTTACAGTGTCGTTCAGTTTGAACAATGGTGCTTCGTATATGTTAAAGAAAATGACAATAAAACTACTTTATTATTATCGTGTCAATACACAGTAATGGTAGTTAATCATGTAGGCTTCAGTCACATAGGAACGATGAAGTTTAACAATAACAATTATCTGAAGGTCTTCGGGGTGACACGATACTGGCCCTGGAGTAACCATCTAATTTCCGTAGTCGTGTGTACATCTAATACTAGTGCTGCTCATTTGGGTGACAGACATTAAACAGAGAGGTATCCCATCAGGCTCGGTCTGTGAGCGACCGGAAGTAAGGAAATGACACTTGTGTGATCGCAGTAGATCTGCACGCTGACACAGGCTCTTGTTCAGATTCGGTTAGTGAGTTCTTGAGAACAGTATAAGAAACAAAATTTATTGACAATTTGATTTTCTCAAGACTTGGCAAAAGTTTTCCAAGGATGATTTCTAGAAGAAATAGACGGACGGATAGTCAGATAGACATGTTAATAGTAATAAGACCAATAGATAGATGGACAATTTCCAATAGACTGGTAGCGTGGTAGATCGGGATATAGAGTAAACAGAAGTGTGGCTGATAGACGGACAGACAGACAGTAGGTCGATAGTCATGACTGCAGGTAGATAGGTGTCAATAAAGACTACATCAGAGACAAATACATATTTTTGAGAAAGAGGAATGCACAGTTCAGAAGGGGGTGAGAGTGTACAATTCATTTGCACCCGTCATTTAAAAGGCTTTCAGGTCAAAAGAGGGAGCGCACCCTTGCACACGCACACGCACACGCACACGCACACGCACCCACACGCACGCACGAACACACTCTCACGCACACACACGCACACACAAACACACACATACACACACATACACACAAACACACACACACACAACCCCTCTTCATCTGCCTGAGTGGAGGCAGATCAACGGTCAAAAAGGAATACGAAGATTCACCATAGCACACCTCTGAATATCTTCTTTTGATTGATTGCACTGTTTTTGTCTTTCCCGTATTTGGATATGTATCTGTTCAGCTACGTATATAATATGTGTCTATTTCTCTGCACGTGAATATGTTCATGAAGATGTGTTGATATGCATGTTGACACATTGATCTAAATCCTTACATCTATATGACATATATCACATATCAAATCACGTTTTCTGTAAAAATACTCCAACCTTAATCCACCCATTCACTAATCCCTTGTCCCCTTCCTGAACCACCATTTTCCTGCTTCCCCACGCAACCATTACTCAACCCACTCGGCCAGCCTTCACTCCTCTTCTCACCAATCCCAAGCTGTCCATTCACTCCATTTTACTTGCCCGTGACCACCCTTTGTCTTTCCCCTCACACAACCCGTGTCCTCTCCCTCTCCCACTCATAGTCCTTCTCCTCAGTCACCCCTTGCGCCCCAATACTCACCCACCCACTCCGAGCCCGAGCCCTGCCGTTCACTGTTCTCGCAGTCAACCACCCCTTGTATTCCCCCCATAAAACCTGTGTCCCCTTCCTCTCCCACCCACATTACTTCTCCTCAGCCACCCCTTGCCTCCACCCAGTCTTCAACCCACTGCCAACCCTACGTCACCCCTCACCCCCTGAGCTCGTCCCTTGTCCTTACCCCTACGCTACCTATTTAACATTTCCTGTTTATCAACCAACCCTAGTGCTCTCCCCTACCCAGCATTGCACATGAAAGAGGGTAGGGCAAGGGTACCGTTGGGTAATGTTATATATAGGCGGGATACTTTTCTGAACATACATTGTCAAGAAGGGCTGTACAATGCATCCCATTAATGTGTATCCAGGAGCAAACGAACTAGGATCGGTGCCGCGAGGTTATGATTATAGGATGGGCTAGGTTGAAAAAAAACTGGCTGAAATGCGTAACACAGAATCTGAGCACACATGGTATATTTCATAAAACAAGACACTGTGATGTAATCACTAGTGGTTGTCTACAAGATGTATGAGTCATCTTTCATACAGGCCATTTTCCAAGAATTGCTTACTGTAGAAAAAAAATGTTTCATAACATATGGTGGGTTAGTTTACATTATGCCTGGCAACTGTTTATTGAAAATAGATTTATTGTTTTACAAAGGTGATCCGTTTCTAATGCTGAGAAATGACTATCAGACTATCAGACTATCAGACCATGGAGTTGAAGGCTGAAATAACACACGCGCGCGCACGCATGCACACACACTTAAATCATGTGTTTTACAAGTATTAAGACTAACATCATACCCACAGAGCAGTAACATGCTATTAGTCGGATACAGACTAATGGTAGAACATATATGGTATTAATAATGAACTGGTAATAAGTCCTATATCCTACAAATACATATTCCACAAGGTACGTAACAAGGTATTTTAGACTAAATCACGTACTGACCTAGGACAAGACATATATCATGCATATAGACGGTGTTGGTTACGCATTTGTCATACAAAAACACCACGAATAAAACTTTTTAGCATACACACACTAACGATAAAATATATATCATAATAATCACTGGCGGTGAGACATACACCATACATACAGATTCTAGATAACACCTATATCACAATGAGAATGAGGATAAGACATTTGTTGACCAACGAAATGACATGTTTCTTACTTTTTGACTCGTGATGGGATAGTATAAGCATTATGATTGATGATAAGGCATAACTAAAAATGACGATAAGACGATATATATAAAAATGGCGATAAAAATATCATGCATTAAGACTGGTGATAACACACATAGACAGCGGATACAAAATATATCACACATGTAGACAGCGCTTAATAGATACATCACACATATACACAGCGGATAATAGATATATCGCACACATAGACAGCGGATAATAGATATATCACACATATAGACAGCGGATAATAGTCTTTAAGATATGTCACACATATAGACAGCGGATAATAGTCTTTAAGATATGTCACACATATAGACAGCGGATAATAGTCTTTAAGATATGTCACACATATAGACAGCGGATAATAGTCTTTAAGATATGTCACACATATAGACAGCGGATAATAGTCTTTAAGATATGTCACACATATAGACAGCGGATAATAGTCTTTAAGATATGTCACACATATAGACAGCTGAGAGGACAGATATACATACTGAGAGGCATGATTAGATGCACCACTTCTCGTGATGCGGTGAACAGATTAACATTTCTATTCAGCCTTTATATAGAAATGAAAAAATCATATTCCATCTATTGTATTAATGACAATAAATCTAAACGCCAGATGTAATACTGGATCCGTTCAGAATGAGTACTATAGGAACCACGCTTTCTGGGGAACACTTTATATTAGTCGGTTATGTCTTTACACTATCAATTTTCCAATTTTTGTCAAGCGATTAACACTTTGATAATAGCCTATATCCGTGATAGCCGTGACGATTTGCTAAGATAGCTGGTTACAGACTCCTAATAGCAACAGTGATGAATGCTAGTCTGTCGTGCGCTAAGTCTGTCACAGGCCCTATATCTGCAATGGGGTTATTAAGTACTGTTTAATCTGCGCTTTATGAATAGAAATGTTGTCTCTTGGAGCGTTTCAAAACAGTCCAACCCCCAAAATGTGTCTGAAAATAAAACTTCCATTAAGCAAAGGTACCAATGTTTATATAGGAAACGTGGCAAGTGTGGACCAAATTGAAAATATGTGCCATCAAAATAGACAAATGCAAGGCAACATGGTGCGGTGAGTTCCATTCATTGTCCAGAGGCATAAGCGTTTTTCAACCGGCTTGAACAACACGAAAGCTGAAACTGTATACGCCTCTTTATGGGTGCACAGGGAGATGAATACAGCGCCGGAAATACAGGACTTTGGGCGTCCCTACGGACACACTTGCAATTAGTACAACAGACACTTCGATTGACTTTGATGAACTAGTGGAGGGTCACCAGTAGGCCAGCGACGAAAGGCTTCATTAAGGAACACTGCTTGGCAAAATCGCGTGGTACGGTTAAAAGAAGAGAAGATGATGTATTGTTAATTGCTGAACAGCAAGGGCATGCTATTGAGTATTCCTGTCGTTTGCATTAACAGTAGTAAAATGAAAATAAATGAATTTAGCCGCGAAGTTAACATGAAGGTTTAGCTGCATTGACGATCTGATATCGTTCAATAACCATCAAACAAGTCAACGTGCCCTCTGTGTCGAACGATGTTACAGCTAGTAGAAGTCTTAGGTCTCTACATCTTGCATTTTGGTACGGTATGACTGAGCATGCTTTTGCTTAAAAGAATTCAAAGAAATCATACGAAGTCTATTCCCAAGTTTTCTGATCAGGATGACAGTAAACTGGTTCCCTTGACACTTTCTTCATGTTTTTAGTGGACAATCCATTTCGATATTTGATATGTCGTAAATAAAACATATGTCTTCAATTCCTTATTTTCACTTTTGCAATATGTTCCAATGTACGCTTTTTTAAAAGAATTGAGTTGACATTTTATGTGTTTGTGTCTACAAAGATGGGTTTTAAATTTATAGTCTTATCTTTTCATTACTGACGTCACTATTTGTTAGTGACTCAGAACCACACGTCAGTCGGAATCGTCGAAAGGAAGACTGCTTATTCACAGATTTCATAAAACAGGATCATGGAACGGGATCCGCGCCTTCATTATTATGACGATGACATGATTCAGTGTTTACTTTGCGAAAACGTTAGGTGGAAGATAAGAAATAAGGGAGATACTGAAAATATCACTTATATATGAAACGCATTACAGTGTATTGTGTATTGTGATGTTTCGACGCAGATGTGAAAGTACAGTTGTCCACATTTACTGGTACAGTGTAAATGCGTGAAGTGTTTTAGGACTTGGTTGAGTAGCAATTTCCGAGGGTACAAGTATATAATGACATAACGTGACAATGGAACTTGACAATGCCAGCATACTCATCACACGTTCAGTTTTCATATATATCTATTCCTTTCTCACACTCTATGAACTATACAATCATTACATACGGCTCTGTGAACCACTCTGTTATAACACCAGATTCTGTGAACTACAAGTTATTACATATGGTTCTATTAACTACACAGTTATTACACTGGTCTCTGTGAACTACACAGTTATTACATTGGTCTCTGAGAACTACAAAGGTATTACATGTGTGTGAACTACACAGTTATTGCATGCAGTTATTGCATACAAACAAACCATTTATTACACTGATCTCAATGATGTACGCACTTCTACGGTGAACTACGCAGTTATTACATTGGTCTCAGTGAACCACACAGTTATTACACTGGTCTCTGTGAACTACGCACTTATGAAACTGGTCTCTGTGAACTACACAGTTATTACACTGGTCTCTGTGAACTACGCACTTATGAAACTGGTCTCTGTGAACTACACAGTTATTACACTGGTCTCTGTGAACTACACAGTTATTACACTGGTCTCTGTGAACTACGCACTTATGAAACTGGTCTCTGTGAACTACACAGTTATTACACTGGTCTCTGTGAACAACACAGTTATTACATTGGTCTCTGAGAACAACGCACTTATGAAACTGGTCTCTGTGAACTACACAGTTATTACACTGGTCTCTGTGAACTACGCACTTATGAAACTGGTCTCTGTGAACTACACAGTTATTACACTGGTCTCTGTGAACTACACAGTTATTACATTGGTCTCTGAGAACTACAAAGGTATTACATGTGTGTGAACTACATAGTTATTGCATGCAGTTATTGCATACAAACAAACCATTTATTACACTGGTCTCAATGATGTACGCACTTCTACGGTGAACTACGCAGTTATTACATTGGTCTCAGTGAACCACACAGTTATTACACTGGTCTCTGTGAACTACGCACTTATGAAACTGGTCTCTGTGAATTACACAGTTATTACACTGGTCTCTGTGAACTACGCACTTATGAAACTGGTCTCTGTGAACTACACAGTTATTACACTGGTCTCTGAGAACTACACAGTTATTACACTGGTCTCTGTGAACTACACACTTATGAAACTGGTCTCTGTAAACTACACAGTTATTACACTGGTCTCTGTGAACTACGCACTTATGAAACTGGTCTCTGTGAACTACACAGTTATTACACTGGTCTCTGTGAACTACACAGTTATTACACTGGTCTCTGTGAACTACGCACTTATGAAACTGGTCTCTGTGAACTACACAGTTATTACACTGGTCTCTGTGAACTACGCACTTATGAAACTGGTCTCTGTGAACTACACAGTTATTACACTGGTCTCTGTGAACTACGCACTTATGAAACTGGTCTCTGTGAACTACACAGTTATTACACTGGTCTCTGTGAACTACACAGTTATTACACTGGTCTCTGTGAACTACGCACTTATGAAACTGGTCTCTGTGAACTACACAGTTATTACACTGGTCTCTGTGAACTACACAGTTATTACACTGGTCTCTGTGAACTACGCACTTATGAAACTGGTCTCTGTGAACTACACAGTTATTACACTGGTCTCTGTGAACTACACAGTTATTACACTGGTCTCTGTGAACTACACAGTTATTACACTGGTCTCTGTGAACTACACAGTTATTACATTGGTCTCTGAGAACTACAAAGGTATTACATGTGTGTGAACTACACAGTTATTGCATGCAGTTATTGCATACAAACAAACCATTTATTACACTGATCTCAATGATGTACGCACTTCTACGGTGAACTACGCAGTTATTACATTGGTCTCAGTGAACCACACAGTTATTACACTGGTCTCTGTGAACTACGCACTTATGAAACTGGTCTCTGTGAACTACACAGTTATTACACTGGTCTCTGTGAACTACACAGTTATTACACTGGTCTCTGTGAACTACACAGTTATTACACTGGTCTCTGTGAACTACACAGTTATTACACAGTTCTCAGAGAACTACACAGTAACTACATGGGCTCTGTGAAATACACACGAATTACACTCGTCTCTGTGAACTTCTGTGTCATTACCTACGGCTCTGTGAGTAACTTAGTTATTACACGTCTATGTAAGCTGAAGCTATAACTACTCGCTTACTGCATAAAGATCTGTTAACTACTCAGGAGTTACTACCATGTGGCATTGTGATTAGCACTACTCGTTTCTTGCCTAGGACATTATGTGCGACTCAGGGATGTATCACAGTTTTAAACAAAATTTTATGTTTTCAAGTACAATTAGCGATTCTTTTATTTTTCCCCTGTTAGTAAGACTCCATGTGCAAGATAGCTCTGGTTAGATTTTCTGTCTAATTAAAAACCAAGAACACAAAACAGATGTACCGGACTTTTTTAACAAAAGATGAGCAATTTTGTCAAGAGTATTCCTTATTCTTTACAAGCAGACATTTCTTCGAAAAAAAAGAAGACACATTTTGCAGAGCAAAAACCTTCTCGCATGACACACTTTGTAAAGCATGTTTTTTAACAATGTGAATCCTTGCGACGGAAAATATGTTTACACTTTGGAATCACAAAATTATCCAAAGCCGTTAAACAAACGCTCATTTTGTTTCTCAATATGTTCTGATGGTGGTTCTCAGCATGAGGCGTGTTATCTCAACAGCCCTCCTAATCGGCCCCAGTGATAGCGGCCCTTTATCACGGCTATCCACACATATAAAGCGTCGCTTCTAACTGCGACTTTATTCCCTGCGCCAGGCCTCAAGGGACTCTGTTGTAATCAACTCAAAAGAGATGTTCTGTTGAGCCTATAACGTGAGGTATTGACGCTTTCGATCTATGGTTTGGCTAAATTGATTTTTTTTACCTTATTGGTAGGGAGGACATTCAAATTTCCGGGCTTTGGATTTTTTAGATTGGCTATGCAGTTTTAAGAGTATTATATCATCCGCCGATATGCCATAAAACGTGTATTTCATTAAATTAATCACAATATTCATAGCATAGGATATATTTTCAGGACAATGTATTCAAAATGACAATAGGTTTTATTCCGGAGTTTGTTTGAAAGTTTGGACCACCACTCGATCGATTCCCATGTATGTTTGAGATACAAATATAAGAACCACAACTATTAGTCCCGTAATGACGTCTGAGGATTACGTTGCAATTATACAAACGGGCACTCTACTTTCTACTTGTTTGAGTTGCGTTGGGAATTGTTTGTTTCATCAAACAGGCAACGAAGGAGATGTAACAAAGGCTTACGTCTCTGCTCTGTGTGCCTCCTCTGTGGCATGAGGAAATTAGACGCCGGCATGTGAATGATAAATGTAGTTGACATTTGATAGATGAAGAGTAAATACATAATGGAACGTGAGAAATATGTCATAAATGGTGGCTTGTCACATCAGATTAGAGGTGCGTATATTGATTCCATCAGAGATGCGTATACATGAGTTTTGTCAGCTTGGGTCAAGAAGTTTGAGGCGCTTCTGATAGTTCTGATAATGAGTTGAAGCGATTCTGATAGTTCTGATAGTTTGAGGCGGTTCTGATAGTTCTGATAATCAGTTGAAGCGATTCTGATAGTTCTGATAGTTTCAGGCGGTTCTGATAGTTTTGATAGTTTGAGGCGGTTCTGATAGTTCTGATAGGTTGAGGCGCTTTCTGATAGTTCTGACAGTTTGGGGCGGTTCTGATAATTCTGATGGGTTGAAGCGATTCTGATAGTTCTGATAGTTTGAGGAGGTTCTGATAGTACCGATAGTTTTAGGAGGTTCTGTTTATTGCTGACATAAACTTCGTAGGCCTCATATTATAATAGAACACGAGCATTGTTGTTGATAGAGGAGTGACATTGTTGCTTAAACATTGAGTTAAAGTGACAGCATAATATAATTGGTGTTTTGCATATACTAGAAAAAGTCAGGGAAATCGGTGTTTGCATACAGCTATTTGACAATAAAACCGTTACTCTCAACTGGTACATATATGATGGTTATGAAGTCAAAGGGTTAAACCTTTTAAGACCAGAGTTCGATTGCCCTCACACATACATATGTGACGCCCATTTCTGGTGTCTTCCGGAATATTGCTAAAAAGGGCGTAACACTACACTCACTCACTCACACGTATCGTGGCAGCTCGTTTGTTCTACGTATATAATACACAAACAATGTTTGCATTACTTATTCGTATAACTGTTTTTCGTTTTGCACGTGCATAAAAGTTACCCCATTTACGTTAAAAATATAAGCGACACAGCTGTTCGTAATTTTAGGGAATATCCCAACTTCATAATGAATGCGTGTGCATCGCTACCAGTTAGTTATGATAATAGCTATTTATTATACAGCTGTCTTCACACGACAAACTAAAGTTTGACAACAAATGTTATCAAACTCGAGTTTGAGGGTGTGAACATTCCAGCAACTCGCCACATCTGCACATAGAGACCGATTAATGATGTACGTATCACACAAGTACAATATAAGTTATCACATCGTGTCAAGGGAAATACGGGGTTTTATCAGTCCCGAGTAAGGTTGTATTCCACGAGCCTGAGGCTCCGGATCCATTACGCGCCTTCTGATTGGCTTGATAACGCATTTATCTAACTGAATGTTTTCACTAAATCAAAACAGAACAACACGCATCGAATCGACTTGTGTTTACATACGTGAGATGCCACTGTTTGATCTCAATGCACCGCACGTTACTAAAGGCTTGTCTATGCACGCTTTTCTCACTTCGCGTCGTCACCGGGGCGTAGCGGGGTGATATGACTTTCGTAGCGGGATTACACGACTTTTATACTCCCGCTCGCGGATCGTGATGGATGTACATGGTATTTTATCACAGTCACCTGGACCAATCAAAACTTGGCATTCTTACATGGGGCTAGGTAATCCCTCTTGCTCTACATGAACATAAGCTTCCTTTGGCAACGTGTGGATATAAACCTCGTTATGATGCTTCTTCGATAAACCTCTTCCTGCTGCTTGTGGGTTAAATCTTTTCATGTTATCTGCGCATAGAAACCCATCGGCGATGCGTATCCATATAACCCTCCTTATGCTACGTGTGCATTAAACCTCTTAATGATATACGAATCACACAAGTACAATCCTTCTTGCTCTACATGAACATAAGCTTCCTTTGCCAACGTGTGGATATAAACCTCGTTATGATGCTTGTGCATTACACTTCTTTACGAGGGTTGGCTGAAAAGTTCTCAACCTGAGTGGTTTTTCCCCACCAGGTAGAGACAAGTGTTTGCCACCAATGAGGACAATCCTTTAGTGAATCATAGACACAATAACTACAAACGTACTAATAGTTTTATCTCAACTACAGCTCTTTTGGTAAACCTACCCTCTGAAATCATCAGAAATGGACAAAACTGAATACAGGGCAGTCACCAAGTACTTGCAAAAGAAAGGGATGTCCCCAACACAGATACATGCTGACATGGTCTCCACTCTAGGGGATGATGCTCCTTCATTTTCCACAGTAAAGAAGTGGGCTGCAGAATTTAAGCGTGGCAGACAAAGCCTTGATGATGACCCACGCTCAGGAAGGCCTTCAACAGCAACCACTCCAGAAAACATCACGCGAGTGCTCGATATGTTGATGGATGATCGACGATTGACTACTCGACATATTGCTAGTGTAGTGGGCATCTCTCATGAGAGGGTTGAGCATATTATCACCAACGAATTAGGAATGACTAAAGTTTCTGCAAGATGGGTGCCAAAGCTCTTGACAGCAGAACAGAAACGTGTCAGGTTCCCTTGACTATTTGTGTCGTTTTGAAGTAGATCCCGATGATTTTGTGGCACGATTTGTAACCATGGATGAGACCTGGATACATCACTTTCAACCAGAAACAAAACTACAGTCAAAACAGTGGAAGCATCCTGATTCACCAGCTCCAAAAGAAAGCCAAGTCTGTTCCTTCAGCTGGAAAGGTGATGGCATCACTCTTTTGGGATTCCAGGGGTATTCTGCTCATTGATTATCTTGAAAAAGGTCAAACTATCAACAACAGATACTATGCTGATCTACTGAACCAGTTGCGAGAAGCAATCAAAGCCAAACGACGAGGGATGATCGCTAAAGGTGTCCTCTTCCACCAAGACAATGCGCCTGTTCACAAATCGGTGGTGGCCATGTCAACAATCCGCGATTGTGGCTTTGAAATCATTGACCATCCTCCTTATTCACCTGATTTGGCTCCCTCTGACTTCCACCTGTTCCCAAAAATGAAAAAGGAACTCGCCGGTCGCCATTTTGCAAGTAATGATGACGTCATTTCCGCTGTGACTGATTTTTTTAGGGTAGCTGAAGAAGATTTCTTCCTGACCGGGATTCGGGCCTGTGTATCCATATAAAATTCTTTATGCTATATGTCTTTATGTGTTTGTATAATTATGCATATACACTAATCTTACCGCACACATAAATGTTTGATTGACTGAGCGCTCCTCTGTCATTTTCAATGTACGCTGCTTACAAGCGAGGTACATTGCAGTGTACCCAACTGCCAATGGCAATTCATTCGGTACACGTACTTCATGGTAGTACTTCTTTATCTCGAATAACATTGAATCACGCAATATGCACGGAAACTATCGATGTCTTGCAAAATCGGTGGAGGGGTGATAACTCTAAATTTGTTTTTCTTGTATCGTCTGCAAAATATAGCGATGGCTACGAAAAGATTTACCTCGCATTCCAATGGATAACTTTTGACAAAACTTTCAAATGTAGTCCCAGTGAATATTAAGAATGGGAATTACACCGTGGCGATTTTACCAAGACAATGCCTGCGGGAAAAATACCAAGATGCAAGATTCGAATCGTTCGATTCACTCAGGCTGGCTGAAGTGTACGATCCGATACCATACTTCAAACAGTTCCAAATAAAACATTGAGATACGGACTCAAATAACATGAACAAACGTCGAGGGTATCTCAACCCATGACCCACTCGTGACCAGTGAACAACTTATAATATACCTCTTTAAACACAGTTGGATTCCCTGTCACCACATGAAAATGGTTTCAGTTGGAAATCTTCCGGTCACTGAGTGCATACTGTGTAGCACATTGTCTGTGTTTGTTAGGCAAGCAGGGATGTCTGAACGTTCCAGGCGCTTAAGTTACACTGGTAATTGTGAGATGTTAGAGAAAGTAGCTGAACATGCCTAAAGTCACAAGCTCACAAATGTGACCAGCTCTTCATATAACAACCAACGCTGGTAGGGGTGAGGACGTTTATTTCTCGGTAGACTTTAAGTTATGAATCCACATGGATTCCACCAACAAAACCCTATTGTAACATTTGACAATATCAATATAAACATCAGAATATATCATTCTTGAAAATGTTGTATAACATTGGTTAACATGCAGGTTATATACATTGAATTGAAATAGTCATGTACTACAATACATTCGGTCACAACATTCACACAGTGCACTGAGAAAAATAAATTGTATATTTAAGAAAATAAAGACATAAACCTTACCCATCTGTGGAAAGAAATGACAGTTCAGATTCTACCCTGTTTGGCACCTGCAAATAACATTTGCCAAATTCATACAACTGCAAGGCATACACTAATGCAAATGCATCAGGTACTTGTTATGTTTAAAATAATTTGCTAATTTTTTTTAATGGTTCCTAAATTCTATTTAAACAGTGTAAATGACAATGTCTATCTTAAGTGTATTTGAATAAAAGACTATCAAACTGAAACTAACCTGTGGCAAGTAACAATGTTGTTGCTGTGCTTTTCTGTCCTGTTCAAGGGCTGGATGCTAAGTGCCATGTGCTTGGACACTCAGTGTATTAATATTCCAAAAAGAACTTGTACCCAATCAGAGACTTCATCTCTAGTCACATTACACACGATATGAAACTGAGGCCAGAATGAACCACCTCACTTCCTTAGTGATGTAAATATTCCACAAAGGGGCATAATTTTGATGCACCCCAACCACATAGAATTTTCTACCAAACCTTCAACAAAACCTCTTATGAACTTTGTACATCTGATGAAATTTCAGATAACTACGATGTTTATTAAATAACCCTTCACCAAAGAACTTTTAAAAATATTTTTGAAATTTAGCAGTTTATGCTTTTTATTTGCATGACTTTATAACTACATAAAACACCTTCACCTGACAACAATAAAATCTGCTATGTCTCAATTAACATCACTTCCTGTTACTCAAACAATATGTCTTCTCTGATATCGCTCCTGGTGACCCATTGTCATATTTACCTCCTAAAAATCCAAAATTGTGAATAAGATATTTACAAGGCTTGCATTTTTTGTAAATTTAGGGGGGATTTATCCCCACTTCCTCCAATTTCTCTTTTTTCCAAAGGACACCCATGAGTGTATATAGACGTAACTATTTGACGCATCTTTTGTTCTGTTAGAGTAATATTATCCATTCATGCGTGATGTCAATGCAGCTGCATCTGACGCGAGAAGAGATTCATATTTTTACAGTTGGGATCATGCGTAGAGTTTTCTGTTCACCGTCCTATTCTATATATTAATATACCGTGTTGTTCTAACAGTCAAAAATTGATATTGACTGTCGTTAAAGTAGGACCATGTCATCTTCCTCCATGTGCTATCCTTTAATGTGACCTTTCACGGGTCATTAAGAAACTTGTCACTGTTTTCAGTGGCAGAGAAAATACCGTACTGAATGTCCATCGATATTGCCTTCCCCAACGCAGGTCATGTAGTCATTATGAAAAACTGTTCTTTGATCCCGATGTTGAACATTGTCTTAAGTTCTTCACTTATTAGTTCTAAACTTCTTATCGTGAAAGAAGATTCATCCATTATGATGTGTCAATTTTCGATTTAAGAACGATTTCTATGAATCACCATGCTGGTTGTTCGAGATTGAGGTTCAGCCAGATGATTTCAGCCTTGTAAGACATGGATGCCACTAAATTGAACATTCTGTACCTTTCATTGCTGATTATATTTCCTACGTGTATATCCTTTACGAAATGTGTATATTTGATTTATTTGACCACTTTCTAAATGGTGTATTCATAGCTTTTGGTCATGGGGCCGTGTCAGTTTACGCTAGTCGGAGAGGTATAAATATACACAACACGTGGACAGACAGTTACCAGCTTTCATTCAACTGAACACCCGGTGGCCAAGTGCGTTCTTTCGTGGCATGAGTGAGTTCTATCACGATTTAGTACCTACTTTCTGTGGGTTAGACTCAAGTTCTACTGGTAATAAAGTTAACTTTATGCAGCATTCATTACATACCACTTTCTGGGAGGTATTATGTATCTGTATATATGTTTTGTGTCAAATATGCAACATGCGAATATAAGCATGACATTTCACATGAAAGTAACAGATAAACTAAATAGCAATTTTACTGAAGGGGCAAAACCACAAATCGCACAAAGGCGAACTCGTTGAATGATCAATTAGCTTCAAGCTCGTACAATGCAGGCTTATTTCAAGTTTCATGTATCACGTCCGATGGGGCTCCTCTTGACTATCTACACCAAATGACCACAGTAGTTTCATGCTAAAGTGTTGCTCTTCTATACGAGTGACCAAGGGACAGTAAATGTAATAGATAATTTCAACTCTCCGCTGTCCTCAGTGCCCTGCATCAGGGAACCTATGTCGTAGTTAATCTAATTCATAACGAAACTTCCAGAATCAAAGATGGCGTGATTGACATTTCTTTCATTTATCAAATCAGGAGAGTTCTGTGCCCAGGGGGAATAACCCTCCACTTGATATCGTCGATTTATTGCATCAATATCCTCCGGTAGTTTTGTAATGATCCGCCAGGGGCACACAACCTCTGCCAGCGACGATAACCTTTGCCTGTTTGTGTTGGTATTATTGCATTGGTTTGTCTGTGTGTCTTTCGGAGTGGGAAAGGAAGATTGATAAGTTTGGAGCTGATATATATTTCAAATTACAGTCTCTCCTGAAATATAACGTTACTGTTGCTAGCGGAGTTATCAGAGTTTCATATGATAGGAGTAGCTTCGTTTTTCATGGTATTATTGCTTGCAGAAGCCGAAGGCTTGTCATGAACTGCCCGAAAAGGAGAGTATTTGAACTGACCGTAGGTCTCTGAAAATAATGATATCCTTAAATACGTTTTTCATGACATAAAATGGTTATACCTGCATATCCACAAAAGATTTACTGTCTACATTTAAAAAAAACATCGGATGTCACTAGTTTACAAATAACAACGAATGTAAGACGGTTAGAACTAGGTTAGAATGACGTCACAAACATGGAATGTGACGCACATGACGTCACTCGACAATAAACAACTTTTAACAACCAAATTTTATAGTATAGAATGTTCACGTCTTCAGATTAATATAGGTAGTGAAATTATTTTCTTAAAAATACGAAACCCCCGGGAAAGTGGATTTACGGGAGTAACTGTTCTCTATAGATAGATCTCTATTGTCCAGAACCAGTGGTCCACAGGTGACTAGACACAGCAATACAATACTCTTCCTTTGTGTGTTTAAAGATGCAATCTGAGCCCTGTCTGGTTAACGTGATATTGAGAGTTTGCATGATGCTTTGGTGTTAGAGTAGTTATTTTTTAAGAATCATAGGAAGCCATCGAGAGTTTTTTTTAAAGACTGGGAGACAAAAAGCAATACGTCTGAATCGATCTGAATGGAATTGTATTGCTTCACTCTTATAAGTTCCACTTTGGCGAAGCTAAATGTACTACGATAAGGACAGATATGAAATTAAGAAACACAAAACACTAAATACCGTTAACGTTAATGACTTGATTGTGCTGATGGTGAAAGAATGGGCGATAGAACCCTTCCTCAAAAACTACTCTAAATATGAACACCGTGTCCGGTTTTATTTAGATCTACATAATTCACAATCACATTTTGTGACTTTACATTTTGACAACACCTTTGTCGTTGCCATGTGTGGACGTTTAGATGCACTCACATGAAATATATGTCCTTTTGAATAATATAACAGGCATAACAGGGACGCTCCAAAAGCGTGCTTCAAGTCAGACAGTCGGTGATAAATCAACAAAATAGATCAAGGCCTAACTTAAGTATCTCTCACTAATATATACCTGTCATAGATAGCTCAGTATTCTTTTCAAAAACAAGTGTCCGTGTATTAATGTAACGTAAGGTGGTAATCCCCCTAGCCTTTGTAAGAGTTCTGATAGGTGATTTTACTCCTTATAAATGCTGTTTTGTAACAGACTTGTGTATTTCACAATCACAGTTTCACAGTTAACATCGCACTCAGCAATATTGCAGCTATATGGTGTCGGTTTGTAAAATATACGAAACTGGGCCAGAAAGCCCAGTGATCAACAGCATGACCACCCGATCCATTCAGTCGCCTCTCTCGACAAACGTAGATTCCACGTGGTAAAATACCCAACACAGCTGGCAACATAGAGGGTGCATTTAAGCAAGATCAGTACATCATTTAGATAACATGCACTACAAAATGAACATTCCGTGGATCTATGTCCAATGTCTGTGTCCTAAGGGTACGCTGTCATCAAGAACAGCAAGCATCACCATTACTAATTACTCTTTCAATCCACCAACTTTAATTGTTCCATCAATGCGCCCAATCTCCCAATATCCAATCATTGTACATCTGGCGTGCATGTATTGAAAGTAATTACCAATATGAAGTGACATTTACTACAGCTGGAAAGGGGACGTATCGTTTGACATTACCCGTTGTTTGGAACTAACCCAATTGTATCTGTGACAATTGTTTTTGCCATCAATAGTTAAGGCAGAATTGCAGCGGCAACGGACTGCCGTACGCTGTAAGGCTGTGGGTGACCCCATACCGCTGGCGTTCTCGCGAGAAGCACGTCGACGGCACTATCTGCACCGCCCTGTGGCAGCTACGTGAGCCTTCCATCTAAACCAGCTTAGTTGTTTGTGTATAAAAAGTAAGGGTATTTAGGACAGCGTGTATGTTTCCGAAGGGAAAACCTCTGAAGCCCATCACTTGGTGAATCCGCATCAGAACGCCCTCGTCATTTAAAACACCTATGTCGGAGCTGTACATCGGGTGAGTAACCTTCTATATACAGACTAATGTGGAATGCAAGTACCTGTAAATGAAACTGTCTGATCTATATTTGAGATTTATTTTTGAAAGACGTTGAAGCAATTGTATATTTTATATGATATGCGAATTCGTGAATTCGTTTTCTTTTCGAACTTCTTGTGTGTGGTTAGTTTTCCTTTGGGAATTTGAAATATTGTCTGAAATGAGTTTAACCTGAAACAAACAAAAAGGTCAAATCAATTGGTCATTGATTGAAATGATCATGCCCAAAAGTGGTACTTCTTTAGAGTACGACGCTATCTCATACTATTAATGGTTCGAGGTTGTCTGAAAAAAATATACTTCCATGTGTCACCGAATATCATTAAGACTGTATAATGTGTATTGATTCCATCTATCATACAACAAAGTTTTATCATCTGTTTTCAACAAATCAAATTGAGCATAATGCTAATGCGGCGCTAAGCAATGTTCGCTCACTCTTGTAGAAGACAGTGCGTGGTTGTGGCACTTGCATGACAATTGTATTCGTAGTCACGTGTACATAGTGCGTTCAAACCGCGCAAATTAGAAATGTTTCTTTTATTTTAGTTTTATGAGTTTTCGCAAAATATGCCTGCAACATATCTACATATAAATGTCTCATATTCGACATTTATGACACTATTCATCATTTTTATTTTCCTTTCTCAAGAGTACCATACATATTTGTCTGTATTAACTATTGTTGAATTTTACATTTACGGTTAACACTGCTATGTCTGTGTTCCTAGACTGAGGATCACACATGAAAATATCAAGGTACTGACGCTTTTATATGTGTAAAGACAATAACTTTCACTATGAAGTAGCAGCACAGTCAGGATAAATTCATGATGCAGTCACCTGAAATATGCATGTAATTGAATTGGACGATTCATATGGTAGATACTAGACTGAATCATTGATTGTTCATAAATACATAGACAGGAAAATAATAATCTGGATGTATTGATCAATGTTTGACACAGAGTATGTGCATATAAAGATGTATAGCTAGAAACAAGTTTACTGCCACACATCATCACAGCTAACCATGATTTTCTTTAGATGAATCTGAGATACCACCCGTGCGGAAAATCGCTGAAACCTGGGGTGGGTTGGGGAATTTTCTAATATTCACACTTAAAAATATATAGGGATGCTGACATCATAATCTATAAAATAACAAGGTTCCATTTTATACAGCTAATATTCTATCGCTTCCATTGTTTCAGTTGCACTGACTGTAGGTATGACATTTTTCTGGATTTTATATATATTTGTAATAGGGGTCGAGGTGAATCTTTTAGGTGTTGATGTAGGTTGTGATATTTTTTTTGTTTGATGGTACTTGTTTTTGTTGGTGTTTATTCAGTTGTGCACTATATAGCACTAAGAATAGTACTATTTTGGACACTGGGACGGGACGAAACTGTATCCCTCAGATTTTAGCAAAGTTGGGAAACGACATCAGCTATTTTGTCAGGAACTTTGTGAAGCAAATTTGCTTTTATCAAATTGAGTTGCCGACAACGTTCCTTATTTGAAGGCAGACATTGTGGCTATTCCCCGCATATGACAAATGTGCTCTTTCTGCATGTAACAATGAAGTCTAGGTTTAGAGGTAAGTCTATTTTTCATCTAATCATTCAGTGTCCTACTTTCTGGAATTAAGAAGCTGACAAGGTCTTACTTTAGCCTTTTTGAAAATGAAAGTTGAGCAAATACTCAATCCCTTGTCACAAAGTGTTTCCAACCTGGCGTAAGGTCTCCAAAGTTGAACTGAAAGCGTTATAATACGTTATTAACCTGTTTCTAGTTTATGAAATGGTCGTTTACTTTTTGTTGGCAGATCTCAAAATGCTCATGGTAGCTATGACATGGATTAGTCAGTCATCACAAAAGAAGATGACGCTTCAGCCAGTCCGAAATTATTGCGTATTTGATTGTTTCTTTTACTGTCACTTTGCTCTGAAAACAGGTTGTCCAAGTCCGACATCTACTTTAGAAACATACAAGATACTTATCACAATGCCAGAAGTAATTTCCCGATGAAAAAGTTTATCTTTATCTGTTAGGACATGTCTGTTAGTGTATCCGACTCATAATGAAGCAAACGTTCCTAGATTTAGAAATTTTAGCCTTTGAGGGTTTGTAGACATTGAAATATGTTATTGGTTGAAATCAATACGACCAGAAGTTTTGATCGACAGACAGAAATTTGCAAAAAGATCAAAGTCAAAGACCTATGTTTGTGTGAGTTAGTCACGAGACAAGCTTCCATAGAGAAACCTAATCAGCTATCTAATCCCGGTTTTTTGTTATTTCTTACATAAATAGCGTTAACACAAAAGAATAGTTATCCAGTCTTGACCATTATCTGAACCTATTTCCATTTCGTGTAAAGTAGGGCAAAATAGCTGCGGAAATTATCACTGATAATAGCGATGATACCGGGTGTTCTTTCCAAGGAAAAGTATGTAACAATCACTCAGTCATTATAAATGTTTGCTAAGGGAAAAAGAGCAGCATACCGCCAGTACAGCATTACCTTTCATACACATTCCAGACAAGCATACTTTCGATGCAACATTACCTTTCACATTCGCTCTAGACCAGCATGCCTTCAGTACAACATTAAGTTTTACATACGTTCAAGACCAGCATACCATCAGTACAACATGACCTTTGACATACGTTCGAGACAAGCATGTCTTCACAACAACATTACGTTTCACATGCGTTGCAGATTCGAATACCTTCAGTACAACGTTACCTTTTACATACTCTCAAGACTAGATTATCATCAGTGCAACACTACCTCCCACACACCGCCACACCAGCATGCATTCAGTACAACATTATATTTCATGTACGTTCAAGGCCAGCATACCTTCCGTACAGCATTACCAATACCTTCAGTGCAACATTACCTTTTGCATACACTCTAGACCAGCATACCTTCAGTATACCATTACCGTTGACATACGTTCAAGACCAGCGTAGCATCAATACAACACTACCTTTCTCATACATTATAGACCAGCATAACTTCAGGACAACAACATCTTTCATATACGTTCCAGACAACCGTGTTTTAGACTCGCATACCTTCAGTGCAACCTAATCTTTCACATACGCTCTATACCAGCAAACCACCGGTAAATGATTACCCTCACACAACCTCCAGGGCATCATACCATCAGTGCAGCATAACCTTTGACATACACTCCAGACCAGCATATCTTCAGTACAGCATTACCTTTCACATACGCTCTAGACCAGCATACCTTCAGTACATTGCATTTCACATACACTCTAGGCCAACATACCATCAGTACAACATTAGAATTCACGTGCGTTTTAGACTCGCATACCATAAGTTCGCTACGCTCATATTATTCGTATAGAAAGAGTATGCATGCGTGCACCCAAATGTGTGCATTGTGGGCACCAAAGGTTGCAAATGGTAGTATATAACCCGACATAAAAGAAAAGATGAAAGTTGAAAATCAATCCTCGTGTCATGGAGTGTTGTGGAGAATTGTTTGATCGTCATTACAGAAGTTGGTGAGTCAGAAATCAAGTATAAAAGAAGTTGTCATCAATAAAGTTGTATGTTTCAGTCTTATGGAGTTTGTAGGGAGTTTGTGTGGCTGAATACTAATGCAAAATTGGAAACAGAAACACACCCACTATGCAAGTCTCAGATGCAGGAGTCTACCTCTGTCTAAACACACACACAAACACATACACATACGCACGCACGCACACACACTATGCAGGAGACGACCTCTATAGGCACACACACAGATACTGTGAAAGAATCATGCAGATGACAACATCACCACACACATACACACACTATATAAGCCTCACACCAAGGAGACTTTCTCTGTCAACACACACACTATGCAAGTTTGAGATGCAGAAATTTACTTCTGTCTTCACACACACACATACACACGCTATGTAAGCTTCACAAGCATGAGACTACCTCTCTCTACACACACATACATACACGCGCGCACTATGTAAGCAGCACAAGCATCAGATTACATCTTTGTACACACATATACACACTACGTAAGCCTCACAAGCAGGAGATTAAATCTGTGTGTACACACACATACACACAGTGTGTAAGCCTCACATGCAAAATACTACCCGAGTCTACACACACATACACACACACACACACACACACACACACACACACACACACACACACACTATGCCCCCACATGCCCATCCTGACCACAATCCCCCAACCCTCTCCCTCACACGCATCCTCCGCAATCAAACTCATACTGAACCTCACGTCTGTCCAGCACCTGTCTTTTCCTCACCACCCCTTTTCACCCCACCCTCATACTCACCCCTTGAGCAGTTCAGCTCTAAAGACGTCTTTGGTCGACTTCAGTAACGTCTTAGCCTCTTGCAAAACAGCCTACTTACAATCTTGACAGTGGTGTTAAAGACGAAATGTGAAATCACATAAAACTACCCTAAGATAATCTGACAGTAATTTGAAAAGCATTTCCCGTGAGTGGCTGAGTAGCCATCTGTTTGCATCAGTTACAATCAAACAGCCTGCCTTTGATCCAATTATAGTTCTGAGTTACTGATAGCAGGTGACTTTACATCATGTCTTCTGCAATTGGGTTTTTGTCGCCATGAACCAAGAACTGATGCGTTTTACTGTTCAGATTCTGGATTTCCTTGAAGTCTTAAACACGAATGAAAGGATACGTAACAAATCCCATCGACTTCTGTATGTGATCCCATTTGGATCGGGAATATTTTCTGCCGGTAAATTAAGTAAGAATGAGACGTTTTCCGTCAGGTCAATCCTTCTCCTTTTTTGTGATAGATGAATTAACAGCACAGTCCCACATACATACCTCAGACGCTACAACCGAACACTCCTAACCGTGAAAGCGCCATAACACCAGACACTATTCCACCAATACCCACACGATATCATGAAGTTTATGCCCAGCAAACAGAATCCCATTTAACAATGTGCTTAAAACCAACGACTGCAGAACATACCTCCATTCGATTTACAAATATTCCAAACACACCATACAGTAACTCGGATATTTTCACAATGGGCTCACCTTCCCTTAATTTAAAAGCCTTTAGTGATTGATTTTTAAGCGAGCATAACTTCCGGCCAGAGCAAGTTTTAGTCGGTTCAAAATGAGGCGTTACATACTGTGAGTTTGAAATTGCGGATGTCAAGCATCGTTATCCTTCCCCAAGTCATCCTCCTAAAACATTGACAACTTCACTTCTTGCATTTTTAGTTTTACAACTCCGTCCTTTTAAGCGATTACAGTTACACGACTTCTGATGTGAAGTAAAAGTTTAAACAATCTATCATTTTATCTCTCCCCTTCTTAACGCATTAGTAACAGACATGTATGTATTTTGTGAATTCAATACGTGAATACTTTAAACATATATTTTTATAGTTAGGGGGTACTTGTATTCAGCCGGAACAGAAAACAATACAATGGTTAAATCTATGGAAGCAACAAAACATCAAGAAACGTCTGCCGGAAGTAGAGTCGACTGTACTGTTTCGACTACCCAGTAACATGTTCTGGAATCAGTATGAAATAGTTATGAAACATAGTGTTCACGAAAGGAATGGATGTGAACGTACATGCATACATTATGCCTTATCATAATACACTTAACTAGTAACTATGAAAGCTGATTTTTTGTTTAGATGTGCTAAAGTTGAGTGTTGTGGGATAACGAATTCTGCCATGTTTCTGTTGCATTGCTTAAATCCGTGATGCTCATCATGACAGACCTTTAGTCATTTGGTTGCAGTCGGGTTAAGGGACGGTTAAATACAACAATTTGCGCAACTGGTCAACAGTGCTTTCATTTCATATGCATGAGGTTTTGGTTTTTTTTGTTTTGTTTTGTTGTTGTTGTTGTTGTTGTTGTTTTTGTATGTGTATTTGTATTGTCTCGGGGTTTTTGTTTTGCCTTTTTATTTGTGGGTGTTCTTTGGGTTTGCTTCGTTTTACGTTTTTTTTTCTTTTATTGTATTAGGGGGAGGCGGCACGGACGGGCTGGTCTCTGAAAATCGCATTGTTTTGAGTTGTGTCCCTAATCGCCGAGACACCCTCTTCACTCTCGTTATAAACTCGATATTTTGTCTTTCTGTCGGGTGGCGAGGGCTTTATTTTAAAATCTGGTAATGGTAGATTTACTGTCTAATTTGCGCTTCGTCTTCATCGAATGCCCATATGTAAAGATTCAAGATACTGGTTCAGTAAAAGTACACTTTGTGGACGAACCGTCGTGTTCTGTGTCAGCATTTCGGTTAGAGACACAAATGATGAACACGCTTCCACTGAGTGAGTAGGCTTTCTGCATCATTGCTTGCATTCAGGTTTCACTGGCCGCGATACCAAAACGATTCGGTTACTCGTGTTAGATTTCTGCTTCATTACACGAGTCAGCGGCTCAGAGAATTTCGGCAATAATTCATCATTGGATAGGACACATTGTGTCCACCCATACCGGAAATCGAGCCTAGTCCTTCAGCGCGACGAACAAACGCCGGAACCATTTAGCCACCCAACATCACCGTAACAGGAAGAGAAAGGTTTTAGAACTGATGTAGGTTTAGATATAAGATATGTGAGCGTGCTTTGTCATAAAACATAGCAATCGATAATCTATTTTCGCAGGCACAAAATAAAGTTAATATATACTCTGATGTTCTGATCATATTACTCTGAAACTTTACTAACTTTAAGTTTACTGGAATGTAAACAGCTGTCGATCGTATAAATGTCTAAGAAAGTATACCATTAAACTCTCTCTCTATATATATATCTCTCTCTCACACACACACACACACACAAACAAACACACGTACACACATACATACACATACACACACACTCACACACACGTACACATTCAACACTAAGCCTCTCATTCTCTCTCTCTCTCTCCCTCACACACACACACACACACACACACACACACAGGGGTGGGGGGAGAAGAGAGACGGATCTTCTCGAATTCCAAAAGCAAAGTGGATATTGAAATGCTCGGTTAAGCTGAGCGAGTACAATATCGCAGAAAGACAATTGCTGATGTTTGGCAAAACGTCCGAAGCTGTTTATTTGCCACTCATTTAACATATAAGACCATATTAATGATACAGTAACTGAAGTTAGAATATCAGTAAGGCTGGATCTGAAATTGTCAGGCACACCAAGAGTTGTTCAACTCTTCTATCCTTATAGTATTGTTCATCGATCAGTGAAGGTGTAATGCCGTTCAATATTTCAGGGTGTGCTAACAAGGCTGATCACTGGGATGGATGAAGACGTAGGTGAAGATTGCAACAAGACTCTTAGCAACATGAACTGTTCCAACTCGGATCATCACGAACTCCGACCAGAGGCTGTTGCAGTTCCACTTGTCTTTACTCTTATTTTTATCGTCGGTGTCTTTGGTAACATTCTGCTCCTGTGTTCGTTCATAAAACATAAGACCTTCGGAACCCCTCACAATATATTTGTAATCAACCTTGCAGTTGGGGACCTTGTTATTTTATCAGTGTCACTGCCTTTCAATGCGACATGGTACTACCTTCTGTCGTGGCCGTATGGTGAAGCCATTTGTAAAATCAGTCACTTTGCCGAAACACTTGGCACAGCAATATCTGTGTTGACATTGACAGTTCTTAGCATTGAAAGGTACATCATCATTTCCGGGCGCCATCGGTCTTCAAGGCGACGTTTCTCGCCTGCAGTCATTCTGGCGTTCGTGTGGATGACGTCGCTGTACATCTCCATTCCTGACCTAATTTCTGCTGTTGTGGAATCGTCCCCGTCTCGCAAGCTTAGCTATTGTCTCGCGTACACCACTTCGTGGGGACAAATGTACCCAAAGGTCAATACTGCAGTGAGATTTGTTTTGTTGTTTGTTATTCCACTCGCTGTCATACTTACTTTCTATGTTCTCATATTCTTTAATGTAATCTCAAAAGCAGCCCCAAACCAACCTACGTCATCAACACCGTTAAAGGGAGATAATTTTCAGTTCCCAAATGACGAAAAAGAGGACAAAAAATACCGTAAAAGAAAATCATTTGCCATTACTGTCTTTTGCCTCGTTTTGGTGTTCATCCTCTGTTGGCTACCTCGACATACCTTCCTAATATGGTACCATTTTGATCCTGGCCTTTTCAACGAATTTTGGCATAATTTCAAAATCGTTGGATTCTGTCTTGTGTTTGCCAATTCTGCCATCAACCCTCTGATATTCCTCATACTTGACAGTCGCTATAAAAGATTTGTAAGACGCATTATCACCTGCAAAGGTTCGACATCTCGTATTCTACGTCACGACCGAACCTCCATGGATGAGCAGCAGACAGTTGTGATGGCTGATTTAGGCGGCAATGTGTCGCAGACTGACAATGTGTAGGCACACGTTTCAAAGAGTTTCAGTTGCGTTCTTGCAGAACTCTTACCATTTTGAAGGAATGTTTATATTCGAACAAGGAGACAAATAATTACTCTTGTTTCTGTGCCATTTGTTGTTCGGCTTACGAAACAATGCCCTTTAGATCCGTCATAATGTCGATGGGGTACATGCCAGTTCTGATAGAAACTGAGTGGCAAAAGAAAATATTCACTTATAAATTGGGCTTGACCAAAATATACTTGGCGAAGATCTTTTGTCTATTGTCGAAAAAAGACTTTCTCGGTCATATACACTACCATTGAATAACAAAGTCCTGTTTGTGTCATATGTAACTATCGCGTAGCCAGGCTTCGTTTAAGACTGATGGGTTGCAAAGCTTTTATGTTAAGGTAGTACTGACAGCTTGCCTAATCTTTTTAGAAACAGTCATGTGTATGCCCGGGCTTTTCATTTTGGTAGCTACGCCCCTGTTTCGACGCCATCAAACATTTACTTCCTCTCCCCAACATGTATACATGATTATATCCTCGCCGTCTATTGTTTGGTCGTTTACACAGGTTCACACCGAACGTAAAGTCATATTGTTATTCATCTAGAAAGTAACTTGGTAAGGTTGATTTCATTGCAAAGGCTCTGATCAGTGTTAATGCTGGTTTCACCTATGTAAGCTCATATACGTATGTACACTGTAAATAATTTATTCCAAGTTTTCGGGGGGTGAGGGGTGGGGTTGTCTTGTATTGTTTTTGTTATAGTTTTACGTATGTTCGTGTTGGTTGGTTGTTATTTACATGTCTGTAGGCTTTGTTGGTATTGTTATCATATTTTAGGAGGGAAGTTAGTTTCTGTTTTTGCGGTCATGTGTGTTGGATTGTTGCTTTGTTTTCATTGTAGAGTATTTTTACAGCAATAGATATGATTTAAAAAAGCAACTACAGGTATATCCCCGCTGGACATCCAGAGTATTTTTCTTTAAATAGTCTTCCATCCAAAGTCAATGATGGGTGTCTTTGAAGGATAACAGTGTCCAACGTAGATGCTCGATTTCTGTGAAATCAACAATATAAAAAGGTGCATTTTCTTGAACGTAATCATGTTTGTCCAGTTGGTTGCATGTTTGTGTGAAGCTATGTTTTTGTACAGTATATTACAGGAAACTGATTTGAGCTTGGATGTGCTGATAATTGATTGCCTAAAGATCGTGTGTGATTCCTAAGGGTATTGTTTTCTGTACGCATGATATAAATATAACAGCTGATGGTTTCTTCAGTTAGGCCAGCTAACTGTCAACACTCATAAAAGTTCATGTAAACAGATAACGTGCTTAATGTCTTGTGATGAAGCAGCTGTACTGGCCCTTTTATTGCCTGAAATAAATGTTTCTAAAGATCGGAAATGGTATGTCGTCAACCTATGCATTATGTTAATTCAATATACTCTTCAAAACAAAATAAATGTCCCGAACTTTCAATTTGGATAGGATGTAAGCGTCAAAAACCTCTTCGAAGACAAAAACATTAAGAGAGCACCACCATTTCACTTCATCACACCACTAAACACAACGCATGTTGTGCACGTGCACAACGTAGTAGCAACATCCACGTGCACAATGTGTTATTATTGATTTTGACGGGTTTTAAGGTCGATAAATCACTGTAGACCATTAATTTTGACAATTGTTTTTGCATCACGCAGTTGTTTGTGATTGTTTCCAGAATGTTTGGTTTGCTTGAAAAGTAAACGTGGACACATGCAAATTTCGCGTCATATACCTATCAACTTTCAAGAGCTGTGACAAATAAGTATGGTCATAAGGAAGTGCAAGTAATGATGATTTTTATCATCATGTCAACATTAATTGACCTCGACATATCTCGACAGGGTTTTTCCAATCGTGAATTAAAAGTGAAGTGCCATAATTTTTAAGGGCATACGTGTATATCAAGGGGTAAGTAATCAGATGTCACAGGTTTTGGTTTTATGAATCTGTAAACAAAGACCACAGATGCCTTTTATGTCTGTACCTAATGAGTAACTCAGTGGAAGACATTTGAATAATTTGACATGAATGAAACTGCATTTGAACTTCCATGACAGATTAGATTTTGGCACTATCACGTTTACCTGTGGTTGTGTTGTACATATTTAAGCGCAACCAGCCACCCGGTACATACTTCTCGCCAGGTGAAATCGATAGGGTATGCAGTTATCTCAATATCTGGTTCTGACTTCTTGTTTGCTGTTGTGTTTACAGATGAGATACTAGAGAGATGGTATTGACCGTGTCTACAAAGGTCTCTATGCTAAATGTTAAAATATGTAATGCTTAAACGTGCAGAGTATTGTCAAAGATAGAACTAGATTGACAAGCACTGACTTCCACTTATGTTCTTTTATCCACATGTTGCATTGATTTTCACTTTCCGGAGTTGCGTCTGTTGGCTCTTCTCCAAGAGAGAATAGTGTTTGTTCTGTTTTGTTGTCCTTTTTATTATTAGTGGCTTATGTCATCCTTTAAATAAGTTCACTATAATGACCAGACTTCAAATATGACGTTTAGGCCATTTTTGTCCATTTTGGCCATACAGGTTCATTTCAGAAACATTTCAATAAAACGCTGTACTCTACAAATGTCTCACCATTAGGTTGGCCTACATTAAAGTAATAATGATGTGTGATGCCGCTGATACCCTCAAGACTTCTCTGCCTTGTTTTACTAAAATGTCCTTATTAAATTTGTTTTCCTCACAAACATACAATAATGGTAATTTCTAAATTATTTTGGTTGGTATTACGTGAACATTGTGTTATTGCACAACGCAATCCACAAATTCAGGACAACATCAAAACAAATAATCGCGCGTCATAAAATTATAGAGTGATGGAACTTCGTCATACATCAGAACTACAGAAAACAGTACATCACATATCTGCACATTACATCATAACTCACTCACAGGAGTTCACTACTAATAACAACACACGGTCATAGCACAACAATACCAAACACCACAATTGCGAAGTTATAACATACTCACATACGACTAACAACAGCACACAGCCATAGCATAACATCAAACATCAGAACAGCACACATTCATAGCTCTATACCACGCTCCACAACAGCAAACAGTCATAACGTTATAGTCACAAGATTACACAGTCATAGCTCTATACCATTCATCATAACAGCATACAGTCATAACTTTATGGAACACATCACGACAGCACACAGTCATAGCTTTATGTCACGCATCAAAACAGTATGCATTCACAGCACATCAAAACGTTTCACAACAGCTCAGTCATAGCTTTTCACCTCGCATCAGAACACCACATATGCAAACCAAGCGATCATGCACTACAATACCATACAGTCAAAATGTTTGGCATATCAGTAAGACATCAGTACGTTCCACATGTCAATAGAAAACAAACGAATAACTGAAGTAAATTAAAAACTACTGAATTAAAATTTAAAATTATGCTACCAGCAGTGGCAGCATTAGGTATTTCTTTCACAAAATACGAATCACCTGGTGCAAACTGAGGTCAAGAACACATATCTTTTGTCTGGAAGATGTTCGGCAGCAATGTGAAGTCTCTAGAAACAAATAACACTTGCAGAAACGGTATAAGAGGCCATTGATCGTCTCCCAAGCATCTCAGACAAAGAAAAGCATACATTTTTGCCTCCTTTACTACGCAACATCTTGTTGGTTGACGGCGCAATCAGCAATATTCCATCTGTGTGGCGGCAGTTGTGCCATACTTGAGTCTGCACGAGCAATTCTGGTTATAACTAGCATCGATTTACACAACTGGGACACGATGACATCTACCAAAGGGTTGTAGGGAAAAAGGTCATAGATTTGGGTAGGAAAACAGTCAGGGAAAAAAGTCAGAAATGGTAAACATTGATAATGATTTATTTGTCAGGTCATAATGATATTATCATCAAAAGCACTATATAAGATTTTCTAGAACACGCTTGGGCCTAACTTATAATATCAATGTAATTATTCGAGTAAAATGCACAGATCCAATAGTCCATTAACGACTAAATAACTAACATTTTCTTCCTTTCTTTGATAGGATCCATTTACTTAGAGCATCACACTGAATAATTAACTTGAAAGTGAAATGTACTATAAACAAAGTAAACGGAGAAGAGAACGTTTTTCATAACAGTTGTTACTGAAATAGGCATTTTTCCATGACATTTTTCCTATGATTTTTCCCGATCACCGATCATAGAGGTTGCTTAATTATGAACACAGCTATGTGGTAATGAGACAAATGGGTGTCAACCGCAATTAAATTGCAAGCACCCATTGTGAAAACGTGCATCCATTGTACAGACTGTTTGTCAAAGGAGTGGACAAAGCTGTGCTGGAGACGCTATAATATGATCACTGCACCAGGCTTATGTCTGGTATAAGTGAACCACCCGAGGCGGTGGGGTAGCCTCGTGGTTGAATCGTTCGCTCGTCACGTGGAAGACCCGGGTCCCCACGTGGACACGGTGCGTGAAGCCCAATTCTGGTGTAACCCACTTAGCCAACGAGCTTCCAACGTTTGGTAACTGATGGTCTGTATCACGCACTTTGTGTTCCCCCTCTGACAAGTGTAAATTGGTATTTTACGCATTGTCGAAAGCTTTTTAGAAAATGTTCAACTGTAACAATTGTTACATTTGGAATAACACTTTCTTAGCCAAGTACATTATTCTGATACTTTTGGGGAGTGATTCCCATTCGGAGTTCGAGGCCACACCCTCAGAATGCACCCTCCAGTATCCAACATATCATATTACATCCATGTAAGATATATTACAGTGGAAGCTGACTAAACCAGCACTCATCGGGACTGAAGAAACAATCCACTTTAGACAACGTGCCGGATTGGAGAGCTGATGATAAACGTAAACGCTACAAATGGAACTGATATTTCATATCGGTGTTAACAGCTTACCGGAATGGACAGGTGCCGGTTTGGAGAGCTTCCACTGTATATGAAACTAACAAACAATGAACAAATTTTCACAACATAAGAACTTCAAGTGCGCAGGTGTTGATGCACCTAAAACCATTAACAACACTTATTCACCATTCTTCATACTAGAGTATGTGTTTCAGGATTCGGTAGATCAATTTCAGAATCTTACTTTCTTAATTTCAGGATTTTACTTACCTAAGTGAAAATCTGTTAAGACAAAAAACATTTGCTCTTAGCGTTATTTGACAACGCATGCTTCAGATCTCCTGTCGACGAAACGATCGCCCTAACTGACTGAAACTAGATACAGTGGTCTAGAAACAATGGCGTCTTTTTGTAACACGTTGAAATGTCTGAAACAAATATGAGCCAACTCATTATTTGCTCAAGAAAACAAATCTACAGCATCTCAGGTTACTCGGTTTGGGTTCCTATATAGGTCCAGAAGGCAACGATTTTGAAGCAACAATTCAAATGTGAAAATAAAAATTTAGATAAAATTAAACAAGATTTTAGAAATTTACCCCGATTTAATCAGTCAACACACCCCAAAAATATACATATAATAAATAATAAATATTCATTTGTTAGCATTTCCTTCTAAAACCCTTCACAAATTTCAAAACGGAATTTACTGATAAAAGCATGGAGTGGATTATGTATTGTCCCTTTTGTGAAAGCATCGTCACAGCCTGATATGTAGAAATAGTCATGATAAGCAAGCGTAGGTCATGTCTTGATAAAATCTACTGACTACCATGAAATCATAGCTACTATCATAAGTGGCTTGTCTATATAACACCAACATCTTATCATCTGGCCCCGTAAAGATCCGGCTTAAAATTGATCTACATGTATAGTAATCCACGCTTGTCGTAAGAGATGGGATCGGATGGTATGGTTCGCTGACATGGTTGACACATGAGATTGTATCCTACCTGTGTAAATGGATGCTCGTTCTGTTGATCACCGGGCCGTCTGATCCAGACTCGATTATTTACAGACCACCGCCACATAGCTGCAATATTGCTGAATGCGGCTTAAAACTAAATTCACTCTGGTGCCTCACTTAACATCATTTCAGAAAGTCAGGTGTATAATCATAATGATGGAGGGGGTGGTACCCAAGGTTAAAGTGTTCCCTGGTCACACCGAACATCCCAGTTCGATTCCCCGCATGGATACACTATGTGAAGCCCCGTGACTGATTTCCCCTTCCGTGATATTGTCGGACTATTGCTAAACCTATTCCTAAACCTAAACCCACTCCCTCGTGGTGGAATTCGGGCAGGATCAGAACAGGCTCCCACCAACCTATACGCTCGTAGGAGGATCAACTGAATCTGATGGCGACTAACTCGCCGGCTCAGTTGGTTGTATCGTTACATCCTGGCATTGTGGATCATTGCTCACAACATAGATCGTAAGGTTTCTGGTCCAGGATATCCAAATGCCAATGTCATCATAAAGTTTGAAGCCACAGAAACTCAGAGGAGTCAAGCTGCCAAACACGGTCACCCATCCATGAGCTCTCCGCGCCCAATGTTGTTTGACTTTACCTGACACACGACCACACACCACCACGTGTTACTACTTTGGGGGCAGTAGGGTAAAAAGGGGACTTTGTTTCATGAAAAGCCTTCATGCCTTCAAGTAATCAAGAGTTTGATTTAGAACATTGTCTGTTGCCCTTTGTTTGATTGGACTTTTTTTTCATTTTCTCCACATTTACGTTTAGTAAATGATTTTCCCGAGAAATGGAATTTTAAGAAAACCCCTTGCAAGTTTTCTCTATCCTCGATAATTAAGTTGGTTTGAAACAAGTTTCACCTATTGTTTAATTCATATATTGATGTTCTACAGGCTTTGTACTTTGATATGTTAGAGAAGCAGTATGCAAAGAACAGTTCGAGTCGAGAGTGACTGAGATGGTGTATTTAGGAGATAAACATCACGTGTTGACCAACTTCAGGGTGTTATTGAGTATTTGAAGCCCGAGGAATACATTTGGAACCGACGGCGTCATCCGGAGGTTTAATATGAAATATTCCCGGGCTTCAAATACTCAATAGCACCCGGAAATTGGCCAACACATGATGTTTATCGACATTGCAAACAAAAAGGTAAACCAAAGGGTTTTACTGTCTGCACTCCTTTACATCGAGTATGGGTACAGCGGTGAAGTGTCATAAGCTGGTCGTTTCATCTGATTCCCATTGTAGCATCTGGAGCTGCACATTTGTGACGTCATTCTGACGTTACGTCACAATGTGATTTGAATGACGTCACCACTGTGAATGACGCAACAAAACAATTGTTTGCGATGTTTCTACGTGTCAATACGCAACCATGATCTTTGAAAGCGTGTGATCTTAGAACGGGTGTGATATTTCGCAGTGTAACGATCTTGAACTGTTATATGTTTGAAGATGCGGAGAAACTTTGTTACGGTATACAATGGCAAGCGTGCGCCGCATTGAAGCTTAGCCATGCATTTGAAATTGCATGATCAATTTCACGCCGTTTGGAAGGATCGTGTTAGGTTATTAAGTGGGCGGTGTGGGTTGGAGGTAAAACTGCCACGGTATCATTAAGATTCAGGTTGCAGAGAAAAGTTCAGCATGATCAGATCGCTTACCTTACTTTGGATGAACGGATGGATGAATGAGGGTTTAAGTGAGTATAAATTTGTATAAATTCTAATTCTATTCACTTAATGACATTAATTTGATACCAAAAAGACTTGTTGGTCACGCAAGTTTGGATTGTGCCGTTACAGGAATTCTAATTAATAAGAGTTTGAAGGCGTTGTCCAATCAGGTGAATCTCTGAGTGTCTCTTTCATGCAATGTGTACAGTGAAGTTCTCCAGTTATGGGAAGCGGGTGAGTTTATTGTTTTAGCAATAGTCCAGCAATGTCATGGCGGGGCACACCATATATCACTTGGTGTCAGTGAGTTTCCCATTTGCGTAGATAGATGCTCATGCTGTTGATCACTGCACTCTCTGGCTCAGACTCGATTATTTACAACCTGCCGCCATATAGTTGGGAATATTGCTGAGAATATTGCTTACTCACTCACTCACTCACTCACTCATTACTATGCTGTTTCGCAGTGCCCTTTACCCAGAAACCTAGTACGATCGTGTGTTTGAATCCCATACTCCGGTTCCTCAGCACCACACCAATGGGTTACATCAAACTGATAAATGTTTAAGACCTGCATCACTTGCCTCCCACATCAAGAAGATTTGTGACATGTCTGTAGTAATATTCAAAATGGCGTTAAGCGCAGCTCAGGACTGAGAGGCTTCTTTAACTCCATGTGAGTGTGATCGATCTGAACATGAACCGCCTTCAGACCTTGGTTATTATGATTGAATATCTTTGCTTCTTCTGTTAATGCTGCTGATGGGCGACTCTATTTATTATTGTTTGTTTGTCAATAGTTAATTTTTCAAAACGTTTATCGTGTTGTGTAACCTGGCTACAGCTGATTGTAGGCATATTGGTTGGTGGTGAGGCATTGTTATAAAAGACATATCTTCCTGTGGCTGTATCCAGAACTTAACACCATTCGTCTGTCACTGACAAAAACCAGTTATTCGTTGCAGCAACTGCTTGTGCCCATTAAACTGAAATGACATCGACAACCACTGGCGCTTTGTCCCTATCGACGTCATAACTGCTTTGCAGCACTGTCCATACCCCTGGCAAAAGACTCAACTCAGTTTATCATTATCATTGAAAAATACACCGAATCTGTCTTTTTGTAAAGATTCGCTTTACACGGAAGCTCCACTATTCATTAATTAACAGTCTTTGCCACAGACAGAGCACGTTTTGCATTGTAACATCAGTTTGGACTTCTCAATGACGCCATAAAACTCTCTAGTTTGTAAACCATTGGTGGAAAGAAACGCTTGTTGTCAGTGATCATCCAGTTTCTAACGATCCTATTTATGTTGTGGAATATGCGAGTGGAGTGTTATGTTTCCGTACTCGGGGGCGCTCAAGGAACATTATTTGTCAGTTTCTATTAATTTCATCATGAACATGACTTTCTCATTTTGGTCACTGAGCGCATGTAGTCGTTCACCTCGTGTTGAAGCAGGGACAACGTTGGTGGTTTCATCATCAGGACTGAATCATGTTTAGCAGGACGCCACTACACGTTTACCTTATGTGACCTCTTCATAACAATAATAAAATCAGTCGCATGCCGAGATTAAAAAGTATTTAAGATTTATTTTTCTTTGCTTGATGTGGACATTTCCAGTTTGTCAATAGTGATTTTGATATTGATGGAACGCACACTCAGTATTATTAATTGATAATTTGTGGCTGATGGGAAAAAACTTACAATCTGTGCTGTTTTCACATCTAATGGTACGTCTCTCTCATTCATTTTGTGGTTCCGCAATCCATGCTTCAAGTAAACCAGAATTCTGATTTCAGGTGTGAACCTGTAAACAGTTTTGATAAACCGTGCCACGTACGGATGTCAATATTTGCTGTTGACTTCTGTTGATCATAACATATTTAATGCAACACCATTAGTGGGTAGAAATTACATGCACACCAGCATATGACTAGAGCATTGCTAAAGATGCTTAATGTATTACTCACAGTCACCCCTTTGCAGCCCGGTTCGCACAGTTGCGAGAAGCCGCAATATTAACTGTCCAAAGAGGGAAATTATGTTTCTGCGTTTCACAACACCACCAGAGTGGTCAGCGTCGCATTACTTCGGGTTTCTCTCCCACATTACGCATACATGTTGTGGTATGACTGAAATCTATAAGCCGGTGTTAGTCCTAACCTTTACACACTCACCTGTTCTCGAGCAATAAGTGCTCGTCGATTCTGTTGCATAGGAGCCACCTACACTTTTATGTCATACTCATGAAATTAGAATAGTGCAAACATAGTGGAACCTCACACTGATCAACACAGACTTTGTTTGCATTGTTAGTGAAAAATGTGAAATAATGCGTATAAATCACCTATACATTTACTCATATTGTACGTTCGAATTCATCATATTAATCATTGAAGTTATGATATGTAATTTTACAACATACATTTAAGTGATGCCTATGTTTCTTAAAAATACATGATTATATATACGCGTCCAAAGAGCATCAATTATTAAAGGGTTCTACGCTCTGTATTATCACCTGCGCCCATAGCTTTGATGTTGTGTTGCTATACACGGACTTCATACGATATAGCAGGTGTTTTCATATATCACTCAGCTTGTTCTTTCAAATTAAAACATATACATTGGCAGACCATTCACATTTCAAACAATGATTTCTTTGATGTGTGTTTTCCTGCATAAAATTGAAAATAACCTGTCATGAATCTGATCGCATATTTTCATTAACACAGATTGAAAGTCACCTAAATGGAATAACACTTAAAGCCATCAACTACAGAGGGACACTGGTGTTTATGCTCAGTCATCAATATACTATACCGCAAAAGGAAGCTAAAAGTATTTAACTAGAGAAAGTTAAAAGAAATAGTTTCCTTAATCTTTTTCCTCGTTCGTCCTTTATAAAATACCCTAGGAAGACAAGCTGAATGACGTATTCTCGCCCTCTCGTTTTTATTAACTTAGGTTGTCATCTATATCGAAAAAATAAGTGAACGTGTTAGGGAACTTCTGTGTGTTAATGGAAATTGACCCAATGTTATGCTGTTGGGTGTTGGTTAGAATTCGTCCACCACAACCCTTCTTCCTCTCAAGAAGCGATTTATAGGATCGCCTCATCATTTCTCCTCAGCTTTATTTATGTCGACAATTGCAGCAATTTAACTGATGCTCCTTTTCATCACTGGATTTCGAGTCGTAAGAGGCGACTAAACGATCTCGCTTACTGATGCTTCTCATTGCATAGATCGACATTTAATATCTCATTGGATTTTCTGTTCCAAACCCATTTACGTAGCAACAGATGTCATTTAGCTGGGTCAGTGCTGAATGTACAGCTAGACAACAAAGGGTTCAGTGAATTCGAAAAGAAAATGACTGATTTAAAATGAGATACTTTCTCTTATTCCCATCCTCGTTAATCTCCAGGACATACGTTCCGATAAATCTCCACAAGTACCCTGGATGTAACCCTGGCCCAGTAATTGTATTACTTCAATTTGCTGGCTTTTTATCCAATCAGGTGTCTACGCTAAGAAGGTTTGATTATTAATGAACGACACGTGTGTATAAATGTACTGAAAGCTTCACTTTCGGGGGTGGGGTTATGATGTATAATTATTAATCACGCTCACAGTTTTACGAGACTACGTCATCTTGAAAACCACTGTGATGAATCTATATGGGTCAAATTGTTTATCCCACAAAAGCCGCTAGTGTTATGTGTCACTTACAGACCACAAGATCAAGGTTTAGAATTCTGGAGTCGCCTTGATAGTAGTATTGAGAATGTATTAGATATCGCGGGTAAAGCTGCCATTGTTGCCGATCTTAATGCAAACATTTTGCCAAATAACACGTATCTACATGATCTAATTAGCTGGAAACATCTGAAAAATCCCATCATCATATCTGAAGATGTTGATGTTTTACACTGTGGTGTTATAGATTTCTGTCATAGTGTTAGTGATCACAAATGTACATATATCGCCATTGATGCCCATGCAAATACCAAGTTAGCCTATAAAAGAAACGCATTATGTTATGAAAGAGGTGACAATGAGAAATGCAGCGTGATCACGTGACCAGCAGTGTTGACAGCTGGGTGTGTTGTGTCCGAGATAAAATTGGTACAAGTCAAGAAATAGGGAACATACTGCCACATATTTGGCGCTAGGACGTGCCAGATATATGAGTGAGTACCATGGGAGTTTTAACTGATGTTTGGAGGGCCACCATTGGTTTGATTGAAAAAACGTGGCTGGAAGACCCCCGTTATTACGCTAACGCCGGGTATCAAGACGGGTGCAAGAGTGTTTGTGTACTTGTGTATGCTTGTTGTCTTGTCGGGTGACGTTGAAAGCAATCCTGGACCCAGAACTTGTGGTCGGAACTATAATAGTGACTCCAGTAAGAACGGAGCACAAACAAGATTGTCAACAAAAAACGTGGCGGGCGAATGGCACAGTCCGACCTGACTAATATGGCTGCCATTGCAAAGACGTTGAAAACAATTCAGGATGAGATATCAGCTATGAACTCAAAGTTTGACAGATCTTCTAAAGACTTTGGAGATAAATTAGCTGACCTAAAGGCAGAAAATAAGGACTTGAAACAGAAACTGTTTTATTTAGAAATTAAAACTGACATCGAGGAACAGTCACGTAGATCAAATATGATATTTCAGATCGTGGGAGGATAGTGAAGCCAAAGTGAGAAACTTCCTTCGCGATACCCTTAAGCTAGAAAACGCTGATACTGTACCGATAGAGCGGGCACATCAACTAAAAGCCAAAACAGCAAATCGTCCTGTCATTGTAAAGTTTGCCTCTTACAAGGATAAAAGTAACATCCTTAAAGCTGGAAAATCGCTCCTGAAAGGTGATACAAATTTTCGCATCTCAGAAGATTTCATGGAGAGGGTGAGATGGCTTAGATCACAACTCTTCCCTTTCATGGACCATGCACGAAGTGAGGGTTGTTGCCTTCTTGAGCTATGACAAGCTTGTTATCAACGGCAGCGTCTATAATTTTGATGAACTTAAACACGATCTAAAGCAGATCGGTCAGCGCCGTAACTGGATTCAGAGACCCTTATCTACACAACGTAAGGACAAGGCCGACAATCCGACGGGCGGTAACTCCTACAGCGTGACGTCAGTGACGTCCAGTCCAGGGCGACCGGATACTGCATAGGAGCATGGCCGTGGCCCCAGTGATACTCGTACTTGTAATGACCCGTCCCTTGACTCACCTGATGAAACTGTTTGCATCTGTACTTGGAACGTAAATGGGTTGCGATCAGCTTTAATCTTTCAAGATTGTGTATCCTTTGTTAACCTGTTTGAGGTAATAGGCTTTACAGAAACTATGTATAATGATACACAAGCTTTACTTTACACTACATTGCATAATTATTGCTGCTTTACAAGCGTGGCAGATACTCCGGAGGTGTCGCTGTTTGTATTAGAGATCGGATAAAGATGTATTTTCCAGAATTAAACATACATGGGACAACTGTATTGTCCTTCAATTAGTTAATTTTCCCTATCCCGTCTTCTATATATGTATAAACGTACACCCGGCTGGGGCGACGGAGTACCATGGTCTAGACGACAGTGGGATCAACTTGCTGGAGAACAAGCTTCACCAACTGAAAACAGAATTTGGTGTGAATGCTACTTTCATTATATGTGGAGACTTTAATGCGAGAACAGTAGCTGACGATGATTTCATTTTTGACGATAATGCTAATTACATACCTGTAGATAATGACTTGTATACTGAAGACCCCTACGTAAAACCGAGACTTTCCCGTGACACAGTTGTGAATAAGCATGGTCTTGAGATGCTCACTCTTTGTAAAACAATGAACATGCATATCGTCAGTGGACGTACCACCAGTGATATCCATGCTAACTGGACATTTACTTCTAACACTGTCATCAGTACTTGCTTATGTCCTAATATGGAGGATATGTCAGTCCTCACAAGGACAGAATCAGATCACCTACCACTTGTATGTACCTTTACTAATATTTTCCCTACACAGCAATGTACAAACGTCCATAATGACATACCGATGGTACTAGTACCTCGCTTTAGAATGAATGATACTAGCTATGAACACCTACGGGCGGTGGTCTACAATATTATAGATACATGCATGGAGGAATTTGTTTCATCCCTAGACACTGATGTTAATGTCGCTGTTTCCAAATTAACAAATATTTTCCAACTACTCTGCTCCAATATGCGCTATAATGCAAACAATTTTAAGGAAAAAAGTAGTAACCAACCACCATGGTTTGACAATGAGTGCAACTTTCTGAAATCAGAGAAATATAAATATCTCACTAAACTTAGAAAGTATCATTGCAAATTATTTGCAATCTAAAGCAAACTTTAAACGTTACTGCAAGTTGAGGAAAGCCCAATACGATAAAATGCTTGCAGATGAGATCTCAAATGCCGCCTCTCAAAGTGATTGCAGACTCTTCTGGAGAACAGTGAAACGTCGATTGTTATCAGATAAAGGAACGAGTAACATCACATCAGACGCATGGTTCTCCTACTTTTCCGATCTACTGAATCCAAACAAAAAAAACAAAATAACTGGTTCGATGATGCAGCGTATAGTTTTGTTGATAACCACACTTGTGAACTTTGTGAATCCTGTGATAATTTCCCAATATATCTTACTAATGACATACTGAATAGTGTAATCACAGAAAAGGAGTTACTCAACAGAAATCGGGATTTAAAACCAGGTAAAGCCCCTGGTGATGATGGTATACCACCTGAATTTTTAAAGCTGAGTACTTCATATTTCTTACCTTTTCTACTCTTATTGTTCAATAAAGTCTTGGATAGTGGCGTATTTCCAGATAGCTGGAATACTGGTATGATAATCCCGCTATTTAAATCAGGGCCAAGAAATAACCCAAACAACTACAGAGGCATATCTCTCTTGAACTGCTGTGGGAAAGTTTTTACATCAATCATAGAAAAACGTTTAAGAGTTTGTTTAGATATTAATGGACTAATTGCTGAATCTCAAGCGGGGTTTCGCCCAGAGTATTCCACTGCAGACCAAATATTTACTTTACAGGCCTTATGTACTAAATATCTGAGTAAGCACAAAGATAGATTTTATTGTGCATTTATAGATTTTAAAAGGGCCTTTGACCTCGTTGACAGAAGAAAATTGTTATATCTCCTTGTAAAAAATGAATGTCATGGTAAAATCTATAATGTCTTAAGAAACATGTATTCTTCCGTTAAAGCAGCGGTCAAAGTCGGTAATCATAAGACACCATCGTTCAGTACATCAGCTGGAGTTAAACAAGGTTGTATTCTAAGTCCTGTATTATTTATATTATTCTTTATCAATGAACTTGTGCACAAAATGTATGAAGCCTGCAATTATGGTATATTTGTTAACCAGAGTATTGACGACCTAATGGTATTGTTATTTGCAGATGACGTTGTTATATTCTCTTTCTCCACTGTTGGTCTGCAAAGGCAATTAGATGTTTTATTTGAGTATTGTTCGAAATGGAGACTAAGTGTAAACATAAACAAATCAAAAATCATTGTCTTCAGAAATGGAGGTATACTTTCCAAGCATGAAAAATGGACTTATAATAATATAAATCTTGAAACTGTGACTTATGACAAGTACCTGGGTATTGTGTTTTCCTCAAGACTGATATGGACAAATGCATGTGAAACTTTGGCAATGCAAGGACGGAAAGCAATGGAACCAGTGTTATCATTGTTAACTAGCAACGAACATACTGATTTTCAAACTGCCTGCAAAATATTTGATTCCAAAATATCTCCTATTCTCACATATGGGTCAGAAATCTGGGGTGTAAAATACCACGAAGTTATAGAAAAAGTGCAAACAAGCTTCTTCAAAAGATTTCTAGGAGTGGGCAAATATGCAGCAAACAAAGCTATTCTTGGAGAAACCGGACGATACTGTTTATTCATAACAACACAGATAAAAGTCATAAAATATTGGATTAAGTTATTAAGAATGAATGTTTCACGTTACCCTTTACATTGTTATGAAATGCTTAAATTACATGACGAACATGGTAAAATTAACTGGGTTTCTCATGTTCTTAAGATGTTGTTCACCAGTGGTTTTAGCTATGCATGGATTATGCAAGATGTTGGGGATGCCACTGTTTTTATATCAATATTTAAAAGACGCCTGATTGATATGTACATCCAGTCCTGGCAGCAGAATATTGAATCATCATCATATTTATCACACTATTCTAGTATTAAGAATCTATTCCAATGTGAAACTATATACATAAACTTGAAAATAGAAATTTAATTAGATCTATGTGTAAATTTGGTATATCTCTCCACGACTTCATTGTTAACCAACAACGTAAAAAGAAAGGCTGTGATAAATCCGACACAGAATCGAATTGCTTGCACTGTGATATGAACGTTGTGGAAAACGAATACCACGTTTTCTTTATCTGTGATAGGTATGTTCTGCTCCGTAATGAATACTTTTTGTCCATCAAAAAATATTGCAAAGCTACATTAACATTGCAACAAATATTCAACACACCTGATGTAGATGTATTACGTCTAACAGCTATATATATATGTTAAAAATATTTAACTTAAGATGTTCTTAATGCAACGTTGGTCACGTGAACATAACTGTATACCTTATGATACAATTGTACTATGGGCCATGAGGCCTGAAATACGGAATAAAGTCGATGATGACGTTGATGATGACAATGAGAAACCAAGTGCTATGATTAATGACACGAATTGGTATTGTTACGGTTAAGAATTTACCGTGACAAACGATGTAAGAAATCCCCTTGTGAACCAGCAAAACAGGACAAAGACAAGTCATACACGTTCAAGTTGTATTATTATGCAACGAGAGCAATTTATACAAAGTCACAAGTAAATTTCACAATGCTGATTACAAATACAATTCAAGAGAGACAAAATCTAAGTCAATGGGTGACATAAATACAATATATCAAACTCTACAGTACGAGAGGTAATCAAATATGCAGAATGTCAACACAGCAATAGGTGTGACAGCAGATAATGCAGGTGAGGCTTTGACGGGTTTTCAAGCGTTGGCAGTGATGTAACTCCAGGAAATGTGAATGAATGTCACCCTCAACACGGCAACAAGCCTTTTTATATATACTAAGTAACTTCCCGAAAGTTCGGGCACTTAAGAAAACATCGTCAAGACTGTAGAATGTCCTCGAATAAGTCTCCCAGAAAAGTAAACACGTAGAAAACTAGGAGCAGATAAATTCCGGAAAACCAGAATCCTAAAAGTGTAGACCATCTATGAAAACAAAATGTAACCCATCATAATTGTTATTCAAAACACTAAATGTTGTGACCCAATAATATTATTACTTAATTAATAACAAAAATATACAGAAAATACATACTCGTAACAGTATAACATACTTAGAAGTTGCAGGAATGTTAATGAAGTCAGAGCAGAATTTTATGAGCATCTCAACCGTTTTATATCAGGGCGTATTCCATCTAAAACAGTCACCATTCGACCACCTGATAAACCTTGATTCACTTCAGAACTTCGGAGGGAATGTAGAAAAAGAAATAGAATGAGAAAAAAGGTACCTTAAGGCTAACCGTCCAGTAGATATTTTGGCTTAAGGTAATAAAGAAGGTAAATAATATTAAATGTTATTCAGAAGATTCTTCTTCTATCAGTCTCACAATTGAATTTTTACTTGATTTGTATTCCAATGACAACAGTTCTTATTGGAAATAACTTCGGGTCTTCATTAAAGATTCAGGATCAGTCACTTGTATTCCGTCCTTGAGACAATATGATGCAGATGAAAATCCAACATTATTCACTGAAAGCAGAGAAATTTAATCAATAGTTTCAGTCTACAGAGAGTATTGATGAAGAAAACACAGATATTCCACTCTTTGCCAAATACACTGATTCTACTTTGGATCGTATAACAATTGTTGTAAATGAAGTGTCCCATATAATCAAATGTTGACATCTCAAAAAAAGCTTCTGGACCTGACAGAATTAGTCATAAATGTCTTTAAAATGTAGCACATTCAATAAGTGTCCCATTATACATGTTATGTAATCAGTCATTAAACAGTAGTATATATCCAAGTATGTGGAAAGAAGCAAATATAACGCCCTTATTAAAAAAGGGTGACCATTCAATGTCTTCTAATTATAGACCTATATCCTTGATCAGTTGTGTGGGCAAGGTATTTGAGAAAGTGATGTTTAAACATCTGTACAACTATTTTCCTTCACATCAATTAGTATAATTACCAGTCAGGATTTCAATGTGGTCATTCAACTGGAATCATATGACCAAATCTGTAAGACTTTGGACAATAAAAAACACTATTGTATGGTTTTCTGTGATGTCTCTAAAGCGTTTGACCATCTGTGCCATAAGGGTTTATTGCTGAAACCAGAAAAATAAGGAATTCACGAGTCATTGTTAAATTGGCTTGCTGATTACATAAATAATCTTTCAAAAGCGTCTTTGTAAATGGAGCTCTATCCAAGCCAAGGTATTTACAAGCTGGTGTCTGTCAAGGGTCATTCCTCAGTCCTTTTTTATTCCTCGTTTATGTCAACAAAATCGCTGACGATTTAGATTGCTTGACACGATTATTTGCTGATGATTTTCCCCTAGGTTTATCTTCTTATGATCGTCTTTTCATTGAAAGTGAATTGAATTCAAATTTGGAAAGTTTGCACTGCAAAGCAGTGGCTTACAACATATAATCCTGATAAAACTGAGGCAGTCATTTTCTCCTTACATAAGAATGGTGATGCACTTGATCACTTCAATGGGGTTCATGTCAAAATAGTTAATAATCATAAACATTTGGGATTAACATTTTCAAAAGATTGTATATGGACTGGCCACATTGATACTATTGTAAAAGCAACTTCAAGATGATGTCTTCTCTACGTAAACTCAAACTTTTATTACCGTGCTCTGTATTGAATAGAATTTATGTAATGTTCACAAAACCCCATTTCGAATATGCGTGTGAAGTATGGGATGAATGTGCTCAGTATCAAGCAAATAATTTAGAACAACTGCAATTAGAAGCAGCAAGAATTGTAACAGGGTTACCCACATATACTCATCATGAACATCTGTACTATGAAACAGGTTGAGATCTTTAGCTGAACATAGGAGAAAGCGGAAACTTTGTCTTTTTTACAAAATACAGAATAATATGGCACCATCCTACCTTAATGATCTTGTTCCTGGGAAGGTAGCATCTAAAAGTAACTGTAAACTTCATAATTCTGATGACGTCTCACTTTATATCCCATGATTAAATTTTTGCATAATTTGTAATTTCCGTTCACAATTGGAATGTGGAATAAACTTACAGTTGAAGTGAGAAAAGGTCTAAGTATATTGATGTAACACATAAAACTGCCCCTAAATACTTTGACTTTGGACCGAGGATCACTAAAATTATCCTTACAAAACTATGTTACATGTGTAGTCAAGTCTGATCTCTCCGTGCTGGTATAAGAGATAACCCAAGTTGTACTTGTGGAAATGTTTTTGCAAATTCTTATCATTACCTATTTGAATGTTAATTATATACTCAAAAGAGAACTACCATGAGGACTAATTTACACAGCACTACCAAAGTGAATATAAAGTAACTCTAAGTTACTATGACATGGCAATGCAGATCTGGCTGTTCATATAAATTAAAACATATCTAAAATTGTTCAAACATATATTTGTCAAAAAGAGTTTCCTAATCATTGGAACTGTTCCATTCTTTACCATGTTCGGTTCTTGTCTGCCCAAGTAGTATAGACAATGAGGGTACGGGACTATTCTTCCCTCACCCATATTAATTTATAAACTCCATAAAACGATTACTTTCATCTCCCCTGTAAAACCATGATATGAAAAGACTGTTTTGCAGGGGAGATGAAAGAAGTCGTGTTATGTGGTTTATAAATGAAGATGAGTGAGGAAAGAATAGTCCCGTACCCCCATTGTCTATACTACATGACTACTTTCATCTCCCCTGTAGTCTTCTCATTGAGGTTGGGGTTCTGGCTCACCCCATATGTTGTAAAAACTAGTGAGATGAAGACTGTGGAGTATTTATATAAGACAGGGAACTTTTTCATCATTTATTAATTCATCTAAAGTATCTTTATATTTATCTTCACTTTTTTCTACAATCGCAGTTTTGAATTTAACACCAAGTGAAGTATAAAGACTACCAAGATATAGAGAACTAACATCAACCACCCCTGAATATTTTGACCTTCTAACAAGAAGTCTGTGAATTTTATTCTGATCAGGTTCTTTACCATTTTCCATTAATGGATGATAACCAGATATTTTTCCATTTATTATAATTGGTTTAGTTTTATCATATAATTTCACCCAATCAACAAATTGAGAAGAATTAGTATAGGTAATTCATGTATTTTAATTCGGAGAATAGGATTATGTTATGTACCATTTTTCACAGTTGTTGGAATTTGTGTGAAAGTTGGAGATTACAAAACTTCAATTCCATTCCCTGACATATATTTTTTTGCAAATTCTTTTTCAACTGCTTGAGAATGATATGAAATAGCTTTAAATAATGAAGACTCCCAGGGGCTTTCATCTGAATCTGGAATTGTATATGTTTTTGTTATTGAAATAGTTAACCTGTAAGGTCTGTCTGCTTTCGGCATACTTCTATTTGCTTGAATTTCATCTGTGAATCTAAGTCTAAATAGTTGCTTTTTTAAATATTTTTTTACATAACTTGCTTCATGTTTTGTTGTTATTGCTTTATCCCAAATGAATGTTAGCAAATCAGGAAAAGTTGTATTTACGATTGCTTTTTCATAAATGGTAACAAAATCTTCCACGTGGGTTGTCATTGTATACTAATTGAAACATAAAAGTTTAAATGTGAGAAGTCATATTGCTTATACTACGCATTGTAAAGGCAAGAAATATTAAGAAAGAGTAAAAGCGGGTCCGTTTTGTAACCATCATCCTCCAATGATCTTAGAAAGATTTGTTTGTGCATTTCTCTCAAGGCGGACTGGGTGGGTGCCTCCTCTTGCCATGAGAGTGCCCCACTCAGGCCCTTTTCAGAGACCCAACTGATGTGATCGTGTACCTTGCCTCAAAATGATAAACAAGGACCGTCTGTCCCTTGCGTCATGAGATTGGACAAGGACGTCAAACTGAGACCCCGCGGGATATGAACTCAAAATGCACAGCTGCGCAACTGTACATGATAAGCCCACACCATAACCGATTGAGCCACTCAGGATCGAGAGCAATAATCTTGGTTTATTGGGTCTATCATGATATTAACACAGTGATCACATGATAGCTCTATGGCAGTGTCGGTCAACAATGCATATCACTTCCTTGATGTACATTCAGCCAATTGTTTCACATATAATATTAACGCTGTAACATGATTACAGTGAACATGAGGAAACATGAGTTACTAGATTTATTAGGTTTAAAGTATCAACGAAAGTCACCTACTGTGAAAGAGCTTATAAAGCAAGCTCGTGAACGAGGAATGTGAGGGTACCTCTGATCAAGGATAAGTGCATCGTTGCATATCAGTGCTCGCCATACTTCTTCCCCAATGTGACAAGGAGTAACTTACCATGACAGAAAGTGTGTGTCTAAATTGGAAACATTCAAGCACAATGTTTGCTTTACTACTTTGACAGTTCATATCATGGCATCCACTTGCAGGTTGTTTGGATCTAACATAAGACCTCTTTGATTTCATTACGAATTATGGCTTATTACTAAAACAAGAAGCATGCATACAAGCACTATACTAAACACTGTAATGCTTTTATAGCGCTTTGAAGTACTGTGGAAAAGTGGAATGAACAAGTCCTCAAGACCTGTGTCGGTAATGGCAAATTGAAACAAGCAAATGAGTTAGTAAACTAACCCAACCAATCCAAATCATGCATCTTGCCTTATCTATGTGTTATTTGACGTCTGTCTTCAACCACAAAAGTTTTACCAACCGAATTGTACATGACAGCTGACAAGAACATCTTAAGTGAAACTTACATTTTAAATTGTGAATATGCTTAAAGACGTTGATATTTTCTGTTTGTCAATTATCGAGCGACAGGCCATCTCTTTAGTGTTAGCGGTGAACAAGTCGACCACTGGTATGGATAACTTCATGGGCAGTGGTGTTACTAACAGAACTGAATTTATACATCATACTAGATCTCTGTCAAACTATGAAACATAGAGTTAGGGCTTAGCAAACATTGTCCATTTGACATATTTCATTTTTGGGAATCCCTGGGTAAGTCATCATATCATTTCACAAGCGTATTATCTCATGTTGCACAATTGTACATAGTTTCTGTTGACTGAAAGGGCACTGGAGGCTGTTTTGTTACTATAGTTTAACACGTATCTGAACGTACTCACGGCAGACTGAGTGAGTGTGGTTTTCCCCGCTTTTAGCAATATTCCACCAATCATAAAACAGTGTAATCTTAGGAGTTAGTGCTTTAAAGCATTGTGTATTTGACATATCTAGTTTTCTGGAATGCCTGGGTAAGGCATTCATATCATTTCACAATATTATCTCATGATGTACAGTTTTACATGGTTTCTGTTGATTGAAAGGGAACTGGAGGCTTGCTTTCTAAATTTAACACTTCTTTGAGTGAACGTACTCACACCAGATTGAATCACAGTGGGCAACGCCATGTACACCTGGAAATATCGTTGGCATACACTGACAGTTTGTCCAATCAGTAGCCAACTACATTAATGAACAACGCCACAATTAGCAACATTGCCTTAAGTCTGCATCATTGATAAATAAGCAACATCGCCAGAAGCATCAATGTATCCACTAGAAACATCGTTAGCAGTTACGACGTGTACAATCAGCAACGTCTTCTGCAATCAACAGCGTCGTCTAATTACGTTTGTGGGTCCATCGTGTCTGCATCCGGAAGCTGTGATATAATATGGAAGACATATACACATACATTTTGCATTGATATCGTTGGAACAGTAAAAATAGTTACTTTACTTTTCAGAAACTGAATAATGATGCAGTGAGCTACATGATGAAGATATTTAGTACTCATGTAATGCAGGGGGATATGGCCTAATCTCATGTTAAGTCCATCCGTCGAGAAGTATAATACTTTGTGGATAACAAATTCTCCATTTCTATGATTCGACGTTTTTATACCGTTTTCAAGCAAGAGAAATACAGCACAGAACCAGTTTTTTTATACACATAACAGGGATTAAGTACGACAACATAAGTGAATGCATCAAAGGGCTTAACAATAACAGCAATGGGATAGGTAATAATACAATAACAATGTGAGGAGACCAATGTTGAGGAGGCAGAACAAGGTATACACATCAGATGGAGTAGGTAATACTGCAATAACACACACGGAAGCCAAAGTAGAACAAGGTATGCATAGCAGATGGATTAGGTAATAATGCAATAACAATTAAGAAGAAGCCGGAGTAGAACAAGGTATACACAGCAGATGGAGTAGGTAATAATGCAATAACAATTGAGAGGAAGCCGGAGTAGAACAAGGTATACACAGCAGATGGGGTGGGCAGTAATACAACGATAATAGGAGGAAGCCAGGAGTAATAGGAGCATAGCATGTAGGGTGAAGCCAAGGTATGCATAGCAGATGGGATTAATTGGCAATGATGGCTGGAGTACTCTGTTCTGTTGTTTTTGTTAGTTCATTGTAGGTGGATGGAATGAGGTAACCTTGGTCTCGGTTGATGGCAGGCTTGTGTCGGCGGATTTGGACTGCTTCTGTCAGTTTTCTTTTGGTAAAGTCTTGGAGGGTTTAATGTCATAGAAATAAAGAAGTTGTTATCCATAAAGTACTACACTTCTCTAAGCTCCATCAACTTCTAAAATGCCAATCAAGCAGATCGTCCATCCGTCCGTAATCATTTTCTTTCCGGAGCATTTCTCAAAACCCGTTCCGTATTTTTAGACCAAAATTAGTAGATATAATACACTGAACCTATGGTTGTGCCATTTACAGGTTTTTGTGTTCATTATTTTCTTGGTTTCCATGGAAACGTTTAGGACTAAAGGAAGAGGTGTATTTCGTTCCCGGAGCACAACTCGAAAACTTCCGAATATCTTTCAGCAATGCTTGTCAGATATGTGAGGTAGACCTCAAAGTGGTGCCTTTTGATATTTGCAGATGTTTATCATTTTTATTTTTCCCTTTTCTATGGGAACGATTCGGACTTAGTCTCAAAAGGGAGAGATAGCCTTCGTTTCCGGAGCACAATTTGAAAACAGGTCTTTGCAGATATATGAGACAGATCTCAAAGCGATGCCTGTTGCTGTTTAAAGATGTATGGCATTAATATTTTCAGGAATTCCATGGAAAAGATTCGAACGTAGTCTAAAAACCACCAAGTAACTCTCAGATGATTTGTCCGTTCACATATGCTGAGGCCGGGGAGACATGTCATCTTCTGATGACTGTTGTTTTGTTTGATGTCTTTGGTGCTTGCAGACATGCAATGGTCCTAGTGGCCCTGAAACTCCAATACCTCACCTCGCTCCGGAGAAAATGTTGCATAATGCTGAGTTGACGACACTACACGACTTTATCGGGTATTTATATAGATATTTCTGCTTACACAAATAAACAGAAAGAATCAATTAGTGACATACCATGAAAGCAGCAAACAATGTTTCACGTACATACTGATTAGTAATGCTTTCAACACAATAGTTTCATGAAAGTAACCCCATCTCAAATAAATACAATGGAAAATAGTATCATACTTCTGAGAAAAATATGTTGAAAGGTTAGTAAAGAAACCATAAGTTTTAAAACAATCTTTTAATTAAGGATTGATTGTGTATTTCTTTCGTTGCATTGAAGTATGAAACTAAAAACCAATGTGCAAACTGTATGAATTCGCGTAGCGGATTCTTACAATAGTTTGCACATTGGTTTTTAGTTTCATACTTCAATGCAACGAAAGAAATACACAGTCAACCCTTATAATTAAATTCAGCAACAAATACTATACCCTTTCAACAATATTTTCTTTAAACATAATCAAATTCATCGAAACAGATATCATTGTTACCACCGATTAACATTTCCGGTGTAAGAATTCGGTAATGGCGTGACATGACTCAGGTGACTCATTTACATAAAATGACAAGCCTACCAAACCATTAGCCAATCAGCATACAGCACCCCCAAACAGCTGTCAATCAACCAAGCTAACATCGGTCGGCGAATCAGAGTGGAACAACTAAACGTGACGCGTCCCGGTATCCGCAAAGTTTCAAGTTCAAACGTTTGAATTACTACCTGCGAACTGAAAGAGACAGTTTGAAAAGTGAGAATTGGAAATGAAGCCCGATGATATAAAGTTAGTGGAACTGAGATTGTAGTATTTGCGCAAGCAGAAAGAGGATGTGATGGAACTGGGACTACGATGCCATGAACTGATGTTCCAGCGTGCGCATGCTCTTGTCGAGGCGTTGGAACGTTATTAACGTTCACGGATAATTTTGAGTTGTTTGTTTATGTTAACCACAATGTACCACTTCAATGTTTACCCAAAGTTCATTAAGGTACCCCTGTGCAAGGGAATTCCCTCGCTGTGTAAGGGTATTCCCCGACATTCCTCAGGTCCGAAAGTAGTCCGGTGCGGTGGTTCATTGGGAAATGAACTCAAAAGAAATGTTCCCAGTTAACCAATCAGATTGCCAGAATTTTAATGAACACAATAAAAATTTAATTATTATATTTTGAAAGGAAAAATATATTGTGACCATTAACCGTTTCTGAGGTTTAGTATCCTGCATAGGTCGTGTTTATACCAATAATGCTAAACATATAAGATAATCTAGCTATACATTATTAGGGCGGATAGTAACATTTAAATAACCTTTGATCACCTTGTTGTTTTAGTTTTAGTCTTGGTTAAAACATAATTTATTCACTTAGAAATGGATTGGCAAACAAGCCTGTATGGGTTATATTAATGCCTCTCCAGAATATATGCTTTGTTCGCATTTGTACGTGGAAATTTTACATAATATTACTATACTTTGACATAATATTGTATTAGATGAGTCAGAATGTTGCATACTATAAATCAGTCACCAAAATAAGAACAGATTGCATTTATATGATAAGCTTTAAGTTACATTAAGAAGTAAACGTAGTAGCTTTACTAATATTTGTTCATATTTGTTTCGTGGCCAGTTAATACAAATAAGTTATTATCTACTTAAACTTTTAAGAATCAAATCGTTTTGATGCAATGATGAAGTGATGAACTGATGAACTGAGAGAAGAATATCCATATTTGCCTGATATGAAACTGAATTATTGCCATTCAGCACGTCCCACAGTGTGAAACCTTCCTTATGGAAATATGCTTCAAATCGTATACTGTTATATTTAGGACACGTGAGGAAATAATGGAAAGCATCCTCAGAAACATGAGAGCAGGAACAAGAAGCATTATCTGAAATGCAACGGTTGTATTTGTCACTGTTTAAGTCACTGCATCCCAGCAGTCTTAGTCTTCACACAGAGACGCTGAAGAGACAAGAGATTTTTCAGAAATGCTTTCAGGAATATGTTCAGACTGGAGGTCTAAATGGCTGTCTAAAACTTGAGGAAGTTGTAAATCCATCATTTCCACACATGCCAATATGCCCTAATGGTTCACACATGTTCTAAGCAAGATGTGTTACGATCAGCAATCATCTCAAACGTAGTTCGACTTAAACATTTCTATGTCATCTGAAAAAGAGGAAATACATCATATTTGAATATGTAATTGAGGGAAATGCATACCTTCTGGCTGGGCTTACACGCTTAATATCAGATGCCGATTTATATTTTATTATTTTTTTTTTTACATCTTTGGAATTTTTGTACTACTCAAGTTCATAACGGTACAACTGTTCTTCATTGGCATTGGATGACTGCCCTGACCTCTTCAAAGCGACTTTGAGAGTTCCACTGGTGTTAATGTCCAGATTCAGAGTGTGCAGTCTCCAAAAGATGTTTGAGAGCATTTTCTGATATCAGGATGCCTATCGTTATTTCATGTAGGTATGTCGGTAAAGAGCATTAAAGGTGCATTTTCAGCTATATGTTCAACAGAGCTTAGATTCAAATCAGATTCCTCATGCTGTTTACAGAATCAGATGTGAATCCAGGCAACAACGTCAAAAAGCGTTTTGCCCATGAATCAATGATCCAAGAATGATCCGTTTCACCTTTAAACATGGATCCACGGCACGTCATCGTATGGATACTTGCCATCTGGCCACGTTGATCTGTGTTGTCAGACATGAATCAATCACACCTTCCACCATGGATCCCTGACGTGTTCCCTTAAGGATCCATACCAACTCTACACAAAGATCAATGTGACCTTTAAGCAAGGATCCATTCCACTCCATGGCACCTCGCCATGTGTATCTATGACAACTTCAATTCATATCGTTTTGTTATGAGGATTTTAGATACTTTTTCGAAAGCCATGAAATGGAGAAATTTAAATGTATTCATACTGATAACAGTATCACGTGAATTGTTATCTGATTGTCAAAACAAAAAGTACATTTTCTTATGTATGTCCATCAAACCGAGAATCAGTTTACTAATTACTTTCACTTGGTCTATGGTCACCAGATCTTGATGGGAACCTACTTTTAAATCAGAAGATGTACGTGTTTCACGTTTTTAATGTCACTCAGAGATTAAAACCATTTTTACATGTAACAGACTTGAATCTAACATCAAATACTCGAATAAAATTGATTACTATGATGTAAAAGTTCCCTATTCAATATTAGGTCTATCCATATCATTTCAACGTATTGAAATTGTATCAGTGTTATCAGGCATATCATGTTCCTGTGTAGTAGTACAAAAGTTTTATGTCTCAAAATTAATTCCGTTATTTCCTTTCATAGCTCCTTTCGGAGTTGCTGTAAAAGGAACTCGCCTCTTCGCACTTTGTCTCAAAATCATTATTACTGTCATGTAAAAGTGCCCACTAAAAGATTCCAACTGCTAGAGACAGAATCAGCAATTAGTATGAGACAGCACTGTTGGCATTATTGTCGTCTATTACCTTTCGTTGTCCTCCACTGTGTTCTAAAACTTCAACTGTACGTCACAATGTCATATAACCAAGCAGGAGCATATCCTGCTCTCATCGCGTTGGGCTTCGTGCCCCTCACTAACTACAGATTCAACCATTTGCCATTAAGCTTAAAAGTGATGCTAATCATAGACTTTCACAGATAGGATGAAAATTAGACACAAGAGACGTAATGAAAGCATCACTGTATTATATATAGATATGACTAAAATTAAGAGCAATTGCAACTATAACATGAGCATGTGTTTGAAAGTATCAAATGGTGTTGAATTACCCCTGGTCGATGACGAATAGGAGGAAAGCCCAGTACGATCGTGGGTTTGAAGCCCATACTCAGCTTTCTCTGTACCGACAACGTGAAGATCCGGGGTGATCTTCAGTAACCCATGCTTGTCGTAAGAGACTAACTCAGTGTTCAGGCTAGCTCACTTCGATGGCACATGTCATCGTATCCCAATTGGGTAGACCTATGTTCAAGTTTTTGATTACCGCACGTCTCGAAGAAAGACTCGATAATTTACATACTGCTGAGCTGAATATTGCTGAGGGGATAAAACTAAACTCACTCATGCAGTTACTCACTCAACACCATCCCCATGATTTACATCAAACTGATAAATGTTTGAGACATGCATCACTTTGGGCTTTCAGTCCACATCAAATAGAGTTGTGTCTGTAATAATTGACAAACTGGCGTTAAATGCAGCTCACGAGTGAGAGGGGCTTTAAATCTCGATTGATTGTGACCGATGTGAATACGAACAGCCTTCAGATCTTGGTTCTTTTGATTAAAGTCTATGTCTTTCCTTTTAATGCTGCTGATGGGCTACTCTATTTGTTATTTTTGTGTACGTCACTGCTTATTTTCAAGTTCAAAATGTTCTTGGTTAACGTGTCTACAGCTGAAAGTAGGCATATTACTCAGTGGAGAGATTTTGTTGCAAAAGACATATCCTTCTCTGGCTGAATCCAGAACATTGGCGTTACCACCATTCGTCTGTCACTGAAAAAAACAATAATTCGTTACAGCAACTGCTTGCGCGCATGAAACTGACATGACAACCATTGGCGCTTTGTCCCTTTCGACGTCATAACTGCTTTGCAGCACTGTCCATACCCCTTGGCAAACGACTCAACTCAGTTTATCACTATCATTGAAAAATACACCGAATCTGTCTTTTTGTAAAGATTCGCTTTACACGGAAGCTCCACTATTCATTAATTAACAGTCTTTGCCACAGACAGAGCACGTTCTGTATTGAAAACATCAATTTGGACCTCTCAATGACGCCATCAAACTGTCTAGTTTGTAAACCATTGATGGAAAGACACACTTGTGTTTGTTTTCAATGATCATCCAGTTTCTAACGATCCTATTTATGTTGTGGAATATGCGAGTGGAGTGTTATGTTTCCGTACTCGGGGGCGCTCAAGGAACATTATTTGTCCGTTTCTATTAATTTTATCATGAACATGACTTTCTCATTTTGGTCACTGAGCGCATGTAGTCGTTCACCTCGTGTTGAAACAGGAACAACGTTGGTGGTTTCATCATCAGGATTGAACCATGTTTAGCAGGAGGCCACTACTCGCTGTACTTTATGTGACCTCTTCATAACAATAATAAAATCAGTCGCATGCCGAGATTAAAAAGTATTAAAATGTTTATTAGTGTTTGCCTGATGTCGACATGTCCAATGGGCGTTTTGTCAATATTGATTTTGATATTGATGGACCGTACATTCAGTTTATTTATAACTTGTGGCTGATGGAATAATATATCAACCCAAAACTTACAATCTGTACTGTTTTCACACGTAATGGTACGTCTCTCCCGCTCATATTTTGGTTGCGATCCGTGATTCAAGTAAACCAGAATTCTAATTTCAGGAGTGCACCTATACATCACTTTTAATAAACCTTGCCACGCGCGGATGCCAGGCGCGGATGTCAGTGCCTGCTGTACGAGTCTGTTGATATCTGTTGACCACAAGATATTTAACACAACAGTGGGTAGAAATTACATGCACGCAGGCATGGGACTGTAGCAAAAGAGAAGTGTAATTATTCAATCCCACACTTGCTGACAGTCTGGTTCGCACAGTTGAGAAGCCCCAGTATTAACTGTCCATAGTGGTTCGAATCTCCCCGATTATGTATCTATGTTTAGCAGCACCATACTCCTGGTGATGCTGCCCAGAGTGCTGCCCATATCTGGAGGTGGGCGGTTTTACTGCTTTGCCGTTAAACCGTGGTTTTTTTCAGCGAGTCAGTACTTAGCACGGAGGTCGCAAAAGACATAGTATTTTTTTTGTTCAAATAAAAACAATATTTTTTCCTCACAATGAAATTTGTTAGCAAAATTGGTGATCTCATTAGTTTTTCTTTATACGGTTAATTTAAGAGTTCAAGTAAAGTGAAAGGCCGGTTGTACGTCGTATTTATAGTCACATCCGCCGTCATTACCGTCTTGCTCAAAGTGAATATGCATTGGAAAATATGTGATTGGTACTAGATTTACAAGTTCGCACATTCCAAAAATATGACACAAAGCCCTTTTTAGGAGGATATAGCAACGGTAAATATCACAAGGAGAGAGCGACAACGTTAACCCAAAAGGTAGCAAGACTCATAATGAAGGATCTACCACCCTTTGACTATTGTGCCACATATCATGCCGTGCATGTTGCATACAATGGTATATGTAAATGGGTTTACATATGATATATGTTATACATAGTCACCACAACATATATATATATATATATGTGTGTGTGTGCGTGTGTGCGTGTGTGTGTGTATTGTTATAATCTGCATATATCATTAAGTACATGTTTTAACATCATAGCACTAACATCAGATAAACTATGTTGTACATAACATCAGGTACGACATATCATGTTGTCCATATACCCTACATCTGACCTACCATGCTGTGTATTGCATCACATTCAACATGTATGTTATTGTATAATGATTGCATCTGATCTATCATACCGACATATCATGTAGTATATACAGTTATGTCCAACCAACCGTGTTATACATAGTGTGTTATCTGACAGATATTGTTGTTACGGTTATGACAAAACGTATAAGAAATCCCCCTAGAACCAGCAAAATATAACATTGAGAAGTCTGACATTTTCAATAATATGTATTCAGCAGACAACAGCAAGATATAAAGGTACACAGTAGAAGTTTCATGTACAATGTAACTGAGTCAAATCTAAAATAATGGGTCACAAATATAAGGTCAGCTCACCAAAGTCTTGGTGTAAGAGTGAGAAACAGTTTTACTGAATGTCACACAGCGAGAGGCCAGGCAGCGGTTATGCAGGTCAAGCGTTGACGGAGACAGGCAGAGTTATGTACTCCAGTTAATCTTTGCGTGTCCCCTCGTCAATGCGACAATCAGCCTTTATATACACAGTCACTGATTCAAGAACATTCGAGCACATTGCGACCATCGCCATCAACGTAGAATCTGCTAGTAATATCCCAACTAATCAAAACAGTCAAGAGGAGGTAACTCTAAAGCGCTAACTTAAAGCCTGCTGACAAACTACGAACATTTATGATACGAAATGTGACCCATAATATCAATCACTCAAAACTTTAAACATTGTGACCCAAATAATAATTATTACTTAATCAATATTACAATTTAGAGAAAATGCACTCTCGTAACACTCTATACAGGTCTTATCAAACATATGTTTTATATATAGTGCCACATATGACATATCATGCAGAGTCTGGCGTAACATTGAATGTGTATTGTATATTTCGCCACTTACTGTGTCGCATATTGCATCACATAGTCACCCAATAATATATCTTCCTAGTGTTACATCAGTAACACTTACTAATATGTTAGGTAATTAATCACTATCTAACTAAAACAAAGACACTTTTGTTTTCAAAAGTTGAAACAGATAAACTTTACGAAAGTTGTTGCTGCATACATAGGTCAGGTTTTAATACTGGGAGTAAAGGATGCCATTTCTTTGCAAATTTCTTCATTTCATTTTCCTTTTGGCAATGAAGCTTTCAACAGTGAAATTATCTTTTAAAGTCTTTATAAAGTTATTACATTTTGGTATGTTTCCTTTCAAAGAGGAAACATAAATATATCCTTTTCCTGAAATGATTATATGATTTAGTGATGGGTTTTCACACCAGATATTTTGCCAGATTAACTTTTTGTATCAAATAAGTGTCAATCCAAATCTGATGACCATTCCAAAACTTCTTAGTTTCACAACATTCCCAGTAAACATGGCACATGTTTGCGTCCTCATGTTTACAAAAATTGCATAAGGTACTTTGAATAAGGTTCATTTTGGGTATAGATAATACCATGTAAAAATTTCAATTGGAAATCTAAGAGTTTACATCATTAATGTCTTGACAGTAAGACTTTAAAGTCATTGGCCAATCAAAATTTGTATCATCGAACATATTCTCCCATTTATGACACATATGAGCATTACTATTGCTAAATGACAATATATCATAAAATAATCTTGATCCATGTATTGACTTCGTAAAATTCTTTAAGAATTTAGATTCATACATATGTATATACCTGTGATTTGTTAATGCGTTTTCCATGATGGAAGTAAACTATTTAGAACATATCTGTAATCTAATTCTGTCCCTTTTTTGGTTATTCACTTTTCAGACATTCAAAAGACATCAAACCTTCTTCATCACACATGTCTTTGATGGTTAGTAGTACTTGTTTCATATCCCAGTGTCACTTGTGTCAAATTAAGCATACACTATGTGTTATGAATGAATTACTGTTAACAGCGTTAAACCCAAACTTTTCACTTGTTCTTCACGGAATTCATCAAGTACACGTTTCTACCATGAATAGGGGCCGCTTACTTATTCCTGGACATATACATATATACATGAAATTCCATTAGTTTCAACATAGGTGGACGCCATCCTCTTACCACACAGACCTTCGAAGTCCTATGATTTTCGCATATTTCTTCAATATATCGTTGTCATTACTTGGACGTGTCTGTAAAAAAAATATCCTTCACGCAGAAACAGGTTTGACTGCCTATAAATCAATTATTCATTTACTCATATATTCCCATTTAAAATATAACACATTTGGGTTTTGATGTGTAACTATATACATGAGTGATACTATAAACACCCACCGAGCATCAGCTACTAAAGGACTCAAGGCACTGTATTATCACCTGCGGCAATAGCTTTGATGTTTTGTTGCTAAACACGGACTTCATATGGTATACCAGGTGTTTTCTTATATCACTCATTTGCTCTTTCAAAATAAAACACACACATTGACAGACCATTCACATTTCAAACAAAGGATTCTTTGATGTGTGTTTACTGCATAACAGTGATGTAAAAACTAACCTGCCATGAAGCTGATCGCATATTTTCAGTAACTCAGACTGAAAGACCTCGATGGAATAACACTTAAAGCCATTAACTACAGAGGGAGTTCGGTGTTTATTCTCATTCATTAATATCCTGAATTGCAAAGGCGAGAAAAACATATTGCGGAAAGTTAAAACAAAATAGTTTCCTTGGTCTTTTTCATTCTTCCCTAGGAAAGTTCCATTAGTGAAGATGGGTGTTTTCCAGGACAAGCCGAATGACGTGTCGTCTATGTAGTAAAAAGACGTGACCTTGTTAGAGAACTTCCATTTATACTTTGTATTGTAACATGGATATTGTAATACTGTTGGGTCTTGCTTACATGTCGTCATGTCGTCGATTCCAGAAGTTTAACTAATGCTCATAATGTTATTCACTGGATTGTCATCCCGAAAAACGTCCACACGTTATTGCTGCCATAATAGATAGGCCAGTCTCGCTTGTTGATGTGGATGAAGCATGAAGCGTATCCCCATTACGTAGATCTCATGGTGATGGATGATACTGATGGATAGGATTGGCCGAGTTTACATACTAGCCTTGTGTTATATGTCACGTGTACCAAGTTCTTGCAGCAAACAATTAATGTAAATGATGTCTTATTCCTGTGTTATTTAAGGTTTGTCTTCAATCACAAAGGTTTTACAGTGGGCAACCATACTGCACATGGCAGCTGACAAGGACCCCCTTTTAAACTATGATTACATTTAAAGAGGTTGATATTTCTGTTGGTCAATTATCGAGTGACAGGCCATATCCTTAGTGTTAGCGGCAAACAAGTCTACCTCTGGTATGGATAACCTCGTGGGTTGTTTTGTTACTAAGAGAACTAAATATATACATCATACTAGATATCCGTCAACCAAATTACACAACTTGTGAAACTGCATTCGTAGAGTTTGAATGACGGAGAATTCTAAACTGAGCTGATAAGACTGATCAATCATTGACATTCACAATCATGAAACAATGTAATCGTATGAGTATGCTTTAAAACATTGAGTATTTGACATATCTAGTTTTTTGGAATCCCTGGGTAAGGCATACATATCATTTCACAATATTATCCTCTGACTGAAAGGGAACTGCTTGCTTTCTAAATTTAATACTTCTTTGAGTGAACGTACTAACATCAGATAGAATCACAGTCGGCAACACCATGTGCTCCGGGACATGTCGTCAACATATACTGGCAATATGTCCGATCAGGAGCCCTACATTTATCACTAACGTGTACAATTTGCTATTTGAGTCATGCGTCATCAGCAACATCAATGTGTACATAAGAAACATCATCAGCAGTACACCTAGCAACGTCTTCTGCAATGAGCAACGTCGTCTAATTACGTTTTGGGGTCTCATATATATTTCCCGTATCAGCTTTCATGTCTGCATCGTTATGATGTAGCATCACACTGAAGGCATACACATGCATGTTGCATTGGCTTCCATGGTGACGGTGCTCCCCTTTTCGCATGATCTGTGTTTTCAAAAAAAATATTTGCTTTACTTTTGAGATATTGAATAAGGATTCAATGTGTTGATTATTGAAGATTAGTTATTTATCTGAGTATCGTTACTCTATCAGAGTCTCCATATCTTTGGCGATAAGAGATCTTCAATGATCTCACTGGCCCCGAAACTCCAACACCTTACCTCATCTGGGGGAAGGAATTGCATTATGCTGGGTGGACGACACTCCTGCAGATACTCGACCTTCTCGGGTATCTATATAGATGTTTCGACTTACATAGAAGACCAACAAATCAAGTATTGACATACCATTAGGGGAGGAAACAACGCTTCGGTGTATATACTGATTAACAATGTGACGTGCTGCTTTCTACACAATAGTTTTATGAAAATAACCGCACCTCAAATGAATACAATAGACAAAAATAGTTCTGAGAAAAATATGTTAATAAAGGTTAGATATCTTTGATGACAATCCTTAAATATACTTTCAAAGAGAAAACACATCGTAACCATTAACCACTTTCTGAGGTGCACAGGTCATGGTTATACCAGTAATGCTAAATATATAATATATTCTCGCTAGACATTAATCTGACATTTTAATATCCACTGATCATCTTGTTGACTATTTTGAGAGTTTTTTTCTGACATTTGGATGCTTGTTATTATTCGCATCGGTTCGCCAGTGAAGAGCGTTAAATGTGAATTTTCAGCTAGATGCTCAGAAAGAGCTAATACTCGTCCTGCTATGTTTGCTTTGCCATTTGCCGTTCAGAGACGGGTATGGATGCATGCCACTTGTCCACTATGGCCAAAGGTACTTTTCCCCTTGCAATCAATAATCCCCAAATGATCCTCGTCACTTTTAAGGATGGATCCACGACACGTCACCAAATGGATCCTTGACCTACGCTGAATCAATCCCACCATCCCCCGTGCACCCCTGACGCATTCCCTTTCGGATACATACGACCTCCACACACAGATCTATGTGGCCTTTAAGCAAGGATCCATTCTACCCCATGGCACCTCGCCACATGTATCTAAGCCAACTTCAACAAGTCACCTGGAAGGCTTTAAACTATCACAAAAATATAAATATTTTAGATCTATCAGTCGAAATAAAATTCAACAAAATCTTGTTTCATTATATTTATCTCTTTTATGATTTAACAGTGTTTTGAAGCCTTTCGACACATATTCATGTGATATGAAACGGAGTATTTTAAATACATTCATACAGATGACAAAAGTGCATGAATTATGTTCTGATCGTCGAAATAAATAGTTGATTTTGTAGTAGATGTGTGTGTCTTTTACTTATAAAATTTAAAGTCCTGTGGTTCATCTTGTTTAAGTTATGGATGTCTTAAACGAATGTACCATTTTTCTCAGGTATCCAAAATTTCCTTCACCCGAATCGTAACCATCGGCTACCCCAAAAGGGAATGTTAAGTTGTGAAAATGAGAACATTTTACTAACACTTTTAAGAATTCAAATGTTTCAAGGAAATGTTTGATTGGCACGATCATCTACGACACATTATATTTAATGACATTTCTTAATAAAGCAGTTTGATATTTGAAAGCAAAATAGGTTCTGGTGACATTAACGACGTCTTTTTAATGAATAGAAAGCATCGTTAGTTTTGGTTTAGAAAGTCTGTATAAGAAGAGTTCTTTCCACAAGTTGTCCTTCCTCGTTTAACAGTTTGGCGATGTGCATCACACTAAACAACCTGCAGGAAAACTGCGTGCAGGCCAAGGTTCAAATTGTCCTCTTCAAAAAGCAATGACTCTCTATTCAAAATAGATATTACACAACATTGCAAATAGTTTTATATGTTGATTTGTTCATACAAAAACATGTTTGTCAACAAATAGTGGTTTTCCTTACAGACAATATGTTTATATCAAATTTTACGCCTAAAACTTTAAGGTTCGGCTTTTTCTGTGTCTGTTTCATAGGAGAAAAATAAACGAGTTGCAGCTTGCTATTAATTTTCACTTGGTGTATCGTGACTGTGTCTCAGTGGGAACTTAGTTTTAAATTAGGCGATAACTGTGTTTCGGGTTTAGATGAAAAACATAATTCCCAAAATGTCAAATAGTCGGTGCCTCAGAGATTAATTTTTTATGCAACAGACATGAATATAGCATCAAATACAGGAATCAGGTGGAATAAGGGAACAGACGTAGTCAGAATTGCAGTTCAGTTCATACAGATCAGTTCAATTTATTGAAAATAAATTATGTCAGTTTTATAAGGCATATCATGTGTTTGTTTGGTAGTTTCCAGTGGCTGAGATGTAAACATGTATTCGAATCACATTATTAATATTACGTATGATCTTTTGTCGTTTGTTGAATATTGCCCGCAAGCAATTAATGTAGTTAGCTTATGACACTGCCCGACTATCTGGCATATGTGGAGGTCTCTGGGCAAGGGTCTTTATCTGAGAGATGGTTTAAACATCTTTTTAAATATATTGAAATTTGGCGTTCTTTCAAAACCAAATTTGTACCTGGAAACAGCAACTGAAAAAATAATATGTCTCAAAACAAATTCTTGTTCCTTCTTTTCATATTTCATGGAAAGATCACGCCTCTTTAATGTCGTTCTGAGAGGCGTTAAATCAATTCACACACTTCGTCTCCAGATCACTACCACTGTAAGTTTCTGCAAAGTTATCCAACTCTTGGCAAGAGCATCATCAATCAGTGTGATCCGGAGACTGTTGGCATCATGGACATCTATTACTCTACACTGCTTTTCACAGTGTTTTAAATTTACAAATGCACGTCACAATTCTGTATTAACACGACATATTTCATAATCGTCATTCGCAATGAAAGTTTAAAATGATGCCAGTCATGGTCTTTTACAGCTGTGATGAATCACTGTGCTATTCCGACTATAACATGACCATGCGTTTACAGGTCTTTATCAAATGGTCATGATCACCATGTTGGAGAAAAACTGAGGGTAGTCTCTACACTAATGGCACGGGTCACAAACACATGCAAAGGCAAGCCAGTTGTCTCTTGAAAATAAAACTGAAACGGATTGTGTAAGCTTTTGTTACGTGTTTGTTCACTGGTTTGATTATTTTTTTGTTTCGTTAATGTTGCTGGCAACAGTATTCAAACTCCATCACTCTGACCTGTAATTGAATTAAGTCCAGACCGATATTATCATAACAGCTGGAAAGGACAAAAACCGGAAAGGACAACTGGTTCAGAGTCACGTAGGGTCAATATTGGTTTGGCAAATTCTGTTATATTTATTCGATAATAGCATGCCTAAATATGGTTTATATGCCCGCAAACTGTTGTATACTTAAGGCATGTGTTTTGGTCTGTCGACTGTGATTTGGAGAAACCACGTTGCATTAAGACATCATTATCATACAATTGAACACTCTTCTGGTGTCCTTTGATTGACGTGCGCTAATCATCATCTATGTGGCCGCTGTATCAGTTTGTATTTTGACTATTGAATACTTTTTGTCTCTCATCATCTGATAGCTGCCTAAAATGTAAATGTATAGTACTAAATGTATATCAAAACTTGTGTGAGACAAGTGTGATATGGAATATGTATGTAACGGTTCACAGTTGAGTCAGGTTCTTGTGAATATATATGAGTCTTTATATACATCTTGTTAATGATGTTGAAAACAATAGTAAGTATTTGACTGTAATATACTGCATTGGTGCCCACCTTGTTGCTGGTTCATAATCAAATATTTTTAAGCAATGTAAACGTTGACAACCATACAAGATTCTGTACTGAAACACTTCATTCACAAACTACAAGAAGCTGTTTTCCATTTATCAGTATTGTATCCAAACTTCTTAAATACAACTAAAAGACGTGATGAAAAGTGATGTTCTCATGTCCATGATTCATTTAATTATCCTCACCCTTGTCTGTGCTCTGGAGATGAGTAACACAAGAAAAGGAGATGTTCATCAATACTTTATTCAGCTTCTGGGAGTACATGGGAGAACAAAAACCTGGTATGGTAGGATTTTTCTCTTGAACGCTCTATTCATAAATGAACCCGACTCTCCCAAGCCTATCCGTTTACGTAGCAGGCATACTCGATACCAAAAAAATCGTCAGTTGCGTTATAGGATTCCGTCTCATAGACAGTTTAAGCTCAAAGCAATATAGGACATATGGTGAACTAAAAATTGCAGCTATCTTTGTCTATACAACCATGATTTTAGCCGTCTTATAATACTTTCTACAACTGTTTAGGCAATGAATTGTTTTCGTCATTTCAAATTTTATTCAGGATATGTATTCGAGATTATTTAGGTTTTTGGAATCCAAAGTGCCCAACACATGGCATTCCCACTCCAATATTCAGTAACCTTACAATAGACAGTACTAAATAATACTGTCAGAGAAGGAGGATGGCACTGTCGTTGAAGTCGATGTGCATAGTTATGTCGATCAGGCGTGCTAGAAAACGACAATCGCTAGGTGTGAATCCTAGAATCTCCCAGATTATGTTGTCGGTCTGTCAGCTCCATATCCATGCATGTGGGATCATACATAATCATAGGCGCTCGACTCTCATATATTTATAGGTATGATATAAGAAAGGTGTGTCAGTAAACCGCAACAAGCTGGCGGCCCGGTCCGGATCGCATCGGATCGGTTTCGGTCTAACAAATACTTCCATCGCTTTGACCGTTGAATAAACTGCACAATTTATACTTAGCTGACCTGTCTAAAGTACCTTGCGTATCACTAACCTGGTGATTTTATTCCCATATAAAGCTTTCAATAATTTTATCGCCCATTCTTGCACGAAGTCAGGACATAAGCCCGGAAGTAAACAAATTTCAGGCTAGAGACCCGCACCGAACAACAGAGCCAGTCTCTGATTGGATGGAGTCTTCTATTATTCCCACCTCCTTAACGTGCAACTATATTATCCAATGGCTTGACTTTGTGTGAGAATGGACGGTAAAAGCTTCATATTTTGTATCATGAATTACTCTATGATCATATTACACTGTGTTGAATAATGTTTCAGTTTGTTTTGTTTTTGTTATCTTTAGTTTTGCACTTTTATCGTCTTTTCTTTGCTTGTTTGTTTTTAACTAACAAGAATTTAGTCTGCGGGTTTGAGACAATCGCCTGTAATTCCCTTCTGGACGAGGTTCACACCCGACATGATCGGCTCGTAACAAAATGCTACAAAATGAGGTCGTTCCAGATCTTCCTTCAGATGTGACATAACAATTGCAGCATATGGGTCTCTTGGGTTGTTACCTTCGCCCTTTCTTACAATTTATGCAGAGGAATATTTATGTAAAAGCGGCTGATGCCAGGTAGGATGTCGTCGTGAAAACGAGTGGAAGCAGTGAACCAGCTTCAAACATGGATTCTTTCCACTGGTGTCCAAGAAATTAATACACAATGCCAGTGTGTACATGATACAATGTCCTAGAAAGCAGAAAGTTTACGGATCGCAAATTCCGGATCGGTATTAGTCTGTGGTTGGTTGGTTGGTTGGTTGGTTGGTTGGTTGGTTGGTTGGTTGGTTAACGACGCACTCAGTAACACTCAGGGTACATGTCAGCGGTCTGCAAAACATCGAGTCTGCAACAGACAATCCAGAGATCAACAACATGAGCACAGATCTACGAAAATGGGATACGATGGTATGTGGCAACCAAATCAGTGTTCCTGGTAACCCGATCCCGTACGTCGCCTCTCACCACAAGTATGGGTTACTGAAGATCATTCTAGCTCGGATCTTCACGGGTCGGTAGACCGGGGTAGAATACGCCTTCAGCAACCCATGTTTGCCATAAAAGTCGATTATGCTTTTCGTAAGAGGTGACTAACGGGATCGGCTGGTCAGGATCGCTGACTTGGTTGACACGTGTCATCGGTTCCCAATTGCGCAGATGGGTGCTCATGATGTTGATCACTACATTGTCTGGTCCAGACTCGATTATATACATACCACCGCCATATGGTTGGAATATTGCTGAGTGCGGCGTAAAACTCAACTCACTAACGCCGTTATATAGCTGGAATAACGTTATATAACTGGAGTAAATAATCAGGCAAGAAATATCAAACAAACAAACCTGTTCCTGTGTATAGACAGATCCCCTGTCAAAACTCTCATGCTACCACTGTTGACTGTACGATTGCTGCATGGTTGTAATAATATTACCGTCTTCGCTTCACGTACAGAACAATCAGTTTAGATATGCGTTAACGAGAAAAGAATAGTTTCCAGAAACGTATATATTTGTTCTATGTACAGATCAGTTCACTTGCGAACACACATTACAAGCTGAAACAAGAGCCTGGAGCTATTTTGGAACTGAAAAAATGTCTTAATGGAAAAACAATTTTTTGTAGCTATACATTGATTATCGCACTGTTGTTTCATCTCAGTGTCTGCAAACATGAACACCATGTCAAGGACTTTCCAATTTTAGTTAGAACACCTCACTTGTCCTCTGCTTCACTAGGATGACGTGAACACAATGTCATTCAGGCCTAAACTGTATTATGAAACGTTTCATAAACAAAAAATTAAAAAGATAATAATTTGATGATTTATCTCAAAATGTTTCAAGCGCCTGAAGAGATGTATACGTTGTTGTCTTTTCTTGCACATCTCGAAGTTTCGATGTTACATTATGCAACAACTGCCATCACATCGCCTTATGTTCTTCCTGAAATCAGGATTCACACCAGTCGGCTTCATCAGGTAATGTAGGTAGTATACATTTACAAAAACAAAATTATTTGCATTTTCTAAAAACGATCAGGTAAGAAAACACAATCTTCGCGAATTCCTATGGCCCATTAAATAGGTGGCACATTCACAATGCCATCTGTCTTGTAATTAGGCGATAAACATACTACGTTGAAAATCAGAGGGATATAACGAAATAATAACTCTAAATATTTGAAACCTCACACGTAAATCACGTTCATCCCTGATTTTCCAACACAGTTTCCTTATCTCCATTCTACCATAACCGCGGAATAGGATTTTTAAACAATATATACTGTGTTGGAAAATCAGAGGGCTATAACGGGATTATATACCTCTGAATGACGAATTCACCAATCACAATCCAGCATCTACTGAAGTCATGGTAGAATTATACACAAGGTAGTGAATGCCTTTGGATTAGTCTGTGTGCGTGAGCATAATTAAAAAGGTTTATGTAAAGTCAACAAACAATATCATATCAGAGAGTCAATGTGGCGTCTTAATACAAGTTTCTCGTCAGGACCCTCATGTTCCAATCCATGAGTGAGTGATTAAAGGGTTGAAGTCACATTGGCAGTATTTGAGCCATATATTGACTAAAACAAGCTATCGGTTGATGAAGCATAGTGGATTATAATGTTACGGCTAATAATTTGCCATGACAAAAGGTACAAAAAATCCCCTATGAACCAGCAAAATTTAACGCTTACAAGTCTAAAATATTCAATAATATTTACTGACCAAACAGCAAGATACAATGATTCACAATAGAGGTTTCTAGTACAATGCAGGTGAGTCAAATCTAAAGTAATGGGTCACTAACTATAAAATGGACTCAGTGAGAAACAGTTATATTAAAAGTTACTCAGCGAGCAGTTTGAATGTACGTCAGGAGTTGACGAAGAGGCAGACAGATGTAGGTAGGCCGATTGATGACGCATCTCCAGTATAACACCGAGAGTGTGCGTGTGCATGCGTGCGTGCGCGCGCAACAAGCCTTTATATACACTCACTGATCCGTGAGCATTGCAGCGAAGTATGGAACGTTCGCGATCGGCGTCGTGTTTACCAACAGTCAAATAACACACTCATATACGGAAGAGTTCCTAAGGGAGGCAACTCTAAAGCGGTACCTTAAAAGGCGTGCCGCTACAATACTGTTACCGATAATACGAAATGTGACCATAATAACTATCACTCAAAACGCTAAACATTGTGATCCAAGAGTAACTATCACTCAAAACTCTAAACATTGTGACCCAATAATAACTGTCACTCAAAACTCCAAACATTGTGACCCAATAATAACTATCACTCAAAACTCTAAACATTGTGATCCAAGAGTAACTATCACTTAATCAATAACAATACAAATTACAGAAACTGCACTCTCGTAACAATAAACACACGTCAGCGAAGGCCAGTTACGACTAAAATATTACAGGCATTGATGGAAATAAGGCCTGTAAATATAGATATTTTTAGTATTGAACACACTTACGTATATACACCGATTATAGAGTAACAGAAGGTAGAAGACCATACAATGGAGACTTACGGTAATCTTGCTTAACGTATGGACTTCTGCATGATTGACGCCGTCAATTCAACCGCTGGTCATAGTGCGGTTTATCTATTTACAAAGCACGGTGATCACAAGGTTTCAAACTGTCATAAAACTTTTAAGAATCAGAATAACAGAAATTTGATATTATTATCAAAAACCCCATTGCTGTTTTCACAATGATGAAACATTAACACAGTCCAGCAGAAGATATTTGACCATGGTTCATTCATCACAGGGGATACAAAATGGAGAATCCTCACTTTCTAATAAGTATTCGTGTGTACATTGTGAATAGCCACTACAAACTCGTCGCCAAATGACCTCTTCAAACCTGGACTGGCAACAAAAATAGGTGAAATCCCTCGGGTTATGATCACAGAAATGTTAGCACCGTGACCTTCTCTTTGAAAGGTTAACGACTTCGTTACTTAACAGTGTTCAAGGTTTCGCTATCTAGCACCCTGGCGCAATTTGCACTAGACAACTGGAAATAAACAAAGAAGCAAGTTGCCTTTAAATTACCTTTTAATGACTTTAACAAGAGGAAGTAAGAAAGGAGTCTTTCCATGCAGTCATTAATCCGATGCAATAGTGTCATGTTGTATTGACCTTAAAAAAACTTTCATGAAGATAACTGCTTCTTTCAGTATATGTCTGTGTGTGATATTTCCTGGTAATGCATCCAACATCGAATTTGATTTGATCTCGGATGGGGACTTATTGATACACAGGGCAGATGAACCTGAAACATGAAAAATGTCTGATTTATATTATATTATTCTAAATGCTAAATTCGCCTTTTATAGACATGTACATGTTTTTCGTGATGGCATTATTCATTGTGTTACAAAGTCCTCAATGTAGTACAGTTTATCAGTCTAAGTAAACTTTGATTCAGTGTTATTCATCACACTACTTATGCCGGGTCTTTCAAACCATAGTGGAACTTTGAGCAAGTTATGACCGTCCAATAAAATGCGAGACGGCCGAACGGATTTAACCATTCAGATAATGGCTACTGTTTAAGATCCGGCGGGACTCCACTCACTGACACAAATGTCTCAACAAACGAAAATCGGCATAAACACATATATTTGACCTGCAATATATACTCTCTGGGCTTTCTGATGCCATGGATGTCATTAGTTGATATTTCCCGAAGCTGTCATCCTTTCATATTGAAAAAAAACGCTATTTTCAGGTACTATTTACTCACTGTTGTGGCGTGTCCCATCACCTGGAATCGTTCGGGTACAAACCTTTTCTAGGTACAAGTCCAGAAGATGCGAATGTGAACTTTCGCGATTTGGTAAGGTGTGGTCACTTGTTTGTTGGACTCAGTATAAGCATTTTAATACTGAGCTTAGATTTAGACTGGACGTTTTATGAATGAATAGTCACAAAGGGGCAGTGGTCTGCAATATTTAGACATGTGCAGTATTTGCATATTGTTCTGGAAGGGACTACGGAGTATTAAAACCCTGTGGGTTTATCTTACTATATACTGACGCATGGAGTTGGACCATCTCCTGGAGTATGTTTTCAAAGGGGAACTGACACTTAGCCCTTATCTCACATTACGTCTCAAATTTCAAGAATACCACCATTTGTACCCTGAATATTCAACCTATGCCTATTTTTGGAAATCTCAGACGTCACTGATGCAAAAAGGTATAACTATTACTATATCTGTTACTGTTGCTGAATCACCGATTTGGTGTTACACTGCCTTTGAATGTGTACTTCAACTATACCATTGTAATACGTTTGTGGTGATTTGTATTAACTTGGAAATATTAGAATTATATCACTTTCCTTTGTTGTTCGTTGATTTCCCACCACGTCCTTTAACATGTAGATATTAGTTTCAGCTTGAAATCAATGCATAACAGAAAACTGGGGTCTCTGCTGGTGTAACGTATTGCAAAAACTTGAGTGGTCAGTCACCCACTCAATCAATCAATCAATCACAGGAAGGGCTTAAGTGGTCCTGACACCGTGAGGCTGCTAAGGCATCATCATCATCATCATTATCATCATCATCATCATCATCAGGATCTCTTGCCCCTTCTGCCCGTATCCCCGAGAGCGAACGGAAATGTTTCGCTCAATCAAACCCACCAAGAACATTCCCGAGATAAGCAATACTCCCTGACACTGAAGCCTTCTGCATTCCAGAAGAACCGGGGACACACCTGATCTGCTTCAAGAGTATACTAGGGATGCAAGCGAGACTATTCAAAGGCCAGGGAGGCATATGTACAATGCTGTCAAAATGGACAAACAGATCAATGAAGTAAAAGCAAAACGTAGCATATTTGCTCATTTACCATATCTGTAACTAGTCAATCACATATGTAGATAAGAAAAGTGACAGGAAATTTAAAACTATAAGGACAAAGTCAGGTCTGGTAGCCTGGATGCAAATGAGACAAGATACTGAATTATCCCAAACAATTTTGTACCTGTTCTCTATATTCTGAGTCGCATGGACAAAGCCACGAGTGTTCAGCTCTGAAACCCAGATTTTCAGCATTGGTATTCTGCCCGAAATTTGTCCCTTATGTAGGGATTGTGGAGTTGCACAGCATCCAAAAGGACATTGTCATTTGGAAATGACTCGATATGGAGTATTTTCAGTGTAGATTCCTCACTGGCAAGCGGTTCTAAGTTTTCCATGTAAAGTTGTAAAGGACTTCAGTGGTAAGTATTGTGGATCTGTGCTCAGTAGATCCACGTTGATAACCCTACTCTTGGTTGAAAATAAGGTTCAACGGATTTAGTGACAGATGGAAAAGAAAAGGATCAAATGGATCGCCCTAAAATATTCCCCTTCGAAAGGACATGGGTTCTATGCCAATACATCTCAAGTTTGAGCTGACTATACAAGTCAACGTAATACAAGTAATTGATCAGGGAGGTCATACAGTGACCTCAAAATCCGTTCATGGGGTGAAGAATAGTAAGCCTTTCTGTAATCAATCAGGCGCATTGGGAGGTTAGTGTTGTACCCCTTTTCCCTCTTCAAGTATCATTTGAACACGCAATTGATCCTCTCAACCCCACCATCACGCTGTGCCCCATGTAAATCATATCATTCCAGGTGCAGTAAGACCACGCATGATCTAAATGACACGCCGCAAATAATGTGCCCTGTGTATTCAGACACGTAATAGGGTGGAAGTTTGGGGGATCAGTCACATCACCTTTGCAAATCCATGGAGGAACATCCCCTGTATCAGCTAGAGAATCGATCAGTGAAGTAAGATGCGTTTGAACAACAGTTCCCAATAGTGGTTTGGAATACCAACAGACCCTGGCGCCCTAGATTTTGACTTCTTAACTTCTGTGATGAAACACACAATGGCGACCTTTGCCATGTACATTATCATTGTACTCCCCTACTCATGCTTCCTCAAGTTTACTTCCGCAAGGTCTGTTTCTGATTAGTACCAGTAGCAATCAATTGCCTTGTAAAACTGTTTTTCGTCAGTGTGAAACAGTCTATTTTGTTTTATAAAAAAATTTATTCTTGTCCAGCTTTCATTTTCTTTCTGTCACATCTTCAACTTTGCCTCAGGGAATCAAGAATTCTTTCTTTCGTTGTCTCATACTTTGTGTATAATTTTTCAAAGCAGTTTGTAGTTCCTCCAGTGTTCTTCCCACGAAGATCTGGGTTAGGCGTGGTCATGCTCATGCGGTTGATCACTCGATTGTCTGGTCCAACTCCTACAACAATATCATGATTGAAGAAATACGTATGATGCTATAAATCTATTTTCAAAGATGGGCTGTGGCGGGGTTGCTAGTGACACTGTCATTGGACCCAGAACACCATCTTCCAGAAAGTCTGATGAATGCCAAATTATTAGCTCTAAATAATATCAGTAACCAGTTTAAATATACACAGCTCATAATTTTCCAAGGTCTCTTTCGTGCCTTCAGGCTATTATTAACATGACAAAATCCACTTTTAATGATTTTTTTTAATTATATATATGTATTAATGGTTTCGTTTCTGGCCAATATGATTTTTTCCCGAAGTTGCAATTATCGGTAACACAACTGCTGACTCTGTGGCTAAGGCAGCGCTCAACAAATGTGTCACACCAGTTCTCGTACCTTACATTGATTATACACTATAATTAGATCTTACATCCATAGTATAACGCAAAAGAAGTCGGACACCCAAATTGTTATAAATACGCTGCATACTAAATTAAACCAGCTATCTCGGGCCAGTCGTCACTCACTGGTCTAGACTCGATTATTTTACAGATCACCACAATAGCTGGAATATTGCCGGAATATTGCCGATTGCGATCCAGCGTTCGATCAACAACATATACGCAGATGTCGTGCAAAGAACAGCCCGCACTAAGAGTGGTTGTTCCAAAATATCAATTCGTTTCTGAGAAAATTATTACCTAAATCTTACAACAGACCTTCGTATTTCAATCTGTAGATACCGTATTTGCAAAATGACATAAGCAAAGAGAACTCAAAATTATCGGGACCAGCTTTGGGAATTTTACGTTGTGGTTCATCATTGTTCGGAAAAACAATGCGGACTTTCATTTGCAGTTGCTGTTGAAACTGCCAGTTCACGCGAGGGCGCATGTACAGGTTTAAACGCCGGAGCTGGTTGATATCCTATTCAGGTAGGTAGACATGCATTGTCATGGCTTCAATCTGATCCACTTACTAGTGAAAGTTCTGGCACGTTTTCACTTTTTACAAGTGTGGATTGTAGTAGAAGCGTCCAAGGTATCCTTGGAGATGATCTGTGACTTCTGTGTTGTGAAAGGCCCATCTCCAGTTCGAAGTGAGTGTAAAGGACTTCAGTAGTATCCAAGCCAGAAACAACTATAAATCGTCAAAGGAGAACTAGCAGATAAACATATGTTAGTGTCATCATGTTCTATATTTTTCTCATGGGGCTTCGAGTTTCGAGTTACTCTCTTTGTTCCAACCCTGTTTCCCATATCTATACTGAATAACTTGATTATCGTGTAAGACCACACGCTTGTAACAGGGAACAGTTGTTAGATCATAATCTCTGGATACCGATCTTTCCACAATGCATTTGTAATTTACAGACTATTAAAGGTTTTTGAAGAGATGAGATCCTGAACCAATAATCACAATATGAAACGTCTTACGTCATAAAATACCCTTTTCATAAAATACGCCGCATAAAAACACTGAGACGTCTCGTGGCAATCGTCAACTACGTCTCCACCATCTGTTCTGAATTTGCATTGTGTGTGTTTTACTAGTCTTGTCAAGAAAGTAAAACGTGCCAGGCAGGACTCCAGTAAAACATGCTTGAGATTGCGGTCATCAGATTCTCAAAATCTTAAAATTTGTACATCTTCCAGACGGCCCAGTCTTATATAGTTGTGCCTTTGGACCAAAATCTATCACTGATCATGTTGGTTCGAATTAGGACAATTTATCAGCGTGTGAGGTAAACATTTTCAAGAGAGATGACTTTACATTATTAAACATAAACGTTGAAAGATGTAGACAAGGACGTGGCCTTTTGGAATATTGCTCGAGGGAGGGTTTTGAAAGTTGAATAATCACCTTTGACATGAAGTTTTGTGTTTTGTCATTTGTGAACAAAACGTTATAGAAACAGATGAGTCAGTCTCAGTTGTCGCCTGTTCCTCGTCGGAATCAATGCAGAGGCACGAAAACTCAATAGATTTGCCTACCTTACAAAGAGTTGGTCTTTCAACGTTTTATACCACTATTTCTCATAACCAAACAGAGGAAAACATCACTCTTGTTCCATGGGGCCTTTGTAAATATCTTCAGACTATTTGTCAAAAATGAAAGCATACGTCATAGAAAACAATATATATAAATGCTGAACTTTCCCACTGACGACATGTTTGTTGGAAAATTCTTTGTTTAAAAAGGTTTGGGGTAAAATATTACGGCAAGATGTAGGGGTGTCCTCACACTTTTGAGAACTCCCAGTTGTGAGACACATTAATTCATGCTTGAGTGTACATAGGTGGTGTTTCCACATCCCTACAATGAAAGTGGGAACATCAACATGGTTCATTAGTGAGTTAACACTGAAGACTTAGTTCGTTAAAGAGCATTTATTGTTTTCAGTTACAAAACATCGACAGATACAGAAATAATGAAATAGACGTCGGTGAAGGACTGTCATTTGATGGTGATCGAAAAAGAGCAGTCAAAGGTTAATGAATATATTTATATTAATTATAGGTAAAAGAGTTATTGCAATCAGATATGATGACTTAGGGTGAATTAGGTAGATACCCCGTCATTGTATCTGTAGACGTACGCTTGAAATAAAATTTTACCAAAGTGTTATGTTGCAATGGCAAATTAAATACCATTTTTATAATGTTACGTCCCGTCTATATTCTTCAAATATTGATTTTAATTTTCTATTGTTATCAAGTGTCAAGTGTATCGTATCATTTGCTTTTTAGAACCCGACTCAGCTGGTCGTAAGAGGCGACTAACGGGATCGGGTGGTCAGGCTCGCTGACTTGGTTGACACATGTCATCGGTTCCCAATTGCGCAGATCGATGCTCATGTTGTTGATCACTGGATTGTCTGGTCCAGACTCGATTATTTACAGACCGCCGCCATATAGCTGTAATATTGCTGAGTGCGACGTAAAACTAAACTCACTCACTCACTCACTTTTTAGAACCTTTAGGTGCCTGACTCTGAGGGTGCGGGTTCGAATCCCGGATGGGACTCAACCAAAAAAGTACTAGAATTTGCACTTTACTAAGAAAGTGAAATCCCAAACATGACATATGTTGCATTTGACCACTTTCTAAATGGCATCGAATAATCATAGATTTGCATATGTTAATGACGGGCGCCACATGTGGTGCAAAATACGTCCACGTTTTCGCGAACACTTGGTATCATCACTTTTTCATTTTGATTCATAAACACAAGCTCTGGCATAGTATCGTATTCTGACAATCACCGGATTGTATGGGTCAGAGACGACTGTTTACAAACAACATCGTACATTTCTAATCCTGATGAAACAAATAAATACATACTCATGATATAGCCAGAACCTTAAGATCGACTCTGCTTTTAGCAGATCTTTCCTATGGATCTGGAAAGGGTTTTGTCGCCTTTTCATGGTTATTGAACGTTATCACTAATGTACCTGATGCTTAAGGCACTTCAAGTAGCCGGATTACTTTGCCAGTTCGAACAGTAATTCCAAATCGTACGCACATAAAATTATAAGCAAGCACGGGGCACAACTGGTGCCTAGATTTTTTTTATATTCATTGATAAATGTACACCTCCTTTCAAGGAAAGGAATAGTTTTAAACGTCGAGTAACAGACTAGTTTAAACGTCGAGCCAAATATTTTTGCATTACAAGATTCCCTTTTTCATTCACATCCTATCATCACTATATCTGTTGTTAATAGGAACATTTTTGTGACCATCATCTCATTAGCAAGAAATCATTTGATGTTTCATGTTTACAGAGTGTTTACGTTTAATTATACAGTCTTACATTAAATATGACAATATAAAGGAATAACGGAAAACCATGATAAGATGTCAGTGTCAATTTGTCATGACCTGATACGCCTTCAAAACCTTCTCACTGCATGTACCCACCACACATCACTGTAGCAGATATAATGTCCCCTACGTGACGCGAGGACGAATGATATAAAAGAGAATGACACACCTTCTAAAAGACGAATCGAAATGGTCATATTCTTCATCAACAAAAACTAGAAATTCCCTGTGACGCATTCAGCTTAAATCAGTAACAAGTGTGCAAATCATGTGAGGTTTTAACATCATCATGATCTGTCATGAGATCATAGACGTTAACAAAACATTTTATGTAAAATGTTAAAGAATAATTTACACTATTTGTCCTGAAATATAAACCATAAAGGAAATACTTCTAAACCTATTAAATACAGTTCTTCATCCCCTATAGCCAAAACAAAGTTACGTGCACATTTTGGTCAGACTAATAGTTTTCTCTTCAATGGATGATTCAGTGTAACAGATAAATATTTTGCCGAGAAAACTATTAAGCTATCAAAAGGTTGTTAAAATTTCTTGTCAATACAAATAAACGACCCATGAATCCCCCGAACTGGCGTGACAAACTATCATAACAGACGCCTGTGAGTGACGGAAACTACAATTACTCGGTACTTACCACACAACGCTTGGAATTATCAAAGTGTGGACGGCCATCTTTAATTCGCTCATCAATCTAGTGAGAGCCCTGGTTTGATTGGTTCTCAGTAATAAGTCAAGAGGAGACAACTCAAGTTGCTTTGATGGATTGTGGATTGTTACTGACAAACTCCGACAACGGTTTACATTGAAAACCATAACCAGCAGCTGATCACGGTATTACATGATCGGTTAATGTCAGTTGTTTATATCACCAGCGGAATGTCCCTTCCTGGCCGCAGTATGACATCTTAATGATGTGCACATGTGTGCTGATAATGGCATTTAATGGCACTGAATCTATCTAAACAGACCAGGAGACGATGCGGTAGCCTGGTCACATCGAAATACAGGCTTCAGTTCCTCTTTTAATCGAATACCATATGTTTAGTGTGAAATTTAGTGCGACGACCATACTCATTCACTCACGTGAACTGACACTTCAAGTACATGTAATAAGAAAATTGTCAGTGCATTTTCCAGTTTGAAACCGCTCAAATGTGCTAACACCATAATATTTCTATCCCAGTGGTTGTCATTTTAAAACTTGTGAATTCTGAATGGAGTAAATACAAAACAGCGATGCCAAGAGAGTTTTGGAGAAACAGAAGTATGTCTTGTTCTACTGGTACTATCCGACCCTTGACATGATCCGGGCTAGAACTGAACTTCAGTATCCCGTTCTTACCCTAAGAGGGGACTATAGAGATCGACTCACTGATTTGGATGACACAAGCCACCGCATCCCATTTTCACACATCGATGTTCATAATGTTCATAACTGGACTGTCTGGTGCAGACTCGATTATTTACACACATTTGCCATATAACTGAAATATTGCACCGTTCGGAGTTAGCAGACCAAACAAACAAATCATTGCTTGGCCCAGCTCACTCACACATATATGCTTCACAGAGAAGCACACCTTCTAAAACCTTTCTATTTCACCTGCCCACATTAAAGTGAAGGTCCCAGAAGGACATCTGGTCCGAGCTCATGAACATACAATGGTCGTTCAGAGAAACAAGGAGGTAGGGCCAAACTCCTCGTTGTCTGACACTCATGTGTTCACGCACACACACCACACACCACACACCCCATATATCGCGTTTCCTGCTAAATATAGGCCTGGGGCGGTGGAGTAGCCTAGTTAGCCTAGTCACGCCGAAGACCCGCTTCGATTCCCCACATGGGTACATTTTGCGAATTCACCGATGGCACGTTCCGTGCAAGTACAGGAAATCTTTATATTAGTATCGTCTCGTCAGTATTATATAATCAAGCGTTCATTTCATATATTGATCCATATTTCTTCTTTACAAAGAATGGCATTTCCAGGCAGCCAGGAATCGTGGGTGTGTAGCCTTATTTGTCATCATAAAGTCGCTGGTTAACAAGGTTGGGATGGCGGGATGGAAAGAGCTGACAGCTAATAATGACAAAACGCTTTCTGTTACATGACTAAAGCCAGTACTCTTCACCATTCACGCGCTGGGGGTGATGGTGGAGGTAACATACTTTACCGTTAATAAAGCGACAAAACCATATTCATTGTCATGTTCCTACGATTCCGATGGCGTCATAAGCAGGTGTTCATGAATCACTATCGAATAGGAATTAGGTAATACGGTCGCGGAAAGGTGAACGTGCCCTTCCCTATGAAAATCAGCTTTTGATTCTAAAAGACAAGGAACTGCTAGTTATTTAGCAATGGCTTGCAAAGTAATAATGTCTCATTTTATGCAACGCCCACACAAATGGTAACTAATAACGAATGAGTGTAACATTGTCCATTTAACTGGTTAAATGTATATACAGACAGTGTATTCTTGCAACCTAGTGATATGTTCCACAGGATGTTCTGCCACTCATCGAGACATCCAACAAAACCACTGAATGATCCAGTGCCAAGGAATCTTGTGGTTGATCAGCTCGACCATTCAATTCCAGTCACAACAGACATTATTAATAAAGGTCTTTCATCTGATGTTTCCGCTACGTGTTTGAGAGAGGCGTTTGTTACTCCACTGTTAAAGAATTCCAAGCTTGCTAGCAACATACTCAAGAACTATCGGCCGGTTTAAATCTTTACTTTTCTTTCAAAACTTGTGGCGAACGTTGTTACAAGACACATGATAAAGCATATGAACCTCCATGACATCCTGGATGACCATCAGTCTGCAGATCATCCACAGCATTCAACAGAGACCTTGCCACTGAGAGTTGGTAATGATCTCGGGTGTACAAGGATTCTGGTGAGATTACCCTTTTATATCTTACTGCAGCGTTTGTTGATCATTCCAAACGGGTGATATTTTATCATCAAGTTGGTATCGGTGGATCAGATCTCTTTTTCTTTTGTCTCCATTTCAGATGGCATGGGTATGTTACGGGAGAGATTTCGGAGAAGATGCTATTATGTGAGTTTCCCACGAGGAACAGTCTGAGTAGATGGTAGCCGTGGTAAGTCTGAGTAGATGGTAGCCGTGGACTAGTTACGATGTTTAGACTGGAGCTTAACGCTGATATGGACGTTTCGAGAAAAGCCGGAATACGACAAGATCTAACTAAGCAAGTTATATATCTATCTAGCATAGATTCCTGCTTCATAGAGGGAGTCAACATGCTGGTGTCACTTTACAATTCATCAAGATCATCAGCTGATGGAAGGTCACTTTTCTCCAGGACTTTTAGGGGGAGTGATGGTTTCGTGCCGCTTTTGGCAGTACTCCAGCAGTAACACACCGGGGAACACCAGAAATGGCCTCCACATACTGTCCCGATATGGAGTTTCATATCAACCCATTAATAATAATGATAATAATGGTCATTTAAGGCGAACACATCTACATTGTGCATAATCTTATTCCGCATCGGCATTTCATTTTAACATCTTCGACTCCTTGCCTTGCTGTAAAATCACATTTTTAGGCTTTAGCGTACACCAAGACACTCTGAAAAAACACGTTGTCAAATCTAATAACCCCCAAAACCAAAACTTACCAAAGTAAGAACTGTTAAGAACTGTTTGGTGGTGATGCTTCTAGTCTCCAAGCCTCCGTTCTCACTGCAAGGATGCTGGAAAGCGGACACGGAATGTTCACGTTTTTATCACGAAATACCTCGAGCAACAATATGACCAAGTTGTGATATGTCGAATCATGTCACTGACTCTACCACATTTAGTTCGTATAACAGTACGTGCGTTGGTAAATAGTTTAGTGTTGCGGGAAAAAAACGGTTTCTTAATTGCATCTGAAGGACAAAGCAATACGAAACTATTGATATAATTTCATATCTTGTTCACGACTGCCGCTGGTCGTCTTTTGTTATATATCTCAGTCTTACAGGTACCTACGAGACACGCTGAATATTATAAATGGACAGTCAGCTGAGAGGAGTTGCCTACTCATCATTAAGAAGTTAGTGGGTTAAAACTTTATGTTAATTCATCATTATACCAGACATATACGTCAGTGTTACGTACAAAGTTGGAAAGAGTTTCTTGAAATATATTTTTTTTCATTACGCTAATATTTCCAAACAGAAAACGTCATAAACCTAAACGTATAAACAGCCAGTTTGTCACATACATAAGCTCTTCAGAAAAAAGACACGTGGAAGTCCAAAATAAGGAAATGTATTAATCGTATGTAAATACACATAGGTCGATTAAGCTTGAACATAGATTAAGGAAATTCGACGCACGGTTGAACATATGCATTATTGTCAGCATTACTTCAGCTCACTCACTGCATATGTGTGGACACAAGGGGTGTCCACGTCAGTACTCTGTGACTCAGTGCTTGGAAGGAATTGCACAAGTCGTCGGATTTCTACTTGGGAAAATCTTCGCCATTCTTCCTGTAACGCATTGGCACTGTCTGAGGACGAAGGTGACATTTATGGACGCGTCGATCAGTTCGTCCCGCAGATGCACGATCGGTTTTACGTCAGGCTATTTGGACGGGCAGGAAAGGACATGGACGTTTGCTTTGGCGAGATGGGCAGGAAAGGACATGGACGTTTGCTTTGGCGAGATGGGCAGGAAAGGACATGGACGTTTGCTTTGGCGAGATGGGCAGATGTTTCGCGAGTGTGAGATCGGAGTTGTACTGACATAGCTCCCTCTGGAGGTTAGAAAGTGGGAGGAGGTGAGGTGGCAGGATTTGGTCCATGAGGCGATTTGCTGTAGTATTTTTTTAACCACCGCTACCTCTGAACCTCCAATGTAGCATATGGCTCCTAAAAACTACGACGCTCTTCCGCCAGATCTGTACAACTGTCGAAGGTAGTTCCGCGTTTACGTGTTTACGACACGTTGTCTCCCACCCCGTCGTTGCAGGGTTCGTCGTTGAACCAAACGTCTCGCTAGTTCACAAGTTCCCTGTCTGTACCCTGTTGCACCACTGGACACGTCGTTGTTGTATTCGCGTCAGGACAGCTCCAACTTTTGGTCGATATACTCGAATTCCTACTTCTCTCATCTGATTTCTGATAGTTTGGTCAGAGGCAAGACATCTGTGTCCGTTGCTGTTGCAAATCGGTGACGCTTGTGAAACACCCGGAAGAATTGGTCTTGAGCTGGAGTGGTCACTCTTGGTCTCTTGAGCTTCATAATGGGAATCCGTTGTATTTAGAAAGTCGAAACAGTCAAACAGAATATGACTGATGGTGAACACTTCCTAAAAATAGGAGCCAGATCCCTGCGAAAGGCCTGCCCAGTCATTATGAACTATGCTAATCAAACACATTAACCTACACTATATATATGCACTGAACAATGGGGTCAAAGTCTAGACGTTTGTTTAACAGAGTAAATACGGTTCTTCACATATTGTACTTTGAGAAAGTGTGATTTTCTCATAAACCATTAAAGGGTCGTTAAGAACTTGCTACAGTGACCTAACATAAGAGTCAAGGAGGATGAGTTCAACAAGTGAAAACATTTCAATAAAAAGATGCTTGTCATCACGGCAGTACGAACGATATGTCATAACGCTTAGCGATATGTCATTACAATGTAATCGAGCGAGGAAAAAAAACTATTATTAAAGTCATATTGAAGTAAACTTGTCGTTGATTGTTCATGATGCATGAAAATCACATGTACAATTTGTCATAACTGCGTATTAAGGTACTGAAATTTCTTCTGTTATTACGTGAACATTTCACATACTGGTCGAGGAGTCAAGTGGGTGTCTTCGATTTTGTATAGTGTAAAAAAAGTGTATTTTCCGCAAATCAGAGTGACCTGTTCTGTTTGGGGTTTTCTTCTTCTTCTTCTTCTTCTTGTTATTATTTTCTTTTTTTCCATTTTTCGATTTCTGATTGATGATTACGAAAACGAATATCTTGTTCCCGGCAGTGGGGCGGTAATGTGATAACGGGGCCATCTCAGAAGGTAATTTCTCGTTATACCCACTACAGACTTGGTACAAGGTAACTGACTCCATTTTTGAGAAGGTGCGGAAATGGAATAATGAAATCGTGATTCATGGACTTCGCTGTGTTGTTTTTGTTGAAAATTGTTTTGTTTTTTAGTTTCAATGATGCACAGTAACATTTTTCTCCATTTCAGCATAGTAAGTAGTAAACACTGGAGCAGAAGGATGGTAGCTTCCGTTGTTACGGTATGGGCGAAATAATGCCTATGTTACGGTAAATTACAGCTCACATGCTAACTCACTCATTCATTAGGATTGGACCTTTAAATTGTAAGGTTTTCACGAGATCCAAAGAGGACTTGGACACAGTCAGGGACGTCTTTACGTTATTTTTTACAGATAAGCTCGTGATGGAAATATTGACTTGTGTTATGGATAACAACTCATTTCTCATTCTGTACACGACGTTTCAGAGCTAATTCTGTTCCTTCATCATGTGAATGCTGAGTCAGCACAAAGAGTGACTATATTTACACAATGCAGAGAACAAAGATAAGAATATATAACAATTGGATTTATGTGCAAAATAACAATGTATTGTGGGGACTGGATGTGTTGATGGGTTCAGTTCTTCATTACTACCTACAGTTCTCTGGCCTACGCATACGCAAAACAACAAATGTGACACGAAAGAAATACTACAATTGTAAGCCAAGAACCCCAAAGATCCAGTTATCTCAAGGTGAATCGGGCATGCTATGCTCCCTGGAATTGTTGAAAAAAGTATTATTTCCCCAAATACTGGAACCAAATCATGTCTTACACACACAAATATTCACTAGACGTGTTCATCACTTCGAAGCAAAGATTAGTTTCCAACAGACGAAAGAGTGCATCTAGTGGGAGCAGTTAATATGATTTAGGCCACTTTTAAACACAAGTTAACAAACAATACACAAGTTCTTTTAAATGCCTTGAATTATAAAGGGACTTCGGATGGCATGAGTCTCTCTCTTTAACGTGAACAGCTATGGCTTTACCTATTCAGAGAGTACCACTTATGTTAAACCAAGCATTGTTTCGCAATGTACCCAACACCTTCAACCTGACAGGCGAACGTTTTAACCATCGGACCACCGGAGCAGCTAGTTTAGAGAGACATCTACATACGGGTGGAACTGAAGTTGCCTTTAGACAAATCCACCAACATCTTGGCTGGGAACACTAGAGACTGGCTTGACATATTTACACTTTGGCTTTCCGTTGTGTCATATAGCCTTAACATAACCACGAAACATACGATTGTGGGTTGAAATCCTAATTCGGTCAGATATTTTTTCTGTTAGATTTGTGAGCGCAGTACCCATTTCCACCAGCCCTCTCACTGAAGGATAAATGAATTATTATCCATACAAACTTGAAGTACCCATCATAACCAAAATAATAATCCGACTAGACAACGTGGAGTCAGACTAACTTCGTTGAAGGCTATCCCCCAGATTGTCCAACACACAAGCACATATATCCATGTAATCTAATGGGCACAATGTGACAAGCTGAAGTGCTAATTTCCCAGACCACCAGATCACAGCAGTGACAACTGGATTATACAACGCTAGCATACAACAACGTTGCCGACTCCCGCGTCTTCGCGTCCTCCTGGATGTCGTCGGTGACGGCCCTCACAAGACAGGTCTGTTAAGCTAAAAACAGAATCTCATCCGAACCTAATGTGATGTCAAGTTAAGTTTGTGGCATCAGAGGTTTGATGTCAAACCATTAACGTTTACTAATTCTCATACTTTTGCTTTATTTGTTATGTGTCTATACAGGTATACTTTTGTCCATGCATGTTTTATCGTCAATGTTTGATTATACTGTAAATCCCCTTGATGACGAGTTGTTGTTTTTTCAACATGCATTTTCATAAGTTCTGAAAAGTGAACGTTATGCGAGAATTGCTCACAGCAAATTTAATTACTCAGACATAAATATTAAATTTGCTATTATGTAAATACTGTTGCAAATTTTTAGGCAGTCAGAAAAAATACACTGATAAGTGTTGTTCGAAACTTTGTTATTCAGTTTAAACCAGTAAATATCTCCACTTTTTTCTTACACAAAAAAAACACTGCGCGACAATAGTTGTATCTGGCGATTTTACGGAAACAAAGTACTGCTAAACTATACTTTAAATTAAAAGTATGGGAACACCCTAAAATTTGATAGTCATATACAAACGTAACTGTGATGAGGTCATTTACACTCTAAGGTAAATGCAGCTTTGTCCTTAATGTACGACATGTTGGAACATACAGTGAAGCAACTGATTCAATATTCGATGGGTTTGAGTCAAATTAAACAATAGTGAAAAACAAGGGTGGTGAAACACGTCAGTAGCACGCTGCCAGGGAAGTCTTCTACATGCACTAGTCTGTTGTTTTTGGGCTGTTTGAATCAAACATTGTACTGGTGAGTTTAAGCACCATTGTTTTTCGATATTTTTGACAACGTTTCATTTCACTCAAATTAGATGAATATTGAAGCAATTGTTTCACTGCATGTTCTAATGTGTCATTCAAAGTGTTTATCAATCAAACAAAAAGTTCGTATCGAGGGATACTTAATTGTTCGGTTTGCTTAGGATATAGAATCGCAAAACTAGTGTAACTGACTGCTTTAAAGTTTATAGGGCCATGTAAGTTTTCAGTTTGGTTTGGATGTAGCATCAATAAAACCAGTGTTAAGTGACTGCTTTAGAAGGCTACGTAAGTGTTTGAATATGTTCATTGGTTCCAATAAAACCAGTTTAATTGACTACTTTGGAGGCGACATTGATATTCACCTTCTGTACATCATCGACAAAGAGCAAGTTTAATAAACCAAATTAACGAACTGCGTTTTTGCCTTTGAAAAACTGCGTCTGTGAAGTGACAGGTTGAGTCATTCGACATATTCAGTTGGTGATTTGCTACCCAATATAAATACATTTAGCGAATGATTCCGTACATTTCCAAGTATTTATGTATAGTCATATCGTGAAATTTGTCAAATACATTCAGCTAATGATACCGCCATTCGACCGTGCCCTATATTGTCTGAACATGCGTCAGATGGCTCTAGTTTCTGATATGACACGACAGAAACACATCAAGAGTCTCTATTAGCAAGGCATTGTTGGGTTATGGGCCCATGTTTCTTACCGTGTCATTATGTCAGTACAAGACGGTTAAAACAAAAAAAACGTATATACTTGGGAAAACCTTAAGCACTCCTAATTATTTTGACGGCTTATGAACTGAGTTCAGATCCAACTTGTGTATTATGATTCGCATGATAATAATATTCAGATAATAAAGCTAAGAAATTGTTTCAAGTGTACCTGGAGGAAAGTGTTTCACAAACACCCTGTGGAGCATGTCCAGAAGCAAACCCTCGAATGATGAAAAGCGCAGTTTGTTAATCTCCCACGATATTTAATCTATATGTTTTCGCTGCTCAGTTATTTTTTCTCCTCTAAGGTAAGAAGATTTTGTTATACTTGTGTGTTGTTTAACCCTAGTCTCAGCAATAAGGGGGCAGTCTGTAAATAATTAACTTTGGACCAGACACTACAATGACCAACAGCATTAACATCAATCCACATAACAGAGATACGGTCACATGTGTGAAGCAAGCCTGATCATGCGTTCCTTTCGCGTTAGTCTACTCTTACGACAAGAATGATTCGGTGAATACCAGTTGTAATCTGGACTGCGGATGTGGTACGAAGAAGACTATCAGATGGCCTGAGATTGCATATTTATGCATAAGTCTGTCGTTTAGAACGATCGGACGTGACATGAATGTTCACAACACAGATGCCAGTCGTCTGCTCAGAAAATACAAGGAAACCAATGAGGTGGAGGTTCGCCCGTGGCTCAAAATCAAGGCACTACAGGGGCTACAAAATGGAAGAAAGAATCATTCGCCACCACCACTGTTCTGCTGTTCTGAAGCACAGCTGAACACCAGTCCGTCGGGTCTCAGTGATCCAGCTCCCTTGGCCCTCCAATAATCCAGACCTACGGTCTTTAAATTTGCCATACCTTTGAGACCTTTCCGCGCGACGCCAGAAAGCTCGTGTACTAAATATTTAAAAGAGTTGGAGCATCTTTGGGTATTATGCGACGAAGGGTGCATGCTGTCCTATCCCATTTCTGGCTTCATACTTGTGACATTTGGAGACATTTAGAGCCCAAACAGATGGTGTATGTGTTGTACCATATCCATTATCAAACACTGAGACAGTCATTTTTGTTTTCATCTAGTCAAGACATCATTTTACAGAAAAATATGCAATTTTTCCAGTGTACTGTGCATGTATACCACTGATGTCAGGCGAAACAGACCTTGTGTTTAACGTTCTTCTCCATTACGCTTTGCTTTCGTAGACGTGAATCCATAGACGCGGGTCTCCTTTTCATAATTCCCGAGTAGCGAAAAACGTTCAGAACATGAGACCAGATGTTTTGACAATTTTGGCGTAAAATCCATGTCGATGGCCAAGGGTGCACGAACCATCATGCATAAACGGAGCATCAGATGTAACCCTTCCTGCCAATTAATTTTATCATTCGTGTTTGAATTTCAGTAGAAAACATTCAATGCTACACATTGTATTAAACAATTCAGTGAGCACTGAGAAAATATGTCTACACTGCTACTTCGTATACAAAATATAATTTAATTGCACTGAAAAGAAAATTACACTTTATTCACACAATATTCCTTTAATGGTGGGCATGTTAGGTATTTTATCGATGCAAATCAATGTTGTTGGGCTTTTTTCGCCATAAATTTACATTTCAAGTATGATAGGGGTCATGTGGTTGTAAAATCGCTTCTTAACCCAGTCGTCGTTGAACCAAATTATATTTTATATATTACCCTGCTACTTTTTCTACAAACCGTACAAGGAATGAGTAATGGGCTTTTTGGTCAAAATTGCATAAGGAGGAAACACGCTATGTTTTGCTTTCCACTGAAGTGTAAAGAAAGCAAACGTAACTGCAAATAATGTTTTGTTCCCATTTTTCGATCATATATTTGTGGGTTTGGAGACTCTGTGGAGACCCCCCAAACAGGACAGGCCACATGCACACCATGTTTGGCATTGTGTGACCTTTCCCATTTTGTTTAGTTTAAATAAAAAAGTGAAATGTTTCTCAACACTTTTATTTGTGGTCGTAATAATTGTCATTTAAAAGAAATAATTTTGACTATTCCACGTCCCAATCATCCATTTGTCCACGACATGAGTGTGTGTAAGAACGTGTGTGACTAAATTCTCCAACTCATGAAAACGTGCTTAAACTTTCCAAGCTATATTTATGAGAGAGAAAAAAGGTGTTCCTCGCTCGTCACATTTTTCCGTATGTGAATGTGTCATCGAGTATGTGTCTGTGTGTGTCTGTGTCTTTGTGTATGTGAATATGGGAGAGTGTGTGTGTAAATGTGAGAGGACGTATAGATGTGTGTGTGTGTGTGTGTGTGTGTGTGTGTGTGTGTGTGTGTGTGTGTGTGTGTGTGTGTGTGTGTGTGTGTGTGTGTGTGTGTAAATATGAAAGAGGGGATATGTTTGTGGGTGTGGAAGGGTGTAAATGTGTGAAGGGGTGTGTGAGCGAAAATATGAGTCAGAATGTTTGTGAGCTTGTGGACAGAAATGTGAGTGGGAGTTGGTTTGTTCGAAAAAATAATTATTCCAGTTGTCATCTCTTCTTTTGTAGACAAACCAAACAGCGCTTCAGTTTTCTGATATCACGAAGCTATTAAACTAGAGTCGTAATTAAAGACTAAGGTAGTTTGTCCGTGTAATATGCACAGTTATTACTCGTTTCCCATTACAAGATCATCCCATCGTTTACCCATGTTGATAAACTGCTGTTTCTTGGTTTGATGTCACAAAGTCAGAGCAAATACATCCCATTCACGTTATATACATGGACTTTATGACATGCCTCTCCAGTCATGCATGTCACATCCGATAATAGACTGGATCTGGGACAATTACTATCCATTACACGGCTCTTGTTGCATTTTCTTTTAACACATGCTCTATGCATACGAGTTACTCGCCTGAGATGACAAGCTGCTCGCGTTGTGCATCGTTGTGTTGTCACCGACATCCTTGCGAGTATATGTCTACAAACCTACCTCCCATCGCACGCAACCCTTTGTTGTCACTCTCCCAATTAAACACCATGGACATCGATGGTAGAGATAACGACTAAGCTTCACGCCAGATCAATTTGCACCTATTAACGACCACTCATGGAGAGAAGATTGCAATTACCTTGTAAAGCCCTCGATCGATTTATCACTTTGATCATTGGTGCATTTCGCGCGTTAACAAAGACAACAGTCAATATTTGATTAATCGTAATCCGCCATATTGATCAAATATCATGCTTGTATGATCTAAGAACAGTGAGATGTGCTCATCGCGGAGCTCCACGCTCTGCGGTGGGTCTCAAGCGGCGGAGTAATACCCAACCGCTCCTTCCGGTGTCGGACCATATTTGGCGATGACATAGATGGCGCTGCCAAAATCACACTGATTCCAACACGACTGACATTTACTGAATACATAAGTGGAGCAGAGGAATGAGCTTTTCCCATAAAGTTAATGAACGATAGAGCAATTTTTAAAATGAACACGTTGCGTTATTTTCATGGCAGTGGTAATATCTTTATTTACGGCTTGTCGTTGTTTACTATGAAATTACTTGTAATCGTTATTGAATCATAAACTCATTTTCAGTGTGATTCAGTGGCCAGCCTTCGATTCATAATCAGCAACTGACACAAAGTCCACTAATATACGGGTCTTAAAATCTATTTTGCAGTAATGATGTCGACCGATCAACTTGATCAGGATTCCGCTCCACTTGTCTTGACAAGAAATACTTTAAATAAAACAATAAATCCACGTTGTTTCATTGATTATTACCGGGGGTTTTTAACTGTGAACTAAATTGAGGAAGATAACACTGTAATAACACTCTTTTCATAACATTCCGACAAAATCAACCAACTCATCACGTGGTCAACGTCTCTTCAACGGGCGGACAAAGACTGCACCTCCAATGAAGAACACTCCCTGGAAACCCAACACTCCCGCAAACTGCCTTGAACAAAATGCGCTGTGGCATAGCAATAGTTTTTTCGTAAAATATGAACATGTCCATTGTCATCACCTAACATCCAATTATTGTCTTCTGGTAAAGAAGGAGCTCAACACATTTCAGCACATTTTTTCTCAAAACATCCAATCTGAAGTTTGAAATAATATCACCCTTCAAACAACCGTTAGGGAATGTTTTATCGGACACTTAGGTAAGTGATATCTCAAAATACAGAATGGTTTACAATGTTTTTTTTCTGTAATTCACCATGGACCCAATCATACCAAATGATCAACATGTCAACTTGATTGTTGTATGTACTGAGTACAGTGTGTACAGACGTGTGTAACGATATGTGCTTGAAGGCCCCAGACTGGCCCAACAGTACACTAACCTATGCTTTGTGTAAGAGGCGACAAACTGGATCGGTCTTGCCGTCTTGGTTGACACACGTCATCGTATCCTAACTGCGTACAATGTTGCTCATTCTTTGATCACTGGGTTGTCTTTGCAGACTCGATTATTTCCAGACCACCGTCATAACAGCAAACAAACTAACCAACCAACCCAGTTTCTAAAGCAGTGTGTCAGAGTTACCCTCAGAAACAGTGCGATGTCAAAGTCAATAGATCACTGTAAATGATCCATTTGCAGTAACAATTAATCATCCGGTTCATGTGTTTATAGACCGTCGCCATACAACTGGGATATTGCTGAACAGACAAACAACCACAAGGGTACACCCACGCACTTACATGTCTATGCATGCATTCTTGTCTACTCATGAAGACAAACTCGTGGCAACACACAGGTACATGGGTATGCACAAAACTGCACCGCCATCCTCATACTCACTCACGCACTCACTCACTCATTCACTCACTCACTCACTCACTCACTCACTCACTCACTCACATATCCCATATCCCACTGCACACTCAACCAGGCGCAGGCAGTAGGCTATTCGCTGTGACGTTGTTACAGCTGATGTAGTACTGGCTGGTTCATGATTCCGTTGTTAGTGTATATAGTCCGTTATCCTTGTGTAGGAACGTTCAGTATCCGCTGTCTGGTCTACAGCCGCAGCAACGCTCTATCATTATAGTACCTGTAAATACCCCTCGGTAATCACTGACAACAAAGGTCAGGACAACTATAGCAGACTGAGGTATAGAGGAGCGATTTGGATCTATTTATAGTGTTCGCCACCCATGCAAAATGACAATGATTGCTAATCGAAAGTTTCAAAAGTAACCAGCAAAACCTTGTTTGACCTATGATCACGACAACGGAACAGTAGAATAACCCCATTCTGTCCAAACCAACAACCATCCAGAGTCTGGCTGCCATATGTCAGACATTTGTAGTGTTTCCATTGACACAACGAGCACATGTGCATGTAAGCATCACTATATTAAGCATTACATATCATACCCACAAGAATTGTTATACGCAACGCACATTAGGGCTCGGACGGGTAGGAAAATATGGAATCAAGTGCCCGCATGTACCTACCCGAATCGGAATCGGGCACCCGGAAATGTTAGGAATACAACGCCTCTGCCAACTGTCTTACTATTCAATCACGAGGTGACAGAGACTATTATGGAAAACATGAAAGGATGGCAATAAGATAATGAAACAGATCTATCTTAGGCTGTTATTCATAAGGATAAATGCCATGGCATACTCTCCTCGTTAATAATAACCTTCATTTGTACACTCAGACTCACATTCAGGGACTCAGTCGTTTATTCAGTAATTCAGTAGTGCAGGCCATATGACCTAAGGTACAATTACACCTGGGGTTCCTTTCACAAAACAACCTTTTTCTAAGGTTAGCCTTAACTCCCATTCTGTAACTTTGCACTAAGGTTACCTTAGACCTAGGTAACCTTAGTGCAGTGTTAAAGAATGGGAGTTAAGGTTAACCTCAGTAAAGGTTGCTTTGTGACAGGAGGCCCAGAACATATTATTTTCTGACCTGAAATTGATATGATTAAATAAAATTACTAATCAAGAACGGCATGCATTAAAAACATGCTTTAAATTTAATTATAGTAATTGGATTTCGGGAAGAAATACGTTTGATGAAGTTACATTTGCTTGGCAGCAGTTAACCAAAAGGTAAATATTTCAGTCGGAGTGCAGAATGTTATAGTCGCATTTTTGTTTCTCCTTCCTGTATGCGTTTACCTTCAGTTTGTTCTGGGCTATTCTGAATGTATAGAATGCGTGGCCCAACGACTGTTTGGGAGACAGGTAACATATCTTCTGTGTTAAAAACAGTTTTGACTCCAGAGTATAACGACAGATAACATGAGGCAGAAATAGACATATCCCAATACTGGATAAAGATACCCTGTAATCTTAGTTTGAAAGTGCTTGTAAATAGCTGACTTGGTTGACACATGTCATCGGTTCCCAATTGTGCAGATCACTGCTCATGTTGTTGATCACTGGATTATCTGGTCCAGACTCGATTATTTACAGACCGCCGCCATACAGCTGGAATATTGTTAAGTGCGGCGTAAAACTAAACTCACTCGCTCACTATATTCTGAAGAAATACGTCTTAATGTTGCAATATGAAATTAAAAGATTGAATGAATTATTTCAATGTTACATTAAATCAACTCCCTACCCCTCAACCGACCGAGTTATGTCCCTTTGAGCGCAACGAATAACCTACGCACACGGTGTGATTGACACCAGTTCGGCAAGTACTGACAACACCGCGTACGAACGTTTTCGATGCTGGGAACCACTTGCTTTCATGCCATGCATGGCAAGTGTTTTCTACTTGAAAAGTATTCGAGTCGAAGTTTCAGTCATCGATTTCAGGCAAGTTGTAAGGGATAATATCTATATTGTGGCATCAATAAGAGGATGGGGACTATTTTCTGGATATACAACTTCTTTATTTTGTAGTAACGACGTTTCGACATTAGAATCTATGTAAAATAGTCCTGGATAAAATAGTCCTCACCCTTCATCTACCCAACTTCCAGAATGCCAATCAAGAAAGCATCAATAGGGAGCTAAAGTGATTGTATATGCCCTTAGGCTTATATGTATAATATGGATCAAAATGTTGTCGCAAATATATGTGAAATTGTGTCTTTCGTGTATGGTCTTGGTACATGTGACCCACGTAATGCCACACGTGGTAAGTGATGACTATGACCCTAAAGACGTGATACTACATGTTGGTTTCCAAGATGAAACAATATGATTACTTGAAAACCTGGCCTCAATAGAATGTAGTGTGAAAGCAGCCAGTGGCAAAGTAATACAATTGTATTAAATATATAGTAAGTTAGCAATCAATCTATGAACATTTTTCAGCAATATTCCAGTTTTACGGCGGTGTTCGGTACATAATCGAATCTGGACAGACAATCCATTGATCAACAGCATGAACATCGATATACGCATTTTGGATACGCTGATATGTGTCAACCAAGTCAGCGAGTCTGACCACCCGATACCCTCTAACGACAAACATAAAGATGAATTATGACCTTCTTCACGGGTCCAAGAAGAATGGCATGGACAGAGTGCAAAATAAGGTGAAGACAAAGGCAGTACAATTACGATGGCAGTATACGCCAAACAAGGAACAGACTCAAAAACAGGCTTAGGTTGAATATCAAGAGAGAAAATAACGATCTTCACAGGCTGATTGTCTTGATGTAGCAAAGTAAGCATGTGCTCTTTATCCATCACTTCAGCAATTTCTTAACTTAGCTTGATTTTTATTCCGACTGTTGTTGAAGGTTTAACTTAATAACGAGAGCACACATGAACTCCACTGAATGTTAATCACATCATTGTTTTATAAAATAACACTGTCCATTCAATTGTGTACAGGTTTCTAGAACTTTGGTAACAAATGAGATTGGTCGTTTTACCATCAGGGTTTTCAAGCACAAATTGGTTCATTTCACGTAGCCTCGATAAACAAATAATTGTAAATTTGTCAAAACATCTTACCTTTCAACTTCAAGAGAACTTCATTTTCTGACCCTTGGTGTATCTGTGACTAATCTACGTGACTGAAAATGCAATTACAGCTCTATCTTTAGGGTTTCACGAGATTTTGTCATCTGAAGTTTACTAAGAACACAACATGTGAAACGTTTGATTTACTCGTCGGCAACATATACGTGAAATATGGACATTTTGACAAGAACTATACATTCCCATCGGCATCATTTGTCATCCAGCTGTAGGGGGTATATCAATGTTCAGATGCTTGTCAATAATGGACCAATTCCGATGTGATTCCACTGTTTCATCCAGATGAACGAGGAATACAAAGGACGGCGTTCCTTGGATGAACTTACGAGCTTATGTCAGCAGATACAAGCAATGTCATGACCATTTGTGAAACTGACTCACATTAAAAACTTTGCTCCCTTGCCGTAGTCGAAGTCAGGCTTCGACCCATATTCGTGTGGTTGTCCGATAACTGTTGACAGTCAATAAATCATTATGTGAAGAGTCTATCATCCATCAACCTTCGACTTCCAATATGTCAGTATACACATTCGTTTACCAACCGACTCTTCACCTACCACCTTCAACAGTCAAACGTCATCCGTCAAATGTAAACTTTCCACGTGTCCAAAGTCTAATTCATTCGTGAACGTCAATAGTCAAACTTCATCCATCAGGAGTTTTCCCCCCAAAATTGCGTAAGAAAATAGGTCTGAGTATATTTCTCAAAACAGCGAAGTGATAAGATGATCTTCAGAACAACCCCCTGTTACAATACTTCACATGGATGTGACAATAAGATATACGGAACAGTAAAAGAAACGCAAATCTGGCTTTTTGTCACTTTGCCATGAACGTTCCGTAAACACGAATGCTTACTTGTATGACATTTCATATTTTCGAAACATGTTTTCCTCTTGGTGTTGAGTATATATAGATAATAACATCTACAGCAGACCAACAGATATCAGCTATCACATCCACATGAAACATTATTTGATGGGAAGAAACATAACAGAAATCGGATCTTTGAAATAAAAACTTTGCGCTCAATGTAAGAGCGTCAAGCAACATCTGTGCACAATGTAAGAGCGTCATGCAACATCTGCGCACAATGTAAGAGCGTCAAGCAACATCTGCGCACAATGTTCAGGACATTGTACACAATTCAAACCTTAAGGCATACTCAGATGGGAATTGAAATTAACTTCTCAAGTTCAGAAATGGTTTTTACCAAACCTCATGTACCATAAAGCAAAAAGATAATAACATCACGACAGATACACACACTTTGTACCACCTCTAGCAAAAGAGTTCCCACAGTGAGTTTTGCCTTCATCCGTTTCCAGGTAAATAGGAGCAACACATTTCCGGGTTAAACAATCAATCATTCGGTTTTTTTTGTCGATGTTTTGTCTTGTGGGTCAAACGGGTCTGTTTCGCGAATGGCAGAACCTGTTTTGCTTCTGTCGTTGATGTTTACAGTTTAATGAAGTGGCTTCACTGTACATACCAAAGACAAAGAGTTTTTTATGACTTAGAATCGACAGGACAAGCTTCAACTCTCAGGACTCAATAGATATATTGTTTCCATTGTGAATGGCCGTCACACCTGGGTAACCTATAAAGCTACGACATATCTCGTTGGCCTTTACTAATACTTGTCAAAGTTTGGGGTTGTTAAGTGGATACACTTGATGTCTGTCCTTTGATCTTGTAGTAATGATTTCTATTGACAAATTATTACGTATTGATTTCCTTGTGACGTTCTCGAGATCAGAAGCGTGTCTGGGTCAATATGACCTAAGTATTTTTAAAAGATCCGTTGTTTCCATTGGTCCAAAAGGAGATCCATCAATTTCAGAGAACTTATTTGCTCTCCTGTGTTTGAACATCGTAGTAGGTGTGTACATGGTCGAGCTATTTTTGATGTGGCAACATGCAGAACCTTTGTTTCTTATCACAATGAACTCTCGATGGAGTTCCGAGTAAGGATGTGTCACCAGCTCCCTAAGCTTGTCAATGTGATGGTTGACCACAAGTGTCAGCGCCCTGGGGTAGCTTCAGACGGTGCTTGTGATCATAAAAGCAAAGCATTAACACGGTTTGGTTGTCCTCGCACATTTACAAGTCCCTTCAATAGTGCTGGAATATTGTAACGTTAAACAGTAACCTACTACATGATGGATTAAGGACAACAACATGACTTAATAGGTTCGATGTAAACTCTTTAGACATCACGTTTCTGCGACAACCACACTAAACAAAATGTTTTACCATGCTAAACAGACCATTTCACGGAGACACATATATTATCCTGTAAATTGTAGATTCAACACTACATGATTCTGCTACGCGTGAAGAATCAGGTAAGAACTAAGTGGCAAGGCTTGCTGACTTGGTTGGTATATGACTTCGTATCCTAAATGCGTTCCAGATGCCGAACACTGGATTGTCTGTTCCACTCATGCTTATTTGCCATTGTGATCGCCATCGCCTATCAAAAGCTACCTATAAAACTATCATTATTTTTTAGTGATTGTAATGACGTGTCTGACGTGATGTAATGTTTGAAGCTTGACATAAGTATGTGTTTGACATGCATGACCTCGGGTCAGATTGATTATTGTGCCACCGGATGAAAATCACAATCACTTATCTAGGATAGACACGTGAAATATGTTGTCCCACGACGCAAAGACCATAATTAAAAGAGTTTATGAGGGTTTTTTCAGAAAGGAAGCAGAAAGGAGTGTTCCCTTGTTATCAAAAACACAATTTACAAATAGGACGTTGAAGGCCTTGAACATACCTGGTTACCAATTGTTTCTGTAGCAACCTTATACTTTTTAAGCAAAATAGTCCAGGTTATCAGACTATCAATAGCTATTCCGTTTATACATGGGTACAGTCTGGCCTTTAAACTATAATAAAATACAATTTCTGGCCAACTTGTCCGGCTCATTGTCCATGTACCGAAAACGGAACATATCAACCTCCTATTCCGCACCTAATGTCACCTAAACGTAAATATCTATACACACGTAAGCATAATGGTGACAAGACTATTTCATCCAAACACATCTGTCTTATGTCTCAGTCTCTTCATTATTTTAGAACACAGGCATCGCTCAGGGAAGACGTTATTCTGCTTTACAACCTACAATATTGTATCCTGAGAAGGTATAATATAAAATTAATATATAGTATAAAATCATAACATAATTTTAGCACACAAACCTCATACTATGTACTTGACAGATTCTCTCCTGAATACACATGGCAATGGTGTGATAAGCCTACAACCCTCGCCATTGTGACCTGAATCCTATTGAGTCGATATGGGAAAATTTGAAAGAAGAATTTCTCAGCAAAATACGAGTTTTAAGTTGAAGGACGTGAAATGCATTGTAAATTAAGAATTTTTCAAAATAACAGCAGATCTTTATCAGAATTGTTTAGTTACGTCCTCCAAGTAGAGTACACTCGCGTGAACCCGACAGTCATCGCTTTAGATTCAGGTACGGACTCATCGAGAATACATTTTATGACAGACTGTCTTGTTACTGGGTCTTCTGGAAATCTTTCAGTCCGTTCTCTGTAATTCTCAAGATAACTCAGTATATAGAGGATATTGCATGAGAGCCCATGGCATACTATGTTTACGACACGAGCGCCTAAATGTTGGTATTTCGCGAGCGAGAGCGAGGGGTATACCGATATTTAGGCACGAGGGTCATATTGAGGAAAATGAACCCAAATCTACCCAAATCAAATAGAAGCGGGCTATGTATGTAGAACGCAACGTCACAGAAGAGCCGTGACGTCATAGCATTGTTATGACGTGACGTCACGATGAGAAAGTGATATTTTGCCCTAGGGCATCTAATGTAAAATATGAAACCCGATATGTTCGCCTCTCGTAGGTAATAAATAGACATATTACCCCCGAGTAAATAAATCGAATACTCGTAACTCCTTTTGGAATCTCTTTAAATGTTCGCTTTTCACTTCTTTTATCAAATGCAAAATAGGATCTTGAGCACCTATCTGAACTTTAAGAAACATGAGCTTTCAATATAAAATATAAAGAGAACAAGGAGACCAAGGTACAGTGAGTGACTACAGTAAGTGGGTGAGTTTTGTTTAGCGCCACTCTCCTATTTCAGTTAAATCACGACCTGTCAGTTTTATGTGGGTGGCGTGTCCACACTAGCGTTAATCGTTCATCGTCCGTAAGATGAGGTTGATTAGGGTTAACAGGGGTTTACAGCTGCGCTCACACAAGAATATTACACGTACAGAGCGATGTGTATGTCGTGCGTGTGTACTGACTTAACGTCAACGGCATGAACGTCTAGTGCTGATAGATAAAGAGTTACAATTCAGATCCTTGCAAAACTAAGGGAGGTAACTAATCACCGTGGATTACAGCATGGTGGAGTTCGAATCCGGGCTTTGATGTCTCGCACCTGATGGTGTGGCCATCAGTCTTGTGGCAGGACTATTTCTGAATATATAACAACAGAAACAATACAGTCTCAGTTCACAGTAAAGAAAGTCAGATTGTCGCTCAAATCAAAGTAGTGGTGGAAGAAAATGGCTGCTTCCACATTCCACAAAGTACTCCTCCAGTACGATGATGCGACGGTGCAGTGAAAAGCAAGTCGATAGTCAAGAGATCGATGAACCAGAAAATCCATGAACATGATAGTGTATTTACTGGTGTTGCGGGAAATAAACCGATATGTTAGTTTTGAATTACGTCTGAAATCCTCTCTCGATGGCAAATACACTTTACAACGGTGAATATCCAAGTTAGTGTCGTCTTCATTTGTGGAGATCCTAGCTCTTGTGTTCATACGGTGTCTTGACACGGAGATACAACTACAGCAAAGTAACATTAGTGCGGAAACATCGGATTCAGACCGTTACTGTGGGGAGTGTCTGTGTAATTAACAGGACATTTCCAAGCCGTCACTGTTTGACCCGAAAACTTCTTATGAGGCTGGTAACTATCCCAACGATCAAATAGGGCTGATCTGTACAAAAACTACACGCCCGATGTAACTACGACCTCGTGCAAAGAACTAAGCATAGTACCATCGTATAATCATTGGTCAACACGTTACATATGCGACTATACGTACAGGCTGAGGTTGTCAGATATTTTCCGCCAACATCATCGACATTACTTACACGAAGCACCATTTTAACGTATGTCTCTTGCACTTGTTTCATAAATACGTTTTGTTTATTTTTTCTGTTTCGTGTGTATCGGTGAGATCCATTCTAATGTGGTGCACCACTGTAAACCCAACCAAGATCAATGTGCAAGTAACAACGTCATCAGTGCGACCAGTCGCCCTAGGAACTGGCTGGGAAACAACCAGTGACGCACATGAAGACGTTTGAGGCCACAACGCCTCATTGGCGATTCATCTTGTCAGTAAAATATGTGCGTGACAATGAATGGAATCTTCAGGTGTGGCCTACAAAATCAACAAACATGACACACTCGTGTTGTATACTAATGGTGTGGTAGACAATGGTGATTTTCATGACGAGTAAAGTACTAAATTGTTGTCAGTTGTTATAGTTTCAGATGAATAATTAACTTTATAAATATAACAACGACAGATGTCAGCGTTACAATCATCATGAACACTTTGGGTTTTCTTTGGAATTCGGTCTTTTTCTGGATCCATTTAAAAATGTAATCTTTAAAGTGTTGTTGACGAAAGGAATGTTTTCTATGGAAACAAATACATTCATTGTCTGATTGTTGGTATGGGGTAAAGATTTCATGAAGAATTCTTTGTATTTAGTTATCGTGCTACCACACCTGGGATGAACAGGGATTCGAACCCACGATGATACGTTTGTCCGCCTGATGTATTTCAAATAAGACGATTCGTACATGCATGCCCTCAGCTGTAGAAGAAAGTAAGTTAAGACTGTAATGTGAATGATGATTGTGTTTCAGTAAAGCATTGGCAATCTCACACATTTGGTTTTAATGTCAACATGTGATTACTGTAATTAGTGCTGTGACAATAAAGACAACTGACATCGATTAATTTACATAGTTATGTGTTCATGGTGTGAACGCATTGAATCAAGGTTGGTATGACTACAAACTGCTGCCAGGCTTCTTTCTTTCAGCCACATGTCCCCTCTTGATAACAAACGTGATTCATTATTGGTGTCACTGCTTGTAATAGGAGAAGCGATCTCAACCCTGCCATTTAATCATAGCTTAGTGCTAAGTCGGATCCACCGGAAGCGGTAATAACATTCCAGACATCATCCGAACTTTAATTTCTCAATCAGAATAGATATGGTAGTGTTCCAAATCCGAAAACAACACACCAATACTTGTACAATATCATTGCTCTACTTAATAAATTGCTTTTCAACAAAACGTCAAGGATCATTGACAATTTATGTTGCTTTGGCATTGGACCTTTCCTTTTACATGCAGATATTGTTTTTGTTTTGAACATCCTGGTGTAAATGTTTCCCACAGAGAGGTCATGTTCTTGCGTGACGTTTTAATCACATTGCTTGTGTTTCTACATTTCCATAGAAAGCATGACGGATAAAGCTTAATACATTTGTGATAAAAGTGTCACCCAATGCGAGTCCACCGTATCCATTTCTTGAAAAGATGCGTATCTTGAAGTCCCTAACTGCTTCATCACGTTTATGGCTTCCGTGTAATCACAATCGCCTCTACGTCTGCAGAAGCCGCCATCAACGACCTCTTTTTCATCGAGGATAACGTCAACATAACAATACAAATTCGGACCGTTTTCAACACAGTTGCAAACACTATGCAAACATTTTAGCATAAACTCTTCCTCGAATACAAGATATAGTGCATGTGATATATGTTCATGCATTTATTGTTCTGTGATATTTCTTGTATTGACACTATAAAAAAACGTTATTACTATTTTTTCGTAATGACATAACGCTAGTCGTATCATGTATTAACGACCACGGCGCTCCAACCGGAGAAATTCCGTTTGGCAATGTTTCATCCTGGTATAGTCGATAAATCGTTAGCCCAACGAACGTAAGGTGGGTGGTTCGATACCTCTACCAGAAGACATCAAAAACTGTACTTGTTGTTGCCCTGTCTGGCACTAGGCGTTAAAGGGCAGCTGGTTGTCAGATTGGATAGTGTGTCATAGGAGTATTCACGTTAAACAACTTAAACAACGTTATCAGACCGTGCTATTACAAGTACCCATGCACGCTCACAGCGGAATGGACATCAAACGACTCTATCTACCGCTATCAGCTGTGTTGTTGTTTGAGTATGTAATTTGATAAGCTCTACAACATTAGATTTATGAGAAATGAATATGTCAAATATCACTATCGGGTCTTTATTTTTTCAATCATGCTATTGAAAATATATTTCAACGGATAAAAGATAAGAAACATTGTGTTAAACATATCAACTTTTGGAGCATTTTACTAGAGAGGGAGAATCGTGGCATTCATGTTTCACACACCCATTCTATAGAACATGTAACTGGGGATGGAAATATCACGTTTAATATCCCCGTCGCACTCAACATAGAATTGGTTTAGTCAGGACATTTAACATAAGCTTCAGATAAATGGATAATTGCATATCATTCGATAAGGGGACAATGTGTAAGAAAGGTTACACCATTCGAGATTTGGTGACAATTTCAAATGTTAAACATATGTACAATATTTCCACATTTAAATTTAAACGCAAGAGTGATGGTTGATGCATTCTCCATTTTACACTTTGTGTCAGAACTGACCTATCTTTGCATGTGTTTCTGACGCGAACCTTTTGTATCGACATTTTTCCATGGTGAAACACTAATACATGCATATGATATAGCGAGACTCTGACAATGAAGTCTGCCTTTAGCAGATGTTTAAGTTGTGCTGGACAAAATAAGTTAGGGATAGAGGGATATTTCTGATTGATATTTTGTCACTGTGACAATGAATAAAAGGATCAACTTTCACAATTTCAAATTTTGCATATATCCCTAACCATTTGTATCCAGTATATTTGGGAAAAGGTTTAAACCAAACATTGAAGCTTTCACCTAAAAGTGAGATCCTATTATGCAAAGAAAGTGAGTGAGTAGGGCTTTACGCTGCTTTTAGCAATATTCCAGCAAAATCACGGAAGGGGGCAGCAGACATGTATCTGTTGGACTCTCCTACAGAAGCGAAATTATGTTGTATATATCACTTATTCACTCAAAATTGAAATCGTTAGATATTATATGTGTCTATAAAAGATACATTAACAACACAATCGTTGGACTATTTTCCAGCCCAGCCTGCACTGTAAATACCAACTACAGATTTCATAACATATTATCTTCTCAGATAGACATGCACATCAAATATATTTAAATTGCTACTCAGTTATCGTATTCTTATCACAATCTAACCACTAGAAACCACATGGAATGGTAAAGCGATTGGTGTTTAAGAAAACACCCGTCCAACACCAGGGGACACATTCAAATTTAAACCTCACAATTTGACCAATGGTGCGGCAGACCCTCTGAAACCTTTTTCATGTCACCATCGACCTTTCTCTTGGCCGCGTTAAATGTTCAATCTAGACCGTACATATCACAGTTAATCAACGTAAACGACCTCTATATGACTGCCTCCATCTGCTACTTGAGAAGTCCGGGATGTTACCTGAAGCTGTACAAACGTCCCCTAGGGTGTGGCACTCAGGAAGAGCTCCCAACGGCCCACTCAACACCAGCAATGACCTCTTGACGCTCCTTGTCGTTCTGTGGAGGAACTAGACAGCCAGGGAGGTGTTTGTGCTCCCTGCTGGAGTGTGTGATGTTCGACTGAAACAGAGATGTCGCACGCCGACGTAGCACTTTACTTCATCGGTAGTCTTTGACTGAAGGATGTGAAACTGATCGTCACCCGTGAGAAGCGGAATGTTTCATTCAAATAGCCTCCATCAAGATCAGAATGTGATTACAACTTTATAGCGTGTATTAGTTGTAAAAGCTCTCACGACTTGTATGTAATTGTACTTATGTAACGATTCAAACTCTGAAAAACCCGACAAATACACGTTCCAATCTAATATCTTACATACACGTATATCCTTTTTATAATGATTAGTACAACTGGAAATGTCAACATCCAAGACGACTTCATCATCTATAGCTGATCATGTAAGCTTGTTAGATGTGATGGATTTCCTCTAAAAGAAGTACTGTCAATGAAAACACATTATGTCTGCGGCAGCCTTGCCAGCAATCTTTACATGGAGTTTAACATTGTGAGGATATGGGAAGGACGATAATAACAGCTATACATTTACGCAGAAATCGCGTTAATCTATTTGTCCAATAAATGACATGTGTATCTCAAAACCTGGAAGCAATCCAATAAGTTTTAATCTCTCAGTATCATCAATCAAAAGTACCATTAGTATCATAATTCTTATTTGGGTTCGAATCTCGGTTCATAACTACGTATCTAGGTGTGGCAGTACCATAACTGAAAACAAAGAATGCTTCGTGAAATCTGAACGCCAAACCACCCATCAGACAAGCAATTTCTTTCTTAGAATACATCATTCCTTTCGTCAACAACTCTTTATCATTATATACAGCATCACAAACACTTTAAACGCCAAAATACAACATGGAGTTGGTCCCATCAATGGCATCATCCTTCCTGCAGGATAACCTTCAGAGTTGGGGCACCCACCCCAAGCGTCATTATACCCAGTTCGCCGTTTCCCAAACATTCATTTGATCAATGACAGAAATACCGATAATAGCGTAATACCCTTTGCAGTCTATCACACAACACCCGATGTTTCTGGAGGATATGACATGTGTAAATTCTGGATTTCACCATTTTAATAACTGTGTAAACTTTTCGTGTAACGCATTTATCAATGGTTAATCAACTGAGACGCCATCCTCGCTAGTCTCTTTCTTTGGAGACATGAATCGGAATTTCGGCTGGGATTGGTAAGATCAAATCATGGAAACGTGGTTGGGATGTTTACTTTAAGTTTCAAATATATTGGTGATCAGATATAGTTCAGTGACCATACCATCAAATGGACAATTATCTCCCATCTCATTTACACACATGAACTTGAAACATAGAAGTGCAGTAAGTAATTCTAATTAACATGCAAAATATGAACTTTCCTTTCAAGTCAAGCAATGTTCAAGTAGTAATTTCGACAACGATATGAAAGGTTGGTGATAGGAGCAACCTTTCTGACTCAGTATCGTGGCTTCACAACCTCCTCCCTCACCAAGAATCTAGTCATTGATCTTCACCAGTGTCTGCAGCTACGTATCGGGGATGGTCCAAACTCACCCCAGTCACGGCCAGAGTCATCCGTGTTCGTGTGATGCACTGACAATTTGCCAACCGATTTATTTTCTGATTGCTTGAAGATTTACACTCAATAAGAACCAAAAGAATTACTTTTTTGAACTTGGTGGCGCAAAAGTGAGAAAATGGCAACAATTCTTTCTACATCAAAATGATGCAGCTTCTAAGGAACCCAGATAAACAGTTATGTTACATCGACATGAGCATGATGATTGTTCGTGATATCAACGTATGACGGAAACTATGTTGTAATCGTCCATCATATTTTAACAAAGCGCCCATTTCCCCTTGATCCATGTCTCTTGAGTGATACTGCCTCGTGATCTTGTCAACTGAATTGTCTTGAATGTTAGAAGTTAACAATGAATATCGCATTTGGTCAATACAGTCGGTCTGTTTATATGGAATGGGGAAAGAGTGTTAGTGTTGAGGTAACAGCCTGAGCTCAAAACGTTCAAGATCCATTTTTGAAACTCCCTAAAGGACTGTGGAACACTTATTTGTCCGACCTTCAATGAAAGTTTTAATGTGTCTCATTCGCTCAGTTATCCATTAACTCAAAGGGTCTCTGAAATCATATTCATATGGAAATAGTTTGTCAAATGACATTGCAATTATCACATATGGATTCCAATCATCTGTTGACCACGTTGTATCCACGACTGTCTCCGAGTATGCAACAGTTGATACTGAAGGGAGGTCAACCAGAAGCGTTCACGGCACATGGGTCATAATCTATCAAATATATAAATTGCAAGTACACCACCTTGCATATCTATCTGAATTTTAAGAAATATGAGTTTTAATTCAAAATATGAAAAGGACCAAGGTTCGAACCAAGTGACTACAGCAAGTCACTCTACTATTTTTGTCAAATCAAGACCAGTCAGTTTTACGTTGGAGTATCCTCACGGGCGTTAATCGTTTATCGTGGGTGAAGAGAAGATGATGTCGTGGGCGTGTACTGACCTGAACTCAAGAGTAAGAATATCTTCTTAGTGCTGACAGATCAAGCATTACAATCTTGATCCAAGTAAAACTAAGGAAAGTAACACATTACTGTGGATTAAGACACATTTGACAAGTGTGCAGTCTGAGACCTAAGACCTGTACAATGTTTCCAGTCTAAAAATGGTGTGGTCAGTCATATGGCAGGACTATTTCTGAAACAACAACAGGACACATAAAGAACATCGAATTGTCACTAAAGTTAAAGTAGTGGTGAAAATAAGTGTTTGCTTCCTCAGTCCACAAAGTACTCCTCGAATGCGACGATACGACTGTCCACTAAAAATTCAAACTATATAACCAAGCGATCGATGGACCAGAATGATAGTGTATTTACTGGTGCTGTCGAAACTAAACAGATATGTTAATTTTTAATTACATCTGAACCCCTCCCTCTTAAGGCAAACACACTTTACAAAAGCGAATATCGTGTTCATTTGTGGAGACCCTAGCTCTTGATTTCATACAGTGTCTTGACACGCAGATACAACTACAGAAAAGTAGCATTAGTGCTGAAGCATCGGATTCAGACCATTACTGTTGGAAATAATGTTTTTTATTTTTTTCCATTTTGTGTATATCGGTGACGTAAATTCTCACTTGGTATGTCATTGTAAACCGAACCAAGATCAATGGGCAAGTACCAACGTCATCACTGTGACCAGTCGCGATTGCATGGCAGGAACTGGCTGTTATACAATCAGTGAAGCACTTTAACTCCTCCGAGGGCCACAATGCCTCGTTGGCGATTGTTATTAAACCAGTGACGTGTCACGTGCGTGACTAGTACAGTAAGTGGAATTTTCCTGGTGGAACGAACAAAATCACTAAACACAGGTATGTTGTGTACTACTGGCGAGGTAGACGTTTTCAGTAGTGGCAGACTACTAACAGTCCGTTGCTATAGTTTCAGTCGAAAAATACCACGACAGATGTCAGCGTTACAATCACCATAAACAGTTTGGGTTTTCTTTGGAATTTGTCTGGATCCATTTACAATATATAATCATTAAAGTCCTTTACAAAATGTAAACTTTAAAGACTTTAGAACCAAAAACATTCATTGTCTGTTTGTTGGCACGGTGTACACATTTCACGAAACATTCTTTGTGTTCAGCTATGGTGCTAGCACGCCGAGACACCTAATTGAGATGAACTGGGATTCGAACCCACGATGATATATAGGTTTACACAAGGGATGTAACTCAAATTAGACGACTCACACACCAATGCCCTCAGCTATAGAAGAAGGTAAGTTAAGACTGTAATGTGAATGATGATGATTGTCTTTTAGTAAATCATCGACAAAACTCAACAGACTGGCTCAAGCGTTTTCAATGTCAACATGTGAACACTGTAATTAGTGTTGTAGTCAACTGACATCAATTAACTTAAGTATGTATCCACATGTATGAACGAATTTATAATCTAATTTGATGTGACTGCAAACTGCTGTCAGTCTTGTTTATTCCAACTACAATTCCCATCTCGATGACAAATGTGGTTCTTGGTGTCTCTGCATGTAGTAAACCCTACCCACTTAATTACAGCATGGAGCTAAATCGGTAATAAAATTGCAGGCATTGTCGAAACGTTAATGTTCAAAATCAGAAAACAGAACAGTGATACCTCTACAATACCATTGCTGTACTTAATACACTGCTTTTCAATAACATTGACATTTTATGTTGCTTTGGCATTGGACCTATTATTAACATGCAGATATTGTTTTTGTTTTGAACATCCTGGTGTAAATGTTTCCCACAGAGAGGTCTGGGCCAGGGTCTATATCATGTTCTTGCATGACGTTTTAATCACATTGCTTGTGTTTCTACGTTTCCATATAAAGCATGACGGATAAAGCTTAATACATTTGTGATAAAAGTGTCACCCAATGCGAGTCCATCGTCTCCATTTCTTGAAAAGATGCGTATCTTGAAGTCCCTAACGACTTCACCGCATGTTTATGGCTTCAGTGTAATCACAATCGCCTCTACGTCTACAGCAGCCTCCATCGATGACTCCTGTTTCAAGGACAACGTCAACATAACGATGCAAATTTTGAACGTTTCGAGTACTTTTAACAATGCAATTACATGTATTTCAGCACTAACGCTTTCTCACATTCAAGATATAGTGCATGTGATGTATGTTCATATGTTTATTACTATACGTTCTCCTATGCTATTACTTGTATTGACACTTTTCTGTTTACGATTTTTTATTCTTTTCTTTTCTGTTTTTTGTGATGGAAAAGCAGTACTCGTGTGGTGTATTAATGACGACGGCGCATCAACCGAAAGGATTCCGTGTTGTAGGGTTTCAGATCGGGAAACGGCCTCAATAATGCATCAGCCTAACTAACATAAGGTGGGTGGTTCGATAGCCTTACCACTAGACCCAAGACGTCAAAGGTGGTGCTTTTTGTTGCCCTGCCTGACACTTGGCGTCAGTACACAGGGTGTAAGATGGGTATGGGCATCAAGCAACTGTATCTACCGCTCCACACTGTGAGTATGTAATTTAATACGCTGCACAACATTATATTCATAAGAAACAAATAAGTATATGTCACTGGTGGATAAAAACGTACAGAGGAAACATTGTTTTAAATATACCAAACTTATTGATAACTTTTCTAAGATAGGGGGATGGTGACATTCAGGTTTAACACATTGAACACGTTACTGAGGATGGAGATATCATGTTTAAAATCCCCATTAGATTGAACATAGAATGGATATAGTCAGGACATTTAACTTCAGCTAAATGGAAGATTTGGTGTCATCCGGTAATGGAAAAGGGGACAGCAAGGTTACACCATTCAAGTTTGGTGACGATTTAAAAATGTCAAACGTGTCTAATATTCCGGATTTGAATTTAAAGACAACAAAGACATGAGATGCATTCTCCGTTGTAGACTTTGTGTCAGGTGAAGAACTGACCTATCTATACATATGTTTTTGATGCGAACCTCTTGTAATATTTTTTTCAACGGTGAAACACAAAGACATGCCTATGGTATAGTGAGACACGGTCACTGGATTTATTTGTATTACTTTGTGCAAGGTTTGCGGGAAACAATTTCACTGAAAATTGAGATCCTGTGATATGTATAACGTGATTGAGTGAATGAGATAATCCAGCAATGCCATAGTGGGGACACCTGAAAAGGGCTTCACACATGTAACCATATGGGGAATCGAACGCGGGTCTTCAGTAAGACGACCAGTGGGCCACCCCACATCCTGTTATGTCTAGAAACTGATATACAAGTACACACCGGGTGTTTTGCCAACATTTTCCAACAGAGGTAAAATCATATTGTGTGTGTCAGACACTCCTAAAGAAGTGATATCTTGTTGTGAATATCAGATACTCTTGAAAAAGTGAACTCGTGTTACAAATGTCAGTTACTCATGTACAAGTGAAATCATGCCGTATGTGCCAGACTCTACCACAGAAATTAAATCATGATATGTTATAAATCATATCTGTCTATGAAAGATACATTACAGCACAATCATTCCACAAAACATTCCAATCCATAATAATTCAATCTAGACCGTACATATCACAGTAAATCAACGTAAACGACCTCTATATGACTGCCTCCATCTGCTACTTGAGAAGTCCGGGATGTTACCTGAAGCTGTACAAACGTCCCCTAGGGTGCGGCACTCAAGAAGAACTCCCAACGGCCCACTCAACACCAGCAGTGACCTCTTGACACTCCTTGTCGTTCTGTGGAGGAACTAGACAGCCAGGGAGGTGTTTGTGCTCCCTGCTGGAGTGTGTGATGTTCGACTGAAACAGAGATGTCGCACGCCGACGTAGCACTTTACTTCATCGGTCGTCATTGACTGAGGAATGGGAAACTGATCGTCACCCGTGAGCAGCGAGGCGTTTCATACAAATGGCCTCGATTTGGATCAGAATGTGATTCCAACTTTAGAAGCATGCATTAGTTGTAAATGCCTGTACGACTTGTCTGTAACAGAACGTATTTAACTATATACACCCAGAAAAACCTGATAAAAGCATCCCTGTCTGATATCCTATATAAACCTAGATTCTTCTTAAAATGATTGGTACAACTGGAAATGCCAGCACCCAAGATGACTTCATAATCTATATCTGATCACGAAAGCCTATTAGGTGTGATTGATTTCCTCCGAGAGAAATACTCTCTGTGGAAACACATTATGTCGGCAGCAGATTTCACACTGCACCAGTTAAACCAACGCAGTAGATACATTGTATTTTCTGTCTTTACATGGAGTCTAACATTGTGTGAATATGGGGTGAGCATTTGTGCAGTAATGGCGGTAGTCTTGTTGTTGGACCAATGCCCTGTGGATCTCAAAACCTGAAAGCGATCCAATAAGATTCATCTCTATGTATGTAGAAAGTGATTCGTAACCAGAGAGTTGGGTTGACACACCGATGACCTTGGTTTGATTCGAACGGTTGGCTGTGAAGAGATGAACATCCTAGAAACATACGACCGTGTGTTCGAATTTGGGTTTGCATTGATTATAATTCTAGATTTGGCAGTACCATATCTGTGGTGAACATCAAAAACCTGTATCACTACATCACAGCTCGTATGGGTATTCAGTAAATGTTTGTTTGTTTGTTTGTTTGTTTGTTTGTTTGTTTGTTTGTTTGTTTGTTTGTAGTGATGTATCTAGAATATTCTCGAAAGCGGCGTTAGGCCCAGTTTAGTCACACACTCACTCACAGGGACATGATAGGGATCCGTATCCGTCGGTGGTCAAAGCCGACCACGTTGGGTAAACTTGGCTAGACGTAACAACAGTCTGAAATCACCCAAAAGTGACTCATATGCAGTATGCCATGTCATGTGAATGAATGTTTGACCAACCGAGGCGACATTACGCTCGAGTGATTCAAAAACGTCAACTAAAATATATCCTGTCTAACCCCTGTCCCGCTAATAACGTCTTGTGGTATGCTTCGTAATAGAAACCTTTTAGACATCCATAAGAAATCTCTGTCAAAACCAGAATCGATTTACAATACAGACTATGTTGTGATGTTGTGAGTAATTGTGTGTTTGATTGACGCCACACTCAGCAATATTACTCATGTATGGGTTGTAACTACTGGACTAAACAATCCAGTGATTGACATCCTCAGATACAAAGCAATTTTAATCAGTTCGTTAATCATTTTCATAAACAGTTTCAGTACTCTCTTAAAACATAGATAAGTTTCAGGATTTATCCAGTATTACATGCATGTATATATTATGAACGCCAAACAATAACATGGCGTTTGGGATTGTACCTGAACCAGCCAGTCCCAACACTGACTGCGGGATAACCTAAAGGAGGACACACATGACCAGCGCCATTACACCCAGTTAGCCGCTTTACCAGTAGTTTCTACAAAGACGTCAATGAGCGTCACACCACTCTTGCTGATAAGAGGACTATCAAGGCTAATGCATACGAGATCTCGATAAAACGTTTGTTAAGGTTTATGGGAAACATATGCAGGACATTTCCAAATCTGACACGTCAGTGGCACAAAAGTCGATTTGCGAAGTAAACCCCTGTCATGTGCCATCTTGAAAATTATACCTGCCTGTCGTTGTATTTTGACGAGTGATCTTTTTTTTTTACATATTTCACACATTTGTATTTTTTTCAATTCTGATAACGATTCCTTGGCATGCAGTTGGGGTACAGTCGGAATCGTACTAAAACGCAGGATTGTTGGACAGGTTTTGTCGCTTTTTTCTATTGTAGATTGCGTGAGTGACTACAGATCTTCGCCAGGTGTGCGAGTCTTTGCTTTGACTCAGAGGTGTTGGGAGGGATACTTCTGACTCAGTATCTTGTCATCACAACCGCCTTCCCCACCAAGAATCTAGTCATTGATCTACACCAGCATCTGAAACTACGGATCGGGGATGTTCCAAACTCAACTCAGTCACCACCAGTCATCCGCCTTCTTGCGATAAACTACCATTTGACAGCCGATTTATTTTCTGATTGCTTAAAGTTTTACATGATTCAATAAGCCCAAAAAGAATTACTTTTTTCACTTGATGGTGCAAAAGTGAGAAAATGGCAAGGAACCCAGATAAACAGTTATGTTACACTGGCATGTTTATGATGATTGTTGGTGATATCAACTTATGACTGAAACTATGTTGTCATCCTCGATCATATTTTAACAAAGCACCCATTTCCTTTGATCCACGTCTCTTGAGTGACACTGCCTCGTGATCTTGTCAGCTGAATTGTCTTGAATTGTTAGCACTGAAGTTAGATGAATATATCCTGGGGTCGATATTCTCGGTGTGTTCATATGGGATAGGGAATGTGGGTTAGTGTTGTGGTAACAACTTCAGCTCGACATGCCCAAGACACAGTTTCGTGTCTCCCCTAAGCACCGAGGAACACTTCTTTGTCCGAGTTTCAATGAATATGGCTCATTCACTCATTTACTGATTGACTCGGAGGCTTTGTCACCATATTCATATCTCTACGGGAATCGTTTGCAAAATGACATTTCTGACAGCATATCGACTGCAGTTATCAAATATCGATTCCAATCATCTTTTGACCACTTTGTATTCACAGCTGTCTTAGCATGTGTAATTAGCAACACCTTGCTGCTGAAGAGGTCAACAAGGAGCGTTTATGACATATGACAACACATCTATCAAATATATAATTTGCAACTACACGACCTTTCTGAATTTTAAGAAATGTGAGCTTTTCATACAAAATATAAAAAAGGATCGAGGTCGTAACCAAGTGACGACAGAAGGTCACTCTATTGTTTCTGTTTCCAATCAGCCTTACGAGGGATGAGTGTCCATATTGGCCTTAATTGTTCATAGTGGATGTGATGAGGCTGATTGAGGTTAATAGGGTTTTGCAATCGCTTTCACACAAAATTATTGTACGTACAGGGTGATATGTTTGTCGTAGGCGTGTATTGTCCCGTTAGTACTGACAGAGAAAGAATTACTATCCGGATCTTAGTAAAACTAGGTGAACTCATAACTGTAGATAAGGACACATTAAAGGATTGTGCAGAACCCTAATTTGGATTTCCCACACTTGTACAATGTTTGTAGTAGATCAATTGTGTGATCATCTTTCATATGGCAGGACTATTTCAGAATATAAAACAACATCAGAACATGTACAGTCTCAGTTCACCGTAACAAAGTCTGTCACAGAAAGCAAAGTAGTTGTGGAAGTGTTTGCTTCCACTAAGAACTCTGTAGAACGACTGTACACTAAATACAAACTCGATAATCAGGTGATCGATGAACTAGAAAATCCATCAACACCATAGTGTATTTACTGCTGTTGTCGAAACTAAACCGGTATGTTAATTTTTAATTACGCCTAAACCCTTCCCTCGTTAGGCAAACACGGTTTACAAAAGCGAATACCCAAGTTAATATCGTGTTCATTTGTGGAGATCCTAGCTCTTGTGTTCATACAGAGTTTTCACATGGAGATACAACTACAGCAAAATAACATTAGTGCCGAAACATCGGATTCAGACCATTACCGTGGGAAGTGTCTGTGTAATTAACAGTACATTTCCAAGCCGTCATTCTCTGACCAGGAAACTTCTTAATGGGGACTGTTAAATTGGTAACAACCTCACAGACTAAATGGGGCTGATCCGATCAAAAACACACGCCCCATGTAACTGCGATCTCGTGCAAAAACACTAAGCATAGTACCATTGGAAAATTATTGATCAACACGCTTCATGTTTGTCTATATAAGCACCGGCTTCTTGTCAGAAGAGATTGTCAGATATTCTCCGTCAAGGTTAACTTTTCTATCGACATTACTTACACGAAGTACCACTTTAACGTATGTCTCTTGCGCTTGTTTCATAAATGTTCTGTTTTATCTTTTCGGTATTGTGTATATCGGTGACGTCCATTCTCACTTGGTATGCCACTGTAAACCCAACCAAGATCAATGAACAAGTAACAACGTCATCACTGTGACCACTCGCGATCACATGGCAGGAACTGACTGTTAAACAACCAATGACGCACTTTAACTTGTCCAAAGGCCACAACGCCTCGTTGACGATTCAACTTGTTATTAAACCAGTGACGTGTCACGTGCGTGACTACTACAGTGTGTGGAGTCGCCGGGTGTGACGAACAAAATCAACAAATATGACACAGGTATGTTGTGTACTACTGGCGAGGTAGACGTTTTCAGTAGTGGCAGAGTACTAACAGTCCGTTGCCATAGTTTCAGTCGAAAAATCAACTTTAAAAATAATACCACGACAGATGTCAGCGTTACAATCACCATGAACAGTTTGGGTTTTCTTTGGAATTCGGTCTCTCTCTGGATCCATTTACAATAAATAACCATTAAAGTCCTTGTTGACGAAGGGAATGCATTCTTCAGAAACAAATGCATTCATTGCCTGATTGTTGGCATGGTGTACACATTTCACGAAGCATCCTTTGTGTTCAGTTACGGTGCTTGCAAAAGACAAGAAACATCGTGTTAAACATACCAAACTTTTTGACCATTTTACTAGAGAGGGGGTTCGTGGCATTCAGGTTTAAACACCCATTCTGTGGAACATGCTCCAGGGAATGGTGATATCATGTTTAATATCCCCGTCACATTGGAAATAGAATTGGTTTAGTCAGGACATTTAACTTGAGCTCCAGATAAATGGATAATTTCATAATGGGGAAAATGTGTAAGAAAGGTTACACCATTCGAGGTTTGGTGACGATTTCAAATTTTAAACATATGTACAATATTTCCACATTTAAATTCAAACACAAAAATGATGTTTGATGCATTCTCCATTTTTTCACTTGGTGTCAGGTGAAGACTTTATCTGTCTTTGCATGTGTTTGTGATAAGAACCTTTTTTATCGATATTTTCCATGGTGAAACACTAATACATGCACATGATATGGTGAGACTCTGACAATGAAGTCTGTCTTTAGCAGATGTTTAAATTGTGCTGGACAAAATAAGTTAGGGATTTTTATGATTGATATTTTATCAGTGCATCAGTAAATAAATAGTTAGATAACTATCAAAATTCAAACTTTGCATATATCCCTAACCATTTGTATCCAGTATATTTGCGAAGAGGTTTAAACCAAACATTAAAGCTTTTACCAGAAAGGTGAGATCCTATTATGCAAAGAAAGTGAGTGGGTAGGGCTTTACACCGCTCTGTTCCGACAATATATCGGAGAAGAACAACAGAATATACATGTCAGACTCTCCCACAGAAGTGAAACCGTGTGGCATATATCACTTATTCACGCAAAATTGAAATCGTTAGATATTGTATGTTTCTATAAAAGATGCATTAGCAACACAATCATTGGAGTATTTTCCAGCCCAGCCTGCACTTTAAATACCAACTACAGATTTCATAACATATTATCTTCTAAGATAGACATGCACATCAAATAAATTTAAATTACTACTCAGTTATCATTTTCTCATCACAATCTAACCACTAGAAACCACATGGAATGGTAAAGCGATTGGTGTTTAAGAAAACACCCGTCCAACACCAGGGGACACATTCAAATTTAAACCTCACAATGTGATCAATGGTGCAGCAGACCCTCTGAAACCTTTCTCGTGTCATCATCGACCTTTCTCTTGGCCGCGTTAAATGTTCAATCTAGACCGTACATATCGCAGTAAATCAACGTAAACGACCTCTATATGACTACCTCCATCTGCTACTTGAGAAGTCCGGGATGTTACCTGAAGCTGTACAAACGTCCCCTAGGGTGCGGCACTCAGGAAGAACTCCCAAAAGCCCACTCAACACCAGCAATGACCTCTTGACGCTCCTCGTCGTTCTGTGGAGGAACTAGACAGCCAGGGAGGTGTTTGTGCTCCCTGCTGGAGTGTGTGTTGTTCGACTGAAGCAGAGATGCCGCACGCCGACGTAGCACTTTACTTCATCGGTCGTCATTGACTGAGGAATGGGAAACTGATCGTCACCCGTGAGCAGCGAGGCGTCGAATGTTTCATACAAATGGCCTCGATTTGGAATGTGATTCCAATTTTATTGCGTGTATTAGTTGCGAATGCTCTCATGCCATTTTTAACGGCATTTATATAATTATTCAAACCCTGAAAACCCGACAAAACACAGTCCAATATTATATCTCACATGCACGTACATCCTTTTTATAATGATTAGTACAACTGGAAATGTCAGGCCCCCATTATGATTTTATCATCTATAGCTGATCATGTAAGCCTTTTAGGTGTGATTGATTTCCTCAAAGAGAAATACTGTCTGTGAAAACACATTATGTCTACAGCAGATTTCACTCTACGGCAGCCTTGACAGCAGTCTTTACATGGAGTTTAACATTGTGTGGTTATGGGAAGGACGATAATAACAGCTATCATTTATGCAGAAATTGCGCTTATCTACTTGCTGGACAAATAAAATGTAACGTCTTATAGACATCGATAAGAAGTCTCTGCCAAAACGTAAAAAGATTTACAATTCCAACTATGAGTAATTGTTGTTTGTTTGATGCTACACTAAGCAATATTACACTACATACATTATTATTGTATGCCTGCGGGCTATAACTATTGGACCAAACAATCCTGTGACTGGCATCGTTAGTTTCTATGCAAACGCATCTGCTTAATGAGTTCCCAAATCGTCTTTCAGTTTTGACATAACTTTACGGATTTTCAACATTTTCCCTTGTTAAAATCCAGAAGTTGATCATCCATAAAGTTGTGTCATCACTGTACTAGCAATTTCTAGAATGCCATTCAAACAGAAAGCTTTCAGTTTTCTAAAGAATAAACAACATGCTGCCAAAAAATACCACGTAGCGTTTGGGACCCCCTCGTCAATGACGGGAATGCGGGATAACTTTCAGGGGGAACACCTGCGACAAGCTTCATTACTCCTCGATCGCCGTTTCTCCAACATTCATTTGACACATCCCAAAGATCAATGACAGACACACAGAGACGTTCAATATCACCCAACGATATTTCTGGAGGAAACGGCAAGTGTGGCGCTGGACTTTCCCTCTGATAATAGTTGTGTAAACGTTTGGTATAACACATTTAAGCAAAGGTTACTTGATTGAGACCGCGTCCTTGCTAGTCTGTTTCCTTTTAGACATAAATGGGAATTTCTGCTCCAACTGGTAAAATCCAATCATGGAAATGTGGCTGATAGATTAACTTTAAGTTTCAAATGTTTTGCTGATCTGATATAAGCAGTGACTTTACCACCAATTGGCGATACTCTCCCATCTCATTTACACACTCGAAGGTGAAACATACGACACCAGTAAGGCAATCTATTCCGTTTCATATTCAAATCAAGGGATAAAGATTCAGAGTGACCAAAGACTCTATAACAAGAGGCATAATTCAACTTTCCAAACATAAACTTTCCTTTAAGTCCAAGCAGTATTTTCTACGAAGATATAAAAGGGCGTCATTCAAGGTTAATGTAAACGAGATCTCGGTAAAGCTTTCAAGAAATTTTATATATATGCATGACATTTCCAAGTCTGACACGCCAGTGATACTGTAGTCTCTTTTTCGAAGTATATCCCCGCCACGTGTCTCTTTGAAAAAACGACCTGCCTTTCCATGTGTTTGTAACGGGAAAACATCACTATCTGACAAAATATCATTATGTTCACTATAACATTTCATTTAGTCGACGTTACCTACGTTTCTTGGAATGGTATAGTCGCCTCTATTCTAGTGTGGATTGCGCGACTTCCAAGTGTGACAACAGATCTTCGCCAGCTATGTGAACCTCGGCTATGACCCAAAGGGTCCCTTGTGACTCAGTGTCTTGTCTTCACAACCGCCTCCCCTACCACGAATCTAGTCATTGATCTACACCAGTGTCTGCAACTATGTGTCGGGAATGTTCCAAACTTATCTTAGTCATGACCAGAGTTATTCGTCTTGGTGCGATATACTGACAATTTGCCAGGCGATGTATTTTCCCATTGCTTGAAGACTTACACTCAAAAAGATCCAAAAGGATTATGTTTTTAGACTTGGTGGCGCAAAATGTGGAAAAATGAAACTAATTGTTTTCTCTATAAAATGGTTTAGCTTCTAAGGAGCCCAGATGAACAGTTATGTTAAATTGGGATGAACATGATGATTGCTCATGACGTCAGTATATGACTTAAACTGGCTGTGGTGGATAATTTAACCAGACATTGATTCCCCATCGACCCCACACCCGTCGCTGAGTAATAGGGTTTCGTCATCTTGTCAGTTTGCTTTGCTTGAACTTGGTGTATGTACATCGCCTTTGGTCATCGGACAATCGCGACCTTTTAAATGTTGGTAAATGTTTGGCTAAAGCTTGAGCTAGACACACCCATAACCCAGATTCGAAACTTTCAAAGGCTCTGTGGGATGGAGGGTTGGGGTCAAATGGTTAACATCATGCCAAAGGCCCATGGTCGCATACAGTTTGTGAAACCCATTTCAGGTGTCCCCTGCAGTAATGCTGCGGGAATATTGCTAAAGGTGGCGAAACACTCACTCCTACGTGGAATACGTCTTTGCCCGGGGTCAAATGAAAGTTGGAATAATTCTCATTCACTTCCTACTTCCTAAATGAATCACTCACTCTGGAACCCTGTACTGTTATGGACATGGAAATATACATGTATTTTAGTGAGTGAGTGAGTGAGTTTAGTTTTACGCCGCACTCAGCAATATTCCAGCTATATGGCTGCGGTCTGTACATAATCAAGTCTGGACCAGACAATCCAGTTATCAACAACATGAGCATCGATCTGCGCAATTGGGAACCACTGACATATGTCAACCAAGTCAGCGATCCTGACCACCCGATCCCGTTACTCGCCTCTTACGACGAGCATAGTCGCCTTTTATGACAAGCATGGGTTGCTGAAGGCCTATTCTACCCCAGGACCTTCACGGGTCTACATGTATTTTAAATGATATGGGTTGTTATATAGCTTATGGTCATGTCGATTGCAGTTATTGACCCTGTGCCATCTGAGCTGCCTTATGTGTATGTAAATAGCAGTACAGCAGACGACAGTCAGCAAGTAACTGGGAATATGAACAATGTGATAGCTGGGAATATAGGCGTCACAAAAGCAACATGAATTTAGACACGGATTCAGGATTGGGGACTCGAATCCCGAATCGGAATTTTTAGTTCACATCCGGGATTCGACACATGAATTAGAATTTGTTGTTCACATTCTGGATTCAAATCCCGAATCTGATTTTTGTTTTCATAGTCGGGATTTTTCTAGTTATTCGTTGTATACCTGGGTAGCTTAAAAACACAAACAATCAAGCAAAGTTTCCGGGATTGAAATCCCGAATCTGAATTTTTTTCATTATCGGGGGTTTTGTTTTGCAGATTCGGCACACAACATTCGGTATTCGGTATTCGAACTCTTCGTATGCAGTTTCTTTACACATCTGGAATTTATACTGGGACGCCATCGATGATGTAACTATACTCTTTGCACCTTCATCTGTCAAACGTATCTATCCTCGCCGTTGCCGTGCACTCTCGGGGATAGAGAACTGTACCGTCGCTCTTCTCTGCTTGATGACGATCGGAGAAAGACGAACAATGTCAGCGTTCATTACTTCATCCCCATCTAATGCACTAGATGATCGTTGTATACCTGCATAACTGAAAAACATAAACACCAGAACTACAGTTTTCGATAGTTGAAATTTCAAATCTGAGTGCGGCCTGAAGTAACATTTATATGGTGGACATCTGAACTTACAGAGCGGTGTATAAAATCCTTACCTGGTCAGCTTTAATTGACATACTTCCCGTTATCAAGTGAAAAGTAGGTCACATTGTGTCACAATTATGGTGTCGAATTTGTCATACAAATGACCTCGATTTGGATCGCTTTGGGGGCGTATTTTGCTCTAAATAATGGTACAAAATGGTTTGTAACGATACCTATATAACTACTTAAACCCTGAAAAACGTACAGACGTTCCAGTCATATATCTTTTATAATCTTATATCCTTTTTATAATGATTAGTACAGCTAGAAATAAACTGGAAATGGCAGCATCAATAACTGTCTGTTGGATATAATGGATTTCCTCTGAAAGACTCGCTGTCTGTGAAAACATATCATGTCTACAGCACAGCAACAGTTAAACCAACGCCGAGCATACACTGTATTGCGGGAGCATTGAGAGGTCTAACTTCAACCAGTTGTTCAACCATAAACATATCCGCAACTGAACACGACCTGGCTGAGGGCAAAGCCCATGCATGTACAGTGGAAGCTGTCTAAACCGGCACTCATGGGACTGAAGAAATAATCCGGTTCGGGCAATGTGCTTAATTGTGATAAATGTACAAGTACAAGTCACAGACGGGACTGAGATTTTACGCCAGTGTTGACAACATGCCGGATAGGACAGATGCCGATTTTGATAGCTTCCCAGAATAATAATTCTTTTATTAAAAAAGGTGAGTATAAATAAAGGACGCTTCTCCAGTATTTACATCTGATCTAGAAATTATTATTTAAACTAATGATTATTACCTGAGAGATTTGGGCAAGTGTATGACAAGGACTAATATCAATCTTCCCATGAAAAACACAAAACCATGTTCGACTAGTGTTGTTAGGGTGAGATAAGGAAGATAACACAGCTTTCATTTTAGTTGATATATACAGTAAACAAGAGTTATAGCAAATTCAAAGACAACACTAGTTTTTGTTCGTTATAACCGAGGTGCGTTATTTCGACTAAAATATGCAGCAAGAGAAAGTAGAAAACAAACAGTATGTTTTCTTTTTTTTTCATTTGTAATAGGCGAGTTCATTACTAGCGTGATGTACATTTCTTGTAGTATGTGTTGATGTTTTCAGCTGCCTGTGCAGTTTGAAACTTTCCAGGTCTTTAAATCTCAATGCACCAATATCGTTGCCAATCATATTGATTCAGCATATCATAGTTTTGAATTTCATTCATTGTCTGTGCACGAACTGGCGACGGGAGTCTATCTATGTTGACAACTGAATCCAATCAAGGATTCCCAGGTTACAGGCAAGAGTGTTTGATGAAATACTATTCTCTACAAAATCGAACTCAAACGGCGAGTCAAATTTCGGAAAGCTTTCATCATTATACTGTAATTACGAAACAGACGATCAGTACTCGTCTTCATGCAGTTTATCTTCATGCTCGGCGGGCGCCTGTTGAGCCGCTCCAAACAAATCGCCATGTTGCCAACGCCCGTCAGTGGTGTGCACTATGTCGAAACTGTGATAATCGTCACTGAATGTTTGTCTTGTTTTCAGATAAGTCCCGATGCAGTTGACGCTGTCGTGATGTCTGACGACGTCCAATTACACGTCAAACCGTTATTATTCAGCTTCCCAGTAGACAACTTTCCTTTCCAGACGTCAAGCAATGTTCAAGCGGCTTTTTCTGCGAAGCTTTCAAAAAGCGTCAAAATAGAGCATCCAGGAGTGCGGTGAAACACCTCCTTGAATCGCACCTTGCAGAAATTTCATGAACAACGTTCCGAGAAAACTTTGGAGGAAACGATTACGTAGACGATAGCATATATTTTTCTACATTTCATGTGTCTTGACAGAGGAACTAAGAACGTGCAATTGCAACCACATATGTAATTGAAAGACACATCTGGGTTGTTTGTTTGTGTGTGTGAATGTTTGTTTTTGTTTTGTTTTGTTTTGGTTTTTTGTTTGTTTGTTTTGGTTTGGTTTGGGCTTTTTTTTTTTGGTTTGGTTTTTTGGGGGGGTTTTTTTTGTTTGTTTGTTTTTTGTTTTTGTTTTTTTTTTTTTTTTGTTTTTTTTTGGGGGGGGTCTGAAATACGAAATGGTACACTCTTAAATGTGGGTGTACATTTAGCGACTTAATAATTATGAACATTAAAACATCAGGTATAAGCAATATTTCCCCATTATATAGCACCTAAATGTACTAGTTGCCAATGATTGTCAATTAAACATGATAGTATACGTCGCTGATTATAGGTACCAGGCAGCAAATTTGTGTTGAGGGCATGTGCTTCACACGGACAGTTCACCATTTCAGTTAATTGGGTGTAATGAAACCCGAATTTCAGCTACTTATCTATTTCAAATCCAACTACATGTAATTAAACTACTATCGAATTCAAAATTAAATGGCAACGGTGTCTTATAGGACTAAGTTGGCCTTGCGATTTCTGTTTGCATCTAGCATGTGTCGCTTGACACTAGAGTGCATTCGTATATCTTCTTCTTCTTCTTGAGGTATGCATGAAGTGTTTTAGTATTACCTTACACGGGAACTACTGTTGTTACAAATACAGAGAAGAAACTAGTTCTCTGTTTATCTGGATATAAGCATGGATATAATTCCCGTTGTCGTGTCACTGATCAAACATACATCATGAAAGGGAGGGGAGAGCTTGCCGAAGGACATCAGCCGTCAAAGAGAAGACGAATCCAGGACGACAATACAAAAATCAACCCATCTCAATCCCACCCCACCCGCCAGCTCAACCACAGGTCACACAAACCCAGTCCACCCGACACCACCCACCCATGCCCTGTGTAGTTGCAGGCCTCGTGCCCGTATCCTCGAGTATCCGTATGTTGGGCATACATCAAATAGCGTCAACTACGGCCAGCCTGTACAGAGTAGAACGATTAAACATTTGTCACCATAAGCCTTATGATGTTTAATACCTCCCACAATGGCTGACAAATATGTTGCACCGTAAATCAAATTACTACAAACCCCTCTAGGTGCCATGAATTAAATGCCCATAAACTATGGCAGCACAAACATGATAACAGCCCACAGCCCGTGGAGTAAATAAGGGAGAGTACCAAAACCCAGATGGGTATTGCAGGAAGTGAACACGGTGCCACGCTGAGTTGGACAAAATTCAAGCCTTTCACAATTTTAAACACGTCCAGTTCGACTGTACTGGACAAACTAAGTTATGGATATTGGTATTTTTGTGACTGATATTTATCAAAATGTCAATGAATCAATTCGTCATTATTCATAATTTCAAAATTTACATGTATCCTTAACTATTTTGGTCCAGTATGTATACCTTAAATCATCGCCAAATCTCCAGATTTAAATCCAGTAACAATTCAACTTGCTTTCTCAAGCATCTCGGCTGTAAAATCCAGTACCAGCTCAACTACTCAACAGTTATTTCTTGTACCTCCACTGCCGTCTGTACCAGGTAAGACGTCCCCGTCAGTGACGATGCATCAAAATTGGGCGTACTGCAACGGCCGGATTCTGTGCTCCTTCTGTGAGTTCCGTACATACCTGGAAGTGATTGGACCTAAGCGAGGAATGGTCCGAGCAGTCGAGCTGGCAGTCAGGAATCGATTAACATGGGTCAGCCGAATGTGGCTGTCTTGCTGACGTGACGTGACGTCACGCGTGGATCATTCCAGTCACAAGCAGCAGCAGCAGCAGCAGCAGCAGTTATGCACGGTTATCACTGAAGAGAAACACCTTTTTTACGGATTGACAACCTCTTCACTGCAATATATTGCATAAATTTTAACAAAGAAGCTGTCTACTCATAAAAAGTGTTCCCATTTATCATACCAGCTTCTACAGATGTGACATAAAGGCAGTTACCATTTCCCGTTAGTACATATATCAACCCTATAACCTTCCATGAATTCAGTGTCACCCGTTACTTTGCTGTATACCCTATATTTAATTCTGAACCTTATATCAACTCAGTTTTACTTCTCTAAGATAAAACAACTCTCAGGTCCACTTCTCAATACGTTCTATGAAATAATGTAAAGCCCTACTTTAAGGGTCTATTTAATGTTTTGTTTTTCAGCGAGTTTGAAGACAACAAAAACTACCAAAACGCTTCTATTAACTTTTGATACTGCCCCCAAAGTACTAAATCCCTGTACCCTGACACCCAGAATATCAAGGATCGCCCCCGAGTCTGCTGTGATGTATGGGTGCCACAGGGCTGCTCTCTCCTTCCGTATGTATTTACCTTGGAGACTCAAACAAACAAGGATCGTTGACAAATGAATTACACAAATGCGAATATTGTTCTGAACAAATAAAGTGAACACTTATTGCAAACATGCTTTAGGGTAATTAACTGAGAATACCGATTAGAGTTCAATTAATTACTGATTTGGACAAAGGATATGGAAGCGGTTTGTAATTTTGACACTCGTCCACATACGCTGGTACATCATGTGAGGTGTTTTATTGGTCTCATTATTCCTAACGTCTGATTACAAAGCCATGAATCATGTTCTAGTTGGAGTTTTAGCAAAATTAGTTGTTATCTATTTGTCATTATAGACACTACCAAATGAGGGGAGTTAAGACTAACGACAACAAACTGTTCTACAGTTTGTTCAGCTTGACCTGAACAGGTGAATGCTAATGCATTGCGTGACCGTGTCACAACTAGTTGGGTCTATTTTCGTAAAGGGGTGCACCTTTTTCGGTTGTTCGTCAACATGTCCGAACAACCGAGACAAGGTCGCCATTTGACACCACAGTGTCGAGAAATCGCCAGCAATGTCCTAGCTTTCTTCAAAAAAGAAACTACAAACGGTAGAGAGTGATAACAAGAGTAAATCGAATTGTGAAAGTAACTGACGTCTATACGTTGTAAACTGGACTGTGTAAACAATGCAGATAAATCATGAAATGAATCAGAAGTGTTGTTCTCCAGGATAAGGATCTATGCATGTTTCGCACGAACGCAACAATAACAACATTCCCTGCTCCCCTATTTAATGAAGTTAACTCGACCTGCAGTTTGTGCCATTTGTCCTCCAGAGTCATGTATATGTAAAGTAGCTCAAGTCAAGCTGAACAAGCTGTAGTAAAGCAAATATGAATAAATTACTGGTGCAGTGAATATCATACATATTATTTATACCAACCCACTTTGAAGTATTCACGTGACCTGAACAAATGTGTGAGGGAAAATAATGTTAACTCTTTATTTTACGACGGTTTGTGAGTCAGTAATAAAGGTTACGTCGTTACAGATGACATCGTTTTGTTTACTGAATGGAAAGGCGTTTTGTTTATTGAATGGAACGGCGTTTTGTTTGTTGAATGGAACGGCGTTTCGGTGTAGATTCTTACACCGTTAGCCACTTAAGTACATGTTAATGCTAATCTCAATTTGTCTCAGGTTCAGATTCAAATTGTATTTCCGGCCGTTTAAGTATTATGAATTAGTAGTATTTGTCAAAACTGACGCCATTCTTTTCTGGACAGAATATATCTTGACGAGACTCAAGTTAGCACCTTCAAGATACAAAGTTACCTGGAGTAATACGACATAAGATTTCTACAAATGGAAATTTCATCCTAAGTGGATATTGTGTTAAGACCAGATGCATTAAAGTGCACAAGGTAACTGGGAAAATTTCGAATTTTCAATCTTTATTCATGAGGGATTTCAGTCCGTTTGATGTGAGCTGCTTTAGGGATCGTCATATAACCCACAGTTTAACGGTCGAGGTGGTTTGTAAGAGGCATATAAAGATGGTTAAAACACCACAGCCTTTCGGTCGTTGACATCACTGAAAATTTAGAGGAAAGACATCCGGTGCCCCGGTGCAGCCCTATGTGACTATGACTTCACGTGGCAAACTAAGTTTGACAACAAATTTCTGTTAAAAGTTGTCATTCTTTTGGCGTTTTCACACGCCAAAGATATGTTGTCAAACTTCCATGTCATTATAGCGCCACATCTCTATCGGCGCAGTTACATGAAAATTTGAAATGGAATGGAAACGTTGGTGAGAATAGAGACCGATCCCATTTCTGGACTACATGTGTTTGACGAGTGAAAACGACAACTTTTAAAATTGTAGCATCACCGAAATTGCCCTACCGGTAGCACAAGTAATGAGGACTGAAGAAGAGTGGGATAAGTAACATGAATCCAATAATGGAAGTAATTTGTATTATCACGGGGAAAAGGATGTATGTCATGTCATACTGTCCAGGTAACATGAGAAAGAAAGGAAAGCGGATTGCGGCCTGTGACCTCCAACGGGAACGTTTCACGTTTGAAACAGAAGAAGGCCATATAGCGTGTGACCTTGGCCAGTCGTGACGGCAAACTGTCTCCTCGTGGACAGGTGAACCCTTGGGAACAATCTGATCGGAAGTCGTCGCCACCGGACAAAGAGTGTTTGCCCAAGTTCTCGCAAGGCTTGGTGTTGGTTCATTTAATGGCGCACTCTTCTTCCATGCTCATCCAAGATGTTCCGATCGGGTTTAAGTCTGGGAAACGGGAAGACCCGTCCATCACAACAACACCTGCTTTACCTAAAAAGGTGCGCGTCAGAACATCATTGTCGTGTTGTTTAATGTTAGCCCAAGGTCATCTAGCAGCAAGAAAGACAGAAGGGCTGGGGTCAAAAACTGGTTCCATTACTGTATGGTAGTAAGATTCCTATCACCCACTGGGGCCGACGCTGGTACAAAATGCTCCCCTAATCATTATACCACTAACTAAAAATCGGGCACTCTCACGAACACTGCTCTGTGCTTGGCTTTCTCCTCCTGCGGACCTTCGCAGACGTTGAGCACGATGAACCTGAGTCAAGAGTGGTTCTGTGTGCAGTTGTCAAGCTCAGATTCCAGCGGGGAGCAGTCGATTAATGGCCCCTGCCGACTCCTGACCTCAAAACAACTGTCTGCTACTTGTAAATAAACCTTTGCACGTTACGTCTTCCTAGCCCACCACGCCAACATCGAGCACCCCAACACCCCAACTCAAAACACCCATAAATCCAACGCTCAACTCCCCAACACCCAACACCAAAACGCCCAACACCAAAACCCCAACGCTCAAGACCCCAACACCCAACACCCAACACCCCAACACCCCAACACCCCAACACCCCAACACCCCAACACCCCAACACCCAAACTCCCAACACACAAAACCCCAACGCTCAACACCCCAACACCCAACACCCAACACCAAATACCCAACACCAAATACCCAACAACCCAAACCATATCCACGTATGCTGCCAGGTTACGTGTGTACGGGTACTAACACCTGTCTCGTCTCAAGGTTTTTGCCTTTAAATGGACTATCAAGACGTCACGCGTTTCGCATATGTTGGGGAAAAAATTCTTTTCAGTTTAATATGAGTTTTTGCTCGGAGTTTATAACAGATACGTTAAGCCGATGACGTGATAACTCTGGTTTCTTTTGAACATTTGTTGGGAATCGTTGTGGATAAAGGAAGAAAGTCTATTATTCCTAAGTGTGTAAAGTTTTTTTTCAGATTGTCATGCTAGATCTTAGTAGTCACATATGGCTTATGCTAAATGTCTTGTTCTTTAAATAATGCGACTTCTATATGTTTCATGTTTCCATTGGGCTTTTTTTTTCAGGTCAAAATCCTTCGAATCTATATATTCCCAGAACTATTAATGTGGTAAGAGTTAGTGAGTGAATGAATAAATTTGAAATGTTCTTCACATTTTGTGCCCATGTGGCGAATAGAACCCGTATCAATGACTTGACGTGACAAGAACATATTGTCTTTTATGAGAGTGAGACGTTAAAGAGCATTGCAGTTATACAGCGATGTGCATGTACGTGCGTGTTCGCCTTCGTGTGTGCGTACGTATGAACGTGTGTGTCCGTGCGAGTGTGCTGTGCGTGCCCCAGCCTTCATATCGCTACTTGAACTAGTTCTGGTTTCATTGTACATCCCAGCCTTGGTACCATGTGTTTGTACAAGACAACCTAGTGATCACTGTCATGAGCATCGATCCAGGCAACTGGGATACGATGACATGTGCCAACCAAGCCAGCGAAGCCGACCACCCGAACCCGTTAGTCGCCCCTTACGAGAAGCATGGGTTTCTGAAGTCAATTCTAACCTGGATCTACCGGGTAATTGTGATACTGGTGATACATTTCTTTTCTTTAGGATACGATACGACTAAATATTTGTATTGCGCCGATATACAAAACTGCTCAAGGGCGCTTTGTTTTTTCCTCGATCATTGGATATTCATCACAATGGCACATAGTATTATCAATTTCCACTCCCTGGGGATCATACAGCTCTTGCAGCCTACCAGGCGCACCGAGTTAATGTGGCTTTCCCATCCTTACGAGGTACCCATTCACAGCTGGGTGGACTGCCTGCTATAAAAGGCGACTATGCTTGTAAGAGACGACTAACGGGATCGGGTGATCACGCACGCTGACTTGGTTGACACATGTCATCGGTTCCCAATTGCGCAGATCGATGTTGATCACTGGATTGTCTGGTCCAGACTCGATTATTTACAGACTGCCACCATATAGCTGGAATATTGCTGAGTGCGCCGCAAAACTAGTCGTCAGGAACCTCCGAGTGCGGGTTCGAATCCCGTTTTGTCCCCAGGTCTCCCAGCTCCATACCCCCCACTGGGTAAACATGCCAGACCTACATGACTTTTACCCACGTAGAGCCGCCACGATGTGGCATAAATGGAATACTGTTAAAATGGCGTTAAATCCATTACATTGACATATGTCTACTATGGGTTCATTCAAAATACGTTTCAAATTTATTTTTTTTATGATTTTTTTTCCGGCATGACTATTTTAAGATGAAGCTTGGGATAAACCGGATATGTTGTCTTTAACACGAGCATCAGTGTAGGTTGTGAAAGACCTCCTCTGATGAGGAACATATACATTTAATGTTACGCTCAAAAACACCGGTCTCACGACGCGGTAGCGGTGATGTTGTGGTGAAAACATATGCAGGCCTTAAAGTCGACGATTGATAAATCCAGATCTTAAATTGTTGGGATTTCTGTGAATGAATGAATGAATGGTTTTACGCCGCTTTAAGCATTATTTGGTCAACTTCAAGGGGGAAAACTCCAGAAAAGTGCTTAAAGCATGGCTGATGAGAAGGAAGTATGTGCTTCTCATAAGCCTGGACTAGTGTTCTCCTTACTAAAAAGCTTGACATAAGATCGGGTGGTTAGGCTCGCTGACTTGGTTAACACATGTCATCGGTTCCTAACTGTGTAGATCACTGTTGTTGATCACTGGATTGTCTGGTCCAAACTCTATTATATACAGACAGCCACCATACAGCTGGAATATTACTTAGTCTGACGTTAAACGCCAAACCAACCAACAACAACTTATTAGCATGTCCAACGTAAGTACAAAGCCATATTCTGGTGTTCCAGATTCCGATACATGTGTCTGATGAGATACAGACTCCGGTAGATGTGTCTGTCATTACACAGAACTTGGTATGTGTCGGTCGAGACACAGACTTTGGTACGTGTGTCTCTCGTGATACAGACTCCGGTACACGTGTCGGTCAAGGCACGGACTCCAGTGTATGTGTCCGTCAAGAGACAGACACCTGTACATCCTTGAAGCGTGGCTCAGAGCGTGATAAAGGTCACCCGATCGTACGCTTTATTTCCAGCTATAACGAAACACCGTCATAAATGAATGCAATAAAGGTAACTTTATAGCTCTGAAGCTTACAGCATGCTACGTACACGTGCACAAGTACGTGCGTATGGTGCAAGTTACGGCTGTTGATGCCACGTTATCAGATTCTGTTCAGTGCAATTATGATTCATAGAGGCAAGACATCAACTACTGACATTTCAAAGGTGAGTCACCAAACTAGAAGTAATATAACTTCCTGGTCGTGAAATCCACTGTTCGCAAGACCATGAAAGTTGGTGTTCTTGTATCGTTTTACACTGTAAGAAAATCTACAGATTCGTGAAATAAAAGTATTAATAACAAGTATGAGGAACAAAAAAAGTGTTGACGCCAAACATGCTATATAAGACCGTGAAACCTCACACCAGAAAACATCCTATAGTTTTCACGTGCCACATACGTGTGTAGGGTGTCCATCATATTTTGACCCTTCCAAGATAAATGCGCTCATGTCTGTGGACCATCATTTCCGAAAATTCGTATTGATTCTTATTTACATAGATATGCTTTATATGACTGCATTCATCGCTCGTGCTCGCACCAACTAGGCTACATGCTGGAAACCGGCAGAATCGGGTCGCAGTGTCGCATACTGTGTTGTGCCATTTGTAAGCATATTGTTCGACATGAAGTCAGTCAGACGGCGATTTCCATATTCACCATACAAAAATCGTCATTACTCGTCTTCTGAGTTCAGCAGCGCAATGATCAACAAACAGCATGGCCAGCATTGACACCAAGCCTTACCCCCACTCATATATCTGGGACATGTCTGTTGGTCGCCACCACGTTGGCTGAACGTGCATGGGTGACTAGTTTGTCCCGTCATATAAATGAATGCTTAACCCACAACTGAACCCGAACAACTTTGTCACTTCACTTCTCACCCATACCCTTAAAGATCGTTGCCTGTCACACCGCCCACTCATACTTTACTACTAGTGGTCAGTGTTTGTTCATCATGGTCATATTATCAGAAAGTAGCCTAACATGTTCACTTTCTGTTATACGTTATTATCGATGATCTTTTCAAGAGCACTTAATGGCACCTGAATCGGAGTTTAACATTCTTGCCGTGTCCACGGATTGTAGCTCATCATCCTTACTACGCAAGGGGTCATCTCACACTTTTTTACCCCAGGGTTCATCTCACACCGTCCTACCCCTGTCCAGGGTTCATCTCACACCATCCTACACAAGGATCCATCTCACACCTGTCTACACAAGGCTTCACTTCACACCTTTCTACTCAAGTGTTCATCTCACATCTTTCTACCAAAGGCTTCATCTCACATCTTTCTACTCAAGTGTTCATCTCACATCCTTCTACCAAAGGCTTCATTTCACATCTTTCTACCAAAGGCTTCATCTCACATCTTTCTACCAAAGGCTTCATCTCACATCTTTCTACCAAAGGCTCCATCTCACTTCTCCCCACGATACAACCATTATGTGAGTAAGTGAGTTTTAAGTCGGGTTTAGCGATATTTCATGGCAGGGGAGACCAGAAATGGGCTTTACACATTGTAGCCATTGAATTGAACACGGTTTACGCAATTGGATTAACTTAATTGGACATAAATTACACATCCTGCAGCCGTTCCCTGTCAATTTCTTGTTTCGCCACTTTCCTTTATAGTAACATGTAGTTGAAGGGAGCTTACTCCGATTCATTGGTGCCTTGCTTGACAATATCTCTAGAAGTGTCGTAAAATACTTCTATAGCGTCACATCCTCTTAAACAAGTTGCTGTTTCCTTTCCTTCTTTTATCTGCTGTTTATCTTTATTTGGTTTCAGACTGATACGTGCGTTGTTGCTGCTGTTGCAGTTTTTGTTGTTTTTGTTGTTTTTGTTTTGTTTAAGGAGAATGTCATGAGTATCTCAAAAAAAAAACTTTCAAAACGTTCGCCCAAAGAACGCTGAAACCGCGTGGGGGTAGGGGCGGGGTAGCTCGTCACACCATAAGCTCGAGTACCATGTATAAAAACCCACTTCTGGTTTTCCAAATGTAGCTGGAATACTGCTGAATAGCGGCGTATAACTTAACTCAGTGACATTACCTTGATATGGACATGCCCCCTAAAGCTGGATAAAAGAGGTCGGATGCCTGCTACTCTAACAACGCATCATTTATCCCTGGGCATTCACTGAGCAACTTAACTACCACTCTTGGTGGGGCGGTTATGGCCAGGTTTTTGTCACAATTGTGCACTTTGGGTTAAAAACACCAAACTTGGCACATTTCGAACCATTTCGAAGATTTCTGGATATGGATCCACCTCAGCAGCGCCACCTGGTGGCGCAAAATGCAAAATGGCCCCCAGTTTGACTGAAATCTCTAATGACGTCAGTCTATGCTCAATACATCATAAGTTATCTTGTCATAATCACTGTTTTCTTTCAGGATTATACTTAATAAGGTTCTATATATTCCTAAGCTAATATGCAGTGTCCACTGGTGGTGATAAAAATCCAAGATGGCCGCCAAAATAGCTTAATTATCAGAATGTGCCTTGTGTTGCATCAGTTTGTAAGTTATTAACTCTTGGCTTTAGACGAGTTAATTTAGATAAATCTAATATTGCTGAGGAGTCATTTTAAACTGCAATTTACCTATGCAACGTATGTGTGTCTCAGGACGTCTCATCATTGAATAGACACTCGGGCAGGACAGGTTTGTCCCCAGTCGAGGTTCCACCGTTCTGCTGATTTTGTAACCCGCACCACTAGGCTATTGTCAAACAACAAACAACCAAATATTATGTTTCAGGGATGCATTTGTACCTTACAATACATAAATCTGATCGCCTCTTCAAATTGTTCGCATTTGTGGAATCGGACTCGGCATGGCAAGTGAACCCTTTAACCACTTGGCTACCACACCATCTTAAATTCACAGATCAAGTTAATGATTTAATGTGACCACCCGAGCATTGCTTCAAGCTCCTAACACAGCCACTATGACACTTATTAAACTTACTATTTTGAGTGAGTGACTTTACGCCATATAGTGGCGGTCTGTAAATAATCGAGTCTGGACCAGATAAACCAGAGATCAACATAGCATCGATCTACAAAATTGGGTTATGTTGACATGTGTCAGCCAAGTCAGCAAGCCCGACTTCCCGTTCCTGTTAGTCGCCTCTATTGATTGCTGAAGATCAATTCAATCCCGGATTTTCTCTTGTCTGTTCCCATGGACTGTAAGGTAAGGTATGTTAAGGTCTCTGAGCATGTGTATGGTGTAATAACATCCCGCCTCAACAGCGTAAGTTGAGAGCTCACTGTGAACCAAAACATGAGTCTCATTAACCTAGTAAGACACTAACCTACTTTTCAGCCGATCCGAATTTTCTCCTGTGAAAGTGAAAATAGACACCACAAACAACTTTCCATACAATTAATTCCAAGTCCTTGTTTCTAAAGAAAATGGTATTTACAAACGAATGTTAAACTTTTATAACACTAACTAAGAAGTCACAAACTGTCCCAGTTTGATGAGGTCGTAAAATGATTCACAATGCACCTGGCTCACTGGTTACACCTGTTCTGCGTATTTGCGCTTATTCATTGTAGTTCTGTAATGTACAATGTGATTGATATAATATCAGTTTCGTATCAGAAAGCCGAACTTTTCTAGCGGCTTAGCCTCGTTTTGAGATTTCCACGATTTCCAGGTTTCCGTTTGTCAGAGCTCGCTGTACGACAGAGCACGCTTTACGGCGTGCTTGCAAGGATGAGGTGGAGCGTAGTTGCAAAATACAAGTGAATAGATGTATCAGAACATACTGAGTAATATTTATGCATCCGGTTGGTTGCCGTCTTGTATAGCTAAGATTACTGGTTGCCCGGAACTCTTGTAAATACCTAATATCGCCAGTGTATTCCCAAATTCCTGACAATTATGGCTGCCATAACTGCTAACAGAGAACTACGCTTATAACGAACTTAAAGGCACTACCCGGTTTAGTTCGTTATATAACCGTAGTTCGATATGTACTTATTTTGTCTGAAACGCATTGACAATGACAGAGACCAATTTCAACCTATCTGTTGAACTTTACTCGTGACTAAAGCCTGGAACTGACATTTCTTAGAAAATTGCTGGAGTTGTGGCGGCCATCTTGGATTTAGCCCCGTCCTGATTCTGACCTATCAAACTGAGATGTCCATCATACCTTTTTCGTTTTTTTTGTTTTTTTTAGAGAAATATATATATATATATATATATATATATATATATAAAAAGGAACGTGAAAAAAACACAAAAACATCTGGTCCCTCTTTGTGGTATCAATATGGTATCCATTTTCGAATCCTAGCTCACGGCCTAAATATATGATTCCTTAGAGCCGTCAGTCCGTTAAAACCTTCTTCGTTCGAAAAATAGTACATTCTATGTAGAAATGGACCTGTTGGCTAAATAATCAAAATTAGTTAGTCCATAACAAATATAGGTTCACTTTGGAACTGGGGTTGTGAGGTACCCTAGTAGTTGAAGTGTTTGATGGTCACCCCGAAGACCCATTTTAGACATGGGCTTACGGTGAATGTAAATATTGTTAAATCGTACTCACTCACTCACTCACTCACCCACCCACTCACTCACTCACTCACTCACTCCCAATTGCGTGGTACCCGTGGAGGTCCGGCTTACAATATTGGCCTTCAGTAACTCAAACTTTTCGTAAGAAGCGAATATCGGGATCGGGTGGTCAGGCTTTCTGAATTGGTTGAAATATGTCATCGGTTCCCATATGCGTAGATCGATGCTCATGCTGTTGATCACTGGATTATCTAGTCCAGACTCGGCTATTTACAAACCGCGGCCATATCGCTGGAATATTGCTGTGTGGCGTAAAACTAAACTCATTCACTCACACAGTCACTAACTCACTCAAATGGTAAAAGCGAATTTGCACAGTACACATATAACATCTTCAGTGGGTCGGGAAACGGGATTCTAAAGTACGTAGTTAACTCACTCACATCGCCTACAGCAACCTATCTTAAACCGATTCATTCATTCTTTAAAATGCAACCTTCTCCATTACTGTCGTGCATTGGTCAGAGGTCGCATCACAATTCACACAAAAGCACTTGCAACTTGACACATATGTTGCCACTCTGACAGTTACATAGCTACTTTCAAATCCACGCAGTTGTACTCCACCAGTATTAGCGGTGACACAGTCTTCCTTGGCCCATCCCCCGCCCGGCCAATCCCCCAGACCGTGCGTCTCCTGACCCGGGATGAATGGTATGCATGGCAACAGGGGCATAGCGAGGTAGCTACATCCGGCCATGAACGGGGCAATGTGAATGAGATATTTACATTATGAAACTGGCGATAAATCTCTACAGCTAGAATCTCTATAGTTTCCTATTACACCTGAGTCACTGGATGAACAGAACGCAGCCAGGTGGAAATCTCAGGTAGACACCCTAACTACAGGTAAGTCCAGGTTGTTATAAATCTAATTTTTGTACAAAGTCACATGCAGTTTGCAATATGCTGCAATTTGATAATAATATTTTTATGAACAAGTTGTATCGAACTGACACACTCAGCTAACTGGTTGACTTGTAACAATTATATAACCCAAGCATATCACGGATATTCTTAAAGACTCACTCCAGCTATATTCCCTATAAGCAGACTCGCACTCTCTTTTACTTTCTACCGGGCGACATATTTAAAGAACGGTAATATTAGTAACTAACAGTAACTACTATCCAGTGCCAACAAAGCTGCCCAACGCTTTGAATTACTGCAACAACTGATAACAGTTTGTTAACATAGTATTAGTTACATGACCCCATGTTCGTATTTACTGCAACACAATTTAATGATAATGAAGTATTTGAATATAGAATATCAGTTACATGACCCCATGTTCGTATTCACTGCAACACAATTTAATGATAATGAAGTATTTGAATATAGAATATCAGTTACATGACCCCATGTTCGTATTTACTGCAACACAATTTAATGATAATGAAGTATTTGAATATAGAATATCAGTTACATGACCCCATGTTCGTATTCACTGCAACACAATTTAATGATAATGAAGTATTTGAATATAGAATATCAGTTACATGACCCCATGTTCGTATTTACTGCAACACAATTTAATGATAATGAAGTATTTGAATATAGAATATCAGTTACATGACCCCATGTTCGTATTTACTGCAACACAATTTAATGATAATGAAGTATTTGAATATAGAATATCAGTTACATGACCCTATGTTCGTATTCACTGCAACAGATGATAAGTATTTTGGCTGGTATAGAAAATTAGTCACATCGCCCTGTGCTTCCCATTTCTGCAACAAATGATAATTAAGTTTGTTCTGTATAAAGTATTAGTTACAAAGACGTGAACTTTACATTACAATTGCAAAATCATGAACGTATATTTTTTTTAATAAAGTCGAGAAGCACCTGTATCGAATATTTTCTCTTTTTTAAAGTGGAAATAATGCCATCAAAATCTTGCTTGAGTATTTCTTGTCAAATAAGATAATTTTCATATTTAAAAATTTAAATAAAGCCTTTAAGCTTCGTATATTCATGGCGTTGTAAGCAACTGTTCGAATACATTTTTCAGGTGTTCGTTTACAGTTATACGCAACACAAAAAAGGACCATATTTTCACTGTGAAGGCGTGATCGAGATGAACAGCTTGGCGTTTAATGAGGTCAGGCGAATCTCGGGCCATTTAATCTGTAGCCTGCAATCGGCATGAATGGCGAGAATGCTAAATCACGATTTCCGGCTTATTGTGAGTTTTCAAGGCCATTCACCAGATACCACTAGCCTCCTCGGTATTTTCCGTGTACCCCCAGTAATTGGAACTTGTGCCTTTTGAAAATTTACAAATACATGACTAAAACTAAAAATTCAAGTTGGTCGCTTAGCATCTTCATAGTTTTTCATATGTCTTCATTAATGTTCTGAAAATACTGACCCTCCCCTTAATGTCTGCCATAGTGTTTATCGCCATCTTTTTTATTATTTTTTTTCAATTTTAAAACATAATGTGGGCTTTAAGTCCCCCGACAAGAAAGCTCTATGATAAATGACCGGTCCCTTTCGTTCGTGGTGAATGACAAGACTAACATTTAGTCTCTAAATATATAAAATCTAATAGTAACGAACAAGCACATTTAAATTGTAAAGGAGCCCCTGTGAGACCAGAGACCTCCTTCATTCAGGGCTTTAGCATTGCAGAGAGGGCAAGGCAGTAGTGAAATTAGTGTGGTTCAGGGACTGTGAGACAGACTAGGAGGGCTAGGCAGTAGGGGAAATAATGTGGTTCAGAGACTGTGAGATAAGCCAATGAATGAGAAAATATTATCTAAATCACAGATTTCGGTGTTACCCAACATAGTAACAAAACTGCAGTGACTCGACGCTATTTAACCACATACCGTATTTCCTCTAATCAACGGACCTCCACACCGGGCGCATATATAGAGGCCTAGACTAATGCTTAGTCTCTGAATAGATATAATTTTGTTAGTAACAAACCTATTATAAATTGAAAAGGAGCCCAAGTGAGACCAGAGATTCAGAGCCTGAAGAAATCTAGACTTGCATCATTTAAGGCATTAGAACTGCAGAGAAGGCTAGGCAGTAGGCAACATAATGTGGTTCAGGCACTGTGACACAGACTAGGAGGGCTAGGCAATAGGGAAACTAATGTGGTTCAGGCACTGTGTGACAGACTAGGAGGGCTAGGCAGTAGGGGAAATAATGTGGTTCAGGGTCTGTGGCACAGACTAATGGAGGCCCGGCGCTGATTACAGTACCGGTACCTGGTACCGTGTCATGTAGATGACAGGAAGTTATGATTTAAGAGACCTTTCCGTAATATGTATATTTTTAGTCCAAGAGAGAATGCATTTGCGAAAAAATGTAAAGGTCCATACCGGGCGCTTATTAGAGACCTGGCACTTATTAGATTTCAGGCGTTAAATAGAGGAACTACGGTACTTGGTCTCCCAGACCTGCACATAGTCCCTGGTACAACGCTTAGTCTCTGAATATATGTACCGCAATTTTCATAGTCATTTGAATTTTCATCCATATATAAACTAAGAAGGGGTTCCATGGAGACCAAAGATTCATAACCCGGAGAAATCTAGACTTGCTTCACTTAGGGCTTAAGCATTGCAGAGACGGCTTGGCAGCAGGGAAAATGTGGTTCAGGGTTGAGGGACTGTGAGAAAGACTAGATCTCAGGCCGAAGCTTTTCGCCCTCACGGCAGGCATGTATCATAGAGGAGGTGTATTGGTTTACAAGACTATCGCCCGTGGGTCAGGTCACCCATTCAGCAATGGCGTGGGCGGTTGGCCTGTGAGACACCCCCCAGCCCCACATCGACATTTCTCTCTTCTCTGTGTCATTCATAACCAGCTGAGCGGAGCCCACACGACCCTTACGTATATCACAACGACCCCAGGCTATTCCTGGACTAAACGCAATGTGCATCTACTTCCGCAGTGGCTTACTTATAATTATCTCTTCAGTACGAGTTGAAGACTCTCATCTTCCGGACCCTGAAACCATGTCTTTGCGTCTGTATGGAACACAGTCCGTTCTGGTAAACGATGGTGTGTTTGAAATTCATAATTACTTGGGTTTTGCATGTTTTATTTACATGTATTACTTTTATTAGTTTCTAAATGAGTTATGTAAGGATTAGAAATGCCTCCGTGTGTTTATGTTCAAAATGGCTGAATGGGTACTCCTAACTTGGCTTTCGAATCTGCCTGAGACGTGAGATATTATAGCTTTGTGAGCATTGTGTGAAGATCCTGTCTACATCCGACTATAATCATGTATGTATTTGCTAAAACACCATGAAGTTAGGTTTCAGTTCGCTAAGAGGTGCCGCTGAGTATACCCAACTAACGTGTTAGTATTAGACCTCGATGACTCTAACGTTTGGAATTATTTGAAGGGACGGAGAAATATATGAACGAATAACTCAAACATGATATAAATGATTGACAATGATTAATAAATATTGTTCAAACAAGAACAGTTACAGTCTGCATACAAATATTATTGAAGAGTGGCACAGTAACATTTAACGAAACATACTCTGAGTGTTTTTCTGTAAGCTACAGTGAAGTGTGACTGGATGTAAAACAGTATTTATACACGTTTGTTTGTTTGTTTGTTTGTTGTTTACCGCCATACTAAGCAATGTTCTAACTCTATGGCGGTGCTTTGTAAATAATCGAATCGGAATCAGAGAATTCAATGATCAACATCATGAGCATCGAATTTATACCTGTCATAGTTTAAAGGATAGTGAAATTTCTTATTAAATGAGTAATAAAATTGGTATTGTGTATCAAAAATGTAAATACTTAACGTGACCTGGGTGATGTGCACTTTGAAGAAGATTGGATTGTGGATTACCCGTGCAACACGTGTTTGTATGCGCTGTCATGTCAGTCAGGACAATAGACTTACGATAAACATAAAGCGTTAACGAACGTTGTAAATGTTGTTTCATAATAAATGATGTCGAGGACATTAGTCATGTTCGATTTGTTTGCAATATTCTTTCATTATTTTAAAAAAATGTGATTTCTAGCTTCATTAAATGTCACATGTATCGTTAATAAATATTTGTAATCTGTTGTCTGATTTTCCTGTGTTAATACTGACTAAACGTGACATGTATATCTTGTCTGTCATTATATACAAAACCGTTTTATATTCAAAATTCCGATAGGTCGAGTTCTGCGTAACACAGTAGCTAACATCCATTTATTTACCCCTTCGTTATATGTATTTCATATTTCTTCAAAACATTTTCTAAACTGTGACCATCTCGTATTTCCAAACCTCGGTCTTTCGTTAACAAGTGCTTCGTTCTTAACATGTTGAACACAATTCGCCTAATGTAAACACGTCGATAACAGGGCGGTATACCCAGCCCAGTCAGCTAGTCACTCCTTACCAGGTCGATTACAGTCAACATTCGTCTACTTTAACCCTTGCCTTCACCTCCATGGCTCCAATCTTTACACGCCTAGCGCAGCCACCCTCTTCAACTTGTCAGTCCCATTCCCCGCTCGATAACACGAGGATCACAAGGTCACAACTATTTTTTGATTGCTTCTCCAGACCCCTCTCCGCAGCTAACTGCCGATACTTAAATAAGAATGTCTGGTTATGTCCGCCCGGACAAGGCAATTGCATGTGATATTCAGTTTTTGTTTCATTATGTCTATTTGAATGTCCTAGTTTCTAAACACTGACATATATGATATGCCATGCTCAACACCATGTAATATTTCCGTATGTCGTCTCCTTGTTACGTTGAGGAAAGTGTCCTGTTTCTTCGATGAGGCTGATCTTATACGTTATTTAACCCCGGGTCAATTAAATATGACTGTAACGTTACGCGGATGGTCCCCATTTATATGTCTCACAGTCCCTGAACCACATTACTTTCCTTTCAATCCAACCTTCCCTGTAATGTTACAGCCTAAAGAAGCATGTCTAGATGTCCCCATGTTAAGGAATTCTGAGTCTCTCAACTTACTGGATCTCCTTTTCAATTCAAATGGGTTTATTTGTTACTATCAGTCGTTTATTATATATTTAGGGACTAAGGGTAAATCTAGGTTCCCATCTCCTGAAACTCGTGAACATATGTCGCTGACAAACTAAGATTCGAACACACAGTCACGTTTTGGCCTCTGCTGATAGTATGACAGACGTGAGGTTGGGCAGAACACACTAGACGGTTTTGCCAACACAAGGCATCATCTTTGAACTGTCAATATTTTGCATTTTACGCACGATGGAATTTGTTTCGTTAGGTATACAAAACCTGTGGTTGAAAGTTGAGGTTTTTTTTCATATATTGTATTTATTCAACTTTTGTTCCAGACCCGGATCTGGAATGACAAGCCGTAGTGGTACGAGTGCACAAAGACCCGAAACTATACCCTCCCTGGCCGATATCAATGGACGACAAGCTCATCCATGTCTACACGGAAATTGACCTTCTCAGATACCTCGTCACCAACAATTTTAAAAATGACAACACGTGCAACCCCCAGAACATCGAGACCATTGAAGTTTCCGGAGTCAATATCAGGAACCATTCCTTCAAAATAAAATTCATCGGTATTAAGTCCTTCAAACAGCTCGGCGTCCACGAAGCAGACGGGAGGTGTCACGTGAGCATTATGGTTTTCGCCGAGAAGAAACAGCGGGAGAGCGGGATGAAGGTCCTGACAGTCACCAACGGCAACAAGGAGATCCTTTACGTGAACACCCTCAGGAAGCTGTGCTTCTCTATCCCAGCCCTGGTCCGGAAGCACGTTGTGCTTGGGGATCTTGCAGACAGGGATCGGTTGTACAAGATGGACGCCAGACCTAGAGGACTCTGTGTGATTATCAACAACAAAACATTTGAGGATGCCAACGGCAATGATTATTTACCCTACAGGATGGGGTCTGATATCGATGCTCAGAATCTCAAGAGGTTGTTCCAGAGCTTCGCAATGGACGTTAAGATGTATGTGGATCTCAGTGACTGTGATATCATCAAAGAGACAAAGAAGATATCACTGAAAGACCATTCAGATTATGACATGTTTGTCTGTTGTATTTTGTCTCATGGCAAGAATGGTTCCGTGCTTGGAGTAAACAACTCAGAGGTTCCTATTCTGGAAATCACATCCACCTTTAGAAACAGAGGATGTCCTTCCTTGGCCGGCAAACCGAAGCTGTTCTTCATCCAGGCATGTCAGGGTGAAAGACCCCAGCGGGGATTTGTCCAGACTGACGTCATACTGGACGAAGAGTTCACGAAGGTTCTGCCAGATGGGTCAGACTTCCTCATTGCATGTTCCACGGAGCCTGGGTATGAATCATTCCGTCACACGAGCACTGGCTCCTACTTCGTCAACTCTCTGGTGAAGCAGCTCCGTGTCTCGGCTAACAGAAGCCTGGTGGACATTCTCACTGATGTGTGTAACGAGGTGTCGGATCAGACATTCGACAATAACAGGAAGCAGGTTCCCTGGTTTACCTCGACTCTCAGAAAGACGCTGATTTTCAACCAGTGTAATCATTATGTGAATGTCTAATACGGTACTTCAGAATGTGTTGCAAAGATGGAGTGAGTGAGTGAATGAATGAATTGGGTTTATCATGCTAGAAGCTTTGACACTGCCTGTTGAGAGACACTGGAATTACACCCAACAGGTGTATAGCATTGTGTTCATTTTCAATAATCATGTTATCATTATGTTTGTGGTTCCGTACGAATGGGTAAAAATGAATCAAAAATATTTTGGAATGAAAAGATTGAGTCTGCCCATGTGAAATGTGAGAGTATGAGCAAAGATACTATGTTTTCTTTTTTGACTCCACTGCAACCTGCTCATAGGATACAAAAATAAATATACATTTGTACGAAATGAATAAAATTTACACCTTTAGCGTTGTGACAACTGTAAAGACATTCGGTGGTAAGTGGACCAATCACAATGTTTTTGTTGTGTTATTACCCAGACCGTGAGGGGGTTCTGGAGTATAACTGGTCCCTCGTACTGTATTCATGTCATAAGACTTAATGGGTCGGGTGGTCACGCTCGGCGATTTTGTTTATATGGCGTGTCAACTTACCTTGATGTTATCTTGGTGATCAAAATCTAAACTCCTGAGTGAATTTGGGTAATTTTCAGTTCTTTTTAAGAGCCACTTGCAAAAGGGCAAGTGACGTTAAGACTTGTCCTTACTAATTTTCCACTTGCCTTAATGTTTAGTCGCCTGACTTGTCCCGGGCGTCAGGCGATGGGATTTTTGAACCCCTGATTAAACGCCACCCTCAGGATTCAACCTACATGTCGACAGTCTGTAAGTAATCGAGTCCGGACCAGACAATCCAGTGATCATCCACTGGAATGAGTGTTTCGGGCTTGATGATTAAGAAGCCGACGTTATATTGCTGCACCATGGTTGGCTGTAAACAATTAACACTCATAATCACTTCAGGGTGAAATGAAAATATTACACATTTTCGTGAAGATTTAGTTCGACCATTGCCCTTAAGCTGTTTGATCAGGGTTACACCATCCAAAGTCTCAGTAAATATTTAAAAATAGAGTCACTTTGACTCGTGTTTAGTCAGTTTATACTGCGTGCAGACGAGATTAACAATTAAGACCCTTTCCGGGTTTGTATTTCTGTGGCTTAGCTGGAACAGTCATAAAGCACAAGTGTTGACAAACGAATTTAGCGTTAACGATAATCAAAGCGCCCTTGAGCAGTTGAATAACTGGATATCGACCCTATACAAATATCTAGTCGTACAGTATAATCGTCCACTGTTTCGCAGCAAGTGGACTGAAGTTTAATGATTCTTTGTAAAGCAGTTTTATTGTTTTCATTATTTTTTATTACTTTTTATTTATTTTTGATTATACTTATACTTTTTTATTTTGTGTTTGGTCGTAGAATGTAGTTTACCAAATTAGTAACCGTACTGCAGCTTACAAGGTCTCGTGGTCACTTCGTTCCTGGCTGTTTTATCAAATCAAATTGTAGACGACGAATTGGACATTCATGGATTGATTTCCCGATACTAAGGGTTCAACTTATGACAGCAGATCTCCGAAACATCGCGGCTGTAACGGAAGTAGTATTTAATCTAAAAATAGGTTGTTGGTCTGAGTTCGAAAGCTACGAGTCCACGGAATGTTAGTCGAATGTAGAAACAATTCTTAAACCTACAATTTGTGCGTGTTCTCTACTCGGCTCTGGGATCTGATCATCACTAAGCACTAACGGGACTTATAGCAACCAGTTAGTATTCGGTGTCATCACTGTCAACAAGGAAAATGTAGACAGATTTGTGTACTCAAAGCATATTGACTTACGTTGCCATTGTCGTTATGGTCGCAAGAAGTATTCACCACCGTTAATTGATTGGAATATCTAATACAGTTCCCTGTTGAGACTTGTGTCATATGTTCTCGTCATTTGTTTTTTTATTCGGCCTCTGCTGGTTTGTGACGTGTGCCTTCAGTGAAGTTGGATTCACTCGCCGCTTCAAGAACACTACGACTCGTTCATGGTGACTTATGAACATAAACTTATAACACCTTAAGATGGCAACTCTCCTTCTATGCCTGGGAACGGCTTCCATAATCTGTGGTTGTATATAAATTAGATGATTACTAAGTTATGTTGACTGTGTACGCACTGAAATATATTCACAAGAGTGTGTGCGCCCTTGTGTGTGCATGTCTACGTATGTATATGTGCGTGCGTCAATCCCGTGATTAATCTTTTTTCGTCGGAATTACACCCCCATGAAGATTCGAGTTAGAATGTTTGTAGAATGCAGTAACCCATAGTTTCGTAAAAGGAGATACGTCATCGTATCCCATCTCCGTAGATCACTGCCGTTGATCACTGGATTATCTGGTCCAGACTTGATTTTTTACAGACCGTCACTGGAAAATTGCTGCGTGCGTGCGTAAAATTAAACTCATTCACTCACTCACTCGTCGGGGTTTAACACCAATTCCACCATTTAACTCGAAGTTATCAAGCCTACCCGGTTAGAGATGACGTCACTGCTTACGACCAACATTGACTGCTCATAGATAGTTTGGCGAAAGACTGCAGATAAAGATCCAGGTGACTGATCCACTGGATGAATATCATCTGAGCCAACAAAGAGCTTAAGTCCGTAGCATTACCACGATGTCAACAAATCCATCAACTCAGACCAGTAGGCCACGCTTGTAACGTTACCTGTGTTGTATTTGGCCTGGATATGCATGGCTAGATAGGATACAGTTGACAAATACCTTCATTTCAAGTGACCTTATTATGTGGTATTCCGTCGTGAACGTTTATATTTTCCACATCGCTGAAACTCGAAGTCATGCAGAGTTGAGATTTACCAAATATGATCGCAATGTCTTTACCGCAGCTTAGAATGTTCCAGTCTGATTAACTGTATAATAATCACATTAAAATGGTATTTTGTCACTTCCGAAACATTTCTGTACACCATATAGTTTCATTAAGAAATTCCAGGTAATTTGGAGTTGTGGTGCACAGTTTAATGAAATGCTTTTCAATTCTTCACTGTCTTCAAACGTACAACACATGTGTCACGTGACAAATCTGATAAGTGTGTTTAGTTTTCCACCTCTTTTAGCAACATCCCAGCAATATCATGGCGGGAACATCAGAAACAGGCTTTACACATTGTACCCATGTGTGGAGAATCCAACCAGAGTCTTCAGGATGACGAGTCACTAAGCTACCCTACTGCAGTTTCGATCAGTCGTCAGAAAAATAAGTCAGCTTGGAAATATGACTCCCAGAGAGAGAATGGTTTCGGAAAGAAAAGCTTACTGACAAGAAACGTTGCATGTCGACCATACAGTTTCACCGTAGATCAGGGACCATTGGTGCTGTTTAGATATTTAAGTACGGGCGGATACAGCTTTTCTGAGAAGGGGGGTCATTTAATAAACTTTCAGGACTAAAGGAGGGAGGGGGTTCACCCTTGACTGTAACTGAAAACAATGTTCAATTTGTCTTCCACATAATGTGAATAAAGACAGATTCAGCATATATTAATCCTAAAACATGCTTTAAGAAATCGAGGGCGAATAGCCACGTGCGTCGGGCAACCAGGCTTCAAGCTCCAGAAGATTGAAATTCAATGCATTTCGCCAGAGACCATATACTGGTTTATTTTCTCTTAATCTGCTAATCTCAATGCTCGGCAACCGGGTCTTCATTCTAATTCTGATCAGGCCCTCATGGTGCCTGGTAAACACTGGGAAGCCGAGGATTGTTTCTTGTAGTGTACTGCTGACCGCAAGAGCACTTCTGCAAACTGTCCATGGAATAGTCAATGGTCAGTAGTGCCTACCGTGTTATACGCCAGCAGCTAAATATCAACAGAACGCATTGGCCTGTCCTTATTTCTCAAAGAGGACATCATAAGGTCAATGTCATCCGCTGTGTTAGACGAACAAGGACAGGCTCTGCATGAGGAGTGGATAGGTCAGCTTCGATTTGTCATGTGGGATTGATTCGGGCCATGCGAGGTCGTCTAAACGAAAGTTTGACCAACCCTGCTGGACTATATCAATCAATGTCCTCTCTTTTCTTCTGTGGAGTATAGTTAACACTGGATCTAGTCAACTGTCAGTCTGCCTTCATTAAGCGAAACACACCAGTAGACCCTATTGATATATATGGAGAACTAACACTAGTAGGCCGATTGATATACACTGACCACTAACACCAGTAGGTCCTATTGAAATACATGGCGAAACAACACCAGTAGGCCTTCTAATACACACAGGGAACTAACACCAGCAGGTCCTATTGATATACTTGGAGATCTGTTATGTCCTACTGATATACTTGGAGATCTGTTATGTCCTGTTGATATGCTTGGAGATCTATTATGCCCTATTGATATAAATGGAGAACTAAATATGGAAATATTAATCAATGTCATCTCTTTCTTTTGTGGAGTATAGTTAACACTGGCATGGCTCTAGTCAACTGTCAGTCTGCCTTCATTAAGCGAAACAAACAAGTAGGCCCTATTAACATTCATGGAGATCTAACACCGGTAGGTCCTATTGATATACATAGAGAAGTAACACCAGCTGATGTACATGGAGATCTAACACCAGTAGGCCCTATTAATAGCAAGAGGAACTAACACCGGTAGGTCATATATTGATATAAATGGAGATGTAACACCAGTAGGTCCTATTGAAATACATCGAGATCTAACACCAGTAGGTCCTACTGAAATACATCGAGATCTAACACCAGTTGGTCCTATTGAAATACATGGAGATCTAACACCGGTAGGTCCTGTTGAAATACATTGAGATCTAACACCAGTAGGTCCTATTGATATACATGGAGATCTAACACCAGTAGGTCCTATTGATATACATTGAGATCTAACACCGGTAGGTCCTATAGGAATACATCGAGATCTAACACCGGTAGGTCCTACTGAAATACATCGAGATCTAACACCGGTAGGTCCTATTGAAATACATCGAGATGTAACACCGGTAGGTCCTATTGACATACATTGAGATCTAACACCAGTAGGTCCTATTGATATACATGGAGATCTAACACCAGTAGGTCCTATTGAAATACATCGAGATTTAACATCGGTAGGTCCTATTGAAATACATTGAGATCTAACACCAGTAGGTCCTACTGAAATACATCGAAATCTAACACCAGTAGGTCCTATTGAAATACATCGAAATCTAACACCGGTAGGTCCTATTGAAATACATTGAGATCTAACACCAGTAGGTCCTATTGAAATACATTGAGATCTAACACCGGTAGGTCCTGTTGAAATACACTGAGATCTAACACCAGTAGGTCCTATTGATATACATCGAAATCTAACACCAGTAGGTCCTATTGATATACATGGAGATCTAACACCGGTAGGTCCTGTTGAAATACACTGAGATCTAACACCAGTTGGTCCTATTGAAATACATTGAGATCTAACACCGGTAGGTGCTGTTGAAATACATCGAGATCTAACACCAGTAGGTCCTTTTGATATACACAGAGATCTAACACAGGTAGGTCCTATTGATATACATCGAGATCTAACACCAGTAGGTCCTTTTGATATACATTGAGATCTAACACCAGTAGGTCCTATTGATGTACATGGAGATCTAACACCAGTAGGCATTATTAACATATACATAGACACCAGCAGGTCCTATTAACAGCACAAAGAAGTAATAACAGCAGGTCCTATTGATATACGTGGAGAAGTAGCACCAATTGGCCCTATTGATATACATGGAGATCTAACTATGCTTGTCGTAAGAGGCGACTAACGGGATCGGGTAGTCAGGCTTGCTGACTTGGTTGACACATGTCATCGGTTCCAAATTACGCAGATCGATGCTCATGTTGTTGATCACTGGATTGTCTGGTCCAGACTCGATTACATACAGACCGCAGCAGGTCCTATTGATATACGAGGAGAAGTAGCACCAGTTGGCCCTATTCATATACATGGAGATCTAACTATGCTTGTCGTAAGAGGCGACTAACGGGATCGGGTAGTCAGGCTTGCTGACTTGGTTGACGCATGTCATCGGTTCCAAATTACGCAGATCGATGCTCATGTTGTTGATCACTGGATTGTCTGGTCCAGACTCGATTACATACAGACCGCCGCCATATCACTGGAATATTGCCGAGTGTGGGGTAAAACTAAACTCACTCACTCACTCACTCACTCACTCCTTGAAATCCATCACAAATTGTGCGTGGGATCTTCATAACAAGAGCTCCATGGACTAACCCTATGGGGTTCACTTGAAACAATGTTTGGCCAGTAGAGGGCACAAGAGTCAGTTTAAGGCAACAGTGCATTAACTCATTCAAACTTTTTAATTAAATATTGTAATCTAAATACGTCATGTATTTTTGAATGAATTAAATTGTAGCTTCCCTGAGAGCTGATAGTATTATTGAGAGAAATGCATTATCTATTTTAGAGAAGTGTGGTGCGATATGGTGCCTTTAAAGAATAAACGAAAGTATTTATGCAAGAATGTCTGGGTCAACAAAGAATAGCTGACAATGCCAGCAATGTTAATCAAGAGGAGGAAGCAAAACATGTTCAGTCAGATGGTGTCTTCTTCCTTATTGCATGTGATTTCCCACCAGGGAAAGTGTCCTTCAGATATACAACAATTATGTTACAAAAACAGCTACCTCATCTGACATCACCTCAGTTTATTGGCATATTGATGGCCTCAGAAAGGTTTTTAAACAACCATTCCTCATGTCACTTTGACCCTTCTACTGAAACTTGCCGCACAAAGTGACATTCATAATCAGTAACTAAAGCATTAAGTGAGAAGGGGAGTGCCTTTCTGTGCCAGCATGTCCGCTTCACTTTGAACTATTACAAATACCAAAGGTCTGGGAGCAATGGAGTTGTTTAGTGGTTAAAGTGTTCACTCATCACACCAATTCAATTCCTCACATTAGTAAAATATGTGAAGCCCATTTCTGGTGTTCCCCACCATATTGCTGGAACATTGCTAGAAGTAGTTTAAACCTTATACACACACTCACTACAAAAGGATGATTAACACTACCACTGATTTAATCATTACAGAAAAGTAATAGAACTAAAATCATACCAACGACAAATGTTAAATGATGTAAGATCATTGTCAGATACAGAATTTTAGAACATTTTCATCAACTTCATAATAATATAGTCACAGTTTTCCAGGTCAGTGGTTCAGATGTTTTTTAAGAATAAACATTCCCACTGGGGCCAGAGTGAGCACTGGCTGACCATACCATACATGAAGAGAGAATGCCATGTAAGTTCACACTTAAGGTATTAAAGATCAAACTGCTTGCAGTTTGAAGTTCAACACAGCATAACAACAACAGCTGAATGTCAATACACTTTTTATTTCTGATCCACCCATAACACATATTTACAAAGTTCATGTTTACAGCTTCTGGAAACTATCCAAGGTCAGGTCCTCCAAGCAAACACTGTCAACTCTGTCCAGAGTCACAACAGAATGAACACATTAGTCCATCTTCAGAATGTTGTATGTCACACAGTGTCACCGCTTTCGAAGAACCCTCTTGGTGCTGGACCATTCCTGATCTATCTTCTGCTTCCTGAGGAACACCTCCTTCATCAATGTCTGTGACTCCACCTCGTTAATGCTCTCTCTGTAATGTTTCATCAAGTCATATTTCTCCCATGGTTTCGCTACTGCTGCCGCCTTCTGCATCCTCTTCTCTGACACTTGGAACTCCTCCACTCCCTTCAAGTCCATCCTCTCCCACCTCTCATGCCATGGAGGGGGATTCAGCTTCACCTACAAAACATACAAACTGTCACTTGCAACATATGTTATATTTGGGATTTCACTTTCACCTTTGTGGTGGCTGAGCGAGATAGGCGGCTGACTTTGTGTGCTGGCAGTTACGCGCCTGACTGTTGAAAAATAGCACCTAGGTACTTTATGAAATACGGTACATACTCTATCTCCTCTCAAGCCACTGCAGGGGTGGAAGTCTCAGCATAACCAGTAACACATGGTAACAGAATTAAACCACACCTCAAAATGCTTCCACTTCTCTGGGGAGTATGGGCACCTCACTGGTTTACTTTAGAGTAAGGTGGAGAAAAGCTTTTCATGGAAATACACTTGGACACATTCCTAAGAGCAAATTTCATCCTGCCAGGTGACAGTGATGGCCAAAACAGTCATTCATCTTGTAAAAGTGTATTTGCAATTTTTACCTGTCAACCTACCCTGAAAGGGAGTGAGTGAGCAAGTGAGTATGGTCTTACACTGCTTTCAGCAATATTCCAGCAACATTATGGCTGGGGGCACCAAAAATGGGCTTCAAACATTGTACCCATCAGGGGCATCAAACCCAGGCCTTCGGCATGACAAGCAAACGCTTTCACCACTGGACTACCCCCACGACTCCTCCCAATAACACAGTGCTACTGTTAGGCAGAGATGATAATGATGAGGTAAACGGGTGTTGGCTACAAAGGATTGTGGTCTAAGGATGTAGTGCTTTCTCTGACCTTCACTGTGTTCATGGGCACAGAGTTATCTATAGAAAGTGGCACGGCCTAAAACGTGGTGTAACCTTAGGGCCATGCTGTATACTTTGTGACTATCCTTATATTGATGGTGACAGAACTACTGTAAGGAAGTGTGTAGCCTACAAAGAGGTGTGGCCTTGGTGAGATTTTGTACTTAGTCTGACCTTCATTGTGTTGATTGGCACAGAGCTGCCTTTAGGAAGGGGCGTGGCCTCCATGTCCATGGGGAAGGTAGAGTACTCTGGAGGACAGTCACGCAGGTACATGAGATCGTCGTCAAGCCGTTTCTCAAGCCTCAGGACCTCCATCTTCTGCACTACAGGGTTGTACATCTCATACATGATCTCTACACCTGCCAACACATAGAGTTGCATGTACCAGAGCTCCAGATAATTTTTCAAGCAATTGGGTATTCACTCCCATGTCTGTTTATATATGAGTACTTGCAATTTTTTTAGGAGTAACTAGTACTTTGTATAATCCCACTAGATAAAAGAATTGAGTACTTTTACATGGAGTTTCTTATTGGGTACTTAACTCTTCTAAATATATAAATATAAATGCATCTTAATTTTTAGTATTTGTCATATTGCCAAACATTTGGGAGCCGTTTCTAAATACTCAACATGGAAGTCCTGCGGCTGGAGATTGGCCCTGGAGATTGGCTCCGGCTATAAGATTAGATGCACATTTAGGCATCGCCTACCAGTTGCTAACGCTGTTGTAAAGTTTGGGCACGACAACGAATTATATGCAGGCCAATTAGTTAATCAAGGAAAGTACAATAAGATATCATAGACCAATTGGGTTTTAAGTGATTCTTATGTGTTTTTTTTATTCCCAGATTTGTGACTGATTGAGTAAATGTGATTTTTATTGAGCAAAATACGCAAATATGCACCTTATCTGGAGCTCTGATGTAAATAGCATCACAACACTGTAAACCTCATGGGTTATGACAACATGCTGTAACTCATTAACACTGGAGATACGAAAAGGTCAACAAAACAGAGCATCAACATTTTCAACCATGGTAGAATATATCAACATCAATTTAATGTAAAGACTTCTTTCAATCCTTCTGTCAAGATAAACACTATAGTGTTGTAATTGCCTAAATCTACTGATGTCAAGATTGGTCAGAGATCAGCAAAACATTTGTAACCACAACAGTGAGTGAGTGATTGAGTTTATTTTTTTGCCACACTCAGCAATATTGCAGCTATATGGCGGCGGTCTGTAAATAATCGAGTCTGGACCAGACAATCCAGTGATCAACAACATAAGCATTGATCTGCGCAAAACAGAACCGATGACATGTAAAAGTCAGCAAGCCTGACCACCTGATCCCATCAGTCGCCTCTTACGACAAGCATAGTCGCCTTTCATGGCAAGCATGGGTTGCTGAAGGCCTATTCTACCCCGGGACCTTCAGGGGTATAACCATAACAGCAATGGTGAGTGTTCAGTTATACTGTTACCTATATTCCAGCAATATCACAAGGTGGACACAAGAAATTGGCTTCACACATTGTACATATGCAGGAAATCGAATCAGGATCTTCAGGACAATGAGCAAACACTTTGACCACTATGCTCACCCTAGCCCCACATGAAAAGGTGATTTTCGATTAAAATTCAAATATTTCACAAGAACACATTGATAAGAAATTTTGTGATTCAATATATATCATGTATTCACATAACAGTGACAGGCCACAAAGACACCACCATTAGTCATGGAGGGAAGGGAGACAACTCCCTCTACAGATAGGAGGTCCTATTCAAATCAAGTTAATATTCATGATCACTTTCAATACAATTCATTATTCCAAGCACTAACTCTATCAGCAATGGTGATCAGTAAATCTCTCTATAATTTTCAATATGGGTTATCTAACCTGACAAACCTTCGACCACAATCCCAGGGGATCATCTCCCCTCCCAAACCTGCTTGAAGTCAATTTGGATTCTCTCATCTTGTTCAACCCATTAAGTTCCTGCTACAGTTATCACTAGAGATATCTGTGGTGTGTATGGTCCTGTGCATAGAGTTCAGGCCTCAAATCAGTTGACATTAAGAGAGTAATTGGATGTGACCATGTTTGGCAGCCTGACCCCTGAGAGTTTCTTGGTCATCAGTGCTGCCCCACAACGAAGTACATGATACATGTGGTCTCACCTTAGGCAAGCGAGTATTTTCAAAATCACCTCTGCTCACGTAACAGAAAATGGGTAGTTGGTGGGATAGGTCATGATTGGGTTATCCAGGCTAATAATTGTCTGCGCTAACAGCATGCTGTCTGAATCATTCCATACAGATTATCTCCCCTGACTGACCCTGTTATCCACCATGTTCAGACTATGGTTATCTGAATCAATCCCTACAGATTATCTCCCCTGACTGACCCTGTTATCCACCATGTTCAGACTATGGTTATCTGAATCAATCCCGGCAGGTTATCTCCCCTGACTGACCCTGTTATCCAGTATGTTCAGACTATGGTGATCTGAATCATTCCCTACAGATTATCTCCCCTGACTGACCCTGTTATCCACCATATTCAGACTATGGTTATCTGTTATTCCCAACAGAATATCTCCCCTGACTGATCCTGTTATCCACCATGTTCAGACTGTGGTTATCTGAATCATTCCCTACAGATTATCTCCCCAGACTAACCTTGTCCATCTACCACGTTCCTCAAAATGAAGCTAGCTCGGAGTCCATGGCCAAAACGACGAGTACAGATACCAACAAAGCGGTTTGTCTTCCCGGCTGTATATTTGTCAGCCACTGTCACAGCCAGAATAGTACCTGAAGTCATACAGCGAAACAATGAATTGGCATATTATATTTAATAGTTAAAAGAAGCATGGCGGTAGCACTTCAACACAAAAGTAATCCTGACAGGTGGTCTCCAACATGCTACCATTATTTCACAATCACGGCTACATGTGAGTGAGTGAATTTAGTTTAACTCCACTTTTAGGAACATTTCAGCAATATCACAGCGGTGGACACCAGAAATGGGCTTCACACCTTGTACACATGTGGTGACTAGTAGTCTTTTCTATAGTGTAATGAGTGAAACCATTAACCCCTTGGCTACTCCACCGCCTTATAGCCACATAAGTACTTATCTGCTGGTTGAGGCAAGACAATATCATAATCTTATCTTAAGTTCCTATTTTGACTGGAGCAACTTCCTATAACAGACATGGAATGTTTTACCTGAAAGGAGCAACACTCTGAACAGACTTCCAATTATGTCCTTTAATTACTATTACTATTCTGCAATAAAATTATTTACAGACTGCTGCCATAGAGCTGGAATATTGCTGAGTGTGGCGTAAAACTAAACTCACTCACTGCTATTCTGCAATCTGGCGCATTATTTGTAGGGCTGCTACTCTTCATCCACACTTCGAACTGATTCGATATTGGACCCTCTATTCGATCATTTTCGATTCAATTCCCCACACAAGTAAACACACGACATTTCATTTAACTCTCAGTTGGCTTTTTTAGCATGAAATCCATTGTCAACTTGGTGATGATAACTAACAAGAATTCTCACTGGAAAATTAGCCCAGTGTCAACAAATAACATTTTGCCTTAGTCCAGCGCTCGAAATTGCTAGAGTTAATTCAAAATTGTGTTCTGGCTGCATGGAAATAACTTAAAATAGGTATTTGAAATAGTGATAATGGCTACAAAAAATATAAACTTTGGCATCAGTGGAAGAATCAGCACGAATGACCGCTTTCATTTCCATCTGGTTAATGCGAAGAGCCTGTTCCTCTTTGTTCCAGATTCCTGCTGCTACCTCGTTTTCCAGATGAGCTCCCCATCCTTGTAGAGATGCGTCTACGTAAAGGTGGTTGTTGAATACCGGCTCTAACATATAGGTTCCTGCACAGACATTCAATCGGCGAGTCCACCACATCAGAAAAGGCTTCACACTGTCTGGGAGTGGAATCTGTCCTCTGTTGTTGAGATGAACATTCAAGAATCGTTGTAAGGGACGCAAGTGCAGTCTTCCTTCTGGTCATATCTTGCGCTGACGTGAGGAGGCCTAGTAGACACTGCCATTGTCGAAGTGTTTGCAGAGAGAGTAGAGCTTGCGTTATCATTTCTTGAATCTTGACCCACCGGCCCTCAGGAACTACAATCTGATTTAATGTAGTGATGAAACGAATCCCAGGGAATTTTATATATTGTTGAGGTTCCAATTCCGACTTTAGGTGATTTACTAACCAACCTAGTTGACTTTTCCGTTGATGCGATTGTATCCCGTCGTCCAGATAAAAAGCACTGCGTAGCCCCCTGAGGTGTAGATAATTGATGATGGGCTTCGTTATCCGTGTAAATAGCCATGGGGCCAAAGATATTCTAAACAGTAGGACTGTCCATTGATAATGCTGGCCGCTGAAAAGGAAACGTAGATATTTTTTGGATTCTCAGTGTATTGGGATATGCAGGTATGCATCTTGCAGATCTATACTGGCTAGATAGTCTGCTGGTCTGATGAAGAGTCTTAATTGAGGAAGATGTACCATCTTGAAATGTTGTGGCTTCTGTAGAAACTTTTTTTTGAATTCCTTCATGTTGTAAATGAGACGGAATTTCTCTCTGGAATTCTTCTTCGGTACTAGGAAAATTGGTGAGTAAAATCCGGCCGGTAGATTCTGTGGCTGTATTACTTATGGCATCGGTCAACTTGTCTAGCTGATTGTTTGTGTAGATGATGTGAGTTGGTAGTTTTGTGAGTGGTGGTGTATCCTCCAGCGGAATCTTGTAGCAGTCTCATAGAATATTTATGACATAGTTGTCATTGAGGATTCCCCAATTTTCACAGTAGCGTTGAAGACGTCCACCTACTTGAGACTGTTGTATGGGAACAGCTGGGGGTGGAAGACTCCAGTCGTTCTGAACCTGATCTTCAGCGTTTATTTCCTCCACTGCCCCTAGACGATCTTCCTGACGTCTGAGAAGGTTTACTTCCTCCATAGGGCGACGAAATGAAGAAGACAATTTCTTCTAGTGTAACATTGATTTCTCTGTTTAAGGACAGAAGTGTCATTGGATTTTATCATCATAACTTCCCTTGAATCTTGAGTAACCGATCTTGCTACCCCTTCAATCCTTCCATCGAATACCATAGGTGCAGACCATGGGGCTTGATACAAGGTCTTTGTGAAGTTCTCACTCCATGAGGTGGCAGACAGGAAGTACAAAGTATATTAATTCCCACAGCAGTACAAGCTAGATGTTCAGACATAAACTGCTGATCCTTCCTCTGTATAACAAGTGCTGAGAGGATCATCCTCACTTCCTCATTTACTGGATTGCTAAACTTAGCAATGAGAGTCTTGTTGATGGCTCTAGATCGAGCAAATCCACAAATGGTTCGCCTCGTAGTAGTGTCCAGTTGCGCCAGTCTTCTGTCTTCCACCTTGTAAAATCTACGAGCTGGGTTGATGACTTTACAGCCTTCATCGATCTCAGGCGCTCTAATGAATGGTTCCATATTATGAAGAGGGAAACGATGTGCGTTAAAAGGCGGCACATTTTGCTGTTGAAACTTGGTTGCTGTCTTGAATGCTGTAGACAAAGTCTCAGGTATTGTAGATACAGGAGGAATCAGTGGAAATATTAACGTTATCAATGTCATTCTTCATCTTGTATGTGTTGAACTCATTGGTATCCTTAGATGGGGAAGCCAGGTTTAAACCATCTATGATCCATGATGTGATTTCCGAATCCGAAAATAAGACTTCCTCCTCTGATAATCCACATTGATGTCTAACTTCATTCTTCCTAGAGAAAGACGAATTCATAGATCACCCACGATTACGACTGCGTGAGTCTAAATCCGAAGGGAAGGATGACTGCATACGGCATCTTCTATGAATAGGGGAGACCTAAGAAGACCTTCTCCGCTGACGAGTCCATCCATAAGTTCACTCACGCGAGCGCATGACGTCACTCACCCGAGTATAGCTACTCACTTGGCGTGGGTATATCCTTCTCTGTGCTGTGATCTGATGAGCAGGATTTGGATCTTCTGGAGTGTGTGCATGCACGCACCTTCTCTTCATCCTCAGACGTGAGTGCAGGTCCAGATGAACGCTCTCGCTGATTCACAGTCAACATCGTTGATGAGTGCAGTCATCTTTCCTCTTCCTATCTTCGTTCCATGAGGTTTATCATCTGTGTTGTGAATTGTTGCATGAAGACGCCTGCGTCAAATGTATGCGGTGCATGCATTGACGACTGTGTTGAAGAGTTGTCTACGATTCCCATGAATGCAGTCAACATCTGCAATGTCTGCTGTAGCTGAGATGTGTTCTGAGGTGTTGAAGATGCCGTCGGTGTCGATCTAGTTGCAGATGTCCGATGCATGGTGTCTTCACTCTGTATCATTAACAGAGACTCGTCAAAATATTGACGTTCTTCTAAGGGGACTATCTCCTCCCCGAATGACTTCTTTATCAGCGAGGGATGATTCTGCGATGATCTTGCAGATGACGACTTCGACTTCTTAATTTTCTTAGTCTGAATCGGTCCTGTCTCAACAGATGATCTCTTCTGAGTCTTGGGAGGGGACTCGCCCGACCATGGACACAACCTTGGAGATACGGCTGGCTTCTCACTCTCATCAATCTCAGAATCAACAATTTAACGGTTACCAGACTTTATTTCACTAGATTTAGACATGACTAATGCAAGCCGATGTTGCTTATCTCTAGCAACAGATCGTAAAAATATAATGAGAATCCTGCTTCAGACAACGTAAAGCAAAATACACGATGAATATGTGCAGAACATAAATGTTTACACATCGGGCAAAGTATGTGAGGGTCAACCGCCGACAGTCACAACCTGCACTGAAAAGTCAGTTGACAAGATATGTGTTAGAAATAGACACAATAAATACAAAATTATAAAATAATAACAAATATATACAAGCCAAAAACTGTATACAGCACAAATTTAGTTATAAAAACCAAAAGAATGAAAGACTTATCGCTGTGTACAGGACCCCAGGTGCCTCCAGCCGCCCTTGTCGGGGGTGATAGAGAGACAGTGAAGTATCTTGGTGGTCAGCTGACCATGTGGAGGGAAAAGGGAGGTAATACTTGGGTGAGTGTGATTTTACGTCCGCTTCTTTTAGAAGGGAACTTCAAGGGATTTCAGGTGTTCCACTACCTTCGCCCAGAAGAGGAAAGTAAGCAATTAAGCATGAGTCTGGATAAGGAAAAATTTATAAGCTTTACAACTTGTATTCAGCAATCAATCCATCAGTATAATCATATATAATTCATCCAAACTAACATGACAAGACTAATACCTATTAGATACCCCACAGTTAGGGGTTAATGAACGGTTATGCATTGATACTAATTAGTGAACAAATTATTCTATCTGTAGATGGACAAATAGACTAGGTTTAATGAACAAGAATATTCACTACTCAGACATACCAAACAACCTACCAACATAAAACTCTGGGATTTCAATTTGTTCTCGGCGCCGGTACATGTCCTCCCTTTCCAACAGTTCCCGGACTCGGTCACGGTGCTCCACTCGAGGTGACGGGAGGAACTCAGGCATCACATTGCTGTAACATAACACACTACAGTGAGTGAGTGAGTGAGTGTAGTTTTAGTCTGCTTCCAGCATTATTCAAGCAATATCACTGCACTTGCAATAGATGTAGGCCTCCAGAGTCAGGAATCATAAAACGAGGCTACCTGACTATAGACAAACACACACACACACAACAATAGGCAAAGTCCTAACATAATAACATTATGAATATAATCACATATAGGTTTAGAGTTTCTTAGTTCCGCTGGTAACTACATGCTGACAGGAAAGAGAGACTTGTGTCATATCCAGTTCCCCCGATCACATAATATATGTCATACAACTCATTACACATCTGTACAGAATACTGACTCCTGCTGAGTAAACTGCAGTACTCACACTATTTACACCTTATGATTTTACAAATGTTTGGAAAAAGTAGTAAACAACTATAAAATTGCAACTTGAATGCAGGAAGCTTCTTGAGAGTGAGTGAGTTTAGTTTTATGCTGCACTCAGCAATATTCCAGCTATATCATTTGTATATGGCGGCGGTCTGTAAATAATCGAGCCTGGACCAGACAATCCAGTGATCAACAACATGAGCATCGATCTGCGCAATTCGGAACCAATGACATGTGTCAACCAAGTCAGCGAGTCTGACCACCCGATCCCGTTAGTCGCCTCTTACAACAAGCTGAGTCGCCTTTTATGGCAAGCATGGGTTGCTGAAGGCCTATTCTACCCCGGGACCTTCACGGGTCTCTTGAGAGTAAAACCACTGGAAAAGGTGACATTCAAAGTCCATCATCCTTACCTTTAGCACATAGTTTTAAAGCAATTTAATGCACCTTATGGTGTTTATGTTGATACATTTGATATGATATTTGTATCCTTTTACATAACTAGAAGTATCTGTTTTAGAGAAAATCATCACACATTAAAGACCATGTAATTGCATGAATGGGATCACATTCCGCTCCGGTGCAGTGTGTGTGTAAGCAGATGACTAATTGTATGTCATTGGCTCCTATGTGTCCAGCTGCACAGTGACCTGACCTGAAGTCTGGAGGCAGTTCCACATGGCGCCGCACAAGCGTGCTCTCAATGTCCTTTACATCAGGATGTTGGGACAGTGGTGTTCGCCGATGATGCTCTACCTTCTCATTGTCTAGGTAGTTGACCACTCTGATGTCATTTCGACCTGAAGCAAGGAAAATCACTACAGAGTTCAAAATTAGGTCTATATGGTTCATTGAAATGGTAGGGGATTATAGGCACATGATTTTCATCATTGTTATCCTTGCCATTAAACAGTTGGGGGATGAGTACAGGTATATGAACAAAAAATATCATTATGATTTATTCAAGGAAATAAAGGATGCCTGAACATCTGGGACAAACAACGATAATAACCCTGATGTGATCATTTTTCAGTCTATGCCATGATGTAGTAGATGTCTAAAACCCAGAATCTGAAAGGGAGTCAGCTGGTCGTCTCGGTTTTCTCCTTTCTAAAAGCACAGGTAATAAAGAACATGGTAAATAATACTAGGAATTGATTAGCATATTTCCACTTTCAAATAAACGTTCATACACTTATGCTTACCGATCGTGGCTATAAATTGTTGCATTAATTATATCGGAATATATATACTTTATAAGTATAATACTGTCTCAGATAACTAAAGTTCACGTAATATTGTAGGAGTTTTCTCGTCTTTAGCATTGTGATTTATTGTAGTTTTAACTATAACTGCGGCAAATGTTTGATAATTATTCTGACTCGGATTACCTGATACCACTGATCGTTTACAGAAATTATCACACGTCCTGACTGACAGTCTCAATGACCTCAACTTTCTTGCTAAAGATGCCATGCTTTTGCTCCCATTACTGTAATGCGTCGGCGCAGAATACTTCCGCTTCCGGTGGAAACAAGGGGCACCTGTCTTTGCTGTAAACATGAGTATTTCTCGAGATCTTCAACAGTAAGTTTTATTTTATGAGCTTTCTTTAAAGTGTTCTTTTTCATTAAGGGTAAGAATTTTAATCGTCTGTGAATTTAAATATCTTGACAACAGAATATGTTGTATCAGATCTATTGGTTCTGTTTTCGATCGCCTGCATCCACCGACATGTGATGTTGTACAGCATTTTCTGTAGACGATTTTTACAGTTTACACATAGTTACCTAGTTCTGTGGTGGTTAAGAGTTCCACAAACATTATTTATGAAATGATATATACTTGAATTTTAACAAAACACTAACTAGAGGACTCACAAAAACAATTAAAAGCCCCAAAATTATGTACAACATGTAGGGTTGAACCACTTAGTGTTACGTGTGTTATTCTACGGAAGAAAGAATATGGGAGAACAGGAGGAACTCTTTCCCTGTGTTGAATCTGAACACGTTTGCCTGTATGATGCCAGGGACAATTACTCTCGCTATTGCAGACAGATCTCGCGTACCACTTCAAACTTACTATTCCTTGGAGTAAGGGTAGGTTACTGGCTCAGTATAATTTGAAAATGTCAATATATATCTAAAGGGGCACTGATGCGAAGCGAAAAATGTTTCTCACCAACGGTCTAATTACGAAACCAAACTGCAAATTGGTCAGCGCCCGTTCCCTCGACCGTGACGGACAAAGGAACTGGACTCCTGTCCACATTAGCAGAATTTCTTTGCCTAAACAGTCAGGAGGCCAGATGCCCATCATATCAGGCCCCCCTAAGTAATTGAAGGAATTACAGCAAATTTGAAGGAATTGCATCTCAAATGTAAACAAACGCAGCCCACTCGCGAAACAATTGCAGCGATATCGGTAATTTAGCGGTAATAACAGAAATACATCGGCCCTATCGGAAGCAATGTCGGTAATACTGGAAACACGATCGGCCATCATCGGAGATTTTTCGGTCGCGAGCGGAAACTCACGCAGCAAAACATGGCGTCGTTGGAAGAAGCACCCGTCTCGGTGAGATTTGTTTTTAGTTCCTACTATTACATTTTCATACTTATCCATCTTTGACCACCCGTGTTGAATGCGTTTAGGTATGAGGTGTTGTCGGGGCAATAGCTTATGTTTTTAGGAAAAGATTGTCACTGCAGAAGAGTGTCACAAGTCATGCCCCTGGAGATTGTTTACATCTGAACATCGAAGTCGTGCCGATGATTACGAACATCATGAACGTACGCCATGAAGAAGTTTATGAGCCATAATTTTTCTTGCTACGAAGTGCAATTGACAAATTTAAACACATTTTAAAAAAAAAATGATGTTATATCTAGCGCACGTTCGTAATCATCGGCACGACTTCGATGTTCAGATGTAAACAAACTACAGGGGCATGACTTGTGACGCTCTCCTAGAGTGACTATCTTTTCCTAAAAACATAAGCTATTGCCCCGACAACACCTCATACCTAAACGCATTCAACACGGGTGGTCAAAGATGGATAAGTATAAAAATGTAATAGTAGAAACTAAATACAAATCTCACCGAGACGGGTGCTTCTTCCAACGACGCCATGTTTTGCTGCGTGAGTTTCCGCTCGCGACCGAAAAATCTCCGAAGATGACCGATCGTGTTTCCAGTATTACCGACATTGCTTCCGATAGGGCCGATGTATTTCTGTTATTACCGCTAAATTACCGATATCGCTGCAATTGTTTCGCGAGTGGGCTGCGTTTGTTTACATTTGAGATGCAATTCCTTCAAATTTGCTGTAATTCCTTCAATTACTTAGGGGGGCCTGCATATGCCATTATTTAAACATATCCATAGTATTCCTTGTCTGATCATAAGAAAATATCCCAGCAGTGTAGTTTTTCGGATGCTTGGGTGGTATAGTGACTGATCCAATTTGATCCTATTCCTGTGTTTTTTACCTCGATATTAAATCATGTTGTGTGAAAATATGATGTGTACAGGCACGTAGCAAGCCATTTGTCTCAGTCCGAAAGATTGCAAAGCTTTAAATTTAGATAGTTTTGAGTGTTGGTTCAGCTGTGATAGCAAATATCATACGTAAATTTTGGTAGCTATGGTAGCTACCCTGGTTTATTATTTATAATAATAAAAACACACAGTTGATTTATTTCAATTCATAAACTAAAAACAATGACTTTGCCTTTGGTAGAGAAATCTGAAAATTTTCTTACGTAAAAAAAACAACTTATTACACCTATTTACCCAAGTACACAGCAAATGCCTGTATGTATTCCTTATGTAACAAAGTTCCGTCGGTATCCTCAAAACAGTTTTTGGCCCCAAAGTGTTTTCAGGCTGCATGCGACACAGAGATTACATCTTCCTTGCTGTAACTCACGTTCGATGGTGTAAACCTACACGTGTTATTTGTCATCATTCTCTGGATGGACAGTTAATGAATTTATAACAGGTATAATTAGTGGTAACACCACTTGGGTTACTCAGCGAAGTTTCCCATTTGGCATTTCTCCTGTCTGGAGTAAATACTCAACATTATAAATTAAATTAAGGTCTGTAATGGCAAATATATTGTATGTTATGTAATATGTGCATGTAAGTGATACAAGAGGGTTTATCAGCCGAGTTGCAAAAACAAACATCTATCAAAGGATTAACCGATAACACACTGATTGATTAATTACTGTTATCTTCTACCGTGGATTTGTCAAACAGTGTGTGTAGATGTACTAATCTATACTGACTACACCCTGTCGTAAAGTGCAAGTGTGAAAACAACATCCTCCCTTCAAAGAATTAACCACCCTTGCGTTGATTGACTGATTGCTCATTATTGGATAGCCACATTACTGTCGGACATCATACAATTAGTTGCCAGGTGTGCTATCTTAGGTGACCAATGAGAGGCTTATCGGATTTTCACCAATGTGAAATACGTGAAACGATGTGTTACTTTTTCGCAAATTAGACTGTTGTAAGACACACGACACAGAGCAGGATTATTTACCAGCTGCAGATGAATGGAATATCGTTCTTTTATGTGGATATTGATGGATAGATTCCTGAACAAGATAGTAGACTGACATTGTTGCTATGAAATTAGTCTGTATTACATTCATAATTTGCATTTTGTTTTAATTTATTTGTTGTAGCATTCAGCAGAATCTATATGACAGAAAACACACACTAGATTGTATGTGTGTGAAATAGGATCCACATAGGCAATCTATACAACGTATAAATGTTGCTGTCATGTGTCATGCAGATCGTGTGTTCTTTTATTAATTTTCAAAATCATACAAATATGACAATAAACTAATTAGGGTTATGAGACAAAATACAGAAACGTACACTGGCTTCGTTATTTTTCTGTCCTAATAGTTTTTACCATTTCTACCACTGGCAGGTGATTAACCTTCAAAGTGTTTCATTTGTTTTCGTTAAACGTTTGTAATGAAGTATAAATGACTTCACCTTAGTTGATCTGTCTATACTTAAACTCTCAATTGCTCATACAGACTCTGCAGCACAGGTCACAAAGTCTGGGCTATCATGATCATCCGTGTACTCACGGGAGAAAAATAATAACAGAAGTTTACACCAGTTTAAGGAAATTTTTCCGCATCAGTGCCCCTTTAAAATATGTCAAATATGTCACTCTCTCTATATGTCACTGATATGTTCTACCCAGATGGCCTTGACAATGGTTGTCAGCTAGAACTGACACAATGAAGAGAGGGCCAAGTCCTTCATCCAGTGATGCCACTTCACCAGGAAGTTGTGGCCCCTCCCCAAAGATCCCACGCCTTGGTTCATCTGTCACAAGACAATGGTTCCGTCATCCCCCAGGTGGGCGTGGTGCTAACAAAGGTCCAGACTTAGGGAAGGGCTCTTCAGGTTTCGTCAAGCCAGGCACTAAGACAGCAGGACCCTACATGTTGGGTAGGTGGACTGCAGAGTTTCAAATCATATTCAAATTGGACTTTCTTATATCTCTTGATTTACAAATCAACTGGTTTGGAAAAAAACAGCATATTTTATGCCAGTGATTGAAAAAAATGAAAGAGTAGAAAAACACACATGATTTTCTCAGTCTGATCAGTAATCGAAAATAGATGAGACATGCAAAATATGTTCTAAGTTTTGTGTCATATTTGTGTTAGATAAGATGAATATAGACAGTGCTTATTGCAAAGTCAGACAAGTACACTCATCAGATAGAAATCTGCCAGCACCAGTAATAATATGTGATTTGACAAGCTCGAGGAATATAATATGTTCTCTTCCTGGTTTGGTATCCTTTAAAAAATGAAAATAGGATAATTGACAGAATATTTGTGATATTAAGGTGTGAAATATTATTTTTGTGTTATTGTCCAGATATGAGATAGTCAGTGTAAGAAGAGATTTGATTGTAAAACTTTTCCTGTTGAACTTGATAGGCTACCTGACAGTTGATGACAACTGCTGATGGTGTCAATAACTCACGCACTCACTCATTCACTAATATCAATACAGAGTGCTTGGAAAAGTGTTTTATTTTAGTTAGTATTGGTATTGTACAAAGTAGGTATAATGGTACAGATAAATTAGGTATAAAAAATAAGTGTACAGGTAAGTAGTAAATACCAATTCATTGCTGTGTTCATTATCATCTGCTTCGTTAGAAGTTGGAAGTTACCATGACAATGAATGGTGTTGATTTACATCATGTTTCTGGGCTACTTCTCACCCCTTCATCAGGTGAATGGGCAGAATATGATTACGAATATTTGGTAAGCTGTGTTCTGATTGGTCAGTCTCAAAGGTTACCTGACACGACCTCCCATAAGGTTTTGTTAGACTCAGTATTGGAGTGTAACGAAAGTACTGAGGATAAGGTTACTTAGACTGGTTATACTATCACTGTATATTTTGCTCCTAATCATAATCTGTTATTCTTTTAATGATCGGAAGTAGTTCAGAAATGTTGTGTTGTAGATATTAAAGCTGTAAATCCATGCCATTCGTTGTCATGTTCATCATCATGATTACACTGCATGTGATATGTACAACAAATATTTGCTCACAAACAAAATGAAAGTTATCATTTTTAGAACTTGAATGTTACAGTATGTACTGCATTAAGTTTACATCATGTTACCCAAATCACATTGCCTTTTCATGCAGAAAACCGTTTTCAATGCCTAGTAGAGACCAGTGTTAAAGGTACAACCTTATGCAGATGTCCAACAGTCTGTGATGTACCATGGCTGTGCTATCACGATACCATGTTTTCACTTGTAGTTGGTACTTGAGTTTAATGCATTCTTGTGTACAAGTTCTTTGAGGATGAGATATTTTACATATCTGTGTCATATTGATTTAGTTGAACAAATAAGATAACAAACTTGAACATGTAAACATTCTGATAAAACATGGCACTACTATTTTAGTTGTATAACTTGGGAGATATGCATTGTTTTACAGGCAGATATTATGGTTATTGTTGGTATTAATAATGAAAATAAGCCAGAATCAATGATCATATGTACCCACTGAATGTTTATTTTAGTCTGTGACTCATCACAGAAAACTGTCACAGTACTTTATCATTTGTGGGGGTTACTATGGCAACAAAATCACAGTACTTTATCATTCATGGGGTTGCTATGGCAACCCTGTCATGGTACTTTATCATTTGTGGGATAACTATCACAACAATATCACAGTACTTTATGATTTGTTTGTGTTCCTATGGCAACACTATCACATTACTTTATCATTTGTGGGGGAACTATGGCAGTACCTTCACAATACATTACCATTTGTCTGGAAAAATATTAATGATATCCATATGAAAATCATGAATAGTATCATGCATTAACTTTTGTGATAAAAAAAAGTTTAATGTTCTCTCAAGATGTGAGTTTAGGGCTTTATTCATGGTCTGCTTTCAGACATTTTGGCATTTTTGTTCAAAGATAAACCTACGATGTTTATTGACAAAGGATTGTATATAATTATCAGCTATTAAGTAATGTCTATGATCTATATTGATAATCAGCCTTAATAACAATGGCAAGACTATCACAACATTGTAAGAGGTACTTAGCAATGGCAGCACTACTACCATACTATATTGATTGTTATGCATCTGTGGCACCACTATCCTAATACTATATCAGTTGTGTTTGACTATGACAATTCCTTAATCATATTTAACAATTGTATTGTAACATTGTATTGAAATTCTAACTATATATATGTGAGTTTTGTCTGCATGAATGCCACACTCAGCAATATTCCAGGTATATGATGGTGGTCTGTAAATAATCAAGTCTGGACTAGACAATCCAGTGATAGGCATAATGAGCATCAATGTAAGCAGTATGGATACAATGACTTGCACCATCCAAATCAACGAGTCTGAACATGACCATTGACATGTGAAACCAAGTCAGTGAGCCTGACCCCAGATCTTGACTTAAGACCAGCTGAAGTCCAATTCTAATGAGATCAGCATAACCCCTTGATCCCAATATTCACTACATACAGGAAGCATGGGCTGCTAGGTTCTAGCCATGATCGTTCTATATGAGACAGGTGCAGTCTGGGATACTAAGGGAAGCGCTTGACCCTAATTACATCAATCTCCATGGAACCAGCTTGATTGGGTGCAAATGATGAATTTGCCTTCAGAAAATACCAAATATAACTTGCTTTTCCTTTCACTTTTAGATGCATTTTTGTGGGCCATGCAGAATTTTATGGTCAGACATTCACAAGGATGTATGACCCCTTCTTACGTGATCACTTCTCACGTATATGTTACATCGTCTAATGCATCAGCATAACTGTGACAAAGATCACAAGTTACAAAAGACACAACGCCTGTTCTTTGGCAGGCCATGTTTAGTGCTCTGCCTATTTCCAAGAGCTAATGTGTTGGTGAAGCTCACTCTGTCTGTTCCATATTGCTCCTGGAGGGCTGTGATGTTGACGTCCTCTGTATAGAACACCTCAACATGAAGTGCTCGGGTCGTGTGTACTGTCAGTCCCTCTCTGTAAAGGAACGGGTTGTCGTAGGGGTCCAGCTGAAGCAGGGTTGCCTCACAGAATCTATCCGTGTCCGAACCTTTTCTTGTCATGACAACTGTCACATAATGAGCTTTGTAGGTGCAATAAAAATCAGTGAAATATATATTCGTGTTTTGTGTGAAGAGCGCTTCAACTGGAACATCAAGTCTGCGGTTGCCATAATATGAGGATATAGGAATCATTCCAGTCCTTCTGTCAAGGGAGACGCTGAAAAAGAGACCATCAATGTTGTTGTTGATTGGGGAGTGTGCATCTCCATTCCGGTCTTTGATGTATTTCGCCATCAGTCCAGCCTTGCTTTCCATGATGTCGTCCATTTTCTCGCGTGGCTTGTTTCGGAACATCACCTTGACTTCATGTGTCGATGAATCTCGTAACATGAATGACTCTGCTTTTGCCCTTAGTCTCTCCAAATCATCCTTAGTCATCACTGTTAACATAAATATTATGGATCATTCAAACGTTTCTGTAGTGTTATGTATTATGCATGGTAAAAGAGCGCTCTGTTGATATTGTATTGTTTCTGATGAGATTCAGTAGAGGGTAGTGGTGTGGTTCCAATCCACAAAGCCATCAGTCATAACTCTATAGTATATCAGGCTCCTGGTCATTACATGACCACCATGGGGTCAGTTAAAGTCAGGTTATTTTGTTATTTGTCAAGCTGCTATGAGATGTGATTCAGTATGAATGCAAAGCATCTTATGAACAATAGGATTCTTGATTTCTTTCTGATTCTTTAGAGTAATAGTTTGAATCCGGTAATTTGTTTCGCACCTGAATTCAAGGTAAAATCTTTTGATTTTCGTTGACATTGGTACTTTTTGTGTCCATGGTGATCTGTCCTTGTTGTCTGCAGGATGATTCCATTATAGGCTTGTCTGGGGGGTAGTGGGAATGGAACCTTCACCCCCAGGGCAGGCATGGGGGTCTCAAGGAGATACTGGGTGTCATCACGGCACAGGTATATGAGAGTGGTGCATGAATCAGGGAGACTCTGGTCTGCCAGTATCTTGTAGTCTGCTGGTGGGGTATATCGTGTAGAGACTTCAAAATCCTCCTGTTGAACAGAAATTTTAATTACATATTACATTAAGGCTGAATGAATATTTAGAAGTTTGGCTGGGATTGTAAAAATGACTGCTTTGACTAATGCTGTTATGTATTTTGGCGTGGTATTCAATACATTTGTAGCAAAAATGGGAAATTGATCATTGAAGCCCCTTGAACTTTCTTGGTTTCGTTATCAGTAGCATACATGTCACATCGACAAAACATGACATAGTGAATGTTGTCTAATATTCACAATGTAATGATACAGTTGCTGCAAATTTGGTACCAAATAATGGATGATGACGATTGATCTTCAGCAGTCCCTTCTTGTTGGAAGAGGGGACTGACACTAACAAGAACGGAGGTGAGGCTCACTGACTTAATTGTCACATGTCATTGTATCCTAGTTTGTAGATTGATGTTCATGATGTTAATCACTTGATTGTCATGTCCAGCTCCAGTTATTTACAAACCACCATGGTATAGCTGGAATATTGCAGGTTGAAATATCTCATGTTGGCGCCTGAATCACGTCACAAATGATCTTAGATGGGTGGATTGATTCAGAACCCCCATCGCCCATTGTATATGGAGTTTTGCTATTCATAAAACATCATTCACTCAGATGTTCCTAACACAATAGCAGAAATGTCTGCCTTGTTGATCAGTGAATGACTGAGTGAGTTTAGTTTTACACAGCTTTTACCTGTATTCCAGTAATCATAGTAATATCACAACAGATTACTCCAGACGATGGGTTTCACAAATTGTATCCATGTGGGGAATCGAACCCGTGTCTTTAGCATAACAAGTGAACACTTTAACCCCTAAGCTGGCTAACCCGCCTCCCCTCCTTCTTAGGGAAGACGTCCCACTTACCATAGCCATCCTGGTAAACACCAGTCTTTTTGAGAGCAGATTGTTAATGTTGCTGAGTCTTAGTGACTCTTCTGATCCTGTAAGCAAAAATATATTTGGTTGGTTTTTTTCATACAGCTTCTTTCTCTTCTGTCTTTGCTGTTTCTCAGCATCTTGTATCTTAAATTCCATCATGAATTCCTCATTAACATATGGGAAAGCATGAGTACAGGTTAAAGCAGAGATTACTGTTCACAGGAATTGGACATACAGGAAATGTTTTAGTGTTTCTGATTCCAAGGGAAGTAACTCTAACCTGAAGTAGTCATAATGCTAACCAATACACAGAAAATTCTGAAATAGTTTTAACTCCTGATGTCTTACACTGAGGATATGGTTGTTGCTATGAACACATAATACAGGTAAACTGATAATTATCCATTCTTTCATTTAGTGAAAATGTGGAGATATGATCTATATGTGTTAAAAACCATATATTACTGTAGATAAGACAGCCTTATAGATAAGCCAACCCCATTGTTTGACCCTTAAAATCAGTTTAATCACCGGTAGATCACCGGTAGATCACCGGGAAATGTGAAATGTGTACAGAGCTGATTACATAACAAATCTAACATTATAACACACTTTTTTTGTCAAGCCCAGTTGTTTTAATATTTTTGTCAAAATGCATGTAACAAATTAAGCTTCTAATAAACCAAAATGAATGTTCAGTTTGAGTTCATTATAACCACTGAATGACAATTAGTACTGTAGGTGTACACAGAGCGTCCCTGAAGTATTAGACTTAATGGTCACATGCAACCAAAAAACAAACAATTAAAACACAATTATCACCTATTCATGAGATATAATATACATTGCTGATTGTGAAAAAAAAAAATTATAAGCATACAATCGCAAATCAAAATTGCAATATTTTGTACTTGGGTTTACTTCACTCGAAACAAAGCACCCAGGAGTCTGAACCCAGTCAGAGCAGGTGTATGTGCACTCAAGTGTAGCAACGTCTTTAGCAAACTAAGGTCATAATGAACTAAAATTTGTGTTCATTTTTAGTTCGTTGTAGCCACAGAAACTGTACATATTTCAGATTGTATCCAATATGACAATTAGTACTGTATGTGTACACAGCGCATACCTGCAGTATTAAGAACATTTGGTTTTAAGAAGTGTTAAGGAAAATATCAACCTGTCCATGATCGAACTGTGAAACTGCCAGAGTTGAGCACTTGAAACATGCATAAACTTTGTTGGACATTCGGCACTATCTTCACCCCATACACCAACACAGTAGGTCCGTCATCATCGGTTGGATCCAGTGTCAGATCGTCTTGGTCCAGATCCTCAATTAGGTACACAGCATGGAGCGTATCAAATGGTTTGTGCACCACCACAAAGAGATGTGTAACTTCATCCTCGCTCCAGGACAATGTCACATTAACATCATGTATTTCAGTCTTTAACGAAAATGCAAAAGATTTACCCTGAAACAGAAATCGAAACACCTGATTGTAGAGCTGGCTATAAATAGAGGTCTTAAGCGATTGATGGTCATTTAATAAATGTCTATTCATTATTGATAAATATCGGAGATGTAACTTGGAGCAAAAATGTCTGAAAGAAATGGATATATCTAGTTCACCCACCTGTGATGGTACCTCGTAAAGATGGGAAAGCTACATTAAATCATTGCAAGGGAGCTGAGATTAGTAATACAATATATCCAGTTATTGGGAAAAATCAAAGCACCTGGAAGTAGCTGAGCTTAACAATGGAACTATATAAATGTTAGTATAATGATAATTATATCTTACATCGTCCTGAAGTTGGGAAGTACAGAATTGAAAAAACTTTATGGATGACAAGTTCTTTTATTTGTGACTGTGACGTTAAGATGCAGATATTTGTACCATTGTCATGTGACGTTAAGATACAGATATTTGTACCATTGTCATGTGACGTTAAAATACTGATATTTGTACCATTGTCATGTGATGTTAAGATACAGATATTTGTACCATTGTCATGTGACGTTAAGATACAGATATTTGTACCATTGTCATGTGACATTAAGATGCAGATATTTGTACCATTGTCATGTGACGTTAAGATACAGATATTTGTACGATTGTCATGTGATGTTAAGATACAGATATTTGTACCATTGTCATATGACGTTAAGATACAGATATTTGTACCATTGTCATGTGACGTTAAGATACAGATATTTGTACCATTGTCATGTGACGTTAAGATACAGATGTTTGTACCATTGTCATGTGACGTTTCGTTACAGATTCTTATACTGTTATCAAGCATGACGATGATACAGATATTTGTATGGAAACGCCATGCTGACAAATTAAAGAAGCTGTTGTCCTTAAAGTTTTGTTCTAAATAATCTTTCCTATCGACCAAATATCCAGCTATTGATAATTTTTGCCAGCCCAACTTGACAGGTCGTCTTGACACTGCTACGTGAAATACTCCCAACTAAAAAGTCGTCCTTCTGTTGTGCATGTATTGACTCTTGTGGTAACTATTGATTATATATTGATTATTGATCAGTTTAGTTTAATGCAAATCAAACATAATTTATTTTCTGATGACACACAATTGTTTTTTGTTCAATTTAAATTGATTTTGCAGGGCCTCCTATGAATATTGGACAATGAGTATACACATGTTAATGATGTATTTTTTTAATTTATAGTTGTCTGTGCCTATTCAGCTGAGGGTTTTCACACATATGTAAGATCTTGCTTAATGTTTACTTTACATCAGTGTATTTGGTGTTCCAAGTGTCACTAAATTCACAACAGTGACATATTTAAAAATTGTGCTAAAAAATTATGGAAAGAGGGGTTCACTGATTTTGTACGTGACATGAGGGTAGGGTGTCACTTACTTTGGACATAAATTTTAGAGCTGGGGTTATTTGCATTGTACACGTTCCTTAAAAATTGTCATCATGCACACACGCACACCATCAAATATGACAATATGTGCAATGGTAGTCATCATGTTCACAAACACCAACTCAGTCATGCAGCAGATAGTCGTCATCTATTAGTTATAGAAGTATTCTACTTACAGTGTCGGCCATACTGATTGCCAATGTGAGCAAGTCCCTCCACCAATGTTACACCACCACGTGCATGTCAATGTCTGTGTATATCACATCCAATAGGAGGGAGATATATGATATAAATGCTGATACCTGACCAGTCGTGTGTGAACAATGTTGGATGGTCATGCAAGCCTCTGTTTTACCTTTCCAGGAAAGATATGTTGTTTCCAAGATATGTATTTATAGTTCCAGCACATCGCATGCAAAAGGTTAACAATCAATATTCATGTCAAAGTCTATTGTTATGAAGGTGGTAACTGTGCAGTAACAAACACGTGAAACTGTCTAAAATGCGCAGTTTGTGCATGATGATTTCCAAGTGGTCTATAATGAGTTCAGCTTATAGCAAACTGAAAGTGAAAGTACAGATTACTGATTGAAAAACAGCTACTCAAGCTATCTTTCTCTGCTGACAAGGATGTGTTGTTTGTTTTTTCTAACAAACCTGTCAAAGTCGATTGTTATGGCCATCATATAGCTGGAATATTGCTGAGTATGACGTAAGATTTAACTCTCACTATTTTTATGGAGGTGGTATAATATACAGTGTAAGCTGTCAACACCAGCGTCTGTCCAATCCGGCAGGTTGTCAACAGCAGCATATATTCTCAGTCCCATCTTTGGCTTGTACATATATCATCAGCTCCATAATCTGGCACATTGCTGGATTAATTCTTCAGTCCCAGTGAGTGCCAGTTTAGCCAGCTTACACTGTACAATCAGTTTCTTTGCAAGTCTTTTTCTATTATTTCATTTTTTTTTACTTTTAACTGTTATTTTTTGCCAGTGCTAACCTTGCAAAAATTGACATAGTGGTTTTGTCACCATGAAAACCATTTTGAAAGTATGAAATGTCGTGTTTTCCTCTTAGTCTGTTATTTTAGTGTCATTTACACTAGGTATGCAAGTGATTCCATGGCATTTGTTTGACTGACTGAATAGTTTACATTCATTATAAATGACTCCTTAGATTTTTTATGATCTCTGTCTTTTCCCACAATGAAGCACATGCGACAAATGTGGTCTCACATTGGGCAAGTGAGTTTGTTCAAAATTGCCTCTCTTCACCCAGCAGAAAATGGGTACCTGGTGGGATGTCACATGACTATTAACCTTCTAGCACCTCATAAAGCCACTTTGGATTATGTGGGATATTAACATCCATTTTCATAAAGAGCATTCCCTTGTTGTGTGGAATTCAGTGCTGTATTACTATAGTAGCCTTAGAATTATCAAATAATGAGTGAGTGAGTTTGGTTTTACGCCGCTTTTAGCAAAATTCCAACGATATCACGGCGGGGGGACACCAGAAAATGGGCCTTACACATTGTACCCATGTGGGGAATCGAACCCGGGTCTTCGGCATGACCAGCGAACCCTTTAACCACTAGGCTGACACACCACCCCTATTATCAAACAAAAGTGACACGCCCACCATATGAAGTCTGAAATGTTTGTCAGAAGTAAAACAGAGATGCCAACCACTCTGATTTTGGAGGAGTTACTCTGATTTTCAAACTCAAAATCCACTCTCTGATTTGTCTATAAAAAACTCCGATTTTTAGAAAATACAAATATTTATATAAATTTAGAATGTTTGAAAGAATTTTAGTAAATAGCCATTTGAATATGTTCATTTGAGTTAAGTATTTTCTGGTTAAGTATGCCCAGAAATTGCATATTTCCAGCAGACTAAATCAATTAAATCAATTTTTGTAGGGGAGATATTGTTAATCCAGCTTTTTCCTTTGACATTATGGTAATGCCTTCTATGCATCATACCCATGAAGATCCGTGTTAGAACTGATCTTCAGCAAGCCATACTTGTCGTAAGAGATGATCAACTGGATCGGGTGGTCAGGCTTCCTGACTTGTTTTACACATCATTCCCAATTGCACAGATAGATGCTCATGCTGTTGATCACTGGATTGTATTTACAGACCACTGCCATATAGCTGGAATATCACTGAGTGTGGTATAAAAATAAATGCACCCACTCACTTTACCCATCATCCATTTTGCCCTGTTATTCTGATCTTTCATCAACTCCTCTGAAACCTCTTGCTTGTTATCTCTTTTCCAAAAATTCTAGCACAGTTGGTCATGTTAACAGTCTCGACGTATCCCAAATTGTTCAGCAATATATGTATGAGCATCCACTGCTTCCTATTCAAATGGCTATAATTTGCACACATTAGCTGCCCTGGCACATCCCCACACTTATATATTAGTTGATAAAGGTGAGCTTCTGTACCTCTAGTAGTACTGATGTAAATGATTGTAAATCAGCAAGACTGATGTGACTGGTAAACAGCTACACTGATTATGTGGCAACAGATAACATCAGATGATTAGTTTTATCTTATCATGATACATTTCAGTTTGTTTTTTCATAAAAATGGAAACAGTTCTTTTTCAGTTGTTGCTGTTGTTGTTGTTTAAGGGGTGATGGGGTACTCTAGTGGTTAAAGCGATGGCTAACGGTCCGACACTGACCCAGGAAACCACTGCCAAATGGCAGCCTTCACTGCAGGGAGACATGCCATATATTTACTATAGAAAAAGCCGAGGACGGGTGGTTAGAAGTTTTTTATAGAATTTTCATCGATACTGTGGCAAAGTGTATGTCACCAGAACAACAGCCATCATTACTTCCTGTGTTGGAAAATGTTATGTATGCAGTTTCAAGACATGAAAATCATCATTACATGGGTGATATGTAAACAATGACTCACCTCCTACTTTCATCACTGACATGCTCTGATATTTCGTGTCAGCTCACTATTGCCACAAAATCATACTCATAAGCCACTGATCTGAACGATCACACTGATTGAAAATAGTTAGCATCTGCATCTTAGCAAATTTGATTTCAAAAATATCACCTATTATGTCCTCTGTCATCCATCGCGTCAGGGTAGAAAAACAAAATGAAACAGATAGCGTACTTGCCAGTATCATTCTGAAATGTTTATGATTATGATAAATATGGTGAATCAAATTATCAAAATACAAAAATACAAAAACATATACAGATCAAGACAATGAATTTGTTATTTTATGTTCCTGATAGTATACTGAATATACAAAAAAACATGGTATGATTAGTATGTTAATTAATACATTGGCGTACATATATTTTGAAGAACTTATAAGACAGATGAACATTCCAATATTTGTGTACTGTTTAATTAAGGGTGATTTTTACCTATGACAACTGTCATAAATTTGCTATACATCGATTATTTTGAGAATGATAACCCAAGTGTTCTTAGAATACATCTGACACAAATCATCTGACATCAGCAATTATTCAGTCAGATATCAGTTAACCAGTTTGGTTGCATGCTGTTATGGACTTTTCGCTTTACTTTATTATTCTTTACATCAGTGCATGCGTTCATAAATTAACTCACCATCAGTGATCTTGCTTTGGAATTTTGAGTGATTTGCTCAGTACTTGTTGACCAGTTCACTATGGTGATTTTATTTTTTTAAATCCTAATTTTGTGGTGTGTATCTAGAAACTGTATCTTTATATAGATATTGGGTAGTATGTTAACACCTAAATTTGTTTGGTCTAAAGCACTGACTACTCTTGGTGCACACAGTAAAAAGGATGTCATTGCATTGTGAAGATGTCAAAAGAAAGTTGAAAATAAAATAATGTCAAGATTAAGATCAAGATCAAGAATCTGGTCCATTCTATGGGACACCAATGCCAAGCAACCATTGATGCTAATGGTGTCCAAACAATATACTGACTGCAACCTTGACCTTGGAAGACTCGTCATTTGTGACATACAATTTCTGGCAGCATTGGAACATTAATGTTCATTCAATTTTTCTTCATGACTGCCCTGTATTACTGAACCTTACGTGTATAAATTGATAACAATTTTCGACAATGCATTTCTTTTTTTGAGTAGTATATGATGCTCCAATGTGTAATCAGCCACCAAGTAGCATCACATAGATATTGCCATACCATGAGTACCTTTTGAAGTTCAATGCCTATTGCATCACTGTGATCAGCCCAGAGTTATGTTGAAATGATAATTGATATACCAAATGAATACAAATAATAAATAGGCCATATTCTTCTATTATTATTCATATTTGAAAGCACATGCATTGGTATATAGACATTGTTGAGTGAATCATTTGTGTGTTTCAAAAGTATTAGATGTAATTATTATTACCTATATAATGTAATGTAAAAACCATTTTCTAGTTACAATGACTGGGTGTTCAGTTTGTTTCCAACTCACATAACAGGAGTAAAAGGGGGCCAAATCAACGAATTACACATCATCAGATCTCCCCAAAATGAAGATGGTAACTATATTCAATCAGTGTGGTCATTCAGGTCCATGGCTTATGTGTACGATTTCATGGCAATAGCAAGCTGACACGAAATATCAGAGCATATTGGTGATGAAAGTAGGTGTGTCACTGTTTACATATCACCCATGTAACAGCGTTTTTTGTGTCTCGATACTGCTTAAATAACGTTTTCCAACACTGAAAGTAACGATGGTCATTGTTCTGGTGACAAACACTTTGCCATAGTATCGATGAAAATGCTATGAAAAGCTTCTAACCACCCATCCTCAGATTTTTCTATAGTAAATATATGGCATGTCTCCCTGCAGTGAAGGCTGCCAATCGGCAGTGGTTGCCTGGGTCAGTGTCGGAGCATTAGCGCAGGCGCAACAGGCCCATGGAACCAGGCTGAGTCTAAATAAACATAGACTCAGTATTATTCATGACACTACTCTACTTAGGAGGTCACATCAGGTAACCTTGAACCTGGAAAAAGTTTGTACTCAAATGATTCTCAATGCTATTTTCCATACAATCACTTCCAGGTGATGCACATGGAACATGCTAGCGCACTGTCAACAGTAAGTAAACAGTCACTGAAAATAGCGTTTTTTGTCAATATTCAAGGATGTCAGCTCGCGTCCGTCTCATGTTTGATTGGACAGTCACAGGTCGCTCAAAGGTTACCTGACGCGATCTCCTACGAGGGTTTGTTAGACTCAGTAGAGGAGTGTAGCCAATAATACTGAGACTGAGTTTACTTAGATTGCCTAAAACCAAACTCACTTACTATTGTTTTTGTGTGTTACTGTGTAATTATAGGTACAATTATAGATACTGCAAACACAAACCAATGTCTTTAAAACACCCATAGACTCCCAACTGAAAGAACACAGGGATCAAATCATTTGCCTGATAGAGCTACTTCCCTTCTTTGGCCTAATTTGTCTGAAACATTATATACAGAACACAGCTGGAATATTGGTGATTGCTGCATTAAACAACATGCGCTCAATCACTCACTATGACACATCGAATCGCAGGTCCTCGACTTGGATCATCGCCTGTACGCAGCATCGTCCAATGCCTGGCCAGGAAAGAAGGTACAGACGAGTTCTACACCATCAAGGTGAGGGTGATTTCTTATGCTTTACCACCGTTAGAACTAGAATCATTTCAGGAAGAATTTGTGTGTTTGCATGCAAGGTGCATACGTGTGGAGAATCCCTGATGTAAACACACCTCATTATTGGATGTATTGAAGAAGCCCAGTGGTTAAGCCATTATCTCATCACAGGGGAAGTCAAGGTTTGATTCCCAACATATATGAATCACGTATAATATATAAATTGTGTTTATCTTGTCCCCTGCATTAACTCATTAAGCCCTGGAGCCGCTCCACTGCCCAACACCTGGCACCCCTCACTGACTGTCTGATTGCTGCGACGAGGCTAATTAGTGCTAATCATGCCTGATTTCCCTGGCAGGTCTCGGATATGACAGGAAACTGTCTAGTCTCACAAACAAGTACTGATTATTTAATTGTGTCGTAAAGATGTAAATGGGAAAGAGGCCGATGTGAATACATATATTACAGCATTTCACGTAATTTATTACCTGTGTCTCTCATACCCGTTTGCCAGTGTGTGCTGTATTTTTATCAACACCTACGCGGTCTTTGTACGTACGAGATGAACAAATATACAAATTACTCCTGTCTCTCTCATCATATGGACTGAATTATATTATATTATTCATAATAGATTTTAAAAAGAAGGGGGGGGCTTGGATTATAATCATCTAGATTTTTTGCCAATTCATTGCTCGTGCTTACTGACTATTTCAAGGAAAGTATCAATAGGTGTGTAAGTAACATGGAACATATAGAGATTTGTAGTTTGTCACTTTGTTCATCTTAACTTAACGCGGCAAACATACATCACCATTCATACACATACATACTGCATGATACATTTATCATTACTCGATGCTAAACAGAGCTTCCCATCATGTGAAGGGATAAAATATCCTGAATGTAACGCATTATATCTCAGTTACTCATTATATTGGCTGATACTTTGACCAATCGTATCGTGAGAACCTGTCACATAGGAAGGGCAAGGTGATAGGGCATGGCCTAAATTTCTGAAGAGCACGTTTGGACACTCAAAGTGATAGGGTAGAGATTGATTATTGGCTTTATCGTTGACCAATGGCTATGTTGTGTTACGGCTGTATTAAACTATCATGTAACAATTTGTGTATTGTAAACATAACATCAGTTACTGTAATGATGTATGAAAGAAACACATAAGACATATGGCAGTAGACTGACACTATGATGAGTGTATTCGTTCTCAGATGGTGAATACACATGTCTTAGTATTTTGGAAATGTAAAAGAATAACGACTGAAATGCAACAATTGAAAAGAATGAGTGAATTTAGTTTTACAGCGATTTTAGCTATATTCCAGCAGTATAGCGCGGGCTTCACACATTGTGCCCAACAACTGACAAGAATGGTATACTGTACCATTTGTACAACACAACTAGTGCATAAAGCGTTATTGTCCTTGGAACAAGTCTTTATGGTAGGCCTCAAAACAGTCAACGCACAAAAACACATCACAGCTTGAACATCTGCATTTGACGTCTCGATGTTTGCCAGTCCGTTTCATTGTATGTAAGACTTAAACCAAATGATGTCCCTCTCATATCATTGTGAGAGATTAAATTGTTCAAAACATCTATGTCAATGGCAGTAAAGACGAATTTACGCACATGCATAATAATCTATGAAAGAAGCGTTTTTGCTGATACATTGCTTGTGTATACTGAATATTTTAAGGGAAGTACTAATAAGCTAGTCTGTGACTTACATATAACAGATTCAGTTTGTCGCTTTGGTTCATCTAGATTTAACGCAGAAAATATACGAACATACATGCATACATATTGTATAATGCTATTCCTTGCACATACATAAGACAAAGGGTCATGGGATGGGCGTCATCAAAGTTCCCGAATAGGACGTTTTGTATCTTAACTGTTCAATATAGTCCCTGATTTGTTATCTATGACCAATCGTATCATGAGATACCTGTCACACTGGAAATGACAGGTGATGGGGCGTGGGCTAAATTTCTGAAGAGTACGTTCGGTCACTTGACAGCTTGGATACAGATTGATTATTGGTTAGATCGTTGACCAATTGATATGCTAGATTTCGGCTTTATCAACTCTAGCTATCATGAAAAACTTTGTGTATCGTGAACATACATAATCGTATGGATGCCTGAAATGTACACGTAGGCCTAACAAGCACTTTGACGAGTTAATTTTTTTCTAAGCGCTCAAAGCGCTACAATCCGATTATTTTTACCCCGGATAGCCCAATCCAATCATTGAGTAGAGATAATATTTATTTGCGTATACTTTTTGCGCACACTACTTGTACATCAAACATAATGGCTTGCTGAACATTTCAATATAATCTGCACATTGTTATGAATAAATATCAAAATTCAAGTACACGTATTATAGAATTAAAAAAAGTAACACGATACTGATTTATTGTGATGTATACACTTGTAGTTGAATCTCCCCAAATATTTATGAAGATGGGCATACTTATATTTGTTTTGAAAGCAAACGAGGTTCAGAAGATTGACAATGGGCGTGACTCCACAAAACAGGTTGTCCAATGATGTAAAAGCGCATAAGTTTGTTTTACCCTTGTCACAGGACAAAAGTTTACCTGGACATGCATTCAACCAGAGGCTGTTATTTTGAGGTTGAAAGAGGTGTTCATATATTTAGTGTTGTCTGATTGAATGATTATACGCATCAATTCCGTAACTGATATATTCTCCTCCTTTTATTGACGATGGATCTGGTACACGTGATCATTACACAGGATAAGATAATTACAGAGATCAAATACAAACGTTTCTCACACAGTGCTTATGTAAATTGCATTGAAAAATCACATTTCAAATAAGCATGAAACAGCTTGACAAAATACCCCAGTTACCTTTGTACGGTTTATGTGTACTATATATGTGTATTATGAGTAGATGCAAGAGTTATCACTTCATATTCGATTATGTATTATTGCCAACTTTAAAAATCAATGATCGCAAATGAATTAGGTCTAAATTAGTAACTTGGTTTATTTCAAATCTACACGAACAAGAGTGTAATACAGTAGTGCTATTTATGTCTACGATTCATTATATGAACTATTACAATGAATGAATGAATGATTTAATTTAGAAGAAGGTTTCGTAACCTTGTCACCGTTAATTCAATCAATGTGCAAACATAGTATCTTAGTATTCACTCCCAATGACGAGTAACAAACACGTACCTCCTGTAACAACATCTCATAATCCCCTTTCTCGCAGACATGTGTTCATTTGCCTGTATAAGCCCCCGACATTGCAAGCAATTGTTATCAAAACACATTAATGGTTCTTCTGATTAACACAGAAAGTAATCTCTCTCGTAAGAAAAGCTAATGTTTGATCATTACTGCTAAATTGATTGAAATGATAGGTAATGTTCGAGTTTAAAATGTAAAACCCCCAATACGCGGCTCTCGCTGAATGAGAGTTGCTTTTCATAACCCCCAATATGCGGCTCTCGCTGAATAAGAGGTGCTTTTTATTACCCCCAATATGCGGCTCTCGCTGTGAGAAGCTAATTAATTTGCCGCATATATATGTGGCATTTGCACACTCAAATATAACATGCCAGGACTGTCATCCACCTTATGCATGGTTCAGCTCTGGTGATATTTTTATGTTCGTGATATTGTTTGTATTTCCCAGATCCTGACAATGGAGGACCCTGAGAAGGAGAGCCAGGATGACCGACAGGGGAAGATGTTGATGCACACGGAGTACTCCCTGTTGTCCCTGCTGCATCAGCAGGACGGGGTTGTCCACCACCACGGGCTCTTCAAGGTATTCTCTCCTACCTAAACCTGACAACACAACTTATCTAAAGCAGTTGGTTATCTAACAGAGTTTATCTCCATTCAGGAGATAGCGTGACCCTGGGTCAAGATCATTTCCTTCTTCCTTGTCCTTCCTTCCTTCCACAGCCCATGAGAGCCCCAGTCAGCGCACAGCACAGGCCCTCCCCCTCTCCCTCCCAGCTTCTGAACTTCTTTGTTAAATAAACTTTTATTTATTGTATTTTGTGAGAAGAAATTTTTAATGTGTACTTTATGTTGTCACAAAGACTGACCTTTCCTCAACACTTTGTTTTTATTGACACGCATGGCCTGATGAGTTAAAATGAAACAAACAGCAAGTTATGATTATGATGATACAGATAATTCTAAGGAAATGTCAGTACTTTGTAAGGTAGACAAGTGAGAACCCTGAGACAGAGCTTAAAATATTGTTTAGACTTCCTCCTGTGACATTTTAGAATAAGGTATGTTGAAGACAAACAAGTTTGGACCGACAGCTTATCTATTGTAGTGGTGACGACCCCAAATGTTGCAGATAGCAGAATTATGTCATAAACATTCCCTCTGGATTATAGTTGCCAGTTTCCTGTGGGTGACACAGACATACATAATGAAAATTATTACAGTATAATTTTTCTTCTAAGTCATAGCTATCCCTAGTGGTATACCTGACTTTCTACATAGTTATCTCCCTTAGCTGTGATGTCAGAGCAATGATCGCCACACACCCTCATAATTTTTTCTGTATGGTCACGCACAGACGTGTCAGAGTGGAAGAGACTATTTGATCAAGTCATCTTACAGACTTATTTACATACAGTCAGTAGACATCGCATTTGGTCACATAGTGACTAGATTAGTTTTGTTGTGTTATTTATAATTACTTATGTATTAGGAAGTTTTCATGTCCTTTTGGATTTTTCCTGCCAAATGTAACTTCGTCACCATGTCGCAAAATAAGTGTGTACAATTTAAAAAATTTATGGGTGACCTACATTCACATTGTCTATATGCATCAAGTTTTATGGGAGCCCTTTGTGAAACTGAAGCTCCGTTCTGATTTACCAATGGAGAAATGGATTAATATGGATAGAGCATGTAATCGTGTGAAGAAATGGAAATTATCAGATTCTAATTAAGATTCTTAAAAAAATAAGAAGTCAGCTCTCAACCTTCTACTTCATCAGTGAAATCGGAACATAATCAAAATCTAGATCTAGATCTAGTTCTTCCCCTAGTCAAGCTGATCTGTCAGCTGTCACAGCTGTCAGCTGCATGACTTCATGAGTTATGTAACGACGAAAATATCATGGGCTTGCAAAGGAATTTGATTTCTCTGGCTCCTTAACTCAAAATGACTCATTCCCTGTAGGGTGGCGTGGTGCTCTGTGCGGTTCAGTCCAATATCACCCACGTCCTGAAACCAGGGCACCAATCCCCACAGCATCAGACGCTAAGGCTGTGTGTGAGGGACACAGACCCTGGCTGTCAACCCTTGCGGGTCAGCTCCCAAGCCAGCATGCCTGAGCCTGAGCCGGCTATTGTCTCTTGGTGATTTGGTGTAGCCAGGCGTGGTCAAAATCCAGTTAATGGGGTTAAGGTGATCGGCACTTGTGCTGCTCAGACAACCTGGATTCCACAGCGCTCACACAGTGTGGATTTGCTTGCCCATCAGTGAATGCAGCAGATGGTGCACACTCAAACTCAGTTACGGCTACAGTTAACCAGGAATTCAATTACAGTTAACCAGGAATTCAATTACAGTTAACCAGGAATTCAACCCGCCAATTATCCTGTAAGTCCTTGACCTCTCGGATTCTGATGGACACACGGCTTATCCAGTGACAAATCCAGACTTAATTATGAAGGAGGTTTTGGTTATTTTACCATCAATGGAGTCAGTGATGGAGGACTGTATTCCGGTATGTTCCTCGAAGGAAAAAATGGAAATGCTACACGCTCTTTATCCAAATACATTACCTCCTCCTATGGATGCTACAAAATTGGATATTCCTATTGAACTGGGATCGTCTGGATGTTTGCCTCTGGAACATGTGATGAAGTTATCATTATGAGGGTGTTTGGTGATCATTTCTGTGACGTCACAGCTAAGGGAGATAACTATGTAGAAATTTAGGTATACCACTAGGGATAGCTATAACTTAGAAGAAACCTTTTAATCTCTTTCATTTTCTGTATCTGTGTCACCCACAGGAAACTGGCAACCATAATCCAGAGGCAGTTTTATTGATAATTACTAACAATATCCGTAATTGTTCCTTTTCAAGGATCACAATTATTAGTTTGACCATGAAATTTAAATTCTAGTACCATCATTTTGGCATAGTTTGAGACTAAAATTTGTAGTGATAATGATAAAATCATAGAGGTTGTCATCTCTGTTATTGCAATACTTGCTTGATAACAACTGTAGCATCTACACCAAAACATTGCATTTTTGTGCAATGGACACCTCCCTGGATACTCAGGAAAACATGATTTTCACCTGTCTGATTTGTTTGGATATAATCACCAAAGGTCCAAACTCACATTTAGATGAGAAAATGAATTTTCATCCCAGAAGTGAGATACACTGTGAGCTAATTCAATACTAATTTACATTCAGTCTCAGTTCTTCCACTTTTTCCTCCAACTACCCATTGCTCTTGCTCTTGTCCTGCAGGATGAGTGTCTGGAGGAGACCCAGTCTGTGGACAACAACGGTCTCGTAGAGTATACAGGACGACGCCGGAAACGTCTGTGTCTGGTCCTCGACTGTCTGATTCCTCACGACTTCAGTACCGTGACAGCAGACCTCATCAACCTCCAGCACTATGTCATTAAGGAAAAAAAGCTCTCTGAAAAGGAAGCCATTGTCATCTTCTACGACATAGTTCGTGTGGTTGACAGTCTTCATAAGGTCAGTTTGGACATGATTCACACAAACCAGGTTGCTGATTGGTCAGCTTACTATAGAATCGTGAAAGCCTTCATCATTGGCCATTTGTATTCCATACTGTCTTCCTCTCGTTTAGCTTTCTTGATAGGTCTAATTCCCTTTTGCACAGATTATATTTCTTGTCATATCTGTACCTGTGATGATGGGTTTGTCAAAGTGGTACATTTGTAAAACCTTCACAATAAAACCTACTAGTCTGAAACAATGTGAGTGACTTAAGTTTTACACCACTTTTAGCAAAATTCCACCAATATCACAGCGGAACACACCAGAAATGGGCTTCACTCCCATGTGGGGAATCAAACCCGAGTGACAAGCAAACTCGTTAACCACTAGGCTATTCCACTGACCCCAGAATCTGAAACAGACAGTTCACTTGATGTTATGGGTAACTTCTCACACTGAGGCTGCGTTGAGCCTGTTGTATTCTAGTCCTCCCACAGGGTTGAGCAAAGGCCTGCAACAATTCCACTCTAAGGTGAATATTATATCACAAATAGTGGGTAACGATTACAATCACAAATCAGCAGTAGATACATTATTTATTATATCACAAATAGTGGGTAACGATTACGATCACAAATCAGCAGTAGATACATTATTTATTATATCACAAATAGTGGGTAACGATTACGATCACAAATCAGCAGTAGATACATTATTTATTATATCACAAATAGTGGGTAACGATTACGATCACAAATCAGCAGTAGATACATTATTTATTATATCACAAATAGTGGGTAACGATTACGATCACAAATCAGCAGTAGATACATTATTTATTATATCACAAATAGTGGGTAACGATTACAATCACAAATCAGCAGTAGATACATTATTTATTATATCACAAATAGTGGGTAACGATTACAATCACAAATCAGCTGTAGATACATTATTTATTATATCACAAATAGTGGGTAACGATTACAATCACAAATCAGCAGTAGATACATTATTTATTATATCACAAATAGTGGGTAACGATTACAATCACAAATCAGCAGTAGATACATTATTTATTATATCACAAATAGTGGGTAACGATTACGATCACAAATCAGCAGTAGATACATTATTTATTATATCACAAATAGTGGGTAACGATTACGATCACAAATCAGCAGTAGATACATTATTTATTATATCACAAATAGTGGGTAACGATTACAATCACAAATCAGCAGTAGATACATTATTTATTATATCACAAATAGTGGGTAACGATTACAATCACAAATCAGCAGTAGATACATTATTTATTATTTTACATAAAGTATTTACAAGATCATTTTTCACCTGTTTTGACCCTATTGACTGTCACAACAATAACCAGTGACCACTTTACTGTCAAAGCATGTGTTGACTAAGTGGCTTGTATATATTCATTTTGCATAGACCTGTGAAGACCTGGGTTACAATTGGTCTTCAGTAACCCAGGCTTGTTATGAGAGGACACTAATGGGATCGGATGGTTAGTTTGGCTGAATTTGGTTGATACATGTCATTGTATCCTAATTTTGTAGTTCGATGCTCGTGCTGTTGATCACTGGAATGCCCTGTCCAGACTTGATTATTTACAGACGTCTGCCATATAACTCCAGTGTTGCTGAGTGTACATTAACAACCAACAAATCATTTTGCATATCTCACTTTGATATATGACACCCAAATACAAGCAATTCACCCCTCAAGAAGATTCATCAGGATTCTAAGAAGAGTGTACACCAGATTGAATTCATGATAGGATATGGTTTGATTCACCGAATACTTGAGTGAACGGTAACTGCGCTAGGTAGTAGGACGCTGACTGAAGCAGTGCATCATATATGTTGTTTCTGTGTAGTTTAACACTGCACACATGTTGTTTGTTGTTGTATGAAGTACCCCAGCTATATGCTGTTGAATGTTGTGGATTGCAGAAGAACATTGTCCATCGTGATCTGAAGCTAGGTAACATGATGCTCAACATGCGGACCCGCCGCATCACCATCACCAACTTCTGTCTCGGCAAACACCTGGTGTCAGAAAGTGATCTCCTGCGTGATCAACGAGGCAGCCCTGCCTACATTAGCCCTGATGTACTCAGTGGTATGTTGTGTTAAAAAGTATAGTGTGTCTTTTGTGAACAAACAGCTGGGTTATTATCATTTTAGCCCAGAGCATTGACTCTTTGCTTTAAAGGAACTTTATTCATGGGTCTGTTACTTAGTGTGCAGCCCATTTTGCTGAAGTATTGCTAAAACAACTTACTCACTCACTGTTACACATTTCCAGCATTAATGAGGACTGTCCATGTTGTCCTCTGTCACAAGTTTGTTTAGAAACCTGAGAACAATGAAGAAATGTTATAATCTTGTTAGTGTTATCCCGGTTATTCTACCAAACCTGTGCTAAATCAATTTTTAACAACAAACTTAACAAACATTTGGAACTTGCTATGAAATTGAAGTTGTAATCCGTCAGAGTGATAGGGAAAAGGGCAAGCTATGTTCTCTGTTTCTCCTTAGATTTTGAAAGAATTCACCTAATGAAGCCCTGTGTACCCTTGCAATCTGATCTGACTTTTACTGATGCATGTATTGTCTGTGACAACTGTTTTTCCTCCTTTCAGGCAAGCCCTACCTGGGCAAGCCAAGTGACATGTGGGCCCTGGGGGTAGTGCTGTTCACCATGTTGTACGGCCAGTTCCCATTCTACGACAGTCTGCCAACAGAACTCTTCAGGAAGATCAAGTCTGCAGAGTACAGCATCCCAAAGTGAGTCCCTGGACTGGTACTTATGAAGATCCAGTTAGAACTTATGACAGGTTATTGCAAACCTATACTTGTCATAAGAGGTGACTAACGTGATCAGGTAGTCAGGCAAGCTGAATTGGTTGACACACGTCATTGTATCCCAGTTGCATAGATCAGTGTTCTTTCTGTTTATTACTGTATTGTCCAGTCTATTTACAGACCACAGCAACAAAGCTAATTCTGTCTGAACCTAAAATAATTAAAAGCATTTTCGTCTTACCATGTATCATCAGGCAAATGACCCATGAAGGTCTGGGGTAGAATAAGCCTTCAGCAACCCATATGCATGCTTGCTATAAAAGACAACAATGCTTGTCATAAGAGGCTCACTGACCTGGTTGACACGTCATTGGTTCCCAACTGCGCAGATTGATGCTCATATTGCTGATCACTGAATTGTCTGATCCAAACTCGGATTATTCACAGACCGCCGCCATATAGCTGGAACATTGCTGTGTACGGCATAAAACTCGACTCACTCATTCACTCATCAGGCAACTTTTTATGTTTGCTGGAAATGTAATGTAAATATTCTTAAAACTGGACTTCCAACAAAGTTATGCCCCCTGATGTTGTGTTTGTTGCCAGTGATGGTCGTGTGAGCAAGGCCACAGTCCTTGTGATCCAGAGATTACTGGTGCTGGAACCGCAGACTCGGATGACCGCAGGACAAGTGCTGGATGACCTCGGGACAATCATTGCCACATGGTATGTACAGCTACATGACATACCTCTACTGTGCTCTTATCAGGGATGGCAACAGGTGAAAATCAGCCGGGGTCTGGGAGCTGAAACAATGTGTCTAAGAAGGTACAGTGAAATTCTGAAATTTGATAGCCCAGGAGACACAGATGTGGGTACTTAACGATGATAAGTGGGACTTAAACCTCCTAAATATTTTCTTCCCGGATTTAGACAAATCTAAAGATCGACTGATTTTCTTTTAAATCTGCAGATTCATGAACAATTGCCATCCTTGTGTTACTGGCAACATTCAATCCCTACCTGTACAATTATCATGATTAAATATCTAGTTGTAGAATTATCAATCCATTCTCAACAGTCGTAAGAACGTTCTTTTTATTTTAAAATGATAAAGTTCTGAATTAAAACGTTTGATGTGTAATGTTCATATATTGACGGCAGAGGTACAGATAAGCTTTTGGTCATTGAGTTATGTACTCAAGTGTGTTCATCCCAACTGGGTATCGTAATCTTCCTTGAGTAACCAAATATATTACTCTCACCTCACTCAAACTCAATTGAGTATTTTGCCCTTTGGAATTAATTTTGAAAATATAATGAAGTTTAAGTGTTAGTGCTTTTTATGTTTATTTGATCTGCAGTACAAAATGATAAGAAAGACTGCAAGTGCCAAATTCATATCCAGAAATAGCACTTCTCAGTATACTTCAGTTATGTTTCCTTATCCTGATTCATGCTTATTATGCTTGTCTTCTTCTGTGCAAAAGTATGCAAGAAAGGCAACTCATGGGTGAGTGTACTTTTACATCCTCTTCAAAGGGAACTACAAGGAATTAAAGTGTTCCTCTATAATTCACATACAAGACAAGCATAAACAACATGAGTCAGGATAAGTGTTAAATATCAATTTTACTTACATATTTTATCTATCCACCAGAGCGCAAGCAAAGATTTGACATTTTTGTGCTTTTTAAAATGCATTTATGTACTTACAAAACTTCAAGCTTTCGTGTACGCAATAAGCATAATGGGAATTGAGTTGTTTAATAAATATTTGCATAATTTACCTAGCTACGCAGCTTATCTGTACCTTTGGCAGGGATGGCAACAGATGAAATTGATTTCAGCAGAAAGTCTGAGGACTGCAACAAGTTACAATACATCAAGAGAAGTTATTGTGAAACTCGAAACTTTGAGAGCCCAAGAGACTTAGATGTGGGTACTTCCCCTTGATAAACAGGACCTCAACTTCCTAAATATTTTCTCCCCAGATTTAGACATATCTCAAGATCAATTGATTTGCATTTAAATCTGGGTATTTCAAGGAAACATGCCATCCCTGCTATGTATAGTGTCATGAAAGAATGTGAATTCTAAATGTTAAAAAAAGGGAGAAGATTTTAGCAAAATATGCTAGTTCAAAGACCGGCCCAAACCCTCAATCCTCCACCTCTGTAAATTACCCTGATCAAGATTGTCCTTTCTAGTACATGGACAGTCCTATCTACCTTGGATTCCTTATAAGCTCCAAGGGAATGGCTTAACCATGTGAGGCATTCGATCCTAGTCAGCGATTGTCAATGTGTTGAACACCCACTTATTTCACTTAATGATTTTTAAGGAGAGCCCTGTCTATCAGTGGACCAAATCAACAAGTACCAGAACACCCACCTTCCAAGCCGGACCACCCCCCTGCCCTACCTGTCATAACTCAACCTAGTGACCTCGAGGTCAAGCTGCATCAGCTACAGTCGGACTCCCAGAATGATGCCAAGGCTCAGAAGGTACACGTTGTAAGGAAGAGGCCGACCAATTCTCAGCCCTCAGTGAGGAGAATGAATGTTGATGCTATGCCTTTAACCGCAGATGAACTCCGTGCTCACCAACATCTTCTCCCAAAGTGATATATGTGTGTGGTTTATCTTCAAGGCACAGTTCCACAAAGCAGTCTTAGTACTAAGTTGAACATACTCCAACATTGGCTTACCATTGTCATTGTGCTGAGACCATTTTGTGGATCAGGGCCAAGTCTGTTGTGTCAGTAGCACACAGAAGACACTTGTTCAGGATCTTTTTTAATGCAGACATATGATGTGACATTCTGTTGTGTAACTCATCAATATTTACATCCATAAATAATCCTGATTTGGGGGGACATTTAAAATCCCAAAACTGCTACATGAAAGTAACGAAATCATCAATGTCACACAAACAAAGTGCTGAATTTCTGCATGAGATAATCATGGTCACTGTAAAGTAATGTGCATGATCAACAATCAGCAATATGATTTTTTTAGTCATGACATTTTCTGAAAAATACTTTTTGTACAGATGTATATAGTAAGTAAAAAATATATAATATACTGTGAACTATGTCAGTGTATTGTCATTTGTTGGCAGGCCAGTACATGATCTGGTCTGTGAACTGGAATATCTAGTTTACAGGACTACAGAAATTCAGAACAAAGATGCTTGTAAAACTAGAAGCAACTTCTGCACAGTGAGTTGGAGATTTAACCTGAAATGCTCTCTCCAAGCATAAAACAGCATAAAGCAAAGCATTAACAGTATTCAGGAATAGTGTCTGACCCTCTGACAAATCTGGCAGATTCACCAGTGGTCAGACAGAAATCACCAACCCGCCAGCCCTAGTGTCTGACTGAATATATCCCAAGAGAGTCAAAATGTCTTTGTGTGAAGTTGTTATTTGCGGCATGTGACGCTTGTTTGCTGTTTAGAAATCTTATGTTTGTTATCATATGTTAATAATTTCAATGCCAATTATAAGAAATGTCAATCTAAAATGTTTGTTTAACTTTATTCTGTGAGTCCTGTGAATTTTCAGTGGGTCAGACAGAAGTCTGAAACTTACAGGATCCAATGTCATGCTACTTTGAAACACCACCCTGAACACTGCATTAACATTTGAAATATTTTATTAACAGTAACTGCAATTGGAAAACAAATAGATTATCACTTTTTATGCAAAAAACAATACATCAAGGTATATATTTTGTAACTATTAAATCACAGGCTTTTGATTTGTTGAGAAAATTCAGCAAACAAGCAGTATCAATACTATTATGGTATAAAAACAGTGATGTTTGGGTAATAATAACCTGCCTAATAAATAGCAACTCTTTACTTACCCTAACCCTTCAAGATTAGGTTTCTTTATACAGTATGGTTATTTAAACAGAGTAAGATTCTTTGAACAGTGTGAGATATCAGGATATGTTGTTCCAACACCTTGTGCCTGAGCCGTGATGCATAGTCTTCGGATGATGGAAACACTGTGTTATTAATGCCAGACCACCAAAGAGATTGTCACATACACCATGGACAGCATCACTGAGTAAGTAGCCATTGAGGCACCACCTGAAACAAAAAACATCTAAAGTGATGAAGATAAGATACAAGAAAGGATGTGCAGTGTGCGAAATAGCTAACAGGCCTGCAAGCCTGTGGTAGTAAATATCCTGCCATGTCAATAAATCTCCAGTCACTAGCCCTGCTGGTTAGTGAACTTGATCATGATCATTTTGTCAATATATTACTCTCCCCAACTTTTTAAGCTGTAACACACTTTTAATTATGCAAGATTATGACTTGATAAAAATGATCATCATAGTTGCAGATTAATGGTGAAACCTGTGTGTACATTCTGATTTCAGACTATTGAATTATTGTTATGGGCAGGTAACTTTCAGAGGTCGCACGGCAGGGGGGAGGAGGGGGAGTGAGAGAGAATATCCAATATCCATGTCCTTGGCCTCAAGGCAGCAGAGGATAGAGGTAGGTCCAGAAAAAATGCTTTTTACAATTGATATATATTTTTAATCCTTCTTCCAATCAATTTTCAAGTATTTTCAATCATCAGAACACCCCTACAGTGGCGTATGAATAATAAAATATCAGGACAGCACCAACCAGTATATCACAATACACCTATGAAATGATATGTATTGTAATTTGGGGGTGTGTGTAGTAGAACCAGTACATGTATATTGAATAATAAAATATAATATATTAAATTTTGTGATTGCATCTGTGGTGTGATTACATCTATGACTCATTCACACTGAATATTTCCATTTTAATTAACTGACAAGACAGCATACTTTACATACAATGCATTTTAAAAAGTAAATACAATCCCTCAAAATCAGTTCTTGTTTGTTTGGTTCTTTAGTCAATATTCAATCTTCTTGTATCCTCACAGAGACCTTTGGTAATCAAGAGGGACCAAACAATTCGGTGCTTGATAACCAGCAACAATCCATATGGTCAGGGTGCGATGGCACTCAACAACTAACATATTCTGATCAGATTACCCATCTAATCAGTTTGGTCACTCTCACACTAGAAGGGCATGTTTGTAAGCTACTTACATCCCTAAACATCAGTCTGTACATAACAATGGTGAATAACGTACTTGTAAGTTCACAGCCGTCGAGATTCTGAATTACAGTTTCTACAGCAGTGATGGCAATGTTGAAGACAATTTGGGCAAATGTATTACATGTTGATGCTTCATTCTTCAGACATCTATGGTAGGCGTTCTGCTGCCTAGAACAGAGAGAACTGCATGTGACAGATATGAACTGCAAAGGCATGTCAAGCAGGGGCACTGAGGTTTGGTATCTCACCAGGAAATAGGAAATTAAACAAACAATGCTAGAAAATCCAGTTTACAATGGTGCTAATCACACATGGGTGAGAAACTGAAGGCAGGCAAGGCAATACCATTATTTTTCTAAATATCAAATGTAAGCTGAAAATGTTCAGTAATATTTGTGCACAAGGAAGAGTGAAAGAATAGCAACTGAGCAAGCTGTTAGAGGAGGTTTATTGATGGAATATTTGAAGCTGTGGAACCCTGTTCCTGTTACTGCTGTTGCTGTTGTTGCTGCTGCTGCTATGATCACTGTTGCTGCTACTATCAATGCTGCTTCTGCTGCCAGGTCTGAGCAAGTTTTCTGGTGGACTCATAAGATTAGCACACTGCATGGTGTTGGCTGTAAAAGGAAGCTCTCAAGTGTTCACGTTTCTTGTGAAAATTCAAGTGATTTAACTGGCGATAGACTCCGCAGACTTCAAGATTTTCTACTTTCAGTTTGGACACAAGACACTGCCTTAAAATGTTTACACTCAAGACAGAGGAAATGGACTTTATTTTCATTTCCTAATAGAGAGGTGCCTCGGGTGTTGCTGAGAAAACATAATTTACTGATCTAAGTTACTTACTAAAGCGCTTGTGTCATTTGATGTGCTGTTCACGATACTGGGTGGCGCTGTACAGGCTGCCATGTTACAATCACCCTCTGCCATTGGGATGATCCATACAGCCGCCACTGTAGATTAAGTACAGGACAATGTCACTCATGAACAATTGGGGTAATAAACCTGTCCATATTTTTTCTGGGGTTACCATCTTGAACAAATCCAAAATTTTCATTCCCACATAAAATAACACAAAGTTTCCTTGTCCCACACTTGTCCATTCTGTTGTGAAAATTTGTTAAAAGGGATATTGGTACTCTTGCACACCAATAAACAATATACTGTCAGCTTGACCTTTCTCCATCTACATTTCTTAAAAATTCCTTTTCGAAGCAAAGATATTCATGAGTGTATCCAGAGGGGGTGCAAGGGTGCACCTCCCCAGTCGTCTTTTGTCCTGAAATTTTGAAATGTGACTATTGAAACTCCTGTGAAAATTAAGAGTGCACCTCCCCTTTATCAAAACGCGGTATCTGCCCGTTATTTGCATAATCAGTGTTGGCTCAAGAGAGGGTTTTGGAGTGTTTTGACTCATCAAATTCATTGAGGAACCCCTCAATTTTACACCTGCCCATTTATTTAACATTGGAGGGGGTCCAGAAACATTATTTTCATCAATTTGGACCCACTGAAAATTTCACCCAAATCTAACACTGCATAATGAACTAATTCAATGAATATTACTCAGTGTTCCAGTGGTACGAACTTTATCTAAATTATAAAATTCCATAACATGATTATAAAATGGAACTTGGGACAAAGAACCCTCGAAGCCAACGCATTATGACAAATTCCCTTCTCAGAAACGGCACTGAAAATGATGTGTATTGACCTATTTATCAAACAAACCAAAAGGAGTAATAGTAGGCAGGTATATTATTGGGCATTTTTCTCTCATTTACAATCTGAAACCAATTCGTATAATTGGTTTCGCGTGTTCTCAATGTTCTCACCTATTCTGTAGACCTGTGTACTCAATTCGTATTATGAAATGAAAGTTGGTTAAACCAAGATTTATTATCTATAAAACACTTATTTTATTACTAACCAGTATACAGTCCAGCGTAATGTTGCACGTTGCAGATCGCCGCTATTTTTTGGATTCACGCATTCACGTCATTTACTTTTGGGGCCCTACTTTTGACTCGCATAAGATCAGAACAGACATTAGATTTACTTTTTAGCCGACAAATTAAACGTTCTACTATATAAGACGTGAGTATATATGATTAAGAAGTCAAATGATCAACTCTGATATCTTACCGCAGGCTACAATCACTGCTGTTATGAAGTTCATCATGTAATGGGCTGACGATACCAGTAGACATTCACAAACTGCCAAACTTCGCGCCGAATTCGTTTTGATTGAAACTCCGTTTGACGCTTGCTACCGGCATTACATTAATGTAATGGTAATTTTCTGGGACACAAACAGCGCTGTGAGGAGTTTGCATTTCAACGTCACAATCGTTTTTTCCGTCACGCACTTTCCTCGAAGTACCTTGCGGTAACCCACTAAACGCATGGGATTACAAGGATTTTTTACGGCTACACATAGATAGAAATATAACCCGTTATAGTTTGTGATCGAAAGCATTACGTGGATATTCCGCCAGGATTACAATATGGAAAACAGGAGAAAAAATGTAAGATAAAATATCATCACAAATGCAATTATCATTAAACGGAGCACGAGGGGGTCACACTTCATTTCATCCGAGTTTCAATTGCCAAACATTTAACAAACATTTCAGGTCTGGATAAAAGGGGAGGTGCGCACCGCTGCATACACACACACACACACACACACACACACACACACACACACACACACACACACACACTGGATCCGTCTATGCAATCGTTGAAATGAAACTAATCGAGGAAAATTGTGTTCGTTGATATGAACGAATCCTTGACCACGTTTGTCAAAAGTTAAACATCGGTAACCGTATCCGCAGTCAGCTAGCGACCAGGTGCAATAAGAGAATATAGTTTTACGCCGTTTTTATCAGTATGCCAGCATTGTCACTGTGGCGGACACCAGAAATGGGCTTTACACATTTGTTTCCACGTAGGGAATCGAACCCGTGAAGTCGACATGACAAGCGAATGCTTTATCACTAGGCTACCCCACCGCATCCAGTTACCTTACAGGAGGAAGACGTTAATAATCCCGAAACGAAACTGCATGATATTAATATTTGCTTCATCAACTTGCTTTTTGTAACTGTTGTCAATGTCGCGGTGTCACATATTTTGAGAGTGTCGTCTCTGTCAGCTTCCTATTTTACCAAATGAACAACCCGCCTTTCCCTGTTGGTTCCACCCCCGAATTTGCTTATGGCAGGGCTGAGACTGGTACCGTTTACCCGGGGCGTGTGGGTAATGGGTAAACGGGTCCGTTTTAAAGCCACAACCAGAGTTGTCTATTACGAAACCAGAAGCTGCAAGCCTGGTGCGTGTTGTTGGATTTAACAAACCAGCAATAAGCAACTTTCACTACCTTTTGAGGCGTGAAATTAAAAATGGATGAGACCGATCTGACGGTGGTCTGCAAGCCATGACATATTCATTCATATTCGAAGAAAGGTCAAAAGCAGGATGAGGTGATGATGATTTTTATGGAGAAACATGCACACTGTGAATTTCCGTTACGTGAAGGAAATGAAGTGCTTACTTTAAAAATTGATAGACCTCTAAAAATCTTTCGGTGTATGGTTTATCACATTTGCCTTGCAAAGTAAAGGGGGCGCTTTGACCGGTCTCCACTACCCCACACACTATCACCCTACCCTACCCAGATACCCGTTATGTTTATTCCTGACATCAAATGTGGCACTATGTTCTTTAGCTCGGGGGCTAATATATCGAGTTCTTCATATTGTATTCATATTCCAAAGAGGCGACAGTAAATATGCCTACAGCTTCAAAGGCAGTACCACCTTTAAATCATGAAAGGATAGCATATAACCTTGTTTAATCTCTTAGATGAACATAACGGGTCCGTGTTGTGACACGGGTACACGAGTGCAACACATTACCCACACGTCCCGGGTATACGGTACCAGTCCCAGCCCTATCACAAACAAATTCGGGGTGGAACCAACTGGGAAAGGCGTGTTGTTCACTTGGTAAAATGGGAAGCTGACAGAGAGGACACTCTCAAAATCTGTGACACAGAGAATAAGTAAATTTAGAGGCTTCTCGACATTGACAACAGTTACAAAAAGCAAGTTGATAAAGCAAATATTAATATTATGCAGTTTCTTTTCGGGATATCAACGTCTTCCTCCTTCAAGGTAACCGGATGAGGTGGGGTATAGCCTAGTGATAAAGCAGTCGCTTGTCATGCATCCTCGATATCTCCAGGGTCTACGTTCCGAAAAGTCTCCACTATACCCTGGACGCATCTACGGGTCGGCCCGATAATTTTATTACCTCCCTTTGCTGACTCCGCTTTCTCACAGTAGCCAATCAGAGTGGTCGCCGTTATAACCGAATTTGCCAGTGTCAACAAAGGTAGCTGTTGCAGCTGCGAAGGTTTGCTCGCCGTGCGACTCACAATTTGGGGAAATCATACATGCAACTTTATAGGTCCGAAACCTTTTATAAAACATATGCAAGAAACCCATCTAATACTTTCAGAGAACCTACGCATAGTTTGTTTGCCAAGTTTAATCGGTTAGAGAATTTAAAAAGCGAAAGTGAGTTGTGATTGGTTCGCTCAAATTCCCAGCGTAGACACCTGATTGGATAAAAAGCCAGCCAAGGGAGGTAATAAATTTTATTGGGCTGAGCCGTCGATGCATCCAGGGTATATTGGAGACTTTTCGGAACGTATATCCTGGAGATATCGAGGATGCTTGTCATGTCGACTTCACGGTTTCAGTTTCAATGGGATTAACATCTGAAGACAGAGATGTCCACTCCATGCGCTAAATCGTCTCTCTTTCCAGCTAGTTATTCGCCACTTGGGCACGGTTGGACGAACATTATCCATACAAAATGACGAAATCTGACCATGGCTGTAATGCATGACTTTGGCTTTGAAGTCAGTATTCACCAATTTTTTTAGGTTTTCAAGACTAAATAATTTGCAAGCATGCTCCTGGCAGTGCTGAATCTAAGGTGAGATGAGCAATGTAGGCAAGTCATTTTATCAATGAACTTTAGTACTTTTGTGTACTGGTCTAACAGCTCTCTTTGATAATGAGGGAGCTTAAATTCTGTCGTAAATAGAAAAAAACACTTTCATGTTATTACTCCATATCCATCAAATTTACACAGATGCAAATAGGATATGTCCAAAACGCCCACTTCGACCTAACTGGGCATTCAGTGTTTTAAAAAGAAAATCGTATACATGCAAATTACCTGCCATACACCAGTCATTTTTCAAAAGCGACTACATTCCAAATAACTATGGTTGTAAGGAAGTGCAAATGGTGATGCACTCTCAAAAACATTCAATAATATCATATCAACATTGACTGACTCCGATAAATCTCCTAAATATTTGTAATCGTGAATGAAAAAATGAAGATCCTCTATTTTTTTGAAGACTGAATTGGGACAAGCCGTTTGCTTCCCAACTTTAACTCCCCTCTTGGATTATGTTGGCTGATATCTCTCTCTCTCCCCAAGCCCGACCCCAACCATCGTCTACCTCACCCCTCCTGGTTTTGCTATTGAGACGACCCCTCCTGCCTGTTTATTTTTTAGTGATAGACTCCATGGTAACTACATCCTTAACTGTTTCAGTATCAATGTTATGTTTTGCGACAGCTACTGAATATAATGAAGCTAAGTCTAACAACATGGGCATTTAAAGAGTGCCCTTTGAAATAGTTCATCATTGCACACTAATTTGCATAAAGCCATGGTCTGTTCCAAATAAATCTATTGACTTGTTCATTACTGCACTAATCTCTCTTCTGTAAAGTCCTTTTCTCATGTTTCCTATCTCCCTACAACTGGAACTGCAGTAAAGCCAAAGTTACCAGATATTTCACACTTTCACATTTCAAGTACATAAAATGTAGAGATAAACATGAAAAAACAAACATTTTTCTACTTCCAACAATACTACAAATCTGTGTCATTGTTCTTAATAATAGAAATAATGTCAGTCACTGGAAGGTTTGGTCCTCAATCAGTTTTTTTTCTTACAGTCTGCCATTACTGAGATTGGCATTCCACAAAGACTGGATACTAATGTTTCACAAGAGTTGGTCTGGGGACACTTCATGTAGTATAGTAGTCGGATGTAAGATGTATGTGAGTTTAGTTTCACGCCGCACTCAGCAATATTCCAGCTATATGGCGGCAGTCTGTATATAATCGAGTCTGGACCAGTCAATCTTGTGTTCAACAACATGAGCATCGATCTGCACAATTGGGAACCGAGGACATGTCAACCAAGTCAGCAAGCCAGACCATCCGATCCCGTTAGTCGCCTTAGGACAAGCACAGTCGCCTTTTATGGCAAGCATGGGTTGCTGAAGGCCTATTCATTAAACATGTCTATTTATTAAACATGTCTGGCACAACCAGGCCTACAGGATTTAACTCTGAACTGCAAAATGTGGTACAGACCCTTTTATCTTGGTAAGAATTAAAAAATAAAGAACAGATGGACCCCTGACACTAAATGCTACACTGTGAAGCATTTTAATTCGGGACAAAACATTTCCTTTTTAAACATTAATCCTTGCAAAGACAAGGGTCTGTAAATGTGGTGCATTACCTGACTGGATAAGCTGAGTCCCAAATGAGTCAAATATTGCTTTGATTCGTAATTTCAAAACTATTCATAGAACAGCATTAAACGTCTGGGCATGCACAAAGTGATCGTAGAGCTGCAACTTGAGGAAGTATGGTAGCTACTATCACCATAGCTCTAGCAACCATTGTATAAGTGGGCTCTGGCAGTAGGATAAAAGGTACCCAATTCCCAGAGATCAAATAATGACACAACTCAAAATATATATTTAAGTTATATTGTTTCATAGAATCTAAAAAGATATACATTTTAACAAAGGAATATGTAATATTAGCACAAATGCATGTTTAAAATATCCAAAAGACTGGTTATAAAGATCTTCACCATACATCATCCTGTCTCACAGAGCATCACCTTTAATCATAAATAGCACCAATCAAAACTACTGATAATGATGTAAATACTGCACTCTTACATAAAAAAGGTTCCTGAAAATTCAAATATATATATTCACAGATGAAAACAGACAGTTAACAATACATGCTAACGATGCAACCTTGCATGCACATTGGATGCATAAAGAGATTTGGCCAAGGAGGCCTTGAGGGTATATATATTTAGGTAAGGGGGCCCTGAAAGTATATATTCATATAGGGTGTTCTGAGACTATAGACATTTGGGTAAGTGCTTTGAGGGTATGGGTGACTTAAGGGTATGGATGTTTGGGTAAGGATGTCTTGAGGGAAGAGATACTTGGCTAAAGTGGGTAAGGATATAAAAAGGTAGTGATGATTGGTTACAGATGCAAATGAGGGTATGAACGTTTGGATAAGGATGCTTTTGATATATTGTTGAAAACAACGATATAGACATGGATCACACTCATGGTTTAGTTGAAACAAGCACAGTACAAGGGAAGTGCAGTTGACTATGACAAGATTATGATCTTAGGCAGTAGGCTGGGAAAAGATCAGTTATGGTTGGAAAGATCTTGTTAGCAATCAAGGTTGCATCCTATGGCAAAGGGTATCAGGCTAACTGCCCCCTTGCAATCTGCTTCCCTGTGGAAAACTTGACAGAAGCGCTGAAAAACAAACCATTGAGTTTCCCATTTATGGATGATGACTGGTCACCTTTCCCCCACCTCCCAATAACACTACAATGATCAAAGGCAGGGTTAAGAGTGAAAAGACAATATTGAAAACAACACTAAAATAAGAGCATAAATATATTTCAAACAAAATATTCTTACAACAAAATGCTTTTCTCCGAAGCTCACAAGTGCTTGAACTGTTGGCAGGTATTCTTCCATGCATCCTACCTAGCTGGATGTGGCAAGAAGGGAACTCAATACTGGTGACAGAGCACTAATGGTCATATTAGCCTCTAAACACCAAACTACCTTGTCTGAACAATTTACAACAATCAAAAAGAGGCATATTGCTCAAACTGTATATCATGATACTGCCTAAAACAGGGCATGATCCCTACCTGTCTTCAGAAAAGATTTTTGGGAAACAGCCTTTCGCAATACTTACAGAGTTCAATGAAGCTATCATTATGTGTAGACAAACTAAATGGGTACACATCAGTTTGAAACAGCAAATGGAGATGGAGGCCCAGTCTAGGGTAGCTCTACTAGTATAATGGAGGAGGACGCCAAGAGCAACCTTATGCGAACATTTGAATAGTATGCAAGCAATTTATAATGAAAGTACTGGTCAACTTCGTGAACAAATAAAATGCTGCCCTACATTCCAAAAAATACTACCAGACATTTGTCATTACACCTTCAATTTTATTTCTTTTGTTTCCTTACTTTTTGTCAGTAGTATAAGTAATTAATACCCAACCACTGTCCTTTTGTACATTCCCTATTTGTTCTCAAAGGGTCATTATCTACTTAAGCTGTCTTTTCAAGGGCAATCCCAACTTAAGGTTGCACACCTTGCATTTTGTATTCTTTGGGATGCCCATGAGAGAGCTATGTCCTTGTCCAAATGTTTCAACATTTTCAAAATATGCATTGTTCCTATGTCTGTCTAAGAGCCACTTAATGTCCACATTTTCAGTGTAAAACACTTCAATATTCAAGCAAACTGAGCATGTGCATGTGAATACCTGCCAACCATATGCAGTGTTTTTCTTGTACAAGAAAGGGTTGTTGAAAGGATTCAACTGGCGCAAACGTGTCTGACAAAACTGATCTGCCTCTGAACCCTTCCTCGTCATCACTAGAGTTACATAGTGAGGACCCCTACTACTTGTGCAGTAGAAATCTGTGAAATACAAACAGGTGTTCATATCAAACAGAACCTCAGCAGGAACGTACAGACGCTTCGCACCAAAGCAGGAAGTTGCTGGCACTTTCCCTGTGGAAAACTTGACATAAGCGCTGAAAAACAAACCATTGAGTTTCCCATTTATGGGCGATGACTGGTCACCATTGTGGTCCTTTAAATAGGGTTTCATGACTCCATTGTGGTTGTAGAAGATGTCTCCGAAGTAGGGTGGTGGCTTGTTCCTGTAGAAGTGTTTCAGGTGGTGATATCTGGACTGACTCGAGCTGATGAACTCCTCGGCCATTTCCTGTAGTCTCTCAAGGTGTGCAACAGTCAGCCCTGTGGATTCAAAGAAAAGTGTTTGTAAACCATGAATGAGCGTGTTTAGTTTTACGCCACACCCTCCAAGCATAGTCGCCTTTTGTGGCAAGCATGGGTTGCTGAAGACCTCTTCTACCCCAGATCTTGACAGGTCTTGAAAACCATGATAAACTTCTCAACTGTTCAGTTCAAGATAACGTTTTGTGATTAAATATTTTCAGTAAAGAAAGTACATTACTGGGCCAAGTTCCAAAGTCAAAGGACTGAGTGAGTTTAGTTTTACCCTGCACTCAGCAGTATTCCAACTATTTGGCAGTGATCTGTAAATTGATTGCAGACAATGCAGTGATGTACAGAATGAGCATCGATCTGCGCAATTGGGAACCAATGAGATGTGTCAAAGCAAGTCAGCGAGTCTGACCTCCTGATCCTGTTAGTCACCTCTTACGACAAGCACAGTCACCTCTTCTGACAAGCATGGGTTGCTGGAGGCCTATTCTACCCCAGGCTTTCACAGGTCCAAAATCAAAGGAGAACAACAATTTATTTGACCTAGATTAAAAGTTTTTTCAGGAAGCAACAGCAACTGAGTGGGTTAAGATCACTAATCTGGGTTCTGGCAATTAGGTTTGAGATTGGGTTTTAATCAAAGTTGAAGCTCAACCCTAAAAAGTACCTGAAACTTATACTTTACTGAGAACTGTTTGATCGGCATTCTAGAAGTTAGTGACTTGGAAATGAAACATACAAATTTATTGATGACAACTTCTTATTTATTGCATGGAGTGACCTTTTGATGAAGGTTCTTGCATCGTTATCAAGATAAACGGGCTACTGCTTTTAGCTTGATAACGGGTGTAATAACAAACATCAAAACAACTCATGACACCAAATAAGCCATTTCGGAAAACAAATTTCCTAAGCACATCATCAGTAAGGACACTGTGAAAAACACTAGCAAGCAATAAACAAGATTACACTACAAGAAAATTGACAGCACTTCAGATAAAAACTCATTGCTCAAAACTCAGTGGCGGCCTGGGCATTATCATCCTATCAGCTTACTACCATCTAATCCAAAACTAATTCATCCAATATCTCAAGCTTCTCCAACTAACAAGTGACATTGTTTACATCTGTCTCTCTCAAGACTGTGCAACTGCACACCCTTAACACCATTCCACACAAAACCTATTAAACGATCAGTCAACCAATGAACTGTGAAAGTATACAGGTCAACATTTGCAATTTTCTTCCAAGTACATTCATTTCCAGTCAGTCTGAACATGCTGAAATAACAAAACATTTACATTCAAGAAATGTCATTACGATTGTTTTAACCTAAAACAAAAAAATAGAAAGCGACAATAACAATCTCACATGTAGTAAAGGCGAGGAAGTTGGAGACACCCTTGATACTGAATGTCCTCAATGATGCAGTTTCTGTGTCCAGTTCCAACATACGAGCTTCATACTTCTCAGACGCAAGAAGGGAGAAGGGGATGTCCAGTCGTCCATTCTGTGTGTGTCCCCGGATGAAGTAGACTTTCCCCGACTTGCAGAAGCGCAGCAGTAGAAGCATTTCCTTCTCCTCATGGTCAAAGTTTGGTGGAAACGATGGACTATCAGTTTTCACATTCTGTTGGTCCTTCTTTTTCTGAGCTTTGGCAATTTTTCTCCCTCCATTTCTAGCTTGTTTAGAGGATGCGTTACCACCAACTGTTGTGTTACTAATTTCACTAAAAGGTCTCTTTTTACCAGGATTAAGACTCTCAGCTTTGCATTGAACTGAAGCTTCAAAGACACTTATCTCACCATTTCCAACCTTTAACTTTTTGACAGGAGCTTGCAGAGTTTCATCAAACTCTTCAAAACCTAAAAAGGCATCCCCTTCAAAGTCAATGTCTAACTCGGTGAGATTGTCTCCTGTAGAATCAAGGACAAGGAAAGAAGATATATCTGCAACATTTTCACTGGAAACAGAACTGCCGCGGGCAACAGTCTCCTTAGGAGTAACGGCACCAGCTTCAGCAACATACTTTTTAGGGTCACCTGTGACATACCTGGTAGCATCACCTGTGACAACACCGTTACTGCTGGTTTCAGTAGTGGCAACACCATGTCTATTGATCTCGCCACATGTGATGCCAGATGTTGCCATGTTGGTACCATTCAATCCAGTGAGAGCAGTGCCCACATCATACCCAAGTGTCTCCGTGCCTGACTGGGTAACATTTCTGTTGACCTTATTAAGTGTGGTTGTCATGGGTAGTGAAGTGCATATGTTCATGCCCTCTCTGTCAGTATCGTCTGTGAACGAAGGTGACCCTGACAGCTCTGACAAGGAATCTGAACACACTATAGGGTATGATGATGTGTGTGGTTTGTTCATAGAATGAGAAACATTACTTGTAGTCATTTTTGTGCTTATGCTCTCTTGTGAGGTATATTTATCCGACTTGCCATGTTTCTGTTGATTGTTCACTGGGGTGGATCCCATAACAGCACTGATGATGTTAAGTGCATCTGTAAATGTTCTGTCAACTGTTCTGTCTAGCAAAGAACTTGTGTCTCCTTTTGGCAAAATGGTATTCTGCATGGTGCACATAGTGGCTGTTTTCAAGCCTGTACATGCAGTAGAAGGGGGCTCAAAAGCATTGCAAGCAGACTGGAGAAGGCTCTTGGCAAGTGTGGATGCATGTGTTGGTCTGGGAGTGCTTGTAGTGGTCACTTTATTGTTAAGAGGTCTGTTGTTTTCAGAATGATCAACAGATTTATGTTCCTGAGTTTGGGCCTCTGGATCCTCAACGGTCATTTTGTAATGGGTGTGCTCCATCCGCGTAGGGTGCATTTGGAAAGATTCCTGCAAGAAACAAAAAATGTTTTATAGAGACTGATTTATTTGGTATAATGGTTTATCATAGGTTATATAATCAGAATGGTCAAGGCTTGGGTGAATGAGCAACATTTTAAAATTATCATTGCTCATCAAAATCGCTGTCACACATTATATCCATGTGGGAACTGAATACCGGTCTTCAGAATGACAAGCAAATGTTTTAACCACAAGTATACCTCACTACCCCCGGAAACACTGGGTAACTGGAATGTAGCCTACACCTGCGGCAAACAAGGATAAGTTGAGCACCAACCTAACAAGCAACCCGTATTAGCATGTACGAGTGCTGCCCACTGGCGCTTACCATTGTGAGCAAAAAGCACCCAGGTTGTCTGATCAAGTGCAATGTGATTGGTTCAGCCCAAGTTAGCGTCTTATGAGCAAGGCGTGTACAGCTAGGCGCAAAATCAATTTCATTGTCATGCACTGTCCTACATATGCTATCCCCTTCACAAACAATATGGGTTTGCTCATTGCTGTGCATTGCCTATTTCTCCTTAACACATTCTGTGCGCCAGTATTATTTATCCTTCTTTGCCAGTAGAAATCCAGAGGAATCAAGACGTAACAAATTACTCTTCTCATACTGAGCTTAGTTACAAAGTAGCATCAAACCTTCATCACGAAAGCATCCAATAGATTATGATCACAGGTCCTTCTCTTCAGCACTAAAGTCTCCCACTCTGAATAATCTGGAAAAAACAATAAATGCAAAGGAATTCAAAATATAAAAATTGTTTCCCTATCCTGACTCATGCTTATCTCCTATTCTATCCAAAGTTTTAGGGGAACACTTGAAATCCCTTGAAGTTTTCTTCAAAAGAGGACGTAAAATCATACTCACCCACGAGTACCCTCCCTTTCCTCTGTTTTGGTGCCAATACTGGTCACATGACCATATTCATAACTTTCTCCTTCACTCACGTGGAAGGTTGTGTGGGCAGCTTAGAGTCCCTATAGGGCACTTTTCACATTTATTTTGAACTTTTATCCAAATTTTGCTGAACATGGTTTTTGGTCTGCATATTTAATTGTATGATGTAAAAATTTTGTGTGTAACTTACATAATTCATACATGTTTGTAACCTGTAATCATGGATCATACTTTGTTTACATTTTGATGAAAACTTTTTGAGTTTTAGATACCGCTTTTCAGTGTCCGACCCACACCGATTATGTCCATCTTGCACTACAGTCTGTGCTTCTAATGTCTGCTGTGATCTTTGTCAACATTTATCTTCTGAAAAAATTTATCAATATTTGTTTGCCATTCTTAGATGTGCAAGGGACAAGGTAAGATAGTATCCATCAGTCAAGTCGGGTAAGGCAAATGATTGCGCTAAGAACCATATGCTGACTACTACAACTGATGTTTATAATTCCTTTTTAGATGTTGGGCATATCTCAGGAGCATGACTGATTTGGTTACGGACGCTACACCAGCTAAGAAGACAGAAGACATCTACGTCAAGAGAATCATCTGTATCGCAGAGTAAGCAATCTAAATTGTCTTGATCACAGAAGACGACGTCACCATCATCTAATATGAAGGCTCATTCCTTCACGCAGGATATTGTGCCTCCAAGTGAAGCGGAAATGTTTTCAATGAACCTCGTATACTTCTGCCAGAAGTACGTATCACCAACAGATCACAATCTGCCATAGAGGCAAGGACTACTACTGCAACTGTTATGCAGCATAAATCACCGTATGATTTGCCATCGGAGCAGACATCTTCGCCAAAAGATGGCAGCTCTGCCAATACAGCGCACTTACATCGTAGGTCAGAAGAGGCATCAGTATTCTCAGAAGAATACTCCCCTTTACAAAGGTCTACACGTTCAGCGCAGGATCTTGATCCTGGACTCTTCATGGATCAGTTCACGCAATGCACGATGTCCTTAATGGATCGACGCTTCACGGAAGAGGGAGCTGCCACAAAGGTACCTTTGATACCTGCCATCGTGCATGAAGAACCATCTTATTCTCAAACCCAGCTGAATGTTGAAGACATGCACGAGCATTTGTTATCACCCCCATTGATAACCTAAGCGTCATGGAGTCTGGATACATTTACAACTGTAATTGTCGGCTCAACTGTAATTGTCCATGGAGGAGTTTCTACCAACTTTCAACATCAAAGAACAAAGTATTCTCTGCAGAAAATCTTGTCAACGACAACATTATGAATCATCTTCACCCTCTGATTTTGAAATGCACGCTTGCACAAAGGTACCCTTCACCAGAGGAGGACTTCTCACCAGAGGAGGACTTCTCAACAAAGGATCAACCTTCATGCAGATATAGGACGCCTTCACTGAATGTGCGCAAGGAATGCGGAATTGAAGATTCGTGCAGGAAAGATATTTTACAAAAGGAGATGAACGTAAGCAACTACAAGCTGAGAATGTACATTTGGAGGATTGATGCAAGTAATCAAAAGATTGCACAAAGGGAGGTTAATTACGATTATTATTATCTGTGCAGAGGGAGTCAGAGACACCCGTCGTCATGACTCTTCAGATTTAGGACTGAAGAAATGGAGATTACTTTTTCTGATGCAGAAGTAACTTCATGGATAGCTGATGGATTGGATTTAGAGACTCTGTCGAAGGAATCTAATGAAGACATTCACCTTTAGGATGATCAATGAATTTTTGATTCACTTTCTTCCTCCCATAGATCCTGTTTCTAAGGTTTCGGACAGTCTCAGCGGAGCTTTCAATAAAGTCAAGAAATATCAAAGTCAACATAAACCGTCCTTCAATGCAAAAAGATTTCGTTTACATCACATGGAACCCTTCAAGAAGGCTCCAGACACTGAAGACAATAAACTTATTAACGACACACATGTTAAGTCTTACAGTCGATGACAAGAAACTAGCTCAACTAGACACCACTACTCGTCATACCTTTTATGGTCTAGCCAGATCTAGAGCTATTAATGAAGCATTGATATATGGATTCAAGAGTTCAAGTTCAGAAGAGGACAAGATGATTTTGTCAGCCATTCTGACAGACAAGAAATCAACAATATATATCGGAGCACCTTGCATCCACATCAGCAGTATTAACTCTGTTGAGAAGCAAGGACCTTTATCATCTCGCAAATGGAGGGAGAGATTCACCAAACCTATTACCTTCTACTTAGAGTCCCTTGGTCTGCGCCTATTGTCTTCAGTGGAGGAATTGGGGCAGTTGCTAGATCAGTCACGCATGAATCAGAGTTGATGATTGAATCTATCGATACTTTGGCAACTCGTCAGACTTCGCATCATTATTCCAGCAAATCGAAGTTATCAGGAATCCAAAGGGCTAGAGAGAAGAAATATTCCTACAACAGAGGTGGTCATGGCTCTTTTTGTCTTTCGAGAGACAGAACTACCTCCAGTGGCATCCTCAATATCTCCAGGGTATACGTTCTGATAAATCTCCACTATACCCTGGATGCATCTACAGCTCGGTGAATTTATTACCTCCCTTAGTTGGCTTTTTAACCAATCAGGTGCCTATGCTGGGAAGTTGAGCGCTGCAGTCATAACACACTGTTGGTTTTTAAATCATCTAACCGATGAAAGTTGGCAACACAAGCCATGCAGAGGTTCTTTGAAAGAGGTAGTAGTTCTTGCATGTAGGTTTTCACAGCTTTTGGACCTTTCAATTTGTCTGTATGATTTCCCCTAAATCTGAGTCACACTGCGAACAAACCTTCACAGCTGTGACCGCTATCTTTGTTGATACTAGCAAGTTACCTTAGCTGATCGGCTACTGTGAGTTTGTGGGGCCAGCCACTTGGAATTTCCTTTGAACTTTTGACACAAAAAACAATATTTTTACTTGCCCTAGCCACAGCAGTTCAGAAAGTCACGCAGTGGATTTTGCGTGAACTCGGTTTGACTCTCAAATCGTGACATGGTACACCTGTGATTACGTTGGGATATCATTGCTAAGAATCAGTTGCAAGGACAACCTGATAGACAATTTCACATCCCTGTACAGCGCTCGGACCACACAATATGCAGGATTTATGTGTGACATAGTGTCCGGTTACAGCTATCATGATTAACATCAAACACAGACACAGACAAGTAGGCGGAAATATGGAGGAAAGGGAGGGTACTCGTGGGTGAGAATGATTTTACATACTTTTGAAGAAGGGAACTTCAAGGGATTTCAAGTGTTTCACTTAAATGTCGAAGAGAAGAGGGAGACAAGCAAATAAGCATGAGTCAGGATAAGTATAAGATACCAATTTTATTCAGAAAATTATTAAGATCTAAATATTTTACATATCTAAATACTTACCTTACCATAGGTCTTATGCATAATACCTCAAGCTTTGCTTAAAAGAGACCAGACAGTCGTTGATTCTCCATTCCCATCGATGGCTATCTCATGTATCGACAAATGTGTAGGCACGGAAGTGACATGATCTCCACACCTCCGCATGCGCATACCATTCAAAAATCACTTTTACTGGAACTTGTCCAAAGGGCCCAGAGAAGGGAGGAACATCCAATGTTGAGAAGGATTTACTGGTAAGGTAAGTATTTGAATATTCAAAATATTTAGATTTTAATAAATTTCTGACTTACCTTACAATAGGTCTTATGCACATGGCTTTGACAGGATGATGGTCGTGTTGGACTCCAGAGGACCATCCAAACCAAGCAGACCACATGCTATGGGGGATCCTGGAAACTTACTCAAGGTATGATTACACAATGCCATTAAGAAAGTGGTCAAATGCAACATGTCATATTTGGGATTTCACTTTCTTAGTAAAGTACAAATTTGAGTATTGTTTTGGTTCAGTCCCATCTGGGACTCGAACCCGCACCCTCAGAGTCAGGCATCTAATCGCCAGCACAGTCATCCGCCTAGCCTGCTCTTAAGCAGTTGCTGGCAAAGACTTCCAGAAACAGCTCTCCATAATAGCTGGAACAGTGCAATTTCCTTGATGCACCATAGTAGAGGCCAACACACTGATTTCATGAGGGTTGTTAGCAGAAGGTTAAGGAAGGTCCTTGGCATCCAAGGCAGCCAGGATGGTCGAGCGCAATTGTGTTCCTGCTCACCTCACCCTTGGTGAACAGAACTTGACTTTCTGGTCCTCCAACTTGAAAACCTTAAGCATAGCAATTAGATCTGGCACTTCGGAAATCTGCTTATCGCACTTGACTGCTAATACCGTGTTCAATGCTAACAAGTAGGTCCCTATGAAGTCGCCTGGTTCTCTGAAGAAAAAGGAGAAACTCTGTAATAATTTGCAGAGATACTGCGAGCGGATCCTTTGATTCTCAGCACAAAACCTCTCTAAGACTCCAAGGAAGTCCATTTGCTAAAGGGACCTAGTCGAGACCTGGTAAGCGCGAGTTTTAACCTTAGCTACACGTGAAGAAAAGCTTTTAGGCTCCATAGCTTTCTGCAGATGACCGCACTTTGCAGATGAAATCGCAGTGTGTCTGGGTGTAGTGAAGATGACGGAGGTGGTGAGGCCACTCTGGTAACTGTACCGGGTTTCCGTCAGCGAGGTGGCGCAGGTCTTGGAACCACATTCTGGCTGGCCAACAAGGCCCAACCAAAAGCAGACATATCGTTCCTGCCTGCATGATCTCGGCTATGATTGCCTGTAATAGGGCTTGCGGCGGAAAGGCGAAAGCATCAAGCCCCTACCAAGACAGGGACATGGCATCAACTGCCCATGCCTCGGGATCTGGAATGGGAGACACGTACAGTGGAAGTTGATGATTGAAGGTCATCAGGTTGATCAGGGGACAGCCGAGATTGAACCAAAGTAGATGAAAGGCTTCTGGATGGAGCATCCACTCTGTCAGCAATGGTAAGCTGGGTCTTGACAGAGCATCTGCGAGAATTTTTCTGCATCCCAGAATGTCGAGCATTTGCCAAGATGCCGTTGTCCAGAAGGCTGACTAACAAAAACATCTGTTCTCATAACTGTTTCACCCTGGTTGTCCCTTGGTTGCAAATGATCCATATGACTGTGGAACTGTCCGATGCTATGAGAAGTCAGGGTATTCCTTGGCAGGGGTGTCCAATGAAGCGCCACCAGAATAACCGCACATAACTCCAAATTGCTTATGTGCCATCCTAGTTAAGTGTTGGACCACAGCCCTGAGGTGGTCTGATCATTGAGATGAGCACCCCATCCCTGAAGCGATGCATGGTTGTGGATGACGTCTGTCAACGAGACTTAAACGCAGACGTTTGACTGGACAGTCCACCAGTGGAGGTAAGGATAAAGATGCTGTGGCAGAAGAAATCTGACACACAGATCGCCCACTTGGATGTAGGGCAGAAGGTATTATTGTAGTGGCCATAAAATGAAGCGACCCCTGAGCGTCAAGTCCTGGGCTGAGGAGAGCAGACCTGAGAGGGACTGCTACTCTGAGAGTAAGAGGTTGGGACAGACCTTGACTTGCAAACTGCAGTCATCTATGTAGGGGCAGCTAGCAAAGAATGTTGTTCTGGTGGAAACGCACATGACTGGGGTGTAGACGTCAGCGGAGGAGGCACTACAATCGGAAATCTCTAACCAGTCCTGAGATTGTTGGTCACAAATGAGTCTTCTAATATTGTCAAACTGGGCCAGAAGACCCAGTTGTGATGGTTAACATCTTCACCATCCGGGGTACGCACTTGCCCTCACCCCAGCCAGGCGTCGAGGCAGGCTCCAGGGATCAGTTCTTCTGTCGATCCTCCAACAACCATGGCCTCTGCCGAAGGCGCTACAGATGGATTCCCTCCACAGGACATAGCTGCGCTTACCTCTACCCCTCGCTGCTGATTTGCCATGAAAGGCAGAACCTATAGGCTCAAAGGTGGACAATACCTCACTGTTCATAAGCGTGCTGACGATAGACCTCAGGGATCTTCTCACTGAATAGAAAACATGATGTGAAAGGAGCTCTCAGTAGCTGCCACTTAAACTCTTCCTGCCAAGAACAGGAGTCCAGAAAGCCTACGCAGTGCACACTTGTCATGGCTAATGCAGCACATAGATGAGCCAAAAGATTATGGAGGACCTTCCCTTGCCACTGGAAGAGGGTAGACAGGTGGTCAATCCTAGACAAGTTGTCGTCCCACACAGCTGCGGAGGTAGCTGACGCTAACGCTGAAATTGACTTCAGCATTCTTTTCAACTCAGTATCAATGGCAAGCATCTTAGTACTCAATAGGACGACTGGGGCAAACTTGACAAATGCTTTAAAGACTCGTCATGACTCATCATAACTCCTTATTATAATCGGGAGAAATATCCAAACGCTGAGTAGACACAGTTGGAGTTGAATGTTGAGGCACAGACGGTGGCTGAGTATCCTTCACAGCACTGTAAAAAGTATCCTGGGAACAAAAGCGACAATGGCGAGGTGAATGTCAAGGCAATCTGAAAAAAAAACCTGCAGGAAGACTACTAGCAAACCAAAAAAACACATCCAAACTCAAGCACACTAGAAGTAAAAGAGATCTTTGAATGGTCCATGAAGTAAACTTAAACATTAAAAAAAAAATTTACAAAGCGTAACTCGGTGGTCCCCGTTGATTCATTTAGTGTCAATGCCATGTGAATGAGACAAACAGGCAAAGTCAGAATGGTCAGTATCTTTTGAAAGAATGGTCTCTACATGTTCTTCATGCCATTAGCACAGGGAATTTGTAACTCTCCTTGTGAAAAGTAAACATGTGCAACAGCAAATTTAACAAAAACGACTTGGTCACTGAATGCATTCTTTAGACCAATCATGTTTCGATAAAAGGGTTGGCCAATCTGTGGACGTTACGGTTTGATCTTGAAATATACATACAGACAATGTCTGCTACCACAATTGAAAACTATTTTCAAAATATCACCCATAGTCAATGACTTGGTACAATATATACCCGTGGAAAATGGATTGGCCAACAGGGCAGGCTTTTCAATAAAGTTGTAAGCCAGCCATGTATCTAGCAAGCATACACTGGTAAGACCTATGGTAAGGTAAGTTAAAAATTTACATTTTCACACCAGACCCAAAGGCTGTGTAGCAGCAGTGTGCTGATGTGTGGGTATTTACTCAGGTGAATACAGCAGTAATAAAGTAAAGGAGTTTATTTCCTTTCCAAAAGCCAAATGCCACTGAAGCACAAAGCATAGTGAGCAAACACGAGGTTAGGTAACTCCTTGCACCCAATTTAAGTTCTCTGTTATCCCCAAACGTCTTTGTAGATTTCTCACTCATTTTCTGGATAAAGTGTATTGCCACACATCTTGGGAAGTTTCTAAATATCATAACTGAAAATGAGTGAGTGAGTTTAGTTTTACGCTGCACTCGGTAATATTCAAGCTATCTGGCGGTGGTCTGTAAATAATCAAGTCTGGACCAGACAATCCAGAGGTCAACAACAATCTGCGCAATTGGAACTAATGACGTGTCAAAGTCACCGAACCAGATCACCCGATCCTGTTAGTCGTCTCTTACGAAAAGCATAGTCACCTTTTATGGCAAGCATGGGTTGCTGAAGGCTTATTCTACCCCAGGACCTTCATGGGTCAACTGAAAATGATGAGACAGAATATACTATCAACATTATTTTCTACAGTGATACGTACTGCTTTCAAATCAACTGACAGGAAGTTTATTACTATTTCAAAACTTCTGACCACCCAGAACCAAGCAATTTCCTAGCATAATCACATAGAACAAGGCATCTTAAATGTTTGAGACACTAAAAAATATCAGCATTTCCACTCACCTTTAGCATGCGTCACTTTCAAAGTTTGCCGACCACTAACTGAAACGAAAAAGGCGTCTTTGTTGTTCCTGACCTTCCCAAGGCCATACACCTCAACCTTCACCCCCTTGTTCCCGAACAACATGAAGATGTGAGTGCCGGGCTTGTCCAGCCACAAGATCTTGGTTAGACAATTATCATCATACACTGCCACACAGATGGTAGCCAACTCAAGCTTGTCTTGTTTCCATGTCACTAGCAGGGACTGTAGGGAGGCCTTCATCTGTTTCAGCTGAGTTGTGATGGTCTGACTGACGCCATTGGAGCTGGTGGGCCTCTTGTAGGGCTCTTCCAGCCTTTGCTGAAACACATACAATGGGAACAACTGATAATGTCTTAAATTCATAAATACCATGTAAAAAGGTAGAGGACACTGGACTTACAAGACTGATAAAATGCAAATGAAGCCAAGAAGGAAACAGATGAAGAAAAATGAAGGAAAAGCATGACAGTTTATTCCATTTCTTTGGAAATGTTTCATCTGTATGGATGTATATTACGTTTTCTCATATATATTGGCTTTGGCTTGTGGTATGCTTGCAAAATGAAATATCCCATACTTTTTTAATGGTGCATACAAATCAACAAAAATTGAGCCAAGAACATTCTTAAGCAGAGGCAATCTAGACTTTGCGCAATAGCTTGACTACAATTTCTTATATTCTGGACAAAACAACTGGAATGGATCTGCTGAAGGTTTGGTTTGGTTGTCTAATGCAGGATTCAGCAATATTCCAGCTAAATAACCACGGTCTGTAAATAATTAAGTCTTGACCTGCATGATCATCATTATACACAGTTGGGATATAACAACATGTCAACCGAGTCAGTGAGTCAGACCATCCAATGCAGTTAGTCACCTTTCATGACAAACATGGGTTGAACAACGGATCTATGGATATACAACTTCATGATCATTAATATGAGCAATGTTTCAGTGTAGCTACTAATACCAATATCAAGAATTGGTTGATTAATTCTAACCCTGATCTTTACAGGTCGCACCTGTTTTAAGTGAGTGAGTGAGTGATTAGAAGTTTACACCGCACTCGGCAATCTTCCAGCTATATGGCAGTGGTCTGTAAATAATCGAATCTGGATCAGACAATCCAGTGATCAACAACATGAGGATCGATCTGCACAATTGAAACCAATGACGTGTCAACCAAGTCAGCAAGTCTAACCACCCGACCCGGTTAGTCGCCTCTTATGACAAGCATAGTTGCCTTTTATGGCAGGCATGGGTTGCTGAAGGATCCGTCCGTTTTAAGACTGATCATGAGTCAACCAAGTCATTACTGTTAGTCACATTTTACGACAAGCATGGCTTTCTGAAGACCAATTGTATCGCTAGTCTTTACAAATTACAGGTCACATCTGTTGTAAGACTGATCATTGCTTGTGTGCAAAACTGTAAATTATGAAATTAATGTGTCACAAATTTAATGCAATTGCAAGGATCTAAAATGCATTACGACATTAATGAGAGCTCATGAATCTGTGTTCATAAAATGTGCCACCCTGAATTTTTTATGCATATTTTCTTTTCACACCTGTTATTTACCAAATATCCTGAACTGAGCTTGTAAAACCATAAGTGGAAAAGATATGATATTTTAATCATGCTGCCATGTTTGATCATCTGACTGTTTGTTAGTCAGTTTGACTGACTTGTCTTATAACATTTATAAAAGCAATCTGATTTCAAAGGCGAGCAAAATGATCCTGAATGGTTGGAATGTTGTGCTTGAGTGACTTAATAAACGACCAGAGATTGTAACTAGAAATAATAAAATGTGACTTGAGATACCTGTAACGAAGAAGGGAAATGGTATTGAATACTGTGTAGTACCAAACTTCCACTATTGTTACATAATTTGCCAATGAATATGTTCAATGGATATCAGTCTTTTATAGAGATCTCAAAAATAGACATTGTCAGACTGAAATGCACATTTGTCTCATTAATTTCATGATTTACTATATTTAGATACCAACCGTTTTCTTTTCGTGCCTGCGACGCATTGGCCCCTGAGGTCTTGGCGGCAAGAGAGGAACTGGATACTGCACTGAAACGGGACGTTGAACTGGAGGTGGATGAGGAACCAGGAACTGTTGCTGGGGAACTATTCCTTTAGGATACAGTTGATCAGATACAGATAGATCACACCAGGATGCGGACCAATCTTCTGCAAACTGGATATTGCACGGGGGAACAGTCCGTTCCAAGCCCTCAAAATACGCCAGTGGGTCAGTGTTCCATGTCAAGGACACGTCCTCAGTAAAGTCCCAGTTGCTTTGTGGTGTCACTTGTCTAAAACCGTTCCAATACTGCAGGTGCAAATGAAGAACATGACAAAGGAACAAGGTTTAGGAAAGGCAGTGGCCATGGGCCATTTTGCACATCAAAATAAAATGTGACCCATTCAAATTTTGAAGTTTACTTTTGATAAAAGGGCAGTGGCCCATTCTAAATTCAGAAAATGGCTAATAATCCTGAAAATGGCCCAACGTCAAAGTTCGCTGACCCAATCCCTGGAGGAAAATTGAAAGCTGAAAGAAATTAGTTAATAATCCTGTTTGTGGCAAAGTGAAAAGAACCTGACTGTGCCAAGCCATAGTTGTGTCAGTGCACACAGGTCATGGCATCAGAAGGCTTCAAATTCATATTTATGAAACAAGCTGCTTTGCATTTTATTGACAACAAGAAGAGACAGGCATCAATATCCCCACCTCCAATTTCAGTCTAAGTCACACATGTTGCCATGGAAACATGAAAAGTATTTTTATTTATTAAGAATACCCAAACTACCAAAGACACTAATACATCACTAAATCTATCTATGTGCCGAGTTTGGTGAAGAAATATTGAATGGTTTTGAAGTTCTGCTCTTGAAAAGACAAATGTGCACGGACGGACGGACGGACGGACAGGGTGCATTTTATACCTTACTGCATATTATGTGAAACTAAATAGCTTGCAGATTTATTAAAAACTTGAAAACAAAAACATTCAGATTACTGAATTATTACAAAAACAATAGACTTTGTATTCAACATTACAAAAATATTTGTTATGATCAAACCTGATCATACAAAAGTGTTACAGACAAAAATATATGATTTGTGCATGGAATTGTCTGGCAGTCTGAACATTATTTTCTTAAACCTTATGCTTCATACTCAGGTATCTGAACAGGAGGAAACCATGAACAATTATTGTGATTGAGCTTAATCATCCTCTTGAAATAATGGTAGTCAATAAAACATTGTAAAGGTTTAACATATTTCCCGCTTGTTTACACAATGTCATTTAGAAAGTGGTTAAATGTAACACATTATATTTGGTATTTCACTTTCTTAGTCAAGTTCTAGTACTTTGTTGGGCTGAGTCCCATCCAGGATTTGAATCCAAACTCCGAGTCAGTTACCCAATTGCTAGGACATACTGTCAAGAAAGTGTAATCCCAAATATGACATATGTTACATATTTCCCCATTATCCTGACAACTAGTTCTCATTAGGAGTGCAACACCACATGAAACATATGATGGATTCTAATCAGTTGCTCCACAGTAGTACCGTAACAATAGAAATGTGAAATGCCAACAGTAACGTCAGTGACATGAATAACACTAGTACTCAACACTATCAGCAGTTACAATGATTTAGGAATTTCTAGTTCAGATTAGATATAATTTCTTTTGGTTTGTGCAAAAACAGGACAGAAAATAAAGACTTTGACATTGTCAGCAATAAATTGTTCATTTCAATTACATTGTTTTAATAAAATGTATAATACATTATCAAGCTGGTTTAGTAACTATCAAAAATACCACCGCAAGAGTTTACAATTGAAATATGATCACAACATACAAAATAGCCCCAATTGTCACCTTCTATACAAATGTTGAGATTGCAATGAAAGCATAGGCCAGTCATATCTTCAAAGTCAGTTTACATCTTGCTCGTACCTCACTAGGCACACAAGTGCATTACAAGAATTATCCCGTACTCACCCTTCCTGAACGCCAGGAGTTATCTCCCATGTGAGCGTGTCCCCTATTGTGTGTGTACATTGGATATGGCTGTCTAAACCTGTGGCGAAAGAGCCACGGTGGCGCTTGTCTGGGAGAAGCTGCAAACCTCTTCATGGCATTGTGGTGAACCATGTTGAACTGGTTGGTGATGTAGGCCATGGCGGAGATGTTGCACCAGTTTGAGGGAGAATCGTGAAGGGTCCTGAAAGTACACATTAAAGTCACAATAGCCACCATCAGTGAGTAGTACAGTTTTATGCCCCTCTTAGCTACAGTCCAGCAATATCATAGTGACAGACACCAGAAATGTTCTACACACAGTGTACTCATGTGGGAATCGAACCTGTGTCTTCGGCGTCACGAGTGAATGCATTAACCACAAAGATATCCCATCTACTCTCATCAGGGAAAAAGTTGGTGACAAAGGACTACCATCACTCGTCTGCTAAGAGTAAATTTGCAGTTAAAGATGCGCAAGTTTGGTTTTCCGCCACTTTTAGCAATATTCCAGAAAAATATCAATGTTTAGTTATACTCTGCTCTCAGCAATATTCCAGCTATGTGGAAGCAGTCTGTGTAATGGGATCTGGACCAGACAATCCAGTGATCAATAGCATGAGCATTGATCTGCACAAATGGGAACCACTGACACATGTCACCCATGTCAGTGACCCTGACCAACCGAGGTTAGTCGCCTCCTACGACAGTCATAGTTGCCTTTTTGTGCCAAGCAGGGGCTGCTGAAGACCTGTCCTACCCTGGATCTTCAGAGGTCCGAGATGTGATTAAGACAGGTTCAATACTCAGGCATTTAAACATTAATGCTGATGGCATGTTGTTTTATGGTAATGGTCCACATTATCAGCTTCTACCTTGCACATCCTCTTAGAAAATATAACCTAAACAGGAAGTGAGGTAAAGCCAGTATACGTCTTTATATATGTATTCAGTATGCTCTGTAAATGGAATATGTTAAATCTGTTCAGTGACAGTGTGAGTGAGTATGTGATTCAATTGGGTTTGTTATTGTTTTAAACAATATTCCAGTTATTTTATGGCATGTCAGCTAATGGGGGAGAAAAGCATATCTAAATCCAGCCTTTTAAGACAATTTAATAATTTTGATAGAAAGAAACAGGTACTTTTAAATTGAAAAGGAGCCCCTGTGAGAAGCTAGAACCTGAGGAAATTGACTTGTTTCATGCAGAGTTTCAAGCATTGCAGAAACGGCTGTGCTGCAGGGTTCAGACAATCATGGTTCAGGTACAGAGTGAGAGACTAATCTAAATCTAAACCACTTTTGTGAAAACCATGCTTACAGTGTTGACAAACACAAAAACAATTTATGAAAAAAAACAGAATTCAAAACAAAATGTCTCCACGATTTGACAGCTTACTGCACCTCTTGAAAGTGTCACCATTCAAAAGTTATCCTACAAAAATAAATACGGTCTAGAACCCTTATAATCACCTAGGTGTTTTAAAGTTTAGTAACACTATAAACAATAACTCATGCAGATCTACACCACACGTACCCGTATACGTACCCGTGTTAAAGGCAGCACTCTGCTGGTGCACTGGACATCGCCATGAACCTCTGATCTTGTCCTCGAGTTTGTTGTGCACGGAATGCACGTGCGTGTGACAGCGCCACCTGAGTTGGCTAAAACAGAGTTGCCTATCTTGGTTCATTAAAACAAGGTGGACGAAACTGAATTATTGTCAACGAGATTGTGACATTCATATCGCCATGTATCGTCTATAAAAATAGTTTTACGTAATCTTTAGCCTAAACAAGCAGTGGCCAGAGGGCAAAAAATACAGCGAGTGAGTTTGGGGATTCTTCAAAGGCATTTAGAGGTTGATGTGGTAATACAAGACAAATCTTATGGATAAGAACTTCTTGATATATTTTTCGCAACATCTCTGGGCTAGTTCTTGCCTCGTCGTGTGATGGATGAAGGGGCAAGAACTAGCCCAGAAACTTTGCGAAAAATAAATCTCAAAGTTGTTATCCGTAAGATTTGCCTTGCATGAGCGAATTTTGTTTCACGCAGCTTTCGACAATATTTCACCAATATCACAGGGGGTACACCGGAAATGCCGTAACCTCTGGGTACCTTCTGCGCCCACCATAATAAACGATTGTGTGCATGTTATTTTTTATTGGCACTATTTCTTATTGGTAGCCTAGTGGTTAAAGCCTACAATGTATGAAGCCTATCTCTGGTGTCGTCCGCCGTGATATTGCTGGATGATTGCTAACATGGGCGAAAAGCCTTATTCACTCACTCACTTTGAACAGGACATGTCTAGTATGGTTTACCTTCATTGATACAAGCACTTTCCATGCTCAGGCATAATGATTGATGCCGCATAAAATATAACTGACATCGTATCTGATATTATGATATCATAATACTTGCTGCTCTACTCTGGGGATGATGTAAATTTGTCGTGAAGCATTTGAACCGTTTGAGCAGTGAGTGTAAAGACGTGAAACCTATAGAAGCAGCAGTAAAATATCTCTATCTGCTCGGCGTACAGTACTGAGTGTTTTGTTTCAAACGCCACGGTCATAGTGTCTTACATGTATTTCAAACTCATAAAAATTATTTGGAATGAAATATTTGTTTACGGATGAGTGTCATTCTCAGGATTAATTTTGAGTAATAAAGCTGAATGTATTTTTACGGGAATTTTATCTTCATGTTAAGTCAACGGGGAATTTTCGTAGTCATGATTCACGACCTTCTACTGATTCAAAATTGACCGGCATCGCTGTTTCTCGACCATAAACTGGAAACGAAATGTCACCCGTATATTTATGTATACTCATTGTGTGTATCCCTTCAAAGTGAACTCTGTTTTGTACTATCACTGGATCGTCTGGTGCAGACTCAGCTATTTACAGGTCGCCTGTGAACAAACGTACACGAGTATTACGTTTGCTTGTCTCACCGATACCGTCTCACCGTTTGCTCGTCTCACCGATACCGTCTCACCGTTTGCTCGTCTCACCGATACCGTCTCACCGTTTGCTCGTCTCACCGATACCGTCTCACCGTTTGCTCGTCTCACCGATACCGTCTCACCGTTTGCTCGTCTCACCGATACCGTCTCACCGTTTGCTCGTCTCACCGATATCCCATGATCATCTTCCAAGCTGATGAGGTGTAAGGAGCCCCTTACTCCCTGGAGTCCCCTGTCGTCATATTGCTGGACTGTTCACTCACTCGTTCACGTATTCAAAATGCAATTATTGGACACAAAATAATCAAATTCTTCAATGATTATGTTGAATGTTCAGGTGCTTGTTATAATAATACTGACTTTTACAAATACGCAAGCAATAAGCAGGGGCTAGAGTTTCAAAGCTCCCTTACCGTTAAGATAGTCGTAAGTCTATGTTAATGTATGGTGCGACCATTGTAGCGCTAAGAGAGCTTCAAAAATATATACCCCGTTTGCCTTGGTGTGTACGATTCGCTACGTGAATGTGGAAAGTCAATATCTGCATGTCAATAGGTAAGAAATGGCAGCAATATGCCCAAGCAACTTCTGTAAGCGGCTTTAGCCATTACAATCACCCCCTCCACATCCTCTGCACCAGTGTCTTACGTTATTATTTATTTCTTATATGTGGTGGCTTCAGGGTAAGAATTCACGCATGTACCTAGAGTTTGTTCTTCAGTGAGGATTCCAGTTCAAGACATATCCCAGTAGCTTAAGCTTGCTCTCGGGCGTAGGTTCCAACTCAGGACAGATACTGGTATCTTACGCGATGATTCCTGCTCAGGACAGATCCCAGTACCTTACTGCCTGTGCTTCGGTGTCGATTCTAGGTAAAGACAGATCCCAGTGCCATATGTTTGCCTTTCAGCGGAGTTTCCAGCTCAGGACGGATACGAACATCTTATGCTTGTCCTTCGGCGGGGATTCCTGCTCAGGACAGATCCCAGTATACCGTATATGCTTGTACTTGGGTGGCGATTAGTTTATGCTTGTGTTCTGGCAGGGATCGCAGGTCAGGACAGCTCCCAATACCTCAGGCTTGTCCATCGGGGGGATTCCAGGTCAGGACAGATACCTAATGCTTGACATTCGGTAAGGATTGCGAGTCAGGACAGATGCTAATATCTTATGCTTGTCCATCGGCCAGTTAGAAAAGACTAGATCCCAGGTGACCGATAATGCTTGCCTCTCAGGGGTCCTCTCCCATGAGCAAAGAAAGCGGGTGTGTGAAGATTCTGACTTTGGGCAACCTACTCAACAGGGTGGATTGTTGCCTCGCCTTTCCTTAGTGTTACTATTTACATTATACCGCTGTGAAAAAGCTGGGCTGTGACAGCAGAATGTGGAACCGAGGATCCTACACTGAGGGTAATGTATCGAGGTCTCCTCCCGGATATGAAGAATACAGACCCAATAAATACGGTACTGAATAACACAACTGTTATGCATCACCAACACGTGGTCTAGTTTAATTAGTTATTTGCACTAGTTAACCCCGTCTCCTAATGTACATCTAAACCGTGTGAAGAATCGACCCGTTTTAGGCATGACGAGTGAACGCTGTCATCGAATAGCTTTTCCTAGAGTTTGTTTCGGATCCGGATTCAACCCCGCAGAAGGCAACACGTGAAGACGCGATGGTATAAAACACCATTCAATGCGCAGCTGTCAGTTACAAAGAATTTTGCCCTTGACACCAAACGTATATAATGTTCGATACAAGGTGGAGCGTGACGGGTTATAAATTTGCCATATGTGGGTCATGAAGTACTGGGTACTTGGACAGCATGTGTCAGCAATGACAATGTACATAGATACCCCGAATACCCTTATGCGAGGCATTGACACGGCGCCATAACACAACTCCGTCCTTGTGAAACGTGGAAGACATGGAGTGAGTGAGAATGATTTTACGCGTGGTTTTATATGTGTATATTTCAAAAGGGTAAACGTGGGCCATCAGCCTGTGGTATATACATATAACTGATCCACAGAGTTGCGATATGTACTCGCATATAGTACAAACATTGTAACCCGTTTCATAATTGCAACATTAGTATTGGACAATAAGAGTTTTAATTTATGAATTGCGCGGTGAGTTCATGGTCTCACAACCGGATATAGACAAACAGCAATGTGTGGACACGGTCTTGCAGACGGATATAAGCCAGCAGTCATGTAAGGAGATGGTCTTACACCCGGATATAAGACAACAGTAATGTGAGGTCATGGTCTTACACCCGGATATAACCCAACAGTCGTGTGGCGACATAGCCTTACCCCTGGATATGACCCAGAAGTAATGCGAGGTCATGGTCTTACTCCCGGATATAACCCAACAGTCATGTGAAGACATGGCCTTACCCCTGGATATAACCCAAAAGTAATGTGAGGACATGGTCTTACTCCCGGACGTAAGTCAGCTCTCGTGTCACCGTATGGTAATACACATAGATATAAACCGACGACCGTGTGAGAACATAGTCTTACAGCTGGACACAAGCCGACAGCCATACTGAAACATGGCGCTGCACCCTGATATAAGCCAAAACCCACGAGAAGACTTGACAAGTCACACAGATATGAGTCTACAATGCTCTTCATGTTACGCACAATGGAAGTTTCTCTACATATAATGATTGTTTATTGATGTCACTAGAGCCTGGCTCCTAACAGTCATTGTAAAGGAGTCACGTCGGTCATAACGCTAGGGTTTCTTTGTGGGACGGGATCGAGAGGCTCTTTACAGAACTCATATACATCCCTAATATTAAGAATGTAACATAATGAGGGGCCCCATTCCTGAATAAAATATAAGCATATTTAAAAGAAGGTGGTTTATTAACTTTATTAACAAAAGACATGAAAGAGAGGGTGCGCATTGACCTTATTTTCTACTACAGGTAGAGTTACCTAGTTATCAGGTAACAAGCAAAATGCGAGGGGCACGAGACGAGGGCGTGCGAACTGCCTCCAGGCACGAGCCAGAGACCCCCTCATCACCTGTGACGTGAGAGAGAGTTAATGAGGCTGTGGGAGCGTAGCGAGGGGGACAGGTGTGCAGGTGCGGCGACAGGTCGGACCTTTCATGCCGAGCTATGCCAATAGTCAGTGGGTCGTGGTGTATTATTTGGCTTAAGTGAATCCTAATGGAGAAATGGCTACTTAAGACCACAGTCTTAGCAATGTACAAGCTTTAACCAAGGCAGTACGGCGCATGTGGCATCAGCGTTGTCTGACACGTTTGTTGGCGTAGGCTGAAGGCAACGCTTGAATGCTTGATTATTGCGATCTATTATCAAAGGACGCCGACACGATATTTCTGGATTAGTGCTAAAATAGACCTAAATCCTAACCCATTTCGCTAACTCTAAGCAGGCGGTGGGGTAGCTTACCGGTTGGTGTGTTCGTTCGTCACGTCGAAGACCCGGGGTCGATTCCTCACATGGAAGCAATGTGAGAAGCCCAATTCTGATGTCCACGCCTTGATATTGCTGGAAGCGGCGTAAAACTGATCTCATTCACTCACTCTAAACGAAGAGAGAGTCATTTAGGCTTAAGGCCGCTTCAGATAGTACATGGAGTCTACTTTATTTCATCGAGCTGTCATAATGGGGAATGAAGTCGGAAGTGATACAGGCCTCGGACGTATAATACGAGTCACTGGTTGATACTGGCAATCCAAAAATACAGACCCGTGCAAAAGGTATTCGTCACTTGTAATTTCCATAGACTTACATGTTATTTCAGTGTATCATGAATAATTTTCATGAAGTGAGTTTAGAATAGATCTTTGTAAAATCTACAACATGTACACATGTTGATTAAATTATCGCCTTTCGAAAAATAGGCAACGGAAAATTAAACAGAAATTATGTGATTGTAGGTAACATGATTCGCAACAAATGTGTAAAATTTGACTTGGATCTTTCGAAAATCAAATTCGTGAAAATTATTTATGCGACACTAAATTAACATGTAAGTCTATGGAAGTCACGTCAAATGTCCGAATATTTTTTGCATGGATCAGTAGATACCTTAGATTCGAACCAACAATTCTAAGTTTCTATTAAATGTGCCCAAGATACGCAACTCTGCACCGTGAATTTGTTCCTTAGAAGTCCTCCAAAATGTAGTTTAGCGGGACATTCCTTTGGCAAATCTAAGCAAATCGTCACTACATCCAGTAAAATCCAGCTGTATTATAAGGGAGTAAACGCGTGCTACAATGAAAGCGGATTTGGGACAGAACACCTATGCACTTTGAACATTCATTTCATGTTCGTCGTCATCTAAACCAGGTACAAACATCCCATCGTGACAATACCCGATTGTCTCCCCTGTACAACAGTATACCCGTTAATAACGCCAGGTGGATTAACCCTGTCAAAAAGAGGTCATGGTTAGACATTCAAACGTCGAGCTTGCGTGTTAAAGACAGTCGCTAATTGTTTCTACTTGTTAGGATGACACGCAATGAAAACGCAAGCGCGAGCACGCGTCCTGCTAAAACACGTGGTGTATGTAGAAGTGTACGTGACAACACCTGCTTTGGGCCTTTTCCATAAAAGATAGGAAAACGGTTAATTTAAAGACAGTTCATTGGTATATTTGTTTACACGCTATTAGACCTCCAATAAGGTAAGTGCCAGACGTCGGCGTGTTTACATATAACCAGGGAACCTTCCAAGTTTTCAAGTCTTTTGTTAGTTAACACCCCTTAAGGCAATATTCCAGAATTATGAAGGCGGTTTGTACCAAGTTCAAACAGTTTACACAGCGTTTAGCACTATTCCAGCAATACCACGAGGGACACCAGAAATGTGGGGATTCGACCACGAGTCTTTGACGAGCGAATGCTTTAACCACTAGGCTACCCCCGTCGGCCAAACGAGGGTTTGAAAATATCCTTGTCTGAAGCGGATAAACAAGTGATTGACAACATGAGCATTGATGTAGTGTAAATGGGATCTGCTGACATGCATAAACCCATTGAGTCCTCTAGCTGTTACGACATGCACTGTCGTCAGTTATCGAAGGTCAGTTCTAGTCTGGGATTTAAACGTTGAGGAACACTACACGACTGTGGAGCGATGTGAATGTTTTATTTAGGCCTAATAGCGGTGTGTCTTCACGTACTCAACACATGGGTCGTATATATTAAGGCCTACTACAGTGTGAAGTGTCTTCCGCTGGCACTGTCTTCATAAGTCTCCAAGTAGCACTGCTGTCAACGGTGTTGGTTCTAACGCTCAAGTACCACACACACTGGCAACCCTTGAAGATCCGTACTAACGCTCAAGTACCACACACACTGGCAACCCGTGAAGATCCGTTCTAACGCTCAAGTACCACACACACTGGCAACCCGAGAAGATCCATGTGAGATGCTGTTTTTCAGCCAAATTCTGACTACTTTGCTCCCACAATTTTCTGTACTACAACTACAACAGCTACCGTTTTCAAACTTGCCATACTTTGTCTCTAGGCACCTCCCTAAGCAAAGGACATCGTCAAATGCGACAATGTGGATTTGATGGCCGCCATATTGGATGCTACGTCAGGGCAAAACTTGTCTACAAAAACGTACACAGGCTTCTCTGTGAATGTTTTTTTGCAAGCCAAACGTAGCAGATACAACACTTGAAATACACGTTCTGAAGTTGCTTTTTCCTGGTGAACAATTTTTGTTCTTAGTCATATATCAAAAGTCACAATGTATGAAGCCCATTCCTGGTGTCCCATGCCGTGATGTTGCTGGAATATTGCTAAAAGTGGTGCAAAGCCCAACTCGCTCGCTCACTCACGTATTGGTTTATTGAACTCACGTTGTGCCTGGGTGACCACTTTACAGCGAAATTAGCACAGGGTTTATTCCTACAGACTTGATAAATGTTTCTAGTGGATAGGACAAGAGTATATTTAATACGTATTAAGCTGGTCTGTGGCCTTGTGATGTCTTGGATCTACTGCATATGAGCGCACCTGATGATTAAATTCATGTGTTTTCTCGTGTTGCGTCAACCTACTTTCACTGAGGGTTAGGATAAAATATGATTTTTGCATCGTTTGATGTTTTAATCAATTTATCTCACCTGTTAGATCAAAGGACCCGGCAAGTAGACACGCGTGACAGGTAGACATAATGGCATGCAACGTTGTGTGTCACGTGTGTTATGTTATGTACAAAGTTTAAGCATACATGTGACTCAGACATGCGGGAAATTTTAATGTATGGTATAACAAGGAAGTTTATTAAATATTTGTTTTGGTTGTTCGTTTTTTCTCCACACACATGCAAGTACGTATGATCAGACATATGACCAACGTTCAAATGAGTGAGCGAGTGAGTTTAGTTTCACGCCGCATTCAGCAATATTCCAGCTAAATAGCGAAATAATAGTGTAATAATCGAATCTGAACCAGATAATCCAGTGATCAACAGCATGAGCCCCGATCAACGCAACTGGGAAACGATGACACATGCCAACCAAGTCAGAGCAGCTGACCACCCGATTCCGTTAGTCGCCTTTAATGACAAGCGTGATTTACTGAAGATCAGTTCTGACCCAGATCTTCTCGGGTCTCACGTAAGTAAAATTATCTATCATACATGTACAAATCTAATGACCCATTTCTTTGTTTCATACACACGATGAACAAGATGCACAAGATGTCAAATGTCCGCAGATTAGTAACCTACAGATAGCTAGAAACAAAACCTTGGAGAGCAGAGTTTCGACCCCAATATCAACGGACGCAACTCTACGAACCCAGTTGTGGCGCCTTTGACCACAAGGCTACCAAGTTCCACTGAGGAGAAATTCGAGAACAACAATCAGAGCAAACCATTTCTAACAGGAAGTGTTGGAAAGCGTCCATGTTCTCTGGAAGCGTCTCAGTCTTATGTTCACCTCATAGCGGACTGGCGAATGTTTTGTGTCATCCTGTCCCCAGTTCACACCCCAATACAATGAATCAGTATCGGCTGCCTGTGTTGGAGAGTAATTGCGGCGACTAGGTAATCAATCTGGGTTTCTGTATTGAAATAAGAATCTGCCATTTGCAATGCCAACAACAAACGAATGCAATTATGTTTTAAAAGTGAGTGAGTGCGTTTAGTTTTACTCCGCACTCAATAGTATTCCAGCCATATGGCGGCGGTCTGTAAATAATCAAGTCTGGACCAGACAATCCAGTGATCAACAGCATGAGCATAGTTCTGAGCACCGATGACATGTGTCAACCAAGTCAGCGAACCTGACCACCCGATCCCTTTAGTCGCCTCTTACGACAAGCATAGTCGCCTTTTATGGCAAGCATGGGTTGCTGAAGACCTATTCTACCCTGGGACCTTCACCAGTCTGTTTTAAAAGTATGATTAGCAACAAAAACAGTCCAAAACAACTGTATACAAAAGTGTATAATAAGAATTGCTTCCTTGTGTTTCTATGTAGTTGTACACAAACAATTCAGTTAAGAGACTATTGCTCTGCCGCTCTGGGTTACTGTTACCTGTTACCTATGTAGCGGTATTTATTACCCGGGGGTGAACATACAGGGGTTCATATTTTTCGCTCTGACTCGGGAAATACCAACATTTAGGCATTCGTGTCGTAAACATGGTATGTCATGGGCTCTCATAAAATATCCTCTATTTATTTTACTCAATTTGACGACTTCGTTAATAAACGAAATGTCATATTCGTGTCCATATCACACTATGTTTACGACACTCGTGCCGAAATATCGGTATATTACTTGCTCTTGCTCGGGAAATACCAACATTTAGCCACTCGCGTGGTAATCATGGTATGACATGGTCACTCATATGATATCCTCTATGACGACACTCGAGCGTAAATATCAGTATATCCCTCGCTCGGGAAATACCAACATTTAGGCACTCATGTCGTAAACAAATATAAACATATACATTACATCAGCCATGTGACAGGAGGTAACAGGTATATGTCTCGTGGGCTCGTGTATGTATGGCTAGGCATGGAGCCTATTAACTCTGTAACACGGAACAATAGTTGCGAATTATGACGTGTCAAAGATTTGATTGATGACCATTTGTTAGAGTTTTAACGAAAGGTATAAAGTCGATTCTACCTGCCTCGTGTCTTGTTAGTTTAGGTCACCAAAACGGGGGATGTTTAGAGTCTATAAAGGTTAAACAGAGGACTGCATGTTTATAGTCTAAATCAGTAAAACAGGAAACTGTGTGCAGCCTTGATCAGTCAAATCGGGGACCAGACACAGACGATAATTAAGGGACCGCGTCTAGGCCTATACAACAATGTGGTACTGTATAGCTGGAATCCTTGGATTGTGTACAGTTGACCACGTTCAGTCGATGTGTGCCTTACACAAATATGTTCCCGAGTACAGTCTAGACCTCTATGTAAAAGTGTCCCTGCGTCAGGTGTCATGATATAGAAGTGTCTTGGTGTCAGGTGTCATGTTATAGAAGTGTCCGGGCGTCAGATGTCATGGTGTAGAGGTGTCCGTGTGTCAGATGTCATGATGTAGAGGTGTCCATGTGTCAGATGTCACGATGTAAAGGTGCACGGGCGTTAGTTGGCATGATATAGAGGTGTCCGTGTGTCAGATGTGTTTGTGTAGAGGTGTCCGTGTGTCAGATGTCATCATGTAGAGGTTAGGGGCGTCAGATGCAATGGTGTAGAGGTGTGTCCGTGTGTCAGATGTCATGGTGTAGAGGTGTCCGTGTGTCAGATGTAATGGTGTAAAGGTGTCCGTGTATCAGATGGCATGATGTAGAGGTGTCCATGTGTCAGATGTCATGGTGTAGAGATGTCCGTGTGTCAGATGTCACGAGGTAGAGGTGTCCGTGTGTCAGAGGTAATGATGTAAAGGTGTCCGTGTGTCAGATGCCATGGTGTAGAGATGTCCGTGTGTCAGATGTCATGGTGTAGAGATGTCCGTGTGTCAGATGTCACCAGGTAGAGGTGTCCATGTGTCAGATGTCTCGATGTAGAGGTGTCCGTGTGTCAAATGTAATGGTGTAAAGGTGTCCGTGTGTCAGATGCCATGGTGTAGAGGTGTCCGTGTGTCAGATGTCATGATGTAGAGGTGTCCATGTGTTAGATGTCACGATGTAAAGGTGCACGGGCGTTAGTTGGCATGATATAGGGGTGTCTGTGTGTCAGATGTCACGATGTAAAGGTGGCCGTGTGTCAGAGGTAATGGTGTAAAGTTGTCCGTGTGTCAGATGTCATGATGTAGAGGTGTCCATGTGTCAGATGTCATCATGTAGAGGTGTCCATGTGTTAGATGTCACGATGTAAAGGTGCACGGGCGTTAGTTGGCATGATATAGGGGTATCTGTGTGTCAGATGTCACGATGTAAAGGTGTCCGTGTGTCAGAGGTAATGGTGTAAAGTTGTCCGTGTGTCAGATGTCATGATGTAGAGGTGTCCATGTGTTAGATGTCACGATGTAGAGGTGCACGGGCGTTAGTTGGCATGATATAGAGGTGTCCGTGTGTCAAATGTCATGGTGTAGAGGTGTCCGTGTGTCAGATGTGTTTGTGTAGAGGTGTCCGTGTGTCAGATGTCATCATGTAAAGGTGCGCGGACGTTAGTTACTATGATATATATAGAGGTGTTTGCTCGCACGGTGTAGAGCTGTCCGTGCGTCAGATATCGTTGTATAGGAGTGTCTTGGAGTCAGGTGTCCTGATGTAGAGGTGTCCGTGCGTCAGATATCGTTGTATAGGAGTGTCTTGGAGTCAGGTGTCCTGATGTAGAGGTGTCCGTGCGTCAGATATCGTTGTATAGGAGTGTCTTGGAGTCAGGTGTCCTTATGTAGAGGTGTCCGTGTGTCAGATGCCATTGTGTAGAGATTCACGGGCGTTAGTTAGCATGATTTCGAGGTGTCCGTGTGTCAGATATCATGGTGTACAGGTGTCCGTGTGTCAGATATGATTGTGTAGAGGTGTCCGTGTGTCAGATGTTATCATGTAGAGGTGCACGGGCGTTAGTTGGCATGATATATATAGAGGTGTTTGGTAGCATAGGAGAGTGTCTACTGATTTGCTGCAAGCGTATTGATGGTGGAGGCCATGCTCCCGACAGTGTCAAAGATTTCAAAATGGTCTGAGGTTGACTTGCAATCACAGCCAACCGTCCATGACATAAAACACACACATAGCCTGGAGACACACTGTAATATCACCATTACATTAATCTTCCATGGACATCAGTGAGGAAAATAACACTGTTAGGGACGGCTTTGACTGCCCTCGGCGTATCTGAGGCTGCATACGACTTCGTCATGGCTGTCTTATAACTGTTGGAAACAGCCCTGATCTCGGATATCCTTGGCAGGTGTCGAAAAAGTATGGGTGGCGGTGATGTGTAGATATTCGCTTAACTTTGTAACCTATATACGACGCTATATAGTTTCTGATGAGCGGAAAAGCTGAGTACTTTGATTTAAACAATATTATTAATTCTCTATGTTCGTTTGTTGTTTAATGCAGTTGTTAACAGCAATATTGTTTTTGGACGGCGGTCTGTTAATAATAGTCTAGCTGAACCGTACAGCCCAATGACTGATATCATGAGCATATATTTACTATTTTCGACTCGCATGGGTTGCTGAAAACCATTTCTAAACAGATATTTGACGGGGACATTGGTTAGGGTAAAGTGGTAATTTGGTGTGCAGCGACTTATGTTACTTGTACATTTGGAGTGAGTGAGTGAGTGAGTCGGGTTTGCCGCTAATTACCAGTAAATTTTCAATTTGATGTAGGAGAAAAGTGAAAGAAATCAGTGTACCGTTCTGGTTTAAGATTGGTTCAACACAGCTAGAACAGTGGTCTCATTACATCACTTCGTGCCAGCTGAATAAGGGAGGAAATCCCGAGGCAGTGCAAGCCTCGGACGTGCACCACGTTCGTGAAAAACAGATATGTTAATGTCAAAGCAAGAAATTTAAAGAGAACAGAAAATCGATGTTGGTGATATTTGTGGTCACATATCTCTCGTCAGAACAGTTTCTCAAGGATTGGACATTCGTGAGCGTGGATCATGTTCATGCTATCAATCACTAGTATTTCTGACCCAGTGTCGATTATTTACAAACTACTTTGATGGAAATGGAATACAGTAACCTTAGAGGTGAAAAAACATTCACTCCCCGCAGTCAAGTTCCATATCAACCACCAACAACAGCTTCTTGGCTGATGCCTTCAATCAGCTGCCAATGATTCCTGCTGCGCCATACAAGGGCGATCAGCGCCTCGAGGACCTGTGTTCGGTCTGCACATGGATACAGTGCATCGTGCAGTCTCATCTCGTTTTCCCCTGCGTGATATCTGACCCGTGCCATAAGCGCCGTAAGACTACATTCGTTCGTTATCTTTTACACTGACTTCAACGTCTGTTCTTAACGAGAACTGCTGGTGGTGGGGTAGCTTATAGAGGTTAAAAACAGCGTCAGCGTCACTGAGGTTCGATTCCTCACATGGAATGTTGCTAAAAGCGGCGTAAAACCATATTCACTTAAGAGCGAAGTAACGAGGTTCGTGTAGATGAGCAAGCGTTCTTATAATCCCCAATCATGAACGACACGGTGTTGGAAGCATTTTTACATGAGTTGTGCTAGTTGAGTGAGTGAGTGTGAGTGAGTGAGTGAGTGTGTGAGTGAGTAAGTGAGTGAGTGAGTGAGTGTGTGAGAGCTGTTTTATAGTGATGCAGGTCTTACACGTTTACCTCCATGGACATCCCACGAACACCTTCATGGGTGAGGGCGAGTGTGCCTGAGTGTTATAATATTGAATATGAAAACCCACAGGAATGAAAACAATTGATACAGATCAATCAAACATAGTTGAAACAGTGTTCTACAACATACAGCTCATTCCTTACGATTAAATTGGACTCATAGAATATTATTTTTGACACCATATAATGTTTCTCTGTCGCCAACCCCAAACCTATTTCATCTATAGTAACAAAATAACTGTAAAAGTGGTCCGTGCTTTCCACGTTAAAAGTACTCCCCATTTCTTTAGAAAATATACCAAAATTTCCGTCAATAAATGAAAATCCAGAGTATTTACATCTGAAGAGATGGGTAATTGGAATTGATGGCAGTGTCACAGTGGATTTATCATCGACAACTGACAACACGTGCCCACAATGGGCGATAAGAACAGACCCACAAAATGGCGTCTGTTACATACAGAATTTCTGGCGGCCGTTTCATGTCCACTACTGCTGCTGGCTAGTCAAAACGGACACCGAATTACCGTTAACAATAATCCGATGTATATCGGTATCGGTGTGGAATATCAAGTTTATTCCACACCCTTATCAAGGATACCCGATAAACATCAGCCTTAGCCACGAGTGTATATTAAACAAACACAGCCTTGGCAGCCGCCGCAATGTAGCACTTAACAGAGGGACATTAGGATGAGGTGGACTTGCAAATGTGATGACTCGGCAAATTCGGTTACTGTTTCCATAAATGACAAGTCCAGTGATTATAGGAGTGGCCGTCTTTATTCTTATATTTTGACGTGTAGGAGTAGACAACTACTTGACACGATGGACAGTGTTTGCAGGGAATGTAGTCAGTGTATATTCTCCGTGAATAGCTCAATAAATGACCTCTGCCACCTTATATACACCGACGGCGTGAATCTTTGCTTACAGTATTAACCACTGGTTTGTCTACTGAACACTCAATTATTTACAGACCGCTGTTGTTGATTTGTAACATATGTCGAGTGATCGTAAGAAGTGGCCAAATGGATCAGACTTTGTTGACTTCGTCTTGTCGAATTCCGATTGCGCGTCTCGGTGCTCATGATGTCAATCACTGGATTTATGATCCAGATCTAGATTATGTACAGAACGTCGACATCTATCTGAAAAATTACTAAGTGCGGTTCCAACATATATACAAACAAAAGACGTAATGTTCGCATTGGCAGGCATCATTCGTCTGTGTAATTATCGCTGTCATTTTGTGGAGTGGCGGTAGGGTAGCTTAGTGGTTAAAGCGTCCCCTCGTCCTATCGACGACTCAGGTTCTATTCCCCATGTGGGAACAACGTATGAAGCCCATTTCTGGTGTCCGCCGTGATATTGCTGGAATATTGCTAAAAGAGGCGGAAAACCATACTCACTCGCTCATTTGTAATGAACTTGTGACAATGCCCATATGCCTTCGTCTCTTTCGTTTGTTGTCCTGTTTCTTGCTTCCGTTAATCTCAGTGTATATGTAACCTCGTCTATATATAACCATGTCCTACCGCTCAGGCCTTGATCACCTGCTAGATAACTACATCCCTAGGAGGCGTACACCCTCACTATGCGTGGACGCACAACGGGAAATGTTACACACAAACCGATTAAGAGACAGTTTAGAATTGATTCAGAACCTATACCTGTCGTAATAGGCGACTAGTCATCGTCGCTGAACTGACCGATGTATCTCACCGTTTTCTAGATCGATGCTCGTGATATCAATCACTGGAATGTCTGGTCCAGGTTCGATTATTCATATCCCTCATATTCATGTAATATTGCTGAATGTGGCATTATACAAGAACAGGTGTAAAATGTACTTTAAACGAAAAATGAAATATGTTTTCAACACCGTTTACACGAATTTAGCTTCTTGCATGCACGCACGCATACGTACATACACGTTTCATCCGCGCTTGGTTTAGTCTCTGTATCTTGTTTCTTTGAAGGACAATTTGACACAATTTTAAACATAAATTAACCCTGTCTTCGATAAAAGTTTTCTGTTGTCAGTCTGAATACAAAGAATAAAACACCAGGATATGCCGACAAATTGTTTGAAAAACAAAGTCACACCCAGTTTAGTTTATTCGAATCGATTTTTACATGCTTTACGGTACTATCGTCATACCGTTAACGGGAGTATACCTTTAATCCACGGTCCCCGCGTGCATGGGATTCCCGCTACTCCAATAAGCCCCGCCCCCTTTCTCGAGGTCCACGCGGGACCGCCGTTACAGTGTTTACGTCACGCCACGTTTGGCGGTGTGTACTACGAACAACTCTCATGAATGGCCCAGAGAGTCGACGGCCAAACTACCTGAGCGTTCATGTGACATCTACCTGAAGACGATGGATTTTTCACCTGTTGAATAGTGGCAGTGTTTCAATATGCTTGGTTTTTGTGGATTTACTTCAAATTTGGATACCATCGGACTGTGTGTTTTGACGAGTGGCCAGGCAAGGCCTCGACCCCTCGTATAGCGAAGAATGGTGTCTTGCACTGTCATTCTCATTTTTACCTTAGCCGCTTTTTTAGGACGAGCGGCATTAGGATACAGGGGATACAACGGAGGTAGGGCGAATTTCTTCCCTTTTTTTATTTGATCATAAAACGGTTACGAGATATTCAAACACTTAGGTGTTTTATCTGCGGACACAGCGACAGACATTCTCTTTGAAGTTTATGACCAGTGACATAGTATATTGGACGGGTCAGACCGAATGGCCCGTTGAAGCGTTATACACAAGCAGGCGAGTAACTTGCTATTTCACGAGTTCATAGCCCCACAAATCTCAACTGCCATGGGCAGTAGATTGTTATGAAAAACAAAACAGACCGTAAAAACAGATGATTTAGTTAGGGTGCGTCCCTCTTTGTTGAAGACTCTGTACCGTGCTAACGGGGGACATTTTCCCCATTGTCCCTCGTCTTTTGGGGAACAGTGGGGTATTATGACCCCAACAAGTCCCTATCAATTCTTTGATCACGCTTTGTCAAGGGGAAAGAATTTGGGAGAGGAAGGGCTCTCTGAGACCAGATGATTTGATAAAACCGCCAGGGGGTTCTTCCAGGAACTGGACCCCAAATTTGAAAATTTATGGCCTGATATTAGTGAAATATAACCACAGGTGGAAATCTGAGAAAATACTTTATGAACCTACTGTCATGTAAACCTGTTATTTTATCACACAGTGATCTGGTGTAAAATTTCCCTATTTGGCTGATCTGAAACCAATGTTTAAAACACTATTGTGGATTTTATTGCATGTGATCACAAAATTTTACGTTTATTTTAAAAAAAAAGAGCATCACAGCTATTCGTGGTTTCTCAAACATATGTAATAATAATAAACCTATATAGGCATGTATTATACATTGTCTACAAGGTTTGTCTCCATATATTGGACCTTCCAGAGTGGGATTTTTACTTCAATAATATTTGTTTAAACCACATAATTAACTACCCATGTTAGTTTATGTAGTTAACACTGTTTTGTAAGAAGACCATAATATGAATGCTCCAATCTGATGCACATGGTAAATATTTGCCCAAAGGATTGTGTCAAATCATGGTTAGTGAAAGCAACAATGCCCAAACTGAAGCTGAAATGAGTCTCTTTCAATCAGAACCAGATACACTTCTGTGTGTGGTGAAGGCATGTTTTTACAGTGAGTTATCTTGAGTAGGTAGTGTTTAAATAGAGAGTTTGATGCTTACAACAGTGTTGCTACTGTTTAATATTGTTACATGTTACATATGTCATAGTTAGACATGTGTTATAAATTGTCATACATTCATGTACTACATTATATATGTTCGTACTGATATGTATATGATATCTATCCCAGTTTCAGTAGTGACATGTGTTGATAACATGCCAGATATCCCAGTAGTGAATCTCATTCAATTGTGGCTGCAGTGAGAATGACCAAGGTCCAAGCCGAGTGAGTGAGTGTGGTTTTAAGCCACTTTTAGAAGAATTCCAACAATATCATGGGAGGGAACACCAAAACTTGGCGACCCGTGAAGGTCTGGGTTATAATAGGACTTCAACAACCCATGCTTGCCATAAAAGGCGACTATGTTTGTTGTAAAAAGAGGCGACTAAAAGGATCGGGTGGTCAGGTTCACTGACTTGGTTGACTCATGTCATCGGTTCCCACTTGCGCAGATCGATGCTCATGCTGTTGACCACTGGATTTTCTGGTCCAGACTCGATTATTTGCAGTCCGCCACCATATAGCTGGAATATTGCTGAGTGTGGCATAAAAAACTCACTCACTCACTCACTCACAAAAACTTGGCTTCACACATATTATCCTTGTACACAGGTGTATGATTTAAACACTTGGATGCCACACAACCCTTTCAGGATAATAATTAGTTGTGGGGAGAATAAGTCTTTGATGTTGAGCTGATCAGTGTAAACCAGTGGTTGATAGTGTGAGCATCAGTTCATGACTGGGTAATACATGTGATGTCACACATAGCAGGTAGCGTAATGGGAGGGGGGTGGTAGGAGGGCATCACCCCAATCTCAGCTTCTTCTTCTGATCTTTTGAGGTTATGATCAAATGAGGAAGAGGGTCAGTCTGTAAAGCAACTTCATGAAATGTAAATGGTAATATATTTCCTTCTAATGTCATGATGATGATGAATGAGTAGACATGCTGCCATAGTGTAGACACTGAATATGGACTCAAGTTAAAATTAATAACGTTACGAGACTCCACTGTGCATCTGAATTAGTAGACTAAGACTTAGTCTCTGATAATACATTTTAAGGAGCCCCAAGGAGACCAGAGATTCTGAACCTAAGGAAATTGAGACTTGCTTCATTTGAGACAGTAGCATTGGCAGTTGGGAAAATAATGTGGTTCAGGGACTATGAGACAGACGACTGAATTAGTAAGAGGACTATTTACAATTTCAAGAAACAAAACACTGCAACTTTGTACCCCTGCACACATATAGTGTCAGTTCTCATCAGCTTTGTCTGATAAGTGGTGATAGATGTTCAGACAGAACTCCGGGTGTTCTGTTGAAAATGGCGAATAAATTCCGGTACATTCCAGTCATTCTCAGTTCTCACAGTGGCCAGTGGTCATTATAGCACCAGTCCTAACTTCATCGTCATGTGCTGGCCCCACGACCCCACTCTGTTTGCTTTCCTGGCTGCGTACACACAGCAAGCAGACATGTTTTCCTCTCCGCTTATCAAACCTGTGGTTGAGCCACGACCCTCTTTGATAGCTGGGGATTACCTGGGCCAGTCTCAGGGAGGAATGTGGTCAGTTGTAAATAAAGGTGGACTATGCAGAATTAACGTCATATGGGTGAAAAGTTTGCCTAATCTATTGACCATCTATGGTCAGAGATAATCTTGTTACCTTGTCAACATCACCCATTGCTGTTGTTTGGTGACGATTCTGGGCTACAGCATTGTGCTACCGTCTGACATCAGACATGGAGATTCTGGGGAAATTAGGAGTTGGTTGTGATGTAAGGTGAAACAGTGGCCCATGAAATCTGTTTGTTACTTGTCCTCCCCAGTAAAATGTAAAATGTCGTACTGTGGTTTTACTGCTTGTTGGTAAATAAATATGTAGGGGGTATTGATACTTGGGGATGCAATCTTTCATACTCAGTCACTGCTCCAAGCACGTTGTCAATGTATGATGTACAGTTCTCTAACAGTTCTCTAACAAGAGCTAGTCATATGGATTCTAACTTATACAGTGCTTGTATTTGACTGGTCAGTGGAAGTTTTCAAAGTGCAGCACTTCTGATCCAAGCTCCCCAACTTCATCAAAAGGCAGTTCATGATTCTGCTTGTTACGAATATAGATTGCAGGGTTTACATGTCATAAAGAAATAGGGGCCCAGAAGACCCACTTACTAATTTCAATGGTCCTTGACAAGTTGAATGTAGTGTTAAAATCTCTCTGAGGAGACAAAAGGAGAACGTTCTTAATGATGGGCAATGGGGTAGCTGAGTTGTTGAAGTGTTTGCTCATCACACCAATGGCTGAAGTTCAATTCCCCACTTGGGTACACTATGTGAAGCTCATTTCTGGTGTCCCACACCATGATGTGACTGGAAGATTGCTAAAAGTTGTGTAAAACCATACTCACCTGCTTTCTAAGTAACAACTGTTATAGAAACAAAACTCACCATTTCAGACATAGACTAGTAGTATATTCATGTTAGCACACTTATATTCCCAGACCACATTTGAACATCTAAAATACACCCACGAATGATCCATTTTATCTGAGCATCCTAAAGAGAAGAGATGAGATTTTTATCTTTATAACATGCTAATGAAATATTTGTAAAGGTGGAATGTTAGACTCATGTAAACAAAGTGGAATGTTTAGTCTTTCATACCCACCCACCCGTGAAACTTTTTTTTCGTGCATGGGCAGTTAATATGTCAGATACATTAAATCTCTACCTAAAATAAGGAGAGTTGGAAACTGGATACATTCTACGTGGAGACGGTCAGGTAGTATATAAATGTGTTTATCACACAGCTGATCAATGCTGATAAGTCCTAGATGAACAAGGCCATTAGACCCAAGAATCTGATTCTGTTTATCAGATTAAACCAGGTATGAACATATGTCTGTTTATCGGTGTATCAGGATGTAGATTTCTCCCAGATAAGCTCACGCTGCTAGTTGGGTCTTTGCTTGCTGATCCTGTATCTGGCAGTGTTAATGGAGACGACTATCTAATCTACATGCTTGGTGCACACAAGGTGTTAATGATGTAGAACGGTATTGTTCGCTGATGTGGAGAATCGCCTCAAACGTCCCCCTTTAATTTAACCCAGAGTCGCCATGCTTCATTTCCAGCCTTTTACAAACATGCTTTCATTTCCATATTTAGAAAATAGTACATTTGTTTTGCACAAGAGCGGAATTAAATTGCTATTTTAATGACAGATATCTCTGTTTTTCAAGGACTCGTGTTAAATGTTTAATAAGCTGTTGATTTCATAGTTACATTTCACTGAAACTGAAACAATACACTTTTTGACTTTCTGAACCCTCTGTTACATGAGTCACGTGATTGAAGTTATATGTTGTCAGACAATTATTGGTCGGTTTGGATATGGTTTAGTTGTTCCATTTCCACACTAATTTCGAGGCAGGCTGTCAGGAAATGCGGACAGTGTTAGGTGTACATGTACAGTCGAACACTGTTGTCTTGATATTTACGGAACCAGGAAAAAATATCAACTTATCCGAATATCGACACATCTGTGTTTGGCGTATCATAACATACGAACATGAAAGAAATGAAAAAAAAACCAAAAGAAAACAGTAGACTTCATGTCATACCATTCAAAGATTTCTGTATATAAAGTATGAATAGGGGACACAGTTTAATGAAAATATTCTGGAATAAACAGATATGGTATTGTCAAATGCAACTCAGTCAAACAATTTGACAGCTGTTCAATAAATCACAGGTATCCTCCAAATAATGCCACATACTCTGATTTAGCAACACTTACACATGTTAAAGTTCAAACATGTAGGGTATTTTAATTACAATTTTACAACCCATATATCAGCCCCGTGTTGGTATAAACTTTGTAAGTGGGGTACAAATCTGGAGATGATTTTCTACAGGAGAATGTGTTCTCTGTGAGGTTGTACGAGATGTGTGTTGCCACGGGTTTATGAAGAGGTGAGTAGACCTTTTAAACATGCACCATTTGTTATGGTGATACATCAAGACCAAGATTGAAATATAGGAGTCAGAATAATGCCCTTTACAAGCAGGTTGACATGATGGCAGCTGAAAGATTTCCTTTAACACTGTTGAACTGTTCCTCCGTCTTCAGATTTTCATGCCATCCAGCCAATTAATCTCATCTTCATGTACCTGTGAGGGGCAATACAATGCCCCATGTGAAAAAGGACCTGGTACCAATTTTACCAATAGAAAAATTGCCTTGTTGCGATGGGTGTAGCAGTGTTTGTGTTACTGCTGTAACTCAACATGGAGGCATTGACGTAAAGGCGTGAAATACTGACATTCAGACTCCCAGATCATACAGCGTTACATGTGAGAAACGTAACAATATGTAATTGATGTCTTGTGAAATATAACCAAACCATGCCATACAAACATTTTCTACAACTGATTGGGAAGGTGTCAGCCTTCCTAACAGTAAAGTTTGAAATCTGAGTTAGAAAAAGACAATTTAGATTTGTCAGGTGTGTACGGAGGGAGTTCTGATTTACTGTTGCAGAGAGTTAGCACAAGTTAGAGTAATGCATAGTCTCTGAACATGCATAATTTTGATAGAAATAAATTATTCCTTTCAATTTCTAAAGGAGCCCTGGTGAAAAGGGATATTCTTAACCTGAAGATATGTAGACTTGCTTTGTTAGGGCTTCAGCTTGTAAAGAGGGGTGGGTTGAAGGGAAAGTAATGACTTTCAGGGTCAGCGAAACAGACTAAGCGTGAGTGAGTGAGTGAGGGTGAGAGGGAGGGGTGTGAATGCTTGGAGCATTGTCTGGATTTGGAAGAGTGAGTGAGGGGGAAAGGCGAGGAGTGTGAATGCTTGGAGCATTGTCTGGGTTTGGAAGAGTGAGTGAGGGGGGGGGAAGGAGAGGGGTGTGAATGCTTGGAGCATTGTCTGGATTTGGAAGAGTGAGTGAGGGGGAAAGGCGAGGAGTGTGAATGCTTGGAGCATTGTCTGGGTTTGGAAGAATGAGTGAGGGGGAAGGCGAGGGGTGTGAATGCTTGGAGCATTCTCTGGGTTTGGAAGAGTGAGTGAGGGGGGGGGAAGGAGAGGGGTGTGAATGCTTGGAGCATTGTCTAGGTGTGTGAATGCTTGGAGCATTGTCTGGGTTTGGAAAAGTGAGTGAGGGGGAAAGGGTAGGGGAAGGGGGAAAAGGATGTGAGTGCTTGGATCAGGTAAGGAACACCTCTTTTTGAGCAGTGTGTCAATTGGGTGTAGAAGGATACCCTACAGTCGTGGGACCAATTTAATGGCTACTACCATCACGTGTATGGTGGAAGTACCTTCCAGGGTAACAGATACACAGTGTAACAGGCTAGTCCAGGCAAAATAAGACTCCAGTACCCTAGAGCTGTGAGACAAACCTTGCTCCAAGGCTGTACTGAATAACAGGTCCATGGATGTGTACTAATTTCCATCATGTTAGCAGTCAGCAAAATAATATGGAGAAAACAAGGACAGTAGCTTTTAATGGAGACATCATAGATTCCTCATGTTGCTAGTATGCATCTCCCAGATCCTAGAGAATACATTAAAAATGCACTCACCACTTTAAATATCTTACTTTATTGTGGATATCTTTTATAGATATGTGCTAAAAGTGACATCTTTATATTCCTGGAAGTGTGTGTTAGTTCACTCAGTCTACTAGGTGCTAGGCAATGAATAATTAGTCTAGAATGATATGGCAAATGCAAATTGTGTCAGCATAAGCGCTAAAAAATTGGAATTTTTCAAGCTCTTTGATTGTTTTTATTTATGTTTTCTGAGATATATATGTTTTAATAACTGAACTTTATTTCTGCAATCAAAGATCTGTGTTGTTATTCTATTTAACCACAACCCCCCAGCATTCTGTCTTTATGACATTCACTGAACCACACAGTGGCTGTATTGCAAGATAACTTTCCTCGTTGACAGTAAATGAAGCGAGTGATTGAACGTTATGGTGGTGTGTAATAGTGAGACAGACATGTGCTTAGTGTTAATAGCCTGGGGCTGTGTACTTCCACTGTCTGTGTTAGCTTATCAGATCAAGTGGGTACTCTATATAGACTGGGGCCATTCACCGAACTTTATTGCCTAATTTGAATCAGTTACAGGTATTCTTTTTATTAGTTTGTCAATAGTGAATTATATGGTCTGCAGCAAGGTTTCAATATGCACACTGGTTCCATTTTAACCAAGGAAAGTATATACCCAGATTTTGATGGTTGTAGAAGTTGAAACAAATGCAAATAATAAATTAATAAATATGCATCAAGTTATGTGTATACATGAGTGGAATAAAAAGGCTGTTTGTTTACTGCCCAGAAGTCCTCAGCAATTTTAGTAATGCAGAAACAGAGTTGTAAATTATGGTATTGTGGTTTTTTGCTTAATCCAGTTTTCAAGTGTGTCCTCTCATTTGTGTGACAGATTGTCATGTTTAGTCAGAAGTGTCATAAACATTTATTGAAACTAGGACGTGGGGTAGGCTAGTGGTTGAAGTGTTTGCTTATCATGCTGAAGGATTGGGTTTGATTCGCCACACGGGACAAGTTTCTGGTGTGCCCAGCTGGAAGATTCTGAAAAGCTGCATAAACCATGCTCACTTAGTTTCATGAAACTGGATCAGTGAGGTCACTGTTTTAAGGATGTGCCTTGGTATGCTTAAGATCATTGAACATTCAGGTTAGATCAGACACCAGAGCAGGAAGTTGGCCATAACAGCAATCACTGAGGATAGATCAGACACCAGAACAGCCAGGCAACCATAACAGCAATCACTGCGGAAAGATCAGACACCAGAACAGCCAGACAACCATAACAGCAATCACTGAAGATAGATCAGACACCAGAGCAGAAAGATAGCCATAACGGCAATTATTTGGGAAAGATCAGACACTAGGACAGCCAGGCAACCATAACAGCAATCACTGAGCATAGATCAGACACAAGAACACTCAGATAGATCTAACAGCGGTCACTTGGGGTAGAGCAGATACTGGAATAGGTAGGTAGCCATAGCAACAGTCGTTGGGTTAGATCAGACAATAGAACAGCAAGATAGATATAACACCAGTCACTTGGGTTAGATCAGACACACAAGGATCCACCTGGTGACACACCCCACATGCCAGTGTAAATGTCCTTGAGGTATTGCTGATCTGCAGTCTGACATCCTGGCATCTGATGGCTGTTGTGAAATCCGACCTGTTTTCTATAGCAGTTGACAATTCCTTGCATAAACCATGACAGCAGCGGCAGATAAAGCTGAGCATCCTTCTGGTGAGCCATAGCTCCTGCCCAAGTAGCCACTAGAGATAAACATCATGGTTGGTCCCATGAATCTGTCTGTAGCCCATGGGCATACTCTCACACAATCTGGACTCTCTCCAGGCTTTGTCAAGGTGGATCTACTGAAGGAGGAAGGCGGGTAGCAGTACAGGAAGTCATGTGACTTCCCAGGGAGCAGTTTGTATGTCCAGGAGATAGAATGTTGGAATATCTTTGGGCAGAAGATTAACACCAACAGCGTTCAGTCTTTGTGAAAAGGAATTCACAGTGGTGGTAGTCGCCAGTTATAACAGTGACGTAGGAGAATCTCCTCTTGATCCAACTACCTGACAATATTACCTGTACTTAGCCCCTCCTGCCACCAGGTGTTCTTAACAGCCCCTGTGGCCGTGTTTTCTTCTGAATTATGTACGCCTGTATTACTCAATATCTTATAGGGATACATTCCACTTGTACAAAACTCAACAACTGTTCTTGTTTGTTTTGAAGGATTGGTTTTCCTTATTGTACTTATTTTTCATTAATGTCTCCATGCATTGTTCTTTTTCAGATTGTGGTGCTAATAGTTTACTTAAAAGTGTGAACATGAAAATTGGCCTCATCCAAGGATACCATGCCAATTTCCATCCACACATTAACATTCAGAATACATTATTGAGTATAGAGTAGGATACATCTCTCATTCTTTTTTACATGAATTGTTGAAAAACAGTGTGACATGAAAAGTAAAGAATGGTATAATGTTTTGAAGATCTTGAGATCAGGGAGTTAAGATTTCAGTTGGTTTACAATATCTGCTCTTTGACAATTTTTCAACACATCCTAATGCTCTCTACTTGTACATTAACCATGATCTAAGTCTCTATTGAGTGAAGTCCACACATGCATAACAATTGTATATTTGTATAACAGGCAAGTCTAGACAATATGATATCAGTCCTTAACACAGACAATTTGTTCTTATTATCAAATATTATTCAAATTATTCCAATAATCTAGAAGTTATTATTTAAACTAGTAATCATTGCCTTAAAGAGTATAAAAAGGTCTAGCTGGTTGTGTCAGGAGGCACAGTACATAAGGGCATGAACTGGCTATTTGTTTTGGTATTTTTTTATTAAAAAAATGGAACGAACTGGTGATTATGTTCTTGAACAAGATAATTAAAAAAAATAACATTTGCTGCTAATGAATGACAAACAGAAATTATGTAGCTGCATTTTGTTTGAATAGATTAACAGTCCTTACAGTCCCATACAAAACCAGCTTTCACCATCACCTTTTTTAGCATACAGGTACCGTTCCCTTTTCATCAACTCCACACAGTGTGTCATACAGATCTCTCACAATGTGTACACAGTACTCTGGTTGTCAGCTCCACACAGGGTGGAGGGTTTCATTAACCTCTGCTCCTTCCTATTTCCACTGGTATTGTCCCACAGAAAGGGACACCTGTGCCTGACACACAGCCACCCCTTGTATTGTTGCAGGTCCTTCTGATACCCAATCTCAACCCAGCCCGGTAGCTGTTTGGAGTATATAGGGTTGCGGGTTTTCCCTTGGTGGGTTGACTGTAATGGGGGCTTCTTAGATCAGCTATTGTTATGCAACTGTTGTGGCCTTTGCCTAGTTTAGCATGCCATAGTGAGCAAATATTGTATAAAGCTGATATCAAATTAGATTAGAAAGGTGGCACGATCGCTGATTGAAGGTGTGTACTGTTCATAGAAAGTTAAAAATGGAGGATTAAGATGTGTCGCTGGATTTGTCTCGAGTTACTTGGTTTCAGCACATCTTTGTGTTAGAGCAGCCTCACAAACTTTTACAGTTTACCGTATGTTCTCGTAAATGTTGCAACAGTTATTTACACTGACAGTGATCTGTTTCTTTTTATGTTACATTAAGATGTGTGAATTGTTTTTCTTTGTAATCAGATTAGATTAGAAAGGTGGCACGATCGCTGATTGAAGGTGTGTACTGTTCATAGAAAGTTAAAAATGGAGGATTAAGATGTGTCGCTGGATTTGTCTTGAGTTACTTGGTTTCAGCACATCTTTGTGTTGGAGCAGCCTCACAAACTTTTACAGTTTACCGTATGTTCTCGTAAATGTTGCAGCAGTTATTTACACTGACAGTGATCTGTTTCTTTTTATGTTACATTAAGATGTGTGAATTGTTTTTCTTTGTAATCAGTTTGACAGTTAGGTTTTAACACATCTTCCAAGAAGATTGCTAATGTTTTACACGTTCCTGTACCCTCTCTTCAGTGTTGCAAGTAGTACTTTTCAGTGACAGTGATTTGCTTTCTTGTATGAGAATAAGGTATGTGGATGTTTTCTGGCCCTGGTTTAAATGTTAGTTTCAACACGTTTTCAATGACAGTGATTTGGTTTGGTATATGAGACAAAGCTGTGTGCATGTTTAAGGCTCCGTTTTACGGTTAAGTTCCAACACATTTTCAGGGAAGTCTCAAATATTTTATTTCATTTTCTGTACTCTTATCTTCAGTGTTGCAAATAGTACTTTACAATGACAGTGATATACTTTCTTGTATGAGAATAAACTATGTGCATATTTTCTGGCTTAGGTTTAAATGTTAGTTTCAACACGTCTTCAGTGACAGTGATATGCTTTCACATGTGAGACAAAGCTCTGTGGATGTTTAAGGCTTGGGCTTTACTGTGAGTTTTCAACACATCTTCAGAGAAGTTCCATGAATCTTTTATAGGTTACTGTACACTGTCCAAAATGTTGCTAACAGTACATCACAATGAGTTGTTTTCTTATATTACGTTAAACTGTATGGATGGGAGACTATGAAAAACCCTAGAGAACAGGTAGCAAACTGTCCTAACTCAAGTTTAGAATGATTTAGCAGATCTTGAAAGCCTCAGGTTTGAATTTAAGTATTGCTCTGGGTTCCATCAAGATTGTATCATCATGTAGATATATAGTTATACATAAAATTGAAACTAATCTTAGTCTTAATGGATGTTTTCTGCCTTGACCGTGTTGGGTGACGTATATTTCAATACATCTTCAGAGACGTTTCACAAAGGTTTTGAAACTTACTGTATATTCTTAATGCAGTATCTTTTGTGACCTCTGTTTCAGCAAAGTTATATTTGAATGAGTCATTTTCTGAAAATAATCAGCAACCTGTTTGAAAGCCAAGTAGTGTGGTGTTTAATAGTCCCCACTGAAGATCTGGGTTTGACTCCTGTCAGGTTCAGTATAGGACAACCATTGTTGATGTCATCTTCCATTACAGTGGAAGCTGTCTAAACTGGCACTTGCTGGGATAAATAATCTGGCCTAGACAATGTGCTGGATTATAGAGCTGATGATAAATGTTCAAGCCACAGAGGGGACTGAGATTTTATGCTGGTATTGACAACTTGCCAGATTGGACAGATGCCGGGTTTGACATCTTCCACTGTATATATAATTCTAGACAACTGCTCATGACAGTGTGAACAACATTGCTGAAAACTGGCACCATTAGTTAAGAATTCTGGTAAATTCAGTCCAATAGGTTTTAATGTTTCTTTTGTGGAATTTTTTTTATCAAACCCGAAGGTTAATTTTGACTAATTTTGATCCTGTCGGCGGAAGGTCAGAAGGTTACATCTACACTATGTGGCAACCATCTTGAATAGATTTGGAGGAAATATGACCTTGTGGACGAATGGCATTTATTTGTGTAATGGCATGATTCAGTGGAGAACAGGCTTTAGTAAACAAGGCAGTCATTACAGTTATGGACTGAGACTGGTACTGGGAAACCTCAGTTTGGAGGTAAGGAACAGGTGCCCCCAAGAGTTGGGAAGGGGCAGCATGTTAGGAGCTCTATAGTTATGAATGAGCTTTGTGCATGTCTCTCAGGGAGGTTTTTGAAGTGATGGTAGGCAGAGAGTTTGATATAAAGCTGATTTTAGAAGGCAAGAGGATGATGATGAATGTTTCTTTGAGGGATGGTGTGTAGGGTAGCCTTGTGGTTGAGTGTTTGCTTGTGACGCCAAAGATTCTGTTCCAAATGGGTGTACAATGTATGAAGCCTATTTCTGTTGTGCACTGCAATGAAATTGGTGGAATATTGCTTAAAGCAGCATAACACTCACTCATATTGAAGAGATGGATGGGTAGGGCAGATTAAGTGTGAAGAGATGAGGAGTGGAGATAGTGTGTGAAGCTGACAGGGAGAGGTTAAAAGCTGGCATTGTGAGGGTGGGTGGTTGAGGGGTGAGGAATGAAAAGTAGATGTTAGCTTGTGTGTGCATGGCTGGTGGAGAGACGATGCCAAGAGGAGGGGATGAACCCGGCCGATATTTAGGGGATGGAGAGTAAGGGATGTGGAGATAGAAATTAGAAGCTAGGTGGCCGTGGTGGTTGGTGTGAAGCTGGCAGGGAACATGGGGAGTTATGGTATTCCTTCCATCCAGGAAAAGACAGGAGATCTGATAGATTAATGTTTAGTCTCTGTTAGTCTGTTGTACAGAACCTGAAGGATGTATATCCAAGAAGGCCCACACAAGACTAGAAAATGTGGCAAGTCTAAATTTCTTTAGCTTCAGGAAATGAAGAAAGTCTCAGGGCTCCATTTCATGATATTATTTTTTTTTCACTATGTTTTTTCAGTAAAATATGTTCATTTCAGAGACTAGCTGTTAGTCTAAGTCTCTGTATATATATAGTTTTGATAGTAACAAACTAACCCATATAAATTGAAAAGGAGACCAAGGGAGATCAGAGATTAAGAGTCTGAGGAAATCTAGACTTTCTTCATTTAAGGCTTGGCAATAGGGGAAAATAGTGTGGTTGGGGGACTGTGAGACAGACTTGAGATCTGACTGGGGATGTCTGTCCACTGACTACAGGGTGACCTGTACAGACAAGGGCGGTAATGTAGGAAGGGAGGGGATACAGGTACACCAGCAGATGTTCAACACAGGGTGGGAGCTATGTGTGAAGTGGGGCCTTGTGCAGGTCTCCACTTGACTGACCAAAAGGTGACCAGAGACATTAGAGGAGACATTATCGCAGCTCTTTAACATATGGGAGTTGGCCAGAATTACCTTCAAGAGGCACATGAAGGCAGCTGTTAATGATTTATGTGATTTGCCTGTGGTACCAGTATTTCAACGACTATGCAATAAATTCATGGCTAAGTTGGAATTTTGGATGAATTTGGAAAGATTTTGTACAGGAATTGGGAAAGATATTTGTACGTATTCTTAAGGAATTTACATAATTATTGTCCTTCTTTGGTCATTTTGTGAGGAAACCAAAATGTAAGCTCAATGATTCATGCCAGCTGTTATGTTTCTAGTTCACCAGCGTGGATGGCATGGCACCAGTTGTCTGCCTTCCATATTTCATTTGTGAATTATTTTTGTGGATAATGAGTTTAATTAGTTCAGAATTTGTCAAAAGGTTGTCAGAAAGTGAATCATGGTTTAAAATCAGATATTAAAAAGTGCCTGTCAGTTAACACCACTCTGAATCTGACCTAGACTAACAGCTAGTCTCTGAAATGAACATATTTTACTGAAAAAACGTTCATAGTGAAAAAAAATAATATAATGAAATGGAACCCTGAGACTTTCTTCATTTTCAGAAGCTATGAAAATTTAGACTTGCCACATTGTCTAGACTTGCGTGGACTTTCTTGGATATATATCAGGGTCTTCAGGGTCTGTACGACAGACTAAGTTTGACCTTTTTCAAAGTGGTGGAGTGCCTGCTGTGATAGTCACTCTGTTTCCATGAGCACTTTGATTGCCACGGTTGTAACACCAGAGTGCCACAATTACTCCACTTATCTTAACTGAGGATGTCATGCCACTATTGCTGTGCCATGATCATTATAACAACTATTATTATGTTTTGGGGTTTAACCTCGACAGTTTTAGTGATACAATTACTTTGATTACTATGGTTTGATCACTACGATCTCTGCTGTTGTTATACAAACTTGCCACTTTTTCATCACTTTGAACTTTCAACACTACAAACACTTTGTGAAAGTGATCAATCAATTGCATGTGTAGTATACTTCTTTGTTAATACAGAGGACTGCTAAACGCATACATCGCCAACATGCCATGGCTCGGTACATGGTAACACAAGTGTATTCATCTGCTGCCATTACATAGATGATTAGCTGCAGGAATTGTCTCTTGTTACTAAACCTCCCATCAGACCTACCTTTCTGTGTAAATACCTTCAGATGAAACAATTTACGTAGATTACCAAGGCAAAACATTTTTATTAATTGATTTCTGGATTCCACCAAGCTTGGGAAAAGTATTTGTGATAAGCCTTTTGGTCTTAGCACAAGGTAATTTGAATACAATTTTAACTGCATATCAGTGTGTATGACTGCAAAATGATAGATATAAATGCAAGATAGTTGAAAAGACTAGGTGATGAGGGAAGGGAAGACGTGTGAGGGGGCACATGACTCAACAGGTATAGCAGCATGATGATTGGTCAAACTAAGACAGTTGTAAGACAATAGGTAAAACTGCAAGACAATTGAAAGGCAATAGGTAAGACTGCAAGATAATTGAAAGACAATTGGTAAACCTGCAAGACAATTGAAAGACGATATGTAAAACTGCAAGACAACTGAAAGATAATATGTAAAACAGCAAGACAATTGAAAGACAACAGATATAATTCGACTGCAAGATGATAGATTCAACAGGTTTTTTAAAACATGAAATATAACATCAAATGCCTTTACATGTTTGATTCTCCAAACCTTATTTACTGGACAGTTATACCTGTGAACCAGTGAATAAAAAACTGTGGCCTTATGTGGATGAGGAATTACTAACAGCCTGATGCTGGTCTTGGTGAAACAAATGACAGGATTACCTGGCCTTGGCCAAGGCTTATCTTCACAGAGGTTACTGACGGTCAGGCTTCAGGTTAATCCCTCTTTGGAGGGGGAAATTAGGGGGATTACTACAGGTGAGTGCTGGATGAAAAAGTGATTAATAAGGGTTTTAGTGAATCACATGCTGTGTGATGTGAGGGTCACTAGTATGGGTAGGCAGGAGGGGAGGAAAGGTGAGGGGGTCAAGTGTACATTGTATGATGAGGGAAGGGAAGACAGGTGTGGGGGCACATGTACAAGTATGATGAAAGGGAAGACAGGTGTAGTGACACATGTACAGGTATGATGAGGGATGGGAAAACAGGTGTGGGGGCACATGTACAGGTATGATGAAGGATGGGAAGGAATGTGTAGGGGCACATGTACAGGTATGATGAAGGATGGGAAGGAAGGTGTAGGCGCACATGTACAAGTATGATGGAGGGGGAGACAGGTGTGATAGCACATGTACAGGTATGATGAAGGAGGGGAAGACAGGTGTGGGGGCACGTGTACAGGTATGATGATGGAGGGGAAGACAGGTGTGGGGCACATGTACAGGTATGATGAGGGTGGAGAAGACAGGTGTGGGGGCACATGTACAGGTATGATGAGGGTGGAGAAGACAGGTGTGGGGGCACATGTACAGGTATGATGGAGGGGAAGACAGGTGTGGGGGCACATGTACAGGTATGATGAGGGTGGAGAAGACAGGTGTGGGGGCACATGTACAGGTATGATGAGGGTGGAGAAGATAGGTGTGGGGGCACATGTACAGGTATGATGGAGGGGAAGACAGGTGTGGGGGCACATGTACAGGTATGATGAGGGTGGAGAAGACAGGTGTGGGGGCACATGTACAGGTATGATGAGGGTGGAGAAAACAGGTGTGGGGGCACATGTACAGGTATGATGGAGGGGGAGACAGGTGTGATGGCACGTGTACAGGTATGATGAGGGAGGGGAAGACAGGTGTAGGAACATATGTACAGGTATGATGGAGGGGAAGACAGGTGTGGGGGCACATGTACAGGTATGATGAGGGTGGAGAAGACAGGTGTGGGGGCACATGTACAGGTATGATGGAGGGGAAGACAGGTGTGGGGGCACATGTACAGGTATGATGAGGGTGGAGAAGACAGGTGTGGGGGCACATGTACAGGTATGATGAGGGTGGAGAAAACAGGTGTGGGGGCACATGTACAGGTATGATGGAGGGGGAGACAGGTGTGATGGCACATGTACAGGTATGATGAGGGAGGAGAAGACAGGTGTAGGAACATATGTACAGGTATGATGGAGGGGAAGACAGGTGTGGGGGCACATGTACAGGTATGATGAGGGATGGAAGACAAGTGTGGGGACACTTGTACAGGTATGATAAAGGAGGAGAAGATGGGGCACATGTACAGGTATGATGAGGGACACATGTACAGGTGGGAAGGAGGGATGATAGGCATGGGGGCACATGTACAGGTATGAGGAGGGAGGGGAAGACAGGTGTGGGGACACATTTACAGGTTTAAAGAAGAAAGGTATGATTGGCATTGACGGGGTAAAGGTAAGACGAGGGAGGGGAGAGAATTAGGGGAGCATGATCAGGTAAGATGATGTACAGCCCTTTCAAATTCAAGTTATAGGTTGAAGGTACATGTAATGTTCTCTAACATCACATCTTCAGCTATAAAACCAATGACAGCACGATCAGTCTGCCCTCATGCCTGACCTGGTCCAACCATAACTTCAGGGCGATCTTGTAACTAGTCAGAACTATAACAATATCTGTATGAAGGCCAGTACAGAATGGAAATCTTTAATACATTCTGTCCTGGACAAATACATGCCTTTAAGTCAAACTGACAGAAATTCTAAACCATTGTGCTTGTTATTGTGTCAGACATGAGGATTTTCTGCCCCTGTGAATCCTTTCTTGTTGGTGGGTCACTTTTTTCCACATCAATTATCCTATTGACCTCTGGGAGTGTGTTAGGAGCTATGAGTTGATGTAGTTCGTCTGAAGCAGAGGTTACACTGTCATACCTCCTGAGCTCATCGGTGGGAATTACAGTGTCCTGTGAGGCAAGCTGTAACGCTATCATATATCCTAGTTGGGTGTGATACTGTCATACCACCCAGGGTTACAGGTTGCATTGTAACCGCTCTTAGCTGTCAGTCGTAATTGCAGATTGCAGTATCACCATAGTGTCCACCTCATTAGTCACGGAGAAGGGTACTGATTTCTTTAGAGGATAAGGAGTGCTTCCCCTCACTTTACTGTCATTAAACTCATCAGTCTTTGGTGTAGGTTTATGTAATTGTTTATGGTATTTGAAGACATCGTTACTGAGTAGAATGTGTGATTTTAGCTTTTGACTTATGACATGTTGTTGACTTGCATGTAAGGGATTGCTATCTAGATGAACATCCTGACCTAGATGAACAAGTTCTTTATAGCAGTGTATGTGTAGTTTCAGTTGCACTGCTTGATTGGTGGCTTTATGTACACATATTAATGGTAGCGTTGTATATTTAAAGGTATATTTTGAGTTATTCAGGTATGTGTTGATGCTGAACAGGTATATGTTGGTGTTATTCATACAGTATATGTTGGCGTTACATATACACAGGTATATGTTGGTGTTATACATAAAGGTATATGTGGATGTTAAACAGGTATATGTTTGTGTTATACAGGTATATGTTGGCATTTACAGGTCTAAGTTGGCCTTATGTTTACACAGGTGTAAGTTGGAGTTGTATGCATATATAGTTGTTTGAGTTTATATGTTCGTATTATACATATATATGTATATCTTGGTGTTGTGTGTACAAGTATGTGTTGTCATTATATAGAGACAGGTATTAATGCTGGAGTTACATGTAGCGGTATATGTTGGCATTATATACATAGGTACATGTTAGCATTATACAGGTAAGAGTTACATACATACAGGTATATGTTGGAGGTGTATGCACAGGTATATTTTGGCATTATATACACAAGTATGTATATACACACGTATATGTTAATGTTATATATACAGGTATGTGCTGGTGTTATATACACACTATTATATGATGGTGTTGTACAGGTATATGTTGGAGTTTAATATACACAGATATAGGCTGGCGTTATGTAGGTATATGTTTGAGTTATATATACAGAGATATATGTTGGTGTTATATAGGTATGTGTTGGAGTTATATATACACAGGTTTTAACATAATGTTGATGTTATATGTACATGTATATGTTGGAATTATATATACACAGGTATATGTTGGTGTTACATAGACAGGTATATGTTGGAGTTATATATACATAGGTAAATGATGGTGTTATATATACAGGTATATGTTGGTGTTATATATACACAGGTATGTGCTGGTGTTATATGACTGGTATGTATTAGAGTTGAACAGGTATATGTTGGTGTTATACTTACAGGTATATTATAAATACTTACACAATGTGTACTGGTGTGTTAGGACACTTGAAAGATCTTCATTGATAAACCAACTTTCAAACAGTGATGAGAAAAATCATGAAAATGAAACTTATAATACCTATATTATCAGTAATACCCCATAACAATTTATGAAAAAAACAATTTGTGGTAACTTGTATATTATTAAAGATGAATGAAAAGATGTTTTGAATCAAGTCCACCATGTCACCAAGTTCCAACAAGCAAACAAACAGCATGACATATAATTAGCAGGATTAAATGCCATTAAATACCAGTTAAAGAACAGAGAGCAAGAGTGAGGGACTGACATGCCTGACATGTCTGTGTTTACCCAGCTACATCAAGGGTCATGAGAAGAGTCAAGAGTGGCAATCATGAGAATCAAGCCATGTTGTTAATCAGTTCAGGATGAAAGACATGTAATTAGGGTGAAATGTTTGATCTGGACATGGAAATGATTGAGATAGCCATGTATTGAGAGGTATTGGTGAAAACCTGCTGTGAAGAGGGAGCGATGACAGTTGGTCAATATTTATGTTTTGTGAAGATCAGATTCACAAGTGTGTGACATTGACAGATGGTTGATTAGTTGTGTGGTGACAGTTACAAAGGGCAGACAACTATTGAAAGGCATGTAAAGGCTGTAAATATGATTTCAGCAAGATATATAGTACACGTCATGATGTTTTTGGTTTTATTGCAAAGTCTAACCTAAAGTGTGTGTAACAGCTGAACTGGTACAAGAGTAGTAAAGATACAGCCACTTTTGATCCTGTATCTTCATGTACCATACCAACCTTATTCTTCTTCCAAGTGGATTCAAATTTGAATAGAATTTCACATCACATGTAAAATGTTATGAAATTATATATTGTTTCTTCTTTGGATGAATAGTTTTAAACTTTCATTTATAGATGTCTGCAGAATTATTCATAGTTCGTTTTACTGCTAAAGTTCATGCAGTACAACACCAGCAAAAATAAAGTGCATGCATTATTACAGTAAAGAACCTAGTATTAGCACTGGATCTTGGTCAGGTTCACCGACTTGGTTGACATGTTGTGGTATCCCAGTTGCATAGATTGGTGCTCATGCTGTTGATCACTGGGTTGTCTGATCCACACTTGATTAGTTACACACTCTCGCGATATAGCTTGGATATTGCGGAGTACAGTGTTAACAATCAAACCAAACCAAACATAGTGAGAGGAAGGTGAGAAACACAAAAGTGTTTGTCATTGGCCTCAATATAAAAGTACAGATGGAGATGGCACAACAGTGAGCAAAAGTTGTCAACCTTTGATTGGGAGTTGTAAGGTATTATGGATAATCTCCACCGGTTAACCTGATGTGAGACCAGAGGTTTGAACACAACACAAGTTATCAAAGTAGATGTAGCCTGAATTCTAAATGAACCAAGGTTTTTATTAACCTAAGATGAAAACTGAATCATCTTTTGTGTTAAACAAGTTGAAGAGGGTCGAGTCATGATTCTCATGATGTTTACCGCACTATGTGAATAGGTCAGAGTTCAAGCAGTGTTCTGTCTTAACAATCACTCTTAGATACTTCTCGTATCACCTAATACAGGTGGTAGGGTTGTGTACTAGGCTTGTTAGAAAGGCATCAGCTCGTCACACCTGAAGTGTTTGCTTTATAGAACATACAGGTTTGATTCAGCTCTTGGATAACTGTGTGAGGATGATAGAAACTCTGTCTGAGGCATTGCCTTGAATCAAGATATTAAATTAATCATAAGCATTCATTTTTAACAGTGTGTTAGTGAGTTTGGTTTTATGCTGATTTTAGCAGTATTCCAACAATATCATGGCAGGGACTCCAGAAATGGGCTTCACACATTGTGCCCTTGTGAGGAATCGAACCCTGATCTTCAGCATGATGAGCAAACACCTAAACCACTAGGCTACCCCAGTGCCTCCGTTTTTAGCAGACAATTGCAGGACACTGATGTCTTTGTAAAAGGGGCAATGTAATGTCTTTTGTAGTGAAAACTTGAGTCATCGCTCATTTTATTTTGTGTATCCCATTTTGTTTTTGTCTGTGAGTATATCAAACAGTGTGTATCCTTCAGCTTTCATTGTCTGCTTTCATCGCTGAACCAGTATGTGTAACAATTACCTTTAAATTACTTTCATAATATCACATTCATAAGGTCCGCAATGTCTAGACAGCAGACATCCAATATTGTGTTGTCAATCATGGCTTGTTGACATAATGGTGCTTTCATCTTAAAACGTTAATTATGTGAGTATGGTTAGACACATTGGTCACATGGTTTGTTTGTTCTTTTCCTCAATGTTTCATATCAAACGAGCAGAAACACTGATGAATTATCAGTCAAACATTTTGACATAATTCCCAACACTAACTTCTAGGTGACATTAACAAGTCTGCTTCCTTGAACCTTTCAATATTGTGTCATGGTCACCTGTTAATTTGTTTTGTTGTCATTATTCTAGTCAGTCATACACCCTGAAGCAAATATATACCCAAAAAGCCTACGCGAATCTAGAAAATGTGGCAAATCTAGTCAAACATTATGCCAGTTAAAGATAATCTGACCAAGCCATTTACAGAACCTTTAAACAAAATTCGAACATAGTCATGGAGCTAACCATCCTCAGGCATATTTTGGTTCTTGAATATGCATGGATTTCATTGAAAAATCCGCGAGTCGCTGAGCTTGACCATACCATCCATTACGTTAAGATGTGTTTTGGGGGAACCAGTTCTAATGCATAATCCCAATGAGGAGTATTGTCCTCTGACTGATTTTGTTTGTAATGATTACAGATGGAGTCTCACACAATTTTTTGATGATAGTTTTCAAAGTGAAGAATATACAGAACAAATTTTGAGTGAGTTTAGTTTCATGCTGCTAGTTTAGTCTCCATTTCCCAAACATCAGTTAGGTTCATCTCTGCCACTTCCATCTCTCTACTAGCTCAGGTCCCATGAGCTAACATGTACTTTTCATTTAAGCACCCTTCCATCGCCGAGCCCCTCACATTGTCAGCCTTCCCACTCTTCCTGTCAGCTTCAAACCTAATATCTTCACTAATTGTCTCTTCATACCTCATCGTCCCCTACCCACTTATGCCCTCAGTGTTAGAGAGTAATCTTTACCTTTATGCTGCTTTTATCATTATTCCAGCAATATCACCAGAAAAAGGCTTCACACATTTTACCCTTGAGGGGAATCGAAACCCAGAACTTCAGTATGACAAGTGATTGCTTTAACCACATGGCTACCCCACTGCCTCCTAAAATGTTATAGATAAACTGACACAGTATTTAGGTGAGCCTACTGTACAAAACCCGTTTTTTTCTTATTTACATTTGTTAAATTTTGAATGAATTATCTTCATTTATACAGTCAAAACCCTGCTGTGTTTGAGCATACTGTATTATTCTAACAAGTGTCAGTGTTATGCTATTCATATTACAGTGAAAAGATAAAGGTAAATTATTCCTGCTGAAAATATTATGAGGCCATTCCATGTCTTTCAACTAGCAATGATGTTTTGTGATGTAACGCAAGTGAAATGTCAAACTTCAGACATTGTGTAAATTCATCGTCTCGTCCATGGTGGCCAAATGAGCACAAGCCTTTCATTTTCTCAGCTGACATTCCTGTTTTCCGCTTTCTGTCACTAAATGTATCACATGCAGTGAAATCAAGGATTTAAAAATACCAGCGTCCCAAAAATTATAATTTTGCTGCAGGTATTAAGAAACAGAATGATGACAACATGGTTTTCATGAAACATGGCATCTTGAGACATGCAGGCAACCAATTTGTAGCAATTCACCATCTTTCCATTTGGTCACAGTGTCTTGCGTAATATTGCTGATTGTGTTCGGAATGTTCCGAGGGATCATCATCATCACCATCTTCATTGTATTCATCATCAACATCATCATTCTCCTACTCCTCTGATAGTATGGCATGCCATCTTGTGACACGCAGTTATCCAATTTATAGGACTTAAGGACTTTTACATTTGGTCATTGTAGGTTGCAAAAAGCTACTGATCATTTTGGGATGCCACTAGAGATCCCACCAGGGATCATCATCATCATCATCATCATCGTCTTCTGTTAAGTATCATGCTCAAAGATTTCAGATACAAAAGGGATTTTACAGCAGTTCATTGCTTAAATGCTTTTTTCAATGCCCCCTAATAATGACCGCTAGGTTCTTGTTCAGGCATCTAGGCAATGAAACCCACCACCAACAGTGTTGCATCAGACCAATTTACAGTGATGGTAAGGTTGTGTCCAGGAATTGGTTAACTAAATATGGCAGATTCCAAGGCTATGAAAGCAGTGACATCAGCCTCTCTGAGTGCTCGAACAGGGCGGCTAACCTGTTGTCTCAGGGCGTAACTCCTGGATGCCTGTGATCAAAGACAAGCTACAGGATGACAGATCAACCCTTTGGAACGGCCTTACAGATTGTGTAACACTGTCTAACTAAGTGTATCTGATTGTAAACAAAGTGTAACAGGCTGTAACAAGTGGATTTGACTGTAACAGAGTGTAACTGAAAGTACAAAGTAGGTGGAAATGTTTGAAGATTTCCTTTGTTGTGGTTAACCAGTTGCTGGCCAGATCTGTAGGACTGCAAGGTTGATAGATGTGTGATATAAATGCTAATATTGCATATGTAATGGGAGAAAGTATGTGATAAGGAATGCTGGGCATACAAGGAGATCATGGCTGATCCAGTCGGCGGGCCTGATTTAGTGCTGATACCGTAGCTGTTACATCATGGGGATAGTGTTATCACAGAAGCAGCCCTAGACATGTGAAATATTTACTAGTGGACAGGATCAAGGGATTGTAGGCATGATTAAAGGTGTGTTGTGTACGTGGTCAAGGTCATATTGGCAGAGAATGTGCACAAACCAACTCTTGTAAACTATGAACCATGTGCTGAAACTGTTAACAGGAATACTGGCCCACTAAGACTGTGGACATGACACATCCTACTGACAAACCCCAAAACATTATTGAGGATTCCAAGATTCAAACCCATGACCACAAGATTTTGAGATTCAGAAAGATTTGCTACTGCATGATTTTTGTGGTTTCTTTGTTGTTTTATGCCACACTCTGCTGTTTGGCAGTGGTCTGTATGTAATCGAGTCTGGACCAGACAATCAAATAATGAACGGCATGAGCCTTGATCTACACAGTTTTGATACAATGACATATGTCAACAAAGTCCGTGAGGTTGACAACCCGATCACATTAGCTGCCTCTTATGACAAGCATGGGTCACCAAAGACGTAGTTCTAAGCTGAATCTTCATGAGTTGAGATAAGCATGGGTCACCAAAGACTTAGTTCTAACTGGGACCTTCATTAGTTTGCTACTGAGGGACACCCCATGCCTCCTGTACTAAGGAAGTGTCAGCAGGAGTGTTTAGATCTCGTTTATACACTCACTGTGATGTGTTCTCTGAGCAATTCAGAAACAAAAAGCAAAATCCTCTACCTATTAAGCTGGTTATATGTATGTTAGAGGACTGGAGCCATCGTGGATCCTAACATGCACAATTAAATAATATCATTGTAAGTTTATTGCCATATGACACATTGAACAGTCTTACATTTCATCACCATGTTACAGGGGCAGTGATGAATCACCTGGAAACAGGTTTCAAGTGTCAATCTCTTGTCATAATGATTTACAGGTTGATTAACTTAATATTTGTACAAATCCACTCAATGTAAATTCAGACAGTTTTTATATCGATGACTTGCTAGTCTTGCTCTTTTTTCAGATAAAGCACAATGTTGTGTGTGTTGTGTGGTTTGTCTTGCAGAATGATTCAGTTTCAGACAACAGTCGAATTTGTGTTTTTTTTTTGTCATATCACCCTTACCTTTGTTAAAAAGAATGAGATACGTACAAGTGTATCATCATTCTGAAGCTGAGGTTTCAAACGGTATGCAACAATCTATGCTGGTTATTAGGAGTATCATTGTTGAGTGGTCCAAATTTTGAATCAGTATAAATCTTTGCTCATAATATCAATCACTGGTTTGTTGGACCTAGAGTTGATTAATTACTGTTAATTACTGGCTACTAAACAAATAAGACATATTTGTGACCAGTGTACCATCTGTAACGTGTTACTCATCAGTCACTGATCAACATGAAGATGTCTTCCTAGTATGTCAGTCAAGCCATTATGTTCTGATGCCACGGAATGAATGAAGAGATCAGGGTACAGATTTTCGAAGCTCTCTTAGTGCTAAGATAGATGTAAGTGTCATACATTAATGCTGACTTACGACTATCTTAGCGCTAAGAGAGCTTTGAAAATCTAGACCCAGAGTCCCCAGTGACGTCACAAACCCTCCGGTGACTATGCTTGCCATAAGAAGTGACTTCTGGGATCAGGTGGTCAGGCTTTCTGACTTGGTTCACATGTCATCAGTTCAAATTGCACAGATTGGTTCTGCATGCTGTTGATAACTGGATTGTCTTAAGTTCCTGCCTCCATATAGCTGGAACATTGCTGAGTGCGGCATAAAACTAACTGTCTTGCAAACCCTCAGTGAATTTTTATCCTATTTGTGAAGTGAAGGAAGTGTTGTAGAGTCTGAGATCATTAAATTCATTCCAAGTCTTGGATTATTTAAAGTTTGTACACTATTAACACCATGATCACATTAAAGTTAAATATCAACCACTGAAGAAAAAATTCAGAGTTTCAGAAAACGATGTTTGTTTCTAAATTTAGAAAATTCATTTTTTTATAATGGGGTCAAATGATTATTAAGAATTAATCTTATCATGACTTCACTTACTGGACAGTGTATGAAAAGATTTCTTTTTGGGGGGGACTGGAAATAGAGTTAAACCTTTCCCAGTCTTTCACCTGCTAACACAGTCATGCTTATTTTCAGCCTCTCTAAAACTATACTCACTTTACCTCATCAAACACATTACAACCATATATCAAAGCCTTGTGGAGTTATTTCTAGGCTAAATAGAAATTTGTAGCCAAAAAACCCAACTCACTCTCTCACATGCTCCTGATTTAGCCCTGTATCATGTCATCAGGTGGGTTTGAATGTTTTTCAAGCATATGCCTCATCTGCTGGGTCACAGTGACACCTCAGCATGAGTGATTTCCACCTTTCTTGCAGTCTGACAACACCCTTGTCAGATTTGGGGAGGAGTAACTTTGACATGAAGACTTCACTGCAGAGACCGATGACATTTGTGGTTTGGGAAATTTTTATCAGAGACTTGTCTTGTGATTAAGGTGAATCGTGGGAATTCAGTAGCTTTGATGGATGACATACAGGATGATATATGAGTGTATCCTGGTACTGCAGCTCTCTGTAAACATAGATACCCAGGAATTCTTCACTAATCATCAACTGGTTCTGTGGATACAGGGGCAGATACATCTTTTTGAGAAAAGGGGATGCACACTATTGAGAAAAGGGGGTCACACTATTGAGAAAAGGCGGTGCACACTATTGAGAAAAGGGGGTGCACACTATTGAGAAAAGGGAGTGCACACTTCATTTTCACACGTTTCATTGGTCATATAACAAAATTTCAGGACAAAAGTGGGGGTGCACACCCCTGCACCCCACCCTTTGATCGGCCTGTGGGATAGTATATTTGACCTCAGCTGCAACCCGGACGGGCGACTATGTTTTCAGCAGTGTTCGTATGTACATATGTACGTTTCTTGTTGACGTGATGTCTCATGTACGGTTGTACCCAATGTCTTAAAATTTGGTGACAGGATACATTGGGGGATTAGGCAGACACTAGTCAATTTGAGAGAGCTTGATCTTAATCCATAAAACATTGTAACCAATGTCCTTAATTTTGTCAAAAAGCTACTTTGGGTGATTGATTATCCAAACATTAGTCACTTCATGCATATTGTGTGTGTGCAAAAAGTAATAAGAAGTGAATATGTTATAGATATTTCATGCTTCTTTAACGGCAGGGGACATTGCAACATTAGTGGAAAACACTTGTTTGATTTTCATACGACACAAGAACAGTGAAATATCTGGAGTGTCATCCATATTGGACTATTATGTGACCACTACTGAAGTCTACCCTGTCTAATCTGGACTAGTCTACTGGGTAAATAGCACGTGAAAAGTGAACCAAAGTTCAGTCTTCTCCAGAAACAATGTAGGAACCTTTTCCTTGTGTCCCTGCTTTAAATAGTGACTCTAACATTTGTAAGACAATAGATGGGTTTTGTCAATTGTGAAATATTGTGTTTGAAATGTATCAAATAGAAAATGGATGCAAATTATTGACATTGTAAATCTCATCAGACACAAAAGTTTGAACACTATAACTGACATTTCAGTTATGGTTAGATGTATGCTTAAAGGGCCCCATTTCACAAAGTGATCATTGCACTAAGGTCAACGTAAGCGCCGTTCTTTAACATAGTCTTACAATAGTCGTAGCACTATGATCACTTTGAGAATCAGGCCACAGAGTGTTAAAGTTGAAATGTCTTCAGTGTGTTGGAACCACCATCTGTGAAGCGCTCAGGTCTTCTAAGCAAGGCTGAAAAACATCATTTAAGTTCTTAGTTGAATGAGCCAGATGTCACCAGATGGGATGGACCTGGTTTAATGTCTCCGACTCTCCAGAGTTATCACGTAGTCACCAGACTCATAAATAGTTTGGGTTTGTTTTTCTCTGCTGTACTCAACATTATTCCAGTAATATGGCAGCAGTCTGTAAATATTGGAGGTTTATTGACCAGACAATCCAGTGATCCTCCAAAATAGAAACATCAACATAAATCCTCTGGATATATAATCACCACTGCTGGATCTGATGAGGATATTAAAACCATTTCAATGGTTTTATGCTGCTTTTAACAAAATTGAACCCAGGTCTTCGGTGTGATAAGCTAACACTTTAACCACTGTGCTACCCTTTAATTGATACTGTGTGATATGACATCTCCTCATCCTAGTGACTGACAAATCCACTAACAGCTGCATCTTCTGATGTACACAAGGTCACAGGTCAAGGGAATCTCATTAAGTGGTAGTAAATCTGCTTCACCTCGTAACAACACTCACAAATGGTTATTAATAGGTGTAAACTAGAGGTTGAAAGGGGGCATCATAATTTTGTTGGAGACGGTTTGGACAGGTCAGGGATTGAGGTTAATGGTTAACAAGACTTTTCAGGAATCTCACCTTTGTGAGACACCAGATCTGGAGGGTTAATGATACTCACGGATTATTCCTGAATTATGCAGTTATTTATTTCAACGTGCAGTCTTCCAAACTGAACAGTTACAACATATGCATGAGACATTCTTAATGATGTACTAAATGCTTTACTCTCCTCTTTGCTTTTTGTTAATATTTCACAGGTTCTCTTCAGAACTATATAGAAATAGTACCTGTTGTAGGAATATCATCATAGTCTGTGTCTGTCTTCAAAATAGAGCATGTAACTCATCAAGCATATTGTTTGAAAGAAATAACAGAAGCCAATAATATGTCCTCCAATGAACAAAAAATTGCTGATAATGCAGTCATTGGTGCATTATTTCAGCCCAGACTAGTTGTTTTTCTTGTTTTATGGTTTTGTTTTGTCCTCCTGAAAGCCTAAAAGCAGGTGGGGAAAAAAAATATATAGATAAAATTTCCAATCAAAGTAATGTTCTATCTAAGTACTCAAAGTATTTTACTTTTGGTAATTTGTGAAGTGAATATGGGTCAAAAAACACCCTGAAAAGTATTATCCTGTGAGTTTACAGTTTAGCCAATAAAAACATTAGGATTGTATGTTTTTTGAGTAGGGAAAGACCCATGAAGGTTCCGGGGTAGAATAGGTCTTCAGCCACCCATGCTTGCCATAAAGGGCAACTATGCTTGTTGTAAGAGGCAACTAATGGGATCGGGTGGTCAAACTCGCTGACTTGGTTGACATATTTCATCAGTTCCTAATTGCGCAGATCAATGCTCATGTTGTTGATCACTGGATTGTCTGGTCCAGACTCGACTATTTGCAGACTGCCGCCATATAGCTGGAATATTGCTGAGTGCGGCGTAAAGCTAAACCCGCTCACTCACTCACTCACTCACTCACTCACTCACTTGAGTGGGGAAAATTAATTTCTATTTATAATTTTTTTATTCTTGAAAAAATATCGCAGCTGTATCTGTAAAACAAGAAGTAAAATTGGTCTGGCCTAAATGAACCCTTCAAAAACAATTGCTTGTACCAAACAAAGTTCCCAAAATTTACTACTATACATCTGCCAGAAATTCAGTCATATTTATCAGGATGTACCTTTAATGCTAATCTTTATACCAAATATGTCATTAAAGAATAAGAGCTTAAACTTTGCTCTTGAGTATGAAGTTTTATAACCTCATTCCACAACACATTCATCTCTGTACCAAGAATGACATGAACAGAAATGGGTTTTGATTTAATGGGTTTAAAATTGATATGACAAGATCGTGTAGTAATATCACTGTTACGAGGAAAAGAGTGTCGTAAAGTATGTTCCGCTGAGAGCTTGTGTTTAGATAACTACTATCAAAATTGTTTGACACAATACAACCGATTGTGACTGTAGTTCTGGCTTATTTCTATGGCTCAACAGCTTAAGCATTCTGTGTAGGTCCGTGATGGTCTAAAGCCGTTCTTGTACAAAATGGGACATTATGAAAAGTGTGGATGGATTTTATTGTGGTGTCAGTTCATCATGTTGTTTGTCATCTTAATGGGCAATCATTTAAGAAACTCACTACAAGCTTGGTGTAGTTTTATAGCTTTTAGAAATGTTCGTTGGCACTGTATTGTATTCTACTTGTGGTGGAGGGTTAGGAGACTAATGCTTAGTCTCTGAATATGGATACAGTGGAAGCTGTCTAATTCAGACTCGACTGGGACCGACTTTTGTGTCCGAATTACGAGGAGTCAGAATTGGACTGGTGAGAGACAAGAGAAGCTCCCTTGACCAGGAGATACGCATGCACAGTACTTTTCTGGTGAAAGACACAACTAAATGAATAAATGTACAAATGAACAAGTAAACATGTACTGTATAGATTAATTTATCTATTCAATGGTTTGATTGACAGCATGGCCATGCTTTCCTTGCAGAAATAGTAGCTCACCTGACAATCTGTTTGAAGTCAGTAATCGGCTAACTACAAGGCACTTCCGCCTTTAGCAGTCCCGCTAGTCCGAGTTCATTTGTGATGTTTTCATAGTAAATTTCCTTGAAGGGTGGAGATTTCAGTCTGAAATCTGTGTTACATGAAGTCCAAATTAGTTAGCCTATATGTAATGATAACTTAGTTAACATCTGCCAGGACCAACAATTCGGACTGAATTATATAGAAAACCGAGTTACTTAGGGTCCAAGTAAGACAGCTTCCACTGTAATTTTTGTAGTAACACACAAACATAAATATATTGAAAAGGATCCCCAGGGAGTCCAGATATTCAGAACCCGAGGAAATCTAGACTTACTTAATTTAAGGCTTTACCACTGCAGAGAGGGCTCGGAAGTTAGGCAAATAATGTGGTTCAGGGACTCTGAGGCAGACTAGAGGGTTATGTGGGAAGATGAATGTGTTTTGATGCTGATAGAGCAATGCGCTTTAAGTGGTTTGTAAAACCACAAGCTGGTGTCCATCAGGAACCCCATACATGTGTCCTCTGTACTCCCAATATTGCTAAACATGACATTAAACCATACTCACGTCCCTATACAGCAATCCCTGACTACTCTGCCAGTCAACTCTTTATCCAGCAGAGCGAGATCCCTGACAACAATGACATTCTCTATATTCCTTTATAGCAAGATTCCAAAGTACCATGCCATTCTCCTCTATATTCCTGTGTAAACTGGTCCCAAAGTACCATGCCATTCTGCTCAATATTGCTATGTAAAAACTGCAATGCCATCTTTTCCATATTCCTATGTAAGCAGATCCCAACTGCCATACCATCTTCTCCATGTTCCAATGTAAGCAAATCCCAACTGCCATACCTTCTTCTCCGTATTCCTATGTAAGCAGATCCCAAACTGCCATACCATCTTTTCCGTATTCCTATGTAAGCAGATCCCAAACTGCCATACCATCTTTTCCGTATTCCTATGTAAGCAGATCCCAAACTGCCATACCATCTTTTCCGTATTCCTATGTAAGCAGATCCCAAACTGCCATACCATCTTTTTCGTATTCCGACGTAAGCAGATCCCAAGCTGCCATACCATCTTTTCTGTATTCCTATGTAAGCAGATCCCAAACTGCCATACCATCTTCTCCGTATTCCGACGTAAGCAGATCCCAAACTGCCATACCATCTTTTCCGTATTCCTATGTAAGCAGATCCCAAACTGCCATACCATCTTTTTCGTATTCCGACGTAAGCAGATCCCAAACTGCCATACCATCTTTTCTGTATTCCTATGTAAGCAGATCCCAAACTGCCATACCATCTTCTCCGTATTCCGACGTAAGCAGATCCCAAACTGCCATACCATCTTTTCCGTATTCCTATGTAAGCAGATCTCAAACTGCCTTACCATCTTCTCTGTATTCCTATGTAAGCAGATCCCAAACTACCATACCATCTTTTCCGTATTCCTATGTAAGCAGATCCTAAACTGCCATACCATCTTCTCTGTATTCCGACGTAAGCAGATCCCAAACTGCCGTACCATCTTTTCTGTATTCCTATGTAAGCAGATCCCAAACTGCCATACCATCTTCTCCGTATTCCTATGTAAGCAGATCCCAAACTGCCATACCATCTTTTCCGTATTCCTATGTAAGCAGATCCCAAACTGCCATACCATCTTCTCTGTATTCCTATGTAAGCAGATCCCAAACTGCCTTACCATCTTCTCCGTATTCCTAGGTAAGCAGATCCCAAACTGCCTTACCATCTTCTCTGTATTCCTATGTAAGCAGATCCCAAACTGCCTTACCATCTTCTCTGTATTCCTAGGTAAGCAGATCCCAATGCATACCCCTGTTAATTGCTGATGTAATGGTTGTTGATGAGAAGGATGACCAACAATTACATGCATTCCTTGGTAATACTATCGGCTGATGTAGAAAACAGCCATGCAGGTCTCACCATACTAAAACTGAGTTTAGAAACACGCTGCTTCAGGGAAATCTGATTGTCTTCGCCAAACTTGCCACATATTCCGTTTCATTGGAACGTGGCAATTTTCTTCTTGAGTAACAGAATAATGAGAGTGTCATAATTTCCTGTCACTTTAATGTGAACATAGGCACACAAGACAAATTTGTTTGCCTGAATGTAGCCATGTTTTATCACCAATTTTCAATGTACCCCTCCAAAAGCGAAAGATCAGATTTCCGTGATTAGAAAGTGATGGTCAAATCTTGTTGCCTCTGGTTTGGCCGAGGGTCGGATTCACAGGCAGAACCTTCTGAATGCCTTCAGAAAAATGGGTTGTCTTTGTTGAGGATTTAAAAGCACTCTGTAGGCGTGAGAGCGGAGGGTGGTCGCAACAATTGATGATGACAGTGGGATCGGGTTATCGCCAAACCCCCTTATTACGGAGTGTTTGCGTTAACAAGAGTGTATCTTTGGTTTCTGTTTCGTAACTTGGAGGAGTGAATTCCTACGTGTATCTGTTATGCCTTGGAAACATTTGATCTGCCTTTCCTGTACCTAGTCCCCTTGTCAACACAATTCATCAGCAACAATAGCATTTTTCACTGCATTTTTTTCAAGAATTTTGTACTGGTAATTCAGAAAAAAAATCATCCTGTTGCCATTTATTTAGCATTACTCATACATTTAGAAAATGATAGCAAATAAAGCATGTTGTTATGACTTTATTTGATTTGATCTTATATGTTATCAACCACCAGGTGTTCTGGGCCTGACATTTTATGTGGAGATTATATATATTTATTCTGCTACTGTAAGAGGGAGTAAATAATAAAAATATAAAAATGCTAAAATTTAATTGAAAATAAAATGGATGTTTTTCTGCTACAGCTGCAAACCCAGGCGTAGTTTTCATAAACTGCAAGTATTATGTAATAGTCTTAAGATAAAACATATTGCTGTTATGAAATTTTAATGGCAGATAGTTGGGTATTTTTTCTACAGTCTGATCCTTGACGTTTCCTTTTGGAAGCATTTTTGCATTTTCCAGGACTTTATTTTTAACATTAGTTATATTTGGGATTAAACTTTCTCAGTCAGATGCAGATTCTAGTCCCATCCCATCCAGGATTTGAACCCACACCCTCAGAGTCAGGCACCCATTTGTCAGCACACAAAGTCAAATTGTACAGACACTAAAATTATAGTGATGCTCACTAAGAATAACCATTGTCAAGTTGACTGGACTTTGAGCATGACAAATGGATGATTGAGCTTCATGGCTTATTCTGACATATTTACGCAGCACATGTGGACAGTGATGATTGAAAACCCTGGGCATTATGTGTGAATAAGCTTGAAAACAGTAATAAATCTAACAACTAAACTCAGAAATATATATTGCCCAGGAATTACGACTTTAATAACAGATTCCATATAGACTGTATGAGTATCAACTGATTACTCAAGATGTCTTTTCATTGGCTGAGGGAAGGTTTATAGTGAGAGAGTGCAGAGTGTGCAGTATTTATCACTGGGAATATCATAAAGCTTAACAGATATGATGCCTTTGTAAATGTTAGTTTTGTTGTAGTTTATGACTCTTTATCATCTGTGTGAAATATATATCCTTTATTACCCATGTTGACAGTCAAGTGCATGAGAATTTATGATTTATTGTTGAAAGTGTATGTGTTTCATCTCAACCATTGAGTGCTATGTCTAACAGTCTTACTAGTGTAATGTCATATTTAATATGGGAAATCTCAATAGTTCTTACAACAAAAAGGTGGCTCAGTGAGCAATTTGATGGGCTGAGTTATGCCCTTTAGTCAAAACAGGATTTGTTGATTCTGGGTTTGAATCCAAGATTCTACGGTTATGGTCCCACTGATGCTAGTGAATTCACAGAATACTGGAAGACAACACAACAACACAACTGATATATGACTATTTTGTGTTTGAAGTTGGGAAAGTAAAGTCAAGAACACAATATTATCAAATCATGTAAAAACTGTTGCACTATTAAAACATCTGCATAATTTTGTCATTCACTGATACTCTAAGTGCCACATTAACTACAACTGGTTGAGCTTACTGTATAAGGAACTTTATTTGGTCATGTGTCTCATTACCTGATTTTATGAAGCGGGCATTAGTTTTTTATTGCCTCAGCGAGAGCAAGGGTGTTCATGAATTTCTATTCAAGTTTCTTTCAAATAAGTTTAAAATTTAATTTTAAAGTGAAATTTACCTTAATGCAGTTGTGATTTTTATGAACACATTTAGTTTTTAAACCCTATCGGTTACAAAGAAAAGTATTAACAAATCTGATTATTTAGATGTAAGTTTAAGCAGAGATGTCTTTGTGCAACTCAAACTTGTTAGTCTTTATCACTGATCAGCAAGCAGTCCTGTTACAACAATGGAGAGGTATCCTGATACTCAAGGTCATGTACCATCCCCACCCTGATCTCCAGGGTTTATAATCTCTAGGGCTAAGAGGTTGTGTTTTATGTTCATTGGTAAAAGTGATAAAACAAATTGACAGCTTTAATGGTGTGGGTTATATCATGTTACAGGGATGGCCTGACAAGTGTTGTAATGTACCTGATGATTGCACAAAACGCCACAGAGGTGGTGGCTGGGGGGAACTTTAGCATGGAGTGGGGGCAAATCTAACCCAGAGACAAATCATTTTGGTACTTTAGTCTCATATGCCTCAGAATCCAAAATAGGAGACGTTAATGCATAATTGGAAATTTATTCATTGCCCAAATTCCCTGATCTGACCCAGAGACAAATAATTTGGGTGACAGGGATGCATGGGATGGGGTACAGAAACCTAAGGGTGACAAGGACGAAGGGATGGGGTACAGAAACCTAAGGGTGACAAGGACGAAGGGATGGGGTACAGAAACCTAAGGGTGACAAGGACGAGGGGATGGGGAACAGAAACCTAAGGGTGACAAGGACGAGGGGATGGGGTACAGAAACCTAAGGGTGACAAGGACGAGGGGATGGGGGACAGAAACCTAAGGGTGACAAGGACGAGGGGATGTGGGACAGAAACCTAAGGGTGACAAGGACGAGGGGATGGGGTACAGAAACCTAAGGGTGACAAGGACGAGGGGATGGGGTACAGAAACCCAAGAGTGACAAGGATAGGGAGTTGGGGAACAGAAACCCAAGGGTGACAAGGATAGGTAGTTGGGGAACAAAAACCTTAGGGTGACAAGGATAGAGAGTTGGGAAGCAGAAACCCAAGGGTGACAAGGATAGGGAGTTTTGAAGCAGGAACCCAAAGACTACAAGGATGGGCTGCTGATAAACAGAAACCCAAGAGTGACAAGCATAAGTTACTGGGGATTTGAAAGCCAAAGGAAACAACTGTTTATATTGATACGAGGAACCTAGCCTTCGTATGCATGAGATGCTGGAAAAGAATGCCCCTTAAGAAACTGGAAGGTCAAGCATAGTTGCTGTAACACCATGTATCTAAATCTACAAAGCAGATGAGTTAAGGGTAGCAAGGAACACAGGTCATCTATTCTCTCAAGAATCTCAATTTGTTACAAGCATTTTCCTTGTATCTTAAAGGGAAACAAGCAAGGGCTCAAGGGACATTTGGACATCCCCATACACTCCTAGTGTAGCCGTAGCTGAGGACCTCTTGTGCCCTGAGTTAAGGATCAAGGAACTATGTAGGAAGGCAATGAGTATGACAAGGTGTAGATATTGGCCCTGAAAGGGGTGACTGGAGAGCTGCAGTGTGTCTGTCACCTGAACACAGACAACAGGTAATGAATGCTGCAGGTGTAGGCTGGCCATGACATACTGCCTGACATCTCCCATGATTCATGTGGTCCCCTGCATGCAGGCTCAGACAGCAAGGGTAATGACAAGGGATCCTTGTCACATGGGAATAATCAGCTAATTCATTTTCTCCTTGTCGTGAGTGCTGAACCTCACTGTGATACATTGCTGTAGCAGTGTTCCTGCTCTTAGTCTTGCAGAACTTTTCAGTGTATTTGCAGTAACAGCCCTGGGTACACAGTGCCCTATCGCACTCACACTTCGCCCGACCCATCTCTCCACCCAGATATATATCCTGCAATACAGGTGTACTCATCCCTACAGGGTGTACTCACTTCAACCACTATCGTCTTTCCACCTCTGTATAACCTGGAACACAGGGTGTACTCACCTCAACCACTTTTTGCCCCTCCACCCACACATATCCTGGGGTACAGGATGTACTCACCTCATCTACTTTCGTCTCTCCACCCCCACATACACTTGGATAAATGGCATTCTCATCTCTACAGGGTGTACTCACCTCAACCTCTCTCATCCCTCCACCCCCACATATCTCGGTATACAGGATGTACTCACCTCTACAGGGTGTACTCACTTCAACCACTCTTGTCTTTCCACCCCACCTGGGGTACAGGGTGTACTCACCTCATCCACTCTGGTGTCTCTACCCCACATACCCGTTGATAAAAGGTGTACTCGCCTCTACCACTCTTGTCCCTCTACTCCCACATAACCTGTGATGCAGGGTGTACTTTCCTCAACCCTGCCCATCTCTCCTTTGGACGCAGGGTGTATTCACCTGCTCCTCTCATTTGTCCACCATCACAAGCAAATTCATCTGCCCCTTTTGTCTTCATCACCTTTGGATACAGGGTGTACTCACCTGCCACGCTATCTCTCGCCTGCCCCCTGTGTCTCCACCCTCATATACCCTGAGATACATGGCATACACACTTCTACCCCTCCCCTGTCTTTCTAGTCGATACTGATGGTGTGCGTGGTCTATCAGTTGATTTAGTCAAGATACCATTAGCTGTTTACATATCGAGCATGTTTCATATCATCCTCGATACCTCCAGGGTATTACGTTCTGATGTCTCCACAATACCCTGGATGCATCTAAGGCTGTTTATTACCTCCCATTGCTGTTTCCGCATTCTCACAGTAGCCAATCAGCTTAGCTGCCATTCCAACTGAACTTGCGAGTGTCAACAAAGATAACGGTCGCATGTGCGACTCAGATTTTGGTGAAATCATACAGAAGCATTTATAGGTCTGAAAATTTGAAAAAAATATATGCAAGAACTCCTGCCTCTTTCAGAGAACCTGTTTTGCGAACTTTAATCCGTTAGATAATTCAAAAAGCGAAAGTGAGTTGTGATTGGTTCACTCCTCTTCCCAGAGTATTCACCTGATTGGATAAAAAGCCAGCCAAAGGAGGTAATAAATTCATAGCCATAGATGCATCCAGGGTATAGTTTAGAATTATCGGAACGTAATTTAGAATCATGACAGTCACCTACAGCTGTTTTTTCAGATGTAACCAAAGCCTAGATTTTCGAAGCTGTCTTAGCACTAAGATTGTCGTAAGTGCCATACATTAACATTAACTTTCGACTGTCTTAGCACAAAGAGACTTTTGAAAATCTATGCCCAGGGTCAGAGATTGTTCACCTAAGTGTATATGTTGATACAGTTTGGTCAGACTACTCAGTGTTGGTTTGTTGAATCCATGGATCAAGCTGACCTGTCTGGCTAGCAGTGGTGGATGCCCAACTTGTTCACATGTCAGACAAGTGTAAGGTGTCTCTTTGCATGCTAATCCTGGCCAGTGTCCAGTCTGATCTGATCTGTGTCACAGTGGATCTTCTCCACTACACCCCTTGTTGGGACGGGCTTTGTCGACACCCAAATCTTGCACCTTGGACAATAGACATGGCTCACTCCAAGCCTGACTTGGCACAGAGTCACAGGACATGTCCACTCTGATGGACACACAAATCTATCATTGATCCATGAGTTAAGAACAAGATTACTGGGTGTTAGGACACTCCTCAGTAGTATCTCTTGATGAGCAGACACCCAACTGGTAGGATGTTACCAACAAGGATACCGGAGGGTATGACACCTCGGGACTTCATTGTCATCACTGTCATGTAAGTTATTCAACTATAGGTGTCACAAACACCTTGTACTGACTGAGAACAGAACAGAATTTTGGTAGCTTGACTGGCCAGGTGATGGGGATTATTTGGACACAATGACTACTGTGCTGGATCACTCATTATTGTCAGAGTGAACGAAGTGACAAGACCTAAATGTGTTCCAAGGGATTATGCAAACAGAATGGAGAGTGTCAAATGAAGTTCCATCTCAAGGTTTTTTCATACCCAACCAGCATAATTTAGGATTTTGACATTTTCATGTAGAGATCCTCTCCAAGTAGATGACAATTGTTATCGTTTTGCAGATAGAGAAAATAGAGATCAAGTCATTGTAGTAACGTTTAGTAAGAATTGTCTGCCCATTAGACATGTAGTTCAATCCCAGAAATACTTTATAACTGTTCCTTTTGGGTGAATGAGAGAATGAATAAGGTCTCTTTTAGCAATACTTCAGAAATTATCAACACAAGTGGTCTTCACACATTGCTTTCTTGTGGAGAATCAGACATACATCATCAGCATGACATGCAAACTGTTCTACTACAAAGATACCTGACTGTTCCTTTTCTGTTTGAAAGTTTTGAAAAAAAAAGATGAAAGTTAAGAAAACTTTCTTTTCACAAGAGGACTGTGAACCAGAGCCATTTCAGAAAATAATCTCATATTATGTAAATAATTTGCAAATCAATTTTGCAAGGAGAAACTTTGAAATTAATTCACAAGGGTTTGATCTGTAAGACATGAGAATCCTACCCATGGCTCTGTGGGTTGAGTGCAGTCTTTATCAACATGTTGGCTGTCACTTGCTCAGGGGTTATCTACAGACATGCTGCCAGCTAACTTATCTAAGCCCATGGATTTACAGTTTAATGCACTGGATTTACCAAGTATCCATGTGTTCAATATTCCTTGCTGTGATATGGGAAGCGATGGAATTACCTGGCTTGGAAACTCATTTACATTACAAGGTTGCAGGCTCTCGATAGTTTAACTAGACATGGCTGTCTCCATGTATTCATGGCTATCAGCATGTCACCAAACTTAACAATAGAGGCAAGGGTTTCATTGTAGCAGTTAGTCTGCTTAACACTCAGACTGACCTGGTTTTAATGGGGGTAAAACCTGGAGTTGATGTGATGATCTGGTAGGGGAAAGAATGACTCAATGGAAGGGATCTGCACAGATATACTTCATTGTGAGTTATGGAGGAAAGGTGAAAATAAAACAAACCTACTTATTTGGGAAAGAGATGTTGTAAATATACGAGTTCCTAAATATACATTGAATATTCTGTGTTGATTATAGTAGTCATGACCTACATAATGAGCAAAGATAAAATTATTTATTGCATAGCTGCAAATTCCTGTTTAGAATAGAAATAGCTCCACAAGGCTTTGATATATGGTTGTAATGTATTTGATGAGGTAAAATGAGTGTGGTTTTAAGCCACTTTTAGCAATATTCCAGCAATGTCATGCCAGGTGATACCAGAAATGATCTTCACACATTTTGCCCCAGTGGGGAATCGAACCAGGTCCCTCGACATTGTGAGCGAACACTATAACCACTAGACTACACCAATGCCTCTTGATGAGGTAACGACAAGATGGCAGGTCTACTCCGGATGCCATAATGCAATGTCAGATGTTATTGTTAAAGGTCCACAATAACCTTGAGCTAGAATTCCAGTCACATGTACACTGTGCTGCAATGTCTGCAGGTGCACACGCTCATTTGTCATTTGGGTTTTGATGCAGACTGAATCATCCCTCTAAGGACATATCTTCTGCCTGTTTGAATGTGTGAGATGACAGACATGGTTGTAGATATCAAGGATAGCTGGCAGATCTGAAAGTGATGAAAGCAACAGTACTTTGTGTAAGGTTAGACTATAATGACACTGTTGACAAGCCCTGTATGCACGAAGTTTTCATAATTTTTTCAAATGTATAATTAGTATGTGTTTTGTTTCTGTCTTTGGTTACCTTTCTTCTTACTTCACATTGCTGGGCAGTCAACTGACCCAAGAGCCATAGAGATCAGTGAAGCAAAAGTCACAGCCAGATGGAGCCAATATGTGCTATAAGAAGACCAGTCCTTAACTGACATCTCTCATCTTTGACAAACTTCCCATCCTTGACAAGTCTTACATCTGTGACATACCTCCCATCCTTGACAAGTCTTACTTCTTTGACAGGTTTTCCATCTCTGACAAACCTCCCATTCTTGACATTAATCTTACTTCTTTGACAAACCTCCCATCCTTAACAAGTCTTGCATCTTTGACAAACCTCCTATCATTGACAAGTCTTACTTCTTTGACAAACCTCCACCCCTTGACATTAGTCTTACTTACCAAGTCTTCCTTCTTCGATGATCTTTTTAATGAAGCTGCCATGTCTGACAGTGGTGTCATGTTTGATGGGACATTCAATGTTTGAGACACAATTGAGACCAATTTTCTCACTGAAATACCAAGCATGACTGTGATGCTCAGAAACACAATTATCTGAGGCTGTTTCAGTCTTTTTCTAGAAAACTTGATTTTTTATGTTTCTGTACGCACCAACATGACAGCAGTATTGTGGAGTTATCAGCTGGATCCCCACTGATAAGGATGATTCATAGGCCCAGTAATGTTGGGCACATGTAAAGGTTTAGACATGTAATCTAATAGATTCATAAGTGTCTGTGCCTGGTGGTACAATATTTTATTTAGATATTTTGATAATGAGATAATTGTCCGTAGCTCATGGATCATTTTCTTCTATCATTGTTTTTTTTTTCAAGAAAATTAAGAATCTTATTATTACTAAAATATTTAACTATTGACTACTAGTGATCATTTACCCACATTTCTGATTTCCAGGGTTGTGTATATGGAGGCAGAGGGTGAGAGAGAGGAAGGTTTTATATGAAAAGGGACCAGAATATAACCACACTGCAACAATTACTACATTTTGTTGAGGTGTTTAATGAATAAAAATAAAAACAAAATGAAAATTTATAGAAAATAGCTGTTCATTTGCGCTATGTTACCTTGTAATATGTCACATGACTTTCACAGATACGTAAACAACATTCAGCCTTTTGCTTCGTATCAGGTGCAAGAGATTTATTATCTTCCACAAAAGTTCATGTGCAGCCTGTTTTATTCATGTCAGTCATGAAGGATTTATACTCTGCAGCTCAGGCATGGTATCAAGATCATAAAACTACTGAGACTGCAACATTCCAACATGGAGGGAGGTTATATTTTTTATCTAAGGAAGCACTAATGGTCCAATTTCTTGTGGTTTTTTAGATAAACCATCAATTTAATTGACGAAAAGGTTAATTCAAGGGAAGAATATACTCCCAGTGGTTATCAAACTTGATAACTATTTGCTCATACTATCAATCACTTGTTTGTCAGGTTTCATCACTTCTCAGTCAGCTGTGCTATAAGGTAAGTGTTTTTACCAACAAAGACATATAGCACATAGACATTAATGGAACAGGATGTTTATCACATTTGCAAAATCCATCTTTGATTTATTTTAGATGTGATGTCCATATGACAGTACAAAATAAAGTACAGACTGGCTTAATTTTCTTGAACAATTTTAAATTGAGTCAAACATTGAATAGTAAGGTTGAAACTAAATATATTCTACTCATGGTCAATGTATTCATATACAAAATGAATTAATACTCAGTTAAGTTCAGATGGGATATTCATAATTCAGCACCAGTATCTAGCATGTTTCATATAAATAGTTAAGTTGAAATGGAATATTCACATCTTAATAATGAATTATTTTTCAAGTGTATTTGTTGGATTATTTACGGTATGTCACATTCTACACACATTATCATAATACAGACATATATCCTCTATGACAGCCAGCCAACACTGCTCTCTCCAAAGTCATTACATATCAGTGAAGTTCAATTTGACATTCTATACCAGAAAATAAAGTAGTTGTTTGTCTATGCTAAAGCCATGAGGAATGTCAATATATCCCCTCTGACGATACATTTATTATGTGCAATGTGGAGACCTTTGATACAAGGCGTATACTGCGCCAGCAAAGTAATGAAATAATAAAACGTTTGTATTGGACCAGGCAACAAGGAAATATGTCATTAATACATGCCGTGTACTGGCTTGCTTCCAAACGGAGCCATGAATCATGTTCCTTCTGTATCCGTTGTCGTGTTAAGATTATGGAGTGTTTGACTCATAAACACTGTGTTTAACCTTTCTTTATTATTTCGAGAAACTTGTAACATATTTGGTAAGCCTAAAGGCAGGTGTAATGGATACAGTTGTGGCCTTGTTATATTGCAAATAATGTGTGTGTTTTCAGCTTAACGCCACTTACGGAATTATGCAGTTGAGACATGAAGCGTCTTAAGTTTGACGCTGTCTCCTGTTTTTGTGAAAAGACGATATCTGATTCATACAGCTGGTATTTGATTGATGGGTTGGAGATGGTACATTGGTTTATGTTGACAAGTTTGGAATTATTTCTTCTCCTAAACAAGTAGATCTATAGGAGTTTCACTATGCCTAAACTGTGTGTTGTCTCAAGATGGCTTTGTACTTGAGATTTATTTCACCCGTCTAGTCATTTAAAAAGTGTTTTGCTTACACAGATTTAAGACTGCTCAAGTTTTTTATAACAGTTCTTATATTATTTCAGTACTCAGTGTAATATTTTTCAGTTTTTGTATTTGTAAGGTTCAGTGCATTTTAAAATGACATGTGAAAACCAAGCAGTAATAACTTGTCTACGTCATACAGTGTATAGGTTGATGCATAAATAAAACATTGCAAATAGTAAAAACTGAAATAAACATTTGTGGTGGTCGGGTAGCCTAGTGATTAAAGCATTAGCCCTTGATTCCAAGACCCTGGGTCAATTCCCCATATGGGTATAATGTGTGAAGCTCCTGTCTGGTGTCCTCCGTGATATTATTATTGGAATGTTGCCAAAAGCAGCATATCACTCAATCACTCACTTGCTCGCTCACTCACTCACTCACTCACTCACTCAACCCACTTACAAACCCTTACAAGTTCAAGTTATGAAGCTTACAGGAATAACAGCTTTGTTACTTGCCTATTTATTTCAGGGTTATGTCTTGCCCCTTTGTCATGTTAATACATAGAACGTGTCTGTAAAAGATTAAAAAATTATGATCTTACAATAACCATGTCAACACTTGAGCGAGAGCACTTCTCACTGATAACACTAAGTAACCCTTGACCTCCTGTGGCCTTCAGGTTGAACTTTGACATTACAGGTAGATGATTAGGTTGACATACTGGTAGGAAAGGAGGTGCACTTAGTAATTCTGAGAGGCTCTCACATTGTCAGGACTTTAAAGGTGTGAGGGATATTTTCTTCTGTGTCAGTGACATATGGTTTCTGTATCTGAGTATAATGTACTACACTTTCATCTGATACTGAATGTTCTATAAACTGCTTTAAACAGTATTTAATTTGTATCACTGAAAGTTAAAGATGTTGGAGAGAAGGTGAACGTGATGCAGATCCTTCAGCCTCTTTTATGAACCCTAGAGCTGCAGGTTTAGTGCACACAAACCTACCAATATAGTCCCTACTGAACAAGGATCAGCGTTATTAGTACTCTAAGTATCATGGCATGTCAGTTTGGTGTGGAAGGAAACTCCTCGGTGACACAGATCCTAGACCTTTGGGACAGTGGGGTAGCCTAGTGGTTAAGGCGTTCACTCGTCATGCCGAAGACCCGTGTTTGATTTTCCCTATGGGTACAATGTGTGAAGCCCCTGTCTGGTGTTCATTGATATAGGTGGAATATAGCTAAATGTGACGTAAAAGTTAACTCACTCAGTCCTGGACCATTACTGCATTACTAAAAGTTGCAAGTGCAGGTATTGTACATACAAACCAAGCATCATTATGAACTGGGCATGAGCCCATGACCACAACTTTGTGACATACCAAAGGGAAACAACCCTGCACAGCAAATGGTAGCACCTTCTTAGCATACAGGACCAATAGTCCTGTCTCACAGTCCTTGAGCAACATTACTATCCCAACTGCCTTGCCTTCCCAGCAATGCTGAATCTCAAAAGGAATCAAGTCTTAAGATTTCCCATTGCACTGGACTCCTTTCAAATTTATTATTTGTTACTATAAAAATTATATATATTCAGAGACTAAGTATTATTCTACTTGGCCACCTGTACCCTGTAACTAGAGTTTAAGTGTACATAGAACACTTGTGGGCACAGGGTTCATGTAGTGGACGGGTCAAGACTGTGTACAGCTAACCATTTCTCGTGTGACCAGGCAGAGATATTCGTCTACACCTGCTCAACCTCTGTTCCTTATTGGTAAATCACACATGACAATAATTGGGAATAAATGTGCAGATGCCTTTCAGAGACCTTGTACCCCATCACCACTTCTCCAAATACTTCTACATAATACTCAAGGCTGTTTATATATAGTCGTTAGGGGAATAGCATCATTTTCAAACTTTAATTTTCATGTTTGAAAATGTTAAAATTTTTTACATGTATTTTTATGTTTTCATATGTTAAAGGAAATAAATGTTGTAATTCTTTCTCCTTTGGCATAAGTTAGATTAGGACTAAACCCATTTAATAAGACATATATTTTTGAGATGGTCCACATATGACCGCTATGAACAAATATTATCCTTGGGATATATATGTCCACATGTACCTCGAGTCTGGTCCACACTCACAGCTGACCTCGCTAGGGCAGTAACTAGCCATAATGTCTTTTCTTCATGGTGGGCTGGGTCAGCAGGTGCAAACTGGTTAGCCTGTGATGTTTTATCTACCTGGTCTACCACAGCCTGCTGTAAAACATATATCACCCCTGACAGAAATGGTGGTGGTGGGGGGGGGGGGAGGATGTTATTGGGTTTATACACTACATGTAGCTGCCATTGTCTCTGTGAAACTGTAGACACTATTTGTCAACAAAGAGCAGGTGTCAATTTCATATCCTTTGTTGTTCTGATCAACACTGTAATGAAAAAAAATTAAACCAAAGACATTTCCCTAAAACTTTGTTGTATGCTTTTTCTCAATCTCATTATATAGCCACCTCATAGACTCAGTATTAAAAAAAACAATGTGCAGATGGCTTTTAAGAGACCCCTACACAATATGCAAGACACTGTTCAGACATAAACCAGTAATAGTTAATAGTAAATAAATATTTTCTGAAGTTTGAAAAAAAATATAATATTGATCATCACATCAAAAATGAACCAACCCCACCAAATGTTTTTCAGATTAAATTTTGAATATTTAGTTGTTTTTTAACCTGCCAAGCTTATTTGATTTAAAATATCCTGATTTTTTGACAAACAAAACTGGAAATTCAGGGGCTCTGATGCAATTTGATGTTTTCTTCTTTCTTTTCTTGTATTTTGCAGAAATGATATGATAAATGAGAAATGGATGATTTTTTGACAAACGAAACTGGTTTAGATAGACAGTAAACATTCAATTAAATATTACCTTTCCAAATTTTGTTGTTGCGGTAAAGTTGAGTCTGTGTAAGAACTTTTACATCTTTATTTGATATTTTTGCATTATGAAAGCAACTTTTCTTTTGGCCCTTTCTTATTGCTGCAACATTATGCGTGACGGAATTAATCATTTTTGCTGGAACTAGAACTTCTGATGGCATATTGATGATGCTTCTATTGTGTAGTTTTTGTTTGATCCCTTTGTAAGTCTTCACAAGTATGTTGACAATCCGCTAAATGTTTCACAGATTGCTTACTGATGGCCTTTTGACCAGATTGCATGTGGCCTGCAGCTGGCACTTTGCTTATGTTTTGGTAAGCTGGCTTGGGTTTCACCAAAACATCCACCAAGTACACATGTTCTTACTCCCACATGATAATATTTCACTGGCATGCAAGTTTTCAAGCTTACTCCATCAGCTCTGCTGTGAGTGGTCATTTGTTTGGACAACGTTCACTGATTGGTCAGTACACTGGTTGTGCTTGGATAGTAATCATTGATTGGTCAGTTAGTTGAAGTTGTGATTGGGTAATGATCACTGACTGGTCTGTTGCTGTTTGGATAACATTCACAAATTGATCAGTACAAGTTGGTACAACATTCGGTTTAGACAATGGTTAATGGATGCAATCTAGTCAATGTCTGTATTGTGATAATGTGACCGCATTATGACTTAATTGTTTCACTGATGTCTGCTAAATTTTACATAAAATTATGATGCTGATGGACACACGCACACGCACACATGCACGCACACACTGACATCCTGGAATGACTCACCCACAGAGTAAACTATAGTTATGTGTATACATATGCAGAATTAGAGAAGTGCAACTAAATAAGGTGCAGCATTTTACGTTTGACTTCATGTTCCCCAAATCATACGATATTCTCTGTATCTCAGCAAAACAACTTGCGCCTGTTATTTACAACATGTAACACATGTTCCTATGTTGTTTTCAACCTTGGCACAAAAACTCAATGAAGTTGAAATATCACATTCCTTCTACGTGTCACACCTGAATTTTGGCTTTAAGAAGTACTGTATCGGAACTGATTGTATCAGAGTTATCTGCCCTTCACTGACACTGCGTGCTTTTTCATTTAGAAACACGCAATTATGATGATTGCTCATGCAGCACTAAAAAGTTTAGAGTATTAAGGCTGTATTGTGTTGTATGGCTATATTGTATGCTGTAAGTCAGAGAAGGTGTTACTGCTGTCTATAGGCCATCAGTAGGACTTGTTATGCTCTCATTGTAATACCGAACTCGATAGCCTTTGGCGTACACTGTGCAGTGCTATAAGCTCAGGCTTTTTAGTGTTAACTTTTATCCAGAGATTTGTCAAATTCTAACTCAATTCTTTTTTTCCATTTTAAATAGTATTGAGTTTCTTTGGTCTTGAAGGTTATTACACCTGTCAGTTTGCATGTTTGCCTGTTGCTTTTACCCTGTATCTTTTTGTAGATCTTCCTAATGTCTGTCTATGAGGTTAGGTATAACTAACTAACTAACTAACTAACTAACTAACTAACTAACTAACTAACTAACTAACTAACTAACTAACTAACTATGTTCTCCATAATGTGAAACAACACACACTGGGTATTTTACTGGGGCATTATTTCTGAATCGGCATACCTTGAATTCTCTTTTGGGTCTTAAGCTATGAAACGGTTTCCACTGTAAGACAAGTGACAAAGGTTGTAGCCTTCTGCACCTATTAGTTTGACATAGATATTTCCTAACTAAAGCTAGTGCAGCAGTTCATTGTGCATTGTCTTGTTTGAAAGGGTAGTATACTAAACATGCATTAGTGATGCATGACTGTGTATGTAATTTTGCGACACTTTTGTTATGTATTTTGTAAATTGGAGTATGAGAAAAGCATATGTGTTATCCTCAAGTTTCACCATAGGTTCTTATAATGTTGTCGAGCATTCTGGCATACCAGTGGTATAAAACCTTTACCGAATCGTCACACGTATGATAAAAATGTTATCATCCATAAAATATCTCACCTTTGCTTATCATTGGTATAGGAACCTATACCTATTTGCCACATCATAATGTGATAAAGATGTTGCCCATGAAGTATCTCACCTTTTGCTTACTAACAGTATGAGAACCTACCGTATGCTGAAATGTCACCTCATAATGTGATAAAGATGTTGTCATCCCGAAAGTATCTCACCTTTTGCTTATTAACAGTATGAGAACCTACCGTATGCTGAAATGTCACCTCATAATGTGATAAAGATGTTGTCATCCCGAAAGTATCTCATCTTTTGCTTATTAACAGTATGAGAACCTACCGTATGCTGAAATGTCACCTCATAATGTGATAAAGATGTTGTCATCCCGAAAGTATCTCACCTTTTGTTTATCAACAGTATAAGAACCTACCGTATGCTGAAATGTCACCTCATAATGTGATAAAGATGTTGTCATCCGGAAAGTATCTCACCTTTTGTTTCTCAACAGTATAAGAACCTACCGTATGCTGAAATGTCACCTCATAATGTGATAAAGATGTTGTCATGCCGAAAGTATCTCACCTTTTGTTTATCAAGATTATGAGAACCTACCGTATGCTGAAATTTCACCTCATAATGTGATAAAGATGTTGTCATCCCAAAAGTATCTCACCTTTTGCTTATTAACAGTATGAGAACCTACCGTATGTTGAAATGTCACCTCATAATGTGATAAAGATGTTGTCATCCCGAAAGTATCTCATCTTTTGTTTATTAACAGTATAAGAACCTACCGTATGTTGAAATGTCACCTCATAATGTGATAAAGATGTTGTCATCCCGAAAGTATCTCATCTTTTGTTTATTAACAGTATGAGAACCTACCGTATGCTGAAATGTCACTTCATAATGTGATAAAGATGTTGTCATCCCGAAAGTATCTCATCTTTTGCTTACTAACAGTATGAGAACCTACCGTATGCTGAAATGTCACCTCATAATGTGATAAAGATGTTGTCATCCCGAAAGTATCTCACCTTTTGCTTACTAACAGTATGAGAACCTACCGTATGTTGAAATGTCACCTCATAATGTGATAAAGATGTTGTCATCCGGAAAGTATCTCACCTTTTGTTTCTCAACAGTATAAGAACCTACCGTATGCTGAAATGTCACCTCATAATGTGATAAAGATGTTGTCATCCCGAAAGTATCTCACCTTTTGCTTATTAGCAGTATGAGAACCTACAGTATGCTGAAATGTCACCTCATAATGTGATAAAGATGTTGTCATGCCGAAAGTATCTCACCTTTTGTTTATCAAGATTATGAGAACCTACCATATGCTGAAATTTCACCTCATAATGTGATAAAGATGTTGTCATCCCAAAAGTATCTCACCTTTTGCTTATTAACAGTATGAGAACCTACCGTATGTTGAAATGTCACCTCATAATGTGATAAAGATGTTGTCATCCCGAAAGTATCTCACCTTTTGCTTACTAACAGTATGAGAACCTACCGTATGCTGAAATGTCACCTCATAATGTGATAAAGATGTTGTCATCCCGAAAGTATCTCATCTTTTGCTTACGAACAGTATGAGAACCTACCGTATGCTGAAATGTCACCTCATAATGTGATAAAGATGTTGTCATCCCGAAAGTATCTCACCTTTTGCTTACTAACAGTATGAGAACCTACCGTATGTTGAAATGTCACCTCATAATGTGATAAAGATGTTGTCATCCGGAAAGTATCTCACCTTTTGTTTCTCAACAGTATAAGAACCTACCGTATGCTGAAATGTCACCTCATAATGTGATAAAGATGTTGTCATCCCGAAAGTATCTCACCTTTTGCTTATTAACAGTATGAGAACCTACAGTATGCTGAAATGTCACCTCATAATGTGATAAAGATGTTGTCATGCCGAAAGTATCTCACCTTTTGTTTATCAAGATTATGAGAACCTACCGTATGCTGAAATTTCACCTCATAATGTGATAAAGATGTTGTCATCCCAAAAGTATCTCACCTTTTGCTTATTAACAGTATGAGAACCTACCGTATGTTGAAATGTCACCTCATAATGTGATAAAGATGTTGTCATCCCGAAAGTATCTCATCTTTTGTTTATTAACAGTATAAGAACCTACCGTATGTTGAAATGTCACCTCATAATGTGATAAAGATGTTGTCATCCCGAAAGTATCTCATCTTTTGTTTATTAACAGTATGAGAACCTACCGTATGCTGAAATGTCACTTCATAATGTGATAAAGATGTTGTCATCCCGAAAGTATCTCACCTTTTGCTTATTAACAGTATAAGAACCTACAGTATATGGAAATGTCACCTCATAATGTGATAAAGATGTTGTCATCCCGAAAGTATCTCACCTTTTGCTTATTAACAGTATGAGAACCTACAGTATGCTGAAATGTCACCTCATAATGTGATAAAGATGTTGTCATGCCGAAAGTATCTCACCTTTTGTTTATCAAGATTATGAGAACCTACCGTATGCTGAAATTTCACCTCATAATGTGATAAAGATGTTGTCATCCCAAAAGTATCTCACCTTTTGCTTATTAACAGTATGAGAACCTACCGTATGTTGAAATGTCACCTCATAATGTGATAAAGATGTTGTCATCCCGAAAGTATCTCATCTTTTGTTTATTAACAGTATAAGAACCTACCGTATGTTGAAATGTCACCTCATAATGTGATAAAGATGTTGTCATCCCGAAAGTATCTCATCTTTTGTTTATTAACAGTATGAGAACCTACCGTATGCTGAAATGTCACTTCATAATGTGATAAAGATGTTGTCATCCCGAAAGTATCTCACCTTTTGCTTATTAACAGTATAAGAACCTACAGTATATGGAAATGTCACCTCATAATGTGATAAAGATGTTGTCATCCCGAAAGTATCTCATCTTTTGTTTATTAACAGTATGAGAACCTACCGTATGCTGAAATGTCACCTCATAATGTGATAAAGACGTTGTCATCCCGAAAGTATCTCACCTTTTGTTTATTAACAGTATAAGAACCTACCGTATGTTGAAATGTCACCTCATAATGTGATAAAGATGTTGTCATCCTGAAAGTATCTCACCTTTTGTTTATTAACAGTATGAGAACCTACCGTATGTTGAAATGTCACCTCATAATGTGATAAAGATGTTGTCATCCCGAAAGTATCTCACCTTTTGCTTATTAACAGTATGAGAACCTACCGTATATGGAAATGTCACCTCATAATGTGATAAAGATGTTGTCATCCCGAAAGTATCTCACCTTTTGTTTATCAAGATTATGAGAACCTACCGTATGCTGAAATGTCACCTCATAATGTGATAAAGATGTTGTCATCCCGAAAGTATCTCACCTTTTGTTTATCAAGATTATGAGAACCTACCGTGTGCTGAAATGTCACCTCATAATGTGATAAAGATGTTGTCATCCCAAAAGTATCTCACCATTTGTTTATCAACAGTATAAGAACCTACCGTATGTTGAAATGTCACCTCATAATGTGATAAAGATGTTGTCATCCCGAAAGTATCTCATCTTTTGTTTATTAACAGTATAAGAACCTACCGTATGCTGAAATGTCACCTCATAATGTGATAAAGATGTTGTCATCCCGAAAGTATCTCATCTTTTGTTTATTAACAGTATAAGAACCTACCGTATGCTGAAATGTCACCTCATAATGTGATAAAGATGTTGTCATCCCGAAAGTATCTCATCTTTTGTTTATTAACAGTATAAGAACCTACCGTATGCTGAAATGTCACCTCATAATGTGATAAAGATGTTGTCATCCCGAAAGTATCTCACCTTTTGTTTATCAAGATTATGAGAACCTACCGTATGCTGAAATGTCACCTCATAATGTGATAAAGATGTTGTCATCCCGAAAGTATCTCACCTTTTGTTTATCAACAGTATAAGAACCTACCGTATGCTGAAATGTCACCTCATAATGTGATAAAGATGTTGTCATCCCGAAAGTATCTCACCTTTTGTTTATCAACAGTATAAGAACCTACCGTATGCTGAAATGTCACCTCATAATGTGATAAAGATGTTGTCATCCCGAAAGTATCTCACCTTTTGTTTATCAACAGTATAAGAACCTACCGTATGCTGAAATGTCACCTCATAATGTGATAAAGATGTTGTCATCCCGAAAGTATCTCACCTTTTGCTTATTAACAGTATAAGAACCTACCGTATGCTGAAATGTCACCTCATAATGTGATAAAGATGTTGTCATCCCAAAAGTATCTCACCTTTTGCTTATTAACAGTATAAGAACCTACCGTATGCTGAAATGTCACCTCATAATGTGATAAAGATGTTGTCATCCCGAAAGTATCTCACCTTTTGCTTATTAACAGTATGAGAACCTACCGTATGCTGAAATGTCACCTCATAATGTGATAAAGATGTTATCATCCGGAAAGTATCTCAACTTTTGTTTCTCAACAGTATAAGAACCTACCGTATGCTGAAATGTCACCTCATAATGTGATAAAGATGTTGTCATCCCGAAAGTATCTCACCTTTTGCTTATTAACAGTATGAGAACCTACCGTATGCTGAAATGTCACCTCATAATGTGATAAAGATGTTGTCATCCGGAAAGTATCTCACCTTTTGCTTATTAACAGTATAAGAACCTACCGTATGCTGAAATGTCACCTCATAATGTGATAAAGATGTTGTCATCCCGAAAGTATCTCACCTTTTGTTTCTCAACAGTATAAGAACCTACCGTATGCTGAAATGTCACCTCATAATGTGATAAAGATGTTGTCATCCCGAAAGTATCTCACCTTTTGCTTATTAACAGTATGAGAACCTACCGTATGCTGAAATGTCACCTCATAATGTGATAAAGATGTTGTCATCCGGAAAGTATCTCACCTTTTGCTTATTAACAGTATAAGAACCTACCGTATGCTGAAATGTCACCTCATAATGTGATAAAGATGTTGTCATCCGGAAAGTATCTCACCTTTTGTTTATCAACAGTATAAGAACCTACCGTATGCTGAAATGTCACCTCATAATGTGATAAAGATGTTGTCATCCGGAAAGTATCTCACCTTTTGCTTATTAACAGTATGAGAACCTACCGTATGTTGAAATGTCACCTCATAATGTGATAAAGATGTTGTCATCCGGAAAGTATCTCACCTTTTGTTTATCAACAGTATAAGAACCTACCGTATGCTGAAATGTCACTTCATAATGTGATAAAGATGTTGTCATCCGGAAAGTATCTCACCTTTTGTTTATCAACAGTATAAGAACCTACCGTATGTTGAAATGTCACCTCATAATGTGATAAAGATGTTGTCATCCGGAAAGTATCTCACCTTTTGTTTCTCAACAGTATAAGAACCTACCGTATGCTGAAATGTCACTTCATAATGTGATAAAGATGTTGTCATCCCGAAAGTATCTCACCTTTTGCTTATTAACAGTATGAGAACCTACCGTATGCTGAAATGTCACCTCATAATGTGATAAAGATGTTGTCATCCCAAAAGTATCTCACCTTTTGCTTATTAACAGTACAAGAACCTACCGTATGCTGAAATGTCACTTCATAATGTGATAAAGATGTTGTCATGCCGAAAGTATCTCACCTTTTGCTTATTAACAGTATGAGAACCTACAGTATATGGAAATGTCACCTCATAATGTGATAAAGATGTTGTCATCCGGAAAGTATCTCACCTTTTCCTTATTAACAGTATGAGAACCTACAGTATATGGAAATGTCACCTCATAATGTGATAAAGATGTTGTCATGCCGAAAGTATCTCACCTTTTGTTCATCAAGATTATGAAAACCTACCGTATGCTGAAATGTCACTTCATAATGTGATAAAGATGTTGTCATCCCGAAAGTATCTCACCTTTTGCTTATTAACAGTATGAGAACCTACAGTATATGGAAATGTCACCTCATAATGTGATAAAGATGTTGTCATCCCGAAAGTATCTCACCTTTTGCTTATTAACAGTATGAGAACCTACAGTATATGGAAATGTCACCTCATAATGTGATAAAGATGTTGTCATGCCGAAAGTATCTCACCTTTTGTTTATCAAGATTATGAGAACCTACCGTATGCTAAAATGTCACTTCATTATGTGATAAAGATGTTGTCATCCCGAAAGTATCTCACCTTTTCCTTATTAACAGTATGAGAACCTACAGTATATGGAAATGTCACCTCATAATGTGATAAAGATGTTGTCATCCCGAAAGTATCTCACCTTTTGCTTATTAACAGTATGAGAACCTACAGTATATGGAAATGTCACCTCATAATGTGATAAAGATGTTGTCATGCCGAAAGTATCTCACCTTTTGTTTATCAAGATTATGAGAACCTACCGTATGCTGAAATGTCACCTCATAATGTGATAAAGATGTTGTCATCCCGAAAGTGTCTCACCTTTTGTTTCTCAACAGTATAAGAACCTACCGTATGCTGAAATGTCACCTCATAATGTGATAAAGATGTTGTCATCCCGAAAGTATCTCACCTTTTGTTTATCAAGATTATGAGAACCTACCGTATGCTGAAATGTCACCTCATAATGTGATAAAGATGTTGTCATCCCGAAAGTATCTCACCTTTTGTTTATCAAGATTATGAGAACCTACCGTGTGCTGAAATGTCACCTCATAATGTGATAAAGATGTTGTCATCCGGAAAGTATCTCACCTTTTGTTTATCAACAGTATAAGAACCTACCGTATGCTGAACTGTCACCTCATAATGTGATAAAGATGTTGTCATCCGGAAAGTATCTCACCTTTTGCTTATTAACAGTATGAGAACCTGCCGTATGCTGAAATGTCACCTCATAATGTGATAAAGATGTTGTCATCCCAAAAGTATCTCACCTTTTGTTTCTCAACAGTATAAGAACCTGCCGTATGCTGAAATGTCACCTCATAATGTGATAAAGATGTTGTCATCCCGAAAGTATCTCACCTTTTGTTTCTCAACAGTATAAGAACCTACCGTATGCTGAAATGTCACCTCATAATGTGATAAAGATGCTGTCATACCGAAAGTATCTCACCTTTTGTTTATCAAGATTATGAGAACCTACCGTATGCTGAAATGTCACCTCATAATGTGATAAAGATGTTGTCATCCCGAAAGTGTCTCACCTTTTGTTTTTCAACAGTATAAGAACCTACCGTATGCTGAAATGTCACCTCATAATGTGATAAAGATGTTGTCATCCCGAAAGTATCTCACCTTTTGCTTATTAACAGTATGAGAACCTACCGTATGCTGAAATTTCACCTCATAATGTGATAAAGATGTTGTCATCCCAAAAGTATCTCACCTTTTGCTTATTAACAGTATGAGAACCTACAGTATATGGAAATGTCACCTCATAATGTGATAAAGATGTTGTCATCCTTAAAGTTTCTTACCTTTTGCTAGTCAGTGGTATACTAGACTAACAACTAGTTTCTGAAATGAACATATTTTACCAAAAAAGAGTTCATAGTAAAACAAAATATAAAGAATTGGAGTCCTGAGACTTTCTTCATTTTCAGCTGAAGCTAAGGGAATATAGACTTGCCACATTTCTAGACTTGGATGGGCTTTCCTTGATATGCTTGCTTCAGGGTCTGTATGACAGACTAATGGTATAAGAACCAATGCAGAAACATAACATCATATTATGATAAAGAAGTTATTATCCATGAAGTATCTCACCTTCCTTATTCTTCATCAACAACTAGAATGCCAATCAGACAGTTAAAATGACACATCATCTACCATAACCACAATGGACCTGTTTCATCACCATAGTACATATTATCTTTCTTGCATTGATCAGTGCACATTTAATATTGTTACAATGCCACCAGAGATCAATTGTGCCTGACAATCTATATGTTTCCCATTAGAACTAGCAGTTATAATTGTGTAATGACAAGCTAGGCTATTTCTAAATCACAAGTGTTTTGCTGTTGGTATAGAGTAAATATAGGTTGTATTTCACTCCTTATGTCCTGATGGGGACAGTTACACAGCTGTTTCAGACAGGTTTAAGATACAAGCAAGGCAACGTGTTCATCATCAGCTCAATGTTCACCATCAGCTCAGTGTTCTCCATTTCTGTTAGAGTAGCTTTGTCCCTGAATTGCGACCTCTTATGAGTCTCTTCAACCTTCCATACCTTCATTTCATATTGATGTACATTGTTGTTTTTGTGTTAAATCTTACAGCAGGGCAGTGCTCTCTGTATGTTACTCTTTGAGAAATTTATCTGGCTGTGGTATGATGATGAGACTCCGTCTGGGTTACTAGAGTTTGACTGACACTGACGACTGTTGTTGAACACTTTGTAGATATTAAAGTGAATAGAGAATTCTGGACGCATCAACATCTAGAGGGACACATTTGCTGTCCTGATTTCTGAATTTTGGTATGATATCAAGTTGGCCTACCTGATTTCTGAGTACATATTTGTATGCTGTCAAGATTGACTATCCTGATTTCTGATTGTTGGTGTGATCTCAAGATTGACTATATTGATTTCTGATTGTATGATGTCAAGATTGACTATCTTGATTTCTGATTGTTGGTGTTAATAATGATGTCAGGATTGACTATCCTGATTTCTGGTTGTTGGTATAATATCAAGACAAACTGTTTTGATTTGTAATTGTTGGGATGATGTGAAGTTGGCCATCCTAATTTGTGAATGTCAGCTGAGCATATTTAATAGTTGAACTAATTTCCAGCATCGTTTAACATACACAACAGGGCTATGAGGGCTTCATCAAGTGGCATTGCAAATTTGGTCTGAGGAACAAAGAAGATGGTTCTTTGCATATGGAACTTCTTTATAGCAAGGATAGCAACATTTTGGTTTCAAAATTCAAAAATTGTATATATCAGCTGATCTTCCTTCTTATTAATCAAGGAAGGGTATGTAGCGAAAGTTCTGAAATTTTAAAAAAATTTTCGAGAGTAACATATTTCCATGTTCTTTTAGGTTCTTTGTCAAGCACACTGGACACTTTCCACCAACACGCATGTGATGGTGAGTCGATGACAGTCAAGTGTCCACAGAAAACTATCATCAGTATACAGTTTGCCCAGTATGGCCGCCAGGTCCCAAGCAAAGAGATGTGTCCAGCAAGCTCATCACTACAAAATGGTGTGTATGGCAACACATACCGGAGCTACAGGAACTACCGAGCACTGACGTATGGACAGCATGAAGATACCAACTGCCAAGCCACCACGTCTCTACAGGTCAGTGACGGTACTTTCTTTGCATGGAGACATCATAAAGGACAGTTAACTACAATCTATTATTTTCTTTTGATATGACAGAAATAAATGTTTTTCGGTTCCAGTTCTAGGTTTATTGTAATTGTTTCTGGGTTTGTCATCATGAAAGCCTTCAACGTGGATTTATCCTAAATGGGGAATGTTACTTAGATGTTCCTTCTACAAGGTGAATTCATCAGAATCAGAATTGGTCTTTAGGAAGCAAAGCCTGCTTAAGATGTGATACATGGTATCGCTACTTGGTTGACACATTCCATCATGTCCCAATTACAATTAGTAGCCTGTAAATATTTGAGTCAGGATATGATAGATTGATGCTCATTGTGTTGATCACTGGATTGTCTGGTCCCGACTCAATTATTTACAGAGTACTACCATATAGCTGAAATATTGCAGGGCGCTACCTTAACCAACCAGCCAACCAACCGACAACATGATGATCTTCTTGTAAAGGGTATTAAACCCAACTTACTCACTCATTCAGTTTTGTTTTCCTAATAATGAAAGTAGGTCCCAATATATGGCACACACACACAACACCCAGAGTGCTACACAATATTTCACTACTATATGGATCCTCAACATTGTGTGACTTAATTCACCTAGCAAATCAGGAAGCAGTGAAAAGTCCTTCCTCTAGAAAAAATGTTGTTTGTCATTCAATTAACACAACTCAGAACCAGTTCCTAATTAAATCCAGTTACCAGCCACAGAGCCCTCTTGACCAGCTTTGCCATGTTGTTATTACATTGTATCGATTCACATCAGCCTTGACCAACAACTCATTGGGTTATACAGCGTTACATGGCTACTGAGACCTCATGAGAACTCCCGCCTCCGTACAGCAGGCCACAGCATTGAACACTCATGCTGCTTCGTCCTATTGTACGTAGGGGGAGTCCAGATACCAGTGTTTATTTTCATGACTTATCAGAGACTGTTGGACATAGGTGTGAAATCTAGTTTGACCCCACGAAAAGATTAGCCAAGGAATGTTAATGAAGTGTTTTTCTCCCAGGATATACCCGAGAGCAGTATCATTCTGACTTGATCCTCGATCGAGTAATTTAAACCTTTGAGATTTCTATAGGAATTAGGTTATCTATTTGTTATGCACTAAATATCCTTGTTTAGAGTTCTTTGAAGTAGGGCTTTTTGAAGTCAGTAAAAAGAGAGGTTGTTTTAAAGGGGCAGTGTCACTTCTGAATGGTGAGGTATGGGCATGGGTGTGGCCAAAGACTGTGATGGGGTGATATAGTATATATTTCTGGTATAGCACTAGCAATAATGAGGACTTCTGGAGACCTGGTTAACAGTTGTATTGGGCTTCTGTATGTATCGTATGAAGTTTTGTAGGTGAAGTGGTCATTATGGGGAGATAACTCTTCACATACAGTGATGGATTATGTGTAGGAAATTGCTTTTATATGATATCTGTAAAGTGACAGTTTATTTAGTAGGGGGTATTATTAGTGAGTGAGTGAGTGAGTTTAGTTTTACGCCGCTTTTAGCAATATTCCAGCAATATCACGGCGGGGAATCGAACGCGGGTCTTTGGCGTGACAAGCGAACGCTTTAACCACTAGGCTACCCCAACGCCGCGGGTATTATTGGTGATATTGGTTATATATCGAGTCTAGTAGATCCATTGGGCATTTCTGTGAGGGATCCTCTGGTATATTCAAATGTGATCAGGACATAGTTGGATGGGCACCCAGGTCAGATGTTATCTGATATTAGTTTTTATGGGTACCCAGGTCAAGCATGGTCAAGCTGTTGTTATACGAGAACCCTAATTTGGTTGTACAGCCATTTGTCTGGGACCAGTAGTAATACGTGAGTCACTGAGTTTAGTTTTACTCCACACTCTGTATTATTCCAGCTATGTGGTCAGTAAATAATCAAGCCTGGACCAGACAATCCAGTGATCAACAGCATGAGCATGAATGTATGCAGTTGAGATACAATAACGTGTCAATGAAGCAGCGAGTCTGACCACCCGATCCCATTTGTCGCCTGTTACGGCAAGCAGGGGTTACTGGAGACCAATTCATGAGTGACCTGTAATAAATAAGCGCCTCCTCCAGTGCATTATTAATACTTTAGCTTTCAGACATCCAGCAGAGGCAGACATTTCACTCAGTGCAGGTAGTTTAATGACTCAAGGGTACACAATACTCCCTGATCGCCGCATGAGTGATGGACAAGATAGCCAAAAATTGTGAGGTTAGAGAGTTGTGCAAGACACATTTCCATCCTAAAGTCCCCTTTGAGAAACAGTTAGTATTCCCTTTGTAGAGTCAAGTTTTATTGTTGGATTAAACCTAGATTATCTCTTCATAGTGAATGGATTTATGGACATTTATATTGACTTTGGTCATGCGGTGCAAGCTGGGTTTGTGGTTGTTGCAAAGGTCTACCTCATAACGTAAACTGAATATTGACAAATAATATCCTTTTGTGAGGTCCAGCTCACCGTGTTCCCTCCCCTGCAAAGACGAAGCATTAAAGGGACTCCCAAGTAGGCCTGTTATGCCCTTTGAAGTTCACAATGAAAGTATTCATGGTCTCCTCGGGTGGTTTTGCATAGCATTGACAAAATTTCTACACAGGTATTCATCTAATCCTTCGTTTATGTAAACCAGAGTTGAGATGTTAGAACATAATTTGTCTTATCGGTAAATTATGACTTGATTTCTATGTTTGGATCGTTTTTCTCCCCTAATGGAGGCTAGGATGTTAGTGTTTATGCAATTGGTGGCTTGAGATTGACAAGTGAAGATGATAGCAGGGCTGAAGTAGGTTTTTCTGTATATTCTCACACCTCCACATCACACTAATGGGGGCTGTGTGAGATCCAGGGTGATTTCATGGGTGGTCATGACCCTAGAAGGTCAAGGATTCTATGAGTGATTTTTAAACACCAACAAATGATCAAATGTTTTTTTATGAAGGAAATGCATCTCAAGTTTCCCTGTTTGTTATATTTGAATTTCCTGTTTACAAAGATGCCATTCTTTGTGTTTAATAATTTTGGAAGGTTGCGGGTAGCTTGTAAATTGTGTGTTTGAATTTATAGTTTTAAATTTTTGCTGGCATTTGCATTAATAACAGACAGAAATTGCAATAAATTCCTTTTTGAAACTTTGTATCTGTCACTCACACATTTATTCATTAGTTTCACTCATTCTTCAGATCACTGGATTATCTGGTCCAGATTTGATTATTTACAGACTGCCATATAGGTAGAATATTGTTGAGTTTGACAGTAAACAGCAAACAATCAAAGAAACTCACTTAAACTCACTCATGCACTCACTCACTCACTCACTGTCTTTAATAATTTTGGAAGGTTGTGGGTAGGTTGACACTCACCCACTCAACCATCCACTCACTCTCTCACCCACTCAACCATCCATGCACTCACTCACCCACTCAACCATCCACCCACTCACTCACCAACTCAACCATCCACTCACTCACTCCCTCACTCAGCCATGCACTCACTCACTCCTGTGTTTTTGTTTCCCACTAAGCGTTATGTGCATATCTGTTTTCATGTTCTGAGAGGCTGACATCACAGACAGTGGAATCCTGAACATGGTTATTGATCCATTTTTGAAGATATTGTGACTAGTAAATAATTAAACAATGCCAGAGATTATATTTTTCTTGCTTTTTGAATTCTCAAATTTAAGATTCAGCAGATGTATAAGAAGTTTTAAAAAACTGTATTCTCATCATTAATATCATAACTCGACTTGGGAGGACTGGCTGTTTCCTGCAACATGAACTCTAATAATAACAGCACTCTCCTCCATTTTGAAATAATTATTTCAGAAAATGTATATTGGGTGCTTTGTAATGGTCTTGAAGGCAGTAAATCAATATTAGTAGGAAAATTAACTTACAAATGATATGTAGCAGAATAAATGATGGGTAGCTCTAGTTGATAATTAAACATTAATTCTATAAAAACAATACTTGAGATCGATTTCAGTGGAAGGCAGAACCGTTGATCTGTGGACTAAACCATTTAGATTCTGCACTACCTGGTTTCAGTGTTTTTAAATTCAGATAACATTGGCTGAGAGGTTGAGGTGTAGCTCTTCATGCTGAGGATCCAGGTTTTATTACTGTCACAAGTACATGTGAACCTCTTTTTGAGTACCCCCTGCTGTTGCAACACCTACATGCTGAAGACTGTTTTTCCCATGTGGGTATCACAGTACTACTGAACATATACTGATGTTGCCAAAGCAATATTTCAGAAGCATTTGGAAGTTGGTGTAGTAATACAAGACAAATCTTATGGATAACGGTTTCTTTATTTCATTCTCACATCGTATATGGGCTAGTTCTTGTTTCTTCTTCTGGTTGAGTGCCTCTTCCATAAGACTTGTCTCGTATTGCTTAAAGCTGTTTGTGTGTTAACTCATGTAGTCCTTAATTACGACATATATCAGCATCATCTGAACATATATCTGGACTCCTGAAGGATCATGTCTTTAGGACAACAGGTGGAGCTGCTTGTCATCTGTACAAACACGCCTCAAGCATATAATCACATTCATTAGTCAGAGACACCTGCAGACAATATTCACCGTACTGGCTTCCTACACGGAGGAGAGAAGCAGGACCAGATATTGATCTACAGACCTGTGCCAGTTATATTTGGACCCTTGATTTAATTTCCACAGACTTGCATGTTATTTCAGTTTGGCATAAATCATTTTCATGAAGTGAGTTTATGATGGATCTACGTAAACTTTGACAGGCAAATGTGAAATCATCTCTGATCTGCACACATAATTTCAGTTTTCTGACCACTATTTAACTTATGACATCAGGCCTCGATTTCTCGAAACAAACTTAAGTTTTTACTCAAATCTCAAACTGAGTTTCACAATTTGAAACAGCTACATTTTTAGCTCAACTACATTTTTGACATATAAAACCCAAACAAATTAAGTAATCCATTCACAAAACTCAAATTGTTTCCTATAGTTTGAGTTTTGTGCTGATTTCAGTTCATTCCGAGAAATGCATTTTCTCATATTTGAGTAAAATCACAGACTTAAGTTTGTTTTCAGAAATCAGGGCCAGATTTATCAACTTACATATGGTTCCACAATGCACAATCCCATAGGAAACCATGTTAAATGGGGTTTCAGCAATGTGCATATGTCGATCAACATGTTTCCATGCGATAAATAGTCAACGGAAAGCAAAACAAATTATGTGATTGTAGGTACGATGATTCCTCACAAATATGCAAAGTTTGACTTGGATCTGACGAAAATTGCTTTCGTGAATATTATTTATCCTGCACCAAATTAAGAAGTAAGTCTATTGAAATTACTTCATGTTTCTGAATATATATAGGTACAGGTCTGTGCATATATCATGTAGACAACACTCCCATCCAGAGTGCCCCTGTAACTTCAGTTGTCATTCAAATCATTTGTTACAGTTGTCGTTTTAAAGTATGTATATGTACTACCCTGCTAAATACAGTCAGTACTTGAACGCAAAGCCAGGTGGCTGTCTAATCCAGAGAGACCAGTGAGCTCTCAAATGCACGCATGCAGGCGCACACGCATGCACACACACTAAAGAAGAATCAGTCATCTCCTTTTTATTTCTTATCTTTGACAGTTGATAATCTTTGCAGCATTCACTGCATTTTATGTGAAATTAAAAAATCTGATTTGTCACGAGTTACTATTCCAATGTGTCTATGATACACATTCACTTGATTGATGACTTCTGTGTGTACACACAGTTGACATTTAATGCAGGTGTTTGTGTCTATGTGTGTCAGGAATGCTGTAGGCAGACGTGGCGTCAGGCATGCTGTAGGCAGACATGGTGTCAGGCATGCTGTAGGCAGACATGGCATCAGGCATGCTGTAGGCAGACATGGTGTCAGGCATGCTGTAGGCAGACATGGTGTCAGGCATGCTGCAGGCAGGTGTGGTGTCACAAACTGCTCTATGTTTATTGTAGGTCTAATAGTGCATTGTAGTTACTTTGTTTGGAATAGTGTATCATTTATGCTCACTCACTCACCTTCTGAACAAAACACTCACATGGTCACTGTCTCACGTGCCCACTCACTCTCTCACTATCTCACACACACTTACCGACTCAGTCGCTTGTTCACTCACTCACCGACCCACTCACTCACACACCATCTCAACCAACCACTCATTCATTTACTCACTCACTGCCTCACCTACCAACTCACTCACTGTTTTACACACACATACTGGCTCACTCACTCACACACCGAGACTCACCTTCTCAACCAACCACTCAATTTACTCACTCACTTCCTCACCTACCCACTCACTCACTATATTACACACACATACTGGCTCACTCTCTCACTCACTCACTCACTCACTCACTCACTCACCTTTCCAACCCATTAATTTACTCACTGCCTCACCTACCCACTCACTCACTATATTACACACACGTACTGGCTCACTCACTCACTCACCGACTCACCTTCTCAACCAACCACTCATTAATTTACTCATTCACGTGGTCAGTGCCTCACCTACCAACTCACTCACTCATGTACCCACCCACCAGTTAACTCACTCACTCACACATGAACTGAATAACCCACCCACTCAATCACTTCCTCCCACTTACAAACCAACATGCACTCGCCCACTTTCTCATTCATTCATTCACTCACTCATTCGTAAGCTTCTTTTCCATGTTTAGTATTGGGACAGGTTCTAGTTAACACCTTGAAACAATCTGACACTATTGATAAGCCCATGCTTTGTAAAGGTATGTACATATGTACACTGTAATCAGCACTATAGAAATCCAGTTTTGAGCATTGAGTCTCACGCTCTCACAGGTGAACATTGATACAACAAGAGATGGGCTTTATGTTTGGTCCTGCTTAACATCTATATAAACAAATACATTCTAATAATAAATCGTATCATTATCAATCATGTGGCATATATCTTGTATTGGAATTGGTCTGTTACTGTTTTTGTCATGGTTACGCCATTGCAATGTCAATGAAGTTGTCTGGGAATATAAAATCTGATTCACAAGGAATGAAAGAGTTATTTCCCTTAGTCCACTGATGCTCAGGCCTACACTTCCATTGTTAGTTTCTTCTGTTGTGGATGCAATATGTTCATCAGTATTTATACAGCTCAGAAAAATATCGTTTCTTAGCAGTTTAATCTATCAGTAGAGAACGTTACATCATGTTTTTCATTTGTTAAATAATCATATAATTCATGTATAATTCATGCTAACATATGAGAATGTATGTCCTATCATGCATGAATGCATGCATGCATACCTACCTACCTACCTACCTACCTACCTACAGACAGACAGACAGACATACATACATACATACCCATACATACATACATACATACATACATACATACATACATACATACATACATACATACATACATACATACATACATAACATTTGTAATGATTAATGTAGTGGTTGGCATTTGAACAGATACTATGTAAAAATAAATAATGAATGTTTTTAAAAGAATTAAACGTTTCAAGGTATGGGTCATACTATAAAAAAATATGTGTTTTGCCAAAATATCCTGCAATAGACCGGAAACTGTTCTTTTAGGAGTTTCTGCACCTGTTTCGTTTCATGAATTAATTATTTTCGAACTCATTACTTCAATATTTCATTATCAATGCCATAACATGTATGAAAATGGCTCCTGTATCGTGTTGATAGCATATAAAAAAAAAAAACATTTTCAGAAAAAGACATTAAACATATTGGCTCAATTTCAATGACTGGCACCAAGCCTACTTCTTTCTAATAGAAAACTCCCACGAATGATGATTATGGGTATTTCAAGTGTGTGTCTTCTCAACTGACAAACACTATTTGCCCACTCAACAATGTAAATAGTTGTGCGAAGCAGCACAGAAATGTAAAGTTAAAAAACGTGTAAACTGCATATGTACAACAATCTGTTTACTCTCCGTTATGCCTTGTAAATAATTGTTCAAGCTGAACTGTTTAACAGCTGTTTAAGTGCTATTCAGCCTTCTTCCATGAAAGTTGAAATAAAACACTGTGAAACTCAAACACATAAAGATATCATATCTGCTGTCGGAGCCTGTTTGATGAAGCTTTTTATGTCAACAGCTAAGCCAGAATTCAGGGAATATTTTGACCTGGAATTCGTGATTACAATAAAAAGCAAACATGGTTGCTATATTGAATATTGTGATGACATGGGTAATCTTCTTGTACATCTTTCGAAGAAGCAGGTGCCCCGTGATTTACAGCCCAAGTCATAAGGCATTTCTTATTTGCACATGGGGGATAAAAAATTGAAAATATGTTGGATTCATTGTGGGTTAATGGCTATTTTGGGCAATATACATTGGCCAGTTTAAGTTATGCTTATGGCATGAGTATGTTTTTCATTGTAAGGCTGAATTAAATTTCATGTTTATTTTCCCATAGTCTGTTGCAAAGGCATTGAGTCATGGCAGGGTGCTAAAACCCTTCTTCAAAGATTATGAGATAGGAATGTGGAATTTGAAAATTGATCTTTGTTTGTTGAATGGAGACAAGTCTACTGTCATGCTTTATTGTATCTTCATGATGGAGATGTTAAAAAAAATAGAAGGAATTTTGTTATGGACATTTTTAACCTTTCACATAAATGGATAATCAGTTCTATACAAGCAAAACATTGCAAATTATATCACCCAGACAATGCTATTAAAATATGAAAAGAAAGCAGTTAAGCCATACAATAACAAAGATTTGAAAAAAAGATACAGCAATGATGTTTCCTCTGAATTTAAGAAGTGTATTATCAAGATAATTACAAAATACCTTAACATTTTTTAAAGGTATGTTTGATTGTCTCGATAAGAGAGTTCCTGTTTGAATACAAATGTTAATTGTTCCTATAGTCCGTGAGTAATGTGAACCACAGTCTATTGTCCCAGCCTGCTCGTCATGACTCGGGCTTCACAGAGACCCTCTTATCCCTGATCCCCTAAGTGCAGCACCTATAGAGGATCAGGGTACTTATCGACCCCTGAAGGTACATTGCCATTGTTAGCCTGCAGCTGCTGATCTGGGAGAAGGTCACCAGGTGCAGCCTCACAGGGGAGACAACTCTTGAGAGGTCATTGCCTTGGGAGGCCATAATTCATTTTTCAGTTATCGTAGACTTTAAATGCATCGTGCTCACAAAGAAACTAGCTTAGTCATTAATTTATTAATTCACGAAAATGTTTCAAAGAAATTTTATCTTGTCAGAGGTTAACAAAACAGTGTTCTTTGTAACAGAAACAATGGTCATTTTGTCAAATATTAGTTGAAGGGAAAAGATATGAGCTGAAAATATTGATTACTTCCTCTTCAGTATTGATCCTTCCTTTTTGTGAAGTACAAAAACAATGATTTTGATTGTATGATAAAGTTCAAAAGGTCACATGCTATCAACGTCTTTAAGGAGAAAAATGCTTCATGAGATTTTCAAAAAGCAAAAATGGCAAATTCTATGAACCGTGCTGTGAATGATTATTGTGGGTTCATGACGAAATTCAAATGCTTTTGTGCTGTTAACCTGTTAACGGGGAAAATACACTGCATGGTTAAAAAAACAAAAATGCCAAACTCCATGAACCCTGAACATCTGGTTTTGATATAGATCTTTGTATTTTGAAGGCAAGTTCAGTCGATATGTACAAATCTACAAGGACGCATTTCTGCTTCTAAAAAATATGGTTAACAAAAATGACCAGAAAAATATTCAACAATAAGGTGATAAAAAAATATATTGTGTAATTATTCTATGGAGAAGGCTGATATTTGATGTTTCTTACGTGACTGACTCATATCCATTCATTACGGCCTACTGACCGGGATTTTTTCACTTTTTCTATAAGTCGTGAAATGAAAATAAATTTGCCCCAAATGTGGAATTCAAGTTAGTAAGGATCATATCTCTGTATATTTACATAGATTTCACATTATCTGCCACTAAAATGTGTATTTTTGGAAAATGATAAATCACATTTCTATTATTATTTCATTAGATTTGATAAAAATCAACCTAAATGTAGACAGTTGATCATATAAATAATCAAATCTTACAGCAAATATTAAAGGAGAGATATGTGATATCCATTTCAAAACAGCAATAAATAGAATTTAAAATTGAAATGTACATGAGATATGAGTCATTTTGGACCTGTTGGCATTATGTGTTTATCGCTTGTTTCTACATTAGAGTGAAACCCAACTTTTGATATCAGCATCACATCAACTGTAGCATTCACGCCTCACTGTTTATGTTTGTGTAGGATATCCTGTTTTGGTTCATGTGTGGGAGAAAAAAGCACAAACATCCCAAATTTATTGCCATAGATAGAGTATACAAAGTCATTTGACAGGAAGGATGGCTGTGTTAAAACAATATTTGGAAATAAAGCCCATAGAGACATATGGCCGTCAGGGAGTAAACAGGAAAAGATGTCAGAGATGAGGGGTATCACTTCAAAGAAGGGCATACCTTGCTGAACTAAACTAAGGGTCCACATGACCCTCAGTTACTGATTTCAAGGGTCCAGATAAGCCCCAGATACTGATTTCAAGGGTCCAGAGAACCCTTAATTAGTGAATTTAACGGTCCAGAAAACATCTAGTTACTGATTTCAAGGGTCCAGGTAAGCCAGTTAATGAATTCATGGGTCCAGAAAAGCCAGTTACTGATTTCAAGGGTCCAGAGAACCCTCAGTTACTGATTTCAAGGGTAAAAAAAAACACAGTTACGGATTTCAAGTATTCAGAAAACCCAGTTAATGAATTCAAGGATCCACATGACCCCACTTACTGATTTCAGGAGTCCTTACTGGAAACTTGAGGTTCTGGTAAAATCTACTGTAATTTTCTTAATCGTGTTTATACCAAGAAATTTACACATTTCCTTTAAAAATCTATCTTTATCGAAAAACCTTAGTGCGAATTCTTCACAAATTGCTGTTGAGTCTTTTTTTACTGCACCATTCCTGTTTTTGTGCAGAATCGTTCTGTATGTTTTATAATGACATGATTCATTGTCAACAATACTGTCACAGTGATAATGTGAGTTGTTTGGCTTCTTCTGTAGTGTCAGTCTTACTGCTTGTCTGAGTCATCTTGCCCAAAAGAAAAGGTTTTGTAATTGTCGAAAGTCTGCTGCACAGGATGTAAAACAAGCAGCGACATTCGGTATGTAAAAAGCCTGAAAACAAAGAAATGTATCTTTGAAGGAAACAAATTTGCTGATTATTGGAAAATATAGAAGAACTGAAGGTTACAACAATATAACTCCTAGAAACATGGAAGTAGGTTGTCAATTTCTCTAAAACATTATTTCCCTATACTAACTCATAGTCTTTGAATATATATAAGTTTGATAGAAATAAATAATTCCGTTTTGATTTATATGAAGCCCATTTTAGATTCATAATTTGAACCAGGATATCTAAACTTGCTTTGTTTAGATCATTATGATCTCAGAAAGTGCTTGGTGGAACGGAAAATTGTGCATTTCTGACTTTGAGACATATTAAATATATTCCCCTCCTACCAAGCCCTTGCTTGACCCTCAGTGAATCAAGTCTATATTTTCTACAGGTTTTTAGATTCAGTGTGGCTCCTTTTCCATTTGTATGTTGTTGTTTCTATTAAAGTCATGTTAGTACTGTTAACAACAAATTGCAACCTATCCACAACTTTACAAATCAATCCAAGGTCATTTGTAACTCTTGACTTCAATATCATCTTGGGGTCATCATAGCTCCAAGAAACTACTCAGGTGCAAAATTATATATCTTCAGAGATATAATGGGATTTCTTCAGAAATAGGTTGCACAAAGACTTGTTTCTCTCCTCTTTAAATCAATGTAAAAAAATTCAAAAAGAATCATGTGGATATTCTGAACCAGTAGAGCTATGCAGGTCATAAAGTTGTTTGATAAGTAGCCTGAAGTGAATACAGAAAATATGCCAGGATTCCCAGCCAGAATTAGTGTCTTTCATTGACTAAATCCTTGAATATTTATGATTGTGATTATGTTGAGCTTGTCCTGTGGCAGGATTGTCATCACAGGTGTGAACCACTACAGAAACCACAAAGGATAACATATGGTAGAAAAACAGTATGGTTTTGTTGGTATAACAGATAAAGGCTACTGTCTTCAAAATAGATGTTAGTCTCCAGTAGTCACTCCACTCCACTACAAAGACCAGTGGAATTAGTTCAAGTCAGGATTTGTATGTAGCTTTGTGATGGACGTAGAGGAAATGTTGCGTGTTGATTAACCAATCAATGGCTGATTTACTTTGAAGGTACTAATGGGCTGTCAGTAATGTTCGTATCATTCTTCTCCGTTACTGTAGTCCAAGAAACAGGAAGTGATGGGAATAGCTGTTCAATTAGAGTTGGGTGAAATGTTTGAAGAACGGAAACTGTGTTGGTTACAGTGTAGGTCTGGATGAAGTTTGTTTGTAGGATGGTATGTCACATGTTAGGATGTTATTTCAGCTCTGTAGGATGGTATATTTGGTCTGCAGGACAGTATGTCAGATCTGCAGGATGGTATTTAACTTCTGTAGGATATGGTATGTCAGATCTGTAGGATGGCATGTCAGGTCAGTAGGATGGTATGTCATATCTGTAGGATGGTATATTTGATGAAATACAGTATTGTTAGGATATCACTGGGTGATCATCACATTGACCTGCAGTTGCTGTCCTCTGTGTCATAACTGATTTCATCAGTGGTATGTATCTATGTACCAAGGTATCAAAAAACATTGCTTGTGTTCTATGCTTAACTTCATGGCAAAATAAATGCTCCATTTTATCAGCTCAGAAAACTTGACCAAACAAAAACTATGATTTTTAAAGTGTAAGTTTGTATGTGAACTTTAATATGACATGTGGTAATTCAAACTTGCTACCACAGTTTGACCTCTTGTTTAAAGACAATGCATACTCTCATGGTGAAATGTGAAGTGAAAGTAATTGTTCAGCTTGAAGTGTTCCATCCTGGATAACATGACTGTGAGGGAGAAAGATGGAACTATGGCACCAGTACTTACAGCAGACGACCCTCCTGCTGGAGGGATTCATTGTCCATAAATCTGATTACTAGAGAAGTGACCTGATGAGATTAGCAGACTAGGCCAAGGTTGCTGAGACATCCATCACACCACACCTCCACTGTCCATCACAAGGAAAGAGAGGTCACTGAACACCAGTCATTTAGCCTTGATATAGTATTGGTATTTCACATCAGACAGAGAGCTAGATAAGTGGATCACTCTTGTTGGATATGAAGATCACAGTATAGTTCGCTGGATCACTCTCATTGCATCTGAAGATCAACATGTAGTGGGTTGGATCACTCTCATTGCATCTGAAGAGTAACATGTAGTGGGTTGGATCACTCTCATTGCATCTGAAGAGCAACATGTAGTAGGTTGGATCACTCTCATTGCATCTGAAGAGCAACATGTAGTGGGTTGGGTCACTCTCATTGCATCTGAAGAGCAACATGTAGTGGGTTGGATCACTGTCATCGAATTTGTAAAGCAAAATATGGTGGGTTGGATCATTCTCATCCAATCTGACTAGCAAAGTGTAGTGGACTGGATCACTCTTGTTGACTGAAAGAGTCAATAAAGAGATAATATGTAAAACAATTTTAAAATTGTTAAATAACTGGCATTGTGTTTGACTATTTGACAGTGATTGAAATGATTTTACAAATGTGTGAAAACTGCAATGAGATGAAATTGAGTGCACGTGGTGCATGAGCAATGTGTGAGAGGAATGCGCACCCTATGTGTAGCCTCTTATGTATTGAAGGCTAGAACTGTCTGATCCACACCACTTAGGCTGGAGGAGACTTCATTACTGGTTACACTGAAAAACTCATCTCAAGTGGTGGCAAATCTGTTCTTGTAATTGCTCCTATTTGTCCACGGGTTCCAGATGATAGATGTGAAACAGAATTACAAGCATTGAATAACATATTATACCTTTGTGAAAGTGAGCCTGTGAATAAACTGTTATACTTACCAGTACAAAAAAGTCATCCTAGAATATCAAGTTATATGACAGTAAGCCATTGAATAAGAAGTTCTACCACAAGGATAGTACAATTGTCGTATAGCAACTTACACCACTACAAAATTGTACAGCAGTATAGCAATTTATACAGCAGTTATAGTGCAACCATTGAATGACATGTTGTACCACCTTCCCAGTGTATTAGTTGAATAACAAGTGATACCACCACCTTGACTGTGCAGCCATTGGATAACAAGTTAAACCACCTTTACAGTGCAACCACGTGAATAACTAGTTATACCTCAAAGACAGTCAGTGGAAACTAAGGCCAAAAGTTAGATTTTTTTTATGAACTTTACTGATTTGAAGGAAATTGATTCACTTCACAGACAACAGATGTTTTTCTGGAGGTGTGTATAAAGTAACTGAGAACATTAGTTTGACTTCACTGATATCATTGCTGACCCCTTAACTTGAAAGCGTTTGATGGTGTGCACACTGCACAAACACATATTTTGACCAGGAACAGTGGTAGGAACAACTTTGAATTGTTTGTTCAGTATTCTGTAAATACTGGTATCACATATATTCAGAGATAGTTTGTACCAGAATACATTCTGATCCGTGAACACTGTTAGTCACAGAGATTTTATGAACTATAGTGGATCTCTGAACTGAGAGTTAAGACTGTTGCATTCTGGGATCTGTGAACTCTGACCAGAGGACGTCACAGCAACTTTGCTTTGGAATATACCAAGATCTGTGAACACGATGACAGCATTCAATGATCACCTTGGAAGGAAGGTTTCAAGGTCATATCATTTTCTGCGCCACATTTTGTGGTGCTGTCTGCAGACTCTGGTAAGTTTGATGACAAAGTTGTACAAAAAGTCTTGTGTATCTAGATCTGCGCACTAGGTTTAACAGTATGTTATATTCATCTTGTGTTCATAGCTATGCAGGGACAGTGTTCAACTTCTAACATAGGTACAAAGTGTGAAGACCATTTCTTGTGTCCCCGTCATAATATTGCTGGTATAGTGTTATTAGCAGCGTAAAACCATGTTAAGACTTCTATCTCTTCTTCTGAGGATAGTTTTGTGTACAGAATTGTTTCTTCTTTGATTGAACAGGATGCTGGCTAGGATAGTCCCTAAAACAAATACATACAAGAAAGCCCCTGCAAGTCTAGAGTGTGTTGCAAGCCTGAATTTCCATATTTCCAGACTGTAAATGACTAAAATATCACGGCTCCTTCTTCAGCATATTTTTTTCATTATGTAAAATATGTTCATGTCAGAGTCTTAAAATGTATAAGTGAAAACTTGATCTTGTCACTATCTGGCTCAAATAATGCCAATGTGATGAAAAACCCTATTCAACTCAACAAATATTATGAAATTATACCTGGATTTAGTCCGGATATGGCTGAAATACTGCCAATGTGACTTAACATCTTGACTCACTAACTCACCCATATACTGGTTGTTAGTGGACTAGTCGGTAGGGCAGGCTCTGTTGTATTACTCAGATGATGTATTGTTGAACCTGCAGTTCGATACAACAAGAGTGAGTGAGTGAGTGGGGTTTATGCTACTTTGACATATATTTTGGTTATATAGCATCTTGTCCAGCCATGACATAGCAATACAGAATTCCTGATGTAGACCCATTCAGATCAGTATTTCATGATGCAGAGATGTACATCAGCTTCTCACAGTATCTGTTCGTTATTTAGAATAATTATCATCATGATGTATTCTTTTGCGTGGAGGTATATCATCACTGACTTTGGACTTTAAAGTTTAAACATGGTTCCCATCTCTATCCCCTGGCAAGATCTTGATTAGTCTTCAGTAACCTATAATGGATGACTAACAGGATTGCATGATCAAGCTTGCCGACTTGGTTGACACATTTCATCGTATCTCAGTTGTGTAGATCATGATATTGATCACTGGATCGTTTGGTCCAGGGCCTAGATTTTCTCTCAGTGCTTAGACAGTCACAAGTACCATTAACATTAACTTACGACTATCTCAGCTGTAAGAGAGCCTGGAAAATCTAAGCCCATTTTATTTACAGACCGCCATCATACAGCTGGAATACTGAGTGCAGCATAAAACTAAACTCAATATTTTCTTGTGTGGTGTACATCACCACCTGTCAATGCCACTACCCAACACATCTACACACTACTCAGTCCTGAAAAGAGACACTACACAGGATACTTTGTGTGGATCAAACGACATTATAAATGTGTTTATGGAAAACTATCAAAAGGTAATAGCAGGTGTTTTTTCAAAGACAAAAAGCAATATTTCTTGCCCCAAACATAGCATCTGTCACAGTCACAAACATGTGTCAGTGCTTTCTAGACCTACTAATCATCAATCTTGTGTTGGATTTTTATGTTTTATTTATCTCAAGATTCTGAAAGCCAGACTACCTGTTCTCTATGTGTCTCTCTCAAAGCCTCCCCTCCCAACCCATCACCCCTTCCGTTTGCCCCTCCCTAGCACCTCCATATCCTGCATGACAGACTGCTCCATATCCTGCACTGCAGATCAGATAAGTTGACCTTCTGTCTTTGATGACCATGTTCAACTGCCAGTTTCAATATATTTCTATCAAGGACTGACTCCTCAATGAATGCCAGCCCTCTGCAGGTTAAATGGGCTGAAGGTAATTATTGCTGACATAATTGCCTGATTAGCTAATTACATCAACATGCTCCAGTTGCCAGATGAAATGTTAGATCCCTTGAAACTTGTAACAGGATATCAGGGTTAATCTGACTTTGACCTTGGGTAAAAGGTCAGGGGTCATACTTCCAGGAAGAGGATATTAGAATGGTGTGTTTGTGTGGGCAGCTGGGAAAGACAACATTCTGCGCATCGTCAGCCGGACAAGCATGCTGGTACATCAACAGCTCATAAATGGGATAAATGTCTCTGGACATGACAGTCTGGAATACAGAAACAGTTCCATATCAGATATTCTGTTTGTCCATGAGGTCAAAATATTTATTTCGTGTCGCTCATTTCTGCAGCATTATTTTAATGAAAAGATAATATTTATTGCAATACTTTACTTTGAAGAACAGATGCAGTGTAAACACAGCTGTAGTTTACATTTGCACAAACAGACCATATGTACACCCATAAAAGACAAAGAAAATCTGAAATATAACCATGAAGAAAATATTACGATTGGTTAAAACTGTAATACAAAAATACAAAGTATTAACTCTTAGCTTTATTACACCAAAAATACTGGAATTGAAAATCTTTATCCAAGTACTTTATGTTGACTAATTCATTATATAATATCATTCTTTCTTCACATTGTTTTATATCATGAATTAGTGTGTTTCAACAAATGATCAGAGGTTTAATGTTTTTGACATAAGTGTCAGTATTAGAGTTGTATTTCATTCTCTTGAGTTAAAACAATGGAAATTAAGTGAAGTACTGAAATTGTTCCAGGAAACCTATGAACTTTTGAGTTTTGTTTAAATGTTTGGAGCTTAATTCTAAAGACATGTATTTTATATGAGTGTTTAATTGGTAGGAGCAGGGAAATGGATAAAGATTAGAAATGGAGCTTAAAATGTTCAGTATATTTTGACAGTAGCTCTTTCACTGTAAAATCATTATTAGTAGATTACTAGTATAATAAGTTATAAAAGAAGTTTATTGCATAATAGTCAATGAAGAGACTGCGCCATCATTCTACAAACTACAAAATATATGGACTGTGAGTCAGGTACTCACTGAAACATTCCAGGCACACAGGAGTTACTTTGTAATGGTATCATTTCAAATAGATTTACAGTAATATTACTGTTTGTAGAAACAATCTGACTGTTGTAGCCTCAGTAGGGAATATACATGCAGTTGACTCCACAACATCTGGAATTAATTCCACCCACCAGTGCACCTGCTGGTATCATAATACTCCCCTATTGAGACCATCATAGACAATAGACAGATCAAACACCAGTACCAGCTATAGGGATTAGGACTGTGTTCATTCAATGCGTAGGGGTTCTACTCCAGTCTGACCATCAGGGCACCTGCTGGGATCTCAGTACTTCCCTGTTGAGATCATCATAGACAATGCACTAGGGCTGTGTTCATTCCACGGGCAGGGGTTCTTCTCCAGCCTTGCCATCAGGGCACCTCCTGGGATCCCAATGCTCCCCTGTTGAGATCACAATAGACAATGCACAGATCACATCACAAGAGGGGTAGGTCTTGTTCCATGGGTAGGGGGTTCTTTCCCAGTGCACAGTGGAACAGGAGGGGTGAGGCAAGGCAGGATGGTATGGAAGGGATGTGGCAATATAGAGTTGGGTGGGGCAGAGGTGTTGACAGGTTTTCCCCTCGGACTGTAGGTCAAATTCATTGTGTTTGGGGTGATATTTCATCATATTTATGCCAGTAAAAATGAATAAGGTTTTGATACATTTTTATGGCCTGCAAAAAAAAATATATGGTAGCCATTGGTCAAGGACTGGTGGTCATGGGTTAATGTTATCAAGTTAGACGTGAGAGTGTTGTTACTGTATGGAATGGGTTGAATTTTCTCCCCGGTTTCACATAAAATAGAGGAATAGTCTCCAAGTTGCTGAAGATTTAAGACCATTGGTGATAGCATTCCAAGTCAGGATCCCTGGGAAATCAAGTCAGATGGGCATGTTATTGGATGCCAGCATTCTGCTTGTCACCACCCATTAGACATGACTGGTTATACATGTTGGATGCTCTAGGGCATAATACTAATCTTGTCATGATTGACCAATGCCCAGTCTCCCAGTCTGCCTCGGGACACAGGTTCTACTGTTGAACTCCCAGAACAGTTCATGAGTCTCTTGAGGATGTGCTTCAAGACCTGCCAGCATCTTTTGTTTATGTTTTTGTGTCATTTAATGCCACCACATAATGGTCTGTGACAATGGAATTGTGAATAAAACGAATTTAGGAATTCTTGCAGTTGCATAATTATTTATGTTGATAATCTCTTTTATAAGAATTTCTGGAATGCTTGTTTTAGTGTGCCAGTCATGAGATTTGTGTGGCCCCCTTCAATCATGATCTCTCCAAGCTGTTACCACAGTCGTTTATTTAGATATAAACATTTAAATACTGACATTAAAGCTTTTCCTGTGGAACCTTTGTCAACATGCTAGATACGATAAGATATTTAGATAACATATTTATTGTATGGCATTCCATGAAGGAACAGCGGCAATATTCTATAAGCTACAAATGCATGTATAAACAAAGTAGGTACAACTATATAGAAAGCTATTCTATATATATTAACAATAGCATTTAAATTGTGGCCTTCCTCCAATCTGGCAATAATATTGGCTTAACAGGATAAATCTCATTTTGGGTCATGCACTCAGCGCTATATAATTTGAACCAGACCTGCCAAATTGGTTGGCTGATATACCCTGATACTAGATCTAACCCCACCCACCATTTTTGTCAGGGGACCTGGGGGTAAGAGGTTTGTAATAGATTCCCAGCTGACAACAGCAGGGAGCAGAAAGTCTTTGAAAAGTAAGCTTGCCTCCAGTCTATAGGTAAATGGAGGCCAGTGTTAATCTGATCAAAGGAAGCGCAATGGTGTCTTGGTGGAATTAGATAATTAACCATGCTGAAAAGAGAGTATTTCATTTATATATAGATTGACATATTACTTACGTGTGTCCTGAACTGATCTACTATGCTTATGTTAAGAGCACTGCCATTATGTAATTTGGTTACCTGTAGAATGGAGGAGATTTTGGTTAGAGAGTTGAACTTATGTTGCATTCCCCATTATGTTGTAAGTGACCACAATCCTAGCTATGTAACCACGTTAAAATAGTATCAGTCTCTGTTGCTGTAGCAACACAGGTTTGGTATCTGTTGCTATGGCAACACATTTTCAAAATACCATACAGATTTCATCCCACATGCTAGTTTTAAGAGAACACAGTCACAGAATTAAATTCAGAGAAATGTCATAAAAACAGCACCATGGATATCATGTTTAATATAATTCTGTATTTTCTGGTAAATATTCTATAGTTACACATGTTAGGAAAATGCACTCAGTCACTCACTGTCATTCACACACACACACACACACGCACACTCACTCACTCACTCACTCGCACACAACTCACACACTTGCACACACTCACACACTCTCTCACTCCAAGAATAAACTATTACTTCACTGCAACCTTCAAGTTCAAATAGGCATGAATCTCTGTGAAGGCGGTAAGCCTTAGACAGTAAGACCTATGAAAGCGTAGCCTGTCTTCTCATGAACATCATCCCCAGATCATGAGGTGATGAAACTACCTCATGGGGCTTGCGGCAGAGTTCTTGATGACGTGTGTGGAGATTCAAAGGCGGACTGACAAGCTGATGTTGAACATCCTGAGGCGCATCCCTCCAAGGTTCCACTGAAGTGAGCTATCAAAGGAAATCAACACTAGTAATAATGACGACCAGCCTTTTGTTGTCAGTGGGCAGTTTTATGATGAAATATGAGACATTATGATGAGATGCACAGAACACCTAATCCCTTCAAACAATGTCGTCAGAATAAACAGCAGGCATGTAAAGAACAGACTATTTATGTACAGGAAGTAAGCGATTCTAGATGCATGTGACAGCTGGATATTTCTAATAATATCTTTTCACAAAATTGACTGAATATTAAATATAACTCCAAAATATGCATCAAGCCAATCCACATGGAAAAGAGTTATTTCAATGCACTGTTTAAAATAATCCAACCAGTATAGTAATTGCTATGAATAGCCAAATTTAAATCCGGAGATTGGATGCTCTCTGCAGTATAATTACCTGTGTTCAGGATTGATGGCAGCATGACTAGGGGCACCTTGATTTAATGATCAAATTTATTTTATATTAATTATGGCTCAGCCTGTTTCCACTCATTCATGTTATTTCCATACTTACAATGGAATAACATGTTTATCACTACCTGAGTTGTATTGCTTCCCCTTCCATTATTCATGCAGATGCTTCATTGTAGTGAGCAAATATAAACAATCTTATTTATTCTTTCATAATAACTTCTCTGTGATGAGAATATTGTGGATGTTTTTCATGAAGGTATTTTGAAAAATTTGAATTTTAAACAATTCAACAGGACCAATTTATATGGTTTTGTTACCAATGTTAATATGAGTTATCTTTTTCTTGTCTACTCATTATGTTGTTCTTCAGGAATGCCCCATTAACAACCTTTTATTTGAATTTTATGGAAGAAATTATAAAATTGCTCGAGTCATTTGAGCAAATTAACCTGCATGATAATTGCTTGAGTTATTTGAGCAAATTTGACTCACATGAATCACGAACGCATGGGTGTTCTGTGTCTTAGAAAACTGACTTTATCTACAAAACAGGAAATCAATATTGATTTGCACATACTCTCCATCTTTATGCTGGTATGTGTACTGGCAGTTTTGCAGCATCAGGGTTAATGTTGAAATAAGCTGCACCATGCTGAAACTACATTAGAGGAAGTGAGTGAATATGATCTTATGCCACTTTTAGCAATATCATGGCGGGGGACACCAGAAAAGGCTAATTCTTTTGTGGGAATTGAACTCAGGTCCTTGATGTGGGGTTTTAACCTATAGGCTACCCCACAGCCCTATACCTCAGAGCAAATACAAATAATAAAACCTTTTCCATAACCTGTATAAGAAGCCAAGTTCATTTTATGATTCCGAGTACATCTGTCTGTCCCACAGTCTGTGAACTATATTATTTCGCCAACACCCCAGGCTTCCATTCGGTGCTAAAGCTTTAAATGAAGCAAATCTAGATTTTCTAGGTTCAAAATATCTTATAATGGTTTCTTTTTGTTGCTATCAAAATTATATATATTTAGAGACTAAGCGTTAGTATTATCATGAGCATGTGTTTAGGAATCACAACTGAACTATGAAGATCTCCTTTACATCTGGTCTTCAGCCATCTTTGCTATTAACGGGATCATGTGGTCTGGTTCTGACTTTGTTTATGGTCATGATGTCAATCACTGCATTGTCTGGTCCACATTTGATTATGTACAGACCCCTGTCATCTACGTGGAAAATTGCTGAGTGCAGTGATAAACAAGAAACAAATGGCTATCAGTTGAGCATATCTTGCTCAGCCCTCTGGTGTCGCCATCACTCCACTGTCACATGTGCATACTATTGCATGTAAATGTAGTTTAGTGGCTGTGCAGGAAGAAAGAATGAAAATAAGTAATTTTTGCTATTATTTCTTTCCAACCAAGAAGTGGACAGTGTGTGTTGTTTTACACAGCAATAAGATGGAGGAAATTGCAGATCCAACACACAATTACCACAATCTGAAATATTTACAAGGATGTTGCTCTGGTGAGGAAAGCATGCTTCACAGATTATTTTGTGATCAATGATCATTAAAAGTTCATAAGATGAGATGAAATTATTAACAATCCAATTTCGGCATGACAAGTGTCAGAAACAAAACACTATTTAAAAAATCAGTATTAAATAGACGTAACATAAATAGTGTGAATAACTTCAACAATATCGAAAAGACTTTGATGGGAAACTGCAGTGTCCTACAAAGATTACCTTTGTCAGAGTGCTGTATCATTACAGGTTTCAAAAAGTGCTTTTTGCATATGATGCTATAGTGTAGTAGCATGACATTCTTGACATTAAATAAGTAATAATTACATATTGCAGCGCTAGACTTCATTCCATTAGAAACATTTAGGTTTTAAAGTTTTACTTTAGACTAATAGGCTAAGTAGATCTACTCATTAGCATAGAGTGTAATAATTTCTGAAAGATGCTGTCTTATTATATGGTTCTGTGTATGATTTATGTCTCCCAGCTCTTTTAAGGCTGAACTCATGTCTGTAAATCAGCGTATTAAGTGTAAGCATGCACAGGAATCTGCTCTGACGACAAGCAGGGGAGACATCTGCATCCAGAGCAGCCGGCAAAAACAGCAGATGTGAAAGTGCTAGCAGAAGATAAAATTTTCATTGAGATAGCAGACGACAATTTTGTTTGGGATAAAAGCAGGTCCAACGATCAAAAGATTAGCTTGAAAGTGAAATTAGATGCAAATTGAAGAGAAGTTTGAAATTGTTTGAAAGATAAGTAAGCTGAGCTGTGAAGACGAGGGCAGGAGTTGATGCTGGAAAAACAGAGAGGAGTGGAGAGGGAGTAGTGGGGTGTATTATAAGAAGGGAGTGGGAGTGAATTTGTGAATATGATAGAAATAGGGAACAGATAAAGAACAGAATGGAGGGAATGAAGTAATGGATGTTAGTAAGTGGGATGGTCTTGTGATGTATGAAGGGAATGGCATGGGTAAGGTCTGGAATGAAAGATGATAGCTGAATAGCACAATAGGTTTGTGTAGGTGCAGAAGATAAACTATTATTTACTCCTGAAGTCAAATAATGCAAGCTTAAAATGAAAATTAAATTTTAAGGGAACAGTCCTTAAGCTGCTTCATTGAAAAACAAATTGACAAAATTGGGTTAATGGAAGGGTATTGATATTCATGGCTTGGTTAATTCTAGTGATATGTTTTCTTTAAATTATTATGCCATTTACTGTCACATATTGTGTATGAGCGGAGGATATCATATAACCCTGAGGTAAAGTGATCTATTAGCTTAATGTAATAGAAGTAATTCTATGAGTTAATCTTCATTAACCTCTCTCTTTTGTCATTATGTTGTTGCCTTATTTCCTGTTACAATTTGTGTTGCTAGAACTGTGAAGGCAGTGAGAATGGAAGGTGGCAAATGTGAGAGTGGGTTTTATTTTATGTTGTTTTTAGCAATATTCCAGAATTATCACAGCAGGGGAATCCAGTAATTGTCTTCAAACATTGTACCAGTGGGGAACTGAACCTAGGTCCTCAGTATGCTCAGCAAACACTTTAAACGCTGGGCTAACCTCATAGTTTTGGGGAGAGGGTGTTTAAATCATTTGCTCATTATTCCCCACATGGGTACAGCCCAGTGGTTAAAGCATTTGCTTGTCATGCCAAAGACACAGGTTCGATTCCCCACATGGGTACAGCCCAGTGGTTTAAGCATTTGCTTGTCATGCCAAAGACACAGGTTCGATTCCCCACATGGGTACAATATGTAAAGCCCATTTCTGGTGTCCCCTGCTGTGATATAGCTGGAATATTGCTAAATGCGACATGAGAAATCAACTCACTCACTCACTCATATTTTTTTAAGAAAGGCTACAAGAAAATTGACTTTGATGGCATGGTTGAGGTCAGTGGGATGGTGCTGTTCATTATATAGTCTATGGCGAGTGTTGCCCTCAGGCCATTGTTCCTAGAGTCATGGTGCAAGTGGAGTGCATCCACTCACCGATTACCAGCACCACTCTGTGACATTATAACTGGTAGCAGCCTCTGTAGCTGGATTAAAAACTTCCTCACCCGACATTCTCCTCACAAAAGAGTTTGTTCCCATCACCTAATAATTTAGTGTCATGAGTAACTGCTCTTTAGCTGAACACTACATGACTTCATTTTGTTTGCCTCAGTTAACCAGTGTTAGGATTGCAGTTTATGTGTTAATGGTTCCTTGCAGTATCTGCCTGTCACCAGCTTTATGTCACAGGATCAACCATGAACATCAGGAAATGTCTATTGTAGATAAATCAAGCAGGTTTATTGGACATTATACATCATTTTACATCCTGGTACTCAATTACATCTTCGTGAAAGTTATTTTACATGGTTAAGTCCTGTTAAATTTGACAAAGAATGTATTTTGAAATTGATGAGTTTTATGAACTTCATTCAAGTTGAGTACCTTGAAGGACATGTTTTTTCTGAATATCTAAAATATAGCACTAATACAGACTTTTTTATATATGAATTAATTGCTGTTAACTGTAAATGAAATTATGTTCCTTGCTGCTTTCTGGTATATTTTCTTTACGCTGATTTGAAAGTAAAAAAACTGTACCAGTATGCAATGGTGACAGGAATTTTAGGAGTGGTGAATAGCTTTAATTATAACAGCACATTTGAGTGCAAGATGCTCAATAGAGGTGCTTCAGTTATACCTATGTTAAGTATGTTATATTTTCATCGTACCCAGTTATACCCATATTTGTTATACCTATATCATGTACCTCTTCAGGGGGTTCAAAAATCCCATTGCCCGCAGACCGGGACCGTTTTCATTTTAGGCAATCAAATAATGGTATCAAAATGCAGCAGTTGAGTTTTACAATGATAATTAAATAGAGTTATCATTCTCAGTAAACAGTCCACTAAACCTTAATATCAAATATCATGCTGATTTATTCTTTCATAATTACATCATCATGATTATGTCATATTCAGGCCAACTGGAAAATTAGTCAGGACAATACAGGACAAATTTTATAGATAGCAACTTCTTGAATTTATTTTAGGACGTTTCGGGGCTTATCCTAGCCCCCTTATCAGGTTGAGCTGAACTGGACAGTCATAGTCAGGACAAGTTAATTTCTTAAAGTCACTTGCCGTGTGGCAGGTGGGTTTTAAAAAAAGATTTGTATGAATGCTGTTAAGCTTAGATTACATCTCTCTTTTATACACATTATGCTGCCATTATACAACTGTTGTAATCTGTACTTAGGCCTTATGGTGTGTGTTTAGTTTTACACTACCATTATCGATATTCCAGCTATATGGCAGCAGTTTGTACATAATCAGGTCTGAACAAGACAATCCAGTGATCAACAGTATGAGCATCTATGTACACAATTTGGATATGATGAGATGGGACAACCAAGTCAGCGAACCTAATCACACTTCCTGTCAGTTGCCTTGTATGACAAGCATAGGTTGGGATGATATATGCTGATATATTTTTGAGTTGGTTATGTCTTATAATTCCAAAATGTTATTACCACTGCACAACATAAACTGGAGAATTAAGGTCGCTCAATTTTGCATTCATTTTTTAAATCTCATTTCTACTAAATACTCAGTTTGGATTATTAACAGTCTCCCTACATTTGTAATGGTAAACCCATGTATGTGTTGTCTCACGTATTTGGAAGAGTCTGTAATAATAATGGCTATTTATAGGACTTACCACTGGGTACCCATTTACTACTGGGTGGCACGCACTTCATGCACAACTTCACTCGCCTAGGGTAAGACCACATGTGTAATTGGCTAAGATAAATTGAAGATGTCGAAAATGATTGACTTGGTACTGATAGAAATCATTATGAAATACATGAAATCCTAAATCTTAGAAGGAAATAACATGTTATGTTTGAAATTTTTTCAGATCTAAGGTTTGCACTGAACTGAAACCAAAGGAGGTCTCCCATATCAAAGACACTAAAACTGGCAGACTTGACAGTCCAGGATTTATCCTTAAATTTTTATACAGCCATAAGATAACACATGCACTATTACATGTCTATGCCAGAGGAATCATAAATCTTCCCTCCCAATTATACGGAACATGTCCTGGCCTTCTGGGTTGATCATACCACACCCAACTGGAATCAGGCGTGTTTAAATGTTTGAAAGAAGGGATAATTTTTAATGAGCTTGTGTCTTTGGGGACCATTAAAGTCATGCAAGTTTTTATTACTTCTCTGATCTTTGAACCCACAGGAGTTCGTTGACTCAGTCAGCATTACATGAAAGTCATAGTTAAACAAATGTGCATTTGATAAACACTGGAACTTCTTCAGGATTAAAAGACAGAACTATAGCTTTGACTCTGGATCCTTGTTGGCCTATGTTTATCATGAAAATGATATCATGAACAATTTTTGTTGGTGTTAAGTGTTCGGAATTGGTTGAAATTTCACAATTGATGATTGGTTCATTACAAAAGAGCAATCAACGCACAAAATTGTGTAATGTTATATAGAAACTGTATAAGTTGCATTTGCAAATTTCACATCCAATGTAACATGATGTGATTTGACATAAACATGACATAAACATCCCAGAGTTTTCAATAACTCAATTGAATTGAGTCATGTCTTTTCAGTAGGTGGACTGAGTTTTTTGAGTTTTTAAACCCTGACAGCTTCTTTGATATGTTCTGTCATCTAGTGTTTCAAATATTAGAACAATAGTCCCAAAATAGGTTGAGTTTGATTGTGCAAAAATGTTGTTGATTGCTTGGTTATTTAGTCACTTTGACCAGTCTTCTATGATTTCAGTTAATCACCTAGTGTTTGCCTATAATTCATCGTCCATGGGATATTCCTTTGTTTGAGAGTAATATGCACATTTTTTTTAGTAAGATCACATTATTTCTAGGACTTGATGTCAGTGTACTATAATACACCTTCTCACTAACAAGAAACCATTTAATACCAGCAGATGGTTCAGTTTACAGGGATAATGAAGAAAAGTGAACACATCGGAATAATGAGGATTTTGTCCAGCCGAGTGCTGGGCATTGTGTGTAACATCTAACCTGACATTGCGTCCTTCATGCTGAAACTCGATCCCATCAAACCGCCATTAACTGGTCAGGATTTCCCTTAAAACAGCCATCATCACTTTGTGGTTTGTCCCCATTGTCAGAACTCCATTGTGAGTTTTTTATTCCCCCTCAGTTGTTACAGCCGTTATCTTGTGACAGATGGCGCTAGCAATTCAAATTCCTTGACGTCTGCCCAAAGTCAATCACTGGCAATTTGTTGGAAAAGGGAAATTAACATTGTTCAATTCTCTATCAAAAGGAAATACTTGTGTGAAGTGATTTGAATTTTTTAGCATTTAAGCTTCTTTGGGTCTGAAATTGAGTTAAAACAATGGTATTTGTTGGAAGACTTTACACTTGAAAAGATGTTTTCAAAGTAGGCTTATTCTTCTGTCTCCAGTCTTTTGATGGTTCAGTCCAACCATATTTTTACACTCTGGACAACTGTCAATGAGAATATTTTTTTTGAAATTGTTTGCTCATTCACCCAAAAATTTTTACACCATATTTTTTTGTCATGGTAGTATCAATATCCAGCTATTCAAGTAGATTTGAAGTTTGGGGTTAAAAAATTAATTAGTTCTATAAAATAGTGACAGTTCTATATTCATTAATGTTACAAACTAATAAAGACAGTATTCTTTATATAGGATATGTTCATTTTGTTCTCTTTTTTGGTAGGGATCAGGGTTTTGTTCTCTGTTTAGACTTGATCATCTTCTTTGATCACACAGATCCTTTTAGCAGCTATTCTGAATGGGCAAAGGCAGCATGGTTGTCTGAGGTTCTGTAGTTTGATTTATTGACTACCACTTAGTCCCTAAATATGCATTATTTGTTAGTAACAAATGTACTCATAAAATTGAAAAGGAGCCCCAGTGAGTTGGGAGATTCCTGAATCTGGGGAAATCCAGACTTGCATCATTTGTGGATTTAGCATTGCAGGGAGGGTAAGGCATTAGGAAAAGTGATATGGTTCAGGGCCTGTGAGACTGACTATTTGGTGTGTACAGATGCATGATCTGTCAAACACAACAGGGACCTGTGTTCAATGGTCTGAAATCCTGTTCTGCATGATTATAGTTCAAGGTTTTTCAGCGTCATACCCATGTTTATGGATTTCACTATAGTGGTCAATATGTGAAACCATGCTGGGCTCTCTTCCCACATTAAACTGCCATGTCAGAAATACTGAATACTGTTACGTTTTCACTGGTTCAAAAATCCCAATTCCCAATGGTAACAGCAATGGTGACAGGAATTTTAGGAGGTTTGGTGTGGTAAATAGATTTGAATATAACAGCACAATTGACCCATTATAGTCCCAGATGCTCAATAGAGGTGCTTCAGTTATACCTATGTTATGTATGTTATATTTCCATCGTACCCAGTTATACCTATATTTGTTATACCTATATCATATCATATATGTTTGTTATACCTATCCCATTGGTCACAGCCTTGAGACAAGTCGGTTTTCATTTTGAGCAATCAAATGATGGTATGTTACTTGTCTGTGGGCTACTAGATAATTTCTGCTTGCGGTTTCAAACAGCAAATAAACTTGGATTTCATTTCATATGTGCTCAAAATGTAGGTACTAAATTTCACAATGACCATAAAGTAGAGTTATCTTTCTTTACTATTTAGCACTTCTCAATAAATAATCCACTGAACATTAACATCAAATACCATGCTGATTTATTCTTTCATAATTACATTATCATGATTATGTCATGAAAATCATGGTAAGTGGAAAATTAGTCAGGACAACTTACTTTCACAAAGTCACTTTCCCTGTGACATGGCTTTTAAAAAAATTGAACCCCTGGTTTTATAACACAACTCTCTTAACGGATTTTTACAGAGAAATCATTATGTTTTGTGTTATAACTTGGTCTCCAGATCTGCCAACCCTATAAATTCAATGCCAAAATAAAACATTTTGTATGTTTGTAAATTGGAGGAACAAATATTATTTGATGTTTTATTTGTCCAAAGGCTGAAGAAAAAGGTCTGTTTTTCCAACTGATGAAAAAGTAAGGATGTGAGGTTGATATGAGTCAGTGGAAACAAAACAAGGTTATGATTTCTCATATTGTCAGTAACTAGTGGAGTCACGATTCGAGCATTAATGGAAGACTAATTACACTGACTTACCTAATTACATTACGTTTTCCACGTCATACTGCACCTGAACATGGAATGTTGATTCTTTCAGTGGCATCATATTCAGTCTTACACATTAGAATGCCAGGCAGGGCAATATAAAGGCTGGTTTGTCTGTTGTGAAGAGGGACACTGACCCAGAGCAATTCCTCATGATTGTTGCTTCTGCTTTTGTTATTGATTCTCTGTCTTCCTCTTTTCTTTCCTTTTCTCTATTTCTCCTCTTCCCTCTCCCTTTTTCTCCCAGCTGATTGTGATATCAGGATGATATCAGGGTATATAAAGAAACATCTAGGGCCCATGGGCCCCTAAGTACTAGTGAACACATTGCATCTATCTTAGCAAACATCTAAATGTTACTTTTGATTGTTTGAAGCATGGGTATACAATGTTTGTAGCCATTGCTAGATTTTGCAGATGACAAGAAAAACAGATTTAGAGTAATCTCCCTTCCATCACTTTGTATTTGCAACACATCAGTAATTTTCATACATCATATATGATTCAATGTCATTCAAGATAAAAAAATTACTACCACAAAGTACCAAATGAGTTCGACAGCAGGGTATACATAGAGGCTTTTATTTGTTTGTAAGTGGGGTACATTGCAAATAAGAGTAGAGCACTTAACCCCTCAGGAAGCAACATTTTGGGTGAGGTAAGATAATCGGTAATGCAAGGACATGTTCTTACAATGATCAACAAAGATGAAATAAAGTTTTGTCTTGTAATTAATGTGGTCGTTCGTTTAACCCATTGGCAGTTCCATCATCATTGTGATAAAAAATGAAAAGATTTTACATTTTAAATTGAAACTCACCCTATAGTGTCTTTTAGGCAGACAGAATGTAATGTGGCATAAAGTATTCACTCTTGTACATGATCATTTTAACTTTTAATATAAATACAATCTTTCACCATTACGAATACTATTCATATATTACTTGTTAGACAATTCTTGCTGAAGCCATAACATATGATTGCTTGTTTATCAAGCCTGCCTCATTGTTTTTCCCACTTGCTATGTAGTTTGTAATTGTTTTCCCATTTTGTTGCACATTACTATATTTAACTACTTAATTACATTCCTCGCCTCATTTGACATTATAGGGATATGGGGGAAGCAAGAATAATCACCCTACTAATTAAGGTTTCATAAAAGAAAGAAATTCTTAAATCAGAGACATTTCATCTTTGGTATCCAATTTGTCGATGGGATATTAGCATGCCAAAGCAAATGACATGCTGACAGTCAGGTAAGTGGAACTTGAATTGATGGTTCGCTCATTATATTCCCTTTGATTTGAATTCTATTAAAGTCAGGTAATAAATACAGCTGTGTTGCTTAAATATTCACTTTTTAATTCAAGAAAGTTTTTGGAAGAACATGCTGCAAAGGCCTTGCATCTTGTAATCAAGTAACATAAATGTGGCTGTGGAAAACTATAAATGTTCCTACTACTAATTATGGATGCACTTTCCGGACCAGTTCATTAGTATTTACAATGTAAATTATTGATTGTTTCATTTTTGTCAGGTGATTTGCTAGATGTTTCCCACCTTGTTATGCCATGTTTTGAAGATATGCTGTTTGAACCTCATGAAGTAGGCTGTTCATGCTTAAAGTTGGGAAACACTTACCAGTGAGTGAGTGAGTGAGTGAACTGTGTCCACACTGTTACACCAAATGTACAGTTATTTAGGGTTAATAGGTCATGGACAATTACAGGTACAGTCAGATTGTTTCCAAATGAGAATGATAAATTGCTAAATAATTCAAAATCATGAATACTGTATTAAGTGCCAATGTACTCATGGCAGTGAATACCTTGTACCATTGTAAGGAACCAGCTAAAAACCAGGAAGACAGCTTTCCATTTGTTGCTTAACAAATGTTGCAGGTGAAATAGCTTATGTGTAGATACTTCTCTTTATTGTTCAGTCCTGTGTAAAACATATATGAACCGACTTGCTAACCAGATAAAGAATCTCTGTTAGTCGACCATTTCTCGTCGTTTTGTTTAACGTTTGTTGAATACAGTCTAGTCCAAATAACTTCTTGCTATTTTTATCAACCATTTTGAAATGTTTGGGAAGTTTAGTTTATGGACCAACGTAATGAATCATTTTTAAAAGCCTTTTCACAGACAGGACACATCAGAGGAACAGTCTATTTAATCAGCATAATGTTGCCTATAATATACATATCTCACTGGCAGAGTTGTTTGTTGTTCTTGTTGGCATGTTGATGTGCTTCACTGTCTAGACAGGATGAGGAACAATGGTTATCACAAACATCCTTCTGTTCTTGTCTTCAGCTCCTAGTCTTGAGGTGGTTGATGATAGACCCAAGTTTCAGAATGGAGTTTCTGAGATGGAAAGTAGATTTGAGCTATATTTGCAAAAATTGTATGGAACATAGAGATGGGAAAGGAAGGAGAAAGGTTCTCTTTTCAGAGGATGCAATCTATCATTTGTCTGGCACCGTTTTGACATTGTTTGTGTATACCTGAAGAATCCTAGCCATTGCTGCCAGTGTTTTCTGCCAAATCCTTCATTACTGGAAGGGGCATTCTCTTTGTTCTTTCTAGACCGGCAACAATAGGGTGCATAGAGACTGGTTCTAGGAACCTATTTTAGCACTGTGAAGTAACTCTCATATTTGAACATTGATAAAATCAGTTAGAGTAGAGCTCTCTGTGGAGTACTCAGCTGTGGGAATAGACCTTCTAGCTGTGAGATTACCATTATAGTCCAAAGACATGATGTGTCTGTTGTGGTTGTCATGATCTTTATGACAGTTAAAGGTATAATGTCACTGATAGCCATTAGTCTTGTGACATCACAGCGCCATTGCTGTAGATGTCATGATTCTGTGATGTGATAATGTCATTGCTGCATGTGTCATGAATCTATAACATCACAGTGTCATTGCTGCATGTGTCATGAATCTATGACATCACAATGTCATTGCTGCAGGTGTCATGAATTTATGACAAAGTGTAATTGCTGCATGGGTCATGCATTAATGACAGTGCCATTGCTGCAGGTGTCTTGAATGTGTGATATCACAGTGCCATTTAGGCAGGTGTCATGAATACATGACATCTCAGTGCCACTGCTGCAGGTGTCATGAATATATGACATCACAGTGCCATTGCTGCAGGTGTCATGAATATATGACATCACAGTGCCACTGCTGCAGGTGTCATGAATGCATGACATCACAGTGCCATTGCTGCAGGTGTCATGAATCTATTACATAACAATGCCACTATTGAAGATACCATCGCAATGCCTGCAGTGATTGCAGTATGATATGTTTATGAACACAAATACGGAATATGTTATGCATCCAGGTATTGCATTAGCTGGAGTATAATATACCAGTTGCAGCATTGCTATGCAGTGTTCCAGTCTTCCAATACAAATGATCCTGACTGCTTGCTCTTAATCTTAATTGTTGTCCTAGCACATAGAATGAACTACAGTAGTAACAAACTAGTATATTGGTTCCTTGAAGCTCATGATAGGTGTGGTTTACTGTAAAATGAAAATGATAAAAAAATATAAATGTGTTTAATCTAGAACTGGTACTTTGAAAATACTTCCACAATATTGTCTATTTGGTTGTTGAATAAACCAGAATCAGCTCTTGGATCTACTGCAGTTCCAATACTTCCAATGAATTTACTTTGCTGAGTGATCATTTGTGAACTCTAGCTTATATTCCAGCTTGGGTTGCTCTGCTCTCATTCAATCTGAGTGACTGAAGCTGATCTACTTATGTTCATTATTGCTAATGCTTATTGCTCTCCATGTGTGCAGTTTAATATACATGGATGTCGAACTGAAGAGAGATATTGGGCTTGTGTTATGATGGTTCTGATACTTTTACAATGAAAGACATCTGTGTTTGGTCTGATATACATTGTAAACATGACTGCAATATCAATGATGGATGGTATTGTTGAAGATGTAGATATTGTACCTGGTTTTATTCATACATACTTTGCTTTCATGATGACGGTATTTCTAGATCAGTTTTTACAGACTGTCAGTTGTTTATGGGAATGGGATGGGATGGGTTGGGGAGGAGGGCTAATAGGCATGGGCAGACATTATGCAGGTGTCCTCCCATTACGCATACAGGCAGTTTGCAGACACCTTAGAACATCAACATTTACAGTTCATTGAACAAATAAGCTATTACCTCTTACCTACACATTGTAATGGAATAGTCCAAATCATAACACTGAATCACATATTGTGCCCACCTACAAACCCCTAAAAGTATGACCAAATAGTCAATACTGCACAGAAATATGTGAAATGGATCATGAAAAATGAAGATCCTACAGCCTGACATGTTCTGCTGTATGTGCTTTGACCTTGGATCAAAGTAAAATATATTGACTCATTTTATGGAAGATCAGTTTAATTCCAGAATATAGAATCCTCTTATTCCAACTGCAAGTTGCTGAAGTTTTGAAGTTTTCCCTGTGAAGAGTTTTTGTTGTGTGATACAGACATCATTTAAGATTTAATCCATTATTTTGATTTCACTAGCATTATGATCAATTATGTCCTTGTATAATTGGTCATTTAGCGTTGACGTGTACCCAGATATGTAGGGCGTACTCTCAATGTACAAGAGTGACAAGGAGAGTTATAAAACTGTATGTTTCCTGTACATGGTGTATTGTGAAGGACACACACACACAGCATGGCGCTAGATGAATATACAGCCAGGTTTGGTATCATACTCTGCCTGGTAAGTGTTCCTACTGTTCTTCTGCTCCTGTCTCTTCTTCCTCCATTCTTCCTCTCAGCTGCTTATATACATGTACACGGTCTACTCTGTGATAACAGTATAGCTTGATATGACCTGTGTGATGTCAGTTTGTGAATGTAGTTACTGTCATTCAGTACATTCAGGATTATATAATCTATGGTCTTGTCAAGGTAATGACCTTTTTGATGTAGAGTTTTTTTCTGGAATACAGACTAAATTTTTCATGTTGAAACCCAGATATTTACCTGGGGCTCATTTCACAAAGCAACCTTCTCTAAGGTTAGCCTTAACTTCCATTCTTTAACATTGCACTAAGGTTACTGTACCTAAGTCTAAGGTAACCTTAGTGCAGTGTTAAAGAAGGGAAGTTAAGGTTAACCTTAGTAAAGGTTGCTTTGTGACAGGAGGCCATGTATGTTTTACCGCTGTCTTTCCAGCTGTTATTCAGCCTTATTAAACTTGTTTTGCGATATTGCTGTTGTGATATAAAATTATACTCATGAGCACCACAGTTTTGCAGTCATTTAGGCAGGTAATTATCATAGCATGATGACAGAGATTACTTCAGACATGATATATATTGTACAGATATATACTGGAGACTGATATATAGACTTAGGTTTGTGCCTTACTGCCATGATATATAGATGTACATTTAGGAGTACTGCTATGATACACATTGGAAGCTATCAATACCAGCATCAGTCCAATCCAGCAAGTTGTCAACACCGGCATAAAATTTCAGTCCATGGTCCATGGCTTGTACATTTATCTTCAGCTCTACAATCTGGCATGTTGTCTAAAGGGGATTATTCCATCAGTCCTGATGAGTGCCGGTTTAGACAGCTTCCACTGTATAGATGTAGATTTAGGAATACTGCCATTATACATAGACTTGGGCTGATGTCTACTGTCCTGATATATGGACTTAAGTTGGTGCTTACTTTCATGACATTATGTATAGATGTAGATTTTGGAGTACTGCCATGATATATAGACTTAGGTTAGTGCCTTCTATCATGATATATACTTACAGATTGCTTTGCATATTATGACCACCAAATGATGCAACTTACTATTATTCCAGAGAAACTACTCATGGTGTTTATATCTAATAATTTATTTTACTTTTTTCTGGGCGGCAAATATATTACAGTGTTGAAGAGGCTGGGAAAGGAAAATCCCATCATGTGTTGGCGCCAGTAAATGGTGGTACTTATAAATAATATAATGCTCAGTGGACAGAGAGGAAAGATCAGGTTCTAATTCCCTAGCAAGTCTGATGGGATTGGGTTACTATATTACTGCGTTTGAAGTGAAAACATATTAACACATCTATATGACGTGTCAGGTGTAAGGTTATGTATTTTTGTAGAAGAGATGTGATGAATTTGAGCTGGGTAGGGGTGTGTTGATATATTCTGGGGTGAGGTGTATCATGTTTAGTTGTCCTGGGTGGGTATATGCCTCATTATCTCCTCGGATGAGGTGTATTGTGGTTTATAAGTTGTCCTGGGTCTGGGCGTATGTGTCTCAGTATCTCCTGGGGTGAGGTGTATTGTGCTTAGTTGTCCTTGGGGGTGTCTCAGTATCTCCTGGGGTGAGGTGTATTGTGCTTAGTTGTCCTTGGGGGTGTCTCGGTATCCCCTGGGATGAGGTTTGTTGATATCTCCTGGGGTGAGTGAGCTTAGTTTTATGCCGCACTCGGCAATATTCCAGCAGTGTGGAGGCGGTCAGTAAATAATCCAGAGATGCCAACCTCTACGATTTTATCGTAGTCGCTACAAATTCTAACTTCAAACTATGCCAATACGATTCCACTGGAAATCCTACGAAATTTGAATGAAATTCATTGAAATTTGGATATATAGACAAAAACATATATTTTCAACGATGAAATACATTTTCAGACTTCATGTACCATCCATTCATCAGATTTAATGACATGTTTGAACTGCAAGTAACAAACGTAATTTTAGCGAAGCTGGTTTCAATACCTTTGTGATTTGACACATTTAGTTCTGGCTCACGTGATTTAACCACGTGACTGTAATATCGTTAATTTTTTCTCAGAATCTATCATGACTACTAACTACAAATTTTATGGTCAAATTACTAATTTTGAACATTGAAACTACTATTTGCAACACTTTGGTGTTGCCATCTCTGAATAATGGTGTCTGGACCAGACAATCCGCATTATGATCAACAGCATCAGGCTGCACATTTGGGAACCAATAACATGTGTCAAGCAAGTCAGTGAGAATGACCACCGGATCCCATTAGTTGCCTCTTACAACAAGCATTGTCACCTTTTATGGTAAGCAGGGGTTGATGAAGGCCTATTCTACACTGGACCTTCACGGGTATCTCCTAGGGTGAGGTGTACTGTGCCAGCTTCTCCTGTGGGTGTAGGTCTGTCAACGTCTCCAGGGATGAGTCAGTATCACCTATGTCAGTATGCCTGAGATAGATGTGAAACGATGTGCTCTTACCACAGTGTATTACAGTACAACACATTAAGTTTGGTCTCTTATGGTCATTTTATGACTTGATAGATATGATGGTGTGAAAACCTAAAATGCCAAATTTTTGTATTGCAACACAGTATACTGAACCAAAGGCTAAATACTGTGGTTCTGCTGATACCACGGTATATAATTTCACCCCTATCCTAGGGTGTGGCAAGCCGTGCGTTGGTGAGGTGGGTTTACATGAGTTGGGGCGAATTGTATTGTTTGTTGATGTCCAGTGGGGTGATGTGCATTCTGGTAAGCTTTGCAGGGTTGAGACATATTATGTTCCCAGTACAATATAACTATCAATTACGCCTCTTTGATACATGATATACATTGTTTAGTAGGGGATATCATCTGCAGGTACATGTACATCCTGGTATATACAGATAACATTATCAGTCTGTCAGATATCTCAATACTGAACACAGAGCAAAGAATTTTATGGGATAGGCAGAAGGGTAATATTTTAGATTCCTTATTGCTCACAATAAGTGTGTGTACTCACTTGACGCTGGAAGATATGTACTGACCTGTAGGGTCACCAGGTGTACAAAGGACGTGGTAGTTTGTAATCTACTGCCTATATATCATCTTTGTACTTAGTCATTAAGACAAGTTTCTATCACTCTTAGAGTAAGCACTGAGTCTGCGATGTAATGACCTGAAAACACTGAGGTTGTTTTATAATGACATAACATCGAGGATATGTTTTGTAATGACATGATAACAGTGAAGGTATTTGTTGTAATGATACAATAACACTGGGTATATTTTGTTGTAATAACATGATATCATGGATGATATGTGCATTAATGACATGATATTACTGGGTATATTTGTTGTAATAACATGATAACATGGGTGATATGTGCATTAATGACATGATATTACTGGGTATATTTTATTTTGTAGTAACCTGATATGGAGGCTAGGGGTTGTAATGGCAATATAACATTGGGTATATTTGTTTGTAATGACATGATAACACTTGGTATATTTGTAATGACAACATTTAGGATTTGTATTATAATGTGATGAGACAATAGCACTGGGTATATATTTTTTTTAATGACATGATATCATGATGAGTATATTTGTCGTAATGACACAACTCTGTAGACATGAGCTGAAATGACATGATGACATTGATACCTTGTGGCATTTGTACTGGAAGATCATAACTAGGTTAGGTCACTTTTTGACATCAGTTCTTTTTGTGTCAAACGTTTCCTCTAAAATTCATGAAATGACATGATGACATTGATACCTTGTGGCATTTGTACTGGAAGATACTAGGTTAGGTCACTTTTTGACATCAGTTCTTTTTGTGTCAAACGTTTCCTCTAAAATTCATGAAATGACATGATGACATTGATACCTTGTGGCATTTGTACTGGAAGATACTAGGTTAGGTCACTTTTTGACATCAGTTCTTTTTGTGTCAAACGTTTCCTCTAAAATTCATGAAATGACATGATGACATTGATACCTTGTGGCATTTGTACTGGAAGATACTAGGTTAGGTCACTTTTTGACATCAGTTCTTTTTGTGTCAAACGTTTCCTCTAAAATTCATGAAATGACATGATGACATTGATACCTTGTGGCATTTGTACTGGAAGATACTAGGTTAGGTCACTTTTTGACATCAGTTCTTTTTGTGTCAAACGTTTCCTCTAAAATTCATGAAATGACATAAATCTCTCTGTATATTCTTAACTCCGCTATTTCAATCAAACTGACACAGTTATGATATTTTTAGCATGTGCATGGTCATGGAGTTATGTAACTCTGATCTATATTTAACCCCAGAACAAAAGCCAAGAAGCAATTCATTAACTACATGACAAGTTGTCAGAAATGGTATATTATGTAAGACCTCACAATAGAGGGCACAGCACTTACATTCTCATAAAAAAAAATATCAACTGTCACCGTCAAAGCTAACAATACAGCTGAGGATAAGCATGTATGTCATGGTGTTGGAAAAGATGATTAGTTTTTTAGTATGTTGGTTTACTGGTTGAGTAGCCAAAATGAAAGTGAAATAAAAATGATTTTTCTTATATATTTGTATTTCAATTTTGTTTCTCTGTCAGTGTACTCATTCATGTTAACACGAATTTCATTATAGATACCATATGAAATCCCAAGACACGTAAACATTGATACCCAACCCAGACACAGTATTCTGAATCTAGGCCCATCAGCCCTTGTTTTACACCTTCAATAATAAGCATCAGGCAGGGAAACATCAAGTGCCATATTTAATACATCAAGATATACCATGTCTTTGGATAAACCATCAGTCTCCTACTGCTTGGGCAGACACTGTCTGCTGCACCACTGAAGTAGCACCTTACAGCAAGGTGTTATATCTGTTTTGTGTATTTAACTGTTCTAGCCATGAGGTGGATTGAGTTCTGGTTGCTGATGTCTGACATCTGTTTGGAGTGTTTAAGTGGTTGAGCCATGAGTTGGATTGAGTTCTGATTGCTGTTGTCCAACGTCTGTTTGGAGTGTTTAAGTGGTTGAGCCATGAGTTGGATTGAGTTTGTGGTTGAGCCGTGAGTTGGATTGAGTTCTGGTTGCTGTTGTCTGACATCTGTTTGGAGTGTTTAAGTGGTTGAGCCATGAGTTGGATTGAGTTCTGGTTGCTGTTGTCCGACATCTGTATTGAGTGTTAAACTGTTTGAGCTGTGTCTTGGACTGAGCTCTGGTTTTGTTCAGTTTTACATGCTCACTGAGTGCCAGATCATTCTGTCAGGGAAACCTGTATAAGTAGGTCAGTAAAAGGGGGTTTTAAGCAACAGCAAACCTCCATCAATATTGTGACAGAACTTAAATAGCTTTCATTGTCGTAGGAAGTGAACTTGAAACACTTGGCCCCCCTCCCTTAGAACCATCACTGAATTTGCTCTGTATGTCAATTGATTTAATAGAGACATTGTATTGAGGTGATCCGGACTATTCTGCGGGTTTTATTCATGCTGCAAGGACATTTTCGTTTGACTTGTTTTAAAAAAAAATATCACAATTTAAATCAGGGATTCATCATTTGACAGCATATGTCATTTTTGGGGAAAAGGTTCCCCAATAATTTTATTCAGTCTGTTCAATGTCACAGAGGGGATCTCCTCAGTGACCTACTATATAACACTCACTGACAGTGGGACCAGTGCAGTCAATAAATGTGCCTACGCTCCATTACTGAAACAAATTGAAAGTAAAGGCAATTGCATCTACAGTTCTTCTAATACTAGAGATAAGAATGTCCATATCTCACTGGCACCTTGGAACTCCCAGTATCTCCATGTATCTCTTCGTATTTTATTGTTACTGTTCGTATCATAATGAATCTTGGAAGTTTGTGTCTCACAGTGTAAACCCACTCTCTGTCATTATGTATCTCTTTTTATCTTGTTAGTTGTTGAACACCACACTCAGCAATATCCCAGCTATATGACTGATGTAAATAAGCAAGTCTGACCCAAACAATCCAGTGATATGTAGTCATTCTCATGTCTAGAATGATTTGCCGAGTCTAAATTGCTTCAGCTTTAGGCCAGAATTTCAGGATTGTTCTGGATTCCATTTGGATTTGTTTAATTGATAAATATATATATTTTTAAATAATTATTTGTGGGACTTAATGTCAATGCCGTCATCTGCCTGTATCTCCTCCTGTATGTTTTCTTGTATTTCACCCAAAGTCCGAGCATCATTTAAATGTATCAACTCAGACATCACCTGTCATTTGTCAGCTTGTCATTACCTGTAATGTTCTGAAATCATCGATTTTGCCATGGCATGGATAATGGTTTATAGGCTCTCCCTTATATAACTGGCAATAACCCTTGCATCTGTTAATGGAATTGGCTACACAGTTACATTGTCATCAAGGTTAAAAGGAGCATAATGTTATAATGGACACAGCAGTACACAGGTTCTAGTAGGCAGTAAGACCTTTGACTGTTCAGCCACAGTTTCTACTCAAAAGAAGTTAAAAATACACATTTTTTCATATTACTAGTATATGACATGACGGATTACGTGATTGTGGATAGAATATTGGATGTTCAAAGCAGTTTGGGGCAGTGGGGTAGCCTTTGGTTAAAGCGCTCACTTGTCACGCCAAAGACCCAGGTTTCATTCCCTACATGGGTACAATGTGTGAAATCCATTTCTGGTGTTTCCCGCCGTCATATTGCTTAAATGCTGTTAAAAGTTACATAAAACCAGAACCTACTCAGTCACTACACAACGTTTTCATCATTTCATGATAACAAGTCTGTGGTATTTTTACTTTGCATTTTACTTTAGTCCCTGTGACATACTGTCACCATTTGACAGCAATGATGCCCAAACTGTGTTAAATTATAAATCACTCGCTGATATTTCCTAGATATTCCATAAAGTAAAATGCATTTATTAAAATTAATGTACACTTTAAACATAAACTCTAGGAAATAATGTTTCACATTTGATATATCGCTGATGATGTTTTATTAGACTTTGCTGTGTAGATAACCAGGCTTATTGTCAGATTGGACACTGTAATCCCCTCATGTAATGTAGTTGTATAATGATAATAATGACAGCCTAACAACTCCTAACTGATGTTCTTTTATTGATCACTTCCACGTACTGTTTCCCATCAACTACTCGACACATCCTACTACTTTCCAAACAAAGGAAGCATTCATGCAAGAATTTCTTACTGTTTGTACAGCACCATTGATTCTACACAACACTTCATGGTAACAAAGTTCAGTGTCGCAGATTTTCCACTCCTGCTTTTTGTGTCAACCTGCTGGCGGCCATATTGATTTTCTGGAATCCCAGCTAATACAGGGTTAGGTTAGGATGAGGCCAGAACGTCTTTTTTGTTTGTCACCAGTAAAACCATTGATTTTCTTGTAAAGATCAGATAGAACTTTCTGCTTGACCTACATTCTGTGTTTTTATTTCTGATTGAGCTACTAAATTTTGATCTGATGCATTGACACAAAAAATGGATGTGCAGCTTTAAGAGAGGAACAATCTTGTATTTGGCATTTTCGAAACTTCAAACGTCATTTCTTTGACAACTTTAAAGTTGATAAAATTATTGTTCATAATTTTCCTTGAGATAAAGGTTAATACATTTTCAAGACATGACTTTTCTGAGAGTTCTATCTAATTGTTCTGGTAATGAAATCAACAATCATGTGTGTGGTGTGAGATGATGACACTATCAAGCATTGCAGTGCCAGTGTGCTGGCCATGATCTCTACATTTTACCTTAAACTAATTAGCTTGGACGGAACTGGAGCAACACCAGGCTGTGATGCCCCAAGACATTAATGCCAAGCTAATCCAATAAAATGGTAGCTAAAGTCTTATCCTGGTCCTATTGCCATTAGAAAGTCATTTGACAACTTGCACACCATCTGTAGGCCAAATATTAGTGTGTTGATTTCTGTAGACTCATATATGATTGATTCTTAGGATTGTGGAAATGGTGTTTGTAGATTTGATGACACTACATCATGCTAATGGAAAATTTGTTGAAAGCTTTAAAATCATGTGACATTCAATCCCTAACATTTAACCCTGATTTATCTCGGTCTGAAAATGGTGGTTGGGGGGGGGGGGGGGGGGGGGGCGGCGCAATATTTTACAGTACTAGTAACTCAGATATCTTTTCTGTATAAAACCCATTTTCACCCAAATTAACTGGTATGAGTTTTCAGATCAGGTCAGTCATTATTCCCTACCTATTTCTACATGAAACTTTGTATACACATTAGTCATATACTCATACAGGCAAGAATTTATGGATGTCAACTTCTTTATTTTGAGGGACATGATGTTTCAGAGTATATACTTACTCCTTTATCAGGTAAATGTAAAACTTGGAAACTGGTAGTTATATATTTGTACCTGTGAAACAACAGTTACCAGCAGAAGCAAGTTCTTAATTGTCAATAAATTGGTAGGGTGGATATATATTGACAAGTGGAAGCCAGGGATTCTTGTGTTACAATATTCAGGAAGTTTTGAAAGTATTATTTGTGCATTTTCATGGCAACGAATGGGAATACCATAATTTGTCTAAAAATGTGTGATTATTTTTTTTCACTGGACTTCCAGACTTGGCACTTATTGGAGACCCAGTGCTTATTGGAAACATGGCACTTATTAGAGGATATATGGTTGATCTTAAAACCATTAAATACTCTTTGATGAATACTTCAAATGACATCAAGTGTTGTACATCTTCAACCCTGTTGGAATGTTTTGTGTCTCCTATGCCGAAGAGGCAACAAAATGGATGGTGGTGTGACTTGGTGACATGTTGGACTGACAAACTGGGACCCAGCTCGTGAAGCTGCTTGATGTAAATAAAATAACCAAGCTTCACGCATACATGACTTCTGAAATTGTTCAATTTCTTTTGGTTTTTTTGGTTTGTTAAGGATTGTGAGTTAGAATTACAAAATATTACATGTAAAATTTATGTCAAAGGAAAATGTCTGTTGAAAGGAGTAGTACAAATTCACTGTTATTAAGCGTCTAGCTCTCAGCCATAATACTGGTTGTACTCTCATACTTAAATTAAATTATTTGGTATAATGATATCTAGGTTTGTGATTGTTTCACATATGTAGAAGGAGTTATTCTACAGGAAATGGCAAGTATATCTTGTAGAATATGACCAGTCTTGGTGGAACATTTACCCACATTCTGGAATCCAGGAAAACTAACACCTGAGTCACTATATTGTCTCCAGGGTTAACACAACAATTCCCAGAATGTGTATGGTGTCTGCACAGCTGTGCAGTGTGCAGTTAATGTGCATAGTCTAGACGAGTTGAACCACAGCTAGTGCAAGCTACACGTATCCAGAAATATCACAACTGCAAACAAAAAGTCACAGTAGGCTTCTGAAAGTATGCGATGTTATCTGATACAGAGAGAAAGAGAGCGTGCGTGCGTGCGTGCGTGCGTGCGTGCGTGCGTGCGTGCGTGCGTGCGTGCGTGCGATGGATAGCAGTGAATTTTCAGTAATCATTGATCATACAAGAGGGTTATGCAAACATGTGAATGCATCAGTAAATGAATATTCAGTGCTATTTAAGTTAGTTCCATTCATTTCAGAGTATGTCAGTTTGAAATGGGAGGAAAACCCAGAGTACTGCAGGTCTCAAATGTTTACCATTTTTGAGAAACCAAAGTATCAACCAGACAAACCTAGAACTATAATCAGCACAGATTGAGGCAGATGTATCACAGGTTTCTGATGCTTCAAGGGGAGACAACTCTGTTAGAAAAATTGCATGACTGTAAGATCCAGGTTAGAATTAGTTTTCAGTACCTCAAGCTTGTCTTGAGAGGCAGTTAACAGGATTTTGTGGTCAGATTCACTGATATGTCATTGTATACTAATTGCGTTGATTGATGCTCATACTGTTGATCATTGGATTGTCTGGTCCAGACTTGATTATTTACAGACCACCACCATATAGCTGGAATATTGCTGAATAAACACCTAACCAGTAACCTGGGTTGACCACGACTTATTACAATTGCATGTATGTCATACAGGTTTAGCGTATCAAGTGTTGGGTGTCAAGAATTCAACAAATGAGGATCAGTTAATACTAGTACATGAATTCTTACAAATGTTTTGTAAAATCAGTATGACACACATTCAGGTGCAATAGTTTATCAACCATCATTTCCACATTGTCTGGAGCAGACCTTCACAATATTGCATTCATCACAGCTGCCATCTCAGAAGACCATAGGGCCGGTTCAATTCCCCACATGGGTTCAATGTGTAAAGCTTACTTTTAGTGTCCCCAGCTGTGATGGCAATTTAGCAATTTTGCTAAAGGCATGTAAAATCATGCTCACTCACTCACTCACTCACTCACTCACTCAGAAAACCATAACTGTGAATGATATCAACAATATTCAGCTCTCACATTCTTCTTTCAGTGCCTCAATAACACTTAATTGACATCCACAATGCTGCCTGGATGTCAGCAACACACTGGTGTGCTTTGAAGGATATTTATGCTGGTGTTTAGATGTTGTTTAATGTTGCAGGTGCTCCTTGACTTGTGTCAGAACCGACACTCCTGTCACCTGGTGGCCAGTGCTAAAACCTTTGGCCAGGACCCATGTCCAGAAACATCCAAATACCTGGAGGTTGCCTACAAGTGTCATCCAAGTAAGTCTACTATTAAATCTGTTCATTTTAGATGCAATGGGGATACACATTTTTACCCTATCAGACACTTTGAAAATGTAATTGTGATACAGTTGTGAACATTCAAAAAGATGCAAATGAAATGTGACTGGAAAGAGTTGTCTCCCCTGAAACTGATGATGATACAGAGTTGTGTCCCTTGAAATCACATTTCAAATGTACATTGATTTTGTTTTCATGTATAAGTTTAACTTTTATTATCTAAAATAGAGTGAACAATATGCTGATGGTGCATTGGATTGTGCTTCAGTCACAAAAGGGCAATGTTCATTTGGCTTCAAATGTATATTCAGCAGATGAAATGCAAAGTACCCAAATCACAATATACACAGGGCATGAAACTCCCCAAAACAAAAACATTTCAGCCAGACTTCAGGGCTGGTTAGGTGTAAAATATGCCAGCTTTGACAAAAACTTACCTGCCTGCAAATACTGTAGGTCTGACAAGCAACATAGTTTATCATCCAATTGGAATTCATGTTTTATTTTTACAAGTGAATTAATAATGATTTATTATCCTGAAGTACGATGTATATATTCATATACATGTCTGGATTTTACCCAACTGTTGGGAAGGTGAATTTGAGAATCTGGCAGTGTGGGTTGAAAATTATCCATCCTGGGCAATTCGACCAGGCAGGTATTTCAAACGGTGACATACATGCACAAAATACTTCAGACTCATTAATATGACATCGATGTCAGCCATAAGCAGGTTTTAAAATGCTTGCATTTGTCCATTTTTTATAACATTTTTAGGTATAATATATTATAAACAATACAACAAAATGGAGCAAAATGTTTACATGTTACAGCCAATTTGATAACAATAACAACCATATTGAAGTGGAACTGTTGTTAGATTCTTCCTTAATGGCTCAATTGGTGCTGTTTTTCAAGCTTACATGCACATAAGCCTACGTATGAGACACCTTATAGGAAGTGGGACATTGACAATACACATAGCACACTTGAGTCAATGAGAGGATAGGAAGTCCCACCAGTCTGAAGGAGGGTGTTAGGTTCTACCACTTCACTGAAGAGGGTCCTGATAGAGTGGTTCCATTCTTCAATGGAGAGTGCAGTCATCTTTGTCCCTGCGTGATAGGCCAGTAAGACAGGCTCTATTATTAACAAGTCAAGTACAGAATATTCCTGTTGTTTTCAATGCTGGGGTCACTGGATGTAGGTTTGGGAAATGTCTGTACCATAGTCATTTGATCATTTGTTTAATCTGCTGTAACGTGTTTAGAACAAATGTTGTATTGGTCTTGAAGTAATCTGTGATTGAAACGAATGATATAATGTAGATTCAACTTATCTTGATAATAATGTCCTCATCTTGATCTGAGTGAGTTTAGTTTTACACTGCCTTTAGCAATATTCCAGAAATGGGCTTCACACATTGTGGCCGTCCAGGGATTCAAACCCAGGTCTTCAGCATGATGACTTCCCCACCGTCTCTCATCTTGTTCTGAAGAATGCACTTGTCTGGTGACATGATGTTCATGTGTGTGTTCATGAGTAGACTTGTGTTATGATGACGGAAAGGCTGCAACAAAAACAAGAATGTGAAACAATGACAGAACCAATAAAGTGTGCGTGCTCTTACTTGGATATTGGGTCAGTTGTTTGAATAGCAGCTATGATGGGGTGCTAATTAGGATACAGGCTAGGCTTTGGTCATTTATTTGGATACTATGTATTGTAGCCTCGCTCCAAGGCTGTACTGAGGGCTATGTTCATGATTTATAGTAATTCTACCCTTCATAGAAAAACAGACAATACCTCAGTCTGTTATTTATTATTTTTGAAGAAATTGTCATTTAAACTTGTAATTTGTGCAAGTCCACATCTTGGGATTGGGCACATCTTAGATACCATACAATTCTGCATGATTTAAGTTACTGTCTGAATTTGACAACCACTTCCACCACGGCAATGAAACTTGAAGCAGGACATTATTCTAATACATGTGTTTCCGCCATTCTCAGTCCTCATAACTTGCTAGATGACAATGATGTGAGGTTTTCCCCTGATTGTGTCCATCTATATTAAAGGAAGACCATAAAAGACATATGAACAGCTGGGTTTTCAATTTTATCAGGAATAAGGAAATATTTATACCAGGGCCCCGTTTCACAAAACTCTCGTAAGCCTAAGGTCTCTAAGGTAACTTTTCTCGTAGCCTTTGCACCTCCTATGTTACAGTATGCCAGGTACAAATGTTACGAGAAAAGTTACGAGACCTTAGCCTTACGAGAGTTTTGTGAAATGAGGCCCTGGACTCTTCTGAAATGCGTTCATCAGGTACTTCCTGGTTGTGCTTATGATACTGATGGGCGTGATACACTACACTATTGTGTTGCAAGGTCTTCAGTTCAGCCCATTTCAGTTTGGCGTACGAGAAATTATCATACTGCAGAAAATTGACAAGAGCCATACATTACAGAGTTAAATAACATGGAAACCAAATAACCATAATCTTTGGGTTTTTTTGAGTTAACAAAACTCTCATTTTAGGGCGGGATAGAAATAACTGTTCAAAAACACAAAATACTGAATTTTGGATTGCTTTAAGGTATACCAAACCGAAGGCAAAATACTGTGGTTCTACTAATATGGTGGCATACCGTTTCACCCAGAGATATTGACGGACAGCGGTAGGTATAGGACAAGTGGGGTGTAATCACTAGTCACTGAAATGACTAATCACTAGTCACTGAAATGAACATATTTTACAGATTAAATAGTTCATAGTTAGAAAGATAAAATAGAGACTTTCTTCATTGAACTTCAGAAGCTGTGGAAATGTAGACTTGCTACATTTTTGTTGGCATTTTTGGGGATATATTTGCTTCAGGGTTGGTATGACAGACTACTCTCGCTCATGTCGGTCAACTATCTCTATGAAAAATAGATTCTGGGGATCTGAGCTAGCTTGAATCCAGACGTAGAGAATGATGTACATGAGTGAATGTTGATTTATGTGAATGAGTGATGTTCATGTCAGTAATTTGTGTTATCAAATAAGTTTCTGAACTTGTTTTGTTCTACTACTGCCAATTACAAGGCTTTGAGGAAAAAATGTTTTAAAAAGTAACATTTTGAAGTGAAATACTTGTCTCTAAAGGTAGCATTCCCAGCCATATTTTCTTGGTATATGAAATTGGGTGCAGCTCTTGACCTAGTTCAAGCATCATGGGACATTATCAGTATTTCAGGGCAGTAATCATTCTCCCTGACCTTGTCTGTACCCCAGGGGAGATAATCTATCTGTGCCTTATAGCCAATCTGTATACCTGTCTTCACACACTTCACTTCATTGATAATTCTCCAGTCCTTCAAAGGTGTAGACAGCCCCTACACTACCTGACCCTGGGATTTACTGCTAGGAGGACAACACTGCCATTGTGAGCCTGTTGACCTGGCAAGTCTCTTTGACAAGTTAAACATTAAACTAAGAGATTTTACAACATCCACACAATCGCATTGCAAGGATACTAGATTTCAAGTGTGTTTTTCAAAAGCAAAAGTGGCAGCTATACTCAAGGTATGCAATGACATTCTTTATTTGATGGAGTGCGGACCAGAGAAAACAGTCATTGATTTCATGTTGTGTTTTGCTGCTGCAGATGTATTCTTGGCTTAGGAAAAATCTGAAAAATTATGAAAGAATGGTTTGGAGAAGAAAAATGGACAACACATATATTCACACAATCACTCTTCATGCATGCAGATGTAATTAGTTTATGATGCATCACACAAGCTACAGAGGAAATGCTTGAATAAATTAATGCAACAAACGAATAATATTGACCAGGCATATCACTGACACAAACATCCATGAAGGTCTGGTTAGAACTGGTTTCCAGCAGCCCATGCTTATTGTGAAAGGTGACCAACAGGATTGGGTGGTCAGACTCGCTGATAAGGCTGACACACATTGGTCTAGGGAGAATGCATTTAAGTATTGCCCCAAATGTTTTCTCTCATGCTTAGTTAAGTCAGACTGATAAATCCTTGTCCAGTGTGACATGATCAGCCCAGAATCAAAGTATCAAAAGAAGAATGTACCAGACCTCCACTCTGGCCGCCTCATCACTAACATCCAGATATGCTCTTTATTCTCCAGTAGGTATCCTGGGAAAAGCAAGAATCTTGTAATGTCCATTAATGTGGCACTATAAACAGCTGACTATTATCTATACAAGGATCTGCTGACAGAAGCATATGTGTTAGTTCCTCAATCTGTTGAGGGAGGTGTGTCTGATGTCCTGTCTGGGTGAGGGACTGGTGTCTGAATGTGTTGAACCTGTTGTCTAGTGAGAGACACTGATAACTTAATGGCCCCTGGAGTTGATGGAAACTATTATAACACATGGTGGCTCACCTGTGGAAGTGAGTGAACAGCACTCTGTGTGTACATGTAGGTATTGCCATGTAGACTGGAGGTGGTATGAGGTATAATGCTTGTACAGAGCTGCACAGGTACTCATGTGTCTCATATGGTCTGAGTTGTCTCCTTACTGCTAAGTACCAGGCAGGGTAACAACAAGTTTCATATTATAATGTCTTAATCAGTATGAAACATCAGGAGCTGGAACTACTGACACCTCTCCTGGCTGTTAGAGTGAGTGAGTGAGTTTAGTTTTATGGCACACTCAGCAATATTCCAACTATAAGGCGGCAGTCAGTAAATAATCGAGTCTGGACCAGACAATCCAATGACCAACATCATGTGCACTGATTGGTGTTCAGATCAGTTCAACTGCTGTCAGCTAAGCGGAACATTCATTAGGTTCAATAAAGGTTCTAGTTGTAATATCTTAGAGCCAGTGATGACCTGGTGACATAACTGATTGAAGGTCACCATGCCCTGACAGTGTGGAGTGTTGCCAATATGAACCACCGGATTGTTTGGCCTTTGGTCACATTACAGACTGCTGCTATAAAACTGGAGTATAGCTAAAGTGGAGCTTTAAGCATCAAACCCCACTGTGCATGTGATGTGTAGTTTCTTCCATTAGACTATAAATATGCTTAGCAGTGGATCTCCTATAGAGCACTTCTTCTGTACCTAAAGAATGGGTTGTTTGGAAACCTGCAACAGAGTACTTCATCAGTCATCAAGTCTGTGAAATGCAAAATCATCAAGAAACTGTGCCAGGCACATTTTGGCATTGAAGTACTGTTCTCAAGTTTATGTATGGATGTGATACCTTCTTACCTGGATCACAAGTCTGTCAGCTATTTCCCTCACAGCCCTGATGGTCTTGGTACAGCAGCTGCCAATCTGTACTTATAGGAACAGGGAACAGACATATTCTGTAATCATAGGAGTAAACACATTCAGTAACCTTAGGGGCAGGCACATTCTGTAATCATAGGGATAGACACATTCTCTAATCAGGGATAAGCACATTCTGTTATAGGAATAAGCACATTCTGTAATCAGGGATAGGCGCATTCTGTTATCATATGGAAAGACACACTTTTTAATCATACGGATAGACACATTATATATACAGCTATATAGGGGTAGGCACATTCTGCAATCATGGGAATAAGCACATTCTGTAGTCATAAGGATAAGCACATTCTGTAATCATAGGGATAAATGCATTCTGTAATCGTAGGGATAGACACATTCTCTCATCAGGGATAAGCACATTCCGTAATCATATTGGGTCGGCACATTCTGTAATGATAGGGATAAGCACATTCTGTAATCATAGGGATAAATGCATTCTGTAATCGTAGGGATAGACACATTCTCTAATCAGGGATAAGCACATTCCGTAATCATATTGGGTCAGCACATTCTGTAATCATAGGGATAGACACATTCTGTAATCACGGATAACAGCATTCTGTAATCAGTGATAAGCACATTCCGTATTCATATAGGGATAGGCACATTCTGCAAGGATTAGCAGTTTTGGTACTTGTATGTAGGGGCACATTTTTAAAGGACATTTGCATTTTGTAGTTATGACATTTTTATAGGCTAGCCATCATCTGTAAGGATTACATGTACAATAGAAACGGTCATGAAGTCAACAACCCAAAAGAAGTTCTTCTGGTCTGATCCATGAAGGGTTTGTAGCATAATATTGTAGAGCTCCATGCACTCACTGCTGTCACCCTCACTACTATTATAACCATTGTTGCACAGGTGAGCCATAGAAAATAACTAAATTTCATAGGTAGATGGCATGGCTTGTTGTATAGTTTATTTATTTAGGTTGACCTTACTCAAGGTAGTCACACACAGGTATACATTGTGTAGTGGTGTGCAGTATTGTCTGCCATGAGAAGTGAGTGAAGGGGATTAGGTGGTCACAATGTCGGATGTGTGGTGGCAACTTGCCTGTGTCTGCATATGTGGCTATGTTCACTGTATCCTCTATAAGAATATCATCATGTGGTTCAGGTGTTGTGCTAGAATACACGATCCCCACCTGTTCATGTTTGTGTACATCAGAGGCATTTCTTTGACATACACCATATCTTCCTGACTGGTCGCTTATCAGGTATAGAGCAAAGGTGAGACCCAGGCCACCATATGGTAGCTGATACTGTGTAGAGGAATCTACACAGTGTAGATCTATCAGGTACAAGTCTGACCCCCTTACTCTAGCCTTCCTTACCTTTCTCTCTTTCCCCACCCCTCTCTGTCTTTCCATACCCTTCTGTCTCTCTCTCTGTCTCTCTGTATGATTCTCTCTCTCTTTCTGTCTCACACACACACAAACTATTATTCTAGCATGTTGTTAATATGGAATCCTGAACATTTCATCTGATTGTAGTCAGTCCCTTTTCAGTGTATAGCTGATGTGATTTATTTATATTTATCAGTCTTTTCTCTTTTCTTATTATTACTCTTAGTGGTTTTTTTCTGAGAAATATAAGTTTTTAGATATCACTGCTCATAATGTTACAGTAAATTAAATTACTATATAGATAAAGCGGATACGATAGTACAGGTGATGCAAGGTATAGGTATACAATGCCAGACTATCTCAGTTTCAGGAGTGCTATCAGATGTCTGTAATGCTAAACAGTGGCTCAGTGTTTCAAAATATCCAATTTCTCTTGACAGGAAATGTTGAGACACTTGGAAGGATCTTTTGCTAAGGGTCATGCTACATCCTCCATCTGATACTCGCATTGCATATTTAAAAAATGAGTGTGCTGCTTCGTATCTATATCATGATACAGTCTTTGCTTGTAGAAATAGCAAACTGACCTCTTCATCTTACAATAGGCTACTAAGGGGTTCTTTCAGATTGGCCCTGATAAGGATCCTTAGTGAGTCAGGACTTCACCTGTTATCAAACTTTCCTCACACCTCCAGCTTCCAAGGCTAGCAACTAGTCTCTTAAATGAACATATCTTGCTGAACATTATATTGTTCATAAATAATAATCATGAAATGTTATCAAAAGGAGCCCACATACTTTCTTCATTTTCAGACTGTGAAACTGTGGAAATCTAGACTTGCCATATATTGTAGACTTGCATGGGCTTTCGTGGACAAACTTGTTTCAGACTGCAAGCTGATATGCAGGCTGTGTAAAAGAAGTACAGTAATGTTTCCACATTACAGAGTAAAACTCACTCATTCACTCTCACTCACTCACTCACTCACTCACTCACTCACTCACTCACTCACTCACTCACTCACTCACTCACTCACTCACTCACTCACTCACTCAAGCAAGCAAGCATGCATTCACACTAAAGGAATGATTTTGTCAAGCAGGTATTATTGACCAGCAAGGTATGATAATTTTTCTTTATTTTAGTCGTTCTTCATCATTAGTCACTGAAGTGGCATTTAAGTTCAAAGGCTGTTATGGAGATTTCTAGGATGGTAGAAGAGTGCCCATGTTTGAAGTTTGCAGTGGCTACTTCACTGGCACACTAGTGCTGTGTGGCGTGTGTCTGTGAGGGTCTGGTACAGACAGTCCCACATCTGTGTTCACTTCTGTTCTGACCTTCTGAAAAATGGATTGGAAGACTCATGTCTGGCAGCCATGAAGGTCAAGGTGTGTAATTCCCTTGATAACTGTTATTGAGTATAGATTACCATACTGGTCGTGATAGGTGGTATGTTCAACCTTAGTCTAGGAAGACTGTATGTTCCACAATGGCCTTAAAAGACTGTATGTTCAACCTAAGCCTTGGATAATGGTTGGTTCCACCTTGGCCTTTTTAAAGTGGTATCTTCCACATTGGCCTTCGAGAATGGTAAGTTTCAGCTAGGCCTTGGATTATAATATGTTCCACCTAGGCCTCTGATGATAGCATGTCCTGACTAATCCTTGAGCAATTTTATGTTCCACCAGGAAATTGGATGCTGGTATGTTCTACTTGATCTTTGAGAAATGGTATGTTCCACCAGGGTCTTGAACAATGGTATGTTCTATTTGATCCTTGAGTGATGGTATGTTCAATCTAACCTTTGATGATGGTGTGTCCTCACTGATCCTTTGAGCGACTGTATGGGCCTTGAACAATATTTTGTTCTACTTGATTCTTGAGTGATGGTACAATCAGTCTAAGCCTTTCATTATGGTGTGTCCTCACTGATACTTTGAGCAACTGTATGGGACTTGAACAATGGTATGTTCCACTTAATCCCTGAATGATGGTACGTTCAATATGACCTTTGATGATGGTGGGTCCTCACTGATCCTGTATGGGCCTTGAACAATTGTATGTTTTACCAGGATCTTGGATGATGTTGCAAGTATTTTGATGTGTAAGGAAGGAATGATCGGTAATTCAGTAATCGTTTCTTTGCTTGTACTGAGGATTGAAGGGTCCTCACAAGAGTCATTTAATGTTGTCACACCAAATATTCTGTGGAATGGAACAATTTTGGCTTGCTTGCGTGTTCAGGAATGGAATCAATAGAGATTTAGGTCCTTGTTGGCTAGCAGTTACTTTCGGTAGGGTGCAAGCATTGCTAGAACAAAACTGTTCTTCATGTCTTTGGACCATCTTAGCCAACTGAGGAAGCATATTTAACTGATCAGGTGGTATAGAAACAGGGGTATAATACCTTAAACCAATACTGCATGATCCCCAAGCTCATAGCAACTTCTGTTCTGTAATGCCACTTCAACACACCACATGAAGCTCCTTACAGTGTTTCTACAACAATACAGGACAATACACAATTTCTATATTTCTGTATATATTTTTTTATATTTCTATTTCTACCATTAAAATACACCGTTTCTACAACAATGTCTGCTGAATACACTCTCAACAAATTTGACTTCTCACAAGAACCTGACAACATGATCCATGGTGTGATTAGACAATTATGCCACATCACTTGCTTTTATTACATTTCCTGATGTGGTCAAAGCATCTTCCGCTACATGGCCAGTACGATGCCCTTGCTGTCCAAGCAGTTGGTCAATAAGTAATGTGTTTATCTCGCCTCTGTGCTAGGTGCATTAATCAGTGGGCGGAAACATTGATTCTGGTATAGTTCTGCATCTGGAGGTGTTATCTTGAAGCACACTTGAAACAATATTTTGTCTTTAGAGGCAATTTATCACCCTTGAGGGCAATGTACAGGTACTACAGTACATCCAAGTACTGCATTATGTTGAAGAATGGTGTGCTGTCTGTTAGTTTGATGCACACCTTAAACAATACTCTGAACTATATTATCTTTGAGAGTGGTATATTACAGTATATCTAAGGGTTATGTATTATATATACATGTATATGATATATGGAAGATACTAGATGACGAGTAAATGATTTGGTATCAAATTAGTAAAAGTGAGTTTGATACTAAATCTTTAAAGAGTTCAATGAAAAAGGTATTTCACAGAAGCGAGTTTAGTATCCTGTTTATTACTCTCCAACCTAAATTGATAAAAACTGCATCTCTGAGCTATCAGTGTGATGACTCTCAGGTTTCTGCAAGACAAGCAAGGTCTAATACCATTGTGACAGAGACATGAGCATTGTGATGTTATAACTGTGAATGTTATGATGTCATACATCTAACAGTATTACGCTTGTATAATATTGCCTTAAAAATATTACACTGCAGTATCTTCCACAGGTGAGTAATAAAGAGCAATATCAGCAAGGATTACTCTTATCTATGGGCAGTATTTCACATGTTAACTTAATGTTTGAGGGTGATCTTTGACATGATGTCATATTTTGTTTGTGCATATATAACAATATCTACAGGGTTTGATGGCATTATTTTGCAGTGTTAACAATTGTTACACTAGGTTGAAGGCTGAGATGCCACAAATAATGTGATAGACATCATAATTTTGTTGGCGAATGCACCACAGGATCAACAGGGTTTCAGGGCGATATTTTGTAGTGTTTACCATTGCTGCATATTGCTGGACAGATATCATGTTTTGTTAGACGATATGCTACAACATCATCAGTGTTTAAGGGCAATAATTTGCAATATCAGCAGGGTTTCATCATAATTATACGCAATGCATTACAACATCAGCAAGAGTTACTATGATCACCCTTTCTTCTGACCAGCACTAACCATCCTGCCAACTATGAGCATGGTGAGCAACACCTCCATAAAAGACTGGTCCCCCACACTCTTGTTTCCTCTTATTCCAATTCCACCCCCAGTGTGCTATTGGTTATAAAACATTAATTGGCCATTTTAACTGACTGGACAGATAATAGCGTGATGTTGAACAGCTAATATTGATTCAAGGCCATCCTGGCAGATGGCAGCCTTCAGTACATCACACATTTTCAAGATGGCACCTGCCAATTCTCAAGTGAAGAATGCTTATGGGAACGTGATTGAACAGGATGGCAGTTTCCATCTACTTCGTTATGTGAAGCTCTAGTGCAATATCTGAGATTGTTTGTTGGTGATGGTGATTTTGCTAAGTGGAAGTGAGTTTCAATTGCTTCCATTTTCAGTTATATCATTCATTGCCAGTTCTAATTTGGATGGGGCTGTTTGGTAGTCTAGTGGTAAAAGCGTTTGCTTATGAAACCAAAGGCGTGGGTTTGAATCTCAAGGGATGATGTTTTAACCTTACAAGAAACCAGTAATAGTTCAAAACAAAGAATTTGGTAGGGAAATTGTGGGTTTAAACTAGCCATGCAGGAAGGTTGTTCTGAATGCTGAGCCCATGAAAGTATAGTAATTCTATCCTTTGAATAGGCAAGTCAAGATAAGCAGACATCTTTTCCAGTCTGTTATTTATTGTTGTTTAGAATTATCATTCAAACTATTAATTCTTACTTTAGACATTTGTGATAGTCTAGGTTCAAACATATGATTAGCCACCCTGTCACAACTCAAAGACAACCGTTCTCAGTGTATTCCTGTTCCATATAAAATATGACTTATAGTAAGTTTATTTTGAGACTGTGGGTTCAAAGCCAGAATGGGACTCGACCCAACCAAAGTACTAGAACTTTACTGAACAATGTAATCCCAAATGTAATATTTATTACATTAGAAATGGCATTATGTACTCACACACAAGAAACTCAAGTTTTTCTGACCTAATAGAAACAAATTCCATCCCTAAATTCATTTGCATTTTTGCCAGACAGTGAAGGCTGATGGTGTTTTAAATAATTTCTGTTGCATTTGGGAAGGCATGACCAAAAACACATCTAAAGAAGAAACCACCAAAACAGACCTCACTAATGAAATTGTGGGTCCCATACACACACTTCTCATGAGATTGACCAGGCACAAAGTGTCCCTACCATTAGTGGGTATAAGACTGCACAAGAATTGAGCATATCTAATTTGTTCATCTTTGTTCAACAATGCCACACTTAGCTCAAAACCAAGCTAAGTGTAAGTCCAAGATGTTTGCACATGATTTCAGTGTAAACATGATTTGCTGTGTTCAGCATCGATACCATGCAACCCAGACTACAGATGACCTTTCCTGGAGTGGTTGTCCTGAAGTTACCCCTCTTGGACAAGATTAGCACATTACTTGTCAACACCACCACATCTGTTCTTGTCAACACTTTCATATTTCCATGAGTCTTTGCAACCAATAAAATGTCTTCACTTAAATTTTTGTTTTTCTCACTCTCTTGTAATATGTATACTTTATGATACCTGACTTGCATTACTTTTGCTTATGAGTATATGTTGACTGTGTTTCTACTTGTGGTCATGTTGTGATGCAGGAAAAACTCACAACAGAAGACAGGACTGTAGTAGGGTTGTAGAGGTGTATGTAGTGTGATGGGCTGTTTACAGCTGTGTCCAGTCTAGGTACTGTTCCTGGTAATGTCAGGCTCTCTGGTGCCAGGCTAATTACAGCTGTGTCCAGTCTAGGTACTGTTCCTGGTAATGTCAGGCTCTCTGGTGCCAGGCTAATTACAGCTGTGTCCAGTCTAGGTACTGTTCCTGGTAATGTCAGGCTCTCTGGTGCCAGGCTAATTACAGATGAGTTCCAGGATCAGAATGCCAGTGTTCAGTACTTGTGTATACAGGGAGTACTGGTATGTGTAATCACCATTAACAGGACAACACACGTCACCAGAGGCTCCGACACACACCTCCTCACCTCATTCCTGCATATATTTACAGTGTAGCTCGGGCAGACGGGTAGCATAGTGGTTAAAACATTCGCTCATCATGCCAAAACCCGGGTTCAGTTCCCTTCATTGGTATTGCATGAAGTCTACTTTTGGTGTCCTCTGCCATGACAGTGGTGGAATTTTGCTACAAGTGACATGAAACTCTGTCACTCAGAGTAGCTGTTCTTCAGCTCATGAATTGAGATTGAGTATTGCTTAACACTACATCAGCATTGTGAAAGCTCAAGGTTAGTGGTGCAGCTATGACGTCAGACATAAGTTTGACTCCGTACATAGTGCAATTGTTCTCCTTCCTTTTGGTCTGTTATTTACATTGACACACTTGTTAAACTCTGTTGCTGTAAAGAGGATGATTTAAACACAACAGAACACTTTACACATTTTTACAACGATGACACCACCACAAACAAAATGAAACCCATCATTTCGCTCAAGTCTTTCGCTATATAAACCCAGAATATGTAACTTTGAGTGAGTGAGTGAGTGAGTATGGTTTTAAACTGCTTTTAGCAATATTCCAGCAATATCACAGCAGCAGACTTCAGAAATGGGCTTCACATACTATATCCATGTGGGAGGAATCAAACCTGGGTCTTCAGTGTGATGTTAGATACTTTAACCACTAGGCTACCCCACAGCCCCCTGTATCCAAAGGTACATCCCTGTCTCATCCTTCCTTGTCAAGTGTCAGCTTCAAGAAACCCTTCAAAGGGAGAAGAACTTATGATCTTACGGCATGGTGGATAAAATCTACAGAACCCTTACATCATGGACCTTGTACCCTCACGTCTGTCAATTGTTTGCTCACATTATTGGAAGACTGACCTCATAACAAAAATGCAACAAATCTAGGAATATCAGAACTCTTTGATGTAATTATTTTTTTAATCTTATCTACTTTATTTCAGGTGATTTGTTTACTCATGCTTATGTAGATACGTATACCAAAATCTACTCTATAGCGAGGAAGCACCTGTCTTTGACAAGATACAACCTTGGAACTGAGATTTTCCCGATATATACAATCAATTGCTCATTACTCGGATGTAGTCAGCTGATCCCACTGTTCAAACTGTGGTCAGCTATAAATGGAGATTGATGAGACTCTGTTAGTTGGTAGGGCAAGGCCTGGTGGGAAGACGAGGTGAAAGCTCATGTGAAGTGCTGCAGAGGCTGACCTCTTTCTTCATCATACTGTAGTCTTGTAATTACTGTGGTTGACCTTGTAGGCCATTACTTGACAAAAGTAGATAGTGGAGATGCAATGATTGATTGTACTATTGGTTCATTACATTTGTCTGTTGCTCTGTGATGGTGACAGTATTAAGGTCTAACAGGTTTGATAAATGAAGAGAAGATGACATTTGATAATTTTCAGATTTTATCCTCAGCTTTAAAAAGTGCTTGCAGAAAGTTATGAAAAACAATTACTTGTATTTCTTAATGCAAAAGAAAAAAATTGACAAAAATATTTTAATCAGTGTCAATATTCATGACTGATGAGTTGCACTGGATGTAGACCTTGGTCTCAGTAAAAATCTTTTTAGGCAAAGGAAAGAAACAAATTCACACTGATACAGACTTTCAGCTCTTTCAACAATATCAGTATAATTTACCAAGTCTAAAATGGAGCCTTACAATTGTTGTATACAGTCAGGCTGCGATAATCCGGACACTTCTGTTTTTCATCAAAAACGTTCAGATAGTGAAACGTACGGACTACTGAAACGAACTTTTATGAACACAACTACAGTAGAGTTACTTCCATTTGACATGGCAATACAAAAATATACGAATGTTTACAAGTTTCAAAAGACTTTATTACAGTTTGTAGACATAACAACTTGAATATTCATATAATAACCAATCAGTGCGTATAATCATGTCTGGATAGATTATGCATACACGTAACAAAACTCACTTGTGATAGAAATCTACATGACGGTAACAGTTCTGAATGGTGGAGCTTTTTACTTCAGACCAGGCAGTTTTCTCGGTGCTTCTCGGAGATTAAGCATTTGCGGCCGGTCGGCACACTGGATGAAATGCAGTGAATGAAATGAACTTTCTCGTTGGTGATTGGCACACTTGTGCCTGGCAGCATTGTCACAAAGTAAGATCACGTGTGAACCACGTGATTGTATCTGTCTGTCAAATGGTCGTAGCCAATCACAAACCACATCCGATGTTCAAAATTGTGCTCTTGCCGATAGAATGTCCGAATTCTTGACCAAAATGTTTCACATAAGATCAAAACTGGCTTTCGGGTTTTCTCTTTGTATCTACAAATTTCTTTTTTTTTGTACGGCAGTAATTTCACACGCCTAGGGGCGGGTCTTGCCATTATGACTGACAAGCGTCAGCTGATCTCATTTTGACACTATCAGTGTTTTATACAGGAAGTAAGCATGACAGGTATTACTCCAACTAACCAAAAGTGAGACCTACTAAATGATCAAAATCACAAACTAACGACGTCTTCACCTCGGAGGTGTCACTTAACAATTACCACTGAATGGGGCTCATGGTGTGAAGGGATTATCCAAACCTTTTTGATGTACCTCCGGATTAATGAAGCAAAACTGTGTGTAATTAGCTAATCTGTTACCACTGATTAGCTTCCGGATACGGAGAGTGAAGCACCGGATTACTGAATCAACAGATAATGAGTTTACATAGTAGACAAGATTGGTGACAGGTAGTTATTGTTCGGATATCGTAGGAATCGGATTGTCAGGGTCCGGACTAACGCGGCCTGACTGTATTTAAAGTAAACATACTAAATTTAACTAAATCTGACTATTTTATTCAAAATAAAACATAATTCTGCATGGTAAAGCCTGATTCCTACATGGATTATATTCTTTTGAAGTCCAACAAGGTTTATTTTATGTCAAATTATAGCATGGCTTATATTCCTCTGAAGTCCAACAAGGTTTATTTTATGTCAAATTATAGCATGGCTTATATTCCTCTGAAGTCCAACAAGGTTTGTTTTATGTCACATTATAGCATGGCTTATATTCCTGTGAAGTCCAACAAGGTTTATTTTATGCCAATATCCAACATGGTTAACATGTACCAAAGTCCAGCATGGTTTTCTTTCTATCAAAGTCTAAAATGATTGATGTTCAGCCAAAGTCCTTTGTGGTTATGAGGTCATTAAGTTATATACTTTCCAACCTAGTCTGACAAGGTTACACAAGTCCCAAACATGGACAACCTTGAAGTCCAACAAGGTCCCAAGGCCCACAAATGTGCTATGAATACAAACAAGAACCTGAAAGAATGTGCGGCACTGACAGAAACAGGTAGCCATGCTCTGCCTTAGCTACTGGCATTGCAGGAACTACTTCTGAATTGTTTCTATGTTTGTGTTATAAAGGTTCATATTCTGGCATTTAGACAACTTGTATTGCTGAAGAGTTCCACCTTCCATCAGCTGACCTGTGAAGACTGTTGAGGCACGTTCTTTGTTACATAACATAGACAACACACCATATGCTTTCCTCATACTGATCAAAGTCCAGGTGGAGAGAAGGTGAGACATGACAGGTAAACTGTAATTGTTCTGATAGTACAAAAAGGCTGAAACATACAACACAAGATAACAATGAGTTTGTGTTTATTCTTCTTGCAACAGTGTTTTTGATATATCATTCCTAACTGGGAGATACATGGGTAACATCAACCAATATCTCCCAGGAGACATTGCTAATGGGGCATTACCTCACAATAATTTGCAAACCATTGTGACAGTATTGCTACCATGACACCACAACCAAACACCATCATTATTCTCTGTACCACTTACAGCTGTTTAGTGGTGCTTTATATATTCAAGACACATGTATTACTAGTCGCAAACTAAAATGTTGGGAGAAATATTTTGGAAGAATGTAATCTCATCTTATTATGTTAACTATATCAGCACTTATCCTTAAATGCCTAGAACACTTAAGCTCTTATCACCATGTGTTGATATATTGGATATCATAAAGACATTCTGATGAGATTACATCCCAGTGTGTCAGCTTGATGTGGAAAGAAGGGTGCAGCTCGGAGACATTTACCTCTTTGATTCAATACACAAGCACAGGTTGGTGCTGATAAACCTTGAAACATTGTAAGAGGTGGTCTGGAATAAAACCCAGGAATCATGGGGATGCACCTCTTTAGGAACATTCTATTATGATAAGAAATGGTTCATGCCATATGTCTCTGTTCATTGCTGTTTTAGACTTTAATAACTTGAGATCGGTGTGTGTCCTTGCATGTTTGTATGTATTAATCTAGGTTGATTACGGTAGGTGTAGAGGGAAGTTCAGACAACCACAGAATGTATTGTTGTCCCCACTCAACCACTACTTCAACTGTCTTTCCCAAACCTCTGCTCCAACCCCTTGACGGTATCCCCTACCTCTACCCCTCCCTCTATGCTTGTCCCCACCCCTTGCCTTTACTCCTACCCTTTCCTTGTTTCTACCCATACCTCTACCACAGCAGCAAAACCATGCCTTAAACACCACCTGCGTCTACCCATGCCTCTCCCAGACCTTGTAGAATGATTTTTAGAAGTCCACCTCAAGTCTGGAATCACTATGCATAATTACGTCAGCTCTGACATTACAAATTTTGTCTGGGCTCCATCTGGATATGTTTTTTTGGTGCAGAGGGAGGTTAAGACAACCACAGAATGTGATGTTGTCTCAGACAAACATGGTGTTTAGATGTTATCATAAAACAACACAGGAAGGTGGTGCATAAACAATATCAGTGCCAAGAAACAATCACCCAAGTCCAACTCTTCCAGATCATTTAAGATGATCTACATTCTGGTGAGACTGAGTTTACCCATATCATACTGTAAGTCAGCGGTCCTCTAGTCGGGGAAGGTTGTGTAGAAGATACATAAGAGCTTGGAAATCACAGGACAATACCACACGGAATGAACCCATGAATATTTGGGGTAGAATTGATCATCAACAACCCATGCTTGTTGTAAGAGATGACTAACAGGATCGGATAGTCAGACTTGCTGATTTAGTTGATGCATGCCATTGTATGCCAATTGCATAGGTCAGTGATCATGCTATGGATCAGAGGATTGGTCCTGACTCAATTATTCACATGCTGAGGGCTTATAGCTGGAATATTACTGAGTGTGGCATTAAACAACAAACAAACAAACGTAAGAATATGATGACAAGATAGCGTACTCTGAGCTCACCCAGGGTTTCAGCTATGGGTGTGTATGTAATGATGGCCCTCTATGTCTCTAGGCTAGATTCTGTCAGGATAAAGATGGCTGTTCACTCAGGATTCCAGCTGATGGTGTTTGTGATGGCCCTGTATGTCTCAAGGCTAACTTCTGTCAGGATGAAGATGGCTGTCAGCAGGCATCTAACAGAGCAATAGTTCACACAAACCAAACAGTCAACCAAATGTGGTTATGGATCAGGTTAAATACATATGTTTCTACTGAGCATGGAGTTGACAGAAGTCATGCTCAAGGAGAAAAGTATGGTCTCCACACCCTGATCCACCTTCTGACCCAACCACCTGACCCCTGTCCCCACCTCAACTTTCTTTCCCAAACCTCTGCTCCAACCCCTTGACACTATCCCCTACCTCTACCCCTCCCTCTATGTTTGTCCCCACCCCTTGCCTTTACTCCTGCCCTTTCCTTGTTTCTACCCATACCTCTACCACAGCAGCAAAACCATGCCTTAAACACCACCTGTGTCTACCCATGCCTCTCCCAGATCTTGTAGAAAGATTTTTAAGAAAGTCCACCTCAAGTCTGGAATCACTATGCATAATTACGTCAGGTCTGACATTACACATTTGTCTGGGTTCCATCTGGAAATGTTTTTTTAGTTTAAAGATATATCTTTTTACATAAAATAACCTAATTCCTGGAACTATTTTTTCAGTTTTCCACCCTGCCCTTCTTAGTCACCCCCTCCTACACCACCATCTATTGATTGATCTTGGGGCAGCTGGTGTGAAACAGACTGTGACATAATCAGCTCTCTATCATTACCCAATTGGCTGTGCTGTTGTCCCCAAGGAATGCCTTAATTATCACCAGAAGGTTTTGTTGGCAAAATTGATTTTGATTTCATTATGAATCTGGCAATGAGGTGAAGTAACTTTACTGAAAATCTTTTGATGACAAATGTGCAAATACAAATATCTTGGAATTGAACATTGATCTTTTCACTCAACATGTAATAAGGGGCGAAGGAATTCTTCTGTTCCTAATGGGTGATGGTGATTAACGAGATTTGGGGTTTTTTTATTTGGAAAATATGCTTTAAAATATCAATAAAGGTGATGTCAGTGAAATAATTCAATAAGATGAGGAAGTTGATGATGATGATTGGGCCTTGATACAAATAATTCCTTTAAAACAAATTACCATACATGGATTTATTTGCAAGTGATTATTTGTTGCATACATGGTTAGATGATTTTTTTTCAGCAGTACAAATGCCCTTCAGGAGTATATAAGCTTCTTTATACTATACTCAAGATAATTATGCATATTTTCTGTTATAATTATATACTACTTTGAAAGAAGTTAGAAAACACTATATCTGTGCATGACTGAATAACTACAGAAATATACAAGAATAAGGGTTTATTTAACCTCCTTTCAGTAGTAAACATACAATGCTTTGATGCCTTATAAAATAAATAAATGTTTCATGTTGTTTATGTAAGTCAGTTCAGAAATTAAAAGGATTCAGAAATGCTTGTTTTATTATTTTATTAAATTTGGTTAACTGAAACTAGAAATAAATGCATCGGCTCAAATGTTTGGTTTTGGCTGGTAAAATATGTTTACCCAAAATTTGAAAAAAGCTCCGGTCTGATTTGTTGCGTACCATTATGACACAGCACCAGGAAACACTGGGTTATGTATTCAATAGGCATCTCACAGATGTCATCAGTTCCCTGCAGTTGCACAGATCAATGCTTATGCTGTTGATCACAAGATTGATATAGAATCGACTATTTACAGACTGCCGCCACATAGCTGGAATGTTGCTGAGTGCACTGTAAAACTGAACTCTCTCACTCACTCACATTGTATGTGCCTATGTTAGATGGTAAGGCAGGGGAGCTGTCCATCTCCCAGAATGTACAAAATAACCCCAAAAAGAGCAAAACTCAATCTAGAATGCTTAAGTCTAGATGCCACAAATCATTAAATTATGAAGAGTTCTAGGCCTATACCCGATTTTCTAAATTTTACACACATATATATATGTTCTAATAAGATAACTCTATTTCTGTTTCTACATGTCAGTGAAGTTTTCATAACTGATTACATTATAACCATATTAGATTTGTATTAAGGGGTTTTTGACCCTGAAAAGGGTTGTGATCCTTTATTTTGGGGCTGGTTCTGAATGTGGACCCTCAGCTGAACTACCACAGATTGATAATCAGTTGGAAGAGAGCCCTGCCTGAGTGATCTGTAAATAGAAGGACCTGTCAGATAGAGCAGCTCTGCTTGAGGAGACAACAATACAGGCCACTGATCATGTGACTGGTCACATGACCTTGATCTGATAACATGACTTTGCATCAGTCATGCCAACATTACAGTGCTTTATTACTATTGACTTTCAAATGAACCATTAACAGAAATCTAGGAGATTTTTGGTCAGAGGAAATAGTTCGTGACCGTTTTCATTTGGACAGTCAGATAAACTGGAAGGATTTGGGTGGTTTATTGAATGTTTGAATGGAATATAAAACCAAGTCTAATTGATATATTGATTTAGATTTAATGGAAATTCTGTAAGAAAAGGATTGAAACTTCATCAGATTTTATTTTGAGATTTTATTGTCAATTGAAACAGCCTCGACTTTGAAAGAGGTGCAGTAGCAATAATGTTTATCCGTGCCTCCAACAACAATGTTTGCGGGATGTGGAAGTTATGGTGTGTTGACGTCATGCAATTTACAACACACTACAGATTTCTTCTACCCTTAAACTTTTTATTTCAGTCATGAAAATGAAGTATTAAACATTGTATCTGTTCTATGACAACTACAGTAGGAATGGTGCTAGCAGAAACGATATACCAACTGTATATGAAGTCTGTGGTGATAGTCATTATCTGAACTTCAAGTTATCTCAGTTTACTTATGTAAGTCTGCAGCAAATTTTGTATTTGTTTGCTACTTAGAATTTGTGTGAGTTGTGCTTGTTTTTTTTACGACTAATTCTTTGAATAATGGAATTAAATAGTTTGGAGAACAATACAGTGGCCTTATGGCCGTCTTTCAGGGCATTTGAAGGACCTTAATAAGAAAGCTGTTGTCACCCAAATGTAATCTCTCACCACTTAGATGCACTTTGAGCTTGTCAAGCGACCCTATGGGGATTCAGAATTGGAAATGGTCCTGAGGTCAGAACAGAGTTGATATTAAGAGTTCTGATTGCAGCCCTGCCAGAACCAAGACAATGTGGATTCCAGATATCACCTGAGGTTAATTCGTAATTAATTCTTTTTTTAAATATTTGGACTGAAATGTGAACTAGAAGGGATTATGATGTAACTGTTTTACTTGGTTTAGTGAAAGTTAATTCCTGGCTGTAGCATAGTCACAGTTATTTCATGGCTCTGGTATACTGACAGTTATATAATGGCTGTAGTATGGTAACAGTTCTTTCATAGCTCTGGTATACTGACAGTTATATAATGGCTGTGGTATAGTAACAGTTCTCTCATAGCTGTGGTATACTGACAGTTATACTAATAAGTATGGTATACCTACAATTACACCCCAAGGGGCATAATTGCAGATACATCATGGCAGGCATGTACTCAGTTATGTTATCGCCTTGGTATATTTACAGTTACGTATTTGAAAGCTTCAGGAAATATTCAATCACATTCAAATGATATACACTGATGATATTGTTGGAAGCTTAAGGGAGATATCAGCAATTCAGATCACACTGTCTCTTTTAGACTAATATGCATAGGTTGTCAGCTGACTGGGTGGCATGAAAAATAGCAATCTACATGTGACTGGAATATGTCCTGTAATATGGCAAAGGCAGTTGCAGATCTCGATAATGTAGCAAGCCTAAATACTCTCTTTGAATGTGAGCGGTGTGGGTACATGCATGTGTACTTATAGTTTACTGCTGCATGCAGTCGTATGTCAGATATATGTTTGCAGCATATGAATAATGGAGTCTACACCAGAATATCCAGCGATATCAGCATCACTAGGGTATTTTCACTCCCATTATCCAAATCAATGAGTCTGAACAACCAACCAGATAGTAACTTTGAACCATGCTTTGCTGGACAGAGTGGGTGAGTTACGTTTCACGCCTCACTTAGCAGTATTCCAGCTTTGTGGCGGTAGTCTGTAAGAAATCAAGTCCCGTGATCAACAGCATGAGCATTGATCTACACAACTGGGATTTGATGGCATGTCAGCCAAGTCAGCAAGGCTCAGCCACCCGATCCCATAAGTGGCTAGGTAACTTAAGACCAATTCTAACCCGAATTTTCACAAATTTGCATGATGGAACAAAATTGATGACTATATTTTGTTTTGACCACATGAAGTGAGAGTTGCATATATTTCAAGTCAGTTTAGTATTTTACAGTTAAGTGCCCATGTTAATGTTTGGTGTGGTATCTCAGTGGGCAAACAATATACAACCAATAGTCAGTGTGGACTTCTACAAGAAGCCCTGATGCCCACGCTCACTTACACACGACACGCACGAACGAACACACGCACGCACGCATATGGTTGTTGTAATAACAGAATGTTAATCATCCATGTGAAACCTGACCTTTGGCAAGAAATTAGTTTTTCTAGAAAAAAACTTTTTGTAGCCAACTGTAATCCTTAATTGACTTATGTAGCCAACCAGTTCCAACCCAAGGTCATCTCTGATTCCTACTCCTACTGTTTTCATCATGACTGTTACTGCCCACAGACATGTTTTACAGGATTGATTCAGGACACCCACATCCTAAGTAACTGAGACTTGCTCTTTAAACTACCCAAGGATACTGTGAAAGTAATCTGTCTAAGCTGCCACAGTTACAGCAATTACACCAGCCTGGGAGTTGAGCAACATCGTAGTGAGCTGTACTTGACCTGTCCTATCTTATCATCCCTCCTGCCTCTCGTTCCTGCTTTACCAAGTTCACCAGCTTCAGTCAGCTGTGGTTTATGAGCTTAATCCTCTCAATGCTATCGTCGAACCCATTCGACAGGAGTGCAGGATAATGACATCTCCAAATAAAACTTGCAATAATTATTCAACGAGTCGGATTTACGTGTCATATGAATTATGTATGGAATGTACTAATTCTCACCTTTTTAAATATGTAATGTTCAATACGTTTATATACCTTAAAACGAAACGCCCGCGAATTAAAAATGAGATCGCCAAATTTCTCGGCACGCAGTCGAAAATAACGGCCATTGTTGACTTCCAGCGCACCACGCCGTGTGGTACCCAGTCTAATATTTTCTTCATAATGAAATATATTTTGATAGTTTAGTCGATATTTTTTGTTCCTTGACGAAGAGAAAGCTCATAAGTTTCCCATTTTCTAAAAATTAGTAACTTTCGGCTCAAATAAATATAAACAAAACCAATCTCAATGTTATATCATCGATTGGACGAACAGAAACGATCATGGCAACGGCGGTAAACAAACAACTCCACATGTATCGTGATGCCGAAGAAAATGTGCCATCCTTTTGACATATCCAATTATTTTATCTGGAATTAATTACACGGTGTGAATAGGTAAATGTTATTTCCTCTGCACAGAAATTACCAGATTTAGCGATTTTATTTTGATTTGGTTTGATAAACTTCCAACATTCACAAAGTTGACAGCCGTTGGTGACCCGAAAGGGCGTGGCCAAACTCGCGGTCTTTCTAAGTGACAAGATACGAAGGATGTTTGAAAATATGCGTTCATAAGCAGAATCTGAACACATATACATTGAAAGAAAACGACTCAATACCTATATAATGCAGATCATGAAACAGTATCACAATATTTGTAATTGTACCCACCCTTGATGAAACCGGAAGCACGTACACGGCATGGCACTCGTGGAAGTAAAATGTGAAAGAGTTGGAAAACGACCATTGATACATTTTCTAAACTGATTCAAATTCCCGTAAGATCTATACTATACACCAGAGTTACCTTTCAGTCATCCTCAGTCATTTACTATTAGTTGTGTTCAATAGCAGTTGTCATTTGTTGCTTGTGTTGTAGTATTTCTCCTGAAGTTAGCCGTCGATGTGTTGATCTTTAGTTTAGCAAATCCGAAGTCGATGATTTTCGCGGTCTATTTTTTTCAAAGAATGTTCTGACACGGGGAGACATATACATTGTCAGTGTGTCGTAACAATAACAGAATATTCTTCTGTGTATATCGTTACAAGAAGTACAATTTTGATGATTGAAGATCTCATGAAAAAAAACCATTTTTCCTTTTGCAGAAACGAACGAAACCAGAGCTAGTGTGAGAATGTAACGTACAGTAAATGTATTTCATAAAAATTAATTACTGCTTAGAAAACAACTGTCATCGTCTTTGTGAATCAGTATTTATTTTAGACATTAAAACAGCTAAACATCACATCTTTTGTTCACGAATTTGGAGCAAAATTGAAATTATTTTGTTACTCCAAACAGCAGAGCTTTCGGAGTTAATTCTACCTAGTATATATAATGCAGGTAATGTTTCAGATCAAATTGTTTGACGTGTGTGCATATTTGTATAAAAAAAATCATGTCATGCTGCTCAGTCCGTGGTTCCATACAGCTTTTAGATATTGCACTAGTGCAATCTGAACTGCAAAATGTACCTCATGTTTATGGCCATACTTTTTACCTACTTGCACACTGTCTATGTTCATATTTTACTGTTAAAACAGACTTCATCTGGGAAACAGACTGATGATCCAAACTCTTGGAGCAGTGATTACACTGACAGTGATCGAAAGACAGACTCATTTTTTTCTTGTGATGAAATTTCATGAAGTAATATGAAATTATCATACCAGACCTAGAATAATTTTGTCGTAGTGATGTTTTGAATATGGAATATCAAAACTACAAGTGACAGATAATTAAGTGTTGAGTAGGAGGTGCAACCTATGTTAGTCTTTGGCATCAAGGTAATCATGTGGTGGCAAGTAAATTTCTTTTTTCCTAATACTGAGCTCTGCAGTGAGTGTTTTTTATTGTCCAGTTTGGAGCTATTCTTTAAGATTTCAATTTGGATTTTTTTTCATTGCCATGTGTATATGGCAAAGACATATATATCAAATGCTTCCAGATCTTTAACGGAGGACTGCTCAGTCCTTGGCATTTTGTTATTCAAGGAGGACTGTTCTTCATGTTTCTTGTTTCATGATGGTTTAGGCTATTGAACACTAAATAATTGGAGTATATCACCATCAGACACTTCAGCAAACAGAAACAATCCTTGAAAGTTCATTAGACCCATTTCATAATGTGACATTGCTCCTAAACCCAGGAAAAGACAATAAGGTAGAATAATATATATTTACAGAATATGAAGCATGTTTACTTTCACCAGAGACAATATAACTTCTTATATGTATATGGTTTCTTTTTTATCAAATGATAACATTTTCCAATAAATTTACATGTACTGTTACTTCAACAACATAAATGACATTATTTGTCATGTGCGATTCAAAATAATTCAGCAAACAAAGTGGTACTGCTGAAAACAAAAATAACTCATCACCCATTTGTATTTGATGTACATTTTGGCACGATATTATGAAGAAATAAAATACACAAAATAATTTGTAACATCTGTCCATATATTTTTTGGCATACATGTAGTTGTAATAAAAAATTGTGCAAAACTGTCAGCTTTCCACATTACTGAAAGACATTAATTAAAATTTGGTTATTTACACGTTGCAAATGCATTGACAGATTTTAAGTGTCTTTGCCTTTGTCTATTTGAGAGAGAAAAATAATTGTCATATTATTATCATTTAACATATTAAAGTATATCAAAAGATTTAAAGTTGTAACCAGTTATGAAACATAAAGCATTGACAAATCTATCGTAATTATTCATCAAGAACGTTAATTCATTGCATAAAATTATGAATGTAATTCAACTTGTTCTAAAGTGAGACATATAATTTTCCCAATCATGTAATATGAACGCATTTTTTATCAAATCATCTCCGATTTCATGTGAAACTATAACTGAAAATATATTTTTGTTTATAAAACATGTATACTGCAGTTCTTACTACACTACATCGTCATAAAAAGAAAAGCATGAATGTTATTTTGAAACACAAATGCCACGCCCATATCCGCGCACCTGTTGTTGAGAATGATATTTGTACACGTTTATGTGTTGGACCATGTGAAAAAAACAATAAGCTGGGATCAACATGCATCACAATTATATCTTTGCTATCTTTATATTCAGTGGACAATAAAGTATTGTGCCTAATATGAATAAAAATTCAAATAAAAGATACTGAAAAACTTGCATCTGCAGTGTTGATCGACTACTGTTTCCGGGTCACGGGAGCATACAAGGTCAAACTGGTTCGGCTATGTGCAAATTATATAGTCAAAAATACACCAAGAAAATTCTATGAGCTCTGATTAATCACTTTAAACAGTTTTTTGTGCTAAATTCAGGCGAAATATCTCCAACTTTTCTGTTCATATTCAATAGCGAATGAATTTCATCAAGCAATCCCCGTCTGTGACATCACATCCGGTGACCTTTGCACTTACTAGAAAACAAGTTAGATTTCACGATCTTAATTTTCGTCCGTCTTTCGTCATACTAAACGGAAAATGATACATGGAACACTTGTAGAATGAGAAATTCTCCCTCTTTCACCAGGTCTTACACAGAAGAGTTCTGTAATCTTTCTTCTGACCAAAAAAGCTATATTTTATGTAGGAGTTCGACGAAGCGCGCCATGTTTGTTTTTTCGTATGCGCAACACGATTTAACAGCCTCTTTTTGTGGGTTTGTGCAAAAATTAATGAACCATAACACTTGATATTTGCACTCATGAATGCTTATGAATCATGTATTTTATTCTGCTATTTTCATTACATGACACGTTTAAATAAACGTAATAGTGCCATTTCAGTAAGACCTGTCATGACATCGAAAATATTATTTGTTTACGACGAACGTTTTCGATTATTTTTTTTCAGAATTATTTTTTAATTTGTCGTCGCGCGGATATTTGCCGATACAAATATACGAAATTAAAGTCAGATACTTATGAAATATCAGTAGTAAGAATATTGAAATCGGTTTGCGATAATTGGACAATTTATACGGTTCCTAGTATAAAACGCATCCGGCTACCAATCGAGTAATTCAGGTAAATTCAGGAAAATTTACTCTGTTTATGTTTGTCTTGTAATTAATATCTGTACGTTTGAAATTATCTGGATATTTTTTGATAGTAATGTTTATTTTTGTATGTAGTATTAATGAGCTGAATATTTTTTCAGTTGTCCCTTCTTTAGTGACGCACTGAGTGTTTGAAATCACCCACCCTCTTATTAGCGCCTTATGCTGAAATTAATTCAGCAGGCTAAAGGTTAAAGTCTTTGGTTCTTGACAGGAACATTAAATCATATTCCAGCTGAGTGTCAGAAAATGAATGGCACACAAATCCATGGCCATTGAGGGGTGCAACTGACTCTGTGGCAGATAACCATTTCTCTTCTCTCCTCCATGATGTATGTCTGATATTCCATATGCTCAAGCAGTTGTTGGAGGTGATACTGTTTAGCACCATATATCAGACTTTGACAAGTGCCCGCCCACAGTGATGTTACTGTGGTACTATTCATGTCAGTTTTAACTAATATACAGTATTATACAGTGTTGATCTCACTGTTGTATAGTGTTGAGGTGATTGAAGTACACAGTTCTGACTGTTGTACAATGTTGATGTGACTGTAAAGCATCCAAGTGACTGTTGTACATTGTTGATCTAATTGTTGCACATTACTATATGTAATCTGACTTTTGCACAGTGTTGATCTGACTGTTATAAAGCTTTGAGCTGAGTTATGTGCATGGTTGACCAGACTGCCTTTTCATAATTATGTCATTACAGTGTTAATGGTGTCTACATTGTGTTTGGTATGATGTAAAACCATATAATTATATGTAACACTAGGAAGTATTATTTGTGGTATGAGTACAGACATCATTTAGCACTAGATAGTATCTGGAAATAATTAAGATACCATAGTCTGTCCCCCAGTCACGACAGAAAGAAGCAGTCTAACTCTAGTCTAAAGCCAGTAAGTGTAGACTGCTTCAGCTCTGTATTGTTATGGCATCCATTTTCTTTATATTTTTTTTCTTATCATATCAGTATATATTTAAACAGGATTACCTTCTTATTGACACTAAATGTCAGTTCAGAACATGGTTTATTGCCAGACTTTTTTAATTTCCTGATTTATAGGCTCTTTAGTGACTGTTCTGGCTGGTAATTGTCACGTGTGTGCTATATATATATATATATCCAGAATGACCAGTCATTTAGTTTTATGTATTGAATGAACAATTTTTTTGTGGAGAACATTTGAATATTTGCTGTCTGTGCAAAAAAGTCTTTTCTTTTCACATATTTAGTTTCTCTTCGTTTGTAATTCAGCAGGTCCAAAGTTTATAAATGTAGAATGTAAGGTACATGCCATCATGTTCTAACAGCATGAATTTCCTTGGAAGAGTTTCCTGTGGTGAAAGTACCTAAATAATGTAATCTCCCAGTGGGGGTATATAGAGAGTATCTAAAAGGTGTATAGCTCCCTATAGGGCTATATAGACAGTGTAGACATAGTGTAGATCTCCCGGGGGAAGTATAAAGGCTTCATAGGGTGTTAAGTTCTCTGGTGGCATGGCTCTGTACATCTGATGTCACAGTTTGGCATGACATTAGAGTCACAGTGATCCATCCTTAGACTGATATACTGCCACTGTATGTGGCTGAAAATTGATCTCTGAGATGACCAGTCTAAGAGATTCCCAACGTACATGCTGGTCAGCCATTGTCAGGAAGTCCAGACTTGTTTCTGACCAGTTTAAGGTATTTTCTGTTCTGAAAGCATGCAATCCTTCCTGATCCAGTAAAGGTCAGATAGTAAGTGACAGCCAGCCCTCTGTACCATCTAGTCATGGTATTCGTGATGTTCATGATATTGACCCCTGCCTAGAGATTCTGGTCATGCTCAGCAATATTCAAGTTGTATGACTAAGAATAATCAAGTCTTAAGAAGACAATCCAGTGATTGACATTATGAGCATCCATCTGTGCAACTGGATTACATGCAGTTCTTGATCCTGACCACCTGATGCTTGAGTAGTCTCTTATGACATAGGGGTTGTTTGTCTGGAACCAAGGGCATTCATATGATGATGGTTTTATTTCATGCATAAACTTTCCTTGACCATTTACCAGTTTGACATTTCCATTTTGGGCAGGGGGTCATCTAAGGTGACCAGGATTTTGCGCATCGTTTTACCTGATGCACAAATGGGTGTCCAGTAAACACATATATTGAGAATGCACTCAGGAAAATATTCACAGGGATGCACAATATAATTCACTGTACCCACAAAATATATATGACTTGTTGTTTGGTTGTTTATCTCAGAGCAGTTACCTGCATCATTTCACCCATTAGTCCACATGATCAATGATTCATTCCAGACTCTAAAGATATTATCAAAATGTACAGTTCTCTGCACTATTACTTCACAGGATCCTTGCATTGGCAGGAAGGACCCTTAAAACTAATAAGTGGGGGTGCCCGGAACCCCAGTGTTTGTAAACCGAGGTAAAACCCTGGGTGTTCGGGCAGAGTTTTAAAGTCCAATACAACTCTCATTCCTGGTTTGTCTGTGGGAGCTCTGTGCTTGTAGTTTCACCAAAGTGGCAATATCTGGGACCTAAATCACTTTGAGCTTTCCTTCCAGGTCAAGGTGACACCATGTTATGTAACTGAAATACTGGGGATGGTAGTAAGTCTAGCTTCTCCACTCGCTTATGACTACATCTGATGTAAGTTAGTGTTGTAATGCCTCTCTTTATGAGTCTTTATGGAACATATCCCTTGGCCCAATTCCACAAAAGAGATTTCCCCTACTTTAGCGTACAGTTGTGACTGTTACATCACCATGGCTTTGATTGAAAAAGAGGGTTTTGATTTTTGTAACATGCTGTGATATAGACTAAGGATAGACTTTTATTGCACAGTGGAACAGACCCCAGACTACCATTGTACAAAATGATCTTAGTTCTGGGACTGTCGTAACTCCCATAATGTTGACTTTATGACAGACATAATATCATGTGTGAAGCACATTCCTATGTGCTGTTGTACAAAGTGATCTTAGCAATAGATGATCCATAGTTTTATATGATGAATGAGTGAGTGAGCAAGTTCAGTTTTACACCACTCTCATCAATATTCCAGCTATGGGCAACTGCGTGAGTCTGTAAATAGTGAGCAGGAACATCAATCTACGCATTTGGGATGTGGTGATACGAGCTCGTATGTGTCAACCAAGTCAGCAGGCCTGACCACCCAATCCCATTAGTCGCCTCTTACAAGAAACATACGTTACTGAAGATCAATTCTAACCCAGATCTTCACTTTAACATAGATTTACGATAAAGTTTAAGGTCACATTATAGAACAAGGATCCGAAGAGAAGCACATCTTGTACAATGTTCTAGCACCATGGCAGCAGAATGACCTGTGGTCAGGGCACTACATTACCCATAGTGATTCCTCTGCTTGCCTGTTACACCTCCTAATGATGCCATGAGGGTGCTCGTCTGATTCCTAATGGTCCTGGAATGGCAGCTTGTGTCAACATGATATGGACCATGTATTCACATCAGGTCGATCATCACTGTCCTGTGATGCTACAGGCAATTTATCAGATGGGATTGGGGTCTGAGAGACCAGATCCTCCAGAAATATTTGGCCTGGTAATCAGAAGATCTGCAATCAAACACTGTTTCATGAGGGGTATTTTTCTTATTCTGAAATCATTACAGATATTGAGAGTGATTTAAATGATATATCACAATGATACTTGTCTTGACACTGTATGTGATGAATACTGGATAGTTTTCTAAGCATAAAGTTACTTTGTGGGAGTATTTGCAAATAAACAGTACAAAGTAGCATGGGGTTTTCCTGACCTACCTAAAGCTGCTCATGTCTACTAACCCAATGTCTGTAAGGAAGAATGTATTACTAGTCTGTCATTGTGCTGTTGTGAGACAAGTAGCATTTGCTCTATAAGTCACTGAAATGATTTTGGTTCTGGTACCACTCATGATGATAACAGTATAACAGGGATGGGGGGTTTTAATGGATTTAGTTTTACATTGCACTCAGCAATATTCCAGCTTTATGGTAACAGAAGAGATGGTATGGATAACTAAGGAGACTTGCATGCTGCTGCTGCTGCTGCTGCTGCTGCTGCTGCTTCAACAGGATGATGCAGATGATGATGGTGTTTGATAATGATACAAAGGATGTTGGTGATGATGATGACAGTGATGCTGATGCTGATGATGAGGAGGAGGATTATAATACAAGGATGATGACAGTGATAGAGTAGATGATGATGATGATGATGATATGGATAATATACGAGGATGGTGATGACAATGACACAGATGATGACACAAGATGATTGCAAGCTGTTGTAATGTGAATCATTACAATGATAAAACAAAATTGAACTAATGTCGCATGATACTTTGCAATGGCGATGTCAAGTGATTGTATCAGGTTTGAGCCAAGTGACAGTACTGGGAACTGCAAGACTCGAGTGCAGGCAGTTTAAGCCTCCCTGGTTTCAAGTGGTTACTTGAGCACACTGCACAAGCTCTTTAAGCCTCCCCTAACCCAGCTAATACTGAGAATTATGGAGAATCCCAGTCAATAGATGAATCTGGAGAGGTTGTTTGTTGACAGATGAGGCCAAGTGGTGGCTGTGTTTAGACACTACTATATCACAGCCACTTTATCATGGACAGGTCTGTGCCTCCAGCTATTGGGGAGCAATATCATCCTGAGGTATGAGGGACAGTACGGTGTGGGCACAGGGACTCAAAAACATGTGGTCAGGGGAACACACTACCACAGTTGTCATGGTGACATGCTACCATCTGGTTGCCTTGGAGACATACTACCACCTGGTTGTCATGGGGATACACTACTTGTTTTCATGGGGGATACACATCCATCAGGTAGTCATGGTAAGACACTTCCATCAGGTTGTCATGGATACACACTACTATCTGGTTGTCCTGGTGACACTTTAACATGTAGTTGTCATGTATTAGTCGTTATCACTCGCTACTATATGGTTGTTATGGGGATACACAACTGTTTGGTTACCATGGGGACACACTGCCATCTGGTATTGTTTGTGCTGATATCAAGTCATGAATGGAACAGTTTATTATCAATGAAATGATTTTGGACCACTGGCTGAGAAGGGTTATACTTACTTATTTGTGTACATAACATACAATACATCTGAACATTCAATAAAACAACCCATGAATATTGTCATCATCGTCCTCACACTACCTGTTTCCTGCATCTACCATATCAGATAGCACGTTCCTACATCAAAGACAGTCCAGAAATCTGTGTCATGTATCTCCGCCACAATTAGCTTCATCTAGAACTGGGTTCTACACCTCTAGGCTGACAGTCCCTTGACATGACAGAGCGGACAGTCACACAAGATTAACTCCTGGCTTGGATTCAGATAAACACCTGAATAAACCTATCTGACATGTCCACTTGGGTCAAGTCATGAACTGGACCTGCATGTTCCTTTATGTGATATAAGTACTTCAACCTTCTTTACCCAGTACTGTAAGATTGGTCCTGTGCACAGAGTTTGGGTCAAGAATAAGTTGAAGTTAAAGTAATATCGACAGTCCTAGGATGGGTGACCATGTTTGGCAGCTTGACTCCTGAGAGTTTCTAGGATGTCAGTCCTGCCCCACAACGAAGCACATGTGATAAGGTGACTTTGTTCAAAATTGCCTCCGTTCACCCAGCAGAAAATGGGTACCCAGTGAATGTACATAGTCATGTGACTATAACCTTCTAGCATCTAACAGGCAGCGTAGGTTATCCAGGGTAATGAGAGTCAGATTCTGATTATCTGTCCTGAGACTGCATGCTATAGAAGGTGACTTATTATTATGACTTTAGACAGTCTGAGATTCTGTCCCTGAACTGTAACACTCACTTATAATAAACCAAACTCTAAGATCATATCTTCATACAGTAAAATCTGACTTCACTTTACCTAGCCTGACACTTTGACTTACATCAGCTCACTCCAGGAGTTCTAAGAACATAACCTTATGCTATAATATTGACTTAATATGGTACTCCAAGACTGAACCCATATACTTTAGCAATGACTTATGATAGTCAGAAGTCCTCTACACTTTAACATTGCTACCAGAGCACTAACCCCATACTTTTACCATTACCTTATGACAATGGGAAATCACAGATCATTTTGTTGAAACCTGCCTTGGTGTATATTCTTCATTTCAAGTACACTAACATTAGAAGACATGTCTGTGTAAAACCTACAAATGTATCATTATGGAGGCTGATTGATCTGAAGCCGATCATCAGATTTCTTTCTTTGTGCTCTTGGTCTATCCACAGAGCTAGTGATGATTAGTCCCAACTACAATGCATGAGACTTCTATTGAGTTGATGTTCCCTTGATATTCTAAATGATAACTTTTGTGTTAGACTTATTGATTTATGTAAAAATAGCTCTTTTTGAATTTCCCACAAAATAATCAGGAGGGAAAGTTTGAAGTAGAAATTATCATATTTCAGAAGAAAATGCATTAGCGATGCAAATGTTGGTTCCCATTATCAACAAAGGAATACTAGATGTAATGGTACTGGATTGATTTACACTTCTTACAGAGTCTGATTCACATGAATTCACTGCTTTTAACCTCTGGATGACCTGCGGAGTATTGATTAGCCCCACCCAGGAGGATTTAATTGATTCCACCCTCCACCCAGATCGACCCACAATTTTACATTGAGTATCCTTCCTCTCTCCCAAGACACACCCCCTACAGCTTAACCCCCCAGCCCCCTCCTCATCTTCCAGCTGACTCATCCCACAATTTACATTTGGTATCCCTCCCCTCTTCCAAGATACCCCGTATTCCTTCTACCCCCTCCCCTTACTCCACCTGCTTCATTCCAAGAATCCTTCATACAACAACTTACTGTTCATTCTCACAAATCCCCTGTCCCTCCATCTTCCCTTTTCCTGAAAACTTTTCTCAGACCAGAGACAGAAGAGTCTTGTTTAATATCCCTGACCCCTGACCCAGCATCACCCAACCACCAACACATGTGTTAAGCTCTTACTTCAGAAATATTCCTATCATTCTTTGTCCTTCCACACAATGTCACATCATACTGCTTACCCTATGTTATCATACCATCAATTATTCCTATCCCCCACCAGAGCACTCCCATTTCCACAACACCCATAGTACAAGGAACTATTTACATTACAATCACACTGTGGCAGCACCCTGCCGCCAGTCTATCATTACCCACCCTGCCTGTAAACATAATGAAAGTCATCGTCATGGGTCTAATGTTAAACATGATAGATTTGGAGGGTCTTTCAATTCAGAAACCAAACTCCTAGACCATACTTAATTATTTTCTAATACAGTTTTAGAGAAGAAGAATTTAAACTTCTTTTTCAGCCAATGCTTCATTTTATGGGCACAGGATTACATGGCTGTAAAAAAAAATTCTGAAATCAATCTATGTGTCCTGTTAGTTATATAGTCTATGGCTGAATTCATGCTACTGCTTTTTAGATTTACTGTTAGTGTTGACAGTGACTGAGAAATATTGGCTCTATAAATCAGTCTGTCTCATACTCTGTTGCAAGAACGTGCTTCCAGTTCCATGTCAAAATCAATGACATTTCAGCATTGTACTTCTATCAACATGCCTCCCACCCGCATCGTTCCCTGCCTCATGACCCAGGTATTGATCATAGCCCCTCCCATGTGTCTCAGCCATTGAGGCCTGGTATTGATTACTTCCCCTCCCCCACCCCCAAGACGTTATTGATTCCCCACCGATCTGGATGCACGACCAGGCCTTCAGTCACAGCAACAGCAGACTCCACTGACCATCATCACGTATCACCTTTGTCATTGTCTCACATCACTCATCACCCCCCTCCTCCCACTGCACACTCCCATGACCATGTGGTCATCCCAGTGACTACAGATGAGGTCATGCTGGGCTGTAATGACCACAAGCAAGGGGTGGTACAGCTGTGTGATATATATGATACAACACACCAGTGTCTTCCCGGGGTCTCGGCTACAGATGGGAATAACACCCAGTTAGCAGGATCTGCAATTAACCCTACTGCTTAAGCCTGCTCACACAGCCAAGAGGATTCCCCGGACAATCTTAGAGTGAGAGTGTAGAAGTATTTCCACAGGCAGTGTAGAAGGTGATAAGGTATAGCATAGCTGAATCATCAGCTGAGTGAGTGGAAGTACTACTGGGATTGTCCAGCCCATGTGTTCAGTCAGTGAGGAAGCAATACATTGTGTGTCTTCAGCTGATACAGCGTGTCTTCAAGTGGTACAGTGTGTATCTTCAGCTGATACAGTGTGTCCTAACACAGTACAAAGTGTCTTCAGGTGATACAGTGTGTGTGTTGCTAGGTGATACAAGCAGTGTCTTCAGGTGATACGAGTCAGTGTCTCTGGGTGATACAACTGCCAGGCATGGAATAACGTACGGGTCTGCCTAGCAGCCACACTGCCAGGTACCTATGGAGGACGGGATTTTACTATTGACATTACTACTAACGCTGTGCTTGTTACTCACCACAGGTAAGACAACACTCATGGCATGACAGATGGTACTAAGTACACCTTTTCCTTAATACACCTGTCTAGTACACCTATCAATGATATACCCTAACCATCCAATGCTTCAGTGCATTTTGATACTCAAATAAGTCCTGTCATGTAGATGTTGTCTATGTACATCTGTCGTATGGTAATCACTTGCATATTCCAATGATTTAGCATTTTTATATCTTCCTTATTCCACCTCTTTATCGATATTCTTATGTTATCCCATCCCAGTAAGTAGGTTTATCAACGAAAATGGTGTTATCAGATATTGATGCTGAGGTACAACATGACGATGGCTTCAGTAATTATGTGTGTTATCCGACATGAGTTCTCACAGAATGGGTATTGATCCATGAGCAAATGTTTCCTGTTGTATATATCACCATCAAATAATCATAAGAAAATGACTCTAGTCTGACATCGCCATATGTCTTAGGGTAAAGCTTTTATGTTGTATAAGGCACTGATAATGACTGTTCATTGATTCTACGTGGGTACATGTTTTGATACGGTTTGTCAGAATGGAGGTATTTACTCAGCAGATGATGTCTCAACTATGGAGGGGGAGGTTGATGGAGACAGTGATGTACGACTGTGTTTAACACATGAATGCCCTTCACAAATATTGACTCTATCATTAACTGAGCGTGGTGTCTGCATATCGGATCTTGACTCAAATCAGGGGTTTCTCATTCTGGCAGAAACAGTGAATAATGGATAACATTAATGATTTCTTTCCTTGGTTGTAGAGTAACATACTGAAAAATTAAGTGATTTTGTAAGTGCTGTTCCACCAGTGAAATGAAATACAGACTAGAATCTCATAGCTGAACCATTACAACACTCTGAAATCACACAAAAATCATCACTTGAAGTAATTTATACTATTGATCATGTAAAGTAATGTTTTGGTGGATTGTAAGAAATAATTTCAGTTATAGAATCTTTATATTTTGGTCTGATGGAAAAGTTATTCAACAAATATCTGACAAAATTTTAATGTCAATAGCATAAATTGATCTTCACTTTCGGTTTAAATGATGTCATATTTAGAAATTAGTCATATTTTGCTCATTTGTTCACAGGTCCATCTCTACTTATCCATATCTGGGTGTTTACTTTTAGAGATTGACCAGTTGATATTCATAATGGGAGGTTGGCTGGAATTGTGTTTCTGACAGAATATTTAAAAGTTACTTCTTCCAAACATGATCAACTATGTATTCATTTTCAAAATAACGATTATATTTATATTTCTGAGTATAAATACAGAATATTATTTTCAAGTATTTCTTTAGAACAAACTATATTTTTCAAAACAGTCCCACTTCCCCAGATTACAAATGACTGGTCTCATATTTAGCTGGTTTCAAAACATTCCCTACAGCCCATCTACCATGTGCCTATGAGTCTGTTCGTTAAAGGTCTGTGTTGAACGTTACATCATACACTGACTCCCAGTGTCCACCCGACCATGTCAGAGTGGGAATTATCCTTATATAATATACTGAAATATTTAGGACAAGGGACTCAAGCTCTATTCAGGATTAATAAATGCTCCCATTGACGAGCAGGCTAAATGAGAGTCATAAAGATTCTGTACCCATAGAAAATTGCATAGGAATGCAGTGAAGAAACCTTTGAGAATGTACAATCTTGAGCGGTTCGTGTGCAGTGATAAAAGAAAGCAAACGCCTGATGAGGTGACACACTATCCTTGTTTAACAGATGCTTCTGCTGAAGAGCAATTTTTAATGAATAATTTTTTCCAACATCCATTAAACATAATGCTTTCTTTTTCACATGTAAAAGCCTATTAAAATCGATTTTTGTGTATCAAAATATCAAAATGTTGTTTAAGTCATATAGTTGTTTGGTTTTCTTTCATTTAAGGATTTCATACATGGATGAAATATTGTTTACCTCATTTGACATTTAAAACATACATTTCAGGAAGTTGTTCAGGTTTGTTTTTTCAAACTGAACTCAAATCAAACCTCACATTTTAATACACTCTCCTTCCTGAAACAGGAAAACAGTGTGGCACTGCCTCATGTCGCATGACTAGAAAGAAGTTGCTATAGATTGTAAGCTCCTTTTCTGTTGGCAAAGCTGATATGTCTTCCGCAAGTTAAAGATAAAAGGTCTGTTGAGACTGGCAGAGGGTGATAATTAGCATCCAAGACTTCCTTATCTGGGATGCAGTGATAAAGCCAAGATAATGATGTTTACAAGCAATACCAATCTGAACATGGCATGATTACACGAGCAACAAGCTGTCAAAGCTAGAACAGTTGTACTTCCAATTGCAGGGTAGAAGTGATGACAGTCATTGTACTGTAGAAATGCATTGTTTTACCATTCCACAGGGAGGGAGAAATTGACAGTTGCTTGTGCCTACACTGATCTATGAGTGACAGTTTAGGTAATTGTGCCTCTGACTTACTAATTAAGACTGTTACTCATATGTCAGAGTAGGCACAGTAACTAAGCCTGTCACTCACAAGTCAGAGTAGGCACACATAAGTAAGACTGTCACTTGCAGGTCAGAGTAGGCACAATAACTAAGTCTGTCACTCATAAGTCAGAGTAGGCAAAATAACTAAGTCTGTCACTCACAGGTCAGAGTAGGCACAATAACTTAATCTGTCACTCACAGGTCAGACTAGGCACAATAACTAAGTCTGTCACTCACAGGTCAGAGTAGGCACAGAAGCCTGTGAGTGACAGTCTTACTTATTGTGCCTACTCTGACCTGTATGTGACAATCGTTATTGCGACTGCTCTCCTTAACACTGGTGGATTTCCCCATCTATCTGTGTGTTTACACACAGTATCAAATAGCTATGTTTCTTGGCTAATCCATATCAGTTTAATATCTCAACATTTATAAAGTGCTTCACACACCAAATGATAGCTTCAGTGTTTAAATAATATCACATAATGTTTTCTCTAGCTCAACTGGCTGGCATTGAAGTGCAGGCTCTCATGTCCTAAATATCATGGTCTTCCTTTCAGCAGAACTGAATCAGGTTCCTGTGATAAACCTGTAGGCGAGTGACTTCATATTTGCCATCAGTGTTATTTCAACTACATAGCGACACATTTATCATTAAGGGAATTTAGAAGAGGTACTGGTTTATTTTTACGAGTTCCTGAGTTGAAAATTCATAAGGAAGAGAGTTTTTATGGATGTCAACTTTTTTATTAAGAGGAACACAATGTTTTGGAGTATATGGAAATGTTGTGTTCCTCTTGTTATAGAAGTTAGCATTTAAAAAACTCGCCTCCTTGTGCGTATCACTTCTAATGCCATTCAAAAACTTGAAAATGTTTACTCTCTGTGTTAATTGTTGTGATAGATATCTTTACTTACTTAAAAATCAGTGTTCATGAATCCGTCAAGCATAATCTTTAAGACCTCAACTGGCAAAACAGCTGCCACAGATAAGAGCTAAGAGTAAATAGTTTTGTCCAACGGGTGGTCAGTATTTTGGTCAGGTGGAGTTTATATAGGGTAATAAATTACTGTCAAGTACAGACTTTACACGTAGACGTGCATGAAACAGTCATGTTTCATGAAAATTGTACATTTTAGCATGACAGGCTTGCTACAACCAACACTATTGTTAATATGTGTACGTACTAACTTGAACCTTGTGAAATCTGGACTTGCTTGATTTAGGGCTTTAATTAGCATTGCAGGGAGGCAGAGAAATAATATGGTTCAGGGACTGTGAGACTTATTACATCAACATGAAGTCTTGTCATCTGTTTCACAGGCGTGGAAGAGTACATAGTTCATGGAACGTGGGTATTTGCCTCTGATACAAGATGGACAGAGGACTTTGGCTGTGCTGCATGATTTATTCTCATGACAGTCCCTACTCGAAATGAACCATTCAAAATCTTGAATATAGAGTTGAAAATTGTTACTGTTTTGTACTATTGTGAACCCTTCCTGCTTTAATACTGAAATGTTCTTTCCTATATTGCTATTTTAACTTAGTTAACCTAGTGATTTGTTGATCATTTGTTTGTCGGATCTTTGTGAAAAGAAGATTGAGGGCCACTTGGTAAGTCTTTAGCATCTTTTAGCTGTATAAATAGCCAGAAATCCTACTCACTGATCCTACAAACATATGTTGAGAGGAAAAAGGCCATAGTTATGACAAGCAAACAGTGAATGCATTCTTGCACAATGAGTTTACATAGGGAAATAGAGAGATTTCCATTCTCAATCCTCAGGGGAAATACCCTTTTCTTCACTATTTAGATAACATTAATTTTAATTTTGAAAGTTGACAATACTTGACAATTTGTGTTTGTTCGCTTGATGTGTGTTCACATATCAATCTTTGCTTTGATTGATGTTCAGTTACAAGAAAAATCCTCTGAAAAATGTGTTTATATTAAATTTTTATCTAATTATATGATTTGTTAATGAAAACTCATTTTTAAAAGTGAATATTTACAACAAAAATCTGGCATATTCATACCTGTTTTCAGGAGACAGTCACCTCTGTCTGTGTGGTTCAGTGAGGTAACTGATAGTCAATGGCGTACAGACAAGCAAAGTCCTTCACTGAGATACCATGATGCATATAAATGATACCACTTTCATACTGACTTCGAGCTGACCAGTCCGAGCTGACCAGATTTGTTTTATCCTCATAATGTCAACCACCAGACAGGGTAACAACAAGTTTCATTTTTTTCAAATGTCTTTATGTATGATGTGACAAGGGATCAAACTACTCCATTCATCACTGGCAAACACTCGATCTACTAGGCTGCCAATCACTAGCATCACTCATTCACTAGTATTTCGTAATTAGGATTATGTTATGATTGTCAGTGTTAGGCAGGCTGTGTTCGTGTAAAGAATGTATTAATACACCAACCCATGGTATCAATAGCAAGAATACCTGTTCAAGTCTTACATAGTATAGTGCCTGGTTGTTTCAAAGATATATACTCATAGAAATGAATAAGGGAACATATGAAAGTACAGGTGTTCCTTTATTTATTTCCAGAATTTCACTCACATTGCAATCCAGGAAATGATTAGAGGAACAGTTGTACTTTCACATGTTCCCATATTTGTTTCTATGAATATAATCTCCATGGTATGTGAGAGATCACCTCATGAGCTTTGCAACCTCATTTGAGAAGGGAGACAACTGGGGATGGAATCTTGGCATCTTCTCCTGCCTCAGGCAATGTTAACCTGACATGGAGTGCGATATGGAAAAGGTTATATATATCAGTATAACATGCACAGAGTGTGTTATTGCGTAGTAGAAGTGTTATACACCAGTATATAAATACCTCCATCGTCTCATGTCATAACATTATATATCAACATATGCTGTTGCTAGTCATTTTCACTTATACACACAGGGACTCTCTATTTCACCAGTAATACTCTGGCGGGTTTTGCACCATTCACAGCCAGATCAAAGCTACCTTTCCGAATTCCAGCACTCAAGTAGTTCCGCATTGTGTCAGCAGTTATCAACATTCAAGGATGCGTTTCACCATGTACAGACAGAGCTCAGTCACTACAATCAGATGCTGCATAGCAAGGGAATAGGCCTGTATTTCAAAGGGATCAAAGCTGTATAACAGTTTCTAACAGATGAACATTGACTTATGACCCTCTCACCACTTCCGTCAGTTTACAGGAACCAACATGGCAGAGATAAATGAAAGCGTCAAGAAGTGCCAGAAATGCTTAGAGTATAAACTTGAATGAATGTATAGTCTGTGAAATCTTTCAATTCATATATGTCTCCATTCTAATACTGTTTTTATTCTTATACCAGTTAATGTAAATATTTGTTTGATTGCCAACCTACTGACCAATTTTTTACTGTCACAATAAATCACAAATATATTTGACATAAATTCTGTGAGTATATTCCACAGTCATGGTGAAAGATGAATTCGTTTGAAAGATGTTAGCATCTTTGATAAGAAGAACACAACATTTCTAAGACTAATCTTACTCGTTATCTACTAAAAGAAGTAGAGTATACTCCAAAACATGGTGTTATGTTGCCTACGTTGATGCACATGAAAATCTTACTTTTTGGAAAGGCAACATTAACAGTTTAATATAAACTTAGTTGTTCATGACTGATTCTTTGGTTGCTTAACAGTGCACTCATCAATCTTCCAGCTATGTAGCATCAAATAACAAAGTCTGGTCCAGTAAACCAGTGATCAATAGCATGAGCATCAATCTACACAATTCATATAGAATGTGTCAACCAAGTCAGCTGACCACCTGAGCCCATTATTCACCTCGTATGAAAATCATAGCTTGCTAGAGACCGAATATAATTACGATCTTCACTGATGTGTTATTCATGGGACAAGTGTACCGGTTCAGCACACATGTTGTAGTGTTACTCATGGGACAAGTGTACCCAGTTCAGCACACATGTTGTAGTGTTATTCATGGGACAAGTGTACCAGTTCAGCACACATGTTGTAGTGTTATTCATGGGACAAGTGTACCCAGTTCAGTGCACATGTTGTAGTGTTACTCATGGGAAAAGTGTACCAGTTCAGCACACATGTTGTAGTGTTTTTCATGGGACAAGTGTACCGGTTCAGCACACATGTTGTAGTGTTACTCATGGGACAAGTGTACCCAGTTCAGCACACATGTTGTATTGTTATTCATGGGACAAGTGTACCGGTTCAGCACACATGTTGTAGTGTTATTCATGGGACAAGTGTACCGGTTCAGCACACATGTTGTAGTGTTATTCATGGGACAAGTGTACCGGTTCAGCACACATGTTGTAGTGTTATTCATGGGACAAGTGTACCCAGTTCAGCACACATGTTGTAGTGTTACTCATGGGACAAGTGTACCGGTTCAGCACACATGTTGTAGTGTTACTCATGGGACAAGTGTACCCAGTTCAGCACACATGTTGTATTGTTATTCATGGGACAAGTGTACCAGTTCAGCACACATGTTGTAGTGTTACTCATGGGACAAGTGTACCCAGTTCAGCACACATGTTGTAGTGTTATTCATGGGACAAGTGTACCGGTTCAGCACACATGTTGTAGTGTTATTCATGAGACAAGTGTACCCAGTTCAGCACACATGTTGTATTGTTATTCATGGGACAAGTGTACCCAGTTCAACACACATGTTGTAGTGTTACTCATGGGACAAGTGTACCGGTTCAGCACACATGTTGTAGTGTTACTCATGGGACAAGTGTACCCAGTTCAGCACACATGTTGTAGTGTTATTCATGGGACAAGTGTACCAGTTCAGCACACATGTTGTAGTGTTACTCATGGGACAAGTGTACCAGTTCAGCACACATGTTGTAGTGTTACTCATGGGACAAGTGTACCGGTTCAGCACACATGTTGTAGTGTTACTCATGGGACAAGTGTACCCAGTTCAGCATACATGCTGTAGTGTTATGTATACATGCTATTATCTACAAGGGTGGAAATATCAGGGATCATACTTTTCATACGATGCCCCGTTGCAAAATATTACTTGTCTTGGTAGTGTGACATCATGAACAATACTGTAACATCACATTTCTTCTGTAACGCTGCATTTTAAACAGTGGGTAGCCACCATATGTTCGAAAGTAGAATTGTGCTCATATAATACTATGTTTACAATACTTGAGCCCAAATATCGGTATATCCTTGTACATAAATATCAGTATATCTTTGTACATAAATATCAGTATATCCTTGTATATAGATATCAGTATATCCTTGTACATTTATATCAGTATATCCTTGTACATAAATATCGGTATATCCTTGTACATAAATATCAGTATGTCCTTGTACATTTATATCGGTATATCCTTGTACATAAATATCAGTATATCCTTGTACATAAATATCAGTATGTCCTTGTACATTTATATCAGTATATCCTTGTACATAAATATCGGTATATCCTTGTACATAAATATCAGTATATCCTTGTATATAAATATCAGTATATCCTTGTACATTTATATCAGTATATCCCTGAGTCGCTCTTGTTGAAAGATACCAAAGATTTAGGCACTCATGCCTAAACATAGTATGACATGGGCTCTTATGTAATATCCTTATTAACCCATCATCACGCTGGCAGATCCTACTGGATGTTGATACACACTGTCTTGTTATCATTCACTTTTATCTTCTCACTCACATGTCAATCTGGGCACTACATGGGGTGAATGGGCTGGTCCTGAAACGTATACAGTAGCCAATCATTTGTCAGTGTGTATGGGCTCCTTTTGTCTGACAACTAATGAATAAACATAAACAAGAATCCAATTCAGGTCTAGAGGGATTCGTCAAGCCAAGAATGCGTTAGCCCTGACAATCAGCATTGTTCTCATCTCAATTTTGATGTTATTTTTCAAAGTTGATGTATATTATTTTTTTGGTAAAATATATTTTTTTGTGGACCTAAATGTTGATCCAGTATTGTATGTGTGTGAGGTTTAAGGGGAGGAATGTTTTGAAGTTTCTGGAATTTTTTAAAGGAAAATAAATTTGTCATCATGTTTACCGTCTCTAGATTGTAGATCTTCCCAGAATATTGCATTGTCTGTTCTTTACTACAAATTCCTGTTACCATGGTAACCAGATGTGCATGCAGGTCACATCTTCACTGAATACTGTGGAGATCCATGTGAAGGGGAAGTAGAGGGGATGGCATACATTGCTTGTCTTTGTTTGGGATCATTGTCTTATCCTCTCCATCTGGCCCAAAGGATGCAGAATTGTTTTATAATATCAAATAGAGTCATGTGAAACACAGAAATAGTTTGGGATATCAGTTACCATTATGTTCTGATTGCTAAAGCATTTGTCAGAAGATTTGTTGTTAGATTTTCCTGGGCACCTGATGCTAAAAAATAATGTTCAAATGTTGTACTTTTTGCTATCCACACAGGTGCTTGGTATAAGAGAGATTAAAAAAAACCCAAAGGTGTGTGTCTAAGTGAGGTATCCATGATACATGGTGGCATGTTAGTTTGGAATCAGTAACTTAAGTTTCACTGTCAATCAAATACAAGTCTACTGACTCAGAATGCACCCAAAAAAATAAATATGAATAATATCGAGAATAAATACTTTACCCAATCCCATGGATATTTCCAATTTGCATAGAAATGACTCATAAATGAGTGAAGATTGGTGAATAAGTCATTATTAAGGAAATTGTCCATGGCGAGTACTGGGATGGCATGATTAGGACTTACAATGTAGCTTGGTAATTGGAGTATTACAACAGTGCAGGCTGTGCAGGCAATATGTTAAAGCCATTACTACTTTGATCACTCCATTCATGCCGTGTGCGTCACAGTGAGAGGGGCATGTTTGAAAACACCAGAAATCTCAGTAGACTCATAAGTAAATTAATTGGAACTAATTGCCATATTTAGTTTGCAAGTTTGTCGGTGACATTTTGGTTGCCATGACAATGATGGAAAGAAGTTGTTTTTATCACATAAAAAAAATCTGGATTTTGTTCGAGAAAGCCTAGCAATATGTGAATATTTTTAAAATTTTATTTCAAAGTTTATAGACATTTCTATGATGATAAGGATAAAAATTGACAGGGATAACTTTCTAATGGAAATTCCATAAATCCTAAGGATTGGTTAGTCATGGTGACAGTGAGACATTTGGAATTGAGCAATACCGAGTGGTGTGTCCTGCTGAGTAATGGTCTTAGGATACGCTGACATATAGTCTCTCGAACCATAGCCTCTGGAACAACCTATGTATCATCTACTCTATGTAGTACTGAGATTTCTCAATGGCCGATGTACTTGTTTGTTTATGTAACAACTACCATGAGGTTTCAGCTGGTTTTTTATACTAAACTTTGTCCTTTTCCTTTATGTGTGAATGGTGCGTGGGTGTTGGTTTGTTTTGTCTCTCATGTGTCTGTAGAATAGAAAACCACAATGTATGCTGATTTCTGCTGCCTCTGGACAATTTGGTGGCCAAGCGATGAAGGCATTCATTCGTCATACTGAAGAACCGGTTTCGATTCTCGACATGGATACTATATCCTAAACCCATTTCTGATGTCCCCCACTGTGATAATGTAGGATTATTGCTAGAAACAGCATAGAACTGAATTCACTCACTCACTCACTCACTCACTCATTCGCTTCTCTCCGTACTCTGTTGACAGTTTCACGGCTTCATATCTATTTTCTTGTAGCAGGGATACATGTCATTTACTAAAGAAATTATTGAAACTTCTACATCAAACTGGTGCATAATCCTTTTTCATTACTTTTGGCATAAAAAATCTGTTATGCATTGTCATCATTAACAACTAATATATCAGATGTCAATATTTTCTCAGAATTAGTCAGTGTAACGAATGAAATGATGGTTGGCTGTTGAACACAAAACATGAGCTCCCTATCTCCTTTTGTGGATAAACTAAATTCTATGAATTGCTGATATTTTTTCAGGCTGTCTCAGTAAATATAGCATCATATGATTCTAGTCCAGATTATTGTAGTTAATAATTTTTCAATCTAATATGCCCCAAAGATTTTATCCTCCATAAACAATTTATTGAAAAAACCCTGAGAATATTGAATGCCTTCAATGCTGAGACACAGCTATCCTTGAAAGATGCTCGCTAGTTGTATGGAGATATTGATGTTATGATTGATATATTGACACTTGGTGCCAGTTTTCTGCGTGCAAAACTGCAGGCTTTGTTCTAATAATCATTCATGCCGCACCAGTTGAACACTGGACCAATTTGTTCAGCCTGGTTATTACATTGAGGCGGCCATACAATACAAGACCTTAACAAGTCTGTCAGATGATAATTAGTTGTTTAGAACATATTTTCTAGATTATATTAATACATACAGTAACCTATGTTGATTACAAACTTACTTATAACAATACGCACAGGTATGATGAACTGTTTTCTCATTCCAGCACCTTTTTTTTGTCAAAATATCTAAAATGAACTAAAGCTATAACAAACTAAAAATAGCGCTCCCTTTGAATTTGTTGAAGCAATAGTTTACAGTATATTCCCTGTAAAAGGCTTGTGTTCATTTAGCTAGTCTAGGAAAGAAGTACGTCACACCCTGGAGCAGTGAAGTAGCCAAGTTGTTCAAGCACCTGTTTGTCATGCTGAAGGCTCGGGGTTCAATACCCCACATGAGTACAGTGTGTGAAGCCCACTTCTGGTGTTCCCCCACCATTATTTTGCTGGAATATTGCTAAAAGCAGCATAAAACTAAACTCACACTACACATCCATGGATTTATCATTCCATACAGCATTGGAGCAAGGCTGCTTGTACACCATTGCAGGGGCGTCAGTCAGTATAATTGCCAATAATTGCTATGTGATGCATCAATAATCATAGACTAGGGTCTGCTGTGTTTGCACTGATGATAGTATAGAAACACTAAACAGGATAAAGTTAAATTGTGAAATTTTATTGAGTATACCCTGAAATCATCATGTCAATTATCAGGAGCTCCTTTCACAAAGCAGCCTTTACTGAGGTTAACCTTAACTCCCATTCCTTAACACTACACTAAAGTTACCTAAGTCTAAGGTAACCTTAGTGCAATGTTTAAAAGAATGGGAGTCATCCATTTAGGAAGAAACCCATTGATCAGCATGGTAGTTGCATAAAGAAACAAACAATCTTTACATTCATTGATATCTATTAGGGTGGTGGTAAACCCTTGTGGTCTAAGCGTTTGCTCATCACACTGAACTCCCAGGTTCGATTCCCCACATGGGTGCAATGTGTGAAGCCCATTTCTGTTGTCCTCCACCGTGATGTTGCAGGAATATTGCTAAAAGTGGCGTAAAACCATACTCACTCACTCTGTTATTCCCACTGCACACTCCAGTTGTTATTACCGTTAAACAAATTGTTTATGTGAAAGTAACCAATCATTACTCTGCTCAGTGAGTTTTCAGCACACTCCAGTTGTTATTACCGTTAAACCAATTGTTTATGTGAAGGTAACCAATCATTACTCTGCTCAGTGAGTTTTCAGCACACTCCAGCTGTTATTACCGTTAAACCAATTGTTTATGTGAAGGTAACCAATCATTACTCTGCTCAGTGAGTTTTCAGCACACTCCAATGCATGAAATAAAGGTTTTGCAATGAGAGCTGCTACCCCAGCTGACAGAGCCGCAAGAGACTTTTGTGGAGAGAAATTCGTCAGGCGATCTGGTTTAATGCACAGATATTCCTCAATTAACAGTTATAGAATACTTTGTTGCTCTATAGTTCATGCAGTGTTGACACATCTCTGTGATATTGTGATGTGATGATTATATAACATATGCAGGCTGATGATGCGGATATATTATCACAGACAGGGCCAGTGATAACTTAATGGTTTAAACATTTACTTGTCATACCAAAGACCCAAGTTTGATTCACCTCATTGTGTGAAGCCCATATCTGGTGTTGACCCAGGTGACAGTGGCATAAAAACATTTTCTCACTCACTCACTGATTTAGATGGTTGTGTACTTTGTATCAATATTGATAGCTCCCACAGTTAATATGCATTAAAAGTATTGAAGGTTGAATAGGCAAAAGGGGAAATAATGTGCTTCAGGGACTGTGAGACAGACTAGGAGGGCTAGGCCGTGGGGGAAATAATGTGCTTCAGGCACTGTGAGACAGACTAGGAGGGCTAGGCCGTGGGGGAAATAATGTGCTTCAGGGACTGTGAGACAGACTAGGAGGGCTAGGCCGTGGGGGAAATAATGTGCTTCAGGCACTGTGAGACAGACTAGGAGGGCTAGGCCGTGGGGGAAATAATGTGGTTCAAGTCAGACATCTCATCTTCAGTTTCTTCTGTGTCCTTCATTATCAGTGAGATGGTTCCATGTTTGGCTGAAGCCTTGACATGTTGCCATAGTTACTATATAAATAATCAGATGGGAAATTTGAGCAGAGACTAGGTTGTGCAATCTCTGGAGGAAAATAAACTAGTGTAGGAAGGCACTGTGCATGGATAAAAATTCAAGGAGAAATGTATTTTTATTTATGCAAGTAGCAATTTCACAGTTTACGTTACATGTTTCTGAATAATATACATACACATGTATTTACATTAGGGAGCAGGTTCCGTGTGTTTACGGCTTGCTTCATTTCCCACCAAGGAATCACTTTCAACATGGCTTAGTAAACAATTGGAACAGAACAAAGCACTTCCTGTATTTTCTTACTTGTTAGAATGATAGCGTAGGCTTGTCTAGAGAGACAGTAATCTGTTTGTGTTGAAATATTACACTTTGTTTGTGTAATGTTCAGGAAATAGCTCTTCTACTCTGAAAAGTATCGCTTCCTGGTAGGTTTAATGATTTAAAGAGTAGAAGGCCACATAGGGTAAACATCGTGTTTGGCGGCACTTTATAAATCAATCAATAGTCAATCAATTTCCCTACCACATCAACCTAACTTCACAGCAGTCTGCTAACCTGTGGCTAGTAAAAGTCCATTGGCCCACTAGTCCATGGCTAGTAAAAATCAGTTCAGGCCAGTAAATTTCCACAGTCACTGGCCCGACTGGTTAGTGAATTTTCATGGGGTCATTTTGTAAAATATATCACTCTCTCTGACTTATTAAGTTCTGATACAGTTTTATATCATGCAAGATTATGTATTGATGAACATTTTCATCATACTAGCGTTTTAATGATGAACCTGTGTCTACATTCAAATTTCAGGCTAGTGAATTATTTTGAGAGCAATTAACTTTTCCCGCATAGCCAGCCTGACTGACAAGCAAATTTTGGAAATAATTTTGCTCACTGTTTTACAACCAAGACTCCTCTAGCAGTTACAGGATCTCAGTATGTCAAATTAACAGATGCTGAAAGTATGCTCAACAGATTGTCATGATTCTTTCAGATTGGTGTGATCTTCTCTCTGTGTTCGGTACCTATTGCAGAATCATTACATTACTTCCTCGCTGGAGGGTGACAAGTGAATGAGGCATTGGCAATTTGATCATTCCTATATCTATATAGTCTCTGAAATGAAAATATTTATGAAATATATTTTAGGTGAGAATTAACCTTTTACGAATAGGTTGAATTGCCATCATAAAACACAGAGAGAGAGAGGCTGTGTAACTGATAACTTAGGATGTAGTAAAACAATGTAAAAACTGACTGTTGTGTGTCTGTGTCTGTGTGGAGAAGGAAGGGGGCGCTGTCTAAAACTACATTTTGAAATAATTTTACATTTTTTGTCTATAGAAAAGACTGGATTTTTTAATTTTTTGAGTAGGGACATTTTTTTTCTTTCTGATGCAAAATTACAACCAATGGATCCATAAACCAAAAATAGTTGGTCTGGCCTTTGGAATTTTTCAAATTTTTGGTTTCATTTCTGCATGTGAGGTTGGGCAGTATATATCTTTCATTTGATAACTCAGCTGTCATGAGTTCATTGCTTTATGCTGAGAGAACAGAGAGGAGATAGAGGTTGGTATGTGGTTAACTGTTGCCTTGTTGTTTCAGATGGATACGAGAGCCAGGTGGTGTGTCAGGGAGAACAGATGGTGCTATGGTGCAAGAGGTCCACACGGGTCGCAATCTACTCTGCCATGTTTGGTCGTACACCTAACGGAACCAATGTCTGTGAATACAGTGGTTCAAGACACATAGGTACGCTTCTCTAACTCGTACATACACTTGCCAAGAATAGCATGCAATGATTATCCCACCCCTACTCAACCCAGCCTCACACTCACACACACAGACCCACACAGACTCCCATGAAGGTCTGGGGTAGAGTAGGACTCCAGCAACCCATGCTTGCCAAAAAGGTGACTAAGCTTGTCGTAAGAGGTGACTAACGGGATTGTTCGCTCAGACTTGCTGACTTGGTTGGGACATGTCATCAGTTCCTATTTGTGCAGATCGATGCTCATGCTGTTGATCACAGGATTGTCTGGTCCAGACTCGATTATTTACAGACTGCCACCATATAGCTGGAATATTGCTGAGTGCAGCATAAAACTAAACTCACTCACTTACTCATCTACCAAGATTGGGTTGTGAAGCCAGCTAAATCTGCTGACACATGTCATCGTATCCCAGTTGTATAGATTCTGTTCATGATGTTGATCACTGGATTGTATGGTCCAGACTCAAATAGTTACAAATCAATGACATATAGGTGGAATATCGCTGAGTGATGCATTAAGCAACAAATCAACCAACTTATCTAAACCTTCTAAACCCACGCTCTTGCTCACCCTATCACTTATATATATCTCCTTCTTGACTCTCCTTCAAACTTACCTACCCTTTTCTGAACCCTCCCTCGCTCTCACCCAAACACTTACCTACCTACCTCCCTCTTGACTCTCCTCAAATTTACCTACCCTCTCTGAACCCTCCCTCGCTCTCACCCTATCACTTACCTACCTCCTTGACACTCCCTCAAACTTACTTACCCTCTTTGAACTCTCCCTCACTCTCACCCTATCTCTTACCTACCTCCTTCTTGACACTCCCTCAAACTTACTTACCCTTTCTGAACCCTCCCTCGCTCTCACCCAAACACTTACCTACCTCCTTCTTGACACTCCCTCAAATGTACCTGCCCTCTGAGAACTCTTCACTTTCACCCTATCTCTTACCTATCTCCTTCTTGACACTCCCTCAACCTTACCTACCCTTTCTGAACCCTCCCTCGCTCTCACCCAAACACGTACCTATCTCCTTCTTGACACTCCCTCAAACTTACCAACCCTCTGTGAACCCTCCTTCACCCTCACCCTAACATTTACCTAACCTCCATATAAACCTGAAGTGTGCTTCTCAATATATACTAGGTGATCTGTTGTTTTCCCAGAATAACCACATTTGAGGTTTTTGTTTTGGAGGGACAGGTTTTACTTTTAGCTAGAAAGACCTCTTCCCTGGTTTTACTTTTCCTAACTTTATATCTTTGAAATCAATTGAAAAATATCGTTCAAGATTAAGCTCTTAATGCAAATGTTTTCCCAAGCAGGATTAGAGCCATACACCTCAGACTCATAAGCAGACGCTCTACCGCACGGCCACAATGAATGTGGGGTTAAATTATCTACTTACAGTCACTGTCATTAAATTGATTTTATGTGCGCTAAAGTTATTGTTATGTAGCTTCATTAAATGATCGTAGATTGTAATTACCCGTCATTTACTGTATATATGTCAGAGAAAACACTTCTCCTCGATTTGGTATTACATTGTCTACCAAAACCTCTGGAGCGTGTATTCTCCTATACTTCTTGACACTACCTCAAACTTACCTACACCCTCTGTGAACTCTCCCTCACCCTCACCCTAACAGTTACCTAACCCCTTCTTGACGCTCCTTCAAACTTACCTACACCCCTGAACCCTCCCTTGCTCTCACCCTAACACTTACCTACCTCTTGCTTGACTCTCTTTTAAACTTACCTACACCTTCTGTGAACCTTGCCTATGCTCACCCTAACACTTACTTTCCTCCTTCCTTACTCTCCCTCAAACTTACACCCCTGAACCCACCTCTGTACCCTTACATTTACCTACTCCTTCTTCAACTCACCCCCAACACATCTGATTCCTCAGTGTCAGCGATTATCTCACTACCAGCATATAGTCACTAGGCACACAAATCTACATTTTGTCGGACCAGTAAATATAAAAACAATGCCAGTACTGCAACAACACAGTGAAGTGACATTTAACACCATTGCCAAATCAAATGTCAACTGTCACCAAAATACCACTTGCTCTGATTAAAGGAAGCAATCATATGAATAATAGATGACAAATATCCATGTTTTATTTGTAATAACCTAGTCTATGACATCCTCACTGGCAACAGAGGCTAACAATCTGTCTGTAGTGGTGAATGATGAGAAACTAGAGGGGGAAGGTGGTTGTTGAGTCACAACACATGTTCTTACACATGTTCTCTCTTAAGCATCTCTTAAGCAACACATGCTCACCAATCGTCATGATGCTATCAAATCGTGGTGACTGTAAGAACCTGGTACTAATTATACATGTTCGGGCTGATCTCTCAATCAAGGGAGGTCACAAAATCTTGTATTTTAGTCCTACGAAAAAAGAATTGTTATTTGTTGTTTTTTTTGTTGGAGTATTGAAAACATGAGACTAAAGGTATTTTTTTCAAAATGAATGAAAACATCTTTGAGGTTAAGAGGAAATTGTAAGTATTTGGCAGCCTAAACTGACATAAATTTTGATCATGTTGGAACATTAGCTCAACTGAGAGTGTTCTTGCCTTATAGCCAGTACAGATTATGTTCTATCCATGGTTTAAGTGTGCCTGATCTACCACTAACAGTATGTAGTTTGGAAATGTACAAAATATTTACTTCTAGTCTTCCACAAATGTGTCTAAATTACCTTGTGGATTTTCAAACAAAGTTTATGAAATATATGAGCAGACAGACACTTTTAGGTTATTTTGATCAGACAAATGAATAGCATCAAGCAAATTCTTGTTTTCATTTACTCATCATGGCCAAACAAATATCTGGAAGAGTGTGTGAATTGTATATATGATGGGAAGGCTGACAAGGGTCAGGCAGTATGATCTTTCCAACATGATTTCAATCTGCTATACAAAAGATTGTTTTGCATTGTAACTGCCCTTGTTTAAATGGATCACATATATCTATATGATGGATCTGTGTTGATGTTTCAGACTGCCAGGCGCGGAACACTGTGGAGGCAGTCCGAAACAAGTGTCATGGCCGCAAGCAGTGTGTTCTGGAGGCGGAAGAGTACGTCTTTGGAAACCCTTGTGAAGAAAGCGTTAATAAATATTTAAACGTAACCTATACATGCGGTGAGTGAAACTGAACCATCAGGTGTTTTGTACATTACAATCTGTTTGCAGTGAAAATGTACCAGTGAATTTCACTTTAAACAAAAAAGTAAATTAAATAAAATGAAAGATTGCGAATCCTCATAATTTTACATTGCCATTTGAACATTTAAACATCAGAATGTTATTCCACTTAGCATAGTGGATTGTTTTGGAACGTAAACCTCTCCCAACACTACTCTATCATCAGTGCATATAAGGGAGAACACAGTTTGTTGGATAACATGACCCCAATACGTGACATTATCAGAGTTTCTATCTTGATCTATGTGAATGTTGGTAGTTGTATATATATTACATATAGCACTGTAGGTACAGTTAAAGGAGCTTTCTAGTATATATTATGTGTGTCTGGCTGTACTTAAAGGAGCCTTGTGATTATGTCCACCCTAGCTACTGTTAAAGGAGCCTTGTGATTACATCCACCCTAGCTATGGTTAAAGGAGCCTTTTGATTGTATCTACACTAGCTACAGTTAAAGGAGCCTTGTGATTACGTCCACTCTAGCTACAGTTAAAGGAGCCTTTTGATTACGTCCACCCTAGCTACAGTTAAAGGAGCCTTTTGATTGTATCCACCCTAGCAACAGTTAAAGGAGCCTTGTGTTTCATTTGTCTACCTGCTGCTGTTTGCCCTTCAAGAACAAAGCAATACATGTATGAGTATGTGGTCTATAGTGAAGAAACCATACTTTTAGAAGATATAGGGAACAACTGATAAATGTTTGACAGTTTAAGGGATGTCATTTATAAACATGTGATATGTGCCTCTTCTCCTGGAGGGTGAGGTAGATATGGGTAATTGACATACTGGTTTATGGAGTTTATGATAGTGGAACAAATTAGGGTTGAAACTGATCCAAGGTGGGCTGTGTAAGGTTTAAGAGATGCTCACAGTATCTCCAGTTGCCAACAGTGATGTCCTTATCTTCTCGCCCAGACCAGCTCTCTTATCCCCCTGCAGTCAGTAAATATTCAGTTTATTGCACATTTGAGTTGTACCAAACCTGTTTGTGAAGTGACTCTTTGATAATGTTACATATTAATACAAAAGCATTGTGCACTAGGAATCCTTGTGATAATGTCCTCTTATGGGTCATTAGTCCTAAGCATGACTTTGGAATGATAAGTGAGAACAGGTCTCTGTAGTACTATGCCTGTCTCCAGGAAGAATAGTGAGATCAGAACTAGGTCCACTATTCTATTATTGTCTCCAAGAACAGTGGTGAGATCAGAAGTAGTTCCATTGTCCTATGATTGTCTCCAAGAACAATGGTGAGATCTGTACTTCCTACAGCAAACTCAGTCATGCAGTTGATATTTCTATTTGCATGAAACTCAGTAGTTGTATCTTTTGAGCTTCTCTGAATACAGATAGTCTCTGAATATATATCATTTTGATAGTAGCAAATAAACCCATTTAGATTGAAAACAAACCCCAGGGAGACCCATAACCTGGAGAAATCAAGACTCACTTCCTTTAGGGTGTTAGCATTGCAGGGAGGGCTATGCTGTATGGAGTATAATACGGTTCAGGGACTGTGAGACAGAATAACCTTCTCCTCTTGAGAGCTTTCTTTCATGAGTTACCACATGTCCTAATTCCCTTGTCCTATGATTCTCTCTTAGAAGAGTAGTGAGATCAAGACTGGTTCCTTTGTCCTACTAGTGCACCCTACTACAGCAAACTCATACATACACTTGATATTCCTATTTGCCTGAAAACACAGTAGTTTTTATCTCTAGACCTTTTCTTTGTAAGAATATCCTTTCATTTGTTACAAGTCCTGTAGTAATCGCTACATAGAATGGGATCTGCTGTGTAGGAAGGAGATGAACTTCAACATGTTGTTGTGTAACACTAAGCTGCTTCCTGCTCTCCCCAGACATAAGCTCACACTCAACCTGACACCTTGACCTGTTCACACAGAGGACTTATCCTCCTCCCATTAAAAGTCACCCACTTGATGTGGGTCTCCGTGGGTTCATGCATGTGATTAGAAATAACTCTGGTCTCTTATTTGCTGAAGGTGTTAAAATTCTGAAGACCCTTGATACTGTGCTAGAACGTAATCAGCTTTGTTGAGTCTGATAAATGGTTTATCTTGTGGGTTTGGGTTTAATATTTCATGGATTTAAGCTAGGAGGATCTGCATGTTGGTATAGCCTGCTTTACATGCCAGTGAATCAATGGTTTTATTAATGACAAGCACATTCTACACTGCCAGCTGATGACGTCTTTGGTTGTAGGCAGCTGAAGCCAAAGCGTCAAATGTGAGAATTTATATTTGATATTTGAGCACTACAAAATGTCCTCAGTGCAGCTGCATATCCTCTTCCAGATGACATCACTGACAAGTTAACCATGCCCAGATGACAATACTGACCGCTGACCTCTGCCTGATGACATCACTCACAGTTGACCATGCCCAGATTAGATCACTTATAGTTGACTAATAATGCCCATATAACATCACTTACAGTTGACCACTGCCGGATGACATCACTGACAGTTGACCATGCCCAGATGACATCAGTGACAAGTTAACCATGCCCAGATGACATCACTGACAGTTGATCACTCTCAGATGACAATACTGACAGTTGACAGCTTTCTGCAATGTGAATCTAAGTTCTTGATGCAGTTGAGTTTCATGACTCACATAATGAGGAAATCACAGTTAACCTTCACCATCCATCAGAAAGTGCTTGTGATATTTGATTTTTACACATCATTGATGTAAATGTTAAAAGTAACATCTGAATGGAGAAGGCAGTGTATCCCATGACCTTTTTCAACCCGATGTACAGCCTGGGTTAGTTTTTTTCCATACAAATGTCAGCCAACTTCAACATAGTGACTTTTGTCATAGGTGGTGGATGATTGTAGAGTGTAGGAGTTAGTGAGTGAATAATGACAATATGTCAGGAGTTCGCTATCTGTGCATTGTTGTGCGACTGACTTTTTATAAGTCTATGACATCAACACTTCTCTCTTTGGTTGCATTTTTGAAGTTGGAAAGTTTCTATCCATAAAGTTTCATACATTCATACAAGACATTCACACAACATAGTCCTCAACACACACGCTCATACAAGACATTCACACAACAACATAGACCTCAACACACACACTCATACAAGACATTCACACAACAAAACCTCAACACACCCATTAATACCAAACATTCACACAACAGCATAGACCTCAACATATACACTCATACAAGACATTCACACAACAACATAGACCTCAATACACACGCTCATACAAGACAGTCACACAACAACATAGACCTCAACACACACACTCATACAAGACATTCACACAACAACATAGACCTCAATACACACACTCATACAAGACATTCACACACCAACATAGACCTCAACACACACACTCATACAAGACATTCACACAACAACATAGACCTCAACACACACACTCATACAAGACATTCACACAACAACATAGACCTCAACACACACACTCATACAAGACATTCACACAACAACATAGTCCTCAACACACACGCTCATACAAGACATTCACACAACAACATAGACCTCAACACACACGCTCATACAAGACATTCACACAACAAAACCTCAACACACCCATTCATACCAAACATTCACACAACAGCATAGACCTCAACACATACACTCATACAAGACATTCACACAACAACATAGACCTCAATACACACGCTCATACAAGACATTCACACAACAACATAGACCTCTACACACACACTCATACAAGACATTCACACAACAACATAGACCTCAACACATACACTCATACAAGACATTCACACACCAACATAGACCTCAACACACACTCATACAAGACATTCACACAACATAGACCTCAATACACACGCTCATACAAGACATTCACACAACAACATAGACCTCAACACACACACTCATACAAGACAGTCACACAACAACATAGACCTCGATACTCACGCTCATACAAGACATTCACACAACAACATAGACCTCAACACACACACACTCATACCAAACATTCACACAACAACATAGACCTCAACACACACACTCATACAAGACATTCATCATCAGCACACCGGTTCCTGACACAGAACCCAGCGATTATGCAGCTGTTCCACCACCACAGCACTTTTGGCAGGTGGAGAACAATTCATGATTGTTGTGCACAGTGATATATGTATCTGCCACAGAAAGACCGCAAGCTATTTATGAGTGACAGGAAAACCCTCATTGGCAACCAGAAATGTTGGAGATTCCATAGACTGCGTATAGCCATATTTCCTGCCACCAGAGGAAGTTATACTGCCACAGGGCCGGATGTCCTTGTGTCACACATGTAATACGGTATATATAGCACTTTGACCGCTGCATCACATACTGGGATATATACAACAGTCACGACAACCACGGGTAACCATTCCTTTTCTTGTGAATTATAATTCGTTTTAAAGATCATATGACACTTCAGCGAAAATGTATATCTTGTATATGATACAACCGGGGTATTGTCATTGTGATTTTGACTGATACGTGATTCCAAAAATTGTCTTAGCCATGAAGTTTGCATGCATGATATTCTGTGGTCACCTTTCAATCTCGTGTGTCAGGAGGCTTAGACTCCAACAATGGCTTATTTGTTTCTGAACTCTTTAGGTCATCATGATTGCCAAATCTTTTTAAAATTGTGTGAAGTCTCCTTTCATGTTGTTTCAGTTAAGTTTCAAGCCTTTCATTCATTCTTTGATAATGAAACAAGATGATCAAATGCTGATCGTTTTTATGTTTGAAATGCTTGGTTAATCTCTCCAATCTTCAAATTATTGATAGGTGATTAGATAATGTATGAGATCTGCCATATATTATATTTGATGTATGTTATATCATCTAGAAACTTCTGATCAGCAAATGAGCTGAGTGTTCTTGTAACCTTGTTATACACGATAGTTAAGTGATTATCCCAGCTGTATCCTCGTAGGGAGGGCTTGAAACGGAGCCGCAATCTATATATGTGAGTGTGACTTTATTGATTGTTAGAGTTAGAAGTGAACTAGGAGAGTTACCATAGCTAGCTGGTACTGAAGCAGCCATATGTTGACTCATCTGCACCGTGCAGTTAATTGCTTTAATTAGGTCAGACTGCTACGATTTGGAATTAATGAGGCAGTCTTGTTCCGGTGCTTGCACCACTGGCATGGTAATAATTGTATTATCTAAGTGTTGCCCGGATAGGAGACAACCACCATTTTGTGCATCTATCATGATGACCGAGCTTGGAACTGAAAAGTGAGTGTTGGGTACGTTTAATATCAATGTGGTATTATTTGTTGTGTGTTGATGTGATGTCTGTTGCCAGCGTGCTTGTGTCTTGTTTTGGGACTCCAATTTAGGAGAAGATCTTGAAGCATTATTAAGGCACTTGTTGTGTGACCACTTGGCGCCATGGAATAGCGTAAACCACATGACTTGATAGCCAGTATTGAGATGCTGACATAGAGTGATTGGAGGCAGTTTTGCAGTCAAGTGTGTGAGGAGGTTCTGTAGAGCCATTGCGGACTTGCCAACGTGGTGTTGAATAGTGGGAACATAGCGGTGGTGGCGTGAGTGAGTAGGGTGTAAGGCTTTGAACAGTGGTTTAGTAATATCAGTGTAGTCAGCAGTGTTGGAGGATTGCCTGAATTAATTTAGGTCTTACACCAAAACAAATCTGTTTCTGAGGATAGAGAAGGGTGGATATGGTTTTGCACTAATATGTTATATTTTGATACAATTTTTTTATGAAATCCTTGAACAGAAGTATAGGTGATGTCAGATTAAGAATCATAATCTGGGATGATTTCAGTTTCATACTTGAGGTCATAGCATCCTGGTTAACATAAGGGATGCAACTCTGGATTGTAAACTGTGGCACCTTAGACACAGACACCGCAATGTTACCTGACAGTTGAGGGATTACAGGGGCCCATTCTCATTTGTCAGTTTGGAAGTGTATATACTGAAATACAATGATGGAACAAAGTTTCTAGATATTTTAAACTGTCTTGAATGGTTTTGAAAAGAACCTGTTTTTCTCAATTCTTTAAGTGACATCATTCTGCAAAACCATGTGCTACCTTGTTAGATTTTGTTTCAGACAGTCATTGTAGCGCACAGTATTCAGAATCACAAGTTTTCACCAACTCTTAACATTGTCTTGTTGTGATATTTATACCTTAACTTATGTTTTGTTTCAGTTCCTAAAAAAATATTTAAGGCAGCTCACCGCAAAGAAAGGAGGCGGCATCACAAGAAAGACAGGAAGAATTCCCTGCGAAGTAGCAGCACAGCGGCTGGCGTGTTCAACGAAAACAGTGAGACATCCACACCAATATACAAGACTTCCAGGAAGGTGATCACAGCCAGACCTGAGCAGGCTTCAGCAGGTACGTCTCAGTAGCAGGTTCACTCAGGTACACTTAGGTTCACTATGGTTGACTTGGTTAGGTGCACTCAGGTACATATAGTTGGGTTCACTCAGACACACACAGGCTGACTTGGTTGGGTTCTCTCTGGTGCAGTTAGGTTCACTTTGTTGGGTTCAGGGGCTCTCAGGTTGACTCAGTTGGGTTCAGACAGGTGAACTCAGATTGACTTGGGTTGGTTCACCAAGGTGCACTCAGATTGACTTGGTTTGGTTCACTCAGGTACAGTTAGGTTCACTTTGTTGGGTTCAGGTACTCACAGTGTGACTCAGTTGGGTTCAGACAAGTGCACTTAGGTTGACTTGCTTGGGTTCTTAAGCACTTAGATTCACTTGGTTGTGTTCACTCAGATGCAGTCACACTGACTTGGTTGGGTGTAGTCAGATGCATTCAGGTACACTTAGATAGACCCACTATCTTATCCATTACCTATGATATCTCAGCACCATGCCTGTTGCCTGAGGAAAACACACCATCTCATCTATTACCCCTGATGACCCAATACCTCATCTGTATCCCATGATATGTTATAAGGGATAACCCAATATGTTATCTGTTATCCAGGATGACCCATCAAGTACCTATTACTCTGCATAACCCACCACTTTGTCAAATACCAAGGATATCCGTCAACAATGTCTTTGTTGCCCAGGATAACCCACCACCTTGTTTGTTACTTGGGATAACCCACAATGTCATCTGTTATCCAGAATAACACACCACTTTGTCACTAAGGATATCCCACAATGTTATCTGTTACCATTGATAACCCACTATGTTGTCTCTTACCCAGGATAATCACCTCTTTGCCTATTACCCTTGATAACCCACAATGTTTTCTGTTACCCAGGATAACCCACCTTGTCTGTTAACTTGGACATCCCACAATGTTGTCTGTTACCCAGGATAACCCACCTTGTCTGTTAACTTGGACATCCCACAATGTTGTCTGTTACCCAGGATAACCAAGAGTGTTGGCTGTTTCCAAGGATAACCCACATGATTACCTGTATTCCAGATGCTGCAGGATCTGACAGGAAGTCAGGCAAAGGTGACCCAAACTCTATCAACACTGCCAAAAAGTCAGGTGACAGTAACCCAGACTTGGTCAACCCTGACAAGGACACGCCCATCAAAGACAAGACTAAGCCAACTGAAGCCAGCAGTGGCACCACCACCACCAAGCCCTGCTATAACTACACCACCGTCCCCGCTGGTCAACAGAGAGATAGATCCATGGGGATTCTCATGAACTGGCTCAACGCTGTCAACTTTTTGAACAGTAGGTTATTTGCACACACTTTCTTCTTGATTCTATTTTTGTGGTTTAATGCAACACTCGGCATTATTCCACTTATATGATCCCATTAGTCGCCACTTCCGACAATCATGGGTTACTGAAGACAAATTGTAACCCTGATCTTCACATTTCCATTTTCACTCAAGCATCCACAAAACTACACTGTGCTTCAAAATATTATATATGAACAATTATGCGCTGTCAGAATATTGTTTGATCTAATGAAGTAGTCTTGACAAAAGGTCCCAATTCTGTTCTGGGTTCATTGATGATTAATGATCTTTATATGAATATCAAATTATCATGCTAAAAATATGATGCTATTTACCTTTTATTAAGCTGTACATTTGTGTCTTTTCAGAGAATGTTGAGAAGGTTATTTTGTATCTGGTCCTCGGAGTCTGTGTTGGGATCATCATTCTCCTTACCGTGATTCTCATCAAAATAGGACGTGATTATAAACGCAATGTGCGCGCCAAATTGGACGTTACTGAACCCACTCATAGTCATAATGTCACCTCCAATCATCATCCTTTGGAGGCTTCATCAATAGAACGGGCAGAATCTATAGACCGTATAGAAGTTGTACGATTTAGCCCTCGTGGCACATTACGAAATGACACAGGAACAAGAAGTTTAAGTAACTATTATGGTTAAAAGATTCCAACATTCTAGTGCAAATGTGTGCCATGGCTGGTAACCAAAGGATTTGTGATAGTTGAGAGTTACCTCCCTTGAAACAAGGTTATCTCCCCTTGTTACACGGTTGTGATGTGTAAGTGCAATTGTTATGGAGATATTTGTGAGAAGAAAAAGAAGATATTTTTGTGCATTTTCACAAAAGTTCTTTTTGATACAACTTACAAGTTGTATATTAATCCCTAGTGACAATTTTGGTACAGGCAATAATAGTGCTGTTGAAACGTGTACATAATGAGGAGATTGTGTATAACCCACACATGCAGTGTGAAGAACAATTTTGGGGACACAGAAGAGGATGCACCTAGATGTTCAAGTTCCGATGTTCAGAAATGTGACATAGTGAACAAGTTGATCTGTTGCAAGAAATTTCAAGCCATCAACTGATGCTTTATCTAACAATGGACACTGGAAAACGGACACAGGATATATGCTGCCATGCAGCAGACAGTGAAACTCAATGTGTGAGACTTAGAAGGGAGGAGAAACAATCCTCACAGTTCAATCAAGTCTGCTTGCAGAGTTCATGTCTAAATGTTTATAAATTATTGCACCAAAAACCATTACATGACTTTAACATCCACATTTTCTTTTCTACTTTTTCCCAAAGCTAAGGCTAACTGCAGTGAGTATGGTTTAATGCCGTTTTCAGCAGTGTTCCAGCAATGTCACAGCAAGGGACTCTTGACATGAGCTTCACTCATACCAGTTTAGGGAATGGAACGTGGGTCTTTTGTCAACAACTTAGCTTTCTAACGTCCCGTTTGACATTTTTAACAGGCAGAGGTGTCATAAGAGACTGACTATTTGATATTCTTGAGGGCCTAGGCATTTCATGTTCACACATTATGTTTTAGTCAGCACTTCATAACATTTATTTGCCACTGAATTGAGGAGCCATATATATTTTACTTTCCTGTTAGAACATGTAGCCTCTCATTCTAGATGGTCTTATTAATAAAAATATTAATAACACAAATTTTGAATTTTGGGGATAAATACACCAGAGCCCTCTCAACAGGTATCAAATAGTCAACAGCTATGATGAAATAGATTATTTATGTCATGAGTGTTGTTTATGAGAATACATAGTTGTCCACCTGTAGCTGGATTGTTCTGCTCATTGGTCCGCTGTGCTACTGTCAGTCATGATATTAGTGTTAACCGATGACTTCTCCCTGTGATAAATGTTTTGTAAACATTTTGATAAAGTTTATAAATTTTAATATATGATCTGACCATTTCCTGTAACAATAGGGCATGCTGACATTTAGTCTAAGCAACCATTTATGTTCCAGTGTCATGAACTGTTATTTTAGCAACAATACTGTTTCATTAGATTTCACCAGTTTATAGAATATGCAACTTCCCTTGATACAAATATGTGATATTAAAAAGTATCTACTTTAAAGGTCAATAAAATCACAAGAAAATCTGAGAGAAAGTTGAGAAATTTTAGCATTTCTTTTGCAGGCTTTTTATTGTAAGAATGTGCGATGATAAAAAGTGAATTTACAATGAGAATCACTCGACTGACTGCAGGGACGTTTTGTCTGCTGAACAGTCCACCATACCACTTCTTAGCCATTTGTTGGTCACATGTGTTAAGCCTGTTTAGCTTTACCTCAAATATCTGACAAATGCATGTGCTGGTCACATCTGAGTTCTCTCCCTTAGACTGTTAATATTAGTCTCTACATATCTGTATACTGAATAATCACGTCAAAGATCTGTAGTATTGCATAATATATCTACAAATTAAATATCTGCAAAGTCTATTCACAATGTCTGTTTCTTTATTTTACTTCAATTCTGTTCTTATTGTCGTGGAAGTTGGCTGAATGTCAGCCATATTTTCTGAGTACATTTTGATATGGAAGTGTTTTTAATTAGCATTCCAATATTCTGTGTGTGCACTCATTGTATCCAGTGATTATCATGTTTGTGAAAATCTGCATCCATCCTCATCAGTTTTTATGCGACTGTTGAGTCTTTAAACCATGTGTTTCATAATTTATGGCTCTCAATTATGATGGTTCATTTGTATGGAAATTTACAAAATGCTCAATGTGTAACCATTTTGCCAAAGTTTTATGATATGGTAGTCTTTAAGGAAAAGCTGATGTGTTTGCAATCTCAGGTTTTTTGGCATTTATATGCATGCACCCTGCCATTGAGTGCCTAGAGTGTCCTTGCCACTGTGTTGGAAACAGCCATCTTGGTAAAAAAATTGTCTGAGCTGTGCACAGCACTTTCTTCCATAATCCATCAAATAATATACATTTGTGTTGCCAGTAAAACCTTTCAGCTGATTCTTTATAAATGAGACAAGAAGCACTATGAAGCAAAAAAGAATATGACATTGGGTCTCACATAATTACTCCCAGCCAATCAAATTGGTGGATTGAATTCAAGGAGGTGGAGTGTTGCAATTTAAGTCTTAGTGAAATAATATATATTCATCAAAAAATAAATACAATTTACTAAATGTTTTATTCAAGGAAAATACCTTCATGTCTGATATTTCCTGCATTTTGGAATAATGAGAAAGAAATCGAGGAAATGCAAGTTATTACAACTGGACTTGCCTAAGGCTGAAATTAGGTGAAACACGGAGACATGTTACTCAAGACCTAATATATTTGTTCGTTACCTTATGAAAGACTTGGTGTTAACAGCTACTTTTTGTAAGGAGAAATTCCAAACCATCAATCAAAATTATTCAAATACAGATCAATTTCCATATATATATGTACACAAACTTTTCTCCCATTTAAGAGTCTCTGCTCATTCGTCCCCTACAGTCCACTGTGAGGGATAGAGGAAAGAGGTGATTATATTGAATATCTCCCTGCACTTTCTTTACTGTACTATTTTTACAATATCCTCATGTGTTCATTGTGCTTCAGTGTGTTCACTATCATCTGTATCTTCATTTACTTGAACATAAGCCGAGAACAAAGCCATACAACCAGTCTGTGTGTTGATCAGTTAGAAACAGTGATTGTACATATGTTCTGATAGCAGCCCCTCGTATCTGGCACTATTCTAAGTAACCTGAGTTGAACCAAAGATGTTGCATGCACCTTGTCACCAATCAGAATATACTTTTCAAATTAAAATTTCTCAAAAATTTCTTCCATGGCCTCTGAGAACAAAAGATACAATTTGAATGGATATCAGTCCATAAAAATGTTAATGAAAGATTTCAGTCTAGAAAGACAACATTACTGGTATTAATGAGAGTAGGCTTGAAGTTATACTCCCGAGAACACCATGGATGGTGCTCTTAAAGTTTCACCATAAATCATGCAGAGTGGAAAGTCTGTTTTTGTCAGACTACTATCTCCTCCCAATGGGTGTCTGTTCATTACCTTTCTTTGTCAAGTGTCTGTCATCATTCCTTTTAATAGAACTTGAAGTCCTGATTTCTTCTGTTTGCCTTCTTCAACAATAATTCTAGTCAAACCTGACCACATGCAGATTCAAATTTCCATTTTCATGAATAAAAAAACACTACAAGGAAATGTAATCGACAGTTAAGAAATGTCTCCATCGCCATTGAATGCAATTACCCGTATGCATTGTAACAGTGACAAATGACTAGTTTCATTGATGTAATGATATGATGTGGAGTAAAACATGACAGTCAAAGAAACCCTACTATAATAAAGTGCTGTATACTAAATACTAGATGTGGCAAATCTTTCACAGAACACCCTCCTAGTTTCACCCTGTGGACTCACGTGTATTACACAGTTTAAGGGTGAATAAATAATGGTCTATTAGTAATCTCTTTTTTTTAAATTTAATCATTCCCAACATAAATATATTGTCCTGACTGAATGGTTTCCAGACTAACAAGATTCCATAGTATACATTTACAAAATGTAAATTATTGCAACTAGTCGTGACAGCGATGTACTGTATGTCTCTGAACTATGGCAGCACAAACAAGATTTTTGATCAGGACATATACCATGTTTTGTGGTTGTATCAGCATATTCCATATACAAGAACAAATGGCAGATCACAGGGCAAGTATCAACAGTATTTAACCCTATCAGCAGAATATTGGACAGGATTTTTCTTCAAACTGATGATTAATGCAATTCAGCATTTGTACTGAAAGAAGTATATAGACATATATCTCACATGAAGATAACTATAAATATACATAGTAATATTTAATAATTATACGTATTGTGTTGAAAGATCCACCAGGTGTTCTTGTCAGTATATGTGTTTACATGTATCCTTGACAATACAGAAGATGTGTGGTACGTTGGGGCTATACAGGGGTGGGGCTGTAAATATTCCAATGATAGAAATCTAAAGGGATAAACTGAGTTTAGAAAACCGTTTTGATACATGGAAAGAAAGATATATATTTCATTCCCTTATTTATTATCATGATTATACCCATCATCAGAAGAAATGTGTAGTCATAGTTGATCATTTAGGTCAAATATATATATATAACCAAGCCCATCAGTGAACTTACTGCATTTGCTCCCCTGGCTATTATTCACATCCATCATCTATCATAGTGATGTAATATTAAACACACATTATCATCATCATAACTGTGTAATCTCTATGCTTTTCACTTCCTGATTTTCAGGTCACCATATTTTAATCCCAAGACCTATTCATTGAAATTAAATTGGAAACAGCATTATGTTTTCAAGCAGTTTACTATATTTCATGAAGCAAACTCCACCAACTGTATTTTCTTCATTAAAGCCAGGCTTTGTTGTTGCATGTCATAATAAGTCTGCTCATAAAAATCTTGACGTTAATGATATCAAAAGGTAATGTACCTGGTTGTCATTCTAATATGTATACCATATGCTAACCTGGAATTGAAGACCTGATTACCTACAGGTGTCTGTTAATACCTGAGGCTAGGTACTGTTTATGTAAGTCAATGTTCTACTACAATGAACAATTTTACAGTGTTTGATAAGCTTGAACCCTTCTACCCTGTCCACTGTAATAGTTTATGCATTGTTTATTTTTACACTGTAAACATTGTGCACATCGAAAATTTCTACTCTTCAATTTGAAATTGTATTGCCAAATATATTTATTGAAACAGATGTTTTATTTTGCACATATTTATACCCTGTTTGAGAACAAATACACTTTTAAGACAAACTGCATAAATTTATTAACTGAAAGAAAGTTGAGAATATTTGTATTTCACTTATGTACATTATTTATGTTATTCATGTTTAAGTTAATCATATATTTCCTGAACACTTGTGATGTGACAGTTGGGACACGTCGAGCTGCCGTCAGCCAACTGTGGTTGGTGTTGTGTGACGCTGTGCTACATGTTGCATGTATATACACACAATGTCATGTACAACTCTGGTTTGTATATTTTTTGTACAGAATAAATGTTCCATGCTCTGTCCCTGTTTCATGTCATTGTGTCTAGTGAGTTCATGTTAACTTTCTGTTATATAATATTGTGAGTGAATAAGTTTAGTTTTATACTGCACTCAGCAAACTTTCAATTACTGTAAGTCATGAAATTTTTGCATTACAAATTAATGCAAGTCTCAAATGCATCACAAAATGAATGCAAGCTCAGAAATCTCTGTTGATGATAACATGTGACATCCTGAATCTTTGATGTTTAAAGATGTAGTTGTGATGTTTACCAAACAAGCTGAAATGAGTTTGTGAAACAATGAATGGAAATGAACTAACCTTGTTTGATTATGCTGCCATGTTTGATCACGATTGTTTTCTGCTACTTGTCTCATGACGATATTATATACATAATCTGATTTCAAAGGTTAGCAAAGATCGCAAAATGATCCTGCATAGTCTGATGTGCTTGAGTGACTTTAAACAATGACCAGTGATTGTCACCAGTCATAATTACATGTGACTTGATCTGCGCAACTGGGTACCGATGACGTGTCAAAAAAGTCAGTGAGCCTGACCACCCGATCCCGTTAGTCACTGCTTATGACAAGCTTTGTAACCTTTTACGGCAAGCATGGGTTGCTGAAGGCCTGTTCTACCCGGGACCTTCACGGGTCTCTCCGTGGAGAAAGGAAGTAGGTACAAGAGGACTGAACACTGCCATTTTCAAAGGACATGCAGACACTGTCTCAGTCAAACAGATGAATTTCTCACAATCTTGAAAATAAACATGGAACTGAAGGGCACGTTGTTTATATTGTCAGTTGAACAGCAAAGCTGATTGTAACATGCATTAGACATTCAGACATTAGTGTACCAGATCAAGTTGGCTACTGAAGACAAAGGGTAATTTCAGATCACCAGAACCATTGGAGAAGACTAATGGTTGTTCATTCAGAAAGTGTTCAAGGTTTGGATTTTGTATGCAATCAGAATTATCTGAGCATCAATAATTGTTTACTAATATACACCACACTCATCACTATTCCAGCTGAATGACTGACAACAGCTTGTAAATAATCAAGTCTGTACCAGGGCCTAGATTTTCGAAGCTCTCTTAGTGCTAAGAGAGTCGTAAGTTAATGTTAATGTTTGGCACTTACAACTATTGTAGTGCTAAGATGAGCCCTCTGATATTGTGTAACACTGCATTAACAACAAATAGAACACAGCAATTTTAGCTGTATAACAACTATAGCATATTGCTAGTGTCACAATGAATATGCTGAAGTACTACAAGGAACATAATTGTTAGTGCAACTTGTCTAAACCAATGGTTGACAGTATGAGCATTCCATTGTGATGGAGGCAACAGGACAATAATTGTGACTTATGAATGCCTCATTTCAGTTTCCTCTTTCAGCAAACATGAGTGAGTGAATTTAGTTTTATGTCGCTTTAAGAAATATTCTGGCAATATCATTAGAGGTGACACCAGAAAAGGGCTTCGCACGTTGTACCCATGTGTGGAACTGAATCTGTGTGTTCAGCGTAATGAGGAGACACTTTAACTACTAGCCTACCCTACTGCCCCTCAGCAAACATGAAATGAGGGAGACATCAGGGTCATTCTGTCAGTGTATGTTTGACAAAGGTTCACCGCCTATGGTAGCATGTCAGTGCAGGTGTACCACTCTGATGTTAGTCTCTGCATCATTCCTAGCCTCTCGTCCATCATCTCCCCATCATCCAACTCACTCATTCAGGAAATATGACAAATAAACACTGCTGTTATATTTGACTTTAATCCATACCTTAACATGGATCATTATATGATATTCTGGACGGACAATTTTGTGTAAAAGTTCATAACTACAGATATATATACACAGACATGACAGCTGAGGCATTGCAAGATAAAGAATACATGAACAAATAAAGGTGAACAGATACAATGCTACTCCACACAGAGACAAACAAGACACACTGAAATGTGTGCTGAAGTAATAATATGAATGGAATGTCTGAAACTCTTAAACAATGCAGAGAATAAAATGACGATAATAAACTACTGTGATGACATGAGTATGACATCTGTCATCTCGGTTTATGATAGGTAGAGTTAAAATAAAGGTGATTATGACAATAATTATCATGCTGGATTGTAATATGAATCATGTCACAGGTAATGTGTCAATGCCAAGAAGAGTTTAACAAGTTCAGGCTGGTTCTTAGAATCGTTTTCAGTTGGACTTTGTATTACTATGTATCTAAGCAGTAGCTAAGACAGTGCTGTACTATCATGTCCTGACTTCAACCCAAATAAGGACACACAGGTCGTTCACATCCATGTATTAACATACAAATAGTCCAATGATGTACATTTGTACATGCAGATATAATGCTGAGCAGGTCCCTGACCCAAAGGGAGACAATGCATTGACTCTGCGTTGTCTCAACAAACCTGAAACACCAAACATACACACCAACAGTTGCACCAATCAGTTTTTTGTAAGGAGTCTGGATCTTTGAGGTTCATGGAAGCAATCCAGCAACAACTTGACATTATAATATCTAATTCACATAACATCTCCAGGTACTCCAATATTTCATCACACTTGCAGCATGACACTCAATGCACCTGTCATCAGAATATCACATAGACAAAGATTTTATCTTCCCCACTGAGAAGTAATGTCTGTTGTCTATAAGTTATCCATGCCACATTCATCCACTATAATCGAAACGTTAGGATCCTGCTTAGAGTCTTTGTACTGTCCATGACATCCCTCCTTTGACCCTGAGTCCACGACACTGTGAGCCCATGTTGGACCCCAAGCAATGACCTTTAGGTCATCTCACCGGGGTCCCCACTTGATGTCTTTCATTCCCTGGAACTGTCTCTTCAGCTGTTTGCTGTCAGCCCAGGCTGAATCCATGTACGCATCATCTGCATCAGCATCCATTTTCTGTAATCAAATCATATAAACAACAATTTATAACAAAACTTTGTGACTGCTTGTATTTTACCCCTGTTAGAGCTGAGAGTATCACTGTAGTGACTGCATTTTGGAAAGAGATATAAGAGAAACTCCTGACTGTTTCTATGGTAACATGAATGAGAGACAGTGGACTGTGGATTCACCTCAGTATTGTAACATGGAATCACAACATGTTTAGAGAGACATGTTACCTTCCACTCCTCTTGTTTGCGGTAGTAGAACGCCATCATCTGCTTCTGTTCCTCCTCCCCAACCACCGGCTCTCGTCCTGGAGCCCCTTGGCCACGCTGTAAAACAACCATAACTGGTATACACACTGAAGTCAAGGATGCCAATTTCCCATAAATCTGTGGATTTAAATGCAAATCAAATGATCTGGAGATTCATCCAAATCCAGGGAGAAAATATTAAGAGGGGTGAGGTACCACTTATCAATGTCAAGGTCCCACATCTGTGTCTCTTGGGCTACCAAATTTCAGAATTTCACTGTAACTTCTTTAGATACATTGTTGCACTCCTAGACCCCAGCTGATTTCCAGCAGAAATCATTTTCACCGGTTTCCATACCTGTGTAGTACACAAGCAGGTTAACAATGGCTATCTATTGCTATGTTGAAGGAGACTGTAAATATATTTGAACTGCTTGGGAGTGGCAGCAATTTAATTGAGGTGTAGGTAAAATGTCAAGAGGCGAGATGGCAAAATCTTGTGTAGTGATGTACTGACTTAATAAATTAGCACCAATTTCTGTGTTAAACTTTCAGTTTAGAGAGTCACCTCATAACAGTATCAAGATTTTGATTCATATATGGGTATATCATCGAACACGATCATGAAAACTGACTTCCAAACTGTTATAATAGATATGTCCCACCTTTTGCAACTTGGCAACTATTTTCGTCTTTTCATTCTTGCCAACAAAGTCCATGAGTTTCTTTCCCCTTATGAACTCCTTCCCGGCCCACCAGAGGGAAGCACTTGCCTCGTCTATCACTTCCAAGGAAGCCTGTGCACAAGGTGTAAACAGAGAAACTGAACACAAAATCTTTTGTCATCAACTATTCATCTTAGCATGTTCACAAACAGAATGACAAAACATTCATATGATGTGGACAATTTTCTTGTGATTCACTTAAGAAGAAATTCTATGTAGATTATTGTGATGTCATTGGTCACTATGACCTACTAAAGGCTGGTTTAAAACATATTTTACACTACAGATACTTGTTTCCCGGTACATCATTTACAGACTGAAATAGTTAGAAGAATGGTTTGGGAAGATTAACAGAATCTCAGCCTTCATCAACTCATATTGAGATTGGGTATCAAAAGACACTCTGCTGACATACTCTATCCTTCAATACAGTTCCCCATAAACAACATTATCTTTGCTGCATGACTTCACACAGGCCACCATATATTCAACAGGGTAATTCAACTGAATTTTACTAATAATCGGTGAGTGAGTTTATAATTAGTTTTACACCACTTTTAGCAATATTCCAACAATATCACATATCACACCAGACATAAGAAATCAGCTTCACACATCATACCCATGTGGGGAATCGAACCCAGGTTATCAGTGTGACAAGCGGAACCTTTAACCACTAGGATGCCCCACCACCCCCTCTAATATTTATAAGTCCGTGAAGATGCGGGATAGAATGGGTCTTCAGCAACCCATACTTGCCATAAAAAGCGACTGTCGTAAAGGGCAACTTAATGGGATTGGCTGGTCAAGCTCACTGGCTTGGATGACACCTGTCATTGGTTCCCACTTCTTATGCAGATTGATGCCCTTGCTGTTGATCACTGTATTGTCTGGTGCAGACTCAATTATTTACAGACTGCCACCATATAGATGGAATACTGCTGAGTGTCATGTAAACTAAACTCATTCACTAACTGTAATATTCATAATAACTTCATAAATAACTATAGGTAAAGGTAGTTTCATATATAGCAAAACAACATCTAAATGGTTAACACTGTGAGCACCTGTCTTTGACAACAGGGACATCAAGTGTCAGTATTCCAAGATGGTCAATACTCAGTGTCCAGTTTTTGATGACCCTAAGGAATGTGCTGCTAGAAAGGGACATGAGACACAAGAGGGTACTGTCCTGTCACACAAACCTGAGTTCCTGAGAGATCCTCTGTGTTTTCAAACTCATCCCGGATGGGATCATGGGGTGGTAGTCCCATGGGGTACACGATCATCACTGCACCACGCAGCATGTCCAGTGCCTCCTTCACTGACCCCTGGTTCACCTCCACGTTGGCCTTCACCTTCTCCTGGACAGAGCACAAGCATAGTTTAGAGAAGTGCATAACTGACTGAACTTGGACATGAAAGTATCGAAGCTATATTACAGATATCTTGGATACTTCAAGTATGGCAATTATGACACAAATGACATAGATACAGGAAAGTATGAATGCTATACCACAGATACCATGGATACTGATAGTATCAAAGTACTACAGCAGATGCTGTGAATACTGTAAGTATAAAAGCTAAACCACAGAGACTTTACATAACCAAGCAAAATTTTTAGGATTAATGTGTCATTTAAGATTATTTCACTTAACAGTGTGCATACTCAAGCTGGTACTATTCAAGTCTAATGGTGGTTTTATTAGGGTAGCCCTGTGTAACACCATGCTTTACATAAACCACTGAAGCCTCCCATTGTTCCCCAATCAGGGAAGCAAGCGTCTTTCAGTTTCACAGCCCAGTGACAATGACAGTGTGCCAGCCTGAGTTTAATAGAAGCTGACTGACTGATATGCTCAAGCAGTTGAAGGAAAGACAATCAAGCACCTGGGTATCTATCAGCCCCTCTCATATGCCTCATCACTTCTATGCAGACAACAGACAACTGTTTGACAGTTTTAAGTCTTCAGAACAAAGTCAGCTACAATGAAGTCCAACCATGAAGTACACTGAAGCATGCCTCTCCAGCACCAGATCCTGAATGTCTGCCAACAAGCTTCAACTCAAAGACGATAAAACAGAAACAATTGTCATCTCCATAGTCTAAAGACAATGGAAACTTGTCGTCACAGATATTTCCACTGGGCAATCTTCAATTGCTTTTCTTCCTCTTGTGAGAAACCTTGGCATCCTTTTGGACTTAAAACTCAGCATGGAAAAGCAAATAAATCATCTAGTAAAGACCTGCCACTACCATCTGAAGAACACTGGCAGCATCCAGAAAGTTCTGACAAAAGATGCCACTGCCACCCTTGTGCGGACGTTGATTTTATCCCGCCTGGATTACAGCAACAGCTTACTGTTTGGCATCTACTCGTCTCAACTCCATTGTCTTCAGAAAATCCAAAGCAAAGCTGCACACATCATCACTCTCACCAGTCCTCGCTGTCACATCTCTCCCATTCTGAACTCTCTACACTGTCTCTGTATTTGTGAAAGGATTGATTTCAAGATTCTCTGCTTCACCTGTCAGTCTGTCTATAACTCAAGACCTTCCTACCTTAAAGACCTTCTGACACATTACTCTCCAGAAAGAACTCTGTGCTCATTACAACTGTTATTTGCTGTCCCAAGCTATAATCTAAAATCATGTGGCTCAAGAACTTTTTTACATGCAGCTGCATGCATTTTCCTAGTCAAGTTAAAATCATCTCCGTCTCTAAATACATTCCAAACATGACTCAAGACTGTCTATTTCTCCACCAAAAGTGACCTATTATCATCTGTACGTACCAGTTGTATATATTTTAAACTGGAACTCAAGAAGCATATCCTTGTGATGTGGAAAGGCAGTGTTATTATCAATATTAAATAAATACTCCTTTCAGACAGTATAACGACTAGTCTTTGTTTTAGTCCCATGCTTAAAGCAGACCAGCAGATAAGGAAGCCACACATACCATCTGAGGTCTTATGGAATAATGCAGTCAGGTACTGATCCTCAAATCTTCCACTGAATGGAAAGACACAGTATACACTAGACCATGGAAGCAGTGTCAGTATGGCTCAGAAGACCGACATCAACATTACCTTCGAGATCAGATCCTTGGCCTCCTTTACTGTTTTTCTTATAACTTCTGCCATTTGGTCAGTGGGTGCTGAAACAAAACAACAGCCTGAGTCAAGCGTCTAAACTTGTGGGAAGTCAATATTTTTCGACGAACATCAACACAGGTTTCACTTTATGGTGGTTCAGTGTGATAGAGGAAAACCTAAAGGGATTCAAGTCATAGAAGTACCAAACATGGGTATGATGCTGCAAAACAAACGGTGTCCAACGATACATACAGGATATAGTAAGAAGAATATGTGATAATTAACTTGTTCTTCCTTTACACATAATGTGATTGCTATTAATTCCAGCCAAAAACACTGAGCTTGATCGTTCTATGCAAACATTTAAATAGAAAATTATATCCCAGCTTCACTTGAGAACCAACAAGAGATTAAAAAAAAAAGATATTTTCCTGCATCCTACCTCTGCCATTCCTTCGTCCAATCTCATCCTTCTTCATCTTGTATCCCCCACTCGGTGTACATTTCTCTGCCCACTCATCTACTAGCTTCAGGTCAGTGACCTGCTCCTCTGTCAGCCCCTGCATGTTTGGAGGCAACGTGATGCCGAACTTGGCCAACTCCTCCATCTCTGTGCAATACACACATAAAATTCATCAGGATGTATGATTTGGCTGGCATTTCTTAGACCTTGAGCTGACGCTGACAGATCACTGAGTATGATTACACGATGCCATTTAGACTTTGTGTGCTGGCGACTAGGTGCCTGACTCTGAGGGTGCGGGTTCGAATCCCGCATGGGACTCAACCGAAAAAAGTACTAGAATTTGTACTTTACTAAGAAAGTGAAATCCCAAATATGACATATGTTGCATTAGATCACTGAGTAGATCAAATTTATGGATAGGAACTTCTTCAAGTTACTTTTAGGACAATACTCTGTATAGATCCATGTACCAAGTAAAACTTATCTAGCAATCACACTTCACGACAGGCCAAGGATCTATCTTTAATAATATATTATACATAAGAAGTTCTTATCCATAAATTGTTTCTTATTAACAACTGTGTTCAAAATAACAAACATCATGATAAAAATCAACTAAAAGTATCTACCAGTATAAATTAGGACTGTAATTGTAAACATGATATATAAACAGAAAGCAAGCAATGTCATACACGACTGATACAAGAAAACAAACAAACATTAACATCTCTAACTTGAGTTATACATTTGTAGAATAGGTCCTATACAAAGCTGCAATGTCAAGCAATGGTTGGCTCTACTCAAAGTTCATACAGAGGAAGGTTAATTTGTCCTCATAACTTATACTTGACCATATTTCATTAGCTGACCAAAATCAGATGCCCATCACTTCCACCTTACATTACATATTCGCTTAATGAATTCCCAGGTGATGAAGGAACATTTGTGTGCACCAATCTCTGTAGTGCTGATGACTGAGTCAAATAAAAAAGCATGATTTGAAATGAATTTATCAGTGAACATTCAAAGCAGATGGTCACATAACCGTCAGTTTCAAGCCAACGTACATTTCCTTGCTGTTCCCAGAATTTAAACATAAATTATAAAGTCACTAATAAATTTGGTTTGGCAGTGGCTCATTTTGTGAATAATGGACAAACTGGGTGATAAGAATGAAGATTTTTATGGATATCAACTTCTTTATGAGAGAACACAACGTTTCGGAGTTAATGCTTACTCCTTCATCAGGTGATTGAGAAAGGGATACAGAGGTGTATTTATATGTACAGGTAAAACAATAACAAAGTAACAAGTGGAATGAGTTAACGAAAGCTAGTATAAACAAGCACTGATGGGAAGCCGATAGTTAAGATAACAATGATGGAAGCCAATGGTAATGCATTACAGTTGATTGGATATGTTTACATAACATGATTGGGGATAAGGATGGAAGCCAATGAACTGGACCACCTCAGAAAGACATTCACCACACTCAACGGTTACCCTCCCCAGCTCGTCACAGCCACCATCAACAAGACCCTTAAGGACCGAGAACCCCGCCCCAAACCTTCTCCATCACCCATCAGAGTAACCATACCCTACCTTGGCCCCATCAGTCATCAAATATCACGCCTCATCAAGACCAAAGCCAGCATCGATGTCACCTTCTCCAGTGGCAAGACCATCAAGACCTACCTAAAAGCCAACGGTAAAGGACCCAGCTGTGAACACCCTAACCCGAGAGGATGCATCTACCAGATCCCTTGCAACTGTGGCTACCTATACATTGGAGAAACGCTGAGACCAATCAACACCAGAATGAAGGAACATCAGACCTCAGTCAGGAAACTCGACCAGAAATCGGCCATCTCTGAACACATTCTCAAGAACCCTGAACACTCAATTCGATGGGAGGACACTAGGATACTATCTACCAACAACAACAACTGGCGCCAAAGGAAACTGCAAGAGGCCATCGAGATCCGGAGACAGAAACCAGCCATCAACCGCGACCAAGGAGTGTACCTACCAAGTGCCTGGGACTTATTGATAAATTAATCTCATCTACCTGTGTACATTCTATCTATGTAATTCATGTATAGCCTATCTACCCGAGTACATACTTGTGTTTGTACATCACCAACCCTCATGTAAACATGCTCACCCCCTATCGTGTGTTATGTACATCATCCTATCATGCGTAATGTATCACCATTGGCTTCCATCCTTATCCCCAATCATGTTATGTAAACATATCCAATCAACTGTAATGCATTACCATTGGCTTCCATCATTGTTATCTTAACTATCGGCTTCCCATCAGTGCTTGTTTATACTAGCTTTCGTTAACTCATTCCACTTGTTACTTTGTTATTGTTTTACCTGTACATATAAATACACCTCTGTATCCCTTTCTCAATCACCTGATGAAGGAGTAAGCATTAACTCCGAAACGTTGTGTTCTCTCATAAAGAAGTTGATATCCATAAAAATCTTCATTCTTATGTATTTTCACTTCTAAATGACATTCAAAGACTTGAAACTGGGTGATATTGCTAACCTGCACATATTCTCATCACTTTCAGCCTGCCATTGAAGATTGCTGTAAGATCTCTCAGTAGGTCATCAATGAGAATGTTAACGGTGGTTTCGTACAGGAACTGGCTGTCATCACCTTTCTTGATGTGCAGTTTCACCATCTTGGTCTAAGCAGGAGAATAGAAAACGTCTGATTGTATGTAAAATTAAATGTGTAATGGAAATGAGACATTATACACTTAATTGTAAATCCATCATCACATGTTTACACCAACATCTTATTCTTTCAGCACACTGCTGAAAGATTTCACAAGTACTGAGAAAGTGAGAAAGAGAACATTCGGTAAGAGTTCCGCTCGTACCCCCACCCCAACCAAAACCAAAATAACAAACTGGCATGCATACCGCAGCCTTAATATTAACGTTCAATAAACTAGAAAAGACATAAGAAAATCAGTGTTGAAATATTACACCGGGGGTGGTGGGGAGGTGGAAATATTGTATGTAAAAAGAGGGGAACACGGGTGGAACTCTTTCCGAACATTCTTCGGCAGGAAAAAAGGTGATTCTTCATTGCGTTTGTCTTATTATTACTTGGTTATAACTTGTGAAAGACTTGTTTACATGTCAATACGACTAAAGAGTCCTGTTTACATTCACTTATCATGTCACAATCAACGAATCAAACTGGTGATACGTGAGAAATACACCTTTGTTGGTTGTTGTTACCTGTTAGCTGAGATGTCTTGGCTCGATTTGTTCTGCTGTCCTTGTTTCTAGAAGCTGAATAGCTTGATTCAAGTCAAAACGAGCACTATGTATACCGGATATCAATTGAGAGCAGGCACGGACACAATCACCTAGCAACGGTAGTAAATATGTTTTTACATAGCTTGCAGGCCAGCCTTCGTTTCACGATCAAAACGGTTCAATTATCCGTTATTCAAATATTTAATACCGTAGGCTATTATTCAGTAGGAAGGTCGCGGAGTTAATCCGATTACTACTAATGACGCTGGGAGTAAGTCATCAGTGCAGGCAATGGGGTATTTCGAAAAGTTGGATCCGAAAAAGAATAGGAATCTTACCTTGAAAACAAATGTGATAAATTCAAAGTCATGGTGAAGTGAACATTTATTTATTTATTTATTTATCTATTTATTCATTTGTTTGTTTGTTTGTTTGTTTATTTATTTGTTTATTCACTTACCTATCTATCTATCTATCCATAGGAATGATATCCACTTCGTTTCATTCTAATCCATATCATAAGGTCTTAATGGAATTGATATATGAATAAATCTGAATGCAAACAACTCTTCCATTTTACAATATTACTTTCAGAAAAAAAGGATTTGTTGAAATGAACGGCAGGTTCATGCCAATATAATCTCGATAACAGAATGCACATTTAAAATATATGAATGTTATAAAAAGGTGAAATTTCAGCAGAGTGCTGAAAACATCAAAGGTAAAAGTATCCCAAGTTGCAAAAATGTGAAAAATATATCCATGGCAAAATTGTACAAGCTATGTCCAATAGTATCCCATTAGCGTAAGTGAAGAAGCTCAAAAGAGCATATTGATTTGAGAGACTTTGGCAACGTAAAACGCAATGTCATACATACGGACAAGGAAGGTTACAGTAATATTTGTGGTCGTCATTCTGATAAACAGGTTATTTTCAGTATAGATATGAGACATGCGCTGGGAAATATCTTCACTAGTACCGAACGATAACTTACTGGGAGCTCTTACTGCAATCTACAATGGCAGGTTGAAAGTGATGAGAATATGTCAAGGTTAAGCAAGGCCATGCATTTTGTCCATTACTCCGGTATTACAATACTTGATTTGATACTGTTGCCGTATTTTACACGATATTGCTTATTATGGGCGTATATGTAAATATTACAAGTTAATGTTTATATTAACATATATTCTATATGAAAATATTATATCAGTGCGAAATAATGACCAGCGCACAATAAATTGTGATACTTTTTTCTGGACACGGTCCAATAAAATACATAATGTGTATAATATATTTCCATTATGTGAAATATGTATATATTTAACATATTTCTGATATGTAACTTGATATTTCATATGCTTGAAAATTACGTTTGGAAATAAAGACCATTGCTGAGTAACTGTTCTATACGGCAACACGAGCACAAGGTCACTTGTTAATGTCAGGATGAAGCAGCTCAGAGACATGGCCGGTGAACTGGAAGTGAGGGAACATACTGTTCAACGTCTTTCACAGGTTGGAGGCAGGAGTATATAGCACATTACTTTCGCTGCCTGGCATGCATGGGCACAACAAAACTACCATAGAGCCACGACAGTAAGTCCATGTCAAGGTATGGGCGTATGTGCGAGGCGTATTTTTAACTTAACTCAGGGTGACGTTACGATCTGATATAAAGTGATCGTAACTCCCATACCTTAACATAGACATAAGGTAGTCTTTGCGCTAAGGTTGCTTTGTACAACAGCACCCAGGGGCACCTTTCACAAAGCAACCTTTACTAAGGTTAACCGTAACTCCCATTCTTTAACACTGCACTAAGGTTACTTTAGACTTAGGTAACTTTAGTGCAATGTTAAAGAATGGGAGTTAAGGTTAACCGTAGTAAAGGTTGTTTTGTGAAAGGAGCCCCTGGGCGCTCCGGAGTCAAGGAAATTGATAAGCGTTATTTCATGCACTGACTGCACACGTTGGTTCTCCGTGGAAAGAGTCTGTCTGTCCCACGATCTCAAAACCATAGTATTTCCCTTCTGCCGAGCCCTTTCCGCAATGCTAGGTCCTAAATGATGCAAGTCTAGATTTCCTGTGGTTAAGTTTTGAATCGTTCGTTTCACTAGTAAGGGAGCTCCTTTTCAAATAAAAAGGAATAGGTTGTTCCAAACTCAATATTATATGTATTCAGAGATGGCGTAACATATTTCATCAGTTCTGTCACCTTCTGTACTTACGCCTTAGGTCCAAACGTCTGCGACTTTGCCCAGAGGAACACGTGGAAGTAAAACCGCATGTCGCCAGTCTTCATCTCTGCATCGTGAGTGTACTGCCGTTGGCAATCCGAACTTCTGTATTCGACGCCAGATATTCTGATGTGTTTGGTAGGGGAAACAGTCGTCGCAGCATCATACAGAGGCCATAAAATTTACGAATGCGGTGCTGGGATTCGAATCACGGACCTTTTGTTCCGAAGTCGGACGCCTTGTCCTCTTGACCAAAGAGGTTAACCCCGTCAGCAAATTGACAAAGTGAGGATTTACGTCATATGTGGGGTGACTCCGCGTCCTGCAACAGAACACTACTGCTGTTGTAGATGTATTCAGACAAGGCTTGGGAGTAGACAGGACATAAAGAGTACATATTTCACTATGGCTCAGCACAGATAGTTCTCCTCAGCTGATGAAAGCTGTCACCGACCACAATGTCAGTCTCTCAAGAACCTAGAGTAATTCTAAGTTCTTGTCCCTCATAAAACTGAGGGCCTCTTCTCTTACTGTGCAGAAATCTCTCTCATGCTTCTGGCCCATTCTTGCCATGGTCAAAATACAAACGTCAACCATCTGAAACATTGTAATACGTTTTGGTTTTTTAAATATGAATTTAAGTTCATATAGCATTTGATTATGATAATGATGTCGATTTGATTTCAGAAATATTATCCTATACAAACAATAACCAGACATAGTTACATACTTATATACTGACTTGCAAACTTGGTTAGTGCATGCCATTGTATCCCAATTGTGTAGCTCACACTTGATTGTCTGATAGAGACTCGATTATTTACAGAGCGCCGCCATGTAGCTGCATATTGCTGACTACGGAGTAAAACTATACTACTTTCGCTCACACGCTCACTCGCTCACTCGCTTAATAATTGAACACGGATCTGTTTCGTTCCGCATATTAATTCCTTCCACATTTTAACGACCAAGATGGCGACCAAAAGCAGTCAAAGGCGCTATTCTTAAACTTGATAAGTGAGATGTCTCTTTAAACCGCAACATGGCAGCAGCTACAAGAGGATCTACGACGATCAGAGGCTTTGTTGTAGCTCTTCCCCAAGAAAACAATGATGACAGCGACACGGATGAAGCAAAGACTGACGATGAATCTGACTGGCTCGATTTTGGGGAAATGTCAGCTATGGCAGATGGTGCATCATACATAAAGTTTTCAGCAGCGAAAAAGAGAAGAGGTCAGGTTCTCTTATATATGTGTTCTTCCGACTTCCTCTAATAAACAGAAATTGTGAATTGTCATGTTTGATTTGATCAATTAGAAGACACAAGAACTGGTATATTGATCCACAATTTTTAAGACTGTCGCACCATATTTCAATGGGAAAAAACCATTGCATTTTAGACTGATTAGAACTTCTGATTCTTGATCTCTTGTCCAATGTGCAGATGAACAACATGTCAGCAAGCAGACAAGGAAGTAATATCTGTCTTGACGCCTCACCAGTCTAGATATGTCAGTTCTACAGTTTTGCAGTTATTAATTTAAGTCCCTTAATGGGAAACTCAGATCTTTTTGTCTAAGGGCAAACATCTTGTCCACGTGAACACACCATGAACCCTATTAGCAAACTAACAAGGTATAGATGTCAGCAATAGGATGCATTGGCCAGTCCAAGGGGCGGTGTAGGGATGTGTGTGTGTGTCACAGTATTGGTTTGACACCCCCTTTTAAAAATGACTTAGAACTACATTATATTTTTTTTATCCCCCCGGCATGTAATGCGGGGGGATATAGTCGACGCCTCGTCTGTCCATCCATTCGTCCGTAATCATTTTGTTTCTGGATCATAACTCAAAAAACGTTTAATATTTTTAGACCAAACCTGATAGATCTAGTAATCTCAGCTTATGGTTGTGGCTTTTGCTGTTTGCTGTTTGCTGGGGTTTTTTTTCCATGGAACATTTTGGTGTTAGTCTTATGATGGGGTGGGCTTCATTTCCGGAGCACAACTCAAAAACCGTTCAACATTTTTTAGCAAAACTTGGTAGATATGTCAGTCAGAACCTAAAGTGGTGCCTTTTGCTATGTACAGGTTTTTGTGATTTATTATTTTTCTCGGTTTCCAAGGAAACGTCTCGGACATAGTCTCAAAAGTGAGAATTGTATTTATTTTCTGAACCAGAACTCAAAAACCGTTCAATATTTTTCTGCAGAACTTGGTAGATATATCAGTCAGAAGCTGAAGTGGTGCCTTTTTCTGTGTAGAGGTTTTTGTGATTTCTTATTTTCTTGGTTTCCATAGAAATGTTTTGGACTTAGTCTCAAAATGGAGGAATGCGCTTCGTTTCTGGAGCACAACTCAAAAACCATTCAATATTTTTCTTCAGAACTTGGTAGATATATCAATCTGAACCTATAGTGGTGCTTTTTGGTAGTTACAGCTTTTTGGGATTTACTATTTTCTCGATTTCCATGGAAATGTTTCAGACATAGTCTCAAAAGTGAGAGGTGTGTTTCGTTTCCGGACCAGAACTCCATAACCGTTCAATATTTTTCTGCAAAGCTTGGTAGATATATCAGTCAGAAGCTGAAGTTGTGCCTTTTGCTATTTCCAGGTTTTAGTGATTTATTATTTTCTCAGTTTCAATGGAAACATTTTTGACTTACTCCCATAAGTGAGAGTTGTGTTTCATTTCCGGAGCAGAACTCAAAAACTTCTTAATATCTGTCAGTAAAACTTGGCAGATATGTGTGGCAGACCCCAAAGTGGTGCCATTTGGTTTTTAAAGGATTTTGTGATTTCTTATTGTCTTGGTTTCCATGGAAACATTTTGGACTTAGTCTCAAAAGTGAGGGATGGGCTTCGTTCCCAGAGCACAAGGTGAAAACCATTTCATATCTTTCAACAGATCTTGGCAGATATATGAGACAGATCTTGAAATTGTGACTTTGCTCATTACAGATATATGCCATTTATAATTTTCATGAATTCTATGGAAACAATTCAAACTTAGTCTAAGAAAACAATGAGTAACTGTCAGATGATTTGTCCTTTCAAACATGTGGGGGCCGGGGGTATATGTCATCTTCTGATGACTCTTGTTTTATTTTTCGGAGCCAAGAGGGAGTTCAGTGGGTTCGAATCAGCTCAGCAACAACAACAACAGCAACCCCATTAAAATTCCAAAATTCCTGGATCCGTCCATGGATGACTTTTACGCCCTGCTACACAAGTCTTGAACTGCACTTGTCTAATAAGTACACAGATTCTGTAAATTAACCAAAACTTTACTCATGATTACAGACACCCTGATTGTTTTCAACAACATCCCCACAAAAAGTAACCAACCAGCAACTGATAGGAGTGTTACATACATATATGTCTTTTTTATCTGAAAATTTTAATATTTGCCTCACATTCCCAGATTCAAGATAATTCCTTGTTTAGGGAATTGTCACTATGCTTGGACAGATTCCTATTTTGCCATTCCCTATTTATGAGGCAGTGGAGTCAGTGAGTAGCAGTAAGCAATTAAGGTATAATCAGTTTCTGTCTACATTATGTTCATTATGCTTGAAACATAATGAAACATTTATTCCCCAAAGTGAAACAGAATTTGTAACTGTATTATGAGAACATAATCTAATGAATACATTTTTATCTATTTTATAGTGACCATCAAGACTGTTACCCAACCCAAAAGAGAATATTTCTGTCAAGGCCAGTTTCAACTGATTGACCCATGGTGGTTGATAACTGCACAGGCCAAGTACAGACAGCGGTGCCATTTCATTAATGGACATCCTGAATATGAATTACGTGAAGACAATGCTGTCTCATCTCACAAACTGGTTGTCCAGTTCCTTACATCAGTAGGACGCACAGATAACAACAAGTCAGATCCTAAGGTTGATGATTTGATAAAGTACTTTGAGTGAGTAACTTTCTGAATTCTTTCCAAGCTTTGATATTCAGAGAATTATATTTTTGAGGGAGATATTTATTTGTCATCAGGAATGTCATAAAATATAGCTTTGACACAGCTTCTAGAGCCTTGATGTTCTGTTGTTAATTTGCTTAGTATAGCTACTAATGCAAGGATTGGGAAAGAGAACTTTGACAATTGGCCATTTTCAGGATTATTAGCCATTTTCTGAATTTAGAATGGGTCACTGCCCTTGTATAAAAAGAGAACTTCAAAAGTTTAATGGGCCATTTTGTATTCTAATGTTCTAATATGTCTGTGTTTGGAAAGAGAAGACAATGACAGATATCATGAAGAGCATCCCAAGTCATGGGTGAACAATCACATTCGATCAACCTAGTCACAAATGGCTGTCTCTTACTTACTTGCATTGGTTGCTTTGAACCTGATTATGCTAACCCCAAATCCTCACGGAGGCTATCAGTCTTACAGCATCAGTCAGAATCAGGCTTTTTATTTTTTCAGCTTGAAAGTATTTATGAATTCCAAGAAGAATATTTGATTTGTTCATATCTCCAGAGTGGAAGTTCTATGTGTCGGTTGTCATTATGGTACTTCATCCTAACATCATGCATCCTGCTCCTGGACATGTACGCCAGTAGGTTATTTTAACATCTCAGCAATATAAATATGTTATTTTCACTATTGGCCATAATCAATGACAGAGATTAATTTGTATTTTGCAGAGCTAATGGTATTGATAAGAGGTTGCAGTTTAAGGATCTGGAAGAGGAGATTGATAAGTATTTACGGACGCTTGGAGAGGCAGATCTTGAATATGTCAAGAAGAGTCTGAACTCAACTATATGGAAAACAGGTAATGAACATAAGCCTCCTTCCAGTAGGAAAGGCTCCAAGATTAGTATTAGAAATGTCTGGGGGAAAATCTCAATGTAAAACACAAGACAGATTGTGTCTCTTGTAAGAGACCCCTGAAGGTCCCAGAGTAGAATGGGCGTTCAGCAACCCATGCTTGCCATAAAAGGCGACTATGCTTATTATAAGAGGCAACTAACAGGATCGGGAGGTCAGGCTTGCTGACTTGGTTGGGACATGTCATCGGTTCCCAGTTGCGCAGATCGATGCTCATGTTGTTGATCACTGGATTGTCTGGTCCAGACGGGATTATTTACAGACTGCCGCCATATAGCTGGAATATTGCTGAGTGCGGCGTAAAACTAAACTCACTCACTCACTCAAACTCTTGTAAGATGTTTTTTAATCTGAATTTGTAAATGAAAGACAATGAATACTACATTAAATTGTCACAGGAGTTTTGGGAATTGACATTCAACTTAAAGCATGAAAGTCAAGAAGTCAATTTCAGTTCCACAAAGCAACCCTAGCACTACAGTTGTCATATGTCTGTGTCAGAGTATGAGCTAATGTGATTCTCTTCCCACTGTAGCTGTCATGTCTGTGTCAGAGTATGAACTTATGTGATTCTCTTCCCACTACAGCTGTCATATGTCTGTGTCAGAGTATGAGCTTATGTGATTCTCTTCCCACTACAGCTGTCATATGTGTGTGTCAGAGTATGAGCTTATGTGATTCTCTTCCCACTGTAGCTGTCATATGTGTGTGTCAGAGTATGAGCTTATGTGATTCTCTTCCCACTATAGCTGTCATATGTGTGTGTCAGAGTATGAGCTTATGTGATTCTCTTCCCACTACAGTTGTCATGTCTGTGTCAGAGTATGAGCTTATGTGATTCTCTTCCCACTACAGCTGTCTTATGTGTGTGTCAGAGTATGAGCTTATGTGATTCTCTTCCCACTACAGCTGTCATATGTCTGTGTCAGAGTATGAGCTTATGTGATTCTCTTCCCACTACAGCTGTCTTATGTGTGTGTCAGAGTATGAGCTTATGTGATTCTCTTCCCACTATAGCTGTCATATGTCTGTGTCAGAGTATGAGCTTATGTGATTCTCTTCCCACTACAGCTGTCATATGTCTGTGTCAGAGTATGAGCTTATGTGATTCTCTTCCCACTACAGCTGTCATATGTCTGTGTCAGAGTATGAGCTTATGTGATTCTCTTCCCACTACAGCTGTCATATGTCTGTGTCAGAGTATGAGCTTGTGTGATTCTCTTCCCACTACAGCTGTCATATGTCTGTGTCAGAGTATGAGCTTATGTGATTCTCTTCCCACTACAGCTGTCATATGTGTGTGTCAGAGTATGAGCTTATGTGATTCACTTCCCACTACAGCTGTCATATGTGTGTGTCAGAGTATGAGCTTATGTGATTCTCTTCCCACTACAGTTGTCATGTCTATGTCAGAATATGAGCTTATGTGATTCTCTTTCCACTACAGTTGTCATATGTCTGTGTCAGAGTATGAGCTTATGTGATTCGGGGGAGAGGATCTCCCTCTGGATCTGCCACTGTCATGAGGCACTGTTGTTTGCAATGTATTTCTGTTTCAAAGGCATGGGGAGATTTGTCCAGTTTGCGACTCACTTTCCAAAGCTGTTCAAGGTGGCTTCCCAGCTGCTGCCCTGCCACTTTCTGAAGCTGGCAGAAAAGGCTTATGACATCAGTGAGACAAACCTGCAGGCACTGGAGGAAGCAACAGACACCAAGCTGTGGGTTTTTGGCTTTAAACAGGTAATAGTAATGGTCTGCTGTATGGTGCTCATATAAAGGCACATTGCACTCACGGCCCTACATACATTACTATCACAGGCCTTAGGACAGTCATACTTTCCATTAAACGTTCAACTCCCTAAAGATTATAAAGCCATGCTGCCTGTTAGGTGAAGTGAAGTGGCTGAACTGTGTGGATCTAAGTATCATGTCCAAGGATTTGCCCTCCTCGGGACCCAAACCTAGATGCCTCCACCAAGCATTGAACCCATGCCTTCAGCATGATAGGCCGTGGCCTTACTAATGCATTATTGCGCTTCAGCTATCCATCCCTGATCAGTGGCTTTGGGATCACTGGCAGCCGAGAACCTTTGAATTCGCTATCCACAAAGATGGATCTTTACATCATTATTATTTTATTTTTGTGTTACAAATAGGGCTTAGTTTTGACTGAGGTTTCAATATGGACTGTGTTTTACTAGAAATGGAGTTCAGACTTAAGGCTACTGTCACTCGTCTGGATGTAGATTTTCGAAGCTCTCTTAGTGTTAAGATGGTTGTAAGTGTCATACGTTAACATTAACTTACGACTGTTTTAGCTCTAAGAGAGCTTAAAAAAAATGCAGGCGTATTATTGTACACTGTGGTTTATGATTTGAATTATTCTTTCTTGAGATATACAACATTGTTTCTTAAGACACCCATCTCCACATGGATAGACGATTGTAATTTCTGAGCCTCTTCTCCCTGCTGTAACATGACTACAATATTGCTTATTGTGTTAAATATAAATTCTCATCAGTCCGTTAAAGGCATGCTTCTTTGCATAAAACTATGTGATGCTAAGAGTGAGTGTGTATGATGTTAGGCCATTTTGAACAATACTTAAGCAATATCACGGCTGGAGACACCAGAAATAGGCTTCACACATTGTACTCATTGTACCTAAGTCTTCGGTACAATAAGTGAATGTCTTCACCACTAGGCTACCCCACCACCACAGAATACTTCAGTGATGGTACAGTGGAAACTGATCAGCTTTCTCCCTTGCCCACAGATCATGTACAAGGAGTTTGGGGTGATGGGCATTGAGGCACATCTGCGGTCCTGGATTAACACCGGTCTGATCAACCACATACCACCTGTACAGAAAGATGCTCTTTACATGTACAACGCTCTCAAACTGCATGCCAAGAAGAGAGGACACACATATGTGAATGAAAATGAACTGAGGTATCGTTCAGCCCAGTTCTTTGAAAAACATGTCGTGCACAACTGGGAACAAGCTCTCGCCTTCCTGAATGAAAATGCTGTAACAATATGTGAAATCGAGGTTGATCATGTCAAGATATTCCTCAAGCATCTCTGGTACGCAGAGAGGGACACTGCAAGGGCTTTTGCAGCTGTTCTGGAGAATGGAAGTAGTCGTCCCCTGGAAATGGATGTAGACCTTTCAAGGTTGGTGCTGTCTGATCTGGGGACATGATGCTTATTTATATATTTGGGAATGTGAATTAATTATTTTTTTTAGGCGGGTGTTTTTTAGATAAGTTTTAATCATTCCATTTAATCCTTAGACAGTTGTATTATAACGCCATTATGTTCCATTACAATAATACAGTTGTTATTAATGCTATTAAACACTCCTTCGGTCAGAGTAATACTTGCATCAACTCCATCTTTCTGTTCATCTGTCTGTGCATCCACCATCCATTCAAATTCATCTTTACTGGGTCAAAACTTATAAAACATTCAATGTTTCTCCTCCACAATTGGTACATGTAGTTGACATATTTGTAAAGAGTATTTTACCTTTGCAGGGCATATTGATGGCTTTGTCTTCTTCTTGTGGTAATTTTATCTGTTTTCAGTGATGACTTTGACAGCACTAGGACGGACGCAGATCAGTGGACAGCCATCCACCTGATGGTCAACTCTCCGATCGCTGTCCTGTCTGGAAAAGGAGGGTGTGGCAAGACATCCGTTGTCACCAAGCTTCTCAGTCATGCCTGTGTCCGAAGTGGAAATGCTTCAGAGTAATGCATCATTCAGTTACCTTAAGATCTTCCTGTGGTCTGAACGTTTCATTACAATCTTTTTATCAACTTACTGGCCTGTTAGGTAGCCTTGAACATATTTTCATATTTGGCTGTGAGGTAGCCTTGAACGTATTTTCATATTTGGCTGTGAGGTAGCCTTGAATGTATTTTCAAGGTCACCACAACTCTTTGAACACTCTTCAAACAAACTCTTGTTAACACAATATCTCATGAACTGTAGTACCCAATGTCATCAAATTTTTTGCAACCTACATTGGGGGAATGGGCAGACACCAGATGATTTTGTTGACCTTGATCTTACTTTCAAGGTCACTATGACTCTTTGAGCACTTTTCAAACTCTTGTTTACACGATATCTCATGAACCTTTGTCCCCATTGCCGTCCCCATATTTTCAAGGTCGCCTTGACTTTTTGACCACTCTTCAAACTCTCGTTAATATGATATCTCATGAGCTGTGGTACCTATAGTCTTCAAATTTAGTGACAGCCAACACTGGGGATTTATGCAGACACCAGTTGATTTTGTTCACCTTGGCCTTATTTTCAATGTCACCACAACTGACACACTTTTCAAACTCTTGTGAATGTGCTGTCTCATGAACTGTTGTACTTCAAATTTGGTGACAGCCTATATTGGGGGATTACACCCAATGTGAATTTTAGGTAAACTGACACCAGTTTATTTTGAAGGCCTTGACCTTATCTTCCAGGTCCCCATGACTCTTTGACTGCTTTTCGAAACTCTTGTTAATGCCATATTTCATTAAAGGTTGTACCCAGTGTCTTCAAACTTGGTGACAGCCTACATTTCAGAATTAGGCAGACGTCAGTAGATTTGGGTGACCTTGAGCTTATTTTCAAGGTACCCTGACTCTTTGACCACTTCAAACTCTTTCAATGTGATATCTCATGAACAGTTGTACCCAATGTCATAGACTTTGGTGACAGCCTACATTGTGGAATTAGGTAACAACAATCACTTTGAGTGGCCTTGATTTTATTTTCAATGTGACCATGACACTTTTCGAACTTATGCAGGGATTGGGATAAAGAACTTTGACAATGGGCCATTTTCAGGGTTATTGACCAATGTCTAAATTTAGAATGGGCCCTTATGTCAGTAGTAAACTTCAAAATTTTGATAGGGCATTTTTTATTCTAATGTGCAAAATGGCACTAGTCATTTCACGCCTCTTGTGTGTGAGCAAAACATAAAAAGTAGTGAATATGTTATAAATATTTCTGTCTTCTTTTGCAGCAGGGGACATTGCCATATTGGTTGCAAAAGACTTGTTTTTTTTTTGTTTTAGTTTTTTGTCTATGTGAAAGTAGACCATAACAATATGTTCTTTTTGTATCTTCTCCTTGATTTTGGCAATGTTGACCAATGAAATCTGAAACAATCTGTTTCTATTATAAGCATACATACCCTATTAAAATACTGAATATTGCTTGTGATGAATTACTGACTTTTATTCCACGAAACCAGACTTGATGAAAACAGTGAGGATGAAGACGAGGACACCTGCAGGACACCATCGAAACAGGACAGGTCTGGGACCGGGGATGCAACATTCAACGTGACACAGGCAGAAAGTGAAGCCATGACTGAAGATGGCAACCAAGAGGAGACGGAAACACCCTTGTCGAAGACTAGGCTTGGACAGAAGGTCCTGTTGACCGCTCCAACAGGAAAAGCAGCAAACTTGCTGGGTAGGAAGGCTCGGTTGAAATCTTGCACCCTTCACAGTGTCATTATGAGTTATAAGATGTTTTGTATGAGGGCTACAGATGAAAAAGGTGGAAGATGGACTCATGCCGACAAAGAGGTTCTAGTAGTGGATGAGTGTAGTCTAGTGTCAGTTGGGACTTTCGCCACAGTGTTAAACATCCTGCTGAAAAAGTGCTCCTTAAAGAAGATCATTCTGCTTGGTGATGTTCGACAGTTGCCATCAATTGAACCTGGTAACTTCCTGGGTGACATATTCACAGTGTTGGCGCCGCTTGGGTTTGGTCTTGAGCTGCAAACAAACCATCGAGCTGAGTCAGAGCTCATTGTGCAGAACGCTACCAGGATAGCTGCTCAGATGAACCCAACGTTTGACTCCTTGAGAAAATTTTGTCTGTTGCAACCCGAGGAACAGGATCAACAAAGTAGGTGATTTGTGACTATCTGCATGACAAGAATCTCTTGTTACAACTTTAAGCTTTTAGATAATTTTCACAAATTTAGTATTTTGGCAGGATGGATAAATTATCAGGAATGCCGAACAAATCTTTATTTTCCAGTATTTGCTGATAACATTTTACCATATCTAATACAGAACAATGTCCTTACACAAGACAAGTCATATACGGAAGTTTCAAATTACATCTCTCTGTAAGTGCTCTTTTTTAGGAAAGGCGAAAAAAAAGTTATTTCACTGGGAGGTGGGGATGTTGCAAGGCCGTCGCTAATTTAAACCTGCCATTTCATTACTGTTGTATTTCTACATTGTTGCAAGAACAGGAAAAATGTGACAAGTATGGCTACAGGGAGTGACCTTTTCCTCCCTCCTAAATAAAATCAGGGTTTTAACTCTGTGGAGAAAAAGGATTAAACTCAATTTACTCACTCTGGCCGTTGATGTATAAATAGATCAGTGGGTGAGTCGTTAGCACTGGTAAACCTAGTTCAACTGCCTTTTCATAAACTCATTCCATTGTGCCAAAGTGTAATTTGACACAGCCTTGCTCCTTGCCATTTAAAAAAAATCTGGATGCAAATTTCAGCATCGAATCATTACATTTGGCATTATTTCACATTGTGACACTAAATGACAGCTCTACCCTCCAGTTTCTTGTGCAACCTATTTGCACCTCCCCATGCAGAAGAGTGACATCTCAAAACCTCTGTATTAGAAAAGCCTTGAATTTGGTGTGATTTACTATTACTTGGTGAACATCACATAAGGATTTAGTATTCTGGTGACCAGAACCCTCTCATGACGTACTAGTGACTATAGATCCTGAAGGTGGTAAGTGGCCTTCAAAAGACAACACATTTTGTCAATCTTGAGTTTGAGAGTGTGAACATTCCAACAACTTGCCACCGACCGCAATTTCAGTGTTGCCAAACTGTTATCGGGAAATATAATTGGTCTCTATTCTCCCCAAATTTTCCATCAAATTTTGGGTGTTGTCAAACTAGAGTTTGACGTGTGAAGTGTTGTCAGACTTGTGTTGTTCAGAAACAACCAATTGCAGTCAATAAAAATGTCACAATAGTAATAGAAACATGGCGTTAAAATGACATGAAAGTTTAACAGCATGTGCTTGACATGTGAAAACATGAGTTTGACAACTCATTTGAAAATTTTAGTGTGTATTGTCAAATTTTAGTTTGATGTGTGAAGTCCACTTTAGTGTGTCTGCCTTAGGGCTCTGTCTCATTGCTGCAATGTCCACATTGTTGCCTAGGTCGGGATACCATTGTACGGCGACTGTTGACCAGAAGTGAAGACCTGCAGAACCCCGTCACCTCCCAGTTTGTGGCCTTCACCAGGTATTCCCTCACTCACTCACTCACTCACTCACTCACTCACTCACTCACTCACTCACTCACTCACTCACTCACTCACTCACTCACTCACTCACTCACTCACTGCATGGCTCTCCATCTCTTCTAGGGGAAAGCAAACTGAAAATACAAACATCATGCTGAACAACTTCTGTTATTTCATGACTGCGACATTTCAATACAGATTCTTGTACCGTTGCAACATGAAGTTGACAGTCTGTATATGTGCTGAATGTAACAAAGAAAACAATATACACTGGAAACCGCCTAAGTAAAAACCGGTTAACTCAACATATTGTATAAGTAAACACTATTCTTTGGTCCTGGCAAATTTCTTCATTAATCATCACTATTTGAGTCCTGTTAACTAAAATTGGATAAGTAAACAATACTGTTTAAGTAAACGTTTTTACAAGGTCCCTGGAAGTAAATTACTGTCCAAACAAGACCTCATAACTAAATTAGCAATCACCTCATAATTAGCAATCTCCAGGTAAATAAACATCCCACTTACAGCTTGCTCTGGCGTAAGCGGTTTACAATACACTGACAACTGGAGGCCAGCCCTGATGAGTTGACATTGTTATATGTAGCTTGGGAGTATCAGTGAGTAGACGGGTGCAATAAAACATGTTATATTACTTACAAATCTTGTCTGTTACTCTGTCATTTGCAGATATTGATAAGTTTGGATAAGTAAAAAATCTGATAAGTAAACAATTTTGACGAGTCCCTTGAAAGTTTACTTATCAGGTTTCCACTGTACTTAACATAATTGGTTAGGCAGTAAGCTGAAAAAGCCTAAGGGTTCTTAAATGCCACTCAAAGAAACTCTAAAACCCTGCTATAGCCCTCCATGAAGTGTCCCAAGGTCATATATATTGGAAACATCTATATAGGAAACATCTTTACAATCTGAAACTCTGTGACAAAATCCAACTGTGTTGTGTAATTTCAAAGTTTAGCTATTCTGTATACTTGACCTTGATGTTCTGCTTGACACAGACGTGATTGTGAGGCAGTGAATGAACTGTGCTGCAACCACTACAACAAACACCCACTGAGAACGCACAAGGGAAAACTGAACTTTGAAAAAGGCGATAAAGTGTGTATGACGAAAAATGGAACAGTGAGTCACCACTTTAAGTTAGTGAAAAAGGAGCAAAAGACGGAAAAAGAGACTGCTGACAGTGGATGTGCTGCAAGTCCTGGATCAAGTAACATCAAGAGAGGACAAAAGACGTCTGTGAAACGGAACCTCAGCATGCAGCTTGATAAGATCACTGCAAGTCAAGATGGCCACCATGATGGATGCAGTGACAGAAAGATGGAGAGACTGAATGAAAATGAGAATTGTGTTAATATTAAAGTGGATTCTAGATACACTGCTATAAAAAGTCGAGAAAACAATCATGCCAGAACCCATGTTGAGGACCTTGCTGAAGGAGACAGCTGGAAAAGTAGCCAACACGAGACGTCTGCTGAGTCTCAGACGTATGTGGAAGCACTGGATGATCTCATCAATGCAGCAGGCAAGGGGAACAGCCTTTTGGAAGACTCTGCATTTCTCAGTGATGATGATCTCAACACTCAGAGTGGGAGGTCAAGTATGCTAAGGACAGATGTGAGTGGTTTCCTGGAAATTTTTCATGGAAATACAAGAAAAAGTGGAAATGTGACTGCCAAGAAGTCTGTCACAAATTATGACATTAAGGACATCATAAGATCTGACAGTAGTGTTGAGCTACTACAGCAAGCTCCACAAGGACCAGACAACACTGTCCCAACCCAACAATCAGGGGGAGATAACTCATTCAATGTCCTGTCTCAGGAGGATACAGCGGCTGATTTTGAAGAACAAGAGATAGATGGCAGCACTCCAGACCATTCGATCTGTAGGAGAAATGTAAAACTCTGCAATGGCGAAATCTTCTACATTGAGAAGGTAAGGGATCACAAAGCAAAAAATGACATGTATTTCTCCCAGTCCTGGAAATGAATCATTTCAGCTCAAGAGACTGTTTGTTGTTAAAAGCTGCTCTCAGCAATATTCCAGCTTTATGTTGGCAGTCTGTAAATAATCCTTACCCAGCAATCCAATGACAATGACAATCCAATCAACATCTTGAGCATGAATATATGTAATTCATATACAGTGACATGTGCCAACCTAGTTATCAGGCCTGATCACCAGGTCCAATAAGCATCCTCTTATGATAACCATGAGAATTGGTGAATATTAAATTTTATCATCTTCAACTTACAAGAGGTTGTTGTTATGAGAATTACAGCATGTCTTCTCTTCAGGGATGGAATTTACCTGAAAAGCAAACAAGTCTACTGGGTTTGTGTAGGGTTTTTATCCCCTAGGCATGTAATTGGCATGTGGCATCTTGTTGTTAGTCTCATGGTGGGGGTGGGCTTCATTTCCGGAGCAGAACTCAAAAAACGTTCAATATTTTTCTGCTAAACTTCGTAGATATGTGTGGCAGACCCCAAAGTGGTACCTTTTGCTATTTACAGGTTTTTGTGATTTATCATTTTCTCGGTTTCCATGAGAAACGTTTCAGACTTAGTCTCAAAATGGAGGAATGGGCTTCGTTTCCGGAGCAGAACTCAGATGACTCTTGTTTAGTGTTTTTTTCCCCAGCTGAAGTGTAGTTAGAGAAATTCACACGTGTAAAAAAAAAAGAATTAAAAGATTTTTTATTTCATTAACCTTAGACTTCTACTAGCTTCAGGCCCAATGATCAGTACTGATTTCCTTGACTGAAATACCCTTTGAAATAATTTGACTTCGGTTGCACATTCATTCCAGGAGCTTACAATTATTGACAACCGTAACAAGGCAAATCGCTACATATTCCTTTGTGACAGAGACGAGGAACACCCACGTCATGTATGTGCTAACTACAAACAGCTAAAGAAGATCTGTAAGATGAAGCATGCATGGGTCAGGACTATACACACATTCCAGGTAATTATTTTGTCACACTGACACTTTCCAGATAATTATTTTGTCACACTCACCTTCATTGCAGGTAATTATTTTGTCACACTGACACATTTTACAGGAAATTGTCTCATCACACTTAAACACACTCAAGGTAATCGTCTTGTGACAGTGACACACTTTCTATGTAATTAGCTTACTTCACTTCAAAGTCTGATGACACTGTCATTTATTCTAGGTTGTAGTTGCTCTTCATAACGGGTCGGTGGAGTAACCTTTCAGTTAAAGCCTTGGAAGACCCAGGTTCAATTCCCACTGGTCGTGAGGGTACCTCAACCCATAGTCCCCAAGGGACCAGTGAACTGCGTATTTATCTTACTTAACACCTCAATGTTAATTTTAAACTCTTCGAAGCATGAGTATCAGATCGTACACATCTGCCAACTTGTGTGGATCAAATGATTCGAATCTTGCATTCTGTTTTTTCCTGTAGGTATTGTCTTAGCAAAGTCAGTGCGATGTAAGTCTCTTAATATTCACAGGGACTACATTTGAACGTTTTCTCAAAGTTTATTTATTGGAATACGAGGCATATTATTTCGTAGCCATCACTAGATATGGCGGACGACACACAAAAAAACAGATTGAGAGTTATCTCCCTTCCAACGATTTGCATTCGTAAAGCGTTGGTAAGTTTCATGCATCACATGTGATGCAATGTTATTCGAGATAACTACCACAAATTACTGAATGAGTTGCTATTGGCAGCAGGGTGTATTGCAACACACCTCACCTGCACACATTGTGCATTGAAAATAATAGAAGAGGGCTCAGTCAATCAGACGGCGACATTTATGTGTGAGGTAAGATAATATATGATGTCCATGGTGTGCAGTATTTGCTGTAGGCATAAATATTTAGGAGTCATCATGACACTCTGGTATCAAGTGAAGGAGTTATGGACATGTTTGGGGGAGTCAAATAAGCAGATTTTTCTGCATCCATGCCTCAGATTCACAAGACATCATGTCACCTGGTGTCATGAGAGGTGTCACGGACATGTTTTAGGGAGTCAGATATGCAGGTTTTCTGCGTCACGGCAAAGTCTTGGTGTGTCCCGCTGTGTTGTAGTGATGTTGCTAAAAGTGGCATAAAACCTCACTCAGTCATTGCAAAGGCCAGTGTTATATACTACCCATCAAGAGTTTGGACTTGTTGGTGTAATTGTACCTTCAGGCAACAGTTCTAAACTAAATTTTGCAAAATAATCCATTTTGTTTAAAGGTACTGTTTACACATAAACTGAGGTATGATAAAGGAAATCTGCTAAGTTGAAATGATTATTGCCCTGAGTTCACATGCACAATATTTTATCAATTTGATGCATGATACTCAGGCAGGTCACCTGCATAATGTTTGCATTTGGTTTCCCCAAATTAGTGGAGGAATTCATTTTCAGTGTAACCATATGTATATGCATAACATATAGTAAGTGTTTTAGGTGACTCTAAACTTTTAATGGGTAATAAGTTATCTTCAAATGTTAGATAGCTTTGCTTTTTACCACCACTCACTGGATTTTCTTCATTAAAGGTCACATGCAGCTAAAAATCAAACATAATTAAAACATAGGCATGATATGTAAAATGCATTCCTGATGAAGAAAAAACAAATAAACAAAACTAAAAGTGTATAATTTCAAATCAAAAGTGCACTATTTTGTACTTTGGTTTACCTTCCTCGAAACGAAGCAGCCGCGATACCGAACCCAGTCAGTGCAAGTGGGTGTGCACTCAAGTGTAATGCAGCTTTTTCTTTGGCCACTGGTTCATTTGCCGATACGCTTAGCCAGCTCTTTGTTTATGGGGTAAAAGCCCAATAGGTGTTAATTGCATGTGGTCAGAGATTGAAGTTGTGCATTCCATATTGTCAATAGCAGACAGACAGGCAGGCAGACATATAAGGATCAATCAATCATTCGCGGGCTTTTTTTCATCATGGTTTTTTTTTCAACTTTACAGGTTGAATTGGCATTTTTGATGATTTGTTTCGGTAGGTGCATACCAAAAGCTATCAGAATCGGCAAAGTTGTGTTTGATGTTGATGTCGCTTAATTTTCATGGTCACAGCAACACTTTGAAGACTTCAGAATGTTAACCCCCCCATGTTAAGCTTGTCAGCGAGATGTCTCAAGAGCAGTTCAGTGGACACTGACTCACTGACTTATTGATTCACTCTCACTCACTCACTCACTCACTCACTCACTCACTCACTCAATCGTATTTAATTTGTCATGATACAAGGGAAATACTTATCAAAGACTGACTATATATTTTACTACTGTAGCAGGGAGAAAGCCATTATGGTTCAAGGAATGTTGGTGTTAATGATTGTGTTTTCCAGGGTTCTGAATCTCAGTCAGTGGTGTACATCATGAGCCCAAATAATTTCTATGAGAACTGGCAACATGTGTACACAGCCATCACGAGAGGACGTCATTCTGTGTTCGTGGTGGGGAGCCATGCGACTTTGAGCACCATCATCGCACGTAAAGTGTTCCCCAGGAAGACCACTCTACAGATGAAGTTGAAGGACCACCTCCGACCTCAGGAGGAAATAGTCCAGGTACATCATTGACTGTTCAGTCTTATTTAGGTAGGGTGTTTACTGTAAGTCACTCATTTCCAGTGTTTACAGGTAGTTGGTACATGAAGCTCACCTGATCTATGTTTACATATAGTCAATTTCCATGGTGTTACCAGGAAGGTAATTTTACCAGTGTTTCTAGGAATGTTATTTACAGTGTTGGAATGAAGTCACTTGCAGTGTGTACCGAGAAGGACATTGACCTGACAGTCTTTACAAGCAGGTCATTAACAAGAAAGTATTTAACAGTGTTCATGTGGCACCACCTTTCAGAAAAATAATATATGCAATCTGTTGCAGACTGACTTGTGTGCATAGTGTAACCTTGTGCGTGTAATTCATCATAGACTGATGTGTGCAGTCCGTTACGTTTAACTGCAGACAAAGAGGAACATTTTCTGTGGATAGACTACTTCTTGAGTGCAATAGATGCTGTAAAGAAGTTGTGTATCTTTACAACTGTTCCTTTTCATCACACCAGCTTCTAAATGCCACTTCTTCCGTTTCAATGTCAAATATGTTCTCCTCACGATATGGCTGAAATTTTACCGATGTGACGTTAAATATTAACTCACTCACTCTATATGACACTTAGAGAAGCCACTGAAGATTGGCTTTGGATTAACTTGTAGTATGAGCATTTAATCATGGATTGATTGGTTTGTTTTGTTTGAGATCTTATTTATTTTTTTTTAATAAATTTTCGTGATTATTTCTTTCAGTCATGTGTTAAGCAGGTCGCAGACAGTCTGAAAGGCAGTCAGCCAGTCACAGCCAAGGGAGACAATTAACAAAGTCTGTCAGATGGGGAGAAGCCCCTGTTTGATAGTGATGACAGCTGGATGGTGAATGAATCGTTTGGCCTCTGTCTTGACCAGTCAGATATAGCTGATAGTGCTTATGCACCACTGGAACCAGGCAATGTCACACCAAACAAGTTGTCTGGGAGTAACCTCCCTTTGGACCACGGACCATCTACGTCTGGAACAGATACAAAAAGTCTCAAGCGGACACAGAATGATTACACAGCAGACTTGATGTCACCTCCGAAATCTAGGAAGCCATCAAATGAGCAGCTGTCAGTGACACCTGTCCGATCATCTCTCAGCTCGCTAACTCTTTGATGTGACAGTGAAACTTTATCAACTTGAAGAAACCTTCAGTATCAATTGGCCTGAATAGGTGCTTGCTCTATTGTCTTTCATGCGCAGCACAATAACAGAGACATTGTTCATCTAGTGTTCAGCAATAATGTCTCATTCACTCACTATCAAGAAGGTAAACACGTGGGTACAGTGTGTGATGCCTATTTCTGATGTTCACCACAGTGATATTGTTGAAATATTGCTAATGTGGTGTAAAACTGAATTCACTCACTCACTCATGGGTGAGTGTATATGGTATTATTCCAGCAATATCACTGCAGGGAACACCAGAAATGAAATAATTAGGCATGAATTGTTTCGATTCCTCTTAACCGAGAATCCCAGTTATGTCTGTTTGGTTATGAGTAGTTCTAAATCTGTTTCATAAGAATTTCACGTTGTTCAAAGCTTGATTTAGGTGTTGGTGTGATGACCTCAGTTCATGAAATCCTCAAGGGCCATTGCAGTGAAGCCGTGGTGATCTGCCAGTCCAGTGTTATCACTGATTGTTGGTCTTGCATGTTTGCCCACCATTACAGAGTGATATATGCGAAATAATGTCATAAAGCAGCAACACTTACTTACCTTCTCAAAGATAACTGAAATTTATGTAAGTTGATCATGATTTGGAATGTTGAAATATTAATTATTTTTACATGAGGACAATATTACACTGACTGATGACAAATTTTGCTAAAAATTAAACGATGTTCTGTTGATACAGGAAGGGATCTGAATTTGTTTCACATTGTAAGATGCTTGAATCAGTGGTTGAATTTAGTCCAGAGCAGTGAAGCATACACAAGCATGCAAGATTTCCACACAGTTCACTTCCATGATCCCACTGCAGACCCCTGAAGATCTGGGTTAGAATTTTCTCACTAACCCATGCTTGTCTTAAGAGGTGACTAACAAAGAATGGACAGGTCAGATTTGCTGACTTGGTTGACTTTTTTCATTGCATCCCAATTGCACAGATCAATTCTCATGCTGTTGATCATTGGATTGTCTCACCCAGACTCAAATATTGACAGACCAACACAATATAGCTGGAATCTTGCTGAGTGTGGTGTTACACTAAACTCACTCACTCACTCACTCACTCAAACGTCAGCTGAGTGACAGACAGAGGTAAACCAGGAAAATATGAAGAAGTGTAAGTGGTTGACATTTTTATAATGAGGTGAGAGTGTAAATAAGGGCTGAGATTGGTTACCTAGGTAACCAGGTGAGGTATTTTAGACAAACTGGAAGTAGATTAATCTAGCAGTACCTCTGGTTGCATGTTTTGGCTAATTTTACTGAATATCAGGTAACAATTGTTTAGCATCTAGTTTCTTACATTATGAATAACATATACATCTCAAAATAAGTCAAGGACACTGACTTCTTTCATATAACTAAACTTTGTCTATCGCAGGATGGCATAACTGTTGTAAGGTGAAAGAATGGGGGCATCTATTCTTTTTTAGTTCTACAGCTTTTCAATAATTTTCAGAAACTGAGAATTGTAAAAGAGTGAAGAGCTAGGGAGGGAAGAAAAGATAGGGTTGTTGTCTTAGGAATAAGTTCTGCTAAACGATTCAGTCTGTCAACCCCCACACTAAGATAAATGACAGTCTCAAGCTTTTGGCTGGAAACAAAAAAAATACACATATTTTGGAAGGTGAAGATAACATTTCTATAGAGTTATTTGACACTGTGTCATTTAGGGGAACATCTTCAAACAAATGTCATAAGAGATGGAGTAGGCCATCTAAAACATCATCAATGGAGGGTCATTATTTTGAGCTCATTAGTCAGTGTAAAATGTCTGAGTAGTGATTGACCTGTCCCAATGGAAACCATTAAGCAGGAACAGTGGAAACCATTAAGCAGGAAGCTAGTGGTAGTAGTGAAACGATAAGTCAAAGGAGTGGAATTAGACTAACGTTTAGTCGCTTAATATATATAGTATTGATAGTAACAAACAGACCCATTTAAATTAAAAAGAAGCCCCACTGAGTTGGGAGATTTAGGAAGATCTGGCTTTGTTTCATTTGTGCTTTAGCATGGCAGTGGGGGGGGGCTAGGCAGTAGGGAAAATAATGTGATTCAGAGACGGTGAGACAGACGGTAGTGAAGGGAGGGCTAGGCAGAAGGGAAAATAATGTGGTTCAGGGATTGTGAGACAGACTGTAGTGAAGGGAGGGCTAGGCAGTAGGGAAAATAATGTGGTTCAGGGATTGTGAGACAGACTATATGCAAAAAGTCACACAGTCAGCTGATTTTCCTCATTGACTGTCATCAACAGGTGTTTACAGCACAAATATGAGCTAGATTATCCTATCAAGTGATAGATCACTGCCGTTTTATTTGAATTATTATGTCAGTATATTTGTTTATATCAGAATATTTGTTTGATAAAAGTTTTATTGGATATTGTACAAAATTCAAATGTTTGCTGTATAAATTGTGAGTGCAGTATTTTATTCTTTTAAATTGTGTTATAATGTTCTTGAAATATATTTTTGTATTATGTGGAACAACTGTGTTACTATTTTTTCATTACAAATACCTCCTCATTTATGCCATGTGCCTATTCCACCCCATTTATATCACATGCCTCTGCCACAATACCTTTACTACACACCTGTACTCATATTCTGATCTGGCATTGGATGCCAGGTCTTTGAGTACTTTTTACCAGGATACAGCTTACCATGTGTCTGAACATTGACACAGATAACTTTCTGAACCATGGTAGAGCTTAGCAGTTGTTTGTATCGCCTTACAGATCAACATTTGCATCAAGATCCAAATCACTTTTTGAACCAGAGTAGAACTAAGCAATTGTTTGTACCACCTTACAGAACAATATTTGCATCAAGCTACAGATGGCTTAGTTTGTATCAGAGTAGAGCTTAGCAATTGTTTTCACCACCTTACAGATCAACATTTGCATCAAGATTCAAATCACATTTTTGTTCTGGCATGATTGAAAAGAAATTGATGGTGCAGAGTTATGTCCCTTGGATAAGACTGAATCCTATAATATTTTGTTTGAACCCTCTAATTAATTCAGATTATTACCTTTGGTTTGTGAGATCCATACCACAACACAAACTGACAAATAGTTTTGCTATTTTCATCAGTTTCCTAGAACATGTCTCCCCAAGCGTTTGAGGGCTGAGACTCAGTGCTGCATGTATATTTATAAGTTCAAGGATGGAGACATCATGTCTCCAATTAGTAATCTAATAATTTATCATTCCCAGCAGAACTGCAGCCATCCACTTGTGTTTGTTTGATTACATTATGAATGTTGTGTACACAAACCATCAACAGTAAATACAAAGATCAGGCCACAAGGAATTGGAAATCTGTGCTGTGAGGATATGGACAGTTGAGTTTCTTGTCCAACTAAATATCTGGTAAAAAACGACACAAATCAGTGGTTTAGATTGCAAAAAACATTACACTTCCAACTTCCAGTCATGTGTTTCACCACTTAACGACACTGAAACAAATTAAGTCTTTAGCTCAAAGCTTTACACTTTGTTGTGGGTTTTGTTTCCACCCGCAAATTTGAACCTGGTAAAAACACTGTGTTCTAAAGGGGCGTAACTCTTCCAGCTCTAAGCCATCTGAGGTCACTGCTGGTGTTGTTTCCACGACCTCGAAGTTCCGATGCTATGTGTCATCGTGTGTTATTCCCAGAGCGACTGTCGGCCACAGCAAACACGCTTGACACCTTGAGTGGGCTGACATCACTTTCTGGCCTACTCGGCCATCACTAGGTTTGATTCTACGCTGAGTATCGTCCAGCCGACAATATAGGCTCTGTTCTGCGTATGTAGACGATTCATCGTTAGTCACCAGAAGTGTCATACATTAGTAAGGAGAGTGCAACGTTGTACATGACAAATCCAGCGCTGCGGGAAATGAGTTCTAATCGAGCCAGCGAATGACATTTGAAAAAACTAGGTAACGCTAACGAATCATAGTGCTATATCTAATTAACTGGATTCTTCAAACAGGGATCTTTCAATATGTTAGTGTTATATGCACATTACACCCCGTAGTCAGTTGAACATGTCCGCAATGATTTATAAATATGATCCAGTATGAGTACTTATCAAGCAAATATTAATCTAAAAACTATAAACAAGTAAATATCTATTATGACACTCCCCTCGTGGGGATTTCAGATTTGAATAGATGCACCAGTGGTAAGAGGCTACTTTTTATATTGACGCCCGCTATGAGACGTTCAGAATATCAATCACTGGATTATCTGTCCTGGAGTGTTGCTTTGGGAAGACTGAAACAACAAATAGTGATGTCCCACATCAAGTCTCACATTTCAGAGTCTGTACAACTGATTAGAATCATGCCATGCAAAATTTATTATGAACACCAAATATTTGTTTCCTTGTCTTTTTCAGATCAATATATCTTGGCAGAATTCGAAAACAGATTTCATCATACCTTCGTACATAATGAGGCATTCCAGTTTTAAACAAAAATAAAAGGATGTCAAGCTAAACCGATATTTTCTTTCCGCCACGAGATGGACAGAGCGCTATTCTCGTCATCACAACACGTCTGACATTTTGCCATTCAACGAATTGATCAAATACCCGATTCGACTACTGTTTTCAATTACTTTTAGTAGCATTTGTTTTTATATAGTTATTTGTCAAAGCTGTTTGAGCGTACATGATGATTATAACGATTTATCAGATTTACGCGTGATGTGTTCGCTCTTTAAAAAAGATAACGGGGAGCCAGTATAAAAATGCTGGATTTCCCTAATGCCTGTTAGCGTCGCTTTCCTATTACATCGATCCCGTATTGGGGTTGCTGTTATTAATTGTCTTAGATTGTCTGCGGGTTAATCGTACAGAAATATTGGTCTGTTGTCAACATATTCATTAACCTACTGAAAAATTAATCTAGCCTCGGTGTACATCCCAATCATAGGTACACACAGACTGGTCCAGGTATGATTGTTTTAACGTCATTTCATTACTTATCATAATTGTTATCGAGTATTGCTCGATACTCGTGGAATGCTGTCCCAGCACAGTTCGATCGGGATTGATTATAAACACGGCCTACATCTTGACAGAAGTAGGTTCTTATTCTTGTGTGGGCAAAAAAAGATGTCTGTACGTTGAAGGCACATGGCTGTAACGCGGACTTCAGCCCCTTATGTTTGAGTAGACTGACTGGGATGTTCCAGGATGGGCTATATGCATGGCTAATATTTGAATATACGTCAGATGATATTCTGATATTCAGCCATCGCAAATGGCGACTGACACATCATTTCACCACGGATGCAGTGCAATACCTAGCATATTAGACCACTGACAATTTCTGATTCTCACAAGAAAAGGACGTGTAATACTGAAGTGTATAGTATTTATCATAGATGTAAATCCACACAAACTTCAGTTGATGAAACTGATCAAGTTGTTTCATTGTGAAAAGTCAGTAAAGTTAGTGGTAGTTTGTGACTTGAAAAGGGACAAACTTGAGGAATGTGCAGTGGTGCACAGTATTGTCCACGCCACCGTATAGAGAACATCAGAGTAAAAGCGCGACAGTGAAGACGTCTTGTAGACGTCAGCAGCTACAGACGTTATCCAGACAATTCACAATATGGTGATCTCCGACAGGTGTGGGGACGGATTGTAAGGCCAGGTTTTTGCTTTCCCAGAAACGTTAGCAAGGAAGTAAATATCACCTCCTTTGTTTCCACAGATTCTGACATCAAATCTAAAACGCACGAGGCACAAGACAGACAACCAGTTTGAAGATAACCCAGAAAGGTTCTTGCAACTGTGTGTTACTATAGGTGAGACATGTGCTGATAACTTCAGCAATTCAAACAACAATCAAAACAGTGGAAGCATTTGACCATCAGGAAGGCCAAAACTGTCCCGTCGGCTGCACAGTAAGGCCATGGCATCATACTCAGTTGTGAGGGTTAATGTTTGATGCAATTGCTGAATGAAATCAAACCCTTGAGTTTCGTGAGTAAGAAAAAGAAAGTTGACACGTAACTGCCAAAGGAAACAACTCACGGATATTCTGTACGAGACGTGTTAGTAAAATGTGGGTCATTACATCGAACGATATACAATTATGTCATAAAAATGGCCACCGTGGTGTTTAGGGGCAAAATGTATAGAGAGTCACAGAAAGGTGAAAGAATGAGGTTTATTTACTCTTAAAATATACTTTGGATGCCTAATACTTTGTGATGTGACCTTTATTTATCCTCACAGCTCTTTTTTTTCTTGGAATTGATGAGTATAGTGCCTGAATATGATGCAGGGGTATTGACTACCAAATCCTGAGAATCTACTGAGAAAGTTCCCCCTTTGATTTGGTGGTGTGAGAAATTCTCTGTAGCCTGATTTTGATCAGCAACCAAAGATTTTCTATGATGTTCAAGTCTGGTGATTGTAATGACAATGATAAACAGTTAATTTCATTAGTTGGTTTCCAGTCTTTTGTAAACTGAGAGGCAAGACATGGGGCATTGCCATCTTGGAAAAGATAATCACCATTTTTGAAGTGTTTGGCAATTACAGGAAACAGATTTTCATCCAGAATAATTACATAATTCTCACTGTTGATATTTCATTCAACTTAGTCCAGCGTACCGGCTTCATGATGGGAAGTGCATCCCCCAAAGGCGACTATGCTTGTCGTAAGAGGCGACTAACAGGATCGGGTGGTCAGGCTTGCTGACTTGGTTGGGACATGTCATCAGTTCCCAATTGCGCAGATCGATGCTCATGTTGTTGATCACTAGATTATCTGGTCCAGACTCGATTATTTACAGACATAGCTGGAATATTGCTGAGTGCGGCGTAAAACTAAACTCACTCACTCACGTATATATATGTATATATATAACTTGTCTCGCACCCACTATTCTTAGGGGCTGTGAGGCAGACTAGCGGTAAAAACATTCGCATGTCCCGCCGAAGAACCGGGATCGATTCCTCACATGGGTACAGTGTGTGACGCCACCTTCTGGCGTCCCTTGTCGGAATAGTGCTAAAAGCGGCGTAAAACCATACTCACTCACACGCTACTTTTTCGTTAATCAAACTCAACATCAATGCACTAAGGTTCCGTCTATGTACCAAGCATCTCCTTGACAGATCACCTTGGTTGTATTCAAGAGACTACAACAACTAACCAAGGCCTACGTATTGAAGAAAATATATTTTGTACCTAAAAAAGTTATCGTAATCGTCAAATAGATTACATGTATTTACTGCAGGAGTAGAGTTACACATCGCCTGTTTTATCTATCTGATAAAATGATTTTTTTAAAATCGATTTTCTGTCGATTTGTTTCAGTGTTCGATCGATCATATCGATTATACGGAGACATGTATTGTACTTATTCCATGGTAGTAGCTCATCGAGTGTACACTTTTAGTTGCATCTTCTCTTTCCATTCCTACATGATGCTTCTGTTACAAAAATAGAAAAGGTCGCCTGATTTCATATTCCGAACTCTGCCATTAACTCTTCACAACGGGGATGGGGGTGGGTGGGGTTGGCTTAGTTGTTAAAGCGTTCACTCGTCACGACGAAGACCGGGTTTCGATTCCCCACATGGGCACAATGTGTGAAGCCCATTTTCTGGTGTCCTTCGCCGTGATATTGCTGGAATATTGCTAAAAAGCGGCGTAAAACTAAACTCACTCACCGTTGGCAAACATCGTTGCTGAGTGAATCGTTATATACGATTAGCGTCGTGTGTGATGACGCCACAGTAATAGTAACATGACATCATATGATTGGTGGACGCATACATTGCGTGCATTGATGTCAATGTAGAATATATAACAGTTATACAGTTAGGTGCTGTTGATATAGTAGTTGTATCATGAGGTGTTGTTTGATATAACATGGTATCTACAGGGATACTTCCAGTCTACACGGACAGTTCCAGTTAACCTGTGATTATCACTGGATGAGACGATGTCACAGCACATGGATTCTCGTACTAAGTGTCATTCTTCCATCATAAACATTTAGACAATCGGATAAATTATGTTACTCTTATTACTTTATTATCTCTGACACTTGGCGATAGATTGTTTATATACCCCTGAACAAACTATCTTTACAAATAACATATTACGCCTTGCGTCCAACTCACTCGAAATGTTCAGAAATAATATGTAGATCTCCCCAACTTACACTATAGTATCCAGTATTTTTTCTTGTTAGCTGTGGGTATTTGGTGATATCGGAACACAAGGATGATACAAGTGGTGAAGGTTGACAGTGAAACGACGGTCTATAAATACATACGTTATATATAACAGTAGTATACTTACTGCACAGACTAACACAGACAACATTTGACACACGGCTAAGTATTCTGAGCTCGAGGCCGATATTCCTCGCATTCAAGATGTACTTTTGAAACTGACAGTGTATATTCAGTGCTGTGAAAATGTGGTTCACGTGTAACAAATTTGTAACGCGAAGAAAAATAATCTAGAAATCAATAGCATCTATAGCCCTAAACAGATTGCAAACAGAATCCTTTGGGAAATTCATTTAATAAACAGGATATTAAACTATCGTGTCGAGATATCCAAACATCTGTTGCTTATAGACAGGAGACCGGGTACTCCGTGCAGACGCTAAATCCAAATAAAGATAGTTTAATAAAGTGTCTTTGCGCCTGTTTTTGTAACAATTTTTCATAATAAAAGACAGTTATTCTAAGCAGAGTTGATTTGGCTTATGAGTGAGTTGGATTTAAGGCTGTATTGAGCGGGATATCAATTATATCACAATCTGTCAGCTAATGTAGCCTGTGACGTTTACCGCTATGGTGGGACTCAAGAGGATGTATGAGAGGGTCTGGGCTTCGAACAAGCTCAGGATCCTGGCATGCCAAAAGGAAGACAAATATAAACGACTGGGTTTCCTGGTCACCAGGGTTTGACTTGTTTTCAACTGTAAAAACAGTTTGGCTTTGTGTCGGTCTCTCTCACGTTAGAGCATATGTTTGATAGACCAATCACTTCCTTATGCCCTCCTCAGTTTCCTCATCATAACTAGCAGCCATAACCTCCCACTTCCCCTTCCCATTCCTAGCAGTCAGTGCCCTCCCTGTACCCAGGTCTAGCACCCCCCAACCACCCCCACCCCCACCCCCACCCCCACCCCCACCAACCACCCCCACCAACCACCCTACCCTTCCCATCTCTAGCAGTCAGTGCCCTCCCTGTACCCAGGTCTAGCACCCCCACCCCCACCCCCACCAACCACCCTCCCCTTCCCATCTCTAGCAGTCAGTGCCCTCCCTGTACACAGGTCTAGCAGCCTATAACACCCCCATCCCCACCTACCACCCTCCCCTTCCCATCTCTAGCAGTCAGTGCCCTCCCTGTACCCAGGTCTAGCAGCCTAGAACACCCCCATCCCCACCAACCACCCTCCCCTTCCCATCTCTAGCAGTCTACACCCTCCCCTTCCCATCTCTAGCAGTCTACACCCTCCCCTTCCCATCTCTAGCAGTCTACACCCTCCCCATCTCTAGCAGTCTACATCCTCCCCATCTCTAGCAGTCTACACCCTCCCCATCTCTAGCAGTCTACACCCTTCCCATCACTAGCAGTCTACACCCTCCCCTTCCCATCTCTACCAGCCTGTACCCTCCCCCTTCCCATCTCTAGCAGCCTGTACCTCCCCCTTCCCATCTCTACCAGCCTGTACCCTCCCCCTTCCCATCTCTACCAGCCTGTACCCTCCCCCTTCCCATCTCTACCAGCCTGTACCCTCTCCTTCCCATCTCTAGCAGTCTACACCCTCCCCTTCCCATCACTAGCAGCCTGTACCCTCCCCCTTCCCATCTCTACCAGCCTGTATCCTCCCCCTTCCCATCTCTACCAGCCTGTACCCTTCCCCTAGCCATCTCTAGCAGCCTGTACCCTCCCTCTTCCCAACTCTACCAGCCTGTACCAGACCCCTTCCCATCTCCAGCAACCTATACTCCCTCTAACCTTCTGTAGTAGGCCCCATAAACTCAGTTCATTAGTATCAATAAAAATAAAAAGGTTAGGTGCAGTGTGCGAAATGGTTTCCAAACTAAAGATATTTATACAAATTTACATGAAATTTCACTAGCCAGTCAGCCTAGTGACGGTGGAGATTTACTGGCCCAACTGGATTTTACTAGCCACAGGCTAGTAGGCCAGAGACGATTTCGCAAACTGGCTAGGTGGGTCGGTGAGCGGGATTAACGCCGCTGTGAACAGTATTTCAGTTCTACGACTAGCAAGGTGCGTCAGCTCACTGTGCGAGAAAAGGTCATATGATGTATGCGTTTATGAAACCCATGACAAAGGACATTGAATCCACAATTAACAGACCATGCCATGACGAAAGATCTTCAAGGTCGCATGTGTTACGAATACAACATTTCAACATAATTAATGTACATCGAACGTCTGACAAGCATAAATTGCACAGCGGAGTAATGACGAGCTATACATTTACCTTGCTACATGCACGTCTCATAATTTTGTGAATTTTTGTCTGAGTTCGAAAAATCCCAAGACACCTCCTGGTCATGTCAAGATTACTGTTTCCATGTAATTTTCTTCCACTCGCATACATACAATACCATCTCATTAAAACCATCATGTGACGGTAGGAAAATATGTTTAAACAACTAACTTTATTCCAAACAAATTTGCCTAGCAATAACCGTTTATCGGGATTTACCAGGTTGAACCCTCACGTCTGCTTAAACGAGTGTAATGTTAGGATTTGTGAAATGCGTTTCCTTGCTAAGCCCATATATAAAGTGTTCTTGTTTCTAATTACCGCACGACCCAAATGTTCAATACATTCGAAGAAGAGGTGTAAATTTTCACATAAATTCCACATAAATCAGGGGGTTTGGGACATACAATAAAACAGAATGAAAAAATACAGTCCGCCCGCCCGATCCATATTTTATTTTAAAAAGAGAAACAACACTCTTTTTCGTGTGGCCTAACCATTACACGTTTGGCAGATTAACGGTAAGAAAACACATGTTTCAAGTGATCAGCGGAGAACTTGGAGTAAAAGTACGAAATCTTAAACCTGCGTCCGCCTTCTTGTGCTTTGCAAACTCGTTCAAGAGCTAGGTACCATTTTTGTGTCGGAAATTACTCTTAATGTGATGACACTGTGAACAGGTGTCAAACAGCAGCATTCTTGGTCTCTGATTTAAAAAAAAATCATTTCGGTTTTTACCATCCTGACGCAACCACGAAACAAATAACAGAAAAATTCACAGATCGATGATATACATGAACAAGTATATTTTATGAAATTACTCTTAAAGGTTGACGGTAAAGTACGGTTTTGTCAAAATGACGTCATGCGTACGTGAGAGAGAGTCACTGATTATCCAAGACGCTATAGCTCTGGCCAGCTAATTGCGGCGCCTCACGGGCTGCATGATCCACGTACTATACACGGGCATACATTGACGCAGTCAACCTTTTGTTTTTACACATAACATCATTTCGCCCACGACTCTGATAAACGAAACAGAGTGAGTGGGTATTTTATTAAGCAACATTTACAAGAAAATTCGCTATGAGGGCCCGCATTTGCTAATGGCTAACCAGCGTACAACTATTCTTTAGTACATGTCACCAGTTCGAATCTTTTCCTTGTGGTAAGAGTTCCTCCCGTTCTCCCTTCCCAAACAAAATTTATAAATTCATATATACTTAAACTATTAACACAACAATTACCAGAGAACGTACAAAAACAACAAAACGCTCCAAAATTAATTACATTATATCAGGTCGTAACCACTGTTAGGAACAGAATATGGGAACACTTTCCAAACCGTAAACCAAGCACAGAAATAACGAGTTTATTTTGGATGTACGACTCACCATTGGGGATATATTCAGTGTCAATGCTGGGGGTAAACCTGTCTAGTTGTTGGAAGATGTACGAAAAGGATGGAGTTTGAGCTGAGCCTGACACATGTTCCCCTTCATTTCAAACAACAACAAACAAAAGTAAACATTAACACTCTCTCGATTCTCGTAAGCGTGGGAACTAGCACAAAATCTCCACCAGGAATGGGGTGGGTGGACGAATGCATGGGCGGATAGGTGGGTGGATGGTTGGATAGATGACGCCGCACTCAGCAGTTTGCCACATATATGTGTCTGTCAATTATCGAGTATGGACCAGCCATTCCAGTGACTGACATCATGAGCGTGCGCTGATCTTCGCTTTCGGGATACGACAGTTGTAGAAAGCATCCACGGACATTCTCAGAACAGTCAGATAATAACATTGCAATAAAACCGGCATCTTCATAACCACGACAGTTCACCTCTACAACTGACAACCCATTGATGCATGTATTCTGATTTCTCAACTAAATATCGATTAACGTGTACAAAATATATCACATACGCATGCGCAATGCATATTGTGTAGTTATGTAAATAATGTTGATCCCCACCCAATTCCAAACCCCCGCCTGTGATCCCGACCCTTGGGGCATTTGTGGGCAAAACATTTATCCTTATAATTCATGGTCAAAGAAAGTGGTAGCTGTTTCGTTCGTCCATGACATGAATAATACATTTAGACAGATTTAATACAGCAGCTTGGCGTTGATCTTGCATGAGTGTAATTAATTTATACATCCTAGGTTTCCGGTAATACAAATCATCCAAAAATCGTCGGCTGTGTATATTGTATTTAGAACATATAAAGTCAATACAACATCCATCTTCCAGTCTCCACAAACACAGTAAATACAAACTCTATTGTCCCGGAAACAATTAGTTTATTGGCTATTACAGACTAACATTGTCCCCAGAACGTTATGTAAAAAGGTTAAATATAACTAGCTCTATAAATAATCGCATTATGAAGAAAAATGGATGGAAAAAAATTAGAAGGGGCTATTACAGCTAATGTTTTCTTGAATACACGATTTGTTTGTTTCATCTACATGTGACAGGGGGGATATAATACCAAAATTCGAAATTTTGGCACTGATTGCACATATGTCTCAAAGAGGAATTGGTCATCCGAAACTGCTACATCTTAATCGTTTAAGCAGAAACATTACACTTATACACGATGCGCGTGTGCGTGTGCGTGTGAGCGGGGAATAGGGTGTGAGGTTGGGTGGGAGGGTGTATGGAAGCATATCTCACTGATATACTTCACAGGGGGCGGTGGGGTAGCCTAATGGTTAAAACATTCGCTCGTCAAGATAAACCCGGGTTCGATTTCCCAAATGGGTTCATTGTGTGAATCCCATGCCTGGTGACCCACGCAGTGATAATCCATCAGGTTATACTCCTAGGGTTATTGTGTACTGACTGTCATGGTTAACTTGCCAGTTGTAACGAATCATGTATTGCAAATACTAGCTTCATAATATTGATATTCAGAAAATCTGCGATAAAATTGATTTCATCTCGTATATCTTTTAGGTGTGTAACTGGTTGTTACGTTAATAGGGGTTTTCAGTTACTCGAGTGTTGGAATAATGTTTGGTTGTTTCGTAGTAAAAGACTTTCTGCACCTCAGTTTGAATATCGCTTGGTGATGATTTGCTGACATCCTTTATGAGTGCGTCATCGTCATATTCAAGTTGTACCATCAGTGTTGGGAATGGCAGAAACGTTGCTTGATTCATAACTACAATAGTCTCAAAGTCCGAGACAAGAGAACAATCGTAGCAATGTAAACTCGCCATCAGTAATAGGAGAAATGTAGTTTGGATTTAGCCTGGAAATGAAAGAAACACATTGTAGTAGTGACTTTGTTAAAATACATGGAATCATTATCATACAACTCAACGTACAATGTCATATCTATATTTCGCAACTCTCCGTACAGTATCGGTGCAACAACTATTGAGACGTACAGTTGATGTTGCCATGTTTCTCGCAAAATGTAAAGAAATAAGCATTAAAACCTCGTACAGGACTTTGAATAAGACTTATTTTGTTGTAAAAGTGAGCAAAACCATAAGTGGTTTGCACTTGCGTAATATCAGGAGTAGAGCAAGTCTTTTCGCGATCTTTACGTCAGCTTCTGTCGGAGAGTCGCCTGAAATGGACATTAGAAATTAGACATTAGAAAGAATAGAAACATAATCATTATTATCTGGTTCCAGATGTGTGAAGAAAGATTATATTGTCACATTTAAAGTGTTATATTTATTAATGGTGATGAATACCGTAACTAACCGGGAACGTGAAGTCTGTGATTTCCCAGGACAACTGTACAGTGGAAAATGGGTAGTTGCAGAGGTGCAACATCCGGTTTTCATGTACAGGCGAATACTAGTACCCACTGTGAAAGGGGCGGTCAGTAAGAGAGGACGCCACTTGTACTGTGGCATGGTAGAATGTAAGTTAGCAATAATCAACTCCGCTTTGAAATAGACCGGGAAATATAAATACACTGGCACCACATACGCACAGGTATGGCTTAAAGGGTGCGCAAAACGGGAATTGAACCCTCGCCTTCGACATGACCATCATACGTCACTGGGCCATTCCAAGAGGAGGAGGAGCAATTAGCAACACGCTCTCTCCCACTCTATAAAATGCTAATCCTCTTTGAATTTTTATGAAAATGAATATGAACATATATGAAATGTGGTGTCCTAGCCTGGCACTGAACTATAACCATTGTCCACAGGTCTTGTTAAACTTAAAGCGCGGTCAGCGCTATCTATTTTTTTTTTATCCTAAAACCCATTGAAACTGAGCAAATGTCAGCTGTCCTAAACACCTGGTCATGATGTAAACCCGTCGTGAGTATCACATACAATTGCTTCTTGGTCATCGCTGTCTCTGTTTACAACAAGCTAACGAGCGTGTATTGCACGCCCAGTCCATTCAACACACATTAACACGTGTCAGTGAGCAGGTGCGTGAAATATATCACTACGGTGGATACGTTTCTAATGACCAAGCTGCGAGATGTGTTGCTGACAGCTCGTGCTGACCAGCAAGAAGCTGCCTGAGAGTCCACATTCTTCTAATTGTCACAGAAGAAATACCCGAATGTTGGATTCCATAGTGAGGTGAGATGATTTCTACGTTAGGCTGCATCACAGCCCCTGAAATGTATCATTTTGCCTTCCGCCCAGCCCTTTTTCGAGTGCCAAAGCCTTAATTGACACAAATCTAGATTTCCTCAGGTTCAGAATGCCCCATCTTACTGGGGCTTGTTTCCAAGTTTCGAGAATTATTTGTTTCTGTCAAATTTGTAAGTGTATATAGACTAAGCGCTAGTCTACACCCATATGAAATCTTGTACCCAAGAAGGTTATATTTGGTGTCACTGACTACATTTTACTGTTTAAACCGACCTGTTTCAATTGTTACATTCTTTTGAACTGAGATTTATTCGGGACATTTTTTGTACGCTGACTAAATCGAAGTAAACATATATTTCTGTACCATACCTGTGTATACTGGCATAGTTCAAATCAATGCATATTTTGTTGGGCGTATAATAAATTCATAACAATATTAGAATTATTTTTGAAACAGTTATGATAAAAAGAAAGAAAGCTTGGACAGGATTACCTCCCTTGTCATATCCGACCCGCATGGTCGGATATTGATAGTGTGCCGGAAAAGCGAGGTAAAATATGTTTATGATAACATGCAAGTACTTAAACCGATAGAGATCCATGTCCTTCGACAAATTGTATTATCAGCTGATCAAAAACTCACCATCAGAGAATGTCCAGTTACATATTTTGAAGATTTTAAATAATTCACTTAATATCGAATTTCTATCAGCTAGTGGCATATACAGTGACGCATCGCCTGTTGTTGGTTGTCATATTTTCACAAATATATTCACATTTGTGTTCTTTCTGATAAAAGCAGCTATACATGTTCTGATGTGACCATAACATACGTAAGTATGTGCTTGTTCAAGCCCCCTGCAAGTCTAGAAGGCGGAGACGACTGTATATACGCGATATTACCGCGAGTAAACATGTCCTGATTTACAGTCTGGAGTATTAGAGAACGTCAAGGAAATAGAAACGCTGACTTGTATACCATGTCCTAAATCTCTACACTCTAACACCATGCTACGCTAATAACATATTGTTTGAAGTGAAACGCTGTTTTTGAAAGATTTCAAAACAAAGTATTATTATACATGAATTTGATATAAAATGGGAAATTATTCAGCATATAACGTACCGAAATGTACATATTTGTCAGTAGAACGCATCTCGATGAAAACTGATGGTCAAGGGGAGTTTATAATAAGCGTATTGGAAATTGCGAAATACACAATTAGGTAAAAAGCCTCTATTTTTCATGTCAGCGCCACAGTTAATTTTCAAATATAAACTCGCTGTTACAGGAATCCGCGCGACCTCCTAAATAAAATAATTCAGCCCATCACAAAGCCTCCCAATTGCGATAACGATATTTTTCTTCTTCCAAGATAATGAAATAAACATTACATGAGCTCCTTTTCTCATAGAATAACACAGATATAGCCGACTGTAGCGAATATCTACTGATCAATGTTTCTCGTTTATAACGCGACCCTATTTTCCTCGAGCGCTGCACGTGGTTCGCACGGAATAACAAATCAAGAAAAATCGTCTGCTTTCATTTCCCCAATAACCTCTTCACATCAATATAAATGCGCGTAAATTCTATCCACGCTACCATGATTACCTCCCTTGTTAGTTCCATTTCTAACGTGCCTACCGACCTTTCCTCTTGCTTTGCACAGTTGAGCTAGATTCGCTCGCTGTTATCGACGTTACGAGGGGAGACGTTTTATAACGGGAACAGCCTCGATATCTTTGACTTGTGTACTTGCTTATTTCACCAACTTACAGGATTTTTTTCCTGAATTTTCTTTCTGTTTTAGATATATAAATTTTTAGTGTATGTAATGCGTTGAAGAAACGCCCAGTATCGGCTGCAGTATCTCCCTCACGACCGGCGTCAAGAAAAAATGAATAACAACAATTGCGTGCCCAATAATATGAGACTTGGCCTCCGGTTGACGTCAGTGCGAAAGCCCTTTGGCAACTCCGGCTGGTGTAGTAACCTCCCCTGGAACTGAGAAATAAATACGCGCCTTGCCAATAATAGTCATTTTATACTTTTCTTTAGAAGACTTTGCTTTTTTGGGTAGAATAAAACTGAAAACCTCTGCAAAAAATGAGAATAACCTTTTTGCAAGTATTTTCTTTGGTTTTATCTGGTATTACTCATCCGAGGGAGGTGAAAAGATCAGCTAATTGAAACGGCAGAATTGAAAAGAATGCCTCGGACGCGTCACAACTCGAAATTTGTGGTCATCCGCTCAGTAGAGGGAGAGTAGAAAAGAATTCTAAGGTACTTTTCAGCGGATGCTGCGTGCCAAAACCGCGCGATATAGTCTACTTTATTACAGATGTTTGACAGGGCCAATATGAGTCGAGTAAAAGGAAAGGAGAAATAGCGCGTTATGTTTTGTCCGGAAACACGCCATTGCGCATGAATCTATTGGCAAAATCTCTCCTATTCCCGCTTATTGAAGTGTACCATATAATAGCCGAGTGTATGATAAGACCATGCTGCTATCCGAGACTGTTTTCCCCTACTGTTTCCAAACCTCATCTTCACACACGTGTGTAACATAAACTTGAGGTAGGGACAGGAGGGGACCAACATCATAAGCGTTCATCTGCAACAGGATTGGAGTCTGTTCCCGTGAATTTCGACTCAGGGTGTGTGCTCTTGGCATTATGCTTGATCAAGTTTGCAGCGTGAACAAAAAAGGCAGGGATATAGGACTATCCGAATCACCGGGGTTGGTACCAACGAATCGGTGAGTACCTACTATGGATAATATTTCTCCCGATGATGGCGGAGACAGAATGATCGTGAATAATAAGCTGCGTTCTCCCAACCAGATGAGTGAACCAAACACAATGGACTCTTTTCAAGATGGAGGCCAGCAAAACATGAACAACTCCGAACAGAGTGACTATCCTCCGATGGAGGGGACTCACATGAACACCGATATGAATAATTTCCCACCAACATCAGGAGAACATGGAATGGGCCCTGAGAACTATAGCAGAATGAATGATAATATGCACCATGGTCAGATGCAAAACTACCCTTATAACAGAGGGGGCTATGGCCTGGGTTCAGAACAACATGGCGGTATGCCGGCATTGGCAGGAAGTACTGAATTTGGGACTCAGGGTTCACAATTTCATGGACAGTATTCACAATCACAGGTGAGACCAGGGTATCCAGGAATGGATAAACCTGGTATGAGTCCATCCAGGCCGGGTATGGCACCCCCTGGAATGGGAATGATGTCGCCCCCTGGATACAACCCTAGTGCTCAAAGAATGATGTCTGGACAAAGTATATCTCAGCAAGGTGGCCCAACACCTACACTAAATCAGTTGCTACAGACTCCTAACTCTACCCAAAGATACCCTAATAATTACAGTGAATATCCAGGGGGGTCAGGCAAGGGAAATGACTTGGGATCTGGGAACATGCCATACAATATGCAAGGTCCATGGAACGCAAGAGCTTCATATCCCCCTGGGCCTATGGGAGGGACATCTCCTTACAGAAATCAAGTGAGTTGCTGGATATCGTTCAGAAATAAATTTTATATATAGTTCTGAAATTTCTTTTCAGAAATTTTGCATTTGTTTTGTTTTGATTGATTGTTTTGATAAGCCCAAGCCTTGCTGTGTTGGTGTAATGCTATTGATCTAGGGCATGATTCATCGGAAAACTGATAGAAAAAGATTGCTGTGCTTTAGACTAGCCAGAAAGGTACTGGAGAGCAAAATTTAGGGACCAGAAACCAAATACTACTGCTGTCAGTCATGCATGCATCCAGCATGGTGACTGACTGATATTTAAATTTGGAGGCAAAATTAGCGCTTCACAAGACAGCTGGATGAATGTGGCATTGCCCGGAGATGATTGGTTGATGGCCTTTGTCAAACAATCAATTAATCATGCCTCGCATAATGATAGCACTTTACTTCCAGCAGCCTATCATAGTATTTGCCATGCTTTCATTGATTACTTTTTTCACAGCCGAAGCTTCCCCTGTTGCCATGGAGAACATAAACTGAAATTGTGTCAGCTGAAAAGCAGATGTGTGTATTGCGTATACACACCAGTTCAGGGTCATGTCACAGTGCCAGATCACTTCATGCTGCCTAAAGCTTTATTTTTCTCTGTTGATAGCCCACCTTGGCCTTCACATTCCTTACTAGTAAACATGAAAGAAGAGTTTTGATTTTTTTATGTTTTAAAGGTAACTTTGCCATATACGGTTAAATGTATTTTCCAGGCTGTGCAGATAGTGCATGGAGAAGTGTGTTAATGCATAATTACTTTTCACTCAATACTACAGTTTGGGTTACCAATTTGTTATGTTGATGTTGAAATATGGACATTAATTTTCAGCAATGGCAGAGAATACATTATGGGATTTTGAAGCTTGCACCCTTTGGTGCTTGATGTACTTAATCATTTTCCTGCCCCCTCTCCATTTTTCAACTGTAATGAAATTAATTTGATTAATGATCCATTTCCCTTCAGCTAATTTAATCCAAGGATGCTAAACGCATATATTTTTGCATCAAACATAACTTTAACAGCAGAATGGTCATTGTTCCATGAAAAGATGTTTATTTAATACCATGAGCAACTGTTTCAGAGTTATGGAAAGGTCATTTGACGTATGAGCTAGTTAATGCATGATGAAGTGGTGCTGATGAGATCTCTTCAGTGTACCACTAGAAGAAGTAAAGGAAATGCTACTTATCAGTGTATGAGTGATGTTTTCAAAAAAGGGTGCATCTGACCTTCAGTATGTTTTGACTTGAAAGTTTGTAATTTTAAGTCTGTAGCTCAGAAGACAAAGCATTTGAAATATTTCATCTTAATCCAGAAATTTCTCTCTTTAATGATTCACTAACTGTCAAGCCAGTCATCTGATAATTGACAGTGTCACTGTAAATTCCCAGCTCCCTAATATTAGTAACAGTCATTTATTGAGGTCAAATTATCTAAACCTCAATCTTGACCCCAGTCACTTTAACATTAAATTCTTATGGGTTATTCCATTTGTGCATGCCGCTTAGGTATGTCACTTGCAAAAAGGTGTTTTTCAGGACTTATGTGCCAAACATGCAGAGTAAATGTACACGACCAATAGTAAGATGTTACATAGATCCAATATCACTGAATTACATTTCAGGTATCATTAGGTCAACACACCAATTTGGAGAGCTTGAATACTAGGGTTTAGTCTATATAAACCCAAGCCGTTAGTTACTATTCACAAGTTTTTTCTTCGATGGTTTGTACTGTTTAAAGAAAACTTTGTTTGAAGGTTACACTGTTGAGAATGGGGAGGGGTGAAGGAAGGGTGGCAAGCTAGGGTAGTGGTTAAAATTTGTCCGGGTTTGATTCCCACATGGACATAATATTTGAAGACCACATTTCTGGTGTCCCCCATTGTGATATTGCTGGAATATTGCTGTAAGTGGCTCAGAACCCAGCTCCACACTCAGATGTGTGTGGGTGTCCATATCATTGTGGACATATTTGTGTATTTTTAATAAGCAGTCCAGTAGCTGACAAGATCAATGTTCCCCATACAAGCAGGTGTCAATGAATCTGTGACAAATTGTGACCTCACTGGACAACAAAGTGGTCATTTGTACAGGACTGTTTCAGTTAAGCTGCTTGTCTGAAGCTTGCATTTGGTAAAGCTCTGTTTGTTCAAGTAAGGTCAAGGAATGAATGTCTATGTCAAGTTTTCCTGAAACCTATAAAACGAACCCATTGTTTTTCCACACAATTTTCTGGGTCTTGAGAAAAAAAAAACGTTTCAAATGTGGCTTGTGATAAGTCTATAGGTGATCATATTAGCAGCACAAATAAAGGATATTATCAATTTTCTCCTGTACTCATTAATATGAGCTCCTGATTTCTGATCCCTGCAATTTTTTGTAAGTATTATTCTCTATGATTAGACAGCTTTTTCTGTTAGTCATGATAATCTGAATAATATGCCCCAAATGGAGATTTTCTCCTTTCCCCAAGCTTTTGTTAGTGAAACCTACATCTGTATGACTTCTTTATGAGAAAATTCAAAGTCAGACTTTGTGATTAGGTCTGCACCCTGGTTAGATAAGTTGCTCACAATATCAGTCACTGGTTGGTCAAGCCCACATTTGCTTATACAAAACTTGCTGATGTTGATGTAATGGTCAGGAAAATTCTTTAAAAAGTATGAAAATATTAAGTGAAATAGTTTTACATCCTCAATGATATGTCAAGTTGTTGTAGTTTTCTTTTATTGGAGAATTAACTGTAAGCAGGAACTTGAGAAAAATCAAATCCTTCAGAGACATTGCAAAATGTTTTTTATTTCTTGAATCAGTAATCTCATCCTCTTTATTTCTTGGGTGAAAAAATCTGACCTTATACTTTCTCTATAAGGCTTCTTTGGGAATTGAAATGACCATTATTAGAGGAAGTATTTTTTTCCTCATTTGGACTCTATAATCAGGGACAATTACTTCAGATGCTTGGCCATTTTTTTTTATCAGAATTACTTTAACGTCAGTGGACTGTTGCACTGGATAGATTTCCTTGGTAATTGGCTAGTGCAGAAACCAAGAGAGGACTCGAGAGGATCATGTGGTAAAGCTTGGTTTCATGGTTGATTGCATTTCATGGATTCTCCCAGTGTGGAAGGGGTGGTGGGGTAGCTTGGTGGATAAAGCATTTACGCATCATGCTGAGGACATGGTTTCGATTACCCACATTGGTAACAATGTGTGAAGCTCAAATCTGTTGTTCCCCAGCCATGATGTTGCCGGAATATTATTAAAAGGGGTGTAAGACAATTTTCACTCGATCACAATGTGGAAGGGTACAATGTGTAAAGCCCATTTGTAGTGTTCCCCGAGCTGATATTGCTAGAGTATTTGCTAAAAGCAACCTCTCACTCACAATGTGGAACTTTACTTACACAATCAATCACTGGGTTGTGTAGTCCTGACTCATTTATTTGTGGATTACAATCAGTTATCTTGCATATTGCTGATTATGGCATTTAGCAATTAAACAAAAGGTTGTTGACTCAGAGTGTATTTCTTTTGAAATTATTACTGTAACAAAATAAGTTGGAGCATTGGCTCACAGAGTGCATTGTGTACTTTGTCCATTTTTCAGATTAGTGGTCCGTCTTATGCGAGCACACATACTTGAAACAGTTGCCATACTTGCTAATGAACACGTGAATAGAGGACTTTTAATTTTCCATCATCATATCATAATTTCCACAACTAATATTTAGGTATTTTTAATGGAAACATTTCCAAGGCTTTCCGATCAGAGCCTTTTTACATCTATATATTGACTGAAGGTCTCTAAAAATTCAAGAGATTTGTGTTCAGACTTGATACTGAGGAATATCTGATCAATTGATAAAATTATGAAAATGTACAAATGCTATTTATAAGCTGCTGCACTGCAATTAGTCAATAAGCCAGGTGTGGAGAGCCAAGAGCGCGTTCATGCCTAAGACCCAGGTTAGATCTTCTTCTGAGAAGCCAAATCCTGGTGTCCCTTGTTGTAATACAGGAATGTTACATGAATTAAGTAAATCATACTCCTTTATTTCCCAGCTCAGGAAGTAATTTGGAGTATATGTTAACTGGTTGGATCTACCCCATAAATTGTGTGCTACGGAACTTGGTAATTCTCCTTTATTCCTAGGTTGTGACAAGTGGCCGACTCTATGATTGTGTACACAAGTAAATCATTAATAAGCTTTCTGCAGGTTTTATCACTAGTTAAAGGCTGTCAGTAAGATTGTGTTGTATCTCATGAGCTTTGCAAGTAGCAGTCCAAATAGTAACTCTGAAACCTGTTGAAGATGATAAAATACATATTTGTGCAAAGAGACTCGGAAAGCTTTTGGCCTAGACTGGATAAAACTGATAAATCATTCAGTGTTTGGAAACTTAAACACAGCTGGGTTTTCTTTATCATTAATGGTACTTTTTTGTGATCGTTGGACAAGTTTCATCTTAGCTGTCACAGATATGGGTCGTTTAAGAATTCTAGAAAGTCATTAGGAGAACCTTTTCCTAATCTAGAAGTGAGAAAATTCAAACTCAGTATTGGGAGATAATGAGATTTCATTGCAGACTTGCAGGTAATAATGTTTCAATCAGAATTCAAAAAGATATAAATTGTCTTCTTTCACTGTTAAGCACTGATTTAAGCATTTTAACATTAGAAAATATGAAATCTGTTAGACACCTGTCATACACCTTAACTTTATGGTGGCCACAAAATTGAAAAGAAGGAAAATGCCTGAGAATTCAAGTGGATGTGGATAATTCTTGAGACTGTTTGAGCAGACACTACTCTGTTACGATATGTTGAAAACGTTCTCTTAGAAATTTGTATGTTGATTGGCCCTCGTCATTATGATCAGAAACTAACCAAGAAAAAGTTTATATGTTATTGTGGAAAGGTAACAATTGCAAATACAGGTCATTAAAGCACGAAATTTGATAAATTTTATTGATAAGCAAATTGTGGATAAAGCTGTTCAAAGGTACAACTTACAGTTCATTTCAATTCTTGTTAATGTTGCATTTGTTGGTAAGGTGGTGTAACTTGTAGCTATTAATAGTGAAAACCCTCACCTGTGAGGGGAACTCGGGCACCTAGGGTCAGCAGTCTATCTATCTCCCATGTTTCAGCCATGTGCCAATGTTTACTCATTATGCTGATTAGCCATGTGCTGTTTTGGCGCCTTCCCCTGTCAGTGACACTGTAAACATAAGGTGGAAATCTCCCGGTTGAGCCTGTTGTTGGGAGTGTGTAGAGGCAGGAATAATGCCTTCTCGCGTCAGCTGGGGACCCCTCCGTTGAGGAGTGGGATTGCTTTACATGGACTCCTTACAAGTTGATCTTTGCCTTTGTCATCGAGAGAACCAACTGCCTGAGGATGTGTCGTGGCCTTTTGATTGCCCAATCCTGGCTTTATGAATGAAATAAGCAGCAGACACCTTTGACATTTCTTGCGTGGTAGTAATTCCTTTCACTCAATCACATTGAAGAGAATATGATTTCAGTTCAAGATTACTGACAGTCAAGAGTTCACCTCAGCTTCCATGTTTGTGATGTGATATATTTCTTTGTTTCTCTTGTCAGTGAAAATGATTTATAATTTAACTGGTTTCAATCTGTGCCTCATTTACAACCAAATAATCTTGATATGCCTTTTAGAAATAATTTTTTAAGAGCTTTTCTTATAAAATGTTAAGTACGTTTTTTAGGCATTAATGAAGATTGAAAAGTCAACAGCATGCTGACATTTAATGGAGTTGTAAATTTGTCAAATGCAGAATATATTGATTTTTATTTCAAATCATGCTCCATATCAGAACTGTGATAGACTGAGAACTTTATTGAGATCTCTGTGTTTAACTGAAGGCTAGCGATGTCATAATGGGCTGCAACTGATTGTCAGTGTATTTTTATAGCGATGACCCTCAATTTGTGTTATTAGAAATTCAATACATTTTCAAATAATGCAGTGATTCTCTTTCCATTTGTTGTATTATCTGTTAGTGTTATATGATAATTTTTTTATGGGAAAAAGAGCGTCTAAATCATCAATTAAATGGTGTTGTCACTACATTGATGTATTTGCTGTGATAAATTACCAGTAATAGCGAGACCTTTTTTCCTAATAATTTAATGGGATTGAATGTATATATTTGGTACTACAGAATTCATGCTTGGAGTTATGGTGTCAAGAGGCACATCAGCACTTTATTTGGTTGTAAAGAGTATCGTATTTGAGAAATGATATCTGCAATACTTAAAAACTGCAAAGACATTTTGTAAAACATTTTGCTACAATCTTAAAACATTTGGTTATCCTGTAAAATCAAGTTGTATGTTATTGTAAATGCATCTGTTTCAATACCTAAGCATTGAGGACTACATGTCACTGCACTTTGCTTGTTAGAGTAGGTAATGTATGTGAGGAGCAGGTGCTTTCGACAGCAGCTGAGGAAAAATGATACTTTTTTACAGTGGAATTAACTCTTGTGTGATCAGTTTCTGCCAAGGCATTGTTCTTCATGTGTGTTAGATTCTAGCACTAGTCAAAGTCTATTGATAATCTAGACAAACGTCTGTTTTCCCTCATTGTCTAACACTGGTACCAGTTAGATATGACCAGGTTATAAATCCCTGATTTGCCACTGATCATTTACCTTATTCATATTGGTTCAGACTAGCACATTGTGATTTGGATGGTTGGAACACCAGTGACAGACATGACCATTAGACTGTTAGTCTTTGAACTGCAACAATATGGATGGACTAGTTTAGTTTGGATCTAGTAATTTTGCATAGTGTTCAAAAGAAAGCTATATGCCACTGTTATTATCAGTGACTGTTTATTGCTTTTGATTCTTTTGCATTTTGCTGTAAAAGCAAACCTTACTGTTTGATACATCAAAAATCATTTTCAGGTTGGGTAGGTTTGAGCAAGCACCTGTTTTGTTTTTGGTCCTCTGCATTTGTCTCTGTCTTTTGATTTTGTCCATCTTGTAAGTTCTCTTATTTCTTGTTTAGACTGGTTCAATACCAGGGGAGATGAACCAGCCGCGCCGTCCGACATCCATGTCCCCTTCCAACTACCAGAATGCTCCTGGGCAGTACGTGGGCGGGCCCCACCAGTTCTCCCCAGGCTCACAGAGGTATGGCAGGAGCCCAGGGGCACAGATGGCTGGTGGCATGGGGAACACCCCTTACAATCAACAGGTAGGCGTTTGGAAACAGTTACATGAAGATATTACTTCACTGGAAAGATTGTAGTTTTCAGCTTGTCCCACTTGTCTGGTGTTTCATTGTTCATAAAAATATTCATTGTTTTGGTACTCCTAGGTGTAATAGCTACTGTTTAATTGATTTTGTATTCTTTCTTATTGGTGTATCCTCAAAATAAGTGTTGTGCTGTTGTTGCATAGGCAGAAAGATTATTTGTAATGATGAAATGCTGTGATATCACAGCTGTGTCTGATTTGTCAGTTTGGTACTTATAACCACAAAATTTATCTGATTCCTTGCTTTTCCAATAATGTACAGTTTTGGTCCACTTTCTGTGCAGTAACCTTTCTGAAAGCAACATTCTTTGTTTTAGATCCATTATTACATAAAATAATGTTTTTGTAATGTAAATGATAAATCAGTATACCACACAGGGACTGCTGTGGTGTAGACAGTGATTGCAAGTTCACTGCAAAGAAAGCCCAAGTTCCTTACATGAGTACAATTTGTGTAGCCCAATTATGATGCCCTTGTAAAACCCTTCTCACCTGATCTATCTGAAAATTTTGTCTCAAAATTGTGCAAAATGCTGTTTCTTAAATTTCTTTTAGGCTATTTCAGTCAGTAGTCCTTTGAGGCTGACATCACCATTTCAGATGCATCCACACTTTAGCCAGCAACAACAACAACAGCAGCAGCAGCAACAACATCCAGCTAACAACGCAAACAGCCCAGTGCCCGGATACAGTCAGAGCATGCCCTCTTCTCAACAGCAAACTTTCCTATCTCAACAGCTTCAGCCGTCATCACAGCCCCAGCCCCCAGGGCCGTCCCCTCCCTGTCAGCCGGCCAGTCAGTCCTCGCCCCTTCACACCCCCACAACACCAATTCAAGCTCTCCAGCATCAAACATCACAAATGAAGGGTTCCCCAGTCCACAATAACTCCGAACAATCACAACAGGTCAGTGCTCCACCCATTTTGTTTGTTCTTGATTAATATAACCTTTTTACTGTTCTGGTTTTGCAATATATACCATTCAAAAAAAAAGTAGGGGATATTGGATTTAAAAGATTGATAAAATGCAAATGATGAAGTCAAGGAGGAAACATAAAGAGAAATAGTGACAGTTTATTCCATTCCTTTGGAAATGTTTCATATGCATAACCCCTACCTTTTTAATGATATATTCAGTGACGTGAAGGGGTGGTGGGTTAATGTTGTGCTTCTCACACTGGAGACCCAGGTTCACGTCCCCCACATCGGTACTGTTTTGGGTCTTCCCAAGTATGATCCTGGGATCAGGGATTTTAAGGACGTGAATTCCTGCGTTGTATGCTCATAAAAAGAGGGGTTCAATCTTTTTTTAAAAGACACTTGTCTTCAAGAAAGTAACTTGTCCTGACTAATTTGTTCTGATTTTATGACACAGTGTTTGCTGTTAATGTTTACTGGACTATTTATCAAAGAGTAATAAATTTCAAAGAATGATACCTCTAAATTATTAGTATTTCAAAATGTAATAGCTACATTATGAGCAGATATGAAATGAAACCCAAATTTATTTGCAGTTTGAAACAAGTCGAAATTAGCTAGTAGTCCATGGATAAGAAAGATACCATCATTTGATTGCCCAAAATGAAAACTGACTTATCACAGGTGTTGGGCGATGTGATTTTTGAATGCAACTGTGGACTCAACAAAATTTATCAGGCATCCACAGGGACAGAGAAAAAGTCTACTTTCGTAAAAATTCCAATCAAGTAACAATAAGTTACCAAGTTTTCTACCCTGCTAGGTTATGGCATCATTTGCAATTTCATTACTGTAACAGTTAAAGTGTTGATCATGATACACAATACAAAAACAGTATTAATAACAATATTTAAGTGTCTGGGACCCCCACTTTATTATCCTGGGCTCATGAAAATTATAAGCATGCGTCCTTCAAAGGGACCCCCAAAATGCAGGCCTCAATGAAAATCCCTATGGAATATTGCTAGAAGTGGCATAAAACCATACTTATTTATTCAATGAAGTGAAAAGGGAGAACTGAACTCGCTCGCTCACTCATTGGGATAAAAATTTCTATCTTGATCACTGGATCATGCATGAAATAGAGCAGTTTCATGAGTTTCAGCAATGATGATCGTTGATTACTGTTAATTGTACATTTGAGTTCCTTTTCAAGGATTAAAATAGTAAAATAAGAGTGTCATTTTTTCTTTGTCATCCATTGTGACAAACAAATTGCATTTGGAATGTGACATCTTGTGCTAAATGTAATGCTTAAAACTGTAGTTCTACAGCAGATGGGATTTGTGGGATCAGTGGTCAGTAAATTATGCCATTACATCTCAGCTACAGTCTTCATCCCATATCACACTCTTATAGCAGTGATGTATGTCGTAGATGCAATCTTGGTGTTGATACCTTAGGTGCAGTATGCTCTTACAGTATCAGGAATAGACCGATCCAGTCAGGGCCGATAAGCCCGCCCACTTCGTTTTTTGATGTTTACAGGGATAACCTCTTACAATGGCGTCACCGCAGGTGAAACGTATGTACACTGAGAACGGTGTTGATAAATTCTGCTTGTGGTACTTCGGTATCCGTAGTTTATGAATGATATTTAAAGAGGAAAGTGTGAATGGCATAATTTGAAGTACATTGCTTCGGAGGCTTCGTTTGACTCTGGAAATAAATCTGACAAATCCACAATGCTCACCCGGCCTGCTGATTGGCCAAAATCGACGCATGCGCCAGCTTTGATTGACAGACTGGATCGGTCTATCGTAGGCTGACAAATAATGAAGACCTGCACTCATTTGGAACACTGTCAGATGTAGGTTCATTATTGGTAAACTCATATAAACATAGTTGCTGTGTTGTCAGGTAGTGCCTTGTTCCTCTGTAGTTAATCTCCAGGCCCTGATTTCTCGAAACCAACTTAAATCTTAGTTTTGACTTAAGTGTAAGTTTTTGCTCAAATCAGGGAAAACGCAGGAGCATGCATTTCCAGAATGAGCGGAAATTGGTATTAAACGCAAACTTAGTAAACAGTCTGAGTTAGTAGGACAGATTTCTTTAGTGGTTTGGATTTTTATATTTAAAAGCAGGCAGCTGAGTTAAAAATTCAGGTATTTCAAATTGTCAGTTTGAGATTTAAGTGAAAACTTCAGTTTGTTTCAAGAAATTGGAGCCAGGAAGGCATTCAATAATATATATTTTTTTAAACAAAGGAAATTGAATGCAGGGATAGAAATAATTTGTTTGAAATGTCACTTCTATGCATATTAGAACAAAGTGGACTAAATATTACCTTTTGAAAGTTATTTTATATTTCTTTGAGTATTACTTGTATAGATTTGAAGTTTTGGGAGCTTAAAACTTTTAGTGGAAATGAGTTTATGATTTACCATGTCACAAAGATTTAGGACAAAATGTGATTAGATATGCTCTTTTTTAATCAGACACAAATAGGATTAGATGAATTTGTTATTTTGGTAAAATTGTACTGCTAGAGTTTTGTCTCAAACTCGTAAAATGTAGTGCTGAATATTGCTAGGCTAAGTAAATCCCAATACAAACAGCTCACAGTTCTGTTGAAAGTAGTTCCGGCAGCATGCTTCAAGCTTGAGAGATCTTTATATTTCAGCAACACAGAAAGTAGTCCTCATCATAGAAAAATTTTATGGCACCGAGAATCACTGAATCCATTCAAATTTTTTGTTTATATTTTATGCAACCACAGTGATTTTAACACTTACATAAATAACTGGATCAGGACATATATTATGTGAAAGTAGTTCCGGCACATGATAGCCAACCATATGAATGCACTAAGAGTGTTGCATCTGAATTTTGTCAAGGAGATACGTATGTTGCACAGTGTGTAAGTAACAAATAGGTGATGTTTTTGAGTAAATAATTGTATGATTTTAAAGAAAATTAAATATTATTTTCTTTTTTTTCCCCCCTCTGATGAGCATGAAATTTGAAAATGAGGGGTTTTGAAACTTTTTTAGTGAAAGGCAGATGATGTTAGATTTTTGTTGTTGAAATAAACATTGAGCTGAAGCTGAATTTTTTACAAGTACTTGCTACATTTTAAGCTCTTTCACTTTTCAGTATTTTCCCTTAAAATAGACTTAGTTTTATATGCAGTGGTTAAGATTTTATGACTGAACAGGATTTGTGTAATTGTTGAATGCATAAAGCCAGATTGGCATTCATTCCTTCATACATTTAATAGTAATTAATATATAAAACATCAAATATACATCTTAATTTATTTTAATGCGAATGTTAGAAGAAATGTAACATGCTGGAGTAAATTTCATAAGATACCATTGTTGAGACAGTTATTAATTTTTATACTATATATGGGACAGTTGATACACCATTTTTGTGACTTCCCCTCTTTTTAGCATAGGAAACAACAGATATGACATAACTTTTTTTATTGGGTCATTGTAGTGCAGTTGTGATTTGTAAGTTTTAAGTAGTATGGCTGTGTCTGATAGTGTTAGCTGTCAATAACATTGAGTTCTGTGATCTGCAAAGTGGTACTTCATGAAATTGAATTTGTGGTTGATATTATAACTAGATTCTAAGCATCAGGCGAGATACGCTGTGATTGCCAACTATTGCCTGTTTATTGACAGGCCCCATATGCTTTTTTCTGTACGAATTAGTTGCTAAAGTAATTGTGATATCAACTCACTGTATGTATAATGTCCCTCACATGTTTTTGGTCATAAGTCTGTTTCTTTCTTTTATTCTTTTATTTTTCCATTGCTTAAGAAAATTTCATTATTCATTTTACGAAGATTTAGAGTGTAAAATTACAAAATTGGAAAGGTTCCAAGCAGATTTGTATTAATTTTCACCAGAAATGTAAATTGATCCTTTTACCTGATAAAATCAGTTTTGGTTGCTTAAGGTCAAAGCAACACGAAATCTAAATACATGATATTTTTTATGCAGATCATTTCTTTAAAAAAAATGGATTATTAGTTAAATCCAGATTCTCATGGATGATGTCACGAAGATGAATCTATTTTGTATCAGTTTGAGACTGAGGTTTTATATTTGAGTGCATATGCCTTACTGTCTTGATATGAAAAGTTTACATACTAAGAAATACTTGAATCATTTAACTGCTTTTACTAATAGTTATGCACACATTTGTTTTGCATCCACATTTGTGTGTTTACATATTCCTATGTGGGTTTTGTGAAGTATTGCTTTTGAGAAAAAAACTGATAAATAGGTGCTTCAGAATGCCAGGTTTTCTCATACTGTCAACCTCATTATAAAAGTATTCACTTTGAATTTCTTGACACTATACTTTACCAAAGGAGTAAACCTCTGAGGCCACTGTCACTTAAGTGATTGTAATACTCTGTACTTCACAAAGGGCAGTGGGGAAACTTAGTGGTTCAAGTGTTCACTCGTCATGCTGAAGACCAGGGTTCCTTTCCACACATGGGTAGAGTGTGTTAAGCCCATTTCTGGTGTACCAGCCACGATATTGCTGGAATATTGCTAACAGCACAGTAAAATCTGTTCTCACGTTCTCACTCACACTTTACAATAGACTTGTGACAACCATAATGCAGTTGTCACACGTTAGAACTGGTCAGTTACAGCTTTACTCCATGAATCTGTGCTAGGATATAACTGGAATACTGTTTTAGTGACTAGTCACATTGTTATAGCCCTGGGACTACATGACGGAGACCCGTGAAGGTCCCGGGGTAGAATAGGCCTTCAGCAACCCATGCTTGCCGTAGAAGGCGACTCAGCTTGTCGTAAGAGGCGACTAACGGGATCGGGTGGTCAGGCTCGCTGACTTGGTTGACACATGTCATCGGTTCCCAATTGCGCAGATGGATGCTCATGTTGTTGATCACTGGATTGTCTGGTCCAGACGGGATTATTTACAGACCACCGCCATATAGCTGGAATATTGCTGAGTGCGGCGTAAAACTCAACTCACTCACTCACTCACATGACGGAATATACTTGAGGAAATAGTCATTATGTGTTGCTTCATGTCAGCGCCTCTCATAGTTGCAGATCTCATTTGTTACATGTAATCATCTTACACATCATACAAGTGGAATGCCTGGTTTCGTTTTAGCAGCTATCCCTATCATCCACTACATGGCACTATTTCATAAAAATTATTAGAACAAAGATAGCTTGCAATAATCATAAAATGGCTGATATGATATTTAACTTGAATCTGGTATGATCATGTTTAATATGCTGATAGCACAGATTGTTTCTCATGTAACCAATGATTTGACTTTAAGAGATTTGAAATGCGTCTCTTAAGTACAGATGTATACATGATAATGATGATGCATTTGAATTGCACCTAATATCTACCATACAGATACTCAGTGGTGCAAATACAGTGATAAAACTGGAACATATATGCTTTAAACAGAATGATTATCTAGTGGACAAAGATAGAAATAGGTACAATTTTTTGACAGGTAACTTGTCAAATAATTTCATTTTTATTGTTTTATTGCAGGGTATAACAGAAAACAACAGAACGAGTCAAAACAAGAGGTCAGAAAGCGAAGAGGAGTCAAAAGGGGTAAGTAATAACAGTCCGTATGTTTACAAATGTTTACCACATGAAGTGGCAGCCTTTTGGGTTTGGTCAAGTTTGGTTGGGTGGTGGGATAGTATAGGGGTTAAAGAGTTTGCTTATCGCACTGGAGACCAGGGTTCGATTCACAAGGGTTCAATTTGTGAAGCGTATTTCTGGTGTTGCCCCACTTTGATATTCCTGGAATATTGCTAAAATAGGCATGAAACCTTGCATGCAGGAATCACATGCAGGAACAGTGAATATGTGCACATAGGTTTCTTAAATGTAGCACAGATATATACAGCAGCATGCAACAAAGAACACAATAGTGGTGTCAAATGAAAAGACGGATCTTAGAGGTCACTTGAAACTAGCATGATTATTCATGTATTTTGTATCTCTTCTCTTTGGATTATGTAATACTTGATTGAATATGTGTTCTCTGCTCAATGAAATGTAAATGCCTATTGAAAACGTTGGCATGTGAAAAAGCTAAATGGCTCGAGGTCATCTGGAGTTCTGGCATTTGTGTTGATTTCTTTCTCCCTCTATCAACTTTTCATGATAATGTTTTATGAAATATTTAAGTAATTTGAAAAGCAGGCACAATTCTTTTGTCGGTGTTAATCAGTAGAACAAAGCACATTACTGATGACTCAGCAGATCTCCCTGTACAGTCAGGACAATGTTTAATCAGAACATTCGACCTAGTATAATGTTCATGGCAAGCGTAGATTGAATATCAATTTTTTATAAAGTAGCCAAAGTTCTTCGTGTCTGGGAAGTGAATTGACATTAAGTTTATTGAAAGACAGTACATCCTCTACTGTGAATAAAAATCAATGATCATTTGTTCCTGTACACTGAAAGATACTTGGACAATTGAATTACTCTTTTTGCATTGTTTTATCTGATATGTGATAACTGGTGGTGAAAATGGAGTAATGGAGCGCAGGTCACAAATATTGTTTTCTCTTTGCGAAATAATCAACATTCAACAATCATATGCTGAAGATTACATATGCATGTCCTGATATTATAAAACTTTTGTAAAGTAAAATTTATAATTTGAAGGTTTATATTGCATTTGAGGTTGACAATATTTTCTAATTTCTACTCAAATATTATTGTCACAGATGGTTGCAGCACGTTTAGAATCTGTAGTACCCTTTGGGAACAGTTCAGTTTACTGTATATTAGTCAGCTGTAGCTGTATGACCAGCAACTGCGAATACATGTCAGTCTTGATCAATTCATCTGCATTAAATTTCTGAAAACTGAATGATGAAACTGACTGACCCATTTCTGATGAATTTACATAAGCTTGAACACGTATGTAGATTCTGCCTATGAAATTCAAACTTTCAAAGTTTCGACAATTGTGTATTTACACACTGTCACTGTAGAGCTGGAATTCGTATGTGCGGCATAAAACGAACCTCGCTCACATGTTCACTCAACAATTGTACCAACATTACTTATTGATTTTGCTAGAAACCAACGAAATTGACCGATTTTCTAGTCTGTCTATTTACTGAATTTGAAAAGTATCTTTACAGGGATTTTGAAAGGCAAGGGGCATTTGCCATTTTGCACATTAGAATAAAAAATGGCCGATTAAAATTTGGAAGGTTACTATTGATACAAGGGCAGTGGCCCATTCTAAATTCAGAAGATGCTAATGATCCTGAAAATGGCCCATTGTCAAAGTACTCCATCCTTTCCCTGTTATTGTTATGAAGACACAACCTCTCAAAGTTATATACATATCTAAAACTTTAGATTACACAGGTTTATATATGCTTGTTATGTTTATTACACTTCAACTAATGCAGAAAAATATAAATATTTTTGTTTATTGAATGATACGTAAAAATACAAGGGTTAAGAAAAAAATGAAAGCAACTATCAGATTTATGTTAACTGGTTTAGTTGTATGTGAGTTGAATCCATGCCCACATGGAGTACCACATGTTGGCAAGGTTTTTGTACCTAGAAATTGATGCGTTTGAAGAGTATCGACTTACACACAGAACAAAAGTGAGTAAGCATGATTTTACGCCGCGTTTATCAATAATTCTTACTTTCACCAATTTTATGATGCATTGGATTTCTATGCCTGGACTATTACAAATATTAGGACACAAACAAAAAAAAATTATGATGTGATGGTGTACAGTTATAAATATTTATTATTCTCCCATGGAAGATACTGCAGTGTAATATTTTTGCGACTAAATTACACAAGTGTAATACTGCTAGAGGTATGGCGTAATAACCATTCATAGTTATGATGTCACAGTCCTGGGGTAGAATAGGCCTTCAGCAACCCATGCTTGCCATAAAAGGCGACTAACAGGATCGGGTGGTCAGACTGGCTGACACATGTCATCGGTTCCTAGTTGCGCAGATCAATGCTCATGTCGTTGATCACTGGATTGTCTGGTCCAGACACGATTCTTTACAGACTGCTACCATATAGCTGGAATATTGCTGAGAGCGGCATAAAACTAAACTCACTCAGTATGACGTCACAATGCTGATACCTCTGTCGTCACTACACCTCAGCTCTGAAAGCTGAGAGTCCTTACACTGTAAGCAGTGTAGCCTCAGTTTCCAATATTCTGTGTATTTGGACCTGTGAAGGTCCAGGGTACAAAAGGCCTTCAGCAATGGATGCTTGCCATAAAAGGCAACTGCTTGTTGTAAGAGGCCACTAATGGGATCGGGTGGTCAGGCTCACTGTCTTGGTTGCTTGGTTGGCACATATCATCGGTTCCCTATTGGGCAGATCGATGCTCATGTCATTGATCACTGGATTGTCTGGTCATTTATTTACAGACTGCCACCATTTGGCTGGAATATTGCTGAGTGCGGTGTTAAACTAAACTCACCACTCACTATGTGTATTTGTGTTGGTGAGTAATAAACAGAATACTAAACTCACTTCTGTGAAATACCATTTTTATTAAACTTGTGAAAGATTTAGTATCAATTTCGAATTCTTTTATTTGATATCAGATCAGTGACTCGTTTAGTAAAAATGGTACTACACGGAAGCGAGTTTAGTGCCTTCTATATATTAACCTTGATTTAATCACTTTTACATGAGGTTGCTATGTATTTAGCAATGTATAGTAATACCCAGTATTGCTGTATATTACTCTCCCGTGGAAGATACTGCAGTGTAATATTTTTACGGCAATATTTCAGTAGTCTAATATCTCTAGACGTATGACGTCATAATGATTCACTGTTATGACGTCAACAGTGCTAATGCTACTGCTGCAATGGTACTAGACCTTGCTTGACTTGTCAATAGCTGAGTCCTGACACTGTAGGCAGTGTAGCTACAGTTTCAATTAATTTGTGTAGGACATTCATAAACATATAGCTGGAATATTGCTGAGTGTGGTGTAAAACTGAACTCACTATGTGTAACTGTGTTGGAGAACATTAAACAGAAAAATAAACGCCCTTCCGTGAAATACCATTTTTGTTTAACTTGTGCAAGATTTAGTCTCAAACTCACTTTCGCTCTTTCGACACCATATCATTAACTTGTTGATGAAAAAGGTGGTATTACACGGAAGGTCATTTGGTATCCGCTATTTACATCATAGTATGAAGTAGTACTGGGGCCAGTTTCACAAAACTCTTGTAGCCTAAGATCTCGTAAGTTTTCTCGTAGCCATTGTACCTCCTATACTGTAACACAGGAGCTACGGATGCTACGAGAAAAGTTACGAGATCTTAGGCTTACGAGAGTTTCGTGAAACGGGGCCCCAGCTCAGCAGATTAGGCAGCAGACAGTGAGTGGGCTGTCCATAAGGTGCCTGACTCTTTGAGATTGAAGGTCCAAGTCATGGATGGGATATATCCCAACAGAAAACAAGAATCTGTAATTACCTGATGTAATCACAGTTGACACATGTTACATTTGATACTTTCAAAATTGCACTGAGGCCTTCAGCAACCCATGCTTGCCATAAAAGGTGACTATGATTGTCGTAAGAGGTGACTAATGGGATCGGATGGTCAGGCTTGCTGACTTGGTTGACACGTCATCGGTTCCCAATTGTGCTGATCGATGCTCATGTTGTTGGTCAGTGGATTGTCTGCTCCAGACTAGATTCTTTACAGACCACCGCCATATAGCTGGAATATTGCTGAGTGGAGCGTAAAACTAAACTCACTTAATGGCATTGTGTATTCATGGTATGTAGTTAGTATATTCTTTTGGAAATGTTTTCTTGTGACATGAAAAATGAAGGTTGTAATACTGTAGTTGGTTGAAACTGTTTGGAGCATCTGCCTGACAACATCCTTCTTGAGACTGTCTTGGCTCAGATTTATGATCTCAGAGGCTCTTTGTAGATGACATTTGCCTTGTGACATGCAGTATATAACATCTGTCCTACATATAGTAACAAGTGAAAGAACAGCTACATATCGTATTTGAGCAAAGGTTACATCAACAAGGAGATAGACCTTACAGTTTACTGCACATCTTCCAGTTACATGGAAATATATTGTTACAGAAAAAAAAGTCAAAGAAAAGAAACTTTGAAAGGTGTGGCATTGTTTTAAGGTGATGAATGAACAGCCCTTAGACTTGCCGCCAATATTGATCTTGGATAAGATAGAAACAACCGAAAAAAAGGGTCTTTGTAAACTGGCAAGCTATTTTGTAAATGCCACTGTTTTAGAATTTTATTGCACGTTTATTACACACACTGTTTCATAACACCTTTGTGTTTAAGCGATATTGAATAGTACATATTTATCCATTCTATTTTTTGAACATTTCCAACAAAAGGGTTGTCATTGATGGTGTAATAATTCTCAACACTGGGTCAGAACTATTGCAGTGTTTTTGAACCATTTTTTCCAACAGAAATATCTGGTATTGGATTTGACAAATAATTCAAAACAATTAATGTCACTTCACTATTTTGATACACTGATGTACTAAAAGTCAAATTTTATAGTTTGATGGGATCAGGGATAAGGTGTCGGACTAACAATACATACTGCATACTATTGTCATAAAACAATTTATAATATGTAAAGTATACCATTTTGTCAGTTACAATGGCAACCATCACTTGTGAATGGAAGTATGTGTACATTTCAACATAAACTATAGATATAATTCTTTTTTACCCAATGTACTGGTTTTCTGGCTACAATGTTGCAATAGTTACTGTTTGAAAACCTTGTTATACTGGTAAGACTCAGCAATGCTGATCCTTGGATCCATGTTTGATTCAGGATTCTTGGGTCCACTGTTCATTGCCACTGTCAAGGACCTGTGAATATCTGTTGTAGAGTAGGTCTTAAACAACCCATGCTTGCCACAAAGGCGACTCTGCTTGTTGTAACAGGCAACCAACAGGATAGGGTGGTCAGGCCCGCTATCTTAGCTGACACTTGTCATTGTGTCAGAATTTCACAGATTGATGCTCATGTTGTTGATCACTGGATTGTCTGGCACAGAATCGATTATTTACAGACCATATTGCTGGAATATTGAGTGTAAAATTCACTACAATGTCCCAGTTTATTGCTCATATTATCATATTAATTTTATCATTAATTATAGTATTTTGTCAGTTACTCTCCCTCGACAGCTTAATTTGACATGTTCCCAAAATAAGGACACCCTACCTGACATATATTAGTTATGATTATTCCTCAATTATGCTAATACAAATATTTGCTTATTTTTTTAAATCACCTTAATTAATAATTGGTGTTCACTTCTAGAATGCTGTTTGTCCCTTCAAAGGTTATTGTGAGGGTGTGTATTTGTTGCTGGAAATATTGCTTGGCAAAGAGTGAAAACATAGGCCTTTGAGTGGCATTCGTTGTGGTTTATTGACTGAGGAACAAGAATCTGGACGGATCTAGTCACACAAGGTGACTCCCATACTCTTCCATTTATATTTCATCATGACTGTTACCTTCTTGCTGGAGATAAATGTCACCAAGACATGTTTCGAGACTTCACGTTTTGATAGGACATTCTATTTATACCATTAGGGACCATCCATTTGATTTGTATGGCAAGTTGGAAATGTATTTAAACTAAACATCTTGAACAGGCCTTTCAGCAAGCTGTATAATTTAGTACCATCTGACAATGTTCATTTTCTGTATTAACACAAGTGTTTTGACATGTTTTCTTTTTTGCTTTTTTTTTTCATACATATTTTCGATCTTCTGTTGTCATTCTAACTCTATCATCCTTTCTGTCTCCATTCAGTTCAAGTATCCTCTAATGTAGGGAAGTTATCTGTAATGTCAACATTTACCTGGAGAGAATCAAACTATCTGCACATACAATTAACATTTTGCTGACACGCTGAACATGGCCTTGATATATCTTAAACTCCTCAAAATTCAGTATTATTGCACTGGAATTCTGAAGTTGGATCCTTGTACACAATTACAGTAGATCATGCCTCGGTGACAACAGGTTCTCCTTTAGTAGAGTGGTGACATCAATCATCATGATACTTCATCGGACGATAAACATTCGATGCTTTTTTTTTCGTAGCATTATACATATTGTTGACCTGAAAAATTGTCAATTTTCACTATAAACTGGCATTTATGTACAAATTAACACTGTTACGTGACATCAAATTAAACATTTTTAAAGAAAATAACTGAAGATAACGTAACATGATGTGCTTCGAATCGTATCGTTCCAAGATATTGTGGACACGTGAAGGTCCTGGGGGTAGAATAGGCCTTCAGCAACCCATGCTTGCCATAAAAGGTGACTATGCTTGTCGTAAGAGGCGACTAACGGGATCGGGTGGTCAGACTAGCTGACTTGGTTGACACATGTCATCGGTTCCCCATTGCGCAGATCGATGCTTATGTTGTTGATCACTGGATTGTCTGCTCCAGACTCGATTATTTACAGACCGTCGCCATATAGCTGGAATATTGCTAAGTGCGACAGAAAACTAAACTCACCCACCCCCACCAAGATATTGTGATGTGCATCATGTTGTGAATTTTCTGTATCGTCACACCTCTATTCCTTAGTTACATGTATTCCTCCATTTCCATATGGTGAAAACTGCTTATTGTGGAAAACTTATTCAGTGAAATCATTCCAGTAATTAACAGTGTTTCCATTTTACTTGATTGGTCAGATACTAGTTCATTATTTTCCACATTTAAGTATGTATGTAACATAAAATGTCTGTGTTGTTATCTTTAATTTCTAAAGAAAACAATTCTAATAAAATTTAGTTGATCAGGATAATGCCTTGATAGTATCATTCCTTTGCTTAACAAGTTAAAGCATTTTGAAAATGATTCATTTTACAGAAATAAAAGAAGGTATTTGGATTTAAATTATACAGGAATACATTGTTCCTGAAACAATGTATGTTTTGACACTTCTTAAGGATTAACACTAGAAGTATGTATTCCAGGTAGACTAAATTACAATAGATAAGTTTTTTTTCTGATGATAATAAGACTATTGTAGTCGCTAATTTAAATGGTAATGAATTGTCTTGGGGCTATAGGTGTTGTAAAATAGGTAAATAATTGAATGTTACTTGTGACATGGTGTAGACCCCCACTCACATGAAGAGGGTTTTCTTTATTATCCTGCTACGTCATTATAGATGGAGCTCTGCCTTGATGGAATCCCCTTCAGAGCGAATACTCCTTTGTTGCGATAGAAAAATCGCCTCTATTTATAGCCAGGACACATGTAGAGCCAAGCCAAGCTGGAGCGAGATTCTACACTGCATCTGGTCTAAGTTTCCACTGCCTATAGCCTGTTTCAACAAGCATGATTGCTTACTTTATGAATTATGTATTTGGTGGTGTTTCTTTGTTGACGCTCAGGCCAGATGTGCACTTTTTGTTCATTGGAATTATCGTTGGGATAGATATGGGTGTATTGAGGAATGTTTGTTCTTAGTTGTTGTTTTTTAATATTCATGGATTTTCTTTTGTTTGCTTTTCTGTTTGTTAATTATTATTTTAGGTTTGCTGTTATAATCAGCATAAGAATGCTCACAAGCTTTAAAATATCATGTTCAGTGCCTTATTTTGTCCATTAAGGATAAAAGTGTGAAAGAAACTGTTTGATATCTGCATGGTTTCAAGTGACACTGAATGTTTTGTGTGAATTTCTCCCATGTTCACAAAAATACTTATTGCTGTAAGATTTATTCTTTTTTTTATTCCATTTATTTGATTGTGTTTTAAGTAATCAAATTTAAACAGAGGTATAGATTTACTTGACTGTCAATATCTGTCACATGATACTTTCTGTAATTATTGCATTTTCTATTTATTAGACATTAAAAATCTCAAATGTCAGTTATTGATCAAATCATTTGGAATATTCCATAGTAAGGAATTTTTTCCCGAGTAGCAATCATTTTGCATATAAAATATCAATAGTTAATTGTTTAAAGTGGAGTGTGAAAAATCAATAATTTATTTACTGAAGAAATAACGAAAGTAGATTGAAGATACATCTTATTAAAGCTGCTATAAAACATATGTATGTAATTTATTGTAGTATGAAGGGTAAAATATGTGCAAGAACAATCTAGTATGACAAAATATCTGTACAGTATTGAAACAGACTATAACTTTGTGGAGAGATAAGCACCCTAGCTCCAAGCCTGTATTGATTTTCGGCTATAGCTATAGATTACACTCAGTAGAAAGACTGGGAGATCGGGTCGGAGTTGACAAGCGAGTGAGCCAGCCAGCCACAGCGCACAGAAAATAACCACACAAGAGTGGCCTATAAACCACACCACTTTGCTTAAAAACTTGAGAAAAAATATTCACACACTTGTGTTGATATAAAATACTTTGGAAAAAGGTTGTGAGAATATTAGACCATTATAAAATGAAGCTTATGTGAAGTTAGTTTGCCTTGCTTTGTGGAGCCATTACGGTTGCCGGGACTACTTTATGCAAATATGGCCGCCGTATAAATAAACCATTATATGGGCTAGTGAAATGGAACATGTTACAATGGGAGCATACAGAGAGATCCAAATTCAATTAAATGAAGGAGATTGAAAACCTTAGGTGTAGGGTCCTTGTGTTGAAAAAAATCGGGGAGGGGAAGTATATTTCAGGGAGAAATCCTCTGTTGAATATTCGAGTCTAGTAGAGCAGCCAGTGAGACAGCAGCCAGCTAGCAAGCAGAGCGAGCGCTAGTCAGATAGCTTAACTGCTGCGTAGGCTACACCAGGCTGTGTAGGCCTGACATAGCTTGATAAATGGGCACTGCTGTATTGTCCCTTACAGCTTATTCAACCATGGGCAGAATGTAAATTGGACCAGTCTATTTGTGAAAGGATAGGGAGAGGAGCAAGCAGTCTTCAATTAGGAGGCTTTTCCCTTGAACCCACTAAGTGGAACATGTTGTAAAAGCAACTGAAGAGTGGGGACAGGCAAGGGGAATCTTTGAGCCCGAGAAAAAGCAAACTTGTGCTAGTTGAGTGAGCGGAGGCTTGACTAAGGGGGTTTTCACATTGGTATATCCTGTTTCTGTTCTCAACCGGGGATATTTTTAGTGGCTTAAGCTGAACTGTGAGAGACAGCCTGACTGCCTGTTCATCTGAGGGCTGATTGTTCAGAGATTCACCCAAGTAAGTAGTAGCAGTAGATACTGGAAACAAAGGGAATTAATTCTTTTGTGTTGAGAGACTGGCCTATTCAACCAGGAAGGATAATTAAGGTGGAGTGGATAGCACAGCTTGTAGATATATTTAGCACAGCCAGGTCTGAGCTGGTGGAAGGGAACTAGTTCATTTAACCTTCCCATTTAACTAGTTTTCTTAACAGGTTACACTGTTTAATAATAAAATTATGTTTGAGTAATATGTGTTTACGTTGAAAGAATTCATCAAGGTGTGCACACAAGGTAGTGCTTGTGTTATCTAGGAAGACCGGTGACCTTTGCTTTGTTTGAACATTGAGCGGTCAGGCAAAACCTTTGTTTGCTGGTAGGAAGGAAAAAAGATCCGAGTGAAATAGACAGGGGACGGACAAATGAAGGCTGTACTAGGTACGCTAGTGTTGTAATAGGTGAGCATTGTATGGAAAGGCCTTCGTTACGTGAGTATTCTGCTTGTGTGAGAGCAGGCCCATCCAGCACATGGAGTGCTGTATGAATATGGCTGCCTTCCTTTAGCTTTGCTAGGCTGTGTTGTACTTGAGTCCTCCGTTTACTAGCTCTCTGTTCACAGACGAATAAATGGAATTTTGTTTGGAGGAGTTTGAGCCTTGGTTTTATTTGTAGTTTGAATTAAGGTTTTTGGGCGTAACAGTTTGATATTTTTTTATATTGATTGTTGGGAACTTTTTTTTTAAGACTGATTTTTGTAGCTTAGCAAAACATCTGTTTGAAAACTTGTCTGAAACTTGTTAAGCGATTGTTTTTCCACCCCAATTTTGCAAAGACATTAATCCTATTTTTATGTATTGTGAAATGTAAATTACATGTGTTATGAAAACTGACTGTGGAATGTTTGAAATGTGTTACTTCAGAATAACACAGATTTTATTAGCATTTTTTCCACATTTTTTTTCCCTCATGTATTTTGTTCCAATTATTTTTACTTAATTTGCAACTCATTGCTCATATTTTTCTCTAAATTTTCTACCTGATGTCAGTAAATGTTTTCAATATTTGAAGATACTTATTTTGAGTTCTATTATTTGTTTGAATATTTAGTAAAATGAGATGTTGAAATTAAACTTTCCGGATTATTTGCATATGGTAAATAGGAAATGCATTTGCAAGAATTGATTTTTCATGACAAGATGGTTCTCCAAGATCAACTAGTGTCATTGATAGCATCCATAACATGGTGTTTATGGAAGTCATCATTCTCCGTCTCAAATTTATTTTAGTGATAAACAAATCCGTCTGTGATAACACACTTCATGCCAAATTCTTTTTTTCTCTCAATTATTTCGCCATATTAATTTTCATGATTGGTAAAGGTGACATTTAGACTTGTCCTCAGACTGTATGTCAGACTAGCCAATATGCTGTAAGTATAGGAATTCATATAAACACATTGAAATGGACCATCAGCAAGAGTTTTTACAACATATTTTTGGATTATTTGTGGAACGATCTTTGTTGTGGGGCCTTATGTTTACCACTCTGTCACTATTGTCATCCTAATATCAACTTCCTTGTGTACATAGCAGTCTCAAAATATAATCCTGCTGAAAATCATGGATATTCATACCAAGTTTTCAAAATCATATATACTTTTCAACGACTGAATTTCACTTGCAAAATATAGAGGTGGTGGGGTAGCCTAGTGATACAAGCATTTGCTCGTCACACCAAAGACCGGGTTCCATCCCCCACATGAGTACAATGTGTGAAGTAATTTTCTGGTGTTCCCTATCACGATACTGCTGCAACATTGCTAAAAGCAGAACTCGCAGAAAAAGTAGAAGGGAGAGAACCAATGCTTAATGAACTGTCATGGGTCTTCATGTATAACAGTATGATACATGACACCTGTTCTGTTTTGACATAAGAAGATACACTTCTTACTGTAAATTACTCACCTTTTGTACACAACTCCCCCAGAATAAGAAATACAAAGTGTGCTGTAATAAATGTGCCACAGGCATCATGCAATTTCCATATTCTGGAATATCTAATATTTTATGAATCACCAACAAAATAGTGTTAAAAACATATAATGTCTTAATACGTTAGAACTAAATGTACCTGATGATGATTATTATGATTTTCTGAAGTATCCTGTCAGACAACCAGCTGTAATTCATTCTTAACTTAACAAAATAATAATTTTGAGCCATTTACTCAATTAGGATAATTGGTTGTTATCAACTAATGCTGAGATAAGAAAAAAAATAATAATGTCGTTCTGTTCAGTTCTAGCTTCCATCTGCTGTAATATGCTCTTAGTGTTCCTGTGATTATTGAGACATTTTATTCACATGGGATGCTTGATTTCGATTAAGTAATTACTGGAAGATGCTTGTTTAGCTATCAAAATAGTGTAGGGTAAATGTTATAAATTGATTTTAGGACATGCTTATATATTTTCTGAACACCTGTCATCCATACACACATGTTTAGGTCCCTTTTTTTCCCGCATGCCCAATGTTATACCAAGACTGCTTATTTTCACAGGTTGACATTTTATGTTTGCTGGGTAAAAATGATACGTAAATTGCATGTTAACATCTGTTAGTAATGAAATTGTTCCAGGTTACCTCCCTTGCTGTAAAAAAAAGTAATGAAGACCAATGTATAAACAAAGCGTATCACATACCTAATCAGATGAAAGAACTAGGGCAGTGTTACACAATGTACAATAACCTTGTCAGCATATGCTGTTATGTAACCAGTTAGGAGACCATGATATGTGATATAATAGATTAAAAGAGTGTGGGAGACATCTATTGTCAGTAATGTCACATGGGACTATATTTCACACTTCATTACTTCCTCTGGAATGTTAGTACAATTGTTGTGTATTTGTTCAACTGAAGTGAATGAACCTACATGTTTATACTCGGCCTGCTTTCATACTGTCATCAACCTTGTAGGTACACAAGGGACTAGCTGTAGACAGTCCAGTGTTCAAAAGAAATGAAGACCTTGTAGCATATAAACTGCATTGATGTCCTAATAGTCATTATTCTGTCATTTTGACAGTGATGTGTAATGGCAGTTTTCATGATCAATAGGCAACTACAGATATCGCCCTAGCCTTTATTGTGGCTGTTTGACTTATCTTGTCAATCCATGTTATTTTTATATTGAGAAGGCGATTGGAGTGGAATACAGTTCATGTATACAATTTTCTTGGCATGGCTTGATAAATTTGAAAATGCCATTTTGAATTGCAATTTCGTCAGAAAAATTCAGAAGATATGAAAATTTATCGATAGATCGAGGGACAAAATAGAATTCTTTAATATATTTTTTATGTTATGTCTTGTCATTGGGTCAGTCTGTCAGACAGGATTGTAGGTTAGTTCAGTATTAATTTTTGACACATTGACTAGTCCGGTGCCTAGTCAGATGTCGTGTCTAGTTTGTACTCTGACATGATCAACTGGTTAAGACAATACAGGAAAAGAGCTTTGATGCGACGAATCGTCAAAGACTTGGAAAATAAGTACATTTGTAATGTGTTTACTACATTGAAGGCAGTTTGAAATACAGTGTTTAACTACCTTTGAAATTAGCACAAATGAATCTTTCAAACAAGATCCCAATTCTGATCAAAGTAACTGGCAAAAGTCATCAAACTTTAAGTAGCTGTGTTTATGACATTGCTGTCCATGGCAATAGGTAATAAGCATTCAATATTCTTGGTATCACATTTGAGTAAAGTAATGATTATTTTATTGAAGCATGGAGTCCATTGATTGTTACAGTGGCAGTAGAATAAGCTTTTCCAGATAGTGTACAAGTCATCATTTTATGCTAATATTAAGGATAGCAGCGGGCCCAGTTAATACCCCGACTGCATGTTAAGTTTTACTTCAATGCAAACATGCAAAAGTTATGATTATCAATTCATGGATTCAGCATGAACAAATAGGACATGGAAGGATTGTTATGAATGATCACAATGTTTTGTGAAATGCCCTGAGGGTCATAGCAAGTGTTTGAAAGATAGTTTTGTTAATGCTGCTGATGAAATGGCTTGAGTAATGCTTATAAACAGCACTGCTCACATGTTCACTCTCTGATTACGACAGCGATGATGATGATGATGATGATGATGATGATGATGATGATGATGATGATGATTTTTAAATTTCAGGAACAAGGAGGAGGTGACGATACTGATTCGCGGACAACGCCAACATCTACTGGGGTGCCACACCCGGCAGTTTCATCCCTCCGCCCGGTGCCATCACCCTCGGGGTCAGCAGGGTCAAGGTCAAACACACCAGCCTCTCTTCCAGGTAGGTCAACAAGTACTCTTTTTGTAAAATTGTAGCAGTGATAGCTCTTCTGGAGCAGGAGCAAGAGTCAGTTATCATTGGGAACAACAGAAACAATGAATTTTTTTCCCCTTCAAAATAGTTTATTTCAGATATTTTCCTCAAGTATAGGAAGAGTGAAAGGATTATGCTTGGCAATGTTTGTTACATTTGTGTGCTGGTGGTATAAGAATGGTGACTAAGTCAGCGTGGATGTTGTTTATAGTGATTCCGATATTTTCTTTGCCTAAAAGTTTGGTTACTCTCAGTCTGGTGGAGATCATCCTGTTAATGTGTGATCCAGCTAGAAAACCACAATTGCAATTAACTTGATTGTGTAGGTTTCCTTGCAGTATGTGGGATGGTAGGGTAGTCAAGTGGTTTAAGCCGCCGATCGTCACACTGAAGACTAAAGTTTGATTCCCCACATGGATTCAAAGTGTGAAGCCCATTTCTGGTGTCCCTTGCGATGATGTTGCTGGCACCTTCCTAAAAGCAGTGTAAAAGCATGCTCACTCATGTTTTTGTTTGACACATGACAGCTGATTTAACAGACTGATTGTCATGGAACCCCTGTACATACTTTCAAAACGAACCTGACAAGGGGTTTGCTCCTTTCACAAGTGATGCAGCAATGTCGAGAGTACAGATCAAACCTGCACAAACTGAATCCATGTGGGGAATTTAACTTCATTGCTTCTGCATTCAGTAGAGTAAACTAACCAATTTGCTGTCCTTTCTTTTGCTTATTAATTATGATCCAATATTGTTTTCATTATTATATACCTAACAAAAATTAAAATATGATTTAAGTACGTTGTGATAATGTTGAGTCTTTTCTTTGTATCATGTCCCCACAGTCAAAAAAAAATTAATTAACACTTTGTGAAGAACTTTAGGCATTGAAGATACTGTACTAAGTTTTAGCAGTGCACAAAATGATATTTTTTCCGTTTATTAGGTACACAAATTAGCAATTTGTTTCACTTTTCAGAGATGTCATTATTTTAATGTGTGCACAAAGCCAAATGTTTAACAGACTGATGGAGTTAGAAATGATTTAGCTTTTTTAGTTGACAATCAAATGTAATTTTACTGCTTCCAAAATAATTCATAACAAGTTGTATGAAGAAGGAAATAACAAGTAAAAATTGCTATGCATTCAATAAATGAAGAATGACTATTAAATGGATTATATTAAGGGGACACATTTCACCTTATTGAAATTTCAGCCAATGTTTGAAAAACTATTAAGTTTGTTATTGAATTGAGTACAACTGAAGCTTAATATTTTCATCTACTTTCAACATTACAGTTTCTAATGAAATATCTCCTTTCGGGCATGAAACATTTAATGGATATCGATGCATGGTTGGTTGAACACAGGAGAACCTTGTTTGAATTAAAGAATGCTCTGTGGATTTAAAAAGTAATCAATTAGAAAGCATCTTCCTGTGGCTAGCCTGGAACCCTGTTATGTTCAGCTTCTGCATGACATGATCAACGTGGGATTCGTTCGACTGGATGATGTTTTTTGAAGCCTAATGAGAGATAAGCTAGCAGTGAGAAAAAAAAACTAAACAAAAACTGTTGCTTGATGGATCATTACATTGTATAATGCCATTTAATTTGTTTATGTTTAGAACATCCCACAAAAACTCCATATTGTTTTTGAATGTTGTCAAGGGAAAATCCAGTTTTGTTGAATTAATCTCTTTAGAAAATATTGAAGTTTTTCAACTCTGTGTGCAATGATACACAATCAGAATGTGATGTTGCTGGAATAGTGCTTAAAGAAGCATAAAACCCAACTCACTCACTCACACACTAAACCTTTGAAAACAATCTCAGTAGATGCAGTGTTGCTACAAGAATAAGCGCCATGGAAACCATTTGCTCATTTCGCATGAGTTTTGTGTCGCAAACAATTCTGTGAAAGTCGATTCTTGTAGGAACATGTCCTAATTACTGGCAGTGGAAAATTCAGTATTGCATGCTCTGAGTAAATAAATCCTGTTTGATTTGCTTCTGCCAAGAAATACAAGAATCCTGTACATTTGACACTATCTGACAAAGTCAAATTTGCTGCATCATTCATGAAGCATGTATGGTTTGTGGTGAAATGTGAATAATGCTTTATACCACCTACTAATGTAACTGTACGGAGTAATCCCAGCAAGTTGCATCTGTAAGTGTTGCGTTAAAAAAAACCCCAAACGCTACATTTCCAGGAGAATTTTCTTTGAATATATTTGTGAAGTTTTAGTTGTAAAAAATTTTAACTCAGTTCTGATATTACACAAGTGAATATAGTTGTTCAGTGCTCACAGTGTCACTCTTTGCTTTTGCCCATAGTCACAGGATTGTCCTGCCAATCCTTAGCTTGCTTCAGCCATGAGAACTCGTGTCCCAGGAGCCTAGGTGTTTTGGGGTCTGTTAAGGAAAGAACATGGATTTTTTAAAAACACACTATCATATCACAGTGCCTGCATGGTCAATGTGTCTGTTTGATAAATCCTTTGAGGTGATGTTGATATATGATCTAGTAGCCATTATAACATGAAGGTAGTGTTGACATGTATGATTTGGCTATGGCTGTGATAGCTCCTATAGGACATGCTTCTGTTCAAACAAGTCATTCTTATCAGCCTAGTATCAATGCTCAAGCAAATATTAGTGGAGCATATGAATTACTGCTAATCGACTAGTCAGATGGCATCATAATGAGGTCGGCATGTGATCCGAACCTACGCCGATCTTTGAAATACAAGCAGTAATTATTCTGTCAGGCTTGTGTTGAAATTTAAGGGCATTTGGGGGGAAAAAAATTACAAAAGAAATTCCCTCCCAAGGTGTAAGCTCGCACTGGCAGATGCTAGGGGTAGTTGAAGAATTATCACCACATGGACGACACATGCGCCTCCTTACGTTTTCCAAAAGAGCATGAATGATATTCTATTCATTGTCCCACAGCGTGTTTGCGATTATGATGTAATAGTGTAATGGCTTTGTTTATCATTGTCGGTAGAAAGCCAATCTTGGGAAGAGAGGGGAAAACCCACTCTAGAACCACCTTGAAGCATTGCATACTTGTAATTACACAAGTGGCTTTGCAAATGGGGAGTGTGAAGACATTCATTTTGCTCCATTGCTCAGTCAGCTGGTCAATTACTGAGGAGGCTCGCTACCATGCATTGTCAAGATTGGCCTCACCACAAACAGAATTTTATATGGTGGTTAGACTTAGAAAGTATGAATAAACAGTATATACATTTTTTTAATTTAAAAAAAACAGTTAAAGATTTCTTCTAAATTTCAAATTGTGTATTTATTGTGATAAACAAATCATAACATAGTCTATGAGTACCAAAGGAAGTGAAAAAATGATTTCTATTAAGTAAAACATTAACACAATTATTGAAAGGTATGAAAATTGAATTTTTCACATTAAGTAAGGTTTTCAAGAGCTTCATTTCTGCTGCAAAATAGTGTTTTCAGTTGAGGCCACATTAAAGGTTAATGGCAGTAAAAAACAAACTAAGCCTCCTCCAATAAGATACTATAAGATATATTTTATTGCTCCATACAAAACCAACTTAGCCCAAAGTGCATAAATAAAAAATAACGTCAAAAGTATATCCTAATAGCTCTGTGGAGTACAACTGATGGACTAGTTTATAGTGAAAATATATATTCATCTGAGTAAGAATTGCACGACGACTGTGGTAAGCAAGTTATTGTGCTGACTTGCTTTCATTGCCAGGAATGTAGATTGGTTATTGCATAAACATATCTACAGAAGTGACATCTGGTCCGAATGACATTTTATGGAGGGGATTTCCCAAGATGAGTGGTTTTGAGCCTCTCACAACAAGGGGTTTTCCATGCTCAGCAGCTTAATCTCGGGTCACTAATTATAGCCATCAAATTGCTTCTCAACAAGAGGAATGAGCATAGGACACCTGGTGGGAGATATTTATTGCTGCTGCCCCTCTATAACACCTTGCCTCGGGATAGCCTTCAGATTCATTGTTTTGGTGTGGGAGGGAAATTGGCACGGCAAGATACAATGTTGATAAGTCATTAGCACATAGTGTGGCAGTGGGTCAGAAGAGTACAGTGTCACCTATTGTTACACAATGTTGCCAATCACTGTGCTATAGGAGGGACATGACCTTTGTCGGAAGGCAGAGTGGTGAGGAAGTAGGTCTGTCTGCCAATCATCTTTTATCCATGCCCTTTTTGTTTGGCTGTGTTCATTGAGAGTGCCTCTCCAGGAGGAGGGGGGAGTGAGTTGAGCAGAGATGTGATATCCATCACAGAGGTTTACGTTTGGAGCAATGCTTGCACTGAATGACCTTATCGACAAGTGTTAAAGACGGCAGAGTATATAGACGAAGGGATTGTCTTGTTGCTGCAGTAGTGATGAGCAGGCTAACCCTGTAGACCCCCAGGTCAATAGCTTATTCCCCAAGTCCTCATGTATTGATAGTATTCTATCTATGTCTTCCCCATTCAAAGCTTAACTCTTCACCATGGCAAAGTAGGGGTTTTCCAAACTAGATCTGAAAATACAATTGCCCAGAGTGCACTTGCGTGGCGTTTCTGTTTTTGATGTGCCACTCAATTTCATTTCATTCTACAGTAGGAAGATTTAAAGGTTGAGCCAGGATTTTACAAGCATCCTGTTCAATTATTTTTGACTCTTTTATCTAAGCTTTTAAGGAAATATTTCTGTGAATAAGCCATGTTCCATTAGTAACAGATGCTGACATAATTTTCAATGGATCAAATTTAGCTGTTCATTTTAAAGGCCATCAATAAATATTCCAAACTTCTTTATTCAGTAAAGCTGAGAGGAGATTCACGTTTTTAAGAATAGTTAGGAACTCTTTTTGTCCCTTGGCTCTGCACATATAATGATAAATGTCATTGGAGCCATTTAATCTGTAGCAGTTGTATGTATTTTGTCATTTAGAAACACATTAAATCATTCTTTCACTTTCCCTTACCGCAACATTGTCATTGATAACATGATAGCAAGTTCTTTTTATGTTCTGTCTTTGAATGCATTTACTTGTGTGTAGCTGGCCGTGAGCAGTCCAGTGATCCACTTATTGTCAAATGAGAAGTTGAGTGAGTCGGTTTCTTTTATTATATTCAACTAGGTTTATTTACATTGCGGTTGCTCTTGACCCAGTCTCTTATCTACTGGCATTTGGCACTAGAAGATAGCAAGATACCATAACAATGTATTAAAAATGATCCCTGCTTTTGTACTCTAATGATAGGAATAGAGAAACTCACGCCAGTGTCTTGTCATATCAAATACATAACCTGAAAATGTTACAAATATCCGAGGCTAGTCAAGTGTTGATTTATTTGATGTCAGACATGAAGAGGAGATTGTTTGTCATTAAAAATGTATATCTCTGAACATAGTATAGCTAGACTTGCAGTGCATCTGTGTCATAGCATTGTGACGTAAACAAGATTTTGACCTCATGGCATTGTGAGTCATGTAAATGATGTTAGGGCATTGTACAAAATCTACTGTCAAAAAGGAGATATTGTGTGATCTCACACAAGCAGTATGTCCTGCGGAACACAGTTTTGGATGATAAAATATGATATTGTTGTTGCATATAAAGACATTTTAGATGATCTAAGCTAAACAAATAAATTGCCACATATTTCCCCAAAGCAGAATATGTCAATTTTATGGTGCTGTGAGACCTGTTAGAAATAGGATGCAAAATTATTCCTTGTCAGACTGCTCCCAGTTGAATTCTCTTTGTATAATGGATTGAAATATATTACCTCATTCTGATTTTAATGTTGTTTGATTATTTGTCTTATAGCTCAGATCATGTAATGTAACATTTCGATCCAGCCTCAAGTGTTTTTGAATATTTTATGTATGACCTTGCACTTGTCGTACTCATTCCTGTGTTGCAGTTTCCAATTGCGGTCATTATGTTTATTATTTATTTGTTACATCTGTAGGCCAATGACCCACGATACAGCTAATTACACGCTGATTGTCATTAAAATTACAATAATAACATTAAACACATTTTTCTTCAACGTAATGTTTTGTATTAAAGGTGATAGTCTTGATTTGGTACATTTTCATGCCATCTGCCAATAAAGCAGCTAATTAAATGGTGATGATCGTTTTAATTACAATGATACCAATAAACACATTTTTCTTCAACAAGTTACATGGACATGTTTTGTATCAAAGAATTTGACCTTGATTTGAGAATAATTGACTGTCAAAAACCTCTGTAACAGAAAGATGAAAATGAGTTGTCGGACAGGTTAATGGATGGTAATGATGACAATCAGAGACTGGCTGCACAAACTCTGCTAAGGTGTCTATTGATGGATATAATCCATTCAGAAGTAAAGCGGAAAAATTTCCAAGCCAACCACCGATTTTCCATTACCTTGCCTGGCTCACCTGCAGTTTGAGAGACGGCCATAGCTCGAGCTGACTCACTGGTTCTCTTGCTTCTGTGCGATCAATGGCACAAATCTTGATAAGAGAATATTCCTAGTTCAGGCTCCAACATGCCACCACCAATCTTTCTCTCTGTCAGGAGAGTGCAGGACATTTTTCTCTTTTTATAAACTGGTCCTGAATTCCATATTGAATATGTCAATAGGACCTGTAAAATTGATATTTAGCTTTGAGAATGTTCTTTGTGATCGAAAATATTTATGGATGTGACCTGCTTTTTAAGTTGATAAATATTTCATGAAATAATTTTGCATTAGATTAAGTTTGTCACTGAATAGGACAGTTGTTTGGCCAGTTTCCAGTTAGATTTTCAAGTGTGGAAAAATTATGTTCATTCACATTTTGTCAGAAGTGTACAAGGCATCAGTAAGAATTACTCTTTTTCCTGTACTTGATCGAAGTTCTATTATGGTAGATACTTTGTCATATTAAAACATGAATGAAAGCTATTGAATTGTCAGTAAACCCCTGGAATTCTGACGGAGCAGTGACAGCTGTTGGCCCGGTGTGGAGTATATCCAATAGTATGTTCAAGCTTCTATTTTTGTAGATATATGAAGTCGGACATGAATAATGGTGTCAAAAGTTTTGTTCCATTGATTTAAGATATTTACCCCTCATGGGATTCCCCTATTGAAATATCACCCCAGACAAATAGATTGGTTTATTTTGTTTCATCTTCACTTAAGACAATAATTGAAACTGAAAGTGAGACATTTTTACAGCCATTGTGAAACAAGTCCATTTATAACTTTGAGAGGAAAACAAAGGAACAGGGAAGTATGTAACCTATATTGCACGTCTGAATGTTTACGCTGCAATAATTCCCTACACAGAATAGGTGCATGGTATCCCTCCCCTCGGGAGCCTCCCCAGCAATGTGTTGCTACGCCATTGATCATCACTACAACATGTGTTCTCCTCCCTCGAGAAGCCTACTGTGATCAATTGCACAACTAAGTAGTACATTTACTGAATCATTTATATCCATTCAGCTCAGCTGATTCTAATTGTCATCACTTGAAACCATACTACACTTCTCTATTCTTTTCACATACATTAAACAATGGCAGAAAGGACCAATAAAAATGAGCTTTTTTCTTGACTGGTGCAATTATAAAAGGTGTATTCAGTGTTTTCCTTGTTTAGACAACTGATCAAGATGGAAAGAGTCAATCTAATATGTGTTTGTCTTTTTGAGTACTTGTCAGGTTAGCTGAATGTTTGGGACAGGTAAAATGTTCAGTGCACTTTTTGATGGAAAACAAGTCCTGGTTTTAAATTTTTGTTCTGTTTCATCTGCTGTAAAGTAACACCTTTAAGTGGAAGTACTTCAGGAAAATGTTGTTAATCCTGATGTTAATATTGCATCTTAGGTGCAGATGTACCCTGTCTTTATATTGTGTGCAATAGCAGTTTAAGTAGAGATAATTCTTTATATTCTGACGCAAAAGGTGCTTTCAAATAAAACAAAAACATGTTTGAAGCATTTAGTTAATGTTGATGGTGCAGGAAGCTCCAACAGGCTAATGCTGCAGTATTGAAGAAAGTTGCCTGGAATATTTTCAATTCCACACCCACTATGAACTTCAAGGCTGCTCAGGGCCAAATGTGTGAAGCAGTTTGTTGTTGTGCTTACTCAGTCATCATTCTGCCGTGCATTCATCTTGACTTTGATGATGTGATATTTATGGAAAGATACACTCGGCATTTTTCTGATTATGCGTATGTGTAAACTGATCACAACCTGAAAGTCTTCCTCAGAAAATCTATATACAGGTTTCATGTTTGTGAGGAATATTTTGTTTCAGCTGTAAAAGCAGTTTTGTGATACTGCAGGAATGATTCATATGGATTCTCCATTGAGAGCTGTGCTGGACTCTGAATTTTCCTAACAAGATTTTTGTTATTTTGCAGGAAATCAAGCTGGCAGTCCTATGCCTCCACGACCGCCGTCCAGTCAGTTGGAAGGTCAAGGTCGCATGAGTCAGTCACCAATGGCAACGCAAGGTATAAATTTAAAAAATGATAACAATTTGGAGAAACACCTTGTAGTGTGTAAAGTGTCACACTAAAAGAGCCCTCTTGTGAGTAAGGGGATTGAGAACGTGAATTGTGATGTTGAAAGATGTAAATTTCTTAAACTTAACAAAGTCATTACTGGGCAGAAGTAACTTTCATATTTCATTGATTCAAAATTACACAATATTCATTTGATGGCTAATAATTAAAAGAAAAGTGATTTTTTTTCTTTCTTGGTAACACCATATTGCTGGTGACTGTTTCCTGCAGTGCAAGGGAGGCAACTGCTGAATGACTATGGGTTCTAGATCCCACTTGGTCCCTGTCATTGGTTCAAGCAGGTTTGCTTGGTATTGCAGTGGTTTAACTGAGAAAGAATATTTGCATATATAAATGTTTCATTCCGTGTTTGATTACCTTGATTCAGGCTACAACCAACAAATGATGCCGCCACCTATTGGGCCAAACCAAATGGGGTTTGTGCCTGGGGGTAACAAGATGGGAGGGGCACCAGGACAAATGGGACCTGGGCAGCTCGGTCACTATGGTCAGTACAACAGCCAGTATCCTCCAGGCCCAGGCCCAGGTGAGACTATCAATCTCATTAGTATTGTCTGCACAGCCTTCTGAATACAAACAAATCTACTTATTTTCCTCCATACGTGTACGAAAAGTTGATCTGAACATTTATAAAACCTTTATGTGAGTACATCAGTTGAGGAAAAATTAGCAATTAATGTTGCCACAAATTCAACAAGAATGTTTGAAGATAAAAATATTAGATGTTTGGAAATTTGGTATAAGAAGGTTGTGCAACTGTAGTGTTTCTGTTGTCTCTCGCCATTCTGTCCAGGTTTGTTATATGTTGTTCTTGTTGTTTTGTTGTTGTGTTGAGCAACCCTGCATTAACAGTTACTCCCACCTCCCCGGCTTCAGACTGATCTGTAGTGTATAGTTGTAGACTTACTGTTGTCAAACCACACAAGTAAAGTGTTACAGGAATGTTGTCATTGTTGAAAGGATGTAAATTACAAAGAAATTATTATGTAGTGTTGAAATTGTGCATGGATGTCTTTGAAAGCTTTAGACATTTATGCTTGCTGAAACAAGTATGGAAAAGTATTACGGTGACATATGGACCAATTTTTTTGGAAAAAATCTTCTTTTTTCCTTTTTTTTTCTTTTTTAATTCATTGTTTTAAAAGGTTATAGAATGTTTTTATCTCCTGAATATTGTATCATGTCAATGTTGGAAAAATCAATAATTGCATGAAGGACTGTAGCCCTATGTAGGTTTAATGTGCAGTTGATACCTAAATGTGTCGGTATGCATGCTGTGAATATGTCTAACCAAAATAAAATACAAAACTAGTTTTAGTATTTCGGTCTGCATGCTGTATTTGGTTTGACTAAATTATTTTGTGCGTAATGTAAAACTGAAGTGGTAAAGTGAATGTCATTTTTGAATTTGCTTTTGAGTTAAGTATTTTTGGTTTATTGTTGCATTTGACACTACTGTGCAAATCCGCAACGAAACCTTGTCTTTCTGACAGGGCTGCCAAATTACTCACCAGTCAATCCAAACCATAGAACCGCAAGAGAATCAAGCTTGATGGCTACCTGACAATACTGAAGTGAACATAACTGATAGGAAAGGCCGGCATTGGCAATGAACTAGAATTCTGACAAGTGTCTCTTTAGATAGTAGTTTGTAGTTGCAATTTAATTGCTTCACTTTCATAAATTTGAATTAACCTTTGGATAATTAATCATAGTGTTCTCGTAGTCTGTGATGAATGGAAAAAAAAGTTTGGTTTACTACTAGTGAAATTGCTCCTGTAGCTTTAACACTGACTTTAGACATATCCTATGTAAGTAGGACTGTATCGTGTGTTAATCGGTAAAGGAGTTTCCAACCCATGTTATCCTGTTCCACCACCTATGTTGGCTTTTCCTGATCACAGTCTCTGTCACTTCATGGTGAACGGCAATTGGGCAGCCCTGTCAATCATGTACTTCACACTGATTCACATCCCGGAGTTCTGTCTCGTCATGCAGAATAAAAGATGATCATGAATTGTCTTTCAGGGAACTACGGACGTCAGCATAACGTTCCAGGCATGCAGAATGCCTCTGGAATGTCCAACTATCCCTCTCAGAATATGTATAATGGGCCAAATCCAATGGGGCAGGGAGGGCCAATGTACAACAACATGCCCTTAAACAGAGGAATGGGCAATTCCAGCTACAATAACGCGTATAGTGGACAAGGCAATGTTAGCATGGGGCAGATTGGGGGAATGAACAATCAATATAGTGGATTTAACAACCACATGGGTCCAGGTCCAGGTCCAGGTCCGGGTCCAGGGCCAGGTTCGGGTCCAGGACCAGGTCAGCAAGGGCCTGGTATGAATCCCAACATGCCGAGTCACTCCTCCATGAACTCTGTGGGCCCACCAGGTCAGACTGTACAACCAGGCATGGGAATGCACACCTCTCCCCCTTCGGGTCCACCGATGCCAGGCCCAGGGGGCGTGAAAGGGGCCCAGGCCGCTGCCCAGGCTGCAATGATTGCTGCTGCCAACAGCGCTGTTGGGAGAGGAGCACAGATGAGATCGGTACCGGCTGTGCCAATGGGTATAGCAGGACAACCACGTATGTTTGGCCCTCAGTCAGCCAATCAGATGCCGCCCAATCAAATGGCTCACATGAACCACATGGGTCCCATGAACCCAAATATGAACAGTATGGGAAGTATGAATCCGAACATGAACAGTATGTCAAACTCTATGAATCAAATGCCTAACAGTATGTCCCATAGTCCAGTGACCAACAGTATGGGTCCAGGTTCATTGGGACCATCCGGTCCTGTTCCTTCACATAAAGGAGGCAAGTCCAACAGTACTGCCTTGCCTCCGTCAACTGTGTCGGGGCAATCCAACAGTCTGCCAACAAGTGCAGCGGAGAATTCCACAACTGCTGCCTTTACGACATCCACAAGTTCGGTATCCCCAATGCCCAACTCTCAACCTTCACCACCAACAGTTCACCCCAAATCACCTGCAGCTGTTAGTCAAATGGAAACAAAGGTTTCAAACTCAGAACCAGCCGACAGCAAGACTTCAATGTCGGAAACACCATCAGCAGTAAACAGTGGCTCAAACTCCTCAGATTCCATGCCAGCCTCATCGACAGAGACAAAACCTGCTGAGCAACCCGCTGAGTCAAGTGAGCCTCCCCCAACCAAAACTACTGCTACTCCCCCAACATTAGTAGCCAATGCCACCACCCAATCAAACTCGGACACTGTGAGCAGCAGTAGTGGGGACAGCACCTCCCCCAACCCGACCCAGGCTTCAGCACCTCCGACCACAGAGTCTAGTCGAGGAGAGGTGAAAATCGAAGGAGCTATGACTACGCCCTCTTCATCCTCTTCCCCTGAACACCAGCCTATCACTACTACAGCTATCACAACTATGGGTAAGTTCATGGGGAGTCAGAAACTGCCAGTCAGTGCACAAGTAGCTACAGAACTGTGTTTCGCACCAGATTTGCGTCTGCACTGGCATCTCTTAAACTTGCTTTGACTCTCTCATGGATCATAGTATTTGTTCAGTGTCAGTGCTGCCAAATTGCCTCACCATGCTTGTGATGGGATTCTACCTGTCATGTGTTCATTTCTGATACCTTTCCTGCACCTTTTTGTTTCCTTCCTTTTCACCCATTCTGACCTGGCAGCAATCCAACTGCCTTTTTCAAGCGTTTGTTTTAGACAAGGAAATGCAAACTTTGTTGGTCTTTTGTGACAATGTTTCACAATAAAAAATACTTTTATGTCAATGTTGACATTTTTATCCCTTCCCACTTCAACTGATTTTATTTTTGATGCCATTTAAGCCATATTCCTGTGTGATATTTAATTTAATATCCACTTTTTAAAAAAAAATGTATAAGTCTATGAACAGTTTCTTGTACATGCTTGATCCATTCACTATGAAAATTTCTGATCTTGATACCTATTGTGACCAACAAGAGATGTTCTATCCTTGTAGCTCATAATCTTTACCAACTAACAGAACTTCAGTTTTAAGAAGAAAAAATGTAGTTAAGCTCTCCGAAGTTATAGTTTCTTCTTCACCATAGTTGTTTTGTTTGGAGTTTTTCATTGGCTGTGCTGGTTGGCATCATAGCCCATCAAGCTGATTCAGTAGTCGCCCTTGGTTTTCTTGCACTGACAAGAGGTGGATGTTTGTTGTGAATAACCTCTGTTGATGTGCCTTCCAGTCAGCACCACTACTGTAGTGACTCAGAGCATCACCTGTCCTGTGACCTGCATCGCCGAAACGACCATGTGCAACTCGCAAATGGGAATTGACAGCATCCCAAGCATGCCAGCGATGAACTGCATCCCAATGCCAACGTTTCCAGAAGAGCCTCCAGAGAAGAAGAAAAAGGTTTGTGCTCCAAGATGCTTTTGGGCTTTGTAGAAGTCGAACTTGTGCAGTGTTTATTAATGATTGTTTGCAGGTTTGAGATTATGTTAGTATTAGTGCATAGCTAGCTGTAGACTCATTTTATGCTCTAGTTTCGAACAGTTCTTCAAATGTGCTTTTGATAAATGTTTGTAGTGATTACAGGTGCAGAAGCAATGAAAGAACTTATCAAGGGGAGATAACTCTTATTCACACGAGACGCACTCTTCAGTCTCGTGGCTGACATTCATGTCTTAAGCCTTTTCCCTACCAAATAATTAATAAGGCTTTTGAATTTTTTCATGCCAGTGTTTTTATTTGCTTATGATCCAGCTCCATTCAATCATCGCGTCCTCATCAGTATTTGCAGATTTGATTTGCTGTCACTACTACTATAGCGCATCATCTTTAGTTGTAGAGTTAGCATGATAGGTTAGCTTTTTTTTTAGATTTGTTGATGTTAGTCGTGATCCCTTGTCTCTCTTTGATATTTGTCACCAATGTAATTAGATCATTCTGAAAACCTCAGGAACCCAAAACAAGTAAACTGATCTTATTGTATCTTATTCCTCTTGTTAAATGGATGGTATTAATTTTGAGCGCCAGACACTTATTCATGAATCTTCTAATTGTACATAGTCATCAAACTATTGCAGCTTGGGAAGAAAGCATGCAAAATGATTGACAGAAAACCTTTATTATGTTCTCTTGTAACAATGAACTGGCCTGACATAAGAAGCACTGATAGATCCATATTACTCAACTGAGGTGCCAGTGATTTTATTCTAGGACAGTGTGGTGGTTGGAGCGCCCTCTCCAGGCGCACCCAATCTTTCCTCTGCTCAGGACGACATGAGCAGTAGCCCCAGTTTGCCCGGAACGCCCGTAAGTCGATTGGAACGATATGAATGGCTCGCTCGTTAATCAGCTCGGGAACTGGCTCCGCCTATCCTTTTCCCCACTGCTTGGGCCCTGGTGAAAGGGTCGGGTACTTAATTCGTAACGTCCGATTATACTCACATGTCCCTGCCGACCAACCAACCATCTGATTAGTTCGTCCGTTCTTCGTCTGTGCGCCCCTGTCTGTCTGTGAATCCCTCCCGATCACCAGGTACCCTTTCCTTATCGCCTTCCTGTACGGTGTCTGGTGACAACGTGGTTTCTCTAATCGACTAACGTTACTGACAGGTGTCTGTGAAGTTCTCATTCCTTCCACGTGGGGGTGTCAGTGTTGGCTTTTCAGCCATGGTGGTCATCAACTTAGCAAGCATTTTTTGTTTTATTTTGTGTTTTCAGTGAAGCATGAAGTATTATTTTCCCTTCACATTTTATACACATCATCAAAGTCATCTTTTCACGTCACAGTGGTTTCACCAGAATATTTTTTTTTACAATATATGTTCAGGTTCTCCCTGATCACATGAATTTCATTGAACTTTTTTCCAATAAACGATACACTACTCACTATTTGATAGAGCATTTCTGTATCAGGCTAGACCAATTTTATTTCTTGATTTAGGGATTCACAGATTTTCAAGAAGAAGGATGGAGGGGCTAAAAAGTACTTTTTCCGCTCATGAATAAACTAAGTTATTTTTTACCCAAAATGTAAAACATGCAAGTAAGCTTTTTTAGATTGAATTTCACCCCATATACTCTTCTTTTAGTATTTGAAGGGAATGTTACGTTGACTTGTGACTTTTAAAATATTATATTATTTATTTATGTATTATTATTATTTTTATTTCTTTCTTTTTTTAAATCCCCTCCTGTCATATATATCCATAATACAAGAAATATGAATGGTCTGGCCTAAAAAGAAGTGACAAAAATGTCCCTGTCAATTGTTGTAGTGTACAGTTTAATATCACACATAAGGTAACATGTTTCAGTTCACGAAATGTGCATGCTGTTTGTTGTGTATATGTTGTTAGGGAAACACTTTGATGATGTGCAGATGAATGCTGGATATTATGTTGTTTGGTCAGGGTTTGTATCTGTTTTTTCAGTTCAGGCTCTAGCTCACATTGACTTCAGTTTTGTTTCTTGTCTTTAGCAAATATTCTTGACGCATGGGATATTAAAATGTCGTCTGCCACAATTGGAATGTGTGAAGAGAAGGAATGAGATTAACAGCATAAAACAGACTCCTTGATCAACAAAATTAATTTTTAGGTGTCCCTGAGAAGAGATGTTGCTCATGCGTCTAATTCCCTTAACCATTATTAACCGCATATAACTGTCATGTATTTTCTTAACTCGCTAAAATACTGAGCATATATAGTAACGGTTGAGGACTGATTGCCTCAAACACAAAAAGTTGGTCTGCAAAATGATCTTCATAGCTCGTTAGAGAGAATTTGTTAGGAGTCTGTTTTGTGATCTGATGTGTTTGTGCTTGTTCTATGTTTTCATGTGAATGGTATATCCTTACAGAAATCTGGTGGTCCTGCTGATTTGGGTAAACTGTACGAGATGGGGATGGAGCCTGAACGACGACCATTCCTGGATAAAATGTTGATGTTTTTAGAGGATAAAGGAACTCCTGTTACATCAATGCCTTCCATCAGTAAACAGCCTCTTGATCTCTATAAACTGTATCTATGTGTGAAGGAGAAAGGAGGAATGGTTGAGGTGAGTGATGCACTTCATTGTTTTGTGTGTGCAGGTGTAAAGATATGTTGAACAGTGGGTCTTGGCATGTCACAGGGAATGAAGCAACCCTAAATTGTAATATTGACATCATTGATTTACCCGTCATTTTCTACTTTTTGTGCTCATTTAGAAGATACTCTGTAACAAAATGAGGCACAAAGCCTAACACAAACATTCATATCCATACCACAAACAAAAAGTATGGGAACACCTTGTGGTAATGTCATTGGTACTTTAAGGTCAGTGCATTTTAATAGGCACTTTGTACATATTAGAACTTGCAGGAAACCAACTTATCCAATATTCGTTCAGTCTGAGTGAAATGAAACATTGTCATAAGACAGCAAAAAACAAGGGTGCTGAAACAGTCTGTGTGCATGTGGATGACAGACTTCCCATGCACCTTGAATAAGATGCTTCACTGCGTGTCCTAACATGCCATTTAAGTTCCTATTGAGCACACAAAAAGGTGAATGTACCTTAGCATATACATGACCTTATCACTATTAACTTTGTATATGACTATCAAATTTTAGGGTGTTCCCACACTTATTGTGTACAGTATAAAATAGTACTTGCTTGCCAACAGTATCTTTATTGGTTTAGTCCATTTAGACTAACTTGAGTGCACAGAGTTGTACCCCTTTGATGATAGGAATCTTTGTAAGAGCTTAGAACTCTAATTATGTGACATTTCTTCATCCATCACAGTATCCATTCACTTTTCCCTCATTTGGCCAAGACACCTTTAACTAGCTGAAAAATAACGATCTGGATATATGGTGTTGTTTTTTTTAATATCTGAATGATTTTGCTTTGTATGTTATAAACCTGTTGGGTTTTTTCTTTGCAGGTTAATAAGACGAAAAAATGGAAAGAAATTTGTGGCTTTGTGAACATTGGATCATCAGCTAGTGCTGCTTTCACATTAAAAAAGAACTATATTAAGTACTTGTTTGCTTACGAGTGCCAGTTTGATAAGGGAGGCATTGATCCTCAGCCTATCCTTAACCAAATGGAACAGGCTTTAGCTCAGAAACGAGAACAGAAACAGAAGCGAGCTCCTTCACCAGGTAATTGAATAATTCTATTGAATCTCGTTTTGCTTGGCAAGCAGAGAGCTTTATTAGAACCTGATCAAGCTCCAGATCAGCTGTGTATTTGCGTATAATTCACAAAAGGAAAGTTGAAATATGCAAGTAAAATAAATGTCAGAGTACTGAAAAAACACTAGATATTTACATGTATGCTATGTTAACATAACAATGTGTATTTACCCAATGTTTAAAAAAATCATGTCGTTTAGATGTTCACGGCACCAAAACAGATGCAGACATGGCATGAGTGGATGAAGCTGTATTTCCTATCAGTTATAATTTGTCTTTGTTGTCTCTATTATGGAATGACAACATGTTGCACCCCTTAAACTTATTTGAAGTAAATATGCAGATTATAAAAACATGGTGGCTATCATACCCACATGGCCAAATGCTTAACTGGAGCTCTGTTGGTGGTGGCTGTGTATGTCTTGTCACCCATATTGTATGATCTGATCAGCATGCATGAAATTGCCTCCTTTAGGAATTTTAAAGCATGCTCCATTCATACAATGAGAACATCATAAATCCATTGTAACCATCATAGAATATTTTGTGAATGCAGATAATATTAATGTAAGTACAACAGTCTAAACAAACTTAGTCTTGATGTATTTCGTTACACTCCACCACTGAGTCTAACAAAACCTAGTAGAAGGTCGCATCAGGTAACCTTTGAGCGACCAGTGACAATCAAATGCGAGACGGTTAAATAGATTTAACCAATCCTACAACGGCAACTATTTAGGGATCGGGAGGGACTTTCAAAACATTCAGGTCACTGATACAGATCTCTCCACAAACAAAACTCTGCATATAACACAGTTATTTGACCTGCAGTATATACGCTTTGGGGTTTCTGTTGACATGGTTACCATTAGCTAATATTTCCACAAGATAACATCCTTAAATACTGCCAAAAACACTATTTTCAGCGACTGTTTACTCACCGTTGTCATGGTTATACGTATGCAGTGTGCATCAATCGGAAGCGAGCATACGCTAAATAGCATTCAGAATCGTTTGGGTACAAACCTTTTCGAGATAAAAAGTTCAAAAGGTATGTGCGATTGTGCACTTTCGCGATTTGGTAAGCTGTGTTCTGATTGGTCAATCTCAAAGGTTACCTGACGCGACCTCCCATAAGATTTTGTTAGACTCAGTAGTGGAGTGTAACAAAAAGTACAGAGGATAAGTTTACTTAGACTGGTAAGTACAACTGCTAGTAGAGAATAGACTTATTGCAGTTCCACCATGCTACAAGCTTCTGAAGTGTAAAGGATATGCTCTGAATGAAGCGATCAATTTTTTTGTGATTTGGCAGCCACACAGAAAAGCTTTTATGTTTCACTATTTTTCTCATGTTCGTTATTGACTAATAATACATTATATTTTTGCCCTTCTTATGTCAAACAGAACTGTTCATCATGTTAACTGCCACATGTCACAGGCAGACTGTAGCACAGATGTGGTTGCACAGCATAGAGAAAATGATCAGTCTTCATATCACTCTCATATATAAGTTTCAAGCAAAACAGGCACAAGTAGCAATGGTCTCTTAGTGGTAACAAAGAGCACCAGGCGATGTTAATTTCTTATTTGTGAATTTTTGTTTTGTTTTGGGTATTCCCCCCAGCTTGTGAAACTTGTTTTGAAAGGCCACAGACATGGCTACGAGATTCAGACAGAATTGATACTACAGGCGTACTTGTGATAAATATTTGTATTTTATCAATATCAATCTCTGTGGTCATTGGTTACCGTTCAGTACTTCATTCTCTTCACCGACAGTGCCTTATTAATATCGGTTGTAATTTATGTGTACCTATTTACATTATCCCACTCACTTTTCTGTTCGTTTCAGCCGGATCTCAAGGTTCATCGTCCCAGGATGCATTCCGCCCGCCCAGTACCCCAAACAGCCAGGGGATGGACCCATTCTCCCCAAGCATGCCTCCCCCATACATGCAGAACTCTGAGGGGGGAATGGGGCACATGGGAGGAGGTGCAGGCATGATGCCACCCAACAACATGATGAACCCCAATACAATGATGCCTCCGCAGTCCAACATGCCCCACCCTTCTGCTATGGGTGGTGGTCATAGCAACATGCCTAACAGTATGATAGGGGGCCCAGGTGGAATGGTGCCAAACAGCATGATGCAGGGCAATATGGGTCAGAGTAATATGATGGGGAATAATATGCCACCCAACAGTATGATGGGGGGCAGCGTGCCTTCGAGTGGAATGATGGGGGCATCGATGCCCAATAATGCTATGATGCCTGGGAATATGCCAAACAACAGTATGCTAGGGGGCAATAGTTTTAACCCCCAACAGAACAATATGCTAGGAGGCAGTGTACCTCCGAACAGTGTGATGGGAAATTCCATGATGCCCACCTCCAGTGCAATGGCCCCAAGTGCTGGCACAACCATGCCTTCAACATCAGACAGTATAAGTGTTCAGGATCCTTTTGCTGATGAGCCCACGTCTACTAATTCCCAATTTTCTCCCCGACAAAGTGTCAATTCTCAGATGCCGCCATATTCAAGTATGCAGCAGCAGCAACAACAACAGTCCGCGCCCCCGCCACAACAGCAACCCCCTCAACAGCAGCAGTCCCAGCAGCAGCCAACACCCTCTCAACAACAGCAACAGCAGCCGCCAAACCAGCAACACAACAGCAACTTTAACTACAATGCTCGATCGGGAGTGCCCCCAAATATGCCCCAATATTCCAGTAACATGAACCAGTCCAATATGAACAGTTATGGGGATGGTGTTCCCAATCGCATCCCATCTCAAGGAGAGCAATTCAACGAGTCATCCACATACCCCCGACCAGGAATGGAATCCTATCCTCCTGGAGCTGCACGGCCGGGTGAATCCTATGTTCCGGGTCAAAGTCAGTACATGGCAAGGCCTCCCAGTGCACCAAACCGATTTCCCTTTGGACAGCAGTTTGAACGACCAGAAAGGTGACAATATGTGCCTTACTTCAAGAGTTCATAAGAACAAATTAACAGTGCATGTGGTCATGTTCTCAGTACATTGACTCATTCAGAAAAGTTATATGAGTAAACTTGTATTCTCAAAGAAACTTTAGAGTGATAAAGGCAAATCATTTCGTTGATGTCACAAAATGCAAAATTCATTTTCTATGTCTTGGATTGATGCAAGTGTTGTACAGATGAGTTGAAATATCTCCATTCCCTGAATGTATTGCAATGGAAATTAGCAGGGACGTATTTTTATGTATATTTGTTGAACTATTAATATAATTTTACTACTGCATACATTAAAGTATTGCTTTATCTTAGGTATGAACAACAAACTGGCCCCACCCACCCCAGCCAACAGTATCGCCCTACATCCCAAGCAGGGATGATGGCCCCTAACCAGCCAGGCCCCGAGCAGATGTTGGGAGCCCGTTACCCGGGGCAACAGATGCCGGGAATGAGGCCTCCCCATGGAGGTCCTCAGGATCAGTACCCTGCACAGTCGTACCCAGCTCAGGGTCCAGGTTACACAGGACCTCGTCCTATGATGAGTCAGGAAGGATACCCCGGGTACAACGGTCAACAGGGCTCCTTTCCTGGGCCCCGCCCGCCTATGGCCAGGGACATGACGGGCGGGATATACCGCACCCCTAACAAACACTACGCAGAGATGCCGCCAGGTATGGAAACATTTTCTGATTTGGTGGCCATTAGGTGTATACATAGGTCTTACATTATGTACGAAATGGCGTATCTTTCTGAATCAGGAAAAATCAGTATTTAGGGAAAAAAACAAAAACTGACACACTAACATTCAATATTTTAAAATATGATTAACTACTCTTAAATATTTTTAAAACAGACATTTGACTTCACTGATTGTTTTGAGGTTGGAGTTTCATTTTGGATGGGTTTATTTTCATCTGAAGTACTTTATTGATGACCAACTTTGTACGGATGGTGTCATATCGTAGTGGTTAAATCGTTCACTTAACTTGCTTTGGGCAGGGGTTCTATATCATACATGGGTATAATGTGTGAAGACCATGTTCCCAGCTGTGATCTTGCTGGAATATGGCTAAAAGCGACATAAAACCATACAAAAACTTGTAACATTGGCCAGATGTAAAAGCGTAAAAGCCAGAGGTAAAAGATCATCCATGAACAGTCAAGTGGAAAGTGGTTTGAGTTGTCCTTTTGTGAAAACTTGCACGTTCTTATGCGAAGTGTCTGTAGATTTAGATATTTGCCAGATAGTTAAGGGGGGCATTTGTTGTCTTTTTTGACAGCGTTTGGCCATTCATCGCCATATACCGAGCGAGGTATGCCTGTCCCCAGTCATGGGGGATACACTCACGAGGATATGATTTCACAACTTAGTGCTCACATGACTGGTAGGAGCTCAGTATTTGGTTTAAGCTTTTACTAACTTGACTGTTGATTCCCTGGATCAAAGGTCCAAGTGATCATGTGCTAAGGCTTGTTGTCCCTGCATCCATCGTGTTTGTTTCTTTTGTTTCCTCTTTAGCTGCTCAATTTCATAGCTTTGAGTGGCTTACAATGCAGTGGTTATTTTATTAGTATACAGAAACAATGCATCTGACAACCTTCTAACTCCATGTATTTCAATTATGGTTACCATTTTGCTGAACCTCAGTTTCTGTGAAAGTTGACATTTTGTTACAAAGAATCAGTGCATAATTAAATTTAATTAGTTATCAGGTAAAATTTAATTTGTAATTTCAATTCAGACTTTTCAAAATTTTGTATATTTTTATCAACTACTTAAAAGAAGTTATTTCCATAGTTCTGATCTGACAATTAGTGACATTAACTAGAATGATAATATAGAATTTAGTGTTCTTTTTCTTTAAAAGTAGTTGTATCTAATAATATGATTTCCTGCTTTCAATCTGTTTCTTCCAGTAGTTTTAATTTAACAAGTATATGTTAGCATCTTGACAACTAGTCCTGATACCAAACATGGCAGTCATGTTTGCCATATTTAAATATATTTTGTTCATCCATTCTTACATTGTTCTTGACATTACAATTATTACCTCCCCTTGTTTCTCTTATAAATGAATTTAGCACAGTTATTAGACTTGAGCTTGATTTTAATTCATGTTGAATTTGAACGCAAATTCACATAAGTCTTGGTGACCTACAGGTCTGATGGCTGAATCTTACATTCTGACTTGTTTTGCATTGTGGAAGGAAAATGTCTTAAGGCTCAATCAATAAAAATAAATGAAAATTGTAATGTCTTATAAACTGTTTTTGCTGTTTGAAGTTTGAAATCCAGTCCAGAAACAAAATTTCTGGTATGGTGATGTTGTGATGCTATGAGGCACGCAGACAAAGTTCATCCTTGAAGGCTGCTGTACTGGAGAACATTTGCAATTTTGAAGATATTTCCCCCCAAGTGGTCTAACTTCGTGACTCTTTGACTTTGTGACTCATACGTAAACATCACAGATCAGTGTTCATGATGTCCCTTGCAAGATTCTCTTGTCCAGACTGGATTATTTATGAACTGTTAGCATATAGCTGAAATATTTGTGTGAGATGTTAAACAAAAAACATGAGTTTTATTCAGCTGTTTTAACTGAAAAAAAAAAATTACACTCTTCCAACCTAATGCAAAATAATTCAGTAATGTGGAGATGAATGGTATTGTCCAGTTATGATCCAATGGGGATATGTGGGATGACTACTACCATCTTAATATTTGTCCTTAGACTCATATTTAGATATTATGATTTACTGAGAAAGTCTTGTGGTTTTGACTAACCATTTCGTCTCATATGGTATATCGCATACAAGTGTGTACTAATTGTTACTGACTCATTTAATTGTCTTTTCTAGTTTACATGTCGGATGTCATCAAAAAAGAGGCTTTTGAAAAACTGTATTAACTGCAAAATATAGCAAGAAGTTTGGCAAGGAGTCAGATATTGAAAATTGTGTTTTAGTAGCAAGCACTTACAACTGCATTTGCTCATCATAATTTCAAAAGCATTGATCAGAACATAAAATGTTATGTTAACTATATGTGTGTCTTTCAACAAGTTAAATGGATGTACATGAAGAATTTTAAAATGTAATCATTTAGATTTTGATTATTTCAAGACAAAACAATAAAAATTCAATTCAGTTTGGCAGTGTATCCATAACAGGGTTGTGTAATGTTTCAGATCCTCGACGAGGTGACGTTGGACAGTGGTCTCCAGTGGTCTCAAGGTACCCCTCCCAACAAGGCCCAAACTACATGCCACACGCCATGGGGGGCATGCCTCCTGTTGCTCCAGGCACACCGCCAATGGGGCCATACAGCAGGGCTGGACCTCGAGGATCGCCACATGCCAGAGAAAACAAACCGTACATGACCAAGGCACAGGTAAAACCTTCCTACATAGCAGCCATTGGTAGAACCACATTAGTTATCATGTCTCTATCAACTATATTCTAATTGGGAAAGCAGAAATTTTTTGATGCAATCATTTTCATTTTGAAGTGAGTATGGAAATTATGATGGCTCTTGTGTTAAGCGATTAAGAAGTAGATGTTTGCTGTTTGTGCTAAGCATGGGGTGTTGCCAACAACCTTTGAAACATGTCTTGTGACTCCCACAGCAGAGACTGTGTTTCACTTTCAGAGGAAAAAGTATTTCAGGGTTCAATTAAGCAACCATTGAACATTTGCTTTTGTCGTAGCTTGCCCAATTTTTTACTTTTATGTGTTAATTTGATTTCAAATTTAGCCACTCTTGAGCTTTTGTGCTAATAAAAATTCTGATTTTGCATGCAGCTTTATAGTGCTAGTTGTAGAAATGTAGCTTCTCAATCTTTCTGAATTTTAACATATTTTCTTGACATACTCATCATATGCTGGTTTCTAGGGACAAGAAGGCAAACAGGAACCTTATCTAACAGTGCAAAGACAGTTGTTCTGTTGGGCCACATATGAAGTGAAAGATTAGATATGAAAGCAAAACACCTTGAAACGTGTACGAAACACAAAGTAAATGACCATGCATACACTTTTATAAAGACAATGGAAGTTATAGAACACAGACTTGTCACATGAATGAGTATTATTTGATGTTTCCAGTGAGTAGCCATAAGCAGGTGAACCGATGCTCTGTAGTGGAATATAGGATGCCAGTTGTTTTCTTTCTCAAAAGCAGCTTTCACCAGATGGCTGACGATGAGCCTTAAGGTAATGGGACACAGCTTCTTTGTGTTGCTGCTTCACAGCGGCCTTCTCCGCATATTCCAACACACGAGGTAGCTCGTGCCAGAGGGTCAGCTTGCCTGTCAGTCAGCACCAAGGTCGGCACAAGTGACAAATATGGCTACTGCACATATCCCAGGAACTGTCCCACCTGTCCTCTGTCTCTCTCCCCAGCTTACGTTAATACTGTGTAGTTCAGTAATAGCTTTTTAGATGTCTATATGTGGTCACCTGACAAAACATTGGGGTTCGTTGTAAGTGTAACGCGTGTTCTGAATCAAAAAGCCATCTTGAAATGTTAGGAAATCTGCCTTTGTTTTCTTTTCAATGATTGGCTGAACACAAGCTTAAACATTTTTTTTCTTTCTTTTGCTTCTTTTTGTTTTAGTGGTTTAAGAAATTAAATTACATTTTGTTAGCTAAAAACTGCAAGCTTTTGAATGTTGATTTTTGCAGCTTTGTATGGTATTAATTTGAAAACAAAAACTAGATACCCATTTAATTTCCTTTTGGTACAAAACTATTTTCTTTTTCACACATCACAGATGTTTTGGAGTATTTTGTTTGTTCAGATGATGAAACTGTTGCTTCATTACAATTAGAGGTTAAGTAAAACATTCCTCCGAAAAATATTTTTCATATACTAATTTTTTCATGAGGAGTTATCTGAGTTTTGTGATGGTGTCAAGGAATTGTGATGTTGGCAAGATGATCAGTGAGGTGTTACAAGAGGAAGCCCAATGTTTTGTAGTGGGTGCCCATGCTAGCTTGGTTCTCGTGTGTTGAGCTACAGCTCTGTTACACTCTGCTGATTCTTTTGCAGCAGAAGCCGGGTACTCTGTTTCCAAATGCTCAGTTCCCTCCTAAGAAGGAGATAGTGTTCCCCCATGACAGCGTTGAGGCCACACTACCGCTTCTCAATAAGAGGCGACGTCTGTCCAGCAAAGATATAGGTCGGTAACACCTGACTACGTTCGTCTGTACGTCCGTCTCTCGTTCGTACTTTCGTGCGTGTCAATCCTTCAATTTGTCCAAGTATTTGTAAAGATTTTTAAAAATCTCCGAACTCCGAGTTCACGACATGTTTTTTACTTAATTGTTCATTGTTTCACGTTTCGTGACTTTTTCGTCTGTAAACATGGAGGTGGTGACCGCTGACCTTTATGTCATACCAACCAAAATAATGGACTTCGGAATTTGAATATTTTGTGAGGCTGCGTCTAGTAAGTGGTACCTAGTACCAATGAGAACCAGAAAATTGCTTTGTGCTGCAAAGGAAAAGCAAATTTAGGTTTACAGCTTGTGTTTTTGGCAATATTTTATTTATTTTGTTTATACATGATTTTTTTCATCATTACATAAATAGACTGTGCTGATTTATTTTTTTGGTCTAAATAATTGGGCTTCAAGAAAATGGCATAGTGCTTATCATGTCCGAAGCCCATTACCTTGTACATTCAGGTAGCCACTCCATTTAACGTAGATATCCTTTTCATTTTCAAATCATTGTGTTACCCCTTTATATGTTCTATAATTATCTCGATATTCTGTAGATCCTATGGTAGTTCATGTTTGTCCCCAAGACTAATGCTGTTTATTCACAACGCTTCTCTTTCTCATCAACAGGATCCTTGGAAGCCTGGAGATTAATGATGGCTCTGAAATCAGGTTTGCTGGCAGAAAGCACATGGGCTCTGGACACTCTCAACGTTCTGTTATTTGATGACAGCACTGTAGCTTATTTTAACCTTGTACATCTGCCTGGCTTACTTGAAGTGTTAATAGAACATTTCCGCAAGTGTTTGATGGAGATATTTGGCATATTTGAAGATTCTGATCTTGGGTATGATCACAAGTTGGAAAAGTGTGCAGGTGTTGAGTCAGACAGTGAGGATGATGGTCCTGATCCAGAAAACCTTAAAAATGTTCACGTTACGTGGAATGGCAAGACTGTCAAGGTTGAGGAGGACTCCCCTGAAAGCTGGGTGGCTGATAGGAAGAAATGGGACGTGTATAGTGGTTTTAGTGGCAGGCGGAATCATTGGCAGCTAGGGGGTGGGGACCTCACTCATCATATTGTTACACACATGGAAAGTGGCAAGACACATGAAATGTTTACCAGGTTATTTTCCAACAGGAAAAGGACTAGAGAAGAACGTGATAACGTAGTTAATGGCCCTGTGAGTGACCACGGTGAGAATGTTGAGAGTGAGGAGGTGGCGGAAAAGTTAGACAAGCCATGTTTGGATACGTCAGAGGATTGTGTGTCACACGAGGAGACAATCTCAATTAAAGTTGATCATTCTGCTGTGTGTGACAAGACAAAAATTAGAAACAATTTCATCAAATCTGTGCACATGAAGACTGAGCCTCGTGACTCTGGTCTTGACAGTGTAGACTCAAACGATTCATCATCAAATGAGGCAGCAGTGAAGGAGAAAGTCACTGCAGAAAAGTTTGCTGAAGACTGTAAGGATTCAGAGAAGTGTGTGAATCATATAGACAAGTGTGAAAATTCATCTGATTCGGATCAGGAAGCTCCATGCCTCACAAAGGAGGAACCATTTGATCTGAACTCAAAGCCTGAAGTGAAAAAGAACACAGTAAAGGAAGAAAACGGGAAAGAAGAAATAACAAAAATGGAAACTGATGAAGTTTCAAAAGAAGCTCCTGAGACAAAGGTTGAATCTGATGTAACACAAGATGAGGATACCCAAACAGAACCTTCATCAGAGACCAAGCCAGTGGATTCCAAGACAGGAGTTCTGAATTCCAGCATCTCGAGTCGAGATGATTTGGCAGAGATCAGTCTGTCTGAGCAGTCTCTGTTGAATCTGTCCCACCAGGAGAGTGAACTGGAAGAGGAGGCATACCACCGGGATGAACCACCACTGTGCCTGTCCACAGAAGCCCAGGAGGAGCTGGGACGGCGCTGTGTCTGCATCTCCAACATCTTACGCAGCCTCTCCTGCATTCCGGGCAACGACGTGGAGATGTCGAAACATGCCGCACTGATGAAGGTAATGGGGAGGTTGCTGCTGCTTCATCACAAACACCTACCTCGCTCAAAGTGTCATCGGAAACTGGTAGAGAAGGATGTGGACACGGACATCACCGAGCCAGACTTGATGGGAGACATTTGTGAAGGCAATGGGGAATGGTTCTGGAGCTACCTAGATGCTCTGCGTGAGAATACATTAGTGATATTTGCCAACATATGTGGACATCTAAACTTATCGGCCTACTCTGAGAAAATCTGCTTCCCTATTCTGGACGGACTTTTGCACTGGGCAGTGTGTCCGTCATCGTGTGCTAGAGACCCCCTGCCTAGCATGTCCCCCCAGTCCGTCCTCTCACCTCAGCGACTCGTGCTCGAAGCTTTGTGCAAATTGTGCATACATGACTATAATGTAGATTTACTGTTGGCAACGCCTCCATTTGAACGGATTGTGGACCTGTTTTCAAATTTGTGCAAATTGGTTTCAAATAGGAAGGACCAAGTTCCACGAGAATTTGCTCTAGTTCTCTTATCAGAGTTAGTTCAAGGTGACAGTAGCGCTGCTCGGGCCATTGCTCTACAACACCCCTGTATATCATTACTTGTAGACTTTCTGGAAACAGCGGAACAGAATGCATTGCAGGTGGCAAATACCCAGGGCATAGGAGCTCTTCAGAACAACCCGGAAGTTATGGGTACTAGTCTTGACATGTTACGGAGGGCTGCCACCATCCTCTTGTGCTTAGCTAGAATTGAGGAAAATCGCAAACTGTTTGTTCATCATCAAAGTAGGTTGTTAGCCTTAGTCATGTCGCAGATTCTGGATCAGAGTGTTGCTCAGATTCTGTCTGACGTTCTATTTGAATGTTCCCTGTTTTCATAGTGAACAGAAGATTGCATCACGTGAAAGTGGATCCACACAGACAATTTCATGTTACTCTTAACTTTTCTAAAGTTTTTAAGAAACTTTAATTGGAATTCTAGAATGGATATATATCAATTAATTTTTACAAGAAAATTGAAATTTGAAAATAAATGAATCTGATTCTACTGCCATTGGTAGGGATATTAACGTTGCACAGCTTCCTATGCCTGCCAAGGCTTCTGTTGTAATGCTTGTGCTGTTTAAGCATGGGAAAAACCCTATAAACAGACAATTGCCATATCATAAGCAACATTGACATTTCCCAAACTTACATTGATATCTGTTTTTCACTGCTCATAGAATTGGGTTTCTCATGTACCCTATGTTCAAGATGTATAAAATATTCACTTACATTTGTTTATAGAACATCCGTTTTCATATCATGTTTTCATGCTGTTTCATTGGATGCCTTTGAAGGGAAGCCATGTTTTGATTGGCTCATTTATCATGTTGCTACGGAAACAGAACTGGAGCCATTTTCTCCTGAAATCATTTGAATTCATATTGGTGTCGCGTGCGGACGAATGGACTATTATGTTGTGTTATACCCAGTGAGGAAGCCATATACTCTCTGTATCTCTTCCTGCGTTTTGTACAGTATGTGTAGATACAATTTCATGTCACAATTCTTATTCAAATAAAATTGGTTTTGTGATTGCACCTGGCACCTGTGGCTTGTCCTCATCCCCTGACCAAGATCTGTTGGGCGTCGACCATAATCACATGTTCACCACTTCGCCAACGCTTGGTGCCCAATGGCTGTCAGGTGCTGACAGTCCTCGCATCACCATGGTTACCTTCATCGGTGCATCCCAACATCAGTCAGTGGTCATCGTGCAAAGGCTTAATAATCCATGTCAGAATTGAGAAATAAATGTATATAGATAACAAAGATAACTCAACTGCCTTGGTCTTGAATAAGCAACAGGAACCCGATGAAAGACTACCCAATATATACTACTGGGAAGTTTCGGAACACCTGATTCAACCATATTTAGAATTCTTATGTTGTGTCGCGACAGATTCACTAGTCATGTGAAAGAAATGGGTGTTCTTTAACTTGCTTTAAGTAGTGTATATTACTAGCAGTGAAAAGTGCTTATACACTTGTAAGAGAATATACAAATCAAAGCATCATCACATTTTCACTGATAAAACACTTCCACTCAGACTGCTGTGTGCCATTTTGAAGTAAGTGGTGCTGACAGTTATTAATTAATCCAAGGATGCTGCCACATAGTTTTAATGAATTAATTCAACGGTCCTGCCAGGCAACAGGGATTTGTGTTTACACTTAAAAATATTGTCATGGGCCTCCCTACTGGGGCTGTGGTTTAAGTGTTAACTGGTCACGCGGAAGACCTAGGTTCGATTCCCCTCGTAGGTCCAATGTGTGAAGCCTGTTTCTGATGTCCATTAAAGCAGCACAAAACCAACTCAATCACTCGTATATACTGATTGAACATTGATCAATAGTATTTTTTGCCACAAGCGGCGTGAAACTGAACTCTCGCAGACTATCTGAAAGCACTCGGGATATCTTATGTATACTGTACAGCAAAAGAAACGCAAGTTTCCAGAAAATGAAATCTCAAAAGTAAGCGTTTGTCTTTACTCTAAGAACGTGAGAAAAAGCGATAGTTGTGTTTCTTTTGATGTTCAGTGTACGTATATGGTGATATCAAAGGTGAGTGTCCTCACCAACTCAGTCTAAGTAAACTTAGTCTCAGTGTATTTCGTTACGCTCCAGTAGTCTCGGCGTATTTCAGTACACTCCAGAAGTGGAGTGTAACGAAAAGTACTGAGGATAAGTTTACTTAGACTGCTCACCAACTTAGGGGAGCAAACTGGAACCCCTGTGTAGATCGTACGTCAAATTTCCGAAAAGCATGTGCAAATATCGTACATGGGACCAGCTGCATTTCGATGTAAAGTTTTAAGAATCCACCGCCGATTTGCATTATTTATTGAACTCATGACAATAATCTTTGCAACGATACGAATTCATTAACTCTCTCTCTCTCTCTCTCTCTCTTCTCTCTCTCTCTCTCTCTCACTCTCTGTGTGTGTGTGTGTGTGTGTCTGTGTGTGTTAAACTTAGGTTAAAAAGATGGTTCCGGTTCACTTGGTCATAATATGCTCAGGCCTGAGCAATGTCTGAAACATAGATAAGGTTGGTGACAGCCTTATGATTGTCCTGGTGAGGAAGCTTTGGAGGGAGAGTTCCGATTTCTATCCTACTTGAGCAATATTGTTATTAGATGACCTTCCTGTACATGAATGTAGTTACGTAGGTCAGTAACGGTGATGTTATTTATGGCCTTGTAGAACAAGATGGCTCTGGCCCTACAGCTCTCCTGGGGTGGAGGGTTTCCCATCCAAGGTGTTATAGAATTGCCTTAACACTGCCTTGATCGTAATCAGTGTAGTTATTATACACAATCGGGGTGTCAAGTTCTTGACAAGGCTCCCAGACTGTGGAGGGATACTCCATGATAGGACGAGTTAAGATTCTTACAAGCGCACTTGCTCAGGACAAGATCTTAGTTTGCGCCTCAGGAAACCGTACAGTTTTGATGGCCTTGGTCGCGGTGCTCTGGATATGCGTCATTCAAGAACGGTCAGTTGAGATGTTGACGCCCAAGTAATTGACAGTTTGGACGGTTTCTAAGTTGAGTCTATGAAGGTTATACGAGTGGCGTAATATTTTCAGTTTCATGGAGATATGCATTCTTACGCATTTGCATGGATTAAAAGTCATGTGCCATGATCTTTCCCATTTCTGAAGGTTAGCCAGGTCCTGCAGTTTAAGGTAGTCTGGCGGATTTCGTATGTGTCTAAATGCAATACAATTATCTGCGAAACAGTATAGAATGGTCTAAATACAATAGAATCATCTGCGAAACAGTATGGAATATTGGTCCATAATATTTTACAAAATATAGATGATTGAAGGTGGGTTTCCGATAGCTCTCTCAGAGCATATCATCAAAAACTCTTCCCACTCCATTGACTGGCAACAATCAACCATTATTAACCTTAATGTCCATGACTGGCGCAAGCGCAAAACTATTAGAGTCCTTAAAGATAAGACAAATAATTGATGTATCTTGTTTGTATCAGTTCACCTGACCAATGGGCAAGGGACAGCCCAGAACCGTTGTGACATGGAAGTTGTCAGCCATATTATTTGTCGTTACTGCATTAGTAATATAACAATTAAAATCGTTTATGTGTGACTGTTGCCGAACCAGTTTCTCCCTACGATAATAAAACGGGGTGGTGTTAAAGAAAAACTAGAGTACTGAACGAGGACTTGTGTATGGTTTTTTAACTTGTGGGTTCAGACATATTCGGGCTTCAAACAGTCTGTCTAAAATCTATCGTCGGATTATACTCTCGTTATCGCCATAACGAGGCGACTGCCTCACACAAACATAGCTAACATTCGGATACGGTCTTTTGTTTAAGGAAATGTTGTCTTTAGCGAAAAACAAACAAACAAACTAACTAACTAACTAACTAACTAACTAACTGTACTCTCATTTCCAGTATATGATGTTTCATATCAAAGGTCTTTGTCATGTCTAACCGTGCCTGGAAATGAAGAACTGGTAGCGGACGGAGGAAACATGGTCCTCTCTGATGCTTCTATTTTATGGCGGCATACTGAAACATAAGTGTCATTCACCTATTCAGACAATGGCCTACCTTAACCATGGAACCACAGACTGCCTCTGTTTGATGAGGTCGTGAAATAATTCACAACGTATCTGGCTCACTTGTTAAACCTGTTATGTGAGTGAGTGAGTTTAGTTTTACATCGCACTCAGCAATATTCCAGCTATATGGCGGCGGTCTGTAAATAATCAAGTCTGGACCAGACTATCCAGTGATCAACAGCATGAGTATCGATCTGCGCAATTGGAAACCGATGACATGTCATACGGAAACATAAGTCTCATTAGGCCTACCTATTCAGACAAAGACCTACTTTTCAGCTGATCCGAATTTTCTCGTGTGAAATTTAAAACAGACACTCGGGTTAAACTGAATTCCTGTAATTACAAATGAATCTTAATTTTAAATTTAAATAACTCTTTCGAGGTTCAGGCAGCATGTCTTAACTATGGAACCACAGACTTCCTGTTTGATGAGGTCGTAAAATGATTCACAATGTATCTGGCACACTGGTTCAACCTGTGATGGGTGTTTTGTTTTTGGGGTGTTTTTGCGTTTATTCAGCGTAGTTCTGTTGATGTTATCAGTTCCGTGCCAAACCGCCAAACTTCTCCAGCGGCAGAGCCTCGTTTTGAGATTTCCACGATTTCAGAGGTCCGTTTGTCAGAGCTCGCTAAACGACAGAGCACGCTATACGACGTGTTTGCTATGGTTGGAAGGAGCGTAGTGATGCAATGCACAAGTGCTTAGACTTATCAAATCATGCTGATTACTATCTATGCATCCAGTTCAATGGCATCCTCGATATCTCCAGGGTATACGTTCCGACAAGTCTCTACTATACCCTTTATGCATCTACGGCACAAAATTCTATCTGGACTGATTATCGCTCTATGTTGCTCAATAGGACGGAACCCAGCAAAAAAAATGATGACGTGTCATCAACAAATGGCATATCTTCCCGTTGATTTGCCAAAGTCCTGTGAATGTGAAAATATCAGAATGCACCATTTTAGTACTTGGGTAATGCACATGCAAAGCTTCAAAAAAGATATAATGAACGTTTTTTTCGTTCTGTTCCCGAAATGACCTCAAGCCTGTACTCAGTTCAAATCCAACTCTTTTCCATCGAAACGGAATACAGAAAAAAACTTTCCAAATCTGAAAATATCAAAAGGCACCACTTCAGCATTTGGGTAATACACATAGACAGTTTCAGAAAATTGTCTTGGTGGTGTCTGGCGGCCATGATGAAGTGGGTGTGATGGCACTGAGTGTAAGACTTTTTCTGAAGTGCCACTTCCGGGCCTAAGTCTATAAACGCGCGTGGGTTCGAACAGTGATTATTAAGACGGTATGACATGATTGTATACTGAAAACGCCTCTCGAACTGATTCTTGAATACCAGTGCGCCCTTCCGTAAATTCCAGGGTATTGGGCGTTCCTTGCATTTATTCCAAAGGATATTATGAAATTTAATTTGATGTGGCTGCGTGTTACACCCTTTATATGAAAAGGGAGCCTATATAGAGGGGGAGAAGAAACTCCTCGAAAAGCCGCTGAACGTATGTCTCGGGTCCTTACGTAACCAGTGTAGCCAGTATGGTGGTGCCAGCAGCGTAGTGTTTAAGATTGAGCCCGGTTTATTTTCAACGGCTGATTAAGTTTGCTGAGTGTTGTAACAACTGAAATCCTGCATGTAGAATATAGGGTAACTATTTTGTCACTTCAGTTTAAGTGAAATAATTGGTTTTAGTGTCCGTATTAGGACAGCAGATTTGTAGTAAAGTTTCAAGTCGGTACGTTATATATCTCACTGGCTTCTATTCTCGATTCACCGTGAAGATAGACTAACTTGTGCCGATACAAACTTCTTTCACACATTCGTTTCATTTTTAGAAGGAAAACATACCTTTAGTTGAAAGGCATTTGCAAGTAATAGTGACAGTTTTATGACTTAAAAAATTGTTAGGGTGTAATTGAGGTGTGTGAAAAATTTCGACAATCTGTTCTGATCCGCCATTAAAATGCTATACGCCGTTGTTTGAGTATTCCAAGTTACTTCCTCAAAAACATCTTTCACACACACCTTTAATTCATATGAGGGGAATATACTATCATCTGAAATGTGTTTGCAAGTAATAGTGACAGTTTCATAATCTAAAAAAGAATGTTAGGGTGTATTTGAGATGTGTGAAAAATATGACATATCGCCGATCTGATCTGATTCGCCGTTGATGCTTGAGGGTTATAGTTCCGTAACTTCTTTCTTTCTTGTTGATCTTATTATTTGTCAAAACTGGAAAGTTTTTTTACAACGCTTTGTGACAGTTTTACACTTTATTTATGAAGGCAGTGTGACAGTGTCAGTTAACATGTTGTTAATGCCCATTTCATTCCCCACAAACAATAAGATATCTGGATTAATTATTAATGTAAACAAAAATGTCTCAAAGTAGATTTTTTTAAAGGACAGCTGATGTTAACACGTGTTCTCGCGATACTTGTGCGTTCTTTAACATGTTTTTGGGGGGAAGGCCGCGGTGTATCATTTATTCTTTCATTCATTCACATGTGTACTTCTTTCTTTTATTCTTTTTCTTTATTTCTTTTATTTATTCACATAATTCTTGCTCTTAATTCTTACTATAATTCATTCATTCACTGCAAAACTCCGACTGATACAGTAAACTGGCTGAAGTTCTGTTAAACACAACTAAAGTTGCGCTGGGAACGAGCCAATTCACTGTGTGCGTTGGAGCATGACGAGGCACACGTTAATTAGTACAAATGGTAAAGAAAGCAAGCGAGTGACCTATCCCTGTTGTAGAGTATCCCTGATATGAACAACTTAATATGAGTTCAAGTTCACTTAATGGAGTAACTTGTCATTGTCTTCATTTATAACAGAGGAAATATTTCAGAGACCTCTCACTTTAGTGTGATATTGTGATTGTGATTCACTGCTAATGCTGATATCAGTAGTCTAGAGATATACCCTTGCTTTCAGATTCTCACTTTAGAATCATGGGGTTACACTTTGAAACATTTCCTGAAATATCATTTGTATAAATAAATACATATCCTAGAAACAGTAACATTGGATAAGAATTTCCACATGAATTTATGTGTGATTTTCATCTTCAAGTATTCGACGAATGGAAAATGAGCACCAAGCATTTAAGATATTTCAATTTCTACAACACACTTTTGTATGGGTTATTCATTCAAAGAATTAAGTTTCTCTTAGAAGACTAAATTACTAAATCATATTCCGTAAATTAGTCACCATGGGTTTTACGTGTTATCGTTAAGTAGGGTAAGCTGGTTCCTGGCTACCGTTGCGCTTCATCAATGTGCGACAGACGGGGCCCAGCTTATCGGTGGGTTGTACGAAATGTTTAGTAGACTTCTTAGCACTAAATGCCTGCTTTGAATTGGATTGTCTTCTGGAAAAGTAATACACGATGTAGCAATGCTTCTAGCTCGGTCAAAAGTGTGTTTTATCTAAACCAAATCTGCCCCTGTCACCGACTTCGGTGTTCGACTGAAGGAGAAGATTAGCAATAGCACTAGCAGTGATGTCAAGGGAGGTAACGATTAGATGCTGAATTTTATACGTGATCGCCAATCGGTCGTCTCCATATAATGGTCATGTTATGAAACTACCTAAGTTGTGTTTAACATCACAGTTAGAGACCAGCTGAATTCAGTGAACCTGCATCGATAAATTGTCTCTTCTTTTGCTTAGATTGTTGCATCGTCCAAAACATCGTTCCAGAACTGTCTTTATTATCACCACTAAGATTCTTCCCCTGGTAACATTTTCCATCAGATCACTCAAACTATTCAATCTTCAGTAGTGGTGTCATCAAGTATGAAGTGAAGGGTAAACTAATCAGGGAACTTACTGGCCTTTATGTTAAACATCATTCTCTTATCCTTAAAGGGGCACTAATGCGGAGCAATTTCCGTGGACTGGTGTAAACTTTTGTTATTGTTTTTCTCCCGCGAGTACCCGGATGATATCCCAGAATTCGTGACTGGTTCGTGACCTCTGCTGCGCAGTCCGTAGGCGCAACTGATAGTTTAATTATAGACAGATCAACTGAGGTGAAGTCATTTTTTACTTCATTACAAATGTATTATGAAAACAAATGAAACACTTTGAAGGTTAATCATCTGCCAGTGGTAGAAATGGTGAAAAACTATTAGGACGGAAAAATAACGAAGCCAATGTACGTCTCTATATTTTGCCTCATAACCCTAATTAGTTTATTGTCATATTTGTATGATTCTGAAAATTAATAAAAGAACACACGATCTGCTTATACTCATAGTAAATATCTAACATAACAGCAACATTTATACATTGTATAGATTGCCAATGTGGATCCTATTTCACACACATACGCGATCTAGTGTGTGTTTTCTGTCATATAGATTCTGCAGAATGCTACAATAAATAAATTAAAACAAAATGCAAATAATGAATGTAAAACAGACTAATTGTATAGCAACAATGTCAGGCTACTACCTTATTCAGGGGTGTATCCATCAATATCCACGTAAAAGAAATCGTATTCCATTCATCTGCAGCTGGTAAATCATCCTGCTCTGTGTCGCGTGTCTTACAACTGTCTCATTTGCGAAAAAGTAACACATCGTTTCACGTCTTTCGTTGGTGAAAACCAGATAAACCTCTCATTGGTCTCCCAAGATAGCACACCTGGCAACTAATTGTATGATGTCCACTATTCTAAGTAATTTAGTTAACCAATAATGAGCAATCAATCAGTCAACGCAAGGGTGGTTAATTCTTTGAAGGGAGGATGTTGTTTTTGCACTCACACTTTACGACAGGGTGTAGTCATCTACACACTCTGCCTTTTGACAAATCCGCTAGAAGATAAAAGTAATTAATCAATCAGTGTGTTATCGGTTAATCCTTTGATCGATGTTTGCTTTTGTAACTCAGCTGATAAACCCTCTTGCATCACTTACATGCCCACATTACATAACATACAATACATTTGCCATTACAGACCTTAATTCATAATGTTGAGTATTTACTCCAGATAGGAGAAATGCCAAATGGGAACCTTTGTTGAGTAACCGAAGTGGTGTTACTGCTAATTATACCTGATAAAAAATCATTAATTGACCATCCAGGGAATGATGACAAATAACACGTGTATTTACACCATCAAGCGCGAGTTACAGCAAGGAAGGTGTAATCTCTGTGTCGCATGCAGCCTGAAAACACTTATGGGCCGAAACTGTTTTGAGGATACCAACGGAATTTCGTTACATAAGGAATACACACTGGCATTTGCTGTGTACTTTGGTAAATAGGTGAAATAAGGGGTTTTTTACGTAAGAAATTTTTCAGATTTCTCTACCAAAGGCAAATCCATCGTTTTTTGCTTACGAATTCAAATAAATCAACTGTGTGTTTTTATTATCATAAATAAGAAACCATTGTAGCTACCATAGCTACCAAAATTTACGTATGATATTTGCTATCACAGCTCAACCAACACTCAAAACTACCTAAATATAAAGCTTTGCAATCTTCCGTACTGAAACAAATGGCTTGCTACGTGCCCGTAGACATCATATTTTGATGTAACATGATTAAATATCGAGGTTAAAAACGCAGAAATAGGATCAAATTGGATCAGTAACTATACCATCCAAGCATCCTAAAAGTACTACACTGCTGGGATATTTGGTTACGATCGGACAAGGAATACCATGGATATTTTGAAACAAATGGCATATAATGGGCATCCGGCCTCCTGACTGTTTAGGTGTAAAAATTCTGCTAATATGGACAGGAGCCCAGTTCCTTTGTCCGTCACGGTCGAAGGAGCGGGCGCTGACCAAATTGCGGTTTGGTTTCATAATTAGACCGTTGGCGAGAAACATTATTCGCTCCGCATCAGTGCCCCTTTAAGAAGGCTGCAGTTGGTGGGACGAAATCTTCAGATGTTGGAAAACAAAGACATATCACGAAAAAGATGTCACATGAAATGTTCAAAATGTTTCTGTAAAAGTAGGAGGAAATGATACCAACATTACAGCATTATTCGGGCCCTTAGCTCTTTCCGCTAGTGTGTATACCACTTTTTGCTTGCCCCACCAACTCCCTGGTCACTATGACTGCAAGCCAACACTCAACTGTGTTGATCACCGCGAAACATATGAAATGCCAGTTTATAGTTTTATGCTAAATGTCAACTTATGAAATTCTCCTTGTGTGTAACCTAACTTTCATCTTGCTATGTTTCATGTGTACTGGATATTATTTTATTAGAATTAAGCATCATTTGTTACATGTTATAAAATGGAGTGCAACAAACTGCTTGAACAAATGGTCGCATATGATAAAAATGACAAGTGAAATAGCCTGGTGGTGCTGGTGGTGGGTGGCAAAAGGAAACAATACTTTGGGGACCATCTCACTACAGATAAAATTCAGAAAATGCTCCCCGACGAGATTGATAAGCTGTACGCAAACTACAACACCCGGTTCAGGGCCGAGATGACAAAAAACTGTGGATCGTTGTAGGAGCAGCTGCTGCCGTGGCAACATTATTTATGTTATATAATAAACCACAACCAGCACCACAACATCAGTTAGAAGTAAACCGGGATATTATGTTATAAAAAATATATTTTTTGTTGTATACATTATGTCTGAAGGAAAAATATTTATTAATGATGCTTATCACGCCACTGTTGTCACTGGTGTAGCTGTAGGATACACTCATTTAACCAAAATGGTTGTCAAACAACCAACGATCAAACTCAATTTCGACCTGCAGGACATGGGCATGCTCATCATGAATCTAGGGATGGCGATGGCCACCAAGGACATTTTCGTAAAACAAGGAATCATACCTGACAATATTTTAAAGTAAAATAAACATACATAGAATGGCTACGATTGCTATGATGGTCGGTGGGGCGATAGTCAACGCCCAGGCATATTCCAGGAGTAATTACCTTTTCTCGAAATTACGAGGGTTGTAAGCAGCCGAGGTGAAAGCAGAACGAAAACGCCACGATTTAGCTGTGGAGAATTACAAGCCACGCAAGCTGATCAACCCAAGCGTTAGACCCATGCCATTCAAACGTTCAAGGACGTTGATGATGCAGCAAAAAGAATACTACCTGCTAAACGGTAAACAGCTCAAACCTCTTGGAGCTGAACCCTCACTCTTTCCCAGAGGTGAAAAAGAGCGAGAACTGATCTTCATCATGTTGGGCATAGCAGCGACCGTGTTAATTGTGAAACAATTAGACTAAATATTCATGTGAATACATCAAAGATGATACCTGGTCCGTATCGTTGTCAGTATGTACCTCTGGGAAAAGCTGAGATTTGTGGTAAAAAAATGCAGGACTGAGGGGTACTGCGATATACTTATAATAAGTATCAGAAATGTTTTCACACATGCTCTGTATGTGGTATTGGAATGAAAGGTCATTACTATTCATGTAAAGCCCACGGAGTGGATGTGGTCAGAAACCAACATATTTACAACAATGAAAAAGATTATATGAATGAAGGTAACCGCCTTCACAGAATAAAAATTCAAAAACAAAGATTTTATGCCAGCTTCATTTTTTTAAAACCTGACAGAGTTACCTGCCCTCCTTGTGTCGGCCGAAGGCCCAGCCAAAATGTGTTAAAATGGATCTGGGTCACAGGTGGGAACTGGACTGGAGGCCCAATTAGAGATTGGCTTTGCATCGAACAATGACTACTGTTTGAGAGCTTAAAAAGAATGTCGTGTAGTCAGTTACTCCCACATGAGGAAAGCTCAGCTGTTGAGATTACTCAACATACAACCCACTCCCACAGTGAAACAACTCACAATCCAGGCGAAAAAGCTGGGGCTGACAGGTTATTCTCACCTGAGGTAAGACGAGCTTGTCAAATGGCTGCGCGGACCCAGAGTCCTACAACCCACTGTGAAACAACTCAAACTCCAAGCGAAAGAGCTGGGGCTGGTTGGTTATTCCCGCTTGAACAAAGCCAAGCTTGTCAAACTGTTGCATGAACACAGTGTAGTCGATCTACAGTTCATGTAAACTGAACATGTGATAGGTAATTATCTGACAAAAATATAGACATCGACAACGTCAAACCTCAGGTCATTGACAAAATCAAAGAGGAATTGAATGACCTGGGAAGCCTCAAATTTCAATTACAGTGGAAATGCTGCTTGATAAGCAGCAGATAGACGGTACCATTGAGGACGGTCAGCCTTACATTAGAGCAAACGATAAGTTGCAACTCAACCCAAGATGATAGATGCGTCCATTAACAACTCTTTGCAAAAATACGAGAATACTTGGAGCCCTACACACACGGGTTCAAGGTGAGTGGACATAATCAATATCGTCTACCTAGATATGGCTAACTACATGCCATACAAAGGTGGATCGGACTTGCCACCCTACTGCAAGAAAATACAAGCCATGTTCAGTGTTAAAAACAGAGGTCATAATTGTTTGAGGGTAGTGATCAGAGCCGCTTTGTTTCCGGCCAATGTTAAATCGAACAGACCTTCAAGCTGTCAAGAAGATGATGGACTCAACTTGGTATAAACCCACTCCCATATCTCAGATCACCAAAATCAAAAAACAGAATGACCACATAGCCATCAACGTCTTTGGACACAAAGACAACAAAACGATCATGCACAGGTTGAGTCAGATAACCAAGGTACGCATGACGATCAATGTATTCATCCAGCAAGGTGACAAGTACCACTACATGTGGATAAAGAAACTTCAGCAGACTGTTGTACGACCGTCTCTTTTGTGAACAGTGCCTGAATTGGTCCACGCAAACTGATTTATTAGAATCACACCAGGAGGATTGTCTAGGCATGGGACATACTAATCAATGTCCAACGAAAATGACAACATCTTAAAATTCGCCAACCACAAAAATCGAATGCATGTACCTTACATCATCTATGCCGACTTCAAAGCTCTCATCAAACATGTTGGCAGCCTCGGCAGCGTTGGCAGTCAACGGCAACCTGATGTACATTTAAAAAAACATGGAAAATACATCTCCTCCTCATTAACAGCCTGAGAATCATTGACAGTGTCCAATTCCAGCTGTCTCTCAACAGTTTGGTCAAGGTGATTGACCTGAAAAGGGGTAAATGACTTCCATATCACTAATTGATACACTGACGCCGAGACTCGACCCTTGCTGATGAGGAAGGGCATTTACCCCTATGAATACATGGCCAGCTGGGCCAAGGTCAACTAGACACGACTGTCTCCCATCAACTGATTTTACAGTTTCTTGACCATCACCCAGGACGATTACATGCACGCGATTAACGTATGGAATAAACTGGACTGCAAGAATCTGGGTGATTACCATAACCTGAAAAACAAACCTACTCCTGTTGGCTGATGTGTTTGAGATGTTTAGAAAAACGTGCTTGAAACAGTATGACCCTGCATGGTATTCTTCTCCCTGGGTCTCTCTTGGGATGCCTTGTTGAAAAAGACCAGTGTGAAACTCAAATTACTGATGGATTACGACATGCACCTGTTCATCGAAAAAGGTGAGGAGGGACTTACATGGCCTTCAAATACTACACAAAAGTCAACAACAAGTACGTGAAAAACTATAATCCGAATCAACTCACCACCCATGTCCTCTATCTCGATGCCATCAACCTGTACAGCTGGGCCATGAGCCAATGTCTACCCACTGGGGGGTTCAAATGGGTCTCCCTGCCGAAGACAATTGAGCCTCACATCAGATTCAAACAAAAGCTACTCTTTCGAAGTGGACTTAGAATATCCAGCAGCATTGCGCGACTCACACAACAGCTATTCCCTGGTTCCCGAACGATTGATGGTGAACCTGGACTGGATGTCTGACTACCAATGAAACTTGCTGGGAAACAGTAAGCCAACCACCGTTGAAAAACTTGTGCTGAACTTGAGGAACAAAACAAAATACATCATTCACTAGTGCAACCTGCAGCTGTACCTGTCACTGAGCATGAAACTCATGGAAATCCGAGTGCTCAAATTCGATCAAAGTCCTTGGATTGAACTGTACATACGGACGAACAGTGATTTCGAGAAAAACCTCTACCCACTCATGAACAACTTGAGAAAATGCTTCAACGTGAAACTAGTTAAATCGAAAGGGGATCAAAAACTCTGGCAATGATCAGGTAGCACTGCACATGAGAAGAAAAAGTGAAAATCAAATTCAACCGACCCATTTACATGGGGATGAGCATCCTTGACTTATCCAAACACCTGATGTACACCAATGCAATATGGTTGAAGAAAACTCACAACATAGATAAAGTGGACATCAAAGATGACGAACTGAACTTCAGAGAGGTTCGTCAGAGAGGAATTATTGATCATACATTATGACACAAATGTTACCATTGCTCAAGAAGTAACGATTTTGCTAAGCATTGTTAAGCATTTGTTAAGCATTTGCTAAGCATTGTTAAGCATTTGCTAAGTATTGCTAAGCATTTGCTAAACTAAAACAGTCGATAAGCCACGGGTTGGTCGGTTTTCAGCACGACTTAGATGTGTTTTGTTTTGGCAAGCTGTTTTTTCACTTGTTCCCATTCTCGTTTGCTAGGAATCATGTCGTTTTCTGTCAAGCATTCCTCAAAGGAATCCCTGTCCTTGCAATGAATAGCATCAGTTCCCTGAGGTCTTTCAGCGATGAATTTCTGCGTTAGCACCCAAACGCTGTGTTTTGCGTGTTGGCCTGAAAACACTGACTACAATAGCATGTCTCTCTTTTGGGTATCTCTTTATTAGCACTGCAGTCATCCAGGATCAACAGCATTGGCTCCCCTTTAAATTTGTTGTAAATAAACTGTCAACCAATCCTGCAGACATGTTCCCAGGTCAACTTCATTGTATGTTTTGTTGATGTGTAAAGTAGGGCAAATAAAAACAATGTCATCAAACAAGTCCCAGTAGGATGTCCAACACAAAGACGGTCTTCCCAGAATCTGAATACACACGATAGAGCAGTGTGGATTGCGAGGTAGATCAACAATTTGCACAAATCTTCCATTGTCTATATTAAGTCCATAATCATGCCATCTTTTTGAGATTTTTTTGTGATTTTGATGTTTATCCCCTCGCTGAAGTTGTCAACACGACATCTGGTGCCATGCACCCAATCGTCGTCTGTGGATCGCATGTTCAACCACAGCATGTACTTGGTGGTCAGGTAACCCCCAATCTGCACATAGATAGACCCATTTCTCTCAGGTAGTCTTTGTCGTCCACTGCGAGTCGTTCTAATCATTGGTAGCTTGCTGGTGAGCCCTCATGCCTTGACTGAACAGCTGGTTTGGCACGCCCTCGATGGTCACTTCCACTTTCGTGAATGATCAAGATGCCTGTCATCAATCATGCCAGCATGTTCAAGTTGATGTTCCACAGCATGTTGCTCTCGTCCTGTACGATTATCTGGTGTCTCAGATCTCTGTCGTGCAGGATGGACAGCCTTCCTGAGTACTGCTTGCGAATGTGCCAGGCCAGCTCTGAACTCATGACCATGTAGAACTCCAGCGAGATGTTGTTGATGGTGTAACAGGCCACATTGCTGTTTGATGTATGCACGACCCAAACAACTTCCACCCAAAATAGTTTGATCTGCAAAACGTCAGGACCAACGTCCTCAACGTGCCAAAGGAATATCGGACAGCATTGAAAAACTGTTGGACATGTACTGGAATGAGCCTGTTTGTGGAGAACTTGTGAACAACATGGGAAACTGAATGAACTCGACGATCACATCACTCGCGAGAAAATTAAACTCAGTCTGGTCTAAGCAGATGACCATCATTGAAAAGTTATTGCGCGACTTGGAATCTGCTTCCTCGAACCAAGAACAGCTTCAATCACAGATCAGCGACGTGTGGGGAAGCATCAATCAAGTCCTGAACGAAGACACCAGGCTGGCTGACAGGATCCTAATTTTGTTCTGAGGGCAAAGGATCACCATTGTAAGTGCATTGGGCATCACCATATCGGCTCTGGTTGTATTGCTGACGGGCGGCAGTGGCATGCCATCGGCACCACCACCAGGCAGTGGTGACATCAGAATCCTGGGTAGCATTGTCTTGTGGTTGCTGAGCATACTGTCGAAAACGGTCACATGGCTCGGTCAAAACCGGTGGACAGCCATCATCGCCATGGCCAGAGTGCTGTATGTAGCCGCTAAGGTATTTTTAAACAAATGAAACACAAGCCAACTGCGATCCTGCCGACCACTAGCACTGTTTTACAATTGATATTTTCTTTGTTTCAAACCACCTTGCATGGAGATAAGGGCTGTGGTGTATGTGGAACCCTGGACTCGGGGGATGATGGTGGTACGACTATGCACGTTTCGCTGGTACTTGTGGGCGTGATGTTTAAGATGTTGATATATGGTGTGATACCCAACTTTTGATCAGTGGTGAAAATAACGATTTCGTTGTTGTAGCCCACCACTTTATAGATTCTCAGTTGCATGTTGCTCATAGCCATATACAATCCCGCTCTGAACACATAATCGACTTTCAACCGGGCGTATTCCAACATGCTTTGATAGCGTTGGATGGCACTTGGCAAATTGACCGAAACAGCAATGGCATCCTTGACATTAGACATGAACTGTTTCTACACGTTGTAAGCAGACCCATTACCTATGATGTTGGAACGCGTTTATGTCTGCACACCCACCAGCACATACACATATCCTCAAATCGAATCATTCAAATGTTCAGTACTAGCACAATTGAACCCTTTTCCTATTTGAAACTTCAAACGCAGTAATCCTTGATGTTGTTGAAAGCCAAGTAACGGTCATTCCACTAAGTAACAATACAACTTGTAACCCCATTTTTTGACCATGTCATTGCTGGTTTCTGTGAGAGACTGATTGTGAATGATCGGAATGCCTAACTCCTTGTTCAGACCTAGCAAATGACAGTCGCCTGTCTTCAGATCGAGTTCGAATTCACTTAATTCGAAGCCTGTCTATCATACGGATTGCTTGTGGAAGCGATGTGTTAATTTTTTCAAGTATGCCTCTGATCTGGTAGTATCTGTGAAACGTGAGTTCAGACCGACTCAGGGCATTACGCCAAATGTTGGTCAATGTGGCATGCCAAAACTGAACATGGCAAAACTGAATTGATTCTGCCAGAACTGCATCGGGTTATTAAACCATGCCTGCACCGTTTTAACGTTCGTCACCATCCCATAATTTTCAAACACATCAATGAATGGTGTGAAATCTGAAGCGCTTACGTTATCACTTTTAGAATAAAACACTCCTGGTTTGTACATGTTGAATTGTATTATGATATATAATATATACTTCCAATATGTACGTGAATTGACATCTCTATATTTTGAACCATTCTTGGGTTCATTTCTCGCATGAGACCTAACTCCACACTTTGGCACATTTTGTCAGCTTTAGGTCGGAGCTTACGGTTTGGTCAGGCCTTCGACTGCGGAAGAGTTTATGGTTTAGTCAGGCTTTTGACTGCGGAAGAGTTTACGGTTTAGTCAGGCCTTCGACTGCGGAAGAGTTTACGGTTTAGTGAGGCCTTCGACTGTGGAAGAGTTTACGGTTTAGTCAGGCCTTTGACTGCAGGAGAGTTTACAGTTTAGTAAGGCCTTTGACTGTGGAAGAGTTTACGGTTTAGTGAGGCCTTTGACTGCGGAAGAGTTTACAGTTTTGAGGGAGCCTTCAGCCCCAAAAGTCATAACATTATTGTTCCCGGTTTGTACATGCTGAATTGTACAATTCATCAACTCCCATCACCTGATTTTACAGCCTGAGACCTAACTCCACACTTTGGCACATTTTGTCAGCCTTAGGTCGGAGCTTATGGTTTGGTCAGGCCTTCAACTGCGGAAGAGTTTATGGTTTAGTCAGGCCTTCGACTGCGGAAGAGTTTACGGTTTAGTCAGGCCTTGGACTGCGGAAGAGTTTACGGTTTAGTGAGGCCTTTGACTTTGGAAGAGTTTACGGTTTAGTCAGGCCTTCGACTGCAGAAGAATTTACAGTTAAGTCAGGCCTTTGACTGTGGAAGAGTTTACGGTTTAGTGAGGCCTTCAACTGCGGAAGAGTTTACAGTTTTGGTGGAGCCTTCAGCCCCAACATTGAGTGATAACATTATTGTTCCCGGTTTATACATGCTGAATTGTTATATGATACATGATATATACTTCCAATACGTACGTGACACTGCTGGAAAATATGGAGCAGTTGGGCCATTCAGCTGCTGCATGCAATTGATAACACGTCTGGCCAGCTCGAAGTTGCACTCTGCGATGTCGCCTACCTCCCGCAATGGACCAACATCAACAACAAGCTGTTCATCAGTGGCATCTGCAACCACATAACTGATGGTTACTACAGCATATAGTCGCTAAGCAATGAAGTCGTCAAACCCTTGGGAGCCAAACTGAACAGAATAAACACCTTGAAACTCAGCTGGCCATTGGCGAGAATGCTCGGTTTGCAGTCTCGCGAAATAAAACCTACAACCACCATCACAGGTGACACTGCACATACGATAGTGACTGACGCTCAAGGTCCCGGAACAGCCATGCATTTGAAAAAATGCACCAGTATAGCGACCTTGGTGACACACACAAATTCGATGAACCTGAAAGTGATGGCAACTTGTACACCTTGCAACTGAAAAGCAACATTTACAAACGTGTTTAAGTCCCTGCCGTGATGGCAGTAACTTAGGTGACATTGTCGATACCACAGGAGCATTCAACAACACTTGGTACGACCTAATCCGAAATGACAAGGATAAATGGACCACATCCTCAGCCTTCAGCAGCAAGCTCTTTCACCTAAATGATGTTTAGTGCACGGTCGTCACTCTAAACAAGCAGTACACTCTGGTTTTCACCGATGTGGACAAATGAGTTTTGGTATGATCTCGAGTCGACTGGATTCTCAACATCACGCTCTGCTCTCCCTAAATGTTGATGGAAAACAAAGACACTACCTAAACAAAGTTGTTAACAACAGAACTTTGCTCATGGCTCATGTCCCGATGCAGATGCACCATGGTCGTTGAAGTCATGGTTGTCTTACTATACTTGCTCACATACTCTCGAGCTAACCCGGGGCATCCAAAGTGAGCTTGCAGGTGGTTTTGGAATTTTTCAATGAAGTGATCCCAACTCCATGCTTGGTAATCTAGGAGACGTGGAGGGATTCGATCTACCTGGGGAGCAAAACACCTTGTATGTCCTACATTTGAAAGGCAGCATGTACGAACAGGAGTCACTGACAGACTTTGAAGAGCTCGAATGGTTGGTCAACATGACCCTCATCGCACCTTAAATCTCGTTAAAAAAAAATTGTTACATCTCTTGCATTTTTCATTCCAGGTTATGATGTTACCAGGTCACACGGGTAACATGTTAGCTTCAAACTACAAGATTTCAGATTTAAGGTCGGAATTACCCAATTACCAACAGGATTTTTTCTTATCAAACCAGACACCTCACTCATCATAGAAGCCTGTCTTAGAGACTATTATAGTGGTGCAAACCCTTTGCCTGGGTTGATAATAAGCTGGGAAGCCAGACACAAATACCAACGTTGTCATATCATCGGACAACTGGGATCGACACACTTAGTAAGCCTCGATGGGATCTGTATTGCAGTCCAAGATTCCCCTGTTAGAGTCTCATGCATTCACCTGTTCCATAATCTAAGCATTATAAACCTCAAATACTTTGGTAAAAAATTAACTAATAAACAATTGAATTTTATCTCATAATATAATATAATATAATATAATATAATATAATATAATGTAATGTAATATAATATAATATAATATGATATGATATGATATAATATAATATAATATAATGTAATGTAATGTAATGTAATGTAATATAATATAATATGATATGATATAATATAATATAATATAATATAATATAATATAATATAATGTGATATGATATGATATGATATAATATAATATAATATAATATAATATAATATAATATAATATAATATAATATAATATAATATAATATAATATAATATACAAACACAAAATGGAACTGTACCCAGTCGTAGATGAGGTAGCAAATACAATGGAAACATAGATGAAGCACTTATGTGACATAAAACATTTTATCATACAATGGGTAGTGTTCTCGGCAGGATAAAGCTCGCTATGGCTCGATAAATACAATATTTATTCCCAATGCAGGATATTAACCATCCAAAAACACATTCATGTGATAACCTATTATAACTACAAGTTCGTGATGTGTGGATCATTCAGTAAGAAATATCATAGAGCTTTCAGTTTTGTGGACGGTGTCCACACCATCCTTGTGGCAACCAGCATGGGATTAGGAGCAGTAGGTGTCAGGTGTCAAACACCATCATAACTGCAACTATAGTGCTGGGCATTGAAATATCAGCTAAGGTGTCAGGGTTGGTGGGGTTGGTGTTTAAGTTTGTTTCTCGCAAATTACAAAAAGCATTGAAACACAATGAAATTAGAATTCAAGCCAAAACACGATAGATGACCATATTTCCAACACACTCACGGACAATAATATCTAAATCAGTAAAATAAAAGCAAGAGTTTCGTTTGGTACTCTTGGAACTTGCAAAATATCACAGAATGAAACAAGATTCAACCCAAGTCTTGTCGAAGCACAGCCATCAGTGATGTTGAAAAAATAAATACACAGAACAAGGGATACAACAAGCCCAACAAGCCTTCATTATGAAAACCAAAGAAATCATAGAATTTCACCTTAAATTGTTTCTCTGAGACACAATCGAGTAACCAGGGAAGCTGGTTTGCAGTCATAGTGACCAGGAAGTTGGCGGGGTTAGCAAAAACTAGTATACAAACTAGCAGACAGAGATAAGGGCCTGATAAAAGTTTTATTTAATTGTTACCTGAGGGTGTCGGGGTGTTATACCCTTCTCCCTAGGCAATCTGTATTTCCTCCACTTTTTGACTGGGGATGATGTAGCTAGACGGTATACTCGAGGGTAAGTCCAGTTTGGCATTCAAGTCCTTTTATTTTTGGTTTAGTTTTTCACAAACAAAGGTCCTCAAATACTTCCTAGACTCGGGTCTAAACACGACATTAGTTTACAATGTCCTGGAAGAACTTGTAGGTCTCTTGCACAACTTCTGATACTATAAGTTCATCTGAGCCGTTCTCTCAATATACGGAGAGAACCTCTCAAGTCAACGGTGGGGCCCAGAATCGCGCACCACTCACCGGACAACTAACAAAATAGAAGTCATGACAATTTAGGCTCCTCCCCCCGAAATAATGTCCTACGTCATACAAAAATGACTCATACCCAATCTTAATAATTAGTTACTTTCATTAGTCCCTTTCCGAGACTTTATCGGTACCATCAAATTCTTCCAGTATAAAATATCTTTGTTAATCAACTTTTAGCCCTTCATCAACCAAACATTGCCATATCTGACAAAATATCAAATAATATTTCAGACTGGTAGGTGCCAGAAGATACTTAAACAAATTATTTCCGATCCTCTGCGTGTCCCTTTTATTGACAACTGACCACTAATATCCGAATGTCCATCCGCCTAATCATGTATGATCACAAGGTCTTAGTTTATGTCAGTTCAGAGAAATTACCATTTCCCCACAGAAAAGTGAATCCATAAAAATTTGGTTACTTGGTCAGTGCACTTTCCCAGTACATTGACCCTTCCTAACTTGACTTCAATTTTTCCTTATATTTTTATCAAATATTTTATAAACTTTTTAACTCTAAATGTCTTGGTTATACATGCCCCTCCTGTTGTAGAGCATGTCCCATGCAATTGATAAATGGCTTTAATTCCATCATACACATATAAACATCATATCCAGATCAATAGCAAAGATTAAGATATACATAAATTATACAATATTAATAAGAAACATCAATAGAATACCTATATATCTGGTGTGCCCCTCCTGTTGTAGAGCATGTCCCATGCGATTGATAAATGGCTCAAGTTCTAACATACACATATAAACATCATATCCATAGCAACAACAAACATTAAGATATACATAAATGATACAATATCAACAGAGTACATATATATCTGAGGACACGAAAACTCAAAAAGCCAGAATACAAGTAAATGTCTCAGATAGGATCTGTCTTTGGTTGTTCCTATCTGAGAAGCGAAACAGTCATTTAATAATTAATAACCTTGAAACATTAACCCAATGAACATAGCCAATGCAGATGTATAGTAAAATCAGTACAAATCGAAAAGCATGTAAAAATTCTTGTTTGGACTCTTGAACATTTTCTCATTTTTCCATTCACAAAGACTACAAAACTTTTACAACACCATTTTACACATTCAGATTATAAATTCACAAAGCATGCAACATCTAAATACAGTATGGAATAATTAATACATGAGGACACTAGTATGTCTGAGTTCACATATGTTATCATGAGTGAGTTTCTTTCTAAGTCACATGTGCTGAAGTCATTACAATGTTCTCCTGTTTTAAAGAAACTTAACAAGAATTTAACTCTGTGTATTCTGTCTTTACTGTTACACAAGGTGGTAGAGCAGAAAGTCTACCTGACTCATTAATAAGTACTGGATACAGTTCATGTCCATGTATCAGGGAAACGAACATGAATGAAAGAATGTGTCCAATTAAGTGTCTATATAAAAGATATGACGTTCATAATAGCCATAGCATGTCCCCTATCAGAGTCTAGTTATCAGTAGAAAGATGACCAGTTGAGTGTAGGTAAATTATTATTTTCTCTCTCACTAATTTTACAACTCTCAAAGACTAAAAGAAAATACTCACAGGAATGACTTTACTTGATATGGTTAAGTGGTCTTGTCACTGGATGTTGCAGTGAGCATCATTGTGACATAAACAGTACTGTCCTGACTGATGAAATATACCTTCGAAATTGTGTAGTGTTTGAGTATTCTTATCCTTTGGAAGTTTATAGTTTCATGCAATTCAGTTACCAATGTAAGATACTGTGGACTTTGGTGCATAAAGATAACTCACTCCCCTTTGACTAAAGTTAATACCCCAGTGAAATTTATAGGTATGTAAGAAGCATGTTGTCAATGGTATTTAGTTCTGTTGTCAACGGTGTATTGAAGTTCTGAAGCTGAAAGTTCCCATGAAACATCAACAATTGAAAAAAAAATCTCCTGATTTCAAATACTCTGTTCCTTCTCCTTATCCTAATGAGACAATATCTCTCCTAAGCGAAGGAATATCCAACAATCCCAATTGGTCGTCACCAATGTACCATACAACATATCACCCTCCCACAAGGGATGTTTACAACATCAAATAGACCGCAGAACAGCGCGCATTGCTCATACTGTCTCTGTTCATGAGAAAATAACATGCAGTACTCGTGGGTCAGTCAAATATTTTATCATAAAGGCCTTGTTAATATTTAATGTCCAACTGTTTTGTTCACTTACTCTGTTAGTCTCAGTCATAGGTAATCTTTCCTATGTTAGTCCCTTATTTTGGTTGATCAACCACTCTACTTCAGCTGAATCCTCTGTACGTCTCATATACAACTGCCTCTGACCAGGCGAGAAAAGAAATTGTCACCCATTGATGTAATTGGCCTCCGCTTACACTCCACGACCGATTTATAGGTCTTCACCCAGGCTACGAGACAGATCGACACTCCGTCCTTCGTCCCGAATGAATTCATCGTTAGTCTTTCGACTGTCCTCATCGTTCAGAAACCTGAGGAAGATGTTCATCTACCCCACACTAGAGAGTGTCAGTCATCTCTAGACTCTTTTGAGCTTTTATATATACCACGAATGCAGGCATGTCCCTCTGCTTCGTATTCATCAATTCTCATAAATGCAGGCATGTCCCTCTGCTTCGTATTCATCAATTCTCATAAATGCAGGCATGTCCCTCTGCTTCATATACATCAATTCTCATAAACGCAGGAATGTCCCTCTGCTTCATATACATCAATACTCGTGTGCGCGGGCACGTCCCTCCGCGACTTTTCCATATCACTTCTCATAACTTTGGGTACCCATATAAGTTGACACGTGTCATAATGATATTGGGACTTCAAAAAATAAGTATAACTATCTCATACTCGGAGTTTAGGAACATGTTGATCAGGAATTCTATCATTTGGACTTGTGCTTCCGTTTTGTTTTTCCCTTCATTGTCTTTCTGATGTGGAAATCCTCCACTATTTCTGCTGGAAGAAATTCCATAGGATCATTTCACATTTTAAGACATCTAGATACCTGACCTTGTGCATTTTACCCCTGTAATACAACATGCATTGTCTACTGCTTTGATTTGTCTGCTATCCGTTGGATTAGTGGTTTCATACCACAGTCCCTGACAAATTTGATAGAGTTTCCCTTAACCGTTTTAATATCTACAAAAACTGAGACTCACTCTATAGTTTGTCCGTCATGTCAGCTACGAAAAGTGTTATTCACCTGCCGTAACTATTATATTGTCAAACTGAGATTCAGGAAACATAGGTGTAACTGCACCTGTGGTACCACCTGGGATTTACTTGTCTAAAGCAAATCACCTATTATTACACCTGCCACACCTGATGATATGCCTGTGGACATACCTAAACTCTCACCTGTAGTCATACCTGTTGACATGCATATGTCATCACTGACTTGTATGGTGTTTATGTGTTCATTGTTAAACAATATGACATTGCCACCTGCACCACCAACTGGCTACTCAGAAAGATGAGTCGTCACTTGGTGAACCATCCTGTAAAGACAGGCCACTTCGTGTATCCAACATGGAGGCAAGTACTTTGTGTACCTGGGTGCATAGCCAAAACCATGTTAGGACATGTCACATAGTTTCTTACGCAATGACTAGTAGGTAAAGAACTGTTACCTGCGTCGACTTGTAGAGTGTGTTTGCTGTACTGGTCTCACTTTACATATTATCCAAGACAACTTTCTCTTTTACCTTTATAACTGCCAAAGTGAGTATTTTAATGACTTAATGACTGGTAGCATTCATCCATCTGAATGATTCAACTTGATGTTCAGGTGAAGTAATACATCTAGTACCATACACATGTAAAGATTCTGTAATGGACTCAGTTGGTCCACAAACCCTTAATTCTATATTCAGGTCATCCACATGAACATGTAATAGTGTGTCTGTACTAGACACACTATTTGCTAAAAGAACAAGCAATGAACTCTGCCATTCCAAATCCATAAGTATAAGTTTCTGAGGCAGTCTATTGCGACTTATGTCAATGGCAATTTTGTTTCTTTGAAAAAATCTAAACCTGACAATACCTGTAGTTAATGTTGAATGGCCATGAAATTCCTGACCAATTCTTAAGATATACCAAATACATCTAACTGATTTTTATCCGCTCCAACCAATGTCCTTGCAACTTGTTTTGTAATAGGAAATGTGTTCTCACTCTTGTTAGATAAGAAAACATCTTATTTCATGCAGCTCAAACTAGCACCTGAGTCACATAGCACATTGTATTACCCTGAATCTTAACCACTACATGTGAAAACATCATCACTAAAATCACCATTCTTAATCCTACTGGGATTTGGCTCTGGATTATCTTCAGTTGTAAATTTGTGCCTACTGGTGTTAACAGCATTATTTGTTAATTTGTGCTAATTTTTCAGCACATAGTATCACACTGTGACTTTGGTGAAAGTTTGACTGAGAATCACCTAATGTAGTCTTAATTTCCTACCATATCAATAACTTAATATAATAACCGTAATAATTCAGCAATGCACTCAGACATACTAAAATGTGTCCTACCGCAACCTCTGAATATCCTCTTAGGATTTGGCATCTGTGTACCATCCACATGGTCCATGGTACCAAAGTCTGTCTATGGACTGAGACATCTGATACAGATCCCATGGTTTCTGTCCCTGAGAGCAATAAAAGTTCTGTGTTCCACTAGGCTCTTGAGGCTGAAATCCTGAATGTCACTCTGAAATGTTACTCAGCAAAGAGTGACACTATGCTGTCCATATGAATGGTTCCTCTGATCCCTTGAGTTCTCCCTCAATGTCAAGAACAGAATCTCTCCCTCAAGGTCCTCAGTAAGCTGCACAAGTTTACCCGAGGAGGGCAATGTGCTAGCAAAAGCAGCATCTGCCATCCTAGCACTCTCAAGCACCTCATCCTTTGTATTGTGAGGCCTGGTCAAGATAAACTGCTTTATCTGAGGCTTGGCGTTCCTTATCACAGCATCCTTGACAAAGTTATCGTCAAGCTGATCAAGACCTCTGGCCTCATGTTTTAGATCTTTTATGAAGTCCTCAAAGTTCTCAGAGTCCTGCATCCTACTGTACAATCTATCTAAGCTATCATACATTTTCACAGAATTCTGCATGTACCTAGCAAGAAAAGCAGCTTTTACTTACTCCCATGAATCATTGTCAAAGTCTTTTGCCTTGAACAATTTGGAAGCTTTTTCATCTTACTGCAAATTGAAATTTCCCTTCTTGCCCTCATCTGAATAATTGTTCAGAGATATAAACGTTTCATTATGTTTCAACCAATCACTGGTCTTCCCTGATTCACTTAGATAAAATGTCTCTAGATTGATGTGACTAAGGGCCAAAGATTTAGATCTACAACCTAACATGAGCTATCAACATGACCAGTTAAAGCAGTGAAACTTGGTGAGAATGCTGGCAGATCAATTGAGGCATCAGTATGGTTAATGGGAGTAGAACACTCAACTACTGTACCCTTATCATCAGATGACATGAAATATACATAATAGGTACAAACAATAGTCACAAAGTTAGATAAAAGTCAGATTCAGAGTTTCACAGAACACATACTAAACATTCAATTAACACAGAAGAAAGTTACTAATCACACAAGTAGTCTGCTGGGGTGGGTCCGTCCTGCTGAAACTGTCCAACACCAGGAAATCAATAACACTGTTCTGGTAGTGACCACACTGTCCAGGAAATCAATAAGTCCCGATGCCCATAGAGTTACTGTTCACTATCAGGCATGTGGAGATATGTTCACACTGCTGAAGGGGGAATTCACCCTTTTCAGTACATAACCTCCCATGAATGGCAACAGTTTGTTCCAGATCCACATAGCACATACCCATAGCAGGAGAATTGTTCACATACCTCTCATCTTGAGTTGTTAAGCCAGCCAAATCATAACATTTACACAACAGGAAAAACCCTGAGCTTGGTACAGAGAACTTGAAGCATCTCCACCATCTGTTACCTGAGGGTGTCTGGGTGTTATACCCTTCTCCCTAGGCAATCTGTATTTCCTCCACTTTTTGACTGGGGATGATGTAGCTAGACGGTATACTCGAGGGTAAGTCCAGTTTGGCGTTCAAGTCCTTTTATTTTTGGTTTAGTTTTTCACAAACAAAGGTCCTCAAATACTTCCTAGACTCGGGTCTAAACACGACATTAGTTTACAATGTCCTGGAAGAACTTGTAGGTCTCTTGCACAACTTCTGATACTATAAGTTCATCTGAGCCGTTCTCTCAATATACGGAGAGAACCTCTCAAGTCAACGGTGGGGCCCAGAATCGCACACCACTCACCGGACAGCTAACAAAATAGAAGTCATGACAATTTAGGCTCCTCCCCCCGAAATAACGTCATACAAAAATGACTCATACCCAATCTTAATAATTAGTTACTTTCATTAGTCCCTTTCCGAGACTTTATCGGTACCATCAAATTCTTCCAGTGTAAAATATCTTTGTTAATCAACTTTTAGCCCTTCATCAACCAAACATTGCCATATCTGACAAAATATCAAATAATATTTCAGACTGGTAGGTGCCAGAAGATACTTAAACAAATTATTTCCGATCCTCTGCGTGTCCCTTTTATTGACAACTGACCACTAATATCCGAATGTCCATCCGCCTAATCATGTATGATCACAAGGTCTTAGTTTATGTCAGTTCAGAGAAATTACCATTTCCCCACAGAAAAGTGAATCCATAAAAATTTGGTTACTTGGTCAGTGCACTTTCCCAGTACATTGACCCTTCCTAACTTGACTTCAATTTTTCCTTATATTTTTATCAAATATTTTATAAACTTTTTAACTCTAAATGTCTTGGTTATATAATAAATAAAGTATTACAGAGGCTTTTGTTAACAGTGATCTCGTACCCCATCATATATACTACTCCCCCCAGGAGTTGTGTTGTTACATAGTGTGTGATATTCCACATTCTGTTTCAGAGAGCACAGAATACCTGACAGATAGCAAGGTTGCTCTAACCATGATGTCTGACTCTATCCCCACCACTGGAACATGTGCTTACAACAACAAAGTGTTAGACTGAGGATACGAACTGCATCTACAGTTGAACATAGTATCTTCTCACTGGTCTGACAAACACTAGATGACAGTGTTTACATCATCAGAGATGCAGGCTCCCAACATCCCCATCAAGGACAGTGCAGCATGTTCACCAGCACCTATGTGTAATATTGCTGCAGAGAAGGAAGTCAAGCGTCACAGATGTATAGTGTGTTTGAAAGACTTCAAATGTCCCTTTTCCCTCAAAGATCATATGTCCATACACACTGGAGTGCTTACTGCTAGAATACAGAGAAAACGAGAACGTTGTCACGAATGTTTAGTATGTGAGAAAAGGTTCAGTTCGCCATCTGCGATGAAAGACCATATGAATGTGCACACAGGAATGTGTAAATATGAATGCCAAATTTGTGGAGAGAATTTTTTTCTACATAGGAGTTTCCAGCTCCACGGTCTCACCCACTCCATGGACAGGCCACATAAATGTAAGCTCTGTACAAGTACATTTAAGAGGTCCAACCATCTGACACGTCATGTGTTATTTGTACATGAGGGAAAACGGAAAATAAAGTGTAGTGATTGCAACAGATACTACTTTCCACATGAAGGGAGTGAAGTGAGACATGCAATGAAATATCATGTTGGAGAGAACTACAGAATTGATGAAAAGCCTTTCAAATGTAAACTTTGTGATGCACAATTTATTGAACATTGGTCTCTCCGCCTCCATGTGGACACTGTACATTTAGATACGAGACCTTATTTATGTACTGTTTGTGGCAAAACATTTAAAACAAATGTTGCACTGGAGGTTCATTCTCTTATTCATGTGGAAGCAAAGAAAGTCAGTGCTGAATGTAAAATATGTCAAAAGATGGTGAAATTAAATGCCATGTATACTCACATGAAATCCCATGAGGAGAAGAAGTTTTTGTGTAATTTTTGTGGGAAAAGGTTTAGTTTGAAACACCAACTTACTAATCATGAGAAGAGCCATCTAGGACTGAAAGCACATGCCTGTGATCTGTGTGACAAGAGATTTACTCTCCCTCATCAGCTGAGGGCCCACAGAAAGACCCACTCAGAATTCAAGAAACAAAAATGACAAGATTGTCTTACTCCAGTCTGCACAGATAACCCTTCTCAGTAATGGCTGTCCATACGTCCATGTGTCCATTGATGTGGTAATGCCATACAGATTACACCAGGAGACACATTGTTTTTCTTCAGGGCTCCATTGATTACGTACTCTGTACCTCCATGTGTTCATTGGTGGAAATGCATATAGCACAAGAAAAGCCACATCATTTCTCTGCATGACTTTATTGAATACATATGGAATGGAAGCAGATACAAACATGACTATGCCAGATCCTTTCATATGTTACCACGGCTACCAAATCCTACTAATAAGACCTACATGGGACATGCAACTGATGGTACAATGTATTTATTATCATTGTCATTTCAGTTATTTATAAAATTGTTTCAGCATGTTACTGTTAGTTAAATTGTAAATATACGTTTTACTGCAAGATAACAAATCATTTAAAAACTTACTTGATTGTTGATACATTTATGGGAGAGAATTGGGTGTCTTCTTTATTATAATGGACACAACCTTCACAATGCTTATAGGTGTTGAGGGTGCGAGTTCAAATCCCGAATGGGACTCAACCAAAAACTACTAGAATTTGTACTTTACTAAGAAAGTGAAATCCCAAATATGACATATGTTGCATCTGACCACTTTCTAAATGGTACTGTGTAATCATTGTATAAAATGATTTGCTTATGTGAAAGGAATATGAAGTTCCGTCTGATATAACTTCTCTTCTCATTTTTCACTTTGATATCATATAATACAAATGTCATGAGTATTGAAAAATAATAAAATAATGTATGGCCATTTTGACTTTTAGTGTGGTCATTTTGACTCTTTGGTATGACCATTTTGAGTAGAGGTTTGCGGCCATTTTGATTTTTCTGTGACAATTTTGACGTGTGGCCTTTTTGACTAGGACCCTCGATTGTTTACATACCGTTGGCATATAGCTGGAATATTGTTGAGTGGGGCATTAAACAACAAACAAACAAACTCAGGTTCCGCATATCCAATCTCGATGGGGCTGCTTTTCATTCAGTCTGAGAGTTCAGTCTGGACCCTGGAGACATTCTCTAATAGAGACAATAGATGATGGTCGCCTCTGCGTCACGAATGCATTGACTTGTTTCAACCACTACACTGAGACTTCGCCTTTGGATTTCCTATACTGTATTGATTATAAGGGGACTACACTTTAGTAAATTACAGTGTAATTGCCTTGTAAAAAGTACCGTATTTGTAACATAACTCGGCGAGTATGGCTGTTATGTGGCATGTAGCAATGTCACAGCAATATCACCGCAGGGAACACCAGAGATGGGCTCCACACATTGTACCCAGTATTTGTAACAAAGGATCCAGCGATGGCATATAGTACCACTGCCGCAGAACATATGGTGAGCTTGAATGGAACTGTTCTTCCCTCAGTATTTAAGTATATATACATGTATTTGAAATTCAATAATAATGGTCTGCGGTTTGCCCCCCTGACTGGTTCACACCAAAATATGTTTAATGAAAATGGTATTTATTTTTACCGTTCCTGGTGCATGATTCTGAATCAGTATACTTTGTATTGAAGAGGGTATCCATTTGTCCGAAATACAGTATCTCATAGACTTATAGTACTGTCAGAAATAGAATAAAAATGATTTTTCACATTTATCTCTACAATTTATGGGGTTGATATGTGAAAATGTGAAGTATCTGTTAAAACAGGGAGACTATATACATGTTGTAGATTATCCCTGGTTAAAATATGCTTGGCCCAACTTCCAGCCGTAGGGAGATAGGAAACGTGAAAAAGGACTTTACTGAGGAGAGAAATGAGCAAAGCTGATTTTTTCAAAGTCCAAAGCGACTAATTTGGAACTTACAGGCCATGGCTTTATGCAAATTAGTGTTCGATGATGTTGTATTACAAAGGGTACTTTTTAAATGCCCATTTTTAAATTGGACTTAGCTTCATTACAAACGATAGCTAACACACACAAAAATAGTAACTTTCATGCTGAAACTAGAATGCAGCTACCATGGAGTCTCACCGGATTACTCTCTTTTTGCCAGTACCTTCACTGGCTATAAGCAGATCAGGATTAAAGGTCAGCAGAAGCAGGGATACTCTACAACATAGGCTTCCTGGCAGAAGCAACACCCTCCGTGTTTCCCTAAGCCTGTGGGTCATCTCACACACCTGCGTTCCCTCACATGCCATGTACTCTGAACACAGTTCATAGTAATTGGTGAACCCAGTCATCGGTAATCACCAGGAATCAAATATGACACGACAAGACCAGTTATAAGAGAGAATTTTGACTTTCAGTGTTACGTCTACCAGACAATGCCAAACTAAACGTGGATTCATTTATCAATGGTTTGAAGGAACTTGTGACAGTAGGCCATAGACCAGAGCCAAACATTTTCCAAGAAGAGATAAACAGTAAGTCTTCTAATTGTCATTGCAGATATTGATATTTTCAGCTGCCAGTCACCCAAATATGTTCAAGCGGATTAACATCATCAAATCTGAACAATGCCATACTGAAGTGACCATTCTGGTTCCCTTCGACCAAAAAACAGAAAATATCGACAACTCGACGGGAGGATCCACATCCAGAAATATAGCCTTTTAACTGGCACCATCTCACCACTTGTTTCTGGTGACACAGTGTCCCATCTGGTGGGATTGTAAATTAAAATGCGACTAAATAATATGTGATATATATGTAAATTTAAGCATGAGTCCATGATATATTGCATTTTAAAATGTGACTGTGAAGTCTTTATGTAAATTTTCTTTCTATGTGTAAATGTAAATGTGTCTTAAGTATTGTGTGAGATGAACCCTGCCTAATCTGTTTGTTTTAAGGATTAGACCGGTCCACCGCTTTTAATCCCATAACTATACCTGCCGGCAAAAAGAAAACACCCCGTCTCACTATCACTATAAAAAGAAACAAGTAGGACGGGTCATCTGAAAAGCAAACCCTAGATACGCGAAGTAGACAATGGTTGGAGTAAGGGTTTGGGGATAGAGATAACAGCTAAGGTTGGACAAACCCAAAGTGGAATTAAAGAAGGAAGTACATGACATATCCTAACATATATAACAATATCTGGTCCTGTCCTTAATATTCGGATGGCCACGACACATATATTTTGAGATATTTAATATGATGCTTTTCTGTGCGTGTCTGATGTCAACTGTCATGCTCTTATACATATCTGAACATTAGCTCCATGAAAGAAAGACACGTTAGATGTAAATCAATAATACCAAAATATCTTTGAGGTGACCCTGTGCCTGTAGGCAGTTAATACTTTTCATCTCACATGAGTCAACTTTCAGTCGTCATACCTGACTGAGCAACCCAATTGACATCTATAGTCTGATCTATTGTTTTCAACAGCTAGTCCTATTTCTTTTGCATATAAGGTTTGACCAATTTTTCGAGTGAACATGCTTTTCTGCAGATCCTCTTACACCTCCCACTAAATTCCCAGTTAGACCCAAGTGAGTAAAAATTATTTCGACATCTCCTATTTGCAGTTGTGTAATTTAGAGGGAAACAGTAACAGCCTAAAAACAGTTGTTTTTTCTACCTCTGTCACAAGTTTAATACCATTTAACCACCCTTTGCCCCACATTAAAAAACATACATGAATATATTGATGCTCTAATCTTCACATTAACCCCTGTTGAACCTCATATCACCTACAAATATCAGTGATGTATTAATGGACTTTAATGAAGATGGTCAATTTGATCTTAAATTATTATTGATAGCTCTAGAAATGTCTTTAAAGATAGAAATGATTTCTATTTGGGGACTACTAACTAAAGTTCTCTGTCAGCCATGCTCAGCAATGTTCCAGTGTGACAGTGCTTTGTAGATAGTCAGGTTTGTGTGACTCTCTGAATGTTGATCATCGGTATTGGGACAAGGTGCACTGGGAGTAGTTACTTTGGTTTCCCCACCGAAACTAGCATGGGTTGCTGGAGGGTTTGAGGTAGACAAACGATTAATCAGGCTGTTTGCGTGATACTTATGGCGAACATGTGGGCACACCATACCCGGATCATGGCTGCTATGTTTGAAGTCCATTTCTAGTGTCCACCGTGACATTGCTGGAATATTGCAAAAGGCAGCATAAAACATACTTACCACCTCCAGGATCAGTAAAACATATTGTCAAGTACATAAGAAAACATCAAAGTACATGATAAAAAATATCCCAATATATTAAATAAGACTTAGTAACACATAAATACATAAATATGAAAAAACAATAAATGTTTTGCTATTTTGACTTTCTCTATGGCATTGTTTTCTTTATTTAGTTAAGGGATCGAGTAGGGAACCAGCTTACCTAGTAGCTTTGTCGAACGTTAGTGCGCGCAAAGGGAGCCGGGAACCAGTTAGCGAAATGAGAGACGGTACCCAGCTTATCGAGGCTCACGGGTGATGACAAATTGACAATGCGAAACGATTTATTGTTCTCTTGTTTCGGGTACGTATTTTCAGATGTGTGAATAAGTATCGATACATAGGTGATAGAGACGTGTCACACTTCTCATATGGGTACAGGAAGTTGTGGCCACCATACGAAACCGTTTTAATAGGGATTTTTTGTTTGTAGCAATGCATTTTCTAGACTAAAACGACTCGCACTGTCAGTCTCACAGTCACTGAACCACATTAGTTTCCCTACTGCCAAATCCTCTCAGCAATTATAAAGCCTTAAATGAAACAAGTCTAGATTTGAGGTTCAGGATCTGCAACATCTGCAAGGAAACTAACTCACTTGGGAGTCCGATTGTAAAGTATCATACATCGAACATATCAAACCTCATTTCAATTTTTTCAATTCTGTTTATTTAGTATTTAGGGCCTTGTGGCCTACAGTACAAATACAGGTACATTTTATGCAGGTCACGTGTTGTGATTTACAGTTCTTGCTTTGAATACATGTTTTAAGTACAATGCGGTTGCTTTAATAACATCAATATTTCTAGCATTGATAAGATTGGACAGTGTGTGCTTATCTGTAACAGGCAATGAAATAAATGGCAGATATTTGGCTCTTAAGTCGGAGTACATTGTGCACACAAACAATATATGAAATTCATTTTCAATATACCCTAGATTACAGTGTCTACAAATGGATACACTTAGATCTGGCAAGTCTCTTTTGGATTTACGTACATGATTAACTCTCAGATCATGGAAACCTATTCGTAATTTACAAAACGCCCTCATCAGACCTTTATCTTGCAAGTGTGTGATATAAAATTCAGGCCCTAACAAAGTTTTATGGGAGGAATAAAATTCTAAAAAATTCGAGTCATTAAGTGACATCAACCAACTTGTCGAAAGATATCTTCAAGGCGTTGCTAAACATACATAGAAAACTCTGTTCATTTCCAACATTCTGCGATATCCACACATAAGAGAAGCCAGTTGAAAAAAGTAATTGTCTAACCTCTGATGTCCAATTTCGCTTGCCATTATCATCCTGCATTTTTAAGAAAATATAACTTTGCCTTGGGTATCTAAATGGTTCCATATCAAACCTCCAGTGCCATGGATGGCCGGACCAACATCCTCAACAGTGGTCTGGAATATTTTCTCATTTTCATCTGTCCCTTCTTAATTAACAAGCACACTGGGTGACACAAGCTTTTTCTGTCTTGTAGGAAGAAATCAAGCAAAATGTTGGGGAAAGATTTTTCCTGAATGATATGTTGTAAAAAGTATTGTTTCATTTCCTGACTTGGGTCCACACACATGTGGTTAAGGTTTTAATTATAGTTAAATCAAGGATTATACTTTCACTTCTTGTATAGAATTATGGTGTAGAACTGTTTGTTTTGATTATCTTATTCTATCTCAACTGCAAAACTCAGTGTCAACAGATGTCATGGACCTAGTGGTGCACAGGTCACATGTTCAATCCGATTGATTCGATTTAGGCGTTATTATCGCTACTTTGCTCTTATGAAAAGGTTTGTTTTAGAAACAGGCATTTCTTTGTTTTGCCACATTAAACACAGTGAATATGGACAGAAATGAAGATACTGACAAAGCCATGAAGTAGAACTTGAGAAACTGTGAATAGAGGAAACAAACAAATATTGGTATCATGTCTTACCTGAAGGGAAATGACATGCTGTAATGTCCCCTGTCTACGAGTGGTAAATCTTTGATATTTGAAATTGCACCATTTGTATATGAAGAACTTCACAAAACAAAGAAAGCAAAAGTAACTGTTGTGTCCGAACTGACAGCACTCATGAAGAATGAGTGAGTTGGTTTGGCCTTGCACGACAATCAGCAATGTTCCACCTATATGTCGGCAGTCTGTAAATTATCAAGTCTGGACCAAACAATCCTGTGATTAAATGCACGAGCATCAGTTTCTCCTCATGTTATACCAGCGGAAACTTTTGAATTCCGAGACGTAATTTTGTTAGTGTTTCAGATGAATCCTTTGCCAGCTAGTCTCCAAGTGACATTGTGGGCTGCAAGTTTCCAAACTATAAACAGAAGGGGATATTGGGCCATATGAGGTGATGACAGCATGGGGAAAGAACAGGGCTTAACAGGAGAGCCAATAAATATGGATGTCAGTTATAATGTTATTTGATGGTTGTATGGTTGTAACTTCTATGTGGTAATGACCCCAGCATGTGTAACCCCAATGCAAATGTTTTTAGTTTCTGAATCTCTGGTCTCCTTGGGGTCCTTTTCAGTTTATATAGGTTAGGTTGTTACTTAATTATTAATATTCATAGATACTGGCTAGCAGCCAGTTATTGCCATTTTTTGCAGTTTTTAATGATTTGCTCCATGGTTTCTTAACATATTGGCTGGCAACTAGTTATCGCCATTTTGTAGCTTTTCTTAACAATTTGCTCCGTTGTTTTTGTAACATAATGAAGTAAAATTTATCTTGATGATAGATTAGCTATTCTCCAACGTTTCCTGCTTGTTTACAGTTGTTTCTCCGAAACATGGTCTGCAGGAATTGTGGTAGTGTATATTGTGCTTTCTCAACGACTAGCAAGACAAACCATTTCTGAATTTTTCATGTTATTCACCAAATGTGACAAATTTGGTGATGAAACTATTGTGTTTCAAACCTTGACATATTGAAGAAATTTCATAATTGGATTTTGTTTTTGAAAAAGAAATTTAAAAGAATAAATATCACACTCATTGTGGATGTTGATAGATGATGATATCACCTGACAGGAATATGGAAATATTGCTGTGCTGTTTATCTTATCAATGCTGATGTTTTGAGTAGTTTTGCAGTTTTGGTAGTGTTTGTTTTCTCTGGGAAAAACATAAAGATAAAGTGAAAATTGACAGTTATATTTTGTCAGTATCGTCTGCATGGTATCTGTCGAGTCCATAAAACGGAGATGGAAATGAGGGTCAGTTCAAAGTTAAGTGATTGAGTGTTGGAATTATGGGTATGTTTAGATAAATTTAAATCTTCACTTTTTACGAACTTAAGTGTAATGCCATAGGTTCACAACATAGCCAGGATGATTTTCATTCAGTCCTCATCATTTATGAAATTTAATGTCAACACAGTAATGGTCATGTGACATCCTTGACGTGTTTGGGTCTAGTCTTCTGACCCAAATACTTACAGTGATTTTAACACTTGAAGAGTATCACTTTTGTGATGTGTCAATGCGTGAAATACTACTGAACTACAAGTCAAGCTGTCTGCGAAAGCACTACAGCCAGGTGTTTGCGATAACTGGTGGCTAGCCACTCAGAGACTAAGCATTAGTCTATGACTCACGCTATGAAAACCATAGTGTTCAAGATGTGAATCAAACTTAACATGCCTCAGTGTTATCAGTGATTTAGCCTTTAACACTCAGTGAACCTTCAGGTCAAAGCTCATGTGAATAATTTCCAAAAATAATAATGTAGCAAAATTCTGTAGTATTTCCTCCACAGGGTTCATAACACAAAGCATGGTCATGATACTGGCCTTCACCATGCACTGGTCAGATATGTTTAAGAAAACATTTAACATGAAACATGTCTCTGACATTACCTGCTTTACAATGCTTATAACATTTATGTAACAAAATTGGTTAAAACATTCCATCGCCAGATGCCCAGACAAGTCACTTTTTATTTCGAGTAATCATGTAATGGTATCTTACTGTCCGTGGTCTACCAGATAATTTCAGCTTACAGTGTCAAACTGCAAATAGACTTGGTTTTTCATATCTGCTGAAAATGTAACTATGAAATTACACAATGATAACAAAGTAGAGTTACCTTTCCTTGCTATTTGTCACTGCTGAGTAAATAATCCACTGAACATTAACATCAAATGCCATGATGATTTATTCTTTCATAATTACATTATTATGATTATGTCATGAAAATCAAGGCAAGTGGAAACTTAGTCAGGACAAGTTGCTTTCTTCAAGTCACCTGCCCTGTGGCAAGTGGCTTTTTGAAGAAAAAAATGGACCTTTGAACAAGTGCAACAAGAGCACCAGTCATGTCTTGTTACTGATAAGCGGCCCTCTTCATCAAGTCATGTTTGCATATTACTGAGGCGTTGGGATAGAATAGTAGGTAAAGAATTTGAAGACCTGGGTTCGATTCCTCACGTGGGTAATTGTAACAATGTGAAGAACCTGTATTGTGTCCCCTGATCCGTCTAGAATGTGGCACTCACTGTTCATTATCATCAATATTAGGAAGGAGCTGGATCTACTTGATACCTTTTGTCAAAAAAAATAATCCAAAAGCCATTGTAACTAATATATCTTGATTCATGAGTGAAAGGTTACCTGCTGATTGATAGTGACAGGTTTTGTAGTACAATAAAGCACAGTGAAATAGTTCATATGCTGCTCCACTGTACACATGAAATACTTCTGTAAAGTGTTTATCCTTTTATTATTTATTGTTACATTGTCAAGATTGTTCCAGAATTTATTATTATCAACTTAAGATTTTTCTCTTCCTCACCATCATTCATGTGTGGAACACTTTGTCAGCTTGAAGGATCAGTGGGGAGGCCTGGTGGTTAAAACGCTGGCTTGTCACACTAGAGATGTGGGTTCAATTCCCCACATGGGTACAATGTGTGAAGCCCATTTCTGGTTTCCCCTTGTGTGATATCACTGGAATGTTGCTAAAAGCAGCGTAAAACCATACTCACTTGTCAGCTGCTACTTCCCATGGGTAGATTTCTTTGGTACCATATCATGTCATCCATGCTAGTCTCTTTAACAAATGAGTGTGGGTTAATGGTTGAAGTGTTCACTCACCATGCTTCTCTCACTCACTCACGGCATTTTCATCATGGTCATCATCACTCACACATGACATTTTCTGCCTAAGCACACAAACTATTCAGTCTTCAATAGTGGTGCCATGAAAGAGAAATGAATGGTAAATCAATCAGGGAACTTGTGGGCCTCTATGTCAGACATTTCTCTACTTCAAACATTTTAATCTTGAAATTTAATCAGTGAATTTATTTTAACATCACAGCCAGTGATCACCTTTATCCATAAAGTGTTCCTACTTTCACTTGAATTGTTTCATCGTCCAAAATATACCAGAAATGTCTTTATTATCAGCATAGAGATTCTACTCCTCATCATCCTCATCTTCACTCACTCGTGACATTTTCCATCAGATCACACAAACTATTCAGTCTTAGATAGTGGTGCCACAAAGGATGTAAATTGGTAAAGGAACTTGGGGGCCATTATGGCAAGCATTTTCCCCTTATCTTTGACAAGGCTGCAGTTGTTGGGGAAAAGCCTTGAGATGTTAGAAAACATACTATCAAGAAAAAGATGTCATATAGAATGTTCATTGTGTTTCTATTAAAGTAGGAGAGAATGATACTATCATTACATCATTATTCATTACTATCAACATCTGCACCAGAATATAGTCCCACCACCGACCCCACCACAAAAGAAGTTGTGTTGTTACTAAAGAGTGATGTTCCACATTCTGTTTCAGAGAGCACAGAGTACCTGACAGATGGCAAGGTTGCCCCAACCATGATGTCTGACTCTATCCCCACCACTGGAACATGTGCTTACAACAACAAAGTGTTAGATTGAGGATATGATTTGCATCTACAGTTGAACATAGTATCTTCTCACTGGTCTGACAAATACTAGATGACAGTGTTTACATCATCAGAGATGCAGGTTCCCAACATCCCCACCAAGGACAGTGCCGCATGTTCACCAGCACCAATGTGTAATACTGCCATGGAGAAATATAGTCCAGAAAAGAAGGAAGTAAAGCGTCACAGATGTATAGTGTGTTTGAAAGAGTTCAAACGTCCCGTTGACCTTAGAGATCATATGTCCATACACACCGGAGTGCTCACTGCTAGACTGCAGAGAAAACGAGAACGTCGTCATGAATGTTTACTATGTGAGAAAAGGTTCAGTTCGACAAATGCGATGAAAGACCATATGAATGTACACACAGGAATGTGTAAATATGAATGCCAAATTTGTGAAAAGAAATTTTTTCTACTTAAGAGTTTCCAGCTCCACGGTCTCACCCACTCCATGGACAGGCCACATAAATGTAAGCTCTGTACAAGTACATTTAAGAGGTCCAACCATCTGACACGTCATGTGTTATTTGTACATGAGGGAAAACGGAAAATAAAGTGTAGTGATTGCAACAGATACTACTTTCCACATGAAGGGAGTGAAGTGAGACATGCAATGAAATATCATGTTGGAGAGAACTACAGAATTGATGAAAAGCCTTTCAAATGTAAACTTTGTGATGCACAATTTATTGAACATTGGTCTCTCCGCCTCCATGAGAACACTGTACATTTAGATACGAGACCTTATTTATGTACTGTTTGTGGCAAAACATTTAAAACAAATGTTGCACTGGAGTCTCATTCTGTCATTCATGTAGAAGCAAAGAAAGTCAGTGCTGAATGTAAAATATGTCAAAAGATGGTGAAATTAAATGCCATGTATACTCACATGAAATCCCATGAGGAGAAGAAGTTTTTGTGTAATTTTTGTGGGAAAAGGTTTAGTTTGAAACACCAACTTACTAATCATGAGAAGAGCCATCTAGGACTGAAAGCACATGCCTGTGATCTGTGTGACAAGAGATTTACTCTCCCTCATCAGCTGAGGGCCCACAGAAAGACCCACTCAGAATTCAAGAAACAAAAATGACAAGATTACGCCTTACTCCAGTCTGCACAGACAACCCTTCTCAGTAATGGCTGTCCATACCTCCATGTGTCCATTGATGTGGTAATGCCATACAGATTACACCAGGAGACACATTGTTTTTCTTCAGGGCTCCATTGATTACGTACTCTGTACCTCCATGTGTTCATTGGTGGAAATGCATATAGGACAAGAAGAGCCACATCATTTCTCTGCATGACTTTATTGAATACATATGGAATGGAAGCAGATACAAACGTGACTATGCCAGATCCTTTCATATGTTACCATGGCTACCAAATCCTAGTAATAAGACCTACATGGGACATGCAACTAATGGTACAATGTATTTATTATCATTGTCATTTCAGTTATTTATAAAATTGTTTCAGCATGTTACTGTTAGTTAAATTGTAAATATACGTTTTACTGCAAGATAACAAATCATTTAAAAATTGATTGGATGATTGATACATTTATGGGAGAGAATTTATGGATGTCTTCTTTATTATAATGGACACAACCTTCACGATTGGTGCTTATAACTTCGATAGGTGTTAAGTTTAGCTGAGAAACTATTATTGAAATGTGTTCTCAACAGTACTTATGTAATAAATATTGTTTTTAGGAAACAGGTAGGTCTACTTTTATGAATAAGTAAAATTTCATGTCTGATATCATTTGATCGCAGTGTTTTCTTGTTGATATTTAGTGAATGTGTAGTTGATTACTGGGTTTACCATTAGACACCTGTTTCTTAGTTGTAAATTCAAAAATGATTTGACAGCAATATTCCAGCTTTGTGATGGCAGTCTGTAATTATTTAAGTCTAGGCTATACAAACCGTGATCAACAGTATGGGCATCAATCTGTGCAGTTGCGATACTACGTAGGTGTCAACCAAGTCAGTGAGCCAGACCACTTGATTTTGTTAGTTGACTCTTATGACAAGCATATGCTACTCAAGACCAATTCTAACCCAGATCTATAGGGGTAATTCTAAGATGAACCTTTCACCCCAGATGCACCCATCTCACCTTGGTCAGTCATAATCAGATATAGTCAGATATTCCAGGTATCTTCATTCTTGAAATAGTTTTCAAGATGATGTAACACCCAGCTCGGATTTCACCTGTCAATATAGACAGTACAATAACAGTACAATGTTTCAGATGGACTTCCAAAGGGAGGTAATTATACCCATGTATATAGCATGGGTCTTCGATTATAAGTTCCATATATGATCATGTTTAGATCCTATATCTTGTTGCCTGTAGTGTCAGGCCAGAGCTTCGTCTTGAGGTCTTGAGATTCTAAATGTGTACAGTTGATGGTTTAATCATCGTGCCACAGTTCAGAGTGGCATGGCTAGCATGTTACTACTAGACTCTGACGACATTCTGTAATAGAGATGATACACTAGGCAGCAGCAAGTCCAGAAAAACTACTGTATTTGTAAAATAACTCGGCGAGTATGGCTTTATTTGGCTTTTAGCAATATTACAGCAATATCGTGGCAGGGGACACCAGAAATGGGCTTTACACATTGTACCCATGCGTGGGATCAAACCCAGGATTTCAGCTTGATGAGCAAACGCTTTAACCACAAGGCTACCCCACCATTCCCCCAAGAGCAAGTGGCAGCGTGACTGTGTTGCTTTATGAATGAGAGTGGTTCAGCGAGAATAAGTATGAGTGAGTCACAGAGTGCGTGCATGAGTGAGAGTGGTTGAAAATAAGCGTGAATGACTTAGAAGATGAAAGACTGGGAAAGGTTTAACCCTATTTCCAGTCGCCTCTTGAAAAGTACTGTATTTGTAACATAACTCATCGAGTATGGCTTTATGTGGCTTGTAGCAATGTCACAGCAATATTGCCGCAGGGGACACCAGAGATGGGCGTCACACATTGTACCCAGTATTCGTAACTAAGGTTCCAGCGATGGCACATAATACCATTGTCGCAGAACATATAGTGAGCGTGAATGGAACTGTTTCTCCCTCAGCGTTTTTAAAAAATATATATGTCTTGAACGGGGTATCCATTTGTTCAAGCCATCTAATCTCATTGAGTTAATACCATTTAACCACCCTTTGCCCCTACTATTCCACACAATCAAACATACACGAATATATAGGTGCCATAATCATAACCTCATATCACCTAAAAATAGCAGTGATATATATTAAATGATATGAAAAAAGAATTATCAATTTTATAGTAAATTATTATTATCTCAACAAATGTCCTTAAAGATTGAAATGATTCCTATTTGTTGACTACTAACTAAAGTCCTTTGTCAACAAGACTCTGCAATATTCCAATTATGCGACGATGTAGATAGTCAAGTTTGCGTGAGAAAAGCAAGATTTGTGGATGTCAACTTCTTTGTTATGAATAACACGACATTTCAGAGCATATGCTTGCTCCTTTATCAGGTGAATAGAATGCAGAAGTAAGAAAAGTAAGAAGAAAAATATTTTATTCCAGTGTCACAAGCTCTTACAATAAAATCGGTGATAAAAGCACATAAAATTGCACACATATATTGCACACATAGCAAACGGAGCATCCAGTCATCAAGGCCTACAAAACTAATATTGTCCTTAAAATATATATTATATGATGAAAATGGCATTAAATAACATAAGGGGGAGTGAAAAAAAGTGACGTGGAGGCGAAAGAATTTGATTAGGCTTTAGTACTTTGCTCCGAAACATTTGCAATGTAAGAGAGGCAAGCGGTTTGCATGATGCGCTTGATGCCATAAGATAAATGAGCTGGTTTATTGGTCTGAACTGGAATATACATACAAGAAAACATGTTAAACAACATTGAGGGATGAAAACATACTCTTTAAAAAAAGTAGGGGAACTTCATTTTTTTATTTACGATTAAAAATATTTAGGATATTTGTCGGAGTCAATCAGTGTTGATATGATAATATTGAATGTTTGAGAGTGATCACCATTTGCACTTACTTAAGACCATAGCTATTTGGAATGTAGTCGCTTTTGAAAGATGATTGGTGTATGGCATGTAATTTGCATGTGCACTATTTCATTTTAAAACAAACGACTAGAGACTAACACTAGTAAATGTGTGATGCAAGACGAGTGTCAAAATGTTTCCCGACCTTCTTGAAAACCGTCAAAATAAAAAAATGGGACACCATGCACGTGTATGGAGCTACTGCGTTGTGCACCTGCATATCATGTGTTGTGTTTTGGGGTGGTAAAAGAGGAAAATGGTGGTGTGTTGATAAGATGTCTGTCCTTGAAACGTTTGCTAACGTTTACACTTCCTATCCAGATTGAAAGTTCAGGTTCCTCTACTTTTTAAGGGTATTTAATGCAAACATGAGACCACAATGATACCAAAAAGGAAGGGAGGCCAGTTATGCAATACAAACAGGGGCCAGTGAGCTGTTAGGTGGCAACAAGTATGGGTGAAGAACATATGATGAGAAATGTGTTTATAGAAGTGGGTCTTAATCACATGGTAAGTAGATTCCCTAACAAAAGTTGATGGCTGGCTGTTGCCTCCGTATGTCTATTAGAAGATTCTCTAGCGCCAGTTGTTGCTGATGGTGGCTTCACATTTGATGGTGTGGTCCCTGTTCTTGGGGTCATGTTCTGATATGACGGACTTCTGGTCGAGCTTGTTTGTGGAGGTTTGGTCTTCCCTGAGTCTTGTGTTGATAGGACGCAGCATTTTCCCGATGTATGTTTGTTCACAACTACACGGAATATGGTAGATGTATCCTCTTGGGTTTGGGCTGGTAGCGCTGGATCCCCTACCGTTGGCTCTGAGAAGATTCTTGAGGATCTTGCAACTTGAAAATGTGGCGTCACTGCTCGATTGGCTCTTGATGAGGCGGGAGAGTGGCTGATTGGTCCAAAGTAGGGAATAGTCACTCTGATGGTGGAGGCTTAGGCATGGTCTCGGTATTGCGAGGGTGTTGCTTATGGTCTTGGCGACAATGTCCACATGGTATCCGTTGAGAGACATTAATGTGTCCTTTAGATCTTGTGGTTGAAGGCATGTGGATGGCAGATGGACAGGAGCTGTAGTGGATAAACTTGAATCCATGGTCTGTGGATTGCAGGGAGACATCTAGGGGAATTGGTGGTCGGTCTCTGTTTCCATGGTGAAAATGATTCTAGGATGTTCGGCGTTGAGATGTGGTTGCAGGTGGTCAGGGTCACTATGGTGAGAGATGGTGGTAAAGACATCGTCAGCTTTTCGGTGCGAGAGGTTGGAATAGGGCAGTTGAATTGAATTGGGCTGATTCTTCGAAAGATGTCATAGAGATCTCTATGATGAAGAGAGACAGGGGAACCCATGGGGAGTCCGTGACTCTGTTGAACTTGTCGTTGAAGGTGAAGTAGGAGGCTTCAAGGCAGCTGGAGGCGAGGTTGATGATGCTGTCTTTTGGTGAGCTTGGTTTCGAGTTGATCTGCTAAGGGCCAAAATTAGTGAATCGTTTTAACTCCGATTTCGCAGGCTTTTTTTCATTGCGTTTTTTCTTTAACTTTATATGTTGCATTAGCATTTTTGATGATTTGTTTCAGTAAGTGCATAATACAGAAAGGTATCAGAATCTGCAAAGTTGTGTTTTACGTTGCTTGTGACGTTTACCACTACTGGTCAAATGCACATGACGCAGACCTAATTTTCCCCTTGTAAAGCTAGGTCTTCCTGCATGTACTGAATAAACCGATAAAATACTTTGAATGGTATAAAGATAGCGACCTTGCGATGGCATTACTATATGCCAAGAATTCAAAGATCACACGCTTTCAGATTAACAAATTCACCTTATATGTCATAAGGAAATTTGATTGTACCCATTACACGCAGACACACCTACTCGCTCGCACGCAAGGGCACTTTCACCTACACACCATCGTAAGTACACAAAGGGAGTACATATATTTTCAGCGTTGAAGCCTGGGTGCTACTGAAATGTGTACAGTAAACTCTAGGTCGGGACCGTGCTATTTGCGACTTTTCTTCAACGAATACATCAGAGGTGGGGGTTGTTCATCACGCTGAAGACCCAGGTTCGAGTCCCTACATTGCTACAATGTGTGGAGTACATTTCTGGTGTTCCCCGCCGAAATATGCGAGACTATTGCTAATATGGGAGTAAAACTAAAATCACGCTTTCAAAAATGCTATAGTTCAAAATGATGAATATGAGAAGTGGTACGTGCTTGTCATAGGAGTCGACCAACAGGATCAAGTGATCTGGTTCGCTCTCTTGGCTGAGACATGTCGTAGTATACCAGTTGCATAGATCGATTATCATGCTCTTGATCACTGGATTATCTAGTCCAGACTTGGATATTTACAGACCGCCACCACAAAGCTGGAACCAAATCATTTTTTAATTTACAACTAATAAACAGGTGTCCTTTGGTAAACACAGTATACAACAACACCTACACTAAATATTAACAAGAAAAACATAACAATCAAATGATATCATACATGAAATTTGCTCAGTAGAAAACATATCTACACGTTTCCTAAAAACTGTTTATAACATAAGTCCTACTAACCACAAATTTCAACAAGACAAAGTCATCAATGTCCAATATCAGTCAAATGCAAACTTGTTGCCATGGAAACGTCAAAAATACTTAAAAGTACCAAACGGCACCAGTTCATAACTAGATCTACTGATGTGCCAAGTCTGGTGAAGAAATAGAGAACGGTTTTAAAGGGCCACTCATCCGGTGAGAGTAATGTTTGTCGCCAAACTCCTAATTACGAAGTCAAACTTTTACGGCAAGCATGGGTTGCTGAAGGCCTACTCCACCCCAGGACCTTCACGGGTCGGATACAGGCGGAAGTTTTACCCAGTGAGAAGCCGTTAAAGTATCCCGCAGTGTAGGTTTTTCTTCTAAAGCCTGGATAGTACAGTGACTGATCCAGTGAAAATATGATGTCTATGCGCAGGAAGCCATTTGTTTCGTGTAAGTCCGATAGATTGCAAAGCTTTATATTTAGATAGTACTGAAGGTTGGCCCAATTTTCATAGCAAGAACCATGTGTAATTTTTGGTAGCTACGCCCCTGGTCTAATTATTATCTGTGACAATAAAAACACATTTTATTTATTTGAATCCGTGAACTAATAACAACGTCTTTGCCATTGGTAGAAAAATCTGAAAAATTTTCAATGGCAAAAAAAAAAAAAAAAAAAAAAAAGAATTATACCCAAGTAAACAGCAAATGCGTATATATATATATTTCTTTGGTAACAAGGAAGTTCCGTTGGTATCCTCAAAACAGCTTCAGACCATACGTGCTTTCAGGCTGCATGCAAGACAGCCATTACTTCTCCCTTACAGTGGTGTCCTCTCATTCTGCCTACAGCTAAAAACAACACAAGTCATCGTCTGTTAGTCACAACTTTGTAGGCAGAATGAGAATGTGATAGATACTGCTTGACCCACCTCCTCATAAGAAAAAGTGGAACATTCTGATTTTTTGTTGTCTTTAGTTATTTTTCTCTTTGTGCGTACACTTTTGTTGTCTGTAGGCAGAATGAGACGTAGGCAGTATGAGAGTAAACTCTTGCAGTAGACCGCGTTTGGTGGTATGAACGTACACGCTACTTGTCACCATTCACTTGATAGTCAGTTAATGAATTTATAACAGGTTACAAAAACATCAAAGGATTAACCGATAACACACTGATTGATTAATAACTTTTATCTTCCACTGTGGATTTGTCAAAAGGCAGTGTTTATGTGTGAGGATTTACTAATCTAATCTATACAACAGGGGTTCAAAAATATGTTAAAAAGCCACTTGCCACAGGGCAAGTGACTGCAAGAAAGTAACTTGTCCTGACTAATTTTCCACTTGTCCTGATTTTATGATACGATGCTTGATATAAATGTTTACTGGACTATTTATGAAAGAGTAATAATTTCACTCTCTGCTAGCTCTACGTTGGCTTCACTGTGAGCAGATATGAAATTAAATCCAGATTATTTGCAGTTTGAAACCATAAGTGGAAATCATCTAATAGTCCACGGACAAGTAAGATACCATTATTTATTGCCGGGCGATGGGATTTTTGAACTCCTGATACAATGTTCACATATTACAATCATGTTATAAATTCACTATGAGTATAATGGACAAAAGAAGTAAGGGATATTGGTATTTTTATGACTGATATTTTATCAGTGTGTTAATGAATATAAACATCGTTATTCTTAATTTCAAAATTTACATATATCCCAAACTATTTTGTCCAGTATATAAGCAGACAATGTACTTTCTTATTAACTTTCAAAATGCATACAAATATCATGATGAACTAATCAGGGTTATAAGATGTACACTGACTTTGTTATTTTTCAGTCCCAACAGTTTTTCACCACCATAATAATGAAGTAAAACTGACTTCAGTTTTGTTGATCAGTCTATAATTGAACTAACAATTGTGCATACAGGTGGTGTAGCAGAGGTCACCAACCAGTCACGAATTCTGGGATATCATCTGGGTACTCACGTGAGAAAAACAATACCAAAAGGAAATTGCTCTGCACTAATGCACCTTTGTTACCTTGCAGCAAAAGTAAACTGAAACATGATTTACAATTCACTGACAGTAATGTGCTGAAACAATTTTATAAATAACTGAAATGATAATAAATACATTGTACCATCAGTTGCATGTCCCATGTGGGACTTATTAGTAGGATTTGGTGGCTCTTCCTTTCCTATATGCATGTCCACCAATGAACACAGGTATGGAATCAGTAATCAATGGAGCCCTGAAGAAAAACAATGTGTCTCCTGGTGTAATCTGTATGGCATTACTACATCAATGGACACATGGAGGTATGGACAGCCATTACTGAAAAGGGTTGTCTGTGCAGAGTAAGACGTAATCTTGTCAATTTTGTTTCTTGAATTCTGAGTGGGTCTTTCTGTGGGCCCTCAGCTGATGAGGGAGAGTAAATCTCTTGTCACACAGATCACAGGCATGTGCTTTCAGTCCTAGATGGCTCTTCTCATGATTAGTAAGTTGGTGTTTCAAACTAAACCTTTTCCCACAATAATTACACAAAAACTTCTTCTCCTCATGGGATTTCATGTGAGTATACATGGCATTTAATTTCACCATCTTCTGACATATTTTACATTCAGCACTGACTTTCTTTGCTTCCACATGAATGACAGAATGAGAGTCCAGTGCAACACTTGTTTTAAATGTTTTGCCACAAACAGTACATAAATAAGGTCTCGTATCTAAATGTACAGTGTCCACATGGAGGCGGAGAGACCAATGTTCAATAAATTGTGCATCACAAAGTTTACATTTGAAAGGTTTTCATCAATTCTGTAGTTCTCTCCAACATGATATTTCACTGCATGTCTCACTTCACTCCCTTCATATGGAAAGTAGTATCTGTTGCAATCACTACACCTTATTTTCCGTTTTCCCTCGTGTACAAATAACACATGATGTGTCAGATGGCTGGACCTCTTAAATGTACTTGTACAGAGCTTACATTTATGTGGCCTTACTGTGGAGTGGGTGAGATTGTGTGCTTGCAAAGCCCTACTATTAAAAAAATTCTTTCCACAAATTTGGCATTCATAGGTACCAGTAGGCACACCTGTATGTACACCTGGATGTACATTCATATGCTCTTTTAGCAAACGTACTGTCCTGAATCGTTTCACACACACTGTACATTTGTAGCGACGTTCTCGTTTTTTCTGCGTTCTAGCAGTGAGCACCCCAGTGTGAACATACATATGATCTTTAAGTTGAAAGTTGCATTTGAACTCTTTCAAACACACTATACATTTGTGACGCTTGAGCTTCTTCTCTTGTGGACTGTGTTGCTCCGTAGCAATGTTACACACTGGTGCTGGTGAACATGCTGCACTGTCCTTGGTGGGGATGTGTTCAACCTGCATCTCTGTTGATGTATAAACTGTCATCTAGTGTTTGTCAGACCAGTGAGAAGATACTATGTGCCATTGTAGATGCAATTCATATCCTCAATCTAACACTTTGTTGTTGTGAGCACATGTTCCAGTGGTGGTGAATCAGACATCATGGTTAGGGCAACATTGCCATATGTCAGGTACTCTGTGCACTCTGAAACAGAATGTGGAACATCACTCACTAAGTAACAACACAGCTTCTTGGGTGGTGGGGTCGGTGGTGGGACTATGTTGATAGTCATGAATAATGATGTAATGTTGGTATTTCCTCCTGCTTTAATAGAAACCCAATGAACATTTCATATGGCATCTTTCTATTGATAATTTCTGTCTTCTAACATCTGAAGGGTTTTTCCCACCAAGTATAGCCTTGTCAAAGATAAAGAATAATGTTTGACATAAAGGCCACCAAGTTCCTTTATCGATTTACCGTTCACTTTATCCTTCATGGTACCACTATTTATGACTGAACAGAGTGAGAAAATGTCATGAGTGAGTGATGATGACAATAAGGAACTGAATCTCTGTGCTGATAATAAGTCAGTTCTGTTATATTTTGGACAAAGAAACAATTTAAGCAAAAGAAGAAACACTTTATGGATACAGGTTCACCGACTGTGGTATTAGACACTGATTAAATTTCAAGATTACAGTTTTTGAATTTATGAATTAAAGAATTGTTTGACATAAACTTGATAAGGGCCCACAAGTTTACATTCACATTATACATATAACTCCAGTAAAATCATCATCATCAACCCAGCCTTTTGGAAATAAGAGCTTTGACCTGTAGGTTCAGTCACTATGTTAATGGCTAAATCAGAGATATAGCTCACAGGCATGTGGACTAAATCCTTATAAATAACGAATCTGATGAAGTGTAAATGTGGACGGAGAAAGACCACTTTCCTTCACGGCTCTATCTTCTATGTATCTATAGTCCAGTGTCGTTGTGTTAGAGTCTTTTTTAAATAATTCTAGCATATATCAATTTATAAATATTATAAATTATATTACAATATTAAAAAGAATTCTTACCTCATTGTTTCTTGCAGACAAACGTACAAAGAAAGGAATTTAATTAACAACGCTTCCATTATTGTAGCTGGCTACTGTTTGTGACCGACTGAACCAGTTCGTAGACGCGGTGATTTCGTAAAGCAGACTGTTTCGTAGACGTTGATTTCGTACACGTGTATAAATCATTGAATGATATTACTCTGCAAGCATATTAATTTTGATAAACCACTAGGTTTATGTATTGTGACGATTTTGTGTTTTGTTTTCAGTGATACAAAGCTATGCTCTCTCTGCGGTATGAAACTTGAAACAGCTAGCTGAGGACATGAACAGTGTGATTGAAGAAGGAACGAATATTATTACTCGCCCGTTGAAGATACTGCAGTCTAATATTTTTACGGCAATATTACACTAGTATAAGGGTAACACTATTTTTCAGGGCATTATCATTTGCAGTAGCCCGAGGTCTTTCATTAACTGCTCGACGAATGATAATGCCCAGGCCCCGATTTCTCGAAACAAACTTAAGTCTGAGTTTTGACTTAAGTTCAAGTTTTTGCTCAAATCTGAGAAAATGCAAGAACACCCATTTTCCAGAATGAAAGGAAATTGGTATCCAGCTCAAACATAGTAGACAATCTGAATTTGGGGGACAGATTTCTTTAGTTGTTTGAACTTTTTTAGTCTAAAAAATGCAATTGAGTTAAAATTTCAGCTGTTTCATATTGTCAAACTCAGTTTGAGATTTGAGTTAAAACTTAAGTTTGTTTCGAGAAATTGGGCCCTGAAAAATAGCGTTACCGTTATTATAGCTAAAATGAATAGAATTTTTAATAAAATAAGAATAAAAACAGCGGCATCGGTTTAGAAGCATTTACTGCTAACAACAAACGACGGAGGTCACTGATACACATTTTACAAATAGAGACACGTCATAGTACAACAAGGATGACGTCACTATAGAGAGTGACGACATTCGACCTTGACCTTTGCCCATACTACCAGCCGCCATTGTTTTCAGTGATCAACAACGTTAGACTAAAAGTCGATATTTTCATTGCTGTATGTTGTCAGTTATGGTACAATTGGTATGGTTGGCACAGGCGGGAAAGTGCATAATGGCACAGGTACATGTGACGAATGCAAGCCAAATATATGGTCAAAAATGAACCCTTGTTCAAACGAGGCGTAGGCGATTCAACTTCAACAACTGAGCTACTTATGACGTCACCTAAAAACGGGCTTGATAATGGCCCGTCGTCAAGCATTTTGCGGGCATTATCAAGTTACAGTGGTTCAAAGTTGTGACGTCACAATGGTAATGCCGATGTCGCAATTTTACTAGCCCTTGCTTGACACGGAAAGCTGAGAGTACTCACACTGTTGGGAATTTCGCGGCAGTTTCTGTCGATTAATGTTGGCGAGTAATAAACAGAATACTAAACTCGCTTCCGTGAAATGTCATTTTTGTTAAACTCGTTAAAGATTTAGTATTAAACTCGCTTTCGTTCGTTTGATACCAAATCATTAACTCGTTTAATAAAAATGGTATTACACGGAAGGTCGTTTAGTATCCTCAATTTATCCCATGTCTCCTCTTTATGTAAATGTGTTTAGATTGATATACAAAAGTTGTTGTGATGATGATTATTTGATGATGTAGGGATTGTTTTGTTCTTCTTTTGTTTCTTGAGAAAAATGTCACTGTGTGTTCAGTGGCGTAATAAAAGTGAAGCAACGTAAAATATGAAAGACAGACTACTGAGTTGTGACAAGAGAGAGAATATTAACATATTTATGCACAAGAAAGATAATTTAATATATTTGTAAACAATAACAATGAGACTTTAATAACAGCACAGTTCCGCAGATATCACATTTTATCCTTCATTTTCCACCCATCAGATCTCACATTTTTTTCATTCCGTTATTACTTGCACACCGATCATACTTACCTAATATGTTGTTTTATTTCACCAAACTCAAACACTTTTCGTTTACACTAATGTCATGTTTAATACTAATACCATACTAACATTTACGAATTCACTGTAAGCCCCGCCAACGGCCCTGGCAAACTGGGCATCGTCTCTCATTTCTCAATTTGCTGGTGCGCAAAGATAGCCAGGAACCAGCTTATCCTACCTAAAACGCGTACTGAGTTATGTACGGAATATGATTTAATTCAGTATTAGTCCATTGCATTATGTTCACTTTTAATTGTTCATAAAAAAATTTGGAGATTTGTTTCTCTGTGTGTTTTTACACTCTTTAGGGTTAACTTTCTACAAAAAGCCCCAATGTTTCCAATTTTTCATTTTCTCTTAAAGTGAATAAAATTTCTTTATAGTTGGCACCACAAAATTTCTTCCCAGTAGTGGAAGCACGTTGCAGGAGATTACTACCATATGAGTTGTTTCCCTTTGTGACACTGTCCTATGAAGTCAAAATGGCAGAGATGACTTGCAAAACATGAACAATTTGTAGGCATTTTGTGTCTTCACGATGGTACCCAGTGGATATCAAGCATGACTTCAAGGTGAGTATAAATATCATTTCAAGTGCTGACATATCTGTCTATATATTGAAAATACTTAACAAAATGTGACATCAATTACATCTATCACATGAGACCACTTGCCTCCTTAGCATTGTTTGACTTCTTAGATGTATTTAATATTTTCTAATGCATTTAGTTATTCACTGATTGACATGTTCATAGTATCTGACATGCTATCATACAGATAGAGTGTTACATATTTGTTTAAATAAGTGAAAAGCAAGTGTTTGGTCTTTGTCCTGGTATGCAACACAGGGGGCCCTTTTGGGGGATAATATATACTTGGTTCGTACGGTATATGCTCTTAAAGCTTTTCTTTTGGTGTTATATATTAGGTATATTACTAAGTCCACATTTCTGACAATATAGAATCTGTTTATTTAAATAAGAAAACATGGTTTGGATCACCACAACATTGCTTTTAAAACATCCTCCCTAAAAGGGCCCCTAATATGTTATGATGCAGTCACCAGATCATTACAACAAGAACAATGTTTAATGTAGGGTCCTGTGGTGAACAAATTATTAAAATATCTAAATTTTGCAAGATAGTTTAGAGAAAAATTGACTTAGGTGTTGTATTTGTATCCCTTAGTGATTACAGTTTCTAAAGTTCTTATTTTTGTTATTAATTGTGATTTTTTTGGTAAAAGATTTCTGCTATTGTTTTCTTGTAAGATTTTGACTTGCAACTGATCATAATGTAGTGATTTGACTATAATTGGTTCAATTATGAAGTTTTTGTAAAGATGTTTGCAAATTGCAAGGTGATTAATTTAGAATAATTAATACATTTGGGTTGATATGGCAAAAATAGATGAGTTATTTTTATATTTTCAGATCACAATGGAAACAATACCACAGCTAAGTCATAGTCATGAAACAACAAATGAGAAGGACCTTAACTGGAATTTGTGTATTTCATGTCAAAATGCTACCAGTGACAAAATCAAATTCCCTCTAGTATTCCAACCAAGATTAGAATCTTATGAAAACCTGTTGGAAATTATACATGAACGTGCTACTTTAAAAAATGGACAGCATGTTGATATCTGCCAGAGACTTGAGGGTTGCACAATGAAAACACTCTTATTACATAAGGCTGTTAAAAATGGCACAGAAGCTGCTATTCCAATGCAACTAATAAAGACCAAATACAACGTGCCAGGAATAGAAAACATGAAACTGCGGATTTTGACTAAATTGCATGCAGCAAGAGGGGAAGGAAAAGAAAGGTTTCTGATAATGAAAGTCAGTCAGAGTGTTCAGCATTATCTTTCACAAGACCATCAGCAGCTCCATTTGACAACAATCTTTGTTTCTTCTGTCAGCAGGATGATCAACAGCAGCTTTTCAAGGTCAGGACAGAAAAAGCTGGCTCAAACCTTAGAGATGAAGTTGAAGTTTCATGAAATCCTTTCCTGAAAACAAGATTAAACTCCAACTGACACACATGCCATTGATGTCCGATATCACAAGACTTGTTGGACCAGTCATGTTTTTCATGTCCTACGCCAGGAAACCAGCAAGGAAAACAAGCAAAGTGAGCACCCAGTTCAAACTGCATGTATAACTGAACTGATTTATTTGGTGGACCTGCATATAGCAAACAAGGCTTTCTTATCAATAGAGGAAATTGAAAAGACATATATCTCTATGCTTGGAGTGGTTGAAATGTTGGACAAACATGTGCCTACCTACACAAGGCAGTGGCTGAAGGAAAAGATGCTTTCCGAGCTTCCCGGTGTGATATCTGTCCTTCAACAAGACAGACGGAAACCTGCTGTGCTGTATTCCCTAAAAGCTTGTGAGGAAGAAATGGTCCATAGTGCTATTGAGAGAGACCACAGCATGGAAAATATGAAACACATAAAGTCCACTCTGCCAAGCTGGTACACAAGAGCATTGAGGTCTTTCAGAAAGAAGATAACAGTAACTTTTCTATGCAAGTTACAAGTACTGTGGATGCTGTTCCTTCTGAACTCTACTCTCTCATTCGTTGGATAATGGCAGGAACAAAACTTGAATTCAGCAGTGACGACAAGTACTGCTGACAGAACTGTACTTACAATCTGCCAAAATAGCATGTATGGTGTCAAATCCAGGAGACAGGTAAAATATCAGCAACAAAGAGAGTCTGGACTATTTAGATTACATGGAAAGGAAAATCCTCAGGTGCTTGGATTAGCTCTTGCAGTTCACTACAACACAAGAAACAAGACGATAATAGATCTCCTCAGTGCCCACAACTACTGCATCCCTTACAGGCGTGCTCTCCTTCTAGAAACTTAACTTGCAAATGCTGTAGTTAGGAGATGAACATCATGTGTTGGCCAATTTCCGGGTGTTATTGAGTTTATGGACATTGTAAACACAAAAGTAAACCAAAGGGTTTTAGTGTCTGCACTCGTTTACATCGAATACGGACACAGCAGTGAAGTGTCATCAGCTGGCCGTTTCAGCTGGTTCTCATGGTAGCATCTGGAGTTGCTCATTTGTGACGTCATTCTAACTTTACGTCACAATATGATTTGAATGACGTCACCACTGTTGATGACTCAACAAAACAATTGTTTACGTGTCAATATGCGGTGAATAGTCTTTCAGTTTCCGGGAATCTAATACCATTTAATCATGTTTTTCAACCGATCAGATTACAGAACACAGTAACTTTTGGTTTACAATTAACAATACAAGACACTTCCATGGTTTATATATGTTCCACTGTTTCTTCGGAAAGGTTCATTTGTCTTCTTTGCTGTTGACAACATAGACTTTGCAGAAGACACACCTGATGGGAAGGGAACGACACATGGAACCGTGACTGCTGTCTACCAGATGGCTGATGTCTCAGGAGAACTGATATCACAACCTCTTGACATACAGGAAAGCCAAAATCTTACAGTTGTTCCCTATCATACAAAGCTGATCCCCGGCAGAAAACCAGACTTGAAAGCCACCCCTCAATTATCAACAAATGAGACGAAACTGGACGTCAAATGAGATGGTATTTTAAAAGACTATTACTTGACACACTTTGGATGGTTAATAGCATCAGTAATGTCCAGAATGAAGGAAGAAAGGGAAGCTGACATGATTCCAGGCTGGGCTGCATACAATTCTTTACTATCTGATTGCAAACAATGACTCGAGTGGGTCCTTTGCCATTACTCCCGGAAGTTGCACACAAACGGTTAACACTACTGACGGTAATGATACATGGCTCAGAATCTCAAAGAACTGGCAATTGGAAATGATCACCCAACTGTTATTTCATTCGACATGGTGCTGTACGAGAAAGTTGTTAAACTTTTAGATTCCGGTCCTGACTTGAAAAGACAGTTTGTGCCCCGGCTTGGTGAGTTGCATGTTGTTATAGCTGCTCTGAGAGCTCTTGGTACGTCTATTGAAAATTCTGGAATTGCTGATGCCTGGATGGAAGCTGATGTTTTTGGTCCAACAACTAGACAGATACTAAAATGTATCCACTACAAATGCTGCCTCTGAGCTCATCCGTACTCTTACACTGCATTGTAAGCACTTGAGGAGTTTTTCAGGAATAAACCCGAGCTGCAAGTAGTCTACTCTGATTTCACCAAGGAAATTGTCAGAGCCTGTAATGTAGATGACAAAAGTGAAAAGTCTGAATCTGCAAAGAATGCAAATTCCAAACTGCTTAAATTTGCCATGGATGACTAATGACCAAATTTTGGTCCTGGGAGCAAGAGATGTCCAAACATGCCATGTTCAAGTCAATGATGAACTACTTGCACCGAGTTGGGGACATTCTTTTTTTCATTGCTGCATCAAGGAATGCAGACTTTAATTTGTATCTAGAGGAAAGTGAAGAACTGAGCAAACTATTTTTTGCAATGGATTGGATCAAATACAAAAGACTGTGGCCCCGATACTTAGCAGATATGTATGCACTGAGGTCAAAGCATCCATACACATGGAATGAGCTGACTAATGGAAATATATCTGTTTCCAAGAAACGTATCCCCTTAGTGTCCATTGGAGCTGATCATGCATGTGAACAACTTAACAGACAAATGAAGGTACACTCTGGTCTTGTTGGCATATCACGGAATGCAAATGCAAGACAGCATTTTTTTCTGGCAGCACCTGAGTTGTCACGATTAGCCAATGAGTTCTTCAGTCAGTTTGGTCTTGAAGCAGCTAAAATCAAGGAGCATCATGACCTTGCACCAGGTGTTATTCAGCGGGACCACATTGCAGTTGACAAAACCAAGAATGCTATCCTGGGTCACAGGAATCCTTTTACTGTTGAAGGGGACAAGCGGCACAATCTGATAACACATGCATATGTTCAAGATCAGTATGTTTCTCAGATACTGAACATAGATGAGACTGGGTAAAAGTTGTATGAAGAATATGTTGCAGAAAGAATCAATGGAACAGTCATCCAATGGACTGCAGTGAAGAAGGAAAACAACAATCTTTACATGTCTGACAGCAAGAAGCAAACAGTGAAACTTTGAGACAGGGTCGTGGACCTGAAAGAAACAAAAGACTTGTATGGACGACTGATGATTTTAGCCAGATCAAGTCATGATATTGACCTGAAACATGCTAAAGGAAGCTATGAATTCACGCTGCCACCAAGAGCATTCTTTTCTCCGGATGGCATGTTGTTGCAATGTACAGAGAAGTCAAAACTCATCAGTTGCCTTGAGGAAATGGGAAAAATCCATATGATCAGTGATCCAGAAATAGCCCCTCAACATAACCAAATTGACTCTACAGTGCATAGGATTGCTGTAGCTGATGGTACGGTTCTTCTTAAGAAGATGACACAGTTACCTTCAGCAGTGGGGACAGTAAGGGATTTAAGTCTGTGCTTCAACAACCGACTGGTGAGCCTTACAAGAAAATTTGATGAAGTTATTCTTGTGTACCTATGGACCTGATTCATTCCAGGTCCAGGATCCAGTCCAGTCCAAATAACTTGTGAAACAAAAATCAAGCACATCACATTAAAGCGATTCTTATCTCATGACCAAACTAAGGATGACCTTGCAGAGTACCTTGCAACAAAGACCATTGAGTACAACAAGGATTCATCAAAGGTCTTCATCACTGCAGTATCGGGTAACACAAGAAGTAACAGCAGCATCAACTTTGAGTCCAACAACCATGAGGAGGCTGACACACTCATGATCTACCAAGCCATCTGTTCATCTCAGCGAAACTCTTGTGACTCTGAACTCGTTTTCTTCTCTCCTGATATTGACGTCCTCCTGCTAATCATAGCAAATTATGATCACCTGCCAGTAAAGACATCTGTCTGCATGGCATCAGGTGAAGTACAAATAGAGCCTATATGGAAATCACTTGAGGCTGAAAAAGCTAAGACTCTACCAGCCTTCCATGCTTTTTCTGGAGCTGATAATACAGGTAGATTTTCTCGCGTTGGGAAGACAACTTGGTTCAAGACATTTGTAACAGCCTCCAGAGACACCTTTGAAGCTTTACAGCAGCTATCTTGTAGGGACGATCTTGCTGAAGAAACATTTTCAACATTAGCTACATTTGTATGTGCTGTGTATTGTCCAAAAGCAATCATGATGAATGAAATTCCTGAACTCAGGTGGTATTTCTTTTCAGATGTTTCAGAGAGCACAGAGTACCTGACAGATGGCAAGGTTGCCCTAAGTATGATGCCTGATTCTATCCCCACCACTGGAACATGTGCTCACAACAAGAAAGTGTTAGATTGAGGATATGAACTGCATCTACAGTTGAACATAGTATCTTCTCACTGGTCTGACAAACACTAGATGTCAGTTTATACATCAACAGAGATGCATGCTGCCAACATCCCCACCAAGGACAGTGCAGCATGTTCACCAGCACCAATGTGTAATATTGCTGTGGAGAAACATGGTCCACAAAGGAAGGAAGTCAAGCGTCACAAATGTATAGTGTGTTTGAAAGAGCTCATATGCAAGCGTGACTTTAAAACTCATACGTCCATACATATAGAGGTACGTCATGATATAGTGCAGGGAAAACGACAAATCAAAGAACTTCGTCACAAATGCATAGTATGTGAGCAAAGGTTCAGTTCGCCATATGTGATGAAAGAACATATGAATGTACACACAGGAGTGTGTAATTATGAATGCCAAATTTGTGGAAAGAAATTTTGTCAACGTAGTAGTTTGCAAAAACACAATCTCACCCACTCCACAGACAGGCCACATGAATGCATGCTCTGTACAAGGGCATTTAAGAGGGCACATCATTTGACAAATCATATGTTTAGTGTACATGAGATAAAATCGAAAATAACGTGTAGTGATTGCAACAGATACTTCTTTCCATGTGGAGGCAGTGAAGGGAGACATGCAATGAATGCCATGTGGGAGAGAACTACAAAACTGATGAAACGCCATTCAAGTGTAAACTTTGTGATGCACAGTTTATTGAACATTGGTCTCTCCGTGTCCATGTCAACACTGTACATTTAGATAAGAGAGCTTATTTATGTACTGTTTGTGGCAAAACATTTAAATCAAGCAAGGTATTGAAGGCCCATTCTGTCATTCATATGGAAGCAAGAAAAGCTGAATGTAAAATATGTCAAAAGATGGTGAAACTAACTACCATGTATCTTCACATGAAATCCCATGAGGAGAAGAAGTTTTCGTGTAATTTTTGTGGGAAAAGGTTTAGTTTGAAACACTAATTTGCCAATCATGAGAAGAGCCACCTAGGACTGAAAGCACATGCCTGTGATCTGTGTGACAAGAGATTTACTCTCCCTCATTAGCTGAGGGCCCACAAAAAGACCCACTCAGAATCCAAGAAACAAACATGACATGGCTACCTCAAACTGCACAGACAACCCTCCCCATACTTCCATGTATCCCTTGATGCAGTAATACCACAACCATTACACCAGGAGACACATTGTTTTTCTTCAAGGTTCCACAGAATGCCTACTCCATACATTCATGTGTTCATTGGTGGACATGCATATTGCACCAGAAGAGCCACATCATTTCTCTGCATTGAATATATAGAATATGTGTGAGTGAGAGAGAGAATAGTTTATGAGAAACATGAAAGATTGTATTACGTATTAGAAATAGTTTATAGGAAACATGTAGACTGTTTAAGATCGTTTCATGTGAATTTGGACATAGTGTAGGGGTTAACTGTAAAACTATTATTGGAATTTGTTATTACTAGTACGTATGTGTTAGAAATAGTTTATAGAAAACATGTAGACCTACTGTCATGAATCAGTAAATTATGTGTGATATCATTTGATTGTCATGTCTTCTTGTTGATATTTAGAGGTTTAGTCTACACTGGGTTTATCATAAAGCACCTTTTTATCAGTTCTAAATTCTAAGATGATTTGGTTAGGTATTTTTGTTTAATGGTCTGTAAATATAAATAAATATTTGATTATGGACCATACATTCTAGTGATGTGCAGCATGAGCATCAATCCACACAAATGGGATATGATGTCATGGCAACCAAGTCAGCCAGACTGACCACCCAATCCCGTTAGTCTACTCTTATGGCAAGCAAGGGTTACTGAGAACCAATTCTAACCACTTTATGGGAGAGATGAACATTTTACCCCTAGGTCTACCCATCATAGCTCGGTCACTCATAGTAATATGACCCAATGTCGCCCTGGCAACCACAGAAAAACAAAACACAGCCAATGTTCTCTCTGTTCAAGTAATGAATCTTTATGAATGAAATTTGTATGAAAGTTTTATTTATAAAAAGAGCAATATCACTCTGGCAACCACAGTAAGACAAACAGAGCAAGACATTCTGTCCAAGGATAGACACTTCAAGGATCAAGTTTTATGAAAGTTTTGTTAGTAAAAAGAGCAATATACCCTGGCAACCACTGTAAAACAAAACAACAAAATGGTCACTCTGCACAAAGATTGATTCCTTGGAAATAAAGCTTGTATGAAAGTACTATTTTTTAAAAGAGCAATATCACCCAGACAACTACTGTAACAGAAACATGGCACAACTCATCACACTGTATTGTCAACAAAACCTTCATTTTGCCCAACATTTAATTCAAACGTTTTAAAACAAACTTTGTTTGATAGTTTCATTCATAGAATATTCAAGAATGCAAACTTTTTACGGTGGTTTTAATCCATTAACCCGCTGTGTTGTGTGGAAAAGTGTATCACAATTTACTTCATTTAATGCTGTTTAGTTTAGTTGTACTCTGCACTCAGCAACATTCCAAATATATGTCGGCGGTCTGTAAATTATCAGTCTAGGCCAAACAATACATTCATCAACAGCATGAGCATCGTTCTGACCAAATGGGAACCGATGGTATGTCAATATGTGTCAACCAAATCAGCGAGCATGACCACCCAATCCCTCCAGTCGCCTCTTACAACAAGCGTAGTCGCCTGTTGTGGCAGAGTCTACCCAGGATCTTCACGCATGCTCAGGGAACTCATTGGTTAGTTTTACTTTCTGATCATGCATGAAGTTAATTAACTTTGGATGCAAAAATGAGATTCGTTTTCTATGTTAAAAAAAAGATTATTCTCAAGAAAGGCATGTTACATTTTGCATGCAAAGCTTCCGGACCCATGAAATTCCAAGCGTCTTCATAACTGAAATCGTGTTCAAGTTGATGTGTTCAGTTAAGGAGGGTGAGTGAGTTTAGTTTTACGTCACACTCAGCAATATTCCAGCTATGTGGCGGCGGTCTGTTAATAATTGAGTCTGGACCAGACAATCCAGTGATCAACAACATGAGCATCGATCTGGGCATTTGGAAACCGATGACATGTGTCAACCAAGTCGGTGAGTCTGAGCACCCGATTCCGTTAGTCGCCTCTTATGACAAGCAGGGTCGCCTTTTATGGCAAGCATGGGTTGCTGAAGGCCTATTCTACCCCGGAACCTTCACGGGGCGTTCAGTTAAGGGTTTAAACATGGCTAACGTTCACAACAATACATTAACACGTTTTAACAGTGCATTGTGATTCATCCGTTGCTTGACTATCACGTTTTAAGATACAGATTAGAACTGCAACCCATGCTAACGGCAAAGGGTGGTCAGGCACGCTGACATAGTTTTTACATGTCCTCTTATCCCAGCTGCACAGAGTGAGTTTAGTTTTACGCCACACTCAGCAATATTTCAGCTGTATAGCAGCAATCTGTAAATAATCGAGTCTGGAGCGGACAGTCCATTGATCGACAGCAGGAACATTAATCTGCGCAATTGGGAACCAATAATGTGTGAACCAAGTCAGCGAGACTGACCACCCGATCCCTTTAGTCGCCTCTTACAACGAGCACAGTCGCCTGTTGTGGCAAGCATGGCTTGCTGGAGACTTTTTCCACCCCAGACCTTCACGGGTCTAACTGCATAGATCGATGCTTGAGATGTTCTACTTGGGTTGTCTGGTCCAGACCTGATTATTTACAGACTTACGCCTTATAGCTGGAATACTGCTGACTTAGGAGTTAACAACAAACAAACAAACTCAAATTGTTACTCTCAAATCTCAACAGGGGTCCTATTCTTTCTAAGAGTTTTATATTAGTCTGCCAGAACCTTTACAGCTAGACCATGAAGACACTACTCTTTATAGGAACAATACAGCTGACACTAAAGAGCAGCAAGTCCAGACACTTAGGTGGAAAGAACCCGGATAGGACCCGAGTTCATGTGCACAACACATGCAGTTCACTAAATACGCAAACTTAGTGACACTCCCCCAATCCATCTCCGCCCCAACCCCTCAGCCCACCCACCCCCACCCCATATTGATGACCGCCCTCCCCCATCCTCATCCTCCTCCTCATCATCAACAACAACAACAACAACATCGATTCCTAGCCATAACGTATGCACTACTAAGAGTGTAACAAGTAGTGGAAACTACGACCAACTGAAGGTACGTCACACTTAGGGGCAGATAACTGTAACGAGTGGATTGTAAAATCCGGAGGGAAAAAATATTATTGCACTTAATCAGAAATTCAAGATTAGGAATTTCTACAGTTTCCTGAAAGTGGAAATGAAATGACTATCAATACCCTTGTTTTTCAAATAGTTTTCATGTTTCATGTTTTGGTGCTGCACATTCATCGAAAATCGGTCTCTCCCGGATAATATGATGTTGAACTTCCGGTATTTCTCTTTACGATTTAATCATGGCGCAAGCAGATGAGAAAGCAGCGCTGAAATATATAGTTTACGATTTTCTTAAGCAGTCCTGTAAGGATGCTGCGACATATTTCCAGAAGAAATTCAATATTGTAAGTCGGATTATATTTCTGGTATATTTGCCTGTGTGTATAATTTTGGGATACACAACAAAGCACGAAGTAGAACACGTGGTTTGGGAAAGCACGTGGCTGGTGTTCGCGTTTGTTTCAATGATTTTGCCTTTTCTGTTTTGTGTTGTAGTATTTTGTTTTGTCATATCTGTTGTTGGCAGGTAGTGAAAGTACGTTGTAAATAAAATGAGTACTTGATCATCGAAGCATAAACTAACGCCACAACTCATTATTTCAACAATAAATTCATTGTCTGTAGGAAATTTTAAATATGTCCTCATATCTGTGAAGTCCCATTTTCACTCTACTGCCTAAAACAGGTTTCTTTAAGGTAAAACCCTTATCTGAATAGATCGTTGAGATGAGGAAATTTCCCCAGTGAATTGAATGTGACAGTTGTTCAATGCGTTTTAATTTGAGTTTCATGTATTGAAATGTTGACAAACTTTATGGTTAATGTTCAACATCTTTGATTTCTTGAGTGCAGTGTATCAGTACAAAGTCTTTGAAAAGCAGGATTCCGACCGAAGAATCTGAATCAAGACATGCTTTTGAAATAACAGAAGTTGTTATCAATAATGTTTGTCAATATTGTACTTCCTAAGTTCAAAAATGCCATTTTTCGTCCAAAATTATATACTAGACATAATAGAGAATATTGCTTATCACTTAAACAGTCCAGTCTTTTTATTTACTTAAATGCTATATAATTGATGAAATGAACAAGTAACTTATATATTTATATCACATCGAAACTCTGTTCTTATATAATTATACAACACTAAAACATTAAACATATAATGTCATCCGGCATCTTATGAAGGACATGAATCGTAATCTCTGTGCTAAGGTATCAGATGAGATATGGTAAAGACAGGTGCTCTTATCTGTCAACGATGACATTCACCTGTGTCAGAAACAATAAGTTTTTGTGTCAAGTTTCTAAACCTGATGAAAATATGTTAATAATGTTTTTCAGAAGGGCCAGGTGACTGGGTCACCCAAATTAGAGGAACTCTACACAGCATGGCAAAGGTGAGTGTTTAAGTACCGCAAGCAGATACTTTTAGCATTTTCAACTGCCTTTTTGTCTAACTTAATGAAGTGAGTTGTTCGAGTTTGGTGCAAGTGAAAGTTATAGGTTGAATGTGATGTAAGGGAATGCTGTTGATTGGGTGTGTTACAAGTGATGCTGATTTTGCAGTAACCATGGTAAACGGAAGCTATCCCTGACTGCAGAACCCAAGGCGAAAAAGTCCAAACCAGACTCCTCCAGTTCCGACTCTGATTCAGACTCAGACAGGTGAGACAAATATGCTGACATGAATACTGTTAGAAGATGAGGTAGCATGGTAATTGAGATTGGCATCCCTGTCAATAATTGTTTCAGAGCTACAGAAAATTATGAAATACAGACTGCAGTGGTGTCGAATTTTGGAATGATACAATAAGGGGAGACCTTGTAGATGGATTAATAATGTTAACTTACTTGCTTCTTAAAACTATATATATATAAAAGGCAACCATGTTTGTCATAAGAGACCACTAACAGGATTGGATGGTCAGACTGGTTGACACAAGTCATCACTTCCCAATTGCGTAGATCGATGCTCATGTTGTTGATCACTAGATTGACTGGTCCAGACTTGATAATTTACTGACTGCCGCGATATAGGTGGAATATTGCTGAGTGCGTCAATCAGTCACTAACTCACTTTCTTATGGGCAAGTGTATAAGACATGTTCTGACAAATGAAAGCAGTATCTCTCTTTAACATATCCTGATTATGAATTGTAGGGTTATGAGGTTTTCATACACTTAGGTATTTTAGCTGAGCATTGACAAGAAGACAGCTTTTCATGAGATTGAAAAGTCCGTAAAGAGCTAGGAAATCAAGTTATTTGATTTTTTTGTAAGAATTAATATGTTTGAATGTTTTTTGGGTTATGACCATAAGGATAGATGTAATAAATAAATCATTGTAAATTTAGATGTTACATATTTGTAAAACTACTTGGTAGTAATCGATAATTTCATTAGGATTCCATGTGACAACATTGGTGCCTGAATAGATGAGATTGATAGCCTTGATGGTAACACCAAACTATGTATTTATTATTTCACAGTGATGAAGAACCACAGAAAAAAGCAGCTACACCCACTTTAGCAAAGGGCACACCTAAGGCTGGCAACAAGAGGACACATGAGAGTAGTAGCTCTGATAGCAGCTCTGAGGAAGAGAAGAAAGCACCCTCTGGACCTGTTGCCAAGGTAGCAAAGAAGGACAGTGGAACCTCTGATTCTGACTCTGATTCTGATAGTTCTACTGAAGACAAGAAGAAAGCTGTCAAAGCGACAGTAGCCAAGAAAGTTGCAGTGCAAAAGAAAGTGCCAGTGAAGAAGACTGAGAGCTCTAGTAGTGACTCTGACAGCTCTGATGATGAAGATGAAGACCCAAAGAAACCTGTCCAGAAGAAGGCACCAGCCTCCAAAACTGCTACTTTTAAGCAAAGTGTTGTCAAGAAGGGTGATTCTTCATCAGATGATTCAAGTTCTGATGAGGATGATGTTCCAAAGAAAGTTCCACCAAAGCCTGCATCAAAACAGATGACTGGAAAGAAAGTTCAGGCCAAAAAGGCTGAATCTTCAAGTTCAGACTCCAGCTCTGGGGAAGAAGCTCCTAAAAGTGCTGCCAGTAATGCTGCCATTGGGAAGAAGCCTATTTCAGTAGTAAAGAAGAGTAACAAAGATTCAAGCAGTTCAGAATCTGATTCAAGCTCTGATGAAGACACTAAAAAAACACCTGCTAAGAAAGTAGCTACTGCAGCTAAGAGCCCAGTTGCAGCCAAGAACACACAGAAAAAGGCAGATTCCAGCAGCTCAGATTCTGATTCCAGCTCTGATGAGGATACGAAACAAGCAGCAGCTAAGAAGGTAGCCACTCCTGCTAAGAAGGTAGCCTCTCCTGCTAAGAAGGTAGCCACTCCTGCTAAGAAAGTAGCCACTCCTGCTAAGAGACCAGCTGCAGCCAAGAGCACTCCGAAAAAGGCAGATTCCAGCAGCTCAGATTCTGATTCCAGCTCCGATGAGGATACGAAACAAGCAGCAGCAAAGAAGGTAGCCACTCCTGCTAAGAAAGTAGCGGCTCCTGCTAAGAGTCCAGCTGCAGCCAAGAGCACACCGAAAAAGGCGGATTCCAGCAGCTCAGATTCTGATTCAAGCTCCGATGAGGATACGAAAGAAGCAGCAGCAAAGAAGGTAGCCACTCCTGCTAAGAAAGTAGCCGCTCCTGCTAAGAGCCCTGCTGCAGCCAAGGCTACACCAAAAAAGGCAGATTCCAGCAGCTCAGATTCTGATTCTAGTTCTGATGAGGATACAAAAAAAGTGGCTGCTAAGAAGGTAGCTACTCCTGCTAAGAGCCCTGCTGCAGCCAAGAGTACACCAAAAAAGGCAGATTCCAGCAGCTCAGATTCTGATTCTAGTTCTGATGAGGATACGAAAAAAGCAGCTGCTAAGAAGGTAGCTACTCCTGCTAAGAGCCCTGCTGCAGCCATGAGTACACCAAAAAAGGCAGATTCCAGCAGCTCAGATTCTGATTCTAGTTCCGATGAGGATATGAAAAAAGTAGCTACTCCTGCGAAGAGCCCAGCTGCAGCCAAGAGTACACCAAAAAAGGCAGATTCCAGCAGCTCAGATTCTGATTCTAGTTCTGATGAGGATACGAAAAAAGCAGCTGCTAAGAAGGTAGCTACTTCTGCTAAGAGCCCAGCTGCATCCAAGGCTACACCTAAAAAGGCAGATTCCAGCAGCTCAGATTCTTATTCTAGTTCCGATGAGGATACGAAAAAAGCAGCTGCTAAGAAAGTAGCTACTCCTGCTAAGAGCCCTGCTGCAGCCAAGGCTACACCTAAAAAGGCAGATTCCAGCAGCTCAGATTCTGATTCTAGTTCTGATGAGGATACGAAAAAAGCAACTGCTAAGAAAGTAGCTGCTCCAGCTAAGAGTCCTGCTGCAGCCAAGGCTACACCTAAAAAGGCAGATTCCAGCAGCTCAGATTCTGATTCTAGTTCCGATGAGGATACGAAAAAAGCAGCTGCTAAGAAAGTAGCTACTCCTGCTAAGAGCCCAGCTGCAGCCAAGGCTACACCTAAAAAGGCAGACTCTAGCAGCTCAGATTCTGATTCTAGTTCCGATGAGGATACGAAAAAAGTTGCTGCGAAGAAAATAGCTACTCCTGCTAAGAGCCCTGCTGCCGCCAAGGCTACACCTAAAAAGGCAGATTCCAGCAGCTCAGATTCTGATTCTAGTTCCGATGAGGATACGAATAAAGCAGCTGCTAAGAAAGTAGCTACTCCTGCTAAGAGCCCTGCTGCAGCCAAGGCTACACCAAAAAAGGCAGATTCCAGCAGCTCAGATTCTGATTCTAGTTCCGATGAGGATACGAAAAAAGCAGCTGCTAAGAAAGTAGCTACTCCTGCTAAGAGCCCAGCTGCAGCCAAGGCTACACCAAAAAAGGCAGATTCCAGCAGCTCAGATTCTGATTCTAGTTCTGATGAGGATACAAAAAAAGCAGCTACTAAGAAAATAGCTACTTCTGCTAAGAGCCCAGCTGCAACCAAAGGAGCAGCCCAAGGCAAAACAACACCAAATATTGCCCCGAAAAAACAAGAATCTTCCAGTTCTGACAGTTCAAGCTCTGATTCTGATGTCAAAAAGACTCCTACTGGCAAGAATTTGAAGAGAGCAATAGGCACCCCTGCTGCTAAAAGCACACCTTTACAGAAAATTGTCAGCAAAAAGGCTGAATCCAGTTCTAGTTCAGACTCTGATAGTGATAGTGATGATGACAAGCCTAAGCAGAAGGCTTCTACCTCGGTGACAAAGACACCTGTTAAGCAGGCTTCAAAGGATAGCAGCTCTGATTCTGATAGTTCAGATAGTGATACAGACAGTGGTAAGAAACAGACACCCAAAGCCAGTGTTAAAACGTCTCATAACTCTACTCCAGCCAAGACAGTGAAGGATGCAAGTAGCACAGTGTCAGACAGTTCTAGTGAGTCAGAATCGAAAGCTAAAACTCCAATTATGAATGGGAAGAGCTCTGATAACTCTGATTCAGGTGTATCCACAGCATCGGATCAGGTGAAGGTTTGTGTATTTTTGTTGTTACCATTGTAATCTACATGAAAGCACTCCCTGAATTTCCCCTGAGATACAGTACTAGTGCACTGGTTATGAACACAGTCTGAATGTCTGAAGAACTCCTGCATATCTTTGAACTGTTTTGGCATTATGTACCCGTGTAGGTCCGGGTTGGAATATTGGCATTCAGTAACCCATGCTTGTTGAAAGAGGCAACTAACAGGGTCAGGTGGTTATTCTTGGTGACTTTGTTAACACATCATCATTGCCCATTTGCGATGCTCCTGCTTTTAATCAGTGAATTGTCTGGTCCAGACTGCTGCCATATAGCTGAAATATTGCTGTGTGCAGTGTAAAACTAAACTCTCACTCACTCTCTCATATGGTTTGAAGTAAGTTATAAACTGCTCCAAACCATAGATGAAACTCTTATCAAAACTCGCTTGACACACATGGAGTCTCACTGATATACCTACTCAGTGATTGACAAGTAACTTAAGAAAGTCTTTGTTGATCACTGGATTGTCTGGTCCAGACTTAATTATTTACAGACCAGTCCCATATTGCTGGAATATTGCTGATTGTGTCGTAAAACACCAACCGATCAATCAGAAAGTCTTTTCAGTACTACCCCCATTGTTGATTTGTCATTTATAAACCTTTACAGACTTTGCAACTTTTCCCTGTATCAGGGTCTCATTTCCCAAAGTGATTGTAGTGCTATAATCTGTGTTTAAGTATCACCATACTGTTACGACTGCTTTGAAGAACAGAGACAAGGGTCGCTGGGTTGGGGTGGGCGGGGCAGGGCATAATGTCATTCTTAGGTTTACCAGGACTAAACCTATACATATAATTTATTGTGAAATTGAAACTTGTTTTTGTCACAATATGGCTGAAATACTGCCATTTAATTTACCTCACTATAGATACTTGTGAATAGAATACACAAGAAAAACTCATAAATTGTGTATTTTATTTTTTCTTTATAGAAAACTTCTGCAGATACTGACAGTACAAAGCAGAAAGGGCATCAGGTATGTAGAATAACATTCAGAGGTGAGCTGTTCCAATCCCTATTCCCCAGAATGTTCTTATTCCTATGGACTCGTGAAGGTCTGTGGTAGAATAGGCTTTCAGCAACCCATGCTTTCCAGAAAAGGTGACTACGCTTGTCACAAGAGGCAACTAATGGGATCGGGTGGCCACGCTCGCTGACTTGTTTGACACATGTCATTGGTTCCCAATTGCGCAGGTCGATGCTCGTGTTGTTGATCACTGGATTGTCTGGTCCAGACTCGATTATTTACAGACCACTAAAATATAGCTGGAATATTGCAGAGTGCGGTGTAAAACTAAACTCACTCACTTATTCCTATGATCACCATACAGTGACCCAGAAACAAACAACAGTAATAATTGTCTGGTCGCATTGTATGTGGTTGAACTGCTTGTCAGCCTACAAGACAGTCACTGAAGTTGACAGCTGTGGTTTAGCCCCTGTCCCTACAATGCCAATAGGATGTTAAAGGGTGATATACAACTTGTTACTGTGTCTGGTGCTAGCCTATACTATAGACATGGTTATCTCAGGATCAGTGTACTGTGTCTGTATGTTTACCTTGCTGTGATTTCTCAGTCTACTAGTACAAAAACAAGCCTAGTACACTCAGCCACATGCACATACGTAGTTATATACATGTTACCATATAAGTGAAACGATTTTGGATATGACTTGGAATCCTATTTCACACCATCTCACCTTGTCATGTAAGAATAGAGGAGTTTCTACGTTATTTCTATATCAGCCTGTGAAGAACCGGGTTAGAAATGGTCTTCAGTAATCATAAGAAGGGACTAATGGGATCGAGTGGTCAGGCTTTATGACACCATGTCCCCATTGCGTAGAACATATCCCCACAGTGTGGATCAATGCTCCTGCTATCGACCTCAGGGTTGTCTCGTCCAGACTCAAATATTTACAGGCCGCTGTCATATAGTTTGAATGTTGCTAAGTTAAAATGTCTAAACCAATCCAAACCTCTTTATATCATGTCTGTAGTAGTACAGAATTCTTGTACTAGAGTATTTTACCTTTTATTGTCATTCAGTATGCATTACTCTTTCAGCGACGAACAAGTGAGCCCTTCAGACGTGTTAAGGCTGAAGACGTACATGTGGATGCCAAGTTTGCCAACAATTCGTTTGAAGCAAAGGTAACATCAGAAACAGTTTGTCACTATATTTCATAGGGCACTGAGGTTTAAGAATATCAACTTTAATAGAGGAAAACAAAAACTTTGCTATGAAAGTCATAGCAAATGCAGTTGCAAATCTAGATGCTTGTCAGGTGGTTGATCAGAGTATGTATCAGGAACTGACGATGTCATTTTAAGAGACACAACTTATGTTTAGGAAAATATAGTAATGAATTTGTTCATTTAAAGTCTACAGGTTCTGAACTGTCAAACGGGTAGTAGCAGTGATTTTATGGTGCAATTTGCAGAGTTGCATCCCTTGTTGTTTAAGGATATTCTTATTATGGGTTCGAATCCAATGTTTTTGCTAAGTTATGATCCTTGGTTTGTAAGCACCAGATCCTGGCTATTATTTCACAGGTGCCTTTACCATCTATGAAATGCACCTCTTGATGTTCCTTATTGTAAATGTTTGCAAATACTTTATTTTAGGGTTAGATTTATTTGTTGATTAATGCCACACTCAGCAATATTCCAGCTACATTGTGTCAATATGTAAATAATTGAGTCTTGAACCATGTGATCAAGTGATGAATGTCAGCATTAATCTGTTAGTAAGTCTCACCCCCCGATTCTGTCAGTTACCTCTTATGACAAGCACCTGTCTGCCACAACTTGTCTGTTAATGGATATGGATGTGACACTTAGTGATTGTCTTAATGGTTGATGGCAGTATCAGTCACTGGTTTGTCTGACCCATTCTATTATTTACTTACCATTATGAAACAACTAGAATATGTTGCAGCAAGCTGGTAAACTACGGTGAAATGAAACCTGTTGAATGTGAATGAGTGAGTGAGTTTAGTTTTACGCCGCACTCAGCAATATTACAGCTATATTGCGGCGGTCTGTAAATAATCGAGTCTGGACCAGACAATCCAGTGATCAACAACATGAGCATCGATCTGCGCAATTGGGAACCGATGACATGCGTCAACCAAGTCAGCGAGCCTGACCACCCGATCCCGTTAGTCGCCTCTTACGACAAGCTGAGTCACCTTTTATGGCAAGCATGGGTTGCTGAAGGCCTATTCTACCCCGGGACCTTCACGGGTCAGTTGAATGTGAAAGTAGGGTTGAGTATTAACCATTGTTCATCATGTGTTACCAGAGCGGCGCCAAAGGATCATGGGGAGAGAAGGCTAACAAAGACCTCAAATTCACAAAAGGGAAAAGCTTCCGCCATGAGAAGACAAAGAAGAAAAGAGGAAGTTACAAAGGAGGTGCCATTGACACGAATGTTCACTCTGTCAAGTTTGATTAAACTGAAAAGGGAAGACTGTCTAATTGCACATTTGAGTGACACAGGAGTGCAGTCAGATTTTAACTGACATATCTATCTGATGGAAGGTAGACGTGAATGTTCACTCTAAGGTTTGCCAGAGCAGGCTGGCTGAAGATTGGCATTGATGTTCAGGATCAAGTAAAACATCAACTGATGAAAATAGAACTTTATGCTGATTTGAAGATTTAGCTGTGACATCTTATATTAGCATATCACTGTATGCTCCTGTTGAAATGTCCGTCATGAAAGCAGACATTTGTAAATTTATTGAAACAGTTGTGGAGAGTTCCAAATGTAGATAGGTGCCAACATTGATATGTTAAAATGGAAAAGGTCGAGTGGGAAATTTGGGCAAACCTGTTTCTAGGTTTTTAACATCACAACAAATGCTCGTGTCTCACTGAAGTGGTACAAATCTGACACCTGCATCATTTCAGGCTTTTGTACCACAATTTGGTGACATGCTGTGGTGGAATATGTTTAAAGCAGTGTTAAATCTTTTCTCGGTTGACCTGCTGTCCGTGAGTGTCATAGATGTTTGTCCAGTAGTAAACATGTCCAGACCTACTGGTCATACCACCTTCACCAGATAACGGGTTGGCATGTATCTGAAATGGAGGATATTGACTCACTCAGAACTTTGTAACTGACATGTTATTTCATGGTTGTTATAGGGGTGGCCCAGTGGTTGCAGTGTTTAGGTTGCCATGCAGCTTAGTCACACCACTTTATTTAACAGTGATATTGGGAGAATTTGCTGAAATATGCAAAACTCTGCATGATTGTTAATCGAGGGATCACTAAGGGCTTGATGTGCTGCCCCTTTGTCCTGGATTTCACCAGAGGTTAGAAAACATTTTGCATGCCTCTACTCCACCCTGAAACAAAATTGGTGTCTTGACCACAACGTGTTGAAAGAGTCATGTCATTAAGAACAGATGGGGTAGCTGAGTGTAGAAATTGACTGGTATCAGATTCAGTGATCAGGGTTTGATTCCCGAAGTGAATCCTATGTGTGAATCTGATTCTTGGTGTCACTATTTATGATATCACTTTCAGATATCATGTACGAAACATTGTCATCATACTCATTCTCTCTCCATTTAACTCAGTTTGTTCATGGGCCAGCTCATTATGCTTCTAAGCAAAGTTTACTACTTGAAAAAAGTTTCAGGACGCCTGATTCGTATTTTCACAGGACAATAGTTAACTGTGGTCATGACATACAGTATTGCTTAACTTATTATTAGTAGTGTATGTCAGCATCTGTTTGTATTTTCAGTACTTTACCAAATTTCTTTGTATGTACAGTATGTTCAGATATATCATGACCACATTTTGTTTTGAATATTCTTCATCTGAGCCATATTGTCCTGTCAGTATTGCTTATTTTTCATGCACTGTTGGCAAGATGTGGTCGACAATGCAACTTCTTTGCCGCTGATGTAATCGCCATCGATCATGCACCATGTATGGGGGATAATGGTCTGTACACTGATAGAGCCTCAGAATAGGCGAACAGTACTGTGTAACGTGATGGGACATATGAAAATACATGTAGTTAATAGACTGTATCCATTAATGTGTGTATCAATTGAGTTTTCTTTGTCTCCTTTTACTAAACTTGTAGTGTGGATTGAATAATAATTACTAGAAGTTAAATTGTGGATATCACGTCAGTGTGAAAAGAATCAAACAGAAGTCAGATCCTGTGTAGTAAGTTACTTAATTATGGTAATATGACATTACCATATACCTTTCAGTCAGATGGTTTTTTTTTTAGTGCAGCATATTTTTAATCATATTATTGCTATTGTCATTTGTTTTGTTTTTGTAAATATGTTTGTGAACTATGTGGATCTACTTGACTTCAACTCGGCAAAAAAAAATGGGACTTAACATGATTTGTTTTGTTTTGCTAAGTTTGAACAGCACTTGTGAGATTCAGAAAATGTAGATTCTCAACATTTCAAGCATTTAACGATGGAATATCTTTATTCAGTCAACATTCTATGTTGAGTAAAATTTGCTCATCTGAAATAGTTTTGAGTTAAGTTTAAATGCACTAACTGATTCTGTTGTACCAGCAAATATTTCCTATTTATGCACCATTTTCTAATGTTTGATTATATCTGGGTTATGGAAATGTCTATATTTTGCTAAAAGAAATCGAAATAAATTCTGTTGACTATAAATGTCTGTGTGTGACGGTCATTGCCTGTCTTACTGACTCCATGTGATAAGTCTTGCAGACATGAAAGAAATGAAAATAATATTGCAGTTGTTTGGACAGACTCAGGTAGACACAATTTTAGTTGTGCGATTTGTTTGACACAAATGGCAGACGATTGCAAGGATGATATGGCCGCATAAAAACGGGGTGTGGTCAAAATGAGCTGATGCATGCTATCGTCTGGCATTTGTGTCAAAATAGTTTAGTTGATGGTCAAAATCAGCTTTCAATCAACTTGTAGAAGTAACATTAAATAACGCGTGGGCGTCATGAGTGGTGATTGATAGGCCAGTCACGCATGATTATGTTTGAATGAAGTTTTAATCAGTGGTATGTGATGGTAGCCTAGCGATCATCAAAGGGTGGGTGGGGTACACCAAAGTGTCCTGTCTTGTCTAGGTATATTGTACTGTGAAGCATTTAAAGTTGGGGGTCATCACAAAATTTTTATACATTTAAAGAAAACTCTTTAATCCTTGCAGTGACACGAGGGCCTGTGGGTACGACGTGTTGATTTGCACAGTCAAATGCATTGTATGTATTTGAATTTTTGTTAGGGCAAATTTGTGTATATAGAAAGATACTGAGACAAAACTTCTGCCTTGCCCATTGTGACAACTTACTTACTTCCAGCTTGAGATTTTTACAGTACACATTACCGTCCATTTTTAATCCTAATATTTCCAACTTAAAAAAAAACCCAAAAAAACATCTCACCTTGGCACGTCACGGTTGTTTTCTCACCAGAATGGAAAAAAGATGAGACACGATTTATTTTAATTAAAGTAACTACAAGGGAAAAATTGAGTTGAGCTTTCATGAGACAAGTCATGAAGTATGCATTGACCAAGCTAACATTTGCAGTTGTGTCAGATAACATTTTTCTGTTTTCTACTGCAGCATTTAAATTTACATTCAACAAAGGCATGGCTGTTTGATCATGTTTATTTTTCAGTAAATCATTGGACGGACAGTGTATATATGAGAACAAATAAGACTGACACAGATGTACACAAACTCCAGAATATGAAGATCTGTCACAAAGCTACAGGAAGCAGTCACACTAACACGTACAACATTCAGCAGATACTTGCATCACAGGTCGATACTGTATAGGTTTCACTGATGTATCACAGGCACATACCATTAGGTTTTGTGGATGTATCACAGGGGACTAATACCTGGTTGCTCATTTTACAAGCCTGAGGAGGATTTCACTCTGGAATTGTTCATTGGCTTTGTGTATCTACAATGTTAAAAGAGTATATATATATATGTTAAGATATGATACATGTTGTCCACAGTCAGTATATTGTCTTTGTGTCGACATGTTCGCAGTGGACACACCACATCATACATACTTCTCATAAAAGGTTTAAGAAATATTTGCCAAGTCTTTTGGCCAGGTTTTAATACTGGATAACTTAACACTGGTCAATGACTTCTAAAGCAACTACCATAACAAAAGAATTTATACAATAATATATCACAGCAACAATGATATAAAAAATAGTGGAATAAACAAACAATATTCATGACATAATATAAAATATGTCAGATTCATTATAATACTGAAATACTAAATATGTTAAAACATTGGTTTTACTTCATACGCAAGAATCTCTACATATAAAGTATGTGTTGAAGCGGCATATATACATAGCTGAACATGGAATGTTTGACGTCGCCAACCCAGTAATGAAAACAGTCCTAATATATAAAAGACCCAGTTTGAAATGTAATGGACAAGTATCTTAAAGCCTTTAAAAACATAATGTAGCTTCCCAAATCTTCATCTACATGAGGATTACTCAACAGTTTCCACTGACTTTAACAATCACAGCACTCTATGTGCAATATCACAGATGAAGTTTGTTTGAGAGGTACTGTCACTCATCACAGCACTTTATGTGTCCGTAGTAGAGGAGCTCCCTTGATGGGAGATGACACGGCTGTTGTTATGATCTGAAGGTTGTCTCGCACATAGTTGACACGGTCACCTCGGTGTCTGGGGTCAGGATGAGGGCCTGCCATTGGTCGAGAGGACTTGCCACGAGGAGGGGTATATTCAGGGATGACGCCTTGAATGTCATAGCTCCACTGCATGTCTGGGGTCTGAGGAAGGAATACATGAAATACATACATTGTGAAGCAATGACACTAACTATGGTGCTATTACAAACATTTTTCATCATTATTTCAGTCCTATGTCAGAGACTGGTTGCCAATGTGCAAGTTTGTAATTGTACAGAATTATGTGATGAGTTGCATTATTGAATATTTTAACGGTGGACAGCTTGAATGTGTGTGGTGTGTAGCCTCTCTGAACAGTATATCGACATGTTGTCAAAAGGAGAGTGTGAACCAAGTTTTGCACATAATTTACGAAATTGGAGAAACCCACAAGCATGAGTATGGTGCTGAGAAACCTCTGGACACAGCTAGGGTCATCTGGGATTCACACTCATGAGCACAGCGTCGAGCACACACTCTGGCACCACTGTACACCATGAATTGCAGTACAGAGATGTGTTGGGATGCCAAGACAAACGCTTGTGGCAGGTACTGTGGCATGAGTGTAACTGGGCGCATGCATGTAAAGCATGGAGTGCAGTGCCCATTGCTGTCGCAAAATGATGACGTCTCTCATCTGTGCACATATCTGGAGCATGCTGAGTTGACAACTTGTCATCACATCCTCTTTCCTGCATTATTCATCCATTCCAGTGTAGGACAGTAAGCCTGGCCAGAGACTGGAAGCTACGACTCACCTGTATGACAAGTTTTGCTTGGTACAGTTTGCCATACACAGCAGGCAGGAAGTTGATGTGAAACATAGTGCCTTGAGTCCCTTGAGGGAGAAGTTCCCCATGCTCTGGTGAGATGGTAAATTCCGGGTCACTTCCACACTCGAAGAAGGCCTCAAAGTGAACAGTGTGACTGAAACAGTGATTACAAATCTGTCTACTACAGTATACAAACAACTACAGGATAGGAGGCAACATTATTGTTAACCTTCAGTGTACCTGGGGTTGTCAGCCACCAATTGTTAACATGTGTAGGATAAAGCATGGATGGGAAAGTAGGACCCAAGACCATCGGGTGGAGAGATGTAAGACCTTGTGTGCTGCGTGCTCACAGTTGTACTTCTCCCCAACCTCCAGTCTCGGGACTTACTTTCCCAACCCTAACCGAGGAGGAGTGCTTTATTATACATATAAACCATCAATGATGGATAATGAGATGATCGTGAAAAGCTAAACAAGAGTAATTGAAGTGCTAGCCAAATCAGTTTAATGACAGCAGACCTAACTACAAATAGATCATTCAACTCCTCCATTTTTCTTGGCCCTGTTGCCGCAAAGTAGAGTGTCTGCTTACTGTGGGCTGTTAATCACTTGACCTTGAGATGGGGTGTTACCCTTGGGCTTTGAAATGGACCTTGAGGAAAGTAATTTTTTATCACCTGGATTGGCTTGTGAGCCAGAAGCCAACAGTTGACATCTTGTTGAGTCCTGTGGCTTCAATGAGTATCTTGTCATCAACTGGCGGCGCCGTGGCTACAAATCGAAGTGGGAACTTCCACACTCCACCAGTGGCTGCTGTTACATGCAGCTGGGCATCATGACTGGAGAGAAATGAATTTCACAGTGACACACTTTGATATCAGTAAGTACGTGAGTATGATTTAATACGCCTTTGAATAGCATGAGAGTTATATAACAACTGCATGTGGATACAAAGCATGGAGTGAAGGAGGACTGAGATGTTGATGATTAAGTGAGCCAAGTACTGAGGCAACAAGCCCAGATACAGTTGGGACACATCTGAGATTTAAGGTAGTGATGATAGGTTACACTTTTCTGTCTTTTGGCTGCAGGGAGGCTAGGACACCCTTGGCCCACTTTGTCATATCATCTGATATCACTGAGATAAATTTCAATTTCAGACAATATTTTGGTCCTGAATCCTCGCCCGCCACTCCCATGTTCATCATTTTAACGTTTACTGTTTTCTATCGTTATGTAATCTTTCAGTAAAGTGCCACTAAGAATGCAATATTAGGCGCTATACAAATCAGTTGACATTCATTTATTGATCCCATATACAAATGGACAGATGCAATATCATGCGGCATCAGGATAACACCACCCTCATATATGTATGTGCTGTTTTGAGGCAGCATAACTTAAAAAACTCTTCTCACAACCTTACCCAAAAAGAATTGGATTAGGAACAGGTGTTACCTGAGAGGTTTGAAGGGGTTGAACTTGATATTAAACACCAGCACCACCAGTCCTGTGTTTACATCTCGGTGCTCTCGCACTAGTGTTATGCTGACAGAATCCTTCAGCTGGCTGTTGGCATCCTTGGTATTAAATGTCAGCTCATAACTGAACTCATCAGCTGTGGCAAGTGCTGTGCAAAACATAAAATATATGTCAGCATTCTGAAAAACATATTTCAGACAAGAAACCGTAAGGATTTCCCTTCCACTGAATTGCTAAAGAAAGGAAATACCAACTATCCACTCCCAACATCAGAGAGTACCAGCTACCCACATCCAACATCTGAGATTACCAACTATCAACTTCCAACATCACAGAATACCAACTATCCACTCAAGACCAGAGAATATCAACTATCCTCTCCCAAGATCAGAGAGTACCAACTATCCTCTCTCAACTCCAAAGAATACCAAATCCTCTCTCAACACCAAAGAATACCAACTATCCACTCTCAACACCAGAGAATACCAACTATCCTCTCTCAACACCTGAGAATACCAACTATCCTCTCTCAGCACCAGAGAATACCAACTATCCTCTCTCAACATCAGAGAATGCCAACTATCTACCCGTAACACCACAGAATACCAACTATCCTCTCCCACCATCAGAGAATACCATCTATCCTCTCCCAGCATCAGAGAATACCAACTATCCTCTCTCAACTCCCAAGAATACCAACTACCTTCTTGCAACACCAAAGAATACCAACTATCCACTCTCAACACCAGAGAATACCAACTATCCTCTCTCAACATCAGAGAATAACAACTATCCTCTCCCAGCATCAGAGAATACCAACTATCCTCTCTCAACTCCCAAGAATACCAACTATCTTCTCTCAACACCAGAGAACACCAACTATCCTCTCACAACATCAGAGAATACCATCTATCCTCTCTCAACATCAGAGAATACCAACTATCCTCTCTCAACTCCCAAGAATACCAACTATCTTTTCTCAACACCAGAGAATACCAACTATCCTCTCACAACATCAGAGAATACCAACTATCCCCTCGTAGCATAAAGAATACCAACTATCCTCTCTCAACACCAGAGACTACCAACTATCCACTTCCAACATCAGAGAATACAGACCATCCATTCCTACTTTCGAAGAATATGCAACGATCCATCATCAGACAATACTGACCATCCTATTCCACCATTACAGAACAAGACTATCCACCCTTGCGATTATAAAAGCATATGACAGTACTATGCACTCACTCTCTCCCACTACGATGCCATCAGGTACTTGTGGAGCAGCATCCTTGGGAGTCTTGGCCCGTGTCCTCATCCGCTTCTGTGGCCCAGCGGAACATGGCGCAACCCCAGCCAATGCCACTTCTAGACGCTGTTCAATTACCTCCCTGGCCCGACATTCGATGACGGCACCCTGGCTGTCCCGCACAGGCTTTGATTCTGGGATGCCATTGATAGGGAACAGCCATCTGATCTCCATCAGGCCGCCACTGCTGGTCCGCGACACAGGGTACCTGGACATACACAGAGGGAGATGGAAGTACTCATCTACCGCCTTATAAGATAACAAGCAACTCCTGGAGTAGTCATGTATGAGATTTTACACATATTCACATTTCCCATGATAAATAAAACATAGTTACTCATCAATTTATGCGATGGAAAATTTATCCTATAGCCTTTCATCTTCTTGGTACATATTATATCATGGAGATGTTTCTTTACATTGAGGAAAAGTCATTTCTCTGTGCATGGATGATATCTGTTTAACAAAGGGGTTGAGTGAATATAGTTTTATTGATATACCAGCAAACATAAGGATGGTACCGTACACCATGAGAGTTTCACATATTGTACCATAGCAACATGTAAATCATCAACTCACCCATTAGCATCAGTGGGAACATACTGCCAGGGTTCGCCATCCTCCCTGCGGACAACGACAGTACACAGTCCCTCGTATTTCCTCATCTGGCTTGGGGCAAAGCTGACTGGGATGTCCAGGGTGGATTTGGGACCGACCCTCAAGCTGTTGCTGTGTTTTAACAACAAGCAGAAGGGAGACTCCTGTGATTCCAGGCCAGTAGTGACACGTTCCAGTTGCTGCTCATTGTCTGGTTGAAGGGATAAAGTACATTTAACAGTCAGCTTGTGCAACAGTGCAATTAGAAAATACATTAACCTAGTTGAGTGGTATGCCAAAATCTTTAGCAGCTTTTATTTTGGTGTTGCCGCTCTAAACAACTTTGACTGAAGCCAACTTTACATCTATGGAATGCACTGTTAATTTTCTCTTCTGTGCTGATGTCAATACATTGGATCCAGCTATCCCCCCAGTACGATGACTGGGTCCTTCATTGGATTGCTCACAATCATCAACACTTGACATGATGCTAGAAAATGACTGATCAAATATGATTGTCAAAACAAAGTGGCGGTACCACGATGAACTCAATTTAACTAATCATCACTTTATTTAACCATGTAAGTGCAATTGTTCATACAACTAACTGTTTGTTGACAACACGTCGAACATGTCTGCAAAATGTTTCTCATGGTGAGTACAGTTCAAGACTGAGAGTCTAAATATATATGATTTGGTGATCTTGGGATCCTTATTTTCAGGTTCAATATATCGTGTGTATGTGTGTCTCGAACTTTGAGAAATAGATACAAAAATAATGATAAATATATAAGAAGAGTTTGGGACCGGAGGCTAGGTTTGAGATACATAGAAAATTCGAGATTCAGGAGTTTGAGATCCAGGGAGTTTACTGTAGCTTTCATTAGATATCATATAGTATGACATAAAATCAACAGTAAAGTCACATTCAAGGTACTTATGGAGTTTCTATCCTTAAGTCAATAATCTGGAATGTTTTTGAAAGTCTCATGACTCAAAATGTAGAGGTAAGCTGACAGACTTATGTATTGACTAACATGTTTAGAAGTTGGGGAATCGGATAAGGATAACCTCTAAGGATAAAAAGTTCTGTATATGGATGATGCAGCAGTTTGATACAGATCCTTGTATTGTTGTCAAGCAACCATAAAGTTTATCCTGATCTGTTCTACATTATTACTCATAGTCTGTTATAAGTAAAGTCAGAAAAATGTGGCTAGGTTTCTTGATCACAAGACAAGATACTGGGTCACTCAGTCTATTGTCAGTATGAAATCACAGTGGCAAGGCACTTCTTTGCCCCAAATACCCAAGGGCCATTTAAACAAATAAACCTATAGACAAGAACAATGCAGCTGCTTACCAGTGAGAACAATGTTGGCCAGAACTGCATGGTCGAGGGGGTTGCGGAAGGGGATGATGAGGGTGGTGTTGGTGCCAGCAGCAGTGAAGACACTAACCGGGTCCTGGGGCTGGGGCAGCTGACCAGTACCTGTGGCCATAAACACCCACTCTCCCAGCTGTACAACAGACACAAGAAAGTTATGTATTTTACAACACAGAATAACACAAGCAGAAAATACTATTATAATGCATATGTCCCTTTGTAAAATGGGAAAACTTAAATGATTTAATTCACCAGGTGGTGACAGACTGCAACAAGATGGTGTGAGACGGCAACAAGATCTTCAGAGACTGAGACAAGATAATAAAAATAATAATAATAACATGGATACTTATAGTGCGCAATACTCCATCAATGCACTACATATTATTACCATTACGGAATTGTACTTTCAAAGCTGCTACTAAGCACTAAGCGTGACTGTATTGGTCCATACATCTGCTTTTCAGGTAGCCAGTTTAAACAGCTGGGTCAACTGAGTGCAATATGGACAAAGTGCCTTGGCCAGGGACACAACACAGCATGAAACCCAGGTCACAAATTTCGGTGTCTCCATCAGGATTCAAACCTGGGCCTTTGGCATGAGAGGCCAGCATCCTAACCACAACACCACAGTGTTCCACAGACCATGACAAAGTGACATAATGTGTCAAGTGATAAAAACCAAGATAACAAGATGGACCATACTGGCACAAGATGATCACTGACTGTGACCATGACAAGACTGTGACAAGGTGACTGCAGGTTTTCACAACAAATAACAAGAAGGTGGCCAACTGTGCCAAGACAACTACATGTATGTACCTGTTCACTGTGAAAAGTGATGTTGGCATGGTGGTCCCCTTGTCCCAGGGTGGAGGGCATGAAGTGGAGAGGAACCTCGATCTGGGAGTGAGGTCGGAGGAGGAGAGGGCGCTCATTGTCCCGCTCTAGGGAGAAGTTGTTGATGTTGGACACTGTTGGCACTAGCTCTAGCATTTCATCTGTTGGGTTCTCCAGCAACAGCATCTGCTTTGTCCATCTGACATAGACGAGGTAAAGGTTGTCAAGGGATGGAAGCCTGACTATACTGTTTTCCCAGTGTAGATTCTGATAACCCTGATTCAGTCATTAGCTGCCATATGGTGGATAAAATCAGACTGACAAGATATTTATAACAGGCATTTTCAGACCGACATCAGATTTTCACAGATTTTGAAGTTTCACGTCTGACTGATAGAGTACGAGGCTGGTCTGAGAAATAAGCATAATAAATGCATGAATTAAAGTAGAAACAATTGTTCATATTTTAAATGCAAATCAATAATGGTCAGAGAACATGGTGGCAGCTGGCCGCTGAAAATAAGATTTACAAAATCATGTCACATTTCTTTTACCATATCTGAATTTACAATCTGGAAACTGATGTATGTAGTGCTTCTGTTGTTTCCTATTTTGTGTAAGAAAACATTACATTCCAGCCGTGAAACTACTAACTGAGAAAGACATGATTACCTGCCAAGCTCACACTCCATGTGAGGCAGTGTGGTTGGTTGTGGTGGCTCTGCCTTCAATATCAGTTCATACCAGAACTCCCCAACAGCCTCGTTGTAGAACACCAGACTGTCCATCAAGAAACAGAATTACAATACTGACACATCGTCACTTGACATCTTGATTTACCACCTAATGGCAAAACTGTGGTACAGCATATGAGGGTCACTGTTTTTTGGTTGTTTTTTTTAAAATCATAATCTAATAGCTCCTGTTTATGTTGAAACCATAATGCAGCTCCTAAACATAAGGAGAAATCTGCTAACCTCAAGTGGTAATCCTTTGCTTCAGCCATCAATTTGTAAGTCAAATGGTTATTCCCTTATCTGTGAAGCCCAAATATTGGGCAAAGTTTTGATTTGTTTAGTCTGTAAGGTCTGTCTTATAACTGACTGTGCACAAGCAAACTACATATTCATGAATGAGAAAGCACCTAATCTGAGTATAACAACAAAAAGCACATGATGACAGACACTTTGGATTTATGAACATCCAACCATGAGAGTCCCACCTTCCCTTCCTTGTGCCAACGACAGCAGGGGAGAATGTCAGGAGGTATGGCTCTTTCTCCCCTGCTCCCAGGGTGATGGATTCCTGGCCCTCAAGGTCACGCCCGCTCACCACTGCTTCCAAGGTAATATCATTGGGTGTGGGGTTCCTGACAACTACCTCCAACACAGCCTTTTTCTGAAATATTGTTGTCAATATAAAGATGGTATTGTGATAATCAAATAAGACATCACCATGATCATATGACATAATGGTTATCAGATGACATCAAGATGATAATGGTTGTCACATGGCATGATAGTGGGGATCACTTGTTATCATGGTCATCTGCATCCAGGTAGTGATCACATGACATAATCATGATGATCACCAGTATAAGGTATCACACTAGTGTTTGCATGGCATAAACACAGTGATCACATGGCGTCATCATGATGATCATTTGCATCCTATAGGTGATCACATGGAAGCATCATGATGATCATATTAGTCATGTTGATGATCATATAGCACCATGGGTTTAAATGATGAAAACGTATTCCAACTTGTACCGCCTTACCTGGCATGCACAGCCAATCTCCATGGTGCGTTCTGGTGGTGGCGGTGATACATTCATCTCCAGTGAGTACCAGATTCTGTAGCCATCATACTCTTTGGTCTCATCGTCAGACGGCACATCATCTCCATCACTGTCTATCTCCCTGTAGGTACGACATTAACATAAGCATCATCATTCACAAACTAGATGAAGAACACATTCAACATATTCCTCCAATATCACAGCAGAACAAAGTCAGCCATATAATTCCATCATGACAGCACTTCAGAACATAAATTAACCTACACAAAAAGCACAAGATCTCCATGTGGAAGTCTGTCTGGATTTACAATCTTCTGCAAAGTGGATTCTATCTGAGTGAGCATGCTTCAGAGACCAACCTTACATGTGGAATCATACAAAGGTCTATACCAGAGTAATGATAGCCTTAACCACCTGCCTACCTAATTATGTGTAAAAAAAGCAGCATGAGCTGAATACTCCCCAAGGAGTTGAGTAGGGTAAAAGAATGTCAGAAAAAAAGACATTCGTTGATCAAGGGAACACTGCAGCACCTTGAGCATGTACTAGTTGCATGTATATGTGTGCTATATGAATATAATATATAATAATAAAAATGGTAATAATATGTAATTTTCTGAATAAAACTGATATTATATACTTATCCTGACTGATGCTTAGTTGCTCATCTCCTCCCTCTATGTGTAAATAGTGGAACACTTGAAATCCCTTGAAGTTCTGTTCTTTTGAAGCAGACATACAATCACATTCACCAACAGGAAGCCTCCCCTTCGCTTGAGAGAATCCGTGTCTGAGTGGGGCAGTAGGGAGGGCTTGACGTCATGAGTTCGGATAAGTATAAAATATCAATTTTATTCAGAAAATTACATATTTTTTCTTATCCTGACTCATGATTATTTGCTCACAGAATCCGACGGAATCAGCGGTGGGTCAGACCACAATGGATTCTGCTGACTGCCATATAAGTACGTCTGGTACTCCCCTCCCTCCCTCCCCACCCTCTTCCCTCTCTCCCTCTCACTGGATGTCAATGCCAAGGCTGTTACTTCAAGGTTCAAGTCCTGCTGCCGTGTAGGCCATTAGTATAATGACTATCATCCTACTTCTGTAGGTGTCTCAATAGATAGTGGTATGAATAGATGCTTGAACTTTTGTCTCCTTGACTTAGTTCACTGAAGATGTATTTTCAATGCTCTGACTGGGCACAATGATAAATCCTGTGTATCATGTAGCCAAAGGACTGTCAATAATGCTGGGATGTGGAATTGTCATACCAGCTGTCCAGGCAGATAAAATCCCATCGCAGTCCTTGCTGAGCAAATTCACGATGACTGGAGTCAAATTGTTGAAAGGGTTGTTTACATATGTAAACGATTTCCTGATATGTGACAAATAGCTGCATTCTGCACAGGTTATTGTCTTTTGAAGAGCAATCGTATAGTTGAAGTATAGTTTACTGAGTAGAAGTAGGTGAAACCTTACGCCACTTAATACTGACATAGGTAAACTGTCCTCCTAGTCGTTGTGTCGGTGTTCATCAACTGAAGATCATACTGTCGTTATCTCATACAGATGTTGCAAAGCAATTCCCATGCTTCCCCTTGTTGGTACAGGCTGCCTGCAGTAACTGGGTTCCGTGAAGCATCAAAACCTGATGTTAGCGCCAGATGCTTGGAGATGAATTGTTGATCCTTCCTTGAAGTAAGTAGAGTAGATGAAATCATATTATATCCATCGACGTTGGAAACTTCTAGCATTAAACAGCAAATGTCAGTATGCTGATTCTGCATGCGTCAGTCAAGTAGAATAGTTCACATTCCAAGAATGTGTTAAAGGACAGGATGTGTTAATGCTGATACTTTTGTTGCAGTATGGGAAAACGTAGATAAGCTGTCCAGTATCATAGATATCAGCATAATTGGCAGGATGGTCAAGATGTCAAGTCGTCGTAGATCATCTTGTAGGTGAGGGCGTTGTAGGACTCCTTTCATGGTGAAGTGATGTCTAGCCCAATCGTAATCCAAGATGTGATCTGTGAGTCTGAAAAGACGCTTTCTTTTTCCCTGTGATGTAAGCTGGTAACTCTCTGATGAGTCATCTCTATTCTTCCAGAAATGCATTCGTGAGTGGTCAGAGAGGGTTCTTTGAACATCGTCCCTGCACCAAACGTCAGAGTGATCTTCATTTCTGTGTGCATCCCTGGAGTGATTGTCATGCCGTGAATACTTCCACACAGGCCTGCGTGTGGAGACCACATCCGACAAAGATGATGAATGATGACGACATCTTTGATGATCGGGGGATGCAATTGGTAAATCCTTGTGACTGTAGCAGGATACGAGCATGTGTGCACTCACCAAGTCGATGAAGGGTGAATCCTTTAAACTGCGTCGCGATGATACAGGTGATGGAGAAGATCTCTGTGAGCAGGAGCATTCACACAGTGCATCGTAAAAATGTGTTGAGATGATGCAGCTGATGGTGAAGATCTCTGTGAGCAGGAGCATTCACACAGTGCATCGTATAAACTGCGTTGAGATGATGCAGCTGATGGTGAAGATCCTTGAGAACAGGAGCGTTCACACAGTGCATCCTCTAACTGCGTTGTGATGATGTAGCTGATGGAAAAGATCTTCATGAATGGGAGTGTTCACACAGTATGCATCTTCTTCATCCGACGGATCTGTTGCAGCTGTAGAATCATCACACAAGGTCACTGTAATAGTTGTTGATGACTGACGATGTCCAAATGCTGCGGTGGCTGTAGATTCACGGAAACATCCGACGTGTTGAGTGTAGATATTGTCAGTGTCTGCCTTGAAAGCAGACTCTCTGATGGCTGCAGCATCACTGTAGATGCTGTAGATGAAGGTCTAGTAGATACTGCATATTGCACTGATTCTCTAAAGCCCTGGGGCCCATTTCATGAAACTCTCGTAAGCCTAAGATCTCGTAACTTTTCTCGTAGCATCGTACCCCCTGTACTGTAAAATAGGAAGTAGGAATGCTATGAGAAAAGTTACGAGACCTTAGGCTTACGAGAGTTTTGTGAAAGGGGCCCCAGTACCTCAGGTAGTAGGAGTCGAGATTCGCTGTAGATGTCTCGTTCCCTGAATGACTTAATAGGAGAGCTGGTCCATTGTTTCATTGATGATCTAATAGTATCTAGTAATATCTAGTAGTTGAAGACTAGTCTTAGAGGATATAGATGACTTCAACTTCTTTGGTTGAGATGAAACTGATTCTGACGATGACCTCTTCTGGGACTAGGACCTATTGTCCATGTTATCCTGACGGCCCCCCAGGGTGCTACAAACCTGAATATCAGCAACAGTTAGCACATGGTTACCAGACTTGAGAGAACCTACATAAAATGTTTTAGCACATATTTGAATAGTAAATAAATGCAAACAAAATTCTTACCAAGAAAAACAAACTACAGTGCAAGTAGGATACAATAACATGGAACAGCTGCAGACAGCAGCAAGCTGCACCATGAACATGACTTTATCAGTGAAAACATAATCTCACATGATGAAATATATGTTCAGTGACACAAAAAATATGTAAATTAATCCTCAATTACATATTGTAATGATAATTAATACAGACCAAAGCCGTATATTGCTAAATTTTGTGAAAAGGATCGAAATATAAAAGGATATTAAATGCTGTATAGGAACTCCAGTTGACTCCAACCCTTTTATCGGGCGATGTAGGAGAGAGTGACAAAAGGGCTGGTCATGTGTGGGTGAATGTAATTGTATGTCCCCTTCAAAAGATGGGAACTTCAAGGGACTTCAAGTGTACCACTATCTTCGCATAGAGGGAGGAGATATGCAAATAAGCATGAGTCAGGATAAGGAAAAATAATCAATTACCTAAGTGAATGTGTTTCAGACATTATCCACTGAATGCTTCAGTCCTCCTCTGCCCTACCATCTCTCTGATCACTGAGATTACTGGACCCACTGCCTCACCTGACAGGACTCCTCCCAGCGATGAAGGCGATGATGCCCTTGTAGACCCCTCTCCTCTTGGGCGTGACCACCATGTCATATGTCCCAGTCTTGCTCTGCAGCACTGACACAGCATTTGGGCCGGTCACAAAGGGGATGTCAGTCTCCACCTGGACTCACAGAAACACATGTAATACTCCCTGCCTTCTGGCACAACAGCTATGGGACATATTGGCCAATATAATCTACTATGGGACATACAGTGGAAATAATCAGGTTTAGACAGCATGCTGGATTGAAGAGCTGATATGGCTGCCTATGACTAGATTTGAGCTCATATTCACATGTAGTTTTAATGCAGGAATAATTTGTAACAATACACATCCATCTGATTCCTCGCCAGGCTCCAGATTAGACAGCTCTTATTAATGTATAAACAAATATTCAAGAAGCTCATTTCATGCCGAGATCTGGAATTGACAGCTGCCGGATTGCAGAGCTCCTAAATCATGGTAAATGTACTAGCCATGGATGGGACTGAGATTTTATGCTGGTGTCGCCAACTTGACATACTGGACAGCTGCCAGTGGTGACAGCTTCCACTATAATAAGAGGATAATGACATTTACCTGATAGATCAGCTTCTTCTTGGTCATGTTGGGGATCTTCAGTTGGTGGACATGGCTGCAAGAAATGAGGGACATTTTGCAAAAGAAATCTGCATATTAAGTGATTGACTGAAAAGGCAGGAGTAGTGTTTTAGCAAGGGATTATCTTGCCATATATGTTGAAAGTATGGGCACTAGAATCATCAGATTGTTTCATGGAATGGGAAACAGAATATTTGAGGTTGTGTTCGGCCCTATTCCAGCATCATAACAATCAGTGACTGTACAAATTGTACCTCCCAATTCAGCATGATAAATATATAAACTAAAGCGCTAAACAATGCACTGAGCGATATGCAAGCTATATTTCAGTCACTGAATTATCAATTCCGGATTAGACTATCCAGTCATTGATATCATCAGCAACAATCCACAGCAAGGACACGCTATGAAACAGATATCATACAAGTCATATAGCAACAAGTCACAGGTTGCAGAGGACCTATTCTAACCAGGAATCCCAAGGTATAAAGTATGACATCACCACCACTTAATACGAAATAGACTGATCCTTTCTGAACTGACCTGCTCTTGGCCTGGCAGTTGATGACGATGTGCTCAAGTGCTAGTGGTTTGGTCGCACGTCCTTGTAGGTGGAAAGTGTGGTCCGTGCCATCATCCGTGTTGCTCAACACCAGCTTACCCTGGGGGACACAAAGAGGGGATGTATTTACAGATATACCCTATAAATAAGTGGATACTGTGAAAACAGTAAGTGCAGAATTAAAAAGTAAGTGTCTGTAGCCAATGAATCATGAGAGTTGTGGTTCATTGGTGGTTTGTGTATCTCAGACCTACATTGCACAGAGTACTCACCTGTATCTCCTTTTCATACAGAGGCTTGAAGGTCAGGGGGTAGTGGCTACTCTGGAAGGCCTTGGCCAGCATGGTGGGGGGACCAAAGAATCCCTCCCCAGACATCTTTGCTCGTAGTGGCCAGTCATGGTTTGTCATGTTCATCTAAAATACAGGTAGGAAATGTCAGGTATCCAGGCCAGCAAAATACATGGTCAAAAACAAAATACAAGATAAGATAAGGGAATAACCTTAAAGGTCACATGCAACCTAAAAATCAAACATAATTAAAACACATTTATCACTTATTCATGACATATAATATACATTGCTGCTTTTTAAAAAACAAATAAACAAATTATAAGCGTACAATCGCGATTCAAAAGTGCAATATTTTGTACTTTTGTTACTTCCCCCGAAACGAAGCCCTCGGGAGACCGAACCCAGTCTTAGCACCTGGATGTGCACTCAAGTGTAACGACGGATTCTGATTGGCTGTTTCATTTGCTGATCTGCTGAGGGTTCATTGTGCGTACAGACAGATGATCTGTTTGATGGGCATTTTAGAAGTATAGCGAGTCACAAGAAAGTAAGATTCTTTATGGATAACAACTTCTTTTTGTGTACTTGATGCGTCGTTTCAGTATGGATTCATATACTGTTGTCAAACAAAATCATACACACTAAAACAAGTCGTTATCCATGAAGAATGTATATAGAGATGTTGGGTTTTGAAAATACATGTTCTCCGAATTTGCACTCGATCCAATCAAAAATGACATCAGTAGAGATGGTAAACTACTGCGTGGCTGGAATCTGTCATTCGTCCAAGTACAAGGCAGGACTTGAAACTGACAAGAGTTTGCACCAGTTTCCGTCAGATCCAGTCATCCGAAAAAAGTGAATGTAGTTTGTTTGCAACCCACAGACATAAAAACATGTCATGTGTATCACACGTGCCTAAGTACATAATGTGGCAGACACGGGACTCGGGTGCACGAGTCATAAATCAACTTATTTTCTTTATGTCGTATACTCTGATAGGTGTTAAGTTCAAATTACACGTGGTCAATGATTGAAGCTGTGTACTGCATGTTGTCTTTAGCAGACAGGCAGGCAGAAATATAGGTGTGAATAAACCAGACACTGAGCTTTCTCTGTGACAGAGACTGCTTACCACAATCAACAAGTTTTTTTTACGTAACGAGTAGATCATGTACTTGTTTGTGTACACAACCAAGATAAGACTACTGCTCACGACCTCAGACGCTGGGCATGCATACTGTTTCAAGCTCCGCGAACCTATTCACTGCGCATGCGTTATGGACGCAGCGCAGCACAGCTGTTGAAACCAGTTTTCCCCCCAGCGCTGGGGGGAATTTAGTGAAACGTTTGAACTCTGATTTCGCTGGCTTTTTTTTCATCGCGTTTTCTTCAACTTTATAGGTTGAATTGGCATATTTTATGATTTGTTTCGGTAAGTGCATACCGAAAGGTACCAGAATCTGCAAAGTTGTGTTTTACGTTGCATGTGACCTTTAAGGATTTTCAGGTAATGTGATGGACTTAATTTTTGTTTGGTTATTCTTCTTGTACATTCATTCTCTTGAACACATGAATCTGCCCCAGGTCAATACATCTGTAGCAACATCAGGAACTGTGAATGCCATGATCTTCAGTATTTGCGACATATGTGGCACCATATTGCCAGGGGTTGTTTCACAAACAATGAAACAACAGTCATGAAACAGCCAAACAGCATAAAGAGAGATTTAACAAAATCATTTCACTGAATTCATTAAAACCTCTCAAGATCTCTGTCAATCCACAAGAATTCTTGCCTAAGACACATAATGACTCCTAATTACATGTAGTGTAAGATTATGGTCTTACGATTGGAATCATCTGTGTGACTGACTGGTGGACAGGGGCTGCAAAGTCCAGCTCTGCGGTGCTGCCTTCAGGGTTGACGGTACACTCAATACGGTAGACACGCACATCTTCTGATGACTGAAGTACAATCTCACAAGGGTAGTGGCCTGGCTCATGGGCCAAGAAGGTGACTGGAAGTCCCACCACACCATCATCAAGCTTTACTCCTGGACAAACAAAAGAAGATGGAGAATATAAGTGATGTAATCACATAATACATATGACCTTGCTCTACTCTAGTATAGTGTAATAAAGTATAGTTTTGTATTATAACTATTATAATTAAAGCCTCGCACTGAGTTAACGTTACCAGACGAAACAGATGATAAACAGTTTGATGACGGTTCACGTTCAGGTTAAATATCTTCTCCAAATTAGTTTAGTTACATCTGTGATTAATGTAAATAATATGGGGCAATATGAATGTCACATTTCTACAACCAACATAAGCTTAAATCAGTATATACAGATGAAGCTGACTAGTCAAGCAACGTTCCACAATTGCATTGTGGGAATGTAAACATTGTGAACGTTACCATGTCACTGAAATATTGTGAATCAAACTATGAGACATATTATCCGTCAGAAAACATAAACGTAAGGTTTCCACCAGTGATGTTGACTGAGTGCTGGAACTGCAAACCAAGAAATGGGATGCTACGGGTGTAGTTTACTGTGGGAGACTGTACAACGATGGCAACGTGACGTCAGTTTCATTGTGACGTAAAGCAAAAGTGTTTGATTATGAGGGGGGCAGACTAGAATGGCGCAGTGACACAATGCACTAAGAGCATATTATTGTCTGATAAAGTACTGTGGTGCCTTTGATCTTTCCCCAAAGTATCTTAGAAAAATTCAGGTAATTGGTGTGTTTAGTTTGCTGAAAAGAACGTGAAGTATGGGGCAAGGAGTGGGTGAATTTGCATTGAATGCTGGTAGAGTTCTGACATGTCAACCTAATTCAACAGCAAAACCCAAGCATAGTGTGTAGCATACCACTTATGTCAAAACACTTTTGAGAAACCTACAAGCATGAAATCAATGCTGACATATAAAACTATTACTGGTGCAAATTAGGTAGTGGATTCTGTGTTTCACAAAAGCATCCTAGCCCTGATCCTGACTGTTATCCTATGGTCTAGGGTGGATGTCCTACCTTATTCTTGAAGTCAGTATCCTAATCCTAAATTAGGACAAATACTAAGACAGGTTATGACTTGTCCTAAGCCTTAGTGGAAATGAACGTGGTGTGGTACCTGCTTCTTCACCAATTATGATGTTGTCAAACAAAAAACTCACCTAAATTACATCTGAATTTACAACAGAACACAGTTTTTATGAATTAAGAAGAGGGTACTTTTCAGTTTATATTATCAATTTATCAGCAATGACTAGACATACTTGTTACAATACACATATTCTTTTGATCTACAAAAGTGATTGGTTCATTTCTTACCTATGCTATCCCTATTCTATTGCTCTTTTCATTGCAGTGAAATTTCAGTGTCATGGCCATGATGATAAGGGAAGTAACTCCTGTTTAATAGGTGAATTTTCATTTTGTGACACAGATAACGTATTGGGGGTTCAAGGCATGGTTTCATTAAAATGAACATATTATTTGAAATATCTTATTGCATTTTTGGTAGACTCAAGAGAAAAATGGTATTCCAATATTCCAAAATTTAACTGACTAATATGAAATGATGGAAATATTGAATATCTTTACACCATTATAACAAAAATAAATACGGGAAGTAGTGTAGTTAAAACATATTTTACATGGCATTGCCATAAATCATGCATAATATTTATTGGAATCTCCAACTCAAAGAAGTTTTTTTCTATCTCACATACAGAAGAGCTCACTATCCTAGCTGGGATTAGTAGCTCAAGTTTGAACAGGAATAGGATCCTTTTGAGAATGGGTCTTATCCTAACAGTAGGATGTCCTAGTTCCTGTCCTAACTAGTTAGGATCTTTCTTAGCTGGGACACTTTTGACAATAGGCACCCTTGAGATAATGAACATGATTTCACAGATTCTAAACACTGAATCACAGCCAGTATAAATTCATCTACTATGTTGTCATCACTGGCATGATTCTCAAGCATAGGTAGTCATCACCTGAATGGGCATCACTTATACAGCCATCACCAGGAAAGTATTACTTACATAGCTGTCACAACATCACATATTACGTCACCACCTGCATCAACACCTGTACAGTTATCACCTGCACATCAATCACATGTATAGACATCACCAAGATAGCCATTACTTACATAGTTGTCACAACTTAGGCATCACCTTCATAGTCATCACTTACATTGTCATCATCTGTCTATATGTGACATGATCTACATACCTCTGGGGACTCGGACATTTGGTGGCGCACTGTTGGCATATGCTTCAACAGGACTCGGCAGGGTCAGCATCTTTGCCACCTTGAAGTACTCTGAGTCTGTCTCCACAGTGTAGGTGATGCCCTCAGGCGGGAGAGTCTGTGGGAAGGGCACATCATGTTAGCTCCACAGTAAGTCAGACAATTTTTGTTCTCTACAGTAATTTAATTGTTCTTCTATTTCAGTTTAGGTAATTGTCTCAAATCGGACAATACTGGGTATAAAATACTTTCACTAGGTTGTAATACTCTTTACAATGAACATTAAATGCCTGACATTGATACTTTGTCTCTTAGGAATTGGAAGTTTACCAGTATGTACCACTTCTGATCAATATTGCTCTAATACATGAAAATGTCTGCTCAGACCAATGATAGCATCTCTAATGATGACTAAGAGTAATTATCTATCCCCATCTACAACCGCTCCCATATCAATAATCCATTTGGCTCAAAAGCGGACTGATGAATTTGAACTGCAATCTAACTTGAAAACTAATAAATATACAATACTGAATAACATATTGATCATAATCAAAACATCAGGCTACTCTGTGATGTTTTTGCAGAATTTCTGTCCCAAAAATATAAAGGTTGTTTAACAAACTATCATTTGAATATTTACACAGTTCAGTATTGGTTAAGAGGAATGCAAAGAGATGAACAGTCGGGTGAGCCAGAGCTTCACATACACCTGACTGTCCCTCTCTTTCATTCAGTATTATCTGTTTATTAGTTATTGAGTTAGACTGCAATTCATTGGTCCACACAGATTATACCTCAACATCAACAACCACATCTACCTTAGCTTGTTGGACAGCAGAGACTGGGTTAGTGGACAACTTCTTGACTGTCTTGGCGGTCACGCTACAACTCATCAACGTGTTGGTCACGTGACGGCGTTGCAACTCCACGTCTGACATGTGCTGGTGGAAAAACAAACTGGTTACTCCCAACTCCATGACTGATCAGATGATACTTCAGATAACAGGATACAATATATTCCTGGTACTGGGGCTGGTAAATGTAGGTGTAACACTTAACAACTGATCACACTTCCAATACAGATAATAACCTGTGTTTTGACTTCTACAGGAGCACCTGCATATAACCAATCCCTAGATATACCTTTCGTAATGCCTTACTAGACTGGTGCAACAAAATGGAACTAAAACCACATTCAGACAAAACTTTAGTTTAAACTTAATAATCATTCTTAAATGGATAATCGCCCCTCACCCCCACCCCGCAAACATATAGAACAGTCTCATGAAATACAGCTGTTGACTTATTTGATGAAATTCAATCCAATAGCACTTGTTCTGTATTCTATTCAGATTTTATTACAAAATCAACAGAGCCAGTAAAGTTGATGCAAAATAGAACAAAATTACAGAATAATTCATTTTCATTATACTTCTGCCTATCTCCAAGATGAAGATGAAAATATTCACTGAATTCAGACATGTAATTCAAGATGATCTGGATTTTACTTTTTGACTTGATAAAAGAGTTATTTCCAGTACTCACGTAAAGTTCACCACTGTTATCTGAAGGTATGTTACACTTTACCACATGCTGTTGACAAATGTCTATAAGGTCTCAGTACTGAGGATCTGAATATCTTTAATGCTTTTCAGTACATCTCTACAAAATGCACAATTTTCCATTACGTAATATGTACTAAGAAAATGATATGACTTCCAGAAACTTTATTCCAAAATGTCTATATCCTAACAGACAAATACAAGAATTACTGATGCAGCATGGAGTTGTTAGTGGTGCAGTGGTAAACAGTGCTTCTTGTTGCTAGGCAACCATGCATGATCAGGTGATGTGCTACAGTTCAACACTATGGTGAAAAGCTCAACTTTAATGTAGTGAAACCATTTTGAATGAACTCTACCTGCAAGAATACTGTTACCATGACAACAATATATGTAACCATGACTACAGTATGAGTTAATTTCACAACAACATTTGTTAATAAGAAAACTTTATGTTACCAGAACAACAGGGTAAGAAACCAACACTTTTCATGGTTATGACCTTACAAAGGTATGCTGTCTTTTCCCTGCTAGAAGTGTTTCAGTTAATTCCAACCCTGTACAATGTGCATTCACCCAAGAAAACCAGGTATCACCATGAGAATGAAATGGTAAGTGATGGTGGAGAGAAGGTCTTACCTGTTGGGCAGCAAGTGTGAGACTTCTCTCCTTGGACATGTTGGTGACAGGGATCAGCAGGTTCTCCTTCAATGTCTGCCCTGCCTCACACTTCCAGTATATCACCCGGTCATCTCCGCCAAACATACCTCGTCCAGAACCTGCAGTCACCAAAATGTTTAACAGTAATAATGGGACTGGCAGTGTGTTCGTAAAGGCTCTCTGTGGCACAAACTTTGAGTCAACTACCTTCAACTCATGCCTGTTCTGCAAAGTGATTGTAGCACCAAGACAATACTAACTCAGGTAGTTTAATATAGGCTTACAACTTACAACATTCATTTCCAGTAGATTTTAATGATATTTCATACATGATTATTAGCTATTTACTAGTGGTCAAAGTTGCTAACTCTAAAGGTTGCAGGCTGATCAGACACTGCTGACCAACAGAGTGAGATGGGTGAAAGTGTGCACTCTCTCAGTACAAATGTGTCCTAAACATGGACACATTATTATTATTATAGGATATTTATATAGCATACACATCCATGCAACTAGTACATGTTCAGGGAGCTGGTATCCCAATGGTACATTGTATTATCAATCTCAACTCCCTGGGGATAACAACTCTTACAGCCACTAGGTGCACAAAGTCATATGGTGGCTTTCCCATCCTTATGATCAGGTTCCCATTCACAGCTGGCTGTGCTGGGACACATAGTCACAGTACTTTGTTCAAGTTTACTGCCTGTTGCTATACCCCCAAGTGGGGACAAGAGAGACAAATACTCATTGTCCTGACACATTACTCACAATGACTCACTATCCCACACTGTGACTCACAGCTTTTATTGCAGTCCTTCCATTCCCTGTTTAGGGGGTGAATTCACAAAATATTTCACACATAAATTTTAATTGGCAGTATTTCTGCCAAAGTCATGAACTTTGACTTAAGGAACCCTGACCACAAATATCATTATAACATTGACTTGACTCGAACACTTGACGGTGAAAACAATGTTGTACAGTACATACCTGCTGCAGCAGCACTGCTGATGCGGACGCTGTGGTTGGAGGGGACAAAAGGCAGGATGGAGGGGAGAGGCAGCTTGGCCTTGGCTTCAATGGAGTACAGGAACTCCCCAACAGTCTCATTGAGGAAAATGACAGAACACTGACGTTCCCCTACAGCAAATGGCAGGAACTGAATTTCGACTTCTGCTGTTGCATGTGGCTCCAGATATACTGTCTTCATGGGGCTGAAGAAAGCACTGAGGGATGAGGAGGATCCTTCTGGAACACATACAGCCAGTTGGCTAGGATATCAGCAAGAATATACAGACATCCATCAAGGATTATAAAACACAGGAACTAGGACAACTAGAGAAACACACACCCATACACTGAGGAAGACAATTGATGTATGTCTGTTCATCAAGGAGAACATCAGAAAAAGTAACACACCAATAGGAAGAACAAGAACATTCATATCTCAAGGAGAACTTCAGGAACAGTAACACCCCGATAGGAAACAAGAACAAAAATACATCAAGGAGAACATCAAGAACAGTAACAAATTAATAGGAAGAACATGAACATATATACCTCAAGAAGATCACCTGGAACAGTAACACACCAAAAGGAAGAAGAACAGACATATATCAGGGAGAACATCAGGAAGAACAAGAACAGACACACATTAAGGATAAAATCAGGAACAGTAACACACTGATAGGAAGAACAAGAACATTCATAACTCAAGGAGATCACCAGAAACAGTAACATGCTGATAGGAAAAACAGGAACAGACTTGTCTCAAGGAGAACATCAGGAAGATCAAGAACAGACACACATCAAGGATAAAAACAGAACAGTAACACACTGACAGGAAGAAGAACAATCATACATTAAGGAGATCACCAAGAACAGTAACACATCAATGGGAAGAAGAACAGACACATATCAAGGAGAACATCAGGAAGAACAAGAACAGACACACTCCAAGGATAAAATCAGGAACAGTATCACACCCATAGGAAGAACAAGAACAGACATACATCAAGGAGAACATCAGGAACAGTAACACATCAATAGGCAGAACAAGAACAGACAAACATCAAGGAGAACATCAGGAACAGTAACACATCAACAGGTAGAACAAGAATGTTCATATCTCAAGGAGATCACCAAATAAACTGTGCAGTTCTGTCTTGCTGTATCTGTTACTTCAGCTTTCTTGAATAAACTTTGTAGTTATGTCTTGCTGAATTTTTACGAAGAGAAACATTTTATGGACTAATTAGCAGCAGATATATAGTAGAATCAAATTCTGTTTAGGTTAGAACTGGGTAGTTGTCATGGAGGTTGTTATGATACAAGTCAAAGACACAAGCCAACCTTTTTGTCCATCAATGATCTCTGCAGTCTCTCCAGGCTTAACTGCAGGAGAAGAAGGAGGTGTGTCAGGTCGCTTCTGTCCATGGTTCACCTTGGACTTGATCACCTTCTTTTTCTTTTCCTTGGGTCTCATGAGGGCCGTGGGTTTGCTTGGGTCCAATGCCGCATCATTGCTTGCTTCTACAAGGATGATGCGGAACTCGGCTCCTTCGTCAAATGGGTTGGTGACGTCTAGCAAGATACGTTCTAGCTCATAACAGGGAGACTCTACCTTCACTGTGGACTGTAATATAAAGAGGGTAATAGAGCAAACTGTCTTTGGTTGATGGTTAATATGCAGATATATGACAGCAGTCTGTAAATATCTGAGTCTGTGTCAGATAATCCAGTCATTGATGTTAGGGGTAACAATCCACTCAGTCTTTCAAAACTTGAACCACTATGTCGAGTGTTATGGCCTGCTTGCTGGGCACTAACTGGAACCTCTAATCTATGTTCTACAAGACACAGCGAAATTGCATCACAATCAATTGTCATCTCTAACCACTCAGCCACTACATCTGAACAGTCATATTTTGTATACTCCAGATCATAACTGAAAAAATTACAAACTGAAAATAATTGGAAGTGGGATATCAGATTGCAAATATAATTTTACTCCTGTATTGTGATCTTAAATAGATTAACAGTCTTTAATAAAGACAGCACCTTGAGCAAGCAATAGTTGCATGGATATGTGCACTATATAAATATCCAATAATAAGAATAAAAATTAAATAAATAACTAAAACTCCTCCAGAAGCCTCAGTGTTTTCACTCTTGATATATACTGAGATAAACAAATGAGAATAACAGGAAAATACAAGAGCTGCTTTATTATTTTCCGGGTCTCATTACCACAGTACTATTCAAAGCTGGAGATGAAAACTGGAAAACATTAAAGGAACGCTTGAATTTTCCTGTGGTCCTTTATTTATTTCCCTCAGTATATTTGACATCAAAAGGCATTGTAGTGAAATTCTCTATATCCACTTCTAGACAAAAACAGATGGATTCAAGTATCTTTGAGATACATGTTTGTGCAAACATTCTCACAACTTCATTTCATTAATTTTAAAGCATTAGATAAATAACAAAGCTGGATAAAGAAAACAAAAATGTGGAGTGTCATGAAATCTGTTCACTTTAATAAGAATTCATGACTATTTTGGTGTCATAAAACTTTATTCAATATGGGAAAGGTTACTTAACAAAACAGTTAGAAAAATCATAAACACTGATCTATTCATCAAACTAGTATACTTATTTTCAACAAGACAACAGCTTCATTTTATGCATGCTTTCAGTGCATTGACTGTTTCTATGTGATAAAGACATGTATTTCGCTATATATTGTGTGCACATGCCATGCTGAGAGTACTTGAATGAACATAGATTGCATGTTGTACAATAATAGTGAGGCTGTACTGTCAGTGCATTGCTTTAGAGTGTCTTGCTGCAGGACACACCCTCCTCCAGCACATCAAGCATGTCATGTTCTGTAACACAATCAATATCAGCTGCTTATCTGGTTATACTGAGTGGAGAGCCTGAGTACCATCACACTGAATAAATACAGAAGTCTCATTGTCCAGTCATAGTGATCTGGTGCAGACAATCCAGAAAGCTCACAGTTTTAGAACGAAAATAATTGATTGTAGGTAAGTACATCCACACTAAGCAGTCAGTAACATGTCATATTTGGGATTTCACTTTCTTAGTAAAGTACAAATTCTGGTAATTTTTGGTTGAGTTCCATCCAGGATTCGAACCCACATCCTCAGAGTCAGACACATAATCACCAGCACACAAAGTCAGCTGCCTAGCCCGCTCAGTCACTGTGACCTCCACAGTCACAGTCAGTCCACAGTCAGTAACATTGACCGAGGACTTGTGACACTAGCATGGCTTGCTTGAGCACAGTCATGGCAACTTTTGACTAGTGGCAGTAATGTGTTCTCAGGGGCCATTTTGTCCAGTAGTGGCTTCTGGGGACATGAAAATAGAGTGCTACTGGGCACCTGTTGTGCCCAGTCATAGCAACTGGGGACATGACAATTATGGGTTATCAGGGACCTATTGTGTCCAGTCATGGCAACGGGGGACTTGTGACAAACATGAGTTATCAGGGACCTATTGTGTCCAGTAATGGCAACGGGGGACTTGTGACAAACATGAGTTATCAGGGACCTATTGTGTCCAGTAATGGCAACGGGGGACTTGTGACAAACATGAGTTATCAGGGACCTATTGTGCCCAGTAATGGCAACTGGGGACTTGTGACAAACATGAGTTATCAGGGAACTGCAGCACCATGTGGTAAAAATTGGTTAAAAAGCCCATCAAGGAGACAATGGTTCTTGGAGCTGGATACTGTCACAATTCCAGTCTGACAAATAAGGTAGCCAGTGAAACAAGAACAGAGAAGAGGGCTAGTGAGTGACTGTGCCCAGAGCACATACAATGGAAATTCTGTCCAACTTACCTTCAAGCCCACCTCTGTCAGCAGGGGCAACAACAAACTCAATGTACATATATTTAAAAAATCGAAACATTTTTGTAATCTTGTCCTTTTGGTGCCAAATGAGGTATGATGAGTTAAACAAAGACAAATTTGTTAGGTATAATGTGAGGAGCACTGAAGGGTTTATATATTTATTATACAAATATCATCATCTCAAGGCAAGGGTGACCACTAGACTATATCAAAGCCTAGTTTTCACCATTGTCTACATTTCTGACCTAAAACAGACAAGCTTGGGACTGGGCATGCTACTGCTATGAGCAGTGTTACCATGGTTGCTGAGTTGTCAGCAAACCTCTATTATTGAAGGGCAGCATCAATAAGTAACTTTATCTTGTTTGTGACTTTTATCTTTGAACCATAATATTAACCAATGATGTTTAGTTAAATACCAGAAACCTCAGGACCTCTGAATAGGGAACAGACTAAGGCATAGTCTATGAATATATATAGTTTTAATAGAAATAATTTCTCTTAAATTGAAAGGAGCTGCGGTAAGATGGGGAATTCAGACCTGAACCTGACAAAATCAAGACTTGCTTCACTGAGGCAACTGCAGAAAAGGCTGGTCAGAAGGGAAAATAACATGAGTCAGTGACTGTGAGACAGATTAAGATACATTGCACAATCAGTATAAAACTGAAAGGAAATTGAAGAATGCTAAAACAGGGTCAGATAATCCTGCATATATATTGCATACTGCACTGATGTGTCATGTCACATGATCCGCATCACTTAACCATAATCTTGCAAACCAGTCACTGGCCTACTAAAATAGCCGCAGCTTCCAGAGCTTAACATCTACCTAAGCCAGTGATTGTGCTGCAACAGCTTTGTGAGACTTCAAGGCCCACATGCACAAAACTTTCTCCGACCATCAACTACTGCAAGTCAGTGTTAAATTTTGTGCAAGTGGACCCTGAGAAAGATGAAGGATCAGAACAGTTAATCAATTTCAGAATAGGAATTTTAGCATCAACAGCACTCAATTAGTGGGGGTTAGTCAAACAAACCACAACATTACCAAACCAAACCATGTACCTCACAGTTGCTGGAGTTCTGTAAGCAGAGGCAATGGTTTTGTATCATGCATGCTATTTAAGATAGACAAGACTTTCAGTAAGACAGTGTTAGCGTTATGATTAACACACATTATTCACTAAAAAGATCACTAAGTTTGGATATAAGATAAAAATACGACTAGATGAGGAATGGGTAAATAAGGTATTCAAAGTATTAACAGAAGCAGGCAAATATTTAGAGAAAACCAATCAAATATGCATAGAGAAGATGAACAGCTTATACTGCAATCAGATTATATATGACAGTATAGGGAACATATTTAAAACATATCAGCAGCATACATAACCATACCTTTGGTGTGATGTTATCAATTTGTGTTCGAAGGTTAAAGGTCAAGGTTGTTGCAGTTGCAGACCCCTGTCTGCGTCCAACCAACACCAGCACAGCTTCAGCTGGTCGTAGGAAGCAGCTGGTGAACTCTACAGCCATGGGGTAGGTGCTGCGGGCTGGAACTGTGATCACATCCCCCTTTGGGACACGGAAGTTGCGGGCATCTCTTCCTGCCACCAGTACTTGGTACACCAATGGCTTACCACTAGGATTGCTCAACTTCACCTGAACAATAGAGGGTAAGGTCACCCACAGTAACATGCCAGTACACACAAATCTGCTTTAAATGACTCCCTACAAAGCATTGCAGACCTTTGAATTTTAAACTTCACGTTTTAAGAAATGAACTTAATCTATGAGGAAATAAGATCAGTTCATCTAAATGTCCTCACTGTACAAACTAAACACTGATATCATAATTCTGCATTTCACTTCTTCATTTGAGTGGTTAAATTTACAATGATTGCTCACTCATCAACTGTAAGTCGCATACCATCTACTGTTTGTTAAATGACTCCAGTTGACAAACTAGTGTAAGAACCAGACTTGAGCAGTGCATGGTTTTAACATAAGGAAAATAAAGATATTGCATGGTCAGGTTAGGTGACCTGGTTGATGCATGTCATCAAATCCGTGTTTCACGGATCATTGTTCATTATGTCAATTTCTTGACTGTCAGCATATAGCCAAATATTGCTGGCTGTAGTGCTAATTTAATGACAAAGACAAAGCTCAACCTGCAACATTTATCAATACCGTTTGTCTGTAAGACAGGTAGCTCCTTTGACCATATCTCCAAACATAAACAGTATTCAAAATATACTGAACAGCAAAAGAATTTCAAATCTGACTTTTTTGTCAAATTTTTAAATAAAAAACATGAGCGCTTAATCTTATGACATTTCATTTTTTCAAAAATTGTGTTTCTTTGCTGTTCAGTATATGTGTTTTAAAAAGACAATGCTATCTTTTCTGCTACAGTAACTGGCACACACTGTGACCCATTGTTTACCTGTCTGGCGACAGTGGCGTGTAGACTGCCAGTGAAGTCGACTGTGGACTTGGGGAGGTACTGAGGGAGGTGCTGGTACAGGTGAACACTCAACAGAAGCAGGGAGATGGGGTTCGGGTCTGTGATGTCGATGGCCTGGAAGCAGGAGAGACGTATCAAGCAATCTGCGCATAAATAACGGTCAGGAGAATGAAGACATTTTTGATAATTAACAAATATGCTTTCTATAATCTGTGTACTTCTGCAGTATCAGAATGCTGTGAAATACGTGTACAGTGAAATTCAGTTATTTCAGAAACTATATTAATCTAAACAAAAAATTAGTCAAACAACAACTCTGGACACTAACGGTTACAATGATATATACATAAATTTATTACCCTTAATATAAACTTGTCAACCTCTGCTTGGTCAATAGCCAAAGCATACAAAACCATGTAGGTGGAGTTGCCAGGGTGTACGAACCGTACATCCTATCAAATCTGACATACTGCATGGGTTGTATGAATGATATGACTTTAGATGGAATGTAGCTGCCAAACGGCTGATGGCTTTGAAATGTTAGAGTGACACATACAATTGTGGGTCATAAACAGAGTAATAATATTGTTGCCATTATTTCTTATGTGTTTGTGTCAATAAATACATCTAAAAAATAGAATATTTCTACATTTCACTTGTCATAAAGTGAACTCATAACTCAGCCATCCTGAGTTATCTCCCTTTATGGCCGTTATGGAAACATTATGGTGAAACGTTTTGTGTCTCATTCTGCTGAAGGTTGAATGTTGTTGTTTAAAGATAAGCTAAATTAAGAGATCTGCGCCTCAGGAATTTACAATGGTCTTAGAGTCCTGTAACCTTTCAAAACACTGTGTAACAGGTCACGGATTTCATGCCACATGATAAGTTTAACCAACATATCTGTGTATGTATGCTCCCATAAATCTAAAGAGAATTTTGTCATAACACACAAACAATACTGCTTCCTGACTGACTGATGGCAGGTGGTAGCTCATGCATTGTGTTATTGCTCCAAACAATGTCCTGTAGTTTGATTTTGTTGTCTTCAGTTTCAGAGTGGTCCCGATTTCTTGAAACAAACTTAAGTTTTTACTCAAATTTCAAATTGAGTTTGACAACTTGAACACAGATGAAATTTTCACTCAACTGCATTTTTAAAATAAAAAAAGCCCAAACAACTTCAGCAATATATTCACAAAAACACAAACTGTTTTCTGTTTTTGAGTGTAATATCAATTTCAGTACATTATGGGAAATGTATTTTCTCAAATTTGAGTAGAAACTCTACCTTAAGTCAAAACTCAGACTTAAGTTTGTTTTGAGAAACTGGGATCAGGTGTGTTAATGATTGAATAAGCAGTCTGTAAAGTTATTAATTGTTGACATACAAAAATTAGGATAGACTTGGATGAAGAATCAGTATCAAATGAGTCTCAGACTCGAAAACATGACACGGTTTAAATGATCTTACTGATGAAACAAAACATGTAGCATATGCTGAGGTCACCTCACCTGTATATCATAATCAATCCCGGCATATCTCATGGCAGACACGACCTTGAGAGCATTGTGCAGGCACTGCTCAGCGTTGGTGGGATGGGTGTACATGTCCTTCAGGTGGCTTGCAATCTGGAACACAAACATTCAGCATGGAAAGCAATATTCCACAACACATAATAACACAAAACATTCACCAGGTTATGACAAACAAAGGCAATATTGGGTGGCCTTATGGGTAAAGCGTGTGCTGAAGAACAGGGTTTGATTCCACATCCGGGTACAATGTGTGAGGCCCATTCCTGGTGTCCCTCACTGTGACATTGCTGGAATATTGCTAAAAGTGGCGTAAAACCATAATTACTCACTCCTGACACAAACATCAGACATTCAGGCCTTACACTGGAATGTTCAGTGATAGCAGGAATACTGTAACATAAATTCGAACAAACCTGTAGAGGTTGCAGATTCTTTAAATAGAGTCCTCCTTGGGGTACTTATAACCATTAAAATGTTCTTTTAATTCTTGCGACAGTTGTCACCATATTTTGAATAAAAAATATGTACAAAACAAAAACGTTTTTTTGTCTTGTGAGACCACCCCTACCAGGCCCCCTGGACACGTGACAGCCAAGAGCAGGTAGCTCCAAAGCTATAGCCTCAAACCAAACACTTCCGTTCTGTAACAAATACAGACAGAATGTGGGGAGGCGGGTGGGCGTAGCCCAATGAGGATTCTATTCAAAGAATCTGCAACCTCTACAGGTTTGTTTGATTCTTTTTCATAGAGTTCCTCCTTGGGGTACTATTAGACAGACTCCAAAAGACTGATCTAAGGGAGAGGCATTCTATCTGCCTTTAAACCTGACACAAAATCATAGCCTTTACTAAGGACAGTAAGTAACAAGGAATAATACTTACCTGGTCATGTGACCATAATTGCCTCACAGCGGGGTGTGGACCTGGGCCAGTACATAAGATGGTCTAAATAACCTGATAATATCTCAAGATATTGACATTGGGTGCCATTTTGCTCCCCCCCTTGTTTTTCTTATACAAAACGGGAGCCAGGACAGGCGACTGATACAATTCAGAGAACTCTCTCTCTGGCAACTGCCAAGGTGCTAGGGAAGTCTTGAAACAGTCCAGACCAAAAATACCACCACCATAAAAGAGCCCACCATCAGGATAAAAGATGGAAAGTATATGTTAAAAACCACCACCAGTCTAATTGCTTCAGCTACATCGTCAATGATCTCTTATCAATTGCGAGGCTCGATCAGCTAGGGAGTTCAAGCACTGCCCACTGATGAGAACTGACTGGCCAAACCGAGCACGCTCTCTGGATAGTCTGTCCAACTGGTAATGACGGATGAACGTGCTCGGCCGGTTCAATACAGATCTCCTCAATGGGCAGGGCTGCCCCATATGCCTTAGATGTCACCACAGCCCTAACCGAATGAGCCTTCAAACCTTCAGGGGATGTACAACCTTTGGAGGTGTATCCCATACAAATGGCAGAGACAAGCCACCTAGAGATGGTCTGCTTGTTCGCCAGAAGGCCAGCCTTACCATCACCATAGCAGCATAACAACTGATCATTATTCCGAATGTCCTTTGTTCATTTGATATAAGCCTTAAGGGTCTTACGGACATCTAAGACGTGAGCATGTCGAAGAGAGGTACCGGGCAGTGAAGGCTGCGTGAAAGCAGGGAGCTCAATAGGCACCGTTACATGAAAGGAGCTACCTCTCTTAGGATGGTAAGTATCTGGCAATCTGATTCTCACTCTCTCTTTGTGGAAAACAGTCAACCCGGGGTTAGCAGACATAGCATGTATGTCACCTACCCGTCTGCCAGAAGTTACCAGCACAAGAAAAGTAGACTTCCACGTCAACAGCCAAGAGGTTGGGAAATAGAGGACCAGACAACCAATCAAAAACGATAGTCTCACGGGGGACTAATCCACTGGATAGCCGGACTGATCCTGTCCACGCCTGCTAGAAAGCGCAGAACTAGAGGGTACTGCCCTAACAATGTACCGTCAACAGGTATATGGAAGGCAGAAATTGCCGTGGAGTATCCCCTAACTGTTGAAATGGCTAGGCCGGCTTCCAACCTAGCCTGTAGGAACTCAGATACTAAATCTGCAAAAACATAACAGGCCCATTTATCCTCATACTGAACGTTTGTTGAATCCCTCCGCAAAGCCAGAATTGTGTCTGCAACTGGTGCAGGAATTCCTCTAGCTTGGTGGCGATTCCAGACAGCGGCCAGGCCACCCACTGAATCCTGGGATTCGGGTGCGGCGTTCCATTCTGGGATAGAAGGTCTGGTCAAAAGAATAACAGTACAGAAGGCTGATCCAGAAACCTGATGATTACCAGAAACCAGCTATGGGCCAACCAAAGGGGCGCCAGGAGCACATGTAGTCGAGCTGGTTGTGCAGCCAGCTGCGAGAGGACTCGAGGGATCAGAGGAACTGTTGGGAACGCCCACAGAACTCTGTCTGTCCAATCGAGCAGAAAGGCGTCATTGGCTATTGCCCTTGAATCCAGTATGCGGGAGCAAAACACAGGAATTTGGTTCGTTGCCCCAGAGGCAAACAGATCTACCTGGAACGACTCAAACGGCTGGGAGATAATCCCAAATATCCCCCAATGTACCATCCACTCATGTGGGGCTAGTATATGTCGCGAGAGCACATCTGTGTGAACGCTGTCTATGCCCGGGAGATAGACAGGTAACACCCGTATGTTGAACTGATCACACCAAAGCAGAAACTGCCAAGCCTCCTAAAGGAGTGACAGAGACACTGTGCCGCCTTGCTTCAGGATATACGTCATGGTGGTCTGGTTGTCCATCTCCAAACAGACCACCTGACCCCGCACTTACTCCACAAAGCTCTCGAACACACCCATGACGCACCCCCAGCCTGTGAGGGAAGCGTCTATCTGAATCTATAGGGAAGATGTTGGGGTCTCTAAGGGGATCCCCTTGGACAAATTCTCAACTTCTGTCCACCACCGCAGGTGAGGAATCAACCAATCTGGACTCTCAAGTCCCTTCTCGTAGCTCTCCGCGTGGGACCACAACTGGGCTAGTGCCTGTTGAATGGGTCGCATCCTCAACCTTGCACGCCAGACCACGTCCACTGTAGCCGCCATGTTGCCCAACAGATGAAGCCAAGTTCTCGCTGTGGCCCTGGGGGACTCAAGGAACTGAGAAACAGTCCTCTGGACTTTGACAATGCGGTCTGGGACTAAGGAAACAATCCCCTGTGCCATATTGAACCGTGCTCCTAAGAACACCAGATCCTGCATAGGGGTCAGGTCTGATTTCTTGAGATTGATGATCCAGCCGAGCTTCAACAGGATGTCCATCACTTGCTGTGTGGAATCGTGTGATAAGAGGTGCTCTACGGCACTCAAGAACCAATCATCGCGGTACAGATGACAACATCTGTCCTGTGACCTGGTTAGCTGAGCTGGGATCAGCATAATTTTGGTGAACACTCTCGGCGCCGTAAGCGTCCTTGAGATCGATGGACGTGAGCCAATCCCATGTCTCTACAGAGAAGATCACTGAGCGCAGTGTCTCCATCCTGAAGGATGGAACCTCTATGAGCTTGTTCAGCCCTCTGAGATTCAGAATGGGTCCTTCTTGGTCACAATTAAGTATGTGGAATAAAACCCATCTTCTTGTTGACCTTCCAGAACCACCTCGATGACTGCCTTGTCCAGTAAAGACTGGATCTCGGCATGGAGGACCTCTGCTTTTTAAAGAGAGATTGGCACAGGCGTGAGCCGAATCCTGGAGAAGCTCAGAGGGTCTTGCTTCCACTGTAGCATGTGGCCATCCCTGACTGTGGACAGGACCCATGGATTTGATGTGCCATTCCAAAAGGAACAGTGACAGCTGGCTGCCTACAGGGATGTTTGGCAGAAGGCAATGCACGCCCACAGTTGGCAGGTCTCCACCTGCTTGTGCGAGGGGAATTGAGGGCTCTGGGGAGACAATTAACGGGAAGCCAGGGTGGGCTTCCCTTTACCCTGAAAAGGCTGCTGTTTCTGCTGCTGCGACAACGCAGGACCTTTGCCCTTACCTTTTGCCTTCTTGCTTTGTTTGTGCTGTAACAGGGCAGCCCATTTAGAACCATCCCTTCGCCGGTGCAGAAGGGTATGCTGAAGCAAGACTAGGAGGCCGTTGGCAAGACGAGGAGGGCTGCTCTAACAAATCCTTGAAAGTGCTGCCAGCCTCCGTGGCCTCCCGCACAACCTGCAAAGCCCCAGGGAATAGGGAGGACCCCAAGGTATAGGGCAATGCAAGAAGTGCCTGCTGTGTAGCGGGAGAGTACCTAGCTATGGAAAGCCATAGCTGGCGCAAACCCATGACAGCAACCATCATCTGACTGGCACAGCACCTAATGTAGTACCGTGTCAGATGAGAATGCACGTCCGTAAGCTGCTTCCCTAGCACTGTCGACGGAGAGTTGTCAACAGTGCTTTCTTGGTCCATCAGCTGTCCCTGCAAGGCTGACAGGTAAGCGTACACGCATTTGTCCACCCTCGGTGCATCCTCATCCAGCTGGGATCGACGGCTGATCTACATTATCATGCTCCTCAGACAAGGAACCATCACAGTAAAGTGAGCCTGTCAAGGGCACAACTGAGGACGAATACGAGGGAGTCAAAGGACTGAGAAGAGCCGAGACACTTGACTCGTCCCTGCCAGAGCCCGAACCAGGTCGCCTGGGTAGCTGGGAAGAGCCCCCCAATGGAGGACATTTCCCGATAGCCCAGGGAGAGGACGGAGTGCCAATACACCCAGAGGTTGGGCAGCACTTGGCTGCTTGCCCACTGAGGCACTAGGCGTGCTCAGGGAAAGACCCGAGCTGCCGGCACTTGGCGTCTGTGCCCCACTTGCCCCATGGGTCAAGCTAGAGCCCTTGGCATATCCAAGATAGTGGCCGATCCACTTAACAGTTGCCCTGAGGGAGGAGCGCTTCCTAAGCCAAAGCCTGGGCCGCGGACTCCCCCAACCGAAGCACCTTGTCCGCCCAAAGCCACACGGGTATCGTGTTCCTTGCAGAACCTGGACAACGCCGAATTGATCACTGACTGGACCGACGACATTTGCTGTTGAAACAATGTATTAATAGCATCCATAGATACCAAAGGTGCCTGTGAAACAGAGGGTGGTGCAGGGGGGACAGGTGCAGGAGGGGAAGTGTCCCTAGGTAGAGGATGAAGTCAATTTCTTTTTATGGGACCGTTTCTGTGCCCAAATGTCCCCTCCTGCCTTAAGTAGGTTGTTGTAAAATAGAAAATCCGCATATCTAGATTTCCTCGTCTGTGGAGTAAACCCAGTGCACTCCTCCAGACACCTAAGACAGGCATCATGAAGGTCCCTAGCAGGGATTGCAGATTTGCATGTAGAGCAGGTTTTAAACTGCAAAACAAACAAACGCAACCTACTAATGTGCGTAATGTAACATAACATGAAACAAACACGCATGGGCGACAAGCTCACTAACTAATACTACGTACATAGACTAGTGGAAGCAAAGTGCCAACAACAACAACTTAACCTGTAAAAGATTGAAGAAATATAATGATAATACATATTAACAACTACCAGCTGCATAATATGCTTAATTATTAAGACCCACCACAAAAAGACTTACCGTAGCAGATAGTAAACAATATGGCGGGAAAAAAATTCCCATCCGCCCTCTTGACAGGCCACATGGCAAGCAGGTGGGGACAAGAAATAGTTACAAGATGTCTCGACAAATAGCACTGTAAAAATGATTTCTAGAGCTCCCATGCGTCTAATAAAGAAACCATACATACAATTAGAGTTTCAGCGCTACTCATCTTGAACAAGAGTGGACTTCAGTGAAGCTTGGAAGAACACAATCTGAACACATCCGTATTGATGAGTGACAGAAAAGGAAGTGTTTGGTTTGGTTTAGGGACATAACAACACTGAATTGGACTTTGCTCATATTAAACAATTGGATGCATGGGAGAAAACAGGCATGAGAGCTCCCAGTATTGCACTGACATTTACCCCAGGGGCATTTGAGCTCCCAACATTGCACCTATTTTCCAGGAAGGGCATGTAAGCTCTCAACACTGTTAACACTCACCCGGGAGAGCAAAGGAGCTTCCAACACTGTTAACACTTATCAGGAAGGGCATGTGAGTTCTCAACTGTTAATACTCACCAGGAAGGGCGTGGGAGTTCCCGACACTGCTAACACTCACCAGGAAGGGCATGTGAGCTAACACTGTTAACACTCATCAGGAAGGGCATGTGAGCTCCCAACACTGTTAACACTCACCAGGAAGGGTATGGGAGCTCTCAACACTGTTAACACACACCAGGAAGGGCATGTGACCCTCCAAACAATGTTAACCCTCACCAGGATGGGCATGTGAGCTCCCAACACAGTTAATACTCACCAGGAAAGGCATGTGAGCTCCCAACACAGCACCAAACACAAGGCCATCTAGAAGGTCAAAGTCATAGTTGACAATCCATCTTGAGGATGGGACCCCACCTTTAAATGAAGGGAACAAATATTGATAGAAGGAACAAAAAACATATTCCTTGAATAACTCACTTTTGTTGAGATTCAAAATTATCATGAATTGACACCAGATACACTTTCTTCATATTTCAGGCCTTCCTGCATCTGCAGGGCTGACTTACCATTGGGGCAGTTTTCCCACACTGATTGCCGATAGTGTTCAAAATGGTGATTCAGCCAGGACAAGATGATCCGCTCAGACACACAGTAGATGTTGCTGGACAGAGGGTCAGGGTTGATACTTGGTAAGGTCACATGGCGGTCAGGTGAAGCCATCGTCTTCAGTGTGCGAGGCGTAACCTTTGCTAGGACCAGAGACTGCAAATGAAAGAAGAGAGTCACATTGATCTACTTCTTGAAGATCTTCCCCTGCCTGTCCCCATATTATCCAGCCACCTAGTGTATATCAGCACTGGTTACAGTTAGAGGGAGGCACGATGAGTAGACACCTTCATAAAGTAGGTTCAATACTAGGAATTCTCCTCACATTTGTAATCCCTGTATATCCAAACATGTGACATGGGATTGTATGATAGTAATGTACCTAATTTGTCATTGAATGCTACAGGCTTGATCTGAATCAGTTCTTGTAGGATGAAAGACAATAAGTACTTGGTGTGCCACCTGTCTCACCTTGTAGATCTGAAGCAGTATATCTGTCCATGCTCTCTTTGACACAGCTTCAAAGACCTCCTCCTCCAGTTCTTCCTCATCGTCATGGATACGGCCAGCCTCCTCAGTCATGCCCTGGTTCACCAGTTCCATCTTGAGCTGTTGTTGAAGACGCTTCCACAGACTGTAGTCACGTGGCTCCATCAGATGTTCCGGCCTGATTGCAGCCACACAGGCTCCCTGACACCTGCACCAAACAAACACAGAAATTAATGAAACAAGAAATAACATGGTCTGAATTACCTGAGAAAGAGAACAGATTGATTCAACAATGACTTCCCTGAGAAAGAGAACAGTTTGATTCAACGATGACTTGCCTGAGACAGGGGACAGGTTGATTCAACAATGACTTAAATGAGAAGTGGACAGCTCATTTCATAAATAACTTACCTGAGAAAGTGAACAAGTTGATTCAACTATGACCAAACTGAGAAGTGAACCGTTCAAACCAACAAAACCTTATCTGAGGAAGTGAACAGATAGATTCAACAATGACTCACCTGAGGAATGTGAGTAGGGTTGAGTGCTGCCAGTAGATCTGTTTGACTCTCTCTATTGGGTCTGCAGGGAGGGAAGAGTTGAGGGGGATGCCAGGGACAGGGCGTCCACTTAGATGGCTGATCATGTCATAGATGGTCTTAAAGTCCTTCTTGAGGTTGTTGGTGTCCCAACCCCCAGACTTCGGACCTTTGCCATGCTCTTCCTCCACTGGTTTACGGGTAATGCCCCTACAACATAGTGAGACTGTGTAATCATTGATTTAACTGATGCTCAGCTCAGAGGGGGTGTGTTGCTTGGACACTGATGCTCAGACAAATATTGTATTTGCAAGATATAAACTGTACCACATGTTATTCCTGGAGAAACCGCTTCAAATATAACACATGTCATTTGTGCAGCGCATACCAGATATAACCCCTGGGGAATTTGATACAGTACATACCACATATATTTCATGGAGAAATTGTTCAACACATATCACTTATCATGCATGTAATTCTCAGAAAAATGTGTTCAAAATAATTCATGTCATTCACGAAGAAATCTTTTCATTGCTGCCATCACTTCTAGGTATAAAGTCTATCAGTTAAAGCTAAAGATTCCTTCCAATCTGTCTTACAGAGCAAAATGCTGTGTATCACTCTCACTAAACAAAGGTCTGATGACATCCTTTGCCGGTATGTAAGTACAACTATTCTTGAACTTGATGAGCCAGTGAGCTGATGAACAAGAAGTCGCCATCAGCCTTTCTCTTGTTTTATACTGGCAACTTCCATTCCATATATATTGGACAAATATGTTAGGGATATTGGTATTTTTTGTGACTGATTTTTTATCAGTAAGTCAATGAATTATTACACAACTGTTCATAATTTCAAAATTTACAAATATGCCCAACTATATTTGTCACGTATATGATATTGTCTCCATAGTGTTTCATTCAAAGGTTAAAAATTGAACAAGGAAACAGTTGGAATATCTAACAGACATGAGGCAGTACTTCTACATACTAGTCTCTTCTGTTCAAATGTTCATCTATTTAAGTGAGACATTGTTGATGAGGAAGTACAGCCATGCAGCCTGTAATGAATGTTTCTGTGTCAACCAATTCAGGGTTGCATGATCAGAGAACACAATACCAAGTATACTCTCTTGATCAGCGACGCTCAGACTGGTCAGATGAAAGGAAAGCAGAAAATATATCTACAGAATCACTAATAGATAGCTACTAATTAGTTGAAGTTTGTCAGTAATTGAATGCATGCTAAATATGACAGCATGTGCATATGCAGAGAACATGCAATAGCATACTGATTTCATAATGATAATACATGAAATAATGTTAGTATGGGTTAAAATAATGTTTCGTCATAGTTATATTACAAACATACTCATGACTGGAAGGACATGATCATAGGTGTAGCTTCCACTTTAGTGATTCACAGGCAGGTTGGATTATATACTCCCCAGGGAGTTGAGAATGGAATCCAGTGTACAATGACTAACTGACTGGGGTAATATATATGCAGCACCTTTACAAGCCCCTGTGAGGTGGGAATATAGTGCATTATAGCTAAAATGGATAGAATTATCATGAAAACGACCGCTCGTTATCAGAAATGAGCGGTCCACTGTAACTGGATAACGCCCGCAAAATGCTTGACGACGGGCCATTATCAAGCCCGTTGTTAGGTGACGTCATAAGTAGTTCAGTTGTTGAAGTTGAATCGCCTACGCCTCGTTTGAACAAGGATTCATTTTTGACCATACATTTGGCTCACATTTGTCACATGTGCCTGTGCCATTATGCACTTTCCTGCTTGTGCCATCCATAACGATTGTGCCATAAATGACAACATACAGCAATGAAAATATCGACTTCAAGTCTAACGTTGTTGATCACTGAAAACAATGGTGGCTGGTAGTATGAGCAAAGGTCAAGGTCGAATGTCGTCACTTTCAATAGTGACGTCATCTCTGTTGTTCTATGACGTGACTATATTTGTAAAATCTGTGTCAGTGACCTCCGTCGTTTTGTTGTTGGCAGTAAATGCTTCTAAACCAATGCCGCTGTTTTTATTATTCTTTTATAAAAAATTCTATTCATTTTAGCTATAATAAGGGTAACGCTATTTTTTCAGGGCACTATCATTTGCAGAAGCCCTTGGTCTTTTCAACTGCCCTCCTTCGTTGGGCAGTTAATGAAAGACCTCGGGCTTCTGCAAATGATAATGCCCTGAAAAATAGCGTTACCCTTATAATGTATATAGTCAATTAGTCTGATACATCTGAAGCAGCAGTTGAATCCACATGATTGTCTGAGTGAGTTCAGTTTTATGATGCTATATTCTAGCTATGTCGTGGCAGTCAGTAAATAATGGATTCTGGACCAGACAATCCAGTGATCAACATCATGAGCATCACGACTGAGAACCAATGACACGTGTCAACCAAGCCTGACCACCTGATCTCGTTAGTCATCTCTTATGACAAACATAGTCACCTTTTATGGGTTGCTGAAGACCTATTCTACCCCGAATCTTCGTGGGTTACATGTTTCTCTTAGTTAGGAACAACTACTGACGTTATAGAGACAGTATGTCAGCTATATCATATAGACTCTAGATCTTTCACTTACACAGAGCGCGGCCGGTCATCCCTGAAACAAATCAGCAAGCACTAAAACAGGTGATGTACCTACACTGTGAGAAACTGATATTATTTTTGTGCTTATACATATAGATGCTCTGGTATGGTGATGTACTTACAGTGGGAGAGACTCTGGTATTAAATGTACTTACACTCGGAGAGACTCTGGTATAGTAATAGGGAAGGGTCCCCCTGGCCAGCCCATGGAGGAGAACCATCTCTGCATAGCAAACAGGACTTCCATGTGGAATATTCCTTCCTCAGTATCTTCATCAGGGAACATGGCTGACCCCAATGATCGTGTAGCCAGTCCAGCATTGATTCGGCAGTTTGTGTCCGACCCAGACTGTGGCTTGTTCATGGCACCATCACGAGGGTGAGGAGTGCTGTTGTCAGCTGAATCTGAAGCAGAGCAATCCAAGAAACATCTCTGAATGAATTAGCAATGTATTTGGTGCAGAGGGTTTTCAGGAACTTGTAATCCATGTACATCCACGAGAATATGAACAGATCCTTCAAACACTGCTGATGAGCCATGGAGCATGACTCTCCTTCGCCTTGGACATTCACCTTCCTCAGTGCTTCAGCCAGCATTTGTGTGAGTGTTGCCCATTGGCACCTTAAAGACTAAAACGTGTGCTAATGCAGTTGAGACTTTTGTCATTCATTGTAACCATGGTATAGAAGACCTGTGGATTACATTAAATGTTGTGCCAAACGGTACACTCTAGCATTGAAAAAAATAGTGCCATTGCATATTTATCATAGTGCAGTGGTGCTGCCTGGCTGAAGCACTGCTTCCTGGTCTAAAAATCCATCTGTTCCTTAATTGCTGACAATTGCTTGTCTGTTTAGTTGTAGGTGCTTTGGGTATGACCGAGTGGTATGGAGTTCAGTACCATATAAGTGTCCTTATTATCATAGTCATGACCAACCATGACATCCCTACCTGTAATGCTGTCGCTGGACTCATAACTGGAGGTGGAAATCTGGAAGTTGGAGCTGGTGGCACTGGTGCTGGGACGGCTGCCAGAGTGGTTGGGGGACTGACACGGCACCAGCACGGCCTCACCAGCACTCACAGAATCCTTGGAGCCTAACAGCTTATGACCCTTGGGGGACGATCCCTGTATACAGAAGATGGTCAGTTAGAACTCCTTACAAAGTGAATGAATGTACAGATGCATAGACACCTGCATGGATGGACGGTGAGAGCTTACAGAAACAAACAAGTGAATCATTTATTTCAAGAGTAACTTACAGGGACTACTTTCATACGTGTCTTTATTCATTATCTTTAAAAGTGTAAACTGATGAACATATTTGTAATTTAGACTTAACACCTGTGTTTGCAATAATTTAATTTACCAGCTGGCAATCAGGGCCTGCTACTTTCTGCAGGCTTTAAAATCTACAGGCCCTGAATGAAATCTGCAGGCCCATTTGGTTAAAATCAAACCAATAGAAACAAAATAGACTACATTGTACACAGTTTCTCAATGTTTCTACAAAATTAAGCGAAGCCTTTGGCACATGGAGGAGTTTGTATTTGTTAGACTGGCGTTGACATTCCTTTCCCAAAGCGTACGTTATCGAAACATGATGGATTGTGGATGATTCCCAAACGTTCATAAAGAAAAAAGAGGAAACATTCCATGAAAAATTACTGACCAATAATTTACTGAAAGCCATAAGGGTCTGCACAAATTCGAAACTGCTGGCTCAATACAATAACCGGCGCTGGGAATCTGGGCAGTTGGTTATTTTGAACGCCCCTCAATTAGTAAGAAAAGTGGCAATTGTATGGGGAATACACCTGGAGTTTCAATACATGAGCTTTGTTTAATGTTGCATTGACTAGTTTCCGGGTTATATCATGGCGTGTCTGTCTGACTTGGGAGGAAAGCCTGAAGTGATGTAAGTGTTTACTACTTTGGTGAGATCAACAAACATGGTGCTCACAAACCTAGAAAAAGGATCTGGGTGCGCTGTGATTCAAACCCACAAATGTAAGTTTCTGGAGTGCCCAAGGAATAGAGCACTGCACAACTGATGTTCCACAATATGGACAGGCTTCCTCCTCCATAAGACTGTTCAATTAGTGCACTTTCAAGAGGGACTAGGCTAAAACTGATTGACTGTTTTAGCAAGTGTAATGCAAACCTCTAAAATCTGACTCAAATAATGATATAAATGTCATGGTAGTTAATTTTTGCCTAAATCACAGAGTTTCAGTTTCAAACATGACACAACACCATCTGGACCTTGCCAGTAAATGGGTTGTGACAGATACACCATATACAGCATAGTCCCTCCTTTAACATAGAATAGATTGAAGTACATTTTCACAGACTATCTGATGGTCACTGCGATGGAGAGCCAGGAACGGGTAGCAGGTCAGCAGGCAGTTGTCTGATGATGCAGTCACCATCAGGGGAAACCTGGGAACCAAGATGAAGGTCACATGGGAGTTGAATGCATGAAGTCATATGAAAGTTAAATACTCAAATGGTAGAATATTCTTTGTGAACAACTGAATGTTGTATTTATGAAACATTATTAAATGGAGCATTGAATTTTTACATATGCCCATTCAAAGTGCTTTCCTATGTAATGAAGATTTATAAAAAAATATATAGAGTGTTATCTCCCTTACATTCTGCCCTCAGTGTCCTTGAAGATGATTGGCTGAGCAAATGAGACTGGTTTGGGGCTGACAAAGGTGACCTTGCAGGGAATACAACAGGGGTCAATCTGTCCCTCATCTCCTGCACAAGGCTTGATTTCTGGAGCAAGAGTGGAAAGAAGGCCATATGGGTAAATGGTCAGAAAAATGTACATATGACACATAAAATATTTTTAGAATCGTAAAAAATGACATAAATCAAAGGTAAACAACTGATTTCCTTTCACGGGGTTAGCTCAAGTAAGTTGTCAAGAGAAATTAAACTGAACGTAGCAATTTTTAAGTGAGTCAGTTTGACTTTTACATCCTTTTAGCAATATTCTAGCAATATTTAAGTACCTTAGTATTTTATTGTTGACCCAATTACAAATACCTGTCCAAGTTAATATTTGATAATTAGTAATAGCTTCAAATTCCCACTAAAAAATTACAGAAGCCTCATCTTGTAAAAATATTACAAAATTTTAAGTTTGCAACAAAATTATTACAGATGTTCCGTTTACAGTGGAAGCTGTAAAAACCAGCATCTGTCTAATCCAGCAAGTCGTCACACCGGCATAAAATCCAAGTCCCTTCCGTGGCTTGTACAACAGCTCTGCAATGCGGCACATTGCCTAAAGCGGCTTATTTCCTCAGTCCCAGTGAGTGCCAGATTAGACAGCTTCCACTGTATTTTCCCTTTAAAACCAAAACTCAGTGGTCACTGGATAGAAGACTGACCTTGACCTTGAGGGAACTGGAGAGTGAGAGGACTGATCTTGCTGCCATCTTCACATTCCACCTCGGGGAGCTCAAAACTCAGAGAGTCAGATCTGATCAGATACAAGTGAAACCAGCATTAGAAATGAAAAAACCCTGGAATCCCTGAGGCTTAAAGATTCAGTATTTGAATGTAGCTACCCTCTAACACTGACAGCTTTGACAAGAACTATCATTCTCAACTTTGAACACTTCACACACACACTGTATGGTTTATATCCTGGTAAATGTTCATTTCATCACAGGACCTGAGTAAATATGTAAACTGACAAAGAAAAATGTTTTGTTCGTTTGTTTATTTCTCATTTAGTCATGATTTTACTCCAAAAACCATTGACATTGAAGCTGACTCAAAATAGTTACTTCACTCAAGAAATACCAGTATATATTTTTGGGATATAAAATAAATTGTATGGAAGAGAACTACAGACTTGTCCAGCCCATATACACTGGCACTACTTTGTGGACTACTTCTAAATACATTTCCTACATGCTACCACTATCATGATTCTATGTTAAAGATGTGTGACATGCAGTGGTCCTAGATTTCACTGGTGATCAACATACACTCTGTATTGTGAGGCCAGGATGTTGAATTCACAGGCAACCTCAGTGGTGAGAGGCACAGGGGTGAGGCAGATAGCCGTGGGGTCGAACCAGATCCGTGGTGCCTTCAGCTCTCCAAGAATATGCAGGTACTGGTAGGGCTTGTCCCACAATTCATCCAGGACCACTGGCACCAAACACTCCATCTTGCCAGGCTGAGCTACAACACACACAAGCATTTAAAAACATCCCACAACTGAGATGACGAGTTTAAAAATTAGTGTAATTAATTTGTGACTTCATACCCGTGAAACCTAAGCCAAACCATAGCTGAGCATACAGGCACAATGGTTTAGTTTGTCTACTGAACAGCTGCAAGACTGTAGAAAAAGCGAACCACATGATGTAAGCACTTTCATTACTTGTCAGTATATATATAATAGCTGCATAATCTGTTCCCATGCTACAGTAATAGCAGGATAAGGTGAACTGAGGGGAGATTGGGGTGTGAGGTCACCCTCAAGATTCTTGCATTTCTATATCAATCTGTATATCTATGGCTGCTTGTACTACTCTTGGCAATGGCTGGTTTTATTGTACTAGACCACTGTCATGCCATGTTGCATTTGAACAAGGATACCCCTCCCAGATAAAGAATCCTGACTATAGGCCAAGCACTCATTGTTTTATACCCTTAATGATCACAAGAAACCCTCTCTTAAACAGTTTTAGGCATGATGTGGTCAGGTATTTGAACAACTGATCATTTTTTCCCATGCAGACATTCAATCCTTTAGACCATGGAGGTGGTCCTCAGAAACTACAAGGTTACACAGATAAAACCTACTTTACCAATTTGGTCTTAAAGTAGACCTTGATTATTTTATATTGAGGAATTATTTATAAAAAAAGATACAGCTTGAAGAGTACTAAAGCTTTTCATGTGTTACTTGACACTGACCTGGACAGAAGTGGACAGAGATCTCCTGTGTCTGGCCGGGTTCCAACTCTCCCTCAATCCCCCGACTCGGCTTGTTCTGCAGGTTCAGAAACGGTACGCCCGAGGAATGGGTGAACTTTAGCGCCCCATCTTCCAGGGCCTTTGTGGGCTTGGACAGGTCAAACGCCCACTTGATGTTGCGGGGACTATTGTTTACTATGATCAGAGGCTGCAACAGTATGACAACATGGAACAGACATGAGCAGGGCAGGCAGACAATACCATCTGTAGTCGAGGAGGCTGTGTTGCAAAAACAGACTCTTGTAATATGGAACATCCAGGTCTGCTCTGATTGTTATCTAAAGATATTTAAAGAAATATCGATGATAAATTGAGTGATATAAAATAATGAACATTAGCATTAGCAATGGCTGCTGATTCAAACTCAAAGCACATGTCATGTTTGACCCACCTCCAAGGACAAGTGTATATTCATATAGTCCATGCAGTGTAAACATCCCTGTCTATGCAAACATAAGTTTGGAAACACCTATCATGGTGAGCACCTGTTAGCAGAACAGGCAGGTTCACAGTGGAGGATCTTATTCTGAGTTAACAAATACCTCAGCTAACATAATGAACAATACACTTTGTTGTGTTACGATATCCTAACCATAAGAAGTTAGAGAGCATATGATTTGTTGATCTGACCATCATCAATCCTTCTAAAGTTCTGAAGACATTGCAGCACACAGCCACACAATTGTGGGGTTTTTTTTGTAATTTTTCACATTTTTTTCACATAAAACATTTCAAACCATAGAAACTTGTCATGATGACTAAGTATTGTGTATGAATACACCTGATGATTAGTGGTGTACTGAACAATGGAACTCTTTGTGTATTGAAACTGTCTATGACAATACATGAATATGTAATATGTTCAGATATCAGTCATGATGTGTTAAATTTGTTTGGTTGTTGTTGACTCAACTGGGATGATGTGCACGGTCTGTGTCAGTGAGCCTGAGCACCTGATCCTGTCCATCACCTCTCAGGTCAAGCATAGGCCACTAAAGACCAATCTTTAAATGCAGTGCAGTGAAATGTTAAAGTGCTAAAATGACAAAGTATGTGCAAGATGACACAAAGTGAGTCAAGTGCATGACTTCGGTATGAGTGAATGCTGTTTTATGCCATTGTCAGTACTACAACATCACTGTAATGGCAGCCTGTAACTGAATCAGGCATGATACAGAACAGGCAGCGAGGTGTAGCAGTTGAACCTGCCATTAAGCTATTCTCAGTACAGGTAAAATTATCCCTGGCATCGAAAGTTCATATTAAAGCAATGAAGTTGTATGTCTTTTTCACTTTCAATCCCACCATCTCCTTATTCAGAAACATTTGGAATGTAAAATATGTTGTCTACTTGAACTCACCTCCTATTTTGACAGATTTGGCATAAAACAGGCATACAACTACATTGTTCTAATAGGAACTTCAAATTCTTGGCAAAAATACCACTGTTTTAATATTTTTCATGAACAATAGCTTTACAAGGAAACGTTAAATGATTTTATAATGATGTAACTTAAAGTTGTGGAATTAAGCTGAAGAGAGCTTTGTGGAAGCAAAGTAGTGAAACAATGATATAAATCAAGCTCTCAGTACTTTCTTTAAACTGGTATCAGTGCTCATGCAAAACCATCAGTCACCAAAATGAAATATGTGATATATGTACCTTGACACGAGTCTGTGAACAGAAATGGAAGGGCGTAAGGGTATGGGAGCTACGATACATCTACCACCAACTGGTCCTGCTAGCTATGTATGGCAAGTGAGCGAGTGAGTTAAGGTAAAACTGTACTGTATTTCAGTAACATCATGGCCTCAAGGATTTCAAGGATTATAGAATCCTTAAGAAAATCTAAGGGATGCAACTCTGCAAAGTAATCTATGCATCCCTGAGACTAACAGTTCAAATAGAAATACAAATAAAGATTGTCCTTTCAAAATAATTACTTGAATGAATACTTTTGGATATATTGAAAACAATAACATAAATTGATGTAGCCAGGAAACAATTAGCATGATATACGATAATGCAGTTATATAGCCAAGCACTGTGTATCAGTTAAGACAATCTGATCCTTACCTTGGACTCTCCAATGCCAGTATTCTTGTACAGTTCATGCATGCTAGCAGGAAGGTAGAACTCTATCCTGTTCTGGGATAGCTGTAATGGCTGCCGTAGTGCTGTGGCTATGACATGCTTCCTGGGTGTGACAACCATAAATGGCTGGGGGCGGGGGTTGATGATGTGCTGTAGACTGTTCTTCTGGGAGGGGGCTGGGGTAGGAGGGAAGGGTGTAGGGGCAGGAGTGGGGGCACCCACATGATTGATGACACATGGCATCACAAAGTCATATGCAGCCACCTGCAAACAGAAACATAGGTAAGTGTCATACTAAGAGTGAGTGAGAGAGAATGCTTTTAGCCAGCTTTTAGCAATATTCCAGCAATATCACAGCAGGGGGACACCAGAAACAGGCTTTACAGATAGCACCCATGTTGGGAATCGAACACATGATTTGGGCATGACAAGCAAACGTTTTAACCACTTGGCTAATCAACCAAAGATTAGGCTATTTCAAAGATAAGCTTACCGATTAATTCAGTTCACAAACTGAGGTACAGTTAATATTGATAAAAGACAGCATGATGAAAATAAGGAATGTTTAAAAAAGTAGAGGGATCTGTGGAACTTTGTTACAAAGATGCAAACTGTGACAGGCAGAGTAATTCCTACCTCTGTGGGCATGAAAGTTATCTCCCCTGGGACAGTCTCCTCCGGACCCAGTGTTACTGAGTACATCCCTTGGTTCATCATCTGGTAGCTGTAGTCATCTGCATTGTCATACAATACAGATACAGCATAGAATAGTTGAAATGAGGAATAGCAATGCCATATAGAATAGTTGATATCAGGAATAACTATACCATAGAATTGTTGATACCAGGAATATTGATGCCATAGAATAGTTTATATCAAGAGTAGCTATGCCATGTAATAGTTGATATTAGTAATAGCTATGCCATAGAATAGTTGATATCAGGAATAGCTATGCCATAGAATAGTTGACAGTGATTAACACTATAGGCATCAATCAGTCAGCAAGGCTTCCCACCTAATCTTGTTAGTAGACTTCTATGATGCGTATGGGTGTATGGAAGACCAATTCTAATTCAAATCTTCATGTTTTCCTCTGTTTATGATGTTGAATAGTACAGAACAGAGTTCACAGGAATAACATTAGGTTACAAACATTTGGAGGCACTTTGTTTCATCTTTTCACTGAAAACTCCATTTGATCCACATGATAACTATACCCTGAGCATTCTAGATGAAATCACATGGATTTTGACTCATGGGTAAAAAGAGTTTGGGTGGCACATCAGTTTACAGTAATGACTAGCAGTATTTCACAGTTAATCTCTGACTTGTGTTTGCTGTGTTTCAGTTGCTAGGATGACCTTGACACTGACCTTGGGTCTGGAATCCTGGGAAGGCCAGTGTGAAGTCCTTGAAGCGTGTCAGGTCGAACTCCATCTTTGCCTTGGTGACAGTCTATACCACAATTAAACACAAAGATGGATGTGAACAACTCCGCCGGCATACATTTTCATAATACAACTGGTACGGATGGACGTACCTCTGCCACAACAGCAATGATAAAAAATGTCAGAGAAATTTCAGGTGTCACTTCATGTTAACTTGCACCCTTTAGGGAAGGCTCTCTATTCAAGATCAAACCTGGGAGTAAACACCATAACGCTACACCAACACTCTCTACCCAGTCAAGAAAAACAATTACAGATGCATTGATCTATCTGACCTTCATTATCTACTGCAAATTAACACATCATATGAGCTCTTTCTGCCCAGTTACTCAGTAAAATGAGTAGGTACATTCTGTCTTCCATCACGTTCACAAATATTTCAACTTCTACAAAACAACCGGAGATAATTAAGTTTCACCAGCATACTGTGTAAGCAACAATTCACTCAACTGGGGTACGATGTCACACAATCACACATGTGACACAAGGTGTTCTATTTACTTTAAGCAGAATTCCAACCTACAAGAGGCCTGCAGTAATTGAGTAAGAACCAAACATGTTCCACTGTTTGATGTTAAAAGCTACTATCAATGCCATCACATCATAACGACTCTTAAATCAGGGAGCATGACCCTCTGATCCATGATGCTTCTAAGACAAGGGAGGAATAAGTTTTATCTGGTCCCCACAGGTCAGCACACTGGGTGGAGAGTTACCTTGTTGAGGAGCTGGAACTGTATGGTGGCCCCTGACCCACAGTAAATGCCACCGAAGTTGAAGGAAGGCTGTAACACAGACATCCCATGTCTAATAATTATCAGGTAATGTCAACACTACACAAGCTGCTTTTCCTTAGTTCTTTCCTGTGTATGTATGAACATAGAATTTTCTTATGGACTTCAGCATCTTTCTTCTTCAAATGCAGTCCTAAGGAACAGATGCCCTTAAGCATTTGCTAGTTGAAATCCCTAAGTCATTTCTCTTTCCACTGAAACTAAAGTTTCTAATACGCGACAAAGAAGAAACATTATTCATTTTCTAACATGAATTTTTGATTAAAAGAAATACTGTGATGACAATTTCAAACTATCTTGTTACTTCTGACTTGTGATAGTGACGTACCATGCTGATGTCGACACATGGAGGCTCCACTGTCCCACCCATCCTGAGATCAATGGTCTTCCCACCTTTGATGGCCAGCTGGACCCTCGTGTCAAACTTCATCACAGCGTCTGGGGTCAGTGAGACCCTCAGCTCGGCTGTTCCCCCCACAGGCACCACACCATGGACCGGACTCACGGTGAGCCCAGGGAAAGGGTTGGGATCCAGGACCTTTACACAGAAAACACATAGTGATGCACAACACGACACTAATGGTCAGCCTCGGAAACTGCTGCATCCACCCACTTATCAGTGTTTCTCCAATTTTGACTGAGTCCAGCGTCTTCTTCAACAATGTGGTCTTAGCCATAAGTTGTTACTCAGTGCAACTGTATTGGATTTACAATGGCATTTGGTCTAACAATCTACACTGAAGTCTTGCAGAGACAAATACATGCATAATCTTTGTTAATGTCTTGACACTATATTAATTGTACCAAACTCATTTGAAAGCTCCTGCTTGAACATGTTTTAAAATAGTTTTAGTGTTGAGTTTAGTGTTAATATACAGTTGTTTCAAAATGTTGGCCTTTGGCGTGATTTATATTTTCTGTGAATGTGTGCACACTCTTCTGTTCTGACCTGGAAGAAAGCATGGTTTTGACCAGCATTGTGTAGCAGGGCAGTTCTGGTGGTAGTGAGGTTTACTGGAACCTGGCCGAACATTATCCTTCGTTCCACAAACTGAACTGAACTGTTGCCAAGCTGAAATGTAAACACAACAAAGTTACTGATTTTGAGCGTGGATGTATTTTATTAAGAGCAAAGTAATTTGTAGAGCATACATAGTAATGACATCAACAATACTTCACTTTAGAAAAGCCCTCATAAAAGGCTTGAACAAGATGCGTATTTGGGAGGTTAGTGGGTTAAGAATTACGTGGAGTGTTTGTAGTAAGGAATGTTGTGTGGAGCATGTAGCATAGTGTATCTTTGTGTGCTGAGTGTGTATAATGCTGAGGCTGAAAGCATGATGTGATATGTACTCAGAATGAGGTTACATGTGTCTAGAATTTAGTGAAGTGCTCAGGATGCAGTGGTATGTGCTCAGGATGCAGTGACATGTGCTCAGGATGCAGTGACATGTGCTCAGGATGCAGTGACATGTGTCCAGGATGCAGTAAGGTGTGTTTGGAGTGCAGTGGTGAGTGCTAAAAATGAAGTGATGTGTTAGGCATGCAATGACATGTTTTGCCCGAGTTGTGTATTCAGTGATCTGTGATGGCTGAGGGTGCTGTCTATGAAACATGCTCCCACCTGTGCCAGACATCGAAACTGTAGTGGATTGCCATTGAGGAGCATCAGTGTGAAGGAACCATCTTCTGGGGCCATGAAGGAGGGATGCCAAACAACCTCACAGTCAAGGTCACTGAAGGCATCCACTGTACCTAAAACAACACATCATACCTAGGTAATATATTGTCAACAAAAAGAAACACATAGGAGACATATATTCTAAATAGGAAACTGAAGTGAAACTCCTTTGAGAGGCAGTGAACCTACCTGTGGCTGGTCTGATGGAGAAAGCCGTACCCTTCTCACCCAGGTTGGGGGACCAGGTGAACTCTGCAGGGTAGTTGAGGGGGTTGTGGAGGGTCACCACACCACGGTAACCTAAGGAATCACGTACAGCAACAGTTAGCATTGCACCAATGATGAGTGTAGATGCTAAGCATAGATACTGAATACGGGTTAAAAGCAATAACATTAGTATCAGTCATGAGGTAACAGACATCAATACACAAGCACCATCATGGCTGCTTCTGTCTGCAAATATACAAATCTGGGCCAGGCAACCTGACGATTAATAATCTGAGCATCAACTAGCAACAACATTAGTATTGCTGACGTAATGTGGTAAAAGACATCAAAAAAAGTCTGTAAACATACCAATCTTGGCCATGCAACCTGATGACCGACTGTATGGGCATCAATCAGCAACAACATTAGTAATGCTGATGTACTGAGGTAAAGGACAACAAAATGGCTGCCTGATAAATATACCAATCTGACCCAGGCAAAGTGATGGTTACCAGTATGAGCAGCAATAAGCAACAACACTGCCCTGTCACAGGGAGGGTGAGCTACAGTACCTGCATCTGCTGGCAGCCCTGGGGTGGGCTTGAGAAGGAGGTCCTCTGTGGACAGCTGGAGAGTGACAGGTCCCACGTCTGCTACCACTGTCACATGGTGCTTGTAGAAGCCATTTACTGTGTACATCACCGACCTGACACACATGGAAATACATACAGCATATTGAGCATATACTAATTGTGTGGATACATATGTGTAATAAATGTCCTATGAAAATAATAATCTCAAAACTATCCTTGGCTGATCCTTGGTGAAGGAGAGCAATATTTATTTGTGAGAACCTGTTATTGCAAACCTTGCATAGAGAAAATGATCATAAGCTTTAGCTAATTTGAGTTTGTGAAGTGTTTAGTTCATGGTAATTTGATCGATAGGGAACTTGTCCCAATACGCTATCAGGACATTAGAGTGTTGGGTTCAGCTTGTCCTTTGTTCACACAACAGTTAGGTTTTGTCTTGTTACAGCACTGTAGTGGTACTCATCTATGACATCAAACCTCTCTATCAAAAACACTATAGGAATGAAATGTGACATCAAACACCTCTTCTATTTTCTGTTTCCTATACGAGACCAGTGGCATTTGGTGCAAAAATTGGAACACCTCTACCGGAGGTATAGCAAGATGTATTTGGTACCATTGGAAAGCTTGGACTCTCTAGTTTTCCAAAACCATTGTTGCCAGACTTGACAATATGTCAGGCAATATGTCATTTTGTTGCATTTCCATGGACTGCCTGGTCCAGATTTGATTATTTACAAATCACCGCCATATAGCTGGAATATTGCAAAGCGTTACGTTAAACTAACTCATTCACTCACTCACTCACACACCCACACACTCACTCACCATACATGTATTTGTGAACAAAACAATGTAATGTACATATTGTAATGGTATACTGTACACAATATTTAATAGAAAGCTGCCGATGTTACTTGTCATGTTTGTGCATGTTTGTAAGTAGTTTTGATACATAAATCAAATAATCACATTAAACGGGGAAAACTTAGTTTGTCTTTGATTTATTACAAGTCAAGGAAAGTCACTGAGGTCATCCATTAATTTCCATAATTTCCTTCTCCCATATTTATCACATATGGAGCAGGATACCATTAACACAAGTAAACACTCTTGAAAAGCAATACTTAGTCACATAAAGGCATGATATAATGCATTCTGCGTTACAAATAAAAAAGCATGGTAACCATGGAAACACCCTGAATGGCACGTGTCCTAAAAATTTCTGGTATGACATGTACTTTGTCAGAAAGATGAGTCTTTGAGGTGTCTTATGGCACCAAATACATGGTGCTGTATGTATTCCATACTTAGCACTCAAGAAAGATGTGAGGTTAAACACAGGATTTCAAGCAAGAATAGCTACGAAAGTGATGATTGTGACCTTGGCCTTACATTTTTACATGTTTTGGTGGAGCAGTACTTGGTGATTGACATGCATTCTCGAAAATGATAAAATCACCATCTATGGTGAAGATATATTCCTTTATATATAGCTGTCATGCTCTCTGAAAAACAGCATAGTTACCATGGAAATGCACTAAAAAGACACTGACACTTTCAAATCTGGCAAACATTGGTTTTTGAAAACTAGGTTCCAAGGTTTCCAATGGTATAAAATACATCTTGCTATACCTCTGGTAGACCTATCACCTTTATTTTGCTAGGTAGCTGAATATTGCCACTGCACTATTATACTCACATTCAATTCCTCTCCTATTAGTTTCTCAGAGAATAAAACAAAAAATGTTTATTATTTTAAAAGGAACTTTACACTAACGTACAATGACTTACCGCTGAAACTTTCCTTTGGTGTTGGACTCAAAGAGGATGGGAATGGTGGCCCGAGACTTAGGAGGGACAACCTGTGAGAGAGGGCTGCTCTGACGCAGCTCCCGACAGTCAATCTGCAAATAAGATTATCAAGGTGACTGTTATCCAAAACTTAATAGTACCTGGAAAAGTGTGAGTCATCTCTGCAACACCTGAGGTGACACACTACACAGACATGCAGGAGTTGACAGGCTTGAATTCCTTGGTTGGAGGCATTCAGAGCATCAGATGTGTACTTATATCAATATTCACAGCAGCATCAAAACTAATGACTTAGCCAAGGCTATGAAAGTGTGTGACAAGTCAGTGGTAAGTCTGTAACAAGTCAGTGGTAAGTCTGTGACAAGTCTGAGACAAGCTAGTGAGGAGCCTGTGATGAATCTGTGACAGTTGTAAGAAATAGATATCATTTAGGTGTCTAAATCCTGGCATGATATAGTCACCAATATCCAAATCTGCCTCATGTCAATATGCATTACCAATGACAAACAGTGTCAGCACTGATGACTCATAATATAAACCTGATCTGGATGCACTGCATGTACACCCTACTGACACCTACATGGATGTACTGGATGTACACCTTATTGACACCTACATAGACGTATACATTACCAACACCTACCTCTGCTACCACATGGATGTACTGGATGTACACCTTATTGACACCTACATAGACGTATACATTACCAACACCTACCTCTGCTACCACATGGATGTACTGGATGTACACCTTATTGACACCTACATAGACGTATACATTACCAACACCTACCTCTGCTACCACATGGATGTACTGGATGTACACCTTATTGACACCTACATAGACGTATACATTACCAACACCTACCTCTGCTACCACATGGATGTACTGGATGTACACCTTATTGACACCTACATAGACGTATACATTACCAACACCTACCTCTGCTACCACATGGATGTACTGGATGTACACCTTATTGACACCTACATAGACGTATACATTACCAACACCTACCTCTGCTACCACATGGATGTACTGGTTCAGGTTGTTGATGATGTTCAGCTCCTTCTGGCTGCTGGATTTCAGACATACGGTGCTGAAGTCAATGGTTGGGGGACCTGCAATAAAGGACAAATAACTTAAACTCGGGTCCAACTTGGTAACAATTTGGACCTACTTTCACCCAGCATTACGGCCTTAGATAACTACATACTAGAGTGTTTAGTAATGTATGTATGTATGAATGGATCCATGGCTGATGCATAACTGGGTCTGTGGTTGATGTATGCATGACTGAGTCTGTGGTTGATGTATGTATAACTGGGTCTGTGGACAATGTATGTATAACCGGGTGTGCAAACAATGTATGTATAACTGGGTCAGTGGCTAATGTGTAACTGGGTTTGTGGCTGATGTATGTATAACTGAGTCTGTGATGTATGTATAACAGGGTCTGTGGACAATGTGTGTGTAACTGGGTCAGTGAGTATGTATAACTAGGTCTGTGGCTGAAGCATAACTTGGCCTGTTGCCAATGTATGATACCAGAGTATTTGGGCTAGGTATAACTAACCTATGATAATTTGGTGCAACTCCTGTGGACTCAACCACTTGCGACAATCCACCTTCTCTTGTTGAGTTGTCGGTACAGCATTCAGGCCATCACGCACCTAGATCAACAACATCACTCTATTATCTATATCAATAATTACAATCCATGACTTTATAAAAAAAAACATTTGAAATATTGTGAAAAGCTGTAATACCATGGTGTTATTTACTACCAGTCAGAAACTCTCTAAACACACACCGCAGTCACACATTTGACCGATTCAACAGTGTCTGTTCTGTAAGATGAGAAACTAAGAAGGTGGGGACCGACTCACAGGTTTAGACCGGGCCTCCTTCTCAGCTGTTGACAGCTTCTTGGTGCTCAGTAACTTCCAGTCTGCATTTGGCGGCCGTGGTGCTGTACGTGAACAGACAGCAGTGTACAATTCATCAATCAGATAGGGCATAATTACAGTTCATAGTGCCCTTGGACAGAGTACAACATGCATTGGAAACCATGAAAAGTTCACCCAGCAATGAGTGGGTACCCGGTAGGATAAGATGGCAACGCGACTGTTAACCTTCTAGTGCAGCTTGGGGTTGTACAACCTTTGGGAGCTGAGTCAGAAATTCAAGTGAATTGTGATCTACAGAGTGGGGTTTCAAGAAGTTGTGCTTTGAGTACAGTTTATAGTGTAGATTTGGGGCATCATAAATAGGCACATTTATTATTGCTGCAAATATTGTCATGACACAGAATTCACAGATTTTAGTTTCCAGGTGTAGAAAACTCACCCTTAGGGTCAGGCTTGATTTCCTCCAGTGATAAACGTTTCGGACAGAGACCCGCCGCTGATTTGATCCCAATTTCAACGTTATTATTAGTCTCCATGAATTCTCTGTAATGGATGAAAGTTGTTGTCAAAGGGTCATACAAGCACAAAAGTAGACATGTATTCCTAGTTCCTCTTTCTATTTGTTTGTGGGGGAACTACGCAAGGTTTTCTATAATAAATCAGAAACATGTCCTAATAATAAAAAATCAGTTCAATAAAAAAGATGATTGGTTTATGGATTCCACTAAAGTTAACCATATTCAAAGTGGAAAATATACAATGACAAAGAAAATGATGAATACAGCAGGTTATAAACAGGATCAGGTTCTGATAAACTTTCCACAAACTGAAACTGAAACATCAGGTACCTGACACAAATAAATCATCAAATAGAGGGCCCAAAGAAACATTGATTCAATCTCTACACATTTTTGCAAAGATAGTGTCACTTACTTTGCCTTTTTGAGATGAAGCCTGGCATCTCTCATCTGTCGGACCATGCCGATGTACTGGTCCCGATGAGAATGACGTCCTTCGGCCTCGGAGTCCGTGAAAGCATAGTCGGGGTCTACGTATGTGTGCCGCTCTCTCTGGGTGAAGATTGTCCTGAACAAGGGGAGATTTACATACATAATGAGCACGACTTGTAGGGGATAACAATCCTGTGTTTGATGAATCGGGGAAGTATACCAGCAGTTATAGAAATATAAAGTTATATTGGCTTCGCTTATGCAATATAACATTCTACTTCAACTTGTCTTAAGCTTGTTTTTATGAAAGAAATGCATTATTTAAAGTTCCTCTAGGTCAAAGGTTAATATCATTCCTTGAACTTACACCATCAACACAAAAACTGGTTCCCTTTTTAAACTTCAGCAAACTGAATAACATGTCAAATACTCACAATAAACATATTTATTTTGTGCACAGTGACTAAATCTGACAGTGATGAATAAATCATAGTGTTATAACTCAAATGGATGGAATTATCATGAAACCGCCCTCTAGTTGTCAGAAATGAGCAGGCTGCCGCAAATGATAATGGCGCATTAATTCCTTAACGACAGCCTATTAACACTTCTATTGTCAATGACATTACTGCAGGTGACATTACGCTCATAATGACGTCATAAATCTTGTTCCATGATTTAACAGTGTTGGGCCAACAGCCAATTGTAGTGAGTGAGTGAGTTTAGTTTTACGCCGCACTCAGCAATATTACAGCTATATTGCGGCGGTCTGTAAATAATCGAGTCTGGACCAGACAATCCAGTGATCAACAACATGAGCATCGATCTGCGCAATTGGGAACCGATGACACGCGTCAACCAAGTCAGAGAGCCTGACCACCCGATCCCGTTAGTCGCCTCTTACGACAAGCTGAGTCGCCTTTTATGGCAAGCATGGGTTGCTGAAGGCCTATTCTACCCCGGGACCTTCACGGGTCACAGCCAATTGTAAGTAAACTTACAATTAAATTTATGACATGATACTGTTTTATCTTTTTTAATGCAAATTCCATCCATTTTAGGGGAGTAGGGGAGCTAATTGAGGACCTACGGCTTCTGCAAATGATAATGCTGAAAAGCAGCATTAGCCCTAGCATGTAGGGATACATTCCAAGGTATTGGTGAATCGGTTTTTAAATTGTGACCATATATGTTGACTGTGCGATCAGAAGTTTATAGCATTGACCGAGCAGAACTTGTGTTATACACTAAGTTGAATTAGAATACACAATGAAGACCTAAAGGTATTTTTAATGTGTTATATCAGACATGTGTACATGAATGCTGCAAACTGCACTTTTATTAACTAAGAGGGACAAAATTTCCACTAAAATGTGTTTACAAGTGATCATGTGAATATTTATTTCACTTAAAACTTAAAATGTCCATTAGGCACAGAACATTAACATGTTCCCCCAACGGTGGGGATCAACTAGCAGGGTGGCCTCTGTCCACACTTACTGGAATCTCTCCCTCCTGTCACTGGGGCGAATACTGTGGGTGCGGTCATTAGGAAAGGCCACCTTCACTGACCGGTTATCTTCGTTAGCTGACTTGCTCAGTCTCAGGTGGTGCAACCTGGTTTTGGTGGAGCTCATCACGGCATTCCGCAGTCGGTTTGGTTCAAGTGAGTCAAAATCAGTGTCTACAAACATCCCAACTTCGTTGCTGATGTACGGGGTGATTCCTGAAGGACACATGGACAGATAGCTGAATGGATGGGTACAACTACACATAGTTCAATGCTGCAATCAGCAATATTCCAGTTATATGATGGCTGTCTATATATAATTAAATCTGGACATATAGTCCAGTGATCAACAATATGAGCATCAATCTAAACAACAGTGATATGATGACATGTGTCAACCAAATCATTGAGCCTGACCATCTGAACCTGTTATTCACCTCTTACGACAAGTATGGGTTGCTCACTGAAGAACAATTCTGACCCGGATCTTCATGCATAATAAACATCAACTAAACATGATGAGTATAGTGTGTAGACAGGAGTCGTAGAGTTAAGGACAGAAATGCTTGCGGAGTAAAATATAGATATACTGACAGAGTGTAGGATAGATATGCTTACATAAAGGATAGATGTGCTTACATTAAAAGATAAATATGCTTAATCTAATGTTAAGGTACTGATATGCTTATACTAAGTAAAGAATACATGTGTTTAAGCTAAAGTAATGGATAGATTTGCTGCTAGATTTAGGCACAGGTGTACAGACAAAGTAAAGGATATAAGTGGTCCTTTGAGTAGAGCTCCCTGGATGGGTGACCATGTTTGGCAGCATGACTTCTGAGAGTTTCTAGGACTTCAGTCATGCCCCATAACGAAGCATGTGTGATACATGTGGTCTCACCATAGGCAAATGAGTTTGTTCAAAATTGTCTCTGCAAAATTGTCTCCGTCTTCACCCAGCAGAAAATGGGTACCCGGTGAGATAAAGTGATGTGACTATAACACTTCTAGCACCTTGGGTTATCCAGGTTATCCGGGGTAACAATAATCAGATTCTGAGAACAGCATTCAGTGAGTAACAAGTCAGATGGATGCCAGGCACAATATAAATGAATTATTATTATTATGTGCTGATAGAGTAAAGGATGTATGTGCTGACAGAGTAAAGGCAAGATTCCCCTGAAGACTGGGATAATAGCTAGCGTACATACCTGGGTTGAATCTGGGACTCCTCTTCCTGGTGGAGGGGTTACTCTGACCCAGTAGCTGTACAGGGAGAGTGTATATAACCTGTAGGTAGGCCATTGTGGGGTTGCTACTGTCAGCTACCTGCCCAATCACATCCACAAGCTGCATGGGTTTGAATGTACCTACAAACAATAACACATAAAGTCCTTAGATGGTCAATAAAAAGAAATATGGGTCACAACATTATTCTGTGATGTTACGCTTACCCAGCATTTTTAGTTTATTCTCCATTATAATGTTTTAACTTAAAAGGGGTTCATTCCAAAGTTCTGAACAGGTTACTATATATCAGTTTGTTTGCTGCCTCTCGTTAGCTTTTCCACAAATTACTAATAGTGGCTACAACCAGCTTTAGAAACCAATATGTTCCCTAGACTTACAGTGTGGCTGCCATATTGCAAATGATTAACTCACAACATCACACAGATAAAAGCTGGTACACACCTGCCTGACGTGGCGTGAAGGAAAAGATGACATCTTGTGTTTGTCCCGCAGAAATCTTCCCATTTGGAGGATGTGCTGTGAAGTGTGCTATTCTCCTGAACTGGAATATTGCTGGGAGGACAGAAGACTCATTCTTGATGGTACAGAGTACATCTGCATGTTCGCCAACCGAACATTCTCCAAAATCAAACTTGGTTGCTGGGGAGATGTTCAAGATGACAGGTAACGCTGTACCGGTCAGACCAATCTCAGCATAATTTCCTGGTGCTGGGGGGAAATATGAAAATAATGTAGTCTAGAGACCTCAGATGTTTGAGGCACAGATGACCTTAGCTGATAAAAGTTCACCTGCTAGTTATACAACTCAAGGTCTTGAGATCACCAACTATTGAACATCTATGGGTTTCTTGTTGACCACAAATCATGGTGATCTCCCTTCACAAAATGGCTTCTGACATTGATGCTCATCAAGCAAAAATGTAACATATATCCAAAAGAAAATAAAATCAGTATTTAGAAAAGATTAGGAAGGCTTTGCATAATCACAGGAATCTGTAGTAAACATCATGATAAAATTCATCTTCACCAGCGATTGGGATGATTCACGAAATATGAAAAATTGTGTTTACAGATTCCTCTTGAATAATAATGAAACAATAATACTGTAACCAGGCATATGTAGTTATTTCTAAGATGCTTCGGTGAAAGATCAAAGGCACTGACAATACTTAATCAGACAATAATGTGCACTTTTTGCATTACATCACAATGTGTTGACATTGCTGTGCCATTACAGTCTGCCCCTTCGTAATCAAACTTTTTTGCATTACGTCACAATGTAACCGACGTCACGATGGATGTCAGTTGCCATCACCTTGTACAGCCTCCAACAGTAAACTGCTTTCTCACTTCCCGTCTCTTGGTTTGCAGTTGCATCACACAGCTAACATTACTGGTGGAAACATTACGTTTATGTTTTCCGAAGGATAAAATGTCTCATAGTTCGACTTAAAATTTTACAGAGACACGGATACATGTTTGCAGTGTTTACATTCCCACAATGCAATTGTGGAATGTCGCATGACTAGTCAGCTTCAGCTGAATGTACTGATCTTAACTTTGGCTGGTAGTTGAAATGAGACAGTCATTTTGCCTTGTATGGTTTAAGAGAATCACAGATGTAATTAAAATGATCTAGAGAAGATATTTAACCCGCACATAAACCTTCACCAAACAGTTCGTCATTTGTTTTTCTAGTAATGTTTGTCTTAACGTAGCACCCTCGTGCTTTAACTATAATAGTTCAGGCTGAAAGTGTGCTTTATTACACTATACATGGTGATAGAACGAACTGTATTTCTTAAATATCACATTATATATGAAAATACAGTACAGCAGACAGTTAACAAGCCTCCTGCAACCTTGTGGATCTCACCATCACTGACTGACTTGTCGGTGTCCTGTGTGAATCCTTCACTTGAACCAATGATCTCCAGACGCATGAAGATCGCAAAATCCTTACGAGGTGGAGGTGCAATTTGACATTTCCAGCCTTGTTTAGAAGAATTCCACCTACAAAATTAGGTTCATGCTACGTCAAAAATTGATATGTGTACAAAAGTGATGACACCTTTAACTTACCCATCATCACCACCACCACACACACTCCAACCCCCACTCCTCCTGAGCCATAAAGCATGAAATTTGTCCTTGGCTTCTCTTACATTGTATATTTGGCATAGACATATACATTTTGATAACATAAGTTTATTTCTTTATTACATGTAGTGATATGGTATTACACAGACAGAATATTATCTGTCACAAACAGAGACTCACAGACAGATACAGATGGACACAGACAGACACAGACACGTATGTAAACAAAGGCACAAATATGGACAGACAAACTGTGGGTACAGGCTACAGACCTGGGACTAAATCTGAAGAAGATGGGTATTTTCTGATATGGCTGAAGAACACCTTGGTTGGGGATAGCTGTGATGAGAGAGGTCAGTGTGTTGGTCAGCCCAGTGGGGCCCTTATCCTGTTCTGCTAGGGTTGCTGTCGTACTCTTGGAGAGGTCTACACCCTATCACAGAACACACAGATCAAATGTCAATGTTGTCAGAGAAATATCAATGCAGATATGCAGTAATCATAGTTAAGACAAATCAAATCTACAACATGTATACTATGAAAGAACAAGAGGACATGGTCATCAATAACCCAATCACAAAAATTTATCCCCATTAGGGTTACAGGGCACTAAGTCAAGAAATGCATTACAAGGGCCATAACTCTGTAAGAAATTGTAACAGGGTTTCCATTTCCAAATGCCCTCAAGGCATTCATCTCCTGAAAACACTGGATACCAGGTTTTTCTGTCTGTAACTTTTTATGAGAAAATATGTCTCGACCAACTTGGAAAGATGGAGTTCAAACCTATAGCCCCATGTTTTTTTTCAGCTATCAACAGATCTAGTCAATCATTACTCAATATTCCAGGTAAAACAAGGCAGTTCTTAACAAAGTTTATTAAGAGACATCGGGACCCTACCAGTTCCTGTGCAACTGCATCCTCATTAAGAACAGCTACAAAGTTGATTGGCTCCGGGCCATTGTTGAAGAGCAGAGCACACTCTGTCTTGTCAGTGCCATAGTAGGTGCTACCGAACTTGATACATTGCACTGGGTCCTCACTCTGAAGAGACAAGACTTCCAGAGCTCTCTCAACGACATTCCCTCGGATGCTCAAACTCTGAACTTCTTGACCTTCAAGTTTCACTCTGGAATGTTTAGTGAAGAAAATAATAATCAGAGAAAAATAAAGCAAAGGAAAATGAGTCAGTGGACGAATTTGGTTGTACGCAGCTTTTAGCAATATTCCAACAATATCCAGAAACTTATTCGACTTCATGCATTGTACTTATGTGGGGAATCGAACCTGGGTCTTTGGTGTGACAAAGCAAAATGAAGACAATTTAATGCAGTCAATGATGTGCACCACTATTCTTCATATATTTGTCGTTATAAGACATCCAGAATGGCACAAACTGATACTGAAGAGTACATTCTTCTACATTTAAAAAGATAATCAGCAAAAAGAAATATTGTGTACATGAAGTAAAGAGAGATAGAACTACTCACTTTGCAACTTCATCAAATTTTGCAGGATGTTTTGCAACATATTCCACCTGAAGAAATGAAATAAATATGATTTGTACATGGTTAAGAACAACACTCGGTTATTACCAGTGAGGTGACTAAAATAATGAAATAACACAATCTAAGCATCCTGCTATCACTGATTATGATTCAGTTATTATTATATGATCATAACCTGGTACATGATCCTGGGTTGACAAGATACAGGCATATACATGTCCAGCATTATTGAATCTCTTTATAATCAAATATTTTACACCCTTATAAAACTGCTGCATGAAGACATCAGCTGGAACCTTTCAGCACTGAGACTTAAAGGGGCACTGATGCGGAGCAATTTCCGTGGACTGGTGTAAACTTTTGTTATTGTTTTTCTCCCGTGAGTACCTGGATGATATCCCAGAATTCGTGACTGGTTCGTGACCTCTGCTACGCAGTCCGTAAGCGCAATTGATAGTTTAATTATAGACAGATCAACTGAGGTGAAGTCATTTTTACTTCATTACAAATGTATTATGAAAACAAATGAAACACTTTGAAGGTTAATCATCTGCCAGTGGTAGAAATGGTGATGGAAAAATAACGAAGCCAATATGTACGTCTCTATATTTTGTCGCATAACCCTAATTAGTTTATTGTCATATTTGTATGATTCTGAAAATTAATAAAAGAACACACGATCTGCTTATACTCATAGTAAATTTCTGACATAACAGCAACATTTATACATTGTATAGATTGCCAATGTGGATCCCATTTCACACACATACGCGATCTAGTGTGTGTTTTGTGTCATACAGATTCTGCTGAATGCAACAACAAATAAATTAAAACAAAACGCAAATAATGAATGCAAAACAGACTGATTTTATAGCAACAATGTCAGGTTACTACCTTGTTCAGGAATGTATCCATCAATATCCACGTAAAAGAAATCGTATTCCATTCATTTGCAGCTGGTAAATAATCCTGCTCTGTGTCGCGTGTCTTACAACTGTCTCATTTGCGAAAAAGTAACGCATCGTTTCACGTCTTTCGTTGGTGAAAACCAGATAAACCTCTCATTGGTCTCCCAAGATAGAACATCAGGCAACTAATTGTATGATGTCCACTATTCTAAGTAATTCAGTTAACCAATAATGAGCAATCAATCAATCAACGCAAGGGTGGTTAATTCTTTGAAGGGAGGATGTTGCTTTTGCACTCACACTTTACGACAGGGTGTAGTCATCTACACACACTGCCTTTTGACAAATCCGCTAGAAGATAAAAGTAATTAATCAATCAGTGTGTTATCGGTTAATCCTTTGATCGATGTTTGTTTTTGTAACTCAGCTGATAAACCCTCTTGCATCACTTACATGCACATATTACATAACATACAATACATTTGCCATTACAGACCTTAATTTATAATGTTGAGTATTTACTCCAGACAGGAGATATGCCAAATAGGAACCTTTGTTGAGTAACCGAAGTCGTGTTACTACTAATTATACCTGTTATAAATTCATTAATTGACCATCCAGAGAATGATGCCAAATAACACGTGTAGGTTTACACCATCAAACGCGAGTTACAGCAAGGAAGATGTAATCTCTGTGTCGCATGCAGCCTGAAAACACTTATGGGCCGAAACTGTTTGGAGAATACCAATGGAATTTCGTTACATAAGGAATACACACAGGCATTTGCTGTGTACTTGGGTAAATAGGTGAAATAAGGGTTTTTTTACGTAAGAAAAGTTCCAGATTTCTCTACCAAAGGCAAAGTCATCGTTTTTTGTTTACGAATTCAAATAAATCAACTGCGTGTTTTTGTTATCATAAATAATAAACCATTGTAGCTACCATAGCTACCAAAATTTACGTATGATATTTGCTATCACAGCTGAACCAACACTCAAAACTACCTAAATAAAAAGCTTTGCAATCTTCCGTACTGAAACAAATGGCTTGCAAGGTGCCTGTAGACATCATATTTTCATGTAACATGATTAAATATCGAGGTTAAAAACACAGAAATAGGATCAAATTGGATCAGACTAACTATACCATCCAAGCATCCGAAAAGAACTACACTGCTGGGATATTTGGATACGATCAGACAAGGAATACCATGGATATTTTTAAACAAATGGCATATGATGGGCATCCGGCCTCCTGACTGTTTAGGTGAAGAAATTCTGCTAATCTGGACAGGAGCCCAGTTCATTTGTCCGTCACGGTCGAAGGAGCGGGCGCTGACCAATTTGCGGTTTGGTTTCGTAATTAGACCGTTGGCGAGAAACATTATTCGCTCTGCATCAGTGCCCCTTTAAGTCTTGTCCACACTCGGTACAGTGATGTGCATGAAGCTTTTAGACAACCACATGTATTTTTTGCATGTTTGAATTACGCAAAATGAAAAAAAAAAACCCAAAAACATAAAACTGCTAATATATTACTGTGGATAGTTTATACATCTTTTCATTTCTAGGTGCAGCGTAGTTTTGAGGGTATGTCTGAGTTCTGAGGTAAAAATCAAGGTGGTTACAATGAACATGATGAAGTGAAAATATATCAGCGACATAGAATCATGCTTAAAGATCTAATTTTGATGGAATTGTCTAGAATAACTGTAACAACAGCTCCACACAACAGGATTCCTGATCCTCTGCATGTCATCACACACTACACTCAGGCACATCTCACACTGACAATCAAACATACTGTTCTACGCAAGAACTTTCATACATTTTAACATAAATTACCACAAACTCCATAATTGTTTCCAGCCATATGCCTTTCATTTCTATACATTTGTATGAAAGACATTTTCCATCCTGTGTTCTCTTAATGTAAGGATCACAAATTATTGAATGTATTATATATCTGTGAATTCAGCAATCCACAGTCTATTGCATCATCTTAGTAACACTATTGCAGGAGACTGTTTCCAAATTCAGTGTAAATCTGCTCGTTCAGGCACCAGAGTAAAATGACTTTTAAATCACCTTTATGACTTGTGTGGTTTTGGGCATGACTGTCCCAGAGCTTGGTATAACAGCAATAGGTTTATCTCCACTGTATTTGATCTTGAACTCCCCAGCCTTGGAGCCATGATTGTGGAGAGTAATCTCCCTTGCAACAACCTTACTGTTTGCAACAACATTTCCAAAGTCAACATGTTTTCCTATCTCCAACACAGGCTGGGAAGGGTATCTGCAAAATCAAATAACATAAGAATGTTAATCTGAAGTTTGGAGCTAATTTCTGCCTGTGTAAACTCTCACCACTGACACAGCTGTTGACCACCACGTCAATACTACTTCAAGTACAACCCTCTACAAGCATTAACACATGGGCAACATGAAAAACATGAACCTCAATAAGAATATGAATGTCTTATTTCAAAGCACACTCTTTCACTTCTTCCACCTAGTAATTAAAGTTTGTCTTGAAGAATTCCACCTCCACCTCCATCAACTTTCATTAAGTTCAAAATATTTATTAGACAACCTATTGAAATACACATTCTATTTAAAACATACCAAACCCATTGCTATAGACCACAACCCTGCAACTATTACACAATGTTCATGTGTAATAATGTTATGATTTTCCAACTGACTGACAAAATCCGAAATGTTTAGTTTACAAAATGCGTTTTGAGTGACTTGCATTAGTTCTATGTGTGATCTCCCTTTCAGGCCTGAGTGCATCCTTCGCCATGTGTACTGAGATTCAAAGAAACATAAATTCTTACGCATGTAGTGGTATTTCTATGACATCTCCATCCACTGTGACAACAAGCCTGTCTGTGATCTCCTCAACCTCGCTGATTTCATACTCCACCACAGCAGGGACACACAGCCCGGGTGCTACAGCTTTCTCTGGGTTCTTCACTTTCAAGTTGAAGTGCTAAAAATACATTATTTTTCCTTTGTTTCAACAGGGAGCCTGTATTGACAACAGTAACAACAACAGCAACCCAAACCTGAGTAAGTATTGCTCGAAAACAACAAGAAGTAAAACATCACTGATAACAAAACAGTAATTGACAGGCGACATATAAAGACTATTACACATAGGTTTACAAAAAGCAACCTGTTTGATGCTAAAACTTTTCATGATAAGAAGAGAAAACTTTGGTTTAAGCATTCTCCATTGATTTGATATTATCATATGAAGCATTATTTTCTGGATATATCTGGGATTTTTTTCGTTATTTATGTCATATTGAGTACGTCAAAACATGGACAAACAGTGCCATATTTTTTCATTGAATGCCATAGTTCACGACTGTAAAGGAAAATAATACTATGAACTTTCTTTGCTCATGGAGATCAACATCAGTTACATTAACAGTATCCCAAAGCGAGCTTTATTCGACATTCCAGTTATTTGGACAATGGCATTGCTTGCACTCCATAGGGGGAGTATGTGCGCAGCTGGTGTGCAGAAGCAATTTCAGTGGTAGGACAGATGCCAAGTTGCTGACAGAAGAAGTTGTAATGACACTATGATGGAAATCTGGAATTTAAGTTATATAAAAAGGAAACAAACATCAATATTAATTACCCAAGATCACTGATACCACTTCAGGCACAAAATCAACTGCCTTAACAAAATAAATAAGCAAAGCAAAAATTCAGTCAGATCAGTCATTTGCTAGTGATAGGTAAAATATAAATACGAAGTCATGTGATCAAAACATTCCCTCACAGTGCGGAGCTAAAAGTGTGACCCATCATCAAAACCCATAAAGTATCTCCAGATGTGGACAGTGGACAGAAACGTCAACAGTTTTGAGAATATGATGTCCTCAACGTTTTTTGTAGAAAACACATGATATACATATTCTGTAAACGTTGTAAACCCCTGACACAGGATACGTTAAGTACAAGTAAATGGAAGGATTTATGTTTTTGGACATTGTTGGTTACTCACACTATAATGAAGCATTTTGCAATACCCAGAAGTTACTCTGCTTGTATCTGAGATAAGTTTGTCTTTTATTAGGCAGTGACATGTTTTACAATTGTTCATGGGATTAGTGTGAATACAATGGATCGAAAGTCCATAACACAGCTACAGACCTGTGCCAGAAGTATTTGTCACTTGATGTCATTGCCACAGTCTTACATGTTACTTCAGTGAAACATAAATAATTTTGTTGTCACTGGTTTTTGTATCATCTAACTCTAAGTCAAATTTTGCACATTTGTGAGGAATCATCTTACCTACAATAACATGATTTCTGTTTAGTTTTGCTTTGCGTATTCATCAATTGGCAACAATTTAAACATATGTTCAGTGCTGTGAACACCTTTAACTTGGCAGTCTATGGGATAGTGAATCGTGGAACCATACGTAAGTTGAGAAATGTGATGTCATTATTAAAAAAGTGGTTGGGAAATTGAACTGAAATTGTGTACGCAGAGCAGAGATGATTTCAAATGTGCCTGTCATATTTGACAAAAATCCATCCTAATCTCACTTCATGAAAATTATGTATGTTACACTGAAATAGCATGTAAATCTATGTAAATGACGTCAGGTGACGAATGCTTTTGCCGTGGGTCTGTATATACAAATGTGTTATGTTCAAAAGAAATGTCAAACACAGCTGATCTAAATGAAATATTTCAAATCCCGACATGGTATAACATGCCATTGTTTGAAATATGCGTTTTCTTTAACATAACACAAAGTAAAGCATTTCTCAAAATGATACTTACTTTGCTCTTGGGTCCATAATATCGAATGTTTTTGCTGTCTTTGCTGACGTTTTTCACTGTTACATTTAATTGATAAACAGTGTTTGCCTCGGTATCATAAAATTCCAATGATGGGGGTGTGATGCGAACTCCTGAAACGTCACCCTCCATCTTTGATACTGTTCCTTGATTCTATGTTTGTTTAGAATTCATCTATATTATGCAGTGACACTAGTTGAAAAGTTTGAGTCCCGTGGGCGCCATATTGTTTGGTGGTTGCCTGGACTCTAAATAACCTCGTTTTCATAACCGCTCTTCGTATTCAGTTTTTCGATGATTATCTTCATCATTATCAAGCATACATACATATCATGCCTGCAGATTATATATCATATATATTACAATTTTGTAAAGAAATAAAATTGGAATTTATTTAAATAAAATAGATTCGAAGATAGAGTTCATAGTTTTAGAACAACCGTTGCTAAGCAACCCGCCATATTGGGAGTATACAAACAAGGGTCTCGTTGGGAAAGTGACAGAAACGTCAAGATGGGAGTGGATTATTACAGTATTCTTGGACTAACGCGAAGTGCAACGGACAGTGATATAAAGAAACAGTAAGTTGAGCCAGCCCAAAGAGAATTAATGTTAGAATATATGGTTCTATCATGTAATACACTCTAACTTGGAATAACAATTGCTTACTGGAGTATCGTATTAACAATTTCATACACGTCACTAACCTAAAGATATCTTTTTTATAAAGCAGGAGCCATCGTCCAATATTTTTCAAAGTTTTGGGTGACACAAACACTCCTGTTACAGCCTGTGTGAACACTGTCTCCCGAAAGCCTGTTTTCCAAAAGGACACTTTGGAGCAACTTTCTATATTTCGTTGGATAGGGTAGGGTAGTACAGTGGATGAATGTTTACAACTAAGTTCCTATAATTGTTTTAGTCAATATTTCAAAGGTGTCAATGAGTCCACATTACAAATTAATGTAATTGTTTGGGTTTTCAATGGTTACAGGAACGAGCAATTGCACTGATGAAGACTTGCCCTAATATGATCTCTATGGGTGCCAGTCAAATCGCCCCAGCGACAAAACGCCCCAGCAAATTTGGTCAAATCGCCCAAGATATTTGGTCAAATCGCCCCAGGGGGGTAGTCAAAACACCCCAGTTTATTCAAAATGGTTTGATATATGCCATAAATGCATGGTTTTGTCAACTTCCATACTATATTCTTCACATAATATTATGTGTTATATTATTAGTAATATCCCATGCCTAGGTAACACCGTAATACCAATTATTTGGTAAAGAATTACAATCTGTATAAAACTTCCATGTTACAGCCTTCATATTATACTATGTAGTAATGTTTCTGATAAATATTTAACTAGTAAACTGATAAGAGCAAAAGTAATATTCATGGATAGACAACACATATAACACCAATTATTTGCATGTTATCTATGCTTTTGTAAATTACAAGAATTAAATGAAAGGCTTGTATAGAATGTTTTTTTGGCCGTACATGTACAGTTTTTGTCAGCAAGTATGGGACTTAATACATATCAAAACAATCTACAGCTGCTCGTCAAAAAGTGTGGCCGTAAATGCATAGGTTTTCTCAACAAGTAGAGTATAATACTTATGAAAACAATTTGCTGTTTTTTTTTAATTACTCTTGTCAAAAAGTGAGGCCGTAAATTCATAGGTTTGGTCAACAAGTATGGTATAATACTTATCAAAACAAGAGTCATCAGAAGATAACAAGATCTGTTGAAAGATATGAAATGGTTTTCGAGTTCTGCTCCGGAAACAAAACCCATCCCTCCATTTTGAGACTAAGTCTGAAACGTTTCCATGGAAACCGTGAAAATAATAAATCACAAAAACCTGTAGAGAGCAAAAGGCACCACTTTGGGGTCTGCCACACATATCTAGAAAGTTTTATGGACAGATATTAAGAAGTTTTTGAGTTCTTCTCTGGAAACGAAACACACCTCTCACTTTTCAGACTAGATCTGAAACGTTTCCATGGAAAACGAGAAAATAATACTTCACAAGAACCTGTACATAGCAAAAGGCACCACTTAAGGTTCTCACTGATATATCTACCAAGTTTTGCAGGAAAATATTGAACGGTTTTTGAGTTCTGCTCACTAGCACCAAAATGTTCCATGGAGAAACAAAAAAAATATAAATGCCAAAAAATCTGTAAATAGCAAAAGGCACAACCATAGGCTGAGATAACTACATCTATCAAGTTTGGTCTATAAATATTGAACGGTTTCTGAGTTATGCTCCGGACAGGACAGGTTCCCCTATACCCTTTACATGCACCAAGGGAAAGCAGTCCCGTAGACCACTCATTTCATGGACGAGTGGAAAGCATGATGTTTTGATTACACAATGCCAAACAAACAACTATGCATTTACAGTATTTACAATAAATATTTTATACAAACCTTTTAATGTATTCAGATTGTAATTCTTTACCAAATAACTGGTATTACGGTGTTGCCTAGGCATGGGATATTACTAATAATATAACACATAATATTATGTGAAGAATATAGTATGGAAGTTGACAAAACCATGCATTTATGGCATATATCAAACCATTTTGAATAAACTGGGGTGTTTTGACTACCCCCCTGGGGCGATTTGACCAAATATCTTGGGCGATTTGACCAAATTTGCTGGGGCGTTTTGTCGCTGGGGCGATTTGACTGGCACCCATCTCTGTTAGCAGAATCAGTTTGTACATACTTATGGATTTGCACATCCTCTGATGTAGCAGTGTTAAACATCTGAGAAATTCATGAAAATAAATAATTCCATGAAAATCTAATTAAGTGCCATAATGGCAAGTGGCAACCTCATCAGTAACTGAGGCCACATTTCATCAAACATTTAACTTTGATGACTGAATGTGACATTTATGTAGGAAAGTGTTAATTACCATGATTTGGTGTGGGAAGCATATATACCATTGTCATATAGCTGGAATATTGGTTCAAGTGAGTGAGTGAGTGAGTTTAGTTGTACGCCGGTTTTTAGCAATATTCCAGCAATATCACGGCGGGGGACATCAGAAAATGGGCTTCGCATATTGTACCCATGTGAGGAATTGAACCCGGGTCTTCAGCGTGGCAAGCGAACACTTTAACCACTAGGCTACCCCACCGCTCTTGGTTCAAGAGGCCTTAGACACCAAGAAGATAACATATATAAGTGATATTAATAACTTCTTTGTAATCCAGATTTTAAGTCCAGAAATATGTTATTCCAGATAACATAAGTGAACAGTCTAAGTAAACTTAGTCTCAGTGTAGTTCGTTACACTCCACCACTGAATCTAACAAAACCTAGTAGGAGGTCGCATCACGTAACCTTTGAGTGACCAATGACCTTCCAATCAAACGCGGGATGGTTGAATAGATTTAACCAATCAGACAACAGCTAATATTTAGGGATCGGAGGGACTTTCAAAATATTCAGGTCACCGACACTGATCTCTCCACAAAGAAAAATCCGCATATAACACAGATATTTGACCAGCAGTATATACGCTTTTGGGTTTTTGTTGACGTGGTTACCATTAGCTAATATTTCCGCAAGATAGCATCCTTGAATATTACCAAAAACACTATTTTCAGCAATTGTTTCTCACTGTTGTCATGGTTGTACGTACGCTGTGTGCATTACCCGGAAGCGAGCGTACGCTAAATAGCATTCAGAATCGTTTGGGTACGAACCTTTTCGAGATAAAAAGTTCAAAAGGTATGTGCGAATGTGCACTTTCACGATTTGGTAAGCCGTGTTCTGATTGGTCAATTTCAAAGTTTACCTGACACGACCTCCCATAAGGTTTTGTTAGACTCAGTAGTGGAGTGTAACGAAAAGTACTAAGGATAAGTTTACTTAGACTGCATAAGTGAATACACTGTTGTGGGAATTCAAATTGCTTCAGTATCTGTTTAAGAGGCAATCAGTAGGATCGGGTGATCAGGCTTGCTAATGTGATTGACACATGTCAACGTATACCAACTGTGTAGATCAATGTACATTTTGTTGAGCACTAGATTGTCTTGTCCAGATCTGATTATTTATCTGATTATTATGTAGCTTGAATATTGCCAGATGTGACATAAAACTAAACTCACTAACTGTATGAAAATGCTAGTAATAATTTGTTAATTTATATTTCAGTTTCCGAAAGTTATCTCTGAAATATCATCCAGAGAAGAATAATAATGACCAGAGTGCAACAGACAAGTTCAAGCAAGTGTCAGAGGCTTATGATGTTCTCTCAGATCGTAAGTTAAAATTCAGTTATTGTTGTAATACTAATTACTAACACTATGCAAAACGTATTTATGGCAATTGTTTACAAGTTACACTATTTCTTGTATTAATATGTGATGGGCATATCAAGGCATGGTCTCTTCTGGTCAGTTTCATACTGCTTTCTTTGTAGAAGCTGAACCTAGCAAATATGAAGAGTGAATGCTGTTTTGTGCACATGTGAGCAAAATTTAGAGCCATGTCCATTTCACCTGTACACATACATGTACCGGTTTGTGTGTTGTCTGGTGATTGGCAACGTCAGGAAAAACCCATGTCTTTGGGCTACCATTATACCCTTTTGACTAAAGACCAGTGCAGGTGTTGGTTTATTGCCAATGTAAATAGTGTTTTAGTAACGTCACACTGTATCAACCTGACAAAGGATTTTATCATACACCCAGGAGGATTAGGTTATTTATGATAAAGATGTGTTTATGATTGAGTTACAGATATTTTTGGGCATAATTTAGGTACATTAGTGGATAAAGTCACCTAAGGGTGCCCTTGAATTTGTTTAAAATGTATGGTTGAAAGTTAAAGCAGTGAGGATGACCAGAAGCACTGTTTCTGTTTGTAGCTCGTAAAAGAGCTACATATGATCAGTTTGGTGAGGAGGGGCTGAAGAATGGAGTACCGTCCGGCAGTGGAGAGGCTGGAGCATGGACCCAGGGTTACACCTTCCATGGCAATGCAGAAAAAGTCTTCCGGGACTTCTTTGGAGGAGATAATCCATTCCAAGGTGAGCAGCACTGATTATTTTTATGTGATTGTCTGCATGATTGGAATATTGTATTCTCTGAACAAAATTCATAGGAGTTTGTGAGAATAGAAACACTTTATCTTAACACGCTTAAACTCATTTTCAAAACTGTATGAAGATTCAAATCAGATTTTGTCAAAAACAACTTAGCCTACTAGCCCAAATATGGCTCTTAGTATTATTTTCGTAGACTCTGCATTGCTATGTGGTTGATTGAGAGTGTTATGATCTGAGGTTACCTGTCAAAGTTCTCAAGCAGAATTTTACTAGATTCAAATTAATGGCTGCAGTTGTACATTTTCTGTTGTTTAGGCATCACATGCTTATGAGGGTGAATATAATAAGTACATTTATATTGTTATGCAATGGAATCTAGGTAATATTGATTAAACTTTCCTGAGATATTAACAAAAAAAACCAAAACAATCTTCCCCCCAAAAAATTGATTGAAGTGGTTTTATTCAAAGCCTTGTTTGTTTATATGAAAAGATGATTTGTCCTTTTCAACTGAAAAGGGGCTTGGCTTGTTGACACTTAATGGCAAAAAGGCTTAAGAAAGCTCATGGATACAAATCACTAAAATTATTTATTGAAAGAAGACTGAGAAAGGAGAAAATATATGTGTAAATAAAATATTTTAAAAGTTCATAAAAGAGTATCAAATGCTTGCATCTTCATCTATGATCCCTCAAAGGTAGACAAAGGTAGAGCCAGCCATGACTCTAGCCACAGCAATTAGTGAGACAGGAACCTCATTAACATTCTGCATAGCGACCGTATTGATCCTCGAACTCATAACTTAGACGTAATATGAGCTTCCCAATAAATCTTTAAACATTTCAGTCTGAATTTGGCCCAGTGTGTTATTTTGTATAAATAATTGAGATTTAATTGTCATGCTAACTTCCTGTGGTCATGAAAGGCAGTGATTAGTGACATGCATGTGAGGGTCTCCAGTTTCTAAACAGCAATTCCCTCCTTTATTATTGTGATAAAGTATTTATATATCTGTGATTGGTAACTCTGTTTCAAGAAATGCACAAAGAATATGTCCAAAATTGTAAATTGAATACTCCCCAAATTTGTCCCAAGTGCAAAGTAAAGCCTTTAGACATGGAATTATGTCTTCAGAAACTATATTCAAAATTACTTTATATCTATCATGTTACAGTTTTGGTACTCTGTGTATTACATTATGTAAAACTTGAAATGAATTTCTCGACATCCATTTCCATCAGTATAGAGCCTCAAGTAATTTACTTCATGTCTCTTAGGCAGGTCATTAATATTAAACAGGTGATCAGTGCCTCATTGCGCCTCAGACCACAGCCCTCCACTGTAAGCAGCAACACCTATCCTAGATACTGTTGTTTATGTACAAATGTACCCTGTATCTATCACGCAGAATTTTATGACCGTGTTGATGGGGACCTCAGCATGGGATTTGGAGGCCTCCAAGGTCGAGGCCGCAAGAAGCAAGATCCACCAATCGAGCGTGACCTGTATCTGTCACTTGAAGAGGTATTCCATGGATGCACGAAGAAGATGAAAATATCTCGGAGGGTAGGTTTGGTGAATGAGCTCTGGTAAAAATGTCTGCCCCAACGTCAGTCATGGCTCACTATGAGAGCAATTCTGTTACATGTAGTTTAAATCTTTCGCTGGAGGAGGTGTTCTTTGGATGTACCAAGAAAATGAAAATATCCCGACAGGTAGGGTGTTATATACTCTTAGAGACTGCTTCACATTTACATATTGATCATCATTTGATTTTATTCTCAGTTTCATGACTTGTGGAGTCAAAACAACTTTATGAACTGGACTGAATACATTTATGAAAATCCTTTTTAATCAGAAAGCAGATTAGTTTCCATGACAACACTGGATAATTCAATCTTTAATATTCACAAAATCATTTTGTACTATTTCATTTTGTTTATTTCAGTTCTTTTTGTGTTTATATTTGTGGCATTTAATTTAACAAATACATATCCTATGAAAAAATATTAAACTTTATGAAAGACTGAATTTGATGTTATTTGTGTGGGCAAGAATGTTCATCAATGAAGCCACTGCTGTTTGTTGCCTCAGTAATATCATGTTACATTTAGTCACTATTGACTGCTGTCTTGAGCTGTGATTGTATAATGCTAGGGAGCATCAATTATTCATATAGGCTGGGAAAGGTTGACTTCATGATTAACTGAGATAAGAACAGATCAGGTAATCATCTCTTCAGCCAGGTTGGTCTGACAATCAGCTCAGTCCTATTCAGGTTTACAGTATGTTGAATACGATCTTGTCAATTTGACGACCCTCCTATTTCATTATCAACTGTGTTTGACAAACAGAATTGTTTAAGTACTGAATCATACCATTGCTACTGAAACATCAATGTCAAAACATAACAATATTGTAGGATATGGCAAATCATCTGACTAACAACCCTTCGTTTTGTTTAAATCCTTTGTTTGTGGTTTGAATCCCAGATTTGTCTTCTTCTGATCCTTGGTTTGTTAGGGAAATACATTCCATGCCCATGGATCTCTTGGACTGTCTTCACACATAAGCTGACAAGTCATTATTATAATTTACAATAACTAGTCCTCATAGCAGAATAAAAAATACTCCTTCAGATGGGTGATTAAATGTTGGGGATACAGTGTTAATGTTTAGAAAATGTGAATCAAACTGCCATAACTTGATTATTGTGTTTAGTGAAAGCATTTTTCTGTCGATTAAATGTTACTAACGTTAGTAAATTAGAGACCAGTGTGTGGGCTCTGCATACAATCAAACTGAAAAACGTAAAGATGATTTCAAGTCATAGGTTTGTACTAGAAGACAAAGACTGTTAGGATTATTCATGGATAGTTTGAAAACAATCTTGTTGCATTCACGGCAGGAAAGTTGACAGTATGTAATGTTGTTCCCAGGTGATGAACGAGGATGGCCACACCTCCAGCATCCGAGACAAGATCCTCACCATCACAGTGAAGCGGGGCTGGAAGCCAGGAACCAGAATCACCTTCCCACAGGAGGGAGACCAGGGGCCCAACAATGTGCCAGGTGGGTCAACAACACCAGTTCAGTTTCATCCAGGATAGAAATTACAACACTTTGACCAGAGCGATTGTTCCCATTCGAAATGTGAAACGATGGATGATTCCATGTTTAGTAACTTAGGGAAGAACCCATGAAAATTAAGAGGAAGAAACGGTTCCCACCATGCCACGGTTCTTGGAAGAACCAACTCAGAGAGCATATAGTCAAATCCTGTTTATTCGGACGATTTGGTTAACTTGGAAATCGTCCAGATAGTGAAACTTCTGATTAACTGGATCAAACAAGCAAAATGTGAAAATCAAGTGAAAGCAAATAGTGAAAATTTATTCATATATGTATATGAAAAAATTAACAGTCAGTAGTAATAAAAGTGAATCATCATAACATATAAGTGTACTGATACATTACCAATGCCGAAAGCTGCAGTTTTTGCCCTGAAAACAGTTGACATCGTACTGAAGTTATAGTGTCTGCAGAAAGTAAACTTCCAGCCAGGATTGCACTTAAAGATTGACATAGATCATGTGGGGGAAGGCTATGTGAACCATAATACTACTTATAACATGTGTTCTTATTACGGATGAGATGTTCTCACACCTGACAAATCCTAATTAACAACTGAAGTGACACATGTTCCTGTTGTTTTGATGGGTAATAATTCACAGTACTAACGTTACACATGCACTTCTGCACAGATTGTTCCATCTGGATAACAGGATCGTTTTTCATTGAAAATCTATGGGAATGTTTTAAAAATTCTCTGTCCAGGTCCGGAAGTGGGAAACAATTACTGAATGTAAATTACATTTCATGTAAAAATCGTGCAGAAGGCAGGGTTTCCAGATTTTGCAGGTAAATGGGTTTCAACTGTACTGGTCATAATGTGTGGCCTGGGTGATATGGTGTCCTGATTCAAAAAGAGTCTGGCACCTGCTCCAGTCTAAGTAAACTTGGTCTCAGTGTATTTCCTTACACTCCACCACTGAGTCTAACAAAACCTAGTAGAAGGTGGCGTCAGGTAACCTTTGAGCTACTTATAACCGTCCAATCAAACGCGAGATGGTTAAATAGATTTAACCAATCAAACAACGGCTACTATTTAGGGATCGGAGGGACTTTCAAAATATTCAGGTTACCGACACAGATCTCTCCACAAACAAATCTGTATATAACACAGTTATTTGACCAGCTGTATATATGCTTTGGGGGTTCTGTTGACATGGTTACCATTAGCCAATATTTCCGCAAGATGACATCCTTGAATATTGCCCAAAAAGCACTATTTTCAGGGACTGTTTACTCACTATTGTCATGGTTGTAACGAGCGCCGTGCATCACCCGGAAGGGATCGTACACTAAATAGCATTCAGAATCGTTCGGGTACGAACTTTTTCGAGATAAAAAGTTCAAAAGGCATGTGTGAATGTCCACTTTCGCGATTTGGTAAGCTGTGTTCTGATTGGTCAATCTCAAAGGTTACCTGACGCAACCTCTCATAAGGTTTCGTTAGACTCAGTGGTGAAGTGTAACGAAAAGCAGTGAGGATAAGTTTACTTAGACTGGCACCTGCTCATGCTGTTAACCACTTGTTTGCATGATCCAGACTTCATTATACACATGAACTTGTCATATCATTGGAATATTGTGGCATATGGCATTCAACTTCCAAAAGCATCCATGATTTAACTGTAACTTCCTACTTATTTCAGCTGATATAGTTTTCATTGTGAAAGACAAGCCCCATCCTCGTTTCCGTCGTGAAGGCATCAACCTGATCCACACAGCAAAAGTGCCTCTGGGTAAAGCCCTGACTGGCTGCTCTGTAGAGATTCACACCCTGGATGAGAGAATCCTCCACATTCCCATCAATGACATCGTCAAGTAAGTACTCTGGCCAATTTTCAAGTTTTCGGTTGTTCTGGAGAATCAGGTCCTTCATCTCAAAATGATTTTAGCTCAGCTCTAACCTAGACAATGGTTGTGGTGCCATGATCACTTGACACTGAAATGACACTGTCTGTGCTCAACAGTTTTGAGACAACTTGCAATATATTGGCTCTCAGTATCATTTTGAGTTAATTTTATTGTATTATTTGTCGTGTCGTTAGCTGAAGATACTGGACTGAACAGGGTATTCTAGACATGGACTCTGGACTAGTGATTTAAGAGTTAGACTGCAACCTAGATCAACCGAAATCAAGTATTTCTGGGTATTATCTTAAATAATTACTTTCATACAATATGCAGGGTTATATCGTCATTATACCGTGTGAAGTCTGTATATAAATAGACATTCCTAACTGAAGTGGTCTAGCAGGGATTAAACTGGGTGTTTTGTATGTCTATTTCAGACCAGGTTACAAGAAAGTAGTCCCTGGCGAGGGCATGCCCATCTCAACAAACCCATCAGAGCGTGGTGATCTCATCATTGACTTTGACATCGTGTTTCCCCAGTCTCTCACACCAGACAAGAAGGATTTGGTCAAGGCTGCACTCATACACTAAATAATAATGTCACTGTCCTGGGTGGGAGAGTTTGTTCATGAATTGGGGGTTACTCATGTCAAATATGGAGTCTCATACATGTGGTTTGGGCTAAGCTATGAAAACAATACCATTTCTTCTCTAAGATATGCTGTGTCACAGTGAAAGGAGCAGCAGGTTTTGAACAACTTTCTGAAACATTCTCAGTTTACATGTCCCTGTTTGATATATGTAGATTTTTTTTACTGTATATATTCTGACATTTGTAAATAAAAGATTCCAAACACTCATCCATGTTTAATGTTGTCAATTTAGCTGAGTTTCATGACACCGTTTATGCTATTCATATGTGCCCAGTGATGCTGGATATGCCTCTTACACTGCACACATGTGCCCCCTTGATGTTATATATCCTATGCACTACACAGGTGCCCCACATATGCTATATACTCTTTATACTACATTGTGCCCCACAGATGCCATACACCCCTTACACTACACTGGTACCCCACAGATGTTATATCCCCTTACACAACTCTCCAGGTGCCCCACTGATGCTATATACCCTTTATACTACACTGGTGCCCCACAGATGATACTCTTTGCACTACACTGTGTCCCACAGATGCCATATACCCCTTACATTACACTGGTACACCACAGATCCTATATGCCCTTTTTATTACGTGCCTATGGAAGATACTGCAGTGTAATATCCTTATGGAAATATTAATATAGTGTAATACCGCTAGGCGTGTGACGTCATAATGATTCACAGTTAAGACAACACACTGCTAACAACCGTTGTCCCAATGGTATTAGAACTTGCTTGACTTGCGGAAAGCTAAGAGTAATCACACTAAGAGCTGGGAGCCACAGTTTCTATCAATTTATGTTGGCGAGTAATAACAGAATACTAATCTTGCTTCCGTGAAATACCATTTTCATGAAACTGGTGAAAGATCTAGTATCAAACTCATATTTTCTCGTTTGATACCAAATCATTAAATCGTTTAATAAAAATGCTATATAACTCTTTGCACTACACTGGTGCCTCACAGATGCTATATACCTCTTACCCTACACTTGTGCCCCACAGATGCTATATCACCCTTACACTACAATTGGTGTCCCTTTGATGCTATACACCATTTACACTTCACAGGTGCAACAGATAATACATAATTTTTTTTCTGCATACATGGACGCCAATGGAATAATGCTAATAATATTTGGCCACATGGCGGCGAATTCTGCGCTGCAAGGACATGCTGTAAGTACATACATGATGGACATTATTACCCCGGATAACCCAAGCTACAGTCATATGACATCCCATCAGATTTGGTGCGGAGCAGGACAGAAGTCCTCGAAACTCTCAGGAGTCAAGCTGCCAAACATGGTCACACATCCAAGGACTCTCTGTCACCAATGTTGCTTTCCTTTACTTGATTTATGACCTGTGCTCTATGCACAAGTCCATACACCAGCACACACGCCATACACGTATGTCTTGGGCTGTACACAGCAACAGTCGAGCAATGTAGCGGTACCAATTATGGGTATCACATGTAGTAACAATGAGAATCTCTTTTGTGCAGCAGATCCAGCAAGTTTTTGGTGCCAGGATTGAGCCCATCTGTGACCACATGTAACAGAATCTTGGTGTCAACCTTGTGAGAAGACTCTTTCAGTGTTGTCACAACCCCTAATGTTCAATGTACACTGCACTTAAAAGAACCCACGAATCTGTTGGAAAATGACTAGATAGTGGCCACATGAATATGTGCACACACCTAGATCAGGTACAGCAACATGCAGTAAAACTTGGGCATAGTACTGTGACTACGTATCCTAGCCCATCCAATTGTGAATGAGTACCTTGTTGAGATGGGAAAGCCACGTACGAGGGTTGGCTGAAAAGTTCTCAGTCTGAGTGGTTTTTCCCCATCAGGTAGAGACAGGTGTTTGCCACCAATGAGGACAATCATTTAGTGAATCATAGGCACAAGAACTACAAACGTACTAATAGTTTTATCTCAACTACAGCTCTTTTGGTAAACCTACCCTCTGAAATCATCAGAAATGGACAAAACTGAATACAGGGCAGTCATCAAGTACTTGCAAAAGAAAGGGATGTCCCCAACACAGATACATGCTGACATGGTCTCCACTCTAGGGGATGATGCTCCTTCATTTTCCACAGTAAAGAAGTGCACTGCAGAATTTAAGCGTGGCAGACAAAGCCTTGATGATGACCCATGCTCAGGAAGGCCTTCAACAGCAACCACTCCAGAAAACATCACGCGAGTGCTCGATATGTTGATGGATGATCGACGATTGACTACTCGACATATTGCTAGTGTAGTGGGCATCTCTCATGAGAGGGTTGAGCATATTATCACCAACGAATTAGGAATGACTAAAGTTTCTGCAAGATGGGTGCCAAAGCTCTTGACAGCAGAACAGAAACGTGTCAGGTTCCAGACGTCCCTTGACAATTTGCATCGTTTTGAAGCAGATCCTGATGATTTTGTGGCACGATTTGTAACCATGGATGAGACCTGGATACATCACTTTCAACCAGAAACAAAACTACAGTCAAAACAGTGGAAGCATCCTGATTCACCAGCTCCGAAGAAAGCCAAGTCTGTTCCTTCAGCTGGAAAGGTGATGGCATCAGTCTTTTGGAATTCCAGGGGTATTCTGCTCATTGATTATCTTGAAAAAGGTCAAACTATCAACGGCAGATACTATGCTGATCTACTGAACCAGTTGCGAGAAGCAATCAAAGCCAAACGACGAGGGATGATCGCTAAAGGTGTCCTCTTCCACCAAGACAATGCGCCTGTTCACAAATCGGTTGTGACCATGTCAACTATCCGCGATTGTGGCTTTGAACTCATTGACCATCCTCCTTATTCACCTGATTTGGCTCCTTCTGACTTCCACCTGTTCCCAAAAATGAAAAAGGAACTCGCCGGTCGCCATTTTGCAAGTAATGATGACGTCATTTCCGCTGTGACTGATTTTTTTAGGGTAGCTGAAGATGATTTCTTCCTGACCGGGATTCGGAAGGGGAAGGGGACTATGTAGAAAAATAAATTACAAACCTGGACTTTGTAACTTTTTTTCACAGTGAGGCTTAGAACTTTTCAGCCAACCCTCGTAACTCCCCAGGGAGCTGAGACTGGTAATATGTTGTGCTGCTGAGATTGTCATCCAATGATCGATGGAAAAACAAAGAAGCGCTTTGAGAATACATGAAGGATGGACTATAACATTATATAAATACCAACACAGTATGATATCTTGTATCAACTTTTTGTATTCTTCATCACTAGAGAATTAAATGTAAAGACTGATTTACGAGAAATGATTCACTCACTCTGACAATTATCACATCATCCATCAGATTACATCATCAATAACAAACACAAGCACTGGTAAATAAGCTCTGTGTTCATGTGGAGGGTGTTTATTAAAATTATTTACAAATATGATTCATACAAACAGATTGTAAACACACAAAAAACAACATGATCTGCCATCTCCAAAATGAGAACTGGACACTTCTGAATGATGGTTTTGTAACTAGTTTCCAACGAATAGACACGTAAAACTGGCTCTGAAACAAGAATTATTATATTTTTAGAATTAATATCAGTGCAGCAGACAAACATAAAAAAATTTAATATATTTGCGCTTTCTGGTCCTGACACTTCTGATATTTGTGAAGACAGTTTCTGTGTGAAAACCACATCCATGAAACAGTCTGTGAAGCACATATCTCTATAATTTCATACACAATGCCATGAGCAGTGTTAGACAACAGATGTTCAGCTTAACTTTCACTTTAAGTAAGAACCATGTCCTCTATATTTTATCTTAACCCAACTGAAACGTGTGCTGTGTAGCATGTCCTGACATATCTGTCTCAGTATTTTGGTGTCTGAGATAAATCTTAGATATTTCTCACAACTCATGCTTCATTAAAAAGATAACAATACTCCTTGATTGAAAAAGCAATTCACAATTTTGAAGCGCAAACAGACAACCCATGCAATGTCCATAATTAGCTATCATTTAAGTCTGATAAGGTAATTATAGCATCTGTTACACAGTACTGTTATGTTCAGTCCTTTCCTTCTCACCTTTGTCAGATTTTGAACCCAAGGCTTCTCATACATTCTTTGTGTTTTTCAATCAGATCCCCACACTGATCTTCCCCTTTCTCAATTATGCTGCAAGTAATAAAGATAGTACTTGACACTGAATTCAACCTCGACTGGAAAACAAACAGGACATGAGATATGGAGATTGTAATTTGTAACAGTACAATGTTATAAAACTTCATTCACAATAAACATAGACTGATAGAGACTCAACTCAGCATTCTATGTTATTGTCAGAAGCAGGTATATACAGTGTATGCATAAACAAGAGGAAGCATAATCATTCTAGCATCTAGCAAAATCTCATGTAAATCAAACTGGAATTGATAATATTATGACTAACGTTATAATCTACATGAAATAGTCAGCCTTAGTCTTAAAGAATGAAGATCCTTGCTGGTTTTATGTTCACATTCCCGAGATAGATATCCTGTTTCTAGACATGAAATCTATCACAGGAACGTGTGCAAACTCTCTCCCCTCCCTGCTAGAATATGTTTCAATTTAGTCCAATGACAAAACAAGGGAGACAAAACAAGAATGACTCAAAATAATTAGGTAAAGTCATGCACTGGGGATAAATGTTCAGTTGAACGTGAATATTAATTTTACCGGTACTCCACTGGGAAGGGCATATCATTCTTGTATTGTCATACACCGGTAAATGTAAAACGACAGAATATGTCTCATTCCTACCATTGATCGCGAACTTTCTTGGTCTCTGGACAAGCACAGCAAGGCTTCAGTTTCTTTTCTCCACCTTTTTCGTCTGGCATTGTTGAGGTATATTTGTTACGTTACCAAACACTCAACTTCGTCCTTGCAACTCACGTTTCGTAAGACGAAATAACAAACGTTGTTTAGAGTTATGTCCCTTGGAAATATAGTTTAATCGGATAAAAACCGTAATGTCCATAGTTTTGTTAAAAGATGAACAGTGTACTTTTCTTCATTACCAGCATAATTAAAATATGCATTTAAAGTAATATTGGACAGCATCATTCTTCAGCCGTCGAGATTGTCAGCTGACAGAGGCCAAGAAGCGAATGCGGTGAATATGTTTACTGGGCTCCTGTCTACTAGTATGTTGACGTTGTGTACCAGCAGTAGAGCCGGTTTAGCGCAAAAGTGAGTTGCCCGGAATTTAGCATCCTCCGGAAGCACGTACAGTGACTTGAACTGCAGAGAAGGTATTTGTCTTCTTCTGTATCTGTCATAACTTGTAGGTGTATCCGAATTAGAATTATTTATATCATGCAATGAACTGTGTACGTTTATATTTTTATCTTTCACTCTAAAATAGACGTATTGTTGAGTAGTTTTTTTTGCAAACTGAAAAGCAACAGAACTAGCCTAGAGTAGTTGAATATGTTCTGCAAACCAATCAATGAACGTATTTCAGTGTTGGAATATTACACCGGGAAAGGTAGAAATATTCTATGTAAGAAGAGGGGGATATGGGTGGAACTCCATCCGAAACTGTCACCAAGGTAAATACTCTCATTGTTTCTAGTCTTATATAGTTGTAAGACCCAGTCAGTGACATACTTTGATGGCAGATTTTAGCATTACAAGCCAGTGCATCTTCATAAATATACATTATATTCAATCATCAGAATGATTGTTTTAAGATATAATGGACAAATATGTGTGTGAATGCAGTTAGAAGTCATTTGTGTACATCTATGCTTGTAAGTTAAATTTTGATTCTTTGTTTCCTTTCAGAGAACTGTCCACAACATTAAGATGGCAGAGAGTGAGAAGGAGCAAGGTGCTGAGGTATGTTTATTGTTAAAGGGGCACTGATGCGGAGCGAATAATGTTTCTCGCCAATGGTCGAATTACGAAACCAAACCGCAAATTGGTCAGCGCCCGCTCCTTCGACCGTGACGGACAAAGGAACTGGGCTTCTGTCCATATTAGCAGAATTTCTTCACCTAAACAGTCAGGAGGCCGGATGCCCATCATATGCCATTTGTTTAAAAATATCCATGGTATCCCTTGTCTGATCGTAACCAAATATCCCAGCAGTGTAGTTCTTTTCGGATGCTTGGATGGTACTGATCCAATTTGATCCTATTTCTGTGTTTTTAACCTCGATATTTAATCATGTTACATGAAAATATTATGTCTACAGGCACGTAGCAAGCCATTTGTTTCAGTACGGAAGATTGCAAAGATTTATATATATAGGTAGTTTTGAGTGTTGGTTCAGCTGTGATAGCAAATATCATACGTAAATTTTGGTAGCTATGGTAGCTACAATGGTTTATTATTTATGATAATAAAAACACACAGTTGATTTATTTGAATTCGTAAACAAAAAACGATGACTTTGCCTTTGGTAGAGAAATCTGAAAATTTTCTTACGTAAAAAACCCCTTATTTCACCTATTTACCCAAGTACACAGCAAATGCCTGTGTGTATTCCTTATGTAACAAAATTCCGTTGGTATCCTCAAAACAGTTTCGGCCCATAAGTGTTTTCAGGCTGCATGCGACACAGAGATTACATCTTCCTTGCTGTAACTCGCGTTTGATGGTGTAAACCTACACGTGTTATTTGTCATCATTCTCTGGAAGGTCAGTTAATGAATTTATAACAGGTATAATTAGTAGTAACACGACTTCGGTTACTCAACAAAGGTTCCCATTTGGCATTTCTCCTGTCTGGAGTAAATACTCAACATTATAAATTAAGGTCTGTAATGGCAAATGTTATGTTATGTAATATGTGCATGTAAGTGATGCAAGAGGGTTTATCAGCTGAGTTACAAAAACAAACCGATCAAAGGATTAACCTATAACACACTGATTGATTAATTACTCTTATCTTCTAGCGGATTTGTCAAAAGGCAGTGTGTGTAGATGACTACACCCTGTCGTAAAGAGTGAGTGCAAAAACAACATCCTCCCTTCAAAGAATTAACCACCCTTGTGTTGATTGATTGATTGATTGCTCATTATTGGTTAACTAAGTTACTTAGAATAGTGGACATCATACAATTAGTTTGCCAGGTGTGCTATCTTGGCAGACAAATGAGAGGTTTATCTGGTTTTCACCAACGAAAGACGTGAAACGATGTGTTACTTTTTCGCAAACTAGACAGTTGTAAGACACGCGACATAGAGCAGGATTATTTACCAGCTGCAGATGAATGGAATACGATTTCTTTTACGTGGATATTGATGGATACATTCCTGAACAAGGTAGTAGCCTGACATTGTTGCTATAAAATTAGTCTGTTTTACATTCATTATTTGCATTTTGTTTTAATTTATTTGTTGTAGCATTCAGCAGAATCTGTATGACAGAAAACACACACTAGATCGCGTATGTGTGTGAAATAGGATCCACATTGGCAATCTACACAATGTATAAATGTTGCTGTTATGTTAGAAATTTACTATGAGCATAATGAGTATAAGCAGATCGTGTGTTCTTTTATTAATTTTCAGAATCATACAAATATGACAATAAACTAATTAGGGTTATGAGACAAAATATAGAGACGTACATCGGCTTCGTTATTTTTCCGTCCTAATAGTTTTTTACCATTTCTACCACTGGCAGATGATTAACCTTCAAAGTGTTTCATTTGTTTTCATCATACATTTGTTATGAAGTAAAATGACTTCACCTAAGTTGATCTGTGTATAATTAAACTATCAATTGCGCTTACGGACTGCGTAGCAGAGGTCACGAACCAGTCACGAATTCTGGGATATCATCCGGGTACTCACGGGAGAAAAACAATAACAAAAGTTTACACCAGTCCACGGAAATGGCACCGCATCAGTGCCCCTTTAAGCTTTATCAGAGATAAGTGATCCCATTGTCACTGAAGTCATTACAATTTGGAGGTTCCCTGTGACACTGTGTTATACACAGGAATGTTTGCTCATGACTGGACATGGATATCATCATAATTCATATATTTTAGGCTCTGTGTTGCATTTGTTTTGTAATAGCATATGTCTGTCTTCATTTTATAACTAGCCAAAGAAAAAACAATTGACAGCTGACATTGATTGTATTGTGATGCCATTTTTGCATGGTCACGAGTCATGCCCCAGATGCCGCATTTGATGAAGTGATGAATTTATTAGTACAGTGGAAGCTGTCTAATTCAGACTCAAGTGGGACTGACTTTTGTGTCTGAATTATGAGGAGTCCAAATTGGACTGGTGAGAGTTAAGAGATAGCTCCCTTGAGCCAGGAGATACGGCATGCACAGTACTTTTATGAAAGACACAACTAAATGAATAAATGAACAAGTAAACGTACTGTATAGATTAATTTATTTATTCAATGGTTTGATTGACAGCATGGCCATGATTTACTTGCAGAAATAGTCCCTCAGGTCGGCTTGTTTGTGTTGTGCAAACGGCCGATTCAGTACAGTGGGGAATCGTCTTTTTATAACAAAAGCGCATACCATCAAAATGACACTGAGTGTCATGTCAGCCTGCTAAACTGCTTTGTTCATTCCTTTTGTTAATTGGTTATCATCACACTTGATAATCCATTTGAAGTCTGTAATCAGCTAACAACAAAGCACTTCCCCTTCAGGCATTCCAGCTAGTCCGAGTTAATTAGCGATGTTTTCATAATAAATTACCTTGAAGGGGAGAGATTTTCAGTCCGAAATCCGAGTTACATGAAGTCTGAATTCGTTAACTTCTGCCAGGACCAACAATTTGGTCCGAATTATAGAGAAAACCAAGTTACTTAGGATCCGAGTAAGACAGCTTCCACTGTATTATGTTTCACTGGACACCTGGACAGTAGGCTACCCTAGTTACTCAAAGAGTACATGTTTCGTCCGTGACAGTTTGTGTGAAAGAGAAGTCTGTATGGAGATGATTGGTACTCCTATAATATCAACTTGATGAAGAGCCTGTGATACAGAAATATGAAGACGTGTGAATAATTTGTGCATGTATGTATGATGTTTACAGTTCGAGGAGGAGGATGTGGAGGAAGACACACCACTTGAAAAGAGGAAGAAAATATTTTCGAAAGAATGTGAGTTGATCATCAAGCAACAATGTAATGGGACTAAGACTACAAAATGATTGAACTGAATAATGTAACTTAAACTGTATTTGGTGACAGTGTGTTGTATGATATTAGGCTGTGATGATTCAAGGGCAGTGATTATGGATTTCATTGTTCCAGTGCGCTGTATGATGTATGGGTTTGGAGATGATCAAAATCCTTACACCGAGTCAGTTGATCTCCTGGAAGATCTTGTCATCGAGTACATTACAGAGATGGTGAGACTTGCATTCTGTTAGCTGTTTTCTCCAGGATGTCTGAGTCACAGATTCTTCAGTGGTGGAAATAACTTAAAAATTGCTAGTGTACTCTGGTACAATGGCACATGTAAAATCACTTGCCCTGATAATTTTTTCACTACACCAATCAAAGTTCCTGTTTATAAATAAACAATATAATTGACATTGGAAACTCAACTGGACACAGGAACGGCATGATATGTAAATTGGCTTGGAATGGGATGTCGGTTCAATGGGTTACTTGTACCTCATTTCAGTCCTGATTCTCCCATATCACTTTTGTCTGAATATTCCCAATTATGCACTCAAACAGAACTTGCGAAAGCTGTAACAAAAACAATCGCTAGAATATTACGAAGGAAGGGTTTTATGGTGATGTATCAGTGACATTTACATGTGTAATTGTACAATTGGAGCAGCACAGAGCTATGTTTCAGCTTTTCTCCCAATGACGTTTCAGACAAAGAAGGCAATGGAGACTGGACGGCCTGGGAGGATACAGGTGGAGGACATCATATTCCTCATCAGGAAGGACCCCAAGAAATACTCAAGGGTCAAGGAACTGCTCCTTATGAGTGAGGAACTGAGGAAGGCCAGGAAAGCTTTTGACGAGATCAAATATGCTGCTACAAAATGATGGGTCGTCAAGTGTTGTATATAGCTCATGAATCTATTTCCATTTCTGCATGGAGTGTGTGTTGATCGACACACAGGCAAACTGTAGCGCAAATGGGGTGGTGCAGCATAGTGAATATAGCAAGTCTTCTTATATGCGAGCGAAGCGAGCAAAGGTTGGCAACATACTACCTTCGCTTCAGATCGAAAAATATTTTTCATATCAAGATAACTCACTTACTTGTGCTCTCAGATTTCCTACCCCATGTTTAATAATTACTGAAATATGTTTTATTCAACATTTTAAGCGCCACTCGTGGTATTTAGGTAGTTCTTCGCCTCAATTACCCCTGTCAGCTTCCGGTTGGAGTGACGGAACCAGAATAAGCAGAATTAAAAAGAAATAACCTATTGCTTAATTTTATCATGAACCTGTTGGAGTTTATTTGTCTTATCTGTCGTTGCTATTGTTAGAATTTTCGTAACATTTATTCCACATGGGCAAATGAAGCAGGGGAGGTAACTGTAAGCATTCCATATGGAATAATACCCTACTGTTCCTTCCCTTCTTTGAACTGGAAGCTGGCGCTTAAAATGTTGCATAAAAAATATTTCACTTGAGTACTTGTTCAACATGAGGTTGAAAATGTGAGAGCACAACCCACCGAAGTAATGGGTGTATACCTTTGATGATGGCAATATTTTATTTTGACATGAAAAATATTTTTCGAACCGAAACGAGGGAAGTACGTTGCCACCCTTTGCTCGCTGCGCTCTCATGTAAGAAGACTGGTCATTTTCTCTACGCTATGCAACCCATTTGCGCTACAGTTTACCTGTGACCTACATTATCATTCGGGATATAATTATCTTCATTTTCACTGACATTTACTCCTATCAATGTATTAAAACATTTGCCATTGCAGTGTTTTTAGTTCTTACTCATTTAACTGCTGTTACATTGAATTGTGAAGGTGAGCAAGTTAGAAGTTTACATCTCCAATATTACAGTGAGTGAGTGAGTGAATAAGTTCAGTTTTAGCAATGTTCCAGCAATACTGCAGTAAGGGAACCAGAAAAAGGCCTCGCTTGTTTTGCCCATGTGAGGAATCAAACCTGGCTCTTCGGCGTAATGAGCAAACACTGTAACCATTATCCCAATGCCCCTCCAAGTTCACAGTTGCATCACACATTTCTTTTCTAATGTATCATGCTTTCACAAACAAACTAAACAAACACTTTGTCACAGTATTTAACAAGTATTCAATGTTGAGTGCAATATTCCAGCTATATTATAAATACTGCCCAATTATTACATGATATGTAGTCAATAAAGGTTAAGCTTTGAACTTGTATATGCGTGTGCATGGTTTTGTGGGTATTATGAGTGAGTCTACTATAAATTATAAATCCCCTTTAACAATATTTGAGCAATATCATGGTAGCGGGGATACTAGATATGGGCTTCACACATTGTACCCATACGGGGAATGGAACGAATCTAGATCTTGGGCATGATGAGCGAATGCTTTAGCAGTAGGCTACGCCAAAGGACCCAAGAAACATTCGCTTTGTCATTGGGTGATGACTACACACAAATATTTTTGCACTCTCAGCTTTTCTACCCCAGAAATCCCCACAGGTATCTTGATAATAATGGGTGGTGGGGTGACTTTGTGGTTAAAGTGTTAACGCATCACCGAAGATCCAGAAACATTCCTACCATGGGTTCGATGTGTGAAACGTATTTCTGGTGTCTCTTGCTGTGATATTGCTGGAATATTGCTGACAGACGCGTAAAACTAAACTCACTCACACTCTTTGTATTAAATCACACATATCTTGTGTCAAAATACTTTATTTGACTTAAGTCAAGACATCATGCATGTAGCCATCAATGTTATTTAAAAACATTGTCTGCATAATATAATACAATATGCACTATCATGACTATTATCATCACGACATATTTACAAACAGTTACCATGGCTAATCTTTGGTTCACACATCAAACAATCAAGTCAATATAGAATCATGTGTGAAGAATCAAATAAAATATATCAGATGAAATAAATGTATGAACGAAATCATTATAATGTGGTGGACAATCCTTCATGTTGGAACATGTCCAAGAACTTACATACCGGTATATACAACTTCAGATGAAAGCATGACAAAAATGACCGACCTAACCAATCATAAGTCATAACTTCCATGTAAAGATAGTGAATGCATGCTGCACAACCCTGAATTTTCCAGCAATCAACAAAGAATCAAGTCTGGATTGGACAAACCAGTGGTTGATAGCATGAGCAATTATCAGGTCAAAATGATGACACCTGTTCAGCCATGAGACACTGGGTTGAATCTGTGACATCAGTCCTCTTGCTATACGGATCATATGAACATCAGCACTGACATGACAGGAGAGTTGATTACCTCCTTTACACACCGGCTTGACAAACACTGTTGTAATGTTATCTTGAGCATTTCATTAACACAACAAAGAAGTCATGCCTTGTCAATTAATTTTATACCTAGCACAAGTGTTTCCCAATAATACAGTAATGTCCCCAGCAAATACAGGTGAATGAAATATTTATAACATATTTACTACTTTATACATTTTTAGGTCACATACAAGATGCCTAAAATGACTGGTGTCTGCATAATCAGCAAATGTAGGCACATACCTGAAGACATTGGTTTCAATGTTTTATGAAATAGTTGTCGAAGCGTCATGATGGCCTTAAAAATATAAAATGTTTTTCATCAAGGTATGTTTTTTTACTTCCTTCAATCTATTTTCTGCCATGTGCTTCTGAGATCTTGTTAACACATTCTTTACATAATAGAATTGTGACCTTTTTTTTATCAAGGCTACAGAAGCTTGATGAAGAATAAATAATACATATTTGTTTACCTTTTAACCATTTCCCAAATTAATCTGATTACAATATCTTTCCCACATATAACTAAATCTTTATAGCATCTTGATTTGCTCACCACACACATTGCTCCCATATAGGTGAGAAGTGAAGAGTTAGAATTACTTCACTTGTTGCATCTGTTATGAATCTCGTAGAAATCTTTCATTCCCAGGAGCACCTTGTCTTCACTGTAATAACATATCTCTGACATCTCCCATGACAACTCATCACCAACGCAACCACATCTCCATGACAGCCTATCAGGTTGACAAACCTGTCAACCTTACAACGTCTCCATGATAACTACGTAAGATTCAAAGCACCTGTTCTACATCCAGACACAGACACAATATGTCCTTGTTATTGATACAAACCACTAAATATAATTCCAAACCCCTCAAAGCTGAAATAAGCATGTCTGTGAAGAATATCTATTTTGCTACACTTCACTGTAGCGGTCGATATAATTGCTGGCTGGGAGGCCCAGAGCTAGTTGCCATTGTATTAGGCTGGCAGTTTCAAATATTTGCAGGTCACTGTGGCACTTCAGCAAAATTATCTGTCATCTTTTTTTTTTCAACTGGAAACTTTCCTATATCTTTTTTGTTTAACGTTGGGTAATCACCCATGATCCAGCACTTTGAACAAAGGAATGGAAAATTCTGCACCATAGTTATCGCTAACTGTAGAAACAGTGTGAAATTGTTTTTATTGGTTTGACTGAAACAAAATGGGCCTGAAGATTTTAAAGTCTGCAGTAGGCCATGATGGCCAACTGGCAAATTAAAGTGTTGCAAACACTGCTTGACTGGCTCACCATTACACCAACTGCACTGTAGGATAGCATCAGTCTTTTATCTGATGCATTTAACATCAACGTGTTGTCATACCTCCAAGGTTGCACTTCTGGTCCATAATCTTTCCACAGATAGGATACTGTACTTGTAATACTCCCCAGGACAGCATTAGCTGAGTTAATTAAACTGTACTAAGATACACAATTAAAGTAAACAGCTAAACAAGCTCTGAACGGTGAAGAAACTGAATGGCTGAAGACTATCCACCATTACAAGTTTAAAGTCTTCCAAGAACAATAAACTAACACTTGTGGAGTGAGTCAGTGACTTGTGTTTTACACTGCAGCTAGAGATAAATGACAGTCTGTGGATATTCAACAGGCAAACCTGTGTTTCATAACAGGTCAGCTGCTGGTGGCTTTGACGACATATACTCATCATGAAAAAATACCCAAAACTTGTGGCAAATCTGAAATGCCTTGTGTTTTACACTGACAACTAGACAAAACTAGAGATCACATCAAAGACAGGTGTCCGTGATGCACCTGTCGGAAAGCTGATAACATGGATTATTTGACTTTCTTCTGCTGCCGACTACGGTAGATGTCATTCACAGGGGCTGCCATTTCGGTAGGCTGCTCTTCATCGCTCTCTTCGTCATTCAACTTTCGCTTGCGCATCCCAGTAGCAATGTCAATGGAGAACTGTGTGCCCGGATCAATCTTGACATGGCCATCAACACCATTATGTACACCAACAGGACCTGCAGACACACAAGATCAGGCTAGATTAAGATGTAGTAAGATTAGGCTACATAAAGATGTATTCAAGACCTGTGTACAGATAAGATTAGGCTGCATTAAGATGTATTCAAGACCTGTGTACAGGTAAGATTAGGCTAAATAGAGATGTATTCAAGACCTGTGTACAGGTAAGATTAGGCTACATAGAGATATATTCAAGATCTGTGTACAGGTAAGATTAGGCTACATAGAGATATATTCAAGATCTGTGTACAGGTAAGATTAGGCTACATAAAGATGTATTCAAGACCTGTGTACAGGTAAGATTAGGCTACATAATGATGTATTCAAGACCTGTGTACAGGTAAGATTAGGCTAAATAGAGATGTATTCAAGACCTGTGTACAGGTAAGATTAGGCTACATAGAGATATATTCAAGACCTGTGTACAGGTAAGATTAGGCTACATAAAGATGTATTGAAGACCTGTGTACAGGTAAGATTAGGATACATAGAGATATATTCAAGACCTGTGTACAGGTAAGATCAGGTTGCATAGAGATGTATTCAAGACCTGTGTACAGGTAAGATTAGGCTACATAAAGATGTATTCAAGACCTGTGTACAGGTAAGATTAGGCTACATAGAGATATATTCAAGACCTGTGTACAGGTAAGATTAGGCTACATAAAGATGTATTCAAGACCTGTGTACAGGTGAGATTAGGCTGCATCAAGATGTATTCAAGACCTGTGTACAGGTAAGATTAGGCTGCATTAAGATGTATTAAAGACCTGTGTACAGGTAAGATTAGGCTGCATTAAGATGTATTCAAGACCTGTGTATGGGTAAAATTAGGCGACAATAGGATGTATTTGAGAGCTGTGCACAGGTAAGATTACACTGCATGAAGACATGCTCATGAGGCCGGGAAACAAGTCTTACAGACAAAAAAAAATCAGATAAAGCAGACTCACGAAGAAGATCATGTTCTCTAAATGTGAATAAACTCAACAGGATCATTTGTAAGGACTCACCTTCGGGCAGCTTCAATTTTTTCATATGTTCCATAAATTTATCAATGATGACAAATGGACCCTGAAATGCAGGAATGCTATCATGAAGCTCCAGACCAGTATCACAAAACACATCAAGTTGGAGAACATAATTTTGCTTGATACCAAGAAGACTGTAGTGTAATGGATAGAGTGTTTGCACAGATGGTGATTAAATGCATGGCTGTCATACCAACATAACATACTTATTAGTTCTCAATTTGAGATGAGGAACCAGCCAGTACAAGTCTTAATAAAGTCTATGTTATGTCCTGTTCTGTTCTGACATAGAATGTAACTCTGCTTGGAGTTCAGCATGAAGGGGATATAATGGCTGGAGTAGCATTATACAACTTAGTGTGAAGTTACAGTGTACGCAGGTATGCAGATGCACACGCATGCACTTGAATGTGCGATGTATGTGCAATAACCTTGAATGCTATGTGTAACTCAATTTCATCTCACCCTGTGCGCATTTCCCAAATAGAGGGGAAATGTGAATGGTTTACAAACTCTTTTAAAATCATATTATTAAAAAGTGTATTACTCCATGGTAACAGGATTATTCTTCTCATTTCATGCAGATTACTTGTATGTCACTCATGTCATATTTTTTAATGTCTCATTTTTACAGATTTTATTACTTCTCTGGAGTCCCTTCAATATCCTACCAGGATTCAAACCCACGATCTTGCAATCATGAACATTATTAAGCACACAAAGTCTCAATCTCAGCTACTTTGCGAAAAAAAACCCACATGTCAACATTCTCTGTAATACTTTTTTCTGGATTGGGAACAAATTTGCATAGTTCCATTCAGGACACAGAACATGAATTTGTGGGCAAAATGTCTGCAGACATTATCAAGTCAAAGGCTTTACTAGTATTGCGATAGAGTTCCAATCTATCTAATGGCAGAAGTGGTAGTCCACAAGGAAGTGTCCTTTATGAGTTGTATTAGTTTAGAATATTTAAGCCTGAGCCCTAGAAACTCACGTGGAAACAGTCAGGTGGGGGTAGTGTGGAGATGAGGTTGGCTGCCTCAGGGGGAGGTGGGAACACTCCACCTGATATTGGGTGAGCACCGACAGCTGCAAACAGAAACAAATTCATGTATATTACAGTAAAAAAATTAATCCTTGAGTCAAAGTTTGACTTTGTCAAATTACTGACAGTTTCCCTCAGCTTGACATCTGCCACTGTCATTCAAATATCAACTTACCACAAAGGCACCAAAGTTGACTTCTAAACCGATTTTGTTGAGATCCGGCTGAATGGGACACATGGTCTTTATTATAGTTATATTTAGGCATTCATCATTATTCCGAAGACCCGTGTTCGATTGTACACATGGGTACAATGTGTTAAGCCCATTTCTGGTGTTCCCCGCTGTAATATTGCTGGAATATTGTTAAAAGTGGTATAAAACCATACTCACTCATTTAATCTGCAAAATCTGTATGTAAAGACACTTACGAACAATTGACTTTGGTTTGAAGGGTAACATCTGTTCAACATCTGGTTTTGGGTAGTGAGGTCTGCGAGAGTCTTCATCATCAGAGTTCATATGACGCATCACCTTCTTCACGCCACTCAATGGCATCTGGACCACATGGTGTTTGGCCAGGTCCTTCAGAAACACAGACAACCATCATACCAATAGTGACACAATACAAAAGTGAATCTTAATCTAGCCCTGAAGGAGCTTATATACATACAACATACAACATACACTCGTATAATCTTAACCTTAGCCTGCAAGGATCTTACAAACATATAACATACAGTTATGTAATGTAAACCTAGCTCTGCAAGAATATTGACAGGGTCCTGTTGACACATATACATACAATACACAATAGAGCAATGGAAACCTAGTCCTACATGAAGCTTGGCAGGGTCCTGTAGAAAAACAAACATCCAACATACAGGAGTATTACCTGAATCCTAAGGTTGCAATACTTGGTTCCACGAATGTCATGAGTGAGTGAGTACAACCTACCCAATAGCCGAGAGACTCCAGCTCCCGTTCAGAACAAGGGAGGAGATCCAGGTACTTGTAGCGGTCTATGAGCAGGGCTGTCTCCTTCTCCTCAAATTCCTGGACCTGGGGGATTACAGTCAACATCACATAAATGTCACTCTGCCTAAACATTCTATACTGCTACTTAGTGAACAAAACAATACTCCCAGTCAGAATCATATCCATGTACCATTACTACACATTAGCAGTATATGTTTGAGTCAATGGTGAAAGACAACATAACCTTCAAAGGAACATTGGACAACCTGATTCTTCACAGTCAAGAAAGATAAACAAATCTATGAGTGAGTGATTTAAAGTTTATCATCACACCTTCAACATTTCAGCCGACAAGAGAAAAATATACATCAGTAAGAAATATCATTAAAAAGCATAACAACAGTAACAGTGTTGTAATTACATCCACATGTAATCTTTTGAAGAAAACATAATCTTCTGTCTGGGACAGTGTAATAAATCCCTTTCTGATCTAGTGTCTAGGGACAGGCCCTGCTTATATCCAGTTGAAGTCATAGTAGGTGAAATGTTTATCTTCAAATGAATATCGTAACAGATGTATCTATGTTCTCATCTTCATGTATTGGACAGTTGCGACAGACATCAGAACATACATGTCATATGACTAAGTTTGAAACTGTTCACACAAGCTCTGACCGAGGAAATAAGTATGCCAAGCAGACTATGCGAGACCATTACAGTGTAAAACCTTGTTTACCTTCTCTATGGCCTGGGCTCTCCTCTTCTCCACCTTCAATATACTGGCCAGGTCTCCAACAGCAGACTCGAAAGCCAGGAATTTGCTCCAGATCTCTCTGTATAATAAACAGTCAAAGATCTCCAACAGGTGAAGAAGGGTGTGAGTGACTACGGTTTTATGCATTTTCTTCCCACAGAGTTTACTGAAGTCATATTTTCCTGCATAACCTCTGTTGTAATATGGTCCTTACATGGTGTGCATGTTCAGGATTCGTGATTGGTCCTGTCAGATGTGCTGTGCAATCAGTGACACTGTTTCAAAAGTATTTGTTCACAAAGCCTCTGTAATTTCCGTACGCTTCGGGAGACCAAAAAAACCCCCACCTGTGCAATGCACAAATGTTTCTTTGAGACAGAACTGAGTCATGTGATGGTGGATCAATGATGTCTCTATCATCCTCAATGACAATGGACAAGCTAGCCATATTAATGTCTTGTGTGTCACATCAACATAAGGCATCAGCAGAGAAGGAATATTGCACTCTCAATCGCTAGTTTCTAACTTTCAGTTAAACATGAAATACCCAAATCTATCCTTCCCATATTTATTTAACTAACCCCATGACAGCAGCTATATTGGATCTAAGTCCATGTAACACATTTTCTGACTGGATAGAAAGAAGGGAGATAATTTGTTTTGTGACTTCGCTGCCAAGGGATTTTACGAGAACAAGGAAATAAGGCCATATTAGAAGAGATGATACATGGGAAAATATGATACATGGAAAAATATGACTCGAGTAACCTCTGAGTGAGTGAGTGAGTTTAGTTGTCCACAGCACTCAGCAATATTCCAGCTGTTATATATGGCGGTGGTCTGTAAATAATCAAATCTGAACCAGACAATCCTGTGATCAACAGCATAAGCATCTATCTGTACAATTGGGAACCGATGCATGTCAACCTAGTCAGCAAACATGATCACCAGATTCCTTTAGTCGCCAAGCACAGTTGTCTTTTGTGGCAAGCATTGGTTGCTGAAGGCCTATTCTACCCTGGACCTTCATGGGTAGAGCAATCTCTTTGAGAAGAAAATGGGCTTTGTGACACTCTCACTGATATTTAAGCTAATCCACTGAGAGGGCATGAGTAATTGCTTCACATGTAGGTACCCACATGAAGAATTAAACCTGGTCCTTTGGTCCCTGGCAAGTAGTTTACAGCTGCCAACAGCAACCCTAGTTACATATCTATTACGGTACTTACACAACTTCCTAACAAAAATTATCAGCTTCATTAATTTAAGACATGGATTACAAGCTTTGGGAGACTATACTCATGATCAGAAGAAATTAACCACATCAAGGGTGTGCTGTTAAACTCACGTGGATCTCTCTGGTGGAATCTGCCCGGAAGACAGAACCCTCTCAAACAACACTCGTGTGTTGTTGTCCTCTAAAATACAAATGACATTGAGTAACTGGTGTACAACATCACCAACAAAATTTGATTCAGTTCTAGTATTGAACAATTTCAGATAAAAGACTCTCTACACTATGTTCTCGATAACTCAACATATGTACTCAGTACTCCATATGACAAAAATCAGAGCAATATAGTCATCTCTCACCATACATCAGGTTTGGGTGTCCATGGATGACTCCCTGCATTATTACATGATAATAACATCAAATAAAATCACATTTTCCGTGGAATGATATAACTAGTGTTTCATGTATTTCGGCCAGTCAATACAATATCAAATCTTTAGAGGTGAAAAAAACCCCAAAGTTTATAAATGAAAACCGATATACGTAGAGTAAACTTGCAATCAAACATCATTGGACATGATATGCTACGTCTTATTCAACTAAGCCAGAAATAGCAATCAGCTGTGCTCAAATGTTTTGCTCCTATGTACCAATGTAGTTCCAAAACACAAGGGAGAAAAATGATTAATCATACCTATGTGTCTCTAATTGGCACACTGGTCAGTTATCTCGTATGATCATGAATACACAGCTAAGAGAGAAAGGTTTGCTTCTAATTTATATAGGAAGCATTTCCTTGGTCACTCGATTACAAGACGACAATCTCAAAACCCACACAACAGTATTTGGCTGTATGTGTGAAATGGCAAAACAGTCTCTACAAACCAATGAAATATTGGTAATGAGAAAAATAAGAGAATGAATACTATATAGGCATAAAATGTATTTTACGATCACTAACCGTTTAAGTGTGACATGAATTCAATGTAGCAGAGATCATATTCGGGATGCTCTCCAAACTTCTTCAACCCTAACTCAAAGATCTTCAGAGCAACTGTCTTTTCCTGAAAGTACATTTCATAGTTGTACAGGTATTTATACAAATATTCAGTTCACATCTGGATAATATAAGCAGTAATTGAACTTGCATGTACTGCAGGATAAAAAACATATCACACACACACACATGCAAAAAAAAAAAAAAAAAAAAAAATCCCACCCCCCCAAAAAACAGAAACACACTTATTGATCTGTACTTACTATACTTATAAACTTATAACAGCAAATTGTGGAAAATAGTGACAGCAATAGATCCTCTCTGAAAGTTATTTCAAAAGGTATGTTTCATATGCATTCAATGTAATAATGTACAACTAGGCATTAACACCACTTTAAAGACTCCATTAACAGAAATACAAGTCAATAATACCAGCATGTCATGTAAGTTGTAACATGACAATTGGATTTTAACAGAGCCTTGCTGTCAACTTGTGTCAGGCTATCGTGATGATGGAGTGAGGCAATCCTGGGCTGGCTTACCTTGCTACAGTAATACTCCATGAGTGCTGCAGACACATACACATGGTAGCGAGATCTCTTGTCTTCCCGGGCAGACTTGAACACCAGCCGTGCAGACTTGATTCCCTCTGCCCGTCTGGCAAACTTCATGTACTGGATATATGCCTGGATATACATGAGCAGACTTATGTGACGGCCATGTTGAATTTGAATAAGCGATTTCTCCAAAGCTGAAGTATCAAATATAGTATGCGTTCAAAACTGTGAGTGATGGATTACAACTCATTATGCTGATATCTGAATATATGTACTTGCTTATAAAATCCACATTGTATCCCACAGGCAGTTTTTCAGCTTTATTCCACAGCCAGAAGTGTGATTATGAGCAGTAAAAGCAGCCAGTGAAACTCATGAGGAACTATATGCTGCATACTTACGAGAGTTGGATCTACATCTTCTATGGCAATCATCTTCTTGTAGATGTTGTGAACTTTGTCGTACTTCATACGACCCTGATGAAAAACATGAAAAAATTGAAACTGCAACATTACTCACTAGCAAACAGCAACGGCTCAAAAGCAAGACTGATATTTGTGCACAGTTTGATCAACATACATTGAATGGTGTAAAACTTACAGATGGAACAGATGACTGAGCATCTATTCCTATATCCATACCACTTTGTGCCAGGTGAGCAGCGTTTCATTCTGTTTATTTAGGTCTGACAAAGCTGTACAAAACATCCGATATAAATTAGAACCCACTGTGCGAACATACCCACCTCTTCAAAATCGGCATATGCAAAGTATAACAACATATTCTTCTTCATGAGAGATGAGATGGCTCTCTCATAGATGGCAGCGGCCTCATCAGCAAACATCTTCCCTGCATTCTGGTCCTGTACAAGGGAGATAACTCACACTTCACTAACACACACAATTTGCAGGCACAATAAGGACAACCAGCATCCAAAGTTTCTTTCAATGTCTTTTATGTACAGGAATAATTAAACCGCTTAGCACAAGACCACAAATACTTCTAAAGTCACCATATGCATATCTCTTCATGAAAGCCAGAAGTAAAGTATACCCCGCTCTCAGAGAGTGCTTTGAAAGGACTGCAATGTACCTTAGACAAAATCTTGAAGTACAGCTCCAGATAAGCAGTACAATCTTTGAGGACTCCCCCAGATAAGCGGAAGATATTAATATGTGACCACTTTCTCAGAAGAGAATCTGGAGGACTGGTCAAGGTAAGTAATTATTAACACACACCCCTTTTTCTGAGAGGATCTTGGAGGACTGCTCCAGGTAAGCGGCGGCCTCATACCAGATGTCAGGATGAAAGCCTAGACACAGCAGACACTGCTCGTATGCAAACATCACTGAAACAGAGACACAAGATAAACCAGCACAAGATTTAGTATAACGTAATGATTATGGAAGTGAATGAGTGAGTTTAGTTTTATGCCGCACTCAGCAATATTCCAGCTATATGGCAGTAGTCTGTAAATAGTTGAGTCTAGACCAGACGATCCTATGATCAACAGATTGAGCATTGTTCCGTGCAATTGGGAACCGATGTCATGGGTCAACCAAGAAAGCGAGCCTGATCACCTGATTAGAACTATTAGAAGCTGTTTTGGTTGAAGCATGTCATTGTATTGCATAGATTTAGGATGCTCATGAAGTCAATAACCTGTATTGCCTGGTCCAGGTTTGATGGTTTTTTTCAGACTGATATTGTACAACTACTGTATGGTTGAGTGTAGTGTTAAACAAATAAACAAACATTGAACCATTCAGGCACATGAAAACTCGTTTCAGCTATCCACATGACTTTGTCCATCTATCATATGACTACTGTTTAGAATGTATTAACTAACTTTGCAGGTATATGAGTCTTGTGACTGTGATCAACACATATGGCCTACAATGACATGCATCAACCAATTTAGTGAGTCGAATCACCAGATTCCACTAGTTGTCTGTCATGACAAGCATGAGTGAAGACCAATTGTAACACATATTCTCTATCCTGATTTGACTTCAAGTATTACCTCTCTTGGTTATAAGGGCATGGTCCTCTGTCCTCAGAGGATTGCTCTTCTCCCATGCGATGTATTTCTTCCACAGGTCAACCTGATTGAGGAAACAGTGTTACAGTTTACAAGTAGCTACTGCAGTATCTGAGTAATTAAGTATACAATATGTTGTTTTTCACTGACTGAAATAGTAATATGAAATAAAGGCTGATCCTTAACTATTTTTCAAATAGTTCATTATGAAGCAAAGGGACAACTGCCAGCTTCAGTTTTACAGGAAATGGTATGGAAAGGCAATATACCCTTTCCTTACAAAGGATGTCAAACCCATGACTTGGTGCATGGTCTACAGACCAACTCCAGAATGAGGCGAAGGGTTTACCAAGTAGTAAAAGCATTTGATCGTCATGCTGAAGATCTTGGTAAAGTTCCCGACATGGGTACGATCAGCGACGGATATATCTGGTGTCCCCCACAGAGATATTGCTAGAATATTGGTAAAAGTGGCATCAAAATTAACTCACTCACTCCAGAATCAGCTCTGTGGTGGTACCATAGTGTCATACCTGTTTGGCTTCATTAACTGTATTTTGCGGAGGGACGGATGGCTGGCTCCGGTCAAGACCCCGGGTAGCCAGCTCATACTCCTTAGCAACTCGTCTGGCGTTCATGTAGTCTCGAGCTCGATCCTCTGTCATTTTCTTTGCTATCAAGGGGTTGATACTCTATGAAACATACATAAAATCTGTGAGGGCAGAAAAGTGACAGCTTGAACTGTATAAACACTACGTCTGACAATGACATGAATGGTTTGATATTTTGTAACACATTTCACCAACGCCTTCATAGCTCAATCATTGAAACCTACATTTCCCTGACACAGTCACAGCTCCATCATGAACACCTAGATATCCCCAACACCTTCACAGCTCCATCTTGAACACCTACATCTTCCTGACAGCTTCACAGCTCCATCATGAACACCTACATCTCAACACCTTCACAGCTCCATCATGAACACCTACATCTTCCTGACAGCTTCACAGCTCCATCATGAACACCTACATCTCTCCAACACCTTCACAGCTCCATCATGAACACCTACATCTCTCCTACACCTTCATAGCTCCATCATGAACACCTACATCTCCCCAACACCTTCATAGCTCCATCATGAACACCTGCATCTCCCCAACACCTTCACAGCTCCATCATGAACACCTACATCTCCCCAAGACCTTCATAGCTCCATCATAAACACCTACATCTCCCCAACACCTTCACAGCTCCATCATGAACACCTGCATTTCCCCAACACTTTCATAGCTCCATCATGAACACCTACATCTCCCTAAGACCTTCATAGCTCCATCATGAACACCTACATCTCCCCAACACCTTCACAGCTCCATCATGAACACCTGCATCTCCCCAACACCTTCACAGCTCCATCATGAACACCTACATCTCCCCAACACCTTCACAGCTCCATCTTGAACACCTACATCTCCCCAACACTTTCACAGCTCCATCATGAACACCTACATCTCCCCAACACTTTCACAGCTCCATCATGAACACCTACATCTCCCCAACACCTTCACAGCTCCATCATGAACACCTACATCTCCCCAAGACCTTCACTGCTCCATCATGAACACCTACATCTCTCCTACACCTTCATAGCTCCATCATGAACACCTACATCTCCCCAACACTTTCATAGCTCCATCATGAACACCTACATCTCCCCAAGACCTTCACAGCTCCATCATGAACACCTACATCTCCCCAACACCTTCATAGCTCCATCATGAACACCTACATCTCCCCAACACTTTCACAGCTCCATCATGAACACCTACGTCTCTCCAACACTTTCACAGCTCCATCATGAACACCTACATCTCCCCAACACCTTCACAGCTCCATCATGAACACCTACATCTACCCAACAGCTGACTCTGACCACACTGTGCCTCTGACTTACATTCTCATAGTTGCAGTAGTCCTTCCATAGGATCTCTATGTTGATCATGGGATTGATAACCCCTCTCTGGTATACTTTGCGTACTGCTGTGATCCGCTGGTTCTCTGCGTAAGATCCCACGGCCTCTCTGCATCACCAAACAAATTATTTCATGACTGTGACTGTCCAAGTTATATCCTTCAGTTGCCAATTTTTTGGGGGGCATCTTGTCTGTGACGTATATGAGGAAACTAGGCTCCATAAAATAGGAACATCATTTAAAGCCCTATTCATATAAATCAAACAATCTAAATATTTATCATATTTGTAAACTTATCCCTCATTACTCCGTAATGATTCCCATTGCTGTCTGATGATACTGATTATATCGCATTATCTATGTTAATTTTCAAACAGTGATTTTACAACTGCTTCCTTCATCAATATCATCAATCAGCACATTAACCATTTGTTAGGTATGTGTCTGTTGCAAAACCCAAGCAAACATTATTCTCAATTAGTACAGGAAAGGACAAGAAAATTATTTCCTGCAGTCAAAAGATTCTTTTGAGAGTACTTCCTGTGGGCATGGACTGCATCATACTCACACAGACTTGAGGAAGGCGATGTAGTCTGTCCAGATCTGGTACGACATGATGTCCATACCTATCTTCTCTAGGGCAAAGTCATAGGCCTGCGCCATCTTCTCCCTGGAAACAAAAAACACATCCATATCAAGAGACAATGCCCTTTAGGGAGACTGACCTATATGATGGGATAGTGTGACTTGCAACATGGCAAGATTGTTTCGTACATCTATATAATGGGTTGATTGATCTGTAAGAATGGGACAGATTGAAGTGTATGATGGGGACATTAACTTGCATGATGAGACTATACTGACTTGTATGAGACTACTCTGACCTATATAATGGATGAGACTGAGCTCTATGATGGATAAGACTGACCTGCATGATGGATGAGACTGACCTGCATGATGGATGAGATTGTCCAGCATGGTGGATAAGACTGACCAGTATGGTGGATAAGACTGACCTGCATGATGGATGAGACTGACCTGCATGATGGATAAGACTGACCTGCATGATGGATGAGACTGACCTGCATGATGGATGAGACTGACCTGCATGATGGATAAGACTGACCTGCATGATGGATGAGACTGACCTGCATGATGGATGAGACTGACCTGCATGATGGATGAGACTGACCTGCATGATGGATGAGATTGTCCAGTATGGTGGATAAGACTGACCTATAGAATGGATAAGACTGAGCTCTATGATAGATGAGACTGACGTGTATGGAGGATGAGACTGACCTATTGGTGGATGAGACTGACATGTTTGATCGAGGAGACAAACCTCAGCAGGCTATACTGACCTGTATGATGGGAGGCTCCCCTTGGTCTCTTTGATGTAGTTGAGGTAAAGTTTCCACAGGTCGATGTTCAGAACTTTGATGAGACATCTTTGGAACAACTGGCAAAGAATACATAATGACATTTTACATATAATTTCTACATGACATTTCAACATTTACAGAGACACCTAGATATTCAGTAAGATCTACTGCTAAAAAAATGAAAATTGTATACATTTGGCAATTGTTGTTCATCATGAACATATTTTATTACTATTTTGCAGAATATCTGAGGATTATGTCTATCCAATTATGAAAATTCTCACCTTTTCAACTCTCTCATAATTCTTGAGTTTTAACTGAAATGACACAAAATGTACACTATAGAAGACATAAAGACAAGGGCACTCTGAAATTACTACCCTGACTTCAGTAAACACTGTATGTATTTTATTTAAATCTTAATAACACGGCTATGGTACAATGGCGATAAACATACTGTGTTTGGAAAATCAGAGGTATGTAACTATTACAATTTTGTTAATTGCTTCTGATTTTACAAGATAGAATGTTTATCTCCTAAATATAAAAAGACAGGGAAGTCCATCTGATGTCAGCTGAAAGCTAAGTGCTTCTGTGTCATTAAGATCTCAGCTGAAAAAATTATCTGACTCTGTCATAGGCAATATGAAGACTTGTTGCCTGTGGCTATGGCGTCTTGAGAAATGTGATGACATAGCTACATGTGGGCTGGTCTTGGTGACTGAAATGGAGTGTAATGGATTGGCTGCATGGAGACTTGTTGTCAAGGGACCTCAATGGGCTTCTTGTATGGAGATTTGTTGTCTATGGGACCTCAATGGGCTGCTTGTATGGAGATTTGTTGTCTATGGGACCTCAATGGGCTTGTATGAAGATTTGCTGTCTAAGGGACTAAAATGGGCTGCTTGTATGGAGACTTGTTGTCTAAGGGACCTCAATGTCCTGCTTGTATGAAGACTTGTCAAAGGGACTATAAGGGGCTGCATGTTTGTAGATTTGTGTAAGGGACCTCAATGGGCTGCACATATGGGGACTTGTTGTCAAAGGGACTACAATGGGCTGCAACATAAGTTGGCTGCATGGAGATACCATGTCTTTGTATGGAGACTTGTTGTCTAAGAGACCTCAAGCGGCTGCTTGTATGGACAATTGTTGTATAAGGGACTAAAATGGGCTGCTTGTATGGAGACTTGTTGTTAAAGGGACCTCAATGGGCTGCTTGTATGGAGATTTGTTGTCTATGGGACCTCAATGGGCTGCTTGTATGGAGATTTGTTGTCTATGGGACCTCAATGGGCTTGTATGAAGATATGCTGTCTAAGGGACTAAAATGGGCTGCTTGTATGGAGACTTGTTGTCTAAGGGACCTCAATGTCCTGCTTGTATGAAGACTTGTCAAAGGGACTATAAGGGGCTGCATGTTTGTAGATTTGTGTAAGGGACCTCAATGGGCTGCACATATGGGGACTTGTTGTCAAAGGGACTACAATGGGCTGCAACATAAGTTGGCTGCATGGAGATACCATGTCTTTGTATGGAGACTTGTTGTCTAAGAGACCTCAAGCGGCTGCTTGTATGGACAATTGTTGTATAAGGGACTAAAATGGGCTGCTTGTATGGAGACTTGTTGTTAAAGGGACCTCAATGGGCTGCTTGTATGGAGACTTGTCATCTAAGGGACCTCAATGGGCTGTTCATAAGGAGATTGTTGTCTACTCTAAGGGACCTTAATGGGCTACATGTATGGAGACTTGCCTCAGGGACCTTAATTGGCTGTTCATGAGACTTGTTGTCTAAAGGACCTTAAAGGGGCACTAATGCGAAACAATTTCCATGGACTCGTGGTTTCGATTGTTACTGTTTTTCTCCCGTGAGTATCCTGATGATATCCCAGAATTTGTGACTGGTTCGTGATCTCTGCTGCGCCTCCCATATGAGCAATTGATATTTTATGTGTAGACTGATCAACAAAGATGAAGTCATTTTACTTTGTTATTATTATTCATCTGCTTGTGGTATAGAAAAACGTTAGGACTGAAAAATAACGAAGTCAGTGTACGTCTTTATATTTTGTCTCATAAACCTAATTAGTTCCTTGTCACATTTGTATGCATTTTGAAAGTTAATAAAAAATAACCACACGGTCTACTTATACTTAAGAGTGAGTTTCTTACATGATTTTAATATCTAAACATTGTATAGATTGCCAACGTGAATCATATTTCACACACACCCCATTCGCGACCTAGTGCATGTTTTCTGTAATACAGATACTGCTGAATGCTACAAGAAATATATTGAAACAAAATGCAAATATTAAATTTAAGACAGACGAAAGTTATAGCAACAATGTCAGGTTATTAACTCGTTCAGGAATGTATCCATCAATATCCACATAAAAGAAGGATATTCTATTCGTCTGCAGCTGGTAAATAATCCTGCTCTATGTCTTGTGTGTTTCAACAGTCTAATATGCGAAAAAGTGACACATCATTTGAGAATTTTTCACACTGGCGTATACAGAATCTTACTGGTCACCCAGGACAGCACACCTGGCAACTAACTGTATGATGTCTGCCATTAGTTAGTCAATAATGAGCAACTATCAAGGCAGTGTGGGTTAATTCTTTGTAGGAAGGATGTTGTTTTTACACTCATACTTTACGACAGGGTGTAGTCAGTATACATTACGTAAATCTACGATCATAAACACTGCCTTTTTGACAAATCCATTGCGGAAGTAATTAACCTGTGTGTTATCGGTTAATCCTTTGATCGATGTTTGTTTTTGTAACTCAGCTGATAAACCCTCTTGCATCACTTACATGCATATATTACATAACATACAATACATTTGTCACTACAGACCTTAATTTATAATGTTGAGTATTTACTCCAGACAGGAGAAATGCCAAATGGGAACCTGTGTCCAGTAATTTTAGTGGTGTTACCACTATTTATACCCGTTATAAGTCCATTAACTGACCATCAAGTGAATGATGACAAATAACAGGTTTATACCATCAAACGCAAGTTACAGCAAGGAAGATGTAATCTCTGTGTCGCATGCTGCCTGAAAACACTTATGGGCTGAAACTGTTTTGAGGATACCAAAGGAACTTTGTTGTTACTTAAGAAATGCACATAGGTATTTGCTGTGTACTTGGGTAAATGGGTATAATGAGGTTTTTTTTATGTAAGAAAATTTTCAGATTTCTCTACCAATGGCAAAGTCGTTATTAGTTTACAAATTCAGATAAATCAACTGTGTGTGTTTTTATTATCATAGATAATAAACCAGGGTCGTAGATACCAAAATTTACGTAAGACGTTTGCTGTGACAGCTGCGCCAACCCTCAAAACTGTCTAAATATAAAGGTTTGCAATCTTTCGGACTTGAAACAATTGGCTTACTATGTGTATGTAGACATCATATTTTCACATGACATGATAGAATATCGAGGTAAAAATGGATCTGTGACTATACCATCCAGGCATCAGAAAATACAATACACTGATGGGATATTTTGTTACTTTGTCATATTTTAAATAACTGCATGTGATGGGACATCCGGCCTCCTCACTTTTTAGGGTGAAGAAATTCTGCTAATGTGGACAGGAGCCCAGTGCCCTTGTCTGTCATGGTCGAGGGAGCGGGTGCTGACCAATTTGGTGCTTGGTTTCGTAATTAGACCATTGGTGAGAAACGTTATTCGCTCCGCATCAGTGCCCCTTTAATGTCTTAGTAAATGTAATATGTTGGTTGCATGGAAACTCATTGTCTGAGGGATTGTAAAATGTTTGTTGCATGGAGACTTGCTGTCATATTGGCAGTAATATGTTGGTTGCATGGTGAGTCATCGTCTTAGTGACTGTAATATGTTGGTTGCATGGAAACTCATGTTAGTGGCAGGAACAGATTGGTTGTATGAAGACTTGTTGTCATATTGGCAGTAATATGTTGGTTGCATGGTGAGTCATTGTCTCAGTGACTGTAATATGTTGGTTGCATGGAAACTCATGTTAGTGGCAGGAACAGATTGGTTGTATGGAGACTTGCTGTCATATTAATAGTAATATGTTGGTTGCATGGTGAGTCACTGTCTCAGTGACTGTAATACGTTGGTTGCATGGAAACTCATGTTAGTGGCAGGAATAGATTGGTTGTATGGAGACTTGCTGTCATATTAGTAATATGTTGGTTGCATGGAAACTCTTGTCAGTGGCAGTAATAGATTGGTTGTATGGAGACCTCTTGCTGTAGTGATTGTAATATGTTGGTTGGATGGAGACTTCTTGTAATATTGACTATACTATTTTGGTTGCATGGAAACTTGTGTTAGTGGCAGGAACAGATTGGTTGTATGGACAGTGACTGTAATATGTTGGTTGCATGGAAACTCATGTTAGTGGCAGTAATATATCGGTTGTATGGAGACCTCTTGTTGTAGTGATTGTAATATGTTGGTTGCATGGAGACTTTGTCTTTGTGACAGTAATACATTGGTTGATTATCATGATGTCCTATGATGGAGCAGTCTGGTAGTAATTTACATCAGTCACTGGAAAAGTCATTTGCCCATGTGATCATGCGAACCAAATTTACATCTAGCCTAGTCATGTTTACATGGAAACCACATAAAAAAAATAAAAAATAATATCTGGGTCTAATCCCAAAAGGCGCATCTAGGGATCTTGACTGATATAAGTACAAAGTTTTATGAAGCTAGCATGTATAGTTTAGGAGATATGCTTCGAACAACGTATACAGTAGCACAGATGTACAGAACCTGTTTCCATATCCCACGCAACTTTGTTGTTGCGGGCAAATGTGCAAAAGCCTTGCAAATGTACTTGCTTTCTTAGTTCTTGTGACAGGTTGTTTGCATGAAGGTTTGTTCTCTTATTATTGGTACTGTAACTGTTCCATCATTATCTGTTGTCATGGTAACGGTGGTTTGCTACCTAGGATACATAAATGTTTCTACGTTACCACAGACTATGGAACGGTTTGTGTGTTACGAAGGATAAGGATTGGTTTGTGTTACCAAGGGTTAAAGATTGGTTTAGGTTACAAAGGATTAAAGGATGGTATGTGTTAACAAGGATTACAGAATGGTTCATGTGCCCATCTGCATACATATATACACATACTAAACACAATAAAGACTGGTTTGTGTTACCAAGGTTTGAAGATTGGTACATGTGTTAACAAGGATTATAGAATGGTTGTGTGTTACCATGGATTAAAGAATGGTTCATGTGTTACCAAGGTTTACAGATTGGTACATGTATTAACGAGGATTAAAGAATGGTTGTGTGATTAAAGAATGGTTCATGTGTTACCAAGGTTTAAAGATCGGTACATGTATTAAGAAGGATTAAAGAATGGTTGTGTGTTACCAAGGATTAAATAATGGTTCATGTGCTACTGAGGATTAAAGATGGCATGTGTGTTACCAAGGATAGGTTTTTGTGCTACAAGCACTTGGTTAGAATGGTTAAAATGTTCGACAGGGTGGCATTCTACCTAGTTTTGATGGATGGTTTCATGATAAAGAGGAAAAATAGAAGGTTTGCAAATTACAAGGATGCATTGTTTATTTAGAATGTAAGAATGTATTTCATCAAAGATGGATTGGTTGCATATTAACTGAGACAGGTTAATTAAAAAGAATGTAATCATGTTATATAGTTCAGCTGGTTTTCCTGTTTTCCTAGGATGAATAGATATCATGTAACCTAGGATGAATGGATGGCTAGAAACCATATTACTAGGATGAATGGATGGCTAGAAACCATATTACTAGGATGAATGGATGGCCAGAAACCATATTACTAGGATGAATGGATGGCTAGAAACCATATTACTAGGATGAATGGATGGCTAGAAACCATATTACTAGGATGAATGGATGGCCAGAAACCATATTACTAGGATGAATGGATGGCTAGAAACCATATTACTAGGATGAATGGATAGATAAGTAGCATGCTATTAAAGATGGATAAGTTCCATGTCGAATAGAAAGGATGCCTGGAATACAATAAACTGAATTACATGTTACTTTGGGTGGTGGGTATCATGTTACCTTGAAAGGATGGATATCAAGCTACCTTGGGTGGATATCATATTGGTAGGATGGGTAGGTATGTTACCTTGGGTAGCGGATATCATGTTACCTAGCATGGCTGGGTATTAAGTTACCCTGGGGGATGAATAGAAATAATATAACGTATGAACCTATGTTACCTTGGAAGCATGGGTGGAAATCATGATACGTACTGGCAAACAGGGATAAGTGGGACCAGCACAGATAACACATTCATGACAAGTAGGCAGTGCATCGTAGTGAGCAAATTCATTTGGTTTGTGAAAAGGAGAGTAGATGGAGGCTAGTGCACATGCAGTGCATGAGGCTGAAATTGATTCTGCGCATAGCTGTTCACACCTCTCATACTACAATTGATCGCGGACTATATGGCATACCAAAGGTTGAGGAGAGGAGAAGTCCGTGGCAAAAGCACACTACTTTCAAAATATGGGGAACATTGGATGTTATCCATGCACACACTGCTACCAGACCTCGTCCAATGATCATAAAACTGCACATGTCTGATGATAAAGTGTGCTCCCTGAAAGCAAGACCACCTTTCAAAGATGCCGAACATGGTAGCTCGAGTGACCTAACATTAACGTCAGCAACTTCAGACTTGAAACGGGACAAATATCTTCGGCTACTTTCATCAACCAGATCTACCAACATACGAGATTCTATAGTTCATACCCAAACGAGGATGTGGCAAGCAAGGTCGAAATCAACCTTCTTGTAGGATTTGGGCCGAAGCCCGGATCGTATCTTACAGGGTACTGCTGACAGTGACTCCAGTATTATGCACACTGAATATGGCTTTTGCAACAGAACTCTCTCAGTTCTGCTGGAATATAAATCAGGAGATGATAACTATATTAGAAAATTGAAAATTATTTGCCATCTTGAAACATTTGCCGACTCTAACTACAACATAACTGGTTAGTGAATTACAAAGTTTTCTCCGGCTCCACTGTGGAACTGTCTGATTACAGTAGACTTCAGGAGGTGTCTGCGTGTGTATACATCAGTATATTGGCATTATTTTTTAAATTAATAACTACAGATGTCGACAATTTTATATGTATACACATGTCAAAAGCTTTATTTGCTATTGATAAGCATGATAATTTGATATGGACACATATACCACCTGAAGGCTTTCCTTATGCTAACCATGTTGGTACTAACTGTAGTTAAATAAACTTGAGGATTTTCTGTTAGATAAGCAATTTGAGCTTAGCAATGCTTAGTGATACATATACTGTTTTGTGTGATCTAAATTCTGACTGGTAATGCTAATAACCCGTCAACATCCTCAAATGATGATACATTACACAGACACTTTCGACTTCATGAAGATGATGACGTTAATTTTGATAATCGGATGTCTCACAAATCAACAACAAATCTGGCCAGAAGCTTGTAGACACATGTTACGCATTTCAATTGTTTAGTGTTAAGAGGATAGTATATGGTGATTCAAAAGGGGAATATATGTATTGCGCGTATCAAGGTGCAAGTGTCAATGATTATTTTATTTGCTCGTCTGATTTCTTCCAGTATATTGGCCTGTTGAATATTGGGGATAGGCATGAGTCTGACCATTTACCTCATGAATTAATTTGTAATTTCCCCAGTATCAATCAGTCCGTGAACGATGACAGCGGGTCCACAAACATAAAACAACTGGTGTGGAATGATAATTTTGCAAGCACTTTCTTATCAAATGTAAAAGACAACATAGCATCGTTTGGGGAAAAACTTGATACAGATGTAAATGGGGCCATAAATGACTTTGTAGAACTTTTCTCGACTTCAGCTAATTGAATGCTTAAGGATGTCAATTAGAAACAACTAACAAAAATTCTAAATACAGATTGTAGATCAGCAATGCTTGTTAACATCTTCGCAGATTTAGAGTGACTCGCAGCAATTATGATGGAAGGAAACATTGCGAAAATAGAAATAAGTATACGCTTTCTGTGAAAAATATATGAGAATGCGGAGACAAGAAAGGTTAGGATAAATCTACAAACAGCCCATCAGCATTTTGGAAAACTATCCATCATTTACAAAAGAGAAGTAAGTTGAGAAACAGCATCACTAAGATTGAATGGTAAAATCATTTTAAAAATGTATATTAAAGCGGTGAAATATTTGACTAGACATTCAACGAGGTAATTAAGACTTCAGACTGATTGTTCAACAATGATCCTTACACAGAAGTAGACCAACTTGTGCTAGACAGTCCTATTTCCTGAACAGGAAATATTTGAAGTGAAAAATCAAAATTGGAAAGCTGCTGGACCTGACGATATCATGATAGAAAGGATAAAGTGTTCTAAATTTGAAATTATGGCATTCCTTATAAAATGTTTCAATAAGCTGTTTGAAAACAGAATGTTTCCCTGAAGTTAGTCAAGCTCCATAATAATTCCACTACATAAAAAGGAGGACAGAAACGATCAGGACAATTATTGGGGTTTATCATTAATGAATATCTTGGCGAAAGTGTTTACTTTGATATAGAACAATAGACTATCAAACTGGGCGAGTATGCATGATACAATTCCTGAATCCCATATTTACTCTGTATGCCTTGGTCCAAAAGAGAACCATAAGTTGTACATAGCATTTGTATATTTAAAAAAAAGCATTTGATTTGGTTAATCATTCTAAATTAGGACAACGTTTACACAAAACAGGTTACAGAATAAAATTATAAGCATTCTGAAATCAATGTATTCTAACGTTTGTTCTTGTTTGTGGTGCAAAGACGGGGTCGCAGATCTTTTCGATTTTCCCCCCTTAGTTTAAGACAAGGTTGTTGCTCAAGTCCTTTCTTATTTTCCTTCTTCATTAGAGAATTGCATCATGATATCAATCAGTATACCTACTTGGGACTTTTGTTTTCCAGTAGAATGAATTTGACTAAATATACACAGAACTTCGCTTTACATAAAAAAATTGGCTTTAATACAAGTTTATCAGTTACCTACAAAGTTGGAACTATGTCAACCAATGTATTTTTTAAGATATTTAATACTCAGATTCCACCCATTTTATCATATGGAGCTGAAATACAGTTTCCAGTTCATCTTCTAGCCTGTAAAGAGTAACTCAATGCAAGCCTAAAGATACCTAAAAGCATGGTATATGGTAAATGTGCCAGATTTCCCTTACATATTAATTCTCAAATAAAATGTTTAAAATATTGGTTCAAAATTCTAAATATGCATGAAATGTTTGCCAAAATTAACTTTACTATGCTCTTAAATCTTGACAGTTTGGAAAAACAAACTTTGGTAACTGATATCAGAAATTTATTATTTTCTCCGTGTCCGGTTTCATATGGTTGTGCCAGAAGTTGGCGATGTGAATAGGTTTATAAATAAATTTCATGTCAGATCAATAGATATGTTTTCACTAAGAATGGACATCCATGTTTGAAATGTTACCCCAACCAGAAAAATACTTATCATTAATTACAACATATAGTTTACTGGTTTATATAGCCATACTGGCCTTTATGTAACATTGGGTTAGATAATGAAATCCATTTCACCCTGATATGTCCTTGTTATCATGAATTAAGACAGAAATACATGCCAGACCATATTCTTGCAAAACAAGCCCCATGTGACATATATAGCTTCGTTACAAAGTAATAGTGAAAATATTCTTGTTCAATTGCCTATGTATACAAGGCATGCATTAGCAAAAAGATATCTTTTCATACAAATTGTATACCCTTAAATATATAAGTAAATATCCAAATATTCCTTCCATTACTGGAACTCTCTTGTGTATGGGCCAGAGGTCTTTCATACAATAAACATGTGACTTGACTTACAATCTATTCGCTAACTACCTGTGGAACTTTGCTTACAATGGCAAACACCAGTGAGCAGAACTCAAACATGCTCATATGAGCCAACTGTCAGGTTGCTGCTCAACTTATCCTTGTTTGCCAGTAGGATGGATATCATGTTACCTAGGGTGGATGATTATCATTGATGTTTTGCATGTAGAGTTGCCCAAATTGTTATCTGAATGTGTGCCTTTGACCAGTTACAGTCCTTGTTTGTCTCTGGCTGTGGTATGGTCTTTTTGACACAAGTCTTCCACAGCAACAATCTTAATATCAGTAAATAAGTGTGTCAATAAATGGTGTTTTGTGCTGTAACTCTCAAAGTCAGGCTGTTGGTGGATGAGTGAATATTGGTAAATGTCAGTAAGTTTGTCTGTTCGGTTGTATGTGACTTCATGGATATCTTTTTCAAACTGTTCCAACATATTCAAGATAATATTGTTTACATGGCATAGAGAAAACATGTCTCTTTTTTCACATTCAGTAATTAGTTATGCATGTATTTTGTATCAACTTCCCCATCCTCCTCCATTTCACAAGTTTACTGTTTGATTTTGGAACAAATATGACAATTGCAAATTTTGACACCCCTATAAACACTCCCCGCTAAATACCAAGGGTAATAACTCCAGCAGTCACGCACCATCAACTGCCTTGACTGGTAATTTCTTGCAGACAGTTATTGCCTTTGTCCTTTTGATTTAAAGGCAGCTACCAAAGATAATCACAAGGTCTATTTGCTTCTAATATTAGACTATTTGGGTTTTTTTATGCTGCAGTAGGTGCTCTAATAAGTTGAGTTCAAATAACTACTTCCAGACCAATCTGTAAGTAACCTATGTAAGAATGACATCAGCTATACCTGGAATTCAGACCACTCTCAACACTATCTACTGAGAACACATTCTGAGACATCAGCAACTGCATCACCCGGCCGAAAGCTATGATTACATGATGTCATTTAGAAAGTGGTCAAATGCAACATTGTCATATTTGGGATTTCACTTTCTTAGTAAAGTACTGAGTAGGCTAGGCATCTGACTTTGTGTGCTGGCTATTAGGTGCCTGACTGAGGGTGCTGTTTCGAATCCTGCATGGGACTCAACCAAAACAGTACTAAAATTTGTACTTTACTAAGAAAGTGAAATCCCAAATATGACATATGTTGAATTGCATCACTCATATTTGTTTTTGGATGAGGATCAATTACTTAAAGCTCAACGATGACACGATGGAGCTACTCATCATCTGACCGAAAACTATAAACCCTTCCATCACAGTACCTGAGCTCAGGATAGGTGATAACTTGATTGTGCTAAAAAATATGTGTGCTAAAAACTCAGAGTCCTTTCTGATTCCTTGAGAAGCATGTCACCATGGTGAGTAAAACAGCAAACCACCAAATCAGGAACATTGGTCAAATATCTCAATACATGAACCAGAAAGATGATACATCCCTTTCTTATGCCTTTGCCTCATCCAAGCTTGATTACTGCAACAGCCTTTTGTTTGGATGCAGACAAAATATTCCGTACAAGCTTCAGAGTACACAAAACTCATCAGTCAGAATGATTACCCACATAAAGAAGTATGAGCATATATAGAGGATACTAAAAGACTTTCCGTGTAATACCATTTTTTTAAAACAAGTGAATGATTTGGTATCAAACAAGCGAAAGCATACATCATCCATTTAGCTGTATTACACCAGTTTAACATTGCTGGGCAAGTAATAAAACACTTGTACTCAAGAAACCCCACTGGCTACCAATCAAGGACAGGACTTAATTCAAACTCCTATTGTTTGTCATGAAGGCGCTCAATGGTCTTCCTTCAGACTTTACATCCAGTAGCCTTAGTTTGTTAGCATATATTGTACATATTCCCCTACTCAATTTGTCATGATATACTGTACATACACCACTCTTGGTTTGTCATGACATATTGTATCTATTAACGTCTTAGTTTGTTAGTATATATTGTACATATTCCCCTTCTCAGTTTGTCATATCTTTCCCACCTCTTAGTTTGCCATGATATATTGTATCTATTTAAGTCTTAATTTGCTTGTATATATTGAACATACCCAACTCTTAGTTTGTTATGATATATTACATCTATCAACATTATAACTTGTCATGCTATGTTATAGCGATATATACCATTGGTTGTTAGAATATACCATACACATTCCTCTCTCAGTTTGTTATATGTTGTCGATAAATGTACAACTGTGTCCATATGTGAAGGACATATTTCATGTATTGATCACTGCCATAGTGTAAAAGCTATATGTATAACCCCTACAATGTCAGTGATATATTACATCTATATATTAGTCAATATGTCAAAATGTAAAAACATCACAGTCTACTGTCAATAGGTTAGTCTATATCAACATATGAAGTCCTGATAAATATTGAATCTATATTCATATTAGTGTCATCATATATCATTTAAGGAGGTCAGGATGTATAGCATATATCATTAAATCCAGTCAGTTGGTAAAGATATATTGTATTTCCATCCTTATCAATTTAAAAATAGAATCTGTCAAATAAAATATAAAAATTATAATTCGAAACCCAAAAACTACGTGTATCTTGTACAGGGTTGAACACATAAACGAAGGAGGGAATGTCAAACATAATACAAAGTGTAAAATAATAGAAAACAATGAACTCCTTACATACATTGAACTGTTGTCTAAAGCTTTTGTGATGTGTCAATCAAGTCAAACTTTGTGATGAGCCCTAAAGCCATGTGGTGGTGATAACTGGTTGCTTGCCAGTAGAAAAGTCTGCTTTTTCAAACACAAAGAAGTTTATCTTGGTTTAAATACTTTTTCAATCACATCTACAAAGAATATTTTTGTTAATATTAACAAAAGATAACGTGTACAAAAAGTATTGTGCTTAATTTCAATTTCATATGCTGTCAATAAGTACATACCAGAGCTCCAGATAATTTTTCAAATAATTGGGTATTTACTCCCATGTCTGTATATGGATGAGTAATTGCATTTTTAGGGAAGTAACTAGCATTTTGTGTACTCCCACTAGTATAGAGAAGTGAGTACTTTAACAGAGAGTTTCCTATCCTTATTGGGTAACTGACACTTCTAAATATATAAACATAAATCCTTCTCACCTTCTCACAGACTTACGTTTTTAGTAATGTTTATACTGCCAAATAGTTTGCAGCCATTTTAAACACTGACCATGGAAGCCATGTGACAACTTCAGTTTCCTCAGGACAGTGGCTATAATAGTATATTAGAGTTAGGGCGCCATGATGAATTATCACACAAAGCTAATTCAGCTGAGTAAAGTCCGCAAGATATTGCAGACGTACTGGGATTTTAAGTGATTTTTATGTGTTTTTTTTACAGATTTGTAATTATTTGGGTAAATGTCATTTTCATTGCGTAAAATATATGCAAATACACGCCTTATCTGGAGCTGATATGCCCATCTGTGAGCTTATTGACATTATATAAGTTATACCCAGCCTTCTATGGGGTTGTCAATATGTACATACCATCTGTGAGGGTACTGACAACATGTACAGATATACCCAGCCGTCTATGGGGTTGTCAATATGTACATACCATCTGTTAGGGTACTGACAACATGTACAGATATACCCAGCCGTCTATGGGGTTGTCAATATGTACATACCATCTGTTAGGGTACTGACAACATGTACAGATATACCCAGCCGTCTATGGGGTTGTCAATATGTACATACCATCTGTGAGGGTACTGACAACATGTACAGATATACCCAGCCTTCTATGGGGTTGTCAATATGTACATACCATCTGTGAGGGTATTGACAACATGTACAGATATACCCAGCCTTCTATGGGGTTGTCAATATGTACATACCATCTGTGAGGGTATTGACAACATGTACAGATATACCCAGCCTTCTATGGGGTTGTCAATATGTACATACCATCTGTGAGGGTACTGACAACATGTACAGATATACCCAGCCTTCTATGGGGTTGTCAATATGTACATACCATCTGTGAGGGTATTGACAAAATGTACTGATACACCCAGCCTTCTATGGGGTTGTCAATATGTACATACCATCTGTGAGGGTACTGACAACATGTACAGATATACCCAGCCGTCTATGGGGTTGTCAATATGTACATACCATCTGTTAGGGTACTGACAACATGTACAGATATACCCAGCCGTCTATGGGGTTGTCAATATGTACATACCATCTGTGAGGGTACTGACAACATGTACAGATATACCCAGCCTTCTATGGGGTTGTCAATATGTACATACCATCTGTGAGGGTATTGACAACATGTACAGATATACCCAGCCTTCTATGGGGTTGTCAATATGTACATACCATCTGTGAGGGTACTGACAACATGTACAGATATACCCAGCCTTCTATGGGGTTGTCAATATGTACATACCATCTGTGAGGGTATTGACAAAATGTACTGATACACCCAGCCTTCTATGGGGTTGTCAATATGTACATACCATCTGTGAGGGTACTGACAACATGTACAGATATACCCAGCCGTCTATGGGGTTGTCAATATGTACATACCATCTGTTAGGGTACTGACAACATGTACAGATATACCCAGCCGTCTATGGGGTTGTCAATATGTACATACCATCTGTGAGGGTACTGACAACATGTACAGATATACCCAGCCTTCTATGGGGTTGTCAATATGTACATACCATCTGTGAGGGTATTGACAACATGTACAGATATACCCAGCCTTCTATGGGGTTGTCAATATGTACATACCATCTGTGAGGGTACTGACAACATGTACAGATATACCCAGCCGTCTATGGGGTTGTCAATATGTACATACCATCTGTGAGGGTATTGACAAAATGTACTGATACACCCAGCCTTCTATGGGGTTGTCAATATGTACATACCATCTGTGAGGGTATTGACAAAATGTACAGATATACCCAGCCGTCTATGGGGTTGTCAATATGTACATACCATCTGTGAGGGTATTGACAAAATGTACAGATATACCCAGTCTTCTCTATGGTTGTCAATATGTACATACCATCTGTGAGGGTATTGACAAAATGTACAGATATACCCAGCCGTCTATGGGGTTGTCAATATGTACATACCATCTGTGAGGGTATTGACAACATGTACAGATATACCCAGCCGTCTATGGGGTTGTCAATATGTACATACCATCTGTGAGGGTATTGACAAAATGTACAGATATACCCAGTCTTCTCTATGGTTGTCAATATGTACATACCATCTGTGAGGGTATTGACAAAATGTACAGATATACCCAGCCGTCTATGGGGTTGTCAATATGTACATACCATCTGTGAGGGTATTGACAACATGTACAGATATACCCAGCCGTCTATGGGGTTGTCAATATGTACATACCATCTGTGAGGGTACTGACAACATGTACAGATATACCCAGCCTTCTATGGGGTTGTCAATATGTACATACCATCTGTGAGGGTATTGACAGCATGTACAGATATACTCAGCCGTCTATGGGGTTGTCAATATGTACATACCATCTGTGAGGGTATTGACAACATGTACAGATACACCCAGCCGTCTATGGGGTTGTCAATATGTACATACCATCTGTGAGGGTACTGACAAAATGTACAGATATACCCAGCCGTCTATGGGGTTGTCAATATGTACATACCATCTGTGAGGGTACTGACAACATGTACAGATATACCCAGCCGTCTATGGGGTTGTCAATATGTACATACCATCTGTGAGGGTACTGACAAAATGTACTGATATACCCAGCCTTCTATGGGGTTGTCAATATGTACATACCATCTGTGAGGGTACTGACAACATGTACAGATACACCCAGCCGTCTATGGGGTTGTCATTTGGGTTATCATACCCATCTGAGATTATTCACAACAGGTACAGATATACCCAGCTTTCTATGAGTTTTTCAATATGTAACCTCAGATGGACATGCAGCGATCAGTAGTTTGCATTTCTTATGTCTGGTATAATGATTCAGTCTAAGACTGGGCTATAAAAAGGCTTAAAGTAGTGAATTTCTTACATGCTTTGTAACATGCATGTGGCAAAGCAGCAACACAGGATATGTATGAAAATATAAACTCTTGAAAGGATTCAATGTCAGCAGGTTCACTGATACCTCATCATTGTTTAATGTCTTTCAATGAACTGTGTACATCATAAAAATAGATGTCATGTGTGCTATGTACAGATATACCCCAGGAGCTTAGCTTACAGGAACATACACTGAAATATTCTGATCAGGGTATAAATGAGTGAGTTTAGTTTTACACCACACTCAGCAATATCCCAGCTATATGGCAGCGGTCTGTTAATAGTCTGGACCAGACAGTCCAGTCATCAACAGCATGAGCATTGATCTGCACCATTGGGAACAGATGATGCATCTTTTAAAACAAACATAGTTGCCTTTAGTAGCAAGCATGGGTTGCTAAAGACCTTTTCTACACTGGATCTTCACGGGTCTTGTCTAAATATAAAGTATACCTAGTAGGAAATAATGTTTGAGAGTAACTTGTCAGTTTGGTCAACCTCTTTATTGAATGTTCTTTGTTCTAAAAGACAGCTTGTCATTTTTTTACTCCAACAGGCGACATATCATGCAATGCACTGATACTGTCGCTGAGCACAAGTAAAACCTGCAGAAATTATAGTCCATAATAATCGAGGCATTTCAACAAAGGAAACTATAGTTTGATTGCTTTCTAAGTGGAGTTTTTTCCCCTTCAGTGAGTATGATGTTAGGCCACTTTTAGCAATATTCCAGCAATATCATGGCAGGGGACACCAGAAGCGGGCTTCATACATTGTACCCATGTAGATAATACAACCAGGTCTTTGGGTGAAAGAAAACGCTCTAACCACTAGGCTATATCACTGCCCTGTTTTCCTTTCAGCTTAATGTCAATATGCAGGAACATACTAACTCATGAGGTTATTGTCAGAATGTACAAATATTAGCAATCATAAGAGGTTTTCTTCATGTGTGCAAATATACTCAGCCGCCTAAAAGGGTCTATCTGTGAAGCAGTGAAAATGAAGGAAGTTTTGCTCTCATAGAGTACATAATAATAGCTGTATTTGAACAGATCTCTGACACACTGTTGATGAGGTAACCAATCGCTGTATGTTTTGCATGTGGTGTTTTAAAGGCGCAAGCAGTCAGGCAAAATGGTTGACCCAGTGACTGTTGATGATTTGCTGTAATTACACAACTAACACTGAACTTAGAGAAGACTATCATGTGACAGTATAGACTAGGTGACCTCTGCCTGGGCCAGGAAGTGTCAGTGGCTGCAAGGAAATATTCACTGGCTGGTTTGATGATGTGTATTTTGTTAGCCGCATGCACCACCATCTACAAAGCACTTCATCTATGAATTGTGTTGTCTACAAGTATCAACAATCCAATTCATCTGCAAGTAACATTATGTTTAAGTATACCATCATCAACAATATACTATGCCACAATACACCCTCCCATGCCAGTATGCACCAATATACCCTACCATGCCAATATGTACCACTATACCTATCTGTGCCTGCATACAATACACCTTACCATGCCTGTATGCAACAATACACCCTCCCATTATATCTATCTGTGCCTGTATACAATACACCCTCCCTTGCCAGTATGCAATAATATGCCCTGCCATGGGTATAAATATAATTTCCCATGCCAGTATGCAAGAATATACCCACCAGTGTTGGTACCTCAACAATATAACCTCATGTGCCGGTATGCAACAATATACCCACTGTCATCGATAAGCAACAATATACCCTACAGAGTTGATATGAAAATACCCTCATGTGGCCGTATGTAGCATTATTACCCTTAACATAATTTGTCAAATTGTGATTTGTTAACAGCCAAAACATACGAAACCATGTCAGCAGTTTACAAAACCACAAATGTGATCATTTTCATCATTAACTAAGCCACTCCGAGTTATCCCCCTTTATGACCATTCAGGAAACATCAAGGTGAAATGTGTTGCGTCTCAATCTGCCGAAGGTTGAATGTCGTCTACAGATAAGCTAAATAAAAAGATCATAAGGGTAATAAATTTGTCATACTGAGTTTTGAAAGGGCGTACGGAACTGTACAAGCCTTGTAAATTCCATATTTCCTTCAGCTGCGCCTCAGACATACAGAATATACAAGGGTCTTACAATACTGTACACCCTTTCAAAACACTGTGTACCTAATAATATACTCTCCTCTGTCGGTATGCAACAATATACGCTTCTCTGTTAGTATGCAATATAATAACATCTAGGTCTGTGATGGGTGGGAAAAACTGGAATCGAGTAACCACATGTACTTTACCTGAATTGGAATTGAGTACCCATAAATGTAAATGCTACAGCCCATTCTGTTGACATTCAGAATATTCAATCTTGATTTGACAGAGATTACTATTGATAATTTTAAAGGGTGGCATTAAGCCACTAAAATTTATCTCTATTTATTTACATCTGTTCAACCAATATAAGAATAACACCATTACTCATATTCCACATTAATACACAGAATATTTCGTTCCTGCTGTTTCTGTAACTTTACTACACACTGATCATGTACAGGTAAATAAGATTCATTAGAAATGAGCTCCATTAATTGGACAATACCAATGATGTAAATGTGTGTTACGCCAATAAGGAAAAGGACAAGTCATTATCTGCCCTTGTTATTACAGGGTTCTCTCCCTTTCAGGGTACTCCATTTCTGGACATAGGACTTAATTCCAGCTGTACCGGACCCAGATTCGAGTACCCATCCAATCCCTAATAATATCCCAAGACAGTATGCAACAATATACCCTCCTGTGGTTGTATGCTACTGTATACCCTCATGGAGGTATAAATATACTTAGCCACACCACACTAAACACCATCCAGCGATGATATGCAACTCCAGTGTCAATATGCAACAATATACCCTATGCAGCAATATTCTCTCCTGTGCCTGCATGCAATAATACACCCCACCTCTCCCACCATGAAAATACGCAAGAAGATAACATACTGTGTCAGTATCTAACACTATACCTATCAGTGCAGTATGCAACAATATACTCTCCCATGTAATGTACACCAAGATCTGTGCCTTCTCTGAAGCTGAGATAATGAAGAATGATGACAATTTTTGTGGATTGGAATCTATGTCAAAATGTTGTCTTTCACATGGAAATTGAAGGAAAAATTCTCATAACTCTTCTCTGTAGATCCGCAACAATATGGTATGCAACAATATACCCTACTGAGAATGCAACACCTTCCTGTGTCCATATACCACAATATACCCTTCTGTGTGGAAATCAACAATATACCCTACCATGTCTGTATGAAACAATATACATCCCCAGGTCCCTATGCCACTATGCAACAATATACCCTTTTGAGTATGTAACACTACATTTATCTGTGCCTGCATGCAACACCCTTCTGTGTGTATTTAAATACCCTTTCATGCCAGCATAAAACAATATACCCTCCTGTGTAGGCATGCAGCTGCATGCCCTCCTATGTTGATATGCAACACTATACCTATCTGTGCCTGTATGCAACAATATACCATCCCATATCTGAATGCAACAGTATACCCTCCTGTGTTGGTATGCAACAATGTTCCAACCCATGCCAATATCATACAATGTACATTCTGTGTCTGCATATAATGAAATACCATCCTGTGTTGGTAGGCAACAATATGCCCTCCACTGTTTGTATGTAACATTATACCCTCCTGTGGCTGTATGCAACAAAATACTCTACTGAGCCAGTATGTAACAATACACCCTCCTGTGCCTGTATGCAACAATACATCCTGATGCCAGTATACACCAATATACCTTCCTGAACCAGTATGTGACACATAGCCCTGCTTTGACAATATGAAACGATATATCTTACTCTGTCAGTAAGCAACAACATGTAAGTTAGCGCCGACATGCATCAATATGCTTTCCTGAGCCAGTATGCATCACTAAGCCCTTCTGTGCCAGATTGTACCAATATACTTTTCGGTGCCAGTATGTAACAATGGTTCCTGAATGTGTAGTGCATGTAAATTCCAGGACAATAAGCCTTCTTTCCCAGTATATATATCCAAAATATTGGGTATAATCCTGCTTAAAACAGTATTCCAGTTATGCCATAGTAGTCAGCTCAATGTGGAAAAAGCCTGACTTGATGCATGTCTTGATGAACTATCAATTGGGTGAAACCAATGAGCACTTCTTAGGTACTGACAAACCAGTAGATATATACAAAGGAGAATCAGGATTCGAACCCAAAATCATAGCTCTTTGGTGTGCTCATAGATATCCTCTGCACGGGGAACTGCAGCCTTAAATGGCTCTACTCCAAAAGGGAAGAAACATATGATGGCTACATTACTTTTGGATGCTAAAGATAATACCTATTTGCATGTACACTGAGAAGAGGAAGCCATGTAATAGCATGCTTCAGGATTATCTATGGATTCATATGGGCATCATGACCTCATAAAACATGAAGATAATCCCTTCACATGTGTATTGAGGAAACAAACACAAGGCTAAAGATAAGTAAGATGAGCTTTTAAGTTGGTAATGTTTATTTCATCGCCAACATTACCACAATCTGAAGACCTTGGTACAACAGCTCATACCTGTACATGTAGTGAAATAATATTAGTCACCATGTCCTGTCATAAAATTATCTGTATGGTTATATTCAAACCTTACTATGTCCCAAATACTTAGGATGTTTAAAAACAAGTTTGAGTTATAAAGTACACAATTGTTTTTATGGACGACTTTGTCAATCTGTCACAAACAATCTGAAATAGAGTTAATTGCAAGAACATATGACTTTTCAAAACATGAATGAAAAATGCTAGAAAAGCAATAACATTTCAACAAAGAATGGAAGACAGTTATCCCTGAAAAGGAAGTTTATTAAACATGATAACTTCAACACCTTTTTCTCCCAGTCACATTCACACTTGCCTGCACGTACCTCAGTTGTCATTAAGTATTAAGTGATGGTATCCTTACATCACATCAAATAATATGTGTTACATGAAAGTATCATTTTCCAGGACTCAAACCTTACAATAAATGGCACATTAATATACATTTCCCATCTCACACGCTGAACAGTGTAAAATAGGGCAAGCTATAAAAATGTAGTTCCTTTCTTATGTTCCTTATCTTGTATGTTGTCAAACAACATTTAGATCCAAATGGGCCCTAACCCAAAGCAAAATTCAACCGATGATTAATCACTGCCTCATCACACCCAAAGGTGTACTAACCAAATTATTGCGCTGTGATAAGCTTTTTTGACATAATGTGTCCAAAGCTCAAAATATATTCCCCATCCAAACAAGGATAGCAAAAACATGTGCTTCTGCCATCTCCCTTCACACAAGAAAAAAAGAAAAGAAAAGAAAGAAAAAACCCACAACTATTACTTTCACCAAAGATTTGTGTGAAGCAAAACAAAGATGAGTATGTACCTGTGTATTATGAACAGAAACTTGAAATAACTTAGTTCTCAGTGACGTGTTTTACACTCTAACATGAAAATAAGAAATGAACACAGAATTGGAATTAACTTTGCCAAAGGGAAACAATTATTTGATACAATGTGAGTGCATGACTAACACATTTATAGCATACAACTGCATTTTTTAAACATGTTCAGATATGTTGACATCAAATGTCAAGCGAACTAAATGTTGGATTATGGAGTTTTAGGGTGTAAATTAGGTGCAAGCAGAAAGGGATTATGTTATGTTTCAAGTACCAAAACTTTCACATCTCATTCTCACCACGCAGAAAAAATTGAAACAACACAGTGAAAAGTCAAAGGCCATGTCAGTTTGAAGTGGTTTTATGTAACATTCTCAAAAAGAGAAATAAACCCACAAGACAAACTTGGTAAAGTAACCATGGTAACCTAAGCATGAAACTGCACAAAAAGCATACTCTCCTGAACTTAAGACTTGACATCATACACAAGACATAAATGATCATTTTCATGCAATGAAATTTGCTCTTACAGCAATCCATGTAGATTAAGTCTGCATATGATTCCTAAATCATGTCCAGAAATGCTGCCACATCTGTTCACACTTCCAATAATCATTTATGCTTGAGATAAACAAGGGCACATTCCAAATGCAGGGCTAGAAATCTTGGGAGATTTCTTTGTGTCTAAATGTCTACATTGTCATCGATATCATCAAAATCAGATCTCTACTCTCCTTCATGATGAAATGAAACACCTAATTATCTGATCACCATATTAATTATGAAAGCATATTTTTCCAGCTACCTGACTGGTCCAGAGGTGGTCACGAAACTGTTGATAGAAAAGCAGACACCAACCCAGGTCCCACCAAAACTCATACTGACTTGAGCTACTAAAAATAGCATGATTGACATCATTCTACTGGTTACATGAGACAGTATTGTTGACATTATTATTGGTTTGTAGCGAAAACAGGTTACTTTTCTTGGTTAAAAGGATGTTTTGGTTTTCAGGTTTTTACAGTAATTACATAATAAAACAATTATAGATTGGTGAATTCGGCCAATACCTGTTTTTATGGACCAACGAAAAGCAATAATGACCACAGTCTTTGTCCTTAAAAATATTTATCGACCTATTACCAGTCTATACCAGAGTTTGTATAAAGTGACACTTGATAGAACATTGAATGCTTAATCTCAATGAATGATAAGCAAGTCCTTGATCCAGCTAGTTTAAATTCTTTACAACCATGATTACAAAAATAAAATGTAAACCAAACCACACCAACAACACAAAAGCTCATCTAATGGAAATCCATCTGAACTGTGGATGCCATGTGCACAAACACGGTGACTAACTCATCCACACCCATTTACTGGTGCAATCACTAAGATGATAATACAGATGGTTTTTGAGAGAAAGAAATCAGATATGCTGGTCTGATCTTCTGCTACCTCCTACCAAGAATTTAGATGCTGTTTCCAACTGGCAGAGGACAGCAAAATTCCAGCCCCATTCCACTGTCATATCGTCTCAAAGCAGCATCATATCAGAGTTTGAGATCTGTTTGTAATAAATTTGATTGTAATGGTCTATACACTCTCTACCAAACCCATTGTTTTCACAGACAATGGGTCGTGCAGCTTTCGGAAGTCTGAAATTCTTATCAAGTGAGTAACTTCGAGGAAGTGCCTGCATTTAGGATAATGCCCTTGTATTTACTGTATCACAATAATTATAAGGTATAAACTCAATAACCTCTTGCTCTATATAGATTTTCCAGTACTTCCCAGCATTTGGAAACTGTTCCACCAGACGTTCATAGACAACCCTCGCATCTTCAATCTTTTTCATCTAAAATAACAAACAACAAATTCAGTTTATTCAACCATTATGCACAATTACCAAACATGATAATTTCAAACATGATGCTTCAAATAATGATTGTTTTAGATATCTGTTATTAAGAGTGCTTATATTGGGAATGTGCATCAATATCATGCAATATGAAAGATCATTTATTATGATAATATCAGCATATTACGTGCCATTCATTTATATGGAAATTTAAAAAACCAAGAGCTTTCTGGGAATGTCATCATCCTGATCAATGGTTCAGCTTCATTTCCGAAAGTGACAACAAATTTGAAACACAAAACATGGATTCTCTTTAAATTGAAATATGTGGTTGTTAACTCTCTGGGTGCTTCTCATCACACATGCAATATCTGGCTGTGTCAGAACATGGCACTGTTCACGTTTCTCTGACAGACCAACCACGATGTCAAAATGTCACCTTAAATGTTTCACACCACTTTAATCAATATTCAGGTAAAATCAGAATGGGCGACAGCATACATGGACATAACACATTGTTCTTTTGTGGAATCTCAAATGAGAAGGCTAGGAAATGACATTCAGAATCATGCTGTACCTGCGCATCTCTAATGAGAATACTCCAAGCCTCAGTATCTGACGGATAGGCTTTGATCCTCCGTTCTGCCTTCACAATCTTGTCAGCAATGTAGCCTTGCTCCTGAAACATCAACACAAGTGCAATAACTGCACACAGACAAATTTAACATAAGTATTTTTGAAGAAAATATGAAGAAAACATTTGGTTCAAATTTGTGTTTATTGTCCACTGTTTGTATTTACAGAGGTGTTTTGTACAAGACTTGAAGACGATTTCAAAGTAAGTGCACACGGCTGGAAAACTGGGGAGTAAAAGTGCTGCTACATGTGAATATATGATAACTACAATTAAAATTCTGATTTTATCATTTCGCATGCTTAAGTTTCAGTCTGAACACAAGAGAGCTCCAGATAAGGAGAGCATTTGCATATTTTACCCAATAAAAATCACATTTACTCAATAACAAATCTGGGAGTACAAAAAACACGTAAGAATCACTTTAAACTCAATAGGTCTATAATAACTTGCGTACTTTACTCAATCAACTACACTGGCTTGTGTATGATAATTTGTTTAGGCACCTAAACGACATTGTTAGCAAATGTTAAGCAATGCTTATATATACAGATGCTATTACTGCCGTAGCCTCTGTCCAGAGTTCATTGAGGCAGTCATGTGACTTCCATGTTGTGTGTTTAAAAATGGCAGCCAACTATTTTGCAATGTAAGAATTATCAAAAGCTTAGGGCTATTGAGAAGCATTTATATTTATATACTTAAAACTGCTAATTACCCAATAAAGATAAAAAAAGCTTTGTAAAAATACTCAATTCTTTTAACTAGTGGGACTATACATAATGCCAGTTACTACTCAAGAAATGCAATTACTCATACATAAACAGACATGGGAGTAAATACTCAATTGCTTGAAAAATTATCTGGAGCTCTGACATAATGAAGTATCTCTTTCAAAGACTTTGTTACATGTGGAATACAAGTCACCTCAACACGCAAACACAGAAGTTAAAACAGTATTTACATGAAACAGTTTTGATGACTTGACCTCCAGGCAACTTGCGAAGATTTCAGAAAAAAAAAAGATAAATGGCCGAAATACCAGCCTCATGTCTAATGTTGAGATACATTATCAAGATCATGTTTATCGCATGTATTTCTGAAACTTACAAGTTTTCAGATCAATGTATCCAGTCACCTGTAAGTTCTTAATGCACAAGAGCACAGTCTACATTAAAGCTAAACAGTGGTCTCAGTTAATGTCTTTGTTGGACTTGGGTGTGTAGAAGTTTGCTCTACCTAGTTGAACATGGAAATCTCCATGTGTGGTCACTTTGAAGCAAGACATAAAAATATCAGCACAAGTCTGTGATACAGGTATTCATCATCTGATCATTACCTTCAGAATAATTCTGATTCAGAGTTATTTTTTCACTCTTTGGTGTGTTCATCAAGGACATGTAAAATGGTAATAGACATAAAGAAAGTTTCTTAACCTTTGTGGATATTATTCTGGAGACATATACAAATTTTATGGTCCATTTGTAACAGACATTTCTTGCGCATATATTTAGTGCCCTGATGCCATCAAAATGTGGTTGACTGTTTCTTTGGATTGAACAAGCATACACTATTGTTATTTAGGGTTACTCTTTGGACAAAGCTAAACAATATCCATATTTTCAAAGTCTTTATTTTTGACATCAAATATGCTGGGAAATAAGAACATGATTGTGGAACTAGTTTGGCTTGTGAAATCAAGAACTTTACATGCAAATTGAACGAACAAGGTCCTAAAACAAGCACTACAGGATGTTGGAACAACTTTAAATGTGTATCTGTTGATAAACAGCCTATTGATACCAATTTGAAACAATGTTCAGACTGCATACTCTGAGAAAGTGAAACATGTTGAGGATATGGAAACACCTGATGGTAAAAAAGACAGGGCTCTTTGTATTCTGAAAAACATTCTTTGGCATTGCTTATGCTTTTCCAGTGGTCACAAAATATCAGATATACGACCAAAATCTTTGCTTATTTTTGTGGTCTGTCATCTTTGCATTATCTAAGCCCTAGCTTGTAATAACATCGAAACAGTTACTGTATCAATAGAGGCTGTTACAAATATTCCCCACCCACCAAGAGAGAGTCATGGATGATCCAACCACATGTTGGTTTATAGATGCCATGGTCATCACATGCAAATAAGACTATTGCACTGACGTCCCGACTTCCCTCAAATCCAAACTGGCTGTCTCTGATTAACCACTTCAAATGCATCAAAGTGATCAATTCATTTAACTAAAAAATTCAGTATCAGTATTATGTGAAATCAGTAGGATCAAAGTAAGTGGCCTTGAAGTTGAATACTCAGCAACACCTGTAACTACTGATAGTGAAGTACACAAGTTTATTTTCAACTGAACTGAAACTGGTCAATCGTCTGTTTTCCAATATTGTGCGAGTGAATGAGCATAGTCTCACTCACATGCCACAAAGACCAGAAATTGCTGACTTGCAGCATCGGGCTTTGGTTAACTCAACAGCATTACTTTCACTTGTAAAATACTATTGTTTAATGACCATTAAGATCATGTAGTATTTGTAATTATTTTGCACATGGTTTTTAAAAGCAAATATTTTATAAAGACATCATGTCATCACCATCATGCTTCTTTCTGGTAAAAACAGATTGATGTGTGTTATCCTTGCCATGTATGTATCAAGCTCCATGTTGACATCACTACTGGTGACATGAGCATGAGAATCGCAAACATGTGACTGTTTAATGTGTGTCTAAACCGACAAATCTGTGACACAGAATTTTAGACAGTTTGGCATGGCCAGTTATACTAGTGTCACATTCTACTTCTGAATGGATCCATTCATAATTTAACTAAGGTTGCAAACATTTCAATGTCAGATGCATTAGTATTGATCTTTTTTTATATAAATAGTTGCATGTATTAAACGTATAAATATAAAATAAGCAAAAGACAAACATGTCGTCCCCAAGCCCCTGCACACCATGTCTGCTGCAGATTGTAATGGACTGGCTGCTTTGTAATACATGTGGTCTATTTCCCTGTATTTGACAAAAAGAATCAAAATAACTCTCCACAAATATCTTACCTCTGGCGGTAGGGCTCCTAGATGTGCCATCATCAACTCTCAGATTGACGGTCTTTAAAGGAAGTTTGAAGATAATTCAAGAATGACTCGGCGAGTTTTCCGAGACAGAAGACAACAACCACCTAGCCAAAAAGTACAAATAGACGTATGGATAGATATATATTTATTCTAAATAGTTATCTTAAAGATGAAATAAACCCAAAATGTGTAATTTCTCCAGCCATCGCCTCAGGTTTTGCGATAACACCCTAACAAGAACTGAATTTGGTAAGGCATGTGCTACTCAACAACACAACATGGCGACGTCCATCAACACCGATCAATTTCCGCTTGTCACGTGACCTGCAAAGGGACTTCACACTGAGCGGGAAATACACTTTCTGCACCACCACGGACCTAATGACAGTTTTGAGGTTAGCACGCCAGTGCTGAGATGCGAATTCCCCACACCCCTTCTCCCCCGGAAAAAATCCTTGAGGATCTTTTCCCCTTAACCTATGGACTTTGATTTATGAGCACCCCTAATCTCAAAAAAAATCTTGGGCATAGAATACATACATGCATGCATCCACACACACGTTTGCAACCGCACCACATGTTTGCAACCACGCCCATATACAAAAGAGTTACATGTATATGTCAGCATAGGAATATGCTTGGGGTGAACAGATATATAATTCAATTAACAAAAAAGTTTGGCGTAATATCAAAGCATGGTGTGTATATATATGGCAATGTGAAATTGGGTAGTAGGATTTCCGCAAGATAAAAACTTCTTAAAGTCTGATAGAATAGATAGAATGAGATGTAGGTAAATATTAAAGGGGCACTGATGCGGAGCAATTTCCGTGGACTGGTGTAAACTTTGTTATTGTTTTTCTTCCGTGATATCCCACAATTCTTGACTGGTTCGTCACCTCTGCTGCGCAGTCCGTATGCGTAATTGAGAGTTTGATTATTGACAGATCAACTAAGGTGAAGTCATTTTTACTTCATTACAAATGTATTATGAAAACAAATGAAAAAACTGTGAAGGTTAATCATCTGCCAGTGGTAGAAATGGTTAAAAAAAACTATTAGGACGGAAAAATAACGAAGCCAATGTACGTCTGTATATTTTGTCTCATAACCCTAATTAGTTTATTGTCATATTTGTGTGATTTTGAAAATTAATAAAACAACAGGTCTGCTTACACTTATAGTAAAGTTTTAACATGCCAGCAACATTTATACATTGTATAGATTGCCAATGTGAATCCTATTTCACACACATACGCGTGTGTGTTTTCTGTCATATAGATTCTGCTGAATGCTACAACAAATAAATTAAAACAAAATTTTATAGCAACAATGTCAGGCTACTACCTTGTTCAAGAACGATATTCCATTCATCTGCATCTGGTAAATAATCCTGCTCTGTATCATGTGTCTTACAACAGTCTAATTTGCGAAAAAGTAACACATCGTTTCACGTCTTTCACATTGGTGAAAACCTGATAAACCTCTCATTGGTCACCCAAGATAGCACACCTGGCAACTATTGTATGGTGTCCGCCATTCTAAGTAATCTAGTTAACGAATAATGAGCAATCAATTAATCAGTCAGTGTGTTATCGGTTAATCCTTTGATCGATGTTTGTTTTGTAACTCAGCTGATAAATCCTCTTGCATCACTTACATGCACATATTACATAACATATAATACATTTGCCATTACAGACCTTAATTAATAATGTTGAGTATTTACTCCAGACAGGAGAAATGCCAAATGGGAACCTTTGTTGAGTAACCTAAGTGGTGTTACTACTAATTATACCTGTTATAAATTCATTAAAGGTCACTTGCAACGCAAAACACAACTTTGCAGATTCTGGTACCTATCGGTATGCACTTACCGAAACAAATCATAAAAAATGCCAATTCAACCTATAAAGTTGAAAAAAAACGCGATGAAAAAAAGCCCGCGAAATCGGAGTTCAAACGTTTCACTAAATAAAGCTGGTTTCAAGAGCTGTGCTGCGCTGCGTCCATAACGCATGCGCAGTGAATAGGTTCACGGAGCTTGAAACAGTAAGCATGCCCAGCGTCTGAGGTCGTGAGCGGTAGTCTAATCTTGGTTGTGTACACAAACAAGTAAATAATCTACTCGTTACGTAAAACAACTTGTTGATTGTGGTAAGCAATCTCTGTCACAGAAGGCTCAGTGTCTGGTTTATTCACACCTCTATGTCTGTCTGCCTGTCTGCTAAAGACAACATGCAATACACAGCTTCAATCATTGACCACGTGCAAATTGAACTTAAAGGGGCACTGATGCGGAGCGAATAATGTTTCTCACCAACGGTCTAATTACGAAACCAAACTGCAAATTGGTCAGCCCGCACCCTCGACCGTGACGGACAAAGGGACTGGGTTCCTGTCCATATTAGCAGAATTTCTTCACCTAAACAGCCAAGAGGCCGGATGCCCATCATATGCCATTATTTAAAAATATCCACGGTATTCCTTGTTTGATCGTAACCAAATATCCCAGCAGTGTAGTTTTTTTGGATGCTTGGATGGTATAGTGACTGATCCAATTTGATCCTATTTCTATCCTCGATATTCAATCATGTTACGTGAAAATATGATGTCTACAGGCACGTAGAAAGCCATTTGTTTCAGTCCGAAAGATTACAAAGCTTTATATTTAGGTAGTTTTGAGTGTTAGTTCAGCTGTGATAACAAATATCATACGTAAATTTTGGTAGCTACCCTGGTTTATTATTTATGATAATAAAAACACACAGTTGATTTATTTGAATTCGTAAACTAAAAACGATGACTTTGCCTTTGGTAGAGAAATCTGAAAATTTTCTTACGTCAAAAAAACCCCCAAATTATTACACCTATTTACCCAAGTACACAGCAAATGCCAGTATGTATTCCTTATGTAACGAAGTTCCCTTGGTATCCTCAAAACAGTTTCGGCCCATAGGTGTTTTCAGGCTGCATGCGACACAGAGATTACATCTTCCTTGCTGTAACTCCCGTTTGATGGTGTAAACCTACACGTGTTATTTGTCATCATTCTTTGGATGGTCAGTTCATGAATTTATAACTGGTATAATTAGTAGTACCATCACTTCGGTTACTCAACAAAGGTTCCCATTTGGCAGTTCTCCTGTCTGGTGTAAATACTCAACATTATACATTAAGGTCTGTAATGGCAGATGTATTGTATGTTATGTAATATGTGCATGTATGTGATGCAAGAGGATTTATCAGCTGAGTTACAAAAACAAACATCGATCAAAGGATTAACCGATAACACACTGATTAATTAATTACTTTTATCTTCTAGCGGATTTGTCAAAAGGCAGTGTGTGTAGATGTACTAATTCATACTGACTACACCCTTTCGTAAAGTGCGATTGTAAAAACAACATCCTCCCTTCAAAGAATTAACCACCCTTGCGTTGATTGATTGATTGCTCATTATTCGTTAACTAAATTAGTTAGAATGGCGGACATCATACAGTTAGTTGCCAGGTGTGCTATCTTGGGTGACCAATGAGATGTTTACCAGTTTTTCGCCAATGTTAAAGACGTGAAACGATGTGTTACTTTTTCGCAAATTAGACTGTTGTAAGACACACGACACAAAGCAGGATTATTTACCAGCTGCAGATGAATGGAATACGATTTCTCTTATGTGGATATTGATGGATACATTCCTGAACAAGGTAGTAGCCTGACATTGTTGCTATAAAATTAATCTGTTTTACATTCATTATTTGCATTATGTTTTAATTTATTTGTTGTAGCATTCAGCAGAATCTATATGACAGAAAACACACATTAGATCGCGTATGTATGAGAAATAGGATCCACATTGGCATTCTATACAATCAGGGAGCCTATATAGAGGTAGGGTATCCCTGATACAATGTATAAATGTTGCCGTCATGTTAGAAATGTACTATAAGTATAAGCAGACCGTGTGTTCTTTTAGGAATTTTCAAAATCATACAAATATACAATAAACCAATTAGAGTTATGAGACAAAATATAGAGCCGTACATTGGCTTCGCTATTTTTCCATCCTAATAGTTTTTTACTATATCTATCACTGGCAGATGATTAACCTTCAAAGTGTTTCATTTGTTTTCACAATACATTTGTAATGAAGTAAAAATGACTTCACCTTAGTTGATCTGTCTATTATTAAACTATCAATTGCGCACAAGGACCGCACAGCAGAGGTCACGAACCAGTCACGAATTCTGGGATATCATCCGGGTACTCACGGGAGAAAAACAATAACAAAAGTTTACACCAGTCCACACCGCATCAGTGCCCCTTTAACACCTATCAGACTATACGACATAAAGAAAATAAGTAGATTTATGACTCGTGCACCCGAGTCCCGTGTCTGCCACATTATGTAATTAGGCACGTGTTATATACATGACATGTTTTTATGTCTGTGGGTTGCAAACAAACTACATTCGTGTTTTTTCGGATGACTGGATCTGACGGAAACTGGTGCAAACTCTTGTCAGTTTCAAGTCCTGCTTTGTACTTGGACGAATGACAGACTCCAGCCACGCAGTAGTTTACCATCTCTACTGACATGATTTTTGACTGGATCGAGCGCAAATTCAGAGAACATGTATTTTCCAAACCCAACATCTCTATATACATTCTTCATGGATAACGACTTCTTTTAGTGTATATGATTTTGTTTGACAACAGTATATGAATCCATACTGAAACGATGCATCAAGTACACAAAAAGAAGTTGTTATCCATAAAGAATCTTACTTTCTTGTGACTGGCTATACTTCTAAAATGCCCATCAAACAGATCATCTTTCTGTACACACAATGAACCCTCAGCATATCTGCAAATGAAACAGCCAATCGGAAGTCGTCGTTACACTTGAGTGCATATCCACCCGCTATGACTGGGTTCGGTCTCTCGAGGGCTTCGTTTCGGGGGAAGTAAGCCCAAGTACAAAATATTGCACTTTTGAATCGCGATTGTACGCTTATAATTTTGTTTATTTGTTATTTTAAAAGCTGCAGTGTATATTATATGTCATGAATAAGTGATAAATGTGTTTTAATTATGTTTGATTTTTTGGTTGCATGTGACCTTTAACTGACCATCCAGGGAATGATGACAAAGAGCGCGTATAGGTTTACACCATCAAACGGGAGTTACAGCAAGGAAGATGTAATCTCTGTGTCGCATACAGCCTGAAAACACTTATGGGCCCAAACTATTTTGAGGATACCAAGGGAACTTCATTGCATAATGAATGCATACAGGCATTTGCTGTGTACTTGTGTAAATAGGTGTAATGAGTCTTCTGTTTTTTCAGTAGAAACAATTTCAGATTTCTCTACTAATGGCAAAGTCATCGTTTTTAAACTTTGCAATCTTTCGGACTGAAGCAAATGGCTTGCTACGTGCCTGTAGACATCATATTTTCTCACAACATGATTAAGTATCGAGGTTAAAAACACAAAAATAGGATCAATTTGGATCAGTGACTATAACATCCAAGCATCCGAAAAATCTACACTGCTGGGATATTTTATTACGATCAGACAAGGAATACCATGGATATTTTGAAATAATGGCATATGATAGGTATCCGGCCTCCTGACTGTTTCGGTGAAGAAATTCTGCAATATGGACAGGAGCCCAGTCCCTTAGTCCAACGGTCTAATTACGAAACCAAGCTGCAAATTGGTCAGCACCCGCTCCCTCGACCGTGACGGACACGGGGACTGGGCTCCTGTCTGCATTAGCAGAATTTCTTCACCCTAAACAGTGAGGATGACCATCACAAGCCGTTGAAAATATCCCTGGTATTCCTTGTCTATAATGAAATACCTCAGCAGTGTAGTTTTTTCTGATGCCAGGATGGTACAGTGACTGATCCAATTTGATCCCATGTCTGTGCTTTTGAACTCGATATTTATTCATTCCATGTAAAAATATGATGTGTACATACACATAACTAGCAAGCCATTTGTTTGATATAAGTGATAGACTGCAAAACTTTATATTTAGATAGTTTTGAGGGCTGGCCCAGCTGTCATAGCGAAAATCATATGTAAAATTTGGTAGCTGTGCCCCTGATTTATTATCTATGATAATAAAAACACATACTTAATTTATTTGAATTGGTAGAGAAATCTGAAAATTTCTGAAAAAAAAATGATTGTGATAATTTACCCAAATACACACCAAAATGCCTATATGTATTTCTTATGTATCAACGAAGTTCCGTTGGTATCCTCAAATCAGTTTCGGCCCAAAAGAGATTACATCTTCCTTCTGTAAACCACGTTTGATAGTATAAACCTACATGCTTTATTTGCCATCATTGACTAGAAGGTCAGTTAATGAATTTACAACAGGTGTAGTTAGTGGTAACCCCACTTGCATTACCCGACAGGTGCCCAGGTGGCATTTTTCTTGACTGGAGTAAGTACTCAACATTATAAATTAAGGTCTGATGTAGCAAATGTTTTGCATGTAATATGTGCATGTAAGTGATGCAAGAGGGATTGTCAGTTGAGTTACAATAACAAACATCGATCAAAGGATTAAAGGGGCACTGATGCGGAGCAATTTCCGTGGACTGGTGTAAACTTTTGTTATTGTTTTTCTCCACTGAGTACCCGGATGATATCCCAGAATTCGTGACTGGTTCGTGACCTCTGCTGCGCAGTCCGTGTGTGCAATTGATGGTTTAATTATAGACAGATCAACTGAGGTGAAGGCATTTGTACTTCATTACAAATGTATTATGAAAACAAATGAAACACTTTGAAGGTTAATCATCTGCCAATAGTAGAAATGGTAAAAAACTATTAGGACGGAAAAATACCAAAGCCAATATACGTCTCTATATTTTGTCTCATAACCCTAATTAGTTTATTGTCATATTTGTATGATTTTGAACATTAATAAAAGAACACACGGTCTGCTTACACTCATAGTAAATTTCTAACATAACAGCAACATTTATACATTGTATAGATTGCCAATGTGGATCCTATTTCACACACATACGCGATCTAGTGTGTGTTTTCTGTCATATCGATTCTGCTGAATGCTACGTAAGAAAATTTTCAGATTTCTTTACCAAAGGCAAAGTCATCGTTTATTGTTTACGAATTCAAATAAATCAACTGTGTGTTTTTATTATCATAAATAATAAACCATTGTAGCTACCATAGCTACCAAAATTTACGTATGCTATTTGCTATCACAGCTCAACCAACACTCAAAATTACCTAAATATAAAGCTTTGCAATCTTCCGGAGTGAAACAAATGGCTTGCTACGTGCCTGTAGACATCAAATTTTCATGTAACATGATTAAATATCGAGGTTAAAAACACAGAAATAGGATCAAATTGAGTAACTATACCATCCAAGCATCCGAAAAAAACTACACTGCTGGGATATTTTGCTACGATCAGACAAGGAATACCATGGATATTTTTAAATAATGGCATATGATGGGCATCCGGCCTCCTGACTCTTATGGATGAAGAAACTCTGCTAATATTGACAGGAGCCCAGTTCCTTTGTCCGTCACGGTCGAAGGAGCGGGCGCTGACCAATTTGCAGTTTGGTCCCGTAATTAGACCGTTGGCGAGAAACATTATTCGCTCCGCATCAGTGCCCCTTTAACCGATAACACACTGATTGATTAATTACTTCAACAGCAGATTTGTCAAAAGGCAGCGTTTATGCGTGTGGATTTACTAATACTACTATACTGACTACACCCTGTCGTAAAGTGCGAGTGTCAAAACAACATCCTTCCTTCAAGGAATTAACCGCCACTACCTTGACTGATTGCTCATTATTGGCTAACTAATGGCGGACATCATGCAATTAGTTGCCATGCAGGTGTGCTGTCCTGGGTGACCAATGAGACTATAGTGCGAAAAATTCTGAAACGATGTATCACTTTTACGCACATTAGGCTGTTGAAAGACAAAAGACATAGAGCAGGATTTTTTACCAGCTGCAGATGAATGGAATATCGTTCTTGCATGTGGATATTGATGGATACATTCCTGAACGAGGTAGTAGGGTGACATTGTTGCTATACCTTTAGTCTCTTTTAAATTTTATATCTGCATTTTGTTTTGATTTATTCGTTGTAGCATTCAGCAGAATCTGTATTACAGAAAACATGCACTAGGTCGCAAATAGCGGGTATGTGAAATATGATTGACGTTGGCAGTCTATACTATGTTTAGATATTACAGTCACGTTATAAATTCACTATAATTATAAGCCGACCGTGTGGGGTGTTTTTTTTACTAACTTTCAAAATAGATACACATGCATGAAGAAACTAATTATGGTTATAAGACAAACTATTAATACGTACACTGACTTCGTTATTTTTCAGTCCTAACCAGTTTTGTTACCACTGGCAGATGATTAACTTCAAAGTGTTTCATTTGTTTTCATAATAATGAAGACTTCTTCTTTGCTGGTCAGTCTATACTTAAATTATCAACTGCGCATTGGGTGGCACAGTAGAGGTCGCGAACCAGTCACGAATTCTGGGATATCATCCGGGTACTCACGGGCGAAAAACAATGACAAAAGAAACAACCAGTCCACGGAAATTGCTCCGAATCAGTGCCCCTTTAAATTCTGAGTTCACCATAGACTGGGCAAAGACACATAAAATGCTATTCGTCTTCGACTCCCACATTACACATTCTGCAGCGCCTGGTTATTTTACCGATGTTGCAGTGCCTTCCTTTGTTGACTTACAGTTCACTGAGACCTCGGAATCGAATGAAAGTTTCCAAGAGGGTTAGATTTGAGGTTGTGAAGGTAGATCTCAGTTTCAAAGTCGGATTTAAAGGTGCGATATGTGTGGTATCTTGAACTTTCCCGCAGACCTGAATGTCAGTCCTGTTTAAACATGTCCATAGCACGAATTCGAAACATCTTCAGAAATGTGTTACAATCGCCCACTGTTTGTGAAGTCCACACAAAGCCGAATCCACAGGTGAATAATAGGGGTTTTTTTTAAATGAAGAAGTCCAAGTGTTTTTGCAGATTTCGTTTAATGGTAAATCATGTTATACGCTTTCTTCGGTAAGCGGTGAGCAGGCGTGTGAATCTGTTAAGCCAGTAGCGTAAGCATCGAGTGAGAGAATAGATGCTGTTAGGAGTTGAAAGTCCAACATTAAAGAATGCCCTACACACACATACACACACATACACACACACGCATACACACGCACACACACACGCACGCAAGCACGCACACACCTCCGCTAATCAGAGAAATTAACTACGTTTTTCATAAACATTTTAGTTTAACCTTCTAGTCTAACGGGCTGACGTCACCTTACTGACAACATTGTCAAAATAACATCAAATTTGATTGGAGTATTTCAGAGGTTTGAGCTGACGTCAGAGCCTTATTCTGGACTTGATCTAAACATTCCTCCTTTTCATCCCAATTGTTCCGTTTCTCGATGTATCTCGACAGGGGACAGGTCCGGAAAAACAGATGACCAGAAAGAGTACCGAAATGGTCTGCTGTCTCTGGAAATCCGCCACAGTACTCTATGCTTGAATGAATGGCTACAGATAAGGCCCAGTGATCTCATCCCTGTATCGAAAGACCTGTCATATTCCCACTGACAGTGACAAGCTGTGTCCGACCATGAGATTTGATGTTCCCATTCCATAACACTTTCTCAACCAAACTGTCGACGTTGCACAACGAAAGCGTCAGCATACCGTACACCTTTGCCCTGCCATCTGAGCTATCCAGGTGAAATCTCGATTTGTCAGTGGACTAAACACCATCCCAATTTTGTGTCCTGTACCATAGGTGCTCTCTGTACCAGACAGGTTATGTTGGAACCACATTAGACGAATTGCATGCCGTCGTGACCGGATGTTGTGCTCCTCAGACGGTTCCGAGCAGTGGGGCTCCTTTCGCGAAGCATTGAATGTTAACTTTAACTCCCATTCTTTAACGCTCCACTAATGTCGCTGTAGTGACTTACAAATCACCTTAGTGCTTTATGAAAGGGCGCCCAGGAACTGACTGCACGTAAGCCAGGAATGTTTCGAGAAGTCAAACTGGCAGTCTCGAATCGACTGCCGAATGTGGTTGTCTTGTTGACGTGACGTCACGCGTGGGCATCTGGTCAGTCAATGCTCTCGAGTTCCCATTATGGTGAAAACGTCTCGACAGAGATGAGATCGTGTTTCGATGGACACCAAAATCAACATCTGACCGCTATTTTTTTGCGGTTATTTTTTATGGTTATTCGTTTGACTGGGGCGCTTATATACCGTGAACAGAAAGTTAAGCGCCACCCAGTATATTTTACAAAAATATAGGTTGGCACATATGAAATCCTTCAGGAAAAAACGAGCTATCATAATTTGGTTTAGTAAAATTTACTTTCAGTTTAAAAACAAAAGATAATGGAAATTATCTTTTACTTTCAGCTGGATGCATGCGCTTTTGGGAAACATACATTTTGTTTTCCTTAAAAATGTGACCTTCTTTTGATAAGTGAAAATCAGAAATCACTGATATATGCTCACATGACTGTCACTTTTAACAAGTGAAACCTAAATTTCATAGTCTTGTATAAGCACAACAGGAATAGTTATTTCGATTTGGAAAGCAGTGTCATCATATCTGTAACAGTATTTCCTTTAATTGTAAATGCAAATGATTATGACATCCCGAAGCCAGTTACCAGATGAACCTTCAGCCAACATTCCCACAGCTTCACATCTCAGTTTTGAAATAGGCTGACGCGTAGCAAATATACTTTTACTCATGTGTGTAAATTTACTTACATGGGCAACTTTGCATATGTACAAAACGTCGAGTGAATTGGGCTTAACATTAGTTGCATCTACTCTTGCAAATCTGGTTACTGTGCAACAACTATGATGTCACCTTCAAACTTGACCTACAAACACAGGAACCCGTTACCCATGGACCATAGATCTACATCCACGTCATATGTATAAACAGAGCACTCTATTTTTATATATATGTCGTGCGTTTGCTGTAAATCACTGTATTTACAAGTGTTATTGAAGTAACACTATTATTAACACTATCTTGGTAACAGTATATTAACATGTTAAAGTGTAAGGGCACTTTTAAAAGTAAAAACGCTATTAATATGTCCCGTGCGGGGTTTATAAAGTAGCCCTAGTTTTTAGAGATAAAAATATATCTTATTGCTTTAGCAACGCGTTTACGTCATTAAGATTCGTAGAATATCGATCGCCCGAGTTGACAGTCGATAGGCGCATTGAAATCAATGCATTTTTAACATTTTGACATTGATTTGAAGATATGTAAAAGAATGTGTGTAGTTATCATATAACAAGAGGCAGGTAGAGATGTAGCGACTGCCTGACCATCCACTGGCGCCAAAATGTATCGAGGCAATCTTGCGTTTAGTATTGACATTGTACGTGAAGAATAGAGACATATTAACACAGACGTAAATGATTTAACACTGATAGAGTGTTGTTAGGTAGGTCACTTGTATGCAAATAATATTATTTGTATGTGTAAAACAAGAAGTACGACATCTTTTTTCAATTAGTCCAGTATTCTTTCAGTTTGATTAGTTAGGGTAACAATTTAAGACCAACTTTCCAGCTGTACAGCAAATGTAACCAACGTGTCTGAGGTAAGGGCTGTTGAAACAGAATATTTTTGATATTTCGAGCACATCACATTTTCATTAACGACAAGATCTTTCGCACTCATCACTGTGCATTGACATTGTGTGAAGACGTACATATATAGGCTGCTACAGACTAATGACTGTGTTACATTTATTAACATTAAACGTTGGCAAATTAACACCTGAGGTTTCTGTATAAACGGAGGTGTTAAATACTAACATATTAACGCGTTAATACCTAACACTATTTCGTATAGTACATGACGTGATCTACAGACCCGTGGCGGTTGACGTAATTTCCATAGACTTGCATGTTATTTCAGTTTGGCATAAATAATTTTCATGAAGTGAGTTTAGGATGGACCTTTGTCAAATTTGACAGGCAAATGTGAAATCATTTCTGCTCTGCACTCATAATTTTAGGTAAGTTTTCCGACCACTATTGACCTCATGACATCACATTTATGAGCTTACGAAAGTTTCCACAATGTACCATCCCATAGGCCGCCATACTTAAAGGCGTTCTCGGCACTGTAATATGTTGACAACTTGTTACCATTCGATAAATAAGCAACGGAAAATTAAACAGAAATTATGTGATTGTAGGTACGATGATTCCTCACAAATGTGCAAAATTTATCTTGGATCTTACGAAAACTGCATTCATGAAAATTACCTGTGCTACACTAAATTAACATGCAAGTCTACTGAAATTACGAGTGTCTTGCAAACAACCAATCCCTTGCAAGTGATGTACAGCGATTCGTATGACAACGCAGTGCAGCCGCTTGCAATCACAACAACCTCTTGCAAGCGACGTCCAACCAAACTTGCGGCTTAGGGAAATTTGACTTCAACGTCTGCTCAAGAATTGTCAGCTGGGAAATTGTAAAGACAGTTTACATATGTCTTTAAATACACCTTTGTAAACTTGGTGTGCAAGTCATGATTTATCACTGGGTGCATTGTTTAACGCGTAAGAAAAATTGTTAGTGAATGTTACGTCAAATCACAGAGGCAGGGAGCCTCTGACTTTCCGGTAAGTAAATATATGACACACCTAGAAATAATTCATAACTACCTCTAAAATGCTATTTCAGCAACATTTTGATATGAATATTTTAACATTTACACGAGAATTAAGCATGTCGGTCCATCGTTTATGTGCCGACCCTAAGTAAATCATGGCAGGTATTTGGTGTAATTATACGCATAACTTATTTTTTAAATAACTTTGTGAATGGAAAAAACACCATTAATTTTGTATGATACCCTCGGGTAGATTATGTAGAAGTTTGGATTGTTTACGATAACAAATGATAGAAGTATTTGATCCGAATCGTATAACAATGACGCAACACCACGGTAAAATATGATGGACGGACTGTCAGTGTTCAACGTTTTTGAGTGTACGGACCTTTAGTGAGAGGTGTGCGGACTGTTAGTGAGCGGGCGTTATGATTCACAGTGCTTAAAGGATTAAATAATTGAATGAAATACTTTGTATTCTTGACCATACGCCAGTTTTACTGTGTTTTCAATTTTGTGGCACAGATGGAGATTCGGGGAACAGAGGGAAGTTGTTTTGAAGAACGCATCCAACTCTTCATGCATCAATCCCTTGTAAGTAAACCGTGGGTGATACAATTAGCAGGTCTCAAGACGAAAGAGAAATTCTGATGTAATACTAAAATTGCAGTTTTGAGTGCCACAAACCCTCCAATATGGAGAGACACAAAAAGACATTGGCCACAGTAAATCACTGGAACGTTCAAGTTGACAGTTATCCTTCATGGGCGAAACCAAAAAGCAGTCCCATATTATGACAGTACATGAAGAAAATCGTTTCTGTGTGAAAGTTGTGGTAAGCATTTCAACTGAAAAAACAGACTTTTTTACCATGGCCTCATAAACCAGAGAAGATATCACTGCAAATTTTGCCAGAAAGGTTACAACCAGTGCCATTACTGAAGAATCACGAAGCTACCCACCTGAAACTTGCAGTAAATAACTGTCGTTATAGTAAAGAGACTTTCACAGACAGATCCAATTTGAAATGGCATATCAACACCTGTCGACCTATAAGCGCGACCTACAGATACGATGAGCTTGGATGCAATATTGCGTCTTAAGTCCCAAAGATTGTTGAAGGGGTGTCTTCTCAGGAAGTCACTCGTAGGGAAAGAAAGAAATGTTTATTAACGTCTCACTCGTATACAAATACAATTCATTACAACATATAAACTTTGACAAAATAAAATTGTATACGACCAATCGTACAACGATCTATGAGACACACACACACACACACACACTCTCACACACACACACACACCACACACACACACAGAGGCTACAATAAATATTAAAATGCATATATACAATACAATAAAATAAAATACTACGTCTTTTAAAAAGAATGTTATTGCATGTTCTAGCCGTTTCAAACATCACACTTGGACTTGATAATATGTACTAAAATGTATCACAGTCAGATAACATGTTACAAGTAGGACAGGCAGTCTAAGCAGTCTCTCTCTTTCACTCTCATACAATGGGCAGTTTAGTAGCGTATGGAGCTCATCTTCAATCTCATCAGGGGAATTAAAACAACGTCTTCCACACAGTGGGATGTTTTCAGAGCATCCGGTCTCAATCTTAAGTGGGGCAACTCCAGTCCGGAACTTAGCAAGGGCACTCGTGTGGGCACGAGGCACAGGGCACTTAAGATATTCCTCAGTAGAATGTTCAGATTTAAAATGTCTATATTGACGCAACTTATTCCTTCCATTTTGTGTGGTGTCAGATTTAACCAGATTACATATTTGTCAAATACAATTCTTTGCACAGCTCTAGAAAGAAGACGCATCTCTATGTCACCGTTAAGATTATAAATATGAGATAAATTATTCCTTGTCATAAAATCTCTAATCCTGTTGGTCCAGTTCCGTTTCCGTGTATGGTGAGTCCAAATAAAAACACGTCTGTTAATGCGGTCTGGGTGCATATTCTTGAGACAAGCCCAGTGTCTGACCACTGCCGGCCACTGTCGGGCCAGGGGAGGAATCCAACCAGAGTCAAAGCAGGATTAGGTGTATACTTTCCCACTCCTAAGTAAAATCGTATTGCAAGGTGATGGACGGCGTTAACACAAGTGAAGTCTGTGGTTCCCCAAATCGCAGTTCCACATTCGATCACTTGCCAAACCATGCTGTCGTAAAGTTTTGTATACACGTTAAAAGGCAGTTCACTCAAACCCTTAAAACGTGCTTAGAACTATATCATCTGCATACGCTGAAATACTTATTTGCTCTTCTCCACATTGGAACCCAACATCGCATTCATTTACTGTTCGTAAAAGGTCGTATATGTACAGGTTGAAAAAAGGGGAGACAATATACATCCCTGCTTCAGTCCTCTTGTGACGTCAAACCATGGGGTATGTTGATGGTTGATACAGAGCAATGCACATCACTGTAGATAGACTTGATGGCGTTGAACATTCTGCCGTGTATACCACAATCATGTAGTCTCTCCCACAGCTTAGCCCTATCAATCCCATCATGGGCTTTCTTGAAGTCTATAAAGGCTGTATAAGTAGATTTTCGTTTTCGTGTCTCTATAATGGAAGTTAAGGTACTAACATGATCAATTGTTTACCGACACCGTCGGAACCCATTCTGTTCATTGCTAATTATTCCATTCCGTTCAGCCCATGAATATAGTCTCTAGTTCAGTATACTACAGTAGATCTTGTAGACAGCAGGTGCGAGTCCTCGATATCCCAGTGGATCCCTTGGGATGTTCCGTGTCGCAGAGTCAAGACGTGACGTAGTAATTTGACCTTGAAACTCCTTCAAAACGAATGCCAATTTCTGAATGTAACCTGGATTTGTATTGCCAGACAGTGAATGCTCTTTGCTGCACAATATCAAATGGAAAGTGATTTCTGTTGCATTGTGGCGATGCCTTTCTCATCCTTGCAAGAAATCTTATCACAATCAACATTTTCAGGTAAAATGAATTTTTACTTATACAACTTTGTAAAATCATGGTACCAACACCTTTGTTACATATTTGGACGAGTGTTTGGACACAATGGGTAATTAATAGATTTTTAAAAAATATAAATCGCCTATGCTTTTCTTTTTGGGAGAATATTTTACGGCAATATTTCACTAGTGTAATACCGCTGAACATATGACGTCATAATGTTTACCAAATCGTTTAAGAAAAAGGTATTTCATGGAAGCGCGTTTATTATTCTGTTTTTTACCCTCCTATATAAGTTGGTAGAAACTGTGGCGAAGTTGCCTTCCGTGTGATCATTCTCAGCTTTCCCAAAGCAATACTACAAGACATTTTTAGTACCATTGCGACAGCGGCATTACCATTGTGACGTTATAACTGTGAGCCATTGTGACGTCATACGTCTAGCAGTACTACACTAGTGTACTACTGAAGTAAATATATTACACTGGAGTATCTTCCACAGGCGAGTAATTAATAGAGAATCTCACCCGCGTATCTGCTAATGATTGATATAAATTATAATGTGTGTTGATATAATTGATATCAGTAGACACGTGGATGAGATTCTATTTATCATCCAGAATCATTCTTTAGTTTTCAATGAAAAATGTACATCTCTGAACACAGCACTGTCATTAGATTTGCATAGCATTGTCATAGCATTGTGACGTCATCATAGCATTGTCAGGGCATTGTGCAAAATCTACTGTCCAAACGATATCTCCTAGGAGATATCGTCTGATGTCACACAAGCGATATCTCCTGTAGAACACAGTTTTGGTTGATAAATAGAGAAGATACTGGTGTAATACCATATTTATAGAACGAGTGAATGGTTTGGTATCTAACGAGCGAAAGCGAGTGTGGCACCGTTACCATTCACGAGTTTCATAAATATGGTGTCACACGGGAGTTAAGTATTTTAGTTATTACTCACCCAACATTAGCAGAGTAATATCGAGAAAAGTACTTCTTTCCTAAGAATTCGACGAGTATGGTAACGCTGAGCTTTCCGCGAGTCAAGCAGGGTCTAATACTTTTGTGACACTGTAAAAAACTTTGACGTCATACGTACGACATCACGATGCTATTACTCAATGTTTAATAACTTTGTACAATTATTAAACAGTGACATCTTCAAAAGTAATAATGTCCGTTATACGACGCGTACAGAATGGATGTAACTAATATTACAATAAGCAATAGAAAATGAGGCATGGAAATTTGCAGTATATGTACATATTACAGTTTTGCCCTCAGTAGACTGTGGAAGAATGCACTTTAGAATATACGCCGCACACACGTATCCAAATCTTGTATTTGTATTCAAGTATGTAATGATAGTAACTTTATATATGACAGTCTTATAATGCATGTACAGATTTATAACAAAATAGTGTTTCCGCATATTTAATTATGTTTTTTTGTGTACAGGTATCACCGTATGTTTGCATTGACCCTATCGTCCTGTTAATTGTGAAGAATGGACTGGAAGGCCTATAACTCCGAATAAAACATTGAGTGCTCAAGAGAGAAACCAACATCCGACAGCATCTCCAGGTACAGGACCATATGCCCCAGAATGCAATGCAAAGCACTACTAAATGAGACAGTGCAACACATACACACTTTAAGGCCTACCACAAATCCACCCAAAACAGCTGGGAGGAAACAGCCCTGTTAGGATGTATATATTGGACAAAAATAGTATATATATCTATGAATTTTGAAATTTTAAATAATGATCTGTTTATTCATTGACAATATGATGAAATATCAATCATGAAAATACCAGTATCTCTAAATTATTTTGTCATTGTATAGAAATATAGATAGCTTGTCCCAAACAATTTTGACGATGTGAACACACTGGCAAAAAGCATACAGACGCACTAAATGACCAAAGCTCACACACATCTAACCGAGACTGTGACTAAAGAATCATAATATCTAACTTCACACATGTCGGCTGTTGATCATAGGTTTAACAATGCTACAATAACATAGAAAATAACCATATCGTTATAGAAGACACAATGTATAAAATTACTAACAACTTTAATATAGTTGAAAGTAAAACACTGACCATGTCTCATTTAATTGCAGAGCAGGTAGCCATGACCACGACTATTGAACACAAACTGGAAGAATTTAAGTTAAGTGATGAAGAATGAGTAAAAGGAAAGCTGTAATAATTGCTTTTATTACCAACAGTTCTTAAGCAATCAATTCATCATATTCAAAGACAGGCAACGCAGCAACAATTATTTTGCTTCGTAGAACACCGCTTTCCATTAAAACCGTGGTATATTTATCTATGCTTTAACGGAAACTAACAAGCTGTATGTATATGTAAAGTTTTTTTTTCTGTCAGCACTAATCTCTGTCAACCATGAATAGCAAAAATGATATCAAACTTTGTGTGATTTTAGTAAGCTCTTTAATCACCATCATCAACAATAAATCGAAATTTCCACAACTACTATTCAGGTTACACTGCTTACACTCAAATGTCCATGTGGTCAAAATATGATCTAAAGATGTTCCTTATGTCGAATTTATAGTCTATGCTTTTGTGGCCTCTCCATTGAAACACTTTCTATTAAGTGAAGCTAGGCACCTGTCACAAAGATACTAGCACGATCTCAATTTTGCACCCTTTCAATCTCGCTCATCTCTAGTACATGTAGTAAATCTAAACTTTCTGGAGATTCTGTTATGCTATCACCAATCAATGTAACTATTCATAATCTGCAACTGTATTCCAATAGATATTCAAACTTGTTAGCGCAAGATACAAAAGATCATAAATATCTGAAAAGGGAGCAAATAGTGTAACAAATCATCAACACCAAAAATCTCTCGATCATTGCCTGAACCACCTTTGAACGGCCAAAATGCCATACATTCATCATTGTTTAACAATATCAGTCTCACTGCCTTTTGTCTTGTCCACAAAAGGTGATTTCAATCATGCTTTCCCATTGGATCTTCGTTAAGCTTAGACTATACCTTCTGCGCTATTTTACTTGTTACAAAGATTTGAGCTACGGCAACATCACTCTAAGGTGCTTCACAGTCAGCTGGTGGCCATTCAGCGTATTCGCACTTGAACAGATAGGTCTTAAGGTCTTTTTGAAGTTGGTGATAGATGTTTCTGTTCTGAGACCAACTGGGAGACTATTCCGCAAGGTACTTGCTGTCTTGTGGAAGCACCCCTCTCCATACCTATCTGTCTGTTTTGTAGGTACTGTGAGAAGAGAGACTGACTCTATGGTGTGATGAGTTCCTGTAGGTATGCTGTTCCCATTTCTTGAAAAGAGTGAATAGTCTCACAGAGACATTCTGGACTTTGTATAGTCTGCGCATGAGAAACTTGGGTATTCCTGTAAGTAGTGCATTCCCATAGTCCAATCGTGATGTAAACAGAGAATGGACCAGTTTCTTACAGGTTTCTTCATCTGTGTATTTTCTAATGTTGTTGATGTTTTTGATCTAGTAGAAACATGATTTAGAGACGGCTTTAATTCGTCTTTCCATTGTAAGGAATTTGTCAAAACAATCATAGGTTCTTCACTTCGTCAGTGGTGTGGATGTTGCGGGCAGCAATATGGCCATGATTCAAATACATATTTAACTACTAGTAGAAAGTAGTTTTGATTTTCTAACTTGATGAAAACAGACTATAATCTCAATAATTCTAACGGACTTTAGCCAGTGATTTCACGATTTTCAAAAAATGGCGGCGCCCTGTGGTTTCGTTGGCGGGCGAGTGTTAAGCAGACGGCTTCTTGGCAACTTTTAATCGCTTGGTATGAGCAGGGAGACTATGTACAGGTATATGTTGTAGACTATACCTGGTATGAGTTAACCACAAGTTTTATTTAGGAATGAGTTTGGTGGTCTACTTAAGACTAACCACAAGTCGTTCATATGTAATGGTTAAAAGAGTTAAAAATAAGAGTTTATTCGTTCTTTAAAAGGGCCATGCATGGACTTTCCTTGAATGAAGAGGAGCGTGATTATCTCTGTTTATTTGGACTGAAAAAAGTTATTGAGGAACAACTTGAAAGTCCACAAAAGAATAAAGGAGCAATATATGCATTGGTGTCAAGTGTGATGAAGATGCAACGGTATGAAGAGCGTAGCACCCAGCAAAATACTCAAACGAAATTTCTGGGATTGTAAAAAGAAGTAAGCATCAGGCAAGAACTGCAGGTTTTATGAAAACGCTGAACGAGATGTTGGGCCAAGGACCAACCACTTAAGCTGTGATAACACAGATTATATAGATGGAAGTTGATGGAAGTAATGATGGTGTAGAAGAACGGGAACATCTCGATGCGATTGATAACAAGGACGATGAAGCCAAAGATGATGACGATAATGATGAAACAAAGGAAGATGAGAATGCAAACAAAAATAACACAGACAGGGAACGAACAAAAAGAAGCCCATGAAAAAAGAAAAGAGAAGAAAGAAAAACAAAACTGGGCACATTTTGAGGCAGTATAATGAAAGAGCACTCGGAAAGGAACACAAAATGTGAAAATGCTATGAAGCCATTAAAAGATAAGAAAATTGATAAGAAATGAAGAGGTCAGACCTGGAAAAGATAAAACTAGAAGTGGAAGAAAGATAAAAGTGCGAGGTACGAGATCACCAGTTCTTTATGATGCAACACTAGTCAACCAGTGAGTCTCGTCATCAACAGTCACCCATGCCTCGAACTTGCTGGAGGCAACAAAGTTAGCTATGCCAGTCGCATCGTACTCCAGATCGCCGAGCATCTACTGAACTGCCCATTGTCTTTATTAAAGGATCAGAAAACTCAGTCTATCAACTTTAATATAAATCATTCAACCTATGATCTACACATCTTTACGTTCCCTTCAAACCCTTGAATCGCATGTCTCAGTTCACCTCCTGGGAACTTCACATATTTTGTAAGCAATCTTTCGTGTATTGCCATGTACACATTTGTGAATTGTGGAAACTCCTACCCCAAAGAGATTAGCAATAGTTCTATACTCTGCAGAGGAAGCAAGTCAGTAGACTGCCCACCTTATGACCCAGTTTCCTACATGAACATCCACTGAGTGAAAACATGTAGTTCATTGTAAAGAACATAGGTGTCTCTGTTCGTGTAAAAGTTCCCTGTGAAAAGTGTGTCATGAAACAACATTTTCATGGTTTGGGACCACCACCAATGGCCACATCGTTCTCTACTCCATACTTCTCTCTCACGACACAAGACCAGTGAAGGTCCCGGGGTAGAATAGGCCTTCAGCAACCCATGCTTGCCATAAAAGACGACCATGCTTGTCGTAAGAGGTGACTAACGGGATCGGGTGGTCAGGCTCTCTGACTTGGTTCACACATGTCATCGGTTCCCAATTGCTGGGAATGTTGTTGGTCACTGGATTGTCTGGTCCAGACTCGATTATTTACAGACCGCCAGCATAACTGGAATATTGCTGAGTGCAGCGTAAAACTAAACTCACGAACGAACGACACAAACCCGAGGCTAAACCCATACTGACAAAGTACATGTATGGGAATTTCTCCTCGGGTTTTGCATGAGCAGTTTACTCAAAGACACTGTCTCAAATTATGAAATTCAGTTATTCTAATCACGATATTATTTTCCTTATGTCATAGACTAAATCATTTCACGCAATCTATTTGTTTCAATATAAATACATACATACATATATATATATGTGTGTGTGTATATATATATGTGTGTGTGTGTGTGTGTGTGTGTGTGTGTACACGCCGCTTTGTACCCAACTCATGAGTCCCAAGGTGGGACACGTCCGTCAACAACGGCCCATGCGTCCCAAGGTGGGACACCCCCCAGCCCTTGGCAGCCACAGCCACGTCCACCACCATGCGTCCCAAGGAGGGACACCCCATGCATCCCAAGGAGGGATAGGTCTGTCGTCATGCCAACCTGCGAAGGTGACCTCAAAAGCATCTAACCGAACGAACAAACGGTCAGTCTGCAGACCATCCAGCGAGACAAACCAGATCATCGACAGAAGTGGACGGATTGTGCGGCTAGTCGGGGTGTCGGCCAAGGCCGTCGCCCCACCTACGACTACGTCCACGATGAAGAATTGCCGTCGGACTTCTGAATGTGTGTGACAGAGCGGGTCTCCACATCGGGATCATTGACCACTCAGTCCCGATGTGCATTTTGTCACATGCTTACCACTGTGTATACCATTTCGACCGCCATTCAACCAAACAATAATAAACCATGGCTGCTGCTGACTTCATCTCCACCGCTGACTCTTGTCTTCAATTACTCTTGTCCACCATCCTAAATTACCACCCGAGAGCCACCACCACGGCCGCTCTTGGACACTTATAGCTGGCAAAAACAACAGGTGAATATGAAGTAAATTTATTTTGACTTATGTGAGTATATTGTTCCGCCAGGTGTGTGTGAACCGAAACTAAACTTAGAAGTGTAGTTCACAACCTTCGCAACCCTAACGCCTCAGGTGTCGTATCCACGGCGTTGCTACCTCATGCAGTGTTGTCGATGTATTCAATGTTGAATTAAAATTGCCTGAGTGCAGTTGCCCGAGTGCAGTAGTCCGAAGGTCAGTTGGCCTATGCCCCCCCCCCCCCCTTTAAATTGCAAAGTAGCCCTACAGAGTTGGGAAATCGAGGCTGAACCTGCGGAAATCTAGACTTGCTTCATTTAGTGCTTCATTTAGCACTGCTGGGAGGGCCAAGCATTCGGTGAAATAATGTCGTTCACTGTGAGACAGACAATATATATAGTGTAGGTCCAAACCATCACTTGCAATCTAGAAATAAACGGATCACGTCACAGTTCTGTGCTCATGGTTTCCTTCTCTGTTCAAGGTTCCATAACAACACAATTCAGGACTCTACTTCTCAACATAGGAGACGAAGTCGCGTGTTGAGACCTGTAGTCACACCAATTTAAAGGTTTCTGGGCTCCATTTGGTTATATGTTAAACATCAGTAAAGAACTGCTTGTTGTTTAGGGCCGTACCCGGAAATACTCCAACTACAAGGTCTATAAAACATTTGATTAAGGACCAGACAGTCCAGTAATAGACATCATGGGCACGACCTGCACATATGGGATAGGAGAACTTGCATCAGTCACGTCAGCGGGCCTGACCTCCCGATCCTATCATAGTGGTGTCCTACGACGAAGGTGTTAACCTATCCATTGCTCACTTCCAGTAATGGACTGACCTTTACATTGATGACCGTTGATAATCTGTGTGTATTCTGTATATTTTAACGCGACACTCCACAATATTCCAGCTATATGCTAGCTGTTTGTACATAGTCGAGTTTAGACCAGACACCCCAGTGATCAGTAACATGAGCATTGATCTACAATTGGAACACGGTGTCAGTATGTCGCAAAAACAAAGCAAGGAGCAGTTATTGTGTAAAAGTGAACTAGTGATATCATACAAGTTATTGATATCTAAAATTCCTTTTGTGACATCTTGATGTCAGTTTTGCGACACCAACACTTAATTCAGGGTATCAACATGGGTAATATCTGAATCATTGATATCATTAAATTGGGAATAAATGGTGAAACCACGCCACATATATCTGTGGACATTTGAACATGTTTGGAAGTATCTTTGTGCTAAAATGGATTGTTCAGTGTTGTGCTCTTTCATCCTGGAAAGACCGATTGTACTGCCCAAAAGTGGTGTATTCACAGAGAAACCACACAGAGATATCAACTTGATAATTAATTCGTCTTTTTGGTAGCGCATAGTAATATTTGTTACGTACGGATTCTCTCCGCCACCTTTTCCATAGCTGAATAAAAGAGGCATCGGTTTGTGTTCTTAACTATTGTTACAATAGTCACATCAGTCGCAAAACATGCAGATGGAGACGCTGGAAGTGACTGGAAGTGACGTGATTTAGCGGGTCGGGAATGACGTGACTGAAATATAGGTGTCTCTCTATGTTTTCTCCGTGAATACACAATAGTTTGGGGCGGTACAGCACACCCTGTCACACACAAAAAAACTTTTGTGAATAATCACCGTAAAGTGTGTATGTTCGAGTTCCGCATTAAATGACACGTAAAGGCCCGGGTTACAATATTGGCCTTCAGTATCCCATGCTTGTCATAAGAGGCGACTAACGGGTGGTCAGGCTCGCTGACTTGGTTGACACCAAGACACGATTATTTACGGACCGTATATAGCGAGCAGGTTGCTGAAAGAGACGTAAAACTAAACTTACTCACTCCACAATAAATCGTTCCCTAACAGTTTGATGATTTCCGGTCTTTCGATATCGAAAGGTCAAAAACGGCACAACACTAAGCAATCAAATTTAGCACAACGATAGTTCAACACTTACGCTAAATGCTGTTCTATTTTGTTTGTCGTTTATACAGCAATGGTACAGTAAACCTTCATACGTTTATGCATCTTTACGGAAACGTAGTCGAAGCTTGGCATTGTTTTACAGGTTCATGTGTTAGTGTGAGGACGGAGTGGAAAGTATTGGGTGGAACTACGCACATGAATTTTACAGCATCAGTTCTGGTGCCAATGTGGCCTATAAAAATATAGATAGTGACAAATATTGATATTCCCTACACCTACTGGTAAGTCGTTCTCTTCTTGCTTTTAAAACATTTCCTAGCGTTCACCGCTCCTACTCCTCTGGTGTAGTATATAACTCACTATATTACTCACCCGTAGAAGATACTGCAGTGAAAATGTTTTACGGCTATGATACACTAATGTAATGCCGCTAGACGCATGACGTCACAATGGTTTACAGCTATGACGTCACATTGCTAAGGTCTTTGTCACAGTGGTATAAATTAAGCTTTGCTTGACTCGAAGTTGAGTGACATCACACTCTAGGCAGTTTCTATCAATTTATGTTGAAGAGTAATAAACAGAATGCAAAACTCGCTTCCGCCAAATACCACTTTTATTAAACTCGTGAAAGATTTAGAATCAAACTCGTTTTCGCTCGTTTGATACCAAATCATTAACTAGTGTAATAAAAATGGTATTACACGGAAGGCCGTTAAGTATCCTTTATTTATTCCCGTTAATTGTGTTAAAAAGTCTTGGTCTGTCATTCAACATGTGTCGCTCTTTTGAAAGAACATACAATGATGACGTAATAAACGGGGTGTAGATGTATAACAACAGCAAACTCCTGAAAGGTGCGCATCATGTTACACTGAAAACGTTGTGTAAACATAAGGTAAACATACATGCAGTAAAAAACATTCAGTAACTACAACTATAACATGTACATAAGACGGCAAAGACTCATGTGACTTGAAAATATATGTTTGTAGATTCAGTGTCGCTAAGTTTAACGGTTAATTCGATCAGGGAGACTATATACAAGACACTATTATAGATGACAACTTCTTTAATTCTTTTAACATGACGTTTCAAGGCTAATTCTTGCCCCTTCGTCAGGTGGATAACGAACATAGGTAACATTGCAGAATATATACAGGTATACATGAGACTATATATAGATTCTTGATGTGTACAATATAGGTTGTTGTTGACTATCCCTGGTTGGATGAGAAAAATCAGACATTCGTTGACAGTCCTGTTTGTTTAGTGCATATATTTGTTCCTCTTCAACAATGTACAATACAACTGGCTTACATGCAAAAGTAATGCGACCCACCATGCCCAATAGCCATGGCATATTTCGTTTTTCTACGATAAAACCCTGATGTGTGAATTAACTCCCTTTGTTGTTGCGCATTAGATGCGCAGAAAATCTCATATAAACCATGCTGCCGTACACGTGAGGCGGAATAGACCACATGACCACTCTAAGCAAATCAGAAGCCAGTGAATTGACTGTGTCGTTCAATGTGCTATGGGCTGTGTAGAATTGGTGTAAAAGATACGGGATTTTGACCTGCAGTTACCTGTCTTCATATCAAAAGGAGAAAGCATTCATACGATATGACTTGAGATCAGAAATTTGTGAATTTCATAGCAGTCAATTATGTCAAGACCAAGGAAGAATACTGTACACTGGTTTCGAAAAGGCCTCCGCTTACACGACAATCCGGCGTTGCGGGAGGGTATTCAAGATTCTACTTCATATCGGTGTATTTATATACTTGACCCATGGTTTGCCGGGACTTCTCAAGTTGGAATTAACAAGTGGAGGTACGTATAACCGAAAAGGTTGTGTTTTGACTCTGTGTTATGAAAAAAGTGTCCATTTTCCGCCTGCTGTCATAACTTAGTTCTATTTATAGACCAGGCCAATGTCAACCTCATGAATATTAACGGCATCTCGTACACATTACATAACGTCAATGACAGTTAACTTGAATATGTTTTGGGGGGATTAAGAAAGATGTTTTTAAATATGGGTACGTGTGTAGGTACGCCCTCGTGCCTCAGCATATGTATGTATTAATAAAGAACGCCGGATGTTAGTGAATCGAACAGAATTCCGAACTGCGTTGCGGAGTTACATATTTTTCGATTGATATGTGTACGTAAACAGGCCAGACCTTAGAAGTGCGTTCTTAATGTACAACTAATTTCTGTGTGTCAAACGAGATACCCAGTCAATGTACACTAGTCTAGTAGAGTCGATAACTTAAAAGATCCAAGTCATGTAAAAATAATCAGTGTTCTTGTTTGAGATTTCTTAGATGACATTTGCTCATTGATTTCATTAAGCTGAACTTGGCCTTCATTCCTGGCGTCTTATTGGTTGATTATATACAGTGTATTTCGAGGTCGATGTGTCTTATCGCCATCATTTAACATAAAATATACTATTATGATCACAGTCGAGGCCAGTTTAAGTTGTTTTGATCATTGTGTATTATTATTTTTATACACCCATGGTTTATTATTTCCTTTGTGTTAAATATGGGTCAGTTTTTACATCTGTGCCTATTAATAATGGAGAATCCTCCATATAGATCTATAGTTACACTGGTAAACAGTAAAGGACGTAAGCTGTACGCGAGACGGTCTCCCGTTACGTGTACAGTTGACTACCTGAGAGAGGGTCACTCATTCGCGTGACTGCCCGATCACAGAGAGAGAAATTCTGCATGTCACACAAAAACGCGTCTAAAAGTGCAATTTATGAAAATGAGTAAACAACATTTGCTACAGTCATTGACAGATGGTCATGTTATTGGATGACGTGCATGAAAACATAAAACGAGGAAATTAAATTGTCAAAAATAATAAACATGCCAAAAATGTGCAAAATGTGAGCAAAAATTGACTATATGCAACAGCGAATTACACCTATGTGCATATTTTTCAGAAACTTACATTTAGTATTTTCTGGTAAAGGTCAGTCGATGGCTGTGACTGATCTCAAGTAGAAACTCTGTTGATTTCTTGAAAAAATACAGCAGACGATTCCGTAAAAGAAGAAATTGGTCTGTCCTTAGAATTAGATGCAAAGAAAAAACTAAACTTAATAATTAAAATGCAGTTATCATTTGTTCATGACATGATATAATATACATTTCTTATTATGACAAAGTTACACGCATTTACAGTCACAAATTGAAAGTGTAGTTCTTGTACTTGAGTTTACTACTTCAAAATAAAGCATCAGGGATATCAAACCTAGTGGCCAGGTAGGCAAGCACTCAAGTGTAACAACGACTTTCAATGTCCACTGCCCAGTGTACGGACAATTCCCCATCAGGACAACCTCCCACTAGCACAGTTCCTCACATGACATCTCCCGGCACCTGTTTTGTAACCAGGACAATTCCCTACTCATCATAGAATTATCATACAATAGATGTGATGGGATTGACTACTCTGTCCAATATGTGAATTCACTTCTTAAGGGCGATGGGATTAACTACACTTGTTTGAGTGGCATTTTAGAAGTTGAGGTGTGCAAATAGGACAAATTGTTATGGATAACAACCTCCTTATTGCGTGATTGCAACATTTCGATAGAGATTCTTGTACCATTGTCAAGCATCAATTAACCACTCTGTCCAATATGTGAATTCACTTCTTAAGGGCGCTGGGATTGACTACTCTGTCCAGTGTGTGAATTCATTAAGGTCTTTAGAGTGTTTTTATAATGATTTCCTGTTGTTTTCAAGATGGGAATCAAAGTGAAATTTTTCATGGCAAAATAATGATTTCTTCTGCCTATCAGCCTGTCTAGCAAAGGTCACATTACTGTATAACCTTATCCAAGATTAACATGACAAGACAAAATAAACTTACAATAAAATATATATTCTGGTAAAATACTGTCTGATCACAAATTCTGAAATAGAATTCATTCCAAATAACTGTGGAGGCCTGAAGCTCCTTTTTGAGCTTCTCAGCTTGTGTTGGTTCATTATTTGTGATGGGTGTGGGGAACTGTACTACTGATAACAAGATAGCTGTGAGGAAATGTCAAGATATGGAAAATGTCAAGATATGGGAAATGTCAATATATGAGAAATTTTGTGTGGATAATTGTTTTAGTGGACGATTGTCCTGATGTTGAAATGTTCTACACTCCTATTGATGAAAATCTCTGGCAGGTAGACTAGCAAAACAGCTTCATGGATGTTGCTTTGCCAAACAATATGTACTGATGTTTTAGTACACTTTATACCTAAAGCTGTTTTTGCCATAGTACCAATCCCGGTTTTGAGTTTAATTTTTCAGTGAGTGAGTGAGTGTGGTTATTCATGGCTTTTAGCAATATCCCAGCAGGGGACATCAGAAATGGGCGTTAATTACAAATTGTACCTGGTTTAAGTAGTTAAACAAATGACGTAGAGCGACGGTGAGCAAATATACACTTCCAGTGTAGAAAGAAAAAGCCAAGAACATGCCTGAAGACACTGTTTCTATAATATCATTATCATGATCATGTTTTACGAATACCAAGACAGTGTCTGCGTGTGGGTAAACTTTTGCTTCTTTTTCAGATTCTTGTTAGAGTGCTTGGAAGATCTTGACAAGAGTCTGCGGCAGTTGGGATCACGTCTTTTCGTGATCCGGGGTCAGCCTACAGAAGTCTTTCCTAAAGTTTTCAAAGTAAGAATGATTGAGGTTCATGTTTTGCAGTATTTGTGTATTAATTAAGAGTTTGATGTTCCAGTGAAACTAAATGGGCAAAAGAAAGTTATCACTTTAAATTAAGGTTTCCAGAATTAGGGATGCTGCCACAAAGTGAAACAGACTTTGCTGAAAATACCTGGATACAATTGTTGCATAAATACAGATGTGGAACAGTGTAACCATGCAGTGTGAAAAGGAACATTCCTGAAATGCCGAGACTTCCACAAGCAGAATGTGACAGAGTAATTGGTATGGCAGAAATGGGGAGGTCACAACGTCAATTCAATTCTTCAATTGCCGTCAAGCAACCATTATCAACTTGTTGAGCCGTTACCAAGACAGGCTAGACAGATGACCATCCAAGTATGGTTAACATGCCAGTTGAAGAGTGCTACATCGGGACTATACTCAGCGAAACAGATTCGTTGCCGAGATATCAACAGTGTCAACAGCCGTTAGACACCCCATCAGCAGACGAATTGTACTACAACGGCTCTGTGTGGCTGACCAATCCCTTTCGTGAAATGACATGGGCTTGTCAACACCGTGAACTATACGTCAGTGTCCATGACGTGATTAGGAGAGAGTTCTGGTTACAGACGTAGGGACATAGCAACTTGCACCAAACTGTGTCCAAGAGGTGCACCCTTCTGGTGGATGCAGCATCATGGTATGGAGTGGGATTTGTGGTCAGCAGAGAACACAACCTGTCATCCTTCATGGTAATTAGGCTGCTTAAAGGTGCCGAGATGAAGTATTGAGGCCAGTTGTGTTACCATTTGTGTGTAAAGAGCCGAGGGGTTGGATCATGCAACAGGCCAACACATGTCCGCATACTGTCAGGCTTGCATAAGACTACGACAATAATGGGAACATCAAGGTATTGCCATGGCCAGCACGTTATCCAGTTATGAATCTAACAGTGCATCTTTAGGATCATCTTTATAGGTTTCTAGAGTAGAATCTCCTTTCAATAATATGAGGACAACAGTCTTCCTTACGTTGTATTTCCACTTCATGCATTTTCTAGAAAATCTTCACAGTGTGCCTTACTTGTGTGCATGAAAGAGTATGAGTAATTGACTTCTATAAGTATAACAACAGAAAAAGCATGATAAATAATTGCAGCAATATACATAAAATAACAAGGAATTAAGATTAAATTAGGTACTTCTCTTGAAATAAACTGACATTACCATAACTTGAGGCAGTTACGGTTTTATGACCTCTAATATGTTGTGGCATTCTTCATTGGTGAGCATACTTTCTTGGGCTACAACAGCTGGAGTTACTTCCATTTGTTTCTTAAGAAATTCAAAAGCACAAAATGCTTTTTTTCTGATCTTAACATATAACAGTCTTGATAGATAGTTGAGACAACAGGGACCTCAACCAGCTATTGACAGTAGCACGAACAAGTTCTCATGGATCTGTGGTTGAGAATTTCAGCCGACGTCATCTGGCGACTCAAATCATCCATTAGGAGATTGTTTTGACATGTATCGATTCATGCTATGAAAGGTTTGGACAGTTCTATAATGTGACTTGAAACACGTTTTGTGAATGTCATCTGTCATTGGGTAACGTTTCATTTGGATCCCTTGTCTTTTGCATTTTATTCCGTGACCAGATTACTGTTGACTGGACATTGGTGATCCTGTTTCGTGCTCGGTGAATGGTACAATGTGGTATAATAAAGAATATTTCTATCAAATATATCTTGGTGTCTTCTTTGTGAGCCACTGAGAACATCTGGTAATACGTTTCTTTTGCATATGAGTTTACATCATTATCATGTATATGGCACTTGTATGTAAATAATCACACTTTTTTGCTGTTAATAATTTCATGCTTAATATTAATTTCTGTGCCAATCATAAGAAATGATAAATCTTTAATGTGTGTTTAATCTTTATTCAGTGGGTCCTGTGAATATTTAGTTTGTCGGACAGACATCTTGACATTACAGGACCCAGTGTTCTGTGTCCTTGAAACATCTTTCATGAACACTGAATCACTGAATGTGTCAACCATGTTAAAGAGTCTGACCACCAGATACTGTTACTTGTCTCTGATGACAATTATAGGTTGCCAAAGACCATTGTCCAGCCTTACGTAAGAATGTCAAGTTTAGATTAGTTCACATAACACTGATGAAATACCATTTACACCTGTCACGATCTGCGAGCAGGGAGTACAAAAGTCATATTATCCCATCATGTCTGGGTGACAGTGCGAAATGAAAAAGGCATAGAACTATGCTCATGCTGTCGATCACTGGATTTTCTGGTCCAGAGTTGGTTATTTACAGACCACCGCCATAAAGCTGAATATTGTTGAGTGTTGCTTAGAACTAAAGTCACTCACTACTATATCAATAGATAATTCTAATATTATAACTCACATTGTCAATATTGCTGACTGTATACTCTGTGTCGTGAGAGTGTCAGTTGAGGTTATAGATACAGGCTCAGCTGTACTTATGCAGGCCTATACCTTGACCTACAAAACTAAGGGTCTACAGGCCATGATGTACCTTTCTATTGCATATAAAACTTATGAAGGTCATCATGACCTGATTGCGCAGTATGTTACCCAGACCTGTCCTGTTGGCTGATTAAGAGATAATACAGTCATTTTTTTCTGGGTCAAAGTGTCACACTATCACAATATAGATCATATGATATCATGAGACCAGTTTAAAAGATTTATGTTGATAGATGCCCTGATTAATTGAATTTGGGGTCAGAAGATTAATGGTTAACTGCTCAGTGGGTCATTCAGAAACTCACCCAACCTGGTCACATTTCTGTCATAGTCTGTGAGGCACTGTCTAAGACACATCCTACCTTTGAACTATGTTTTGCAAAGTGGAACCGTAGTTTTGATCTATGAAAAATATTTCAAATAAATATCCTCACAAACTTCATTTGATCAGGGCAGAACACAAGAATGTCAAAAGAGGCATATAAACTTTGGAATTAGACTCAAAATTTCAGAATTGGAGTTAGTTTGGCTTTTCAGCAGTAGGGTTCAGGAAGAGGAAGTTTGCATTGAAGATAACCTGCTTTTATATTGGCCCCAAGAGTGTTCTAACCTGACCCACATGACTTTTTATTTGTTGTGTGTGTGTCACTCCTGCATGTCTGTCACAAGGTAAACAACCAGGGTCGTTTGGGTTGTTAATAGCACACAAACTTGACCAACTAATGTTACTGTTAGTTGGATACTAGGTCAGTAATTGTGTAAGATAGCAGCATTGGTTTCCGTGTTTGTGGGTCACTGGATAATAGGAGTAGAAAAACTGCCTAACGTGGACAGGGTATTGATTTATAGGCAGTATGTCTCCAGTAAGGGGATTTACCTTGACCCAGAACACCAGTTGTGTTCCCCCTAGGGTTCAGAAAGGGCAGGGTAAATTCATGGAAAAGGGCACTTTATAACCTCAGAGGGCATGTTGGTGAGGATTATTTAAAAAACAACAACATGTATAAGAAGTCAAATTGTCTTATAATTTCAATTCTAAAGTTCGTTTTTACTCTTCTCAGTTTGTATTTTTTAAGATTAGAATTTGAAAAAAGCATTTCAAATCTGGAAAATACACACTCGTCATAGTAAACTGCGATTGAAGCGAAAAAGGGCAGGCCACAAAATAAAAAGGGCAGGGTGCTGCGTCGTAAATGTGCCTAGGGGGAATACTAACCAGGGTGCAGGTCACCTGTCATCTATCATACAGATCCTGAAAGAGTACACCCACTGTAGCCCATGCAAGTCTAGATTTCGAAAGTTTCTGAAACTGTAGAAATCCATAAGCTCCTCTTTATTGTATTTGATTTTATCTTGAAACTTTTTTGCTGTAACGTGTTAATTTCAGAGACTAACTGTTAGTCTAGGGGACCTACAGTGACTAAATGTAAGGGTTCAGGCAGTATGTGGGTCCTGTAATTTAATCAAGTTGTGTAGTGTACTGACACGTCAAGTTTCATTATTCCTTAATTACAGAAAATCTTTGTTTCTTATTAACTGTTTTGTGCAATGAATATTTCTCTCAGTCCTCAGGGACATAACTTTTTTGTTGTGTAAAACCCTGGTTTGTATATTGAGACATTTTTGGCTGTGGATGTGAACTAAAATAGTCCGAATGGGTTTTCCAGAAGCTGTCTTAGCTCTATGACTGGCATAAGGCATTGTTAATCTGTGTAATGGGGATTGTCAGAGGAGAGGAGGCGATGGGGTAGCCTAGTGGTTAAAGCATCCTGTCGAAGATCTGGGTTCCACGTGTGAAGACCATTTCTGGTGACCCCCGCCTTGAGTTTGTTGGAAAAGTTGCAAATAGCAGTGTAAAATTAATTAATTAATTCGTTCGTTCATTCATGAGGCTTTATTGATCAGCTTTCTTGGGATTGTGGTCCCAAGCGGACATTATTTCTTTGTACCATAGTTTCTTGAATACAAGTTATGTGAAAACTTGCTTTTTCCGTTTTCTTGCACAGTGGACACGAAGGGCTAGTGTCAATAAAATTGTGAAATTTGCAGTTATTTTTGCGTGTACTTATTGTGTGCTTTCATTACAAGGCATTATTATATTTCAAAAGGACTCTTAATATTATAATTCTTAATATTAGTTGTCATGTGCAGTGACTTCTTCATACATTTTCTTGGAAGACTGCCATATTCAGCATAACAGTTTTAATTCTCACATGGGTGCAGTCTGTCAACAGATGTCTGGTGTCCCCTGCTTTGATATTGTTCTATTAACTATATTTTCTCTAGAAAATCTGCTGTAAATTTGACTTTCATTGAAATTGGTAGTAGTGCTCTTGTCTGGAGCAGAACTTAAAACCGTTCTGTTTCTCAACCAAACTTGGCATATAGATTGGTCTGGTGGTGTGCTGGTGCAATTTAGTTGTTTTGGAATTCTCAATAAAATATTTATTGCATTTCCATGGCAATGAGTTTGGCCTTGACTGAATTTGGTGGTAGTGCTCTATTCTGGAGCAGAACTTAAGAACATTTCAGTACTCTCCTTCCACATTGCAATAGGCATGCAGAAACATTTGACATAATTAGAACTAGTAGACACAATCAAGGAGAGCATTTTGTCATTTAGGGAGATATTGATGACTGACTTCTTGTATCTTTTATTTTGGTTGCAGATTTTACTTTTTATATGTAAAATTGAAAAAGAAAACACACAAATCTTTGGAATGTTGCCAGATGTTATTGTGTCATGGAACAGATGATGAGCCACCTTTGAGACTTCCCAAGCACTTACAGTTTTTGATATTGGAGACAGTGACATTTAGACAAACTACAACAAATTTCACTTTAAAGGGACCTTTGAAGGTCAGGGTTAGAATATTGTCTCTCTGTAACCCATGCTTGTTGTAAGAGGCAACTAACGAACCCGCTGACTTAGTTGACACATGTCATTGGTTCCAAATTGTGCAGATCCATGCTCATGCTGCATTGTCTGGTCCAGACTGGATTATTTACAGACTGCCGCCAAATAACTGGAATATTGCTGGGTGTGGTGTTAACTCGACACTTTAAAGGAATCAAGGTTAGGCATCTGTGAAATGTGTATACATTCACTGATGGCTATGGATTATTTCGAGACTGTGATTAATTCCATGCCTATGAAAGTTTTTACAAGATAATATCGTCAAATTTCTAGATTATATGCTTTGATCCTGCAGGAATGGAACATCACGCATTTATCATTTGAAGAAGACCCTGAGCCATTTGGAAAAGATCGTGATGCTTCCATCTGTTCTCTTGCTACTGAGTGTGGGGTCAAGGCCATTATCCGAACTTCACACACACTCTATAAGCTTGAAGAGTAAGTACAGTCAGATGTTGTGTCTAGCTTTTGTTGTCATAAAGTGAAAGCTTGGTCCTTGCATATTCTATATTTAGTAATCGTTTTGTGGTTTTTATGGGGTCTCTGATAGTGTTGAGTATTTACGTATGCCACTTCTGCATCATCACCGCAATGTTTGACTGAAGTATATTCTCAGATCTCTTTTGTTTTGGGACTCATCCCTTGAACCACTGGTTAACTTGGCTTCAACTCGATAATTTGCTGGCTGCTGTGAAATAGATCAAGTTGTCGGTACTGTTCTCTCTCTCCACCCGCCCACATAGTTCATTAGGGATTACAGTCTGTTTGGTTCAAAAGCGGACTGATGAATTACAGTCTAACTTGAAAACTTATGAACATGAAATAGTTAAAACATCAGACCAACTCTATATGGTTTTGTCAAAATTTATGTCATGAAAATAAAAAGAGAAAGGAACAGCCAGGTGTTTGAGAAGCATGTGCACAATGTGCTGACAACCTTATGTATTCATCAACCTGTGGTGTGTCCTTTCTCTCACACTTGGCTGTCCCTTTCTTTGCACTCCTCCCTCATAACAAATAGTGATCTATGCCAATATTTTAATGATAGTTAGTTACGCTTTTTTATTTTTAGAGCTTGAAGTCTGCAAAAAGATTTGGTATGATATTTTGGTTATGTTCAGTGTTTAGGATATGTTTACTAGTTTTCGAGTTAAGATTACAGGCTAGCTATTCTCAAAATGTTTGTAGCCCTATGAACTTCTTAAGCCCCATACTTAACACATTGGCTTCGATGTTAAGAATTCTTAGGGCTGTGAACGTTTTGAGAATAAGGGCCCTGTTTATCAGTCTCCTTTTGAGTTACATATTTCTAAATGAAATGACTTTCAGACTTGTTGGTGTTGCTGTCAACTTGCATCAGAAGTTGTATAATGTAATAATGATAGTAATAATGTATTGCCACTGTTTCTGGTCAACAAGAACAGTAATGATGGACAAACCATGTGTTTTAGGTGTTTGGTTATGTGTTTTCAATGCTATTTTCAGTGTTATCAAAATGAACAACAGCACGCACCCTCTCACATACAAGCGGTTCCTGTCAGTTCTGGCTCAGATGAAACCTCCCCCAATGCCGGAAGAAACGATAAAACCTGACCTGATTGGTCAGTCTGTCACTCCAGTCACACTGGACCATGATGAGAAATATGGTGTTCTCAAACTTGAGGAACTTGGTATGTATTGAAGCAGTGTTTGACAATTACCGATGATTAAGTATTTCTGAAGTAATTAGCTTTAATACTGATGGGTCATTTCATTAATGCAGTTCTATTCTAAATATTCATATTGATATGTCTTTTTTTATTGGAGTCACAATCTGTATGTCACGTGGACTCACTGTTTTTTATAACAACACAGATTTCAGTTTTAGGTCCACTAAACGTGTTGAAATGGATCTGTTTTTGATGCCTGTTATAATTTTACCAAACAGAAAAATGACCTGCTTGAGAAATTGTTCGTGTTACAATGAAGATTGAAGATACATCTTTTTAATCATAGTGAAAACTGTAAATAATGTTGAAAGTTACAAAACCTGAAATGTTTGCGTGATTCTATGCCAGGGTTTGACGTCGATGGAATTCACCCCGTGATATTCCGAGGTGGCGAGTCAGAAGCCCTCACTAGATTATACCGTCACCTGGAAAGAAAAGTAAGCAATACATCGAATATTGGACCTCATATCTTTTGTTTCACTATCTTTTCCATTAAGATTTTTATTAGAATTTGTCTCCAACAACGGGATTGTGTGGTTTCAACTTGATTACTCATGGACTACTGCTCTATTGCTGAAATACTATAGAATTTGAGACTCAACGACAAATAATTGTTGCAAGAGCTCTTCTCCTCTGTATGGTGACCATGAAAACTGTTTCTTACATATTATCACTTAGAAATAGAGTCCAGGATTATGTTTAAAGATTTGTGCTTTCATTGGTTTTTTAAAATCGCTAAAGGAATTTAAATAGGAAAATCTTGATATATTGTATGAACACCTAGTGTAAAAAGCAGGTAATACATGGCCATATGCTATACTGTTGTATACCGGTATGTTATAGTGGTTATACTCATCTTGATATAACAGGTTCCCATGCAACAATTTCCTCTGTGTATTATTATCAGTGTGGGCGACATGCCTTGTATGCTGTACAAAAATGTTTGACATAATCAGTTTGTAAAGAACCTGAACATTTCACAATCTACCTCAATTATTAGTGCAAGGGTTATTTGTTTTGAAGTCTGCTTTTTTGTTTGTATACATATATATAAGTATATATAAGCAATAATACTTTCTTTCAAGGCATGGGTTGCAAGTTTTGAGAAGCCAAAGATGAGTCCACAGTCCTTATTTCCGAGTCAGACAGGATTGAGTCCATATTTGAGATTTGGCTGTCTCTCCCCAAGACTCTTCTACTGGAAACTTAGGGAACTGTACAAGAAGGTAAGAATGACTACGAAAACTTATTCTTGATCTAGAATAAATCTGCTTGGAATTAACACGTTGATTCTACAAATTTGTGTGATTTTTCCTTAAACTATGTTTTGATGTAGTTTCTTTGTGATTTTCACTGGTTAAGGGCTGATTGGCATAAAACATGATTCACATAATTGATCTCTGTCAAAATTTGACTGCTAGTATTATTTTATCAGATGATGTACAGTTGCCTAGGTCAAAGATTTTTCTTGCAGATTAGGTTTGTGTGTTAATCTTGTGATCGTAGTGGTCACTCATCACGTATATGATCCCATCACGTCTATGATCCCATCATGTCTATGATCCCATTGTGTCAATGATCCCTTTCACGTCTGTGATCTCATCACGTCTGTGATCCCATCACGTCTATGATCCCATCATGGATACAATGTGTGAATCCCATGTCTTCTGCTGGGATATTGCTGGAACATTGCTGAACATTGCACATAACTGACTTACTCTTGATTCTTATGCTCTTGTCATATGATTGTGGGTTGTTAGGGGTGACTATTGAGTGGGAAAATGACTATTGTGATACCAATAGTCTGTTGCGACCAGCTGTTGCAGTACTTTTGCAAAGTATTTTTCACCTTGGTTTGTCTTACTTGAAGTTATTTCCAAAATGAATGTATAGTTTATTTGAAATAAAAATATGTTGAAGTAGTTGGAGTCTCTTTTTTTAAGAGGCCTGAAACCAGTTAACTGTTAACAGGTAACAGGGGCAGATAACTCTAAATCAAAGTGAACGCATATTTGGAACTAGCTGTATTTTACACTGTGTTAATTACTAAGCTATTGATAGTGACACATACTATCGATGCATCAACAGTGTTTCATTTCTACCCTCTATTAATTGCTATCAGAAACTCAGCAATTGTAATCCATTGATAGTTTGTTGCATCGCTGGAGCCCTATGGGTTGGATTCATCGTACTAGTGTGTCACTGAACTAAAAATAATAAAGCATTGATGCATGTCATATATTTTGTGTCTGTCATCATGTCTTTGTATCCTTTACACCAAGAAAATAAACCTTAAACTTTCATGATTTTATATCCAGACTTTTGATGACCTTTCCATAATATGTGAAATATTAGGACCTTCTTCTAATTCTCTCTATCCAACCGTAACACTGAATATATGCTCCCAACTCACCCTTTTCCACCCAGCCTATGCTCACAGTAGAACTCTGTTTCAGGTGAAGAAAGGTAATGAACCACCTTTGGCTCTACATGGCCAGTTGCTGTGGAGAGAGTTCTTCTACACTGTGGCCACAAACAACCCCAACTTCGACACGATGATTGGAAACCCTATGTGTGTGCAGATTCCTTGGGACCGCAACCCAGAAGCACTGGCCAAGTGGGCTGAGGTGAGATACCAGCATTATTGCACGGGAGCATTTCATACTGATTAACATGTAATTGTTCTGAAAGAAAAAAGAGTTCTTTGCCTTTTATTTAAAGATATATTTCAAGCAAGCATTGTCTATGTTTACTAGGGGGCGTTGCTCATAAACACTGAAGACCCAGGTTTGATTCCCTACATGGGTATAATGTGTGAAGCCCATTGCTAAAAGATGCATAAAAACAAACTCACTATGTTTTTAAAAAGATTGTTTATTTGTTAGGTGGGGAAAAATATAATAAAGAAATTCCAGATTATTATGGTTGTTCAACATATAAGTCAATATCTTGTCGCGAGTGCAGTGTTAGTGAAGCTTTTGTTGTTGAACCTAGTGCATACAGTAGTTGTTATTGCCTTATATTACGCTTGATGGCACAGATATGATATTGAAAAGAATAATTTGCAGTAATCTTCACTGCATTTTTCACTACCAGACAAACTTGTAAACTGTAAAACTTGTCCATTTTGTATCTATACACAATGTTGCAAAGTCAAAAAAAAAAGTAATTTTGCACAAGAGTGTACCGGTGTGTTTTAGTGGAAACATATTATTTCAAGGTTGTAAAGAACCTATTTTAGATTTGTATAGCAGATAACCCAAGTGGACCCAAAATAATAATTCCTTTGACAATAGGCAAAAGAATAATGGAGCTACAATCTTTCAAAGAGGTAGCTTATTTCACTAGGACTACTTGAGGAAATGGGTGTCTACCTTTGATTGATGGGATTGTATTTTGATATTAAAAATATTTGTTGAAACAAAGCATGGGAAGCAGTTGCATATAGAAAAACCTACCATATTTCTTTATTTGCTCTATAATTAGCCTGTGCCTGTGTTTCTGTCTGTGGGGGAGGCAGTGTAGCATGTGTCCACCATGCAGCTTTCTGGTACATTTGTTGTTAAGTTTTAAATGGATACATGGAAATGGATACATGTCATGGATGGCTACAACTGAACCTCAGCAAAGCAAACACTGAAAGATTTTAGAGAGTGGTTATGTTATTTCATTTGCAAGGTGCTGGAGCTTCAGTTGTGATCATATTAAAGTATTTGTTTTCACAATGTTATCTCCCCTAGCAATCCCTAACTAAAAAGTAAGTTCATTGTATGTCCCCCTTGTTATCACTTACTGTAAAAAATACACAATGTTAACAATATGCAATTGCCTAACTGTAAAGCACACTTTATCTTTCCAACGTATTTGAATATCTGTAGAGAACACTTTATCTCTCCAAGGTAATTGCCTAACTGTAGAGAACACTTTATCTCTCCAAGGTAATTGCCTAACTGTAGAGAACACTTTATCTCTCCAAGGCAATTGCCTAATTATAGTGAACTTGTACTTCCATACGGTAACTGCCTAACTGTAAACAGTCTATCTTTATTTGAAAATGGTCTGACTGTATAGAAACTGTATGTTGTCGGTAACTGCCTAACTGTAGAGACCTCTGTGTGTTCCCAGGGTCAGACTGGCTTCCCCTGGATCGATGCCATTATGGTGCAGCTTCGGCAGGAGGGGTGGATACACCACTTGGCTCGCCATTCTGTAGCATGTTTCCTTACACGGGGGGACCTCTGGATCTCCTGGGAGGAAGGAATGAAGGTACGATCTTGTCACAAACAGAAGGGTGAGATATAACAGGTGACATATGGTAACATTTAATGACTGTGCTGCTCTGGAATTCTTTTCCAGACGACTCTGAAATAGCCATCCCAAAGGAGCAGTAGTGAGGCATATATGTTTCCCATTGTGGTAATGTCATGTTTCATACAATCCATTAGATTTTAGTGTTGTTCTCATTGTTTTTGCAGAATCTAATTCTGCAGCATTGTCTTTTTAAATATTGGGGTTCTGTTGAAACCTCCTTTGTAATTCTGTCAGATATGAAAGCATAACTACAACAATGTTAATTCACTCACTTACACCAATACTTTCTAAACACAAAGGATCACTAGTGTTTAAGATGAGTGAATCCAATGGCTACCTTTTTTCACAAAATGCCAGTAGTTACTTAATCCAGGAGTCTGACGTGCTCTGTTGAGTAGCTGATTTGAATAATAGAATACCTTAAGCCAAATGACATACAGGATTGGGTAGCTATGTCCTCAGTTGTTGATTGTTGCGCTTGTCGTAGCTGAAATGTAAAATGAAATGTTAAACCCCTCATTCTATCATTCTCAGTATAGAATGTGTAGTAGTTAACACTAGCTGTATTGTTTGATGTCTGTTTGAACAGGTGTTTGACGAACTGCTGCTGGATGCAGACTGGAGCGTCAATGCTGGCACATGGATGTGGTTGTCCTGTAGCTCCTTTTTTCAACAGTTTTTCCATTGCTACTGTCCTGTTGGTTTTGGCAAGCGGGCAGACCCATCAGGAAATTTTGTCAGGTAAAATCAGCTCTTGTGCTTTGTACATGTGGGCAGTGGAGTAGCCTAGTGAATCAACTGTTTGCTCATCACTCTGAAGTCGTGGAGAAAAAGGGAGATAGTTTCATTACATTACAATATGTGTGACTCTTTTGTGAATAAAGGTGTTTTTATTTTCTCAAGAAGCCACTATCTTTGTGGAAAGGTTCAAGATTTTCCTTTGAATTGCAATACAATTCATGTGCCAATATTCATCTGTAGTTTCTTGATGCTTGAGATGTTATTTATTGTCTTTTTTCACTTCTGCAGGCACTACCTACCTGTGTTAAAAGCATTTCCAACAAAATACATCTATGAGCCATGGTTAGCTCCAGAGTCTGTGCAGAAAGCAGCAAGGTGCATTGTGGGTAAAGATTACCCATTACCAATTGTAAACCATGCAGTTGTGAGCCGGATCAACTTGGAAAGGATACGACAAGTATTCAAGAGGTTGACAGTCAAAGCCAATTGTAAGTTTTTGTGACACAGTAATGGTGATAGTGTTCGGGGATGGTGATACTGTACACAGACGGCTGATACATTACAAGCATGGTTGATACTGTAAAGAATAAATAATACGGAACAAGGGTGGATGATGTGATACAAGGACAAGTAATACTGTGCAGATTTTTTGATCTTCCTCTTCCTAAGAGAGCCTCAAGATATTTTCATGAATATAAATGTAAAACCTATTCGATGCATTGTGTTGTTTCATGTTGACTTCTTGGAAACAATCATTTAACTCCATACCATACCTCTCTGTATCAATCAGTAGCTGTTCTTGAAGATTCTAGATTGCATTTGATTCCAAACTATTGAAAGTTCCACACCACTGCTTACACTGAACAGAGTCGGGACAATATACTTTCGTCAAAACACATAGCTATCATCTTCTACTGAGTGTTAAGAATGTCTAGCGCAATACAGCTACAAATAATACTACTAATAGTAATAGTTTTATTTGTATAGCACATTTTCACTCATCTATGCATGCTCAAACACTTTGACCCTTGAAGGTCCTGGGGTAGAATAGGCCTTCAGCAACCCATGCTTGCCATAAAAGGCAATTATGCTTGTTGTAAGAGGCGACGAACGGGATCGGATGGTCAGGCTCGCTGACTTGGTTTAAACATGTCATTGGTTCCCAGTTGCACAGATTGATGCTCATGTTGTTTATCACTGGATTGTCTGGTCCAGACTCGAATATTTACAGATTGCTGCCATATAGCTGGAATACTGTAAACCAGGAAAAATGCGATGTTTATTGTGTCGCATTAATATATCATTGCATTTTTTAAAAGCTGCTTTCTCATGTCGACGATCAATAGTTTTGCTGATTCAAACAACAAACAAGATGAATATTTCTCATACACGTGCTTCATAAACGGGTCCATGTCATCAAGTTGTCAATGAGTTGAGTAACGATGTTTTGGGGAGATAATTAATCAAAGTGAATAAGCTGAAGAATACAATCAACAACGGTACTCGTAAAAGTTGTCAAATGAACATAATAACTTACTACTTCCATCTTCTTTGAGTGATTGTGTGCCGTAATTCAAGTGACATCTCTGCTTTCGTCACCTCGAACTTGACGCTCGGACACAATGTTTAATTCTAAACAATGTGCATAAAACATTTTTGCCACAGGTCATAACCCAGCACGATACATGCACTAAGGTCCATACTGTATGTATAGGTGGTGGTGTGTTGTGTAACACCTTCAGAATTACATAATTTTGATCAATATTTTCATCTCAATCTATGTTCACACGAATAGTATCCATTACGGTTATCTGATTGGCTGCCTTGGGTCACATGTTTGCTTTTGACCTTATAGCAGACTGTGGCAAACAAGCGTCATTAGAAACTAGTTTTTATCTAATAAGATTGCTTCTTACAAATCGGAATATACTCTTGGCAAGGTTGATGTTCAGAGCTTTCGAATGATACCCGCCATCAAACGAATTGCCTCACATGATATTTGTACAGGGCTTCGAAAACAGAGGTATTTACCCCTGTTGTATCCAGTTACTGAGCGGGAAGCCATTTATATTGGGGTAATGACAACCATAGATATTATTTGATCAAAGTCTTACAACTCGCAAAATTTTATCGTTGCATTTATGGTATTGACTGTTCAATTGCAAAATTTTATCGACGCAAAAAATTTCCTGGTTTACAGTATAGCTGAGTGTGGCGTAAAACTAAGCTTACTCACTCACTCAAAGTGCTTTAGTAAAGACCGTCTAGAGTCAAGGATAGTTGTTGAAGAGATAGGTCTTTAGGTGGGGTTTGAATGATGGAAGCGAGGCCATGAACACACTAGTAGGCTAGAGAAGTATAAACCCAAGTACAAAATATTGCACTTTTGATTTGCAGTTGTATGCATATTATTTTGTTTGTTTGTTTTTTCATAATCGATAATGCATATTATGTCATGAATAAGTGATAATTGTGTTTTAATTATTTATCAAGTTGGGTTCTTTCGTTGTATGTGACCTTTAAGCTTTCAGTTGAATGCAAGCAGAGACTTACCATTACATTCCAATTTCAGTGTCCATCCCCAGAGACCTTGGGTCACCTATTTTCAAGTATACTAAAGGTGAGTCTGAAGTATACTTCTTTACTTTTCCAATCCTGGTTGACCATATTATAAATCTACTATCATCTTATTACAAGCCCTTGTAATTTATTATCCTATCCCATGATGCATTTGTGCATTTGAGCTGTATTCCAGTCTTGAATTTGACGCCATCCCTACCATTAAATATAGTGAAGTTGTAGGCTGTGTACACATGGTTTATGGCTGGGAAAAACATGATGCACAAGAAATAGAGCTGACACATCGTTGATCATTGCCCATTGCCCTGGACATTGACTAGTTTCCTTGGGAACCAGATTGTCTTGATTGTCCTAGTTAAACATGGAGATTTCATTACAAGTCGACTGTATGTATTTACAGGTGGCTGAGAATATTATAGTGCATGCAAACCAGTTAACACATTCAGCTCACAATACTTAGTCTGCCATACTTTGGTTGCTAAGGTTACACCTGCTGTCATGGTGATCGTCTGCCTTCAGTACGTAAGTGACTCTTGTGCTATTGCAGGACTGACAGATGTGGATATTGGTAAGTCCTACATCAGTAACTTATCTGAAGTGCCAAACTCGCTGACAACTTTCTGCCATGAAACAGTTGATTTCTGTGTGCTTTATGATAATGAGAAGTCCTGTGATGCTTTCTTATTAGTCTAGAGATGCAAGGTGTTTGGTAATCGAATTGAAATATGATTCAAAGGCAGCCAGTGATGGTATGGATTCAGTGAAGATTGTAGATAGTTTAGCTTTTGACTTACATTGATAAATGCACAGTGCAAAATGCAGTAAGTACCAGATTTGTTCACGTTGAGGTAGAGATCTCCACCCCATGTTACCTCTTGGGCAAACTTTATCTGTGTTTTTGCCAGTTGTTAAAAGAGACTGAAACTTGTTTTCATTTCATATAAACTATACCATCATTCAAGGAATAACATCAAATCAGACAATTCAAGGAAAGAAAATACTATTGCAATAGTTGGTTGTAATAGACTGTTGCTATTGCAATAGTATGCTGCAACAGACAATCACAGTGGCAATAGTTATTTCCTTCTCAGTAGGCACCTCTAGATAGTACTCTTCCAATGATTATGCTAGGTTAGTGATAGTAGGGTTCCAGTGATGCTTGTAGGCTAGTGATAGTAGGGTTCCAGTGATTCTTGTAGGCTAGTGATAGTAGGGTTCCAGTGATGCTTGTAGGTTAGTGATTGTAGGGTTCCAGTGATGCTTGTAGGCTAGTGATAGTAGGGCTCCAGTGATGCTTGTAGGCTAGTGAAAGTAGGGTTCCAGTGATGCTTGTATGCTAATGATCATACGGTTTCATTGCTGGTTGTAGGCAGTGATGGCAGGGTTTTAGTCAGGCTTAGGCAGTGATCATTGGGTTCGAAGGTTCTAGTGATGCTTGTAGGCAGTGATGGTAGCTTTTTAGTGATGCTACTAGGGTAGTGATTGAAGGGTTTAAATGGTTGGGTGCCTGTGATGCTGGTAGAGTTCCAATGATGTTGATACCATCATTTCCAAAATGAACTTATTTTGCAGACATTTGTGATGATATACAATATTAGTGGTTTAAAAGTGCCTTCACTTTCAGATCTGGTAATTCATGCCAGCTGGTAATTTTCTTTCTGATCTTTATCTGACCTGTGTAAATCATCTGTTGAATTATATGAAAAGGGAAGGAGTCTATGTACAACAGATGTAGAATCATTCAAAGTAATCATGAGCATGGAATGGACATGAGATACCCTGGATATGACACTCATTTCGCTGACTGGCATTAAATGTAGCTACCTCTCTGACTCGCTTACTAACTCACTCACTAACTCTGAGTAGTAGAATCATTCTCACCAAAATCATTATCTCACCTTGGGTACATAACTTGTACAGTGTTAAGATGCGATGATTTTGTGAGTGAATGTATGTTTCAGAACAATCTCAAACGGTGATTAAGACCCAGCCCAGTGCAGAGGAAGGCACTGCTCATTGATGGAGCAGGATACAGCTGAGTGCTTCCTTGGATGCTACAGAATATCAGTAGAGACTGGGGAACTATGACCGGATGACCCAGACCAGTGATGGAACATTCTCACATTTCAAACCTGTACTGGAATATTCCCAACTCTTGAATATAGGAAGGGGTATTTTCACCTCTCTAGCTGTGGTCGAACATTCTCACATCGAAAACTCTGGATAATGTCCACGCCTCTCATAATCATTTCTCATCATTCATAGATCCCTGAACAGTGGTGGAATATTCTCAGATCACAGAACTGTGTCACATCTGAAAATGATGCTGGGACATTCTTGCATATCAGAATTTTGTTAAACATCCTGAAGATGTGGTGGAACATTCTCATATGATAGACACCTTAGAACTGTGCTGTGACCTTTCACGTTCCTGAATTATTTTGGAATATTTTCACATCCAAGAATTGAAGGAACCCCACATGTCTGAATCGTAGTTGAACGTTTTCACATTCAAGAGCTGTGAAGGGACCTCAGATCGCAGAATTGTGGTTAAACATTCTCACATCCAAGAAAGATGGTAAAACCTTCCCACATGTATGAAGAGTGTTGGGACTGTAAAGGCACTTTACCAAATCAGTACAGACCTATCTCTGAACTGTTGCATAGTATTTGGTTGCCTAAGAGCCCACCCCTAACCACATTTCAGAACAGACTCCAACTGTTTAAATCTGCCTGTTCATTATTGCCTGATCATATATTTGTATGTTTTCCTGTCAGATCCATTTTCAGAATGCTTTTACATTTGAAACAGTGACTGGAAAATTATTTCATCTAACACCCAAACTGCCAGAACATTTGTGACATTTTTGAGGTGGGATTCTCTTTTCTGCCTGTGACGTGGTAGCAGGAGAGTTAACGATAATGCTCTTTGTTATCAAATTCACTGTAATGAATCATTGCCACCAGAACAAGTTGTGTGAAATGATATCTACAGTGTGGTAAAGCTGAAAGCTTGCATGGAGTTTGTAGTGCCTTGTGTTAATTCTTACGAATGCGTCTCTCTAATGCTTCACTGACTTTTCTCTTAAACTTGTTTCTGTATCCACAGGTTTCGCTTGTCTTTGTTCTAGAGTGGTCCTCTAAACACTACGCACAGGAGCTATCTCTCCTGATCTCCAGTCTCCTTGACAAACATTAGAAAAGCATGACCACAGATCGTGAAGTTTCCTGCTCTTTTGTTTGGGGAGATAATTCCAGTGGATAGTGCTTTGAGGACCACTATGAAGAAACAAAAGACTGTGTACGTAAAATATTATTCAAGCTAAACCTATGGATTCAGGAACAGGTTTCAGGAAAAGGGCAATCAAGTGTTATAGGTTTGTATTCCAAGAATTACCATTGTTGATAATGTTTCAGTTCAGTCAGTGAGATGATTGAAGGAGCAGTACGTATCGATTAGAGACTTACGTTGATCTTATTTTATTTATTTAAATGAGATAGTGCAGTCCTATTCTGTTCTAAACATCTCCATAAAGTGGCCTAAATATCGGCAAGGGATTGTTAAAGTGAGAAACACTGAATTATCATCTTAGCATTAAGATGATGACATCTTGAGTGCATTAACATTGGCTTTTGCTTGTCATACTGAAAGACTTTTGTTTTGCTAAAGTTTATTAAATTTCATGATTCAAATTTAGAAACAAAGTTGTTCATCAGTTTTGTATTGGTGATTCACTTGACTGACCATACTCTTTTGACTTGGACATTTCGACCCCAATCACTGCTATTGTGAGCTATGGGGCAATACTCATCTGGGGTTATACATGTGTAGACAGCTTCAGTTGTCTCCCTTTGGGATCAGTGAATAACATGGTCTTATGCCTAGGAATGGAGGCATATCATGGTGCATACAATGATATTGAACCATGCTACTGTACATAACACTGTTCCTGTTTTTTTCATCACAACTGTTATGTGTGGACTCTACAGAACTGTGAATTGCATAATCATGTTCCATAATCACAGTATAGATATCTGTCAGATATTCTTCAGTTATGTATCAATGATGTGATAACTATGACACTGGCCATGAAGCATAATTACTGCCATATCTGGGATTTCTGTTTTAATCAGGTCAAAGGTCACATCATAATGATTCAGATAGTCATCAAACCCATTTCCAGACAGCAGCCCACTCGTAATGAAGAACTTCTCACTGGTAAACATATGAATTCAGGTCAGGTTCAAATGGAAATTTTACTAAAATATTCGGATTCCAAATGTGCCTTGTGACTGATTTAAAGACATTATCTTCAACTTATGTAAAAACAACTTTTAGTTTAGTTGTCACATATCTCAGGCATGCAAATATAGAAGAGACTAAATCAACATAAAGTATATTGATCAAGTAAAAACTGAATGTAAAGTTGACTACATTGTTATCTCTGAAGACAACTGTAGAATGTTAACTCTTGATGTGATAGCAGTTAGTTGTTGGGAAGTTAGCATGATTATCTCCATTGTGGCAGCCATTTTGAAATGAATGGAAGACACTTCTGTACGTTATTACCATGTTGATATGTTTACATATGTAATGATACTTGCTTTGCTGCATTGTGAAACTTCATCACCTGGTAACTGTAGCCACATTTGTTTAGTGAAGCTGTGATTATAGTAGAAATGCCATGCTTGTCATCCATTTTGTTGGGCTGTTCTTTACATTGATTGTTGGTGTTTATGTTGTGTGGGAAATAGTTTGGATTAATGTGCATTGATCAAACTCCTTGATAACAGCGTCCGAAAGTAAAACGCCAAACAAAATCATGGTAGAGATCACAATTGTCCCTGCCATTTACGGTGCTGCAGTTCATTGTGCAGTGTTGCGTCACTAAACTGTCGCAAAATAGCGGATGTTAATTTGCATCCTGGTTCACCCAGGGTATGTTTCTAGGTTACACAGCAATACCCATACTCCTGGGTTCTATAACAGTTGAAACCATCAAATATTTGGATTCTTCCGTCACCCCAAATGGACACGCCATCAGATACCTCACAATGATGCTTAAGAAAGTTTTCACTCAAAGATTGAATGTTTCTTTGATACAGGAACGTTCTTGATACTTATGACAGAAAGATTAAACGAATGAATGTCAGGATGGTGTCATTTTCAGTATTTTTAAGTGTGTATCATCCACACTTTGAAACTACAAATTGGGATAGGTGGGAGAGACACTGAAGTGCAGTACCTTGACCAGAGACTTTTTGATACTCTCTGACTTTGTTTGAGTTGTTTCATAATTCAGGTTTCCATTTAGGGCCTTATCAGGTATGTCGCTAAACGGTGGTTATTCTGTTTTTATGGAAGATTGAAGTGAGGGAGGTGTTCAGAGCTTCCTTCTGAACATCAACTCGCTTATAAAAAGTGCCTGAGTAAACATTCACTTATCCTTGATCTCTTTGGGACCAGTTTTGTTTTTTTAGGTTGTGATAAGTATTTGGCATTTTGCATTTGGTGAATCCAAGTCAATAAAAGATTGTTTCAAGGGTCATGTCCAAGCTATCTTAGACGGAAGTAGGCAGTGCCTGATGTTTTTTGTTTTCATTTTCCTAATACATGTATACCATTGGGCTGATGGTGTTGTAATCCATTTAAACAGTTCATGATTTGATGATTTTCACCATATCGCTCATTCCATTTAATAACTGTCTTTTGATTCTGTTACTCAGGGTTATATTAGTCTGGGAGAGTGTGGGTTTATGGCCCTGCAACTTTTCTACCTTGCCAAACACTTTTTTAAACATGAAGGAAATAAATTTAAGTGGATTAACATTCTAAAGCGGAAGGGCAAACCACAAAGGTGTGTGACAAGAACAGCCACTCAACAATCAATATGTTTAGACTCAAGTTTTGACCCAGTATTGAACTTTAGAGCTTACTCGTATGTCTAGAGTGAAATGATTTCACTGAACCATTATAACACTTTTTTTAAGAAAGATAGTGATCTGATTGGCCAGTCTTTTAACCATCATAGCTATGATGATATAATGCTTGGCATGTAGTCCCAAGGCTCTATGTAATGCTTTGCTACTTGCACTGGTGCATCCCAGTATTACCAAGTACAACCTATTAGTCTAACCTACACCAGGTGCAAGTCAATTTTCAGTAGGTAAACTTCTGAATAAAACATCTAAGTAGTTCAAAAGTACATTTCTTTCATTATCCAGTGCAATAAAAGCAGTTCATCTGGAATTTGGCGGGTGCAACTACTTGCACCTGGGGCATAGATGAACATCTCTTAAATCAAGCCTTGAGTGCCAGGACAGATGAACCTGTTCACATAGCACACTGTGGGAACACATGTATGTTTTAAGGTCTCAAGGTAGATTAAATGTCACACAGAAATATTAAACCTAACATAACTTGTAATTATAAATTCATACATGCAAGTGTACAGGATTGAATGAGCTGATTGTTGGTGTATACTACTTGACCTGTATTCTTGTTGTTTGTAAAACCATTCCACTTATAAACATCTGTATATCCCACCTGTGAAATATGATACTCAAAATTACAGATAGTTGTTGGTGCAGGAATGGAAAAACAAACAGCCTTCAGTGTTTGTGGGATATTTTTCTTCTGGCACTGTGTTAAGTTACTAGTTGTCACGTTATCAGAAGAATCCAAAACTTTAATCTTAAATCTGAAAGGTTATGCCAAATGTCAGAGGTCTGTCAGGTAATAATGAGATGATGACAGATAATTTATAAAATACCACGAAATCTTGCCAGCTGAAATTATGATTTTATTAGCCTGGAGCAATTTCTGATTAAATTTGGCCAAAGTACAAGCATTGATTTCCATCCCTGATATATTTTTGCATTCTGTGTATATATATCATACTCTACTCCACTTTGCTTGTGATATTTCTCATATTTACACACTAGAATGGTTATCATAGGACAAGTATATATTTGAATAGAGTGACATTTGACTATCGTAAAAAGTTGAGCACTATAGACTGAAACATTCCTGTGAATATTTTCATTGTCAATTTTTTATTATTAGCAGTGACTATTTGTGTGACTGTAGAATTTGCAGTTCAGTAAAGAAATCAGTAATGTCAATGCCAACATCAAACTCACCATAATAATAGTCACTGGGTAAACAGCCTGTGTAAAATTGATACATGGCCAGTCATCTAATAGAGGAACTATGGTACTATGTCTGCAGCTTTCTGTCCATGGTAGGCAGTTTGTCCCTCGTGCATGTGTTGGACAGTCAACAATACACTAGCAAGGTATTAGCTGCATTATTGTAGCCATACTGTTATTGGAGAAACAAAGCTATGCACCCATATTACAGTGCAGTCATGTGCACTGCTGGCATGTGTGAAAAAGGCCTATCACACTTTGGGCAAACAGACACAAAGCTTCAATTATGCAGCTAGTAGATGCCTATGATCCAGTCATCTTGTTGCTGTAACACTGCATGACAAATGCCATGTAATTCAGAGTTTAACATTTAGCCTCCTGGATTAATCTTAGAAAAAGGTGCTGTGAAGGGTGGGTGATTTCGAACATTTGGGGTATCATTATACAGGTGACAATTGACTAATGTTTTTTATGTTATGGGTAGACAGAAGGCTGAAACAAACATACTTGCTGGAAATATTCTTAACATTGCCTAAATTATGTGACAGAATGTGATAGAATGTGGAAAGCAATCATGTTGTGAAAAAAATTGTTAATGCAAACAAGTTTTCCAGAATTGTTTGTGTTTGATCATGAGAGAACATGATTGCTTGGTCGTTTAGTCAGTGTGACCAGTCTTTGAGTATTTCAATTCACCAGACCACCATTAAGTGCTCATCAGGTTGATACAATCATATCTCATATTTTGTCTGAGGTTAAATTCATACTTTTTTATTGGCACAATAGCAATTTATAAACCATTTCTCAAAAATGTATTTGCATAATTTGTGATAAAATCATATCATCACATCTGTTCAAATGTGCTACTATATTCTTACATGTCACATCACAAAAATGGCAGGATATGATATGTGATTCATAAATATTCACCAGTCGTACTTAGTTTTTTGGTTCATTTATTTTATTTATTTCATATGTAAAATGTGTTGTTTTAATGCTGAAACAAAATGAATCCTGTGTTGTGTTAGATGTATGAAAAACAAACATGAAACACTTAGCCCTATCCCCGCCCCCAAAAATTGCTAATTTAATGTCATTTAATTAAATTAAAAGTTTACATGGCTTTCATGTATACACTTTGACAAAAGTTAACGAGTTTTTTATTTATCATTTTAAGTTTAATATGACTATTAAGAAACAGATTAACATGTAAAGTGTAACCCCACACTTAAGTAAGCACATAGGTCGCAGGGTTTGGCACCAGCATTGAGAGGATTAACATCGCATGCTCAGTTACTCAACAAACCACCTCTATCCAAAATGTTACGTATGTGAGATAGTAAAATTCACGTGTTAAAGCTAGCAAGTTGCCTGAGCGAGCAATATTTTGAGTCTGGGTCACACACTGGGTGTAAAGTCGCTAATGAATGATGTGCCTTGATAGATAGACCTTTTGGGCACAATTCTTGATTATCCAGTGTTTGGTTCACAAGTGCTAGGATTTGCATCAGGTCGGCACCAGTCATTTGTTCTGTACGGAGAGGCTTGTGTCAAGTAGTCAGGGTCAATGTACAGATGTATAGAAAAAATAATTACCATCGCCTCAAACTGGCCATTTTTAGGGATGATCCATTGCATGACCTAACAATATTTTTGTGACCATTTCAGCTCATTTATTTTATTGTAAGATGTCCATCTTTTCATGACCTCCCTAAGAGAAAAGTATAGTACTTTTTTACTCTTCTCACCCAGAGAATTTCCTATTTCAGTGACCCTCTTGATTACTTTGACCTGTCATCTCCAGTGATAAATGACTAGTCCCAATGATGTATCAAAAACCTAGAATCATGGATTCCTGTCCTGGATTCTGCCAATTGTTTCCTGGTTTATTAACATCAGCCATATACTCGTGTTTGGAAGTATTACATGTCTGACATGTTTTGTTTTTGCTTTCCACTCAAATAAAGGTGACACGCTGTGATGAAACTAAAATCGTTTTCATCCTTAGGATGCCTAAGCCATGGGTCCATTGTGCCAAGTGCTTTTAGCGTTAAGGTGACCATAGCTCCCATTCTTTAACATAGGCTTAAGGTAGTCCCAGGGCTGAGGTTGTTTTGTACATATCCATTACTGTATAAGGCAGATGCTTGGACTGGGATGCTTGGACAACCATGAGATGCTGACTGACAATCCCTTGGTCTGAAGCTTTCCTGCCTTAGGCTTTATTGTATGAAACTTATAGGTGTGGGTATTGCAGAGAATTTTCATATTGTGATGTGAAAGCGTAATGCAAGAATTTTTTTGTTGCAAAAAGCTACTCATAAATTGAATTAATACTTTATTTATAAAGAATACACAACAAAATCACAATGATTGATTATGTTTTAGTTAGAACTTTTAATCATAACAAAAGAAATGTGAACTTTTTCAACTTCAAATGCTGCCGTACAGACACCTTTGCCATAGTATTGATGGGCACCACATTACATTGTTCGTTGTTGGGGTTTCTATTTTACAACAAATGAATACCTTGGTGTTAAAAAACGGAAATGTCCGAAAATTCTGTGTGTTACAGTGTTTTGAAAATGTATTTCAAAATTCTGGCTTTAGATCAGAGTATCGCAATGCATATCATTTTCATGTCTGAATCAGTAAATACCAGTAAACTGGTTTTGTCGCACAGCCCTACAAACTTAAGCGGAGAAAAGGTCCCAGTTTTGCATATGTATCGTTGCGCTACATTGTCAAAACTAAGAGACTGATGACAGATGTAGTGCTATGATAGCTTTGTGAAACAGGGCCCAGTACTGACTTGTATATTTTGTGGCCAGTACATCTATTTTTGTACAGATATGTCATTCTAAATTTGTTATTGTGGGAAATTGATGCATACCATTGGAGCTCAACTGTAATTGTCATTGATTGTACTTGTTGTTAATTTGGTGATAATAAAACTGTTATGTGGCACTTGTATGTTTTTGTTTTGAGCTTAAGAACAGTGTAAAATTACCCAATGTATTCTGTGACATGATCCAGAACAAAGACCTCGATTAATTCTCGATGTAGATGTAGAACCCTTTTCTGGTGTTGCTGGACATAAGAGAGTGAGTTTAGTTGTATGTCGCCTTTGGCAATATTTCAGCAATGTCACAGCAGGGGAAATAAGAAATGGGCATCACACATTGTGCCAATGTCGGGAATCGAACCTGGGTCTCCAACATGACAAGCAAGTACCTTAACCACTAGACTACCCCAGGAGTGGTTGGACATGATATTGCTTGAAGATCACTAAAAAATATGTAGAAGCACAATAATTCACTCATAAGGTTAATGGAGAGGAAATGATCTTGAGGAACCACCCGTGTGTTCTCATGGATGGAACATCATCCCACACTGAGCGGAAGGTCTGTGATTCAATCCCTAACTGCTTCACACCAAACAAAACTAAGAGATGGAGGAAGACAAAGTCATCAACATTCCCTGCAATGGCAAATATCCTTCATGAATATGTCTACAAGTTATGATTATGCCAAATGTTTTGGTGTGTGCATAGAAAACTGGAAGGAGAGTAATGGAAGGATTTAAAAGTTCTACTCTGGAAAAGAGCATTACCATCAATTTCAGTCACCAGTACACCACCACAAATATCTATTGTCAAATTTGGTGAAGAAATAGTGAATGGTTCTATTCTGGAAAAGATAACTGTGCACAGACAGAGAGCGTGCATTTCAATAACTGCTGCAAAGTGCACTGTGGGGGGTAACAAAAACCAATGACTGCTCAGCTTGGAGTCAGTATACTGTGTCTGGGTGAGATATCAATGATGAAGACCTGGTTTCAGTGCCACACAGGTATAATGTGTGAAGCCTGTTTTTTTATGTATTCCACCAATATGGCCTTTTAGTGTGAAAATCTGCCTCATTAGGGTATCAATGTGTGTCATGTTATCGCAGTCCCTGGTACCCACACCAGTCAGAACAGGATGCCATTCTCCCATGTCAGAACAGGTAGTCTGTGCTGTATGCCATTCTCCCATGTCAGAACAGGTACTCTGTGTTGTATGCCATTCTCCCATGTCAGAACAGGTACTGTATGTCCCATGTCAGAACAGATACTGTATGTCCCATGTCAAAACAGGTAGTCTGTGTTGTATGCCATTCTCCCATGTCAGAACAGGTACTCTGCGTTGTATGCCATTCTCCCATGTCAGAACAGGTACTCTGAGTCACATGTCAGAACAGGTACTGTATGTCCCATGTCAAAACAGGTAGTCTGTGTTGTATGCCATTCTCCCATGTCAAAACAGGTAGTCTGTGTTGTATGCCATTCTCCCATGCCAGAACAGGTAGTCTGTGTTGTATGCCATTCTCCCATGTCAGAACAGGTACCGGTACTCCGTTTCCCATGTCAGAACAGGTACTCTGAGCCCAGTGTTACTTTGCAGAATAGGTCCTTCTGTGCCATGTCTTGCAACTGAATAAGTGCGCTGAAGTACCTTGAAATAATATAGTGCTGACTCAATTTTTTCTCATTTCAGGCCTCACACTTGGGATCAACTATATGCTTGCCTTTTAGTTCAAAGGCAATAAATTCAAGAACACCACAAATACACATTTCAAAACTAATATGTTTATTTATACAGATAATAAAAAAAACAACAACAAGAATGACTGACTGTAAGCCACAAAGCTCTTGTTGGCTTAATGTCTAACAAAGCATAGATGAGAGAAGAATGACTTGAACACAACCACAGATTACATGAGATTGACAAGACAAAACAAGGTGACATTTATCCAGGGAAGTTACCTCCCATAGTTTGAGAAAAAGATTAAGATGGGAAAATTCCTATTTGTATTTTCTCAAATACCTAGTTTCTCTAATTAGTCAAATAATAATGGCAGAATCTGTAGAAGAATAGCCTTGAACACAATATCACGTGGAGGCAAATGCAGAAACCTGCATTAGTCTGCAATATCCGCAAGTTACAGACACAACCTTCCTCTGCATATATATATATATATTCAGGGAAACAAATAAGGGAAGACATGAAAGTGCAAGTGTTCCTTTATTTATTTCAAAAGTTTCACACAGTGCATGACATACCTTGAGAAGAAACCTGGAAAAGAATATAGGAACACTTGAACTTCATGTGTTCCCTTATTTGTTTCCATGAGCATATTTCCAGCCATTTTGGAATTAGCATGAGCAACACAATTATCTCACAATAGATGGGTAATGTATCTGTATTAGACTCTAACTACAGACATTAGTTTGGAAGACAAGATGGCTGTGGCACCGAAAACAGGACTTCACTGGAATGCAAAAACTGTCTTATGGTGTGATCAGATATATTCTATCCTTACCCCATTGGTCAGAAATAATCTATGACCCAGTGATCCACACTGTCATGGTTTATTGACAACTAACCAGTCACACATTGGACTCCTCAATCTTAAAAAACATCTGCTATTATAGTCTATCATATCCCCACTGTAAGACTTGAATGTAACCCACTCTGGGACATGTACCCATGGTATATCTTTCTGTATTGCATGAATACCCATGGTATATCTATCACATCCTTTCTGTATCGCACAAATACTCATGGTATATCCATCACACCCTTTCTGTACTGCATGAATACCCATGGAATATCTATCACATCCTTTCTGTATCGCATGAATACTACACATCATATATCAATCAAATCAGTACGGTAATCCATGAATATCCAAGATATATCTTTCATATCCCTTCCAAAACATATGAATACGACAAACATATCCATCAAGATAACACCCCTCCGGTAAGACTTAAATACCCAGGGTACATCTATCTCATCTCTTCTGTAATGCATCAATTACTAACGTCTCATCTCTTCCGTAACACATGAATACCCACGATATCATATCCCAACTGTAATCGTATATCTATTTTAGTTCCTTTTATAATCATAGGAAAATCCTACACACGTCTAACTAAAACTTGGTCTTACACGTGGATACCAACAGACACCTGTCTAAACCTATTTCTGTCACATTAAACTGTGATGGATTCACTTGCCAAATTGCCACTGGGGTAGCCACAATGAGGACTGAATTCAGATGCTATCTGCCTCACAAATAAAACCATACAGCCTTAGAATGATACCATTAGCCTGGGGTAGTCCAGTTATTCTATGATCTACTAAACTGACTACACATGTTACATACGATTGGTTTTCACTAAGGCCTTTTATTATATTTAAAGGGGTTAAAAATTCAATTCACCATGGGTGGTCAATAATAAAACTTAACTTCCAGATCAATATTGCTAATCTTAAATTGCAAACAAATCTAAATCACACCTTCTTGGAAGCATAATTCTGTAAAAGCATCCAAAGATACACAAAAACATCACTGTCAAAGCATAAGGGACCTATGTAAAGACTTTTTATTAAGTTGTGGAGGGTTTAATAACAAAACTGAAACATAAGGAATACTCAGGAACCAAGTTTTTCCTGTACACAACCATAAGTTTAATCGTTCAAAGCATGACACAATGGTGTTTGGTTGAATCTGATTCTACTATAAGCATAAATATTCACCATTTCTTACAAAGTACTATTAGAGATCAACTCTTGCATTTGCTTTCACTTAACAAACACATGTTGGCAAAAAGTATTCATTCATTTTCCATTTCCAAGTTTTTCTTGTCACTTGAAGTCATAAACCAACTAAAAGCTGTACAGGGTAAAATTTGTCCATATTATGAAACAGCTCTCTACCCTCATCAGACATTGAGTAAAATGCCCATGTGAGTGGAGACAGAAACTTCAAAATTGAAATATAAAGGACAGGGAAAATACTACAATGTAAACAGTCATCACACAAACATCAGGTGAGAATAACAAAACTATCACCATAACATTGTTTTCACAGATCATAAAATCCATCACAACACAAATATGGACTACTGATCAGGGGAGACAAATCCGTAACAGTGCCTAGAAAACAAGTGGTCTATATGTACATTCTTACAACTATATACATCTGTCCAGCCCAAATTTGCATTGGTTCTGTGCAAGCTTTATTTAGATGCATTACCCTTGAAACAAATAAATCTCTTCTGAACACATTGCGTACTTGAAATATTTACTACCACAAATTCGCCTGTACCACAGTGTACCACATGATTACAATTATACACATGGCCTTGGCATGTGGCAAGGGCATGTCATTTATAACAGGGGAGATAATCAGACAAAACAATGACAGGATCTCAGTATGGTCTTCAAAAGTTCTACATAATGATTTCCATGAAATAAACAGAAGTTGGCACTGAGCACACCCACATTATCATTCCCAAATATGACATACGCTACACTTCGTAGTTGTGCAACAACTGCAAAACATCGCCAAAAGATATCTGCACATTTTTTAAAGTCATTTATTTTATAAACTTAGCTAATGCTCCCTAGGTACATGACAGGTACATAAATAGCTGCAGAAATCTAAGCACACGCATTGTCATAGTGCAAGGACCCAATGTAAATTAAGATAAAACTTTCAAGGTACATTTACACATATCCACAAATACAGAAACACAGTGAACATTTTCACTTTGACATGGGTGGCACTTCAAGGAAATTATAAACATGGTACCAGTTCAGCTGGCTAGCTACCATTTACCATATTCCTCATGAAAAGCACACTGCAAGAATTGCCACCTGTTCCTGAAAGCTCAAGCTGTTCAAGTTTCGGACCAGTCTGAGAGTAATTTTTGAAAGCACCACCAACTAACATTAAAAGATGCAAGACATATTTAGTTTATTTTGTGTATTACAGAATACAGGACAGTAGCAGGTATTTAAATGTGTCTGGAAAATATCAAAATCATTAAAATTTTATCACTGAAATAAAATCTCCCTCCCTTTCTCCACCGACATTTTTCTTAGTGATTTGGGTGCTTATTATGGTGAATATGGTACTTGCTTATGTTGCCAAGTGAATCTGATGAATGGTCACTCATCGTAAGGTGATACCAGCATGACTTCAATCGTAAGGTAATACCAGCATGACTTTAATCGTAAATTAATACCAGCATGACTTCAATCGTAAGGTAATACTGACATGACTTTCATCGTAAGGCAATACCTGCATGACTTCCATCGTAAGGTAATACCTATGTGACTTCCATCATAAGGTAATACCTATATGACTTCTATCGTAAGGTAATACAAGCATGACTTCCATCGTATGGTATTACCAATATGACTTCCATCGTAAGGTCATACCAGCTTGACTTCCATTACTAGTATATATTACAGTTATTGAAATATATTATTACGGCAGTTCCAAGTTAATGGTATGACCATTGTCAGATATTGTCACAATAGTTGCCAACTGTCACAAGGTAACATAACAAAAAACATAGCTGGACATAATCATTGCATGTTTACTACTCCACTATAAAAAAAACATCATCACATGGACGTCTATATGCTACTCAACTTTTGCAAGGGATATTGAGATTTTCCACACGACTATATACTTTACTGAATAAAACCTCCCGGACAAATCAGTTCCTTGATATTACTAACATGACTGACCTAGGTCAATGCAATATGTAAGAAATGACTGGTCCCTAACTTCTGTTGAGTCAAATATATATAGTACAAAACGCACACACAGGGCAACAATCTGCTTTATAAATGAAGAAATTTTTCAAGTTGCTTGAAATGCAGCTGATGAAGTACATTTTCCTCAGAGCAAGTGTCTGATACAATGGTTGCTTGTCATTTGGGTCATGTGACATGCACGTACATCGTAGAATTGAACTCAGCACTTCACAAAACAGGGTGATATGGGCTGCATGTACTCAACATTTACACAGATGCACTGTCCATAGCGTCATGAGTGGCACTGAAAAATGTGATGAATGAAAGATCACATCTGTGTTTCACTGGGTTAAAAAAATACAAAGATTGCTTTCACCTCGACTGTTGTAGCCATAGCTCTTCCTTTGCACAGTATAATTTTCCAAAACAAATCACAAATTATATGAATTCAAAATATCCCTGTCAGAAGTTGAGCAGTATATAATGACATAATTACAGCAACCAACAGTCCATGAAAGGAGTTGGTGGGCAGGTAACTCTGTCACTGTTTCTGCAGCTGTCACACAATGTCTGGCAATTTCACTACTGTGTGACAAAGCACTGTCTGATAATATCAACACAAAACATACACAACTATTCATGCTTCACTGAACAAGGTATTGCACACATTTCAAACAAATAAATATAACTTGGACTTTCTACAAATTATTGCAAATACTGGTACCCTCTGCTCAATGGTCACATTACCACTGTTATTGCTGTTGTAGCTGGCAGTCGTGTAAAGGACAGCCATTTATAGTGATTTACAGAGTCAAGACTATATGGGGGTGTTTTGTACACTGTTGGAAAGGAACATGATTCAAGCCTCACTCTTGCTCATGGAAACAGGCAATAAAGCCAGATCGCCACCATTTTCAATGTTATTACAGAGGTGTGCAAGAATGGTTGCAAGTTAATCATGTTACCTCATTCTTTGAAAAAGATTTAAAAAAAAAATCTAATCAGAGTAAATTTACTAAAATTCATATAGAAAGTGGCATTCAGATGTTGTCATATAAAAGGCATTACTCCATCTTTTTCCAGTGATCATGAAATACCATCTGCAAGTATACATGTTTAAACAATATAATCACTAAACAGTGAGTTGACTTGATGATACAGTCTTTGGTATTATGATGTAGCATTTCGTTGCTGTGCTTGTACCTTCACTTAACAATTATTATTCATTCAGTATTCCACAATATACATCATCTGTCACAGACATTTAAGCAGATTTATGTCCCAACAGACTGACCATCTGCATTCAAGCTCTTGCAAGTGAGTGAGTGAGTGGGTGAGTTCAATTTTATGCCACACTCCGCAATATTTTGACAAGCATGGGCTACTGAAGATCAGTTGGAACCTAGATCTTCAAGGGTCTCAGCAGCAAGGGTCTCTTTCCACAGAGGTTACTTGTCACATCTTCTCATAAAATCCCCTAGCAGCAAATAATTGCAATTCAATTTATCTCCCTTCTTTCTACCCAATCAGAATGCGTGATACATCCAGCTTGACTCACCTATGAAAGGTGGCGACTTGTGTTGATGTGACACACAAGTTTAATAGCTAGCTTGTCTGTTGTCAACGAGGGCGATGGAGACGCCACTGAATCGCCATTTCATGGAACTGCTCTGTCTGGAAGAAACATTTGCGCCTCGTGTTGGGAAGAGGTTCTAGGTTTCCCGATGCATAAGGAAATTACCAAGGCCTTACGAATGATTACTTCTGAAAGAACGTCGCTGATTGCACAACTAAATCAGATGGCATCCAATCATGAATCTTGAACACTCGCACCATGGAAGAGCCGTATTAGAACAGAGATTTGTAGGAAGATATGACAAGTAACCTCTGTGGGGAGAGAATGGGGTCTCAGGTTCTTGTACACACTTCCCCCCTACATTCTCATAACACAGCCTGTGCAAAACACATAGTGTTTGAAAATTTCATTACTGGTTGGTCCCTGGAATGACTGAATTTTCCATCTCTTAAGTTCCCCATTAGTGACCCTCTGTACTTGCGTGTGATGCAGTGACTGAGTTTTGGTTCTACACCACTTTTGGCAATATTTAGCAATATCATGGCAGGGGACATTAGAAATGGGCAGTACATATTGTGCCTTTTGGGGAATCAAACCCGGATCTTTGGCGTGACGACTGAATGCTGTAACCACTAGGCCACCTCACTGACCATGTGTTATAGAGGAACACTATATCCTTACTATTATGTGTCTGACTCTTTCAGTGATGGTTTGGTTACTGGATGGGTCTCAATCCCTCCAAAAGAACAGAATCTTGAGGGAGGGAGCAAAAATGTCACCATTTATTTGATAGTGGAAGAGAATGAAATATCATCACCATTTTCCACAAATTCAGACAAAAAATATACAAAAAAAAAACAAACAAAAAAAACAAAAAAACAAAAAACCCTCATGAACAAAAGATAAAACCCATGCATTGTGATAATAATATACCCTCTCTCCCTTAACATCTCCAAAGTGGGTGTCAAATCAAAATTTGAAAAATGAATTTTGAAAAGATTTTTATGAGCTTCTTTGAAGACACTCTAGCATGACTAGAACACATTTCATTCAAGCAAGAAGTTAAAGTTACTCTTTACCTCTCAATCCAGATAATCTAAACATTCACAAAACAAATACTAAAACAACAGGACAAAATCAAACATTATTGATCGTATTAAATGACTCATACAATGTTGAGAAATACAAATTTTCAACAGCCTAAAATATTCTTAGAAATGACTTAACCACATGAACATCACCGCCAGTAAGATTAATTAGGTGGACATGAACTACGAATGAAGTTCTTGAAAGGCATTTAGAACTTGGCCCTACATAATGATATGACATGTTTTCGTGTTCTTTAATAATACAGATTAATATATTTCCATTCTGTTATCACTGAAATACTGATGAGATGATACTAAATTTTAACACTCTTAACTCCATTCTGTTATGATGAAAATCCTGGACCTCTACACGTGACTCTTCCAACCATACACACAGATTTGAATAACACTGATCTTAAAATAAACAAATCATATTTGTGAGAGAAGTTGAATGTTAAGTTACTGACGTTACCTGATCATGTCAAAAGCGTAGTTTACAGATTGTCTTTCGGAACTGTTGAGCTGCTCACAAGAGATGGATTAGTGACCCATTTGATGGTAAAGTGCAATTTTGAAATTTTTTAATGTACTGATCACTTGAATTACTAATGAAATTTGTAAACAGGTTCAGTGGAAAGAAAAAATTTTAAGAACGAGTTTTAGTTTTACACCACACTCAATATGGCTGGTAATGTTTCCATAGGATTTTTACGTTTGTGAACTTTTTGTAATACACTCCAGTCCTTAAAACACAAAACAAAGCTAAGCAGCATGTACCTGCAAAGATGGGACACTGTTGAGGAATACGGCTAGAGACAACACATGGCAAATCAGCATATTGGCTCACTGTGATGAGTGAAAACATACATGGATGATCAGCATACCTGTGATGAGTTCTCCTGTTGACTGTGTCAGGATGGTGCCTTAAAGTGATATTGGATTGGCATTCCTATAAAACAATGTTTAGATTGCATGCTAAAATGGTGATGATATGATGACACTCAAATATAACAATGTTGGAGAGGTGACCAAAATGAGACAATGTTGGGATGGCATCCCAGTATTGATAGTCAGGATGGCATCCCAATGTGACAATGTTGGAAGGCATCCTAATATGACAATGTTGGGAAGATGCCCTACATGTCGCATGTTGGGGTGGCACCCAAAAACGACAATATTAACATGGCACCCCAAATATGACACCATTAGAAAGGCATCCCAACATGACAATGTTGGGATGGCACCCTGAAATGACAACATGAGAATGTTGGCACCCTAATATGACCAATCTCTTGTGGTTGTTAACCTGTTGGGGCCCCCTGGGTACAGCAAGATGAATACCACGGCTATGATGTCACTGTTCAAGGCACTACAAGACACTGAACTTTATGGCAGTAACATTATAAACAGTACTAGCTAAAAACAAACAATTTCTTCACTCAAACCATTCACGAGGACTGTCTGAACACTATAAACACAGGAGATGAATATGAAAGGAGAGGACAAATTAGGGCAAATTTGTCAACTTTGATCATTTTTGGGATGTTCAAGAAGGGAAGATGAATAGTGAGAACACAGAGGCCAGAATAACATGGATGGGTGGATTAGCAGTGATAGTTAATCTCTCACAGCACAACAGCACATATATAACGTCATGGTTATGTAACAATGTACCAGTATTATCCTTGTCATGTTTTTCCAAAGTTGAATTATATTATTAATATGCAAGTCAATTCAGTTAATCCCGCCCAGAGTCACAAACACAAAACAGTGTAAAATGTTACTTGTATTCTCTGATACCTTCTTTCTGTAAAGTTGTATTTCCCATGGTGGCAGCAGTAGCGCAAGTGTCCTGGTGCATACTCGACAATTATGGTACTAGCACTAACAGAGTATATTTACAACCCTGGGTTTAACAACAGATGCAAACAGCAGCTATCAGTTTATAACTAACATATATAACACAACCTGTTGAAGTAGCTTGTATTTACACTCCAGCAATGGACAATATCAAATTAAATACACAGCTAGATATAAAATCATAACCACGCCAATGTATCAAGGTGATAAATATAACAGTCTGCAACAGAGGATGTTTTGTTTTCTTGTTACTTAATACCAATTTCAGCAACTATCCACCTATACAATAGTGTTCTAACATAAAAGCTTGTTCAGAAAATCTAGAGACTGACGTCATGAGCATCGATTTGTGCAGCTGGAATATGATGATATGCAGTCCTGGGGCAATAATATTGGCCTGAAAAAATACATTCAGTTTATAAATACTACCAGATGAGAATAACGCATTTACACATTTCCTAGAACATCAGTTTACAAATCCTACAGGAAGAGTATCACTCATACACATTTTCTGGAACACAGATTCTTTGTACTTCATTTGGAAAATATGAAGTTCATCCTTCTGGAGTATAAATACTAAACACTTCTTACGGTATGTCATTACAGAGAATAACAGTGTATAAATAGTAGGGGTGAAATGATACCTCAGGAGCATGATACAATATGTACCTCTAATGTCATGATACAATATGTATCTCCTACATGTCATGATGCAATGTGTTTGTGATAGCTATATTCATGTCAAACCACATGGAAACTTCTTGACCATAGATATGGTCTATAGTTAGCTGTGGAAACACAGTTGTTGTTTACTAATTACGAAACTTCAAATGTATATTACAATTAATTTTGCAATATGTGACTAAAAAATGTTCTGGTGGTGGGGTGTCAGAAAATGAGTGGCATGTATTTTGGTACTTGTATTGTCTTGTATCAGTGGAGGGAAAACACACACTAAGTACTGTATTGCTCCATAAGAAGTCAAGATGCAATGTGTTTGTGACAGCTATATTCATGTCAAACCACATGGAAACTTCTTGACCATAGATATGGTCTATAGTTAGCTGTGGAAACACAGTTGTTGTTTACTAATTACGAAACTTCAAATGTGTATTACAATTAATTTTGCAATATGTGACTAAAAAATGTTCTGGTGGTGGGGTGTCAGAAAATGAGTGGTATGTATTTTGGTACTTGTATTGTCTTGTATCAGTGGAGGGAAAACACACACTAAGTACTGTATTGCTCCATAAGAAGTCAAGATGCACAAATGCATTGGTGTATAGTTTCACCCCTACTACACAGATGGTACGGCAGCTGGGTAGGATGTTGTAAGCTGCTACAGGATGATAGCTGAAGACAAGCAGTGAATAACACTAACATTTCTGAACACTTCAACTGGTAAATAAAGATACTAAATGCAGTTTCAATTGCCAAAATATGATGAAGAGGATATCAATACCATGACCAGAATGTGAAGTCCAGAGTATTAATACCACAGTTAGAGTATAAATACTATGTTTGGAGTATAAATACTGTGGACATGGCATAAATACTATGTCTGGAGTATAAATACTATGAACATGGTATAAATACTGTCTGGAGTATAAATACTACAGTTAGACTTTACTATAGCCATAGTATAAATACTAGGTCTGGAGTATAAATACTACGGACATGATATAAAGACAGTGTTCATTGTATGAATAATGTCCAGAGTATGAATACCATGGTCAGGATATAAATACTATGAGCAGAGTATAAACATTATGACCAGGCTATATATACCATAGCCAGTGTATAAATACTTTGGCAAGAATACAAATACAATGACCTGCCTATAAATCCTATGGCGAGTGTATAAATACTTTGACCAAAGTATTTGTTTCACAGGTAGGGATTAAATGCAAAATGAGTACACCTAAATACCATGGCGATGACATAAATGCAATGTGAAGAGTATAAATACTAAGAAGAGGGTATAAACACAATTAGCACAGGTACTAGAGACGCATCATAAATACTGTAACCACCGCATACACTGGAGTGACAACAGAGTTCTTCGTCCTGGGCACCAGGGGACGAGATAATCTGACAAATGTCTGTCAACGACGTACAGTGGAAACTGTCAAAACTGGCATATGTCTAATTCGGGAAGTCCATCGACATAAAATATCAGTCCCATATATGGCTTGTGCATATATCATCAGCTCTATAATCCAGCACATTGTCTAAACCAGACTATTTCTTCAGTGCCAATGATAGCCGGTTTAGACAGCTTCCACTGTACACTGAATATCCACTGAGGAACTTATCAAAATACTGTAGTATTATGTGTACCATAGGCATGTTTACACCCGAATCATGACCTCGTATTCACCTCCAGATGTGGGTGTGGTATGGCACATGGGTTGACTGAGCAATGTTATGGCATGTCTGTTATGACGCTGTTGTGTCGCGTCTTCCTTCCACCTGACCCACCTCGACTATCGTCCACATTTTTGGCAGCAATGAGCAGAGCTGCAGTTTTGTTAAAGTCGATCATTGCGTAACTGTCTGTTTTTCGACATGGGGATTCTGGGAAAGATCCAAAACTGGTGGGCGACGTTGGCGAAGCACTAGCTCCATTGGTTCCATTGTCCATGGGTTGGTTCTTCAGATCCAGAGTAATGTAGTTCACCTTCAAAATTTCTTTATGCCGAGACCTGGGAGGCGGGGAATGCTCTCCCAGGTCTAAGTTTGCATAATTAGGTTCTGACTGCTGTTTGACAGCGGCTCCATTAGGAATGGGTTTCTCACGCACTGTCTGTGGGCAATCAGCAACAACATTCACATATGTAGGACACGCAGCGCCCCCTTCCTCATCACCATCTGGGGAGACAGCCCCAATGTCATCCACACCAACAGCTCCTGCCCCTCCGATACTGAGACTATGCCGCGAGTCTCCTGCACCACTGTCTCTCCGAATCACATCACTCTCTTCACCCAGAGTTTCAGCAAGGTTCTCTGTGCTCTCAAGGTCTAACACAGCGTACGTCACTTGTGGGTGATCAGGCTCTGCCGGGGGCAAGGGGCCGTTATGAAGTAAGTCCATCAATGCTGCTGCGTTGTCAATGCTTGTACACCCTGTTCTTGTTGCCGTGCTTCCTGTATTGATGTACTCATGCAAGTCATTGTTAATAGTGCCGTTAATATAGTGATGAGCACTGCCATTACTGGTGACGGAATCAGTCCTGTTGGTCATGAACATTCCGTCCATGTCTATCGGCGTGTCCACCATGCTTTGTGGACGGCTGTTGGGGCGACTAGAAGGCGGCAGGATGTTATGACTGACTCGACTGCTATCTTCCTGTCCAGCTCGCTGGATGCAGTCTTGGACTGTGTTAAACAAGGCCTCCGCATTACGACATTTGAACGCATAAATACCAGCACCTGTGGGACAGCGTCTCCCACTCTCAAAGGAAAACAACTCTGCATCAAAACCGTATCTCCTTAGACATCGCAGCGGCCATCGGATGGCTTCCTTGCCTTTCTGGATGAGGATGAGCTCAGTGTCACTGACCTCGATCTTCCCAGGGTTCAGTTCCTGCCCTTGTTCATCAACATTGTAAACACGGAAGACACGTGAATTCAGATCTCCACTACGACTACGAGAGAAGCTGCAGCCCATTGTTGGAAATCCAAGTCACCTGTAACAAGAACAGAACATTAGAGATTCAACAGATTAAATACTTGAAATGGTCCAATCTTAACATATGTGCATCAGATATGGTCAATACAGATTGTTCGTCTCACCAATATGGTGTATATACCAGGGAAGGACTCACTTCAACAGTCTACTGGAATAAAGTAACTGCGTTATTTGAAGTTGTGGCATTTCTTAATACAAAAAGATAAAAACATGATCTGTGGTGTTTTCCTTCACAGCTGTTAAACTGTTGACAGAATAAGATCAAAATCTGTATGATTTGACACCGGGCATCATGACATGCCCTTGAGGAAATGTGTCAAAAGTCAGTTCACAAATTCAATATGCATGTATCCAGCATTGGCGTTGATCCAGGCTTGACAATGAGAACACATAGTATTTGTCATCTCTTTGAACTAAACTCCACAGGGTCCTGGAGACAATTACTGGGTAGTATCAGTAGTACTATTACAAGGGATCATCATAAATCATCTTAGTTATTTGTTGAATTTATTGTCCTGAATGAGCATTCGATGTAGGATGGTGGTTGGTTTATTGTATAATGCCATACTCCGCAATATTTCAGCTATTTGTGGCAGTGTGTATATACTCAAGTCTGGACCACACAATCCAACAAGAGCATCAATAAAATAGAAATAGGTCACCAAGTATTTCAAAGTGTAAAATCAGAAAATGTGTCTTTCTGTCCCACCATTGGGTTCCTTTCTTAGTGGATACTTGCATTCAACATATCATATGTAAAATTAGAGTTTATAAGTAACTATTCCTAGCGGCTGTAAAGACCCTGAGCCTAGATTTTCGAAGTTCTCTCAGCGCTAAGACAGTCGCAAGTTAATGTTAATGTATGGCACTTACGACTGTCTTAAACAGTGACAGAGCTTTGAAAATGTAGGCCCAGGTTAAAGTGGTCTTCTATAACCCATTCTTGTAGTAAGCGATGACTAACTTGATCAAGTAGTCAGGCTCGGCGACTTGGTTGATACATCATCGTATCCGATTGATGCTCATGCTGTTGATCATAGACTGTCTGGTCTAGACTCAAGTATTTGCAGACTGCTGCCACATAGCTGGAATATTGCTGAGTGTGACATTAAACAACAAACCGAACAATAAACCTGTTCCGACTGGTTCTATCATGTGTAAAAAAAAGAGAGAGGCAAAATTGAAAAAATCTGAAACATTCAGTTCAGATAAATAACATGGAAACTGTGACTAAACTTTATTGTACATACAACATGGCCTTGACAAGTTCCATTCAATACGGTATCTTATGTCATCTGTACCATGCATGTTATACACAATGTGTCCTTGATAATCATCAATATTGTCATAGCTGAATGCTCTAGCAGACAAATCAATAATAGGACATTACAGCCACATGTCTCCTTCCCATCGAGCATCGGGAGGCCAGCATAGTAGCCAAATGGTCAGCAGTCACTTTTCATGTTGAATACATGGGTTCAATTCCACAAGGGTACAATGTGTGAAGTCCATTTGTGGTGTCCCCTTCCATGATAATCCTTGAATATAGCAAAAAGTGTCGCAAAACCATACTCACTCACTCACTCTAATGGACGACTGCTGGATGATAACAATCAAGGTTTTTACCTGGGTACATCCATTTTTGAGTCCAGGGTTGACTAGACATTTAGTCCAAGAAATAAAATATGTTATTCAAACATGAATCTTCAATATAAAACAATATCAAATTTGTGGTTTTGAACCCACATTCACGCTAGCTGGGGCAAATGAGACCTACAAATGGGGATTTCAATGAAAAATGTAATGCATAATATTCTCAAACTATTGACTAAATCAACTACGTACACTATGAACTTAAAATGTACTCTAACAAGAATTGCAATGTCAGGCAAAATGAACATGTTAAAATACACTTTTTGATGAATATTTCAATATTTCAGCAATAGCACAGCAGGAGACACCAGAAAATACGGTCACGTACTGAACTCTTCTGAGGAATCAAACACAGGCTTTCAGTGGTGAGTTAACACTTTAACCACTAGCCTCTCCCCTTGTTTGATTAAAGCAGCCACATCCTTTTGCATCCTCAAGTGAGCTATTCTACTTACAAGCTCACAAGAGATAATATTTTCACCAATAATACTGTATTAATCAATGCTCTGAAATAGTCCTAATATTAGTGAGTGAGTGAGTTTAGTTTGACGCCGCTTTTAGCAATATTCCACCAATATCAAAGCAAGGGACACCAGAAAATGGGCTTCACACATTGTATCCATGTGGGGAATCGAACCCGGGTCCTTGGCGTGACGAGCAATCGCTTTAACCATTTGGTTACTCTACCGTCCCCCTCAAATTATAACAACAGACAAAAATAGTTATGAAAAGAGCATCGCTACTGAGAACATATTCCATTGTGAGCTACAGGTTTTATGATGAAAGCAGGGTATAATAGTCCGTATTTTCACTCCGAAACTGACACATATTCATCAGTGTTTCTCATTCATGTGCTGCTGTATACAGACTTCTGAAAAGTCACTTCATCTGGGTCATTGCAGAATGAGAACGTCCCGATGATTAGGTCATCATGACCTTAGTGTGTCACTCACAACATAACCTGATCACTAGTGATTAATGACATCAGCTGTTCTTGCCGCTCAATTCCAAATAATGCCATCTGAACTACCTCGAAACTATCTGTATGTTATCTCCATGAATAAAATAAAACACACAACAGTCTAGAAGGGGAACATACTTGGCTTGTACAATTAAACAATATTTGATTTAATTCAATTAGAAATACAGTTCACTGCTTCTGTTGTACTCCCATGATGTATGGTATTCTATAACTTATAAGGTGTAGTTTTACCCTGAACTATTACAGCTAATGCACAAGGACACTTCCCCCTGAACTAAGTTTGCTATCTTCTGCACAATATTTGACAACAAATTTAGCTTTTCAAAGGTGACAAATGACATTTTCACCTAATGAACCATGATGTCTTACATTAATCCAGGTGTTAGCCCTGGACATTAAACGATACTGGCATTCTTGTATGGCCACTCAATCTTAATCTATTACTATCTGTGTTCTGATAACCATACTCTGCCTTTCATGCTTTATTGTCAACACTGTTATCAATAATAAATGTGCCAGCATTCATTATGATGGCACAAAGGAATCTATTAGACATTCAGCAGTTGGAATTGTTGATAGTGGATTATGATATATTGACATCTGCTGTATCTTTGCTGTACGAGATCCAAATACATAGTTGTTGTCATGGAAACAGACTGGCAGGAGAAGGGTGGGGCTGTGTCCAGACTAAAGCTGGTTTAACAGGAAGCTGGGACACCATGCTGCAGGTCTAACACCAACACACTCAGGCACTGTACACAGGCACAGTACACTGACTCAAGGCAGACCTGACCTTGTGTGATCCCCTAATGCAGAGTGCCAACACGGTGACAAGTACCATTTGGCTTACTGAGATACCATAACTTGAGTACCCAATTCAAAGCAGACCAGTTGTTGTGTGATCCCCTTAATGTCAAGTGTCAGGAAGTTAATACAAGAACCATCTGTCATACTGAGATCCCGTAACTTGAGTACCCAACTCAGAGCTGATGAAAGAGCAAGAATTAGCACTGAAATGTAGTGTAAATAATAAAAAGAAGTGGTTACTGATAAAAAATGTCATGTATTCAGGTTCATTTAGCTTCTTAATGCCTTTCAAACACTTCTGACCAGTCCATGTGTGATCCCCTTAATGCAGAGTGTCAGGCAGGGTAACAAGTACCATCTGGGATGCTGAGTCCCACTGAGACACTCATTAACAGTAACCACCTCTTCACAGGTTAGTAACTGGAAAAATCATTCAATTATTTATTACATCACAGGGGTTAAAAAATGCCCAGGACTAGTAAGTTTTCATTTCGGGCAATCAAAAAATGGTATCTTACTTGTCCATGGACCACTAGATAATTTCCACTTATGGTTTCAAGCTGCAAATAATCTAGGATTTCATATCTGCTCATAAAGAAGCTATCATAATGAAGTTCACGTTAATGATAAAGAAGAGCTAGCAGAGAGTGAAATTATCACTGTTCGATAAACAGTTCAGTATACATTAACACCACACATTGTGTAATAAAAGCAGGACAAGTGGAAAATTAGTCAGGACAAGTTACTTTCTTGAAGTCAGTTGCCCTGTGGCAAGTGGCTTGTCAAAATATTTTGGAACCCCTGTGTCAATAAACGTTTGCATTAAAGCCCTTAGATTATGGCATCTGACAGCCTTTGCATATCTGATGATAGACTAATGTGAAGTCTCTAAATATACATAATTTTGAGAGTAACAAATTCACCCATTTGATTTGAAAAGGAGCCCAGTGAGATGAGAGATTCGGAATCTTTTCAGAAGACTCTTGTGGATATTATGTACACCATTTCATTCCATAGATGGCTTGAAAATGGTGTAAGAATCTTTGCCAAAACGTTACTCTATGCAATAAACAAGAAATTGTCATACATTAAAGTCTGTATTCTGGCATTTACACTCAAAGGGAACACCATAAAACATTTGTGTCTTGCATGTTAAAACAAGAGTCATCAGAAGATGACATATCCCCCTCTGCTCCCACATGTTTGAAAGGACAAATAATCTGAGAGTTACTCATTGTTTTTTTAGACTAAGTTTGAATTGTTTCCATGGAATTCATGAAAATTATAAATGCCATATACCTGTAACCAGCAAAGTCACGTGAAAAGATATGAAATGGTTTTCGAGTTGTGCTCTGGGAATGAAGCCCACCCCTCCATTTTGAGATTAAGTCCAAAACGTTTCCATGGAAACCAAGAAAATAATACATCACAAAAACCTTTGAAACCAAAAGGCACCACTTTGGGGTCTCCCACACATATCTAGAAAGTTTTACTAACAGATATTAAGAAGTTTTTGAGTCTCTGCTCTGGGAATGAAACACACCTCTCACTTTTCAGACTAGGTCCACGATTCCATGAAAACCGAGAAAATAATAAATCACAAGATCCTGTACATAGCAAAAGGCACCACTTCAGCTTCTGACTGATCTATCTACCAGAAAATATTGAACGGTTTTTGAGTTCTGCTCCAGAAACAAAACACACCTCTTACTTTTGAGACTATGTCCGAAACCTTTCCATGGAAACCAAGAAAATAATATATCACAAAAACCTGTAAATAGCAAAAGGCACCACTATGGGTTCAGATTGATATATCTACCAAGTTTTGCAGAAAAATATTGAACAGCTTTTGAGTTCTGCTCCGGAAACGAAACACACCTCTTACTTTTGAGACTATGTCCGAAACATTTCCATGGAAACCAAGGAAATAATAAATCACAAAAACCAGTACATAGCAAAAGGCACCAAATTAGGTTCTGACTGATATATCTACCAAGTTTTGCAGAAAAATATTGAACGTTTTTTGAGTTCTGCTCTGGAAACTAATCCACCCCACCATAAGACTAACACCAAAATGTTCCACGGAAAAACAAAAAAAATATAAATGCCAAAAATCTGTAAACAGCAAAAGGCACAACCATAGGCTGAGATTACTTTATCTATCAAGTGTGGTCTAAAAATATTGAACGGTTTCTGAGTTATGCTCTGGAAACAAAATGATTATGGACGGACGGGGGACAGATGGACAGACAGACGAGGCGTCAACTATATCCCCCTGTATTACATGCCGGGGGGATAACAAAAAACTAAAAAAACACTTCCAATAACAGCTTACAGCTTTCCATTACAGCTTAATGGCAGTTGTCTTTAAATAATCAGGTCTGAAATTTACAATCTAGTGATCAACAGCATGAGCATAAATTTACGCAAATAGAAAATGACGAGACATGTCAACCAAGTCAGTGAGCCTTAACATCTGATCCTGTTAGGCGCCTCTTAAAACCCCTTGTGAAAAAGAAACAATAGCATAACACAGCACAATTACCAAAATGAGCCTCTTCAGTCTCAACACCACAGTTATCTGTATTAGCCTCTTCCGCTTCAACAACACAGCACAATTACCTACATGAGCCTCTTTAGTCTCAAGAACAGCACAATTACCTGCAATAGCTTCTTTGGTCACAACAACACAATTACCTACATTAGCCTCTTCCGCTTCAACAACACAGCACAATTACCTACATGAGCCTCTTTAGTCTCAAGAACAGCACAATTACCTGCAATAGCTTCTTTGGTCACAACAACACAATTACCTACATTAGCCTCTTCCGCCTCAACAACATAGCACAATTACCTACATTATCCTCTTTAGTCTCAACAACATAACACAATTACCTACATTAGCCTCTTTAGTCTCAACAACATAACACAATTACCTACATTAGTCTCTTTAGTATCAACAACATAACACAATTACCTACATTAGCCCCTTCCGCCTCAACAACATAGCACAATTACCTACATTAGCCTCTTTTGCCTCAACAATATAGCACAATTACCTACATTATCCTCTTTAGTCTCAACAACATAGCACAATTACCTACATTAGCCTCTTTAGTCTCAACAACATAACACAATTACCTACATTAGCCTCTTTTGCCTCAACAACATAGCACAATTACCTACATTAGCCTCTTTTGTCTCAACAACATAGCACAATTACCTACATTAGCCTCTTTTGCCTCAACAACATAGCACAATTACCTACATTAGCCTCTTTAGTCTCAACAACATAGCACAATTACCTACATTAGCCTCTTTTGCCTCAACAACATAGCACAATTACCTACATTAGCCTCTTTTGTCTCAACAACATAGCACAATTACCTACATTAGCCTCTTTTGCCTCAACAACATAGCACAATTACCTACATTATCCTCTTTAGTCTCAACAACATAGCACAATTACCTACATTATCTTCTTTAGTCTCAACAACATAGCACAATTACCTACATTACCCTCTTCCGCCTCAACAACATAGTACAATTACCTACATTAGCCACTTTAGTCTCAACATCTCAATAACACAACACAATTACCTACATTATCCTCTTCAGTCTCAACAACATAGCACAATTACCTACATTAGCCTCTTTAGTCTCAACAAAACAGCACAATTACCTACATTATCCTCTTCCACCTGAACAACATAGTACAATTACCTACATGAGCCTCTTTAGTCTCAACATCTCAATAACACAACACAATTACCTACATTATCCTCTTCAGTCTCAACAACACAGCACAATTACCTACATTATCCTCTTTAGTCTCAACAAAATAGCACAATTACCTACATTATCCTCTTCCGCCTCAACAACATAGTACAATTACCTACATTAGCCTCTTTAGTCTCAACATCTCAATAACACAACACAATTACCTACATTAGCCTCTTCAGTCTCAACAACATAGCACAATTACCTACATTAGTCTCTTTAGTCTCAACAACATAACACAATTAACTACATTAGCCTCTTTAGTCTCAACAACATAGCACAAATACCTACATTAGTCTCTTTAGTCTCAACAACATAACACAATTACCTACATTATCCTCTTTAGTCTCAACAAAATAGCACAATTACCTACATTAGCCTCTTTAGTCTCAACAACATAGCACAATTACCTACATTAGTCTCTTCAGAATCAACAACACAACTACCATTCATCAGTCTCTTCTGCTTCAATAAGAGAACAATGACCTACATTAGCTTTTTCAGACTCCATCAAAATCCGTCTTTATGTGTTCAGTGATCATTATTGAGTGATGAATGATGCATTGTGTGTACAACTCTGCTCCAGCGACTAAAATAAATAGCTGCTACATTTTGCTGATCGTATTTCTGACACGCATCACTGATATTAGCCAATACAATACATGATATACTTAAGGCATTACATTAACTGATGCAAATTTCATTATTCTCAAGACTGGTACAACTAAGGTACACAACTCTGTCATGGACCACAACCACCATGGGCACCATGTTCTTGCAGAGAGTATGTATGAAGAATCTTCACACAAAAAGACAGGGTAATTTCAATGTCATAGCACAATATTTACCTACTGAAGGTCCTATACACAGATTATAGGATGAGTAACATGCTGGCATTAACCATAAGAATGATTAATTATCTTCGTAAAACATGAAATAAGCATGATAACCATCCATAAAAGAATGAAACAGACCTGCTTCTGACTCTCTGTGGACAAACGATGTAAATAAAATCTGGAACAACAAATCTGACATGTACAGTGTGACATGGAGACTAGCCCTCTCTTCCTGCTCGTTCTCATCTGCCTGTGTCCCAGTCAACAAGTGACATTTCATCACTGAACAATGCTGACATTTAGCTGGAATAAATCAACCTATTATCTTCCTCTGGAAATGTGGCAATCATTCTCTGTCACCACAGACCCTTTTATTATAAAAGCCTGAGTTATCCTCAACTGGACATAAACATACACCTAACACTACCAACATTCCTAACCCACTCAAAAAACACCACCAAAACCTTGAAAGTATCAGGCATATTTCTTATCAAAACTGGCCTTTTAGGCAGCAAATAATCCCACATAACCAACTAGTACTTACATAAAAACAATAATACAAAACAAACTTTTAAGCAAATGTAACAAATACCAACCAAACCATCACATAGTTCATCCACCTACAACTTCTGGCAAATTTCCATATTCAGATTTCACATAAATTTAATTATGCAACACAAACACCCCTTTTCCGGTTGTGATATCTGTTGGTCAAATCAACCTCTTTAGATGAAATACTAAATGGCCTGTCAGGGCTGTGTGCAAAATACTCAAAATTTTGGACAGCATACATTAAACCTCCAAATCATCATCATCATCATAATCATCATCATCATCTGACAGGTAAACAAACAAAGAACATAGCTTTTCAGGATCGTAGAAAAACATTTTAACTGCATCAGTCTCTAACAGTCTGCAACATTAGCCAGAAGTTCAAGTAAAAAATATTTCTGCACAATACTGTAACAATATAATATTAATATCAACTGAAAATGCTGCTTAGCTGCTAGTTCATGACAGATAACTCACATGTTCTTGACACAGACTGCTCTTCTACATGTTTCATTATACTATCAGTATTTTAATATTGTGTTTGCTTTTCGTCAAACTACCAGTATTCCAGTCATGAAACATCAGCCTGTAAATACACAAATTAGGGCCAGACAATGCAGTGATTGCCATTCAGAGACTGGCTGGAGTAAGATGGCATTCCATAAAGTCAATGAGTCTGAGCATCTAATTCCCCTATAACCTGATCCATGCAGAATGAAAACACAACTGGGAATTCATAACTTCTCGACAGCTGCAAGATAGATTGATTGCTGGAAAAAAGGAATAGAACATAATTGGTGACATCATAACAAACACCTAGAAAATCCTACAATTAGAGAAATATTTTAAATAATCATGTCAGAAGTACTTGGCCAGAATGCATTAGTTTGTCCATTTTGCAAATGTCAGAGACCTTTGCCTGTCTAAGCAAAACAATTTGTTACCATGCCTCAGATTTGTGGGGATATAATTCAACATTACAAAAACAGACTTCACATTTTCAGACAATATCGTCTATAAGAGGCATACAATTTATCAATCAACCTAAATACAAAAGACAAGACCCTGTTGTTAGGTGATAGAAACAGACACCCTTTCCCTTATGTTTTGATTTCCTAAACAAAGTGTAAACAAGATGAAGTGTGCCTACCTGCATGGCATTCTTGTGTGCCAACCGCCTCTATGGCAGGCTTGTATTACAGCTGTATGACGCACATACTCGTGCCACAAATCTCACAGAATCTGCCCAGATCAATATCGGAGACTAGCCAGGCACTGTAGCTGTAGTGATTCTAGTTGAATACCAATAGTTGATGTAAACAGTCAATACTGTAATGATGGTTAGAACTGATGTAAACAATCAAAACTGCAGTGAAGGCAGCATTTGATGCAAACAATCAACACTGCAGTGAAGGCAGTATTTGATGTAAACAATTATCATTGTAGTGAAGGCAGCATTTGATGTAAACAATCATCATTGTAGTGAAGGCAGTATTTGATGTAAACAATCAAAACTGCAGTGAAGGCAGTATTCGATGTAAACGATCAAAACTGCAGTGAAGGCAGTATTTGATGTAAACAATCAAAACTGCAGTGAAGGCAGTATTTGATGTAAACAATCAAAACTGCAGTGAAGGCAGTGTTGATGTAAACGATCAAAACTGCAGTGAAGGCAGCATTTGATGTAAACAATCAAAACTGCAGTGAAGGCAGTATTGATGTAAACAATCAAAACTGCAGTGAAGGCAGTATTCGATGTAAACAATCAAAACTGCAGTGAAGGCAGTATTCGATGTAAACGATCAAAACTGCAGTGAAGGCAGTATTTGATGTAAACAATCATCATTGTAGTGAAGGCAGTATTTGATGTAAACAATTATCATTGTAGTGAAGGCAGTATTTGATGTAAACAATTATCATTGTAGTGAAGGCAGTATTTGATGTAAACAATCAAAACTGCAGTGAAGGCAGTATTTGATGTAAACAATTATCATTGTAGTGAAGGCAGTATTTGATGTAAACAATCAAAACTGCAGTGAAGGCAGTATTCGATGTAAACAATCAAAACTGCAGTGAAGGCAGCATTGATGTAAACAATCAAAACTGCAGTGAAGGCAGCATTGATGTAAACAATCATCATTGTAGTGAAGGCAGTATTTGATGTAAACAATTATCATTGTAGTGAAGGCAGTATTTGATGTAAACAATTATCATTGTAGTGAAGGCAGTATTTGATGTAAACAATCAAAACTGCAGTGAAGGCAGTATTTGATGTAAACAATTATCATTGTAGTGAAGGCAGTATTTGATGTAAACAATCAAAACTGCAGTGAAGGCAGCACTTGATGTAAACAATCATCACTGTAGTGAAGGCAGTATTCCATGTAAACAATCACTGCTGTAGTGAAGGCAGTATTTGATGTAAACAATCAAAACTGCAGTGAAGGCAGCACTTGATGTAAACAATCATCGCTGTAGTGAAGGCAGTATTCCATGTAAACAATCATTGCTGTAGTGAAGGCAGCATTTGATGTAAACAATCAAAACTGCAGTGAAGGCAGCACTTGATGTAAACAATCATCGCTGTAGTGAAGGCAGTATTTGATGTATACTCTGCTTCAGTTGCTACAACATCGGGCTATTCTGAAAAGTAAAGTACATTATACAAGGGGATGCAATCCAAGCAAAATACTAGAAGTAGTAGAATCTGTACTTTACTGAGGAAATAAAATCCCCAAAATAACGTGTTTCTGCTGTGCCTGTTACACTTGTTAGAGGGGTACAGAACAATTACTGTGTCCATTACACTTTGTTAGAGGGGTACAGGACAGTTGCTGTGCCCATTACACTTTGTTAGAGGGGTACAGGACAGTTGCTGTGTCCATTACACTTTGTTAGAGGGGTACAGGACAGTTGCTGTGCCCATTACACTTGTTAGAGGGGTACAGGACAGTTGCTGTGTCCATTACACTTTGTTAGAGGGGTACAGGACAGTTGCTGTGCCCATCACACTTGTTAGAGGGGTACAGGACAGTTGCCGTACCCATTACACTTTGTTAGAGGGGTACAGGACAGTTGCAGTGCCCATTACACTTGTTAGAGGGGTACAGGACAGTTGCTGTGCCCATTACACTTGTTAGAGGGGTACAGGACAGTTGCTAGAGGGGTACAGTTCAGTTGCTGTACCCATTACACTTTGTTAGAGGGGTACAGGACAGTTGCTGTGCCCATTACACTTGTTAGAGGGGTACAGTTCAGTTGCCGTACCCATTACACTTTGTTAGAGGGGTACAGGACAGTTGCTGTGCCCATTACACTTTGTTTGAGGGGTACAGGACAGTGTAGGTAAACTTAGGCTCAGTGTTATTTGTTATACTGAGGATGCCACTATTCACAACAGTGAGTAAACAGTTGCTGAAAATAAGGTAGCAGTAACCATCAGAAACTCAAAAGTGTATACACTGCGTGTCCAATATCTGTGTTTCATGCAGATTTTCGTTTGTTGAGGATAAGTGTCAGGAACAGAGAAAAGACAATCCAAAACCACTTCACACAGAAACTCAAACTAAATTCTGAAACATTTGAAAAGATTTACCTTGTCATGAGTAATTTTGAAAGGGAACCATGACTACCGCCCTAAATAGTAACTCTTGTCTGATTGGTTAAATCCCTTCACCTGTGTCATGTTTGATTGGATGCTCAAAGGATAGGTGACAATCTACCAGGCAATTAGGTGTTTGGGCCTATTTTCGAAAACAATCTTGTTTTCATCACACAAATCCCATCAACTTACAACAATTGTAGCACTAGAGTTGTTTCTTTTCCATATCACCACCCAGAACTATGAAGACTGAACATTTATACCTAAACACTTAAGGCCCTTAACACTTAGCAACATTTGAAATATGTGCCTGTCTGACTACCTTCGATAGGTTACTTTCAACACAGACTGTCAGATTCTCAAATTCACCTGAAAGATAGACAGGATAAAATTTAGACATCTATATGGAGATATTTTGTGGGCAGGAAAGTTTTGGTCTGGGCTGGCAATAATTACACAATGCAAGTATTATATCCAATCAGCCCTATGGTCTGGCTGAAATTTTTTTGAGTTTCATACCCTGCACTTAGACAGTGACCATTTCCACTAAGTGATCCTAGCACTACAGTGATCGTCAGCCCTTGTTAAAGAAAGTGTCACCTGAGCACAAAGATACGTTTGTGGAAAGATTGTAATAATATGCTGGTCACCTGACGTGTCGTTGTGACAGTGTTGTACTGTACAGGTGCATCTTCATACTTCAGTTTGTGTCGTCAGCGTCTGTGACTGCTGGCTTCATCTGCATACAACATCTGCATGCCTGAAAAAGACCAACAGAGTTTCAGTGCAAACACCTGGCACATATAAAAAGGTTTGTTTCTATATCAATCTCATATGACCTGGTCCTCAGAGGGCTTGTCTGGAATTGAGAATGTTTCCCCACTTTAAGCTTCCCACAAGCTCCCTGTAAACCAACACCACGTAGGTTCTGTAGCTCACTGGAGAGTTCAGGAAAGTCTCATTATCAGTATGCTACAAATCACTGATGCATTATAATCACATGTCTAACGACACGATACATGAGATATCTACCCCTGTATCATTGTATCTATTCATGTTCGATTCTGTGTCGATTAACAGAAATTCTGTATCAGATATTTATTTACATCTTTAAAGAAGCTGATAATATACGCCAAGAGTCCTGCAAATGTCATTCCCAAACATGAATTACAAAGTTCTCAATTCTGGTTACATATCAACAACTGACCCGTGAAGATCCAGGTCAGAACTGAGTTGGTCTTAAGCAACCTGTACCTGTGGTATAATGGGTTTAGGTGAATAAAGTTGCTGACTTTGTTAACACATGTGATCATATCCCAGATAAATGCTCATGCTGTTGATCACTAAATTGTCTGTTCCAGACTCGATTATTTACAGACCAACACCATATTGATGGAATAATGCTGAGTGTGGCATTAAACCACCACCAAACCATACCAACATGGTAATAACTGGCATTCTGTTTAGTGTAGAAGTTCTACACCGACAAATTTGTGAAAAATACTTTATTTCCCCCTCAGACTGGCTGTCAGCAGGACCTACTTTAGAGTCATGGATACATCCCTGTATGTACCTTGTTTTCCAGTACCTCATAGCTACTTGGGCTATGTTACCTTTTGGAGTATTACACTATGTTTGACTGCATAAAACTGTAAGAAAAAAACTACAATAATGATGAATAATCTGCTGGGGTAAAACAATATTATTAGGACCTATTCATAGCCCAGTCATTTACAATTTCAAGGTTCAAAAAGGTATGCATATGAAACATAATTTGGACCTTTTCAGCTTATTTCCAATGTTTTTCATTTGGTTGTCTAGGAGATCGAATGAGACACAATAGTAGCTAGATGTTTAAATGTATGGTTATTTATAGACCACATAAAAGGTGAATAAACATGAGCCAAACCATTGAAGGGGAGTAACTCTTAGCCTTATCTTTGTGTTGGCAAAGTTTTCCTTTGTGATGGAAATTAATAAATACATGCTGTCAAAGTAGGCAATCACGACTTCTTGACAGGTTTGGATAAATTTACTGCATTTTCAAAGCAAATCACTTGTAATTATGGCCTTTCAAAGTTTTAAATTCAGCATCTTTCATGTCAACATGTTAAAATATCAGGTCTCTTCAAGCATGTTCAAACTGTACAGTGAATAAAACTTTAGGGTCAAAGGAAGTGGGTTTGATTCCCCACCTTGGCACTGTGTGATGCCCATTTCTGGTGTGACATTATTGGAATACTGGTGCATAAAACCATCTTCACTCAGCTATTATTATACACGTTTTTCTGCAACGTATCATTACATGAAACTTTTTGTGGGCACCATAGTAATTGTTTCACCTGTTAATCTATTAAGTTACACAGTTCAACCATAAATTGTATTTTCTTATTTTATCTTATGGTATGCAACTCTCTTCTTCTCCTGTGACCATGTGTGGAAACGTGCTACAGGCTAAACAGAACCAAACTTTCCAGGATCTAACACTTGCCCTCCGCCCTCAATCCATGGCAAGACCTGTCAGTCATTTCAATAGGTGAGCCGATCACTCAGATGATCACCTGACAGCCTGGCAGCGTCATTTTCTTCTGGGAACATCCCATAATCTGTGATGTAGGGCAGGTTGGTTGGGTATCCATCGCATGACATAGGATAAGTATCTGAAGATAACATTTATGGTTAAAATTTCCACATTTTTAAACTATAAGTATATAAACATAAAAGTTATGGTTGAAATTGCCAAATTTTAAAACTTTTCCTACCTAACAGTATGCATCATCCCACGGTCATAAGGCAGGCTGCAGATCACCCTATGTCAACTCTACAACCTTGAGGTTGCATAACACAAGGAGGCCAGGAGAAAGCACCAACTCCTGAGACGCTGACTCTGAACTTGTGATGGGTTACTTCTCATGACAACCCCGTAGCTTAAACAGCACAAAAACTCTAGGAAGTGGGCACTGCCAAATTACTGCGGTTTTCAGATGCAACATTTAACAAGCAAAAGGATACTGTTTGGCAAGTAGATCCCACCTCCTCGCAATTTTTCAGGTGACCCCTGTGAATTAAAGTCAAAGATCTTAATCTGGACAGCCCCTGTTTCGAAAAAATCCCCCAGAGACACATGTTGAAGGTAATAAAAGGCAGAACGGACCGGTTGCTGAACTCAATACCCATCCATCTAACATACTTGTGGTGAGACAGGATCTAGGAGCAGAACGCTTTGAACACCATGTAGATACTCAGAAACTCAACTTTTCACTGTCGTAATTGCTCAGAGAGTGGAGCTCAGTAAACTGAATGTCGACCACCTCTGCATACAGTACAAGTCCATCCAGTCATGTGTATGACAGTGCAGACATGCCTTACAGCTTGTACAGCTTGACCTCATCAAGCGAATACTAATGCATTGTGTGACTGTGCACCCTTGTCAGTCGATAGGATATATTCACAAACAGCAGAGACATTAGGTTGCCATTTGATATCTCAGTGTCAAGAAATCATCAGTAACTTTCTTTCAAAGAAATAAAAGCAACAGGTTTAATGTTTCCCATGTATAGATGCATTGCACAAACGCAACATAAATAATATACTCTGCTCTCCGATTTTAACTAAATTAACTCAACTTGCTGTGTGTGCCATTTGACCTCCATGGTCATGCATATGTGGAGTAGCTCAGGTCAAGCTGATCACGCTGTTGTTCCCTAGGTGCTCAAATAAAAAGAAAACTAGGAGGGATTGGGCTATTATCTTTTATTGAGGTACAAAGTGCAAGACTGACATGAAGGAAGGACTCCATCTTATCTGCGATTGTGGGCCAACGACAGAAGCTGAGCCAGGACTGAACTGGAACAGACATTCCCTGTCTGTGATGGAGATATTCTGGAGGTAGTGTGAGGTGAAGATGATGTCAGATTTCCAAAAGTACCTCTCCATGATAGCCTGGAGGGAGCAGTTTCTGTGGTAGATGCCTCGTTGGGGCTGGGCCATCTTGGGTGGAGGAAGGTAGGAAAAGGTGCGAAGGATAGTGGATTGCAACCAAAACGTTAGAGTGGTGTGGGAGACTTCTGTAGTTTAGGCAGTTGATAGAGGTATAAATAGTCTCTTGGGCAATCTATGTTGATCCTTGGAAGCAGCCAAGTAGATCTGCAATAGGACAAAGGGAGAGATCTTCTGTGTCATCAGCTGATGGTGGACAATGAGAATGTGTGATCCGGCTGTCCAGATACTAAATTTTTGGCAACTAAATTCCACCGCAAATCAGGAGATACTTTAGCATGTCTGGATCCCTCAAAATGCACCTGAGACAAATTCAAGGTGTGCAGCTCACAGATACTGGGGAGATCTGTGCAGCAGTTGCCACAGTCAAGAGAAAGGAGACCTCAAAGATCTTTCTCTGACAAAGGTTTGCAGTCCTCTGACGTGAGATGATTAAACACCACAGAAAAGACTCAAATTTTTTGGCCACAACTACCATGTCTGATCAGCAATTTTGTAAGGTCTGAGAAGAGACTGGAGTTCAGTGACTGTAGACAGCTTCACACCTGAACAGTGTTCTGAGTTGTTGTAGGTACTCCACTACCACCTGCGTCAAAGGCGAAGAAAGACCATGAAGACATACTACACCTTTAGTCTTGCAATACACTTGAAAGTTCTTCAACTTGTCATCATGGAGTGACCTTTGTGGACTTCCAGGGGGCTGTGGTGATAGCTACCACAACCATGGAAACAACTGAAGTGTATAAAATCTTTACCAATGAAGGAAGCTGAGACTATGAGAATGAAATAGTTAACACTACCACTCAGAGGAAAATCACCTCGTCTGCTGACTGGACTTGATGTTTGGGGATGAAACAGACGGCGTAAGTATTCACTGAAAAGAGTCAGAAGACACTTCTAAAAATCCTGATGGGTTGATCCCATTGAAAACAGCACACCAGGCTGTAGTGTTGATCCAAATGAAGGCGCACTATGTTAAAGAGTTGGACAGAATGCACGGCTTCTTCTCAAAGCCGCACTCTCACCTGTCAAACAGAATCAAACAGAAGCGTAGGCCATACTTGAGCTTCGAATTGAGGGAGAGTGACACACTGAAGTAGACCTTCGACCCATAGAGTATAGAGTGTAAGACCGGTGAGAACGGTGATCAACAATAAATCACTGTAGGTAAATTAACTGCCACCCTAGAATAAAAGAGATAAAGTGCCAGTAGTTGTTGACAAAGTCAAATCTGGTGTTTGACAATAGTGACTAGAAGAACTGGGACTGTGACGGGAACAATATCTGAGAGGGTGGAGTCATCTTTTCCCGATACTGGAATCAATGTCTTGAGTCAGAAAACCAATGTAATTCAAGCTGGGGTAGGAATCTGACACTGCATCAAGAAATCTTCTTTTGGTAATGATGATGAATGCTGAACTGGTAGGTAGAGACGATCTCGCTTCAGATGTACAGATGATGATGAATGCTGAACTGGTAGGTAGAGACGATCTCGCTTCAGATGTACAGATGATGATGAATGCTGAAATGGTAGGTACAGACGATCTCGCTTCAGATGTACAGATGATGATGAATGCTGAACTGGTACTAGTGGTAGGTACAGATGATCTTGCTTCAGATGTACAGATGATGAGGAATGTTGAAATGGTAGGTACAGATGATCTCGCTTCAGATGTACAGATGATGATGAATGCTGGACTGGTACTAGTGGTAGGTACAGACGATCTCGCTTCAGATGTACAGATGATGATGAATGCTGAAATGGTAGGTACAGACGATCTCGCTTCAGATGTACAGATGATGATGAATGCTGAACTGGTACTAGTGGTAGGTACAGATGATCTCGCTTCAGATGCACAGATGATGATGAATGCTGAACTGGTACTAGTGTTAGGTACAGACGATCTTGCTTCAGATGTACAGATGATGAGGAATGTTGAAATGGTAGGTACAGATGATCTCGCTTGAGATGTACAGATGATGATGAATGCTGGACTGGTACTAGTGGTAGGTACAGACGATCTCGCTTCAGATGTACAGATGATGATGAATGCTGGACTGGTACTAGTGGTAGGTACAGACGATCTCGCTTCAGATGTACAGATGATGATGATGATGGACGCTTAGAAAACTTCTGATGATCCCTGTCAGCCACTCATCTTGTGCCCATTCTATGATGAGGGAGGACCTTTCCTCTTTATGAAAAGTAGAGATGAGAGGTAGATAAATCATAACATATGTCCACACGGTGAAGCGACAAGAAAGAGAATGATGGGCAGGCAATCAGGTGATTAGGGCTCCAGATTATTTTTCAACATGAGGAGTATGTATGCCTTATTTTTCCAATATAAGAGTACTGGGAAAAGAGAGAGTACTAAATGGAATTTCATGGTGTGCAAGTAATTTCATGTTTTGTTTCATATTATATGCACCACAACATCTCTACTCTTGTGTAAACAGGTCAATAAACAATAAAGCAATACTGTTTCAGATAAATGCATCTGCAAAATGATTCTAAGACCATACACCCTTGCTGTGATGCGTATCTGCTATGTTTTCTGATTTTTTCCTACCATATTGTGCTTTCTGATTTTTTCCTACCATATCGTGCATATTTTTTATCTGTACATATGTCGCGACGTCACTGATATGGCCCTTATCTGGAGCCCTGGGTGATCATCTGAGTGATCTGCATACCCACTGAGATGACTGACAGGTCCTGCTAATGAGTAGGGAGGAGGTCATGGGGCAGAGGTTAGGTGTCAGAGGCCAGAAGTTTGATTCAACTTAGCCAAAAGCATGTTTCCACAAATGGTCCTTGAAGAAGAAGAGAAGGAGAAAGGAAAAGTTTAAAAACTTGTCAGCAATGTTAGCAGACCCTAATCAGAGCATCACTATACGAAATGCAGCATGATTTCAGTACAACAATATGTACAACATCTATCAATCTGCGAGGTAAAGTTTCTGTGATATCTCCATTAAATCAGGTAAAAGAGATCATGTAATATTTGGGTACACAAGAATAAGTAAAGAAATAACAAAAGTTTCTGCCAAAAAGACGTTATCACAGCTTGGTCATTAAATTAAATGGACAGACCTTATCTGTCTATTCTGGTTGCAATCATCATAAACCAGACATAGTATTAGTGGCAGATAGTACCAGTCTTCATGAAGACTGATTCAAGGACACTTTGGAGACAAACTCAAGAGTTTGTGTTAATGCAGAAACTCGTGTCTTGCATGAAAAAAACTTGCAAACAATATTTTGCGTGTGTGTTTGGACACATAGATTCTGATCTATTTAATTTTAAAAAGTACCTCAAAACAACAACATATGAAAAAAAATAATAAATTTTGAAATGATTCAAGATTGTAAAGAAAATTTCACGTACAAAAGATTTGGACTACATATTTATAATTTTATTTCTGCATGCACTCATACAAAATCAACCGCGAGAACTGCAAACTAGTAAGAGAGGATGCTGAAAGTCCAGGACAACTAGACAAGCAGTGTATTGTGAAAATCACACAACATAAAGCAAGTGAGAGAATTTAGTTCATTGCTCAGCAATATTCCATATATCTGGACTATATATATGGCAGTGATCTGTAATTAAGCAAGCCTGGTCCAGACAATCCAGAGATCAACACCATGAGCACTGATCTACACAATTGGGATACTATGACAGGAGTTAACCAAGTCAGGGAGCCTGACCATTTGATCCAACTAGTTGCTTCTTATGACAAGCATGGGTGACTGAAGATCAATTTTATAACTCCACGTGTAATATAACATGAACAATTCTAAAGAATTACATTATATGCTTATTCATGCACACAGAAGTTATACATGCCTATCAAATGTGATAATGATATATGTATCAAGGCTGTGATAAATGGCATATTCCATATGGCCACCCTTGTGGCCATACTTAACTTTTGATGGAACATTGGTTCATAACTTTCAAAGAAATTACCTCTGTTTAAAATGTTCATTCCATCCTATGCCCTCATGAAACTCCTGTAGAATATTTAGACATGACACAATCAGCTGTATTTTACCCAAACCAGTTGTATTCTACCACAGTCGACTGTATTCAATACAATCAGCAGTATCCTATTAGTCAGCTGTATTCTGCTACAGTCAGCTGTATTCTACCAGTCAGCAGTATTCTACTACAGTCAGCTGTATTCTACCAGTCAGCTGTACTCTACCATACTCATCTGTATTCTACTACAGTCAGCTGTATTCTGCCAGTCAGCAGTATTCTACTACAGTCAGCAGTATTCTACTAGTCAGAGGTATTCTACCAGTTACCAGTATTCTACTACCGTCAGCAGTATTCTAACAGTCAGCTGCATTCTACCTGTCAGCAGTATTCTACTATAGTCAGCTGTATAGGTGTATTCTACTAGTCAGCTGTATTCTACTACAGTCAGCAGAATTCTACTACAGTCAGCTGTATTCTACCTATCAGCTGTATTCTACTACAGTCAGCAGTATTCTACTACAGTCTCCTGTATTCTACTAGTCAGCAGTATTCTACTACAGTCAGCAGTATTCTACTACAGTCAGCTGTATTCTACCATTCAGCTGTATTCTACTACAGTCAGCTGTATTCTACCATTCAGCTGTATTCTACTACAGTCAGCAGTATTCTACTACAGTTTCCTGTATTCTACTAGTCAGCTGTATTCTACTACAGTCAGCAGTATTCTACTACAATCAGCTGTATTCTACTAGTCAGCAGTATTCTACTACAGTCAGCTGTATTCTACTAGTCAGCAGTATTCTACTACAGTCAGCTGTATTCTACTAGTCAGTTGTATTCTACTACAGTCAGCTGTATTCTACTAGTCAGCAGTATTCTACTACAGTCAGCTGTATTCTACTAGTCAGCAGTATTCTACTACAGTCAGCTGTATTCTACTAGTCAGCAGTATTCTACTACAGTCAGCTGTATTCTACTAGTCAGCAGTATTCTACTACAATCAGCTGTATTCTACTAGTCAGCAGTATTCTACTACAGTCAGCTGTATTCTACTAGTCAGCAGTATTCTACTACAGTCAGCTGTATTCTACTAGTCAGTTGTATTCTACTACAGTCAGCTGTATTCTACTAGTCAGTTGTATTCTACTACAGTCAGCAGTATTCTACTAGTCAGCAGTATTCTACTACAATCAGCAGTATTCTACTAGTCAGCTGTATTCTACTAGTCAGTTGTATTCTACTACAGTCAGCAGTATTCTACTAGTCAGCAGTATTCTACTACAATCAGCAGTATTCTACTACAATCAGCAGTATTCTACTAGTCAGCAGTATTCTACTAGTCAGCAGTATTCTACTACAGTCAGCTGTATAAGTGTATTCTACTAGTCAGCTGTATTCTACTAGTCAGCTGTATTCTACTACAGTCAGCAGTATTCTACTAGTCAGCAGTATTCTACTAGTCAGCTGTATTCTACTAGTCAGTTGTATTCTACTACAGTCAGCAGTATTCTACTAGTCAGCAGTATTCTACTACAATCAGCAGTATTCTACTACAATCAGCAGTATTCTACTAGTCAGCTGTATTCTACTAGTCAGCAGTATTCTACTACAGTCAGCTGTATAAGTGTATTCTACTAGTCAGCTGTATTCTACTAGTCAGCTGTATTCTACTAGTCAGTTGTATTCTACTACAGTCAGCTGTATTCTACTAGTCAGTTGTATTCTACTACAATCAGCAGTATTCTACTAGTCAGCTGTATTCTACTAGTCAGCAGTATTCTACTACAGTCAGCTGTATAAGTGTATTCTACTAGTCAGCTGTATTCTACTAGTCAGCTGTATTCTACTAGTCAGTTGTATTCTACTACAGTCAGCTGTATTCTACTAGTCAGTTGTATTCTACTACAATCAGCAGTATTCTACTAGTCAGCAGTATTCTACTACAATCAGCTGTATTCTACTAGTCAGCAGTATTCTACTACAGTCAGCAGTATTCTACTAGTCAGCTGTATTCTACTAGTCAGCAGTATTCTACTACAGTCAGCTGTATAAGTGTATTCTACTAGTCAGCTGTATTCTACTAGTCAGCTGTATTCTACTACAGCCACCAGTTTTCTACTACAGTCAGCTGTATTCTACTAGTCAGCTGCATTCTTCTAGTCAGATGTATTCTACTAGTCAACTGTATTCTACTACAGTCAGCTGTATTGTACTAGTCAGCTGTATTCTACCAGTCAGCTGTACTCTACCATACTCATCTGTATTCTACTACAGTCAGCAGTATTTTAATAGTCAGCAGTATTCTACTACAGTCAGCTGTATTCTAACAGTCAGCTGTATACGTGTGTTCTACTAGTCAGCTGTATTCTAAGTGAAATGCTTTAAGGTACCCTAGTCTGATGTATTGTGCTACTACTAGTGGTCTGCTAACAATCACCTGTATTCTGCAAGTGTCAGCCGTATTCTGTCACATTTAGCTCTATGCCATAGAAAGTCATCTCTCTACTGCGACACTGCCTGCACTCTACATCTGGTGATAAACAAGCAAGTGAAGGCTGTTCTGCCAAGGTCAAGGCTGTGCTTGAAGCTTTAACTCCACACAACATAAGTAGATTGCTACTTGCTAGTTTTTGCCTCTGTGCTTCCAAGTCCGACCAAATATTGAGTACATGTTGGTTAGAGAGGGGACAGGTCAATGTATCCATGCAATCAATACTCCACTGTCCTCACATTATCCTTTACTCGTGTGATACAGCCTTCTCAGACACAGTGGGGAACTTTACACTCATCTGTTATTATAGAAACCCTTGCTGCTTACTATGCCTATAGTTATCCTCTTCTCATGTGATACAGTTTTCTCAGACACAAAGGGAAACTATGCTTTATTCAGTTATCATGAAAATGCATACTGCTTACTGTACTCTACCATGCTTACAGTTATTCTACACTCATGTGATACAGCCTTCTCAGACACAAATGGAAACTATACTCTCATCAGTTATCACGTAAATACTGGCTGCTTACCATGCTTACAGTTATTCTACACTCATGTGATATGGCCTTCTCAGACACAGTGGGAAACTATACTCTCATCAGTTATCATGTAAATACTTGCTGCTTACCATGCTTACAGTTATTCTACACTCATGTGATATGGCCTTCTCAGACACAGTGGGAAACTATACTCTCATCAGTTATCATGTAAATACTTGCTGCTTACCATGCTTACAGTTATTCTACACTCATGTGATATGGCCTTCTCAGACACAGTGGGAAACTATACTCTCATCAGTTATCATGTAAATACTTGCTGCTTACCATGCTTACAGTTATTCTACACTCATGTGATACGGCCCTCTCAGACACAGTGGGGAACTTTACTCTCATCTGTTATTATAGAAACCCTTGCTGCTTATAGTTATCTTCTTCTCATGTGATACGGCCTTTGTGTACCTCAGACACAAAGGGAAACTTTACTCTCATCAGTTATCATGTAAATACTTGCTGCTTACCATGCTTACAGTTATTCTACACTCATGTGATATGGCCTTCTCAGACACAAAGGGAAACTTTACTCTCATCAGTGGGTGCATAGCATGTTTTAAACCCATGATCATTGACTCCTTGTGTACCTAAGAGAGGCAACTTTGCACAAACATAACATAGGCAGTGCAGATGGAAAAGAAAGATATCATCATGATTGTTAAATAGTTACCGATAAACATGATATATACATATATAACCATTAACTTTCAGTGCATAATCCTCATCATGATAACAGGCAGATGAGTGTCTGCATCAGTTTAACATCTGTTGATCTCAATGATGTCAATCTCACTGGTGTTAGCCTTGGTTACTCATAAAACTAAGGAATTGTTAATCAGTGGAGAATTATTGATCAGCTATATATAGATACTGGCCCAAACTCCTTTGCTATATTTAGCCAGCCTCCATGGTGGTCTTGTTGACTTCATGGCGGCCCTAGAAAGTATTTATGCTGAGAGCTATCATGTATGCTTCTATGCAGTTGTGATGTTAGTGGCTGGGGAAAACATGGCTCCCATCTACATGACACAGTTATGAACAGCTCTAGGGGGATGTAATAAGTAAATTATACTCACCCTCTACATGAATAAACTATGCTCTTTTAATTTTTTTTTATTTGACCAGAGTGAGTGAGTGAGTATAACTCTAGGCCACTAATTTAGGGACACCAGACATGGGCCTCACATATTGAACCGATAAGGGTATGAAACCCAGGTCTTGGCATGACAAGCAAATGCTTTAGCCACTCGACTACCCAACTGTCCTGTCTGGGTTATAGGTTCACTCGGGACCTGCTTAAATTTCCCCCTGCCAGGATACAACCCTGGGAGTTGTTGGCCAGGTTTAGAGTATTGAATAAAAGTCATGCAGTCTGTATGAACAACCTTCTACACTCCCTGGACTTGAACAAGATCTAGATACCCTGGTTACATGTGCCAGAGGCAACCTCCGTGTCAGTGGCAGAGATATGCCAGGAGCAATTAAATGCTTGTGCAAACATGTCAGAGACCAATTTCTTTACAGAAGCAGGGCAATTCTTTCATTACAATCAAAAACAATGTTTAGACTGCTGTGTAAACACAAGCCTTGACTGCCTCCTGAATATATTTACCTGTGTGACTTGGAACTTGTTAAAAATGTACTCACAACAGAAATGACTTTCATATGGTCTATTGCTTCAGTGTATGCAGTCTCACTGACCTGTAGAAAAACTGTTACCATGTTCTCACCATCATCATTGACCCTTGACGCGATGAGTGATGAATGTCGCAAAAAATATTCCCCACGGCTATAAAATATATGCATCAAAAGGGAAGTATTCTGTGTCAGGAGACCATCTCATGACCAAATCTTGATGTTTTACTTAGTAACCTGAGTAAATTTGACGAATTACTGGTATCTCGACGGGCAAGAATTTTGACCATGCTATGAAACACTGATTTGTGATGAGACTTTCAAGTACACTAACTTACAGTGAAAGACCTTCATTTTATACCACTCAGTAATTTATTTATTTTTAGGTGAGCTCTAAATAATAAGTCTGGACCAGACAATCCAGTGATCAACAACATGATTATCAATCTACACAACTGGGATATAATGACGTGTCCGCCATGTCAGTGAGTCACCTCTAAGACAAATATAAATCACAGAAGATCAATTCTAACCTGGTTCTACACTGAGTAGATATGAGTGATAAAACAAGTTGAAATGTGATTGGTTGATGCCAGGCTAATTATCCAAAAAAAATTGTTGTAAGTAGACACTGTGTGTCAAGTTGACAGTGGATTTCATGCGGAAAAAGCTGACCCTGAGACTAGGGAGAGGTTAAAAGAAACCTTTTTCCCTTGTATGAAGAATCAAATTGACAATGATTAAATCAAAGGTCCAATAACAAAAATCTGGGCGAATCATAGCAGCCCTGTTAAAACACTACCTCTATGATGTTACTACTAGCATATCCAGCATGCTTGTGTACACATAAAAAAATCATCTGCAAACATTTTGATTTCTTTGAGTGAGATCTGGAAGCTGGAATGATGTAGAGGAGCGATTTTTTAATGGATAGACAACTTCTTCAGAGCAATAGACACTACACATCTTGTTTGATAACAGTGTTAGCACCAACACCTTAATGTCACATCTACTGCAATAAAGAAGTTGTCTATCTATAAAAAATGTTCCTATTTAAACACTATGATTGTAAACCAGGATTCCTGTTATCTGACTTTGCACTACAGACTTGTGGCCTCACCAGAACTCCAGAATAAAAGAGATTTGAATATTACTATTACTGAACTCTCATAATTTTTATCATATATATAATTTTCTTTTAAATTAATAGATTACTAGTTTCAAATTTTAACACCCCCCCCAAACCCCCTGTTTGATGATAGTTTGAACCATGTTATTGCCAGACGACCGCCACATGAGTTTACAGTCCACTTTGGTGATGCCGATTTCTGAAACTAGATCAAGCATGACTGTTGGCTACCTCAGGACAAACTTGACCAGTTCAGACAGACACTGCAAGCTTTCATAATGGGCCAAGTTATTAGCAGCTCACAGATGCAGTTAGGGCATCAACTTATTACTGTAATCAGGTTACTGGCAGTGCTCACCTCTCATACTACTCACCTTACAACTTGTTCACATGACATTAAATAACAGATCACAGTGTTCTATAATATTAATAAGCATAACAGTCAAACAGTTCTCTTTAAACCTTGATGGCAATGAATAGGGATTGCGTGGCAGAAGGCTACAATTGTTATAAAAAAAAATCCCCCCAAAACCCCTTAATTTGCAATACTGTTACTCTGGTAGAATCACTGGTAGACACAGTGAAAGAATGACCTGAAAGTCCAAGGCTATTTTTAGTGGGGACAGCACTTATTGAATTTGTTAGGAGCTTCAGGTTAATGACATGGCTGTGATGTTATTGCATGATACAGATATCAGAAACTGATGGGTTTATTATATGGCTTTTCGAAATATAAACCCTCGACAAGATGTGGGTCAAGATCACGTTGATGCATAAGCACCACAAATTGGAGATTATATAGCTTCAAGACCCAGAACCTCAACAAGATGTGAGACTAGGTGGTGTTAGTTTACAGAATTATGGCTTGCTGTGCTCAATTCATGGCTCCAAGACCCAGCCCCTCAACAAAATGTGGGACTAGGTGATGATAGCCTGAGGAATTTATATAAATTGCTGGATTCAATACATGGCTCCAAGACCTAGCTCCTTAACAAAATGAAGGACTACGTGGAATCATAAATTGCTGGGTTCAATAGATGACTGCAAAACTAGCTCCTCAACAATTTAGGATTCCACCTTGTCCTACATCTTGCTGAAGACCTCAGTCTTTAAACTGTTTTTGAACCCAGGGATGGCAACAGATGAAAGTGATTTCAGTTGAAAATCACCTAGGGGTCTGGGGGCCACATCTCTCCAACAGGGTCCAGGGTCAATTGATTTGCATTAAATGTGCAGATTTCCGTGCCATCCCTGTTGTGGAATGATAACTTGCTGGATTCAAAACTTGGCTCCAAGGCTGTGCCTGAACTGAGAGTCAAACTCTTTAACGTCATCCCAGTATGCATGCTGTCAAGTCCCTTGACTATCTACATGAAGGGATATTTTTATTCTGTCAGCAAACTTTCAAGAGGCTTTTCCCAGCAAATGATTGGCATGTTGCAACGACTGGCGGGTGATAAGTGAATGTATGAAGCTGAACAAGGCAGAGGACATAGTCAAGAAGTACACAGCTAACTCACTCAACCAAGTCAGCATGACCAATATGTTCACAGCTTGACAAATGTCATGTCAACATGATCATGGTGTTTGCATCTTGACAAACGTCATGTCAGCATGATCAAGATGTGCACAACAGAATCAAGATGAACACAATAGAATCAAGATGTACATAACTTGAAAAATATCATGTCAGCCTGACCAAGATGTTCATAAAGTGACAAATGCCATGCTGACATATGATGTTCAGACCTTAAAAGAAATCATGTCAACATGAAAATGTTGACACATCACATGGAATCCTCTTTATCCTTACTTGCATCTCTATTGATATAATTAATTACTTGTTGCACAAATGACAAAGGATTGAATGCATAGAACTACTGGGATGAATACACCTGAAATTAGTTGGATCCAGTGTTTGCAAAACTTTAATTTGCCAGTTCACCATCAGGGCCTGCTGCCACATGTAGGACTTAATATCTACAGGCCCTAAATGAAATCTGCAGGCCCATTTTGTTAAAGTCAAACCAATTATAGCAAAACTGACTACATTCTATACAGTTTCACACTGTTCCTTCAAATTAGGGAATGGTAAAGAGAGACATTTTCATTTGTTAATGACTGGTCTTGACATTCCTGTGCAGAAAGTGCTGAAATACCAAAAACTGAAACTAACTTATTCTAACATGGTGGATCATGGATGATTCCCGAACATTAACAAAGGGTAAAAAGCAGGGAAATACTCCAGCTGTCTACAAAGACAGACAATTTTCTGAAGGACAAAGGGCCTGCAGATATTTGAAACTGCTGGTCCAATTCAATATCAACATATGCTGGCTGGACCAAAAGATTTATGGTACTATCAATGAGTCATTACCCTTATCCAGTGTATTTGAAAATCAGCCCCCCACCCCACCCCCACCCCCCAAACAAAAAATTCAACAAGGTAAATAAGTAGACTTCTTTTGATATTGATCATTGTATATTATCATTTTAACACAATCTAGTAAGGGCCTGTTAAATACTGTACTGGAGTTACTAGCATTAGTAATAGGCAAACTCTATCAATATAAGCAATGTTCTGACAAAACAGAAAAATGCTAATTGGACTTGGCATGACTGCAGCGTTGAGGGTGCTAGATATTTCCTAGACTTGAGTACTTTAGCAACAAGAATTAGTGAGCGAGTTTAGTTTGACGCTGTGTTTTACAATATTCCAGCAATATCATAAGGACACCAGAAATGGGCTTCACACATTGTAATCATGTGGGGAACTGAACCTGGGCCCTCGGCATGACAAGCGAACCCTTCAGCCACTAGGATATCCCTTGCTGCAAAATTTAGGATCACTGTGACATTTTAAAAAATCTTCACATCTTACTCCAAAAACAACTCTCTGTTACACACCATAACACCCTGTAATTGCTTTGAAAATAGCAGTAGATTTACCATTGAAGTCGTAAGACTGACCATACTAACATGGCTATGTTTTAGTTATTCTGTCTTAAGAAGATCTAATATTATGGGAGTAATAACATCATGGTTTTCTGGCACCAAAACAGTGTCAAGTAAAGAAACCCATCATAACAACATACTGGTCTGTTTGTATGTCACATTAAAGGCGATATTTAAATGCCTGGGTCTTACTAGGAACCGACACTGCATTCGAACCGGCCTGTCTGTTTTGCTGCAATATATGTCGGCTGATTGACACACAATACATACACTATGCTTACCATCACGTGATGTGTGTTGTTTCATTTATCAACATGGATATTTGTGACGTGCCCAACATTACATTTTCATACTCATACTAGTTGGAAAGCGATTAAAAACGGGCACCTGTTTGAACGTAAATACCCTGTTTAAGGATTATTGTTGTCGTCTTTTGGGTTGTAATGCTTATACAGAATTGTAACTGCCTATAGACCGCGAAAGGACACTTCTATGTGAACAACGTGGAATATTTTTCCACAACGGGGATTCTGTCAAAATCTCCCATGTTTTAATTTCAAATGAGGTCATGTTAGAATGTCAAACGGTGCGTACACGTTAAACGGGGCAGTCGTTTAAATTCACAATATTTACGCAAAAAAATATTCTTACCTCTATCCTATTAAAACTGTCACATTATACAACATATCTTCTTCAATGATCTCTTTAAAATTCTGGTTTTCAAATCTACGGAGTTAGCTTCTTATCCATATTCAAAGCACTTCCGCCATTGTCTGCTACCTGACCTCGTGCTGACCTACCACTAGATGGCGCACCAAAAGGAATCCCCATATCTATTTTTAGCATTACGTTACATCTATTTTAAGCAGTGTTCACGGCTTCGAAACGGGGAATTCCAGAACAATAACACATGGAACTGACTCAGAAAAGAGAGTGAGTTAAAAATTCACCGTCACACCAACATTATTGTAACCACATCAATACATTGTAATGTTAAAGTTGGACTGTATAATATAACTTCTTTGAGTGGCATATTAGAAGTGGGGAAAATGGAACCAGGGAGACCATATAGAAAAATGTCTCAGTAGATTTTTTGAAAGGACAGCTGATGTTAACACATGTGTTCTCGCGTCTGCGTTCTTAAACAGGTTTTGGGAGGGAAGGCCGCGGTGCATAATTTATACTTTCATTCATTCACATATGTACTTCTTTCTTTTATTCTTTTTCTTTCTTTCTTTCATTCATTCAGATATATTTCTTGTTCTTAATTCTTACTATAATTCACTGATTCATTGATTCATTGTGAAATTCCGACTGACGCAATAAACTGGATGAAGTTCTGTTAAATACAGCTGAAATTGGAGACAACAAACAAGGCATTAATCTTGAAGAGGTGTTTCATTTTGCGGAAGCCAAGGAATCAGGCAAACGCTCGGTATCTCGTCTGTTGATGCCGTTAGTAGCGGCTTCCGAAGAAGCAAGAACACAGCTGTTAATGCATCAAAGAAACTGGATACGTCCGAGACGTGCTTCTATTACGGAAGAAAGAGGCATAGAAAGTTCCTCACAGAAAATCAGGAAAAAGTATTGTCCCGCCGTCGGTCGCTTATGTTCATCCTGTAACCGCTACGATCACTTTGACACCGTGTGTCAGAGCAAAATGAAAGCTGAGAAGCCCCCAAGGACAGTTAAGGAAGATGACAGCGCGGCCTTTGACATGCTCTATTCAGTCACTAACATCAGCTGGCATCAAGGAAAGAAGACACTCCACCTTGAGCATACATGATCAGCTGTCGGATACCTGGACTAAACAAGCCTCCCGACCCCAGCCCTCCCTCAACGTATGATTATCGAAGGCCGTCCACGCTGATGACTATGACGCACACAGGTTGTCAGAGTTGTCATGCTGACATTAAGGTCGCACACAGACCTAGTAAAATATGTTCATTTCAGAGACTAGCTGTTAGTCTAACCTAGACTGAAAACACAGAATCTCATTCCAGTGACTCTGAAGATGCGTGCTGCCAATAACAGGGGTATCAATATCCTCGGGGCCCTCAACACACGACGATCTGGCTCAAGCCCAACAGGGGAAACAACTGAAACAAGACAGATGGTCTATATCACAAACAACTCTGACGAGGTCTTCTTCAGTCGCGAGGCTTGTATCTTCTAGGGATGATCACAGAAAATGTTCCCACAACTGTGGAGGTCGCCAGAGATTACAGCTTCAGTAGTGACCCTACACTGAATGAGAAGAGAATGCTGCAAATTCCTCATGGTTCACATCCCCGGAGTCAAACACAGAGCTGCAGATGCTGTATCTCGTCATCCAACTGGTAACTCTGGGAGGATAGTTCTAGACAATGCCACTCTCCTGTGTGCAATCAGCTTCATGGAACCCATTTAGTGGAACAAGGTGAAAGCTGCCGCCCTTAGCGATGTATCCATCTCCAAACTCGTTGACATTATTGAAACTGGGATGCCAGAAACCCGCATTGAACTTCATACTGCACTACGTGAATCAGTTCAGAGAGCATCTCCGCGCAGTAGACGAAGTTATGCGATACAAGGACGGGATTGTGATCCCACCAGCACTACGTAAAGATGCCCCTCCATTCTGCACACCAAGGCGTCTTATCAATGATGTCTAGAGCTGAAGCATCTATCTTCTGGCTCACTCTGGACGTGACAACCCTCCGAACCAACTGTGCTCACTGCATTCGGATGGCTCCATCACAAGCATCAGCCCCACCAACACCACCAGTATACCCATCCCACCCCTTCCAGTGCCTATGCGCTGACTCCTTTCATTACACGTGTGTCAACTGCCTGGTACTTGTCGACAGATACTCCAACTGGCCAGTAGTGGAGAGAACTGCTGTGGGTGTACCCGGACTCATCGACTGCTTATGGCGCACATTTGTCACATTTGGCATACCCGATGAAGTTTCCTCTGACGGCGGACCCGAATTCACAGCCTCTGCAACCAGACAGTTGCTTCGCACATGGTCAGTATATAAGTGCCTATCCTCTGTCGCTTTCCCTCACAGCAACTGCAGAGCAGATACTGGCGGTCAGATGCATGATCACTGCCAACACTAGACCCCGGGACGAACTTGACAAGGATGTTTTCCACCGGGCAATGCTTCAGTACAGGAACAACCAAGACAGAGACACAAGGTTATCTCCTGCTCTGTGTACTTTTGGCAGAGTCATAAAGGAGTTCATCCCAACCCTTCCCGGCCAGTACAAACCTCAAACCTCGTGAGACATGGAGTGATACACTATTATTGAAGTGGGAGGCTCTCAGAAACCGAATTATGAAGATGGCGGATCGCCTTGATCAGCACACCAAACAGTTCACACCCTTAGCAGTTGGTGACTTTGTCAGAATCCAGAATCAGACAGGGCCTTTACCGCTCAAATGGGACAAAAGAGGATGTGTGGTCGAAGTTTGTCAATTCGACCCGTATGTTGTATGGGTTGACAGGTCAGGTAGGGTGACCTTGCGCAGTCGGAAGTTTCTGACGAAGTATATCCCTGTGTTCCAACCTCCGTTTTGACGCTCAATTGCTGATGACTTGACATTATCACCAACCCCATACTACATCCACGCCCAGCTAAGTCAACGTCAGAACACTGGCCAACACTTGCAACAGTCCCTACTGGTGATGAACAATGCACTACACATCAGCAGTCGGAGCGGTCCAGACCAGCCGCTACACCTGATGTGTCACAATCCTCACCACCCTCACCTGATAGGTCCCGTCCACTCTGCCCAGTGATCAGAGAACCCACTTTCCTGACAGAATCAGCGAGCAAATCTAACGTGTAATCCACACACGACGTTCTACCCGTACTATGGAAGAGCCGAACTGGCTGTCTGATTATTGATTATGTGCATGTGATTGAGGCAGAATAACCCCTGGGTTCAGACAGTCTACCCAGCGCAACCCACGAAAGTTTTGTCGGCAGTTTCTTAGGTGTTTCTTTTAGCCCTTGCCACAGCTTTGTCATGCTCCGGCAATGACTTGGGCAGGGATAGAGGATTATATGTTATTTTATTATCAGTGTTATACATTATATGTTATTCTCTTTGCAGATCTCCATCATTGTGATCGATCGTGAATAAACAGTCGTCCATAAAAAGTATTGATAGATTGGTTACATTGGATATTTATATAGCGCACATATCCACGCACTAGTGAATGCTCAAGGCGCTGGTATTTTCCCCTCGATCACCAGATGTCAATCTCAACAGTACATCATATTTCAATCTCAACTCCCTGGGGAGTATACAACTCTTGCTGCCACTAGGCGCACCGAGTTTATTGTGGCTCTCTCATCCTAACGAGGTACCCAATTGACAGCTGGGTGGACTGGGACACATAGTCACAGCATTTTGTCCAAGTTTACTGCACGTTGCTGTACCTGCAACTAGGTGTATGCACGTGTTCATGTGGCCACCATCTGGTCATATACCAACGGATTCGTGGGTTCTTTTAAGTGCACAGGGTTGTGTACTGTACACTAGGGGTTGTGACAACACTGAAAGAGTCTGCACACAAAGTTGCCTATTTATATACTACATTGTATAATATAAATAGATAATGATAAGATAACTTTGCCCAATTGGACCCAAACGAATTAATGACGTCATTAAGGAATATAGTTTGAGTTGTTGTATATCATATTACGTATATCCCTCACATGACCTCATTTTACAGTGATTTCATAAAACGTACCTGTCATTAATAATAATTCTGCTCCGAGGATACGAATATCCACGACTTACAGTCCCTGAGTATGTGTAGACAGACAGACAGACAGACAGACAGACAGAGAGACAGACAGAGAGACAGACAGACAGAGAGACAGACAGTGATAAACTCCAGGACATACAGCTGCAAATAATGCCAACAATGACTGGTGAGTGGACGGGTCAGTAGGTGAATGAGCGGATGGGTGTGTATGCGGACGGGTGAGAACGTGAGTGAGTGGGTGAGTAAGGGAACTGGTGAGTATATCAGTGGGTAGTTGGGTGACTGAGTAAGCGGACAGATGGGCCGGTGAGTGGGGGGTGGGGGTGGGTGTGTGTGTGTGTGTGGGGGGGGGGAAGTGAAGGTGGGTGAGTAAGCGGACCGGTGAGCTAGTAAAAGCGTGGGGGTGTAGGTGAGTCCTTTTTAAATGTATTTCACGCAAACCTCTCTTCTCGCTTATGAGTCAGGAAAATAACAGTAATGCTGAAATAGTAGAAGTGTAGCATTTTTCCAAGTACTGTCCACAACGAATCATACAGTGTGTCGTGTTGTTCCTTGTAAAGGCATTTTTGAAAATCAACATTCTTGTCCTTTGGGGGCACGGTCGCCAGTAGGCGACTACAGCATGCCAACTATTCACGTGTCATCTTCCACCGACATCGTGGGTCGTTGTTCGTCTAATCAATCATATATTAGGCTTATTCAAACTGAAAATCTTTCAAACCGCTGCAGTGCTATAGTGGAACGTCGTTATAACATTTACTCAACCATTTCTACCACTGAAATAGAAAAACCGACAAAAATGCAAAATGATGGTTTTGTTTTGGCTTCATTTTAATAAATATGAGTGAATGAGTGAGTGAGTACGGTTCACACCGCTTGTATCCACATTCCCGCGATTTCACGGGGACACGATAAATGGGCTTCACACATTGAACCCATATTGGGAATCGAACGCAGGTCTTCGGAGTGACGAGCGAACCTTTAACCACTTGTCTACCCCACCGCCCCTAATAAACATGAATCATCAAGATATGATAATTGTACACTGGACAAAACAAGTAAGGGATGTTGGTCGTTTCGTGACTGATAATTTATCAGCATGTCAATGAAAAAATACATCATTACTCACAATTTCAAAATTTACATATATCTCTAACTAGTTTTGTCCAGTATATAATCCAAATATCGCAAACATTTGCATGTCTAATGATGAATAACTTCTCAAGTATGCCTATGTTCTAGTGCACGTATGAAGCGGCCTTCAGCCTGAGGCTATTCCCTACTTCATGGTTCACACCAGCTCGTGCATTCTCACAGGTGCGTTCTTAAAATAGTGGTCTTAAATTATTTCAGTATTTGTGTCTTTTTAGGCAAGCGTTAACGAGGAAGTATATTTCCGTCATTTTAAATGCCTGGAAACGATGGACTAGTTAGAAGTTATAAACACCTGATGAATATCGGTTGGAAGGTTGAGGCTCATGCAGTTGATCACTGGATTATTTACAGACCGCAGTGGCTGCAATATTGCTGAGTGTGGCGTAAATCTAAACTCACTCACTCTTACAGACTTTTGTTTCAGTTGGTCAGATGGCAGACATAATCTGCTATCTTATATACAACTTCAAATCTAGAAGATACGTAGTTAGTCTTCGACCTTTATATACGTTTGTTTTGGTGTATGAGTGTATTGTTCCTCTGATTTGTTAAGTATACATCATGTTTATGTAGTTAATGGAATATTGTCACTGGTTCTACATGGACGTTTACGCAATAAATATCTTGTATCTGGTGCAGGGATGTTATTACATACATTCTTCATCCTTTGGCGTCTCGAAACTAGATCACGTCAATCTACAACTGAAGTAATGCCGGAAATGGTTGGAAAACGCCTTTTGTTTTCAGATTCAGTATGATGAGTTTGACACAAGATAAAAGAACATAAATGATACATGTACGACTCTACCAAGTTGGATATTAAAGCTCTAGTGACAAAGTACACCTTAGAGGGGACTACACAGAAGGTACGTTTGACGTTTTAACAACATTTGTAAATATACTGAGTATAAACGTTAGCATTGAAATACTGACTATAAATATTCATACAGCCTCAGCTTATCATCAAATTACATAAATGATGGTAAAAAGTTTTTTGTTTTTTGTTTTTTTTTTGGGGGGGGGGGGCATCTATATGTGAAAACGATGAAACTCTTGTAGTAGTTATATTCAAAATAATTATGAATAATTGCAGAACAGTTATTTGCAAATTATACCATTATTTCATTCTGGGGAAACAAAGGGGTAGACCTCTTTCCAGTTATGACAGGGTTTACTATAGAATGTGGAAAGTCCTTAATTTGGCGTATAGTTGTATAGTTGTAGTTACAAAGTTGTAAACAAATCAGTTGCCTCAGGGGTGTTGTCTCATCCAAACCAGGTAGGAACACAAATTGGAAAATGGTAGTGGTTTATAGGAAGGAAAGCGGGTGTTTGGCACTGTCTGTAGAACACTGTCTGACACTTTATGATCAACGCCTGGATTTATTACCGGTTTCTATTTTAAAAAAAATGCCATTAGCAATCAACGCAAGTTAGCAACTGGATTTCCTTGTCAAGATCAATCTTTGCTACGTTATTACTTTTATTGTTTCACATGTTTTCACATGTACATAGAGCCAGTCTCTGTTTCCTAGCTTTCACTGACATTCTGACTGAGCAGGATATCCATCATGTACCACCTTTCACTGTTAACCTTTCAACACTTCAAACCATAGGTAAGTAGATAAGCGACACCCTGTGAAACATTCCATATTGTTTTATCGGGTGGTATTTTGCTAGGCACAATTACGTCGCGTCTTTCAAGTATACATGCTGAAAGGTCGACTAAAATCATGCGCGTCCAGGCGCCAGAGGCGCTGCATGCTGTTTCTGAATATTTTACAGCACTTCCTTCAATCAACACAAACACACACGGAAAGTGGTAACCTTTCACACATTCCACAATCAATACTACCAAGAACATCGTATTCCAGTGAAACGTTGTTGCAGGTTTCTATGAAAATATTGTGTTTTCAGAGACTAAACGTTCGTACAGAAATTGGGTTTACTTTGTGATTACCAAGAAGTGTAACTATCGTACATAACGTTGATTACTATCAAAAAAAAGGAGAAAACCGACCAGTCTACCCTATATTACAACAGCCCCCGCCAATCCCCTTGTACCAAAATACATGTAAGCTTTTATAAGACACTGCTGACTGTGGTAGTTAAGAATTCCAAAATGTGGTACCATGTCTCAGTCAAATACTCTTCGCATTTTAATTTTGCATCTCGTCGATGGAGTGGTATGGTCAAAGGGACATAACTCTTACATCCTTATCACTTCTGCTGTGTCGAGAAGTCGTTTTTGGGCCCACAGTTCTAAAATCAAGCGCAGATCAAATCACGAAGGTGTTGTCACCATACAGTGGATGAACGGTAGACCATTGATGTTGATCACCCAGGTTGTATACCTGGTTTGAAGGTGGTCATTACTGCTTGAAAGTCCACTCAATCGTCAACGCCTAATTATCGGAACAGATTTTGCAAATTTATATTCCATTTAGATGGCGGTTGTTGTCATACCTCGCTAAGATCGTAAATAAACAAATATTCTCACTATTTCCCCATAAGCGTCGGGCCTGTGCTCTTTGAAGCAGTTCAACTTGACTACATCAGTTCTTGGATATAGTCCGGTCGAAAGTGTTATATTCGAAATTACACTTTCTATGAGGGTGTGACTTCGAGTCACGCATGGGAAACAACTAAAATGTAGTAGAATTTGTACTTTACTAAAAACGTATAATTCCAAATAGCATATTACATTTCACCACTTTCTCAGTGGATTCGAAACAACACAACCTACCAAGAGCACCACAATTTGTGCTTTATATCGAGAAAGTGGAATTCCATAGATAACGTGTTACACTTAAGCACTCTCTAAAATGACAGCATGTATTCCTAGTTCGATCTGGAATGGCGGGGTAGCCTTGTGGTTAAAGTATTCGTCACGCCGAAGACCCAGGATCGATTCCCCATATGGGTACAATGTGCGGAGCCCATTTCTGGTGTCCCTGGCGGCGATCCCTCAGTTTATCAACTCACCCATTCCAACGTTACAAAATGTTACAAAACGTTTTTTTGCAAAAATGTTTGGCCCAAATGTTTCCGATTTTTCCTGTGACGGTTCTTATACTGAATCGATATTTGTTTAGAGGCAAGGAATTAACACCTCGATGGATGTGACAGTTTGCGCAGACGATGCAGGATAAAACACAATGATTCAATTTGAGTCTCACAATGCTGATATGTACATCTAGTTACTTAATGAATGATTATTTTGCACGGTTAATAAACATACGTGTAATTCTTCCATATCGGACAAAACGAACAGGACAAAATATTTGGACGCATAAATCTAAACCATACATTCAGCCGTCTGCACAAGTGTACGCTTCGTGACAGTAGCCATGTTCAGATTGCCATTGCTGTCTCAACCGAAAGTAGCCCCGGAACAGCACGGGTCGTTGATTGTGGGAGCTCCCGTCGGTCTGTCACGTGTTTTCTTTGTTGTTTTCTTTTCCAGCTTGAATGGTCGTTTATGAGTCTTCCTGAAGAACTGGTTTGGAGGTTTTGTGTTTTGTTTCTTATGTTTGCGACTATTGCTAAAAGAAACACAATTCTTTTATTTAAATGTCAGAGTAAATAGCCGTGTTTGGACGAACAACTCCGATGTTTTAAGGCATCTAGTCAAACCTATATTTTGAGATTAGGACATCCCACCCAAGACCATTTCACTGCATATCAAGGTCAGTCCGATCCCGCCCTTATCTGAAATTTCCGAACCCGGATTAGAATATTGGCTTTCAGTAACCCATGCTTGTCGTAAAGGCGACTAACGGGATTGGGTGGTCCGGCTTGACACGTCATCGGTTCCCAGTTGCGCATCACTGAATTATTTGGTCCAGACTCGATTATTTACTTCCGCCGCCATATAGCTGGAATATTGCTGAGTGCGGCTTAAAATTAAACTCACTCACACTTCCGATAGAAGTTATAAGTGAGTCCAATGTTACGCCGCTTTTAGCAATATTTCAGCAATATCACGACCTGGACACCAGAAATGGGCTCCATACATTGTACCCATGGGGGAAATTGGAACCGAGTCTTCAACGACCGCACTACCCACTAGGCTTACTCATCGCCCCTATGGGAGTTAAGAAATAGGACAAATTAAGTTAACCCTCGTTGTTTTTTCACAACCTGTGAAGATCGGGGCTAGGACTGGTCACCAACAACCCGTATTTGTCAAAGGCGATTAGTGGAACCGGAGAGTCAGGCTCTAGGGGTCAGTCTCTGTGACAGATATATAAATACGACTCTTAGTTTGAACCATAACAGGGTTATGTGAAAATACCACGCTGCGTTGTAGAGCTAGACTTTCCCAATACGTAGGTTTTATTGCCGCATCTGGTGTTGATGTTTGCTTGAACCCGTGGACATGTGATAACCTTATATAACACATGATAAAGGTCAAAGGTGAAACATTTGATGCGTCACGTGCGTCATATGTGTACAGCATGTGGAACAATGAAGTAATGCATGCAATTACTGTGAGCCATCATGGAAAGTTCAGAGTTGAGCTGTGTTATTTGACCGACCAAGAGTGACAGAATGTTTCGTGCGCGACCGGTCATTTACCATAGGAGTGGATAGGTTGGATGGAATTACCAAGAGAATCAGTGAGTCAGTTTAGTTTTTCGAGGCTTTTAGCAACATTCCAATAATCTCACGGGACATGGGCTTCGAGCATGTGGGGAATCGGACCCGGGTCTTCGGTGTGACAATCGAACACCTTAACCAATAGGGTACCCCGCTGCCCCTACCAAAAGCCTGGTAATGTCTGCGTGAGGATCAATACTGGACATATTGTAGTAGAGTCATGAATAAAATGTTCATTTACATGGGAAAGGTCATCCTAAATATGACAAACAAGAGGAGTATGTTGTTTATTATTTTATTTTATGTGCATAAGTCCATCAAAATCCTCTGACCAGCTTTTCGTGATAATCGGTGACTTCTGTATGAGTGTCTTCATGTCATTCCTACAGTTGCCTTTGTGATAAAGTTCTGAGGGGAGCCTAGTGGCTAAAGCGTTCGCTCGTCACGCCGAAGACACGGGTTCGATTTCCCACATTGATACAATGTATGGTGTTTCCCGCTGTGATATTGCGGAATATTGCTAAACACGGCTTTAAATCATACTCACTCACTTTTATAAAGCTCTGATTCATTTTACGGACACGATGAGAAAACGTGTCAAATCCAGCGACCCACCTTCTGCCCGTCACCTCATCACATAACGTGTTGTCAATACCAAACAGTTGTGCACATGCCACCACGACACATATACGGTCTTAGAGACTGTTTGTAGCCCAGGAAGAGGTTTGACCTGAATTTTCAAATAATTAGCTCTCTTCCGTTCAGTGTCGACCCAGTTGTGCGAGTGACATGTGAAGTTTGATTGACATGCCAGTCACGTGCACGCTGGCGCGCTAAATCTCGGTCAAGACGCAAGTCATATAGTAACGTGGTGTTCTTAACACTTACTGTAGATTTGTCTCGGGGGTGGTGGAAAACCTAATAACTATTGAATATGGCTTTTCGCCGCCATTAGCAATATACCAGCAACATCATAACTGGGAATACAGCAATCAGGCTTCACACACTGCACCGATGTTCGGAATCAAACCCGGAACCTTGACGAGATCAAAGGAAGCATTAACCACCTGGCTACCTTACGGCCCCTAGAACGACATTCTATATCTCTTGACATTGTGAAAACGCTATCTATAGGATGAAAGGTTAGAATTCTGCATAACTAAGGGTGTAACGATTAACCGATTGAACTTGCGTCACGTTGCAAAAGGATAAGACATTTCGGGAGGTAAAATAGATCAACAGATGAAAGTATCCTCTCATGTAATTAGACGACACTCTAGGAGCGTTCGAATATAGATACACTGGAAGCTGTCTAAACCGGTACTCATGGGAACTGAAGAAATAATCCGGTTTAGACAATGTGCCGGATATTAGAGCTGATGATAAATGTACAAGCCACAGATGTAACTGTGATTTTATGCCGGTGTGGACAAATTGCCGGATTGGACAGGTACCGGTTTTGGCAGCGCCCACTGTATATGTAATGACTTCATATCACACCATGCCTAACCACATAGCTCAGGGTTAGCATCTCTTGAGACTAATGCTATGGCTGGGAAACTGGATGTATCCAAAACTCCAACAAAGATATCAAATATAATTTTTCTGTCAAATCAAAATATTCTGTCTGCATTATATACGACAGTTTGATTGAAATCACATTGAACAGGAGCAAACTTTTTATTGGAAGTAGTAAGACAGAGCCATGTCTTTGATTGAAATGTTCTACAAGTAACAGTTAACAGGAAATGTAGAAAATGTTCACAAGGTCAATCATATGGACAATACTTTGTGCCGTCTCGTAAAACCCTTGAAACGACTGCCATCGATTTGTACCAGTCCTGTGGAACTTAAGTCACAAAACAACTGATCAATGATATGCGATGTTGTACAGATCCTGAAGCAAATATATCTAATACTAGCAACTAGTCTCTGAAATGAACACATTTTACTGAAAAAAGTTCATAGTGAAAAACAAATAATATAATGAAATGGAGCCCTGAGACTTTCTTCATTTTCAGAAACTAAGGAAATCTAGACTTGCCACATTTTCTAGACTTACCTGGGCTTTCTTGGATATATATACTTCAGGGTCTGTACGACAGACTAGGGGTCATGCTAGGGAATTGATGTAAAGGAAGAAGCTTTAATATCACAGCTCGTCACAACTTAAAAAAACAGTGTCCCTTTTCAACAAAGTGAGTCAATATAGTTTGCTTAGCTGAAGGGAAAGAAACAGTTTCAATTGTTACATTTATCATGAATTTATATTTGTAGATGTTTGTTGAGGACCCGTTCATAATTTATGGCTGTGGGGAGGGGGTGATGATATTTCTATGGATATGCATGTACAATGTGAGTGACATCCCTTAAACAGAACAAAACAAACAAACAACCCCCCCAAAAAACAAACAAAACAAAACAAAAACAAAAACAAACAAAACAAAACAAAAACAAAACAAAACAAAAGAAAAAAACCCAAACAAACCAAACCAAACCAAACAAAAATAAAAAAAACAAAAAAACCCAAACAAACAAACACCCACCCCCGAAAAAAAAGCAAACAAGCAAAAAAAAAAAAAAAAAAGAACGTTCCGTAATTGGACAATTTCAAACCGTTTAGTAACTTGGTCCGTATTTTCATATTATGTGTTATACATATTTTACATTTATAGAGCTACACCCATGTGTAAATTTACACAATGCGAGGATATATTTCTTTTGGTAAAATAACACTTTTAGATGTTATATTGTACCAATCACTGTATCAGAATTCGTCATATTGTTGAGTAGGTTGTATGTTTTAACAATATCACCGCGATACGTGTGCACAGGTGATAGCTATTTCCCATGCTATTTACGAGATAAACACACTCTGTAATCTTGATCCATGCATATAATACAATACCTATCATAAACAGTTTTGAACTGAAAAGGTAAAAAATCTTGTCTGGTAATGTTCACTTGCAAATATGAAATCTTCACTGACACAGTCGTTTCTTCTTTTCACTTGTGTGAATTTCACGTTCGTCCAGGTACACACGCTAATTATTTGCATCATTTGATAAAATTTTGCGTAATTTACGCATGACGCAGATCAAAATGAATCCCTTCCATACAAAGGAAGAGGGCCGTTGTGGAGGACAGGATCTATTATTAGGAAGATACTGAGTCCTTGCAGATGAAGGGTGTCCAATTTGATGATAGGATCTTAGCTTTCTGAGTCAGATACTATGCTTCTCATTGATTGATTGATTGATTGAGTGAGTGAGTGATTTTAGTTTTTCGCCGCACAGCAATATCCCAGCAATATGGTCCGTAAACAATCGAGTCTGGACAAGAAAACAACATGAGCATCGATCTACTCAACTGGGAACCAATGACATGTGTCAACCAAGCCAGCTAACCTGACCACCCGATCCCGTTACGCCTCTACCGACAAGCATTGTCGCCTTTTATGGCAAGCATGGGTTGCTGAAGGCCTATTCTACCCCGGGACATTCACGGGTCCTCTTTTTCGAGAATCACACAAGGTAACTGCGGATGTGCAGTAAATAGAGTTCATCCAGGGGGTATTTCTTCTCTTTCACTTTGTCATCCAACATGGTCGTTCTGCAAAGTAGGCGGTAATACATTTCATCAGTCACGCACTAAGCCTTAAACAACCTCCGTAAGTACCACTACTAAACTGATCGAGGGTTTTTCATCACCTGTATGAGTCAGGACAGGTTAATCCTGTATATCGGTGCCGTCACCGAAGTCGGGCGGAAACCAACGCCTTCAGCAGGATACTGGTTGATGTGGGCTCCAGGAGAGAAGCTGATATGTTGTGTCACGCAACTCTCTCTTTCTGTGTATCGATTTGTGATAAAACTGTCAAACACATGGCGCGAGCTAGGTTTCTGTATCAATTATCTCTGCATCTAATTGACATGTAAAACTGCAGATCTATATTTCCCACTCAGACAAGGGTTGTAAACTCTTTAAATGACAGAATGATGTGAAGCATGAACTAGACGACTCTCCTCTATTACATTGTACAACGGATCCATTTTACATCCAACGATGCCATGTACATGGTACGCGTATGGCTCTTTTAATGCAATTAACAATTGCCATCACTGCGCCACAAGATCATATGTACAGCACTAGGCTAACACCTAGTCTCTGAATTTGTATACTGTTGATTGTAACAAGTAAAGCCATTTACGTTGCAAAGGAGTCACTTAATTTAGGGTCTTGGCATGACAGAGGTGGCTAGGCTGTAGGGAAAATAATATGGTTCAGGGTGGGTGAGTCGACGAGTGAGTGAATGAGATTGTACACCGCATTTATCAAACTTCCATCAGGGACAACGTGGAGGACTCACTTTTTTTCACAATATGTGAGATATTCCTTAGTTTTATTCCTGTAAACATATATTCTGTACTTTCCATGCACATAGTGTCTACTGTGTCTCATTGGCCATATGTATGTTCTGTACTTTCCATGCACATAGTGTCTAGTGTGTCTCATTGGCCATATGTATGTTCTGTACTTTCCATGCACATAGTGTCTACTGTGTCTCATTGGCCATATGTATGTTCTGTACTTTCCATGCACATAGTGTCTACTGTGTCTCATTGGCCATATGTATGTTCTGTACTTTCCATGCACATAGTGTCTACTGTGTCTCATTGGCCATATGTATGTTCTGTACTTTCCATGCACACAGTGTCTAGTGTGTCTCATTGGCCATATGTATGTTCTGTACTTTCCATCATGAAATGCTTCGTATTTACAAACATGTCAAGATATATGACTCAAGATGTGAAAAATATAAAAGTATTTGTCAACAGCGGCTTTCAACGTACGTAGCTTTTCCCACGCTTTCACAGTCTCACAACATCATGTCTTTCTTAGTAAACAACTACATTCAGCTATAATTAAAACCCAATGAATATTATTGCACAAGCACTTACAACTTCTGAATGACTTCCGATCCTAGCTATATAATTAGACATACGACAGGGAAATGCAATTTAAGCACCAATGAATTTGGCGGTATTATATGTCAGCCCAAGGAAAACAATAGGCCCGAATGAGTTAATGAATGTTTTTGTTACAGTGAGCAATAATCAGGCCTATTCGTTAATCGGGCCAACAGCATGAAAGCCACTGAAGCACATCGAACCATTGTAGCCACCCAATCCATAAAGGTGGGTTCACAAACATCCGGGGATCGAATCCCGTCTTGAATAGGCAGATAGTGTTAATATGCTGCTGAATGTATGTCCGTAAGTTGCATTGGTGGGTGTGGAAAGCTGGTGATTGTAGTCGTGGAGGCTGGCGAGGCTGGCGAGGCTGGCGATTGTAGACGTGGAGGCTGGCTACTGCTGGCTTGTAAGATTTTGATTGTAGGTTTGTAAGTTGGTTCTTGGATGAAAGCAGGTTGAGTAAGTGAATGCAGACAGGCTGGTTGGATTGTAGGCAGGTGACCGATTGGTTGGTGAATGCAGACAGGCTGGTTGGATTGTAGGCAGGTGACCGATTGGTTGGTGAATGCAGACATGCTGGTTGGATTGTAGGCAGGTGACCGATTGGTTGGTGAATGCAGACATGCTGGTTGGATTGTAGGCAGTTGACCGATTGGTTGGTGAATGCAGACATGCTGGTTGGGTTGTAGGCAGGTGACCGATTGGTTGGTGAATGCAGACATGCTGGTTGGGTTGTAGGCAGGTGACCGATTGGTTGGTGAATGCAGACATGCTGGTTGGGTTGTAGGCAGGTGACCGATTGGTTGGTGAATGCAGACATGCTGGTTGGATTGTAGGCAGGTGACCGATTGGTTGGTGAATGCAGACAGGCTGGTTGGATTGTAGGCAGGTGACCGATTGGTTGGTGAATGCAGACATGCTGAATGGTGAATGTAGACAGGCTGGTTGGTGAATGTAGACAGATTGGTTGGCTAGTAGGCTATTTACAGGTCAGTTGGTGAGTGTTGACAGCTAGGTTGACTTGGAGACAGTTGACGGGTTGTTGGTACATGTAGACATTTTGTTGGTGAATGAAGACAGGTTGGTTGTCTAGTAGTCAGTTTACAGGTTGATTAGCTCATGAAAAGTCTGCGATTTTTAGCCAATAACGACCAGTTCCTGCCATTGCTCCGGCGTAAGTGCATTGATCACGATACTGATGTTTCTCTTTATGAACTCTCTCGTAGAGACACCAACACCTTCCGTACGATACTGCTCGGTTACCCAGCAGAGAAGCCTCGTTCTGACACAGGAAGTTGGCAGAGAGAAATGGCGGCCCCCGTGACCTTCCATCTACACGTTATCTGCCCGCCCGCTGATAGGCGTCATATTTTCATTTAAGTGAAGTCGTCATGGCGTGAGTACACGCAATAGGCGTGACTTTAACGTGGTTCCTTTTCTATGGAATGAAATGATGTAAACACGTTCAGTGACTCATTTGCATTTGGCGAGCCGACAAATCGCTTAATTATATGGAAGAATTTATCGCGGAAATAGTCGGAGCAGAGACCATGTTATAATCTGTATGATTATTGCCAACATACCCTTTGTCATTCGTACATGCAGGTACAGCGCCGCAGACCATGTAGTTTCAGAGAGTCGTAGATGTGAACGCTAACGCCGGACGGAAGACGCAGACAACGCGCCACAATGTACGTTAATTTGACGACCAGTCGTCCATCCCGCATAGAGTGTCGGTGTTACACGACACCAAATGTTTTCCCATAGACTCCTATAGTAACGTTATATTTGCTTAAAAATCATACAGGCTATCAACAGCCATTCCATGTACACATGGGCACAGTCTGGCCTCTAAGCTACAATAAAACACAATTTTTCCCAGCACAGGAAGCGGAACACATCAACCCCCATCTCCGCACCAAATGCCACCTACTTCAAAATATATGTACACACATAAGCATAACCCATGGTGATAAAAATGACGGCACTAAATGCTTACAATTGTGGTCAGTTTTAATAGCAGGGTGGATGTGCTTTTAAAACACATAAACATCTTACACTATTTCATCCAACCACAGCTGTCACAGGCCTCTGTCCGTACGGTTCTCGCTCGGAAAGCATGTGATATTGATGTAGTGTAGTGGAACCTCGGGAAGAGAAAGGTCTCTATCTACACCATTCTTATGGAAAGAGCCAAGTAGGCTTGGACAGGGGTTCAGAAGTAGTCACTTGTGTGAATATACGCTGTCGTTATCGCTGCTCATGCTGTAAACCAGTTACACGCACATGTTGTTGACTCGATTACATGTATCCCCTACCATGAGTATTGAATATTACAGCTGGAATATTGCGGAAAAAAACATTTAGTTGAGCCCTCATCTGACTGCTTCCACTATTTGTTATATTAACTAACGCAGATACTTCACATTGATAATGCCAATGTAGGGTGTAGACAGCGGCTAAACTGCCAACAGACTGGCCTGACTCTGCGTCAGTGATAGGTTCTGTAGCCAGTTGATCCTGCACATTCACCATGACATTTACAGGCCATTTCCCGACATTTCGTGTCCGTCAGCCATCAATCGGGGATTCCCTGTCGGGCTGTAGTGGAACAGAACGCTGAGAACTACTGCACAAAGGACTTCCATTTCAGGGATTCAGGTGATCGACTGGTCTTAAAAAGTAGTGATGCTGCCGGTGTAGATGACGTAGGAATCGTTTAATAAGGGTTGGAGAAAGAGGCAGATTTGTTTTGCATGCAGATGAGCAAGCAGCATGAAATATTTCTCTTAACAGACAAAAACACCCAACAAATCAACACAAAACAAAAGAGAAACAACAACAACAACAGAAGAAGAAGGATGTGTGAATACTATCTCGCCTGTGCCTGAGGTATAGCGTTGCTGGCATATTGTTAGGGCGTTATAATGGGCAAGATAAATTGTGAACTGGGCATGCTGTGCTGTGCTGTGCTGTGTTGTAGAAAGGCAAGCAGTAAAGTGGGCATGTTGTGCCCAGGAAGGCATATAGTAAAGCGAGCGTGTCAAGTAAAGGCAAACAGTAAAGTGGGCGTGTTGTTCCCTTGGGCTTCCAGAACGGTAACAAGGCCGTACATCGGTAAACTCAAAATACTTCAAATGTGCACTCCCATCCTGAAACATCACCCATTATTCTTTAAATGCAATAAATCCAGAAAGCAAAGACACTTGTGTTCAAACACAAAATAGACACCACACATTATAAAGTACACCGATATTGTAACGAAGAAAACCAAATCCCACGCTTTAACGCAAACCATTGCCAATTGGTTATATCACATTATAATCAGGCGGTTTCAGAAAAGCATATGATGAAATGAGCTGTTAGTGGGACCTAATGAAGCTGAATTCTCGTAAAGTCTCAAGCGAGTAGACATTCATCTTTCGTTTTCAGTGCTGTGATATTCTTACATGAAACATCACCCCGGAAACAAACGACATCACATCTTATTGCTCGTATTTCTTAATTAAATACAGATCCACGGTAATCATGGTTGACGTAGCTATCAATGTGTTCCTTGGGTCGCACAATTAGCCCCAGCATCTTCCTTTAAAGTGATCATGGTCGTGTTATAATGACGTTATGCACACAATTAGCACTGCAAAAATGATTTAATACGAGTTGGAAACTATCACGTTTCTATCTGCCCTTCTGATTTGACACGTTGTTTGCGTCAGCAACATGAGTCACAGTTTTGTTGGCGACGTTGACGGGGACGAGGAAACGCTACACACGTGGCGGGTAGTCCATGGCGGAGTATGGGTCACTTGGCCTCCGGCGTCAGCTTTATGTACGAGCTGAATATGATGGTAGAGCTGTGAGAGTATGGGGATGGGATGCTAGAGCTGTGAGAGTATGGGGATGGGATGCTAGAGCTGTGAGAGTGTGGGGATGGGATGCTAGAGCTGTAAGAGTGTGGGGATGGGATGCTAGGGCTGTAAGAGCGTGGGGATGGGATGCTAGAGCTGTGAGAGTGTGGGGATGGGATGCTAGAGCTGTGAGAGTGTGGAGATGGGACGCTAGGGCTGTAAGAGTGTGGGGATGGGATGCTAGAGCTGTGAGAGTGTGGGGATGGGATGGTAGAGCTGTAAGAGTGTGGGGATGGGATGCTAGGGCTGTAAGAGCGTTGGGATGGGATGCTAGAGCTGTGAGAGTGTGGGGATGGGATGCTAGGGCTGTAAGGGTGCGGGGATGGGATGCTAGAGCTGTGAGAGTGTGGGGATGGGATGGTAGAGCTGTGAGAGTGTGGGGATGGGATGGTAGAGCTGTAAAAGTGTGGGGATGGGATGCTAGAGCTGTGAGAGTGTGGGGATGGGATGGTAGAGCTGTAAGAGTGTGGGGATGGGATGGTAGAGCTGTGAGAGCGTGGGGATGGGATGCTAGAGCTGTGAGAGTATGGGGATGGGATGCTAGAGCTGTAAGAGTGTGGGGATGAGATGCTAGAGCTGTAAGAGTGTGGGGATGGGATGTTAGAGCTGTAAGAGTGTGGGGATGGGATGGTAGAGCTGTGAGAGTGTGGGGATGGGATGCTAGGGCTGTGAGAGTGTGGGGATGGGATGGTAGAGCTGTGAGAGTGTGAGGATGGGATGCTAGGGCTGTAAGGGTGTGGGGATGGGATGCTAGGGCTGTGAGAGTGTGGGGATGGGATGCTAGAGCTGTGAGAGTGTGGGGATGGGATGCTAGGGCTGTAAGGGTGTGGGGATGGGATGGTAGAGCTGTGAGAGTGTGGGGATGGGATGGTAGAGCTGTAAGAGTGTGGGGATGGGATGCTAGGGCTGTAAGGGTGTGGGGATGGGATGGTAGAGCTGTGAGAGTGTGGGAATGGGATGCTGGTTATTTGCTATTGCATGTGAATGAGATGCTAGAGCTGTAAAGGTGCTGTAAATAGAAAATAAATGCGTTAAGATCTTTGTCTGAGAAACTAGTGGAACGTCTAACGGCACACCCTTGTATAAGTTTGTGCTCACTCAAGCACAAACAGTTATGAAACTTCAGTACTTTTATCACTGTGGCATAAACATTGTTAAGCCAGAGCAGTTCCGTCAGCATAGGGTTACCAGGAAATAGAAGTAAATTTTACATAAAACAACGAATTACTAGCTTTAGCAATTTATTTGGAAAATACCAACGGCGAGATAGCAGCATCATAATGATCCCTGGCCGCTGAGATTGTGCTTTGACAGAGATGTCGAGGAAATAGCGACCTTTCGGTCTCCAGACGATAATGATATAAAAGTATACACACAGTTAGCGTCAGATACTCATTGGTATCAGGTACCGTGTATATGTAGCAACTGTCGCTCGATATAGAGCAAGACAGACTTGTAGTAGGATATGAACTAAGACGAAAATAACGTTTGATGTCGCTGTCAACAGACACGTATATTTGTTGCACGGGGAAACAAAATATCAACTACGCTTAAGAAAAAAACCTGACCAAAAAGATCACGACAGTGTGAATGTTCATCGTGAGTCGTGTAACGTTCACAAAACACTTATATATCATTGAATTAAGTTGCCTTCATGTTCTGCTACTATTTCGTCATAATGCAGGTTTCCAGATTGGCAAGTTTCTTCGCGTCTAGTAGCAATTGTCGGTGTAGCTAACATCAATAATGTTCAATCAGTATTCACCAGCATAATAAACATCATGTTTCACAAACATCATTATATGTTAAATGTACACTTGTTCCATGTCCTCTGAGTCTTGCCGTTGAATGCCACCTCTATACATCTTCACCCTCTTCTTATGTTTCCTGGAGCCTTGTCAATGTAGTGGCCACAAATTTTCCGAGTCCCGTGATGGGAGTCGAACGACTGACCTTCCGATCCGAAGTCGGACGCCTTGTCCACATGACCAAAGCGGTTAACCCCGTCATCAAGCTGACAAGGTAAGGATGTCATCTGTGGGAAGCGATGAAGTAAAACACGAATATGCTTGCTACAATTTCGTCATTAATGCATTTTTAAAGATTCACAAAGTTCTCCACGTATTAGTTGCTATTGTTATATGTCTTATATGTCTCTGTTTGCTGTACTGTCCCCACCCTCTTATCAGCCTTTGTTTCCATGTGTTATATCGCTATATTCACTGGTAACTGTTGACGTCAACACCCTTCCCAGCAACCCTAGTACACTTCCGGGGCTTGGCGGCCGCCTCGTGATGAGGTGCAAATAAGTTCAGAGGTCTCAATAATGGTATCCTGTAGTTATGATAAGAAAAACATGACTACGGTACAAGCTGACCTTGGTGGACATTTCACAACCCGGTCTACTTGACCTGTGTCAGTAAGTATGCTTTGACTGAAAACCGTCTTGTGCCGACAGATCCCTCCAGAGGTAGTTTGCTCAAACGTCTTTTCAACAGGAATTAATATTACATGATATGATGCACTTATTTTATTAAGGGTCTACACTGCCGCAAGCATGGGTTGTGTTCGGTTATAGTCACGCGAACAAGTGATACTAAGGATCCACGTTCAATGTAGATGAAAAAATATCAAACCAAGGTGAGTGAGTGAGTCTGGTGTTGCGCGGCTTTTAACAATTCTCCAGCAATATCACGGCGGGGGACACCAGAATGGGCGCTTGACACATTGTGACCACACAGGGTATCGAACCCGAGTCTTCGGCGGGACAAGTCAAAGCTTTAACCACTAGGCTACCCCACAGCCCCAAGCCAAGATGACCTTGGTTAATGAGGTGTTTTGGACGTGCAGGTGTACTGAATGCGTCAAGAGGATTATCTCCCTTCGTCTGAGCTGACATAGTACATGTGACACATGTTACCGAGGTGCGTGTGTTGGCGCCACACTGTCAGCTGGTCTGTAAAAATAGCATTGAAATCTATGAATATTGTTGAAACAACGCATTACACACCAGACATGACAGATTAGACTGTGTACCAATTATTGCTAACGCAGCTGGTTCCGATAGCAAGACCAGAGTCTTTATATTATTATATGGTCTCTGGCAAGACAAGGTCCGGACACACTCTATGCAGAGCTGAACGCGGACCTATTTCCACGGTGACATGCCAACCAATACCATTTGTCGACATTAGAATAGGGAAGGAAAACTGCGTTTATGATGCTGAAATCACTGGATTGTCTGGGCCAGACAAGAATATTTACAGACCGCCGTTGTTTAGCTGGAACATTGCTGTTTAGCGTTAAACAATATCCAAACCAAAGCAAACCAAACAGTTTTTTCAGTCAGTGAAATTTCAAGAACCTTTTACATTGGTTTTTGTGGCTGGTATTTGGACATTATAACATTTAAAACAAACAAACAAACAATGTTGAGACGGCGGCAGTAATTCCCCATGGTGTTGCACTAACGATGGGATATTGCACAACGCGTAGAAATTACCCCTCCAGGCTCGGCGATAAGATAAACGCTTTACATGAGAAAATGTTTATTTATTATTTTCTTTCGTATCTTTTTCCGCCGTAGCATAGAGGCACGTTGTAATTGCTCTCGCAAGCAAAAGAAACAAAGCGCCCAAACAAATAATGTTGAACTTAGTTTCGACCAGGAAATAGTGTAATTGATGCTGAAAATGTTCCTAATATAAATCATGCATACAGTCCGTTTGCGTCGGAAACGGACCGATGAATTGCAAATTTTATCATTGTACAAAACTACCACATAAATATAAATAGTACACATGTACCCAACAGCTTTCTGATGTTTGAACATTTTCCGGACTCCACAAAAAAGCTGTTTGAGAAACTTTAATCAATGAAAGTTTCGTTTGATCAATGAAACCGCAAACGTTGTTATGTGTCGCGGCGGGGTGAAACCGCAGAAATGGAACAGCCAGTCATGGCGCGGGACATCTCAAAATCTATTCCGGGAGACTTGTTCGTTCCTCATCTGTCGTCGTGTCATAATCACAGTTGCCTGTTGTAAGCCATCCCGAGACCGGTAACCTTGTTCAATGACGTAAGCTGCCATGTTGACACGGTTTTGCCAAGTTTCAGACATGATTTTGTTAAGGGATTCCTTAACTAAAACCTCTACGTCACGTAACCTAAAGGTTGTGTTTGATCTGGCAACATCTCCTCTGACAATACCCCATATCACTTCAGTGGGGTTAAGGTCACAGTGATAGGGTGGAAGTCGCACCATTCATCTCGGAATGGTAGTCTGTGGTATCTGTGGACTTTGCACTGAATACCACGTCGCAGCCTGGGAGAAAGCCTTTGCTGGAGCAACCAGCATGGAGAATGATTATTCTCTCTTATTTTCCTCGCGACCCCTTATCACCCCTATCGGGTACCCATTGACTGTTGGCAGTGTGCGAGGCATTGGCCGAGGTCTCGTCCAAGTACACTGGCTCGAACCCTTCCTCGCGCTTCTTCTTTTTTACCCTGAAAAAATTATTTCTCAAGCGAACGATATCAGGGCGTCTTCAGAGTACTGACGTACGATACCCGAAAGAGTGTAAGAGTCGCCAGAGTGTGTACTTTGATACTATGAGGTTGTGTTCTTGATTCAAATGCATTTTAAAACATTTCAGCTATATGTATTAAAAAATGTTTCCAGAATAGAGCTTGTTGATAGACTGCGCTACAATGTTCTTTTGAAAGTTGTCCAAATGTTTTAATTTGTGTGATTTTGACACGACCCCTACCTGCTTCGCATCACCCTCACAATGTTTGTGTTCCAGAACGTTTGTCAGTGCTGATATTCCTAAAGCTTTTGATGTTCGAATACGGAATTTATTAATGGCATGAAATGGTTTGCCCCTTTCGGCTTCAGCACGGAAAAAAATCGTACACTTTAATCATCAACTGTTTCACATCAGCATTCAGCTTCATTTCTCATCAGGCATGTGTATCCCGTGCACGACGAGATAGTGGCTGTTCCGTTTCTGCGGTTTCACCCCGCCGCGACAGATAGCAGCTTTTGCGTTTTCGATGATGACAGTTTCTTCAACAACTCTTTTGGTGAAGTCCGGAAAATGTTCAAATATGAGAAAACTGTTTGGTATAAGTAAATGAGAAACATGTGTCCTATTTATATTTATGTGACAATTTTGTACAATGATACAATTTGCAATCGATCTGTGTGTTTCTGACTCAAACGGACTGTAACCATTCATAGAGATGCACAGACGTAGGCACAACTTCCTAAAAACCCTGTTCAGTTCATCATGGTGTGTATTGTCTCAAATTAAAACTGGAAATTGAACGCACAGCACGATCACCAGATGCATTATTGTTCATTGCGTAATCACCATGGAATCACCATGGAACGATTATCGCCATTGGTTTGGTTTAAAATAATGGCCCGTCGTCAGATGCCCATCCAACAATCACTGGGGTGGTTTGTTTGTTGTTTAAAGGCACAACGTGTTCGACAATATTTTGACTTATAATTAATATATTGGGACATATGCCCTCACTTTAGCTTCCTTTTGATGTTATAAAAGATTTATAATCCCGTACGAGTTGCCTGAAAATGATACTTGGAAATTTCGAGGCGAACTGCCCCCAAACACACACATTTTCCTTATGTGGAATGTAAAGGATTGCTCCGTACATCGGAAACTGTCGCACGCAGTGTTTTCGGTATTTGCCGAACTGGTGTCAGTCAGAAATTGTGCGTTGGATATTCGTAAACAGCACTCTAAGGGACATTTATACTCTATGGGGTTCGCTTGAAATAATGCTCGACCGGTAGATTTTATGCAACGTTGCAGTAATTCATTCGATCATTTTAATTTAATATAATTGTAATCTGAATACGTCCTTTAAAAATGAATTATATAGTAGCTTCCCCGAGAGCTGATAGTATTATGGAGAGAAATACATTAAGTACTTTCAGACAAATGTGGTGTGGCATTGTACCTTTAACGTCGCACTCACCAGTATTCCATCTATATAGCTTAGTCTGCAACAGGCTACCCAGTGATCGATAGCATGAGCTTCTATTCAGCATTAGAATATGATAACATGTGTCCACCGAGTCACCCGATTCCGTTAGTCACGATCGCCTCTTACAAGCATGGGCTTGTGAAAGCCATTTCTTACCCGGGTCATAATGGGTATTTGGTGGTGCTGCTAATATATGTCGCACTGCAAGAATTAAAAAAAGAAGTCTATCATTTCTGTCTTTAATGCTGCTATAACTCCCCTAATGTCACTTAATGACCATGAGACAGACAATGGAAGGACTCCGGGCGCGTTAACCTCTTGTCACAACTTCCAACGGAAGGTCTCTATCTGTGTATTATTCATTAGACCCGCTTCAACCGATTCATTGTACCCATACGATTGCGTCTCCGTAGTATTAACGTCCAGGAGATTACGTCGGCAACATCAATGTTAAACAGCAGGACCTGGAAAGCGTGTTTTTTTCCGTCGAGACAGGCCCCAACCTTTCAGAGCAGATGGTAGAATCTGTTACGTTATCGTTGCAAAGAATGGAGCACGTCGATATGGGTCTGAAATTAGTCAGGAAAAGACGGAGTTGATTGTATTAAACGGTAATCTCACGGCGCAAAATTACACGGAAAATGTTCTATTTTAAATTTTTCGAACGGGTTTTCTATTACGTTACTAAACAGACTTATATCTTGAAATCAGTTTCCTTGTGTCGTGTTCGATACTCTTTGCCCGTAGATTGTACTGATTACCGAAGCATAAAACCAGACTTTTAACGTCTTTACTCAAATGGCTGTCATTATTCCAGTTCCTTACCTACAGGGTAAATTTTAATCTCAGCCTCAGTGTTTATACTAGGACTTTAAACTGTTAGCATACCCTCATTATTAATACAGTCCAACTGTTTGTTTTAATGTTAAGGCCCTTTATCCGGAATACATTACCTGAATGCCATCAGAGTTTCAGTTCAGCCGTACATTTCGTAATAGATACCGTTTCTTATGCAAACGATGACTAATAACGTTATACACTTTATGAAGATCCCCAGAACGTGATCATCAAGGTCAATCCCGTGTATTAAACCTACACACCGCATCGTGATATAGTTTCTGTCGGGGAAAAAAGACAGCATGCTCTTCCAAACTGGATTTGATCTAAAAAGAAGTGAAAAACCTTATCAGGCTGAAAACAGAGAAAGGTGGGTAAGTGGCCAAACTCAAGTCATGTTAAAAGTTGTCTCACTAACATACAGTTGTTTCGTTTGTGTGTGGACAAACATCTGATACTGCAAACGTCATACAGGATATGGCGACGACACCCAGCCATCCAAATCACCTGGTGCAACTACCCGACCCAGTCACCTGGTGCAACTACCCGATCCAGTCACCTGGTGCAACTAACCGATCCAGTCATCCGGTGCACCTACCCAATCCAATCACCTGGTGCAATACCCGTTCTAGCCACTTAGTGCTCCTACCCGATCCAGTCACTTGATAGACATACCCGATCTAGTCTCTTGGTGCACCTATCGGAACAAGTCACTTGATGCACCTACCCGATCTAGTCACTTAGTGCTCCTACCCGATCCAGTCACTTGATGGACTTACCCGATCCAGCCACTTTGTGCACCTGTCCGATCTAGTCACTTGATGCACATACCCGATCCAGTCATCCGATGCACCTACTCGATCTAGTCACTTGGTGAACCTACCCGATCTAGTCACTTGGTGCACGTACCCAATCTAGTCACCTGGTGCACCTACCCGATCTAGTCACTTGATGCACCTACCCAATCACCTGGTGCAACTGCTCCACCCAGCAGTCCTCTCGTTGTCTGTATGGCGACACTGACGTGTTGCTTGACGTTCAGTATATGTGAGTAAACACTGATCCCAACACCACTTCATCTGTAACGCTGTGTATATGCACTCACTGTATACATATGCATCGTAACTCTCGTAAAGGCTCTCTCGCTATTAATGTAAATATAATTTGGTTTTGTTCTGTTCCGGTTAAGAAGGGTGACTGGTGTCAGTGCTTCTGATGGTGTTTGTTTAAACCGTCGGTTATGTAATCGTGTAAGTGTCTGCATCTTAGCTGAAGCCATAGGCAACATATTCAGGGCGCCCATTCTTTTATATTCATGGATGGTCGGGGCTAGCTGTTAATTTTGCTCGTTGCATAACATGTTTCACTCACTGCATGAAGCCAGTCGGACATTGTCCATTGAGGAGGGAATAAGTTTTGAACCAAGACTTTTTTGTATGAAACCTGCTGTCTAAACCCTGAGGTCGGTGCATTGGGTATTTGTATTTACTGTCATTAACCACAAACACCCCCCCCCCCCCCACACACACACACACACGCAGACACACCAAAAAAAACCCCAAAGAATACAAAACAAAAACAAAAACTACCCCCCCCAAACCCATACCCCCAACCCCCCCAAAATACCCCCCAAACCACCCGTCTCGCCAACATGCATAAACAAAATACGAAAGTGCAGACCCCCCCTCCCCAAATAACAATCAAATACAACCTCTCACACGCCGTGATATAACCCAAACACCGTTCTACGAAGCGTTAAACAAAAATCACCAAACCCAACCCCCAATCCCCACCCGTGCTGAGTGTTGTATTGGCGGATCGTAAAATCATAAGTTACTCTGTCATGATCCCAGGTGACCCCTCACCCTAAACGCCCATGCTGACCGTGGTGAACGATGTGTGTAGTAAACACATCTGTCACACGTTCCGCCCAGTTTCCCCGTTTGAAAGGATTAATGATAGCATCATAGTGATATGCAAGTTTTCAGCTGTATACAGTTATCCCCGACAAAGGAGCGGCAGGCTGACCCGGTATTCCTGTAGGACATTCCGCTTCCACTCCCATGCCTTTCCTAGAATGAGGTCGACGTGATATTCTCGAGGATATAGACATGTGACCAACATCAATGTTGGAGACAAACATTTCGGATTAATCAAACCCAATACGCCAATGCGTACTGCTTCTGCAGCATCTTCAAGACCATGTTGCATGCTGGGAATTGACCGGAAGTGTTAGGCGTAGGGCGATCGGTGGCTTGTGACTATTTGGGGAACACTTGGCATGGAGAGTTGGTAAACTGAAAGTTTGTCCCAGAAATATCACATATCAAAATATTTTTTCTAAATCCAAATTAAGGAACGACCATTCTTTAATTTGAGACTGAGAAGTGAAGAAACCTAAAATTGGTCCAAAATTGGTAAAGTACTAGAATTTGTACTTTTTTAAGAAAGTGAAATCCCAAATATGACATATGTTGTAAAACTGGTCTAATCAACCTAGACCTAAATTACCACTTATTTATTCTCTTGAGTCTGGGTGACAGACTAGATCTAGAATAAGTGTGTGAGTTTAGTTCTACGCCATTGTTTATGGAGGGGGTGTGGGTGCGGGTGTGCTTGTGGGTGGGGGATGGAGTGGGGTTGGGGCTCCATTTATGGACATCTAGAGAGGTTTCCTTCCTTAATCCTTTCCTGACAGTGGGTTCGCGTCCAACGAATTATGATCTTTGTTCTGTCAACACCGCGTTTGTGCGTGACACCAAAGCCTTCACGTTTACAACGGGTTCAGCCTTCCTCCACAATTCATCTGACAGGTAGTGAAACCACTCACATACCGTAAAAGGGGCAATAAACTCAACACCTGCTGATATTCTTGGAACACCTTTCACAACACATACACACACTACCAAGGTATAAAATATACCAAGTTACGATTTCAGCAAAAACTACATCTGATGGATTTCCGATATCACCACCTGGAGAGAAGCCTACGCAATATTGATGTCTAAAATATAGATCTCTTTCACGTTATTTATCACGCAAAAATATCTGTCGCCTTTTCCTGTCAATCACTTTGATAAGCAATATTAACAACTACAATTGTAAATGTTCCACACTACCTTTAAACGTTTAGGAATCTGAGCCTAGGTTCTCGATGCTCTATTAACTTTACGACATTCGTAAGTTAATGTTAATGCATGGCACTTACGACTATCCTAGTGCGAAGATAGCTTCAAAAATATAGGCCCTGGTTTATTCATAATACATATCTCATCAATGCAGTTGGAGTTAAATCTGGTAGTAGCGTGAGCGAAAAGAAAAGAAATGTCGTATACAGTTCGACAAGCTGTCCAGTGACTTGTAGGTACGTAGCATGGTTACAAATGTATGCGGGCGTTACGCAGACAAGTGAAGTTGTACGCCTCACCTATTAGTCTGTCCGGAGACCATATAACAGGTCCCTGCAATGCCAAAGCCCTAAATGAAGTAAGTCTGGGTTCCATCAGGTACTGAATTTCCCATGTGACTGCGGCTCATTTTCAGTTTAAATGGGTATACATTTGCTATTTTTATGTCAAAATTTATACATTCTTAGCGTTCGTCTGCTCGCCTTTGTGTGTACTACAAACACACGGGTGTCTTGAGAGGCACATAGAAGTCGGTATTCAAGTTAAAAACAAAATCTTATACATGTCAACATCTTCTTTATTGTATTCACACCGTTTGTGGGCTATTCTTTACCTCTTCGTCAAATGAATTCAAAGAGTTAGGGTGTGTTAAGCAGAGGTTGTGTGCATTATGGTGTCAGGCTCAACAGAGGTAGGTGTGTCACAGTGTTAGTTGAAACGGACGATGTGTGTCATAATGTCAAGCTAAACAGAGGCAGTGTGTGTTATAGTGCCATCCTTGGCATGAGTAGCGTGTGTTATAGTGTCATCCTTGGCATGAGTGGCGTGTGTTATAGTGTCATCCTTGGCATGAGTGGCGTATGTTATAGTGCCATCCTTGGCATGAGTGGGATGTGTTATAGTGCCATCCTTGGCATGAGTGGGGTGTGTTATAGTGCCATCCTTGGCATGAGTGGCGTGTGTTATAGTGCCATCCTTGGCATGAGTAGCGTGTGTTATAGTGCTATCCTTGGCATGAGTGGCGTGTGTTATAGTGTCATCCTTGGCATGAGTGGCGTGTGTTATAATGTCATCCTTGGCATGAGTGGGATGTGTTATAGTGTCATCCTTGGCATGAGTAGCGTGTGTTATAATGTCATCCTTGGCATGAGTGGGATGTGTTATATGCCATCCTTGGCATGAGTAGCGTGTGTTTTAATGTCATCCTTGGCATGAGTAGTGTGTGTTTTAATGTCATCCTTGGCATGAGTAGTGTGTGTTATAGTGCCATCCTTGGCATGAGTGGGATGTGTTATATTGCCATCCTTGGCATGAGTGGCGTGTGTTATATTGTCATCCTTGGCATGAGCGGGGTGTGATATAGTGTCATCCTTCGCATGAGTGGGATGTGTTATAGCGTCAGACTAAACACAGGTAAAATTACTATTATAGGTAGTGTCCTTTATAGTGTCTATCTGACAACGCAGAGCGAGTCTTTGTGGTATACAAGCCTACAAAGAGTGTGTAGTTAATACTAGGCGACAGAGAAAGGAGGTGCTTATGAATTGTTATTGATTTCCTATTATTCTGTTATTCGGCCATCAACTGCCATTATTCCAGCGTGTAGCAGAAAGTGTAATTATATCCGTGTTACAAACACAGCAAACAACCACCTCCTTGTGTACTGTCGGGTGTACTTCGACAGGAACTTCGCAATACGACTGCCGACATCGTCGGGAAGACCTGATTGTTTCACCACCGCGAGTCAAGGAAAGTTTCGTATCAACAAACAACTGTGTCATCCCAGGCTGTGACTGCAACACCCGGCTACGAGGACAGCATCAGCTCATCCTGGAGAACACCACGTATGTATGTATGTATGTATGTATGTATGTATGTATGTATGTATGTATGTATGTATGTATGTATGTATGTATGTATGTATGTATGTATGTATGTATGTATGTATGTATGTATGTATGTATGTATGTATGTATGTATGTATGTATATGTAATATGTATGTATGTATGCATGTATGTACGTGTGTGTGTGCGCGCGCGTGTGTGCGTGTGCGTGTGTAGTCTGCACACATACAAGCGCACAGGTATACAGTTCACTACGACATGACTCATCTAATTTTTACAGGGAGAGTTCTTATTGTAGTCAGTGTTGTGAAGCTAATAGTAATTGAATACACATAGTATTCATCTGATATTATTCACCTGATATGTTGATTCCATCTTGCTACTGTATCACCCGTTCATATCAGGGGCTTCAAGGCCCAGATTTTCGAGGCTCTCTTAGCGCTAAGATAGTCGTAGGATAATGTTAATGTATGGCACTTACGACTATCTGAGCGCTAAGAGAGCCTCGACAAACTAGCTCCAACAGTTTGTATTATTTCCGCTGTGTAAGTATTACAAGAAAACCTACGAGATCTTAGGCTTACGAGTGTTTTGTGAAACGGGGCCCTATTAAGGTCTTAATATAACCTAAAGTAAATTACGTTTTTGCGCATGACAAACCTGTAAAACCTGCAGCGCACTTCCGGTGTGACAGGAAGCAAGTCGGAACTAGACACGTGACCACCCATTTATCCAGCAAGGTCCGGCTGCTATAAAGCGTTGTCTCACATCACCACAAAGGGATACTGGAATCGAATTAAATATACTGGAAAAGAATAGTTATACTAGTGTTCAACATGTGCGACGACAGCTTCTGGTGAAGGTGTGTTATGGGTACTTGTGTTTACATTATAATACTCCGACTAACACATGACACCTATGTCGATACTTTGACATACTAAATCCACTAAACTAAATATAATCACATCCAGTTTCCAGACCCTATTGTGTTGAGATCCTGAGAAAGCCTGTCCATGACAGCTGCATCAATTATATAGAAGTAGATGCCACCCTACACTACCCAATCAGTCACGTGGTACGTTTAATGAGGCCCACGAGAGTGGCTAATTTTCTCACAAATAATATCCTAATGAATGATTCAGAATCAGGTGAAAGATTAACCGTTTGATGCATAGTTCTTGATATCGGGTCAGATGGGCCGTTTTCACATTATGAAGACAACATACATTCACTATATCACGGTAGTATTGCAAATACCCTGTAAGAGGTAGGGAAGGAAAGTGAGTAGGCCGGAGGGGCTAAGAAAGTATATAAATAGGCTGCTTGAGGTGAGAAGGGAATAAACAGGCTGTTTGGGGACCACCATTAATTAAAGTACTTTGGGGTAGGAAACTAACTGAGAATAGAGTGCTTGACGCGATAAACCAGGTGAAAATAGGCTGCTTCGGGTGAGCAACAAAGTGAGAATAGTCTGGTTGAGATGTGGAATGAATGAGAATAGGCTCTTTGACGTGAGAAATAACGTGAGAATAGGCTGCTTGGGGTGGAAAACAAAAATTAGATTAGGTTGCTTGAGGTGAGAAAAAAGTGAGAATAGACTGCTTGTCGTGAGAAGGGGATAAGAATAGGCAGCCATTCAGCTGTGTCGCTGAGTGTAGTGTTCAACGAATAAACAAAAACACATGCTCGTAATATAGTCAGAATGGTGCAGTCTGCTTGCAGCTTTCAAGGATGTGGAAGGATTTTGTCACCATTTAAAGACCTTTATTATATTTCAAAACTTAAGTGAACGTTAGAGACCTTCCCCTAAGTCGGGGGACGCAGGCATCGCATGCTTTCAGAACCTAACAAGGTCATTTCACTACGGTGACATTTAAATTAGAAACATTTTCTTAAATGTTTTTATGGCAAACTAACTCTTGAGCCACATACGGATTAGACGTCCTTTGTCATTCAAAATACAGAATGATGTGACCCTCTACCAACTCCCCGACACGTGCCCTGCTAACAACATGTGGCCTTCTCACAGCTCCCCGACCTGCTAACAACTCCCTGAACTGTGCCCTGCTAACAACTCCCTGAGTTGTGTCCCGCTAACAATTCCTTGAGTTGTGTCCTGCTCATACCTACCCGAACTGTGTCCTGCTAATAACTCCATGAGCTGTGTCCTGCTAAGAACTCTCCGACATGTGCTCTGCTCACAGCTCCCCGACATGTGCCCTGCTCACAACTCCTTGAGTTGTGTCCTGCTCACAACACCCCGAGCTGTGCCCTGCTAACAACTCCCTGAGTTGTGTCCTGCTCACAACTCCCCGACCTGTGCCCTGCTAACAACTCTCTGAGCTGTGCCCTGCTAACAACTCCCTGAGCTGTTTCCTGCTCACAACTTCCCGTCATATGTGCCCTGCTAACGACTCCCTGAGTTATGTCCTGCCCACAACACCCAGAGCTGTGCCCTGCTAACAACTCCCAGAGCTGTGCCCTGCTAATAACTCCCTAAGCTGTATCATGCTAACAACTCCCAGAGCTGTGCCCTGCTAATACCTCCCTAAGCTGTATCATGCTAACAACTCCCAGAGCTGTGTCATGATAACAACTCCCAGAGCTGTGCCCTGCTAATAACTCCCTAAGCTGTATCATGCTAACAACTCCCAGAGCTGTGTCCTGCTAATAACTCCCTAAGCTGTATCATGCTAACAACTCCCAGAGCTGTGTCCTGCTAATAACTCCCTAAGCTGTATCATGCTAACAACTCCCAGAGCTGTGCCCTGCTAATAACTCCCTAAGCTGTATCATGCTAACAACTCCCAGAGCTGTGTCATGATAACAACTCCCACAGCTGTGTCATGCTAACAACTCCCAGAGCTGTGTCATGATAACAACTCCCACAGCTGTGTCATGATAACAACTTCCCGCACTGTGTCCAGCTAGCGACTCCCCGAGTTGTGTCCTGCTAACGCTTCTCTGGGTTTTGTCCTGCTAGCGACTCACACAGTTTTGTAGTGCTAGTGACTCCCCGAGTTGTGTCCTGTGAGTGACATCCCGAGTTGTGTCCTGCTAACACTTCTCTGAGTTTTGTCCTGCTAGCGACTCACTCAGTTTTGTAGTGCTAGTGACTCCCCGAGTTGTGTCCTAACAACTTCCTGCTAGCGACTCCCCGAGTTGTGTCCTAACAACTTCCTGCTAGCGACTCCCCGAGTTGTGTCCTAACAACTTCCTGCTAGCGACTCCCCGAGTTGTGTCCTAACAACTTCCTGCTAGCGACTCCCCGAGTTGTGTCCTAACAACTTCCTGCTAGCGACTCCCCGAGTTGTGTCCTGTGAGTGACATCCCGAGTTGTGTACAGCTAACACCTCCCTGGGGTTTGTCCTGCCAGGGATTGTCTGAGTTGTATCCTGGTAGCGACTCCCCAAGTTGTGTTCTGCAAGCCACTTTCTGAATTGTGTCAAGCTAGCGACTCTCTGAGTTATGTCCTGCAAAGAACTCTCCGGGTTGTGCCCTGCCAGCAAACGTTGTACAAGTCCACCACGTCCTCTCCGTCACTGGGATATTGATCCGGTGCCTCTGTTAACTGTTGTTTGAGAAAGGCAATGATGGTATTGTGTCTTGTGATGTAATGTCTGTGACAGCCACAGTGATTAATGTCACATGAGTCGTCGTTCCATATTCCAGTATCTAGGCCATGGATCTGCCTCCCGCTTGATCTGATTTGCCTTTTCGGAACTTCAAGCATCCCCCTTTACCATAACGTACGGGTCATTAATTTCTGGTCTAAATGGAGGACCACAGCTGGACATCTGATGGAGATGTGGCTTTCGATGTGTGATTATGGGGTCAATGTGTGTCACTTCTTTGCATATGACCACTGACCATGGACTTTGTGGATGCTCACCAGATTAACGTGTTTAAAGGATGACTGTTATCAGAGGCCATTTATTTGGTTTCAGGTCTCCGCTGCTATCTACGATAAGGAGTCCAGTTTTCCTCAAGGTCTTGATAAGCGTTTAATATGTGAAACGGGATCATTGTCTCCCTGTTGTTCGGAAGTCATTAAGTGATATGCTGATATACATGATTAAATGTTTGATTGTTGTCAATAGAGATTGTATTTGAACAACTACAATAAAATGACCTCACCACATTGGGGCGCAATTGTAATGCATCTAGGCTGAGATGACGTAGTGGGTTGGCAGTTCTCATAGGTTCCTGTTGGAGTTGGGGCGGTAGGGTAGCCTAGTGGTTAAAGCGTTCGCTAGTCATGTCGTAGACCCGGTTTCGATTGCCCTCAATGGTACATTGTGTGATGCCCATTTCTTGCTGTAATATTGCTAAAAGCGGAATAGAATCCTACTCAATCACTCACTCCTTCGAGTTGGAATTCCGAATGCATGTCTTCCAGACAAGGTTCCATTACTTTACGATGGAAATGTGACCGTCACGTCACGTGTGTCTCAGGTGACATACTGCTTAAAAACGTTAATCAAGTTAAGTTAATCACAGCGTGGTCCTGAATTTGAAACTTGACATGATGAAGCTCGATGGTCATCGACAATTACTTTTTCCTAATTTCCATTACAGCTGCCGATGGGCACCATAGACCCATTCCACCTTTGAACGTCAATGAATCTGGCTGCAGATGTTGCTGTAGTTTTTATTTGTTGACGAAATGAGTCTAATCATTTCGACTTCATATAAAGATGCACTAGGTATACTTTCTTTTGTATATTGCCTACACATAGTGTGTGAGGCCAGGGTGAGTGAGGTACTCTACAGGTACCAGTTAGGTATTGAACTATAGGTTCAAGTTTGGTATTAAACTGTAGTTACAAGTTAGGTATTAAACTGTAGGTTCAATTTTGGTACTGAACTACAGGTACAAGTTTGCTATTGAAGTGTGAATACATGTTAGGTATTGAACTATACTGAGTGAGTTTAGTTTTACGCCGCTTGTAGCAATATTTCAGCAATATCAAGGCGGACACCAGAAATGGGCTTCACGCATTGTGCCCATGTGGGAATCGAACCCCGGGTCTTTGAATTTGGTATTGAAATATATGTACAAGTTAGGTATTGAAATAAATGGGAACTATAGGTACATGTTAGGACTTGAACTGCCATACACGTTACGGGCTGTGCATTTTCTCATCGGGACGGGCGGGAATTGGTAAAACAAGCTACTGTTACTCGGACCCATGAACAAATGCACACTTCACACAAAAATGTAAGAATGTACACTTTATTCAACAATAATAGAAACATACCCAGGTCACACAAAATCAAGAGAAACATGTTTGATTCACTCACGAACAAGAAGAACATGTTTAGTTAATTCAACAAGAAGAAGGACATATTTAGTTCATTCAACACGAGAAACTTGTTTGGTTCATTTAACAACAAGAAGATCATGTTTAGTTCACTCATCAACGAGAAGATCAGGTTCAGTTGAGTCAACAAGAGGAGGAACATGCTCACTTCAATCAGCTTCACTGAATAAGAAGCCTGTCTCACTAGTTCATCAGTTCATTGATGCAGTGTAACCTGATTTCGTGACCATTTCGCATCTCAGATAAAACACCACGATGTTCGATTTGATAAAATAGTTTACATCGAATTTAGTTCATTTAAACGTACACCCCTTTTAACACGCGAACGAACATGAACTACTTCTTGTTGACATTACATTTTAGTAGGCACAGGAAATCAATAATCTCTCACAATGAAGATCTCCGATGTACTGGGAAAGAAACGTGAGAAAGTCAAATGATTTTAACGGTGTTGGACGTACACCGGTGAGTGGCAGGCGCTTCAACGTTGGCGCATGAATATTGCATAGGTGTAAACGTAAAATACACCATGAATACAGGCGGAACGCAAGGCCCTCTTACAACATTTAACCTTCGCTGCTTTGCACTTCATCCAATAGCATCTGTTGCAGGACAACTGCGCTATAGAATGCACCTTACTTCCAAAATGCTTTGACAATAAAATCAATAGTCACAACAGCGAGGGTCACTGCATCTCTGAGATGGGACGCTCGACCTCATTTCCTTCATAACCAATGTGGCTAGAACGGGGTGAGTCATTCGGGGACGGCGTTCGTAATGGATTCTCCCTTTTCAGCTCGTGCATTTCGCGCCACCATGTTATCTTTACCAAGCATGGTGACAAAACTCTGTTATTTCTTGTTGTTTCTGTAAGCTATACCGTATTGAGGGATCAAGTTACCATTAAGCCAAGCCGTTGCTGGATAGTACCAGGTTGGTCAGGCTTTGCAACGAATCCATCGACTGTCACAAGATTATGGCCGGGGTTCTGGCAGCGTTGTGAACGGTAATCGGCGTGTGCATGTCTGAAAGGGATGCAGCCGTGGATGTTTAGGGCCATATTGGAACCACGTGCTGGTGCCAGCATCATGTGAAGATGGAATATATTGAAGTCCTGTTTGTGTTGTGACCTAACGTGGCAATATTCTACGGATTCCTTGTACCATCATGAATCAAGGTTTTGCAGAAGATGGACTTCTCTGAGGCTAGTTTATTTTGTTTTAACTGCACACAGACTTCCTCCCTTAATTATATGGAGAAATACAGCCAGGTGTGTGATTGACATTTCCCAGTGTTGAGGGAAGAGAGACGAGGTAAGTAAGACCCGAGCCTGCTAACATATAGTACCTGGAAATACGCACGTAAACTAGAATTGTAAGCAACCCTTACGTCGCTTAATATCAGAGCTGAAGAAGAGATGAATCCAGGCTGCAAGAGCTGAAATGGGGTATCGGAATGGAATAGTGACATATTTTATTACATATGTGCACTTTTGTCTGTAAATATATAAGGTCAAGGACAAAGAACACCCCATCGATAACTGACAATTAGTGATGACACCAGGTATTCGAGAGATTAGAAGGCGCACATCAGCTATCAGTTCAGTATGCTGAATGTATCGGCGTTGTTGATACTTGATACCGTATTTTTCATGTGTCACTGAGATAATTACGGGCCACTTATTGGTACAGCATGTCTCCACCAGTGCACACACAGAGGCACACGGAACAAGATGTTTTCGTTAATGTACACAATTTCCAAAATGTGTTGCCTGATGAGGTCAATCAATATCTGTCATCATAGGTTGTCTGCTGGAGACCGCATCACCTATTCGCTCTGAACCGGTCTGGTAAGCGAGTAGTTGTACAAAGTGCAAGGAGCCGGATCTGGTTACTATTGTGAGAAATGATTGGTGCTGCGCGCGAATATCAGACGGCGGGAGAAGTGTAACCCAAATTTAACATATGTTACATCTAACCACTTTATCAAAGGCATTTTGCATTCATTGCTTTTGGTCACGGAAGTTTTGCAATTGTACGCAATCTTCGGAATTCCATTTCAGCGGAAACCCCGGTGACTGAGTGGGTTAGATCGGTAACAACATCGCTGACTAGATCACTAAGTTGATTAAGTGCCTTGACCTCCTAATGTTCATCTACCCAAGCTGTTTGACAACAGTATTTTACTGAGAAAGGGTAACCTGATATATACCATGTGCTTCAACAGAGGTTCCTCATGGTAGACCGTGCTCTGCATTAATCCCCGTCATACAAGTGAATAGCTGCAGGAACTGGCTCTAAGAATCAAAACGGCAACTGTCAGCAAATGTGTGGCTAACGTTTGTAACTCAGATACTATTTAGCTTTTACATCCTTCGGGCTAACGTAGGTATCTAGATTTTTCACACTACGCATTTCCAGAAGCTTAATTTGGACACCGCCTTTGAACGTTGCCTCTCATACCTCTCCATATCCTTGACTTTGGGTATAGAATTAGCATTGTGACGTGTGTACAAGACTGTGGTATAAGTAGCATTATGACGTGTGTACAAGACGAGGTAGACAGTAGAGGTGTGACGTGTGTACAAGACAGAGGTAGACAGTAGGACTGTGACGTGTGAACAAGACAGAGGTATACAGTATCAGTGTGACGTGTGTACAGAGGTATACAGTATCAGTGTGACGTGTGTACAGGACAGGGGTATACAGTAGCAGCGTGATGTGTGTACAAGACAGAGGTATACAGCAACATTGTGACGTGTGTACAAGACAGAGGTACACAGTAGCGGTGTGAGGTGTGTAGAAGAGATATCTGCAGAGATATACCTTTAGGTGTTGACAGTACACGCAAATGCTTCTGGTCGCTTTCATATTGAATCTCACTAAAACAGTAAAGGAAAGGTCATTGCATGGCTCCATAATCCCCAGTGTTGTCAGGAGATCAGTCTTGGTGTTTGTAAAGGTCACAGTCTGTGCTTCGAAGTAAGAAATCTTTGACTGACAGTATCGGAGGTGACTGTAAGACGCCTTTGCGAAAACAACCGACGAGAAAAACGTTACTTTCTGCATGAAATTGCAACGTCGAGAAGCTTGGCGACTTTCTGACATTTCAGTTTGAATCCAATAATAATGCTGTCACGTAATGACGGAAACACTCCTGACCAGCTTCAGTTTTGACATTAACCAGGATATTTTAATATTTTACACTGTATAGATAGTGATTGTTTCCCCCGATAATGCAGAACACGTGCTAATTAGTGTGATTGGAGAGGGAGCGGTTGATGGAGTCTGGAGATTAATATCCATATTGTCTCGACCCTCTCAAATGCCGACAAGGCAATAACACTTGGTGTTCAATACAGATATGGCGAACAGGAAACCAGACTCCGGGGATGTTGCAGTCGGGAGTGGCGTTAGACTCGGTGAGGGCTTTACAGTCGGATATATCATGACACTCTCCATGCCGGGGAATGATAAAAGATATATAACACTTACATACTCCAGTCTGCCATCTGGTCGCTTTGTCTGGAGCACTTCATTATCTACTTCGGCATCCATGATTTCATTCCGCGCTGTTAGGCAGTGGAACATTAAAAGTCAATAATGTAATTTCCTCTGGGTCATACTGCAGTCAGGCTGTTGGCTATTTAAGTCACTCAAACCTGGAATCGATTCTTTAATTTGCCAAAAAGTTCGAAACTTCAAAGTGCGTGTTTCATATCACTCGACTACAAGCCTCATATCGTTTGATTTGACTCACTCGAGGGATGTGAAACAATCTGTGCTCCTAGGTCTGCCTCTCCTTCTTGGGTCGTAGGGCAGCAATAGTTCCCCAGTGTGGGCTGTGCCAGATTGCACATGATCGGTTTTATATTTAGATTTACTTTTATGCATAAAGTTTCACAAAGATAAAATTGTCCCACAGATTTTCGAATGATCAAACCTCCTCTTAAACCGACCGGTATTCTAGTAGCTCTAGCCTTTAGTGTTAACAGCTTTTGATATATACGATCCATTAACGTTATGTGAAAAATATATTCATTGGGAGAACCAAACCCAAGGATGCAAAGGGGCTTCGGTGAGCGTAAGACCGTGAATAAGATAGTGCTTTTGCATTAACATTATCATGGCTCGGTGTCTATCAGACAGACAAGAGATATAGTCTCTGAACAGCATTTGGGGGTGTTAGAAAAATGGGGAACCTTATGAATGTCCACTTCTTTAATTTGAGGCACACTTCCTTTCGGAATATATTGAATTTTTACTTCTTCATCAGAAATATACTCCTAAACGAAGATTTCTCCGAAATATAGTCTTGCTCTAGGGCTGTACTGAATGCTGAGCGTATGGTTGTAAGCTAATTCTATCCTAACAAGAGGCAAGTCTCGATAAGTGGACGGTTCAGGACCCATTCTGACCGCAGTCTGTTATATATTATTGTTTTTGGACATTATCATTTAAACTATTAATTTTTACATTAGAGACTTGCGCAAATCCAGTCGAAATGTTGTGTTCCTCACAGTAGATATATATAAAGTCTGACCTTTTCGAGAAGACATGCGAGCATGATGTTTCAAAGTTACATCATTCAAGATCTCTATAAAACTTTCAATGGGTGTTATGGCAGCCATTTGATGACATTCCCAAGTGACCCATCAGGCACAGGAGTAAAATGATATCAGATGCCATTCTCTATTTTGTTTTAGACAATTTTGACTTTTTACCCAATGAACATATGAACTGCTTTTGTGTTTGTGACAGGTGCCCGCGGTGAGGCAGGTTAAGCCATCCCTTTCGTAAACACCTGGAACCATAGATATTTATGGGCTTCTGTCCATTCTAGGATAGTATGGTGCCATCACTGTGGTAATGACATTGTTGTGTTGTGTTAACGTGAGATGCTGCAATGGAAACTGAATTAGGTTAAATTAACAGTGTTATCGAGAGTGCCAAAGTGTCATTAAACGGCGTGATGCTATGTTATTAAACAAGATTGTTCTTTGACAGTAAATGTGGTGATAGTAGATGAACTTCTGGAGTTATTAATTTAGGAGATGCCATGTTATTATCTTACAGGACGCTGTATTGTGTTCGGAACTGAAGTCGTGCTGTTGTTTCACCGGAGGTATTATTTAGTGTTATCAAATGAGATTAGTTTCACGTCGCACTCAGCAATATTCCAGCAATATTCCAGCAATATTATTGTTTGTAAATAATTGATTCTGGACCGTACAATTCAGTGATTAACAACATGAACATCGATCTATGAACTAAAAACTACACTTAGCTATATGCAGCACCGGTACAAGGACATGTCTGTTCCTGCATGAAAGAAGAGTTAAACTGTACAAGATCAGTAACCCAAGTAAGCATGTATTTTAATCATCAAACAAAAGTAAGTCGTTTTTTATTGACACATATCGCGCGCGATTCGGCAATATTCAAAGTTAATCATCGCAGCTTTGTATCAATTCACTGTATCGGCGGTCCATGGATCGATGATTCATCGCTATAACTATATTTAACATTATAATAGTCAGCACGCGACCGAGTCACCCTGCCTCACCACCGCCAGCTATAACAAGAAACAATGCTGGAACCTATTCGTAATGGGTTCCCATGATCAGTGTCGGTGTGGGATCTCTCCAACAGGATCAAGGACGGTTGCATAACCTAGCTACAAAGCTTTGGGTCGTAAACTCGATATTATAACTAAGATTATTGCTGAACAAGGCCAAACTGCACAAAGCGATTTTAGCACCACGTAAATGGAAAGTGACATACTCTAATGTAACACTGTCTGAGCGCTAAGATAGCTTTGAGAAAGTGGGCCCTGGCTATTAAACGAATAGACAAACTAAACACATAGTCTCACTGTATATTTGTATTTGGTCACCTCGGAATGTGACCTACAGACTCGCTGATATCAGCTGAAGGTCAAGGACACATCAAAGCGGTTGTAGATTCAGGTATGTGCTGTCACCAAGGATCAACAACGAATGCTTTACGATTGTCACAAAATGTCACCGTCTCAGGTCACGGCATTTGTCTCTTCACGGGTCGCGCCTAGGAACTGCCACTTGGCGTCAGTTGTGTTCATTAGTTTAAAGCTGAATTTAATGACTTTATGTGATTGTGACAAAGCATATAAAACCCACTAATGAAGCAAGTCTTTTCTTCAAACACTTTCTTCATACCCAGAGAGGAATCCTGATTGTAGAGAATTTGACAGATTCCACTCTAATTTGAATCTAGCTAGAGCTCCATTTCAGTGTTAGTTGTTTTCAATAAACGTAGATAGATGGTAGACTAATGCTTAGTCTCTGAATAGTGGTTCAGGGACTGAGAGAAAGGCTACACTGCAGGAAGGGATAGACTGTAGGGAAAATAGTGTGGTTCAGGGACTGAGAGACAGGACAGGCTACACTGCAGGGAGGGTTAGACTGTAGGGAAAATAGTGTGGTTCAGGGACTGAGAGACAGGACAGGCTACACTGCAGGGAGGGATAGACTGTCGGGAAAATAGTGTGGTTCAGGGACTGAGAGACAGGCTACACTGCAGGGAGGGGTAGACTGTAGGGAAAATAGTGTGGTTCAGGGACTGAGAGACAGGCTACACTGCAGGGAGGGATAGACTGTCGGGAAAATAGTGTGGTTCAGGGACTGAGAGACAGGCTACACTGCAGGGAGGGATAGACTGTAGGGAAAATAGTGTGGTTCAGGGACTGAGAGACAGGCTACACTGCAGGGAGGGATAGACTGTAGGGAAAATAGTGTGGTTCAGGGACTGAGAGACAGGACAGGCTACACTGCAGGGAGGGATAGACCGTAGGGAAAATAGTGTGGTTCAGGGACTGAGAGACAGGCTACACTGCAGGGAGGGATAGACTGTAGGGAAAATAGTGTGGTTCAGCTGAGACAGGCTAAGGAAATGGCTGTATTGCAATTTCACAGACTAGGAACTTAATTAGACTTGCACAAAGTAATTATTAGTTAAATTCATTATTTCTAGGTTATACAAATAAATAGGAACAGGCTGTCCCAGACAATTCCTAGAATGTACGGTCAGCGTATCTAGACTTGCGCATCATCAGGATAGAATTACGACACTGTCCTTGACATCCTCAGTACGGCCTTGGAGCAAGGCTAAACTTTCTACAAAGCCAGCCGTGAAGTTGTCAGTGCCTGTGGACATGAGGCCATACAGCTGTGGTCCTGGAACACGCTTCTTCTTGCCATGAAACTGACAAGACCATGAGTCAGTCGACGGAAGATCATCCAAGTAATTTATTGTTTGTATAACGAGGATAGGCCATACAGTCAATGTCCAAGAGCGTGTTCAACATAACCAGAGAAGTCGGATCCGGTTGTTGATACGGAAGTTTAGATCCGGTTGTTGAAATGACCACGCGACCAACTCACACCGAGGTCCTCGACCGTAGTTCAGCTACTACCATAAATCTATATCTAGGTTTGAGAGAGAAGACGATCGCGTTGTGAAATGTGAAATGTGGGTGTATTTGGTGTGTCATCGTGCCCTAACGGCCTGCCGTCTTCGGTTTCTAAACTGTAGTTTGTTTGTTTGGTTTTTTTTCAGTCAGCAATATTCCATCTATATGGCAGCGCACTGTAAATATCCGAGTCTGGACCAGACAATCCAATGACTGGTATAATAAGTATCGATCAATACATTTGGGATACGATGACTTGCATCAACCGAGTGAGCGAGCAAATCATTTACCCCCATGTAAATCCGATAAGTTGTAAAGCTTTTTAGACAGTATTCAGGGTTTGACAGCCTTTTTATAACAACCATCGTGTGAAAGCCTGGGTTTTTTTCTATAATGGTAGCTATGCCCCTGGCTGAAGATGAAATCCAACATTTAGCTTATATATCAGAGACTATATTATATATGCTACCTGGTGTGTGATCTACTGTATGATCTCTAAGAGTGAGTGGGTTTAGTTTTACACCGCAATCAGCAATATCCCATCTATATCGCGGAGGTCTGTAAATAATCGACCAGACAATCCAGTGATCAACAGCATGAGCATCGATTTGCGCAATGGTGACATGTGTTAACCATGTCAGCGAGCCTGACCACCTGATCCCGTCAGTCGCCTCTTAAGACAAGCATAGTCGTCTTTTGTGGCAAACATATTACTGAAGGCCTACTACACCCCAGTCCTTCACGATGTCGTGTCATCTCTGACTTCATGGGTAATGTAAACAGGTACCAAATCGGAGTAAGACAGCACCCTTCAAATGAAAATAGTGTGCCATGGAACGAAAATAGGGTGGACAACAACAGACGGAACCCAGTCATACATTACATCGGGCGGTTGGCTACAACAACCTCTGTAGCACATTCCTACAATAATTCCTAATTGTGAAAATAATTGTGTAAAAAGAATGAGAACACGCCCTCAATTATCGTAATTAGGGAAAGACTCTTGTACTAAGTTCTTCTAGTAAATAAGTTCCTTTTCCTCGAGTAACTGTTTTATTCTGACCTAAATAACATGAGGCCTAAATCTTTCCTGGAACGAGATTTTGCAGATGCTGCCAATTCCGGATCTATCGATCGAGCTTTAGAAACACTGCCCTATGATTAAGTCAAGTAGAATATCATCACCTGACCAATAATTAATCGCTGTTACAAATGAAATATTTCCCACAAGTCAGAGCCGCCCGTATAGGACCATCAAACGTGGGAACTTCGAAACTGTCTCGACATCTCAAAGACCGAGTGTGGGGCTTAATTGGATCATTCATCACGTGTCAACAGCGTAATTAGATCTGCATTCCTCCAAACACCGCCATGGCTTTTCTGACCAACAACAAAGAAGTGCAGTCGAGCTTGCCATATCTCCGCATACCCGGAAGTGGACGATCTGCAGGGGGCGTGGTTGGCCTTGAACTTAACCATTGTGGCACGTCATGTACGGATCTTCTGTGAGAAATGACAGCAATTTACCGGAATATTTCGGTGAAACGAAGAATTCTTAGGAGATTTGTACCACCACGGACGTAAATGCTCATGATACCACTAGGAACACAGGAAAATACAAACAAATAATTATGCGGTCAATGTATTATTATTAGTATTATTGTTGTATTATTGACTGTATATATGGATATATGGACTGGATATCATGAATTGTGCAGTTTCGTTTTAGCTAATATTTTAGTCTTCAACTACAGCTGTTTATTGTATTAAATTGTGTTTAAATAGAATCTCCCATTATTGCAAACTAGACAGGGAAGTTCTTCATTTTAAATTCATGCTCTTAAAACTGAAGAAATCTAGACTTGACGACTATTTAATAGTTTCAGAGTTAGTACATGCCGTTTCCGGTATTGAGTTATTGACAGTTTCATGGCGCCGTCCCAGTTTCACACAATAATGCCTGCATGACCTTTTCTTGTATAACAGAATTTCACGTCTTCCACATGTTTCTCACATGTCGTGTTATCCTCTTGACTTCCACTTAGCCCCCCGTAACAACATGGCGTCCGTGTATGTCACGTCACCACGGAGACCGAACATCTGTTTACTGGTCCAGATCTTGAGGAAGAGGAAGAGTTCATATCTTCGCCTTACACATTGCACTTTCAGTCCACGAATAGACTTGCACAAGTCTCTGAGGTGATCATTTAATAAGTTTAAATGCGAAGTTCTGAAAATACCAATAAAAGGTAGCACATTGTCCTTCTACCAGACCGGCGTCCGAAGACAGGACTACTATATATCCACAGGCTAAGCATTCATAACAACTTTGGATCAATGCACTGCGTTTATATGGCATTGCTGAGTTTCAGGGATATCGATGTATTGTGTCGAGGTTGTTTGTATTATATATTTTTTAATTTTGTTTATGTTGTCTGGTTTGGTTAAAGCTGTACTCAGCAATATTCACGCCATACATCATCTGCAAATAACTGAGTCTGCACCAGACAGTTTACTGACTGACATTAGGAGAACAGATCAACCTAACTTGCATAACATGACAAGTGTCCACCAAGTCAGTAAGCGTGACCACTCGATCGCGTTACTGGCCTGTTTACAACACATGACTGTTCGGTGCCAACTGCAGTCGTTATATCATTAATAACATCGTAATTGATACCATTGCGTTCGATGTCTCGTTAGAGATTTATACAAAATGCTCTGATTTACATGTTTTGAACAATTCCTGAATATGATCAAGGCATACATGGGGCGGTGGGTTAGCTCGATGTCTCGTTAGAGATTTATCCAAAATGCTCTGATTTACATGTTTTGAACAATACCTGAATATGATCAAAACATACATGGGGCGGTGGGTTAGTGAAGTGGTTAAGGTGTTCGGAAATCACGCCTATACACTAATACACTATGCAAGACTCACTTTAGTTTGACCTTGGCTGTGTCTGTATGGTTAAGATCTGATGAGACGTAGATGGTTTGCCGTCGATGAGGTTGTTGTTCTTCTGTTCAACCGCGGACCGACATCTTGCATGCTAAAACGTAATTGCCGCAATTATAAACATCTGTCAAAATAAACAGTGAACCCTTTTAACTGTGAGTGTTATGAGCGTGTAACCTCTCCCCGTAACCAGCCATCTTCCTGGGACCTTATGTCACCGGGAAGGGTGTTTATTGGGACACGTGGTAAGTTTTAGCCCAGCTGTGAAAGTTTTTATGTTGAAAACATGGTTGAGATGTAGTCCTGAATTACAAGGGGAAAATGAAGTGAGGTAACCACATAAAAGCTAGCTCACAGAAGTGTGTATTCAGGTGTAACAACTTACTGTCAACTGGCTCCGTCTATAATCGGGTCATGACGTCACGCGCTTAAGGGAGATGACTGGTTACGTTGTCGAAATGCGCATGCGATTTTATTGTTTATAGATCATACACACGCTCTGACCAGATTAACCTGATATTTCGTGTGGCGTTAACCTCTTTATTGTTCGATTTCGAATAATGAGGTTTTGTATTCATTGTGCAGCTGGAGAGTCTCCGGGCAATGATCACTTAAAGAAACAAACAGGTTTAGGAGTTATTTAGTTTAATTCTATTGTGGACATTGAAAAAGTGGCATAATATCTCTATAATCCCTAATCTTTATACAAAGTGTAAACACTTCTCCCAATCACCTGCTTGTTTGTTCAGAGAATTGTTTTATGGTCTCCGATCCCGGGTATTGAAGTTGATTCTGTGTGTGGGGTTATACAGTACAAGAGGATATATATATATGCGGGGGGATATAGCCGTCGCCTCGTCCGTCCGACCGTCCCTCTGTTCGTAATCATTATGTTGCGGGAGCATAACTCAAAACGTGTTTATTATTATTCAAACAAAATTGGTAGATACAACTAACAGAGCTTAAGGTAGTGCCTTTTTCTATTTATATATTTTGTCATTTTTGTTTTGGTTTCCATGGACACGTTTTTGGCTTAATTAGTCTGAAAGGGATGATGGGCTTGTTTCAGGACTCAAAACTGAAGGGTGAATTTCATTTCCAGAGCACAACTTGAAAACCTCTTAATACTAGGGAGATATATGAGGCAGGTCCCAAAGTGGTGCCTTTCGCTATTTGGTGTTATAATTGTCCTGGCCTCCATGGAAAAACTGCGGACTTAGTCTCAAAAAGAGAGTGGTGTGCTTCGTTTCCGGAGCACAACTTGAAAACCATTCAAAATCTTTCATCTGAACTTGGCAGATTTATGAGGCAGATCTTGAAGTGGGGCTCCTCTGACGAAGCAACCTCAACAAAGGTTAACATAAACTCCCATTGTTTAACATTGCACTAAGGTTACTTTAATGACTTACGATCACCTTAGCGCCTTGTGAAAGGAGGCCCAGGTTCGATTCCCCACATGGTATAATGTGTGAAACTATTTCTGCTGTTCCATGCCATGATATTGTTGAACTATTGCGACGTAAAACCATACTGATTTACGCTCCCACTTTTTCACACATATTAGGGTATAATTTAGCAAAATAGCTCAGAAAGATTTCGAGTAGATGTCGGTCCAACTCCAGACTGTACGTGTTCCATTTGATCACAGAGGTTCGATAGCTGTTGACTATCATCAGGGTTAGAATTGATCTTCAACATGCAATGTTTGTCGGAGGGGTAAGAGGATACGGTTGTCCATGCTTGTTTCATATTTGTCACTATATCCTAATTGCGTTGATTGAAGATTATAATGCTAATCGCTCAATTGTCTGGTCCCTACTTGATTATCTTCAGGTCGCCATTATGTAGCTGGAATATAGCTTAGAGAAACAAGCAAACAAACAAACAATACTTCCAGAGACAAAATAAGACCGAAAACGAAACACGGACATAACATGAAGATGCGGTACACAGACAAGTTTGATGTTGAAACCCTGACTGTGCATGTTATTTATGAGGAAGTTTTTATGCATACAAGATGTGTGATTACCTCATATCATCATCACAATCCTCACCACCACCACCACCATCATCATCATATCCTCATCCTCATTCCCACCACCACCATCATATCATCACCCTCATCCCCCCCACCATCATCATATCCTCATCCTCATTCACACCACCACCATCATATCATCACCCTCATCCCCCCCACCATCATCATATCCTCATCCTCATCCCCCCCCACCACCACCATATCATCACCCTCATCCCACCACCACCATCATCATATCCTCATCCCACCACCACCATCATCATATCCTCATCCCACCACCACCATCATCATATCCTCATCCTCATTCACACTACCATCATCATATCCTCATCCTCACCACCACCATCATCATATCCTCATCCCACCACCACCACCATCATATGCTCATCCCACCACCACCATCATCATATCCTCATCCCACCACCACCACCATCATATCCTCATCCCACCACCACCATCATCATATCATCATCTCACCACCACCATCATCATATCCTCATCCCACCACCACCATCATCATATGCTCATCATCTCACCACCACCATCATATCCTCATCCCACCACCACCATCATCATATCATCATCTCACCACCACCATCATCATATCCTCATCCCACCACCACCATCCTCATATGCTCATCCCACCACCACCATCATCATATCCTCATCCTCACCACCACCATCATCATCCTCATCCCACCACCACCATCATCATATCCTCATCCCACCACCACCATCATCATATCATCATCTCACCACCACCATCATCATATCCTCATCCCACCACCACCATCATCATATGCTCATCTCACCACCACCACCATCATATCCTCATCCCACCACCACCATCATCATATCATCATCTCACCACCACCATCATCATATCCTCATCCCACCACCACCATCATCATATGCTCATCCCACCACCACCATCATCATATCCTCATCCTCACCACCACCATCATCATCCTCATCCCACCACCACCATCATCATATCCTCATCCCACCACCACCATCATCATATCCTCATCCCACCACCACCATCATCATATCCTCATCCCACCACCATCATCATCATATCATCATCCTCACCCCCCCCCCCCATCATCATATCATCATCCTCATCCCCACCCCCCACCCCATCATCATCATCACTACACTATCGTCGTCATCACCATCGCCACTACCACCACACCATCGTCGTCGTCATCATCATCATCATCACCACCACCATCATTATCATCATCATCATCATCATCATCATCATCATGATGTATATTCCTGCTCTTGGTGATTGTATGAATATTTCATATTTGGTCAGTAGTAAGACAAACAACGCAATTAAAGGGACGACGGAGTGCCATTGCACGAATGTGTAAAAGATAGTTATACAACATAAATCGCTTAAATGATAATTAGAATTGCTAGGACCATGCCGAAAGGAATACTTTCTGATTTTAGCGTGCGATAACTCTAACTCGTGCAGTGACAGACAAGGTTTTCACATGGCAGTTGTCTCTGTAATGTGTCATACAATACTGAAACAAACGCATCTAATCAGTCCTTTCAAGTCTGCAATGTGTGGCAAGTGTGGATTACCACAGTTTGTGAAAATAAAGAAAGTCTATGGCTTCTTTATGTTGTATTTTATTAACATTATTAGGACACCGTAGGTTTCTGTAAAATATGTTCAATTCAGTTACTAGGTGCAAGTTTATTTCCACTGCCCACTGATCTGATGAATCTGGATCGACTGACAGAGCGTGATAAGTGATAAACTCAGTGTAAATAAATTCAAGTTAACTTCACTGCTGGACAAAGGAAAGTATACATCAATGTTTGATGGTGGAACATATTCTGAGGGGAAAAATAATAGATCACATGAAAGGACAAGTGATCTGTATTTTATTCCAGGTTTCTTCATAAGCTTTGTATTGCATGACTTGTAAAAAAAACTTGAAAAAAAAACCCAAACAAAACGGGAACCCTTGTGCTTTCGTGTGATTCCTTATACAGTGGTAGTGTATTTGATGGGGATTTGATCATTTGTCTTGTTTTAAAGACCTTAAGTTACCTTCGGTGACAGGTTTCAGTCTAGTAACGTCTTCATAACGTAAAATCGATTCAAGTTAACTTCAGTGGTCAAATCACCATTGGCCAGTTCGAACGTTGAAGAGTAAACTTCAGTTGCAGTAGAACAAGTCTAATTTTGTGTCAATACAGTGTAAGAGTGCAGATGACACAAAAGTATCAGCATTTTCAATTTTTAAGGTGATGATATAGGCATAATGGGGTTCATTGTTAAAACAACATCAATACGCATCGCGCTGCTGAATGGCGTCAACGTCAGTTTACTATATGAGGAGGCACAGATTCAAAGCTTCTACATTCTTTAAACTTATTTAGTATAATAATCATTTCTCTTAAAAAGTGCGTTCAGTACATTCAGTTTCGTTGTCACAGAGCGTACATGTATGTGTATGAATAAGCTGTGTACATGAAAATACAGCAGTGACACGGCAACGGTAACCCGACCTATATGGCCTGGCATAAAACATCGGCGAAATAGTGCATGTGGAATGAAATAGATCAATGGCGGCTCATTCATTTGTGTGTGACTGACACAGCATCTCGCTTGATAAAGTCTCCAGATATTATGCTTGAACTACTGAACAGGGGAGCATCCAAGGTCCACAAAGAATTTTAATTGAAAGATGTGTCTGCCTTTCACAACGTAACCTATTCATCATTGGCGAATAACGTTGCCCGCAGCACACAGGCAGTTCATTTGGGCAGACAGTCACGACCAGCCGCTTTATTGGGAAGACACACATCTATTAAGGATACAAACCGACACAAAGGCAGGTGAAAATTATACATTCTTGTGAAATATCTGAACCCAGTTTAGGTCACGAATGTACTCCCGTCCGAAAATATTGACCGCCAAAGCCATGCGACCGTCATTATTCCCAGTATCACCCCATGCGTTATAACTCAGCGGAACACTGGGCAGCACTATTGTCCGGCGTCCTAATTCAGCTAATCATCTCATATTGCGTGTAAGGACCACTGTGTAATACTGTTCCCTTCTCCCGTCTTGTATTGAACGCCCGCGGAGCTTTGTAAACAGGTTTGAATACCGAGGGAATGTAGGCGTAGTGAGCATGACACAACATACGGCGACCAGCCAATCGCTGAACCGCTACTTCAGGGGATTGAAATTATCGTCTGCTCATCTGGTATCGTCTGCAGTGTTGGGGAGATGCTCGGTCGAGTAATACACATATGTAGGTGAGTTTTGCTGTTTGATTTGAGTGGAGGTGATTTCTGTGGTGTAGCTAGATCACACATATCTCATCTGTGATACCAGAGACGTTTACAGACCTACTGCTTGGAGATGTCGTGTCGACCACGTGGTAGATAGTTCCAGGAATGGTCAGTCGTTGTCTCCGAGGTGCTCTACATCCGTCACAGCCGATATCAACAACATAATGACTACGACTGTTTATAGTCCGTACAGCATACCTGACGGTATATATTCTGTACAGCATACCTGATGGTATATATTCTGTACAGCATCTGTAATAGTATATATTCGGCATAGTGTTTCTGACAGTATAATATATATTTTCTGTTTTCTGTGACAGTATATATTTTCTGTGATATCTGTGACAGAAGTTGTAATGTGTACATTATATGTCATGATCATTGTTTGTTTTCTGAGTGAAATGCGTGTCAGTATATATTATCTGTGATATTTGTGATAGTAACATGCATAGATTCTCCTTGGCATCTGATATTATATATATTCTACAAATGTCTTCTATTTACTCGCGATGTATAACGTGTGGGCGTGTCAGCCAAATCTCTCATGTTTACCCTCACGATGTATTTGACATTGATTTGAAAGCTGTTACACCACACGTAGCCTGAAAACACCACGGCCATACACTTAGCGTATGTGTGGCAATCTAGCTTTAAGTGGTATTGCTCTTGATGTACAACACAACAGGTAAAAGATCTAAATCATGATGATGATGATGATGGTGATGATGATGATGATGACTATTAATGTTAAGCTTCTATTTGATCATACAATGTGTACATTATCTACGTCTGTACACAGGACCACGCATGTTTGATCTTACAAACATGTTAGACGAGTTCAGTAACGCCGGAATGTGACTGTGTGCTGCTAACTCGGCATTAACCCCTTCCCATGTATAGACGTCGTCATGCCGCAACAGCAGTGTAGTGTAGACCGTGATTACCCTATCCTCAAGTCAGTCCCTCAACCACATTATTTTCCCCTACTGCCTAGTCCTCCCAGCAATGCTAATCTCCCAATTCACTTTGGCTCCTTTTCAGTTTAAATGGGTTTATTTTTTACAATCTAAATTACACATAATCATGGACTAAGCTCAGTCCACCTATCCCCATACTCTGTGAGAACAAGGACAGATTCAGTGCTGTGAGACACTCAGGAGGTTATGTCATATGAACTGACTCGTGTATTGTTACAATACGATGGAGAGCTCTATCTAGTCTGGATTTGTGCGTGAATGTGGTATAAGGAATACTGCCACCAGTCTGATCATTTAGCGTATAAATAAATATGTGTTGCACAGACTCTGTTCAACAGAGCGTTAAAGCGAAATCCAGATATAATGAGGTTAAATTTCTATGCATGTATGTAACCCGTTGCATTTTCCTTCCAGGAGTCTCTAGTACAAGTGTTGTTTCCAAGTAAAACCTGTCAGTGAAGTGCTTTAAGCGCATGAGCCGGCAGTTGTGGAGGATACTGTTAACCTAACGACTGCTAACATATGGAAAACGCGTGGATTGTCAGTTGACGTGTGACGGGGAACGTAAAATCACACCGAATGTAGAAGTTTCTTCCGTCTCCTCCTTGCAAACAGGAAGGCTTCACGTTGATCATTGCTGATAGGGAGGTTGTGTGACAAACACTGGATTAACGTGCGCAACGGAGACTAGGTGATACTTACCTAACACTGGGTAAGTATTGATTTTTCGTTCTGTTGTGCATAATACTGTGTCAACACGTTGGAAAATGGGACATTCAGCTTTTGGCTATTATGTAAATAGTTATAACAGGGAACTGTAAATGGGTTGAGTGAACGGGCCAGTTCTATAAAACGATATTACCATTGCCAGGGTCGTAATTCAATGTTAAGATGTGGGGAGTTAAGATCGTCTTGGCACTAAGCTGGCTTTGAGTGCGGGGCCTCGACAAGCAGTCATGTACAGCTCGGCTATAACATTGCGATCAGGGATTTCATACAGCTAAAAAGACAGCAAGGTACATCGTCTGCAAGATGGTACATTCATTAGATGTTTAGTCAAATTGATTTACACGCCGCGTTCATGATCACAGCACGTCTTAACTGCTTGCACGTGTGTGCAGCTATTTGTATTCGTATGGACAATGCCGGTTATTGTGTTTGCCCCGTGTGAATCTTGGACCGCAGTTGAGTGAGTGAGTATAGTTTTACATCGCTCCCAGCAATACCTTCGCAATATCACATGGGAGACACCAGAAACTGGTTTCACGCAACGCACCATGGGCAATCGAACATGGGTCTTCGGTGTAAGGGGCGAACGCTTTAACCACTAGGCTACTCCAACGAACCTGGAACGTCAGACCGGGAAACAATAAGTACCATATTTCAAGGTCATCTGGTTTGACATGGCTATGGTAAGGACGCTGACCTTCCGTTCTCTGGACCGGTACACTCAAGTTTAACGCATTTATGAGGCTCGCTCAATAATTTCTAATAAAAACCCACGAGAAGTGAAAGAGGCGTTCCCAGACCATCCGCTTATCTAGACCTGCCTGTTTAGAGGAGAGAATTACTATTCATCCATGGGCCTAGCATTCAGTACGGCCTTGGAGCAAGGCTAAGTCTGTATATGCTTCAACACTAGTTTGTCTCACGGTCCCTGAACCACGTTATTTTCCCTACTATCTATCCCTCCTTGCAATGCTAAAGCCTTAAATGAAGCAAGTCTAGATTTCCTCAGGTTTAGGGTCTGAATCTCTGGTCTTTTTAAGGCTCCTTTTCAATTTATATGGGCTAGTGTGTTACTATCAAAATTACAATATATTCAGAGACTAAACATTTGTCTAGCGTGTGTAGGCAAACTTGCAACGTGTAAGAACCGCATTCAGTCTAGAGATACGTCGACAGGCTGGTGTGTTTAGGTCTTCCTGATCGGTTTAACAATCATCATCATCATCATCATCATCATCATCAGAATACCAGACAGACCAGTCACTCTGGCAATAATCATCAAGCCTGGCCCCCAGTGATATGTAATGCTGGAGTTACTTGAGTAGATACATCTTGAATAAGCGGGACATCATGAGAACGACTGAACTCACCCAGCTTTGTTTGTAGTACTCTAACGCTCTGATGCTGAAACCAGTACCTCCAGCATTACATATCACTGGGGGCCAGACTTGATGACTATTGCCAGAGTGACTGGTCTGCCTGGTATTCTGATGATGATGATGATGATGATGATGATGATGGTCATATTGATGTATCATAAATTGTTTTCCTCTTCTGACTAAACTGATAGCATCATCGCTGACACACGTCAGCATGACTCGAAGAAAAATCATCTTATATTTTTGTAGGTTTTATTTCGGGAGCTTGCTAATTTATTGGCAGCCAGGCATAATGAAGTATGTATCTGTGATGGTAGCTACAATGAAACAACTAAGGAGTATTGATGATACTGGTATGTAACTATGTTTCTTTTACCTAACTTCGAACTGTCCGGGCACTGTTTAAATTCAGCTTATTAACGTTTTCAAAACCGTTGTGTGTTTTTCATGTCCAAATAAGAGTGTATGCGTTTTTTTTGTTGAGTATATGGACTCACGGTTTGGTTCTAGTACAGAAATATCAGCTTTTGGATCTATCGATGAATGATTAAATTGTCTTCATATTAAATAAATCTCACTCCTCGCTCAGTGTGTGATGTGGCAGTATGATTATTAACCTCGACTTCACAGATCGTTGTTCATGATGTCGACCCCAGGTAGTACTCGACCAGAGACAGTTACAATCAACAGTGATATAGTTCCACAGAGAATAGTTACTGGAAATACATATCCCAGGTGTTACATGTTTCTCCTACATCTCCAGAGAACTTAAACGGTCGTCGTCGGACGTATGGGTGACGTCAGAGAGTGTCAGAACATTTATTTGTCGAAGTCATGTTCAGGGTTTGACAACAAGTCGTACATTTTCCCGCAATGACAGAGTACACAATAAGCCGTGACGTCACAACGTGCACATTCCTCCAAGACCGAAACCCCGACGTGTCACGTAAGGTTGTGTAACTACGGAATAGTTACCTAGAAGAATGCACGACCTTAACGCTTGGCCTGGCTAGGACAGCACGGCTTCGCTTCCAATCAACATTGTTTGGGACACAAAAGCTGTAGCTGAACGTCACCTGTTTGAACAGATATGCTACTGTGAACTTTACACGTTGCAGACAGAATGTCCATAATGTGCTGTCACGCTCGGTGTGTGACGTCAAAGATTTGTGCGCCGTGACACCTTGTGTCATGATTCTCGTGAAACAGTAGTGTATCGAGACGCACACTGGTGACACGCCTTGAACCAACGTCAGACTGGGACATACTGATGTAGAGACAAGCAGAGACTGTCATTCAATTCGAAATGCAGAGTTGTGTCCCTTTTTTAACGTTCAAGTCATCTACAATCGTGGTTTTTAACTCCAGACACACTGACTACTCCAGGTTTGCCAGCATGTAGTCTGTCACCTGGACCCAGTAGAGAAAAATGTAAAGACGCTCATCAAAAGTTTTGAATGACTGAGCAAATGCAGACAGCCTCAGTTCATGTATGAAATTACGAACCGAGTTGCTTTTGGGGTTGTATTTTGTTTGTGATAAATATGTATATAATTTCAAAGAAAATAATCTTATTTCTGTGATTTAACCTCGGTCTTGTGAGCTCAATATTCATGATTGTTTATTAACCGTCCTTCCGTATTAGATTGACCATGGTGTAACTAAACACTCTTCGGTACAGCGTTAAATCCGACTTATTCACTCACCTTTATCATTAAACCATGGCCGATGCTATACCACATAACTCAAGCACTAGTTTGAAAGTATATCATGTTAGTCCTGATGGTTGACTGAAGATCCACTGAGCTAACGTTATCCGTTTCCAGCTTAGGTTTACGGTACGCTCGGCTACATCTAATCACCTGAATATTTAAATATTCATCCTGTAATCAGATATGGCTACTCTTGTAGAAATGTATCAACATGCCTCGAGTATTTCGTCGTATGATGAAGAGCAGGATAGTTTTCTGGCTCCTTGTGTTGAGTAGGATAGTTTTCTGGTTCCTTGTGTTGAGTAGGATAGTTTGTGTTGTGTAGGGTAGTTTTCTGGTTCCTTGTGTTGTGTAGGGTAGTTTTCTGGTTCCTTGTGTTGTGTAGGGTAGTTTTCTGGTTCCTTGTGTTGTGTAGGATAGTTTTCTGGTTCCTTGTGTTGTGTAGGGTAGTTTTCTGGTTCCTTGAGTTGTGTTTGTTGTTGATGGTGGACCTGGTGTGGTGATGCTGTATGATCGATAACCATTGGTGATACTGACCTATCTTTTGTGATGTGCACCATATTTAAGAACAGTACATATGGCACGATGCGAGTCTTTTGGTGTGCTGATATTGTTGGCAGTGTTGTTATTTTTAATGATGTTGTTTGTGACTGGTATCAGTTGGTTTGCTTACCAACATGTTCGTGTCGTTTCTTGCCACGTTAGGGGCGGTGGGGTAGCCTAGTGGTTAAAGCGTTCGCTCGTCACGCCGAAGACCCGGGTTCGATTCCCCACATGGGTACAATGTGTGAGGCCCATTTTCTGGTGTCCCCCGCCGTGATATCGCTGGAATATTGCTAAAAGCGGCGTAAAACCAAACTCACTCACTCACTCACTCTTGCCACGTTAGGTAGCGTTGCTTTGTTATTGTTGTTCTAGTCGTTTCTGACCGTGTTGCTTCCATTGTTTGTGCTGACCATATTCTTGGTGTTCTTTGTGCTGTTCTTGATGTTTCTTCCTGTTAGTGTTGACTGTATTGTTGGTACCGTTTGTGTTGATGCCGACCATGTTGTTGGTGTTCTTTGCGTTGACGTTATCCATGACGTTCATACTGTTTGTGTGGACGCCGTCAATGTTGTTTGTGTTGACGCTGTCCATTATGTTGATGCTGTTTGTGTTGATGCTGCGAGTGCTGTTGGTGTCGTTTCTGTTGAACATGTCCTTGATGTTTACCTCATCAGTGAGTGTTGTTGTTATTGTTGGTAGCTGTGGCTCAGTTATCCCACTCTCGTGTTAGCAACACATCGACTGATTAGCTGGAATGTGAAGGGAGATCCTGTAGCGGGTTGAATCTTTGTTAACAGCAAGATATTATGGCCTTTTTCCACCCAAGCGTAATAATCACAAAGACTTATACAGCCAAATTCTCACAATTTCTAGCCATGAATAAGCCATCGCTTTCAAATCTGGTCGTGCGAAAGTACATACATAATTAAATTGTCTTCCCTTTGATGGGATACAGAACTTGAAACACAGCTAACATTCCAAGTGGGGACTAAAACATTCGTCGCTTGGACCTGTTCATATTAAATCTCCCCATACAGTGGGTCATTATGCTCAGTATCTCCTCATGGTGCTGTGTACTTAATATATTTTGTAACGCTCTTCCACGGTCAACGTGACTTTCGAATGAAACATGCCGCGGTTTATTATCCGTGAGAACATTACAGATTCAAATACCCCAACCATGATGGTAACTCTTAGCAAACAATGGCGAGTGGTGAGACCGTGGAATTTATATTTATGACAGCGTAGTCTTTCTCCTCAGTCGCCTCACCTCTGACCTCGCGTAACAGGTATCGGGGATGACGTGGACGGCCGTCTTCATCCCCGGTCTCGCAGAGTCGTAGTCTGCTGATTCATGATGAAGTGGAGCCAAAGGGCTCTCATCGTTTAAAAGAGGAGAAGAATGACACGTAAATTACGTTTTAACGAAACGTATCGAGAACGTTTATACAATAAAAGTGAGCGAATCTGTGGGGATTCCAGGGACTTACACCAGGAGGTCAAAACAGTGAGTGAGTTTAGTTTTACGCCACATTCAGCAATATTCCAGTCAAATGTCAATGGTCTGTACATAATCGAGTCCGGACCAGATGTTCCAGTGATCAACAGCATGAACATCGATCTAAGTTGGAACCGATGACATATGTCAACTAGTCAGCAAGCCTGACCACCCGATCCGTTTGTCGCCTCTTACGACAACCATGTGTTACTGAAGATCAGTTGTAACCCGGATCTTCACGTGTGACAAATCAGAGATGTAACAGTGTTGATACCCGGTGGTGATATTCGTTTAGACATCAACCACTGTGCTATATACTTCATGGAAATGGCATTGTTCGTACATGCGTGTGGATCCGCTAGTTTTGGGCCCGAACCCCTCTGATGATATGGCCGGTGAGAAGGAGAAGCCTCGGCTAGATGCTCAGTAGATCCCGGCGATCTCCGCCCCACTGCATGACCGCATCCTTTGGGACATATCTCGCCATGATATTCCAGACATTTCTTCATTAATTCCCAGTTCGTATTTTGCTTCTATTGGGAGCATAACCTTCTGTCCGTTTTCCAAACGAACAAAGCCAGAATGAAGATGTCTCAAACCAATTTTGTTTTTGCTGATGTATTCTTGAGACGAGTCATCGAATATATCACCGTCTAGCTACGTATTGCGAAGTTGTTGATAGGAATGAATCGTTTTGAGACTGTTCCTAGTCAATGACCTTCCCCTCCTTCCCGCTTCAGTGTTGGGCAATGGCTGGTGATTGATCCCTCGTGTCTTACCGTGATGTCTCATCAAGCACCTTGCAGCGGTCTTAAATTAGGATTTCACAACAGTAAAAGTGGTGTCTGCCGATAACATTAGCATTGCTTGCCACAATCAAGTCATTTGTTTCTCTTTCGTGCCCTGCATTTTCACCCCATGAGTCAGATTTGTTTAGTCAGGATTTTAAGGACAGTGGTCCAGTGGTTTGTTGTGTAACTCGGAGACCTGGTTCGATCTCTGTGATAAATCACACGTTGTGTGTCCACCGGTGATGTTGTAAGAATAATCCACTACAAGGTGTGTGAGACCTTCAGTCACGACACTGCATTAATTGTTGTCGTCATCGTCATCATTATCACATCAAGATCGCAGACGTAACCATCATCACCATCGTCGTGGTAATCATCATCATCATCATCATCATCATCATCATCATCATCATCATCGCCATTTGTATAGTGATTGACCTTGGTGAGATGGTCGTTCAACCCGTTGATGTCGGCAACTGTCGGTATTTAATGACAGATGGTGTTGAACCCTTTAAATGATATCATCCATCCAAGGACAGTCGTCTCAGCAGGACCAAAGAACCCCTCGCTGTTCACCTTTCACAACGGACAATTCTGTCCAACTCCCTAGACCCCGTGGAAACTGACGTGTTGCCGTGATAATGTCTTGAATCGCTTCCAGACCACCGAATCAACTTTAGCACTTTGTAAACAGGTGGTTTGTCCTGCTTCAGAATGAAACGATCCAAATTATATCAGTGGAATCTGTACACGCACACGGATACGTCTGACTGGTTCTTCAGTTGAACGCCATAACGTACAAACATGTTGCTCTGTTTATTTGTATTGTATGTCGGGACACGACATCCCCACAGCATCGCGCTCCTCAATAGACGGAAACTAGTCGTTATCACCGCATCAGTGAACATAGAGCTAAAGTAAAGATATTGAAGAGTGCGCGGACGCAACGGTTACAAGGTTATTAACGATTGGGTCTGGTATGCTCTTTGATGTAAGCAACGGACACAAGAATTTGACACGTCTCCCTGCCTACATGTCTCTTACAGGTCGATGCTTCAAACAGAACTGGAAGATTAAATTCAGCCTTCATCACGTTATCTATATGTAGTAAAGACCTGCTTTGTGTTCATTGGGGGTGGTTTTGTTTCTCTGTTCACTGTGGCTTGTCTGAGAGACGCGTATGTCACAGTACGGGTGAATATAGTTTGACTGTCACGCAATCAATATCTGTGTTACAGTATCCATGTCTGTAGTATGAGAATCTGGACAACTTGAATCTGTCAAAGTCACGATCTTGTCCCAGTAGATCTGTCTGGAGCGTATCTGATAGTATCAGCCTGTGGTATGTCTGACAGAATCACACCGACTTTGACCTAGGATCCGCTGTATGTTTGAAAGAGCGACACGGACCGAGCCACATGTATCTGAAAAAGTCATTATGCCGTGTCCCAGTATCCCTGGATCTGTAGTATGTCTGAAAGTGTCCCACAATCTGTGTCCCAGTATCCGTGTCAGTAGCATGTCTTAAAGGGTCCCTCAGTCTATGTCCCAGTATCCGAGTCTATAGCATGTCTGAAAGTGTCCCTCAATCTGTGTCCCAGTATCCGTGTCTGCAGTATCTCTGAAAGTGTCCCTCTGTCTGTGTCACTGTGTCCATGTCTGACAGTCACAGACAGTCTTCACGACATTGTCTGTTTAGTGTTGGCCAGTGAGAGCCTTTGTCCTCAGCCGTTTGTCCTCAGGGTTTGTAGTATGTCTGAAAGTGTCCCCCAGTCTGTGTCCCAGTATCCGTGTCTGTAGTATGTCTGAAAGTGTCACTGTGGCTGTGTCTGACTGCATGGAAATGCCTGTTGTACATCTGACATACACAGTGTTTGAACACTTCCTGTTACAAGGGCCTGTGAAGTCCGCGGCTTCACTCACTCGCTTTTAAATGTGAATGTAACTTTGCTCACAATTACATTTACACGTATGAATGCACCTATGCAGGTGCGTGGAATGAGGTCGCTGGCTTCGTTGTATTGAAGGCGTGTATCATATGCCGTGCACGACGTCCCTATTCAACGTATGATACAGTCAGCGTTGCGATGTAGGCAGACGAAGGTCTGACACAGCAATGGAATAAATTGATTACACTCTCTCTGAGGATTAGTTTAAGAAGTTAAGCATATTGGTCCATATGTTTGTTAGCGAGGCACACGTTGACGGATCTCATCCCGCAATTACATAAAAAGGTGCGATTCATTTGCTTGTCTGTGGCAAGTGGGCTGTCAGTGCTGTTTGTAGGAGACATTGATCACGGGGCTGGTAAACATTGGGGATGCTGTACATGTGCTTCTCTAACATATAGTGAGTCGTTGGAGACATGTCCCCAATACCGGCCTTATGACCAGGTGTCTGCCGCCGCGATGCTGGACTGTGCCATGGTGAAGGTAGGTCAAGTTGAACAGTGACCTGAAGGTATGGGTAGGTCACACCAGCTGCTGGCTTGACCGTGGATGGGTAGGTCACACCAGTCATTGACTGACGGAGGCATGGGTTGGTCACACGAGCTACTAACTTGAGGGAGGAATAGGTAGGGGCTGGTGATACCAGCTACTTCTCTGAGGGGGTATATGCAGGCCACCAAGACACCGACATGGTGAAGGCATATTCAGGTAAGCCTTGCCGTGTGCCATTATACTGAATCTGAATATATCTGTATGCCATTTCCGGTTATGAAAAACGTTAAAACAATTGCTCCATGAAAATAACAATGACATTAGATTTAGAGGCAACAGGAAATTAATAGCAGTATCACTATCATTGAAATCATCAGTGAGTAATGGCGCCATTAGACTCCGACCTCTGATGTAAGTTGTTTTAATTTCCCTCTCACGTTCATCTTCCCAGGTCATGGCACCCCCGTGATTCTCTTTACTATCACAGAGACATGGGGTTTACAACGCCACGTAATGCATATTCATGCTTCCAGGTCACACCGACTGTTAGATACGTGTGTTTCATGTGCATTAACCTGACCATGAGCTGAGGTCGGATCTTATGACGTCATATACTTGTTCTTTTTTAGCACTTTATGGGATCCCAAGATGGTTGATTTATGCAAATTGCAGAGCTATGTGGCATTCAGTGTTAGAAACCATATCATGAATAGCGTTTCAATTTCTACGTTATCACAAAAAGACCTGTTTGCGTCGACGCTTTTGAAGTAACGACCTTTGCATGGAGTTGGTGAGATTGATAAGGGGGAGCTGAACATGTTGCATGTTCTGCAAATATGTCGTGAATTAAAGACCTATGTTGCCTGCCTCCCCATCTGAGCGAGTGAGTATGTTTTTACGCCGCTGTTATCAACATCCCAGCATTTTCACGGCGGGAGACACGAGAAATGGGCTTTACGTCTTCCTTGCCATTTGAGAGCAACAAACAAGTATGTATCGAAACTCCCCCCGTACCTCCAAGAATGACACTCCACCTAAGCAGTACATGAACATGTTGTTAATCGCAGGAATATTTCAACCAGCGTCTTTCAGAAACAACGTCTTATCAATGCCTGCAGAACTGTCGCCGGATGCACGTGCGACCTACCCCAGCATGTGCATGTGCAACCACTTCCGTGTCGCATATTCTACGTCCGCTACACATAGCTCTTATGTTACAATAACATTGCCATAAGTATAGTGGGAACAAAGACGGTCTTGTTCCCAGCCGCGTGCACTTTAGCTGGCGTATTCGTGAAGAGCAGCTATTCATCCTTCCACAGCTCTGTATATGATGAAGGACTTGTACTTGACTCTGTCTGCACATGCATGCCATCTGGTGCTACATGTCAGTAGAAGCTGTTGTCAGGCAAACCCTATGTCGGAAGTCATATGACAACGCCCACTGGGCACCACGTGAAACACAATCAATCTCCACGTCTAATTATACCGGATAAGAATCTGAAGATTTTACAACGGACATTTTCCTGATCCTCAGTGTTCAAGCCATCCGCTCCTCGGAGTTGTCTGTTAGAAATATATCGCGTTGCTACAGACCCATGCAAAAGTATTCGGGCACTTGACATAATTTCTGTTTAATTCTCCGTTGCTTATTTATCGAAACGCAACAATTTATTCATCATGTTTACAGCGCCGTGTACTCCTTTAACATGGCGGCCTATGGGATTGTGCATTGTGGAACCATGCGTAAGTTGATAAATGTGATGTCCTTAGTTAAATAGCGGTCGGAAAATTGAACTGAAATTATGTGCACAGATCAGAGACGATTTCCAATTTGTGAAATTTTACAGATGTCCACCCTAAACTCACTTCATGAAAATTATTTATGCCATACTGAAATAACATTTAAGTCCATGGAAATTACGTTAAGTGGCCGAATACTTTTTGCACGGGCTTGTATTTTATCATAGACACGGGTGGCACAGCTGCTTAACGCGCCGGGACCAATACATGCATGCACCTGAAACGTGTGATCGTGAGTTTGAATCCCTGTTTAAACTGATGATGTTTCTAGGTTTGACAACGTCATGGTCATGCGTGTGGGTGTGGATGCAGTACATGTACCACTTGTGTGGAATATCAGTAGGCAGTGTCGTGTGGTACACGATTATCTAATGAGATTATCTCACATTAGTGATATCCGAGCCGATTCTTAACTGTACTTAACAGAAATCGTTCAGTCCGGATTGGCATTTGGGAAATGAAGGCAAACACGTCAAATGGACATGTTAAGATCTGTCTCCCAGTTGCCGCTGGCCACGATGAAGGTCTGATGGAGTGTATTCAGATAATATTCAGCCATAGTAGGCAATATCGCTGCTACATACATGTATATTCTGGAATCGCATCACTCTTCCACATGAAAATGACACGCCCTGATATAACCGGAATACAGTTCAAAGCAGTTATAATTTTACCCTTTATTAAAATGTTCCATAGACCATCTGAGCTGCTCATTGTAGACGAGTGTTTTGTCCTGGGTTGGACAGACCAGTGGTTCATACTATGAGCATGACTTTTCAAGTCACGGTAGGAGTGTGTACTCGGTTCACATGGAACAGAGTGTGTTGGGATTAACGCTCAATATATACAGCTGTTTAACTTCCTAACGCTGACTGGTGCTGATAAATCAGAATTAAGCCAGAAATAACGGTGTGTAATCTGTCTCCCAGACCACGGACAATGAATTATAACATAATTCTCCACAAGTCTAGGAAAAAGAATTGCAAATCGTTTTGAATTTTTGTTTTGTACACTAAATCTTCTGATTCTGTTTGAGAAAACTTTAATTCAGGTTTATACCTTTTCACAGGTAATTAGAATCTCCGTGACCTATTCTCAGGGTTCGGGCCGTTCCATCTTCCCCAATTCGGCCACACCGAGAAGCCATTCAATCATCATTTATTACGACAATAACGAACTGCCTCTTATGCACTAAGAACGTTCATTGACAAGTGATATCCAAGTAGAATCCCTCAGCTTACAATAATCATTGGTGTAGTGCTTCCGGGAGTTCATGCCATAATCACTTGTTGCAAGAAGACCCTCCATCATCGTCACATGGCAACGTACATCAAGTGCTCGTAATTTGCATGATTGCGTTTGTCACTTGTAGCACTTCATTAATTGTGATCATCGCTGACCGAGGATGACCGGAGGAGGTCACGTGGGTCAAGTGATCCCTGGGGACTGGGGTCATGGTTGCAATGACAGTGGCAGACAAGGATTGTGGATCATTGACGGCAGGTTGGAATAACGGTGTCTCCCAGCCGGGAGACAAACTATTCCGCCCCACATGCTTGGGAGGCTAAACAGAGAAATTAACTCAGCAAAATGATTCAGCAAAACTTTCTATGCACTGAATTAAAGTATTTTCTGGAGTGAATCTGGATTCATTTTGAGACTATGTAGATGTTTATTTAGGCATCCGAGAAAATATTTCTGAGACTAAGTTTTAGTTATGGAGAGAGACAGGTATGACGACGCTTTTATTCTCGACTCCGAGATGTTGTCAGACCAGTCTGTGCTACAGTCCCTGAAACACAACGTCATTATTTTCCCATCCGCACCGCCCTTCTGCAGCACAAAACATCTAAATGAGGCTACCCTAGATTTCATCAGGTACTGAATCTCCCTCTCACTGGGGTTAGTTTTCAGTTTCGAATGAATTGTTTGTTTCTATCAAAATTATATATAGACAAAGACTGAGAGTTAGTCTACTGTCAGACATGCAGGAATAAGCTCCCTACTCCATATAATACTCGTAATTCTCTTGAAAGTGCGTTCGGGACTCACCATTGTTGTTCGGAGAACACCAACATCTGATTTAATATTTAAAATGGGTACGTAAACGCACTTGTTTGTTTATGTTTTCTGTTTTGTTGATATATTTAGTAGTTTTCCTTCATGCTACAGCCTTTCATGACGTGGAACTTATTCCACTGGATTTCGATCTGACAGATCTACGTTTTCCTTTGTAACTGCCATTCATGATTGTAGCTGGGAGCAAATGAACATCAAATTAGATTCTATTCAGGGATGGGGGTCTGCATAATCATCTCGACAGAAACATATGCAAATATCGTTCTAGTCTTCGGGATCGATATTGATTGGGTCTGGGTGCAGTACTTGTACCTCTCATGAGGCAGTGTTATGTGGTACACGATTGTCTAACTAGATTATCTCACATTATTGTTATTCAAGCCGATTCTTAATTGTTCTTAGCAGAAATTCGTTCAAACCGGATTGGGATATTGGAAATGAAAGCAAACACGTCAGCTGTTGTAATCGATCTCTCAGTATAGCCGTTGACCAGGATGAAGGAAGGTCGTGTGGGCTGTGTGTATTCAAATATCGTTTAGGGTAGGTAATGTATCTGTTATATCATGAAAGATTTGATGGGTTGATCTGCCATTATTTCTGCGTCCATCCCAATTAGTGAGCAAGTGAATATGTTTTTCCGCCACTTGTAAGTTTATTTCAGCAATATTACGGGCTGGAGCACGAAATTGGCTATACCTACTGTCCCCTTCTTTGAAAGGCATTTAGAAGTTGTATAGATGAAGGAAAACCAAGTTCTTTGCGCAGTCAACTTCTTTATTCCATAAAACGTGGTTTCCCTTCTACTGTCCCGTTGTGGGAACATAGCCTTGGTCTTCGCAGTGACGAGGGAATGCTGTAACCAGCAGGCTATGATACACTCCGTTCATTAACATATCCTTGATAACCCAATTTACTTAATATCCAGGACCATTTGGCGACAGTAGTGCTGTCACTAGGGGTGCTGTCGCAACCTCCACCGCTACGCCGGATATGTTTTGTCGTAGGTGAGAGTAATATGATTTTGTTATTTTGCGTGGTGCTTTTGGGAACGGGTTGGCCAATGAAAACATTCAGTTTATTATAAACGTCCAGGATATATACACATCACTGTCATGTCAAGTAACCTTCATTCGTCCAAACGTGCACTGCCTCTGTATTGTGTGTTTGCATGGAGTATTACTGATTGGGCGTGTGACTTGAGTAGTGACTGGTTCAGGAACATACAGCTGTTGTCTTTGTTTCGCCTTGGGGCCGTTGTTTTATAGCTTGATTATACTTCAAAGGCATAGATCAATAGTGCTGCAAAAAGGAAATACTGGATTTCTATTTTTTTAAATGTCGTCTATTGTGCCTACGGTGCAGTATCGAAGGACACCGGAGTTTCTTTAAGTGTACATTACTACAAATGTACTTGGTCACGTGTTCCTGTACATTTCACGACACATGGACGAAGACCTTACTCAGTAGGAAATACGTTTGTTGTTGGAGATGAAGAACGTTTTGTAAGTCCGTCCGTTAATAAACCGTTTACAATACGGACACTAGAACTGAGGCTGACCGAGTAGATCACCATCAGTTCCGGTAGTTGTGAACACAATTGTGCCACCACCTACATATGTTCCCGGTCACTGTGACCTCAGTAGCCACCTGCCTGTATATTCCATTATCTCTGTGTCAGACTACGTAGCCGTGCCCTACTTCAGAAGCCTGTGCATGGGTGTGTACCAGGGTAACCCCATGACCTACTTCAGTTGCCTGTGGGTGTGTACCAGGGTAGCCCCAAGACCTACTTCAGTTGCCTGTGTGTGTATCAGGGTAGCCCCATGACCTACTTCAGTTGCCTGTGGGTGTGTACCAGGGTAGCCCCATGACCTACTTCAGTTGCCTGTGGATGTGTACCAGGATAGCCCCATGACCTACTTCAGTTGCCTGTGGGTGTGTACCAGGGTAGCCCCATGACCTACTTCAGTTGCCTGTGGGTGTGTACCAGGGTAGCCCCATGACCTACTTCAGTTGCCTGTGGATGTGTACCAGGATAGCCCCATGACCTACTTCAGATGCCTGTGGGTGTGTACCAGGGTAGCCCCATGACCTACTTTAGTTGCCTGTGGGTGTGTACCAGGGTAGCCCCATGACCTACTTCAGTTGCCTGTGGGTGTGTACCAGGGTAGCCCCGTGTCCTATTTCAGATGCCTGTGGGTGTGTACCAGGGTAGCCTGTGTCCTACTTCAGATGCCTGGGGGTATGCACCAGAGTAGCCCCGCGACCTACTTCAGATACCACCAGCGCACAGCGAGTATCGGGATTGCATGTCTCACCTGTCATGGAGACACCCTTAGGCTTGTCGTAAAAAGTCAATATACTTTTTCAGACGAGAATCTAAATAAGCGTGCATACTATTCGACGTGTCGTTACTCTATGACAGTGTTTACAGTCCAGGATCTCTGACAGGTTGAAGTCTGACTGAAATTCTTCAAATGTAATGTAATAAATTTTATTCGAGTCGCTGGGCATAGTTTCAGAGGCTAAAATTTAATGTAATATTGAAACAGATATTACAAATATTATGTTTTAACTCTTGAATCGTACTGGCATCTCGAGATTTGAGTTCGAAGATTTGTGTGCACGATGCAGCCACATCTGTTCATGTGTTGATATTTTTCAAATGTCACATATTTGTATGACAAATTATTTGGGAGAAAGATTCCAAATATGTATTGCAGTGGTCTGCCATTGCTCTAATAATCGCTAGCAGTGCATATCACAACAATATAAGTACGCAAATATTATACGATTCGGTATATATTGGAACAGTTGAATATGAGTCATCACATTAACGCCAAGGGGAGCACAGGTAATTGTCTGAGCACCTGTCACGCGGATGGCATGCGAAGAATGATTAATTTCAGATAGCAGACCACAACCCATATTATCAGATCCCGCCATCCAGGTCAGCAGACGACATTTAAATCTGGAAGATGCATAACTGAAACAGATTTCATATCGCCTTTCTGGAAAGCCAGTTTTATTTTATGAGTGACTTGAGACACGGAAGGCCTCCATGACCTCTATAAAGGATGGAGACGATTACGATTGCATTACGCGGTTGAATCTTTTGTATCCGAAAAACGTATTGTGTTCGAGCAGCCCAGCTTGCAATGGATTGCCAGTTTCCTTAACTGGATGGCGTTTGCTAACAGTGGGTATTTCTGCTGTTGAAAGATGCCCCTGGACTTTTACAGGTGCACGTCTTCAGGTGAGAGACAGTTTCAGGGAGGGAATTGTTCGGGTGAATGAAGTCTCGACGGTTGGACGAGATCCTGGCAGTCGGATGGGATCCTGACGTCTGCATGAAATCCTGGCAGCTAAATGAAATCCTGATGGTTTAATTACATTCTACCATTTGGACGAGGCTCTGGTTGGTGGACGAAGCTCTAACGGATTGACTAGTTGTTGTTCAGCTGTATACTAGTATGATGTATTTTTTCGATCTGATTCATTTGCGGCTGCAAACGCATGTGTAGGTTCCAGCTGACACACTTGTATGCACCAACGCCTTTATATAATACATTTACGGAGTACGGTTGTGAGTCATGGATATCGGGACCATAACATAGATCTGTCATAATTGGATATGAACGACCTCTGAAGCGGTGCAGGAGTAAGAGATGAGCTGGCAGAAGGGCGTTACCTATAGGTAACCGTGGATGTGTCGGCCGTCCTCTGTGAAAGTACATCCATCGTGTCAGGTGAGACCATTGCATTCAACATTATGTCTCTTAATTGTGACGATCATACACACATATGTGTCTGTTTGTGCTGGTCTTGTTTTTTTTCCAGCGTCAACAAACTGAGATACCAGTGTAGCATGGACACACACATAATGTACTTAATCCCAATGGAGCCGTAATACAAAGCACCAAGAAGGGTAAACAGTGCATTTTTGGATTGGGCTTGTTCTTTTACTGAGGTACCATGCAGTCGTTTGACATGCATACCCACCCGACTCAAACGTAATATACCGACCCCAACCAAAAAATAAACACAGGTGCAAGGAACAGTAAAATCAAGGGCCATCCTTTGTCATTTGGTTTTGTGAGGTGAGGTGAGGTGAGGTGAGGTGAGGTGAGGTGAGGTGAAGAATAATTCTTACTTAATATTTCGCTCATATGCATATGTGTGGCTGCCTGCACTAGCCCAGACATAACCTGATCTCATAGTGCTAGGTCACTGAGTTACTCCCGATCAGACATATTATACCTACTCTGGGCCACTAGTCCAACAAGTACCACATTACAACGTCTTTGGTATGACGCGACCGGGATCAAACCCACTCTCCGAGCGGACGCTGTAACTACTACACCACAGAGCCGGTTTTGTAGTACTTCCCTAAAGAGATACCATGCTGAAGTTTAGCATAGTCTACCAGTCCGTGTTTTAGAACCTAAATGCTCGGAGTCAGGAAGGATAACACGCACCATCTTCTCACATCTTTTGGATGACGAGGCCAGAGGACTAACCCATCGATCGCATACGTTCTGTCTGTTTTGAAGGCACCCGTTTATGTGTGAGGTTTGTTCAGTGCACGATCATCGCAATCAAGACCTTTAGTTTTTTTAACAGGTATATGTCTTCATCCAGGCTGTTAGAGTGTAGCTCGGCAACCAGGTGTAAACAGCTCCAGGCTCCTCCACCAGATGATGACTGGGAGAGTGATTTGTAAAGTCAGATCAATCTGTATGTTTCGAGAGTCCACCGCGTGGAGAGTTACCCCAGTGCATCGCGCCTGTTCGTTATCTTAGGCGATCGATGTTTGCCTAATGGGTAACATGCTGCTACAAATACAATAACCTACTCGAGATTCGGAACGAGGATATTGGTCCGGAGTTTAATTGGACTTTTGATTGATGCTCCCGGGACAGGTAATCCCTTAATCGCCCTGTTCCCGTCCGCTGAAGCTACACTATGGTAATAGCCAAGGATCGGTACAATCAACAGAAGGCGCCGCAGACAAGTGGGGCACAAGGTGCTGTCTCGCCATTACTGCTGACTGTCCAGGTTTTAACAGGGTGCACCCTGTAGAGATTCCTGATCGTAATAAGGGGCCGTTGGGTAGCCTACTGGGTTATGTGTCCTTTTGTCACGCTGAGGACACGGGTTCTCTTCCGCACGTGGGTACAATGTGTGAAGCCAGTTGCTGGTGCCCCCTGCCGTGATGTTGCTGGAATGTTGCTAAAAGCGGTGTAAAACCATACTCACTCCGATAGTAAATGTATATCTATAAGTCCAAGGTACATCGTAACCTGAAAAAAGACTTTGGGAAATTCTCTAACACTAAAGATGATGTAAGACGCCACAATTTTTGATGATCCGTTGTCATCAATGTTATTAGTTACACGGAATTTACGAGGGTCTTACAGTCTCGTACATCGTTTCAAAACACCGTGTGACGAATTTGTTACCATTATGATCTTTTAATTTAGCTGAATCTGAAACAACAACATTCAACCTTCGGCAGAGTGACGTTTTGTCATGATGTTTCCGGAGTGGTCATAAAGGGAGATAACTCGGGATGGCTTAGTTTATGATAAGAATGCTCGAATTTGAGATTTTGGGAAATTGTTATACGACATGTGAAATACAGAAATATTACATTTTGGGATGTATTTATTGACACAAACCAATAAGAAATTATGGCAACAATTGTATTACCCTGTTTATACCCATAATTGTATGCGCCGACTCTAAAATTTCGAAGCGATGAGCCGTTTGGGAGCCACTTTCCATTCTGAGGTCAAGGTCATTCGTACAGCCCGTGTAGTGTGTCAGATTTGACGGGGTGTACGATTCGTGGTTTTTGTATGCTTCTAGCCTGTTGACCAATCAGAGTTCGACAACTTTATCTAATGAAAGTCTGTATTATTGACATCAGTGCAGGTATTACAAGCATTATACCTTGTACCCTAGCATGTCATCAACGCCCCTTTCCTACAAGCGTGATGTCTTGTATCACACAGCGGTACCGTTCTCTTTAAAGCCCACAATCGAATATCTCGTGTTCAGTTTTGCACTGACACCGGCCTCAGCTGACGCAGAGCTTCCTAAAGCGGAGTGAACCTCAGCTCACTCACTCAGAAGCATGAGAAAGCTATTAAAAGGCATTTTCTAAAAAACATACCACCGAACTGATGTCATGTTAAACCAAACATGACATTTAGTGATTGAACTAACGATAATACCAGTAGGGACAAGAGGAGTTCAATCTTCCATGCTAACCCAGCTGGTATAGGCACACTGCCTGCAATGTAGGTCAACCATGAGAAATATTTTATTGAAGTATAAAGGAGAGTTGCTTTAAAGGAAATTGTGCTAGACATCAATTTATCATGAATGAATCATACCTGCAGCTGTCGCTCGTCATATAAGTAGCTATATAGATGTATTCCTTTCCACGCAGGCATGTTCGAAGTATGTCCGTGGCAGTAGACGTCATACCGTCACGATCTGTAATTAGTGCAGCGAGGTGGTGATGCTGGGCGCAAACTCACCTGTACAGGTGGAACAAGGTGATAACGTTGGCCACAGGCTCACCTGTACAGGTGTAACAAAGTGATGATGGTAGTCATAGACTCACCTGTACAGGTGTAACAAAGTGATGAGGGTGGTCACAGACTCACCTGTACAGGTGTAACAAAGTGATGAGGGTGGTCACAGACTCACCTGCACAGGTGTAACAAAGTGATGATGGTGGTCACAGGTATATCAAGGTGATAAAGTCCGTCACGTATACATTATACTCCAGTTTAGGTAAAAGCGTCTGATCATTTGATGCAGACTTTGCTTGTGATACACCAATCATGTCTAAAGCACACCACCCTCTGATATTGTCCTAGTTGTGTGTCTAGTAAAGCACAGTAAATGTAATTGAGTTCAACTCCATTCGTGTTCAGCACACTTACCCAACGTGTATCTATTTATAAACCAAACGTCACTGTATTACACAAGATTCTGAACTACATTCGTTTACTGAAGAGCAGCCTGTTTATTTCTTTCACATACATGACATTCACAAAATCCATCTCGGCTTCTAAAAACAAATCAAAGCAGAATGATAGAGTGAGAAAATATGCGAGCACGTTGAACGTAATGTATTTTTGCAGAAGTGTGAGTTCGTTCCCCGCGGCTGTGGCCTGTGTGGACAGGTGCAGCTGCTGCAGCGTTTCATAGCCTCTGAAGGAGCTACGGCTAGGGTGGGGGGAGGGTGCAGCAAAGCAATGGAATTACTGACAACCATTTGCAACACCCAACTTGCCCCAGGCTGCATCTCAAGTAGGCCTCCTTCTCGTCATCAGATGACAAGGGTCGCGTTCTCTCGACAAGTTCACGTTTCTCATCTTGCGTGTAATAGGCTGGCTTGACTCCTCATTCGGAACAGTGATGGCTTGCACCGCGCATCTGTACAAGTCGTTATATGTTGTTATCATCACAGATGAAGTGTGGAACTAATTCTAACCTGGCTCGGGTGGATTGTTTAGAACAAGAAGAAACTTAGATACGATCGCACATGAATAATAATTTCGGTTTGAATTAATGCTTTCTTATACTGAAGTTGAAGGTCGATCATTGATGTTTTGATTGAGGTTCGTCTACAAAAGAGAGAATGACTTGTTGCCTCCAATGCAGTAAATGTAATTGACTGTCGGGTATTATTGCCAATCCGCGTTGACAACTTCCGATTATCTCGGTGATGTGTTTTTTTCAAATGATTTATGCATGAATAATGCACGCTGAATACAATAACATCGTAGTAACCGTTTTTGGTTTCTGGAATCAGGATGGTTTTATCTCACGTGCACATTTCTATCTCTAATTCCCAAACCTTTTGGGTTGTCAGCACCACTAAGTCTAACCTCTAGTCTCTGAAATGATTATAAAATACAGAAAAACAAATAAGAATTTATTATCACAAGATATAAACAAAACTCGACCCTAGAGACTTTCGTTATTTTCAGCCTTGCAACATAATCTAAACTTGCATTGGATGTTTTGGGTATATTTCTTTCACACTCTGTATGAGCAACGTTAGACTTCCGGGTTTCCACAAAAGTGACAGGCGTTTGAGTGAGTGCGTTTAGTTTTATGATGCCTTTAGCAATATTCCAGCAATATCACGGCGGGGGAGAAAACATGGGCAACACACGCTGTACCTATGTGGGGAATCGAACCCGGATCTGCAGCTTAACGAACGAACGCTGTAACCACTAGACTACTCCACTGCGTTAGGGATCCAAGGGTATTCCGGGTAAGAATATCAGTCCCAGCTACCAGGGGCTGTCGTCAGCGTAGACGAAATGGATCGAATAATTAGGTTAGCATGATGTCAATCACAGAACTGCCTGCTGAAGATTACATTATTTCCTTACCATATATCTGCAATGTTGTTTAAAATAGCAAACAAAGAGACGTCGGGAAGTTTTGGAGCTTCATAGCGTCGTGGCGTGCCAGAAATACCGGAAAAACAATCTTACCCTCAGCGAAGAGCCGTATTTACTAGGAAGGTTGATATTACAGAAAAACAGATAATGTTCTATCATTACGTCTTAACCTTTCCTTCTTCCTCTTTGTTTGAGATGCAACAACAAAAACAGTTATTTTGTGTTACCGTAGCCTCTCATGGCAAGTGAAATTACCGTATACCAGTCTCGAGAAACAACCATATATATTAGCGAGTGAGTGAGTGAGTGAGTGAGTGAGTGAGTGGGTGGTTGTGTAGGTGCACGAGTGGGTGAGATTTGGGATCACTTTAGTACGACCCTACATATTGCTGGCATATGGCGTTCAGCTGCTTACGAATCGCCATCAATCATTCAATGCACTAGCCCTACATTGTTTTAGAATATATCTATCCTATTAAAAATGGACGAGTATTAGTATGGATCAGGCACTCGTGGTTGAAATTCATTCAGGTATGTGAAGATTTTTCTTGGCCGGGTATGTTTAATGGATAAAGCTACCCCAGGTATATTCTTAAAACGAATTTCTGGATCAAGAGTTTCTTTGCCCGTTCAATCATGAGCGTTAATTTGGGGATTCAGTCACTGAATGTGATCTATCCCTTTCGACATCTCTATACCCCTACAAATAAACGTATGTGCCTAGAAGCAACATGTTCTCTCTGTTGACACAGGGTTACTCCTACAATGCCCACCTTGAATCATGTTACCCATGCTTGTTTACCCAACACCCACGTACCCCTCGAGGGACCTCGTAACACTGGCGGACGCTGGTCTCCATTATCTTCCTGCTTTCTCTATCCTTTGGCATTCGACTTGGCACTGCCCATCTACTTGTCCATTGAGGTAAGATGCTAAGGTGAGATGCGATAGCCGTGAGTGGTTCGAGTAGGCTATTCACATAGACAGGTACTTGGTTGAGATTCAATAGACATGGGTGGAGTGTAGAGGGATGCGTGGTGAATGGACATAAGATCCCAAATCAGTGTAATGAGTTGTGAAGCCTTGGGAGACTGAACTAATTCTCTGTATCTCCCGTGCTCGGAGACTACTGAGGATCGAATGGTGAGAGAAAGTGACCTATTCCCCGTATTGTCAAGATCATATAGAATGGTATACTCCACAGTTGTGAATGAAATCTCGTTCATACAGATCCACTGAAGGTGGACATAATGTGGCACCACAGACATTCACTTGAGAAGAATGGTGCGTTATACTTACACTGATTATTGATGTATCATTACCGAACAGACCGAATGGTGAGGCTGGGTAAAAAGTTCCGGAAAGAAATGGTGAGGCTGGGTAAAAAGTTCCGGATCGAATGGTAAGACTGGATAAAAAGTGCCGGATCGAATGGTGAGGCTGGGTTAAAAGTGCCGGATCGAATGGTGAGGCTTGGTGATCAATTATGTAACGAATAGGGTGGCAGGAAGACCAATTAAGTGTCAAAGGGTGAAGCTGGATGACCAATTAAGTATCGAATGGTGAGGCAGGAAGACCAATTAGGTATCGAATGGTGAGGCTGGGTGACCAATTTAGCATGGAGTGGTGGGGCTGGGTGACCCGATAACGTGATCAATTGTCGTGATTTCGGTCGCTGATGTTCCTCATGTGGATCAGTTACAGGTTGTCGTCATGAAACAGATGCCTAGCTAACTGATGTATTTAGCTTTATTCGCTGATTCACGTTTTGTCTGAAGCGGTGTGGTGATTGTGTTAAAGTGGGCGTTTTCATTTTTATAAAGGCATGTACTGGAACGTGTACAAGCAAAGTACATATACAGTAAACTGTCATATCTGGCAGTAAGATAACCCTTAAGTCATGCATGCCTCAGTCGGGTGGGTGAGAAGGGGCTAGACAGAAAAGGGTACAGCAGGTCAGTACATCTATACATGCCTACAGAGAGATGGGAGTTTGTGATATAGTCAAAGTAAACGACTGACAAGTTCATCACGGACTAGAGTCACGTACGGCTGTTGCTGGCAGGACTGGTGGTGATTTGTAGCTGCATCTAACCATTTAAAAAGGCACTTAACGTTCATTGATTGAGATATGCATTGATTGGTTTGTTGTTTAATGCAGCATGCAGCAATATTCCAATCTTAGGATGGCGGTGTGTAAAATATTCGAGCAAGACGATCCAGGTGATGTATATATCAAGCACCGATCTAAGGGATACGATGACATGTGTCAACCAAGTCACCGAGCATGACCACCCGATCCCGTTAGTCGCCTCTTACAAAAAGAAAGTTGTCGGAAACTAAACCTTACCCGGATCTTCTCCCGTTACATAACGTTTGTCTGCATGGCAACCCGGGGCATTGTTTATCGTACAACATAGGGATCGGATGGCAGCAAATGTGCCCCCGTACAAAGCTACTGTACAATATCCATGTCTTATCACCACGTGTCAGCTTAATACTGGGGGGAGGAAGAGGTGAAAGGGAAGTTTACCTTACAGCTTTGTTTCCATGTCAAGTTACCAGATTACAATATACGGTGGATTGTGTATTTACGCCACGTACGTGTAAATTTTGTGATAATTTGTATCAGGAGTACATGCATACTGACATCGTGTGGTAAGTGTATATAGATGGGGAAACAACGCCCATATAATGTAGTCATATAGTCCCTGGTTTTCCTTGTATTGGCTGATAACCCGTGATAGATTGAGCACGGAATTGTTAATACAGTTATATTTAGTGTTTTTCGTAATCATGCCACATTTTCTATCATAACACGTGATCTATTTTTAACTCCATTACATATCGCTAATGAACGCATGGTTGGCTCTTTCAGTTTTCTGTAAAATTATTGACGCACAAATTATATACTAGTATATTCCATGACATATACTAGTATATTCTATGATATATATGCTGTGGTTGTGAGCAATCTTGTACATAGAGCCAGGATAGATGTCAGACTAGAAATCAGTTGAAATTAAACAACGTTGGTCACGTGTTTGGCAGCTTTACTCCTGGGAGTTTCTATGACTTTTGTCCTCCCCATAACGAAGCACATGTGATACATGTGGTCTTACCTTAGGCAAGTGAGCTTTCCCCAAATTACTTGTGGTCACCAAGCAGAAAATGGGTACCCGGTGGGATAAATCTAGCATGTCTCATAGTCCCTGAACCACGTTGTTTTCCCTACTGTCTAACCCTCCCTACAATGCTGAAACCCTAAATGAAGCAAGACTAGATTTCATCAGGTTCAGGCATATCCCATCCCACTTGGGATCCGTTTCATTTGAAATAGATCATTTGTTACTATCAAAATTATATTTATTCAGAGACTAGGCGTTAGTCTAGGATAAGTCAAATATATGGCAATTAACCTTCAAGCGTCTCACAGACAGCTTGGGAAATTCATTCCGTTGGAGTTCAGTGCTATGCAAGTTGTCTTGTTATTATATAATTCTAGATCTCTTGCTCAACTCTAACAGTAGTTTATCGATTTTATATGTAACAAAAACCATTCCCCAAGCAAATATTAAATCCGAAAACATCAGATAGGTCATCACACAGAACATTTTTAGTTGAAGCTATTAATAAAGCTACTGTTAATCAATGAATGGTCAATATATAGTCACAGAAATACAACATATTTTCATCACAGGTGACTGGATCGATAGTTCCCGCTGATTGAGCAGGCCGTACTTTCCACACTGCGTAACGCTGCCGGGAGCTGTGGGCGAGTTTAGACGACGCCTACAGTGCTACTTTCCTTCCAACTGAAGTTGTTGGACAGCGTGCTCCTTAGTCATTCAGATGCCGTTTTAGCGGCAGAACAGTAGTTTTAAACCTTCCTGACGTCCCAGGATACAAATAATCTCAAGCTGTGTTCGAAGCGAGTCCTCCAGCTGGATTGTAGCCTACACCAGGTATGTAGTTTTGCCTGTGCATGCTATTTGAATCGATAGTATCATCATGTCCCATTACTTCTCTCTGTGACATGTACGATGTGACAAGTATTAATTTATAAGTACAACACGTTTATTGTGGCGTATTATGATGATGTCTCGCTGGAAAGTATTTTGAGGTTTTTGAGACTGTAAAAGACACGACAGTATTCACACGGATCAGTTTACATCACAGTGCAGCTTTGACCTTTTTCCACTGATGAAGAGATCCTTCATCTGTCAGTGCAGTCAGTGTCATTGCCATGTTAATCGTGAACACTACATGACACAAGGACACGCATCGTGCAGTGATGTAAGTGTATGACGGACAAGGGATAGTTTGTATCTGTTCTCTGACTGTCAATGTAACTACAATACCCAATACCTTGATTGATTACTTTGCACTATATCGGTGAGATCGAACCAAGTTTAGTATATGCATCTTTATACACCGGCCAGTATATATAGAGAGTCACGCGTCATTGAACACGCCTTGTGGGGTTTATTCTTGTGATAGACAAATCCACAGATATAAACCGAATATACCTTACATGGCCAGTCAGGACTGTCGCGTTAAGGCAACTATTCAGGGTTAGAATGACATATATCGATTGTGCCTGTTATTTACGGCGTGGTGGAAACTAGGTCATCGTCACGGTCAGAGTTTTACAGTTATGAGACAGGAAATATTTCTAAAACCCCTGCGATATGTTCATCGTGATGAAAGACTTTGTATGCGTGTAATCATAGAGTGCAGGGGGTTTGCCTCTTCTCCATCTAACATCGCGCTCTGATTGGTACAGATGGAGAATGGGTGTTTTGGGAGAGATAAAGTGACGACTGAAAGGACGTCATGAAGATTTAGTTCACCAGTGAAAGTTCTACATTATTTTGTTTGCAATTCGTCCAAGGCCGTTTTATCCAAGTTTGTGCCGTAAAATCACGAATTCAATTAAAGGAATTTTGCTCCCAGAAGTCTTCTTTAATGCTTAATGTACGGCTGAAATATGTTTAACGGTCCTCAGTTCGGTGTTTAGTGGCATACCGACGAACAGGCCTTTAATCGTTTCAATTCCATAAAATCTCACACTGCAGTCTTTCATCAATTTATGGAAAGTTGAAACAAGTTTCTTCTTTTTTCCCCGTCTCGAAATACAGCATCTTAAACAAACATTCTACAGACCAGTACAAACAAAATAAAACTACTTAATCTAAATAAATATATTTTAGACGTTCTTCCCCAGACATAAACCTCTAATGAAAATGCAAGTTCAGCAGATTTTCACTGATTATAAGCCGTATCTGAAAACGCCACTGTGAAAGTTAAAGAACAAAAAAAATCGCCTTCTTTGAAAGAGGGTTCACGTTACGGCCGATGAGTGAGGAATTCCCATAGACGGGGCTCCCGGTCTCTGATATATCTGGTTTAAGGTTCCCAGGCGGATCCGCAGTCTAACATAGGTAGCAGTTAAGACTTCCCTTCCTCGTTCTGCTTTGTTAAGGCATACACGAGGGATAACACTGTGATGCTGGGAAGGGGTAGGGGAGCTACGGTGATATGGACGGGGAGGGGGTTAGGGGTGGCTGTTGATATGATATGGACAGATGTTCAACTCATGTAGCCCTCATAAGCTGATAACGCTTCGCCAGACTTGTGCCATTTGGTTTGTGATGGATAACAACTACCAAGGGATGCATCAACGCGGGGGATGTTTATAGCGTTCCTACGCTTCTACAAGCTAGATAATGGATATGGAAGTTAGGTAAATATGACGTGTCTGAGTCTGCCAGACTGCGAGCAGCTGTGTCACGTTGTTTTAAGTCGAGTCTAGACCAGTGTGAGAATGACCAACTTCGTACATCCTGGTGACACACGGTCAGGCATGGTGGAGAGGTCCGTTCTTGTGGTCACTGCCTAATGGGAATTCCTGGTTCGAATTGGTCCCTGGTAACCCTCTCTAGTCAATATCTACATTCACATACTCTTTCCAGGATACGCTCTCTCTTATACCAGCACAATGTTGTCTCATACCAAGCCACTGGGGTGGCCTAATGGTTGAATTGCATGCTCGTCACACCTAAGACCCAGGTTCGATTCCTTATATGGGTTCAATGCGTGAAGTCCATTTCTGGTGTGTGGAAGTAGGGTGATATTGCTGGAATATTGCCAAAAGCGGCGTACAACTAAATTCACTTACTCACACACAAACTTCTATTCACTCTGCCATATCAACACAATATACCAACATTCCCTTTGATACAGTACCATTCAGTATACCACCATTAGTCTGATATGCCTCAGTGATATACCAATATTAACACTGATATGCCAACATGACATATCGCCGTTCACACTGATATACCAGTTTCCTTCACCCACTCCTCATCGTGATGACATACAATGATACTGAACTCAGAGGGTTTAATGAAAAGTACAATTCTAATGCATCTACCCGAGTTCCATGGCGCTTTTCCTGGTTGCACCTTGTACCCACATCTCCATTTGAAATGTACTAGACACGTGACCCCCGAACCTCTGTTAATGTAACGGGTACGGGAAGATCTACTGATATGGACAAGCTCTCATTGACTGAACCCGTAAAATCAATGACAAGGGTCATGGAATAGATTACCATTGTGACAATCTGTGAGGCGATCTGGAAATAAATATACAACAAATACCACTCTGCCTTTCATTTCGGACTTGCGTGTCTTCAGAGGAAACAAATAACATGAGCTGTTTTGTGCTGGAAGAATGCGTTCATTATGTTGTCGAGTTCTATTTGACGCGGTGTAGTGTGTGAGAGAAAGGGTTCCTGTTGTTGATGACTTGATACGGGACATAGTTGCGGGTACACTTGAGGAGTGGGGCAGTTTTGAAGAGGTATGGTAGAGGTGTTATCAGTTTCTAAAATGGGGGAGGGACACGGTAGCTAGTCTACGGGACAGGTGCGAGGGAGTGGCATCAACTTGGTCATCTGATATCGAGTTTTAATTGTTTTATATGACTGTCATATGTGTGTTCAGTCTTGTGTCAGTTATCACACAGTTAACATTACTTAACATGCAGTAACCAAAAGACAGTAACCGATTCATGGGATGTACGGTATGTGTTTGACAGGTCGGGTGTACGATACATATATATGGCGGGTGCTCCCATACATATGTCCCGTACAAAATGTGAATGATGGATGGAAGCGGCTGCAGTGTTTGATAGGATGGGGTGCATATGATATTCACGGTGTACGGTATATGTTTGACGAATGAGTGTACGGCATATGTTTGACGGGTTTGTGTTACGGTATATATTTGACAAGTGGAGTGTACGGTATATGTTTGACGGGTGGGTGTTACGGTGTATGTTTGACAGATAGGATGTACGATATATGTTTGACGAGAGGGGTGCAGGGTATATGTTGACGGGTGGGATGTACGACATATACTGATGAGTTCCGCGTATGATACACGTATGACAGGTAGGATATACCAGTATACATAATTGAAAGTTTAACATACGGAACTTGTATGACTCATGTACACACCCTACACTGCGGTGTCTAAGGCATTACAAAAGGTATGGTGTTCTATACATGCAAGAGTGATGGGATGAACTTTATCCATTAACGCGCGATAAAACGCGCTGAATGACAAAACTGCCACACGAGCTTTTAAATATGGGCTGGAAGTATAAATATAAGCAAAATCTATCCAACAGCTGGTGTAACGTAAGATCCACTCTATGGATACAGTCGGTGATGTTTTTGTCGCCGAGGCGATGATGAGAAACTGCGGAATGAAATCAGCAACTTTCCTGTCGCGGCAGTGCCCTCCATATAAGGAGTCTTGAGGCGAAGCGTGTGTCATGGAGATAGTGGCAGGGAAATATGACTTAAAAACACCTTGCAGTGATGCATGTACAGCGACATGTGCACTCGCGCGAAAGGGGCGTGGTCTTTCTGCTCCAGCGTTGATAACGCCCTTAAAATGAAAGGGTGAGGCTGAAACGGATGCTGCTTATCTCAATATGCGGGTTCAGGAAAATGAAAACTTGAAACAGAAAAAGTAATTGCTTCTGAGAAGACACAATGCATTAGCTAAAATATCCTCTTTAATACTGGAAAGGGCTTCCTCATCATTTGCTGACTGTAGGATTATTGACACATGTAGTTTTGAATGTAATGAAATATAAGCTGTTGTCAGTGCAAAGGTCATAGGTCAGATGATGTGAGGTCATAGGTCACACAATATGCACACAGTTTGGAAAGCTATGTATCAGCGAGACACATCTTTGTTTGCCCTCCGGTGCCTGTAACATGTCATACTGACGGGAGTGTTTGTATAGATGTAAGACCTACAATGGGCGTTCCTCGATACAAAAAAACAACCAGCACCTCGTGGGAATCTTCCTGACTATCACTGAAAACTGCTGTCTAGTCTGTCTCACAGTCTCTGAACCACATTATTTTCCACACTGCCAAGTCTTCTCTGCAATGCTAAAGTCTTAAATAAAGCAAGACTACATTTCTTCAGGTTCTGAATCTGTGGTCTCTCAGGAGCTCCTTTTTCAGTTTATATGGCTTTGTTTGTTTACATCAAAATGATTAATTTTTATATTCAGAGACTAAACGTTAGTCTAGCTGCTACCTTGAGCATATTCAGCGTAGCGTAGCTGGTCTGTAAACACACTCTGATGCTGGGTTAAAGCATTGGTTGTAAACAACGATTGAAACGAAAGTAATTATTTACAGAAATATGAACTAAGTTCCGAAATGTTAAGATCGTACTGGCATCTCTAACATGTAAATATACTCAATGGTTCTCAGTGCTTCACACGAACAGCGTGATTAGATAGTCACGATAACGTATATCAGGGAGATTAACAAATTAAGAAGGAATGTGTATACATATCTATTTTCCACTTTGATATGTCCGGGGGATTACTGCTTGTATGTTTGGGCGCCATGGAACTATTGTACTCAAGTTACCACTTGCTTTGTGAGAAGGTAGTCTAGGGGTGACAGCGGTCGCTCGTCAGACCGGAGACATGGGTTCCAGTCTCCAAATGGGCAAAATGTGTGAAGCCTATTTATGGTGTCCTCATCGTAATATTGATGGGATATTGTTAAAAGGGGTGTAAAATTGAACTCATCCTCTGTGTGAGAAAGTTGTATATGTTAACGCTATTTACTTATTGCTTTGTGTGAGACACGGTAAACTCCTAGTCCGTTTTTTCGGTGATCCGAGGCAGTGGATTCACAGGTATTGACATATCACACTGTCGGGCTAAAGGACGTATAAACTAGTACTTGAAAATAAGATTTCTCCAAAATATGAACTGGTCAAAACTTGCTGTAATCAGTTGCTGAAACTCTGCAGACTTAAGATCCAAGACACAGCTGTGACTCACACATCAGCTACATCACAAACGGAAAACCTGTGAAATTTCCTGTCTATTTTTATTTTCGGCTAAGATTAGACATGGCCATGTTTGTCGTAAAGGGCGACTAACAGGATCGAGTGGCCAGGCTCACTGACTTGGTTGACACGTCACCGTATAGACCAGGTGTGCTCATGAATTTGATCATTGGATTGTCTGGCCCAGACTCGATTATTTACAGACGGCTGCTAGCTAGCTGGACTATTGCTGACTACGATAAACAACAAATAAACAGACAATAAGTCAATTCGTATGCTTCCATTTGCCGAGCACTAATGACATCAGCCGTCGGCATTAATGACGATTTTACAGGATGTCCTTGTGATATTGCAGATTTGCACATGTCATGAAAATAACTATCTTTAAGGGTGGGAAGGCAATCCCCGCGGTCTTATATTTTCTGCATCTGTTGTTGGTTTGACTCTGTACGTTGGTACAATTGACGTGGGATCCTTCTGGCGTTCTTCATCACCCTCACACCAACCCCAACCGCCCCTTCCACTGTATGAGAAACCATGCCCCCCTCCCCAACCCTATACCGAAATACACACTGAGTTCAGGAGTGTACGATCTTACAGATTCGTAACTGTAACAGTGCGTGTTGTTTTAAGATTTAACACTGTCACATTGATTCCTTTCAACCGCAGTTGTCGGTAACGAACGTATACAGGCGTGTACAATCTAAATATGCTTAATGTGAAGACGGATATGATACACACGGAAATAGCCACAGTTATAACGTGCAACACTCCCAAAGTAACCGTACCCAGTCGCTGCATGACTGCGATAACAATACATTTCCTCGTGCACGAATGCCATCTTATATTTGGAATGTATTATATAACGTCGTTATATCCTATTGTTGACTGGAAAACGAGGGATAGGAGGTTTATTGTTTACCTGTCTCCCAGACCCCAGAGACTTAAGGATACTGTACATTCTAGACAATTTCTAAGGTAAAAGTTAATAGTCTAAATGATAATGTCTGAAATAAGGATAAATAACAATCTGGTGAGATCAGATACTGTCTGTTTATCCAGACCTGCCTCTTTGTAGAATAGAATTACTATACATCCATCGGTTCAGCATTCAGTACAGACTTGGAGCAAGGCTAGATACAGACTAGCACAGATATACATGTACAATGATTTGGTAAATTACAACGCCTCAACACCAGGACGGGCGATGGGGTAGTCAAGCGGGTAAAGCGTTCGCGTATGGGTTTAACGTGTGAAGTGTATTCCTGGTGTCCTCTGCCATGATATTGCTGGAATATTGCTAAAACTGCGTAAAATCACACTAACTCTGCTCAGGTCAGAATCAAGGATTGTTCCGGGCTCCTTTTGGACTGTTTCTTTTGAAATAAAGATAATTATTTCTGGGACTAAAAGTCGCTCCAGGTTATTGCCTCTAATATGATAATAATGTCTATTTTTATGCTGGATGAGCACACCTGATGCACAGTCTCATAATCCGCAAAACATAATTTTCCCCCTACAGCCCAGCCCTCCCTGCACTGCTAAAGCCCTAACTGAATCTAAAGATCTTTTCATGGTCTCCCTGGGTCTCCTTTTCATTTTAAATGGATTTGTTTGTCAAAATGAAAAATGATATGTATTCAGAGACCAAGAATTGGTCTAGTCGGAAACGTGTCACGTTTAAACCATTATGTGTAATAAAGTCAATGAAACCGTAAACGTGTATTTTTTGAGAAATGAAAATTAAAGCCATTAAAGTTGACCTTTTGCACAGTATAGTTGACTTAAGATATATTCAGATGAAAGTCAAACAATGCCGTTTGAAAATATGTGTATTTCTCATTAATTTTTAAACGTATATTATAATTTACTTGAACAGACGATGGTTTTTATTTGCTTTATATCCCGTAAACGACTATTTAGCAACACAGTGTATCTTTGTCAAGACGCCTACTTCAAACGCACCTTGATTGTGTGGCAGAGCGCACCCAGTGTAAATTGTCTCTGTGCACGTTTGGACGTTCTAATAATAGTATGACGTCACCCAGCATGTGCACTGACAACAGTGCATGTAACTTATTGTATGCTGCAAGGAGCTCTCCTGGTCCCTCTGGCCTTCATTTCCCGCCTTTGTAATGTAAATGCCCTGTCTCGCTGGAGAGGATTGAACAGAGCTTGATATGGGCACATTGTAACGGGTGGGTCTCGTTCACCATCTGCTGGGATAGGCGAGACATCCCCAGGGGTTGGGTCAGACAAATATTGAGTGTACCACAGTACGACCCATGCCTGTAAGTACCAACCATGTATTTCTCTGTGTCTTGTCTTAAGTGGGTAGTTGTCAACGACGCGATGAACGCTTGTGTTTTGTTGATGTTTAAGACGCCTATGAACTCAATTATCTGTCATGAATTTGTCTTTATTACTCTCATGCGTGGTTGAAGATATTGTGGTATAAATAGTGTATGCTTGGGGAGAATAGAACGCACACTTATGCGTTGCTCAACTTTTGTATGTATTGGCGGATCGGATGGTAATGTAGGTGTGTGTGTGTGTGCGTGCGTGCGTCTGTGCATGTGTGTGCATGTTTGCATGTGTATGTTAAGGATAGAGGTTGTGGTGTACAGCACAACTCAAAGTCGTCGTTGACAACCTGTAACATATCATTCTCTTGTGACACGGGTTGTGTGATTCGAGTAGCTGTCTTATCTGTCCACGACACACAAAACTAATTACGATAATGTATAATCATCGAGATAGAGTGAAATGATATGTGATGATCCCAACAAAACCTGAGTATACAAACACATGGAGCAGTCTTTAAATCATTTGAACATTTTGATCTTGAGTTCGCTGTCAGATGTATAGATTTATGGAATGTTCTTATGTAAACATATGTGATTTGTAGCCTGTTGTTAGATGCATGCATATAGTAGACAAGGGTGGTATTTGATCATTTTGATTTAGAATTTGTTATTGATGTATACACTCAACCTTTTGTCAACTTGGGAATGAGAGTGAGGCTTTGTGACTTTCACACATATAGTCAGATAGAGTAGAGGTGTGCATTTGGACTGTCAACGCCCCTAGCGCAAGGTGACTGTACATTAGATTAACACCGTCTCTAGTGTTGTCTGTATGCATGAAAAGTCACTGGAAGAATGTCCTTTCATCTAACGACATTGAACAGCTGCCTTTGAAGCATATTCAAAGGCCTTGTAACACATGGTTCCGAAGACAACATCAGCTGTGACCTAGCACTGTAGGTATGTGGCACGTGTTTTACTGGATGAGTTCCGACCAAGAAAAGAGTTGAAGAGACGATAGCCTACCTTTGAAAACTGTCCGATGCACTGACACTATAGCGTCACGCGTTTGTACGGTTGATAATTCAATATTGGTTACGCATTCGACCAGTGCCGTCTCAGTGCTTCTTTTCTGTCGAACAATATAAGCCACGCCCCATTCAGTCTAACGCTGATCATTAATTAACATGACACCAAAAATCACCGTTCCGTGAGATGGCATGCATTGACGAGTTAGTCCAGGTATCGAGCTGGGCGGCTTACAGGTGCAGGGTTCAGATTGTCCAGGTTTAAATGCGAATGATTATGTGCAATCAGTGAGAATGGTTTTATGCCGCTTTTGGCATCATTCTAGCAATATCAAGGCTTAGGACACCAGAAATGCACTTCATACACTGTACCCATGTGTCAATCAAACCCAGGTCTCAGATGTGACGAGTGGATGCTTTAACCATGAGGCTACCCCATCGCCGTGATTGTGTGGAATTGAGGTTACTTCGGGGACGGGCCGCGAACCTTCACCAACGTGAAGGTGTTGATACAGAATGTGCCTCCCGTGCCCTTCCCTCTTGTAGTGACCCACATGGTGACCCCGAGGAGATATACGTAGCCATGATGTGCATGCTGGTGAATGTAGCCAGGTGGTGTACTCCGATAGCGTGGATCGATTCTGACTTGACAATCCGCAGGTTTATCTGTTCCAGGGAGAAATTACGGTTGTGTGTTTGGCTATGACAGCGACCCTTAACCCAAGTTGATGAAAAATAACCGACGGTTTGAAAACCGACCATTTGAAAACTGTTTCAGAGCGAGTGACTTAATAATCGACTAAAACAGTTAATATAGCTGATGCTAACTGACTAGAACAGTTAATATGGCTGATACTAACCGACTAGAAGAGTTAATATAGGTGATGCTAACCGAATAAAACAGTTAATATAGCTGATGCTAAACAACTAGAACAGTTAATATAGCTGATGCTAACCAACTAAAACAGTTAATATAGCTGATGCTAACCAACTAGAACAGTTAATATAGCTGATACTAACCGACTAAAACAGTTAATATAGCTGATGCTAACCAACACTAGAACAGTTAATATAGCTGATGCTAACTGACTAGAACAGTTAATATAGCTGATACTAACCGACTAGAAGAGTTAATATAGGTGATGCTAACCGACTAAAACAGTTAATATAGCTGATGCTAACCAACTGGAACAGTTAATATAGCTGATGCTAACCGACTAGGACAGTTAATATAGCTGATGCTCTACAGGGAAAACTATACTGTTTAGAATTGGATTTGACGAGGAAATACAATTATCATCAAAATGTTAAATGCTTAATATGCTTAGGTAGGCAGTGTGACATCACCACCGACCTTCCCCATCCTTTACTCTCATTGACCACTCAACAGTTCCGGTATTTCATCACCCCCTACGACCTTCTCTCACCATCGCCAACTTCCTCCCCCTTTACCGGACATACACAGTAACCGGCCGCTACATTCTCACCGGTCATCCACTCCGCTCACCGACCACCCCAACCCCTACCACCCTCATCGGCTTACCCCTACCCTCAACGACCACCCCAACCCCTACCACCCTCATCGGCTTACCCCTACCCTCAACGACCATCCCAACCCCTACCACCCTCATCGGCTTATCCCTACCCTCAACGACCATCCCAACCCCTACCACCCTCATCGGCTTTCCCCTACCCTCAACGACCACCCCAACCCCTACCACTCTCATCGGCTTTCCCCTACCCTCACCGACCACACCAACCCCTCCTACCACCCTCATCGACTTTCCCCTACCCTCAACGACCACCCCCAACCCCTACCACCCTCATCGGCTTTCCCCTACCCTCACCGACCACCCCAACCCCTACCACCTTCATCGGCTTTCCCCTACCCTCAACAACCACACCTAACTCGCCGACCTCCCAGCCACCTCGCCGTTGACTCTTAAATCAAACTACTCACCTACACCATCACCTACTTCTACCGTCACCGGCCTTCACCCACACTCACCCGCCTCACCTTATCCTCATCGACTGTGACCACCCTCACCGACTATCCCTGTCCTCAACGTAGTATAAAGCCTTTCCTTACGCTCTATGACCATCCCTACCCTCACCAACCATTCTCACCCTCGCCGACCACCCCTTGGCACAGGGAAGTGTGCCTCTTTCGGTTCGTCAGGTAATTCTAGATGGAATGACTCATTAATTTTCCGCGTCACGCAATGGGCCTTCAAACAAAGAGATCTTCAAAAGTTTTAAAGCTTTCAACAGTGTCGGGGTTGTTATCCGTGGCGCGGATGTGAGTGTATTGTGTCAAGGTTTTACGATTAATTAGTTTTCCGGTTGAGTTCGGTGTGAACCTACTTGCCGTGGCTTTCAAAGAACTTACACTCTGAGAAAACTCGCACCAGACACATATTAAAAACATAAAGAGTGTCATAAACCTTAGTCTATCTCACAGTACTAGAATCATTCGACTTTCTCATCCACCTGACTGGCCCCCTTCCTGTTTTGCCCAACCCGACTGCCGACTTCAGAATCTCATCTGTAGTATATCTACAAGGAATTACCTTAAGTCCTGTATTTGAGGGTCCATGGGACCAACACGTGTGTCCGAGACACTTAAATTTTACAATAAATTCTTTAAATTGTGTATCATGATAACATTAACTGTTACAGTATAATTAGATTGCATATGAATTTTTACAAAATGTATTTGTAATTCTTTTGCGTCCCCGTGGACGTGTTGTTACATTTCGTTCAGAACATTGTCAACTGTTATGCGTTTAGGCGGCAGGAATTCGCGTCCTGTAAATCCCTTTATCTGTGTACAGTGTGATATAAGCCGGGGTATATCTGTATATACAATGTAACATGAAGCTGCTATATAAGCTTGAGTATCTGTGTACAGTGATATAACCCCGCTTGTAGGCAGTGTGATATAACTTGAATATAACTACATACGGTGAAATGAGACTGTTATATAAGCAGGTGTATACATGCGACGTGATATAACCCGGCTATGTCAGCTATAGTTTATTCGTATACAGTGGGTAATATTCAACCCATTATAGGTAATATTCAACCCATTCAACCCTACAAACCCCGTTTGTAGGCAGTGTGATATAACTTGAATATAACTACATACGCTGAAATGAGACTGTTATATAAGCAAGTGTATACATGCGACGTGATATAACCCGGCTATGTCAGCTATAGTTTATTCGTATACAGTGGGTAATATCCAGCCCATTATAGCGCGAGTGACACACGAAGAAGGAATGTCGTCTTCTTACTTTATTTCAAGGTTGACAAGTTTCTTTCACCTGATCGTGATATACAAGGATTGAACAAGGGCCATGATAAAACTGTAGCTTAACATTTGACAGCGCATGCGACATATGTGGTTACGATACAGAGCGACAGCGAGCGGAACCCAGTGGGGTCAATCCATTCATCAGGGGTATATTTTGTCACACAGGTGTTGTGTGAATCTATTGAAAGACTTTGTACATAGGGGTCAGTCAACCCGAATTGACGACGGTTATGCATAATCAAGTTACGAGGGTTTACATGATTAGATTGGGGGTAGTTGGGGTGTTTAAGATTAAGCGGTCCGATTCATGGCATGGTGGCCTCGGCACGTTACGCCCCCTGGCGGAGGGGAGATAATGATATGATTTCTTAGGTAGCCCGACAAATTGTCCGAGTATTGACAAGGGATTTGTGCGATAACAAGGACTTCAGGGCTTTGTTAAGCTTGACTTACTGATAAGGCAGACAACATGAAGGGTATAACTGGGTTGTTATATTAGCAATATGGCGAAATAGGTGATGCAGAGTTATATCAAGTTATACAGTATAATCACTTCAGGGAATGTGACATGTCCGGGAACTACTATTAGGTATTATCTGGAGGGACAGGGGTAGGAGAGGGGGAAGGTGAGAGCTGGGATTGCAGTCTTAGAAAATATGTGATAAACTAAGATTGTCTGCCACTGAAAATACCTGATTGTTTTGTCCAATTTAGGCTCACGACTTCGCGCTACAACACTGTCTGCATTGTAATCTGGCAGAAAATATAATGTCTTCATATTTTAAAACAATTCTCCAAACATCTATTATGAAGAATGAAATAGACTTGATAAACAAATTAACACTTCCCCACTTAGTGTAACAACTGTGAGGATTAGAGGTACTGTATTTATACACTACTGTTGTGTCATTAATTCCTGCTGTATGTGTCCTTATGTCGGAATGTGTAACTCGGCAATCGGCCTGAGGTGTGTGAGAAACTCCGAGGCAGTGCGTCCACGCCTGTGGTTGTTTCGGTGGTGCTCATCTGTACCAGGTAATCAACATTACCTGTCCTGTAGCATCCATCTCACAGCGTCAACCACACATGTACGTGATGTTGTGACCAGTGTCGTCCTCAGTCGCCTGCAGCAGGTGAAGGAATGTCAGTGTGATCCCGACATGGAGAGACAGGGAGAACCTAACACACCGATAACCTGCTGCTGATGTCGATCTTCCTTTGGGGAAGGGAATAGGTAACGGAGACAAAGAAAACAGAGCGGGTCAGTGGGGCCATCCTTTCTTCTCTGTGGGTACACGAGGCATGTAAACGAGTTAGCATCTTTGTGTACTGAACATAATGTTATGTTCTTTTCTTTCAGGTCTGAGGCGAACTTAAACGCCAGCCGCACAGGGAACACAGCATGACTGTAGAAGAGAACGTGTTGATGCGTGAAAGCTTTGAAGAGAAAATAATATTGGAAGGTGTTTAACATATCGAGGTTATCGACGGCGAAACATACCCGTGAGAGAAATCGGTCCATAATCCTTGATATAGCTTCCTCGGAAACAGCAGGTGAAAGGTACACTGTGTTTCGCGAGGGTCTCGTTGGATCAGTGTTTAAGAAGTGATCGGATCGTCGTGTCGTGAACAGTTACATTGCTATCCCGAACGGGCAGTGAAGTATTAGTACCGCCGTCTATAAACATACGTAACATTTTCCTGTGAGGCGTTATAAGCCGCTCTAAGGATTGAGTTGCCTCAGTGTAAAGCCAAGCTTCTGTGGAATTTATTTCGGTTTTAATTGCGAGTGGCGGCTCGGTTGGACTGTGAGGTGTTTCTGTGTATCCCTATGGGGAGAGCTGAGTGGGCAGTGTTGTGAGATGCATGCTAGATCCGGAGAAGCCTCAAGGTCCAGCACGTTAGAGAGAGCTGACGGAGAGAAGGGCAGTGCGTCTATGTCCCGTATCACAGAGCTTAGACTATATGGTTCTCCTGATCATACTGTGAAAGGTCAACCGCCAGTTGACCCAACCAAGGACGGAATTCGAAGACTTGTTGGAAAATATGAGTCTCCGGAGAATCTTTGTATAAGTCCCACTGTCATTCGAACAAGTATGAATGGTCTGGATAAACCCGGAAGTGTCGTTGGCGGTCCGGCGATGTCCGATTGTTCTTCGGACATTTCCGACGCAACGCCGACCTGGCCGAGCACGGTGAACGTGGCCGCGACGAACTTTAGCGAAGGGGTAACCGAGCAGGACATTCTGCAAGTGGAGATGTTTTATAAAAGTCATAAGACAGAGGTGTGCGTGTGTAGGTGTCTTGCCAACCTCTACTTCGGTGGTGCCAAGAACGCTGCACAAGGGGACACTTGGGAGTTTCACAACACTGGCATTCCGGTGTTAGTTCTAGATTCCGGGGATCACCATAGAAACAGGAAGTTGTGCATAATCATGGCGGAGAAGGGGACCGGGTTTACGCTGTGGAAGGATGGAATTGACCATTTGTCCAAGTACAGCGTGCCCTCTGCAAACTTCCACACTATGTATCTGACCACAGACCACACCAAACAAGCTGGCTTTAGCTTTGACGACAGCAACGCCGCTGTTGAGTTCTACTCCTTCATCTCGACCTTGACCTCTGATCCCAATGATGATCTGTTTAATTTGAGCAAGAAAAAGAACAAGAAAAAGAAGAAAGACAAGTCGAAACCGAAGTATAAGGCACCCAAGAAGACGGACATTTCACAGCCTTGTTGTTTTGTTCACGTGACCAAACTTGAACGCCCAGATTTCCCTCCCCCTCCTTCAAGGATAGGTGACCTATCTCATTTAATGGGTACCAAGTTAGTAATACCACGAAGCACAAGTTCGGAAGTGTCTGACGATTCAACGTCACATTCAGCCGCTTCCGAACATTCGTAATGTCAACTGATTGGCATTGTCATTGTCTCCCAACGGTATGTGATAACGTCATATAACTCATTGCTACTTCAATATAGCGTGGTGTGTGTCTTAACCCTTTACAACAACTATGTATTTACCCATATGGGGGAATGGCTGTGTACAACTACCAGAAAGGATATTCATCCGTCGTTATGACGTAAACAATAGCATAAGAAGGCTTTGAGCCCGTTGAGGATTATAAAATTGAACCATCGTTGTGGATACCACGTGTGCCAGATTCGACATTCAATGCAACATCAATGTTTTTGTGACGTCAAGATGACGTCATTTGTGTGTACGTTACCTGTTAATTATTCAGTATGAGATGTGCAATGCAAGGGTTAATTAAGCACGTGCTTGAAGTGTTTGGCGTCTTCCGTTCGTTTGGATTATTTGGATTATTTTGTGAAACTGTGTGTACGTCATCACTTTGTGTGGCGATACGATGTCAGCACAAAAGGCAACGTAATATGCAACTTTGCTCCATGGTGCTACAGACAAGGAAGTGACAGACAGATATTTCGAACGGAGCGATACTGATCTCTTAGTGTTGTTAGCCCACATAGGTCTAGCACTAACAACTGTTGTTCAACACTCTTTGCATGGTCTGTATTATAGTAGTGGCCAACAGTGCTATTGTTACATTTTCCTGCATTTTTCAGCTTTATGAATATTACCCATCCTGCAATACTGAATATGAGCCATCAAACAACGTAGAGATAGATCTGACCACCATAACAATCTCAGAGCACTGAACATGAGGAATGTATCGATCCAGTTGTCGATTTGATTGATGTATGTTGTGATACATGCATGTGTTAGCGATACATATCTCGATGTGTATAAATATATGCGATCCAAACGTTCTGCCATGATAGGCACCACACAAATCATACAGACTTTACAAATTTAATTCCTCGAAATTTCGATACAGGTGGTATCTCCTATCGTGTGTCGCAATATTGTTCTATTTCGACTCAACTGAACAAATCCCTTCTAGAAAGTAGTCCCATAGTTGTATTACGTCTGCTTGTGTATCATTCCGCGGAGTTGTAAAAGTTAAATATACCGTGACCCATGTCTAAACGTGTCTTTTTTGACTGATCTGGCTCTGTAAAAGTTTCAATTTTCCTGGCACGTACGATCTTGTTTATCCAGGAACTCACGTTTGAGAAACTAAATGTAATCACCGTGTTTTCATCTGTATTTTCTTCAAGGGAAGCTGTTCAATCTGAAGGTATCTATTTTTACCACTTACTTCAATACAGGCATGGCATCTCAAACCCAGACAAGGCGAGATGTTATCGCTCTTTTAAAAGAGTATCATCCTCTCAGCTCATAATATGATATTATATAGGTGATCCAGACGATAAAAACCGTAACCTTACAAGATCATTAAAATGGGTTACTTTACTCCAGCGACAGCTCTCCAAGACAAACACATGTCAGCCCGCTTAAACTAATGTTCAGTCTTGGAAAATATGCAATTTCGATGGAAGCAAATTCCATTAAAATTGAACAGGAGCCCCGTTAAGATGGGAGATTGGAACTCCGAGTTTGCTTCATTTAGGGTGATATCGTTACAGTAAGAATGGGAAAGAGGGGAAATGATATCATTAGGTACTGTGAGACCGATTACAGACCTCTCTGATTTAGATATGAAAACACCTCCAGAGAAAGTCGCGTCAGGTGACCTATCACCGCCCAACTAAAATGAACGACACATGGGTTCACAAGCCAGTCAGATAACTCCTTTCTGAAAAGATCTAGCATATATTTTACGAGCTCCATATTCGACAGATGTTCCATCGACCGTACTCCCTTTTTGTTGATTATTGAAAAAGGAAAGGTTTTACGAAAAGTCGCCTCGACAGTATAATGGCGCCGATACAATTATGACTTTTTGAATATGCTGGATTATAATTAAATGCATTGGTCTCTGGTACTGAATGTCTTTAAAGCATCGATACAGACCGGTCATCGAAAGTCCATCACACGCAACCTTATACAGAGCTGTCCTGGGACGAAGAGAGATATGTTTAAAATCTTTTTCACTCACAGGTATTTGGAGCACAGATTACCAAATAAACTCATCCTATTTTAGAGATGTTTTGAAACTGGCTTCAAGTGCCCCCATGGTGACTAATGGTATAAGAAGGGTACTGTCTTGTTACTGCACGTGCTGATCAGGCAATGTTTGTTTGTGATTGTCGAGTGTGTTCTTATCTGCTGGTCAGGCAGTCCAACACTTGGCGATCGCTTGCTTCGCCGTCAATGTAGTCTTTGCAGTCACGACCACAGCCACCATCCCGTCATTGCACCGTCACAATACTGTTACCACTGATATTACAAAAGTCAAAACAACGTAAGTCGATATTCGCCATCCTCGGTGACCAAGGGTATTATATCTCCACTAAGTTATCCCGGACCGTTTGGCTGCTATGAATTGGCGGTAGGGTAGCCTAATGGTTAAAGCGTCCGCTCGTCACGTGTTCGATTTCCCACACAGGTACAATGTGTGAAGCCCATATCTAGTGTCCCCGGCAGGATATTGCTGGAATATAGCTAAAAGCAATATTTAACAAAACTCACTCACTCGAATCCGACTTGAATGAGACGGAGGTGTAATAAAAAAGGACAGACACATGTTTGATGTAGACACAAAATATTGCTGAGCTGGCGAATGAATCCAGGGTATATATCGTAAATAGATGGTAATAACACCCTTGATGACCGAGGATGACCTTTCCCTTGAACAGTTATATTGGTGACCGTTAAGGGAAGATGAGTGGTGTCGCTTCAAAATCACAACGCCTTTCTACACAATGCTGGAAAGCAAGAGAAATTAGTTAAAATACTCGCCAGTTAACCGTAAATGATTACTTAGCCCAATTTTGTCCGATCTGTTGGTGGTAGGTGTGTCGGGATGTTGCTGGATCTGCCACGCCCATGTCACGTGGTCCTGGCTGTAATTGACAAGGCGTGTCATCGATATAGCGTCTTATCATTATCATTTGTTTTCAAATGCTGGTATTTTTGGATAAACTATCTCAGATATGCATTGCTTTGTGTTATTACGTTACAGCCTAAGACTGGTAGATGATTTTTCTGCGAATCTGTCTGTTTTACACCACGATTTCACACAGGCTATATATGTCTTTAATTATGGCGAACAGGGTAATTGGTGTAACGAGAGAACGACTACCTCCCATTTTCAGTTGAGCCGATCGATTCTCATGCTATTGATCACTGGATTGTCTGGTCCAGACTCGATTATTTATAGACCGCCGCCATAAAACTAAACTCACTCAAACATGTGGATAATACGATCACAGTTTTTAAGTTTCTACAGGAATGGATTTTGTTTTACATATTTGCACATTTCCCATTAATTTCTTGGTTTACAACACACTTCATATCACTACAGCCATGAACGAGGGTCAGAGGCGAATAAAGGGATCGGGTGGTCAGGATCACTGACTTGGTTGACACGTCATCAGTTCCCAATTGCATTGATCGATGTTCATGTTGTTGACTGGATTGTCTGGTCCATGCGCGGATTACTTACAGACCGCCGCCATATAGCTGGAATATTGCTGAGGGCGACGTAAAACTAAACTCACTCACTCATGAAGCCGGACTTTGGCTTACTGACTTTCATCAGTAATCAAAAAGCCCAATGCAGCCTGACTTCCCTTATTGCCACGCATTGGATTGCGATTAGGTGAAAATGAACCCGAAATTTAACTGCACAGGTTTGAGATTGACAGGGACTGTGGAAATGCACCTGTCACAGCATCAGTTCATTCACGATGACACTCCTAGCATCTATCGTAAATGCAGCATTAACCAAACGCTCCGCACAACATCCACCTCATCCAGCCAATGGGCCTCACTCGGTTCCAGATCCTTAACCTCACCCCTTATCCTCTATCACATATTCATATCATCACGGTCCCCCGTCACCAACAGCGTAGCAGTCAGCATCACCTCATTCCTTCGGCATCACCCCACCTGACCAGTGTCATCAATATCAGGTAGTAGAGGCGGCATTAAAGCAGACACTTAGTTTCTAAATATATAAGTTTGAGAGCAACAAACATAGCCATTTACATAGAAAATTAGACTTGGGGAGACCAGAGGTTTAGAACCTGAGAAAATCTAGACTTGCTTCATTTAGGGCTTTGTTGTTGCAAGAAACGCAAGGCAGTAGGTAAAACAATGTGGTTCAGGGACTGTCAACCAGGCAACATATCACTTGGTAGTTGAGTATAGGTTGCATATTGTATAATTACGTGGACAGTGATACACGACGGAACAGGGTATTTGGACAGAATTTCCCCACGTTTATAACTTAATGCGACACAGTCAACATAAGCAGGTGTGCTTAAGTTTGACTGTTTTTCTTTGTGATAAGATCAGCGTTATATATCAGGGGGCTTCGTTTCTTCGATCAGTCTCTCCCAGCTACCATGATTCTGGTGTTTAACTGGTGCAAATTCCGCCATGTGCAGATTCCCAAAATCAATATCTCAAGCTGGAAAACTACACAAAAAAAGAAATTGATTTGTTTTTGCCAATTTTCATTTTTTATGAAAACTCCTCACCCTGCAAAACATGATGAAGACCACGTGAGAACAACACTCAGTAATGCAGGCAATTTGCGAGAGTGAGAGTGTTGTGCATTGCCGTTGGAAGGAGGGGGCGCTTGAGGGGAACCAGCAAGTACAGGGAATCAAACAATCAAATATTCTGCCCTGGTCGATTTTATCCTCTACCATCTCGCATACCATAAAATCAGCATGCAATTAGCTTTCTCTGTCAGTCTGTAAAGCCAGCAGACATCTGTCTCCTTCCCCTATTGAACTCTCAAGCCCAGAGGCTCGAGCTAGCAAGCTCGCATGCTTCAAGATCCTTCCCCTATAGAACTGGCAAGCTGGCTACTACCTACCATTCTAGAACTGTCAATCAAGCTATTTACTTCCTACCCACTTCCCCATCACCGAGCCATCTGACAACATGTACTACCTTCAGATGCACCCCCACATGCACAACTCCCCATCCTCTACTATTCCTGTAGAGAAGTATGCAAGGACTCTAAACTTATTTGTCAGGTAACACCGGCAAGTGCCTCCTACTTATATATACCAAGCAACTATCTGTCACTAATATGTCAAGTTATAATTAGGCCCTTTCTCCTCACGCTCAGTCGTGCATGCTTTCCATCAACCATGAGTCATAACCCAGCCCACCAACTCTGTTGTGAGTGAATGAGTGAGTGAGTGAGTGAGTGAGTGAGTGGGTTTTGATTTCATATATCACGGCAGCGTTGTGGTGAACTACAAGTTCGGAAGGTTTTACTTTTATTTTAAAACCCAGCAGTACGGACATAGGACTGAAGAGCCAAGGATCATGACCAGGGCGAATCTGGGATTCGAACCTAGAGTGACATTAGGGGCGGAGGGTGTGTCTGAGCACTCTTGAGAAAGGGGTCGTGGACGCTTAATTTTCACTGGTCACTTAATATACTGTCATGCCAAAAGATCCGTCTAATAAAGTACACACTGGAGTGTGCACTAAAAGCCAGGAAACAGGAAAGCACGCAGATCCAACCATGTAAGTTGCCACACACTATGACCACTACCTGTACAGCAACATGCACACGGTAATCCAGGTGGTGAACATGAGGTTAGACTGTAAACCTTCAGTTTGTTATCGGCTTGTTGTCTCCATTGTCTGAGTGCTGTGACCAGAGTGAGAGAGAGTTTAGTTTTATGATGCACTCAGCAATATGCCAGCTATATGGCGGCGGTCTGTAAATAATCGAGTCTGGACCAGACAATCAAGTGATCAACAACATGAGCATCGATCTGCGGAACTGGGAACCGATGACATGTGTGAACCAAGTCAGCGAGCCTGACCACCCGATCCTGTTAGTCGCCTCTTACGACAAGCAGAGTAGTCTTTTTCTTGAAAGCATGGGTTGCTGAAGACCTATTCTACCCCGGGCCTTCACGGGTCTGTGACCAGGTCAAGACGGAAACTGCACGAACCCGAGCAGTGATAGCATCTGCCTCCGGGGACTGCTTCCGGGTCCTCTACAGTAGCTCGGGTTTATGGCGCTACCTTGAATACTTCCGAATGGAGGAGATTAATACAGGTTGTCAGACCTGCCTACCTCTGAACAACTAGTAGGTCTGACATGGATCGGTTTATCATCTAAACAACTGCAGTGTTCACCTTTTCGCACTTCCCAGCTATATACACTATTGAAAGAGAGAGGAAGTTTAGTTTTACGCCGCCTTTAGCAACATTCCAGGAATATCACGGCGGGGGACACCAGAAATGGCTTTACATGCTGTACTCATGACGAGACTCGAACATGATCTTTCAGCGCCTGAAAACATTTAACTATTTCTATATACTGGGTTTCACGTGGAAATTTGACGGGAGTATGCACTTAGCACAGTAAACTATCCCTGGGTAAACACGGTTTACTACCGTCGTATTTCCAATAAGGGAATGTGGTGGGATTTTTGGTGGATAGACTGACAGTGAGAGAGTGAGCATGGCTTTGTGCCGCTTTAACAATATTCCAACAATATGACAAGGGACACCATTTATGGTTTTCACACATTGTACCCGTTTGGGGAATTCCCACGTGTGAAACCCAGGTCTTCGGCGGGACGAACAAAAGCCTTAACTACAATGCTACACAACTGCCCCGGTAGACTGACAGATACCGGAGACTAGTTACTGCAGAGTTCCGGAAGTCATATTTGAGGAGGCATTGTTGGCAAAATGTGGGGTTCTGTAGAAGAAATCTGCCCTGTTATTCAAGGGGGCCTGTGAAACAGATGGTAGAGGAGAGAACCATCATGTACGTCAAACTTTGTCTGAAACGTTGATGTTTTCAGTGATGTAGTGTTGTACATTTGTGTAGCACAGATAACGTGCTAGTTCAAGCCACAAAAATACACCACTATCATACATCACTCTGTAAAGAAAGAGGCTTGTCAAACCACCAAACAGGGGTATCGAATGATCTGGCACAAACAAATTGCAGGATATTCGTGGTGGCAGCCGACAGACAACAGCGTTCATCTTGGAACAAACGATTGTGTTGTTCAGGAAAGCACGGTGTTTACAGACGCGCCCCCTGCTTGCTATAGGTCACTGGGTAAAATCAGGCATCGGTGGTGGCGACATGCACGTTCCTCATGGGTGTCTGCAGCCTGCTGTGTGAATGGTGTAATTTTACGCCGCATTTTGCAAAACTAGGCGGTCTGTAAATAATCGGGTCTGAACCATACAATCCAGTGATTAACAGTATAAGCATCGATCTGCACAATTGGGAACCGATGATATGCGTCAACCCAAACCTGATCACCCAATCCCGTTAGTCGCCTCTTACGCCAAGCATGGGGTGCTGAAAATAAAATTTTGAGAAGGACCTTTACGGGCATCCGGCTGTGCAAGGTGGACTTAGTTTAACGGTGGATTGAGGCAGTCGGCAATATTCCAGCTGTAAATCAGCTGGTCTGGGCCACACAATCCACTGATTTACGTAAGCTTTGGCCTACACAAACAGGCTACGATGACAAACATTAATCAAGTCAGCGAGCCTGTAAATCCGATCCCGTTAGTCACCTCATAGGACAAGCATGGGTTGCTGAAGACAAATTTTCACGGGTATGCGGCTGTGTAAGGTGAACTTGATTTAACGGCGGTTGATGGAAACCTAAAAGGTACTGAACATCACCATTTCCTCAACATTTTCCCCAGTTTGTTTCAGATAAGACATATGCTTTCACAAGAATAAGACGCCAAGACCAATCTTAACCCGAATCTGCTTCTGGGCTTCACCATTTCGTATTACACATGGAACCAACGATTCAGTATTTCTTAACTGAAAGAAGAGTAACGAAATATTGTAGACTGACACGTGCTGTAAGTATCGACGTGGAGACTCGGTATGAGCAAACGCGAGGATGATTAGAAGTGAATGTTTCAAACAGACATTGTCAGTACATGGCCAGCAAGAACACATTTGTCTGACCACAACCTCCAGAACGCGCCTACGATTTTCATGGTAGGCAAACTGAGAAATGTTCCCCACCTCATAATGGTCATTTCATTCTTTTCATCGACAGAATTTATCTCACAAAGACAAACTTCCCTTTTGACTGAAAAATGAGTGAGTTTAGTTTTACGCCGCTTTTAGCAACATTCCAGCAATATCACGGCGGGGGGACACCAGAAACTGGGCTTCACACATTGTACCCATGTGGGGAATCGAACCCTTTGGTGTGACGAGTGAACGCTTTAACCACTAGGTTACCCCACCGCCCCACTGAGAAATGAGATAGCGGTACAGTGTCTGAAGACCTGCCCCGAAACATCGAACAGAAGACGTCGATATAGATCTCAAGACAACGAATGGTATCAATATCATGAACGCTTTATTCTGAATGTCAAAATATGAACAAGAGATAATATGAACAAGAGATGAACAAGAAATAATATAGAACATGCAATTGAGATCATGTAATGTGAACACATTTCTATCTTTGCGAAACAATGGATCAAGATTATCAGAAAGGATGTACAAACAGATGCGATACACTGACTCTTCACACGGAAAGGACAGTATCAGAGTAGCAAAATCAACAATAAACAACGTGTCAAGGTCAAAGTGTGGCGATGCTGTTATGGAGAAATATCAGTGTGTACAGTGTTGGGCATTAGTATGGGTTTTCAATTTAAAGGTGGCCAGTCATGAAAACATGGACTTGAGAGGGTTATAATACATGAAATAACGATCAAGTGATTGGGTACGGGTTGCCATGGTGTCGCGACAGCACTTGGGAAAATAACAAACTCAACAATGGAAAAACAATGAAAATATGATAAATAATATTGACGGAAATATGGAGGTACTTAAACCTGAGCTGATATGGAAACACAATCACAACTTATTTGCATATATACGGTAAGGCTGTTTGCTTGAGTGTTTGTATATATACAGTAATGAGGTAGAAATTGTTTGTCAAGCGTGATGGAACCAACTTCAGGTCACATCAAGATTGTTATTTCACATATATTGGTCTAGATATAACGGTCATTGTGTATGTGAACAAGACAAATACCGTATTAAACTCACAGAGGGCAGGCAAACTAAAGTTTGTGCACCTCTCGTGCATATTTTCTCAAGTTTCTAATACTAACTGGGTTAAAACAAGCCATTACAACAAGAAACGTCCAGGGATTGAACAGTCTCAATATCAGTATTTCCATGGAGGGGGGAATCTGTAGTGCTTAAGGAATGTAAGTGAATACAAGTTTTACTCGCTTCGTAGATATCAACGTTTCTGTTAGGGTGTGTGAACTTTAATTATTATCTGGACGTACCTTTACACACCAAGATGCCAAAATCGGTGACATCGGTGTCACCAGAATGGATACTACCTGTATCCTACATGTACCTGTATATATACAGTTTGTAATCTTTACTCGCCAGAACGACAGAGCCGTAATCCATAAGTGTGACGTCAAAACATTGGGCGTGCTTCACCTTTGATTCCAGAGCATTGATGAGCTGGCCATCCTGTGTGAATATGGTGATGTTGAAGTTGTTGTGGTTGTCGGCGACGACGACTTGGCCAGCTGCGTTGATGCCGACACCAATGGGGTAATTTGTGATCCCCTCCCCGCCTATCTGGCGCAGGAGGACACCATGGTAGCTGAACACCTTCACACAGTGGGCGCGATTGTCGCTGATGAAGATTTCCTCCTTTTCGTTGACCACGACGCTGTTGGGAAACTGTAAGTGTTTGGAACAGGAGAACATGTTGAGAACGTTACCGACGTTGTCGAAGATGATGACCCGCATCACCTTGCACTCGACCACAATGATCCTGCCAGCGCCGTCGACTGCCACGCCACGGGGGTGTTGTAAGATGTTGGCGCCGAATTTCCGGAGGAACTGTCCGAATTGGTTGTAGACTTGGACCTGATGGGTAGGACTGCGCTCGGTCAGGACAATGTCCCCTGAAGATCCGACAACAGATACGCGGTTGGGGTACAAAAGCTGACCGTTGTGTTTGCCGCATTCACCGAACTGGAACTTGAATCCTCCTTCCGTGTCAAAAATCTGGATACGATGGTTGTTAGTGTCGGCAACGATGATGTCGTTCTGGGCGTTAACGGTGACGCCGCTCGGTTCGGTGAATTGTCCTTCCAGGACTCCAAACTCCCCGAACCTGCAGTGGTAGATCATCTTGTGACGTCGCACGTGGGAGGTCAGTGGGCAGAGAAGAGACACGTGACTGCCGGAACTTGGTGTCGGGGACAGGACGTCGAGACTGGACGACATGATATCCGAACCACTGGACCACGTGTTGTACTGGTCACTTGGAAGCATGAGGTCGTTGCCTCCGTACTTGTAAACATTGATATTTGGAGGTTCGTCAAATATGTTTCCTGTAGATGACAGTCTGGTGGTGGTTGAAAGTAAGTGTTCTATGGCCTGACATGTTGGGATGTGGTCAATCGTTGGACAGACTGGAGCTAAAGTGGTCTTCCTGAAGAGAGAGTCGTTACCCTGACTCACATAACCAAATGTATTGCGGACTCCGGTCTGAATGGCCTGATAGTTGGATACGAACTCTATCTCCGAGCAGTCCTGATGATCGAGGTTTGGCAAGAAGGTGAACATGTTGTGGAATCTTCTTTCGACAAAAGTCTTCAGCATCAGACATTCTGTGACAGAAGCGTTATTTAGTAGTTTGTTAACAAACTGTATTCCTTGGTAGAGACTATTCAAACATTCCTGGATGTTCTGAGCTCTGGTTGTAATGGCAGCCTGCTTGTCGTTGAGAGCCTGATCAAGTTCTTTCAGGGTCTCTTCTTTCCTTTCTTCAAGCTTGGCCATGTAGAAGTCGTGGGTGTCATTGATGTCATTCTGAGCCTTGTGATATTGGGTTTGGAGGGTTATTGAGCTCACACCGATTCCCTTCGCCGTAGCCCTCAAGTCTTCGATCTTAATTCTGGCACAATTCTCCAAATTTTTCAACATCTGTATTTCTGACTCCGCAACTTCAGTCAGGAACTGGCAGTCATGGCCGCGTCCATGGTCAAGCAGTACACACTCCTTACATACTGGTTCTGCGCACGTCTTGCAATACATCTTGAGGACGTCGATCTTATGTTTGGGGCAGTTTACTGGTTTCTCGGAACTGCATGTGTCCTTGTTTATCTGAAGGTCTTCTAGGCTTATGACTCGGTGGCCTTCAAAACAGTGCATGAACTGATGAGCCATGACACAGTTGGCACACAGGAAGTTTGCACAGTCAAAACAGCGAGCAACAACATTAGCTTCTTTGCTCTTGCAACCAGTACAGTGTATGGAACACGGGTCGAGAGTAGACAGCTCCATGATATTGCTGACAGTGTAGTCCTGTCGGAGCCCACTGAGGCCATCACTTCCGAGGTATGTATCGAAGTGGCATTCCGGACAGGTCACTTTATCTGTGACCTTGACCTTCTCAAGGCATGGCTGACAGAAGGTGTGGAAGCAGCCCAACAGTTTGGGAATGGAGAAGATGTCGTTACAGATGCTGCAGCGGGTGTTAAGCCCGGTGGAGTCCAGGTCGCTGTCGGAGGAGCTTGAGACGGTGGTGGACATGTCGACCTCGGATGGGGGAGAAGAGGACGTCATCCTTACACGGCGTCACGGCGGGAAACGTTGGTAGAGGGCGTAGTCTGAAGAAGACGGAAAAGTGGATTAACAGTATACAACATAGAAGCTAGGCATTTAGGAACGGGGTTAATCTTTTACATTCAATAACACACAGCACCACTGATAAAAGGGTAGGTGTTGTAGGGTAAGAGTTGTGGATGTATATGGAGAAATGTTTAAAGGCAAACATGGCCACCGCGACAGACACAAAACCCAACAGAAATTGTACATTTCTCACTTGACAAGCCCCAAAACGTCAGCATGGTCTTCAGATGGACAATACTAAACACTCTACTTAAGAGATCTTGAAAATACATCTAAGTGTTCTTTTCCCACAGACACCTGGGAAACGGTTGACCAAATGGTTAAGTTGAATACCTTCTGGTTTACTCTTAACCACCGTTGAATCGAGTTCACTTTACACAGAAGGATACCCGTAAAAATCCGAGGTAATATTGGTCTTTAGCAACCCATACTTGTCGTAAACTGCGATTAATGGGATCATGTGGTCGCTGACGTTGTTGACATGTCATCGGTTGCCAATTGCGCAGACTGATGTTCATTCAGAGCTCTAGGTTAGATTTTTATCTCATATGGGTACAGGGCCCACTGTATTCTTTATGAGTGGATACTATGAATGTCAAGTGGGCATTTCATCCCTTTAACCACAGCGTTCAAATATGCGAGTATTTCAGTGATTTTTCCTCAGCTAAGTATAATGTCATTGAGCACGTTTACTGAGCAGGCATGTACTGCTGATCAAAACTAAAACTAACTTAAACACAATGGAAATGTTTAGTTTTTTTAAAAGCACTCATCCTATACAACGTGATAGCAACTGGTGTCTTTTTCAATATGCAAGTGATTGTTATAAATCTATTCCCTACGCATAAGTTTCAAACTGCGTGTCTATGCTTATTTCCCCCGGACACACAGCTTGTGTGGGCCTGATTGGTTCCTGCTGTTGATAACTATATTGTCTGGTATTCGCCATATAGCTGGAGTATTGCTTGTGTGGCATAAAATTAAATTCAGTCTGAATGTTAAAGTGAGTAAGTTTAGTTTTACGCCACACACAGCAATATTCCAGCTATATGACGGCGGTCTGTAAATAATCGACAATCCAGTGATCAACAACATGAGCATCGATCTGCGCAATTGGGAACCGATGAGATGTGCCAACCAAATCAGCGAGTCTGACCACCCGATCCCGTTAGTCGCCTCTTGCCACAAGCATAGTTTCAGTGTTAAACATGATCATTGAAGGAACACCTGTCTCACAGCAATACATTTTCCCCAAATTTGAAAACGATCCATGTAACGTTTTCAAGTCATATTTTTAGTTCAAAATATTTATTTTCAGGATTTCTTTCAAAGATACGATGTTCGGAATCAAAATATTCAATGAACTAACTAAATTTGCACATTGCGGTAATTCTTGTAAAGAATATCCGTGTCAAAATGTTCACTACATATCATTTGGTCCCTAAATTTGAAAATAATTCTACCAATAGTTTGAGTTGTTGTTTGAACTTATTTTTTACGAAAGAAGAGGAATTTACTGGAGCTAACAAAATCCCGACACTTGGAATTTCAAGACATGTATATCGCAAATAGTTCATATCAGACTGAATTTGGAAGTAATATTCGTTTTGCAATACACAAATAAACGTAGGAAGATTCTCAAAAACACTGGAGCCAAGCACAACGTCAAGTTATACCAATCACAGTCGAGACAGTCAAGGGAGGCAGGTATTATCTCATACACTAAATTTCATTTCTCATTTCTCTTGAAAAACTAATTCAGGTGCAGAAATCCAAAGTGACATGCTTAATTGCAATTTTTAGCTATATGATGGCGGTATGTAAATAACGATCTGGACTAGACAATACAGGAATGACATAAGAATCGATGTACAAACTGGGATACTTTAAGGTACAGTAAGCAGACAGCGAGCCTGACCATCCAATCCAGCGACGCTTAGGAGAATCAGGTTGCAGAGACCAGGGTCCCGTTTCACAGAGCTCTCATAAGCCTAAGATCTCTTAAATGTCCTCGTGGCATTCCTACCTCCTATACTGTCATACTGAGTGAGTTTAGTTTTACGCCGCACTCAGCAATATTACAGCTATATGGCGGCTGTCTGTAAATAATTGAGTCTGCACCAGACATTCCAGTGACCAACAACATGAGCATCGATCTGTGCAACTGGGAACCGATGACATGTGTCAACCAAGTCAGCGAGTCTGACCACCCGATCCCGTTAGTCGCCTCTTACGACAAGCATAGTCGCTTTTTATGGCAAGCATGGGTTGCTGAAGGCCTATTCTACCCCGGGACCTTCACGGGTCACTGTCACACTGACTTGCGACAGTTATATAGAGCGCTACGAGAGCTTTGTGAAACTGGGCCCAGTTCTAACCCGGAGGCTTCACACATAGCCTAAAATGAATCATGGAAAGTAGTGAACATATGTCGTACTTTACAGTAGACAAGACAAAGTAATTAAAACATCTAACTCTTCAAAAGAGTTCATCAAAATGAGCAAAGTGCACTAAAAACATAAAAGGAACAGCTACTTGATATAGTTCATGATAGACAAAAGTCATATGAAGTAATAATTGGATGTTATAAGGTACGAGATGTGTAACCACAAAAAAAAAAAAAAAAAAAAAAAAAAAAAAAAAAAAAGAATTTACCCACAGACTTCCTCACTTTCCTACGGCAGACCACGCCGTAGGTCTGTTTGACTCAAATCAACTCCTGATAAATTCCACAACTATTTAAATGTCATTGCTGATGTTCTCATGGCAACCATTTGCAATTATGAAAAGCGTCACGTGTATTGAAATATAGACGTGTATATAGTCTAATAATCTAAACTGATTTTGATTTTTCAACAAGTCATGTATGCCAACGTGTATCTGGATCTGCCGTTATATGTGTGCAACTGTGAAAGAAGAACTGTAAAGAGTCTGTAAAGTGTGGAATTGCTTGTATTGAAAAGTGTATGAGCGAGGATGGTTAACAGAATGGTAACATGGCGGATCCGCTGGGTGTGCATGCCCGTATGCATGCGTGGACACGCGCACACGCACACACAATGTGTCGCTCGATAAAAATCTGCCACCGACATTTCTTCCACGACAAACGTCACTGTCTTATCCCAGCTGGGTTCATTTTATCAGATAGTATGTTTTGAAGATGCTATGATATATACCTTTCGAAAACTACATGCATATTTCACATTTAAAAGTCTGTGCATCAACAGAAGCTACGCTTTGGTAGGCTTTCCCCCGATCCCCCATCCCATATGTATATAGACTAATATTTACTAAAAATAGCAATACCTTACAACAATTACTAGAGAACTCACAAACTTTTTAAAAAAGCCCCAAATGCAATCACAATATTTACTGTAGAACCACGATGCGTTACCTGTCTTAATCTGCGGAAATAAGAACTGGGGGAACGAAAGGAACTCTTTCCCAACTTTGTTTGGCAAGTCTATACACAACATTGAGGTTACTTTACGTATAAAGTTAAAGCTTTTACAAGGTGACATGCATAATCAACCTGAATACAAGTTGCCATTTCAAAGATACTCTATAATCTACTGTATATTCATAAATCGATTTGGTATATCGAATTGAGTTTACGGTCAAATGGTAGACTCGTGAGAGGAAACTTAGTCGTTGGGTAGATTGTCCTGTTCACACGGAATACTTGATGGCAGCAAATCGTGGCATTCACAACGGAACGTGCTGCTGATACTAGTACAAGAACGTGTGATTGGTCAATATTGTTGCCATGACAGCAGTGAAGAGAATGGCATTAAAGTCAAGTTAAAGCTCATACCAAGTAATTCCTTTCGTCAGAACCCGTGAAGGTCTGGGTTAGAATTTGTCTTCAACAACCCATGTTTGTCTTAAGCGGCGAATAACGAGATGGGGGTGGGGTGTGGTGAGAGTTCCTTCCGTTCCCCTATCCCAAATAATATTTCTCAGTTGAAATATATTAGAATTATGACCAAAACCTCACACCAATTACTAAAGGACACACAAAGATAAGGAAAAGCCCCCAAATTAAATACAATATGTAGGGCTGAACCACTTAGTGTTACATGTGTTAATCTTCGGCATAAAGAATATAGGTGGGGTGGGGGACGGAAAGAACTTTTTCCAGCTTCGCGTTTTCAGTTTATTATTTATGCTGCATTCTTCCAAGCTGAAACGATTGTATTAATGACCAAACATGTATTTAATAATACCAGTGCGGTGATTAGTAATCAGCTAAGCGACATTCTCAAACCTGGTAAGGGGTCTAGATTTTTTTACAACATTATTGCTTGTAACGAGTTTCCTCCTGTGTGTAACAAATGGGTTGGAAATTTCAATGTGTCTTTTCCTCCCTGGAAAGACATTTTCCACTATAGGTATTGCACAAGGACGTAAAACTACTAGAATTCCAATTTAAATTCTTACATCGCATAATCTATACCAAACAGGAACTAAAACAGTTGATACTAGTGAATAAGGATACTTGCTCCTTCTGTAAAACTAATAGCGAAAGTTTATCACACGTTTTTCTAGAATGTGGGTTTGTCAAAGATTTCTGGTTAAACGTGGAATTATGCGTGAACTCCTTTCAATGAAGATATAAAAGTGGCCATTCGTTTTGGTTCCCCAGCCAAATGTAAGTTAATTAGCCACTTACTTTTGTCATGTAGTCTTAAAATACAATCCTATTTTGTCAGCTGAAACAGTAGGAAAACACTTTTAAACAGATTTACTCGATTGACAATTCTTTGCCCGCAAGAATAATAAAATGACTGCTTTTGAAACAATGGCTTCCTCTAGTTGATTTGTATGAAAACATCTCTTGACATTATCTTTCAAAAGCTTTCAACTTAATCTCACTTGCTCTTCATGATGTCTGGATCATTCCCTTTGAACGTTTATCCCACATCCCTGTACTATTTTTCGTACATTTTGATTGACTTGTTTGCCAGTCAACTTTATCTCCTTTGTGAGGCCTACGGTGCTAACAACTATTTGTATGATAACATTATCCTTGATTATTTGATTTGATTATCCCTTTTGTTTATTCACTTATCCCTGTATTATTATTCATCATTGTGACATTAATTTGTTTGCCAATCTGAACTATATTCTTTTTGCAAGGCCTACAACGTTTACACCCACTTGTCGTAGAACATTAGCCATGATTATTTGAACTCAGACCTGTTCATTCACTTGTGCTTGTGTTATTAATCCATTTCGACAATAGTTTGTTCGCCAATCTCAACTTGACTCTTTTGTAAGGTCATGGTGTTAACGCCTATTTGTAAAAGAATATTGCCCTTGGTTATTTGAACTCAAATTGTTCCTTGACTCATCCCCGTAATACTATTCATACATTTTGACAATGATTTGTTCGCCAATCTCATCTATACTTTTTGAATGGCCAACGGTGTTTACATTTGTATAAATACAATATCCTTAATTACCTGAACTCAGACCTGGTCACTCTTGTCCCTCTATTATTTTCATACTCCATGACAACGATTTGTTTGCTAATCTCAGTTTTTTACCTCTTTGCAAGGCTAAGGTGTTAACACCGATTTGTATAAGAGCTTTATCTTTGAGTAGGTGAGTAGACCTTCATGGTCTATAATTACCAGTATCACACTTTAGACCATAATTACCGGCATCACACTGGGGACTATAATTACCAGTATCACACTTTAGACCATAATTACCGGCATCACACTGTGGATACTATGTCCTCCCTAACCAGTCACCTTACGTCAGCAGCACATTGAAGTACTTCCACAATACAATGCTAGTATATCTCTAAAATACACCTTCATGCAGTTTACCATAAACCCATACTTCGCCGCAAAAATCTTTGTTTTGTAAAGTCGGTGCTATTCAGTGCAAATGATACATCCTGTGTTCATAAGTTTTGGAAACATTTTCGTCCGTAACCCCCATACCTTTTTTCATAAAATCATGATTGCCCAAGCCTATGGTTGTATATAAAGTTAAACGTAAAAAATAAACCTAATCCGAACCCCTCGAAATAACCCTGATAAACAGAACACATTTGAGACAGGGGTTTACGGGTGGAAGTCTTACCTAAATTTTCAGGAGAGCTTATTTTGAATGGACGTTCGTGCGCAGACTAAGTCACGTGTCAATTTCACACGTGCCAGCGCACGCCTTTGGCATGTCCATGACAATTTGGTGGTGACGTCATAAACTGTTTTAGTATGTCCTTGCAAATGGTTGCGAATAAGAAAATATCACCACTACGTGTACTAAAACAGTACTACTAGTTACATTCCGAATATCACGTTGTAAGGAATAAGCTGAAAATGGCGGTAACCTCATGTGAGGTTGATGACAGTATCAGCTGAAAATTCGAGACGGAAATGTCGACATTTGTTACACAGACACCACGTAAATTAAATGCAAGAGTAGGAAGATGCATACTGAGTTTACAAAACATGCAGACAAACCTGCTATGTTATCCAGGAACCCCACGTGGAGCTCAACAACAGGCTCAGGATGAATATAGCGCACAAGTGTCAATCAACTCGCGAAGAGAAAAGCACACAAGTTCGCTAGGTATGGTATAACTGCGAGTTAAGCGCCTCTGTATCCACCGGAGCCGTCCTTATGTGATGCCTCGACTCAACCCCAGATGTCGACTGTCCTCAGCTTGTGAACATGGACTGATTCTATCCCAATCGCTGTGTCTTTGTCATTCATTTGTATCCACAGCATTAGCTGCACGTGAGACTCCCAGTCCAGATTACGTAATGCTGGTTTCGTGGAAATCAGCGAAGACGCTGTGCCCCGAACTGGGATGGTTATACGCATTGCCTGATCGAGGTGATGGCGCTGGCCAGATATGCACGAGATGTTTCACATTGTTGACAAACATAACTTGCGCATGCTATCTGGAGATAGGGTTGCTTTATATGCATGCAAGCTGTCGTCTTCGTCTAACTGAGAGATGCTTTTGACATACTACTAATTCTTTAGAAGAATGGTGCGTGAGTAAGTGAGTTATGTTTACAGCCGCTTGCAGCAGTATTCCAGCTGTATCGAAACGTGTCAGGTGCACCAAAGCTTGAACCCCGAATTCAACATTTTTTACGTGCCCAAGGGATGCAACTCTGTACAGCAATTTGCACACCACAGACAATTTGACAACACTTGGCACTGAAACGAGATGTGAGTTGTATTTTGCGGCAACCATGTATCTTCTTGGCGGTGCGTCGGATAAAAACCTAGTGAGGTGAGGTAAAATGGAGATTAACGTCGTACCTAAAAAAAATATTTCGATCATATGACGACCAGGAACAAAAATATGAGAAAACATACCAGTGTCACACACAGGACTATAATTACCGATTTCAAATTCTGGACTGAAACTATACACATACTGGGCTATAATTACCGGTATCACATACTGGACTATAATTACCTGCATCACACACTGGACTGTAATTACCAGTATCACACACTTTACTATAATCACCGGTATCACACAATGGGCTATAATTACCGCTATCACATACTAGGCTATAATTACCTGTATGACACACTGGACTATACTTAACGGTATCACACAGTAGTCTATAATTACCAGTATCACACTTTAGACCATAATTTCCGGCATCACACTGGGGACTGTAATTACCTGTATCACACACTGGAATACAATTACCTTTATCACGCACTGTACTATAATTTCCGGCACCACATACTGGACTATTAATACCAGTACCGCACATTGTATTATAGTTACCCGCATCGCACACTTGGAATAAATAATTACCATGAAACAGATGCACGGTGCAGTGGACATCATAGATCCGAATCGCTCACTGGAAATTAAATACAGTACTGGTGGGTGAGCGATAGACTAATGTTTAGTCTCTGAATATATACAATTTTGATAGTAACAAACTTACCCGTTTTAATTGAAAAAGAGCCCCAGGGAGACCAGAGGTTCAGAACCTGAGGAAATGTCGACTTGCTTAATTTAAGGCTTTAGCACTGCAAAGAAGGCTTGGCAGTAGGCAAAATAATGTGGTTCATGGACTGTAAGACAGACTAAGTGAACAGAGGTTATTTCAAGCTGAGGTGACCAATACTCGAGCTACGAAGCGGTCAACTAAAATTCATCAAGTCTGGAACAACTCGGGCCCGGCAACATGAGCAGCGACCAGGTAGACTGACTACAACGTCGAAGCTAGTCGGTAGGGTGACAGTGTGTTGTCTCTTCACTTTGAAAAGCGAACTTCACTCACCACTGTGTGTGAATTTAATGTATGAGGAAATCTCGCACTTCATCTTGTCTTAGATGCTTACTTCATGCAGAAAGCAGGACTGACAACTTCATTAAGAGCGCTGGAGATTGGGGGGTCAGGCCTCAGGAGGAGCCAAACACTGTGAAATTGATTCAGATACAGGCTGGTCTATTACAACCACATCCTTAACTACCACTGACAGACTCATCAAGTGTTTGTTGTGGTACTGGCAGCACAGTCAAAACATACCAGCTAGCCTGTGTCCCAGACCTTTGGGGTTAAATCTACAAAAGAACATAACCCAAGTCTAGAATGATCCTGTAAGTTTATCTGCCTGGGTTCTTGGAACGTAGCTCTGGATCTCATTTGGATTTTAGTGTGTTTTTAGTAAACAGCATTATATCTGGCTCTACGTCTTAGTCTACTCTCAGATCCTGCACTGGTCTATGTTAACAGGATCAGTTGTGGCAGATGCTCAGACTACTTGTACTGGCAGGCACTTGTTCACTGAAAAAATGAATATTCCATGACAGACAGTCAGAAGTTTGAAGAACAGTACTAACTGATACTTCTGTGGAGTGAATGATTTCAGCAATATCACGGCTGGGGATACCAGAAATGGGCTTCACTCACTGTACTCATGTGGGGTGCCTTTGTTGATAGTGCCGGGATACTAGTGAACGCGGCATCATACAACAACCAATCTGTTGATAGTAACTTACTTACTGTCTGTAACGAATGTTCTTGTGTTTCACACAGGTGAACACAGAGTAATTGTATCGATTTAATGCATACATTAACATCCCGATATTTACATGAGGGGCAGGATGACCAAAGAGTAAGGAGACGTCATGAAGGATGTTGTCAAAGGGAAACGTACCATGCCAAAAGTACGTTCTACATAAATGAGTGAGTGTGAGTGACTTTAGTTTTACGCCGCACTCAGCAATATTCCAGCTATATGGCGGCGGTCTGTAAATAATCGAGTCTGGACCAGACAATCCAGTGATCAACAACATGAGCATCGATCTGCGCAATTGGGAACCGATGACATGCGTGAACCAAGTCAGCGAGCCTGCCCACCCGATCCCGTTAGTCGCCTCTTACGACAAGCTGGGTCGCCTTTTATGGCAAGCATGGGTTGCTGAAGGCCTATTCTACCCCGGGACCTTCACGGGTCCTACATAGATGAAAGTCAATGGTATTCGAAAATACAATACATATGTACATGTACATTCACCTGCGCGTGTGTTTGCATGGTTGTAAGGTGATTGCGTGGTCGTAGGGCGCATGCGTGGTTGGTTGTTGGTAGACGCCGCACTCGGCATTTATTCCAGCTATAAGGAGGCGGTGTGCAAATGATGGAGTCTGGACCAGACAATCCAGTGATCAACTGGGGTGACAATGGACAACGATCTGGGGATACGATGACGTGTCCACCAAGTCAGCGAGTCTGATCACCGTGTCCCGTTGTATGCCTCTCACGATGAATGTGGGTTACTGAAGATCAGTTCTAACCCCGATCTTCACGGGTCTCATAGGTCTAGGGAGTTCGCCTCGATCAAACTTCTCACCATAACCACGTTCTCAGAGTTCGTAGGATCCAAGAACGTGCTTGACGTCACTGACGTGATCTGTGTAACTACGTCAACGGATGATCACGCTAGATCACGGGAGCATTGAACATGAAGTATTCCTCCAAGTTGTCCGCATATCATAAATGCCAGTATGGCTGAATAAAAAATTGTTTACAGGCATAAATAAAAGAGTCCCGCCAATGCCCGAGAAACAGTTTTTGTATTTTTGTATACACTTTGTATTTAGCAATTTAGCATTTTGTATGTAACTATTTGAAGTCGTGTCAAGTCTGTAATGGTGAGTTCAAATATTCGTTAGGCCCGGCCATTTTCCAAACTCAATTTCATATCAAACAAACCAACCGCAGGACGTAGTCGTCAACTAGCAGGAAAATAACTTTGATTTCTGGTCAGGCCACACAGGTATTTGCACAAAGTATGACTTGAATATGATCTAAATAGAATTTGTTAGTTGATGCCACTCGGCGGTTGTCTGATTCATACTTAAACATCACGCGGTAGACTGGGGCACTGCCTATAGTCCGTTTGCGGACCGATCAATTGCAATGTAACTCGAAAACTAATGAGCATTAACATACTCAGTGAAACGCTGATCATCATCAAAACATCATACCAGCTGTGAGGTCTTGCTGAATTTTTGTCCTAATAATAAAAAAGTTGCTTAACAAACCATCATAAAAATATTGACACAGTTCACTGTTTATTACGAGGGAGGGGTGTAGAGAAAGGCACAGCCAGGTGTTCGAGAAGCACGTGCACAAGTGCCGAAAAAGTTCTAGGGTGCGTTGCAAACAACCAATCGCTTGTAAGCGATGTACAGCGATTCGCCTCACAACGGAGTGCTAACGTTCAGTCGCTTGCAAACGCATCAGTCGGTGGATGGGGTCGATTCGTCCTCAAACCAAAATGGCGGGTTAGGGAAAATTTGAAATTCGGAGGCAGAACAAAACTGTTCGGCTTCCAAATTGGCAAAAAAAACAAACAAAACAAAACAAAAAACAAACAAACAAAAAAACAAACAAACCAGCAGTATCATCAGTTTATTCCACAGGTTCATTGTAGTCATCATAAATTCATCACTCGTCATACGTTCTTGATTAGCGCCAGACGAGCAAAAGGTAATCGCTGCGCCATTTTTGTGGAAGAGTGATAAACGTTTGAGCTGTTGCCAGTCCGAAATAAGCCATTCATTGCTTACTCTAAGCAATTTTCGGCTTGCAACATATCCCTATAATTCATTAACCTGTGCTGTCCCTTTCTCTGCACTCCTCCCTCGTAACAAAGAGTGAACTGTGTCAATATTTGGTTGGTGTTGGTATGGTCGGTATGATGTTCTAAGTATGATCAGCGTTTCATTGAGTATGTATGCTTATTTGTTTTCGAGCTAACTGCAATTCATCGGTCTGCTTTTGATCCTTCTCAGGTCCTGTGTTATAGTCCAGGCGGCAATACACATTGATGCTTTGTCTCTGAATGAACCTATTTTGCAAGTCTTAAAATACATAAGTAGAATGGACTAACCACGACTTTTTCTTCGAAACTTCAACAATCTAAACTTGCACAAACTTTCTTGGACGCATTGTTTCAGGGGTTAGTCTGTCTCGTAGTCTCTGAACCGCATTCCGCCCATCCCTTTCTGCAATGCTGAAGCCCTAGCTAAATAAAGCAAGTCTAGATTTTTCCAGGTTCAGGTCTCGTCTCATTGGGGCTTCTTTTCAACTAATTTTGTATATATAATGAATTGCTTGTTTCTGTCAAAATTGTATGCAATCTTATTTTAAGCGTTAGTCAATTTCAGGGTCTGTCCGGCAAACAAAGGGCAATATTTCCGTGGCGTCTCTTATCCTCGGGGACTTCTTACCAAGAATCGTGTTATACCAATACCCTTCTCTAATTTCAGCGTGGTAAGCCGGTTCCGAGACGTCATTTAGAATTACCGATCAGCCTCCAGCCCTCTTTAATTAGCCCAAGAACCCCAGGCACGGCTTGTTTACCCAATGATGAACGAAAAGAGGCTATCAGATCAAGTGCTGTCGCTTCCCATCACTAACCACGGTACCATACCCAGTGACCACACGAGCAGAAGTACAAGAACGCAACATACCCGTATATTATGTCACAATGGTGCCATGCACTAGACATACACAACATAGTAACACCCCACACGCACATGGGGTGTTATTTTTGATTCAGACGGTTTTCAAGAAGGTCGATAAATCTTTGTAGGCCATAAATTTTGACAATCATCTTACATCACACAGTTAACTGATTGTTAGTGTATTTTGTTTTGTTTGAAAATGAACATCGTACGCATGCAAATTTCACATGCAATTACCTTTCAAGAGCGATTACTGTACAAACAACTATGGTCATAAGGAAGTACACGTGGTGATCTCTCCAAACATTCATTATCATCATGTCAACTTTGATATCGATTGGCTCCGATATATCTGCCATTTTTTCAAAATTATGGTAAATAAATGAAGTATCCCTACCGTCTTGCAGAGTATATAACAACCGTACCCTAAGTATCATTCAATTCATGATCAATGGAATTCTGTACATTTCATTGTCTGTGTGAACAGATATATAGGTCGCTTTGCAGTTAAAGGTTTCGCACTTCACAATATCACGGCGGGGGGCACAATATTTGGGCTTCATTCATTGTCACCATATGGGGTATCGAACCCAGGTCTTCGGTCCTTAATCACTAAGCTACCTCCACCCAGTAACTATGAGACAAACTAGCCACATATGTTTTAGAGTACGGGCAGGATGGCCTTCAGTCCCAGACACTTTCAAGAGTCAAGTTCCCGATCACGTTCACCGAACCAAATACTCACCGCAAACCACTTTGCTTAATTTCACCTGATTTATGGCTCGTGCACTGTAACGTGTCGGGCGAGGAGACCAAATGTATCGAGAGATGAGGATCTTGATTATCATGCCACCGTATCCCCAACAATATCGCTCCCTTGCTTACGCAACCGGACGTGTTTATTCACCATTAATTTGTAAGAATACGGAACGTGGTGATAAGCTACGAACGAATGCAACGTGTGAAGAAGCCCGAATCCCCGCAGTTGGTGCGTAACGTTTTTGATTCTGCGTATATCCTGAGTTTGGATGTTTTGGATGTTTCAGAATTTCCAAAGATGGAATTTGATGGCTTTGTTGTTTGCAGAGTTTTCTCGTTAAGGCCTTTTGAACAGTATGTCAGTTAATATGTGGTGTATTGTGTAGAGATGGAAGCAGCATCCAAAGTCACGAGTCGTTTAGCAGGCATGCATCCATGCGCGAACAAGGGAGGCAACTTGTTTGTTTATTCTTTAACGGCTCTGCAAATAATGAAGCCCGGACAAACAAATCAGTGAAAGAAAGCAATAGCATCGACCTTCTCAACTGGAGTTTAGCCAGTTCTGATCCGATTCTTCACGGGGGATAAGGCAACTCGCCATGACGTCTTAGACCACAGGCAGCCGGTGTCCGGGGCAGCTTTTGAGTCTGTCTTACAGTCCCTGAACTGCATTATTTTCCTTAATGCCTAGCCCTCCCTTCATTGCTAAAGACCTAAATGCACCTCCCAAATCACTGGGGCTTCTACTGTTCAATTTAAATGAGTTCATCTGTTACTGTTAAGCGTATGTATATGCAGGGATTAAGGTTTAGTCTACTTTTGAGTAAACGCATGGTAAATCCACATCAGCAATTCTTAAAAATATCTCTCATTTAATAAATTGTTAATATGGGTTTCCCATAAACTCAGTTTCACATCGACTTTCAGATTACAAATAAACAATTGACCCTATTTTTTTTCTATTTTTGCATGTGAACTTACTTTGAGCAATTTATTTCAATTATTTTATTTTAAAAAAAATGCTATTCCATACGGCCAACAATTTCTTTCGTGATTTTGAAAATAAGGGAATGCTGCGGAACAGAAATAACATTAATATAAAAATGCGCTCTGCCTTCAAGTGTTCTTTTGTGTAGTCTGTTGGAGTAGAAAAACATCTATGTGCCCTCCTTCGTTAACCTTAGTATACAGTAAGTTTTTTCATCAAAGATTATCTTAATACTCCCGGCGTAAGGTGCATGCAGATACGACCTTCACCGACCCAGCTAATATTACACAGCCCTTGGGAAGATGGAACCGTCAGACACACAATATACCCCGGCTGTGTGATAGCCAGCTGCCGCATAAACACGTGCATCTGGCCCTTATCATCAGATACGCACGTGCAGCATGCGCACGGAGAAGTCAGCATGTTGGTAGGAGATTACGTAAGGCTCGTGCATGTCATGAAAAAAATGCCTGCAATTTAACACGGACTGACTTGCTGTTCTGTTTTTTGGTTAAAGATGTGGTGGAGATATTCACGTATGTTTCTACTGAGGACGAATTTCATTAAGGAAGCTGACATCCAGGTTGATCATGTCATACTTCAAACGAGTTGTTAATTAAGGTTATGGCTGAAAACAAACATACTGTCGAGCTCTGTCTTATCGTAGCATCGTGTGTTCTCGCAAATGTTCAATCTGTCCGTTCTTTACTAGTCTCTAGTACAGACCCTGAAGTAAATATATCCAAGAAAGCCCACACAAGTCTAGAAAATGAGGCAAGTCTAGATTTCCATAGCTTCTGAAAATGAAGAAAGTCTCAAGGCTCCATTTCATTATATTATTTGTTTTTCACTATGAACATTTTCTTCTGTAAAACATGTTCATTTCAGAGACTAGTTTGCTAGTCTTTACGTGTGTAATTATTTACAAGTTGTTTTAGAAAAGAATATTAGGTATACATCCACATGGCGCAGTCTATATAAATATGCAAAATAAGACATAAGACAGCGTGACAGAGAGAAAGCCTAATGGAGATTCTGAGTAAGACTGAAAGAAGAAACGTTTCTCGGGTTTCAGTGGGTCAGTCACGAGGGTTTTCCCTGTAAATTCTCTTCATATGAATCATACAGTGTTATCTATAAAATGACATGCTGAAGCGTTTCTCTCTTATGATTTTATAATAACTTAATTAATAATTAATAAATCCTCGCTTTAAAAACATGTGCACCATATACATATATATATACATACACACACACACACACTATCTATCTATCTATATATAGATATACACACACACACACACACACATATATATATATATATATATATATATATATATATATATATATATATATATATATATATATATATATAGTGTGTGTGTGTGTGTGTGTGTATGTATGTATGTATGCATGTATATGTGCGCGTGCGTGCTTGCTTGCTTTAATTAGGCATTATTCGCCTCATGAATGTGAACCGTACCGTTCGTACTAACACATCAATAATTTTCCATGCAGATTGAGGAATACTTAGCACTTGTGCCTCTGCAAAAGGTTCCCTCACTAAGCAGTGAATCCAAGGGGACAAAATAAGCAAACAAACAAACCTCAAAAGTTAAACAGAAGCTTCCACTGGCATTAACTTCGCACACATAACTGAAATGATACGCACACTCATAAAAAACTCACTTGTGCTTTGTTTGTAATTGAGTGTTGGCTGGTGTTTAGGCCGCACTGCCATCGTATCTCAGTTGCGTAGACCGATGTTCACGCTGTTGATCACTGGATTGTTTGGTCCAGATTGGATTATCTGCACAGCGCCGCCAGCTGATAATAACAGTCTGTTTGCCATGTGCTCCATGTGCAATGCATGATCGGAGCTCCCAAACAATCTCGTATTGTCCCGGTTCACCCAATCTGCCTGTGAGGCGCTAGAAGGTCAGTGATTATATATTTATCCCACCGGGTACCCATTTTCTGCTGGGTGAACAGCGGCATAAAATGCTGAGTGCAAAGTAAATCTCATTCATTCACTGTTATCATTCTTTACTGCTACAATTTCTGAATACCCCTCAAAGAAGGTGTGAGTACACATTTTTTGTCCAGTAGTGTGTGTAGTATTTGACAGTTCGTCACGTTGAACCTTCAGTGCACTTACCTCATATAATACAAGAATATTTCAATGCGAGGCTATTTGAGTCTGTTACTATTATTAATGCTACAAAGCTTGTCGTCGTGCGCAGGACATTCACCTCTAGGTCTACAATAACATGTTGTGTCAACAAAACTTAAATTCCCTGAAGCTCTTTATGCTGGGAATCATTTCATTGAGATATGCTTGGTACACAAAGGCTTAGAGTAAACGTCTACATGTATAGGCGTGGTGCGGTGGTGATGCTGCTCGCTGTTTGAGGTCAGATAATGGTATTATGGGGTGATTATCGTTATGCGGTTTTTTGATGTTCCAGTTCAAACGAAATCAGGACAGTAATCCGATTTACTCCCGTGTTGTCTAGATGCGGTTTGTCATGACACTTGGTTATTCTGGAGTAGATTACAGTGTTTTAAATAGTCTAGAAGTCGTGCCGTTTGGATAGATGTAGAGCTGAGGGCTACTCCGAAGTAGTCCTATGTTAAAGATAGTTCAACACGTGGCTTGTTTAGTTTGTTGTTTTAAGCCACGTTCAGCAGTATTCCAATCGGCGTAGGGTCGCTGTCTCTAGTTAATCGCGTCTGGACCAGACAATCCAGTGATCAACATCATGAGCATCCAGTTCTAACCCGGGTCTTCACGGGTTCGTTGCTTGTGAAGACGGTTATTCAGGAGCATATAATGGTTTTGATAGTCCAGGACACATGGATTGTGAAGGCAGGCAGACTGAATTTGATGCTGAGGGTCATTCTGGAGTAGATTCTTTCGAAGTAGACGACTAGGGAATGTATCATGTCCTACATCTCTCTTTGAAAAATGTAGCTATTCATAATGCAACTGTTAAGACTATTTAAGTTAGAACGTGAGAACTGCTTAAGGCCACCTTCACCAGTATACCAGCAATATTAAGGCTAGGGGCACAAAAATGGGCTTCACACATGATGTCCATGTTCAGAATGGAGCTAATGCCCTCGGCGCCACGAACGAACGAACGAACGAACCACTAAGCTACCCCACTGCTTAACTTGTTGTGACTAGTATCTATCACATTTAAAATCTTTTTAAGATCCGAATGCACTGAAACGCAACAACGCTGTCAGTAAGATGGAACACACTGCCACTAAGGTGAAGGTGAATATACAAGGTCTATGAAATAACAACGACGACAACCACACATGTATGTTCTCGCTGTTGTTGTGTCCTATGTTACGTAGATAGGCGGTGTGTTAGGCCCCTCGACGTCTCCAGGTCCAGGTTCTATTCCCCACACAGGGTGTGAGCTGTGAAACGCATCGTTGGTGTTGTATTACATCAGGAAGTTGCTGTTACTCACCCGTATGATTGTTGCATGTCTTTATGTCCCGTTATAGGACACAAACGCACAAGACACATGGCAAGATCGGGCAGCCATTGTTTCGTTGTGACGGGGACATCGTTCTGGCGTGTAAAGGAGATTGGCTGAAAGCAAAAAAAAAAAACGGCTACTTTCCATTCATGTCGCTGATGAAGGAGCGACCACTCAAACGCAGAGTAAGTCTCGAAAAGAGTTTGGGGATCTAAACCGCTAAATTTGACTTATCTAAATCGGTTCTCGACCTCACAGCCAGGCCGATATCGTGTTTCACCAAACTTAAAGTGTCGTCAGAGCCGAATATCAGTCCCGATAACTGTCTTTATAATACTGCAGCACTTTCTGGGCGGCGTCCAGGAAAGTAAGGATTATTTTCATTCCCCGAATTATGTTTACAAACTTTACCTCAGAAGTACATTCAATACAGGTATCTTCATAATACGCAAGTACAGTAATTCCTAAATCACATTGTCAAATGTCATGCTATTCATAATTTTGTAAAATGGTCAAACTAAGCATGTATATTAAGTGTTACATGTTTACAGACTTTACCTGAGTAGTACAGTAGAGTACAGGTACACTGGCCCAAAAAAGAAACGCATAGGTGAAAATCCAATGTTATGAGAGATGATTTATTAACTTAAATTGCACAAAAAGTTAATGGAACTTGAGCAATGATAATTCACACGGGTATTAACAAATGTGTGTCAAGACATATACAATCATTCACAGTGGTATTAAGCGTCTCTATTTTCCATGGCATAGTGAGAAAGTCAGTATCTGGTGTGACCACCACGGGCATCAATCACTGCTCTGCATCGCCTGGGCATTGACTGTATAAGACGTCGTATCCGCCTTTGTGGGATTCTTCTCCACTCATCTCGCAACGCATTCACCAACTGTAGACGTGTCTGTGGCTGCGGCTGTCGACGTCGTAACCGTTTACCCTATTGGTCCCATAAATGTTCAATTGGGTTCAAATACGGCGATTTTGAGGGCCATGGAAGAACTGTAATGTTGTTGTTGGCAAGGAAATCCGTGGTAATGTGTGCGGTCTTGCATTGTCGTGCTGGAAAATTTCCCTTCTAGCGTCAATTGTAGGAACAACATGACGGTTCAGAATTTCATCCCGGGAGCGTACAGCATTGAGATTCCCTTGCACATGCACCAACTGTGTCCTGCCGTTCATAGATATGCCTCCCCACATCATTACACCTTCACCACCGTGTCTGTTGACCTCACGAACGCACTGTCGAGCATATCTCTCATTTCGACGTCTGTAAACACGCATCCTTCCATCATGTCTGTACAGCAGAAAACGTGACTCATCGCTGAACCAGATCCTCCTCCAATTCAAGAGGTTCCATGCCCGAACGTTCCTGCACCACTGAAGACGTGCACGACGGTGATGGGGATGCAGAACAGGTCCTGCATGAGGTCGCATAGGTCGAATTCCATGCTCTCTTAGGCGATTCCTGATGGCTTGTGGAGAGACTCTACGCAGCCCAGGAACGTGATCAGCGGTATACGTAGCAGTGACGGCCCGATTACGCAGATGAAGCACCCGGATGTAGCGGTCTTGTGCTGGAGTTGTCACCCTTGGTCTCCCACTCCTTGGACGGTCTCTGGTCGAGTTGTGTTGCGTGTATCGTTGCCAGAGACGGGAAATCGTGCTCTGCCTCACATTCAGACGTCTGGCAACTGATGACTGACTTTCCCCAGCTTCCAGACGTCCAATGGCTCTATTTCTGTTTTCTTCATTTAACCTTGGCATTTTTCGCGTCGCATAGAAAGAAATTCGAAGAATGAATCGCAACAGGACCTGTCCCCTTTTATAGCCATCATAATCAAGATTGAGATCCTGCATTTGCACGTGCATAATGCTTTCAGATTTTCCCACGTGCAGATTATACAAAGTGTTTTCAAGGTGCTGTGGTGTGGCGAATAATTACCAGAGGTTGTGTTTGTTTGTCTGTTTTGGTTGTATTGACTATAAAAACACTTAATATTTACATTAATTGTCATTCCATTCCATATTTTCCGAAAAAATCTACTTTAAAAATGAGATTTCAGCTATGCGTTTCTTTTTTGGGTCAGTGTAGCTTCGTAGTACACAAGTACAGTGTTTTTTTATCACATTGTCAGCTATCATGCTGTTCACAAATATGTAAATTGGTAAAAAAGCACGAATATGAAGTGGTGCATGTTTACAGACTTTACCCCAGGAAAGTAAGGATGGATATTTGCTCAGTTCAGCCCCGAGTCCTTTGCACCCGTGAAGACCCGGGTTGGTCAAACTCCAGGATTTTTTACACATGCGTAGATCGATGCACTCAAGTGTAACGGCGGATTCTGATTGACTGGTTCATTTGCTGATACGCTGAGGGATCATTGTGTGTACAGAAAGATGATCTGTTTGATAAGCATTTTAGAAGTATGACGAGTCACAAGGAAATAAGATTCTTTACGGATAACTTCTTTTATTGTATTTGATGCGTCGTTTCATTATGGATTCATACATCGTTGTCAAACAAAATCATATACACCACAAGAAGTTGTTATCCATAAAGAATGTATATAGAGATGTTGGGTTTTATAAATACATCTTCCCTGCGTTCTATTCAATCAAAAATCATCCCAGTAGAGATGGTTAACTACTGCGTGGCTGGAAACTGTCATTCGTCCAAGTACGAAGCAGGACTTGAAACTGAGTTTGCACCAGTTTCCGTCAGATCCAGTCATCCGAGAAAAATGGATGTAGTTTTTTAGCAACCCACAGACATGAAAACATGTCATGTGTACAAGCATCACACCTGCCTCATTACATAATATGGCAGAGACAGGACTCGGGTGCACGAGTCATAAATCAGTTTATTAGCCTGTATAGCCTGATGGGTGTTATTGAGTTCAAATTGCATGTGGTCAATGATTGAAACTGTGTATTGTATATTGTCTTTAGCAGACAGGCAGGCAGACATATATAGGTGTCAATAAACCAGACACTGAGCTTTCTCTGTGACAGAGGCTGCTTACCACAAACAAGTTTTTTTATGCAACGAGTAGATTATTACTTGTTTGTGTACAGAACCAAGATTAGTCTAAATCTCACGACCTCATACTCCGGGCAAGCATACTGTTTCAAGCTCCGCGAACCTATTCACTGCGCATGCGTTATGGGCGCAGCGCAGAACAACTGTTGAAACCACTTTTTCACCCAGCGCTGGGAGAAATTTAGTGAATTGTTTGAACTCCGATTTCGCGGGCTTTTCTTTCATCGCGCTTTTTCAACTTTATAGGCTGAACTGGCATGTTTGATGATTTGTTGCGGTAAGTGCATGCCGAATCTGCAAAGTTGTGTTTTACGAAACGGCTACATGTGACCTTTAATGGGTCACTAGACTACGGACCCGAGCTAGAGGAACAAAACCCAGGAAAGTTAGTAATTTTGTACTTGAATGGCTGGAGCCCATTTGAAGAGACAACTCTGTAACTACAACTATCTATTGTGAGGGGGGCATAACAGTATCGCATAGTCAGACTTACTGATTTGGTTCATGCATGTCATCGTATCCCAGGTTCGTAGATCCAGACGATGAGTGTTGTGACAGACTTGCTTGTTGTTCCCAGCAGCATATCTGCGGCCATGTATTTTAATTATGACCTGACAGCTGAATAGAACAAAGCGTTTTGTGTGTCAGCTATCATTATATTTTGCTATCATAATTACATTGGCGGTGAAAACAATTCAGAAATAGACTCTACTTTACTCATTATCAACAGAGAAGCCTTTTCTGATTTTGTTTAACACGTCAAACACATGATGTCAACAGATATGCGGTTTTCCTGAAAAGTGTGGGATAAACTAAAGAGAGACAAACACAATCCATCTTCTATTTAGGCTGGCTTTCTCCATGCATGTCATCGCAGGTCTCACTACTGGAGGTCTGATGCCAGCTGCACGCACGGTAGATAATCACCTAATGTGACATTATAGACCATTAGTGACCAGGAAAGAAATCGAAATGTCTGCCAAGCCAACGAACACTTCCACTACCTGATTAATGTGATCAGTCAGCACTGAACCACCGTCCTTCACATGAACTTACTGTCAGGTCAGTCAGCATGGTATCAATTGCCATGTCCCCACGTCACTGGTCAAGAACAGTCACCATGACAACACCCCCCCTTCTATCACAACTGTCAAGAATTGTCACCATGACAATACATCTCATACACCACAGCTGTCAAGAACAGCCACCATGAGAACACATCCCATAGCACCACAGCTGTCAAGAACAGTCACCATGACAACACATCCCATACCACCACAACCGTCAAGGACAGTCACCGTGACACCACAGCCATAGATAGATGTGTATGATATCACATGTCAATCCAACGGTCAGACAAACCATCTAGAAGGTCAAGGTACAATTGGCGCGACTTTCTTATACCACGTGTGGTCCTCGACGCCAGCCACACACTCTATACAGGGCACGTTATGTGTTTATATTGCCTCTCACTCAGACATAAAAGACGATAATACTATACTTTGTTTGCCAGCATCGCTCCTGCTGATAACAATGCCTACGCTTAAGGTTATTTCAGAGGAGACAGTATTCCTAAAGCTGAAGGGAATTACTTAATATACGTGTGTCTCTTCAATCGTCTGAAAAGTTTTTTTTTCAGATATACAATCTATTCTTGGAACCTTAAGTACTTTCGGAAATTAACAGGCATCAAATTACACCCTAATGGCTATTAAGCAACTGCGTGCCTGGAGTGGAATTAACAGGGATGCTCCTTGAATAAGTGCCAAAACTCGGATCAATCTTCATATCCGAAGACAGCGCGAAAAAAAGCAACATATCTTAAGGCTATCGAGAGATATTTAAGTCGTTCGCTATATTCCAAATCAGCATCTTTCGTTTCGTACAGTTCGTACTTTTGAAACATGATCTGCTGGTATATGGTTCCGCAGGATTATGGGACGATGTCGTTGCTGCAACTGCAGAACAAGGGCAATTGGTAATTTGATGTGATTTTGCCAGCCGTTTCTTAACATCAATACTGACGTCCGCGTGGAACCATCTACTGTACGTATTAATAGGGTAAGGTCTATATACCTATAGAACACACCTATAGAGCCTATACTATAATTGGTATATTTCCATACAGGTTTAAGCTTTTGCCATATTCTAGAACTACCGCACCGACTTACAACCAAAATTGAGTTTGGCTTGAAGCCACTTTTAGCATATTTTTCAGCTATATCATGACGGGGAACACCAGAAAATGGCTTTACACATTGTATCCAAGTGGGAAATCGATCCCGGAGTCGTCGATGAGCGGACACCTTAGCCACTGGACTACCACGACGCCCTTAGAACAACTTCAGACACACACAGAACAGGCAAAGGAGTTTCAGATAAAGCCATACTATCTACCATATACAACATGTGACTACAACGGAACAGCATCAACCTGCAACCTTAGAATGAAAGTATACAGGTGACGTAAGTGCATAAATATAGCTGAATATCATAAAATCTGAAAAAAACGCGATGTCAAGAGGTATCTGGAATATCCCAGACTTCAGACATGAAACTGACAATTGAATAAGCCAGTCACTATATCAACGGTTACATTATTTATGAGCAATGCTTCTTTTTGTAAGACTTATGCTGGATCTGGTGAATAATAACGACATATTACAGGGGCGTCTCTGTTTCGGTTCACATATAAACGACTACCGCTGACTACAATAACCAGGCCAAACAGGTGTCACACATGTACATTAACAGGAATTACCATTCTCAAATTCTGCCAACCCCTTCCAGGAACCGACAGGTGCGTGTCTGCGGACTCTCCATCGCGATCGATCCAACACAAATCTACCTCCTCCAAAAGGAAAAAACAATTTTTGAAAGTAAACAGGCCTCGAATAATTTTAACACATGTTTTCCTGCAAGTTATCTTGGTAGTGTGCCAAATGTATTCCAGATAGGTATCCTGGTTTTAAACGGGCGTTCAGGAGATATACAATGTCTTGAACGCTGCCCTTGTAAGAAGTCAGTTTGGCTTCCAGGGAATCAACACTCCCAAGGATCGGTTTGTTATTTCAGTAAATGCCATCCAAGTGCTGGAAATACATATGATGGATGTTCGATAGCTTAAGCTACAAGAATATCCATTTCCTGAATTGAATACAACAACATACCACGCCAGGAGCATGGCAAGTGAGAAACTGCTGAGGTGGCAGATTTTTTGAATAGAGGGATAGCTGGTAATTGATCCCAGTCATCAGTTCTGAAAGGAAAAATGAAGTGATGCCATTCTTTGATATGATGATATTCTTTGATACTCTGACGTAAAACACTCACCAAATGACTGACAAATGTTCCTAAGAACGTACCGAAAGTCTCACCGACTCACGCACTCATCCCGCGACTGACTGACCGACAGACGCATTGACCCACTGACTGACTTAACTCACCAAATGCGACTCACCGACAAAATCCACCTGCGCACTTATCGGACTCACTGTCCGACCTATCGACTCACCCACGCACTCACTCACCGGCTGACAGACTCACCGCCTAGCATACCCGCTCGCTTTCCGAACTCAGTGTTTGATTCACTGACCAGAAGACCGATCACCCACTAACTCCCCGAATGTCTGACCAACTGATTAACTGAACCACTAAGTCATCGACACACCAACCCGACTCGGTCAACAACTGTCAGACCGACTGCCTGACCAACTACAAGCCGCTCACTCGCCAAACGCGCCGACCTACTGCCTGACTCAACGACTCACTCACCCTGCTGACTCGTATAGGTAGAATAGTGTGGAGATGTGACTTTGTTTTGCATGTAACATCACTAGATTACTTTGTACGGAGATGGCCGTTGACACTTGACCAAGATACCAGATGGACCCCAACCGCGCCCTAACTGCCCCGTGGTTGTCATGACCACTCAGGGGAAAGGGGAACGTGTTTGAACGATTTGTATCTTAAGTCGGTGGACATTTTTATGAAGAATAAAATATCAACAATCTATTAGTCTGCAAGAAGACATGCACAATGTAACTTAGCTGTTTAGATAACAAAGCCCGTGGCCAAAATCAGACTGAAAAATCCATTTAAACTTGATTAAATGTCACTAGAATGAATATGCCAGTGCAAGCCCCATCACCCCTAACCAATCCGTTATAAACGGGGTTATTCGTACAAATGAGGCAAAACTGCGTATGGAAACAAATCACTGCCGAAAGCAATCTGGCAGTCGACTAACACAATTACAGTGTCTCACGAACATGCCTTTACTTTTGGTGACGTCTTTGTGGCGTAAGCGAAACATAGTTTTACATTATACCTTTTCGTGAATAGCGAACTACGGATATAACTAACTAATTTCAGTGGTCCCTTGTAGTTCGTTATAAAAGTATTTTACTGTATTATATTTTATACGTGAAATATACCGGCAAACGTATGGTCTCCGCTGTAACACACCTGGTCGTAAGGCGATGTTAGTGTTAATCGTGCATGGTGCAAAATGTCCAACGCTGAATCTTGGTTCTGACCTCCAACCTTTCTTCCATGATGTGCCATCTATCTATTCCCAGATGTAAACAAGCATGAACCAAATTGATACATGAGCTAATCTGAAACAACTTCATGTTTACTAACACCTACAAGCCTGTGAATGGTGGGGCGGCCTGGTCTGTGTTACCTGTCTATTGATGCCTTCTTCCTGTGTGTGAGGATTACCTCCGGCGTCATGGGGGTGAGGGATCAGGGGGGGTGGGGGGTGCAGAAGGAGAGGGAGAGGCACTGGAAACGCCAGGAAGAGGCGTCTGACAAGGGCAAGAATCTTCGACCTTTCCCTTTTGCGCGCCACGAGAGTCATCTTCAGTGAAACATTCAGCTTGACTCATAGGTGTCGGTGTTGATGTACGTCATGACGTGGTTGTGCGTTCTATGAAAAACGTCTGTGCTTTATGAGACTTGAAATAGCTATAGTAGGTGTAAGTGAGGTGGTATATACGTTAAATGGATGTAAACAGTAAGTGTAACAAAGTGTGTATCTTGTACAACAACAGCCCGGGAGTTTGGTGCTTGTTATATGTTGGGCTGTACAATACTTGTAGCTCTTTAGGATCGGACTTCACTTGATCTCCATGTTAGCATCACCAATCATCTGGTCAAAGTATTTTTGAGGCGTGATATCTTGCGAATGCTCTTTTAAAACTTCCACACAGACTCTCTCTCTCTCTTAGAGGTACCCCGCAAACTGCAAACTACGCTTGTCGTAAGAGCCGACCGAACTGGCTGGATGTAGTAGTCGTCTGTGGCGGTACTTATCGTCGCTTATGATATCTATCACTGGCTTGTGCAGAGTCTTATACGAACAGCCACCAGTCAAAAAGAAAGAAACAAACTGCTCTGGCTTCATTCATAGTGGATTCCAGCTAGAATTCGTCTTTAGCAACACATGTTTAGCGTAAGAGGCGACTCGTGAGTGAATATACTTAATGCCGCTTTTAGCTATATTTCAGCAATAACGACGGAGTACATCGAAAATTGGCTTCACTTACTGTACCCATGTGAGGAATCGAACCCGGCGTTACGAGCCAACGTTTTAACCACAATGCTACCCAATGCCCCAAGAGGCGATTAATAGGATCGGGGTTGACACATGTCATCGGTTCCCAATTACGCAGATGGATGCTCAAGATGTTGATCACTGGATTGTCTGGTCAAGACTCGATTATTTACAGACCACCGCCATAAAATAATTTGTTACTTTATCTACTCGTGTAGCCACTTGGGTGAGATTCTGTATTTATTTCCTACGAGAACCAACATATGGGGTTCATATATTTCATAGGATGCCCTAGCTAGGGCAAAGTATCACTTTATCATGGTGACGTGACGTCATGAAAAATGCTATGACTTCACGTTACTTCTGTGACGTTGCGCTCTACATGCGGCGACGGCAGGTAGTATTAGAAAGTAGATTTGGGTTAATTTTCTTCGATTTGACGACTTCGGTCATAAACAGAATATTATATTTGAGCCCATATCATACTATGTTTAGGACACTTGTGATTAAATATTGCTGTATCCTTCGCCCTGGCTCGGGAAATACCAACATTTAGGCACTCGTGCCGTACATATAGTATGACATGGGCACTACATATAATATCCTCTTATTGCTGAGTGCGAGGTTGAACAACAAACAAACAAACAAGATAAACAAGACAGTAGGGAGACTGTGAGAGGGCGATCGCTTTGACAACGGTTCTTTGTTTGAAGTTTATGTCTGCTTGGTGGTTGCACTGAAGTGAAGAAACCTTTACGGCCTGGGTCACTTATGGATTTCCCTTTTTCAATTACACCTACAGGCTGTGATATACCCGAGAGTCCAGGTCACACCCAACACACACAAGGCTAGCGTCTCAACAAAACAAGTTGACAAAAGCCCGGACAAAACCGAGATTTATGAAGTCACACCTATATCTCAGATTCGGCTCAAAGTTTGTTCAGAATGCATTGTAGCCACAACGTAAACAAAGTATTGCAGCGGTCACCCTGTTTTCAAACGAGGCTCACTTCCGGAGAGAAACCAGGATCAGAAACACGTGGCTAGACTCAACATATCCTAAAATGTCATCGTGTAATTAGGTACGGCACTTAGTGTTCCTTGTCGGGAATTTTAAGGAGAGGACACACCAGTGCAGGAGAAGAGCAGTGCTTTGATGTTTGGACAGCGGACAGATGTTCATATTTTGACGCATGTTAATCTGGGAAGGGAGTATGTCAGTATTCTGGCTGCGCTGGCCGCCATCACGTCAACACAAATGCAGACTCTCGTGTGATGTACCACAGGGACGCCGTCTGATAAATACCAAATAAATATCAAAGAACTGTTTATTTTCAAGTATGGAATAGGATGCGCCCAGCTAAACTGGAACCGTTTCCGAGTGTTGTGAATTTTGTCTGTTGGCAGTTCCACTTTGTATGAGTCAGTTCATGTTCTTGTAGGACTCCTTTTTCTCATTGTCCCAAGGAATCCGTGAAGATCCGGGTTAGAACTTATCTTCACTAACAAATACCTGTCATATGAGGTGACTAACGAGTGGCCAGTCTCGCTGACTCATGTCATCGTACCACAATTACTCGTGCTGTTGATCACTTGATTCTCAGACATTCGATTACTTACAGACCGCCGCCATATAACTGGAATATTGCTGTGTGCGGCGTAAAACTAAACTCATTCAATCCAGCAAGGTGGGAACAGAACCCAGACCTTCCTATGCTAGATGGTTGGTTGAGCTGGGTTTCACGTCACATTGGTATTATACTAGCCGTATACTGACGAGATCAAGTCGGAACACACACCCCTTTACTAGAAGCAGTGACAGAAATTGACATGATTCCATTACTTACGCAACTAATTATTACTTCGAGAAAGTTTTCGTGAACAATCCACCGAGAAGCAACAGAAGCAATTTTATAGACATGCACACAATCAGTTTAGTATTTGTTATAAATTTATAACCGAGAATGTCTCAGCGGTGTATTCCACTCGTCTATAACTGGGTCAGTTATTGGAATACCCGACGAAACTCATGGTGGATTAGGAATTTGTCCCCACTGCCATGGTCCATGTCACGATCCACACCATTATCCACGATCCATGTCACGATCAATGATCCATATCACGATCCATGGCATGATCCACACCATGATCGACCCATGAAGGTCCCGGGGTAGAATAGGCCTTCAGCAACCCATGCTTGCCATAAAAGGCGACTCAGCTTGTCGTAAGAGGCGACTAACGGGATCGGGTGGTCAGGCTCGATGACTTGGTTGACACATGTCATCGGTTCCCAATTGCGCAGATCGATGCTCATGTTGTTGATCACTGGATTGTCTGGTCCAGACTCGATTATTTACAGACCGCCGCCATATAGCTGTAATATTGCTTGTTGCGGCGTAAAACTAAACTCACTCACTCACTCACTCCCACACCATGATCAATGATCCATGTCACGATCATATCACGATCCACACCATGATCCACACCATGATCCATGTCACGATCCACACCTTGATCCACGACCCATGTCATGATCCACACCATGATCCATGATCCATGTCATGATCGACTCTGTTGTTTGAATACTGGAATCAACATCACGTCTCAGTGTTTGCCCTTAAGCCTGAAAACCTGCAGGTCCGAAGGACCCAGCATCAACGTTTGTAGGCCTTATATTTTAGCTCCACTATAGGTAGTTCCCAGGAAACAAATCATGTGACAACTAACAGAGTTAAAGAGTTCCAGTTCACGCTAGTGACTGACTAGTCTTCATTTACAATAAAACACGAAAATAGCAATAAATATGTTGTTGGCGTAGTAATTACTATTGCATTTAGTAAATATTGATATTGATATGAGGTAATATACACCGGGTGACACGACTTGATAGCAGCACACGCCTACCTTTAAGCCTGATCTAAGGGAAATAACTGGCTTGGACAAAATGCTGTGTGGAGGACCATGCTGATTAAAATATTTAGAACCTGTGGTGTACAATATAATAAATTTCAGTGTGTTTCTTTTGTATTATTTGGTTATAAAGACGCAATATAGATGTTTTTATTTAAAGAAACAAATTATTTCATTTAGCTTGATCGGGAGGGTCGAAATCAGAATTGAATCGTTTTATATATACAAACTAAGAGGAGTGACGTAAAATCCCCAGCACAGACCATAACACTTGCGTCTGTATTGTGTCCTTTACCCACCACGTACGTATGGAGAGGGTCGGTTATTGGGCTGATTGCATGATATTGTATTCTGACTGTGACTGTGTGAGATGCGGCCCATGATCGAAATCACTGGTTTAGGTGGTCCAGATTGTACACGACAGGGAGACGTCATCTATAGAGAAACCTCACATGTCCGCACATATTTTCTCAAATAGAGTGCGTGAGTGAGTGAGCGAGCGAGTGAGTGAATGTAGCTTTATGCCGCTTTTCCAACAATGTCACGACAGGGGATCATATAAAGTGATATCGTACAACAACCCACTAGCCACTCGACCACCTCCCCTTTACAAAGTATATTATTCAAGTATTCTGCAGCTGACTAGTGAATTTAGTTACAAAATACTCCGCATCACTTCGGCTAATTCACCTGACCGAGCAGTTGATAACAAACGTGGTCAATTTAAATGTAAAATTTGCTATTAACACCACTAGACATGAATATTTCACAAAACTGTATGGCTCTGCTAGTCATTGTTGTGTGAGTTGGAGTTTTAATTACCATGTGTATTTCCACCTAACCTTCTCTATACAGACTCTTAGCAATACAGACTCTTAGCAATACAGACTCTTAGCAATACAGACTCTTAGCAATACAGACTCTTAGCAATACACACTCTTAGCGATACACATTCTTAGCAATACACACTCTTAGCAATACACACTCTTAGCAATACACACTCTTAGCGATACACACTCTTAGCGATACACACTCTTAGCAATACACACTCTTAGCAATACACACTCTAAGCAATACACACTCTTAGCAATACACCCTCTTAGCAATACACACTCTAAGCAATACACACTCTTAGCAATACACACTCTAAGCAATACACGCGTTTCATCTCAAACTATCGATTCTAAATACTCATAAAAGGGTAATAATAACCAAGTTTATGGAACCATTATTTTCAGTGTAGAAAGGTTTCCGAACATCTTAATCGGGGTTCCACTGTATCGGAAATGAGTATTAATCTGTCAGGCGTCGGGTATTAAACAGCAAAGAGAAACATCCCAAACAGTCGAGAATGTTCAGACAGCGTCATGTTAAAACCGTGCGGTGGGGTAGTCTAGTGGGTAAAGCGTTCGCTCATCACGCCGAAGACCCGGGTTTTATTCCCCACGTAGGTACAACGTGTGAAACCCATTTCCGGTCTTCCCTGCCGTTATGTATTGCTGGAATAATGCTAAAACCCCAACTCACTCATGTGAAAATCAGTAGCCCGTGAGCATATAAAACTGTTTGTAGAACTACCAGAAGGTATCTGTAATGTGCTGGGCACGTACAGTTGGCTCTGTGGACCATGTGATAGTGTACTACAGCCAGGTTCAATAGTCAGTTCCTTGTTTGACATTAGTATCAAACAGAGCATAAACATAGCTTCAACTATAGGTAAACTTTTGGATTTATCTCTAGTTGGCGCAAAAGAAACGTCGATAACGTACCAATAGAACAATATTTGCATTATAAGGTAAGGTAAACATCCTGAAATCTCGTAATGTTTATCAAGCATTGCTCCTCTAGTATTGCCTGACACGAGAGCGGCGTGGTGATGTTTCCCCATTGACTGAGAGAGACGGTTAGGGTTCTGCTAGGTAACACAGGAGGGTGGGGATATAATGCTTAACAACCACTCGACGATCTAACGTACACTGTATAACTTCCCTGTATATGCACTTATACATAATGCTTATGTAAAACCACTTCGTGTTCTTACTAAAAGGAGAAAAAAATTGCACGACACGTTTGTGAAGCAGTATGTCTCTATTATTGCACCATACTGAATCATTTATTCCAGCTTTATTCCAGCTCTATTCCAGCAAGTCAGGTAGAGGACGTAAGTCATTGACATCTTCCATGGATCCAATGTGGGAGCTGATAAACAAGCGGTCAAATAACTTTTCCGGATCGTAGGAAGACAAGGGGACGCAACCCTGCACAGCGGTTTATATCTCTCAGACGACCTCACCTGTGTCCTCTCCTACATGAATAAATGTGGACCTGAGGGTTCAACCAATGGCTGCAAATGGACGTTCGAATTTGGAGCAGACATTCCTCCGTTTGACAGCACGAGCACAAATCTATATTAGGGTATAGTGAGTCCAAAAGAGGCATTATGCTCTGCTGTGGCAATTCAACGTGCAGAATTGTATCCTTCTCGTCTCCATGATCCAGATGTGAATTCCATAGTCATCTAACATCAACAAGACCAATAAGTGTGCTCTGTAGCTTGAACAGAATACATTGACAGAAAACATCCTATATCATATCATTATAATATCAATTCAAATTATAGATATTCTGTTTCGATGCCCCATGTTATAATTTCTCCAGAAAACACACGTCGCTGGTTGAGATAAAGATAATTGTATATATATTAACATCATACACGTTTGCATCTTCTGAAACCCTTAATGTGCAGCTGCTCGTACTTAGATTGTATTGTCGCCAGTAAGCAGGTCACCAGATAACACGTGCCCTATGTGGGACAACTCTAGATTACCTGCGTTAGAACTTCAGTCTTAATACTGATTAATGTGTAATTATACGCACATACTGTAGATAAATACAATACAGAACAGTTCGTTCACCGTGATTTTTAGCACTGCTCCATTAAAGTCCTGTGATTATTCAACGTATATCCATAAAGTCATCGACACCGTTGTCCCAGCAAGCGTAGGGCAACCCCAACTGAGAGCCAGACCCGACACACATTAGAGGCGAACACTCAATATAGGTCTGGACATTTATCATGTATATTGTCGTTCTTATAAACCCATATAAGAACATCTACAGTATAATTTGTTCAGCTTTCTCGGAGAAAATTACAGGTTCTGTTTAAACATGGGATGTCTTCTGGAAATAGCTTGTCTTGCTGTAGGATCTATCTTAAAATAGGAATTATCTTCTTACGAAGGAGTGACGTGCTATTTTCAAGAAAACGTTTGACTCAAGGTTACCAGAATGCATTAGCAAGTGCTCCTGAAACCATTGTTTGGCATGTAGAACACTAAAGATTTCCCCATCGGTTTGTGCAAATGGAATTATTTGTGTCAATGTTTTGAACTGGTATTGTGCATGGCGACATATCTCACTCATTCTAAAGGTTCACCTTGCTCAAGAGGAGGTAACCGAGACTGAGAGATTGTATCCATGAACGTACCAATCCTCCCCCTGATTTTGTCATAGTTCTCCAGCTCACGCGTCACCTTGGTCCTTGTGATGAACTCATCCTCCTCGGCCAACTGACTCTTCGTGTAGGCCGGAAGTGACGTCTTCTGTCTTCCAGGCATGCCCAGCGTCGTCACACTTCTGGTCATGGTCAATCCACGGTGCTGCGCGGGTGTGTCACTGACTCTAGGGAGCGTTATGGAGTGTCTCTGTCTTTGAGTACTGTCATCCAGGGGCTTTGTATGTTCTGTCGATTGTGTGCTTTCGCTCTGAGTCCTTTGACCTTGTCTTCTATCCACATCCTGTCCCTCGCGTCTCATCTTGTTCATTTTCCGTCTCAGCAACGAGCATGCGCCGTCTGTGTAGGTGTCAGAGGGGCTGCTTCTCTGTTCCCTCGCTTCAATGGTTTTCATCAAATCTTTAAAATTAACCTTACATCGGTTGCTGTCCAGTCTCTTACTCACGTTCATATCCTGACGCATCTTCTTCACGTTCCGTATCAGCTGTTGAATTTTTGTCATGTCAGGCTCATCAACACAACCGCCTTGCGTCCTGTCCGGTTCCGTTGTCGTCATGGCAACGAACTCGTGTTTCTTCTCTTCTTTAGCAGACAGTGACATCAGTATAGAGGGAATGACTTCCGACACCCGGCGGTACTCCGTCAGCAGGTACGCGTTGACAGGATCAAGTGGCTGATGTCGTGACGGTCTCGAGACAACAAAGGGTGACGGTGACCGTGACCTTGGTTTTGAGCAGGACACGTTACGACGCCTGCTGAGACGGTATTCGTTCTTCAAGGTGATCCTCTCTCTGTCTAGCTCCATCATCCGGAGTCTGGAGGTGAGTGAGATAGACTCCAATCTCTTCTCCAGCGCCTGTTCCGCCTTGTGGTTCACGAAAAGAGTTTTCTCCAGGCGTTTCGGGTTCGGCTTCCTCTTTGGCACCACCTGCTCCATTGTCAACGACAAAGACGTGTTGATAACGTTGAAGGACAGGTGAAAGCACGACCAGTAACTCCGTAGTCATAACCCTCACAACAGATTGGAATTCTGAAATGAAACAATGGTTAATCTAAATAGAAAAATGAGTCATAATTTGCGTGATTTCTTTTTCTATAATGACGTTATTATATGTAATTAAAGCCACTGTGGCATTCTGGCAGTCTCTCAAGTTAAACCTGAAACAAACAAACAAACAAATAAGCAAAACAGTCTAGTCTGGCAAGTACATGTTACTTTTCAGTCTCAGAAACTGACGATGTTCTCTCGGCTCGTTTCGAATCTAATACTACCGACAGTTTAAACAGAAAGAAACTTCAGAGTTTAGTTTTACGCCGCTTTTAGCAATGTTCCAGCAATATCACGACAGGGGACACCAGAAAATGAGCTTCACACACTGTACCCACGCGGGGATTGCTATTGTTACGTTCGGGTGTTACACACAGGTATCTTCTGGTTCATTTTACCAGAGTTCCTAATATAATTAGGGTGTAAATTGTTATTGTGGAGCACAACAAACAGTTTTTAAAAGCTTTGTTTGTTTGGTCGGTCCTCAGCAATATCTTAGCTATGCGAGAAATGGTCTGTAATCGGGTATATACTAGACAATCCAATGATTGGCAACACAAGTGACGACTAGGCGATGGGGACTCCATGACGGACATCACACGAGTAAGCGATCCGACCTCAAGCCAAATACGACTTGAGTTTGCCGAAGTCTCAAACCTTTGGTTATGTGTACTTATGTGTACCAAACTCAAATGTAATATGGCTATTACACATATCTGCTTATTGGATCTCTCCACTACATGGTAGTACAGAGTAAATGTTAACATATACTGAACAGCAAAAGTTTCGAAAAAATGAAACCGCATAAAAATAAGCGTGCATGTCGTCTTTGTAAAAAATTGACAAAAAGCAATTTGATATTCAGTACATGTATACTCAAGACGCACACATCGAGTATTTGCACATATAAACTTCACATGCACATTAATACGCACAAATATACGGATTAACTTACATTAATTATTGGTATGCATGTTCCTGATGTAACTATGCGTCATCAGTATACTCACACCATATGCACATCATATACCATACATGGACATATCTTGGACGCTGTCACAGATGCATTCACGATTGCATATCGCACGTAATGTTAGTTTGTGGAATCCCAAAAGTAACCACACTAATACTCATAGAACTAACCATATGTATCGACCTATCGGCATATCTACCTGTTTGCTTATCTGTCTGCCTTCCCGTCTACCTGCCTACACGTCCATATGTCTGTCTGTCTTCCCGTCTACCTACCTACACGTCCATATGTCTGTCTGTCTTCCCGTCTACCTGCCTACACGTCTCGCTTTCAACGTGTCCATATGTCTGTCTTTAAGCCTACGTGTCGACCTGTTTGTGTATCTGTCTGCATTCCACCTGTTGGACTGCCTCTCTTTCTGCCTCCTCGCTTACTTGTGCTCTCCTGCCTACCCATCTGCCTGTCTCTCTGCCTATCTATTTACCTACCCTCCTACCTGCCTACGTATCTACCTAGCTTCCCTCCTACCTACCTCTCTATCTACCTACCTTCTCGCCTACCTGCCTATCTATATACCTGCCCACTCTCCTACCTGCCTATCTACCTGCCTACTCTCCTAACTGCCTATCTATCTACCTGCCCACTCTCCTACCTGTCTATCTATCTATCTATCTATCTATCTGCTTATCTATCTACCTACCTATCATGCCATCTGAGGACTTGCCTCACGCGGTAAAGCTGGACACAGAGAATGGTGAAAGTCTTTACCACCGTATCCAACTAAATGGCGGATTCCATTCATAACGGTTCGATATTCTGGGTGATTTACGACATTGACATGTCCACTCCAGAGCAATTGTGATATCTCAAGACTCTTGTTAGACAAGCACACATCTGTGCCGTGACAACACAACAGTACTCGGAGGTGGGAGTTATACATGATATCACTCACTAGAGATTCCAGAACCAAAGCGAAAACCAAAATACCAGTCGTAAAATATGATGACTGGGGTCCTCGAACTGCAGCTATAAACAGTGATAATTCTAAATAGTCCGTAAGAATTATTTATGTAGGTCTATAAACTATTTTCGGACGAGATGTAAATTTACAGTATTTAGCTTCAGAATTCGGATGAATTGTTTTGCATTGTTACGCTTTAACACTTCTAGACCTCTGTCGACAAAGAACAACCATTGCCACATACCACCATATGTCCATATGTGTATCCTTCAGCTGACCAAGAGTGATGTACTACAGCTGTCGAGGTGGGACGTTCTGCAGTTGACCTGTTGTGTTGCTCTACAGCTGTCGAGGTGGGACGTTCTGCAGCTGACCTGTTGTGTGGCTCTACAGCTGTCGAGGTGGGACGTTCTGCAGCTGACCTGTTGTGTGGCTCTACAGCTGTCGAGGTGGGACGTTCTGCAGTTGACTTGTTGTGTGGCTCTACAGCTGTCGAGGTGTGACGTCCTTCTGTGATGGCATGCATTAGCTTTGGTATATCACAAGGTGAGATTAACAGGTTATATTGCTATTCTCAACCCGACCAGGTGTTGTGTAAATACACTATTGGCTGTGATGTCCGGTATTTCATCCGATGTCCTGAGTGTGACCAAGTGTGGTGTCTTGTACTCGAGCGTTGTTATATTCAACTGGGTTGTCCATTACATGACCAGGTGTGATGTCCAAAAAGATGACCGTTCAGATATTCAGGTGTGCTGTCTTTTACATATCGAGTCCAATTCTTTTTATCAGACCAAGTCGTGGTGTAACGTCCAGCACTGTACCTTATGGAATTACCTGTAACCGACCAGGTGCCTTCTACCTATCCAGTTGTAACGTTGGTGCAAGTTTCACAATGTACGTTCACACAGTCAGGTTTACAGGTAAGTCGACAAACGACCGTTTTACCAGCCTACCCAACAAAGGGCATTGAAAGAGAAATCAATCACTGACGGGGTTCGATTTCACTGGAGACTTCCCCGCGGTGTAAAGAGACGTGTTTATTCAGCCAGTAGCAATCAACATTTGTCATAGTAAGAGAGCGATAACATTTCTCTCCAATTTCCCAAGATAAGGTTTCAAATTGCTCAACTTGGCTGAGGTGCATGTTAGATTTTGTCAGAGGAGATTGTCGACTTAATTAAAGCAAACACATATACACAGTGGTTGTTGGGTTTGCTGTCAACCGTGTTGGTAAAAGTCAAAAGCCGTAAATATCTCAACAAATTGTCAACAGTGTTGGTCCAAATGAAAGGCCTTAAATAAACACTGCACAAACCATTGTCAGCAGTGTTGTCCCGTGTGAGAGGCCTTACGAGTACATCACACAAACCATTGTCAGCAGTGTTGTCCCGTGTGAGAGGCCTTACGAGTACATCAGACAAGTTGCCAACAGTATTGTCCCATCTGAGAATCCTTACACTGCATTACACTATACATTTTCAACAGTATTTGTCAACACACTATAAATTGTCAACAGTAATATCCCGTGTGAGAGGCCTTACACGTACATCACACAATACATTGTCAACTGCACTGTCCCGTGTGAGAGGCCTTACGAGTACATCAGACAAGTTGCCAACAGTATTGTCCCATCTGAGAATCCTTACACTGCATTACACTATACATTTTCAACAGTATTTGTCAACACACTATAAATTGTCAACAGTAATATCCCGTGTGAGAGGCCTTACACGTACATCACACAATACATTGTCAACTGCACTGTCCCGTGTGAGAGGCCTTACGAGTACATCAGACAAGTTGCCAACAGTATTGTCCCATCTGAGAATCCTTACACTGCATTACACTATACATTTTCAACAGTATTTGTCAACACACTATAAATTGTCAACAGTAATATCCCGTGTGAGAGGCCTTACACGTGCATCACACAATACATTGTCAACTGCACTGTCCCGTGTGAGAGGCCTTACACGTACATCACACAATACATTGTCAACTGTACTGTCTCCTGTGATCTTCCGACGGAGACAATGGGAAACTGTAGGAAACCCCAACAATGTTGAGATGTATTGTTTCAGAGTTTTCTGTGAGTATGTAAGCCAGATACAACAGGTGCCCCTTGGTTGGGGTTCACACTCCGTCATTGTTATATCGCCAGCTTTACATTCCTTAATAATTACTAATAAACTGTATTTGTCTGTACTGAAATTTATCTTCTCAAATGGACATTTAAAGCGTCTTCCACAGAGAGGTGCCACAGGCCCTCTTGTCATTGCGAGGTTTAAAGATTTTGTTTAAAACATAAAAAATTTTGAGATGACCCCCGACTTGAAACGCTTCTCAGTACACTAAACGATGTTGACACAAATGGCTGACGATAGCAAGCGTCGACCAATGACAGGGCTTGCTTTGACCATCTCCATTTATGCTGCCTTATCGTCCTTACTATTGTCCGTAATTTGTGTCAAGATCGTTTATTTGAGGGTCAAAATAAGCTTTCAATCGACTTGTAGAAATAACAATAAGGAACTGGTAGGTGTCATGAGTGGAGATCGATAGGCCAATCACCTATGATTATGTTTAGATGAAGTTTTAATCGATTGCATGCGATGGTAGAGTAGCGATCGGCAAAGCAGGCGGATGGGGTACACCGAAGTGTCCGGCATTGTCTAGATATATGGTACTGTGAAGCTTTTCAAGTCGGGGATCGTCTAAAAAACTTTACATTTATAAAAAAAAAAATTAATCCTCGTAATGTCAAGAGGGCTTGTGTGTCGTGTGTGACAAACCTACTGATACAGTACACGTACTTCAGCTACACGTGGCCACTTTAGTGTCTGAATAAATATATTTTGATACTATCAGATAAACCCATATAAATAAAAGGAACTCAAGTGAGAAGGACGATTTTAAGTCTGGGGGCATCTAGACTTGCTTCATTTAGAGATTTAGCATTGCATGGAGGGCTAGGCGGCAGAAAAAAAGTATGTGGTTCAGGGACTGTGAGACAGACTATAGTGCAGGGAGGGCTAAGCGGTAGTGAAAATAATGTGGTTCAGGGACTGTGACTAGTGTGTTACAGATAAGTATTGAACATATCTCTCTGAGATGTTCTTGTTATAGGGATGTACGTTGACATTAGAGACGTATGTTTTTCTTCAATAAAGAAGTGAGTGAGTGAGTTTGGTTTTACGCCGCTTTTAGCAATGTTCCAGCGATACCACGGCGGGGGACACCAGAAAATGGGCCTCACACATTGTATCCATGTGGGGAATCGAACCCGGGTCTTCGGCGTGACGAGCGAACGCTTTAACCACTAGGCTACCCCACCGCCCCTCCATAAAGTAGGAATGCGTTTTAATGGACACGTCAAGTACCTCAGTCTGTTTTTGTTGATGTGGTTTTGTAATTGCACCAACTTGGTGCTAGTCTTGGCTGTAATTACAGTCGAAGTCCTTGTATAGTCGAGTTAAGCTTTCATTCATTATAGGTGTTCGTTTGTCTGCTGTAAGCGACACTGATCAGTAGCCCAGCTGTATAAAGACGGTGTGCAAACAACAGTCTGAACCAGAATATCCAGTGATTAGTATCATAAGCATTTACCTACTCTCTTGGGATACGACGGTATGCATAAACCAAGTGAACGACCCTGGTCAGCCGATCCCGTTAGTCGCTCAATACAAGAATAGGTTGTTTGTTTAACGCCGTGCTCGGCAGTAGTCCATTCTAGACCAGACAATCCAGTGATCAACAGCAGGAAAATCAGTCTACACAATTAGGACACGATTCATCCAGCATTTCAGCTGTGTCAGTGGCATGTTGTACTGTACCAATTACGAAACAGGATTTTATGCACTGTTTGTTTTTATTGAGACAAACATGCTCAGTACAGGTATACTGGTTATATGGATCCTTCTCCAAATCTACCCTGAAAGAAAAGTATGCAAAATTAATTTTGTATTTCTTCAGTTTCGAAAGGATAGCTTCACTCACAGTTACAATACATTACAAAAATATAAGAATATAACTAAAGTTAAAGAAAGATTACTCACTTATGTAGACGAACGCTTTGCTAGTAAAAAATATTTGACAGCGTGAGTGAGTATAGTTTTACGCCGCACTCAGCAATATGCCAGCTATATGAGTTACAATAATGTGGACTAGGGACTATTGCTTGCGTCACAGTCAGATAGTTCAAATGTGTTCATAACTACACTCTACAAATTAGTAACAACTCTATTGTAGCATCTCTTAAAATCGTTGACTACTCCACGGTGAGCATATCATGTTCTTCCGGTAGCACCTGTCACGGGACATAAATATGGTAATATTATGGTGCCCGTATCTTATTCCGTGTTTCCCACCTTCAACCCACCAGCTCTGAATTTCCATTCCGAGGTGAAATCATAAAATATTATTCTATAGTCTATTTTAATTGACGCTATGAAACTATGTGCTCATGAAAATCCCAGGTCAGCTGAAGCTTTCTTTTTCTATATGTATTTAATATCTTTCTGAAGTAAAATGACTTGAACTGCGTGATAAGTTTGTTTAAAAACTGTAACTAGTGACCTTAAATCTCATAAAATATGTTACACAATCAGTACATAGGTTTTAACATACCGGTTATATCAATTTATTTTTTTGCGCCCGACAGCCCTCTTTCTGTATGAGTGGATACCACATACAACATTACAGATAACAAGTGATCAATACAACGTTTCAAAACGTGAAAGTAGGAAATTTAAACATTTTATGCAGACGTGATCTGCATTTCAAAATCTCATTAAAGAAGTTACACAGTCAGTGAAGAATAGTTATATAATATTATTCATAAATACTTTATCCTGAACGCTCGTCCTAACTCTTTCTTAAATGAGCACCACATACAACACTTTTTACACATGCCTTTATATCGGTATGCCGTTTTAGGTATAAATAGAAAACTTTGCAACTAGCCATGATTTACATTTTAAAAACGTTACACAATTAGTGATAAGTAGTTATGTTCTTACATGAATTCCTTTTTACGACAACCCGCTCTCTTCTTTCCGGAAGTTCTAAATGAATAACGCATTACGGGTGACCTTATTTGATGTATTAGATGTAAGTCGGACATCGAAAGTAGAAAACATGATTGCATTTGGTCGTTCAATTTGTTTGGTTGGTCGTGCTGTTTATGCATGATAAACTTTCAGTGGAGCACACTTGTAGTCTGTTTGATTGTGAAAAAATCAATAATATCATCACATTTATAATGTTCTATAACGCTCCTGACCCTTTTGCTGCTGAAAAGGTTTAGGCATCACTTACCGGCAGGAGCTGCTGTCACGTACTCAATGACAGTGTAGGGGACGGTGACAACTTGCTCAACGTCCTGCTCCGGGCCCTGATCACCTTCACTTCCATCCTGGCTACCGCCCGTCTTTCCACACAGAGCCTTGCTCACGTACTTCAGCAGCCTCTTGGACCTGACTGGATCGTGCAGGATCTGGTGAAGTTCCCTCACGTCCCGCTTGGTATTCACCAGCTCATTCAGACCCTCCAAGCCCCGACCCTCCTTGTCGTACATCTCCAGCCAGTCCTCGATCTCTTGCGCTCGTCTTGTCATCATCATGCTCGACTGTTCCTCTTCCAGGTCTTTTCCAACACCTCTTTCTTCCACAGAGTTGTCAGGCCCCGTCTGCCAAGTTAGGTCTCGGCCGCTTAGGCACTGGAGCGGGGCACACACCTTTGCCTGTAATGGCTTCAAAATGGGTTTGACAATTGTCTTGACTCCTTTGACAATGGGTTTGATAATTTTTTTCAACACCGGTCTTATCTTCTTTATGACTTTAGTGACGGGTCTGAATATCTTCCTGACACGTATTCTTGGAGCTCTGAACCATCTTCTTCTTCTTCTCCAGGAATCTGCGTCCTGGATGACAAAGACAACCACCAGCAGGAGAAACACAAGAGCTATCTTCATCCTAAATACCAGCAACATATGAAACGAGTCTTTGTATGTCAATGAATATGGCTTACTGGAACAGCATTGCTAAAATTGTTGTTAAGTGACTCAGTCACTGATCAAAATTCAAGGACACATCCTACGTCTTGTTTGAGTGGCATTTTAGATGCAGAGACGTGCAGTAGAGACCAATATTTTATGGATAACAACTTCTTTATTGCGTAGTTGTGACGTTTCGATACAGATTCTTGTATCTTTGTCATCACTCATACTTGATAACGGTGCCAGAATCCGTATCGAAACGTCGCACCCACGCAATAAAATTGTTATTCATAAAATGTTGTTCTTCACTGGACATCACAGATCATGACATACTGAGTTAGTTATCTTCCTCCCAAAATACCAGGGAAATATATACTGAATCTTTAGCAATTTTCTGAAAGATTGCCATTACAGAGAGGCTGTGGCATAGCTACAAATGTCGTAAAGGGGAACCTCAGACTCCGATGAAAAAAACCCAATACATTATTTATCATGATATCCTGAGGATCCACGAAGGCGAAGCAGAGCTGAAATGTACAATCGTGCAGTGGTTATTTGAATGAAAAGCCTGCCATAGAGAAGATCATGGAAAGAATAAATGAAAGATACACTTTACCTCTCTTGTCAATGGGTTTTGCGATGTACCAAAAACATCGCCGTATTTATGGTAAAACAGTGGCATTTTCCACACATACATGTTACATAAAAAAATCATGTGGTGTGATGGCGACACAGAACGCGGAACCTGCTTCTGTAACACAAGCTGCACGAAGCCACAGGTTGGAGGTTGGAGGTTGGAGGTTGGAGGTCAGAGCAGGTGCGCGACTTAGACTGATGATAATGGCTGTTATACATCCCCATCAGGAAACATGGAACCACCTCATATCATAGTTTGTGGAATTATACACAAAATCAGCCTCACCCGGACAAATGAGAATTGGGAGAGTGAGTGAGTTCAGGTTTGAGCTGCCTTTAGCAATATTCCAGCAATATCACGGCATGTCTTCGTAGACTGTACCCATGTGGGGCATCGAACCCAGGTCTACGTCGTTACGAGAAAACGCTTTAACCACAAGGCTAAAACGCCTCGCCACAGAGTGACAGAATCAGTGTCGACTAGAATTCATACACCATTATTCATTATAAAATGTCAACGCCAGAGAATGTGATATTTGGATAATGATTTTTATAAATACACGGTGCGTCGTTACAACTTTCAGGCACCAACTTAGAGGGTGCGTTGTGCAGTGTTTAAAACCAGTCTAACTGAAAATGTTCGCCAAAATAAAGTTGTGGTAGCACAGTATATTTGTTGATAAACACTTAGCTGGACTCAACTGTTTTAGATATAACCTATTTGTTCATACACGATGACTTTCAACACTAACTCAGGTAATTTGATAAAGAGGTGATAAAGAGGTGACAGGACACGTGTTACAAGACAGGATACAAATTGTATTCTGTGTTTTCACTGTGCTTTTTGCCATGTTTAAATATACATAACACAGGCTCCACACAGTGTTTGTGTGTGTAAGCTTCGGTAAACAAGCTTACCTTCGTGAATGTGTAACTGGTGAATTAGAAAAATTCAGATGTTGCCTTTTCACTTTTGACACAATGCTGAATCAGCCATATGTTCATGCTCCTTTTCCGGTGAAGCGCTAACTTGGCTTTGCAAGTGTTTGTGAGCATTGCCTTCATTTGGGCATTATGCGCTCATGCTATTACGGTTTGTTGGTTGGTTTAACGCCCGCCGTATTCCACAATGTTTCAGCTATGAGAGGCGGTCTGTAAATAACCAAGTCTGGACCAGACAATCCAGTGATAAGCAGCACAGGCATCTACCTACGCATTTGGAAAACGATGACATCAGATACGAGCTACTATCTCGCAGTATAGGACACTGATAGATAACTTCCCTGTACACGCCAGGATATTTGAGTTGTGGTTTTTTATATTATCAAACCCTGCGATATGTTCCATTGCTGCCAAATCCTGCACCGGTTTTTAAACGTAGGATATAATTTTTACACAATATTTAAGAATGTCGCATTCCTTGTATGTGAATATGTTTAAATTCATATGTGTATATAGTCGAACCCCGTTTATCCGGACGTTTTGGTTTCACTCGAAAATCGTCCGGATAGCGAGGCGTCCAGTTAACTGGATCAAACATTAAAAACATGTTGATGGTGTATATTGAAAATTTATTCGTGGACATTGTATACCAATGAATCAATAGTTAATAGTAAAAACAATAAATCATGATGTATAAGTGTACCGCCAATAAAAACCTTTCAGTACGCTGACATTACACGTGCACATTATACATGGACAACTCACTTTACATCTTACATCACATTTCCTATGTAGCATATGATTTCCTGAAAAAGTCGGTCATAGTTGTTTGTCTTAGTCTTGGTTTGATTTCTTCCAGTTATTTACTTAGTCCATCACCAAATTCACCGTTGATTCGTCTCCACTGCACTCGTAGAATGTGAGCAACTTGTTAGTGTTTTCAAGAGCTTTAGATACTGTCGGAGCAACAACTGTTTCTGGTTCATCATCGTCAGACCGGTCGTCTGTCGACTGCACTTTGGGGATGATTTCTTCATCGCTCAGCTCTTGACTAGTTTTCACGACTGTGTCGTCATCCACGTATTGCTCAACAGTTGGAACGTCATCGCCATCTCCCCGGGGTAACTGTTGCATCAATTCCCGCAGCTCGGCAAGGAGGATGTCATCGCCGTCTTTGTCCTTACTTTGCACTGACATCATCCCAGGCAGACTTCACGTACCGGATTGCTAACCTTAAAAGTTAGCGTCTATGGATGTTCATTCTCGGCACAGGTGATGTAATGTTTCACCGAAGACTTTTTGTAAAGTTTCTGATGATCCCAGTATCCATAGGCTGAATGTGGGCAGTGTTGTTGGGTGGTAGGTAGTGAACCCTGGCTTTGGTCAGTAGAACGTCGTTGTTATTATGGCTGGCGGCATTGTCTAACAGTAGTGCGACAGTACGGCCGTTAAGACGCAAGCTTCTGTCAAAATATTTCAGCCAGTCAGTGAACAATTCACTGGTCATCCACCCTTTGGTGTAGCGGCGATAACGGACATAGACTTCGGGGTTAAAATCTCGGTCAAAGCACCTCGGTCGCCGTGCCTTGCCAATAACAAATGCTTTCATCTTCATTGTCCCACTGGCATAGGAACAGAGTGCTACTATGATACGCTCTTTTGATCTTTTAACGGTTGAGCGAGCCTTTGAAGCGAGAGTGTAATTGGGGCCTAATTTATGAAATAAACCTGCCTCATCCAAATTGAAAATACCATCAGGCTTGTAATTCCTCAGCACTGATTTCAACTCTTCTCTTCTTTTTTCTGAACTAGCTGCTATATAAAAACCCTGATAGTTTTTTTCTTGGAGAGAGAGAAACGAGATTTGAAACGTAACAGCCAACCACGTGAATATGACAAAATCGAAATGCCAAGTTGTGTGCCAAACAATTCTGCTTTCTGAACAATCAATGCATCATTTACAGCTGCGTTTTGCTATTCAAGTCCTTAATTCAAAGAATGAGGGCTTCTTACAAATTTGGGTGTTTTGCACGGCTTATAGTTTAAAGTATTCTAATTTTAATGTCTGTAGTTTCTCCTAACTATCTATAGTGTAGTTCATTACCTTTATATTGTATTTCAATGAGTTTTATGGTAATGAAGTGAGACCTAAACAAACTAATGTGGGTCTGTCTGTCTGTCTGTCTGTCTGTCTGTCTGTCTGAACCAAGTCAATCGACCATCCAATCCCGCTAGTCACTTCTTAAGACAAGCGTTGGTTAATGATGACCAACTCTAACCGATATCTTCACGGGTCCCCTATTACGGACACCTTGTATCATTCTTCATTATTTGCTAATTATCAGTAAACACATGCCTAGAATAATGTCAGAACTGTACAAGGTATTCTGTTTCCTGTAAATATTTCGTACGTGAAAATAGTTTTGATATTCAGATGTTCAAGTCAAATGTACGTGAATCATTACTACAAGTGAAGGTGATTGTTTTTAATTCTGATTAGTATCGCACGATCTGCTGATCATTTCTTTGGAGTCATGAGTGATCCACACGTCAAAGGCATCGCAATCCGTTATGCAGAGTTGAGTCATTTGGACACGACGGGAACCTGGAACCTCTAAATCAGCATCACTTGCTCGTTGAACCAGTGTCATTTGGAAAGTTTGAGACATGTGACAGCTGTGATTTGATGAAATAGCTTAAGAATTTAATGCAGTCACTTTTTATAACCATGCTTAATGTGTTTCCACATATTTTCAAGTTTGTGACATTTGGTGCCGTACTGAAGTTGATGTGTTCAGCTTCCTGTGCTGGGAATATAGGCAGGAGACCTAGCCGGAATGCGCGTTTTCATTGTAGATTTAAGCCCAGACTAATTCCATAAGCAGATGGAACTGCTGTTGAGGCTGGATGATTTTTTTTAGAAAACAACGTTACAATCAAAGTCTGTGGGAAAATTTGGTGTAACCATGATTGCCACACCCATACACGTGTGATTCACCGTAGAGGTAAACGTCCAAGACCTGCATCGGCTGGAGTACTGATTAGGTTAAACTACACCAAGTCAGGATCCGCAGTTTGGGAAGCACGTTTCGCAGGGCAGTTTAGACTGAATCATCCGACAGCTGTTATTGGGTGATTTTCTGTACGATATTTTGAGAGTTTTAAATATATATCCATCCATTAACTCAAACAGAAATTTGACATATAGTGCTGTGTTTTTCACATAAGAACTTAACAGTGCATGTGATAACAGGTATTTCCACGCAGTTGACATTTTGTGCGGAACTGGCTTCCGGTTCTCGAAGAACGAGCTTGGTGAGGCGGTCGTCTTGTATATTTTTACATTTCATTGTTTTTTGAGGCCACACATGTACATGTAATAGCTGTTAATGGATAAATTATTTTTGTGACAAAAATATAATTCAATGGAAAAATATTTGATTTTGTGTACACTTACAACGGCGTTAAACCCGACTCACTCATCTTTTCTGTCATGTACGTAGTCAGGGATCCTATCAAGATACCTGGATGACTGATAAAACTTGTTTGGAACGGGAGTGTGATCGATAAAACTGTTGTGGAGAGTGAACTGGGTATTTCCTGGCAGGTTTTATCATTGTTGCCATCTCTTAACAGCCTGTGTTCATGGAAGTCGTTACGAGTAGTGTCAATTGCCTGATAGCTATGTCAGGTGTAAAACAACAATGCCACCTGTCATCACCATTTGGATATGTATTTGATAGATGGAGATTGTGTTGACAGTCTGTTTATGTTACAAAGTTTGGATATATGGCCAGCTTTCGTATACTATTCCCAAACGTTCAGTAAAACATCACAGATTGAATAAAACTATTTTCAGTCAAATAACAGTTACAGTAAAATATTAGGGTAAGTATCACAGGCGACAATTCTTATGAAATAAATACACTGAGAGAGAGAAAACCATTTCTATATTGCCTAATCTCACTTGTAAACCGAAAACATCTAACGACTTTTTCCTTGGCTTGCCTCTGTGAATCGCTAGCAAATAGTGAATGTGTGAGTGAGTGAAGTAGTTTTGTTTTCGATTTCAGTATCCAAACAATATCGCAGCAGGAGACACCAGAAATGGGCGTCACACATTGTAACTATATGGGGAATCGAACACGTATCATTATCGTGACAAGCGAACGCTTTAACCAGAAGGCTCTCCGACCTCCTCACTAACAAATGGCAACGATACGAGCGTATCCTCCCCGAAAAGTATCACCTGTCCGAAATACTTGCACAGACAAGCCCGTTCTTCATTCGGAAGACACAAGTTAAACCATAAATGGTAATCTTGGATAATAGATTACGGTGTTTGAATTTTAATGAGTGTTGAGCATTCAGAATAAAACCAAAATCGTTTCGTTTAAAAACTATCTTACATGGAAACATCTAAGAAGCGTCACTAAACACAGTTTTGAAGAACAATTAAGTAACATTAGAATGTATGGAATAAAACCATTTTGTAACATAAGAAACATATGTCATGAACAATATGAGCACGCCTTACACATATGTGTACTCATAGGTAATTTCCTGCACGAAATTTGTGAAACTCTGCATTCATTATGTGTTGAATGCATACATTCTAAACGTCTCAAAGTTATACAAAATATAAATTGAGTACACATACCACATTTATACGCCATATATCAGACTGCGTCCAGGTACAGAGAAGCTGCGTATCTGCGTAAACTATGCAAAGTTTTATGTGATAACTCAAATTCTATTATGTCTATTATGTACAAATACGCTTGTAAGTTTTGTAAATACTCAATACATGTGATCTTACATGGCTACACACAAAAATGTCAAATATTTGCTTCTGTACCGGCGCATAAATAAATAACTGAAATACATAGAGAGTTTTCAGGATATGAACCTCGCAAATTGCAGTCTTTCTTATCGTTTCTCGTATTATTGATCAATATAAATACCAAACACTAACGTTTAGATTTCATTAAAATGACAAAATGCCCATTTGAATTTGAGTAAGGTGAGTACAATATACTCATAGGAAAATTAGAATACCCAGTTGAGATGAGTGCAAGCGACTACATAACTGAACGACCAAAAAGGCTATCTGTAGTTCTGTTATTATACATGTAAAGTATTATTGATTATGTTATAGTTGTCAACATTTTACACACAATTTATAATGCTAAAATGGTTTCCTGTGTCGATGACTGTGCCTCCCATCTGGAGCATATGTAATGACATACGACAGCGTTTTCAGCCCTGCCCGGTCACATTTCAGACGACGTATGTCATGTTGATGTCGTCAACTCACAGCTGCTCACACGGTCATGTACTGGGGTGGCTGGGTAGCTTAACGGTTAAAGCGTTAGATCCTCACGCCTAAAAAAGGTTCTATCCCCCGCATGGGTACAATGTATGAAGCCCGTTAAACAGTTCAAGAATAATAAATAATTAAATATACTCACTCACTCACTATAGGCAAAATCGTTCGAAAGTAAAACGTAAAACATATTACAGAATCACAAACATTGAAATGTGTGCAGAGCTTATCGCATGGATACATCTATTATCAGGACTTAAACATATTTTTATTCAAAACAAAATAGTTATGATGTATACCACCATACCCTAAAGCCCCTGAATGATGCAAACATACAGAGTGAGCGAGTTTAGTTTTTTTGCACGGTAAATAATCGAGTTTGGACCAGACAATCCACTGATCAACATCATGAGCGTCGATCTGTGCAATTGGGAACCGATGACCTGTGTCAACCAAGTCAGCGAGCCTGGCCACCTGATCCACCTGTCCCCTTTTACAACAAGCACGGGTTACTGAAGGTACATTCCAACCCGGACCTTCACCGGTCATAAACATATAGAAACTTTCTCTCTCAGTCGCGGGATGATGATTCATGATGGGACGGGTGAACAAAACGGTTGGCATGCACAGAGATAAACAGTGTCAAAACTATTTATACCAATATTAAATGTTTAGAAATTGCCTGTCATGAAAGGTGATACAATACTCTGCGTTGAAAAAGTGTGAGAACTAATCATTGGGTAATGGAACATAGCGACTGACTTTTAAGCGCACTAAATCATTTTTCATGTAGTGCGACCAGGATGTGTCAGTTTTATCTATTGCTAACGAGGTACCACTACAACCGAGATATATAGATAAGTTGTTTTATAACGGTAGAGTTGTAGAGTACAATTACAAACGCAAACACATTACATACCTTTAGCCCGATTCTCAAAAACTGTTTCCATTGTGTAACAAAAGGTTGCACTTCATCCAAGTGTCAAGATGCCCCGATTCCTTCAGTGGTGACATGACACCTGGAAGAAGTGACTCCGGACATGGCATCCTCTTCTGTATCAACAAGTGTTTCGTAGGGACTTCTTTTCGTCATCCTTCTGTTGCTTTTAGGCGGGAGCCCTACATCCTGAGCCCCCAAGATCAATGACAATAGGTCAGATGCACACAGCTTGCAGCATTTTATTTTTTCAAGGGAATTATATTTTGAAATGTTTCTGTTTCAAGCTTTATTTTGTTACTGTCAATACCAGATATCCTTTGGCGAACCTAAATGACATTCTGTGGATGGTGCTTACACAAATGCTTAAAAATGTTACAAAAGTCGGTTTTATTTGCGCAGCAATGGGAAAGTGTATCCATGACTGATGGCAACAGCACAGATCATGGCAGTATTTCTGTTTATTAAAACATATGTAATAGTGACCTACAACAGAGGAAAAAGGAACGAGTCAAAATTCTATAGCTGCATCTACCAAGAGAGTTCGGTGTGAGAAGAAACCAACAACCCGTATACAGAGATGAAGCAAATACCATCGATACGTACAGTTATTATTTTTAGTGAATATCTCCGTTTGTATGTATTGACAGTTGCTAAAATCTTGACACAGCGACTACATAATTTCATTTAGCTTAAAAAGGCACAGAACGTGAAATGATTTCAATTGATCATTGTGTAAATACTTCGAAAGTGGTCGAGTTCTCGTCGGGGATATGGCAGTTGACGACGGCCAACTTCAGATTGAACATAAGCAGCATTTATCCCTGTGGTTGGTAGAGAGTAAGTACATATTCCTTGCCGGGGTGTTCTGCATTAACTGCTTTCACATCCCCACGCACCTGTTGCGTGTACGCGCATATTTATAATTTCCTTCTACTGCACTTGAACAATAGGGCTACAAAACTCTCTCCACAACCTGTGAAAATATATCGTATGGCATAGTCCACGTGAAGGTGTCGCTCATATCATTATGAATGCAAAACGATTTATAAATGTTTATCTGTTAACGATTTAAAGTTTTAATACATAATTTAATAATGCTGATTTAATAAATGTACTGAAGATACCACAACATAAGGTGCCATTTGGTAATGCTTAATTACATGTATTGCACATGAGGCATCACAAATACCAGCATTTAAGTGGAAATGAAGCTCTGCATCAGTGACTATCCTAACAAACAGTCTATACAAGCCCATGCAATGTCGCAGACAGTTATACCACGTTCCTACATATTGGGCGGTAGGGCTGCCTGGTGGTTAAAGGGTTCGCTCGTTACGCCAAAGACCCAGGTTCGATGTCCAACATGGCTACAAGGTGTGCAGTCCATTTCTGGTGCCCACCGTAATATTGCTGCAGTCGTGCAGTAAAAGCGGCGTAAAACCATACTCAGTGGTATTTGGAGACATATATATATACACATCGATAAACTGAGATCAACACTTATTTTTACCCATGTTTTTTGTTGAGCGGTATGCACCTCTTTGACTGATGTCTGTCTACATTGCTGACTTAGTAACTGGGTCCTGAAATGGCTATGCTTCAGACCATATCTTATGTCAGCCCATCACTGATGTGAAGCAGTGCCACCGGGAATCACAGGCCAAAGGTGACAGGGAAAACTGACCGATTTCATAGTTTAGGCCGGATCGCCTATTGCTGACGGCAGCGGGAGAAACAGCATTGTACAAATGCGAAAATGTTTATTGCATTTGCAGAGATATTTGCTACCGATATTATGATGCATTTCTTTGGATGTCATAAAAACAAAGCTGTTTACTCATGCGATTGTGTGTCCTACACCAGCTTGAATAATTTAGAAAGGTAACTACTGTTAATAACACTTTTACTTTTATGCAAAACTGTCAACATATTCACTGTCAAGACCCGTGCAGATCACTGCTAGAATTGGTCCTCAGGCAGCTAACGGGATCGGATGATCAGGCTCGCTGACTTGGTCGACCCATGACGCTCAGTTGCACTGATAGGTGCTATTTGGCTGGAATATTTTCTTCTTTGCAATATTCTGGAATAATGCAAACGTGCAAACAAAACAAAGCAAAGCTGACGCGGCACTGGTACACATAACCAATATAACCACCTAAATAAAAATTAATTCCTCTCCAGTTTAGGAAAGAAAATTACATTAGTATTCATGTGCTGAAAGCTTTTTGTTGAGAAAACGTTAAGGTGTACAGGACATCGGTGTCATGCCAGCACCGTAAGAGAACCTTCCAGTCGCTGTTCACGCTGAAAGAAAATCAACTGAAAGTTTCCGCATCGATGTTACAACAGTATATTTACAGGGAGTTAGAATGAAATACATTTTCAATATGATAATAGCTGATTGAGTGAGTGGATGAGTTCAGTATGATCTTACGGCCCTGTTAGCCATAGAACACCAAAACAAGATACTGTGCTTGTAATACTTAAAATAACGTACTGATTGGTCGAGTTAGTATTGTATATCAACGCATATAGCAGTAAATTGTCAAAATAAAACTGTTTGTTCATATGCTTGTGTGCCCTACACCAGCATATCAGGTAAATATTGAATATTATGATAGAGGTTTGCATACCATCCGTTAACTCTTTCCGTAACCGATATTCGGCTTGTTCCGGAATAACACGAGCTAATCGCCGTATTTTATAACTCCAACGCGTTTCATGGTAATTTACAGACTATAATGCAACACAAGGCACATAGTGGAAGAAACATTTGCTTCCTAAAACATTGTCTTTGTCGCTATTAGTACAGTGGAAACTAAACCGGACTATTTCTTTAGGCCCGATGAGTGCCGGTTTAGACAGCGTGCTGGATTGTAGAGCTGGTGATAAATGTACAAGCCATGGGTGGAACTGAGACTTTATGCTGGTGTTGACAACCTGCCGGATTGGACAGATGGCGGTTTTGACAGCTGCCACTGTAATTGGTAGGGGATGTTATGACGATGACAGTCTACTATATATTTGTTGACATTATGTTACATTTCCCACAATGTGTAAAACGTGCGTAAAATATGCCTGATGCATGTCTGCTGCGGTAATGAATGGTGTTATTAAAGGTTTAGAGCGACGTGGGTCAGTAAGGAGCCTATTTGAAAAGTATTATATCGCTAAAAAGAATCGTTTCGACAACATACACGTGGCGTTAGCATTAATATCAATATTTCTTTGGGTAGAAATAAATTATAGAATTAACTATGGAGTCTGGAAAATGTTAGTGGTATAAATGATAGAGCAGTCTCCCTTGTCCTACCAGTTGCACTTCCGTGGCGACCCTTACCTATAGCTAGGACAGATGGGATGTGTTGTGTATCTTCTATGCTTGTGTTTTCAGAAAATGAGCGTAGGTTTAATGATACGTTCAGTAGTAACAAAATAATACTTTTATAAGTAATACTATGATTTTATTTTCAATGTAGTTTCTGCCTCGAAAGATAACATGGACCACATACAGATCCTGGATATCAGGGTAAAGTAACATACCCAGTGAGACCTTCATTTACTGTTATGTTGCCATAGATAATTATGGAATCCGAGAAGGGACATTGTCACGTTGTCCCATTGTCGCAATCTCAAAAACAAGCAAAATGAGGCAAAAATTAAACAAAGCGCGACAATGCGACAACGCGACATTTCGCCCATTTGTCGCATTGTCGCGATGTCGCATGTCGTGAGTTGCGTTTTGAATAACATTTTCTCTGTTCTTCAAAGTGCGACACGCCACAGAGCGATTGTGTTCATGGTCAAAATATGATGCTTTGTCGCATTGTCGCATTGTCGTCCTATCTAAGATATGTCACTAAAACGCGATACGTAACAACGCGACATTTCATCAAAATGTCGCGCTGTCGCGCTGTCGCGCTGTCGCGCTGTCGCGCTTTTGTTAGTTTTTGTCTCATTTTGCTTGTTTTTGAGAGGGCGACAACGCGACAATGCGACAACGCGACTATGTCCCTTCTCGGATTCCATAGTTACCTTGTGAATGTGTAATTTTTCATGTTCCTCAAGTAACAAACAAAACAAAACCAAAAATTTGTCAATTTGTATATTATGGAAAGGAAACTTTCAGTCAAGGTAAAATGTTGTTTCATTCCCAGTGATCACACGCCACCTCCTAAATATGATAGTGTTAGGATAAGAGTGAGTGAGTGAGTTTAGTTTTACGCAGGTTTTAGCAGTATTCCAGCCATATCACGGCGGGGGACACCAGAAAATAGGCTTCACGAATTGTATCCATGAAGGGAATCGAACCCGGGTCCTCGACGTGACGAGCCAACGCTTTAACCACAAGGCTACCCCACCGCCCCTGTTCTGATAAGAATACTGCTTGCTTCATTTATCAAGTCTGTTGAAAAACGCACTGAACCAGCAAAATCGTTTGTGGCTGCATGGTAGATTCATGCATTGAATCAGTATGTTTTCTTCAGAAATATGACACATTCAGTATGTAGTGAGCAAAACACACGAAATTTGACTGCATATAACGCAACACTTTGAGACGACTGCTTCATGTAATCACAACAACTTTGGAGAAGCATTCCAGTCTGCCTGTCAGAGGAAACACGGTACCGTGACTGCCCTACTGGACAATCAGGAAACAGTTCTCTTAGTTCTGATAGACCCATCTTCAGCTTTCAAACGTAAGCTAAGATTTGTTGACTACAAACTCTAATATACACACGTACTGGGAACCAGTTGGCCTAACGCAGTTGAGTGATCAGGAGAAAATGATGTCACCAGGCTTGTGACATAACGTATTATTACGCAAAGATTTGTGACGTCGTAAACATTTACTTTCATGATTTGTGGCATATGAAATCGCATTTTGCAAAATTATAAAGTAAGAATGATATTGTATGGTCAATAGGTTATCTCACTCGTATGTTTTGGGATAGTTAGTATATTGCATTAGGAATAAATAATATGTACAGAGCTCGTCAAGGGTCGCTAAATACGATGTCTATTCCTAATGCAGGATATTTGCCAGCCCAAAACACATTCGTATGATAACGTATAATTATTGATTTCAGATATCTTTGGCCGTCTTTGTTCTGCGGTGTATTTGAGTTGTAAAGACAGAACCAGGTCGCTGTGGGGTGGTTCTCTGTATTAGGTAAGGAGAATTTGTTTAGTTTGTTCTTACATTTGGAATTAAATAATTAAATGTTACTTACTACACTAGATCTATACAAAATAGTATGTTCCATGTGTCGAGTAAAAGCTACCGACCATATATCAAGGTGTTAATACGTTCAGTAGTTGTGGTTAAACATCGTCATCTCACAAGTAGTGGTACTTTGATCGTCGGCAACAACAGCAGCTCTTGTGGAGATGTATTCCTGTTATGTATCGTGACCCGTGATAGTTCGGGATAGAATAGGCCTTCAGCAACCCACGTCTGCCATAAAAATAGACTACTTTGTCGTATGAGGCGACTAACGGGATCGGGTGGTCCAGTTCGCTGACTTGGTTGACACGTGTCATCGGTTCCCAACTACGCAGATCGATGTTCATGCTGTTGATCACTGAATTGCCTGGTCCAGGCTCTATTTATTTACAAACCCCCGCCATATAGCTGGGATATTTCTGTATGCGGCGTAAAAGAAAATTCACTCACTCACTGTTATGGATCGTTGTAATATTACTGATCCCTAAATTGACTATTATCAGACCCATCCGAATAGTGTCAATAATACTCTTCACACGGCATGTCACCGTTGCTATTTATGGTCTCATGTGTCTTGTGGAGCCTTCTGTTGAGATCTGGATGGGATGTAGAATGACTCTGGTGGCGCTACGGTGAATCGAAAAATCATATACCATACTGAGCATGTAATGGCATTGTAATGGCTTTGTAACATTTTCTTAAATGTTTTGAAACATGTTGGCGTGTCAGGTAAATATTTCAACATCGTATCATCAATGTACAGCAGTCTGTCAGCCTGTGTGAGAACAAGCACTGGTCTGTCTCAATCATTTGTATGTAACATCGGTACCCGCCAGGGATGTATATTAAGTCCTCAAATGTTTATCATATTTTTAACCATTTATATACGTTATTGGAGGATGTAGGTGGCAGAGGGGTGCTTATTTCACACAATATAGATGACGTGTATGCCTTAATGTTTGCAGATATGTCTGCTCTGGCAGATAGTTTTGACCAATTACAGTTGAAGATAAATGCTCCAGAACTTAAGTTGTTTCCAAGGCATTTAGAAGTTGGTGGAATCAAACTAAAAATGCTTTATGGTTCAACTTCTTTATTGTACAAGGTCAGAACGTTTCGAGACAGTTCCCAGTCTCTTCTTCTAAAGACGTTGAACCATAAAGCATTGTTAGTTTGCTCCAGAACTATTTTGCAATAATACAGGTATGTATGTACATTTGAAGAAAACTAAGGTTGCTGTATTTAGACAAGGGGGTCCACTTGGGTCTTATGAGAAATGATACTACAATTGAGATCCTATTGAAGTAGTTACATCCTACCGTTACTTAGGTTTAACATTCACTCCGAAACTTGCCTGGAGTAAGGCGGAAACTGTACTAGCATCTCAGGCAAAATAGGCAATGCTAGCAATTAATGGTTTCCAGAGGAAAGTTGGTAATAGTTCCTGTTCAGACCTCTTTCAGATATTCGATTCAAAGGTTACTCCTATTTTATGTTATGGTTCAGAAGTCTGGGGATTATCTTATTGTAAAACTATCGAATCTGTTCATCTTGCTTTCTGCAAATATTTTCTTAAAGTCAACAAAACTAATTCATCAAATATGGTTTTAGGAGAATGTGGTAGTTATCCACTACAGTGTGTGTACACAACAAAGGTTATTAAGTACTGGTGTCACTTATTGCAGCTACCCAAAGATAGATTACCATATCAGTCCTACATGATGCTTAAGGCACTTGATGAGTGTGGGAGAATTACTTTGGCTAGTAAGGTTAAACATTTACTATTTCACTTTGGTTTTGGTTACGTCTAGTTAAGCCACAGTGTTGGAGATTCAAAGGCTTTCATATCTATGTTCAAACAGCGTGTGATAATTTACACCAGGCGTGATAATCCTCTCTGGAGGCAACACCTAAACGTTATCTCTACAAATCGTACAAATCTTTGTTGGATGTTGAAAAGTACTTATGTTGTGATTTACCTCTTCATGTAAGAACTGCTATTTCCAGATTTAGATGTTTAAACTTTAAAATTGCCATAGAAACGGGAAGATACACTAATACTGATAGACACCTAAGGCTGTGTAGCTACTATTTTATCATATTTTGTTGGAATGCGTACTGTATGCTGATATTAGAAAGAAATAGCTTAGTAATACTGTAAAGAAACCACACAACCTCGTGTCTGTCGTTAACATTTTAAAAGATTCCAGCACTAACACTCTATCATGTGGAGAAGAGGATCAACTTAAAATATGCTCAGTGACTGAAATTGAATTATGTTTGTATTTTGGGCCTGAGGCCTTTATACTGAATAAACATGTGTGTCTGTCTATAATGGCTTTGGACCCGTGAAGATCTGGTCCAGACTCTATTACCAACCGCCGCCATATATCTGGGATAGTGATAGTTGCAAACTCACTGACTCATTTATAATGGCTCCGGTTAACCCAGCCCGTTTCTATGCTCTATTCATCGTTATACCCCTCCCCCAAGGACAATATGGACCATTCCAGTATGCTGCTAACAGATACTACACGTTATTTTTGCTTTATGTTTCAGGAGCTGTGTCGGTGAAGGAGTTAATGATGAGGTCCAGGTTATTTACCTGTAGGGAGGATGATATGCATTGATAGCACACAAGGTGTTAATATCATAATACACACACAACGTGTCGGGATCGAGCCATCCTATGACCGGATGTGAAAACTTTGGAGTCAACTTTCTGTGCAGACTGTCTTTCAGTGTTGTCACAACCCCTACTGTACAGTACACAACCCTGTGCACTTAGCAGAACCCACGGAATCCGTTGGTGTATGATCAGATGGTGGCCACCTGAATACGTGCCAACACCTAGTTACCCTGAGCATGTACCAGTTACGTGGTTATGTGAGCCATAATTCCTGTCGTATAGTTCCTTTTTTCCATCAACTGTAAGGATGTGGAATAATATTCCTGATACCGAAAGAAGTCGTACTTAAAGTGCGAAGAACCTGTAGCTCCATCATATTACTCGTTGGGAATTAGAAAACTTAATATTATACACTGAAAGTTGAGATATGTGACAAGTCAGCTATTGTATCGTTTCAGTGTGAAAGATTCTGATTCTTGTTACTGTGGCAGTGCTTGTGAAAATGTACATCACTTCCTATTGGAATATACATTGTACAACATTCAAAGAGGCATACTGATGTTAAATCTAAAAAGTATTGTAAAACATGACTTTCAAATCACACTGTCATTGATGGAAGTCCTGATGTGACCATTCAACAGAATGAATTATACGTTTTTAAATGTCTGCAACAGTCAAAACGTTTTGTGTGATTACATAAATTGCATCTTTTCCTCTCTTCAACTTTCCTATCTATTCCCCCTATTCTTACCCAAGACGTATATAATTAAAAATGTATATATGTAAATATTAGGGAGCGCGTATTGCAAGTTGGATATCGTGTTCCCAACCCAGTTCACATTTGTGATTAAAATATGTTTAAATCAAATCCTAAGCCAAAAACCTTTAAATGCCGTTATCTCTGGCTGATCAACACAAATGTTAAATCTTAAAATATGTTTTCACAATAATACACATTTGCTTAGTTGTGTCCAACAACCACGTCCTTGGACCGACATCTGAATATGCTGTATCCCAGAAGGTTGCGTAGGTCACAGATATACACTGCAACGGATGCACCAGCAGGTAGATTGTCATTATCTTCAAGCAGATCAGCAATGTCAGCTATGGTCCGTGTATCAACGCAACACCTACGGACAAATGAACACAGGAGGAGACTTGTAGGTGTTGTTTCCTGATGGTGCAGCAATGACGTCCACACCTGATCATGTACTGATACTGCACAATGCAACTAGGTGGTAAGGGCCAGATCCTTGTTGGAGTGCATCCAAACATCTGTTCCAATCATCGCTGAAACAAATCATCAATCCGGGCCACTACCTGTATCTGGCAGTACAGTGGTGCGATTTAATGACTGATTTATTGATGTATCGAATACGCTAAAGCTATGAATCGTGTGAAATTTTTGACATGTATACACACTCACTCACTCTATTATTCAACCATACACTCAGACACGAGTATTCGGTCACTTTTTGTGAAGAAAACTTTCAGGCAAAAATATCGAAAAACGACCTAATATATGTATGTGAAGAAATGAGAAATCACGTGAAGGGACATTATGATATTTAATGAGAACATTTATGTTAAAGATAATTTAGTTATGCAATATTAATAAACAACAGTCACTGCAGCAAAGCCCAGCAGTCGTGACATGCAAGTAATCAGTTGTTTCAATGGGAGCATATGCTCCTAACAGCTGAGGTGCACACACTGAAATGCAGGTTACTGCAGAACATCACGGTGATGTTAAACGCTTTTACTGATGCTTTGTCTATAACTACATGCTGTATTGATCTCTCCCATCAGTGACCAGTAAACGTATAGTCAAACACAGCTTGCACGACTTGTCCTTACAGACCGCACGTTTTGTGAGTATGCATGTTGTTGTCTATGTGCGTCTTACCATGTGCGGATTCAGAGTTTGTGTGAGTAACTGCGCATGTTTTATAGTCATATAAGTGAGAAATTTGGTGACCTTTTTAAAGAAGATATTTTTACATTCAACAAGCATAGCTTGTAGGATCCTCTTCCCTGTCTTCACGAAACTGGTCTTCAGTGGCCATGACTGGTCCTAAGAGGCGAAGAAAGAGCGACAAACATGATTTGGTGTAAATACGTTATGTAAATCGATGCTCCTAGCTTCAGTGATTTGACTGCGTGACCGTGACTTTGATAGACCGCCACGAGGAAACTGAAGTATGTGCCCCTTCAGCTGACAAGTGGTGCATATACACTGCCTTGTGATATTTCTAAGTTGCAGTGTTTATTTCCTTTCGTTTGCTATATGTCAAATCATTTGAAATATTTGTTTGAGACTTGTGCGTGAGTGATTGAGTGAGTGAGTTTTACGCCGCACTCAGCAATATTCCGGCTATATGGCGGCGCTCTGTAAATAATAGATCCTGGACCAGACAATCCAGTGATCAACAACATGAGCATTGATCTGCGCAAGTGGGAACCGAAGACATGTGTCAACCAAGTCAGTGAGCCTGACCACCCGATCCCGTTAGTCGCCTCTTACGACAAACAGAGTCTGATTTTATGGCAAGCATGTGTTGCTGAAGGCATATTCTACCCTGGGACCTGCACGGGTCTTTGAGACTAGTGTGACTGGCGGTTGCTATTGAACACATGGTACCAGCACTGGTTTTCATTTAACCTTTACTATCTTTTTTGTTTCCACTGTTCTGTTCCAAGTGAACGTTTCTCCTATTTGCTGCTGAACTGTGAAGTTACACGTCAACATAACTCAGTACTAGTTTTGCAAGCTTCAAACAGTAGCCTGATTGCGTGTCAGCTCTACCATACATGAAAAAAAGCCCGGGTTTATATTTGATTGATGCTAAAAAGGTTTGGTAAGCAGTGTGTGAAATAGCCACTGGCTCGCTAACTCGTGTCCAGTAACAATCCGGTCGGGCCAGTAAATGGCCGCACTCACTGGCCCGACTTGCTGGTGAATTTTCCTGGGGTCATTTTGTAAATGTATCACACTCTCCAGCTTCTAAGTTGTAAGGCACTTTTATATCATACAAGATCATTGTCTACATCATATTAGCAGTTTAATGATGAAACTCATGTGTTCATTCAAATTTCGGGGTAGTGAAATATTTTGTGGGCTTGTAACATTCAGGCATGACGATTGGCTAGAAAAATTTGGAAACTAGTTCGCACAATGTTTTAAAGTCCATACAATCTAAATATAGAGTTTTACATCCTACTTACACAAAAAATTGTTTTGCAACATGCTTGGTTTACACAACTGTCCTTTTAATATTGACAATGATAGTGATTCTTCACTCTTTACGTTTTCCCAGAGCTGAGCGTGATGAAACTGTTACCCTTGTTGCTGCTAGTGGTGGTTCTTGTGTGTCTGGACGCATCTAACAGGAGGCAGCGCAAGATCAGACTTTGGAGGAGAACTAGGAATAGGTTCCGGTGGATAACAAGTACCACGAAGTTACATGGAAGAGGTGAGTGCCTTAAACTTTCTTCTCTTTTAACAAGAAATTCCAGGAAAAAATATATTCCTAAAATGAAGATCAAGAGCGTCTTTGCACATCCATTGGCTGATACATATAATATATTATTGATGCAATGTACACATGATAACCATCGCTGAACCAGCACTCAACAAAACATATAACGTTGAATTTTAGGGTAACGGCTCGCACGGACAGTCTTTGAACAGATTCACTGTCAATGACAAGGTCGTACATTTGCTAAAATACTACCGTCATATTATGACGTCATACGATTGTTAGCGATATAACCTGGTGGAGTGTTTGGCGGTTACCGTGACAGCGGGTCATATTTAGGAGATAAACATCATGTGTTGGCCAATTTCCGGGTGTTATTGAGTATTTGAAGCACGGGAATGCATTTGGAACCGACGGCGTCAGCCGGAGGTTTCAAATGAAATATTCCCTTGCTTCAAATACTCAATAACACCCGGTAATTGGCCAACACATGGTGTTTATCGACATTGTAAACACAAAAGTAAACCAAAGGGGTTTTAGTGTCTGCACTCGTTTACATCGAATGCGGACACAGCAGTGAAGTGTCATCAGCTGGCCGTTTCAGCTGGTTCTCATGGTAGCATCTGGAGTTGCTCATTTGTGACGTCATTCTAACTTTACGTCACAATATGATTTGAATGACGTCACCACTGTTGATGACACAACAAAACAATTGTTTACGTGTCAATACGCGGTGAATAGTCTTTCAGTTTCCGGGAATCTAATATCATTTAATCATGTTTTTCAACCAATAAGATTACAGAACACAGTAACTTTTGGTTTACAATATTTCCAGTTGTCACTCTCATGGGAGGAGTGACACAGAAACGTTTTAAAGCGTCAGTGACAAGTGAAATATAATGTATTGTACATGAAGGTAATATAATTAACAATGCTAGTGTACATGAAAAGAATGTCATAACCATTGCTATATTATGTATAACTTGTCTTGTCCCTTTGTCACCAAGTTATAATATATAAAAGTTCCATGCTACGGGTCGACATGATTAAACTGACTGTAGTGACTGACTATACATTGTCGCTGTCCTACTGACCGCTGGTCCACCACCATCATACGTGAAGGTTTCCCCAATCATGGAAAATGTTACTTTGAAATAAATTTTAAAAAATAATTAAAAATCGTATTTAAAAGCAATTATACTGTTTTATTGTTTGCAGATCCTGCGACGAAGGAATGAGAATGTCCTCAGTTCCATGAAATGACGTCTAACCTTGATCAGATAAACTGTGAAGATTAAGAGGTGCATGTTTTTGTTGTTATTTAGGAATGCGCCCCCATTGTTTCTTTGCAAAGTGGCACTGAATACTCTGAAATAACATACATTGGACAAAACAGTGACAACCGGCACTCAATTATGAGAGCATGGAAGTTTCCTATGATTATGAGGGGCTTCGGAAATGTCAAACTTAACGTTTTGTGAACAGTGGTATGTAATACCGTCCTGATTAATTTTGTCCAACATCCATACGATTCTCAGTCTTGGGGATCTCAATCACTCTTCTGTGGCCAAGTTTACATAACGTGGTTGGAGGTCCATGACGCATACCTCCCTTTCATATCCCAGACGTGTACAACTGGGCTGGCCGTGGCATAGTATGGATGGTGTGCTATTGCAGGTGCGCGTTGACGATTCTTGCTGGGTGAGCCTCGATGATGTCCTTTAAGGCCAAACGTCGATACCAGGCAAATGAGACAACAGTGTGTGTAGGCGTGTTATGTCGATAGTACTGGTGCCCTTTCATGCACAATAAACAGTCTGGGTACACAAACTCTAAGCAGTCTAACCCTACACCATAACCAAGCCACAGCCATATCGGTCATTATGCCTCAGCTTGAAGTCTTTTTGACGCTCTGACCTAGCTAGCTAGCGCATTTGCCGTCTGTTCACAATAAAAGGGGCGGCACTATTCGTGACCATCGACGATCGAGATAGAATGTACGTAGAAGATTTCCAGTCATCACCAGTACCTCGTGCTCTGGTCGCCTGATAAATGCTTCATTCACCGTTTGAGCTGGACCCATTGAGGGATTTCGGTAGAAGTTAAGCGCGTTGAGCACACATAGTGCTCTGAATACACATACACACAGAAACAATGAGAAACACAACTGTATGATAAACACAATCATTAGGATTGACAGAAAACATTGTAATTACTCGACCTTTCTTAAGGTCATTAATGATTCCTTCGTTATATGGCTGAAACGTTGCTGCGTGTTGTGTTTGGGAACAAATGAGAATATTCAAAACCAAAGAATCACTCGTAAAATCTCTTAACCCTAATGCCATTCATGTGGAAACTGTCATATGTATTTTGGTGTTAGGGTGGCACTTCTTACGTTTGTCTAGTCAACTCTTCTATTAATCTGAGTCCAATTCGAGATTCGAACCCGAACCCAACTAATCACCTGCACAATAGGTCAGCGATGTAACCTACTGAGCAACCGCGGCTTCCACAAAATGCCTTCCATAGAAATTGTACTGTATTAGGGCAAACGTGGCGAGCCACCTCCTCGTGGTGGGTGCTGGATAATGCTAAGAGCTCGCCGACACCCACGTAGTGGACCCGGGGGGATATTTGGTCCACCAACCCGTTTGCCGTGGGTTGCGGCCCTGTGTCGGTGGAGGAGGGGATCCTGGTGGTCGAGGGTAACAGGGGCCTGCAACCGTGTTCCTGTTGCTCAACACGCCACTTTGGCCCTAACTTCACCTAGACGGGAGGTTGAATAGGCCCAATTCAATCAATCGGCTGGTCACGCCAAGCCCTGTGCATGGTGAATACTTTTGCACATAGTACTTTGATTATATGATCTTGGCTTTTTTGGCTTTCAATGTACAATTTTTTGTGTACTAATTTGCCTAGAGTCCCATGCCAGAAGGCGGTGGCTCATGGGCCAATCTGGCAATATGAACCTCTGAATTCTGTGTTTCTTCAGAAATGTGTCGAGGGCGAACCAGCCTGGTATTTGTTCTGTTTGATTCAACAGCTTTGCAAGTTTTTATTGGCTGGAGTATAACATCCCCGTAGCCCTGGTGGAACAGACTGGTTTCCGCTGTGACACCGTCCTCGTTGACACTCCATGGTGGGTGGGGAGCAGGGTTGTCGAACACTTTTCATACATAATGGCTACCTCCATTCCTTCTGGTTCATCGAAGAATAAACGCCGGTATGTTGAATCTTCGTCATCTGATGGAGGCTCATCTGACTTAGTTGACTCGTGGCCGAGATTTATTGTCATCTCATCTGCTGATGAAAACCCTCTCAAGCTGAACCCCTTTGCTATTTCCAAGGGCATTCACGGTGTCTGTGGAAAGGTTAAGGATGTAACGCGACTTCGAAATGGCTCTCTATTGGTGGAATGTGCGCGTAAGCAACAATCAGACAATCTGTTGAAATTAAAACAGTTTGTGAATACACCCGTTGTTGCCTCTGTACGCAGAACTCCGAATTCCTGTAGAGGCATTGTCAGAGATAGGGCTCATTGTCTTTCTGACATGACTGAGGAGGATATTGTTACTGAGTTTCACAATCAAGGAGTCATCGCTGTAAAGCGATTTTCCAAAAAGAAAGACGATGGCACAACAATCAAGCTCAATACGTATTTGTTCACGTTTTCACATTCCGTCCTTCCAAAATCTGTAAAAGCTGGATATTTCAACATTGGTCTCCTCTCCGATGTTTCAAATGTAAAAAAAAATGGTCATGGGGCCAAGTTCTGCCGCAACGGCTCGATATGTTCCCGTTGTGGTAGTGCACACGAACTTTCTGAGTGTACGAATGGCATTAAGTGTGCTAACTGTGATGGAGACCACTTAGCCTCATCTAAATCCTGTCCTTTTTATGAACGCGAGACAAAAATTCAACATATCAAACACACTAACAATATCTCGTATTCTTCTGCAAGAAAGTTGGTACCCCTTTCTACCACTTCATCAAATTTATACTCAAATGCAGTCTCTTCTCGAGCTCTTGTTTCCAGACCTCATATGACATCAAAATCATGTCAAACATCCTTATCGTGGGTCAATCAACAAGTCATAATCAGTGACACTATTCAGACTTCTCAGGTTCTGATTGATGTATCTACATCAACTTATCAGACAGAGGCTGTAGCATCACTGCCGTCGGTAGATTTATCTTCAGCAGCACAATGTATCGCAGAGGAGAGATCACAGATTCAGAGTAAATCTTCAAAAAATGACAAAAAGGAAAAGAAACAATCCAAAAGGACCAGAACCATCCAGCATTTGGAGGTGCCTCCCTCAGAGTCTTCCCCTATCACGGTTCACAACCAATTTGAACCTTTAGAGATGGAGGTCAATCCGTCACTCCCAGTTAGTGGAGCTAGACCCCACTCCAAATCACGAACTCCAATTGAACCTCCATGAGCCGCTCAACTAACATCTTCCAGTAGAATTGTAGAGGACTAAGGAACAATTTAAATGATTTACAGTTACTGATACAGGACTTCAAACCATCGGCATTTTGCTTGCAAGAAACCTATTTTAGAGACACTGACCTTATGAATATAAGGCAATATGATTCTTATAATTATTTTTCTCCTCCTGGACCTAGAGCTACCAAATCTTCAATTTGGGTGAGGCAGGGTGTTATACATAGCCCTGTCCCCCTGTATACACCACTTCAAGCTGTTGCTGTTAGGTTGACTTTGAATATTGTTTTCACTTTGTGCTCAATTTATGTATCACCGTCTTTTACTCTACAACAAACAGATATTCAGGCTCTTTATGACCAGCCCCCTAAGCCATGTATCATTATGGGTGACTTTAACAGCCATAATCCACTTTGGGGTAGTTCTGGTACAAACAGAAATGGGAGGATATTAGAAGATTTTCTTTCAAACAATGAACTATGTCTATTCAACAATAATTCGAAAACGTACTTACATTCTGGTACAGGTACATATTCTTCTCTTGATTTGTCACTCAGTGATGCAGATCTCTTAAATGAATTCGAATGGTCAGTTCACAATGATCTGTGTGGCAGTGATCATTTTCCGACCATTCTTCAGGCAATAGCTCCAGGTGATATTCCTCTGTCGTCAAGATGGAGCTTCAGTAAAGCTAACTGGCCTTTGTTCAAACTACTTTGCAAGGACAAATTAATTCCTGATCGTTTTATTGATGTTCCTGATTCAGTCCAATTATTCTCTGATGAGCTCAACAAAATAGCCGATGAATGTATTCCTAAGTCCTCTATAAATCCACACATACGTAAACCATGGTTTACTACTGAATGTATACAAGCTAGGAAAGCACGGAAAAAAGCTGAACAGTATTTCCGCCGCCACCCAATGGTGCATAATTTAAATATATTTAAGATTTTAAATGCTAAAGCAAGGCGCACATTTAAGCAAAACAACGCCAGTCTTGGCAAAAATATGTTTCGAAAATAAATTTGCGAACGCCGATGTCAAAGGTATGGAACATGATCCAGAGAATAAAAGGTAAAGGTACCAAATCAACCATACATCATCTCAAAACTGGGGATCAGTTGTTAACAGATAAATCTGATATTGCAAACAAACTGGGAGAAACTCTTGCCCAACACTCTTCCTCGTCTAATTATGTTCCCAAATTTCAAAAATATCAAAAACAGCAGGAAAAGAACAAAATCAATTTTCATTCAGATAATGGGGAAGATTATAATGAAATATTTTCTATTCATGAGCTTCATACTGCTCTTGAACAATCTCACGATACTGCTACAGGAGCTGATAACATTCATTATCAGCTCCTGAAACACTTACCTGAATCCTGTTTAGAGACACTATTGAATATTTTTGATGATATTTGGACATCTCGTAAATTTCCTCCATCCTGGCGTAATGCCATTATTGTACCCATACCTAAACCTGGCCGTGACCATACAGATCCCTCTAATTATAGGCCTATTTCCTTGACTAGCTGCGTTTGCAAAACCATGGAACGTTTGGTCAATAACCGATTAACTTGGTACTTAGAGTCAAATAATTTAATCACAAATATACAATGTGGTTTTCGTAAAAATCGCAGTACCATAGATCATTTAATTCGTTAAGAACGCCATCATTAACAAGCAGCATGCAGTGTCAATCTTTTTTTATTTAGAAAATGCTTATGATACGACATGGAAGCATGGCATTTTAAAAGATTTACATGCTTTTGGTTTACGGGGTCGTTTGCCTCAATTTATATCCGAGTTTTTAACTGACAGGCAATTTCAGGTACGCGTGGGTTCTACCCTGTCTGATCATTATACTCAGGACCAGGGCGTCCCACAAGGCAGTATTTTGTCTGTCACACTCTTTAGTATTAAAATTAACAGTCTATCAAAGGTTTTTAATGATTCAATTGATAGATCACTTTTTGTGGATGATTTTAATATTTCTTGTCGTGGAAAAATATGCATACTATTGAACGACAACTGCAGTTATGTTTAAATAAAATAGATAAATGGTGTCTCGAAAACGGCTTTAAATTTTCTAAATCCAAAACTAATTGTATACATTTCTGCCGCAAATACAAACCACATAAAGACCCTGAAATATTTTTAGATGACATTCCCATCAAAGTTGTAAAGGAGGCAAAGTTCTTGGGTATACATTTTGACTCCCATTTAACTTTTCTTCCACACATTAAATACCTAAAAAATAAATGCTTGAAGGCACTAGATCTATTAAAAGTTGTTTCCAGTTCCAAGTGGGGAGGGGATCAATCTATCCTCCTACACCTGTATCGATCACTGGTTCGCTCGAAACTTGATTACGGCTCCATTGTGTATGATGGAACCTGCAAAAAGCAACCTAAAAATATTAGATTCAGTCCATCATCAAGGTCTAAGACTCTGTCTTGGCTCCTTTCGAACTTCACCTGTTGACAGCCTGTATGTCGAGGCTGATGAACCATATCTTGAACAGCGACATATAAAGTTAGCTTTACAGTATATAACAAAACGGCATTCGAATAAGTCAAATTCTGCATATAACTGTGTCCTCAATCCTCTGTATGAGGATTTATACAATAAGAAATCTTCTCTTGTTCCGCCTCTTAGTTTAAGAATGACACCACTTATTTTTGCTACCGGCATTGAGCTGGATAATATATCTCCTTCCTGTCTTCTTTCTTCTCCTCCTTGGTAGTTGGTTAGGCCACATGTTGACCTAACATTAACTACATTTAAAAAATCAGACACTAATGAATTACAATACAAACAAGAATATAATCAATTAAAACATAAATATAGCAGTTATAAATCCTTATTTACAGATGTCATTGGATCCGGAACAATATCTTCTAGATTGCCCGACAACAGCTCTATCTTCACAGCTGAAGCTAACGCCATATTAACAGCTCTCAAATATATTTAAGGACATCCGAAACATCCAGTATATAATCTATTCCGACTCTCTTTCTTGCCTTCAGGCTATTAAAAACACTTCTTGCAAACATCCACTTTTAATTGAAATTATTAAATTGCATAATGAACTTGCTACTGGCCAATACGACATCGTCTTTTGTTGGTTACCCAGCCACGTTGGCATTTCTGGTAACACGATGGTTGATCTTGCTGCCAAGGCAGCACTCAACAAATCTGTGACACCACTTCTTATTCCTTACACTGATTATAAAGCTACAATTAGATCGTATATCCGTGATCTGATGAAGAAGAAGTGGGACACCCTAGTGGGCATAAATAAATTACATGCAATGAAACCTTCTGTTGGTTATACCTATTTGGGTTGTCAGTCCAGAGTTGAAGAGGTCATCATGCGGCGATGTCGTATTGGCCACACGAGATATACTCATGAATACCTATTGAAAGGTAAGGATCCTTCGTTCTGCATCCCTTGTGATGAAATAATCACGGTCAAGCATGTCTTGCTTGACTGTGTCGAATATTCCATCACAAGGGATACCTATTTCAAATCACGAACAATGAAGGATCTTTTTAATAATATAAGTTCTCATTTAATCATTCAATTTGTAAAAGAATTAGATTTGTTAAATGACTTGTAAATAGATAAATATTTTAGTACTGGAAGTTTAAATTCGTAACTGTGCTTGTTAGTGGCTGTATCCTCGAGGGGGGTTAAAGTACTGTAAAATTATTGTCCTCCTGAGAGGGTACGTAAGTCCACAAATATTCAAAGTAAATTCAAATTGTCCATATTTTTAATCCTGGAATATGTGTCTTTTTTATATATGGCTAGATTTCCTAAATTGTTAACAACTGAAGGGATGATGTAAATCCAGCTAGGGTCCATGCAGGAGGTAAACGCCCCCATGGTCCCTAGTATGGTGATCTACCTTCAGATGTTGGTGATATATAGCCCGTATTTTATGTTGTATTGTCCAAATAGTGATATTAGTTTTAACTTTCTACACTAGTTTTAAATGATAACTGTGATATTCTAGTTATTTTATTGTCCTTTGACGACAGGTTTTTATAGTATATGCACATTTCATTTCAATATCAAACATGTTCTCGTCACGATATAGCTGGAATATTGCCGATGTGACGTTAACTACGAACTCACTCACTCCTGTTGCTCAATACACCACTTTGGCCCTGACTTCGCCCAGACGGGTGGTCGATTAGGCCCGGTTCGACCAATCGGCTGGTCACGCCAAGCCCTGTGCTTCATTTGTGTACTGTGGTAAGAAAATTACTAAATTATAACATGTTTAAAGACTTGGCGAATGTTTTGATCTTAGAAATGTTGTTTGTTTATGCCTAGAGTCGTATGCCAGAAGGCGGTGGCTCATAGGCCAATCTGGTGGAACTATTAACCTTTTAATTTTTCTGCTGGAGTATATCACCCGGGAATCCTTGGTGCTGCAAGCTGGAGATCCGCTTGTTTTTAGCATTGTCCTTGTGATACTCCGTGGTGGGTGGGGAGCTCGGATGATGAAATCTCAATCCTAAATATGGCACATGAGATCCCCTAAAAAAACCCAAACGTCCTCTTGAAAATGATGTTGATGGTGATGACCTTCGACCGTCTGCATCACTTAGGTTTTGGCCACGCTTTCTTGTGATTGAATCTGTTGATAAAACACCTCAAAAATTGAACCCGTTCGCAGTTGCCAAAGGCATTCAAGGTATTGCCGGGGAAGTTAAGAACATTAAACGATTACGTTCAGGTGCACTGCAGATTGAGTGCGGGAAAGGGCAGCAGTCAGTCAATTTGATGAGCATAGCATTGTTTGTTGGAATTCCGGTTACTGTATCTACTCACAAGACGTTAAACACGAGCAAAGGGATCATCAGAGACCGTGATCGGTTGTTTTCTTACATGACAGAACTTGACATCATGACTGAAATGAAAGATCAAGGTGTGCTCGACGTCAAACGCTTTTCAATCCGTAAAAACAATGAAAGTGTTACAACCAATACTTATCTGTTCTCCTTTTCATCTCCGACAGCTCCAAAATCATTGAAGGCTGGTTACTGCAACATCAAGGTTGACGTGCATATTCCAAACCCGCTCGGATGTTTTAAATGTTAGAAGTACGGCCATGGTGTAAATACTTGTACATTGTCCGTTGTGTGTGCTCACTGTGGCGAGAAGACACACACAACAGAAGATTGTACTAGTGATTTTAAAATATGCACCAACTGCTCAGGCTACCATTCCTCATTTTCTAAACAATGTCCTGTTTGGAAAGAGCAAATGGAAATAAACAAAATCAAATTCACTCAAAATATCTCTTTTTCTGAGGCCAAAAATCTGGTAAAAAGATCTGATCTTCTAGACAGTTATTCTGCAGTAGCAAAATCAACATTGGAGTCACGCACTAAAATAACAAAATGATCCACAGGCTGCCAAACTACCTTGACTTGGGTAAATTGCGACTCTCCACAGCATTTGTGCACTGCTATATCATCACAGACTGAGGAATCACTTCCTAATACCTCAAAGTCCTCTTCTGATCACAAATAAGCATCTCAGTCACACTCAAAGTCTCAATCTACAGCTGATAGTCAACAAACGGTGAAAACTAAACCGAAGCCAAAGTCTGATGCTTCAAGGCAACAAAGTGGCAGAGCTCCTAAAGGGTCACAGAACAAAATTCAGTTGTTAAATAAGTACGGGTCTCTTGAAGACATGGACGTTTCTGAAAACGTCCATTCTAGGGCACATAGCTTGTCGCCCTCCAAAAGAGTGTGGGGTAGATCCCCAATAAATCCCCCCAAAAGATAGTTTATTCCAATAATATTGTACAGTGGAACGGCAGAGGACTGAGGATTAATTTACATGAATTACAGCTATTAGTCCAAGATTTTACACCTTCAGCGTTATGTCTCTAAGAGACATATTTAAAACAAACAGATACATTTGACCTTCGTCATTTGCATATCATTGTTTTGCACCTTCGGGTGATAGAGCCACTGGTGCATCATCCATTCTAGACAGACAAAACGTTATTCAAAGCCCCGTTTCACTTAATACTGATATGCAGGCTGTTGCTGTGAGAATTACTTTACATGTAGCATTTACGCTATGCTCTCTTTATATTTCACCGCCTTCGGCGTTTGCCAAAACCGATCTTCAAGCTCTGTATGATCAGCTCCCGAAGCCCTGTATTATAATGGGAGATTTAAATGGCAACAACCCACTCTGGGGTAGTGGAAATACAAACACTACAGGTAAGTTGTTGGAGGACTTTTGTCCTGACAATGTTTTATGTATTTATAATGATGGTTCAAACACATATTTACACCTGGGACAGGGACTTACTCTGCTCTCGACTTGTCACTTACAAATTCAGAACTACTTAATGAATTTGAATGGTCAGTCCACGATGACCTCTGTGGAAGTGACCATTTTCCTACTATATTAAAAGCTGTAACTCCAGCTGATGTTCCTCCATCATCAAAACGGAATTTTAAAAGGGCTAACTGGGTTTTATATGAAACACAGTGTGCTGAAAAACTTAAACCCGAACGTTTTATTGATGTTCTTGATGCTATTAAATGTTTTTCTGATGAACTGAATTCCATAGCTGATGAGTGTATACCAAAGTCCTCTGTAGTTCCACACATAAGAAAACCATGGTTCAAAGATGAGTGCAAACAAGACAGGAAGGCAAGGAAAAAAGCAGAACATTATTTCCGTCGCCATCCTATGGTGCATAATTTAAATAAATTTAAGATTTTAAATGCTAAAGCGTGGCGTACTTTTAAACAGAACAAACACCAATCTTGGCAAAATTATGTATCCAAGATAAATTCTCGGACACCCATGTCCAAGGTATGGAACATGGTCCAGAAAATAAAAGGTAAAGGTACTAAATCTACTGTCCATCATCTTAAACATGGAGATCAATTGCTTACTGATAAATCAGATATTGCTAACAAACTAGGTGAAACCCTTGCTAAACACTCTTCCTCTTCAAATTATGTACCAAAATTCCAGCAATATCAAAAACAAGAAGAAAAGAAAACTATTAATTTCAATCCTGATAATGGGGAAGATTATAATGAAACGTTTTCTATTCATGAACTCCATACTGCTCGTGATCAAACCCATGACACTGCTACAGGAGCTGATAACATACATTATCAACTCCTGAAGCACTTACCAGAATCCTGTTTAGAGACGTTCTTGTATATATTTGATGATATTTGGACTTCCGGGAAATTTCCTTCTTCATGGCGTGATGCTATAGTAGTACCCATACCTAAACCTGGTCGTGATCATACGGATCCGTCCAATTATCGTCCGATTTCATTAACTAGCTGTGTTTGCAAGACCATGGAACGCATGATAAATAATCGACTTGTTTGGTATTTGTAAACTAATAACCTTATCACAGATATACAATGTGGTTTCCGGAAAAACAGAAGTA